>NC_083878.1:27091877-32091877 GCF_032452875.1 Bos javanicus | reverse complement strand
GGAGAGACCAGTAGAAAGAGTATTCTATAAAAACATATAGATATGATATATATATATAGATTTATATATTTCCAACACATAAATCTTTCCTATAATATAGCAGAATCTATTTTTTAGAATGTAACTTTTCAGCATTCACCAACTTGATAAAGACTTTATAAAGGGCAAGAGAATAAGAATGGAATGATTCTGGATTTAGCAGGTTGAAGGGAAGATTATTTTTTCTTTAGAGTTTTAAGAACTAAGAAATTTACAACCATGCCAAAAAAAAAAAATAAAAATACAGTTGTTGGAGGAGGTCGATGGTGTTATCACTGACCTAGAGCCAGACATCCTGGAATGTGAAGTCAAGTGGGCCTAAGGAAGCATCGCTACGAACAAAGCTAGTGGAGGTGATGGAATTCCAGTTGAGCTATTCCAAATCCTGAAAGATGATGCTGTGAAAGTGCTGCACTCAATATGCCAGCAAATTGGAAAACTCAGCAGTGGCCACAGGACTGGAAAAGGTCAGTTTTCATTCCAATCCCAAAGAAAGGCAATGCCAAAGAATGCTCAAACTACCACACAATTGTACTCATCTCACATGCTAGTAGAGTAATGCTCAAAATTCTCCAAGCCAGGCTTCAGCAATATGTGAACCGTGAACTTCCAGATGTTCAAGCTGGTTTTAGAAAAGGCAGAGGAACCAGAGATCAAATTGCCAACATCTGCTGGATCATCAAAAAAGCAAGAGAGTTCCAGAAAAACAACTATTTCTGCTTTATTGACTCTGCCAAAGCCTTTGACTGTGTGGATCACAATAAACTGTGGAAAATTCTGAAAGAGATGGGAATACCAGACCACCTGATCTGCCTCTTGAGAAATTTGTATGCAGGTCGGGAAGCAACAGTTAGAACTGGACATGGAACAACAGACTGGTTCCAAATAGGAAAAGGAGTTTGTCAAGGCTGTGTACTGTCACCCTGCTTATTTAACTTCTATGCAGAGTACATCATGAGAAACGCTGGACTGGAAGAAACACAAGCTGGAATCAAGATTGCCGGGAGAAATATCAATAACCTCATATATGCAGATGACACCACCCTTATGGCAGAAAGTGAAGAGGAACTCAAAAGCCTCTTGATGAAAGTGAAAGAGGAGAGTGAAAAAGTTGGCTTACAACTCAACATTCAGAAAACGAAGATCATGGCATCCGGTCCCACCACTTCATGGGAAATAGATGGGGAAACAGTGGAAACAGTGTCAGACTTTATTTTTCTGGGCTCCAAAATCACTGCAGATGGTGACTGTAGCCATGAAATTAAAAGACGCTTACTCTTTGGAAGGAAAGTTATGACCAACCTAGATAGCATATTCAAAAGCAGAGACATTACTTTGCCAACAAAGGTTCGTCCAGTCAAGGCTATGGTTTTTCCTGTGGTCATGTATGGATGTGAGAGTTGGACTGTGAAGAAGGCTGAGCACCAAAGAATTGATGCTTTTGAACTGTGATGTTGGAGAAGACTCTTGAGAGTCCCTTGGACTGCAAGGAGATCCAACCAGTCCATTCTGAAGGAGATCAGCCCTGGGATTTCTTTGGAAGGAATGATGCTAAAGCTGAAACTCCAGTACTTTGGCCACCTCATGGGAAGAGTTGACTCATTGGAAAAGACTCTGATGCTGGGAGGGATTGCGGGCAGGAGGAGAAGGGGACAACAGAGGATGAGATGGCTGGATGGCATCATTGACTCTATGGACGTGAGTCTGAGTGAACTCCGGGAGTTGGTGATAGACAGGGAGGCCTGGCGTGCTGCGATTCATGGGGTCACAAAGAGTCAGACACGATTGAGCAACTGATCTGATCTGATCTGATCTGGAGGAGGTCATATAGAGGACATGACTGCTTGTTCACCCTCAAACTGCACTCAGGCAAAGGCTGCTCATTCCCTCCCCTGCCCTTGGAATGTACTTTCTGCCCACCACTCCCACAGTGCAAGCCACTTTCAAGAGTGCAGCCTTGAGAGAGTAATGTGTTACTGAGCCTGACCGAGTCCAGTTAAGGCCTCCATATAAAATTCTGTGACCCTGGCAGACCAGTACAGAGATCTCATCTTCCTATGGTGCCCAAAACAAGCCACCTATGTAAGTTCCCTTGCTTATTAAACCCTGCATCTACCTGTTTGGAGTGTCCTGCCTCCTTTTTCTGTCTTTCCTTGCTCTCTATATTTTACAAACTGGAGGCCAGTTTGTAAACCAACGTTGCTGCTGCTGCTGCTGCTTCTAAGTCGCTTCAGTCGTGTCCGACTCTGTGCGACCCCATAGATGGCAGCCCACCAGGCTCCCCCGTCCCTGGGATTCTCCAGGCAAGAACACTGGAGTGGGTTGCCATTTCCTTCTCCAATGCATGAAAGTGAAAAGTGAAAGTGAAGTCGCTCAGTCGTGTCCGACCCTCAGCGACCCCATGAACTGCAGCCTACCAGGCTCCTCCGTCCATGGGATTTTCCAGGCAAGAGTACTGGAGTGGGGTGCCATTGCCTTGTGGATGCTTATAATCAAATTGCCTTACTTAATTATAATTATATATTAAAAAAATTTCTAAAATACCTTGTATAAGAACTACTATGGTAGAACTCAGTGCCTAGGCAATGACAGGTACATAAAAAAGCCTTTATCCTTATTGACAGGTGTTAAAAATATAATAACTATTTCTATGAAAGAAAATGAGCATTGGGCCAGGCCAACTGATGTTCAAATGCAGATTCTGTCACTCTGCACAAACATGGAAATGCTACTTAACATTTCTAAGCCCCGACTTTATGTTATATAGAACAAGGTAAATAATGGATATGTTCCATGGTTGTTCTGAGGTGCTAACGAGATCACACATAGCTCAAAACAGCACCTTGCATCTTGCACAGTGTTCAGTAAAGTTTTATTGTTTTAAGGGGAGAAAATTGAATTTAGTCGTGAAGAATGTCAGGCTACAGATATGACTTTGGAAAGTCCTTTCAAAAGGAAAATTTTCTGTTTTTTTAAAGGTTTTCTCTCCTGTTGTTTTTATTATTACAGATGAACAATATGTGGTGGTCTCCAGAAAACCACACTATAACCGAGAGTATTTCTATAGATCATGTGCTAGTTCATCAAATGATATCTGGCTAGCCTCTTTTAATCAGAAGGGTACACTTTGATGGTGCCAAGCCAAGAAATTGAGAGAAGAAACAGAAGAAAAGGGCACAAAAGGCAGCTTTGGCCCTTGAGTTGAGAATTTCATAGCATGTGAGATGATTAAAGAAATCAGAAACTTCTTTGAGCATATAGAATTAATGTCCTATTTTTCTTAAACACAGTTATAGGTTTTGATTTTATCTTGTTCAGGAAAGCTAGTGATGACTGTCTTACATTTTCAGTTATTTATAGTAGTGTACTTACACATAGGTAGGAATATGGGTATGGATGTAGATATACAATATGACCTTCCTAACACCTCCTGAAGTAAGTAGTGTTGCATGCATATACCAATATACATGTGAGAAAACAAAAATGAAGGTATGCATGATTTTTTCTGGTTTATATTGAATGTCTGATTGGTTCATATTTGTCATTTAAATATTACCATTTTAGTTTATATCAAAATAGCCTGTAATTAATGACTCAAAACAGAGCATGATTACTTTTTTGTTTCTCCTACTGAACAAGAGAGCAGTATTTCTTATTATGGGAGCATTAGCACCAATTTAAGGAAAATATATTAAAAATTAAGTGCTCAGTGTACATGAAATATGAATGTTATCTTAGCAAGGCAAAATTGGTATGATTATCCTAAAAATTTTTTTGTATGTACCCTCAGCTGTAATATTGCCATAGGAACAATGAGTAAGGAAAACATACACTGTGTCATACACATACACACACTTACAAAGAAGCACAGAAGAATGCTTTGTGAGTCGATGAAAGGCAGTCTCTGAGAAATTCCAGAAATACTTCTGGTGTGCAGACTTTGAAGAGGGCTCTGGTTCTGAATTAAGGGACCGGCACTGATCATAAAAACAAAGGTTTAAATTCTAAGGAAATAGACCAGATATGGAAGAAAAACCTTGAAGCACAGAGGTATTGAGGTAGCGTTATTTGTAATTATAAAGCTTTTGAAAGCAACCTGAATGTCTAAATATTGAATAATGGTAAAATAGGCCATGGAATGTTACATAGCTGTTCAAATGATGTTTATGAAGAATTTTTAATAAACCGGAAACACAGTTTTTATTTAAAATAAAACACAGGAGACAAAAGAAGAGAGAGAATAGGTATGTTTTTGGAGAACCATGTGTGTGTGGTAGTTGCTCAGTCGTGTCCGACTCTTTGCAACCCCATGGACTGCAGCCCTCCACGTTCCTCTGTCCGTGGAATTTTCCAGGCAAGAATACTGGAGGGTTGCCATTTCCTTCTCCATTGGAAAAACATGTACCTATTTGCAAAACAGTATTAGTGAGAAGAAGCAGCAAAATGTTAGCATAAATTCTATGTGTGTGTTGGACTGAATAATCTTTTTTTCCTATGTTTATACATTTGTGAACATTTTTATAATAAAAAAATATAATTTATTCTCTTTCAAGCTGCCATTCTAATTTTTCCATATAAAAACAATCATGGACTTTATTTCAACAAGCAAAGCAGAAATGCACTAGTCATTTCACAGGACTTTACATGGTGGATTGGTTACTGGTTTTGGATGTTAGAGGCTAGTATCAAGTGTCTTTCCTGGGGGAAGTACTGCTGACCTGATCCTGACTAGAACTGAAAGTCAATAGAAAGGAAGAAATCGGCTGTCCCATCCTCTTACCTACTAATCCTTTCTTGTTGCCCCCTACTGCAGAAACTAGGAAGCTACTGGCAACTGAGAAAGGTAGCTTGCATAGCCCCAGTCAGAGCATCATGAAAAGGGTGGATTGAGAACAAAAAGACAATAAATAACCACAAGCTTATTCTGTGTAAATAGTAGGAATAATGTATAAGATGCATTGCTCAAGACTAAAATCCTAGAGTAACAGTATTGAGATACAGAAATCTTTATTAATGACTTTTGTTAATTTGATTACCAAAGTCAAAGTGCTTCCTAATAGGATGAATTGAGTACAAATAAGTGATGTTAAACTTTTAACATGTATCATTTGTTTTTATTAAAGTGACTCAGCCATCACCATTCTACTCCAATAGATATTTTATTAAGGAAACTAATTTAAATGTACATGATAAATGAACTGTGTTGAAAATTCTATTTTTCTTCAATTCTAACCTCCTGATCTTAATTAACTTCTCCACTACTGTTGCCATAGAAACCAGCAATGCAATCAATAAGATGCAAAGGTAGTAATGTGCAGGCAGAAGCATTCTACATGTACAGTAACAACATTTATTTTAAGTCATGGGACAAATTAGTATTTGCAGTTATATTAGAGGTAATCTTCAAAATTCAAAATGAGAAATGCAGTCTAATGGTAAACAAAGATGATAAGTTTTATCCGAACAACTCTGTTTCCTCTATTCCAGTGTAAAACAAGCATGCTGCTGCTGTCACTTCAGTCGTGTCCAACTCTGTATGACCCCATAGACTGCAGCCCACCAGGCTCCCCCATCCCTGGGATTCTCCAGGCAAGAACACTGGAGTGGGTTGCCATTTCCTTCTCCAATGCATGAAAGTGAAAAGTGAAAGTGAAGTCGCTCAGCCATGTCTGACTCTTAGCAACCCCATGGACTGCAGCCTACCAGGCTCCTCCGCCCATGGGATTTTCCAGGCAA
This sequence comes from Bos javanicus, assembly GCF_032452875.1. Classification (NCBI taxonomy): domain Eukaryota; kingdom Metazoa; phylum Chordata; class Mammalia; order Artiodactyla; family Bovidae; genus Bos; species Bos javanicus. The sequence goes on along the minus strand of NC_083878.1, from coordinate 32,086,102 downwards.
GAGTACTGGAGTGGGGTGCCATTGCCTTCTCCAAAACAAGCGTAATGCCTAGGAAATGTAGGCTTGTGTTTTTGTGTGGCTTCTTTTGATTTCCCTGATATTTCTTTAATCATGCCATATCTGTTCTCTTTCCCATGAGCAAATAAAAAACAAGTAACAAGACATATAAAACAATGCAAAAGCCAAGTTCCTTTGTATGACAGACTTGTCCAATTCTGTCCCCTTTTTCCACTCTAGATTCACAAGCTAATGACAGCTGACCCTTGAACAACATGGGTTTGAACTGTACAGGTCCACCTTTACAATGAATTTTTTTCAGTGGATGATTTACAAAAGATGTATTACAGTACTGCATGACCCAACTTTGATTGAATGGAACTACAAGTATGGGGAGCTGACTGTAAAGCTGTACTCAGATTTCTGACTGTTGGGGTTGGTGCCCCTAACATGTTTTTTAACAGTCAACTATATTCACAAAACCATACATTGGAGGCTGAGACCAAGACACACTTCTCCTAGAGTTGCCCTTACCTGATTAAACAAACACCAGTTGGTGTAACTCTGCTAGTCCAGTGGTCCCCAGTCTTTATGGCACCGGGGACTGGTTTCCTGGAAGACAGTTTTTCTAGAGACCAGGGGTGGGGAATGGGGGTAGGGAGATGGTTTTGGAATGATTCAAATGTATTACATTTATTGTACACATTATTTCTATTATTATTACATCAGCTCCACCTCAGATCACAAATTACCACACACAAATAACAGTCCACTGGATGCTGTGGGAATCAACCCAGGCCTGCGACAGTGGATGGTGCACTGCTCAGTCATTTCTGACTCTTTGTGACCCCATGGACTATAGACCGCCTAGCTCCTCTGTATGTGGGATTTTCCAGGCAAGAATATTGGAGTGGTTTGCCATGCCCTCCTCCACGGGATTTTCACAACCCAGGGACTAAACCTGTGTCTCTTACATCTCCTGCATTGGCAGGTGGGTTCTTTACCACTAGCCCCACATCAGATCATCAGGCATTGAATCCCAGAGATTGGGGGCCCCTGAGTTAGGCTATGAATCAAAGGCTGAGGACAGTAGTTGCTAGAATCTTGACTGTGTTTCAGTTAGAATGCCCTGGTAACATTCCAGTTTAGACATTCTGGATGTGATGACATTTGCCTGCCTCCATCCCTTCTGAGGTTTGTTACAAGTGGTTTATTACCAATAATAGTTGACACAACAAAGGCAAACAATAGGTATAAATAATTTATTGAAAAAAAATGAGTCGAGTCAGTTCAAGGTTATTTCTATATACTTAAATCTCTAGTATTTTGATGTGGTTATATGAATGTAGAAGAGTGGATTGAGAACTATTGGTTCAGAAACGTGTGTTATAACTATTTTTCCAGTGCACTTTGGAGAAAAAAATTGTCAGAACAATTGTGGCAATCCATGATTAGCTTTTCTTTCATCTTTCCTGTCTTGCTCCACTATGCCACCAAAAAAGAAGCCTGTTAAATTAGTCTTAACCAATTCATGCAAAGATGGGCTTGATAAAGAAGAGAAATGGTATGGACCTAACAGAAGCAGAAGATATTAAGAGGTAGAAAGAATACACAGAAGAACTGTACAAAAAAGATCTTCACCATCCAGATAATCACGATGGTGTGATCACTGACCTAGAGCCAGACATCCTGGAATGTGAAGTCAAGTGGGCCTTAGAAAGCATCACTATGAACATAGCTAGTGGAGGTGATGGAATTCCAGTTGAGCTATTTCAAATCCTGGAAGATGATGCTGTGTAAGTGCTGCACTCAATATGCCAGCAAATTTGGAAAACTCAGCAGTGGCCACAGGACTGGAAAAGGTCAGTTTTCATTCCAATCCCAAAGAAAGGCAATGCCAAAGAATGCTCAAACTACCACACAATTGCACTCATCCCACACGCTAGTAAAGTAATGCTCAAAATTCTCCAAGCCAGGCTTCAGCAATATGTGAACCATGAACTTCCAGATGTTCAAGCTGGTTTTAAAAAAGGCAAAGGAACCAGAGATCAAATTGCCAACATTTGCTGGATCATTGAAAAAGCAAGAGTTCCAGAAAAACATCTATTTCTGCTTTATTGACTATGCTAAAGCCTTTGACTGTGTGGATCACAATAAACTGTGGAAAATTCTGAAAGAGATGGGAATACCAGACCACCTGACCTGCCTCTTGAGAAACCTATATGCAGGTCAGGAAGCAACAGTTAGAACTGGCCATGGAACAACAGACTGGTTCCAAATAGGAAAAGGAGTATGTCAAGGCTGTATATTGTCACCCTGCTTATTTAACTTATATGCAGAGTACATCATGAGAAACGCTGGGCTGGAAGAAACACAAGCTGGAATCAAGATAGCTGGGAGAAATATCAATAACCTCAGATATGCAGATGACACCACCCTTATGGCAGAAAGTGAAGAGGAACTCAAAAGCCTCTTGATGAAAGTGAAAGAGGAGAATGAAAAAGTTGGCTTAAAGCTCAACATTCAGAAAACGAAGATCATGGCATCCGGTCCCATCACTTCATGGGAAATAGATGGGGAAACAGTGGAAACAGTGTCAGACTTTATTTTGGGGGGCTCCAAAATCACTGCAGATGGTAATTGCAGCCATGAAATTAAAAGACACTTACTCCTTGGAAGGAAAGTTATGACCAACCTAGATAGCATATTAAAAAAGCAGAGACATTACTTTGCCAACAAAGGTCCATCTAGTCAAGGCTACAGTTTTTCTAGCGGTCATGTATGGATGTGAGAATGGACTGTGAAGAAAGCTGAGCACTGAAGAATTGATGCTTTTGAACTGTGGTGTTGGAGAATACTCTTGAGAGTCCCTTGGACTGCAAGGAGATCCAACCAGTCCATCCTAAAGGAGATTAGTCCTGGGTGTTCATTGGAAGGACTGATGCTAAAGCTAAAACTCCAGTACTCTGGCTACCTCATGTGAAGAGTTGACTCATTGGAAAAGACCCTGATGCTGGGAGGGACTGGGGGCAGGAGAAGGGGATGACAGAGGATGAGATGGCTGGATGGCATCACCGATTCAATGGACATGAGTTTGGGTACACTCCGGGAGTTGGTGATGGACAGGGAGGCCTGGTGTGCTGTGATTTATGGGGTCGCAAAGAATCGGACATGACTGAAAAACTGAACTGAACTGAATGCATTTATAAAATGCTAAGACATTTTCCTATCAAATCATGTTTCACATCAACCATTGGTTTTTCATTTTTCAAATGGATTTGATGGTAATTGATTTACTGCATAGGTGGTTATTTCAAGATCTTCTTGTATTGTAAATATAGGTAGATAGAGATCGACGTACAGATAATTATAAAGTAAATAATAGGTCAGCCAATTTGGACTTCTGATATATTTTGGTGTATACCAAGACTAGATTATGGTGTTTACATTATTTTTACAATGTGATCTCTTTCCTGTCTTTAAATACTAGACAAATATACCAAGGAAATTGAAGATCCATGCAGATCTAGCACATTATCTAAGTTATACTATGCTGTTATTTTTCTTGTTAATTTTTACTGATGCGGAGGACAGCTAGTCTTAATTTCAATAAGCATGCTAACGAACTTTGAAGTATACAAATTTCACAATCACTCAACTCCAGTTAGCTTCAGTACCATGCCATTTCTCTTCAGCTGTCTTTAAAGCATATGACTTTGATCTTTTTCCTTATCTAAACCTGCATCAAGAATTTTAAGCTTGAAACCTCAAATCCTTTTTGTCCATTATGTCAGTCTTCACCAATTCTTAGTTTCTCTCCTCTGTAGGAAATTAATACTTCCCTGCCATGTTAAATTCAGGAGTGAAGACAGAATATACATGAGCTTATGAAATCCAAGTGGAAATGATGTATGTCACTTCTGAACAGAAGCTTTAAGAACACATGGTTTCCTTTAATTCACTTTCCTCTTTGTCACAATTAAAAGTAGAGTTGCAGATTTTGGCTCTTTTGTCAGTTTGGGGCCTAGAGTACCGACAGTGACAATTTGAACAGGTCATCCATCCAACTTGTAACAAAGACCAAGGAGAACATGATATAAATCGTCATTGCTTTAAGTCTGTGGTCAGCAAACTAAGGGCTAATTTGTTTGTTCTTATGAGTAAAGATTTCCTGAACACAGCCATGCCCATTAATTTATGTATTGACTGTAATGCCATTTGTGCTTCAGTGACAGGGTTGAATGGTTATGACAGATATTATGACTCGCAAAGCCTGAAATGTTTGCCATCTGGTCCTTAGAAAAGGTTTTGGACCTAGCTTTAAGTCCCTGAGATTTCAGAGACATTTGTTACTGCAACTTAAACTAGGCTATCATTTCATTCTGTAACTCTTCTCTTTGTATTTGGTTGCAACCTAAGAAATGGGTATAGATCACCATATTATTTGTTTTCAGGATTATATGATGGAGGAGGTGACCTTGAAGTAGAGGATGACCTGACTCTAGAGAATAAACAAGATGAATAAAGCAGAGAGTTCAAGGGGCAGAGTCACATCTCAGAAAAAATCAACATGAGTCATGGCAAGACTACCTATCTCAGTCAGCTCAGGCTGCCATAATAAGTGCCATAGACTGGGTAGCTTAAACATCAGACTTTATTTCTCATAGTTCTGGAGTCAGGGGGTTTGAGACCAGGGTGCCAGCATGGTAGAGTTCTGGTGAAAACCCTCTTCTTAACTGGTAGATGGCTGCCTTCTCACAGGCAGGGGATAGGGAGAAAGATAGCTCCATTCTCTTCCTCTCTTTATAAGGACTCTAATCCCACCATGGAGTCCTCATGTTCCTGACCTCTTCTAAACCTAATTATCTCCCAAAGGCCCTACCACCAAATACGACCACTCTGGATGGTTAGGGCTTCAAAATAGAAATTTTGGGGGGACACAAACATTCACTTCATACCACAGCCCAATGCCAGGCTACCCAGATGGTAGCCAAGACTGAAGAGTCAGGATGATGCGCAGTTGTCATATATGATATCATATAGAAGCCCTTTTGCTAGGCTAATAACTAAGGCAGTGTTCTGGTCTTCAAGATGAAGACAGGCATATACAGGACAGGATAACAGACTCCTTAAATATGTGGGCAGCATTCTGAGCATGTTTCAGCATTTCAGAGGCAATCTGTTAAGAATAAAAAAGCAGGACATAAAACAGAAAACCAGTTCTAAAGACTGAGCAGATGGGTGTGGCAGTGAAGGATAAGTATTTAATGTGGAGAGGAGAAAAGAAAAGGCACTAATTCTATGGATTTTGGCTTCCGTTGACAAAGGGAATAAACACAAGGAGGCCACAAGTGGCTCTGACTGGGCAATTTAATTCTCAGCAACTCTAGATGCAGAAGGACACGTGCAACAGAGGATGGTGATCTATGACTCCACTCATTAAGACTGGTGCGTAAAAATGGGCAGGACTGAGAATGGGAGGAACAAGGAACTTGGCTTTGATAACTTGGAGGAGGGTGGAGTAAATATATCTTCTTCCTATTTTATACTATACTATACCTTTGCCTTTATCATCATCTTTAGTCATTTCATCTTTTTGTATTCTCACAGGCTATCCATCCCTTTTCTGGTTTAGTTTGTTCCTTAAGCAATCTAAATTCTATGTTCAGTGAGTTCATGTATATTTTGTTTGAGCTCAAACTCTTTTTAGTCTTCCGCTCACAAATCCTTTTGCAGCCACAAACTTGTTTAGACCCCTAAACTCTTCTTTCCTGGCTTCTCAGCTTCACTTGAGAAACTCACTAAACATTGACAATCAGTTCTACCACAAACAGGTTCTTCCTAAACTTGGCAGGATCTAAAATGTAATGCAGCAATTCTCACTCTTCTCTCATTGATTCCCAATTATAATTTGTGCATTATAATTTCAACAGCTGTTCCATACTATCTTCAAACCCTGGTTTCAACCCTTTATTCATTCAAAAAATAATCTTTTAGTATTTACTGTATGTCAGGCTCTCTGCTAGCTTTTAGAGAAACAGTAGTGAATGAGATTGGCTTGGCCCCCGTCTTTGTGGAGTTAGTGAATGAGACAAACAGAAGCTAAGCAAAAAATATGTATTGTGATTAGGGAAGTAATAGAGGATAGCTATGCAGTAGACACTTATCACAATTCTTCCCACCTCCTAAGTTTTGCTTTATCAAATTAAAAGCTAGAAAAGTGCTTTCCTTGCCTCCCTGAGGCAATTTTATGCCTATGACTAAAGAATTTATGCCTATGACTAAAGCCTACCAATCAGATCTACCAACACGTCAATTCAGGAAAGACTAATTTAAGATAAAAAAAAAAAGGCTGAATAGAACTTAATGTGGCAAGGGTGGGAGAGAGGGAGCCACCATTCAATTAGTAATGACAAAGGACTGAATGATGGCAGTTCAAGTCCAGGGTTAATGGTCTTTGTTATACCAGCAGGAACAAAGATACGGCTCTTCAGAAGAAATTCAGACATTTCTTTTCCTGTTGATACAGCCTCCAAGGCTGATTCTCTAGCCTTTTGCTCTGATATATTGTCTTCTATTTAATATTCTTTAATAAAGTTCTTTTCTGCTTAAGCCCATATATATATATAATAAATAGAATATTTGGAACTATACAGAAACAATAAATAACTCAGGTGAGAGTAGTTTTTACAATATTGCATGAAAAAATCAACATTCACATTGAGACCCAAAGGATACACAGGGTTGATTTAAATGAAGCAAGAGTGGAGCAACTTTCCAGGAAGAGAATGTAGTTGAGAAGTGAGGGAACAGGGAACATAGCACATAGATGGAATTCAGTGACCAAAGGAATCAGTGAGGGTAATGAGGTGGGCATGACTTAGTGATGAATGAATCATCATTCATTCATCATGAGTTAGTGATGAATGAAATGAAACTACAGGACTAAATAAAAACCATATCAGTCTGATTATTAAAGCCAGGTAAGGAGTTTGAATTGACTCTTAGAGCAATGAGGAGCTTATGAAATATTTTAGGTGGATAGGGAAACAGTCAGATATATAGTCTAGGAAGATCACTGTGGCTTAAGTTGGGAAACTATATTGGAATGGGACAAGACAGGGAGATTGCAATGGTTTGGGTCAGAATTTCTGGTGGACTGAGCAGGAGGGGCACAAGAGGGAAAGGAAGAAAGAGATTTATTTGAGAAAATACACATTAATTTATAGAAATGACTAAGGTAATTTAAAATCTGCTTCTTTAACTTTCATCTTTTTCACTTCAAGTTTTATTCATTTGTTTTCAAATAATTATTTTTTTCCCTTTCTTTTGTCTCGTGTTTTATATGCTAGAGACTATTGCTGGCATTGACTTCCCTGGTGGCTCAGACGGTAAAGCGTCTGTCTACAATGAGGGAGGCCTGGGTTTGATCCCTGGGTCGGGAAGTTCCCTGAAGAAGGGAAAGGCAACCCACTCCAGTACTCTTGCCTAGAAAATCCCATGGACAGAAGAGCCTGGTGTCCATGGGGTTGCACTTCACTTCACTTCATTCCTGGTATTAGGAACGTAATCAGTGAATGAGTAAGAAGGAGTATCTCTTCTATGGAGAATAGAAGAAGTAAATGATAAATGGATAGTGAGGAAGATGATATCATTGAGTGGTATGTACCCTTTTAATTAAAGCAGGGAGATATGGCAAAACATGACCTAAGTAGAAGCTCCATCATTTTGGGACGTCAGAAAAAGCCTTTTTTAAGAGTCTCACATTTGACCCAAGACCTGAGCTGTGGGAATTGCTGGTCATGAGGAGATTCTGGGAATGAGCATTCCAGGTAGAGAGACAAGCCAGGGAAAATGCAAATGGGGGAATGATCTTGCGTGTATGAAGAACAGCAAGAAAGTAAATGTGGCTGGAGCAAGGGGTGAGTGGAAAAAGAAGGAAAGGCGGATGGAGAGATGAACATAGGACAATTTATGGAAGATCTTGAGAGACCATTAGGAATTTTCACTTTAAGTAAGATATTGCTGTATATTCATCCTTCTTCTTTTTAGCTTCTTCAGAGGGAAAAAAAAAGTATAGTCATCCCTCAAGATTCTTGGGGGATTGATTCTAGGACACCCTGGAATACCAAAACCTGCAAGTGCTCAAGTCCTTTATATAAGATGACGGATACATAGTCTGTCCTCTGTATCAGCAGGATCTGGAAGGGTCGACTGTATCACTCAAACTCTACTAGAACTTTTTACAAAATGTCCTATTGTACCTTCAGCCTTCCCCTATTAAATGCCAAGTGTACTTAAGTTATTCTTTCAACAAATAGTTACTGAAGGTTTGCTTCTTATGTTTAGACACTGTGTGCTCCTATTACCAAGAAAAAAGAAACAAAAAGCCATTGTCACCTCTTACTGGGCAATTCCCTTGATGGAAAATTCCATCTCATACCTCCTTTTCCTTTCCACACAAATAATAATGCTAATCTTTACCCAACAGCTTCTACTACTCAGAAGTCTCTGTAACATTACCTCATCTTTTTGTATTACCTACCCCGGGAAAGTTCATCAGTTAAGATCTACATGCAAATCCCAGGGGATCTCTCCCTTGTCTCATCCCACTGATTCTTCTAGCCATGTGCCTCTTTGTTTACTTTTGCTAAAAATCTCCTTTAATTTCTAAGTCTCTGAATACTCTCCATTCACCTCCTCTTTGACAATATGTCATCACTCATTCGCTGCCTTCTTTTTTTTTTTCTTTTCTTTTCAATCCCTTAGCTGTGTCTCTTATTTGTTCTATATCAGTCAGCTTAGTTGCTCAGTTGTGTCCGACTCTTTGCGACCCCATGGACTGCAGCACACCAGGCTTCCCTGTCCATCACAACTCCTGAAGCTTGCCCAAACTCATGTCCATCGAGTTGGTGATGCCATCCAATCATCTCCTCCTCTGTCATCCCCTTCTCTTCCCACCTTCAATCTTTCCCAGCATCAGAGTCTTTTCCAAAGAATCAGTTCTTCACATAAGGTGGCCAAAGTATCGGAGTTTCAGCTTCAGCATCAGTCCTTCCAATGAATATTCAGGACTGATTTCCTTTAGGATTGACCGGTTGGATCTCTTTGCTGTCTAAGGGACTCTCAAGAGTCTTCCCCAACACCACATTTCAAGAGCATCAATTCTTTGGCACTCAGCTTTCTTTATAGTCCAACTCTCACATCCACACCTAACTACTGGAAAAACCATAGATTTGACTAGATGGACCTTTGTTGGCAAACTTATGTCTCTGCTTTTTGATATGCTGTCTAGGTTGGTCATAACTTTCCTTCCAAGGAGTGTCTTTTAATTTCATGGCTGCAGTCACCATCTGCAGTGATTTTGGAGGCCCAAAAAATAAAGTCTGTCACTGTTTCCCCATCTATTTGCCATGAAGTGATGAGACTGGATGCCATAATCTTGGTTTTCTGAATGTTAAGTGTTAAGCCAACTTTTTCACTCTCCTCTTTCACCTCCATCAAGAGGCTCTTTAGTTCTTCTTTGCTTTCTGCCATAAGGGTAGTGTCAGCTGCACGTCTGAGGTTATTGATATTTCTTCCTGCAATCTTGATTCCAGCTTGTGCTTCATCCGTAAGTTAAATAAGCAGGGTGACAATATACAGCTTTGGTGTACTCCTTTCCTGATTTGGAACCAGTCTGTTGTTCCGTGTCCAGTTCTAACTGTTGTTTCTTGACTTGTATACAGATTTGTCAGGAGGCAGGTCAGGTGGTCTGGTATTCCCATCTCTTTAAGAATTGTGCTATATATACTTTTTCTAAAAAAAGAAAATATGTTTCCTTAATAAAAACTACCTAGATGGACTAGTTTTAAGAAATACTTTCCTTGAAAATTGTAATTTGGTATATATCTTGGACTACCACTTTAGAAAAGGATTTACTGTTTATTTTATTTGGAATGTCTCATCAAATGATTGAATTCAGTCTTTGAAGTGAACATATCCTTTCTACCCCTAAGCCCTGTAATCCTCCTCTGTCTTCTGATCTCATTTTATTCTTACTGCAACTGTCCTTTTGGATGCTCACTCTTTCCTTGTCATTTCAGTCTCATCTTCCTTCCCTCCCCTTTTCTGCATGCCATAGGCAAAATTAAAATTTCCGAAAAGACAGATGCTATTCTGTCATTCCCCAGGCTAAATACACAATGTACAAATGTGGTATTTAAGGTTTTCCTGACCCCATTACACCTTACTCTTCCAATTTTATCTCTGTTGTTCTTCTTTAGACTTCCTCTGTCTCCATCAATCTCAAATTCTCATTATTATGAAAAATTACACTTCCCTACCTCTAATACTATCCAATAGTGAGAAACTTTTTCTTATTTTTCTCTTACTTCATCCTATTGAGAATCTTACTGTTTTTACAAGTCCTAGTTTAAATATTTCACCTAAAACTAAAACTATTTTAAGCAGTAAATAGTATGCTAGAGACTTTTAATATGCTACAGCCTATTCCAGGTGTCAGCAGAATACACCTCTACATTTCTTTCATTCCTCTACAGTGAAAATCAGGAACTCATTTTCTCAACAAGTATTTTTTGTACTCCAGCTACTGCCAGGCACCGTTCACACCTCCAGTGAGTTGCACCCGTGACTAAGACAAAGTTTCTGCTATCAGGACCTTACATGAAAGTATGTGGAGATAGACAACGAATTAATATGCAAAGGGATATAAGTATAATAATAACTAGTGTGACTGCTAGAGAGAAAACGAAAACAGACTAAGGGTATAGAGTGTGTCCGAAGCTGCCTTTCTAGATAAAGAGGTCAGACAACACTGTTCTGAGGAGTTAATATTTGGAAAGTGAATAAGTAAACTATATCTGATGATTAACTTTATGTGTCAACTCGACAGGGCTAAGGGATACCCAAAGAGCTGGTAAGACATTATTTCTGCCTATGTCTGTGAGAGTGTCTCCAGAAGAAAATAGCATTTGTGTCAGTAGACATCATGAAGCCCAGCTTCCCCATGTGGCTAAGGGCCCGAATAGAACAAAAAGATAGAAGAAGGTAAAATTCACTCTTTTTGCATAAGCTGAGACATTCATCTTCTCGATCCAGCTATCTGGAGGAGGAATCTTCTAGGAAGAGGGACCAGAAGCTGCAAATGCTGAGTATACATGGTGGACGGGTGGGAAGACATGGAGATACGTGAGGCCAGGGCACAGTGAGTGAGGGGGAGGGCTCAGGAGGTAATGCAGGAGAGGCAAGGAGGAGCCAAACCACTGACAGCCTTGGCGGCCATGGGAAGAATGTGCTGGAGGCCACTGGAGTCTTGAGCAGAGGACTGACATGATCAGACCTACAATCTGGCTGCTATGTAGGCTAGACTGTAGGTGGCCAAGAGTGGAAATAGTGAGACAAGAGGTTATTACAGAAACGCACCAAGAGATATGGTGGTCTAACATCATGGTGGAATCATGCCCTCCTTTGTACCAAGCACCCATTATAACACTTAAAACACTGGACTTTGCATTTTGGGTATTTGTCTGCAAGGGTGTCACCCCATCCTGAGCAGGGACTACATTTGTCCACTTTTGTATTTTGTGGAGTGTCTATGTCTAGTGCTGTAGTTCACACAGATTTGATGGGATGAATTGCATTTCTCATCCTTTCTCTGTAATTCACACTTTTTGAGACCTTTATTTAGACTCTACTCAGTTTCTTTTCTTTTTTTTTTTTTAATAGGATACATAATGGCAGTTTCTTCAAACTTTTCTCCTGGGTCTTAATTTACAATCTTAGCTGTCTTTGTTTCCTTTCTCTGAAATGTAGTATAGTTGGCTCCCTTTTAAGTTATTAAGTAAAAGTCTCCAATATTGATATAGTCTTGGGTACTTTATAAACAAACTCTCTGGGTTTTCATTTTGTTTGGGGGCAAATTTTACTAAAATAAATGTTCTATTAAAAATAAATTTATAGATTTGGGATCTGAAGGCAAAGTGACTTGAAACTCCAATGTTAAAGATTTATCTGGTGAAAATAAGTGTTTAAAAATCTAAAACGAGCAAGTCCCTTTTCAAATTATAGACCATATTAGGAAACTGCCTTGTTCTGATGTGCTGGATTTGGAAGTAAAGAGAAGGAGCCACCTCCCTTCTTTATTTTTCTATTTACATGACAAATGGACCGACAAATGAGGTTAAAATTCATTATAAGGGAATCATTAGGCAATGTGGTATTGGATCATCTACCTTTCTACTTGAGATCGACCTTAGAAGTTTCTGGTCCAGAGGGGAGGTATTGTGATCCAGCAGCAAATCTGGCTCATATATATATAAAATGTTACTTGACTTCTGACAGAGAATCAATGTTGGGCTTGATAGCACATGATTAGCTATGGGTGAACTGCAACAATTCATTTTAATTTCTCTAAGTTTCAGTTTTCCTTTTTCTAGATAGGAGGAGGTAGTAATATTATACCTATAATACAGGATTGTGGTGAGAATTAAAAGAGATAGATATAAAATACTTATATGAATATAGTGCCCACTTATGTGGGCAATACATAACACAACAAATATGAACCTTTGCCTCTGCATCGCTTTTCTTGGCTGTCATGCTAATACTCTTCTTTGTTCAACTTAGATTCATCCATTCTTAGCCCAGAGTGCTGACTGCCTGAGAAAGCTTCATCTAAATGCCCTTAACAACTGGCTTTTCAATGGGCTTATCTAGAGATTTCAGTGGGAGCTGGGAGCACAGGAGAACAGAGGAGGGAAGGTATATCCCCTGTATCTCCACTTTCATGCTGAGCTCCTGGCAGTGGCTGGCTCCCTCCTAATCTATTGCTTTATTCATCGTTCTTCCTCAGTGTACTCATCCCTCATTGAATCCACTAGCACTATTCCCACCTCCTGTAGCTATGATTGGGTGATAACACCCCTTTTTGGTCCCCTGAACCCTGTCTATACCTCTGAAAGTAGTCCATTTGATACTTCTTTTCCCTTGAACCATCGGAGTGGAATTGTGTGTTTGCTTCTGTGGACCTGGACTGATACCTTTCAAATTCTTCCTTTCAGCAAAAACTGGTTTTGTTACGTTTGGGAAAGATTTCTGACCCATGGAGCAGGATTTACTTTAAGTCAGCAAATATTTGCTACTGTCCAGGCAATGGGGATATCAAATAATCAAGACATAACCCCTGATCTCAAAGAGTCTGCAGTCTATTGGAGTATTAGGGGTGAGCAGGAGACAAAGGCAATCTTTGCAAAGGTAAATATTTAAGTGCCAAGAGCACAATGTCTAAATTACAGGAAACTGTAGATAAATAAAGTTGAGAACAAACATTTCCACAAAGAGACTCTATTAATTTTGATGGTGAATAGAAATCCATCAGATGGAGATGGGAAGGTAAATTTTTTCAAGCAAAAAAACAGTATATGCAAAGACTTCAAGTTATAAAATTACTTGGTACCTTTGGCGAACATTTGGAAATAATGAGGGTTGGAAAAATTAAGATATGGGCAGAAGGCATGAGGGGAGGAGTGTGGTTACAGGAGCATTATTGAAGCAGCAGGAGCTGTGGATGCAGAAACAGTCAAGGATAAGACCACAGAGGTTTTATATGACACCCCAGGAAGTTTGGACTCTATCTTAATAATATATATGCTAAGCTAGTGATTCCTTTTAAGCAATTGGGATATTCAATTCAATTTGTAGTATTGGAAAAAGAACAGTGAAAGGGATGTGGATTATGGAGGGAACAAGATTGCAGATTGGGAGACAAGATAGATTTGTTATGGTCTAGAAAGGAGAGGATAAGAAGAGACCAAGAAAGTTTAGTAAAGGGTGGAGAAAAAGAAAAGGAGACTTATTCTAGAAACTTTGGTAAGTAGTATGTATAAGCTTTAGTGAAAATCACAGGTGAGAGCAGATAAAGACACCTAGGGTGGCACTGAATTTCTGACTCTTGGATGTTGGCACCACTGGCTATTAGCTTTGGTGGTGAGGAGAGTTAGTTTATTCCATTTGAATACGTTGAGATGAAATATTTGTGGCAGAGGCCAGACTCTGGTTTTGTGGGAACTTAAGCTAATACATGGAGAAGGAAATGGCAAGCCACTCCAGTGTTCTTGCCTGGAGAATCCCAGGGACGGGGGAGCCTGGTGGGCTGCCATCTATGGGGTCGCATAGAGTCGGACACGACTGAAGTGACTTAGCAGCAAGCTAATACAATTGTGGAAACCTCTTTAAGAAAGAGAATTCAAAGGTAAATACTAATTCTGCTAGTGTGTTAGCATCAGTCTTTGGAAAAGCAGCTGTACTATATGTGATGAGAAAGAATATGACAATGAGGTAGTTGAGAGAAGGGTTTTGCATGAAACCAACCCCAATTGGGGTACATTCTAAAAAAATTAAAAGATGCCCTGAAATCTTTATAATGTCAGTATCAGGAAATACAAAGACAGACTCAGAAACTGTTCCAGGTTAGGGAAAGTAACTATAGTAAATTTTCTATAAATCTGGTATTGTGTCAAAATTAAAACACTATCTGTCTCCAAAACCTTACCCTTCTTAAAAGCAATCTTGATTTAAATCCCAATTGTGCCACGTTGTAGCTTTATGTATTGATACAAATTATATACCTTTTTTCTGTCTTATTTGCTTTAGCTATTAGTTACGAGTACTAATAGGTCACTGTGAAAATTAACTAACATGAAAAGATATAATATTTGTAAACTGTTTAGCAAGGTTCCTAGAAAATATTTTCAATAAATTACCACTATTTTGATTAACAATGTTTTCCATTCTAGATAGTTGCAAGGGAAACAATGTCTTCAAAATATAGACAAATTGTAGAATATCTATTAGGGCAAGATAGACATGGTAGAGGAGTGAAAGATGAAATAGCTGGTGTGGGTGAAGTTGTTGTTGTTCAGTCACCAAGATGTGTCTGATTCTGTGACCCCATGGACTGAAGCACACCAGGCCTCCCAGTCCCTCACCATCTCTCATAGTTTGCCCAAATTTATGTCCATTGAATCAGTGATGCCATCCAAACATCTTATTCTCTGTTGCCCTCTTCTCCTTCTGCCTTCAATCTTTCTCAGCATCAGGATCTTTTCCAATGAATTGGCACTTTGTATCAGGTGACCATATTATTGGAGCTTCAGCATCAATCCTTCCAATAAATATTCAGAGTTGATTTCCTTTAGGATTGGTTTGATCTCCTTGCTGTCCAAGGGACTTTCAGGAGTCTTCTCCAGCACCACAGTTCAAAAGCATCAGTTCTTCTATGCTCTGACTTCTTTATGGTCCAACTCTCACATCCATATGTGACTACTGGAAAGACCATCCATATAGTTATATGGACATTTGTTGGTAAAGTGATGCCTTTGCTTTTTAAAACACTATCTAGATTTGTCATAGCTTTCCTTCCAAAAAGCATTTGTCTTCTAATTTTGGCTGAAGTTGCCATCTGCAGTGATTTTAGAGCCCAGGAAGAGGAAATCTGTCACTGCTTCCGCCTTTTACTTGCCATGAAGTGATTGAACTGGATGCCATGATCTTAATTTACTTAATATTGAATTTAAAGCTAGTTTTTTACCCTCCTCTTTCAGCCTCATGAAGAGGCTCTTTAGTTCCTCCTCACTTTCTGCCATTAGATTGGTATCATCTGCATATCTGAGGTTGTTGATATTTCTCCCAGCAGTCTTGATTCCAGCTTGTGCTTCATCCAGCCCAGCATTTCGCATGATGTGCTCTGTATATAACTTAAATAAAGAGGATGGCAATATACAGCCTTGTCGTACTCCTTTCTCAATTTTGAACTAGTCAGTTGTTCCATATAAGGTTCTAACTGTTGCTTCTTGACCTGCATACAGGTTTCTCAGGAGACAGGTAAGATGGGCTGGTATTCCCATCTCTTTAAGAGTTTTCCACAGTTTGTCATGATATACACAGTCAAAGGCTTTAGCATAGTCAATGAAACAGAAGTTGACATTTTTCTGGAATTCTCTTGCTTTCTCTGTGACCTAACAGATATTGGCAATTTGATCTCTGATTCCTCTGCCTTTTCTAAACCCAGCTTATACATCTGAAAGTTCTTGATTCAAGTTCTGCTGAAGTCTAGCTTGAAGGATTTTGAGCAAAACCTTACTAGCATGGGAAGTGAGTGCAATTGTCCAGTACTTTGAACATTCTTTAGTTCTGCCCTTCTTGGGAACTGGAATGATGATGACCTTTTCCAGTCCTGTGGCCACTGCTGGGTTTTCCAAATTTGCTGACCTTTTGAGTACAGCACTTTAGCAGCAGCATCTTTTAAGGATTTTAGATAGCTCTGCTGGAATTCCATCAGCTCCACTGGCTTTATCAGCAGCACTGCTTCTTAAAGCCCATTTGACACTCCAGGATGTCTGGTGTGAGTGATCACACCATTGTAGTTATCCAGGTCATTAAGATCTTTGAGGTACAGTTCTTCTGTGTAATCTTGCCATCTTTATCTGTTCTGTTTTTACTAGGTCTTTACCATTTCTGTCATTTATTGTGCCCATCTTTGCATGAAATTTTCCTCTGATATCTCCAGTTTTCTTGAAGAGATCTCTAATATTTCCCCTTCCGATGTTTTCTTCTATTTCTTGGCATTGTTCATTGAAGAAGGCCTTCTTGCCTCTCCTTGCTATTCTTTGGAACTCTGCATTCAATTGGGTATACCTATCCCTTTCTCCCTTTCTTTTCACTTCTCATCTTTCCTCAACTATTTGTAAAGCCTCCTCAGAGAATACTTTGCCTTCTTGCATTTCCTTTTTTTGTTATGGTTTTGGTCAGCGCCTTCAGTACAGTATTACAAACCTCTGTCATAGTTCTTCAGGCACTTTGTCTACCAGATCTAATTTCTTGAATTTATTCATCACCTCCACTGTATAATCATAGAGGATTTGATTTAGGTCATACTTGACTAGCCTAGTGGTTTCCCCTGCTTTCTTTAGTTTAAACCTAGTGGATGTAGTATAGGTATTGAAATAGGGCCAGCAATTAATCAAAGTTTAATATGGGGAGTGGCGAGGACAGAATTTTAAGACAGAGAAAAAATTAGATGACGAATAGGGTGCTAAGTATAAGATGACGAATAGGGTGCTAATGATGCTAGGCATGGGAGGTATGGATGGTGGATCTGGACTTCAGATTTCCATCATAGTTGTAAAGTTGTATTGGGTCAAAATTGGCAGAAGATCCAAAATGATTTTCTAGTGGGATTTGGAAGACCCTGCTTTGCAAGATTACCCTTTCAACAGAATCTCTATAATTTCTTTCCCAGATGTTCAACGTATAATGTCTGTGTTAAATCTTTCTAGCTCTATTTTGGGAAATCAGAGCATCTTTGTGTTGAAAAGTCTATGTACAGGGACAGACTAAAAGAAAGCATCATTTCTTGTTTATCCAAGAAGCCCAGTTTGAAAGATAAAATTGGGTATATTGTTATTATTTACATTTCTATTGTTAAATTTCTCTATTCTTTAAGGGTCACCTCTTGAATATTTTTTAGTCTGTTCAGTCTGCTATGAAAAAGTACTATAAATGGATAGCTTATAAACACTGTAAGTTTAGGTCTCACAGTTTAGGGGCTAGAAAAATCCACGATCATGGCACTGGAGAGTCTTCAGAAACATGTGAGTGCCAGCTTCCTAGATGACTACTTTTTCCACTGTAAACTGATGGAAGGGACATGGGAACTTTCTTAGGTCTCTTTGTAAAGGTATTAATCCCATTCATGAGGACTCCACCCTCATGATCTAATTGCTTCACCCTATAATACCATCACCTTGGGCATTAAGTTTCAACAAATGAATTTTGTGGACACACATTTAGACCATAGCAATTATTAAGATCATATTCTATTCTCCTTTATATTTCTAGAATCTATTTTTTTATTGAAGGATAATTGTATTTTTTTATTGAAGGATTATTGCTTTATAGAACTTTATTGTTTTCTATCAAACCTCAATATGAATCAACCATAGGTATATATAACCCCTCCCTTTTGAACCTCCCTCCCATCTTCCTCCCCATCTCACCCCTTTAGGTTGATACAGAGCCCCTGTTTGAGTTTCCTGAGGCATGCAACAAATTCCTATCTATTTTACATATGGTTATGTAAGTTTCCATGTTACTTGTCATACATCTCACCATCTCCTCCCCTCTCCCCATGTCCATAAGTCTATTCTCTATGTCTTTTCTCTATTGCTCCTGCTGCTGCTGCTAAATCGCTTCAGTTGTGTCCAACTCTGTGAGACCCCATAGATGGCAGCCCACCAGGCTCCCCTGTCCCTGGGATTCTCCAGGTAAGAACACTGGATTGGGTTGCCATTTCCTTCTCCAGTGCATTAAAGTGAAAAGTGAAAGTGAAGTCGCTCAGTCGTGTCCAACTCTTCGCGACCCCATGGACTGCAGCCCACCAGGCTCCTCCATCCATGGGATTTTCCAGGCAAGAGTACTGGAGTGGCTTGCCATTGCCTTCTTCTGTCTATTGCTGTATTGTAAGTAAATTCTTCAGTTCCATTTTTCTAGATTCCGTATATATGCATTAGAATATGATGTTTCTCTTTCTCTTTCTGACTTACTTCACTCTGTATAAGTTCTAGATTCATCTACCTCATCAGAACTGACTCAAATGTCTTCCTTTTTATGGCTGAGTAATATTCCATTGTGCATATGTACCACTTTCCTTTATCCATTCATCTGTCGATGGACATCTAGGTGGCTTCCATGTCCTAGCTATTGTAAGTAGTGCTGCACTGAACAATGGGATACATGTGTCTTTTTCAATTTTGGTTTCCTCAGGGTATATGCCTAGGAGTGGGATTGTGGGATCACATGGTGGTTTTATTCCTAGTTTTTTAAGGAATCACCATACTGTCTTCCATAATGTCTGTACCAATTTACATTCCCACCAACAGTGCAAGAGGGTTCCCTTTTCTCCACACCCTCTCCAGCATTTATTGTTTGTAGACTTTTTGATGATGGCCATTCTGACCAGTGTGAGGTGATATCTCATTGTAGTTTTGATTTGCATTTCTCTAATAATGAGCGATATTGAGCATCTTTTCATATGTTTGTTAGCCATCTGTATGTCTTCTTTGGAGAAATGTCTGTTTAGGTCTTTTTCCTACTTTTTGATTGGGTTATTTGTTTTCTGGTATTGAGTTGAATGAGCTGCTAGTATGTTTTGGAAATTAGTCCTTTGTCAGTTGTTTCATTTACTATTATTTTTTCCCATTTTGAGGGTTGTCTTTTCACCTTGCTTACAGTTTCCTTTGCGGTGCAAAAGCTTTTAAGTTTAATCAGGTCCCACTTGTTTACTTTTGTTTTTATTTCCACTTTCCAGGAGGTGGGTCATAGAGGATCTTGCTTTGATTTATGTCATTGAGTGTTCTGCCTATGTTTTCCTCTAAGAGTTTTATAGTTTCTGGTCTTACATTTAGGTCTTTAATCCATTTTGAGTTTATCTTTGTGTTTGGTGTTAAGAAGTGTTCTGATTTCATTCTTTTACATGTAACTGTCCAGTTTTCCTGTCCCGTTTTCCCAGCACCATTTATTGAAGAGGTTGTATTTCTAGAATCTTTTATAATACCTTCAAGGTAGAGGTATAGAGTGTTGATTATCAAGAAAAGCTTGTTGAATCAATGATTCAAGGGGTAAGTGCTTCAGTGATGACATGGGAGTCGTTTTATTATGAAGCAATTTTATTTTTAGTGTTGTTTGTTATTGCATTTTGGCTGTAGGTACTATTTATGAACTTGATTGTTTCAAGGTTTAGTTTGCAATCTTTAGATGGAGGGGAGAAATAACATGTTCATCTTGATTTTAAAAGCGGGTACTGTGAAGCAAGTCTGCAGAAAGCTGTTACTTGTTTATGTGCATAGGTCCTATGTTAAAAAGAACAGAATAATAGTATTTTTATTGGGTGTAGGACATTTAAAAAAATGACATTCATATCCATCTTCATAATGCTCACCTTTCCCCTCCTCTGACTGACTTTAAAAATTAATTTGATTATAGAACTGTCCTATAGGGTTAATCACAAATGATTCTGTCTATTAAAAATAGCCAAGATATAAATAAATGAAGTTAAAATGGCTCCTACTCAGAAATTGTGCTTACAGATCCGCAGGATATTGACTCAGTAGTATACTACCTCACTCCGTGAGTGCAGTTTCTTAGAATAATGATGTGGAGTGTGTACCAAGTGTTCTAATTAAAACCCATGGTCATTCATCTATCTAATTGCAATAATGCCCTCCAGGATACTTCCACTCCAAATGTACCATTCTTCTTTTGCCTGAGCAAGTGACTTTAAAACCACCTGGCTTTGTGCCAGGACCTGAAGTGAAAAATTTACTGACTGTGATATCACACTAGTAACAGCATTACAGAATGAAAAATTAAAGAGGACAGTCAAAGAAGCTAGATTTTCTATCAGGTTTCTAGAGGTATAGCTTATAAGGTTTCAGTATTAGCTGTCATAATATCTAATTTTCTCCACAAATTAATAGAAGTCATCTGTTAATAAAAGACTTTCTAAAATACACTGTAACCTCTGAGTTCCCAAGCTAAAGAAAAAAAAAAAAGAAATGAAGCTTTAAGGAGACAGACACCATTATTGGCTATGCTTTCTTATAGATTTAACCCGGAAGGCTGGGAAATTGTATTCAGGAGCCCTCAGGGCTGGTACTCAGGTTAACACAAAAATAAATTTACCCCGTACCAGAAATATCCAAGACTACAGTGAAATAACTTCACAGCATCCTGTGGATAATGAGTCAAAAATGCTATTTTCTTTTAGAGTATATTGTGTTGTTAGTTTGATTGATTATATCCCATGGGTTGAAACAGTCAGAAAGTACTTTTTGATATGAACAATAAGATATCATCATCCTATCAGAATCATGAAGGCTACTATTTATTTCCTTATTAACTATGTACCAGACACTACCTAAATGATTTACATATATTAACTCATTTAATCCTCAGAACCATTACATGGAAGATTACAATTTTTATCTTATTTTAAATATCTCAACTGAGGTCCAGAGAGGTGACACAAGATCAGTGTTGTACATTCAGGGAGTGGTAGTGCTGGATTTAAACACAGTCTTCTGGCTCCATAGCTCAAATGACGCATACATATACGCTACTGGCCATTTCAGCGTTTGAATTTATACAGGCAGCGGTGAGCTCTCGAATCATATTTCCATTTTTACCTCACAGAATAAACAGAAGACATTTGGGCTAAATAGGTAATATAATCCATTAAGCAATGATATTATTAATGTCTCTCGAATTAAGTGGTAGATATTGAAAACTGGAACAACCATCCCTGTAAATCATTGTAACCGCAGAATGTTTTGAGCACTTATTTGCTCAAAACCTTGCTTTATTTACATCAATCAGTTCTGAAGCTTCACAGTATCCCCCTCCTAATATCCCCCTTCTAACGATCTGAGTCTAACCCCTAAATAACAAAATCATGCATTTATTTACTTCTTCTATTGATACTCTGTTTCAGGATCATCTTTGTGGTGTTTTTCTTTGCTGAAGGAAGTCAGTAAAACTCATGTTGGTTACATATTAACAGATTTCTTTATTTAAGTTCTACTCTTTGAGAATTCAACAAGATTCAGCTGAGGCCCCTCTATTTGGTTATTTAAGCACTTCTCTTTCAAGGCCATTTGCACCTGGTTCAGCTCAAGGTTTCTGGCAGCCCCTGGCAATTCACATATTCTGCCTGAGCTCTGATTTTGTGGAAGACAAAATGTTTCTAGAACATGGAGTTAATTTTGTCCTGTGAAAATTACATTTTATCCATTGCAGTCCTTATTTTTCTTTAGAGACTTGTCTTTATGGTAGGCCATAGTGATCTCCATCGCCTGGTGTTTGATTCTAATCAACACAGCATGGAAAAGTGATAAGATGTTACTTCAAAAAGTAGGTTATAATAAAAGTATTAATTATTCGGGAAGAGAGAGAGGGAGAGAGGGGGTCGGGAGAGAGAGGAAGAAAGGGAGGAACAGGGTAAAGGGAAGTGTGGAAGAGAGAGGGAGAGAGAGGTTTCTTACTTAATTCAGAGTGAAGGCAGCTGCCATGTTTGAGCTGGCACATGGAGAGGCACAGGTGGCAAGGATCTGGTTCTCCAGCCAATAGCCAGTGAGGGCTTACAGGTTAAATGAGCTTGGAAGTGGGTCCGTTCCCATTTGAGCTCTGAGATCACTGCAGCCTCAACAGAAAACTGCACTAAAACCTTGTAAAAGATCCAAAATGAGAGGCGATGCTACAGCTGGATTTCTGACTCCCAAAAACCATAAGGTAATGTTTGTTGTTTGAAGCTGCTGGTTCTAGGGGTGGGGTGGGGATAACTTCTTACATATTAAAAGATAAATGATACAGATCTTATACCTGAAAGCAGTGTGCCTCCATAGAAAAACCTGAAATGTGAGTGTGGCTTTGGAACTGGGTAGTAAACTTTGAAAAGAGGGTTAGTGAAAGTTTAAGCTATGTTGAACTCCCTTTTAGTAGAAATACAGATTTTGAAGATACCACCAGTGAAGCCTCAAAAGGAGGTGGGGAACATGCTCTTGGAAAGTATAGCAAGTGGAGATGGGGAGTCCTTGTTATAGCAGTGGAAAGCTTGACAACTTTATTGCAAGTAGGAATGTGGAAAGTAGAATATGTGTCTTATGATCTGGGCGATCAAGCTACAGAGACTTCCAAGCAACGTGTTGAAGGTTCTGCTTGGTTTCTTTTTGCTGCTATACTAAAATGGGAAAGAGAGAATTAAGGAAAGGGATGTTAAAGGGAGCCGGTGTTGTTGGTTTTTAAAATCCTCAACCTCTTCTAGAAGGCAGGTGATACTAAACTTATGAAGTGTGTTCTAAGCACAAGTTGAATCTAAGATGCTGTTCAGAAAACACAATTTAGATATTGGACCAAGGGTGTGACTCTAAAATCTTTTGTTGAGATTTGGGAGAATGACACTGAAACATGTAAAATATCATGTAAGAAACGAGTTGCCAGTCCAGGTTCGATACACGATACTGGATGCTTGGGGCTAGTGCACTGGGACGACCCAGAGGGATGGTATGGGGAGGGAGGAGGGTTCAGGATGGGGAACACATGTATACCTGTGGCGGATTCATTTTGATATTTGGCAAAACTAATACAATTATGTAAAGTTTAAAAATAAAGTAAAATTAAAAAAAAAAAGTATAAAAAAAAAAAAGAGTACCGACTGATTAGGGAGTTGCTGTAGACTACTATTAGTCATACAAAAGGCCCTATGGAAAGATTAAGTGTGTGCCACAGAGGTTCTCTTAATGAAAAACAAACAAACCCCAACATCTCTTATCTTAAAGACATTCATGAATGTTAATTTTATCTAAGAGAGTGAGCCTCAATGAAATTCATAGGTGGCTCAAAGAATTTTTGGAATGAATTATATCAATAGAAACATGTGGGCTTAGATGTAGAGCAACAGATGCAGTACAAATAAAAAACAGCTGGGGCCCCAGATTTTACCCCAAATTTTCCTGCAACAGCCTCCATAGAGTTGGAGACACAGCAGAGCTAGGAACAAATACCAGGGCTCTTCTTTCTGGTTCACTTATTTTTTTCTAAATTATTGTAAATCATTAACCTACACACAAGGCATTTGTCTTCCTCAAGGAAGAGATAACTGGAACACTCTTTTTATGGTAAATAACACCTGCACCCCAGTAGAGTACTCTTGTTATATGAACATCAAATCTTTACTTGGTTCCCTTGCTATTTACTTGGTTCCCTACCTATCCTGAGTCTGTGGTGTAAATGTCAGAGCCTTTAGAAATCCAAGATCCCTGGGCCCTTTATAGACAATGTCTCATTGAGATGTGTGCCCAGCAACTTACAAAATGAAACCACTGTAGACTGTTTGAAGAATTACTCAGAGGTTACACTGATTGAGTTTTATGTATGTCATCTGGGTGATAGTTTCTACAATGATATTATACCTTTGGAAGGATGATCATTAACCTTAAGTTATAAATGATACTTTCACAGCTTCAGTACTCAAAAGACAAATCTAAACTATTTGGCCCCAGTAATAATAGAAAATCTGGTAGCTTTAGACTTTCTATTAACCTGTACCATTCCCATCATTTTGTGCTGCATTTGGATAAATATTCTTAGCTAAGTAGAATGCTCCTCTGAAGTGGAGGAGTTGGCCATTTAACTCTCCAAGGTAGATCCTAATACATTTTGTCTTACTTACTTGTCCCGAGTTCAGTAGTTTCTGCACATGACTTTGAAGCGTTCTACAAAATCCAATCATCACTCTTCTTTCCTACTTTGTGTACATCTCCAGTTTTAAATGTTTCTGTGTAGCCACTATCATATCAGGTGACCTGACAACTCATCCTTAACAAAAGAAGCAAAAGATCATACCCTGATTTGACTCTAAACTTTTTTTTTTTGAAGATGATGACGTCGGATCATCACAGTGCTGTAGATAAGAAATGAAACTGTGTTTGTAGCCACTCCTCTGGACTGGTCAGCAGATGGCCAAAAGCTAGTGTGACTTAGAACTAGAACCACCACCAACCCCCTTAATCAGTTAAAAAATTAGAACCACAGAATATATGACGTATATAATACCTGCATTTTTACTTAGAACCTCATATAGTTGTGTCCTTATTTTAAAAAATCAACCGACTCAAAGACTCAACTCCTTATTTCTCAACCATAAGATTTTTGTCCAGTCCACAAGCAATAAAAGTTGTCCATTCACTTCCTGTGATGAAATACCAATTCACAATTCCTTATAGTCTCTTTTGCTGAACTGAATAAGCCCAATTTGCTTGTATCATAACAGATTTCTTTATCTAAGAAGGTTTCACTGAAAATATCTAAAGTTGATTTACTTTGTCATTGTCTAAATTATGCTTTTTAAAGTTTTTAAGAAGCATCATTGATTTTCAATAGATAGTATTGTAATTTTTCTTGATATTTTTGTTTATAAAGAAGCTTGAAAGGAGTGATGACATGAAGGATTGTGAATAAGCATATCTTGACATTTAAGAATAAAAATATTATTTAAAAATTCTATCTTTATTGTTAATTCTGTCACTAGTGGTAAAAAAAAAGCAAGGGTTGGCTGAGTAAGGCACCTTGCCCTGGCTTCTGCTGCCAATGCACAGTGTAGACAGGACTTGAACACAGGTTTCCTGACTCTGCTCCTAGATGTTAACTAGCTGCGTCCTGTCCCAAGCAAC
The DNA here is from genome assembly GCF_032452875.1 of Bos javanicus. Lineage (NCBI taxonomy): Eukaryota > Metazoa > Chordata > Mammalia > Artiodactyla > Bovidae > Bos > Bos javanicus. Next base: position 32,060,822 of record NC_083878.1, on the reverse strand, counting down.
GCAGGGCTCTGAGCCCCTTGGGCTTGCTTGTATTTCCAAGTGGCCTCACATCCAGAATAGCAGGGTTTACTCTGGTGACATCCAACTTTGTATGAGAGTGTTCCTTTTCCCTTTTCCCTTTTGCTTAAGCAAAGGAAGCTGCTAGAGGAGAGTCTGAACCGTTGATTATCCATAACTGCTCACTTATAAATAAAATGAGGTCTTTCCTGGTGGCTCAGCTGGTAAAGAATCTGCCTGCAATGTGGGCGGGAAACCTGGATTCTATCCCTGGGTAGGGAAGATCCCCTGGAGAAGGGAATTGCTACCCATTCCAGTATTCTGGCCTGGAGAATTCCATGGACTGTATAGTCCATGGGGTTGCAAAAAGTTGGACACGACTGAGAGACTTTCACTTTCAGTGCTAAACAATTATTTGTAATAATTTTTTCCCAATCCTGATTATTTTAAGGTTGTATAGATAAGACCTATGTTTATAATGATAGATTCATCGATGGTATAGGTCAAGGATCTAAACCCTGATATTGTATAAGTGCCACTCTACCACATAATCTTAAATATTATTTAATCTTTCAAAACGTGAGTACCTGATGTGGGTCTAGCACTGCTCTACAGCCAGTGAGTGCTATAAGAGAAATGTGACAACTTTTCCTTCATGATTACTCTTTTGTTAAGAAAAAGAAACAAAGACAAGGGAAATAATGACTAGTTTTTGATTTTTATAGGATCAGAACACATTCAAGGTAGAAGAGCTATTTAAGCATGTGATGATGACTCAGCAAAATTGTCTTAACTATAAGTAGTTTTATTCTGCTACCATAACTATATAGTAGTGATTTTTTTTTTTTAATTTGCCTTTTTGCTAATAGTTTGATAATATCTGATTTGGAGGTATAAGTACACAAAATTGGTGAAACTTTCAATTTTTAAGTAATGCCTAATAAAATGAATGTCCTTCTTTTATGAAAATTTAACTTGATTCCTTTTGAAACACTGACCGTTCATTTTGCAAATTATATTCTCCCTGGATAGCCTCTTCCTTCTTTAAGAGTACTAGCATACTATCAGATCAGAAATCCTTGCCAAACAGAATCCCAAGCCTCTGTTTCAGATTCATTTTTCATCTTTTGCTAATACTAATTTTCTGCTTACCTCCTGCTGGGGATGTTCCTTGATAATATGGTGGTATTTTTTAAAAAAGTATTAACATTCTAATATAGGTGTAGATGTAAGCATTTAAGAATCCTTTCACATAAACCAGAGTCAGGAAAAAAAAAACCCAAAACACTAACTGTAAGAGAAGTTAAATATAGTCAAAGTAGGTCATTTTGTATTCTACTTTAAGTTCAGATAGGCCAGAGAACATTTTTATGCTGAATTAATCCTATTGTATCAAATGCACAAAAACCTCCAGGGAAGCCAGATTGTGTCACCTGAGGGCATATGATAAGAGGTCAATTGACTCTTTTCTCAGGTTATGATCATCATTAATGATAATGGACATTCTGTTCTGGGACTGAGGTAAGGGCATACTCTTTTATTGACCATTGATGCCATTGAAAATAATCGACGTTTATATGGAAGAATTTAGGACCATCTGGGGAAGGTGGCTAGGGAAGGTCAATTCAGCAGAACAGAAATAGCATCCCTCCATTCAAAGGTGTTTGGTTAGAGCTTGAGTCAGTGGAGGGAAGTGGTGTTTGACAGATATGAGATTTCTCACTTTGATATTACTCATTTGTGGGCTTTCAATACACTCTCATTCCTTGGAAATTCATTTTTGTGTGTTCATTCATCTGTCCAAGCTAGAAAGTTGATGTGAATAACAATTTTCCAAAGTCTTCAATTGCAAGGAGATGTAAGGGACAAGCAGGAGAATAATAAATGCTTTGTCTTGCATGGTATGTTCAGTTCTACCTGAGAACATGTCTTATGAGTCTAGAAGATCCAGAACTGAGTAGTGTCAGATGATAACTGGAAGAATGTTTACCTAATCGCCGAGCTGAGGAGAAAAAAATGAATGTTGTAGCTGGACAGAGAACTGAAATTAGATACCTAGGGAAACAGACCCAGAATCCAAACTGAAAAGAAACAAAGGCATAAATGGAGAGAGAGTATTAGGACCGATAGCACAGGTGATTGAGAAAATGGAAAAGAGCAGTGAGGGCCGGAACAGGTAAGATTAGGCCGTGTGTGCTCCAAGCCTTCAGTCAGTCATTTCTATGAAGTTCATAGGACATAAAATTTGTATGTGTTAGTGAAGGAAACTCCTAGAATAACAGTGATTGAAACAGGTTAGAAGTGTATCTCTCTTTTAAATAAAAGTCTGGGTTTGCACTCCAATGCTTATGTGGTATAGTTTGGTATTGTGGCATAGGGTTCTTCTGTCTTATGTTTTCCCTGGCGATATGACCATGTCCTCTGTGTTTCCAGCAGAGGAAGACATAAAGGGCACATACAATATTTCTTAAGGTAAAGTTTATTAAAATGACACACATTTCTGCTTATCACACATTGGACAGAACATAGTCACATATCGTTATGCCAAGCAAAAGATGTCTCTGAGAAATATACTCTTATTTGGGGGAACTGAGTGTCAAATTAAAATGGGGTAGAGAGTTTTCTTTTACTGAAGAATAAAATGAGAATAGATATTACAAAGCAGTTAACTGTGATACAGAGCTAAACTGGGATGAGTGCACTGTATCGATATCACCTGACAAATTGCCCACTGATTCATAGCCTACATAGCCAGTGGTAACTGGAATGCTTCAGTTACTTGGGATTCTATCTTTGAGGAGTTGAATATCAGATGAAAGAACTCAAGGCAAAATCAGGGAGCTGTTAATACCATAGTAAAGTTCTGTCTTTTTAGTAAACCAGCCTTTAATGACCAAGCATTCAGGAGCTCTTAACTTCTCTGAAACATTCTAGGACTTTGGAATAGAGGACTACTACCTACAGTTTAATCTGTATGCAACAGACAGCACAATAGGAGAGAACTTGAACCCACCTCTCCAATGGTAGTCACATGTATACAAATCCATCTGAAAAAACTTGGTTTTTCCCTGAGGAGATTTAAATTGGAATAAAAGAAAATGAGGTCTCTAAGAGAATATCACTATGAGTTAAAATAATCTGGGAAAAATGGACTAGCTTTAATAGCGGAGCTTAGAAGCAAAAGAAAGCAATGGTTCCAAATAGAGTGTGAGACATATCAGACCAGCTCCTTTCTTCCCACCTTCAGTGTACCAGGCCTTACTGGTGAGGAATGAGTGGACTTTAGTCTAAGGGGAAGATCTCTGCCCTATGGCTCATTTTTCTTGAGCTCCCCTGGCACAGCTGGCCTTATGAAGTGCAGGGTGCTTGCTCTCTCTAAAGGAAGAAGAGAACTGAAAGCTAACAATATGGAAAAGGTCAAAAGCCCTGCCAGTGAAAGGAGCAAAAATCCCTTAGAAATGAGATCTCAAATGATAAGACCAGAGGAAATCAGAGTGGAAGGGCTGTGGATATCACAAAAGTTTTGAGAATTACAATCCTGGTAACCCTAGATTTCAAGAGAGTGAATTTGGGAATGAGATGCCAAGAAAGTTCCAGGCTTCTGAATTATTGGCCTGGACTCAAACCTTTGGTATTTTCACAGTATTCTAAATATGACAAATTTATCTTCGTTGATGGGCCACCACAAAAATAATACAGGATGAAACAAGAACGGGGAAAAGAGTGATCTTGAAAATAATAAAATGATCATCACCAAGATCTGTGCCAAGGAGCTTCCGTTCAGTTCAGTCACTCAGCCGTGTTCGACTCTTTGTGATTCCATGGACTGCACAACACCAGGCTTCCCTGTCCATCGCCAACACCCAGAGTTTACTCAAACTCATGTCCGTTGAGTTGGTGATGCCATCCAACCATCTCATCCTCTGTTGTCCCCTTCTCCTCCTCCCTTCAATCTTTCCCAGCATCAGGGTCTTTTCCAATGAGTCAATTCTTCACATCAGGTGGCCAAAGTACTGGAGTTTCAGCTTTAGCATCAGTCTTTGCAATGAATATTCAGGACTGATTTCCTTTAGAATTGACTGGTTGGATCTCTTTGCAGTCCAAGGGACTCTCTAGTCTTTTCCAAAACCACAGTTCCAAAGCATCAATTCTTCGGTGCTCACCTTTCTTTATAGTCCAACTCTCACATCCATACATGACTACAGGAAAACCCAAAACTTTGACTAGATGGACCTTTGTTGGCAAAGTAATGTCTCTGCTTTTTAATATGCTGTCTAGATTGGTCATAACTTTTCTTCCAAAGAGCAAGCATCTTTTCATTTCATGGCTGCAGTCACCATCTGCAGGGATTTTGGAGCCCAAGAAAATAAAGTCTGTCACTCTTTCCATTATTTCCCCATCTATTTGCCATGAAGTGATGGGACCAAATGCCAAGATCTTAGTTTTCTGAATGTTGAGTTTTATGCCAACTTTTTCACTCTTCTCTTTCACTTTCATCAAGAGGCTCTTTAGTTCTATACTTTCTGCCATAAGGGTGGTGTCATCTGCATATCTGAGATTATTGATATATCTCCTGGCAATATTGATTCCTGCTTGTGCTTCATCCAGCCCAGCATTTCTCATGATGTACTCTGTATAGAAGTTAAGTAAGCAGGATGACAATATACAGCCTTGACGTACTCCTTTTCCTATTTGGAACCAGTCTGTTGTTCCATGTCTGGTTCTAACTGTTGCTTCCTGACCTGCATACAGATTTCTCAAGAGGCAGGTCAGATGGTCTTGTATTCTAATCTCTTTCAGAATTTTTCAGAATTTGTTGTGGTCCACACAACAAAGGCTTTGGCCTGGTCAATAAAGCTGAAGTAGATATTTTTATTGGACTCTCGTTTTTTTGAAGATCCAACAGATGTTGGCAATTTGATCTCTGGTTCCTCTGCCTTTTCTAAATCCAGCTTGAACACCTGGAAGTTCATGATTCATGAAAATAATAAAATGATCATCACCAAGATGTATGCCAAGGAGATTACCATGTATATTTTCCTTTAGGAGTTTTATGGTTTCAGGTTTTACATTGCAGTCTTTAATCCGTTTTGAGTTAATTTTTGTGTATGGCATAAGATAATGGTCCAGTTTCATTGCTTTTCATGTGGCTGTCCAATTTTTTTTTACTGTTTATTGAAGAAACTATCCTGTCTTCATTGTATATTCTTGGCAACTTTGTCATAAATTAATGCATAGGTTTAGAGACTTCCCTGGTGGCTCAGATGGTAAAGCATCTGCCTACAATGTGGGAGACCTGGGTTCAATCCCTGGGCTGGGAAGATCTCCTGGAGAAGGAAATGGCCACCCACTCCAGTATTCTTGCCTGGAGAATCCCATGGATGGAGGAGCCTGGTAGGCTACAGTCCATGGGGTTGCAGAGAGTTGGACACGACTAGCGACTTCATTCATTTTATGCATAGGTTTATGTCTATGCTTTCAGGTCTGTTGATCTATATTCCTATGTTTATGCCAATACCATACTGTTTAAATTACTATAACTTTATAATACAGCTTGAAATAGGGGAATGTGAGCCTCCAGCTTTGTTCCTTCTCATATTTGCTTTGAGTATTTAGGGTCTTTTGTGGTTTCATACAAATTTCAAGATTGTTTTTTCCAGTTCTATGAAAAATGTCATTGGTTTTAGATCTCTATCAAAAATCGCTTTGAATCTGTAGATTGCTTTTGGTAGTATAGACATTTTAAAACTAATAACTCCTCTAATTTATAGGCACTGAGTTCCATTTATTTATGACTTCAGTATCTTTCATCCTGGTTTTCGATATGCTAGTCTTTCACTTTCCTGGCTAAATGTATCCCTAGGTATTTTATTGTTTTAATGCAGTTGTAAATAGGATTGTATTCTTAATTTCTCTTTATGTTAGTTCATTATTAATGTATAGATGTGCAGGAGATTTTTGAATATTGATTTTTCTATCTTTAAACTTTACTGAATTCATTTATTCTAACAGTTTTTTGATGCAGTCTCTATGTTTTCCTATATATAATACGTTATCTGCAGATACTTGAAGTTTTAGTTCCTCCTTTCTAATTTGGATGGCTTTTATTTCTTTTTGCTATGTATTTGCTCTGGCTAGGCCTTTCAATACTATGTTCAACAAATGGCAGAGTGGGCATCCTACTTTTGTTCCTAGTCCTAGAGGAAAACCTTTCAGTTTTTCATCATTGGTTACGATGTTAGCTGTGGGTTTGTCATACATAGCCTTTATTTTGTTGAGGTAAATTCTCTGTATATCCACTTTCTGAACACTTTTTAGCATAAATGGATGCTGAATTTCATCACACTTTTTTTTTTGTTTGGTTTTCTCTGTATCTATTCCATCACACAGTTTTTACTCTTTAGATAATGTGGTATATCACACTGTCTAACTTGTGAATGTTGAACTATTTTTGTATCTCTAGAATTAATCTCACTTGATCATGGTGTCTGATCATTTCAGTATATTGTTTCACTCATATTTTCTTGAGGATTTTTACATCTATGTTAGTTAAGGATATCAGCCTGCAATTTTCTTGCGGCATCCTTATTTGGTTTTGGTATCAGAGTAAGTCTGGCCCCATAACATGAGTTTGGAAGAGTTCCATCTTCTTCTATTGTTTGGAAAGTTTTAAAGCATTGATATTCATTCATTAAATGTTTGGTAGAATTCACTAGTGATCCTGTCTGGTCCTGGGAGGGTTTTCATGACTGATTCAGTCTCAGTTCAGTTCAGTTCAGTTGCTCAGTCATGTCCGACTCTTTGCAACCCCATGAATCGCAGTACGCCAGGCCTCCCTGTCCATCACCAATACCCGGAGTCCACCCAAACCCATGTCCACTGTGTTGGTGATGCCATTCAACCATCTCATCCTCTGTCGTCCCCTTCTCCTCCTGCCTTCAATCTTTCCCAACATCAGGGTCTTTTCCAATGAGTCAAATCTTCACATCAGGTGGCTAAAATATTGGAGTTTCAGCCTCAACATCAGTCTTTCCAATGAACACCCAGGACTGATCTCCTTTAGGATGGACTGGTTGGATCTCCTTGCATTCCAAGGGACTCTCAAGAGTCTTCTCCAGCACCACAGTTCAAAAGCATCAATTCTTTTCTTTATAGTCCAACTCTTACATCCATACATGACCACTGGAAAAACCATAGCCTTGACTAGACGGACCTTTGTTGGCAAAGTAATGTCTCTGCTTTTGAATATGCTGTCTGGGTTGTTCATAAGGAGTAAGCGTTTTTTAATTTCATTGCTGCAATCACCATCTGCAGTGATTTTGGGGACCAGAAAAATGAAGTCAGCCACTGTTTCCACTGTTTCCCCATCTGTTTGCCATGAAGTGATGGGACCGGATGCCATGATCTTCGTTTTCTGAATGTTGAGCTTTAAGCCAACTTTTTCACTCTGCACTTTCACTTTCATCAAGAGGCTCTTTAGTTCTTCACTTTCTGCCATAAGGGTGGTGTCATCTGCATATCTGAGGTTATTGATATTTCTCCCAGCAATCTTGACTCTAGCTTGTGCTTCCTCCAGCCCAGCATTTCTCATGGTGTACTCTGCATATAAGTTAAATAAGCAGAGTGACAATATACAGCCTTGACGTATTCCTTTTCCTATTTGGAACCAGTCTGTTGTCCCATGTCCAGTTCTAACTGTTGCTTCCTGACCTGCTTCTGACTAGTAATTGGTTCATATTTTCTGTGTCTTTATAATTTAGTCTCAGTAGGTTATATGTTTCTAGAAATTTATCCATTTCTTCTATGTTGTCCAATTTGTAGATATATAATTGTTTAGAGTAGTCTCTTATGGTCCTTTGTATTTCCATGGTATCAGTTTTAATATCTCCTCTTTCATTTCTGATTATGAATACTCTTTTTTTCTTGGTGAGTATAGGTAGAGGTTTATCAATTTTATCTTTTAAAAGAAGCAGCTTTGTTTTATTCATCTTTTCCACAGTAGTGTCTGCTGCTGATGCTTCTAATTCGCTTCAGTCGTGTCCGACTCTGTGCGACCCCATAGATGGCAGCCCACCAGGCTTCCCCGTCCCTGGGATTCTCCAGGCAAGAACCCTGGAGTGGGTTGCCATTTCCTTCTCCAATGCATGAAAGTGAAAGTGAAGTTTCTCAGTCGTATCCGACTCTTTGCGACCCCATGGAATGCAGTCTAGCAGGCTCCTCCATCCATGGGATTTTCCAGGCAAGAGTACTGGAGTGGGGTGCCATCACCTTCTCCGATAGTAGTCTCTAATTTCATACACCTCTGCTCTAATCTTTGTTATATCCCTTTCTCTACTAACCTACTAACTTTGACCTTTATTTATTTATTTTTTTCCAGTTCCTTGTGATGTGAAGTTTGGTTGTTTATTTGAGACTTTTCTTGTTTCTTGAGGTAGGCTTTTATTGCCATGAACTTCCCTCCGAGAGCTGCTTTGTTGTATCCCATAAATTTTGGTATGTTACATTTCCTTTTTTTGTTTTTGTCAAGGTCTTTTTTATTTCCCTTTTATTATTTCTGACCCATTGATTTTTTCAGTGGCATTTTGCTTAATATCCACATATTGGTGAATTTTCCAGTTTTCTTTGTGTTATTTCTAGCTTCATGCCCTTGCAGTCTGAAAAGATACATGATATGATTTCACTCATCCAAAATTTATTAAGACATTTTGTACCATAATATATCATATATCTTGGAAAGTGTTCCATGTGTACTTGAGAATAATGTGTATTTTATTGCATTTGAATGGAATTTTCTGTAAATATTAAATTCATCTGATCTAATGTGTTGTTAAAGACCAGTGTTTTCTTTTTCTCTCAATAATCTGTTCATTGGTGTTAGTGGGGTATTAAAGTCCTCTACTACTATTGTACTGCTGTTTGTTTCTTCCTTCAGCTCTGTTACATTTGTTTTAAACATTTGGATGCTTCTATCTTGGGTGCATACATATTTACAAAAGTTATACCTTCTTGTTGGATTGATCCCTTTATTATGTAATGCCTTGCTTTGTCTCTTGTTGCAGTCTTTGTTTTAAAGTCCGTTTTATCTGACGTAAGTATATACCTACTCCAGCTATTTATCTTTTGGTTTCCATTTGTATGGAATCTAGTTTTCAGAAAAAAAAAGATTAAGAGGAGCTATCAGGTGTCAGGTAAATGTAATTTACTTGAAAAAGGATTCAAAGTAATAATCATAAAGATGCTAAATGAGCTGGAAACAGGGGTAGATAAACACGGTGAGAACTTCAACAAAGAGATGGGAAATATAAGAAAGTACCCAAATAAGAGTAAAAAAAAAATACAATAGCTGAACTGAGAAAAATACTAAAGGAACTAACAACAGACTAGATGAAGAATAACCAATCAACTTAAAGACAAGGCAGTGGAACTCAACCAATCAACCAGTAATGAAAAAGAAATTTTAAAAAGTGAAGATAGTTTAAGGGACTGATGGGGTGATATCAAATGGCCTAACACTTGCATCATAGGGTTCCCAGAAGGAGACTTTTTTCTCATTTTTATTTCAACCGTGGTATTTATTTTTATTTTTAGAAGCTTTATTTTTAGGGTTCTAATGTACTTGTTAATTACCTGACATGTTCCACTGCATGCTCACTGATTTGTTTGCTTGCATCTTAAAGGATTCATGCGTATCTGGTCTAGGTTATTTGGCTTTTTTCTTGTGTACTTGTTCATAACTATGAGCTCATTGTCTTATTATAATTGCAGTCTGATGGGCCCATATTAGGAAAATATTTCTCTCTACAGCAGTTCTTCTCAAACTATAATGTGCATAAGAATCACCTAAGGAATTTATTAAAATACAGATTATAATTCAATAGATTTGGATTGTGGTCTGAGAGTTAGGGTTTCTACTTTACTCCCAGATGATAACGTTACTATTTGTTCATAGAACACATTTTGAGTAGCATGGTCTTAGACAAATTACCCCAATTTTTGCTGGTGGTTGGAAACTTTTACCCAGAAACTGAGGTGACATCAACCTCCATCTCCTTTGACTTGAAAGAGTACTGGAAGTTGCCCTACAGAACGATTAGCTCAAAGCTCAATATCCTGATGGCATTAAAGTTACTGGTATTTACTGTCTGGGAAATTCTGCCTCTCCCTTGCAAATCTGCCCCTCTCACACCACTGAATATTTTCTAAAAGGGGATATTAAGAGTTTCTCTTGTTAGACCGGTGATACCACAAAATGTCTCCTATTCAATACATGATGTCTGGCTGCAGGAAGGTTCCTAGAGTACTCAGTCAGTCATAATGCCAGAAACAAAAGTTTCACTTTTTAAAACCTTAAAAAAAAAAAAAGGTTTGCAATGGAAACCTAGTGACTTATTGACATGAAAATCAGTGGAGATAATATAATAGAGTTGGAAAAGCATTGATAATAATAAAGGGTCATAGAAATATGAAAATAAAAGTTGATATGTTTCATGATTACCCGTGATTTTCTTAAATGGACAAGGTATGCAAAGCTGTCATAAAGCATCATCGTGCTTGATCTTATTATCTCATTCATGGTCTTTGAACTGAGACATTATCTTTGTGTGTTTGTTTCACCTATCAACTTTGCTTATATTTAAGCTATTATTCCTGGTGGCTCAGATGGTAAAGAATTCACCTGCAATGAGAGAGACCTGGGTTCAATCCCTGGGTTGAGAAGATCCCCTGGAGCAGGCAACAGCTACCCACTCCAGTATTCTGGCCTGGAGAATTCCATGGAAAGAAGAGTCTGGCAGACTACAGTCCATGGGGTAGCAAAGAGTCAGACACGACTGAGTGACTTTCACTTTTCAGTCAATCTCAACTTATTTTACCAATTTTTTTTTGTCCAACAGTTTTTCTCCATTTCATAGAAATAGAATTCATACTAGTAGGATGCAAAGCCAAACAGGTTGGATTGTGCTTTTTAATGAAATATGATTATAGCACTAAGTTGGGATAATTTATATTTGGCAGTACCTCCAGTTCAAAAATTCCTACATGTACCTGCTTTAAACAATTTGTTAACTGATACTATTTCCCACTAGCCTTGGGCAAAGCAAGGTCATACTCACTTATAGACAAGGTAAGTTAAGGTGTTCAAAATTCAAATTGGTAGTTCACCAAAGCTGCAAAGTAATATTCCATATATAAGAGCTTGTTTTTAGCAGCTCACTAGCAGACCTCATGATGCATGCCAGGTGTGGTACCCTCTGGTCTCCAGTCCACCCAGTCATTAAAATGTTGCTGAGAGCTCATTTCTCTCCACTGGAATTTTCCTAGGGGCTCTATCCAGGTGCATGAAATAGTTAGGAGGACCACACATACATTTGCATTAAAATTTGATTCTGATTTGCATATCATTTACATACACCTACACAGACTGTGCTATCTATTCTTAGGCAGCTTTTAGCAAAGCATTATTTATTGCTACCATTAAGGTTGACACTCCTTGAATTTTCTTCTTTACTTTCAACCTTACCCAGTCTTTGACCCCAGATCTTGACATCAAAGGAATACACAAAGTTGGTGATGATTAAGAGAGAACACAAAAGCTTACTGCTGGGTTATGATGTGAAGAACACAAGACATATTTCAAGGACTCTTTCATCTTTAAATCAAATTATACATTACTTTTTCTCTTTTGAGAGCAAGAGTTAGAATTGAGATTTATTTTTGATGGAGAGAAAAAGGTGCAAGAATGTTAGTATTTTAAGTATATAAATTTAAAGCACTTGGTGGAGTGATTCATTTATTTAACAAATATTTACTGAGTACTAATGTTAACGGGCTTTACAAGGTATTGAGCATTCAGCAGTGAATAAAACATAATACAAAAGAAACTGTTCTCATAGAGTTTACATTCTAGTTGTTAAGAATTGAGTTGAGAGTGGGTAGATAAATCAATAAATGAGTAATAAAATATGTTTACACCAGTCATTAATTCTAGAGATAAATATCAGGTAGAAAAGGGGGTACAAGGGGGTATGAGGAATGCATGATTTCCAAATAATGAGCCTACAATTTCAAATAGGGTGGTGAGAGAAGATAGTTTAGAGAAGTTTTTATTTCAATAAAAACCTAAAGGAGCTAAGACAGAAAGCCATGCTGGCATTCCTGATGCCTTTAGGAATTACCTGAAAACCTTACTAAAATGCAAATTCCTGGGCTTATACTGCAAAGATTTGATCTAGGAGGTTTCAAGTGGACTCCAGTTATCTCAATTCTATTAAGTGTCCCAAGAGATTCCAGTGCAAAATGTTCTCATGCAACAAAATTAAGAGGCAGGTACAGCCATTTCCCATATGCCGCCTGCCTCTACACATGTACAGCTTCCCTCACTAGCAACTTCCCACACCAAGTGGTACATTAGTTACAATTGATGAACCTATGTTGACACATTATCACCCAGAGTCCATACTTTACAATTCACTCTATGTTGGGTTTGGACAAATTTATTTTTTGTATCATTTTTCTAGATTCATTGAGATATAATTGCTATATGAAATTGTGTGAGTTTAAGGTGTACAGTGTGATGATTTGATACACATATGTATTACAAAATAATTATCACAATAAGGTTAGGTAACACATGTATCACCCCATGCATGCTTAATCACTCAGTTGTGTCTGACTCTCTGCGACCCCATGGACTGTAGCCTGCCAGGCTCCTCTGTCCTTGGGATTCTCCAGGCAAGAAGACTGGAGTGGGTTGTCATGCCCTTATCCAGGGGATCTTCCTGACCCAGGGATTGAATCCAGGTCTCCTACATTGCAGGTGGATTCTTTACTGTCTGAGTTACCTGGGAAGCCCAAGAATACTGGAGTGGGTAGCATATCCCTTCTTCAGGGGATCTTCCTGACCCAGGAATTGAAATAGGATCTCCTGCATTGCAGGTGGATTCTTCACCAGCTATGCTATCAGGCAAGCCCACGTATCACCCCTGATAATTATAATTTTGTGTGTGTGTGTGGTACAAATATTTAAGATTTACTTTCTTAGCAAACTTCAGGTATACAGTACAGTATTGGTAACTATAGCCACCATGCTGAATCTTAAATCCCTAGAACTTATTTATCTTATAACTGAAAGTTTGTACCCTTTAACCAACATCTCCATGTTTCCCCCACCTACTGGTTAAATCACTGTTGTTCTAGTCTCAGAAAACCGATTGTGATGCTACTGGCTAGAGATGCCTGAGGCACTCACCTAGGCCCAAGCTACTTGTGGAGAGTCCCACAGACTTTCCCCAACCAGAGTCGATATTTTATCACCTGTTGCAGTTATTTTGATTTCAGGAAATCACCTCAGCAACAACCATTAGGGAACTTCATTATAGATGGTTAACATTAAAAAGTCAGCTATTTTCATATATAGCAATGAAAAAATGAAATTTAAAGTTAAAAACACATTATCATGTACATTATTAACTGAAAATGAAACATATAGGTATAAAACTAGTGAAATACATACAATCTATATGAAATATATCAAAGGAAAGCTAAGTGAAGAGGTATCTTATGTTCATACATAGGAAGATCAACATTGTCAAGATGTTAGTTTGTTCCCAATTGATTGTAGACTCCATGAGATTTCAATCAAAATCCCAGAAAATTATTCTATGGGTATTGACAAATTGATTCTATAGCTTATATGGAGAGGTAGAATAGCCAACTCAATGTTGAATGAGAAGAATAAAGTTGAAAGATTGATGTTGCTTGACTTAAACTTGGAGTTACTCTATAGCTACAATAACCCAAAGAGTATGGTATTGTAGAAAAAAATAGACTAATAAATCAATAAAACAAAATAGAACCCATAAACAAACCTATGTAAATACACGCAACTAATCTTCAGCAAAGAAACAAAAGAATTATGATTGAACAAAGATAGTCTTTTGAACAAATGATGTCGAAACAACAGGGCACCTGCATGCAAAAAAAAAAAAAAAGAACCTAGACACATACCTTACATACTTGATGAAAAATCAAATCAAAATGAATCATACACCAAAATGTAAAAACCCAATGTGGAGGTAAATGAAGTTGTTTCTTTAAATTCTCTTTCTGCTGTTTGCTAGTGAGTAGAAATGCAACAGATTTCTGTATGTTAATTTTGTATCCAGAAGCATTATCACATTCATTGAACTCTAGTAGTTTTCTGATAGCTTCTTTATAATTTTCTATCTGAAGCATCATGCCATCTGCAAACAGTGACAGTTTTAATTCTTCCTTTCCAATTTAGATTCCTTTTATTTTTTTCTTCTCTGATCACTATGGCTAGGACTTCCAAAGCTATGTTGAATAAAAGTGGTGAGAGTGAGTGCCCTTGTCTTGTTCCTGATCTTGAAATTATTTCAGCTTTTCACCATGAAATATGATGTTAGCTATGATTTTGTCATATTATATCCTTGATTATGTTGAGGTATGTTTCCTCTAGGCCCATTTGGGAGTTTTTATCATAAATGAATGTTGGATTTTATGAAAAAAAAAAAAAAGTTTTTGCCTCTGTTGAGGGTGATCGTATGTTTTTTATTCTTGAATTTGTTAATGTAGTATATCACATTGATTTGCAGATACTGAAAAATCTTTGCATCATGAAAAATCTTTGCATCTCTGGAAAAAACCCCACTTGATCATGGTTTATGATCTTTTTTTTTCTCTTTTCTATGCATTGTTTATTTTTTTGGAGGATAACATTAGATTTTATTTTTAATTTATATATTTATTTTAATTGGAGGCTATTACTTTACAATATTGTAGTGGTTTTTGCCATACATTGACACAAATCAGCCATGGGTGTATATGTGTCCCCCATCCTGAACACCCCTTCTCACCTCCCTCCCCATTGCATCCCTCAGGGTCATCCCAGTGCACCGGCCCTGAGCACCCTCTCTCATTCATCAAACCTGCACTGTTGATCTAATTCACATATAGTAATATACATGTTTCGATGCTATTCCCTCAAATCATCCCACCCTCACCTTCTCCCACAGAGTCCAAAAGTCTGTTCTTTATTTCTGTATCTCTTTTGCTGTCTGCATATAGGCTTATCATTACCATCTCTCTAAATTCCATATATATGCGTTAGTAGACTCTATTGGTGTTTTTCTTTCTGGCTTACTTCACTCTGTATAATAGGCTCCAGTTTCATCCACCTCATTAGAACTGATTCAAATGTATTCTTTTTAATGGCTGAGTAATACTCCATTGTGTATATGTACCACAGCTTTCTTATCCACTCGTCTGCTGATGGACATCTAGGTTGCTTCTATGTCCTGGCTATTATAAACAGTGCTGCAGTTAACATTGGGGTACACGTGTCTCTTTAAATTCTGGTTTCCTTGGTGTGTATGCCCAGCAGTGGGATTGCTGGATCATAAGGCAGTTCTATTTCCAGTTTTTTAAGGAATCTCCACACTGTTCTCCATAGTGGCTGTACTAGTTTGCATTCCCACCAACAGTGTAAGAGGGTTCCCTTTTCTCCACACCCTCTCCAGCATTTATTGTTTGTAGACTTTTGGATCGCGGCCATTCTGACTGGTGTGAAATGGTACCTCATTGTGGTTTTGATTTGCATTTCTCTGATAATGAGTGATGTTGACCATCTTTTCATGTGTGTGTTAGCCATCTGTATGTCTTCTTTGGAGAAATGTCTGTTTAGTTCTTTGGCCCATTTTTTGATTGGGTCGTTTATTTTTCTGGAATTGAGCTGCAGGAATTGCTTATATAGTTTTGAGATTAGTTGTTTGTCAGTTGCTTCATTTGCTATTATTTTCTCCCATTCTGAAGGCTGTCTTTTCACCTTGCTTATAGTTTCCTTTGTTGTGCAGAAGCTTTTAACTTTAATTAGGTCCCATTTGTTTATTTTTGCTTATATTTCCAATATTCTGGGAGGTGGGTCATAGAGGATCCTGCTGTGATGTATGTTGGAGAGTGTTTTGCCTATCTTCTCCTCTAGGAGTTTTATAGTTTCTGGTCTTATGTTTAGTTCTTTAATCCATTTTGAGTTTATTTTTGTGTATGGTATTAGAAAGTGTTCTAGTTTCATTCTTTTACAAGTGGTTGACCAGCTTTCCAAGCACCACTTGTTAAAGAGATTGTCTTTTCTCCATTGTATATTCTTGCCTCCTTTCTCAAAGATAAGGTGTCCATAGATGCATGGATTTATCTCTGGGCTTTCTATTTCGTTCCATTGATCTATATTTTTGTCTTTGTGCCAGTACCATACTGTCTTGGTGACTGTGGCTTTGTAGTAGAGCCTGAAGTCAGGCAGGTTGATTCCTCCAGTTCTATTCTTCTTTCTCAAGATTGCTTTGGCTATTCGAGGTTTTTTGTATTTCCATACAAATTGTGAAATTATTTGTTCTAGCTCTGTGAAGAATACCGTTGGTAGCTTGATAGGGATTGCATTGAATCTATAGATTGCTTTGGGTACTATACTCATTTTCACTATATTGATTCTTCCGATCCATGAACATGGTATATTTCTCCATCTATTAGTGTCCTCTTTGATTTCTTTCACCAGTGTTTTATAGTTTTCTATATATAGGTCTTTAGTTTCTTTAAGTATTTTATTCTTTTCATTGCAATGGTGAATGGAATTGTTTCCTTAATTTCTCTTTCTATTTTCTCATTATTAGTCTATAGGAATGCAAGGGATTTCTGTGTGTTGATTTTATATCCTGCAACTTTACTTTATTCATTGATTAGCTCTAGTAATTTTCTGGTGGAGTCTTTAGGGTTTTCTATGTAGAGGATCGTGTCATCTGCAAACAGTGAGAGTTTTACTTCTTCTTTTCCAATCTGGATTCTTTGTATTTCTTTTTCTGCTCTGATTGTTGTGGCCCAAACTTCCAAAACTGTGTTGAATAGTAGTGGTGAA
This sequence comes from Bos javanicus, assembly GCF_032452875.1. Taxonomy (NCBI): domain Eukaryota; kingdom Metazoa; phylum Chordata; class Mammalia; order Artiodactyla; family Bovidae; genus Bos; species Bos javanicus. The sequence continues at coordinate 32,043,904 of NC_083878.1, read as the reverse complement.
AATGGGCACCCTTGACTTGTTCCTGACTTTAGGGGAAATGCTTTCAGTTTTTCACCATTGAGGATAATGTTTGCTGTGGGTTTGTCATATATAGCTTTTATTATGTTGAGGTATGTTCCTTCTAATCCTGCTTTCTGCAGAGTTTTTTTTTTATCATAAATGGATGTTGAATTTTGTCACAGGCTTTCTCTACCTCTATTGAGATAATCATATGGCTTTTATTTTTCAATTTGTTAATGTAGAGTATTACGTTGATTGATTTGCAGATATTGAAGAATCCTTGCATCCCTGGGATAAAGCCCACTTGGCCATGGTGTATGATCATTTTAATGTGTTGTTGGATTCTGATTGCTAGAATTTTGTTAAGGATTTTTGCATCTTTGTTCATCAGTGATATTGGCCTGTAGTTTTCTTTTTTTGTGGCATCTTTGTCAGGTTTTGGTATTAGGGTGGTGGTGGCCTCATAGAATGAGTTTGGAAGTTTACCTTCCTCTGCAATTTTCTGGAAGAGTTTGAGTAGGAGAGATGTTAGCTCTTCTCTAAATTTTTGGTAGAATTCAGCTGTGAAGCTGTCTGGACCTGGGCTTTTGTTTGCTGGAAAATTTCCTGATTACAGTTTCAATTTCTGTGCTTGTGATGGGTCTGTTAAGATTTCCTATTTCTTCGTGGTTCAGTTTTGGAAAGTTGTACTTTTCTAAGAATTTGTCCATTTCTTCCACGTTGTCCATTTTATTGGCATATAATTGCTGATAGTAGTCTCTTATGATCCTTTGTATTTCTGTGTCGTCTGTTGTGATCTCTCCATTTTCATTTCTAATTTTATTGATTTGATTTTTCTCCTTTTGTTTATTGATGAGTCTGGCTAATGGTTTGTCAATTTTATTTATCATCTCAAGGAACCAGCTTTTGGCTTTGTTGATTTTTGCTATGGTCTCCTTTGTTTCTTTTGCATTTATTTCTGCCCTAATTTTTAAGATTTCTTTCCTTCTGCTAACCCTGGGGTTCTTCATTTCTTCCTTTTCTAGTTGCTTTAGGTGTAGAGTTAGGTTATTTATTTGACTTTTTTCTTGTTTCTTGAGGTATGCCTGTATTACTATGAACTTTGCCCTTAACACTGTTTTTACAGTGTCCCACAGGTTTGGGGTTGTTGTGTTTTCATTTTCATTCATTTCTATGCATATTTTGATTTCTTTTTTTTTTTTCTTCTGTGATTTGTTGGTTATTCAGCAGCGTGTTGTTCAGCCTCCATATGTTGGAATTTTTAATAGTTTTTCTCCTGTAATTGACATCTAATCTTACTGCATTGTGGTCAGAAAAGATGCTTGGAAAGATTTCAATTTTTTTTGAATTTACCAAGGCTAGATTTATGGCCCAGGATGTGATCTATTCTGGAGAAGGTTCCGTGTGTGCTAGAGAAAAAGGTGAAATTCATTGTTTTGGGGAGAAATGTCCTATAGATATCAATTAGGTCTAATTGGTCTATTGTATCATTTAAAGTTTGTGTTTCCTTGTTAATTTTCTGTTTAGTTGATCTATCCATAGTTGTGAGTGGGGTATTAAAGTCTCCCACTATTATTGTGTTATTGTTAATTTCCCCTTCCATACTTGTTAGCATTTGTCTTACACGTTGGGTGCATATATATTTATAATTGTTATTTATTCTTGGATTGATCCTTTGATCATTATGTAGTGTCCTTTTTTTTTTCTCTTTTCACAGCTTTCGTTTTAAAGTCTATTTTATCTGATATGAGTATTGCTACTCCTGCTTTCTTTTGGTCTCTACTTGTGTGGAATACCTTTTTCCAGCCCTTCACTTTCAGTCTGTGTGTGTCCCCTGTTTTGAGGTGGGTCTCTTGTAGACAACATATATAGGGGTCTTGTTTTTGTACTCATTCAGCCAGTCTTTGTCTTTTGGTTGGGGCATTCAACCCATTTACGTTTAAGGTAATTATTGATAAGTATGATCCTGTTGCCATTTACTTTATTGTTTTGGGTTCGAATTTATACATGCTTTTTGTGTTTCCTGTCTAGAGAAGATCCTTTTGCATTTGTTGGAGAGCTGGTTTGGTGGTGCTGAATTCTCTCAGCTTTTGCTTGTCTGTAAAGCTTTTGATTTCTCCTTCATATTTGAATGAGATCCTTGGTGGGTACAGTAATCTGGGCTGTATGATTTTTTCTTTCATCACTTCAAGTATGTCCTGCCATTCCGTCCTGGCCTGAAGAGTTTCTATTGAAAGATCAGCTGTTATCCTAATGGGAATCCCCTTGTGTGTTATTTGTTGTTTTTCCCTTGCTGCTTTTAATATTTGTTCTTTGTGTTTGACCTTTGTTAATTTGATTATTATGTGTCTTGGGGTGTTTCGCCTTGGGTTTATCCTGTTTGGGACTCTCTGGGTTTCTTGGACTTGGGTGATTATTTCCTTCCCCATTTTAGGGAAGTTTTCAACTATTATCTCCTCAAGTATTTTCTCATGGTCTTTCTTTTTGTCTTCTTCTTCTGGGACTCCTATGATTCGAATGTTGGGGTGTTTAACATTGTCCTGGAGGTCTATGAGATTGTCCTCATTTCTTTTAATTCATTTTTCTTTTTTCCTCTCTGATTGATTTATTTCTACTATTCTATATTCTACTTCACTAATCCTATCTTCTGCCTCCATTATTCTACTATTTGTTCCCTCCAGAGTGTTTTTTATCTCATTTATTGCATTATTCATTATATATTGACTCTTTTTTATTTCTGCTGCTGCTGCTGCTTCTAAGTCGTTTCAGTCGTGTCTGACTCTGTGCGACCCCATAGACGGCAGCCCACCAGGCTCCCCCATCCCTGGCATTCTCCAGGCAGGAACTCTTCTAGGTCCTTGTTAAACCTTTCTTGCATCTTCTCCTGGTCTCCAGGCTATTTATCTGTGATTCCATTTTGATTTCAAGATTTTGGATCATTTTCACTATCATGATTCGGAATTCTTTATCAGGTAGGTTCCCTATTTCTTCCTCTTTGGTTTGGTTTGGTGGACATTTATCCTGTTCCTTTATCTGCTGGGTATTCCTCTGTGTCTTCATCTTGTTTATATTGCTGAGTTTGGAGTGGCCTTTCTGTATTCTGGCAGTTTGTGGAGTTGTTTATTGTGGAGTTTCCTCGCTGTGTGTGGGGTTGTATGGGTGGCTTGTCAAGGTTTCCTGGTTAGGGAAGCTTGTGTCAGTGTTCTGGTGGGTGGAGCTGGATTTCTTCTCTCTGGAGTGCAATGAAGTGTCCAGTAATGAGTTATGAGATGTCAGTGGGTTTGGATTGACTTTGGGCAGTCTGTATATTGAAGCTCAGGGATGTGTTCCTGTGTTTCTGGAGAATTTGCGTGGTATGTCTTGCTCTGGAACTTGTTGGCCCTTGGGTGGTGCTTGGCTTCAGTGTAGGTATGGAGGCATTTGATGAGCTCCTGTCGTTTAATGTTCCCTGGAGTCAGGAGTTCTCTGGTGTTCTCAGGATTTGGACTTAAGCCTCCTGTTTCTGGTTTTCAGTCTTATTTTTGCAGTAGTCTCAAGACTTCTCCATCTATACAGCAATGTTGATAAAACATCTAGGTTTAAGATATAAAGTTTCTCCACAGTGAGGGACACCCAGAAAGGTTCACAGAGTTACATGGAGAAGGGAGGAGGGAGGAGGGAGATAGAGGTGACCCGAATGAGATGAGGTGGAATCAATAGAGGAGAGAGTGAGCTAACCAGTAATCACTTCCTTATGTGCGCTCCACAGTCTGGACCGCTCAGAGATGTTCATGGAGTTATACAGAGAAGAGAAGAGGGAGGAAGGAGACAGAGGTGGCCAGGAGGATAAAGGGGGGAATCGAGAGGAGAGAGTCATATCGAGCCAGTAATCAGTTCCCTAAGTGTTCTCCACCATCTGGAACACACAAAGAGATTCACAGAGTTGGGTAGAGAAGAGAAAAGGGAGGGAGGAGATAGAGGCAACCTGGTGGAGAAAAAGGAGAGTCCAAAGGGGGAGAGAGCAGTCAAGCCAGTAATCTCGCTCCCAAGTAAAAATGGGTACTGAAGATTGGGTTCTTAAAGGTACAAAATTGACAACAAATACCAAAAAGCAAAGATTAAAAATCTAGAGTAGAGGTTGGATTTTCAAAAATACAATATTAAAGAAAAGAAAGGAAAAAAAAGTCACAAAAATTAAAAAAATATATATATATACGAAATTTGCTTTAAAAAATAGGATATTTTATTTTTGCAAAGTAATAGTAGGTTATAAAAATGAAAATTAAAGGAGTAATAGAGGACTTAAAATTTTTAAAAATTAAAAAAAAAAAGAATGATCATAAAAATAGTAAAAATATATCTAGGACTTTCTCTGGTGGTGTTGTGGGCAGTGTGGGGTCAGTTCATTTTTGGATAGTTCCTTGGTCCGGCTTATATTTCTCAAGATCTATAGGCCCCTTCCTATGTAGTCGGTGCTAACTACAGGATTTTAATCTATTGCACCTGTCACTTCCAAGATGGTTCCCTCTGTTTTAGCTTCTTCTGTTTGCTGGTCTCTTCAGTGTCTGATTTCCGCCCTGACACAAGGGGGTGGTGGTGGACACTCTTTTAGGCTCACTTGTTCAGTTGCGCTGTGGGGAGGGAGGGACGCTGCAAACAAATAACACTGGTGTGTGTTCGTAGTGTCTCAGCCACACTGGGCCTGACCCCGCTCACCGTGCGTGCACCCTCCCTGCCCACACAGCTCAGGCTCTAGGTTGCTCCACTGGGAACCATCCGAGGCTGGCCCTGGGCTGCATGCACCTCCAAGATCTAAGCCACTCAAGTTCAGGCACTCGGGTAGTCCTCAGAGGTGCAGACTCAGTTGGGCCTGCGTTTTGTGCCCTTCCCTGGTCCGAGCAGCTCAGGTGATGAGGTGTTTGGTGAGCGCAGTTGCTGTGACTTATCGCCTTCCCCATCCCTGCCGCTCAGTTTTCTGGGTGTACAACTGGCGCACCTTCTTAGGCGGATGTTGACCATCCAGAACTCCAGGAAGTCTTGGTTAGCAAAGAAGCCTGCTTGCTGTTTGGTAGATAATGCTTCTTTGGGGCTGCGATTGCCCCCTTTCAGCTCTGGCTGCCTGTCACCGGAGGGGGATCGTCTGCCGCCGGCTAGCTCTGTTCAGTCCTTTGTTCTGTGAGTGGGCCTGGCGGTGTCTTAGGTTAGGGCTTTTCGCGTGGTAACTATCCCACAGTCTGGTTTGCTAGCCCAAGTTAGTTCCCTCAGATTGCCCTCGGGGCATTCAGGCCCTGTCCTTACTCTAAGCAATGCAACCCGTATCTCCCTGCCCAGCCCTGTCTTGCAAGTGGTGGGTGCAGGCGTCTGCACTGCTTCTCTACTGGGGGAGTTACCATTGGGCACATAATCTTTGGGTTTAATTATTTATTTATTTTTCCTCTCAGTTATGTTGCCCTCTGTGGTTCCGAGCCTTGCCACAGACTTGGCAGTGAGTGTTTCCTGGTGTTTGGAAACTTCTCTCTTTTTAAGACTCCTTGCCGGGACGGAGCTCCGTCCCTACCTCTTTTGTCTCTCTTTTTGTCTTTTATATTTTTTCCTACCTCCTTTAGAAGACAATGGGCTGCTTTTCTTGGTGCCTGATGTCCTCTGCTGGCATTCAGAAGTTGTTTTGTGGAATTTACTCAGCGTTTAAATGTTCTTTTGATGAATTTATGGGGGAGAAAGTGGTCTCCCAGTCCTATTCCTCCACCATTCTTAGGACCACCTCCGAAATTTAAAGATTTAAAAAATTTTCAAGAAAGGGAAGTGATATCGCAGTGTAGGAATGTTAACTGCCAAATGAATGGTTGAAACAAATACCATCCAGACAAGTTTGGGTGATATAAGACAGAGAGCCAAATAAAAAGGACTATTTTTACAAAGGAGATGGAATTTGAGTTTGATCTTGAAAAGCTGGTAAAATACAGAATTTTAAAAGTGGGGAGACTATATAATTAGGGAGTGTTCATTCCATGTGTTCAAGCTTCATTTGGCCACATCTGTACAATCTTCACCAAGATTACAGGGTGCTTGAATTCTCTTCTAAAGGCAGAAAACATAGTGTTCAACTTTGGAAATACAAGTCATTGGTAACTGAATATCCTTTTCCTCTCTTCCAATCCTATTTCACATCTGGCAACTTGCTAGGCACATAGTTTCCAATGGAAAAGTTATTACACCAGCAAGGATTATATGAATTGTCGTTGAATTAGTAAGTTCTTTTTTCTGTTAAACTTTTAAAAATTGTTGAAAATTTTTATTACAATGTGATATACATGAATTTACTGACTAGAACATAACCATCCACAAAAAAAACTTGTCCTCTAAATAGCATTTTTGTTATATACCAGAAGTGTTTTTTTTAATCTTTACTGAAAATAAGAGATACATGTGTATCAAATAAGGCATCATATTTGTACGAAAGTTGAAATATATGTTGTTTCTTATCATCTTCTCACTTTCATGTCACAGTTCTTGAAATAACACAAATCTAAGTATCTTTACTTTGGGTCTTGAAATGATATAATTTAGAAACTTTGAAGTCTCTTTTTCTATCATTTGCAGTTTCTTGTCTCCTGAAGTATGGAAAACTTCTTAAAGGCACAGTAGTTATTTTTTGTGAACTAAATTTGATTCATTTTTATCCCTTTTCATATCTCTCTCTTATCAGTAAAGGGTGAGGGCAAGATAATTTTCCTTTAAATGCATCACTTTTTAAGTTACCTCAACTATTAACATACTACTACCTTCTATCCATCATCAGCTCGATGGACATGAGTTTGAGTAAGCCCCAGGAGTTGGTGATGGAAAGGAAGCCTGGTGTGCTGCAGTCCATGGGGTCGCAAAGAGTTGGACACAACTGAGAGACTGAAATGAACTAAACTGACGTCTTTATTCTTTAAGGTAGATCCAGAGTCTCATTATTTGATGATAATTAGACCAAAGTCTGGGACAGTTACATAATTGGTTTCCCCTGTTGATCAGTGCTCAAATATTTTCCCTATTTGACTCCCCCATCCAGAGACAAAGACTTCTGTGTCTTGTTCTCATTTTATTATCACACAACACCTGGGGTAGGCATAAAAAGAAGCATGCATTTGAAGAAAGAAAAGAAAGTGCTGTCATTCAATCGTGACCGACTCTTTGCGACCCCATGGACTGTAGCCTACCAGCCTCCTCCATCCATGGGATTTTCCAGGCAAGGGTACTGGAGTGGATTGCCATTTCCTTCTCCAGGGGATCTTCCTGACCCAGGGATCAAACTTGAGTCTCCTGCATTTCAGGCAGATGCTTTAATGTCTGAGCCACCAGGGAAGCCCAACCACATGTTTAATCTGATAGCTTCCCCTGAAATTCCCATCACAAGAAAACAAAGGAGGGTGATGGTCAGGTTGCCCAGAGAAGCTGGCCTAACACTAGTGCTGAGCTGAGGTTGAGAGATCTTTCCTTTTGTGGGCTGCTCTGAAGCTGGGCAGTGGTACTTCTTACAGTTCTTGTGACTACCTTTCCATGGCCATGAGGGGAGCATCTGAGCTTGAAATTCCCCTGCAGTTATAAGACAGAATTGTTTCTCCTCTAGCCTTTTCTATGATTTATAATTTGAATCTCTTTCCAGTTTGAAGGTTTTTCCACTTACACACACACACACACACACACACACACACCCCTCTTCTAGTCTTCAAGCTGAAGACTAGAATAATTGTCCACAGGATATAAAGTTTAATTGTGGAACAAAAGGATAGATTAGTGCAAAAAACTATGTCCCAGGAGTTAAATGATTTTATCTCAATGTCACATTTACCACTAACTGAAAATCTTAGCAGAGTCACCAACCTTTTCATTTATGAGTTGGAGTTAAAAATAGTTGTTCTACTTTCTGGGATTATTTTGAGGATAGATTCAAAAATTTGTACATTTGAGCATTTAGAAATGTTAAAACACATAATCAAGGTGTTAATTATTACAGAAACAAACTCAGATATCTTAAAAGTAACAAGATCCATACCTAATACTTTAAAGTTGTTAATCTTCCTATTTTGCATCACAGAAATGGTCATTGCCAGAAGTACTGAATAAGCACATAACTACAGCTGAGGAAATAAATGATGGGCACTTGCAGAACTATAATGGGAAAATGTGAAGTTTCTCTATGATTTACAAAACCTGGTGTTACTTGTTATTCTACCTTTTAGTTTCATCCATTTAACCAGAAAGCACTAAACCTTTCAATGTGCACTTTTTTGAGAACCAAATGATAGAGTAAAGCGAGACATCCTACCTGCTGTCAAGGGGCTCAGATGTTGACAAAATGACATGTGTGCAAGGAACCAGAGCTCTAGGCAGCCATGCAGTGTTTCCCAAACCACGTAGAACAGAACACAGGTATGTCATACAATCTATAGATGCTGTAGGGGAAGCAAAATCTTGCCTCTGCCTTCTTAAAGATTGTGGCTGGTGCTGAGAATTAAATTGATGTAAGGCAAATTAACAGGAGAAACACATAAAAATTTGATAAGCTTTTTTACATGGCATGGGGGCACTTACGAGGAAATGAAAACCCAAAGGAATGCCAAAATCTGAATGCTTTTTGTTGAACAGAGAGATAATTATGAAGTATCCTAAATAAAGGAAAATCTAAATGAAGACAAGCAATTTTTTTTTTTTAAGACAAGCAATTTTTAACAAAGTCTATTTGTACAGAATTCTCTGAGCTTCAGTTTCCTGTCTTTGGTTATAAAAATGTTATTTTCCTCCTATAATAGGAAGGACATCTGTATGAGGGTTTTATTTCTTGCTTTTAGGAAGAAAAAGGAGAGGGTCAGCAAGCTCTTCTCATACATAATGGTTTCCTAAGTGCCTTTAACTCAAAATAATCCTGATGCCAAAGCAGCATATTTTAATGCTATTTCAATTCTATAAATTTGTCTCTTAAAATCAATAGATTATCACCTGTTTTAAAAATTAAAAAAAAAAAAAGATTAAGGAGCTTCTATTTCGAGTTTGTAATTGGAGTTCAAGTGTTACCTCTCCTCCCTCATAGACTCTAAGAAAGTGAGATAATATAAATAAACATGACAATAGATGTAACAAGGAGGTATCTATGAAAGGAAAATGGATTTTAATGTGTCTTTGGAAAACAGAAAGAAAATATTGAGCCAGTTACCAGATTAAATGACAAAGTTGTAGTCCAGAAAAGGTGAATCTCCCTATTGTCCAGAATCTCAGAGCAGTCTCAAATTCAGAGTGGAAAGTGGAAGAAAAAAGATATTGAAACATGGTGTGAGATTATTAATTCACTATCTGTCTATAGAAGAGATGTAGTTCTACCTTTTGCCCTCTTTGCTTGTACTTTCCTTCTTATTTGCGAATAAAAGACAAACAGCCTAGCCTAGAACACCAATCAAAAACCTATAAACCTCTTATGTACTCCATGCAATGTGCCTATGTGCTGAGATTCAAAGGCACTCAGTAAGTTTCACAGGCTTATACTGCATTTGAAATTCCTGGAAGAAGCATCCCTGAGGAACTCAAAAAGGAAAGAATTCTGGGGGAAAAATCATATTGTAGTGTGGAAATAGACACATTCCAGATATATTAGTCCCTAACAGTGTGGCTAGAAGGTTTTTCAATGCCTTCCTATGTCTTCTTACTCAATTTTCATGATATCTTCACTTTCTGGGAGAAAAAACCAGAGCTTCAGGAAAAAAATAAGTGACGTACTGAAGGTCAAATGATAAGCTGAGCGTGCTATGCTCAGATCCACGCTTTCTGGACTGTATACACATCCTCAGTTCCAGCACTTGGCACTTGTGTGTCCTTGAGCAAGTTACTTGACCTCTCTAAGCCTCATTCCCTTAATTGTAAAATGAGAATAATTGTTGCTTACCTCACGTGGAGTTGTTGGGGGATTTTAATAAAATAATGTATGTGAAGCATTTAGAACAATACCTGATACTTGAACACTTCCAAGGTTTTAGTCTTGTTAGCTGACTTCTATATGTTGTTCTTTCATCCTGTGGACTATTGATCTGCGGCATACAGGATGGGGACCCCTGCTTTATACCAAATACTTGATTAGGGCCAAATTTACTTAGAATATTGGATACTTTTTTCTTATAAAACTATATAACAAAATTCTTTGAGCTTCAAAAATGTTTTCTCTAAATATATTTAAAAAAATGCCAGAATATTTTGAATGGTTAACTTCTATGTGTACTTGTGTATGTGTACATTATACATTACACACATGTATAACAAATTTGCTTAACTCTGCTGCTGCTGCTGCCAAGTCGCTTCAGTTGTGTCTGACTCTATGCGACTCCATAGATGGCAGCCCACCAGGCTCCCCCGTCCCTGGGATTCTCCAGGCAAGAACACTGGAGTGGGTTGCCATTTCCTTCTCCAATGCAAGCAAGTGAAAAGTGAAAGTGAAGTTGCTCAGTCGTGTCCGACTCTTAGCGACCCCATGGACTGCAGCCCACCAGGCTCCTCCATCCATGGGATTTTCCAGGCAGGAGTACTGGAGTGGGGTGCCATTGCCTTCTCCGTGCTTAACTCTAGACAGTGTATATACTTCCGTATAATTTGTGTCTATATATTGTTGAGAATGTGTTTGTACAGATTGATGTTAACCAAACTAGATGAGCAATTCATACAAACAGAAAACAAAAATTTATTCAGGGCTTCCATTGTACCCTGGTCACTGAAGAAAGCACTAATATACTCCCAGTGGCTCTTTGCCTTCCTGGAGGCTGCAGGATGAAAGTTATTGTAAATCTGGCAAGGACAATGTACATATGTTAAAGTGACAAGGAAACTATTTGGAAATTCTAGGGATACTATATATTCCTCAAGTACACTCTTGCCCTTTAATTTTTTGAATGGAATTTAAAAATAACAAAAGGACATTTGTTTCAAAATGCCCAATTGCATTCATAGACAAATGCTTTAAAGATTATATGCCGTTCTTTGAGGCAATTTGGCCATGTAATGGTCAGCCCCCACACGAAAACAGTGGGAACTGTTTCCCTGTTGGGCATAAAGTTGAGAGTATAGTATAAAGGGAAAACGGATTACTGAAGCTGCTAGCAGTGTGGTGGCAAAGATACAGAGAGAGAACAGCTGGTTCTCTGTGGGAATGGAGACATATCTGGCCAAGACCCCAGGTTCTGAGTGAGCACGTTCTGTCTTCCTGCAGCTATTTTCTAAATGCCCCTCAGAAAACTGGACAGAGTCAGGGAAAGGCTGCGTGATTTTACCATTGTGCTCATATTCCAAACCCTGTGCATTCCTCAGGTTGGGTGCTGGCTTTCATGTCATATCTTGAAGACAGGTGTGAGAAAATCATAAGAGGGAAAGAACGCTATTCTTCCTTCAACTCTAGAAAGGAGCTCATTGTAGCCAAGCCATTGGATTTTTTTTTTTTTTTATTGGCCAAGGTAACTTCTAGATAGGATCAAACTTTGTTCTTCTTACTCTTCTTACCCCAGCCAGAAGAGTAAGCCTAAAAGACAGAAAAACACCTAAGTATAGACATTGCTATTCTCAGTCAAAGGATGAATTTAAATTTAGCTTTTTCTATCCTTAATTCTGTCTTCCTTTTCTAGATTACAAAATGTAGAAGGAGCAGGGACTTTCCTGGTGGCTCAGATGGTAAAGAATCTGCCAGCAGTGCAGGGGACCTGGGTTGATTGCTGGGTTGGGAAAATCCCCTGGAGAAGGGACTGACTACCCACTCCAGCATTCTTGCCTGGGGAATTCCATGGACAGAGGAGCCTAGTGGGCTATAGTCCATGGGGCTACAAAGAGTATGACACAACTGAATGACTAACACAGAGGGAGCAGAGACCAACCCTGAACACATTCAGTTCGAATAGAACAAGATTTAGGGGCAACTTTTCTCATGGTGAAACAGCCTTTTGTTCTCACCATCATTCACTCCACAAGTATGTGGGCTCAGTACCGAAGTTTAGGTTAGTGAAATTTTAGATACAGTCAGATGACTAAACTGTGGTCCCATTCCCAGTCCCTCCATCTGTCAAAACTTTAATGTTTACCTCTTGATCCTTTTAATTTCCCTTTATCAAATTTGTATTGTATTTATTTAAAAATTCCTCCTTCCATCTCTTAAGAATAGCCAATGCAGTAAAATGCAAAAAATAAAATTCTGTAACAAATAAGAAGCAATGCTTACATTTTTCTTGAGTAAAATATTCTAGGTCACTCATTGGCCTTTTTCCATCCTTTTTTTTTTTTTTTTTGCTTTAGCAAATAAGGATGTTCTGCATTTATCCTTAACATCAAATATTCTTCATGATTACTGCCAATATTTTGTATCTTCCAGTCTGTTCAGAAGCTGCATGGTAAGCAACTTGTGCATGAACTAGGTCAGTCATACTCATTTTCAATTAGGGTTTTTAGATCCATTTATTCTAATTTCAGATGATAACGTAGCAGAGGAAATGTTTTCTTGACCATTGCAAAGCACAAAAAGTAGAGTCTGATATTCTTACTTAGCCATTTCTCTGGAACCTGGAAGAAGTTAATTATCTGGCTTAAACAAAAGGATCATGATCAGGGTGCTTATTTGTGAACCCCACTGATCACCTTGATATATTGAATTTGTTTTTAATTTTAGGGCAATATCTTAAAAGACTTATAGGTTGGAGTTGTATATAACTTTGGTTACTAAACCAGTTAAAAATGTCACGCTTATTCAATTATGTAAGCCCATAAACTTAGATGGGCTTCCCTGGTAGCTCAGCTGGTAAAGAATTTGCCTGCAAGGCAGGAGATCCTGGTTCAATTCCTGGGTCAGGAAGATCCTCTGGAGAAGGGATAGGCTACCCACTCCAGTATTCTTGGGCTTTCCTGGTGGCTCAGCTGGTAAAGAATCCACCTGCAATGTGGGAGACCTGGGTTTGATCCCTGGGTTGGGAAGATCCCCTGGTGAAGGGAAAGGCTACCCACTCCAGTATTCTGGCCTGGAGAATTCCATGGACAGTACAGTTCATAGGGTTGCAAAGAGTTGGACATGACTGAGTTACTTTCACTTTCATACATTTAAATGCATAATGAGATCAGAGACATTTCTCTCTGATTAAAATGATGAAAATGTAAAAGTGGATTGTAATGCATAAGTACCTTTGCTCTCTAGTTCACTTGTCATCTCAAAAACTAATTCAGTAAACACTTACCAGCTGCCTTCTGGGTCCTGTATGCTATCTAGGAGCTCCGTGTTATGCAGCCACATGATATTTTATATTGGACATCATCCATCGTCTCTGCATTTTTGTACCATATGTATATTGAAATCTCACTAGTTTCGACCCTCCCATACTCCCAATGATGCTAATGGTAAAGAACTCTCCTGCCAATGAAGGAGACACAGGAGGTCTGATATCTCAGTTGGGAAGATACCCTGGAGGAGAGCAGGGCAACCCATTCCAGTATTCTTGCCTGGAGAATCCCATGGACAGAGGAGCCTGGCAGGCTATAGTCCATAGGGTGACAAAGAGTTGGACACGACTGAAGTGACTTAGCTTGTATGCATACTAATTCTGAATTGAAATCAAAGCAAAATGATATATATAATAACATAGATTATAAAGAAAATATTAAATAGTTCAAGATATTTTAGCACTGTAAAAAAAACTTTATAATCACTGAATGAGTCTCATTTAACAACCATTTACTCACTCTATGATAGGCACTGTGGTAGGCACTATAAATCGTAGAAGGCAATGGCACCCCATTCCAGTACTCTTGCCTGGAAAATCCCATGGACCAGAGGAGCCTCGTGGGCTGCAGTCCATGGGGTCGCTAAGAGTTGGACACGACTGAGCGAATTCACTTTCACGCATTGGAGAAGGAAATGGCAACCCATTCCAGTGTTCTTGCCTGGAGAATCCCAGGGACGGCGGAACCGGTGGGCTGCTGTCTATGGGGTTGCACAGAGTCAGACATGACTGAAGTGACTTAGCAGCAGCAGCAGGCACTATAAATATGGCAGGAAGACAAGGTCCTGCCCTTATGCAGAAAGCTAAAGTGTAATTCTAGCTGATCGATAAAAGCTGATGGGCACAAAGTTTCCAGTTGATAGTAGTCATTTTGTACAATCTTCCTTAACATACCACCATCAACAAAATCTATTCTTAAAATGAAAATTCCAGCTAACTGACAGCTACTCTACTTTTAATTAATCTGAGTGGAGAAATTTTGTGTTGCTAGTGTTATCAAGCACAGGTCCATATGTCTGATGCACAGTGAGGCCAAACTGATATGTTGGAGTTAGGAGAAGAGAAAGGTTTATTCATGGCCACGCAAGCAGACAGGTGGCTAGTGTCCCATACTCCTTGAAGGATTTCAGCAAAGCTCTTTTCAGGGCAAGGTGAGGGAGGGGCATGGTTAGTTCTTGCAGACTTCTTGGTGTCAGGATCCTTTGTCCTTGTAGCTGTCCACTGAGGTCCAGTCAGAATGTTCCTGTAAACCTTCAATAAAACAAATGCTATCCTCTATTCTGCAATTTTTTGTCTCTATCTGAAAGGACTCTTTAAGGATCAAAACCCTGAGAATAGGCTATCCTATATATTTCAAGCTATAGGCAACACTGTATTATAAAAGTGGCAGAGCCATCATGACTAAGCATAAGCAATAGAACAGATCTAATATGGAGTCAGATTTGTTCTTCCCTGTTACACCAGGAACTCCTAAATTTCCCAGACAATATGGTCTATGATCTTTTTTATTTAAGAAGCTACTATGCAAAAGACTTAAATGACTGAGTCCTTAGTTATTGCTGTATAAAGTTCCTCTAACTTTAGTGAGGATGACTTCCTAAGCAGCCTTTAATACAGAGGCTTTAAAACTTTACTGACATTGACCCACATATAAGAAATTAATTTTACTTCTCAACCAGGTATACACATGTATAGTTTTGAAAGAAGATTCATGAATAAAAATTGACATTATAGCACACAATGTGATCTAATATTTTCTATCCAGTTCTATTCTAACCAATTTAATTTTAAAACAATGATCATTATAATATTTAAATATTTTCCATAACTAATTAATAGATATTAATTTGATAAAAATATTTGAATTGAATATAAGATTAACATGTGTAAGTTCATGATAACTGGAAAATATATATAGCAGATTTTTTTTGGTGTGTATATATTTTTAGGTGTGATTTTATTAAACAACCATTTCCTTGAAATATGTGGAACATTTCACAAATGATTCCAAATAATTCTAATCCTTTCCTATGACAAGTCACCTGAGACATGCAAAACTTTTCTTACTTGAAATTTACCTGTTTGAGTGTTTATCAACTCTTACAAATTATTTTTATGGTGTATTCTTTTTCTTCATAGTTATTTTCCTAGAATCTAGCATGCTGCTTAGTGTTGGGTGTGTGTAAAATAAATAATGGGATGAGTGAATGAATAAACTCTGCTTTGCATGTTTTGTTAGGTAAATTAGCTTTTGATATTTGGCAAAACTAATACAATTATGTAAAGTTTAAAAATAAAATAAAATTAACTGTAAAAAAAATAAAGAAAGAAAGAAAATGAGACTGGGCTAAACAGAGGAGACTTTGAAGTGGGAGAGAACATGTGAGCAAAGACATGGAAATAGGAAGGAGCAACTACCATTCACATTCCACATTCCACAGAGTGATAAGTTGGATCCCAAGGTGGAAATCAGAGTGAGAGTAAATGATGAAGTAGAACATAGTAAACATGGTATTTTTGGTGGGAGGAAATAAGGCAGTGGTTAGGAAGATAAATGGAGCAAGAGAAGAGAAAGAAAAAATTAAATGTAGATATGTTGCCTGTTGCAAAATGCTTCATTTTGACCTTCCCATACTTAAAAGTCCAGCCTGCCTAGAGACATTTGATGGTCATACGATGAAGCTGCCCCATTCTCATAATGAGGTACTGCATGTGTGCTCAGTCAGTTGTCACGTCCAACTCTTTGTGACCCTGTGGACTGTAGCCCTGCAGGCTCCTCTGTCCATGGGATTCTCCAGGCAAGAATACTGGAGTGGATTTCCTTGCCCTCCTTCAGGGGATCTTCCCAACCCAGGGATCAAACTTGAGTCTTCAGCATTGCAGGTAGATTCTTTACCCACTGAGCCACCTGGAAAGCCCTGTAATGGGTTAGTAAGCCATTATTATTGGGGCTGGCAGAGTAACATCCACTGAGGTGCAAAAGATTCAGAGAATATGAGCTCCGTGCCTTTATAATCAGTACTTAGACAACCTTTAATCATCTTCTTCAAAACAGGTCAAACCCAGATAATGTCAGCACCTTCCTTGTTTCCTTTATGGCACTGAATCAAAATTTATAATTATTTGTTTTACCTCTTGATTTTATTTTCCTGTCACTCCATTGGTGGTAGGCTTCATGAAGTCAAAAACTGTTTTTCATGTTCACTATAATATCCTTAGAAATACATACAGTGCTTTGCACAAAGTAATTTCACAATATTAAAGAAATAAAGGCATGAATGAAGTAGACACTCACATAGTAGAATTGGGAGACTAAGCATATATAAGATTGCATGCAAGTCTTTTGTTTTGTGTTCAGCTGGAAAGCAAACCTTGTCACACTGAAAAACACAACAGAAATTTTCAAAAGTGATTAAAGCAAGCCAGAATACAAACTACAATAGCATTCACTGAATGGCTTAAGGGGCTGCCAGCAAATCCATTAGAAATCTTGTTTATAGAGCATTATAATTCTGACATGAAGAAAAAAAACTGCTTCAGGATGAATTGTTTCTTATAAAATACCTGGAAAATGGATTTTCTCAATTAAAGCTTTATAACAATTTAAAAATATTTTATAAAGTCAGCATGTTCTATACATGTCCATGCTTTTTCTTTCATCTTTCTAATTCTAATAAAACTTGCATTATTTTATAGAAAATCCTTTTTCCATGAACTTTATTTGATGAAATGACATCCTTGCTATTTAATATGATGATTAGTATTAGAAAATTGCAAAAATAGAGAGGTAAATACAATTCTTTGGAGTAAACATATTAGATTTGGATCCCAGCTGTGTGATTTTATGCAAGCTATTATCCTCTCTGAATTTTAGTCTCTATTTCTGATAAATGAAAGTAATAAAGCAATTTGCTGGCATTCTCACAAATAACATACATAGAATCTTGGGTATAAACTGTGATACCAATCTATGGGAGCTTGTATAAAATAATCTTAAATTTTAATTTAGTTTTTAATTAAAAAACAAAAAATAGTGGGGAAGGGGGACAGAGAATTAGCATTTTTTAGTATTCTATTACAGGCATGCTGTTGGAGTTATTTCATTTAATTCTTCACATATCACCTTTCTCTATTTTTTATCCTTTTGGGAAATCTATAGACTTCATTACCTCATTCTGTTTTCTAGGTCATTCAGCATTCATGTCTCTTTTTCTTTTAAATATTTTAAAATCTCTTCAAATACTCTAGTCTGCTTTTTTGTTTTGTTTCAGATAGAACTGTGAGTCACAAATTAGCTCTTCAACTGTTACTAATCAGCTTCCTAATGAGTTTCAAACTTCAATTACAGTATCAGTTATTTCTAAATTTTCTTTAATGTTCAAATATGCCAACCAGTCCATCCTAAAGGAGATGAGTCCTGGGTGTTCATTGGAAGGACTGATGTTGAAGCTGAAACTCCAGTACTTTGGCCACCTGATGCGAAGAGCTGACTCATTTGTAAAGACCCTGATGCTGGGAAAGATTGAGGGCAGGAGGAGAAGGGGATGACAGAGGATGAGATGGTTGGATGGCATCACCGACTCAATGGACATGGGTTTGGGTGGACTCTGGGAGTTGGTGGTGGACAGGCAGGCCTGGCATGCTGCGGTTCATGGTGTTGCAATGAGTCAAACACGACTGAGTAACTGGACTGACTGACTGATGCCTCATATGTATTTTAGCCCTTCTTTTAGAGCAAGTCATTTAAAACATATTCATTTTATAACCTTTTAGAAAATTGTTTTGAGTTCAAATTTGCTTTCAACAAATACCTTGTTGTAGCCTTCTCCTGGTGAATAGATCAGTTGTATCCTGAGAGTGCTGCCATAAAATAATTAAAAGACTAAAACCCTAAATCCTTTGTGTTAACACTCTAAAAGCAAAGTGTTAGTTTCACAGTTGTGTCCAACTTTTGCAGCCCCATGGACTGCAGCATGCCAGGCTTCCTTGTTACTCAGTAACTCCTGGAGTTTGCTAAAACTCAGGTTCATTGAGTCAGTGATGCCATCCAACCATCTCATCCTCCATTACCCCCTTCTCCTGCCCTCAGTCTTTCCCAGCATCAGAGGCTTTTCTAATGAATCGGCTATTCACATCAGGTGGCAAAAGTATTGGAGCTTCAGCATCAGTCTTTCCAATGAATATTCAGGATTGATTTCCTTTAGGATTGACTGGTTGGATTTCCTTGCTGTCCAAGGGACTCTCAAGAGTCTTCTCCAACACCATAGTTTGAAAGCATCAATTCTTCAATGCTCAGCCTTCTCTATGATCCAACTCTCACATTTGTGCTTGACTACTAGAAAAATTATAGCTTTGACCATATGGACATTTGTCAACAAAGTGATGCCTCTGCTTTTTAATATGCTGCCTAGATTTGTTATAGCTTTTTTTCCCAAGGAGCAAGCATCTTTCAATTTCATGGCTGCAATCAGTGTCCACAGTGATTTTGGAGCTCAAGTAAATAGTCTGTCACTGTTTCCATTTTTCCTTATCTATCTGCTATGAAGTGATGAGACTGGATGCCATGATCTTAGTTTTCTGAATGTTGAGTTTTAAGCCAGCTTTTTCATTCTCCTCTTTCACCTTCATCAAGAGGCTCTTGAGTTCCTCTTCACTTTCTGCCATAAGGGTGGTGTCATCTGCATACCTGAGGTTATTCATATTTCTCCACAGTCTTGATTCCAGCTTATCCTTCTTCCAGCCCAATATTTTGCATGATATACTCTGCATATAATTTAAATAAACAGGGTGACAAAATACAGCCTTGACATACTCCTTTCCTGATTTGGAACCAGTCCATTGTTCTATGTCCACTTGTAACTGTTGCTTCTAGACCTGCATATAGGTTTCTCAGGAGGCAGGTAAGGTGGTCTGATATTCCCATCTCTTTAAGAATTTTCTACAGTTTGTTGTGATCCACACAGTCAAAGGCTTTGGTGTAGTCAATGAAGCAGAAGTCGATGTTTTTTTGGAATTCTCTTGGGTTTTCTGATCCAATGGATGTTGGCAGTTTTATCTCTGGTTCTTCTGCCTTACCTAAATTCAGCTTGTATATATAGAGGTTCTCGGTTCATGTATTGTTGAAGCCTAGCTTGAGGATTTTGACCATTACCTTGCTTTGTGGATTGAGTGCATTTGTATGGTAGTTTAGACATTGCTTTTCTTTGGGATTTGTATGAAAATGGACCTTTTCCAGTCCTGTGACCCATGCTGAGTTTTCCAAATTTGCTGGTATATTGCGTGTAGTACTTTAACAGCATCATATTTTAGGATTTCAAATAGCTAAGCCTGAATTCCGTCTGCAGAGGAATTGATGCTTTTGAACTGTGGTGTTGGAGAAGACTCTTGAGAGTCTCTTGGATTGCAAAGAGATCCAACCAGTCCATTCTAAAGGAGATCAATCCTGAATATTCATTGGAAGGACTGATACTGAATCTTAAACTCCAATACTTTGGCCACCTGATGAGAATGGACTCAATTGAAAAGATCCTGATGCTGGCTAAGATTGAAGGCAGGAGGAGAAGGGGACAGCAGAGGATGAGATGATTGGATGGCATCACTGACTCAATGGATATGAGTTTGAGTAGGCTCTGGGAGTTGGTGATGGACAGGGAAGCCTGGCATGCTGCAGTCCATGGGGTCAGACACGACTGAGCGACTGAACTGAACTGAACTGAATTCCATCACCTCCTCTAGCTTTGTTTTTAGTAATGCTTCCTAAGGCCCACTTGACTTCACATTCCAGGATGTCTGGCTCTAGGTCAGTGATCACACCTTTGTGGTTATCCAGGTCACTATGACCTTTTCTGTACAGTTCTTCTGTGTACTCTTGCCACCTCTTCTTAATCTTTTCTGCTTCTGTTAAGTCCTTGCCACTGCTGTCCTTTATTGTGTCCATCTTTGCATGAAATATTCTCTTGGTATCTCCAATTTTCTTGAAGAGATCTCTAGTCTTTCCCATTCTATTGTTTTCCTCTATTTCTTTGCATTGTTCACTTAAGAAGTCTTTCTTATCTCTTGTTGCTATTCTTTGGAACTCTGCATTCAGCTGCGTATATCTTTCCCTCTCTCCTTTGCCTTTTACTTTTCTTTTCTCAGCTCTTTGTAAGGCCTCGTCAGACATCCATTTTAAATCCTTTGTTTCCTTTCCTTGGAAATGCATGCATCTAAAAGAGTAAAAGGCATTGTTCAGAGAATACACATTTTGAAGATAAATGATGTTTTTCAAGCTAGAAATCTCAGACATTATATTTCTATTAATTTCTGAAGAAATAATAGGATCTTTTCTGTTATTTGCTTATATATTGGTATAAGTTGCAAAGATGAATTCTTTGACCTATAAGCAAAGGTTTCAATTGTGATTGAAATCATCAAACAATTTCAACATGTCTGTATTTCTGTAAATATTACTGGAAACTGGAGAATTTAAGATAGCATATATATTTGCATATGCTAATAACCATAATTAAAATAGAAACTCTTGCTTAAAAGGACATTTAAGTAAAAAAGCATCACAACACATAAACTTAAAAGGACATTTAAGTAAAAAAGCATCACAACACATAAACTTGAAAATTAGAAATTACAGAAGCTTGAATTTAACTATTAAAGATTGAGTTTACCAAAGAATGAAAGGCTGGTTTGCAGATAATGAATAAGGAAAATTAAAACCCAAGAAAAATATTTTTCTTACTCAGGTCCACAATCACATAAAAAATTCCAGTGTTTTAATATTAAAGTGAATGTCTTTCCATAATGAAAATAATGTGCAATTTCAATGCTGTTATAAATAATTACTAATATTAACATGCTGTCAGAGTTGGTATGAATATATTAATAATTGGTATAGTCATTTCAGAGAGTACTTGGCAGTACTTAGTGAAAGTAAATATGTGTATTTCCTAGAATCCTAAATCTAACCCTGGGTATTCTTACTTTAAGAAGCTCTCACATAGGTGCACAAAGTGGCTTAAAGAATATTTATCATCAAGATTGGACGGAAGCCAACCTGGTAGCTATTCTAGGGGGAAGTATAAGTAAAATGTAGTAGGTATCTAAGATGGAATATTATATAGAAGCTAAAAAAAATAAAAAGAAAATTAACCAAATTTACTTATAGCAACATGAGAGAGTCTTCACAACACATCATTACATGCAAGGAAAGTAAGAAGCTGAATGAGATATATCAGAAATAAAAATGAAATTTAAAAGACACATAAATAAATGTCATGTCTTACTTATACACATGTATGCAAATAAACATATGAAACTTACAGATAAATACACAGCAGGGTAAAAATGCATGTTAAGACACAAATAAGCTTTGTAAAGGGAAAAGAAGAGAAAATGGTATAAAGAAATAGAAATGCAATAAGTAGCTAACCAGAAATTTTGGCAAGACTGAAAATAGTGTATAATGAACTGAGACACACACAACAATTCTATACGCACATTAACAAATTAGTGAGGATATGGAGAAGAATGAGATGTTTGTTATGTACAAATCATCAAGATATAGGATTTTATTTTCATCTCTAGGATGATCATCAAGTAAATATTTGACAAATAAGTTAAAAAATAAATGCTGATGTATATAGTACTATTTTTAATTTTTCTGTTTGTTATTCTAAACTTTATGCAAAAATTATTTCTATAATCATGGAAGTGATGAAGGGGGAACTGACCTGAACCATTCTTTCCAAGAGAAAGCAAGACTTTTAGTGAGAAACTGAACCCATTAAAAAGTCAATTGTATTTTATACCAAAAACAAAAGGAACAACAGAAAGATTTTTGTAAACTTTGAGAACTATTACTTTTTACCATAAAAATAACCTAAAGAAAATCTGTATACTTAGTGTTATATTCTCAGTAAGTTTGCAGATACACTGCTCTATGATGTTCAACTTGTGCCCTGAGTGCTATTCAAAATGAACTGAAAGTCTTAAGTTGCTCACAGTTGTCTTTTTAGTCATCAGTTTCCTGATTCTTAGTTTTTAAAACCCTTGGTGATTTTTCATAAAAACAGTATTTTTCCTCCTGGAATAAAAGCTTTTAATTGATTAGGATTTTTAATTTAAATATCTAGCCTTTGAAGCAAAGATCAGAACAACAAAAGAGTAAAATCTTAGGATAAAGTTTCAAAGTTAGAAAATCTCATTGTCCTCTTCAAAGAGGAAAAAAAATGAAAGTAAAGAAAAAAAGGTAAAGGTAGGGAGAACATGAATTAAAAGCTTCTAGGATGCTTCAGAAATGTCAAGTGATTTTTCACTTTAATTTTGAGGCCAAATAACCTCAAGGCGCTTTGTTAGAAATTGTTATCTTAGAAAACCAAGGGAAAATAGAGCAAATATGGCAAACAAATCTATTACTCCTTTGGTCAAACTGGAATTAGAAATAAAAGTACTAAGTTTTTCTTCAGTTTGAAATTTGGAAAGCATTCAGTGTCCTCTTTGGTCATTTTATTTAGAACACTCCTCTTTGGGATGTACATTAATTTTAAAATTTAATGAGCTGAGGTCACATTGGTTACAGGAGAACAGTTAAGCCAAAGATACATTAAAAGAGAAAACTCTTTTTAAAATCATTCTCTGTGCTGCATCACTCTTGGCAAGACAACCAGTATCTCCTGTGCAAAGACTACTCACATTAAAATGACAAAGACCAGACATGTATTTAATAGCATGTAATTGAATTAAGTATCCACTTCCCTCCAAGAGGCAATCAGGACTAATCCCGTCATTCCCTTTACAAAAACACAGTCCTTTCTGGACTTTGGAAGCCCAAGGTTCAGTGTTCATCCTTTATCACCTAGACACACAACTCTGTAAGCTTTATACAACCTCTAACCTGGTATGATCATACATTCAAGCTTGATGCTCCAAATTCTTTCTCCATAACTCAGGCTTACTACTAAACATAGCTCATATTAACATAGCTCATTATTGAAACTCATTGCTTCATCATTCTCATCTTTTAAAGTTCAATTTACCTTCTTGCTTGAATTAAAATTTCGCTCTTTGAATCTACTACTTGCCCTTTGAGTATTTTTGAATAGTGGCTGTGTTTTTTCTCACCCCATGTGCCATTGGACACAGCAGGTGAGTACATAAACTGCTTGCTCTTCACAATTGCTTTCACGCAGTTTTTCTTCCTACTTCCCATATATGCCAGTTCCATTGGAATGCATATAATCAGATAATAACCAGCACTAACCTTTACTGCAATCTTCTTCTGTCCTTTTGGGGAGTCCTTCTACATTTGTTGAAGATTTTGCTTAATCTTCTTCCATCCAAAAATTATCTCTCCCATATCCTGTGTCTCATTAACCTCCAATAATCTTGTCTTCTAATCCATATCAGCTATCCACCTTTGGAAGTTTATTTTTACTGAAGTATAGCTGATGTATTACACATTACATGTGTTGTATATCAGCTACCCCTTTCTATGATCAGACCATCGATTCTGCTATTTGCAGTAGCTGCATTCTTATTTTCAAGCATTGCATAGACTACCACATTTACCAGTCATTTCTCCACTGTGAGCTCCAGTCCATCGACACAACCACCTTAGCTCTTTGTTTTGTTCCTTTCCTCACCTTCCTTCATGACTGGCTTTGCTTTAATAGACCGGCCACAGTCTTCACTCTGTTTGGTTTCCCCTTTCTCTCTTCAGTCATACCAACTTGACAAGACCTCAACACTGAGTTCTATTTAACTTTCCATCTACCTAGTACCTATAATGTGACTGTGTGTGCATGTGTGCTCAGTCGCTCAGTTGTGTCCGACTCTTTGCGACCCCATGGACTGTAGCTCACCAGGCTCCTCTGTCCATGGGATTTTCCAGGCACAAATACTGGAGTGGGTTGCCCTTTCCCTCTCCAGAGTGTCTTCCCAACCCAGGGATCAAACCTGCATCTCTGGCATCTCCTGCATTGACAGGCAGATTCTTTACCATTAGTGCCACCTGGGAAGCCCATGATGCAACTGGAGAAAAACAAATATCCAGTTTGACTGATCTCACTGTAAATCCTAAGAGATGATGCTGTTCTCAATATGCCAGCAAATTTGGAAAACTCAGCAGTGGCCACAGAACTGGAAAATGAATGTCAGTTTTCATTCCAATCCCGAAGAAAGGCAATGCCAAAGAATGCTCAAACTACCACACAATTGCACTCATCTCACATGGTAGCAAAGTAATGTTCAAAATTCTCCAAGCCAGGCTTCAACAGTATGTGAACTGTGAACTTCCAGGTGTTCAACCTGGATTTAGAAAAGACAGAGGAAACGGAGATCATATTGCCAACATCCTCTGGATCATCGAAAAAGCAAGAGAGTTTCAGAAAAACATCTATTTCTGCTTTATTGACTGTGCCAAAGCATTTGACTGGGGAAGGAAATGGCAACCCACTCCAATATTGTTGCCTGGAGAATCCCATGGACAGAGGAGTGTGGTGGGCTACAGTCCACGGGGTCACAAAGAGTCGGACACAACTGAGCATACTGCACAAGCCTTTGACTGTGTGGACCACAACCAACTTTGGAAAATTCTTAAGGAGATGGGAATACCAGGCCACCTGACCTGCCTCTTGAGAAATCTGTATGCAGGTCAGGAAGCAACAGTTAGAACTGGACATGGAACAACAGACTGGTTCCAAATCGGGAAAGGAGTACATCAAGGCTGTATATTGTCACCCTGCTTATTTAACTTATATGCAGACTACATCATGAGAAACGCTGGGCTGGAAGAAGCACAAGCTGGAATCAAGATTGCCAGGAGAAATATCAATAACCTCAGATATGCAGATGACACTACCTTTATGGCAGAAAGTGACAAAGAACTATAGAGCCTCTTGATGAAAGTGAAAGAAGAGAGTGAAAAAGTTGGCTTAAAGCTCAACATTCAGAAAACAAAGATCATGGCATCTGGTCCCATCACTTCATGGCAAATAGATGGGGAAACAGTGAGAGACTATTTTTTTTAGCACCAATCATGTCCTCTGGTAGCTGGCTTAATAGCATCTACTTCTTGTATCACATTTTCCTCTCCTGCTCATGTTCTCTGGATCCTCCCGTAAACTACTTGCAATTGATTCCTTGGCATGGTGTCTGCTTCTGCAGAACTCCAAAGTAAGATGGATTTAAAAATATATATATTTTGATAATCACTGTCTATTAACTCAACTATTTATTTTACATTTAATACAATTGCTGATAAAAGGACTTAAATCGGTCATCAGCTATTTGATGTATGTGCCACCAATTCTGGAGTTTTTTGGTCTGTTTTATTTTAAGGATGTTTAAATATTCTACCTCTCCCCATTCGTTCCTTAGCTTTTAAGTGATTTTTTAGTCATTACAGCATGCGTTTTGACATATTTATATCTGCTATAAATGAGTGATACTTTTACCATTTCTTACAGCAAGCATTTTATTGAGAAGTTTAGGTGAGTTAAAGCTCAGAGTAACCCAATGAGGACCAAGCTGTAACAGCAGCCTTGATTATTGAAAGGAAAATAAAGGGAACAACACCAGCCAAATTGGGAAGTTGGCAATGTCCATCATCATTACACTCATATTATGGCCTTTTCCTTTCGATTGTTCAAAAGTGATCAATACCATCTATTCAAATTTTCAATTTATAAGAGTAACTAATATTCTGGTAACTATAACTCTGTTGCAGAGATACATACTTCAGTTTTTCAGAATTTGATGACATTAAATTACTGAAACATAAAACCAACTCCATTTGCTCATTTCCCACACTTAGCAGAAGTCTTTTCTTTATAACATAGATTTTCATGTAAATTTGTTCTAGGAGCAAATGCATTGATTAGGCTAATGCAAATGCATGTCACACTAGATAATACATAAATAATATATCAAATACATTTTCTCATTGGCACTGGTCCCAGATCTTTCCTTGTGACTCAGATGTAAATTCCTTATGACGGCTTAAAATGTTTACATTGCAGGCACTCATATCAAAGAGAGTCAAAGGTTTTGGTTAAGAGAATAAATTTCTTCCCAATGACATTTCAGGAATCAGTAAGAAATGGTGAATTTCGGCAATGAAAAGGATTTGAATTCATATCACCTGGTCACTTTCTCTACCACTATGTAAGATTTATTTTGATGATTTGAGGGAAAAGTAATTGAAGCTGCAGTGCTAGTACAGAATTGGATTCTCTTCTGTTGCTAGCACACTGTGGGGCATGGGAGATATTACAATTTTTATACTCTTGAGCTACTGTCAAAGTGTAAACTTTATCATATATGTGAAAAAGTATTAAGCAAATGGGCCTTTGAAAATATGACCATCTTTTTCTTCTTTTTCTATAAATTGAACTGTGGTTGATTTACAGTGTTTCAGGTCTTCAGCAATCTGATTCTTTCAGTTTCTTTTCCATTATAGATTATTGTAAGATATAGAATATAGTTCCCTGTGCTATACAGTAAGTCCTTGTGGTTTATCTATTTTATTTATAGTATGTATATGTTAATCTAAAATTTCTAATTTATCCCTCCCCTTCCCCTTTCAGCCATTTTTGTTTTTCAGTCTACTCATTTATGTCTTTGAGCCTCCTTACGTTTCATAAGTATACTTGTAGAAGTTATTTTTTAGATTCCACATATGAGTGATGCCATATAATAATTTGCCTTTGTCTGACTTACTTCACCTAGAATAATAACCTTTAGGTCCATCCATTTTGCTGACATTACTTCATTCTGTTTTATGGCTGAATAGTATTCCATTGTGTGTAACACCGCATCTTCTTTATCCTTTCATATGTTGACAGACACTTAGGTTGCTTCCATGTCTTGGCTATTCTCCATAGTGGTACTATTTACATTGGGGTGCATATATCTTTTCAAATTAGAGTTTTCATCTCTTAAATATATGTTCAGGTGTGTGGGAGTACTGGATCATATGGTAGCTCTATTTTTAGTTATTTGAGGAAACTTCATACTGTTTTCCATAGAGAGAACACCAATATACATTCATACCAACTGTGTAGGAGGGTTCTCTTTTATCCAAATACCTCTCTAGCATTTATTGTTTGCAGACTTTGATGATGGCCATTCTGACTGGTGTGAGGTGGTACCTTATTGAAGTTTTGATTTGCATTTCTCTAATAAATTAGAGATGTTGAGCATCTTTTCCTGTGCATCTTGGGCATTTGAATGTCTTCTTTGTAGAAATGTCTATTTAGGTCTTCTCCCTATTTTTAAATTATTTTAAAATATTTGATTGAAGGTAATAGCATTACAGTATTGTGTTGGTTTCTACTACTGCTTGTTTTTTTCATTGGGTTTTTTGGTTTTTTAAACAACAGCCACATGAGCTGCTCATAAATTTCAGAGACTAATCGTTTATCAATTGCATCATTTGTAAATATTTTCTCACATCCTGTGGGTTGTCTTTTTGTTTTGCTTATGGTTTTCTTTGCTTTGCAAAAGGGTTTGAGTTTTATTAGGTCCCCAATTTTTTATTTTTTATTTCCATAACTCTAGGAGGTGGGTTAAAAAAAAAGCATTGCTGCAATTTATATCAAAGAGTGTTCTGCCTATGTTTTTCTTCCAAGAGCTTTATAGTATCTGGTCTTATATTTAGGTCCTTAATCCTTCTTGAGTTTATCTTTGTTTATGGTGTTAAAGAATATTTTAATTTAATGTTTTACATGTAGTTGTCCAGTTTTCCCACCATCATTTATTGATGAGACTGTCTTCCCTCCATTGTATAGTACACTGCAGCTTTTACTATAGTCTGAAGTCAGAGAACCTGCTTCTTTCAGCTCTATACTTCTTAAGATTGCTTTGGCTATTCAGAGTCTTTGTGTCTCCAAACAAATTTTAAGATTTTCTTTTCTAGTTCTGTGAAAAATACTGTTGGTAATTTGGCAGGCATTGCACTGAATTTATAGACTGCCTGGGTAGTTTAGTTATTTTGACAATATTGATTCTTCCAATCTAAGAACATGGTATATGTTTTATCTGTCATCTCCAGTTTCTTTCATCAGTATCTTATAGTTTTTGGAGTACAGGTCTTCTGTCTCCCAAGGTAGGTTTATTCTTAGGTATTGTATTGTTTTTCACGTGATGGTAAATGGGATTGTGTCTTTAATTCCTCTTTTTGATCTTTTGATTTTAGTGTATAGAAACACAACATATGTCCCCTCCCTCTACTTGTGGCTGATTTATGTTGATGTTTGGCGGAAACCAACACAATTCTGTAAAACAATCATCCTTCAATTAAAAAAATTAAAATTAATTAGCCCCAGTGCTTGGGGCTAATGCACTGGGACGACCCAGAGGGATGGTATGGGGAGGGAGGAGGGAGGAGGGTTCAGGATGGGGAACACATGTATTTTTAGAAATTAAAGAATAAAAAAAAGAATAAGAAACAGATTGATGTGTATTAATTTTGTATCCTGAAACTTTACTGAATTTGTTGATAAGTTCTAGTAGTTTTCTGGTAGCATCTTTAGGATTTTCTGTGTATAGAATCATGTCATCTTCAAAGACTGACAGTTTTATTTTTTCATTTCCAAGTTGGATTCCTTTTATTTCTTCTCTAGTTGCCATGGCTAGGACTTCTAAAACTATGTTGAATAAGAGTGGCAAGAGTGGGCATCCTTGTCTTGTTTCTGATTTTACAGGAAATATTTTCAGCTTTTCACCACGGAGTATGATGCTAGTTATAGGTTTGTCAGGTGGTGGTGTTTTAAATGCTAAGTCATGTCCAAGTCTTGCAACCCCATTAACTGCGGCCTGCCAGACCCCTTTGTCTGTGGGATTCTCCAGGCAAGAATATGGAGGGGGTTGCCATGTCCTTCTCCAGGGGATCTTCCTGACCCAGAGATCGAACCCACATCTCCTGCATTGCAGGCAGATTCTTTACAAACTGAGCTACGAGTGAAGTCCAAGGTTTGTCATACCTGGTCTTTATTATGTTAGGTATGTTCCCTCTCTGCTCACTTTCTGTGTACAGTGTTGGATTTTATTTAAAGCTTTTTTGCATCTATTGAGATCGTATAGTTTTTATTCTTCAATTTGTTGGTGTGGAATATCACACTGATTTCCAGCTATTGAAAAATCCTTGCATCCCTGGAGGTAAATCCTACTTAATCATGGTATATAATCCTTTTAATGTACTGTTGGATTCAGATTGCTGATACTTTGTTGAGGATTGTTGTGTATGTTTTCATCAGTGATAATTGGCCTGTAATTTTTGTAGTATCTTTTTCTGGTTTTGGTATTGAGGTAATAGTGGCCTCATAGAGTGAATTTGGGAGTATTCCTTCTCTGCAATTTTTTGGATTAGTTTCAGAAGGGTAAATGTTAACTCTTCTCTCAATATTTGGTAGAATTCACATCTGCTTGAACTTTTGTTTGTTAGAAGTTTTTAAATCACAGTTTCAATTTCAATACTTGTGAATGGTCTGTTCATACTTTTTCTTTATTCCTGGTTCAGTCTTGGGAGATTGATTACACCTTTCTAATAATCTGTTCATTTCTTCCAGGCTTCCTGTTTTATTGGCACATAGTGACTTGTAGTAGCGTCTTATGATCCTTTGTATTTCTGTGGTGTCTGTTGCAGTATCTCCTTTTTCATTTCTAATATTATTGATTTGAGCCCTCTCCCCTTTTTCTTGACTAGTCTAGCTAAAAGTTTATCAATTTTGTTTATTTTTCAAAGAACCAACTTTTAGTTTCATTGATCTTTTCTATTGTTTTCTTCATTTCTAGTTTATTTATTTCTGCTCTGATCTTTATGGTTTGTTTTCTTCTACTAACTGGATTTTGTTACTTCTTCTTTCTCCATTTCCTTTAAGTACAAGGTTAGGTTGTTTATTTGAGCTTTTTCTTGCTTCCTAAGGTAAGATTGTGTTGAAACTTCCCCCTTCGAACTATTAATACTTTTGCTGTGTCCCATAGGTTGTGGGTCATTGTGCTTTCATTTTGTCTCTAGGTAAATTTTTTAATCTCCTCTTTGATTTCTCCAGTGACCCATGGTTATTTAATTGCATATTGTATAGTCTACACGTGCATGTATTTTTTACCATGTTTTTTTTCCTTGTAGTTGATTTCTAACTTCATAGCATTGTGGTAGGAAAAGATGAATGTTATGATTTAAATTTTGTTAAATTTACTGAGGTGTGCTCTGTGGCCCAGCATGCATCAGTTTTGGAGAATGTTCTGTGTACACTTGAAGAATATGTGTTTTGCTGGTTTTGTATGGAATGGTATGTAAATATCAAATCCATCTGGTCTAATGTGTCATTTAACGGCTGTGTTTCCTTATTGGTCTTCTACCTGGATGTTTTGTTTGTTGTTATAAGTGGGTGTTAAAATCCTCCACTGTTATTGTTACTGTTGATTTCCTCTTTTGTGGCTGTTACCCTTTGCCTTTTATGTTGTTGTGCTCCTATGTTGGATGCATATATATTTACAGTTGTTATATCTTCTTCTTGGATTGATCCCTTGATCATTACATAGTGTCCCTGTCTGCTGTAACAGCCTTTATTTTAAAGTTTATTTTGTGTGATATGAGTATTGCTACTCTAGCTGTCTTTTGTTTTCTATTTGCATGGAATACCTTTTTCTATTCCCTCACTTTCATTCTATATGAGTTCCTAGAGCTGAAGTGGGTCTCTTGTAAACAGCATATATATGGGTCTTGATTTTATATCCAATCAGCCAGTCTGTCTCTTTTGGCTGGAGCATTTAATCTACATTTTTAAGGTAATTAGCAACATGCTTCAACATGCTTGTTCCTGTTGTCATTTTCTTAATTGTCCTGGATTTATTTTTGTAGGTCTTTTTTTCCTTCACTTTCTCTTTTGTTCTCTTCTTGTAATTTGATGAATAATTTTAGTGTTGTTTGGAGTCCTTTTTTTGTATGTATTGTAGATTTTTGACTTGCAGTTACCTTGATGTATGACTTAGCAGTCTATGTATAATCAGTATTGTTAGTTGCTGGTCTTTTAATTTCAAATGCTTCTCTGATAAGCCTACATTTGTGCTGTCCTTTACTCACCAATTGCTTGTTTTGATGTCATATTTATGTGCAAATGATTTCCTACATTTACTTTATATTTGCCTGGTGAGCTTTTCCATTCATATGTTTTGCTTGTTTGTTTCTAATGGGAGCCTTTTCTTTTCTATGTAAGGAAGTTCACTTATTTGCTGATAATTTTTGAAGAAGCTTGTTTTGAAGACTTTTTGAAGACTTTCTTTATATCACGAGATAATGTGTTGTAGGATTTTTAAAATTGTCTTTGTCTAGTTTTAGGATCAGAGTAGTACAGATCTCATATGGTGTTCTTTTATGAAAGAGGTTGTATTGAACTGATGTTAATTCTTTAAATATTTGACAGAATTTACCAAGAAGATATCTTGCCTGGAAATTTCTTTTTCAGGAGATTTTTAACTATACATTTAAATATGTTTAGTATTTAAAATACCATTTGTTGCCTATTTCATGTGTGAGTTTTGGAATTTGTGACTTTTGAAGAATTAGTTGATTTATTAAAAATAATTTATATTTTTTATTTTGGCTGTGCTGGCAACTACTGAAGCCCATGCATCTAGAGCCCATGCAATATTTTTGCTGGATATGGAATTATTGGTTGATCATTCTTTTCTTATAGCACTCCAGATATACTGTTCCTTTTCCTTTTGGCTGTACGCTTTCTTATGAGAAATCCAAAGCTGTTTCAGTCATTGTTCCCCTCTAGGTAATGTCATTTAAAAATATCATCATGATTGTTTTTCTTTGTCTTTAGTATTCAGCAGTTTTATTATGTGTTTGAGTATGCATAACTTTGAGTTTATCCAGTTTGGGACTCATCAACTTAAATCAGTAGGTTCATACCTTTTACCATATTGTGGTTTGTGTTTGTTAGTTCCTCAAATTTTTTATGTGAACTTCAGGTTTGTTTGTTTTTTTTTTTTTCCTATCTGCAGTGACATGAATTTTTTGTTATTGTTCCCCAAGATCATATTTTTATTGCTTTGCTTTCAGTTGCTCTGCTCAAATAATTTTTATTGACCTGTCTTTAGGTTCACAAACTTTCCTCTACCATCTCAATTTTTGCTATTGAATTTGACTATTAAATTTTTTTAGTTTTTTTTCAGGA
The DNA here is from genome assembly GCF_032452875.1 of Bos javanicus. Taxonomy (NCBI): domain Eukaryota; kingdom Metazoa; phylum Chordata; class Mammalia; order Artiodactyla; family Bovidae; genus Bos; species Bos javanicus. Next base: position 32,011,473 of record NC_083878.1, on the reverse strand, counting down.
TTAAAAATTATATTTGGTTCTTTATATTTTCTCATTCTTTGAGATTTCTATATTTTTGTTTCAAGAGCATTCACTGTAAAATACTGAAACATATATGTAATACCTGCTTTAAAGTCATCCTATAATTTTAATATCTGTGTCCTGTAAGTGTCGCTCCTTGTTATTTCTTTGTTTACCAAGTAATTTTAAATTGTTGCCTGAACAGTTTGAACATTTTTTTTCTGAAAATGTGGGGCTTATTTAAATCCTATGGAGAATGTTTACTTTATTTTCCTCTTTTAGCTCAGGTGCTTGACTTGTTTAGGTTCAGGCCACAAATTTTGACTAGTCATTTTTGTGGTGTGATTTCAATCTCAGTTCTACTTTGAAAGGTTTTGCAATGTTAAATGTATCTGTTCCAGGAGTGGACTGCTCAGTGGCTACTCTGGGACCTGGGTGGTGATTTCTCCCATTGCTCAGTTGCCAAAGACTATGGAGTGCTTTTAAGATCAGACCCGTGCATGTTCAGCTTGTGAGTAGGGCTGACAGTTTATAAACAATGTTATGGAGTCACTTTTATGAAATCCTTCTCGTTTTTTCTCCTCATACTTTATGATTCTTTGAGCCACCTCTTTTCTATACTCCAGCCAGAAAGCTGGAATTTTATTTACCCTGATCTGCTACATATTTCCCATGGTATTCTCTGTATCTGGGAGCATTAAAAAAAAAAAAAGAAAAGTCTACATAGAGGAAAAAGGCAATAACATTTTGACCCATCCTCTTTGGAAGACAGTTTTTCTTATCATACAAGAAGACCATGTTTGTTCAGAATTTTAGCCTCCTTAGGCCCCTATTTTCTGCCACTGTTGATGCCACCATTGCCAGACTATGAGACTCGAGAAAAAAGAAAAGAAAAATGGAGATATTTCACTCATTTTTTCTTTTAAAACAATAGGAGGTACTTTGTCTCTGAGCCAAAACTAAAGAACTTCTGGAGTTCATTGTTGTTGTTGTTTTTTTGGGGGGTTGTCTTTGGTTGAGATCATGGATATTAAAGAAAAAGATACACTAATCAGTAGTTTGATAGTACTTTGAAATCTTGTACTCCTTCCACTGTACTATTATTTAATTCTCCATTTCTTAAATAGCTGTTCCGTGCATTCTGTACATTTTCCGTAAGTGTGTTTAGTGGAAAAGACAGGATGAATTGTCCTTACTCCTTCTTCAATTCAATTCAGTTCAGTTCATTTCAGTCGCTCAGTCATGTCTGGCTCTTTGTGACCCCATGGGCTGCAGCACACCGGGCTTCCCTGCCCATCACCAACTACCAGAGCTTACTCAAACCCATGTCCATTGAGTCGGTGATGCCATCCAACCATCTCATCCTTTGTCCTCCCCTTCTCCTCCTGCCCTCAATCTTTCCCAGTAGCAGGGTCTTTTCAAATGAGTCAGCTCTTCACATCAGGTGACCAAAGTATTGGAGTTTCAGCTTCAGCATCAGCTTCAGCATCACACTCAGGACTAATTTCCTTTAGGATGGACTGGTTGGACCTCAATGCAGTCCAAGGGACTCTCAAGAGTCTTCTCCAACACCACAGTTCAAAAGCATCAATTGTTCAGAACTCAGATTCTTACCCAGAAGCAAAATCTCAGGGAAAAGCTTTTTTTTTTTTTTTACTGTAGGTGTTTAAGTGCTGTTGGTATCTTATTTTTATATACTTTATAACTATTTTTAAAGAGTGGATTAAAAAAAAACACATGAAAGATTTCTTTTTGGTATTGATTAGTTTTTCTCTGCTGTCCTGAACTCTTTCATGCTGTAAGATCAGCAAAAACAAATTGATTATTTGAGGGATAATCATGCCAGTACTTGGCATCTCTTTAGCTTCAGCTCATCACTGTACCTAAAAAGCCCAGCACTACCTACTGTTCTTCAGTGTTTAAAATTATCCCTATCAAAATGGGTTAGAGATAGTCACAGAAACTTGAAGATGAATGTCACCTGAAGAACACTTAACTCTTCAGAGCTTGTGTTCAGTTTAATGTTAAAATCTTCATCTACATAATATATGACAATAAGCCCAGTGCATGCCACAGTGCATGACATAAAGCAGATATTTAAAACATATTTGCTCAACTTTTTGAAAGAATAAACCAATGCATTCAACTCTTTGATCATATATTGAATGTTTTGTGTGCGTGTGTGTGCATAAGACACTAAGATGAATGGAAATAAAAAGATAACTAAGATATGTTTCTGACAACCAGAAACTCTCACAGTGGCTAGCCAGACACACAAAAAACTTATTATAGGGAAGAATTAAAAAGATATCTTGAAGGAAATTTTATCAGAAGGAAATATAAAATATAAGTTGAGGTAAAAATATCTTTGTTGAAATCAAATTAAAAGGCCATACACAATCTTTCTGATTGAATTCTGTGTAATTCATGGGAAGAACACTGGAGTCAGGAAACATGAATTCCTTTTTCTAGTTGTGCTGTTATGTGTGTCTCTGATTTTACCATCTGTAGTCTATTCTTTTTTATATCTGAAAAAAAAGAGACTTACTCTTGCCTGGAAAATCCCATGGATAGAGGAGCCTGGTAAGCTACAGTCCATGGGATCGCTAAGAGTCGGACACGACTGAGCGACTTCACTTTCACTTTTCACTTTCATGCACTGGAGAAGGAAATGGAAACCCACTCCAGTGTTCTTGCCTGGAGAATCCCAGGGACGGAGAAGCTTGGTAGGCTGCAGTCCCTGGGGTCGCACAGAGTCGGACACGACTGAAGCGACTTAGCAGCAGCAGCAGCTGATGCTTATGGTCATTCATAGCACGAAATTTTATTTTGTTATTTTATGTAAAAATTCTCTGTCAAGAATTAATAAACACTGACACTTTGTAATTTTCACTTCAGATTTTTTTTAGATAATATAAAACATCATAGGTAAAGTTAGATCATCCAGTGCTCCCTTCTCAACCTCCCTCCCTAATAGTAGTTACTATATTGCTTTTTCAGAAACTTGGTACCTAATTTTATTGTGGTAATCACCCTGATATCCCAAACTATATTATGAGATGGTAAGGATATATCTACTAAGTAGTATACTTTAAAGTTGATTCATATCTTTTTGGTCCAGGTTTTAATGTTTTGACTACATGTTTCATGTCCACATTTTAAAAATATTTTACATAACATTTTATTCATCACACTGAATACATTTCAGTGTTTGATTTTTAGAGGAACAAAACAATCTTTTCATTCAAATGTATGTATTGGAGATTTATCCTTAAGGAGAAACATAATCAAAATAATTTATTGAATCAGTTCAGTTTGGTCACTCAGTCGTGTCTGACTCTTTGCGACCCCATGAATTGCAGCACTCCAGGCCTCCCTGTCCATCACCAACTCCCAGTGTTCCCCCAAACTCATATCCATCGGGTTGGTGATGCCATCCAGCCATATTTATCCTCTGTCGTCCCCTTCTCCTCCTGCCCCCGGTCCCACTCAGCATCAGGGTCTTTTCCAATGAGTCAACTCTTCACATGAGGTGGCCAAAGTATTGGAGTTTCAGCTTTAGCATCATTCCTTCCAAAGAACACCCAGGGCTGATCTCCTTTAGAATGGACTGGTTGGATCTCCTTGCAGTCCAAGGGACTCTCAAGAGTCTTCTCCAACACCACAGTTCAAATGCATCAATTCTTCAGTGCTCAGCCTTCTTCACAGTCCAACTCTCACATCCATACATGACCACTGGAAAAACCATAGCCTTGATTAGACAGACTTTTGTTGGCAAAGTAATGTCTCTGCTTTTCAATATGCTGTCTAGGTTGGTCATAACTTTCCTTCCAAGGAGTAAGTGTCTTTTAATTTCATGCTGCAATAACCATCTGTAGTGATTTTGGAGCCCAAAAAATTAAAGCCTGACACTGTTTCCCCATCTATTTCCCATGAAGTATATTTATTGAATAGTATAATACATTATAAGAATATATCATAATATACCTACCTACCACCTTTGTATTTATCCCCCCCTAGTATGGATGTGAGAGTTGGACTGTGAAGAAGGCTGAGCGGTGAAGAATTGATGCTTTTGAACTGTGGTGTTGGAGAAGACTCTTGAGAGTCCCCTTGGACTGCAAGGAGATCCAACAGTCCATTCTGAAGGCGATCAGCCCTGGGATTTCTTTGGAAGGAATGATGCTAAAACTGAAACTCCAGTACTTTGGCCACCTCATGCGAAGAGTTGACTCATTGGAAAAGACTCTGATGCTGGGAGGGATTGGGGGCAGGAGGAGAAGGGGATGACAGAGGATGAGATGGCTGGATGGCATCACTGACTCAATGGACATGAGTCTGAGTGAACTCTGGGAGTTGGTGATGGACAGGAAGGCCTGGCGTGCTGCAATTCATGGGGTCGCAAAGAGTCGGACACGACTGAGCGACTGATCTGATCTTATCTGAGTATTTTTTTTATTAGAAATTATGCATATATCCTTTGCATCCTTGGGTCCATATGATGGATTCTCTAACACATATTTAGAACTAAGATTGCTGAATCCTAGCTCAAGTATATTTTGGTGTTTATTAGACATTGGTAAACTGCTGATTTCTTCACATACTTTCTGATTCTTGTTTCTGACTTTTATAATTTTAGGGGTGTGAATTAGTATTTCATTCTCTAGAGGTTTTGGGTCAACATCTTTCATAACCCTAGGTAAATCCCATACTATTCTGGTTTACTAAGAATTATTTATTTGCTAGTTTTTCTTTTTTTATATAGTTCATAGTATTTCTTTCTTAAATTTGTTGACCTTATTAGACTGTTATGTCAGTGAGAAACAGGGTGCCATGGTTTGCTTTGGGCAGTATTGTGCCCACTTTCTCAGTCTAATTAATAGCACCCCCTTCAATTCATAGGAGTGTCTTAATTTAAATGATAGAACCTGTGGAAAGATTTAAAAACACACACACAAATATTTCTTAAGCAAAAAAAAAAAAAGTTTTATTTAATCAAATCTTTTTTGAAGTTATTGATAAGATCATACATTTTTTATCTTCCATTAATGTGCTTAAACAGATTATGTCATGAAATACTCTGAAATGTAGCAATTCATATGTTCTTGAAATTGTTTGGAAGCCCTTAGTGGTAATTGCTTATTGTTAAAGACCAAGAAGCCACAAAACAGCGCTCATCACTTGTTTTGTGCAGGGCGTGTCATTCATTCACACAAGCACACTAGAGAGTTAGTGAAGTAGAAAACATGCATACCTAGAAAGCAGAGGGTGCTAGAGCTCTGAGTGTTCCTACCTTGTCCTGAAGATCCCAGAAGAGCCCCCAAGATGATGGCTTATGTGAACGATGTCAGATTTGTGATCTCTGAAGATTTAGCTTTGCGACCAGACACCAGACTTGATCACTTGAGAGCTTTTGTGTAGCAGAATTTAGTACAGAGTTTAAACTGAGTTGTTTGTTGTGTAATTATAAGTTCCTGGCTTAAAGAAAAAAAGGTTTTATGTGACTAAGACTAAGGAACGTAGAGAGAGAGAGAAAAAAAAAAAGACATTTGTCCTTTCCTCCTCCTTGAGAATTCCAGAGCCCTATCTCCTGCTTGAGAGCCCCAGACCCTCTTCTCCTCCTCGGAGACTTATCAACCTGCCTAGGAATTGACTCTCTCATCAGCTCAGTGTTAGAAATCCATCTGCAATGCAGGAGATACAGTTTCGCTCCCTGGGTTGGGAAGATTCCCTGGAGAAGGAAATGGCAACTCATTCCAGTATTTTTGCCTGGGTAATCCCGTGGAGAGAAGAGCCTGGCAGGCTATAGTCCATGGGGTCACAAAAGGGTCGGACATGATTTAGTGCCTGAAAAACACCAAGAATCTGACATTGTTAAATTTGGATTATGAATATATTATTTAGAATTTTTGTATTTCTATTCATCAGTGAGATTTATTTCTGATATCATTCTTGTCTAGTACCTAAATTTTGGTGGTCTCATTAAAATAAGAGTTTGGCATCTCTGTTTTCAGAGACGTTTGGAAACTTTCCAGTGTTTTCTGAATTGAAATTATAATTTACCAATATATTTCAATAATGGTATTAACCAATAGTCTGAAAAAGGTTGTAGATATTGTACTTACCTTTGCTGAACCTCAGTTTCTTCATGGTGATACTACCAAATCAGCTTTGTGTGTTTCCTATGAGGACCAAATAATATAACATAAGAAGCATATGTTTGATTTAAACATTAATTAAAATTTATATGTAAAATAGACAGCCGATGGGAATTTGCTGTATGACTCAGGGAACTCAAACCAGGGCTCTATAACAACCTAGAGGAGTGGGATGGAGAGGGTGGTGGGAGGGAGGTTCCAGAGGGAGGGGAAATATGTATACCTATGGCTGATTCATGCTGATGTTTGGCAGAAAGCAACAGAATTCTGTAAAGCAATTATCATTCAGTTAAAATATAGACCAAAAAAAGCACACATGCACACAGAGTAAAAATGTAGAATGCTAACAGACTGAGAATTTTGACTGAATGGCTATAAGATGATGACATTAAGGCATAGAAGTTTTGGCATAACCAATCAATGGAAATAATTCAGAAACTAAGAAGAACAGTAGGAACTTGGTTGTTTAACCAGTGTTCAACCAGCCTCTCCCGTCCAGAGGTTTTTTATGAAAGGACACTGGTGTAGGTTTTATGTTTATATTTAGGCATGAGTTTTCATGGCCAAAGTCAATCTAACTATAATGTGGATTGATTTTAGGTACAGCACTGTTTATTTTAGGCATAGCCCTCTCTATAGTATACCTGCCAAAGGCCAAACAAACAAACAGCGAAGTTGGATTTCACGTCAAGCCAAATGGTTTTAATTTGTTAACATTTTGAAGGAGCAGCTATAGTTCTGACTGAGAAACAAAATGCCCCCAGGAGACATAAAATTTTATTAAATATATTTACACTGTCACCCAGGATGTATTTGGACCATCTTATTCTCTCTCCAAATGCTATGTGCTGAGAAAGTACAAACTGAAATAGTTTCCTAAATAAAAACAGATCATGGTATCTTAGTCACACCTTATGTTCAAAAGCCTGTTGGAAATTTAGAGGTTGCTATGGTCAATAGCCCTGAATTCCAGGTCAAGGGAATTCTTAATCATCTGCCTCTATTAAATTTGGAAAGTTTACTCTCTCTGCCTCATTTTATACATACGTGAAAGTGTGCATGCATATCAGATAACTGCCTTTCTTCATAAGATTTCTATGAAAGTCAAATATCAGTCTCTATTTACAATGAAGGAAGGAAACTAGTACATTAAGATATTAACTATGAAGACCGTGACAAATAAGCCTCAATTTTTCAGTGGCTTCAATCTTGAAATTTTATAAGTTTTTATTAGTGACTATTATTTAAATTAAGACACCTCTGTAAGTGAAAGGGGAAGCTATTAATTCTACTGTGGAAGTGGGCACAGCAATCCTGGGCACCCTGTTTCTCACTGTCGTAACAGTCTGATACAGGTGTTCTTGGTCAGGTGACTTTTTCCCAGTAGTGAACCAGAGACTAAGTTCCTCCTTTTAGATTTTGGCTCTGTCAACTTTCGTCTGTGGATTACAAAACCATTCTAACGGCAGTCATATGCTAGTAAACAGCCTCCCAAAATGAAGAAAAGAAAAGAGAGCTCTAATGTGTAATATTTGCTGATTTCTTTGGTGTAAGTATTCTCACCATAATAAACCTCAAACTGCCAAAAACTTATCAACTGGCTCAAATATGTCATCAATTGGCTTTTGTGGACTGTAGAATCTAACTTCAGAGTGTCACTGACACGATGTCTTCAGTCCAGTCAGCTGGAATGGAAAGAAAGCAGAGAAAATTATGTGCGGGTGATTTTTTACAGGCCAGGCCTTGAACGTGAGCTTATTATGATGACTTGCAAACCTCTGGTTAGAATTCAGCCACAGGCAGTGACTGTGACATGTGATCTGTGTATCCAGGAAGAAACAGAACTGGGGAACATTAAGCAGAAAGCATGCCTCTGCCACAGCTAGGTGATCTCAGGGACTATCACTTATTAAATACCATAAAAACAGGACTATGAATCTCCAGTTTTCTGTCCTCAAATACTGCAAACACTCAATCTTACATGTACTTCAGAGGAGGATTGAGTAATCACCTCTAAATGAAAATGCAGAAGGTGGCCTGGACATACTGCTATGTAGTAATTTTAGAAATAGTTGTCTTTAATTACGGCTTGATAGAATTACCGTATATGTATTACTCATAAAGCAGCTATTTTGTAGTTTCTATTAAATACTAAAACACTGCCTTGAAATTTAGAAATCAAGAGGTGTCCAAAGTGCATTTTAAAAAATATTTATTTGGCTGCATCATGTGGGATCTTTTGCTGTGGCACAGGGATTCCCTAGGTGTGGTGCATGGTCTTAGTTGCTCCACAACATTTGGGATCTTAGCTCTCCAACCAGGGATCAAACCAGAGCCTCCTACATTGTAAGGCTGATTCTTAACTACTGGGCCACCAGGGACACCACACCCCCAGAGTGCACTTTTAACTTTGAAATTTGTTTACATCTAGTGTCTCTACTTGAATCACTTTGTGGTAAGGATGGAATTGACAAGTCTGAAGTAAGAAACAACAACAAAAGGTTTCACTGGTAGCTCTACTCCAATGGCAGTAGTGAAGAAGTAGAACAAAATGAAGCTGTCTCTTGTTCTGATAATTTCCACATGTCAGCTTCAAAAGTGAACTTGTTAATTTTGCAGCTAGATCTCCACTGATTTTGTTTCAGGGTCTGACAGTGTGTATCATAAATTACATAAAACTTCTATTTTGTTCAACTTGGATTTTAATCAATATTTTCAGATTCCTTTGAGTGCAAAAGTACTGTATTGAATTGATGGAAACAAGACAATTCAATATCAAGTCTAACCATAATGGTATCATTATATTTTTCTCCTGAACTCTTTTTCAGAACATACTTTTTGTCATAGTCACAATGAAATTCCCTTTGCATTTTTTTTTCTTCTCATAGCTGATTGATTTGGTAGACAATGTTACAAAATGAAAATGTTAAAATACAAAGAAGTTATTTTCAGGTTATAACTGCCTGAAATTTCCCCCTTGCATGGCTTGTACAATATTTAACTTCTGAGTCTACATTCCATGAACCCATTTGTTTCCTTAGTGTTTATGATCTATGTGGTGTAGAAACCAGTTTCCAGTAGTAAAGAATAGTGGGTAACAATCACTAACCTAAAACCAAAATAAGTGGACTTGAAGTCTGACCACCAATTAGTAACTCAGTGATTTAGAGCAGGGCTTCCCTGGTGGTTCAGATGGTAGAGAATCTGCCTGCAATGACAGAGACCTGGGTTCAATCCTGGGTTTGGAAAATCCCCTGGAGGAGGGCATGTCAATCCACTCCACGATTCTTGCCTGGAGAATCCCCATGGACAGAGGAGCCTGATGGGCTACAATCCATGGGACTGTAAAAAGTTGAACATGACTGAGCAACTAAGCAATTTAGACCAAGTCATTTTAATTTTTCTGTGACTCAGTTTCTCTTTTGTGAAATGGAGGCTGAAAAATTTAACTCTATACTCCAAAAGTTTGTTATAAGAATTAACTGTCAACATATAAAAAATAGTTTAGAACAACAGTACATGGTGAGTGTTTTACAAACATTATTAATATAATTGTATTTATTATTTCTTGATGAGATTATAGTCAATTTTATTTTTTCTTAAAAGATTCTGTATTTTCTTTTATTTTTTCTAAAATAAACATTTGCCCAATTAAAAACAAGCAAAAGCAACACCAAATTTCTTGCTGATTATTTTGGCAATACTCTTTTTTCATCTGAGGAGTTTAGATGATTTTGCTAATTTTAATCCCAAGAGGTGGAAGCCACATTTGATCTAAATAGTTACTGTATTACAGTATAATAATTTTTCAAAGTTCAGATTTTTGTGATGATAAAAGATGAACAACTGGAAAATTAATTCCCGACTTGAGTACTAAGAAAAGATCATCAGTTCAGTTCAGTCACTCAGTCGTGTCCAACTCTTTGCGACCGCATGAATCGCAGCACGCCAGGCCTCCCTGTCCATCACCAACTCCCGGAGTTCACTCAGACTCATGTCCATCGAGTCAGTGATGCCATCCAGCCATATTTATCCTCTGTCATCCCCTTCTCCTCCTGCCCCCAATCCCTCCCAGCATCAAAGTCTTTTCCAATGAGTCAACTCTTCACATGAGGTGGCCAAAGTACTGGAGTTTCAGCTTCAGCATCATTCCCTCCAAAGAACATCCAGGCTGATTGCCTTCAGAATGGACTGGTTGGATCTCCTTGCAGTCCAAGGGACTCTCAAGAGTCTTCTCCAACACCACAGTTCAAAAGCATCAATTCTTCGGCACTCAGCTTTTTTCAAGTCCAACTCTCACATCCATACATGACCACTGGAAAAACCATAGCCTTGACTAGATGGACCTTTGTTGGCAAAGTAATATCTCTGCTTTTGAATATGGTATCTAGGGTGGTCATAACTTTCCTTCCAAGGAGTAAGCGTCTTTTAATTTCATGGCTGCAGTCGCCATCTGCAATGATTTTGGATCCCCCCAAAATCAAGTCTGACACTGTTTCCACTGTTTCCTCATCTATTTGCCATGAAGTGATGGGACCAGATACCATGATCTTCGTTTTCTGAATGTTGAGCTTTAAGCCAACTTTTTCACTCTCCACTTTCACTTTCATCAAGAGGCTTTTTAGTTCTTCTTCACTTTCTGCCATAAGGGTGGTGTCATCTGCATATCTGAGGTTATTGATATTTCTCCCGGCATTATTGATTCCAGCTTGTGCTCTTCCAGCCCAGCATTTCTCATTATGTACTCTGCATATAAGTTAAATAAGCAGGGTGACGATATACAGCCTTGACATACTCCTTTTCCTATTTGGAACCAGTCTGTTGTTCCATGTCTAGGTTTTTTTTTTTTTTTTTTTTTCTTTTTTTTTAAATTTTATTTTATTTTTAAACTTTACATAATTGTATTAGTTTTGCCAAATATCAAAATGAATCCGCCACAGGTATACATGTGTTCCCCATCCTGAACCCTCCTCCCTCCTCCCTCCCCATACCATCCCTTTGGGTCGTCCCAGTGCTCTAGCCCCAAGCATCCAGTATCGTGCATCGAACCTGGACTGGCATCTCGTTTCATACATGATGTTTTACACGTTTCAATGCCATTCTCCCAAATCTTCCCACCCTCTCCCTCTCCCACAGAGTCCATAAGACTGTTCTATACATCAGTGTCTCTTTTGCTGTCTCGTACACAGGGTTATTGTTACCATCTTTCTAAATACCATATATATGCGTTAGTATACTGTGTTGGTGTTTTTCCTTCTGGCTTACTTCACTCTGTGTAATAGGCTCCAGTTTCATCCACCTCATTAGAACTGATTCAAATGTATTCTTTTTAATGGCTGAGTAATACTCCATTGTGTATATGTACCACAGCTTTCTTATCCATTCATCTGCTGATGGACATCTAGGTTGCTTCCATGTCCTGGCTATTATAAACAGTGCTGCGATGAACACTGGGGTACACGTGTCTCTTTCCCTTCTGGTTTCCTCAGTGTGTATGCCCAGCAGTGGGATTGCTGGATCATAAGGCAGTTCTATTTCCAGTTTTTTAAGGAATCTCCACACTGTTCTCCACAGTGGCTGTACTAGTTTGCATTCCCACCAACAGTGTAAGAGGGTTCCGTTTTCTCCACACCCTCTCCAGCATTTATTATTTGTAGACTTTTGGATCGCAGCCATTCTGACTGGTGTGAAATGGTACGTCATAGTGGTTTTGATTTGCATTTCTCTGATAATGAGTGATCTGATAATGAGCATCTTTTCATGTGTTTGTTAGCCCTCTGTATGTCTTCTTTGGAGAAATGTCTATTTAGTTCTTTGGCCCATTTTTTGATTGGGTCATTTATTTTTCTGGAGTTGAGCTGTAGGAGTTGCTTGTATATTTTTGAGATTAGTTGTTTGTCAGTTGCTTCATTTGCTATTATTTTCTCCCATTCTGAAGGCTGTCTTTTCACCTTGCTAATAGTTTCCTTTGATGTGCAGAAGCTTTTAAGGTTAATTAGGTCCCATTTGTCTGGGAGGTGGGTCATAGAGGATCCTGCTGTGATGTATGTCGGAGAGTGTTTTGCCTATGTTCTCCTCTAGGAGTTTTATAGTTTCTGGTCTTACGTTGAGATCTTTAATCCATTTTGAGTTTATTTTTGTGTATGGTGTTAGAAAGTGTTCTAGTTTCATTCTTTTACAAGTGGTTGACCAGATTTCCCAGCACCACTTGTTAAAGAGATTGTCTTTAATCCATTGTATATTCTTGCCTCCTTTGTCAAAGATAAGGTGTCCATATGTGCGTGGATTTATCTCTGGGCTTTCTATTTTGTTCCATTGATCTATATTTCTGTCTTTGTGCCAGTACCATACTGTCTTGATGACTGTGGCTTTGTAGTAGAGCCTGAAGTCAGGTAGGTTGATTCCTCCAGTTCCATTCTTCTTTCTCAAGATCGCTTTGGCTATTCAAGGTTTTTTGTATTTCCATACAAATTGTGAAATTATTTGTTCTAGCTCTGTGAAGAATACTGTTGGTAGCTTGATAGGGATTGCATTGAATCTATAAATTGCTTTGGGTAGTATACTCATTTTCACTATATTGATTCTTCCAATCCATGAACATGGTATATTTCTCCATCTATTAGTGTCCTCTTTGATTTCTTTCACCAGTGTTTTATAGTTTTCTATACATAGGTCTTTAGTTTCTTTAGGTAGATATATTCCTAAGTATTTTATTCTTTCCGTTGCAATGGTGAATGGAATTGTTTCCTTAATTTCTCTTTCTGTTTTCTCATTATTAGTGTATAGGAATGCAAGGGATTTCTGTGTGTTGATTTTATATCCTGCAACTTTATTATAGTCATTGGTTAGCTCTAGTAATTTTCTGGTGGAGTCTTTAGGGTTTTCTATGTAGAGGATCATGTCATCTGCAAATAGTGAGAGTTTTACTTCTTCTTTTCCAATTTGGATTCCTTTTATTTCTTTTTCTGCTCTGATTGCAGTGGCCAAAACTTCCCAAAGTATGTTGAATAGTAATGGTGAAAGTGGGCACCCTTGTCTTGTTCCTGACTTTAGAGGAAATGCTTTCAATTTTTCACCATGTCTAGTTTTAACTGTTGCTTCCTGACTGGCATACAAATTTCTGAAGAGGCAGGTCATGTGGTCTGGTATTCCCATCTCTTTCAGAATTTTGCAAAGTTTATTGTGATCCACACAGTCAAAGGCTTTGGCATAGTCAATAAAGCAGAAGTAGATGTTTTTCTGGAACTCTCTTGCTTTTTCCACGATCCAGCGGATGTTGGCAATTTGATCTCTGGTTCCTCTGCCTTTTGTGAAACCAGCTTGAACATCTGGAAGTTCACAGTTCATGTATTGCTGAAGCCTGACTTGGAGAATTTTGAGCATTACTTTACTAGCATGTGAGATGAGTGCAATTGTGTGGTAGTTTGAACATTCTTTGGCATTGCCTTTATTTGGGATTGGAATGAAACTGACTTTTCCATTCCTGTGGCCACCGCTTAGTTTTCCAAATTTGCTGGCATGTTGAGTGCAGCACTTTCACAGCATCATCTTTCAGGATTTGAAATAGCTCAATGGGAATTCCATCACCTCCACTAGCTTTGTTTGTAGTGATGCTTCCTAAGGCCCACTTGACTTCACATTCCAGGATGTCTGGCTCTAGGTGAGTGATCACACTATTGTGGTTATCTGGGTCACAAAGATTTTTTTTGTATAGTTCTGTGTATTCTTGCCACCTCTTCTTAATATCTTCTGCTTCTGTTAGGTCCATACATTTCTGTCCTTTATTGAGCCCATCTTTGCATGAAATTTTCCCTTGGTATCTCTAATTTTCTTCAAGAGATCTCTAGTCTTTCCCATTCTCTTGTTTTCCTCTATTTCTTTGCTTTGCTCACTGAGGAAATCTTTCTTATCTCTCCTTGCTATTCTTTGGAACTCTGCATTCATATGGGTATATCGTTCCTTTTCTCCTTTGCCTTTCACTTCTATTCTTTTCTCAGTTATTTGTAACGTCTCCTCAGACAACCATTTTGGCTTTTTGCACTTATTTTTCTTGGGGATGGTCTGATCACTGCCTCCTGTACAATGTCGTGAACCTCCGTCCATAGTTCTTCAGGCACTCTATCAGATCTAATCCCTTGAATCTATTTGTCACTTCCACTGTATAATCATAAGGGATTTGATTTAGGTCATACCTGGATGGTCTAGTGGTTTTCCCTACTTTGTTCAGTTTAAGTCTGAATTTGGCAATAAGGAGTTCATGATCTGAGCCACAGTCAGCTCCCGGTCTTGTTTTTGCTAACTGTATCAAGCTTCTCCATCTTTGGCTGCAAAGAATATAATCAATATGATTTTGATTTTGACCATCTAAATTTGTGATTTTATGTTTTAATTATTTCTCTCCTTCAAATATTGCTGTCATAAACTCACTCCATAGTTTTCTTCTCCAATGAATCCTCTCTTAAAATAATAATAAAGCTCCAAAATGAAACTGATAAGAAAGGAGCTGCTCTCTGTAAACAGGAAGACAGGAAGAGAATCAACCCCTGCCTCCTTAACAATCCCCCTACCCCTTTCATCCTTTCTCTGGCATCTTTGACAGAGGTAAAGAGGGAACACAGTTTTAAAAACTATTAAACTTAAACCCTTTATAATTCACTCAGTCATCTACATGTTCTAAATTTGTTGCTGGTTCAAATAAGACCATCAGAGACTTCAGTATTCTTGTCACTGTTTGATCCCCTGGTGGAATCGTTTCTCTGAGCTACACTTTCGAATATGACTCAGGATTTGTGGTATTTGCTGTAAGCCTGATGAAAAACTTTTCAAGTTCATTAAGGAGAATCACTTTTATGAGGCTCAATGGGGGAAATCTTTATCAAACCTTAATACCAACACAGAAAAATGAACTTAATTCTATCTATTGATTTCATATTAGAGATACTGAAACTTGTAATTGATTTCTCTTTTTTTTGTTTTCCACTTAAAGTTGAATATGTAACTCATCTCTAACCATTATACACAACACTTCTTTGTGTAGTAGATTTACAGAAACTATCTTTTGTCTTGATTTCTTCATCTCTCTCACTTTTCTTGGCTTCTACAAGTTATACTGGAAACAGCATATATATATGATTACTTATTGGTTTAAGTTCCTAGTAGTGAAATTACTGTGTGTATATATATATAAATATTTTTGTTTGTATTTGTAGCCTTTGATTTGATATGAGTTCCTGCCTTGTCTGAAAGCTAACTTTATCATCTTTTATCATTTTATGAAATTAATTCATTATTTATGATCCTAACACATCCAAGATGAACAGTGCCCACCTTGTGACTACTGCAAAAATTAAAGATGATTTTTGTGCAGTATGTCTAATAACCCTTGGTAAATACTGCAGATGCATTAATAAATATTAGCCATGTAGAGTATTTTCTAGCCAGCCATATTACTTGTATCTTTAGTTTCCATTTAATAAAACAGAGTAAACATTATAGTTGCAGCAAATGCCTCAGCAATAGAAACTAAACTTATTTTTCTTTACTAATTTTGTCACCAATGTCCTAGAGTCCTTGGACAAGTAATGGTCTCCTTTGGTGTACACTTTAGACAACTGGATTTTTCACACAAATCTTCCTGTGCCTATGCTGTAATTGTCCTTGTACAATCGTCAAGAGCTATGGTTGAAAAAAATTAATGTCCATTAACCAAAAGACAATAAGTTCTCAAATACATAAGCTTTGTAGGGCTTTGCTGCAAGTAATGAATGAAGTTACCACACTTTATTTTCAAGCAATAATTAGTTTAATTGTAAGAGGTAGAAATTACTGCCAGGGCTTTTATTTATCGAGTTGACTTCACTCTGCTTGGGGATAATGTAATGTTTACTATGGAGTACGTGTTGTTTACTTCGAGGATTATTTTCACAATCACATAGCTCTAAATGGTATATTAACTCAGGTAGAGGCTATTAACTTGTGCAGCCAAACTCACCGTCCACACACTGCAAAAGCAGGTTTAGTTTTTTTAGTAACAGATTGAGCAATAAAGATGTGTCAGCATTGTCTGAAAATATGTACTCCACCGTAAGTGAAATAATTCTACTCCTGTTTTATTTGTAAGAAAGAGAAAAGAAGTGGAAAGAATCCTCTTGTTATTCATCCCAGCTTTAGAATGAATGTGTCTTTGGCTCACTATACTTTAGATTTTAATTGCCTGTTGACAGTAAACCTATTACCATAATGTAGTGCCTATATTTCATGTTTTATTTGAAGTATGTGCTCCTTTTTCCAGATAGCAGCATTTAGCTATTTTTGTTTATATAGCTTACTTTGTGTCATAGCATTGTTTATTTCAATAAAAATCACTGTTTAAAGAGAATTTTTAGGACCCTTCCATCCTTCTGAGATGTTTGCACCCTTTGCCCCTTATTTTGGAAGAAATTCCAACTGAAAAGTAAGAGTACAGTCAATATATTTTTAGAAAATCTAGTTTACATGTGTACTCTTCAGACCAACCTCCAGAAAAACCCCAACTTACCTATAATGCTTTGGACCAGAGGTCACTCATTTTCTTTTTATGTCACTGAACATTTCAATTTTATCTCATGAAATCATAAAAATAACTCAGACACATTAATTGTAAGAATGCCAGTACATATCTGACAAAAAAGGCTTTAAAACAAAGATGGTAACAAGAGACAAAGAGAACATTATGATCAAAGCATCAGTCCAAGAAGAAGATTCAGTTATAAATAAATATGCAAGAGAATTCCAGAAAAACCTCTATTATGCTTCACTGACTACACTAAAGCCTTTGACTGCATGGATCACAACAAACTGTGGAAAATTCTTAAAGAGATGAGAATACCAGGCCACCTGAGCTGCCTCCTGAGAAATCTGTATGCACATCAAGAAGCAACAGTTAGAACTGGACATGGAACAACAGACTGGTTCCAAATTGGGAAAGGAGTACGTCAAGGCTGTATATTGTCACCCTGCTTATTTAAATTACATGCAGAGTACATCATTTGAAATGCCAGGCTGGATGAAGCACAAGCTGGAATCAAGATTGCTGGGAGAAATATCAATAACCTCAGATATGCAGATAACACCACTCTTGTGGCAGAAAGAGAAGAGGAACTAAAGAGCCTCTTGATGAAAGTAAAAGAGGAGAGTGAAAAAGCTGGCTTAAAACTCAACATTCAACAAACTAAGATCACGACATCCGGTCCTATCACTTCATGGCAAATAGATGGGGAAACAGTGGAAACAGTGCAGACTTTATTTTCTTGGGCTCCAAAATCACTGCAGATGGTGACTGCAGCCATGAAATTAAAGGACGCTTTCTCCTTGGAAGAAAAGCTATGACAAATATAGACAGCATATTAAAAAGCAGAGAGACATTACTTTGCCAGAAAAGGTTCATATAGTCAAAGCTATAGTTTTTCCAGTAGTCTTTATGGATGTTAGAGTTGGACCATAAAGATGGCTGAGTACCAAAAAATTGATGCTTTTCAACTGTGGTGTTGGAGAAGACTCTTGAGAGTACCTTGAACTGCAAGGAGATCCAACCAGTCAATCCTGATGGAAATCAATCCTTAATATCCAGTGGAAGGATTAATGCTGAAGAGAAGCTCCAATACTTTGGACATCTGATGCGAAGAACTGATTCATTAGAAAAGACTCTGATACTGGGAAAGATTGAAGGCAAGAGGAGAAGGGAAGACAGAGGACAAGATGGTTGGATGATATCATCAATTCAATGAACATAAGTTTGAGCCAGCTC
Source organism: Bos javanicus (assembly GCF_032452875.1). Classification (NCBI taxonomy): domain Eukaryota; kingdom Metazoa; phylum Chordata; class Mammalia; order Artiodactyla; family Bovidae; genus Bos; species Bos javanicus. Next base: position 31,993,530 of record NC_083878.1, on the reverse strand, counting down.
AGGGAGATGGTGAAGTTCATGGAAGCCTGGCATGCTGCAGTCCATGTGGTCAAAGAGTCGGACATGAATGAGCAACTGAACAACAGTGCATCCAACATTTGCTGCTGCTGTTTAGTTGTTAAGTGATGTCCAATTCTTTTGTGACCCCATCAACTATAGACCTCCAGGCCTCTCTGTCCATGGGCTTTACCAGGCAAGAATACTGGAGTGGGTTTTCATTTCCTTCTTTAGGAGATCTTCCTGATCCAGGCATCAAACCTGCGTCTCCCACACTGGCAGGTGGATTCTTTACCACTGCGCCACCTGGGAAGCCCATGCACCCACCGTAGGAACACTTAAATACATAGAGCAAATATAAATGGACATAAAGGGAGAAATTGATATTAAAAATAATAGTGAAGTGAAGTCACTCAGTCGTGTCCGACTCTTTGTGACCTCATGGACTGTAGCCTACTAGGCTCCTCCATCCATGGGATTTTCCAGGCAAGAGTACTAGAGTGGGTTGCCATTTCCTTCTCCAGGGGATCTTCCCAACCCAGGGATTGAACCCAGGTATCCTGCATTGTAGGCAGATGCTCTACCATCTGAGCCACCAGGGAAGTGGATAAAAATAGTAGGGAACATTAATATGTGTGTGTATGTGTGTGTATATATACATATATATGTATATATATATATAATATTCCATCCTAAAGTAACAGAATACACATTCACTTCAAGTGCACATGGAAAATTCTCCAGGATAAATCATATACTAGGCCATGAAAGAAGTCTCAGTAAATTTTAGAAAAACTGATATCATATCAATTGCAACAATAATCCTATGAGATTGGAATCTACAAGAGAAAAAAATGCAAAAAAGAAAAAAACCAACACATGAAAAAGTGAAAGTGAAAAGTTAAAGTGAAGTTGCTCAGTCACATCCAACTGTTTGTGACCCCATAGAATATAGCCTATCAGGCTTATCCATCCATGGGATTTTCCAGGCAAGAGTACCAAAGTGGGTTGCCATTTCCTTTTCCAGGGGATTTTCCTGACCCAGGGATCAAACCTGGGTCTCCCGCATTAAAGGAAGACGCTTTACCCTCTAAGCCACCAGGGAAGCCCAACACATAAAATCATGGAGCTAAATAATACGCTACAAAATGACTAATGGGTCATAGAAGAAGTCAAATACCTGGAGACATATGAAAACAATAAACAGTAATCTAAAATCTATGGGATAAAGCAAAAGCAAGTCTAAGAGGGAAATTTATAGCAATACAAGCCTACCTCAGGAAACAAACAAAAAACTCAAAGAACCTTACCTTGTATCTAAAAGAATTAGGAAAAGAATAAAAAATAAAACCAAAAGTTAACAGAGGAAAGAAATCAAATATCAGAGAAAAAATAAAGACTAAAGGAAACTAGAAAAGATCCATGAAACTAAGAACTGACTCTTTGAAAACATAAACAAAATTGATAAAACTTAGCCAGACTTATTAAAATAAAAAGAGGGTCCAAATCAATGAAAGGAAAAGTTACAACCAATACCAGAGAAATACAAAGGATCTCAATAGATTGCTACAAATGATTATCTGCCAATAAAATGGATAACCTAGACAAGATGGACAAATTCCTAAAAATGTATTATGTTGCAACACTGAAACAAGGAGAAATAGAAAATATGAACAGACCAATTACTAATTATGAGTTAAATCAGTACTTAAAATTCCAAACAAAAGTCCAGGATCAGATGCCTTTACAGGTGAAATGTATAAAACATTTACAGAAGTGTTAACACCTGTCCTTCTCAGTTCAGTTCAGTACAGTCACTCAGTCGTGTCCGACTCTTTGCGAACCCACGAATCACAGCAACTCCCAGAGCTCACTCAAACTCACGTCCATCGAATCAGTGATGCCATCCAGCCATCTCATCCTCTGTCGTCCCCTTTTCCTCCTACCCTCAATCCCTCCCAGCATCAGAGTCTTTTCGAATGAGTCAACTCTTCGCATCAGGTGGCCAAAGTATTGGAGTTTCAGCCTCAGCATCAGTCCTTCCAATAAACACCCAGGACTGGTCTCCTTTAGCATGGACTGGTTGGATCTCCTTGTGGTCCAAGGGACTCTCAAGAGTCTTCTCCAGCACCACGGTTCAAAAGCATCAATTCTTCGGTGCTCAGCTTTCTTTAGAGTCGAACTCTCACATCCATACATGACCACTGGAAAAACCATAGCCTTGACTAGACGGACCTTTGTTGGCAAAGTAATGTCTCTGTTTTTCAATATGCTATCTAGGTTGGACATAACTTTTGTTTCAAGGAGTAAGCATCTTTTAATTTCATGGCTGCAGTCACCATCTGCAGTGATTTTGGAGCCCCCAAAAATAAAGTCTGCCACTGTTTCCACTGTTTCCCCATCTATTTCCCATGAAGTGATAGTCATTCTAAAAAATTACAGAGGAAGGAAAACCTCTGAACTCATTCTATGAGGACAGTGTCATCCTGATACCAAAACTGGATGAAGTTATCACAGAAAACTCTAGAGCAATGTCATTGATTAATATAGATGCAAAAATCCTCAAAAATGTATGCAATCTAAATCCAGCAATACATTAAAAGGATCATATACTATGATAAAGTGGGATCATATACTATGATCACATTTGTGTATTGGATGAATTAGTGTTTTTGATATGACCACAATATCCAAGACCATCTACAGATTCAATGCAATCCCTATCGAAATACCAATGGCATTTTCCACAAAACAACAACAAATAATTCTAAAATTTGCATGGAATCAAAAAAGGCCCCAAATAGCAAAAACAGTTTTAAGATAGAAGACCAAAGGTAGTGGTATCATGTTACAGCTTCAAGCTGTACTATAAAGCTGCATTAATCAAAACAGTATGGCCCTGGCCCATAAACAATTACATAGATCAGTGGAACAAAATGGAGAGCCTAGAAATGAATCCACACTTTTATGAACAATCAATCTATGACAAAGGAGGCAAGATGTGCAATGGGGAAAAGATTGGATGGAAGGAGACATTTGCAAATGGTATATCTTTTGAATGGAAGGAGATATTTGCAAATGATATATCTGATATGAAGTTAATTGCAAAATATACAAATAACTTACTTGAGTCAATTTCAAAAACAAAACAAAAAACTTGATTTAAAAATGGGCAGGAAATCTTAACATGTTTTTTCCAAAGAAGACATACAAATGATCAACTGGTATATGAAAAGATAGTCAACATCTCTAATCATCAGGGAAATGCAAATCAAAACTGCAATGAGATATCATCTCATACCTGTCAGAATGGCTATTATCAAAAAGGCAGTAAATCTGTGTTGGTAAAGATGTAGAGAAAAGTGAACACTTGAAAACAGTTGGTGGGAATGTAAATTGATGCAACCACTACAGAAAACAGCATGTAGATTTCTCCAAAAATTAAAAATAGAACTACCAAATAGTTCTAGCAAGGTAATAGATCTAGCAAAACAACCACTTCTTGGTATTTATTTGAAGAAAAAAAAAATACTAATTCAAAAAAATATGTGGACCCCCATGTTCAATGAAGAATTATTTACAATAGCCAGGATACGAAATAAACCTAAATGCCTATCAATAGATGAATGCAACAAATGTGGTGTGTATCTCTCTCTTTCTGTGGGGCTTCCCAGGTGGCTAAACTGAAAGAATCCACTTGCCAGTGCAGGAGACACAGGAGACATGGGTTTGATCCCTGGGTTGGGAAGATCCCCTGGAGTAGGAAATGGCAACCTGCTCCAGTATTCTTGCCTGGAGAATTCCATCGATAGAGGAGCTGGTGGGCTATACACCATGGGGTCACAAAGAGTAAGACACGACTGAGTGACTGGGCACATAGATTGATAAATATACACATACAGTGGACTATTATTCGTAAAAGAATGAAATCTTGCCTTTTGTAGCAGCATGGATGGAACTAGAGGGTATTATGCTAAGTAAAATAAGTCAGACAGACAAAGACAAATCCTGTATGGTTTCACTTATACATGGACTCTAAAATTGAACACATATAACAGAACAAAGAGTATTATAGATACAGAGAAAATATAAGTGGTTGTCAGAGGGGAGGAGAGTCAGGAGAGGAAAGAAACAGGTAACGGAGATCATGAAGTACAAACTTCCAGTTGCAAAATAAATGTCACAGGTACGAAAAAAACAGTATGGGGAATATCAATAACTATGTAATATTTTTGTGTGGTGACAGATGGTAACTGGATTTAATATGGTGATCAGTTTGAAATGTATCAAAATATTGAGTCACTATGTCATGTAACAGGAACTAACATAGTATTGTAGGTCCATTGTAATTCAAAACAAGCTCATAGAAAAAGAGGTCAGATTTGTGGTTACCAGAGGTGAGAAGAGGTGGGGGGAGGGGCAATTGGCTGAAAGTAGTCAAAACGTACAAACTTCCAATTCTAAGTAAGTCCTAAGGATGTAATGTACAACATGATGAACATAATTAACACTGCCATTTGTTGTTTATGATAGTCAAGAGAGTATAAATCTAAGCATTCTTATCAGAAGAAAATTTTTTTCCATTTAGTTTGTATGGGATGATGTTCATTTACCTATTGTGATAATCACTCCATGGTATATGTAAGTCAGATGACTATGCAGTATACATTAGACTTATACAGTGCTTTGTGTCTATATAAATAAATAATATACCATTAAAATGAGCATTGAAATATAATTACATTAAAAATAAAATGCAGATTAATTACTTTGAGGCTAAAGCTTTCAAAGACAGAGCTTTGAAAAAGCTCTATTCAAAGACAGAGCTTTGAAGTAGCTTTGTCAGAATCACAGGCTTCCCCAGAGATGCACTGGGACCCACTGCAGTGGAAACAGGCAGGCCTGTATGGATGTGTACTGAAGCCCCACTCCACTTCAACTAGGGAAGTTCTGCCTTTATTTCTGTATGTTGTGTTTATAGATAAAATGTTTCAAGAAAAAAATGATGACAAAATCCCCTGACACCTAATCATGTTGATTCTACAGATGAGAAACAGATTCAGTGAAGACAAAGGACTTGCTTAGGTAATAATCACCTAGTATTACCTACATTTGTAGTCATATTTACTCCCACTTGTTTTTTTTTTTTTGATTGTTGTTGTTGTTATCTAAGCTAAGCTAAGCTAAGTCGCTTCAGTCATGTCCAACTCTGTGCCACCCCATAGACGGCAGCCCACCAGGCTCCCCTGTCCCTGGGATTCTCCAGGCAAGAACACTGGAGTGGGTTGCCATTTCCTTCTCCAATGCATGAAAGTGAAAAGTGAAAGTGAAGTCGCTCAGTCGAGTCCGACTCTTCGAGACCCCTTGGACGGCAGCCTACCAGGCTCCTCCGCCCATGGGATTTTCCAGGCAAGAGTACTGGAGTGGGGTGCCATTGCCTTCTCCGTGTTGTTATCTAGCCTGGCTCAATTACCGTAGATTAACATTTGCCTAATTATTAACAAAGGGTCATGTTCTGTAGGAGATGGTGATAGTTGCTCTCTATGACTATCCCTTGAAATATATGGATTTCTCCATCAAGAGGTCTATAAGTTCTACTTGGGGTAAAACTTATATATCTGCCTCAAGTGTGTGTATATATACACATGTACACACCCACCACACACACACACTTGAGGCAGGTTCATATATATTGAACTGTACATAACTTAAGTGTATAGTTTGTGTTTTGACAGGTGTATCCAGCCAGATAACCTATAGCCACATTATAATTCAGAATATGTCTATCATGTTTTCCTGTTCTCATCACCCAGGCCACTAAATCTGCTGGAAGCAACAATTTCCTGTTCCACCACGGTAGATAAGTTTTGCCTAGTTTTTAACTTGATACACATGCAATAAATATGTCACCTACTCTGTGTCTGGATTCATTTGTTCATCACAATGTTTTGGAGATTCATCCCTATCACTGACTATATCAGTAATTGTATTTTAATTGCAGAGTAGTTTACCATTGATTGAATGGTAAACAAATCATTTGTTTATCCATTCTTCTACTGATGGACATTGAGGGTTTTCTGAGTTTTTTTTTTTTTTCTTTACCAGTTATTTAATTTTATGAATAGAGCTACTAAAAACACATTTGTACAGTTCTTTTTATGGACTTGTGTCTATTTATCTTGGGAAAATAGTTAGAAATGAATTTGCTAGGTTGTAATCAAAAGATACATGTTTACCTTTTTAAGAAGTTGTCAAATATGTCTCTAAACGGGGCATTTCATTGTATACTCCCATCAGCAATGTATGAGAGTACCACCAGTTTCCTATCTCCCAACATTATCATCAGTCTTTTAGTTTGAGCCATTTTGATGGCTTTGAAATGGTATCTTATTAAAGTTTCAATTTGCATTTTCCTTCTTATGGATGACATTTTTCATTTACTTACTGGTCAGTTTTATATATTCTTTTTTGAAAAATTTATTCAAGTTTCATGGCCATTTTTAAATCCATTTGTTTTCCTTATGGATTCATAGAATTCATTGTACATTCTAAATACACTCCAAGTCTGTTGTAAAATATACATTTTGAAAATATTTTCTCTAAGCCTTTGATCCGACTTTCTTAACACCCGTTCTTGATGAATGGAAGTTCTTAACTTTGGTAAAATTCAATCTTTGCCTTATTATTATTTTTTGATTAGTGCTTTCTGTGCCCAGGACATTTTTTTGCATACTGTAGCATGTGAAGTTAATCTTTCATGATTCACTTTGGAAGCTTTATATTTTTAGCTTTTCTGTGTAGATCTTTGAATCATTTCAAATTACTGTGGTTAACATTAGTTTGGGGTTAAGACTCATTTTCATCCTCTAGATTCTTACCCTGCACTGTACTGTTGATCAGTTGCTAAGTCATGTCCGATACTCTTTTCATTTTCACATATATTTTAGATTCAGCTTGCCAATTTCTATAAAAAGATAACTGGACTTTTATTGTATTGCATTGAATCTGCAAGTCAAATAGGGGAGAATTGAAAATAATATTGTCTTCTTTAATAAATACTGTATTTCTTTCTGGTTATTCAGAGTTTTAAAATGTTTTCCAAGTGATGTTTTGTTTTCAGTGTAGGGATCTTGCACTTTATATGTGAATGTTTTTCTAAGTATCTTATGGGTTATGGTACAAATATAAATGGTATTCTTTCACATAATAATTGGTTACTCCTGGTTTCAGAAATACAATTGATTTTATTGTATGTTAAAATTTTTTGTATATCTGGGCTTCCCCTGTGGCTCAGATGGTAAAGGATCTGCTTGCAATGCGAGAGATCTGGGTTTGATCCCTGGGTTGGGAAGATTCCCTGGAGAAGGGAATGGCAACCCACTGCAGTATTCTTACCTGGAGAATTCCATGGTGAGGAGCTTGGTGGACTACAGTCCTGGGGGTTGCAAAGAATTGGACATGACTGAGTGACTAATACACTAACTAGCATTCTTTGATCTTGCTAAATGAACTTATTAACTCTACTAGTTTTAAAGTAGATACTTTAGGATTTCTATATTAACAATATGTTGTTTCTAAATAAAGGCAGTAAACATCTTACTTGCTGTTGTTTAGTTGCTAAGTCATGTCTGGCCCTTTGGCGACTCCATGGACTGTAGTCTGCCAGGCTCCTCTGTCCATGGGATTTCTCAGGCAAGCATACTGGAGTGGGCTGCCATTTCCTTCTCTGGGTGATCTTTGTGACCCAGGGATCAAATTCACAGACTCTTGCATTGACAGACGGGTTCTTTACCACTGAGCCACCTGGGAAGCTCTCACACCTTACTTAATTGCCTATAAATCTTTCCCTTTTCAGTTCAGTTGCTCAGTTGTGTCCGACTCTTTGCAACCCCATAAACTTTTGCTTTTATTCTTTAATTGTAGTTGCTGACACCTCCAGTACAATGTTGATTAGAACTTGTAAGAACACATATTTATCTTGTGGAAAACATTCAATATTTAACCATTAAGTGAGATGTTCTGAGGTTTTCATAGATATCCTTTTTTCTCAGATCAAGGATGTTTCCTTCTTTTTCTAACTTACTGAGAAGTTTTTACAAAATCAAATAGATGACTAAACTTTTTCCAAATGCTTTTTCTGTATATTTTCTCTTTTATTCTGTTATGATTTTTCTCTTTTATTCTGTTACTATGGTAAATTTCATTGATGGAATTTCACATATTAAAACAATCTGGCATACCTGAAATAAGCTCCTGTAGGTCATCTTCTTTAGTGGTCAGGTTGGAGTTGTGAATATCATTTTAAGGTATTGGTATCTATATTCTGGAGAAGTATTTGGTCTACAATTTTCTTATATTATCTTGTATTTTTTTTTTTTAATCAAGCATTTGCTTACTTTATAATGTATTGGGTTGGCCAAAAGTTCATTCAGGTTTGGCCAACCCAACAATATTCCCTCCTCTTACATTCTGAATTTATGTAAGGTTTTCTTCTTCTTCCTTAACTATTTGATAGTGTTACCAATAAAGGTAAATTTATATTTTGCTTTGCAGTAACTTCTCATTAATGAATTTCTTTTGTTCATTTAATGGTTTTTCTGCCTGTGAACTCTAGTAGAAATTATTATTTGATAATTCAGTTCACAAATTATAATATATTTAATAAGACATCTACTTTGGCTGTATTCAACTCTTGTTTATTTTCTATTGCCATTTAATCTTTCACATAATTTTCTGAAACTTGTATGTATTGATTTCTTCATGGTAAGGGCCTGTGTTCTATGCCTCATAATATTCACAATTCTTATGCTATGGCACTTTGAGCACTTTGTAAATCCTTACTCATTTCATCTGTCAAAACTCTAAAAAAAAAGTCATTTATTTGTCTTTAATTAATTCTTTCAAGTGTCAAGTGAGTCCCCTTAGTTTTATTATTAAATTTGCTGATTATCAAATCTCTATTCTTTATTAAAATAGATTTTTATCTCAATTCAGTTCTCAATAAAAATGTAAAGTATCACCAGTTTCCATAGGTAGGTAACTTCTGCAAATTCACAATTCTTAAACTTAATTTTTTGTCATTCATTCACCTTTTTTATCCATTTACTTTTAAAACAAAGAACTATACCAATAAATACTTTTAAAACAAAGAACTATGTCAATTCATATATATACTATATATATGAATTTATATTTCATATAAGTGAAATATAAAATATGAATAAAATATAAAATGTATTTAAAATGGTGAAATGTAATATAAATTTTAAAAATGAATCTTGAAGATATAAAAACTACAGAAGGAAAACAAAATTTTAAAAATTTGAACTCAACTATAATAAACACCAGTTGTAAAAACAAAATTCCATTCCCTTACTTGGAGGCAAGTAAGGTCATGTGGCCTAATTTTAGCCCATGAGATGCTGAAAGATATTTGCAAAAGTTTGGTAGTCATCTGTACTGTTAAGGAATAGCTTTCAGGGAGCAGGTGAAGTTATGGATACAAAGAAGACAGTATGTATGCCTTCCTATTCCTCATGGTTACTTTAAGACCACTTAGATGAAAAAGTTTTACACTGAAATAATTTCTGTGGTTAGCAGAAGGGAGGAATAACTAAAACCTGGACTCCTGATGATATTATTGAATTTCTCAGCTCGAAGAACTGCCCTGTTTGGGCTTTATTATTTGGGTCAATTAATTAGATTGCTATTTAAGTTAGATCTTTCTTTCTTGCAGCTAAAAATATACCCAATGTTATTATTTTGTAATCCAGAAAATATGATAAAATACATATTGTGTTTGTGTGTGTGTGGTTTTTTATTTTGAGGTTTCACTTTTTGAAGTGGAAACACTTAAGCAGCAATAGAAATTATTGACATAGGAATATATTTTAGAGAAATATAGAATATTTTTTAAAGAGTGGAAAGAAACTGTGGTTTGAGTATTATGTTTAGGGAGGAAGCCAGACTGAAAAAGATCAGGGAGAAAGCTATCTCAGAGGAAGTGGGTAGATAATATCAGATTCATTTTAATATGAATATTAGTTTCAGATTAATTACCTTAAGTGCAAACTTGATAATTGTGTTTCCATGATTTATAAAATTTTCTATGTGGCCAAAGCTAAGAGAAAAAAAAAATTATTAATTACTAAATGGATGTGGTAGTATTTCAATATTGCTATTTACCTTAGTAGAACATACATAGTTTAGCAGAGTTTAAATCATCAATAATTGTTATTTGGTTCTTACTTTTACCTTAATTTTTTCTGTGAGTGTCATGTGGTTCTGAATGTTGTATAATTTTGAGGAGCACACACACCAGCTCTTAACAAGTTTGACAACAAGGAAAGCCTTTTCATTAACCATCCTGTAAAAAGTATTTGGGAAGTAAACAGATATTTATATATATACGTATATATATAATTATAACTGGCCTTTTTAATCAACCTTTAAAATGTTCAGAATTTTTAAAAATGAAAGCATTCTCTTACCTAGGTCTGCTAGGATTTGAAGAAAAGAATCTGAGATATATCCTCCCTACTTTAGTTTATGTCTATTGTATCTAATCCACAGTAGCTAATATATTTTCAGTTTGATATAACTGCATATCTCAAGTGTGATATCCATAATCATACTCAACTCTCACCTTTTCTGTAATGGCATTTTCCTTTGTCTCGCTTTTCTTAGTACTTACTGCAATGATAAAGTTTGAAAAGAATTTTAAGGGGCCATTCCTTTTTTTTTTTTTTTTTTTTTTAAGGGGCCATTCCTATTGGTTTGTATTTTTTTTTAAGGCTATAGGATTTTTTTTTTTTCCAAAAAAGAAAAATCAAAGGAATGGCTCTCTAACTTAGTAAAACTTGGGCATATAATTGCAAAATATATATCTAATATGTGCTTTCCAGGAACAGCATGACACAGACAGACCATCTTGTTTGTCAGAATAATGTCAAGACATTTCCATTTCTATTTCTTTCCATGGTTTCCCCTCACTTGCTAGAGTCTAGCCTGTGGAAGCATGGCAAACTGTTTCTGCTACCAGTTTCGCCTGTCATCTGTCACCTCTCTCTGTATGTGCTTGAACAAAATTAATGCAAGAGAGAAAATGGTACAGTTTAGGCCACCTTATCCTAATCTTCCCAGCATTTATCATTGCAGGTAAAAGACAACCTGCAGGCTTTTATATACTGGATTTTTAAGATAAATGTTATTTGATGAATTTTCATAAATATTCAATTTATAAAAAAATACTTTCCCACTTCAAAAATAAATGGAAGGGTAATGGCAACAATCCACCGCCAAATATAAAATGGGGTCAAAGCTGACAGCTTAATATATAACAAAGCAGAGTTTATGTTTTCTGGGTCAGGAATACAGAGTGCAGACAGTCTTCATCTACAATTTAAAAATACTTCACAGCAAATATGCCTTCAAATATGGGCCAGTTTTTGAATCATCAGAGTTGATCTGTAGTTATTTTCCTAAAGGAAGGGAAAAGAACCAGTTTGTTGAAAGGAGATTCAATTAATTGGGGAGATGTAGAGCATGTATAAATGGTGAAATCTTACAGCTTGTGATTAGGATTTTTGTGTCATCATTTTGTACCTCTGTTTATTTCACTGTTTCAGGCTCTGCAGCTGTGAGACAAAATGCCTCAGAGAGGACCTGGGAAAGATTAATGAGGGGATAGGCACTGGGCTGAAATAAAGTTTTGTGGACTCAGTTTCTTCAGCTCCCACACTGTTCTTAACTTCCATGACTCCCAAGTGCTTAGTGTCCAATAAGATGAACAACCTTGAGATGCAGAGGAAGTTTATAGAAGTTCTTTGAGATCTATGATAGAAGACATCAAAACAAGTCAGGATTATAGCTCTGATGTCCAGTTGGTAGGACGTTATGTAAGTAGAAAGAAGTTATGAGCCTTGAAGTAATTCATTATTTACTCAAAGTTTATGACATAATTGCAAAATTATTGCTGCTAGAGACCCAGGACTACTAGGTAGAGATTAGCTTCCTCTTTTCCACCTGGAATCTGAAATAAAGGAGACAAGAAAGATTTCAGTGCCTGTGAGATAGATAAACAATGTACAAATGCAATTCAGTGAAAGACTAGGCTCTGTGGAGGGTGTAGAGGGATGGAGGTTGATTCCCACACTGGATTGGTAGAAAACCACAAAGATCAAGGGTACCTATGCTAGTGAAATGGGGCCCTAGGTAAAGGGTACTCGATGTTTAACATAAAAAAAAAATCAACTAAGAAACAGCATCAAAGTTTATGTATGGTCACATTAAACAATGGTGATTACACTCAAACACAGCTCTCTTAATGCACCATGTGGACTTCTAAACCCTTTTGCTTTACTGTCTTATTTGTTTTTCATTTCATACCCATGATGTGGGTTTTAATTGCATACTTCCTTAAAAATGGGGAAACTGAGGTAAGCAAAGTTAAATAATTTACCCATGACTGCACTGCTAGCAAGTGGCAGAGCCAACATTTGAATGCCTCTGACCTTTTCCCTTTCTGCAAGATGCCAAACTTCTCAGATGATGCCAATTCCACACACATGCTCCAGTTCTCAGGCCACAGACAGAACACAAAACCCTGCTCACAGGCTGTCGCTCGGAGAGCAAACCAAAGAGGTCTCCAAAGGGAATAATGGAAACATCTCCTACAGAACATGACAGCCAACACAGGCCTGAATAAAGCTGTGAAGCATGAGCAAAATGAAGAAAAATGGCATGAAATTATGTAGAGATGTGACCAGAGAGGAAATAAGGAGAGGAATAGCGAGGAAGAAATAGACAGGGGTTATCTGTTAGGATTAGTTTCAGCTGCAATTAAAATAAATTCCAAGTTTAAACAAGATTTTTAAGAACTGTTGCTCTCGTGTTAAGAGTCCACAGATAGATGTTCCATGTTTTTTTTATGGCTGTCAGTGGTAACGAATCTACCTTCCAGTACAAGAGACAAGAGTTTAATGCCTGGGTAGGGAAGATCCCCTGGAGAAGGCAATGGCACCCCACTCCAGTACTCTTGCCTGGAAAATCCCATGGATGGAAGAGCCTGGCAGGCTGCAGTCCATGGGGTCGCTAAGAGTTGGACACGACTGAGCGACTTCACTTTCCCTTTTCACTTTCATGCATTGGAGAAGGTAATGGCACCCCACTCCAGTGTTCTTGCGTGGAGAATCCCAGGGACAGGGGAGTCTGGTGGGCTGCCGTCTATGAGGTCGCACAGAGTCGGACACGACTAAAGCGACTCAGCAGCAGCAGCAGCAGGGAAGATCCCCTGAAGAAGGTAATGTATTCTTCCCACTCCAGTATTCTTGCTGGGGAAATCCCATGAGCAGAGGAGCCTGACAGGCTACAGTCCATGGGGTTGCAAAGAGTCAGACATGACTTAGTTACTAAAAGAACAGCAGGTAATCAGAGATCCTGGTTTCAACATGTAGTTATAGCTGCAAAATGACCATTCACATTCCAGCCTTGTATCCATGTTTTAGGACTCAAGAAAAGGGAGAGTAAAGGGTGCATATTCCACCTTTTAAAAGATGCTTCACTTAAAAAAAAAAAAAAAGTCTAATTACATTTGGGTGGCCAGAACTGACAGCTTAGGGTGAATGGTGTCAGATTTGTGATCTCCAAAGAAGATTTAGCTTAGGGACCAGGGACCAGGCTTGATCACTCAGAGCTTTTGTGTAGCAGAGTTTTATTAAAGTGAAAAAGGGACAGAGGAAGCTTCTGACATAGACATTAGAAGCGGGGTGGAGAGTGACCCCTGTACTAGTTTTAGCAAGCTGTTTTATGTCTGTTAGAAAGTTATTAATCAGATAAGAGAGACACCTCAAGGCTGAGGGAGTTTCACCAGGCTCTTCTCCCACAATATGCATTTTTGAGATAGGATGGCACGAGGTATGTCATCCCCTGGCCATAGAACAATTGATATGAATACTAGTTCGCTGAGCTAATATCAGCCAAAAGTTAGTCTTAGGTGGAACCATTTTGAAGAAAGGCAAATTCCAAAGCAGATACACAGTTTCATTAACATAGTGTAAGAAAAACACTTACATAAGAAAAACCGCATTGGGTAGCTCAAGGTTTGAGAAAAGTTAAGTTCAGGTGGAACCAGGTGTCGTGGCAACACAGAATTTTAAGAGGAAGAAAATCTGACACTGTAGTTTGTTTCATCCCACCACTTTAAGGGAGAGATAAAAACAGTGTATGGCACTTGCAGTCTGTTTCCTCCATTTGGAGACCCCTGGCCTTCCTGCCTTTTACCCTCTCAGAACATAACCTCATAGCCAGACCTATCTCCCAAGGAGGCTGGAAAAGTAACTGTCAATCCAGCAGCCATGTGCCTAAAACTTAGGCTTTTATTAATTAGGGAGACTATCAGGAGACAGCTGGTAGTTTCTGTATGGAAATAAGGAAAGGGGTTGTGGGGCGGGGGAAGTACAGTAAATATAATCTAGGAAAAGAACACAATTTGGAATAGCACACACCCAAGGTATGCCAAATATTGCTTCACAAGTACTCCATGCTATGGAACAAGTTAGTAAAAATATTAATTTACTAAAATGAAATACTTCAGAGTGAAATTTTAGGAGAAATCTCAGAGGTAGAGAAAGTCAAGCATTATTAGCATATATGAAAAGTTTCAGATAATCAAAAAATGCTGACGAAAATAACCAAGAATTAAGCATATTGGAGAGAATATAACAGATATGAATGAGTGAGTTAAAGTCCTATGTGAGGACAGCTTGTGTCTCTGGAAAAGAAAATCCACTAATTAGAATTAAACAGTGTTTACATTAAAATTAAACACTGAAAGAAGCAGAAGATACTAAGGAGAGGTGGTAAGAATACACAGAAGAACTATACAAAAAAGATGTTCATGGCCCAGATAAGCATAACGGTGTGATCACTCTCCTAAAGCCAGACATCCTGGAATGCAAAGTCAAGTGGGCCTCAGAAAGCATCACTATGAATAAAGCTAGTGGAAGAGATAGAATTCCAGTTGAACTCTTTCAAATCCTAAAAGATGATGCTGTGAAAGTGCTGCACTCAATATGCCAGCAAATTTGGAAAACTCAGCAGTGGCCACAGGACTGGAAAAGCACAGTTTTCATTCCAGTCCCAAAGGCAATACCAAAGAATGCTCAAACTACCGCACAATTGCACTCATCTCACACATTAAGTAATGCTCAAAATTCTCCAAACAAGGCTTCAATAGTACTTGAACCATGAACTTGCAGATGTTCAAGCTGGATTTAGAAAAGGCAGAGGAACCAGAGATCAAATTGCCTACATCCTCTGGATCATCGAAAAAGCAAGAGAATTCCAGGAAAACATCTACTTTTGCCTTCTGACTATGCCAAAGCCTTTGACTGTGTAGATCACAACAAACTGTAGAAAATTCTTCAAGAGAAGGGAATACCAGACAATCTGACTTGCCTCCTGAGAAGTCTGTATGTGGGTCAAGAAGAAACAGAACTGGTCATGGAACCACAGACTGGTTCCAAATCGGGAAGGGTGTAGTATGTTAAGGCTGTACATTGTCACCTTGCTTATTTAACTTCTATGCAGAGTACATCATGTGAAATGCCAGGCTGGTTGAAGCACAAGCTGGAATCAAGATTGTTGGGAGAAATATCAATAACCTCAGATATGCACCACCCTTATGGCAGAAAGCAAAAAAGAACTAAAGAGCCTCTTGATGAAGATAAAAGAGGATAGTGAAAAAGTTGGCTTAATAATGAACATTCAGAAAACTAAGATCATAGAATCCAGTCCTGTCACTTCATGGCAAATAGATCGGGAAACAATGGAAAGAGTGAGAGACTTTATTTTTTTTTTGAGCTCCAAAATCACTGCAGATGGTGATTGCAGCCATGAAATTAAAAGACACTTGTTCCTTGGAAGAAAAGTTATGACCAACCTAGACAGCATATTAAAAAGCAGAGACATTACTTTGCTGACAAAGGTCCGTCTAGTCAAAGCTATGGTTTTTCCAGTAGTCATGTATGGATGTGAGAGTTGGACCATAAAGAAAGCTGAGTGCTGAAGAACTGATGTTTTTGAACTGTGGTCTTGGGAGAAGACTCTTGAGAGTTCCTTGGACTGCAAGGAGATCCAAGAAGTCCATCCTAAAGGAAATCAGTCCTGAATATTCATTGGAACGACTGATGCTGAAGCTGAAACTCCAATACTTTGGCCACCTGATGGGAAGAACCGACTCATTGGAAAAGACCCTGATGTTGGGAAAGATTCAAGGCGGCAGGAGAAGGGGACAAGAGAGGATGAGAAGGCTGGATGTGATCACTGAAGCGATGGACATGAGCTTGAGTAAACTCCGGGAGTTGGTGATGGACTGGGAAGCCTGGTGTGCTACAGTCCATAGGTTTGCAAAGAGTTGGACATGACTGAGTGACTGAACTGAACTACATTAAAATATCATATAAGGTTTCCCTAAAATGAAAAAAGTTGAGAATTTAATATTTAAAAGATGTCATCTAATATAGGAAAAAATATGTATATATAAAATAATTGGCACTAATGTACATCCTTATGAATGAATCTTTCAGTCCTGTAGGTAGAGGCATTGAAAGGAAAAAATAAAAAACGGAGGGATTAAGTTGGATTCAGATGAACCCACCACAGCATTCAGTGACAGGACATAATGAGAAGCATCTATTTAACTGTTGGAAAATGAAGTGTGATCCAAAAAAAGAGTGCACTTAGCAGAGAAATTATTGTTGTTCAGTTACTGACTCTGACTCTGCAACCCCATGGACTGTAGCCCATCAGGCTTCTCTGTCCATGGAATTTCCAAGGCAGGAATACTGGAGTGGGTTGCCATTTCCTTCTCCTGGTGATTTCCTTAACCTAGGAATCGAACCCGCATCTCCTGCCTTGAGAGGTGGACTTGTTACCACTGAGCCACCAGGGAAGCCCATAGCGATATAGTTCGAATACTAAGTCAATGGAGAAAACCTTTAAGCATAAAAGAAACCAGGGAATGTAGCACCAATGTTCTTTTCTCAAATCAAGAAAAGGACGTCTAACCCATTAAAAGATGAAAACTTAACAATTAGAATGAAAAGCTGCTAGCTAGTAGTATTGAATCTATTTAAAGATTAAAACTAAAGAACCAGAACTATGGTTATAGAATGGAGCCTAATATTAAACTTCAGATAATATAAAGTCAATAGTATAACTCATAAAACTTAGGAGGCAAGACAGAAGTACTAATTATATCATCAGAGCAAGGGTTATATTGAGACCTCTAAATTTGAAACATATGTCAAAAAGAGACTTCATATTTTTATTGACTTTTCATAATCACTCCTTTCAATCTTTATGGCCATTTCAAACATGGTAGCTATCACGGTAAAGGAACGTTTATCCCATGTTAAGCAATTTGTTGGGTTTCAGTTTAATTACCCATTATTTTCTTAAAGTCTAATAATTTTAGACAGAAATAGCATTCTGATTGCCCTAAGTAGATATATCTGTATCTATCAGATATAGATGTAGATCTCTCTCAATAAATAGGTAGGATGGTAGGTATAGATACATGTTTTATTTGCAAGGACAGTTGTCTAGAAAGTTGATTATTTGTTCATTTTTTTATGGGCAGTGGGATTTTGAGTAGTATTTTCTTCTTGGTACATTAAACATTGCTCAAATTATTATTTGTATGAATCACTTAAGGAAAAAATCATCATTTTTTAAAAGAAATAGGATGATCAGTGAAGGCCTCCTTGATGAGAATGATTAAGAAAATATCTGAAAGAAGTAGAAAGGAAGAGCAGAGATGCCCAGGGAGGGGTATCCTAGACATACTTGAGGGATTTCTAGAAAGTTGTGTTCTACAGCTCAACAAGGTAAAGAGCAGTTGAAACAGATTTTGTGGTGTTTTGAAAATTCTTATAAGACCATGAGCTTTTATTCTGAGTGATAGGGGAATCAACTGAGATTTATTTTTAAAAGAGTTGGTCAAAAAGTTTATTCAGTATTTTCTTAAGCTGTTATGAACTTTTTGGCCAACCCAATATATATAGGAATTGTATGGTCTGACTTACATTTTGAAAGGTTTCCTAAAAGGTTTTCTTTGTAGAGGATATACTTAGAATGATGAGAATGGTAGGAATGAGACAAGATAAGAGGTTAATGAATAATCCAGGTGAAAGATATTGCAGCTTGAACCACAAGAATAGAGGTGGAAGAAAAGATAAATGGTTAGATTCTGGATATATTCTTTTCCATTCAATGCACAGGGTATTTATTAAATAAAAGTAACAATTACTGAAAGCATACTTTGTGCCAGAAACTACGTTTAGATATTTATCTGTATTATCTCATCCACAATTAACAAATGAGAAAATCAAGGTTTATATGAAGTTAAATGTCTTTTTTTTTTTTTTTTGGTGAGATTCAAACTTATCCTGCTTTAAAAAAAGCTGGAGTAAAATTGCTTTACAATATTGTGTTAGTTTCTGCTGTACAACAAAGTGAATCAGCTATCACTTCAATTCAGTTCAGTCACTCAGTCGTGTCCGACTCTTTGCGACCCCATGAATCGCAGCATGCCAGGCCTCCCTGTCCATCACCAACTCCCGGAGTTCACTCAGACTCAACGTCCATCGAGTCAGTGATGCCATCCAGCCATCTCATCCTAATATATGTATACTTATAGCTGATTCGATGGACGTGAGTCTGAGTGAACTCCGGGAGTTGGTGATGGACAGGGAGACCTGGTGTGCTGCGATTCATGCGGTTGCAAAGAGTCGGACACGACTGAGCGACTGATCTGATCTGATACATGTATTTCCACCTCTTAAGCCTCCCTCCCCCAACTATCTCACACCTCCAGGTCATCACAGAACTTGGAGCTGAGCCCTCTGTGCTTAACAGGAGCATCCTACTTACTGTTTTACATATGGTAGTGTGTGTATGTTAGTGCTACTCAATTCATCCCACCCTCCCCTTACCACCCTGTGTCCATATGTCTGGACATATTCCTGTTGTTGCTGTTCAGTTGCTAAGTAATATCCAACTCTTTGCAACCCCATGGACTGCAGCGTGCCAGGCTTCCCTGTCCTTATCTATCTCTCGGAGTTTGCTCAAACTCATGTCAAGTCAGTGATGCCATCCAACCATCTCATCCTCCATCACCCCCTTCTTCTCTTGCCCTCAATCTTTCCCAGAATTGGGATCTTTTCCAGTTAGTCAGGTCTTTCCATCAGGTGGTCAAAAAGTATTAGAGCTTCAGTATCTGTCCTTCTGGTTAATATTCAGGGTTGATTTCCTTTGGGATTGACTAGTTTAATTTCTTTGCTGTCCCAGGATTTCTCAAAGAAGATCTAATATAATATGCCAATGGATTGGGTCTTAAATGTCAGAGAAAATGAATAAAATTACAGCAAGAATTTTGGCTGAATGTAACTGGGAGAATGCTACTGCTGTTTACTGAGATAGGGAACCCAGAAGAGGGAACAATATAAATTGTTGACCATTATAAACTGTTTTAGAATGTGTAAGCTTGAAATTTCTCTTTGGTATTTAACTGGGGAGGTTGAATATCAAATTAGACTGCAGTTCAGTTCAGTCGCTCAGTCGTGTCTGACTCTTTGCGACCCATGAATTGCAGCATGCCAGGCCTCCCTGTCCATCACCAACTCCCGGAGTTCACTCAAACTCATGTCCATTGAATCGGTGATGCCATCCAGCCATCTCATCCTCTGTCGTCCCATTTTCCTCCTGCCCCCAATCCCTCCCAGCATCAGAGTCTTTTCCAATGAGTCAACTCTTCGCATGAGGTGGCCAAAGTACTGGAGTTTCAGCTTTAGCATCATTCCTTCCAAAGAACACCCAGGGCTAATCTCCTTCAGAATGGACTGGTTGGATCTCCTGGCAGTCCAAGGGACTCTCAAGAGTCTTCTCCAACACCACAGTTCAAAAGCATTAATTCTTCGGCGCTCAGCTTTCTTCACAGTCCAACTCTCACATCCATTCATGACCACTGGAAAAACGTTAGCCTTGACTAGATGGACCTTTGTTGGCAAAGTAATGTCTCTGCTTTTGAATATGCTATCTAGGTTGGTCATAACTTTCCTTCCAAGGAGTAAGCATCTTTTAATTTCATGGCTGCAATCACCATCTGCAGTGATTTTGGAGCCCCCAAAAATAAAGTCTGACACTGTTTCCACTGTTTCCCCATCTATATACCATGAAGTGGTGGGACCAGATGCCATGATCTTCATTTTCTGAATGTTGAGCTTTAAGCCAACTTTTTCACTCTCCTCTTTCACTTTCATCAAGAGGCTTTTGAATTCCTCTTCACTTTCTGCCATTAGGGTGGTGTCATCTGCATATCTGAGATTCTTGATATTTCTTCCGGCAATCTTGATTCCAGCTTGTGTTTCTTCCAGCCTAGCGTTTCTCATGATGTACTTTACATATAAATTAAATAAGCAGGGTGACAATATACAGCCTTGATGTACTCCTTTTCCTATTTGGAACCAGTCTGTTGTTCCATGGCCAGTTCTAACTGTTGCTTCCTGACCTGCATATAGGTTTCTCAAGAGGCAGGTCAGGTGGGCTGGTATTCCCATCTCTTTCAGAATTTTCCACAGTTTATTGTGATCCACACAGTCAAAGGCTTTGGCATAGTCAACAAAGCAGAGATAGATGTTTTTCTGGAACTCTCTTGCTTTTTCCATGATCCAGCGGTTGTTGACAATTTGATCTCTGGTTCTAAATCCAGCTTGAACATCTGGAAGTTCACAGTTCATGTACTGCTGAAGCCTGGCTTGGAGAATTTTGAGCATTACTTTACTAGTGTGTGAGATGAGTACAATTGTGCAGTAGTTTGAGCATTCTTTAGCATTGCCTTTCTTTGGGATTGCAATGAAAACTGACATTTTCCAGTCCTGTGGCCGCTGCTGAGTTTTCCAAATTTGCTGGCATATTGAGTGCAGCACTTTCACAGCATCATCTTCCAGGATTTGAAATAGCTCCACTGGAATTCCATCACCTCCACTAGCTTTGTTCGTAGTGATGCTTTCTAAGGCCCACTTGACTTCACATTCCAGGATGTCTGGCTCTAGGTCAGTGATCACACCATCGTGATTATCTGGATGGTGAAGATCTTTTTTGTACAGTTCTTCTGTGTATTTTTGCCACCTCTTCTTAATATCTTCTGCTTCTGTTAGATCCATAACATTTCTGTCCTTTATCAAGCCCATCTTTGCATGAAGTGTTCCCTTGGTATCTCTAATTTCCTAAAGAGATCTCTAGTCTTTCTCATTCTGTTGTTTTCCTCTATTTCTTTGCATGGATTGCTGAGGAAGGCTTTCTTATCTCTTCTTGCTATTCTTTGGAGCTCTGCATTCAGATGCTTGTATCTTTCCTTTTCTCCTTTACTTTTCGCTTCTCTTCTTTTCACAGCTATTTGTAAGGCCTCCCCAGACAGCCATTTTGCTTTTTTGCATTTCTTTTCTATTGGGGATGGTCTTGATCCCTGTCTCCTGTACAATGTCACGGACCTCAGTCCATAGTTCATCAGGCACTCTATCTATCAGATCTAGGCCCTTAACTCTATTTCTCACTTCCACTGTATAATCATAAGGGATTTGATTTAGGTCATACGTGAATGGTCTAGTGCTTTTCCCTACTTTCAGTTTTAGTCTGAATTTGGCAATAAGGAATTAGACTTAGGAGGATGTAATTCATGAGAGAGTTCTGGCTTAAAGCTGCACATTTCTAAGTTATCAGTATAGGAATTGTATTTAGAGTCAAAATACTGAATGAAACAATCAAGTGGTTGTCAGTAGAGGACAGAAGAGGTTCAAGAAGCAGCTCAGATATAATCCAGAGAGTGTAGCATTAGCAAAACTGACTTAAGGTGGAGGCCTGAAGTGAGGTATTAGAGAAACCTAGAGCGTGTTTCCCTGGATATCAAATGGTCAAAAATGTTTAGGATGGGGAAACCGTGTCAAATGATAGGGACAGAGAAGAGCAACTTGGAGATGAAGGATGACTTTGACATGAAAGGCTTTGATAGAATAATTGGAAATAAAGTCTGACCGCAATGTGCATACAAGAGAAAAGAGAATTTAATATTGAAGCCCATGTATTTTAAATTAGGTCTTTGATTATTCCCCTCCATTTTCTCTTTTCTCAAATTCTTACTTTTCTGATGATTTATCTTCCTTGTCTTCTACCTCTTTTTATCCATTTATTTAGAATTTCTCTCAAATTTATTTTCCAGCACTTTTGCTGAGAATTTCATCAATCCTGTCATAGTATTTTGTTTCCAAAGCTCTGTCAATTTCACTATTTTAAAAAATATCACCTTATTATTTAAGTATTGCAGTATCTTTTAGGAGATATTTTGTCTTATCTCTCATTCCCTCCGTGGTCTATAGTTCTTCAAGTTGCTTTTTTTCCTTTTTCTGTGATTTAGTTCCTGTTTTTCCTGCCAGAGTCTTTCCCGTATGTTATATTGTTCCTTTTTCTTGCTCATATTAGAGTAAGGCCCTAAAAACTTTATTATAAGTTACTTGCCTGTCAATGGGGTCAACTGAGGATTTTGCTATAGGATGATCTGGCTGTACACTTTTGTGTAGGCATCCTGCATAAGTTTAGGTCTTTTCTCTAGAGCTAGTTAGATTTCACACACACACACACACACACACACACACAATCTTTCATATTCCTGCTTGAAGTTTTAAAAATACTTCATTTTGATATTTGGCAAAACTAATACAATTATGTAAAGTTTAAAAATAAAATAAAATTAAAAAAAAATAAAATAAAAAAAATGCAAAAAAAAAAAACCAAAAAACAAAAAAATAAAAATACTGTCAGAATTCTCAAACAAAATTTGGGAAAATTTCATTTAGTATGTAAATTTAGTTTAACTTAATAGATTTGTTTTCACAATGGCATAGAAAACCACAATTGTGCCTGGTGTACTTTTGCCCAAGGCACATCTGTTTTTTTTTTTTTAATAACTTTTAAAAATTATTGAGGTGAAAAACTCACATAACATTAAAGTAATCGTTTTAAAATAAACAATTTGGTAGTGTTTAGCACATTTACAGTGTTGTAATTGCTACCTCTATATAACAAAATATATTTATCACCCCCAAAAGAGATCCAGTACCACTGAAGCATTTCCCCCTCTCAGTAAGCTGTGGCAGCCACTGATCTGCTTTCTATCACTATGGATGTACCTCTTCTGAATATTTTCTAGAAACAAAATCATACAATAAGTAACTTTCTAAAAAGTATTTTTATTGACATATATTTGATTTACAATATATTAGTTTCAGCTGTACAGCATAATGTTTTTGTATTTTATAGCTTATACTTCA
Organism: Bos javanicus; assembly: GCF_032452875.1. Classification (NCBI taxonomy): domain Eukaryota; kingdom Metazoa; phylum Chordata; class Mammalia; order Artiodactyla; family Bovidae; genus Bos; species Bos javanicus. The sequence goes on along the minus strand of NC_083878.1, from coordinate 31,970,149 downwards.
TCAGATGTTCTTACAAGATAATAGCTATAATACCCTGTGCTGTAAAATAAATCCTTGTTGCCCATTTTATACATAGTAGTTCTCTCTTTTAACCCTATATCCCTATCTTTTCCCTCCTCCTTTCCCTCTCACCTCCGGTAACCACTAGTTTATTTCCTTTATCTGTGGCTTTATTTCTGTTGTGCTATATACATTCATTTGTATTATTATTTTAGATTTCACATAGAGTGGTTTCATATAGCAATTGTCTTCTTCTGACTTTTTTCACTAAACATAATATTCTCTAGGTCCATGCACATTGTTGCAAATGGTTACATTTTTTCTCTTTTATGGATAAAAGAGAGTATGGGCTTCTCCGGTAGCTCAGTTGGTAAAGAATCTGCCTGCAATGTAAGAGACTCTAGTTCCATTTCTGGGTCAGATAAGGGACAGGCTACCCACTCCAGTATTCTTGGGCTTCCCAATGGCCCAGTTGATAAAAAGTCCTCCTGCAATGCGGGAGACCAGGGTTTGATCCCTGGGTTGGGAAGATCCCCTGGAGAAGTGTATGGCAAACCATTCCAGTATGGCACCCAGTCCAGTATACTTGCCTGGAGAATCCCCACGGACAGAGGAACCTGGAGGGGGCTATAATCCATGGGCTTAAAATGAGTTGGACATGACTGAGAAACTCACTTCACTTTGCTTCATACACACACACACACACACACACACACACACACACACACCCCATGTCTTCTTTATCCATTCATCAGTTAATGGACATTTGGGTTACTTCCATATCTTGGTCACTGTAAACAGTACTGCTGTGAACATTGGGGTGGGTGGGTGGTGTATATTTTCAAAGTAGTATTTTTGTATTTCCTGGATATATACCCAAGAGAGGAATTTCTGGATCATATGATACTTCTACTTTTAGTTTTTGAGAAATGTCCATACTGTTTTCCATAGTGGCTACAGCAATTTACATTCTTACCAGCAGTGTACATTGCTTTCCTTTTTTCCACATACTCTCCAACATTTGTTATTTATGTTCTTTTGATGATAACCATTCTGACACGTATGAGGTGATAATTTGTCTTCATTTTGATTTGCATTTCTCCAATAGTTATGTTGAGTATCTTTTCATGTGTTTGTTAGCCTTCTTCAGAAAAATTTCCATTCGGGTTTTCTCCTCATTTTTTTCCTTTGGGTAATTTTTTTCATTGTGTTGTAGGAGCTATTTATATATATATTGGATAGATAAAGTTCCAGAAATGTGCAACCTGTCAAGACTGAATCAAGAAGAAACAGACAATTTGAACACATAGATCAGTAATAGTGAAATTGAATTTATAATTTAAAAAACTCCCAGCATGAAGTCCAGGACCAGACAGCTTCACAGGAATATTGTACCAAAAACATAACAAAGAATTAATATTTATCCTTTTCAAACTATTCCCCAAAATGAAGAAAGAACCCTTGTTGCTTAGTTTAAAAGAGTACTTTATATATTCTGGATACTAAACTCCCTACTAGGTGTGAAGTAATATCTATTGTGGTTTTGACTTGTGTTCCTTTAATGACCAATGATACTGAACATTTTTACATGTGTTTGTTGGCCATTTGTATATCTACTTCGGAGAAGCATTTATTCAAGCATTATACCCATTTTAAATTTTTGTTGTTGTTCTGTTGCTTAGTTAAAAGAGTACTTTATTCGGGATACTAATTCCTTATCAGATATATGATTTGCAAGGATTTTTTTCCTATTTTGTATGCTGTCTTTTCACTTTTTTCATACACTCTTTTGCACAAAAGTTTTTAATTTTGATTAAGTCTGGTTTGTCTATTTTTTTTTCCTTTGTGGCTCATGCTTTAGGTGTCAATCTCAGAAGCCACTGTCAAACCCCTATGTCTTCTATGAGTTTTATGGCTTTAGCTCTTCTGTTCAGGCTCTTATCCATTTTGAGCTAATTTTTGTACATGGTATAAGGCATGGGTTCAACTTGTATTATCTTTTTTAAAAACATATTCCTCTGATGTTATGCTGAGGCTGGAGTCAATTTTTACTCTTCTGTGTGGGCTCTTGGAAAGGATTTGGTGTTTTATCTTCACCAGTTCAGTTCAGTTTAGTCGCTCAGTCATGTCTGACTCTTTGCGACCCCATGAATCGCAACACGCCAGGCCTCCTTGTCCATCACCAACTCCCGGAGTTCATCCAAACTCATGTACATTGAGTTGGTGATGTCATCCAGTCATCTCATCCTCTGTAGTCCCCTTCTCCTGCCCCCAGTCCCTCCCAGCATCAGAGTCTTTTCCAATGAGTCAACTCTACGCATGAGGTGGCCAAAGTATTGGAGTTTCAGCTTTAGCATCAGTCTTTCCAATGAACACCCAGGACTGATCTCCTTTAGGATGGACTGGTTGGATCTCCTGGCAGTCCAAGGGACTCTCAAGAGTCTTCTCCAGCACCACAGTTCAAAAGGATCAATTCTTCGGTGCTCAGCCTTCTTCACAGTCCAACTCTCACATCCATACATGACCACTTGAAAAACCATAGCCTTGACTAGATCGATCTTTGTTGGCAAAGTAATATCTCTGCTTTTTAATATGCTATCTAGGTTGATCATAACTTTCCTTCCAAGGAGTAAGCGTCTTTTAATTTCATGGCTGCAATCACCATCTGCAGTGATTTTGGAGTCCAAAAAATAAAATCTGACACTTCATAGACTTTGGTTAATCTACTTGTTTTCAGCCTCACCTTTGTTCCTATTGCCTAAATCCTTGAAATAAATATTTTCTGAATATTTGGGGCCTTTAGCACAATTTATGCTGCCTCTTACTTTTTCTCACTGCTGGCCAGGGTCTTGGCTATTTGCATCTGTTAAGTCAATCATTTTGTCTTTCTATTTTGCCGTTTCCAAAAAGATTTTACTACTGTCTCCTTTACTGTTATTTTTGTTCTTTGGTTTTATGCTTTAATCTTTTTCACTGTCCTTGTACTGAACTTTTTAGAAAGGGAGGATATAATGAGTTCTTGAATTTTCTTTGAATATGCCATCTTTTACCTTAGGATTCCTCATTGGTTACTACTATAATGTGGTTTTTTCACCATTAGTGGATGGAATTTTTCTTCAATGTGTGAAGAGAATTGAAGAAATAAAATTTGTTCTTTTTTTTCTGCATTTTGGAAGAATTTTAATAAATTGGTAAATTTTCCGTGATGTTAAACAAAAAAAGCAGAATATCAATGCAGAACATATGAATAGCATTAATATATGGAGCATGACACTCTGAGGATGACTTTCTATCCTTTTATTTATGTGCTTACTTTTCATGTTTTATTGAATTATAGTTGGTTTATTATGTTAGCTTTGAATGTACAGCTAGTGATCTGACAATCAAATACCTTAAAAATGATCAGAATGAGTTCAGTAACCAGCTGTCACCATACAAAATTGTTGTTGCAGCATTATTAACTATACTCCTTATGTTGTATATTATGTGCTAAGTCGCTTCAGTCATGTTCAACTCTTGAGGCTCTGTGGACTGTAGCCCACCAGGCTCTACGGTCCGTGGGATTCTTCAGGCAACAATAATGGAACGGGTTGCATTGCCCTCCTCCAGAGGATCTTCCCGACCCAGGGATCAAACCTGCATCTCTTATGTCTCCTGCTAGCGAGTTCTTTACCACTAGTGCCACCTATTTATTTTATAACTAAGTGTATATCTTAATCCTCTTTCCTATTTACCCATCTCCTTACCCTCTTACCTCTGGCAAAAATCAGTTTTCTGCATATATGAATACGTTTTTGTTTTCTTTTAATTTTTTTGTTTCTTAGATTCTGCATAAAAATGAGATCATATGGTATTGTCTTTCTCTGTCTGACTTAGTCCACTGAGCATAATACCTGCTAAGTCTATCCATGTTATGGCAAGCAGCAAAACTTCATTCTTTTTATGCCTGAGTAATATTCCATTACCAGATCTTCTTCATACACTCATCTGTCAGTGAACAAATGTTGTTTCCATTTTTGGAAATATGGTTGTTTCCATATTTTGGATATTATAAATAATGCCGCATTATACATAAGGGTCCATGTATCTTTTGGATGAAGGGTTTTTGTTTTCTTCTGATTCATAAGTTGAATTATTGGATCAGAGGAGAAGGGGATGACAAAGGCTGAGATGATTGGATGGCATCACTGACTTGATGGACATGAGTTTGAGTAAACTCTGGGAGTTGGTGATAGACAGCGAAGCCTGGTGTGCTGCAGTCCATGGGGTCACAAAGAGACGGACGTGACTGAGTGACTGAAATGAACTGGTGGCAGTTAAAAATCTCCATACTGTTTTCCATAGTGGATGCACCTATTTGCATTTCCACCAACAGTGAATCTGGGTGCCATTTTTCCAACATCCTTGCTAAAAGTTTTTTATATTTTTGATGCTAGCCCATTCTGAAATGATATCTGATTATAATTTTGATTTGCATTTCCCCAATAATTAATGATGTTGAATGTATTTTCATGTGACTGCTACCAGTCTGTATGTTTTGTTTGGGAAAATGTCTGTTTAGGTCCTTTGCCCTTATTGAATCAATTGTTGGCTTTTGATATTTAGTTCCATGATTTAACCCCTTATTGCATATATCATTTGCAAATGTTTTCTCCCTATCAGTAGGTTCCCTTTTTGTTTATTTGATGGTTTCCTTCATTCTACATGAGCTTTTCAGTTTGATATAGTCCCATATGTTTATTTTTGTTTCTGTTTTCCTTGCCTGAGGAGACTGAAAAAAATAATTACAAGGTTGATGCCAAGAGCATAACACCTATATTTTTTTCCAGGAATTTTATAGTTTCAAATCTTCTATTTAATCATTTAATCCATTTGAGGTTTTTTTTTTTTTTCTGTACATGATATGAAAAAGAGGTCTAAATTCATTTCTTTGAATGCATCTGTCCAAGTTTCTAAGCATCATTTATTATAGATGCTGTCTTTTCCAAATTCTTGTTTAATTTATTGAAAATTGACCATGTAAGAGTTGGTTTACTTCTGGGCTATCTATTATCTTCCCTTGATCTATGTGTCTGTTTTTCTGCTACTATACTGTTTTGATTACTGTAGCTTTGTATTATAGTGTGAAGTCTAGGAGTCCAGTTTAGTTTTCTTTCTCAAAATTGTTTTGACTGTTTGGAGTCTTTTGTGGTTATATACACAATTTTAGGATTATGTATGGGAAAATTTCATTGTTATTTTGATAGAGATTGCATTGAATCTGTAGATTGCATTGTGTAATATGGATATTGTAACAATATTTGTTCCTCCCATTCATGAGCACAGTAAATCTTTCCATATGTTTGTATCATCTTCAGTTTATTTCATCAGTGTGTTACAGTTTTCAGAGTACAAGTCTTTTACCTTCTTGGTTAGTTTTATTCCTAGGTATTTTGATACAATTTTCTACATTTGTTTTTCTCATAGGTTGTTATTAGTGTATAGAAATACTACATAATTCTGTATATTAATTTTCTATCCTACAAAATTGCTAAGACCATTTATTCTCATAGCTTTTTTTTTTTTTTTGGATGGAGTCTATAGGATTTCTATGTATTGGATCGTGCCATCTTCAAACGGTAGTAGTTTTACTTATTCCTTTCCCTTTTGGATTTATTTCATTTCTTTTTCTTATATAATTGCTCTATCTAGGAAGACCAATACTAAGTTAAATAAAAGTAGCAAGAGTGGGCATCCTTATCTTGTTCTTCATTTAGAGGAAATGCATTCATACTATTGATTATGATGTTGATTGTGGGTTTATCATATATAGCCTTTATATGTTGAGGTATATTCCCCATACACACTTTATTGAGAATTTTTTTTATTATGAATGGCTGTTGAATTCTGTCAGAATATTTTTCTGCATCTACTGAGATTAACACATTTTTATTCTTCAGTTTCTTAATGTAGTGTATCACATTGCTGAATTTGCTGATATTGAAGCATTCTCATATGCCTGGAGTTAATATCACTTCATCATGACATATGCTCCTTTTAATGTATTGTTAACTCTGGTTTTCTAGAGTTTTATTGAGGATTTTTACATGTATGTTCATCAGAGAACACTGGTCTGTAGGCTTTTATTATTTCACCATCTGGTTTTGTTATCAGGGTGATGCTGACCATGAAGAATGAGTTTGGAAATGTTCCTTCCTCTTCAGTTTTTTGGAATACTTTAAGAAGGATAGGTATTACTTCTTCTTTGAAATGTTTAGTGGAACTCATCTATGAACGTATGTAGTTGTACACTTTTGTGTTGAGAGCCATGCTGTGTTAGTCGCTGTCGTGTCTGACGCTCTGCGATCCCATGCACGGTAGCCTGCCAGTCTCCTCTGTCCATGGGATTCTGTAGGCAAGAATACTGGAGTGGACTGCCATTCCTTTCTCCAGCTGAGAGCTATAAATAATTATTTACTGTTTCACCACTAGTAACTGGTCTATTCAGATTTTTTATTTCTTCATGATTCAGTCTTGCCTTCAGATTGCATATTTCGAGGAATTTGTCCATTTTTTTTTTAGGTAACTCAATTTATTGGTGTATAATATTTTGGAGTTGTCTCTCAAATTATTGATATCTATGGTATTGGTTGTAACTTCTCCTCTTTCAGTTCTGATTTTATTTGGGTTCTCGCACACACTAACACATGCTCTCTCCCTCTCTTCCTTCCTTTCATGTTTTATGTTTCTTGATGAATCTTGCTAAAGGTGTGTTGTTTATTATTTCAACAACTACTCTTAGTTTCCTGATCTTTTCTATTTTTAAGTCTTCATTTATTTCCACTCTGATCTTTAATATTTTCTTTCTTTTACTAATTTTGGATTTGTTGTTGTTATTCCAGTTCCATAGGTGTAATGTTAGATTGTTCATTTGAGATTTTTGTTTCCTGAGTTAGGCCTGTATTGTTATAAATTTCCATCTTAGAAATACCTTTGTTTGTTGTGTCCCATTATTTTGAAATATTGTATTTCTATTTACATTTGTCCACGGTATTTTTAAATTGTATCTGATTTGCTCAGTGACTCGTTGGCTATTTAGTAGTATGTTGTCTAGATTCCATGTGTTTGTGCTTTTTCTTGTAGTTGATTTCTAGTCACATACCATGGTCAGAAAAGATACTTGGTATAATCTCAATCTTACTAAGCTTTTTTGTTTGTTTTGTGGCCCAGCATGTGATTTATCCTGGAGAATGTTCTATGTGCATTTGGAAAGAACGTCTATTCTGCTGTTTCTGGATGAAATGTTCTGTAGAGATCTATTACATTCAGGTCATTAAGTGTGCCATGTGAAGCTAGTTTTCATACTCATTTTCTGTCTGGATGATTTGCCATCAAACTAACTGGGGTATTAAAGTTTCATATTGTTATTTCATTACTGTCAATTTCTCCCTTTGTCTGTTAATATTTGTTTTATGTATTTAGGTTCTCCAATGTTGGGGGTGTATATATATATATGTATACACACACATATATATGCTGCTAAATCACTTCAGTCGTGTCTGACTCTGCGTGACCCCATAGACAGCAGCCCACCAGGCTCCCCTGTCCCTGGGATTCTCCAGGCAAGAACACTGGAGTGGGTTGCCATTTCCTTCTCCTATGCATGAAAGTGAAAAGTGAAAGTGAAGTCGCTCAGTTGTGTCTGACTCTAGTGACCCCATGGACTGCAGCCTACCAGGCTCCTCCATCCATGGGATTTTCCAGGCAAGAGTGCTGGAGTGGGATGCCATTGCCTTCTCCGACATACACACACACACACACACACACACACACACACATGCATATTTACAAGTGTTATATCTTTTTCTTGGATTGATAACTTTATCATCATGGAATGTCCTTCTTTGGGCTTCCCAGATGGCACATTGATAAAAAATCCACCTGCCAATGCAGGAGACATGGGTTCAATCCCTGGGTTGGAAAAATCACCTGGAGTAGGGAATGGCAACCCACTCCAGGAGAATTCCATGGACAGAGAAGCCTGGAAGACTACAGTCCATGGGGTTGCAAAGAGTTGGACATGACTGACTGAACACAAAGCACAATGTACTTCTTTGTCTTTTGTTATAATCTTTGTAAATTTGCTTTATCTGGTATAAATATTACTACCACAGTTTTCTTTTTGTTTCTATTTGCATGGAATATTTTTTAATTTAAATTTATTTATTTTAATTAGAAGCTAATTACTTTACAATATTGTATTGGTTTTGCCATACATCAACATGCATCCACTACGGGTGTACACATGTTCCCAATCCTGAACCCCCTCCCACCTCCCTCCCCATACCATCCCTCTGGGTCATCCCAGTGCACCTATTTGTTTATTTATTTCCATCCCTTCATTTTTAGACTGCATGTGTCTTTAGACATGGTGAGTCTTTTGAGGCAACACACAGATGGGTTGTTTTTTAATCTATTTTTGCACCCTGTGTCTTTTGATTGTGGCCTTAATCCATTTATATTTGCATTAATGACTGATAGGCATGTACCCTTTGCAATGTTATTGTTTTTTGCTCTTTTTTGTTTCTTTATTCCTTCCTACTTCTCTTAATATCTTCCTTAATATCTTCATAGTTTAATTACTTCTTCCATATTATGTTTGTTTTATTTAATTTTCCATTTATCAGCTATCCATTTTTTCATTTATGGTTACCATGAGATTCTTATATAATATTCTTATGTGTGTCTATTTTAAGCTGACTCTCACTTAATTTGAGCGCATTCTAAAAGCACTACATTTGAATCTTCCCCAAATACACCCTCTTATGTGTCTGGCATCATTTTTCTATCTTTTTTATTTTGTGTATATCCCTTAACTGATTTTGTTGTTGTTGTTCAGTTGCTAAGTCACGTCTGACTCTTTTGTGACCCCATGAAGCCCACGAGGTTCCTCTGTCCAGGGAAGCCCTGATTTATGTAGATATATATTATTTTACTAATTTTGTCTTTTAATCTTCATACTAGACATATAGATGCTTGATCTACTTGCTGCTTTTACCATGTTTTCCCTTTTGCTGTGAGACTTTTTTCTTTCTCAATTTTCATATTTCTAGTTATGGTATTTTCTTTTTATTAAAAGAAGTTCCTATAGCATTTTTTGTTTGGTCACTTTATTGGTGACAAACTTCTTCAGCTTTTGCTTGTCTGGGAAACTGTCTTTCAATTCTGAATGATAAATTTGCAGGATAATGTATTCTTTGTTGGAAATTGTTCCCCCTCCCCACTTCTGTTCTTTAAGTATATTGTTCTACTCCCTTCTGATCTCTAAAATCTCTGCTGAAAATTCAGTTGGTAATCTTGTGGGGGCTCCTCTGTATGTAACTAGTTGTTTTCCTTTGCTGCTTTGAAGATTCTCTCTTTTTTAATTTCTGACAATTATAATATGTCTTGGTGTGGGTCTCTTTGAGTTATCTTGTTTGATACACTCTGTACTTTCTGGACTTTCAGATCTGTTTCCTTTGTTTGGTTAATGAGTTTTCAGTCATTATTTCTTAAAATAGGCTTTATGATCCTTTCTCTCTCTGTCTTTTGGAACTTCCTATAGTGAGTATACTTAATGTTTTGCCAGAGGTCACATAAACTATCCTCATTTTTGTTGTTGTTTCTTTCTTTTTCCTTTACTGTTTTTGGGTGATTTCCACTAGCTTGTCTTCCAGATAGGTGATCCTTTCTTCTGCATCATATAATCCTTTGCTGGCTCCCTCTATTGTTTTTGTTTTTAATTATTATTTTATTCTTGAGGCTTGATTGGTTCTTTTCATATATATTTTTTCTGTCTCTTTGCTTAACTTTTCACTGTGTTCTTCCAGTCTTCTCCTGAGTTCACTGAGTATCTTTATGACCATTAATTTGAACCGTTTCTCTGGGTGGTTAGTTCTTTTTCTGAGTTTTTGTCTTGTTCTTTCACTTGGAACATATTTGCTTGTCTCCTCACGTTGCCCAACTCTCTGCTTTGTGTCTATGTATTAGGTATATCAGGTTTGTCTCCCAGTCTTGAGGGAGTGACTTTGTGTAGAACATATCCCAGGAGTATCCCTCATGTTGGCTGTGTATGTCCTTCTGTTTGAAATGACCATGACTGCTATGGGAATGCTAGTGTTCTGGGTTTGTTCTCAGTGCAACTGGTTAAAAGGCCTATGCAAAGTTAGACTCCAGGGTAGGAGCTCCTTTGGGGAGATGCCTGTGCTGACTGAGGATGTCTGTTGGGTCTGGCAAGGCAGGGGGCCACTTTGGAGAAGCGCTGGTGCCAGTTGTGAGAGTCTGCTGGGATTGGCAGGGTGCAGTGGTGCTTTGGATGGCCTTTGGTGCCAGCTAAGTGTGCCTGCTGGTTTGGGGAAAGAGGGGAAGCAGCTTTGGAGTATCACCTGCTGTATTGCATCCACTGGTAAACCTGGGACTGTGTGAATGATTCTATTAAGTTAGGAGGGGAGAGTTAGAAATGGCTTTTGCCAGTGCTGAACCAACTAGGGAGAGGGTAAACCATAAATAAAAACCAAACCAAAACGATCAAACTATAAAACAAACAAAAAAACCTGTCATTTGCCTCTCTGTACCCAGAGAAGTTCCAAGAGATCCTTACTCCTTGGGCACACACTCTAAGTCAGTGAATTTCTTTCATGTATGCCCCAGGTTCTTTCCAGGCTGCTGTCTTTGCACGGGGACTCAGAGTGAGTAAATTTAAAGGGCACAAGCCCTTTAAGGGCAAAGTCTCACTTTCCTACAAACCTCTGGTTAGCCTGCATTTAAGTTACACTGACTTTCAAAGCCAGATGTTGTGAGGTTTAATCTCCTCAGTGCAGGTCCTCTGGGCTGGGGACCCTGATATGGGGTTTGGAGCTATTGATCCTCACAGAGAGCCTTTGAAGCTATGGTATCCTTCCCACATATAGGTTACCATGCCAGGGTTATGGGTCCTCTCCAGATGGCATCTCTACCCCTCTTGTATTTCAAGGTAGCTTTTTCATTTTCTTTCTTTAGTTGTGGTAAATCTTTTCTTCTGGTCCTCAGGTCATTCTCAGAAATAGTTTCTCTATGTGTAGTGGCTATTTTGGTGTGTGTCTGGGAGGAGGTAAGCCCAGGATCTTCCTACTCTGACATCTTGTCCCAACACCTAAATATCCTTCTTCAGTTAAAGTTTCAAAGGTAATGTTTCATATTACCTATCCCTTTGGAATCAGTAATTTTTTAAACTTTTTCCTTTTATATTGGAATATAGTTAATTAACAGTGTTGTGTTAGTTTCAGGTATACAGCAAAGTGATTCAGTAATGCATATACATGCATATATTTTTCAAATTCTTTCCCCAGAGTCCCCTGGGCTGTACACCAGACCCTTGTTGGTTATCTCTTTTAAATATAGCAGTGTGTATATGGCAGTATTTTTGAAATCACCTGGAAACAAAGAAAGTGTTAAGAATACACGGAGCCTTGGTGCAAAGTTACAAGTTTCATTTCCTGCTGAAAACCCTCATGGATTTTTTGTTCTTATTAGTTGGGCAGTGTATTGCATTTTGTTTACATGAAAAAGACCCTTCTAATAGACATAACACAGAACTTGCTATCATCACCAAGGAAAAATCTCAACAGAGTGGTGAAAGCTTATTTGATGTCAGATGAGTTTGCTCCATTACTGATCTGTGCCTCTTTTTGAAAGAGGCCAAGAGTATTTACATTACTTTGGAAGCCCCGCTAAAAGCTAGAAATGGTTTTCAAAGAAAATATGACTATACAGATATTTACACTAAAGTATTATTGATACCGGAATCTTCCATCAAAATGAAATTGACAAAAATTTTCATGTTTACAGACGTATACACAAATATACACATATATGTGATTTTCCTGAAAGATGAAATATGCATAGAAAGACTATTTGGTAAAATGAACAACTATGACAAAAAGACATTGTCTTTAGATGTTTTTTTTCATTCTAATTTTCTTTTTTACATTCTTCTAAATGTTCTTTAACCAACATACAATTGTGAACATGTTTGTGTATGTGAAAGTGAAGTGAAAGTGAAAGTGAAGTTGCTCAGGTGTGTCTGACTCTTTGTGAACCCATGGACTGTAGCCCACCTGGCTCCTCCGTCCATGGAGTTTTCCAGGCAAGAGTACTGGAATGGGTTGCGATTTCCTTCTCCAGGAGATTTTTCTGACCCAGGTATCAAACCCTGGTCTCCTGCATTGCAGGCAGACGCTTTACCGTCTGGGCCACCGGGGTGGGGGAGTCTATAACTAACATACAAATGTGAACCTGTTTGTGTATGTATGTCAAATCAAAGCTTCAAGACTATTTCTCATAGTTTGCTGTATAAGAAAAGGTATTACTGACTATTAACAAGTTCAAGGTAATTTTTGCCCTGATGAAACACGGAAATTGTTTCTGTGTAATATTTCAACTAAATAATTCAACTAAAATTTTTGATTTTTCAATAATTGAAATTTATTGCAATAATTCAACTAAAATTTATTGAGTATATATTATGTATAAGGCACTGGGCTATGAACAGTGACAAATACAGAGGGAAATAAAATATTATTCTTCTCTTTGAGAATATATATTCATCACTTAATTTAGTACGTAGAACAATATATTATATACTAATATATAGATAGCTCAGTTGGTAAAGAATCCACCTGCAATGTGGGAGGCCTGGGATCGATCTCTGGGTTGGGAAGATCCCCTGGAGAAGGGAAAATCTATCCACTCCAGTACTCTGGTCTGGAGAATTCCATAGATTGTATAGTCCACGGGGTCTCAAAAAGTCAGACTCGACTGAGCGACTTTCACTTTCACTTCCATAGTATATGTTCTAATATATATACAAATGTGGTAATGAAAGAGAGGTTCTGTGAACCATGGCACTGCTTTTGAACATTGCCAGTGCATGAGAATCACCTAGGGAAATTATTAAAGATGAAGATTGCTTATCCCTTCCCTAGTAAGTCCTATGATTAGAAATTTATATTTTAGTAACTCCCTCAAGATAATGCTTCAAAGGACACTGAAATAAATGATAATGAAATGAGCACTGATATATGAGATACACATATTTAGCATATCTCTTTGTTTCTGTCTGTTACCAGGATATGTTTGGGCAACATTTTAAACCTTAAATCTTCAAATTTCATATACATAAATTGAGATAATCATTATTACATTATAGGGATATTATAGGTAATATAAATAATATTCCCAAGTGATCCAGATCAGTCTAAAGTACATACAGTAGGTATTTTCAGGTATATAATGTGAAAGTCTTAAACCATTGCCCAGTGGTAGACTGAGAAAAGAAATTCTGAATCAAATGAAGCAGGAGAAGCAGTCAGAGAAGCTTTATGCAGAAAGAGAAATTGGATTGGGTTTTGAAAGTTGAGAAAAACTTTGATAAACTAAGATAAAGAAGAAATATTTTCTAGTCAGTAAAAACATGGTGGTGAGAAAAAAAACAAAAACAAAAAAACAAGTGTGGTTTGAGAGCTGTGGATGTGACAGAGCAGAGAAAGCTTGGGTTGTCATGGAAGACAAATGTGAAAATAGGTCTTGTGGGCAGATCATAAAGCATCTTGACAATCCACATAGTAATCTTTAAATTACTCTTAAATAGTGGTAAGTTTAACTCCATTTGAACAAGGAAGTGATTAGGGCACATAGGGTTTTAACACAGTGATTTGCTGCTCACATATAAGTTGTATTAAAGGGATGAGAGGATACAGTAGGGAGAACAGTCCACAGGCTATGGTAGTAAGTCAATCACCAGTTACAAGTGTCTGAACTCAGGTAATGAAGAGGAAATGGGAAAATGAGGTGATGTATGTGGGATATATCTGAAAAGGGTAGATAAACCTAGAGACAGAAGTGATGTGAAAGTTGGAGAATAAGCAGTTTAAAGTTAATCAAGAAGTTTTGAGGTTGAGTGAATAAAAGATTATGATTTCATTTTAAAAACACAGAGCAGAGTAAGATAAATAATCTGAGAAAAGATATGAATATCTATTAAGTGGAAGTGTCAGAAGAATAATCCAGTGGCAAAGTCCAACAGGAATGTAGCAGTGAGGTTCCAGATGAAGAACTGGAGGCAAAAAAGAATCAAAGCTCATTTTCATGAAAGCAAGAAGGTGAAGATACAGGAATGGATGTAATTTTTCTAAATATTATTATATTAATGCCAATGTTAATCAAGCTGTGTGTCAGGCATTTTCTAAGTACTTGTTATACTTTGTATCATTTATGTTCACAACAACCCTGAGAGGAAGGCATTCTCATTATCACCATTTTATAAAGCACAGGACAGATTGAGAGTCAGTGCTTGCCACAGGTCATATGGCAGAGTTGGCGTTTAAACCCAGGCAAATTGCAAGAGTGAACATTGACATTTTAGGAATCAGTGAACTAAAATGGACTGGAATGGGTGAATTTAACTCAGATGACCATTATAGATACTACTGTGGGCAAGAATCCCTTAGAATAAATGGAGTAGCCATCATAGTCAATAAAAGAGTCCAAAATGCAGTACTCGGATGCAATCTCAAAAACGAAAGAATGATCTCTGTTTGTTTCCAAGGCAAACCATTCACTATCACAGTAACCCAAGTCTATGCCCCACCCAGTAATGCTGAAGAAGCTGAAGTTGAACGGTCCTATGAAGACATACAAGACCTTCTAGAACTAACACACAAAAAAGATGCCATCTTCATTTATAGGGGACTGGAACAAAAGTAGGAAGTCAAGAGCTACCAGGAGTAACAGAAAAATTTGGCCATGGAGTACAAAATGAAGCAGGGCAAAGGCTGACAGAGATTTCCCTAGAGAACACACTGGTCATAGCAAGCACCCTCTTCCAACATTACAAGACAAGACTCTACACATGGGCATCACCAGATGGTCAACACCGAAATCAGATTGATTATATTCTTTGCAGCCAAAGATGGAGAAGCTCTATACAGTCAGCAAAAACAAGACTGGGAACTGACTGTGGCTCAGATCATGAACTCCTTATTGCCAAATTCAGACTGAAATTGAATAAAGTAGAGAAAACCACTGGACCATTCAGGTATGACCTAAATCAAATCCCTTAATGATAATACAGTGGAAGTGACTAATAGATTCAAGGGATTAGATCTGACAGAGTGCTGAAGAACTATGGACAGAGGTTCATGACATTGTCCAGAAGGCAGGGATCAAGACTATCACCGAGAAAAAGAAATGCAAGAAGGCAAAATGGTTGTCTGATGAGGCCTTACAAACAGCTGAGAAAGGAAGAGAAGCTAAAAGCAAAGGAAAAAAAAAAAGAAAGATATACCCATTTGAATGCAGAGTTCCAAAGAATTGAAAGGACAGATAAAAAAGGCTTCCTCAGTGATCAATGCAAAGAAATAGAGGAAAACAATAGAATGGGAAGACTAGAGATCTCTTCAAGAAAATTAGAGATACCAAGGGAACATTTCATGCAAAGATGGGCACAATAAAGGACAGAACTGGTATGGACCTAACAGAAGCAGAACATATTAAGAAGAAGTGGCAAAAATACACAAAAGAACTATACAAAAAAGATCTTCATGACCCAGATAACCACAATGGTGTCACTCACCCAGAGCTAGACATCCTGGAATGTGAAGTCAAGCGGGCCTTAGGAAGCATCACTGTGAGCAAAGCTAGTGGAGGTGATGGAATTCCAGTTGAGCTATTTCAAATCCTAAAAGATGATGCTGCAAAAGTGCTGCATTCAATATGCCAACAAATTGGGAAAACTCAGCAGTGGCCACAGGACAGAAAAGGTCAGTTTTCATTCCAATCCCAAAGAAAGGCAATGCCAAAGAATGCTCAAACTACTACACAATTGCCCTCATCTTACACACTAGTAAAGTAATGCTCAAAATTCTCCAAGCCAGGTTTCAGCAGTACATGAACCATGAACTTCCAGATGTTCAAGCTAGTTTTAGAAAAGGCAGAGGAACCAGAGATCAAATTGCCAACATCTGCTGGATCACGGAAAAAGCAAGAGTGTTCCAGAAAAACATATAATTTTGCTTTATTTACCACTGTGTGGATGACAACAAACTGTGGGAAATTCTGAAAGAGGTGGGAATACCAGACCATCTGACCTGCCTCCTAAGAAGTATGTATGTGGGTCAGGAAGCAACAGTGAGAACTGGACATGGAACAACAGACTGGTTCCAAATCGAGGAAGGAGTATGTCAAGGCTGTATATTGTCACTCTGCTTATTTAACTTATATGCAGAGTACATCATGTGAAATGCTGGGCTGGATGAAGCACAAGCTGGAATCAAGATTGCTGGGAGAAATATCAATAACCTCAGATACACAGATGACACCACCCTTAAGGCAGAAAGCAAAAAAGAACTAAAGAGCCTCTTGATGAAGGTGAAAAAGGAGAGTCAAAAAGTTGGCTTAAAGCTCAACATTCAGAAAACTAAGATCATGACATCCAGTCCCATCACTTCATGGTAAATAGATGGGGAAACAATGGAAACAGTGAGAGGCTTTATTTTTTGTGGCTCCAAAATCACTGCAGATGGTAATTGCAGCCATGAAAATAAAAAGTGCTGGTTCTTTAGTTATGACCAACCTGCTGCTGCTGCTGCTGCTAAGTCGCCTCAGTCGTGTCCGACTCTATGCGACCCCATAGACGGCAGCCCAAAAGGCTCCTCCGTCCCTGGGATTTTCCAGGCAAGAACACTGGAGTGGGTTGCCATTTCCTTCTCCAATGCATGAAAGTGAAAAATGAAAGTGAAGTCGCTCAGTCATGTCCGACTCTTTGCGACCCCATGGACTGCGGCCTACCAGGCTCCTCCGTCCATGGGATTTTCCAGGCAAGAGTACTGGAGTGGGGTGCCATTGCCTTCTCCGATGACCAACCTAGACAGCATATTAAAAAGCAGAGACATTACTTTGCTGACAAAGGTCTGTCTAGTCAAAGCTATGGTTTTTCCAGTATTCATGTATGGCTGTGAGAGTTGGATTATAAAGAAAGCTGAGCCCTGAAGAAATGATGCTTTTAAAGTGTGGTGTTGGAGAAGACTCTTGAGCATCCCTTAGACTGCAAGGAGATCCAGGCAGTCCGTCCTAAAGGAAATCAACCCTGAATATTCATTGGAAGGACTGATGCTGAAGCTGAAACTCCAATACTTTGGCCACCTGATGCGAAGAAGCGACTCATTGGAAAAGACCCTGATGCTGGGAAAGATTCAATACGGGAGGAGAAGGGGATGACAGAGGATGAGATGGTTGGATGGGATCACTGAAGCAATGGACATGAGTTTGAGTAGGCTCCAGAAGTTGGTGATGGACAGGGAAGCCTGGTGTGCTGCAGTCCATGGGGTCGCAAAGAGTCAGACACGACTGAGCGACAGAACTGAACTGAAACTTGCTCCAAATTACATGTTCTTAACCTTGACCGTTTGCTGTTCTCAACAGAAAATACAGTGTGAAAAGAGATAAATCCAAAGCCAGAACCCTTAGGAACACCCCTGTTAAAGTCTGAGTGGACAACACACATTCCTCAGCATCAGACTGAAAACAACGCAAGACAGCAAAGTGATCTTGTTACAAAGAGAAGAATGGGAAGGCAAAAGAAACAGCTGTCTAGTGATGAAATACAGTACACAAAGGACAGAGAAGATGGTCTTATTTTTTTTTTTTTTTCTCTTACAACTGAGGAGAACTGTCTCTGGTAATTAAAAAAAATTTTTTTTTGATCAAATGGTTTTAAGCTAAGTGCTACCTTTAATATACGCCCCCCCCCCCTATTTTTAACCTAGCCATATTGAAGGTCATTTATAGCACTTAAGGAAAACATGCTAGGATACGGAAGGGCAGCAAAACTAAATCCAAGAGAAATCTACACTCTGACTGGATGTCCTGGGTGTTGCCATCTCTTTGGCCAGAGAAGAGTCTGTCCATGGCTTCCCATCATTCTCTACCTCTCTGCATTTCAGCATTTGTTCTGTGTTCCTTTCAATTTCTGCATCACATACACCTCCCCAGTGTCTCTTCAATGCCTTCACCTAGTTCACAGGTGAAGTTTGTATTAAGTTTGCTGCGAAAGAAACTTAACAAAAGGGAAGACTATTTGAAAACCTCATGAAACTAACCTTCAAAACGATCCATATTCTATGTATGAAGAAATCATCATTATCCTCAGTGTTACTTCTTTGCCAAGTGTCTTTTTAGGTAATAGTTGGTATTTGAGCTCATTCCACATGTCCATTCAGACTCATGTGTGCTATAAATTTAACTCCTTGTCAGAAGTATTTTAATCTTAACATGTTGAACCCCTCCACTCTGCCCTTATGAACTCTAGCCAACTTCTGGCCCTGGAGCAGTTTGTGTGTCTTAAGCACAAAGTACATGTAGATGACTCATCAGAGCCATCTAGGATCAGTCTTGCTAAAGGTACTGTATTAATCTTGGCACTTCAGTTGTCATGGTGATTTTGGGGTTCTTGGAGTTTCTCTGTTCAAACCAGATGGTAGCTAAGGGTTCCTAACTCCTTGTAGATATAAGTGAACTAATCTGCCTATGCAGCTGACAATGGACTACAGTTATTCCCATGGTAGATTAGAGATCCCTAGTGCTAATTTCCTTTGGTTACATCCATTTCCAGCTTCCACTTCCATTTTCATCCTTCTTGGTTCCACTCTGTCTCCACCCAAATTTAAAACTCAACCCTTTACTGGATTTAACTGAAAACTCTACTCACATCTACATTTTATGAGAAGAATAATTTTGCTGAAGGTTTACAGAAGGAGTTGTGTAAAGAATTTTTAACTGGGTCCTGCATATTGTTCTGCCTCCTTCGTTACATATCTCCTTATCTCGATTTAGTTTTATTTATTCCTTCTCCTTTTTTTTCCCCCCCTTGGGTAGAACTGGATTCACTACTTTGTCTAAAATCTTGGCCATTATTGATGCCTTTAACATCTGAATTTTTTCCCTAAGAACAGGTCACTGCTAGTATTTCAAGTAATTACAATATTCTTCCTAAGAGGCATTTATATGAACAAGATTTTCTCCATTTTGTTACACTATGAGACCTGTTTCTATGCTTTTACAATTCACACACATGACCTCCTTGTGTTCTCTAAGTTTCCTTTCAAGTGGGCTCCTCTTGATTTGTCTCTTTGCCTGAACAGTAGGTTGTTCTAGATCTTTGCTAGGTTAGTCTGTTGACTGACAGTATTCCTGTAATACCTGTGCTATTTGGAAATCTGCCTGTCCTCCAGCCTTCATTTGTCACTAACTCCTGAGCACCCTTCTCTCCAATGGTTCACTCCTTTCCTTGAGTCCAAGTTCTGACACGCAGTATGTGTCTCACCTTGTGGATGTTCACCTTTTCCCAATTTCATTCATCTTACTTCATTCAACTTCCTCAGTCCAAGTTCTGACACCATGAAAACGCTCAATAAATATTTATAATCAATGATGAATGCACATGACTCTCTTGCTTCAGGAATCCCATGCATGGTCTGGTTACTGCAGAGTAGGTCTCTCCTAGGCTATTCTGCTGTATCAAGAAAACATCAGGGTCATGTTTTAATGCTTTAGTCTAGAAGACATATATTACAACTAGGCTTTGATGACATGAAATGTAATTTTGAAGCAAAATCCAAAAGAAATGAGAACTAGTGTAAACCTAGGTATAGCTTGTTACTTTTTTTTTTAAACCCAGCCTTTTGAAAAGGATTTCTTGTCATCTTGCCTTAAACAGAGCAACCCAGGAAAGTTGTGAGTACCTAGTTCTATGAATAAGATTATAATTATTTCAAATTTGCTTTATATTTCTTCTCAACAGTGACCTACTGAGATTATGTTGGCAGTCCAGTGGTTAAGACTCTGTGCTTCCACTGCAGGAATCAGGGGGTCAATTCCTGGTTGGGGGAACTAAGGTCCCACATGCTTTGTGGTGTGGAAAAAAAAAAGTGACCTACTATAACCCAATAATTCAACTATTTATTTATCCTGGGAAAAAGTCTGCAAATATGCACCAGGAAATGCATATAAGAATGTTCATGGAATTAGAATTTATGTTAAAGAATTAAAAACAGCTTAAGTATTCATGTTCAGAAAAATCAATAAATAACTTGTATAGAATTCTGTTGCATAAAAGCATAGCAGTGAAAATGCAATACCAATGCATTCATCTACATAGGTAAAGTGTCTTGTTAAGTGAAGGAGCAAGTTCCAGAAGGCTCTATAAAATATGGCATTGCTTTTATAATGCTCTAAAACAAGTGAAAGCAAAATAGTGTTTGGGCAGTTTTTGTTTTTTGTTTTTTTTTCCCCTAATGACTTAACCAACAAGAGTAAGAATTCCTCCAATTATAAGGAAGAAGAGATAGACTTGAGTAAGTCAACATTTTACCTTGTAAGTCTTAATCATAGTGAATTGTCATTCTGCCCAAAATCTGGGAAAGTAAAGCATCAATTTTTCGTGGGAAAAATACTACCCTCCAAGAATAGAACACTGGAGAACTACATGGATAAAGAGGATCTGGTAACTTCTTTTTGAGATTCTTTCCAGTTGCATGAGACTGAAAACTCACTGAACTCTGGACATGGTAGGGGAGAATGAGTGACCTGCAAAAATAGATTTAAGGAGGAAAAGTGTGCTTACAATATTATGGAGAGAAAAGAATCAGAAATGTCCCCCTAAGGTTGGAAAGAAGAGCACTAATAAGGGAATGCAAACCAAAACTAGTCAACAAGTTGATTGAATTGGGGAATAAGAAATTAGACTATACATTTTAATGTTGTGTATTAATCTCCATTATTAGATGAGTTTTATATTGATACAAAGCTCTAGGAAAACTTTTGACAATTTGTAGCAATTATATTAAAAACAATTATACCCTATGACTAGTCATCTTAATTTTTATAGATGTAATTCCAAGCTTGTTTATTACATTATTATTAATGATGTGAAAAATTAGGAAAAGCATGATTATCTGATAATAGTATACTGCAACATTTATCATAAATGACATCATAACATTTATCATAAATTTATTATCATAAATGATACATCCAGATGATAAAATATTATCTTTAAAATTTCTGACAGTATTCACAGCATGGAGACATATTCCTGATATCATTAGAAACTGATAGTATAAATAAATTGAATTTTAATCTTGGCATGATGTCAACTGTATAAATATATAGGAACATAATCAGGAAAATCATTTTCTTACAGGTATTGACATTGGTAAATTTCATCCTACTTATATTTTCAAGGTTTTCTAACTTATCTACAGTGTATAGTTTTTAAAAACCTTAAATAACAAGAAACCAGCAAACTTTAAAAATGGTGTGTTGAAGCGTTAGATAATTTTCCTTTCAACTCTTACAGCTAAATCTTCACTGTGGTGGAAAGAATACACACAAAACACCAGGAGATCTAATCTCACCACTAACTAACCAGCTTTGTTAGAAAATCTCTTTGAGCCTATTTCTTTTGTCTTTAAAGTGTCCAGCCTCTCTCAGAGGGGTTTTATGAGGATCAAATGGCATAATGTATTTGTAATCTCTTTAAAAGTACAAAGTGCTATCCTAAGGCTGTTGAGAGAGCATTCCGTTCCCAAATACTTACTGGAAACTCATAGGCAACTTGTCAGAAAAGCACACTGTACTTTAATAAGAGTAGAAGTGTGATTCACATATCTTGTCTGAAATGAAGTGAACTTTAGTCATTAAGTGGGCAAAGTGGATCAAGAATCCAGAAAGTCAAATATGAAATTTATTTAATTCTCCAGAGTCAAACAGGTAGCTAAATGCTGTTACTTGACTTGTATTCCAGGAAGTATGTCAGGAGGAATAGACTGATAGGGAGGTTTGTGACCCAAGGGGAAATACAACATCTAAAAGAAGAGACAACAGAGGAAAGGAAGAAAACACTATGAACACTTAAAACCTGGACCATGCTAACCTGATACAATAAACAATTTGGTTCTTTACTTAGTTTTAATTTTTTTTTCATAGCACCTTAAAACAATGATTTGATTGAAATACCATGGGCAGAGTAGAAAAAACAGATGGCTCTGGTGAAGGCTAAGAAAGCTGGGGAAGTTAACAGCCTATTGAAAATGAACTCCTACATAAATTTGACTTCCACTTATGGGTAATGCAGAGAGGATTAAATCTGAAATCTACCAGCTGATAACTCAAGGGTCTTCATTCTGACAGTCCCTGTCACAATCGAAAGCCAAGTGATTAATACAAGAATCAGGTGTGCTAATTATCATGTAGAATACAGAAACTCTAATTCTCTGCCTGCCTGGAAATGTCACTTCTCAAAGAAGGAAAACACTAAAATCATAAGTCAGAATCACTTTGAGTGCCCAATAATGTCATGATTTCAAATTGGTGATTTCCATAATTAGGTACATGTTCATTTCATTAGATCATGTGGGAGAAACGATGGAAAAATCCTTTGCTTCTTGATTATAAAAGCTAATACAATGCACAGTTACACTT
The DNA here is from genome assembly GCF_032452875.1 of Bos javanicus. Classification (NCBI taxonomy): domain Eukaryota; kingdom Metazoa; phylum Chordata; class Mammalia; order Artiodactyla; family Bovidae; genus Bos; species Bos javanicus. The sequence goes on along the minus strand of NC_083878.1, from coordinate 31,947,616 downwards.
TTATTGTGCATAGAAAATGCACAATAATAAATGTGCTGAGAAAATGGCTGAAATAAATAAGACTCCCCACATGCCTCAGAACTTGTATTGCTCAAAATCTTTTGTGATGTTTATAGTAAAAGGGGTTAAAAAACTCTATCACATTTATAACCCAAACAAATTAAGAATGCAATTGAGATACCAAAAATGAGAATCAGTTCAGTTCAGTCGCTGAGTCATGTCTGACTCTTTGTGACCCGATGAATTGCAGCATGCCAGGCCTCTATGTCCATCACCAACTCCCAGAGTTTACTCAAACTCATGTCCATTGAGTCGATGATGCCATCCAGCCATCTCATCCTCTGTCGTTCCCTTCTCCTCCTGCCCCCAATCCCTCCCAGCATCAGTCTTTTCCAATGAGTTAACTCTTCACATGAGGTGGCCAGAGTATAAGAGTTTCAGCTTTAGCATCAGTCCTTCCAATGAACAGCCAGGACTGATCTCCTTTAGAATGGACTGGTTGGATCTCCTTGCAGTCTAAGGGACTCTCAAGAGTCTTCTCCAACAACACAGTTCAAAAGCATCAATTCTTTGGCGCTCAGCTTTCTTCACAGTCCAAATCTCACATCCATACATGACCACAGGAAAAATCATAGCCTTGACTAGATGGACCTTTGTTGGCAAAGTAATGTCTCTGCTTTTGAATATGCTATCTAGGTTGGTCATAACTTTCCTTCCAAGGAGTAAGCGTCTTTTAATTTCATGGCTGCTGTCTCCATCTGCAGTGATTTTGGAGCCCCCCAAAATAAAAGTCTGACACTGTTTCCACTGTTTCCCCATCTATTTCCCATGAAGTGATGGGACCGGAGGAAATGTTGAGCTTTAAGCCAACCTTTTCACTCTCCTCTTTCACTTTCATCAAAAGGCTTTTTAGTTCCTCTGCACTTTCGGCCGTAAGGGTGGTGTCATCTCCATATCTGAGGTTATTGATATTTCTCCCAGCAATCTTGATTCCAGCTTGTGTTTCTTCCAGCCCAGCGTTTCTCATGATGCCCTCTGCATATAAGTTAAATAAGCAGGATGACAATATACAGAGTCATTTTGAATAAAAGCACAAATACTAGAAGGATATTTCTTTTTAGAAAATAATCATTTACTTCTTCATTTTTGGGCTGTGCTGAGTCTTTGTTGCTGTGCAGGCTTTCCTCTAGTTGCAGCCAGTGGATGCTACTCTCTAGCTGTGGGGCGGGGGCTTCTCTTGTTGCAGAGCATGGGCTCCAGGTATGCAGGCTTCAGTCGTTGTGGCACGGGGGCTCATTAGTTGTGGCATGTTTGCCTCAATCGTTGTGGCGTGTTTGGCTCAATAGTTGCAGCTCCCAGGCTCTAAAGCACAGGCTCAACAGTTGTGGTGAACAGGCTTAGTAGCTCTGTGGCATGTGGGATCTTCCTGGATCAGGGATTGAACCCTTGTCTCCTGCATTTGTAGTTGGATTCTTTACCACTGGGCCACCAGGGAGACTCTAGAAGTATATTTCTAGCATCTTACATTCCTAAGAGGGACTTTAATGATGTTAAGCATAATTCTGAGTGTTCAAAGACCACACACAAACACACGCATGTGTGTGTGTATGTACATGCATGTATATAAATACATAGGTATTTTGGTACCAAAGCAAACATAAACCCCTATAAAGTTAATACAAACAAGGTGGGTTCTAACAGTAGAAAGAAGGAAAAAAACGTGTGCATATGAAACATTGATGTACATCAAGTTTAATTTCATGAATTCTTATCATTTAAAAAAACTTGGATATTTTACTGGATGGATGGCATCTCAGGTACTGGAAATTTTGAACTCAGTAACATTTGAGATAAATGAGGATTTCTGAGAAGAAACAATGCATTGGTGATTCAGAATTAACTTATAAGCAGTAGTACATTATTTAAAGTGAGAAGAGATTTATCTATCTGAACTGGCACAGATACTTCTAATCCAACTATTTCACAATAGGTCTAGTCTGGGGCTTCCTTGATAGCTCAGTGGTAAAGAACCTACCTGCCAATGCATGAGAAATGCATTTGATCCCTAGGTCAGGAAGATCCCCTGGAGAAGGAAATGGCAACCCACTCCAGTATTCTCCAGTATTCAATGCAGGAGAAATGCATTTGTTCCCTAGGTCAGGAAGATCCCCTGGAGAAGGAAATGGCAATGCACTCCAGTATTCTTGCCTGGGAAATTCTTCCCCTGGAGAAGGAAATGGCAACCTACTCCAGTATTCTCCAGTATTCAATGCAGGAGAAATGCATTTGATCCCTAGGTCAGGAAGATCCCCTGGAGAAGGAAATGGCAACGCACTCCAGTATTCTTGCCTGGGAAATTCTTCCCCTGGAGAAGGAAATGGCAGCCCACTCCAGTATTCTTGTCGTGGACAGAGGAGCCTGGTGGGCCACAGTCCATGGGGTTGCAAAAGAGTCGGACACAACTGAATGACTAAACAACAGCAACTAGTCTGGAATCAAACAAAATCCTGAGAAGAAATGTTTACAAAGGATTTGGAACTATTGTGTGTCCATTTAGAAAAATATTATTACTAGAAAGAGGGACTTGTGAAATTCTGAGCTTTGTGATAGAAAGAAGCAAAAGTCTAAACGAGGACCTGGTTCATGGCACTGGCTCTGCCGTTTGGTGACTGACTGACTTTGGGCAAATGCACCTATCTGAGTCTTGATTCTCTTACTTTGAAATGGGTAACAAATAATAATTTCCCAGACAAATGTAAGGGTTTTTAGAAGTATCAAATATAAAAAATGAAATTAGTTTCAAGTACATTTGGCTAAAATCAGTTCTACTAATGTAAAGTATTATTGAGAAAACAGATATACTTTAAAAATATATATGCTTTTTAAAAATAGATCTACCTTTTTAATATTTTTTGGAATGCTGTTTGTGAATTAAGTTCTGTAGAGGTAATACAATTTTAAATATATTAGAAGTATATCCTATTTAGAGGCATCTTATGGGAAATCATTTTGTGAAACTAATAACCACCTAGCTTTTCATATACTGGATTCCTTTAAAGTCAGGTATATTTGAAGTGTCAGAATATGCAACATTTTTTACCATAATGGCAATTCAAATTAGTAATTTTAAGAATTTTACCTTAAAAATTGAGAACATTTTCCACTTAGTTTTTGGCTCCTCACACTTGGTCCAAGAAAATCATTCACTTGGTCTAGATTTTGTCATTTTTTTGTGAATAATGTGATAAGCATTTAGGGTGTTTCACAAGAACAGAGTGAAAGTGGGAAATACCAAAAATCCTTGGTATTGTGTGGTTTGTTTGCTGATATTTATTCTGGGAAGCTTATAGTGTGTGTGCCCGTGTTTCTCACATGGTCCACTAGGCTCAATGAAGCAGATATTTAATAAATATTAATTTAATATTCTCAATGGTTAAATTATATTGTAAGATTGTACAATTACTCTCCATCCTATTTCATCCTTCAGAGAAGAGTTCATTCTCTCCCTAGATAGCTTTCTTTTCTGTATTTTATTCTTAATGAAAAATTTAATAGTAGGAAACCTAATATTTTTTTTTTTCATTTTCCAATACATCAGTCAGAAAAGTGGAACTTAACTGTTTTTCTAATGTGGCCTTCTTTGTGGCTGTGCTTACAACTGGTGAGCTTCTCTAAGATCATTCTATGAAGTGCTCTCTGGTCCCTACCTCTAAGCTCGACTCTCAGATTCCTCACACATTTCTCAGCTGCCAATTGGAAGATAACATGTCATGTATCCATTCCTATGAAATATATTGCTGGTTAGATGAGATATGCTCTAGTGTATATGTGTGTGCATGCGTGTTCAGTCACTTCAGCTGTGTCCGACTCTTCGCTATCCTGTGAATTGTGGCCTGCTGGGCTCCTTTGTCCATGGGATTCTCCAGGCAAGAACACTGGAATGGGTTGACATGCCCTCCTCCAGACAGGATCTTTCTAACTCAGATATCGAACCTGCGTCTCTTATGTTTCCTGCATTGGCAGTCAGGTTCTTGACCACTAGTGCTACCTGGGAAACCCTGTATATGATATATCCCTCATGAAAAATAAATGCTTACACTCTGCTGAGATCTATCTGAATGGAAAATGAGCATGAAACAAATAAATTCATACCCATTCCCATCATCAATTTTTTAAAATAAAAAAGTGTTCTGGAAGCACAAATTGCACTATTTTTGAAAGGATTATACACAGCACTATTTTCACACAATTTGGATGATCTGGCAAAAGTCACGGGCACCTTTGGTTTAGATGTTTTTCTGTTTTATTTCTTTACAGGCTGTTTATGGGCTTGAATGATTTTCAGAAGTGAAAATTTTTACATTTCTTGGAAGCTGAATCCTATGACCATGCAGAAAATTCTTTTGGCCTCAGTTTTTTTTTTTTTTTTTAATTCATTTTACTGATGTTTGTGTTATTGCTAACAATACAGTCAGGAGTCTAAAAGTAAATCTTACTGTTTTTTAGGGCAAATTTTCACTCAGGGAAAGGAGAGAAAAAGCCCCAAAGGCAGTACCATTGGGATATAAAAGCTAATATAATGAATAACATTTTGTGGCAGGCTTTGCTTATGCTCATTTCTCAATGAATGTTGAAGTGAAATAATTTCTGCAGAAAAGTAATAAACTATAAGAGACTGATAGAAAAGACAAACTGTATCAAAATACACAGGAAAGTTGGTCAAGAAGCATAGTAAAGAGCATAAAATAAACAGATCAAAAGGATAGCAATGAAAATGTCATGTCCCAAAGATTCTTAAGTGAGGAACATTTGAGAACAAGTGTAGTAGATGGTTTTTCAGGGTATATTTTCTGTTTGTCGATTGGTTTAAAGGGTGGGTTTTGAAATAGAAGAAAGAAGGATGTTCTCAGAACTACTTTCTATTTCCTTGGGATTTTAAATATACAAAATGTTTTTAACGTATATATACAAACACACACACATATATATATATATATGCACACCCACATGCACAAAAGTTGATCTTTACCTTTAGAGAAAAAGCAAACTACAGAAAACTGCCCTTGCACAGCTGAGCAGTTAGCATACAAAATGGATATTCCACCAAGTGCTTTTTTCACAAAGCTCCACTGATCTGAATGAACTAGCCAATTGGAGTTTCTCTCCTCTCCTGTCTGGTCCATTGATTTCCGCCTGGACATATTGATCTCAGACTTTCTAGGTGGTTCACAAACAGCTCAGGTTAAATTAACTTGAGGACAGTGTTTGAAAATGTAGAATTACTCTCACTTTTTCATGCCTGTTATTAAGCATTGTTTCCAGAAGATCAATCTTTTAATTACATTGTGCCTCCCTACTGGTGGCTCTCAGTAACAAGAAGTGTATTGTGCACTGACTGGAAAAATAAAAAGAAGAGAAAAAAAAAATCCCTTCTAGCACATTGCCTTTGCAAAAGTGACATCTCCAGGATATTGAATAGAGCCTGATCTTTACCAGGATATCTAAAGTTGATCCTAAAATCTCTATCTCTATCAAACATTCACCTTCATGAATTCACAGTTGGGTGGAAGCACATATACTGTAATAGCTATGTGCTCACTATAATAGCTATGTGTATTTGTTGCATAATAGGAATTGTGTTAAGCATGCTAAATATTATATACTATGAAGTTGCCTCTGTGGTCCTTTCCTGTTTTATGTTATTTTCCTTCTACCTTTACTGAGATATAATTGACACACCACAATGTATAAGTTTAAGGTGTACAGCATAATAATTTAACTTATCTATCTTTCCCTATTTTAGAAGTGAGGGAAGTAAGGCTCAGTGATACTGGATAATTTACCTATGGCCTTCAACAATAAGTGGCAGGTTATCCTAAATTTAGTTTTGCCTTACCCCAAAGGTAAGGATATTAACTCTTATGCTATTTTTAATATATTTTTCTTCAAATAACTTAATGTAATACCATGTTTTTTTTACCTTTTGTATTGTGTCTCGATTTCTGGTAAGAAGAAAGGGGCAGAAATCATCTTTAGCACTTTGCAGATAGGAAAAACAGAAGCACAGAAAAACTGAGTAGCTTTTCCAGTGTACGTAAGAGAAGAAGAGAATTAAATGTATATATGTTCTCATTGTGAATGTCTTTTTGTTCATGAGATGCTATATTAAAAATGCTGCAAATTCTTTGCAGAGTCATCCACTGGTGGAGTCCATTTCCCCTCTCCTTAGATCTGAGTGACTTGACTGGCATTATGCAGCAGCAGTATTATTCTCTTATTTCTGTGGCTTTGTAAGAAGCACTGCAGCTTCTGCTCCACCTTAGTCCAGTCACTCTGGGGGAAACCAGCTGCATTGTAGGAAGTTACTCTGAGACCATCAGTCTGTGAGGAAGCCAGAGTGAGCCACTTAGGCCAAAAGGACAGCAAAAAAGAACCTGACCAGATCCAGCTCTTCTAACTGTCTCATCCCAAGTCCCAAACAAGTGAATGAAACTGTTGTTTAGATGTTCTAGCCTCAGGGGCTTCAATGTGGAGAAGAATCAAGGAGTCCAACCCACAACCAGGAGAAAACCTCAGAGATATATCACCTCAGAAGAGCTGTCCCAGATATATCCAGCCATTTAAGCCATGCTATTCAGGCTCCAGTCAACATGCAAAAAATACACAGTGGACCAGTTGCTCCAAGGAATTCTAGAATATCATGGTGCCCTGCTATCTCTAAGACTAGTTTACCTACCCCACCTTTGAGGTGCTTTATTATGGGCTTTAAATGTTTAGCTCTTTACCTATAATAGTAGACACAGATTTCTAGTGAGACATTATCTTGAGACATTGAGGGCCATGTCCCAAGACATATTTGAAAATCAATTACAGACTTCTGGTTTCCTGTGAAAGTAAATAAAGGACATTGATCCCTAGTGATTTTTAACTTCTCATCAGACTCTCCTTTTATGCTTTGGGTTTGTCTGACTGCGGGAACCTTACAAAATTATAAAACATAATGTGAAATGATAGACTTAGATATATTTTGAGAAAAGACATATGAATGCATGAATATAAATGAGATTCTGGTGATGGAAGGTGCAATATTACACACTATTCTATCTACCAAGAAGCTTTAATATTTTAAGAACAAATAGCATGGTTGAGGTACATTTTCTCTGCATAATTCTAACTCTGCTCCCTTTGAATCCTATTTTTAGGGGTTACTTAGACTATTCAGAGGGGGTTTCCCTTGTAGCTCAGTTAGTAAAGAATCTGCCTGCAATGCAGGAGACCAGGATTAGATCCCTGGGTTGGGAAGATCCCCTGGAGAAGGAAATGGCAACCTACTCCAGTAGTTTTGTCTGTGAAAACTTATAGACAGAGGAGCCTAGCGGGCTATAGTCCATGGGGTTGCAAGAATCGAACATGACCTAGTGACCAAACCACCACCACCAGGCTATTCTGAAATTATTGTGGGAATAGGTGCACTTTCTAATAGAGTCTGGGAGGAGTGCCTAATGAAAAGTGTGAACAGATATTCTAGGCAAGCTTGATTTCATACTTCCAAGTATCTGTCATCAACTCATAGACTTATGAGATCACCCACAGGGTAATATCCCGCTGCAGAAGCTACAGAATATATTTCTCTCTCGCCCATTAAATTCCTAACCTTTGAAATGTCCAGGACCTATATTTTTCTCAGATTGCAGAAAGGAATAAAGAGGAGCTCCGTGCTATACAAAAGGAAAAAGGAAAGATGTGATACCTTTTCACCTTTGTTATCTCTCTATGCTGATTCCAGTCCCACCAAATGTAAGCTGGGATGAAAAAGAAAGTTAAAAAAAAAAAAGCAGTAATGTCACTGAAAGCAGAAAAACAGACAATGCAGAATTTTTCAGGACATTCCTTTGGAGACTCTGGCCTATATGAGATCAAATTCCAGTCTCCCTTTTTCTTTCTGGGGAGTTTGGGCAGCAACTCTTGGTGCACTTTTGTGACCTGGTTATTCTTCTCCCCCAGATGCCTGCTAGCCATTTATCAAAAATCTACCTGGCTTTAGCCGAAGTGAGAGTAATACTTGTAGGATTTTGAAATACCGAATCTATATTAGGCCTCTGAAAAATTGCTGACAAGTACCCTGGACGAATGTACCTAAGAACATTTTACATTAGCTGACTTTTCAAAGTTGCAGGATAGATCCCATGTCAATTCACTCTAGAGTTCCTAAGGATTTACAAGTGTATTGAGCACTGAGAGTGGGAAATATGTGACCAAGTGGAGTGATGGAAGGAAAGATGCTTGCTTGCTAAATATCAGCTTCACATTATAATCATTTCAATCAGAAGTTGAAAACAAGTTGGCTTGTCACACAACACCACGCAGCTAAATTATATTTTCATTCTGTACCCCACAAGTCAGGAGCAATGTTTAAGAACTTGGGCTAAACACAACCTTTAAAAATCTTCAAACCAATTGGTTCTTTTTTAAAAAAAGTATTTATTTTTTAAATGAAGGATAATTGCTTTACAGAATTTTGTTGTTTTCTGTCAAATGTCAACATGAATCATCCATGGCTTTACAATTGGTTCTTTAAATAAAGTCTGTTTATTTCTCAAAGAATGTCCATAAGTGTAAGCTCCTCCAAAACACAAATCACTCAAAATGTTCATTTAAGACATTTTTTTAAAATTCTGATTTAAATGTACAATCAAGAGCTCAGAAATAAACATATATAACCTGGCCACAGTTACTGATGTAGGCAGACATCAATATTTTGAAGGTTTTTTTTTTTTTAATGAGTGATGGGAAATATTTACAGGTAGAATAATTATTCATTGGGGTCTGATTTGAAAACAAGTGGATTATCACTAAGCAGTACTATAATGAAGTCTTTTGGTTGAGTTAAAAGCTGGTCTGTTTCTCTTATCATGAGAATGGTGACCAAAATCTCTGACGTGGCCTGTAATGCTTTGTAAGATCTGAGACATGTCCTTATCTCCAGCCTCCATTTCTTTTTTTCTTTTTTCTCCTTCTTTCCTTATTTATTTTTAACTGTAGGATAATACAATATTGTGTTTTTTCTGCCATACATCAACATGGATCAGCCATAGGTATACAGTGTTCTCTCCTTCTTGAGCCTTGCTCCCACCTCCCACCCCATCCTTCCCCTCTAGGTTATCACAGAGCCCCAGTTTGAGTTCCCTGAGTCATATAGCAAATTCCCACTGACTACATTACATATATTACCCAGCTTCCATTTCTAAGACTCCACCTTTCTTTCTCTGTATCTATACCCTTAACCTTATTTTAGTCCTTGTAATGCTTCATTCACTATCCTGAAATAGCCAGTTCCATATTGTTTCAGACTCAGTCAAGTTAACTTTGTCATATTAAATTTCACTATTTCTATATAATAGTTATTGATTCCTGGCCTCTTTCATCACCCTCCCCCTGCTATTACATGAAATATTGGAATAAGATAAGCACTATATTATAGAAATATAGGTCATGATAATATTCTAGATTAAGTGATACCAATGTTGTTATATATTTGCTCATAAAAATATGTTACTATTATAGTCCATGACTACTATGTCTGCTCTTGGAGGGATATATTGAGGAGCTATAAAGACTGAACCCTGGAAATTGTGGCATTATCTTTTCTTTACATTTTAGATAAGAGTGAGCTATTTCAAGTTACTTAAGGTATTTTTCTTTATGCCAAGGTGAATCACTAGGATAAATCATACACAATATGATAATTCCCAGTACTTTGTCTGTCATTAATCAGTGGAGGATCACTGTGTGAACACACACAATTTTTGATACAGGAACCCCTACTGTCATGGAGGATAACTTAAAGCCATAGAGCAATGAGCATTTACAATTTGGGTGGTTAGACACTTATAAGAAATTACTGGAATTGCATCGATGAGAGTGATACAAAATTTATGAATAAGTTTAAGTTAAAAAGTGATTTGATTTAAAGAAAAAAGCAAATAATATAGCAAGCGGCAATGGACATAGCAAAAAGCGTAAAACTGGGTATAGATAACTAAAATATTAATCTTTTCACTTTCGTCTTCATCCCAAGTACATGAGACTAAATCTTTGGGGGTCATTGCTAATCTTTGCTCTGCTGCTGCTGCTAAGTCGCTTCAGTTGTGTCCGACTCTGTGTGACCCCAGAGACGGCAGCCCACCAGGCTCCCCCGTCCCTGGGATTCTCCAGGCAAGAACACTGGAGTGAGTTGCTATTTCCTTCTCCAATGCATGAAAGTGAAAAGTGAAAGTGAAGTTGCTCAGTTGTGTCCGACTCTTCTCAACCCCATGGACTGCAGCCTACCAGGCTCCTCCATCCATGGGATTTGCCAGGCAAGAGTACTGGAGTGGGGTGCCATTGCCTTCTCCTCTTTGCTCAACCAGCTTAAATATCCATTTGCAGTCCAAAGCTGAGCTTTTTTTTTTTTTTAAACTCTCTTGGTAATCAGCCATCTAAAATTACTTTATGTTTGGACATATCATGTTTATCCTTGAACCTAGATTGACATTTTTCTTTTTGAATGTGGTTGTATTTGTCCCCTTCTTCCAATTGAGAAATCAGGCAAGAAATAATGGATTAGGCAGACTGTCAATTTCAGACCTGAGACCAAAGGCTCTCATACATAAAATTTGTTTACATAGATCAAAGGAGTGCATGTGTGTGTGGGTGTGTGTATGCTGAGGAAGACACTGAAGATAACAATAGCTAATATTTGTTGAAACTTGGATCCAAAGGGTAGGGAGGTAAGGAGATGGTACAAAGGATGAATAAGGATTAGGTAAGCAGTGGCTGGAGTAGGCTCTAGAAGCTAAAAACAGGTTAGGGCATCCGATTAGTCAGAAGAGGGTGCTGCTGAGTGGGAAATGTCTGTGGTTCTGTGCTCAAGGCAACTTTTTGTTTGTCCCAGTGCCCCAGAGTATAGGGGCTGCGTTTACTTAAAATGAGTGGACGAGGTAAAACAAAGCCTGAAATTTAAAAGAATGATGGTCCTACGGACTCTTCCCACAGGATTCCTGTGCCCTAAACCCTGGTGGCTGGCTTCTGAGGTCTGCTGCTCTAAGCTGTCCTTTTTATAGATTCCTTCAACAGGACTTGTCGCTCATATCCTTCTAACTCAGTGTACTCGAATTATATTGTTTGGTTGCACATGTTTTCATAGGGTCAAACTGTTTACACTTTCCTTCAACTTACTCCATAGAATCCTTCTGCTCTTATTAATGGCCATTGTTTTTAAGAAAATGCCAAAATCTTATATATCTATAGTAATCAGTACTGTGTACCATGGGCTGAGAGTTAGACACAGAGACCTGTACAGCCATCTAGACAGCCCACAAATAGTTTCATATAAATATACACAAGTGGTTTCTGACAAAAATGCACATGCAACTCAATGGAAGATAAATACTATTTTTAAGAAATTATATTGGAACAACTGCTGCTGCTGCTAAGTCGCTTCAGTAGTGTCCGACTCTGTATGACCCCATAGACGGCAGCCCACCAGGCTCCCCTGTCCCTGGGATTCTCCAGGCAAGAACACTGGAGTGGGTTGCCATTTCCTTCTCCAATTGGAACAACTAGATATCTATAATAAAAAAATCAATCTTGACCCGAGTCCCACACCTTATACAAAAATTAACTCAAAATGGATCATGAACATAAATGTACAATTTCATGCAGTTATCAGAAAATCTGTGTGATCAAAAAGTAGGCAAAAATTTATTAGAGTTCATACCATAAATGTGTTCCATAAAAGGAAAAATTGATAAATTAGATTTTATCAAAATTTAAAAGTTTTGCTCTGTGAAAGACTCTGTTAGAAGAATGAAAAAATAAGATACATTAGGAAAATGTACATGTAAACCACATGCCCCTCAAAGGACTAGTATCTAGAATATATAATAAAATCTTGAGACTCAACAGTAGATGAATAGTCTAATTGGAAAATGGGCAAAACAAATGAGGAGGCATTTCACTGAAGAGAAAATACAGATGGCAAATAAGCACATGAATAGATGTTTAACATCATTGGCCATTAGGGAAATGCAAATTAAAACCACAATGAAATATCACTACATATTGATCAAATGACTAAAAAATAACAAGATTAAATGCTGGTGAGGACGCAAAGAAACTGTACCATTTACACTTTGCTGGTGGGAATGTGGAATGGCACAGTCATTTTGGAAAAGATTAGCATTCTCTTTTAAAGTAAACCTGTACCTACCATATGACACAGCAACTGCGCTCCTGGACATTTATTCCAGAAATATAAAAACAGGTTCACACAAAAACCTTTCTGTGTTTTTACAGTAATAGCCAATAACTGAAAACTACTCAGATGTCCTTCAATAGGTGACTAAATGATTGTGGCACTTCAGGATCATTGAAAACTGCTTGACAACAGAAGGAACATACTATGAATATACCTAACAGTCCATAGATTTATGCAAAATGAAAAATAATCCCCCCAAATTCCATAATATATGATTAAAATTACATAATATTCTTGAAGGGACAAAATTATAGAAACAGAAAAGGGATGGAAAGAGGAAGTAGGTATAATTATAAAAGGGTAACAGGAGGAAGTATTGTAATGATGGAAATGTACTATAATATTCTGGTTAAGATATTGCATTAGGGGAGTTATCATTGGGAGATGTTACATTGGGAGAAATTGAGTAAAGGGTACATAGAACCTCTTTGTATTACTTCTTATTAATATAATTACATATGAACCCACAATTATCTCAAAATTGAAAACAATTAAAAATTATCTGGATACACTGTAGATAGGTTTCTAGGAAAGCAAGACTATAGTAAGACGAGGTGATGAACTAATGGAGAGAAGGAATAGATGTGGCTTAAGCTAAGTCAGTGGCAATGGTATTTGTGATGACTGTATCAGGTTGAAACATACGGAAGTGGTAGAAACCAGTAATACTTCTGAATATTTGGATGTGGAAATAAAGGAAAAGGAGGTGTTATGGATGAAGTCTAAATTTGGGATTTGGATAATAGGCTGGATAATGCTGATGATATTTATTGAAATAGTTAATTTAAGAATACAAGCAGGTTCATGGGAAAGGGAGAAGAAGCCAAGCAAAAAAGGGTATGGCTAGAGAGAGTATGATGGAGAAGGCAATGGCACCCCACTCCAGTACTCTTGCCTGGAAAATCCTATGGATGGAGGAGCCTGGTGGGCTGCAGTCCATGGGATCACTGAGTCGGATACGACTGAGCGACTTCACTTTCACTTTTCACTTTCATGCATTGGAGAAGGAAATGGCAACCCACTCCAGTGTTCTTGCCTGGAGAATCCCAGGGACGGGGGAGCCTGGTGGGCTGCCATCTCTGGGGTTGCACAGAGTCGGACACGACTGCAGCGACTTAGCAGCAGCAGAGAGAGTATGAAGAAAATGATGCTACAGTCTCTACTATTTCAGGAAGGAGGATGGTACGTTGTATTTAATGCAAAGTATCTGTAACTGCTATTAATGTTCACTCAGCTTTGTTTGTTTTCATTGTAAGCTATATTACCTAAACTGTTGATGTTTTCAATGGATGTGAAAACTTTATGCGTCATGTTTCAAAGATCTAATTTTATTTGATGTGTACTAATGAGAGCTGTGAATTGTATTTTATGGAAAGAATCAAGTTTTGATGTGAATAGTCATCCTCATTTTACCTATTTTCTAATACACATTTTATCTATTATAAATAGTATTGATTTGGCAGGTTGGAAAAATATATATGTTTCATTCCTGGCTCACCATGGGCAATTGTACTCTACCCACACCTCCCCACCGCAGTTCATCTTATTAGCATGTCTCTTGCTACTGGGGAGAAAGAGTTCCACTTTACATCATCAGATCTTGGCTAACTGTTCTCAAACCCATGCAACTGAATACCTAGTGACTAAATATCCTGGTTCATTTCATTAGTGTGCAGTGAGAGGAGGAATGAGCATCTAGCAATTGAAGCTCTCTCTGAAAGACATAATTTTCCATTAATTTCAGATGAGAGCTGCTGCTGCTAAGTTGCTTCAGTCATGTCCGACTCTGTGCAAGCCCATAGATGGCAGCCCACCAGGCTCCCCCATCCCTGGGATTCTCCAGGCAAAAACCCTGGAGTGGGTTGCCATTTCCTTCTCTAATGCATCAGCTGAGAGCTGCTGACTATCAAATAAAATACACTGCTGACTTTTTTAAACCTAAATAAAACTAAGGGTAAGACTTCAAATTTGGGGAGTTGGTAGAGATTATCTGAATAACTACCTATTCTTGAATCAAAGTCATATATACTCTAAATTAAAAAAAAATATATGAAATCACATAATTTGTAAAGGAGAGCACTAAACGTTGCTGCTTGTATTTCATATTGTATTTTCTCCCTCTGCTGGCCAAGTGCTACATCAGCATTGAAATAAACAAACAAAAAAAAGATGTTTTTCCTCTGCAGTCGTATAACTAGATGCTACAACTGCAAATATATTAAGAGAAAATGTCATAAAATATTTTGTACATTTTTCTCACCTTTGATGCCCTCAAGCATTCTCTACCCTCTTTCCTAAAAAAAAAAAAAAAAATCTGCCCTCAAAAAAGAGTCACATTAGTAATGTCTACCTTGGTATAATTTGAAGCTAATAGGCTCCCTGGAAGAGTTGATTCAATTTCACAAAACATTTTTTGGGTCTACATGTGGCAAGTGCCCTACTAGTTGCTGAGCATATAAAAATGAATTAAGTATTGTCCTATTCTATCCCTTAGGAACTCAGAGTCTAGCAGGGAAGGTAAATCCATAAACAGTTAAAATTCAGCATAAATGCTGCAAGACAAAATTGTGAAGAATCAGGAAATTACAGATGAAGAAGGAATTTGTAGCCTTAAGAGTCATGGGAAACTGCAGGGAAAACAAACAAAAAAACAGATATGAGGTTTAAAGGATTTTGCCATATGTGCTCCACTCAGGAGGGTTCTTTGGGATAATGAAACAGCATGGGGAAAAGTACAGAGGGTGAAATCTTTGTTTTGGAGTAATGATGACTAGGTATGTGGCAGAGAGTTAGAGTTTATGGGTCAAAAAGTAGGATAGGTTTGGATCAGAAATTTAAGACTCAAGATAGATATTCTAAGGAGTTGAGACTCTGTCTTATGCCAAATAAGAGACCACATTGATTTTTAAGCAAGTGCTTAACATGATTATTTTAGTATATTTGCATTTGTGGCTTGAATTTGTTTATTATGAAAGAATTTACAGCAACATTAAGAAGGATGGGAAGAGGTTTTTTTTTTGGTTTGTTTGTTTTTTTTTTTTATGACAGGCTGTTTTCTTGAACCACACTAACCATAAAAGGTTGGGATGTGGCACAGAGTAACATTTAAGGCTGAGATTCATGTCTTGGCTGCTTTCTTTTCTGTTTATTTACATTCAGTCTTTGATGACTTTAGGAAAGAAATTCATGTCATCGACAGCAGGAAAGAGGGAGATGGAAGGTATAATACCTCACAGTAATTCCATAAACACCTAATGTACAAGTAAATATTTTTTTTTTTAATGAAAGTATGTTATTTCTAATTTTCTGAAGGACAGTTTCAGATTGGTTGATGCATAAGTAACATGATTTGCTTTGGATTGCAAGATCTCAATTTGCTTCAGAAGTTGCCCTTTTTATTCCATGTCATATTAAAAAAATAAATCTGCAACATGCAGACGGAAATGAAGGCAAAGCATCTAAGCTGCTGCTAAATTAATGTTCTATCTCTGAACATTGACTTAGGGAGGCTGTTTTTTTTTTTTTTTTTTTCCTTTTCCTGTAACAAGACCATGTCATATTTCCCAAAAGTGAAGGTGGTATTTTATTGGCTCAGGATTGCTATTTTCCTCTCCTTCTTCCATTTTTCCTTCTCTGCCTCCTTTCTTTCCTTCCTTTGTTTCTTTGATAGCTAACTGATTATGCTTCCATGGTTATAGTGTTATTCAAAGAATCAAAACATCTGTGAAGAAACATCTCCTAAATATGCCTTCAGAAAATACATGCTATATATTTGATGCATTGGAGGAAAAGGATTGCCTCCTTTTCCATAACTAGATTTGGGCTCAAGAAAGTTACAGACTTTCCTTGATCTCAGTGATCTCACCCATGATGGGAAGGGCTGAATGATCACTGAAGTCACCTCCATTTCTAAAATTCTATGTTTTTGACATCCAAGTAGAATGGCAAGCTTGGCCCCAAGAGATTACCTTGCACTATGTCCCCAGGTCCCAGACTGGGAAAGAAGTTCTACAGATCTTCATCAGACAATGGCGCGGCATGTGAGTTCATCTCAAATCTCCCTAGAACCCAGGCTGGAGTACCAACAGAGGCCAGCAAAAACGTGAGTCTGAATATTTAAAAGTTACACAGCAATCCATTAAATAAAACAAGTCTTATACTGCTACCTTAACAAACAACAACAAAGCAACTTCAAAATGACAAGATTTTTAAAAAGGAGTAAGTTCTACTTATTTAAATGCCTATAATTTGGCAATTAAAATATTAAAAATCATGAACTTAATTACTGTTGAGACATATCTGGGTGTTTTAGGATGACAACACTTGGGTGAGTAAAAAAAAAAAATAGTACATTTTTATTTTAGTACATTTATTATCTTAATTTCAGCACAATAATTGATTTTGTTGTTACAAATCAGAATTTTCATGTAATTTGTATTCCAATAACACTAGTAATAAAAAGGATAAAAAATAAAATGCACTTAACATGTACAAAGTTTAAATATGTTTACAGCAAAAGTATAAAGTAGAAGGTTGAAAAACTGAAATTGTTTGTGTGTTTTTGAGTTTTTTCTTCTTTGATATTAAATTTTTTATTAAAATTGCAGTGCATTATACAAATAATTGATATAAACAATTGTAATCAAATTATATTAGTAAGAATGGGATTTTTATTTAACTTTTTAAACTAGTAATTAAACCTTATTAACTTTTAAATACAAATAACAAGATTTTCAATTCTAGTGTTCAATGCTTATGTAATTGACAGTGGGAGACATCAATAAGTATTAGGCTATGCTTGTTACTTCTAACCCACATGTATACGTATTTGAGTATAATATGATTTTTTTCATATTGAAAAATAGTTCTCAGTCTCCCTTGTAACTGTTAGGAACAGTACTGTAATGCAAGAATATTCAGCACCACCAGGTGGAAAACCCCAACAAGATGCAAGAAAAAAGATGCTTGGCAATGCTGGGAAACGGTACTTTGTTAAGCAAAAAGTCTATTACATTTGTGCAATCTGAGAGGAGTTATATTTAAGAGGTTAATTACTTTTTTTTCTTAACCTAAGCACTGCTACACTCTAATGTAGGCAGCAGCACGACCCATAAACCTTTGTTATTTGGATGAGTGCCTTTTTTTTTCTCCTTGAACACTGTTAGTGATAAGAATTAATGTTTGGAATTATAGATTGTGCTATGCCAAAGTTGAGTACCCAATTCGAAGTGATATATGATCCCATGTATCTTTAACACATTTTTATGAGCATGTATGTACAATATGTGGGTCACCTACAGCATCAGGCCCAAGTCAACAGAGCCAGTAGCGAGATCCAAGGGTGGGACTACCAGCATGGTAGAGGGGAATCTTCTATGATACATGTTCATATTCCACATCAGTGTTTGTCACATTCTCCCCCACTGTCTAGTGGCAACACTTAACCTTTTGAGTGCAGGAGACTGTGAAATCACTTCCTGAGTTGATCTTTCTGGCATGGTCCTCTATCCTCATGTCCTTGATTGCGTGGGAAAAACAAATCGATGCAAAGAGGGAGAGCATTGTATAAAGTACATAATGCCATAGGGTAAGGGGTTTTTATTAACATAATTAAAATATATGTTCTATAATATATTAAAATGTGTCTTAAAGTGAATGCTTATATGAGTTTGAATAACTTTTAAACAAATTTGTTGTTGGAAAATGGACTATTTTATTACAGTGAATCTTCACTGAGATTGAAAGAAGTCAGGAAAAATACGACAAGACGCATCTTTGAAATTAAATGGTAGAAAGCCATTAAAAAATGATTTAAAGGCTAGAGAAAGCTAACGTGGAGAATGAATATATCTGATAGAGCAAGTTGGTCGGAGGAGAAAAATCTCCAAAATTAAATAGGGCACTACATTTCAGATAAAATGGAACACTACATACAAGCCAGAGGTTACCATGCTTATTACAGAAGAAACTCACACTTAAGAGTTAGCTGCTGCTATGTTTTTTTTTTTTTCTAATTTTATTTTATTTTTAAACTTTACATAATTGTATTAGTTTTGCTGCTATGTTTTGTAGCTGAAGTTTGAACCAGTAACTGACGGTGACAAAATTATTAAAAACAAAAAAGTTAGAATTAGAAGAGACTTAAAGATATATAATAGAGTTTCTTCAGTTTACACTTTAGGCATTTTTACTCTAACAGGTTTGAATTAATTTTAATTTAGTTTATTTACTTTAGATGTATTTTTTAATATAAATTTTATTCTAATGTAATTCTGAGTCAGAAACTAGGTATTTTAATTATGCTTGTAGGTTAATAACTGGTTTCATTTTTATAAACTAAATATCTGAAATCTAAATTTGTGTAATCTTGAAATCGAATGTATCTGATGATGGTTGTCCTATCTTTTTGTTTTGAAGTAATTGGTATTTGTTCTTTCCCAGCTATGGTAAAATCTCAGGGTGCAAGAGAATACTCTGCAGCTGAGATGTGAAAAGCTAGTTAAGAATTACTGTCAACTCTTAAATGTAAGAAATGGCAGCAAGTATGTTTATGAAAAGATTGAGAAGGGAAATATTTTATATATTTTAATTTTATTGGAGTACAGTTGGTTTTTAATATTGTGTTAGTTCCAGGTATACAGCAAAGTGATTCAGTGATATACATATATTTATTAATTTTAGATTCTTTTCTCAGAGGTTATAGAGAATATTAAATAGAGTTCCCTTTGCTATATGGTAGGTTGTTATTGGTTATCTGTCTTAGATGCAGTAGTGTGTGTGCGTGTGTGTGTGTGTGCACACAGATGTGCATATGCACATCCCAAGCTCCTAATTTATCCCTGCCCACTATAATTCCCCTTTGGTAACCATAAGTTTGTTTTCAATGTCTGTAACTCTGTTTCTGTAAATAAGTTCATTTTTATCTTTTTTTAAAAAGTTACATTCCATATATGAATGATATCTTATGGGATTTGTCTTTGATTGACTTAATATGATAATCTCTGGGTCCCTCCATGTTCATGTAAATTATTTCCTTATTTATAGGACTGAATAATGTCCCATTATATATATGAACCACATATTCTTTATCCAGTCCTCTGTCAGTGGACATTTAGGTTGCTTCCATATCCTGGCTATTGTAAACAGTGCTTCACTGAACATTGGGGTGCACTTAACTTTCAGATTATGGCTTTCCCCAGATATATGCCCAGGAATGGGATGGCTGGATCATACATTTAGTTTTTTAAAAGGAATCTCCATACTGCTCTCCATAGAGGCTGTACCAATCTACATCCCAGCAACAGTGCAGAAGGGTTCCCATTTCCTCACACCCTCTCCAGCCTTTATTATTTGTAGACTTTTTGATGATGGCCATTCTTATCAGTATGAGGTGACACCTCATTGTAGCTTTGATTTGCATTTCTCTGATAATGATGTTGAGCATCTTTTCATGTGCTTTTTGGCCATCTGTATGTTTTCTTTGGAGAAATGTCTGTTTGGACTTTCTGCCCATTTTGGATTATTTGTTTTTATGACATAGAGCTTCATGAGCTGTTTGTATATTTTGAAGATTAATCACTTGGTTGCTTCATTTGCAAATATTTTCTCCCATTTTGTAAGTTGTCTTTTCATTTTGTTTTTTACTTCCTTTGCTGTTGAGAAGCTTTTAAATTTAATTAGTTCCATTTATTTTTGTTTTTATTTTTGTTACTCTAGGACGTGGATCAAAAAAATACTGCGATTTATGTCAAAGAATGTTCTGCCTATGTTTTCCTCTAAGAGTTTATAGTGTCCAGCCTTATATTTAGCTTTTGATCCATTTTGAGTTTAATTTTGTGTATAATGTTAGAGAATTTTCTAGTTTCATTCTTCTACATGTAACTGTCCACTTTTCCCAGCACCACTTATTGAAGAAACTGTCTTTTCTCCATTATATTAATATATAATATAGTATAATATATTTGAGAAGGCAAATTTCATAAAACTCCAGTGTTGGTTGAGGTTTTAGCAGAGATGATTGATATCCATAATAACCAGAGAAGAAGAAGAACATAAATAACATTTCAGAATATTATTTATCAAGAGTCCAGTGACAGTTTGATCGACAATTATTAGGCACCAACACTGTGTGAGGCAAGGTTGGGTTAGGCCTTAACTTCAGGAAGGGTCTTCTTGTCTTGTCCCTTGGGGGAGCTGAAGCAGGGACTGAACTTGGTATTTTCAGGGTCAACATCTCTTCTTTGGCCTAAAGCCTATATGCATGGTTAAAGAGCACAACGAATGCTTGAGTAGTTGAGGTGAGAATATTTACCTCTGAGCCTCACCAGTTCCATCCATTGGCTTTTCATTTTAGTCTGTGTATGCCACTATCATTTGTCCAGTTACCAAGACTGTCCCCCAAACCCAGAGTTATTCCATTTACCTCCTTTTCCTCACACTCCACAACCAAGCAATTCTTCTGGTAATTGGTAGAAGCTCCCCAGTTCCACCCTTTTCTCTTTACCTTCTCTGCTTCTGCCTTAATTCAGGTCTGTTCACTCATTCATTGGGAAACATTTATTGAGGAACTATGCTGTGACAAGAGGGGTAGTTCTTTCCGTGCAATATTTCTGTTGAAAAACTATATGTTTATATCAATATTATTTGTTAATTATGTTTTCTAGCTTACCTGTAATTTTGATCTCTAACATTTTACATTGCTTATTAACTACTGACAAGTATTTTCAATATAATGAGCTTAATTTAAATAGAAGCATAAATCTAGTATGCAAGTGAGATATTAGGACATTCATGCAAACTCATTCTGAGCTAAACTATAGGAAAGTCTCAAAATATTATAGATAATATAAGAATGAAAGACATTCTTTCTGATAGAAGAAAACCAGAAAAAAATGTGAAATTTCCCAGAAGAAAAAGGCTAGACTAATGCCCACATTAGTTGCCATATTTGAATTCTTCACAAATAACATGAAGAGGATATGCATGGACTTATTCCTCCAACCTATTTAGTTATGTTTCTGATAAAAGTAAGAATCCTAGACTTGATGCAAACAAATAGGCTGAGACTCTGATATAGGGACTATATGAAGATCACTGAGACAGGACCAGTCAACATGCAGTCAGGTGATAGAAACAATATCTATGATTTTAAAAGATTCTTAAGATAGAAAATTTAAAATCAAAAAGAATTAAGTTGGAATAATATTACAAATGAGGACGCGGATGGGAAACAAAAACTGTCTAAGTTATCAGGAAAGATAAGCCAGCACTAGGGAATAAGGGAAGACCTTGGAATAGTACAAAACTTAGGAATTTAGAGGAGCGTCTCCATGGAACTGATACCCAGACCTCTTAGAGATCACCTCCTGATATGAAAAAACTGTCATTGTTGGCATAAAGAAGTATTTCTAGGGTAACGGTGACAAGAACGATTGATGCAAACAGCCAGGAAGTAAACAAGGAATCACTAAGTCCTCTCTTTCTACTGCAGCCTTGTAGATTCCCTCCATTGCCCCCTTTTGGCTGATCCTAATGGGAAGCCAAATGTCAAAGCAAAAATGGGTTTACAGAGTCCTCATCCAGCATCATGAAGACATATTTTTAGAAGTGTGGGTTTCGAATTGAAGAGTAGTAGCCTAATACCTGGCATGATGGTCACTGGTGGGAGAACAGACAGGGTCTGGAAAGAATACACGTTAACATAACTCCCAGCTTTGGGGTGTGGTTAAGTGGGGCCCCTCTCTTTTTGCCCAGGGGCTGCCTTCACCAATTGTCACCCAGCAGCATGGTCCTGCTCTCAGCAGCCGCAGGCTGGGTCTGAGGATTGGATCCAGATTCACTCTTCCTTACCCATAGCCAGCTCTCTGGAATATGTTAGCCTAACGCATGCCATACACTTGTTATATTTCTTAGACAAAGAAATAATCCAGGCTTTACAGTGGTGCCAGAAAAGTGACTTTAAGATCCAAGTCAGTCCTGCCTTGTTGTTAATTCAGAAATTGTAGAACACGAAATCAATAACAACAAAAAAGGGAATGTCAACATAATAAATTAATCATTATCAAATGTGTTCCTGTCTTGCAGAACTATTAATATTAACAATGATTGTCATCCTCTCCTAGGGATAGGAAAGGGGGAACATACGCAAGTCCCCTAAGAAAAGTTTAAAACTGTATGCTAATACATCAGTTAATGGATAGATAACTCAGAGATAGAAAAGGATGGAAGGCTTTTAAACTCCATCTTCATAGTGTCACTTGAAAAACAAAAATCACTCTTCTTTTCCACCTTTGCGTATTTCCTGTTATTTGGAGTTAAGAAGTCACCTAGCTAAGAATCAAATCAATACCTGCTTTACAAGACAGCTTAAACTTGAGTACTGCTACTGCTTCTCCAAGCCTCCTTTAAGCTAGTTAAAATTGACAGGTAGTCTGGAAAGTTAGTACAAGCTCACTATAGTTGAAACAGGAAGAAAGCAAACAAACTTAAAGATATTAGATAAATGATATCAGAGAGCTATTGTTAAAGCCATTTAAAGGTTTCTACTCTCTTATCACAATTTACCTTTCCAGTTTCATCTTACAACAATCTTGCAAGGACCTCTATAAGCCAGCACACAGGATCACTCAGTTGTGTCAAGATTAACATGTAAAATGTTCTTGCTGTTCTCTGTGCCCTGCAGGTCTCCCTAGCCTTCTTCCTTCCTGCCTGGTGAAATTTTTTTGAATCTTATCAACAATCCTTTTGAATCAACTCCTTTCTGAAATTTGACATTGTTTTCTCCAGTTTCGTCCATGTTCTTTAGTAAGATCTGTGTAGCATTTACATCTTTGTAATTAGAGGTTATTATATTTCTCAAATCTAGGATGCCATTGATGATAATGTGTCCCATTACTTTATATAACACAAAGAAAGAGAAATGGTTTGCATTAAACCATGGGGCCATCGATTTTATGAAATATTTCAACTCCAGAGGTGATAGAATATAAATGAAAGATGTGTTTTAGAATTAATGAGATGAGGTAGCTGTGTATAGGACTTCTCTGCTAAACTGTCGAACCCTGAGCTCCATAATGGTGGGACACATGACTCAATATTGTGTTCCTAATTTCAAGGGTACTGCTTGACACATAACAGATTCTACAATAAATGCTTGTTAAATGTGCTCCCACAAATAAAGATGCAAAGTGAAGCTGTATCCTTAGCAACATTTAGCCCAGACTGTGTTCTGTGATCAAAATGATAATGTGTACGATACAAATAAGAGATACAGAATCATAAGATCCAGACTTTCTTTGGCAAAACTCCACGACTTTCATCGAGGGCTAGTCGTATTTGCAGGATGACTAGGCATTTATCTCTGGGCTTTACTTTTAAGAATCATGGGAAAGCCCTGACTCTAAATAAGCCATCTCCTGCATGAAAATCTCACCTTGAGGTAAATCCTTTTCTTGTAACAAAATGTACAGTTTCCTGAGGGAAAATCTCATTAAGCTTTATTCAACAGCATCATTACATGAATTAGTTCACTTGGTCCCTCTTCAACAGCAACAAATAATGAACAATTTAAAAACAGTTCTGATAAAATAGGATCCTTCAACTTTATGCTTACCACTAACCAAGAAAGATTTGGAAAAAAGATTTTAGAGTTCAGGACTACAGGAGGACATGGGATCAGCCATTTATGAGGCAGAAGAAGAGGCTGGGAGGAACAGAACATGTGGACTTAGTGGGAAGTTTTCAGTTCAATTTAGTCGCTCAGTCATGTCCGACTCTTTGTGATCCAATGGACCACAGCCCACCAGGATTCCCTGTCCTTCACCATCTTGCTCAAACTCTGCCCATTGAGTCCATGATGCGATCCAACTATCTCATCCTCTGTCATCCCCTTCTCATCCTGCCTTCAATCTTTCCTAGCATCAGGGTCTTTTCCAATGAGTCAGTTCTTCACATCAGGTGGTCAAAGTATTGGAGTTTCAGCTTCAGCATCAGTCCTTCCAATGAATATTTAAGACTAATTTCCTTTAGGATGGACTGGTTGGATCTCCTTGCAGTCCAAGGGACTCTCAAGAGTCTTCTCCAACACCACAAATCAAAAGCATCAATTCTTTGGTGCTCAGCTTTCTTTATAGTCCAGCTCTCACATCCATACATGATTACTGGAAAAACCATAGCTTTGACAAGATAGACCTTTGTCAGCAAAGTAATGTCTCTGCTTTTTAATACACTGCTTAGGTTGGTCATAGCTTTTCTTCCAAGGAGCAAGCATGTTTTAATTTCATGGCTGCGGTTACCATCTGCAGTGATTTTGGAGCTCCCCAAAATGAAGTCTCTCATTGTTTCCATTGTTTCCCCATCTATTTGCCATGAAGTGATGAGACCAGAGGCCATGACCTTAGTTTTTTGAATGTTGAGTTTTAAGCCAACTTTTTCACTCTCCTCTTTCACTTTCATCAAGAGACTCTTTAGTTCTTTGCTTTCTACCTTAAGGGTGGTGTCATCTGCATATCTAAGGTTATTGATATTTCTCCCAGCAATCTTGATTCCAGATTGTGCTTCATCCAGCCTGGCATTTTGCCAGAAATACTCTGTATAAAAGTTAAATAAGCAGGGTGATAATATACAGCCTTGACATACTCCTTTCCCAATTTGTAACCAGCCTTTTCTGGTTTGCTCCATTTGCTCCATGTCCAGTTCTGACTTTTTTGACCTGCATACAGATTTCTCAAGAGACAGGTAATGGTCTGGTGCTCCATCTCTTGAAGAAGTTTCCACAGTTTTTTGTGATCCACATAGTCAAAGACTTTGGCATAGTCAATGAAGCAGAAGTAGATATTTTTCTGGAACTCTCTTGCTTTTTCAATGATCCAGTGGTGGTTGGCAATTTGATCTCTGGTCTCTCTGCCTTTTCTAAATCCAGCTTGAACATCTAGAAGTTCTCAGTTCACATATTGTTGAACCCTGGCTTGGAGAATTTTAAGCATTACCTTGCTAGTGTCTGAAATGAGTGCAATTCTGTGGTATTTGAACATTCTTTGCCTTTTGTGTCTTTGGAAACAGTGATAAACTTTATTTTTTTGGTCTCCAAATTCACTGTAGATGGTGACTGTAGCCATTAAATTAAAAGATGATTGCTCCTTGCAAGAAAACCTATGACCAACCTTATAGACAGCATATCAAAAAGCAGAGACATTACATTACCTTGCCAACAAAGGTCCATCTAGTCACAGCTGCGGTTTTTCCAGTGGTCATGTATGGATGTGAGAGTTGGACTATAAAGAAAACTGAGCGCCGAAGAATTGATGCTTTTGATCTGTGGTGTTGGAGAAGACTCTTGAGAGTCCCTTGGACTGCAAGGAGATCCAACCAGTCCATCCTAAAGGAGATCAATCCTGGGTATTCATTGGAAGGACTGATATGGAAGCTGAAACTCTAGTACTTTGGCCACCTGATGTGAAGAGCTGACTAATTTGAAAAGACCCTGATGCTAGGAAAGATTGAAGGCAGGAGGAGGAGGGGATGACAGAGGATGAGATGGTTGGATGGCATCACCAACTCTATGGACATGAGTTTGAGTAAGCTCCAGGAGTTGGTGACAGACAGGGAAGCCATGGTGTCACAAAGAGTCGGACACAACTGAGCGACTGAACTGAACTGAAACATTCTTTGGCATTGCCTTTCTTTGGGACTGGGATGAAAACTGACCTTTTCCAGTCTTGTGGCCACTGCTGAGATTTCCAAATTTGCTGGCATATTGAGGACAGCACTTTCACAGCATCATCTTTTAGGACTTAAAATAGCTTAGCTGGAATTCTGTTACCTCCACTAGCTTTGTTCATAGTGATGCTTCCTGAGGCCCATTTGACTTCAGATTCCAGGATATCTGGCTCTAGGTGAGTGATCACACCATCATGATTATCTGGGTCATGAAGATCTTTTTTGTATAGTTCTTCTGTCTATTCTTGCCATCTTTTCTTAACATCTTCTGCTTATGTTAGGTCCATATTGTTTCTGTCCTTTATTGTGCTAATCTTTGCATGAAGTGTTCCCTTGGTATCTCTAATTTTCTTGAAGAGATCTCTAGTCTTCCCCATTCTACTGGTTTCCTCTGTTTCTTTGCATTGATCACTGAGGAAGGCTTTCTTATCTCTCCTTGCTATTCTTTGGAACTCTGCATTCAGATGCGTATATCTTTTCTTTTCTCCTTTGCCTTTAGCTTCTCTTCTTTTCTCAGCTATTTGTAAGGTGTCCTCAGACAACCATTTTGCCTTTTTGCATTTCTTTTTCTCAGGGATGGTCTTGATCACTGTCCCTGTTCAGTGTCATGAACCTCTGTCCTTAGTTCTTCAGGCGCTCTGTCTATCAAATCTAATCCCTTGAATCTATTTGTCACTTCCACTATATAATCATAAGGGATTTGATTTAGGTCATACCTGAATGGTCTAGTGGTATTCTCTACTTTCTTCAATTTAAGTCTGAATTTGGCAATAAGAAGTTCATGATCTGAGCCACAGTCAGCTCCTGGTTTTATTTTTGCTGACTGTATAGAGCTTCTCCATCTTTGGCCACAAAGAATATAATCAATCTGATTTTGGTATCGACCATCTGGTGATGTCCATCTGTAGAGTCTTCCCTTGTGTTGTTGGAAGAGGGTGTTTGCTATGACCAGTGCATTCTCTTGGCAA
This sequence comes from Bos javanicus, assembly GCF_032452875.1. NCBI lineage: Eukaryota > Metazoa > Chordata > Mammalia > Artiodactyla > Bovidae > Bos > Bos javanicus. The sequence continues at coordinate 31,920,634 of NC_083878.1, read as the reverse complement.
AACTCTGTTACCCTTTTCCCTGCTTCATCTTGTACTTGGAGGACAAATTTGCCTCTTACTCCAGGTAGCTCTTGACTTCCTACTTTTGTATTCCAGTCCCTCTGATAAAAAGGACATCTTTTTTGGGGTTTTAGTTCTAGAAGGTCTTGTAGGTCTTCATAGAACCATTCAACTTCAGCTTCTTCATCATTACTGGTTGAGGCATAGACTTGGATTACTGTAATATAGAATGGTTTGCCTTGGAAATGAACAGAGATCATTCTGTCATTTATGAGACTGCACCCAATACTGCATTTTGGACTCTTTTGTTGACTATGATGGCTACTCCATTTCTTCTAAGGGATTCTTGCCCACAGTAGTAGATATAATGGTCATCTGAATTAAATTTGTCCATTCTGGTCCATTTGAATTCACTGATTCCTAAAATGTCTATGTTCACTCTTGCCATCTCATTCTTCATACTTCTCATCTTAATAAGCAGCTTTTCTTGGATTGGAATACCACCTTCCTGGGAAACTGTACTTTTATTTCTATCCTATCCTATAGGCCTTTTCTTTAGTTCTGTTGAATGCTTCTGTATTTCTGCTGTTTACAACAGTTACTTATCTGATTTCAATGCATGTTGCTCTGTGATGTTCATTTAGACCTTTTCTTTTTAATGCCTCTCCTTTTTTCCTCTCTGCATCACCATTTCTCAAGCTTTGGTATGTTTTCTTTTCTTTCATATTAGTTTCCTAGATCAAGAACTCTTGTTTGGGAATGAAGTGCATATCCATCCCTGGAATTCTTCAGCTTTTCCCTCAGCCTGAGCCCTGTTACTCTTGTTCTCTCAGTCAGCCTGAACTCACTGGTTCTAATTTTAGTGATGCAGGACACAACCTCTCAAGTCAAACTCTGCCCTTACAAAATGTCTTCTTTCCCCACATATCTGTGGTTTTTATGTTTTTTCTCTTTTAGTCTTTACAAATATGACTGAGTAATTGGACCCAATATGCCCTTCCATGTCATATAATTGGCTTGAAATATTTGCACCTGTGCATTTTGTTTCTCCTCTCCCCATTTAAAATGCTTCAATAAAATATACCCTGTTGTTTACCTCTAGCAGCCTGATGTATCAGCCCCAACCTCTCTACTTAGGGAAAGAGACACCTGACAGATACGTCACATGTGGCCAGAGGAGCACACCTGTCTGGATCACCGATAATAATGCCTTGCACTATACGACACTTTGAACTTTTTCTAAATACTCTTACTTCTATTTTTCATTTTCACCTCTTTCTTAGTTGAAACTTATGACATTTCTTGTGCCTTCTTAGTCACTGATTTTTGTCTTTTCTAGCAGTCATTTCATTTCTGAATAGCATTCATATAGTTTTTATCACTATAATTCTGCATAATCAAACCAGCAATTTTGAGAATTTTTTTTTATTCCGTACTATATTTCTTTCAAAACATACTCCATTTCTCCACCTCTAAAACTTCTATTTAATCTTTGGAAGCGAATTACTGCCAACATGTCTTTCAGCGTTATCCCCAGTAATTTTATAATCATAGTTCTCCCAATGTGATTACTAGGTAAATGCTCTGACTTTAATTCTTCTCTTGACAAGGCACCATCCTCCTTCAGATAATTATTAAGTTCCTCCTCTGCTGTCTGTCTCCCCCTCAGAGACTGCTTCTGTTCACCTCTCCTCACCCTCAATGCAGGCATTTCTCTCATACAGTGCTTGAGAATCAATAGCTCTCCCAATTTAATGTTGGGAAGCTTTTTGAACATCCCTTCTTCTCTTTCCTTTCCTGTGCCCCTCAATTTCTCATTTACTCTGAGTTAAGGATTCACTTCCTGTGGTAGGTAGAGTTTTAGCCTGGCCCTGGAGATTCTCCCACAGCTGGTGTACTTGCCTTGCTCAGTCTTCAATGTGGTAGATCTATGATGATGCTGGAGTAGCATTCAATGCTATGGGTAGACAATATGTGAAAAGGGCTATGTAAATGTGATTAAGGTCTAATCAAAAGATTAGCTGGGGGTACCTGACCCAGACAGGTAAAACCTTAAAAGGAAGAAAAGTCTGGGCAGTCTCCTGCTGGTTTTGAAGACACAAGCTCCCATACTGTGGACAGGACCATAGAGTGGAAAACACTGGGTAGCCTCTGGAAGATGAGAGTACCCGCAGCCAATAGTCAATAAGAAAATTGTATCAGTCCTGCAAGAGCAACGTACTTAATTCTGCCAACAACCATTGGAGCTAGATGTGAACCCAGTCTAGCTCACACCTTGATTTCAGCTTTGTGAGACCCTGAGCAGAAAATCCAGCCATATCATGGCCAGATTTCTGACCTAAACAAAAGACTAAGAGAGTGATAGCTTGTCATATACAACGATGGGCACAGGGGAAGGTATATTATTTTTCTTTATTTACTGACCATCTCTCCTTGCAACTGGAATTCCTGCGTATCCTAAGTACAGTTTCTTAAAGACAAAATATCTCAGATCCTACCAGTGTTTGACCTCTCCTTTTGGTCTGTTTGTGTTTCTCCACTCTGATCCTTACTTTATGATTTTACTTAATCTATTCCTCTTTGCTTCCAGGAATGTGTTCTGCTTATTTGTGATTTTGAAGGTAATAGACTTAATCTAATCCATTTATTTGCTTCCTCATAAGTAACATTCCTTGGCCCACTGCTCATTAGTAGTCAGGGTTAAATTCAACAGGAAGCTTGCTGTAATGACATACTTTCTGATGTTTCAGTGAAACAGATCCATTTATTCACTCATTCACCAACTTTTTCATTCAACAGTTAGAATGTCAACCTAGGATACAGGCTTTGGTTCTAGAAACCTCACATTATGGAATCAAATAATATATTAAATAGAACTTTAAAAGTTATACAAAGTTAAGCCATTACTCTTGGGAATGAGATATAAATACACACACATAAAGAACAAATAGTTTTAGGTAAAATTTGTAGGGAAAATTAGGGTTTTCTTTGTGGCTCAAATGGTAAAGAATCTGCCTGCAATGCAGGAGACTTGGGTGTGAAGCTGGGTTGGGAAATCCCCTGGAAAAGGGAATGGCTTCCTGCTCCAATATTCTTTCCTGGAGAATTCCATGGACAGAGGAGCCTAGCAGGCTATAGTCCATGGGTTCGCAAACAGCTGGATATGACTGAATGACTAACACTTTCACTTCATTTCAGTTCAGTTCAGTTGCTCAGTTGTGTCCTGCTGTTTGTGACCCCATGGACTGCAGCTTCCTGTCCATTACCAACTGCCAGGCTTCCCTGTCTATTACCAACTGCCAGAGCTTGCTCAAACTCAAGTCCATCATCAAGTCTGTGATGCTATCCTACCATCTCATCCTGTCATTCCCTCATCCTCTTGCCTTCAATCCTTCCCAGCATCATGGTCTTTTCCAGTGAGTCAATTCTTCACATCAGGTGGCCAGAGTATTGGAGTTTCAGCTTCAGCATCAGTCCTTCCAATGAATATTCAGGACTGCTTTCCTTTAGGATTCACTAGTTGGATCTCCTTGCAGTCCGAGGGACTCTCAAGAGTCCAACACCACAGTTCAAAAGCATCAGCTCTTCAGCACTCAGCTTTCTTTATTTCTCTAAAGAGAAAATTAGCAAATAAGTTTAAGAGAAATATTAAGGAAGAATATGAATCAGTGTATATTTTATCCCACAACATATCAGTTAGTGGCTTACTTTTCTTTGAAGCAGTCATTCACTGTCATATTTTAAGTAACTATTATGTGTAAAACAGCGTATCAGGTATTCAAGAATGATAGCAAGGGGGAGCCAGGATTGAAGGAACACAATCTTGTCCTCTAACATTTCTGCATAGTAACCTCCTGGTCTGCATGATAACTATACTGCCTGTTCTCTTGTGTGATTCTACTGATCTCCTGAACATATACTTTATATGTATAGAGGAGTCCAGGCACAGAGCATGAGCTGAAAAGTAGCCTGGTAGCAGCAGTCATTGTGCATTTTCTGTCAACAACACGATTTGACCTGCAGCATCCTATGTAGGCAGAGGGTGTGTAAATTATCATAGCCCGAGGATATGCAGTTAAGCATGAAGTTAGCAGAATGGCTGTCAGTGAATTGGGGGAAGAAACACTGCAGTCTGAACAGAAAACAAATACATTTCATATGAAGAGTGTGAATTTTCCATGGAAATGAGAAGACAGAATTCCTAAGAGAACTTATTTGCCTTGTCTATTTATTTCTGCCCTCTAGGAAGATGATAATGGGAAATATTTTAATAACATTGTAGGCTTTCACAAAGGCAGTGCTATTTTTGAATGATAATATTTTAGAGTCATAAACATAATCCACATCTCACTTTCAGGATGTGTGCATCATCCTGAAATTGGTCTGACCATGATGTTTAAATGTCTTTGAGCTCAGGGTGTGCAGCAAGAAGGCAGGAGAGCAAGGTCCAGATGTTTGTGCCCTGTGATGCAGACTGACTTCCCTGACATCTGTGAGAGCCTGTGAAATCACTAGACAAGAAAAGGCCATTTTGTGCAGCACAGGTATCCTAGGTAACAGTTTTTATCTAAATCTTCATTCCTTAATTGTTCCACATTGCTAATTCCTTCTTCTCTTTCCAACCTAGTATCTTACCAGTGAAACTGTGGCGTGAACCATTCCTTCTAGTCAATCCTGAAGTCTAAAAATATATATTAAATATTTCTGTAATAAAAATCCATAATAAATCTTTGAAAAGTACAAGTTTATGAATCATTCGATATAACCAAGTTTCAGTATCCAAAAAACATTTAACCACCTCCTGAAACTGGATGTAATTAGGATCTTCCACATTGAAATCTAAGGCACTATTGTAAAACTGAACAGTTGTCCTTTTTTAAAGTAGATCTTTAGTCTGTTTATTCAGTGAAGCTGGTTATTAACTTCTCATGAGTAAACAGACTAAAAATCTTCACAGAGATGCAATCAGAATGGGAACTGAAAAGCTCCAATGTTGTTAAACTAGCTGCAACCTGAAAAGCAGAACATTACATAGAATAACTTCATAGATAAAGCTAATGATTGAACTGGTAAGGACACTCCTGGTCAATTTTGATTTATATAGAATCAATTTTTAGTGTGTATGTTCTTTAGTTTTATTCGACTTGGTTTTAAAAGTAAACTTAGGTTTCATGTTGTACTCAACAATTTAAAATATCCTCATGCATAATGATGTGTATACACACATGTCCACATTCACATAATCACAGTGGACATAATATAAGTCTCTGATTATATATTCCTCAGGAAATTTCATCCTTCTTCCTGCTCAACTGATAGATAATTGGATAACTTCCAAATGTTTTACTCTAGACCAAGCTTTTGTTGAAGCTCCAAACTTGCATCCCATTAAATATTTGTAGCTAGGTGCCCACAAATATCTGAAAACACATCAAGCCCCAAAACAAGCTTATGACACCTCCAATTCTACCTGTCTTCTACTCTCCTTTGGTCAGTAAATGGTACCATCAACATCAGTGTTCTCCAAGGGATCTTCCTGACCCAGGGATTGAACGTGGGTCTCCTGCATCGTAGACATATTCTTTACCACCTGAGTCATCCTCAGACAGTTCTCAGGATAGGAACCTAAGAGTATCTAGAAACGTTAACTATCAAAATGTCCATGCTTATAAATCACCAGATTCTGACATTTTCCCCTCTGAGTTCTTCTCAAATGCATCCTCTTGTCTTCATCTTTATTTGGAATTCCTTAATTTCCAGTTCCCCCCATGTCTTGACAGACTATTTTCATAGATTCCCTACAAACTTTTCTTCTTTTAGGTCAGGTTTCATTCGCATATTCTCCATGAATCATCCTGTCATTAAAAGAAGATCTTAAATGTCCATAAAAGCTTAATGAATCTTTAATATCTGCACAATAAAATTTAGATTAATTAGGATGGCATATATAATTCTTTCTTCATAATTTCTCTGTAATTCTATGTCCAACTTCAGCTCCTGTCATTTCCTACACAGTATGGAATGTAGTAAGGAACCATGAATAAGGAGCCACAGTCAATAAAAAACAACAAAATCTAAAAAGGACAAACTAAAAATAATTAGCAAAATAGTAGATTTAAACCCAACTATATGAAATTGCTTTAAATAAAAATGCAAAAAAAGTTCCAATTATAAAGCAAAGAAAGTCTGGATGAAGAAGGAAGACTCAATTATAAGTCATCTATAAGATATCTATTAAATATAAAGATGCAGAACATTTCAAAGGAAGGAAAGGAAAATGATATGTCAGACATCTAGAAAAGAATTTGCATAGCAAGGTAACAATAATATACATCAGTATTAGTATCTCCATACTCATATTACATGAAATAAATCTCAACACAAAGTATTTCTGAAGGTAAAGGTAGACATTTCATGATAAAAGAGCAATTAGGGAGACATAATCATCTTACATGTGAATGCATGCAATTAATAGATGAGCTCCAAAACACATGAAGTGAAAATAGACAAAACTAGAGAGAGAAAAAGACAAATTCAGAGTGATATTTGCATAATACTCTTGTTGTTAATGATTAGAAAATTTGACCCCAAATAGTAAGATAGAAGATCTAAGGAACACTATCAGCTAATCTGATATAATTGACATTTGCAGACAACTTCAATAAAAATAGGAGTGAAACTTTCTTTAATGTATCCATGACATATTTTCTAAGATCATATGCTTGATCATAAACAAGTCTCAACATATCTCAAAAGAATAAAATCTTACAGTGTGTTCTCTAACCATGATATAATTAAATAGATATCAATTATAATCACTCTTTGTTGTTGTTCAGTCACTAAGTTGTGTCCTGCTCTTTGTAACCCCACGGACTGCAGCACACCAGGCTTCCCTGTCCTTCACTATCTCCAGAGTTTGCTCATATTCATGTCTGTTGAGTCAATGATATTATCTAGCCATCTCATCCTCTGCCACCCTCTTCTCCTTTTGCCTTCAATCTTTCCCAGCATCAGTCTTTTCCAATGAGTAGGCTCTTTGCATCAGGTGGTCAAAGTATATAAAGACTCTAAAATGACCAATTATTGAAAATTAACACATTTTTGAATAATCCAATGTAGGAGGATTCTAACATTAAGTAAATGTATAATGGATGTAATAATAAAAATAAAAGAAGGGAGAATTCTCTTACCTAAAGATAAATGCTTAGCCTCATTACACTTTGATAGTCTGCCATGCTAAAATAAAGAGTTGGGAAGCACACACACACACACCCCTACACACACCTGTGTGTGTGTGTGCATGTGTGTGTGGTTTACCTGCCTACTGTCACACAAATAAATGGTTAGTAATTTTGTTGGAAAAATTCTCAGTTGCCAAAGTCCATAAAAGCATTTTAGTGTAATCATGCACAGAAGTTCTTAAAGTAGTTAAGATGGTCCCAACTATACTTATGGACTATCTTAAGATAGACTATAATGGACTCTAGTCTTGAAGAGTCTTTAAAATGGACTGACTCTGTTCTGGCTCCAGAACTGTGTTTGTAAGAAACCTACAGAGAAAACTCTTTGAGTTTTCACAGCATGTTATAATCATTAGCCAGTTATTTTGTGTGACCCCCACAGTGAGAGAAGTAAATACTGCTAACCCTTCTTTAACAAATGAGGAAAGTAAGGCACAAGAGAGGTCAAGTTTCATTTCTAAACCACTGTATAAATTAAAAGTTTTTTTCAATCCCTCATCCCCAGCCGTATTAAGAAGAGACATAGACTCTTGCTCTTACACCAGTGTCATTTGTTCCAAATCACTAGTGTGTAAACACAGAAGAGAGGTTCATAACATGTAGGACATCAGTTCATCAGACTAATGGGATTTTAATATGTTTTATCTGTAGAGATCAATACAAACTCTAGTTTGCTATTTCAGCATAAAATATCATATAAACAAACTGCTCAGTACACATAATGGCTCTAGTAGTGGCAAAGCAGTTCATCATCTAAGAAAACAAAAGGTCTCTCCATTAAAATACCCCAACAATTCCCAGTTAGACTTTGTAAATAAGTACCAGCTTCTAATTATAACTTCATAAAATAAAAAATAACATTTTCCTTCATTTCCTTATTCTTGTAACAAAGCAGCAATCATAGAAATTAAGTTGGCAGGGAGTATATCCAGACAAGAACTTGATATTGCTCTGATAACTCATATTTACCAACATCAAAATATTTTGTGCCTTTTACACACATTATCTCACTTACTACTTATAACAATCTAGATCTAAGTACAGCAGATATTATTCTCCCTGTATACAAACAAGGAAACCAAGACACAAAGTAGCTTCTGCTGCTTTCCCGACAAAGAAGCAGGTGATGGTGGAGTGAGAACAGACCTTTGACTCTGAAGTCAGGTGGTGTCTGTAACATACTGCTGCATCTCACAGTATCTAGACTACTCTTTCCAGAGTCTACAATTCTTACTAAAACTTGTCTTGGTAACAACAGGCTATGATCACTGTAATATGAGTAGGATACATTAGCTTTAAAAGCAAAACTTTCAACAAAAACTATTGCCGTATTAAAGAAATGTCTTGTGCTATGCTAAGTCACTTCAGTCGTGTCCGACTCTGTGTGACCCCATAGACAGTAGCCCACCAGGCTCCCCTGTCCCTGGGACTCTCCAGGCAAGAACACTGGAGTGGGTTGCCATTTCCTTCTCCAATGCATGAAAGTGAGAAGTGAAAGTGAAGTCGCCTAGTCGTGTCCAACTCTTAGCGACCCCATGGACTGCAGCCTACCAGGCTCCTCCGTCCATGGGATTTTCTAGGCAAGAGTACTGGAGTGGGGTGCCATTGCCTTTTCCAAAGAAATGTCTTATATATAAATAAATGTCAAATTCAAAGTTTTAGGTCACATAATACCCTCTAGGGGTGCTTCATACCATAATGGCCTGTTTCTAAAGGTATAATTTGTGTGCTTAGTAAGAGATTTTTTTTTCTCTTCTGGATTCTAGATTTCCAGAAATATGATATAATGATATAAAAATTATCTTTAAAGCATTCTTATGATTTTATATTCTAAGATATATTTCTATGTTTCAATTTTAGAAAAATGAGTCATTCTTAATAATATTCTGAAGCAAAATATTATGTTTATTTATTGCACTTATTTAAAATATATTTTAGTTATAGTCTATTATCATAAACCTTAGTAACATTAGAGGAATTGATGATTCCACAACTCTAATATACATCTGAACCAGCTCTTCTTCATCAGACAAAGTGATTTTGAGTAATGAATGGGATCTGTTCTTCAAAGGTACTCAATTTTGAGATATTTTTCATGACTGGGGTGTAAAGTAATTAAAAGCATGCTATGTAGAAACTGGTATATATTAAACCTGCCTCTTACCTGGAGTCTCCTTGAGTGTGTTCCACATATAAATATATAACCAAAATATTTTTAAATGTAAGAGGGAAAAGAAAATATTCTAATAATGAGGAAAATAGATAGCTTCTTACCTTAGCTAAAAGGTTAATAAATAAAAGCTCATAAGAACAGGTTAGCAAAGAATGCATTGCCTATGGCTTCCACAATGGCTCGTCAAGTAAAGAATCCACCTGTAATATGAGAGACACAGGAGGTTCATCCTCATCACTACAACGGACTCAAGTACATTCCTTTATATAGCTTAGTAATTTTCCACTGTATGTATGTACCACAACTTCCTTATCTATTCCTCTGCTGATGGACGTCTAGGTGGCTTCCATCTCCTCGCTATTGTAATGGTGCTGCAATGAACAATGAGGTGGGTGAATCTAGAGCCTATTATACAGAGTGAAGTAAGTCAGAAGGAGAAAGACAAATAGCATATATTAATGCATATATATGGCATCTAGAAAAATGGTACTGATGATCCTATATGCAGGGCAGCAAAGGAGACACAGACATAAAGAACAGAATTTGGGGCTCAGAGGGAGAAGGAGAGGGTGGGAGAGTGAGAGAATAGCATTGAAACATATATATACCATATATAAAATTGATAATCAGTGGGAGTTTTATGTTTGATGCAGCTGGTGCTTTGTGACAACTGGGAGGGAAAGGGTGAGCAGGGAGGTAGGAGGCAGGTTTAGGAAGGAGGGGACACGTGTATAACTGTGGCCGATTCATATCGACGTATGGCAAAAACCATCACAATATTGTAAACTAATTATTGAATATACTGTTCACTGTGCTAGAATTTTACATAAAACATCTCATGTAATCCTCACACAAAATCTGTGAGACAGAATGTTACTGAGATCCATTTTATATGTGAGAAAATATAATGGAGTTTGTTTTAGTTTGCTAGGACTGCCATAACTACACACCATAGACTGTATGGCCTAGATGACAAAAACATATTGTTTCACAGTTCTGGAGGCTAGAAGTCCATAATCAAGGTGCCAGAATTGGTATTCCTCACTCATTTTTTTGGCAGCTGATAACAGCCAATTTTTTTTTCTGATAGTAAAAAACATGATTTTTCTGTAGAAAAATCTTCGGTGGCTGTACCAGAAAATGGAAGGCATGCTTTGGCCTTTGATTATAATCTTCATGGACAAAACTTATACACTAATAATCAGAACCAAGCCAATAGCCTAACCCAATGGCAAAAGCCCTGTTAAATTAGTTTATTAGAGATTGTTACTTTTCTATCTGTTCCCTCCTACCCTCCCACACTTCTTTATTTTCCTTTCTTTTCTCTTAAACATTTTTCGTTGTCTCCTTTTTAGTTTGGTAAATACACTGGGGAAATCAGCATATGGCCAGTGATATAAGGAGATTTACACAAATTATTCATTCTACCATGAGACAAATGTAGTGATTTTTAACACAATTTTGTACCTTTTATTCTGCTTTAAGAAAAGTCCAGTGGTGTTCATTGGGAGAAGGCCCATAATGTGTTCAGTTCAGTTCAGTTCAGTCGCTCAGTCGTATCTGACTCTTTGCGACCCCATGAATTGCAGCATGCCAGGCCTCCCTGTCCATCACCAACTCCTGGAGTTCACTCAAACTCACGTCCATTGAGTCAGTGATGCCATCCAGCCATCTCATCCTCTGTCGTCCCCTTCTCCTCCTGCCCCCAAAAGAAAAAGTGGTAGTGGTGATGTGGCAGGAGCTGAGAGGGTCAGGCTTGACCAGATTTTCTATGTGATCTCCATCAGATTAGTTTCAGGAGACTGATGTCACTAGGATAACACTTGCATAGGGCTTGACAGGACAAGGATCCAAAGATACTGTCAGGTCTTAGATCCTGGAGGACCATGAATGGCAGGTGGAAGAGTCTGGATTCTATATAAGATGGGAACAAGAACAGGTTTAGGATGGGGAAAATAATATCAAATTTCAGTTACAGAAAAGTTCCTTTTGGTAAGAAGACCAAAAGGATACATTGAAGAATACATTGTAGGGATAGTAACCTATTTAAGAAAAAAATTACTTTTAGGTAATGAGAAATAATGACCTAATAAGACAACAGTGGTAAGAAGAAACAGAAAACTGTGGAACTGGGAATTAAACATTCCTCCAGCTTCTGCAGCACGTTACATAATACCAGCTAATAAATGCCCTTGAATACATGCAGTAGAACGGCTAGCATTTGGATAAAGTTACTGGTGGGGGGAAGGTGGTCAAGAGTTTCAAATATGGCTCTCTTTAACTTCTTTTGTTTTAACAAGATTTAGGTTTCAGCATCTTTCGTACGAAGTTGTATGGATGTTTCCCACAAATAACATTTGCTGAAGTACAGATGAGCAATTTTCTTTTTGTTCTTACTTTAACTCAGTTATATAAAGAATTTGACAACTCAGGCAGGAAATATTAAGACCAAAACTCTAGCATGAGATTACACGGTCTGTCTCCTTTGGCTCATCCTAAATCATACATGTAACTGGGTAAAATTTAACCACTGATGCCTGATCTGAAACTGGTATTCTTAAAGAAGACATCTTCCAGCTCTGCCAACTAGACCGTAAGTTTTAGTTTCTTCTGGAACCAGGATAATAAACTGTGCCTTTATCCTCAGCAGTGTGCTTCTTCACTTTATTTTTTTCATGCTTCTTCGCTTTATTTTTGATTCCTTTTCTTTATTTTAAAATCCTGTATTGATCTAATAGGAGGAAGTGCAATCTTGTTATTGACTACCTAAATAGACCTTCCTGCTTGTTTAATTCCTGTTTCACTGCAAAGGAAAGCTTCATTCAATACTGTCTCCACCATCACAGCAATGATAATGTGACCACTGTACACTGCTTTATGTTTTCACTATTTTCTCTGCACATAAATAAGGTGTCAAGAGTTTTAATACTTCACAAACAACATTCTGTAAATTATAGTAGTATACTATACTTCTCTGATCTTTTCAATATTGTGTGATTTGGTTGGCTGGCCTCTCTATTTATAGCCCTGCTGAGTAGAGGGGAAGGAATGAATATCCTGCTGCTAATGAAAACATCATATATTGGAAGAGTCAAATGATGATACTGTCTTGGTCCAGATGACTATATTTCACAAGATATACAGCATTACACATTGTAATTCTGATAAATCATTCTCCTGACAAAAGGTATAATGAGATTAGAAAATTGCCAAAATGAATTCATTTACAGACAGGGTTTGTACCCAGGCTAAGAATAGTGTGAATATTTAAACAAAACCTCATTAGAGTCTGAGGTTTAAAGTCACATTCCTCTTATTTCTCTACTGATACTTAAGATGGCATGTTTGGTACTTATATTAGGGAAGAATGGTTTAGAATGCTGGTAGAGAATTTTCTTTTATAGCCTGAAAATACAGTGATCAAATTACATTTTGTCTTACATTCATTTGGAATGTTTGGCATAGTTTTGCCTTTTGGGAATAAGAAATGCATTCTTTAGGCTTCATACTAAATGTTTTTAATGATAGAGATAACAAAATATGCAGAGAGAATTAATCATATTGTTGTCATTTTGGGCTCTATGCATGTGCCAACTTATGTTATATTGCCTGCTGAAAAAATATTTAAGGCATTTCTAGCTTTCCTGAGCTGTTCAGTAAACAAATCAGTATTGTTATTCAACTTCTTTTGGACTATTCCTTTACCTTGCAGGAAAGAGGAGGAATACATAAGCCAATTTTATCACAACAGAGGGAGTCTCTTCTATGTCAATTTGTGTAACTACTTTGTTACTATTCAAAAGTAACTTTTGCCCTAAGAACATGTGTAAGAGAAGATGAGCTCTCTTTCAGTCCTTGTTAATTTGCCATGATATATTACTGCATATGAGAGCTATCCTAATTAATATAATGTCCTGGCTTATTTCACAGGCATCTAAACTCTGCCCCAAAGACACCCTCTATAACCCAAGCTCTGAGAAGCATGGCTCTGCACACCCCACTACTGTTCCCAGTAGTTCCCCCCCCCCCAACCCTTTTTTCTTTTCTGTGCATTGTAAATGAAGAGCTTTCACTTCAGGGAGACCTGCAACCTCCCTTTCTGAGGAGCGGTGGAGATCTGCTCTGCCATTCAACTTCATTTTCAATTAGTGTCTTGGATTTACTCATTAGAACAGCTTATAGGGAGCCATTATATGTTAAAGGATTTTAGACAGGTTAGGTATGATTTATAACATAAGGTGGAATTAGACAGGTTTAGTTCGATTAAACAGTACATACGTTGGGGTGGTGGTAGAAAGATTTATGAAGTGAAATCAAGTCAGAGAGAGAGAAAGTGCAATGACCATGTGTAGCATGAGAGAGGATATATGTAGTTGGAGACAGTTAATCATATCTGCGACTCTATCTACCTGAATCCCTAATATTTGCTCAGGAATTTCCCAAAGTTTGTCTCATTTTATCTTCAGTATGATTCTGCAAGATAATCCTGTTCTTTCCATTCACAGAAAAGGAAACGGAGGTTCTAAGAAGTTAAACGACTTAGTTAAGGATGGGAGTTTAAATTACAATACCATCCTGCAGCTAGAATTATTCTGCAAAAGACAAGAGAAATGGACAGAGATCCCCTATGTCCAAATTTTCTTTTGACTAAGAGATATGAAGGAACTCTGTCTTAAGTATGGGATTGTTGTATGCCCTAAAAGTGAGCCTACTAGGCAAATGGTGTTAGGCACAGGGAACCAAGAGAAAGAACCGCTCCCCCCCCATAAAGGCTCACCTCCCATTCCCCCAAAGAGACTGGAGTCTCCCACAGCTCCCGAGGCCTGGTGCTTCTTCCTTGTATCCAAACATGCCCCCATATCTGGAAGCACCCCCTCCATAAAAGCCAACTCAAGTATGTCCCTTAGTTGAAACTGGAGGAGAATTCTGACCAACCCGGGTCCATAAGCCCTTCTCCCTCTTAGAACTAAGACAGATCAAACAAGACCTGGGAAGCTATGATGACCCAGGACTTCCCTGGTGGCGCAGACAGTAATGCGTCTGTCTGCAATGTGGGAGACCTGGGTTCGATCCCTGGGTCGGGAAGATTCCCTGGAGAAGGAAATGGCAACCCACTCCAGTACTCTTGCCTTAGAATATCCCATGGACAGAGGAGCCTGGTGTCCATGGGGTCGCAAAGAGTTGGACACGACTGAACGACTTCACTCTCACTAAGGACAAACAGCTAGGCTGAGACAGAGCCATGAATCAAACCCAGATTATTGTTGTTTTCTTTCTGTTCCTAAATTCCATGTTCTTGTATTTCTCCATAATGTTCTTGAAAGTCATTAGTCTATTTCTCTCAGACTGTTCACACATGGCAATATCTCAGGTCCCACCTGAAATACTAAAGACATTTCAATCTGCCCCAGTACAGAGAGCGGTAAGAAGTCCTGCTTAAAGCATAGGTCATCCACAGCTTAATGGGTAATAATTCAGTCAAGGTCTATCTTTTCAGCACCTAATATCCAGGTGTCTCTTCCTTTAACCAGGCATAACAGGTAGACACCCAGCTGACAAATCCTTATTAATGTTCATGTGTATTATTTATCCTTTGCCTTGCTCTGGAAAAGATTTCATTTGGCTTCCCTACTGAAATGCTATCAGATAAAGGTTTGTTTAATTATCCCTCTTAGAAAGACTAATATTTGCATTTTGATCCTTACTAGTTACCTGTTTAAAATAACATGGCAGCATAGATTTGCAAAAACTGTGAGAAAGAAGAGACTGATATTATTAGTCACCAAAGCATTCCTGACAATATCTAGGCAGCTAATTACCTTGCCTAGCCTTATAACCAGTCTTGCACAATTAACAATTACAATGAATTTTCATTTATCATCAAGTGCAGGTCCCAGATTAGAAGGACAAATAGACTAATCCAGTTATCTCTGCTGCCAACATGGTTCTTTGTTGTTAGTTATGAAAAGAAACCCACATCTCCTTCAAGAGAATTTACTGACTGTTGAAATGATACCCAAGGAAGATGCGCATGTTTCTAAAAGGTCTTGTCAAATCAGCTTTGGATATTCAACTCAAAAGCATTTTTTAAAAGAAGGCAAATGCGAGAACTACCATATTTGCTTCAAGTATCCAGCCTCTATAATTGAGAAAGTAAACATGATTATTCTTTGTGTATTTTCTCAAATGTCACTGATTCCCACAAACACAAGATTATCCAGATTTGGGGGTTTCTCAAGAATTTCACAGAATTAAATATTGTTTAAGGTAAGCAGATTGTTAACCAAGGATGGTAAAGTTGGTTTAGTATTATATGAGCAAATTATACTCTGCTGCAACAATATTTGACCTGCATGTTAAGTTGAATCAAGTTATAATAAATAACAGCAAAGCATAGCAAAATCATTGCCTTTATTATCTTCACATTAACACATGGAATAATTATTTTATAAATGATCATTTGTAACATTTTAGTGTCATGTGTTAGTGCTATTTTAATTCTACATGGGGAAAGTGGCCTAAAAGAATGTACTTCATGTCATAAGTATAAGTTTGTTTGGAGAGAAAAGAGTGGCAAAACGGAGAGAATGCTTGCTCTAAAGGTAGAGTCCTGGGATGCTGGGGAGATTGCTGAAACACTGTGGTGTCCACTGTTGCATACTTGGTTAAAGCATTAAAGAAAATATACCAGATTCAAAGCCCATACTCTCCGCTGGTGTTTCTCTGGGAGGATGTTCATCAGCTTTGTTGTTGCTCACTTGCTCATGTCCAGTTCTTTATGACCCCATGGACTGCAGCATGCCAGGCTTCCCTGTCCTTCACTATCTCCCGGAGTTTGATCACATTCATGTCCATTGAGTTGGTGATACTATCTAACCATCTCATCCTCTCCACACTCTTCTCCTTTGGCCTTCAGTCTTCCCCCAAATCAGGGTCTTTCCCAATGAGTCAGCTCTTTGCATAAGGTGGTCAAAGTATTGGAGCTTCAGCTTCAGCATCAGTGCTTCCAATGAGTATTCAGTATTGATTAGCTGGGAGCCCGAAATACTGAGTTATTCAATAGAACCTCTGGCAGTTCTTACTTCTGTGGTGAGCTTGTAGAGTATTGTATCTCCCTTTGTCTAGCTATAGGCTTCCTTGATTATTGGCTCTGTTTAAAAAAACAGCCCTGTACATTTGACTGGTGCTAGGACTTGGAGGGATTGCATATAGCATGAGTTTTTTGTTTTGTCTTAGTTTGATTTAGGACACAGTGGTGCCCAGTAGCCATGTTAAAGATAAGTATCTGTCAGCAGTTTTATAGTAACTGATTCCTGTCAGGATCTATAACATCACTACAGAAAAAATCTCTCTGGGCTGAAATTTGACGTGTAAAATCTCAGTCCTTTAAAGGGAGAAAGGAAGAGTAAAGGGGAAAAAAATGTGTTCAGGAGTTTAACATGAACTCTTTATGTGCGAGATGATGCCAGCCACACACTTTAACCAAGCCACTCAAGGTAACTTTATGGTCATGACCTTTTATTTTAAATTAGGGAATTCCTAAGAGAGGAACTCCATATTCTGGTGAATATATCTGATATGCAAGAAATAACTATTATGAATAAGGAAAGTTTAAGAAGTGGAATTTGAATTATTTTATCAATTCCACTATTTTATCACAGATTCTCCCTTCTCAGGGCCAGTAGCTGACAAATTTATAGACCAGTCAATAGTACATTTGTGTTAAATAGTTTTCTGCATGCTTAATTACCTAAATTTTACTCTTTTCCTTAAGAAGTTTATATTCTATCTACAGTGATAAATTACAAAATATAGAGAAAAATATCCCAAAGTTGATAATATGCTGTAACTCATATTTCCCCCATAGTTCTGACTTTACAGTTTTCTCTTGAGATCTCAAAATTCTACTCCATTTCTTTTCTGATTTCTTCACAAACTACCTTGCTCACTTTCCTGATCCAGGGACTCAAAGGCTGAAAAGTCTTAGCAAGGAAAAACAGGACCGTTTTCAGTAAATAAGATTATTAATAACAAGCCTCCAAAGGAGTGTCTAGCCTATGATACATTCTCCTTAAATGATACATACTTCAGATCAGATCAGATCAGATCAGATCAGTCACTCAGTCGTGTCTGACTCTTTGCGACCCCATGAATCGCAGCATGCCAGGCCTCCCTGTCCACCACCAACTCCCGGAGTTCACTCACACTCACTTACATAGAGTCAGTGATGCCATCCAGCCATCTTATCTTCTGTCGTCCCCTTCTCCTCCTGCCCCCAATCCCTCCCAGCATCAGAGTCTTTTCCAATGAGTCAGCTCTTCCCATCAGGTGGCCAAAGTACTGGAGTTTCAGCTTTAGCATCATTCCTTCCAAAGAAATCCCAGTGCTGATCTCCCTCAGAATGGACTGGTTGGCTCTCCTTGCAGTCCAAGGGACTCTCAAGAGTCTTCTCCAACACCACAGTTCAAAGGCATCAATTCTTCGGTGCTCAGCCTTCTTCACAGTCCAACTCTCACACCCATACATGACCACAGGAAAAACCATACATACTTATGTTTGTATTATTCTATCATTTTTTATTACTATAAAACAAACAAACAAAAAAATCCCAGGACAAAATTTTAAAGAATAAAGAAAGAAAGGAGTGAGGCTAATGATGGGGAGGCATACGCACTAGTCTATGGAGGAAGGGGCGGGGCTTTCACAACAAAGTTGGGTGCACCCCCTTTTCATCCATTTTTGGTCCTTAATGTCCTATCACGGCTGCTGGTGGTGGTGGTGGTAGTGACTCAGTCCTGTCCAGCTCTTTGTGGCCCCATGGACTGTAGCACACCAGGCTTCCCTGCCCTCGCTACCACCTGAAGATAGCTCAAACTCATGTCCATTGAGTCGGTGATGCCATCGAACCATGTCATTCTCTGTCATCCCCTTCTCCTCCTGCCTTCATCTGTCCCAGCATCAGGGTCTTTTCTAATGAGTCAGCTCTTCGAATCAGGTGGCCAAAGTACTGGAGCTTCAGCTTCAGCATCAGTCCTTCCAGTGAACATTCAGGACTGATTTCCTTTAGGATTGACTGGTTTGATATCCTTGCAGTCCAAGGGACTCTCAAGAGTCTTCTCCAACACCACAGTTCAAAAGCATCAATTCTTTGGTGCTCAACATTCTTTATGGTCCAACTCTCACATCCATACATGACTACTGGAAAAACCATAGCTTTGACAAGACAGACCTTTGTCAGCAAAGTAGTATCTCTGCTTTTCAATACGCTGACTAGGTTGATCATAGGTTTTCTTCCAAGGAGCAAGCATCTTTTAATTTCATGGCTGCAGTCACCATCTGCAGTGATTTTGGAGTCCAAAAAATAAAATCTGTCACCATTTCCATTGTTTCCCCACCTATTTGCCATGAAGTGATAGGACCAGATGCCACGATTTTAGTTTTCTGAATGTTGAGTTTTAAGCCAGCTCTTTCACTCTCCTCTTTCACTTTCATCAAGAGACTCTTCAATTCCTCTTTGCTTTTTGCCATAAGTGTGGTGTCATCGGCATATCTGAGGTTATTGATATTTCTCCCAGCAATCTTGATTCCAGCTTGTGCTTCATTCAGCCTAGTTGCATGATATACTCTGCATATAAATTAAATAAGCAGAAGACAATATAGAGCCTAGATACTCCTTTACCAGTTTGGAACCAGTCCGTTGTTTCATGTTGGGTTCTAACTGTTGCTTCTTGACCTGCATACAAGTTTCTCAGGTAGCAGGTAAGGTGGTCTGGTGTTCCCATCTCTTGAAGAATTTTCCAGTTTGTTGTAAGCCACACAAAGGCTTTAGCATAGGCAATTAAGCAGAAGTAGATGTTTCTCTGGAATTCTCTTTTTCTTTGATCCAACAGATGTTGGCATTTTGACCTCTGGTTCCTCTGCCTTTTCTAAATCAGCTTGAACATCTGGAAGTTCTCCGTTCACATATTGTTGAAGCCTAGCTTGGAGAATTTTGAGCATTACTTTGCTAGCGTATGAAATGAGTGTAATTGTGCATTAGTTTGAACATTCTTTGGAGTTGCCTTTATTTGGGATTGGAATTAAAACTGACCTTTTCCAGTCCTTTGGCCACTGCTGAGCTTTCCAAAATGCTGTTGGTAGGCATGCCATTTAATATGCTAATGCAATAAAACCAGCATGAAGTAAGATATTGGAGGTCAGATTCTTCGCCATCTTTCCAGCTGGTTCCACCTGTTTGTTTGGTTGCTTGCTTGTTTCTAATTTTTAATTTGTTTGTATTAATAGCTTCCTATCTGTGTTGTTGCTGTTGTTGTTCAGTCTCTAAGTCATCTCTGATGCTTTGTGACCCCATGAACTATGGCATGCCAGGCTTCTCTGTCCTTCACCATCTCCCAGAATTTCTCATGTCATGTCCATTGAGTTAGTGATTCTTATGTCTGGACCCTTCAACTTAAAGATTTGTGTTAACTCCTGCTAAAAGTGGGGGTTGACAGGTTTTGAGCAAGGACACTTCTGCTAAAAGTAGAGATTGATGGGTTTTGAGCTAAGATCTGAAGTAGCTCTGGCAAGAGGAAAGCCCTTAAAAAAAAAAACAAAAAACACAGCACACAATTATGAATGCAGAAATTAGTTTAGCATCTTAGGAGACCCCTAAGAGGGCTCAATCTGAAGAGGGTTCAATATGAGAGGCTCAACCTAAAGCTTAATCTTCATTAACTTCATGGTAAATATGCCTGTGTCCCTGAGAATTAAGGGGGCAATTAGCAGAACCCACGTATTTCTCTCCTAGAACAGTGTTGGGCTTCTCATTGGTAAAGAACCTGCCTGCAATGCAAGAGATGCCGGTTCTATCCCTGGGTCTAGAAGGTCCGCTGGAGTAGGAAAAGGCAACCCACTCCAGTATTCCTGCCTGGGAAATCCTAAGGACAGAGATCGCAAAGAGGCGGACATGTCTTAACAACTAAACAACAACAACAGAACAGTGTAGCGAACAAAAATATAGTTTACTTTGAAATAATTATAGGCTTACCAAAAAAGTTCCAAAAATAGTATATATGGCTACTTCCTGAATGTTCTTCATCCAACTTCTTCTGTTAGTACTGATATTTTACAAAGCATGATATAATTACCCAAATTATGTTAACATTAGTACAATAGTATTAACTCAGATATCGACTTGACTTCATTATTTTCACCAGTTCTTTTTCACTCACGTCCTTTACCTCTTCCAGGAGCCAATCCAGGATAGCACACTACATTTCATTGTGGTGTCTTGTCTCTCCCAATCTATGATAGTTCCATAGCCTTTCCTTTTCTTTCATGACCTTGACACTTTCGAAGAGAACTAGGTAATTATTTTATAGGATGTTTCTTGAGTTGGGTTTTTTCTAATATTTCCTAATTATTGGATGGAGGACTTGCATCACGTAAGTGATATGCCCTTCTCAATGCATCATATCAAGAAGTACATGACATTGATTTGTCTTATTACTGGTGATGTTAACACTGATCTCTTAGTTAAGATACTATCTACTAAATTTCTCCATGGTAAACAAACTATTTTTACCCTTTAATATTAATAAAACCTGCAAATATTCCATTTTCTTCAAACTTTTGCCCACTAATTTTAGCTTCTATCTGTGGATTATTTTATTAGAAGAGCTCTGCAGTTCTAATGGTGGTTGCTCTTTTCCTCTTATTTTCTGCATTTATTAATTAGAATTCTTCTATGAGACATCAGTATTTACTAGAGGCAGGATCCACCATTTATTTATTTGTTCAATTACTTATTGCACTGTGCATGCTCAGTCTTGTTACACTCTGCAACCTTGTGGACTGTAGCCTGCCAGGCTCCTCTGTCCATGAGATTTCCCAGGCAAGAACACTGGAATGGGTTTCATTTCCTACTCCAGGGGATCTTCCAGATCCAGGGATCAAACCTGTGTCTCTTGGATTGGCAGGCAGATTCTTTACCACTGAGCCACTGGGGAAGCCCTATTGCACTGTGGACTCATGGTTATTTTATTCTATGGGTTATAATTTAATATTATTTATTTTGTTGTTCAAATTATTGGAGCTTTGGTCATTGAGAGCTCTTTCAGTTTGGCTCCTCTGTCAGAAGCAAATTTTAAATAATATATCTTGTGTTTCTCCAGCCTCTTGAAAACACTGACTCCACAATCAAATTTCTTAAACTTTGTGTCCCCCATCTATTGAATGATCTTACATAAATGGCTACTCTCACACCTAAGACCTGCCCCAATGTTTTTATCCCTAGTATTTTCCTGTATGCTTCCTGTAGTCCTGCTTTGTAAATGACTTTTCATCACAAAAGCCCAAGGATAGTCTCTGATAGGAGCTTTGGAAGGTGTGAGGAGTAGAGGAGAATAAGCTGACCAAGCACTCTCTTTTCTGCCAGACAAAGGAGAAAGAATATTTGTTATCCAGCCCATATGCACATACCAGAGCTACTAATAAGTTCTTAACATGCTTTATTTTCTGTATTTCTCATCACTTGCCTTATTGCCTATTTTATAAATGAAGAAACTGAATTTAAGTGACTTGTCCAAACTAGCACTGCTAGTAAGTACTCTACATGATGACTTGTCTCCTAGAGTTGGGCCAAGGCTACTTTAGCTCATGTGAGTTGTAAAGAATAACTATGAACAGCTTCATAAAAATAAACAGGGAATGATTATAAAGAGATTGCTCCAATATCCCAAATTTCAACATCAAAACACTTATTTTTGTAATAATAGGTTTAGTGAGGATATACTTTTAGTGAACAAAAAGATTCCCAAAAGTCAAGAAAACCAATTCTTAAAATTATCATTAGAGGGAAAATTCCATGTCCTTTCAGTTCTAAGCAGGACTGAAAATGTGGCAGACTTTGTTTAAGATCAGTTTTGATGTTTTGTCAGGGAAAGGCAGATAGCTCAGGACTTTTTGGGCTGAGGATACCTAATGCTTTTTTGCAATGATGGTGAAAATTAAGCCCTTGATTTTTGAGATCCCTTATTCCAAATTTTACAAAATGACAGATCACCTAGCAATCCATTTCTTTCAAAAGATATAATTACAATTGTCCTATCCTTAATTACTTCAGATACTCATGATTTATTTGAATATGTTGTGAACATACAGTGATTTGTGCTTATTTATCATAATGTGTTTTGAGGCAAGCCTAAAAATATACATATATTATATATGTTTACAGTTTATAGAGTGAAATATTCAAATGCTCCTTTCAAAGCTCATCCTATGCAGGTTGCTTGTAAAGAGTGGATGATGTTAACACATTTCCAAAGGCTATCAATCTGGGAAGACTGAAAATGTTAAAGTTTCTTTTGTTGTTCAGTTGTCAGACTCTTTGAGACCCCATTAACTGCAGCATACTAGGCTTCTTTGTCATTCACTATCTCCTGGAGTTTGCTCAAACTCATATACATTGAGTCAGTGATGCCATCGAACTTGTTCATCCTCTGTCACCCCCTTCTCTTGCTTTCAGTCTTTAGCAGCATCAGGGTCTTTTCTGATGAGTCGACCCTTCCCATCAGTCGCTAAAGTATTGGAGCTTCAGCTTCAGCATCAGTCCATCCAGTGAGTAATCAGGATTGATTTCCTTTCAGATTGACTGACTTGATCTCGTTGTGGTCCAAGGGACTCTCAAGAGTCTTCTCCAGCACCATAGTTCAAAAGTGTCAGTTCTTTGGCATTCAGCCTTCTTTATGGTCCAACTCTCATATCTGTATATGACTGCTGGGAAAACCATAGCTTTGACTATATAGACCTTTCTCAGCAAAGTGATGTCTCTGCTTTTTAATACACTGTCTAGTTTAGTCATAACTATTCTTCCAAGGATCAAGTGTCTTAATTTTGTGACTACAGTCACTGTCCACATTGATTTTGGAGCCCAAGAAAATGAAATCTGACACCGTTTCCACATTTTCCCTATCTGTTTGCCATGAAGTGATGAGACCGGATGCCATAATCTTTGTTTTTTGAATGTTGAGTTTTAAGCCAACTTTTACACTCTCCTCTTTCACCTTCATCAAGAGGCTCTTTAGTTCCTCTTCACTTTCTGCCATTAAAGTAGTATCATCTGTGTATCTGAGGTTATTGATATTTCTTCTGGCAATCTTGCTTCCAGCTTGTGCTTCATCCAGCCAGCATTTTGCATGATGTACTCTACATATAAGTTAAATAAGTAGGGTGATACTATACAGCCTTGATGTACTCCCTTTCCAATTTGAAACCAGTTCATTGTTCCATGTCCAATTGTAATTGTTGCTTCTTGACCTGCATACAGGTTTCTCAGGAGGCAGGTAATGTGGTCTGATATTCCTATCTTATTAAGAATATTCCACAGGTTTTTTTTTAATCCACACAGTCAAAAGTTTTAGCATAGTCAATGAAGCAGCAGTAGCTTTTTTTGTTTGTTTGTTTAATTTCCTTGATTTTTGTATGATCCACAGTGTTGGCAATTTGATCTCTGGTTCCTCTGCCTTTTCTAAATTCAGCTTGTACATATGGAAGTTTTGTGTCCACATACTTCTTGAAGCCTAGCTTGAAGGATTTTAAGCATAATCTTGCTCGCATGTGAAATAAGTGCAATTGTACGGTAATTTGAATATTCTTTGGCATTGCCTTTCTTTGGGAATGGAATGAAAACTGACCTTTTCCAGTCCTGTGGTCATGCTGAGTTTTCCAAATTTGCTGGCATATTGAGTGCAGCACATGAACAGCATCATCTTTTAGGATTTGAAATAGCTCAACTGGAATTCCATCACCTCTACCAGCTTTGTTTGTAGAAATGCTTCCTAAGGTCCACTTGACTTCACACTCCAGGATGTCTGGTTCTAGGTAAGTGACCACACTATTGTATTACCTTGGGTCATTAAGGGCTTTTTTTTGTATATATCTTCCATGTATTTTTGCCACCTCTTCTTAATCTCTTCTGCTTCTGTTATTTCCTTACCATTTTTGTCCTTTATTGTGCCTATCCTTGCATGAAATTTTCCATTGGTATCTCCAGTTTTCTTAAAGAGATCTCTAGTCTTTCCCATTCTATTGTTTTCCTCTAGTTCTTTGCATTGTTTACTTAAGAAGACTTTTTTATCCTGCTTGCTATTCTCTGCATTTATTTGGTTATATCTTTCCCTTTGTCCTTTGCCTTTCACGTCTCTTTTTTTCTCAGCTATTTGTAAGGCCTACTCAGATAACCATTTTGCCTTCTTGCATTTCTTTTTCTTGGGAATGGTTTAGGAACCTCCGTCCACAGATCTTTAGGCACTCTGCCTACCAGATCTAGTATGTTGAATCTATTCGTCACCTCCGCTGTATAATCATAAGGCGTTTGATTTAGATCGATCTGAATGATCTAGTGGTTTTAGGGAAAACCACTTTCTTCAATTTGAGCCTGGATTTTGCAGTAAGGAGCTGATGGTTGGAGTCATAGTCAGCTCCAGGTCTTGTTTCTCTAGGGAATTTTCATAGTGCAGGGAAAAGTAGTACAGAAATGAAGAAGAAATATGATGTGCTATGATGCTACCTTACATAAAATTCACAGGAGAACTATTTGAGCTTCAGTGTACCACATCTTAAGGTATGTCTATGTGTGAAGCCTGTATGTATGGGAATTCTGCTATAGATTCTGAAATGAAGAGAAATAATCTGTCTTCTTTTGCTTCCTAGAACTGCTGCCTCTCCAGAGAATTATCTTTTTCCAAAGTCTACAGCCAGATTTCAATACAGTGTGACTTAATTGGATTAGATCTTTGAGGGATCTATGTAAGAAAAGCATTTAATGTATCTTAAAGAATAACACGAACACTAGGGCATTTTGAAAGGATTGTGTCAAAGTGAAGAGCATAAGATTTTCAGGCAGGAGGAACAACTTAAAGTGGGAAAACATGAGCCCTATATAAGGAGTAGAGTGCATTTAATGAGATTTAAGTTCAGAAAGCAGTACCTAATGAGAACACCAAACTAAGAAATTCACATTTTATTCTATAAGCAGAAAATGTCATCAAGATTTTTTATCTTTGAATAGTGGAATAGTGGAAGGACAAGATCAGAAGTATACTATAAAAATGTGAATGTGACCCTAAGATACTCTAGAGACAGAAGATATTATGAGGAAGAACAATTAGGAAGTTAGTCTAGGTAAGTGATAATAAATATTTTGAACATTAGTTAGAGAGTGGAATGGGCAAGATGGATGGGGACAGTGCCACTGAGTTAAAATCTGCAGGAATAAATTATAAGTTTGTAAATTTTTTTTTTAATTTAAAGAAGCTAGTAAGTTATTTTTTTTTTCATACTGATAGGAAAAATTGAATCTATCAAGCTATCAAAGAATCTAAAAGCTTTTCATGTAATTTTTACAGATAATTTAAAATATATATTTAACAACCACATTTTAAAAATGGATGAAAATTGATTGTTCATTAATAGGACAGTAAGATTGACTTGAATGTATAATCCATATTGATATTTTTATTCTGAATCTCTAATATGTGATACCTATTTTTATAGTATTCATTTGCCATTTTAGTGTGTAGTGAGATGTAAAGTTTAACTGAAATTTTAATTTTATCACTAACAACATTTATATTTGTTTATCATATACCTACAATTATATTCTAAGATAATTTTTTCAGGACAGGAAAGAACAACATATAAAGTCTGTACTTGTAATTTCCCCATGGCACTTGAGAGAGTTGGTTAACTATAGCAGATGAGCGCTAATATATGCTTATTTTAACAGATTGCACCAATGATTAAATTAATATCAAAGAATAATAATTCTTTTTCAGTGTAGTAGGTATAACAGCAGCAATTATAATGAATTTATTTTCTTTATTGTGCTAAACTTTATGAGTATTCATGTTTGGGAAAACTCACTTTTATTTCAAATGAAATCTTAATTATCTCTTTTGAAACAGAATTCATGATAGAAACTTGAAGTGTTATATTTTCATTTTTATATCTAATTATATGGGTCAGGAGTGATGACTCATGACAGATCAAATAGAAGGTTAACATTTTAAAACCCCTTACAATAAAAGTGAGTTCTCTAAGATTTATGCAGGAGGAATGTTAGCTATCAGGATCAAACTCCCTAAAGTTAAGAAGGTAAAAATATGTCAAAGCATATGAATGCAAGTACATTCCTACTAAACTCTTTTGCTATATATTGACATTCTTTACAAATACATTTCAGTTCAGTTCAGTCACTCAGTCGTGTCTGACTCTTTGTGACCCCATGAATCGCAGCACCCCAGGCCTCCCTGTCCATCACCATCTCCCAGAGTTCACTCAAACTCACGTCCATCAAGTCGGTGATGCCATCCAGCCATCTCATCCTCTGTCATCCCCTTCTCCTCCTGCCCTCAATCCCTCCCAGCATCAGAGTCTTTTCCAATGAGTCAGCTCTTCTCATGAGGTGGCCAAAGTACTGGAGTTTCAGCTTTAGCATCATTCCTTCAAAAGAACACCCAGGGATGATCTCCTTTAGAATGGACTGGTTGGATCTCCTTGCAGTCCAAGGGACTCTCAAGAGTCATCTCCAACACCACAGTTCAAAAGCATCAATTCTTCAGCGCTCAGCTTTCTTCACAGTCCAACTCTCACATCCATACATGACTACTGGAAAAACCATAGCCTTGACTAGATGGACCTTTGTTGTCAAAGTAATGTCTCTGCTTTCGAATGTGCTATCTAGGTTGGTCATAACTTTCCTTCCAAGGAGTAAGAGTCTTTTAATTTCATGGCTGCAGTCACCATCTGCAGTGATTTTGGAGCCCAGAAAAATAAAGTCTGACACTGTTTCCACTGTTTCCCCATCTATTTCCCATGAAGTGATGGGACCAGATGCCATGATCTTAGTTTTATGAATGTTGAGCTTTAAGCCAAATTTTCACTCTCCACTCTCACTTTCATCAAGAAACTTTTTAGTTCCTCTTGACTTTCTGCCATAAGGGTGGTGTCATCTGCATATCTGAGGATATTGAATATCTCTCCCGGAAATCTTGATTCCAGCTTGTGCTTCTTCCAGCCCAGCATTTCTCATGATGTACTCTGCATAGAAGTTAAATAAGCAGGGTGACAATGTACAGCCTTGACGTACTCCTTTTCCTATTTGGAACCAGTCTGTTGTTCCATGTCCAGTTCTAACTGTTGCTTCCTGACCTGCATATAGGTTTCTCAAAAGGCAGGTCAGGTGGTCTGGTATTCCCATCTCTTGAAGAATTTTCATGTTTATATATACACCTTCCTACCTCACTGTGAATCTGGAAATGCAAAATAACTAGATCTCATGTTTTAGATGGGAGAACTTTATCAAACCGCTTTATTTGAAGTTCAGTTCAGTTCAGTCGCTCAGTCGTGTCCGACTCTTTGTGACCCCATGGACGGCAGCACACCTGTCCATCACCAACTCCCAGAGTTTACTCAAACTCATGTTCATTGAGTTGGTGAAGCCATCCAACCACTTCATCCTCTGTCGTGCCCTTTTCCTCCCGCCTTCAATCTTTCCCAGCATCAGGGTCTTTTCAAATGAGTCAGTTCTTTGCATCAGGTGGCCAAAGTAGCTGATTTGAAGTAGCTACATGATAATCCTCCCTGGGTACAAGCAATGGTCTCAAAATAATTTATCCATACAAAAACATATATATCTATTCCTTATGAGAAGGGAATTTAATGTCACTGTTCCCTCTTCCCCATAAAAAACAGACCTTGATTAGCACCAACCCAAACACCTGCCCCCCAAATTAGTTTGCAGTTGGCAGTCATTACTTTGACCTCCAAGACATCGCAAGGAGCACTCTTGGCTTCTGTTTACATATTAAACAAACTGAATAAATATTAAGCACAGCATAAGAAAAACTATTCCCTTACAGACCTGGAACAAAAGAAGCCTATATTCCAGAGATTTACTACAGAAAAATATTTGTACTGTATGAGGTACTGTTGGATTTACATATATAAGTCACGGTTGCTCTTCTTAAAGAGCTTCCAAAGAAGCAGAGATAAAGCATGTATGCAAACCTCTGTGATACAAAGCAGAACCTGCTGACATCATTTCATGAGATTAGAAGTGATCATAAATGCTACAACAGTTCAAAGAAGGAAGGCATCAATTCCAACTGGGCTTATCACATAAGAGTCCTTAGGAAAAGTAGGAGTTGAGCTGGGCAGCAAAACCTGGTAGGATTTAGAAAGCTAAATATCAGGAGATTGGGAACTACAGGTGTGAGAATAACAAGACTAAGGCACAAATATGAAAGAATCTAATTGAATTTGGGGTACTGAAGGAGCTAGGCCTACTTTTGTTGTTTTCTAAGCAGTCACAAATTTAGATTTTGAATAATGCTTTTGGTCGTCAGCCACACCTGGTGTCACACCCCATCATTCAATTTGTCCTCCTTGATGACTAGCCTCCTTTCGTGATTCTTGCCTCCATCCCTGGCTTGCCTTACCAGCCTGATTTGCTGTTTAGTCCCCTCCTTTGACGTTGGCTCCTATTACTGATGAGTTTCCAACTTATACTGCTTATCACTGAACTATTTCTCCCTCTCCTCACTGGCCTATTGCCTTTTGGCAAACTCATAAGCATAATGAAATGGCATACATTTCATTCATTTTTGTTGTTTAGTCACTAATTTATGTCAGACTTTTTGTGATCCCATGAACCACAGCATGCCAGGCTTCTCTGTCCATCGCTATCTCATGGAGTTTGCTCAAACTCATGTCCATTGAATCAGTAATGCCATCCAACCATTTCATCCTCTGTCACCCCCTTCTCCTCTTGCCTTCAATTTTTCCTGGCATCAAGGTCTTTTCTAATGAGTCAGCTCTTTGCATCAGGTGGCCAAAGTACTGGAGCTTCAGCTTCAGGATCAGTCCTTCCAATGAATAATCAGGGTTGATTTCCTTTAGGATTCACTGGTTTGATCTTGCTTTCCAAGGGACTCTCAAGAGTCTCCTCCAGCACCACAGTTCAAAAGTGTCAATTCTTCAGCACTCAGCCTTCTTTATGGTTCAACTGTCACATCCATACATGACTACTGGAAAAACCATAGCTTTCACAAGACAGACCTTTGTCAGCAAAGTGTTGTCTCTGCTTTTTAAAACACTGTCTAGGTTTGTCATAGATATTCTTCCAAGCAGCAAGTATCTTTTAATTTTGTGAATGCAGTCACCATCCACAGTGATTTTAGAGCCCAAGAAAATGAAATCTGACACTGTTTCCACATTTTCCCCATCTATTTGCCATCAAGTTATAGGACTGGATGCCATGATCTTCATTTTTTGAATGTTGAGTTTTAAGCCAGCTCTTTCACTTTCCTCTTTCACCTTCAAGAAGTTCTTTAGATCCTCTTCACTTTCAGCCATTAAAGTGGTATCATCTGCATATCCAAAGTTTTTGATATTTCTCACAGCATGCTAAATTAAGTCCCTTGTTGGGGAGATATAATTTTGTATAGCTGGGTTGTGAGAAACAAGATTGAAATATTAAGAAAAAACAGAGGAAATCAAATCATATGGGTTTTGTTCAATAGGTCATAATTAATCCAATTTTCCCCATGCTTTCCTACAATCTATACTATATTTCACTTATTTTTGCTTTAAATTGACTGATTTTTAAAATTTTGTATTCATTTTCACATTGTTGTTCAGTCACTCAGTTGTGTCCAACTCTTTGCAATCCCATGGACTGCAGCACGTCAGGCCTCCCTGTCCTTCACCATCTCCCAGAGCTTGTTCAAACTCATGTCCATTGAGTCAATGATGTCATTCAATCATCTTGTCCTCATTCATCCCCTTCTCCTTCTGCCTTCAATCCTTTCCACTGAGTCAACTCTCTGCATCAGGTGGCCAAAAGATTGGAGCTTCAGCAACAGTCCTTTCAATGAATAATCAGGGTTGATTTCCTTTAGGATTGATTGGTTTGAACTCCTTGCTGTCAAGGGACTCTCAAGAGTCTTCTCTAGCACCATAGTTTGAAGGCATCATTTCTTTGGCACTCAGCCTTTTTTATTGTCCAGCTCTCATATCCATCTATAAATTCATACATACTACTGGAAAAAACCATAGCTTTGACTATATGGACCTTTGTTGGCAAAGTAATATCTCTGCTTTATAATATACAGTCTAGGTTGGTCCTTGTTTTTCTTCTAAGAAACAACTGTCTTTTAATTTCATGGCTGCAGTCACCATCCACAGTGATTTTGGAGCCCCCCAAAATAAAGTCTGTCACTGTTTCCATTGTTTCCCCATCTATTTGTCATGAAGTGATGGGACCAGATGCCATAATCTTCGCTTCTTGAATGTTGAGTTTTAAGCCAGCTTTTTTCACATAATCATTGAATTAATACAATTTCTATTTCCATGATTATAAATATGTTACTATTTAAAATATTTTCCCATTTTAAACCAATGTTATGTGTTTTATTTTTTGGTAAATATAGTTATAATTAATGGGCAGTTACCAAAGCTATAGCTAGATAATTTTAACAAGATTAACCTTATGGTAGTGTACAGGGTGATTGGAAGTAGGCAAATAGAAGATTAAGGTAAACATATAGTTATGAGTTACTAAAGACCTGTATTAGAGTTTACACTGAAAGAATAAAAGGAAATGTGATAGGGAATCAGTAGGTCTTAGTGATAACCTGAAGTGGTTGGCAAGTTTAAATGGTTAATATGATACCAAATTTTGAGTCTTAATGCCTTGAAAATGATGGCACAATCAATAAAAATGGGATTATTTGAAGGAAGCACTGATCTGTGAGAAAAAATGACTAGTTTAGTTTTGGAGTTATTAAACTAAGGAATTGGTAGACAGGATGTTGGAAGTTAAGGACTAGAGTTCCAAGCTGATGCTGACCTCGGGGTCAGTTGCTTAGTGATGATGATTGTAACTATGGGAACAGCTGAGGGCTCTGAGGGGGAGTATGTAGAAAGAAAATAGCAGATGATTGAAGAGAGAACCTTGATGGGAGCCCTCTATTTATGGTGTGGAAGGAAGAACAAGAGGCAGCAATAGCGACAGAGAAACAATGATCCATCATGTAAAGGAAGAATCAATGTAGTGTGTTTCTGTGCTCATTAAGGAAGTATAGCATCTAAAGATGGAGTTGCAGCTAAAAATGTTAGTTTTTGAGCATCTGAGAATCTTCTGAATGCTTTTGAACAAATTGGGCATGAGGAAGAGAAAGAAAGTGATCTTGTCAGAATGCCAAGACTTGATCAAACACAGAATCTAGAAGAGTTGGAAACGGGCAGTTGGTGATAAGGATATCTGAGAGCAAGTAGCCTGTTAGAGGAACTATGGTTCAAACAGAGACTAATGAAGAGTAGGACAGGGAAGAGATTGAATTCAGTCAGGGAGGACACAGGATAATGGAACTGTAATCAAGGTCAGATACAATCATGAGACAGTAGGATAGAGATACACTAACCAATATTAGTACAAGATTGAGGCTTGGTCAGAGGAACACGGCCAAGTTCAGTTCAGTTCAGTAGCTCAGCCATGTTCAACTCTTTGTGAGTCCATGGACTGCAGCATGCAAGGCTTCCCTGTATATCACCAACTCCCGGAACTTGCTTAAACTCATGTCCATTGAGTCGCTGATGCTATCCAACCATCTCATCCTCTGTCATCCCCTTCTCCTCCTGTCTTCAATCTTTCTCAGCGTCAGGGACTTTTCCAATGAGTCAGATCTTCACACTGGGTGGCCAAACTGTTGGAGTTTCAGCTTCAGCATCAGTCCTTCCAATGGATATTCAGGATTGATTTCTTTAATTGACTGGTTTGATCTCATTGCAGTCCAAGGAGCTTTCAAGAGTCTTCTCTAATGCCACAGTTCAAAAGCATCAGTTCTTCAGCACTCAGCTTTATTTACCTGTCCAACTCTCACATCCACACAAGACTACTGGAAAAACCATAACTTTGACTAGAAGGACCTTTCTTGACAAAGTCATGTCTCTGCTTTTTAATACATGGTCTAGTTTGGTCATAGCTTTTCCTCCAAGGAGCAAGCATCTTTTAATTTCATGGCTGCAGTCATGATCTGCAGTGACTTTGGAGCCCCCCAAATAAAAAGTCTTTCACTGGTTCCATTGTCTCCCCATCTATTTGGCATGAAGTGATGGGACCAGATACCTTGATGTTAGCTGTCTGAATATTGAGTTCTAAGCCAACATTTTCACTCTCATCTTTCACTTTCATCAAGAGGCGCTTTAGTTCTTTTTCGCTTTCTGCCATAAGGGTGGTGTCATCTACATATCTGAGGTTATTGATATTTATCCTGGCAACCATGATTTCAGCTTATGCTTCATGCAGCCTGGCATTTTGCATAATGTACTGTGCATATAAGTTAAATAAGCCGGGTGACAATATACAGCCTTGACGTACTCCTTTCCCAATTTGGAACCAGTTGTTCCATGTCCAGTTCTAACTGTTGCTTCTTAACGTGCATACAGGTTTCCCAGGAAGCAGGTAAGGTGGTCTGGTATTCCCATCTATTGAAGAATTTTCCACAGTTTGCTGTGATCCACACAGTCAAAGGCTTTGGTGTAGTCAATAAAGCAGAAATAGATGTTTTTCTAGAACTCTCTTGCTTTTTCCATGATCCAGAGGATGTTGGCAATCTGATCTCTGGTTCTTCTGCCCTTTCTAAATCCAGCTTGAACATCATGGAAGTTCACAGTTCATGTACTGTTGAAGCCTACCTTGGAGAATTTTGAGCATTACTTTGCTAGCATGTGAGACGAGTGCAATTGTGCAGTAGTTTCAACATTCTTTGGCATTGCCTTTCTTTGGGACTGGAGTGAAAACTGACCTTTTCCAGTCCTATGGCCACTGTTGAATTTTCCAAATTTGCTGGCATATTGAGTGCAGCACTTTCACAGCATCATCTTTTAGGGTTTGAAATAGCTCAACTGGAATTCCATCACCTTCACTAGCTTTGTTCATAGTGATGCTTCCTAAGGCCCACTTGACTTCCCATTCCAGGAAGTCTGGCTCTAGGTGAGTGATCATACTATTGTGGTTTCCTGGGTCATGAAGATCTTTTTTGTATAGTTCTGAGTATTCTTGCCACCTCTTCTTCATATCTTCTGCTTCTGTTAGGTCTGTACTGTTTCTGTCCTTTATTGTACCCATCTTTGCATGAAATATTCCCTTGGTATCTCCAGTTTTCTTGAAGAGATCTCTAGTCTTTCCCATTCTATTGTTTTCCTCTATTTCTTTACATTGATCACTAAGGAAGCCTTTCTTATCTCTCCTTGTTATTCTTTGGAACTATACATTCCCAGATCTTAATCTGAAATGAGGTCTATGTATCAGCAAGTTCGACTTTACCCTGGCCACCTGGGATCCTAAAATAGGACTTTTTTTTCTTTTTCCTACTAAAGAGATTTCCCAGTTCCTAGAATGGGATTTAGACGCCATCTAAGAATCACATGACATTATATTGGGAGGGAGGGATGCTGCATAAACTGGAGACCCAGCCTGAGTATCCTCATTACAGCTTAGTATAGTTAGTATCAAAACCAGAATAGAGATTGCATTTTGAAATTCTTTTTGCACTGTTCACATGAGAACGGTGAGGTCAAGGAAAATAGGAAAGATCATTCATAATGGTGATAGTTCCTGTAGGTGCTCTCAGAAGAGTAGATTCATGAGAATCCAGACAGGACCCTACACAGAATTTCAGAGAAATGAGGGTGAAAGGGTCCCCCTTTGGGGTGACTAAACATGTTAATGCCTTAGCAGATAATGAACAGTCATTTACAGAATGTTCTTAAAACCCACACAAAAAGGTGTTCTGAGTTTTTGATTTGTTTTTGTAATATTAGTACTGTATATTTAATGCTCAGATCAGCACTGATAGAGCCCTGATAGAATCATTTCCAGAAGAAACACTAACTTGAATATATCCTCACCTTCCAGGGACTGTTTGGATCTGAGTGGCCAATTCATGGTGTTTTTCTGAGAGGTTGAATAGCAATTTCCCTGTCATCACTATTCTATTACTAGTGTCAGTGTATATTTTATTAATCAAGGGACCAGAAGATAAACTGCCAAAAGTTAAGCTCTGTTTCTCTGGACTTTGTTGTTTAGTGAAAGTTCTTTCCCTTCCAGGAAGAGCCTTGCCCTCCAAACCACTAGAACTAGAGCTGAGTCCTAATGTTTTGTATTCTTGCCTTTGAGATAATTGTAGAACAAGGGGCAAGTAGGCTGCCTCTGTGGAGTCACCGAGTCTTATGTAAGGTAATAGAATAAAGGACCACATGGTAGGTTTTTGTACTACTCTCCAATAACAAAACAACAGTTAGAACTAGACATGGAATAACAGACTGGTTCAAAATTGGAAAAGGAGTACATCAAGGTTATATCGTCACCCTGCTTAATTAACTCATATGCAGAGTACATCATGCAAAATGCTGGGCTGGATGAAGCACAAGCTGGAATCAAGATTGCTGGGAGAAGTATCAATAACCTCAGATATGCAGATGACACCACCCTTATGACAGAAAGTGAAGAGGAACTGAAAATCCTCTTGATAAGGTGAATGAGGAGTGAAAAAGCTGGCTTAAAATTCAGCATTCAAAAAACAAAGATCATGGTATCTAGCCCCATCACTTCATGGGAAATAGATGGGGAAACAGTGGAAACAGTAACAGACTTTATTTTCTTGTACTCCAAAATCACTGTGGGCAGTAACTGCAACCATGAAATTAAAAGACACTTGCTCTTTGGAAGAAAAGCTATGACCAACCTAGACAGTGTATAATAAAACAGAGACATTACTTTGCTGACAAAGTTCTGCATAGTCAAAGCTATGGTTTTTCCAGTAGTCACCTATGGATGTGAGAGTTGGACCATAAAGAATGCTGAGCACCAAAGAATTGATGCTTTTGAACTGTGGTATGGGAGAAGGCTCTTGAGAGTTCCTTGGACTGCAAGGAGATCAAGCAAATCAATCCTAAATGAAATCAGTCCTGAATAGTCATTGAAAGGATTGATGCTGAAACTGAAGCTCCAGTACTTTGGCCACCTGATGCGAAGAGCTGATTCATTAGAAAAGACCCTGATGCTGGGAAAGATTGAAGGCAGGAGGAGAAGGGAATGACAGAGGATGAGATGGTTGGATGGTGTCATTGACTCAACGGACATGAGTTTGAGCAAGCTCTGGAAGATGGTGAAGGACAGGGAAGCCTGACAGGCCGTGGTCCATTGGGTCACAAACAGTTGAATACAACTGAGAAACTGAACAACAGCTAAGAATGAACCGTGTAATGAAAAGGTCATCAAGTCCTCTAATATCTAGTTTGTTCTTAGTGGCCCCAGAGCCCATATGAGGAGGCCAGGCTAAATCTCCTACTTCTAGAACGCCAGCATCTTTATCCTAATTTTTTCCTAGGAGATGTGCCCCAAATTACTTGCGCTAACCTGGTCAGTTCGCTTGTCTCTTCTAGTTGCCATCTGTGTCATTCAACTACTAAAAACCTGTTATTGGTAAGAGGAGTTGGTGTAAAAATTACAATTTCCTGACACCTGTAATTCTTGCTCCCCCCCCCCAATTTCCCACCAACTGAGTTACTTAAAAATGGTGTAAGGTGACTTTGGACCAGTTTTATGTAGAACAAGAAATACAGGGACAAACTCATATATGTTTTCTAATATAACTGGGAACAAAGAATGATAGGCAATAAAATACTTCTCCAGTCAGTTTGGTCCTTGTGAGTGTATAGGCACTAGACTATTTACATCACTTAAAATATAATGAATTTTGAACATGAAAACAAACCACTTTTGAATTCTCCCGTCACTGGGATATTGGTTCTGCCTTGGTGTTAGGAGTCAGTTAAAGACACACAGCGACAAGAATATTTTATAGTGTCAAAGCCATGTTGAATTTATTTCTTTTAATTGTATTCCATACTCCTCTTTTATGAGCAGGCCCATATAAAATGGTACATAATATTTAATGAACACAGGCCTATAAGATCTTCTGGTTTTAAATTCTAAGTTTGCACATGAATGGAGTTCAATAAAATAATTTTATTGGCGCAAAAGCATGCACCCACAGATGATTCCCCACTTCTTTGCAGTTTAATTTTTTTTAAACACAGAATCAGCTGTGGGAATGGAAACAGAGTAATTAGTGTTGCCTGTCTCACAAGCAAAGTCTGCTTGCCAAATTTACAGCTAAAAACACTGCTCCAATCAATTCTAACTGTGTCTTCACATCATGTTTTTCATCCCTATCTCATTCTTTTGTTAATTAAATAAGATTTGTTATTTTCTGGCTCTGCCATTCAAAGAGCTCACAGAACTTGGCTAGTTCAAAATTCAAAGGCTTTGTACTATTTTATATTGAAAAAGAATCAATTTATTTAAGAGATTATGTGCAGAGAGTTATAGTCTAATCAGAGGCCTGAGGGCTTTGAAATATTAAGTTATATTTCTGTTTCAAGTTATTCTTCTTATCAGTCTTTTTTCCCTACATTGAATTGTGATCAGAGTAGAGACTGTCTTTAGAAATGGCTTAAATGATAGGAGATGATCACCAAGAGATAGAAAGGTTGATAAACAGCATTTGTGCAGATGGGGCAACTAAAAAGTAAAAGTACATTAATGCATTTTAATAATACATATTCAATTATGACTCACCTGGACCATTGTCCTTAAATGACAAGTGCAACCTGTGTACTTGCTCTTTTAACAGACAGCACACCTGCCCTCTTTAACTGCTCTGTTCAAACAATACCAAGTGGTCATGTGTCAAAGCTTGTTTTTAAGTCCCTTTCCTCTTCCTCATTCATTTTGGCATGCAGGCTACCCAATCTTGTCTGACCTTCCTTTTTTATTATTTTCTAAGAGCTCTTGCCTGAACTTGAATTTTAATTTATTAATTTATTTATTTCACCCACTGAAGCCCATGTTTAGTGCTGTGAACCAAGATTGCTTTTTAAAATAGAATAGCAACTGAAGATAGAGAAGTAACATAGGTATAAATGCTCCTTGAAACTAGAAGATGTAGTCTTTTGACTATTTTTTGTGAGAAAAAAAAACACATTTCCTATTTCATTTGCATTTTGCTAAAAGCATTTTGCTTAAATGCCTGAAAGTATCTAGGGTGAAACAAATACGAACATCTTCTCAGAAGCACTAGTAATGTAAAACTAGCAACAAAATGAATTCTCCTTTAGCTGTTTGGTCTGTCAGATCAGTTGAGCATACTCGGTGTAGTGTACAAAAGTGCAGCCATCTTGCTTCAACTGACAAGAGTGTGTTCAGCAAAGAGAACTGGTTCATGAGCTTAGAGGTGGATGTGACCTTGTGTAGTCTGGCAGCCAGATCACACCTTCACTCTAAGTGCTGGGTAGTGATGAGCTGCATCACATCAGTGATGCCTAAGCAGGGCTAATGCAGAGAAATTGACAGCTAGAGAATTTTTTGTCCATTTCTTTGACTTTCTGCAAGCTTACTACTTGGTCTAATGGGAGGGATTGGGGGCAGGAGGAGAAGGGGACGACAGGGGATGAGATGGCTGGATGGCATCACTGACTTGATGGACGTGAGTCTGGGTGAACTCCGGGAGTTGGTGATGGACAGGGAGGCCTGGCGTGTTGCGATTCATGGGGTCACAAAGAGTCAAACAGGACTGAGCTACTGAACTGAACTGAACTGAACTGTCCTGTTTTTGATGGAGGAAGGATGAAAAGTATTCCTTTCTGTAACAATAATGGTAGGGAATGGAGACATAGTATCTGCTTCTACCTTGAGCCTTGAGAAAAACCCTCTGCGTCCATTCCCCTTACCATTCAGAGCCAGCTTATGTATTTCTTCCTGACTCATCCATTCCTTTATTCTTCATTACTTCCTCCCTATATTTGTTGATTGTTTTTGCTCTTTTCCTTTGTGGTGTATCTGTTCCTTGGCCCTAAAGCCAGATTTGGTGTCCCCAGGTTTACACTTGAACTCTGCTGAATGAAGTTTATACTCGCCTTTGGCTTCGATCAATTCAACGTTCCTGCCCCCAAACCTAACCCTTCTTTAAAACTGCTTAGCTGGATTTCCAACTGAGACATTCTAGCCTTCCCTTAATGTAGCAGTCAGCAAACTATAGCCTTTGGACCCAGAGTGGGCCACAGCCAGTTATTGTAAAGAAAGATTTTATTGGAACACAGCTATGCCTATCTATTTACATATTGTCTATGGATAATTTTACACTCTAATGGCAGAACTGAGTAGTGGCAACAGAGACCATATGGGCTATAAAACTTCTTTACAAAAAAAAAGCACACTAGCTCCTGCTCTAAAAACTTTGAACAGGAAGGCAAAGAAAAGAATTTTTCCCCACTTAATACAGAGAATTGTGTCATGTCTCCTCTTATGTATTGGAGGCCATTCCTAAGCCAGATATGAACTCCAATTTTTCTTAAAATAATTGTTAGATAAAGCATCTAGTTCTTTAGGTCATAACTGTATTCCCCCTGTGTGGTACTTACATATATTGAGACTGCCTCTTTTTTTTTTTTTTTTAAGAAAAATATTAGTCATTATTTTTATCATCAAGTATAAGAATTTCCCAGGAGAATGGTTCCTAGATCACTTGGGATGCTTTTTGATATTCTTGTTCCTGGTTTCTCTCCAGTAACCACCCCCTAACACACACTACCTCTACCCTGCCTCCCACCAAAGGATCTGGAAGGTCTTGAGGGACTGACTCGTTGGGTTATTTTTGTTGTTGTTGTTTTTTCTATTTTTTAACTGAGGTACAGATTAATTAGTTTTGTGTTAATTACTGCTGTACAGCAAAGTGAACATTCTTTTTCACATTCTTTTCCATTATGGTTTATCACAGGATATTGAATATAGTTCCCTGTGCTATATAGTTAGACGCTGTTGTTTAACTATTGTATATATACCAGTTTGCATCTACTAATCCCACATTCCCATTCCAATCCTCTCCCACCCCCATCCACTGGGCTACCATCTATTCTCTGCCCCTGGTTTCCTTTCTGCATAGATAGGTTCAGTTGTGTCCTATTTTAAACTCCATGTATAAGTGATACCACATGGTCTTTGTTTTTCTCTTTCTGACTTACTCTGCTTAGTGTGATCATCTCTAGTTGGGTCCATGTTGCTGCAAATGGAATTATTTCATTCTTTTTTTTAAGGACGAGTAGTATTCTGTTCTATACATGTGCCATTTATGCTTTGTCTATTCATCTCTTGATGGACATTTAGGTTGTTTCCATGCCTTCAGATCAGATCAGTCGCTCAGTCTTGTCCGACTCTTTGCGACCCCATGAATCGCAGCACGCCAGGCCTCCCTGTCCATCACCAACTCCTGGAGTTCACTCAGACTCACGTCCATGCCTTAGCTATTGTGAAAACTGCTATGTGAACTAGGTTGTTGTTCTTTGGTCACTCAGTTGTGTTCAACTCTTTGTGACCCCGTGGACTGCAGCCTGCCAGTCACCTCTGTCTATAGGATTCCCAGGAAAGAACACTGGAGTGGGTTGCCATTTCCTTCTCTAGGGGATCTTCCCCACCCAGGGATTGAACCTGTGTCTCCTGTGTCTCCCACATTGGCAGGCGAATGCCACTGAGCTCTTTACCACTGAGCCTTTTACCATGGCTCTTTACCACTGAGCCATGAACATAGGGTGCATGTATCTCTACTTGTAGTTTTGTCTAGATATATGCCCGAGAGTGGGACTGCTGGATTACATAGCAATTCCATTTTTAGTTTTCTGAGAAATCTACAGAAAAGTGGCTGCACCAACTTACACTCCCACAGTGTAGGAGGGTTCTCTTTTCTCCACACTCTCTCCACATTTGTTATTGGTAGACTTTAATGATGGCCATTCTAACTGGCATGAGGTAGTTATGGTAAACAGTGTCATTCTAACTGATGGTAGAACTGGCCATTCTAACTGGCACTGTAGTTTTGATTTGCATTTCTATAATAATTAGCAATGTTAAGGGTCTTTTCACGTGCCTATTGGAAATCTGTATCTCTTCTTTGGAGAAATGTCTCTTTAGGTTTTCTATTTTCTCGTTGGGTTGTTTTATTGTTATTGAGTTGTATGAGTTGTTTATGCATTTTAGAAATTAAGCCCTTGTTGGTCACATAGTTTACAAATATTTTCTCCCATTCTGTAGGTTGGCTTTTCATTTTCTGTATGGTTTCCTTTGCTGTGCAAAGGTTTGAAAGTTTGATTAGGTACCATTTCTTTATTTTTATTTCTATTGACTTAGGAAACTGACCTAAGAAAACACTGGTGCGATTTATGTCAGAGAATGTTTTGCATATGTTCTCCTCTAGGATTTTAGTGGTATCATATCTTATGTTTAAGTCTTTAAGCCATTTTCAGTTTATTTCTCTGTATGGTGAGAGGGTAAGTTATAACTTCATTGACTTATATGTAGTTGTCCGGCTTTCTAAACACTACATGCTGAAGAAACTTTTCCTATTGTATATTCTTGCCTTGCTCCTTTGTCAAAGATTAATTGACCATAGGTGTGTAGGTTTATTTCAGTTCTCTATTCTGTTTCATTGATCCATATATCTGTTTTTGTGCCAATGCCACACTACTTTGATTACCGTTCAGTCGCTCAGTCGTGTCCGACTCTTTGTGACCCCACGAACCGCAGCACTCCAGGCCTCCCTGTCCATCACCAACTCCCGGAGTTCACCCAAACTCATATCCATTGAGTTGGTGATAGCATCCAACCATCTCATCCTCTGTCATCCCATTCTCCTCCTGCCCTCAATCTTTCCCAACATCTGGGTCTTTTCAAATGACTCAGCTTTTTGCATCAGGTGGCCAAAGTATTTGAGTTTCAGCTTCCAACATCCGTCCTTCCAGTGAACACCCAGGACTGGTCTCCTTTAGGATGGACTGGTTGGATCTCCTTGCAGTCCAAGGGACTCTCAAGAGTCTTCTCCAATACCATAGTTCAAAAGCATCAATTCTTCTGCACTCAGTTTTCTTTATAGTCCAACTCTCACATCCATACATGACTACTGGAAAAACCATAGCCTTGACTAGACAGACCTTTGTTGACAAAGTGATGTCTCTGTTTTTTAGTATGCTGTCTAGATTGGTCATAACTTTCCTTCCAAGGAGTAAGCGTCTTTTAATTTCATGGCTGCAGTCACCCTCTGCAGTGATTTTGGAGCCACAAAAAATAAAGTCAGCCACTGTTTCCACTGTTTCCCCATCTATTTCCCATGAAGTGATGGGACCAGATGCCATGATCTTCGTTTTCTGAATGTTGAGCTTTAAGCCAACTTTTTCACTGTCCTCTTTCACTTTCACCAAGAGGCTCTTTAGTTCTTCTTCACTTTCTGCCATAAGGGTGGTGTCATCTGCATATCTGAGATTATTGATATTTCTCCTGACAATCTTGATTCCAACTTGTGCATCTTCCAGCCCAGCTTTGATTACTGTAGGTTTGCAGTATTGTCCGAGGTATGGGATGGTTATGTTTCCTGATTTGTCCTTTTTCTTTATGATTACTTTGACAATTCTTAGTCTTTTATGGTTCCATATGAAATTTAGGATTATTCTAGTTCTGTGAAAAGGTCATTTCTTTGAATAATCTTTATTTTCCTTTATTAATGTTTTACAGTTCTCAGTGTATAAATTTTTCATGTTCTTAGGTTTATCCTTAAGTATTTTATTATGGGCATTGCAATTTTAAAAGATACTGTTTTTTTAAAGATACTTTTTTTTTTTACATTCCCTTTATGATATTTCATTATTGGTGTAAAGAAATGCAACTGATTATATACATTAACCTTGTATCCTGCTACTCTGTTGAATTCATTTATCAGTTCCAGTAGATTTGTGTGGAGTCTTTAGGGTTTTCTCTATACAGTATTAATATCATCTACATATAAAAAAATTTACTTCTTTCTTCCCAATTTGGAAACCTTTTATTTTATTATTTTCTGGTCTGATTGCTTTGGCTAGGTCTTCCAATACTATGTTGAAGAGACGTGGAATCCGTATTCCAGATTTTAGCAGGAATGCTTTCCACTTTTCACCATTGAGTATTATATTGACTGTGTGCTTGTCATATATAGTTTTTACTAGTTTGAGATGTGTTCCCTCTATATCCACTTTGGTAAGAGTTTTTATCACGGAAGAATGTTGACTTTTGTTAAATGCTTTTTCTGCATCTATTGAGATGATCATGTGGTTTTGGTCTCGTGTGTGTGGTATATCATATTGATTTGTATATGCTAAACCATCCTTGTGAACTTGGGATGAATCCCACTTCGTTGTGGTGTATTACTTTTTTTATGTGTTCTTGGATTTGGTTTGCTAATATTTTGAGAATTTTGACATCTGTATTCATTAATAATATTGGCCTGTAATTTTCTTTTTTGGTGATATCTTTGTCTGGTTTTGATATCAGGGTGATAATGGTTTCAATAGACTGTCTTTGATGGTGTTCCTTCCTCTTCAACTTTTTGGGAAGAGCTTGAGAAAGATTGGCATAAATTTTTTGTGTGTTTGATAGAATTCTCCTATAAGGCATCTGGTCCTGGACTTTTGTTTGTAGGGATTTTTTTAAACTAGAGATTCTATTTCAGTTCTAGTGATCAGTATGTTCAAGTTATCTATTTCTTCTTGATTCAGTTTTGTTGGGCAGTAAGTATAATTTTAGAAATGTCCATTTCTTCTAGGTTGTCAAATTTGTTGGTGTATAATTGTTCACCATATTCTCTTATGGTTTTTTGCATTTATGCAATATCAGTTGTTATGTCTCCTTTTTTTAATTTCTTCATTTTGTTTATTTGTGTTCTCTCTCTTTTCTTCTTGGTGGGCCTGATCAGAGATTTGTCAATCTCCTTCATCCTTTCAAAGAACCAGCTCTTGGTTTTATTGACTTTTCTATTATTATTTTAATCTCTATTTTGTTTATTTCCTCTCTGATCTTTATTATTTCCTCCCTTCTTCTGACTTTAGATTTTGTTTTTTGCTTTTTATAATTGTTCTAAATGGTAGTTTAGGCTGTTTATTTGAGAGTTTTCTTATATTTGAGTAAGGCCTGTATCACTATGAACTTCCCTCTAATAACTGATTCTGCATCCCATAGATTTTGTAGAGTTGTGTTTTCATTGTCATTTATCTCAAGGTATATTTAAATTTCCCCTATGATTTCATCATTGCCTTTTTTTTTTTTTTAGTAGTATTTTGTTTAGTCTCCATGTAATCATTTTTTTTGTCATTTCTTTTTGTGTGGTTGAGTTCTAGTTGCATGCAATTGTGGTCAGAAAAGATGCTTGAGATAATTTCTATATGCTTGCATTTGTTGAGCCTTGTTGTGTGCCCTTGTATGTAGTCAGTCCTAGAGAATGTTCCATGTGCACTTGAAAAGAATGTATTCTGGAGCTTTTTTGGATGTAATATCCTGAAAATATCAATTAAGTGTATTTTTTCTGTTGTATCATTTAGTATCTCTGTTGCCTTATTGATTCTCTGTCTGGAAGATCTGTTAATGCGAATGTGAGTGGGGTGTTAAAATCTCCTATTGTGGTCCTGTCACTTTCTTCCTTTATGTGTTAGTATTTCTTTTATGTATTTGGGTGCTCCTATATTAGGTGAATATATGTTGACAAGTATAAAATCCTCTTCTTGTATTGATCTGTTTATTATTATATAGTGTCCTTCTTTATCTTTTTGATGGATTTTTATTATGACTCCTGCTTTCCTGTAATTTCTGTTTGCATGA
Organism: Bos javanicus; assembly: GCF_032452875.1. Taxonomy (NCBI): domain Eukaryota; kingdom Metazoa; phylum Chordata; class Mammalia; order Artiodactyla; family Bovidae; genus Bos; species Bos javanicus. The sequence continues at coordinate 31,876,443 of NC_083878.1, read as the reverse complement.
ATTATCTTTATTCATTCCCTCACTTTCAATCTATGTGTGTCCTTTGCCCTAAAGTGGGTCTCTTCTAAGCAGCAGATTTTAGGCTCCTATTTTTTTAATCCAATCTGCCACTCTGTGTCTTTTGATTAGAGCATTTAATCCAATGACATTTAGGGTAATTATTGATAGATATGAATTTATTGATGTTTTAAACCTTGTTTCCTCATTGATTTTATATTCTTGGTTTTTTTTTTTTTTCCTTTTTTGGTTTGATGATTTTTCTTTTGTATTATGTTTTCTTTCTCTTGCCTTTTTTTTTTTTTTTTTTTGGCTTTCTTGAAACTGTTGTATATTTTTGATTTGTGGTTACCCTGTTTTTCAAGTATGTTGCTACTGCTGCTGCTGCTGCTGCTAAGTCGCTTCAGTCGTGTCCAGCTCTGTGCGACCCCATAGACTGTAGCCCACCAGGCTCCCCCATCCCTGGGATTCTCCAGGCAAGAACACTGGAGTGGGTTGCCATTTCCTTCTCCAATGCATGAAAGTGAAAAGTGAAAGTGAAGTCGCTCAGTCGCTCTGTCCTTGGGATTTTCCAGGCAAGAGTACTGGAGTGGGGTGCCATCGCCTTCTCCATCAAGTATGTTAACCCCTTCCTATATCTACTTGCCTTAGACTGGTAGTCCTATAGGTTCAAACACAACCTAAGAAAAAATGTTGACATTTTCTTACTCTTCTCCTCCACATTTTATGATTTTGATGATGTCTCCTTTTTTAGATCTTCATGTTCATCCTTTTGCTGTTCATTGTGGTTATCATTACTTTCATATAAAATTTAAAAAAATGCTGTACTGGCCTAAGTGATTTATTTTCCAATTGTGATTTTCTCTTTCCTTTAGATTCTTTCTTCTCTATTTAAAGGTTTCTCAATATTTCTTTTAGGATAGGTTTTGTATTGCTGTATTCTTTTAATTTTTGCTTGCCTGAGAATTTTGCTATCTCTGCTTCTATTCTAAATGATAATCTTGCTGGGTAGAGTATTCTAGGTTGCAGATTTTTCCCTTTTAGGACTTTGGATATATCTTGCCACTTCCTTCTGGCCTGTAACATTTCTATAGAGAAATCAGTGATAGCCTTACTGGGGTGGGAGTGGGGGATGAGGGGAGGTTCCCTTGTAGTTAACCATTTTTCTCTTGATGCCTTTAGAATAAAAAAGAATTACATTTTTATTATGTATTGGTGACATATTATAATATATTTATCTCATTTGGGACCCTCTGTGCTTCCTCTACCTGAATATCTGTTTCCTTCCTCAGGTTTGGGAAGTTTTCAGCCATAATTTCTTCAAATACATTTTCACTCTCCTTTGCTCTTTCTTCCCCTCTGTAATTCCTATTACATGTAGGTTGGTGCATTTTATATTATCCCACATGTCTCTTATATTGCTTTAATTACTGTTTCATTTGGCTTTCTGTCTGCTCTCCTGATTGGGTGATTTCCATCATTCTAACTTCCAGGTCACTTATTTGTTCTTCATCATTCATTGACTTTAGCTTAGCTTTTGTCTCTGTAAATGAGTTTTCTATTTTTTCTTGGTTCCTTTTTACAGTTTCTAGTTCCTTTTTCATTACTCTGTATTTCTGCCAATAGCCTTTCCTAACTTTGTCAGCGTTTCAGTATCTCCTTTTTTAAAATCAGTGACGATTAGAGTGAAGAGGTCTGCTTTATTATTTGTTCTTTCAGGGGAATGTTCTTTGTCTTTTAACTGGGAGTGGTTCCCCTGCTTCTTCATTTTACTTATATTTCTCTTACTCTGTGAGTTTAGTAGAAATAATTATCTACCATGGTCTTGAAGGGCTATTTGTATGTAGGGACATTCTTGTGTATCTTGTGTGGGTTTAATATATTTGATGCAAGGGCTGTTTTTAGAATGGATGCCTGTCACCTTTTTCCTCAGCATGTGCTGGTTGTTCTCCTCTTGACAGGGGGTGTTCAGGTGTTGCCTGGTCTTGGGGTTCTCTGCAGTGGCAGGCTGCTCAGATGTGCCCCCAGGGCACACAATAGGAGGAGAAGCAGCTCACAACTACTCCTGAGTTTAGGCACAAGAAAGTGGGGTCCTAGGACCACTCCTGGGGTCTGAGCTGGTGGTGGTTGAGGCTTGTGACTGCCTCTGGAGGTCATGCAGGCAATGTCTTCCCCTTTGTAAGTATATGCACAGTGAAAAAGGCTACAATCTGGGTTCTACCCCTCCCCTCATGCACCTCCCAAACAATGGCAACTGGCTTCTAAGGTGGACCAGGCTACCTCCACGTAAACCCCCAGCATGGTCACACTGGATTCCAGCCACCCCAGTGTGTCTCTACACAGTCAACCCCAGTCCTCTCTCCAGGTTGATCTCCGAAGCCAACTTCCAGCACCCAGCTCCCTCCAGCAGTGGCATACGTGTGTCACGTTGGGGAGTGCAGAATGGTAGCACTCACTGTCTGTGTAGTTCTTCCTCTGCTCTGGCTGCTGCAAACTGGCTGGTATTAATATATTCTCCTCTGAAGCTCTGGAGCTTCCTTTCTGTCTCAGTCGATCTCCCCATTGGTGAGGGAGCTTCCCAGGGTGCAGGAACTTTTCCTCTTTCACAGCTCCCTCCAAGAGGCCCAAGTCCCCACCCAATTCTTTCTTCTTCTTCTTCTTCTCTACCTGGTTACATGGAGACTTTCTTGCCCTTTCAGCAGTCTAAGGTCTTCTGCCAGCATTCAGTAGATATTCTGTGAGAATCATCCCACATGTAGACATATCTTTGTTGGGTTTGTGGGAGAGGGTGAGTTTTACCTCCTACTACGCTTGCCATCTTGAATGTTTCTCTTGTGCTACTGACTTATTTTTGCTCAATCCTCAAGAAAGTATTCATCAAGTTAATAAGAACTAGGATAATCTTTCTACTCAATTTACTTACAGCAAGTTTGACTGCAAATGCATTCTTTTATCAGAAACTTTCATAGAAAACTCATATTTCTACATCTTAATATTTAGGACAGAAGATAACCAGGGCCTGTTTTCGAAATGACAACAATTGACTGGAGCTGAGTAGCTCTGCCTCCTTGAGCCAGGCCCGACTACTCCAGCATGCCTGGTTCATCAATACTCATACCATGTATACATATCCACCTATCATTCTGGCCCCTGCAGTATTCCTGTGGGCATCTGAGTGGGGGATCACCTCTGCTCTGGTTTTCACCACTTGCTGAACATGTACAGAGCCATAGGTACCAGGACTCTTGTTCTAAATGGATATTTTAGAGCACTCCTAGGTCTTATATCTATTTTAGTTTATTAATGCCAAATTTTGGCCTTTTGGGATAAAAAATAAGTTTGATGTATAGCTTCCAATCAAGCCAAAACATTATGAAGAACAAGCTTAACAAAACCAGAGCCCTTGAAATATTACTCTTGGCTGTAAAAGTCTTTACTTCTAATGATCCAAAAATGAAATAGGAAGCATTACAGCCAAACCATCAAAAATGTGTTTTATTAGCTGGACAGAGTAGAAAATGGGAAACTGTGAACATGAGTATGGCTGTAGAAATTTTAGAAAGCCAAGAAAGAGAGAGCAGATGTGTTGCCTGAGGTGCCCCAAAACAAAGGACTCTTACTGCTCTTCTGAGTAAGAAAGATATTATCCAGGGAATCTCTCTAGAATTTTTCTGATCCTTGCTTAGAACAGCTATGTGTTCCAAAATGGGCACTGACTTCTTCACTTGGTGGCCTTTTATTATTCTTTTCTTGCCAGCTCTTTCATGATTTAAGAAGCAAGCTAAAGAGGTTTTAGGAATTTGAAGAGAAATGATGTGAAATAACAATTTCAAAGAATGACCACTAGGGGATTGCTGGGCAAAGTTGAAGGCCAATGTGTAATTAGTGGTTATGATTGTAAAGGTTAGACCAGTTAGCAATTTTTAGCACCTTGAATGCAGACAGCAAGCACCAACTGGTTGATAATAGGTTTAAAAATATTTAGAAATTCATTTGTAAGGCCATCTCCTTTAATTACTGTTTCCATGGAAGTTGTTTGGGAAGATCCCCAAACAGGAGCCTGGTAGGCTACAGTCCATGGGGTTGCAAAGAGTTGGACAAGACTGGGTGACACGGCTATGTGAAGTTGTTTATTACCTGAATATTTAGTTTCTTGAGAAGTCAGCACCATAATGTTTGTAGGGAGGTAGAAAATCCAGGCTCCTCTGTCCATGGGATTTTCTAGGCAAGAGTAGTGGAGCGGGTTGCCATTTCCTTCTCCAAGAAAATAAGACTAAGCCCAGATGCAAGTTACTGTGATTATGTTCACAGAGGGATTTCTTTTAAACCTGGGAATGACTCTTCCACTTAAGAAAGTGAGTTCTAGTCACAGACTTTTGCATATTCTATCACCATATGTATGCAATGTATGCATCACTTGGTTTGAAAATAATTAATAGAAAACAATATCTATCCATTTTGACCATTTTTCATGGACGTGACCAGAAATAATAAAACTGAGGTGACAAAAAATTCAAAGATGAAGTGAAAGGTGTAGTTCTTCCATGCTGTGGCAAGTCATGGGATCTCCAAACAGAGGGGTAAAGAAAGTAAGTTAAAGAGTAGACAATACGTTATTTTTACTCGCTTGTTCATATGCATTTTTTCATTAAAAATTAATTTTTTATTGGAGTACAGTTGCTTTACAATGCTGTGTCAGTTTCTACTGTAGAGAAAAACAAGCCATACACATACATATATCCCCTCTCTTTTGAACTTCCTTCCCATTCAGGTCCCTGCTGCAGCTGCTGCTGCTGCTAAGTCACTTCAGTCGTGTCCGACTCTGTGCGACCCCATAGACGGCAGCCCACCAGGCTCCCCCGTCCCTGGAATTCTCCAGGCAAGAACACTGGAGTGGGGTGCCATTTCCTTCTCCAATGTATGAAACTGAAAAGTGAAAGTGAAGTCGCTCAGTCGTGTCCGACCCTTCGTGACCCCATGGACTGCAGCCTACCAGGCTCCTCTGTCCATGGGATTCTCCAGGCAAGAGTACTGGAGTGGGGTGCCATCACCTTCTCCAATTCAGGTCCCTACAGTGCATTAAATAGAGTTCCTTGTGCTATACAGTGGGTTCTCATTAGTTTTCTATTTTATACATAGTATCAATAGTGTATATATGTCAACCCACCTCCCTTTCCCCCCACCCCCCTTTCCACCTTAGTGTCCATATATTTGTTCTCAATGTCCATATCTCTATTTCTACTTCGCAGATAAGATCATCTATACCATTTTTCTAGATTTTACATATATTCTTTAATATACAATATTTGTTTTCCTCTTTCTGACTTTCTTCACTCTGTATGACACTGTCTAGGTCCATCTATGTCTCTGCAAATGGCACAATTTCATGCTTTTTTATGGCTAAGTAATATTCCTGTGTGTGTGTGTGTGTGTGTGTGTGTGTGTGTGTACACACCACATCTTTATCTGTTTCTCTGTTGATGGGCATTTAGGTTGCTTCCATGTCCTGGTTACTAAAAATAGTGTTGCTTTGAGCACTGGGGTACATGTATCTTTTTACATTATTTTTTCCTCTGGATATATACCCAACAGTGGGATGGCTGGACCATATGGTAGCTCTATTTTTAGTTTTTAAAGGAACTGTCATACTGTTTTCCATAGTGGCTGTATCAATTTACTTTTCTACCAACAGTGTATGAAGGTTCCCTCCGTTTCCCCACCCTCTCCAGTATTTATTTTTTGTAGCATATGTGTATTTATACTGCCACTTAGGAATGTTTCTTCAGTTTTTTGTCCCATATCAATGTCAAGGAAACCTTGGTATCTCCAGGGGAAATTTTGAGTCAAGCAGGCACTGAGCATGAGAAAGTGTTTCATCTTCAGTGCTGCTTGATTAGTTTATTGAAACTAAGAGTTGTTCTCCTACTACCTTAATCCAAAGAGACACATGTCTTTAACTCCATATAGTTAAAGGCAAAGGAGAGCTATGGAGGAGTCTTAGTTAATATTCCCTGTACAGGTAGGTCAGATTGTCTGGAGTTAAGAGATTATCCTATGTGTTGAATATTAATGAATTATTAAAATAGGATTGGGTTGGCCAAAAAGTTCATTTGGATTTTCCATAACATTTTACAGAAAAATTTGAATGAACTTTTTTGGCCAACCTAATATCTGTATAACCACTATACAGACATTTTGGTATGGTTGCTCTCTGTAAATAAAAATGGCAAATAGTGTGTCTTGCTAATTTTCTAAGTTTCCCCAGACTTTAATCCCACAGGAGAGGGTCATAAAGCAGGAGGAGGTATAGTGGGTCCCTTCCTTAATTTAACGTGTATTACTCTGCTTATGGAGAAGGCAATGGCACCCCACTCCAGTATTCTTGCCTGGAAAATCCCATGGACCGAGGAACCTGGTAGGCTGCAGTCCATGAGGTCACTAAGAGTCGGACACGACTGAGCGACTTCACTTTCACTTTTCACTTTCACTTTTCACTTTCACTTTTCACTTTCATGCATTGGAGAAGGAAATGGCAACCCACTCCAGTGTTCTTGCCTGGAGAATCCCAGGGATGGGGGAGCCTGGTGGGTTGCCGTCTATGGGGTCGATCAGGGTCGGACATGACTGAAGCGACTTAGCAGCAGCAGCAGTAGCAGCAGCAGCAGCAGCACTCTGCTTAGGCTGAGATAACAAAATACCATAGACTGTGTGGCTTAAACAACAGAAATTATTTTCTGACAGTTCTGGAGGCTACAAGATCAAGGTCTGTTAGGGTTATGCTTCTGGTGAAAGCTCTCTTTCTCTTGCAATGGCTTCTCACATGACCTTTCTGTGCATATACTCAGGAAGGGCAAGTTGGAGCTCTCTAGTTTCTCTTCATAGAAGGACATTAATCCTATGGATGAGGGCCCCACTCTTATTGTTCTGACATCATTTAAGCTTGACTACTTACTTACTGGCCTTAACTCCAAATGCAGTCACATTGTGAGTTCGGGCTTCAACATAAAAATTTAGGGGTGGATACTTACCTGTATGGAATACTATATGTTTTTTTAACCAAATTATTTACTTTATTCATATTTCTGCGAGTTATCTTTCTCCCTTTGAAGTCTCAGACCCCTAGCTCCTTCTCCTTAACTCAGGATGGCATATAAGCCTCAATTGTCAGGACCATCAAAAAGCCTCATATCTTCGAAAATCTTGTACACTTGAAATTAATTTTTTCTCCTGTTAATCTGTCTTATGTCAATTTAATTATTAGGTCAATCAAAGAACCTAGAAGGTAAGAATGGAAAAGTTTTCTGCCCTACAGTGTATATCATTGCATGTGTGTGTAGTTGAAATGGCAACCCATTCCACTATTCTTGCCTAGAGAATCCCGTGGACAGAGCAGCCTGGTGGGCTGCTGTCAATAGGGTCACAAGGAGTCGGACACAACTGAAGCAACTTAGCATGCATGCATGCATTGGAGAAGGAAACAGCAACCCACTACAGTATTCTTGCTTGGAGAATCCAGGGACAGAGGAGTCTGGTGAACTGCCGTCTATAGGGTCGCACAGAGTCGGACACGACAAAGGGACTTAGCAGGGGCAGCAGCAGTGTGTTCAGTTCAGTTCAGTCACTCAGTCGTGTCCGACTCTTCGCGACCCCATGAATCGCAGCACACCAGGCCTCCCTGTCCATCACCAACTCCCGGAGTTCACTCAGACTCACGTCCATCGAGTCAGTGATGCCATCCAGCCATCTCATCCTCTGTCGTCCCCTTCTCCTCTTGCCCCCAATCCCTCCCAGCATCAGAGTCTTTTCCAATGAGTCAGCTCTTCACATGAGGTGGCCAAAGTACTGGAGTTTCAGCTTTAGCATCATTCCTTCCAAAGAAATCCCAGGGCTGATCTCCTTCAGAATGGACTGGTTGGATCTCCTTGCAGTCCAAGGGACTCTCAAGAGTCTTCTCCAACACCACAGTTCAAAAGCATCAATTCTTTGGCGCTCAGCCTTCTTCACAGTCCAACTCTCACATCCATACATGACCACAGGAAAAACCATAGCCTTGACTAGATGAACCTTTGTTCGCAAAGTAATGTCTCTGCTTTTGAATATGCTATCTAGGTTGGTCATAACTTTCCTTCCAAGGAGTAAAGCATCTTCTAATTTCATGGCTGCAATCACCATCTGCAGTGATTTTGGAGCCCAGAAAAATAAAGTCTGACACTGTTTCCACTGTTTCCCCATCTATTTCCCATGAAGTGAAGTGATGGGACCAGATGCCATGATCTTTGTTTTCTGAATGTTGAGCTTTAAGCCAACTTTTTCACTCTCCTCTTTCACTTTCATCAAGAGGCTTTTCAGTTCCTCTTCGCTTTCTGCCATAAGGGTGGTGTCATCTGCATATTTGAGGTTATTGATATTTCTCCTGGCAATCTTGATTCCAGCTTGTGTTTCTTCCAGTCCAGCATTTCTCATGATGTACTCTGCATATAAGTTAAATAAACACGGTGACAATATACAGCCTTGACGAACTTCTTTTCCTATTTGGAACCAGTCTGTTGTTCCATGGCCAGTTCTAACTGTTGCTTTCTGACCTGCATACAGATTTCTCAAGAGGCAGATCAGGTGGTCTGGTATTCCCATCTCTTTCAGAATTTTCCACAGTTGATTGTGATCCACACAGTCAAAGGCTTTGGCATTGTCAATAAAGCAGAAATAGATGCTTTTCTCGAACGCTCTTGCTTTTTCCATGATTCAGCAGATGTTGGCAATTTGATCTCTGGTTCCTCTGCCTTTTCTAAAACCAGCTTGAACATCAGGAAGTTCACGGTTCACATATTGCTGAAGCCTGGCTTGGAGAATTTTGAGCATTAATTTACTAGCGTGTGAGATGAGTGCAATTGTGCGGTAGTTTGAGCATTCTTTGGCATTGCCTTTCTTTGGGATTGGAATGAAAACGGACCTTTTCCAGTCCTGTGGCCACTGCTGAGTTTTCCAAATTTGCTGGCATATTGAGTGCAGCACTTTCACAGCATCATCTTTCAGAATTTGGAATAGCTCAACTAGAATTCCATCACCTCCAATACTTGTTAATAAATTAATTAAAACTGTTAAATGTCTGTGTAACACTCGACATTGTGAATAAAGCTCTTCTCCCACTTCAGTTGCACTGCTGACACCTAGCATTCTTCCTCTGTGAACTGCCTTTGGGACTCTGGCCCTCCTTTGCCCACATGGAGGAAACAGCTGCTGCTGCTAAGTTCCTTTAGTTGTTTCCAACTCTGTGCGACCCCATAGACAGCAGCCCACCAGGCTCACCCATCCCTGGGATTCTCCAGGCAAGAACACTGGAGTGGGTTGCCATTTCCTTCTCCAACGCATCAAAGTGAAAAGTGAAAGTGAAGTTGCTCAGTCGTGTCTGACTTTTCACCCCACCATGGACTGCAGCCTACCAGGCTCCTCTGTCCATGGGATTTTCCAGGCAAGAGTACTGGAGTGGGGTGCCATTGCCTTCTCTGGAAACAGCTGAAAGGACCCTTAACCAATGCAAATACAGGAGTATGAATATGAAAGCCCAGTTCTCTTCCTCAGGGCACTACAAACTTTGAGGCATAATTTATACTGCAGTCGCCCTGTGTCATCAAGCTGCCATTTCCATAGTAGGACTTTGTCTGATTCCGCAATCGTGCTTGGATTCTTTCTCTTCCCTATTCTTCCTCTTCTTATTTCTCCATAGTTCTTAGGGCACTTTCTTAAAAAGACACTTACACATGAATTCTTACTGCAGAGGGTGTTTCTCAAGCTTTGCCCCAAGATATTCTATCTACTTGGAACATACTTCTAGAATAATTGTTGGGTAAGGTATAATATACATTTTTAAAGTTCTTTGTCCAACACTGAAGTCTTAGCCTCAAGGAGAGGAGATAAAAAGAATTATATGATGTCTATTTTATTTGTTTGACAAAAGTATAATGAATATGCTACCTAATAACTGAATAGTACTGGGGGCTCAGATGGTAAAGAAGCCACCTGCAATGTGGGAGACCTGGGTTCAGTTCCTGGGTTGAAAAAATCCCCTGGAGAAGTTAATGGCTACCCACCCCAGTATTCTGGACTGGAGAATCCCACGGATAGAGGAGACTGGCAGGCTACAGTCCATGGGGTCACAAAGAGACGAACATTATAGAGCAACTTCTTCACAGAAACCCAAGAGCTTCAAAACTTTTAGAAAAATAAGATTTTCTGACTTTTGAGGCCAGCGGATTTTTCTGTAAATATTTCCCTAATTTCTTATTCAACAAATAATGTTTTAATACACACACACATTTTCTGTTTTTTGTTTGTGGGGACTTTTGCAGCATAATTTTCAGGAGAAGGGAATGGCAACCCACTCCAGTATTCTTGCCTGGAGAATCCCATGTACTGAGGAGCCTGGTAGGTTATAGTCCATGGGGTCATAATGAGCCAGCCATGACTAAGTGACACATTTTGCAGCTTAATTATGAAAATGAAGTATACACATATCGGTATACTTAGGCAAAAGATTAACCTTATGATGATCTAGCTCTAAGAAAACGAGGTATATACATATTGGTATACTTATGCAAAAGTTTAACCTCATGATGGTCTAGCTCGAAGAAAGGGACAAAATCAATATTAATGGGGATGTGACCCATCTCTTTAAGTATCTGGAGGAAATACTAGCCAAAAGATGAATAGAAAAGAAACATTTGTTCTTAGGCTAAATGGTTTACCAGGAAAGAAGTAAAAAAAAAAAAAAAATATATATATATATATATATATGAATTATAATTTTCCCTCTTTGGAGACTAGAAGGAAAAAAATATTACTGCTTTTTCCTGAATAACCATTTTCTGAATGATATCCCATTTTTAATTATTTGAGAACCTATATAGCTACAATTATCCTTATGCAGGTAAGTGATATGATGGGGTGGAGGGAATGCTATGAAGTGAAGTCGCTCAGTCATGTCTGACTCTTTGCGACCCCATGGACTGTAGCCTACCAGGCTCCTCTGTCCATGGGATTTTCCAGGCAATAGTACTGGAGTGGATTGCCATTTCCTTCTCCAGGGGATCTTCCCAACCGAGGGATCAAACCCGGGTCTCCCACATTGTAGACAGACACTTTACCATCTGAGCCACCAGGGAAGGTGCTACCTTATTCTGAATAAGGTGCTTACAACATTTTTTATAACTGACTTTTTCACACATACCATCTGAGAATACACATGAATAGCTGTTAAATGGAGCAAACAAGCCTAAGCTGCATTAATAAGAATGTTTTCTTCATTACAAAAAAGGGTTGCAGAATGACTCTTGTCCTTACTTTCCAGAACCAAATCTACTTAGTGTTCACTAAGTATTAAGGAAAATTATTTGTCTACAATTAAAGTAAGAAGGCTTTTCTCTTTGTTCATGCTTCAAATATCTCTGTTAGTTCTTCAAAAGGAACCAGAGCCTTGAACACTCAGAATACATAAAATATTTCTGTGTAATCTTTTTTGATTAGAACTGTTCAGTCAATATAAAAAGGCAGTTGAGAAATATTTAACTAAAACTACCAAATATTCAGCCATATATTTAAAAATTCTAACTATTAATTCAACTCATTAATCTCCATTAAAATTCTAGTGCTTTAAATTAATTTACCCAAGGCTATAATACATTAAGCAAATGTCTAATGGTATTTGCTTCTATAACAATTCAACAATGCATGTTTGGTTTACTTCTCAATCTCTCTCTCTTTTTGTCTATGTCGCTCTTTTTTTCTATTGGCCATTAACTGTGTGACCTTGGGCAGGTTATTTAATCTCTTTGTTCCTCAGCTTACTCAGCTTTATAATGGAAAATGTAATAGTAAAACTGCTATGAGGATTTTACTCTATTTTAGGATCTACTTTGATCAAACTCTCAACTTCAATCTCTAAATTACTTACAATGGGGTAGATTATCTCTATTCAGACCTTGGAAGCCAATGACCAAGGGAGGCCAAAAGAGACTAAGACAGAAAGCAGCATCCACACTTCCTCTGGAAACTCCTAAAGGAATCTTACTATTTTCAGATCTCTTATAATGTTTCACTCATGACCAAAGTCTTCAGTGGCTCACCATTTCCTGTAAATACTATTTACAGCCTGATATTTAAGGATGTTATTAATATTGTCTCCACATATCTTTCAGCCCTGCTTACCATCACTGTGGTAAGTGATGCTTCATCAATGTGCTTCATCCCAATGGACTAAGTGTATTTTTAATTTTTCCAACTTTACATCAGTTTTCTGGAATGTTCTTCTTGAGCCTCGTTGGTAAAATCATACTCATATTTCAAAACATATCATAGAGTCTCTCTTCATAGGGGCAGAAAGACTTTTTCAAGTATTTGCACACATCCATACTCATTTCTGATCCTCCACGACCTGGCAGACACAAATGAATGGTTTATGAGCTCTTTATCAACGGAACTTCATAGCAGTTAACTTGTCTCTATAATGGTGACTATTTGTGCTTACATCTTTGCCAATATAATCATTTATCAAATTGCCAACATCCGTTGAATCATAGAAAAAGTGAGAGAATTCCAGAAAAACATCTACTTCTGCTTCATTGACTACACTAAAGTCTTTGACTATGTGGATCACAACAAACTGTGGAAAATTCTCAGAGATGAGAATACCAAACCACCTTACCTGCGTCCTGAGAAATCTGTATGCAGGTGAAGAAACATCAGTTAAAACTGGACATGGAACAATGAACTGGCTCCAAATTGGGAAAGGAGTATATCAAGGCTGTATATTGCTACCCTGCTTATTTAACTTATATGCAGAGTACATCATGCAAAATGCTGGGCTGAGTGAAACACAAACTGGAATCAAGATTGCCAGGAGAAATAGGTCACTTCAGGGACTTTTGAGAGTCCCCCGGACTGCAAGGAGATCAAACCAGTCAATCCTAAAGGAAACCAATCCTGAATATTCATTGGAAGGACTGATGCTGAAGCTGAAGCTCCAATACTTCGGCCATCTAATGCAAAGAACTGACTCATTAGAAAAGACCCTGATACTGGGAAAGATTGAGGGCAGGAGGAGAAGGGGATGACAGAGGATTAGATGGTAGGATGGCATCACCAACTCAATGGACATGAGTTTGAGCAAGCTCCGCGAAATGGTGGAGGACAGGGAAGCCTGGCTTGCTGCAGTCCATAAGGTCACAAAGAGTCATATTCTTGTCTTCTCTATTCAGTTTAAAATTATTTGAAACAGAAATAATGATAACTGTTACCTTGGAAATGCCTACTACAGTGCCCTGTTATTAGTAAGACCATAATACATATTAGGAAATTAAGATGAATTGAGCAATCCTTTTCCTCACATTACAGACTCTTACACTGCACACATCCACCTTTCATCAATAATCTACCAACTCTGTAAACTGAAAACTTAGTCTGAATCCTCCTCTCCTTCCTCTCTGCTCAAGAATTTAGCATCAAGGGCCTATCTGCAGTATAAATTGCCAGAAGGCGAGAAAGACTTTGATTACAGTTGTCGCTTTTTCTCTTTATTGGCCTCTACAGGATTTGTTTCTTTTTTAAAGCATTCTCCCAGTAGTCACATACCCAGCTAATGTTTACACTTATAATTATTCATGTCATTAGCAAATTTATTTCACCTCTCATTAGAATACACTAAAATGTTATACTAAAATAGGACAACAAAACCAATAATACATCACATACAATCTACTCAGACAATCTGATAAGAGGAGAGGGGATTTAACTTCAAAGGGAAAAAGACAGCTGAAGTTAAGACAATTCTACCAGGTTATCATGTTGCCTTTAGTAATTTATTTGAAGAGAATGAGTGCTGGCTCTGTAACTGATGCTATGGAAAATGAAATGAGAATTAATCATGGAAGGATGTCACAGTGCTGGAGAAAGGAGAAACTAAGAGGTAACTGACGTTTTTTCAAAGGGGCCTCAGATTAACTATGCCCACAGGGACTTTGTGGAATTGTAACCAGGACTTAACAGTAATAATAACATATTTTTGAAAAGAATATTTTATCATCCTTGCTATGTGGAATTCATAAGTTGTATGCTTCTGGACTCCAAAAACTATGGCCCTTCAAAGGAGAAATAACTCTATTATTTTTTTAGATGTTTATGAAGTCTTTCAGCAGTGTAAAGAGGTGACTTGATTTATTCATCAGTTCTAGATACATTTAAAGAGAATCTTCTGTATGCCTGGCTCTCTTTTAGGGGCTGAGGCATACAATAATAAATAAAATAGATAAACAAAACAGATAAAACTCCTTCCTTGCATGAATTTCCTTCCTAATGATAGGAGTCAGATAAGAAAACAATATAAATAAAATATGCAACATGTTAGATAATAATGGATACTGTCCAAGAAAAAAGAAAGTAAGCATAGATTTCACAGAGAGTATGACAGTTAAGCAGATACCTGAAGAAAGGCTCAGGAGAAACACCGTTGTATAACTAGAAAAAGAGCATTTCAGGCAGAAACAGTACAGAGAATTTGAGGAATGAGTGCAATTGGTTTGTACAAGGAAAAGCATGGAAGCCATTCTAACTGGAACGGGATGAGCGGGGAGCAAGGGTAGTAGAGATGAGGCCAGACCACAGAATGTCTTGTAGGTCATTGCTAGGACATTAGCTTTTGTCTGACTGGCATGGGAAGTAAAGAAAAGTTTCAGTAGAGGAATGACACAATATGATTTATATTTTAACAGAATCACCATCTGTTTTGTTGAAAATAGACAGCAGGAGGGCAAGGAAAGAAACAACAGGACTGATTAGAAGGTTACTGTAGTGATCCAGGCGACAGAGACAGAGGCTTGCACCAGCTTTGTAGTGGTGGGGGCGCTGAGAAGTGGTTGGAATCAGCATCTGTTGATGGATCTGATAGGCAGATATAAAAAAGAATTCAAGGGTGGTTTCAGATGTTCAGTTTGGCAATTAGCAGTGTCGGTAAACAGAGCTTGTATTTTCTGGGACAAGGAACACAGGTAGACCTGAGAGTAAAATAGTTTGAGAGGAAAGAACTGCTTAAGGTAGGAATGTTTGGGGTTTGTACAGAAGATTGCAAATAGTTTAGCTTCCGTAAAGTATGGTGGGTGTGAATGGAGACAGTGGTAAATATGGTTGGACAGGTAGCCTGGGACTATATTGCATAGACAGTGGGGTCGTGTTGGTACTGGACCAGGTTCTTCGGAGTCCTTTATAGTTTCCTAAAAGCAGGGCTGCTTTTTTTCAATATGAGAGTTGCACAGGTGGCTTATCTCCTGAAACCTCCAAAGTCACACTTCAGGCTCCAGCTGAATTAATGGCCCCTGTTCAAAGACCCTAAGGGGTCTGTCTGCATTGCATTACTGCCCTGTGGGCTACTCTTCTATGAAGCCTGGGGGTTCAAGGGTAGCTTCCTAGCTCTCTCTTCCCTCTTGTTGCTCAGAGAAAAGAAGAAATATCCCACATTTCAATGTTAATCACTGCAGTGAGACAACTAACAGCAAAACCAAAACAGAACAAAACCCAGATAAAGTCAAAGACATCTTACAAAGCTCTTCTGGGTATACACTCTGCCTTTTAGTTTTGACTTCCTTCTGAGATAACAGGAAGTGATTTGCTGAGACAGTTCACTTTACTTAATGTCCCCCAGTCTCCAAATCAACTTGAGATGTTTGGGGATAACTCCATGATGTACTGCCATTTTTATTGGCAGTAAGAATAACAATCCAACTTAATAAACTGTTTTCCCAAGTAAGAAAGATGTGTGACAAGACATAGAAGCAAGTACCACATACACTTGGCTAAATGGTGAAGTCAGATTTCTGGGTCAGAAGCCCCTCCCAGAGTTAAACCAGATGCTTAGATAATGTGATTAGGATTCAGATGCAACCCTCTCATTGTTCTAGGCCACTGCATTGACTAGACTCACAGAGTGTTCCTTTAAACACAATGACAGCTAGTTAAAGTTTAACCACAAGTGAGTAGAAATCCACGAGTTCTAAAAAACACATTCAAGTAGATAGAATAGTGTAAAAACTCATCCAAGTGGGTAGAACAGTATGAAGCTTGTTGCATTCAAAAGTAATTAAATGTACCAAAACTTAAAGTCAGGGCAATGAAAGGTAATAGTCTTAGAACTGAAGCACCACTATTGTTGAGGGGAAAAAAAAAATTGTTTACTTTTACTTTTCATTCTGAGTCTGTCTCTGCTATTGACTTAATGTGTGATCCTAGGCCAGGCAATTCACCTCCCTCTGTCTCATCATCTTTTGAGCAAGAATAATAGCACCAAGTTTCCTTTTAAAGCATGTTAGGAGGAATAGATGCTTATTATAAAGAACACTTATTTTCTGAAGCACTGTTTACATGAACATGTTCATGAATATTTTTGAAGAAACACTCTGAATTATAAGCATTTGGCTTTGGCCTTGAAGGAATCTCTTGGGTTGCCTGTAGTTCAGAAGCTGAATCTGACTTATGCACATCACCTAGGCTTATATTGTTTGTTCACTTTTGATGTTTTAGCTGTGGCAAATACTCATGCAGTGAAATCATCTTCAAATAATCATATGGTGAATAATCATGCTTGCTGATAAAAAAAGTACAGGACCAAATCTTGAGAGGATCTGAGTTTCACTCAGTTACAAACTGTTGTTTTACAAACCCCTAGAAAAAAAGAAATCCAATGTGATCTCCCCAGTTTTCTCAATAGAGAAGTCTGCACTTCCTCCTGTTATCATCCTATGCCTTTCCTGAAATAATAACAGCTAAATGAAATAGCAGTAGCAATACCTAAGTTTAATGAGCACTTACAATGCACCAGGAAGATCCTCTGGAGGAGGGCATGGCAACCCACTCCAGTATTCTCACCTGGAGAATTCCATGGACAGAGGAACCTGGTGGACTAGAGTCCGTGGGGTTGCAAAGAGCTGGACAGGACCAAGGGACTAACACTTTCGCTTTCACTTACTATATACGCCAGTGCTTTGATGTATTACATTGAAAAATAACTATTATTTTTCCTATTTTAGAGCTGAGGAAACTGAGACACAAAGAGATTAAGTAACCTGCCAGAGGTCACAGAGCTAGCAAAGGGCAGAGATAAAGAGGGACAGAGAGATGAAAGAGAATACAAAATTGCTTAGTACACAGAAGATGGTTAATGAATGCTTGCCCCTTTCTCTCTCTCCTACCCTCATCCCTTTCAATGCACATATGAACCTATTTAGTAGTTCAGTTCAGTTCAGTCACTCAGTCCTGTCTGACTCTGCAACCCCATGAATCACAGCACGCCAGGCCTCCCTGTCCATCACCAACTTTTGGAGTTCACTCAAACTCATGTCCATTGAGTCGGTGATGCCATCCAGCCATCTCATCCTCTGTCATCCCCTTCTTCTCCTGCCCCCAATCCCTCCCAGCATCAGGGTCTTTTCCAATGAGTCAACTCTTTGCATGAGGTGGTCAAAGTATTGGAGTTTCAGCTTTAGCATCAGTCCTTTCAATGAACACCTAGGACTGATCTCCTTTAGGATGGACTGGTTGGACCTCCTTGCAGTCCAACGGACTCTCAAGAGTCTTCTCCAACACCACAGTTCAAAAGCATCAGTTCTTCAGCTCTCAGCTTTCTTCACAGTCCAACTCTCACATCCATACATGACCACTGGAAAAACCATAGCCTTGACTAGACGGACTTTTGTTGACAAAGTAATATCTCTGCTTTTTAATATGCCATCTAGGTTGGTCATAACTTTCCTTCCAAGGAGTAAGTGTCTTTTAATTTCATGACTGCAATCACCATCTGTGGTGATTTTGGAGCCCCCCAAAATAAAGCCAGCCACCATTTCCACTGTTTCCCCATCTATTTCCCATGAAGTGATGGGACCAGATGCCATGATCTTAGTTTTCTGAATGTTACTACTTATTAATTCATCCATCTATTCATCTATTTATTTTTGGCCCAGCATCTTCTGAGCTCGACCATATGACCAGAATTGTGCTCAGCCCATAAGAGGCTTTATATCACTGGATTTTCTTCACAACAATTCTCTAAGAAGAATCTTACATCTATCTGCATTTTATGGATGCAGAAATTTGGCTTAATAATGTTAAGTCAATTTTTCAAGATTGTAAAGCTAGAAAGTTGTGGCCTCTCCCTGTTATCATTTTGTATTTGTGGAGGGCAATTAGCACTCTTATTTCTTTCCCAAGGCACTGCCAAATTTGTTATTGCTATTGCTAAGTCACTTCAGTCGTGTCCGACTCTGTGTGACCCCATAGACGGCAGCCCACCGGGCTTCCCCGTCCCTGGGATTCTCCAGGCAAGAACACTGGAGTGGGTCACCATTTCCTTCTCCAATGCATGAAAGTGAAAAGTGAAAGTGAAAAGTGAAAGTGAAGTCGCTCAGTGGTGTCCAACCCTCAGCAACCCCATGGACTGCAGCCTTCCAGGCTCACCTGTCCATGGGATTTTCCAGGCAAGAGTACTGGAGTGGGGTACCATTGCCTTCTCCCAAATTTGTTATAGTGGACTAAAATTACAAAGATTGCAAATTCCTCATGGGATAGAATAATGTCATGCATGATTCTATGCACCCATAGTATATCATGTGTGCCTAGGGTAGATGCATAATAAATTCTTACTAATTGAGTTTGCGGAGTAAATATTGTCTTTATTACATAATTGAGGACATCAATTTTATAAAATGTTTAAATAATTTCCTTAACATCTACAAGGTTAATATAATGTACCACTCAAACCATGACATTTCTAGAAGTGAAAGGCTGTCCCTATGCATGAGGGGACACTAGCCTACCCTGGGGCTGTGTGGTCTGACCCAGATTACTGTTACCCTATTAACATTAAACAAATGATTGCTGGTCTGATGTTAACTGAAGAGTTTTCAGAGCCTCAACATTTTGTACAGGAAGAAATAGTGGAAAATGTTATTTCAACACCTTACCATTCCTTTCTCAACAGCACAAAATCTCTCACTTTTTCTCCTGGCAGAATCACGGGTGGGGAGTGTTAAGCTCTTCTTAGAAACTTCTCAAATCTTTGTAACTTAACATTTAGTAACAACTGATGCAGACATACCAGCCAAGTAATTTCTACAGGTTTAAGTGAAAGAGTGAATGGAAATCTGCAGCCTATCCAAGGTTTCTAAAACATCAAGCATTTCTCTGATAATGAGTGATGTTGAGCATCTTTTCATGTGTTTGTTAGCCATCTGTATGTCTTCTTTGGAGAAATGTCTATTTAGTTCTTTGGCCCATTTTTTGATTGGGTCATTTATTTTTCTGGAGTTGAGCTGTAGGAGTTGCTTGTATATTTTTGAGATTAGTTGTTTGTCAGTTGCTTCATTTGCTATTATTTTCTCCCATTCTGAAGGCTGTCTTTTCACCTTGCTAATAGTTTCCTTTGGTGTGCAGAAGCTTTTAAGGTTAATTAGGTCCCATTTGTTTATTTTTGCTTTTATTTCCAATATTCTGGGAGGTGGGTCATAGAGGATCCTGCTGTGATGTATGTCAGAGAGTGTTTTGCCTATGTTCTCCTCTAGGAGTTTTATAGTTTCTGGTCTTACGTTGAGATCTTTAATCCATTTTGAGTTTATTTTTGTGTATGGTGTTAGAAAGTGTTCTAGTTTCATTCTTCTACAAGTGGTTGACCAGATTTCTCAGCACCACTTGTTAAAGAGATTGTCTTTAATCCATTGTATATTCTTGCCTCCTTTGTCAAAGATAAGGTGTCCATATGTGCGTGGATTGATCTCTGGGCTTTCTATTTTGTTCCATTGATCTATATTTCTGTCTTTGTGCCAGTACCATACTGTCTTGATGACTGTAGCTTTGTAGTAGAGCCTGAAGTTAGGTAGGTTGATTCCTCCAGTTCCATTCTATGAGGTACCATTTCACACCAGTCAGAATGGCTGCGATCCAAAAGTCTACAAATAATAAATGCTGGAGAGGGTGTGGAGAAAAGGGAACCCTCTTACACTGTTGGTGGGAATGCAAACTAGTACAGCCACTATGGAGAACAGTGTGGAGATTCCTTAAAAAACTGCAAATAGAACTGCCTTATGATCCAGCAATCCCACTGCTGGGCATACACACTGAGGAAACCAGAAGGGAAAGAGACACGTGTACCCCAATGTTCATCGCAGCACTGTTTATAATAGCCAGGACATGGAAGCAACCTAGATGTCCATCAGCAGATGAATGGATAAGAAAGCGGTGGTACATATACACAATGGAGTATTACTCAGCCATTAAAAAAGAATACATTTGAATCAGTTCTAATGAGGTGGATGAAACTGGAGCCTATTACACAGAGTGAAGTAAGCCAGAAGAAAAAACACCAATACAGTATACTAACGCATATATATGGAATTTAGAAAGATGATAACAATAACCCTGTGTACGAGACAGCAAAAGAGACACTGATGTATAGAACAGTCTTATGGACTCTATGGGAGAGGGAGAGGGTGGGAAGATTTGGGAGAATGGCATTGAAACATGTAAAATATCATGTATGAAACGAGATGCCAGTCCAGGTTCGATGCACGATACTGGATGCTTGGAGCTAGAGCACTGGGACGACCCAGAGGGATGGTATGGGGAGGGAGGAGGGTTCAGGATGGGGACCACATGTATACCGGTGGCAGATTCATTTTGATATTTGGCAAAACTAATACAATTATGTAAAGTTTAAAAATAAAATAAAATTAAATTAAAAAAAATAAAGATTAAAAAAAAAAACATCAAGCATTTGATAAATGGATCTTGCCTTTATACAAACCATTTCGATTGCTAAGCCTTCATTTTTATATTCTGTACATATACCCCCATATACCATATGTGTGTGTGTGTAGGGAATATAATCCTGAGTGTGCACATGTAGTGGCTACAAATCAAGATTGAATCATTTCTAAACTGTAATATTTTTTCAGTTCTTCTTTAAAATATAGACATATCGAATAACAGACAAACAAAGGTCACCCAGCACACACAGGATCACTTTTCACTTTTAAAAAATTAAAAAAGCAAGAGATTGTGCAAAAACATCCTGAGTATTAGTTATGTCAAAATGACCTTATAACTTGTAGAAAACAGATCTAATTGGGAGCTTAACAGCAACTAATGACTGGTAAAGTCTCCATCCAATGACAAATGTTCCTGGTATTCTTGCTTTAGAAACTACTGCAGGCATAGCTTATGAAGGAACTAAGACCCTGACTAGATAAGCACTAGCTTCCCTGGTAGTTCAGCTGGTAAAGAATCCACCTGCAATGCAGGAGACCTCAGTTGGATTCCTGGGTCAGGAAGATCCCCTTGAGAAGGCATAGGCTACCCACTCCAGAATTCTTGGGCTTCCCTTGTGGCTCAGAGGGTAAAGAATCCACCTGTAATATGGGAGACCTGGGTTCAATCCCTGGGTTGGGAAGATCCCCTGGAGAAGGAAACGGCTACCAACTCCAGTATTCTGGCCTGGAGAATTCCATGAACTGTATAGTCCACGGGGTCACAAAGAATCGGACACAACTGAGTGACTTTCACTTTCAGGTAAGCACTAAAAGCTCAGCCCTTGCATGATGAAACCATTATTTTCATGTAGCTGCAGGAAAATCCAGTAAATCTAAAAAATTTGGGGAGGTGATGCATGGAGGTTGGCACAGTAAACATCTAGAGAATTTAAGCTACATAATTTGAGGTGAATGGTGTCCACTGGATATCTGAAAAGACTGCAGAGCTCAGAATGGACATCTAGCTGGTGTGAGCAAGAATAGTTACCTGTTTGTACTGTGTGTTTGATAGGTGAGTTGCATTTAGGGAAAGATTTATAAAGTTCTTCTGTGTGTGCTCAACTAGAATTTTTGCACAGGTTTCTTAAACCTGTGCATGTGTGTATATTTTTGCACACACATATACACATGAACACTCCGGCACATGTGTGCTCACAGACACATGCACACAGGAGCAGCTTGCATGTCTTTGGTAATGTTTCCCCATTAAAAAAGGTCTTAGCGATAATTTCAGAGACAGAAAGGAAAATATTTTAATGTGGGATCTTTGTTTATGGCTGATTTTAATGTTATCCATGCTTTTCTGTCTTGATAGAATAATAGGTTAGCAATGGGAAAGGCTTATGAAGCTTAATTGTCGTGTAATGCAAAGTTTCCACCTTGGCATTTCCTTCATGAAATTTGTTAGAAAATGAGCTAAAAATAAGATACCCTATTTTGAAGAACTGATCAGTGAATGCCAGTCTTCGAGAGAGTTTTCCAAAAGCATTTGTGTGTGGTACTACTGCATAGGAGTGGCCTAATTCAAATGCTTAATACCTGAGGTGAAACTTGCCCTCTGTAGTCAGAACTGGTTTCAGGTGTTTTCACTCTAAATCTTCAGAAAAATCCTTTCCAAAAATCTCATTTGAAAAGAATATTGCTTATTACACCATGAAAATACAGAAGGTCCTTTATCAAACAGCTGCATGGGAGACTCACCTTATCCATGATCTTTTATTCTCAAGCTCAGACTAAAATAGATATAGCCACCTGACTGTAGGATGAGAAAATGAGCTTTCATGGTTCATTGTTGGTATTTTGAATGCTCCATTCCTTACTCCCAAGCCAACACCCTCCCCAATAAAAATACCACCACCAACAAAAACTCTACCTGCTATGTAAACAACTTGCTCTATTTAAACAAAAGATGGTCAAATCTATGAACTCTTATCCATTGAATGTCCAGCATATGGATGACTAAATCAACAATAAGCAGACTAAACCAATGATTAAGGAGTAAGCAGTTCAGAGATATAAAAAAAAAAAAAAAACAAGAAAATTTTTGGAAACATTGATATTTTAGATTTCAAAAGAAATTATCACAGGAAATTTCAAAAGTGTTTAAAATTTTCTTGGGTTTATTTTACAGTTTAGTATTTTAAGTATCAAAGACTTTGTTCCATAAATTTCTCAGGATTTAGAGGCACTTAATTTCTTAGTATGATCCTATTACACCTCACAATGAACTCTGTAGGTCCTTTTTGCAATTACACATAAATATCAAATTTAACACAAATATCTACTCTGAGCTCAGTATCTTCTGCTTCAATCCGTCACCTCATGAGTCTCTGACTCCCATTTCTCTTATCTCCTGCCTTCTTGACTGACCCCATACACATCATACTTCCTTCACAAGCTTTATCACACTACATATGCTTAAGTGAATATGATTTTTCTCTGCAAGATTCCCCTTTAACATCATATTTAAAAATTCCAAAAGTTATCCCCTATTTAAAACAACTTAACTGATCAGATAAAACACAACTTGGCTGCATCCACTCTGGCTGTGATACGGTTAGAGCTATTTCAAACCCATACTAATTATGAATAACTAAACAAACAGTTTAAGTGACAGGTATTATAATATTTGCATAAACAGTGTGGTATGGGAGCCCAGAGAAAGGAGCATTTGTCAGTAAGCACTCTTGATGTAAGAGAGAAACTGACTCCAGCTTGATTTATGGGGAAAACTATAAAGACTGTAAGAAAAGGAAAAGGGGCTAGAGAACTAGGCTTGAAAACTGGACAGGAATTGGGCAAGCAAAGACCATGATGTGGAGCAAAATCTAACCTGCTGGCCATTGCATTCCTTCGGATCAATCCGTGAATTTGCTCCTTTGCATCATTCACTCAAAATTCAAAGTGCTGACAGCAGAGTACTTGAGTACTGTGAGCTTTATCAATTTTAGATCACATACTTATCCTGGAGTTTCAGGGCATTAGGGACAAGAAGAATTTGGCCTGGTAATTTCAGGATTTAATACATGGAGCCAACAGTTGACAACTGTGAACTGCGAATCCCTCTCCCCCAAATACCGTGCACACTGCCGAATTCCGTGAAGGG
The DNA here is from genome assembly GCF_032452875.1 of Bos javanicus. Taxonomy (NCBI): domain Eukaryota; kingdom Metazoa; phylum Chordata; class Mammalia; order Artiodactyla; family Bovidae; genus Bos; species Bos javanicus. Next base: position 31,852,506 of record NC_083878.1, on the reverse strand, counting down.
AGAGGATGTTACTAATAGAAAGGGTGGTGGGTTGGACAGTGACCAACTAAAGAATTAACAAATGTCTGTTTCAGTCCAGTTCAGTCACTCAGTTGTGTCTGACTCTTTGCAGCCTCATGGACTGCAACATGCCAGGCTTCCCTGTCCATCACCAACTCCTGGAGCTTACTCAAACTCATGTCCATTGAGTTGGTGATGCCATCCAACCATCTCATCCTCTGTCATCCTCTTCTCCTCCTGCCTTCAATCTTTCCCAGCATCAGGGTCTTTTCCAATGAGTCAGTTCTTCACATCAGGTAGCCTCAGTATTGGAGTTTCAGCTTCAGCATCAGTCCTTGCAATGTATATTCAGGACTGATTTCCTTCAGGATTGATTGGTTTGATCTCCTTGCAGTCCAAGGGACTCTCAAGAATCTTCTCCAACACCACAGTTCAAAAGCACCAATTCTCTGGCGCTCAGCTTTCTTTACAGTCCAACTCTCACATCCATATGTGACTACTGGAAAAGCCATAGCTTTGACTATGTCTGCTTACTGAATCTAAGTCAGTGTCCTTGGTTAGAGAAAAGACCTAAAAGGAATGTGTTCCTGAAGAAGTATCATTTAAACTGAAAGACAAGTTAGAATTTGTAAACTGAAGGAAATTAAGAATGAAGAATTTTTTTAAAAAATTGAAGTATTGTTGATTCACAGTGTTGTATTTCTGGTATACAGCAAAGTCATTCAGTTTATACATACACAAATATATGCACATATATGTACATGTATGTGTATGTATAAACACACACATATTTTTTATGTTCTTTTCCATTATGGTTTATTACAAGATATTGAATATAGTGCTCTGTGCTATAGAGTAGGTCCTTGTTGTTTATTTATTTTATATATAATAGTTGTATCTCCTAATCCCAAACTCCTAATTTATCCCTCCCTTCTAATTTTCCTCTTTGGTAACCATAAGTTTGTTTTCTATGTCTGTAAGTCTGTTTCTGTTTTATAAATAAGTTCATTTGTGTTATATTTTAGATTCCATACAGAAGTGATATCATATGGTATTGTCTTTCTCTGACTTTCTTCACTTAGTATGATAATATCTAGGTCCACCATGTTGCTGCAAGTGGCATTATTGAAAATGAATATTTTAAGTGGAAAACACACTATATGTGCAGAGACAGAGAAAGCCCAGCATTTTCAAAAATAGGAATATATTTGCTATGGTGAGATTTTAGCCTGTAGGTGGAACAGTTAAAGGACATGAAATTGGAGAAATAAAAAGTTAAATCACAGAGATAAAATTTTAAACGTATTATTTTGGCAATGTGAAGTCCACAAAGTATTTCAAACAAGGGCTTGCCAAGATCAGATTTGTGTTATAGAACGATTACTTAGGCTGCAGTGAAGAGAATGGAGTTTAGTGATTCTCTCAAATTTAAACTTGTTTCTTCAGGCTATGGGACAGATGTTAAAAAGGACAACTTCGTGTTCCTTTTGCAGTTTATATTACCTCCAAATTCTTTGTTTCACTTACCAACTCACTTTTCTGATATGCAAACCTCTTGATATTATCATTCAAAAGAACTTACTTGGTATCAAATATCTTGTTTTGAGTATTACATTTGTTTTCTACTGTTGCTATATGCAGTCGCAGGCTTAGTGGCTTAAAACAATACAGATTTATTATCTCATAGCTCTGTAGGTTAAAGATTTGACAGGGATCTTACTGGGCTAAAATCAAAGTATAGGCTGAGGGTCTTACTGTGTTTCTTCCTGAGACTCGAGTGGAAAATCAATTATTCCCTTGCTTTTTCTAGCACATAGAGACTGTCCACATCCTGTAGCTTATGGTCTCCTTCTCCATATTCAAATCCAGCAATCTCTGGTTGAGTTCTCACATTGCATCATTCTGACTCTGCTTCTGCCTTTGTACTTCTTCCTCTGACTCTCTCTTCCACTTTTAAGGAGCCTTCTGATTGCATTGGGTCTACCTGATCATCTAGGATAATCTATTTTAACATTAGCTAATTTGCTACTTTAATTGCATCTGCAACCTTAATTCCCTTTTGTCATCTAAAATGACATATTCACTGGTTCTGGGGATTAGCATGTGGCTATCTTGGTGGGGCCACCACTACCATTTGCTGAATAGCCTCACAACCTTAGTCTTAGAATTGCCATGGTAGAGTCACAGGACTCTGACTCTGCTTTCCCCAGGGTGGAGCGTTCAGGCTGTGGTATGTCCATGATGCTAGATGTAAATTCTTCAGCTCCCAGGTTTCTCTCTTTCCATATCACAGTTACTGACAATCCCCATTCCCAGCTCTCTTGAGGAGGCACAGAATTCAAACAAAGTCTTTCATAAATTACAAACGATCTACTGATTGCCCTTAAAAAATAGCAGGGTCCTTTCCTAAGCATTCTCATTCAAGTCTCACACCAAAGCTTCACCCTAGCTTTTATTCTCCCTTGTCTTTTGCTATTTTTTTTTCAAATGATAAAACTAACGTTCAGAGAAGCTCAGGGTGCAGCTAATAAAGTTGGTGCTACTACTCCAGCCCAGGTCTCCAGTCTTCACGATGGAGTATCTGCCACGTTCCCACCATAACAGCTTGTCTATGGGATCTGTCCCTGGGCTCACATATTAACATCAATCCCGCACATAATTCCTACCTTTCGTGAAGGAGTCTCGTCATTTCCTATCCACATGCTGCAGACCCTATCTGAGATTCTCCCACCATTGGTAGTTCTCTCCGTACTGCGAGAGCCCCCACTGGCCTGTCCCCTCGCCACCACCTCCTGCCTCATGCCTGCTTTTGCAGCTGAACGGGCTTATTCTGGCTCCAGCCGTGCTCTGTTCCTCTCTGGATGGGAGGGAGGAAGGGAAAGATGAAGGGAGGGGAAGCAGTCCCTCTCAGAGATGTGGAAAGCTTTAGTGCCCTTCTCTCATAGATACCTGCTGTTTTGCTTTTGTTAGAAATCACCACCAGCCTGGCGATATCAACCTGCAATCTACAGTCACAATCAGATCAGACTCTTATTTCCTGGGATTCTGACAGGGACTGAGGCTTCAGAAAGTTATAAATATAACACTTTACACACTGAACTGGATACCCAGGGAGAAACCCCCTGCAATTAGCAACAGGACCTTGTACTGATTAGATACAAAGCTTTCAAAGAGTTCAGAGCCTGTGTTGTCAGGGCTTTACACGTATCCCCTACCCATCCTGAAAGGACTCTAATAGCACAGAAGACATCAGGTACAAGTAAGTCTTTTTTAATGATCCCACCTGAAAATGATATTTGTAAAGTATTTTAAAGTTTTCAGATTCGTTTAACTCATGTGATTTTATTCATTGCTCTCAGCATTCTGTGAAGTAGGCAAGACAATTGCAGGTATCCCTTTCACAGGTGGAGATGCTGCTGCTGCTGTTCAGTCACTAAGCTGTGTCTGACTCTTTGCGACCCCATGAACTGCAGCACACCATGCTTCCCTGTCCTTCACCATCTCCCAGAGCTTGCTCGGAATCATGTCCATTGAATTGGTGATGCCATCCAACCATCTCATCCTCTCTCGCCCCCTTCTCCTCTTGCCTTCAATCTTTCCCACCATAAGGGTCTTTTCCAATGAGTCAGCTCTTCACATCAAGTGGCCAAATTATTGGAGCTTCAGCTTCAGCATCAGTCCTTCCAATGAATATTCAGGGTTGATTTCCTTTAGGATGGACTGGTTTGAACTCCTTGCAGTACAAGAGTCTCAAGAGTCTTCTGCACCACGGTTTGAAAGCATGAATTCTTCAGCGCTCAGCCTTCTTTATGGTTCAACTCTCACATCCGTACATGACTACTGGAAATGCTGAGGTCCATTTTCACAGGGCTAGTGAGTGGTGCAATCAAGAGGAGAACTCAGGATCCAGGTTCCAATTCAATTCTCTTGTCCTATGCCTTTTTGTTCTCAATTCTAGCTACTCGCTTTTTTTTACTGCCTATTCCACCTCAGTGAAAGGTGGCTTGAGGGAACAAAAATGACAATAGATGCCAAAGCAGAGAGCTGTCTTTTAAAATACAGCTTTCAATGACAACACTGTTACCTAAAGTATATTTGCATTAGCCTGGGGCACTGTTCTCAGTAAAATTTTTCCCTTTCCAATTATGGGTATAATCAATAAATATGTACTGCCAGCCAACTTTGTAACAGCCCTGTGCTAAGTGCTGGAAGAGATTGCAAAAGATACAGGGTCAGAGATAAGGTTACTGTTGTCATAGGACTTACACTGAGTGGAGAGACAAAGTAGAATCCATGAAATGCTAGAGAAGTATTAATTTTTTAAAGAAATGCACACTGAGGGTAAATGCACAAAGAATGGAATGAGTAGAAATGGGGTCTGAACTGTGCATGAAGAATTTAAGTAAGGGGAACAGAGGAATACAGCTTTGTTTTAGTTTGTTTTGTTATTTGTATTAAGTTGGGGGACACCCTTAATAAAGATCTGGATGAGGAAACAGGTCTGCTTAACAGCCATCGTGAGGTTCTGACAGCTTTCTGATTTTGATAGGCCTCATCCTTAGAGCCATCTTTTTGCCTCTGGATAAATGATGGGGCCTCAACCTGCTGCTGCTGCTGCTAAGTTGCTTCAGTCATGTCCAACTCTGTGCGACCCTATGGACAGCAGCCCACCAGGCTACTCTGTCCCTGGGATTCTCCAGGCAAGAACACTGGAGTGGGTTGCCATTTCCTTCTCCAATGCATGCATGCATGCTAAGTCGCTTCAGTCATGTCCAACTCTGTGTGACCCTATGGACAGCAGTCCACCAGGCTCCTCTGTCCACGGGATTCTCCAGGCAAGAATACTGGAGTGGTTTGCCATTTCCTTCTCCTACATCCTTGCAAAACTCAGTAGGCAGAGTCTGAAACCCTTCAGTTTTAACTGTGAGTCCATATGACCACAATCATCTATGAATGCTTTCCAGGATGCTCCCCATGCCCCTGTCCTCATCCTCACACATTTTTGAAGGTAATAAGGCTGCTGTTACATAATGCAATGGCCAGTACTTTCCCAGAGTATAAGCAGGTGTTTTAAATATAAGCTTTGGTATCCATATCTCATATAAAAACTCCTGGTACACTCAAACTATGGTAAAGGCTTGTAATATGTGTCTCTATCAGTATTGCTTCTTCCAGACACATAGGGAGATTATTGATCATGGCTCCCTCCTTGAAACTGGGAAGTGATGTTTTGGCCATGGGTTAGGCAGAAGTAACATGAGTGACATATGTCACTTTTAGATCAGAGCATTTAACTCTGACATAAGAGCCTCACAACTGGTGAAATCCATCTGACTCCCAAAATGAGGAGGACATGGAGCTGAACTGCCTCCTTAGGTGTGATTGACAGATACTGTGAAAGAGAAATTAACCTTTGTTGCTAAAATCACTAAAAATGTTGGCGTTGATATATTCTGCAGCATAACCTAGCCAATTCTGAATACTGTAAAATTTTTTGAAAGAATGGGTGGAATAAATTCAGTCTACTTTCACCAGTGTCTGATTCTCAGCAGTCCCTCTTTATTTTCCTTAAAGACTTCTAAGTTCTGTCTGTTCATGATGGCTTTGTATTATTTCTGGGCCCCTATCCAGCTTGGTTGGCATTTTTCTGAAATGTTTCTTGTGGCAGGGAATTATTCTGTCAAAGAAGTTGGACTAACCCCCGGGAAGCCCTGTGGTAAAGCAGAGGATCTAGATTTCAGACCTCTGTGTATTGCCCATTGACTGCATGTTCTTCCATGTTTCTGGATCAGAGGGCCTGATCTTTCCTTCTGCCTGCTTTTAGGAAGTACTACCTTCTCTGGTGGCGCAGTGGTAAAGAATCCAGCTGCCAATATAGGAGATGCGGGTTCGATCCCTGGGTCGGAAAGATCCTCTGGAGGAGGAAATGGCAACCCACTTTCAGTATTGTTACCTGTAAAATTCCATGGATAGAGGAGCCTGATGGGCTACAGTCCATGGGATCGCAAAGTCAGACAGTCCTGAACAATTGAACACACAGGTATCTTCTACCCCAAAGTATAAAACCTTGCTTTGCCAGAATAGTCCTAGGAGGAAGTTAACCAAGGTACAAATCCATCTTGTCTAAATGGGTCAATATATGTAGGCTGGAGAATGGAAAACTTTAAATCTGCAACGTTCTTTCTTCCTACTTCTTCAAGGTATACATTCTTCCCTCTCCCTGAAAGTTCTAGCTGCTCCTGCCTGTTAGATACCATCTTCATTATTAGAGTACACTTTGTTGCCATAGCAATTCATTTCTACTCTCCCATTTTATTGTACTTCTAGCTGCTACAGGCAAAAGAGAAGGGGCAGGGGGAGCATGAGTTTTCTTTCAAGTGCCAGGCTTCTCCTCCTCTGAGAAACTTTTAACTCCCCCCAAAAGGGAGCTCACAGTCAGGAATAGCAGAGGGGGTGCGCGGCAGCAGAAGACAGGCTGTAGCTCACTAGTCTGGGACTGGGACAGGACTTTTGGTCCTGGTAGGATTACATCATTCTTGTATTCACTCTTTCTTTTTAGGCTTCAGCGTTTATACTTTAAAAGAAAACAAAAAAGCAAGCAAGCAGGCCCTCGATCAGTGATAAAGATCAAAGAGGAAGCAGAAGTTGGAAAGTTCTACCGAAGTGTGTTTCTAAGGTCCCAAATACTGTGTCTCAATGAAGGTGACCCTAAACCCCCAAATTACTATAATGATGATAATAACTTGCATGTGCATTTGGTGTATTTTTATATGTACTGCTTTTTTTCCCCAATCTTATTTCTTTTTACTTGAAGGAAAATTGCTTCATAATATTGTTTTGGCCTCCATCATACATCAACATGAGTCAGCCATAGGTTTACACCTTCCCACCTCCTACCCTTCTCACCCGTCTAGGGTGTTATAGAGGCCCCATCTGAGTTCCCTGAGTCATACAGCAAATTCCCATTAGTTATCTATTTACATATGGTAATTATATATGATAATAACTTATATGGGCATAGCACTTTGCTCTTTTAGTACTGCTCTTTTATGTACTGCTTATTTATATATTTTTTGGTGTTAAATAGTACCCTCTTAATGAAGACTTCTCCATGAACTATATTTCATACTGATGTCTTAATTCATCCATTTTGTTGCCTTTTCAACAAATATCATCATATCTCTTACTACCTGAAGAGACAGCATCTTAAATTATCTAATCCTGCCACTATTTTACTTTATGAGCATCAGTCTTAGCCCAGCAGACAGGTCTTGCTGTTTGAGAATGGGTTCTCAGACAGCTTCTGTGGCTCACATGGGGACCACTGCAGTGTGAGGCACTCTGTAAACTTCACAGGGTGATGGAAACTCAGACTTTTGTCCAGAACTACGAATATGGATTTGACACTTAGAACTTTAAAATTATCTGTCTGTCACAGGCCAGTGACTTAGGCTATTTGTATAGTAAAAAGTGCAATGAAGGTTTCCTTTTTCAGCGTGATATTAAACATCATCAAATTTTATAAATACTTCTTAAATATTTTTGTCGGAGGAAAGATCTGCGACTTTCAACTGTAATTTTTAAATGTTCAATATGTATAGACAAGCTGCTGTATTTTATATAAATGAATATATTCATAGAACAAACTTTAAATTTCAGAAAACAACACAGATTGTAGGAGTTTAAATTCCTGTTCATATTCCAGTAGCAATGAGTAATGTGTCCATTTTAAGAATAGTGGCAAATGATTGAGGAGGAGTGCATTTCTACCCCTGCTGGAGGCTGCTATTTTGTGGAGAAGCATTTGTGGTCTGGTGACTCAAGGAGAGAGATAGGTAGCTACCCATATATTCTAAATTCTGCTTCCACCGCTCCATCTGTCCCAGACTCATGCTGAGACCTTGTCTGGGTAACACTACCCTCTACTGGGTGGAACCAGAACAACAACTCAATCCCTTTAATCGAGTGAAAGGTGTTGCAGTATTTAAACTCTAACAGAGACCCTCAGGGATTGTTTTTACAGATGAGAAGACTGACATTCAGAAGGCAGAAATGTCAGGACTGTGACTCTTAACAGTTTACATCAGAGGCCAAAGAACTCTGCTTTCCTTACTCTTTAGCTGGCTAATTTCCCCAAAATTTCAGAGGGTAGAGGCTCTGAACACAACACACAGCAAAAATACAAATGTATTACTTGCAGCTATAGGAATATTTGTTAATATTTATTAATGTCCCCTGCTGCATGAATTATCTGTGCTATTTAAACCTAGCACAGATAAATTTTTTTTAGATAAGCTTATCATAGACCATTGCATTATTTGTAAAACTACTTGAATACACTGCTTTCTTTTTTATCTTTTGTAAATGTTTCACCGTTTGCTGCTTCAACAAGAATGTGTCTTCAGATGGAACTTTGTCTTACGGGCCTATGGGGCTTTGATAATGGCACATTTTAAGAGCAGGGTTTCTCTAATTGTAATACCAATTAAGGCACCCTTACCTTAATTGGTATCCTTACTCCTTCTCCTACGTTTTCATGAGACATTATGTGTTTAGCTCGAGCATAAAATGGGCCACATGAACAGATGGAGGAAGCAGCCATCCATATGGGAAAGAGGGGATTGGATAGGCCAAAGTATTGGGTGACTTAAATTACAGTAACACCTGATCTCTCAGTAATCCAAATGTTGATCAGTCACACTTATTTAGCACACAGTTAACCTAGAAGCAGGCGATAACAGCAGCAGAAATATCCCATAAGAGGAGCCCTAGTGCTCTCACTTAATGTCTGTATTCTCTTATTTCACATAAATTCTTTAAAATAGGCCCAGAGTACATGAAGACAGCAGAGTCTGGGGTCAGGGAAGGAGCTGTTATAGGCATGTGCACACACAGGAGTTCAGAGCAACAGCTGGTGCTATGACAGAAAGCAGGAGACAAAGCAAGAGAGTTATCTAAAAGTATTGTGACCTCAAGATCACTAACAACCCTTTGCAAAGGGATCAAAATTCACACCTACCTCAGGAGAGTCTGAGTTAATTTTATAATAATGACCTGCATGTATGCTAAGTCACTTCAGTTGTGTCTGACTGTTTGCGAGCACATGGACTGAAGCCCTCCAGGCTCCTCTGTCCATGGGATTCTCTAGGCAAGAATACTGGAGTGGGTTGCCATGCCCTCCTCCAGGGGATCTTCCTACCCCAGGGTTTGAACCCACATCTCTTACGTCTCCTGTATTGGCAGGTGGGTTCTTTACTACTAAAGTCATCTAGAAAGCCCAATGAGTGAGTGAAAGTCACTCAATCGTGTCTGACTCTTTGCAACCCCATGGACTATACAGTCCATGGAAATCTCCAGGCCAGAATCCTGGAGTGGATAGCCTTTCCCTTCCCCAGGGGATCTTCCCAACCCAGGGATCAAACCCAGGTATCCCGCATTGCAGGCAGATTCTTTACCAGCTGAGCCACAAGGGAAGCCCAAGAACACTGGAGTGGGTAGCCTATCCCTTCTCCAGTGGATCTTCCTGACCCAGGAATCGAACCGGGGTCTCCTGAATTGTAGGCAGATTCTTTACCAACTGAGCTATCAGGGAAGCCCATGACCTAGAATGGTTTAAAAAAAAAAAAAAAGTTGTGTTCTATTAATATTTAATTCCACTTTAAAGTTTAAAAAAAAAACAGCTCCATAGTCTTCATTTATTTAGATTTCTATTCAAAAGCAGTTAGAATGACTATCCAGAATAAGCCATAAGATTACAAGAACTTGAATGAGAACCTACTATATAGCACAGGGAACTCAAGTCTCAAAAAGACAGTATATATGTACATATATAGCTGATTCATTCTGCTATACAGCAGAAACTAATACAACATTGTAAATCAACTATACTCTAAATAAAAATTTTAAAAATGTTTGAGAACTAGATGTATTTTATTGGCTCTTTGGAATTCCCATACTAAAATAAAAAGTTGCTTTATTTAAGTCATTTAACAAAAATATATCAAATGCCTCATCTACTTGTTGCCAGGCAAATGTTTTAGTCATGAAAGGTGCTCTATGTATCCAAATCATAAATGCTAGCCCTCATTGAGGACAAATGGAGGAAGGCATTCAATAGCAAAATACATACATAAATGTTTACAGAATATAACGCTTCCCAAGTGGCTCAGTGGGTAAAGAATCGGCCTGCAATGCAGGAGACACGGGAAGATGTAGGTTTGATCCCTGGGTCAGGAATATCCCTGAGGACGGCATGGCAACCCACTCCAGTATTTTGCCTGGAAAATCCCATGGAGAGAGGAGTCTGGCAGCTACAGTCAATAGGGTTACATAGAGGCAGACAAGACTGAAGTGACTGAGTACATATGCCCATATAGAATTTGAGATGCAAGCAATAATTTGAGGAAATATGAAATAAAAAATGAGCGCCATTGAGGCTGGTGAGAAGCTGCAATTTTAAATGAGCTAGTGAGGAGCGGTTTGGGGAGCAAAAACCCAGAGAGGGTGAGGAAGCAAGCTATGCGCTTGTCCACAGGAAGACTCTGGTTATCTTATACATTTACACTGATTAACTGTGATTCTTCCATAATCTCAATTGCAAACCCCATGTTCTGACCACTGTCTCTTTTTATTTTCAGTTTTTCCTTCTACTTTCTGACTTCAACAGTCCTCGGATCTGACATTGATCTAAACCCCTTTTCACTGTTTTCATGTCCTTCAGTTCAGTTCAGTCACTCAGTCGCGTCCGACTCTTTGCAACCCCATGAATCACAGCACACCAGGCCTCCCTGTCCATCACCAACTCCCGGAGTTCACTCAAACTCATGTCCATCGAGTCAGTGATGCCATCCAGCCATCTCATCCTTTGTTGTCCCCTTCTCCTCCTGCCCCCAATCCCTCCCAGCATCAGAGTCTTTTCCAATGAGTCAGCTCTTCGCATGAGGTGGCCAAAGTATTGGAGTTTCAGCTTCAGCATGAGTCCTTCCAATGAACACCCAGGGCTGATCTCCTTCAGAATGGACTGGTTGGACCTCCTTGCAGTCCAAGGGATTCTCAAGAGTCTTCTCCAGCACCACAGTTCAAAAGCATCAATTCTTCGGTGCTCAGCTTTCTTCACAGTCCAACTCTCACATCCATACATGACCACTGGAAAAACCATAGCCTTGACTAGATGGACCTTTGTTGGCAAAGTAATGTCTCTGCTTTTTAATATGCTATATAGTTTGGTCATAACTTTCCTTCCAAGGAGTAAGCGTCTTTTAATTTCATGGCTGCAGTCACCATCTGCAGTGATTTTGGAGCCCCAAAAATAAAGTCTGACACTGTTTCCACTGTTTCCCCATCTATTTCCCATGAAGTGATGGGACCAGATGCCATGATCTTAGTTTTATGAATGTTGAGCTTTAAGCCAACTTTTTCACTCTCTTCTTTCACTTTCATCAAAAGGCTTTTTAGTTCCTCTTCACTTTTTGCCATAAGGGTGGTGTCATCTGCATATCTGAGGTTATTGATATTTCTCCCGGCAATCTTGGTTCCAGCTTGTGCTTCTTCCAGCCCAGCGTTTCTCATGATGTACTCTGCATAGAAGTTAAATAAGCAGGGTGACAATATACAGCCTTGATGTACTCCTTTTCCTATTTGGAACCAGTCTGTTGTTCCATGTCCAGTGCTAACTGTTGCTTCCTAACCTGCATGTAGGTTTATCATGTCCTTGCTGCTGCTGCTAAGTCGCTTCAGTCATGTCCGACTCTGTGCGACCCCATAGACGGCAGCCCACCAGGCTCCCCTGTCCTCCCCTTTAAATTTCATGCTCAACTATTATTACCACTCTAGCATTTCCCTAAACTATCTTGCCCCATCTTGCTTCACCATACTTATTTATTACAGTAAAGCCTCAGCCCTGTGGAAATCCAGGGTCCCAGGTGGCACTAGTAGCAAAGAACCCACCTGCCAGTGCTGGATGGAGAAGGAAACGGCAACCCACTCCAGTGTTCTTGCCTGGAGAATCCTGTTCTCGCCTGGAGAATCCCGTGGACAGAGGAGCCTGGTGGGCTGCCATGCATAGGGTCACACAGAGTCGGACATGACTGAAGTGACTTAACAGCAGCAGCCAGTGCTGGAGACATAAGAGATGCAGGTTCGATTCCTGGTTTGGGAAGATTCCCCTGGAGGAGGGAATGGCAACGCACTCCAGTATTCTTGCCTAAAGAATCCCATGGACAGAAGAATCCCATGGACTGCTGGGCTACCAGTCCATAGAGTTGCAAAGAGTTGGAAATGACTGAGGTGACTCAGCACGCAGGCATGTGGAAATCCAAATTGTCTTCTACTCTGTCACTATAACCTATCTCTTTAAATTAAAGACTGCTAATCTCAACTAGGGGCTTCCCAGGTGGCTCAGTGGTAAAGAATCTGCCTGCCAAGCAGGAGATGCAGATTTGATCCTTGGGTTGGGAAGATCCCATGGATTAGGAAATGGCAACCCACTTCAGCATTCTTGCCTGGGACATCCCATAGACAGAGGAGCAGGGTGGGCTATAGTCCCATGGGGTCACAAAAGAGTTGGACATGACTTAGCGACTAAACAACAATGGCAAAAATTTGAATTAGGTGCTGCCTAGAAATCATACCACAGAATTTTAGTCCATTTGCTCATCTACAATCCCAGATGTATATTCCACTCTTTCCTGTTTCATTTTAACTCCAGTTCACTCTCAGTTCTATGACCTTGCTTCCTATTTCACAAAGAGAAAAACAGTCCATTGGAAGAAAGCTGTCACAAGTTCCCACCACCATACCCGCCCAGCTACCAGCGTCAGAGCTGCCTTCTGCCCTATTGCAATAGATGCAGTGTCTGTGCTGCTAGGGCCACCTCCTTGGGGCACCGCATCTGATCCTACTTTGTCTGTCCAAGGACACTCCAGCAACCTTGTCCTTCATCATCAGTTGTTTCCTTTTTACTGAACCCTTCTCATTCGCTTACAAATAAGCCTGCTCTGGAGTCTGTTTTCCTGATACCAATTCATCTATTTGCTTTTTTATAGCAACATTTCTCAGGAGTTTCCTCTCCTTAATATATCTGATTCCTCTTTCACCCATTAATTTGTTTTTTTGAACTGACTCCAATCGGGCTTTCTATGTTTCTAGCCCCCCTATATTTTCTCAAGCTCACTAACAAGCTCTACTTTGCTATATCTAGTGATTATTTTTCATCAAGATCGACCCATCTGTATCATTTGATTTAGTTTTCTTTATCTATTAGAGCTTCCCTGATAGCTCAGTTGGTAAAGAATCCGTCTGCAGTGCAGGAGACCCCGGTTCAATTACTGGGTCAGGAATATCCACTGAAGAAGGGATAGGCTACTCACCCCAGTATTCTTGGGCTTCCCTTGTGGCTCAGATGGTAAAGAATCTGCCTACAATGTGGGAGACCAGGGTTAGATCCCTGGGTTGGGAAGATCCCCTGGGGAAGGGAAAGGCTATCCACTCCAGGATTCTGGCGTGGAGATTTCCATGGACTATGGGATCGCAAAGAGTCGGACAGGACTGAGTGACTTTCACTTTCACCTATTAAGGCTTCTTTTTATTGCCTGTCACCAAGTAGGTCCTGAAGGGATTTTGATGGGACTACACTAGAGTCTGGAACCCTCAATCTGTGGGGAACATTATAATAAAAATCAGATTTGTATAGTACTTTCAGTTCAGTTCAATTCAGTCGCTCAGTTGTGTCTGACTCTTTGTGACCCCATGAATCACATTCCACAAATATCGTATATAGCATCTATTTTAACATTTACAATAATCCCAGGAGAAAGGCATTTTTCAGATGACAACTGTTAAGAAGGAAGATGTGACAAAGACAGGATTACATACATTTACGTAGCTTCTCAGAGGCAGAAGCAAGCCTGTGTTGGATAGTGGATATTGGACAGTGGGGGTCGAGCAGAGTTGGGTAGTTCAGCATGCTGAAGAGGAAATCCTGCCAAGGAAAATAAAGAACATCAAAATAAATAAGTAAAGCAAGATGGAAGAGGCTAATTTTCTACTGTTTGTCATTTTTCACCCAAATGATTTTAAAGCATGAGACATGCTACTAGAAAAGTTTAATAGGGAAGAATCCTTGAAGTTGGTTTTAGGAATAAAATAAAAAGCCATTGGGTTCTATCCTCATGAGAATAGAGAAATTCTAATTTCTCTATTGAGAATGAGAAATCATTCTAATGAGAAATGATTAATGAGAAATCAACATGAGTGTTGAGAATGTTAATTTTTGTTGTCTCTCCTTGTAAAAACCTATTGATGATAAAATAAAAAGTGTAAAGATTGTTATGGGCTGAATGTTTGTGCTCCCTCCAGATTCACATTTGAAATCTTAATCCCCACCCCCTGCCATGTGATCTTATTAGAAGACGGACTCTGTGGGAAGTGATAAGGTCATAAGTATGGGAGCCTCCTATGGGGGATTGGTGTCCCCAGAGAGCGTTCTCACCCTTTCCACCATAGGAGGATGCAAAGAGCAAAGATCCAGAAGGGGAACCAGCCATACTGACACTCTGATCTTGGACTTCAACCCTTCACAACTGTAAGAAGTAAATTTCTGTTGTATACAAGTCACCCAGTCCACGGTACTTTGTTAGAACAACCTGGACTGACAAAGACAAGAACATTACAATTTACTGCCCATCTTAGTTCAGACTATGATTTTAAAAATAACATAGAATGAACGGCTTAAATAACAAGAATTTATTTCTCATAGTCAGGAGGCTGGGGATTCTAAGATCAAGGAGATGCTGGCATATTCAGTGTCTCTTGAGAGCCTGCTTTCTAGGTCACAGACAACTGTCTTCTATTTGGCTGGTCCTCATGTGGCCCCTGTGATCTCTTTTATAAGGGCACTAATCACATTGAAGAGGGGTCCACCCTATTGACCTTATTACATCACAAAGCCCAATATCCTAACACTATCGCATTGGGAATTAAGTTTTCACCATATGAATCCTGGGAGAACACAAATATAGCAATGCTCAGTATTTTTCACCCTGAGTCTCTAATATTGAAAGGAAATCTGAAACTCTGTAGAGTTCTTCTCAGAGACTAACCTGAGAAGGTTGCCACCACCAGTCTTTCTAGACTTAATCTTAGGACACAAGCAGATCTATGCAATACATAAGAGACTAAAAAGAAGTTTGCATGTCATCCAACTCTAGCCCCATCCATCTGACTGTCACACACATGTACTCATGTACACACTCATACAGAAGTGATCCACTATTGTATGGAAACAGCTGCAGTTCAAGCTGGTAAAACATTCCACTGAGCACCTTCTACACAGATTAAACCTTTGTTTTCCTATGCTCTGAAGCTGATAAAGAAGAACACTTAGATGAACTAAATAATAAAGAGATCTCATTATTGTCAATTAATTCTGCACATATAAGGATAAAAAGGCCTTCCTCCCATAAAATTGTAATGCTGATTACCTTTCTCTGGTCTCTTTAAATCCAATCACTTAGCTCAATTCATCAGCATTTAAATACAAGGAGGATGGTTTCATAAATCGAGACAACACAATTCAGTGCCTTGACACACTGCATTTGCTATCAATTATGTTAGTCATAATCTCAAGTATTAGAGAAGGATTGGTATATTAACTTAAATACTGCTCAAGGGACTGTGCTGCGTTCACAAATTTGTTATTATATTTTAAGTTTTTATGTTGCTCATTGTACTTCATTAAGCTGAGAAAGAGAATCAGAGGTGTGGATACTGTACATGCTCTCGCCTCTGCATATTGCCCATTATTTTCTTGTAATTAATTTCTATTTATTTATCGGAGTATAGATGGTTTACAATGTTGTGTTAGTTCCAGGTGTACAGCAAAATGACTCAGTTATACATATACATATATCCATTTTTAGATTTTTTTTCCCATGTAGGTCTTACAAAGTATTATGTAGAGTTCCCTATGCTATACAGTAAGTCCTTAATATCTATTTATATATAATAGTATGAATAGGTCAATCCCAATCTCCCAATTTATCCCTCCCCCCATCCCCAGGCCCTGGTAACTGTAAGTTTCCTACATTCATGACTCTACTTTTGTTTTGTAAATGAGTTCATTTGCACCCTTTTTTAAGATTCCACATATAAGCAATATCATATGATTTCTCTTTCTCTGTCTGACTTACTTCACTCAGTATGACAATCTCTAGGTCCATCCATATTGCTGCAAATGACATTATTTTGTTATTTTTTATGACTTTGTAGCATTTCATTGCATACATGTACATCTTCTTTATCCTTTCCTCCATCAGTGGACATTTATGTTGCTTCCATGTCCTGGCTTTTGTAAATAGTGCTGCAATAAACATTGTGATGCATGTATCTTTTTGAATTATGGTTTTCTCTGAATATATACCCAGGAGTCGGATTGCTGGATCATATGGTAGTTCTATTTTTAGTTTTTTAAGGTACCTCCATACTGTTCTTCATAGTGACTATACCAATTTATATTCCCACCAACAATGTAGGAGGGTTTCCTTTTCTCCACATTCTCTCCAGCATTTATTGTTCATAAAATTTTTTGATGGTGGCCATTCTGACCAATGTGAGATGATATCTCACTGAAGCTTTGATTTGCATTTCTCTAGTAATAAGTGATGTTGAGCATCTATTCATGTGCTTTTTGGCCATCTGTATGTCTTCTTTGGAGAAATGTACATTTAGATCTTTGCACATTTTTGATTGGCTTTTAAAAATATATATATATATATATTTAGCTTCATGAGCTATTTGTATATTTTGGAGATTAATCCTTTTTGATTGCCCACTATTTAAAATCCTATTTTACCAATCCTTATATGATCTCTGATCTTGATATATCCTAGGTCTGTTTTGCTTTGTTTTCAGAGACTTATTTAAATAGAGTTATACCATCTATCACATGTAATGGTGTGACTGAGAAAATTCATGAGAGTCTTAAACAAGTTATTTCTCTGAGTCTAAGTCTCTCCATATATAAAATCATAACAACACTCACCTCCATGGATTATTATGAGAACTAGATAGCCATTGAACTTTCTTCTCTCTTTCCCTCACCTGAGGTTACCCTAGAAGTGTCCATGTAAGAATCAAGAATGTGTTTTAGTTATAAATTCATTTTTCCTTATGTTATCTTTCTTTTTTTTACAGAGATCATTTTCATGAAAAATAAAATATCATGAAAAATGACAAATCTTCCACAATTGCATCACTCATAACATATATTTATTCATTCACTCAACAAATATTTATTAAGGATCCATTATGTGCTAGGAATGGTTCTAAATTTTAAAATTAGAGCACTAAATGAAACAAAAATCCTTGCCCTTAGGAATAGCTTTCATTTTTCCTCTCCTTTGCATTTCTCTTCTACATATACAAATGTGATATGTGGATGCAGTAACCGTAGTCATGTTTTTTACTCTGCTTCTTTCATTTATTATTAGATCTTTAAAATATTCCATGTTGCTGAAGTCTGTAATTTTCATGTCAAAACAGTATTGCTTGGAGTTGATACACAATAATTTAATTGCCCAGTCCTCTAATGTTGGAAATTTAGCCCCAGCACCCATCCCCAAGGTGCAATGAGCACCATGTAAATCTACCTGTTTCTACTGAATTGCTTTATATAAATACATCATGGTGGGATTACTGTGTCAAAGTATAAGAACTGTATTATATCATTTAGGTAAAAGTAAGAAATAAAGTCCAACTCATTATTCTCTGGTGGATTCTTTCTACATAGTTTGAAGATAGTATATAACTTAGTACTCGAAAGTGGGAAACATACATGGAGTTCTATAGGAATTCAAACTACATTAGTTAAGATAGGAAGAAACAGGGAGACAGATTTTAGCTATAGAGCTCTTAAAATCAAAAAAGATGAGATTTCCAAAGTGGAAGGTGTGTGGCCCAGTGTGGCAGAAGAACCAGCGGAGACAGAGTGGGTTGAGGTTATGCAAAGGTCACAAGTGAAGACTGGATAAATTTGAACATGATCTAATAAATAGTGGAGAATCATTATTTCAGCAGTAGAATGGCACAAAGAAAGAAGTGTTATATAATCGGTAAAGGAATACTATCTTGCTCTAGGGAAGCTGAGGAACCTGGATACTACATTTCATTTTACTGAGCTTTTACATTTGTTATTAAACCCCAAAGCTTCCTCTCACTGTTCTTCAAGGCATGAGGAATGTAAAAACCCTAAAGCAGGATCAAGCCCAATGGGGAATATTCTAAATGGGATGTGCTCGGTCAGCACAGCATGCCTGACCCTCCAATGAGGAAGACACAGAATCAATAATCCCCAGAGAGGGAGGGACAGTTCTGTATGGTAGAAAAGTTCTTCCAGCTCGTGAACTAGCCAAAAAAAGTTCTTTCCATTCCAGGTAATTAGGCTTCTACTCATTAAGTGAGGCAGCATTAATAATCGGTTAACATTTCAGCCCAAAGGTCAGAGTATAGATAAGGGAATTTTGTTTTTTTGGAGTATCTTTTCCTGGTCTTCAAATCAAAGGTTATTAAAATCGAAAGACTGGGCAATCCCTGAAGAATGGAACCCAGTTCCCTTCAGAGGACTTGGGTATGGTAGTGATTAGATACTGTTCAGGCTGATTGTTTCCAATTATTTGGAGTGGGGGTGGGGGGGTGGGGAAGACTCCACTTAGGCAGAAAATATCCTGAGGACAGGGCTTCACTTTAAATGTGCTTTGCTTCCCTGGTGGCTCAGACAGTAAAGCGTCTGCCTGCAATGTGGGAGACCCGGGTTCGATTCCTGGGTCAGGAAGATCCCCTGGAGAAGGAAATGGCAATCCACTCCAGCACTCTTGCCTGGAAAATCCCATGGACGGAGGAGCCTGATAGGCTACAGTCCATGGGGTCGCAAAGAGTCGGATACGACTGAGCGACTTCATTTTCTTTCACTTTGTCCTAACTGTGGAACAGTGCCTGGATTGGTACCTGCCACATAGTACCTGTTCAACAAGGTTTGACTAACAAATGAATGAACCATATATACTAGGTGCCCATTAAATATTTGTTGATTACCTATTTGTTCAGTTTACAAGTTTTCTGTACCTGAATCTTTTTGACTAAAACTTAGTAAGGGAGAAAACTTTTCCCTCCATTACAGTGAGAGGAGCTTGAGAGAAGAAGAGTAAAGGAAAGGAAAAGAAAGTGTAGATTTCACCATAGGATAATGTGTCAGATGGGCCTGGATTACTCTCAGCTATTGAAAGGTCTCTTATCAGTTGTAAGACCATTTCCCAAAGCTATAAACTACCATAGGGAGATGTGAAGATGTCACTGTTTTGTTCAATGTTCCATTATCAAAGGCTAGTGCAGTAACCAGCGCATACAACACATTCATGCATATTTGATGAGTAAATGATTGAAAGAAGGGAATATGGTTCTTCCTCCAGGGATTTCATAGTGAGGGTAGGAGACAGAACCCCACAGGAGAATTACAGAAACTTAGAAAACTTCCACAGCCTAGGACTCCATTAGTGGTCAACTCTCATGAATGCTCAATCAGTCATGAATCCATCTACAGAGCCATTTTCCATACTTCAGTCTCCAAAAGGATACCTTGAGAAACTATGGGGTTAATTTCTAACTTTCTATTTCTATGCAGGTATAGGCAGAGTGGGAGAGATTTGAAAACAAAAAAACAAATAGAAGATCATATATGACTCTCTAGTTGGAGAAATAATACATATAACCATAAAATAATGAGAGACTAAGAATATAAATGCAAAAATTCCCCTATTGAAACCTTTTCTTCTTAGATAATTGCCTTGAAAAACATGACCAGGGCTTGGGAATAAGCATCAAATTGGTGGGACATAAAGCTAGTTATAGCCTTAGAAGCTCTCGTTTTGCAAAATTATCTTGCAAGTATAGCATATCCTAGGTACCCAAACCAGATGGCATAAGATTTGCTACCTTAAATATGCAGCCCACATGTCCACTGAATTGTGTAAGGGGCTAACTGGGAACATTAGATAACAACCCAAGCAACATAAACAACCCTGAAGTCATAGAAAACCAAAAGAAAATATATAGCTTTCTAAAGATTTTAAATGTTTAAAGCCCCTTAAGAAATACAGCATATGCAAAATAAATATAAGAAATGTTGAATTGGCATTGGATTAACATACTATAATGCAGCAGTAGCAAATGAATCCCTTGGTATCTGAATAATTAAGAGCCAGGATAGGATTTATAATCTAGGGCAACTAATACACAGAGCTGTAAATGCTGGTCTAGCATTAAGAATTCAGCACAACTGTATTGATGTCTTACTGTGGAGGTCTATGTATTTTTCTGCTCTATTTTAGGATAGGAGAGTACATGGATAGGTGAATCTGAGATCTATATTTATAATTCCACTTCTATTTGATATCACAGTTTGCATTAGAACAATATCAGACATTTAAAAAGGTTATCTGCATTTCTCATTCTTAGCATTTAACACTTTTAAAAGCAGCTTGTAAGATATCACTCCAGGTTCGTCATATCTTCTCTTACCAGTTAGTTACTGAATTCATTCATTCATTCCACAAACATCTGTTGAGTGCCTACTAAGTGTAAAATGCTGTGCTAGGCTTTGGATCTGTGAAATGACTGAGAGATACTCCATCCCGGTGGAAGTTTATGGTCTTTGGAAAGTCATTTAGTTATGAGTAGTGATGAGGAAAAATGTTAGCTTGTTTAGATAATGGCACATCCTTTGGTGTGGATACAGCATGAAGGACGTGTAGCAAATTAAACTGGAAAAATAATTACTCATTTTCCTGTTAATAGAAGATCAATGGAGAAATAAGTGATTTTGCACTGAGGTGTGTGAGAAATGACCAGGTTACAGTTTTAAATGATAACCTTGAAAACCGTAGAGAGGACAGCTTGGAAAAGGAAGGGACTGAAGACAGAAAATTAGGGAAAATTCTGAAATTTTCCAAGGATACTGAGTGTTTAAGGCTGCAAAAGTGGCAACAGAGAAAAATATTTGAGAGGCATTGTTGAGGCAGAATCGATAGTTGTATCAAATTACTGTGGAATTAGTAAATTAGATTAGGGATTATGACTAAAGATATGAATTGATAATATTATAAATAAAAACATAAAGTGTGTGTGTGGGAAGCCAGGGCTGAACTTAGAGAATGCCCTAAGAGTTAAGAGACCAAGAAAAGAAAAAAGAGCCACTGAAGAACCATGATTGATACTGTGCTTTAGTACAAGTAAACAGTGAAAGCAAGTACAGGAGATTAAGTTCAAGAATTGCTTATTATTTAAAACTGGAAGAGATCTTCCAAAGCATCTAGTCTAATTCTGTAGCTTTGAAGATTAGAAAGACAACCTGCCCAATGTATTTGCCTATTTAGTGGCACAGCTGAGACTTAAATTCAATGTTTTGACTCCACAGCCAGTTTTCTTTCCATTGTATTTACATCTTTCTGATTACTTATGTGTTAATATCAGCTTTCTATCAGATCTTTCTCTTGTGCCATATTTATATCTCCTGGAGGTCAGCTTCTAATTTAATACCAGCTTTTCTTAACATATTCTAGACAGCCTTGAACTGGGATTTGGGAAATCTTACTTCAAGATTCCCTTGTGGCTCAGCTGGTAAAGAATCCACCTGCAATGCGGGAGACCTGGGTTCGATCCCTAGGTTGGGAAGATCCCCTGGAGAAGGGAAAGGCTACCCACTCCAGTATTCTGGCCTAGAGAATTCCATGGACTGTATAGTCCATGGGGTCGCAAAGAGTCAGACACGACTGAAAGACTTTCACTTCACTTCACTTCGAGATATGTCACACTGGACATTTTCCTGAATATCTCTGCAGCTTTGTTCTGTAGCTGTTAAATTAATGATTGGTCTAAATGACTTTTTACTGTCAATTTTTATCTCTGGGATCGTAGCTATCCAGTGGTATACTGATTAGCAACCCATTACAAGATGTGTTCCAACCTATGTGAAGACAGATCACTGAGTAATGGTCCACTGGAAAATGAAAAGCAACTCCAGGCCTCTTACAGCTCTGGAGGACTATTAATGTGGACCTTAGAAATACTGATCAACTACAGCTGGGGAGTGGACTTCCCTTGTGGCTCAGCTGGTAAAGAATCCACCTGCAATGTGGGAGACCTGGGTTCAATCCCTGGGTTGGGAAGATCCCCTGGAGAAGGGAAAGGCTACCCACTCCAGTATTCTGGCCTGGAGAATTCCATGGACTGTATAGTCCATGGAGTCTCCGACTGAGCGACTTTCACTTTCACAGCTGGGGAGCAGTCTGTATAGCTTTTGCTGCGGTAGTCATTTCTTTTCACATGATCCTGACATTAGACGTAAGTTACTCGGCCATGGCTGCTATTTTCCTATTTTTATGACTTTTGGGGAAAAAACTGACTAAGTTAGACTTTCTGCATGTTCTCAAAAATCTGTGATAAAGCTCAGAGCTGCAACACTGCACCAATTTCTTAATCATAACATGTTATTTAAAAAGAGCTTACATTTTGCAGAGATATCACACAATGCTGATCTTCCTTGAAAGAGAAAGAATCTGATCCACCTATATCTGACTGACTGATTTGTCAAAGAATGCATAAAGTTTCCTTTGCCTACCTTCTCAATCCACCTAGGTCATCTCTAAGTGTCCCTTCCAGTTGATGACATACCAGAGAAAAGCAGAGTTTTAAAAAATCCCTAGAACAGCTGTTGTAGTAAAGAAGACTTTTAATGATGTTTTGACATTTTCTGGAATGAATGCTTTGGTAATACAAATTGAGAAAGTGCTCAGGAAAGGATATGGCTAGTTTTAGCTCTCTGTATGTGAACTGCCAGTAACCTTTTTCCACTAATATAATTACACATAATATAAAGAAAATAATACATTTAATACATTTAAAAATATAACACATTTTTTCCTGTATGGTATTCTCCAACTTTTGAGGTCCTAAGCTGAATATATAAACCTGTGCCTAGGGAGTATCTGTTCCATTAAAAATGGTTGCAATGGACTAAATAAATGAACACTGACATTTTAAAATATATGTATAGAATTGGATTACAGAGTGAAAAGGAGATTCCACCCCCACCCCTGGAGATTTTTTAAAGTAGAATAAGTACTCATCTTTCTAGAATTATTTAGTCATCTTCTCACCTGAAGGCTGGCGGAACTGTTTGACCTTCAACAATTTATTATGACCTTTGAAGTTTATGATTGCTTATTATTCCACTGTTATTTATGTAAAGTAGGTTTCAAATGTCCCTTAAAAACACATTCCTTAGATGTAAATGTTTGTGTTTGAGGCCTTGGAGTAGACAGGGACATACAGAGTCTTCTGCAGTATGAAAGAGTCAGGGCAATGCTGCTGAAGCATTGAGGGCACAGTGGTGCCATTAGGGAGAACCAATGCCCTAGCAGTTCGCTCTTATGCCCAATTTGATAAATGGTAATGAGCATCTGCTAGTCTCCAGTGTATGGGAACCTATGTGTAGTGATTACAGCCAGGAAGAACTTAGTGTTTGTTGCGGGGAAGAGCTTCCATACGTACATCATGAGTACTCAGCCATGTATGTGCACATATACACACACACCTTAAACCCTAGATAATAATAACTCAATCAGTTCAGGGTCCAGTTGTTTATAGCTAAGTCTAGTAGAGATGTCTGTTGATGTAGTGGCTTCCTATCTGAGAACGCCTTATCCTTTCCTGTCAGACAGTGCTGCTCCAGCCAATTCTAGATGCAGCCCTTGGCAGACAGTGCCTACTGCAAGATGATGTTCTCTGGCTCCATCTCCTGCTGCCCAGGTGCTGTGTTCCCTGCTTGGCTGCCAGAGTACCCCGAGGTGTGTTTAACTCTCTGCACTGTTGACCACAGTGGTTCCCTGGCATCCAAATCTCTCCTCTCTGGCTGCAACACGTGAGGGAAAGCCATGACTTAATAATCGCCAGTTTCCATCATGGCAGACAGTGCTTGACATGAGCCAGTTGCCTTGAGAGCAAGGTGATTATCTTGGCTGGAATTTAATAGCTACAGGTGTTAACACCTGCTGCACAGTTAATGCCTGTCTCCATGACTGCTGTTTACTCTCTTCTTGAAACAGGTCATTTAGTGCTTGAGTCAATGGAAACAAGGTCTTTGGCCTTAATTTGCCTTCAATAATAGGCTAACAAAAACAAGCCCAACAGAATGAACACATGACCCCTTTGGCTTGCCCTTTCAGAGAAGAGGTGTACATGAAAATTTGAGACTAACCTTAAAAAAGTTCGTATTTCAAAAACTGGAACAGTTTAAATTGTCAAAGGTGAAGCATGACTAGCCCTTTAAAATCTGGTATTCTGTAATAGAATAGCCGTGGCCTTTCATTTCTCATTGTGGCTGCTGCCATTGTTTGGTTTTACTTGTGATTAAATTGATACGAAAGTTTCTAATAAGTATTTTGGCATGGAATGCCATGGATCTTCACAAATAGTGGTTGAATGAATGAAACTAGTTTTTGCTCACCAGATTGAACATTACTGCAAGACCGAACTCTTCTTGGTCTGCATATTTTAGAGCCTAGCTCAGGGGTCCCATCTTCTGAGAAGGCTTCCCCTTTAATATTGCTTATGGTATATTTCCATAGTACTTTCTTATTTCCTTTATTACTACTTAACCTGTGGTCCATAGACCATCAGCATCCACATTAGCTGGGATGAGTACAAATGCAGGCTCTTGGCACCATCTCCAACCTATTGGACCAGAATCTATATTTTTAAAAAACCCAGAAATGTATATCTGCATTACCTTTTCAGAAACAATGATATAACATGTTTCCATTTCACGGTGCAATTAATTGTGTATATGTCTGGCTTCTCCAGGGAATGAAAACTCCTTGAAATCAGGTCTTTGTTCATTTGGAATTAGCAGTCTGGTTTGCTGGAGGGCAGAAGCTGGCTTATTCCATTCTCTTTTCACAATATGAATATAGCACAGAACAGTACCAAAGACCCTTGGTCCATGCCTTTTGACTAGCTATACTTTCAGTTAGATGCAACTGCTTTAGAAACTGTGTTTCTTCTAGGCTTCTAGCATTCAGTAAATAATTGTCTCAATGCATGAAATTTGTCCCACCAACTTGAAAGAATGAATACCTCTCCCAAGCAAATCTAATTTAACCAGGTATGTGTAACTCATCAACAGATGTAGTGCCTTATGTTGCTATTACATTTAGAGTCATTATGGCAGAACCTGGAAACTCCTAGTCCTGTACAAACTGATGTTTGAAGCTCTTTGGTGGCATGCTTTCTTATTACTTTGGAAAGGACTTTTCTTTGCTACCCTTCCAGGCCCTATCTTTACTCTGTTGACAAATGGAAATGTTAGGGTAGAAAAAGCATTACCAACGTTTGCTTGTTACCAGTAACATATTACAGTTTTAATGATTTCTATCTGCTTAGTTTAAAGCATGTGCTAGCACTCGACACTGGATTGAGTGCAAAAAATGGTCTTCTCTGTTTTAACACAAGCAATCTGATTGTGTCTATAGTTTGGACCAGTGGAAGAACAGGGGTGGAAGTGAAAGTCAGTGTATGTGTATACCTACGGAAAGAGAGTCAAAGAAGCTGGAGCAAGCTGGAGGGAGAAATCAAGCATGATAATAAGAGCATGCAAGTAAACAGGTAGATAAGAAATGCACCAGCCTTTGTGGAAACATTGGTGTGAATCCTGGCTGTTATGTGCTAGCTGCAGATACCAGGGCATTTCAAAAAAAAAAAAAAAAATCCCCTGTATTAAAAACAATTTTACCTAACATATGGAAACCTCAAGTTTGCCATCCATAAAATGGATATCTTAATTCTATTCATAGTCACCACGTACTTATGTAGACTGTCCTCTGTGTAGGGAACCTGCTTACAGGTGACTGTGGCCCTATACTTGTCAGGATACACAGCACAAGTCTTTCTCTGCTTGGAGGAAAAGGTAGTTTTTCCTCATGAACACAAAAGTAACATGTAGGCTAGCTCATATGGTGGCCTTACTCATACGATTTCTTACAAGTGTTAAAAAAAAGATGGTATATAAAATTATGAAAGAATTCTTGGCATTCACTAAATATTTTGCCAGTTTTCCAGTCCTTGTTTTGCCTTTCTTTGATTAAAAATTCTATTCTCCAGATCTGACTGTCTCACCCAAGAACAAACACTGCCTACTGTTCGTGAGCTCACATCCTTCCAGCTCTGCCCCCAGGGTGTTCATCTCTCCCCTTAGTTTCAGTGCAAAAAAAATCTCTGGAAGGGCATCTGACAGACCTGTCCAGAGTCACTGGTCTAGAATGGTGACACTTTCCTCACTGTAACCATGTGAGGAGCAGGGAGGGGTACAGAATCCAAAGGAGAGCATTTTGTTGTTCCCCCCCCAGAAAGATGAGTGGTATGAGGAGGAGAGAAAAATCAATCTTTCACCACAATTCTTATACATTTTGAGAACTTGTAGTATGCTGAGACTTTGATAACGCTGATGAAATACAGAGACCTAAGAGGTAAAATTTGTTGGAAAATATAGAATACACATGATTTCAGAACCACTATATCCAGATGAGTCAGCCAATACAAAATAAGAATTCTAGCATTGCTCTTGATGGAAATCATTTCTCCTGTCTGGGTCATTTTCTTACCTGAAACATGAGGAGACTCAGAAGGGGCCATTGTTGACTGGTCAAGAAGGACAAGTAAGCATCATCTAAGACAGAGACGAGACTTCCATTCTCCACTCCTCTGACACTCATGTTGACTTCTTCTGGTGCATGTTTATTTTTTTTTTTTCCCTCCAATGTTTTACTGTTTTCTTGAATTCATATTGTGTTAAATGAAAAATGCTGACTTACATTGTTGCAAGTACATGTCAGAAAACAGAAGTTACCTGGAAAACATTTGAGGTAACTGCTAATTGCATTCATTTGCTAATTAGCACTTTCTTTGTCACTGACTACAATGCCAAGATTGGATTTCCCACTGGGAAATAGAAATAAAGCAAAAATTAAGAAAGTAGAATGTTAGTTGCTAGGAGGATGTCAAGAACAAAGATAAATGAAAAGTGTGGATATCATGCTAATATTTGAAGGAGGGGAGACCGGCGAGGAAACAAGCATACCTATGTCCAAAATCGCAGCAGTTGTAGCTTTTTCATTAAACAGTGCTGGTTCTATTTGACTGCAGAGCCACGTGAAACTGACGGTGCCTTAGGAGTCAATTTATATCTGAAAAAAGGTGGTGTAGTGAGCAGAGGAATGGGCTAAGCAAGGACTGAGATTACTCTGGAGGTTCTAATCATAAGGACAGAAGAAAAGCAAGTTTTGTAACCAATGGACTAAATATGGTTGGGCTAAAATGGAACATTTATCAGACACAATAAGGTATTGCCCAGAGCTCTACTTGATTGGCTTTGGAATTTAATGTCACAAGCGGACACAGTTCCTTGAAATACACTACAATAATCACACCGGTTAGAGGTCGGTAAATCCAGATGGGGTATACATGCTCTCTATCTTCCCATTGCCATGGAATCAGTAAGGAGAGATGAAATATACAATGTATCTGGCTTTTTGCTTTTGTAGGAAGGAGTGACACCTACAACAGATGTATAGAGATCCCACTCCTGTTATCTAACGCGTTGCGGGTTTTGCTTGTTTAGTGTTTCAGTCATCTAATTTCTTTTACTTCATTTATTCTCTTCTTGAGTTATCACTACAGAACAAGCCACAGAGTTTGCTGATTTCCTTCATTTTTTGTCATGATTGCTAAGCAGACCATCCAGTGGTTTGGTGCACTGGGGACACAGAGTTGGGATGAGGGGTGACCTGCACTCTTGTGGTCTCACATTCCAGAGAGTCAAAGAATCACTATGAGACTGTGCAGTGTGCCCTGTAAGAATGTATTAGAGCAAATATATTTGAAGCTTATTGGAAAAGAAAGAGAGAGGGGGGCAGGGAAGGGAGAAAGGAGGAAGGAACCAATCAGCCTATTGAGGTAAATTGTAGCATCAGGACTGAAGAATAAGAACCTGATAATGGGAATTAAGGCCACAAGGGTGGAACGCCAGTGGGATCTAAGATGAACATGCCTCTCCAGAGCAGACATACCTGCACTGACATGGCATGATGCACAACTTAGAAATCTCAGATACTAGAATTCTAGTGTCTTAGAAATCTCAGACACTAGAATTAGTCTGCTTTTATTCAGGAACTGGCCTCGTGCATGAGGCTTATTATGGGAAAGGCTATTCTGAAGCTGCCAAATTGACCTTTTGTAGTCTTAGCTGTGTCACTAGAAACAGATGGGCTTCCCGAGTGGTGTTGGTGGTAAAGAATCTGCCTGCCAATGCAGGAGATGTAAGAGACACAGGTTTGATCCTTGGGGCGGGAAGATCCCCCAGAGAAGGTCATGGAAACCCACTCCAGTATTCTTGCCTGGAGAATCCCACAGACAGAGGAGCCTGGAGGGCTACAGTACATGAGGTCACAGAGAGTCAGACATGACTGAAGCGACTTAGCACCGAGAAACAGAAAGACCATATGGAGCGCGGTCCCTGTGCTGGCCTGACCATTTATCACCCCTTCCTCATGTGGGTACCCTTGGCAATAGGCCTTCTTTTTTCAAAAAATATTTTTATTTGCACCAGGCCTTAGCTGTGACATACAGCATCTTCTGTCTTCAGTGCAGCATGCGGGATCTAGTTCACTGTCTAGTTGTAGCATATGGGATCTACCAATGACCCAGGTCTCCTGTATTGGGAATGTGGAATTTTAGCCACTGGACTACAAGGAAAGTCAGCAATAGGCCTTCTTGTCCTATCAAAGCAGAATACACATAGTGCTGAACAATGGAAAACATATCATTTCTATTCACGGAACCAGTTATATAGTATTGAAAGGTAAATAAGGCCAATAAGTAAACATAGACTTGAAATTATATTTTTAAGCTTTACATTCATAGGCAATTTCTATTTCTCTTTCCAACCCTATTTACTTACTTCCTTGCACAAATCCCTAACTTTAGCCAAACTGGCATATCTAGTTTTGTATTTTCCAACCTCATACTTGGTGCATGTCATACTACTCAGGTTCATTTCTCCACTTCCTCCACCCACAATGTTCATTCTGATGGTCTTTCTGCAGCTGCTGCTGCTTATTCTCTAAGTCATGTCTGACTCTTTGCTACCCCATGGACTGTAGCCTGCCAGGCTCCTCTGTGCATGGGATTTCCCAGACAAGAATACTGCAGTGGGTTGCCATTTCCTTCTCCAGGGGATCTTTCTGACTCAGGGATCAAATCTGTGTCTTCTGCTTGGCAGGCGGATTCTTTCCTACTGAGCTGTTCTATAATGTGGAGAAAAAATGGTTGTGAAAGTTTAGATTCACTCTTGATAGTGAAATTCTGTAGTTGAAAATCCAAAAGGGGTGACATTATTAAATTTTGTTATCCCCTGGTAGTTTAATTTTGTGTGTGTGTGTGTGGGGGGGGGTGTTCTTTATTGAGTTTTGAACATTCCCTGGTAGAAAGAATTTGTTAACTGGACACTCACCAAGGCTTCAAAATATGTAACTTTGTTGTTGTCGTCAATAACAGGAACAAATGACTCATGAAAGTTAATCACAGGCATTAAGGAGAATTAAAATATGTATCTGCAATCAGGGGTTCAGATTCAAGGTGAAGCAAGCAAGAGGTCTTCCTGATAATAACAGGAGTCTCCTTTTTCTATGTGCTAGGAAAACATATTTCTCTGGCATTCTGAGATGATTGACAATTTTCAATAGTATCCTGAAATAATCCAGATGTACATCTCCTGGGGAACTGTTTGATCAAATGGTTCCATCATGAGATTATTTCTCAGGAAGATCACCAGATATTACCTCCCACAGGTACCGGCAGGCCTAATTCAAATTTGTATCAGGAAAAGCAGCCAAACCACTTGGTAAATTTGAAGGACAAAGAGGAGACTTCCCTGCAGGCAAAAACATTTCTCCAAGTCCATCAAAGCTTTTACAATAGAATTAGAATTTTTGAGTACTACAGAGTCCCACAAGATACACATTAAATATCCCCAGAAATACTAATGCCACAGACCACCATTAGTGAAAATTTCAGAGAAATCTTTGTGTTTCTCACCCGCTATGTTTTTCTCTTTCTTTGACAGCTTTATTATTGCGGTATACCTTACATACAATAATCTTCACATATTAAAATGTGCAATTTGGTAAGTTTTTTTTTTTTTAAAGAAACAACTACAATCAAGATAGTGAACAGCTCTGTTGTTCCCTGAAGTTTTGAATATATCTGAAGTTCCTGGGTCCTATCCCTCCCTGTCATCTTTCTGCTAGGTATCTTTTGCTCTGCTTTCTTTAGTGATAGATTTAGTTTGCATTGCATATAGAGCTTTATATAATTGGAATGGAATCATAAATTATGTAATATTTCATGTCTGGCTTCTTTTACTCAATATAATTATTTTGAGAGATTCAGCCATGTTGAATGCATTAGTATTTCATTTTTTTTTGTTTATTGGCCATACAAATATCATTGAACATGTAGTTTCTGGAGTCTGGCTATTAGAAATAAATTGGATATGAACGTTTGTGTTCAGGTTTTTAAGTGGGCATATGATTTATTTTCTTTTGAGCAAATACCAAGGAGTAGAATGCCTACTCCATTTGGTAGGTGTGCAAGAAACTGCCAAGTTATTTTCTACAGTGTTTCTACCATTTTACAAAAACACCAGTATTTGTGGGTTTCAGTTCCTCCCTGTTCTCACCAACACTTGGTATAAACAGACTATTTAATTTTTAAGCATTCAGCAAGCATGTAGTGGGAAGGCACTGCGTTTGCATTTTCCTAATGACTTATGATATTGAGAATCTTTCTGTGCTTGTTGGCCATCTGTGTGTCTTCTTTGGTGAACAATCTGTTCAAATAGTTTGCCCATTTTTTAACTGGGTTTTAAAATTATTATTGGTTTTGAGATTTTTAAACATCCTACACTGAAGTCCCTTTTCAGTTACGTTTTTCAAATATTATTAAATCTGTCTGTATGGAACATGGTTGGCAAAGGGTTCCCAATACAAACTCAAAAGCTGAAAACTTGCTAAAAGCCGATGTTTCTTTTGCAAGTAACTAAAGATAAAGAGGATTTTAAACCTATTAGTACTGAGTGAACTAGTCTTATTTCTAAGTCTCAGAGTAAAGCTTTTTTCCTATAGTGTAGTGATTATGAGCAGTTTTGCTGCTGAACTGAAAATCACTCAGCTACATCCTAACTATGTGATCTTAGATATATTTTTAACTTCTCTATGGCTGTTTTGTAAAATGTGCTCATAGTAGTAGCTGCCTCATGTTGATAGTGTAGGGGTTACATGTATGTGTGTAAATAAGGCATACAGGGAATGCTTAATACCTGGTCTCTGCCATTTAATACACTCATTATTCTTCTTCACCCATTTCTCCCTAGATCCTATCTGTTACAAGACCTCATTTAACAGGGCCAGCCTCTCAGGCTAATGTCTTACCCTTGGACGAATGCACTTCAGAAGCCATAGTCTGTCAGAAGGAAGAAAATATGTTCTTGAGGCTCGAGTTTCAAGAAACCATATGAAGAAGTTGGTAGAACTCTATAGCCGGATAGTGCCAAGAGAAGCTTCTCATAAAGATCAGGATATTTGGGCATAGAAGAAGGAAGGGTATGCCATAGTTATAGTTCATCTTCCATCAAGATAGTTTATTTAAATTCATCAGTTTGCTCCCATAGCTGGATCCTGACACTAAATTTAGTTTAACTTAAGGATCTCTGAAATAAATGTATGCCATTCAAAGTTGAAAATGAACACATTCATAGGGGACATAACTTTTATCTTCATAAGATTAAAACAGAAATGCTCCCCAAATACCTGCTGACTGGTTTTTGTTTTCTCAAGAGAAAAATCCAAATTGGCCAACTGATGGTTGATGGAAGCCAGACTTTCAGGAACTTCACTCTCAGAGAATGTGATGATTCACCTTGGTTTGAGCCCAAATAATGATTCTGAAATACTTTCCCACCCCTCAAACCAACGCCCCCCCTCCACACACACAAAAGGAATAAGTATGAGAAGGGGATAATGGATTTGAGGTGAGCTAGGCTGGGTACCATCGGAGAAGGCAATGGCACCCCACTCCAGTACTCTTACCTGGAAAATCCCATGGATGGAAGAGCCAGGTAGGCTGCAGTCCATGGGGTCACTAGGAGTCTGACACGACTGAGCGACTTCACTTTCACTTTTGACTTTCATGCACTAGAGAAGGAAAGGGCAACCCACTCCAGTGTTCTTGCCTGGAGAATCCCAGGGACGGGGGAGCCTGGTGGGCTGCCGTCTTTGGAGTCGCACAGAGTTGGACATGACTGAAGCGACTTAGCAGCAGCAGCAGCAACAGCAGGCTGGGTACCCTATGGATGGATATGAGAAAATATGAGTTTTACTTTTGGGAAAGCAGCAGGAAACACTTCTAATAGTCAAATGAGCTTTGTGCTGGCATCAGGAAATACTTAAAAGTATGTCATCCCTATAGACTGTGAATTGGGTAAGGACTGAAGACCATGGCCATTTTTTCAGCACTTTGTTTCCAGTGCCTACTATAGTGTTTATTATATAACAGAAGCTCGATAAATATATAAAATGTGTATTTTCAAATGGTTCAACTTCATCCTTCCCTTTCCACAATGCAAAATTAAGCTTACTAAGTTTTCTTTCTCTTTCAAAACCTTAACAGTTTAGACGAGGTATGATTTGAGGGAAAGTTTCATTTGTTCTGAAACAAATACAACCTCCTTTCCTCTCCTGGACTTAAACATTGCCGGGGTTAATGAGTCTGCCTTCAGGAACCCACCTGTTCACATATATCACCAGGGCTGTAACTGTGTACTTAGAGACCTATTAATAAGCATGCTCTAGACCAGGAAGAGAACAATTAAGCTTTAAGACTCTTCTTGACTGTTCTTTACTCTTTTGATTCCACTTCTTTTCTCCTCAAAGGCCAGTTACTGAGAGTAACAGAGGCTAACATTCAGAAATGGTGACTAATTGGGAAGGTGCTGAGATGGGAATAGCTGTCATTGGCAGATTTTAAAAGGGACTTTGAAATAAAACTCTTTTTTTTTGGGCAAGACAAGAAAAACTTGAACATAAAGTTTTCTCTGTCCTTTGACTTCCTCTCTCCACACACTATGTTTTATGTGTCTGCATTATGTATTGACCAAACCTCACCCATCAGCAAAAATACCTGCTTAACAATGAAGAGCAACATTCTCCTAGCATGGATAAGACAATTCCTTAAAGGATAATATTGCTTCTTGACTTGTAAAAGGCTGCTGAGATCTGGAGAATGTAAACTGTCAATAATATGCCATTTAATGTGTAGACCTCTGTGTCAAATAACTTATATAACTCTGCCTTGACTTCTAACAGGTAGAACAGTTCTCAGTTTTATGAGTGCTCATCCTGTTTATAACCCTCAAATTTTTCTTTCCATTTCTTCCTTAGATTGACTGATTAATTTTCCTTGACATATGCTTGGTATAGCTGGCAGGGTATCTGACACTCTGGCTAGAAGACACCTGGAGTCTGCCTGAAACTGGTGCTTGGTACCAGCATGGGCCCAGTGAGCCCCACCAGCTTTCTGGTAGTCCTCAGATGTTCCTGTGAGTTCTTCTGATATTCAAATCTCAATTTTGGGTGATGATCCTAAAAATTTTATTTGAGCTGGTTTTCACTTAATACTTAAGAGTCTTAAGGGGCACTGGTGCATTTCCTAGGCAGGACCTAAGGGATCTGGGCAAGAAGCCCAGGGAAACACAGGGGGCTAAACTTATGTTAAATTTGTCTTAAATAAAAGAAAAAATAAGTTGATGTATGATCTGAACAAAACTTTTGCTAGTGAAATGAAAGACTGATTTATTTAGATCCAAAGAATAAAGCAAGGAGATCCAACCAGTCCATCCTAAAGGAAATCAGTCCTCAAATTCATTGGAAGGACTGATGCTAAAGCTGAAACCCCAATACTTTGGCCACCTGATGCGAAGAACTAACTCATTTGAAAAGACTCTGATGCTGGGAAAGATTGAAGGTGGGAGGAGAAGGGGATGACAGAGGATGAGATGGTTGGATGGTGTCACTGACTCAATGGACATGAGTTTGAGTAAGCTCCGGGAGTTGTGATGGTCAGGGAAGCCTGGCATGCTGCAGTCCATGGGGTTGCAAAGAGTGACCTGACTGAGCGACTGAAGTGAACTGAAAGAATAAAGGGACATTTTGCTCCTTCTGGACACAAGATATTTCTCAGGCATAACCTTATGGAATAAGGTTATTCCATAACCTTATAAAAGTGCCTAAGAATTAATCCTCATGGCAAGCAGTAGTCCTATATGGGGAAAACCCATTACGACCATTAAGTAAGTAATGCTTGGATGGGGAGGTACAACAGAAGCTGATAATCGGGCTCTCTGAGTAATGTGATGGTTTAGGCTGTCATAGGGAGAACCTTGGTGAAACTCTTGGATGACATAAACAGAACCTTGTGTGCACCAGAACCAAGGAGAAAGGAGCAGTGACCCCACAAGAGACTGATCCAGACTTGCCCATGAGTGTCCAGGAGTCTCTGGCTGAGGCGTGGGTTGGCAGTGGCCTGCTGCAGGGTTGGAGGCACTGAGTGTAGCAGTGTGTGCATGCGACCTTTTGAAGGAGGTTGCCATTATCTCCATTACCTCCACCATAGTTTGAAAGTGAAAAGTGAAGTCGTTTAGTCATGTCCAACTCTTTGCACCCTCATGGACTGTAGCTTACCAGGATCCACCATCCATGGGAATTTTCCAGGCAAGATTTCTGGAGTGGATTGCCATTTTCTTCTCCAGGGGATCTTCCCAACCCAGGGATCAAACCCGGGTCTCCCTCATTGTAGACAGACACTTTACCATCTGAGCCACCAGGGAAGGTGCTACCTTATTCTGAATAAGGTGCTTACAACATTTTTTATAACTGACTTTTTCACACATACCATCTGAGAATACACATGAATAGCTGTTAAATGGAGCAAACAAGCACCTAAGCTGCATTAATAAGAATGTTTTCTTCATTAAAAAAAAAGGTTGCAGAATGACTCTTGTCCTTACTTTCCAGAACCAAATCTACTTAGTGTTCACTAAGTATTAAGGAAAATTATTTGTCTACAATTAAAGTAAGAAGGCTTTTCTCTTTGTTCATGCTTCAAATATCTGTTAGTTCTTCAAAAGGAACCAGAGCCTTGAACACTCAGAATACATAAAATATTTCTGTGTAATCTTTTTTGATTAGAACTGTTCAGTCAATATAAAAAGGCAGTTGAGAAATATTTAACTAAAACTACCAAAATATTCAGCCATATATTTAAAAATTCTAACTATTAATTCAACTCATTAATCTCCTAGAGCCAGACATCCTGGAATGTGAAGTCAAGTGGGCCTTAGGAAGCATCAATATGAACAAAGCTAGTGGAGGTGATGGAATTCCAGTTGAGCTATTTCAAATCCTAAAAGATGATGCTGTGAAAGTGCTGCACTCAATATGCCAGCAAATTTGGAGAACTCAGCAGTGGCCACAGGACTGGAAAAGGTCAGTTTTCATTGCAATGCCAAAGAATGCTCAAACTACTGCACAATTGCACTCATCTCACATGCTCAAAGCAAAGCAATGCTCAAAATTCTCCAAGCCAGGCTTCAGTAGTACATGAACTTGAACTTCCAGATGTTCAAGCTGGATTTAGAAAAGGCAGAGGAATGAGAGATCAAATTGCCTACATCATTGGAGCATCAAAAAAGTGAGAGAGAATTCCAGAAAAACATCTACTTTTGCTTTATTGACTATGCCAAAACCTTTGACTCTGTGGATCACAGCAAACTGTGGAAAATTCTGAAAGAGATGGGAATACCAGAGCACCTGACCTACCTCTTGAGAAACCTATATGGAGGTCAGGAAGCAACAGTTAGAACTGGACATGGAACAACAGACTGGTTCCAAATCAGGAAATGAGTCTGTCAAGGCTATATATTGTCACCCTTCTTATTTAATTTATATGCAGAGTACATCATGCTAAATGCTGGGCCGGTTGAAGCACAAGCTAGAATCAAGATTGCTGAGAGAAATATCAATAATCTCAGATATGTAGATGACACCACCCTTATGGAAGAAAGCTAAGAAGAACTAAAGAGCCTCTTGATGAAAGTGAAAGAGGACAGTGTAAAACTGGCTTAAAACTCAACATTCAGAAAACGAAGATCATGGCATCTGGTCCCATCAGTTCACGGCAAATAGATTGGGAAACAATGGAAACAGTGGCAGACTTTATTTTTGTGGCTCCAAAATCACTGCAGATGGTGACCACAGCCATGAAATTAAAAGACTCCTGCTCCTTGGAAGAAAGTTATGACCAACTTAGACAGTACATTAAAAAGCAGAGTCATTACTTTGCCAACAAAGGTCTGTCTAGTCAAAGCTGTGGTTTTTCCAGTAATCATGTATGGATGTGAGAGTTGGACTATAAAGAAAATGGAGCACCAAAGAATTGATGCCTTTGAACTGTGGTGTTGGAGAAGACTCTTGAGAGTCCCTTGGACTGAAAGGAGATCCAACCAGTCCATCCTAAAGGAAATAAGTCCTGAATATTCATTGGAAGGACTGATGCTGCTGAAACTCCCAATACTTTGGCCACCTGATGCAAAGAACTGACTCATTAGAAAAGACCCTGATGCTGGGCAAGATTGAAGGTGAGAGGAGAAGGGGACGACAGAGGATGAGATGGTTAGGTGGCATCACCGACTTGATGGACATTAGTTTGAGTAAGCTATGGGAGTTGGCTATGGACAGAGAAGCCTGGTGTGCTGCAGTCCATGGGGTCGCAGGGTCAAACACGACTGAGTGACTGAACTGAACTGAAGGCAAACCAACCCATATGAAAGACGCTGAAGCAACCCAATGATAAATCCTTGGGTTGCTAGACTCAAAAGTAGCACATATGCACCATACCACACTGTCCTCAGAAAATATAATAATGCTACAAATTGATACTGGGAAATTGTGCCTCAAATGGCTCCTGTGTAAAGTCACCTATGGAAATGCAGGCTGGGTTTATGTATGTTTACAAGTAGTTAATTGGGAAGTATAGAAAATCAGGCTCTGAAATGACCGAGTTGGGGTTCTTTGACACTCCAAGACAATGCTGAGTGAACAAGTAAAGCTGGCAGTCTTCTGGATCTGTTCCCACAGGGTCTCCTGGAAACAAGTTAAGAGTTTTTCTCTTTTCTAAAATTAGATTAGCAGTAAAAAAATATTTGTAGGGCTATATCCATGTTGGTGGGGAGGCACTTCGTGGGTACCCCAAATGATAAAGAATCTGCTCGCAATGTGGGAGACCTGGGTTCGATCCCTGGGTTGGGAAGAAGGGAGAAGGGCATGGCAACCAACTTCAGTATTCTTGCCTGGAGCATTCCATGGATAGAGGAGTCTGGCAGGCTATAGTCCATGAGGTCGCAAAGAGTCAGACACAACTGACTGACTAACATAAATATCTATAGATATTTTAAATTTGAGAAATATCTAAGTTGTTAAAATTTTAGAGAGTCTCATCCTAGACTAACATACCTATTTTAATTGGTCTTTGGCAGCCCCCAAAGGCTTCCAAAAGTCCAAAATAATCTTATCGAAAGATTTGTTGTAGAAGGCTTATGAAAGAGTAATGATATAAAAGGTACCTAAAATTTTACTGTGCCCCTCTATCTTAATTTGTGTACTCATTGTTGTGATCTTCTGAATTGTTGTTGCACTCTGAAGAGACTGTTAAATGGTTGCCTTTAGAAGTGGGTAAAGCAGAGACATTACTTTGCCAACAAAGGTCCGTCTAGTCAAGGCTATGGTTTTTCCAGTAGTCATGTATGGATGTGAAAGTTGGAATGTGAAAAAAGCTGAGCGCCGAAGAACTGATGCTTTTGAACTGTGGTGTTGGAGAAGACTCTTGAGAGTCCCTTGGACTGCAAGGAGATCCAACCAGTCCATTCCAAAGGAGATCAGTCCTGGGTGTTCTTTGGAAGGAATGATGCTGAAGCTGAAACTCCAATACTTTGGCCACCTCATGCGAAGAACTGACTCATTGGACAAGACTCTGATGCTGGGAGGGATTGGGGGCAGGAGGAGAAGGGGACAACAGAGGATGAGATGGCTGGATGGGATCACCGACTCGATGGACATGAGTTTGAATGAACTCCAGGAGTTGGTGATGGACAGGGAGGCCTGGCGTGCTGCAATTCATGGGGTCACAAAGAGTGGGACTCGACTGCGCGACTGAACTGAACTGAACTGAACTGAAAGTGAGTAAAGATTCCACCCATCATGCGGGAGACCTGAGTTTGATCCCTGTGTTGGGAAGATCCCCTAAAGAAGGAAAAGGCCACCCACTCCAGTATTCTGGCCTAGAGAATTCAATGGGCTGTATAGTCCACGGGGTTGCAAAGAGTTGGACAGAACTGTGTGTTTTTCACTTTAGAAGTGGGACTATGTGAGGCTGTAGGCAAGACTCTTCAGATCAAAGTCCTCACTGAGGGCTGTATGAGACAATTTCTGAAGTTCAGGGAGGATCCTCAAAAGTGTTTGTAATTGGATTACCAAAATAGAAGGCCACCAGTCTGGCTAAACTGACCATAGCTCTTTTTTTTTTTTTTTTGCAGGGGCTCTGTTCTCTAAGCTAAATGAGGGAAAGGAAAATATTCCATATACGTGAATGCGTGTGTTAGTCCTTTTATATCATTGAGGTGGCCACCCAATTCTTTGGGGGGAAAAAACCAACTCTCCTTGTTTTTACAAATCTAGTCTTAAAGGACCAGAGGTGTGGCTCTAGAGATAATCCAAAGCCCAATTCTTTTACGACTCCCCACACATTTCCTACTTATCTTAGGAGGCTTTTGAGTATTGAGGAAAAATTTTTTTCTGGTCTTAAGGTAACAAAGTCTTCCTGGGAGAAACCTGCCTCTCTTTTCTTATGCGTCTGAGATGCAAATATTCTACCTGATCTTCTCCAGGAACCCTTATCTCCATCTTTTTAAAATGTAAATTTCAGGAAAGTGGTTAGCCAATTTGGGACTTGACACTTAAGATTTTTATTTGTCTTTGAGGTCTTTTCCATAAATGTTAATAAAAAGGGTTTAGCCATCTAAAGAAGTGACCTTGATTTGTTCCATCTGCCAGAAACCTAACCTGAATTAAATCTCCTTTGTAACTTACGGGTTTTCCATTGTTTTACTTGATTCATAGCTGAAATCTTGGAATGGGAACTATGAGGCTCTGTGGTTGTTTGTGTTTGTACAAATATGTATGTATATTGCAGAGATGTGTGGCATTGTCACATTTAATCTGTAAAAGAGCTCTAGTTAATTGGCTTAAAGGAAATTAAGTGCTGATATAAATACTGTGAAATATAAAAACTGGCCAAAATGAACTTCAGGATCACATGATCTGGGAAATATTCAATATTAAATTAACATCTGGTATTAAAGTTAACTTGCATTTGTTGGTTTGATTAATACAAACATGTCTTTAGAGCCTTCAACATTAAGTATAATACTTTTATACCTAGTTCTTTAGTTGCTAAGTCATGTCCTACTCTTTGCAACCCCATGGACTGTAGCCCACCAGGCTCCTCTGTCCATGGGATTCTCCAGGCAAGAATACAGAGGTGTGTTGCTACTTCCTTCTTCACTTATTGTACCTAGGCTTACTAGAAATAAAATAAGGCCTTATTATTCCTGTTACAAAGTTTGTCAGCAAAAATTTTTAAGTAAATAAAACTGAAGTAAATGAAGAGCTTTTAGGTAAACTCTTTAGAATAATTGTGTTTTGGGGAAAATCTCTTTTAAGGATTGTATCTCTAGATTTTGGTAACCTGAAATTAAACTAAGTTAAGTTACAAGAAATCATTCACTATCTAGGTCGTTTCAACTAGGACAAATACTGGAACATTAACTGCTGGCCAAGTCAAAGTTTACCGCTTTTGTCTTCTTATGAAAATCTAAGAATGGTTGGGTTTATGAAACATATGTCTTGTACCACAATGAAGAAAGAAATTCTATGAGAAGGTGTATATGTTTCTAGAGGTTATAAAATACATTCATAAATACTAATCAAGAAGTATTGGTATGACACACAGTTCACAGTTACATGGTTCCTGGTTTTCAGTAGAGTTTAAGGTTTTAAGTTTTAAAATTATAAGGGAAACATTTCAGTATGAAAGGAAGTAGGATGTGTGTTTTCAGCAGGGGGGAAAAGGTATAAGTAATGGAAATGCGTTTTGTTAAAAAAAAAACTTGGTTTTCTCCTAGAACTTGTTGTTTCTGAATATAAAAGAAAATGAGGGGCATATTCATACGGATAGAGAAAGTTGTGGACAATTTGTCATGAAAG
The DNA here is from genome assembly GCF_032452875.1 of Bos javanicus. Lineage (NCBI taxonomy): Eukaryota > Metazoa > Chordata > Mammalia > Artiodactyla > Bovidae > Bos > Bos javanicus. Next base: position 31,811,974 of record NC_083878.1, on the reverse strand, counting down.
AACACCGAGTTTTGTGCATGGTCAGAATTAGCTAAGATTAAAATTGAATTTAATTCAGAAAATGAATTTTAAAGGTAAAGTGGTACAAAATCTGAATTTAGTTTTCCCTCTAAGAAGACAAAGTTTTCTTAAAATATTGAGCTTCTTTTGTATGAGACTGTGTAGAGGTCTTTGCCTCTAAATGATCTGTATTTGTTTAAGTGAATGGGTACTATTTCATAGTAACTTGTCATTCTACTTGATCAAGTGTTCTACAATGTTTTGATATTTTTGATAAACTTCCCAAAGATCAAATTCTACATTAAGTTCATTTGACCTCTAGCTAACTTTGAGGTTTTCCAAAGAGTACATAGAACACCTCAAAATATTTGTATTCTTTCCATCTCAGAGAGAAGAATATTAAACTAATTAGGCTTATTTGGTATGTTAAATTACATGGGAAGAATTATCAAATAAGTGCTAATAAAACTTCTTAGATTGTATGATATGGTTACAACAGTAATATACATATTCTATAAATTATATGAACTCCTAGACCCTGGTATATCATGGTAAATGGCATCAGTCTAATTTTAGTAATTACTTCAAATTATTGTTATGTCACAGCAGTAACCAAGTTTCTTGTCAGTCACATTATAATCAGTCTTTAACCTTGACTTTTTAAGTCTTTTGTCATTTACCAAGTTATCATTGTACTCTGATGCTTTTTGCCAAAATGCTTCATCTTCAAGAAGATTCATAGGGGCAGTCCTAAGATGGCAGAGGAATAGGACAGGGAGACCACTTTCTCCCCCACAAATTGATCAAAAGAACATTTGAACACTGAGCAAATTCCACAAAACAACTTCTGAATGCTCCAGAGGACATCAGGCACCCAGAAAGGCAGCCCACTGTTTCAAAAGGAGATAGGAAAAAATATAAAAGATAAAAAGAGAGACAAAAGAGGTAGGGTCAGAGATCCATTCCTGGAAGGGAGTCTTAAAAAAGAAAGAAGTTTCCAAACACTAGGAAACACTCTCACCGGTGGGTCTGTGGTGAGCCTGGGAACTTCAGAAGGCAACATAACTGGGAGGAAAAATAATAAACCCACAGATTACGTGCCTAACAGCAACTCCCAGTGGAGAAGCAGCACAGACGATTGCATCGCCACTAGCAAGCCGAGACTGAACAGGGAGGCACAGGCTGCATTGCTTAGGGTTAAGGACTGGGCCTGAATGCCCCAAGGGCAATCTGAGGGAACTAATTTGAGATAGCAACCCAGACTGTGGGATAGCTATCCCGCGAAAAAGCAAAAAGCCCTAACCTAAGATACCGCCAGGCCCACTCACAGAACAAAGGACTGAGTAGAGCTAGCTGGGTGTGGACCAGCCCATCCCCTGCCAAAGACAGGCAGGCGGGGGCAGCCAGAGCTTGAAGGGGGCAATCTCGGCCCCAGAGTGGCATCTGCTACTAAACTACAAGCTGGCTTCATTGCTAACCAAGATTTCTTGGGATTCTGGATGGTCAACATCCACTGGGAGGGTTGCAGCCAGAGGCCAGCTCCCCAGAAGAGACACACAGCACACCTGAGAAGGCGTGCCCATTGTACACCCAGAAAACTGAGCGGCTGGGACGGGGGAAGCAATAAGATGCAGCCCCCAACTGAGGGCGACTGTGCTCGCCCTGGTCACCTGAGCTGCTTGGACCTGCGAAGGACACAAAATGCAGGCCCAACCAAGCCTGCGCCTTTGTGGAGTACCCGAGAAGCTGAGCGCCTTAGACCTGGGAAGTGCATCCAACTCAGGGCCCACCTCAGACAGTTCCCAGCAGAGCAACCTAGAGCCTGAGGAGTGTAGACTGGGAAAGCACATACGCTGTGAGCGGGGGCAAACCCAGTGTGGTCGAGACACTGTGAGCACTCCCCTAACATGCCAGTGATATTTGTTTGCAGTGTTCCTCCCTCCCCACAGCAGACTGAACCAGTCTAAAAAAGTGACCACCAGCGCCCCCTTGTGTCAGGGCAGAAATTAGATACTGAAAAGACCTGCAAACAAGCTAAAATAAACTGAGGGAAGCGATTTGGAAGTGACAGGTGCAATAGATTAAAATCCTGTAGTTAGCACCAACTACTACGTAGAAAGGGGCCTATAGATCTTGAGAAGTATAAGCCGAATCGAGGAATGATCTGAAAATGAACTGACCCCACACTGTCCACAACAGCTCCAGAGAAAGCCCTAGATTTATTTTTTTTACTATTATCATTTTTTTAATTTTTAAAAATTTATTTTTAAGTCCTCTATTACTCCTTTAATTTTCAGTTTTATAACCTACTATTACTTGGCAAAAAAAAAAAAAAAGACCCTATTTTTAAAGCAAACTTCATATATATATATATATTTTATAATTTTTGTGACTTTTTTTTATTGTATTTTTGAGAATCTAACCTCTACTCTAGATTTTTAATCTTTCTTCTTGGTATTTGTTATCAATTTTGTACCTTTAAGAACCCAATCTTCAGTACCCATTTTTACTCAGGAGTGAGATTACTGACTTGATTGCTCTCTCCCCCTTTGGACTCTCCTTTTTCTCCACCAGGTCGCCTCTATCTTCTCCCTCCCCCTGCTCTTCTCTACCCAACTCTGTGAATCTCTTTGTGTGCTCCAGGCTGTGGAAAACACTTAGGGAACTGATTACTGGCTAGATCTATCTCTCTCCTTTTGATTCCCCCTTTTATCCTCCTGGCGACCTCTGTCTCCTTCCTCCCTCTTCTCTTCTCTGTGTAATTCTGTGAACATCTCTGAGGGATCCAGACTGTGGAGAGCACATAGGGAAGTGATTACTGGCTAGTTTGCTTTCTCCTGTTTTGATTCCCCCTTTTCTCCTCCTGGTCACCGCTGTCTCCCTCCTCCCTCTTCTCTTCTCCATGTAACTCTATGTACCTCTCCGGGGGTCCCTCACTGTGGAGAAATTTTTCATCATTAACCTAGACGTTGTATCATTGATGCTGTATAGATGGAAAAGTCTTGAGGCTACTGTAAGAATAAGACTGAAAATCAGAGGCAGGAGGCTTAAGTCCAAATCCTGAGAACACCAGAGAACTCCAGGGAATATTAATCGATAGGAGTTCATCAAACACCTCCATGCCTACACTGAATCCAAGCAACACCCAAGGGCCAACAAGTTCCAGAGAAAGACATACCATGCAAAATCTCTAGCAACACAGGAACATAGGCCTGAGCTTCAATATACAGGCTGCCCAAAGTCACACCAAACCCATTGACATCTCAGAACTCATTACTGGACACTTCATTGCACTCCAGAGAGAAGAAATCCAGCTCCACCCACCAGAACACCAACACAAGCTGCCCTAACCAGGAAATCTTGACAAGCCACCCATCTAACCCCACCCACAGTGAGGAACCTCCACAATAAAGAGGAAACACAGACTACCAGAATATGGAAAGGCCATCTCAAACACAGCAATATAAACAAGATGAAAAGGCAGAGAAATACCCAGCAGGTAGAGGAACAGGATAAATGCCCACTAAACCAAACCAAAGAGGAAGAGATAGGGTATCTACCTGATAAAGAATTCTGAATAATGATAGTGAAAATGATCCAAAATCTAGAAAACAAAATGGAGTTACAGATAAATAGCTTGGAGACAAGGATTGAGAAGATACAAGAAATGTTTAACAAGGACCTAGAAGAAATAAAAATGAGTCAATATATAATGAATAATGCAATAAATGATATCAAAAACACTTTGGAGGGAACCAAGAGTAGAATAATGGAGGCAGAAGATAGGATTAGTGAGGTAGAAGATAGAATGGTAGAAATAAATGAAACAGAGAGGAAAAAAGAATCAAAAGAAATGAAGACAAACTCAGAGACCTCTGGGACAATGTTAAACGCCCCAACATTCAAATCATAGGAGTCCCAGAAGAAGAAGACAAAAAGAAAGACCATGAGAAAATACTTAAGGAGATAATAGTTGAAAACTTCCCTAAAATGGGGAAGGAAATAATCACCTAAGTCCAAGAAACCCAGAGAATCTCAAACAGGATAAACCCAAGACACATATTAATCAAATTAACAAAGATTAAACACAAAGAAGAAATATTAAAAGCAGCAAGGGGAAAACAACAAATAACATACAAGGGGATTCCCATAAGGATAACAGCTGATCTTTCAATAGAAACTCTTCAGGCCAGAAGGGAATGGCAGGACATACTTAAAGTGATGAAAGAAAAAAACCATACAGCCCAGATTACTGTACCCAGCAAGGATCTCATTCAAATATGAAGGAGAAATCAAAAGCTTTACAGACAAGCAAAAGCTGAGAGAATTCAGCACCACCAACCCAGCTCTCCAACAGATGCTAAAGGATCTTCTCTAGACAGCAAACACAGAAAGGGTGTATAAACTCGAACCGCAAACAACAAAGTAAATGGCAATGGGATCATATTTATCAATAATTACCTTAAACATAAATGGGTTGAATGCCCCAACCAAAAGACAAGGACTGGCTGAATGGATACAAAAACAAGACTCCTACATATGTTGTCTACAAGAGACCCACCTTGAAACAAGGGACACATACAGACTGAAAGTGAAGAGCTGGAAAAAGATATTCCATGCAAATAGAGACCAAGAAAAGCAGGAGTAGCAATACTCATATCAGATAAAATAGACTAAAACAAAGGCTGTGAAAAGAGACAAAGAAGGACACTACATAATGATCAATCCAAGAAGAAGATATAACAGTTATAAATGGCACCCCACTCCAGTACTTTTGCCTAGAAAATCCCACGGATGGAGGAGCCTGGTGGGCTGCAGTCCATGGGTTCGCTAGAGTCGGACATGACTGAGCGACTTCACTTTCACTTTCATGCATTGGAGAAGGAAATGGCAACCCACTCCAGTGTTCTTGCCTGGAGAATCCCAGGGACAGGGAAGCCTGGTGGGCTGCCGTCTCTGGAGTCGGACACGACTGAAGCGACTTAGCAGCAGTAGCAGCAACATAGGACCACAACAATATGTAAGACAAATGCTAACACGTATGAAAGGGGAAATTAACAATAACACATTAATAGTGGGAGACTTGAATACCCCATTCACACCTATGAATAGATCAACCAAACAGAAAATTAACAAGGAAACACAAACTATAAATGATACAATAGACCAGTTAGACCTAATTGATATCTATAGGACATTTCACCCCCAAACAATGACTTTCACCTTTTTCTCAAGTGCACATGGAAGCTTCTCCAGGATAGATCACATCCTGGGCCATAAATCTAGCCTTGGTAAATTCAAAAAAATTGAAATCATTCCAAGCATCTTTTCTGACCACAATGCAGTAAGATTAGATCTCAATTACAGGAGAAAAACTATTAAAAATGCCAACATATGGAGGCAGAACAACACACTGCTGAAAACCAACAAATCACAGAAGAAATTTAAAAAAAATCAAAATATGCATAGAAATGAATGAAAATGAAAACACAACAACCCAAAACCTATTGGACACTGTAGAAGCACTGCAAAAGGGAAGGTTCATAGCAATACAGGCTTACCTCAAGAAACAAGAAAAAAGTCGAATAAATAACCTAACTCTACACCTAAAGCAACTAGAAAAGGAAGAAATGAGGAACCCCAGTGTTAGTAGAAGGAAAGAAATCTTAAAAATTAGGGCAGAAATAAATGCAAAAGAAACAAAAGACAATAGCAAAAATCAACAAAGCCAAAAGTTGGCTCTTTGAGAAGATAAATAAAGTTGACAAACCATTAGCCAGACTCATCAAGAAACAAAAGGAGAAGAATCAAATCAACAAAATTAGAAATGAAAGTGGAGAGATCACAATAGACAACATAGAAATACAAAGGACCATGAGACTACTATCAGCAAGTATATGACAATAAAATGGACAACTTGGAAGAAATGGACAAACACTTAGAAAAGTACAATTTTCCAAAACTGAACCAGAAAGAAATAGAAAATCTTAACAGACCCATCACAAGGACGGAAATTGAAACTGTAATCAGAAATCTTCCAGCAACCAAAAGCCCAGGACCAGACGGCTTCACAGCTGAATTCTACCAAAAATTTAGAGAAGAGCTAACAACTATCCTACTCAAGTTCTTCCAGAAAATTGCAGAGGAAGGTAAACTTCCAAACTCATTCTATGAGGCCACCATCACCCTAATACCAAAACCTGACAAAGATGCCACAAAAAAAGAAAACTACAGGTCAATATCACTGATGAACATAGATGCAAAAATCCTTAACAAAATTCTAGCAAACAGAATCCAACAACATATCAAAAAGATCATACCATAACTAAGTGGGCTTTATGCCAGGGATGCAAGGATTCTTCAATATCTGCAAATCCATCAATGTAATACACCACATTAACAAATTGAAAAAAAAAACACATATGATTATCTCAATAGATGCAGAGAAAGCCTTTGACAAAATTCAACATACATTTATGACAAAAACTCTCCAGAAAGCAGGAATAGAAAGAACATACCTCAACATAATAAAGGCTATATATGACAAACCCACAGGCAACATTATCCTCAATGGTGAAAAATTGAAAGCATTTCCCTAAAGTCAGGAACAAGACAAGGGTGCCCACTCTCACCACTACTATTCAACATAGTTTTGGAAGTTTTGGCCACAGCAATCAGAGCAGAAAAAGAAATAAAAGGAATCCAAATTGGAAAAGAAGAAGTAAAACTCACTGTTTGCAGATGACATGATCCTCTACATAGAAAACCCTAAAGTCTCCACCAGAAAATTACTAGACCTAATAAATGAATATAGTAAAGTTGCAGGATATAAAATCAACACACAGAAATCCCTTGCATTTCTATACACTAACAATGATAAAATAGAAAGAGAAATTAGGGAAACAATTCCATTCACCATTGCAACGAAAAGAATAAAATACTTAGGAATATATCTACCTAAAGAAACAAAAGACCTATATATAGAAAAGTATAAAATACTGGTGAAATAAATCAAAGAGGACACAAATAGATGGAGAAATATACCATGTTCATGGATTGGAAGAATCAATATAGTGAAAATGAGTATACTACCCAAAGCAATCTATAGATACAATGCAATCCCTATCAAGCTACCAATGGTATTTTTCAGAGAACTAGAACAAATAATTTCACAATTTGGATGGAAATACAAAAAAACCTCGAATAGCCAAAGCAATCTTGAGAAAGAAGAATGGAATGGGAGGAATCAACCTGCCTGACTTCAGTCTCTACTACAAAGCCACAGTCTTCAAGACAGTATGGTACTGGCACAAAGACAGAAATATAGATCAATGGAACAAAATAGGAAGCCCAGAGAAAAATCCACGTACCTAAGGACACCTTATTTCGACAAAGGAGGCTAGAATATACAATGGAGAAAAGACAATCTCTTTAACAAGTGGTTCTGGAAAAACTGGTCAACCACTTGTAAAAAAATGAAACTAAAACACTTTCTAACACCATACACAAAAATAAACTCAAAATGGATTAAAGATCTAAACATAAGACCAGAAACTATAAAACTCCTAGAGGAGAACATAGGCAAAACACTCTCCGACATAAACCACAGCAGGATCCTCTATGACCCACCTCCCAGAATATTGGAAGTAAAAGCAAAAATAAACAAATGGGACCTAATTAAAATTAAAAGCTTTTGCACATCAAAGGAAACTATAATCAAGGTGAAAAGACAGCCTTCAGAATGGGAGAAAATAATAGCAAATGAAGCAATGGACAAAGAATTAATCTCAAAAATATACAAGCAACTCCTGCAGCTCAATTTCAGAAAAATAAATGACCCAATCAAAATATGGGCCAAAGAACTAAACAAACATTTTTCCAAAGACATACAGATGGCTAACATACACATGTAAAGATACTCAACATCACTCATTATCAGAGAAATGCAAATCAAAATCACAATGAGGTACCATTTCACACCAGTCAGAATGGCTGCTATACAAAAGCCTACAGGCAATAAATGCTGGAGAGGGTATGGAGAAAAGGGAACCCTCTTACACTGTTGGTGGGAATGCAAACTAGTATAGCCACTATGGAGAACAGTGTGGAGATTCCTTAAAAAACTGGAAATAGAACTGCCTTATGACCCAGCAATCCCACTGCTGGGCATACACACCAAGGAAACCAGAATTGAAAGAGACACGTGTTGCCCTAGTGTTCATCACAGCACTGTTCGTAATAGCCAGGACATGGAAGCAACCTAGATGTCCATCAGAAGACGAATGGATAAGAAAGCTGTGGTACGTATACACAATGGAGTATTACTCAGCCATTAAAAAGAATACATTTGAACCAGTTGTAACGAGGTGGATGAAACTGGAGCGTATTATACAGAGTGAAGTAAGCCAGAAAGAAAAACACCAATACAGTATACTAATGCATATATATAGAATTTAGAAAGATGGTAACGATAACCCTGTACGTGAGATAGCAAAAGAGACACAGATGTATAGAACAGTCTTTTGGACTTTGTGGAAGAGGGCAAGGGTGGGATGATTTGGGAGAATGGCATTGAAACATGTATATTATATGTGAAACAAATTGCCAGTCCAGGTTTGATGCATGATACAGGGTGCTCGGGGCTGGTGCACTGGGATGACCCAGAGGGATGGGATGGAGAGGGAGGTGGGAGAGGGGTTCAGGATGGGGAACATGTACACCTGTGGAAGATTCATGTCAATGTATGGCAAAACCACTACAGTATTGTAAAGTAATTAGCCTCCAATTAAAATAAATAAATTTATATTTAAAAAAAAGAAGATTCATAACATGGACATTTTGCCAAGAATGTACAGGTGTCTGATAACTTTCAGATCAGACCACTGAACTGGCTAAGAAATTAAAGAATTCTAATGGAAACCTTGATGCCTTCACAAGACTGTTAATAGACTATCAAGGATTAGTCACATAGAACTGAGCAAATGTATGAGTATGGTTATAGTTTGGAGTTTTTGTCTGAAATATTATTGGCTTTTAATCTGTGTTTTCTGGATTGAAGGAAACCTTTAAATTATACCTCTGTAAGTAAAACTGAACCATTTATCTTTTCTCTCTACCTGATCCCTCCAGAATTTGGAAACTCAGGTTCCTAGCAGTTTTCTCAGGTATAGGTCACCTCCTAACAGATGTAGGAATATCAAGGTATTTGGGGGACCTCCGGGAAAAAAAAAAAAGAATTCACCCAAATCATCACCCAAATCCATAGGTATCACAGGCACAATCAATGATACATTCTTGGTATATGTTTCCTGGCCTTGAGGTTTTAAAATTTGAGATTCTTTACAAAAAGTTCCAGCACAGCTAATTTAAAGTTTCCATTAACCAGACTTATTTTGCAAACAAATTAGTCTTAATTTGTCTATATTTGGTAGAAAGGCAGGTGATTTTAGAGAGAAGAAATTATGTTTCAGTGAACAGTAAGTTTAGTTTTGTTAATTGAGGTCTGTATTTACTGACTAAGATGCACTTCCCAGATAACTTTTTGTAAAAGTTCAGTCATTAAAAGGACACTGTAAGTATGTTTCTGAGGTTTATCGTAGTAATCTAATTTTGGATGAAGATCAGAAGTGCCAAGACCTGTAACCAAGAAATAATGCATTCTGGGAAAGGCATCAGATAAAGAAAACTGAGAGGGAACATAGCCACTCCTGAATGAACCACAATTCCTCTTTCAGATTTCAACTAAGATCAGTACTTTCAGAGTTTAACAAGAAGACAACTATATCTAAAGTAGACAGCTGACCCAAGATGTCTTAGCAGGCCTGCATACTGATTACTTTGACAATTTCTCACATTTTTGCTTATAAGCTAAATGGATTTCTTGGGCTCAATCATATGAAAGTTTCAAAAATCGATCTAATTGTTGGGTTTGTGGCCAATCACCTATGTCCAGTTGCCTTGGTGGATTTATCCTCTCCAAGACTCTAACTGGATAGTCCTTAGACATTTTATTTTAAAAGAAAAATCCCTTAACATTATGCATGCTAATGTTACCACCAATATCACTAAAAGTGATTCTGACCAATTAATGATGCCTGTTTTGAACCTGGCCATAAATACTCCTTTTCATTAGATGTTGAATATTGCATAGCTCCTAAGCAGATCCAATGGATTTATGGGACAAGTCTATGACCCTAACTCTCCCCAGGTTGACTAGGAAGATATGTAATTGATTTCTCTTGGGCTCAAGGTCACCTTAGGGTAATCTGTAATATGAGCACTCCTATCAGTTTTCCAATGGTATGACAATTTGGCCACAAAATTTGTTAACTCATGACCAATGAAGTGTCAAATTTGTGCTCTGAACAATCCACTTCTAGTTTAGGAGAAATACTAGGAAAATGGTTTGGTTCAGAAGAATTTGGCTTAATCTTAAATGATGATGATGTTGCTCCTACTATCAATTTAATTAGTTTGTAGAACATACATATACATATATATATATATATATATTTGACTTTCACAATTTCACCTGCTTGCACTTAGATAATGAATGTCTAAACAACCTGAAACTTAAGATCACATCTATAATTCTTCATAGAATAATGGGCATACCCAATGCACATGCAAGGAGAACTGGCTTAAAAGTCCCTTATCGGACAAACTAGAATTGGCTGTCAATCCTTGCTGAACATTCTGCATAACCTCCCCCCACCCAAAAAAAAAAAAAAAAGAGAGAGATAACCAGGCAAATGAGACTGATGGACCCCAGCGCAGGTAAGCAGCCACCCTGGCTTCAGTGGCCAAATATTCAATCACTTAATGCTTTCTACTGGATGATTAATGATCAACAAGGGGAAACTGTGAAATAAAATTCATATTTGATGGCAAGAAATATTTAAATGTGTCTTTGCCTTTTGGCCTCCTCTCTCCTCACTACTATGCTTTGTGTATCTGCACTGTGCATTGACCAAACCTCCCCCATCAGCAAACATACCTGCTCACCCAGAAGGAGCAACCTTCTCCTAGCACTAGCAAGACAATTCCTTAAAACATAGCTTTCCATTTTTACTTTGTGAGGGGCTTCTTAGATCTGAAGTATGTAAACTGTTAATAATACATCACTTAACATACAGTCCTCTGTCTCAAAAAGCTTATATAACTATTTGACTTCTAACAGGCCGAACAGTTCTCAGAGCTTTCTGAGATGCTTTTCCTGGGTCATAATCCTCAAATTTGGCTCAAATAAAGTTTTCCACTTAGTAAATCAACTGATTTTTTGTCGACAGGATCTATACCTTCCAGATAGTTGTATCTATTTCTATGGCCATAGGCTTAGGTGGTCTGACCTTGTTGTGTATGTGAGCATGGTGGATGACCTAAATGTTTTCATTTATACCATGACAGTAACAGAAAGAGAGTAAAAAGGGAACTAACATATATCCAGTACCTCCTATGTGCAAAGCACAATCTTAGGCACTTTAAACATATTTTAAAAAGATTAATCTACTCTATGGCTTTTTTAAAATTAACAAACATTTTGTGTGTAAAGAAATTGAGACAAAAAAATTAAGTGAGGAGTCCAGGATCATAGGGCAAATCAACTGGTAGACCCAGAATTCACATTCAGGCCTATGTGAATCTTTTGTCTCTATGATACTGTCACTATTTATTAGATAACATCTACTAAATAGCAGGATAGAGTACAAGGCACTCATAACTGTCAATTTTAAATACATCTCAACTTATTTATAAATCAATTGGCTATATTTTTTCTAATTCAAGTGCCATTTTTAAGACACTATGGGTAACAGTTTGAAAAATTGTACAATTTTTTTTGACATATCACAAGTATTAACTTTATAACTTTTTATCCTGGAATTTATAAAAATCATTTTTCTTAAACTCTGATATATTTATACCAAATTCTTCACCATGGTGGGTGGTGTAATTTATGAATTTCAGGGCACATTTTGACATAATTTATCTGTACAAATATGCTCCGGATATAGACAGATAGACAGATAGTTGTACACATCCAATTAAAATGATATGCTTACCCCTTCCTGCATAAATTTAATGTAATTTTATATGTAACATGCATCTTCAAAGTCTCCCTGATATTCACTTGTGCATTTAAAATTTACATATGGAGGACCTGATAGAAGCAAGTCATAAATAATATTCTGAAGCAAGTTTGCCAATAGAACAATTATGTTACTGTGGAAAATGATTATATTTTATGTATTATAACAAAAATGTAGTTGTCATAAACATAAAGCAGAGCTGTCCTCTAACCAACAGATTTTCTTCTCAGTATGTGAGAAGAAAATTTAACTTTCTTCAGAATGCTATTTGTGGATATTTTTCTCATACTTATAAATGAACATTTTAAACTGCAAAAACTATAATGGACTTCTATGGACTGAACTGTGCTCTCCCAATTTATAAGTTGAAGTCCTAGTCCCTGGTGTGACTATATTTGGAGATAAAGCCTACAAAAATGTAATTAAGAGCATAAGGGTGGGGTCTTGATACAATAGGATTATTGTCCTTATGAGAAGAGTCAAGAAAGGACTGTTTTTCTGTCTCCATGTGGGGTCTTAGTAAGAAGGCTACTATCTATAAGCCTATAAAAGAATTCTCACCAGAACCCAACTATGCTGCTACTCTGATCTCAGACTTCCAGGCTCCAGAACTATGAGAAAATAAATTTCTGTTGTTTAAGTCTGTGGTATTTTGTTATGATAGCCTGAGCAGACTAAGATAATGACTTTAAAAACATCTATCTCCAAAACTTTTATACAAACAGTCCGATTTAATTTATGTTGAAGAAGAAATCATAGAAACAACTGATACATGGGTAAACTGATAGATCTGTATCAATGAATCTATCAATAGACACATGACATTTAACTAATGGCTCAGATGAGAGCTTCAGTGACTTTAGAAATTTTGGAATGTCATGATATCAAATGTAAATGTATCTCAAGTTATTGATCAAGATATAAGCTCAAAAGTTAATCTCAAATATTTGATGGAGAATGCACCAAAAGCCCACTTTCTCCATTGAGGCCATGATGTCCAATGGAAATAGTGTTTTGATGAAAGTGAAAGAGGAGAGTGAAAAAGTTGGCTTAAAGCTCAACATTCAGAAAACAAAGATCATGGCATCTGGTCCCATCACTTCATGGGAAATAGATGAATATGCTACCAATCTAGATAGCATATTCAAAAGCAGAGACATGACCCACCTCCCAGAATATTGGAAATAAAAGCAAAAATAAACAAATGGGACCTAATTAAAATTAAAAGATTCTGCACAACAAAGGAAACTATAAGCAGGGTGAAAAGATAGCCTTCAGAATGGGAGAAAATAATAGCAAATGAAGCAACTGACAAAAAACTAATCTCAAAAATATACAAGCACTGCAGAGGAAGGTAAATGTCCAAACTCATTCTATGAGGCCACCATCACCCTAATACCAAAACTTGACAAAGATGCCACAAAAAAAGAAAACTACAGGCCAATATTACTGATGAACATAGATGCAAAAATCCTTAACAAAATTCTAGCAATCAGAATCCAACAACACATTAAAAAGATCATACACCATGACCAAGTGGGCTTTATCCCAAGGATGCAAGGATTCTTCAATATCTGCAAATCCATCAATGTAATACACCACATTAACAAATTGAAAAATAAAAACCATATGATTATCTCAATAGATGCAGAGAAAGCCTTTGACAAAATTCAACATACATTTATGATAAAAACCCTCCAGAAAGCAGGAATAGAAGGAACATACCTCAACATAATAAAAGCTATATATGACAAACCCACAGCAAACATTATCCTCAATGGTGAAAAATTGAAAGCATTTCCTCTAAAGTCAGGAACAAGACAAGGGTGCCCAGTCTCACCACTACTATTCAACATAGTTTTGGAAGTTTTGGCCACAGCAATCAGAGCAGAAAAAGAAATAAAAGGAATCCAGATTGGAAAAGAAGAAGTAAAACTCTCACTATTTGCAGATGACATGATCCTCTACATAGAAAACCCTAAAGACTCCACCAGAAAATTACTAGAACTAATCAGTGAATATAGTAAAGTTGCAGGATACAAAATCAATACATGGAAATCCCTTGCATTCCTATACACTAATAATGAGAAAATAGAAAGAGAAATTAAGGAAACAATTCCATTACCATTGCAACGAAAAGAATAAAATACTTAGGAATATGTCTACCTAAAGAAACTAAAGACCTATATATAGAAAAGTATAAAACGCTGGTGAAAGGAATCAAAGAGGACACTAATAGATGGAGAAATATACCATGTTCATGGATTGGAAGAATCAATATAGTGAAAATGAGTATACTACCCAAAGCAATTTACAGGCTCAATACAATCCCTATCAAGCTACCAACGGTATTCTTCACAGAGCTAGAACAAATAATTTCACAATTTGTATGGAAATACAAAAAACCTTGAATAGCCAAAGAAATCTTGAGAAAGAAGAATGGAACTGGAGGAATCAACCTGCCTGACTTCAGGCTCTACTACAAAGCGACAGTCTTCAAGACAGTATGGTACTGGCACAAAGACAGAAATATAGATCAATGGAACAAAATAGAAAGCCCAGAGATAAACCCACGCACCTATGGACACCTTATCTTTGACAAAGGAGGCAAGGATAGACAATGGATTAAAGACAATCTCTTTAACAAGTGGTGCTGGGAAAACTGGTCAACCACTTGTAAAAGAATGAAACTAGAACACTTTCTAACACCATACACAAAAATAAACTCAAAATGGATTAAAAGCCTAAACTTAAGACCAGAAACTATAAAACTCCTAGAGGAGAACATAGGCAAAACACTCTCCGACATACATCACAGCAGGACCCTCTATGACCCACCTCCCAGAATATTGGAAATAAAAGCAAAAATAAACAAATGGGACCTAATTAACCTTAAAAGCTTCTGCAGAACAAAGGAAACTATAAGCCAGGTGAAAAGACAGCCTTCAGAATGGGAGAAAATAATAGCAAATGAAGCAACTGACAAACAACTAATCTCAAAAATATACAAGCAACTCCTACAGCTCAATTCCAGAAAGATAAATGACCCAATCAAACAATGGGCCAAAGAACTTAACAGACATTTCTCCAAAGAAGACATACAGATGGCTAACAAACACATGAAAAGACGCTCAACCTAACTCATTATCAGAGAAATGCAAATCAAAACCACAATGAGGTACCATTTCACGCCAGTCAGAATGGCTGCTATACAAAAGTCTAGTAGCAATAAATGCTGGAGAGGGTATGGAGAAAAGGGAACCCTCTTACACTGTTGGTGGGAATGCAAACTAGTACAGCCACTATGGAGAAGAGTGTGGAGATTCCTTAAAAAACTGGAAATAGAACTGCCTTATGATCCAGCAATCCCACTGCTGGGCATACACACTGAGGAAACCAGAAGGGAAAGAGACACGTGTACCCCAATGTTCATCGCAGCACTGTTTATAATAGCCAGGACATGCAAGCAACCTAGATGCCCATCAGCAGATGAATGGATAAGAAAGCTGTGGTACATATACACAATGGAGTATTACTCAGCCATTAAAAAGAATACATTTGAATCAGTTCTAATGAGGTAGATGAAACTGGAGCCTATTATACAGAGTGAAGTAAGCCAGAAAGAAAAACACCAATACAGTATACTAACGGATATATATGGAATTTAGAAAGATGGTAACAATAACCCTGTATCAGTTCAGTTCAGTCGCTCAGTCATGTCCAACTCTTTGCAACCCTGTGAATCACAGCACGCCAGGCCTCCCTGTCCATCACCAACTCCCAGAGTTCACCCAGACTCACGTCCATTGAGTCAGTGATGCCATCCAGCCATTTCATCCTCTGTTGTCCCCTTCTTCTCCTGCCCCCAATCCCTCCCAGCATCAGAGACTTTTCCAATGAGTCGACTCTTCACATGAGGTGGCCAAAGTACTGGAGTTTCAGCTTTAGCATCATTCCTTCTAAAGAAATCCCAGGGCTGATCTCCTTCAGAATGGACTGGTTAGATCTCCTTGCAGCCCAAGGGACTCTCAAGAGTCTTCTCCAACACCACAGTTCAAAAGCATCAATTTTTTAGGACTCAGCCTTCTTCACAGTCCAACTCTCACATCCATACATGACCATAGGAAAAACCATAGCCTTGACTAGATGGACCTTTGTTGGCAAAGTAATGTCTCTGCTTTTGAATATGCTATCTAGGTTGGTCATAACTTTCCTTCCAAGGAGTAAGCGTCTTTTAATTTCATGGCTGCAGTCACCATCCGCAGTGATTTTGGAGCCCAAGAAAATAAAGTCTGACACTGTTTCCACTGTTTCCCCATCTATTTCCCATGAAGTGATGGGACCAGATGCCATGATCTTCGTTTTCTGAATGTTGAGCTTTAAGCCAACATTTACGAGACAGCAAAAGAGACACTGATGTATAGAACAGTATTTTGGACTCTGTGGGAGACGGAGAGGGTGGGATGATTTGGGAGAATGGCATTGAAACATGTATAATATCATATATGAAATGAGTCGCCAGTCCAGGTTCGATACATGATACTGGATGTTTGGGGCTGGTGCACTGGGACTACCCAGAGGGATAGTACAGGGAGGGAAGAGGGAGGAGGGTCCAGGATGGGGAACAAGTGTATACTTGTGGCGGATTAATGTTGATATATGACAAAACCAATACAATATTGTAAAGTTAAAAAAAAATATATATATATATATACAAGCAACTCCTGCAGCTCAATTCCAGAAAAATAAACGACCCACTCAAAAAATGGACCAAAGAACTAAACAGACATTTCTCCAAAGAAGACATACAGATGGCTAACAAACACATGAAAAGATGCTCAACATAACTCATTATCAGAGAAATGCAAATCAAAACCACTATGAGGTACCATCTCACACCAGTCAGAATGGCTGCTATACAAAAGCCTACAAGCAATAAATGCTGGAGAGGGTGTGGAGAAAAGGGAACCCTCTTACACTGTTGGTCGGAATGCAAACTAGTATAGCCACTATGGAGAACAGTGTGGAGATTCCTTAAAAAACTGGAAATAGCACTGCCTTATGACCCAGCAATCCCACTGCTGGGCATACACACCGAGGAAACCAGTATTGAAAGAGACACGTATACCCCAATGTTCACCTAGAACTGTTTATAATATCCAGGACTTGGAAGCAACCTAGATGTCCATTAGCAGATGAATGGTTAAGAAGGCTGTGGTA
This sequence comes from Bos javanicus, assembly GCF_032452875.1. Classification (NCBI taxonomy): domain Eukaryota; kingdom Metazoa; phylum Chordata; class Mammalia; order Artiodactyla; family Bovidae; genus Bos; species Bos javanicus. Next base: position 31,794,668 of record NC_083878.1, on the reverse strand, counting down.
CATATACACAATGGAATATTACTCAGCCATTAAAAAGAATGCATTTGAATCAGTTGTAATGAGGTGGATGAAACTGGAGCCTATTATACAGAGTAAAGTAAGCCAGAAAGAAAAACACCAATACAGTATACTAATGCATATATATGGAATTTAGAAAGATGGTAACGATAATCCTGTATGTGAGATAGCAAAAGAGACACAGATGTATAGAACAGTCTTTTGGACTCTGTGGGAGAAGGCGAGGGTGGGATGATTTGGGAGAATGACATTGAAACATGTATATCATATATGAAACAAATTGCCGGTACAGGATCTATGCATGATACAGGATACTTGGGGCTGGTGCACTGGGATGACCCAGAGGGATGGTAAGGGGAGGGAGGTGGGAGGAGGGGTTCAGGATGGGAAACACGTGTACACCCATGGCGGATTCATGCTGATGTATGACAAAACCAATACAATATTGTAAAGTAATTAGCCTTCACTTAAAATAAATTTATATTAAAAATGAAGTAAATGAAAAAAAATAATAAAAAGCAGAGACATTACTTTGTCAACAAAGGTCCATCTGGTTAAGGCTATGGTTTTTCTAATGGTCATGTATGGATGTAGGAGTTGGACTGTGAAGAAAGCTGAGCACCAAAGAATTGATGCTTTTGAACTGTGGTGTTGGAGAAGACTCTTGAAAGTCAGTCCCCTTGGACTGCAAGGAGATCCAACCAGTCCATCCTAAAGGAGATTCATTGGAAGGACTGATGCTGAAGCTGAAACTCCAATACTTTGGCCACCTGATGCAAGGAGCTGACTCATTGGAAACGACCCTGATGCCGGGAGGGATTGGGGGCAGAAGGAGTAGGGGACCATAGAGGATGAGATGGCTAGGTGGCATCACCAATTCAATGGACATGAGTTTTGGTAAACTCCGGGAGTTGATGATGGACAGGGAGGCCTGTTGTGCTGCAATTCATGGGGTGGCAAAGAGTCAGAAACAACTGAGCAACTGAACTGAACTGAATGACCTACTGAATTGACAGAGGCCCTGAAGTATAGCCATGGACTTTTCAAAAGGGTTTACTTAACTGCTGGTGGTGCCTAACCTGAAAGTCATTATTGTTTTTAAAATTTGTAAACATATGAAAAAATAAAAAAGTAATTACCTAATTTTTGTGCTACAGAGTGAAAGGATAGAAACCACATGAAATGGTGTGCAGGACTGACAATATTTCTGAAACCCGGTTGAGTATACTGCAGATAAGAGAGTCTTTGTAATCAACTTCCCAGCTCTTATAAAAAAATATCAATTTTATCTCAATATATATGATGGGTCTCCAAAATGCAAGTGCATATGTTGGACAAAGAGGAAAGTTAATAATCATCAGTCTTGGGCTGAAACTTTTTTACCAGCAATCTATATTAAAGTGTTCCTGTGTAAAGCTTCTTAAATGATATAACAGCTTGCAGCACCCCCAAGGATGGGAGAAGATTTTACAACTCTAAGTGGGTTGATATATTCAGGTAATTATCAAATATTGGTGACTGTTCATTTGATGTATAATATATGACAATGTGAGAGTATTATTTTTTATTTAGGCAGTTCTGAGAACAACTCATAAACAGCTTCTCCCAAGTCTCTCCTTTATTATCATCCATCATGCTTAGCTACTTTGATTTGACATTAGCTACATCTTAATGCCAGGGACTGCATGGATAATTCTGCATTGATGTTGCTAATTTCTACAGTGTAACCACAATGTTTGACATGATGTAGTCAGGCATATTTTCTGTGTTCTCTCATAAAACCTTAGTGGATATAGGTTTTTTTTGTTTTTTTGTTTTCCTTAATGTGGTTAGTTTTAATCCATCAAAAGTAAGACAAGATAGGTGAAGTCTAAGTCATTAAATTGAGGGACAGAGTCTCCTAAAGAAACAAAACACTCAAGTTAGAAAAATAAGGCAACATTCTCATTCATCAACAAATATTAAGAGCCTATATGTGCCAGCAACTGAGCTTTCTATATTCAGTTCAGTCTATAAGAACTGCACACCTGATCCACCACAGACACTGTTAGTAAATATTATCTAAAATAAAAGTGCTCAAAATTTCACAGGTTGCTTTGAAAGCTATCAGATGCTTAATAAATGTTGGATATCCTTATTTTGAAAATTATTAAAATGAAAATCAAGTTTGTATGAAGTTTGTCATAGATGGTTATAAATATGTATAGCATATATATATATAATATATATAACATATATATAAAATGCAAATACAACAGTTTCCAATAAATACAGAGAGTTGTGATAAATCATGTTTCTATCTAATTAAAGGTTAACAGGTAATTCCTCTATATCATTATAATAATCTTATATAGTACCTGGTAGTATGCTAAGTATTATCAATAATAATTGTATGACTCTTCTTTCTCTAAATTAATATAGTAAAATAAGTGCATTTTTGCATGAAGGAATTCACAATATGAGTAGCTGCTGCTGCTGCTAAGTCGCTTCAGTTGTGTCTGACTCTGTGCAACCCCATAGATGGCAGCCCACAAGGCTCCCCCATCCCTGGGATTCTTCAGGCAAGAACACGAGTGGGTTGCCATTTCCTTCTTCAGTGCATGAAAGTGAAAAGTGAAAGTGAAGTCAGTCACTCAGTCATATGAAAACTGTTCATTGTATTAAAGTGTGTGTCCTGAAAGCCAATTTCTGTAGAAATTGAGAAAAGGAATCACTCAATATGGGTAGGAGTAACTGAGAAACCTTTATTAAGGCATTAGAAGTCAGGATTGAATGAACAGAGTGTGAGGACAGTGTGAAAAGTGGAAGTGAAAGTCACTCAGTCATTTCCAACTCTGCGAACCCATGGACTACACAGTCCATGGAATTCTCCAGGCCAGAATACTGGAGTGGGAAACCTTAACCTTCTCCAGGGGATCTTACCAACCCAGGGATCGGACCCAGGTCTCCTGCATTGCAGGAGAATTCTTTACCAGCTGAGCCACAAGGGAAGTCGAGGATAGAGTAGTTCAAAGAAACCAGTAAGACTTTGAAAGATCAGTGTAAAAGTGTTATGACGGATGGTTTGAAAGAAGAAAGGACCAAACCAAGTTCCCATAAGATTTAATAAGGACAGGGTGCTGCTGCTGCTGCTAAGTCGCTTCAGTCGTGTCTGACTCTGTGCAACCCCACAGACAGCAGCCCTCCAGGCTCCTCTGTCCCTGGGATTCTCCAGGCAAGAACACTGGAGTGGGTTGCAATTTCCTTCTCCAAGGACAGGGTATTAAGAGGTAAAAACTATTATATGTAAAATATAGTACAAGGATATATTGTACAGGATAGGAATATAGCCAATATTTTATAACATCTATACATGGAGTATAACATAGTACTTGTTAAAAAGTGGTGAGGCTGGACATCCTTGTCTTGTTCCTGATCTTAGAGGAAAAGCTTTGAAACTTTCACCATTGAGTATGATGTTGGTATGGATTTGTCACATATAGCCTTTATTTTGTAGAGGCTTTTGTAATTTACAGACATCTATTGCTTTACCCTGATGCTTTTATAAAAGTGCTTCATCTTCAGTGAGATTCATAATTCTTGACTTGTCCAAGTCATTTCTAAGTACCTCAGACTGAATGGACTAATGAGGAAGATTATATAATTTTACTTTTTCCTTAAACCATGGCTTACTTTTTAATGTTTTAATTTGGTAAAAGTATACTTTTGTGAACAAAGATTAAATAATTACATTTTCTTCCCTACATGACCCCTCCAGAATTTAGAAACTGCTAGTGAATATTCTGAAACTCCAGTACTTTGGCCACCTCACTGAGAACAAGTGAATATTCTGAAACTCCAGTACTTTGGCCACCTCACTGAGAACAAGTTGCCCTCTCCCCCTCCCCCCCCCAAACCCTGCAAATTGAATAGGAACAACTTGATGTAATCTTTAGAGAGTGAAATCACCATAACAGTTCAATTACACAGTCTGTCATTGCCTAATGCTGCGTGGGCCACTCAGAAAGCTTATCTGAACACCCATTGATCATGTCCATGGGATTTCCCAGGCAAGAAAGAATACTGGAGTGGTTTGCCATTTCCTTCGACAGGGATCTTCCTGACCCAGGAACTGAACCTGCGTCTCCTGCACTGCAGGCAGATTCTTTAGCACTGAGCCCCCTGAGAAGCCCATTGAGATCATCAGAAACATTCAAACTGCAAAAGGTGCTTCAACACCAACATCTATATATCTTTTCATGTCTACTGACTGACTGTAGGACTCAATCTGGGTTTCAGTTTGCTTCAACCAGTAACCTTTGCTTTTCTTTAGTTTTCATAGAAGTCTTTATTATATATCTGACTGCCCATACCAAGGAAAAGGTCCAGGTGAGGCAACCTTAGAAGGGTGTTTCCCAAGGCTGAGACCAAAGTCTGTGGTGATACTTGGAAGAAAGCTTCAAATTTTCAGTTGAGATCACTGGCCTTACCAACTTAGTATTTTAACAACTAACAAACCTTGGATGATCTCCATTAAAGATATCAACTCTAAAATAGCCTTTAAGATGATTACATCATTTCAAATTCCAAGATCTAAATAGAAAAATAATTTTATACATCTCAGACTAGTGGCTTTTTGAGCTAAAACTTAGACTCTGTCATCTAATTTGTGGCTAATTTAGTGCCTGGCATATAAAGGTATATAGAATACATTTATTACCTTCCAGCGAGAAATACTTAGAAGCATTCAGCTCTTGTTTTTGTAGACTTACCTGTGAGGAGTTTTTCCCTTTCTCCTCTACTTCCATAACTTTATCTTTTCCTCACACTTGCATAGAGATTTAGATATGGCATGAAAGAACTAACTGACTTCAACCGTAAGAAATACAAAAGCAGAGTAGAGAACAACACACAGAAATATGAATGTTATATGGATTAGAAATTATGTATGATTCCAAAATTAATGGTTATGTCTGTTCAGAGATATGATGACACAAGGAAGATGGCAGCAGAAAGTAGAGACAGGGTGCATGGAATCATACCAATTAATCAGAATGCCTCTGGAATAGGATGTGCCAAATAACTTACTTTCTAGGTTAGTAGTAATTAAATTTGTAGATTTTTAAAAGAATTCATGTTATTTATTTGATCCTCACAGCTACTCAGGAAAGCAAGCCCAGTGCTATTATCCCAAGAACACAAATGACAAAACTAAGGCCTAAGAGAAGCTGGAGAGAAGGGGCATATGGAGGCTGCCTGAGGGATCCCTGGGAGCACTCTACAGCCAGGGAGAAAAGGAGTCTGGGCCACTTCAAAAACTCAACTGGGAGGGGTTAGCAGAGGAGAACTAACCACGTTGCCAGGCTGCGATTTGTGACGATAGCACAGAGTGTCTTGAGATCAAGCCCTGAGACTTTGGAGTGGGAGCACTGACTCCAAGACCCTAGACTACCGGAGAATTACCCTAGGGAGTATCAAATAGTGAGAACTCATACAAAGAAGCCACTTGAATACACAACCCGGCATGTAACACCACCAGTAGCACTCTGTGCAGGATGCCTCATCTAAACAAACAAAACAAAAATATAAACCCAATCATTAGCATACAGGATTACCACCTCACTCAGCCTTGCTCATCAGGGGAAAAACAAACAAACAAAAAAACTCAGCACAAATTTCACTATACAAAATTACACAAACCACTGGACCAACCTTAGGAGGGCAGAAACCAAAAGGAAGAAAGGATTCAACCTTGAAGCCTGGGAAAGGGAGACCTCAAACACAATAAGTTAAAAGAAAATAATGAAAAGGCAGAGAAATACTACACAAATGAAGGAACAAACTAGAAACACAGAAGTCCAAACAAATGAAGAGGAAATAGGCAAACTACTGGAAAAAGAATTCAGAATACTGATAGTAAAGATGATCAAAAACCTTGAAAACAGAATGGAGAAAATGCAAGAATCAATTAACAAAGAACTAGAAGAATTAAAGAATAAACATACAGAGACAAACAGCACAATTACTGAAATTAAAAATATGCTAGAAGGAATCAAAACAGAATATCTGAAGCAGAAGAACAAAGCAGTGAGCTGGAAGATAAAATGGTGGAAATAACTTCTGAAGAGCAGAATAAAGTAAAAAGAATGAAAGGAATTTAGGTTAGTCTGAGAGACCTCTGGGACAATATCAAATGCACCAACATTTGAATTATAGGGGTCACAGAAGAAGCAGAGAAAAAGAAAGGGTATGAGAAATTTTTTGAAGCAATTAGAGTTGAAAATTTCCCCAAGATGGAAAAAGAAATAGTCAATCAAGTCCAAGAGGCACAAAGAGTCCCATATAGGATAAACCCCAGCAGAAACATGCCAAGACACATACAAATCAAACTAACAAAGACTAAATACAAAGAAAGAATATTAAAAGCAGCAAGAGAGAAGCAACAAGTAACATACAAGGGAAACCCCACATGCTTAACAGCTAATCTTTCAGCAGAAACTCTGCAGGCCAGAAGGGAATGGCAGGATGTATCTAAAGTACTGAAAGGGAAAATCTACAACTAAGATTACTATACCCAGAAAGATCTCATTCAAAATTGATGGAGAAATCAAAAGCTTTTCAGATAAGCAAAAGTGAAGAGAATTCAGTACCACCACCAGCTTTACAACAAATTTTAAAGGGACTTATATAGTCAAGAAATATAAGAGAAGAAAAAGATCTACAAAATCAGCCCCAAACAATTTATAAATGGTGATAGGAACATATACATCAATAATTACTTTAAATGTAAACAGATTAAATGCTCCAACCAAAAGACACAGACTGGCTCAATGGATACAAAAATAAGACCCATATATATGCTGTCTACCAGAAACCCACTTCAGACCTGAAGACACATATAGACTGAGAGGATGGAAAAAGTTATTCCATGCAAATGGGAAACAAAAGAAAGCTGGAGTAGCAATCCTCATATCAGACAAAATAGACCTTAAAATAAAGAAAATTACAAGAGATAAGGAAGGAAACTACATAATGATCAAAGGATCAATCACAAGAGGAAGACATAACAATGGTTAAGTATCAATGAACCCAACACAGGAGCACCTCAATATGTAAGACAGACACTAACAGACATAAAAGGAGACATTGACAGTAACACAATGATAGTAGGAGACTTTAACACCCCACTCACACCAATGGACAGAGCATCAAAACAGAAAATTAATAAGGAAACACAAGTCTTAAATGATACATTATATGAGATGGATCTCATTGATATCTTCAGGACATTCCATCCAAATGCAGAAGAATACACCTTCTCAAGTGCACATGGAACATTCTCCAGGATAGACCACATCTTGGGTCACAGATCAAATCTCAGTAAATTTAAGAAAACTGAAATCATATCAAGCATCTTTTCTGACCACAACACTATGAGACTAGATATAAGTTACAAGAAAATAACTGTAAGAAAAACACAAATGCATGGAGATTAAACAACAGGTTATTGAAGAAATCAAAAGGGAAATAAAAAAAATTTCTAGAAAAAAATGACAGTGAAAACACAACTCAAAACCTATGGGATGCAGTGAAAGTGGTTCTAAGAGGGAAGCTTATAGACATACAATCCTATCTCAAGAAACAAGAAAAACCTAACTTTACACCTAAAACAACTGGAAAAAGAAGAACCAAAATAACTCAAAAATTAGTAGAAGGAAAGAAATCATAAAGCTCTGAGCAGAAATAAATGAAAAAGAAATGAAAGAAACAGTAGTCAAGATTAATAAAACTACATGCTGGTTCTTTGAGAAGAAAAACAAAATTGACAAACCTTTGACTAGACTCATCAAGAAAAAAAGAAGAATCAAGTCAACAAAAGTAGAAATGAAAAAGGAGAGGTTACAACAGACAATGCAGAAATACAAGGATTATAGGAGACTATTCAATTCTGTTCAGTCGCTCAGTTGGGTCTGTTTGCAACCCCACGGACTGCAGTATGCCACGCTCCCCTGTCCATCACCAACTCCTGGAGCTTACTCAAACTCATGTTGATTGAGTTGGTGATGCCATCCAACCATCTCATCCTCTGTCATCCCCTTCTCCTCCCACCTTCAATCTTTCCCAGCATCAGGGTCTTTTCAAATGAGTCAGTTCATCGCATCAGGTGGCCAAAGTTTTGGAGCTTCAGCTTCAACAATAGCCTCTCCAATGAATATTCAAGACTGATTTCCCTCTCACATTCATACATGACTACTGGAAAAGCCATAGCTTTGACTAGATGGACTTTTGTTGGCAAAGTATTGTCTCTGCTTTTTAATACGTTGTCTAGGTTGGTCATAGCTTTTCTTCCAAGGAGCAAGAGTCTTTTAATTTCATGGCTGTGGTCACCATCTGCAGTGATTTTGGAGCCCCCCAAAATAAAGTCTGTCACTGTTTCCCCATCTATTTGTCATGAAGTGATGGGACCAGATGCCATGATCTTAGTTTTCTGAATGTTTAGTTTTAATAAAAGACATAATAAGAGACTATTATGAACAACTATATGGCAATAAAATGGATAACCTGGAAGAACAGACAAATTCTTAGAAAAGTTCAATCTTCCAAGACTGAACCAGAAAGAAATAGAAATTATGAACAACCCAATTACAAGCACTGAAATTGAAGCTGTGATCAAAAAGCTCCCCAAAAAACAAAAGCCCAGGACCAGATGGCTTCACAGAAGAATTCTATCAAACATTTAGAAAAGAGCTAATGCCTATCCTCCTAAAACTCTCAAAAAATTGCAGCAGAAGGAACACTTTCAAATTTACTCTACAGGGCCACCATCACCCTGATACCAAAACCAGACAAAGACAACACACAAAAAAAGAAAACTACAGGCCAATATCACTGATGAACATAGATGCAAAAATCCTCAACAAAATTTTAGCAAACAGAATTTAGCAACACATCAAAAAGCTCATATACCATGATCAAGTCAGGTTTATTCCAACTTGGTGCAAGGATTCTTCAATATATGCAAATCAATCAAAGTGGTACACCATATTAACAAACTGAAAGATAAAAAACCATAAGATAATCTCAATAGATGCAGAAAAAGCCTTTGACAAAATTCAGCACCCATTTATGATTAAAACTCTTCAAAAAATGGGCATAGAAGGAACCTACCTCAACATGGTAAAGGCCATATATGATAAGCCTACAGCAAACATTATTCTCAATTGTGGAAAACTGAAAGCATTCCCACTAAGATCAGGAAGAAGACAATGGGGTCCACTTTCACCACTATTATTCAACATAGTTCTGGAAATCCTTGCTACAGCAATCAGAGAAGAAAAAGAAATAAAAGGAATCCAGGCTGGAAAATAAGTAAAACTCTCACTGTTTCCAGATGACAAGATACATAGAAAGCCTTAAAAAAATCACCAGAAGATTACTAGAGCTAATCAATAAATTTAGTAAAGTTGCAAGATACAAAATGAATACACAGAAATCCTTTGCATTTCTATACACTAACAATGAAAAATCAGAAAGAGAAATTAAGGAAACAATCCCATTCACCACTGTAACAAAAAGAATAAAATACCTAGGAATTAACCTATCTAAAAAGGCAAAGACTTGTATACAGAAAAGTGTAAGACACTAGTTTATGAAGAAAAGACTAGTGGTTACTAGTTTTTTTGAGGGGGGGTGGGGAAGGGGTAAATACAGGTGGATGAATTGAAGGTACAAATTATGGTATAAGATAGGCTCAAGTATATATTATACAACAATGGGTATATAACCAATATTTTGTAATAACTCTAAATGGAAAGTAACTTTTAAAAATTGGATAAAATTTAACAAAAATACTAAATAGCTTGTGTATTTTCATATGTTTTACCCTTTCTTTTAAAAGTATGGTTTAAAAAAGTCTAGGTATTTGAGACTGAAAAAAAAAGTCCATTATCTACAGTTGCTCTATAATTAAGATGAATAGAGAAGATATTTTAGATTAAATCCTGAATATTTCTTGGGTTTTATAGAAGCATTATAAGCTGGGCTCTTTAGGTACTAAGCATATCAACAGTCTGAACTTGAAACAATCAGAGAGAGAAAATTTGAATGAAGTAATTTGTTGGCAGATTATACTTAATAACCTACTATTTAAATGCTTAAAACTGTTGGACTCAGTCCTCACCATGGCCAGTATCCCCTGCCATTCCTTTGTGAGTTTTTGCTGCTTGTCCAGATGTCATTTTTAAACACTTAATCAAATACATATTCCCCAAACCAAGGTACTTTGACCATATGGTTGATGGTTTATCCAGAACTACTAATTTATTTACTTCATTTTTTTAATATGTGTTTGGTGGAGGCAGCTTTTATACTGATGATGGACTAAAAAGGAGAGACAGATGGTAAAAGCCAGATGAAACACAAAGGTTAAAATATTCATGACCATGATTCCTCCTGATATTGAACACAAATCCAGACAGTATCTCCTGCTAGATAGTCTGAAGTTGGAGACTTTTCACTATTTCTTCTAAAATTATATTTATCAGGTCATCTCCACATTCCTATTTATGATCCTTGCACTCGCATCAGACCAGTTTCCTCAATGTCTGATAATCATTCTTTACATAGCCCTGCTTTTATCTTTTGTTCATGTCACCAACTTTGCTTGTGATGCCATTCTTAATGTGATGCCATTCCAAATCTGATCATCTTCCAGCACCAAGTTCAGGCTATGGGTCAACTGAATCCTTCCCTGACCTGTGACCTGGCCTGTGACCAATCTTTCTCTCTTGTAGAGACTACAGTGTTCATTGTCTATATACACCATTTAGTAATTATATCATCTCTTTTCTAAAGTCAACTTTTTTTAATCCCCAGGTTTTCTCTTTGTAAAAAATTGCATTCTTTTGTGTTTCTACACCTTCCAGTACACACTATATGCCTAGTTCATCTTACACATAGCTGGATTTCTATAAACATCTGTTGATTGATGGAAAATATAGTTAGTAGTATTTATTTCTAATGAAAACAAATTCATGTTTAAGGGGATGTAATGATTTTTTTTTTTTTTTTGTAAATAAAGCACCATAATGTGAATACTGTTAACAATGGCCCTAGGGGCTACAGTTTTGTATTGCATTATTTTTCTGTTTAAAAATTAATAATCTTGTACCATAGCTGCTGCCTTTTAAAATTTACTGGCATTGATTGGGGTCCACTCTGGGTTATGATGGATAGCTTTGATTTGGGGCTTGGTGTTACAGCAGCAACTGATAGTAGAAACAAAGTGAAGATTTGTCAATAGGTCAAAACACCGAGAACATTAATAATACATTACTGTTGTAATTTTCATCTTCAGAACAAAATGAGGACATTAACAAAGACCATAGGGACTTCAGAAACCCATATGCATTCATTTAACAGGAAGACATTTTTTGAGACATAGACTTGTGCCGCAAGAATTCAGAATCAGTGCTCTTAAACATATGGCTCCTAAGTATATGTAGTAGATATACTAAAGTATATTTGTTATACTTACTCAATATAAATTGCAGGGGAGTTTGTCAGACATCTATTTACCTGCTTTTTGTTGCAGGCCCTTTTCCCTAGTCCTATTTTTCAGGCACTCCAAGCCTCCATGCCCTCTGGGGCCAGTCCCCTCCCCTTACAGATGTCAGAGTTTCTTCTTTTCTCCATATCTAACCACACACTTAGTGCAGCCCACTGGGGCATGCTATCTCACACCCCTGACCTCCACCTCCTCTGTGCCCTCTTCTTTCTGGGGCAGACTCATGTGTTCTAGGACAGCCTTGGGAGCAGACCCCTATGGGTGATCCACATGCAGAGGTGGGACTAAAACCACAGTTGAGACCCAAGGGAAAATACAACCAAGGAAGAAAAGCTGAAATCTCTTCTTACAGCTAAGCAAACCGTGGATTGACACCTCCATGATCAGCTTTGTAAACTCCGTGCCTGCAGAACATCTAAAGGGACAAGTACTCCTATAGTCAAGATAGGTCTAGCTTTAGCAGCTGTAGATTTATGGACATGTACAGACGGCAGTTGGATCAGGCCAGAGTCTGAGCTGCCCCCCACACTGTCCACAATGGGTCCAGATCCATGACTTACTATAATCATGGGACCTGACTTCAGTGAATCTATGCTGGTAGCCTACTAAAAACAATGCCTGAGACACATCAGGGTCAATTGCTGGCATATCCATGGTTAAGGTGGGACTGAGAGAAGTGCCAAGAACAGTGTGATCTAGGAGTTCAAACAACAGGTGGAGAGTGACACAACAGAGCGCACCCACAGGTGAATAGCTCCAGAAGAGGAATACTCAGTGGCTTCCCTCCCATTGGTAGTGCTCCAATCCCACCTACCTTGTACTCCAGATCAGAAACACAGCTAAGAAACAGATCTGGGGGCCTCTATTCCAACAACTAGGGAGCAGACTCCACCCCTGACTTGGCAGTGATACCATCAGAGCAAAAGGGGTGCCCTGTTCAGTATTCAGTTCTGGTTCTGGTTACCACAACACCGGTCATACCTATCAGGAGGATAATGGCTAGCATACACTGAGGAAAGAGGTGGCAATCATTCATAATAAAAACATCCCTGTGTGTGTGCTCATTTTCTCAGCTGTGTCTGACTCTTTATGACTCCATGGGTTGTAGCCTGCCAGGCTCCTCTGTCCATGGAATTTTCCAAGCCAGAATACTGGAACAGGTTGCCATTTCCTTCTTCAGGAGATCTTTCCTGCCTAGGGATCAAACCCATGTCTCTTGTGCCTCCTACATTGCAGTCAGATTCTTTACCAACTAAGCCACCAGGGAAGCCTAAAAACAGTCCTTGTAGCCAAAAAATAAATAAATAAATAAATAAACCCACACAGGCTACAAAGAGATGCTTCCACATAAAAAATAACCCTCCAAGACAGTCTGAGAGTCTGGCATTGAAAGTAAAAGCCTCAGAGCACTTTGCCTTGAAACCCAGCAGGGCTTGAGTATAGGAGCTCCACAGGGATGGGGGAAACAGAAATACCACTCTTAGGAGGGTGCACACAATGTCTCACATGGACTAGGACCCAGAACAAAGCAGTACCTCTATAGAAGCCTGGGAAAGACCCATCAGAGGGCTTGAGGGGTCTCCTGAGGAGATAAAGGTCTATTCTAGTTGACTATGGAGGCAAAGACACTGCTAATCAGAGGTCCCGGGGAATGCTGATCAGAGTAAGCTCTCCCATAGGTCCCCATTTCAGCACCAAGACCCAGTCCACCAAACAACCTGCAAGCTCCGGTGCTGGAAAGCCTCAGGTCAAACAATCAACAAGTTAGAAACACAGCCTCATCTATCAGAAGACAGACTGCCTGAATTCAAATGGAGCTCACAGCCACCTCCAAACATACCCCTTGACATGGCTCTGCCCACTAGAGGGACAAGACAGTTCCACCCACCAGAGAGTAGGTTCCTGACCCTCCTACCAGGAAAACTACGTAAGCCCCAGGATCAACCTCGCCCACCAGAAATCAGACACCAGAAGCAACAGGAACTATGATCCTCCAGCCTGCAGAAAGGAGACAAAATACAGAAAGTTAGACAAACACAGAAAGTTAGACAAAATGAGATGACAGAGAAATATATTGCAGACAAAGAAACAAGATAAAAACCCACAAGAACAACTGAAGAAAGAAGAGATAGGCAATCTACCTAAAAAGAATTCAGAGTAATGATACTAAAGATGATTGAAAATCTCAGAAAGAGAACACAGGCAACAGAGATCACACAAGAAATGATTAATAAAGAGATGATTTAAAAAATAAACAGATAACAAAAATTCTGAAATAAAAATACACTAGTAAAGAAAGTCTGAGAGAGCTCTAGGATAACATTAAACACACCAATATTTGATTATAGGGGTCCCAGAAGAAGAAAAAGAGGAAGGGCCTGATAAAATATTTGAAGATATTTTAGTTGAAATTTTCCCTAACACAGGAAAGGAAACAGTCACCCAAGTCCAAGAAGTGCAGAGTCACATACAGGATAAACCCAAGGGGGAACACATCAAGATATATAATAATCAAATTGACAAAAATTAAATACAAAGAAAAAATATTAAAAGCGACAAGAAGAAAACAACAAATAACATAAAAGGGGATCCCCATAAGGCTATTAGCTGATTTTTTCACCAGAAACTCTGCAGGCTAGATGAGAGAAGCATGGTATATTCAGAGTCCTGAAAGAGAAAAACCCAAAGGTTCTCATTCAGATTCAACAGAGAAGTCAAAAGCTTTATAGACAAGCAAAACAAGAGAAGCTGGCACCACCAAATCTTACAACAAATGCAAAAGGAATTTTCCAAGCAGGGGGAAATAAAAGAGGCCACAATTAGAAATAAGAAAATAAAAAACTGGAAAGCTCACTAGTAAAAGCAAACAAAGTAATAGTAGGAAATCACCAACACACAATTATAATATCTAAAACAGCAACCGTGAGGAGAGTACAAATGCAGAAAATGGGAATTACATTTGAAATTAAGAGACCAACAATTTAAAACAACCTTGGATGTATGTATGTATGTGTGTATGTGTGTATATATATATAAGAGAGAGAGAGAGAATGCTATATCAGAACATCATAGGAAATTTAAACAAACAAACAAAAAAATACAATAGAAAAACACACAAAAAAGAAAAACCAACCCAAACACAAAACTAAAGATGGTCATCAAACCACAAGAGAAGAGAACAAAAAAGGAAAGGGGAAAAAAGACCTAAACCAAAAACAATTAAGAAAATGGCAATAGGAACATACATTATCTGAAATGTAACTGGATTAAATGCTCCAACGAAAAGATATAGACTGCTGCTGCTGCTAGGAGAAGGCAATGGCAACCCACTCCAGTACTCTTGCCTGGAAAATCCCATGGACGGAGGAGACTGGTAGGCTGCAGTCCATGGGGTCGCTGAGTCGGACACGACTGAGCGACTTCACTTTCACTTTTCACTTTCACGCATTGGAGAAGGAAATGGCAACCCACGCCAGTATCCTTGCCTGGAGAATCCCAGGGACAGGGGAGCCTGGTGGGCTGCCGTCTATGGGGTCTCACAGAGTTGGACACGACTGACGCGACTTAGCAGGCAAGGATACTGGAGTGGGTTGCCATTTCCTTCTCCAATGTGTGAAAGTGAAGTCACTCAGTCATACCCGACTCTTAGCGACCCCATGGACTGCAGCCTACCAGGCTCCTCCGTCCATGGGATTTTCCAGGCAAGAGTACCGGAGTGGGTTGTCATTGCCTTCTCTGATAGACTGGCTGCTGCTGCTGCTGCTAAATTGCTTCAGTCGTGTCCGACTCTGTGCGACCCCAGAGATGGCAGCCCACCAGGCTCCCCCGTCCCTGGGATTCTCCAGGCAAGAACACTGGAGTGGGTTGCCATTTCCTTCTCCAATGAATGAAAGTGAAAATTGAAATTGAAGTCACTCAGTCATGTCCGACTCTTAACAACTCCATGGACTGCAGCCTACGAGGCTCCTCCATCCATGGGATTTTCCAGGCAAGAGTACTGGAGTGGGGTGCCGTTGCCTTCTCCAGATTGACTGGCTAAATGGATACAAAAACAAGATCTGCATATGTCTACAAGAGACCCTTCTCAGACCTAGGACACATACAGACTGAAAGTGAGGGATGGAAAAAGATATTCTATGCAAATTAAAATCAAAAGAAAGCTGGAGTAGCAATACTCACATTAGACAAAATAGAATTTAAAGACAATTACAAGACACAAGAAGTAATGATCAAGGAACAAATCTTAGAAGAAGATATAACAATAATAAGTATATATGCACCCAGCATAGGAAAACCACAATATATTCAGTTCAGTTCAGTCGCTCAGTCATGTCTGACTCTTTGTGACCCCATGAATTGCAGCACACCAGGTCTCCCTGTCCATCACCAACTTCTGGAGTTCACCCAAACTCATGTCCATCGAGTCAGTGATGCCATCCAACCATCTCATCCTCTGTCATCCCCTTCTCCTCCTGCCCTCAATCCCTCCCAGCATCAGGGTCTTTTCCAATGAGTCAACTCTTTGCATGAGGTGGCCAAAGTATTGGAGTTTCAGCTTCAACATCAGTCCTTCCAATGAACACCCAGGACTGATCTCCTTTAGGATGGACTGGTTGGATCTCCTTGCAGCCCAAGGGACTCTCAAGAGTCTTCTCCAACACCACAGTTCAAAAGTATCAATTCTTTGGCACTCTGCTTTCTTTAGAGTCCAACTCTCATATCTATACATGACCATTGGAAAAACCATAGCCTTGACTATACAGACCTTTGTTGGCAAAGTAATGTCTCTGCTTTTGAATATGCTATCTAGGTTGGTCATAACTTTCCTTCCAAGGAGTAAATGTCTTTTAATTTAATGGCTGCAGTCACCATCTACAATATACTGGGCAAATGCTAATAGCCACAAAAGAGGAAACTGACAGTAATACAATAATAAGTGAAAGAGGCTCAGTCGTGTCTGACGTTTTGTGACCTCATGGACTATACAGTCCATGGAATTCTCCAGGCCAGAATACTGGAGTGGGTAGCTGTTCCCTTCTCTAGTGGATCTTCCCAACCCAGGGATTGAACCCAGGTCTCCCGCATTGCAGGCAGATTCTTTACCAGCTGAGCCACCAGGGAAGCAACACTATGATAGTGGGGGACTTTAACACCCCACTTATATTAATGGACAAATCATCCAGACAAAAAGCTAATAAGAAAACACAAACCTTATATGACACCTAGGCTAGCTAGACTTAACTGATATTTATATGACATTCCATCAAAAAGCAGCAGAATATACTTTCTTCTCAAGTGCACATGGAATATTCTCTAAGATAGATCACATATGGATCACAAACCAAGCCTTGGTAATTTAAGAAAACTAAAATCATATCAAGCATATTTTACAGCCACAACCCTATGAGATTAGAAGGAAATGACAACCCACTCCAGTGTTCTTGCCTGGAGAATCCCAGGGATGGGGAAGCCTGGTGGGCTGCTGTCTATGGGGTCACACAGAGTCGGACACGACTGAAGTGACTTAGCAGCAGCAGCAGCATAGGGGAAAAAAACAAAAAAAAGTAAACTCACAGAGGTTAAACAATGAATGGATCGCTGAAGGAGTCAAAGAGGAAATCAAAAAGTACAAACAAAATCACAATGATACAAAACTTAGGTGATATGGCAAAACCGGTTCTAAGAGGAAAGTTTATAGCAGTACAATCTTAGCTCAGGAAAGAAGAAAAATCACAAATAAACAACCTAACTTTACATGTAAAGCAACTAGAGAAAGAAAAACAAACAAAACCCAAAGTTAGTGGAAGGAAAGAAATTATAAAGACCAGAGCAGAAATAAAGGAAATAGAAACCAAGAAAACAATAGCAAAGACCAATGAAACTAAAAGCTGGTTCTTTGAGAAGATAGATAAAATTGATAAATCTTTAGCCTGACTCATCAAAAAAAAAAAGTGGGGGGGGAGGGGGAGAGGACTCAAATCAATAACAGAAATGAAAAGGGAGAAGTTACAACACATACCACAGAAATACAAAGGATTGTAAGAGACTACTACAAGCAACCATACACCAATAAAATGGAGAACCTAGAAGAAATGGGCAAATTCTTAAAATGGTACAATTTTCTCAGACTGAACCAGGAAGAAATATAAATTATTAACAGACCAATCACAAATATTAAAACTGAAACTCCCAACCAAACAAAGGTCCAGGACCTGGTGGTTTCACAGGTGAATTCTATCAAACGTTTAGAGAAGAGTTAACATCTATCCTTCTGAAATTCTTCCAAAATATTGCAGAGGAAGAAACACCCCCAAACACTTTCCATGTGGCCACAATTACCCTGATACCAAAACCAGGCAAAGATAGCACAAAAAAAGAAAAAGGCACTATTACTGATGAACATAGATTCAAAAATCCTCAACAAAATACTAGCACTTTAAATTCAAGAATACATTAAACAGATTATACACCATGATCAAATGGGATTTATCCCAGAAATACAAGGATTCTTCAATATACATAAATCAATCAATGTGATACACTGCATTAATAATTTGAAGAATAAAAACCATGTGAACATCTCAACACACGCAGAGAAGCTTTTGAAAAAATTCAATGCCCATTTATGATAAAAACTCTCCAGAAAGTTGCCTTAGAGAGAACATACCTCAACATAACAAAGGCCAAATGCAACAAACCCACAGAAAGCATCATTCTCAATAGTGAAAACCTGAAAGCATTCCCTCTAAGGTCAGGAACAAGGATGTCAATTCTCACCAGTTTTATTCAACACAGTTTGGAAGTTCTAGTCACAGGAATCAGAGAAGAAAAAGAAATAAAAAGAATTCAAATTGGAAAATAAGTGTCACTGTTTAAAGATGACATCATATTGTACACAGAAAATCCTGAAGATGCTACCAGAAAACTACTAGAGCTCATCAATAAATGTGGTAAAGTTTAGGGATATGAAATTAATACTCAGAAACCTCTTGAATTCCTATACACTAACAACAAAATATTTGAAACAGAAATTGAAGAAACAATCTCATTTACCAATGCATCAAAAAGAATAAAATGCCTAGGAATAAACCTACCTATGGAGACGAAAGACTTGTACTCAGAAAAATTTAAGATACTGATGAAACAATTCAAAGATGACACAAATGGATAGAGAGCTATGCTGTGTTTTGGGACTGGAAGAATCAATAGTGTCAAAATGACTGTACTACCCAAAGCAATTAACAAGTTCAGTGCAATCCCCATGCAATTACTGGGGCTGGATGAAGCACAATCTGGAATCAAGATTGCCCAGAGAAATATCAATAACCTCATATATGCAGATGACACCACCCTCACAGCAGAGAATGAAGAGGAACTAGAGTTTCTTGATGAAGGTGAGAGAGGCAAGTGAAAAAGTTGGCTTAAAACTCAACATTCAAAAAACTAAGATCATGGCATCTGGTCCCATCACTTTATGACAGATGGGGAAACAATGAAAACAATGACAGACTTCCTTTTCTTGGGCTCCAAAATCAATGTGGATGGTGACTGCCACCATGAAATTAGAAGATGCTTGCTCCCTGGAAGAAAAGCAATGACAAACCTAGAATGCATATTAAAAAGCAGAGACATTACTTTGCTGACAAAGGTCCGCATAGTTAAAGTTATGGTTTTTCCAGTAGTCATGTATGGATGTGAGAGCTGGACAATGAAAAAGGCTGAGCACTGAAGAACTGATGCCTTCGAACTGTGGTGCTGGAGAAGACTCTTGAGAGTCCCCTGGACAGCAAGGAGATCAAACCAGTCAATCCTAAAGGAAATCAAACCTGAGTATTCATTGGAGGGACTGACACTGAAGTTGAAGCTCCAATACTTTGGCTACCTGATGTGAACAGCCAGCTCATTGGAAAAGACTCTGATTCTGGGAAAGATTGAAGGGAGGAGGAGAAGGGGATGACAGGATGAGATGGTTGGGTGGCATCACCAATTCAGTGGACATGGGTTTGATCAAACTCCAGGAGATGGTGAGAGACAGGGAGACCTGTCGTGCTGCAGTTCATGGGTTTGGAAAGCATCAGACACACTTGAGCTACTGAACCACAACAACAATCCAATTACTAAAAGGATTTTACACAGAATTAAAGCAAAAAATTTCACAATTTGTATGGAATCTCAAAAGACCCCAAATATCCAAACCAATCTTGAGAAAGGAAAATGGAGCTGGAGGAATCAGGATCCATGCCTTCAAACGACACTTGAAAGCTCCAGTAATAAAGACAGTATGGTACTGACACAAAATCAGAAATACAGATCTGGGCAGGATAGAAAGTCCGGAGATCAATCCAAGTACATATGGTCACCTAATCTATGAAAAAGGAGGCAAGAATATACAAGGGAGAAAAAACTGTCATTTCAATAAGTGGTGCTGGGAAAACTGGACAGGTACATATAAAAGAATGAAATTAGAATACTTCCTAACACCATATACAAAAAATAGACCCAATATGAATTAAAGATGTAAATGTAAGGCCAGATACTATAAAATACAGACAGAACTCTCTCTGATATAAATTGGAGCAATATCTTCTTCAATTCACACCTAGAATAATGAAAAAACAAAAATAAACAAATTGGGACCTGATCAAACTTAAAATTTTTTGCACAGCAAAGAAAACCATAAAAACATTGAAAAGACAATCCATATTATGGGAGAAAATATTTGCAGACCAAGCAACCAACAAAAGGTTAATCAACAAATATACAAGTATCATTATTCAAATCATTATAAAAATCAAACTCAATCAAAAATGGGTGAATGATCTAAAAAGAAATTTTCCAAAAAAGAAATGCATGTGGCCAAAAAGCATATGAAAAATGCTCAACATCACCAGTTACTATCGAAATGCAAATCAAAAACGCAATGAGGTATCACCTCATACTGGTCAAAATGGCGATTATCAAAAAAATCTATAAACCGCAAATGCTAGAAATGATGTGGAGCAAAGGGAACCCTCCTACACTGTTGGTTGGAATAAAATTGGTTCAACATTATGGACAACATTATGAAGGTTCTGTAAAAACCTAAAAACAGACCTACCATATAATCCAGCAATCCCACTCATGATCATATATCTGGAGAAAACCATAATCTGAAAAGATATATGCATCCCAATGCTCATTTCAGCACTATTTATTATAGCCAGGATATAGAATTTACCTAAATGTCCCTCAACGGAGGAATAAAGAAGATGTGGTACATATATACAATAGAATATTACTCAGCCATAAAAAGGAATGAAATAATGTCATTTATAACAACATGGATGGATTTAGAGATTGTCACAGTAAGTCAGACACAGGAAGACCAATGTTAAATTATATTGCTTACATATGGAATCTAAAAAATGGTAGAAATGAACTTATCTACAAAACAGAAATAGAGTCCTAGATGTAAAAATCAAACTTCTGGGACTTCCCTGGTGGCGCAGTGGATAGGAATCCACCTGCCAATGCAGGGGACATGGGTTCAATCCCTGATCCAGGAAGATATCACGGGCCATGGAGCAACTAACCCCATGCACCACAACTACTGAGCCCATGCTCTAGAGCCCGCAAACCACAAATACTGAGCCTATGTGCCTCAACGACTGAAACCTATGTACCTAGAGCCTGAGCTGCTCAGTAAGAGAGGCCATCACAGTGAGAAGCCCAAATGCCACAACTAGAGAGCAGCCCTCATAGCTGCAACTAGAGAAAGCCCATGCGCAGCAATGAAGGTGAAGACCCCATGCAACCAAAAATAAATAAATGATAAAGAAGCTAACACAACACTGTAAATATTAAAACTATTAAAATAACAAAACTATCACAAATAACAAAATAAACTTGTGGTTACCATGGGGTAAAGGAGGATAAATTGAGAGATTGGAATTGACATATACACACTAAAAGTGAGTGAAGTCACTCGGTTGTGCTCTTTGCGACCCCATGGACTGTACCCTTCCAGGTTCCTCCATCCATGGGATTTTCCAGGCAAGAATACTAGAGTGGGTTGCTATTTCCTTCTCCAGGGGATCTTCCTGACCCAGGGATTGAACCCGGGTCTCCCACACTGCAGGCAGACTCTTTACCCTCTGACCAACCAGGGAAGCCTCACTACTGTATATAAAATTCGATAATCAATAAGGACCTGGGCTCCCCAGGTGGCACTAGTGGTAAAGAATCTGCCTACCAATGCAGGAGATACCAGGGGATTTGATCCCTGGGTCGGGAAGATCCTCTGCAGTAGGGAACAGCAACCCACTCCAGTATTCTTGCCTGGAAATTCCATGTGTAGAGGAGCCTGGCAGGCCACAGTCCATGGGGCCACAAAGAATTGTACATGACTAAGCGCCTGGAGAATCCCAGGGACGGGGGAGCCTGATGGGCTGCTGTCTCTGGGGCTGCACAGAGTCAGACACGACTGAAGCGACTTAGCAGCAGCAGCAGCAGCAAGCGACTGAGTACAAGGACCTACTGTTATAGCACAGGGAACTCTACTCATTACTCTGTAATGACCTATATACTAAAAAAGATTGGATTACATATGTATGTCTAAGTGATTTACTTTGCTGTACAGCAGAAACTAACACAATATTGTAAACCAAGTATGCTGCTGCTGCTAAGTCACTTCAGTTGTGTCTGACTCTGTGCAACCCCATAGACAGCAGCCCACCAGGCTTCTCCGTCCCTGGGATTCTCCAGGCAAGAACACTGGAGTGGGTTGTCACTCCAGTGACATGAATGCATGAAAGTGAAAAGTAAAAGTGAAGTAGCTCAGTCGTATCTGACTCTTAACCACTCCATGGACTGCAGCCCACCAGGCTCCTCCATCCATGGGATTTTCCAGGCAAGAGTACTAGAGTAGGGTACCATTGCCTTCTCCAAAACCAAGTATACTCCAAAGAAAATTAAAAAAAAAAAAAAAAACCAAAACTTTCTTTCAAGCCTTGTTAATTTTGGAGGCTATGAGAATTTTCCATCTCCAGAACCCAGAGCATCTCTTTCTTTCATTTCTGAAAATCCATTGCTTCTGGTAATAATTTTAATATATATCTTAAAATATATGTTTTTGTGAAATTGATTGCTCTGTACATGAACTGCATTGGAAACTGGTTGACTAACTCTATTTCCTTTTTTTCTACCCCTGTTACTTTTCCATTTCACTTACTAGTTGAGGAAGTAAAACGAGGTGAGAAATCGTCAGAATAAGTAGTGTACATGACAGAAACATGAGACAAAAGAGTATGGCATTTGAGATGACTTGATGCGGTACAAATGCTAGAGATATTGGATTATTTATTTCCATGATTTATATTCTTTAGAGAAGGCCCATATCTTCCCCTTGGACTTGGCAGAACATTTCCACCAAGGAGATACAATCTGTTGGAAATTCTTTATTTCAATAAGTTCTCTGTCTGGTTCTGCCTTGGTCGCTGCCGCAGCAAAATTTGTAGACACATTTTCAGAGGCTGTCTAGCCCCACTTGAAGTAGGATGAAACAGTCATTCACTCAGTAAGCTAAAGAACCAGAAACATTTCTGGTAAGACTGTTAATACATACTACTCTACATCTTTTACTTTTATATTGAGATGTTTTCCTCTGCATCACTATACAGCAATCATTGAAACATGCTATTTTCCTCCACACACTATAGAAAGGTATCACAATTAAGCACTATATCTTATTTTCTCTGGAAAATAATCTATTGAAGAATAAAGAATTAAAACCTGTGAATATCTAATTTTTTAATGTTTGTTAAGACAATTAATGGGTATAAAATCATTATACAAACACATGAAAAAAAGTGAGTTAAGATGTTACTGAATGTTTGTATGTTTGTTTATATATAAGCCTATAATCAGTTAGCATTCATTCATGGTTTGCACTGCAGACAGTCTAGCATTTATTTCTTGTTTTGAGACAATCACAAATAAACCTTTACTCTTATAATTCTCTCGAGCACAAAATGCATTATTTGTCTTCAACTGTACCAACCTGATGCAAGTAATATGTCTTAGATATTGGATTATTTTCAAAAAATATACATGAACAGTAACAAAAGTACCTATGTATATATATATTTTAAAAAATTATCTGTGGTACATGATTAAATTCTATGTAGACTGAAATCTTAAGAAGGTCATGAGTCAGAACCTTCTTAATTTTCTACAGTGGTTTTGACGGAAAGCCAGTGAAGCCAATTCAATCCAGACTGAGAAGGATGCAGTGGATATTGCAGAGGGAACAGTCTGGTATTGATGTAGAACCTTATCATTGATTTATGATAGTCCAGCATTATTTTCTTCTTAAATTTACTATTTTCTGATATAATTTTCTTAAATCATAATTTTCTACATTTTCTCCAGGGCATTTTTATTAAATTAAATTGCTATTTAAAATATGTGAAACTCAATGACAATAGCAAGTCTCAAGAGTTAAATATCCAACAAAAGGAGTGACTGGCATCCTTATGCCACAAGAACTAGAGTGATCAAGCTGGCCTCTATATAATCATTACTTCTTGCACCTGTCCTTACACGCCTTAAAAAAATTTTAGTTAGAAATGTAATATACGCATCCACAGTAAAGGAATGAAACGTATACACAGAAGAGACTCAAAAGAAAAGTCAAAATCCCCCTTTTTGGCCTCTGTTCCTCCTTTCTCCACTTCTGAGAAAGATTTTTTTTTTGGGGGGGCTCTTAATTCTTGACTGATCACCTCTAGATATTCTATTGATTCTCATCCATAAAATATAATGAATTATACACACTCTACCACCCTCTCCCCACTTCTTTCTCCAACTTACTTTAAATTCTTCGCATGTTAACACTTAATATGTTCAATAATATTCTTAACCCTCTATTTCTGTATCTACTACCTTTATTCTCTATCAGTTGGATTTCCACACTGTAAGATGAGAAGTTAGCATACCCACATCTCTATGCCCTCCTTTCATTACCTCCTGACTCTGTAGCTATGTTATCATTTAATATTGCCCAAGTTTTATAATATACATTCTTCTCTGTAAATATGTCTTCTTTGTGTCTTTAGTTATATTCTATACCTTGAATACCATTTATTAGAATGCATTATATGATTGTGTAGGAGTGATTAATCATACAACCAAGAAGTATGAGGGTTGGTATCTGAAGGAAAAGTAATATAATCTCATATCACTAAATCTGTGCCACTTGAAAATGTCCAAGCATCAAGATCCAGTGATTTCTCTAACTCAATGCTCCAAAAAACTTGCTCAAAAGTGTTGAATATTATAGTTTGTTTTTGCAAAACCATAATTTTACCACATTGTACTTTTTGCAAAGTTTTTAATTGCCTATCTTTCCTATTTTTGGTAGAAGAGATATTAAGACCTTCTACTTTTCCAGTAATTAGAATTCACTTTATTCTTGAAGATATTCTTCATTCTCATGTAAATCAATGCTTTCTGGCTTTCCCAAAAAACTCTAATTCTGGATGTCCACTGAACCCCTAAGTTAGTTCTGTTCATTAAATCCCATGTCTTTCTTGGATTCGTCTGTAATTTTGCTGCATTGATTTTTCTTTTTGTTTTTAAAAAATAGTACATAGGAGATAACTATTTTTTTAGATTTTGCAGATTTTAAAATATGTTTTTGTCTTAAATTTCTTGATAGTTTGCTTGGGCATGAAGTAATTTCTGGCTGCTAAGTCATTTTTGCTCAGAATCCACAGCAGCATTAAGTATGTCAACAAGAACAGTGATTTAAGATTCTGATTTCAGATTCTTATCCTTTCATTGGCAACATATATGGTCAATGCAAGCCTTTTAATATCATCTCTTTAACTTTGATACCCATAACAATCTATCCAGGGGTAAGCCTTCTTTCTCTCTACATACACAACTTGTGACTAAGAGGACTATGTTCTGGAGCTGAATGTACCCCTAAATTGTGGAACCTCCTGTAAGTTAAAAATTGAATATTTCACTTTATTCAGTTATCAAAATAATGAGCATTTGACTCTTATAAATATATCATAGCACTGTTGCAAAAATTAAAACAACCCATTTAAAGAACTCCGGAAACATTAGCCATTATTTCATTTTCCTAAGCACTTAGCAGACCCTTTCAATTTGAACATGTTCTTAGCTCATTTTTTCCCCTCTGATAATTCCTTCCCATCTATTTCCACAGCTTTCCCTTCCTGGACCTCTTATTAGTAGATATTGTTCTTTTAGGATGGATTTTTCCATGTTATTTTTTTCAAGCTTTGTGTATTTGTTCTTTATTTTGGTATATTTCCCTAATCATGATTAGTAGAACAGTTATTTTACGGGCTTTGTGTTTAAGCAAGTATATTTTTCATTTTTAAGAACACTTTCTTATTATCTGACAAGATACACGATGACAGCCTGCTTTTATTTATTTAGATGCAATTTGCTTAAAATTTAATTTAAATCGGTGGATCATAATTGGAATTTTTTAAATGCGCTTTTCTCTTCCATTAATTAAAGGTTTTCACTCCTCTGGTTAGTTGTTCCACTTGTTCATCTTGCTCCTTTGTCTTATTTGTGTCATTGGTTTTATTTTTATCAAATGTCAGGGATTCATTGGTTGTGTGTTAATATTTATGGATAATGAACTATATTGATTATAAACATAAATTGTTCTGGTTTCTCTCCATTTGGTGAGTACATTTCCTCCCATACTCTTTTCCCATACATAGAAGGACTTACTATGGGCTCCATGTAAGACACTTAGGTTTACTGAGGTGCATGTTTCTATTTGGAATGATCAGTGGAGGTGTGGAAAGAAGTATACTATCCCCCATATTAACATAGTGAAAAGTTTATTTTGGAAATGGAGGATTTGCATATTTCCCATTTGATCCCCATGTCTTTCCTTTTTCTCCTTCATCCTGCCACATTTTTGCCTGGAGTTGCTACCAATTCTGCTTTTCTTTTCTTTCATGGTCTCCATCCAACTAGGATTTTTAGCTTTCCCCAAATTTATCTGGTTTCAATCTGGACATTAAGCATCCTGCTGAGATGTCCACATTCAGGTAATTGTGACAGGGCCGCCATAACTGTTTGAATTCCAGTGCTATTTGAAACCTTGATTCAGAAAAAAAAGCAAGCCTCTTAAAGATGTTACTCAGGGCTTCCCTGGTAGCTCAGACAGTAAAGAATCTGCCTGCAATGTTTGAGGCCTGGGTTTGATCCCTGGGTTGTGAAGATCCCCTTTGAGGAGGGCATGGCAACCCACTCCAGTATTCCTGCCTGGAGAATTCCCATGGACAGAGGATCCTGGCGGGCTACAGTCCATGGGGTTGAAAAGGGTTGGACACAACTGAGCAACTAAGCACAGCACAACACAAGATGTTATTCAGTCTACTTTCTGCTGGCTTCAGGGCAAAAGAACAGGTTTGTGGCACAGGTCACATAAAGATCAATGCTTTATGGTGTTCTTCCTTTGACCAACCCAAAGCAAGTCTGCATACTACCCTCCTGTCTGTCTGTTTCCAAACCCTGCTATTTTTTTTCTGGTATATGGGGCTTTTCCTGAGGACTCCCATTAGAGTGGCCTCTTCAAATAAGGGGTGTCTCCAGGTTGTTTTCTTTTCTTTGCAGCTGCAGACTCAGTTGCAACAATGGTGATCCATGGAGTTCAGGAATTTGCCCCTGAATTTGCTTCTCACTCATGCCCATGTTGCTGCAGTTTGCAGGACTGGGCTTTTGCTTTGGGTTACCTTGACCCTGAAACACATTCATGCCTGCTTGTCAGCTTCCTGTGGACAACTCTCCTGATGAAAGTCCCTGCCCATCTGGTTTCTGGCCAACATGTTCTGCCAACCCCTTCTCATTACCATTCTTTGTCAATATCCTTTCAGCATCCTGGGTCCTTCCAGAGCCAAAACCACATCTGGTGCCTAGACATCGTAGAAGGAATGTAATTATTGGACCCCACTGCTTATTTCAGTCAATCCCGAAATCAGATTGATTATATTCTTTTAAAGTCGAAGACGGAGAAGCTTTATACAGTCATCAAAGACAAGACCTGGAGCTGACTGTGGCTCAGATCAGGACCTTCTTATTGAAAAAGTCAGGCTCAAATTGGAGTAAGTAGGGAAAACCACTAGGCCATTCAGGTATGACCTAAATCAAATCCTTTATGACTACACAGTGGAGGTGGTAAACAGATTCAAGGGATTAGATCTGATAGAGTGCCTGAAGAACTATGGATAGAGGTTTGTAACATTGTACAGCAGGCAGTGACGAAAACCATCCAAAAGAAAACGAAATGCAGGAGCGCAAAGTGGTTGTCTGAGGAGGCCTTAAAAATAGCTGAGAAAAGAAGAGAAGTGAAAAGCAAAGCAGAAAAGGGAAAGACATACTCATTGAATGCAGAGTTCCAGAGATTAGCAAGGAGAGCTAAAGGCTTCTTACATGAGCAATGTAAAGAAATAGAGGAAAATAATAGAAGACTGCTGCTAAGTCACTTCAGTCATGTCCGACTCTGTGAAACCCCATAGACAGCAGCCCACCAGGCTCCCCCGTCCCGGGGATTCTCCAGGCAAGAACACTGGAGTGGGTTGCCATTTCCTTCTCCAATGCATGAAAGTGAAAAGTGAAAGTGAAAACGCTCAGTCGTGTCTGACTCTTCATTACCCCATGGACTGCTGCCTACCAGGCTCCTCCGTCCATGGGATTTTCCAGGCAAGAGTACTGGAATGGGGTGCCATTGCCTTCTCCAAATAGAAGACTAGAGATCTCTTTGAGAAAATTGGAGATAACAAGGGAACATTGCATGAAAAGATGGGTACAATAAAGGACAGAAATGTCAAGGACCTAACAGCAGCAGCAGATTTTAAGAAAAGGTGGCAAGAATACACAGAAGAACTGTACAAAAGGATCTTAATGATCCAGATAACCACAATGGTGTGGTCACTCACCTAGAGCTAGACATCCTAGAATATGAAGACAAGTGGGCTTTTGGAAGCATTACAAACAAAGCTAGTGGAGGTGATAGATTTCAGCTCAGCTATTTCAAATCCTAAAAGATGATGTTGTTAAAGTGCTGCACTTAATATGCCAGCCAATTTGGTAAACTCAGAAGTGGCTACACAACTGGAAAAGATCAGTTTTCACCCCAATCCCAAAGAAGGGTAATTGCAAACAATGTTCAAATTATTGCACAGTTGCACTCATTTCACATGCTAGCAAGGTAATGTTCAAAGTCCTTCAAGCTAGGCTTCAATAGTACATGAACTGAGCAGATGTGCAAGGTGGATTTAGAAAAGGCAGAGGAACCAGGAATCAAATGACCAACATCCACTGGATCCTAAAAAAAGCAAGGGGATTCGAAAAAAGAACATCTACTTCTGCTTCACTGACTAAAACCTTTGACTGTGTGGATCAAAACAAACTGGAAAATTCTTAAAGAGATGGGAATACCAGACCACTTTACTTGTCTCCTGAGAAACCTGTATGCATGACAAGAAGCAACAGAACCAGACATGGAACAACAAACTGGTTCAAAATTGGGAAAGTAATATGTCAAGGCTGTATATTGTCACTCTGCTTATTTAACTTATATACAGAGTACATCATATGAAAAGCCATACTAGATGACTTACAAGCTGGAATCAAGATTGCTGGGAGAAATATCAACAACCTCAGATGTGCAAATAATATCACTTTAATGGCAGAAAGCAACTCAAGAGCCTCTTGATGAAGGTGAAAGAGGAGAGCAAAAAACCTGGTTAAAATTCAACATTCAAAAAACAAAGATCATGGCATCTGATCCCATCACTTCACGGCAAATAGATGGAGAAACAATGGAAATAGTGACAGATTTTATTTTCTTGGGCTCCAAAATCACTGTGGATGGTGACTGCAGCCACGAAATTAAAAGATACTTGCTCTTTTGAAGAAAAGCTATGACCAACCTCGACAGTGTATTAAAAAGCAGAGATAGCACTTTGTTAGCAAAAGTCCGCATAGTCAAAACTATGGTTTTTCCAGTACAGATGTACAGATGGAAGACCTGGACCTTAAAGAAAGGTAAGTGCCTAAGAATTGATGCTTTTGAACTGTGGTGTTGGAGAAGATTCTTGAGAGTCCCTTGGACAGCAAGGAGATCAAACCAGTCAATCCTAAAGGAAATCAACCCTGAATACTCACTGGACAGACTGATGCTGAAGCTGAAGCTCCAATACTTGGGCCACCTCATGTGAATAACTGACTCACTGGAAGACCATGATGCAGGGAAAGATTGAAGGGAGGAGGAGAAGGGGAGACAGAGGATGAGATGGCTGAATGGCATCACTGACTTAATGGACATGAGTTTGAGCAAACTCAGGGAGATAGTGAAGGACAGGGAAGCCTAGTATGCTGCAGTTCATGGGGCGGCAAAGAGTCAGACACAACATAGTGACTGAACAACTGCTTACTGAGTACCTTTTTTATACCTTATATTTTCCTAAAAATATTCAATGGTAAGGAAATTTAGTTTTTTTCCTTTGGGCTCAGAAATTTCCAAGAATGCTTTAGTCAGTTCTGGTCATGAAACGAATTCCTCAAAGGAATGCTTACTCCTGATTTGTGCATCTTTAAAAAGAGAACTGTGTTGTAGAGATCAGATCTTAACCCAGCTAGCCTTAACATAGAAAACAGCTGCTATGGAAGGTCAAGCACTGAAACTTAGGGACAGAAGTTACCTTAATAATCAACCAATCTAAACTTCTTATTTCATAAGCCTAGGTCAGAGGTTTTGGGCTGATTTAAGGACTCTTAGGTTCTCACTTAAAGAGCCAGTACTGGAACCCAAGTCTTCTCTTCAAAGCAAAATATAATTAATTATAAATTTACATCAGAGGTACATAATTCTTTCTAAGGAGAGTTGTAAACTTATGGGTAGCTAACACTCTTTGGTCTCTTATTACAGGCCAGACCCTGCATTCAGTATTATATATCCACTGTCTCATTCAATCCTTATAAGAATCCTGTGAAGTTGCATCATCATTCCCATTTTACAGATAATGACACTGGCAGTTTGTGTGCTATGATAATCATGAGTAGCCACAGGGATGAAAGCGTAATTCAGAAAGCAGGCCTAGTTTTTGTAATCACATAGGGAGAAGGGAGGACTAAAAAACAATTACACAGCTTGAAACTTATATTTTATTTTCGTTTTTGTTTGTCATGACAACTCGTCAGGCTGTCATGCCATAAGCTAAAAATGAAGCTGAAAAACTGCCTTTGGTGAGCACATAAAAAAATTACTTCTTTTCCTGGATTAACTTGGATTAGCCTATTACTTAACACTGCTAAACCAGGGCATCCAGTTTTTATGTTTCTATTTATTTTTCTGCTTCTTTTCTTATCTATGTGTCTCTCAGGCTCCTCTTCCAAGACTTTTAGGTCAGAAGAAGGTTGACAGTGAGGAAGCTTTCCAATTGTGGATGAACACAGTAATAACCAGGAACCTAGGAACTAGTGAATGTCAGCCTTCATGTCTCAGGGGTTTGAGGAAGAAAAGGCTAAATGCAGTCATGCCAAAGAAATCAACAGATTGTCTGGACCACCTCCATTACCATCCACGATTAACCTTCTCTTCATTTGGCTGCTTTTTATCTGGCTTGACTGTGTTTTTCCTTTAAATTGGCAGTCTGAGCATTTTGTGGGGAGAAGACACAGGAGAGGGAATGTGGCTTGAAATATGGTTGTGGGTGTTTTTTAACAAGTTCTCTAAAAAACTTAAAAAAAGACCTTTTAAAAAAAATCTCTGTGAATTACCTTCTTTTGCTTTAAAAGGCAAATAGAAAGCCCAATGTTCCATACTAGTTCATGAGATACACCCTTTAGGGTACAGAAGAGTGGTTTTGTTTTAGATGCCTAACCAAAACAGAATACTTTATTTCTATAAAAGAAATTTCTCTTACTGTAGTTAAAAGTATGCAAATACATGGAAGATGCACATTAAACACATAAAAACAAAGATAATAATTATTAGCATACATACATACATATGTGTGTATATACAGCTGGCAAAGAATCTGCCTGCAATGCAGGAGACTCCGGTTTGATTCCTGGGTTGGGAAGATACTCTGGAGAAGGCATTGGTTACCCACTCCAATATTCTTGGGCTTCCCTGGTGGCTCAGACAGTAAAGAATCCACCTGCAATGTGGGAGACCTGTGTTCGCTCCCTGGGTTGGGAAGAGCCCCTGGAGAAGGAAACTGCTACCCACTCCAGTATTCTGGCCTGGAGAATCCCATGGATTCTCAGAGGAGCCTGACAGGCTATAGTCCATGGGATCACAAGGAGTCAGACACAACAGAGTGACTTTCACTTTCACTCACTATATATATATATATGAAATATGTTCCTATGTAAAACAGTTTGAGAGTAAGCTTTTACTTTTCTACCAAGAACACCAGAAAACTGCCATTTTTGAAAGTCAATTCCAAACATCTTCAAGATGTAAAACATGGGGGAAAAGTAAGAACCGTTAAACAAAAGATCCAGGTGGAGTGAAGAACCCCCGAAATGAAGGAAGACCTCCTTTTTAGTTTTGAATTCCAAAATGTTTCTGTGGGATTCTAAATATGGTAGGAAATCACCTGTCATGGACCCACATTCACTTACTCAAATCAAGCAATCATATTATGTCTAGCTGCACCATTCGCATGCATGTTTAATGCCATCTTGGCATTCAAATAAAAGACACTGAGGTTCCTACTGCCTGTGTCCACAATATGGAGGGCTCAAATCTGGAAAGTAGAAAATATGCTATTGCACAGTGAACATATGGTTCCCCTATAATATAGATCTGCCGAAACATTGCAGAGAGCATATGGCAAGAGAATTTTGTAGACACAGTGCAGAGTCAGGGACAAGAGGCTAGCTGACTTGGGGCTGACTGCCTTTCCATTTTCTGCTAGAGAAGGAAGTCAGGAAAGAATTTTGTCTTAAACATACACGTACACTCACTGAAAAATAAAAACAGTGTATCTTTTCAGTTGCAGAATGATATACTTCTATTTCCTGGAAATGTCACAGAGAAGAAGTATATGAGGATGAGGTTCCTTTTAAAAGATGGCATTTTAGGCATTTTCTTCTGGTAAATTATTCAACTCAGGTAGTAAACACTCTTTGGGGATACCTTTTCAGTTAAAAAGCATCTGCTTTTCTCCAATAATTGAACTCTCAGTCATAGTTCGGCTCACCCCATGGCCAAATTTAAACTATGTGACCCAGAATCTCCTGGCCAGAGCTGAACACCCTAGCTGAGACAATCAAATTCTCGCTCCCAGAAACAGAACTGAGATTGAACAAGAATCAGTCATTCATTTGTGAGTTTCACTGGCACCAAACATAGAGACTTGGAATGTGTGGGTGGTCAGGATTTTCTGTAAGAATAAAGGAAAGAGAGACACACAGGGAGAGGAACACACAGGTTTCTGGTTTTCCTGGTTCCTGCATAAGACCCAACCAAACTCAGGTGGGGTTTATACTCCATTATATACTGTCTTGCTTTCAGAATTCCTTTCCCTTTTTGCAAAAAGGTGTCTTTTAACGGAAAGACTTTTTTTGGAGGAGAGGCCCACCCATACCTTGCAGGTTCTCAGTTTCCTGTGCAATGCAAGTGCAGAGTCTTAACCACTGGACTGCCAGAGATTCCCTAACTGAAAGAATCTTAATTAATATTCCTAGTACAAAGAGATCCTATGAGGGCATGAATTATAAACACCAAGATGGAGAGGAGAAGAGGGAAAAGTTGGAAGACTTTGTGGATTGCCTTTCACTCCCTCCTCCCCATCCCCATTTATTATATGTATTATATACTGTTAATTTCTTCAACTAAATTGTTTCCTTCAAACAGTCTTGCATCAGGAGAAAATATCTTCTTAAATTTTTTCTATACCTCTCTCCAGTCCCACCTTGCACAGTTCTGGAATTCACAGAAAGTCAATCTATGTCTAATGATTTAAAAAATACTTTTCTGCATAACTTCCCAGAATTCCAAGTGAGATGATTTCCATTTTTCCCTCCAGCTCTACTTCCTCCACTGCCTTTTTATCCCCCACAAGAGGAGTTAGGCAACTGCAAAAACCACTTAATAGAAGGTAGATTGCCCATACAGAAAGAATGCCCGCCCTCACAGGGAATATGTCACTGGAATTTATTGCCAAATAGTTGGCCATTCTGCATTACGTCCCTTGCAATCATATGATTTAGCCACCCTTGAAAGAAGACAGCTGATAAATCATTTTTTATAAAAACAAGAGAAATTGTTTTAAGATTTACAGAGTAAATTTATGAAATGTAACAATCTAATCATCTATAGTTTATTTCTGTAATGAAAAGATAGTCTCCCAAAGCCAGGTTTCTTTGTAAAAGGCAATGTTTCTACCCTTTTCTTTTCTGAAAGAAGGAGTTATTCCACAGTTTAAGCAGAGAAATTGTGCCACAGATTCATCTTCTTAGTAGGAGAGAGAACTCAGATAAAATTCAGAAAATTTAGTGAAAGCAGCAGAACAAATAAGATATAATAAGAGCAACAATGACTTCAGCTTTCCTTCTAATATAAAAAGACAGCTGAATTGAGGCATTGGGCCACCCACTGCTGGAAGAAAAATGCTTGAATCCTCAGTACCTTTGATTCACTGGTTTGTGGAGGTGAGAACATAGCTTTCACAGCATGTACTGGAGATGTAAGTTAAATTTCATCTGCTCATCTTTTCCCACCCTTTGCCTACAGAGTACTTCTAATTGAAGTCTCTGCTGAGGAAATGTCAGCCTAATGTCTACACTGAAACTGTATTTAGAAGCTTTTGTAGGGCTGCTGGGCCTTATTCATCCCTTTGAGAAAGATACATTTTACACTTTTTGTTGGGCTTTTTTCTTGTTTGTTTTATATCTCTGATAGCAGTGGATTAGAACAGTGTTCCTTTATAAGATATATAATTTCAGAAACAATGAAAATACTATGATGTGGTTCTTGGGTACTTTCAAACTAAAATTCCTCAGCTATTTATTCACCCTTTCTTCACTCCAATGAATGGTCAAACCTACTTTATCTTTAAAATATACTTTAAAACAAATGATTACATTTCTTTGTCCTACAAGTACATCCTTTGCCTCAGAAAAATATTCTGCCACAAAATATATTGGCTACCAAAGGAAATACATACAATCAGCTCTTCTAGACAAGATCAACGGATGAAATTCAAGACTACATACACCTTTGGTTTTTGCCTTCAGCCTTAACTCTTCCTAACTACCAGGCACTCCTGAGCATTTTATAAAAACATAATTTAGATAGTTGACATCATTTTTGTCTGCCCCTTCAATTACTACTTCTAGACAACTTCTTTATCTTGGCAGCAACTTATTCTATACACAGAGCCAGCACCTGGTATTTCTTTCAAGATGAAAACCCAGACTCTTCACACAGAATAGAGGATGCCAAGGGTAAGGCACCTCTACACAGGAAGAGGATTCAGCTTTAAATATAAGTCATAGAAATGCAAATCAAAAGTACAATGAGAGATCACATCACACAGTCAACATGACTAATACCAAAAAATCTACAAACAATAATTTCTGGAGAGGGTGTGGAGGGAAGGGAACTCTCCTACACTGTTGGTAGGGGTGTAAATTGATATAGCCACTATGGAAAACTGTGGAAGTTCCTTAAAAAACTAAAAACAGAGCTACCATATGACCCTGTGGGGCTTCCCTCATAGCTCAGTTGGTAAAGAATCCGCCTACAATGCAGGAGACCCTGATTTGATTCCTGGGTCAGGAAGATCTACTGGAGAAAGGATAGGCTACCTATTCCAGTATTCTTGGGCTTCCCTGGTGTCTAAGCTGGTAAAGAATCCGCCTGCAATGTGGGAGATCTGGGTTCGATCCATGGGTTGGGAAGATCTCCTGGAGAAGGGAAAGACTACCCACTCCAGTATTCTGGCCTGGAGAATCCCATGGACTACAGTCTATGGGGTCGCAAAAAGTTGGACACGACTGAGCAACTTTCACTTTCACTTTCATATGACCCTGCAATCGCACTCCTGGGCATATATCTGGAGAATATATGCAGAAAGTATATGGTCTGAAAGTATACTTGCACCCCAGTGTTCACTGCAACACTGTTTACAATAGCCAAGACATGGAAGCAACCTAAATGTCCATAGATAGATGTGGATAAATAAGATGTGGTACATATGTATACAATGAATATCACTCAGCCATTAAAAAGAATGGCATTCTGCCATTATCATACTGAGTGAAGTAAGTCAGAGAAAGAGAAATATCATATGCTATCACTTACATGGAGAATCTAAAAAGAAATGATACAAATGAATTTACTTACAAAACAGACTCACAGACTTAGAAAATGAACTTAAGGGTTATCAGGGAGTGGGGGGGAAGGATGGGGGAAAGGGATAGTTAGGCAGTTTGGGAAGGACACATACACACTGCTGTATTTAAAATGGATAACCAACAAGGTCGTACTGTAGAGCACAGGGAACTCTGCTCAATGTTATGTGGGAGCCTGGATGAGAAGGGAACTTGGGGGAGAATGGATACATATATATGTATGGCTGCATCACTCTGCTGTGCATCTGAAACTATCACAACATTGTTAATCAGCAATATTCTGATATAAAATAAAAACTTAAGAAACAAATAAATATAAGTCATTAAGTTCAGGTAGAGACAGGTAGCTGACATTCCCTGGGGAGCAAGGCTCTAAACCAAATCATTAATGGTTGGACATGGCCTAATCCATTTCCTTCACATAAATGATACATTGAACCATAAACCAACCTGTGGCACTGGGATTGCAATAAATGTCTCCTGAGAAATAATGTCCTAAAATGAGAAATGCATTAATAGTATAAGGATACACTCAGTGAGGAGCTCCAGGCATTTCTCTTCTCTCCATCACTGCTGCTTCTCTCAGTCTGGGTTTGAATATGTGCAGCAGCTTTCTTGCTGGTCACCTAGTTCATGGATCCCTTCTGCCTTACTGTTGCCAGCATGACTGCTACAGAGCATATCCATCTGATCATATCCATCTCCCTTGATTAGAAACATGGATCATCCCTTTCTCAAATGCTTTCATAAAACCAGCATAAGACCCTACAGGTCATAGGAGTTCAAAATCCTGTTTCAGTCTTTCCCCAAAGCACAAAATCCTTGACTAATTTTCCTATATGGGTAATAGCAAGATATCCAAAGGTCCAGCATTCCTTCTTCCAAAGCTATTCCTTTCCATCCCCTTGACAGGGCTCCATATATGTACCTTCAGTGATCAGTGCAATATCATTACACTGAATGCAGTGACTGGATGACAGAGGATCAGTGATTTTCAGGGAAAATAACTTTCCCTAAACCCTTCTGAGTTCTAAGCTAGGACCCCTATAACAAAAGGCAGATTAACTAGAGAAAAACAATTAAAAAACAGATTAACTAGAGAAGGGTATTAACATATATACCTCATGTATGCATATATGGTGTGGCATCAGCTTCTAGTCTTCTTTCCTGTGGCAAGAGCCAGTTTTTCCTGGTTGATGAAGCTCTCTGGGAGAGGTTTTCTGATAATTGAGGTCCTTTTGCAGGATCTGTCTTTAGGCAGATAGGAGGAGTTCAGTGCCTCCTTGCATTAGCTGTTTTTTAAGTCCTTGAGTCAAATAACCAATATGCCCAAGGAGCATGCTCTGGGGTGACATATTTAGCTACCCTTCACTAGCTTGACAATTTGTGTCCTAAGCAAAGAATGGACTGAATCCCATTTCCCATAGCAATTATCTGTCAGGAAACAGTGTGATCATGTGAAAGTTGCTCAGTCGTGCTGACTCTTTGCGACCCCATGGACTATAAGACCATGGAATCCTCCAGGCCAGAATATTGGAGGGGGTAGCCTTTCCCTTCCCCAGGGGATCTTCCCAACCCAGGGATCAAACCCAGGTCTCTGGCATTGCAGGCATATTCTTTACCAGCTGAGCCACCAGGGAAGCCCAAAAATACTGGAATGGGTAGCCTATCCATTCTCCAGCAGATCTTCCCAACTCAGGAATTAAACCAGGGTCTCCTGCATTGCAGGTGGATTTTTTACCAACTGAGTTATGAGAGAAGCCTCGTCTACACACTACATCTACATATGAGTTCAGTTCAGTTCAGTCGCTCAGTCATGTCCGACTCTTTTGTGAACCCATGGACTGCAGCACACCATGCCTCCCTGTCCATCACCAACTCCCGGAGTTTACTCAAACTCATGTCCATTGAGTCAATGATGCCATCCAACCATCTCATCCTCTGTCGTCCCCTTCTCCTCCTGCCTTCAATCTTTCCCAGCATCAGGGTCTTTTCAAATGAGTCAGTTCTTCACATCAGGTGGCCAAAGTATTGGAGTTTCAGCTTCAGCATCAGTCCTTCCAATGAATATTCAGGACTGACTTCCTTTGGGATGGACCGATTGAATCTCCTTGCTCTCAAGGGATTTTCAAGAGTCTTCTCCAACACCATAGTTCAAAAGCATCAATTCTTCAGCACTCAGCTTTCTTTATAGTCCACTCTCACATCCATACATGACTACTGGAAAAACCATAGCTTTGACTAGACATACCTTTGTTGGCAAAGTATTGTCTACTTTTTAATATGATGTCTAGGTTGGTCATAACTTTTCTTCCAAGGAGTAAGAATCTTTTAATTTCATGGCTGCAGTCACCATCTGCAGTGATTTTGGAGCCCCAAAAAATAAAGTCTGACACTGTTTCCACTGTTTCCCCATCTATTTCCCATGAAGTGATGGGACCAGATGCCATGATCTTTGTTTTCTGAATGTTGAGCTTTAAGCCAACTTTTTCATTCTCCTCTTTCACTTTCATCAAGAAGCTCTTTAGTTATTCTTCACTTTCTGCCATAAGTGTGATATCATCTGCATATCTGAGGTTATTGATATTTCTCCTGTCAATCTTGATTCTAGCTTGTGTTTCATCCAACCCAGCATTTCTCATGAATGAGGGAAGTGATCATATGTAGTAACAAAATATTATGAGGAGGGATACTTACTCCTCAGTGATATGCTTAATGGAAAGGTGCCAGCAGAGCTAGCTAAAGACATTAGAATTGAACTCTTTTGATCTCTTTGGCCTAATGGGACACCATGAGAAGGATAATCAGTTACTGCTGACAACTGCTGCTGCACCTAAGTGGCTCAGAAATGGTGGATCTTTCTGGCAGAATAGAGAAATTACATTTTTTCTGCAGATTTGGGCTAAATGATGGGTGTGTGTAAGTCGCTCAGTTGTGCCAACTCTTTGCCACCCTATGGACTGTATCCTGCCAGGCTCCTCTGTCCATGGAATTTTCCAGGCAAGAATACTGGAGTGGGTTGCCATGCCCTACTCCAGGGATTTTCCTGACCAGGACTCAAACCCGCATCTCCTATGTCTTTTGCATTGCAGGTGGATCCTTTAACTGCTGAGCCATCAGGGAAGTCCTACGAATGATGGGGCACTCCCCCAATAGGTCCAAAAGTCAGTAGTGAAAGTAGGTTCTTTATCTCTTGCAGCTGCCACCAGTTCTGGATCAAGTCCTTTTGTAACAGTAATGGGGGGACAATTACTTCTCAACAACAAGATCAATCATAGGCCCTCAAGAAAGTACTACAGATCTACTAACGTATTTATTTACCATGCACATTAGCTCTTAGGATGTAAATCAATCCTGTGCATGCTGGGAAGACTCAGTCCAACGTCTACCACATCACAGACTATAAACACCAAGCCCAGGAGGGAGGAGCTAAGATGGCGGAGGAGTAGGACGGGGAGAACACTTTCTCCCCCACAAAGTCATCAAAAGAACATTTAAACGCCGAGTAAATTCCACAAAACAACTTCTGAATGCCGGCAGAGGACATCAGGAACCCAGAAAAGCAACCCAAGTCTTCGAAAGGAGAGAGAAGAAATATAGCTCCACTCACCAGAACACCGACACAAGCTTCCCTAACCAAGAAACCTTGACAAGCCACCTGTACAAACCCACACAGAGCAAGAAAATGCCACAATAAAGAGAACTCCACAAACTGCCAGAATACAGAAAGGACACCCCAAACTCAGCAATTTAAACAAGATGAAGAGACAGAGGAATACCCAGCAGACAAAGCAACAGGATAAAAGCCCACCAAAGCAAACAAAAGAGGAAGAGATAGGGAATCTACCTGATAAAGAATTCCAAATAATGATAGTGAAATTGATCCAAAATCTTGAAATCAAAATGGAATCACAAATAAATAGCTTGGAGACAAAGATTGAGAAGATGCAAGAAAGGTTTAACAAGGACCTAGAAGAAATAAAAGAGAGTCAATATAAAATGAATAATGCAATACATGAAATTAAAAACACTCTGGAGGCAACAAATAGTAGAATAACAGAGGCAGAAGATAGGATTAGTGAATTAGAAGATAGAATGATAGAAATAAATGAATCAGAGAGGATAAAAGAAAAACGAATTAAAAGAAATGAGGACAATCTCAGAGACCTCCAGGACAATATTAAATGCTACAACATTCGAATCATAGGGGTCCCAGAAGAAGAAGACAAAAAGAAAGACCATGAGAAAATACTTGAGGAGATAATAGTTGAAAACTTCCCTAAAACGGGGAAGGAAATAATCACCCAAGTCCAAGAAACCCAGAGAGTCCCAAACAGGATAAACCCAAGGCGAAACACCCCAAGACACATATTAATCAAATTAACAAAGATCAAACACAAAGAACAAATATTAAAAGCAGCAAGGGAAAAACAACAAATAACACACAAGGGAATTCCCATTAGGATAACAGCTGATCTTTCAATAGAAACTCTTCAAGCCAGGAGGGAATGGCAAGACATACTTAAAGCGATGAAAGAAAATAACCTACAGCCCAGATTATTGTACCCAGCAAGGATCTCATTCAAATATGAAGGAGAAATCAAAAGCTTCTCAGACAAGCAGAAGCTGAGAGAATTCAGCACCACCAAACCAGCTCTCCAACAAATACTAAAGGATATTCTCTAGACAGGAAACACAAAAACAGTGTATAAACTCGAACCCAAAACAATAAAGTAAATGGCAATGGGATCATACTTATCAGTAATTACCTTAAATGTAAATGGGTTGAATGCCCCAACCAAAAGACAAAGACTGGCTGAATGGATACAAAAACAAGACCCCTACATATGTTGTCTACAAGAGACCCACCTCAAAACAGGGGACACATACAGACTGAAAGTGAAGGGCTGGAAAAAGATTTTCCATGCAAATAGGGACCAAAAGAAAGCAGGAGTAGCAATACTTATATCAGATAAAATAGACTTTAAAACAAAGGCTGTGAAAAGAGACAAAGATGGTCACTACCTAATGATCAAAGGATCAATCCAAGAAGAAGATACAACAATCATAAATATATATGCACCCAACGGGAGCGCCGCAATATGTAAGACAAATGCTAACAAGTATGAAAGGAGAAATTAACAATAACACAATAATAGTGGGAGACTTTAATACCCCACTCACACCTATGGATAGATCAATTAAACAGAAAATTAACAAGGAAACACAAACGTTAAATGATACAATAGACCAGTTAGACCTAATTGATATCTATAGGACATTTCATCCCAAAACAATGAATTTCACCTTTTTCTCAAGCGCACATGGGACCTTCTCCAGGATAGATCACATCCTGGGCCATAAATCTAGCCTTGGTAAATTAAGAAAAACAGAAATCATTCCAAGCATCTTTTCTGACCACAATGCAGTAAGATTAGATCTCAAATACAGGAGAAAAACTATTAAAAATTCCAACATATGGAGGCTGAACAACACGCTGCTAAATAACCAACAAATCACAGAAGAAATCAAAAAAGAAATCAAAATTTGCATAGAAACAAATGAAAATGAAAACACAACAACTCAAAACCTGTGGGACACTTTAAAAGCAGTCCTAAGGGGAAAGTTCATAGCAATACAGGCATACCTAAAGAAACAAGAAAAAAGTCAAATAAATAACCTAACCCTACACCTAAAGCAACTAGAAAAGGAAGAAATGAAGAACCCCAGGCTTAGTACAAGGAAAGAAATCTTAAAAATTAGGGCAGAAATAAATGCAAAAGAAACAAAAGAGACCATAGCAAAAATCAACAAAGCCAAGAGCTGGTTCTTTGAAAGGATAAATAAAATTGACAAACCATTAGCCAGACTCATCAAGAAACAAAGGGAGAAAAATCAAATCAATAAAATTAGAAATGAAAATGGAGAGATCACAACAGACAACACAGAAATACAAAGGATCATAAGAGACTACTATCAACAATTATGTGCCAATAAAATGGACAACGTGGAAGAAATGGACAAATTCTTAGAAAAGTACAACTTTCCAAAACTGGACCAGGAAGAAATAGAAAATCTTAACAGACCCATCACAGGCATGGAAATTGAAACTGTAGTCAAAAATCTTCCAGCAAACAAAAGCCCAGGTCCAGACGGCTTCACAACTGAATTCTACCAAAAATTTAGAGAAGAGCTAACACCTATCCTGCTCAAACTCTTCCAGAAAATTGCAGAGGAAGGTAAACTTCCAAACTCATTCTATGAGGCCACCATCACCCTAACACCAAAACCTGACAAAGATGCCACACAAAAAAAGAAAACTACAGGCCAATATCACTGATGAACATAGATGCAAAAATCCTCAAAAAAATTCTAGCAATCAGAATCCAACAATACATTAAAAAGATCATACACCATGACCAAGTGGGCTTTATCCCAGGGATGCAAGGATTCTTCAATATCCGCAAATCAATCAATGTTATACACCACATTAACAAATTGAAACATAAAAACCATATGATTATCTCAATAGATGCAGAGAAAGCCTGTGACAAAATTCAACATCCATTTATGATAAGAACTCTCCAGAAAGCAGGAATAGAAGGAACATACCTCAACATAATAAAAGCTATATATGACAAACCCACAGCAAACATTATCCTCAATGGTGAAAAATTGAAAGCATTTCCTCTAAAGTCAGGAACAAGACAAGGGTGCCCACTTTCACCATTACTATTCAACATAGTTTTGGAAGTTTTGGCCACAGCAATCAGAGCAGAAAAAGAAATAAAAGGAATCCAAATTGGAAAAGAAGAAGTAAAACTCTCACTGTTTGCAGATGAAATGATCCTTTACATAGAAAACCCTAAAGACTCTACCAGAAAATTACTAGAACTAATCAATGATTATAGTAAAGTTGCAGGATATAAAATCAACACACAGAAATCCCTTGCATTCCTATACACTAATAATGAGAAAACTGAAAGAGAAATTAAGGAAATTATTCCATTCACCATTGCAATGGAAAGAATAAAATACTTAGGAATATATCTTCCTAAAGAAACTAAAGACCTATATATAGAAAACTATAAAACACTGGTGAAAGAAATCTAAGAGGACACTAATAGATGGAGAAATATACCATGTTCATGGATTGGAAGAATCAATATAGTGAAAATGAGTATACTACCCAAAGCAATTTATAGATTCAATGTAATCCTTATCAAGCTACCAACGGTATTCTTCACAGAGCTAGAACAAATAATTTCACAATTTGTATGGAAATACAAAAAACCTCGAATAGCCAAAGCGATCTTGAGAAAGAAGAATGGAACTGGAGGAATCAACCTACCTAACTTCAGGCTCTATTACAAAACCACAGTTATCAAGTCAGTATGGTACTGGCACAAAGACAGAAATATTGATCAATGGAACAAAATAGAAAGCCCAGAGATAAATCCATGCACATATGGACACCTTATCTTTGACAAAGGAGGCAAGAATATACAATGGATTAAAGACAAATCTCTTTAACAAGTGGTGCTGGGAAAACTGGTCAACCACTTGTAAAACAATGAAACTAGAACACTTTCTAACACCTTACACAAAAATAAACTCAAAATGGATTAAAGATCTCAACGTAAGACCAGAAACTATAAAACTCCTAGAGGAGAACATAGGCAAAACACTTTCCGACATAAACCACAGCAGGATCCTCTATGACCCACCTCCCAGAATATTGGAAATAAAGGCAAAAATAAACAAATGGGACCTAATTAAACTTAAAAGCTTCTGCACAACAAAGGAAACTATTAGCAAGGTGAAAAGACAGCCTTCAGAATGGGAGAAAATAATAGCAAATGAAGCAACGGACAAACAACTAATCTCAAAAATATACAAGCAACTCCTACAGCTCAACTCCAGAAAAATAAATGACCCAATCAAAAAATGGGCCAAAGAACTAAATAGACATTTCTCCAAAGAAGACATACAGATGGCTAACAAACACATGAAAAGATGCTCAACATCACTCATTATCAGAGAAATGCAAATCAAAACCACTATGAGGTACCATTTCACGCCAGTCAGAATGGCTGCGATCCAAAAGTCTACAAGCAATAAATGCTGGAGAGGGTGTGGAGAAAAGGGAACTCTCTTACACTGTTGGTGGGAATGCAAACTAGTACAGCCACTATGGAGAACAGTGTGGAGATTCCTTAAAAAACTGGAAATAGAACTGCCTTTGATCAGCAATCCCATTGCTGGGCATACACACTGGGGAAACCAGAAGGGAAAGAGACACGTGTACCCCAATGTTCATCGCAGCACTGTTTATAATAGCCAGGACATGGAAGCAACCTAGATGCCCATCAGCAGATGAATGGATAAGAAAGCTGTGGTACATATACACAATGGAGTATTACTCAGCCATTAAAAAGAATACATTTGAATCAGTTCTAATGAGATGGATGAAACTGGAACCTATTATACAGAGTGAAGCAAGCCAGAAAGAAAAACACCAATACAGTATACTAATGCATATGTATGGAATTTAGAAAGATGGTAACAATAATCTTGTGTTCAAGACAGCAAAAGAGACACCAATGTATAGATCAGTCTTATGGACTCTGTGGGAGAGAGAGAGGGTGGGGAGATTTGGGAGAATAGCATTGAAACATGTATAATATCATGTATGAAATGAGTCGCCAGTCCAGGTTCGATGCATGGTACTGGATGCTTGGGG
This sequence comes from Bos javanicus, assembly GCF_032452875.1. Lineage (NCBI taxonomy): Eukaryota > Metazoa > Chordata > Mammalia > Artiodactyla > Bovidae > Bos > Bos javanicus. Next base: position 31,749,954 of record NC_083878.1, on the reverse strand, counting down.
CTGGTGCATTGGGACGACCCAGAGGGAGGGTAGGGGAGGGAGGAGGGAGGAGGGTTCAGGATGGGGAACACATGTATACCTGTGGCAGATTCATTTCGATATTTGGCAAAACTAATACAATATTGTAAAATTTAAAAATAAAATAAAATTAAAAAAATAAAATAAAATGTAAATATTAATACTTTATTTTGATATCACTTTGTATTCAGCCAAATATTCACCTTTTAAAAAAACTGGCTTCAAAAAAATTGTCCCAGTTTTCCCTTAACATTTGAATAAAAATATATGTTAATTAAAATGGAAAAAAAAACAAAACAAAACAAAACACCAAGCCCAGTGATATGCCTCTCTTAGAGTGAGACTACCCTTTTCTCCCAGAAAGTGAGATCTGTTTTCTCATTCATTTCCCCTTCTAAGTAAGGTAAACTTCAGTGATTCCAAAGTTATAGCCAGTTCCACCTATTTAACATGAAAGGGCAGTATTCATAGCTAAAGAAAGAACAAAACAAACAAAAGCAATAAAAACATAGCAACAACAGAAGCAGGACCCTTAACTTGTAGGAGCTTGCCCCAACGTGCATCTTAACCTTTAACTCTTATCAATGCTACAGCTGAATTCTACTTTTCAATAATAGCATTATCTGAAATTTCACAAAGCATCCTATTGAGAGAGTCACTTCCTAGGCAGGTTGATAAGGAGTATTGGGGTCCCCAAGGAGAGAGGGGTCTGGAATTCTCAAGGAGGAAGGAAGGACAAACTTTTTTTCTTTATCCACATTCCTTAGGATTATATAACAATAATGTATCCTGCCTGAGGACAGTGGTATCTTAAAATGTAAATTATGGGAGTAGGTCTGATGAGGTCTTTACAACCTCCAGACATTCTTTGGATTATATAACTTCATTGTTAACACTAGCAAGCGGGTACTCTTTCTGCCCTTCTGATGCCTATGTCAGAAGCCTTCTCTAACTCCTTTATGCTTTAATAAAACTTTATTACACAAAAGCTCTGAGCGATCAAGCCTCGTCTCTGGCCCCGGATTGAATTCTTCTCCTCTGGGGGCCTAGAATCCCGGTGTCTTCGCATGATTCAACAACAACCTTTCATCTTGGGGGCTCATCCAGGATCCTTCAGGACAAGGTAAGGATGCTTGGAGCTTTAGTTCTTTGTTCTCTTAGCGAACACGTTTTCTGCTGTGCTTTACTAACTCTATGGTGTGCTTGTGTGAATGAATGACATGCCCTGCGTGAAGCAAGTAAGGAGCCCTGCTCTGCGGTTCCACGGTGATCTCATAGGGCTTATGGCAGAAACCTGTCGGGGCGTTATACCGACCTGCCAATGCCAAGAGGCATCCAATGTCTCCTTCGGGAACCGACCAGAAATGGGCAAAGCGTGTGGACTGAACTCTACTTTCTCGGTCAAACTTTTCGGTCTCTTTGACCATTTCATAACTCCTTGGGAATTAGAAGTACTAACCTAATCTATTGGATCATAGACTTTCAAGGGACTTGTGATCTATACTGTTACTGTGTACTGTGACTTAGGTCCCAAACTTGGATTGGTAGTCAAGAAAGCACCTAGCCTCGCTAGGAATCGAAAGTTTGGAAGCTAGATGGAGCTCTAGCTCCAAGAACATCTCTGAGGTTAAAGGTTACTCAGATAGGGACTGCAATGGGTTTTTTCCTTTGGTAACACCGGCTCTTAGTGGATCAGAGGAGGCTGTTATACTGGTGTGGTGATGCTTGGAAAGAACATCTCAGTTTTATGTTCATGTCGGTCAGGAAATACTCAGGGTCGTGCACAGGCACTCAGGTGACAAATGCTTTCCCCAGAGGTCTTAGCTTGGGAGGCACTCCAGAAGGTTACTCTGATTCACCCCGGGTGACATCAGAGGCAAGCAAGATTAAAGGTGAAGAGCTGGATGTCAAGTAGGGATGCTATCAAGTCTACCCCTGGTACATCCCCACCCCATCTCGGTGGTAGAACCGGGAGGGATGCGGACTGCACCTGGGTCAGTAAGGGACAGACTAAGTCCGACCAGGAAGGAAAAGCTTTTGGTGTAACGTCTGTCTACACCCCCATCTAGAGCAGGGAGGGACACCTCCGGTAGAAAAATGGTGCTGGTCGCTCTTTTTTTTTTTTTTTTTTTTACAGATGGGAGGTAACAATTCCAGCCTCACTCCTTTGAACTGTATCCTGAAAAACTGGGATAGATTTCATCCCCAGGGCTTAAAGAAGACACACCTGGTCTTCCTATGTGATACTGCATGGCCACTGTATCCATTGGAGGACGGCGAACGGTGGCCAGTTGGAGGGTCTCTTAAGTATAATACTGTTCTACAATTAGACCAGTTCTGTAAGGAACGAGGGAAATGGGTAGAAGTAGCTTATGTGTTGCCCTTTTTCTCTCTGCGAAATATGCCAGACTTATGTCCTAAGGGTATAGATTTGGGCGTGAAATCTTCAGCTCCCTCCTGTCCTCTTCCAAACAAATCCTGTCTCAGTACGACCTCAGACTACTCTGGTTTCAGTAGAAACTCAGACCATTGAAGTAAGAGATGAGATGGAGGACAGGAGACAAAGAAAAACAGGTTTCTCCAATCTATCCCTGGGATCATATGCATAGAGCAGCCAGAGAGACTGAGGCACAGCCACACAAGCTGTTGCCTCTTTATGAAACACCCACTGGGAGACATAATCAGTCTGTGAGAGTTAATAAGCCTTTCTCTTATCAAGAAATACAAAGAATCAAGGAGGATCTGGGAGACTATTTAGAGGACCCAGAAAAATATATTAGAGCTTTTAAAGGTGTTACTCTGCTTTATGACCTCACTTGGGAGGATGTGATGTATATCTTGGGACAATCACTGACTTCCGAGTCAAAGACTCGAGTTTTGGGAAAAGCGGTTGCTTATGGAGATGAGTGGCTTGGTAATGAATCAGTAGGGAAGAGGGAGAACGAGATAGCGGCTCTCCCCACTGGGAATTAGGCGGTCCCAACTATAGAACCAGACTGGGACTACAACACAGCTAAAGGAAGATGGGATCAGAGTCATTTTGTTAGATGTATTCTTGAAGGACTTAGGCAGACGTGTTCTAAGCCTTTAAACTATGGCATATTGACAGACATAGAACAGGAGGAGAAGGAAGCTCCTGGTAAATTCCTAGACAGACCTCAAGAAGGCCTTCACAGGTTCACTGAGATTGATCCCGAAAGTGAAGAGGGAAAAGTGATCTTAAAGGATAGATTTCTCACTCAGTAGGCTCCAGATATCTGCCACAAGCTATTAAAACGGGCGTATGGACCAAATCAGTCTTTAGATACTTTGTTACAACTGGCTCAGACAGTCTATTATGGTAGGGAATATGAGGAAAAGAAAGAAAGGCAAAAAAAGACAAAGGAAAAGGCAGAAGCCTTCGCCATAGCTAAGAAAAACGTTCTTAAACAGCCTGAGAAAAATGCCTAGAGGGACCCAGGTGAAAAGAGATGGGCTTGCTATTACAGTGGAAAGGAGGGGCATCTCAAATGGGATTGCCCTCAGGCATCTAAGCCGCCCCCAGCTCCTTGTCTGCAAAGGACCACACTGGAAGAGAGACTGCCCCCAGAGGCATAGGTCTCCGGGGTTGGACTCTCAAGACAATCAGGACTGAAGGTGCCTGGGGGTCCCCACACAAGCTCCCGTCCTAATTACACCTGAGGAATCCCGGGTATTAATAATTGTGGGGGATCAATCCATCGATTTCCTTTTAGATACTGGGGCAACTTATTCTGTGCTTACTGAAGCCCCTGGCCCACTTTCTTCCCAATCCGCTTCCTTACTGGGACTGTCTGGACGAGCCAAAAGGTATTATTTCAGTTATTCTTTCTCTTGCAACTGGGATTCTGTGCTGTTTTCACACGAGTTTCTGATCATGCCAGAATCTCCCTCACCCCTTTTGGGAAGGGATATACTGAACAAGGTCCATGCCTCTGTTTTCATGAATATGGAGCCCTTCCTTTCTCTCCCTTTAGTTGAACAAAATGTAAATCCTAGAGTATGGGCTGATGGAAAATCTGTTGGTCGAGCACAAAATGCTATTCCTGTAGTTGTTAAGCTCAAAGACCCACACGTATTCCCACATAAGAAGCAGTATCCATTGAAACCTGAGGTTAAGGAAGGGTTAAAACCCATCATTGAAAATTTAAAGGAGCAGGGACTATTAATTCCCTGTAACAGTCCTTGCAACACTCCTATTTTGGGTATAAAGAAATCGAATGGTAAATGGAGACTAGTTCAAGATTTACGAAAAATAAATGAGGCTGTAGTTCCTTTACACCCCATGGTGCCTAATCCTTATACTCTATTGTCTGAAATTCCTGAACAGGCCAAATATTTCTCAGTAATTGATTTAAAGGATGCCTTCTATTCAGTGCCTTTGGTGGAAGAAAGTCAATTTCTATTTGCCTTTGAAGACCCTACACAGCCAGCTTCTCAGTTAACCTGGACAGTTTTGCCCCAGGGATTTCGTGATAGTCCTCACTTATTCGGATAAAGTTTGTCACAGGATCTACAAAACTTTAATAGCTCTGAAGCGGTGGTGTTACAATATGTAGATGATATTTTGCTCTGTGCTGAGACAGAGGAAGCTTGTTCGTGAGCCTCAGAAGATTTCTTAAACTTTCTGGCAGGCTGTGGTTACAAGGCATCAAGAGAAAAGGCTCAGCTTTGTCGACTGTCGGTTAGATATCTGGGCCTAACCATATCAGAAGGGACTAGGGCCATAGGCCCTGAGAGAATTAAACCTATACTAAATCATCCCCTGCCTATGACTTTAAGACAATTGAGAGGATTTTTGGGAATCACAGGTTACTGTTGCATTTGGATTCCGGGTTACGGGGAACTTGCCCGGCCTTTATATAAACTTATAGCTGAAACTCAGCAGGCCGAAACCAACAAACTGGTTTGGTCTCCAGAAACTCAAAAGGCTTTTAAGGTTCTTCAGACTGCTCTCCTGCAAGCTCCAGCTCTTAGCTTGCCCACAGGGTCAGAATTTAATTTGTCTGTCACTGAAAGAAAAGGTGTGGCATTGGGAGTTTTGACACAATCCCGAGGGCCTCACCAGCAACCTATTGCTTATCTAAGCAGAGAATTAGATGTAGTTTCACATGGGCAGCCCCACTGCCTAAGAGTAATTGGGGCAGCGGCTTTATTAGCACCTGAAGCTTTAAAAATAATTAATGGATGAAACCTTACTTTACTGACTTCTTGTGATGTGAGTGGAATCTTAAATTCTAAGGTTAATATTTGGATGACAGACAGTAGGCTTCTTAAATATCAGTCATTGTTGTTAGAAGGACCAGTAACTAAGTTAAAGTTTGTGGAAATTTAAATCCTGCCACTTTCCTTCCTGAGAAGGAAAATGAAACACCTGATCACGATTGTTCTCAATTCCTAACTTTAAACTATGCAGCTCGGGAGGATCTAAAGGATACCCCATTAGACAATCCTGACATGGAAATATTTACAGATGGCAGTTCTTTTGTTCGGGATGGAAAGCATAAAGCAGGGTACGCCGTGGTGACTGCCAAACAGGTTTTGGAAGCAAAATCTCTCCCCCAGGCAACCAGTGCTCAGTTAACGGAGCTTGTGGCCCTGACCCCAGCTCTAGAGTTAAGCAAAGGGCAGAGGATGGGCCTGATAATCTATGTGAATCTACTTCTGTTGACTCCAAAAATCCTAAGTCTGCCGTTTGATCCTCAAGACAATGCCTTCCTGTCCTGGGCTCACTCCTACGCTGCATTCCACAATTGGTCTAACTGCTGGGTCTGTGGAGCACTCCCCTCTTCATCAGTGGAAGGCTTCCGGAGGTGGACATCTCCACTTCAAGGAAAAGACTTTCTCCAAGTCTGTGAATACCTTCGACAACAATCACATGCAATGCCTCTTCTTCATCTGATGACATCTACCAACCCTAAAATGGACTGGGGCAACACTTTGCACTTTAACTACAGACATAATGTGACTTTTAATTTTGATTCTGAATGTTGTGTTTTTGCTGTTTGCTCCCTGCACCTGTAATTGTATTACTGGATTTGTTTCTAGCCGCATGAAAGCTTTTAAGTTACAAATGATTGCTCAAACTCCGGCTACTGTTGCAACTTCCTCCAGCTACTCTTTGGGGCCCCTGGATCAGATATCCTCAATATGAGGATTAGGAGAATATGTTGCCTCACCAATTTAGGGACAACACCCCTTGTCAGCTCGGAAGCAGTTGTGGAACGAGAACGACGCCCCTTTTCCCTAGGCAACATAATTCTCCTAAAAGAAAAGGGGGGAATGAGAGAGTCACTTCCTAGGCAGGTTGATAAGGAGTCTAGGGGTCCCCAAGGAGAGAGGGGTCTGGAATTCTCAAGGAGGAAGAAAGGACAAACTTTTTTTCTTTATCCACATTCCTTAGGATTATATAACAATAATGTATCCTGCCTGAGGACAGTGGTATCTTAAAATGTAAATTATGGGAGTAGACCTGGTCTTTACAAGGATGTATCCTGCCTGAGGACAGTGTTATCTTAAAATGTAAATTATGGGAGTAGGTCTGATGAGGTCTTTACAACCTCCAGACATTCTTTGGATTATATAACTTCATTGTTAACACTAGCAAGCGGGTACTCTTTCTGCCCCCTTCTGATGCCTATGTCAGAAGCCTTCTCTATCTCCTTTATACTTTAATAAAACTTTATTACCCAAAAGCTCTGAGCGATCAAGCCTCGTCTCTGGCCCCGGATTGAATTCTTCTCCTCTGGGGGCCAAGAACCCCGTTGTCTTCGTGTGATTCAACAACAACCTTTCACTATTATTGTGGGAACTGCTCCGGTTACTACCGAGAATGTCCTCTCTCATTCTAAGCTCATCTTGTGACATCTCACTTATTTTGGGGGAGCCTATTAAATAATGCTTTCACGCTTGACTCAAATCCCAGGCTTCCCTGAGGTCTTGGCAGATGTGAACACTCTTTTTCGCTACTTCTGTACTGCCTTTATGAATACACTTTTGTTCTGTTACACCTAATTAGTTACATGTCTGTAAATTCTACAGTGACATGAACTTCACAGGGCAAAGGATGTGTCTAATTCATTTCTCTATGTCTGTTATCAAGACACTGCTTAGAAAATAATGGATCTTTAATAAATAGAATGTTTATTCAATAAAATAACTCTCATTGATTCAAAATGGTTGAAATGGGATGGGGAAACATACAGAATAACTGATATTCTAATTAACCTAGTAACCTAAGTTACTAATGTTATAACGTAACACTGATTACAGTGTTTGTCCAGTTGCATATAATTATCTACCTATAAGAGTTAAAAAATTTGTAATGTTACTTTATATTTAGTTAATATTAAGCACATACTTCAGGATACTATGGATGTTGGGTGAGCACTGTATCTTCCAGGCCATATCTGAGGATGAGGATAAAATCAAACTCTAACACTGTTAGCTGAGGCCTTTGCAACAGTTATTTATATCAACACAGTGAGGATTAAGTCTCCTAACAGCTCTGTCTACATCATCTCCTCCTGTTTTAGCCCCTCAGCTGTTGATTCCCTATATTCTATGTATTGCTGGTAGGACCATGTCTTCCCCACTCATCACTTTTCCTTGGGAAGGAAAGGATAGCACATACAGCTCCACTCCTCATGCCCCCAACACAATTTCTCTCTTTAGGGAAGAGAAGTATATTGCTTGATGAGTGAGTTTGGCAGAAGGAAGTAGGATTGTGTGGCTCAGCCTCTGCCAAGGCATCTCTGAGGCTGCTTTCTGGTCTGTTCTCTGAAATGCAGCAAGTGGTCTGCTCTGCAGGTGTGATCTATAGTGGTCCCGCAGAGTCAGGGACTGCTTGCCCAATCCATGGATTAAAGCCTTGGCCCTTTGTGGCTGCACTGAGAAATCTTGCCCTCCATTCCACATTTGATTCATAATAAAGGATTTTGTTTCTTTTTAGATCTTTGTCTGCTTCTTGTGTCTGTCTTTCAATTGGCTTTGAATTCTGGAAAGGGAAAATGATTGTAACTCATTGACCCTTCCCTCTAAAACCTGAGCAAGCAGTCCACAGAGTTTACAGTGGATTTGCTTTCTTTTGTTTCTGTTGCCTATTTTTTCCAGCCCACTCTATATCCATGTCACAAGAGAATGATGGACTCTGCGCCCTGCCTCTGGATGGAAACTGGAGCACTCTGCCTTGAGATAAACTTTGTCATCTGGATTCTCTTTCCCTCAAGAGATACTTGATCGTTAGCAAGGAGAATACTGAAAGCTTTATTTGTAACTTCTCTACACACGTACTAGTCTACCTTAATCCTCTGGTTAGATGCTCAGTATTAAGCTTGTGCTCCTACAAGGGGGAAAAAAAAAAAAGAATCTGTCAAAATTCTTTAACATATTCTGAATATTCAAACATAATTGATGGAAGAAAGTAACTGATTCATATTATTTTGTGCAAGAGGGTTAGACATTATTATTAATGAATGATTATTAATCAATAATTTACAGAGCACAAACATGCTGGAAAAGTACAGAGCACCTTAGATATAGAAAGGGAGGTAATTGTTCATTGTCCCCTTCACATTTTGGACCCTCTTGGACAAATAAAGCAGTCATTGGTCTGATATGTATGTTCCAGTCATGAAAAAATACTTCTTAAGGTTAGAGTCACCCTTTTGTATAAAGTTTTATAGACTGTATGTGTTCATGCATGCTCAGTCACTCAATCATGTCCAACTATTTGCAACCCCATGGACTGTAGCCTCCAGACTTTGTCCAGGGAATTCTCCAGGCAAGAATACTAGAGTTAGTAGCCATTCCCTTCTCAAGGGGATCACCAGACTCAGGGATCGAACCCAGGTCTCCTAAATTACAGGCAGATTCTTTAGCTCCTGAACCACCAGGGAGCCCATCCATGTCCCAAATACTCCTAAAAGCATAGACCTCCTTTTCTTTCACAGAAAAGCCCTTCCATAAAACTCAGGGCTGGATTATAGTTTCAGCTACTAATAATATGTTTGTCTCAGTCTTTGTACCTCATCATCTCGCTTTATCTACATGAGTGATTTCCACTCTCTCACATCTTTTTACACGTAGGTTTCCCAGGCGGTGCAATGGTAAAGGATCTGTCCACAACCCAAGAGACCTGGGTTCAATCCCTGGGTCGGGAAGATCCCCTGGAGAAGGGAATGGCAACCCACTCTAGTATTCTTGCCTGGAGAATACCCATGGACAGAGGAACCTGGTAGGCTACAATCCATAGGGTTGCGAAGAGTCAGACGCAACTGAGCAACTTCACTTTACCCACAATAGTAGATACAATGGTCATCTGAATTAAATTCACATGTTCCCATCCATTCACGTACACTGACTCCTAAAATGTTGATATTCACTCTTGCCATCTCCTGCTTGACAACAACCAATTTACCTTGATTCACAGACTTAAAATTCCATGTTCCTATGCAAAGTTGTTCTTTACAGCATCAGACTTTACTTTCACCACTGGCACATCCACAGCTGAGCATCATTTCTGCTTTGGCCTAGCCTCTTCATTCTATCTGGAGTTATTTCTCTGCTCTTCTCCAGTAACATACTGGACACCTACCAACCTGAGAGGGGCTCATCTTCCAGTGTCTTATCTTTTTGCCTTTTCATACTGTTCATGAGGTTCTTGAGGCAAGAATACTGAAATGATTTGTCATTCCCTTCTCCAGTGGACCACATCTGGGTGGCCCTACATGACAAGGCTCAAAGCTTCACTGAGTTACACAAAGCTGCAATCCATTTGATCATTTTACTTAGCTTTCCTAGACTGTGGTTTTCCTTCTCGGGGTTGTGAGATTATAGTTCTTACTTCTGTCTGCCCCCTGATGGATGAGGAAAAGAGGCTTGTGCAAGCTTCCTTATGGGAGGAACTGGCTGTGGGGAAAACTGAGTCTTGCTCTGGTTGGCAAGATGACATACAACATGTCTTCTTAAGACTTCCTTGTGGCTCAAACGGTAAAGAATCTGCCGGCAATGTAGGAGACCAGGGTTCGATCCCTGCGTTGGGAAGTTCCTCTGGAGAAGGGAATGGCAATCCACTCCAGTATTGTTGCCTGGAGAATTCCATGGACAGAAGCCTGGTGGGCTACAGTCCATAGGGTCGCAAAGAGTTGGACACGACTGAGTGACACACACACACACACACACACACACACTGGTGGGCAGGGCCCTGCTCAGTAAATCTTGAATCCAATTGTCTGCTGATGGGTGGGGCTGTACTTCCTTCCTGTTAGTTGTTTGGCTTGAGGCGACTCCATCCTGGAGTATACAGGCTCTACAGTAGGGTTACTCAGTGACCTCCAAAAAGGACTTATTCTGGTATACACCTCCCAGGACTGCTGCCTCTTGCCTTATCTGCTTATGGAGACACTGTGATCAGGAAAGTGGTTTTACCAGAGTGGATTTCCTGCCATTTCCCAAACACTGAACATTTGGTGGTAGATAGAAACTGTTTGTGTACTTCCTAGGGGAAATACACAGCCCTTTCGTTCTTGGCTTCTCTTAGGACTTACAAATGTGTCTCCCTTCAGTTGCCTTGCTGATTTCTTTGCTCATCTGTCATCACAGGTGGTCCTTAAACTTCACCTGTTTCCTCTTCCTCCATTATTTACTGAGACTTTACTTGTGATGATATAAATGCAAGACAGGCTTCAGAGGTCATGGATAACTATAGGATGAGGGTGATGAGAACCTCTCCTGTATGAAATTCCACTTCATTGAGGATATTTACAGGAGGAGACTGAGGTAGTGGAGTAACTTTTGATCATGCTGTACTACTTCCTAAGCCTTTGATGGTTGATTATCATTTACTTGATGATGTGGTGGTGTCTAATGGGAGGAAAATATAAGCACTGAGGAAGATCATTCCACGTATCCTGGGAGTTGATTTCAAGGTTTTCCACTTCAATAAAACATATATCACCATTTTTTATGTTTGTGAAAACAGCCCTCCACCTCCCAGCTAGTATTCTCCCATGAGAGCAAATTCTAACATAGCATGTCACTCTTTATTCACTATGACTGCCCAGTGCCCTTCAGCCCCTGCCATAAAAATTTGGCAGTTATAAATTGGCAGCATCTTTCTCTCGTACATTCTGCTGGGAAGCCTTCCTCAGTTTGGCATTGCTTTCTCTCTCCTTTGCTCTGGCTGTGAATCTGAAGAAGCATTCATTATGCAGATCTTCAAACTGTAATCTGCCCCTTCATTCGTCATCCATGCTGCCTCTATTGCCTCACCATCATGTCACTGGAGCCCTATTTAGTATATTTACCTGTTTTTAAATTTTGGTGGGTTTTAGTAGCAATGGGATTGACAAAGTGTTATGGTTAGGAATTCTCTATCCAGATCTCGTTTCTTTTCCAGGTCAAGGATTCAGAATATTTTCTTGATGAATGATGGAGAAATATTTGAGTAAGTTTGCCTGTGAATGTCCTTGACTGGCCTCTTGCTGCCATAATCAATTTGAACTATCTTTATATATAATTCATTTGCCCTTCCATCTAACAGTGCATTCAACACTGCTTCAATTTCTACTTGTGTGAAGGTCATTTCTTTGGTCTACAATATATCCCTTTCTTAATAGTATTATTTGCTGGCATACATCAATTTGCCTGAAATTGACTCATGTGCTGGCAGCTAGGCTAAATGCTTGCTTTGTTTTTGGCTGTGTGTGAAAGCCCAGTCCCAGATTGTCTTTCTGTTTTGAGGTGTGCAAAACATGGAGCACACTAGGGAAAAAGTAAGTATTCACATAGGAGCACTGCAATGGGATTGGTGTATCAGGGTGCCAGTTGGAGCCTCTGTCCAGTAGTATGATCTTAATTAACCACTTCACCTTCTAAGTCCAACATTCTCCTGTCTAAAATAAGGATATTGGACTACGTGGTTTCAAATGCTTATTCTCATTCTAGTTTTCTTAAAGCATTGTTATTGCTGGCATGGCAAATAAAAGTTATAAATCAAAACTACCTCTGTAGAATAGTAAACTTCTTTCATATGTTTTCCTATCATACAGATTACATTATCATGTGGTTTAAGCTGTCTCATAAGCATATAAAGGAGTGCTGTTTCTAATACTCCAACAAAACCAAACTATTTCAAATCCTAAAAGATGATTCTGTGAAAGTGCTGCACTCAATATGTCAGCAAATTTGGAAAACTCAGCAGTGGCCACAGGACTGGAAAAGGTCAGTTTTCATTCCAATCCCGAAGAAAGGCAATGCCAAAGAATGCTCAAACTACCACACAATTGCACTCATCTCACATGCTAGCAAAGTAACACTCAAAATTCTCCAAGCCAGGCTTCAGCAAAATGTGAACCATGAATGTCCAGATGTTCAAGCTGGTTTTAGAAAAGGCAGAGGAATCAGAGATCACATTGCCAACATCTGCTGGATCATCGAAAAGGCAAGAGAGTTCCAGAAAAACATCCATTTCTGCTTTATTAATTATGCCAAAGCCTTTCACTGTGTGGATCACAAAAAACTGTGGAAAATTCTGAAAGAGATGGGAATACCAGACCACCTGACCTGCCTCTTGAGAAATCTGTATGCAGGTCGGGAAGCAACAGTTAGAACTGGACATGGAACAACAGACTGGTTCCAAATAGGAAAAGGAGTACATCAAGACTGTATATTGTCACCCTGCTTATTTAACTTCTATGCAGAGTACATCATGAGAAACACTGGGCTGGATGAAGCACAAGCCAGAATCAAGATTGCCAGGAGAAATATCAATAACCTCAGATATGCAGATGACACCATGCTTATGGCATAAAGTGAAGAAGAACTAAAGGGCCTCTTGATGAAAGTGAAAGAGGAGAGTGAAAAAGTTGGCTTAAAGCTCAACATTCAGAAAACGAAGATCATGGCATCTGGTCCCATCACTTCATGGGAAACAGATGGGGAAACAGTGGCAACAATGGCTGACTTTATTTTTTGTGGCTCCAAAATCACTGCAGATGGTGATTGCAGCCATGAAATTAAAAGATGCTTACTCCTTGGAAGGAAAGTTATGACCACCCTGCTGCTAAGTCACTTCAGTCGTGTCCGACTCTGTGCGACCCCATAGATGGCAGCCCACCAGGCTCCCCCGTCCCTGGGATTCTCCAGGCAAGAACACTGGAGTGGGTTATGACCATCCTAGACAGCATATTAAAAAGCAGAGACATTACTTTGTCAACAAAGGTCCATCTAGTCAAGACTATGGTTTTCCCAGTAGTCAAGTATGGATGTGAGAGTTGGACTATAAAGAAACCTGAGCACCGAAGAATTAATGCTTTTGAACTGTGGTGTTGGAGAAGACTCTTGAGAGTCCCTTGGACTGCAAGGAGATCCAACCAGTTCATCCTAAAGGAGATCAGTCCTGGATGTTCATTGGACAGACTGATGATGAAGTTGAAACTCCAATACTTTGGCCACCTGATGCAAAGAGCTGACTCATTTGAAAAGACCCTGATGCTGGGAAAGATTGAAGGTGGGATGAGAAGGGGACAACAGAGGATGAGATAGTTGGATGGTATCACCGACTCAATGGACATGAGTTTGGGTGAACTCCGGGAGTTGGTGATGGACAAGGAGGCCTGGCGTGTTGTGGTTCATGGGGTCACAAAGAGTCAGACACGACTGAGTGACTGAACTGAACTGAACTGAACATATTTCAGTCTACTATCTCAACACTTTTAGAATATTTTTTATGTGAAGCTTTTTCACATTGGACTTTTATGATCTTGTTTAGGAAAATATCAGATTATCTAACTTAAACCAAAGGGATGGAGAGAGGAGGAAAAATTCTTAATAAGTTATTCTTTCAAGCAGTTACATTATTTCAGCTATTCTAGCTTTTACAAAAGTTATACAGCTCAGAGCCCCATTGTTCTTCAAGCAGTAATTTTATAAAAGCTTACATTATGTTTGTGGTTATTATATTAAACTCCAAAATATGAGTTATGCTATGGAAATGTCTAGTATGTGTGACATTATATCCTATGACATTTTCAAAATCTCAAAATTTTCCATCATATAGAATTGGTATAAAATCAATGGGGGATAATTAGAAGGAGATGAAATCACAAGGCTGGAATAGGAAAAGAAGGGAAAAGTAGAAAGTTCCAACACTCTCACCATCCCCTGCAAAAAAAAAAAAAAACCTATCTCAAGGGATCTTGCAAATGATAAAGGAAGTCAAGAAGAATACACCAGAACCTTAGACTTTTACTTTTGCTTCTCTAAAGAAGCAGAGTATATATCTGAAAATATTATGGGACATAGAAAGCAAAGCCATAAAAACAAAAAAAATTCTTTAATATCTGGATAAAGGACTAGACTTGGAAAAGTGTCCCTCAATACATACAACATGTGCAACAAACCAAGACAGATCTGCAGGTTCACAGTTCAAACTGGAAGAGAGAGAGAACTCAAAAGGCTTCTGGTGAGTAGAGTCAGTAAATGGAAAAAAGGAGAGTTGCCATATTAATGGGTTAACATGTATTAAATGTCACTGAAAACTGAGTTTTCTAGATATTTGATTTCATTTTAATAATAAAAATTTTGACAGATTCTCCTTCAACTCCAGTGGTTCTGACTGTATTTTTCCTATAAGGTTTTAAATTCATGGTTGGGGAAAGTGAAAGTGGCTCAGTTGTGTCCGAGTTTTTGTGACCCCATGGACTATATACAGTCCATGGAATTCTCCAGGCCAGAATACTAGAGTAAGTAGCCATTCCCTTCTCCGGAGGATTGTACCAAGCCAGGGATCGAACCCAGGTCTCCCACATGGCAAGCAGATTCTTTACCAGCTGAGCCAACAGGGAAGCCCAAGGATCCTGGAGTGGGTAGCCTTTCCATTCTCCAGCGGATCTTCCCAACCCAGGAATTGAACCGGGTTTCCTGCATTGCAGGTGGATTCTTTACCAGCTGAGCTACCAGAGGATAGAAACTTTTTGTATGTAAAGTGACTATAATAAATGTGTATGTTACTTGAGCTTTCTGCTTTGTTGATTCTTTGTCATTTGATCCACTGAAAAGCTCCAATAAATGGGATTATATTTTGCTTTCCTCAACTGAAGAAACCTACAAACACTAAGGTTAAGTGGCTTGTCTACAACTTGCCACAAAGTCAAGAAGTGGCAGAGATGGGACTAACACCAAAGTCTCCAGCTTCTCAGACTTTCATCAAGTACCTATGTTCCTTCCGTCAAAACTGTAAAGTTAAAAAATAATACTCCACCTCAAACTCAGAATAACCAAAACAATTTTGTCCCTTAATTTTTCTATGGAACTTCTTAAGCATGTCTCTTAAAATTACTCACAAACTGTGGTATGATGGAAACTAAAATGACCTTTTACTTGAAGTACTGAATCAAAATTACAGCTCCTGTACTGTCGTATGAGCTCTTGGACATGTCATTTAAGATCTCTAAGTTTTAGTCTATCTGTAAAATTACAATCAAAATACCATCCCTATGAGATTAAGTGGAATTAAATAATCCATTCAAAACCATTTTGTAAACTACAGATTATCACTAGTAATTTACTATGTATGCTGAAGTAATTCTTTTTCAGAAAATGTCAGTGACTTCCTGCTGCTTGTGAAATAACATTCACCCTCTTATGCAAGGCACTGAAAGTCCTCTTTGATGTTCATTATCAATCTCTTTTTCTGCTAATAATAATAACTAACATATATTGGGTTTCCCTGGTGGCTTGGGAGGTAAGAATTTGCCCGCAATGCCGGAGACTTGGGTTCATTCCCTGGGTCAAGAAGATCCCCCAGAGAAGGGAATGGCTACCCACTCCAGTGTTGCCTGTTCCTCAATTCCATGGACAGAGAGGAGCCTGGTGAGCTATAGTCCACGTGGTCCACAAAGAATCGGACACTGCTGAGCGACCAACACTACTGGGGAATTACTGTGTGCCAAGGATATACTGAATATTTATTATCTCATGTCAACCTCACAGCAAGCTTGTTCTAAAGGCATCATTATTAATTCAGTTTTGAAGCTATTAGTTGGTATTTGGGAAGTTCAAGAAACCTGTCCAACATATGCACAAAGAGGAAGGAAGGGAGTCAAATCTTGATTGATTCCAAAGTAAACGTAACAATCATGTATTGATTGCATTGCTTCTAAAGACATCATTTTTCTTGGTCATCACCTGGCCATAAATCACTCTCAATTCTCTGACAACTATGAACCATGCTATGAAAAAGCTTGGTATAGAAGCTCACAATGATGCTGGACAATTACAGATGAATGCATAATCTGGGTAGACAGTGGCCAAGAGTGCATTCTTTAAAATTATATGACCTTGGGTTGAACCAGATCTACCACAGACTAGCACTGTGATCCTTAGAAAGGTATTCTGCCTCTGTTCTTTATCCTTAAAAATGAGATAATAATAAAACTAACCTCAGGGTGTTGCTATGAGAAGTAACTGAGTAAATGTGGGTTAAGCCCTAAGCATGATGTCTGGCACATAGATACTACTATAAAAGTTTTAGAGGTTTTGTTATCATTGATATCCATCCCATGTCATCCACCACAGATCTGTATGCATGTACTTCACAAAATTATCTGCCTTTCTGCCTCAAATTCACTAGTTGACTGGACTAATTATTCAGACCTAGGCCAAAACGTTGCTTTGTATATGAATCAGTCTTTGATGTGCCTGCCATGTCCTCATTTTCTTGCACCCACTCAATCAAGCTCTTTTATTACATTCATAGAACTATGAATGTCTAATGTCTCTAATGTCTCCTTAAAGCATTTATCATAATTGTTGTTAAATAGTGAATTGGACTATTAGTCTTTTTTTTTTTTAAACTTTACAAAATTGTATTAGTTTTGCCAAATATCGAAATGACTATTAGTCTTAAAAATTTCTGGACCTTTCACCAGAATGTGCCCATGAGGACACAGGCTATTGTCTACTGCTGTATCTGGAACAGTAAAGTGCTTGATACAAACCTATTGGATAAATGAATAATGAATGAATGAATCTCATATTCCTTTATTTTATCTCTTTAATTTATGTACTGTCTCATGGTTTGAAAATCCATTTTGTCTTTTTTCCCTATGAATTGTTCTGTTTGTATCATGCATATCCAAACTTTCTGGCCAACACTAATTGACTAAAAATATTTATAGGAATTTCCCGTCATTATATCTGTGCCAGTGACAACTAAATTGCCATTTTCTTCCTCCTTAAATATTAGATTTCTGAAATACAAGTAGATTAACTCAGCTAAGAAAACAAGAAATAAAAATATTTTCATGTTATGCACACTGCTTTTAAACTGCATTTTGAATTTGTTTCTCAAAATTTGCATAATCATTCATGAATCTCCTTTCATTTGAATACCACAGTAATGACAACTTAAGAGATATTGTTTGCTGTTTATTCAAAACAGATTTCATTTATCAAAGTAGATCTTTATGTGTACACCCTGTTTCATTCCACATATGGACTCAATTAGTAACATGATCATTTATGCTGATGCCATTTTGGAATTATGACTTGAAATATATCATAGTAACTTCTGTAATCTTAAGGAGCAGTGCTTTAATTTTTTAATCTGGTTACACAGAAGAAAGTAAATGGAGAAAGAAGAAGCAGGCAACAGAAGATGAGATGGTTAGACGTTAGATGAGATGGTTAGACATTAGATGAGATGGTTAGATGTTAGATGAGATGGTTTAGATGGTTAGATGAGATGGTTTAGATGGTTAGACTCAAAATGCACATGAATTTGAGCAAATTCCAGGAGATACTGGAGGACAGAGAAGCCTGGTGTGCTGAAGTCCACGGAGTCACAAAGACTCAACAACAATTTAGCAACTGAACAACAACAATTATACAGAAAGTATTTTAAAACTTGAAATCTCACGTCACATTTGATTTATCAATATTTCTGCTATTTATGGCTTAACACATCAAGACTTCAAAACAAGGAAATAAGGTTGGTTGAGTGCCACTTCTATCCAAAGGTGAACTTTAATCCCTGCATAAAACTCCCTCTTTTCCTATGAGCTGATAACACAAAGAAGTTTTATCTTAATTGTGACCTGATATACTAAGATTTTTAAAATTTATTTTGTACATGCGTTGCCCTGTCCCATGTACACCTGTGGCTGATTCATGTCAATGTATGACAAAAACCACAATATTGTAAAGTAATTAGCATCCAATTAAAATAAATTTAAAAAATTTATTTTGTAGTGAATATATTTGATTCTATTCATCATTTAATTTTACCATATTAGTGAGGCCACTGACAAAAGTAAACTCTCCCTTTAAAGTAGTATGAAGTTAGAAACTCGAAAAAAACAAAAACAAAAACAAACCAGTTTCAGCTCTACTTCTCACTAGATGAATAAAGCCAAGTGTGTATATGATGTTTTGAATCCTTCTCATCCTGCAAAATGGGGCTAACAATAGTTCATGCCTTGCAGAGATTCTATGAAGATTCAGTGATATAGTGCTTTGAAGAAGTTTATCACAGATCCTGGCACAGAGGATCAATAAACACTCCATAAACATTAATTATGATCACTTATTATTATTATTATACTTATGTGTGGATATCTGCATCATTCACATGGACACATTTATTCTCTTTACATGGATAAGTTTATTCTTCTCTAGATAGCACAGACTTTGGTGTCTGCCTGGCAATTGTTTTGTCTACCCTTTGTATGCCTTACACACAGTAAATCATCAGTTAATTGAAAGCTGATGTGTTGGTTTACCTTGTCGGCATTATTCACTTGCCTTCCAGAAAAGTAAACTGAACATATTCTTCTGTGTGACACTGGAGAAACAGAGGTGTCCAATGTGATTTTGTGGATGGCTTTTAACTCAAAATTTATCCGAAAAACTAGTATGTTTAAAGCCATGGTTAAAGTCAAACTCTTAGAGAATTAGAGAGAAAAAATAGCTCTGTATCATATTATACTTAAAGCACTTATGCCAAATAAGACATTCTCAAGTTAATTATCTAATCTAATGTAGTCACAGTTGAATTACTTTGGAAGTAATTAGGGGAACAAAGCATTGATAAGGTGTGTGTGTGTGTGTTTCCTGAATAATAGCATCTAAAACAGGTTATTTTCTTTGAATTTTAAAATGGAATTTAAAAACTTTCAGGATGGAAGCAATTATTTTTATGTATACTTATGGTATCTTAAACAATTGATCTACAGGATTCTGCCACAGTCAAATTCATGGTACTGGCAATGTCTTGAAATTGGCACATTCTTTAATTTTTTAATAGGCATTGATGGGAGAAGGAGAGATGTATTTTATTCAATTTAAGAATCAAAATAGTGGTCTTACTGGTTTCTCTTTTCCACAATACTTTGCCAAACAGACATCCTCAAAGAAAAGTGTGCTAGGAGACAATGCTACATGATGCAAATCTAGTAGTCAAGAGTGGTAAGGGTGAAGCTGATGAGGTAGGTTTCAGTCATGCAGTAAAGGACGCTGGGTACCATGCTTAGGAGACTGAAGGCAATGTGGGTTTGAGCAGGGTAATAACATGATCAAATCTGCATTTTTTGAAATCACTCTGGTGCCTAGGATAAGAGTGGGGAGAAATCAGAAATGGGAGGAATAATTTGGAAGTCAGAACAGAAGCTGGAAATGGCCAGAACTAAAGGTATAATAGTTCTTATGGGGAAAGGATGTAAGAAACTATAGGATCTATTTTTAGTTAACTTGGCAAGATAAGAAAAAGGAAGGAATCCTTCTATGATCTTATATATTTATATCACACAGGATACTTACATATATTTGGCTGAAACTTTATATAATTATAAAATCTCAGCATAAAAAAAGCTAAATAAATAAAAATAGATATCAAAGAACCTGGCCAAATAATAAGGAAAAAGAATTCTGGGAAATCAGGACATTCTACAAACAGAAAGCCTGGGGATCAGGGAGAGAATACACACACACACACAAACACACAGACACAGGCACCCCCCCCCCCCCGCACACACACACACACAGATGATACATGTAGCAAAGGAATATAGAACATTCAAAAGTTTTCTAGCCTTAAGTAATTTAAAGGACAATGAGATAACAATCTAAAAGGTAGCAGACTCTGATTCAGGAAAGAGAAAGTGATGACTTTTACTAATGTAATCAGTGGTGAAATGTTTTGTAATTTATTATTATTATATACAAATATAGCTGAGAAACATAGAAGTCAATCTTCTAAATAGTGGTTGAACAGTTATTGAAAGGCAGGAACAGATAAAGAATAAAACAAATAACTCAGTGTCAGGCTCATCATGTTGATCTGCTTGGACATTTCTGTAATAGTAGTACTACTAATTGTAACAATACTTTAATTATTTACCAATACTTCAACATACTATAAATTTGAAAAAGTGTACAGTATTGATGGATTGATCCATTGAGCTACTGGAAAACTCTTCTCTTTCTGATTTGACTGGCACTTCTAAGAACACATTTTTCTTCAAGCATTGATGGAAACGAGTTGGGAAATGACTGAACTCTGTTTTCTTTAAATATGGTAAATAAAGCTTTATTTGGGGAAATAAAGAGAAGTATACTCTCAGGCTACTTTTTCAGAATAGCCAAATCCTGAAAAAGTATGCTATCAAAGAAAATGCAAGATATGTTACTATATTCTCAGGAAAAAGAATTGATGCTCCAATATTACCCAATCTATAGCAAGCTGATTGGCTTATAAAATGGGTTTTCACTTGATTTAAATGAAAGTGAATACCTCATTTTAATTTATTGCACTTTATCTCACACATAAATAGCCCCTTAAATTTATTACATAGTATCTACAAAGAACACATCTGTAAAGGACCCACCTAGGCTTACTAATGTCAGGAATAATCTCTTTAGGTTGTTCCACTTTTACAGCACTTCACAGTGACATACTCAAAGAGTTTCAGTGGTTTGAATACACCATGTGTTTGTACCTCAAAAGGGATAAGCTGCACAATGCACATATACAACCTAGAGCTTAGAAAAGTGATGCCAAAGGTTAGTCTGAGTTAAGAAGAAAAAAAAAAAAGGTCAACTAAAAAACAGGGTAAGAAAAATGTGAAAATCTGGGAGTCATGCAAAATAACTCTTGATGTAAAAGTACTAAAATTTTTCCAGCATATACAGTGCAGTGAAATTTACATTAAACTGGCTTGAGCAACACTAAAAATTTAGTCTAGGTTTCACTAGTGACTTAAAACATGACCTTGTACGTGTCATGTAACTCAGTTTGTTCATCTACCTAAAAAGTACAAATGTTCTTAGAAGCAGAATAAACTGCATAAAATCCTCAGGTATTAAAATGCATTTGGGAGGCCTCTGCAGGTCAAGAGTTTTGAAATTCTACATGTAAGACAAAATCCAAAAGAGAAAAAATCCAGTTTCTTCTGCTGGTATACCACAGAAACCTAAGTATTCATCTCCCAGCTAAATATCCAGATTATCTTTCTACAGCTATCTACAGTTCATTATATGAAGACATTTTCTCATTTTCCTGATAAAATTTATTTTTATCGACTACAGTTTGAATTTCTGTATCCTCTGCAATCTCAATACCAAAGCAATATTATTTCCAACTAGTCATAAACCAAGGAAGGCAAAAAGATGAGCAGGAGATGAGCAAAGGGCTTTGCTGTGGAATTTATTATCTTAAATGCCAGTGGTTTAGTTCCCAGATAGCTTCAGTATGATGTGATTTATCATATTCAGTACCATGAGGACTACAGAGATTTTACTAAATTCAGGGAGATAAGGCAGAAAACAACAACTACAATAACCACTAAAACATAAACTCAAATAGTATCAGGGATCTCTGAATGCCAGGGAAAGAAACAGTGTCAGACTTTATTTTGGGGGGCTCCAAAATCACTGCAGATGGTGATTGCAGCCATGAAATTAAAAGACGCTTACTCCTTGGAAGGAAAGTTATGACCAACCTAGATAGCATATTCAAAAGCAGAGACATTACTTTGCCAACAAAGGTCCATTTAGTCAAGTCTATGGTTTTTCCAGTGGTCATGTATGGATGTGAGAGTTGGACTGTGAAGAAAGCTGAACGCCAAAGAATTGATGCTTTTGAACTGTGGTGTTGGAGAAGACTCTTGAGAGTCCCTTGGGCTGCAAGGAGATCCAACCAGTCCATTCTAAAGGAGATCAGTCCTGGGTGTTCTTTGGAAGGACAGATGCTAAAGCTGAAACTCCAATACTTTGGCCACCTCATGTAAAGAGTTGACTCATTGGAAAAGACTCTGATGCTGGGAGGGATTGGGGGCAGGAGGAGAAGGGGATGACAGAGGATGAGATGGCTGGATGGCATCACTGACTCGATGGATGTGAGTTTGAGTGAACTCCGGGAGTTGGTGATGGACAGGGAGATCTGGTGTGCTGCGATTCATGGGGTTGCAAAGAGTCAGACATGACTGAGTGACTAAACTGAACTGAACTGAACAGTTACTATAAGGAGTAATCTTAGGGGATTGTTTACATTATATCTATTTCACATCAAAAGGGAGCAGAGTTGAGCTTCATCAGTAGCTTCAAAAGCTGTTCAAAGTTCAAATAATAAGATTCTACAGGTGTAGAAAGAAGAAAAAAGAACTTTTCAGATACATACTCAATGACATCATAATTAGTTCTGCATTATACTAGTTATGATATAGATTCCTTTCTTATAATGAAAGCCAAAATAGAAGTTTGTATATCCCTCACATAGCAAACCAAAACAAATAGCCTAGGGCTCAAATGACAGTATTACTCTATCAAGGACAAAGTCCCTTTCTTTACCATGGCTAAATTACCCTCATTGCATACCTGCCAATCTTAGATAACTTCTCTTCAACTTCTGCTAAGCCATTCACATTCAGCCAGCCAGAGGAAAAAGGTAAGGAAAAGGGGAAGGGACAAGATGATGCTTCTTTCAAAGGCACATCCCAGAAGTTAGGATTACTTTGACTTAGAACCCATTGGCCAGGGCACAGGCACACTGGATGTGAGAGAGGCTGGAAATTGTCTTTATAGCTGTGCAGTCATATGCCTCACTCAAAGTCTGTTCCTACAGAAGGTTAGAATAGCTACACAGGGGCAACTATCAGTCTTTGCCACAGTCCACAGCTTATCTCTCCCCTGAAAGTTCAAATCCCTCTTCCCACACATCAAACCACAGCAGGAAGAGTCACACCTAGACCTGATGGAGAGCACTGCACACCACTTGGAGATGGACTTTGAAGTGGATGCAATTTGGGGATTGTCTCCCTTGTAGAGGAAGTGAGTATTCCAAGGGAACAATTCCTCTTAATGTGGCTTATCATGTTCACAACATTAAAATATAAAAGAAATAGATTATTTTTTCCACCCTTACATCAATATAAAATGGTGGAATAGAAATAGCACAAATGCATTTAAAACTCTGTTGGGAGGAAGCATTGGAAATTCTTATCAGTCACTCAGCTATAGCAACCATGAAATCCCACTGGGCAAGAGTGGTGAAAAATCTGTTTTGTCACTGAATTAAGTTCCTTGGTTAACACATATGGTAGCTCATTATAATGCCCCTGGATATTGTCACTGTAGTCCTTGGCTGTGTCCTGTGGGAGATTTTCCTTGTTCTAATCCTTCATAGTCAAAACTTTGGAGATTATAATCTTTTTAGAAGCTGGATATTTTGTGCAGTCCACTTTATGATGGTACAGATTTGAGGCCAGAGTTTTGCTACAAGGTTAGAAAAATAACAAGCTTTTGTAGGTAGCCTGCAATTCTTTGGAAATACAAATTTCTTCCAAAAAATTAGTAGGCTTCTAGTTAATTTTGTTGCCATGTAATCATAAGCAAAAATGTCATTAAAAGATGTTTTATTCTTAAATACCCTGAGGTCTTTAATTTACTAGACTCTTTTACTCTATCTTTAATGGATGGAGAGTCCCACATCTTAATCTGATTTATGCCCCTGAGCTGACTTTCACTGCCTGGCTGAAAAATTTTTTTTTCAGATTCAGAATTTTCTTTTCCTTTTTAAATTAGTATACAGTTGCTTTAAAATGTTGTTAGTTCCTCTTTACAACGAGTGAAGCAGCTATATGTATACATATATGCCATCCCTTCCTCAGTGATCAATGCAAAGAAATAGAGGAAAACAATAAAATGGGAAAGACTAGAGATCACTTAAAGAAAATTGGAGATACTAAGGGAATATCCAGTAATGCTGAAGAAGCTGCAGTTGAAAGGTTCTATGAAGACCTACAAGACCTTTTAGAACTAACATCCAAAAAAATGTCCTTTTCATTATAGGGGACTGGAATGCAAAAGTAGGAAGTCAAGAAACACCTGGAGTAACAGGCAAACTTGGCCTTGGAATATGGAATGAAGCAGGGCAAAGACTAATAGAGTTTTGCCAAGAGAACGCACAGGTCATAGAAAACACTCTCTTCCAACAACACAAGAGAAGACTCTACACATAGACATCACCAGATGGTCAACACTAAAATCAGATTGATTATATTCTTTGCAGCCAAAGATGGAGAAGTTCTATACAGTCAGCAAAAACAAGACCGGGAGCTGACTGTGGCTCAGATCATGAACTCCTTATTGCCAAATTCAGACTTAAATTGAAGAATGTAGGGAAAACCACTAGACCATTCAGGTATGACCTAAATCAAATCCCTTATGATTATACAGTGGAAGTGAGAAATAGATTTAAGGGACTAGATCTGATAGACAGAGTACCTGATGAACTATGGACAGAAGTTCATGACATTGTACAAGAGACAGGGATCAAGACCATCCCCATGGAAAAGAAATACTAAAAAGCAAAATGGCTGTCTGAGGAGGCCTTACAAATAGCTGTGAAAAGAAGAGAAGCAAAAAGAAAAGAGAAAAGGAAAGATAAAAGCATCTGAGTGCAGAGTTCCAAAGAATAGCAAGGAAAGATAAGAAAGACTTCCTCGGTGATCAATGCAAAGAAATAGAGGTAAACAACAGAATGGGAAAGACTAGAGATCTCTTCAAGAAAATTAGAGATACCAAGGGAACATTTCATGCAAAGATGGGCTCGATAAAGGACAGAAATGGTATGGACCTAAAAGAAGCAGAAGGTATTAAGAAGAAGTGGCAAGAATTCACAGAAGAACTGTACAAAAAAGATCTTCATGACCCAGATAATCATGATGCTGTGATCACTCACCTAGAGCCAGACATCCTGGAATGTGAAGTCAAGTGGACCTAACGAAGCATCACTACAAACAAAGCTAGTGGAGGTGATGGAATTCCAGTTGAGCTATTTCAAATCCTGAAAGATGATGCTGTGAAAGTGCTGCACTCAATATGCCAGCAAATTTGGAAAACTCAGCAGTGGCCACAGGACCGGAAAAGGTCAGTTTTCATTCCAATCCCAAAGAAAGGCAATGCCAAAGAATGCTCAAACTACTGCACAATGGTACTCATCTCACATGCTACAAAGTAATGCCCCAAATTCTCCAAGCCAGGCTTCAATAGTACAAGAACCACGAACTTCCAGATGTTCAAGCTGGATTTAGAAAAGGCAGAGGGACCAGAGATCAAATTGCCAATATCTGCTGGATCATCAAAAAAGCAAGAGAGTTCCAGGAAAACATCTACTTCTGCTTTATTGACTGTGCCAAAGACTTTGACAGTGTGGATCACAACAAACTGTGGAAAATTCTGAAAGATATGGGAACACCAGACTATCTGGTCTGCCTCCTGAGAAACCTGTAGGCAGGTCAAGAAGCAACAGTTAGAACTGGACATGGAACAACACATTGGTTCTAAATTGGGAAAGGAGTACATCAAGACTGTATCTTGTCACCCTGCTTATTTAATTTATATGCAGATTACATCTATGAGAAACGCTGGACTGGATGAAGCACAACCTGGAATCAAGATTGCTGGGAGAAATATAAATAACCTCAGACATGCAGATAACATCACCCTTATGGCAGAAAGTAAAGAGGAACTAAAAAGCCTCTCAATGAAAGTGAAAAAGGAGAGTGAAAAAGTTGGCTTAAAGCTCAACATTCAGAAAACGAAGATCATGGCATCTGGTCCCATCACTTCATGGGAAATAGATGGAGAAACAGTGGAAACAGTGTCAGACTTTATTTTTTTGGACTCCAAAATCACTGTGGATGGTGACTGCAGCCATGTAATTAAAAGACACTTACTCCTTGGAAGGAAAGTTATGACCAACCTAGATAGCATATTCAAAAGCAGAGACATTACTTTGCCAACAAAGGTCTGTCTAGTCAAGGCTATGGTTTTTCCTGTGGTCATGTATAGATGTGAGAGTTGGACTGTGAAGAAGGCTGAGCGCTGAAGAATTGATGCTTTTGAACTGTGGTATTGGAGAAGACTCTTAAGAGTCCCTTGAACTGCAAGAAGATCCAACCAGTCCGTTCTGAAGGAGATCAGCCCTGGGATTTCTTTAGAAGGAATGATGCTAAAGCTGAAACTCCAGTACTTTGGCCACCTCATGCAAAGAGTTGACTCATTGGAAAAGACTCTGATGCTGGGAGAGATTGAGGGCAGGAGGTGAAGGGGACGACAGAGGATGATGAGATGGCTGGATGGCATAACTGCCTCAATGGACGTGAGTCTGAGTGAACTCCGGGAGTTGGTGATGGACAGGGAGGCCTGGCGTGTTGGGATTCATGGGGTTGCAAAGAGTCAGACACAACTGAGCAACTGAACTGAACTGAACTGAATCACTGCAGATGGTGACTGCAGCTATGAAATGAAAAGACACTTGCTCCTTGGAAGAAAAGCTATGACCAACCTAGACAGCATATTAAAAAGCAGAGATATTACTTTGCAAACAAAGGTCTATATAGTCAAAGCTATGGTTTTTTCCAGTGGTCATGTATGGATGTGAGAGTTGGACTATAAAGAAAGCTGAACACTGAAGAATTGATACTTTTGAACTGTGGTGTTGGAGAAGATTCTTGAGAGTCCCTTGGACTGCAAGGAGATCCAACCAGTCCATTCTAAAGGAAGTCAGTCCTGAATATTCATTGGAAGAACTGATGCTGAAACTCCAATACTTAGGCCATTTGAAAAGACCCTGACTGACTCATTTGAAAAGACCCTGATACTGGGAAAGATTGAAGGTGGGAGGACAAGGAGCCGACAGAGGATGAGATCGTTGGATGGCATCACTGACTCGATGGACATGAGTTTGAGTAAGCTCTGGGAGTTGGTGATAGACATGGAAGCCTGATGTGCTGCAGTCCATGGGGTCACACAGAGTCAGACATAACTGAAAGACTGAACTGACTAATGCTCTCCCTCTTGAAGCTCTCCTGCCCCTGAAAACTCTTAATAGGAAATGCTTGGGAGAGACTTGAGGTTACAGTTTTACCTACTACATAGGCTATCTCTTCAGAGCCATCTGTTCCAATTAGCCTATACTGCTGTATCACTGACAGAACTTTAAAAAATAATAATAAATCAACAAAAAGAATTTATCATAGACTGATATTCCAAAGTTTTCCAACCAAATCTCCTATAATTATAAGCTCTAGTTGCAGGTCTGCTTTCCAAGGTAACTCAAGCAACTGTGTAATGAAGCATGTGTCTGCATACCAAAGGTCTACCACCCTGCAGCCTCTCCAGAAATCACAGAAAAGAGAGCTGCACACTTCAGATTGCTTTTTGTTAAATGCTAGCATTGATCTAGGTACCATCTGTATCACATAAATTCATAAATATTAGCAATAAGGGGAATCCAAGAATAGAAATATTTATGTATTTCTCAATAATTGTCTAGACATCCAAAGTGAATAAAGAGAAAGTAGAAGAAAAGAAATAAAAATGAGAAGAGACACGTATTAGATAGAAAATAACCTAAAATAATAGAGGAGGTCAACTAAGTCAAAAGTTGTTTCTTATAAATGACAAAAGTGTGGTAAAATTGATTAAGCAAAATAGAGAAGGGAGACATGAATACATATCAGAATTTACTGTTTAGACATAGTAGATATTTACATGTATTAAGAGGTAATAAGAACATGTTATGAAATATGTCATTCCAGTAAGCTTTAAGCCCAAAAATAATTACCATATTGTTAGAGAAATTAACATCAATACTAATTCAAGAAACAAAAAATGCTCACAGACCTAAACCATTAAAGAAACTGAATTAGTTAAAAATGTTTGCACAAAGGAAATTTAAGGCATAGGTAAGTTCTTCAGAGAGTTCTATCAAATATTTAAGAAAGAAAATAAAAATCTCTATATCTCTTCTAGTGAACAAGTAAAGAGGGAACACAAACTACTTATGTCACATAACGAAGCTGGCATTACTTTGGTACCAAACCTGACAAGATCACTTTGTGAGTAAAAAGGACATTTTGATTTCACTTGTGAATACAGATGAAAATAACTCTAAAGATACTTCCAAGATAGGCAAGGTATAATAATTTATGACCCAGCTGAGTTTATCCTAGGAATGACAATTGATTTACATTAGGAAACTAACAAATGTATTTGTTCAAAATCTATATAAGTGAAAAATTAAAGGTCTGGGTTGAGAAGAGAACAGTTTTGCTTCACAATAGAGAATCACAGCTTCTCTTCTAAGACCTCAGACCATTCACAGACCTGGAATATGGTGCACCAAAGAGAGGTCTGATTTTGTTTTTGAGTATATCCAGTATTTCTTTCTATCTTTCTACTAAGGGACCTGCAACTCCTTACCAAGTTGATTGTATCCAAGAAGGAGGAAAATAGACTTCTCTAGGGTGTGATGTTGGTTCTGAACTGAGATAAACCTTGGAAAACAAAAACACTTCTGTGACCTACCAGAGAGTAGGCATATGGAAGTCAGGAGAGAAGCAAAATTTTGACCTAAATTTATTACACAGTTGATCTTGTGAATCTGCAACAGCACTTCATTGTTATTTCCTCAACTCCTAGATGCACCCAAAACATACTCAATGAGGAGAATCCTTACATGATAGCATTGACCTGAGGGGTAAAGGCTACTAAGAAAGAACCAATAACATACTCTGGAAGTGGGACTTCCCTGGTGGTCCACTGGTTAAGAATTCACTTTGCAATGCAGGGGGGATGCAAATTTAATCCCTGTTCAGGGAATGAGTGTCACACATGCCGTGAAGCAACTAAACCCTTGTACCACAACTACTGAGCCCATGTGCTCAGGAGCCAGTGTGCCACAACTAGAGAGTCCAGGTGCCACAAAGAAAGATCCTGCATGACACAAGGAAAATCTCATGTGCTGCAACTAACATCTGAGACAACCAAATTAATTAATAAATTAAAGAAAATGCCAGCCATCATTTAAAAAAAACTCTTAACTGGGACCATAATGTTTTATGTCCATTTTATACAATACAAAACCTTGTTTTTTTAAAAAAGTGAGAAAATATCATTATCTAGAGAGTAAAAAATGAAAATACTCTGTACTGCAGTACATTACCTCACTTACCTCCCCACAGCTAACCATTAATAGTATTCACCAGAACTAGGATCTATGGGATCCACTTTTTTTTTTTTTTATGTGTAAAAACACACAACATTGAATCTATTCTCAACAAATTTTTATATGCACAGTAAAGCACCTAATTATATGCACACTTCAGTAAAGCAGGTCTCTAGAACATTTTCATTTTGCACGACTAAAGTGTTCTTACAATCACTGAACAACAACCCTTCCTTTCCTCCTCCCCCACCCCTGGCAACCATTCTGCTTTCTGCTCTTATGAGTTTGATTACTGTAGATACCTAAGTGGAATCATGGATTATTCATCCACCATTAACCAATTTATTTCACTTTAGCATAATGTCCCCAAGGTTTATCCATATTATAGTACTTCCTTCTTTTACAAGGCTGAATAATATTCCATTATACATATAAACTAGATTTTCTTTATCCATCCATTCTCTATTAGACATTTAGGCTGGTTCCACCTTGTGGATACTGTGAATAATGCTCCAATTAACACAGGAGTACATTTATCTTAATTCTTTTCGATAAATACCAACCAGTGGAATTACTAGACCTTATGGTAGTCCTGTTTTCAATTTTTTGAGGAAACTCCAGATGATTTTCCACAGTGGCTACACCATTTTACATTCCTACCAACAGTACACAAGGGTTCTGATACGACCTTATTCTTGTCAATACTTGTTATTTTATGTTTTCTTGATCATGACCAATAAACAAGTCCAAGATAATATCTTGTAGTTTTGGTTTGCATTTTCCTGATGATTAGCAGTATTCAGCATCTTTTTAAACACCTGTTGAACTTTGTTTGTTGTCTTTGGGGAAATTTCTATTCAGGTCCTTTGTCCACTTTTAAATCAAGTTATTTGTTTTCCTGCTATTGAGTTCTATGAATTCCTTATTATATATTCATACATTTAATATATTTATAAATGTGTATATTTAAAATATATTAAAATATATTCATATATTTTGGATATTAACATATTATGGGATACATTGGTTACAAATATTTTCTCCTGTTCTATAGGCTCCCTCTGACTCCACTATTTCTTTGCCACACAGAAGTTTCTCACTTTGATGCTGTCCTACTTGTCTATTTTTGCTTTTGCTGTTTGTGTTTTAGATGTCATATACAAGAAATCTTGAAAATATTAATGTTATAGAACCCTTCTCAATGGTTTCTTGTATGAGTTCTATAATTTTAGGTCTTACATACTTAAGTCTTTATCCATGGTGAATTAATTTTTGTGATGGTGTAAGATAAGGGTCCAAGTTCATTCTTTACACATAGATACCAAATTCTCCCAACTCTATCTGTTAGAGATTGACTTTTCCCCATTGCTCAGTGTTATAAAAGAGCATTTGACTGTGTTCTGGGTTCTCTAGTCTTTTCCATTGGTTTAGTGTCTATTTCTGGGGAAGGGCACAGCAATCCACTCCAGTATTCTCATCTGGAGAATCCCATGGACAGAGGAATCTTGCAGGCTGCAGTTCATAGGGTCGCACAGAGTCAGACACAACTGAAGTGACTTACCATGCACATGTGTCTATCTTATGCCAGTTCTGTACTTCCATTACTGATCCATAATGAATTGGTGACTCCTCAATGGGTCTTTTGCTTGAAGTCACAAATGCAAATTGAATGAAACCAGGTTTGGCATAGCAGAACGGAAACTTTATTCAGGATCAAGGAATTGAGAAGGGAGAGCTTTGTTCTAAAAATACCTTCTCTCCAAAGGGAGGAGAGTAAGAGAATTTTAAAGGGTAGGAGGCAGGTTTCTCTGCCCCATAGGATTTTCCAGGCAAAAACAAGACCACCATATATGTTGTCTACAAGAGACCCACCTCGAAACAAGGGACTCATACAGACTAAAAGTGAAGGGCTGGAAAAAGATATTCCATGCAAATAGAGACCAAAAGAAAGCAGGAGTAGCAATACTCATATCAGATAAAGTAGACTTTAAACAAAGGCTGTGAAAAGAGCCTACATAGTGTCCTATGTAGGACACTACATAATGATCAAAGGATCAATCCAAGAAGAAGATATAACAATTATAAATATATATGCACCCAATATAGGAGCACCACAATATGTAAGACAAATGCTAATAAGTATGGAAGGGGAAATTAACAATACCACAATAATAATGGGAGACTGTCATACCCCACTCACACCTATAGATAGATCAACTAAACATAAAATTAACAAGGAAACACAAACTTTAAATAATACAATAGACCAGTTAGACCTAATTGATATCTATAGGACATTTAACCCCAAAACAATGAATTTCACCTTTTTCTCAAGCGTACACGGAACCTTCTCCAGGATAGATCACATCCTGGGCCATAAATCTAGCCTTGGTAAATTCAAAAAAATTGAAATCATTCCAAGTATCTTTTCTGACCACAATGCAGTAAGATTAGATCTCAATTACAGGAGAAAAACTACTAAAAATTCCAATATATGGAGGCTGAACAACACGTTGCTGAATAACCAATGAATCACAGAAGAAATAAAAAAAAGAGAGATTAAAATATGCATAGAAATGAATGAAAATGAAAACAGAACAATCCCAAACCTGTGGGACACTGTAAAAGCAGTGGTAAGGGGAAGGTTCATAGCAATACAGGCATACCTCAAGAAACAAGAAAAAAGTCAAATAAATAACCTAACTCTACAACTAAAGCAACTAGAAAAGGAAGAAATGAAGCACCCCAGGGTTAGTAGAAGGAAAGAAATCTTAAAAATTAGGGCAGAAATTAATGTATAGAACAGTCTTTTGGACTCTGTGGGAGAAGGAGAGGGTGGGATGATTTGGGAGAATGGCACTGAAACATGTATAATATCATATATGAAACAAGTCACCAGTCCAGGTTCGATGCATGATGCTGGATGCTTGGGGCTGGTGCACTGGGACGACCCAGAGGGATGAATGGGAAGGGAGGAGGGAGGAGAGTTCAGGATGGGGAACACATGTATACCTGTGGTGGATTCATTTTGATATATGGCAAAACCAATACAATATTGTAAATTTAAAAAATAAAATAAAATTTAAAAATAAGAAAAGAAACAAAAGAGACCATAGCAAAAATCAACAAAGGCAAAAGCTGGTTCTTTGAGAAGATAAATAAAATTGACAAACCATTAGCCAGACTAATCAAGAAACAAAGGGAGGAGAATCAAATCAACAAAATTAGAAATGAAAATGGAGAGAACACAACAGACAACACAGAAATACAAAGGATCATAAGAGACTATTGTCAGCAACTATGTGCAAATAAAATGGACAACTTGGAAGAAATGGACAAATTCTTATAAAAGTAAAACTTTCCAAAACTGAACCAGAAAGAAATAGAAAAATTTGACAGACCCATCACAAGCTTGGAAATCGAAACTGTAATCAGAAATCTTCCAGCAAACAAAAGCCCAGGACCAGATGGCTTCACGGGTGAATTCTACCAAAAATTTAGAGAAGAGCTAACACCTCTCCTACTCATTCTTCCAGAAAATTGCAGAGGAAGGTAAACTTCCAAACTCATTCTATGAGGCCACCATCACCCTAATACCAAAACCTGACAAAGATGCCACAAAAAAAGAAAACTACAGGCCAATATCACTGATGAACATAGATGCAAAAATCCTCAAAAAAAATTCTAGCAAACAGAATCCAACAACATATTAAAAAGATCATACATCATGACCAAGTGGGCTTTATCCCAGGGATGCAAGGATTCTTCAATATCTGCAAATCAATCAATGTAATACACCACATTAACAAATTGAAACATAAAAGCCATATGATTACCTCAATAGATGCAGAAGAAGCCTTTGACAAGACTCAACATCCATTTATGATAAAAAAAAAAAAAAACCCTCCAGAAAGCAGGAATAGAAGGAACATACCTCAACATAATAAAAGCTATATATGACAAACGCACAGCAAACATTATCCTCAATGGTGAAAAATTGAGAGTATTTCCCCTAAAGTCAGGAACAAGACAAGGGTGCCAACTCTCACCACTACTATTCAACATCGTTTTGGAAGTTTTGGCCACAGCAATCAGAGCAGAAAAAGAAATAAAAGGAATCCAGATTGGAAAAGAAGAAGTAAAACTCTCACTGTTTGCAGATGACATGATCCTCTACATAGAAAACCCTAAAGACTCCACCAGAAAATTACTAGAGCTAATCAATGAATATAGTAAAGTTGCAGGATATAAAATCAACACACAGAAATCCCTTGCATTCCTATACACTAACAATGAGAAAATAGAAAGAGAAATTAAGGAAACAATTCCATTCACCATTGCAACGAAAAGAATAAAATACTTAAGAATATATCTACCTAAAGAAACAAAAGACCTAAATATAAAAAACCATAAAACACTGGTGAAGGAAATCAAAGAGGACACAAATTGATGGAGAAATATACTGTGTTCATGGTTTGGAAGAATCAATATAGTGAAAATGAGTATACTACCCAAAGCAATCTATAGATTCAATGCAATCCCTATCAAGCTACCAACAGTATTTATCAGAGAACTAGAACAAATAATTTCACAAGTTGTATGGAAATACAAAAAACCTCGAATAGCCAAAGCAATCTTGAGAAAGAAGAATGGAACTGGAGGAATCAACCTGCCTGACTTCAGGCTCTACTACAAAACTACAGTCTTCAAGACAGTGTGGATCAATGGAACAAAATAGAAAACCCAGAGATAAAGCCACACACTTATGGACACCTTATCTTTGACAAAGGAGGCTAGAATATACAATGGAGAAAAGACAATCTCTTTAACAAGTGGTGTTGGGAAAACTGGTCAACCACTTGTAAAAGAATGAAACTAGAACACTTTCTAACACCATACACAAAAATAAACTCAAAATGGATTAAAGATCTAAACGTAGGACCAGAAACTATAAAACTCCTAGAGGAGAACATAGACAAAACACTTTCCGACATAAACCACAGCAGGATCCTCATTGACCAACCTCCCAGAATATTGGAAATAAAAGCAAAAATAAACAAATGGGACCTAATTAAAATTAAAAGCTTTTACACAACAAAGGAAACTATAAGCAAGGTGAAAAGACAGCCTTCAGAATGGGAGAAAATAATAGCAAACAAAGCAATGGACAAAGAATTAATCTCAAAAATATATAAGCAACACTTGCAGCTCAATTCCAGAAAAATAAACGACCTAATAAAAAAGTGGGCCAAAGAATTAAACAGACATTTCTCCAAAGAAGACATACAGATGGCTAACAAACACATGAAAAGATGCTCAACATCACTCATTATCAGAGAAATGTAAATCAAAACCACAATGAGGTACCATTTCACACCAGTCAGAATGGCTGTGATCCAAAAGTCTACAAGCAATAAATACTGGAGAGGGTGTGAAGAAAAGGGAGCCCTCTTACACTGTTGGTGAGAATGCAAACTAGTATAGCCACTATGGAGAACAGTGTGGAGATTCCTTAAAAAACTGGAAATAGAACTGCCATACGACCCAGCAATCCCACTGCTGGGCATACACACTGAGGAAACCAGAATTGAAAGAGACACGTGTACCCTAATGTTCATCGCAGCACTGTTTCTAATAGCCAGGACAGGAAATAACATAGAAAAATGGATAAGGAAGACGAATGGATAAGGAAGCTGTGGTACATATTTACAGTGGAATATTACTCAGCCATTAAAAACAATACATTTGAATCAGTTCTAATGAGGTGGACGAAACTGGAACCTATTATACAGAGTGAAGTAAGCCAGAAAGAAAAACACCAATACAGTATACTAATGCATGTACATGGAATTTAGAAAGATAGTAACAATAACCCTGTATGTGAGACAGCAAAAGAGACACAGATGTATAGAACAGTCTTTTGGACTCTGTGGGAGAGGGTGAGGGAGGGATGATATGGGAGAATGGCATTGAGACATGTAAATTATCACATGTGAAACCAATCGCCAGTCCAGGTTCGACGCACAATACAGGGTGCTCGGGGCTGGTGCACTGGGATTACCCAGAGGGATGGGATGGGGAGGGAGGTGGGAGGGGGTTTCAGGATGGGGAACACATGTACACCCATGGCAGATTCGTGTCAATGTATGGCAAAACCAATACAATATTGTAAAGTAAATAAATAAATAAAACTGAGGGGAAAAAAAAAAAAAGGCTAGGAGGCAGACACATCATCAGGGACCAGGAAAGGGGCAGAAACTTCGAGGGGCAGCTGGGGCATGGTCAGTCTTTGACACTTCTTCACACAGGGCATCAATGCATTGTGCCTAGCAGATTACAAATCCTCCCACTTTGGGTGGAGATCTTAGCATGATAATAAAGCAAAGGTAACATCTGGACATCTTAGTACCAAAGAACGTGCTAATCATTGAACAATTGCATTGATCTCCCATGCTTGTAAGGTCATGCTTAAAATCTTGCATGCTAGGCTTCAGCATTATGCTACTCAAGAAATTCCAGATGTCCAAGGTGGGTTCAGCAAAAGAAAAGGAACTAGGTATCAAATTGCCATTATTCCCTGGATTATTGAAAAAGCAAGGGAAATTCAGAAGAATATCTACTTCTGTTTCATCAACTATGCTAAAGCCTTTGACTGTGTGGATCATGAAAAACTATGGAAAGGTCTTAGAGAGATGGGAATATCAGACTATCTTACTTGTCTCCTGAGAAACCTGTATGTGGGTCAAGAAGCAGCAGTCAGAACCCTGTATAGAACAACTGGTTGGCTCAAGATTGAGAAAGGAGTATGACAGAGCTGTATGCTGTTACCCTGTTTATTTAATCTATATGCTGAGCACATCATGAGAAATGTCAGGCTGGATGAGTTACAAGCCAGAATCAAGTGGGTGGGAGAAACATCAACAACTTCAGATATGTGGATGATACCACCTGAATGGCAGAAGGTGAAGAAGAACCAAAGAGCCTCTTGATGAGGATGAAGGAGGAGAGTGAAAGAACCATTTTAAGACTAAATATTTAAAAAACTAAGATCTTGGCATCTGGCCTCATTACTTAATGGCAAATAGACGGGGAAAAGGTAGAAGTAGTGACAGATTTCCTCTTCTTGGGCTCTAAAATCACTGTGGACAGTGACCGCAACCATGAAATCAGAAGATGGTTACTTCTTGGCAGGAAAACTATGACAAACCTAGACAGTGTGTTGAAAAGCAGAAACATTACTC
The DNA here is from genome assembly GCF_032452875.1 of Bos javanicus. Taxonomy (NCBI): domain Eukaryota; kingdom Metazoa; phylum Chordata; class Mammalia; order Artiodactyla; family Bovidae; genus Bos; species Bos javanicus. Next base: position 31,713,168 of record NC_083878.1, on the reverse strand, counting down.
TGCCAACAAAGGCCCATATAGTCAAGGCTATGGTTTTCCCAGTGGTCATGTATGGTTGTGAGAGCTGGACCATAAAGAAGACAGAGCACCAAGGAGTTGATGCCTTGGAACTGTGGTGCTGGAGAAGACTCCTAAAAGTCCCTTGGACAGCAAAGATATCAAACCTGTCAATATTCAGTTCAGTTCAGTTCAGTCACTCAGTCATGTCCGACTCTTTGTGACCCCACGAATTGCAGCACTCCAGGCCTCCCTGTCCATCACCAACTCCTGGAGCTCGCTCAGACTCAAGTCCTTTGAGTCAGTGATGCCATCCAGCCATCTCATCCTCTGTTGTCCCCTTCTCCTCCCGCCCCCAAACCCTCCCAGCATCAGAGTCTTTTCCAATGAGTCAACTCTTCGCATGAGGTGGCCAAAGTACTGGAGTTCAGCTTTAGCATCAGTCCTTCCAAAGAAATCCCAGGGCTTATCTCCTTCAGAATGGGCTAGTTGGATCTCCTTGCAGTCCAAGGGACTCTCAAGAGTCTTCTTCAATACCACAGTTCAAAAGCATCAATTCTTCGGCACTCAGCTTTCTCCACAGTCCAACTCTCACATCCATACATGACCACGGGAAAAAGCCTTAACTAGACGCACCTTTGTTGGCAAAGTAATGTCTCTGCTTTTCAATATGTTATCTAGGTTGGTCATAACTTTCCTTCCAAGGAGTAAGCGTCTTTTCATCTCATGGCTGAAATCACCACCTGCAGTGATTTTGGAGCCCCCCAAAATAAAGTCTGACACTGTTTCCACTGTTTCCCCCTCTATTTCCCATGAAGTGATGGGACCGGATGCCATGATCTTCATTTTCTCAATCTTATGGAAGATAAATCCTGAATATTCACTGGAAAGACTGATGTTGAAGCTGAAGCTCCAGTATTTTGGTCATCTGATGCAAACAGCTGACTCATTGGAAAAGTCCCTAATGCTCAGAAAGACAGAGGGCTGAAGGAGAAGAGAGCATCAGAGGATTAGATGGCTGGACAACATACCCAATACAATGAAGATGAACTTGGGCAAACTTTGGGAGATGGTGAGGGACAAGGAGGCCTGGTGGGCTGCAGTCCATGGGGTTGCAAAGAGTAGGACACAACTAGGTGACTGATCAACCACAATAACATCTGGACACCTCCAGGTCTCATCTGTGCAGCAGGTACATTTTCGTGGTCAAGTCAGAGCCAGTTTAGGGTGGTTGACCACTGTATTTTTTGAAAGCACAGCTGCAAAACATCTGCCAAATATTGGGTGCTTTTGAAAAAAACACAGAGATAAATCAAGGCAAGGATCCTTCAGCTCTCATGGGCTACTTGGATGGCATTTTGATTACTATAACTTTGATATCTGTTTTGCAGTAAGAAGCATGAGGCCTCCAGTGTTGTTCTTTTTTTTTTTTTTTCAAGATTAATTTGGGTATTCAAGGTCCTTTCTGTTTCTATATTAGTTTTAGAATCAATTTTTCTATATCTGCAAAAATATGCCACTGGGATTTTGATATAGCTTGAGTTGAATCTACAGATTGGTTTGAGCAGTATGGGCAATTTTAACAGTATTAAAACCTCCAACCCATGAACACAGAATTTATTTCCATGTATCTATGTCTTTATTTTTTCAGCAATGTTTTAGTTTTTAGTGTACAAGTCTTTTGTCTCCTTTGTTTATTTCTAAGCATTTATTAATTTTGACATGATTGTAAATGGGATTGTTTTGTTAATTACCTTTCCAAATTATTCTTGCTAATGTCTTCAGCAAGTCTGGGATAGCACCAACCCACCCAACTCTCTATTGTTCTCAGTGGACCCTAGGCAGTGAGAGGATACAGGGTCCAATTAGAATTCTGAGACAGGCATGACAGAAACCAGTGCTTCAGAAGCCCCCTGAGAAGATGGAATGTTGGACTTATGTGCTAATTCTTTCTCTGTTCAGGGAGAAACAAGGGTTTTCTTCTTATTCTATGCTTAGTAGCAGGGTGGAGGGGAAATTATGGCTACTACGTGAGTGCCAGTTGAAACCATCGCCTTTATTCTTAGTAGCCTCTAACCTGGCACCATTTCCTATCTGTGCTTAGATTCAGAAAAAAACAGAAGCCAAAGAGTCACTTTAACACATGTTTTCTGATTTCTCATAAAGGGAACTGGTTCATGTACTTGTTGAGTTGGAAGAGTTCTCACTGGAGGACAGAATGGCAGATGACTCCAGTATCCTTGCTGCAAAAACCCCATGAACAAGATAAAGAGGCAAAAAGATATGACGCTGAAAAATGAGCCCCCAGGTTATAAGGTGTCCAATATGCTACAGGAGAAGAGCAGAGGGAAATTAGTAACAGCTTTAGAAACAATGAAGTGGCCGGAGCAAAGTGGAAACAACACTCAGTTGTGGATACGTCTGGTGGTGAAAGTAAAATCTGATGCTGTAAAGAACAACACTGCTTAGGAACCTGAAATGTTAGGTCCATGAATCAAGGTAAATTAGATGTGCAAGCTGGAGAAAGCAAGAGTAAACATTGACATCTTAGGAATCAATGAACTAAAATGGATGGGAGTGGGCAAATTAAATCAGATGACCATTATATCTACTACTGTGGCAAGAATCTCTTAAAATAAATGGAGTAGTCCTCATAGTCAACAGAAGAGTCTGAAATGCAGAACTTGGGTGTAAACTCAAAAATGACAGAATGATCTAGGTTCATTTCCAAGGCAAACGATTCAATATCACAGTAATCCAAGTCTATGCCCCAACCACTGATGCAGAAGAAACTGAAGCTGACCAGTTCTATGAGAACCTACAAGACATTCTAGAATTAACACCAAAAAAATGTCCTTTTCATCACAGGGACTGGAATGCAAAAGTAGGAAGTCAAGAGATACCTGGAGTAACAGGCAAGTTTGGTCTTGGAGTCAAAATGAATCTGGGCAAAGGCTAACAGAGTTTTGCTAAGAGAATGCATAAGTCATAGAAAACACCCTTTTCCAACAACACAAGAGATGACCACACACATGGACATTATCAAATGGTCAATACGAAAATCATATTGATTACATTCTTTGTAGCCAAACATGGAGAAGCTCGATATGGTCAGCAAAAATAAGACTGGGAGCTGACTGTGGCTCAGATCATTGGATTCTTACTGAAAAATTCAGGCTTAAACTAAAGAAAGTGGGGGGAATCACTAGGCCATTCAGGTATGACCTAAACCAAATCCCTTATGATTTAGAGTGGAAGTGACGAACAGACTCAAGGAATTAGATCTGGTAAACAGAGTGCCCAAAGAACTATGGACAGAGGTTCATAACACTGTATAGGAGGCAGTGACCAAAATCATCCCAAAGAAAAAGAAATGCAAGAAGGCAAAGTGGCTATCTGAGGAGGCCTTACAAATAGCTGAGGAAAGAAGAGAAGTGAAAAGCAAAGGAAAAGGGGAAAGATATACCCAACTGAATGCAGAGTTCCAGAGAATAGCCAAGAGAGATAAGAAGCCTTCTTCAATGAACAATGCAAAGAAACAGAGGAAAACAACAGAATGGGAAAGACTAGAGATCTCTTCAAGAAAATTGAAGGTATCAAAGAAATATTTCATGCAAGGATGGGCATGATAAAGGACAGAAATGGTAAGGATCTAACAGAGGCAGAAGAGATTAAGAAGAGGTGGCAAGAACATGGAAGAACTGTACACAAAAGGTCTTAATGACTGGGACAACCTCAATGGTGTAGTCACTCACCTAGAGTCAGACATCCTGGAGTGTAAGCCACATGGGTCTTAGGAGGCATTACGATGAACAGTGCTAGTGGAGGTGATGGAATTCCAGCTGATCTATTTCTAACCCTAAAGATGATGCTGTTAAAGTACTGCATTCAATATGCCACCAAATTTAAAAAACCCAGCAAAGGCCACAGTACTGGAAAAGGTCAGTTTTCATCCCAATCCCAAAGAAACGCAATGCCAAAGAATGTTCAAATTATCATACAATTGCACTCATTTCACATGCTTGCAAGAGTATGCTCAAAATCCTTCGCCAACGTTCACTGGATCATAGAGAAAGCAAAGGAATTACAGAAAAACTTCTACTTCTGCTTCATTGACTACTTGAAAGCCTTTGACTGTGTGGATCACAACATACTGGAAAATTCTTAAAGAGATGGGAATACCAGACCATCTTACCTGTCTCCTGAGATACCTGTATGTGGGTCAAGAAGCAAGAGTTAGAACCTTACATGGAACTCTTAAAGAATTTTCCAGTATGTTGTGATCCATACAGTCAATTATACAGAGTGAAGTAAGTCAGAAAGGAAAACACCAATACAGTATACTAATGCATATATATGGAATTTAGAAAAATGGTAATGATAACCCTACATGCAAAACAGCAAAAGAGACACAGATGTATAGAACAGTCTTTTGGACTCTGTGGGAGAAGGTGAGGGTGGGATGATTTGAGAGAATAGCATTGAAACATATATATTATCATATGTGAAACAGATCGCCAGTCCAGGCTCGATACATGAGACAGGGTGCTCAGGGCTGGTGCACTAGGATGAGCCAGAGGGATGGGATGGGGTGGGGGTGGGGGGGTCAGGATGGGGAATATATGTACACCCATGGCTGATTAATGTCAAGTATGACAAAACCACTACAATATTGTAAAGTAATTAACCTTCAATTAAAATAAATAAATTTAAAATAAAAAACCGAAAAAAAAGAAAGGAGTATATGACAAGGCTGTATATTTTCACCCTGCTTATTTAATTTATATGCAGAGTACATCATGCAAAATACCAGGCTGGATGAGTTACACGCTGAAATCAAGATTGCTGAGAGAAATATCAACAACCTCAGATATGCAGATGATACCACTTTAATGGCAGAAAGCAAAGAGGAACTAAAGAGCCTCTTGACAAAGCTGAAAGAAAAGAGTGAAAAAGCTAGCTTAAAACTCAACATTAAAAAGACTAAGATCATGGCATCTGGTCCCATCACTTCACGGCAAGGAAGGTGAAAAAGTGGAAACAGAGACAGATTTTCTCTTCCTGGGCTCCAAAATCACTGTGGATGGTGACTGTAGCTATGATATTAGAATATGCCTGCTTCTTGGAAGGAAAGCTATGACAAACTTAGATGGCATATTAAAAAGTAAAGATATCACTTTGCCAACAAAGGTCTGTATGAGGTCAAAGCCATGTTCTTTCCAGTCATGTACAGATGTGAAAATTGGACCATAAACAAGGCTAGTGCCGAAGAACTAATATTTTCAAACTGTGGTGCTGGAGAAGGCTCTTGAGAGTCCCTGGGACAGCAAGGAGATCAAACCAGTCAATCCTATATGAAATCAGAAGGACTGATCCTGAGGTTCTAATATTTTTTCCACCTGATGCAAACAGGAAAAGACCCTGATGCTAGGAAAGATTGAAGGCAAAAGGAGAAAAGGGCAGCAGAGGATGAGATGGCTGGCTAGCATCACCCACTCAATGGACATGAGTTTGAGCAAACTCTGGGAGATAGTAAAGTATAGGGAGGCCTGCTGTGCTGTAGTCCATGGGGTCACAAACAGTCAGACATGACTTAGGGACTGAACAACAATAAAACCAATTGAGTCAGAGTTTCTGTGGGCAGCACAAGAGTATAAGGTTTCCTGTTCCACCAGTTTTGCTGAAGACATTCCCTGGAAGAAACCATGACAATAATTTAACCCAAACTACTTCTAATCCTGGAAATATTTTCATCAAAACTTCACATATATAAATGGTTCTTCAAACATCTTCATCAAATATTTCCATTTCTCCAGTGTAGAAAACTACTAAAGAGTGATCGTTGATTATCACAAACTCAAATAGAAAGTGTCTCCAATTGAAGCTGCCTTTCTTTGTCTGAATATACACTTTTTCTGTATACCAATTAGGAAAAAAAAAAAAAACTACCTGAAATAATCTGCTCTTGACTGGCAGAAATAGCAGTTTATCTTCCCTGTTTTACCTCAGAGCTATGCCAACCCTCCCACTCCATGTGATCCTGTCTCAAAAGAATCCTTCTTACAATCCAGAAGGACATTATGCTTATCTACTTTCTCAGTGAAATGCTGACTGAATCTGGCGAGAAAGAGGTAACAAATACCTTAGATGGCTTTGTAAAAAGTGTATGACAGAATAACACATAAAGGCCATAAAAACTCAGGGATCTGCTGGCTTATTAACATTTCTATGTATCCAGTGATCTAGGATAGAGCTCAGCAAACATATTCTACAGAGAACATATGGTAAATATTTCAGGCTTTCTGGTTCATGTGGTCTGTGTCACAACTACTCAGCTTTGCCACTGTAAAATAGTCAACCATAGACAAAAAGTAAAAAAATGAGTGAGACTGTGTTCTAATAAAACTTAAAAAAAAAAAAAAAAAGGTGGCAATATGGATTTCATCTCAGTTTGCTGACCCCTAGACTATAGTATGTCAAGATAACACTGCAGAGCAGAAGACCTCTCATAATTTGTAACCATCTTTTATTTATGTTTGGTGTGGTTGATCGCTCAAAGATACATGGTGTGTTTATATTCCAGAACAAATGCATATCTAAAAGGTTTTTTTCATATTTTTTGAAAGATTGAGTTTTTCTTTATTGATTTATTTTTTCTAATAAAAAAATTCCCTCTTAACATAATCAGGGCACATCATTCTGCCTTTTGTGCTTCTGGCTTTCCCTACTTTGTTTTCTTAACTATGACAATTCCATCTTAATCTAACTTTGTGTGTCTCATTTATTAGTCTGGTTTCATTGAGGACACACAGTCTAAAACTGTCTTTTATTTCTTGTAGTAGATCCTTTTCTCCAGTGTGCTTATTCTTTACAACTTCCCTCATTTATTTATTACAAAATCTTCCACCTACTCCATGTTGTTGCTGTTTTTCCTTTTCTCTTTACTCCCTATAAAACAAGTGTGTGTGTGTGTGTGTGTGTGTGTGTGTGTGTGTGTGTGTACAGGCTTCCAAGGTGGCACAAGTGGTAAAGAATCCATCTGCCAATGCAGGACACCTATATATAGTCAAGTTTGCATTGTCCAGACAGCCTTTACCTAGCATGGTTTTGCTGAAATGTGGTGAGATATTCACCTGTTCCCATTTCCTATTTCTTAGAGTGTCATGAGGAAAATTTATTCCTGGATAGTTGGAAATAGTTTGAAATTCTTATTTGTCAAAAGTAATTCATAAACACTATTAAATTTCACAATTCAGTGCTCCATATACTCTTTGTGAATCAATCACAAACTCACAGCAGGCAACAGTCATATGTCACCTCTAGAAGCTGATGGCTCCAGCATGGATATAGAGAGTAAGATGAGAAGATAGAGATGCGGCCTGGCAGTTGAGCTCTGGCTGTCTCAAAAGATAGCTCTGTAAAGTACTGGATTATTGCTACATTTTCTTTTCATCTGCAAAGGACTCAAGGCTCTGATGTAGTAATTAACTGTCATTTATGTGAAGAAACCATCTAACATGTTCCTTTAGTCTGACAGTGCTGTATTTCACATGTATGAGTCTCCCAGGAAGCCCTTCTCAATTTGGTTTGTCTGCAGTGTAACTAGGGGGGTCATTTCTATGACAATGACCCTAAGAACAATGAAGATGAACAATGAACAATGTAGCATTGCTCTAAATGAACAACACTCAAATGTTAACTGCTTACTATCAGCATATAATTTATATTTGATAGGCTTTGTTGTCAACACTATTTGAATTTTCCAATTATTTTCTGTGTTATTTTATCTTTTCATGGGAACATTCCCCAACTTACACATTTAGAGAAGATTAATTCTCGTTTCCTGATCTCTGTCTTGAAAACACCTGATTTAGTAAAAATGAGATGAAACCTAGAAACCAGTATTTTAAGCAAGTCCCCAAAATGCTTGAGATGGGAGGGCAGGGGTCTGCACTAGGAAAAAATTATCTTAATTTGATGATATCTTCACACTTCCAGATGTTTCATAGCACATAGAGAAATATCTGCTTGTTGACTGTATTTTCCAGGCTGCTTTAAGATCCTGGGTTTTCAGGTAGCACAGCTTGAGTATAGACAGGTATGAGAACCTCCTACCTTGCAGCCATAAAGTGAGTTATGGTAGCAGGACTGTCAAAAGATTAGAAGTGGTAATTGTTACTCCCTCGGTCTGAAATGGTCTTTCTCTGCTGCTGAAAAGCTCTGAGGAAGAGGTAGAACTGTCACCATTTTTTGAAAATAACCCCCAAAATTTTCCCTGTTTGATTTTTAGTGCTGAAACTCCACAGATCATTAGCAACAAAGGGAAAGTATATTAGTGCTGGGTGGTACTTTCCTTCACAAAGTGTGGTTTGAGATACAGGAAAATGGGAGGTAATGATAAGCAAAGATCCCTCGATGAAATCTTGTTCTACTGCAATATGGCTATAAAGTACACTGCTCTAGAAAACTAAGTCCCTTTTTGTATTTATTGATATTTTCAATTCATACCCAGAGCAACAAGTTTCACTTTTTTCAGTTCAGTCAGTTCAGTTCAGTTACTCAGTCATGTCCAACTCTTTGGGACCCCATGAATCGCAGCACGCCAGGCCTCCCTGTCCATCACCACTTCCCGGAGTTCACTCAAATTCATGTCCATCGAGTCGGTGATGCCATCCAGCCATCTCATCCTCTGTCATCCCCTTCTTCTCCTGCCCCCAATCCCTCTCAGCATCAGGGTCTTTTCCAATGTGTCAACTCTTTGCATGAGGTGGCGAAAGTACTGGAGTTTCAGCTTCAGCATCAGTCCTTCCAATGAACACCCAGGGCTGATCTCCTTTAGAATGGACTGGTTGGATCTCCTTGCAGTCCAAGGGACTCTCAAGAGTCTTCTCCAACACCACAGTTCAAAAGCATCAATTCTTCAGAGCTCACACAGCTGAAGAATTGATGCTTTCTTCACAGTCCAACTTTCACATCCATACATGACCACTGGAAAAACAATAGCCTTGACTAGATGGACCTTTTGGGCAAAGTAATATCTCTGCTTTTCAATATACTATCTAGGTTGGTCATAACTTTCCTTCCAAGGTGTAAGCATCTTTTAATTTTTAGATGTCCCAAATATTTACAGAAGAAGGTGGTATAATAAACAGTAGAAGCCCTTTTACCCTTTTCGCTACAAAGGGACAGCTATTTTTATATGAGAGCTCAAAAGTGGCATATGCTATTCTTAAACATTTTAATTTAGAAAACATGAATGTATATTCCTTTGTCAGTCTTACAAAGCCAAACACTGTTAAATGATATTTTCTTTAATTTTTTCTCTTAAATACTTATATATGAAACAAGTTTCAGAGTTAATACTCAAGAAATTAAGTGTAATTTCTGGCTTAAGTAATTTTCAATAAAGTTTGTTTAGATTTCACCATAGCATCTGTTCACCATTTTCTGGGATTCTGGAACACCAAGACTACTCTATGGGGATTCAACTCAATGAAAATGGACCTTGTAAGATAAATTCACCTCTGATGGATAAGTCTCATACATTTTGTCTGTATTTCACCACAGAATCTTGTGCATTGCTTTGGAAGTTTACTCAACTAGTAATCATTACCCAATTCCTAATTGAAAGTGAAAGTGTTAGTCGCTCAGTCATATCCAACTTTGTGACTCCATGGACTGTAGCCTGCCAGGCTCCTCCGTCTATGGAATTCTCCAGGCAAGAATACTGGAGTGGGTAGCCATTTCCTTCTCCAGGGGATCTTCCCAACCCAACGATCGATCCCACGTCTCCTGCATTGCAGGCAGATTCTCTACTGTCTGAACCGGGGAAGCCCAATTCCTAATTATGCTACTTCAAATAATCACTGTTGAATACATTTTACTTAGGAAAAGGCTATAGCTTTTATCACACAGATTCCATACTATCTTTTACCACAGTTACTTATATCCCCAGCTTTTTCTTCCCTACTAAATATTGAGGTCATGTACTCTCTGGATAGTCTTATATTTTTCCTGCATTTACACAGTCTTTTGCATATGGTAGATGCTCAAGATATATTAAATGATTTGACAGTGTCTATTTCTGGATCGACTTTACTTTTATAATGATGATTCCTGTTTTAAAGATTTTTATAGAAAACTCCATTATCATAATTATAAATTTTATCTCAAAGGAAGATTAACAGTATTTTGCTTAAGAATTCCTCTTATAAGTGAAAGCCAACCTACCATATCTACAAATAAAGAACTAGATACTTGTAACTAGATTTCCAATTAAAACCAAAGCAAACCTGAGATACGTAAGAATACTAATGAGAGGAAAGGAGGTCAGGCTATTTTAGTGTATTGGTAAATGAAGTTCTAATTGATAAAAGGATCAAGAATTAGAAGTAATATCTTTTTTAAAAAATCTATTTTACAGTTTACATCCTATATGGCATATCTATTCAGTATCTATTGTTTATCTGAAAAGAGCACTTTAAGTTTACTATCCACTTATATGATGGGTTGTAAAACAGATCAATATATCATTGGCCATAGACACTTATTAACAGCTTGATCCTGGCACAGCAATGCACAATACTATACACAAAAATGTGTCCATCCATCAGCTAAGGTCCCACAGAATTGCCCACAGAATCCCACAGGAAATGAGTGACCTCAAAATATCATGTGCCTGCTAAGTTTGGCTTTGCTTAAGCTGGCAGGTCTCATTTTGGGATGTGGGCTTTTCCACAGTGCCTTTCAAACCTTCCCTAGGTAAGCCAGCTTGCTACCACTGCTCTATGTGTGCAGTTTGGTTCTGCCCTGTTTGTAATTGTGCTGTGGCAGGCACTTAATAAAGCACCTCTCCTACTGCCTTTGAGCCAATCAGCTGGCAGTTGTTTAGGTATTCTATTATCCTCCATCTTTCCATATATCCTACCCAGAAGAGTTATGCTTCAATATGTCTTGCTTCAAAGTGCATGGACTGGCTGCCCTCCAGGATCTCATTGTCAGTGATCCTGCCTCACCATTTAACTAAATAGCACTTCCCAATAAGGCTTCTCTGGAAAGCATTTATGGAGTCCCCAGACACATGGGCTCTTGCCACTCTGTACACAATTGCAGATCCATAGACTTTCAGTTTCATTCAGAGTTCTGGGCAAACTGAGCTAGACATCTCTCTCCCCACTGATCAGAAAACACCATGAGATGCCTGGCTCCTCTGCCTGAATAATTCTATGTTTACTAAACACCAGTTTGTGTCAGACATTTGTTATGTTTGGGATACTCACTCAAACATAATTAAGTCTGTGCCTCAAGGGCCACATTATCTTGTAATTAGGGTAAATTACAATAAATGCTATAGTAAAGATTTGTCTAATATATTTTGGAAGTGCAGAGGAAGAAGGACCTCTGCCTAACAGAATAGGAAGAAAAGTAAAGCAAAGATGAAACAGGCATTAGGAGGTAGACTGTATAAAAGGTATTGACAAAATGGCCCATTCCCACCAAGACTGGGAAGTAAATGCTAAGAAAGGATGTGTCTTCCTGATGAAAATTCAGTAGAGATGATCAATAAAGAAGTATGGTTTAGATCTTCCAGACTATGATTTATCTCAATTCATCCATAGTGGAAGAGCTTAATCCTATAAATTTACCCATTAAAGAAAATGTCCAAAGGGAGTAAGTGATTTTCCTATTGTACATAACTAGTTAATAATATCTTCAGGTCTAGAATGTAAATTTCCTGACCGAAATGGTTAAAAAAGAAGGGGTGGGGGAGGAGGTAAGATGGCGGAGGAATAGGATGGGGAGACCACTTTCTCCCCCACAAATTTATCAAAAGAACATTTAAACGCCGAGTAAATTCCACAAAACTTCTGAATGCCGGCAGAAGACATCAGGTACCCAGAAAAGCAACCCATTGTCTTCGAAAGGAGGTAGGAAAAAATATAAAAGACAAAAAAAGAGACAAAAGAGGGAATGACGGAGCTCCGTCCTGGGAAGGGAGTCTTAAAAAGAGAGAAGTTTCCAAACACCAGGAAACACTCACTGCTGAGTGTGTGCCGAGCCTTGGAAGCACAGAGGGCAACATAACAGGGAGGAAAAATAAATAAACAATTAAAACCCACAGATTACAAGCCCAACGTTAACTCCCCCAGCAGAGAAGCAGCGCAGACGCCTGCACCCGCCACTAGCAAGCTGGGGCTGGGCAGGGAGGCGCGGGTTGCATCGCTTAGAGTAAGGATTTGGCCTGAATGACCCGAGCGCTATCTGTGCGAACTAATTTGGGCTAACAAACCAGACTGTGGGATAACTACCACGTGAAAAGCCAGCCCTAATCTAAGACACCTCCAGGCCCGCGCGTGGAACAAAGGACTGAACAGAGACACCTGGCTGCAGACCATCCCCCTCGGTGACAGGCAGACAGAGCCGGAAGGGGGCAATCGCAGCCTCAGAGAGACATTATCTACAAAACTGTAAGCAGGCTTCTTTGCTAACTAAGACTTCTTGGGATTCTGGATGGTCAACATTTGCCTGAGAAGGTGCGCTGGTTGTACACCCAGAAAACCGAGTGGCAGGGAGGCAATAAGTCGCAGCAACTGCACTCACCAAACACCTCATCACCTGAGCTGCTCAGACTTGGGAGGGGCACAAAACGCAGGCCCAACCAAGTCTGCGCCTCTGAGGACTACCCGAGTGCCTGAACCTGAGCAGCTTAGACCTGGGAAGTGCAAGCAGCCCAGGGCTGGCCTCAGATGGTTCCCGGCGGAGCAACCTAGAGCCTGAGCAGTGTGGGCAGGGAGGCTACACGCACCATGAGTGGGGGCAGGCCCAGTGTGGCTGAGGCACTGCGAGCACACGCCAGTGTTATTTGTTTGCAGCATCCCTCCCTCCCCACAGCCGGACTGAACAAATGAGCTTAAAAAAAAAAAAATGTGTCCACCACCGCCCCCTTTGTATCAGGGCGGAAATCAGACACTGAAGAGACCAGCAAACAGAAGAAGCTATAACAGAGGGAATCGCCTTGGAAGCGACAGGCAATAGATTAAAACCCTGTCGTTAGTACCGACTACATAGGAAGGGGCCCATAGATCTTGAGAAATATAAGCCAGACCAAGGAACTAGCCAAAAATGAACTGACCCCACAATACCCAAAATAACACCAGAGAAAGTCCTAGATATATTTTTACTATTTTTATGACCATTCTTTCTTTTTTTTTTAATTTTTAAAAAAAATTTTTAAGTCCTCTATTACTCCTTTAATTATCACTTTTATAACCTACTATTACTTTGCAAAAAAAAAAAGACCCTATTTTTTTTAAAAGCAAACTTCATATATATATATTTTATAATTTTTGTGACCTTGTTTTTTTTCTTTTTCTTTTTCTCTTTCCTTCTTTTTTTTTTTTTCTTCTTTTCTTTAACATTGTATTTTTGAAATTCCAAACTCTACTCTAGATTTTTAATTTTAGCTTTTTGGTATTTGTTATGGCATCGCTGACTTGATGGACGTGAGTCTCAGTGAACTCTGGGGGTTGGTGATGGACAGGGAGGCCTGGCATGCTGCGATTCATGGGGTCAGAAAGAGTCGGACATGACTGAGCGACTGATCTGATCTGATCTGATCAATTTTGTACCTATATTTTTTTAAATAATTTTTGTGACTTTTTCCCCCTCTCTTTCTTTCTCTTCTTTTCTTTAACATTGTATTTCTGAAATTCCAAACTCTATTCTAGATTTTTAATTTATGCTTTTTGGTATTTGTTATCAATTTTGTACCTATATTTTCTTTATGATTTTTGTGACTTTGTTTTTCTTTTTTTTTTCTCTTTCTTTTTCTTCTTCTTTTCTTTAACACTGTATTTTTGAAATTCCAAACTCTATTCTAGATTTTTAATTTTTGCTTTTAGGTATTTGTTACCAATTTTGAACCTTCAAGAACCCAATCTTCAGTACCCATTTTTTACTTGGGAGCAAGATTACTGGCTTGACTGCTCTCTCCTCCTTTGGACTCTTCTTTTTCTCCACCAGGTCGTCTCTGTCTCCTCCCTCCCCCTTCTCTTCTCTACCCAACTCTGTGAATCTCTGTGTGTTCCAGACGATGGAGAACACTTAGGGAACTGATTACTGGCTGGATCTGTCTCTCTCCTTTTCATTCCCCCTTTTATCCTCCTGGCCACCTCTGTCTCCTTCCTCCCTCTTCTCTTCTCTGTATAACTCCATGAACATCTCTGAGCAGTCCAGTTGTGGAGTGCACGTAAGGAAGTGATTACTGGCTAGCCCACTCTCTCCTCTATTGATTCCACCTCATCTCATTCGGGTCACCTCTAACTCCCTCCTCCCTCTTCTCTTCTCCATGTAACGCTGTGAACCTCTCTGGGTGACCCTCACAGTGGAGAAGCTTTTCATCTTTAACCTAGATGTTTTATCAGTGGTGCTGTATAGAAGGAGAAGTTTTGAGACTACTGTAAAAATAAGACCCATAACTGGAAACAGGAGGCTTAAGTCCAAACCCTGACTCCAGGGAACATTATTTGACTGGAGCTTATCAAACGCCTCCATACCTACACTGAAACCAAGTATCACACAAGGGCCAACAAGTTCCAGAGCAAGACATACCAAGCAAATTCTCCAGCAACACAGGAGCACAGCCCTGAGCTCCAATAAACAGGCTGCCCAAAGTTACTGCAAAACCATAGACATCTCATAACTCATTACTGGGCACTTCATTGCACTCCAGAGAGAAGAAATCCAGTTCCACCCACCAGAACACCAACACAAGCTTCCCTAACCAAGAAACTTTGACAAGCCACCTGTACAAACCCATACACAGTGAGGAAACTCCAAAATAAAGAGAACTCCACAAACTGCCAGAATACAGAAAGGACAACCCAAACTCAGCAATATAAACAAGATGAAGAGACAGAGAAATACCCAGCAGGTAAAGGAACAGGATAAATGCCCACCAAACCAAACAAAAGAGGAAGAGATAGGGAATTTACCTGATAAAGAATTCCAAATAATGATAGTGAAATTGATCCAAAATCTTGAAATCAAAATGGAATCACAGATAAATAACCTGGAGACAAGGATTGATAAGATGCAAGAAAGGTTTAACAAGGACCTAGAAGACATAAAAGAGAGTCATTATATAATGAATAATGCAATAAATGAGATAAAAAACACTCTAGAGGCAACAAATAGTAGAATAACAGAGGCAGAAGATAGCATTAGTGAATTAGAAGATAGAATGGTAGAAATAAATGAATCAGAGAGGAAAAAAGAAAGATGAATGAAAAGAAATGAGGACAATCTCAGAGACCTCCAGTACAAAATTAAACGTTCCAACATTCAAATCATAGGAGTCCCAGAAGAAGAAGACCAAAAGAAAGACCATGAGAAAATACTTGAGGAGATAATAGTTGAAAACTTCCCTAAAATGGGGAAGGAAATAATTACCCAAGTCCAAGAAACCCAGAGAGTCCCAAACAGGAGAAACCCAAGACAAAACACCCCAAGACACATATTAATTAAATTAACAAAGATCAAACATAAAGAACAAATATTAAAAGCAGCAAGGGAAAAACAACAAATAACACACAAGGGAATTCCCATAAGGATAACAGCTGATCTTTCAATAGAAACTCTTCAAGCCAGGAGGGAATGGCAAGACATACTTAAAGTGATGAAAGAAAATAACCTACAGCCCAGATTATTATACCCAGCAAGGATCTCATTCAAAGATGAAGGAGAAATCAAAAGCTTTTCAGACAAGCAAAAGCTGAGAGAATTCTGCACCACCAAACCAGCTCTCCAACAAATACTAAAGGATATTCTCTAGACAGGAAACACAAAAAGGGTGTATAAATTTGAACCCAAAACAATAAAGTAAATGGCAACGGGATCATACTTATCAATAATCACCTTAAACGTAAATGGGTTGAATGCCCCAACCAAAAGACAAAGACTGGCTGAATGGATACAAAAACAAGACCCCTACATATGTTGTCTACAAGAGACCCACCTCAAAACAGGGGACACATACAAACTGAAAGTGAAGGGCTGGAAAAAGATTTTCCATGCAGATAGAGACCAAAAGAAGGCAGGAGTAGCAATACTCATATCAGATAAAACAGACTTTAAAACAAAGGCTGTGAAAAGAGACAAAGAAGGTCACTACATAATGATCAAAGGATCAATCCAAGAAGAAGAAATAACAATTATATATATATATGCATCCAACACAGGAGCACTGCAATATGTAAGAAAATACTAACAAGTATGAAAGAAGAAATTAACAATAACACAATAACAGTGGGAGACTTTAATACCCTGCTCACACCTATGGATAGATCAACTAAACATAAAATTAACAAGGAAACACAAACTTTAAACGATACAATAGACCAGTTAGACTTAATTGATATCTATAAGACATCTCACCCCAAAACAATGAATTTCACCTTTTTCTCAAGTGCACACAGAACCTTCTCCAGGATAGACCACATCCTGGGCCATAAATCTAGCCTTGGTAAATACAGAAAAATTGAAATCATTCCAAGCATCTTTTCTGACCACAATGCAGTAAGATTAGATCTCAATTACAGGAGAAAAACTATTAAAAATTCCAACATATGGAGGCTGAACAACACACAGTTGAATAACCAACGAATCACAGAAGAAATCAAAAAACAATCAAAATTTGCATAGAAACAAATGAAAATGAAAACACAACAACCCAAAACCTGTGGGACACTATAAAAGCCGTCCTAAGGGGAAATTTCATAGCAATACAGGCATACCTCAAGAAACAAGAAAAAAGTCAAATAAATAACCTAACTCTACACCTAAAGCAAGTAGAAAAGGAAGAAATGAAGAACCCCAGGCTTAGTACAAGGAAAGAAATCTTAAAAATTAGGGCAGAAATAAATGCAAAAGAAACAAAAGAGACCATAGCAAAAATCAACAAAGCCAAAAGCTGGTTCTTTGAAAAGATAAATAAAATTGACAAACCATTAGTCAGATTCATCAAGAAACAAAGGGAGAAAAATCAAATCAATAAAATTAGAAATGAAAATGGAGAGATCACGACAGACAACACAGAAATACAAAGGATCATAAGAGACTACTATCAGCAATTATATGCCAATAAAATGGACAATGTGGAAGAAATGGACAAATTCTTAGAAAAGTACAACTTTCCAAAACTGGACCAGGAAGAAATAGAAAATCTTAACAGACCCATCACAAGCACGGAAATTGAAACTGTAATCAGAAATCTTTCAGCAAACAAAAGCCCAGGACCAGGCGGCTTCACAGCTGAATTCTACCAAAAATTTAGAGAACAGCTAACACCTATCCTACTCAAACTCTTCCAGAAAATTGCAGAGGAAGGTAAACTTCCAAACTCATTCTATAAGGCCACAATCACCCTAATAACTAAAACCTGACAAAGATGCCACACAAAAAAAGAAAACTACAGGCCAATATCACTGATGAACATAGATGCAAAAATCCTTAACAAAATTCTAGCAATCAGAATCCAACAACACATTAAAAAGATCATACACCATGACCAAGTGGGCTTTATCCCAGGGATGCAAGGATTCTTCAATATCTGCAAATCGATCAATGTAATACACCACATTAACAAATTGAAAAAGAAAAACCATATGATTATCTCAATAGATGCAGAGAAAGCCTTTGACAAAATTCAACACCCATTTATGATAAAAAAAAAACTCTCCAGAAAACAGGAATAGAAGGATCATTCCTCAACATAATAAAAGCTATATATGAAAAACGCAAAGCAAACATCCTCAATGGTGAAAAATTGAAAGCATTTCCTCTAAAGTCAGGAACAAGACAAGGGTGCCCACTTTCACCATTACTATTCAACATAGTTTTGGAAGTTTTGGCCACAGCAATCAGAGAAGAAAAAGAAATAAAAGGAATCCAGATTGGAAAAGAAGAAAACTCTCACTGTTTGCAGATGACATGATCCTCTACATAGAAAACCCTAAAGACTCCACCAGAAAATTACTAGAGTTAATCAATGAATATAGTAAAGTTGCAGGATATAAAATCAACACACAGAAATCCCTTGCATTCCTATACACTAATAATGAGAAAATAGAAAGAGAAATTAAGGAAACAATTCCATTCACCATTGCAACGAAAAGAATAAAATACTTAGGAATATATCTACCTAAAGAAACTAAAGACCTATATATAGAAAACTATAAAACACTGGTGAAAGAAATCAGAGGACACTAATGGATGGAGAAATATACCATGTTCATGGATTGGAAGAATCAATATAGTGAAAATGAGTATACTACCCAAAGCAATTTATAGATTCAATGCAATCCCTATCAAGCTACCAACAGTATTCTTCACAGAGCTAGGACAAATAATTTCACAATTTGTATGGAAATACAAAAAAAACTCGAATAGCCAAAGCAATCTTGAGAAAGAAAAATGGAACTGGAGGAATCAACCTGCCTGACTTCAGGCTGTACTACAAAGCCACAGTCATCAAGACAGTACGGTACTGGCACAATGACAGAAATATAGATCAATAGAACAAGATAGAAAGCCCAGAGATAAATCCACACACTTATGGACACCTTATCTTTGACAAAGGAGGCAAGAATATACAATGGATTAAAGACAATCTCTTTAACAAGTGGTGCTGGGAAAACTGGTCAACCACTTGTAAAAGAATGAAACTAGAGCACTTTCTAACACCATACACAAAAATAAACTCAAAATGGATTAAAGATCTAAACATAAGACCAGCAACTATAAAACTCTAGAGGAGAATATAGGCAAAACACTCTCCAACATACATCACAGCAGGATCCTCTATGACCCACCTCCCAGAATACTGGAAATAAAGGCAAAAATAAAGAAGTGGGACGTAATTAAAAGCCTCTGCACAACAAAGGAAACTATAAGCAAGGTGAAAAGACAGCTTTTAGAATGGGAGAAAATAATAGCAAATGAAGCAACTGACAAAGAACTAATCTCAAAAATATACAAGCAACTCCTACAGCTCAATTCCAGAAGAATAAATGACCAAATCAAAAAATGGGCCAAAGAACTAAATAGACATTTCTCCAAAGAAGACATACAGTTGGCTAACAAACACATGAAAAGATGCTCAACATCACTCATTATCAGAGAAATGCAAATCAAAACCACTATGAGGTACCACTTCACGCCAGTCAGAATGGCTGTGATCCAAAAGTCTACAAGCAATAAATGATGGAGAGGGTGTGGAGAAAAGGGAACCCTCTTATACTGTTGGTGGAAAGGCAAACTAGTACAGCCACTATGGAGAACAGTGTGGAGACTCCTTAAAAAACTGAAAATAGAACTGCCTTATGACCCAGCAATCCCACTGCTGGGCATACACACCGAGGAAACCGGAAGGGAAAGAGACACGTGTACCCCAGTGTTCATCACAGCACTGTTTATAATAGCCAGGAATGGAAGCAACCTAGATGTCCATCAGCAGATGAATGGATAAGAAAGTGGTGGTACATATACACAATGGAGTATTACTCAGCCATTAAAAAGAATACATTTGAATCAGTTCTAATGGGGTGGATGAAACTGGAGCCTATTATACAGAGTGAAGTAAGCCAGAAAGAAAAACACCAATACAGTATACTAACAAATATATATGGAATTTAGAAAGATGGTAACAATAACCCTGTATACGAGACAGCAAAAGAGACACTGATGTATAGAACAGTCTTTTGGACTCTGTGGGAGAGGGCAAGGGTGGGATGATTTGGGAGAATGGCACTGAAACATGTATAATATCATATATGAAATGAGTCGCCAGTCCAGGTTCAATGTACGATACTGGATGCTTGGGGCTGGTGCACTGGAACGACCCAAAGGGATGATATGGGGAGGGAGGAGGGTTCAGGATGAGGAATACATGTATACCTGTGGTGGATTCATTTTGACATATGGCAAAACCAATACAATATTGTAAAGTTAAAAAATAAAATTAAATTAAATTTAAAAAAAAAGGGGGGTTCATATCCTAGTGTTAGAATGTTCTGAAATGTATATGTTCCCTTCTCAGCCTCTGCAGAGACCCTTTTAATACATAACACACAGAAGTCAGGATTTGGAATTACATGATTTCTCACATACCAACACTGAGAATACCAAACTAAGTCTTCCAATTATAGTGAGTGAGAAAAGTAATGACAGTAATTCCTTCTTTAGTCATTAAGACCATTATTTATAACAAATTAAAGCCCATCTCAAAATCTGAATAATACCTATTATGTTTTTTTATATAAACAAAGTAAACAGTTATAAATATCGTATCAATCAGGAATAGTTTTCACCTTCTTTAACTTCTCTATGGTCTCTGGCACTGTTGATTACACGTCTTCGATTTTCTAAATTGTTATTTATGTTGATATTCTGGATTCCATTCTACTACTCTCTCTTGGCTTTATCTTACCTTCTGTTTGTGCCTTCTCACTGATCATTTAGGATTCCTTTTTCTCTTTTCTTTCCTTAAAGAAAAGAGAAAAAGATGTTTTTGGTGTTCACCTGGTCTCCATCCTTAGCTTCTCTCCACCTCCCTCGCTTTTTTTTTTAGGAATTTTACCTAAATGTATATCTTCTCAAAGAGCTATTTTTCACTGGATCACTTTGCCAACAGTAGAAAGTATCCAACTGTCATTTCTATGTGTGTAGAAAGTAGGGAAAAGGTAAAATTTAGCTTTTGGTGATGAGGGGATGAGTGAATTGGGAGCTGTCTAAGATGACTCCCAGGTTTCTGACTTGGATAGAAACAAAAGAAGCAGATAATCTGAATAGACCAATCACTAGAAGTTAAATAGAATTTGTAATAAAAAAAAAACCAACAACAACAAAATTCCCTTCAAAAAAAAGTCTGCGACCAGATGGTGTCATTGAGGAATTCTACCAAATGTACAAAGAAGAACTCATACTATTCTTCTCAAATTCTTCCAAAAGACTGAAGGGGAGGGAACTCCTAAAGTCATTCTATGAAAGCACCATCACCCTGATACCAAAACCAGACAAACACTTGACCCAAAAAGAAAATTACAGGCTAATATCTTTGCTGAAAATAGATGTATAAAATGCCTCAATAAAATATTAGCAAAGCGGATTTAACAACACAAAAATCATATACCATGATTAAGATGGATTCATTCTAGAGTCACAAGGCTGGTTCAACATACCAAAATCAATCAATGTGGTACTACATCAACAACAACAAGAAGATAAAAACCATATGATCATTTCAATAGATGATGAGAAAGCATTTGATAAAATTCAATATCCACTCATGATTAAAAAAAAAAAAAACAACTTTCACCAAAATGGGTACAGAGGGAGCATAATAAACACTATGGCAAAGCCACAGCCAACATAATATTAATTGGTGAAAAGTTGAAAGATTTCCTGCTAAATTTCTCAAATAAGACAAGATACCCACTCTCACTATTTCTATTCAAGATAGTACTGAAAGTCCCAGTCACAGCAATCAAACAAGAAAAAGAAATAAAAGGTAGCCAAATCAAAAGGGATTATATGCCATTATGTGTAGACAACATGATACTAGATAGAGAAAACCGTAGAGACTCCATACAAAAACTACTAGAACTAAAAAACGAATTCAGCAAGGTAGCAGGATACAAGATTAATATACAGCCCCTCAGTTCAGTTTCAGTTCAGTCACTCAGTCGTGTCCGACTCTTTGCGACCCCATGCATCACAGCATGCCAGGCTTCCCTGTTCATCACCAACTCCTGGAGTTCACCCAAACTCATGTCCATCGAGTCAGTGATGCCATCCAGCCATCTCATTCTCTGTTGTCCCCTTCTCCTCCTGCCTCCAATCCCTCCCAGCATCAGGGTCTTTTCCAATGAGTCAACTCTTCACATGAGCTGGCCAAAGTGTTGGAGTTTCAGCTTCAGCATCAGTCCTTCCAATGAACACCCAGGACTGATCTCCTTTAGGATGGCCTGGTTGAATCTCCTTGTAGTCTAAGGGACTCTCAAGAGTCTTCTCCAACACCACAGTTCAAAAGCATCAATTCTTCGGCACTTAGCTTTCTTCAAAGTCCAACTCACATCCATACATGACCACTGGAAAAACCATAGCCTTGACTAGACGGACCTTTGTTGGCAAAGTAATATCTCTGCTTCTTAGTGCGCTATCTAGGTTGGTCATAACTTTCCTTCCAAGGAGTAAGGACTTAATTTCCAAAACATATAAAGAGCTAATACAACTCAATCTTAAAAAAGCAAACAATCCAATCAAAAAATGGGCATAAGACTTAAAAAGTAATTTCTCCAAAGAAAACATATAGATGGTCAACAGGCATATGAACAGATCCTCAACATCATTTCTTATCAGAGAAATGGAAATCAAAAATAAAATGACGAATCACCTTACACCAGTCAGAATGGCCATCATGAAAATATCTACAAACAATAAACGTTGGAAAGAGTGTGGAGAAAGGGAAACGCTCCTATACTGTTGGTGGGAATGTAAATCGGTGCAGCTACTATGGAAAATAGTCCAGATGTTGCTTAAGAAATTAGTAAGAGAATTACCATATGATCCAGCTATCCCACTTGTGGGCATATACTCAGAAATGATGAAACTTGCAATTTGAAAAAATATATGCACTGTAATATTCATAGCAACACTATTTACAATTTACAAAATGTAGGAAACAACCTAAATTTTCATTGACAGATGAGTGGATAAAGAAGATACGGTATATATACACAGTGGAATATTACTCACCTATTAAAAATAATGAACTAGTGCCACTTGTAGCAACACAGATTGACCCGGAGAGTATCAATACCAAGTGAAGTAAATCAAGCAAAGTAAGACAAACATTACATGATACCACTTATATGTAGAATCTTAAGGAAAAGATACAAATGAATTTATTTACAAAATAAACTCCCAGACATAGAAAACGAATGCATTGTTACCAAAGGGGAAAGGGGAAGTGGAGGGATAAATAAGAAGTATGTGCTTAAAAATCAATATCAAAAAAACTAAGATCATGGCATCCAGCCCCATCACTTCATGGCAAATAGAAGGGGAAAAGGTGGAAGCAGTGACAAATTTCCTCTTCTTGGGCTCTAAAATCACTGTGGACAGTGACTGCAGCCATAAAATCAGAAGATGACTGCTTGGCAGGAAAGTGATGGCAAAGCTAGACAGTATGTTAAAAAGCAGAGACATTACTCTGCCGACAAAGGTCCATTTAGTTAAGGCATGGTCTTCCCAGTGGTCACGTACGGTTGTGAGGGATGGACTGTAAAGAACGCAGAGTGCCAAAGAACTAATGCCTTTGAACTGTGGTGATGGAGAAGACTACTTAGAGTCCCTTGAACAGCAAGGAGATCAAACCAGACAATCTTAAGAGAAATCAACCCTGAGTACTCATTGGAAGGACGGATGCCAAAGCTGAAGCTCCAGTATTTTGGTCACCTGACACAAACAGCTGACTCATTGGAAAAGTCCCTGATGCTAGGAAAGACTGAGGGCAGAAGGAAAAGAGGGCATTAGAGGATGAGATGGCTAGATGGCATCACCCATGCAATGGACATGAACTTGGGCAAACTTCAGGAGATGGTGAGGGACAGGGAGGCCAGGAGCGCTGCAATCCATGGGGCTGCAAAGAGTTGGATACAACTGGGCAACTGAACAACAACAACATGGGATTAACAGATACCACCATGTATAGAAAAGCAACAAGTATTTAGTGTATAGCACATGAAGCTCTATTCAATACCTGGTGACATCCGCTGGATCATCAAAAAAGCAAGAGAGTGCCAGAAAAACATCGATTTCTGCTTTATTGACTATGCCAAAGCCTTTGACTGTGTGGATCACAATAAACTGTGGAAAATTCTGAAAGAGATGGGAATACCAGACCACCTGACTTGCCTCTTGAGAAACCTATATGCAGGTCAGGAAGCAACAGTTAGAACTGGACATGGAACAACAGACTGGTTCCAAATAGGAAAGGAGTACGTCAAGGCTATATATTGTCACCCTGCTTATTTAACTTCTATACAGAATACATCATGAGAAATGCTGGGCTCAAGCTGGAATCAAGATTGCCGAGAGAAATATCAATAACCTCAGATATGCAGATGACACCACCCTTATGGCAGAAAGTGAAGAAGAACTAAAGAGCCTCTTGATGAAAGTGAAAGAGGAGAGTGAAAAAGTTGGCTTAAAGCTTAACTTTCAGAAAACTAAGATTATGGCATCTGGTCCCATCACTTCATGGGAAATAAATGGGGAAACAGTGGAAACAGTGTCAGACTTTATTTTGGGGGGCTCCAAAATCACTGCAGATGGTGACTGCAGCCATGAAATGAAAAGGCATTTACACCTTGGAAGGAAGGTTATGACCAACCTAGACAGCATATTGAAAAGCAGAGATATTACTTTGTCAACAAAGGTCCATCTAGTTAAGGCTATGGTTTTTCTAGTGGTTATGGATGGATGTGAGAGTTGGACTGTGAAGAAAGCTGAGCGCTGAAGAATTGATGCTTTTGAACTGTGGTGTTGGAGAAGAATCTTCAGAGTCCCTTGGACTACAAGGAGATCCAACCAGGCCATCCTAAAGGAGATTAGTCCTGGCTGTTCATTGGAAGGACTGATGTTGAAACTGAAACTCCAATACTTTGGCCACCTGATGCGAAGAGCTGATTCATTAGAAAACACCCTGATGCTGGGAGGGATTGGGGGCAGGAGGAGAAGGGGATGACAAAGGATGAGATGGTTGGATGGCATCACTGACTCAATGGACATGAGTTTGGGTGAACTCCAGGAGTTGGTGATAGACAGGGAGGCCTGGCATGCTGTGATTAATGGGATCACAAAGAGTCAGACAAAAATGAGTGACTGAACTGAAATGAACTGAACTGAATAACTTATAATGGAACATAACCTAAAGCTGTACCCCTGAGACTAACACAATTTTGTAAATCAACTATAGTTAAACAATTATTTTAAACAGATGCTTAATGTCTACTGGAAAAAACACAGTTGTACATTGCAGAGTAAAAGGTGGTATGACAGGTATCAGAAGAATGGTATATCCAAGTGTGACATCAGATCAGATCAGATCAGTCGCTTAGTCGTGTCTGACTCTTTGCGACATAGAGAAGATAAATAAGGAAAGGTTTGTTTAGGCGGGAAAGAGAATGGTTGGCAAAGTATTGTTAAGAAGATCTCCTAGAAGAGAGGACACCTCCAACTACCATGACATATAGTTGGGATTTACTGGTTAAAGAAAGGAGAAGGCAAAAGGAACAGCAAGATGAAAGACGCTAAAGCATATGTCTGTATGATGTGTACAGGAACTAAATACTCCAATAATATTAGAGTATAACTTATTACGATGGATATGGCTGCTGTTTCCTTTTTAGAGCCTCTAGATGGTAAGGAGAGGTTATACCATGGAAAACTGGTGTGCCAAGCTGAGAAGTTTGAACTTAACATATAATTATCAGGTAGCTTTGAGAGCACTGTACCAGGGGGAAGTGGCAAAGTCATATGTGCAACTTAGAATAGGTCACTCTGGGTAGAATGAGATGGATATACTAGAATTTGGAGGAAGGAGTAGAACAAAACAGGGGGAGAGAAAATTGTTAAAGGACTTGAAGTGAAAGTTGCTCAGTCATATCTGATTCTCTGTGACCCATGACTATACAGACCATGGAATTCTCCAGGCCAGGATACTGGAGTGGGTAGTTGTTCCCTTCTCCAGGGAATCTTCCCAGCCCAGGGATAGAACCCAGGTCTCCCACATTGCAGGTGGATTCTTCACCAGCTGAGCCTCAAGGGAAGCCCTAAAGCACATGATGTTGTATACAAATAAAAAGAGTGGAAAGGCTGCTTTCCTAAAAATATTTAGGAAGCAAACCAGCAAAAAAAACCCTGGCCATTGCAATTTCTCATTTGAATTTATTTAGCATCTTTAGCTAAGAAATTTCTGTTTTGTTTGGAGAAGTTTTAATTTAATAAAATAAAAGGATACTAAACCTTCACTAGTAAGCAGAATCCTGCCCTGAGATAAGACTCAGGCCTCGAGATAAATGCATCACGTAAATAATTATGCCATGTTCATAGCACATTGCAGCCATACAGTGAGTTCATGCAGAAACGATACTTCTCTGGGCCCTTAATTAAATGTACTTGACATGATTTTTTTTTTTTTTTAATGAGGAAATGTGCCTCCCACTACTTGGACTCCAGGAAGTAGTACAGGAAGGTACTCTGGTGCCACATCAGTACACATTTGCTATTACAATGTACACATTGCTAATTCCATCTGGCAATTCTACGTACAGACTGATTTAATGAGAAGGGTGAATTATTTCTTAAAGTTGAATACATAATATATTAACTATGAATATGTTACATATATTAAAATATATTAACTTTGAATATGCTAAATATATATTAAACAAGCATGTATTAATTATTGATCAGGTTAACAAGGAAATAGTAGTAAAGTTTTTATACCTCATGATATTTTAAGTGTCTTTAATCACAAGGCAAGAAACTTTTATATTTTCTTTCCATGCCTACACTTGATTTCCTTGTGTATAATTTTTAATAAGCTTTTACTTTAGAATTTTAAAAATCTACAGGAAAGATATATACACATACAGTACAGAGTTCCCATGTATCCATAATCCATTTTACTGATGTTAATATCTTATACTAACCATGATGTATTTGCGAAAATGAAGGAATTAATGTTGGTGTATTACTACCAAGTAAACTACAGAATTTACTCAGATTTCACATTTCTCTGCTTGTCCTTTTACTGTTCCTGGACACAATTTAGGATACCACATTGCATTTAATCATTATGTCTCCTCTACTCTATGGCAGTTTCTCAGTCTTTCCTATTTCTCATGATCTTGGCTATTTTGAGGAGTACTCTCTGATGTTTCTCTCATGATCAGATTGAGACTGTGGTTTGGGGAGGAGGAGCACAGGGATAGAGTGCCCATCTTTGTCATCTTTTCAGGGGATACATGACAACAATGTGACTCATCATTGGGTATGTTAGCCAGAATGGCTTAAGGTGTCTGCCATGATTCTCCACTATCTTTCCTTTCTATATTCTTCAGAAGAGGCACTAAGTGCAGCCCACACCCAAGATATGGGAAGTTATCCTTTACTTCCTGGAGGAGGAAATACCTATGTAAATTACTTACAATTCTCTTTAAAGGGAGATTTGTCTCTTCACTTATGGCAGGAGAAGGGGTTGACAGAGGATGAGATGCTTAGATGGCATCACCAACTCAATGAGGTCTCAGAGAGTCAGACAAGACAGTGACTGAACAACAACATCTCACACACACACACACACAAAGTGAAGTTGCTCAGCCATCTCCGACTCTTTGTGACCCCATGGATTTAAGCCTGCCAGGCTCCTCCGTCCATGGGACTCACCAGGCAAGAGTACTGGAGTGGGTTGCCATTTCCTTCTCTGAACAACCACCACCCCCACTTATTTGTTTAAACATTTATATCAGTATGGACTCATGGACATTTATTTTATACATTGCATCATAATTTAATAGTAATGTTATTTTTTGCTCAGACTGTTTCACCTTTGGCCACTGGGGACTCTTTCAGACTGGCCCCTGTTCCCTTTGGCATGCCCACATAATTTTGCTTTTTGAACATTTCATTACTTTCTGACCCTAGAAGGTGCTCCAAACTCATCTTGTAAAATCTCTTCCCCTGCCTTAGAATTAGCCATCTCTCCAAGGAGTAATGGGCTCTTGTGTTAGAGAATGATATTAAGCAATCAAATCTGCCCTACAATGCTTTTTGAGAACACTTTGTTTTTTCCATTGCTTATCTTGTATTCTAACAGCAAACCACAAAGGTCATCCTGTCCTGTCATTTTTGTCCAAAGAGCAATTGTGACTTGGACAGCTTTTTTAAAAATACAAACTCCTAGTTCCATTGCTGGAAACTGTGACTCGGTGATCTGTGGTTGTGGATATTGGCCTGGTGGTGTCAGTATGGTATGCATTCATGTAATTTGTTATGAAAAATAGTTTAGGGATTACTGTATACATAATTGTGCTCACTTGCTTCAATCATGTCTGACTCTTTGCGAGCCTATGGACTATAGCCTGCCAGGTTCCTCTGTCCATGGGGTTCTCCAGGCAAAAATACTGGAGTAGGTTGTCATTCCCCCTTCCAGGGGATCTTCCCAACCCAGGTATCAACTCATGCCTCTTATGTTTCATGCATTTGCAGGTAGGTTCTTTACCACTAGCACCAGCTAGGAAGCCTGAATAATACTGGAGTGGGTTGCCATGCCCTTCTCCAGGTGTACATAATTAGTTCCCCCTTTTTTTTATAGTGGAACCAAATGAGGCCTAGAGAATGAAATACATGCCCAAAGAAACACAGCAAAGGAAGTTACATCTTCATACCATCAGTTCAATTCAGTTCATCAGTTCAGTTCAGTTCAGTAGCTCAGTCGTGTCTGACTCTTTGCGACCCCATGAATCATAGCACACCAGACCTCCCTGTCCATCACCAACTCCTGGAGTTCACTGAAACTTATGTCCATCGAGTCGGTGATGCCATCCAACCATCTCAGCCTCTGTCGTCCCCTTCTCCTCCTGCCCCCAATCCCTCCCAGCATCAGGGTCTTTTCCAATGAGTCAACTCTTCGCATGAGGTGGCCAAAATATTGGAGTTTCAGCTTTAGCATCAGTCCTTCCAATGACTGATCTCCTTTAGGATGGACTGGTTGGAACTCCTTGCAGTCCAAGGGCCTTTCAAGAGTCTTCTCCAACACCACAGTTCAAAAGCATCAACTCTTCGGCACTCAGCTTTCTTCACAGTCCAACTCTCACATCCATACATGACCACTGGAAAAACCATAGCCTTGACTAGACAGAACTTTGTTGGCAAAGTAATATCTCTGCTTTTGAATATGCTATCTAGGTTGGTCATAACTTTCCTCCAAGGAGTAAGCATCTTTTAAATTCATGGCTGCAATTACCATCTGTAGTGATTTTGGAGCCCCAAAAAACAAAGTCTGACACTGTTTCCACTGTTTCCCCATCTATTTCCCATGAAGTGATGGGACCAGATGCCATGATCTTAGTTTTCTGAACTAAGAAAACTAGTTAGATATAACTAACGGGTGCAGGGCGCAGGAGGGGTGAGAGGAGCTACTCTGCATTCAAGGTCAGGAGGGGCGGCTGTGAGGAGATACCCCTCATCCAAGACAAGGGGTAGCGCCTCGCTTTGCTGGCACAGCCGTGAAGAGATACCTCACGTCCAAGGTAAGAGAAACCCAAGTAAGACGGGTTTAAGCTTTAAGCCAACTTTTTCACTCTTCTCTTTGACTTTCATCAAGAGGCTTTTTAGTTCCTCTTCACTTTCTGCCTTAAGGGTGGTGTCATCTGCATATCTGAGGCTATTGATATTTCTCCCGGCAATCTTGATTCCAGCTTGTGCTTCTTCCAGCCCAGCGTTTCTCATGATGTACTCTGCATAGAAGTTAAATAAGCAGGGTGACAATATACAGCCTGATGTACTCCTTTTCCTATTTGGAATCAGTCTGTTCTTCCATGTCCAGTTCTAACTGTTGCTTCCTGACCTACATATAGGTTTCTCAAGAAGCAGGTCAGGTGGTCTGGTATTCCCACCTCTTTCAGAATTTTCCACAATTTATTGTGATCCACACAGTCAAAGGCTTTGGCATAGTCAATAAAGCAGAAATAGATGTTTTTCTGGCACTCTCTTGCTTTTTCCATGATCCAGTGGATATTGGCAATTTGATATCTTGTTCCTCTGCCTTTTCTAAAACCAGCTTGAACATCAGGAAGTTCATGGTTCATGTATTGCTGAAGCCTGGATTGGAGAAATTTGAGCATTATTTTACTAGCATGTGAGATGAGTGCAATTGTGTGGTAGTTTGAGCATTCTTTGGCACTGTCTTTCTTTGGGATTGGAATGAAAACGGACCTTTTCCAATCCTGTGGCCACTGCTGAGTTTTTCAAATTTGCTGGCATATTGAGTGCAGCACTTTCACAGCATCATCTTTCAGGATTTGAAATAGCTCAACTGGAATTCCATCACCTCCACTAGCTTTGTTCATAGTGATGATTTCTAAGGCCCACTTGACTTCACATTCCAGGATGTCTGGCTCTAGGTGAGTGATCACATCATCATAATTATCTGGGTCATGAAGCTCTTTTTTGTACAGTTCTTCTGTGTATTCCTGCCACAACTTCTTAATATTTTTTGCTTCTGTTAGGTCCATACAATTTCAATCCTTTATCGAGCCCATCTTTGCATGAAATGTTCCCTTGGTATCTCTAATTTTCTTGAAGAGATCTCTAGTCTTTCCCATTCTGTTGTTTTCCTCTATTTCTTTGCATTGATGGTGGAGGAAGGCTTTCTTATCTCTCCTTGCTATTCTTGGGAACTCTGCATTCAGATGCTTATATCTTTCCTTTTCTCCTTTGCTTTTCACTTCTCTTCTTTTCACAGCTATTTGTAAGGCCTCCCCAGACAGCCATTTTGCTTTTTTGCATTTCATTTCCATGGGAGAGGACCAACTGCATGTCCAAGGACCAGCAGCAGCGCGGGCGCAGGAGGGGTGAGAGGAGCTACTCCACATTCAAGGTCAGGAGGGGCAGCCATGAGGAGATAACCCTTGTCCAAGATAAGGAGCAGTGCCTAGCTTTGCTGGAGCAGCTGTGAAGAGATACCCCATGTCCAAGGTAAGAGAAACCCAAGTAAGATGGTAAGTGTTGCGAGAGGGCATCAGAGGGCAGGCACACTGAAACCATAATCACAGAAAACTAGCCAATCTGATCACATGGACCACAGCCTTGTCTAACTCAGTGAAACTAATCCATGCCATGTGGGGCCATGCAAGATGGGAGGGTCATGGTGGAGAGGTCTGACAGAATGTGGTCCACTGAAGAAGTGAATGGCAAACCACTTCAGTATTCTTGCCTTGAGAACTCCATGAACAGTATGAAAAGGCAAAATGATAGGATGCTGAAAGGGGAACTCCCCGGGTCGGTAGGTGCCCAATATGCTACTGGAGATCAGTGGGGAAATAACTCCAGAGAGAATGAAGGGATGGAGCCAAAGAAAAATACCCAGTTGTGGATGTGACTGGTGATAGAAGCAAGGTCCGATGCTGTAAAGAGCAATATTGCATAGGAATCTGGAATGTTAGGTCCATGAATCAAGGCAAATTGGAAGTGGTCAAACAGGAGATGGCAAGAGTGAACATCGACATTCTAGGAATCAGTGAACTAAAATTGACTGGAATGGGTGAATTTAACTCAGATGACCATTATATCTACTACTACAGGCAGGAATCCCTCGGAAGAAATGGAGTAGCCATCATGGTCAACGAAAGAGTCCAAAATGCAGTACTTGGGTGCAATCTCAAAAACGACAGAATGATCTCTGTTCGTTTCCAAGGCAAACCATTCAATATCACGGTAATCCAAGCCTATGCCCCAACCAGTAATGCTGAAGAAGCTGCAGTTGAAAGGTTCTATGAAGACCTACAAGACCTTTTAGAACTAACATCCAAAAAAGATGTCCTTTTCATTATAGGGGACTGGAATGCAAAAGTAAGAAGTCAAGAAACACCTGGAGTAACAGGCAAATGTGGCCTTGGAGTACGGAATGAAGCAGGGTAAAGGTTAGTAGAGTTTTGCAGAGAGAACACACTGGTCATAGCAAACTTCCTCTTCCAACAACACAAGAGAAGACTCTACACATGGACATCACCAGATGGTCAACACTGAAATCAGACTGATTCTATTTTTTGCAGCCAAAGATGGAGAAGCTCTATACAGTCAACAAAAACAAGACCAGGAGCTGACTGTGGCTCAGATCATGAACTCCTTATTGCCAAATTCAGACTTAAATTGAAGAAAGTAGGGAAAACCACTAGACCATTCAGGTATGACCTAAATCAAATCCCTTATGATTATACAGTGGAAGTGAGAAATAGATTTAAGGGACTAGATCTGATAGAGTGCCTGATGAAGTATGGACTGAGGTTCGTGACATTGTACAGGAGACAGGGATCAAGACCATCCCCATGGAAAAGAAATGCAAAAAAGCAAAATGGCTTCATACATCAGATATTTTCCATGCTTATCTCCTCAGTGTGTTTTTACTCATACTTTTTTTTTTAAACTTTACAATATTGTATTAGTTTTGCCAAATATCGAAATGAATCCTCCAATAAGTGAGTCTCAACTCTGTTTTTTCCTGGAAGAGCTTTAAAAATCCCTATGCCCAGAGCCCACTCTTAGAAATTCTGATTTAAATGACCCTGAGTGGTACTTAGAAACTAGGTTTTTCTACTTAGAAACTAGGTTTTTCTTAAAGCCTTACAGATGATATAATGACCAGCCAGTGTTGAGAATTATTACTTTGAATGAAACAACTCAATTCTATGAGAGCTCAGGTATTACAGATTGCATTTTCTTTATTGTGGCATTTCTGAGTAATATTTTATTTGTATTGAATAATTTGATATCCCAGGTTCATCAATTTAATTTGACAAACATATCAAGCATTTACTTTGTGTTTAGTGTGGTGACAGTCTCTGGGGAGGAAGAGATTGAGAACATGAATCAGTTATAGTCTCTTGCATCCAAGAGTTTAAACTATGATGCAAATGGGGAGTTTGTATGAATACAAATAAGTAGAATAACAAGTAGGTGAGTGCCAAGAAGAACCTAAAGTGCCGGGTAGGAAAATGGGGGTTCAAGGAATAAGAAAATGGTACTTTCTTTATGAGACTATTATCCTTCACGGATGGACTTTGCCAAAGCTATAACTTTTCAGGGAAGCCAGAAGTCACATTATTTTGTGTGAAAAGTCATTAGCGTTGTGCTTTTGCTAACATGGTTATCACTCGGGTCTTGATTAAGCTCCCTCAAGCAGGATGCTAAGCAAACAATGTTAAGAATGAATCCAGCTGTAAGAAAACTTACGTTATTTTGAGGAATCTTGACTGAAAATTGCTTTGTACCATCACTAGGCAATGCTTTTATTACTGTTTTCACTGCTGGCAAATTAGATTACGTATGGTAGGAATTATGCATAACTGCACTCTTTTTAATATTTGCTACTGTAATCATTTCTGTAATTATGATACGGAAGCTACTGCTGCAAGCTGTTCCAGTGAATGGCTATTTCACTGAGCCCTAATGATGATATCTGCTGAAAATTCTATCAGCAAAGACCCTGCCAGCAAGTGCCTCCCTGGTGATATGAAGCAGATAAGCTTTATCAGATGCTGTTAATGAGCTTGATTTATGATACTGGTGGTTCAGTCTGACAAGCTATTTGGGGTTTCAGACATTCCTATTCCAGCCTTTGGTATGTCATTCCTCACCCCTTGGGAAGAGAAAGAAACTTGTTAGAATTTGAAACCAACAGGCACTGGAACATCACACTGTTCACAGACCACATTTTCTTTTTAAAAACTACCTCCTAGGTGCAATGCCAAGTCATATAATCCCTGTCAATAACAAGGTACATAAAGCTGTTAACTGAATAATAAAAACTAATTATTAATCAAGAAATGCCTTCTACATTAGCTCTGGAAGTTGCCTAAAACATCACGATTAATGGATCTATTACCTGTTTCCGCAAAGTGGGGCGATGCCCCAACAGCTGCTGCTTGCTTGGTTTAGTGTGCAGCTCATTATCAGTTCTTATTCTTCCTGATTCACACTGTGGCCAGAAAATGTGCATGTAAACAGTGTATAAGCACATCCCAAGGGGAAAAAAATGAACCCAAACTACAGTGACATATTAATAAAGAACACAGTAGCCCACAGTAGTGTGATCTGTGGGAGAATTTCCTTTTCCCCAAACCTGTCCTTCAAACACCAGCCTGAATACCATGGTATCTGGAATTCTGGCCTGTGAGCTATGGAAATAATTCTGTTCTCCACAAGCACCTGTTGGAAAGCTCAAATATTATGGGAGACCGACACAGTAAGTTCTCACAGGTTTATGTAATTCTTTTGCCCTGAACTAATTATGTCAACTTGGCCAAAGTATAATGGACCACCTTCAAGCTGTACTGAACTTTTCCATGGTGAAGTGTCATAGTGAGAGACTAGAGGCTGTTAACAGGTGTTCAGGACTTGAATTGGTATTAGACCATTAAATGTGTACATTTTTCTTACAGCTCTGAGTTTTCATTATCGTACAAAGCAAGGAACAGTTAGTCACTCAGTCAGGTCAGACTCTGTGACTCCATGGACTGTCGCCTACCAGGGCTCCCCAGTCCATGTTATTGTCCAGGCAAGAATATTGGAGTGAGTTGCCATTCCCTTCTCCAGGGGATCTTCCCAACACAGGGACTGAATCTGCATCTCCTGCATTACAGGCAGATTCTTTACAGAGCCACAGGAAAGCACTTCAAGCTTTGAAATTCAACTCTTATTGCATGAAAGGATAGAATAGGCTCATACAGGGAAGAAGACACTGCTGCTGCTGCTAAGTCGCTTCAGTCATGTCTGACTCTGTGCGACCCCATAGATGGCAGCCCACCAGGCTCCACCATCCCTGGGATTCTCCAGGCAAGAACACTGGAGTGGGTTGCCATTTCATTCTCCAATGCATGAAGTGAAAAGTGAAAGGGAAGTCGCTCAGTCGCCTCTGACTCTTAGTGACCCCATGGACTGCAGCCTACCAGGCTCCTCCGTCTGTGGGACTTTTCAGGCAAGAGTACTGGAGTGGGGTGCCATTGCCTTCTCCGGGAGAAGACACTAGGAGAGGAGAAAAGAGAGATCTCTGAAGAAACGCTTCATCACTGTCATAAAGGAGATGCTCATACGACTTTTACTTGCTGAGCAGTAATTCGTCTGGGGTCATTAGAGCATGACTATAGAATCTTCTATGTTCAAAGAACGTTTTCCATATCACTTGTATAAGTTTGGTGGGGGCTGTACCACTTGTCTCTGCCAACACTTAAAAGTCCTTTAGATGAGACAGAAACAGCATAGGCACAAGGCAGTCACCTCCTGACAAGTCCTGCTGAAGTTTGATAAACTTTTTAAACTCTTGTCCATACTTCTTGCTACTTTTTCTCTCACCCCTCTTTCATTTGAATTAAGCTTCTGGTCTTTTCTGTTTTTTCCACCTAATTTCTGTTTTTCTTTCCTCCTCTATGTTCTTCTCCGTATCTCTTTGTATACAGCTCTCTGGTTAATAAGTAGATTATGGTACCAAAATGAAAGGGCATGACATATTTTTTCTTGGTAACAAGTTTAAGGTTTAACTAAAGAGATAATTATGGAAAAATATTTTTTAAATGAGATGCAATTTCCACCATTCTCCCACTAGAACACCTTACTTTCTTTTTATGTTTCTCCACACATATACTCCTTCATTCACCTTTGGAAAATGCAGATGTGAGTATTGACCCAACTAAAAACAGAAATCACTGGAGGAATTCATTTGAACATTAACCTTCTAATGGTCACTTGTGGGCACCCAATTTATTAAGACTAGCAGTATTCTTCTAGCCCTCTTTATTTTGTATCACTGGAAAGTTTTGCTCTCTAACCATACTAAAAATTAAAAATATTTCATGAGTTAGATCACTTTAACAATGACATCATTCAAACAGTGTCACCTAGGTAATGGAATAATTGCCATAGCAACAAAGCCTTTATCTTTCAGTAGCTGTAAAATTTTGACAGATGGGAGAGACTCATTGAAGATTTAAAACAGGACATAAATATAACACATCTTAGTGGCCAAAGTTGTAGTGATATTTTACAAATTGCTATCTTTTTATACATATTAAATTGAATGTGAAGTATATATATTGCTATTTATTTCCAAGTTAATTTCACTCTTGACCAAAAGAATATTCTGTTCTTTGAAAAACTGAGATCAGATTATTAAACTGAGTGACATTAATAGAAGAATGTTTAAAAAATTACAAAATTTTTACAGTAGTAAAAGGAAGACTGCTATAGAATAATTGTTCTTATTAAACTAACTAATTAAGTATCTGTAGTTTTTGCAGCTCTAACTGTCCCTGATAGGAAATTCTGTTAAACTATATTTTCCTTCATTTCTAACTTTACAACTTTAGTTTTGACTTAAATGTTAAACATGTTTGTGTCTGTGCATTTGTGGGTTTGTGTGTCTATATGTTTGCCTTTCCTTCATAGTTAAAGGTGAACTCAGAGCATTTTTTACATAACACATTGTCATCATGTAGATAGTTCAAATCTGTCACCTAATTAAAGCAGAGATAAAACAAAAAGACATGTAGATATGTCTTGTTCCTCCATCAAAAATAAAACAAAATATGGATAATCAACTTCTCATTCTTGATGTACTTATCTCTGCAGAATTATTTACTAAAAATGTGTCCAAGTTATCTTTTACTGGACCATCCAGGCTTTAAAAAACACCTGCTTTGATGGCCAAAGATCTTCAGGGCTCTAGAGCAGATTTGAAGAAAAAGAGAAGGTTTATTTAATAATAATGTATTCCTTGGCATTTCCAGGAACTGAGAAGTTGAATAATAAAAGCATTTAGACCATTAAAATAATCATTTATTAATAAATAACATGTATGGCTCCTCTGTCCATGGGATTCTCCAGGCAAGAATACTGGAGTGGGTCGCCATTTCCTTCTCCAGGGGATCTTCCCGACCCAGGAATTGAACCCATGTCTCTTGTGTCTCCTGAGTTGACAGGCAGGTCCTTTACCAACTGTGCCACCTAGGAAGCCTTAATACCTATATATAAATAAATAATGTATAAATACTGTGTATATATATTTTCATATGTTAATCTACTAAAAAAAGAATTTTTACAATATCCCATCAAGGCCTTGAAGAAAAATCAGCATTAGTATGTAATAATTTGATAATATTTGTAAATAGCACTCACTCCTATTAAGATTTTTTTTTTTTGTCTTTTTCAGCTTACTGAAATCTATGTAATGACTTGAAAAGTTGATTATAAGATTTGCCGTGATTTAAACCTAAGCAGAGAGACAAGTCTATATTACACACTTATTCTTAAACACAAAATAATGACACAAGATCTATTCCACTGGTCACAGCCAAAATCTACAAAGTGCCTTTATTTTTGGCCCTTACAACTGATAGCAGATCCCATTCAAATCCTTAATAATGGAATTGTTCTGTGGAATAATGTAATTGTTTACATGTGTACGTGTGTGTGTATGTTTGTGTTTTTGTCAGATTTTTCTTTAGTTCTCAGGCAATCTTTACAAATTGTATTATAACTTCTTTATCTGTTCAAGCAAATAAATTAAGGTTCATTTCATTCAGAAGCCAAAGCTCTCCCAAAAGAAGCCATGAGCAGATTGTAAAAACTGGTCAGACCTCAAGAGGTTACCAGTGAAATTAAAGAATGTTTCACTCCATGTTGACCTTGATGCAGGGCTATCAGAAGGACAAAGCATGAGCTTTAAAGTAATAGAAACATATTTTAATATTTGAACCACAACTTACTAGCTGTAAGTCCCTGCTCTTTCAGCCAACAGTTTCTCATTAGAAAAATTAGAAAAATACCTACTTCTTGGGCTGTTTGAATATTACTTCATTTAAATGAATATTGAGAAGTACCTAGGAGAGTGCCTGGCACACAGTGGATATTAAGTAAATATTGACTCCTTTCACTTTTATCTTTATAATTTTACAATCCCTTGGTTCTAGCTATAATTAGTGTTAGAACTGAGGTGGCTTAAAGGAGGAAATGATCAATTTAAACTCAGTCTGAAATACACATCTCCAGGGCAGAGGGAAACAATGGAAGGCTAATGAACTAATATATGCTGGCAGCCCATGAGATGTGCAAATGAAATTCTCCCTAAGATCATTTTGTAGGTCAGTAGTGAAGAATTTGTTTCTTCTTGGTTTCAAGCAACCTTTCCTAAAGAAATTATGGAAGATTAAAAAAGTTTCTTAGTTGCTGTGGATCAAGCTTTGGCAGAGCCATTACAAGTTCTGCTGCTTGGTTCACAAAAATTTATTGTGCCAGTAGATACTTAAAACACATTCAGTCAGTTCAGTTCAGCCGCTCAGTTGTGTCCGACTCTTTGTAACCCCATGGACTGCAGCACACCAGGCTTCCCTGTCCATTACCAACTCTTGCAGGTTTCTCAGATTCATGTCAATCGAGTTGATGATGCCATCCAACAATCTCATCCCCTGTTATCCCCTTCTCCTGTCAGTTCTTCACATTAGGTGGCCAAAGTATTGGAGTTTCAGCTTCAGTATCAGTCCTTCCAATGAGTATTCAGGACTGATTTCCTTTAGGATGGACTGGTTT
The DNA here is from genome assembly GCF_032452875.1 of Bos javanicus. Lineage (NCBI taxonomy): Eukaryota > Metazoa > Chordata > Mammalia > Artiodactyla > Bovidae > Bos > Bos javanicus. The sequence continues at coordinate 31,674,750 of NC_083878.1, read as the reverse complement.
GATCTCCTTGTAGCCCAAGGGACTCTCAAGAGTCTTCTCCAACACCACAGTTCAAAAATATCAGTTCTTCGGTGTTCAGCTTTCTTTATGGTCCAACTCTCATATCCATACAGGACTACTGGAAAAACCATAGCTTTGACTAGATGGATCTTTGTTGGCAAAGTAACATCTCTGCTTTTTAATATGCTATCTAGGTTGGTCATAGCTTTTCTTCCAAAGAGCAAACATCTTTTAATTTCATGGCTGCAGTCACCATCTGCAGTGATTTTGGAGCCCAAGAAAATGAAGGCTGTTACTGTTTCCATTGTTTTCCCATCTATTTGCCATGAAATGATGGGACCAGATGCCATGATCTTCATTTTCTGAATGTTGATTTTTAAGCCAACTTTTTCACTCTCTTCTTTCACTTTCATGAAGAGGCTCTTTAGTTCTTCTTTGCTTTCTGCCATAAGGGTGGTGTCATCTGCATATCTGAGTTTATTGATATTTCTCCTGGCAATCTTGATTACAGCTTCTGTTGGAATCAAGATGACAGAGTAGAAGGATGTGTGCTCATCTTCTCCTGTGAGAACTCCAAAATTACAACTTGCTGCTGAACAACCATCATCAGGAGAATGCTGGATCCCACCAAAAAAAAGAGATAGCCCACATCCAAAGGCAAAGGAGAAGCCCCCGCAAGACAGGAGGAGGGGCAAAACTGGATTTAGAATCAAACCCCAAACCCACCAGAGATGCTCAGAGGGCTCAAACAAAACCTTGTATGCATCAGAAGACCCCACAGAGACTGAGCCAGACCTGCCTTTGAGTGTTTGAGTGTCTCCTGCAAAGGTACAGGTCAAAAGTGGCCTTCTGCAAGGGCAGGGGCTCTGGGTGCAGCAGACCTGGGTGTGGCATAAGCCCTCTTGGAGGAGGTCACCATTAACCCCACCACAGAGCTGGCAGAAATTACACAGGACTGGGGAAACAGGCTCTTGGAGGGCACAAACAAAATCTTGTGCAAACCAGGATCCAGGAGAAAGGATCAGTGACCCCACAAGAGACTGACCAAGACTTGCCCTGAAGGTCCAGGAGTCTCCAGCTGAGGCATGGGTCACCAGTGGCCTGCTGCAGGGTCTGGGGCACTGAGTGTGGCATTGCATGCACTGAACATTTTGAAGGAGATCATTATCTTCATTACCTCAACCAGTTTGGCCTCAGATCAAATAACAGAGAGTGAACACATGGACATAGAATTGAATTAAAGATTTACTGAGCATGGCCCCACCCACCAGGACAAGACTCAGTTTCCCCTCAGTCAGTTTCTCCCATTAGGAAGCTTCCATAAGCTTCTTATCCTTATCCATCAGAGGGCAGAAAAAATGAAAACTATAATCACAGAAAACTAATCAAACTGACCACATGGACCACAGCCTTGTCTAACTCAATGAAACCATGAGCCATGCTGTGTAGGGCCACCCAAGATAGACGGGTCATTGTGGAGAGTTCTGACTAAATGTGGTCCACTGGAGAAGGAAACAGCAAAACACTTTAGTATTCTTGCCTTGAGAATACCATGAAAAGTATAAAAAGGCAAAAAGATAGGACACTGAAAGATGAACTCACCAGGTCAGTAGGTGCCCAATATGCTACTGGAGAACAGTAGAGAAATAACCCCAGAAAGAATGAAGAGACAGAGCCAAAGGAAAAACAACACTCAGTTGTGGATGTGACTGGTGATGGAAGTAAAGTCCAATGAATCAAGGTAAATTCAGTTCAATCGCTCAGTCATGTCTGACTCTTTGTGACCCCATGAATCGCAGCATGCCAGGCCTCCCTGTCCATCACCAACTCCTGGAGTTCACTCAAACTCATGTCCATCGAGTCAGTGATGTCATCCAGCCATCTCATCCTCTGTTGTCCCCTTCTCCTCCTGACCCCAATCCCTCCCAGCATCAGAGTCTTTTCCAGTGAGTCAACTCTTCGTGTGAGGTGGCTAAAGTACTGGAGTTTCAGCTTTAGCATCAGTCCTTCCAATGAACACCCAGGACTGATCTCCTTTAGAATGGACTGGTTGGATCTCCTTGCAGTCCAAGGGACTCTGAAGAGTCTTCTCCAACATCACAGTTCAAAAGCATCAATTGGAAGTAGTCAAATAGGAATGGCAGGAGTGAACACTGACATTTTAGGAATCAGTGAACTAAAATGTACTGGAATTAGTGAATTTAATTCAGATGACTATTATATCTACTACTGTGGGCAAGAATCCCTTAGAAGAAATGGAATAGCCCTCACAGTCAACAAAAGAGTCCGAAATGCAGTACTTGGACGCAATCTGAAAAATGACAGAATGATTTCTGTTCATTTCCAAGGCAAACAATTCAATATCATAGTGACACAACTCAGTGCCCCAACCAGTAATGCAGAAGTAGCTGAAGTTGAAAGCTTCTATGAAGGCCTATGAGACCTTCTAGAACTAACACCCAAGAAAGATGTCCTTTTCATTATAGGGGACTGAAATGCAAAAGTAGGCGGTTAAGAGATAGCTGGAGTAACAGGCAAATTTGGCCTCAGAGTACAAAATGAAGCAGGGCAAAGGCTAACAGAGTTTTCCCTAGTGAATGCACTGGTCATAGCAAATACCCTCTTCCAACAACACAAGAGAAGACTCTATACATGGTCATCACCAGATAGTCAATACCCAAATCAGATTGATTATATTCTTTGCAGCCAAAGATGGAGAAGCTCGATACAGTTAGCAAAAACAAGACAGGGAGCTGACTGTGGCTTGGAACATGAACTCCTCATTGCCAAATTCAGACTTAAATTGAAGAAAAGTAGGGAAAACCACTAGACTATTCAGGTATGGCCTAAATCAAGTCCCAATAGATCTGATAGAGTGCCTGAAGAACTATGGACAGAGGTTTGTGACATTGTACAGGAAGCAGTGATCAAGACCATCACCAAGAAAAAGAAATGAAAAAAGGCAAAATGGTTGTCTGAGGAGACCCTACACATAGCTGAGGAAAGAGAAGCTAAAGGCAAAGGAGAAAAGGAAAGATATACCCATTTAAATGCAGAGTTCCAAAGAATAGCAAGGAGATAAGAAAACCTTCCTCAGTGATCAATGCAAAGAAATAGAGGAAAACAATAGAATGGGAAAGACTAGCGATCTCTTCAAGAAAATAGAGATACCACGGGAACATTTCATGCAAAAATGGGCACAATAAAGAACAGAAAAGGTATGGACTTAACAGAAGCAGAAGATATTAAGAAGAGGTAGGTAGCAACAATACACAAAGAACTATACAAAAAAGATACTCATGACCCAGATAACCAGGATAATGTACTCATTCACCTAGTGACAAACATCCTGGAATGTGAAGTCAAGTGGCCTTAGGAAGCAGCACTACAAACAAAGCTAGTGGAGGTGATGGAATTCCAGTTGAGCTATTTCAAATCCTAAAAGATGATGCTGTGAAAGTGCTGCAGTCAATGTGCCAGCAAATTTAGAAAACTCAGCAGTAACCACAGGACTGGAAAAGGTCAGTTTTCATTCCGATCCCGAAGAAAGGCAATGCCAAAGAATGCTCAAACTACTGCACAATGGTACTCATCTCACATGCTACAAAGTAATGCCCCAAATTCTCCAAGCCAGGCTTCAATAGTACAAGAACCACGAACTTCCAGATGTTCAAGCTGGATTTAGAAAAGGCAGAGGAACCAGAGATCAAATGGCCAACAACTGTTGGATCACTGAAAAAGCAAGGGAGTTCCAGAGAAATATCTACTTCTGCTTTACTGAGTACGCCTAACCTTTGACTGTGTGGATCACAACAAACTGTAGAAAATTCTTAAAAGAGATGGGAATACCAGACCACCTTACCTGCCTCCTAAGAAATCTGTGTACAGGTCAAGAAGCAACAGTTAGAACTGGACATGAAACAACAGACTGGTTCTAAAACACATTAGATTTAAAATACAGTCAAACAACTCTAGGCAACTGAGAACATGTAAGTAGCATGAACTGTGTGTGAATGATTTTCCAATCCTTTAAGGGAATGAAGGCATGATCAGGAGAAATACATTTTTCTCAAAAGTGTAGAAAAGTTAATGTGTATTATTTTTTCTTCAAAATATGAATGGCTACTCAACTCCATCTTGGACAATATTATTTTGATAAATTTTTAAAGGGAATGAAATCTGTAACATGAGATTGAATAACTAGCTTGTTTGAAAATCAGTTAGGTTTGTGTCTGGGATGGTTAGTTTAGGACAGAAGTTGTAAGGTGATACTGGTGTGACAACACCAGCATGACAGCACCAGATGCATCTGAATTAAGTCCTCTGAGTAAAAAATTGGTTAAGGGTCAGTTTAAAGAGACATTAATGTTTTGCATATCCTCCCAAACAGATACAGCAAGATGGAAATGCTTCTACTGTGTCAGAAAAAGAGTTTGCTCTCTGCAGACTGTAATTTGGAGAGGCCAGATCATGGAGCATCAGAGAAAAATGAGCCCCAGAAAGCTATCATGCTGAGCTCATGGAGATTCTGAGCTCCGGAAAGTCTCCATATGACACAAAACTAAAGTGGGATTCTCTCTACCCTCAACCTCACATAAAAGAAGTAACACAAGTGAGATACACAAGTATTAAAAGTCTAATCAAGTTTAAACATAACAAAAACAGAACCAAAATAATAAACCTCAGCATCATGTGAAAAAACACAGGACTCTGCCCAGAATCTAAGCCATAGGCAATGTTTTCTTCCTGTTATGAATAATTTATTTAAAAGGTAAAGGAGAAGGTAATGTGATTCTAAAATAAGATTTTATTTCAGTTTTTGTCTGAGACCTTGCATGCCTAGAGCAAGTCCTCTATCTAATAGCCAGGTGCTGGACCACATAAGCAAGACTTGGAAAGGAACTGATTAGAAAACGAGTTTGTCCTCCTTGGCTCAACTTTCACCCTGAGGATATATAAGAGAGATTTGAAATGCCAAGAAGGAGTTGTATTTTCAGAGAAAATTTCTCTCTGTAGTATTTCTCCTATGGGAAATGGAAGGGGCCTGCTTAACAATTACCTTAAGAAGTCTGGAAGGAGCTCCAGGAAAACTCCTTAAAGAATGCTGGACTACATTTGCTGGACTTTTTAGGATGGAGAAAGTGGTGCCAGAACCATGTCAGTTCCTGAATAGCAAAACAGCAAACTGATTAGAGAGTAGATCCATGTCCTTAGACGGTGAGTCAAAGGGGAATATTATCAGGACCAGAGGAGGACCCCACAGTAGGTACAGGCCTGGGGTCCTACTACAGACGGATGAGATCTACAAGGAGGTTTTGGATTGCCAGAAATGCAGAGTTTGCTAGAGGACGTAAAAGTAACTGCTAGAAAACAAGACATATCAGCATTATTGTCTATGTAAGGGCAGGTTCCAAGTGAGGGGGCACCCAAAATGTGCCCCATAAAATAGCTTATGATTATACCCTACTGAATTCTACTCTTTCAAAATAATTGTGTCATTTATAATGAGTGGTGAGATAACCTCCATGTCTCTTTCATCTACAGGTAGGCCTGTAATCAGTCCCCTATCAAAGCAAAAGACTGGAGGACTATTATCTCAAGAAATATAATTACTACAGAGATACTGCTTATAGGTTCAGACATTTTGGATCTCTCAATGATATTCCAGAGCCCCCTGAAGGCTCAGTTCAGTTCAGTTGCTCAGTCCTGTCCAGCTCTTTGTGACCCCATGGACTGCAGCACACCAGGCTTCCCTGTCCATCACCAACTCCCGGAGCTTACTCAAACTCTTGTCCATCGAGTGGTGATGCCATCCAACCATTTCATCCTCTGTTGTCCCCCTTTTCCTCCTGCCCTCAATCTTTCCCAGCATCAGGGTCTTTTCCAGAGTCAGTTCTTTGCATCAGGTGGCCAAAGTATTGAAGTTTCAGCTTCAGAATCAGTCCTTCCAATGAATCTTCAGGACTGATTTCCTTTAGGATGGACTGGTTGGATCTCCTTGCTGTTCAAGGGACTCTCAAGAGTCTCCTCCAACACCACAGCTCAAAAGCATCAAATCTTCAGCACTCAGCTTTCTTTATAGTCCAACTCTCACATCCATACCTGACTACTGGAAAGACTATAGCTTTGACCAGATGGGCCTTTGTTGGCAAAGTAATGTCTCTGCTTCTTAATATGCTGTCTAGGTTGGTCATAGCTTTTCTTTCAGGGAGAAAGTGTCTTTTAATTTCATGGCTGCAGTCACCATCTGCAGTGATTTTGGAGCCCAAAAATATAAAGTCACTCACTGTTTCCATTGTTTCCCCATCTATTTGCCATGAAGTGGTGGGACTGGATGCCATGATCTTAGTTTTCTGAATGTTGAGTTTTAAGCCAACTTTTTCACTCTCCTCTTTCACTTTCATCAAGAGGCTCTTTAGTTCTTCTTCACTTTCTGCCATAAGGGTGATGTCATCTGCATATCTGCTGTTAGGCTCACTCTCTGCTAGATTTTTCTGGTCAAAATCCTTGTTATGCACACATTTTCCAATCAAAGTTTCAGTGCTTTGGTCTCATTCTTAGATATGAAGGGCAGGCAAGAATTATAGGCCATTTAAGGAAATCATTAGCATAAAGGACAGAGGAAAAACAAGCAATGTGACAGGAAATTTTTATTTTATTTTTTTTTTAGGAAATTTTTAAAAAGAAGTACAGTTTATATCATGAGAGATAAGAAGTTATACACGAAACAAAAGTAGGACAATGGACAAGTAGAGAAAAAGAAATAGCATATGTGAATATATGATGGGGACAATTTAACAGGTTGAGCACATTTTCAAGAAATTAGAACAAATATATGAAGAGATGAATAGCTAAAAGAGCGAGAGAAATATCAAAATTAGAGGTTTATTCCTCTAACAGAAGAATAATATAGAGATTGGATTGAGTCAGAGATTCAATTGGATAGAGAAAAATAATATTTTCTGAAAAAGAGAAGGAATAGAGAAAATTATAAGCTTAATAAATTGAAATATTTATTAGAATCAAGGAGCTTGGGTTTCTAGATTTAGAGGGTTCTCTAAGGGTCTAGAATCATTGCAACCACAGAACCAGCTCAAAACTGACCTTATCCTCTTTCTAATAAAATATTGAGCTGTCTTTCAGAGACAACAGTACAAAACCACAAGTCATACAACCAAAACCAAGTGCAGAGGAGAGAATTTTGACCTCAAACAACACCTAAAACCAAAGTATGGCCAAATTCCAACTGAAATCTGCCTGCCAGTGCTTCCAACACCAACCCTTCTTCCCTAACTCATGAAAGTTTGATCCAACCTTTGATCAGGGAGAAAGACGAGCCATTTCATTTTCCCTGTGCTCTTGCTGGTCAACCTTGCAGTAACAGTTTTTATTTTCTTAAAATCTAGTACCATGGCATTGGAAAATACACACTTCCCACAGCAAGCCCTTTGCTGGGTAATGTCATGAATATAAATAAATGAATAGCACAAATATAATTTCCACTGAGAAACATCTTGAGTTTGAAAATTCTCATAAAGACTAAAATATTCTAGGAGGTAGAAAACACATTATAGAGGAAAAGAATTAAGATTTCCTGTGCCTTCAGAAATACCAGTGGTCACATCTGAAACTAGAAGTAATAGAACAAAGCCTTCAAAAACTTGACTAAAAATTACTTCTTACTCAGAATTCTACATTTAATTAATCTGTAAGCCAAGTATAAGATACAATAAAGATGTTTTTCTCATTTGTGAGGTTAACATTTTATCTCCCTCACATCCTAGAAGTGATGTTCAAGAAATTAAAGTGAAAAAATAAAAATAATAAACCAAGAAGAGAAAAATATAGGCACCTAATATACAGGGTCCCTAATGCACAACACGGGGGAAAGGAAGATAACCCAGGATGTCAGCTGTATACTTGACCTAAAAACCAATCAAATGAGATAGGAACAAGAGGATGGAAGACTCTAGAAGACATGATCCCCCCCCAAAAAAGGGGCTTACTTGATGTTTGGCCATTATTAATAAAGAAATTAAATAAATTCTAATTAATTAAACACATAAAACAAATAAATTTTACTTCCCTGAAGTTGATATAAGTTTGAGAGGATAGGAGAGGTGATATGAGTAAATAACACTGGGAAGTTTATATAGATTAACTTAAAAAGTTAAAAATTGATAACTGAAGAAGTATCAATATATGCTTATTATTTATTTTATTTCAGAGATGGCTCTTGGGTTCCTAGAAAAGACATTCCTAAGTTGTAAAGGATTTACATCTCAAAGGGGCAAAAAATTTATAGTTGCAACTTTCTAAATAACTGTTCTAAAAGAAGGGAGGTTGGGGACCAACAATAAATAATAAATCTTTCGAAATTATAGTCAAACTAAGGCTGTCTTGGTCACTGCAAATAGAAAGAGGAGACCTCCTTAATTATTTCTGAGGCTAATATGACTTTGAAACTAAAGCAGAAGAGAATAGTACTAACTAAAAATGAAAATTACATGCCAATATCACTCATGAATATTTATGCAAAACTGCTAAACAAAATATTAGCTACTGTATCTAGGAATGGGCTTCCCTGGTGGCTCAGCTGGTAAAGAATCTGCCTGCAATGTGCAAGATCTGGGTTCAATCCCTGGGATGGGAAGATCTCCTGGAGAAGGGAACAGCTGCCCACTCTAGTATTCTGCCTGGAGAATTCCATGGACTGTATAGCCCATGGGGTTACAAACAGCTGGACGTGACTGAGTGACTTTCACTTTTATATATAGGAATACATTTTAAACTCTATGGATTTTATCCTGGAAATGAAAAGTTGAATTTAGATTTAAATATCTATTAATGTAATTTGCTATATAAATAGATTAAAGGAGAAGATACACATGATCATCTCAATAGTTGCCAACAAAACCTCTGAACAGAATTCAACACTAATTCACAAATAAAAAGAAAACAACAAGTTAGGAAAATACTGAGAAAAGTTTTCTTTTCATAATAAAGGGTATTTATAAATCCTAATTATAACATAAACATTGGAAGAATCAGCATTCCTCTTAATAGCAAGCATAAAATAAAGACACTTGCAATTATTACTTCTACTTCATAATGTGCTAGGTGTTCTTATCATCATATTCAAAGAAAGTGAAAGAAAAGAACACAACAATATAATTAAGAGGCCTGTGGTCTAAAAAAAGTAGAAACAAAGATTCCATTATTTGCAGATATCATGATTGCCTACACAGATAACCCCAAGAGAATGTACAGGCAAATGATTAGAATTAATGAGAAGTCACCAGGTATATACGGTCTATATAAATAAATAAATGGTATTTCTATATACCAACAATAACAGTAAATGTAATTTAAAAAACATATCACTGGTAGCTGCATCAAAAATAGAAAGTTATAAGAGTAAGTAGAAATACAAATGCTCATGATTTTTAAGGAGAAAATTATAAAACTTTATTGAAACACATTAGAAATGACTTACATAAAAAAGAAATATTATGTTAATTAATAATTTCAGTATCATAGACATAGAAATTCTCATTAAAATACTCTATGTGTTCAATAAAAACCCAAAGAAATCCTGAACGGAATTTTAATGAAATTGGACAAGCTGATTATAAAATTAATATAGAAAAACAAAAAGTCAAGAATAATAAGATATTACTGAAGAACAGAATAAGATGACTTATTTTATAATAAGTCTTATTTTAAAACTATTTTGGAGTTTCCCTGGTAGCTCAGTGGTAAAGAATCCATCTGCCAATGCAGGAGACTTCAGATTCCATCCCTGGGTCAGGAAGATCCCCTGGACAAGGAAATGGCAACCCATTCCAGTATTCTTGCCTGGGAAATCCCAAGGAGAAGAGTCTGGAAGGCGACAGTCCATGGGGTCACTAAAGAGTAGGACATGACTTAGCGACTACACAACGACACTGGATATAAATGGCCAGACTATAGTACCTGTGCCATACTCAGAAACTGATCAGAAGGAGCCCTGGGAGAGCGTGGCTTTGATCTGAACATGGCAGTGAATCTGAACGTGTAGCAACTGGAGGTTGCTGTTGATGTGGGTTGTTGTGGAGATGCCCACATCCACAGAATACATTCCTGTGACAGAAGATTTGAGTGGCGCATTTCTATGTTCACATAAAATATAATCCACTGAATGAAAAAGAGTTCAAGAACCTATACTGATAAAATTATATAAACAGACAAATGGAGTAAGAAAAACTTTTTTTAAAATAGAACACCAATTGATAAATACAGGAAAAAATTCACAGTGGGCATCAGCATAGTAAAAATTGATGATTCAGGCAAAAATCAAATGGATGCTAAAACTACTAAGTAATATTTAGATGAGGGGAGAGCATATATAAACAGATTCAAAGTTCAGGTCAGTTGGTCAGTTGTGTCCAACTCTTTGCAACCCCATGGGCTGCAGCACACCAGGCCTCCCTGTCCATCACCAACTCCTGCAGGTCTCTCAAACTCCTGTCAATCAAGTTCATGATGCCATCAAACAATCTCATCCCCTGCCATCCCCTTCTCCTACTGCCTTCAATCTTGCCCAGCATCAGGGTCTTTTCCAATGAGTCAGTTCTTCACATCAGGTGGCCAAAGTACTGGAGTTTCAGCTTCAGAATCAGTCCTTCCAATGAATATTCAGGACTGATTTCCTTTAGGATAGACTGGTTGGATCTCCTTGTAGTCCAAGGGACTGTCAAGAGTCTTCTCCAACACCACAGTTCAAAAACATCAGTTCGGTGTTCGACTTTCTTTATGGTCCAATTCTCACATCCGTACATGACTACTGGAAAAACCATAGCTTTGACTAGGCAAACCTTTGTTGGCAAAGTAATGTCTCTGCTTTTTAATATTCTGTCTAGGTTTGTTATAGCTTTTCTTCCAAGGAGCAAGCATCTTTTAATTTCATGGCTGCAGTCACCTTCTGCAGTGATTTTGGAGCCCAAGAAAATGAAGTCTGTCACTGTTTCCACTGTTTCCCCTTCTACTTGCCATGAACTGATGGGACTAGATGCCATGATCTTAGTTTTCTGAATGTTGAGCTTTAAGCCAACTTTTTTACTCTCCTCTTTCACTTTCATTAAGAGGTTCTTTAGTTCCTTCCTTTATGCCATAAGGGTGGTGTCATCTGCGTATCTGAGCTTACTGATATTTCTCCAGGCAATCTTGGTTCCAGTTTGTGCTTCATCAAGCCTGGCATTTTGCCTGGCGTAGTTTGTATATAATTTAAATATGCAGGATGACAATATACAGCTTTGACATACTCCTTTCCTGATTTGGAACCAGTCTGTTGTTCCATGTCCCGTTCTAACTGTTGCTTCTTGACCTGCATACAGATTTCTCAGCAGGCAGGTAAGGTGGTCTGCTATTACCAACTCTAAGAATTTTCCACAGTTTGCAGTGATCCACATGGTCAAAGGCTTTAGCATAGTCAATGAACAACAGATCCAACACATTTTGGCAATTTGATCTCTGATTCCTTTGCCTTTTATAAATCAGATTCAAAGTATCTTTCCACAAAATACTTACTAATTACAAAGAAAATAAATAGGAATTTTTCAGCAGAGTCACCTGGCAGATACTACCTTAACCAAGTAATCTAGGTTAACATCACGAGTTACGGGATAAAATGACACCCTCTACCCCATGAAATAATGCACTGAGAAGGAAACAACATCACTTCTGTTATTCCTGACCACAAAATTTATTAGCCTAAAATTGGTTACATAGAAACATCAGACAAACCCAAACATACTATAAAATAATTGGCCTTTACTCTTCAAAAATATAAAAAAATAAATCATAAAAGGGGAACAAAACTGATAAAATGTGCCAGACTATATGAACTGAAATAGAAATAACAACTAAATGCAATAAGTGATCCTGAATTGGATATTAGATGGAAACTTGGAGGGGTGGGTAAGGAAACACAGACTACAAAAGCCATTGTGGGAAAAAGTGGTGAAATTCAAAGCTTGCCAATTACACAATAGCTTGTATTCACGTCCATTCCCTGATTTTGATAGTTTTTTTCTGTAGTTATAACAGAACCTGTCCTTGTTCTTAACAATCACACAATGATATTTAGGAGTTGCACCATAATCTCAAATAGCTCAGAAAAGAAATCATATACATATATTACATAAGTTCAGTATAGGTTACTCCTTATTAGTGTTGGTGCTGCTATTTACCACTTGTTTTAGATGAAACAATTCATTCCAAAGGACAATATTAACAATAAGAGATAATTGACACACAAATAAAAGAGGGAAAAGGTAAGTAATAGCCTCCCTCTCCCCCCAAAAAACTCAGTGAATTTTCACTAAAGACTACTCTGGGTATGTTGTCTAAACTAAAAGCTTAGAGATGATTTGCTAGAAATCCTGGACAGGACTAAGGTTCCTGGCCACACGCAAAAGAAAAATTCATGTGGAGCTGAGTGCCAGGTGAGAAACCCAGCACAGTGAGTATAGGCTTCAGGAAACTCTTTGTTGGCCTGTATCCCTGACAGAAGAGAAGCATTTCAAAGGCCAGCTGAGAGTAGAACAGCAGACTATGGCTGCCTTGTTCACTTACATGTAAGTACAAGCCAAAGAGGATAATCCATGTGTCCTAGGCTAATTTCATACAAAATGATAACTCCTAGCAGGTGCTCCTGTGCTTCCATGTTGACTCAGTGGTAAAGAATCCACCTGCCAACACAGGAGATGCAGGTTCAATCCCTAGGTCAGGAAGATCCCCTGGAGGAGGAAATGGCAACCCACTCTAGTATTTTTGCCCTGGGAAACCCCATGGACAGAGGGGCCTGGCGGGCTACAGTCCATGGGGTCACAGAGTCAAACACAACTGAGTTACTAAAATAACAACAAATCAAATACTCCTAGTAATGAACCAGCCAAGGACACTCAAGCATATAGTGGGGTTGGGGTGGAGGGGGGATGACTTTTACCAAATACCATTTGTATGTCAATGTGAAATGTAATGCTAACCCTCCAAAATTTGGTGGTTTCTAAGTCACAGGAGCATTTTGGCTAATTGACTGACTAAATCCTCCACATTTGTGAGATATTTTAGCCATGTGTAGACACAGCCTCTTCACAGTGTTACGCTTTTATTGCTTTCAATCATATTAAAGCAGCAACAGGCACCGGGTAGAGTTTCACCTACAACCACGGGGTTTTAGATCTCAAGAGCCACCTTGCAAAGATTTGAGAAACCATAGCTCAGTAGCTGACAAATTCAACAAAATCTGAGTGGCTTACATAAAAACGTACAGATGGTTTCTCATTGATGCAGTTTATAAAATGTGCCTAGCTGTTGTTTAAAATATACATTTAAGAAACAAAACCTCAGGATTGCAAATTACCATAATTTTGATAGCCCATGTAGTAATTCTTAAACAGCACATATATTAATAGCTTAAGATCCTTGTTACTTCTCATTTTATTCAAAGTACGAGAAACATTTTTTCTCCTTGTAATCATAGAGATTTTTTAATATGTGGGAGTATTTTATGTGAACACTTGAAAAATTAACTTTCAATATACCTTTCAGCTCCCTCTGGATCACTTTTTCATAGGAAACAGTTTTTTTTATGCAACGTATACCAATAAATAGATTAATTTCTCCCTGTTGAAATAAATTTATTTCTATGCTTCTATCTTGCTACTATAGTAATTTCATGTGAATAAAGAGCAAATCCCAAATGTACTCCCACCTTCGCAGGAAATGCTGAATAAATTAGAGGCACTGACATATGAACAGAACTCTGTGGTACAGCACATTATACTTAGATAATAATCAATCAAAGTTAAATTTAGAACCCAGAAATAAACTCATGCATAAATGGTCAATTAATTTATGACAAAGGAGCCAAGAATGTAAAATGGGGAAAGAATAATCTCTTCAAAAAGTGTTGTGAAGACTGGAGAGCCATAAGCCAAAGAATGGAACTGGATTCCTATCTTGGAATGTACACAAAATCAGCTCAAAATGAGTTCAAGAGTTGAATGTACATCCTGAAAATATAAAACTCCTAAGAAAATATAGAAGATAAGCTCCTCAACCTCAGTTTTGAGCAATAATTTTTTTGATTTGACACCAAAAGCAAAGGTAACAAAAGTAAAAATAAACAAGTTGAACTGCATCAAACTATGACACTTCTGCACAGCAAATAAAACCATGGACAAAATGGAAAGGCAACCTATGGATTGGGAGAAAATATTCCCCATTACCCACGTGTTAAGAGGTTAATATCCAAAATATAGAAAGAACTCAGTACAACTCAATAACAATAAAACCAAACAATCTAATTAAAAATGGGTAGAGTGTCTAGACACAAGTGACTTCACTTTCATGCATTGGAGAAGGAAATGGCAACCCACTCCAGTGTTCTTGCCTGGAGAATCCCAGGGACGGGGGAGCCTGGTGGGCTGCCATCTATGGGGTCACATAGAGTCAGACACGACTGAAGTAACTTAGCAGCAGCAGTAGCAGCAGAGTGTCTAGACAGGCATTTTTCCAAAGACACACAAATGTCCAACAGGTGCATGAAAAAGTGCTCAACATTGCTAATCATCAGGGAAATAAAAATCAAAACTACAATGAAACATCATCTCACACTTTATGGAACACCTGTAACAAAGAGATGAAGACAAGTGTTGGTAACAATGAAGAGAAAATGTAATTCTCGTGTGCTATTGGTAAGAATGTAAGTTGGTATAGCCATTACGGAAAATGATATGGAGGTTCCTAAAAAATTTAATAAAAGAACTACATGTATCAGCAATCCCACTTTTAGGTACATGTCCAAAGGAAATACAAAAGATGTCAAAAGGATATCTGCACTCAAAGAGATGTACTGCAGCATTTTCCATAATAGTCAAGATGCACAAACAGCCTAAGTGTCTATCAGTGCATGAATGGATAAAGATGTTTTATATATATGGTATAGTACTCACCCAAGAGAAAAAGTTATCCCTGCTGTTTGTGACAGCATGAATGGACATTAAGGGCATTATGCTAATTGAAATAAGAGAGAGAGAAAGACAAATACCACATGATATCACTTATATGTAGAATCTTATTAAAAAGCCCAACAGAAACTAGAATGGTGACTACAAGGGGCTGGAGAATTGGGGGAAAGAGGAAATATTAGCTAAACTTTAAGTTTTAAGATGGAATAAATTCTGGGGATCTAATATTCAGCATGGTGACTAGTTATCAATATGTATTATATTGCTAATACATATTGAAAGCTGCTAAAAGAGCAGATCTCAAATGTTTTTGTCACAAAGAAATGATAATTATGTGAAGAGATAAGTGATAGCTAATGCTGTGATGGAAATCATTTTGCAGTATATCAGTATAAGCATGTTATAAATGTTAAACTTATAAAATATTATATGTCAGTTATATCTCAACAAAGCTGGAAAAAGAAAAAGTTTGTACTTTGGGTGATATTTTTATAATATAGGGAATAATGGTAGTAATTTTTTTTAAACTTTTTAACAGAAAATTTTAGAAACCAGTAACTTTTTATTTAAAATTATCATGGATGGGAGAACCACAGTAATATGTCACTCAGCAATACACATACATGAAAAAAATTACAGTGTTTTATTATAGATTGAGACAGTTTCTCTTCCAGATTGAGACAGTTTTCAGTTCCAAACAGATTATAGTCTATTAAATTTAAATTTGGACTACTTATTGTCAGGATCCCAGTACATGTTAGACCAATTAAAATAACTAATGAGAAAAAGGACCATTTGGGCATTTAGAATTAGGTCTATTATAAGGTTAATTATTTCTCATGTATTAGAAAATTTGAATTGGAAAAATGCAGGCTATTTCATAATATAGACATGTAACATAAAAGAGAAGTAACAAAAGAAAAAAGAAACAATAATCAGCAGCTTGATGATGAAATTTACATCCTCAAAGAATCTTTGCATTTCCAAGTTATAGATTCCCCTGTCCCTAAGTACTTATATTTTAGAATAACATACGTTCTTTTCCAGTTACTTTCATAATTATAATCACATTTCATGCTCATTAAAGTGAGTTAGAGTCTTAAGGCAAATTTAAGATTTATGATGAAATGAGAAGACTAGAATGCCGTGGTGGAAAGGAAACTTTGGCACCATTACTTAATTATTTCCTAGGCTATTTTTCTACCGTTATCCAAATGAATGCAACAGTTGTAGGCAACGTTGGCAAAAGTTAGAACACTGAAATTAACAAACAGGCCATTTTATACTGCTGATGTGCATTTGCTTGAGCTCCTTGGGATCAGGTACAAAGACTTAAATAGAACCATTTCTAGGAAGGAGAAGAGAGGGTTTGATTGTGACAGATGATATTGACCAATTCTCTACAGCTTAAAATGCATAGCTGTACAGTTTTATTGCAATGTGCTTCCTGCCTCATCATTAGGATGAAGGTAAATTATTGCATCTTTTTTTTCAGAAAGCATGATTGGCCCTTGGCCAGTAAGCAAGGATCTTCCTCTTCTCTTTCATTGCCCTTTATCTCTTACTTTTCTTACAACCACCCATTACTTTTCAGACATAACTGGGATCTGATCTTATATGTTAGATAACAAGTTTTTGATGGCAAGAACAGAATCTTTGCCATTCTGGTACCCATACAGTTGGGGAAGGAAATGGCAACTCACTCTAATATTCTTGCCGGGGAAATCCCACAGACAGAGGAGCCTGGCGGGCTACAGCCCACAGGGTTGCAAAAGAGTTGGACACGACTTAGCAACAAACAACAAGCCACATAGTACCTTGTGAAACACAGGGCCTTGTGAAAAATGGCCGTTAGTTAACAACTGTCCAGTGAAACTCTTTACAGGATGTGATAAGCTGACCCCAAATTCTGACTCTATTCTGCCACACAGGCTGCATGAATGGAGGAGGCCACGTCAAGCTGCAGTCCTCCAGGGTCTGCACTGTCTCCATTCCCTGAGAGTAGCTCTTTCATAGTCAAATGCCAGGTCTTTGGAAATATCCCACAGATGTTCATATTTCTGAGGTAGATAAGTGCCAGGGACTGAAAAAAGAAAATCCAGATAACAAAACTGGAGAAAATGATAGAGAGGTGCTTGATGTGAGAAATGTCATAGCCCAAGTAGGAATAAAAAAAAAAAAAAAAAGATGGCAAAAAGACTAATAAAGGGATAAGCTCAGTGTGTCAGTAAATGGCAGGGAGGTGAAAAAATCCTCGCATGTTATGATAATATGGTGTGTAAACTTACTCTTGAATCTTCAGAAAAGAGGACTGGAGTTCTATGGTTTACTAGGTATTCTGGGGGAAAAGAAAAAAGATGTCAGTATAATTCTTTGGAATAGAATATAACTTATTAAGGGATAAAGCAGTGAGACACCAAGAAAGAAATGGAGTAGACAGCAGGCATATTTCCTGTTAAACAGTGAAGGATGGTACAAAGTGTTATTTATAAAATGTTGCGTTTTCACACAGACAGGCATAACCACATATGAAGAAAAAATGGCATTTAATCCTGATAACTCAGCCCCTAAAAATGTAAATTGTAGAACTGCCATTTGGAAGTTCTGGTTCCAAACTAAGTAGTTATGTTACTTCCTGTTATACTTTGATCTTCTACTAAAGGTCAGACATTCTTTATATACACTGAAGGCACAACAAAAGAGAGGGACACTATCTCCTTACATAAGCCCTCTCTCTTTCCCACTGGACTGACAGTAGATAATGCACCTCTAAAGCCTGTTGTACCTACTATGGTGCCTTTGGCTGTATTATGTCCCACAATTGGAATGGTCCCTTCTTTCTTGTCCTAATTTTTCATAACTGCAAATCATAATTTCTCCTTGCAATCTTTTTGTTGTTCTTGTTCAGCCACCCAGTCACGTCTGACTCTTTGTGATCCTGTGGACTGCAGCACACCAGCCTCCCTGTCCCTCTCTGTCTCCTGGAGTTTGCCCAAGTTCATGGTCACTCCATTGGTGATGCCATCCAGCCATCTAATCCTCTGACACCCTTTTCTCTTTCTGCCCTCAATCTTTCCAAGTATCAGGAACTTTTCCAATGAGTTGGCTGTTCACATCAGGTGACCAAAATACTGGAGCTTCAGCTTTAGCATCAGTCCTTCCAATGAGTATTCAGGGTTGATTTCTCTTAAGATTGACTGGTATGATCTCCTTGCTGTTCAAGGGACTCTCAGGAGTCTTCTCCAGCACCACATTTCAAAGGCATCAATTCTTCGGTGTTCTGCCTTCTTTACAGTCCAGCTCTCACAACCATACGTGACCACTAGGAAGACCATAGCCTTGACTATAAGGACCTTTGTCAGCAGAGTAATGTCTCTGCTTTCAACACACTGTCTGTGTTTGTCATCACTGTCCTGCCAAGGAGCAATTGTCTTCTGATTTCATGGCTGCACTCACCGTCCGCAGTGATTTTAGAGCCCAAGAAGAGGAAATCTGTCACTACTTCCACCTTTTCCCCTTCTATTTGGCATGCAGTAATGGGGGTGGATGCCATGATCTTAATTTGTTTTTTTTGTTTTTTTTTTTTTTAATATTTAGTCTTAAACCAGCTATTTCAATCTCCTCCTTCACCCTCATCAAGAGGCTCTTTAGTTCCTCTTTACTTTCTGCCATTAGAGTGGTATCATCCACATATTTGAAGTTGCTGATGTTTCTCCTGCCTATCTTGATTCCAGCTTGTAACTCATCCAGGTGTGTATTTCACATGATGTGTTCAGCATATAGGTTAAACAAGCAGGGTGACAGCAGATGGAATTTTTTATCTTTAAGTAAATTTTTGTTGAATCCATTCCTCATTAAATTTCCCAGGTGGTGCTAGTGGTAAAGAGCCTGCCTGCTAATGCAGGAGACATAATAGACACAGGTTCGATCCCTGGGTCAGGAAGATCCCCTGGAGAAGGAAACGGCAACCCACTCCAGTATTCTTGCCTGGAGAATCCCATGGACGGAGGAGCCTGGTGGGCTACAGTCCACGGGGTCGCAAAGAGGTGGACACGACTGAGCAACTACGTATATGTATATATGTTACAGTGGATCTCAAGCTCTTTAAGGTTTAAATTGTCTGTACAATTCTAATTCTAATTCATATGCACATAGGCATTACAATATCAATAGCCATCCTGCTGAAGAATTGAAAAACAAGTCATTTTTAACATTTCATTGCTAAGAGAATACTTATGAGACTTGATTGTCAGGAAATCACTTCCTAGCCATAACTTTTTGCATACATAGTAGTCAGCCAAGATTTGATGGCTGCTTAATAGAGAGACTGAAGACCTTCGGAGATGTGATAGGCCAGAGCTTATGCTACCAATAATCTCTGGTAGATTCACGAGGCATAGAAGCAAGTCAGTAACATATAATCTTGGGTCTGCTTCTATTCAGCACTGATTGAATGGTCACATCATGCACACAGTTAAACTGAACCCTTGAGGAAAAGTGAATGTATGATATTAAGACGTTTTTATCTAAACAGAAATCCAATATTTGCGTGTATGTTTTTTCCAAACAATGTAGGTATCAGCAAGTGGCTCATCTTCTTCTTTCCCACGGGCAAAATAGAGAGATTTCTAGTAATCAGCTCAATTTGTTAATCTGAGGATGCAACAAAGAAATCTAAAGTAATGGTTTTTTGTAATGTGTGTGATAGTTTTAAGTATTTAATAGAATAGCTGCTATTGTTGTTCTTATCATTGATTTGTAATTTCTGTTATTATTATTACCACAATTATCATTAACTTGGACTTTCTATAGGTACATCTATAAACTTCTCTAAATACCAAGAATTTGTGGGGCCATATTAAGAAAATTAAACACTGAAAAGAGCTGATTATTGGCCTTTAAGCAGTTTTAACTACAGTCTTAGTATTTATGTTAGATACAAACAAATTCAACTGCACTAGATATGATAGATATTGCTCTGGTTATATGGAGATAAATGAAGATTAACCAAATGAGAAAAGCAAAAGGTTTTTATTCAGTTTGCTACAGCCAGGAAGTTAGTCACTACCACTTGTGTTTTGGCAGAGACTCAAAGGCAGGCAGAGGAATGGGAACGTTTCACAATAGTAAAGGCTTCAGGTACGCCCTGACTGGAGGCTGTTGGAAAGGAGAAGCTGTAGGGACACCACCTTGAAGTTGGGCATCCCATGTGATTGGTTAGGGTGCATTACTGGGCTTTCTCTGCTTGGCTCTAAGTCCAAAGTGGGGATACATATTTAGGAAGTTGTCAAGTCAGAGATACTTAGGTTAACTGTTATAGGAGCTATAGTTTGGCTTCCTGGATTCCTGCCAGAGATAGTAATCTGACTTCCTACAAATCTGATTTATAGCAAGATGGCTTCTAGTTGGTTTCCTGTATAGCCTGTTGCAAACTGTGGGTCAGAGTTCTGTTTTTATATATAGTCTAGTCATTGTCTATTTGCATATTCAGTTTCCCAATTAAAAGCACTGGGTCTGGAGCTGGAATATGCATCTTACTAAATGTGTTGCCTTGGGCAGTAGGTAAATCTCTGGGTAACTCAGTCCCCTAACTTATCAAATGAAATTAGAATAGTCATTAATTTATAGGATTTTAAGGTAATTAAGTGAATTAACATATGTAAAGTACTTAAAACAGTGCCTAGCATATAATAAGTATTAGAATTTTTCTTATATGTTCAATAGAATAAAAGAAATTCTATTGTATGTGATTCATTGGGTATCACATTAAATTATAAGGATTACAGCATTTTATACCAATGCAAATTCTACTTTTACTTAAGCTTCTGTATTATTTATAGGAAATTCACACTGAGGAGCAAATGTATATCCTTGGAAGCTATCAGTTCAGTCAGTTCAGTCGCTCAGTCGTGTCCGACTCTTTGCGACTCCATGAATCGCAGCACACCAGGCCTCCCTGTCCATCACCAACTCCTGGAGTTCACTCAAACTCACATCCATCGAGTCAGTGATGCCATCCAGCCATCTCATCCTGGTCGTCCCCTTCTCCTCTTGCCCCCAATCCCTCCCAGCATCACAGTCTTTTCCAATGAGTCAACTCTTTGCATGAGGTGGCCAAAGTACTGGAGTTTCAGCTTCAGCATCATTCCTTCCAAAGAAATCCCAGGGCTGATCTCCTTTAGAATGGACTGGTTGGATCTCCTTGCAGTCCAAGGGACTCTCAAGAGTCTTCTCCAACACCACAGTTCAAAAGCATCAATTCTTTGGCACTCAGCCTTCTTCACAGTCCAACTCTCACATCCATACATGACTACTGGAAAAACCATAGCCTTGACTAGATGGACCTTTGTTGGCAAAGTAACATCTCTGCTTTTGAATATGCTATCTAGGTTGGTCATAACTTTCCTTCCAAGGAGTAAGCGTCTTTTAATTTCATGGCTGAAATCACCATCTGCAGTGATTTTGGAGCCCAGAAAAATAAAGTCTGACACTGTTTCCACTGTTTCCCCATCTATTTGCCATGAAGTGATGGGACCAGATGCCATGATCTTTGTTTTCTGAATGTTGAGCTTTAAGCCAACTTTTTCACTCTCTACTTTCACTTTCATCAAGAGGCTTTTGAGTTCCTCTTCACTTTCTGCCATAAGGGTGGTGCAGCTGTACTGATCCTCAATTCTTCACTACTTTTTGCCATGTGATTTTACAGTATACTCCAGTGCATAGATATATTTCACTACCCCATCCATAGTAAACTTGGTCATGCAACTTGCTTTTGTTAAAGAAATACTTGTGGACACTATGTGAGTAGAAGTCTTAAATTTGTGCACAATTTGGCTTGATCTCATGTGTTCCTCTGATTGTCATTAAAAAAAAAAAAAAAGTATGTTTCAGAAAACTACTGTCCCTTTAGCCTGAGCCCCAGAAAGAGTTCAGTGAGGCAGATCTAAACCCATCTAGAGCCTAGAGCCAAGCCCTGCTGCTGCTGCTGCTAAGTCACTTCAGTCGTCTCCAACTCTGTGCAACCCCATAGATGGCAGCCCAGCAGGCTCCTCCATCCCTGGGCCCTGAAGAAGAGCACCTTAGTTGTTCTTCAGATCTGTGAGTCAGAAAAATAAATGCTTATTGTTATAATTCAATGGGTTTCAGAGAGTAGTTTGCTATGCAGCATTATCACAACACTAACAGGCTACTGGAGAAAAGTAATAGGTTAAATCTTTCACTCACAATTTTATCATTGCTGGATAAAATGAGTTCTTTATTTTTTTAATGAGGGGAATCTGGAGAAGCTGAGAGAATAGTAACATTTTGATATGGTAGAAGTGATTGGGAAAGATACGGAAGCATTGCCAGAGCGGAATTCTGCTTACTGGGGATGGTAGAGGATTGAGACATTTGAGGACATTAGATTCTTAGAAGGAGGAGTTACACGGGAGCGAGATTCAGCAGAAGCAGACAAGGGGAGGTAGTGAATATTTCACTTCATTGTTCTGAATAGGAAAAATCAAAGAGTTAATTTGCCTCTCCAAGGTGAATACTTCCTAATGGCAGGGAGAAACTTGTACTTAGAAATAAAAATTATTTACAAATAATAATTATCAGTCAGAAAATATACACTTTTGAAAAAAAAATCTCAAATAATTTCATGGGAGAAATTCAAACAACTGAATCATACTGCCTGTTAGCATTTGATATTTATGAGTGCACAAAAGCATGGTGTTTACAAATACTGTATGTATTTGAACTGCTTTTGCAGTTCCAGCATCAGATTAAAATTTAATTCTATGCAACTCCTGATGATTTTGTTTAGAATGACGGCCTTTGCAGTGAATTAAGTCAGCATGGTGTAGCAAAGCCCTTCTTGTGATTTTGTGAGTCACATGTAGGTAAAGCTCCTGAGTGAAACACTGGAATATATGCAGGCAGAAACATTATTTTCCTGGCAATGCAGAACCACTGTCATATGCTCCAAATCAGGCGAGGCGTGTAGTATTATTCATAATTATCTTTATTCATCAGAAATCTCTGGTTTCAAGTGGTGATCACACTTACTCAAGTGGCTGGGCTTGGCTGTACTCCCACCAATTGTAATGCAGTATGTTTCTCTTAACTGTTATTTATATTTGGTGAAGCAATAAGCTCAGTGGATTCACTGTCAGCATATTGTAGGGCTTAAAATGAAATCTGCATTGTTCTAATTACTCTTCAGTTTACTTCAGGAACAAAGGGACATTAATGAAACTGAGAAAATTGTCAAAGTAAATCAAATACGCATTAGTTACATTTACCAATATTCGAACACCAACAATGGGTTTACAAAATTTTTTAATTTTTGATGATTTTTAAAGGTAGAAAACTATCCCAATTTGTTCTGAATGTGTTTAATAACAATCATAGGTGAGCATTTTTAAGTTTATTGTCCTTTTAAAATTTAAGTGAACTCATTGGTCATATTTGTTTTTATTTATAAAGTATCATTTTCACTTTCTTATTGATTTCTAGAAGTTATTTTCCTTTAGGGGAAAATTAATAAGGAAGGAAGGAAGACAGGAAGGAGAAAGGAAAAAAAAAAAACAAGAGTACGCTTTCCACATACAGTATCTTACCATGAGCTGGTACGTAAAATCATTTGTTTGGAAACATGTTTGGATTGTTTGTTATGTGGAAATGCAATTCTAGGTGCTGCAGGGTAAGGGTAGGAAGAAAAAGCCAGAGAACTAAAGAACCCAGCAAGGAAGGTGAGAATTTGTTTCTTGCATTAAAAAGGGCTGGGCCTCAGGAATAAGATGCCTGAGAATTTTATATTTTCTTGAGTAACTGTTTTAATAATTTGATATATTCCTTTTAAACAGAAAGAACACAATTTTCTTTGTGTTGGACTGTATTATTGTTCAAATTATTCTCTGCCTCTCCCTGGGGTAGTGGATCCTTTTCCCATTGGGCTTGGCCCTGTAACCTGCACATTCCATGTGACTTGCACTCTGGAATGTTTAAGAAGGTGCTAGAAGCCTGGGCCCCACAGTGACAGTATGGTGGAGTACAGCCATGCTGACCCATGAGGGACATGGGACCTGAATGAAAAACATACATTTTTGGATTTGGGGGTGAGCATTTTTTTTTATAACAACATACTTTAAGCTAGCTAGAATTTATTTCCCATTCAGATTATATGGAGCAATGAATACTGTTGCTTCTTTATGGGTAGGGGGTAATTGCAAAAGATAACATTCAATAGGATGGCAGATAAGATTATGAGAGTCCTTAGTAAAAGTAAATAGTAAATGTCGCTGCTCAGTCATGCCCAGCTCTTTGCGACCCCATGGACTGTAGCCTACCAGGTTCCTCCATCCATGGGATTTTCCAGGCAAGAATACTGGAGTGGGTTGCCATTTCCTTCTCCAGGAGATCTTCCCAACCCAGGGATCGAACCCAGGTCTCCCGTTTTGTAGGCAGACACTTTACCGAGTCCTTAAAGCCAGTTAAAAGAATTTTAAATTGATCTTGTAAGCAATGAAGAGCCTGCAAGTTTTATAAACAAAGACAGTGGATCTTCCATTTGGAACCAGAGTTGATTAGGAATGATAATGCAAGTAGTTGTGAGAGATTATTCAATTATTGCAATAATACCCAGGAAATCTGAGAAGGCTAATTTGGGGTGGTGGCAACAGAAAGAAAAAAAGCAGCAAGAGTAGGTAGAAAAACAAAAATGGAATATTAGTCAATTTCATTTGGCTTTATGCATTCGATAGAAGTTTAAGCTTAATAAAAATTCTGAAAATTTCCCACATTGGATCTTTCAGACACAATGTCTACCATCTGGGGTGTTTCTTTAAAAACATCTGGATAGTGATTAAATATCATGACTTCCAAGTAAATGTCTAGCATAGTATATACACAACCCTGGTGTAGAATTGCAATAAATTTCAAAACAAAATAAAGTGAACAATTCCCAGGAATGCTTAGAATTATTAAATAACTACAAATCTCATATTTTTCCTTTAAGCCAGATATGGTGTTATATATGTGTTCATTATGATATTTAATCATAATGTGCTTTGAGAAAAAATTGTTGTTTCTTTTCCCTTAACTTAAACAACAGTCATGTTTTTTGATTTTTTTTTTTTTTTGATGTGTGTTTGATCTTGTTAGAAATTTGTTGGGAACAAAGAGTCAGGCTTTAGAACTTGTATTCTGCTGTGATTTCTAATTTCTTTCCTTCCCTCCTGTGCTTCTCCTCTTTTTCTCTCCCTCTCTTCTACAACTGTTAGCTGACAACTCACCGTGTGTCATACACAACACAGGTATTAGGGATACATCAGTGAACAGACAAAGTATCTATCAGCTCTTGCAGTTTCCACTGTGGTGAGGAAGGAAAAAATACATACATAAATATGTAACATAATGGCAGACAGTCTAAAAACGAAAAAAAGCAAAAAAGTAGGGGTGAAGTAGTATTTTAGAGGTCTTTCCAGGTAGCTCAGTGGTAAAGAATCCATCTGACAATACAGGAGATGCAAGAGATTGGCACTGATCCCTGGGTTGGGAAGATCCCCTGGAGAAGGGAATGGCAACCCACTCCATTATTCTTGCTTGAAGAATCGCATGGACAGAGGAGCCTGGCAGGCTACAGTCTATGGGGTCCCAAAGAGTCAGACAGAACTGAGTAAGTCTGCACTACTTTAGAGGGGATACTGAATGAATTTCCCTTTGTATATCGTTTGAACAGAGACTTGAATGACGTAAGGAAATGTCAAGCAAATGCACGAGGGCAAACTGGCTGAAGCAGAAATAACAGCAGTTCAAAGGCCCTGAGGTCAGAGTGTGCATCACAAGTTTGAAGAATCAAGGAAGTCATTGCACCTGAAGAAAGATGCATAAGTGTGAGACTGGAGAAACACTGGTTGAGATCATAAAACCTCTTATAGCCAATGGGAATTTGCTGTATGACTCAGGGAACTCAAACCTGTGCTCGGTAATAACCTAGAGGGGTGGGATGGGGAGAAAGGTGGGAGAGATGTTCAAGTGGGAGGGGACACGAGTAAACCTATGGCTCATTCATGCTGTTTGGTAGAAACCAGCATCATACTGTAAAGCAATTATTCTTCAATTAAAAAGAAATTAAGAGAAAAAAAAAAAAAACAGCTTGTAGGATGTGGCAAAGGTCTGGATTTTCTTCTAAGTGTGATAAGTAACTGATAAATGGTTCTGAGCGGGGGATAACACCTGACATGTTTTAAATGCTAGATGTGTGGCCCTGGAGCCAGGTGCCTGTGTATGAATTTCCAGTCCTAGGACATTTGTCAAGTTATTTAATTGCTCCAGGTCTGTTTCTTCACGTGCAGAAAGCTATTAATTATTGTAGTTATACAGGGACGTTGTGAAGATTTTACAAAAGGTGATTCAGGTAAAGCTTTCAGCATGATGCCTCATACATACTAAATGCTCAATAAATAGTCTTTATAGGTTTTTAAATTAATACTGTTGCATATCACCACTACTATTATGTAAGCCTATTGAAAGCCTCACAAGAGAAGACAACAACCATGTCAAAGTATACAGTGATAGGAAGTATGGAGAGGACAGAGAAACTGATGGATTATATAAAACATAATTTAGTTGCTGAAGTAATAATTTCAAAAATGGGCGAGGGCAATGGACAAATTAAAAAATAGTTTTTTGCATCTGATTTTACATATATTACTCTTGCTTATCTTTTTCCTATAAGCTATAATAATGCAAAAACCAAGTGGAGTAATATGTGATCTTTGACATAACTTCTATAACACATTTAGTAGTCTTGTCTAATTTACTGCAGAAGTGTTAAAAACAGGAATATGTGTGAAGCAATTAACCAAAAATATGTAATTACTTGCCCTCCCATGACCCTGAAGTTAGAGTACTGAATGCTATTTTAGTTAGATCTGTTTCTCTCACTTTATTTGTTAAAACTTTTTATCAAAATAAATTTGATGATATATAGTCACTGTCAGTGAATTATGAAAATGGAATTTTCTTTATAGCTACAGTTGATAAAGACAGTTCTATTTACTGCATTTTTAGTTCAGATTCTAACATTTATTTTATGTTTAAAACCATAGATCAGCCAAGAGTAATAAATCTAGAGAATGCATACTACAACTAAATAATTTAGTAGGCTGAAAGCCTTACTTCATTTTCCTATGAAGTCCAGTTAGAAAAATTGGAATTCTTTTTTAGCTGTGTTGTACATTGTTATGATAGTGTCTGGAGCCAAACTTGGAGGATAGGTTGTCCATATGACTTTTATACCAAAGTAAAATGAAAGTAATTTCAAGTCAGCTCATAATGCTTTTAAATATTAGAGTTTGAGGACTTGGATTTAGGGCGGCAGGTGGGCAAAGAAGGGAAAGTGCAACTTAGAGAAGCAGTGATATGAAAGTCTATTAGCTATAATTAGCTTATAATAGGCTGAAAGAAGTTTTCATACCAGAAGTCATCAGGCTGGCCCATCATGTAGCCATTTTAGATGACCATTTGAAACGTAGGAGGAGCATGATCTCAGCCAGAGACTACTACTAAAGAGGAACCAGCTCTAAATGGAAACCACATGAACAGTGCCTAATTTAGCCAGAGTATGCCAGCATGTTGATCAAAGAAGGTGTCTTTCATTACAGTATTATTGCAATTATCTTTTAGCATTTATATTATAAGCATACCAAGGGAGGGCTATATTTCCTATTTTCTTTACATTTTGAGATTTATACATCAGGAAAATAGAATTTCAAGTCTAACAATATATGTGCATATCTAGACTCACTATCTTTGAATATACATTCTTTTACCAAGCCTTTTCTTTCAAGCCAAAAGTAGTTGAAATGTAGTAGGATTCAAATCTTACTCATTCCAGTATCTGAAAGATTTCTATTGAAATCAGCCCAGTTCTGTTTAATTATAAGTACTAAAGACAGGGACGCTTACTCCTTGGAAGAAAAGTTATGACCAACCTAGATAGCATATTGAAAAGCAGAGACATTACTTTGCCAACAAAGGTCCGTCTAGTCAAGGCTATGGTTTTGCCAGTGGTCATGTATGGATGTGAGAGTTGCACTGTGAAGAAGGCTGAGCGCCAAAGAATTGATGCTTTTGAACTGTGGTGTTGGAGAAGATTCTTGAGAGTCCCTTGGACTGCAAGGAGATCCAACCAGTCCATTCTGAAGGAGATCAGCCCTGGGATTTCTTTGGAAGGAATGATGCTGAAGCTGAAACTCCAGTACTTTGGCCACCTCATGCGAAGAGTTGACTCATTGGAAAAGACTCTGATGCTGGGAGGGATTGGGGGCAGGAGGAGAAGGGGACGACAGAGGATGAGATGGCTGGATGGCATCACTGACTCGATGGACGTGAGTCTGAGTGAACTCTGGGAGTTGGTGATGGACAGGGAGGCCTGGCATGCTGAGATTCATGGGGTCGCAAAGAGTCAGACACGACTGAGCAACTGAACTAAACTGAACTGAAAGACAAGGAATTGAAAGACAACATTTGCTAGACTAATAGCATAACTACCTATATATCTATTGAGAGAGAAATATGTATATTTGATACATATTTATCAATATATACAGTAAACAGAAAAGTATTTTCATATTTTTAAAAACTCAAATATTTTTCTTACAGCTTTATTGAGATATAACTAATGAATAAAATTGTAAGATATTTTAAGTGTACCTTGTGATGATTTATGTATAAGTTGTGAAAGGATTTCTCCCATCTAGCTATTTGGAAACATTAGTCAGAAATTTCTACTTATGTAACAAGATTATTTACAACAGAAATGATTTAGATTAGGAATTTTGTTTCAAAATCAGAATGATACCACTGAGAAGTAAGCAAAAAAAATCCCAAATTGGAGAGACAGGAAGGAGATCTTTCCATTTTCCAAAAAAGCTGCTTTCTTCCTTTTGAATTTTCAATAAATCGAAGAGTTGTGTTTATATCATTTCAATGGATCATGCTGCTGCTGCTGCTGCTTCTCAGTCGCTTCAGTCATGTCTGACTCTGTGCGACCCCATAGAAGGCAGCCTACCAGGCTCCCCGGACCCTGGGATTCTCCAGGCAAGGACACTGGAGTGCATTGCCATTTCCTTTTCCAATGGATGAAAGTGAAAAGTGAAAGTGAAGTCACTCAGTCGTGTCCGACTCTTAGCGACCCCATGGACTGCAGCCCACCAGGCTCCTCCGTCCATGGGATTTTCCAGGCAAGAGTACTGGAGTGGGGTGCCAATGCCTTCTCTGTCAATGTATCATAGAGATCCTTAAACTCTTTATCCACCATTAAAATATTCATTACTGGAAAACTGTAAGACACTGATAAAAGAAACTGAAGACTATACAAACAGATAGAACGAAATACCATATACGTGGATTGGAAGAATTAATGACCATACTAAGTAAAATGACCATATTACCCATGGCAAATGTCAATTCAATGAAATTACTATCAAAATACCAATGGAATTTTTCACATAACTAGAACAATAATCTTATAATTTGTATGTAAACACAAAAGATTCCAAATAGGAAAAAAAAAAAAAAAATCTCACAAAGGAACAGAGCTGAAGCACCCATGCATCCTGATTTGAGATTATACTACAAAGCTATAGTCATCAAAACTGTTTAGAACTGGCACAAAAACAGACAAATAAATCAGTGGAACAGGATAGAAATCTCAGAAATAAACCCAAGCACTTATAGTCAATTAATCTATGATAAAGAAGGCAAGAATATACAATGGAGAAAAGACAGTATTTTCAGTAAGTGATGCTGGAAAAATGGGACAACTACATGTAGAACAATAAAAGTAGAACATTCTCTATCACCATAAACAGGTAAAAGCTCAAAATGGATTAAAGACCTAAATGTAAGACTGAATACTATAAAACTTCTGGAGGAAAACATAGAACACTCTTCAACACAAATCAAAGGAATATTTTTTGGATCCATTTCCTAAAATAAAGGAAATAAAACAAAAATAAACAAGTGGAACCTAATCAAATTTAAAAGCTTTTGCACAGCAAAGGAAACTACTGACAAAAAGGCAAACCAATGAATGGGAGAAAAGATTTGCAAATGATATGACCCTTAAAGTGTTAATATCCGACATATATAAACAATTCATATGACTCAACATCAAAAAAACAAGCAACTCAATTTTAACAGAGTGGAAGACCCAAACAGATATTTTTCCAACAAGAAAATGCAGATGGCCAACAGGCATATGAAAAGATGCTCAACATCATTAATTATCAAGGAAATGCAAACTGAAACCATGATGATGTATTACCTCCCACCAGTAAGATAAGCTATTATCAGAAAGTCTACAAATAACAAATGTTAGTGACAACACAAAGAAATGGGGACCCTTGTCCCTGTTGCTGAGAATATAAGATGGTGCAGCCACTATGGAAAATAGTGTGGAGATTCCTCAAAAAACTAAAAATTGAACTACTATATGACCCAGAAATTCCACTCCTGGATATATATCCAGAGGGAAAAAAAGCAAAAACACAAATTTAAAAAGATACACACACACCAATGTTCACAGCAGCATTATTTACAACTGCCAAGACATGGAAACAAGTGTCCATCAGCACATGAATGGATGAAGAAGCTGTGGAATACATACACAATGGGATACTACTCAGCCATGAAAAGATAGATTTTTGCAATATGTAGCAACATGGATGAACCTAGAGGATATTATGCTAAGTGAAATAAGTCAGACAAAGATAAATACTGTATGATATCGCTTATATGTGGAATCTAAAAAATTCAACAATCTATTAAATATAACATAGAAGAAACAGACTCACAGAAAGAACAAACTAGTGGTTACTAGTGGGGAGGGTGAAGAGGGATTGGCAATACAAGGTTGAGGAAGAGGGAGTACAAAATATTGGGTGTAGGATAGGCTCAAGGACATATAATATAACATGGGGAATAGAGCCAATATTGTGCAATAACTGTAAATGGAAAGTAAGCTTTAAAAATCATGTAAAAATTTAAAAGATACAAGATTCATTAGAATGGAAGTCTATAGAAATACAATGCACTTTGTATTTTCAGAGGGGTATAAAAATTACTCTGTCTATCAGGATGCATATAGGTTTCTCAAGAGGCAGATCAGGTGGTCTGGTAGTCCCATCTCTTGAAGAATTTTCCACAGTTTATTGTGATCCACACAGTCAAAGGCTTTGGCATAGTCAAGAAAGCAGAAATAGATGTTTTTCTGGAACTCTCTTGCTTTTTCCATGATCCAGCAGATGTTGGCAATTTGATCTCTGGTTCCTCTGCCTTTTCTAAAACCAGCTTGAACATCAGGAAGTTCACGGTTCACGTATTGATGAAGCCTGGCTTGGAGAATTTTAAGCATTACTTTACTAGCATGTGAGATGAGTGCAATTGTGCGGTAGTTTGAGCACTCTTTGGCATTGGCTTTCTTTGGGATTGGAATGAAAACTGACCTTTTCCAGTCCTGTGGCCACTGCTGAGTTTTCCAAATTTGCTGGCATATTGAGTGCAGCACTTTCACAGCATCACCTTTCAGGATTTGGAATAGCTCAACTGGAATTCCATCACCTCCACTAGCTTTGTTCGTAGTGATGCTTTCTAAGGCCCACTTGACTTCACATTCCAGGATGTCTGGCTCTAGGCTGGTGATCACACCATCGTGATTATCTGGGTCGTGAAGATCTTTTTTGTACAGTTCTTCTGTGTATTCTCGCCACCTCTTCTTAATATCTTCTGCTTATGTTAGGTCCATACCATTTCTGTCCTTTATCGAGCCCATCTTTGCATGAAATGTCCCCTTGGTATCTCTAATTTTCTTGAAGAGATATCTAGTCTTTCCCATTCTGTTGTTTTCCTCTATTTCTTTGCATTGATTGCTGAGGAAGGCTTTCTTATCTCTTTTTGCTATTCTTTGGAACTCTGCATTCAGATGCTTATATCTTTCCTTTTCTCCTTTGCTTTTCGCTTCTCTTCTTTTCACAGCTATTTGTAAGGCCTCCTCAGACAGCCATTTTGCTTTTTTGCATTTCTTTTCCATGGGGGTGATATTGATCCCTGTCTCCTGTACAATGAATGTCACAAACCTCACTCCATAGTTCATCAGGCACTCTATCTATCAGATCTAGTCCCTTAAATCTATTTCTCACTTCCACTGTATAATTATAATGGTTTATAATGGTCTAATGGTTTTCCCTACTTCCTTCAATTTAAGTCTGAATTTGGCAATAAGGAGTTTATGATCTGAGCCACAGTCAGCTCCTGGTCTTGTTTTTGCTGACTGTATAAAGCTTCTCCATCTTTGGCTGCAAAGAATATAATCAATCTGATTTTGGTGTTGACCATCTGGTGATGTTCATGTGTAGAGTCTTTTCTTGTGTTGTTGGAAGAGGGTGTTTGCTATGACCAGTGTGTTCACTGGGGAAAACTCTGTTAGCTTTTGCCCTGCTTCATTCCATATTCCAAGGCCAAATTTGCCTGTTATTCCAGGTGTTTCCTGACTTCCTACTTTTGCATTCCAGTCCCCTATAATGAAAAGGACATCTTTTTGGGGTGTTAGTTCTAAAAGGTCTTACTTGGACTACAAGGAGATGCAACCAGTCCATTCTAAAGATCAGCCCTGGGTGTTCTTTGGAAGGAATGATGCTAAAGCGGAATCTCCAGTACTTTGGCCACCTCATGAGAAGAGTTGACTCATTGGAAAAGACTCTGATGCTGGGAGGGATTGGGGGCAGGAGGAGAAGGGGATGACAGAGGATGAGATGGCTGGATGACATCACTGACTCGATGGATGTGAGTTTGAATGAACTCCAGGAGTTGGTGATGGACAGGGAGGCCTGGCGTGCTGCAATTGATGGGGTTGCAAAGAGTCAGACATGACTGAGCGACTGAACTGAACTGAACTGATCAGGATGCAATGATATTGCAAAAACTTACATTGAATGAATGCTGAAATGAAGATACCATAATACAATAAGTGGGGCCAAGACCAACGGGTTTTTCAAAAATCGTATACTAGCAAATCTACCAGAGAAGGCAATGGCACCCCACTCCAGTACTCTTGCTTGGAAAATCCCATGGATGGAGGAGCCTGGTGGGCTGCAGTCCATGGGGTCGCTAAGAGTCGGATACGACTGAGCAACTTCACTTTCACTTTTCACTTTCACGCATTGGAGAAGGAAATGGCAACCCACTCCAGTGTACTTGCCTGGAGAATCCCAGGGATGGGGGAGCCTGGTGGGAGGCCATCTATTGGGTCGCACAGAGTCGGACACGACTGAAGCAACTTAGCAGCAGCAGCAAATCTACTGAGTCTATTATGTCCTGTGAGAGGCAGAGGAGGCTTACTGTAATAAGTATTTATCATTATATCTGCATTTTGAAAATTCTTTGAGAATCCTTCTCAAGCAACAACAAAATAAATCTGTGTGTCACTTTTGTTGGGTGAACTTTGCTAGTTTGCCACTTGAGACTGTGCCACTGAGTTGCAAGTATGTTTGTGAGATAATTTACAATGATTGATGTAGGAAGATTGGTGCCCAACACTAAATCTATTAAACCTGTAATTGCCTCTGCATGCAGCAAAAGATATTATCTAACACTCAAGATGAAGTTCATTGGAAATTAACCCACTATTTTATCATTAGTAGATGTCTCATCTTAGGCCACAGGCTTTCCATACTAAAGCACTAAAACCATTCCTGAGAGCACTGTATAAAATTTTAAAAGCACATCTATATACCAAACCAAAGATAAAATTAAAAAACCACAAAAGTTATTTGAGCCTCAGTGTACTAACTTTATTATGTTTCCATCTTCTTCCCCAACTGAATTCCTATAAGCCAATTTTTTTTTTTAACTTTTTGTTGATGTTTTCAATAGTTGATGTCAATCCAATGAGATTTTTAAAAAACATTTATATTAATAGTTATGCTTTTTTTCTATAGCAATGATGTTAAATGAACCTGCTAAATTCTTTAATTCAAAGGTATGCATATTCAACTATTATACTTCCATCATGAATTGAATGCTGAGAATAATGGAGTAAGTAAAAACTATCAGTCATCAGCCTCATTTTATGGCCAATTTCTTGGGGCAGAGGCCAGAAAATCCATTGCTTGAATGCCTTCTTTGAATTGGCCTACAACTTAAGAAATAGAGTATTTCAAGTGTTACAATCAACAATAAGAAATAGATACAGGGACTTCACTGGTGGTCCAGTGGCTAAAGAGTTAGCACTTCCATGTGGGGAATCTGGGTTCGAACCCTGGTCAGGGAACTAGATCCTATATACCGCCTGCATTCCACATGTAGGTGGTATATTCCACACAACTGAAGATCCTGCAGGCTGCAACTAAGACCTGGTGTAGCCAAATAAATGAATAAATGGATACAGAATTAGAATAAAATAGAAAATAAATATATTAGAATAAAATAGAAAATAAACATTTGCTTACAAATGTTTCTCCATAATGTAAAAAACAATCTCTCACTTCATGACTTTTTACCTCATAACTAAATGTCTCCTTGTTAAAATCTCACACTGATATCTTAAAGAAATTGATAATCAATCATATCAGTTAGTATCTTTGGATATGAGTTTTACTTGGTTAGAAAACTAACCTCTGGAACACTGCCTTCTGATATTTAACAATTATTTTCAGTACTGGGACAACTCTTCTTCGATGTCCTACACCTTTATGTGAGTATAGAAACATAGTCTTATCTTGAATTGTTCACAGTTATAAAATTGAGCAAAAAAACTATTAAACTATTAGTAGACGTGGAACCAACTTAAGAAAACCTACTTTATGCAAAGATAAACTTACATTTTTCAAATGAGCTATTTAAAATCCTAAAAGATGATGCTTTAAAAGTGCTATACTCAAAATGCCAGCAAATTTGGAAAACTCAGCAACAGCCACAGAACTGGAAAAGGTCAGTTTTCATTCCAATTTTAAAGAAGGGCAGTGCTAAAGAACCTTCAAACTACTGTGCCATTGCACTCTTTTCACATGCTAATAAGGTTTTCCTCAAAATCCTTCAAGCTAGGCTTCAGCAGTACATGAACAGAGAACTTTGAGATGTACAAGCTGGGTTTAGAAAAGGCAGAGGAACCAGGAATCAAATTGTCAACATTTGTTGGATGATAGAGAAAACAAGAAAATTCCAGAAAAACATCTACTTTTGCTTCATTTACTATGCAAAACCTTTGACTCTGTGAATCAACAAACTGTGGAAAATTCTTAAACACTTGGGAATACCAGACCATCTTAACTTTCTCCTGAGAAACCTGTATGCGGGTCAAGATGCAACAGTTAGAATCTTATGTGGAAAAACTGATGGTTCAAAACTGGGAAAGGAATAGGACAAGGCTGTATATTGTCACCCTGCTTATTTAACTTCTATGCAGAGTACATAATGCAAAATGCTGGGCTGGATGAATCATATGCTGGAATCAAGATTGCTGTGAGAAATACAAACAACCTGAGACATCCAGATGATAACCACTCTAATGGCAGAAAGCAAAGGGGAACTAAAAAGCCTCTTGATGAGGGTGAAAGAGGAGATTGAAAAAGTTGGCTTTAAAACTCAACACTCAAAAAATGAAGATCATGGCATCTGGTCCCACCACTTTATGGCAAATAGAAGGGGGAAAAGTGGAAATAGTAACAGATTTTCTCTTCTTGGGCTCCAAAATCACTGTGGACGGTGACTGCAGCCATGAAATTAAAAGACCATTGCTCCTTGCAAGAAAAGCTATGACAAACCTAGAGAGCATATTAAAAAGCAGAGCCATCACTTTGCCAACAAAAGTCCTTATAGTCAAAACTATGATTTTTCCATTAGTCATGTATGGGTGTGAAGAACTGGATGATAGAGAAGGCTGAGTGCCGAAGAATTGATGCTTTCGAATTGTGGTGCTGGAGAAGAACCTTGACAGCAAGGAGATCAAACCAGTCATATCCAAAAGAAATCAACCCTGAATAAACATTGGAAAGACTGATGCTAAAGCTGAAACTCTGATACTTTGGCCACCTGATGCAAAAACCCGACTCACTGAAAAAGACCCTGATGGTGGGAAAGATTGAAGGCAAGTGGAGAAAAGGTTGGCAGTGGGGATGAAATAATTAGATAGCATCACTTAATCAATGGACATGAGTTTGAGCAAACGAGGAGATAATGAAAGACAGGGAAGCCTGGAGGGCTGTAGTCCATGGGGTCGCAAAGAGTTGGACATGACTTAGTGACTGAACAATAACAAAACGTATGTTAAATGTGTGTGAGAAAGGTTAGGTATTTATCATGTGATATATTTTCATTAAAAGGTGATTTTTTAAAAAATGTGTTTAAAGGATGTCTCAATATGCAAAAATTTCAAAACTAATGAAAAAAGATGACATGCAATATCTACCCATTTTAGTTCAGTTCAGTCGCTCAGTCATGTCCAACTCTTTGCAACCCCATGGACTGCAGCATGCCAGGCTTCCCTTTCCTTCACCAACTCCCAGAGCTTGCTCAAACTCATGTCCATCGAGTCAGTGATGCCATCCAACCATCTCATCCTCTGTCGTCCCCTTCTCCTCCTGCTTTCAATCTTTCCCAGCATTAAGGTCTTTTCCAATGAGCCAGTTCTTTGCATCAAATAAATCCAGGAATTTAATTACTAATTAAATGCATGGTCAGGAAGTACTAAAGTTATGCAACTTAAATTACTATGAAAGTTTTTAAACGTATATAATAATAGAATAGTGCAATTAAGCCCTATATAACTGTAACTCAGATTCAACAGTTAAGATTTTGCCATATGTGCTTCATTTGTCTTTTTCTTTTGTTCTATGCTAAAGTACTTTAAAGAAAATTCTAAGCTTCATACATGTTACCCATACATTCTTCAACAGGCATCTATGAGGCTACTTTCTTGTATAAAAATAATGCTATTGTCAACATAAAAATGGTAATTTCTTGACATCAATAGGCAATTCATGCCCATATTTCTACAGCATTTTTAAGAAAACAGTATCTTTTTTATAGCTGTTGTTTAGTCTCTAAGTTGTTGTCGGAGTTGGATTGTTCCAGTTGGGATGAAAACAATCTTCGCACTTCACTTTTGAGTGTCATGTCTCTCAAGACTTTTTAACCAAAATCTGAAGCCTCCTTTTTATCTTTCATGTTATTAACTTTTCACAGAAGCAGAGTCAGTTCTCCTATTGAGTGTCAATGATTTAGATTTTTCTGTTAACTTTCTTTTGGTGTGGTTTAACTGTTTCCCTATTCCTTATATTTCCTGTAAGTAGAAATAAGTGAGTGAGTCTTAATTAGATTCAAGTTTACTTTTGAGGGGGGGCGGTGTGGGTAGTGTCAAGAAATCTTCAAAAATGGTGCTATGTACTTCATGTTGTCTCATAAAAAGAGAGAAGCAGTATCGGTTTGTCCCACTTTCAGTAATGTTAAGATTGATTACAAGATTCAGGCAGTGCTAGACTGATCTCACCATTATAAAGTTCACCATCAATTTTTCTTCATATTTTTTCTTCCATTAATAATGACTAATGATTTCATGAGAGGTTGAAATGGTGTTTTCTAGTTCTACTATTCTTTCCACACATAGCCTTATTATTCTTTGGATATACACATATTTGGAGTCCCTCTTTAGCTCAGGATACTTGGTTACTAAGAAATATTAATACAATTTATAAAGGAAAGACAGCATAAATAAATATATAAGATATTTAGACCTTTCCTTGTTAATTTTCTGATTAAGGGGTTGATCTCGGTGCTTCCAATTGTATCCTTGGTTGTTGTGTTTTCTATTTTGTCTTTTCCATCCCCTTTTGCAACATTACGAACACATGGATTTTTATATATTCAATCTTTTAAAATCAATTGCATTCATTATTCTTTTTCTTGTGCATATTGTCTCAAATTTGGCCAAGAGATTTCCTCTATGTTTGTTCCTGTTTCCCTCTGACAGAATCCATTTATCTTTGATAGTTTTCTTGCTTTCTGTTACAACTAGATACTCGAAAGTCATCTTGTATATTTTTTACATTAGATATGGAATCATTCATTACTCCAAGCAGCTTTGGTTTCTTATAGTATTTAAAGACCATAATCTGGGCACAAGATGTGCTCAGTGCTATTGGAAGTAGTCATTACTTTAACGAATTACTAAGAAATAGGCATTGATGAGGAAAAAAAATCAAGAGTTCATACTTAATTTCCATTTCAAATGTAATACTATAGTACTTTCATTCAACACTTGGATTTTACAATTGTAGCTTTTTTCTCTTGAGCTGAATTTGTTTTTTTAATAGAAAAATTACTTATTTTCATTAATCTATAACACAGCTTCAAAATAATAATAATATGATCACCCTCACTTAGACCAATTAAAATCCAAGTTTTTTTGTAATGCTATTTGTCCATAGGGCATTTTCCAAAAACCCCATATAGTGAAAATAATTTATCCTAAATTTGCTTTTAAATAGTTGTATCTCTGTGTGCTTTATTACAATTAATCTTTTTTCCTTTAGTTTTTAATTTTTAGATTTGTTTCCTAGTTTTTAGTTTAGGTGTTTAAAACACTTATGAAGCCAACACCATATACCAGGTTTTATTTTTTTTTTTTAATCTTTATGTGTCCCCTCCACCCCACTTCTTGCTATTCTCTATAAGTAACCATTTTTATCAATTTTTGATATATGCTTTTTAGTTTCTTTTTTATAAAATGATGCTTATCTGTATTTATATATAACTTCTTTCACCAAAGGGAGCATATTTCACATATACTATTCTATGTCTTGATTTTTTTTTTTTTTTTAAGAAAATCTTGAGTCTTTTATTTACCATTTATTTATTTGGCAGCGCTGTATCTCAGTGGCAGCCTGCAGGATCTAGGTGGCATGTGGGATCTAGTTTCCTGACCAGGGATCAAACTTAGGTCCCCTGCATTGGAAGCATGGAGTCTAAGCCCCTGGACCACAGGAAGTCTCTGCCTTGCTTCTATTTAATTAACACTATTTATTCCACATCTATACTGAGAAATCTTCATTCTTATATAACGTTGCATAGTATTTCAGTGTGTTGAGATGCAATAATTTGCTCTGTTTTTGTCTATTTCTTGCACATTTGAGTTGTTTCCAATCTTCCACCATGTGTATAATGCCAGAATAACACACTTAAACACAAGTCTCTGCATACATTTCCCATTGTAACTTGGTGTAGATTCTTAGACATGGGATAGCTATGTCAAAAAGCAAAGGCATAAATTATCTAAATATTGCCAAACTGCCCTCAATAAAAGTTGAGGTTTTATATTCAAAGAACGTTTTGACAGTATAATGCACTTTTCATGATAAGCAATGAATTGAAAGACATGTAGGGACTCAATGAAGTTTCCTTCTGTGGAACTTTTTTTTACTTGTGTTGCAGTGGTATTAAAATTGTACCATTTTCATACCGTCTGGGTTTTCTGCTAACTGGTTTTTTGTTTGGTCTAGTCAGTTCAGTGGCTCAGTCATGTCCAACTCTTTGCAACCCCATGGACTGCAGCACGCCAGGCCTCCCTGTCCATCACCAACTGCCAGAGTCTACCCAAACCCATGTCCATTGAGTCGGTGATGCCATCCAACCATCTCATACTCTGTCATCCCCTTCTCCTCCTGCCCTCAATCCTTTCCAGCATCACGGTCTTTTCAAATGCATCAGCTCTTCACATCAGGTGGCCAAAGTATTGGAGTTTCGGCTTCAACATCCGTCCTTTCAGTGAATATTCAGGTTTAATCTCCTTGTAGTCCAAGGGACTCTCAAGAGTCTTCTCCAACACCACAGTTCAAAAGCATCAGTTCTTTGGTGCTCAGATTTCTTTATAGTCACACTCTCGCATCTGTACATGAACACTGGAAAAACCACAGCCTTGACCAGATGGACTTTTGTTGGCAAAGTAACGTCTCTGCTTTTGAATGTGCTATCTAGGTTGATCATAGCTTTTCTTCCAAGGATCGAGCATCTTTTAATTTCATGGCTTCAGTCATCATCTGCAGTGATTCTGGAACTAAAAAAAATAAAAATAAAGTCTCTCACTGTGTTCATTGTTTCCCCATCTATTTGCCATGAAGTGATGGAACTGGATGCCATGATCTTAGTTTTCTGAATGTTGAGTTTTAAGCCAACTTTTTCACTCTCCTCTTTCACTTTCATCAAGAGGCTCTTTAGTTCTTCTTCACTTTCTGCCATAAGGGTGGTGTCATCTGTGTATCTGAGGTTATTGATATTTCTCCCAGCAATCTTGATTCCAGCTTGTACTTCATCCAGCCCAGCATTTCACATGATGTACTCTGCATATAAGTTAACAGTCAGATCTTAATTCTGAAGTAATTTTCCAGAGACTTGGTTTGTTTGAATGGTATTTGGCTGTTTAAAACGTTGATGTCCAACAATTAGTCTTATTTTTTTAGTGATCAATTCAAGTCTCTATTTTCCAGCTTCCACTCAGATGACTGGTTGAGCAAAAGCTCTTACTACTACTTCAAAAGGTTTTACTGTGGGTCATATATGATGGATGGTTTTGCCCTCTCTATTGTTTCTAAGGGGGCTTCCCCAGTGGCTCAGCAGTAAAGAATCCACCTGCAATGCAGAAGCCACATGAGACACAGGTTCAATTCGTTGATCAGGAAGATCCCCTGGAGGAGGGCATGGCAATCCCCTCTGTATTCTTGCCAGGAGAAGGTCCATGGACGGAGAAACTTCAAAGGTTTTATCAGATTCCTGTTCATTGAAATAAAACTATTATTTCATCACTCTGGTAAGAAACAAAGATTTTATGAATGTCCCTAAGCAAAAATATTAACTTCTCTACTAGCTTCCTATTAATTCTAACTTTCAATCTCCCCAGCATATCTCACTGCAAAAAAACACATTCTGAGTCTGACATATCAGAAGCAGGGATAGATCATTTGAGGGATACATTTCTTAAAAAGTTTTGGAAGGGAAAATACTTGTATAGAAACAAGAGGAAGACCTGTAGTCAGTTAATCTGATCTCATTCTGCATCAAAGGGCTTTATTTTTGCTTTGTTTTCTAATATCTATTTCTGTTGTAACTATTACAAAGAAGGAGAAATGGGAAGCAATTAATGATTGCATTCTCTCTACAAAACCTTATCTTGTGGCCAGAATGTTTCTTGAGCAGAAAGGCAAAAGTCGCCACTTATTTTCAGATAAGACAAAAACCTTAAGTCTGTTTTAAGCTCACAACTTCATTAATGACAGGCACATGAATACACATGAAGATGTTGATAAAACTGCAAGGAACACAGGATGAGTTTTGACCACATCTTTAATCAAAGATGGGCTTCCCTGATGGCTCAGTTGGTAAAGAATCTGCCTGCAATGCAGGAGATGCAGGTTTGATTGCTGGGTCGGGAAGATCCCCTGGAGAAGGGAACGGCTACCCATACCAGTATTCTGGCCTGGAGAATTCCATGGACTGTATAATCCATGGGGTCGCAAAGAGTCGGACATGACTGAGTGACTTTCACTTTCACTTTCCTCAAAGACAAAAATCAATGAGTTTATTACGTCTTTCAAAATTATCTTTGTCGTAAGTTTGATATTAAAGGATTAGTCCTAGGAAGAAGAATAAAAGCATGAAGAATAATAATGTGTATCTTCACTAAATATGTTATTCAAGAAGGCTAGAGCATATTTATTTCTTATCCACATGTAGTTGTGTTTTATATAATATTTCCTTTTAAAAAATTGATCTTGTGCCCTTTTGAAGAGTGATTGAAAGATTCACTGATATAAGTCTCTGTTAAGCAACAGGGCAGAGTTTACATTGCATTAAATAAAGTAAAACTACTAAGACTATCAAGGGAAAAAACTAACCACCAGTGATTAACATCAAACATAACATTATTTAACAACACATGATATTAGTAAAAAAGGCAATTTGATAGCATGAAAACTACTTAAATACTAGGAAGGAGTTAACTTTTGAAAAGATTCACCGGTAATTTATAGGAGTGCGACCTTCTGTAGCCCAGCCTGGTTTATTTTACACTTTGTGTGTAGAATCTATTTAGGTATTCCTTGCACATAATAATGCTTCGGTAAATTTTTTCTATTAATAATGAATGTATATTATTTCACTGCTTAAATTAATGAGACCATTAAATGTACCTTAAATAAACACTAAAAGCTCCAAGCAGTTATGCCACATCTGCCATTTTTCTTTTTGATCATTGAACAACTGCACACGTATCAAAACTATCTTCCCCAAAAGCAACTTCCTAAGGTTTTGGATGTTCTCTCCTTCCCCTGGAGAATCCCATGGGCAGAGAAGCTTGGTGGGTTACATCCATAC
The DNA here is from genome assembly GCF_032452875.1 of Bos javanicus. Taxonomy (NCBI): domain Eukaryota; kingdom Metazoa; phylum Chordata; class Mammalia; order Artiodactyla; family Bovidae; genus Bos; species Bos javanicus. The sequence goes on along the minus strand of NC_083878.1, from coordinate 31,632,328 downwards.
GGTTGCAAAGAGTGAGACAGGACTGAGTGACTAACACTTTCACTTTCCACTTCCCCTACTCCTAACGACATTAGTCAGTTGACCTTGGCACTAGCACAGTTGGCAGACAACAAAACAATCGATCAGCTATTGGTATGTTAGTTTAAAGCATCCTGCAACAAAAGAGATCTGTCACCAAATTAAACTACCAAAAGTGTTCACTACTTTCTTGAATAATTAATGTCCCTATTGGTGCAAACTTGATCTCTGGGATGAGTTTTGAGACAAGTCTAAGTCATAAATACATCCTGTGCTTTATTCGGTCACAAGTTTAGTTCAGTCCAATTGCTCAGCCATGTCTGATTCTTTGAGAGCCCATGGACAGCAGCACGCCAGGCTTCACTGTCCATCACCAACTCCCAGAGCCTACTCAAACTCTTGTCCATTGAGTCAGTGATGCCATCCAACCTTCTCAGCCTCTGTTGCCCCTTTCTCCTCCTGGCTTCGATCTTTCCCAGCATCAGGGTCTTTCCCAATGAGTCAGTTTTTCACATCAGGTGGCCAAAGTATTGGAGCTTCAGCTTCAACATTAATCTTTTCAAGGAATATTCAAGACTGATTTCCTTTACGATTGACTGGTTTGATCTCCTTGAAGCCCACAGGACTCTCAAGAGTCTTCTCCAACAAAAGTCTTCTTCTTTTTTTCAGGCACAAAAGTTTATGTAAATATTAGTCAATCCACTTCCAAGAGACCTGTCTCCAAACTGTTTTACAAGCAAGACTACCAGGATTCAGCTCCTGTGTGTGAGGACTGTCAGCTGTTAGGGTCACCTTTATCCTATTTCACTTATATATTTGCATTTGTCATACAAGGAAGCCAGACCCAAAGTGAGAGAATGTGGAAATTATTTTGTGAACTGTAAAGCAGTATGTAAAAGTTAGTTAATATGTAACTAAGAATATTTTCTAATTATTTAACTTAAAAAATAATTTCTAAATATTGAGCTTTATTCTGGTACACAGTGATGTTACTTGGAAAAGTGGAATCTTTTATAGTTTAGCTTCTAATCTCTGATAGGCAGAACAGAGTGGCCTTGAGTCTAGAGCTAATTTGTCTCCACTGCAGAAGAGTCTACTGTGATACTGTGAATATTAGTAGATCTTTTTCACTGTGGGTGTTAATGAATTATGTCTAGCCCTATGAAAACTTTAGGAGTTGTATCATCACAATTCCTCTGGAGCAGTTGTTCCCCAGCTTTGGGCAATTCCTCACAAACATGTTCTATCAGGGCACCAGGGCACACTCAAAAGGATCTCTGCTCTCTCGAGAGTCCTTCCCCAGTTCTCTGCCCTGTGAATTCTAGCTGCTTTGTTCTCCCTGAATATGCAACCATTTTCTAAACCCAAGAAGACCACGAAGCTCTGTTCAGATTTCCTCTTCCTGCTTTTGCAACCTGGCAACTCTCTGCATGCAATAAAATCTAAGCGATTTCCCTTTCAGAAATCACTCTCCTGTGCAGAAGCTTCCTAGGCTTCCATAAGTCCATTTTAAAAATATAGCTTTTAAACCACTAGGAGTTTTGTGGTAAAGTATGGGTATAATGAGTTTTTTATATCTGTTTTTGTGATTATCTAGTTACTTTTAAATAATTTTTTAATAATTCACTTTTGTTCAAAATATCACTTTTATCATTTATTTACAAGTACTTTTATATCTTTCAAGACTGACAATATTGATTTATTAATGAGTTTGTGTATTCTATTCTGACATTTATAGGTAGTACTTATGATTATAGAACTATAAGAGTTTTTTCCTGAACCTTGTTATTTTGGTAAAATTTCCCAAATAACTTTTATATTTATTCTGTTCATGAATTCTAGGTAGCCATTTTCTTTTATTGATTAACCAATATTATATATTTGGCATCAGATAAATATAAGCTTTCAAAAGTAAGTTTTGGAGTTTTCATTTTTTTTCAAGTATTTATTCTTTTTCATTTTTTTCCCCATTTAGGTTATTAAAGAATATTTTTATTTATTTATCTATTTTTGGCGGTTCTGGGTTGCTATGCATGGGCTTTTCTCTAGTTATGGTGAGCAGGGACTACCCTGTAGTTAAGTGGGCAGGCTTCTCAGTGCAGTGGCTTCTCTCATTGTAGAACATGGCTTCTAGGACGCTCAGGAATCAGTAGATGCGGTGTGTTGGTTCAATATAGGTGACGCATGGCCTTAGGTGCCCTGTGACATGTAGGATCTTCCTGGACCAGGGACTGAATTGGTGTCCCCTGCATTGTAAGGCAGATTCCTAACCACTGGACCACCAGGGAAACCCTGGAGTTTTCATTCATTTTCTCTTCACTTGATTGAGTTTATTAAGATTTCTACTTGTTTTGTAGGTTTAATGAACTAGTCTGCAAAATTATCTGGGATCATCATGTTGAGGAAATGGAAAAAATAAAAACATAGGTTATTCTGTTATTTTATTTCTTAGAATATCTGCAGTATCTTGCAAGGTTATGATTACTGTTTCTTTTACCTCTTCTTGAGTTAATTTTTGGCAATTTGTATTTTTACAGAAATTAACTTATTCACATTTTAAATGTATAATTATAGAATTGTTAAAATATTTCTCATATATTTAAAAGGTAAGATGTAATATCCCCCCTTTAATTTAGTCTCTTTCTAAATTAAATCTTCTTCTGTGTTTTGTGTGTGTGTGTGTGTGGAACGTAGTAAGCTATCTATTTTTATTAGTTTTCACACTGCATTTTGAGTTGAATTTTTAAAACAACCTTTTTTTTTCCCGTTTTTGACAACATTTATTACTCCTTTAATTGCATTGGAATATGAGTATTAATCACTTTACTCATCACTGGATTTGAGCATCTTTTTCTTTTTCCCTTTCTGCAAACTATCTTTTTTCCCTGCTCTCTTCCTTTCTTTTTATGTCATTCTTGCTTTTAAATATACTTCTCTATGCCATGAATAAGTAAATGGTACCAGATCTGTCCTTCTATCATAAACTGGGTAAAGCAAACAAAACATCTGTTTTCAGAAACTGGACAGCAGGACTAAGTTCTGGGAGGAAAAGTAAGTAAGTGGGGTGAGTTCTGTGATGGCCCCAGTTTACTGCATTGGAGGGAATTTCCAGATCACACCAGACATGGTTGAGGAGAGAAAAGTCACAACTTGGGCAAGCTGAGGCTGCCGAGATCTGAGGGGCAGAAAGAAGGGAGCCACACTTTTAAGAGCTCCACAGTAATCTTCTGGGTTCAAATAGATTAGTTGGTCCTTCATTAATTTGAGTATTTTCCTCAAAGAATAACTCTTGGTTTTCTCAGTAGAACTAATTTGTTTTCTTAGTAATTTTTAAATTTTGTCTTTATCAATTAGTTTCTCTACCTTCCTTAAATTTATTATTTTATTCTGTTTTCAATATCTTGGAGACAATATTACTTCATTTATTTTCTGAGCTAATACAAATATGTGGATTGATGCCCACAGACCAAAGTTCTTGCTCAGCATCACACCGTACTAATAATTTCAATGCTATGATTGAAACCCAGCAGGAACCTGCAGGGCCCTCTCAGGTACAAAAGCCCTCCTCCATGTCCTTTCCCTGGTTTGAGAAAAGCTGAAGTCTCCCATGCCTCCCCTGAGTCACAAAAGAGCAGATTCAAGCAGTTAATGATTAGGGTATTAGAGTCAAAGAATTGTTAGTTCTTCCCTAAAGCACATAGATAACTATGCTACTGAGTTGTTTTATAGATAAGATACTGTAACTGCCACAAGAGGGAAAGAGAGAACTGTGTGATGACCAGTCTGTGTCATGCCATAAGCTGCTCCATCTTGAGCAGTACTGAACCTATGGCTTACACAGTCCTAAGAAGTGGCCTCAAGAGAATGGGATTAACACTATAGGTCATAATAATCTGTATGTTTGTGGACATCAAATAAGTGTGCCTTGTTCTTCCTGTACATGTAAACAGGCCATTCATGTTCTTAACAAAGAGATGCTGCAGACCCTTGATAACATCTTCCATTCAAAGACTTTGTCACCCTTTGTCAGCCTAAAGCAGCTGCAGAAGACTCACCTTGATCCCTGATTCCATAGAAATGGAATGATGTCTGGCAGGGGGTATTTGTAAGCAGCCCCAGAAAGCTGGCAGAAAATAAACTTCACCAAGCTATATTTTACCTTAACCATCACACTAGGTGCCCCCAGACTTCACTAATCTTCAGCCCAAGCACATCTCTCAAATCTTTCGATCACACAATGCCTATTCTAACTGGTTAATTCTTTTCTGAAAGAAGCAGGAATAAAGAACGAGTAATTAACAAATGACTACATCTTTTCCCCAGCCTTCCCTTCAGCAATCCTGCCAGCAAACTATATGAACAAGATAGCATCTAGAGGAAGATCACAAGAAGACTGCAAGTTTGCATTCAGCAGAAAACTGTGAAGAATCTGACTTAATCTTAATGACTAACTGAAATTATTTCCCTTTCAAAAACTTTATCACTGACCAGATTCTTGGGAACAGATTTTATCGCTGAGCAGAATCTGGGACACTAATCAATCCACCTTCTCCCCAGGGTGCAACCTCTCCTTTTTCAACCAACACTTGTCTCTCAAGTATTGGCTTTTGAGCCTTGAGCTGCAGAACCTGAGTTTGATAACACAAAGACTCCAAAGAGCTCAGAAAGTAGATAATCTGTGACATTAAGGGTGTTTTCTCAGATGTTTCCTTCCCATACCAAATGCATTTTCCAGTCCAGAATAATTGATGATGTTCACATAGCAGGAGGAAAATTTAAATTAGGTAAAATCTCTATTTTGTAAACCAAGAGTTGTATAGCTTATATGCCATTTTCCAGTGAGCCATGGCTCGTATTTCTATAGATTTTTATTTTATTTATTCTAACTCTTGAGTCAGTGATATTCTCCTCAGGGAAATCTATAGATAAGATCTTCCTCTTAGCAAGTTTAGTCTATTTATCCAGAAGTCTAGTTGACACTGAGACTAACCAGATCATTGGCTTTTTCCCCCCACCCTCTGGGAATGTTCCTGCACTAAAAGAAGTGTTCTTCCTCTCCACTCCCTATCCCATTTAGGAATGAAATAATTCAGCAATATTGATTTTTCTCTAAGAAATACAGTAACATATGGCCATGATATATGCTCATATTATAATTAAAGTTATAGTAATATAATAATTATAATTTATCACTATTCTATTTCCTAAATATTGTGTTAAATAATAGTTTAGATTTTTTCTTTGAGTCAGAGTTGTTAAAATATACTTTTTATTTCCAATGTAAATTCATCATATTGTTACTTGAGAATATAGGCTCTCTCTATATATATTTTTAGACTATACATGTCAACAATCTTTATAAATAATTTGTGACTATTCTTCTAAAGAGGTATTCTCTGTAGGATAAAGAATTTAATATATATGTGATATTAACTACTAGAATAAGATTCAGGTTCTCTACCTCTATGTTATCAGATTTTGACTTCAGCTACACACTGCAATCTCATGGGAAGCTATTATAAACCAACAGTGCCTGGGAAACACTTTAAACCAATTGGAACCAAATCTGTGTATCCGGGTCCGGATATGTGCACATTTAGAGCTCCCAGACTGATGCAGGTACACCAAGGTACAATCACAGTTCCACAGCCTTTTTTGTGTTATCTTTTATTTTTGTCCTAAAAACAGAGGAAAGCATGTTAAAATCGCACACTAATTTTACATTAATCATTTTTTGTCTTTCATGCATTTTTCCTTAAATATTTCACACAGTTATATGACTTAATAGTTATGTTTATCACAGATAAATCATTCATGTAGATCATTAATTGATTAATACTTTATTTTTAATCATGCATGTTAAAAATCAAAGCTTCCTTGCTTTTAACTGTATGTGTATATTTTATATTTCTTCATTTTTAAACTTCCTGAATTATGCTTCTTTATGTGTACTTCCTGTAAATAATATTTAGCTTAATTAATTTTTTAATCCTATCTGCTCATTTTTTCTCTTCATTTTTTAAATTCATGCTGATTATCAGATATGATTTTTTTTAACTACTTCAACTATTTTGCTTATTGTTTTTTACTCTAGTGTTGCCTTGTTGTTTCAGAGTTTTATATCTCTTGGAGTTTGTATTCTACATTTATTTCACACTCTAGGGTGGGCTACAGTCCCTGGGGTCACAAAGAATCCAACATGACTGAGCAACTGAGCACACAAGGATTTGGAAAGATAAATTCTAATAGAAAAGGGTAGTTATTAAGTTTCAAAACATACATATCATTTTTAGTAATGGCAGACCAGTGATTTAGACCAACCGCCTACAGAAAACACCCAGAAAATCTGGACCAAATTTTAAAAAATAAAATGAAGAATCAGCACCACTACTAAGGAAGTGAGACCTCTTATCCCCCTGGAGCACCTACTGATCCTAGAAGATGTGGCTGAAAGGCAGAAGAAGAAGATTGTTTCATTAGATGCGAGGCTCTAAGAGGACAAAAACTGAAGTGCAGTTGTCACCTAGAAGGGAAATGCTGACAGGCTATACGTCTGGCACAAATATAAAGAAATAGGCTGGCTCTCTTGGGAACTGGGGGTCAGTGTTATTTAAATAATAGTAATGGATTGTGGAATTTTAACTCTCTCTACATTTTAAATTCCACAAAAGATGATGATGATTTTATATATTTAAAGTTCTTTTAGAATTATCTGAATTTACCCTTATTGCTTTGAATTCATTCTTGTACCTTCAAGTTTGCACCAAGGATTATTTTTCTTCTGCCTAGAGTATGTTTTCTTTGCTGCAAATTGCTAGTGGTTAATTCTTAAAATTTTAGAGTGCTTGAAAGTATGTTTTTTCACTATGAAATTATAGGGTACACTTGCTGGGCACAGACCTCTAGATTAGCAACTGTTTTCTATCAGCTACTTTGTAGACAAAATCTTATCATCTGCCTTCCAAGGTTACTTTTGAGATACTAGCTGATGGGCTTTTTCTTTCTTTCTATACATACTATATCCTTTTTTGCTGGTCTTCTTAAGGTTTTCCTTCTACTTTGGCTTTTGGCAGTTTTACAGTTGTACTATGCTCAAGCTAAGCATTCTGTTCTTTGTATTTATCTTGTTTTGTGTTTCTAATGCTTCTTGACTCCAGGCTTTGATGTCTTTTGCAAGTTAAAGAAAATAACTACCCGTTATTTATTCAAATACTGGTCTTCCCACTCTTTCTCTGTCCTCTTTCTGAGATTCTGCTTACATGTACGTTGGATGATTTTACCATGACCTACATGTCTGTTAGGTTTTTCTATGTATCTTTATTTTGTGTGAGTGTTTTCATGATTTATTCTCATTATGTCTAATCTCGTGTTTAAGATTTCATATGAAAGTTTTAGAGATATGGTGTGGCTTAGTATCATCCTATTGTTCTGCACAGAGGAATTCTATTCACTTCTGACCAATAGCTAGAAATTCCAGAAATGGAAGATTAGCCTCCTGCAACCAAAACTGAAATGAATTAACATTTGAACTAGGAAATATGCTTTCAAAAGCTTGCTTTTAATGTCAGCATCACACTGCCTTCTTTTTAAGGGTTCACTTTAGAATATGGTTTTCATTGGTGGGGTACTTTCTGAATCCTTAAGTATCTGAGAATTTCTTTTGCTCTTTTCATATTAGAACAACAATTTGTTTCTATCTCAAATTCCTGGATGACTACTTTTGTTTATCTAACCCTATATAGATGATCATATATTGGGAAAGTGAAGTCCTAAGACAACACCATGTCTTTGTCTCTACAAGTTAACTTAAAGAGGAAGTCTGACTGTGTGTCTATTGTAATCTTTCTCTTTTTTAAATTTCATAACTTTGTCTGATCTGCAGATAACGTCTAAGTATTGCTTTAAAAAATTTTTTTTTTCTTGTAAAGGGTAAGCCATTTCTTTTGATCCAGAGTTCTCACAGGTACAGACATTTTTCTTCTTTCTTTGAATACAGCTATTTAAATAATTTTATCTCTTTATTTAGGCACACTATTTTTGGGGGGCTCCAAAATCACTGCAGATGGTGAATGCAGCCATGAAATTAAAAGATGCTTACTCCTTGGAAGGAAAGTTATGACCAACCTAGACAGCATATTAAAAAGGAGAGATAGTACTTTGTCAACAAAGGTCCATCTAGTCAAGGCTATGGTTTTTCCAGTGGTCATGTATGGATGAGAGAGTTAGACTATAAAGAAAGCTGAGTGCCAAAGAATTGATGCTTTTGAACTGTGGTGTTGGAGAAGACTCTTGAGAGTCCCTTGGACTACAAGGAGATCCAACTAGTCCATTCTAAAGGAGATCAGTCCTGGGTGTTCATTGGAAGGGCTGATGTTGAAGCTGAAGCTCCAATACTTTGGCCACCTGATGCGAAGATCTGACTCATTTGGAAAGACCCTGATGCTGGGAAAGATTGAGGGCAGTAGAAGGGGACGACAGAGGATGAGATGGTTGGATGGCATCACCGACGCAATGGACATGGGTTTGGGTGGACTCTGGCAGTTGGTGAGGGACAGGGAAGACTGGTGTGCTGCGGTTCATGGGGTAGCAAAGAGTCAGACACAACTGAGCGACTGAACTGAACTGAATTACTCAGCGGTGGTATTTCTATTTTCTGGCTTCCATATTGGCCATCATTCTGTCATTACTTTCAATAATTTAAACTTCAGTTGGCATCCTGAAGACTATTCCCAGCCTCATACTGTGAGATACACTTCTTGAAGTGCTAATTCTGCCATCTAAAACTACTATTGTAAATATTAATATTATACATTTGAATCATCGTGTTCCATTACATTTTAAAATAAATCTATTACTATACAGTGGTTTACAAAAAATATAACAGTTACCTACCCAGCTCTATACACCTCAGTCTTAATGCTGCTCCCATTTTAATAGTTTCTGCTCCAGTTCTTTTCATGATTATATGTTTCCTCTGTGTATTCAAATAATACACTAAAACTCTTGCTTCATAGTTAGAAGCTCTTGATTTTATTCTTTGTACGAGGGAGCTATCAAAGCACTTGCTCCGTCTTTGCCCACCTCCCCCATCCCTTCCACCTTCTAAATTCTGTATCCTGTATTACTACATAATCAATACCATTAATATTTATATTCTCCTTCATAACAATAATTAAACCTTCTGTGCTTTGTCCACACATGGATGATAAGTTGAAAGGCATCAAGTTAGCATCACTTGGGGAGGTTCACTGCAGAACCAATGAAAGTAATGTAACCATATTTCTTATAGGCTCTAAGTGCCCTCTCAATTTCTTCTACATGGTACCTTCATTATATCTTTAAGCTATTCCAATATCTTAAGCATTCTGCTGAACTCTGCATGGGATAGATACTCCTGATACTGCTTTTTCTCTAAAACTTTAAGGATTATTTTCCAGTCTGTACTGGTTGTTCTCTAGGACCCCAGCTGTCTGCCACTTTGGGACAGCTCCACTCTGCTCTTAAAGTTAATGCACTATTTCATGGTTCCTAAAACTTTCTTATTTTATTTTTTTACTGAGGGAAATCTTCAAGAACTTTCTTAATACAGAGAATACGGAAAGTAAATTTCCTGAGTTATTTTGTGTCAAAAATATCTTTATTATTCCTTCCTGCTTGATTGAGAGTTTGGCTATATAGCAAATAGAAATATAAACATAGATAAGAATTATTTCAAGTGACTTTAAAACACAGAATTTGCACTATATATTCCTCAGGGACAAATTGGATTCTATGTTTACATTATTAGTAATATTTATCTACTAAATTGTATTATGTGGTTTATGTTATAGTGATATTGTAATTTTTAAATCTATCTTATGCATAGGAAAATCCAAATTAGAAATCAAATTACTACTTTTATGAGCCAAAAGTTTAGTATAAAAGAAAATAGATATAATGATAAAGTTAAAAAATTAAGTAAAAATACTGTAATGTTACATATGAGTATGGACTCTTGATTATTTTGTCATTTTAAAACTGCATTTTCTAGCTATGTCCACTGAACATGCCTGTAATAAATGATAACACATTAGCAATGAATAACCTGACACCCAGAAATCCTTGAAGGACTAGCTGATTCCAAGTCTAGAGCTGGAAATATATAGAATTAGGCTGAGATATCCTGTTCCAGAGGGCTTCATGGATGGCTCAGTGGTAAAGAATCCACCACCAATGCAGAAGATGCAGGAGATACCACGGATTCAATCCCTAGGTCAGGATCCCCTGGAGGAGGGCATGGCAACACACTCCAGTATTCTTGCCTTGGAGAATCCCACGGACAGAGGAGCCTGGTGGGCTACAGCCCATGGGATCACACAGAGTGGGACACAACTGAAGCAATTGAGCACAAGCAAGCACATCCTATGCCAGAAAGCAAGGACGTTCTCAAGAATAACGGGTTAATGCAAAAAGAAAAAGAAAAAAAAGAGAGACAAACTCAGAGGCCCCCTTTGGTTAAAGGAAAAGCAGTTTGTTGTTGATGTTGTTTTACGCTACACCACTTTATTTCATTTTTTGGCTGCCACATGGGATCTTAGTTCCCCGACTGGGAATCAAATTTGTGCCCCTCTGCACTAGAGGAGCAGAGTCATAACTACTGGATCACAGGGAAGTCCCAGGAAAAGCAACCTGAGTGAATATAGCTAATTAGAACATACTGACTATATTAAGTCCAATGAATTCAACAAAATGCCTTATTGAACATCATTGGAAATAACTAAGGCAATAACTCTGAAAACTGGCCCTTTAAGAAGAAGGACATCAGCCTGTCTTCCCTGTGTTCAATATATTTCAAGATAATCAGATATCTCTAGGTGATGGAAAAAAGTCCTTCACTGAAGAATTCCAGCTAGAAATGTAGAAGCATTGAAAGAATAGGCAGTCTTTTTTTTTTTTTTTTTCACAACTCCTAATGAAATAAATAATGGATTTGGGCAATGACTATAAATTAATGAAAACAGTAGATTAAAAGTTATGAGATGTTTCATACTAATTGGGTTGGACTGCCAGGACTTGTATCCACTGATGAGTCTTAGCATCACTGAAGATGAAACAAGCAGTCGTTGTGGCCCTGAAATGTGACATAACATGACACACAGCTTTACCTATAAAATGCTGTGGCAAAAGAAATAAAAACCCTGAACCTAAACCTCATCCAGATTCACAGCTAACTTCATTTATAAGAGATAAATAAAAGTTGGTTAAATGACACTGAAAAAAAAGTGAATAAACAAACTCAGAACGTGGAATATTCTTTAGGACCACGAACCTGCTTTTGCACAACTTCAGAACATGAGGGGAAGAAAGGGAGAAGAGGGAGGGCTGCAGAGACAATCAATCAAAAAATTCAAGAGACACGGCACAGAAGCAATGAGTAGAACAACTATAATAAAACATCTTTGAGATAACCATGGAAATTTGATTATAGACTGAATATTAAGTGACACTTAAAAACAACTGTTTATTTTGTCAGATGTGATAATGACAGTTTGGTTTTGCAAGAAAACATTTTTTAAAACAATATATACTGATAGAGGTACAAGTGAAATGACCTGCCACCATTGATTTGCTTTTAGACGCCTCAGAAATGGAAAAAAATGTAAAGGAGAGATAGACAAAGCAAATATAAGATCTTGATGGGTATGTAAAAATTCAACATGCTCCCTTTAAAAAGGTTTATAAAAAATTTTATAGTAAATATTTTAAAAATAGACACTCTCTTGATGTGATTTTTTCCTATACTTTCTAAATACTGAAGTTTAATATTCAGTTTTATCTTGTACTGTGTCTAAGCTTTAGTATTTAATATTTAACTCCATTTGGCTTTTGTGTGTTTGTGTGTGTAGAAGGGCATGAGTAATGTAAGGGGAAAATCAAAATTCATCAATTTGATTCAATTCAACCAATATTTATTAAGCATCTAATCTCTGCCAGATATTTGGGATATGAAGATGGATATGATACAGTAGAAATAATATCAGTCTTCACCCAATAAATAGAAGTGAATGATTAACTTCTGTCAGGAACAAGTGAGAAATAGCTTCATATAGAATTTATAATGAGCTGGAGCTTTAAGAATAAGAGCTTGTCAGAAGGTGAGTGGAAAATTCCTCACAGAGGAGTAAAGACACAGATAAGTGGAATGAAACCTTAAGGTTTGGGTAACTATTACGGACTTTGCTGTAAGATAAATGCAAGAAAGGAAAGAGATAAAATAGTGGCAGAGGCAATGGCCCTGCCTCTCATATTCAGAAACTGGGCCACACTTTGTAAGAAAGGAAGTAATTAGAAGGACTAAAACAGGGAATGATTATTTTTTAACAGTGGGAGAGGCAGGGAGAAAAAGTAGATGACTGAAATAACCTAGGCATGAACTAACCTGGGCAAATCAGTGATGGCAATAAGAATGAAGAAAATAGTATGGACTTAATAGGTATTTAATAACAGATTGGATTTCCTAAAGGAAATCATTCCTGAATATTCTTGGGAAGGACTGATCCTGAAGCTGAAACTCCATTACTTTGGCCACCTGATGCAAAGAACTGACTCATTGGAAAAGACCCCGATGCTGGGAAAGATTGAAGGCAGGAAGAGAAGGGGACGACAGAGGATGAGATGGTTGGATGGCATCACCGACTCAATGGACATGAGTCTGAGTGAACTCCAGGAGTTGCTGATGGACAGGGATGCCTGGCACGCTGCAGTCCATGGGGTCGCAAAGAGTTGTACACGACTGAGCGACTGAACTGACTGACTGAGCTGAGCAGATTAGAGGAGAAAAGGAAAATAATGATTTTACAACCACAGTTTGTAGTTATCTTTACATTATGTTCCCTGGGAGCACCCTGGACTTGATTTTTGCATGGAAATTGATTCTTTATCATCCTTTGCCATCTAAAGAGGCTAGCAGGTTTCTATACGAGCAAGAACATGCAAATCGTGAAATGGTATATTTTACGGCAAGATTGAAAAATTTAAGCATAAAATTTTGTCTATGCCCTTTGGCCTCCTCTCTCCCCCATACTGTGCTTTGTGTATATATCTGTATTAGACATCCACCAAACCTCCCCCATCAGTAAAAATATGTTCAACCATTAAGAGCAACATAAGGAACAACATTCTCTAGCATCAACATGAATTCCTTAAAAGATAATTCTCTCTTGATCTTGTAATTGGCCATGATGACACTTAGATCTGGATTGTGTAAGCTGTCAATAATACAGTTTAATGTACAGTCATCTATTTAAAAAAAAACTCATATAACCGTGCCTTGACTTCTAAGAGTGGAACAGTTCTCAGAACTTTCTAAGATACTCTTCCTGGGTTACAATCCTCAAATCTGACTCAGAATTTTCCATTTCTTTCTTAGGCCAACTGATTAATTGTCGTCTACAAAACTGACCACCTGAACAGAATAGAAAGACTAAAATGAGACCCACAAAAATTCAGTCATTTTTTTGTGTGTGAAAAAATTCCACTATAGTGCATTGGTGAGATTGTTTTTATCAATCATCAATGCTTGGTCAATAGGACATCCATATGTTTTAATCAGAACACACACACACATAAAAGCACCAGCCATACATAAAGGAAAAACTGATAAACTGGACCTCGTTAAAACTGAACCTTTGTTAATCAAAAAACACAAGAGAGTGAAAAGGTAAGTAAAAAGTAGAAAATAGTTCTAACACAAATAATAGAAGGTGAACTCATTCAGAATATAGAAAGAATGATAAAGCAATGACAAGAGGCCACCAAATTAAAATATGGCCAAAATATTTGGACAGCTAATTTCACCAAAAAAGTTAAGGATATACCAGTGCTCAAAAGCATATGCGAAGGTGTTTTTGCAAATGAGCAGAACCCTATAAAGTCATCCTGGGATACAGCCCTCCCCCTCTCCAGGCGCTCTGCTTTAGTTTCTCCCTGAAGTATTTAGATAACAGTATCTGAAGCACATTTCCTGAAATATTTTACAGATGCTAAAACCCCCACCAAATGGAAGAAGGTAACTACTTGACCACCATAAGGCAACCTATTGGAGCCTGAGGATTGATCATGTTAATCCCTATGACTCTGCCCTGTTACTTTACCATCAACCAATCAGACAACTGTGCCTCCAATTGATCACACACCCTACAACTCCCCTCCCTCATTGTTCTTTTTAAATTGCTTGGCTGAAAGCTATGGGGGAATTCAGTTGTTTTGAGCACCTGCTGCCTGGAACTCCCCTGCAATAAACACTGCAGGGTCCTTCATGGCAAGCAGGTGTCAGTAGATTGGCTTTACTATGCCCGGGCAGGTGAGGGGGTGGGGGATGCAGACTCAAGTGTGATTCATTAACATTTTAACACATTAATGGCAAGAGATATCAAGATACCCTTTAGCTTTGTGAAGGCAGTGATTAGAAGACACAACTGGGGTTTTTAGGAAACTGAAAATTGTATGTTTCCTAATCTGTGTGCTGGTCTGTTTACTTCATAAATATTTAACAAGATGTATACATGTAACTTGTACACTACTCTTTATGTACACTTACCTCATTAAAAGTTTATTTATAAGTAACTGGAGTTATTTTAGTTCAAAAATCAGTGGATTATTTGAGAAAAATTGAATCTACCCAAGAAATGAGCTAAACACAGTTTACTAATCAACTCACTAATCAAGTGCATCTTGACTTGGATGAACATATACTCATAATTACTAGTGCAAGCATATTTGTCCACACACTGACTTGTAGACAATATGTAATAAATATTATCCATCTTTCAAAATCCATTTGAAGATAGTACTTTTTCTATGAAGCCTTCTCAGTTCTTTGAATCACTTAAATCACTCTATTTCCACCAGCAATCGTCAATTGAATCAATGACTGCAAAACAATATAGGCTGTCTTACAGTATTCCTTAGATGTTTTTCACATAAGCTAGCTTTATCTCCCAGACTACACATTCTTGAGCGACGGAAAAATCTTTTGCATGCAACACAATTATGTATTGGTGTATACACCAAAATACTTCGCTAACCACTGTGTAACATACTTTAAACCCAAAGTTATTGACAATATGATTTACACTTAGAAAAACAATATCAAATGCTACCTAAGCAAAGAGACATAAACACACTCACAGCACTTTCACATGCAAGCCTGCAAATCCACAGTTCTTCCTGTTTTTGACCGAGGAGTCACTGTCGTGGCTGCCTCTCACTACAGAAGCTACAATCAAGTAGCTGTTTCACTTACCTTGTAGCCAGGTCAAGGATCCAAAATGCAAGTTTGGCTCATCCAAAGTGATGCAAAGAAGCAAGGACAGAGGTGAAGCCTTTTCAGCAGAGGCAGTGAGAACATTTCCAGAGGCCATAAGGCAGTCAGCGGGAAGAGATCCACTCTTCTACACAGACTAACCTACCTTCTTTTTTTCTGCACCACAGTCCATTAGACTATGCCCACCACTGTTCTTGTGTAATAGAAATTAAGGCAGATGCCACGAATGCAAAACTGCAGAACCACCCAGAACCCAACAGGCCAAGGAAGCAGCCTGACCAGGAAGGTAGCGCCAACGCAGATGAGACCAAAAGTGTGGGAAGGTCTTTGCCTTATTACCACACTAAGACCTCCCTCTAATTAGTCCCCTGGCAGAGAAGCCCAAAGTGCATGCTCCAACTATTCTAGAAATTGCCACCCCTTTCCCAGAATTCTGATGGCTGCACCTATCTCTTACCTCTTAAAAGTTTCTGGCCTCGCTTCCCTCGGGGAGAAGGAGTCTTTAGAGCGTAAGCCCTTCTTTGTTTATTCCTTGATCAACAGTGAAGTTTCTGCTCAGCTCTCGCAGACCTGGTCTCGTTTAATTTTCACAAGCAGCACCTGCAATGAAAGGACCCAACTGAGTTCTGTTTGATCTGAGAGGCTTGGTAACCGTGACAGTGAAGAAGCCTCCTAAGTATGATTTGTACCACATAATACTTGAATTCAGACCTTTTATTGCTCAAGCTTCCTAGGGAATTTGAGATTAAACTGGTATCCTTTCAAACATTCCTCAAATCTTTTTTTTTTTTTTTGGCTGTAAATAAAAACTCTTAGAGATATTTGTATGCGTGTATATATTATATGTCCATGCTTGTATCCATGCACTCACATATACACACACACATATCCAAAAACACATTCAAATACAAATGTGTGTGTATTTATGTGTGTAAGTATACCATGTCAATGCCACATAGTTTAGATTTTTAGCTACTAAAAAGTAGAGGCTATGAATGGATTTTACTTCCTTAACCATTTATACAAAGCAGTTTTTATTCTGCTGTTTTCTAAATACATTTCATTGGCTTTTTGTCCCCTTACTTGTTTTAATAAAATTAAACAGTTTTATTTTTTTATTATTAAAATTAATAATTTTTTAAGTTTAAAATAAAGTGGCTGATTGTAGAATTTGAGTCATTTTCAGAATGCCTTTTTGCCATACCAAGAATGTATACTTAACTATAATTTTTTTTAACAATTTAAAATTTTTCTTAAGATTTTACTTATGTCCCTACACACTGTATGGTGTGAGAAAAAATATCTAACTTTCTCCTAACTTATCAGTCAGTTGCTTGACATGAGTTATTGAATAATTTTTCTAATTGATTTGAATTGCCATCTTTATAAAGTATTAAATTTATATTGGTATCTAGACTTCTTTATGAATATTTTCCCCAATTTTATTAGTCCATAAGTTTATCCTTGTGCCAATTTGTCTCCATTTTATTATTGCAGTTTTATAATCTGATTTGTTCCTGGTTGAGCAGATGGTATCTTATTTTCATAGAAGTCCTTTTGTATCTGATTTATATCCATTTCCTCATTCTAGTATTTTTAAAAATTCTTCTCCTTTTTTTCAATTATCTTTGCAAAAGGTTTATCTACAATATTGTTCTTCATAAAGAACCAGTTCTTCAATTTATTCACCGGTTTTACAGTTTTTCTAATTCATGGTTTATTTGAATATATTTTTATTTTAAAAACTAATATCTATTTCAACCAATTCTATTTACTCTCAGCTCTCTGGGTATGGTTCTGTTAGGTAGGTAGAACAGGAAAAAAGAGTCTGGAATGACGGTGGCTAAAAGACAAGGAAGGGAAAAGCCCGCAACAATAGAACAAAACAAAGTCTGAGGACCTCAGTGAGGACCTCAGGTAGAACAAACAGCTAGCCCAATTTACACAGGGCAGGCCCAGAGGGAGCGGAAAAAAACAAAAAACATAAAAAGAGGAGCCAAGGGCTGGGGGTCTCTCGCTCTCTTTCTCACACACTCTCTCTCTCCCTTCCCTCCATGTCTTTTGGGTCAGCATGCCCTCACATCTTGAGGATGTATTTTCCTTTATTTTCTAAATAAAACTGAGCTGTAAAGCACAGCTGTAACATTGATCTGTCCAAGAGCTGTGACACAGTCTGTCTGAGGGCTTTAATACTGGTCCGTCACTTCAAATTTTTGTTGTGATGAGATAGAACCAAGGATATTACACACTCCCTCAACATCTATGGTGCCGTGACTCTGATTTAACGTTGCTGAAACAACCTTGGCACGGCCTGCTCAAGGAGGAAGCCAAGCACAGTAGGAGCCCAGTTTGGTGAAAGCTCCCATGGTGGGAGCTGAATGCAAAGAAAACCAAGTGCAGGGGAAGTGACAAGAAGCCCAGCATGCTGGAAACTGGGACAGTGGAAAACAAACTCAGCAGAAAGCTCATGTGGCTCAGTCTCAGATTCCAGAAGACATCCAGTTAATGTAGGAGGTCCTCACTCCTATGGCTGGAGGGACATATGCCTAACAAAATCTTAATTCCTTTACAATCTCTCATTTCTTGTTTCCTTGAATCCCCAGCAAACAGGCGAGTGGCAGTGGGTGAAATTGAGGGACTCTGGAAAGGCTACTCCTCGTTATGTCCCAAAGGCACTATCTGCTGAGCCCCAGTACCTGTTACCCAAGCTGGTGGGGGTTCTTCTGTCCTTAATCTTCTTTGTGCCAAGGATCAGGCCAATGAAAACTGTGAGCACAGGTCAGGTATTTAGCAGACTTTCCAGCAGGCTATGAAGGGGATTCCTTGGCACGTATTTCCCACTGCTTTTTCCTCCTGTCCTTCAGCTCCTCTCTCTCGGGACTTGAGCTCAGCCAAAACCCATGATGCCTGGCTTCAGGACCTAATGAAGCTCAGGCTCTGATGTCTCATTGCAAAAATTCAGTTAGAGACACAGCGATAGGCAAGAGGTTGATTTGTTAGGATTCAGAGAGAAACACACTCTACAGGGTATAGGCCATTGCAGAGGGCAAGTGCTTAGGCCATGGAATGTGGTCTGGCTAGGTTTTTCGAGTGGGGTGAATTCATATGCTAATGAGTGGGAGAATCATCCCCAGGATTGGGGAACCACCTACTCCTCCATCTTTTGACAGTGGCTTGGAGCTGTCCTGTCACCTCTGGGTGTGTCATTTTGCCGGGGCCAGCCGGCAAAGTCGATCAGGTCCCGAGAACGTGCACGGCGGGGCTAAGAAAGAAACTAAAGCAAGAGACTACAAAGATGGGGTCGAGAGGTTCAGACACGTCACCACGAAGGGACGCAGTCTGACACCAACTTTATTCAACATCTCATATTTATACAGAAAAGCGTGAGAGAGACAAAACAGTTAACATTTTTTCTTGGTTAGCCTATACATCTTACAAACAGTCACAAGAAATCTTGAGAGCATGGGAATGGCTCCCTGTTATTATTTCTTACACCAGATAACATTTCTCTGTGCGTGAGAAGTTTGCACAGAACTCCAGGTGCCTGCAGTAAATAAGCGCCTAATCTCTGGGGTGGCGGGACAGAGAGCTATGTTTGCAAGCAAACCCTCAAGGACTGAGGCAGCTCCCAGAGCTGTGTCCTTCGGACAAAGGACCCCGTTCTCACGGGCAGCTCCCCGCATCATTTAGCTTGCAGATTGAGGATTAAGGTTTACTTGAATTTGACTTGTCATCTTAGACCCAATTGATTTTAATCGGTTTATGTTATGCCCTTGTGCTATGTCATTCTTTCCAAAATTGTGCCCTGCCCCCTTCCCTCCTGTTTCATGCTCTTTTCCTGAGCCCCATCTGGGCCCACAATGTTGCCTCTACAATCTTCTGGAGGGACAACCAGAAAATAACTGGCCCTTGGGAGGGAAATACTGTATAATATCCAGTCCCTCCAGATATTCAGGCCTTCGTCTTCCATGTTTCCTACATGTGCAACAACAGCATCTCTCAGTGGACCCGCTAGGGCAGGCGACAGGCACACGATGCCTGCTAGAAGTCCATCTGTTGGGCATCCCTTCAAAGACAATGGGGCTTCCAGGGATAATGTTTGCCACTTTGGGAGTCAGCCCTGCAGACCATTTGGGCCCAAATCCTTACCACTCTTCTCCTAAAGTTACAAACATACCCCTGGATCAAATCTCCTCTCCACTTTTACAGAACATCCATCTGTTGCCTCTTACCAATTTGTTCTTAAGCCAATTACTAACTCCTACAACCAGGACCCTGCCCCCTTGTAGGCAACATTGCTCCACCCAGCCTATTATTAAAATACTTTAATGCCCCTAACAGGGCCAGATAACCCACTCCTTTGTCATTACTTCTGTTATTACATAAAGTGGGTCTATGACAATGAAATGTTTACCATTCCAGACACCCTAACCTGCTCTTATGCAGGACTAGGGGAGGAAATCAGTGACTTACAATCTCTTAAAACAGTAAGAGGATAAGGTTTGTAACTGTTTCACCAGGTTCCCAGTGTCAGGGCACAGGCTTGGATTGCTTTACATCATGATATCTATTCCCATCTGCAGTGGACAAACTGGTAATGAGTTAAAATTACAACCCCTTAATCCTACCCACAGAGAAGGCAATGGCACCCCACTCCAGTACTCTTGCCTGGAAAATCCCATGGACAGAGGAGCCTGATGTGATGCCGTCTATGGAGTTGCACAGAGTTGAACACGACTGAAGTGACTTAGCAGCAGCAATGGTCATGCTGGAGACCTTGGGGATGCCCAACTCCACTCTTGGGGTCCCAGGAGATCATCACACCTTGACCTGCGCAGGGACCCAATTCTCAGGAGGCTGACATGCCTCGACCTGCCTGGGGATTCAGCCTCCAGGAGGCTGTCATGCCTCAGCTGGCCTGGGGATCTGCACCCTGACCCGGCGACACCTGGCTCTCAGGTTGCAACCGTTCTGGGTAGGATAAGTTTCAGAAAGACTCATCCCTAAGTAAGTCCACCCATGGAAATAGAAGGAAGCCTATTACTTGTGGGACTGTGCCTAGTCTCAGCAATAACTTAGGAGTCCATTGAGAACACCATTGCCTTTCTGGAAAGGCTAAAAGAGGTCCTTCAAAAGTTTACCAGTCTGGACTTAGACTCTTACAAGGGACAGGTGATTTTAAAAGACAAATTCCTGTCCCAATGTGCATCAGACATCAAGATAAAGTTATAACAGCTACAGCAGCAGGACCCTGCTGCCTCTTTAGATGAGATGGTCCAGCCAGCCACCAATACCTTTTATAACAGAGAACAGGAGAGGGAGGTCGAGGCCCAGGAGAGGGAGAAAAGGAAAGAGACAAGGGATGCCCAGATGCTGGGCACCCTCCAGGGAAGCTCTATGGCAAACCCCGAGTCCTTGAAGGACAAGGCATGAGGCAAATGCCTAATCTGTAGACAGGTGGGGCATTGGGCCAAAGAGTGTCCAAACCATGACAAGTCTCCTAAAATGGCTTGCTACAAATGCCATCAACTGGGACACTGGGCAGCACTCTGCCCTGGGGACCCAAGAGCCTCAAGGTCAAGTGCCAAGCCTTCCCTCAGGATGGTTCAACAGGGCTGAAGTGGCCTGCTCCCGCCAGCCTGTCTGTCACAGTTAACCATCATGGGGCTTGAGCCAAGGGTACAACTGGATGTGGCAGATAGTTCTGAGAATTTCTTGGTTGACACAGGGAATACCTACTGTGTCCTGACCTCCTACTCCAGAGCCTTGTCCTCCCAAACCTGTACCATTTTGGGTGCTACAGGAAAAACAACTACTAAAAGATTCACCTGAGCACTTCTTTGTTGCTGGGATGGACAAATATTTTCCCACCAGTTTCTGGTGGTCCCTGAGTGCCCTACTCCCTTGTTGGGAAGAGAGAGACTCACTAAACTGGGAACCACCCTTGTGATGGGAAGCTTTCCAGCCCCTAGAGCCCTACAGCTTCTGGTTACTACTGAAGAACCCATTACACCTTCTCTAATAGAGAGGGACCAAAACCTATGGGAGGACAAAATTAACCCCCAGGTGTGGGACCAGGGGACTCCTGGATGAGCCCACCAAGCTGAACTGGTCATCATTTTCCTCCAAGATCCAACTCGGTTTCCTAACCAGAAACAATATCCCCTCAGAAGAGAGGCTCAGGAGGGACTACAGCCTCTAATAAATTCCTTGCTTGTGGACTATTGGTCCCCACCAATTTGCCATGTAACACCCCGATCCTCTCAGTAAAAGAAAAGGATGGAACCTGGAGAATGGTTCAAGATCTCCGGATCATAAATGAAGCTGCAGTCCCCCTCCATCCCACAGTACCCAATCCCTATGTAATCTTGGGAGAAATCCCACCCAGTGCCAAGTGGTTTACAGTCTTAGATCTCAAAGATGCATTTTTTTGCATACCACTGGCTAAAGAATCCCAATATCTTTTTGCCTTTGAGTGAGAGGCTCCAGGAGAAAAACACCAACAGATAACTTGGACACTATTACCTGGGGTTCAGAGATAGCCCCCACCTGTTTGGACAGGCTCTTAGCCAGGATCTCCTAGATCTGGACCTGGGACCTAATCGGAAAATATTACAATGCATAGATGACCTACTAATCTGCTCTCCAGATGAGAAAAATTGAGCAATCTCCAGATTGCCCAACAATATGCTATTCAGGCTCTAAATTTTTTGACAGAGAGGGGATATAAAGTCTCCCATGCTGAGGTATAGATGGTCGAGACAAAGGTCACTTACCTGGGAGTTCAGATTACTCACAGGTCCAGGAGGCTGTCCTCTGATTGGGTATAAGGAATCCTCCAGTTGCCCTCCCCCATGACTCAAAAACAATTGTGAGCTTTCCTGGGGATAACTGGGTATTGTAGAATCTGGATATCCAACTATGGTCTAATTGCCCAGCCCTTATATGAAAACTTAAAGGGACGGGATGATTCAATCCCAGTGATGTGGGGAACTCCTCAAAAGAAGGCAGAGGCTACACTAAAACAGGCCTTAACTCAGGCACCTGCCTTGAGGTTGCCAGACCCAGAAAAAGCATTCCAACTTTATGTCCACGAAAGAGAGGGAATAGCCTTGGGAGTGTTAACTCATGGGATCTGAGCCGGAGCCTGTAGCTTACTTATCCAAGAGGCTCAACCCAACTGCCTGAGGCTGGCCTCCCTCCCTTCGAAATCTGGCAGCTCTTGCAATCCTGATAGAAGATGCTTTAAAACTCTCTTTTGGGGGCAAACTAAATATTTTCACCAGCCACCAAGTGAAACAATTCCTAAATAAGAGTGGTCATTTATGGATGTCTGATCAAAGAATCCTGAGATTATCAAGTAGTGCTGATGTAAAATCCAGGCCTCACTATATCCTCTTGTGAGGTTCTTAACCCAGCCACCCTCTTGCCTACGCCCGAGGGCTCTCTCCCTTTTCACTCATGCCTAGAAACCTTGGACAACTGGACAAAACCCCAAGAGGGATTGTCAAAAGATCCTCTGACCGATCCTGAGAAAATCTGGTACACTGATGGAAGCAGCTTTGTCTTGGATGGAAAAAGAAGAGCCGGGTATGCAGTAGTCTCCAATTTTGAGACCATAGAAGCTAAGCCTCTGCCACCAGGTACTTCAGCCCAATTAGCTGAGCTCATAGCCCTGACTTGAGCTTTAGAGCTGTGAAAGGAGAAAGAATAGCCATTTACACTGACTCCAAGTATGCCTTTCTGGTGCTACATGCACATGCTGCTATTTGGAAAGAAAGAGGCCACTTGACCACCCAAGGGTCCCCAATCAAATATGATGATCATCCTTAGACTCTTGGAGGCAGTCCATCTGCCCACTGAGGTTTCAGTCTCCCACTGTAAAAGACACCAAAAAGGGAGCACAGAAGTGGCACAAGGGAACCAAGCAGCTGATCAGGCAGCTAAGAGAGCAGCATTACAGAACAATGACCTAAAAGGAATTGCCACCATAGCTCCACAGATTAATTTGCCAGCAACCCCTTCATATACTGAAGGTGAGACTCTTAAAGCTAAGAGTGAGGGCTTTCAAGAAGATCTTACGGGGTGGTTTCAAAAGAAGGGACTCCTTTTTCTGCCTGGGAACCTCCAATGGAAGTTGGTTAACTCCTTACATGCCACCACTCATTTAGGGGAAAAGGCCCTCCAAAGATTACTAGAAAGGTCCTTCAGAGGAATAGGCCTCCAAACGACTATAAGGCAAGTGGTCTCCTCTTGTCCCACATGCCAATTAAACAACCCCCAAGGAGCCCGAAGACCCAAGCTGGCCAGCCTGTCCAATGATGTGGGACCTACCCAGGAGAGGACTGGCGGATGAACTTCACCCAGATGCCAGTTTCTCAAGGGTATAAATACCTATTAGTCATGATAGATACATTCACAGGATGGATTAAAGGCTTTCCCACCCAGACTGAGAAGTCTGAGGAGGTGGTAAAAAAAAAACAAAAAAACTGCTCCATGAAATCGTTCAGAGATTTGGTCTGCCCAGGTCATTATAAAGTGACAATGGGACATCATTTACTTCTAAGTTCACCCAAGGGGTCTCTAAAGCATTGGACATTATTTATTATCTCCATTGTGCCTGGAGGCCTCAGTCGTCAGCAAAAGTAGAAAGAGCCAACCAATTCTTAAAATCAGCAATAAAAAAGATAACCCAGGAGACCTCCCTGGGATGGAAGGAAGCTTTATCAAGAGCTTTCCTCCACACCCATATTGCCCCTAAGGATCAGGTTGGTCTTAATCCTTATGAGATGCTATATGGGAGACCGTTTGTTTATGTCAATGACCTGTTCCTAGATCCAGAGCTCAGACCCTCCAGTCTTATACCATGGCCATTGGACAATTCCAACAGGATATACACTTGTAAGGTGTAAACCAGGACCCAAAAGATTCTAAGAAGTCACCACTATATGCTCCAGGGACTCGAGTCCTAATTAAAGTCTGGAAAGATGGTCCCAAAAGGCTCAACTCCAGCCCACATGGAAGAGCCCCTACCCTGTAATACTTTCTACCCCCACAGTAGTCGAGGTACCAGGACATGACTCCTAGATTCACTCACGAGTCAAGCTGTGGAATAAAACAGAACAGGACACTCAATATACCTGTGAACCCCTGGGAGATCTCAGATATCTATTCAGAACTACAAATGAGTGCCATTCTAATGAACACCCCCAAAATCTATTTTCTGGGGATAAGATATCTCAGGACACCTCTAAAGAGCCAACACAGCTTGGCAGGGGTCGTACTGCAAAACAGACAGGAGATGGATCTCCTGATCCCTGAACAAGAAGGGACTTGAGACATCCTGGCATGGGATTTGGATTTGGCTAATGCCCCTACTATTGGAGAAGGAAATGGCAACCCACTCCAGTGTTCTTGCCTGGAGAATCCCAGGACAGGGGAGCCTGGTGGGTTGTCGTCTATGGGGTCGCACAGAGTTGGACACGACTGAAGTGACTTAGCAATGCCCCTACTAGTCCTTGTTATGCCATATTGATGCTGCTTATGATTGCTCCATGTATTATCAATTGTCTAACCTGTTTTGTCTCTGCCCAGGTCAACAAGCTACAACATGCAGTGCCAGTTCAACAAAGATATGTAAAACTACAGCAGACCATGGAAAACCTCAGATGGACATGGCTACAAAGACTCTGAGACCTGAGACTAGCAAGAGGGGGAGGCCCAATGCCCCCCGCTGTCCCAGTTCAGTGGGAAGTAGCCAGAAAGAGCTCCACACTCCTATTCCCAAAGAATTGGGCCTCCCATCTTTTGAAGGGGGAATGTTAGGTAGTTAGAATAGGAAAAAGGAGTCCAGAATGGCAGTGGCTAAAAGACAAGGAAGGGAAAAGCCTACAAAAATAGAACAAAGGAAGGTCCAAAGGCCAGAGTGAGGACCTCAGGTAGAACAAACAGCACTTTTGCCTAGCCCAATTTACATAGGCCAGGCCGGGGGAGGGGGGAGGGGAGAGGGAAGGGGGAGGGAGGGGGGAGGGGGGAGGGGCGGGGGGGCATACAAAAAGAGGAGCCAAAGGGGTGGGGTCTCTCTCACGCGTTCTCTCTCACTCTTGCTCTCTCTCTCTTCTCTTTGTGTCTTTTGGGTCGGCATGCCCTCATGCCTCGAGGATGTATTTTCCTTTATTTTCTAAATAAAACTGAGCTGTAACACTGATCTGAGAGCTGTGACATAGTCTATCCGAGGGCTTTAATGCTGGTTCATCACTTCAAATTTTTGTTGTGATGATACAGAACCCAGGAAATTACACACTCCCCCAACAGCTCTAATTTGCTGAACCTCTACTGTTATTTTCTGACTCTTTGCTTTATGCTAATTCTATCTCATAAGTTGTCTTCTTCTAAATTCAACTAGTCAAATTCCACAGTCCTTCATGGTCCATTTTTCATGTCATAGTGATGCCATCCTTCTCTTCTTAGGCTGAATCCATTTAGAACAATCATTTGTCCTTAAACCTATAATATTATTTCTTAATCTGGACTTTTTATATGTATCTAGCTCTTACTCTCTGGGTAAACTGAATTTACTGGAAATAGGAACCAAATTCCAAGATAACTTACCACAGTAGGCAACAAAGAATTTTTGAAATGAACCATTGACAAGCATGTATCAAACTTCTACTTTATTTATTTAGTTATCTATTCCAGAAATTCTATTTGAATAGAATACTCAGATAGAGGCTTGACATAGGTTTAACTATGTGGGACCTGTCATGATGCTGCATTCATTGAGAAATTTTCAGATCAGTTGAAAGACAAGATTGATTTATTTCTGGATTTCAAGAGAACCTTGCCACGGCATGCTTATTACTGACTGAAAAATGGATATAAAACTTAATTCTTTTGTAATTCTGCTTGTCAGTCCTATAGTTAATAAAACAAGTAACTTTTTTCTTTTTTTCTAATGTTAATTTCCTCCTGTTTTCAATGAGAAATGAAAGTATTTGGTGCATTCAGTTAGTTGTTACAACTCTATGTAAGAATCATGTATTTTCAATATGTGTGTAATTTATCTGTAGTCCACAGAAAGTCAAAGCATAAAACAAATAACTTGGTGTACAAAAGTGTCAGTTAACTACAATGCCATTAAGTCAGACAGAGTTGTAGGTGTTTAAAACACAAAGTTAACTGGTCTATAATGTCTGCATGGAAATGCTTTGAGAATAATTAAAGAAGGCCCTTCAGTCATGCAAACGTGGATAATGACGATACATATGAACTACAAGGCTTTTGTCTTAGTATACTGATTTTGTATTCATGAGTGAAGTATCTTCATTGTTTGCTTCTTCTTCATGGGATGTTAAACATTCAGAACAATTTATGAAGCCATAAACCTGCAAGATTTCTTTTCCAGCTTAACCTAAATCAAGATAATCTTTATTTTTATTTGTCTAGTCCACACCACTAAAACGAGTTTATCATTGACTGAAGTGACCATAGTTATTCCCTCTGGGGTACCGTTATAATGATCCTTTTTATTTTATATCCTACTTTACTGTTTTGCTAAAATCAATATTTGAGGCTTCATTAAATTGACAACTAAATCTGAAATGCATTTGCTATCATTCAAAATGCAAATGACTATTTGGTGCTTTTATTTCTAAAATAAGTAAATATGTCAGGGATATTATGAATGTATATGTTTGGTTTGAAATTTTCTACTCAGCAGGTTCCTTTTATACTTCTGTAGATAAGTCTTTAATATGAACATAAATTAGAAAATATTTCTTGACTTAGCTTGCTATGATTATTTTTGCCAAAAGTAAATGGTCAATACTGATGGTATATAAATTATATTTCTTACAGAGTCATGCACACCTCCTGAATCTGTTTACAGCTTCCCTGCCCTCCGTGTGAATGTGAACAAGGAATCTTAAGAATACAAGGTGAGAATTTGTCTTCTTTGTCACCACACAGCTTGGTTCTGTTATTTTCCACATTAATAGGATTTTGTGACTGAGTGACCTTGTTAATACAGCAATATGTTTTCTGCCATATCATCAGTAACAATCTCTGCAGGAAAAATTAGCATTGAAAAAAATCATGGTTGATTTCACTCCATTTTTTTTTCTCTTGCTTTAGCAAAAGCAAACAACTTCCATTATATACTAACACAACAACCACAATAGAAAAAGAAATCTACTTTGAATGGTAAAAATACATGCTGAAACAGAGGGCCAAAACTGTGCTTTCCCATAGCACAATAATATGGAGATATCTGGATCTTTGGCAATATTTTTTTAAAATGGTAATAATATGGGAGTAATATTTTCTACCAGACATAGAAAAGTAGAATTAGGAGTCTTCTAAAAGATCTCTAAAAATTACTACGAAAAGAATGAGTTGCATTAAGATGGCTAAAAGTCATATTGTTTCCTCGTCAAATCTCTGAAGCCTTGTATGTTTTCATTTTCTGTTAATTCTACACTATCACATCAGTCAATTCTGGCTCCATGTTTTTGTGTAAAAGAGGTTGTCTTTTAACCAAACAGAGTGCTAAAGCAGAAAATAACACACTTTACTAAAGGCAGACCAAGAATCCCAGTAATTTGGCATCATGGGCAGCTAGGAACACTTGCTCTTGAAAGGTAACAAAAGAAATAATCTTTACTGGGAATATGCAATATGTGTTTCACTTGTTAATCTCTCATTGTCCAATTCCTGGTCAGTTCTCACGGCCAGATCCCTATGCTCTCTGGAAACTTTCAATGAAATATATTTTCCTCTCACTTCAACTCTTTTAGGTAATTCATTACTTTTCAGGATCCTTATTCATTTCTCCATTCCAAAGGTTCTTTATCTTCACTAGTGTCCTTAAAGCAACCTTATCTGTAATTCCCACTCTGTTCACGCAGCCTCATACTTTGGGCTACCCTTTCTTCCCCACCCTGACTTTGATGACCCTCATCTGATTTTTCCATTTAAGCTTCCACAGTTTCCTTT
Organism: Bos javanicus; assembly: GCF_032452875.1. Taxonomy (NCBI): domain Eukaryota; kingdom Metazoa; phylum Chordata; class Mammalia; order Artiodactyla; family Bovidae; genus Bos; species Bos javanicus. The sequence continues at coordinate 31,604,013 of NC_083878.1, read as the reverse complement.
GTCCTCATAATAACTGCTCCAGAATGCCAGAAGGTGAACAGTACCTCATAGGAACAGCTAAGTCTGAATTTATTTGCCAGAAGCAGAATGAGGGACCAGTTATCGGTTTGATAAAAGCTTTCACAATTTGATTCCTAAGACTTGGGCTCAACTTACTTTTCTTTTGTTCCTTTGAGCTTGACCTTGACCACGAGGCTAACTTAGACCACATCTGCTTCATGAGACCAGACCATGGGATGCATGCTGCATTAACATGTTAGGGCTGCCGTAGCAAAAATCCCACAAGCTGGATGGTTTAAGCAATAGAGATGTATTCCCTCACAGTTTTGGAGGATAGAAATCTAAAGCTTAGTGCCATATTCCAGGCCTTTGTCCTTGGCCTCTCCATCTTCTCCCTGCGTCAGTTCACATCATCATTTTTCTGTGTGTGTCTTCGTGTCTTTATGGACTTAATTGTGTTCCCTCAACCACCAGTTCATATGTTGAAGTTCTAACTCATGTTGTGACTGTATTTGGAGAAAGGCCCTAAAAAGTAGGTAATCAAAGTTAGATGATATCATAGGGATGAGAATCTGATAGGACTGAAAAGACAAGGAATAGAGAAATATCTGTTTTTCCCTGCATGAACACAGAAGAAAAGCCACAGGAGGACATAGTGAGTAAAGCCTGCAAAGGAGGGCTCACCAGATACCTACTCTGATGGCCCCTTGGTCTTGAACCTCTAGATTATAGAATTGTGAGGAAATAAATTTCTGTAGTTTAAACCACTCAGTCTCTAGTATAGTCTTTCAGCAGTCCAAGAAGACTAGTAGACTGCCCAGATTTTTATAAGGAAATTGGTTATACTGGATTAGGTAGAGTTCACTCCAATGACCTCATTTGAACTGTAAAGACCTTGCCACCAAATAATGGTGCTATCTCAAGTAACGAGGGTTAGGCTTCTAACGTATCTCTTTGCGGGGTGGGGTGGGGTTACAATTCAACTCATAATAGACACGGACTCTGAAGCATGCCTCTCGCTCATGAAGGAACCCTCAAATTGAGAGTCTAACTTTTTAAATTGCTATGTAAGACTACTAAAAAGATACAATAATTGACCTTGATTATATTAAAAGACACCAGCAAAAGCCTAATGAGTAGAATTATTTGAAAAATTGTATTTGTGGTACTAGTACATGACACACTTCTGATTTTATGGATACTTTCCACAGCCAGGTGATAAATACCAGCTTAACATCCAACATAGAAGCTGATGAGTGAGCATTAGTGGAATCAGTGAGTGAATTTCACGGTAGGAGGAAAGTCCCACTCCATGGACAGGAGATGAACTCAAAGCTGACCTCATGCTGACAATGTGGTACATGGTAGTTTCTGCCAAAAGAACCTTGGGGTTTCCTCCTCTATATAAACCCAAAACGAAGGACAGTGGCTCTCATCTTTTCCATTCAAATAGCCCTGACTTTTGCCAGTTCTTTATGATATACATAACTTCTGTTGAGCCACACTGAGTATTCAAATTATTTCTTAAGCACACAGAACATGAATTCTCACAGGAAGCTTACATAGAGCATGGATTCTCAATATCACTCCCAATGGAGTAAACATAAGTGGGAGGGAAAAAGAAAAAAGAAACTTACTCTTTTTAAGTTTAAAAAACAGATGTATATATAGTAAAAAAAAAAAAAAAGCAGATACTCAGTATATCTTTGATACTAAAATTTTATAGGGAGGAGACAGAGATAGGAAAAAAAAATGCCTTAAAAGGCAAAAAAAAAAAAAACAAATTTCAGGAGGTAATAACTTTTTTTAAATGGTTACTAAACACGGACATATAGAATTGGCATATCCCCTAGCTATGGCTCTTTGTAAACATCAAACATCAAACTCCAATCCTCAAATACCTGCCCCCTCCCTTTACCTTTCCCCCTTGACATAGCCTGTGCCCTGTTCTGCTCCCTTCTTCCTCACTTTTTTTTTTTTTTTTTTACTGTATTAAAGATGAGCATTATAAGGTAATTCAACATTGGATAACTTTAAATGGAAATCCCCTTAAGTGTTTTCAAATATTTGTTTACCAATAATTGATAATAGATGGCAGGATATACTGGAGGGCAGGAAAACATATCTGTCCGAAGTTCTAGGACATACCTTCAGTGGAAGATGAGTTTAAGAAGAGAATTATGTAGTCATATTTCAGTATTAGGAAAATGAAAAAGTGTTTTTATTTGGAGATATTTTATGTGACTTGTATATGTTAATTTCCTGAGTTCATAGTGTGTTAATGTTTACATTATCATAAGGGGCTTCCCAGCTCAGTGGCTGCCAATGCAGGAGACACAGGAAATGCAGGTTTGATCCCTGGGTTGGGAAGATCCTTTGGAGGAGGAAATGGCAACCCACTCCAGTATTCTTGCCTGGAAAATTCCCTGGACAGAGGAGCCTGGTGGGCTACTACAGTTCAAGGGGTCATAAAGAGACAGACATGACTGAGTGACTGAGCATGAGCATGATACATTATCATACATAGTAAAATAATATTGTAAATATTATTTTAATTACTTCAGTGAAGGTTTTGATATATCTGTGGAAAAGCAAATCAATATAGATAGTGCAATGCTATTGAAAGCCTTCTTTAAGAATATTAGAAAATCCCACAAACAAATGCCCTTCATAACTGCCATTCATGCCCATGAAAGAAGTGAAATAAATCCAATTCCAAGCAGGCAGTCACAATGTTTATGGATTTCAATAAAAGTGCCCACAATCGAGTAAGGTCATGTCCTTTATTTAACTGTTTCTTTTTTCCTGAAAAGAAACAAAGAATGGCTCAATGACTTTTTAAATATTGTATTTGCTTAGGTTTTTTGCTAGTTTTTTTTTTTTTTTTCTGCCTTAAAAGAATTAGTTTCTAACTTCTTACAAATAAGATTTAAGAAGCAACCCATTTAGTCTAAATCTTAATTAATCCTAAGAAGAGGGAACTGCAGCTTTTTAAAAGTCTAAATGGGTCATCCTGAGCAGCTTTGTCAGCCATCATTTGGTCCAGGAGTGAGCCGCAGGTAAGGTTGTTTAAAGCTCAGATGCTGCAGAGAGTGCATCTGTCTTCCTAGGCAGCTCTCATCCTGCCTGGTCCACTGCCTCTATCTTTACGAGTCCTTTGATTGGTAATTGAGAGAATAAATCTTTGAAGGACTTACATGAGTATGTGTATATTAAGAGTTCAGCAATAAAATACCTACCAAAGTATTTTATACAGTCTCCTTTCAAGTCTTGGACATTTAATTAATTTTGCTAGACTAAGATACGGAATCAGGATTCAATTATAGAGGTTTTGTTTTTGTTTTTCTGATGTTAGCAAATTCAAATTTTTAATTTTCTGTTCCAAACTAGTAGTTATCTGTATTAGGGTCAGGACTGGGTTGGGGAGGAGTCACATCACAGACTTAAATATAAGTCATATCTACCAAGTGGAAAAGCCACCGGGAGAATTCAAAGGAATTTGTCTGCAAAGCATAAAGTCTGTTAGGGAAAGGTTAATAATATTGGGGTTATTTAACCTGGAGAAAAAGCAAGATGAATTATTGATTTCTTGAAAATATTGCTTTCATTAAAATACTATCTTGTTTAGAATCATAAACAACTCCTAGAAGAGGAACTAAGAGGAGCTCCCTCTTACGTGAAGAAGCAGGATTTGAACAGACACTCAGATCCTACTAAACCAGGCTATGAATATCTCCGAATTTATTTTTCATGTTTTCCTTACAGGATCCCCCTACCTTCCGAGATAGTCTTAGTAATCCCCATTATCCTCAAGGGATCCATATGATATCAAGATTAATACTAAAAACAATATTAAAAATAATAACCATCATTAATTGAGCATTCACTCCAGCACTTGTTCTAAGCACTTCACACTTTGCAATTATTAATTCTCGTTTTTAATATAGTACTACAGAGTAACTATGCTGCTGCTGCTGCTAAGTCGCTTAGTGATGCTCAATTTATATTTTAGGAAACCAAGGCTCAGGAGAAGTTAGACACATTGCCTAAAATCACAAGCTATAAGTGGCAGAAATAAAAATCAAAATTAGATTGAACTCCAAAGTCTGTGTTTTGTTCATTCCTCTATATTTCCCACCGAAGTGACTGAATGCTGAACAAAGATGCAGTTAACAAAGATGGTAACTGCAAAATGATTTATAATAATAATGAATGGGATTTTATTCAAAGGTAAAACCATATATGAATTATCCAATAAAACTATGGGAAATGCACATAATGGAATAAAATAAATGCATATTAACATAGACAATGCTTATTACTGCATTAAATTGAAAGATCAACATGATAAAACGTGGTTGAAACCATGCTTTAAAAATGCCCAGAATAAGTCTGGAATTAACTACCCTAAAACATCAATAATGGGTGGGAAGGGATAGCATGATTAGAGGTAAATTTGGTTGTTCTTCCTATCTTAAATATTTTGGCATTTTCTTTAATAAGAATATTATTCTTATGATTATTTAATAAATATTCTTAGGTAGCATATGATCTCTGATATTAGGAATAACTAAAATTGAATTTTGCCTTAAAAATCACTCTTTTATGGAACTCTGTCCATGATGCCTTTCCTCACTTCCATGACTTCTCTTTTCTGTTCAGTTTCTGTTCAGCTACTCTGCTTCAATGCCTATTAAGAGTCTCATACTCTCCAAGATCCTTTTCCTAGCTCCCTCTTCCCAATATATTTTTTGGCCTGGACCATACTTTTGGCCTTTCTATAGCTTGGAAGTTTTTCTTTCCTTTTTATTGCAAGCATGTTTTATTTCCTAAGGTATAATTTAGAGTCTTATGAACCTCAACAAATGTGCCAATCGTTTAATTAATGGAAGTCTTAACGCTCCTAGGAGAGCAACCAGATTATCTCTATCTTGACTGAGCCAAAAGCAAGAGAATCAGATGTAGCATTCACATGGGGAAGGAGATTTAACATTTGTTCCTAAAAAATATTTACTGCCATTAAAAGCTGTTATATGCTGGAGTAAGTGACCAAGTGGAATCTGGATTTACTACACTAGAGAGTGTTAATAATAACTTGGCTTGATGAACACTGTCTTTGGTAAAGTCATAATGACACTAAAATGGTATCTGAAAAGTCATTTTCCATTACAAGAATTATTTGGTATTCCACTATTAGACAAAAAGTTTTGTTTTTCCTCCTCTGCAATAAAAATGCAATTGACAATAATTACTAAGCCACAATATTTTGCTAAATTAATATGAGTCTATATAAAGAGAAACCCCCCAGGAGAGATGATTTTGCTTTCCATAGGTACCTTTGAGGATCAACAGAAGATTATCTGAAAATTTAGGAACATGAGACCTTTTAAAATTGTGTAGCTCTAAAATGTTATTGCCTTTTATTTGTTTCCCTTTGAGAAAACAGAAACTTAGCTTTTCAGCCCCATCCATATATCAAAAGATGCTAGAAACCTGATACTCTGTTTTATCTATATCTCAGTGTCTGCTAGAAACCGAAATTGTGCTTGTTAACATAGCAAATACTAAATAAATATCACTGAATGTATGAATGAATAAATGTTTATCTTCCATTGGCCTTTGCAGGCTAATCTTGAGCCTCAGCATAAACTGAAAGTATAGAAGTTTTCCCCTCTAGGAACAGAAAATGTGGGCAGGACCACACTTTTCTTGCAAGATCTTTTCATTGTTCTTTCTCTGTTACAACCTGCAGAAACTAACATATATGTCCACATACTGATTGGCCAATTTCATGAACTGACAATCTCTTGAGATCTAAGATTCTTAAAAATGAAAGCCAGTTCCATTCCCTTAACCTGATTGAGAACAAGGAAAGATAATTTATTAAAATATCTGCAGGGAAGATTGGCAAATGTAGAAAAAGTCTGTTACTCAAAATGACTTAATTTAAATACTCTAGCAATTCACAGGTATGAAATACTCAGAGTCTGAATTGTGAGGCAAAGTGCCAACTGGATTGAGAGAACTTCTTACAATATGAGTTCACTTTCAGTACTCTGTAATTCTCAGAGAAAGACTACCTTCTCAACTTCAGGAAAAAAAAAATTCCAAACAAAAATGAAAACAACCAATTAATAAGTTTCAAATTTCTGAGAGATAAGATCAGAGGTAGACAGAAAGTGATCTTACAATTTACCATCCAAATTTGGATATTTTTGTTCCAAAAATTCAAGATAGATTGAATGGGAAAACAGGTATAAATAGGGATTTTCCTAGGAAAAACCTATGTGTGGTCACCACATCAGATACCACTATTGGCTCCTCTTGTGACCGGAGGAAATGTATTGTCATTTCTATATTTCACTTCACCAAGGGAAATTAATTTATATCTTCAGCAAACACTTGAACACCTACTCTGTCCAGCATCATGCCTATTGTATCAAGGTGAAAATAAAAACACTTTAAATTCAGAATATTAATTTCAGAAAGATTACCATCAGCTAATTGAGTAAATAAGAGCACATCTCAAAGAGTAGAACCTTATCATTCCTAGATTCAATATTCAGATTTCAACAGTTACTATTGCTCAAAGTTTATAACAGTTTAACAGAGTTTAAACTCAGGGTATAACAGAGTTTATTGCAGAGGCATGGATTTGAATTATGATGCCTAAGATTTGGGGATCTGTATGGAGAATAAGGTTGGAAGGGGACTATTTTAGCTAGGAAGTTAGCCAAGCAGACTGCTCATCAAGTCAGCATCTGCAATTCAGTAGGGATTTGCTTTGCACACTATTTTTTACCTGGTAAACAACTCATAGGGGAAATAGCAAAACATGTTAGTTTTTGTGAATTCAGAGTTTTAGGGTCTCATGACAATTCATTTCAAAATATCAAGAATCCATGTATATATAATTTATTTGCTTTCTTTCCCCTACCCTCTGTAAACCTCTTTTTTGGCTCATTCAATAAAGCATATTGATTCCTTCATTTATTCCAAATATTAAGGCATTTTCATGATCAAACATCTCCTATTAAATGTAACAACTTAATGAATACAAGTGCATCATAAAAATTCCTAATCCTGACTGCACACTTAAGCAATTAGGTTCTTAGAAGCAGAGCTATTAGGAGGAGACAGATGGATAAAGTAGGAAATGGATTAGGAGAACAAAAAGAATTCTGGCCCAGGGTAAAGTGAAAATAAGGATTACTGAGAATTCATGGATATAATTATTTCAGATTGAGAAATGAAACATGCCATACACTTTCAGCCCCTGGGTTTACTGTTGTTAATAAGATCAATATTCTCTTATCACATGAGAACTATGAAATACTTCTGCCAGGTCATGTAGCATCCCTCCAGTATTGTATCCACCTTTGCCTTCTATGTTTCTCATATACAACACACTACCCAAATTTCTGCCTACTCACTTAATGAAAAAACACATTATGTGCCATGAACTATATTTATTTACTCCTATACTATATTTATTTACTCCAACAAACTATATTTGTTGACTCCTTCACAGAAACCACCAGAGAAACTTGTTCATCAGGCAAAGCTGAATTTATTAAATGTTCCTGCAACAAGGTGGCAACTCACATTGATGGTCTTAGTGTCTCAAAAGAGAAATTAGAGAAAGGTATTTATAGGGTTTTGGAGATTGGATTCAAATGATTTAAGGTGAGTCTTTCAAGATGGGATGCTGTTAAAACTGGACAAAATGCACAACAATAATTTAAAACTGGTGAATATAAAAATTTAAATTTCTTGATGAAAAAAGAATTGTTTGATAAGTGAATTGTTTGCCCCAGAGAGAAGACTGTTGGCCAAGAACTATTTGCACAGATAAACAAACTTGTTGTCTGAATAAGTAAGTTTGCCAGAATTACAACAGCATTTATTCATTTGTTCATAGTGTTATCTTTACAGTTAAGTCATATTGACATAGGTGGCCTTGCTTCTCAGTTTTGTGGTTATAAAGTTGAATAAGACATATTCCTGAACTTAAGGAACTTACTGTCTATCCTGGGTAACAAGATGTGTAAGTGAATAATTTCTGTTGGAGAAGAAGGAGCAGACATAGCATATGACAGAGACAAAAGGAAACAATCATTGACTGGATATGGAAAGTAAGGAGGGAGAAATCAAGAATTTTTCCATTCTTACTTGGGTATCTTGGCAAATATTGGCAACACTTAAGGACAGAAGTGTGTGTTCAGCCGCTTAGTTGTGTTTGACTCTTTGCAGCCCCATGGACTGTAGTCTGCCAGGCTCTGCTGCCCATAGAGTTTTCCAGGCAAGAATACTGGAGTGGGTTGCCACTTCATACTCCAAGGGATCACCCCAACCCAGGGATTGAACCCCAGTCTCTTGTATCTCATGCTTTGCCAGGTGGATTCTTTACCACTGGGAAGACCAGAGGGTGAAACAGCCTTCCATTCAGAACCATTCATTTAATCTTTTAATATTCACAACCACTCTGAGATGGGAGCACCAAGCTAGGTCCCCCAGACCTCCACAAGATTCAATTTGATTTTCCTTTAATAAATCTAGTGGTGGAGTCTAAATTGGTTTTTGTCAAAATCTGATAGTTCTGGTTTCTGCTATTAGCCGATGTAAACACAGCATAAAATTAAGAGGAATTTCTCATTCCTCTTAATTTTACTCTCATTGGAATCTCAAAATTCTCCTGGACAGCAAATCCTTGGCTCTTACATAATCAGAACCCTGATGTTAATGAAATATTCCTGCATGAGAGTCGATAGTTTGGGAGAAAGAAGTGGTTTTCTTGGTTGCTCCAATCCAGGAAGGCCATTTCCAAGTTTAATTAGCTTTACTTGCTGACACTGGGACCAGTGCCTCTGCAGCCCTCATTAAAGAATTATCAGTAAAATAAAAGGCTCTCCTGCCCCCTTTTATTGAGGCAACTTCATACCCTATTTTCCAAACAGTAGGTCAGAGGAAATCTCTTGTTTTCTCCTTAAATTTGTGAATGACAGGTAATTGGATAGTTTGTTCATGTCTTGACTGAGATCTCCCTGGAAAGCCTACTTTGTTCTTTGAAACACTCACTTTCTCCCAGGGCTTCACCTTGGTAAGTACCCACCTGCCTCTCAGTAATCTCTTGTTAAGTTATGAAGGCCTACTGACTGTTCAGAAGTAGCAGGCTGAACACAGAAACCATCACTTTCCAAAATGTTGTCCCTAAACATCTTCCAAGTGATTTTATTTTATTAAAGAGGCAGGGCAGTGTGATTAGTGAAGCACATGGACTTATAATCAAAATGATCGTCCCAACCCTGCCTCAGCTGCCTGTGTGACTTTGGAGAGTTTCCCTAGTTTCTTGGGGTCATGGCCACCTCATTCATAAAATAGAGATAATCATGTAAATAAAGGTCACTGAGAGAATGCAATGAGATGAGAAAATTGTATTCATTCAGCCAGTGGTAATCGTTATCATTATTGTTATATCATTGTGTCCTTTTCCCCTAGCTTATGATGTTTGCTGGTCATTTATTTTTTCCTTATATGTACCTATAAATAATCTTTCACAAATTCTCCAAATTCTGGTTCCTGGTATTGATAACTACCCAGTCTGTGATATCAAAAGTGTATCAAAAGTGTTGTCTGAGTCCTGGGCTTTGTTTTTCTTCACAATTTGCAGAGAACTTCCACAAGCATCATCTCATTTTATCTTCAAACTATGCAGTTACCCAAGAAACACAAGTGTTATAGACGATGAAACCACACAATGTAGAGAGGACTTAAGCAGGAATCTCCTCAAGGTCTGTTGACATCTGTTTGTGTGCTCTCCCCCATACCTCATGGACCATCACAATGTCACTCTTGTCTCATATTTTTTTTCATAAATGTATATCTTTTTCATTATGTGTTAAGTGAGGGGACTGCACTAGAGGATCATTCAGTGTTTATGCCACTTGTAAGCATCTATGAACTTACACAATAGGTTCAATTGAGCTGAGAACATGTGGACAATTGACAAAGGATATCATCTTAAAGGCAGACCAGATGAAAGAAAAGTCAGGACCAGATGTAGCTAAATGTCAAGAGCCTTCAAGAATACTTTTCCAGGCTGCTGACCTGACTCTCTGAAACTCCCCTTTATAATCAGTGACACCAAAGGAATTCTGTCTTAGCTCCTGTTCAGTTTAGAGGCACCACTCTGGCTCAGCTTTTAGTATTGCTGCCTTATTACTGCCTTCTCTTATCTGACACAAGTCAGATAACACTGACTTCATTTCCAATTCCAGTGATCTGTTTAATCCCCGCACTGTCTACTCTGTAGACATTTTCTTAACTCTGGACTGTCTCCCTATTCTGACCTGCTCTCTGAACTCCACGAAACAGAAAAACCCTAAAACCTACTCACTAATTTCTGGGAACTGTAAGAGTTGCCCTCTCAGTTTTACTAGCCTCTGGAAACCTCACCTAATCAGACTCTGAATTTGAATTTTATTTACTAGGACTTCCTGGTGTGAATTCAACTGTGTATACCCAGAGTCTTAGTGTAGAAATATTCTAAGCAATCACTTCTTGGGTAGGATGATGACTGTCACCAATTTTGAAAAGCTGCAGAGATATGAACTTCCCACTTGAGGAAATACAATGCTTCTCTTTATTAAATCTTTAGATTTACTGCATCCTCTGATTAGAAAGAATGTCATGTGTAAAGAGTGTAAAAGAAAATTCCTTTGTTAGAAGCGGGTGAGGAGCCCAACCGTAAACAATGAAAACAGTAAACAAAAGACTGATCATTATCTCTTTACAGGGAGCCAAAAACCATGAGTCAGAGAATATAATCATAAATTTTTTTTTAAATTTCTAGAACCTTTGTAACTTTCTTGGTAATGCTATTTTTGCTATTACCATCTGTTTCCCCATAGTGATTAGCACTGAGCTCCTTAAAATAAAATGGGCCTGTGTGCTTATCTTCAGGACATTAAGAAAGAAGAAAGCAAAAATATAGTTTAATATTCTGCAAGCAGGCTTGTAAGAGAAAGACCCCAAAAGGTACAGAGGTGTTAGCAATTTCCAAAGGAGATGAAGGTGGGATGAAACCCACTTCCTTGAAACCTTTAAAAAAAAGAGGGGGTAGGGAGATCGATTAGAGCCTAAGATGGGGCTTGGGACTAGATAAAATAAAGTCCTTTATGACATTTCCCCAAAATTTGTTTCAGAAATGTACTTTAAGGTGGGCAATTAACTATCAGAAATATACTTGAAGATGAGTATTAGAAGCTATCTTTTCTGATATCTCTTGGGATGAGAAGAGAGTAAGTACCTTTTTATTTAGGACAGCTTGAGTGAGAATCTTATTCCTAAAGACATTAATAATTTGTGTGAATATAGTAGATACGGTGTCAGGAGACTCCAATTCAGTTCTGAATCTGTCTTTCAAAGGTAACATGAACTTGGTGAATTCATTCTGCTTGGACATCAGTTTCTGTATTTCTTAATTTTTGGACTAGGACTGAACAACTGTTGAGGTTAAAGTGACAGTAGGAGAAGCAGCAGAACTACTTTATTCACAAACTACTTGATTGTCTATGTTAAAGTCCTATGGAATATATACGTCAAAAGCTACTAAAATATAAGTACATTTAGAAAGGTTGCAAAATATAAAATCAACACAAAAATCAATTTTAGTTGCTATATGTTAGCCACAAACAACTGGAAATTAAAAATGAAAAACATCATTTACAGTCACACTGAAAAATATGAAACTCTTAGAAATAATTCTGACCAAATAACTATCAAATCTTACCACTGAAAACTACCAAAATATTGCTGGCAAAAATTAAAGAAGACTTCAAGGGAAAATCATGGATTAAAAGACTCACTGTTGTTACTATGTCAGTTCTCCCCAGTTGATCTATAGTTTCAACACAATCTCAGTCAAAATCAGGAGAGATTTTTTTAGCAGAAATCAACAAACTGATTCTAAAATTTATATGAAAACACAAAGAATCTATTATAATAAAAATATTTTTGAAAAAGAATGAAGTTAAAGGTCTTACACTATCTGACTTCAAGACTTATAAGACTTTAATAATCAAAAGAGTAAGGTATTGGTACAACATAAACAAATATATTAATAAAACAGAATAGAGTTGGCAAATACACCCTAAAATATATGCTCAATGGATTTTTGACAATTGAATTCAATAGAGCCTTTACCAAAGTTGACATTGACATTCATATGCAAAAGAATGGAACTTTGATCCACATTCAATGGAACTTTGATCCACATTCTCACTACACATAAAAATAAGCTAAGAATGGATCATAGTCCTTGATGTACAACCTAAAGCTTCTAGAAAAACATATGAGAGAATCTCATGAACTTGGGTTAGACAGAAAGTTCTTACATAAAATACCAGAGTGTAAGCAATAAAATAAGCTTTTAAATTTGACTTCAATATTAAGACATTAAGAGAAACAAAAAGACAAACCACATACAGAGAGAAAACATTTGCAAATCATATATCTGATAAAAGATTTGTGTCCAGAATACAAAAGGAACAATTTTAAAATCTCAACAATGAGGAAAAAAAATAATAATTAGGCAAAAAAATTAAATATTTCACCCAAAAAAGCATATATATGGTAAATAAGCACATGAAAAAGTACTGAACTTCATACATCATTAGGAAAAGGCAAGTTAAAACCTTAATAAAATAACCTATCAGAATGTCTAAAACTGACTGACCATACCAAATATTGATGAGGTTATAGAGAAACTGGAATGCTCCTACACTACCAATGAGAATGTAAAATAATATGTTCACTTTGGAAAACAATTTGGCAACCTCATAAAGTTAAATGTGTTTCTACCATATGTTCCATCTATTCCACTTCCAGGATTTTATCCTAGTGAAATAAAGGCATAAAAAAGGCTTACATACAAATGTTCATAGCAGCTTTATTTATAATAGCTAAAGATTGGGAACTAGTCAAATCTCCATCAACAGATGAATGTATAAACAAATGTGGCATATCCATAAAAGGGACCACTGCTTAGCAATTAAGATGATCAAATCTTTGATACACGTAAAAATAAAAATATGGATGACTCTCAAAATAATTATTCTGAGAAAACAAAGACAGGCAATAGAAAGTACATTCTTTATGATTCCATTAATACATTTTTATAAAATTCTTAAAACTGTAAACTAATTAGTAGTGACAGAAAGAAGATCTGTTTCCTGGGGATGAGCTGCAAGAGTAGGGAGTTTGTTGGGGGTGATTCAAGGGATGGATTGCCAAGGGGGCACAAAGAAGCTATTGGTGTGATGAATATAATCATTATCTATATTTTGATGATGGTTTGAGTCAAATTCACCATATCCTACTCTTCAAATATATATTTATAATTTACTTATGTAACTATTATAATTATAACTCAATAAAGCTATTTAAGAATATCAGATGACTTGCTCAGACTGAGAGAGTCTATCAAAAGCCCCAGAATCTTACCATGCAGCTGTAATTCATTCTCTTTTTTCCCCAAGTTATAGTGTTCTAATACTATCATCTTTCTACCTAGGTGTTAGAACTTTAAGGAAAAGAACTATGCCTAATGTAAAATTTTAACCACAAAAATAAATAAAAAAACCTGGTGAGTTCCCCTTCTTGAGATTTGTTCCAAAACAATAAGGTTGGAAATAGAATTTCTACCTTCAATAAAACTCCAATATTTGTAATCCCAAGCCATATTAGGGTCTGGCAAAGTGACAAGTAACCTAACATTAGAGAAATAGTCACATGGTGGTGCAGAACATGGCACCAAATTTCCTGGATTCAAAAAAGCAGGGCACTGCTATTTTGTAGCTATGTGACTTGGGACAGTTACATTGTGCTCAGTTTCCTTATTTATAAAGTGGGATAACAATATTACTTCATAGGATCATTGTGTCTCTTGAGAAATTTGTATGCAGGTCAGGAAGCAACAGTTAGAACTGAACATGGAATAACAGACTGGTTCCAAATAGGAAAAGGAGTTTGTCAAGGCTGTATATTGTCACCCTGTTTATTTAACTTTTATGCAGAGTACATAATGAGAAACGCTGGACTGGAGGAAACACAAGCTGGATTCAAGATTGCCAGGAGAAATATCAATAACCTCAGATATGCAGATGACACCACCCTTATGGCAGAAAGTGAAGAGGAACTAGAAAATTGCCTAGAAAATTCAATGGATGGAGGAGCCTGGTGGGCTACAGTCCATGGGGTCCCAAAGAGTTGGACACGACTGAGTGACTTCAGTTACCCGGAGCCATGGATGCGCGGGCGCAGGAGGGCCTGGAGGAGCTATCCCACATTGAAGGTCAGGAAGGGCGGCGGTGAGGAGATACCCCTCATCCAAGGTAAGGAGCAATGGCTGCACTTTGTTGGAGCAGGCGTGAAGAGATATCCCACGCCCAAGGTAAGAGAAACCCAAGTAAGATGGTAGGTGTTGCAAGAGGGCATCAGAGGGCAAATACACTGAAACCATACTCACAGAAAACTAGTCAATCTAATCACACTAGGACCACAGCCTTGTCTAACTAAATGAAAATAAGCCATGCCTGTGGGGCAATCCAAGACGGTCATGGTGGAGAGATTTGACAGAATGTGGTCCACTGGAGAAGGGAATGGCAAACCACTTCAGTATTCTTGCCTTGAGAACCCCATGAACAGTATGAAAAGGCAAAATGATAGGATACTGAAAGGGGAACTCCCCAGGTCAGTAGGTCCAATATGCTACTGGACATCAGTGGAGAAATAACTCCAGAAAGAATGAAGGGATGGAGCCAAAGCAAAAACAATATCCAACTGTGGATGTGACTGGTGATAGAAGCAAGGTCTGATGCTGTAAAGAGCAATATTGCATAGGAACCTGGAATGTCAGGTCCATGAATCAAGGTAAATTGGAAGTGGTCAAACAAGAGATGCCAAGAGTGAATGTCGACATTCTAGGAATCAGCGAACTCAAATGGACTGGAATGGGTGAATTTAACTCAGATGACCATTATATCTACTACTGTGGGCAGGAATCCCTCAGAAGAAATGGAGTGGCCATCATGGTCAACAAAAGAGTCCAAAATGCAGTACTTGGATGCAATCTCAAAAACAACAAAATGATCTCTGTTTGTTTCCAAGGCAAACCATTCAATATCACAGTAATCCAAGTCTATGCCCCAACCAGTAACGCTGAAGAAGCTGAAGTTGAACGGTTCTATGAAGACCTACAAGACCTTTTAGAACTAACACCCAAAAAAGATGTCCTTTTCATTACAGGGGAATGGAATGCAAAAGTAGAAAGTCAATAAACACCTGAAGTAACAGGCAAATTTGGCCTTGGAATAAGGAATGAAACAGGGCAAAGACTAATAGAGTTTTGCCAAGAAAATGCACTGGTCATAACAAACACCCTCTTCCAACAACACAAGAGAAGACTCTATACATGGAAATCACCAGATGGTCAACACCGAAATCAGATTGATTATATTCTTTGCAGCCAAAGATGGAGAGCTCTATACAGTCAGCAAAAACAAGACCAGGAGCTGACTGTGGCTCAGACCATGAACTCCTTATTGCCAAATTCAGACTTAAATTGAAGAACGTAGGGAAAACCACTAGACCATGAAGGTATGACCTAAATCAAATCCCTTATGATTATACTGTGGAAGTGAGAAATAGATTTAAGGGCCTAGATCTGATAGATAGAGTGCCTGATGAACTATGGAATGAGGTTCGTGACATTGTACAGGAGACAGGGATCAAGACCATCCCCATGGAAAAGAAATGCAAAAAAGCAAAATGGCTGTCTAGGGAGGCCTTACAAATAGCTGTGAAAAGAAGAGAAGTGAAAAGCAAAGGAGAAAAGGGAAGATATAAACATCTGAACGCAGAATTCCAAAGAATAGCAAGAAGAGATAAGAAAGCCTTCTTCAGCGATCAATGCAAAGAAATGGAGGAAAACAACAGAATGGGAAAGACTAGGGATCTCTTCAAGAAAATTAGAGATACCAAAGGAACATTTCATGCAAAGATGAGCTCAATAAAGAACAGAAATGGTATGGACCTACCAGAAGCAGAAGATATTAAGAAGAGATGGCAAGAATACACAGAAGAACTGTACAAAAAAGAGCTTCACAACCCAGATAATCACGATGGTGTGATCACCAGCCTAGAGCCAGACATCCTGGAATGTGAAGTCAAGTGGGCCTTAGAAAGCATCACTATGAACAAAGCTAGTGGAGGTGATGGAATTCCAGTTGAGCTATTCCAAATCCTGAAAGGTGACGCTGTGAAAATGCTACACTCAATATGCCAGCAAATTTGGAAAACTCAGCAGTGGCCACAGGACTGGAAAAGATCAGTTTTCACTCCAATCCCAAAGAAAGGCAATGCCAAAGAATGCTCAAACTACCACACAATTGCACTCATCTCACACGCTAGTAAAGTAATGCTCAAAATTCTCCAAGCCAGGCTTCAGCAATATGTGAACCATGAACTTCCTGATGTTTAACCTGATTTTAGAAAAGGCAGAGGAACCAGAGATCAAATTGCCAACATCCGGTGGATCATGGAAAAAGCAAGAGAGTTCCAGAAAAACATCTATTTCTGCTTTCTTGACTATGCCAAAGCCTTTGACTGTGTGGATCACAATAAACTGTGGAAAATTCTGAAAGAGATGGGAATACCAGACCACCTGACCTGCCTCTTGAGAAATCTGTATGCAGGTTAGGAAGCAACAGTTAGAACTGGACATGAAACAACAGACTAGTTCCAAATAGGAAAAGGAGTACATCAAGGGTGTATATTGTCACCCTGTTTATTTAACTTATATGCAGAGTACATCATGAGAAACGCTGGACTGGAAGAAACACAAGCTAGAATCAAGATTGCTGGGAGAAATATCAATAACCTCAGATATGCAGATGACATCACCCTTATGGCAGAAAGTGAAGAGGAACTCAAAAGCCTCTTGATGAAAGTGAAAGTGGAGAGTGAAAAAGTTGGCTTAAAGCTCAACATTCAGAAAACAAAGATCATGGCATTTGGTCTCACCACTTCATGGGAAATAGATGGGGAAACAGTGTCAGACTTTATTTTTCTGGGCTCCAAAATCACTACAGATGGTGACTACAGCCATGAAATTAAAAGATGCTTACTCCTTGGAAGGAAAGTTATGACCAACCTAGATAGCATATTCAAAAGCAGAGACATTACTTTGACAACAAAGGTCTGTCTAGTCAAGGCTATGGTTTTTCCTGTGGTCATGTATGGATGTGAGAGTTGGACTGTGAAGAAGGCTGAGCGGGGAAGAATTGATGCTTTTGACCTGTGGTGTTGGAGAAGACTCTTGAGAGTCCCTTGGACTGCATGGAGATCCAACCAGTCCATTCTGAAGGAGATCAGCCCTGGGATTTCTTTGGAAGGAATGATGCTGAAGCTGAAACTCCAGTACTTTGGCCACCTCATGCGAAGAGTTGACTCACTGGAAAAGACTCTGATGCTGGGAGGGATTGGGGGCAGGAGAAGGGGACGACAGAGAATGAGATGGCTGGATGGCATCACTGACTCGATGGGCATGAGTCTGGGTGAACTCTGGGAGTTGGTGATGGACAGGGAGGCCTGGCGTGCTGCGATTCATGGGGTCGCAAAGAGTCAGACACAACTGAGCAATTGATTTGATCTGATCTTAGTGTCTTCACTTTCTTTTTTTTCTTAGACCTGCTCTAGAATCTGCTGCTGCTAAGTTGCTTCAGTCGTGTCCGACTCTTCGAGACCCCATGGACTGCAGCCCACCAGGCTCCTCCGTCCATGGGATTTTCCAGGCAAGAGTACTGGAGTGGGGTGCCATTGAATCTAGTAAACATTATATAAGTTTTTGTTAAGTAAATAGAATATTGTAGAAAGATCTATTCCACATGAGTGGTGATGGGACTGATAAAAAGCAAGGCTATCCAGGAAGAACAATTTAGGTGATAAGGGAAAAAAAAAAAAAAATGCAGGGAGCCTATCTGAAAGTCCCTGCAATTAAGAATCAGACATCTGGTCATTTTTTCTCCTCCCTGACTCTTGCCAGGAAGATAGTTTGGTTTATTTTCTAGAAAAATGGAACCAGAGATGCTCTGGAGGCAAATATATTAAGCTTAAAATGGGCAAGGATGAGCAGCTGGATTAGGTAGCCATTACCTTTTCCAGGGATTTCTTCCTGACTCAGGGATAGAACCTGGATCTCCTGCACTGCAGGCAGATTCTTTACCATCAGAGCCATTAATGAAGCCCTAACACTTTAAAATGGGCAAGGATGAACAGTTAGATTAAAACAAGGGGATGAATGAAAGCTCACTGAATAATGAATCTGTGCACCTTTCCAGTACTGTTCCAGAAAACTTGTCAGGAAACCAAGCTTATACAATGTTGGCAAGAAAGAAGGGAATCCCTTCCCCAGAGAAATTGAACTATTCAAGGATAAAATATTTGGACATATCTAGTGATAAACCAGTGGCCATTAAACTTTCTTACAAGTGATGTCCAGCAAAGACAAGTCCATCATCTACACAGAGCTTCCAAACCGTGTTTTGGTATTCCTACTTTAAGTAGAAATGGATAGACAAAAATCGTCAGACATTTGAGGAAAGCCTTTACTGTAAAGGAGAGACCAAAGCAGACAGATAAAAAGAAAAAAAATAGAGATGATTCAGGAAACAAAGCAAGACTTTTAAAATGTCACATTCATGTAATAAGAACAGGATACTATAAACAAGGATAATTGGGAATACAGGGTGGTTGGGGAGAGAGCACTCTGATTTTGGAAGTGCAATTTCTGTTTTGGATAAGCTACACTGGAAGTGTAACCGAGAGCAGGGCCTTATGGGGCCTTCCCAGGTCAGATCCCTACCATGCCCTCTACCTGCCTCCTATCTGGAGAAGAATTTCACCTCCCAGGCCTTCCCCAAGTTCCAAATAATATATTTAATCAGAGAAGTGAGAAAATTCAGAAAGAAAGGAAAACAGTCAAGGAAGATAAAATAATAGTAGTTTAGCCATCAAAGTCAAGGATATTTAGTTCCTTCTCTGGACTTCCCTGGTGGCTCAGACATAAAGAATCCACCTATAATGCAGGAGACCTGGGTTGGTTGGATCCCTGGGTTGGGAAGATCCCCTGGAGCAGGGCATGGCAACCTACTCCAGAATTCTTGCCTGGAGAATTCCATGGACATAGGATCCTGAAAGGCTACAGTCCATGGGGTCGCAAAAAGTTGGACATGACTGAGTGACTAAGCATAGCACAAGGGCTATAGATAATATTTTGAGCTGTGTCCTTTGAGCTGTTTTGCAAATACTGAAACCCCCCACCAGGTGGAAAAAGTTGACTGTATGCTGACCATAAACACAGAGATGCCAGAGAGGTTGGAATCAAAAGGTTGATGATTTTGACTCCCCATTACCTGATTACCTCACTACCAACCAATCAAAAGAATGTCCATGAGCTGATAACATACCCCACAACAGAGCCCACCACCATCACCCTATCCTTAAAAGCCTTTCCCTGAAAGCCATCAAGAGAGCAGAACTTTTTGAACACCAGCTGCCCTGGACTCCTTGTTTGGCGCCCTGCAATAAATGCTGCACTCTCCTTCACCACAGCCTACTATCAGTAGATTGGCTCTACTCTGTGAGGGCAAGTGGACTGAAGTCTGGTTCAGTAACAGAGACAGAGCCTGAGATGGGGATTCTTGTTCTAGTGATAGATTGAGGGAGAGCTTTTGGGAGAGAGAGGAGAACCAGGACAGGAAAGAACAAGTAACCTACACAAGAATCCAGTCTTAACTGGAGACTTCCTTCAGTCTCCAGTGAAAAACACAGACTACACACTGCCCTACTAAATTAATCCTATTTGAACAAACATCCAGCCTGTTTACCCTCATGACTATCAGTTATTGTCTGAGTTCTGAGCCCTGAGTAGGTGCATAGCTACCAGAAGAGGCAGCTCCTGGTTAGTCAGGACAGTTCTCTGGAGAAGGAGATGTTATGAGATATTAGCCCACACTGCCAGCAGCTAGGGGGTGGCAGCACTGGCTGGTAAAGAGCATAATCCCTGAATCCAACTTTCTCATTCATTTTCCCCATATAGATAATCTAATTTTATCCTTTCCTAGTAACTCTTAATAGTCTAACTTCCTTCAAACACACTATGCAAATGATGTAGTTTTGAAATGATCTAAGTTATATTGCTTTTTGAAAATTTTAAACAAATAACAGCAAGACTTGCTTTCTATAAACCTCCAACAAATATATGCCAACTCTTAGGCTAACACCTGGCATCAGCCTACTTTGAGTTCTATTTTTATAGTTTGGGTTATATAACTGAGGAAGTTTCATTTAAATCTTCTTCCACTTTCATTGTATTAATAGAAGTTCTAGAAAAAATGGTGAAAGGAGAATTATCAAAGAAATGATATGAGAAAAATTCCCAAAGTGAAAGGCATATAATTCCAGATTAAAAATACCCACTGAGTGACCAGTGAAATGAATGAAAAAGAACCCACGAAAAGGCACATCATGAAATCTTAGAACACTGGGGATAAAGAAAAGGTTCTGAAGTTTGGGGACAGAAATCTAGGGTTATTTTTATAAGCTTTTTGTCACTATTTTACTTTTTTAAAGTACAAGTCATAACAGTAATGGCATGATATTCAGGTTCCTGAGAAACCTTACATTTCACAAAACTGATCACTAAAAATAAAAGGAAGAAAATATGGATGGGAAGACAACTAAAAAATTAAGCAAATTTGTCTATCAAAGCACCAAAAAAAAAACCAACAACAAAATTCTAAAAAAAAACCATTCATATTTTAAAAGTTAATATGGGGGAATAGGACAGCAGAGTGCAAAATTAGCAAAATGTACAACTAGAAGCTATGTACAGAGTATATATCCAAAATGTAGCAGGCCAGGCCAAGCCATGGCAGAAGTGATGTGGTGATATATCTTAAACTCTTTCATTATGTAATATAAGGTCACAGAGTTTTAATAAAAAGACAAAACTCATACAGATTTTAGTTCAATGCCCCAATCTGGTGAGCATATGGTATCGTGAACGTGTACAAGCAAAAGGCCACTGAGTGACAACAGGTAATTTCATACACGCCCACTTAGAACAGAGGATCCTAATCTCTGTCCTCTTTATAGCTAAAAGCCTTTTCTTTTAAATGAGAGTCTATGTTAATATAGAAATAGTAAGAGGGTAGAAGCCCTCTAAAACCCTCAAAGCCCTGGGTTTGAGGCCAAGCTTTGCCACAAACTAGCTATGTTCTCGTTCTCCAGAAAGTGGTCCTCAACTAGAGGTACTTTCACGTCACCTCCCAACCCCCCGCTCCCCCCACCCAGCCACACATACACAGCCACAACATGCCCAGAGGCATTTTTTAAGGATACAGGTGCTGGTGAGGGAGTGGGTATGGGAGATGGAGGGGTACTACTGCCACCTAGTGGGGAAGGGCAATTATTCCACAGAACAAGGGACAGTTCAGTTCAGTTCAGTCACGTAGTCCGGTTCCACTCTTTGCGACCCCACAGACTGCAGCACACCAGGCCTCCCTGTCCATTGCCAACTCCCAGAGTTTATTAAAATTCATGTCCTTTGAGTCGGTGATGCCATTCAACCATCTCATCCTCTGTCATCTGCTTCACCTCCTGCCCTCAATCCTTCCCAGCATCAAGGTCTTTTCAAATGAGTCAGTTCTTTGCATCAGGTGGCCAAGTGTTGGAGTTTCAGGATCAGTCCTTCCAATGAATATTCAGGACTGATTTCCTTTAGGATGGCCTGGTTGGATCTCCTTGCAGTCCAAGGGACTCTCAAGAGTCTTCTACAACACCACAGTTCAAAAGCATCAATTCTTGAGCACTCAGCTTTCTTTATAGTCCAACTCTCACATCCATACATGACCACTGGAAAAACCATAGCTTTGACAAGACAGACCTTTGTTGGCAAAGTAATATCTCTGCTTTTTAATATGCTGTCTAGGTTGGTCATAACTTTCCTTCCAAGGAGCAAGTGGCTTTTCATTTCATGGGTGCAATCACTATCTGCAGTGATTTTAGAGCCCAAGAAAATAAAGTCTGTCACTGTTTTCACTGTTTCCCCATCTATTTGCCATTAAGTGATGGGACCAGATGCCATGATCTTAGTTTTCTGAATGTGGAGTTTCAAGCCAACTTTTTACTCTCTTCTTTCATTTTCATCATGAGGCTCTTTAGTTCTTCATTTTCTGCCATAAGAATAGTGTCATCTTCATAACTGAGGTTATTGATATTTCTCCTGACAATCTTGATTCAAGTTTGTGCTTCATCCAGCCCAGCATTTCTCATGATATACTCTGCATATCAGTTAAATAAGCAGAGTGACAAAATACAGCCTTGACTACTCCTTTCCCTATTTGGAACCAGTCTGTTGTTCCATGTCCAGTTCTAACTGTTGCTTCCTGACCTGCATACAGATTTCTTAAGAGGCAGGTCAGGTGGTCTGGTATTCCCATCTCTTGAAGAATTTTCCAGAGTTTGTTGTGGTTCACACTATCAAAGGCTTTGGCATAGTCAATAAAGCAGAAGTAGATATTTTTCTGGAACTCCCTTGCTTTTTTGATGATCCAATGTATGTTGGCCATTTGATCTCTGGCTCCTCTGTCTTTCCTAAAACCAGCTTGAACATCTGGAAGTTCATGGTCCACGTACTGTTGAAGCCTGGCTTGGAGAATTTTGAGCGTTACTTTACTAGCGTGTGACATGAGTACAATTGTGTGGTAGTTTGAGCATTCCTTGGCATTGCCTTTCTTTGGGATTGGAATGAATACTAACCTTTTCCAATCCTGTGGCCACTGCTGAGTTTCCCAAATTTGCTGGCATATTGAGTGCAGCACTTTCACAGCATCATCTTTTAGGATTTGAAATAGCTCAACTGGAATTCCATCATCTCTACTAGTTTTATTCATAGTGATGCTTCCTAAGACCCACTTGACTTCACATTCCAGGATGTCTGGCTCTAGGCTGGTGATCACACCATCGTGGTTATCTGGGTCATGAAGATTTTTTTTTGTATAGTTCTTCTGTGTATTCTTGCCACCTCTTCTTAATATCTTCTGCTTCTGTTAGGTCCATACCATTTCTGTCCTTTAATGTGCCCATCTTTGCTTGAAATGTTCCTCTGGTATCTCTAATTTTCTTGAAGAGATCTCTAGACTTTCCCATTCTGTTGTTTTCCTCTATTTCTTTGCATTGATCGCAGAGGAAGGCTTTATCTCTCCTTGCTATTCTTTGGAACTCTGCATTCAGATGCTCATATCTTTCCTTTTCTCCTTTGCCTTTTGCTTCTCTTCTATTCATAGCTATTTGTGAGGACTCCTCAGACAACCATTTTGCCTTTTTGCATTTCTTTCCCTTGGGGATGGCCTTGATCACTGCCTCTTGTACAATGTCATGGACCTCCGGCCATAGTTCTTCAAGCACTGTGTGTATCACAACAAGGGACAGCCCCCTACAAAAAGAATTACAACCCCCCCCCCCCCCCGCCCCCGCAACCTGTGCACAAAGTGTCAAGACCACAGAAATTGAAAATCCTTGCAGCAGGATAACAAAACTCTGTCCTTATTTCCATAACCGGAATCCTGATCCAGAATAAGAGCTGGAAATCCAGGAATGCTCTTCCTTAAAACTGAAGTCTTCCACAAGTGCAATTTGATACCTGCTAACAGCAAGTTTTTTCACTGAGTTAGACAAGGCTGTGGTCCATGTGATCAGATTGGTTAGTTTCCTGTGATTGTGCTTTTCAGTTTGTCTACCCTCTTGATGGAGAAGGGTAAGAGGCTTATGGAAGCTTCCTGATGGGAGAAACTGACTGAGGGAGAGACTGGGTCTTATTCTGATGGGCAGGGCCATGTTCAGTAAATCTTTAATTCTCTGTTGATGGGTGGGGCTATGTTCCCTCCCTGTTATTTACCTGGGCCAAACTATGGTGGAGGTAATGAAGATAATGGTGATCTCCTTCAAAAGGTCCCATGCATGCCCTGCTACATTCAGTACCCCCAGCTCTGCAGCAGGCCACGACTGATCCACACCTCTGCCGACTCCTGGACACTTATGGGCAAGTCTGGGTCAGTCTCTTCTGGGGTCACTGCTTCTTTCTCTGGGGCCCTGGTGCATACAACTTTCTGCTTGTGCCCACCAAGAGTTTGTTTCCCAGTCCTGTGTAAGTTCTGGTGGCTCTATGGTGAGGTTAATGGTGACCTCCTCCAAGAGGGCTTACGCCACACCCAAGTGTGCTGTACCCAAGACAGATGGGTCATGGTGGAGAGTTATGACAAAACATGGTCTACTGGAGAAGGGAATGGCAAACTACTTCAATATTCTTGCCTTGAGAATCCCATGAACAGTATGAAAAAAACAAAAAGATAGGACACTGAAAGATGAACTCCCCAGGTCGGTAGGTGCCTAATATGCTACTGGAGATCAGTAGAGAAATAACTCCAGAAAGAATGAAGGGATGGAGCCAAAGCAAAAACAACACCCATTGTGGATGTGACTGGTGATGGAAGTAAAGTCCGATACTGTAAAGCGCAACAGTGCATAGGAACCTGGAATGTTAGGTCCATGAATCAACGCAAATTGGAAGTGGTCAAACAGGAGATGGCAAGAGTGAACATCTACATGTTAGGAATCAGTGAACTAAAATGGACTGGAATGGGTGAATTTAACTCAGATGACCATTATATCTACTACTGTGGGCAAGAATCCCTTAGAAGAAATGGAGTAGCCATCGCAGTCAATAAAAGAGTCTGAAATGGAGTACTTGCACGCAATCTCAAAAACGACAGGATGATCAGTTCGTTTCCAAGGCAAACCATTCAATATCATGGTAATCCAAGTCTATGCCCCAACCAGCAATGCTGAAGAAGCTAAAGTTGAATGGTTCTACAAATACCTACCAGACCTTCTAGAAATAACACCCAAAAAAGATGTCCTTTTCATTATAGGGGACTGGAATGCAAAAGTAGGGAATCAAGAAATACCTGGAAAACAGGCAAATCTGGCCTTGGAGCACAGAATGAAGAAGAGCAAAGGCTAACAGAGTTTTGCCAAGAGATTGTACTGGTCATAGCAAACACCCTCTTCCAACAACACAAGAGAAGACTCTACACATGGACATCACCAGATGGTCAATACTGAAATCAGATTGATTATATTCTTTGCACCCAAAGTTGGACAAGTTCTAATACAGTCAGCGAATATAAGACTGGGAGCTGACTGTGGCTCAGACCATGAACTCCTTATCACCAAATTCAGACTGAAATTGAAGAAAATAGGGGAAACCACTGGACAATTCAGATATGACCTAAATCAAATCCCCTACAATTATACAGTGGAAGTGACAAATAAATTCAAGGGATTAGATCTGATAGACAGAGTGCCTGAAGAACTATGGCCGGAGGTCCATGACATTGTACAGGAAGCAGTGATCAAGACCATCCCCATGGAAAAGAAATGCAAAAAGGCATTTTAAAATGGTTGTCTGAGGAGGCCTTACAAATAGCTGTGAATAGAAAAGAAGTGAAAAGCAAAGGAGAAAAGGAAAGATATACCCAATTGAATGCAGAGTTCCAAAGAATAGCAAGGAGAGATAAGAAAGCCTTCCTCCATGATCATTGCAAAGAAATAGAGGAAAACAACAGAATGGGAAAGTCTAGAGATCTCTTCAAGAAAATTAGAGATACCAGAGGAACAATTTCAAGCAAAGATGGGCACATTAAAGAACAGAAATGGTATGGACCTAACAGAAGCAGAAGATATTAAGAAGAGGTGGCAAGAATACACAGAAGAACTATACAAAAAAAAAAAAAAAAAATCATGACCCAGATAACCACGATGGTGTGATCACCAGCCTAGAGCCAGACATCCTGGAATGCAAAGTCAAGTGGGTCTTAGGAAGCATTACTATGAACAAAGCTAGTGGAGGTGATGGAATTCCAGTTGAGCTATTTCAAATCCTAAAAGATGATGCTGTGAAGGTGCTGCACTCAATATGCCAGTAAATTTGGGAAACTCAGCAGTGGCCACAGGATTGGAAAAGGTTAGTATTCATTCCAATCCTAAAGAAAGGCAATGCCAAAGAATGCTCAAACTACCACACAATTGTACTCATGTCACACGCTAGTAAAGTAATGCTCAAAATTCTCCAAGCCAGGCTTCAACAATACATGAACCATTAACTTCCAGATGTTCAAGCTGGTTTTAGGAAAGACAGAGGAGCCAGAGATCAAATGGCCAACATACACTGGATCATCAAAAAAGCAAGGGAGTTCCAGAAAAATATCTACTTCTGCTTTATTGACTGTGCCAAAGCCTTTGATTGTATGGACCACAACAAACTCTGGAAAATTCTTCAAGAGATGGGAATACCAGACCACCTGACCTGCCTCTTAAGAAATCTGTATGCAGGTCAGGAAGCAACAGTTAGAACTGGACATGGAACAACAGACTGGTTCCAAATAGGGAAAGGAGTATGTCAAGGCTGTATTTTGTCACCCTGCTTATTTAACTGATATGCAGAGTATATCATGAGAAATGCTGGGCTGGATGAAGCACAAACTGGAATCAAGATTGCCAGGAGAAATATCAATAACCTCAGTTATGTAGATGACACTACTCTTATGGCAGAAAGTGAAGAAGAACTAAAGAGCCTCATGATGAAAGTGAAAGAGGAGAGTAAAAAGTTGGCTTAAAACTCAACATTCAGAAAACTAAGATCATGGCATCTGGTCCCATCACTTCATGGCAAATAGATGGAGAAACAGTGGAAACAGTGACAGACTTTATTTTCTTGGGCTCCAAAATCATTGCAGACGGTGACTGCACCCATGAAATGAAAAGCCACTTGCTCATGGAAGAAAAGTTATGACCAACCTAGACAGCATATTAAAAAGCAGAGACATTACTTTGCCAACAAAGGTCTGTCTAGTCAAAGCTATGGTGTTTCCAGTAGTCATGTATGGATGTGAGAGTTGGACTATAAAGAAAGCTGAGTGCTGAAGAATTGATGCTTTTGAACTGTGGTGTTGTAGAAGACTCTTGAGAGTCTTGGACTGCAAGGAGATCCAACCAGGCCATCCTAAAGGAAATCAGTCCTGAATATTCATTGGAAGAACTGATACTGAAACTCCAACACTTTGGCCACCTGATGCGAAAATCTGACTCATTTGAAAAGACCCTGATTATGGGAAGGATTGAAGGCACGAGGAGAAGGGGATGACAGAGGATGAGATGGTTGGATGGCATCACCATATCAACGGACATGAGTTTGAGTAAACTCCAGGAGTTGGCGATGGACAGGGAGGCCTGGTGTGCTGCAGTCCATGGGGTCGCAGAGAGTCGGACCCGACTGAGCAACTGAACTGAACTGAACTGAAAAGCAAGCTTTATTTCTGTGAAAAATTTCAAACAGAAACCAAGTGATGACACTGCCAGACTCTGTGGAGGTCATCTCCCCCTTGGAAGTATATAAGTAAAATACTTGCAGTTCCTTGCAACACTGAACCCTTAGGAAACACAGATGAGTGGAAGCCCTGAAAGGTGAATCGAGTAGCAGGCAATAACATTCTAATACAGCTCAGGGATCCATTAGCACATAAACACTAGAAAACACTGTCCCCAGGTAAAACCATAGATGGACATAGAATAGTGAGATCATTTCATTTTTCCTTGGGACAGCATGATTTCTACCCCATCTTATTTCAACCGTGCACAGTCTCCATTCCAGTACAGAATATCTTTTTTATTCCTCGGGTTAATTAAATAAATTTAGGAAGTGTAGAAATTGGAGAAAAGGAATAAAACAAAGAGGAGAAGAGATTATTGTTTTTTATATTCATTTGATTAAGACTGTAAATGGTAACTACAGCCCTCTCCTGTGATATACTGAAGCAGAAAGGGACAAAGATAACTTTCATGGTTCATATCAGGGACTTGATCTTACCAATGACTTTGATTTTTTTCATTTTTTCTTCGATGTGAAAGAACTCTTGTGAAGGGAACAAGACCAAAAAATGGGGAGGAGATGCTAAGTGGCAGCATTTAACATTTTAAGCTGAGCAATCCTGTGTCTTGGGGGCAATGGGGCATATTTATCTTTTCTAGGAGTATCACTTTTATGATGTTATCAGTATTAACTCATGTTTATTTCATTATGGATTTAAAAAGTATATATTTTGATACTTTCCAATGTTCTGGCCTGGATATATGCTTAAGCTTTAAGTATAGAATAATGGTGTGTGTGTGTGTGTGTGTGTGTGTGTGTGTGTGTAACAGATACCACCTGCTAGGTTCAGTGACAGTTTTTCCTGATACTTAAATCCAATACTTTGGCCACCTGATGCAAAGAACTGACTCATTTGAAAAGACCCTGATGCTGGGAAAGATTGAGGGCTGGAGGAGAAGAGGATGACAGAGGATGAGATGGTTGTATGGCATCACCAACTCAATGGATATGAGTTTGGGTAAACTCCGGGAGTTGGTGATGGACAAGGAGGCCTGGCATGCTGCAGTTCATGGGGTCACAAAGAGTCGGACATGACTGAGCGACTGAAATGAACTAAACTGAATGACAATTTCTGTTCATTTAACATTTGATTTTTTTTTCTCTTAACATTTTTAATGAAAAATAATATAGGAGTTAAAATTGGGAGATAAGTACATTAGTACCATAATTGGATTCAAATCTACCAATTAAATATTGTATGAATTAAAGATTTATGTGTTTTTAATTGTACCTTCCATAAGTGAAGAGTATAGCTTGTCTGTTAACTATATGATAAATTATTTAACTATGGGATTTGGTTCTGAATTTCATAGATTTTAATTACCTGGAGAGAAAGCAGAGAGATGACAAAGGAGGAGCTCGAGGAAAGTCTGATCAAGAGGTTATGTCTGCACTTCTCCTCAGTGAGAGAAAACATCAAATCACATGGTGGTACTTGTGTGATTATAAAGTAATTAAAGTTGTGATTGGGACTGGCCACAGCATGGACATTAACAAGCCTCTCTAAAAAATAACTCAAGCTTCAGGGTCATAGGTTGTAGGCTGGCATACAGAAATAGGATCCAGCTGTCTACCAATCCAAAACACTTCCTTAGCAATGGTTCAACTTTGATTGAAAATAAGAAAGTAGGTTGCCTAGTTTTCACATTGCTAAATAAAAATCCCTCTTTGGAATGCATCCCGATCTTGATTGGCAAAGTGAAGATGAAATAACAAGAGGACATTAACCAGCTTCCTCCCAAGACCTGAGAAGCACAAAGAAAATTATTCATCCATCTAGCCTACCTCCTATTTACTGAGCATCTCTTAAAGGTGAAGCACCGAGCCAGATACTGGTTGCACATGGTTGTGAATAAGATGTCACCTGGGCTGACTGAAGATGGAGGCCACGGGAACATTTAGTTCTACCCTAAGCTAATCCTTGGGGCTTCCCAGGTGGCTCAGTCGATAAAGAATCCACCTGCAATGCAGGAGACCCAGACTCAATTCATGGATCCAGAAGATCTTCTGGAGAAGTGAATAGCTACCCACGCCAGTATTCTTGCCTGGAGAATTCCATGGACAGAGGAGCCTGGCAGGCTACAGTCCATGGGACTGTGAAAGTGTCAGACACGACTTAGCAACTAAATCGCGACCAAGCTAATCCTTACCTCACATTCACTTCACTCAAAGGGCATCTTCTTGGGGCTCAGAAATCACTCTGGAAAAAACACTGAAAGAGGATTTGGTTCTTGCAAGTTGTATGCAAGCATCCTTTATTTTTTAAAATCTAGGGACTATTTTTGATGTGGTATTCATTTCTCTGTGCTTGGGAAAGAGACCTTGTAATTCCTCAGACAAGCCCATCAGCTGCAGCTTTATTATGAAACCACAGTGAATCCCGTATTCCCTGTCATTAAAGCATCCTGTGAAATGATTCAGTGGCAGGTCTTGAAAGAGAAGAGGAAAACACTGGCAGAAAGGGAGTGATGATGATATGTGATTTGGTGATCCTCAAATTGTTAAACTAGATAATAAGACTACTTCAGTCCCCTTGATAAACTCAATTCTCTGAGTCCCCTGCTGGCTGCATTCATTATATCAGCTGGGGACATTGCGTTAATGGCACCTTCAAGCCTTAATACTCTGTAGATTAGACACCACGCTGTGCCTATGGGATTGTCCATACCTCACCAGAATAGACTGAACTTTCAGAAATCAGGAGAGATGTCAATTGGGTCTGATGCTGGGGAGGGGCACAGAAACAGCAACAGATGCCCACCTACCCTCATCATTTCTCATTTTCGCATCTGCCTCTCAGCACTGGGATAACTGACTAGAGACAGAGTAAGAAAGTTGAGGCAGCTGCTGAAAGAAAAATCAGGCCTTGCTTAATGAGGCTGATAGGCTCCTGCTTCAAAAAAATTCACCCCAGTAGAATTAAGAACTCAAGTCCCTTTACTGGCCCTTTCTTTTATTTCAGTGAGTTTATATCATCATCTATCATTTCTATCCTATTGTACCCTTTCTGATCTGATATTTGATATTTCTCTGAACAATTTGACCTACATACTCTGGTTTTTCTTCTCCCTTTTAGTCTTCTTAAATAGGCTTGGTCTCTTCATTTGGTTCTTAATTTTTTCCTATATTTACACACATTTCTTTTTGCCAAGTCATATGGTATATGGGATTTCAGTTCCGGATCATGGATGGAACCCACACCCCTTGCACTGAGAGTGCAATGTCTTAACAACTTGACCACCAGGGAAGTCCCAACACACATCTCTTTCTAAATTTTTAAAAATCACTTATGCATCATATTCCTACCACAGTTTCCTTTCTTCCTTTTACTTCACAGAATTTCAAAAAGACCTATTAATGAGGGTGTCTAGTTTTGTGCCTGGCAGTCACTCTCTGGAAGTTTCTTCCTTCCTCTCCTACCCCTACCCTATAATAGCATGTCTTTTCTCTCCATACCAGGAGTTCACAAACTATGGGCTGAGGACACTTTTATTAATGAAGTTTAACTGGCACACAGCCATGCCCACTTGCTCATGTTTTGTCTATGGCTGCTTCCATGCTCTGACTGAGTTGCATGCTTGTACCAGGGATTGTACGACCCACCAAAAAAGTTTATGGACCTCTGCTCTAGACAAAGCCTTTCTTAGAGTTTTCTTTCCTTTCTGCATTTCCTGCTCTTCTGAGTTAAGCAAAGATCACAAGGTTAGGAAACCTAACCAGGAATGATATCAAACTGAAGATGCCAACTGGTTTCATTTACATTTACAGAAGGATGCTCCATTCTCAGATAGTTGAGTTCTCACTGTTTCCCAAATATAACAACACATTCCTTCTAGATTTATCATATCCTAAAATTATATGCTGCTTCCTATTCATTTATTAAACCAGACTCAAGGGCCCCCTTAATTCCATGAGGCCTTTCTGATTGCTTCTGATTGTTTAGACCATCCCCCCACCCCCTTTTTAAGACACAGCCTTCTCCCATCTCACCTGTCTCTGCTTCCCTTCTCCTGACTTCCTCACCCCTTAGCCTTCCTGGATCTTGTGATTTATGGTTTAGCAATATAGTTTTTTATTGCTCGAGAATGACTTTGTAGCTTCCTTTTCACTCTAAATAGCATTTTCCAGCGAAATATACAGAGTACTTCACCTAAGATGGATTCTGGAAAATAAAAATGTATCCATCTCCTTCCATGAATGAATATCCTATTCTAGTCTTTCCTAGTATCTCTGAGATTTCTATATTGTCCATTGGTTCTGAAATAGTATTTCTAATGGATGAAAAATGAAGAGACAATATAGACTGGGACACTACATTATTTGTTGTTGTTCATTTGCTCAGTTATGTCTAACTCTTTCCGACCCCATAAACTACAGCACAGCAGGTTTCCCTGTCCTTCACTATCTCCCAGAGCTTACTCAAACTCATGTCCATTGAGTTGGTGATGCCATCCACCCATCTCATCCTCTGTGGCCCCTCTCTCCTTCTGCCCTCAATCCTTCCCAACATCGGGGTCTTTTCCAGTGAGTCAGCTCTCCACATCAGGTGGCCAAAGTATTGGAATTTCAGTTTCAGTATTTATCAGAAATAGCTTAACATAACTGGAAGTTGAGGTAGCATACGGGAGGAAATGGCAACTGATGGGATTATATTCCAGATGTATCATTTTTACAGCCAGTATTGCTAAAAAGTTGAAAAAGAAGGAAAAGAAAAACAAAACACTAATATAGGAGCTTTGATGGGCTGTGAGTAACCAAGACCAGGCTAAGTCCTAAATTAGGTAACAGCTCTGTGGAATACATGGTAAAGTAGGTGTTATGGCCTGCGCTGTGTCCCCCCAAATTCATCTGCTGAAGCCTTATGCCCCAGTATCTCAGAATGTGACTGCATTTGGACA
The DNA here is from genome assembly GCF_032452875.1 of Bos javanicus. NCBI lineage: Eukaryota > Metazoa > Chordata > Mammalia > Artiodactyla > Bovidae > Bos > Bos javanicus. The sequence continues at coordinate 31,571,505 of NC_083878.1, read as the reverse complement.
TAGGGCTTTTAAAGAGGTGATTGAGTTAAATGAGGCTGTTAGGATGGGCCCTAATTCAATCTGACCAGTGACCTGTAAGAGAAGAAAAACTGGACACCTGAAGACACCAGGGGCATCCACATACTGGGGGATGACCACATGGAGAGATAGCAAGAGAGGGACCATCTGCAAACCAAGGAGAGAGGCCTCAGAAGAAATCAAACAGATTCAGAACTGTGAGAACATGCATTTCTGTGCTTTAAGCCACCTGGTCTGTGATGTTTCATTACAGCAGCCCTAGCAAGCTAATGGAGCAGGGAGCCTATGTCAGTCTCCTCCTCGGACTTATACAAGGTTTTTCTCTTACTCTCCTATAAACTATGAGTCCCACAGTCACTTGTCACCTCCCATTCCCAGGGAAGTCATTCTCACAGCCTGTGATACACTCCACTCTCCACACTCTTTACCAAAGTAGGCCTATTTGCACATTTTTAAGAGGTTATGATTGCCAAGATGCCAGTCACCAAACACTATGCATCTCTGGGAGACAGAGAATGGATACTGAGGGAATGTAATAAGCAGCTATTGATTCTTGCACATTTAACTCAGAAACACCCAGCAAAACAAGATCTATCAATTATTTCATTGCCTCTTCTGAGTTACCTATTTCTGTGATGCTCCTACATACCCTTAACTCTGTAATACTTTGTTGTCCAGAAGACCGATTTGCTGATGAAGACCCAATTGCCACTTTCTTGGCAATCATAACTGTATCTTTTAATTTATTCCTCTCCAGGTTCATTTGTTCTGATAACATGTGAAGGTGACTATGGCTTGTTCAACAAGGGCCTCTGATAGCAGGCACAAGTGGGGGATAAACATTAATGATATGTAGTCTGCACAGTGGAAAAAGTCAACTTGGCCTTTCAGCTTATAGAAATCAGAACACAATCTTCCCAACCACATACTTTTTTGCAATGTTACAAGAACCTCATAGGTTTCTTCACACTGTTGGGAGATAACCTCCAAAGAGTACAAGCTCCTTGGAGATAGAGATTAATTTTTTTCCTTTATGTGTCTCATTGATTTTGTTACTGGAACTTGACATTCCATTAGACATTCATTAGTATTGTTCATGACTTTGCTCTGGTCAAAAGGAAATTCCCCTTGGAATACCTCATCTAACCTTATGTAGCAATTAACATTATCCAACATGACAGTTAACTAAAGACGTTTCCTTGAAAGGAGACTTCTGATGTGGTTTGGAGTTTATGGAGATAGGTTTGTTTCAGAAGAAGGCATAACCAACAAAGTGACAGATGGAAGAGATCTGACTGGTTATCCAGTGGGCAGCAGAAGCGGGGAAATCAGGCCCAAGTTGGGAGATGTCACTAATAAGGAAGATGGGAAGAAAACCAGCAATATTGTCATCCTAATGAAGGAGGGCTCTGTGTGGATAAATATAACTGGGGTCTCACATGGGTAGAGACAGTCATTGGTTTTCCAGGGTTTGGTCTATGTAAGAACATCCTCAGATCTAATTTTTTCTTTTGTCTGACCAGAATCTGTTCTACTGTCTACAGTTTTCTTGCTTAAAATAAATGTAATCAATAAATACCTAAGTTTGCATAAAAGTTACAGAAGATATATTATTCACTTTTTGAAATAAATATTTCTCCTTACCAGAATTTTCAATAGGTCTCCTGTAAAATATACACTCCTCTATTGCAATCTCAGCTGCATCTCCATGTGATTACAATATTTTCCAAGACCACAAATGAGACTTAAACTCTGAGTGCATAATATATAATGCCACTTGGAAGGATGTCCATATTTTTAGTGTGTGAACATACATGTACACATACATATTCCAAACAACACATAACTATATGCATTTACACATGTATGCTTACACATGTGCATGAATTCATGCCAACCACCTCCCTTTAGGTTTTAATTAAAATGCCAATTCCAAAGATTAATGATCCAGGAGTAGGTACTGAAAAAAGTAAATAAAAGGACCAGTGGCATTTTGACAGGTGACAGTATGACAGGGAGGCATGGCCCAAGTTTTACTGGAATAAATCACCTTCATGCTAGTTTTTACCCTTGACCCTGTTTCACTACCCAATAAGTTCTAGGAGGAATGCTTGCTTAGGAAGAGATCAGATTTAAGGAATAGAAACCTATCACCTCCAAAATCTTCCCTGATCCTATATGAAGCTATGAAAACCAAGGAGCTATTCATCACTAATAATTAAACATTTAATGAAGTGGCTCAAAGTCTTAGTTTTCCTTTCTTGTGTGTGTCCTCACTATGGGCATCTGAGCCAAGGGAGTCTGTTAGGAAAAGTCACATCTAGGGGAAAAGAGAAAGGAGATGCATCCTGTAAAAAGCATATTTATGCTGCCAGTGTTGTGACACAGAGTCTGTCATTGCTGCTGGCTGAGACCCTGCCTCCCATCTCCAGTTCTCTCTCAGAGGGAAGATTTACCCTCTGATAAAACCAGTCACAATTTAGAAACCATCATTTCCTGTTCAGAGCCTTCCAGTCACACTAAATTCATCTGGGTGAAGGAAAGTTAAGTGATTTGGAGCATTTTGTAGATTATATCCCCCCTAAATGTATAACCCAGACTAAAAAGATTATTTGGATGAAATGAGAAATGATCAAAAATTATTTCACTTGCACCAAACCCCAAACAAACTTGCCAAGTTTACAAATGTTTATCCATTATTTTCCTCCATCTTTCTCGCTTGGTAGAAGTACCCAGCTCTAATTTCTCATCAGTGTTGTAGCAAATAAACCAGCATTTTTAAGAGAAATTGATTGGGGTTTTTCTCTCATTTTGCTGATTAGGGAGCACAGACTGTGCACATGAATTTCAGATAAGCACCTAGACTTTTATTGGTACTGAGTAGCAACATCTGAATTTAGCCCCACCAATTGTAATGAATCTCATGTTTTGTACTTTCAATATCATGCAACATGACGGTGCACACATTTATTGAATGGAACCATCCTCATTCACTCCTTCCATATGTGTAAATACTAGTGTTATCTTAACAACTGTTGACAGATTAATTTCTTCTTGCTCCCTTACATGTGCATTGCAAATAATATGATTTTAAAATCTTCTAAGTAGATTTTTTTGATTCTTACCATTACAAAAATTAAACAGATAAAAGCTATAGACTTGTTCTCAATAAACAACCCTCACAATCCTCCAATGAATATATACCAACCCAGGCAAACAGCTGGCATCAGCCTCCTCTAATTTCTATTTTTATAATTATCAGTTAGGTAACAGAGGAAGGTTGAGTAAATACTCAAACTCAGTGGAAAAAATAGATATTCTGGACTGTTCCTCTCATACTTCCAATTGAAGATTTACTTTCACCAAATGTGAAGTATTATTATTAGCATCACCATTATCTAAAGGAAGTGACTCAAAATGTCCTGCACTGTACCTAGCTCTAAATACAAGGAATAAATCATGTAATAATTATTATGCTGACTCTCTCAAGAGTCCTGCTGCTCCTCCTAAATACTTTTAGATTAAATGAACTTGAATCAAATACTTGAAGAAAATGGATATTGACAATATAATATAAGCTATTACGATCCTCATAGCATCAGTATAGTTCAGTAGATAAATGTGACCAGTGACCACAGGATCATATGAACTCAAGCTATGCACAAAGCCACAAATGGGCTTATAGAAGACCCATGAAACTGATCCTTGACTTGAGAACTACTTGCTTTCTGAGAGTTTCCCAGTATCAGTTCATATTCTAAGGATCCCTGCTACGCAGTTCCATTTCTCTGCTTTCTTTATTAATGCAAGAGTCACAGCAACACACCAAAACATGAAGCAGAATAGCAGTGCATTGTTAGGGAAAAATATCATTAATATATGTGATTTTGATAAGAACAACTTGCTCAGGATGTCATGGCTATTCACTTTAATGTGACATTGTTTGTGCTGATCAACACATAATGATGCTTAAAGTTGGCTTTTAGCAGTCTGTCCAAAGGATGATATTGTATTCATTCAGGTTGTTTATCCCCAGGACATTCATTCCTCCAAGGGACAAAGTCGAATCAGAGGAAGGTGCTATAACACTTCAATTTACTTCATTGGGTCAGTTTGCTGCAAAGTCCCTCACAACCCTTAACAAGGTAAGGCAATGTTAAAAAGAATTCTCCATACAGCTGCACCTGGGAAAATCTGTAGAAAGTATTGTTTCTACTTAATACTTTTATTTTCCCTTATTTTTTCCCCCACTGTCATAATACCAGTATCAGTCTGGCATTGAAGAGGCTCCCAACTACTTTTTTTAATTGAAGGATAACTGCTTTACAGAATTTTGTTGTTTTCTGTCAAACCTCAGCATGAATCAGCTATAGGTATACATATATCTCCTCCCTTTTGAACCTCCCTCCCATCTCCCACCCCATCCCACCCCTCTGTATTGATACAGAGCCCCTGTTTGAGTTTCCTGAGCCATACGGCAAATTCCCATTGGCTATCTATTTTACATATGGTAATATAAGTTTCCATGTTACTCTTTCCATACATCTCACCCTCTCTTCTCCTCTTCCTGTGTCCATAAGTCTATTCTCTATGCCTTTTTGTCCATCGCTGACCTGTAAATAAATTCTTCAGTACCATTTTTCTAGATTCCATATATATGCATTAGAATGCAATATTTATCTTTCTCTTTCTGACTCACTTCACTCTGTATAATAGGTTCTAGGTTTAGCCATCTCATCAGAACTGACTCAAATGCATTCCTTTTTATGGCTGAATAATATTCCATTGTGTATATGTAGCACATTCCTTTATCCACTCATCTGTCAATGGACATCTAGGTGGCTTCCATGTTCTAGCTATTGTAAATAGTGCTTCACTGAACAATGGGATACATGTGTCTTTTTCAATTTTGGTTTCCTCAGGGTATATGCCTAGGAGTGGGATTGCAGGGTTGTATGGTGTTTTTATTCCCAGTTTTTTAAGGAATCTCCATACTGTCTTCCATAGTGGCTGTATCAATTTACATTCCCACCAACAGTGCAAGAGCATTCCCTTTTCTCCACACCCTCTCCAGCATTTACTGTTTGTAGACTTTTTGATGATGGCCATTCTGACTTGTGTGAGGTGATATCTCATTGTAGTTTGGACTTGCATTTCTCTAATAATGAGCGATGTTGAGCATCTTTTCATGTGTTTGTTACCCATCTGTATGTCCTCTTTGGAGAAATGTCTTTTTCCCACTATTTGATTGGGTTTTTTGTTTTTCTGGCATTGAGTTGTATGAGCTGCTTGTATATTTTGGAAATTAACCCTTTGTCAGTTGTTTCATTTGCTATTATTTTCTCCCATTCTGAGGGTTGTCTTTTCACCTTGCTTATAGTTTCTTTTGCTGTGCAAAAGCTTTTAAGTTTAATCAGGTCGCACTTGTTTACTTTGCTTTTATTTCTGTTAATCTAGGAGGTGGGTCATAGAGGATTTTGCTTTGATTTATGTCATCGAAATGTTCTGCCTATGTTCTCCTCTAAGAGTTTTATTGTTTCTCGTCTTACATTTAGGTCTTTAATCCATTTTGAGTTTATCTTTGTGTATGGTATTAGGAAGTGTTCTAATTTCATTCTTTTACATGTAGCTGTCCAGTTTTCCCAGCACCATTTACTAAAGACACTGTCTTTGCCCCATTGTATATTCTTGCCTCCTTTGCCAAAAACAAGGTACCCATAGGTGCATGGGTTTATTTTTGGGCTTTTAATCCTTGTTCCATTGGTCTATATTTCCGCCAGTACCATACTGTCTTCATGACTGTAGCTTTGTAGAATAATCCGAAGTCAGGAAGGTTGATTCCTCCAGCTCTATTCTTCTTTCTTTGGACTGCTTTGGCTATTCGGAGTCTTTTGTGTTTCCATATGAATCATGAAATATTTTATTCTAGTTCTGTGAAAAATGCCATTGGTAATTTGACAGGGATCGCCATTGAATCTGTAGATTGCAGTTGGTAGTACAGTCGTTTTCACAGTATTGATTCTTGCTACACAGGAACATGAAATATCTCTCCATTGGTTTATGTCATCGTTGATTTCTTTCATTAGTGTCTTATAATTTTGGGGGTACAGTTCTTTTGTCTCCTTAGGTAAGTATATTACTAGATATTTAATTCTTTTTGTTGCAATGGTGAATGGGATTGATTCCTTAATTTCTCTTTCTGATTTTTCATTGTTAGTATAGAGAAATGCGAGTGATTTCTGTATATTAATTTTGTATCCTGCAACTTTGCTAAATTCACTGATTAGCTCTAGTAATTTTCTGATACTATCTTTAGGGTTTTCTGTGTACAGTATCATGTCATGTGCAAGCAGTGAGACCTTTACTTTTTTTGATCTGAATTCCTTTTATTTCTTTTTCTTCTCTGATTGCTGTAGCAAGGACTTCCAGAACTATGTTGAATAATAGTGGTGAAAGTGAACACCCTTGTTTTGTTCATGATCTTAGGAGGAATGCTTTCAGTTTTTCATCATTGAGAATAATGTTTGCTGTAGGCTTATCATATACGGCCTTTACTATATTGAGATAGGTTCCTTCTATGCCCATTTTTTTGAAGAGTTTTAATCATAAATTGGTGCTGAATTTTGTCAAAGGCTTTTTCTGCATCTATTGAAATGATCTTTCAATTTGTTAATATAGTGTATCACATTGATTTGTGTATATTGAAAAATCCTTACATTTCTGGAATAAACCCAACTTGATCATGGTGTATGAGCTTTTTGATGTGTTGCTGAATTCTGTTTGCTAAAATTTTGTTGAGGATTTTTGCATCTATGTTCATCAATGATATTGGCCTGTAGTTTTCTTTTTTTGTATTGTCTTTGTCTGGTTTTGGTATCAGGGTGATGGTGGCCTCATAGAATGAGTTTGGAAGTGTTCCTTCCTCTGCAGTTTTTTGAAAGAGTTTTAGAAGGATACGCATAGCTCTTTTCTAAATGTTTGATAAAATTCTCCTGTGAAGTCATCTGGTCCTGGGCTTTTTTTTTTTTTTTTAATTGGAGGCTAATTACTTTACAATATTGTAGTGGTTTTTGCCTTACATTGACATGAATCGGCCATGGGTGTACATGTGTCCCCCAACCTGAACCCCCCTCCCACCACCCTGCCCATCCCATTCTTCAGGGTCATCCCAGTGCACCAGCCCTGAGCAACCTGCCTCATGCATCGAACCTGGACTGGCGATCTATTTCACATATGATAATATACATGTTTCAAAGCTATTCTCTCAAATCATCCCACCCTCGCCTTCCCCCACATAGTACAAAAGTCTGTTTCTGTGTCTCTTTTGCTATCTCGCATAGAGGGTCATTGTTACCATCTTTCTAAATTCCATATATATATATGCGTTAATATACTGTATTGGTGTTTTTCTTTTTTGGGAGATTTTTTTTATCACAGCTTCAATGTCAATGCTTGTAATTGGGTTGTTCCTAATTTCTATTTCTTCCTGGTTTAGTCTTGGAAGATTGAAGTTTTCTAAGAATCTATTTCTTCCAGGTTATCTATTTTATTGCTATATGTTGTTAATAACAGTCTCATAATTCTTTGTATTTCTGCATTGTCTGCTGTAACTTCTTTTTCATTTCTAATTTTGTTGATTTGATTCTTCTCTCTTTTTTTCTTGATGAGTCTGGCTAAAGGCTTGTCAATTTTCTTTATCTTCTCAAAGAAACAACTTTTAGCTTAATTAATCTTTACCATTGTTTCTTTCATTTCTTTTTCATTTATTTCTGCTCAGATCTTTATGATTTCTTTCCTTCTATTAATTTTGGGGTTTTTTTTGGTTCTTCTTTGTCCAGTTGTTTTATGTGTAAAGTTAGGTTGTCTATTCCATGTTTTTCTTATTTCTTGAGGTAGGATTGCATTGCTATAAACTTCTCTCTTAGAACTGTTTTGCTGCATCCCACAGGTTTTGAGTTGTTGTGTTTTCATTGTTGTTTCTAGAAATTTTCTGATTTCCCTTTTGATCTCTTCAGTAACCTGTTGGTTATTTAGAAACGTGTTGTTTAATTTCCATGTGTTTGTGTTTCTTACAGTTTTTTTCTTGTAATTGATATCTTGTCTCATAGTGTTGCAGTCAGAGAAGATGCTTGATATGATTTCAATTTTCTTAAATTTACTGAGGTTTGATTTGTGACCCAAGATGTGGTCTATCCTGGAAAATGTTCCATGTGCACTTGAGAAAAGGTGTATTTTTCTGCATTTGGATAGAATGTCCTGAAGATATCAGTGAGATCCATCTCATCTAATGTATCATTTAAGACTTCTGTTTCCTTATTAATTTTCTGTTTTGATGATCTGTCCATTGGTGTGAGTGGGGTGTTAAAGTCTCCTACTATTATTGTGTTACTGTCAATTTCTCCTTTTATGTCTGTTAGTGTCTGTCTTATGTACTGAAGTGCTCCTATGTTGGGTGCATAGATATTTACAATTGGTATGTTTTCCTTTAGAATTTATCCCTTGATCATTATGTAGTGTCTTTCCTTATCTCTTGTAATATTCTATATTTTAAGGTCTGTTTTGTCCAATATAAGGATTGCTACTCCAGCTTTCTTTTGCTTCCCACTTGCATGGAATATATTTTTCCATTCTCTCCCTTTCAGTCTATATGTGTCTTTAGGTCTGAAGTGGGTTTCTTGTGGACAGCATATAATGGGTGTTGCTTTTTCATCCCTTCAGCCAGTCTGTGTCTTTTGGTTGAAGCATTTAATTCATTTACATTTAAAATAATTATTTATATATATGTTCCTATTGCTATTTTATTAATTATTAGGGGTTGATTTTGTAGATCTTTATTCTTCTTTTGTATTTCTTGACTGTATAAGTCCCTTTAACATTTGTTGTAAAGCTGGTTTGATGGTGCTGAATTATCTTCATTTTTGCTTGTCTGAAAAGCTTTTGATTTCTCCATTAATTTTGATTGAGATCCTTTCCAGGTACAGTAATCTTGGTTGTAGATCTTTTCCTTTCAACACTTTAAATATATCCTGCCATTCCCTTCTGGCCTGCAGAGTTTCTGCTGAAAGATTAGCTGTTAAATGTATGGGGTTTCCCTTTTATGTTTAGTTGTTGCTTCTCCCTTGCTTTTAATATTCTTTCTTTGTGTTCTTAGTCTTTGTTAGTTTGATTAGTATGTCTTGGTGTGTTTCTCCTTGGGTTTATCCTGTATGAGACTCTTTATGCCTCTTGGAGTTGACTGACTATTTCCTTTTTCATGTTGGGGCAACTTTCAACTATAATCTCTTCAAAAATTTTCTCATACCCTTTTTTTTCCTCTGCTTCTTCTGGGACTCCTATAATTTGAATGTTAGTGCGTTTGATATTGTCCTAGAGGTCTCTGAGACTATCCTCAGCTCTTTTCATTCGTTTTACTTTATTTTGCTCTTCAGAAGTTATTGCCTCCATTTTATCTTCCAGCTCACTGATTAATTCTTCTGCTTCAGATATTCTGCTATTTATTCCTTCTATTTATTTTCAGTAATTGTGTTGTTTGTCTCTATATATTTATTCTTTAATTCTTCAAGGTCTTTGTTAATTGATTCTTGCATTTTCTATATTTTGTTTTCAAGGTTTTTGATCATCTTTACTATCATTATTCTGAATTCTTTTTCAGGTAGTTTGCCTATTTATTTTTCACTTATTTGGACTTTTGTGTTTCTAGTTTGTTCCTTCATTTGTGTAGTATTTCTCTGCCTTTTCTTTCTTTTTTAAACCTATGTGTTTGAGGTCTCCTTTTCCCAGGCTTCAAGGTTGAATTCTTTCTTCCTTTTGGTTTCTTCCCTCCTAAGGTTGGTCCAGTGGTTTGTGTAAGCTTCATATAGGTTAAGATTTGTGCTGAGTTTTTGTTTGTTTGTATGTTTTTCCTCTGATGGGCAAGGCTGAATGAAGTAGTAATCCTGTCTGCTGATGATTGGGTTTGTATTTTTGTTTTGTTTGTTGTTTAGATGAGGCATCCTGCACAGGGTGCTACTAGTATTTGGGTGATGCTGGGTCTTGTATCCAAGTGGTTTCCTTTGTGTGAGTTCTCACTATTTGATACTCCCTAGGGTTAGTTCTCTAGTAGTCTAGGGTCTTGGAGTCAGTGATCCCATTCCAATGGCTCAGGGCTTGAATCTCTGGTCAGGAACGAAGATTCCACAAGTCATTTGTTATGGCATTAAGTGAGATTAAAATAAATATCCAAAAATGAGAAAACAATAACCCCAAATGAGAGTCACAAAATCAGGCAAATGATAATTAAAATAATGAAATATACACAGATACATATACACCCATGAGCAAAGTGAAAAGATTCAAACAAAAATAAAGTACAGTAGATTGACCTGGCAAGCAAAGGAAACCAAAAATTATATCTACCAGAACAAAACTAACAACAGCACAAACTAGAAAACAAAAGTAGAGCAAGGTGCCAATTGGGGAATAAAGCAAGGAAAATAAAACCAACAAATATGTTGAAAGGAAAAGTAAGAAAGAGAATAGATATGCAAAATTAAATAGAGGTAGATAAAGAAGATTTATATACATTAAAGATTAACTGCAAACAGAAAAGAACAGAGGAAAAGCAACAAAGGAATAAATGTAGAAAAATAGTAATAGGTTTTTAAAAAATTAAAATTAAAAAAAGAGGAAGAAAGAACAAAAAAGGAAAACTCCACAGAACTGCAAAAGCCTGACATACAGGCAGAGGTTTATAGTAGCAATAAAAAATGTGACTGAAAAGAAAAAAAAGCTCAAAGCCTTAGTTAGATTTCATAGTGCCAATAAAATAGACAACTACAACAGAGCAGAGGAAAAGGGGGAAGAAAAGAAAAATCCAAATGAATCTACAGAACAAAACATAAACATAATAAATGTTTCTCTTGAGTCACTGCTGTCAGAGTCCTTTCCCTCACTGGGAGTCACAGTCCACCTCACCTCCCTAGGATGCCCTCTGACACTATGCTCATCTCTGGACTGGCTGTGGGGGCAGCTCAGATTCTAATCTGGTCCTACTCCTATGTATTCTTGCCTCCAATGTCCACAGCTATCAGAACTAGTGTGTTTTGTTTTGTGGGAGCTCTCAGTGACCTTTTATATATTTCATAGACACAGAGTCTCCTAGTTGATCGTGTGGATTTAATCTACAGCTTGTACAGCTGGTGGGAAGGTTTTGGGTCTTCTTCCTTAGGCACACTGCCCCTGGGTTTCAATTGTGGCTTTATTTCCACATCTACATGTGGGTTGTCCACTGGGGTTTGCTTCTGAGGCTGCCCTGGAGGACCTGGGTTTGCCCCTGTGAGGGCCAGGTGTGGAGGTGGTGCAGCTGCTTGGGTCAAAGGGGTTCTGACAGCACCAGGTACTCAGGGGAGTTGGCAGCTAGGGAAGCAGTAAATATAGTGCTCTAGGAGGGTATGTCAACCAGTATTGGCCAATACACTCCAGTATTCTTGTCTGGAGAACTCCCCTCCCTGACAGAGAAGCCTGACAGGCTGCAGTCTCAGTTCAGTTCAGTTCAGTTCAGTAGCTCAGTCGTGTCTGACTCTTTGTGACCCCATGAATCGCAGCATGCCAGGCCTCCTTGTCCATCACCAACTCCTGGAGTTCACCCAGACTCACGTCCATCAAGTCAGTGATGCCATCCAGCCATCTCATCCTCTGCCGTCCCCTTCTGCTCCTGCCCCCAATCCCTCCCAGCATCAGGGTCTTTTCCAATGAGTCAACTCCTCCCATGAGGTGGCCAAAGTACTGGAGTTTCAGTTTTAGCATCATTCCTTCCAAAGAACACCCAGGACTGATCTCTAGAATGGACTGGTTGGATCTCCTTGCAGTCCAAGGGACTCTCAAGAGTCTTCTCCAACACCACAGGTCAAAAGCATCGATTCTTTGGTGCTCAGCTTTCTTCACAGTCCAACTCTCACATCCATACACGACTACTGGAAAAACCACAGCCTTGACTAGACGGACCCTTGTTGGCAAAGTAATGTCTCTGCTTTTGAATATGCTATCTAGGTTGGTCATAACTTTCCTTCCGAGGAGTAAGCGTCTTTTAATTTCATGGCTGCAGTCACCATCTGCATTGATTTTGGAGCCCCCCAAAATAAAGTCTGACACTGTTTCCACTGTTTCCCCATCTATTTCCCATGAAGTGATGGGACCAGATGTCTACAGGGTCACAAAGAGTCGGACATGACCGAACCGACCCTGTGCGCATAGACAAAAGACTTTTTTGTCTGTGGCAGCTCTACCCCAGTTCGAGTTGAGCATGAAGGTAGAGCAGCTGCTTGGCTTGTGGGGACCCTGGTGGCACCAAGTGTGCAGGGACACAGACTGCCTCCACCGCAGGAGTTATGGCCCTATCAGTCTTTTATCGAGCCTTTTGCAGCTGGGGATCAAAAGGTCTCTTTGGCCATTCTTTCTCCATAGCTCCGCCCATTCAGGCACTTAGAGGGCTCCCTTGCCTGGGGTCCTTCTCTGTTGTTTGGCACTTCAGGCACATAGAGGGGCCCCCTGACTGGGGTCCTACTCTGTAGTTCAGTGTGTCAGGCGTTTGATGGGCCAGCGTCTCTATTGTTCAGCTGCAGATGCTGGCATGTGGGGGGAGAGAGGCTATGGTGATGGCTCCACCCCCTATGTGTGACTCAGCAGCAGCATCTTGCTTCCATAGCTGCCCAGCTCTCCACAGGTATTTCCCACCACAATCTCCTCCCTGACCTCCCCTCAATCTGTGTCTCTGCAGTCAACAGCAGCCCTCACCCCAGGATCGCTCCACACTCCCAAACCTAGCCGTTTCACCTTCCAGGGGACCCTTGTCCCTGTCCAGGATATGTATGGCTGCTGCAAGGACTGTCTGATTCTCATTCCATTTAGGCTGCCACAGATTAGCTGTTTTACTCTCAGCCTTAAATGTTTCTCCTCTTACTCAGACAATTGCCCCATATGAGGATCGGACCCCTGCTTCAGTTTGCCCACCCACCGAGGGTAGGTCCAGGCCTACTAACAGTCATGTTTTTCCCCCTAGGTCCTACTAAGTTTTGCATAGTTCTATATATTCTTTTCTTCTGGTCAGGTACTCCTCCTAACTACTTCTTAATAAGAGTTTAGCTTGAGGCAATGGTTTCTAAACTTGTCTCACCTGGAAAGCTTTTTTAAAAAATGTAGATTTCCAACCTCAGAGATTCTGATTCAGTAAGATTCAACTCTGTGAAGTGTCTATTCCTGCCTTCTTATTAGGAGAACTTGGCAATCTGAAAAGTTGTCAAGATTCAAAGAAAGGAACCCCTAATTGTAGAGTCCAGTAGTAAAAAATCATTTTATAGCATTCATGCCAGTATATTCAATATCAGGTCTCACCTGTGACTGGACCAAAGATATCTGGATATTTAAAATTATTCTGAACCCTTTTTCTAGCTTTTTTTTGGGGGGGGGCAGTGAATCTTTGAAGTTGAACTTCTTACATAAGAAAGGCCTTATGCCTAGGTATTGAGAGCATTAGCTCTCATTTAAGACTCCCTGTGTTCAAAAATACTGATTTTTTTTTTCCCACTTGCTACCTCTTTAAACCTCAGTTAAAATGAAACAGTGGTGTCTACCCTAAGGACTAGTGAGAGAGTTAACCTGACATAACGGGTGTACCAAAATGTCTGATACATAGGAAACACTCCGTCTATGTAGGCTATTATAACAATTGTACTTTAAGGACATTGAAATCTTAAACTTTAGATTTTCCTTTCTGTAAATCTCCACTGCTTCTAATTACTGGAGTATAGAAAAGGTATTTCCCAGGCATCCTAACCTCTTTGAGTGTAGTGTCCATCTTCTATTTGGTACATAGTAAGCTGATCTCTGGAGAAGGCAATGGCACCCCACTCCAGTACTCTTGCCTGGAAAATCCCATGGATGGAGAAGCCTGGTAGACTGCAGTCCATGGGGTTGCTAAGAGTCGGACACGACTGTGTAACTTTCAAGTAGACAACCTGAGCTACTTCACTTTCACTTTTCACTTTCAGGCATTGGAGAAGGAAATAGTAAGCCACTCCAGTGTTCTTGCCTGGAGAATCCCAGGGACAGGGGAGCCTGGTGGGCTGCCGTCTCTGGGGTCACACAGAGTTGGACACGACTGAAGTGACTTAGCAGCAGCAGTAGTAGCAAGTTGATCTCTTGTGGGAAGAAGACAAAATAACATTCCCTTGAGTCATTTTAGTGTGTCCTAGGTGAAAAATCCCATCTCTAATGACTTCTGTTATTAAGTTTGACCAACTGATTCAACGAATTGGCATTTTTCATTTTTTCCCCAGGATCAGGCTCCTCCTGGCTCTAACTGGTGATGGTAGAGCCACATGAACTTTTCTGATGACCTCATCCAACTTCTCACTAGATAGATGCAAGCACTTCCTTCATTCTAACAAATAATCACTGATTATGATGTCCACATGAAAATTATAATACACCGCCAAAATGATTGTATATTTTAGTAAGCCACTCACATTTTGTCACCTTCTAGCTTTGCTGGAAGAGAATTTGCCAGTTTCTATAAGAAGCTATACCAGTACTGCTCAAAGTATGGCTTCAGACTGTGACAGTCCAGGGACTGCTTAGGGGTCCATGAGCAGATGGGAAGCTTGTTCCAGATTATAAATTGAGTGCGACACTAGATACATTGTTTTGTTTAGCTGACTTTTCTTAGCAGAACAACCTTCTCGATGAAGGAGGCAGTTTGTCAATCCACATTTTGGTACAGCTACAGCTAAGTCGCTTCAGTCATGTCCGACTCTGTGTGACCCCATAGATGGTAGCCCACCAGGCTCCTCCATCCCTGGGATTCTCCAGGCAAGAATATTGGAGTGGGCTGCCATTTCCTTCTACAACATTTTGGTAAACTGGTAACAATTCACAGCCTAGATACTTTGTGTAGCACCATGCTAGAACCCATGCTAGGAGTTCCACAGACAGAGTCAGGCAATAATCTACCTGCATCTGAAGTTGGGGTGGGGAGAGACATTCAACAAGTTAATAAACTAGTAATTATCAGGAATGATAACTGCTAAGAAGAAAGTGAAATAAATGCAGTAGAGAAGATCTGGAGGAAGGGGTCAAAGAAGGCTTCTTTAGGAGATAACATTTGGGCTGAGACTTGAATGATATCAAGGAGCAAGCCATGCAGAGATAGGGAGAAGGAAGGGCATGCCATTGAAGGAAAAAGATAATTCAGAGGCTTAAGGTGACAACAGCCTGACTTAAAATGAACAAGGAAGAAAGCAATATCTGAAGAGTAGATAGCAACTAAACCATCCAAGTGTTAGTTTCTCAGTCCAGACAGACCCCATGGACTATAGTCCACCAGGCCCATCTGTCCATGGAATTCTCCAGGCAAGAATACCAGAGTAGGTAGCCATTCCTATCTCCAGAAGATCTTCCCAAACTAGGGGTGGAACCCAGGTCTCCTACATTGCAAGCAGATTCTTTACCATCTGAGCTACCAGGGAGGATCAGATTATAAAGAAAGCTGAGCACCAAAGAAGTGATGATTTCAAATTGTGATGCCGAAGAAGACAAGAGTTCCTTGGATGGCAAGGAGATCAAACCAGTCAATTCTAAAGGAAATTAACCCTGAATATTCATTGGAAGGACTGATGCTGAAGCTCCAATATTTTGGCTACCTGATGCGAAGAGCCAACTCTTTGAAAAAGACCCTGATGCTGGGAAAGACTGAGGGCAAGAGAACAGGTAACAGAGGATGAGATGGTTGGATGGCATCACTAACTTGTTGGACATGCATCTGAGCAAACTCCAGTAGACAGTGAAGGACAGGGAAGCCTGGCATGCTGCAGTCCATGAGGTCACAAAGAGTGGGATATGATTTAGCAACTGAACAACAAGAACAACAACAAATCATGCAAGATGCTGAAAGTTATGGAAGGAATTTACATTTAATTCTTATGATGGAAAATCATTGGAAAGACTTAAGTGGCAGAGGGCCATGATCTGGTTTATGTTTTGTAGGTTCAGTTTTATCTTCCTAAGAATGCTTCACACTCCTGTTCCTGTGCCTTTGGTCTTGTTTCTTCTTCCTTGTCTCACCCTCCTGTCCCTCTTCTTCCCGTATTTGTCTCTCCTACCCTTCAAACAAAGCTCAAGTCCATCTTCTGACACTGACTGGTGTTTCATAACCATACTAGACTCCTTTTCTTCCTTCTGATTTCCATTATTCTTAACAATTTAAAACATATCTCACATTAAAAAAAATTGTGTTAGTCCTCAGGTCAGGCTAATAGCACCTCATTTCCTTACTTACAATACCTACCCAAAGCCTCTAACAGGTGAGAAATGAATTTCTGTTAATTGCCCCTCTCCTTGCTTTAGACACCATTGCCTGAGAAAACCAGGAGGAGGATTCCAAGAACAAATAGGGAATGAAGATTGGTGGAATATTAATAAGTATTCTAGAGAGGGGAAAAATTTCCTAGTGGGAGAATAAATGAAACCAATTAAGAGTATTTAAAATATATAGAAAAAAATGAAAAGTATAATCCCCAGCACTTCACCACCCACTCGACTCATGGGTAGGTTAGGTTAGGTTCATTGGAGTTTTGACACTTGAATTTCTCATAATGTCAGCCATCTGGTGTCCAAGGCTTCTGCTGTTTCTATACTTCTCAACAACCCACTGCAATTTTCCCATTATTCTTTTTTACATAAATAGAACAAGAGTGCAATGATGAAATACTTTAGTCCCTTCTCTGATCCAAGGATCTTAATTTCTTATTCTGGACTATAATGTTCTGATTTTCTCCTCATCTGATCTCTTGAGTTGTAGCATAAAATACATTTGGGGCCATCATATTTAGAATGCCTTCTCACATTTATTATCTAAGATTCGCTTTGCATTTCTAAAGCTTCCTTTATCTGTTTTACCATCTTCTTGTAGTCTACCTACTGTTCAGTTCTTAATTAAAAAAAGTTACTCTTGTGGGGTTGAATGGCTGCTTTTGAAACCAATCAGTAAGATTCTTTTCAGATTTCAGTACTTATTGTGATGAGTGCTTACTTAGTAGGTGATTCAAGAATTGAGAAGGTTAAAGAGCTACTTTAGTTTCAGGGGAAACTGTTTGAGAGGGAGAAAGAGAGAAGATACTGATGTTGATAAGGTCTTGTGAGTTTTTCTCCTTCATTTATTTTCATTAAAAAAGATAATTGCATGAAAACAAGATTTTTTTTTTTCTTCCTTGAGGGCACATCTGCTCTTTCTGTGACACATGACTTAAAGAGTTTCTTCTTTATCTGTGACATGTGTTATTCCAGAGCAGTCTGGGGTAATGTTTCTTACAATTTTTTTTTTAAAAGCCAGATAGATAATAATTCTTCTAAGCTAAAAAAGAAAAAGAAAAAAAAGATAATCCTAAAATCTTTCTTTAATTGCTTTGATCAAAGATTTTATTCATTCATGAAGGGGATACTTTTCTAAGAAAATGACTACGAGGTTGAATGAAATCAGTTATTGCTTCCACCAAAATAAACTTAAAAGTAGTCAAGACTCAGAGAGTTCAGAGAGGAGATTGCTTAAGATGACCAGAATATTTGTCTATATAAATACTTGATGGTACACGACATTTCATATGTTGCCTTCTTCCTATTTAATGAATAGAATATTGAAACACTCTAGTAGATATTTTCTATATGTTTAGAACTAAAAATCTCTTTCTCAGTTTTTAACTTCTTTTTAAAGATAACTATATTATTTAAAAAAAGAAGAAGAAGAAAGAAAGAAAATGGAACCTGCCTTGCAAAATAGCATGTCCACATCGTCATTAAACAATTGTTCTAGTTTTACCTGTGTGGAGGTCCAAATTCATTTTAGATCTCTTCTGACTGAACTGAAACTGGCTGGAAATAGAAATCTTATTTCTTTTCTTTGATCAACTTTTCCTTTCATTTCTTTAAGCAAAATGGTGGGCAGAGGGCAAGGAGCTCATTTTCTATGGTCTCCATCGGTTCTAGAATTTGAGGGTGCTATCTACCATTTCTATTTACATAATTGTAGGTTCAGAAGTTGATTGTACAAGAAATTTAGAAGGAAAAGAAAACCAAGATTCATTCATCTTATAGGTGATGGAGTAAGAGAGAAAAGAAAAATTACTGGATCACTCAGGGTCAATTATCACCTAACTATATCATTTATCTGACCCACTGTGTCTCAGTTGGAGAGGTCAATTTTAGTATACATTTTGGATGTATATTATGGCCTCAGTCTCTTTTATGGGCATCTAGAATTTTGGCAGTTCACTCAACTCAGGGGTTATCATCATCAATATTATTTACTCCAAAAATTTCTGACACTCTACCAGGCACTCTATTTGTATCCCTGCATGGATGTCCTTTAGTACTGTATGTGTGAGTGTGTACTACGTCGCCTCAGTTGTGTCCGACTCTTTACAACCCAGTGGACTGTAGCCCATCAGGCTCCTCTGTCCATGGAATCTCTAAGCAAAAATACCAAGTGGGTTGCCATGCCCTCCTCCAGGGGATCTTCCCAACCCAGGGAATCTCTTGTCTCCTGCATTGGCAGGTGGGTTCTTTACCACTAGTGCCAATTGGGAAGCCCCTTAATACTGTATACTTTGTACAAATCATCTGAATCAACTCTTTGCTTGGTAGGGATTAAGAGAAAGGAGATTATTTGGACTGGGTAATTTAAGTAACACTTTATACAATGATTTACTATATCAAGAGTCATGGTACATGTTTTTCAAAATATGTAAATGATTTGGTACATTCTGATAGTCCTTTAGTGTTTTTGAATGTTGGAAACAAATTTTACTTCCTATGAAAAAAATGGAGTTATATGATTTCCTGCTTTTCCCTACTAAACCTTGTTTTATGACAGGTATGATGTAATTTGAAGGTTGTAGGAAGGACTGCCATTTAAAAATTCCCTCCTCTTCTTTGCCCCAAGAGTTCCCATAATATCTCAAGTTTCACTTTTAGAGATTAATTTCTTTTAGTCTGGAAGGCTTTTGTGCTACAAGAGTTCTCTATTAAAATGCAAGTGCCCCTGGGAGAGGAAACATCTTAACCAGTAATGAACAACCTGAGGATTCATGTAGCTTTAAGCTACAGCCAAGATCTAATTCTGCATAAAAAAAGATTAAAAAGTTGCCTCCTTGTTACTGTTTTCAAATATACGCAGATATTAACATCTTAGTGGATAGAAAGAAGTATAATTTTTGCATTTATTTTCTTTTTAGTCAATAAGGTAAGTAACATAAATAGTCAGGATATACATTTTAAGATTAGATTAAGATGAAGCCTGTGTCAAAAAAGTTCTCCTTATAGTCAAATCTGATTTTCAAAGTATGAATTTTAGATATCCTTTGATATGGAATCTTTATGCCTTTCTTGACATTTTATTTACGAAAAAATAAGTTTTATATATATATAATTTACTGATATATTAGTTCAATTTACAATAGTTCATTATGAAAAGCTACTCTTCAAAACAACCATTTGTTTTTAAATATAATCTCTCATTCTATGTGGTTGAAGAACATATTTCAAATCTGAATTTGAATGTATAAATATGCTAACCAATTAGAATTATATTCAGTAAATTCAGTCCAACTTAAAGAAAAGACTTGGTTCACAACAGATGGAAAATAAGAAAATCTAAGCTATTGTAAAAGAATCCTGAGACATAAAAAGCAGATGGACTGGGCCTAATGAAACTGGGTAAACCATTGCATAAAGCATGAATAGATGAAAATCATCATGAAGATAATCACAGACTCAGGGAAATATCAAGCTCAAAGTGAACACATGAAACAAAACAAGACAAAAACCAAAACGGATTCCTGGAGCAATGCATTAGAGCTACTTATTAAGGAACTATATTTAAAGTATCTGTGCTAGTTGGTCTCTCTGTCTCTCTCTCTACACACACATACTGAGGAACGGACTGAAGAAAAATCTTATCCAGGGTAAAATCCAAAATGTAAAGCAGCCATGCTGTCTGAGGAGGGCTCAGACTTAATCTGTGGGCTTACTTAAAATTCCTATGAGAGTGAGAAAAGAAAAAAGAGGAAGCGACAGGCAGCTCTAGTGAAGGAAAAAACATAGTGAATTTCTTTGCTAGTAGAAACATTTCTCATCTGGCAATGGGGAGATCTAAAACTGAAGAAACTCCACGACTGTGCAGCTAAATAGTAGACTGTTAGTTGAAACATGATGTCTTCATACCCAGAATTGAATTGAGTCCTTCCATTTAGGTAGTAGTCAGTGGAAGAAAAGAATGGGATAACTTCAAAGAAACACCATGCCACCTGACTCCATTAACCCAGTTCATGTATGAACATGAACAAACCAATAAGGACTACCACTCATTTGAGAAAAACCAACATCATGAAGTAAGAACAAAGTGAACACAGAGAAAGACTAGTCCTGGAAGAAACAGAGATAATTGAGATCTCAAAGACTTTAGAAACAATTCTTTGGAACTTCAGTGTATACTGAAGTTTGTCATGCTATGACAGAATGACAGAAAATAAGAAAAGGGGTTTGGCAATTAAGTATAAACATATATTTATAGTGGCTCAGTGGTAAAGAATCGTCTGCAATGCAGGAGTAACAGGTTCTATCCCTGAGTAGTGAAGATCCCCTGGAGAAGGAAATGGCAAACCACTCCAGTATTCTTGCCTAGAACAAAGGAGCCTGGCGGGCTATAGTCCATGGGGGGTCACAAAAGAGTCAGACATAACTGAACAACAACAACAATGTATTTGTAACTGAACTAAATCACTAGAATGATCACCACTGAAGACAAAATGTGTGATCTGGAAGAAAATGTGAGTCAAACAGAGAAGAGACAAAACATGAGAGAAAATGCAGAGACTAGGAGCAGGTATTCAAGATGTATATAATGTTTCTTATAGGAGGAGTTCCAGATTGAGAGAATAGAGGTTATGATGATAAAGAAATTACGAAAGGATCAATAGACAAAAATATCCTGAAATTGAAGTTAGGGATGAGATTTCAATTTGAAAAAGTCCACTAAACCTTGAGCAAGATACATAAGAGTATATTATGTATATTTGAACACACACACACACACACAGAGTGCCCAAGAAAATCCTAAAAGCAAGTCATCAGAAAAGACTTTAAAGTCTCACACAGGGCTTAAAGAATGGATGTGATATAGGTAAGTAAAGAATAGAAAGGAGAAGTGGCTGAAGATAGGGGTGAAGAGAGAGAAACAATTGGAAGGAAAACTCAGATGCCAATATTCTCCCATTACCAAATTTTAAAGTTTAAAATATTTAAGGAAATGGTAATCTATGCAAGTCAGTTAAACATTCCAAATGTTTATAATGACTAGTCCTTGCTCACTTGTATTGGGAAAGAAATGAGTTCATTTCCTTTTACTTTCTGACCTTATCACATACTCAGCAAACTTCTATTTTTGGATGGACAAACCCAGTTTTGACAAAACATGAAAGGCCACTTTGTGGATTGGAGTTCTAATGTTGGCCCGGTATATTCATCTTGTTTTGAATCATAGTATAATGAATAATTCTGGTGGTAATGACTGAACCTCCGTATTTATAGAAAACTGACATTTCTTGAACATGAAACTGTTCCTGTTTCTATGTAAATGAAGTTCTGCATTTAGGTGCAGTGGCTTCTGTTCATTTTACTTGCTCTGTCTTATTTAAATCAAGATTATATCATTGATTCTCACCCTACACTACCCCCACCCTCCATACTGCTGTACACTTTCTGTAGGGTCTTTGCTCAAAGAATATTTTTCTTCCCTTATGTCTCTTACCCAACATGCTTATTTTATACTCACTGTATTACAAAATTATAAATAGCTTATAATCAAATAAATGGTATATCAAACTAAAATAAAGTGAGAAGTATGTATGGATTTTATTTTTCTCCTCTCCTACTCATACAGAACGCATGCATTTGGAACATTTCCCTTCTTGACATGGTAGGACAGCCTCTTGCTGGTATTAACACATTGCACAAAGACTCCATTTCATGTTTTGTCCAAACACGTTCTTCCACATACCACTAGCTCAGACCTCGTTTCCAAATTCTAATGTTTCTTCTTTCAAGCTCCTGGCTAGCTAGCCAGACTTTTCATTAATACAACGGCTCATGAATTCTTATATACTCTAACCTTAAGCCATTTTTCTTTTATACAGTTTGAGACCCTGGTGCTCCACTCTACCCTCTGAGATTATTTCCCCTCTTTAAAGGCCTGTGCAACTGCCATTCATTTTCGGTTTGCAGTCATATACCAAGATGACACACTTGAAGGAAGCTCTCATAGGATTACAGGTGTGAGCTGAAAAAGGAGCTTTGAGGACCACTGGGAATGACACAGGAGACTGGATTACCAGTTCGCTTGTGCCCAATCATAACAAAAGTGCATCATCCCAGGTATATCAAAGCCACTCTTTCTCATGATAGGAATGGGCCTGCCTCACCATATGACTTGCTGGACCCACTCACAGTGTGAAGTTATGTTTAGTGTCTCATAACTTGTCTTTTACTCATATCAGATGTTCCAAACACACATTAACAACCAGACATATTACTGATGTGGCAAGCCCCTCAATCTTCATAGGGTTTACCTTCTATCTTTTGGAGCTCCGATGTCTTCCACCAAAGCCTCCAGTGTGCTAGCTACTTCTTGTTCATCTGGCTCAGTGACCACAGTTAAGTGATTTTCATCATTCATCAAAAGCTATACATTTCCCAACCTACATTCTGACCATGGAGTAATGAACAGACTTGTGTTGGTTGAGCTTTGAACACCCTCTGGGGCTCAGCCACTGTGACTATTAAATCCTAGAAGTGGTACTCCACTTTCTCTTCTCTCCCACTTCAGAAGATGAGAGCATCTTCATAGGCTACTGAGAAGTCCCTCTGACTTTCAAAAATGGCTTTCAATTTCTGGGTAACAAACCATAGTTTTCTGTTTTCATTTTTGCAGCACCAGGGGTGCTTAGCAATAGTTACCCCTTCCCATCATCCATATAGATGCTGTTTTCTCTGAAATTCTCAAGCACATAATGAATCACACTAGCCATTGCATCCTTCCCATCTATACAACATCCCAATTCACAATCGGTGAGAATTTGAACAATTCTACTTCCATCTGGTGCCAGGAGCCCTCTGTGATTTCTTTACTACTAGTAATGGGGTCTTCCTTGCCCACCAGGCAGTGAGTTATCTTGCTTCCAAATCTCATCTTACTGCCTTGTTTCTCAGACTACTCCTGGTAACAAGTTCACAAATGGGGTTTTTTAGAAATAGTTCTGAGATGGAGCTTGGTGTTTAAGCTATTTATTGGGATTAACCCTGTGGCAAGGACTGGAAGCAGGATTAAGAAGTATGGGGAGGGAGGAGGGAGGAGGGTTCGGGATGGGGAACACATGTATACCTGTGGCGGATTCATTTTGATATTTGGCAAAACTAATACAATTATGTAAAGTTTAAAAATAAAATAAAATTGGAAGAATAAAAAAAAATAAATAAATAAAAAAAAAAAAAAAAAGCAAAAACAAAAAAAGAAGAAAAGTCAAACTGTTATTTAGACCAAACAACACCTCATTCACCCTGGAGAAGGAAATGGAAACCCATTCCAGTATTCTTTCAGGAGAATCCCATGGACTGAAGAACCCACTGGGATATGATCAATAGCGTTGCAAAGAGTCGGACATGACTGAAGTGACTTAGCACACACAGCACGCATACCCCGTCCAACGCTACAGGGAGCTCTGAAGTACTTAGTGCTAGTCAGTGCTATCTTACATTTGGGCAAAATGGCTAGGCCTTTACATTCTTACCTCAGTATGCAACTGAATGTGGGCCAGCCTCCCTCCTGACCACTGGGAAGGGAACATCACTGGGTAAGTTTCTCTGTGACTGAGGCAAACCTTAAAGGAGCTCACAGCTGGGGCAACCCTGAAAGACATATGTAGATAGCACATCTCAGAATCCACTACA
The DNA here is from genome assembly GCF_032452875.1 of Bos javanicus. Lineage (NCBI taxonomy): Eukaryota > Metazoa > Chordata > Mammalia > Artiodactyla > Bovidae > Bos > Bos javanicus. The sequence goes on along the minus strand of NC_083878.1, from coordinate 31,547,460 downwards.
GTTGCCCTTAAGGATGTTCTAGCAGTGATGAAAAACAGTGATGCTCTCTCAAAATGTAGCTGTTCAGCTAAAGAAATTTAAACAGTTTTCTTTATTGCAGAACTCAGAGACTTTATAAGGCTAACATGCCATGTGATTCCCTAGAGAGAAAAAGATTTCCAATACGCTATTATTCAATTTATATCAGTTGGAAAAAAATTGATCTATTGTGATAGTATATTTTTTTTAGATGATAGAATCCCAATGAAGTCCTCTTTTTGGGAAAAATATATTCACAATTAAATATGTCAATAAGATTGATTGTATTCTTTGCAGCCAAAGATGGGGAAACTCTATACAGTCAGCAAAAACAAGACCTGGAGCTGGCTATGGCTCAGATCATCAACTCCTTATTGCAAAATTCAGGCTTATATTGAAGAAAGTAGGGAAAACCACTAGACGATTAAGGTATGACCTAAATCGAATCCCTTATGTTTATACAATGGAGTTGATGAACAGATTCAAGGTATTAGATCTAGTAGACAGAGGGCTTGAAGAACTATGGAAAGTTTGTAACATTTTACAGGAGTCAGTGACCAAAAACACCCCAAAGAAAAAGAAATGCAAGAAGGCACAGTGGTTGCCTGAGGAGACCTTACAAATAGCTGAGAAAAGAAGTGAAAGGCAAAAGAGAAAGGGAAAGATATATCAAACTGAATGCAGAATTCCAGAGAATAGCAGGGAGAGATAAGAAAGTCTTTTTAGTGAACAATGTAAAGAAATAGAGGAAAACAATAGAATGGGAAAGACTAGAGATCTCTTCAAGAAAATTAGAGATATCAAGGCATCTCTAAATTCAGGCAAAGATGGGCACAATAAAGGACAGAAACAGCAAGGACCTAACGGAAGTAGAAGAGATTAAGAAGAGGTGGCAAGAATACACAGAACTATACAACAAGGTCTTAATGATCTGGACAACCACAATGGTGTGGTCACGCACCTAGAGCCGGACAGCCTAGAGTGTGAAGTCAAGTGGGCCTTAGGCAGCATTACTACAAACAAAGCTAGTGGAAGTGATGGAATTCCAGCTGAGTTATTTCAAACCCTAAAAGATGACATTGTTCACGTGCTGCCCTCAATATGCCAGCAAATTTGGAAAACTCAGCAGTGGCCACAAGACTGGAAAAGTTCAGTTTTCATTCCAATCCCAAAGAAAGGGATGCCAAAGAATGTTCAATCTATTGTACAATTGCACTCATTTCACATGCAAGCAAGGTAATGATCAAAATCCCTCAAGCTAGCCTTCAACAGTACGTGAACTGAGAACTTCCAGATGTACAAACTGGATTGAGAAAATACAGAGGATCCAGAGATCAATTTGCCACCATTCATTGGATCATAGAAAAGGCAAGGGAATTCCCAAAAAATATCTATGTCTGCTTCATTGACTACACTAAACCTTGGACTGTGTAGAGCACAACAAACTGTGGAAAATTTTTAAAGAGACAGGAATACCAGACCACCTTACCTGTCTCCTGAGAAACCTGTATGCAGGACAAGAAGCAATAGTTAGAACCAGACATAGAACAATGTACTGGTTCAAAATTGGGAATCAAAATTGGGAAAGGAGTACATCAAAGCTATGTATTGTCACCCTGCTTATTTAACTTATATGCCGAGTACATTAAGCAAAATGCCAGGCTAGATGAATCACAAGGGGAATTAAGACTGCCGGGAAAAATATCAACTACCTCAGATATGAGGATGATACCACTCTAATGGCAGAAAACAAAGAGGAACTAAAGAGCCTCTTGATGAGGGTGAAAGAAGAGAGTGAAAAAACTGGCTTAAAACTCAACATTCAAAAAGCTAAGATCATGGCATCTGGTCCCATCACTTCATGGCAAATAGTTGGGGAAAAGTAGAAACAGTGAGAGACAGATTTTCTTTTCTTGGGCTCAAAATCACTGCAGATGGTGACTGAATCCATGAAATTAAAAAATGCTTGCTCCTTGGAAGAAAACCTATGACAAACCTAGACAGCATATTAAAAAGCAGCAGAGACATCACTTCACTGACAAAGGTGCATATTGTCAAAGCTATGGTTTTTCCAATAGTCATGTATGGATATGAGAATTGGACCGTAAAGAAGGCTGAGTCCCAAAGATTTGATGCATTTGAATTGTGGTGTTGGAGAAGACTCAAGAGTCCCTTGGACTGCAAGGAGATCAAACCAGTCCATCCTAAAGGAAATCAACCCTGAATATTCATTGGAAGGACTGATGCTAAAGCTGAAGCTTCAATATTTTGGCCACCTGATGGGAAGAACTGACTCATTGGAAAAGACCCTGATGCTGGGAAAGATTGAGGGCAAGAGGAGAAGGGGGAGACAGAGGATGAGATGGTTGGATGGCATCACCGACTCAATGGACATGAGTTTGAGCAAACTCCAGGAGACAGTGTCAGACAGGGAAGCCTGGCATGCTAGTCCATGGGGTGGCAAAGAATCAGACACATCTTAGCTACTGAACAACAACAAAATATGTCAGGGATATACTGCTATCCAACAATACAAAGAATGGTTTCAGAGTTACAGAGAAGAGCAAGCTCTTGATGTAGCTGTCACTCTTATGGTGGCTTTTGAAATGTGATTTTCTACTAATTAGCCATTTCAGTTAAGTCTTTTAAAGCTCTATGTTTCTAAAGGGCTCACTGCTCATGTTTACCCAATGGATTGTGTTCTGAAGAAATAGCTTAAGAGGAGAGCCCTGCCATGTTTTAAGGAAGTCATCAAAATTATTTGAAAGGGGAAACAGTATATAACAAATGTCCTATCCTGACTATCTCAAGCTCAGTATTCTCTGCACAAACGAGGTTCCCTATGGTGTTATAGAAGGTCTTTCAGTTATGTTTTGTTCTCTATTGTGGAAGAAGAAATAAGTCTTTTGCTCTGTGATTTTTGTCCTAAGTATTTGTCTTATGAAAAACAAACAAACAAACAAAATCTATTTCTGTTTTCTTTAAGATAGTCAAAAATATTTACAAAGAAATTTGGAAACAATTGAGTGATAAATTTATGTCACTGTTCATAGAATCATTTGCACATCGGCATATAGTTTAAACTGGTTGGATTCTTCTTAAAAGGAAATGCTAAGACAGCTCACAGTGGATTTTCACCTATTGTTTAACTAAAAAACTAATGTTCTGTACTGGTAATAAATGGGCATTGATACAATTTTACCTCCCAATGCCTCTGACTTGACCCTGTACAATTTACCTAAGGAACTCCCTGAGCTTGTTTCCTCATGAATAAAATGGAGATTATTCATAAGAATTAGTCATTTGTGAGACTTGAAGGCACTGCATGTTTTAAATCTAGTTCCCTTCCCAGCAACCAGTAAGATTCAGTCCATGGTGGTGGTTATTATTGTTGTCACTATAAATCTCGAGGTTATTATTCCTCTTTTTTTCCAGAACTTTCTATTTGATTTTAAAATCAGCCAACTCAAGTACCTAGTGACTGCCTAAGTCTACTTGGCTTCATTATGTGTGTTTAAATAATGTAAAAGGTTACAATGACACATACTACCTCCTTTGGCAAAGATCTATCTGTTGCATTTTGCTGAAATGACAAATAAAATAGCTATTGCATACATGATGTCAGTGACGCTTTTAAACAAATTGCCCTTCTGTAATTACAAAGGGAACACTGTCCCTAATACTACAAGGTTTTTTTTTTTTTTTTTTTTTGGTAATTATTTGCAATGGAAACAGTGTAATAGGAGCCCTTATGGTGCCTTCCATAGTGCTAATTTAATTATATGGTGAATACATGTGCAATTGATTTAAATGTTGTAAATCCTTTCAGCATTGTTATGAATAAATGCACATAGGCTTACAGATCCTAATGTGGTACTTTATTCCATTATCCTGAGTGGTTTGCTTTCTGTGTTCGCGATGAAAGACATACAAGGGAAAATATGGGTCTGTCAAATGCCCATTGCAATGAGAAAGCAATTATCCCAGGAAGTGCCATAACAAAGGTTACTAGCTTCTGAGAATCTGAATTTTAGAGTTTCATTTGTCCCTGTTTCTTCTTAACATGGAATAGCTACTCAGACATAGGAGGGAAGAAGGCAGGGAGAAACTGAATTTAGGAGAAATCTCAAAGGACTGATATATCCAGAGACATTTGTGCAAAGGATTTCCAAATGTAGGTATGCAGATCCCACTGGTCTTGACAATTTTGGGGCTTACTGAGAACATGAGGATTTTAAAGTATGATTTCTTAACGCTATTAAAAAAATCCCTGTGATTATGTCTTTCTAACATTGGAAAGAAGGGGGCTTCCTTTATGAAATAAGAGTGAGAGCAGGTTGTAGTTTTATGTTTTGTTCTGTGTTAGTGTCCTTACTTGGTTAAACAAAGTACTTGACAAATCTTTATCAGGTTGGTCGAAGTGTTAAAGGTGCCACCCCACCCAAAAATAGTGAGAACCACTTATCTATAGAACTATGTAATTCTTGATCCTGGCTCGGGTTCCTTCCTTCACCCAGGAGTTCATTCTTCTAAATTCTTAGCAGTAAATCTAAGACAAACCAATATTTGATTCACCATTACTTACTAAAAAAGAAATTTTCATTTTATTTAACTTATTTAACTTACTATGTCAATTCTTGATGAAAATGAAAGAGGAGAGTAAAAAAGCTGGCTTAAAACGCAACATTCAAAAAACTAAGATTATGGCATCTGGTCCCATCACTTCATGGCAAATAGATGGGGAAACAATGGAAACAGTGAGAAAGTTTATTTTTGGTGGCTCTGAAATCACTACAGATGGTGACTGCAGCCATGAAATTAAAAGACGCTTGCTCCTTGGAAGAAAAGCTATGACCAGCCTAGACAGCATATTGAAAAGCAGAGGCATTATTTTGCTGAAGAAGATCTGTCTAGTCAAAGCTATGGTTTTTCCAGTGGTCATGTATGGTTGTGAGAGTTGGACTATAAAGAAAGTTGAGCACCAAAAAATTGATGCTTTTGAACTGTGGTGCCAAAGACTCTTGAGATTCCCTTAGACTGCAAGGAGATCCAACCAGTCAATCCTAAAGGAAATCAGTCCTGAATATTCATTGGAAGGACTGATGTTGAAGCTGAAACTCCAATTCTTTGGCCACCTGATGTGAAGAACTGACTCATTTGAAAAAACCCTGATGTTGGAATGATTGAAGGTGGGAGGAGAAGAGGACGACAGAGGATGAGATGGTTGGATGGCATCACCGACTTGATGGACATGAGTTTCAGTAAGATCCGAGAGTTGTTGGTGGATAGGGGGGCCTGGTGTGCTGCAGTCCATGGGGTCACAAAGAGTCAGATATCACTGAGCAACTGAACTGACTGATGTCAATGCTATGGAAGGTATATCAAAGTAAGATGTAAGTGTGAATTAGATGAACTTACTTCCGTAGTCCATCCACTAGTAGTCATGTTATTTTAAGGTCTCTGAATTTGAGATCCTCTGAGAGTAACAGGCAAATTTGGCCTTGGAATATGGAATGAAGCAGGGCAAAGACAGAATTTTGCCAAGAAAATGCACTGGTCATAGCAAACACCCTCTTCCAACAACACAAGAGAAGACTCTACACATGGACATCACCAATTGGTCAACAGCGAAATCAGATTGATTATATTCTTTGCAGCCAAAGATGGAGAAGCTCTATACAGTCGGTAAAAACAAGACTGGGAGCTGACTGTGGCTCAGATCATGAACTCCTTATTGCCAAATTCAGACTTAAATTGAGGAAAGTAGGGAAAACCACTAGACCATTCAGTTATGATGTAAAGCAAATCCCTTATGATTATACAGTGGAAGTGAGAAATAGATTTAAAGGCCTAGATCTGATACATAGAGTGCCTGATGAACTATGGAATGAGGTTCATGACATTGTACAGGAGACAGGGATCAAGACCATCCCCATGGAAAAGAAATGCAAAAAAGCAAAATGGCTGTCTGGGGAGGCCTTACAAATAGCTGTGAAAAGAAGAGAAGTGAAAAGCAAAGGAGACAAGGAAAGATATAAGCATCTGAATGCAGAGTTCCAAAGAATAGCAAGGAGAGATAAGAAAGCCTTCTTCAGCGATCAATGCAAAGAAATAGAGGAAAACGACAGAATGGGAAAGACTAGAGATCTCTTCAAGAAAATTAGAGATACCAAGGGAACATTTCATGCAAAGATGGGCTCGATAAAGGACAGAAATGGTATGGACCTAACAGAAGCAGAAGATATCAAGATGAGGTGGCAAGAACACACAGAAGAATTGTACAAAAAAGGTCTTCACGACCCAGATAATCATGATGGTGTGATCACTGACCTAGAGCCAGACATCCTGAAATGTGAAGTCAAGTGGGCCTTAGAAAGCATCACTACGAACAAAGCTAGTGGAGGTGATGGAATTCCAGTTGAGCTAGTAAATCCTGAAAGATGACGCTATGAAAGTGCTGCATTCAATATGCCAACAAATTTGGAAAACTCAGCGGTGGCCACAGGACTGGAAAAGGTCAGTTTTCATTCCAATCCCAAAGAAAGGCAATGCCAAAGAATGCTCAAACTACTACACAATTGAATTCATCTCACATGCTAGTAAAGTAATACACAAAATTCTCCAAGCCAGGCTTCATCAATACGTGAACCGTGAACTTCCTGATGTTCAAGCTGGTTTTAGAAAAGGCAGAGGAACCAGAGATCAAATTGCCAACATCCGCTGGATCATGGAAAAAGCAAGAGAGTTTCAGAAAAACATCTCTTTCTGCTTTATTGACTATGCCAAAGCCTTTGACTGTGTGGATCACAATAAACTGTGGAAAGTTCTGAAAGAGATGGGGATATCAGACCACCCAACCTGCCTCTTGAGAAACCAGTATGCAGGTCAGGAAGCAACAGTTAGAACTGGACATGAAACAACAGACTGGTTCCAAATAGGAAAAGGAATACATCAAGGCTGTATATTGTCCCCCTGCTTATTTAACTTCTATGCAGAGTACATCATGAGAAACGCTGGGCTGGAAGAAACACAAGCTGGAATCAAGATTACTGGGAGAAATATCAATAACCTCAGATATGCAGAGGACACCACCCTTATGGCAGAAAGTGAAGAGGAACTAAAAAGCCTCTTGATGAAAGTGAAAGTGGAGAGTGAAAAAGTTGGCTTAAAGCTCAACATTCAGAAAACAAAGATCATGGCATCTGGTCCCATCACTTCATGGGAAATAGATGGAGAAACAGTGGAAACAGTGTCAGACTTTATTTTTTTGAGCTCCAAAATCACTGCAAATGGTGACTACAGCCATGAAATTAAAAGACACTTACTCTTTGGAAGGAAAGTTATGACCAACCTAGATAGCATATTCAAAAGCAGAGACATTACTTTGCCAACAAAGGTCCATCTAGTCAAGGCTATGGTTTTTCCAGTAGTCATATATGGATGTGAGAGTTGCACTGTGAAGAAGGCTGAGCGCTGAAGAATTGATGCTTTAGAACTGTGGTGTTGGAGAAGACTCTTGAGAGTCCCTTAGACTGCAAGGAGATCCAACCAGTCCATTCTGAAGGAGATCAGCCCTGGGATTTCTTTGGAAGGAATGATGCTAAAGCTGAAACTCCAGTACTTTGGCCACCTCATGCAAAGAGTTGACTCATTGGAAAAGACTCTGATGCTGGGAGGGATTGGGGGCAAGAGGAGAAGGGGACGACAGAGGATGAGATGGCTGGATGGCATCACCAACTCGATGGACGTGAGTCTGGGTGAACTCTGGGAGTTGGTGATGGACAGGGAGGCCTGGCATGCTGCAATTCATGGGGTCGCAAAGAGTCAGACATGACTGAGCGACTGAACTGAAATGAACTGAAGGAAAAAGAAACTCCATCTTGCCGGATTACTTCCTGAGAAATTAATGGTAGTGAAAATGAAGATAATATTTATGTGGGTTTCTAAAGTTTATGGGCTTCCCTAATAGCTCAGTTGGTAAAGAATCCGCTGCAGTGCAGGAGACCCAGGTTCGATTTCTGGGTTGGGAAGATCCCCTGGAGAAGGGGTAGGCTACCCACTCCAGTATTCTTGGGCTTCCCTTGTGGTTCGGTAGGTAAAGAATCTGCCTGCAATGCGGGAAGCCTGGGTTCAATCCCTGGGATGGGAAGATTCCCTGAAGAAGGGAAAGGCTACCCACTCCAGTATTCTGGCCTGGAGAATTCCATGGACTGTAAAGTCCATGGGGTCACTAAGAGTCAGACATGACTAAGTGACTTTCACTTTCACTTCACTTAAGTTTCTGAATATTTCTATCTCACTTAATATTGAAAATAATCCTTTGAGGTAGACTTGACTACCCCACTTTCCAAAGGAAGTAATTAAAATGTAAAAACAGGAAAAAAAATTTAAAAACCTGAAATTATCCAGCTAATACACGGCTTGAATATAGATTCTCTACCCAAATTCAAACACTCTTCTCTATAGCAGAGCTGTGTTGATTATGCAGTTGAACAATTTCTCCTATGCCTCAGACATGGGTTAAAAGAAGATCTATTTCCCTTTTCCCCCTCAAAGGTGATAACATTTAGAAACTGCAATGTAAGATCCACCTATTTAGTCCGAGCTGGAATTGTTCTTCATGTCTGTCATCATCCATCTTTCCCTCTCCTTTTCTAACAGTCTCTGTGCCCTGAGTTTAGCCCAGATTTCCTTGAGAAAACTGCTGCTGTCTCAGATTTCTTCCTTCTTCCTGGTATCTGAGTTGTCCTCTGAGATGCCACAGCAAGGGACCTCCTGCTAACTCTACTCTGTCATAGTCCAGCTGAGCTTTTTGGTGAAGATAATTGGATGCCAAGGCTCTTCATGGAATGCATCTGTCAAGCCTTTGGAGTTATTAGGGAAGCAAGACTGGCTAACTCCATGCAGTGTCACCGTCCCAGCTCTTCTCTCATGTTCTTCCTTTGCCTCAAGGGAGCTTAGTTCCCTCAAGACTATGTCTGGCAAAGTGGAGGACATTGCATCCAACTAGATGGCAAGATGCATAGCCCCTCATTCCCTCTTCTGTTTCTCATATATGTGAACAACACAGAAAGCGATTCAAAGAATTGCCCTGAACATTCCAAAGCTTCCTAAGCAAAACATGCAAGATAAAATACTGACCTTGGATTTTGTTCTTAAAAGAAGATTAACACCAGGCCAACTCAAATGTGTAAGACTTCAAAAGACTCTAAGAAGCTGATGATTTAAAGTGTCATTTTCAATGTCTTTTTTTTTAAGGGCCAAGGCTTGGATATTTCTGCGGGTAGGTTTTTTCATTTTTTGCACAGTCCTAAGCAGCTCAAAATTGAATTAGGGCAGATTTTTCCAAACCATCATGAAGAATATATATTTACCAGTTTTAAAAGCTTCCCGGAAGATTTAAGAGGGCAGGAGTATTTCAGTCGCAATCCATTAACCTTATTTATCATCCATTGAAAATGTGTAAGTGTGAAACCATTTTCAATTTCTGCTAATGTGCCTAGAACTGATATAGCGTGTCATACCTAATTTCCACACTGCATTATGGAGCTGTGTTTTGTATTTGTGTATCCGGAAGTGGCAGAGCTCACAAATTCAGGATCTCATTCCTGCACAGCCAGACAGCACAACTGAGGCCAACCTCCCATCCTTTAACAGAGAAGGAATTAGCACCTTGAGAGTTGATTCCTTAGTCCCCTGCTCTGTACACTGTACAGCCTTTCTATCCTAGAAAATGTAGCTTTGAACACAAAATATGTCATGAGCTTGATTTATAAATATAACTTCAGCTCTAAGGATATTTGTGTATGTGTTCTTATTTTGGATATTTTGGCCATTTTCTCTGTTGATTTTGCAGTGTTTATTGAACATCTATTTAGATATGACTAGGTACCATTTGGCACCATAAGTAACATTTATTGAAAATTTACTATGTTTTAGTCACTATGCTAGTTTATGGGCATTGTTTCATTAACTACTTGCAACTCTTCTATGACTTAAGCAAGGTAGGTGTTATCATTCTACCAAGTTTGTGAGAGAACTAAGAGTTTGAGTAACTTGCCCAAAGACATACAGTGATTAAATGTGATTCAAACCCAGTCCTGTCTGACTCTGAATCATGGCTCCTATTCTATAAAACGTGAGAAGTGCTAGAGAATAGACTTGAGGAATAAACACATGTAAATACCTATTATGTAGATTAGAAAAATGTCAATCATTTCATAGCAAAGTACATGAAAACAGAAAAGTCAGGTCAAGCCCTAAGGAAAATCCAGGGTGAAAATACTAAAAAGAAGCGAGTCCAGTATCTGGGTTGTAAGTAAAGAAAGTAATTGTGGCGGAGGCAGGAGGTGTGCAGGGGAAAGCAGAGCAAGCATGTGCAGGTAAGGCCATAAGGGAAGAGAGGATGAGGCAAAGAAATAGGCAAAAAAAGGGAGGGCGGGGGGCAGGATTCAGGCGAGATGCAGAGCAGCAAAGGGTCAGTCCCTTCATCAGGGCGGGACCTGTGCAAGTCCTGCATCAATCCTTTGCTGAAGCCAGGATGTTTGCAACTCTCCCGAAAAGGCTCACGGCAGTCATCAAGGGTGAGACGGATCAAGTGAAAGCATCTCACAGGAGTGGAGGTCAAAGAATGCTAAAAACTGCAGAGAAGTCCTACCACTGAAAGTGTTCCAACTCGGGTGGGAGATTATAGAAAGGCTTGCCCTGCACAACTGCCTGGCGGAAGGGGCTGGACACTGTGCAGTGCTCAAGCTGTGTGGACCCAACCACTCACTTAATGCCTGAGCCTTTCCCTTCCCTACTCCCAACTGGCTTCAGGCAAAATCATTCACGCCCTCCTCTGTGATCTATGAGTACTGTCTTATAATACTCATAAGTGTGGCACTTATTATGTGAGAGTAAGGGTGGGTCTTACCCACTCCACCAGCTGTGAGTGTTCTGAGGGCATGTCCACTGAATTAAATTATTTTTTAAAAGCCGAGTTAACATTGCCTTTAACAAATACACTCAGTGGTCTTCCCCTTAGTGACATTTTTCAAACTCTTTCTGGCTACTTTTGCTTTGCCTTTGTTCCTGGTATTTGCCGTGTAAGACTTCCTGAGGGAAATGAATGAGTAGGTGACCAGGGCACGTGAAGGGGAAGAAGGAAGGCACAAATACTGTAACTTGGGAGCCCAAGAGCCTATACCAGTAGGAGATGGCTTAGCATCTATATGTGGTAAGGATTGCCTCCCTACAAGTTGTGCTAATAAGAACCAATTAAACTCAGTTTACCTGCTTACAGCCCTCTGGAAGCATTACTGCCCCTGTGGCGTTCTGAGGGAAAGGACCCACCCTTATTTGGAACAACATCCCATGTCCTTGGGCCTTCTCCTCTTAATCCACATAAGGATTGTGCTGATAAGGCCAAGCTTCTCAGAAAGTAATGGGAGGGGAAAGCTTGCTGCAGCAACCCCGTTGGGCAGGCAGGGTGGAAGGTTACCCAGAATTCCTCTGTGCCCCCCTGCAGTTTTGTTTTCTGTTTTATCTCTGAGCTTAACCATCTTTCCTGAGCTTGCCTTCTCATTCTGCTGTTAATCACACGTGAGGAGGGATAATGCAGCTCATTTGTCAGACTCCAGATGCTCAAAGAGATTATTAGTTCATGATGCTCAAGGAAATTATTAGTTCTTGAAATTAGTATGCTCACTTAGATGAGCCAAGAATATAAGCCTTGTTTGCAGAGAATGGGGTAAGTCCTAAATAATGACATTCCAAGAGAAGTTTGTATGTAAAGAGTAAATGTGCTGATTGTCAAAGACCAGACACAGTATTTTGTATGTGCTTTTTAAATCCAGATACAGTATCTAAACAACAATAAAAACAAACAAACAAAAACTCTGCTGTGCCTCTGGGTGGCAAGTCGGAGGAGATGACATGAATTAGAAGATCGCATGCTTTGTGTGGGGTTGTGACTCACGCCTTACTTGCACTGCTTCCTGACACGGACTTCTCTCATTCTCTCATTCCTCATCTTCTCCATACTTGGAAGAAATATGGGAATTTGAGTTCTGGAATCACACAACCTGAGATTGAATGTCAGCTCCTCCATGTGTATGCTATTTAAGTTTTCCAAGGCTCAAATGTTTCCTCATGTAGGATCTAAGTAGCTGCTAAAGTTACTGCTTGACATATATAGAGTATTCAACAAATATGAAAAATTATGGATCTAAGTCTTCAAAGGCACACTCAATCCTATCCCCCCACTGAGTAGCTTCTTTATAGAACGACCATGTCTTAAAGTCTTTACCAGAGCACATAGGCATGAAACATGACCCTCAGATCCTCAGACATTCTATTTTTCCCATTCTTACAGTTAGGAAAAAATGAATGGAATTGTTTCAAAAATTAACAATTAGAAGCTTTCATGTAAATATCCTGATTTCTAGCTTCATTTGAAAATTCAGAAACCCTGGCAGTTCCAGCTATCACCATTGCTGCATACCAACAATCCCTATGGCTCAGTAGGTGCTGCCTTCCTGAGACAAGCAGGCGTCTCCACTGTGACACAGACCCCACCACTCTCTACTGTCTCCCAGAAAACAAGACCCATTCTCAATTGTCATTTTTCACCAGACTTTTATGGCTTTTTTTCTTAAAACACAGAAAAATTATATTATGTTGCCTTATTTAGGCAGATTAATTCATTTTCTAATCAACTCCCATTTTTAAGAAAAGACTGCTTGGACATTGACAGGAATTGAATAGATAAATTTGAAAATAACTGATATATCTTCTAATCCCTAGTATGGCCTTTCCCACTACTTGTCTTCTATATTCAGCAACATTTTACAGTTTTCAGGATAATGGTTTTTACATATACTTTAAGTATTTGTTAAACATTTGATATTTTTGATGCTTTATAAGTAGAATTTTATTTTTAACTTTGTTTTCCAATTGTTTGATTATTTATGGACATTTACCTATTTACCCTTTGACATAAGTTCACCTATTAATTTTTGTAATTTTGCAGATTCTTTAATATTTTATAAATGAAAAATATCATGCCTTTTCTTTCCAATCTTTACAATTTTTCTTACTGTTACACTAGTGGAAACCTTGAAAATAATACTAAAAAAATAAGAGTGTTCATCATTGCCTTTTCCACATTCTTAGGAGTGAGCACTCAATATATTCACAGATGCCCTTTATTAAATGGACTTATATTTTTAATCTTAGTTTCCTGGGAGTTTATAATCATGAGGGGGCTTACTCAAATATCTTTCTGCTTCTATTAAGACAATTACATAATTTTTTTTCTCCTTTCTTCTTTTACTGTAGTTCATTTTTTGGATGATTTACATATGTTGAAATTCTTATACTACTAAAAAACCCCACCTGATAGATCATGACGTCTATAAGATTTAAGTATCTTCAAATTTGAAACCAATTTTAAAAACACATGTGCTCTATAATTGTTGGATTTAGTATACTTTAAACGTTAATTAGGCCTACTGGGTTGACTATGTTATTAACAACCTCTGTATTCTTGTGTAACTTTCCTGGTTAGCTCAGTGGTAAAGAATCTGCCTGCCAAGGCAGGAGACGGGTTTGATCCCTGGGTCAGGAAGATCCCCTTAGTGAAGGAAATGGCAATCTCCTCTACTATTCTTGCCTGGAAAATCCCATAGACAGAGGAGCCTGGTGGGCTACAGTCCAAGGGGTTGCAAAAGAGTCAGACATGACTTCGTGACTAAACAACAATATATCCTTGTGTATTCTTTTGTCAGCTTTGTCTGACAATTACTGAGAACAAAATATTTAAAATTTCCAACAATGATTATGGATTTATCTATTTCTTTCTTTAGCTCTGTCAATTTTTGCTTTATAAATTTTGATGTTCTGTTTTTAGTTGTATACAAGTATAATATTATGTCATTCCACTAAATTGGTACTTTTATCATTATGAAATGACTATCTTTGTGTGAAGCACTCTTTTTTCTTTCTTATGCTATTAACATGGCATATCATTTCCCAAACTTTTTCTTTCAAACCATCTGTGTCTTAGTATTTAAAGTGTTTCACTTTTATGTTTGGGCCTTGCTATTTTGTCTAGTCTGACAATATCTCACTTTAATTGGACTGTTTAGTTTATTATATTTATGTACCAATTTGCTATTGTTTTCTATTCATCCCATGTATTTTAACTTTTTATCCTGTTATCTTTAGGTTAATTAAATATCTTTTGCATTCCATTTTACTTCCTGTATTTCCTTTTTATCTATAAGACTTTTTAAAAATTATTTTTCAGTAGTTGCATTTTTAATTTACCACAGTCCAGATATAATCAATATTGAATCAGTTCATATTTCACTATTTTCAACTCATCTTCACATTTGACAAATATAAGAACCTTATGATACTGTAGTTTCTTTATCACTCACTCCCAACCTTTTTGCTATTATTGCATATATTTTACTGCTATTATTCGTACTCCTTCAGTTTGGAGAAGGTAAGTACCAGAAAAAAATTTTCTTTGAAACCTTAACTTGAGTCACTGGATATATCATGTGATAACAAGGTGGGGAGAACTTTATCAAACAACACAAGTAAAATCAAATCAAGCTCAAATTCCTAGAGAAATAGTACACACATGTGTGCATAAACATATACACATATATATTTTCTACCTCCCATTTTTTTACAACAGAAAAAAAAATAAGTACATTTGGGGAACTACAACAGACATACAGATAGATTCCCAATAGCAAAGACGGTCCCCTCCCATCTCTTCCTCAAATCCCACAAACTGCTTGTTTGGAGAAGAGGAGTGGGGGTGCAACTGTGCTTCCATTATCTGTTAAGCTCAATTAAGACAACAGCTGTGTTCCAAAATAAACAGGAGAAGAGGCTATTTTGCATTAGAATGCATTAGGGGAATAGCACTAGGGAAGCACAGATGGCTTTAATCAGGGACATTGGAAAATTACTATTCTCTTCACTTTTCCAATGTCTGTGTGACTTAGGTCTCAAGAACCATATCCCTGCTCCCTATCAGAGCCAATTAGGAATAGAAATTCTTATCACTGGCTGTGATGATTGTGTCTTCTTAGAGCTAATCTTGTAAGGCTGGGTGCCCATTTCTTTTTTGGCAATTTATAGCATTCATGCTTGCTATGTATTGGAGAAAGGGGAAAAAATTGGAGCCAGGTTCTAAAAAGATAGTTGGCAACAGAGGTGTCTATGAATAAAGCACTTCTGGGCATTGAAAATGGAAACAAAATGACACCACGTGATGTATTAAGGCCCAAAGCTAAATTGCAAATTGAGAATCAGAAATCCTGGGTTCCATTCCTGGTTCAACTAATAACTCATTTTATAAACTCTGTCTTCTGTTTCCATGTTATTAAAATGTCTCTAACTAAAATTGCCCACTACACAGTATCTCTCATTCCTTCGTCAACTTTCTAAACAGAAAATAAAGATTCTCTAAGCTCCCCCCAAATAGAGCTGAGTATATTCTAAGGAGTAGAAAAAGTATTGATAAGTATGTAATAGTAACAGAAAATCCGTTTCGTCTGTGTGCTAACACTGAAGTGAAGAGTTAGTCGCCCAGTGATGCTGAACTCTTTGCGACCCCCATGGACTGCAGCTCACCAGGCTCCTCTGTCTATGGGATTTTCCAGGCAAGAATACTGGAGTGGGTAGCCATTTCCTTCCCAGGGGATCTTCCCCACCCAGGGATTGAACCTGGGTCTCCTGCACTACAGGCAGATTCTTTATCGACTGAGCTAAGAAGGAAGCCCATCAAATGCAGAACATCGCAAATAGTTTATTTGGGGTTTTCAGAATTGCAATTTTGTAGATATACATTCTGGTAAAACTGAAAGAGTGTTCCAGGGAAGAGAAAGAGTCAGAGACTTAAAAAGGCAAATGCCACAAGATTGTTTTGGCAGGAATTATGACTGACTCTGACACAGGAAAGGAAATATTTGTCCTTAAGGAACAGGCTGTCACAAAGTATGTAGGGTGAAGGTCCAATAAGTAGATAGACTGTCATGAGTTATTTTAGGGTAAGGGTCCCAAAAGTATCTTGACTTTCTGGAGCACTGAGTTGGATGCTTGCATTGACATTAAGTGGTCCAAAGGTCGGATTCCATCCTGGCTGGGACATGCTTGAGTCATACTTTCTAAGTGCCCTCCCGGCTCCAGTTTAGAGGGCTCTCTTAGCAACACTGTGTCCATTTTGATTTTCCTTTCACAGCACTTAACCTAAATCTTCCTTCCTGGTTGACTTGATAAGAGCTCTTGAGGCTCTGGTTACTGTGTGTGGCTCTTGGGAGCTGTTGGGCACTTAATTTTATCCACGTAGAAGGTCCACTGCACTCAGGGTGAAGCACATTCTTACAACTGATATATTTTTATAGCACAGCTATGTGCCCATTGCAATTGCGTGCACTGAAAATCCCCATTCAAGTGAAAGATTTGTTTTCTTTGTTAGAGTGGCTCTTGGGTGAAGTTCCCTGTCTATTTAACGGACTTATTGACATATAATGTTCAGGGGACATGTAATTATGGTTATTTTTGATATTAAAAAACAGTGAAATCACTAATATCCAAGTCAGAAGCTATTTGCTTCTTAATTATAGTCTAAAAAAGATGTAAAATTTATTATTTAAAAGCTCCAATTGAATTGACCAAAAGTGGATTTATTTATTTTCATCTTTTTTGCCCTGCCAGGCACCATATGGGATCTTAGTTCCCCCACAAGGAATTGAACCCTCTGCAGTGAAAGCTGAGAGTCTTAAGAACTGGATCACCAGGAAAATCCTGACCAAAACTAGACTTAGACATGCTTTGAGATATTTCATTTTTTTTTAATTTACTTTGTCTTTTTTTAGTATTTAAAATTTAAATACTTAGTGAAGACATTTATGGATGTGAGTGTTGGACTATAAAGAAAGCTGATGCTTTTGAACTGTGGTGTTGGAGAAGATTCTTGAGAGTCCCTTGGACTACAAGGAGATCCAATCAGTCCATCCTAAAGGAGATCAGTCCTGGGTATCCATTGCAAGGACTGATGTTGAAGCTGAAACTCCAATATTTTGGCCACCTGATGCAAAGAGCTGACTCATTAGAAAAGACCCTGATGCTGGGAAAGATTGAGGGCAGGAGGAGAAGGGGATGACAGAGGATGAGATGGTTGGATGGCATCACCGACTCGATGGACATCGGTTTGGGTGGACTCTGGGAGTTGGTGATGGACAGGGAGGCCTGGCGTGCTGTGGTTCATGGGGTTGCAGAGTCAGACATGACTGAGCAACTGAACTGAAGACATTTTATAAGAAAATCAATTATGATTTTTGGTGATGCTTAGCTTTTCCTTGTCGACATTGAATCTGCTACTCTATATCCTGTAAAAATCCTCTCAAATCCCAGATGCACCCCAAGAACGCCCCAGGATGCCTGACTTTAACTGAGCATGCTCTACCCCTTCAGGACCACTTCTAATCCTGTCAGATTGGGACCTTAAAGACCACAGGCAGAGTCGATGTCCTCCTTACTCTCCACCACAAAAATGTCTGCTGTTTGCATGTCGGCTTTACAGCAATTCTTCCCTCCCTCCCTCCCCTTCTTCATTGTTGTCATCTGTCTCACACTTGATTATGCCCTCTTATTGACTCAGATTTTTGCACTTAGAATACAACCTTATTCTCTACTCCAAGCCCTGCTATTCATCCACATGGATTCTCTATCCAACACCCTAGCTGTTCATTTCCTTGACCTCCTCTCCTCCAGTGACCTACACTGCCTCGCCATCTTCCATGCACACATCTGCCCTAATATGACTTAGTCCTTGCTCTAACCTTTATCAAAATCACTTTTAAAATAATTTCTCTCTCCTATTACACTACTATCATCTTTATCATCTTATATACTTTTAAACATGATCGCCTGTCTTCCATAAAAGAACAAATAAACAAAAACTTCTTTTGGTGAATTCCTTCTTGATTCATCTAACGCCCTGTTTCTCTCAGTCAGTTCAGTTCAGTCGCTCAGTCGTGTCCGACTCTTGGTGACCCCATGGACTGCAGCACACCAGGCCTCCCTGTCAATCACCAACTTTCGGAGTTTACTCAAACTCGTGTCCGTTGAGTCGGTGATGCCATCCAACCACTTCATCCTCTGTCATCCCCTTCTCCTCCTGCCTTCAATCTTTCCCAGCATCAGGGTCTTTTCAAATGACTCAGTTTTTCCCATCAGGTGGCCAAATATTGGAGTTTCAGCTTCAACATCAGTCCTTCCAATGAACACCCAGGACTGATTTCTTTTTCAATGGCCTGGTTGGATCTCCTTGGAGTTCAAGGGACTCTCAAGAGTCTTCTCTAACACCACAGTTCAAAAGCATCAATTCTTTGGTGCTCAGCTTTCTTCCCAGTCCAACTCTCACATCCATACATGACTACTGGAAAAATCATAGCCTTGACTAGATGGATATTTGTTGGCAAAGTAATGTCTCTGCTTTTTAATATGCTGTCTAGGTTGGTCATAACTTTTCTTCCAAGGAGTAAACATTACTTTACAAATGTTACAAACTTTACTTCCAAGGAGTAAATATCTTTTTATTTCATGGCTGCAGTCACCATCTGCAGTGACTTTGGAGCCCAGGAAAATAAACTATGCAACTGTTTCCACTGTTTCTCCATCTATTTGCCATGAAGTGATGGGACCAGATGCCATGATCTTAGTTTTCTGAATGTTAAGCTTTAAGCCAACTTTTTCACTCTCCACTTTCACTTTCATCAAGAGGCTCTGTAGTTCTTCTTCACTTTCTGCCATAAGGGTGGTATCATCTGCATATCTGAGGTTATTGGTATTTCTCCCGGCAATCCTGATTCCAGTTTGTGCTTCAACCAGCCCAGCATTTCTCATGATGTACTCTGCATATAAGTTAAATAAGCAGGGTGACAAGATACAGCCTTGACGTACTCCTTTTCTTATTTGGAACCAGTCTGTTGTTCCATGTCCAGTTCTAACTGTTGCTTCCTGACCTGCATATAGGTTTCTCAAGAGGCAGGTCAGGTGGTCTGGTATTCCCATCTCTTTCAGAATTTTCCACAGTTTATTGTGATCCACACAGTCAAAGGCTTTGGCATAGTCAATAAAGCAGAAATAGATGTTTTTCTGGAACTCTCCTGATTTTTTGATGATCCAATGGATGTTGGCCATTTGATCTCTAGAACCTCTGACTTTTCTAAAAGGACCTTGAACATCTGGAAGTTCATGAACAATTATTATTGAAGCCTGGCTTGGAGAATTTTGAGTATTACTTTGCTAGCATGTGAGATGTGTGCAATTGTGTGGTAGTTTGAGCATTCTTTGGCATTGCCTTTCTTAGGGATTGGAATGAAAACTGACCTTTTCCAGTCCTGTGGCCACTGCTGAGTTTTCCAAATTTGCTGGCATATTGAGTGCAGCACTTTCATAGCGTCATCTTTCAGGATTTGAAATAGCTCAACTGGAATTCCATTACCTCCACTAGCTTTGTTCGTAGTGATGCTTCCTAAGGCCCACTTGACTTCACATTCCAGGATGTCTGGCTCTAGGTGAGTGATCACACCATCATGATTATCTGGGTCGTGAAGATCTTTTTTGTACAGTTCTTCTGTGTATTCTTGCCACCTCTTTTTAATATCTTCTGTTTCTCTTAGGTCCATACCATTTCTGTCCTTTATCGAGCCCATCTTTGCATGAAATGTTCCCTTGGTATCTCTAATTTTCTTGAAGAGACTGACGGTCTTTCCCATTCTATTGTTTTCCTCTATTTCTTTGCACTGATCGCTGAGAAAGGCTTTCTTATCTCTCCTTGCTATTCTTTGGAACTCTGCATTCAAATGGATATATCTTTCCTTTTCTCCTTTGCTTTTGGTTTCTCTTCTTTTCACAGCTATTTGTAAGGCCTCCTCAGACAGCCATTTTGCTTTTTTGCATTTCTTTTCCATGGGGATGGTCTTGCTCCCTGTCTCCTGTACAATGCCACGAACGTCCGTTCAGAGTTCATCAGGCACTCTATCTATTAGATCTAGTCCCTTAAATCTATTTCTCACTTCTATTGTATAATCATTAGCAATTTGATTTAGGTCATACCTGAATGGTCTAGTGGTTTTCCCTACTTTCTTCAATTTAAGTCTAAATTTGTCAATAAGGAGTTCATGATCAAAGTCAAACTTAACATGAGGTACATACACTCAGTAGCTACACTGCACTCTAATGTGGTTTCCTCTCCATATTACTTACCAAATGCCTCCAAACCAATGAACTCAGTGGATGTTTGTCAGTCTCATCACATCTGTCTGATGCTGTTGACCACTGCCCTATTCTTACAACACTCTCTTCCTCTGCTCTATATCATCATCTGGCTTCTCCTCCTCACTGCTCCCTGTCTCGTCTTCTCTGACACCCTACCTTCCTTCCCTCAGTGTTAAACTCTATAGTTATGTCAAGCTATTCAAGACCCTCTATTTTACTCATTTGGTATCCTCTCCCTTCAAGAATTTATACATGCCTTCAGCTTTAATTACCATCAGTGCAATTTACAAACCAATCTTTAGGCTTCCCTCTGTGGTCGAGATCAATATATCCACCTGCTTACCTGATATCTCCACTTCGATGTCTCAATGATATTTCATTCTTAAAATGTCCCAGGCCAAATTAATTATCTTCCAGCATGAATTTCTTTCAATTGCACTTCAACTAAATCAAGAGTAGAAACTGGTTTTCTTCTAAAATGTGATCAGTCCCCTAAATTGATTCTTACACTCTTCATCATCATTGTTTAGTATCCATTTCCAGGTACCATCTAATTATTCCTCAAATGCATGTTCTCAGTACCATAGCTACTATCTTTACCCTAATCCAACCTGCAAGTATCTCTTACATGGACAGCTCCACTGCAATAGCCTCCCAACTGATTCACCTTTACCAACTCTTGCTTCTTTCCAATAAGCTATCAAAGTGATCTTTTCCCAAAATAAATCTCCCCTAATGCTTGAAATATTTAATGGCTCCACATTATACTGAATACAGAGACCTAATCCCTCCTTCAGTAGCTAGTTAAGTTATATTCCTTCAGATGTCCCCCAGATATGGCTCCTCTGGGCAACCTTCCCTGGCTCCTTTGACATTCCCCATGCCTGCAGGACTTTATGAAGTGGGATTCAGAAAGTTCTAAGTCAAGTCTGGGTGAGACTGATCAGTAAGCAATGAGAGAAGTCAGAAGGCTGACTATTCCCCTAAAATCTGAAAATGCTGCTAGAAGAATTCTCTGGCAGAAAAAGTCCCCATCTCTTTCAAATGCCATCACCCTTCTTCACCAAGAACAATAATGTGTAATTTCCATCTTCAACAAATTGTTTTTTCCATGCCTGGCAAACATGGTCTTTTTACCCATTCACAATTCAGCTGAGAGCAGTCAGCGAAAACAGAATGAAGAGGTCTTTTTGCCTTCAGAAAAGTGACAGCAAATATTAAATAGCATGTAGTGTTCACCATTTCAATAAGCTCATTAGAGGTCCCTAGTCTACCTTCTATAGAATTATAAGGCTATAATAGAAACATTTACCAAAAGTGCTAGGCCATTTTTCAGAATGATTTGGTGTCCTCGATATTGAAGAGAATCATTTTGGAACACATTTTCGCAGATCACCTTAATTCAACTTGAACTAAATTCATTTATGAGAACTGCTGGGCTGTACATCTCTACTTATCTCTGCTTTGAATTTGCCTACGATGGATAATGCTCAAGCTGCACGGATCATTGAGCAGAGAAAAACACTTCTGCCCTTCCTTGCCCTTCGTAATAATCAGAGGGAACTTGTGACTTGTTATGTGTTTCCATAACAAGGGGTTCAGAAATGGCTGTCACACATAGCCTGAGGAGAAGCAATAGAAAATGGCCTTCTGAGTCCTCTGGAGCTTTTGTTGCTCCTGTTGAGAGCTGTGGAGGATGTGGACAAGGGAATGGAAGCAGACTCAGAGGAGCTGTTAGTCAGGGTTCCCCTCTCTGGGTCTGGGAGATACATACTGAACCTAGTTCCAAACCAGGGCTGGAAAACACACTGCTCTCACCTATGCCCTGCTGTCTTCAGCTTGCTGATGAATCCAGCTTTTCTGAGGGTTTTTCAGTTGCTGTCCTGTAACATGGAATGCCTCCTAGGTTTTTGTCCTAGGGTCTTTTCTCATTCTGTGCACTCCTTCATTGCTTCCATCATTTTCTATGTGGTAATTGTTCTAAAATCATAGCTGTCCCTATGGGCTGTTGTCCCTCCTGGGCTACAGACACAATTCTCTCTCTACCAAATAGACCAAAGTGCTTAGATGTCATATAGGCACCCCACACCTGACATGTCCAGATCTGAACTCAGTACCTTGCTGCCTTCAAATAGGCTCTTTTTCTAGATTCCCCATGTTTATAGAAAGTACCAACTATCTTTCAAGTACTCCAAGCCAGTACCTTGGCATCTAAGTCAGCTATTGCTATAATAACAATGTGTAACAAACTGCCTCAAAACTCAATGGCTTCCGGTTCATACATCCATTCTTATGAGTATGGGTCTGAAAGCTAACCATCATTTTATTTGATTTTGTGAGCCTGGCTGGGCAACTCTGCTTCCTCTGCAGATCACATAGCTTAGGTCAAGTTAATAAGATGAGTCCAGGTCTGCTGTGCGTGTGTGGACTCTGAGGTTTAGGAGAAAAAGGCAAATGGTTACCTTGAACATTTTTTTGAGATACTGCATTCATAGAGTTGAAAGAGCCAACCACGCAAGGACATTTTAAGTTCTTGCTCACATTGCTCTGCTAATGGTCTATCAGCCAAAGGGAGTTCATGACCAAATCCAACATCAGTGAGGATGCAAGTAATGTTTCCTCTCCAAGTAATTCAATCTACCAGACCCAGGCATAATTTTAAACTATTATTATTATTATTATTATCCCCTTATGGATATCCTACCTCCATCTCTACCACTATCACTCTCAATTAATTACTAAGCCATGTTCATTCATTCTCTAAAGATTTCTAGAATCAGTGGTGCAGGTCACTATTATGCCCTTGCCTGGATTTCCACAACAGCTTCCAATTGCCCTTCCTGGCCCCAGACCTGCCACCAATCCTATCCCCATATTGGATCCAGATTGGCCACTTAAAATCTTCCATTTTTCATTTAGCAAGTACATACATTCTACCTCCTACTATGTGTCAAGAACTATTTTCAATTCAAATCCCTATCCTCCGGGAGGTTACATTTTAGTGAGGTCATGGGTAAATGGATGATATAGATAGATTAATGCCTGATAGATAGATAGATTACATAGTATATTAGATTTTGGCAAATACTATGAGAGAGGGAGGGAGCTGGGGAGCTGGAGGCAGCAGATAGAAAATGTTAGGAAGGAGGATTAATCTTATAAATATAGGGTAAACAAAGAAGGTCTGACTGAGAAGTTGACCTTTCAGCAAAGGCTTAAAAGAAATGAGGGGATGGAGATCTGGGGGCAAGACTGATTTTAGTTGAATGTCTGTGCTTGGAGACAAGGTGGGAATGTACCTGGATGGAGCACAGTGGGCGAGGGGAAAGTTATAGAAGCCAGAAAGGGTCTGGAACTACAAAAATGATTCAGTTCCCCCGCTTAATAGTATATAAATACAAATAAAATTCAAATTCCCTAATGTGAATTCCAAGGCCTTCCTTGGCCTTATTTTCATTTACCTTTTAAATTGCAATTCTAGACACTGTCTTCCTCACCTTTGTATGGAATCCACTTTAAACAATGTATAGCACAGAGCGGGTATTCAATATATACAGCACAATAAATGAACAAAAATACAATTTGAATAAGGAAAGAATTGCACTCAAACTGCTCTAAGAGAAATACAAAGATTATCAGATTTGGTGACGTCATCATTGAAGAAAGGGCACAGATATCTGGCTTCTGAATAGCCCACGGTTGAGATTTAGCAACAATCTACTATCTGCCAAGTGCTTACTTCCTATCACCCTTTGCCCAGTCTAGTGCCTGCCTGTCTCATTCCCACAGGGCAGGTAGTCAAATATCAGTTAGATCATCCCCAGTGCATTAGCAGGAAAGTTTGAAGAGTTATGCCTCCTATTGGTATTTCCATCTAAATAATCATCTCTTTAAGGTACAAAACTTCAAAACTTAAAGGATTTGCTTTTTAATGGTGGGATTTCAAGCACTGATAAAAAATAGATTGAGAGATATGTGAAGAAAGCAAGAACTCCTTGGACGATTTCAGATTACACCAGATAAGTGGTCATCTTATCCACGTATAGATAATAAAAATCAATCCCTGAAATTCCTTCTGCTTTATATTTCACACGGTATTCATATACTCTACCTCCTTTGAAGTCTGCAGTGGAAATACTGGACCAATTTTATACATGAATGTCGGGCCACACCCTGAAGGCCTGCAAGCCCTGTACTTGCCCATCCTGGAGACGGAGGAAAAGAGCCCATATTCAACAACAAACACATCAATGGTTTAGTAGATGGGGGAGTCTTACCTGTCTGAAAGAAGGTCCTGGAGTGACATGCCATCGTGTGGCAGAAGGTAGTCAGGGCATGGCAGCAGTCTCCTCTCGCTTTTGCGGGGGGGGAGGTTACCAGTATCAGGTTGGCTCATCAGTTACCAGGGAAACAAGCAGAGGGGCATGTCCCTCACCTCCCCTTTGATAAGCTCTCAAGGTGGAGGTGTTCTGATCTAAAGGTTAGAGTAATCATAAGCAGGAGCAGGGGGCAAGGGAAGGTCAGTCCTGTGAGTAGGGTTCAGGTGAAACAGGCACTGTGCAGTCTAGCAGGGGATGTACAGAGAGCAAGAGAGCAGCCATCTTTGGTGGCCTGATCATACAATGAGGAAAACAAAAGACTTATGGAATAGCATAAAAGGACAAATGACAGGCACAATGAAGCCAAAATGAATTCAAAATGGAATTCAAAGCCAATGCTTTTTCAAGCAGAAAGAGAGAAAGTTTGAGATCAAGACAACAAGAGAGAGATAGGATGAAATTTAATAATGTGAGCCTAAATTAACTCTCTGGGATGTGTGAATCTGTAACCTGCAATTTTGTAATTTAGTCTTAGTTCCTGCGTACCTCTTAGTGTGAGTGTTTTGTTGTGCCAAGTGTAATTTCAGTTTTAAAATGGTTATATTTCCTGTATTGTAGCTACAGAGAACAACCTGACTTCTTCAAAAGTTCTATTAAGAGCATAGTGTTATTAAGTGTTGTTAAGAGCGTAGACTTTGAACCCTGATTACCCAACTTCAAATCCTGGCTTTGAATTTTACTGATTCGTGATCTTGGGCAACTTATTTCACCTCTGTGCCTCAATTTCTTTATCTATATATAAACCCATTTGTCTCATAAGATTGTTGTGAGGATTACATGAGTTAATATCAAAACAGTGTCTAAAATAGTCCCTGGTACACTCCAAGTATTTATAAGGGAATCAACTATTATTGTTTCCTGTTCAACAGAACAAAAAGCTGTCTGTTCTAACATTGAAGAAGAAACTCTTCATGTTGGAAATATTGAAAGAAACTACATTGATCCCCATGTAGCACATTATTCATTTTATGCTGTTTTAGGGGTGTGAGGCTGCCGCAACTAAAATTCAGGAAATGCAATTTTTTTTCACACTACACTTGGATGAAGAAACATGCTTTTAAAAAATCACACCCTCTGGGTTTTTGTCTTTGGAGACTTAGAATTGGAGACCAAACCAGGACATGAGCACTGTATCTGGGGATAGATCTCATTCTAGAAATATACTGATTACCACCCTGGAGGGTAAAAGAATTTGTTTTAATTGGAATTTAAGAATGAAGAGACCTTTAAGAGCAATTCTATTTGATAGGTATTTTAGGACTCCAACCAGGATGCTTTTGAACTGTGATGTTGGAGAAGATTCTTGAGAATCCCTTGGACTGCAAGGAGACCAAACTGATCCATCCCAAAGGAAACCAGTCCCGAATATTCATTGGAAGGACTGATGCTGAAGCTGAAACTCCAATACTTTGGCCACCTGATGCAAAGAACCAACTCAGTGGAAAAGACCCTGATGCTGGGAAAGATTGAAGGTGGGAGGAGTAGGGGACGACAGAGGATGAGATGGTTGGATGGCATCACTGACTCAATGGACATGAGTTGGAACAAGCTCTGGGAGTTGGTGATGGACAGGGAGGTCTGGCATGCTTTAGTCCATGGGGTCACAAAGAGTCAGATATGACTGAGCAACTGAACTGAACTGAAGAGACCTAGAAGTTTACAAATACCAAAGACCAGCTAAGAATGAAAAGCCATGATTCTAAGAACTCAAGAGTTAATTTAAGTTTCATTTTCCAAGGAACAGAAGGTTCTTAATAAAGTTGCCTAGACAACAGCAGCTCAGTCCCAGGGCAACCACCCCCATGATTTCTCACCATCCTGCACCAGCTCACACCAACCCCATAAACAACTTCAAGGCCATTCAGGGTCCCTCAGAATGGTTGCTGGCTGCTGTTAGTAGACCCTTGTGGCTGCAAACAGAAGCATCAACATATCTAATTTGGCTGACCCAAGGTGTGGGCAAGATGTAGGTCGCGATGCAGCAGCTGGTGCCTAGGAAGAATCTCATATGCTAGGTCAGTCATAGCTCCAGTTCCTTCCATGACAATAAAGGGAGGACCGCCTCCATGCAGAGGTATTCAAAAGGGCACAAGGCAATTTCACATAATTTTTATTTGTTTTCTAAATCTTGTTGAGTCTCATTTTTTTTTCTACAATTAGCACTTTGTTTTTCAAAATGTTCACAATTATAAACATGATTTTTTTTTTTTTTTGCCACATGGTATTTGGGATTTTAGTTCCCCAATCAGGGATCAAACCCATGCCCCTTGCAACTGGAAGCCCAGAGTCTTAACTGATGGATCAGCAGGGAAGTCACTGAATATATTTTATAGTCAGGAACTAATGAATAGTGCCAGTGGATACTATAAGCTTTTTCCAAACTGAAAGATTTGAATCCTACATGTTTCCTTCATGATATTTTATCACAATTATATTCAGTGGTTGGATTATTCACTTACTATCTCCCTTCCCTTCTAGACAGTAAGACCTATGAAAGTGGAGACTACATGGATGTCTTACAACAATATGACCTCTGTGCCTGGCTTGGTGTCTTGCATAGAGCTTAGGATTCACAAAATGATTAATGAATGAATCCACTGCCATTTATAAAGAGTTTAAAACTATGGCTTTTATGATAAATAAGTGATTTTGAAGAAATTCCTCTTAATGATGCAGGGAATCATTTTGATAAGCCCTTTTGGTAAGGCAGGTAAAAGGCAACGTGAGGAATAAGTAAACAGAAACAGTATAAATTATAAAGTATCAGATTTATATTGTAAGTATTCTGTTTAAAGTGAGTATATCTTTCAGTGAATCTAAACCTATGCAGATTATGTCAGAATACAGAAGATGGATAGATAGAACACAAAATAGGAGATACATATATCTAAATATATATATATATATATATATATATAGAGAGAGAGAGAGAGAGAGAGAGAGAGAAAGAGAGAGAGAGAGAAAGAGAGAGAGAGAGAGAGAGTTGCATAATAAATTACTCCAAAACAGCACCTTAAAACAACAAACGCTTGTTATCTTAGTTTCTCTTGGTCAAAAATCTGGTGGCAGCTTAGCTGGGGAGTTCTAGCTCAAGGTCTCAAGGTTCCAGTCAAGGGATGGCTGGGGTTACAATCATCTCAAGGCTCTTTGATTGGGATGGAAGTATCCACTTTCATCTATAATCATGTAACCACCACCGTAATCAAAATACAGTATATTCCATTATCCCACCAAATTTTCTAATGTGTGTTTTTTTAATTAATTTATTTTTTAAATGAAGGATAATAGCTTTACAGAATTTTGTTGTTTTCTGTCAAATCTCAACATGAATCAGCCATAGGTATACATGTATCCCCTACCTTTTGAATCTCTGTCCCCATCCCACCCCTCTAGGTTGATACAGAGCCCCTGTTTGAGTTTCCTGAGATATATAGCAAATTCCCGTTGGCTATCTATCATACATATGGTAATGTAAGTTTCCATGTTACTCTTTCTATACATCTCACCCTCTCCTCCCCTCTCCCCATGTCCATAAATCTATTCTCTGTCTGTTTTTCCATTTGCTTTCCTGCAAATGAATTCCTCAGTACCATTTTTCCAGATTCCAATATATGCGTTAGAATACAATATTTATCTTTTTCTTTTTCTGACTCATTCACTCTGTATAATAGGTTCTAGGTTCATCCACCTCATTAGAACTGACTCAAAGACATTCCTTTTTATGGCTGAATAATATTCCACTGTGTATATGTACTACATTCCTTTATCCATTCATGTGTCAGCAGACATCTAGGTGACTTCCATGTCCTAGCTATTGTAAGTAGTGCTGCACTGAACAATGGGATACATCTGTCTTTTTCAATTTTGGTTTCCTCAGGGTATATGCCTGAAGTGGAATTGCTAGGTCATATGGTGGTTTTATTCCCAGTTTTTTAAGGAATCATCATAACATTTTCCATAGCGGCTATACCAATTTACATTCCTACCAACAATGTAAGAGCATTCCCTTTTCTCCACACCCTCTCCAGCATTTACTGTTTGTAGACTTTTCAATGATGGCCATTCTGACTTGTGTGAGGTGATATCTCATTGTAGTTTTGATTTGCATTTCTCTAATAATGAGCCACGTTGAGCATCTTTTCATGTGTTTGTTACCCATCTGTATGTCCTCTTTGGAGAAATGTCTTTTCCCACTATTTGATTGGGTTTTTTGTTTTTCTGGCATTGAGTTGTATGAGCTGCTTGTATATTTTGGAAATTAACCCTTGGTCAGTTGTTTCATTTGCTATTGTTTTCTCCCATTCTGAGGGTTGTCTTTTCACCTTGCTTATAGTTTCCTCTGCTGTGCAAAAGCTTTTAAGTTTAATCAGGTCACACTTGTTTACTCATGCTTTTAGTTCCACTACTCTAGGGAATGGAGGTCATAGAGGATCTTGCTTTGATTTATGTCATTGAGTGTTCTGCCTATGTTTTGCTCTAAGAGGTTTATAGTTTCTGGTCTTATATTTAGGTCTTTAATCCATTTTGAGTTTATCTTTGTGTATGGTATTAGGAAGTGTTCTAATTTCATTCTTTTACATGTAGCTGTCTGGTTTTGCCAGCACATTTATTGAAGAGGCTGTCTTTGCCCTATTGTATATTCTTGCCTGCTTTGTCAAAAATAAGTTACCCATAGGTGCATGGGTTTATTTCTGGGTGTTCTATCTTGTTCCATTGGTTTATATTTCTGTTTTTGTGCCAGTACCACACTGTCTTGATAATTGTAACTTTGTAGTAGAATCCGAAGTCAGGAAGGTTGATTCCTCCAGCTCTATTCTTCTTTCTTTGGACTGCTTTGGCTATTTGGGGTCTTTTGTGTTTCCATATGAATCATTAAATATTTTGTTTTAGTTCTGTGAAAAATGCCACTGGTAATTTGATAGGGATCACATTGAATCTGTAGATTGCATTTGATAGTATAGTCATTTTCACAATATTGATTCTTCCTACCCAGGAAAATGGAATCTCTCTCCATCTCTTTATGTCATCTTTGATTTCTTTCATTAGTGTCATAATTTTCTGTGTACAGTTCTTTTGTCTCCTTAGGTAAGTATATTACTAGATATTTAATTCTTTTTGTTGCAGTCAAGAATGGGATTGATTCCTTAATTTTTCTTTCTAATTTTTCACTGTTAGTATATAGAGATGTGAGTAATTTCTGTGTATTAATTTTGTATCCTGAAACTTTGCTAAATTCACTGATTAGCTCTAGTAATTTTCTGATACTATCTTTTTCTATGTACAGTATCATGTCATCTGCAAACAGTGAGAGCTTTACTTCTTCTTTTCTGATCGGGATTCCTTTTATTTCTTTTTCTTCTCTGATTGCTGTAGTGAAGACTTCCAGAACTACGTTGAATAATAGTGATTAAAGTGGACACCCTTGTCTTCTTCCTGATCTTAGTGGGAATGCTTTCAGTTTTTCATTACTGAAAAAAAAATCTCCTACTATTATTGTATTACTGTCAATTTAGTGTTTTTCTTATTGAGATGTTCCTATGTTGGGTGCATAACTGTTAAGTGTTAGTCGCTCAGTCATGCCTGACTCTTTGTGACCCCATGGACTGCAGCCCACCAGGCTCCTCTGTCCATGAGATTTTTCCAGGCAAAGATACTGGAGTGGGTTGCCATTTCCTTCTCCAGGGGATCTTCCCAACCCAGGGATCGAACCTGGGTCTCCTGCACTGCAGGCAGATTCTTTACCAACTGAGCTACAAGGGAACATAGACATTTACAATTGTTATGTCTTCCTCTTGGATTGATCCCTTGATCATTATATAGTGTCCTTCCTTATCTCTTGTAATATACTTTATTTTAAGGTCTATTTTGTCTAATATGAGGATTGCTACTCCAGCTTTCTTTTGCTTCCTATTTGCATGGAATATATTTCTCCATCCTCTCACTTTCAGTCTATGTGTGTCTTTAGGTCTGATGTGGGTTTCTTGTAGACAGCACATATATGGGTCTTGTTTTTGTATCCATTCAATCAGTCTGTGTCATATAGTTGGAGCGTTTAATCCATTTACATTTAAAGTAATTATTGATATATATGTTCCTATGGCCATTTTATTGTTTGGAGTTCAATGTTGTAGATCTTTTTCTTCTCTTGTATTTCGTGACTGTATAAGTCCCTTTAACATTTGTTGTAAAGCTGGTTTGATGGTACTGAATTTTGTTTAACTTTTGCTTGTCTGAAAAACTTTTGATTTCTCCATCAATTTTGAATGAGATCCTTGCGAGGAAGAATAATGTTGGTTGTAGATTTTTCTCTTTCAGTCCTTTAAATATATCCTGCCATTCCCTTCTGGCCTGCAGAGCTTCTGCTGAAAGATTATCTGTTAAATGTATGGGGTTTCCCATTTATGTTTAGTTGTTGTTTCTCCTTTGCTGCTTTTAATATTCTTTCTTTGTGTTCTTGGTCTTTGTTAGTTTGATTAGTATGTGTCTTGGCGTGTTTCTCCTTGGGTTTATCCTGTATGAGACTCTTTGTGCCTCTTGGACTTGATTGACTATTTCCTTTTCCATGTTGGGGCAACTTTCAACTATAATCTCTTCAAAAATTTTCTCATACCCTTTCTTTTTCTCTGCTTCTTCTGGGACCCCTGTAATTCAAATGTTGGTGTGTTTGATATCATCCCAGAGGTCTCTGAGACTATCTGCAGCTCTTTTCATTCTGTTTACTTTACTCTGATCTTCAGAAGTTATTGCCACCATTTTATCTTCCAGCTCACTGATTCATTCTTCTGCTTCAGATATTCTGCCATTGATTCCTTCCAGAGTGTTTTTAATTTCAGTAATTGTGTTGTTTGTCTCTGTATGTTTATTCTTTAATTCTTTAAGGCCTTTGTTAACTGATTATTGCATTTTCTATATTTTATTTTCAAGGTTTTTGATCATCTTTACTATCACTATTCTGAATTATTTTTCAGGTAGTTTGCCTATTTATTCTTCATTTATTTGGACTGCTGTGTTTCTAGTTTGTTCCTTCATTTGCATAGTATTTCTCTGCCTTTTCATTTTTTTTTTTTTAAACTTACTGTGTTTGAGGTCTCCTTTTCCCAGGCTTCAAGGTTGAACTCTTTCTTCCTTTTGGTTTCTGCCCTCCTAAGGTTGATCTAGTGGTTTGTGTAAGCTTTGTATAGGGTGAGATTTGTGCTGAATTTTTTGTTTGTTTGTATGTTTTTCCTCTGATGGGCAAGCCTGAGTGAGGTGGTAGTCCTTCTGCTGATGACTGGGTTTGTATTTTTGTTTTGTTTGTTGTTTAGATGAGACATCCTACACAGGGTGCTACAGGTGCCTGAGTGATGCTGGGTCTCATATTCAAGTGGTTTCCTTTGTGTGAGTTCTATCTGATACTCCCTAGGGTTCTATCTACTACTCCCTGGTAGTCTATGGTCTTGGAGTCAGTGCTCCCACTTCCAAGTCTCAGGGCTTGATCTCAATGTATTATTTCAGAAATAGTCTGATGGTATAAATGTGTCCTCAGAGAGTGGAACAGGGAGCTGTGCTGATGTTTGCTGCCTCCACTGGAGCCACTGGTATTGCCATGGTTTGGCTCCTGGGCCTGCACTCCACTGCTAGGCTTCCACTCACCAGATTCAGGGAACCTTCCAGGAGTCACAACTCTGGTTACTGATCCCAGGGCTTCCCATCAGTTCTCACAGAGGCCTCTGGTGTCAATCTACCACTGCTGTGAGTATCAGGCTCTCTTTTGTGCTAAGCAGACACTGCCATCTGAGTTACAAGCTGAGCTACACTGCCGTCTCAGCCAGTATAACTGGAAGCTCATATGTTTTTAAAGTCAGTTCCTTGTCCTACTCCTAATCACTGACAACCACCGACATGTTCTCCATCCTGTCTCTATAGTTTTGACTTGAAATACATATAAATCAGATATTCATCTGTAAGTACAAGTGAAAGCATACAGTGTTAATACAATCTTTGCCTTGGGTTCCTTTCATTTTTTGTTACTGAGGAGTATCCCATTATAGGGAACTTCATTCATTTACAGGTTGATGAACACTTGGGATCACTTCAGTTTGGGGCAATTATACCTAAAGCTGTCTAGATGTCCATGTGAAGATCTCTGTATGGATAATTTCAATTTTCTCAGGTACATACCTAGTAATAAGCTTGCTGTTGTGTTATATGGTAAGTATAGATTTAACTTTATAAAAAACTGCTAAATCATTTTCCAAAGTGGCTGTACCATTTTGCATCCCCACCAGTGATGTATTAGGGATCCAGTGTTCCAGGGCCTGGCCAGCCCTTGGTATTGTCATTTGATGTTACCACTGATTTTTTCACCCCAGGCATTTTGTTGAGTATGCAGTGGTACTTACTATGGGTATTATTTGTACTCCTTTAATGACCAAAATTTTTGTATGTTTGCTATTCTTATCTCTTCTTTGGTAAAGTGTGCTTTTGCTCATTTTTTATTTGATTTTTTGTCTTGGTCAGAGGCAGAGAAGAAACTACAGAAAGAGGATAGTCAAAAGTTTTTCCTCTTTTTCCCTCTCTAGAGTAAAAATTCAGAGAGGTACAACTGAGCCTGGCCAACCAAAATAATGACTGCATAACTGGTGTTCTGCACAGAGTATTAAGTAGCTCTTAGCAGCTGAACCTTGAGAAACACAAACTTCCTGAAGACATCCAGATCGAGAAGAGGTATCTGCACTCCCATGCTCACTGCAGCATTATTCACATCAGCCAAGATATGGAAACAACCTAAATTCTCATCAATGGATGAATTGGCACATACACACAAGGGAATATTATTCAGCCTCATAAAAGAAAGAAATCCTGTCATTTGTGACAACATGATGGATCTAGAAGATATTGCTGCTGCTTTTGCTAAGTCACTTCAGTTGTGTCCAACCCTGTGCAACCCCATAGACAGCAGCCCACCAGGCTCCTCAGTCCCTGGGATTCTCCAGGCAAGAACACTGGAGTGGGTTGCCATTTCCTTCTCCAATGCATGCATGCATGCTAAGTCGCTTCAGTCGTGTCTGACTCTGTGCAACCCAATGGACAACAGCCCACCGGGCTCTTCTATCCACAGAATTTCCTAGGCAAGAATCCTGGGGCGGGTTGCCATTTCCTTCTCCCTAGAAGACATTATGCTAAAGGAAATAAGCCAGTCACAGAAAGAAAAATACTGCCAGATTTCACTTATATTTGGAAACTAAAATAGTAAAACTCATTAGAAACAGAGGACAGAATTGTAATTGCTATGGACTGTGTGGATCACAATAAACTGTGGAAAATTCTGAAAGAGATGGGAATACCAGACCACCTGACCTACCTCTTGAGAAACCTATATGCAGGTCAGGAAGCAACAGTTAGAACTGGACATGGAACAACAGACTGGTTCCAAATAGGAAAAGGAGTACATCAAGGCTGTATATTGTCACCCTGCTTATTTAACTTCTATGCAGAGTACATCATGAGAAATGCTGGGCTGGAAGAAGCACAAGCTGGAATCAAGATTGCCGGGAGAAATATCAATAACCTCAGATATGCCAATGATACCACCCTTTTGGCAGAAAGTGAAGAGGAACTAATAAGCCTCTTGATGAAAGTGAAAGTGGAGAGTGAAAAAGTTGGCTTAAAGCTCAACATTCAGAAAACGAAGATCATGGTATCTGGTCCCATCACTTCATGGCAAATAGATGGGGAAACAGTGGAAAGTGACAGACTTTGTTTTGTGGGACTCCAAAATCACTGCAGATGGTGACTGCAGCCATGAAATTCAAAGATGCTTACTCCTTGGAAGGAAAGTTATGACCAACCTAGATAGCATATTCAAAAGCAGAGACATTATTTTTTGCCAACAACGGTCCGTCTAGTCAAGGCTATGGTTTTTCCTGTGGTCATGTATGGATGTGAGAGTTGGACTGTGAAGAAAGCTGAGCGCCAAAGAATTGATGCTTTTGAACTGTGGTGTTGGAGAAGACTCTTGAGAGTCCCTTGGACTGCAAGGAGATCCAACCAGTTTATCCTAAAAGAGATCAGTCCTGGGTGTTCATTGGAAGGACTGATGTTGAAGCTGAAACTCCAATAGTTTGGCCACCTCATGCAAAGAGCTGACTCATTGGAAAAGACCCTGATGCTTGGAGGGATTGGGGGCAGGTGGAGAAGGGGACGACAGAGGATGAGATGGCTGGATGGCATCACCAACTGGATGGACATGAGCTTGGGTAAACTCTGGGAGTTGGTGTTGGACAGGGTGGCCTGGCATGCTACAATTCATGGGATCGCAGAGTCAGACATGACTGAGCAACTGAACTGAATGTGAGGTGGGAGGGAAGAGGGAGGATCAAAGAATATGGAATTTCTGTTACTCAAGATAAAGAAGTTCTGGAGATCTACTCTGCAAAACAGGGCCTATGGCTAATAATACTATATTTTAAATTTTGCTAATAGGGCAGGTCTTATGTTAAATACTCTTACCACAAAAGGAAAATAAAAATAGAAACAAAGGGGGTGGGAGGAGATTTTAGAGGTGATTGATAAGTTTATATAATTGACTGTGATAATTTCACACATGTATACTTTTGTCTAAACACATTTGTGTACATCAACTATCTATAGAATTTGTACATCAGTTATACCTCATTAAAATGCTTTTTTAAAAAGTAGAGGAAAAAACAACAAGAAATCTAAGGTGTTCCAGAAGAACTATATAGAGAAAAATGGAGGAGAGAAAATCACCAAGTATATAAGAAAATAAATATTAGCAGAACTGAAGGTTGAAATTCTCCCAATTGAAAAAGGCCACTGACTACCAATTGGTCTACTTCTTGTTTCAGCAGTGAAAACTACCTGCTGAGTGACAATACGATAAACAATGAAAATGACACAAACAAAGTGAACTACCAGGAAAATGGAGTGGGAAATAGTAAAAGAATGGGTCTTGGCAAGGGCAAATTCTCTTTTACAGCTAGCATCTTGGGGAAGATGGCTCTGAACCACTATGTCCTAGGGTTAAGCTAGATCAACTTATTAAAAACAGGAAGGATTTACAATAATGTGCAACTAGTCAGTAATCTGGACCTTGTAACTTCAGAACTAGTTTTCATCACCTAATCTATCATGGGTGAACATGTGGTCCTATCTTACATGACCAGTATGCAGATCACACTGACATGCTGACGTGCTAGAGCTGGCTAGTGTTAACTTGGAAGAGCCAATTGGTAAAGTTTCAGTACTTGACATTACATTGGTGGCTTGAAATCAGCCATGACAGGAGTATTTATACCAGAAATGAGAAAACACTACAAATCAAAGTGAGGTTTGTTGTTGTTGTTAGCTTGTTTTTTTCTAGAGAACCCGTTTACCTTACACCACTACAAATAATTCACCATATAAGTCTAAAAACCCATAAAATGATCTATATCCTGTTCAGTGGGATGAGAGGACCAATGAATCATTGAATGTTGCAGCAAGAGCAAATTCCTATAGAAGTGTCTAAATGCTTTCTCTCAATTTTTGAGCATACCCGGTCTCAGACAGGTAACAAACGGTTTTCAGACTGACCTTAATTTCTAGAACACACTGAACATCATTTCTGTAGAGTATGAAAGTTCTCCCCACCATTCATCACCCTTAATTCAATTTCAGATATCTTAATATGCTTCTTCAGTTTCCATGTAATCACATTTAATAAAACTTTAACATGTTCCTGAGATCAATTTGCCTAACCAGTTTCACTTTAAAAATATTTCATAAAGTTAAGAAAATTAAATGAAATGAAAAACTGAAATGCTTAGGGAAGTTTCCAGCACACAGGAAATGCTCAATAAATATATCAGGAGTAAATACCATTGATAGATTATGAGTTACTTAATTCAGGGACTTCATTTTTTTTTTTTAATTTTGGTTTCATTTTATATGTATGCTTCTTAACACTTTGCAGAATGCTTGGCCTGTCCAATGTGATATTCATTGAATAAGTTAATGAACAAATAAATGATTGTAACACTTGTCCTCTTAAACTTGATATAGACACTGTTTCTACATTGAAAACAAAGATACAAGGGGTGTCAAAACCTAGAATTTTGCAGACCGACCTCAACCTGCACAAATTCATTCTGAGCATTCCCTCTCATCCAAGCAAGCTGCCCATTTTACTGCCTATGCCTTATGATTTAGCAAAAGTGAACAATATGAGGATTTGTACTGGACTCAAATCTGAACTGATAAGTAGTCTTATTTGGCCCTCTGATTTTTCCAAAGTAGGATGAGGTATGCAGGTAAGAGTGGAAAGTGACTTGTACCCCAGTTATCTCATCTGCCAAATGAGAAAACTGGAGATTTTCCTTGCATTTCTTAAATTCTATGATTTTACATAGTTAACCAGTTGATTGTGCAGAAAAACTCTTGCTCAAGAATAAAAGTTAGCTGTGCTCTGTACCATGAAAAAGTAAATAACATCAGAGTTTTTCTTTTTTTTTTTAGAGGAAGTGGACTGGATTTGCTGGTTTCTAAGTATCCTCAGGAAAGACTATGGAAGCAGGGCTCATTTGACAAGTCTGACTCAAAGTTTGTGGGGGCCAAAGCATCTGGTGCTGCTTTCTGTGTTACCTCCTATGTCTGCCATCTGTCATCATCATCAAGAAACAAGGTGCCATTACTTTGAGATTCAAGAGGTGGGACATATTTGCAAAAAAGATATTTAGGTCTAGACATTTCAATGGCAACTGATGAACCATGTCATAATATCTATATTTCCCTGTTAAGCTTGTATCATATCTAACTGATGCACAGAATCTTAATAGAATGTAGTAGGAGGAATGCCATTAATCAAATTCAAGAAGGCCAAGTATTTGGCTTACAATTTATGTTTTAAAGCCATGGTTCTTAATCTCTCTGATGAAATCCATGGACCGTTTAACAGGAAGCATTTGGGCCCAAACTTTTGCATTAAATTTAAGAAAGTTCATACCCCTGAGGCTAAACAAGTGACCCAGATTAAGAATGTCATATTTGGCTGAGTTGGGAGAGCCTGGGATGATTTCTACATTAATGTGCCTTATTTGAGTGAGGAGTTTGAGCTAAGGCAGGAGTAATTTCTGCGGGCACAAAGAGATGGGTGGAATGGAGAAGTATGGTGTTTTGTAGAACTGACAGAGCCAGCATAAGAGATGGTGTGGTGAATGAAAGACTGCTGTCCCCCTGGGAGAGAGTTAAGAACTCTGGAATGTAATTCTGCCTATGACTCCGAATATCTGTGTGATGTCACAGTATTTTCTTTGTGCCTTAGTTGTCTCACCTCAATGAGGATAGAAATTATCCAAGAATTTAAAAATTCTTTTAACTCTAAAATTCTATTATTTAGAAGTACGAGATATGTAAAGAGTACAGAAAAGACTCACAGAATAGAGAAAAAATGTATGCCAAAAAGATCTGAACCTTTGAAAAAGCTTGCCTGAGGGCTAAATTTCATATTCAACATCACTGTTACTGAGTTATAATGAGTCCTCATTTTCCCCCCCTCTTTTTCCCCCTAGAAGAACATCACTTCTACCTCTTCAGCAATGATTATAATCTCAATTTTGGAAAAAACAAACAGTAGTAACCTTATACAGTACACATCTAGAATTCAAACTGCCTATGGTGAGCCCAAAAAGGAAAAAATCAATAGAAACCTCTCAATTTAAGAATCCTGTATTAAATCCATAGCCTAGATGAGCCAAAGCAGTTTGGTTGAAGTGCAGAGTATAGAAGGATGACCACTAATTTGTGCTTTTCTCACTTGGCTCTTTGATTTGAATTTCCAGATTTAGAACTAGATCTGTTTCTCTATCTTCTAGTTTTCAGCTCAAGCCTCAACCTCCAAATCAAATGTTCTATGTTTCAGAGGTGTAATGAAAGGAAAAATGATAGGTAGGTACCAGCCAATTGGAAAAAAAAAACCTTTGTAACAGTTCCTCTAGCAGAGAAAAAAAAAAAAAAAGTTCTGAACTTTTCCATAACTGTGTAAAGAATCAGGCAAACTCATTCACATCTCTTGGCTTCTCCAAAGGTTAAAAAGAAGAATGTACTTAAATGACTGACTCAAAATTCTATCCAGCTTGGGTTTGTACAGCTTGGGTTTGTTTATCACACTGCTGTAAACAATAATTTTGACTTAAATTGATGTTACTTTGTCTTCTGAGAAACTCAGACCCTCTCTTCCCTCATATATTAGCCTAGGAACTTTAGTTAACTCAGTATTTCAGAAAATCTAAAATAAACATGTCTCAAGTCCATGGAAAATAAGTATATCAATTAACTTTGTCTACCAGATATCAAGACTCATAATCCATCCTCATCTTTAACCTTGCCCAGCCGCTCTGGGACGTGGTAACTGGGACAGGCCCTTCTTTATTTTCTTACTAAACATTCAGTGTTATCCTCTCCAAGGGTACACTTACATAGATACAGTTTTAAACCAGAAAATGGGTAAAATATGTTACCATTCATCTACCACACACATTAGCTCACTTGATCGTCACAGCGCATCTAAAAAGTAATATCATAGGAAACTAAATCCAAGTGAGACTAAATTACTGGTCCAAATTCTCTTATTAAATAAAAGAACTAAGGTGCAAACCCATGTATTCTAACTGCAAGTCGATATTTCCTTCTGGATCCAAATGTCTCCCTATACTGTTGGGGCTTTCATTTGCAAAGAGTAGAGACTCAAGAATAATCTTTAAAAGGTGAGACTCTAATTAAGGAATTAGAATTTAGGATCCAAAATAGTTTGGGAACTTAGTCTCTGCATCTCTCATAGAACCCATGATCTCCTTCATTGCTTGCCTTCTTCCTATCCATGTGTCTCCTCCTATCTAGAAAATCTTCTAAAATGTTCCTATCAGAATTTTATAGACAACTGACCAAATTAACTGGCTAATAACCCAAACTCTGATTCTTACAATGGCTTTTGCACATATTGACTTACTGATTAGCCTTTGGTTGGCCTGCCCTTGAGAAAGTATCCACTCTTGGTCCAAGTCCAGTCAGTGAGAGCTTCTAGGCAAAATTTCTTTCCTTGAGGATGGGATATGTGTGGAACTGTCTCAGGCAAAAACACATACTGGATACAGAGAGCAATGACTGCCATGCCAGTGTACCCTAAAACTTTGTTAGAGACGTGAGAAATTAGCTAGAGAAAGACAGGGCATCTGATGCCCCTGTTTCCCCTGACATCACACATGTGCACAGCTAGCCATCTCCACGAGTGCTTCCAGACAGCCTGGTTATGTAAGTAGGTTAACGGATAACCTCACACGTTTTGCCTTTGCTGTATTCTGCTTTTTCCTCATCCCAGATCCCTTTAAATCATCTATGCACTTAAAACACATTTGCCCCATCCATAACATAAAGGCATATTTCTTCTGTATGGGCTAATTAAGCATAATATATAAGAATTAATCCAAAAATTTTTTTTGATTGATTTCTCTGTTGCCATAGGGTGTCATTGCTTAAACTAATATGCTTGTATAGTCTTTGCCTGAAAGCTGTCTTTGATTTGTTTGGCTGTGAGAAGTAAACCCTCTCATAATCTAATGAATACCACAAATCTAAAATGTTAAAGATTGGATCTTTATCTTGATGAATGATATATTTTGAGAAATTAGATCAAAATATCTGATTCTGCTAGATTGATAAACGGACAGTTTATCTTCTCAAATGCTCACCGATGATGCATTTCTCTCTGAAATGATATTATTCTGATTCTCTAAAGGCTCCCCCTTTAAAAGTGGCATTCCAACATGTCACACGTGTCAGGTATTCAAACATCTCACACAGTGTGTGGACATAGGTGTGCTTATGTAAGTGCCACATAGCCCCTGTAGCCTCCACAGCTTTCTCCCTCCCATGTACCGGAAGTAGTTAGACTTGCATTTGCTTCTACACATTTCACCTTGATTCTCCTTTTCTTCTTCATTTCTTTGTTGGCCCTTGAATTTGGTATCTGCCATGATTCCCTCCATATTTTGGCCCCTCATAGAAACACAAACATATTCTCTATGCCACACTCACCTACAAACACACACACACACACACACACACGCACACACACCCCTCCCATAAAAAGAAGACACTGAATACCATGGCTGTCCTTAATAATGAGGGCTCAGGGGGTCTCTGTGGCCTCCTGGAAAAGTGGCCTATTGTGGTGTAGTGGTCTGCAAATTGTGATCTTAGACTTTTAGTTCTATAACACTACCCTTTAAAGGGGGAGAATCTCAAGCAAAAAGGATGAACTTTCTCAATTATCCCCATTTCAAATGAGTTTTCTTAAAAAAAAAAAAAAAACTTTTAAAAACAGGAATTTAAGATGTTTTCCCAGAATCAGATGCAAAAATGGCAATTTCATACAAAGTAAGAAAGTGGCAGCCTAAATGTCCATCAGCAGAGGAACGGATAAAGATGTGGTATATGTATACAATGGAATATAGCTCAGCCATAAAAAAGAATGAAATAATGCCATTTGCAGAAATATGGATGGACCTAGAGATTATTATACTAAGTGAAGTAAGACAAAGATAAATATACTATATCACATATATGTGGAATAAAAATGATACAAGTGAACTTATTTATAAAACAGGAAGAGACTCACAGATCTCTCTTATGGTTACCAAAGTGGAAACTTTCAGGGAAGTGATAAATTCAGAAGTTTGGGATATAATATATACACACTACTATATATAAAGTAGATAACTAACAAGGACCTACTGTATAGCACAGAGAACTCAATGCTCTGTAATAACCTATATGGGAAAAGAATCTGAAAAGAATATATTTACACACATACACACACATATATATATGATTCACTTCGCTATACACCTGAAACTAACAAAACATTGTAAATCAATTATACTGCAATAACTTCTTTTTTAAAAAGTGGTCTGCAATTGCAGGCAAAATGGCTTCAGCTTGATACAAGTCCTTCAAAGACAGCCATAGGTATGAGTTGTTATTAATAGAATAGAAGCCCTCTAGCAAGGAAGATCTGATGCTGAAAATGAAGCTCCAATACTTTGGCCACCTGATGCAAAGAGCCAACTCATTGGAAAAGACCTTGATGCTGGGAAAGACTGAGGGCAGAAGGAGAAGCAGGCAACAGAGGATGAGGTGGTTGGATGGCATCACTGACTCAATGGACATGAGTCAAAGAGATAGTGAAAGACAGGGAAACCTGGCAAGCTGCAGTCCTGGGGTCACAAAGAGTCAGACAGGACTTAATGACTTAACAGCAACAAAGCAAGGAAGAGTGCATGGATGTAAAAAGGGACCCAAAGGGTCTGGGCACAGCAGCAATGGATCCATTACAGGCTTCCTCTTGCTAAATCCCCAGACATGTCTAGTCTTCATACACTTTTTTTCTAAGAAATATTCCCAATGACACTCCCTTCTATTTTTGTTAACCTTCTCTTTCCTTTTTTTCCTTTATATGTATATATATAATTGAAGTATAGTGGACTTACAATGTTTCAGGTATACAGCAAAGTGATTCAGTTATACACATACACATCTACTATTTTTCAGATTATTTTCCATTATAGGTTGTTATAAGATATTGACTATAGTTCCCTGTGCTATGCAGTAAACCTTTGTTGCTTGTTGAATATCTATTTTTTAAATTACAAATCTGGCATTCTATTCGTACTGAGTCAAACAAAAAGAATAAAAATATAAATTTTTAGTCAAAAATTCATAAGCTTTTTAAAAATATATATATAATTGGACAGAAATGGTATGGACCTAACAGAAGCAGAAGATATTAAGAAGAGGTGGCAAGAATACACAGAAGAACTGTACAAAAAAGATCTTCATGACCCAGATAATCACGATGGTGTGATTACTGACCTAGAGCCAGACATCCTGGAATGTGAACTCAAGTGGGCCTTAGAAAGCATCACTATGAACAAATCTAGTGGAGGTGATGGAATTCCAGTTGAGCTATTCCAAATCCTGAAAGATGATGCTGTGAAAGTGCTGCACTCAATATGCCAGCAGATTTGGAAAACTCAGCAGTGGCCACAGGACTGGAAAAGGTCAGTTTTCATTCCAATCCCAAAGAAAGGCAATGCCAAAGAATGCTTAAACTACCACACAATTGCACTCATCTCACATGCTAGTAAAGTAATGCTCAAAATTCTCCAAGCCAGGCTTCAGCAATATGTGAACCGTGAACTTCCTGATGTTCAAGCTGGTTTTAGAAAAGGCAGAGGAACCAGAGATCAAACTGCCAACATCCGCTAGATCATGGAAAAAGCAAGAGAGTTCCAGAAAAACATCTATTTCTGCTTTATTGACTATGCCAAAGCCTTTGACTGTGTGGATCACAATAAACTGTGGAAAATTCTGAAAGAGATGGGAATACCAGACCACCTGATCTGCCTCTTCAGAAATTTGTATGCAAGTCAGGAAGCAACAGTTACAACTGGACATGGAACAACAGACTAGTTCCAAATAGGAAAAGGAGTACATCAAGGCTGTATATTGTCAGCCTGCTTATATGCAGAGTACATCATGAGAAATGCTTTGCTGGTTGAAGCACAAACTGGAATCAAGATTGCTAGGAGAAATATCAATAACCTCAGATATGCAGATGACACCACCCTTATGGCAGAAAGTGAAGAGGAACTCAAAAGCCTCTTGATGAAGGTGAAAGTGGAGAGTGAAAAAGTTGCCTTAAAGCTCAACATTCAGAAAACCAAGATCATGGCATCTGGTCCCATCACTTCATGGGAAATAGATGGGGAAACACTGGAAACAGTGTCAGACTTTATTTTTCTAGGCTCCAAAATCACTGCAGATGGTGACTGCAGCCATGAAATTCAAAGATGCTTACTCCTTGGAAGGAAAGTTATGACCAACCTAGATAGCATATTCAAAAGCAGAGACATTACTTTGCCAACAAAGGTCCGTCTAGTCAAGGCTATAGTTTTTCCTGTGGTCATGTATGGATGTGATAGTTAGACTGTGAAGAAGGCTGAGCACCGAAGAATTGATGCTTTTGAACTGTGATGTTGGAGAAGACTCTTGAGAGTCCCCTGGACTGCAAGGAG
This sequence comes from Bos javanicus, assembly GCF_032452875.1. Classification (NCBI taxonomy): domain Eukaryota; kingdom Metazoa; phylum Chordata; class Mammalia; order Artiodactyla; family Bovidae; genus Bos; species Bos javanicus. The sequence continues at coordinate 31,503,662 of NC_083878.1, read as the reverse complement.
ATCCAACCAGTCCATTCTGAAGATCAGCCTTGGTATTTCTTTGGAAGAAATGATGCTAAGTTGAAACTCCAGTACTTTGGCCACCTCATGCGAAGAGTTGACTCATTGGAAAAGACTCTGATGCTGGGAGGGACTAGGGGCAGGAGGAGAAGGGGACGACAGAGGATGAGATGGCTGGATGGCATCACCGACTCGATGGACGTGAGTCTCAGTGAACTCCTGGAGTTGGTGATGGACAGGGAGGCCTGGTGTGCTGCGATTCACGGGGTCGCAAAGAGTCGGACACGACTGAGCGACTGATCTGATCTGATATATATATAATTATATTCCTATATATGTATACAATAATTATATTCCTATATATAATTGCTTTTCTTCTACCCTTGATAAAGGATTGAAAAAGAACATTAAAAAAAGAGATGGAGAAATCAGAAAACATAAATGCTATGGAAGCACTGAATATGAAATAGAAAAAGGAGGGAGGAGGAAGGAGGGTTCAGGATGGGGAACACATGTATACCTGTGGCGGATTCATTTTGATATTTGGCAAAACACAATTTGTAAAGTTTAAAAATAAAATAAAATTTAAAAGAAAAAAAAAGAAATAGAAAAAGTAAAACAAACTAGATAAAAATAAAGGGTCATCATACAGTTCAGTTGTTTTTAAACATGGCTGCTCATTAGAAATGTATCTGGAGCCTACAATACTTGGGCATTTGTATTTTTTAAAAAATTCCAAGATAATTCTGATATGCAGCTGGATTTTAAAAAGTGATTACACGTTTTTCTATTAAATGGTAGTTGTGCTGATACAGAATTCTGTTATTTTTCTGTTGACTAGTCATGATGCAATGGTATTAAGTGAGTAACAGTTGGGCTTCCATGATAGCTCAGTTGGTAAAGAATCTGCCTGCAACACAAGAGACCCTGGTTGGATTGCTGGGCCAGGAAGATCCACTGCAGAAAGGATAGGCTACCCACTCCAGTATTCTTGGGCTTCCCTGGTGGCTCAGCTGGTAAAGAATCTGCATGCAGTGTGGGAGATGTGCGGGAGACCTGGGTTTTTACATGATCACAATAGTAAAAGATACTTATCAATTTTTCACAATCAATAGCCAGACAAAAAAAGAGATTACAATTGCAAGCCATAATGGGAACATGATTAACCTAACAATATAAAATAATTACATAAAATTTGAGGAGTCAAACAGAGAGATGTGGTAGACCACTCCTTTCTTCAAACAGTCTTTTCCTTTTATTTCTGTGACATTGCTGTCTCTTGATCTTTTCACTGTTCTTGTCCAATTCATTTTGCAAGCTCACCTAACTCTGCTCTGACAATCTATCTTAGAGTTCCTCAAGGTTGTTCTAGGCTCATTTCCTTCTCCATACTTGTTCTCTCTTTGGTCTCATTCCATGGATTTAATTCTCTCTCATAGGCAGATGTTTTAAATGTTGATATCTCCCAAGTGAAGTGAAGTTCAATTTGCTCAGTCGTGTCCGACTCTTGACTCCATGGACTGTAGCCCACCATGCTCCTCTGTCCATGGCAATCTTGATTCCAGCTTGTGTTTCTTCCAGCCCAGCGTTTCTCATGATGTACTCTGCATATAAGTTAAATAAGCAGGGTGACAATATACAGATTTGACGTATTCCTTTTCCTATTTGGAACCAGTCTGTTGTTCCATGTCCAGTTCTAACTGTTAGTTTGTTCATATTTCCTTGTTTTTACTAACATTGTTTTCCATTCCAGTATGCCTTCCTGGATATCACATTACATTTAGTCATCATGTCCCCTTAGACTGTGACAACTTTTTTTTGTCTGTGACAATTTTTCAGACTTTCCTTACTTTAGTGATCTTGAAAAGTTTTGAGGGTTGTCAAGTAGTTTGTAAAATATTCTTCTATTTGGATTTATTTGATGTCCTAATATGATTACACTGGGTTAACAGATATTTTGGATGGGGTGGGGGGCGGGAAACCACAAAGGCAGAGTCATTTGCCAGAGAAGGCAATGGAACCCCACTCCAGTACTCTTGCCTGGAAAATCCATGGATGGAGGAGGCTGGTAGGCTGCAGTCCATGGGGTCATGAAGATTCGGACACAACTAAGTGACTTCACTTTCAGTTTTACTTTCATGCATTGGAGAAGGAAATGGCAACCCACTCCAGAGTTCTTGCCTGGAGAATCCTAGGGAAGGGGAAGCCTGGTGGGCTGCTGTCTATGGGGTCGCACAGAGTCAGACACGACTGAAGTGACTTAGCAGGAGCAGCAGCAGCACAGTCATTTGCATCCCATCAAATCAAGAGTACATACTACCCATGAGACTTACATATGACAATATAGTTGATGTTGACCTTGATTATCCTGGCTGAGGCATTTGTATCAAACTTCTGAACTGTAAAGTGATTCTTGTTTTCCTTTTCCATGCTGTATTCTTTGGAAAGAACTCACAATGTATAGTCCACAATTAACGAGTACAAAGGTATGCTCCATCTCTGAGAGTAGGGTAGCTACCTAAACTACTTGGAATTCTTCGGTTCAGGAGATGTAACTTTCTTTCTTTCTTTTTTTCTCTCTCCCTTTCTTTCATCATATTAGTACAAACTCACAGACATTTACTTTATACTTTAGGTTATAATCCAATACTACTTTATTGTTGTCCAATGTTTCCATCTTTGGCCATTGGGAACTGTTTCTGATTGACTTTGGTGCCCCTGAGATATATTCCCATCATTGTATTTTGTTTCTTTTCTCTTTGATACTTTTGTACTTCCTGACACTCTAAGATGTAACTTATTCTGTATATTTCTGCTGCAGTCCTAGAATCAGATATTTCTCCAAGAAGCCCTGATTTCTTGTATCACAGAATGGTATTATAAACAAAGATCTAAGAGTCTGATGTGCTCATGGTGACCTAAATGTCCTTACTTCTAGGCTTTTTCCTCTGACAGAGCAAGGGAATATATGTATGTATCCTAACTAGTGCTTATATACATATATATATACATTTTTATATATAACCATCTATATCGATAGTAGGCTAAACATGAGTTTATACTCATGTCTCCAATTCTCATCCATGACCACAGGGATTATTATGGTATTTCCCTCATGCTTATCTGTAATCCACTCCCACTGCAACAGTGAAAACCCTGACTGCCACTGGCTATCATCCATTTAGTACTTAATGAGGGAGACCCGGGTTCAATCCCTGGGTCAGGAAGATCTTCTGGAGAAGGAAATGGCAACCCACTCCAGTATTCTTGCCTGGAAAATCCCATGGACGGAGGAACCTAGTTACAGTCCATGGGGTCGCAAAGAGTCGGACACAACTGAGTGACTTCACTTTCTTTCACTTTCACTTTGTTCAATTCCACTATCAGTTCAGTTCAGTTCAGTCGCTCAGTCGTGTCCAACTCTTTGTGATCCCATGAATCGCAGCACTCCAGGGCTCCCTGTCCATCACCAACTCCCGGAGTTCACTCAGACTCACCTCCATCGAGTCAGTGATGCCATCCAGCCATCTCATCCTCTGTCGTCCCCTTCTCCTCCTGCCCCCAATCCCTCCCAGCATCAGAGTCTTTTCCAATGAATCAACTCTTCGCATGAGGTGGCCAAAGTACTGGAGCTTCAGCTTTAGCATCATTCCTTCCAAAGAAATCCCAGGGCTGATCTCCTTCAGAATGGACTGGTTGGATCTCCTTGCAGTCCAAGGGACTCTCAAGAGTCTTCTCCAACACCGCAGTTCAAAGGCATCAATTCTTCGGCACTCAGCTTTCTTCACAGACCAACTCTCACATCCACACGTGACCACTGGAAAAACCATAGCCTTGACTAGACGGACGTTTGTTGGCAAAGTAATGTCGCTGCTTTTCAGTATGCTATCTAGGTTGGTCGTACACTATACCTAGATAGAATTATCAGGCTTTTTAACCCATACTGCAGTACAGTGCTTATGTACACTTTCTGTTGCTTTCAGTCTTACAGACTCCATTACTTCCCAAAGTTACTTAGGTCAGCATCTTTATCTCTCACCCTCCAAGATTAAATTTTTATCATCATTCTTATTGTATATTAACACCATTCCTACTGTAGAGTAAGTGACTAACAAGCAATTGCTGTCTGGTTGCAAGAATAAAATAATTTAATTAGAAAACTTTCAGCTGCTTAAGAGAGGAGACAAAGAAAAAGAGAAAGGAGGAAGAGAGGGAGAAGAAGAGAAGAAGACAAAGTAGAGTTTGAATTCACGCTCTACCACTAATTATGATTTGCGCTAAGTTATTTAATGTCTCAGAAACTCAGTTCCTTCATCTGTATCATAGGATTATTGATAACCTAAAAGAAGTGTTGTAAGGAAATATGAGAAAATGTACATAAGTTGTCTGGAAGAACACGAATTCTGAGTAGTAATTGTATCCTCAACATTAGTTCCTTTCCATTCTTGGAGATTTCTAGAATCATCAAAGTCCACATCAGGGGTTCCAAGAAGTACTTCATCATGAAAATCACTTCCTTGTCCAGCTGATCCCTGAAATTCTTTCTATAGGGTCAGAGTATTGTATTTATGGTGAGGATTTCAGCTTAAATGCATGTTTGGAAGAGGAAAACACTGATCCATTTTCTAAGGAAACAACAAAGAGCAATAATATTAACAGCTACCAAAATTTTAACAATTGCTGTGCTTCAGGAATTGTGCTGAGTCCTTTGAACATAAGTCTGTGATCTTCCTTGAAAGATGCCATTTTTAACTCTCATTCAAAAATGAAGAAACTCACGTATGTTTCAGTCACTGCACTAATACTACAAACCACCAGGCTAGAGGCTGATTACTAACCTCTAGTAATCAGAGACTAGATTACTATGTGGTGGTGAAGTTCAGCAGGCCTAAAAACTGGGGATATAGAGCATAAATGTGATGTGGATATTTTAAGTAACTACATTTGCTATTGTAGTTACTTTTCACTCATTTGGACTATATTAAACATCTGTACAACATAATAGAATTCAGCTCATCTTAGGTCTGCCATTCTATGATCTCAGGCAAATTATTTAATTATGCCCAACCTTGGTTTGGGGGTTCACTTAAGGTTTAAAATTCCAGTGTTCTGAGCAGGTGTTGAGAATGCGTTCTCAAGATGGACTTGACTATATGTTACTTATTTTCAAATTCATAGTCAAGGTCCCTCTTTCCTGCTCCTGCCCCTAAATTATTTGCAGAAACAGTTTGCTGTCCTACCCTTAAAACAGTCTCAAATCATACTTTTGCTACTGATGCCTCTTGTTGCATGTTCCTCTCATAATTAAAATAGAATTTCATTTTACACAGTGAACTTCAGTTGGAATGCAACTAACCCAAAAGCAAGGTTTGTGCTTTCACTCTGCCAGGCATGATGCTGAGTGCTTTAAAGGCATCACACTATCCTAGTCCTCCTACCAATCCTGTGATACATTATAGATATTGTCTTCCTTTTTCAGATGAAAAGAAACTACAAACACACATAACCCATGTGCAGACCAGCTTCAGAGACCTTTTGCAAATTGCCCAGCAAGTGGGTAGCAGTGCAGAATTCTGAATACCTGACTAAAATCCCAGCGTTTGTCCAGTGAGATAGGGGATGATTTACATAAAAAGAGTGAACTAAGAAGAGCATGGAACCAAAGTTACAGAGCTGGCGAATGGTAAAGCAAAACTGTACATTAACTGTACAGGGAGTACTGGATCCTCTAATGTTATATACCTTAAGGGAAGTTACTATCAGTACTTCTATCTTTCAAAGGAGGAAGATGAAATTGATAAGCCTAAGAGGCTTGTCAAATGTGGCCCTGATCCCTACCCAGGTAACATCTTATTCCCAAGATTACAACTTGGAAAAATTTATTTGAAACAAACAAACAAAAAAATGAGTTGGAATTCGCTACAGCTGAATCACTGTGGGCCTAGAGACCTATGTTTTTAAAAGGTTCCGCAGGAGATATATTCCCAAGTATATAAGCATCAGACAAATTCAGGTTTGCCTCATATTGAGGTCAGCCTCATTTATACTAGTACAATTCTAGGCCAGTGTTGTTCCCTTAACTGAGTAGCCTATTTTAAAGTACTGGAGGGAATTCCATGATAGTCCAGTGGTTAGGACTTGGTGTTTTCACTGTAAAGGCCCAGTTTTGATCCCTGGGTCTGGGAAATAAGATCCTACAAGAAGTGTGGTACTGAGGCCTGGTGTGCTGCGATTCATGGGGTCGAAAAGAGTCGGACACGACTGAGCGACTGATCTGATCTGATCTGATAGATAAGTAAAAAGAAATAAAATACTGGAAGTATCTCTCTCTCCCCCCTCCCACTTCTCTTTCTCTTTGTCTCTGCAAACATGGACTTCCAAAACTCATCTGTACCTTGGGTGACAAAACATTCTCTCTTCAAACAAGATCTGAGTCCCTTATTTACTCTGAGCAAAGGAGATGCAGAGGAGGGCCTGGCCCTCAGGCCCTTGAATCAGTGCCATGTCTATAGACTGCTTACAGATATATATATATTTTTTTTTTAATCTGAGATAGATTATAAAGTTTACAAGGCTTGCTTGGTGATCTCTTTACCCTGCTCCATCCACTGCCGCTCCCCTAACAACCAGCACACATATCACTATATATCAGCCCTGTCCTCAGGAAAGTCACTTCAAGCAGCCAATTTTTTTTTCTCCTTGGTCAAAAATACCCCCTGAGAGGTATTTATAACCTAACTTTCACTTAGTCTCATCTTTTCATGATCCATTTATTGAGTAAATCAAAAATGTATTTTGAGTACTATTATGTCCCAGGTGCTGTTTTAGGAGTTGGGGAGATATCCCTAACCCTACAATGTTATGGTGCATGAGTGCGCGTGCACACACACACACACACACAAGCTTTAGTCCCACATAGATAGAGTTCCATTTTCTATACCGTTCCAGAATTCTCCCCTTTCTTCTATATCTGAACTAGTAAATGATGGAACTTATCTCTCACTGGAAAATAAGCCAACCAAACAGATTAATCTCAGTTATGGCATCAATTACTGGTTATGAAGTACTAAGTCACTACTCCCAGATAACCTACATTTAATAATCAATTTCTTGTATCCGAATTTCCTGCACCATGATAAAATATGGGAAGCATTTGGCACCCAGGGAGACTTTCAACTCTTCTCAAACCCCCATAATATGCAGCCAGCTCCTCATTCCCTAAATCCATGGAAAATTAGTATCTGCAAGAATCTTATTCCTTCCAACCCAGAAATCACAAAGTTGATGGCTGTATTCTGAGTCATCATATATAGTTTCACCTCATTTATATTTCTGCATAAATTTGAAGCTGTTTTAATGTGCTCTTTCTACAGTTTTTCCTTACAGTTTTTCCCTTGTCCTTTTGGTTAAATAACTAATCCACACACCCAAGTGTGGAAAATTGGAAATTGTAAAGGGTTTGGTTCTCCCTGACTCTGCAATAGGATATAAAATCAGGGCACTGACATGAACCCACTCAGGAGAGAATGTTTTTAAAGGAATGCACCCCCCCTTCAACTTTCCAGAGATAGCAGCCCCCTAACTCTGAGTGTGTTTTCCAGATCAATTCCTAAGAACAGGACCCCACAGAAAATCAAGAGTAAATACTGCAGGCCATCTGAGAGGCAACAGGAGTAGGAAAGCCACCAATGGGGAGAGAAGATTGCTACAAGAAGATAGGGTGCAATCAAGGCAAATTTTGTGTGCCTGTTATTATTCTCTGCAGAGTAAAAGCCAAAGTGGCCTGCAAGGCCAAAGAGGAGCCACCCATCCCTCCAGTTACCTATCTGTCCCCTTCTGTCTCACGCTTCTTCTCGCCCACTCTGCTCCTGCCAGGGTTCACTCCCCAGCCCTCCAATGGAGAGGACATGTCCTCTACATGTGCTGTTCCTGCTGCCTGAGGCTTTCTTTACCCACTGTACCCCGATCTCACCCCAGTGCTCTCTATCCTCCATTCTTGCTTTAGTATTTTCTATTATAGGGTTTCCCTGGAACTCACTGTTTGTGTGTGTGTGTGTTTAGACTCTGTTGTGTCTGGCTCTTTGCAACCCCATGGCCTGTAGCCTGCCAGATTCTTCTGTCCGTGGAATTTCCCAGGCAAGAATACTGGAGCAGGTTGCCATTTCCTATTCCAACGGATCTTCCTGACTCAGGTATCAAACCCATGTCTCTTGCACACTCACTGTGTATTTTACTTATAGCTTATTTATGTATTTTTAATCTCAACTCAGAGAATGTTGGGAGGGGTTTTGTCTGTTTGCTTTATTGCTTTTTCTTACCAACAACTTGAACAGTGCTGAGCACAGATCACATGCTCAATAAGAATTTTTTGAATAAACAAACAAATAAGTATGTTATGAGTGACCCTGCAACCATGATTATGTTTAAAACAACAACAATGGAACTTAATTTAGTGTTTTATCTCTTCTGGTGCTAACAGATGTGAGCTTTTAAGTGTCAAATGCACAAGGCATTGACCAATATTAAATGATACTGGGAAAAAAAAATCTACTCTCTTTCCATTTCTTCTGATTACATCAAGAATAAGCCTCTTGTCAAGCCTCAGGCTTAGATCTGCAATTAAAATTGTTTTAATTGCAATTTAAATTGTTTTCATTGCTTTTTAATTTTTATTGCCAGGTAATCCAATGATAAAATTTCCCTTTTAAAATTTTCATTTGTGAAAAGAAGGGAAGAAAAAAAGAAAGAAAAAGGTGGAGGAAGGAATGGAAAAAGAAGGACGGAGGGAAAGACAGAGAGGGAGGAAGGGAGAATGAAGGAAAGAGAAGGAAAGAGAAACAAAGGTTGATTGATTGATTGATGGATGGATGAATAGAAACAGCTTAGGTGGTGCATAGACTTTGGAAAATAATGATAAAGATGGTATAGCAATTATTAGTACTTTGGAAGCACATTTCCTTGTGACTATGCACATTCTATCCCTGGGAGAATACGGTAGGTATGTACTCTGGATACTAATCTCTGCTAGCAGTAGCAGCCCAGGATCCCGGTTGAACACACACGCTGTGTGAACTTCCTCCAAATAGATCCTCTGGGATAGCCCCTGAGTGCCAGTCAGGTACTGGGAAGGTTACAGGGAAAGAGAATCAATTATTAAAAGGAGACAAAATTTTCAACTCCTGACAGTCTCTTCTGTTAGGTGGCAATGGATGTTTTTAGAAAATGATGACAGTAGAGCAGAACTGTGCTAATCCTGGGCAGGGGGGGCAGCTTCAAGGAGAGCCCTAGAGGAGGTCTGCCATGTCATCATGCTGGTGAGTGGTTGTGGAGCCCACTGCCAATCAGCTGTGTGTTTCATCCCCTCCATTGTCTGTGCAAGAACACTGACAGGCCCCTGGCCCTGTCTGACCTCATCACAGCCTTCAAATACAGCACAGAATCTTGCTGATTGCTGACTTCCCCCGGGAACACAGACTTACTGCATCTCGAGTGGGAGAACATGTCATTCTTTAAAAAAAAAGGGGGGGGGGCACAGACATATTTGAACTATAAAGAAATAACAACAAAACAAACCACATCTTTCTTATTTTTCCTTGAGCATTTGAACGCAATTTGTTTTCATTTTTATATTTTAAGGGGAAACCATGGGAGATTTGATGGTTAGAATAGAAATGAAGTATAGAGCATATTGCTTTTTTTTCTGTCCTCCCCCACAGAGCTGACAGGATGAATGTCTTTGCCTTCAGCTCTGAAATTTGTATTCTCTACTATCTGAGAAGAAAATACAGGCTAATGTCCATTCTGCTGCCTTTTTCCTCATTTTGTTTATCCTTGCAAGGTAGAATTTTGAAGAAAAATGAAACACATTAATCTTTATCTAGCAATATATTTCTCCCCTGTTTAAATCCTTTAAAAGGCATATTAGTATAAGTGACCTTGTATTTCTTTCAAAAATCTGCATCCTTCTCAGGCCTTTTCAAGCTAAACAGGTCACTGAGCTGAATTCAGTCTCATAGGAATATTTCTCATCCTTCTTTCCAGCTGTACCAGGCAGTACCTCTGCATGCCTTGGAAATCTCTGTGTGGGAAGGAGGCAACAGGCTTGGAAGCCATGAATCATCCCAAGATTTGACTTCCCTATGGGATCTCTTGAAAAGGACTTCTGATACAAAAGGAACATCTTCCATCACTGGTTGTGAAGGATGAGGCATAATGTTTTTATTTTTTTATTTTTTTATGTGGTATTAGCTTATTGTCATTCAAATAGCACATGAATGAGAATTTGTTGAATTACATTCTTGTAGCAATCAATGGTTGCTCAGAAAATGCATTGTTCTATCCAAGTCATATACCATTACAGTGTTTCTTTAAGACCAGGATATTTCCTAGAAGCCAGTGATGTTTTTTATCTCATGAAAAAATAAATTGACCTGTCCCTTTGAATGTGTTTTATAAGGATATAATAAATAACACAGTAATGATTATATATTTCTGTAAACATAGTATTCTTTAGAAAATAATGTTGAAAGTCTACTCAGGAGTAATCTTCCTTAACCCTTTAAAATTTATATTTCATATGGAAGTATCTCCATATTAGTTATTCATTAAAATATCAATGTCCTACAGTTGGTATTACATATTTAATTTTTAAATGTTGAAACCCCATCATGAATAATAAAAAATGTTATATAATTAGAAGACTAAGAAGGGGCTTGTCATACAATCTTTGTGAATATACTTCATGTTATTTGACCAGAAATGTCATCCCTAAAAATTTTGAGTAGTAATTATTTACCAAACTTAAAATTTTCTATAAATATAAATTTTTCTTTAAGACAAAAAAAATCATAGCTGGAACTTTGGTCTTTCTCTGCAACTAGATAATTTAGTGTTAAATAGTATGACTTGTTTTATTATTATTATATAGTCTTTTCAGTCCACATTGGAAACCGGTTTGTGTTATTTCTTTAAGCTGTCAGTTCTGTCCTCCCTGCTTGCTTTTTTTTTTTTTTTAAACTTTACAATATTGTATTAGTTTTGCCAAATATCGAAATGAATCCACCACAGGTATACCTGTGTTCCCCATTCTGAACCCTCCTCCCTCCTCCCTCCCCATACCATCCCTCTGGGTCGTCCCAGTGCACCAGCCCCAAGCATCCAGTATTGTGCATTGAACCTGGACTGGCGACTCATTTCATATATGATATGATACATGTTTCAATGCCATTCTCCCAAATCTCCCCACCCTCTCCCTCTCCCACAGAGTCCATAAGACTGATCTATACATCAGTGTCTCTTTTGCTGTCTCGTACACAGGGTTATTGTTACCATCTTTCTAAATTCCATATATATGCGTTAGTATACTGTACTGGTGTTTTTCTTTCTGGCTTACTTCACTCTGTATAACAGGTTCCAGTTTCATCCATCTCATTAGAACTGATTCAAATGTATTCTTTTTAATGGCTGAGTAATACTCCATTGTATATATGTACCACAGCTTTCTTATCCATTCATCTGCTGATGGGCATCTAGGTTGCTTCCATGTCCTGGCTATTATAAACAGTGCTGCGATGAACATTGGGGTACACGTGTCTCTTTCCCTTCTGGTTTCCTCAGTGTCTATGCCCAGCAGTGGGATTGCTGGATCATAAGGCAGTTCTATTTCCAGTTTTTTAAGGAATCTCCACATTGTTCTCCATAGTGGCTGTACTAGTTTGCATTCCCACCAACAGTGTAAGAGAGTTCCCTTTTCTCCACACCCTCTCCAGCATTTATTGCTTGTAGACTTTTGGATCGCAGCCATTCTGACTGGTGTGAAATGGTACCTCATAGTGGTTTTGATTTGCATTTCTCTGATAATGAGTGATGTTGAGCATCTTTTCATGTGTTTGTTAGCCATCTGTGTGTCTTCTTCGGAGAGATGTCTATTTAGTTCTTTGGCCCATTTTTTGATTGGGTCATTTATTTTTCTGGAGTTGAGCTGTAGGAGTTGCTTGTATATTTTTGAGATTAGTTGTTTGTCGGTTGCTTCATTTGCTATTATTTTCTCCCATTCTGAAGGCTGCCTTTTCACCTTGCTAATAGTTTCCTTTGTTGTGCAGAAGCTTTTAAGTTTAATTAGGTCCCATTTGTTTATTTTTGCTTTTATTTCCAATATTCTGGGAGGTGGGTCATAGAGGATCCTGCTGTGATGTATGTCGGAGGGTGTTTTGCCTATGTTCTCCTCTAGGAGTTTTATAGTTTCTGGTCTTACGTTGAGATCTTTAATCCATTTTGAGTTTATTTTTGTGTATGGTGTTAGAAAGTGTTCTAGTTTCATTCTTTTACAAGTGGTTGACCAGTTTTCCCAGCACCACTTGTTAAAGAGATTGTCTTTAATCCATTGTATATGTCAGCCTCAAATTAAACTAAATGTATCTTCTGTCAGTCCTCAACATTCAGTGATACTGGTGATGACTTAGAATTACATTTTGTAAAGAAGAGAAGGCCATTTGATTTACAACTAGAATAAAAAAAATAGAACGTTATGGTAAGAGTATGAGAAAACAGCTAATCTGGCCTCTAATAACCCCCTGAGTCCCTTTTGACACTTTTAACCTGTGTGTAACCTTGGCCCCAACCCAACAAAATTCCCTTAATGAATATTGCTTGATGGCTCAAGATTTTGCTCAGGATTGCCTATGATCTGGAATGTTTTTATGCTGCCTAACTCTGCATTTTATTCCTGGAAAATTTCTCCCGCCTTCAGGAATCATTGTAAGCACCAGTGTCTCATGGAGCTGGTAATGATAATGTCTAGCATGTGTTGAATATTAATGTTATGGTGATCTATTTATATGATTATCTCATTTAAACTTAATATCACTACCATGAGATATTAATAGATATTGTTATTCCTACTTTCAGATGACCAATCCCAGAATAAATCAAGAATTAAAACTATAGACCTAAAAAAAAAATTTTTATAGACCTAAGAGGGAAAAGTATAACATGAAATTAGTATATTCTTCTACTATGTAGGTTTTTAAGATTTCCTCTCAGTAATTTTTAACTTTCTAGATAAAAATCTTAAAATACTTCTCTAGATTTGATTATATGTATTTTTTGAATGCTATTATAAATTATATTTTTATTAAATTTAATACTTGAGCTATTTATTTGTATAGGGAGAAATGCAATAAATCTCTATACATTGACACTGTATTTACCAAACTTACAGAGGGAGTAAATAATTCACCAAGTTTACATAGTGAGTAAATTGCAAGGTTGGGATCAAAGCAATGTCTATTGCCCCAAATAGCTTTCCCAAGCCATTCATGGAAACATTCATCTATTCAAATCCTCTACCAGTTAGAGTAATACCTTACTGTCCCACAAATTCTTTCCCTTTCTATTTGGCATTCCATAGCTGCCGTCTATGGGGTCGCACAGAGTCGGACACGACTGAAGCAACTTAGTAGTAGTAGTAGTAGCATTCTACTTGGTAACAATGATTTATATGTTTCCCTCTTCCTTCTCATTATCTAGAGGTCCTATCTATATTCCTCAGAAATTCATCACTTCCACAGAGAGTTCATATGCCATCAGTTCAGTTCAGTTCAGTTGCTCAGTCGTGTCCGACTCTTTGTGACCCCGTGAATTGCAGCACGCCAGGCCTCCCTGTCCATCACAAACTTCTGGAGTTTACCCAAACTCATGTCCATCAAGTCGGTGATGCAATTCAGCCATCTTATCCTCTGTCATCCCCTTCTTCTGCCCCCAATCCCTCCCAGCATCAGGGTGTTTTCCAATGAGTCAACTCTTCACATGAGGTGGTCAAAGTATTGGAGTTTCAGCTTCAGCATCAGTCCTTCCAATGAACACCCAGGACTGATCTCCTTTAGGATGGACTAGTTGGACCTCCTTGCAGTCCAAGGTACTCTCAAGAGTCTTCTCCAACACCACAGTTCAAAAGCATCAATTCTTTGACGCTCAGCTTTCTTCACAGTCCAACTCTCACATCCATATGTGACCGCTGGAAAATCCATAGCCTTGACTAGACAGACCTTTGTTGGCAAAGTAATATCTCTGCTTTTTACCTAGACAGCATATTAAAAAGCAGAGACATTACTTTGCCAACAAAGTTCCATCTAGTCAAAGCTATGGTTTTTCCAGTAGTCATGTATGGGATGTGAGAGTTGGACTGTAAAGAAAGCTGAACACTGAAGAATTGGTGCTTTTGAACTGTAGTGTTGGAGAACACTCTTGAGAGTTCCTTGGACAGCAAGGAGATCCAACCTGTCCATCCTAAAGGAAATCAGTCCTAAATATTCATTGGAAGGACTGATGCTGAAGCTGAAACTCTAATACTTTGGCCACCTGATGGGAAAAACCAACTCATTGGAAAATACCCTGATGCTGGGAAAGATTGAGGGCAAGAGGAGAAAGGGATGATAGAGGATGAAACGGTTGGATGGCATCACCAATGCAATAGACATGAATTTGAGTAAACTCCAAGGATTGGTGATGGACAGGGAAACCTGGCATGCTGAAGTCCATGGGGTAGCAAAGAGTCAGACACAACTGAGCAACTGAACTGAACTGACTGATACATAGTTCTATAAAGAGTCTTTTTAAATTAGTTAAGAGAACAAAAAATAAATATGTATATGTACTTTTTTTTTTTTTAACAATTATGTAACATCACCGACTCAATGGACATGAACTTGAGCAGACTTTGGGAGATGGTAGACAACAGTGTGGAGAAGGCAATGGCACCCCACTCCAGTACTCTTGCCTGGAAAATCCCATGGATGGAGGAGCCTGGTAGGCTGCAGTCCATGGGGTCGCTAAGAGTCGGACATGACTGAGCGACTTCACTTTCACTTTTCACTTTCATGCATTGGAGAAGGAAATGGCAACCCACTCCAGTGTTCTTGCCTGGAGAATCCCAGGGGCGGGGGAGCCTGGTGGGCTTCTGTCTATGGGGTCACACAGTTGGACATGACTGAAGCGACTTAGCAGCAGCAGCAGCAGACAACAGTGAAGTCTTGGCATGTTGCAGTCCATGGGGTTACCATGAATCAGACATGACTTAGCAACTGAACAACAAGCAGTGAGCTTTACTGATGCTCCATGTGTTTCATCTGGACTTGAACTTCCATATTGATTTGTTTTTAACCTGAGGAACTTCCTTTCAGTATTTCTTCTAAAATGGCTGTGTTAGTAATAAATTTTAGTTTTTGTATATTGGAGAATATCTTTATTTACTTTCATTTTTAAAAGATTCTGGTTTTTTTTTTTTTGTTTTTTTTTTTTGCTGGATATAAGATCTTTGATTGACAATTCTTTTTTTTTTAAATACTTGAATACATAACCCACTGCATTCTGGCCTGTGTTATTTGTGATGAGAAGTCAGCTGTTAAACTCATTGAGGTTTTCTTGTTTGTAAGGAATCCTTTTCCTCTTTGCTGCTTTCAAATTTTTCATCTTGTTGTTGTCTTTTAGCCTTTTTACTATACTATGTCTTGGTATGGATCTCCTGGTTTTTTTTTCTTCCATAGAGTTCATTTTATGTCATCCTGCTTTGGAAAACTCTGAGCCACAGCTCTGGAGATGAAGGGTAGGGGATGGTGGCTTGCTTTTCTTGGCACCCTGCTTTTCCAGTAGGGAGCTGAATAGGGATACTAGCCTCTGATTTCTTCAGCTTTCCTCTCCTAGACTGGGAACTCCTGTCCTATAAGCAAGAGGGGCTAAGAGCAAGTAGGGCCCAGTATTCTTGCCTTGCCACCCCAAGCATACAGCCTCCACCTTACAAGTAGAAGCTGAATGGAGGAAGCCACACTTGTCAGAAATTAGCCTCTGAAACTTGGAGCTAGGAGTGATGGGACATGCTCAGGGCCTTCCCCTCCTAGTAAGATACCTTGACTATGAGCTGAGAGGATAAGCAACCCTGTTTTCTCGACCACACCTCACCAGAAGAAAGCTTCCAACATACTGAGCTGAGGAGGCTGGGCTGCAGTTAGAAAAGGAACGGCTTGTGATTCAAGTGCCACACTCTGGCTGTTCTTACTGAGATTTGGTAGATTTTCTTAAATGAAGCTTCATCATTTAATGTGTGCAGTTAGGACAGACTTCTCATATGTTATATCATGTGCTGTGCTGTTCCAAGTCACTTCAGTCGTGTTCAACTCTTTGCGATCCTATGGACTATAGGCCACCGGGTTCCTCTGTCCATGGGATTCTCTGGGCAATAATATTGGTGCTGGTTACCATGCCCTTCTCCAGGGGATCTTCCCCACCCAGGGAATCATACCTGTGTCTCTTATGTCTCTTGCATTGGCAGGTGGATTCTTTACCACTAGCGCCACCTGGGAAGCCCCATATTATATCATAATATATTTATACTCTATGAAAGTGAAGTGAAAGTGTTAGTCACTCAGTCAAGTCTGACTCTTCTGTGACCCCATGGACTGTAGCCCATCAAGCTCCTCTGTCCATGGAATTCTCCAGGCAAAACCCAGGGATTGAACCCGGGTCTCCTACATTGCAGGCAGATTCTTTACTAACTGAGCCACCAGTCAGTAAATAGAATAGGCCTATTCTATTCTATATGATTCACATATATCTTTCAGATAGATAGATAGATACACAATACTTGCCAGTTATGCTTATTTCTCTGTGGAGCATATTCTCAGAGATCCTAGATCACCCATTCTAGTAGTGAAATTCCTGATCTACCTCGTCTTGATGTCTTCTGAGATAGTTTCTCAATTTAATCTTCCAGAATATTAGTTCATATTATTATGAACTAGCTAGTTCATAAATATTATCATATTATTATGAACTAGCTTAGTTTTTCCTTTTCACATCTCCCTCTCCTTGCTCATAAGCATCTCCTGACCCCAGGGAATCTCCTAACACCTCAGTCTCTAAAAGTACTCTTTTCTGGGGCCCTCCACTCTCTTTTTAACTGGTTCTCTGCTAGTAGATGGAAGGAACAGGAAGCAGGGAGAAGAATGCTCTGGGACAAATCAGTGTGTCTGCAGTTCATGATGTGAGCCTCTATCCACCGCCATTCAGTTTCCATGCTGATAGGAGCTTGTTACCTATGGCGGGGACTGGACAAGAATTGTTACTTCTCTCTTCCATGACAGCTATTATGCAGATTACCTACTAGAGAGAAAAGGGCATGACTAGAAAACTATTTCTAGCAATCTCCAATGTCCCGTTAGTCCTCTCAAATTGTAGTCTACTTTTTATTTCTGAATCCTTCTCTTGGTCTTCAGCATCCCTCCTTCCACAGACATATGTCCAGAGGCCAGGTCATCTTATTCTGAAAGTGTTTCACAATGTTTGATTTTATTTGGTAAACTTGCTTTGAAGCACACTAACCTTCTTTTCCCTTTTATGGAAATTTCTAGGGAAGGAAGGAAGTCTCTACCTGTTTTCCAACTGGTCTAGAAGAGGATGTCAAATTTCTATTACTTGTATTTTAAGACATCTTTGTTTCCTATTAATTGATTACATCTCCTTTTCCTTCTAGTATTTGAGAGAAAGAGTTATTTCTTTTTTGTGTCCCCAGGGCCTGGACAGTATTGGACAAACACTGAGGGCCTGAAATGGAATGAATGTTATGGCTTTTATTAAGGCAGTGTGTGTGTGTGTGTGTGTGTGTGTGTGCTTAGTCTTGTCCAACTCTTTGTGACCCCATGGACTATAGCCTGCCAGGCTCCTCTGTTCATGGGATTCTCCAGGCAAGAATACTGGAGTCAGTAGCCATTTCCTTCTCCAAGGAATTTATGAAGGCTAATGACCTGGAATCCCTGCTGTCAGGAAGCTTAGTGTTTAGCAGAGGTGAAGAGTGAGAGAAATCTATATTGGTCTTTTTTATTGATTCTCAGTGGTGCAATAAATGAACCCAATTTATCAAGGGTTAAACACATGAATTACATCCATAGTTTCAGAATGCCAGTAAACAGAAGAATGATCTATTACTTTCCAACATTATTGCATTGATAACTAATGCAAAGCTAGCTATTCCACTGGGCATCAAGCCTTTTTCTTCTGCTAGGTATCACTGTACTTAAGTGCCTCCCAAAGCAATTGCATTTTTGTTTCTGCTTTTAATACCAGACCATTAATCCCAATGTTCTGTTTGGAGTAAGGTGATATGTGAGAATCGCAGCTTAGGAGTTATGATAGTTAAAAGCCTACATTTAAAAAGGCAGATGCAAAATGGGATTTCATTCCTTTCTGGTATAAGGCTTTTAAGTGCCAGAAAAATAACAATCTACAGAGAGGAATTTATAATAAGAGCTGCAGCTCTGATTATTTTAGTCACAATTGTCTCCAAATCAGCTGCAGATATGAATCTTATTGGAGTAATGGTAGTTCAAGAAAGCTATTGTATAAAATTGATTTAAATCCTTTGACAGTATGTCTACATTCTGTAGTCAATTAAAAAAAAAAAAAAGAGCTTCATGGGCCAAGGAAGTGATTGCTATGAAGTAGATGTGCCTTATCCTTAAAAATCATCACGCAGGACCTTGTTCTGTAATGTTTTGGTGGCTCCTTCCCTGGCTAGCTTTGTAGTCCACTTGAATCAAGCCCATTTACTTGATGAACATGATGGGAAAAGTAAAGGTGATTGAGAGACATGCATTTGGGATTGACTGTCATTGATATGGAAATATTTTTGCATTTAGATGGAGAATGAAAACTCTTCTATCAGAAGTTCTTAGATTTTTTGATATTTTCTAGGATGAGGAAGGATCTCATATGGTAACACAAAGTCTCTTTTCTTGAGATAGATAAATGGGACATTAAACTTCTTTGTGCCCCAGACTCTGCAGTAGATGACACATGTTAACTTTCTTAATAAGGGAGGCAGATATCATCTTTTTGTTATGGTCAAGGGCATGAGGCTCAGAAAAGAAAGATCCCAGAGAGAATCAGTGTCACAGGTGAGGTCTCATCCCAGACCTTGCTTTTTCTACTCATTGCTGACTCCTAAGTGATCCATGACTGAGGGAAACTCCCTGCTGTCAGTAAATCAATATATTAAAATCCCTGGTCACTAAGTAAATTAGAAGGTGTCTTCCTCATGCCAAAGGATTTCCTCGGAGGTCCCTTTGAATAGCGAGCATGTTGAAAATTCTAATATTTAAAATATTAATATTAAAATGTTAAACTATTTATATTTTAATTTGAATTCACTATTCTAATAATATTTTTATTTATCAAGTATATATAAACATATGAAGTATTTAAATATATTTATATATGATGCATTAATTCTGCATAATTTCCCTGTAAGGTAGATTCTGTTTTAGTCCCATTTTATAATCACAGAAAATAGATACAACTTCTAAGGTCATATACCTTGAAGATGTGAAGGTAGGATTTAAACCCCAGTTGTCTGAGTCCTGAGCTCATGTTCCAAGGCAATACACTATATCTCTATTGGGTAGAACATTTCCTCAATCTATGATATGATAGCATGAACTTCATTCTTTTAACAAATCATTTTACTGATGGGTCATGGTGAATTTAATTTCAGACACATGTTGACTGAGAGTTGTTACCTGCCCATCACTTTACTGGGTGAAGATGTGGAGAATAGCAGAATATATGTAGTCAGTGTCCTTGTGGAAATTTTAATCTATTTGTGGAGATCTTTTCAATTCTATCAGTGTGTCCTAAATCTGGACACCTATCTATTGAATTTCAGTGTTTTTTTCCCCCACTACTGAGAAGATGTTTTATTCGAAATGCCACTTTGCAATGGTTTATATATTTTTCAGCCTTCCCTGGTAGCTCAGAGATAAAGAATCAGCTGGCAATGCAAGAGACCCGAGTTCAATTCAGGAAGATCCTCTGGAGAAGAAAATGGCAACCCACTCCAGTATTCTTGCCTGCAAAATCCCATGGACAGAGGAGCCTGGCAGATTACAATCCATGGGGTCACAAGAGTCAGACACGACTTAGTAACTAAACCATGACCAATCACCAGCATATATGCCAGAAGTCTGTTTTTGCAGTCAAAACTTCTATCTTAACTAGTTTAGCTTCTTTTGTTTTTTTTTCTTTCAAGTTTTAACATTTGGGGAATGTATGATATTCCTGGTTTATTTCACACCTTTCTAGAACTTCTGAGGAGGGGTAATCTCAGTTGTACAAAGATTCTAAATCAACTTTAAAAGCATGTTGCTGTATCCCCCTAAATATTTAAAATTACATAAACTAAATAGAGAAGAAATTACCCCTTCCATATTTGTTTAACCTTTCCACTTAAGTATATGTTCTTATGTCCATTCATTTGAGTTTATTTTTTAAATTATCAATAGCACTTAAAGTTTTCTTCTATGAAGTTTCTCATTAAAATATTATTGAGATACATTTTTTCAAGCTTGAAGACTGAAATAGTTATTAAAGTATTTATGCTTTTGAAATTACTCATTTTATACTATTATGCTATATTTCACAAAATTCCATATGTTTTTAAATACCCCATCACAGTGTTAGTTTTAGATCATGAAGAAAGTGGCCCTCCATGCAGCTCAGCCATGCTGATGGGTGTACCAATATCTCAGCCTGGTTCCATGAGCATAGCAAACAGCCACCAGAATGAAGAGCCCAAGATACACTTATTTCTCTTTCCTTTCACTAGGGGGGGAAAAAGAAAGAAAAACACAATACTTGTTAAAATATTTTTTAAACCATAATTAGGGATAAACTTGAAATTTACAGAGAGAGTGGAATTCAAGAAAGTTATTGCTTTGGAGGCTTATCAGGCTTCTACGTTACTGCTCTCTTCTCTCTACAGGCTGAGGACAGTCCCAGAGGACTGGCACCACACATTTGGTCCTGTGCTGCCTACACTGCTATCCCTGGCCATCAGGTGGTGGAGCATTCCCAGCCAAGCTCCTCAAGTTACAGATTGCTTCTAATGTTGTTGGTGGCTGCTCTTCTCTCCAGGGAAGCCCATGAGTAGGGGCTTCTAAAAAGAGATGTATCTCTGAGTACTTGGTATTCAGATGAAATGCACAATGCGATGTCGAAATGATGATCTAAATATCAAACAACTTTAAAGCTGTAGAGCATTAAACACACCTGCAGGCATGGAGAGCTCTTTAATCCTGTGGCCAATCTTCCTCTGTTTGTGCTTGGACTATTGTGGTAGGGTTTGGGTTGTTCTTCCTTTCCCCCACAATGCCTTGCTCGAATTTTGAGTGAGGATCTCAAACAGATAAATTATCTTCAAACTACAATTTCCAGCCTGTCGGCCCCACAAATGTTTTCAGTGGCTCCCTATTATATGGCAAACTCCTTGCCATGCCATGTAACTCCTATGAGTTCCCTCCGGGAATGTTTACTTCAGCATGGTGATTCTCAGTGGGGGGGGTCATTTTACCCTAGAGTGCATATTCAGTTCTCACAGCTTTGAGGGGGAGGAAGTTATTGGCATTTAGTTGGTAGAGATTAGGGATGCTGCTAAACATCCTACAATACCCAAGACAATCCCCCATAAAAAATTACAGTTTCAAACATCGATAGTGCTGAGATTGGGAAACCCTGCTCTAGATAAACAGGACTGGAAGCTGTTCCTGGTATATTGAGTGCACTACTGCCTACCATACAACCTCAGTTTTCCACCTTCAATTCCAAAGTATAACTCCTCCCTTGATTTCTCCAACTCTCCGAGGCTTTTCCAAATCCTCCCTCTCTCCTGCAGTTTCATACTATATTTTAGCCCCAATACAATGCAATATAATACAATGTAGGAGATGCAGATTCAATCCCTGGGTTGGGCAGATCCCCTGGAGTTGGAAATGGCAACCCACTACAGTCTTCTTGCCTGGGAAATCCCATGGACAGAGGGGCCTGGTGGGCTACAGTCCATGGGGTCGCAAAGAGGCAGACATGACTGAGTGACTAAAGAACAAACAATTGGCCCCATTCCTGTGTTATTTTTCTTAAATGTTTTATTTCCCCAACTGTATTATACACTTTTGAGTATAAAGAATATAGATTCTCTCTCTCAAATCCCCCACAGTATTTATCACAAGGGCCACACATATAATACATTCTAAAAAATATTTGTTGTTTGGACACAGGGAAAACAGCTCCTTGCAACAGCAGCCTCTCAATATAGCCATGTTGCTGCACTTACTATATAATTTGATTACTGCTCCTGTAGTCACTGAATTCCTACTATGCAGACTCAAGCCCAGTTCCCTTAAGGCACTGGCAGTCTCACCAGGCCCGCAGCTCAAGGAAGCGTAATGGAATATTGGTGATCAGGTATGGACCCATCTCTTTTCGTCACGCCTATTGGCTTGCTATTATCCTAAATGAGTGGCCATGTGGAACAAATCACTAACGTGAAAAGACAAGACAAAAATTACTAGGAAAGAAAGCATGAAATGGTAAATGTTTTATTTAATCTAGAATGATAGGGAAATGTTTCATCTGATGCCAGCTTGCTGTTTTAAAGAACCTCAGCCTCATTATTTAGGACTCCAAGCTTTAATGTGTCTTTGCACTGGAGAGCTTGCTAAGTTGACTCCAAGACCACATTACTGCGATCCTATCTGACTTGGTCTCTGCCTCTCATACAGATAAGTGGTTCATATAATTTAATTTACCAAACACTTATGGAGCATTGATTCTATACAATGCACATATGCACAATCCCTGGTGTTGTGGATGATATGAAGATGCCCTCATAGAATTCATAATTGGGTGCGGATGAAAGATTAAGTAGGGTGAATGGTAGTAGAAGGCAATTCTGTGAGCATTCCAAGGATAGAGTAACCAGGTTTAGCAAGTGGACAAGACGTCATTTTTAAGACCCTTCAAAAAGGAGAAATAGGAGTTTTTGTTTTCAACATCCTTTAATTTCTCTGTTATGTTAGTTTTCTACGGCTATTGTAACGAATTACCACAAACAAAGCTGAGTGCCAAAGAATTGATGCTTTTGAACTGTGGTGCTGGAGAAGACTCTTGTGAGTCCCTTGAACTGCAAGGAGATCCAACCAGTCCATTCTGAAAGAGATCAGTCCTGGGTGTTCATTGGAAGGACTGATGCTGAGGCTGAAACTCCAATACTTTGGTCACCTCATGTGAAAAGTTGACTCATTGGAAAAGACCCTGATGCTGGGAGGGATTGGGGGCAGGAGGAGAAGGGGACGACAGAGGATGAGATGGCTGGATGGCATCACCGACTCGATGCACATGAGTTTGGATGGACTCTGGGAGTTGGTGATGAACAGGGAGGCCTGGCGTGCTGCAATTCATGGGGTTGCAAAGAGTCGGACACGACTGAGCGACTGAACTGAACCACAAACAAATGTATCACTGTATGGTTCTGTAAGTCAGGAAGGTAACATGGGTCTCACTGGACTAAAATAAAGCCACCATCAGAGCTATGTGCTGCTCTGGAAGTTCAAGGGGCAAATCTGTTTCCTTGTCTTCTCCAGATTCTAAGCTGCCCATTTTTTGGCTCATGGACCCTTTTTTCCATTTTCAAATTCAGAGTGGTGGACTGAGTCCTTCTTATGCTTCATCATTCTAACCCACTCTTATCCTTTTCCATTTTTAAGGACTGATCAAGTCCACTCAAGTAGTTCTGGATAATCTCCCCACCTCAGCTTCCTTAATCTTAATTGCGTGTCGAGTCACTTCAGTTGTGTCCAACTCTTTGGACCCTGTGAACTATAGCCCACGAGGCTCCTCTGTCCATGGGATTCTCCAGGCAAGAACATTGGAGTGGGTTGCCTTGCCCTTTTCCAGGGGATCTTCCCAACTTAGGAATTGAACCTGCATCTCTTATGTCCTGGGCATTGGCAAGCGGCTGTCTTGCCAGTGTGCAAGTGCCAAGTGTCTTTACCACTAGCGCCACCTGGGAAGCCTAATCTTAAATATACGTGCAAAAATCTCTTTTGCCCAATAAGGAATATATTCACAAATATGAGGGATTAAGCTGTGGTTTGCGAGATTATTATTCTCTTTACTACACAATGTAAAACTTACAGTATGTTGAACAAATCTTAAATATACAACTTGAAGAATTTTTATGTGTCTATACCCTTATAACCATCACTAGGAAAAGATATAGCACACTTTAAACCCTCTCATTTGCTAGAAACTCTTGGTGACCCCTCCCTGTCATCCAAAGACAAACACTCTTTGACCTACATCACCATGGATTACTTTTGCCTGTTTTGAAAATTCATGTAAATAGAATCAAGCAATATGTACTACTTGTGTTGGGTTTCTTTTTCTCAATACTTTATGAGATTAATTTGTGTTCATACAACTATAACAATAACTTATCTTTTGTTTTTCTGGGTATTATCCTATTGTGTGCATAAACCATGTTTATTCATTCTCCCACTGTTAAGCATTTATAGTTGAGGGCTATTGTGGATAAAGATATGATGAACTTTCTTTTGCAAGTCTGTTGGTTTGTATGTACATATGTTGTTCAGCTTTAGTAAATACGGCGGAAGAATTTTCAAAGTGGTTTTAACAATTTACACTCCTACCAGCAGTAATAAGAATTTCAGTTGTTCTGTATCCTCAGTGACAAATATCATCATCAGACCTCTTGATTTGGGGGCTTCAGGTAGGGTTACAGTGGTGTCTCACTGTGATTTAATGTGTAATTTCTTGGAGGACTAATGATGTTGAGCACCTTTTCTCATGATAATTGAATATCTGTATATTGTCTTCAAGTCTTTTGCCCATTTTACTTTAGTTCAGTCATATGACTTTTTAAAAATAAAATTTGTAGATGTCCTTTATATATGTCCTGTATAAGATGTCCTTTAATAATTTATAGATGTTGTGAAAATAGGTATTTGTCAGATATATTTATTGCAATGTATTTCTCACCACTCTTTCACTCTTTTAATGATCCTTTTGGTGAATGAAAGTTCTAAATTTTAACAAATGTGTATTTATTTATTCATTGTTTTTACTTTTGTAATCTGTTTTTTATTAGACTTGACATTTTTATATGTGCGGAGTGAATATTTGAAATATTTAAGTTGATTGCCAAGTAACTATCTTCTGTATTGAATTAAATGACATCCATTTTAACTCATCTGCTTTCTGTGGTTTATACTATGATATGTTTATTCAGTGCTTTTTATAACTACATAATAATAAAGACCATTTTAGCAATCTTTTCTATGGTTAATGTTTTTGAGTTATATTTTTAAAATAGTTGCCTACTCCAAAAACATGAAGATATTCTCTTGTATCATCTTCGAGATGTTCTATTGCTTTGCCTTTCACACTTAGGTCTGTGGTTCATCTCAAATAATTTTTTGTACGGTGTGAGGCAGGCATCACATTATATTTACTTCTCATATTAATATCCATGTATCTCAGCATTATTTATTGAAAATATTGTCCTTTTCTCCTTTGAATATAGGGACAACTTTGCATTAAATCAGATAACTATAGATATGGGGGTATATCTTTGGACTCTCTGTTCTATTCCACCAGCAGATATGTCTGTCTTCTTGCCAACATATCAAAGGGACACTAGAATGAGAAATGCCATGCAGTGAACTCTGACCAACAGTACTTTCATTGGTTAGAACAAACAGCACATTTTCATGATAACTATTATAATTATCCTATCTTGTACCAATATTTACATTGGATGTTTCTTGAGGAAAGCAATTTTGCTGCCTGTTTTGTAATTACACATTTTATATCTAGTAGACAATCAATAATGATTGATTATATCAAACTGTGAAGTTTCTCAACTAAAGGATAAATACTGACGTTGTTAGAATATTTAAAAGACTGGAAACCTGTTGAGAAATACCCTTTAAAAGTTAGACACATATTAAGTAAACCAAACAAAAATTCTCTCATTAGGTTCAAAGACTGAGACTCAGGAAACCTGAGATACAGTTCTGGCAATGCAGATAAAGCTATTCTACATAGGGCCTGGTGAGTCACTGACTCTTTTGTGTTCA
Source organism: Bos javanicus (assembly GCF_032452875.1). NCBI lineage: Eukaryota > Metazoa > Chordata > Mammalia > Artiodactyla > Bovidae > Bos > Bos javanicus. Next base: position 31,477,683 of record NC_083878.1, on the reverse strand, counting down.
ATTGACCTTATCTGAAAAATAATACTGTAATAATACTTCACCTTATAGGACTACTGTGACATTGACTTAAAAACAAACTTGAAGAAGAAAAGCTTGCTGTGAAAAGCTAAGATTTTAGCTGTTATTTAAATACATATATATACACACACACATATGTGTGTCTGTGTATAAACACAATTCATTATAAGTTCACATTTGTGACATTATTGAGTTATATATATGTGTGTATATATATATGTGAAGATTCTAAGACCCTGAAAGATACTAAAGAACAGTTAAATTAGCAACAGGAGAAGAACCTAATTTTAAAACAAATTTAGAGTTCACAGTGTTATGACCTTTAACTGATAACTAATCTTAAAATTATATTATGCATATATACAGCAACTCTTTATTAACCAGAGCCCTCCCATCATTAATTTGGCCAGAGAAATGAGTGTGTAAAACAGTAGCCACAAATGCTTAAACTGATGAGTCTTTCTGTGGACTTGTCTGATTTAATTGAATATGTGCATAAATTCAAAATCAGCAGCAATTAGAAAAAGTGTAATCTAAAAATTACTTACCTGACATAACACAGAGATTCAGTGCTCAATAAATTTATGAATAAATGAAAAATTTCTCCTTTCTCTGTGGTCCCAAAGTTCTATCTAGTATGAGTTGTGTATCTTATTGTAATCATTTATTTATATGCTGTTCCCTCCTGCACTATGAAGTCCAGACCAGTGGAAACTTCTTTAATCATCTGGTGTCCCCAGTGCCTGACACATACCTAGATACTAAGAATATATCTCTCAGCTAATGCTGATAGATAGACTTCTCACAATAACCTCCTGGGGATTAGGGGAAAACATGACCTCCTTTAAGGCTTTGACAAAGACAATCCAGAGCCAAATGGGAAAGTGTTGATTAGCCTATTGTGCTGGCCAATGCCTGTTTGGACACAAGTGAAAGAGGGTTGATATGAGGAAGAATTCCCCCAAAACGGTAGGTAAACTATGAAGAAATCAGTTCTGTACAGAAATACTGTCAGCTTCCCATCATTAACAACTGACCTCAATACCTCTGGACATAAGTTCTGAACTAAATGAATATTTATGGCTGTGCAATAGATAATATGGGCTGCCTTTGCCATGGTGAGACATTTTTATCTTTTATGAATCCTATACATTAGGATAGATGAAACAGCCACTAGTCAAGCCAAGCTGGTCTAGGCATTTGTTCTCTTTTTAACATTGGCCAAAATGTTGATGCAGTGTCTCTGCAGAAGAAACCTGCCAGCATTGTGGCACTGTGGCTCAAAAGACCACACTACACAGGATCCTGCCTGATGGAAAAGATGCATCTCAGAATGCTTTCTTATATCTCATGTTATTGACTTGCATAAAGGTGGAACAATTACAGTTAAAAATCAAAGGAAACCGAGAGGGCTGGTTCATATTTTTTAAATTGTCATTTTTTGTAGATATCACTAAACATTGCTTAATTAACAGCAGTGGGCAGGACCAAGCAGGATAAACTTGGATTCCCCGGGAGGAATCAGTGTTTTACATGCCCATTGAGTGTCTAATTAGGTCCAGAGCACGGTGTCCGAAGGATGGAACACTGGTAGTGTTTCGAGCAAGAGGCTAGCAGTAGAAGAATTTAACACGAACATTTGATGTTGAGAGCGGGGGTACAGCCAACAGAGATATTCTACTTATTAAGCATCTGCTCTAGGCAGTTATACGGGGCTTCCCTGGTAGCTCAGATGGTAAAGAATCTGCCTGCAATGCAGGAGACCCAGGTTCAATTCCCAAGTTGAGAAGGTCCCCTGGAGAAGGGACTAGCCACCCACTCCAGTATTCTTGCCTGGAGAATTCCAAGGACAGAGGAGCCTGGTGGGCTATAGTGACAAAGAGTCAGACATGACTGAGTGACTAACACATACACACTAGGCACTATATACATTATTTGAGGTGACCATGATGAAAACTTTTTGAAGAACAATTATTTCTCCAATAAAAATACTAAAACAGAAGTTTACAAAGATTACATAATAGTTTCAAGGCCATAGTATTGCAAAGAAACACAGAAATACTTCAATCAGATACACCTGAAACCCCAGCCCCATGCTTACATCACCATATTATTCTGAGTCTTGAAGTGAATTGAAAAATAGGTGGTGTTTTTAGAAATTTACATCAATGCTGCCCATAAAGAAGCCATTTGCTAAATGGTGCTACTGAGTACTTGAACTGTGGCTAGTCCAAACTGATATGTGTTATAAGTGTAAAATATACATCAGATGTCAAATATTTAGCATAAAATAATAATTTTGATATATTGGATAAAATATCATATATTACCAAAATTAATTTTACCTGTTTTTTTTTGTTAAGTTGCCACTCTATTAAAAAATTTAACATTACACACGTGACTCACATTAGAGGTTCATATTATATTGCATTGGCCAAAAGATTTGTAAGATCTTATGGAAAAACCTAAATGAAACTTTTGGCCAACCAAATATTTCTTGGTTGGGCAGCACTGAAATCACAGAAGCCTCTGGGAGGTTGCTCACAACAATCCTGGGGTGCAAGGACAGAGCATCAGTCCTTTTATTTCCATTGGGCAGAAATAAACCACCAGTTCTCAGCTAGTGGCAATTTGTTCCATTCCCTCCAAGGAACATTTGAATGTCTGGAGATGTTTTTATTGCTGTGACTGGATTGGGGGTGCTGCGGGCATTTAGTGGGAAGAAGTCAGGGATGCTGCTAAGCATCCTCCAATCCACAGCTTTCCTAAACAAAGAGCTATTAGAAGCAACACATTTACCGTGTCAAACCTGAGGAACCTTGGATTTGAGGACAAGGAGGATTAGCATAGGCAAGTGAGGTTCTCCATTTTCTGAAGAATCAGGGCACTTAGCAGAGAGGTAAGCAGAGACATGAACACAGGATCTGGGAAGACAGCATTAGGAGCAAGGTGCAAGGATTAGGTCTCATAAACAAACAGCATGAGTCTATTCAGAAGAACTAAAGTGGATTCCAGAGGCCCCAGGCCCCACCACACCCATCCAACCGAGGGTTAGACTGGAGTTACCGAGATCCAGTGATCAGAGAAGAGCCAAGCCCTGTTTGTCCAGCACTTCTAACTGTGGGCAAAGATGTGCAAAGACTTGGAGCCAGGCAAGTCCTGACAAATCTGACACATGAGATCAATTATATGATTTTTCCCAAAGAACTTTCCATGCGTGAGTGTCGACCTTGGCCCCCACTTACGTCGGGGCTCAACGAACAGTCTCCTGAACCAAATAACACAAATTGAATTTATGAAAAAGAGAATTGGCTGTGTGGGTTAAACCAGCATTTTCCGGAGATGCTTTATTGGTTTCAATAGACCTTTATTAAACATTTTAGAACACATTTCAAGTCAAAGAGACAGCTAGGTTTTTGTCGAAGACTGAATTTCACCAGTGAAATCTGAAACTTGTGATATGTGCATATTAAACCACAGAGGCCTTCACTTCAGAGGATGAAATGATTAAATTCTGCCTCTATTCCTGAGACACTGTAGAAAGAAGGAGGATGTGTGTCCTGTCAACAGTTTATTTTTAGCCTGGGCTGGAGACAGAATATTCTGTCTCAGTGCACTCAGCGATAGATGGCTCTCCATCTCTTTAGGTATTTGTCTGCGTCATACTGGTCCATATCTGATTATGAATGTTAACACAGAGAGTCATGGCATAGTCACAGGGGCATAGGTGACCTTAGTCACTGCATCCCTTTGGGTCTCTCCACTGTCCAAGTTTCCACACATATTTTACACATAAGAATAAGCTGAGAAACATACTCATAGCTGGGTGTCCATTACCCTCTCAGGGGAATCTTTTGTTTTAAGAAGAAGGCAGAGATGACAGTGAAACAAAGAATGAGGGCTATGGGACTGGAAAGGTGTGGACTGGGTTCCATTCTCACTCTCATAACTGAGCGAGTAATCATAAGCAAGGGACAGAACCCACTCCTGCCTTGTTCTGCTATTATGAAGTAGGAGCCATGATAAGTTGGCCGATTTCTTGGGCTTATATGAGATTAGAAAGAGCAGCATTTGTTCAGAGCAACAGATTCTGGAGTCACAGCAGGTAGGCTCAAGTCCTGGCTTTGCCATTTACTCACTGTGTAAACTTTTTACCAGTTACTCATCTCTGTAGCTCTGTGAAGTGAGAGAAAGAGTATCCCCTCTCTACCACAGTAGTGTGAGGGCTAACTAGGTTATGACAGGTGAAGCACAGAGAGCCTTCTGGTCCGAGATTACAGTGTTACTTAGCCCTTGGTGGAAAACACAGACGCAGGGCATTTGGACTGGGTTCCGAGGAGAGTGGGACCACAAATCACAGGAGTACAGGAAAGACCTTCTGGATTTATTTATTTCCTTCCTGCTTTAAGTATGATTTGTTACCGTATATAAGGTTTGATTAAGTAATTGCTCATTTCCAGAGTTTCCGCTCACATCATAGTCTGCTGGAATGCCACCCCCAGATCAGCTGGATGTGGCAGCCGCATGAATCTTAGAATGCTGGGCCTAGGTGCTCATTTGATCATGAAACAGCTCTAACCATAGAACTTGGCTGATTACAGGTGAGCAGGGATCCCAACTGAAAACTGAGTTGCAATTTCTTGCCATCTGTGTGTGTGGTGGGGGGTGAGGCTCTGAATAGAGTGATATCACCGTCTCTTGATAAGCCCTGGAGAAGCGAGCAAGATCTGCTGCTGTGATGACATTGACACTTACAGAGTTAGAAACCAAGGTATCATCTCCCTGACCCTCTCACTGGTTTCATTTGTGAAGAATGGGTTATGGGTACATCTTTTAGGGTGACAACTTTTGTCCTGACTGTAAGCAGCATCAGGGAGAAGAGTGGCTAGACCAGCCTAAGACTGGAAATAGAAGGTCCTTCGAGGTCACGGGTTTAGGGAAGAGCAAGTTTTTATCTGTCTCCTTGACTGTCTGATTTGATAATGGAGATGCTGAAAAAGAGTACCCTGTGAAGACAAGGCGGTTTATTTACACTAGGCACTGAATTGAAATAATATGCAGTCAAGAGGGACAGACCTAGAAGAATATTCCTAAGTGGTACTAAACAAGTCTTAGTACCAACCCACTTCTGCAATGGTCAAGTGTCCTCTCTAACCACATCTGCCCATGTTTTGCTGCACTCGCCTCTCTTCACCAAAATCACTACTATTCTTAGTTTGAGCACTGCTCAGCACTCTCTCTCAGAGTCATGGAGTCACAGAGCATCTGAACAGGTGGGAACTTTGAGAATACCTAAACTGAAGTCCTCATTTCTAAGGTGAATAGACATAGGCCAAGATATACTACCCAGACTAGAGCTCCAAATGACACAGCAACAGAGATGATGCAAGAAGCCAGAAAGTTTCTGTGATAAAAAGAACCAAAGAGACTTGGATTAAAGTGCCATTTAAAGTGAAGTCGCTCAGTCGTGTCTGACTCTTTGCAACCCCATGGACTGTAGCCTACCAGGCTCCTCAGTCCATGGAATGTTCCAGGCAAGAGTACTGGAATGGGTTGCCATTTCCTTCTCCAGGGGATCTTCCTGACCCAGGGATTGACCCTGGGTCTCCCACATTGCAGGCAGACGCTTTACCGTCTGAGCTACCAGGGAAGCCCATAAAGTGCCATTAGGCTAAGTAATAATTGCACAGACTTGGGAAGAACCTTCTATATTCTCCGCTCTCACTTTCTCATCTGCAAAATGAGGGTAGCAATCATCACAGTACATGGTTGTGAATATTTAATGAAATAAAATATTAGAGAATATCAAGTGGCAAGACTGCAATGGGAATGTGCTGGCAGGTTTGAGGAACAGATCAGGATGCTACAGCTGAAAGAGGGTGGGCAAGGGTGGTAGGAGATGAGGTCACCATGGAGGTCACAGTATTTGGGGCCTTCGAATCATGACAGAGGCTTTGATCTTTGCTCTGAGTAAGATGGGACACTTTCGTGGAGAATATCCTTCTGACTGCTATGGAAAGAATAGACTATAGAAGAGGCAGAGAACAGGTAGGAGGATATTACAAGAATTCTGTCAAGAGAGAACTGTGGTTGGGACCACAGCATAGCAGTAAAGATGCTGCCTTTGGATTCCAGAAATATTTTGAAATTAGAGCTCAGATGAAGCTGATGAAATGGATGTGAGGTATGAGAGAAAAGAAGAGTTAAGGATTACTCCAAACTTGTTTCAATGAAAGAAGAACAGATTTGGTAGAGGAAAAGCATGGATTTGGTGTTGGGGAGACTACATTTTGAGTACAAGTAGAAATGTTGAATAAACAGTTGAATGCTGAGTTTTGAGTTCATCACAGAGAGGCTAGCTGGAGTTACAAAATGTGGTCATCATTAGGATAGAGGTAGTATTTAAAATGTTGTCCCCAGATGAAATCATCCAGAAAATGAGTATGGGGACGGTGGAAACAATGACAGAAAACCAAGCAATGGGACCACTGGGGAATGGGCAGATCAGCGAAATAGAAAGAATGTACAATAGAGACTAAGAAGGAGCAAGTGATGAAGTAGGAAGAGAAGGCTCTCCCCAAAGAAGGTATTTTAAGAAGGAAGGACTATCCAGCTATGTCAAATGTTATGGACTGATCTAATTTGATGAGGACCGACAACCAGCCATCTGTCTAAGTAACACAAAGGTCATTGGAAATCTTTATGAGAGCAATTTGGGTAAGTCAGTGGGGATAGAGGCTTAACTAGAGTGGGTTCATTAGAGAAAGTGGGTGGAAATTGACTAGCTTGCCTACATATTAAAATATATTACAAAACTTCAAGAATTAAGACAGATTTTATTGGAACATGAATAGAAAGACTGACCGATGTAACAGAACAGAATTCCCAGAAATAGATTCAAATATATATATATATATATATATATATATATATATATATACACACACACACATATATATGAATTTAATATATGATAAAGGTAACATTTCAAGAATAAATGGTGTTGAAATAAAATATATACCATCTGGAAAAAGATAAAGTTGGATCCAACTTTATCCCTTCAAGATTTCCAATGAAATGCTTTGATGAAGGGGGAAAAAAGTTCTGAAAGAAATCATGTGAAATCCTTTACAAACGGAGTGGAGAAAACTTTCCCAACTATGACTCAAATTCCAGAAGCCATACAAAAGATTAATAAATTACTCTAAACAGAAATTTAGCAAGTCAGTATTTCACAAAATGAATTATAAACTATAAAAAATATTTTCAATATATATCACAAAAACACTAACTCTGTAATATGATTTGGAACAAAAATGACAATAACAACAAAAAAAAACAGCAAAAGACAAAAACAGAGAATTCACAGAAAACATAGATATTAATAGCCTTTCAACATAGGACAAGATACCAATGCATGAAAAGGAAAATATAAATTAAAACTGCACTGAACTATTATTTATCACCTATCAGCAACTGAAAAATTTAACAATATTCTCTGTTGCGAAGGCTGAAGGGATAACAATCATGGCCATGCTTTGCTGGTGACAGGGTACATGGCAAATATCCAGTGGGGGTAACCCAGGAATAGGTATCAAAATTGCAAATGCTTTGTATTAGTTTCCTAGGACTTCAGTAACAAAGAGACACACACAGAGTAGCTTAAAATAGACTTTTTTTTCACAGTTCTGGAAACTAGAAGTCTGAAATCAGGTGTCAGCAAGGCCATGGGGAAGAAGCCTTCCTTTCCTCTTTAATTTCAAGTAGTTTCTGGCAATCACTGGCATTCCTTGGTTTATAGATGCATCACTTTAATCTCTGCCTCCATCTTCACAGTTTTCTTTCCTGTGTATCTCAGTCTAAACTCCCTCTTCTTATAAGGACAATAGTTGTTGGATTAGTTTGGACTCTCATTTTAACTTCACCTCAATTTAACTTGAAATGACCTCATTTTAACTTGGTTACGTCTGCAAAGACTGTACTTCCAGATAAGGTCACATTCATGGGTTTCAAATGTTAGGACTTGAACATATTTTTCTAGGTGACACAATTCGACCCAAAACATACACTTTCCCTTTTGACCTAGGCAACCTACCGGGGGAGGCATTTATCTTATATATTCGTATCTCTTTAAAATTACATGTGTGTAAAGTTATTACACCACCGTTTGTGACAAAAGATTGAGAATAGCCCAGGTGACTACCAATAAGACCCAGTTCAACAAACCATGATATATCTGTAGAATGAGATATGTATAACTGAAAACGTGATTGAAGAAACTCTATGCATTAACATGTACTGAACGGTAGATAGTATCCACCATTCGGTGGAAAAAAGAAAGGTGAAAACAATTTGCTTTGTATGATACCTTTTGGGTAATAATATATATTTATTTTGGCTCATATTTGCATAAAGAATCATTAGAAAGATAAATAAGAAATTTAATAGAACAGTTTACCTGTTGGAAGGACCAAAGGAATGAGAATAGGACAGAGATGGAAGTGAGACATCTCACTGCAAACTTTTTAATTGTTTTGATTTTTAAGCCATGTATATATATGACTTGTTCAAAATATGTTGTAAGACTTCCACAAAAACAATTAGAGAATGAGAAGAGAGGACTGAGGGAACATGAACATATGAACCCTTTCTGCAAGTTTGATGCTGGTGAATTTTCTGCATGTAAAGTTTCCAAACCAGAAGCAGGATTCATGACTTTTCCCCAAATGATCCTTAAAGAGCTTCTTGATTGAAAAGTAGAGGAGTTGCCATTCAGTTGGCCATATCCCCAGGAATGCAACCAAGTTCTAACATCACCACCACCATCTTGATGACAGGAATTGATGCTGACTATAAATTACATGCTGATTTCACAAATGTGAAAAACTATGAATCTTAGAAAAGGTTAAATATGGTAGCACAATTTCTAGGCTGCACTAAGATCTCACTTAGAGTTTATGATCATGGACTCAAAGCAGATCTGGCTAGCATGGTTATGTGTTTCCCTCCACCCATATTTAACTGACTAAGAGGAGGTGGAAAATTGGGTTTACCCAGCACTGGAGTCTGACCAGGGCATAAAGGCTGAAGGGAGAGAGGCAAGGGAGCTGCAGGACATACAGGTAGAGATTATCATGGGGAGGAACCCTGAGCTGGGGAAGGAGGGAAGTAAAGGCATGGGACCATGACAGACCTCTCTTGGTAGGTGGCGTATTTGCATTTCTTGCATGTATTTATTTATTCATTTTCCAAACATCTACTGAGTGCCTCCATATGTACCATACACCATTGTAAGCACTGGGGATATGATATTAAGACAGAAAAGTATCCTCGTGTCATTAAGTTACATTCTGATATGTGAAAAACAGATCGTAGACAACAAAGAAACAAAGACAAATTAAGAAAACAGGAACAAGCCAAATAATGCTCACAGCTATGCAGAGATTTAAAACTGGGTGATGTGATTAATTGGACAACTAATTAGGGTAGTCAAGAAGAGCTTCAGTGATGAAGTGATGTTTAAGGTGAAGTCTGAATGGCATGAATGACCCAGTCCTGTACATTTCAGAGAGAATAAAGTGAAATGGGCATGGGGAAGGCCATGTGCAAAGGTCCTAATATGGGGAAAGTGAAAGACACTCAGTCGTGTCCAACTCTCTGTGACCCCATGGACTACACAGTCCATGGAATTCTGCAGGTCAGAATACTATAATATTGGAGTGGGTTTCCCTCTCCAGGGGATCTTCCCAATGCAGGGATCGAACCCAGGTCTCCCACATTGCAGGAGGATTCTTTACCAACTAGGCTACCAGGGAAGCCCTAATATGGGGCTCAATTTGTGATAAATATAGAAAGGAAGCCAGAGCAGCTGGAGCATGGTAGCTGAAGTGTAAAATGAGATGAGATGGGAGAGGTAATGTAGATCATGTAGCTTTGTAAACCAGGACAAGGGTTTAGATTTTATTCTAAGTATACACCTCATGGTATGATCTGGTTTGTGTTCAGGAATGCTCAATCTGTAAGCTGTAGGATGAATTACAGATCTTCCCTGATGAGGTTGTGTCCCTATAAACCCACTGCAATTTGAAAATATTTCAAGTAGAAAATACATTTAATACACTTATCCTATGGAACATCGTAGCATAACCTAGCCTACCTTAAACATGATCAGAATACTGACAGTAGCCTTCAGTTGGGCAAAATCATTTAACCCAAACCTGTTTTATAATAAAGTACTAAATAGTTCATTGAACACTCATTTTCAAGTTTCATTGAAAGTGAAAAACAGAAAGGCTGTCTGGGTACAGAATGGTACATTGGTTGTTGACCCTCATCATCCCATGGCTGCCTGGGAGCTGTGGTTTGCTGCCACTGCCCAGCATCAGGAAAGAATATCCTATTGTATTGCTAGCCTGGGAAAAGATCAGATTCCAAAATTCAAAGTTAAGGTTTCTACTGAATGTATATTACTTGTGCACCAGAGTAAAGTCCAACGACAGTAGGTCAGGGACCATCTGTATACAACCAGAACAATGGAATAACAGAGCCCAGTCAGAAAGTTATTGCAATTATACAGATGAAAAATCATGGTAGTTTGATGAGTGAGAGAAACAGACATTTAAAATAAGCATTCAATATCTTATACTTTTAAGTGGACAATGCTTTAATCCCTAAAAAGGATCGCATTGTGGTAGGTCAGAAAAAAAATCATTCAGAGAGATGAGTGAATACTTGACTCCAGCTTTTGAACACAGTCTCTTATTATATTCACCCCCTTGGAGCTATGGGTCCTGGAGGCAACCTTGGGAATATTCATTTATAACAAATGGTTCTATTCTACCAAAAGCTTACTTGAATTGCTAATAGGGAATTCACTTACTTGTGTAGAAGGAAGGAAAGAAAGTGAAGGGGAGAAGGGAGGGATGAAGTAAGGAAATAAAGGACCAAAAGAGGGAGGGAAAGGACATTGAAAAAATGGCAAGATCCCCATGAATGGAACTTTCATGGAAAGGATACAGTGAATACGGTGTGTAGCTCAGCTTTCATTCGGTAATTGGAGACCTGTGTTTTTAACATTCACCATGTCCTTCTCCAAGGCACATCTGAAAAAGGTAGCATTTCTGTCTCTCTGGAAATGATTAAGCACACACTTGTCCTAATTGTGTCTGCCGGCATGCGGTGGTGAGCAAACCTGCCCTGTCCATGCTCTATAAACAGTATAGGTACTAATGTTCATGAAACTCACTGCACTGCCTTTGGGATCATGGGATTTCTCCATCCACATTAACCTTTAAGATGAAGGATGGCATTTGCCTTTGCACAAGGTGGGTGAAGGAGAAAGAAAACACCCTAAAGATATGAGAGGCTCCAGCAAGCTGACAATGACATAAATAGCGACTGTGTTTTGGTGTGGAATGAGCTTTGTAGTAATGAACTGGGGCGGTGTGTGTAGCGGGGGAACAGCTTAAATTGAAAACCACAAATAAGTTCTACAGGATAAAGACACAGATTAGCTCAGTAGATTCCAGTGGAAGTAATGGGCAATAGTCTGGGTTGGCGAATATAGCTTTAAACATGTCCCAGCAGGACAGGCAACCTAGCAACATGGGTCCCAGTATCCAGCTGCATCATTTCAAAGAGCGATCTGGGAGGGAATAGACAGATATTTGAACCTGGGGACTAATCTTTACATAATTTAAATGTGCTGCAGACAGCCACACCTGTGCAATTGGCAATTTCTGTTCACAGCTCCATTTTTAGTAATCAAAATTAACTCTAACCTCAGCAAGATGTGGTTGGTACACAGCAATTTTATTCCCATGCCTGTAGCACGGCTTTGGAAAATTCCTGCACTTTGGCCTCGGTTGTTCAGAAGTTACAGAAAGAGTAACCTTTATTAAAAAAAGATTAAATTGGAGAAAGAACTGCCCTCAGACTTAGATGTATCTCATTTATACATAGAATTTTAAAGAAGTTCATAAGAATGGATCATGGCCGCTTATCACTGACATTTTCTAGAGAGGGTGTATTTTGATGACATAACGCAGGACTACAAGTTATTCATTAAGCAATATTGTAATCCTGGTAAATTAATTAAATCTCTATGCATGAAATTTGTTTCAGAAACTTGATGCTGGTTAGGGTGCCCCCTGAAATGGTAACCAGAGTTGTGATGTTTCACCTAGTGCTTTGTCACGTGACTCTCTGTGAACGACAGCATTCATTTTAGAGTTGCTGATGCCAAGTAGAAAAACACGAGCTGAGAAATGTTATTGGGCTGTGCTGTGATGTGATTAAAGCAGGTTGGACTGAGGGGTATTCTGGAACCAAATGAAAATGGCACTAGTGGAGGCAGGTCTGTGCTGGAAAAATGAAAGCAGAACATTCTTCCTTTTCAATGCAGGAAGCTGCAGGGGGAAAGGAGAAGAAAGAGCTGTGCCAGCATCTTGCCAACGATAATCATTTTTCAGTACCAATATCTTCAGCAAACGTAAATGCCACCTTCAGCTAATTCATTGCCAACCTGCCTTGATATCATCTTAAGTGATCAAGCTGCTAGATCAGTCTGTGAATGAGAGAGAGCCTTGAGAACAGAATTCTAGTCCCTTTAATTCAATTCTGTCATTTGGGGCTACAATTTAGTAAATCCATGTGTCCCAGCAAAAAATAGAATATAGTGAGAGCACATTTCAAAGCACTGATCATTATGTAATTTTTTTATGAATCCTCTGCAAATTCAGCACATGAATACATAGTACATAACTAGCCCTCCATGCTAGATGATTGAGCCAAAAACTATGACCTCACGTTTGGGAAGGCAGATACTATACGCTAAATGTACACACTACCACCACTCTGTACTAAAGGTTTGTCTTGTTATATGTCTAGACTTTTTAAAGTAGTAGAGAAAATAGTAATAATGCTCATTCAATTTATGTGTGTCATTTTATAGTTGTCACATTGTTATTAGTGCAAAAAGTTAAGGAAGTATCTTTTTTAAACTGTTAAAAAACTATTATTTGACTCAACAATGATGTTTCTCATGTCCTTGATGAAAGAATAAATTTATGACACATATTTTTGTTGTTTTACTTTCATATTTCTCTTTTATGCAAAGAAAATTTTGACCAATATTTGTGTTGAAATTGTCTTTGGTCACCAGTGGTAACCATAGATTATCTACAGATAAAATAATTTTTTAAAAAAAATCAACAAAAATATTCTATGAGAATCAATTGGTTTTATGGAATTTGCAATAAATAGTATTGTTTATGTTACTATTATTTGCAAATGTGTGCTATACATCCTATATATCAATAAATTCATAATAAGCACTCACGTGTGTGTGTGTGTGTGTGTAGAGTCAATTGTTAGACACTCACCACAAACCCACTGAGGACTAAGGAAAAGGCAGATAGGACTAAAAGTAAATTCACAAAAACAAAGAAAATGAAGCCTGAAATGGCCAAACTTCCATATTTAAAATATAGAACAGATGGAGATCTGGGTCACAGAAAATCAAAAAAATTGAAAGAATTAACAGAGGCTGGTCAAAGCAGGTAGAGTTGACAAGTGGCCTCTATTTTTGAGAACATGTACAATTTTTGTTTATACTTTACTCCTGGGATCTAGCAACTAAAAGATTAATATTAATATCTAGTAAATAAAGGATTAATATCTAGTAACTAAAGGATTAAAGGTAATCACATATATCAGATACTATACTAAACACATTCCATAGGGCATCCATTGTGCCCATAATAACCCAAGAAGTCAATATGGTCATCCCCACTTGTTCAGATGGAATACAGAGCATCAATATGACATGAGGCAACTTGTTCAAGGATACAGGACACTAAGTCTCTCTCTACTACCCAATCTCTCAAACTCTATGTTGGTTGTTGTTCCAGAAAAGAAGGACTTACTTCCACTGGAAAAAATATCTCCTTCATTTGAATCAAATTGTCCAGAATTTTAATCTACCTTTTCTAGCCCTTTTCCACCAAAAAGGACTCTTCAACAAGCTGTATTTTTGTCCATTTCACTTAACTTTTAACATATTTACCTTGTTTTCTCTCTGCCTTTTTCAAGTACCATTCTTCTGAATAGCTTGTCTTCACAAATCTCAGTTCTAATTCTACCCAACTTTAGAGTTCGACTTAAATGCAGTCTGGTCTGTGGATTCCTTGATTTTCCTGGCTTGAAAAAAAAAATCCTCTTCTCTACTCACTTAAAACACTTTATCTGTATCTCTCTTTTAGCACTTAACCACTTTCCACGTTGAATTAGGCAGCCTTGCCCAGATAGAATCTAGAACAACTCCACTCTCTTGGTCCTACCATGACACTCTCTCTTAGCATTAAACATTCTTCAGCTTGATTTTTCCCAATGTTACCTCCATTCATCTACCCTGGAAACCAGTTTCCCCAAATACCATTAACATTACATGACTCCAGTGTTTTAAAAGCACCACAATTTAGTGAATACTGGAAGGTATTATCCCTCCTTGACCACGAAGGCAGGGACACAAGACCAGATTTTATCTTTGTAACATTCAGTGTGACTTACCCATTGTTTTGTGGGTAGGAATAGAGAAATATATTGGTTGAATGAATGAAAAAGAATAAATAGTTTTATACTTGAGTAAAAAGGAACTAAGTGCACAGAGTACAAACTCTGGATGACCTTCCATAAAGCTTGCCTTTGGAAACTCTCATTTGTAAGTATCTAACTGGGCAGCATCTCTACCACAAAGCGAGGCCAAAGAACAGTCTAAGCAGCAGTTGACAGAGGACATCTCAAGGCATGTGGCTGAGTCTTCCTCAGTTTACTGCACAAGTAACGGGACAAGGCAGTGAAGATTTAGGAAATGTATCAATCTGGCCTCCCATTACCCAAAAGTGTCTCTTGCACTGGCGTGCCAGAAGGCCAAAATCTTTATAGAAGTTCTGTGTTCAGGTTTAGGCCCCTTCCCCATGGCTCTTAATTGAAAACTTCCTGGTAGGAGTTTGTCATGTATACCTAACAATTTTATCCCATGGTCCTCTTTTTCCAGGTTGGAAAGAGAGGACTACAGGAGAAAACGTGTGCCTTCCATAGAAAGGCTCCTGGAGTTAGGACACAGGGGAGCATTCAGAAAAGGTCATCAAAGGACCATCTCATTTAACATCACAAGTTTCCCAAACGCATATGTGATACGTGGGTGTGTATTTGTGTGGTATTAATACAAGGGTTTCCTCCTCTTGAAAGCTATTTTTTCAGCCACTGATAACCATAAAAACATTGAACATTGAAAAATTAGGATGAAAATTAATAACAATATTATTTTCCCCTTACCTTGACCCTGAGGTACTTTGGCTTCTGACTCACATAGGTTTGCAATGCTTTCAGAAACTCTATATACCTTGTCCTATTCCACTTTTTGGAATAAAGTGATATAAGTGTGTGGTTAACAGGGACTTTTGAAAGTAGTGGCCCAAGGATCATGGCTGAGGACGAAATCTGTGGATACAGTGTACCCAAGTTCTGTAGAGTCTAGCAGAAGCAATGGAAAGATGTATCTTCATCACCAATTATAGGCTGCCTGCCATGTTCCCTGAAAAATGATCAACTCTGTTACTGCCTCACAGCAAATCACTGATGCATGCTTCTCCCCTGCCCACTCACCTGGGGCCCCATCTCTCTTGCCCAGTGTCCACACACAGTCTGCCCCATCATGATTTATGGCTCAGAAAGAAGAGGACTGCTGGATGAGGTGTCTATAAGAGCAGATGGGAACCTAGACAAACCATCAAAGAGAAGAAAGGAGAAGGAGTAAACACGAAAAGAAAAATAGAACAACTATTAAATAATTCAGGACAGCTGCCCAAAAGGAAAACAGACACTGAATGGGAACAGAGCAAACAAGTAGATCAAGGTATACCAGAAAAGGAAAAAGCAGAGTGGAAAGAGGGAGATGAAAGCACTCACACAAGGGGAAAGAAGCAAAATGGCATTGCTGGTTTCTGGCAGGAATATTAATAACTGGATAAAGAATAGAAAAAAATAGCTGATAATCGCCCCACCCTCTGAAGAGGCCGTTGGCTTCTGACTCACATAGGTTTCCAATGCTTTCAGAAACTCTATATACCTTGCCCTGTTAGAGGCTTTTTGGAATAAAGTGATATGAGTGAGTGGTTAACAGGGACTTTTGAAAGTAGTGGCCCAAGGGTCATGGCTGAGGATGAAAAGAAAGGCGTTTTCACTTCATTCTAAAATGGAGATGCCACGTGTTCTGACATGGGCAGTGAGGCCTAACTCAGCTAAACATTTTAATCTGGCCAGAACTGAGGAAGCTCGGCTCATCCTATGCTGTGGATATTGACCCATCAGGGCAATTTTATTTTCCAACCATTAGTGAAAATATTCCTTGAATAACAAATGCAATAGATACAAGAGTCAGTGGGAATGCTTAACAAGCATTCTTCACTTGACAATGCTTTCCTCACTTTGCAAGAGGAAATCTATCCAGAAAAAATGTCCTGTGATGGTCCTGATGAGACACTGGGAGAGCAAACGTTTGCTCAGATGTTTACTGAGCACACTGCTATGTGCCAGTCCCCTTCCTCCTCCAAGTGAGTGAAGCAGCAATCTGGGGTGGTGCCAGGTAATCTGAGGACACTCTGTTGCTTCATCTTAGCAAATGCTCTGGGGACACAATCTTCTGACCATTTTTCCAGAAACAATCTGAGGGGAGCTTTTCTCAACTTTCCCCCACCCCCCACCCAATTATCACTCACTGAGGAGCCTTTCTAGACATTTTTTTTTTTTTTCAGGCCATACCTGCCCCAATGAAAATAGAATACCACCTTATATCTGTTTTTGTACCATGGCCCTTCAGAGGGCCAAAAACCACTTAATGTATAAATTTTCAAGAACTAATATTCTCCCCCTTAGGGGGTCATTTTACCCCTATTAAGATATCACCTATGTTCTAGGGGTTCAGTGACAGACCCCACAGATTCAACAAATCATCACTGAGCTAGACCCTGGTGGCACCGTGTACAGAAATGAGTAATACACTGTCCTTCTCCAGCACTCAGTGGTGACAGAGGTCGTCAAGCATAATATGGGAGGCTATGGGACAGATGAGAGGGCTCCCCTCATAGCTCAGTTGGTAAAGAATCTGCCTGTGATGCAGGAGACCCTGGATCGATTCCTGGGTTGGGAAGACCTGCTGGAGAAGGGATAGGCTACCCACTCCAGTATTCTTGGGCTTCTTTGTGGCTCAGCTGGTAATGAATCCGCCTGCAATGTGGGAGACCTGGGTTTGATCCCTGGGTTGGGAAGCTTCCCTGGAGAAGGGAAAGGCTATACACTCCAGTATTCTGGCCTGGAGACTTCCATGGACTAAGTTCATGGGGTCACAAAGAGTTGGACATGACTGACTTTCACCTTCACTTTCACTTTTCATGGGACGGAGTCCAGCAAAGGATACCCTCATTCCATGGAGGAAGATGGTCAGTCCAGAGGGAAGATGAAGGCAGACATCCTAGGGAAGACATGTGTGCTGGTTTATGAAGTTGAAAGAAGTTAACCAGAGAAAGGTGGGTGGTTGAACCAATCTTAGGAAGATGTGGCTTTTGGACTGGTTCTAGAGTTATGCCTGGCATTTGGACAACAGCCATTTGAGATATTCCTGAGACAGACTTAAAACAAGGAAAGTTCTCCCTCTTTACAAATATAATTTTTGGCTTATGTGTACAGTGAGTGTACAGTTTAAGAAACATTAAAAAAATTTTTTATAAGTGGAAGAATGAGGCAGGTGTATGTATGTGTGTGTGTGTGTGTGTGCACGCACATGTGTGTGTCTACCAATTCTGCACATCACTAAATATCTAGCAAGCAACACATGTGTATGAGATTTTAGATTTATTAGTTTATTTTAGGAGCTACATCAGTGCAGATCCCACCCCAACTCTAAGTGTGTTAAGTCCATAGAGTTTCTTATCCTTTGATTCCATCTATCCATTGCAAGGCCACTCAGGAAGCAAAATGCCCTGGATGTGGCATGGCTTCCTTTCTCACTGATTTGCAAAGAGAGGAAGTTTCCAGGATGATAAGTGACACAATTACAAGTTCACTGGTATAAGGAAGCTCTTATTTGTCTGTCTCAGTCAATCAGGGCTGAGCTGAAAGATTACATGGATCTCTAGGTCTGATTTTCCTCACAACAAAATGCTCTACTCATGGTTCACATCTCCACAGCATGTAAGTGAACATTAAAAATTTACCCTGCCCTACAAAGTCTCTACTTGGAGAATATATATATATATATTTTTTTGTTTAAAGAACAATTGTTGGCTGAGAGGGTGCCAGGTGCCCAGCAAGTTACTGTGGACGGTTACAGAATGTAACGGAGAAGGCGATGGCACCCCACTCTAGTACTCTTGCCTGGAAAATCCCATGGACGGAGGAGCCTGGTAGGCTACAGTCCAGGGGGTTGCTAAGAGTCAGGCACAACTGAGCGACTTCCCTTTCACTTTTCACTTTCCTGCATTGGAGAAGGAAATGGCAACCCACTCCAGTGTTCCTGCCTGGAGAATCCAGGGACGGGGGAGCCTGGTGGGCTGCCGTCTATGGGGTCACACAGAGTCGGATACGACTGAAGTGACTTAGCAGCAGCACAGAATGTAAGACATAAACATATTAGGAGCCTATTTCCTAGTTGGACACGTGCTTCAAAACATAACATGAGAAAATGCACACAGGTCAGCATTCACCAAAATGTTCAAAGGAGTTACCTGAATAGAATAGAAAGGTCCCTTACTTATGTATGTTTAAGAGCACTGGGGTAAACAAAAATCAACCACCTTTTTGAGTTCTTCATTCAGTCTTTAAAATGTGAATGTGAATCATTGAGCCACGAATCCCTAAAAGTAGGAGGGCCATATAATGTATTAGCTAACCTGGGATCCTTATTAGAGGAAGAGGACAGAATGGCCATACGTCAGACTAACAGACAAAAAGCAGAGCTATCTCAGGCATCCTTGGCTGTATGGTCACCTTAAGGGAACAGTCGATAGAATGTCTGTGTTTGTCAAACTCAATCCAATGTAACTTTTTGTTGCTGATGTTAAGCTAAACTTCCATAAAGGAGCTGTTGAGAATAATACCTGTACAACAGGAGAAGGGGTGGTGTAGGGGAAGCGGCATGGTTATTACAGGCAGACAGACTTGGGCACATTACCCAGCTCTACCAGATACTAAGAAATACTAGAGCACTGGTTCTTAAAGTGTGGCCATAAGACTAGCAGAGTTAGCATCATCTGGGAACTTGTTATTGATGTGAATTTGTGCCCCAGACCTTCTGAACCAGAAACCCTGGGGATAGAGAATAGCATTCATGCAATCTGTGCTTCACAAAGCTCCCAGGTGATTCTGAAATACAATGAACCAAGTACTGTATGTGACCTCCTGGAGCCTTGGGTTACCTATTTAAGAAATGGTGCTAATAACCTGCCTTATAGATGACCCATGGCTTGCAGCAGATGTGGGTACATTAAAATGTCTGCTACCTGTATTAGTCTATTGGTTCTTTTGGAGTTACAGATGGCACACTCAAAATATCAAATTAAAAACAGCTCAGTGAAGACATATATGAGGGCAAGGTTGACAAACCCCACTTCCAAGGCTGGGCCAATCCTCTGCACTGTCTGATACAGGGCAGGTGGAATGCAGGTTAGAGATACCCTCTGTACACATTATTCTTATATTATGGGACCTATGACTATTTTAACTCTCTGATTATGTATTCCCTTCATCAGATCCTAAATTCCTTAAGGGCAGAGGCCATGTCATCCAAATTTATTTTTCTACCCCCAGCACATAAGTGGTCCTTAATTCATGTCTGAATAAAGGAAAACATGTTTGTTTTTTTTTTAAAAAAACACAGTCTCTGAATTGTCTTGACACATCAGAAAAGAGAGAGAAGAGAACTGACAATGAGATAATAACTCTTTTTGCCACATACCAGCCCACAGGATTTGTCATCAGCCTAGAGCAAATTGTTCCAGTTCCTTGCTTAGATTTCTGCATCTTTTAAAACAAAGGCATAATGTATGAGGCTAAAGATGGAGTCCCAGCAGCACATCTTTTCTGGATATTGCTATTTCAAGCTTCCTTCTGCTGGGTGCACAGCTCCACTGCAATGTATGTATCATCAAAAACAAACTTTGTACTGGTTTGGGTCAGTTTGATAATCATTGTCTTTTAGGGAGGTCATGGAAAGATGGGAAAGTACATGGTTTCCTATAATTCACTGAGCAAATTATCCCTTAATTAACAGTTGAGTACATTGAGGCTCAGAGAAATCATTAGATGGTCCAGAGCAACTTTGCATTTGAGGGTACATTATAATTCAGAAAAGAGTAGGACTCCCCTGGCCTATTTAGGCAGAATGCTTTAACTAAGCCCTCTCATCTCTCCACATTATGCTGCAGAGTCTGAACACAGGTAGAGCTGTGGTCAGC
The DNA here is from genome assembly GCF_032452875.1 of Bos javanicus. Taxonomy (NCBI): domain Eukaryota; kingdom Metazoa; phylum Chordata; class Mammalia; order Artiodactyla; family Bovidae; genus Bos; species Bos javanicus. The sequence goes on along the minus strand of NC_083878.1, from coordinate 31,457,155 downwards.
TAAAGAAATTATCTGAATTCCATCTACTGGTTCTGCCTTATGAAAAACACATTTATGTTCAGTGTCTAGTTTTGACCCAGTAGGTTCCTCAGAAGCCCCGAATTTTTCTTCAGTATGATATTCCTTTCTTTTCCTGAAATTCCTTATCTGATCTAACTTTCAACTCCTCTGTATTTAATGAGCAATGCCCAGCATATGTTCAGGAAATATTAATATTTAGTGCCAATTCTACAGTTGATCTTAGCCAAAAGGCCAAGAAGCTATGGGGCTTCCCTGATAGCTCAGTTGGTAAAGAATCTGCCCAAAATGCGGGAGACCTGGGTTTGATCCTTGGGTTGGGAAGATCTCCAGGAGAAGAGAAAGGTTATCCACTGCAGTATTCTGGCATAGAGAATTTCATGGGCTGTATAGTCCATGGGGCTACAAAGAGTTGTACTCGACTGAGCGACTTCACTCAGTGCCAATTCTATCTGCTGCTGCTGCTAAGTCACTTCAGTCGTGTCCGACTCTGTGTGACCCCAGAGACATCAGCCATCCCTGGGATTCTCCAGGCAAAAACACTGGAGTGGGTTGCCATTTCCTTCTCCAATGCATAAAAATGAAAAGTGAAAGTGAAGTCGCTCAGTCGTGTCCAACTCCTAGCGACCCCATGGACTGCAGCCTACCAGACTCCTCCGTCCATGGGATTTTCCAGGCAAGAGTACTGGAGTGGGTTGCCATTTGCCAATTCTATCTAGTCCCTATTTAAACTCCAATTTGGTTCTGTCTGGATGTCTCAACCCTACTGCTCATTGTTTTAGTTCTCTGGTTCCCTCTAGGTTACTTATTTCCTCCCAATATTTTTAGAGTATTAGTTAAAAACTTCATATACTCTACAGAATCTGCTCCCTAGTTGATTACTCATTCCTTTTTATCATAAATCACACTCCCAAAGGTCTACAAGACAATTAATTTTCTGCAGTCCCCTCTGCCTCCAGTCACCCTCACCTTCCTGGAAGTATTTACTCAGAGCCTGGCATTGTTTAGGATACCATGTCCAAGCTCTCATATACATTCATCAATGGCACCACTAATATTAATATTGCTAACTTCAACAGCCATTTTCCTCTCATCTTAATCAGCCTTTTAAGAGCATTTGGCACAGTTGACTCCTTTGCCTTCAAAAAACACATTCTGTGTTCCTGTGGTTTTCTTCTGGTTTTCTTCCAGTCTTACTGGCCTTTGCTAATTTTTTCTCTTCTACCTGATGCTACCTGATGTCTACATGCTGGGGCATTCCAGAGCTCTTCTCCATCTGTATTCTTTTCTCTCCCTGGGCGATAGGTCTTAAATTTAAGATTTTACAGTAGGAAACATTCAAGTGATGTCAGGTTCCAGAGAGATGTGAGTATGGATGTTATTAAGATTAAGTAGAGTAAGAAACCAAGAATCTGGAGCTTCCCTGGTAGCTCAGTGGTAAAGAATCTGCCTGCCAATGCAGGAGAGATGGGTTCAGTCAATGATCCAGGAAGACCCCACAAACCATGGAGAAACTAAGCCACAATTACCGAGCCTGTGCTCTAGTGTCTGGGCCTGCCAACTACTGAGCCTGCGTACTGCAGCTACTGAAGCCCACTCGCCCTAGAGCCCGTGCTCTGAAATAAGAGAAACCACCACAGTGAGAAGCCATGCAGCCAAACTAGAGAATAACCCCTGCTTGTTACAACTAGAGAAAAGCTTGTGCAGCAATGAAGATTCAGCACTGTCATGAATAAATAAATAAATAAAATTATTTTAAAAAAGAAACCAAGAATCCAAGGTTTGGGGACAGATGCCACATGAACCTTGAAATCACTGAAAAACATGGTAGGCAAGGGGGTAAGAGAGCAGCTGCAAGCCAGGTTCCTGGTCATTTGATGAATTTGAAGGTAACAGTGGAGGATGGATGAGACAGCCTGATAGTAGGAACCAAAAGAGGCCTTGGGATCCGAAAAGTGTCCTTGGGACCTGAAGACTGTAATGATCTCACTTCTCAACTTGAACAACTCGAGTCACTGCTGACTTTTCTCCTCTGGACCACTCACAGTAAGTTGCTGAATATATAACACATTTATGACTCTAATTTTAAAAATATGTCAACAGATATGGCCTTGTACTGTTCTCTTTGACCATATTGTAAGCTCTGGGCCCCAGGAGGGAAAACACTGATTCAAATACCCTGTGAGTGTTGCTCATTCATACAACTTCACAGAAATAATAGACTAGCATCTGACACAGGCCTGGATAAGAAGGCCTCAATAAACGGAAACACGGCTTGTGGGGGCAGTGTCATCTTTTCCCTCAGGGCTGTCTAAGTTTTGGAGCCTATGAAGTTCACGGTACCTTTTTTCCCATAAGTGACAATCATCCCATCTAGGCAGACCTAGCGCAGCCATTGACTCAGGCTCATGGAGAGAGGCTGAGGGCTCAAGAATGCTGCCATTTCCCCTTTTCTATGAGTCTGGTCTTGGGTATCTTGTGCACAGAATCATCTGGGCCAGGAAATACTGCTCAGATGTTTGTCCCTATGCTCAGGAAAGTGGTAAGGTTATTTCAATATTCTCAAGGGAATCGTTTGCTTAAAGAGGGAAAGACATCATGCTTATCACCCCAGGGCTGGAGAATCCAGGTCTACCACCTTTGACCCAGGACTGTAGTTGATTTTTACAAATTAGATCAATCCAAGAAGTACCTAAAAAAGCTTCTCCATCCTTCATCTTCATCTTCTTCTACCATGTTTCCATTTGCCAAACCACATTGGATAATTTCTTTGGAATGACCTCACTCATTAATTAAAAAACATGTACAGCATCTGCATCCCTAATATCTGCCATTCATTGTGCTAGGTAGAGACAACAGAGGTGAATCAGACTTATAAATTCTCTGTTTTTAAGAAGCTCATGATTTAGTGTGTTGGGGGGCAAGGGTTCTAAAGTCAGCAGCCTGAGACAGAAGTGAGTACTACAGTTAGTAAACACATATGGATTTAGAGGCATGCAAGGGAAGAACCCCACTGCAGCATGGGAGGCAGTAAAAGCTTCCCACACAACATGAGCCCTGTGCTGAGTGTTGTGAAACTGGTAAGCCGTCACTCAGAATACGGGGCTCCAAGCAGAGCCTGTGCCTAAGATAGAACTGAGTATGGAACACTGTGAGAATTGCCTCAAGATGGCAGATTTTCCCACTCTCACTTGCATGTAGGTGTTATGGACACGAACATTGGAAAACCAATGTCATTGGTACCAACTGAGAATTTTTTCAAGATGGTCACAGGCATAATTTCGGTAAGTGAAATTAAGGATCAGGGCTAGAAAAGGCCACTGAGGGGTAAAAAAACACTGTGGAAAGGCAATAAAAGAAATTCCGCTTCCGGACTTACAGTCAAAAGTAATAACAGCGGTAATTTTAAAAAATATACATCTGCACCCCACGTTCATAGCAGCATTATTAACAATAGCAAAGCCAGGGAAACAACCATGTATCCATCAATGGACAAGTAGGTAAAGGAGTAATGGTGTCTGTGTATATATATACACATATATATGTATGTTGTATGCATATGTGTGTGTATACACACACACAGACATGCATGATGGAATATAATACAGCCATGCAAAATGGGAGATTTTACCATTTATAACACCGTGGATGAAGCTTGAAGACATTATGCTAAGTGGGAGGGGAAATTGGAGGAAGGTGGTCAGAAAGTACAAATTAAAGATAAATAAGTACTAGGGATATAACCTGATGACTACAGCTATCACCGCTGTATGATAGCAATATAGGAAAGTTGTTAAAAAAGGAAACCCTAAGAGTTCTCGGGAAGGGGGGGTTACTTTTTTAATGACTTTAACAACCCAGATAATCACAATGGTGTGATCACTCACCTAGAGCCAGACATCCTGGAATGTGAAGTCAAGTGGGCGTTAGGAAGCATCACTACCAACAAAGCTAGTAGAGGTGATAGAATTCCAGTTGAACTATTTCAAATTCTAAAAGATGATGCTGTGAACGTGCTGCACTCAATATGCCATCAAATTTGAAAAACCCAGCAGTGGCCACAAGACTGGAAAAGGTCAGTTTTCATTCCAATCCCTAAGAGAGGGAATGCCAAAGAATGTTCAAACTACTGCACAATTGCACTCATCTCACACGCTAGTAAAGTAATGCTCAAAATTCTCCAAGCCAGGCTTCAGCAATATGTGAACCGGGGACTTTCAGATGTTCAAGCTGGATTTAGAAAAGGCAGAGGAACCAGAGATCAAATTGCCAACATCTGCTGGATCATCAAAAAAGCAAGAGAGTTCCAGAAAAACATCTATTTCTGCTTTCTTGACTATGCCAAAGCCTTTGACTGTGTGGATCACAATAAACTGTGGAAAATTCTGAAAGAGATGGGAATACCAGACCACCTGACCTGCCTCTTGAGAAACCTGTATTCAGGTCAGGAAGCAACAGTTAGAATTGGACATGGGAGGAGGGTGGAGGGTTCAGGATGGAGAACACATGTATACCTGTGGTGGATTCATTTTGATATTTGGCAAAACTAATACAATTATGTAAAGTTTAAAAATAAAATAAAATTAATTAAAAAAAAAAGAATTGGACATGGAACAACAGACTGGTTCTAAATAGAAAAAGGAGTACATCAAGGGTGTATATTGTCACCCTGCTTATTTAACTTATATGCAGAGTACATCATGAGAAATGCTGGGCTGGATGAAGCACAAGCTGGAATCAAGATTGCTGGGAGAAATATTGATAACCTCAGATATGCAGATGACACCACCCTTATGGCAGAAAGTGAAGAAGAACTAAAGAGCCTCTTGATGAAAGTGAAAGAGGAGAGTGAAAAAGTTAGCCTAAAGCTCAACATTCAGAAATCTAAGATCATGGCATCCAGTCCCATCACTTCATGGCAAATAGATCAGGAAACAGTGGCTGACTTTATTTTCTGGGGCTCCAAAGTCACTGCAGATGGTGACTGCAGCCATGAAATTAAAAGATGCTTACTTCTTAGAAGGAAAGTTATGACCAACCTAGACAGCATATTAAAAAGCAGAGACATTACTTTGCCAACAAAGGTCCATCTAGTCAAGGCTGTGGTTTTTCCAGTAGTCATGTACGGATGTGAGAGTTGGACTGTAAAGAAAGCTGAACGCCAAAGAATTGATGCTTTTGAACTGTGGTGTTGGAGAAGACTCTCGAGAGTCCATTGGACAGCAAGGAGATCCAACCAGTTCATTCTAAAGGAGACCAGTCCTGGGTTTTCATTAGAAGGACTGATGTTAAAGCTGAAACTCCAATACTTTGGCCACCTGATGCAAAGAGCTGACTCATTGGAAAAGACCCTGATGCTGGGAAAGATTGAGGGCAGGAGGAGAAAGGGATGACAGAGGATGAGATGGTTGGATGGCATCACCGACTCAATAGACATAAGTTTGGTTGAACTCTGGGAGTTGTTGATAGACAGGGAGGCCTGGCACGCTGCGGTTCATGGGGTCACAAAAGTCAGACATGACTGAGTGACTGATCTGAACTGAACTGAAGAGTTCTCAAGGAGAAAATTTCTGTTTTATTCTTTACCTCTTTCTCTTCCTTTTACTGTATCTATATGAGAAGATGGATGTTAGCTGAATCAATTGTGATAATCATATACATATGTGTGTGTGTATATATATAAATAAAACCATCATGCTGTGTGCTTTAAACTTATACAATGAAATATGTCAATGGCTTCTCAGTAAAACTGAGGGGAAAAGTCAGTGGAGGAGAATTCTGCAATTTATTAGGACTCACATAAAGCTCTGACAGAGAAAACAAAGACTCCTCACTTCTTTCTATTTATTCCAGCCAAGTTAGAGACAATGGAGAGTGAAATAGTACTTTTATATTTTCTGGTGATTTTGTCTGTGCATATTTGATAAATTCCTAGAGGTAAAGTCACAGCAACAGCCCATACCAGGCAATAAAAGGGACAGTTCAACAAACACGTGCTGTGTTTGACAAACGCCTTCATTCCAGGCACAGTCCTAGACACTGTTGATACAGAAACAAGTAAGACATATCATGAGCGCTCTGAGCAGATGACTCATCTTTTCAGTTCATATGCAGCATCACAGCTGCCATCCCCAGGGAAAGTGGCCCAGGACTGCAGGCGGGAAGATATTAACAGCCACTTGAGCCAAGTCTTATAAAGCTAGCTATACTCCCTGGGCGCTCTAGGCCCTGAAGTTTCATTATTAAAGAACATAAGATCAAGCTCAGCTTCTAATTGTCTAGGCCCAAGAAAATTAATAGAATTAGTTCTAAAACTCCTTGCATTTCCTTAGCTGCCTGTTACACTGTATCCCTTATCACTGAGATCGTAGATGCTATCTTCTAAGTCTAAGTGACACAAACACTTCTCCTTCCCATTCCTGGGCCCCAACTAGCACATTAGTGCATTTTGAATTTATGGCTGCATTTCTATTAGTTCCCAACAGTATTCATCAGATTAAAGCTGCATCAGAAATCAGATTTTTTTCTGCTTTTGCCCCGGAAGAGTGTAATAAAAAAATAACCCAATAAATCCGGTAAATTAGCAATAAGATCTCAGACTTTGGGGCATATGTGCAACTCTGCTGTTGGGGAAGAAATGTCAAACTATCGACAGTTGACCCAATCAGATTACACATTCCCATTTACAAGCAGTAAGGATGAAAGATGATTCCTCCCTCTAAATTGAACCAAGTTCACCACAGGAATGAAAAAGTCTCAGGAATGGAGAATATCATTGTTTTATTTCATAGGCAGCAACCATAATCTTATGTAAAAGAGAACATTTTCAAAGGTCATTTCTTAATTTTCACTCAGAAGTTGGAAAGTTGGACAGATGTGGGTTTTGGGCCATTTCCCCTCCTAGACTCATTGATTGTAGTATTGGACTAGAATTGAAAAAAATCACCTTGTTCTGATTTACTGTCCCTTGACTGTAATAAAAGGAATATTAATTCCAAGTTCACAAGAAACACTTATAAAGGGAAAGTACGGATGTTATTCACTGAAAAGTTTATGAGCATACAGTCTGCTAAGATCTGCTTTGAAAGGGGAGATGGATTACATGGAGTGGGCTTCCTGTTTGGGGGCTAGAATCATATACTGCTGCTAAGTTGCTTCAGTCGTGTCCGACTCTGTTAGACCCCATAGATGGCAGCCCACCAGGCTCCCCTGTCCCTGGGATTCTCCAGGCAAGAACACTGGAGTGGGTTGCCATTTCCTTCTCCAATGCAGGAAAGTGAAAAGTGAAAGTGAAGTCGCTCAGTCGTGTCCAACTCTTAGCAACCCCATGGACTGCAGCCCACCAGGTTCCTCCGTCCATGGGATTTTCCAGGCAAGAGTACTGGAATGGGGTGCCATTGTCTTCTCTGTAGAATCATATAAGTTGTGAGTAATCAACTTTTCTGTCTTTATCACCCATCTTCTCTAAAATATCTCTCTTCCCAGACAGTGGCTCATAACCTCTGTCTACAATGACTGCCAGAGACTTAAAAAGCAAAGCCAAATAAATAAAACACTTTGCCCCCTAAATCTTCCATATCAAAATATACAGCCTCAGATATAGAGCCTCAGATATAGAAGGTGAGTGTGGATGTCCTTGTGCTTTTGTTTAGAATCTCACCCTTGCACTCAGCATTCATACAGCCTGTTCCATGTGCTCCCGGGTTCCAAGCTGGATGTTCAGTTTAAAAGGCATAGTCTCTGCTCTGAGGAACTCATCAGCAGATCCCCCCTTGCCTCAGTGAAAAGAAGTTTGCAGATACTCTGTTCTCCACCTGCAATGTATTCCTTCACCTTATTTCCATTTATTCTAAATCTACTGAATATTCATTGGAAGGACTGATGCTGAAGCTGAAACTCCAATAGTTTGGCCACCTGATGCAAAGAGCTGACTCATTGGAAAAGACCCTGATGCTGGGAAAGATTGAAGGTGGGAGGAAAAGGGGGAGACAGAGGATAAGATAGTTGCATGGCATCACCGACTCGATGGACATGAGTTTAAGCAAGCTCCAGAAGATGGGGAAAGACAGGGAAGCCTGGCATGCTGCAGTCCATGGGGTTGCAAAGAGTTGAACATGACTGAGCAACTGAATATTATCATAAAAACTCAATTACAGCTCCATCACTTTTATGAAACACTCCCTGACCTCACAATCATTCTCTGCTCTGAACCCATCTAGTCTTTTGACATTTAATGGTTCCTATTTTATATATGACATAAACAGCAGGATGATGAGTGTGGTTGTGGTGGTGATGATGATGGTCATATGACAGTTGACACTTTATGCATTTGTTTTATTTTCCCAGGCTACAATTGTCTGGAGGGCAAAGACAATTTCATCTACACTTTTTGGAATTCTTCACAAAACTTAGGTAGTACTGTATGTCTAGTAGGCATTCAATGACTTGGTTTTAAAAGAAGGAAGAAGAAGAGGGAGGGAGGGAGGGTGGAACTGACTAAACACTTGCAAATTCTAATCTAGCCAATCAAATCCTCATTCATATTAATAGCTCTCACAAAAGGCTACACATCTAATGCAAACCATGATGCATTACAGGGAGTAAGGGAAAATTTTATAACAACAATGAATTTGCTTTGTAAAACAGAAATGCGGGTTTAATGACCTTATGTGCTGATACAACATTTTATGATTTATGTTTAGGGCAGTGTGTGGGGGTGAGGGGTGGGGAGAGAGACAGAGAGAGGGAAAGATACATAAGAATAAGCAGGCATACTGAAAATACAGTCCCCAAATCCTGGCTCTAAAGTGTTTGGTCATTTCCAGTCTGTCCGTGTTTTTATTTGTAGAATCAAAATTTTTTTCCTCGCTCATCCATTCCTATACATCCTTCTCTCCCAACACCTACTATCTTTTAACTGAATAGACAAGGCTTCTGTGAATAACTGGCAGTGGGAAATGTTAAATGTCAGCAAGTTGGCCCTAGTTGGTATAAGCGCAACCAACTTATAGTTGGTATAAGATGGGAATTTAGCCGAGGATTCCAACTCAGCTGGGGAGAGAGGAGCTTGGAAGTTAAAGAGACAACTGTCTGTCAAAGTAAATGTTAGGGAAGATAATTTGAACCCCTTCCAATTGGTTTGCCCAGAGCAAGGAACAAGATTGACAAGAATGGATTGGCAATTCTTTTGTTCTTTGGGAAATCTGATCAATATACAAAGCTGATCAAGCTAGACAGCATATCAAAAAGCAGAGAGATTGCCGACAAAGCTCTGTCTAGTCAAAGCTATGTTTTTTCCAGTAGTCATGTATGGATGTGAGAGGTGGACTATAAAGAAAGCTGATCACTGAAGAATTGATGCTTTAGAACTGTGGTGTTGGAGAATACTCTTGAGAGTCCCTTGGACTACAAGGAGATCCAATCTGTCTGTCCTAGAGGAAATCAGTCCTAAATATTTATTGGAAGGACTGATACTGAAGCTGAAACTCCAATACTTTGGCCACCTGATGCGAAGAACTGACTTACTGGAAAGACTCTGATGTTGGGAAAGATTGAAGGCAGGAAGAGAAGGGGATGACAAAGAAGATGGTTGGATGGCATCACCAACTTAATGGACATGAGTTTGATCAAGCTCCGGGAGTTGGTGATGGACAGGAATGCCTAGCACGTGGCATTCCATGTGGTCACGAGTCAGACGTGATTGAGCGACTGAACTGACTGATGCATAGCTTGGAAAATCATTTCCCTGGTTCATCTTTAATTCAGTTCAGTTCAGTTGCTCAGTTGTGTCTGACTCTTTGTGACCCCATAAACTTCAGCATGCAAGGCTTCCCTGTCCATCACCAACTCCCGGAGCTTACTCAAACTCATGTCCATCGTGTCGATGATGCCATCCAACCATCTTATCCTCTGCCGTCCCCATCTCCTCCCATCTCCAATCTTTCCCAGCATCAGAGTCTTTTCCAATGTGTCAGTTCTTCCCATCAGGTAGCCAAAGTATTGGAGTTTCAGTTTCAGCATCAGTCATTCCAAAGAATATTCAGGACTGATCTCCTTTAGGATGGACTGGTTGGATTTCCTTGTAGTCCAAGCGACTCTCAAGAGTCTTCTCCAACACCACAGTTCAAAAGCATTAATTCTTGGGCACTCATCTTTATTTATAGTCCAACTCTCACATCCATACATGACTACTGGAAAATCATAGCTTTTGACCAGAGAGAACTTTGTTGGCAAATAATGTCTTTGCTTTTTAATATGCTGTCTAGGTTGGTTAGCTTTTTTCCAAGGAGCAAGCATCTTTTAATTTCATGGCTGCAATCACCAACTGCAGTGATTTTGGAGCCCCCCCCCCGCCCCCGCCAAAGAAAATTATCTCACTGTTTCCATTATTTCCCCATCTATTTGCCATGAAGTGATGGGATTGCATACCATGATCTTCATTTTCCAAATGTTGAGTTTTAAGCCAACTTTTTCACTCTCCCCTTTCACTTTCATCAAGAAGCTCTTTAGCTCTTCTTCACTTTCTGCCATAAGGGTGGTGTCATCTACATATCTGAGATTATTGATGTATCTCCCGACAATCTTGATTCCAGTTTGTGCTTCATCCAGCCCAGCATTTCATATGACGTACTCTGCATATAAGTTAAATAGGCAGGGTGACATCTTCAGGCTCCAGAATTTTGTGGAAAGAGATGAGAGAACAGGAATGATGTACCTTTGGCTATAGAAGGATAACAGTTTATACCACTTTATCAAAGGTGTAGGATGGGGAGGTTGTGTGCATGGGGTAGGAGGTGAATAAGAAATAAAGTCAAATGTACATGTGTATGTATGCCTGAGTCCCCTAGCTGTTCACCTGAAACTATCACACCATTGTGATATCACAACAATTAACACTGTTAATTCACTATGTCCCAATACAAAATAAAAAGTTCAAATAAAAATAAAGTCAAATGGAAACTTACAAGAAAGTTTCAAAAACGTAAATAGCAGAAGATCAATACTAACAGGTTTACATACACATGTGTTCTTTCTTCACTTCACAAATTTTAGGGAAATTAGTACTTCCAACTTTTAAACAGCTAATTTAAAAGAGTAAAAACATTAAAAAGTGGCCAAAATGTTGTGAAGATTTTGAACTTTGGGACAATTGAAAATGGCAAGATGTAGAATTCTCTGCATAACAGAGTTTCCAGAAAAGACCAAACCATAACTTTTTTTTTTTTTTTCAGAGCAAGGAAAACCTCTATTAAAAAAAAAAAAAGTCATTTGTGCTTCTTGGTTTTGTTTTTAAGGCCAGGATTCTTCGTTCTTGGAGGTAATGCTTTGTAAAGTCCATTTGATCACACAGATGTAACACAAGCATTAACCATTTTTCTTAAAGGCAGCAGGATAAGGTAATTTCTACTGGGTCTAGACTCTAAAATGAAAAGGACCATAGAGATTTTTAGTAACTGGTGGAAAATGGAGGTTGTGTCAGCTTATTCCTGTCATGGGTGAACACCAGGGAACTAAGCAGGGAACTCATCTGCCAATGAACTTTGAAATCTGATTCGTGTATATAGGCTCTTTAGGAATTGCCTCTTTTTGCAATAGTTGGGGTTTCTGGCCACACTTCAGGAGCAGTAGCTCAGGAGAGAGCCATGTCCCTTTCTGGAGGCAAGAACAGAGGTGTTGGTAATGCCCACTAGCCTTGAGATTAGGGTACAGCGGGAGCAGGCAAAGCTAAAGGAAGCCAGGCTCAAGGATGCACTCGATGTCAGGCAATAAGTCAGAGTGGCAGTCAGGAGCCAGTGGCTGCTGAGACAGGAAGGGACATTAGGCTGACTGGTGGAGGAAGTATGAACAGGCTCCAAGGAGGAACCATGTGGCAGAAAGACTAGACTTCCTGCACTTAAACAGGATGAGAACTCTCTACGATAATTTGGGTATCAATGTAACTGTATCATTATATTATAGACTCACCATTCAGACTTGTGACACATAAATTATATCTATAATTAGGGTATCAGCCCCAATATAGTGGTAGGTTTTATATTTACCCAAGTAAGAATACGGTATGCACTGATACACAAAAAAGCATGAGAGAAATGTATAAAAGGTGAAAACAGAGACCTTTCCCTGGGTCTCATTGGAATGAGAGTTTTACCAATATTAAGAAAGAGAAGTTAGTACTCAAATGCAATGTATAATAATGTAGTTTGTTATATTATAACTATGCTTAAATTATTTAACTAAGGAGATAATTCACCCCACAGAACAGAATCAGTATGAGAACCCTTGTTTGTTAACTTAATACAGTGGTTATATTAAACTAACAGGTTCCCAAGGTGCCTAGAAAAGCAATACCAAAAAAACGTCTAATCAAAGTCTCTTTCTTACACACATTATATACCCTTAAAGAATGTATATCTTCAAGAACAACACAGAGGTGTCATATGGTGTCTCCTTTTTTAAATCATATGCCAGTACTTGGGGGGCTCAACAGCCAAGCGCCCAAATCAAAAGCTGTACAGAGGCACAGGCAGACAAAGTACTTCAATTAAACACCTTCCCTTGGCCATCATTGGCTATTTTCCCTTACCACTTTAATTTTTTTATAGTGACATGGACTTTTAGAAGTAGAGCAAAATTTGTGCCATCTCCTGATTTTGAGAGCTGGATCAGTAAATGAATAAATGCCCTGAAGGCATCCTTAGGAAAGAAACTAAAAAACACTGTGTAAATCCACTTCACTGTACAAAATGGTGGAGTAGAAGGATGTGTGCTCATCTTCTGTTGTAAGAACTCCAAAATTACAACTCATTGCTGAGCAACCATCAGCAGGAGAATGTTGGATCCCACCAAAAAAATATACCCCACATCCAAGGGCAAAGGAGAAGCCCCAGCAAGATGGTAGGAGGGGCAAAATCACTTTTAGAATCAAACCCCATACCTGCCAGAGTTACTCAGAGGGCTCAAACAAAACCTTGTGCACACCAGGAGACCCCACAGAGACTAAGCCAGACCTGCCTTAGAGTGTTTGAGTGCTGCCTCCTGCAGAGGTACGGGTCAGCAGTGGCCTGCTGCAGGGGCGGGGCTCTGGGTGCAGCAGTTCTAAGTGTGGCATAAGCCCTCTTGGAGAAGGGTGTCATTAACCCCACCATAGAGCCACCGAGCAGACAACTCACAAACTCAGAACAATTATACCAAACAAATTTTCGCACTGTTAAGAAAGTTCTAGGACCCACAGCAGATTTCCCAACCGGGGGATCTGGCAAAGGGACTGAGACTCCCCAGGGAATTTGACTTTGGAGGCCAGTGGGATTTGATTACTGAACTCACACAGGACTGGGGAAACAGACTTTTGGAGGGCACAGACAAAACCTGTGCACACCAGCACCCATGAGAAAGGAGCAGTGACCCCACAACAGACTGACCCAGACTTGCCCAGGAGTGTCCAGGAGTCTCCGGCAGATGCCTGGGTCGGTGGTGGCCTGCTGCAGGGTCGGGGGCACTGAGTACAGCAGTGCGTGCACAGGACCTTTTGAAGGAGGTCACCATTATCTTCATTCCTCCACCAGAGCTTGGTTTCAGGTCAAACAACAGTGCTGCCCGTCAACAGAAAACTGGATTAAAGATTTACTGAGGATGGCCCTGCCCATCAGAACACACCGTTTCCCCCACAGTCAGTCTCTCCCATCAGGAAGCTTCTGTAAACCTCTTATCCTTATCAGTCAGAGGGCAGACAGACTGAAAACCACAATCAGAGAAAACAAATCAAACTGACCACATGGACCAAAGCCTTGTCTAACTCAGTGAATCTATGAGCCATGCCAGGTAGGGCCACCCAAGACAGATGGGTCATAGTGGAGAGTTCTGACAAAACCTGGTCCACTGCAGAAGGCACTGGCCAACCACTTCAGTATTCTTGCCTTGAGAACCCCATGAACAGTATGAAAAGGCAAAAAGATAGGACACTGAAAAGATGAACTCCCCACATCGGTAGGTGCCCAATATGCTACTGGAGATCAATGGAAAAATAATACCAGAAAGAATGAAGAGATGGAGCCAAAGCAAAAACTACACCCAGTTGTGGATGTGACTGGTAATAGAAGTAAAGTCCGATGCTATAAAAGCAATATTGCATAGGAACCTGGATGTTAGGTTAGGTTAGGTTAGGTTAGGTTAGGTTAGGTTATGTTAGGTCCATGAATCAAGGCAAACTGGAAGTGGTCAAACAAGAGATGGCAAGAGTGAACATCAACACTTTAGGAGTCAGTGAACTAAAATTGACTGGAATGGGCGAGTTTAACAAATATGACCATTATATCTACTACTGTGGGCAAGAATCCCCTAGAAAAAATGGACTAGCCATCATAGTCAACAAGAGTCCAAAATGCAGTGCTTCTGTGCAATCTCAAAGGCAACAGAATGATCTCTGTTCATTTCCAAGGCAAACAATTCAATATCACAGTAATCCAAGTCTTGCCCTGACCAGTAATGCTGAAGAGGCTGAAGTTGAACAGTTCTGTGAAGACCTACAGACCTTCTAGAATGAACACCCAAAAACATGTACTTTTCATTACAGGGGACTGGAATGCAAAAGTAGGAAGTCAAGAGATACCTGGAGTAACAGGCAAATTTGGCTTTAGAGCACAAAATGAAGCAGGGTAAAGGCTAACAGAGTTTTGCCAAGAGAACACACTGGTCGCAGCAAACACCCTTTTCCATCAGCACAATAGAAGACTCTACACGTGGACATCACCAGATGGTCAATACTGAAATCAGATTGAATATAATCTTTGCAGCCAAAGATGGAGAAGCTCTATACAGTCAGCAAAAACAAGACTGGGAGCTAACTGTGGCTCAGATCATGAACTCCTTGCCAAATTCAGACTTAAATTGAAGAAAGTAGGGAAAACCACTAGACCATTCAGTTATAACCTAAATCAAATGTCTTATGATCAGACAGTGGAAGTGACAAACAGATTAAAGGGATTACATCTGATAGAGTCCTGAAGAACTATGGGTGGAGGTTCATGACACTGTACAGGAGGCAGTGACCAAGACCATCCCCAAGAAAAAAGAAATGCAAACAGGCAAACTGGTTGTCTGAGTAGGCCTTACACATAGCTGAGAAAAGAAGAGAAGCTAAAGGCAAAGGAGAAAAGGAAAGATATAAGCATCTGAATGCAGAGTTCCAAAGAATAGCAAGAAGAGATAAGAAAGCCTTCCTCGGCGATCAATGCAAAAATAGAGGAAAACAATAGAATGGGAAAGACCAGAGATTTCTTCAAGAAAATTAGTGATAACAAGGGAATATTCCATGCAAAATGTGCACAATAAAGGACAGAAATGACATGGATGTAACAGAAGTAGAAGATATTAAGAAGAGGTGGCAAGAATACACAAAATAGCTATACAAAAAATATCTTCATGACCCAGATAACCATAATGGTGTGATCACCAACCTAGAGCCAGACAATCTGGAATGTGAAGTCAAGTGGGCCTTAGGAAACATCACTATGAACAAAGCTAGTGGAGGTGATGGAATTCCAGTTGAGCTATTTCAAATCCTAAAAAAAGATGCTGTGAAAGTGCTGCACTCAATATGCCAGCAAATTTGGAAAGCTTAGCAGTGGCTACAGGACTGGAAAAGATCAGTTTTCATTCCAATCCCAAAGAAAGGCAATGCCAAAGAATGCTCATACTACCACAAAATTGCACTCATCTCACACACTAGCAAAGTAATGTTCAAAATCCTCCAAGCCAGGCTTCAACAGTATGTGAACCATGAACTTCCAGATGTTCAAGCTGGATTTAGAGAAGACAGAAGAACCAGGGATCAAATTGCCAACATCCACTGGATCATTGAAAAAGCAAGAGAGTTCCAGAAAAACATCTATTTTTGCTTTATTGACTATGCCAAAGCCTTTGACACTGTGGATCACAACAAACTGTGGAAAATTCTGAAAGAGATGGGAATACCAGACCACCTGACCTGCCTCCTGAGAAATCTGTATGTCAAGAAGCAATAGTTAGAACTGGACATGGAACAACAGACTGGTTCCAAATAGGGAAAGGAGTACATCAATGTTGTTTACTGTTGCCATGCTTATTTAAGTTATATGCAGGGTATATCATGTGAAATGCTGGGCTGGATGAAGCACAAGCTGGAATCAAGATTTCTGGGAGAAATATCACTAACCTCAGATATGCAGATGACACCACCCTTATGGCAGAAAGCAATGAAGAACTAAAAAACCCCTTGATGAAAGTGAAAGAGGAGCGTGAAAAAGTTTGGCTTAAAACTCAACATTCAGAAAATTAAGATCATGGTATCCAGTACAATCACTTCATGGCAAATAGATGGGGAAACAATGGAAACAGTAACATATTCTTTGAGCGGGGGGAGCTCCAAAATCACTGCAGATGGTGACTGCTGCCATGAAATTAAGACACTTGCTCCTTGGAAGAAAAGCTATGACCAACCTAGACAGCATATTAAAAAGCAGAGACATTACTTTGCCAACAAAGGTCCGTCTGGTCAAAGCTATGATTTTTCCAGTAGTCATGTATGGATTTGAGAGTTGGACTATAAAGCTGAGCGCCAAAGAATTGATGCTTTGAACTGTGGTGCTGGAGAAGACTCTTGAGACTCCCTTGGACTACAAGGAAATCAAACCAGTCCATCACAAAGGAAATCAGTCCTGAATATTCATTGGAAGGACTGATGTTGAAGCTGAAACTCCAATACTTTGGCACCTGATGGGAAGAACCGACTCATTGGAAAAGACTCTGATGCTGGGAAAGATTGAAGGTATGAGAAGAAGGGGTCGACAGATGATGAGATGGTTGTATGGCATCACCGATGTGATGGACATGAGTTTGAGTAAGCGCTGGGAGTTGGTGATGGACAGGGTGGCCTGGCGTGCTGTAGTCCATGGGGTCAAAAAGAGTTGGACACAACTGGGTGACTGAATTGAACTATGCAAGTCCAGAGACCTAATGCAGGCCCAGTTTCCTCTGGCCAAGGGAAACATAATGTGGGATTTGTAGTCAAAGTCAAGTCCTGGCCCTGCTGCTTCACATACATGTATGACCTTGCACAAGCAGTCAATCTCTCTGAATCTCAACTTCTCCAACTTTAAAATGAAAATATTTATGATAACCAGCACATAAGCTTGTTCTGAAAATTAAGTACAAGAGCATACATGCTGCTACTGCTGCTAAGTCACTTCAGTCGTGTCCGACTCTGTGCGACCCCATAGACGGCAGCCCACCAGGCTCCCCCGTCCCTGAGATTCTCCAGGCAAGAACACTGGAGTGGGTTGCCATTTCCTTCTCCAAGGCATGAAAGTGAAAAGTGAAAGTGAAGTCGCTCAGTCGTGTCCGACCCTCAGCGATCCCATGGACTGCAGCCTACCAGGCTCCTCCATCCACGGGATTTTCCAGGCAAGAGTACTGGAGTGGGGTGCCATTGCCTTCTCCGAAGAGAATACATAAAAAGTATTTTTATAAACTATATTTACTGCTCACAATGAATTATAATTTTAAAGGGGCTTAATCTGGAAAGTCAAAAATAGACACTAGACTATACCATTGTGCTTTAACAGGTGTAGTTGAGATAGGAGTAGGGAAAGATTCTACTTAAGAAAGGAGACAGAGTGGCATGTGAAAAACGAGAGTCTGAAAAAAGTTATCTGTGCCCCACCCTCCACACCTGTGCTAAGGATGATGCCCAGGGTTTTCCAGCCCAATCAGAAGCAGCCCTCAATGTACAATGAGGCATGTCACAGCACTTCTGGATCTAACCTGGACCATATCTTGTAGCCTATCAAGGGTTAGAAACATTGGGTAGGTGAAGCATTAAGCTCTTGGGAAATCTATTCAACCAAATGTAAATTTTAAAAGGGAAAAAGAAAAAAAAAAAAACAGTCTTCTATAAAAACTCTTTATAGGCAACACAGGGCATATGCTGTGGAGGTGAGACATTTTATTTTGCTGTACTGTCTGTAAAGCAATTTCTTCTTTTAGGAAAAGGTGTTTCTATTGGACTCTGAGCTATTTGTCATTCTGGGCCCCAAACAAAATATTTTTCATGAGAACATCAGAAATGCCATGCTGAATCAAACCGACAGTCCTTCCAGTCCAGTGTCTTGCATTCGAAAGTGACACCAAGAGAGGGTTCACAAGAGGACACAGACACTCTATTTTAGTGGCTTCAAAAACATTTTTGACTGTGGGTCCCAGTTAGAAATAGAGCTTACATGGTAATCCAGTACTCATACATACCCATGCAAAAACACTCACTTGTACATACTTAAGTATATTATATATACCTTCTAGGTTACATGTAACAAAGGATACTTTGTATTCCATCTGATTCCTTTTTTTTTTTAACGTTGAACCACTGGTCCTGACCTACTAAATAGATTTCATGATTCACTAATAGGATCACAACTTACAACTTGAAAAACCTTGCTCTCTATATTGTCAGCCACAAAGGCTAGGTATATAGCTCTAACACCTGCTTCTTGTACCTGCTGCTGCTGTTGCTGCTAAGTCGGTTTAGTCATGTCCGACTCTGTGCGACCCTATGGACGGCAGCCCACTAGGCTCCCCCGTCCCTGGGATTCTCCAGGCAAGAACCCTGGAGTGGGTTGCCATTTCCTTCTCCAATGCATGAAAGTGAAAAGTGAAAGTGAAGTTGTTCAGTCGTGTCCAACTCTTAGCGACCTCATGGACTGCAGCCTTCCAGGCTCTTCCGTCCAGGCAAGAGCACTGGAGTGGGGTGTGAGGATCAACTACCCATAAATTTACCTAAAGCTACCTTTTGGGGGAAATGAGTTCTATAAGGCAAATACTTACAGTCTAAGTAGAACTTTCTCTCACTTGTGATTCTGTAGTATGCTTGATAAGATAAATGTGATTAAAAGATCTAAATGAAGAATACCAGGCTTGGTTTCCCTTCTCTTCCCCAAAGATTTCATCTCTATGATAGAGATGAAAAAAAAGCAGCTTACATTGGATTAAACCTTATCACACTGAGAGGCATTGAACATTTCTAGAGAGTTAATTGATTTTCATGACATGGTCCCTTGGGCACTGATTTGTCAAACATGTATTAATTACATCACAGATTATAGCTCCCAAAGATGGCGGCAAATCATGCTCCATCTCACATGCTTTCATTCAATGTAATCTTGTCACATACCATTACGAGGTGGCGTCATTTCTCCACTCCAACAAATCTGGTTGGATTCTGTCTGCTTTGATCAACAGGGTTTGCAGAAACTGACTCATGCCAGTTCCAGGGATGGCTGCTACCTAGCCTGGCAGTATCCCATCCTGCCTCTGGGAGACAGCCACCAGGTAGGAAATGTAACTACTCAGACACCACCCTGTAAGAAGTCCAGGCCAGGTAAGAGGCTCTGTCACATGAGAGACAGAGAAAGAAACCACGAAGCACCGAAGTGCCCGTGTAGAAAACTGCCACCATGAAGGTACTCCTCCAACTGTACGGACCAACCAGTCAAATTCTTCCTGCATTTCTGATTCATAAAATTTTAAGCATTAACTGTTTAAATCCTCTAGGTTTTAAGGTAGCTTATCATACCAAAAGAGATCATCAAAATAATTACCCCTATCATGTAAATCTGAAATTTTGCCATGGACTAACAAAAAAGATTTGACTTTGTGATTTTCTATTGATTTTAAATTTTTGTTTATTTTGCAGTAACAGAATCAACATGCGTAGTATAATTGTGTAAATTAAAAGATGAATCATACATTTAGAAACTATATGATTTTTTGGTGTAGTTTTATTTTCTCATCCCCCTCCTCCCCACCTGGGAGGTGCTTAGTATGTGTTCCTGGGCACAGCGGAATACAGGGGTTAATGAGAAAACATCCCTGACCTTGCTAGAAAAGAAACAAGTAAAGACAACACTTTACTACATCAATATGAGGAGAATTGTTCAGGAGGACTTCACAGGTAACTTTTAAGCTGGGTCTTTGAGAATGAGTGGATCAGGAAGAAGACTTGGAGAGGGGAGATGATACTGGGATCAAAACAGTGGCATTCCAAGCAGAGAAGGCAGCCATTTCCTAGAATTGCTGTTGACCTATGCGTGGCATATAATAACAGGAAGCAAAGATTTTTCAAGAATAAAAGAAAGAAAAACAGTTAACCAAAATGATAACAACTCAGCATAGGGAAAGTTTGCACAGGGAATGTATATTTCCAACACTAGGATATTAAACTTTATCCTCATATCTAAAACTATATTTCTATCACAGCTTACAAAGCAGAAAACATAAATCACTAGCAGATATAACTTTCTGAGGTGCTTAGAGTTTTTTTTTTTTCCTTCCTTTACCACAGCTTCAAAATTTACACTTCCCTAATGTTCAAGAACAAGTTTCAGCAAAGACAGGGGTCAAGATGTTTGGTGTTTTGTTTTGTTTTGTTTTGTTTTAAATCTAATCTTATTATTACTCCAGTGGAGCATTCAAGGAAAGAAAAAAGCAACTGGGCCAGATTGCCTCTGGCTAAAGACTATAACATAAATGGACATTATAGCCCAAGGAATCCTACTGCTGGAAACAAACAGGCAGGAAAGAACTGTAACCTCTTTGCATGCAAACCTCATGGGACTGACCCAGGAAAATGAAATTCTCCTTGCTGATGTATAATGCTTTATTATGATGACCCAGTCTCCAGGGCTCTTTAAAATTCTGAACTCAAGTTCCCTGAATTCTGATTCCCTTCTCATCAAAATTGCTATCCCAATTTTAACTGCACTTCCCTGAGGGCAGAAAACATCAACTCACCATATTTATAGCTGGTGCATAATTACTATATGCAATATTTATCTGGCTATTCATCTGTTTGCGTGTCTTTGGTCTAGCTGGTGAAACTGTCACTGACAAGGTTCTCAGCATCTTGTGCAAAGATCTGTCATTCACTGGATATTTTATCCATCTGGCTTGTCCCTTGGGTTTCTTGAAAGGATGGCTCCCCTTTATCAGTCCTTACTGAGAGGTTTCTCTTGTTGCCTAGTGAGGTTTAGGGCCCCATTAGAGCTTTATTTCTATCTAATTATTCTGGATACTGATGTACACCAAGGTCCTGAGTTCTTGTTTCATTGTTCTGTTACCTCACTTACAGCTTCCCTGGTAGCTCAGCCGTAAAGAATCTGCCTGCCAATACAGGAGGCCCAGGTTCAATCCCTGCACTGGGACGATCCACTGAAGAAGGAAATAGCAACTCACTCCAGTATTTTTGCCTAGGAAGTTTCATGGACAGAGGAGCCTGGTGGGCTATATAGTCCATGGGGTTGCAAAGAGTTGGACACTGAACAAGAGCAACCTTATTTACAGCAACCTTATCTCATACACTCAGTGTAACTTCAGGCTACTGGAATCAATAAATAGAATGGATATTTTAATGTCATTTAAAACACTTCATCCTATGGTATAAGTTTGGCACTGTAAACTGTAGGAATGTCAACTCCACACTTTCTGGAGATTCTAATCCGTGTATATATAGAGAAGAGTCAGACCAGGAATTTCCTAGATTCCACTCCCTTCCATGCTGAATTGGAACATCTAATTGGTAAAAAGTCTAAGAGATCCAGTATGGTCATCAGCCTCTTACTATATCCCCAGTTTTACTTTACTATATCCCCAGTTTTACTTTACTATATCCCCAGAAGTAATATCTCAACTGAGCCTTAGAGCAAGTGTTTGGCTCAGGACAAAGGAGTTAGGGTGATTGCAAAAGCTACCCTCGTTAGTTCACTCATTACCATACTGTAAATGTAAACTAATTTCAACTTCTTTACTTTCCGAAGCATTGGACCAGGGGATATTTTGGCATCTAGACTGATACTTATCCAGCATTAACCCACAGCAAGAAGAGTGGCTGCATTCTCGGAGGCTGTTTAGCCTTGTCCAAAGCATGACTTTCCATCTACCACTGTATCAGCTTTAATTTGTAGTTCCCCCACAGAGAGAAGACCTATGGGATTGGGGAAATAAACTTACTTTGACATTCAAGCTTTCCTTCATCTGTCATAAATTTTCTAGGGAAGAAATTTCAGCCCTCATTTTTCAATTCACTGTGCTGTAGCAGAATGCTGGGAAATAGCAGATGAATAATCATTTATTTTTCATTAGTCAGTCTTACAATATTGACCATTATAACTTAATGATTTATTTTTTTCCTTCAACATAGTCTTAAATTTTCTCAATCTCTAAATCTCTCTATGTATTTCCATTCCTAATTTTTCTTTCACCCTTATTTCTTTTCCTCTTTTATTTCTTATGGGACTCAGATGTCCCATTTATATTCTCCCTCCTCATTTAGACCTGAGCAACAGGGAATGGTCTCTAAACATCATGGTTATTGAGGGGCAGAGGCTGGAAATGAAGCTGGAGGTGCAAATATCTGAATGGAGGAAACCCTCTTTTTGAGCCAGCCAGTCCTTTGGGGCTCAGTCCTTCTGCTCTTATCTTAGATATTATGGAGCTGGTCCCCTGCAAGGCAAAAAATTGCCTCCTCCTCTAGGCATTTGTCTGTTGCAGTTCTCAGCAACAACCTCTTCCCTGTTTTGTCTACCTGCTTCGCCACCAGTGAAAAGGACAGAAATCCCAAGTTCCTTCTTCCTTATTGTTTGCAGTCATTTTTAGAAGCCTCATTTGCCCCAGGTTCCCTGAGAAGAGTAAATGCTAAGCGCTGCATGTGGGCCAGACCCCACCTAATGATCCATCTGTTCCTTTAAGAAAGTCCCATTCTCCTTCAATTGGCCATGACTTCCATGAGAATATCCAAAGAGATGGAGACTGGAGAGCCTTCTCGTCCCTCCTACCACTCACATCCAGGAAAGAAAACAGAGTCTTGTGTTCTTTAAATTATTATCATAAACTTGATTTGCTCAGTAGTTAAGCAGAGAGGTAGAAGACGGGCAGTCCGAAACACTCGTGCTATTCATAGCCCATATCAGAGTTTATTACTGTTGTCTCTTCTCAAATCCACATAAATAACAGGTCAACTGTCAATGGTGTCCATGGAAACAAATTGGCAAAATGGACAATGCTCTTGGGAAAAAAAAATTGAGAGAGAGAAACCACAAAGAACAAAACGGACCCTGTGAGAAAGTAAAAACACTTTCCTTTTTAAAATCACACATGTGTCTCTGTCATTACACTTATGATTTCAAAAGATAAAAATCAGAACCAATTTTCCCTCCAGCATATACTTGACTCTTTCTTCCAGGAAGCTGGGCAAGGCTGGACAAGAGGGCAGAATCTGCAGGCAAATGCAGAGGATCAGGACTTTTTGTTCTGGGTTCTCCCTCTTTCCATCTTCTCTGCCCTTTGCCCCTCTTTTTGAGTTCTCTCTTACTCCCACTCTGGCATCCAGTGTTCACCTTCTCCCCAAAGAGAAGCTTTCTGATTACCTACTTTTAAGAAAAGCTTAAATGACTAGCCATCAGTCAAGGATGTGAGAAGGGATGCCCTTCACAAAGAAGGAGACTCAACTCTTTGAGCTCGAGGTTTCTTTCAGGCAACCTCTGACTCTGTTAGCAACTGTACTGAGGTGTTAAGGATTTAATGCACCATCTCTCCTGATATTCTTGTAATTTTAGAAATCTTTAGGGTCCAATATTAAAAAAAAAAATCATCCCCACAGCACTATGCCATGAGTGTCTTATGTCCAAATGTATGCTAAGCCCAAAGGAGACACCAAGATTAGAACCCTGCTATAACACCAGTTGGGGAGAAAGGAGGGAAATCCATTCATGTATCCCTTCCAATACGTTTATTGAGCTTCTTCATGTCATGCAAGGTCAAGTTGGTGGTTGTTGGAAGAGTGGAAGGATGCATAAAACAAATATAAATAAGAGCTATTCTCATCATGGTTGAAAAACATATATAATTATAGTAATAATAGCTACAATGTATCAAGCATTTTTCACATGCCGGATGCTGCTCTAAGTGTTTTGCAGTATAAACTCACTTCATACCCACAACAACCTGTGCTTCTTCTCGGATCCACTTTAATCAAGCTGTAAATTTTCAGTGGTTTCTATGGGAACAAATTGACAAAATGGACAGCACACTCAAAATAATAAAGAAAGAGAGAGAATGCAAAAGGACAAAAAAAATGTCAAAAATAAAAAGTTTCCTTTCTAGAATCACACATAGTTCATAGTTGAAACAGTCAAGAAACCAGGAACAACTTTCCCTCTAACATGTATATTCACCTCTTCTCCAGGGAAGGTAAACGAGGCAGGTTGGGGGAAAGGACAGACCAGCAGGCAAGCCCACAAAGTCTGGAATTTTCATCTTGAGCATCCCTTGCATCTACATCCTCTGTCCCTTCCTTTCTTTTTTTTTTTTTTTGAGTTATAATAATTCACTTTCAAGTTCAGCAGGTAGGCTTCATTAGTCTCATTTTAGAAAGGAAGAAACTGGGACACCTAGGGATTAAGAAACAGGCTCCAGGTGACAAAGCTGGTAAATGGCAGGGCTATGATTTGACGCAGGGAACCCGGCACTGAATCCATTCTTGTAACCACTATGGTAACTGCTTTCCTAAAAAAAATCACAAGCACCCATAGAGGCACTTATAAAGTGCCCCAGGGGCATGAAGGTGAGAGCAAGAACTGGACTTTTTGTTTTGGGAGCCCCCTCTTTCTAACTTCTCTGGAAAGGGTGTGGGAGATAAAGTAGCTGTTAAGCTGAGTCTTGGAGACATACAGAAGTTTACCGGGAAGCAAGAGCATTTCACAGAATATCAACAAGTGTGTACACCACAAAATAGCATGACACGTTAGGCAACGACGGGTATGTTGACATGAGGGCATCTTCAAACACACATGTTTGGAGGCAGGGATACTATGACAAGTGATAATGCTGGGACATTCAGTAGTGATAAACTTATAAAAGAAATTTTACTATATTATCCCTCCCACAGGGAGGGATTAATAAGGATTTAATGAATCCTTAAGGGTCAATCATTTCTTTGAGAAACTTTTCACTATTTCCAAGGCTTATCTAGGAGCACTCTCTTCCTGGCATATTCCATGCATTTCTATATCAGAGTATAATGAAATGGCTGGTCTACTGAGCTCTCTCCCCACTTCCTACTCCTGTTCCATGTTGTCCCCAAAGGCAGAAAATAAATTTTTATGCTGTATACACATGGTTCCTTGAATAATGCCTGTCACATAATGGATGCTTAATAATACCCATAACCTCTTTTCTACTCAAGGACCTCACATCTGGAAGTATTCATCTTTCTTTTGTATCATCATTTTCCTCTCACTGAATTCTCAACAATCTAGAAATGGGTTGTTTCTTCCTTATCAAAAACTCATTGTTGCCCCCCATGTCTCTGTTTAGCCATGACACAATTTATCTTGTTCAGCTTCAGAACAAAATGTCTTCAGTTCAGTTCAGTCACTCAGTCATGTCTGACTCTTTGCGACCCCATGAATCACAGCATGCCAAGCCTCCCTGTCCATCACCAACTCCCAGAGTTCACTCAGACTCACGTCCATAGAGTCAGTGATGCCATCCAGCCATCTCAACCTCTGTCGTCCCCTTCTCCTCCTGCCCCCAATCCCTCCCAGCATTAGGGTCTTTTCCAATGAGTCAGCTCTTCGCATGAGGTGGCCAAAGTACTGGAGTTTCAGCTTTAGCATCATTCCTTCCAAAGAAATCCCAGGGCTGACCTCCTTCAGGATGGACTGGTTGGATCTCCTTGCAGTCCAAGGGACTCTCAAGAGTCTTCTCCAACACCACAGTTCAAAAGAATCAATTCTTCGGTGCTCAGGCCTTCTTCACAGTCCAACTCTCACAACCATACATGACCACAGGAAAAACTATAGCCTTGACTAAACGAACCTTTGTTGGCAAGGTAATGTCTCTGCTTTTGAATATCCTATCCAGGTTGGTCATAACTTTCCTTCCAAGGAGTAAGCATCTTTTAATTTCATGGCTGCAGTCACCATCTGCAGTGATTTTGGAGCCCAAAAAAATAAAGTCTGACACTGTTTCCAGTGTTTCCCCATCTATTTGCCATGAAGTGATGGGACCGGATGCCATGATATTCGTTTTCTGAATGTTGAGCTTTAAGCCAACTTTTAAACTCTCCACTTTCATCAAGAGGCTTTTTAGTTCCTCTTCACTTTCTGCCATAAGGGTGGTGTCATCTGCATATCTGAGGTTATTGATATTTCTCCTGGCAATCTTGATTCCAGCTTGTGCTTCTTCCAGTCCAGTGTTTCTCATGATGTACTCTGCAAAATGTCTTAGGAGTTGTTAACTCTTGCTTCCTGACTTCCCCACTCCCATTGTCGGACTCACTTCAAACAGGCTCACATCCCTTATCTACCTCTCCACCAAAACTGCTCTTATAGCAATGACTAATAATCTTATAGCAATAATAGCAATTAATGCTATAATAGCAATGCTATAATCTTACAGCAATGACTTATAATGTCAAATTCTAAAGTCACTTCTCTGTCTTTATCTTGCTTGACTAATCCTTCTTTCTTGAAACACATTTCCTTTCTTTCCATGATACCACATTCTCCAGAGCACTCCGAGAGTCAGTCCTGGTCTCCACTGCATTGTCTCTGTACACTCCAAAATACAACTCATGGTTTTTTCCTTCTAGTTTGCCCCTTTCTTGTTCTCCCCCTCAGTCAGTGGCCTCATCAGTTATACTCAGTCCAAAAACTGAGATATTATACCTCCTTTCTAAAGAGAATAGAACTTAGTCTACACATAATTCTATTCTGGAGAGAACAGATTAAGTTCTCTAAGTTAGTGGATTATAACTAAGTCTAAGTCTACTAAGTTAGTGGAATCTAACAGTCTTAGGAAGTCTACCTCCAAACCATGTCAAGAATCCATTCACCTAGCTCTTTTTCTGTATACCACCATCTATTGCATAGATTATGGTAAGTTCCCCCTATCATCCCATTTCCATTCTTATCTCTTCAAATCTACTTTCCACACAGCAACCAGAGTAATTGGTTTTGTTTTTTTTTTTTCTTATTTTTTAAACCTCTATTTTTGTCTTCATATAAAACACATATACAGAAAGAACATAAAACATAAATGTTCAACTCAATGAATTACAATAAATCAAATATCCATGGACCCACCCCAAGTTCAAAGACTAGACAGACACTTATCAGCACAGAAATCACTATCGTAAGTATATATTGGATTTTACTGGGTCATCTTTGTCTTTCCCACCTTCTTATATTTTCAATTCTTTGGTCCCTCTGTATTTTGTTAGAGATATTTTCTTCCAGCTTACATTTCAAGCCACTACTTTTCTCTTCATCTATGTCTAATATGCTGTTTAACAATTTCATTGAATTCGTAATTTTGTTTCTTGCATTTTCAACCTCAGAATTCATATCAATTCCTTTTAAAATCTGTTAGATGACTTTTTAGAGTGCCACATTTTCTGCCAATATTTTCTAACTTATCTTTTGTCTTTTTGAAGATGATAGGTTAAAATGTTTTAAATCCCAGTATCTGAAGTCCTTGTGGGCCTGTTTTATATCTTTGATGTTTCTACTATTTCTCATTTATGTTTTCTTATCTGCAGACACCTGGTTCTTTGATTCTGTACCAGACAGTTGTATTTTTAAAAAATATTTACGGAATTGATTGGATCCTAAGATGACGCTAGATTCCTTGGTAGGGAACTTTGTTTTGTTTCACCCAAGTGCCTGTGAGAACTATAATCAGGAAGGCATCCCCTTGATGTAATTATAAGGTCTGAGAACTCCTGAGTTACTGAGAGGATTCAAAGCGCTGCAATTAATGCATCAGTAGGTTTAAAAGTTACTCATTTCACCTAGGATGCAACTTTAGAAGCATCTCAAGGAAACTCCTAAAATTCAGATATGTTCTGCTGACCCTTCTAATCTGTCAAAAGAGTTATTCCACTTTCTAGATGTGAATTTGGTCAGCATATGGCTCTTGCGCAAAAGTGGATTCCAAATACTGGGATTTTCAAGATGCTGGTGTAATAATTTCTCCCAAACTTAGTTCCCCAAGGCCTTCCAACAGATTAAAACGCAAAATTCAGTATATGTTTTATGCTCAGTGAGATTAGTTTGAACTACTTAGTCAACTAATCCAAAGACTGGAATCTAAATAATATTTTTGAAATTTATATAATTAGACAATTTGTAAGCCTCAAACAACAGATATCAAAAACAAAAATGAACTGATGAAGAGGCAGGCTTTTCAATGGAGAAGGCAAGGGCACCCCACTCCAGTACTCTTGCCTGGAAAATCCCGTGGACAGAGGAGGCTGGTAGGCTGCAGTCCATGGGGTCGCTAAGAGTCAGGCATGACTGAGCCACTTCACTTTCACTTTTCACTTTCATGCATTGGAGAAGGAAATGGCAACCCACTCCAGTGTTCTTGCCTGGAGAATCCCAGGGATGGGGGAGGCTGGTGGGCTGCCGGCTATGGGGTTGCACAGAGTCGGACACGACTGAAGTGACTTAGCAGCAGCAGCAGCAGCAGGCTTTTCAAAATAGGTTTCAGAGAGCCAGTGAGACAACTGTCCCACAAGGAAGACAAAAAGGTACTGAGAGAAATGCAATGGAGAGGTGGATTTTCTAAAGCTCAGAGAAAGGATTTATAATACTAGTCTTAGAGTTTGAGAAACTTTCTCTGCAGTAGAACACAGAAGAACATTGCTGACTCAGTCTGAAAGAGTCCAAAGATGAGAGGCCAGATAAAGACTCCTACAGTGGCAGAGTAAATGCTTTATCTGGAGAGTAACTATCCTCAGTGATGATCAAACATGCAAGAATGCAGGGGACTAGGTACGGAACCCATGGCAAACGTATGAACTTAGGATCATGTTTAAAGTGACACTGCACCCAAAGGGTTACTTCTGGGGACCACGAATTTCCAACCAAGGGTGTATGTGAAGTGGACTGCCAGAAAACCAGAAATTGAGGGGCAAAAGGAATGGCAAGTCAAAGAAGAGGCAATTCCCAAATGAAAGAAGCTGCACTCTGAGAAATTAGCTGGGGAGCCTCTGAAGAATCCACCAATTCCATAAGAAAGACACTTTATACATCTTTCAGGCATCAGGAAGGCAAAACTCTCCTCTAATGATGGGCTTCCCTGGTGGTCCGGACAGTAAAGAATCTGTCTGCGATGCAGGAGACATGGGTTCAATCCATGGATCAGAAAGATCCCCTGGAGAAGGGAATGGCTACCCACTCCAGTATTCTTGCCTGGAGAATTCCATGGTGGGCTACAGTCCATGGGGTCACAAAGAGTCAGACACAACAGCCCTCTAATTAAACTAGTTGAATAAAAGCTGTTCATTCCACTACTCTTCTTTCCATGCACTATAACCCTGAAAAGGAATAGCATCTAGCAGACAAAACAGGTGACCAAACAAAAAGACTGGATCTGATTGCATTCTGCTCCTTGAAGGCAGGAAGCCCTAGCTGCAGGTGAAGGGAGAAATCTTTCCAGTAAATGAAGATTAAAGTCTTGCTTATTTAATGGATCAGCTTGGATATCCTGCTTTCTGTATTGAGTTTATATTTGTGGTTTAAAGAAACCAGAGGGCTTTCTATTGCCTAGAAGTTACTGGAAAATTAATGGAGGTCACTTTCAGAGAAGGAGAAAGAAATTTTCAGTGAGTTAATTTTAAAGGGTCAATGAGAGGTAAAAATAACTTGAGTTTTTGATAAGATCCCACTTTTCTGAGTAAGAAAAAAATGACATCATAGTTTCAGTAAAATGACTCCAGGAGGGAAAAATAATATGGATTATATGGAAAGGAGGTTAAAGTCAGAAATGCTAGCAAAGCCACTATTATGATATTCCTTTGTGAGACAGTGAGAGAACAGAGGCCTTCCAGACTTGGGGGACCTGGAGGTAATAAGAGGTTTTTGTGTCACCCACCCCCAGAACAACTGTGAGGATGCAGAAAGAGAAAAAAATTAATCAAAATCTTCTAGATACATATCACCTGTAAAGTTTATTTTCAGCATTGTCTTCAACTGTTAGCCTTGATAATCTCCACTTTCCTCATTTATAAAATGAGGAAAATCATGCTTGAGATATGAATGTGATAAAATACATAATAATAGATGAACTCACCACAAGTTAAATGAAATTGAGGTATAGAAAAGAGTGAATGAATGAATGACTCTAGGGTAAGATTAGGAGGGAAGAAGGGCTAAGCTCTGCATCTTGAAATCTAGACCAGATGCCACATTAGAGCTGAAATTCCCCATGTAATCATTTCTGTGTGTGTGTGTGTGTGTGTGCGTTTTGCTTTTATAATCGAAGTCACGTTTAAATATTAAAAAGCTGGTTTTATAGCCTCAGGCCCAGTCTGGAGAATCCACCTAGATTGGCACAAACCTGTTGGGGTGAATGATCCTACTTGTTATTCAGATTAGTATTTACCAGCAAACATTCTGTCAGAGCCATGTGCTAAAGGCTGCTGGCAAATCTTCCCATGATGACTGAGTTGAAATGAATACCAAGGCACATCAGCGGCTGGCTTTCATTAGACACTCTTTGACTGAGTTGAATATTGAAACAAGGCCATCTGATAGAGTCATCCTGGATTCCTGTAGAAAGGGACTGGAGGTGCTGGAAGCCAAATGAGGTGCAGGTGGGAAAGCATAATAAATTCTGCAATTTACCAGTGTTAATACGAAAAATCAGAATGCGAACCTCATTGAAAAGGATCTATAGGCTATTTATCTACTCAAAGTGACCTTGTAATCTATCAGTCATTTAAGTGATAGCAAAGAACATGAATGCCACCCTGTGGCTACCAGCAGAAATCATACTTAATATAACATAATTTTACATAATTAGAGGGTAATGGGAATGTGATTAAAAGAAATCATGCAGATGCCAGGAGAAAGAGGGATGGCCCAGATAAACAGTTATCACTGCTAATAGATGATGCAGGGAGGCATTACCCAAAATATTAAGGGAATAAACTCCCTCGTCTCTTCTCTAAATAATGTAAGCAAAAAGATAAACTCTGATTATACACACAAAAAGCATTTGACAAAGACAAAAATAGATTACTGGTAATAACAGAGATGAGAATAGAGAAGGAAAAGTATGTCTTTCGGTATCCTTGTCACTCAAGCATACTAAGATTATGAGGCCCTCCCATTGACACAAAGATGATTATTCCTCTCTGCCCACACACATCTCCTTATATACAACCGTGCATATCCTAATTCACAGACCCATTTTTTTCTTCTGCTTTTTCTGCATCTGGTGACTGCAGACTGTGGATTTTATTCACTTATTCACCAGATTTCCACAGAGCCAGGTACTATCCTAAACCCTGATCTACAACAGTAGAGGTCCCTGCCCTCACTAAGCTTACATTCTATGTGGGTCAACAACCACCAAATAAGCATATACATGTCAGGTGGTAAACAATTCAATAGAGAAAAATTAAACAATGCAAATGGAAGTGTGAATGTTGGAGGGTGGAGGAAGTTTGGGGAAAGCCCCTTCAACAAGATAACACTCAAAAGCCTGAAGGATGCAGTGAGGGAGCAGCCATGCATATATGAGGCAAGGAAACTTTCAGGCAACCGGGATTATAGTACAAAGGCTCTGAGGTCAAGTTTTCTTGGAGTGTTTGTGGAACAATGAAAAGGCCAGCATGGCACAAAGCAAGTAAGAGGATGAGTGGTTAGGGATGAAGAAGAAGATACTATGGCAGTGGGAGGGCAGGCAGACACACACGGCTTTGTGGACAATTTCAAGGACTTTGGCTTTTACTCAGAATTAGAGCTTTCTGACATGCTCTGATTTATGCTTTAAAAGGATCAATCAAGTGTAGATAAGGACTACTGGGGTAAAGCAAGGCGGTTATTTCAAAAATCCAACAGATGATGGTTGTGATTTGGTCCAAGGCAGCAGCAAAGAATAAGGCAATGGCAGTCAGATTTTGGACAGATAGTAAAGGTAGAATCAGTATCATTTACCACTGGATTCAACATAGATATGCAAAAATGACAAAGTCAAAGGGTTCGGACTGAGTAATCAGAAGAATGGAATGATCAATCACTGATTCCACATGCTTCATAATCCAAAAACCAAAACATAAAACAGAAGCAATACTGTAACAAATTCAATACAGACTTTTTTTTTAAAGGTCACATCAAAAAAAATCTTAAAAAGTAAATAAATAAGTGGCACAGTACAGTGTGGTTATCAAGCTTCCAACCACTCAAGACTTCATTACTTTTTGAACATGAGTCACAGAATTATCCTTACTAGAATCCCTCATAGGCAGACAGAGGCCAGTTTCAAAGCAGCATTTCTCCCAATGTGTCTGTAATAACACTTCTCCCACACCTTATCCCTTCTATCATACCGTGAGCTTCTGTAAAAGACAGGGACAAAGAGGCAGATTTCTTAGTATCAAGATATAAAGGGAAGAAATCTCACCAGCTCCATCCTGGGTCACCATAGTAACAAAGGTTGTGAAATTATTTAATCTATTTTCAAATTCCATCTCCAAGGTGAGCAAAATCAATGTTAAGAGAAGAAATATTAGGCCACTGAAGACCAGTGGGATATTTAAGTTTTAATACCAGTGTTTCAAACCTTAAAAGAAAGAGTGTTAAGGTTTGAGTGGATCTCCATCTTATTTCACCTAGAAATACTTCAGGTTTCAAAATGGAAGAACAGAGGGTCACTTGAAGATGAATGGGCAGTCAATTTGGAATAAATGAAGCAGACTTCCTGATAATATGGCTATGGGGATGCAGAGCTTTATTCCTGTGTATAGATGCTAAGACTACTTGGCTATTTTGCTGTCTTAGTGCCTTATTTGCATTTATCTCATCCCTCAGTCAGAAGTCATTTAAGTGTCTGGCTGGATTCTTCTTTCTGTCCTTTTATAAGCTCATCAGAGTGATATAACCTACAGGTCATAGACAAACATGCTTTCACTGTCAGACAAATCATAACTTCTCTTGTTCCTACCCTTTGTAACTGAATCATCTGGAGCTTGTTAACCTCTCAAATTTAGATTTCTCCATCTGCAAAGGAGGCTACTAACAGTACCTAGCATGCAAGAACTTTGTAATGATTAAATGAGATAAGTATGTTAATCTTTCAGTAGAGAACCTGCCAGGTAAAAAAAAAATGCTCAATAAATGGTTGATATCATTTTTATAATCATTAATGCTATACAGGCAGTGTCTATGAGTGAAATATAGTGCAACAGTATTAAAAGCATAATCAACTGAGACAAAAAAAAATTTACTGTAGTGTACACATTTTCTGTATCTAATAACCACCCAAGTTCCTTACTTTATAAAATGTAGTAAATTCCCATTTAACAGAATGACTGACTGGAGTCAACCACTGCTGCCATTGAGGTTATAGCTGCCACTCTGGACCTAGCCCACAATATTAGGAGTCCACTATTCTTGGCATGATTCACTGACATATGTAGAAATATCTAACCTACTGGGCATTGTAATACTGACCTCTAACATGAATTTTGAGAATGAATTTATAGAAAGAAATGTAATTAATGAAAAAAAGCATATAATTTATAGACTTTAAACATAGAGATTAAAAAATTACAATGAAAGAGATCATCAAATTTCATTTTTATCATGAAAATACTGGAGAAGGAAAGCAACCCACTCCAGTATTCTGGCCTAGAGAATCCCATGGAGAGAGGAGCATGGTGGGCTGCTGTCCATAGGGTCGCATGGAGTCAGATACTACTGAAGCGACTTAGCATGCATGCATGCATTGGAGAAGGAAATGGCAACCCACTGCAGTGTTCTTGCCTGCAGAATCCCAGGGACGGAGGAGCCTGGTGGGCTGCCGTCTATGGGGTCACACAGAGCCGGACACGACTGAAGTGGCTTAACAACATGAGAATACAGATACTACTTGGAATAAGTGGTAAAGCAGGATTTGGAGGCAAAGACTCTGTAATTCCAAGAGTTCAGGCTTCCCTACTCTCTGGCCCTATCTTCTAACAGTCAGAAGCTCATTTCCAAAACAAGACAATTATCTAGAGAAAAGGCTTTGGGATCCTCTCAGCGCCCCTTCTACTGGTGCTACTCTGGCCCAACATGCATGTTCAGTCTCTCAGCTGTGTCTGACTCTTTGGGACCCCATGGACTGTAGCCTGCCAGGTGCCTCTGTCCATGGAATTTTCCAAGCAAGAATACTGGAGTGGGTTGTCATTTCCTCCTCCAGGGGACCTTCCCAACCCGGGGATCAAACCATGTTTCCTGCATCTCCTTTATTGGCAAACGGATTCTTTAACCACTGAGCCACCTAGGAACCCAGACCCAGGCCACAACCTAGTCCTTGCTACTCCCATCTCTTCCTCTTAATTTATAAGAATGGTCTGTACAACTTTGTTTACCAGAGCACTGAAATGGTACAAACATGTCTACCCGCAAAATGGTGATACAGTTTTTCCTCACAACTATATCATCTATAAACTTCTGAGCTGTATCATCTGATGAATCATCACACTAGACTGCAGAAGAGGAAAACTTTGTTACTTCACAATATGTGTTAGTAAGAACCCATGATGATATAATTTCTTCTGGGAAAGCAGGATGCATATGGTTGGGCTACATAGTAGAAAGTAAACGTGTATGGAGAAAAACAATCATTTGAGGTACTAGGATAAACTATATGAAATTGTTGGTATTTGACCATTTTTTTTCCCTACATACACAGTCATCTTATATAGTTCAACCTAACAGAAATATTACATTATTTTACTAGGTGCATATTGCCTTTGGAGGAAAAAAGTTATTGAAACAGTGAACTAATATTTGTTATCACAAAAAGACAGGGTAGACAATCAATGTGACTCTAAGGAACTCAAAATTTTCCCAAATACTTTTTCAATACTCAAAATGAAAAAACTGGAGAAAACATCAGATGTTCATTTCGCAGGTGGGAAGGTTCAGTTCAGTTCAGTCTCTCAGTTGTGTCCAATTCTTCTCAACCCCATGAATCGCAGCACGCCAGGCCTCCCTGTCCATCACCAACTCCTGGAGTTCACTCAGACTCATGTCCATCGAGTCAGTGATGCCATCCAGCCATCTCATCCTCTGTCGTCCCCTTCTCCTCCTGCCCCCAATCCCTCCCAGCATCAGGGTCTTTTCCAAGGAGTCAACTCTTCCCATGAGGTGGCCAAAGTACTGGAGTTTCAGCTTTAGCATCATTCCCTCCAAAGAAATCCCAGGACTGATCTCCTTCAGAATGGACTGGTTGGATCTCCTTGCAGTCCAAGGGACTCTCAAGAGTCTTCTCCAACACCACAGGTCAAAAGCATCAATTCTTCGGCACTCAGCCTTCTTCACAGTCCAAC
Source organism: Bos javanicus (assembly GCF_032452875.1). Taxonomy (NCBI): domain Eukaryota; kingdom Metazoa; phylum Chordata; class Mammalia; order Artiodactyla; family Bovidae; genus Bos; species Bos javanicus. The sequence goes on along the minus strand of NC_083878.1, from coordinate 31,421,727 downwards.
TCTCACATCCATACATGACCACAGGAAAAACCATAGCCTTGACTAGACGAACCTTTGTTGGCAAAGTGATGCCTCTGAGCTTTTGAATATGCTATCTAGGTTGGACATAACTTTCCTTCCAAGGAGTAAGCATCTTTTAATTTCATGGCTGCAGTCACCATCTGTAGTGATTTTGGAGCCCCAAAAAATAAAGTCTGACACTGTTTCCACTGTTTCCCCATCTATTTGCCATGAACTGATGGGACCAGATGCCATGATCTTCGTTTTCTGAATGTTGAGCTTTAAGCCAACTTTTTCACTCTCCTCTTTCTTTCACTTTCATCAAGAGGCTCTTTAGTTCCTCTTCACTTTCTGCCATAAGGGTGGTGTCATCTGCATATCTGAGGTTATTGATATTTCTCACAGCAATCTTGATTCCATCTTGTGCTTCTTCCAGCCCAGCCTTTCTCATAATGTACTCTGCATATAAGTTAAATAAGCAGGGTGACAATATACAGCCTCGACATACTCCTTTTCCTATTTGGAACCAGTCTGTTGTTCCATGTCCAGTTCTAACTGTTGCTTCCTGACCTGCATACAGATTTCTCAAGAGGCAGGTCAGGTGATCTGGTATTCTGATCTCTTGAAGAATTTTCCACAGTTTATTGTGATCCACACAGTCAAAGGCTTTGGCGTAGTCAATAAAGCAGAAATAGATGTTTTTCTGGAACTCTCTTGATTTTTCCATGATCCAGAGGATGTTGGCAATTTGATCTCTGGTTCCTCTGCCTTTTCTAAAACCAGCTTGAACATCAGGAAGTTCATGGTTCACGTATTGCTGAAGCCTGGCTTGGAAGGTTAAAGGAGCACTAAAACTAAGTTGACCAACCATAATGTAAATTGATGGCCAATACATTCCTCATCATTTAGTATCCAATCCTTGGCACAAAAAATTTGATGTTTTAGAGAATGAGCAAATAGGAGGAAAACTGTTGTAGAGAAACAGAAGTGGTGAAAGAAAAGGGAAGGTACCTATGGTTGGTTCATGTTGGTGTATGGTAGAAACCAACACAATATTATAAAGCAATTATACTCCAATTAAAAATAAATAAATTTTTAAAAAGCAGAGCTAAAAGAAGAAAAGAACTGACAAAAATAACAAAAACTTTAAAAATGGGGCAAGATACCTAAGAGCTTGGAGGACAATAGAGGGGGTGTTAGTGCACTAAATGCAAATAAAGTCTGTCATGGCAATCACTGACTAAAAGACAGTTCTCACTGTGTTTAGAGGGCATTCATCTCAGTTCTTCTCTGACCAGATCCAAAATATGTGTTCCTAAGACACATACTTCTCTATAGCTGTCACTTTTTCTCCCTTCAAAAGCTATTCTTGCTGAGTTAGACCTCAGTTCTGTTACGTAAGTTTAAAAAAAAAAATCCAAAGACTGCTTTGAGGCAGGAAGAAAAGAAAATCAATGAGTTGTCATGAAACACAGGACCCATAGACTCAGTTCAAAGGGACAATCTAAGGAGTTCTAGTCTTTCTTACTCATGGGGATGGCCAAGATGCTCAGGGACCACATGTGGATGCCATCACATTATTTAAACTCATTCATAAGTGAGGTTTAAGGCCAAATATTTCTATGAGATATTTCAGTTTTTAAAACACATTCCCAATTATTATCATATCAACCTATGGGATAGGTAGGAAAAGCAATGCCATCCCTCTGAATAGAAAAGCGGAAATTTGTTGCTAATAAGGAAATTGAGGCTCTTGTATTTGCTCAAGACCTCACAAGTATTGCAAGAACCATGACTAGAATCTAGGCCTTTTGATTGTTCAGTTTCAGAAACAACATGCTTTGGATGCAGAGAGATTCGAGTGTCAGCTCATACAAACCAATTTCCTCTGTAGTCTTCTGAGTCTCAGTTTTGCTGGCTGTAAAATGTGAATAAGAGAGTCTATTCTGTGGGGCCAGTCTGTGCTTGCCCCACAGTCTGTGCTTAAGGAATGTTGATTCTCTTTCCTTTGCTTGCAAAGACAGAATGCTCTAGTGGGGAAAGTGAAGTAAAATGACTGGATATTCAAAATGGTTAACTGTGAAAAGCAGTAAAAGAAAAGAGTTTCCAGGTGGAAGCAAAAATAACCTTTGAAGTTTTGGTGCCTCCTAGACAGCGTTATGGACTTCCCTGGTGGCTCAGACAGTAAAGTGTCTGCCTACAATGCGGGAGACCCGTGTTCAAACCCTGAGTCAGGAAGATCTCCTGGAGAAGGAAATAGGCTGTAGGCTCCTCTGTCCACGGGGTTGCAAAGAGTCAGACATGACTGAGGAACTTGACTCTCACTTTCTTTCACACAGCGTTACACAAATAGCTTCAATCTGAAGCTGACATCCTTAAGCTTGTTCATTTTCCCTATTAAACATGAATAACATGCTTTAACTAGGCATTAAATATACTTTAAAACCTAACTAAAGATGAAGATCACAACATACCTCCCCTTATCCAAAGGAAACAAAACACAAAAGAAGTTGCCCTAGAGTTTAATATGAAAATGAACCGGTTATCTTGATTCTTTTACCTTTCTAAAACATTTCAATTCAAACCTAAATTGAATACTGGATTAGCCTGAATAAAGGATGATAATTTCTTTAAAAATGCAATGTGTTCCTCTCTGAATTATCCTTATTTATAGAGGGAACCAAAGAAACAAAATCCCTAAACCAGCAGATTGCCTGAAAGTATTTTCTTGTCATAAAAATGAGGGGTATGTCATATGATATGAGGCAATACAAACTATTTACGAGCATACACATCTTTGGGGAAGGCTAACACAGTAAACTCAGTTTCATACAGATTAGTTCATCAGTGCAGCTAGTTATCACCTCCATCCTAAGCAAGACAATGAAAGAATGGGACATGGGGATAGTAAGTTTTGATGTGGCAAGACTGAACTCAATGGAAACACTCACTTCTCAGTGCTTCTGGATGGCAGAAAAGTCTTAGGTAGAAGAACAGAGAGTATCAGTACCAAGAATTCCCCATTATCTTTTGCCTATTTATGACACACTATTGAAATTTATAGGCTATTTACTGCTATTTTTCAAAAGTGCTTATATAACATTTATTTATTCTTTTCTAATTCAGTAAACACTTTGAGCACTATTTGCCATGCACAGGGCAAGATCTTACAGGAGGAAAGGGCTGACGATGAATTCATGGCTACTGTTCTCAATTTAGAATGGAGTAATATATAAATTTGCTTTAAAATAAGTTTACATCCCCTGAACCACATACTGTGGAAGTGGCATTAAGGAGTCACCAGCTGAACATTAAAAATTAAATGTAAGCATGTCAAACTATAAGGCATTAGCTAAAACTGGTTATGGTACACGCTGTAATGGGATATGATGAAATTGTTTAAAAATAGAGTTCTTGAGTTCTATTTAAGAACATAAGATATTTCTCACAGCATATTAAATGAAAAATCGGGTTTAAAATACTGCATCAGTTATACCCCAGCACCTGATGGCTTAAAATAACAACACAGCATATCTTATCATCCTTCGGTTGGCTAAGGCAACTTTGTTGGATTCTTCAGGGACCGCTGATGCAGGAGGGCTAGACAATGCAGCTACAGGCTCACCAGGGGCCCCGCTTATCTAGGACATCTAGGATGACTGTTTTTCTCCCTTATATCTCTGGCTGGGGTTGCACTTAAAATTGAGTAGACAAGCAGGACAAAAACATAATAATGAATTCAGACAATTTTTGTTTCTACTTTAATTTGGCTTTCTGATTCATCCATTAGGACGGGACCTCTGAAACTGAATTCATTAGTAAAACACAATAACAAAAATAAGAACCAACACTTTTTGAAAAGTTATTCTGTGTAGGGCATGGTGCTAACCACTTTATCTACATGAACATGTTTCATATTTGCAACCACCCTCATGACAAAGATAAAATTAGCTCCCATTTATAGATGAAGCCAAAAGATGTTTAGTCACTTGCCCAAGGCTCACAACTGGTAATGGCAGAACAGATATTCCAAGTGTAGCTGCCTCCAGAATCCAAGATCCTAACTCTACTCTACTGCCAATAACTTGACTTCCCAGAGTTTGCTAACTCCCTAAAATCATGTATAAAAATATTGCATGTATATAACTTTTTCTGTTGACAAATATGAAATATTCAAAGGGTCAAACAGTCTCCAGGTTTCTGTTGAACTTTCCTATAGGATGCCCAACAATCTCTTACAAAACCAGGTACTTGCTACATCTACCCCAATGGGTCACCAAACCTGCCCAGACACATCAGAACCTCAGTAATAGATGCATTGCCACTGTGACTAGTCACAAGTAGCAGAGTTCAAGACCATGTATTTAGCTGGGTGGAACTGATCCAAACAATAAGATCATACACTTCTCACTTTCCTACTTCCTGGACTGAAGATCTTTCTGAATTCTTTCTGGGTGACTAAAGACCTTAAGAAATGAGGGAGTTAAACAGATGGAAATAAAAGAATCCAATCCATGGGGATGGCGAGAAGACTGGAAGCCTAGTTGGTAGGAACCTTCATTCTGGGGGTTCACAGGATGGGCATCCTTCCCTCCCCATCTGTGTCTGCTCAGACAGCCCATAGAGTTACTGAGCAGGCTGCAGCTGTGCAGATTTCCATCTCTGATAAAACTTTGCCTGAGAGGTATTTGCTGATGATTGTCAACAATCAAATGAATTATAGATGATGTTGGTAAACAAAATGCTGCCTTGATGAATGATGAGTTGACTCTACTCTGACATGACTGCTAAGTCATTCAAAGCGCTGATTAAACCCATTACTGTAAAATAATCACCATCCATTACCTTTAATGTCGTGAACTGACAACCTAGTTAAGGCAGCTGATGGTGTCAGCAAAATGATTTGTGTTACTGCGTGTCCATTGACAATAAATCACTTCTATAAATCAATGAACAGTAGCAATAAAACAATATATTTTCATATTTCTTGACATTCAATTACAGAGTATGTATATGGACTTAGTCTTAAACACAAACACCGATATGGAAGGATTCAGCATTCAGCAGCAATGAACACAGGATTAATCCTATTTTAGCCTAGACTGGAGGTGGCTTGTATAATTATGTGTGTGTGTTAGCGTGTGTGTACATGTACCTTCTTCAGCTACTAATCTACTTGATGCTGCCGAAATAACACATTACACAAGAGCAATGATGATTCTGAAGATGCTCCTTGTCCTGACCTTAGATAAGGAAAGGCCAGAACATATAGAGTAAAGAGCAGTGGCCCAGGAACTGGGATGTCTGAGAACTCCATTTTTAAACCTGTTTGACCTTGCACAAGTCACTTAACCTCTCTGGGATTTAGTTTCTTTTTGTCCAAAGTGGGACTAACACCTGCCTATTTGAGAGAGTGATTAACAATCAAATGATGAGACACTTTACATGAGAATCCTTTTCAAAATGTAACACCTTCAAAATTTAGCTTTCATTTCCCTTTCTCTGGATGCACTATTAGCTTTAAAACTCTCTCATCTTATATGTCGATGGCTATTTCCAGGTCTAGAAGTCTTGTACACAATTAAATCTTAGCTAACTCAATTTTTAACACAGTAATATTTTATGTACTGAATCTTTCCTGACTCACTGACATATTATCTAGTACTAATTTTGTACCAAGCAATGTCCTACGTCTTGAGAGGACAAAAGTGAAAAGAAGTTTAACACGCAATGATGAAAATAGAAGAGAAACAGGAAACTAATAGAATCTGCATAAAAAATCATTATACAAAAGTTAGTTCCCCAAACACCCAAATCCTATTTTCTTTTAGCCATTATGGTCGTTGTTGTTCAGTAGCCTAGTTGTGTCTGACTCTTTGCAACCCCATGGACTACAGCATGGCAGGCTTCCCTGTCTCTCAGAGTTTGCTCAAGCTCATGTCCATTGAGTCATCTCATCCTCTGTGGTCCCTTTGTCCTCCTGCTTTCAATCTTTTCCAGCATCAGCATCTTTTCCAATGAGTCAGTTCTTCGCATCAGGTGGCCGAAGTACTAGAGCTTCAGCTCCAACATCAGTCCTTCCAATGAATATTCAGGGTTGATTTACATTAGGACTAACAAATTTGATCTCCTTGCTGTCCAAGGGACTCTGAAGAGTCTTCTCCAACATCACAGTTCAAAAGCATCAGTTCTTCAGTGCTCAGCCTTCTTTACGGTTCAACTCTCACATCCATATATGACCACTGGAAAAACCATAGTTTTGACTATATGGACCTTTGTTGGCAAAATGATGTCTCTGCTTTTTAATATGCCATCTAGGTTGGTCATAGCTTTTCTTCCAAGGAGCGAGTGTCTTTTAATTTCATGGCTGCAGTCACCATCTGCAGTGATTTTGGAGCCCAAGAAAATAAAGCCTGTCACTGTCTCCATGGTTTCCCCATCTATTTGCCATGAAGTAATGGACCGGATGCCATGATCTTAGCTTTTTCAATGCTGAGTTTTAAGCCAGCTTTTTAACTCTCTTCTTTCACCTTCATCAAGAGGCTCTTTAGTTCCTCTTCACTTTCTGCCATTAGGGTGGTGTCATCTGCATATCTGAGGTTACAATCTTGATTCCAGCTTGTGGTTCATCCAGCCCAGCATTTCACATGATGTACTCTACATATGGGTTTCCCTAGTGGCTCAGATGGTAAAGAATCTGCCTGCAATTTAGGATAGATAGATTCAATCCCTTAGTTGGGAAGATCCCCTGGAGAAGGGAATGGCAACCCACTCCAGTATTCTTGCCTGGAGAATTCCATGGACAGAGAAGCCTAGCAGGCTACAGTCCATAGGGTCGCAAAGAGTTGGACTGAGTGACTAACACTCACATACACACACACACACACACACACACACACACATACTTTACATATAAGTTAAATAAGCAGGGTGACAATATACAGCCTTGATGTACTCCTTTCCCAATTTGGAACCAGTTTGTTGTTCCATGTCCAGGTCTAACTGTTATTTCTTGATCTGTATACAGGTTCCTCAGGAGGCAGATAAGGTGGTTTGATATTCCTATGTCTTTAAGCATTTTCCACAGTTTGTTGTGATCCACACAATCAAAGAAAGGCTTTAGCATAGTCAATGAAGCAGAAGTAGATGTTTTTCTGGAATTCTCTTGCTTTTTCTATGATCCAATGAATATTGGCAATTTGATCTCTGGTTCCTCTGCCTCTTTTAAATCCAGCTTGAACATCTGGAAGTTCATGGTTCACATACTGTTGAAGCCTGGCTTGGAGAATTTTGAGCATTACCTTGCTATCATGTGAAATGAGTGCAATTGTGCAGTAGTTTGAACATTCTTTGGCATTGCTTTTCTTTGGGATTGGAATGAAAACTGACATTTTCCAGTCCTGTGGCCACTGCTGAGTTTTCCAAATTTACTGGTATATTTGGTGTAGCACTTTAACAGCAACACCTTTTAGGATTTGAAATAGTTCAGCTGGAATTCTACCATCTCCACTAGCTTTGTTCATAGTGATGCTTCCTAAGGCCCACTTGACTTCACACTCCAGGATGTCTGGCTCTAGGTCAGTGATCACATCATCATGGTTATCCAGGTCATGAAGATCTTTTTGTGTAGTTCTTCTATGTATTCTTGCCACCTATTCTCAATATCTCCTGCTTCTGTTAGGTCCATACCATTTCTGTCCTTTGCGTGCCCATTTTTGCATGAAATGTCCCGTTGGTATCTCTAATTTTCTTGAAGAGATCGCTAGCCATTAAGGTAGAAATTTTGAAAACTGTACTGTATACTTAATGAGTCTTCAACTCAGGTTCACAAATTTTTTTTTTTTTTCAGAAAACTATTAGGTATAAGAAGCTGCGAAGGTTAGACATATACATATGACTCAGACCCTCAGGAGGCCCTGCTATTCTAACCGAAAGAAAAAAGAAGTATACCAATAACTATGAAACGAGACAGAAATTGTGAAGAGTAATCAGAAAGGTAACCAACAAGCTTCTTTATGATTAGAAGAAAGATAAATTACATCTGATTGGGCAAATAAAGAGAAGCACTAAGGCAGGGTTGGCATTTGTGATGAATCTGGAAGGATGAGTAAAATTTAAATAAGCGGATTAATGTGATGAGGTGATGAAGGAATTGATTAAAGAAAGTTCACAATGTAGGCATAAACCAAGGCAAAGGTAAGGATACAGAAAGCACAAAGTTGGGCAGGGACTGGTGAGTTTACCCACTGTGGTTGATGGATTTCTTGAGATGAACTAGGTTATGCTGTAGTAACAAATTAGGAGCTCAATGTAACAACACACCAACACATCAAAGGTTTACTTCTTGCTCATCCTACACATCTGTCAGAGATCAGTGGGGACACTCAGATGCCACCATTTTGTACTTGCATGATCTGAAATATGCAGCTTCCCCTGTTGCTTCCAGAGAATAAAGTATGGAGAACTCCCACCTGTTCTTCTACATTCTAGAATGGAAGCAACACGTGTCTTCTCTACTCCTAGCCAATAAACCAGAAATGGTCATTGGTCTTGGGGAACTGCAAAGAGCTCAAACGTGTAAATGGAAAGTAGGTTGTCTGGTGAGCATTAGTATCCCTGTAATGGCTGGATTAAAAAATATGTACAACTGGGAGTAAGGCCTGAAATGGGAAATGTCCATCACTTTTAGCCATGAATGTCAGGGCGAGGAATTTGCTCTTCTCTTAAAAGGAACTGGGGAGATCATTGAAAGTGTATGATCAGCAGAGTGACCTAATGGGGTTTGGTTAAATCCAGCTATTATCTGTAAGTTAGCCTCTTGGCTAGGGAAAGAATTAAACACTAAATTGGTACCATGGCCATGATAATGGAAAGAAGGGGGAATGAATAAGAAAATTATGATATACAAATTGATTTGATTTGACAATTAACTGAAGGTGGGACCAGAAGGAGTAGGAAGTAAAGGAGGGAGAGAGTCAGTGGCTTGGACAATGTGGGGCCACCATACAGGTAGGCCAGCGGAGAAGTCACATTGGAGACCCCATATCTGGGAGATAAAGGTTATAATGATGAGAATCAAAGTGTTCAATTGAAGTACAGCAACTACAGTAGAAGCCAGAGAAGTGAGTCGGTCTAGTGAGCCCTGAAATGCATTCAAAAATTGTCTAAAGATTTCTAATCGGCTATTCTTCTGTCTCATCACCACCAATATTAGAGCCACACACATCAGCACTAAGACACCATGTATCTCATATATCAACAAATATTAAAGTTAAAAAAATCAATACATTTCACCACTCATAATTCATTACTATTAATAATTATAAACATAACTCTAAAAGTTTTATTTATAGCATAATGGAATAAGAGTGCTCATGTTCTGCCTCTTGTATTAACACTAACTGGGTGCCAGACCTCAGGGAAATGATTTCATTACTCTCTATTTTAATGTTGTCATGGGATATGAGCTATTTAATAAAAAGTTATCTTCTCTGGGAGGTCACTTTCCTGGTCACTCTACATAAATTTCAATTGTCACCCTCCTGCCAACATTGCATATGCTTTATTTTTTTCTCTTTAACCATTGATACGCTAAGTGTTTTCCTTCTTTATTTTTGCTTATAGTCTGTCTCCCCAACTAGAATGTAAGCTCCATGACAACAACGTATTTGTCTATTTTGGTCATAAATACTCAGTAATAGCAGGCTGTCTCTAAATGTTAATAATAAAAAGTAGAAGAACTTATAATTACCATAGAAGAGCTTATAATTGGACTTGGCAATAAATGGAATACAGGAGCTGTTGTTCTAGACTTTTAGAACTCAAATAAAGCCTATTCCCCTGACCCTCATTATATTGTTACATCATCTTTTGTAATATATGCATCACACTCCACTGCAGATGTCCCTTACAGTTGTAATGCCATTTCCTCCAACTTTGAAATTTGGACTATCTTCTTACTGTGGACCACACTTTAATAAATATCATTACAAGTATAATTTTGCATCTTTCTTACATCACTTACTATATTCCTAAAAGAATTCTTGGGTAAAAGGGTATGAACAGTTTAACAACTTTTGCAATTGAATTGGGTTTTGCCAAATTGCCTTCCAGAAAGGCATTATCAATTCATATCCCCCTTAAACAGAGATAACCTCACACTGATGAGTAAGATGATGGTCTCTGAGACAGACTTCAGGGTCCAGTCTTAGCTTAATGATCTCTGGTTGAAAATACTTGGCAACTCGCTAAATCCCTCTAGGTCTTAATTTCCATATGTGAAAAATAACTAAAATAATGCTATTATTTTTTAGAGTTGTTCTGAAGATTAAATGTGAAAATTTAAAAATATAAAATGGAATCTTATAGACTAAATAAAATTTAACCACTGTTATTTCAGTGTACAGGACTATCTTTCCTCCAGACCCTTACCAACACTGGGTATTTTTCTTTGCCAAGCTTAGTGTTTTTCTTACTGCTAATTACATTATATTTATTTCACTACTAGTTATGATGAACATTCTTTCTTATGGTTATCATTTCTTTTTTTTCCATTGGGATTTTCATCGCTTACTGACCTATAAGATTTCCTTAAGTATTGAGGAAATTAATCTTCCATTTGTCAAATGTATTATAAATACTTTTCCAGGCTGTGATTTGCCTTTTAATTTGGGTCTGTGGTTTTATTTGCTTTACCAAGTTTAGAAATTTTATGTTATCTAGTCTATCAATATTTTCCCTTATGAGCTGTGTTTTGGGGACTTTGCATAGGCAATTCTTCTTTATCAAGTATAATTATTCACTTATTTTTTCTAGTTCTCTCAGGCTTCTATTATTTATGTTTAAAATTTCAATCCATCTGGCATTTATTTTGGTTTAAGACATGCAGTAAGTATCTCAATTTTTTCACATGCTAATTCAATTGACTGGGTTTCCCGCTCATAACTTCTAGTCTTTGATTTTTTAACTGATGAGCTATTAATAAAACAGAAGCAAAGGGACCAAGAAGAAAAAGTAAACCAGATTAATTAAACTCAGATCATTATTTTATGCAATAATTTAATTAATAGACTCTGACTTGAATTCACTAAACTTATTAATGAAGTTAATACAATTTAATAAAGTGAATAAAGTTTAATAAAATGAATGGGCTTTGTAACAACTATTCTGATTGTGTTCCCTTTTTTGCTTCTGCCAAACCTGGTCCTAGGTTGAGGCTGCTATAAGGGGATAGGTCATTTTCTTTTCCAGGAGATCTTCCCAACCCAGGGATCAAACCTGTATCTCCTGCATCTCCTGCACTGGCAGGGGGATTCTTTACCACTGAGCCACCAGGGTATTACCTTTGCAAAAATGGGCATTGATACCCCAAGCAGGAATGTTGGTCTCTCTGGAGAAAGCTGCAGACAGAATTACTAAATCTACATGAGACTACCTTGTAGATATAGTCAAATCAATTACTTCGAAAATTCAATTTTATCTCCCTAAGTCTTTCTTGTTATCTCAAGTAGTATAGGATGAATAGTCTCCTATAACTATTGGAAGTGAAAATTTGATATTTCAAAATATAATTGGTCTTAGTCCTATGGCAGTTCTATTCCCAGTTTTTTAAGGAAGCTGGGCATATAACCCAAAGAAACCAGAATTGAAAGAGACATATGTACCCCAAGGTTCATTGCAGCACTCTTTACAATAGCTAGGACATGGAAGCAACCTAGATTTCCATTGGCAGATGAATGGATCAGGAAGTTGTGGTATATATACACAATAGAATATTAAATCAGCTATAAAAAGGAACACATTTGAGTCAGTTCTAATGTGGTGAATGAACCTGGAGCCTATTATACAGTGAAGTCAGAAAGAGAAAGACAAATACTGCATATTAATGCATATATATGGAATCTATAAAGATGGTACCAATGACCCTACATGCAGGGCAGCAAAGGAGACTCAGTGGGAGAAGGTGAGGGTGAGATGATTTGAGAGAACAGCATTAAAACGTATACATTACCTTATTTAAAATAGATGACCAGTGTGAGTTCGATGCATGAAGCAGGGCACCCAAAGCTGGTACTCTGGGGCAACCCAGAGGGACAGGATGGGGAGGGAGGTGGAAAGGAGGTTCATGATGGTGGGGGCAGGAGAGGGGGGAAACATGTACACCTGCGGCCGATTCAGGTTGATGTTAGGTAGAAAGTTAGACATGAGTAATGAGGGGAGGCCTAGCTGAAAGGGATGCAGTTCAGTTCAGTTCAGTCGCTCAGTCGTGTTCGACTCTTTGCGACCCCATGAATTGCAGCACCTCCCTGTTCATCACCAACTCTCAGAGTTCACTCAGACTAACGTCCATCGAGTCGGTGATGCCATCCAGCCATCTCATCCTCTGTCGTCCCCTTCTCCTCCTGCCCCCAATCCCTCCCAGCATCAGAGTCTTTTCCAATAAGTCAACTCTTCGCATCAGGTGGCCAAAGTACTGGAGTTTCAGCTTCAGCATCATTCCCTCCAAAGAAATCCCAGGGCTGATCTCCTTCAGAATGGACTGGTTGGATCTCCTTGCAGTCCAAGGGACTCTCAAGAGTCTTCTCCAACGCCACAGTTCAAAAGCATCAATTCTTCGGTGCTCAGCCTTCTTCACAGTCCAACTCTCACATCCATACATGACCACAGGAAAAACCATAGCCTTGACTAGACGGACCTTTGTTGGCAAAGTCATGTCTCTGCTTTTGAATATGCTATCTAGGTTGGTCATAACTTTCCTTTCAAGGAGTAAGCGTCTTTTAATTTCATGGCGGCAATCACCATCTGCAGTAATTTTGGAGCCCAGAAAAATAAAGTCTGACACTGTTTCCACTGTTTCCCCATCTATTTCCCATGAACTGATGGGACCAGATGCCATGATCTTCGTTTTCTGAATGTTGAGCTTTAAGCCAACTTTTTCACTCTCCACTTCCACTTTCATCAAGAGGCTTTTGAGTTCCTCTTCACTTTCTGCCATAAGGGTGGTGTCATCTGCATATCTGAGGTTATTGATATTTCTCCAGGCAATCTTGATTCCAGCTTGTGTTTCTTCCAGTCCAGCGTTTCTCATGATGTACTCTGCATATAAGTTAGATAAGCAGGGTAATAATATACAGCCTTGACATACTCCTTTTCCTATTTGGAACCAGTCTCTTGTTCCACATCCAGTTCTAACTGTTGCTTCCTGACCTGCATACAGATTTCTCAAGAGGCAGGTCAGGTGATCTGGTATTCCCATCTCTTGAAGAATTTTCCACAGTTTATTGTGATCCACACAGTCAAAGGCTTTGGCGTAGTCAATAAAGCAGACATAGATGTTTTTCTGGAACTCTCTTGCTTTTTCCATGATCCAGAGGATGTTGGCAATTTGATTTCTGGTTCCGCTGCCTTTTCTAAAACCAGCTTGAACATCAGGAAGTTCACGGTTCACATATTGCTGAAGTCTGGTTTGGAGAATCTTGAGCATTACTTTGCTAGCATGTGAGATGAGTGCAATTGTGCGGTAGTTTGAGCATTCCTTGGCATTGCCTTTCTTTGGGATTGGAATGAAAACTGACCTTTAGGGATGCAAGCTGATCTCTAAACTCCAGCCCAGACACACCCAGGAGAGTACACAGATATGCAACAAAATAACCAGAGACTTTTCAACTCCTGCCCATGCATTCTAGGCACACAGTGGATACAAAATAACCACAGGGGCTTCTCCAGGGGAGGCCTGGTTGATATCTAACTTCCTACCAGTAATGTATGGCAAAACCCATCACAATATTGTAATTATCCTCCAATTAAAATAAACAAATTAGTTTATTTTATATATATATAATGGATCTTAATTATGTTTTTCCTTCCAACCTATAAAGTCAAATCTTCCCAGAGATTCCTTTAAACATATTGGTATTAACAATTCAGCTAAAATCAAATAAGAAGACCTATTTAAATCCACTTTCAGGTTCCATGATTCTTCAGGCTTAGTAAACATCAGCTTTCTTCCTATGACAAGGATCTTAAGGGAACAGGACTGCAAAGTAGAATTTGATTATTGAAAGCTGTTACTGCACTGATCTAAATGGCCTCCTGTCAATTCCCCCAACCCCCAGGCCTCTGAACCAGACTCCTGAATGTCTTCTGTTAGCTCATAGAAGCAAGCCCCAGTGACCAGCTGGTCTTAGAGGCAAAGGTTCAAGGCCCTCTTTTCTGAGCTTTCTCTAGACTCTGCTCTTGTTTGACCTCATCTCTTTGAACTCTTGATTCTCTAACTTGACTTTGATGTCTGTTTCTGACCCTTGTTAGATTTGGTCCTTTCCTTTTCATTTGTTCTTTTGTACTTGAAGTGTTCTCACCATTTTCAGCTAAGCCTTGTTTGTCTAGGATCTCTGTCATCTTTCAGGAAGATTCAGACATTTATACATTACATGAGCTACTGAGTTACTGTTTGGTATAGGTATTAAATGCATGACGCCTTTTGGTGAGAAACTTTGCCATAGCTGCTTATGTATGTAGGAACTATAAACAAGATTTATAAATCACACTTTAATTAACATAGCCACCTCTCTTTTCATCATAGTTATTCTCTCCTCTACACTTTTATTCATTATGTTCCCTTCTCCTGAAACAGCTAAACTTTCTCCTATTTTCTACTTTCAAATCTTAACATTCTTTCAGTCCCACTCAAATCCTGGATCCTCCATGAAGCCTTTCTAAACTGTTCTCTTCTTCTGATTTTCTTCTTTTTTGTGACTTCAACTTCTACTGACCTTTAAACGTGTACTTAACAACTTATAAGTGCATATTTTCTTGTCCAATGGCATAATATCTGGGTCTTGTTTATTCAGCTAGATTATGGTCCCCTTAAGAACACAGGGATGTTCTAATTCCCACAATGGCCATCATAGTGTTCAGTGGCCTGTAAGTGCTCAGAAGTGTCAACTGGTGGCTGACCAGCTCCATTCCCATTGCGCTGTAGCCTAATGGAGTTTGTCTATTCTGATTAGCATTATCTCAAGGAGATAACATTTCCCTTGTGCTCTTTTTTGTGGATGCTTTTTGTTGATCTCCCTTAAAACTCACACTTCTTTAATCTTCCTCCAGCCTTCATTATAATTTTATAGATGGCTATAGTGGATACACATCTATTTATTTTTTACTAGAAATATTTACTAGTTAAGATTTTAACATAAGTCCTCAAACTCATTATTTTGCAATTTTACAAGTGTTTTAACAATCCTGCAAATTAGACAAGGGAAACATTTATCCTCAATATGTTGAGGAGAAAATGGAAATATTAAATTTCTAAGTGGCTTCTCCAAGTTCATATATTTAGCAACTAGCATAGACAAGACTAAAATAGTTTATTGGGCCTAGAACCAGTGATCTCCAGAATAAGACCAGGACCCATTCTATTAAGCTCCACTGCCCTTCAGTTACCATAAGGCCGAATTCCAATTAAGATCTATTCCACTTGAAAATGTATATAAAATTTCAACAGTAGCAATGTCTCAGATCTTGTTAACAGTTACTCTATCATGCTTTACAAAATAATAATAATGAAAGATACTTCTAGAATTCAAGGGTATGATTTATTCATCTATTTTACCTCCTATTCTTTTCTCTCTCAGAACCAACTATTCCCTCAATTGAATCAGTCTTTAAACTAGAAAATACTTTGATCTTTTTCTGTCAGAGGTATTTCAGTTCCCTTTAGTGAACTGGTTATGAGGATCGTGTCTGAAATTAGTTAGAGTGGCAATTGTGTACCACGGCTACTTGCGAAATGCAATTAAGCACTGGGATGCTGGCCAAAGCCCTGGCAGGCAGACCTGAAACCAAGGGAGGGATTATACCGGAGCCACATTAGTACCATCTAATTGCTGTTTTAACTTCCTCCTTTCAGCCATACTGGTTGTCCTGGCAGGGACTGGATGCTTCCAACACAAGAGCAAGAGCCAAAGTGAATTTATCATCAGACTGAATTTGTTTTGTTTGAGTTAGTCTGAGATCTGGCCATGAGACATCATTCCCTTTACTCCTATGATGTTGTTCCAGATGTTCCAGCTGCTTGTAGGTTGTCATGCTGCTGATTCAGCCCTGGCCCTGAGAAATAACAGCTGATCAACCTTTGGATGTCCATTCCCAAGTCAACTGTTAGTAGGTTTGTATGCATTCTAGAGATGGAAGCATTAGGGGAAAAAATACTTAGATATTACACTGAGAGAGAAATAAGCATTTAAATTCCTTTTGGTGGTAAAGGAGATTTAAAGTGGATATAAACAGAGTATAAAATGCAGTGGTTATTTGTAGGAAGAAAATCCCCTCTCTCCCAAATATCTTCTCCACTTTTACAATTCTTCTTCACTTTTGCAATTCTGTATTGGTTATAGTAGAAAGTATCATTCACTTCAGACTCTCTTTACAGCAAATTTCCTTAGAATGGGGAGCACGTCTGCTCTAACATGTCTGTGTGAATGAGCAGGGGAGCTGATGTCAGTCTGGATGAGGTAAATAGACAAAGAAGAAATCATACTGGCTGAAGCAAATCTTACCTTGTATCTTCAGATTTTTTTTTTCCAGAGTGGAAGCATTAATATGCAGCGTCTTGAGACTTAAATACTTCTTGTGAAGCCAATGTTCCTCAAAAAGTGTTGCTTTAACTGAGTTCACCAAATATATACCAAGATCTTAAATACAATAAACAGATACCCAACTCAAAGAATATGTCCTTAGCTGAAATTAACTATGTTAAAATTCTCTCAGTATAAAGAAACTTATTTCCTTCAAGTTACTCTGCAAATGCCTGCTATCTCTTCCTCTTACTATTTGCCCATCTATTTGCCAGAGGCTAGAATTACATGTATATCTTTATTCCGAGGGCTTGATCTAGTAGCCTCAAAAACCTCAGCATTTGGTTATATATGATAAATAAGTTCTGGATATCCATTATATAGCAAGCACCTATAGCTAACAATACTGTCCTGGATGCTTAAAATTTTTTAAGAAGGTAGATCTTATGTTAAGTGTTGCAATAATAATAATAAAGGTGGAAGGACAGTTTTGGAGGTGATGAATACATTCATGACCTGGATGGTGGTGATGGTGATAGTGTCATGCGTGTATCTGATCACCAAATTCATCTGGTTGTATGCATTAAATATATACCTCTTTTTATATTTCAATCATGTGTCAATAAAGTGGCTTTTAAAAAACAGCATTGTGCTGTAGAATTTTGCCTATGCTGCAGAATCAGGAGGGGAAGAGTAACATCAGGTTTACAGTCCAGTTCTCGTAGGTCTTGTTCACATGGAAATAGAGACATTGGGATAGGTATACTATAACAACCTAAATCATTTTCCACAAGTGTAACAAGTGTTTTGCTCTTTACCCACTTAACTTCTAAGTCATGTGAGCAACAGGAACAGAGTTGGAAGTGAAATAAAAATCATTGCTTGCACTCCTCTATCACCTCCAATCTTTCCTGTATCAAGTGCCCACACCACAGGGCCTCCACCACAGACGTTGACATTGTCTTAAAGAGAGAAAAGCAAGCAAGAGGAGAAAAAGGAAAGTAGGGCTCTATTAAAAAGCGAAGCATGGAAAGACATTTGGTGCTCCACTGACATGCTGCTCTAAGCTTCTGGCCTTGTGCTGTCTATACTGTTCTTTCCTAGTAGACACTCTTTTCTCTCCACTGCCTTTAAAAACATCCCTCAAGTTCAGTCAGAATGAAAAAGGGCACTGGACTGAGATTCAAGCAACCACCAATTCAGTTCCAACACTTCAACTCATTTGCAATGAAAACTTAGAAAAGTCAGGCATCCAAATGCCATCTCTCCATCACCTAGAAAACAGGTAAGGTCATCTCCATGGCATGGCCTCCAGGCAGCCCCTGCCCTGCTATCTGACCATGTCTCCACTCATAGTATTCCAACAGGATTGAAGAGTTTCACAGAGATGATGTCTGATCATCATAGGTGTATCCCTAGTGAAGACTTACTGAGAAATCTCTGTGGGAATTTTTCCTAGTTGGTGTTCTGTGTCGGTACAATAGGCAGTGATTTACCTTTTGAATTTTGAAAAGTGCTGCAGGTAGCAGTGCCTGAAATCTCACCATTAGAGCTTTTTCCTTTGGATTAACTGTTTCTCTCTGTTTTTCCTTAAAATAAAAAGACCCATAGTATGGATTAAAGCAATCAGTCCTCAACTCCCTCTCCCTAGCCCTTGAGAGCTGAAAGTCCTATACACCACCATCACTGTGGCAGGCTGAATAACGCCTCCCCCTTCCCCAAAGATGTTCATGTCCTAACCCCACAAACATGAATGCGTTATCTTCTCTGTCAAAAGGGACTTTCCAAATGTGATTAAGCGGAAGATCTCATGATGGAAACATTACTTTGGATTGTCCAGAGGGACCCAGTGTAATCAAAAGGGTCCTTTTAAGAGAGAAGAGTCAAAGGAAAAAGTTTGAAGGATACAACGCTGCTGACACTGAAGCTGTAGGATAGAATCAAGCCAAGCAATGCCAGCAGCCTGTAAAAACTAGCCAAGAAAACATATCCTTTCCTAGGGACTTGAGAAAAAAAATGCAGCCCTGCCAAAACTTTGATTTTAGGACTTCTAATATCCAGAGCCATAAGATTATAAATATGTGTTGTTTTAAGCCAGTGCGTTTGTGGTAGTTATAGCATCAAAGGAAACTAATACAGCCATCCAGCTTATACTCTTTTATACAGATCTGTGTTGTGTTGGTCACTCCTTGCCCTTATTTCTAATCAGGATGACTTCATTCAAATTATTCACATTAACACATTATCCTATAACCAGCCATGCCTGGTGGAATAGGTTGTACTTCTAACATGGGAGATTACAAGGCAAAACTCTGGCTCCAAGGCCAGACAGACCTGGGTTTGAACACCTTCCCTGAAATATTGTAGCTCTGTCACCTTGAATAAGATATCCTTATCACTCTGAAGCTAGCTTCTAATCTGTAATAATGTTATACTAATTGCATAAGGTCAATGAGAGCATTAAATAAGATAATTAACATAAAAGAACTTAACAGAAGTCCTGGTACATAGTAGGCAGTCAACAAATAATAGCTATTTTTGTTACCAGAAGGGATGATTCATTGAACTAGAGTATTCAGCAAAGACTTGATGGATGAAGTACCATCTAAGTTGGCCTTGAAGATCTAGGGAGATGCAGACAGGTCCTTTCAGAAGTGAAGGTATCATGTTGGGGATTACAAACTTTGGGGTAGAGGCTTGGGTTTGCAACTTACTAGCCATGTCATTTTAGGCAAGTTACTTCACTCCTGACCCCGAATTTCTTCAGCTAAAATATGTACAATAATATCCACCCCATAGGATCATGGTAAGGATCAAATAGGATTATATGTGAAGGCTTCCCTGGTAGCTCAGCTGGTGAAGAATCTGCCAGCAGTGCAGGAGACGAGGGTTCGATCCCTGGGTTAGGAAGATCTCCTGGGGAAGGAAATGGCAAACCACTCCAGTATTCTTGCCTGGAAAATTCCATGGATGGAGGATCTTGGGGGGCTACAGACCCTAGGGCTGCAAGAGTCAGATTTAGTGACTAAACCACCACCATAAGTGAAGCCTTAGGAAAAGTTTATCTCAGAATACCATCAGCAGAGTTAGGAGAGCAACAGGGGCAAAGCTGCAGGGCATGTTTTTGAAACAGATAAACTAGCAAGCAGTTTCTAGTGGAGTCAGCAGACTGAAGGAGAAGAACCGACAACACTAGACAGTAAATGGAAACCAGGTTGCAGGGAGTCCTGAGTTCCCGGCTAAGATCTCCTGGACCAAAGGACTGAGTGATTTTTGTAAGAGAAGCTAGTCAATATAATCCACAGAGGGTTTTATGAAACACTATAAATTCTTGTCAGTTTGCCCATAATGCAAATGATGGAAGAGCTTATCGAGAGGTATTCAATATTTTCAGAGTTTCTTAGCATGAATTACACGTATTTTCTCAGCATGCATTACAATGTATTTCATTGTAAAAAGTAAGATATTAATGCAGAATCCCAATATATAAATCACAGAAGGGCTTTTTAAATATAAATTTGTATTAGACTTCAAATTTAAATATTCATTAGGTGGATATGTACCAAGCACCTATCATTTAAACAGTTGGGAAAAAAGTAATGAGCAAAGAACCCAATCACTGTGTTTGTAGAGCCTAGTTTCATGGAAGAGACAGAGTCTCTACATATGCATAGTATTTCATATGATATCACTTCAGTTCAGTTCAGTCACTCAGTCATGTCCAACTCTTTGTGACCCCATGAATAACAGCACGCCAGGCCTCCCTGACCATCACAAACTCCCGGAGTCCACCCAAACCCATGTCCATTGAATACGTGATGCCATCCAACCATCTCCTCTTCTGTCATCCCCTTCTCCTCCTGCCCTCAATCTTTCCCAGCATCAGGGTCTTTTCAAATGAGTCAACTCTTCGCATCAGGTGGCCAAAGTATTGGAGTTTCAGCTTCAGCATCAGTCCTTCTAATGAACGTCCAGGACTGATCTCCTTTAGGATGGACAGGTTGGATCTCCTTGCAGTCCAAGGGACTCTCAAGAGTCTTCTCCAACACCACAGTTCAAAAGAATCAATTCTTCGGTGCTCAGCCTTCGTCACAGTCCAACTCTCACATCCATACATGACCACAGGAAAAACCATAGCCTTGACTAGACAGACCTTTCTTGGCAAAGTAATGTCTCTGCTTTTTAATATGCTATCTAGGTTGGTCATAACTTTCCTTCCAAGGAGTAAGCGTCTTTTAATTTCATAGCTGCAGTCGCCATCTGCAGTGATTTTGGAGCCCCCAAAAATAAAGTCTGACACTGTTTCCACTGTTTCCCCATCTATTTCCCATGAACTGATGGGACCAGATGCCATGATCTTCGTTTTCTGAATGTTGAGCTTTAAGCCAACTTTTTCACTCTCCTCTTTCACTTTCATCAAGAGGCTCTTAAGTTCTTCTTCACTTTCTGCCATAAGGGTGGTGTCATCTGCGTAGCTGAGGTTATTGATATTTCTCCCAGCAATCTTGATTCCACCTTGTACTTCCTCCAGCCCAGTGTTTCTCATGATGTACTCTGCATATAAGTTAAATAAGCAGGGTGACAATATACAGCCTTGACGAACTCCTTTTCCTATTTAGAACCAGTCTGTTGTTCCATGGCCAGTTCTAACTGTTGCTTCCTAA
This sequence comes from Bos javanicus, assembly GCF_032452875.1. Lineage (NCBI taxonomy): Eukaryota > Metazoa > Chordata > Mammalia > Artiodactyla > Bovidae > Bos > Bos javanicus. Next base: position 31,400,489 of record NC_083878.1, on the reverse strand, counting down.
CCTGCATACAGGTTTCTCAAGAGGCAGGTCAGATGGTCTGGTATTTCCATCTCTTTCAGAATTTTCCAAGTGATCCACACAGTCAAAGGCTTTGGCATAGTCAATAACGCAGAAATAGATGTTTTTCTGGAACTCTTTTGCTTTTTTGATGATCCAGTAGATGTTGGCAATTTGATCTCTGCTTCCTCTGCCTTTTCTAAAGCCAACTTGAACATCTGGAAGTTCACAGTTCACGTATTGCTGAAGCCTGGCTTGGAGAATTTTGAGCATTACTTTACTAGCATGAGATGAGTGCAATTATGTGGTAGTTTGAGCATTCTTTGGCATTGCTTTTCTTTGGGATTGGAATGAAAACTGACCTTTCCCAGTCCTGTGGCCACTGCTGAGTTTTCCAAATCTGCTGGCATATTGAGTACAGCACTTTCACAGCATCATTTTTCAGGATTTGAAATAGCTCAACTGGAATTCCATCACCTCCACTAGCTTTGTTCGTAGTGATGCTTCCTTAGGCCCACTTGACTTCACATTCCAGGATGTCTGGCTCTAAGTGAGTGATCACACCATCATGATTATCTGGGTCATGAAGATCTTTTTTTGTACAGTTCTTCTGTGTATTCTTGCTACCTCTTCTTAATATCTTCTACTTCTGTTAGGTCCATATAATTTCTGTCCTTTATTGTTCCCATCTTTGCATGAAATATAATATGCCTAGCCGCTGTTAATGAGAAGGCAATGGCACCCCACTCCAATACTCTTGCCCGGAAAATCCCATGGATGGAGGGCCTGGTGGGCTGTAGTCCATGGGGTCGCTAAGAGTCGGACACGACTGAGCAACTTCACTTTCATTTCACTTTTGCATGAAACATTCCCTTGTTATCACTAATTTTCTTGAAGAGATCTCTAGTCTTTCCCATTCTGTTGTTTTCCTCTATTTCTTTGCATTGATCGCTGAAGCAGGCTTTCTTATTTCTTCTTGCTATTCTTTGGAACTCTGCATTCAAATGGGTATATCTTTCGTTTTCTCCTTTGCTTTTCACTTCCCTTCTTTTCACAGATATTTGTAAGGCCTCCTCAGACAGCCATTTTGCTCTTTTGCATTTCTTTTTCTTGGGGATGGTCTTCATTCCTGTCTCCTGTACAATGTCATGAACCTCCATCCATGGTTCATCAGGCACTGTCTATCAGATCTAGTGCCTTAAATCTATTTCTCATTTCCACTGTATAGTCTTAAGGGATTTGATTTAGGTCATACCTGAATGGTCTAGTAGTTTTCTCCACTTTCTTTAATTTCAGTCTGAATTTGGCAATAAGGAGTTCATGATCCCCGTAACAAATATTACAAAAGAAAGTAAAAAAATTAAAAGTTGAAACAGGGCCTGAAATAGTGTTAAGAACTGATTTCATCCCCCCCCCCCCCGCAAATTAAGACCTAATCCCTGATGTTATGGTATTTGGAGGTGAGGACCAGGGCAGGTAATTAGGTTTAGATGTCATCATGAGTAGGGCCCTAATGATGGGATCAATGACCTTACATTAGGAAATCTACCAGAGACATTGCTCTCCACCATATGTGGCCATCTGCAAGCCAGTAGAGGGGCCTCACCAGACACCCATTATGCTGGCACCCTGATCTTGGACTAATAGCATCAAAAATTGTGAAAAAATAAATGTCTCTTGTTTAGTGCACACACTCGATGGTATTTTGTTACAACAATCCAAGTTGACTAATAGAAGTCTGTTGTTGTTGAGTTGCTTGGTCATATCCAACTCTTTGTGACCCCGTGGATAGCAGCATAGCAGGCTTCCCTGTCCTTTGCAATCTCTGGTGTAAGTAAGTGTTAGTTGCTCAGTCGTGCCCAACTGCAGCCCACTAGGCTCCTCTGCCCATGAGATTTTCCATGCAAGGATACTGGAGTGGGTGGCCATTTCCTTCTATCTCTGGAGTTTGCTCAAATTCATGTCCTCTAAGTCAGTGATGCTGTCTAACCACCTCATCCTCTGCTGCCCTTTTCTCCTTTTGCCTTCAATATTTCCCAGCATTTAAGGAGTTTATATCCTTGACATCCATTCTTCTCTCCTCCCTGGGTAGATATTCAGAAGGTAGGGCAGGATTTGCTCTACTTATACACTCTGGAATTGAACCCTGGTTATTGTAAGCTAGTTCAAAGCCAACTCTCCTCCAGCCTGGAGCGAGTGCCTCCTTGTCTCACCTTCTAGTTTACCCACTGACTGCACTCTCCTTTGGCAATCATAATTCTCATCACCAAGTGGTTTTCATGTGTATATTGTTAATGATGAACATGATATCATCTCCTTAATCTTACAAGGATCATTTCTTCTCCTGCTCTGTACACAGTATAGACTGTGGTCATAATCTACATTTTGACTGGACTAGGATGACTGAGAATGTGAGAAGCCTCTTGTTTGAGCTGGAAGGAAGAAGAGTAAGTGTGGCATAAGATAATAAATATTGCTTGGAGGAATCAAGGAGGACTAAGAAAATAATAATAACAGCAATAACAAGAGGAAGGAGGAGGAGAAGAAGTAAGAGAAAAGGCTATTGAACATCTAGGGGAAAAGACACCACTGTGAATTAAACTGGACACTGGCTTTGAAAATTTATTGAGTCAGCGATTCCCCAGAGAAAAGCTATTTGCCACTGTTGAGTTGATTCAATATCTCTAAACCAAAAGAAGAATAAGTGCTTCAGACAAATGGAAGGCAAAATTACCGGCTGTATTTTTATGATCTGCTAGTTTTGCCAAGGGAAAAGCTTGTGATATTTCCACCTGTAACTAAAGCCTCCTAATTGTTTTTCATTTTTAGTCCATTCTCCACAAAGTAGCCAAAATAGCATTTATAAACATGATTTGGACCATTCTTTGCTTAAAACCAATCAGCAACTGCCTTTATATTGAAAATAAAATGTATTTATTTTCATACATAAGTTCTTTATCATAACTTCCAAGGTACTGACAGTCTGATCCCTGACCACCTCTCTGTGCTTGGTCACTCAGTCATGTCCAATTCCTTTGTGACCCTGTGGACCATAGCCCAGCAGGCTCCTCTTTCCATGGAATTCTCCAGGCAAGAATACTGGAGCAGGTAGCCATTCCCAGGGGATCTTCCCAACCCAGGGGTCAAACCTGGGTCTCCTGCATTGCAGGCAGATTCTTTACTGTCTGAGCCACCAGGGAAGCCCAGCCACCTCTCCTACCCTATAAAATTGCCACCCTCACTCCCAATGCACCTGCCAAACTGGCCTTGTTTTCGTTTTCTTTATACATGCTAATTTCACTCTCCCCCGCATCCCTCTGAAAGCTGAATGCTGAGCTAGCAATGCTCTTCTTTCACGTCTTCACTGGTCTGCCTCTTTCTGAGGCATCAGGTTTCAAGCATGAATGTCATCTCCTAAGAGAGGCCTTTCAATATGTATCCTGTCAAATAGCTCTTTGCTATTTTCCTTGCTTGTACTTTGCAACATATAAATCTTCCCATGAGGGGCAGGGCTTGCTCTTCTGTTCAAATATATTGATAAGGCCCAACCCATTATCCTGCATGCAGTAGGCGCTCAGGTATATGTTGAATAAATTAATGAATGAGTGAATGGATGGACGGTATCAGTGTAGTGTCTCTGGGGAAAAGGATGTGTTGGTCAGACATCAATTTTAAGAGGAGTCAGATCTTTTTAAATTAAACTTTAGATTCTTTGAGAAATTAAAATCTGCCTCTATTTGGCCAAGTGCAAATTTCCCCAAACATTGTACATTTCCCTTCTTTATGGAATCATCAAATTTTAGAAGTCTGTACACTACATCTAGCCACCCCCTCAACTATTTAATGTCTTTTGTCTTCTTGTTCTGTATGAGTTCATTCACTGCTTTATCTCTAGCCTCTAGACTTCTGCCCAGTATCCAGTAGGTACTTACTGAATATTTGTTGACTGAACAAGAGTAGAAATTCTTGATGACAAGAACCATGCCAAACACCTCTTAGGACTTTTAAAAAATAAGCAACATGTCAACTGATGAGTTGACATTAGTGGAATGAGGTGCTAATATTTAGAAAAATAAACATATTAAAAATCTTTCTGAAATATTAGATGCATACTTTGCCTGATTATATATGGGGCACTGAACACAATTTGACATTTTCTTGATGTTTCAGGGTTATTAATATGACCATCAATTATTGTTTGCTTCTGTTTCTGAGGATGTAGTTTGGTCCAATATTTGCAGGAAGGAAAGGAGGCACATGAGCAAATATGGTCCCTCATATTAAGTTCCCTTAAACCATCTATGCCAAGTGGCCTGGAGCACTCAAGACAGAAATTTCAAGATAACTAAGCAAACAGTTTCCATGGGAAAGAAAAACTGATCCAATTGCAATCTCTCTAAAGGTAGTAACAAGCATTTCATTTCTACTGCAGGATGGCTCTCTCATTTTCTCTTTCACCATACATACACTTAAGGAAGTAAGTTGCCAATTCTATCTTTGGGGCTTCTCATCTTAAATTCCAGAATAATTTTGAGAAACTGTGATGAAACAGCACTCACTTTAGAGTCAGACAAAGCTGAGCCTGAATCGCAGCTCTGCCCCTTCTAGCCATGAAGAGAGATATGAGGACGGTTATCTGATGGACATGTGACACTTTACACGGCATCTGACACACAAATAAATGCCTTATTCATGAGGTGTTCTGCCACCCTATGCAGTCTGTCCTCTGTTCTTCCAGTGCCCTAACTGCCTGGTGGCCCTCATTATCCATCCTCTTGCCTGGGAAGGCCCTTAGCTTACTTCTCTCCACATTTTGCCATCTATCAAGAGATTTCCTATGGAAAGAATCTGACTAATTTACCCAAAGGTATCTGGTTCTGAAAATTACTTACATGTTTTTCCTTCTGGAAGCATTTACATCTGGAAAGGGGACATAATTCACCCACAGCAGTGACTCCTAGAATAACTGGCGTCCTAGTCACACTGGAAATAGAGTTCGCCTAAGGAGTCGGTCTGTCACTTGCTCTCCGTATCTACCACTTGGGTGATACTGCCTCTGCCCTCATGCAGGGCAAAGTCTCATAGCAAATATTTCGGTGTGTATATTTAAAACTTGTGTGCTCATATCTCAGATATCTGAGATTTATATAAAAACTTTATTCTTCAAATGTAATATGGTACAGCATAGCCAAGACATTTTCTACCTGGAAAGTAACGTAACTGCTGAGTCTTTATATAGCTGCATTTCATTCTGACTTATGGAAGGATTTTAACTTTTCATAGAGAGGGTTTCAACGAAGCCACTTTAAGCCCCTTTAGATTTCAAATGATAAAAGCACTGGCAGGACTCCTGAGAGAGAGCACAGGGTTGCGATGTGAGCATCTTTAATAGCAGAAACCTGCCCCCTATTCAAACAGAACGCTTTGTTATTTATCAGGATTTAAGGAAGAGAGCGAAGTGCGAGCATGATGCAATGTTGAAAGATCCCACTAAAAGTAGACATTTCCACACCCTCTGGAAATGGGGATCGGTTTATCTGAAAGTCTGCAGGTGGCACATTTTTCATTTCTGTGGCCATTAAAGGATGTATTCCAGAGTGGAGGTTGAGTTGAAGATCCTGAAGCTCTCTTTGTAACTAAAGAAAATCTTTCAAACTGGTAAGAGCTAAGGTGATTCATTTATGCAGTGATCTTACACAACATACAAGTGAAAATTAATAATGTATTAATTGCAGTCTCAAGAAATAAGCGTATAACCCAGAGAGAAAGCAAGGTGAGTCAACTTGTTTGGCTACCTTTTTCTATTGCTAATAAGTTTATATATGCAGTCACCAAAACCAAAATAATTAGGCTGTCTCTACACTACATAAAAGCCCAACTTTCATCAATATTTTACTAAGCACTGAAGCAGAAATCAAGAAAGGCACTGTTTCTTTAGGAAAGCAATGTGTTTGGCACCTTCTGAAGTGGTTCTAAATGACCCCCACCTCCCAGGATTCACATGCTTGTATATTCCCTCTCCGTTTGTTTGTGGACTGGATGTAGTACCTTACTTCTACCAAACATAAAAACGTGATGGGCTGCCCCTGCCAAGATAAGGTATAAAAGACTATGTCCAGGACTTCCTTTGTGGTTCATTAGTTAAGAATCTGCCTGCAAATGCAGGGGACACAGGTTTGAGCCCTGGTCTGGGAACTAAGATTTCCACATGCCTCAGGACAACAAAGCCTGTGAGCCACAACTACTGAGCCTGTGGTGCTGCGACTAAGGAAGCCCAGGTGCCTAGAGTCTGTGATCTACAACAAGAGAAGCCACTGCAATGAGAAACCCATGCATTCAGCTAGACAGTGGTCCCCACTCACCTCAGCTAGAGAAGGCCTGCACGCAGCAACAAACACCCAGTGCAGCCAAACAAAAATAAATTTATATTTATATATATATATAGTCTCAGAAATAGCCAGCATACCATGCTGTGAGCTCATCTGATGAGAACCCAAGCAACAATCATGTGTTGGCAGATCGTCTGCTAGTTGAGCCTTCAAATGAAGCCAAAACACCTACCAACACTGTGTAGTCTTGAGAGAGATTCTGAGACAGATGCCTTAGCTAAGCCACACCAGGTTCCTGACCTGCAGAAACCACGGGATAACATGCGTTGGCTTAAGCCACTAAGTCTTGAGGGACTTTGTTATGCTAACAGTACAACAGATAATTAATTCAAGAACACTTAAATATATAACATACAATTGAACAGTAAAGTGTGGCACATTCAAGCCATGTGAAATAGGATAAGGTTAAAGACTATTTGATTACCCAGGAATAATATCCATGTAGTTACATCTACAACCTCCAAGTAAGAGTAGTGTCTTAAGAAGGGCAAGAGTAGAGAAACCAGAGTATCAGACAAATATCCAGAAATTACAGAACAGTTCACTAAAAGACAAGAAAATCCTGATTGTAGTTTTAAGGGACTCTGTTCTTTATCAGCCAGTACCCGGGGAGGTAAACAGAAATCAATCTTTATAGCCTACAGAGAGAGACACAGATAGTTAATATAAAAAATTAGTTAGAAAAGTGTGGAAAGTTCTAGGGGGACGAGGGCAAAAGAGGGAAGGTAATACTGACCAGAGATCAAGGAGCAGCCAGTGCCCTTGTAAGATCCCAAGGGACTATACTCACTGCTGGTACCACCCAATCCTGAATAAAAGCCATGAACTTCCTGCCATCCATGCTGGTTCTTCCGCCTACACTTCAGCAGAAGCAGAATGGCTTCTCCTGCCCTCCTGCCTCTAATTCTCCTAGAAGGTCTCCCATTGACAGAACCTCCTTTGAGCCCAAAGTGGGTCTAGGAAATATAACACCAATTCAGTTCAGTCCAGTCACTCAGTCATGTCCGACTCTTTGCAACCCCATGACTCACAGCACACCAGGCCTCCCTGTCCATCACCAACTCCCGGAGTTCACCCAGACTCATGTCCATCGAGTCAGTGATGCCATCCAGCCATCTCATCCTCTGTCAGTCCCTTCTCCTCCTGCCTCCAATCCCTCCCAGCATCAGGGTCTTTTCCAATGAGTCAACTCTTTGCATAAGGTGGCCAAAGTATTGGAGTTTCAGCCTCAGCATTAATCCTTCCAATGAACACCCAGGACTGATCTCCTTTAGGATGGACTGGTTGGATCTCCTTGCAGTCCAAGGGACTCTCAAGAGTCTTCTCCAACATCACAGTTCAAAAGCATCAATTCTTCGGTGCTCAGCTTTCTTTATAGTCCAACTCTTACATCCATACATGACCACTGGAAAAACCATAGCCTTGACTAGACAGACCTATGTTGGCAAAGTAATGTCTCTGCTTTTGAATATGCTATCTAGGTTGGTCATAACTTTCCTTCCAAGGAGTAAGCGTCTTTTAATTTCATGGCTGCAGTCACCATCTGCAGTGATTTTGGAGCCCCCAAAATAAAGTCTGACACTGTTTTCCACTGTTTCCCCATCTATTTCCCATGAAGTGATGGGACCGGATGCCATGATCTTAGTTTTCTGAATGTTGAGCTTTAAGCCAACTTCTTCACTCTCCTCTTTCACTTTCATCAGGAGGCTTTTTAGTTCCTCTTCACTTTCTGCCATAAGGGTGATGTCATCTGCATATCTGAGGTTATTAATATTTCTCCTGGCAATCTTGATTCCAGCCTGTGCTTCTTCCAGTCCAGCGTTTCTCATGATGTACTCTGCACATCAGTTAAATAAGCAGGGTGACAATATACAGCCTTGCCAAACTCCTTTTCCTATTTGGAACCAGTCTGTTGTTCCATGTCCAGTTCTAACTGTTGCTTCCTGACCTGCATATAGGTTTCTCAAGAGGCAGGTCAGGTGGTCTGGTATTTCCATCTCTTGAAGAATTTTCCACCAGTAGAGGGTGGTATATAGCTATATGCCAGTAAAGAGTATCTGCCACACATATTAAAACAGCTTAAATATTTCCCTTTGAGTGATGGCATATATTTTTCAATACTAAAACTATCACAAAAGAATACACGGTACAAAATTCCTTGAGTATTTTATACTAGTTTTAAAAATTAAATCCCAGACTACCACTGTATTCACATAATGATAAGATAACTAGATGAATACATCAGTTTCATTATCTATGAAACTAAGGGATTCTGGATTTTAACATGTCACTCAAACCTAAATCGGAATGGGTTTTTCACTGAGCAACTTGTTGAATTCAGTCCATTCAGAAATGCTTTGTATACAATATTTATGAGCCTATGATACCCAGATCTATAGCCTCATTTTAGTGAGAAAAAGAAGAAAAAAATGTAGAAGTTAGACATAAGTACTTTAAGATCTAATGTTTTCCTTGCACTTGTTTTTTCACAAAATTTTGAGGGAATTTGTACATGCAGCCCTGACATCTCCAGGCACATCAGACAATATTAATGCCTTGGCTATTTTGCACAACATTTTATCAAGCAATTATATCCTTTCCCCTTAACTTGATCAAGTTTTTCAGACACTCAGGGGAAGAGAGACAGGTTAGTAATAAATTGTCCCCAGACTGTCACTCCAGTTTTCAGACCTACCTAAATTTTTTTTCTTCTATGCACACTAACTAAATATGTTTGCCTCACTATCTGGAGAACATACAATTTGAAAACAAGGTCCATGTTTTCACTTTAACAAGTATTTATCAAGAACCAAATATCCCAAGCACTGTGACAAGTGTGACACACGTCTCTTTTTAGTTTCAACTCCATAAGAGTAACACTCTGCCTGGCCTGAAGCTAGTGCTTAGTAAGTAGCTATCTAATAACTGAGCGGCTCAAGAAAAAGTACAGATTCAAGGGAACTAGGGTTTTCCCATTAAACCACAGTCTGCTACCTATTACTGTTACAGTAACTCTCTATCTGCCTTCAGAATCCATGGTAACCTGTCAATGGCATGGTTACTTCTGAGGAGGGAAAAAAAAAACACCTGGATGTCTTGCTTACGTGCTCAGATTTACACAGGTAATTGGATTTTTTTCTTCTTGAGGGAATACAATTATAAAAACTCATCTCTGGTTCTCTTTCTGAAAGAGCTTGGAGAATACTCAACCACAATTTCCACACTTGTTGGAGGATCCTTTGCTAAACCGAGCTAAGTGGTAGCATTGCAGCTGCTTCTGAAGGTTATTGTTGGGGAGGAAATGTGGGTGTTGATATTTGCATCTGGAAATCCATACTCCACACCAGTGTATTCTAGAAGGCCCTGGAGTAAGCAAAGGTCTTGTGTATTGCTCTTACCCTTCATCTTTATTTGTTCATCTGAATGAGCAACTCAAGTGAATGCCTACATTGATGGAGTAGAGCCTGAAAGGACAACATGCCTGGATCAATAATGCAATTGGATCAGGTGCGAGCGAAAGACGGCAGACGGCAGAGTGAGCTAGTGTTTACCTCTGCTCCCCTTCAACATCTATTGAGAAGATAGAAAAGCAGTTTTTTCAAGTTTTTCTCAGAGACAAGAGAGGAGGCAACATCAACAACACAGAGACAGTTGGGAAGAAGATGCACAAGGGCAAACCCCAGAAGTTGAATCTTGAATGAAGTAGGGAATGCTGAGAAGCAACTTAACTCATGAATCTCATGGAAGGCTCAGAAAGGGGCGTTGCCTGCCACCTCTGAATGTGGGAAAGGTGGGGCTGCAAATGGGAGTCCGTCTGAAGTCTGTTTACAATCTTCAGTTGGACCTAAAGATCATCTTCCTGATTTACTGAACTCTTCTACTCCATCAGAAGACTAGAGATGTATTCTCCCAAGAAGAAAACAGGGAGTCTTTGATCTGGAGGGCAGAAAGCCTACTGCTTTCTACTGGAGGGCAGAAAGCCCTACTCTCAGTAGGGCTGTGATATTGTACCAAGAAAGGGGAGAAAATGTGAAAGCCTACATATAGAATCTTGAGATACCCACTCCCAACCCCCACCACCAGCAGCTCTCTTTCCTTACCACAACCTCAGAATGCTATTACTCTTGGAAATTTAACCAGCTCTACAGAAAATGCCTATACAACATTGACGACGCCCCGCCCCCCCCGCCCCCGGCCCATAACACCATGTGATGAAGCCCACAGCTATACTACTCCAAGCAAACAGAACTGTCATTATTTCAAATATGACCCAGAAAGCCAAGAATCAGCAGAAACCTAAGAAAAAAAAAAATCCACTTGAAGAGCAAAAACCATAATAGAGAAAGCAACTCGGGAGAAAAAAACAATAAAACACAAATAGATCACTGATCTCCTCAGAAAAGTAGTAACAATATTTGCAGTTAGCAGAAGGGAACTCTAAAGGTGTTCATGTCCTAATCCCTGGAATCTGAGAATATATGTATTACATGGAAAGAGAAACTTTGCAAATGTAATTAAGAAACAGACTCACAGAGAACAAACTTATGAGGTAGGGAAGGGTAGGGAGAGGAATAGTTAGGGAGTTTGGGATGGAGGTGTACACACTGCTGTATTTAAAATTAATAACAAACAACGTGGCATGCACACATATGCATAACTGAATCACCTTACTGTACACCGGAAACTTAACATTGTTAATGTACTGTGTGTGCAAAATCACTTCAGTCATGTCTGACTCTCTGCTATCCCATGGACTGTAGCACACCAGACTCTTTTGTCCATGGGATTCTCCAAGCAAGAATATTGGAGTGGGTTGCCATTTCCTTCTCCAGAGGATCTTCCTGACCCAGGGATCAAACCACATCTCTTATGTCTCCTGGATTTGCAGGTGGGTGTTCTTTACCCCTAGCAACACCTGGGAAGCCCCAATCTACTATAACCCAATATTAAATAAAAAGATTAAGGAAAGATTACTAATCTTAAAATAGGGAGATTTTTCTGGATTATCAAGGTGGCCAAATCTAATCACATAGGCCTTAGAAGCAGAGAGCTGCCTCTGGCTGGAGGCAAGAGAGAAGTGGTCTGAGGGAAAGTCAGAGACATTGGAATCAGGAAAGGGGCTCATCCTGCCATGTGTAGGAGGACCACTTGCAAAACATAAAGAAGCAAGCAAGGAGCCTCCTGTCTTGTTGAAGCTCAGCAGAGGACCTGGTCATGCCCATCCAGACTTCTGACCAACTAACTACTAAGTTTGTCTAAATACTAGGGCAGCATAGAAAACTAACATGCTATACAACAGGTCATATTTCTAGTAAAGTCACATCTGACTCAGAATGGGTAATCTGATCAACCGGACCCAGCCTATTTTCAGAAATTTTACAACATAAAAACAGTATATTGTAGTAGGTTGTGTTTGAAAAGGGGACTTTTATGCGGAAAATTCTTCAAGAGATGGAAATACCAGACCACCTGACCTGCCTCTTGAGAAACCTACATGCAAGTCAGGAAGCAACAGTTAGAATTGGACATGGAACAACAGAATGGTTCCAAATAGGAAAAGGAGTACGTCAAGGCTGTATATTGTCACCCTGTTTATTTAACTGATGTGCAGAGTACATCATGAGAAATGCTGGGCTGGAAGAAGCACAAGCTGGAATCAAGATTGCCGGGAGAAATATCAATAACCTCAGATATGCAGATGACACCACCCTTATGGCAGAAAGTGAAGAGGAACTAAAAAGCCTCCTGATGAAAGTGAAAGAGGAGAGTGAAGAAGTTGGCTTAAAGCTCAACATTCAGAAAACGAAGATCATGGCGTCCAGTCCCATCACTTCATGGGAAATAGATGGGGGAACAGTGTCAGACTTTATTTTGGGGGGCTCCAAAATCACTGCAGATGGTGACTGCAGCCATGAAATTAAAAGATACTTACTCCTTGGAAGGAAAGTTATGACCAACTTAGATAGCATATTGAAAAGCAGAGACATTACTTTGCCAACATAGGTCTGTCTAGTTAAGGCTATAGTTTTTCCAGTGATCATGTATGGATGTGAGATTTGGACTGTGAAGAAAGCTGAGCACCAAAGAATTGATCCTTTTGAACTGTGGTGTTGGAGAAGACTCTTGAGAGTCCCTTGGACTGCAAGGAGATCCAACCAGTCCATCCTAAAGGAGATCAGTCCTGGGTGTTCATTGGAAGGATTGATGCTGAGGCTGAAACTCCAATACTTTGGCCACCTCATGCGAAGAGCTGACTCATTGGAAAAGACCCTGATGCTGGGAGGGATTGGGGGCAGGAGGAGAAGGGGATGACAGTGGATGAGATGGCTGGATGGCATCACCGACTCAATGCATATGAGTTTGGGTAAACTCCGGGAGTTGGTGATAGACAGGGAGGTCTGGCGTGCTGTGATTCATTGGGTCGCAAAGATTCGGACATGACTGAGCAACTGAACTGAACTGTTGACATAAATACTAAGTACTTTCATCTTCAAGACATCAATAAGGCTGTACAGAAACTACATGCTTCTGCATATAAGATGGGTTCCAATAGCTGGATAAGAAGCCGGAAACCCATGATATTTCTCAGTACCAACTGCCTTTCAAAGGTGATTTGGTCATTCAATAACTTTACAATGAGCTAAAGATGCTAACATACACCACTAACTGTAACTTGACTTTTTTTTTTTCTGTTACTGCTATTATATTATTTTTTAGCCTGCATTAAAAAGCAGTAAAATACATTATAGAAGATTACATAATTCATATCTAAAAAAAAGAGAGTTTATATTGCTTTTTTCTATTGAAGTATAGTTGATTTACAATGTTGTGCCAATCTCTGCTGTACAGCAAAGTGATGCAGTTTTACACATATAAACATTCTTCGTAAAATATTCTTTTGCATTATGGTTTATCCCAGGAGACTGTATATAGTTCCCTGTGCTATACAGGAGGACCTTGCTGTTCATGCATTCTAAAAGCAATAGTTTGCATATATCCACCTCAAATTCTCAGTCCATCCCTCTCCTTCTGCCCCCTTCCCCCTTGGCAACCACAAGTCTAATCTCTGTGTCTCTGCATCTGTTTCTGTTTGGTAGATAGGTTTGTTTGTACCATATTTTAGATTGCACATGTATGTTATGTCATATTTGTCTTTCTCTCTCTGACTTACTTCACTTAGTATGGTAATCTATAGTTGTATCCAATGTTGCTACCAATGGCATTATTTTATTCTTTGAAATGAAAGTTTAAGTACAAAATGAATTAACATAATGTGTTGAGTTTTGTGAATTAAGACCTTGTCAATTATGATATCAGAGAAGGCAATGGCAAGCCACTCCAGTACTCTTGCCTAGAAAATCCCATGGACGGAGGAGCCTGGTAGGCTGCAGTCCATGGGGTTGCTACGAGTCGGACGCGACTGAGCAACTTCACTTTCACTTTTCACTTTCATGCAATGGAGAAGGAAATGGCAACCCACTCTAGTGTTCTTGCCTGGAGAATCCCAGGGACAGCAGAGCCTGGTGGGCTGCCGTCTACGGGGTCGCACAGAGTCGGACATGACTGAAGCGACTTAGCAGCAGCAGCAGCAGCAATTATGATATATTACAGAACCTTGTAAAATGCCCATATTCTTGGAAAGGTACCCGGGTTAAAGGGAACAACAACAAAAAAGATATGTCCCAAGCAAAGTTTTGGGGCCGAGTGTAAATTGCAGACAATGAAAATTATGGATGGTCAATTAGATAAGACTAAAAAAGATAACATACAGTATTTGTCTTACTCTGTCTGACTTATTTCACTAAGCATGATACCCTCCAAGTCCAAGGGCTCTGGAAGAGGCCTACAACAGTGTCATTCATTGTTGTTGAAGCTCCTCGTATCCCCCACAAGACCAGACAGGTCATTAAAAATCCCCAAACCCACAGATAACTTCTACTTCATGATTAAGTGACAAGACAGCATCCAGAACACTATGAGAGACTGCTTTATGACCTTGCAGACCAAGGGAAAGCTCAGCTCTTCACTATTCCTAATAACTTGGGAGATGACATAGGATATTCATAGGAGCATGGCTTTCTGGAAGACTATGTGCAAGAGTCCATGGGCTGATTTCAAGGATATAAGAAGATTCCCTGGGATCTGGTATTGAATCCTTTCGCCTAGGTGGCAATCAGGGTGAAGAATCACAGGCATAGAAATATGAGAATATAGGGCATGTACAAGAATAGGTGAACAGTCTGCTATGGCAAAAAGAAAAAACTGACTGGAGAGAAGGTGAAGGAATGGAGGTGAGGAAGGGTCAGACTGTAGGCCAGGGTTTCACCTGTGGACCAAATCTGGTCTGTCATTTGCTTGATATGGCCCATGTACTGAGAACGATTTTAACATTTTTAGTTTTTGAAAAAAAATCAAAAGAAAGGTACTATTTCATGTGTCCTTCTAATGAAGGATACTATCACATGCAAATTATATGATATTCAAATATTAGTGTCTATAAATAAGATTTTATTGGTACACATCAACACTTAACTGTTTATGTATTATTTATGGCTGCTTTTGCACTAAAGTGGCAAATCTGAATAGTTGTGACAGAGATTTTATTGTGAAGCCTAAAATATTTATTGACTTTTTATGGGAAAAATTTGCTAACTCCTGATACAGGTCCTCATATGCCATGATTACATAGTTGAACATTTCTGTTATGAACACTTAAATAAAATAAAAAATAATCAAATAAAATCATAATTGTAACTCTGACAGCAGTGTAGAGGATGCATTAGATGAAGAAACAGCTGTATCCAGATCAATCACTTAGAAATTATTGCAAGAACCCAAATTACAAATGAAAAGAGAATGCACTTGGAGAAGAGGGTGGTGACGGTGAAGAGAAGGCCTGTGTTGTGAAACATTTACCAGGTAGGATTGACATTTGGTTGAAAAGGGGGAGATAGAAGAGAAGAGAGGAAAAAATCGCTGTTAGTTCTCTTGGCTAGAATGACACTATTTGAAGAGGACAAAAAGAGAAGCAACATTTTTGGTAAGAAAAATCTTATCAAAAGATTTTGGTAATGTATACCTGTGGCAGATTCATTTCGATATTTGGCAAAACTAATACAATATTGTAAAGTTTAAAAATAAAATATGGCATGGGGAGGGAGGAGGGTTCAGGATGGGGAACACATGTATACCTGTGGTGGATTCATTTTGATATTTGGCAAAACTAATACAATTATGTAAAGTTTAAAAATAAAATAAATTTAAAAAAATAAAATTTTTTAAAAATCAGTTAAAAAAAAAAGAAAAGCAACATAAAAGTATATGAGTTTGGCACTGGGCATTAAAAATGTGGCATGCCTGCAAAATAGCTAGACACTCCTTGTCTCTGAGCATTTATAACACACCCCATGTCATTTTTCTGCACAAGACATTGCATTGTGTTTTGTATATAACTAATCTTAGTGTATTGTGATCACTCAAGGAAACAGCCCACATTTTTCATTTAATACCTTGGCATAATGTGTAATGGGTATTAAAGGTAATCCACACAGATTCTTGAATGGATTAGACTGTAAACTCCCTAAGGGCAGGAATATGTCTTGAACAACTCCAGAGCTCCTCAGCACCCAAGACATTGAAGAGAAGATAGTAGTCATGAATGAGTAGCTTGTGACAGATGTCAAGAGGGTGAACCTTCCAACCTTCAGGAGAAGAATGCATTGAAATGCCATCAGACTGTCCCTTTATCTTTAACTAGCCAAGGTTGTATAAGACTGCTTTAAATGGGGATGTGATCTGGTCAAGAACTCTGTCAGCAGCTGCATGCTGTAGAAGCAGAAAACTCACTTTTTAACCTTTCTATCCTCAGGAGACACAGAAAGGCAATAGGGTGTTATTTAAAAGACAGGTTATTGGCAAAGCTGATGGTTCAGATGAATGGGAGAGCACTTTGGCAGTGAAAAGAATAAACACTGGGGCATTAAGAGGGCCATCAGGAGATGCCATCCCCAGAGGCTGAATAAACCAATCTGCCAGTGACATTATTCAAAACCAAAGTCCAAGCTGCAATTGTTTGGCAAATAGACTCTCACATCATTAGATGAAAATGATAGGTAGTGTCCAGGTAAAATTGGACAAAAGGTACCTGTTCTGTATAGTGTATGCCTGAGGGTCATTTTTGAGGGTGTAATTACCATTTGAGATCAAATCACTCACCAGTAGTTGCCAGAAAATAAATAAATAAATAAAAGGGATGCTAGGTGAAGGCCAGATAGATGTGGCTTCTGCTAAATCACCTAATGAGGCAAATGGCAGTCACACATGTGGCCAGAGCCACAAAGGAGAAGGTCAGCAAACAGAACAGAGGAGAGAAGGCTATAACTCAAGATAATTTTGGTCTCATGGTGAACACCCGCTAACATGGACCTTTTCTCCTTATCTCTTCATCTCACAGCCACTACCATCTCATTACAAATTATGGTGCATTTTCAATGTATGGTAGTTAATGGGTTCTTGGGTAGCCTGAAGAGAATAAACGTATACTCCTTCCTTTTCCGCATCTAATATCTATAGATACTCAGCCAAAACCACCTTCTCACAAGCTTTCCATACCACTTAGAATCCTAAATTGTACTCACTCTGGGATTAAAGACGTTAGGCCTCTAACAGCACCCTTATTTTAAAAAAATTATTGGGGTACAGTTGCTTTACAAGGTTGTGTTAGTTTCTGCTATACAGCAAAGTGAATCAGCTATATGTACACACGCACCAACTCTTTTTTGGATTTCTTTTCCATCTAGGTCACCAGAGAGCATTGAGCAGTGTTTCTTGTGCTATACTGTAGGTTCTCATTGGTTATCTATGTTATACGTATTAATATGTATATACATATATATATATACACACACACGTATATATGTCAGTCCCAATCTCCCATTTCATCCCACCCCCTCTTACCCCCCTTAGTATCCATATATTTGTCCTCTATGTCTGTCTCTATTTCTGCTTTGCAAATAGGTTCATCAGTACTATTTTCTAGATTCCACATATATGCATCTAACAGCACTCTTGATGAATAAATTTACCCTATAACAGTGGCATTAACAAGTTTTGGGGGCTACATCAGCATAACGTGTCACAAGGGGCATCTCATCTAATAAAGAGAACTGAGCAAGCCCAGAGGGAAAATCGCCAGGCTCAGTAAGAGAAATGTCTGAGAGAGAGAGGAAACTGACACTAGAAAAAGAGAACCTCTTGGGTTGACCAAAGCCCACTGTAGGTACCCAAGTCATTGTATCTATGCACTGTCCAGAAGAGTTGTTGTACAGTGTTGTGTTCAGGCAGGGAGCAACTCTTCACATCAGTCTGGTCTATGACGGACTCTGACCCCATTTCTGTTCCTGCCTATCATCATGCAGAACTCACCCACTGAAAAATAAGATGAATTGCTCTTCATATTTCAAGAGTAACTTTTAACTGAAGAGTTCCAAGCACCAGATAAATTTCTCACATCTTTCTCTAGAGAGCCAAAGCATATGGCATTATATGTAACCTAGGAATTTTTTAATTGATTGTGAACTATTAGAAAATAGAGTCTGTGAGATGGATTATCCTTGGAAATAGATCATTGAAATAAGCAAGGTTCATAGAGACTTCCTATGGAAGACTTAGCCATCAATCAAGCAGAACATTGTGATTGATCATATACTGTGGTCAAAGATGAGTAAAGGTTGGTGGAAATAAAAGAAAAAAGAATCTATCTCTGCCTCAAGGAGCACGATATGGAGAAAAGAGAAAGGAGACACACAAGCTTTCAAGTTAGGTAGATCTATATTTGAATATTCCTTAACTGCCTTCTGTGTGATCTTGGGCAAATATTTTAACCTCTCAGAGCCTTCCCTGGTGGCTCCCTACTGACTTCCATGGTGGCTCAGACTGTAAGGCATCTGCCTACAGTATAGGAGACCCGGGTTCAATCCCTGGGTCAGGAGGATCTCCTGGAGAAGGAAATGGCAACCCGCTCCAGTATTCTTGCCTGGAAAATCCCTTGGACAGAGGAACCTCGTAGGCTACAGTGCATGGGGTTGCAAAGAGTCGGACATGACTAAGCGACTTCACTTTCAGTTAACTGCCTTCCGTGTGATCTTGGGTAAATATTTTAACCTCTCAGAGCCTTAGTGTCCTCATTTATAAGAATAAGTATGATACAATATCTCAGAGGTTATTTGTCACAAATGCAGTTGGTACATGACACCTGCCACATGATAATGCTTCCCTCCCAACTTTGATCTCCCAGCTCAAACTGGGCAGACAAGGCTTAGAGAGAAGGACAGCAATTTGCTAGAGGCAGCTTGATTTAACAGACGGAGTGGGAAGGGGTCAGAGAACTTATCTCCTAGACATAGCTCTGCCACTTTAAGAATAACAACTATTTCTACAGCAATTTCCAGTTTATAAACATTAACATATATTCCCAGTGGATGGTCTGAAGTCAGTAAGAATATGTCACTGAATCTCAGTTGTATAATCTGAAAAATTGAAGGGAGGTGTAAGTGTCCTTCCAACTCTCTGATAGTATGTTTCTAATCTTCTCAATCTTATAACTAAACTGCATAAAACAATTAACATTTGAAAATGGAGTGCAATGAACACAGAAAGATTCTGGTGAACTTGGAAACCTGAAAAAGTTTCACAGATCATTAGAATTTCATGTCCCTTCCCAAAGCATGGATAGGATATGAACAGATGAAGGAAAGAGGAAAGAATATCCCTAAGTGAGGGTGACAGCTGGAACAAAGGCAGGGAGTCACAAGGTCAAGGGAGAATAGCCAAAATGAAACAAGAGTACTGAAATATAACATGAAGAAAGACCTGAAAGACCAAGGTCAGCATTTAGATACACGACAAAGCCATAAAAAGATGTCAGTTCCAGCAGGAAACAAGAGCAATTCAAGTCCTGTGTAATATAGAGTTTCTCCTCACAGTTATCACCATAGTGAACGAGCAACATCTCTTTCTGTGTTTCCAGTCTTTTGTCTTTCCACGTAAATGCCTCCAGGGCTCACACCACAACTTACGCTTGTCTCATAGAAGGCAGAGAGTAAACACCCCGCTGTATATGTAGATTGGCCAACTGATTACGCCAAATATAATGCTTATGGTATTGTGATCCATGTGGTTTCGCACCAGAATGGCACCATAGTCAAAGAATATGGTCCATGCAAGCAAAATAATATGAAAATAATTCAGTTCCAATTATTTTTAATTGGAGAATGGTTGCTTTACAATGTTGTATTGGTTTCTGCTATACAACAACTTGAACCAGCCATAATTTTATATACATATATATAGAGAGAGGACATATAAATATCTGTATATATACACATAAAGTCTCCCCTCTCTCGAGCCCCCTCCCCTCTCCTATTCCACCACTCTAGGTCATCACAGACCATCATGCTGGGCTCCCCGTTTTATACAGCAACTTTCCACCAGCTATCAGTTTTACACAATAGTGCAGATGCATCAATGCTACTTTCCCAAATCCTTGCAATCTCTCCTTCCCCAACTGTGTCCACAAGTCGGTTCTCTACGTCTGTGTTTCCATTCTTTCCCTGCAAATGGATTCATCAGTACTATTTTTCCTGGACTCCATATATATATACATATATGTGTGTGTGTGTGTGTTAGTAAACAATATTTGTTTTGTTTTTCTAATTTACTTCACTCTGTATAACAAGCTCTACCTGTTCATCTGCCTCATTACAACTGACTCAAATTCATTCTTTTTTATGTCAGCTCCAATTCTCACTTTTTCTCTAACACCTCACACCATGAAAAGGACTTTAGTGAAGAGCAACACTCGTTAATGTCTCTTTCTTTTGTGTGTGAATTTCACCTACTCTTGGGCCTCTCCTCCAAATCACCTAAAGCCACCCCTCAAAACCTTCTTGTTATCTCCCTCTGGTCCTCCTCCCCCACAACCATCAATTCATTATCCCTTAAGTCCTAGGATGAATCCAGGGAGGAAGCAGAGACATACTGAATAAACCCACTTAGAATTTTTGATAACCAGCAGGAGGAGGGAGATTCTGTAGCCATTCTCACATTCATCGTTCTCACATAAATTCCAACATCTCTATGTTGAACCAAATGTGATCAAGTATGTCCAATATTGTGTGTCTCATCTAGATTATACTGGAGATGAGCTTCAAAGAGCCAAATTTCATAGACTTAACAGAGCCTGGTGGGCTGCTGTCTATGGGGTCACACAGAGTTGGACATGACTGAAGCAACTTAGCAGCAGCAGCAGCAACAAGAGAGAAGAGACACACCTCTTGGAGTGGCAGAGTCAGCTCTGGAGAGCTGAGTATACGTGTTGTATCTAGGCTGGCCGTGGAGTTAGGGAAATGCCTGACAATAGGATCTGACTAGAAAGAAAGAAAAGAAGGTCATTTGGGCAGCCCAAATATCAATATAATACACAGACTCCAAAGTTTCTCAGTGGACCTTTGAGTTTCTGTCTTGTCTAATTTTAAGGAAACCACAGGGTACCCTTGAACAACACGGGTTTGAACACGGCAGGTCCACTTTACATGGATTTTTTTCCAGTGAACACACAGTCAGCCCTCCATATCCTCATGTTCCACCACCTCATATCCTTAGATCCTCTTTCGGTATATTCAACCAAACACAAATGGCAAACCTAGTGCCCGATCTGCGTTGGTTGAATCTGTGGATGAGGAATTTGTGGATTAGGAGAACCCACTGTGGAACTCGAACACCCACAGATATTAGTATCCATGATGGGTCTTAGAACCAACCCCGTGTAGACACCAAGAGAGGACTGCAATCTTCTCAGGAAGAAGTTAACTTTCCCCAGTTGCTAACACTGAAATCCCTCTATCAAGCCTCAAAACACCACTTGTCTCTTCTGTTCTGACTGAACATGGGCAACAAGTTCCCTGTTTTTCTAAAGTTTGCTTTATACCATCTCACTACACAGTACCTACTTTTGCTAAACTCCGATTTTCATTTTTAAAAACAGGCAAAAAAGTGAAGATAAATATTCACTGTTTTGCTGAGAGCGGAGCCATGATAGAGGCATCAGGCATCCTGAGTAGCAAGAGTAGTCCTGCCAAGCTGCCTTCCCAGAAGTAGACTCTGCATCAAGCTGCCACGGCTCTGAACTATGTCTGTGAGCATCTGTGCTCTATCTCAACCTATTGTGTACATTCTGTTAGCAAGATGTGTCCTAAGGTAATTGTTTCTTTGCTCTATGCCATTTCAGTTTAGAGAGGTTTCATAGGACAATCCACTTTTCAGATAGCTGGGGAGACCTGTAACTATCTTCACAAAGAGTTAAGGAGACCTGCTCTGGAGTCTTGGGCAGAATTCCTGCAGTTCTTCAAAGAGCCCCAGGAGAAATCAATAGCAAAACTTAACTCTCCAGGGTAGACAAGGATTCAATATATTCTTCCAATATCTCTTTCCCTTCCTCTCTGCTTAGTTCATGAGTCCCTTCCAATTAACTGAGGGCAGCTTGAACCCAATTTACATATTTCCACATTACCAAATCCTCATCTACTTTTTATGAGGAGCCTGTTCCCACCTACAAACCTCTCCCAAAGTGTATGATGAAACATCTAATTCCTGGGAGCTGCGTTTCTACAAGTCAGAAAGATGCCCTACATACTTTTTTAACTGATCAGTCTAAAAACAGCTTCAGCCAATTTAAACCACTTTTTATAAAATATCATTTGCATCAGGTTTGACAGCCCGCCTGCCACTTTTCCTCCCCATTATGATTCGAAACAGCTGAGCTACCAACTCTGGGCGAAACTTTCTGCTGGAAACTGCAAGTCGACAGGAATAATGGTCAGAAGCCTGGAAGCCAGTCTTAGCCCACATTGTGGGGCTCAGCTTGGGAAATTTAGGAAAAATTAAATCAGTCTGAAGGAGAGGGGGAAGGAACTAATTTTTCTGTGTTATATAAGGGGACAAAGAGATGCTGGCAGCTCTGCCCTCAGTGTGTTCTCAGTTAATCTGACCAGTGCTCCTTCGAGCTCTTTAGGGGCTCTGTGGGGGGACAGAGCTTCCTTCACCAGGAAACAACAAAAGGCCAGCCTGCCAAATGAGCCCCCACCAGCCCCAGGAAACAGTCATTAACTAGAAAACACCGTTTAAAAGTTCCCCAGAACTAAACAATTGCGGCCCAGGTCTGCAGTACGTTTAGCTATGCTAGACGGCACATCCCAACCCTGGAGGGCATGGTGAGCTGTATGGTTTAGACAACTACATCCAGGCAGGGCAGGCGTGCTCTCTGCTGCTGCTGCTGCTAAGTCACATCAGTTGTGCTACCTCTCCCCAGATAGGCTGGCAGATGCTCCTGTTCAGAAGCTGGAACCCACTTTGTGGGGCAGAAATCCACAGTCTTAATTGTTCTTGGATTAAGGGTGTCATGTACCTGGGTGTACCCCTGCCTAGTTGCAACAAGAGGGCTTTGTTCAAGCAACCAGCTCTTCCTGCCCCCAGTCAGTGGGCTGACTTATTCAGAGGAACTGAGGCCTTATTCAGGAGCAGACCTAGGTTTGTGGAAAGGCTCTGAGAGCTGTTCTAGACACTAGTCACTCACTTCCGGTTCTGTGCTTGAGCTGTTCTTGCTCTCCTGAGTGCCCTTCATCCTGGTACTCCCTCAATCGCTTGTTCTACCTTTGCTTACTCTCATTTTGCTCTGACCTTGACTGCCCCCCTCACCCTATTCAAAACAGATTAGGATTCAGATTATTCTCCCAGATCCTAACGACTCCTTGAGGATTTATAATCTCTTCTTACTATCAGCACATTCTAACTCTGCCTCCCTTCATGACCAATATAGAACAGCATTCATTCATTCATTCATTCATTCAACAGTGTTTCTGGAGCACTTGATATGTGTCAGGCACTGTTCTAGAGCTTGGAATACAGCCCTCAAGAGACTAAACAAAAATCTCTCCCTTCTTGAAGCTGATGTTCTGATACGAAGGAGTTAGACACTGGTTTTAGATCTTTTAAAAATGTCACTTGAACTGTTCCCCTTCATCTCTCATTTTAGCCAGCAGCACCCCTCCTACCCGACCCTTTTTACTATTTCTATTCCCTCACAATAAAAATAAAAGTCATATTTTATGTAAGTATGATACTAGATACTTTTCTAGGTGTTTTCAAATATGTTGGTAGAAGTTCCTTAAACAGAATCATGAGGTACAGCATTTTTTTAAACTTTTGATTCTGACATAATTATAGATTTTCAGAAAAGTTGCAAAGATAGTTCAGAGAATTCATGCAGCCCCTTTACCTCACTTCTCCCAATGTTAACATCTTACATAACCAAGGTACATTTGTCAAAACTAAGGAATTAATTTTGGTTCAATATTTTTAACTAAACTACAAACAATTTAGATATCACAAAAATTTCCTCTAATATCTAATAATCCTTTCTCTGATTTCCTTTCCAAGAGCCCACGTAGCGTTAACTCTCTTTAAACAGTTCCAGTACGTGACAGTTCAGAGGCTTTTATTTTTTCTGATGGGGACACATTTGAAGAATGCTGGCTAGATATTTGCAGTTTGGGTTTGTTTGATGTTTTTTCATGATTAGGCTGCAGTTATGAGTTCTGGGGGAAAAATACCAAAGAAACAATGTGCCCTTTTCTTTGCATTATATGAGGTACCTGATGTCAACATAATTGTTTTTGGTGGTGTTAACCTTGGTCATGTGATTAAGATAGGGTCTGCCAGGGCAAAGTTGTATTTTTTCCTTTCTGTATTCTGTTAGAAGTAGTCTGAGTTCAACCAACATTCAAGGAGAGGAGAATTAGCCCCATTTCCTAAAAAGAGGAATATTAAATAATTTTTAGATGTGTTAAAACCACCACAGTGATTGATAAATATTTTGGGGATTTGGGGGAGATACTTGGTGGCGGTGCAAATATGCTGTTTCTCCTTTAAGTTTTATCCAGTTTTTAGCATTTACTGTGGATCTTGCCTGCAGCAATTATCTAAAGGTGATTTTATTTCCATAATTCATTCCACATGTATTTTCTGAATTCTTCTGATTTGCTCCTTTCCTTTTATTTATTTGACCATTTATTTCAGAATTTATGCTCCTAGATCATCTTGTAATTGTGGGGTACGGATTTTAATCCCCATTCCACAAATAAAGAATTTGAGATACATAGCATTTTCATGACTCACCAAGGATCATACACTCAGTTGCAAAATAAGACCTACAATTCAAATTTCCTCGCTCTCAGCTTGACGCTGCCTCTAGTATCATCTGGTTCACAACTTTCTACATAGCATGAGTTTAAAATACTTGATGAACAAACAAATTAAAAAAAAAGAATGAATAAATGAAATAGTAAACGTACAAATTCATTTGATGATGACAGTCGACAGTAAGAGAAACAGGAAATGTGTAGCAGGGAGATATGAATGTCAACCCCTCTGAAGAAACTTTATTCAACAGTAAAAAAGTTGCATCCTCTTCAGAATGTGATTCTGTAGCTTTGGCATTTGTCTATGTTTTCAGAATATATGATAGTTTCCTTTGGCTTGATTTTAGGGAAGAATGAAAATATAATCCCTGAAGAGGGAAATCCAGCATCTTTTCTTGATAATCTACAATGATCCCAAAATACTGACTTAACACTATTCCCAGGAATCGATCAACTCCCCAAAGTCAGAAGTCCCGTCTAATTTGCATGTGGGCACTCAGTTAATGCTGCTGAATGTGCATCTCCTTTTTTGGGGTACCTCTTGCGGGTGAGATCACATAGGCTGGAACTTTCTCATTGAACTGCCATAGACTTAGGGCTCTGAGTTATAGTTTTAAATGACAACTTTAAATCAATAAATAAACTGCATTATTAACAAATCATATCCTGGAAACCCTAGGGCCAGTAGAAATGTCTGGCACCTTGCCCAATTTCTGGTACTCAATAGGTGCTAAAGAAATATCTGCAACATAAATGCAAGAAGAATGGAATGAGAGGGCCGGAGTAGTTGGAGAAGTCCTTCTGCAGGAGGTGAAGCTCGAACAGGACCAAAAAGTATGCTGATGGCAGGTGGAAAGAATTTATTATACTAATACTGATCTCTATTCCTTTTGTAGCTTTAGTCATGTCAGCTGGTAATAAGACTCTTCTCTTAGTAGAACCCCTCAATGACCATAACAGGAAGCCAACACCTTCTCCTATCCCTATCTTAGTCTTCCAAGCTCTTAAAAGCTCTCTTGGTATGTGCAATTGATCTACAATCCAAGAGATGACAAGAAAACATTATGTAACAATAATTACATTGTCAGTGAGATTACAATAATTCCATTTTCCCAGGCCAGATGAAAGCAATTTTATTAACCACACTCTACCTGAAATCAACCAGTTCTGAATTCTGGTGCCTGATATTTGCAATGCTCTACTTCCAGTGATTAATGTCTGCTTTTCAGAAATCTCTACATATGTAAAGGAAACTGAATATGAACTTGCTTGCACCAAAAGGAGCTTATTGTCCCATTAAACTGAATGAGCTCCCAGAAACAAGAGTATAGCTAAGAAGACAAGAGCAGCTCTGGGACCATCAAGAATCTAAACAAGGAGTTGACACAGATACAATCTTCTCCTTATTCATCCAACTCTCAATTCTGACTCAGATTTCATTCTCTCCTGCTGTAGACAATGATTCTCCTTAAGGCAGGAGCATCAAACCTCAGCTCATACTTTTCCTAGTTCATGAGCTCAGAGGTGGGGCCCCCTTCCCTCTTTGGTTCAACCAGGCATGATGGATACAAGAAAAGATATGTAAACTGCTGGTCTTGATCACATGTCCATCCCAATGGCTAGTGAGGCTAGGTGCTATGACAGGAAGGCCCACCAGGATCATGGAAGATAGTGGAAACAGTTTTCCCAGGAAAAAAAAAAAAAAAGCATCAGTGCAGGCCAACCCCCAACAAAAGCCCACAACTTTGCTGAGCTGGACAGGGCCGACATGGACAGACATGTATAGCCAGTGTCCACAATCTTAACATACAACATGTTTATCATTATGGGACTCCCAGATGCCTATTATCTGACTCTAAAGACTCACAACCCAAATTCTTTATGAATTAGACACAGAAAGAAGAGCAATGAAAGTGAATTTTAAAATAATCATTTGAGAGCTATGAGAGCTAGCAGATGAAGAAGAGAAGTAATGATCTTTCCTTACTAAGACCAACTTCCTGCTAGTATTCTGCTTGGAGTATTAAAACATGAGCAAACTAACAGCAAGTATACAATCTGTCTCTGAGTTGGAAGATGAGAACCATAGACTGGCATTTCTGGGTAATCTTCCTAGCTCAGATGGCTGCCCCCATGGATGAGTAAGGCAAACAAGAGAGCTAGTTAACTCTAGTTTAAAAGCTGCCATGACCTAGTTCTCTAAAACCTGAGGCCATATGTCAGAAGGCCAGTGGGAAGCTGTATTGGGCCATAAGGTACGGTGAGTGTGTTTGGTTGGGTCTACACTGAACCAGAGAAATGAGAGACCACAGCTGTGGTTCCAAACACACGTGTTGTATCGCAGCATGGGGGGATGAGGACAAGGAGGCAAATGGGGGGCACAAACAGTGAGTAGACCATCCTGGTGAATGTGAGGAAGTTTATCTTCTGTAAAAATAGGAGAGGAACCTATAAAGGAACTAGATCCTCTGTATGCACAAAAAGATACATTAGAGAAGCTTTTGAAGGTATCAAAATTTGAGTAGAAGATAGCGACCAACGCCCACTGCAGGAGTTCATCTGGTACAAATGTTCCATCTATTCTAGCTAGGTCTACTGTGCCTCCTTGGTTACTAATGCCATGAATTTCCACTGTGACTCACACGCTACTTGCTTACTTACTATCTATAATTAGTCTTATCTCCACCATATGCATTTCTTTTATTTTCTGTGAAACAGAATTGAATTTTTCTTAAATAAAAGGGAAAAACTAAACTCAGTGGCTTCTGGGATATCTTCCTACTGGAAACATGAAAGCAAGAGAAGGAAGGCAGGATAAGAGAATAGCATCTCTTCTGTTCTGTCCCCAGGAGCCAGGATACCCACTGCCAAAATATCCATCTCAACACTGAGATATTCCTGAGGCTCAGTGAACCTCTGACTATTGACACCCAAGTAAATGACCAGTGTTTTTCTTCCTTGAGTTTAAAAGCAGCTCTGAAGATTGAAATTCCCCAGTTATAAAGCTGGGGATGACTTATATAGCCTCAGCCACCTCCATTTCCCTCAAACTAAAACCTGGGAAATCATTCTTTTTTCCTATGTTTCATTTATCTATTTGTTTAGGGCTGTGCTTAGTCTCTGTTGCCGCGTGAGAGCTTCCTCTGGTTGTGGCAAGTGAGGGCTACTCTCTAGTTGCGACGCAAGGGCTTCTCACTGTGGTGGTTTCTCGTTGTGGAACGCAGGCTCTAGGGCACATGGGCTTCAGTAGGTATAGCACATGGGCTTAGTTGCTCCATGGCATGTGGGATCTTCCTAGACCAGGGATAGAACTGGTGTCCCTTGCATTGGCAGATGGATTTTTATCCACTGAAACACCAGGGAAGCCCTCTGGGAAATCATTCTTAAATGAGTTCAACTGCCACAAGGTGAGAACACAGGGCTTGCTCAGCACACAGCTTTGTCACTTGGACCTGATCACACTGACCGTAATGCACAGAGAAACACCCAGGAGTCAAGCTGACAAGCACGAAGTAGGAGAATAAAAGAAAGCATTTTCCAAAAATCTAACCATGTGTTAACTATGCATAGATTTAGCCCCTGACCTTCCTTTTTAGGAGGGGCTGCTAGGAAGAAAACCAGTCCCTCCTATATTTCGGGAACAAATAAGTGAACACATGGAGATAAAGGGAGAGGGAGAGGGCGAGATTATTTTTTTCTTCTTTGCAGTTTGGAAATGCCAAGGTTTCTGGCCAGAAGGTTTCTCACTTTATGAGAACTGGATGGTTTTCTAACAGTTGTGTAGAGGCATCGTGGACGATGCCTAGGGTCTGCAGGACTAGAAATACAGTCGGCAGTATAGCCACAGCAGGGGTTTCTGTTGCACGCCTCCTCCAGACAATGTCAAAGTACCAGCACATCACTACAGAACTGTCTGACTCCTGCTGGCCTCCCGTTATGTGTGTGACTGCCACAGTACATCCATCCAGCTTCTCTTCTCTCCTTCCAGACAGACAAGCTCCTGCCTCACTTCAGCTGGAGCATCCCAGAGAACTCAGTGAGGGAGGCCAAGGAAGGTGCATGAAATTGATCCTAAGCCAGTAACACTTCTCAGGCGACTGACACAAACAAAAGAAACACCAGCCCATGAAGACATATTCTCAATTCACATCACACAGAGATTTCTACAGAAAAACACTCCAAAATGAGGTCACAATCCCAAATTCCAAAATAAATGTTAACAATGTACAATGAACAAATCAGCAAAAATAGAATCAGACCCTCTCAAAACTTCAAATAATTGAGAGATCAAATATAAACTAAAAAAAGTATTTTCAAAAAAAATATAGAAATGAAAAAATAAAATATGAGAAAAGAATATGACAGATTTGGAAAAAGCAAAATTTGTAAATGCAGTGATAGAAATTAAGACTGCCACAACGTAAAGAATCCTTAGTTTCTCTGTGTTCCTTTAAGGTCAATGCCTAATTACAAGATTATCTGCCATTAAGTGGTTTTACTTTTTCATCTTTTACCTCCTTCTATAGTCTTCAAGCGGAGAAGGCAATGGCACCCCACTCCAGTACTCTTGCCTGGAAAATCTCATGGACGGAGGAGCCTGGTAGGCTGCAGTCCATGGGGTCCCTAAAAGTCGGACAAGACTGAGCGACTTCACTTTCACTTTTCATTTCCATGCATTGGAGAAAGAAATGGCAACCCACTCCAGTGTTCTTGCCTGGAGAATCCCAGGGATGGTGGAGCCTGATGGGCTGCCATCTATGGGGTCACACAGAGTCGGACACTACTGAAGCGACTTAGCAGCAGCAGCAGCAGCAGCATAGTCTTCAAGGGCTTCCTAGGTGACGCAGTGGTAAACAATCCATCTACATCTCTTGCAAGAGACTCAGGTTCTATCCCTGGGTTGGGAAGATCCCCTGGTATAGGAAATGCAACTTGCTCCAGTATTCTTGCTTGGAAAATTCCATGGACAGAGGAGCCTGGTGGGTTACAGTCCATGGGGATGCAAAGAGTCCGAAACTACTGAATGACTGAGCACAAACACAGCACATGGTCTTCAAAGTTGTAAACTTTATTACTGTTATACCTTGGAGCAGGAGAATTAGAACCAGTCTTTGTTGGTTTGAACCCATGGGTGCTTCCCGGGTGAAATCTAAAGCTGGCCTCCATATGTGGAGGGCCAAGAGAAACTCCAAAGAGAGAGACAGATGACTCCAGACTGGTAGGTGGCAGGTTTAATAGGCAAGGGAACTTACATAGGAGACTTGTCTTGGCTACCACAGGACGAGTAAATCTCCACACCTACCTGCCACAATTTTAAAAGTTTGTATAGAAGACTTAACTGGTTTCAATAACGTTACTCTCCCAAGGCTGTGTCCTTAAAACAACTCCTAGTGTGGGAATGGTGGGTGGAATATATTAATACATTCCAAGGACAGAGGAGAGGTGAACAACTTTCAATTGTCTGAGTCCAGCTCACAGTCAACCTGTGGTCACATCCTCTAGATGACCTCATCCAACAATCTTTTCAGGAGCTCAGTAAATAAAATGCAGATCCGTTTTCTAATACAGTGATAATAGCTGGACTAAGCTAACACTCTTTGTTTGCTTTTCTTTATGTGGGTTTTCTAAAGATTAAAGCTCTACCTTGAACATCTGCTCTTGAAGACAATTCTCAGACAATTTAGACACAGGATGTGGCTTCTATTCTGCCTGTATCTCTGGATTAGTCTGGTAATTAGTATCTGGGAAAGGCTATCAAGAAAGATTGTTCCACAGTTTTGTTTCCAACAACATATCAGGAATCCTACAACATACTGTTACAAAAAAAATCTTAAAGTGTCAGTCAAAATATTTTAAAATGACCTTTATAATTTGATGAGTGAAACAAGAATAAAGTAAGTGAATTCCTCTAACTTCAAAAAAAAAAAATGAGACTGTGAGTGTGGGGAGATGAACCAGCATGCAGCTGTTGCGTACCAAGGCACATCCAGGGATCCATTTGGGCCAAAGCATCAGCAGATCCGGGGGACAGTTAACTAAACCTGTGCAAGTGCATAACAGGGCCCTGGACCTTTGATCACCCAACACCAAGTCAGGGCTCAGGAAGGGATATATGTGGTGAATTGGAAGAAAACCTACCCAGTGGAGTCAAAAAAACAAGGATGAATTTGCTCTTGATCCTCTGAGATCCACACGACTTTGGGTCTGAATTTACACGAGTTTTTTTTTTCCTTTTCAATCAGAAAAAACCCACAATGTGATCATTTTAATTTAAAATAAACCTGGTTCTGTAGTAGCACCCTTAGATGTGCCTGAAGAATCAAAAACACATCCCTCAGAGGAACACACCTCACATAGGTCTCTTATAGTCTAACAAACAATGAAAGTCAGTAGAAATACAAATAAAAGAAATCAGATGTACAGAGACCTCACGTGTAAGAAATAAAAAAGGAAATAAAATAAGAATAAAGAGCAGGAGACAATCAAAAAGGAACAAACTAGTTTGATAAAGATTCAGATAAACTTTTAGGATTAAAGAAAATGATCACCAAATAATTTTTAAAAATGCAATTGAAGGGTTAAGCATTAAAAAGACATGCTTAAAGAGAGGCTATGTAACCGGAAGATAGATATGATGCAACTGAACAGGATGAAGCACAGAGAGACGAAAAAAAAATGAAAATAGGAGAGGTTAAGAACATGGGGAATGGAGCAACACACATCTAAGTATAGCAGTGCAGGGAAATAAAAGAGAAAATGGGGAATTAATAACATTCAGAGATACTGTCCAGAATTTCCCAGCCTCTATGAAAGACTTGAACATTCAAATCAAGGAAGTCATTAAACCCCAAGAAGTATAATACTAAAAATCCATTTTTAGGTAGAGTACAATCAAATTACAGCAAAAGTAAAGAGAACATTTTAAGAATAACTACAGAGAACAGATAGACTACATACCAAGAACAGTATTTAGACTGACAGCTAACTTTCTGATAAAGAAAAGCCAGAAAGTTGAGGAAGAGTATCTTCCAATATTTTCAAATTATGAAAGAACTGTCATTTCTGTCCCGTCTCAAATCTATATTTGCATCCCATTAAAAACTGTCTTTCAATAATAAGAATGAAAAAATATATACTCATATAGACAGTAAATGAAAAAGTTTGCAACCTACACTAAAGCTTATACAGAATATTATTGAAGAAAAAAGAAAATAAAAATGACCCTAAGGACAAATAGTGGGTAAGGAAAATGCTAAGCACGTGGATTAAACAAACCATTCTTATACAGAATAAGAAAGTAATTAAAAATAGTGAAATCAATATTATTTTAAAAATAATAAAAATAATTGGTGAGGTTAAAAATAAATAAGAGCATTAAAAAACTAAGCAATCAATTTTACATATGGTAGTGTATAAGTTTCCATGCTACTCTCTCCATTCATCCCACCCTCTCCTTCTCCCCACCTCCAGCACCCTAGCCTGTGTCCATAAGTCTGTTCTCTGTGTCTACGTCTCCATTGCTGCCCTGTAAATAGGTTCATCAGTATCATCTCTCTACATAGCCAATGGGAATTAGCTGTATGACTAAGGGAACTCGAACAGGGGCTCTGTAACGCCTCTGTAACAACCTAGAGGGGTGGGAAGTGGGAGGAAGGTTCAGGAGAGAGGGTACATATGTATACCTACGGCTGATTCATGTTGCTGTATGGCAGAAACCAATGCAATATTGTAAAGCAATGATCCTTCAATTAAAATTAAATAAATTTTAAAACACTAAGCAATTATATCCGTAAGTCTGAAGTGTGTGTTTGCAATTGAAGCATTTGTTCATTCAACAATACTTGATGAGCGCTAACTCTAAGCAGGAACTCTCTGACCCACTGAGTAGACAAAAGTGAATAAAACAGTTGAAAATTCTTGTCCTTGTGAAATCCATGTTAGTATAGAAATGCTGGCAATAAACAAATGGATAAAATCAGAGGATAATAAATTCTCTAGAGGAAAATAGAGGACAGCGAGCAAGTGAGCTGAGGGGCATTCTCATTCCATCTGTCACACAGTCCATGGATTCTTCCTATTTATTTATCTCATGATAAACAGAAAAGTATTCTAGGGCTTTATGGTTTTGAAGGACAGTAAAAAATCCGTGAACTTTAGACTTCGGTATATAAAGTGTGAATGTTAAATTTTTTATAATGAGAAACAGAATTAGAGTAAATATCTTCCAAATAGTTCTAAGAAGAGTAGAGAATAGAATTGGTTGGGGGAGGGAGGCGGGGAGGGGGTGTGGATTCGGTCAATTCAAAAGAAAACAAGAAAGGAGGAAACTCCAAGACAGGAAGAGTGAGACAAATAGAGAGCTTAAAAATAAGCTGATATAAGTAAATCAAAATATTTCAGAAATTATAGTAAATGAGGATGGACTGAGCTCTCTGAGGAAATGTCGTGAACGATCAGACTTGATTGCAAAGAAATTAAGTATTATGTACCCTTTAGATGAAGCAAGCCTCACATAGAAATATCGAGTATAAAGAGGTGAAATAAACATACTAAGTGAACATTAACTGAAGATTTCTGGTCTTTAGTACAACTGTACCATTCCAGTCAAAATAGGTTTTTAACATATATAAAACTATGAAGACGTTCACACCACAGTGAAAAAAGTTTTCCTGGGTGATGTAATAATTCTAAATTTGTATTGCCCCAAGACCTTGAAATAAGTAGAGCAAAACTGAAACAACTATGGGGGGGAAAATGACAAATCTACCATTCTGTGGGCGGTATTAAATCCGTTCTTAGTGATTCACAGATCAAGCAGAACAAAAATCAGCAAGCATAAAGATATGAATATTACTATTCCCAAGCTTCAGTAATGAATATGGGGAGCATGTTATCCCAAACACTTGACTTTCAGACACACATGGAATATTTACAGATATTAACAGAGACTAACACCACATGGAGTGTATATTCTCTTGAAAGAAGATAGGCATTAGATAAGTAAATAAATTATATAGTATATTCAGTTCAGTTCAATTCAGTAGATCAGTCGTGTCCGACTCTTTGTGACCCCATGAATCACAGCATGCCAGGCCTCCCTGTCCATCACCAACTCCCAGAGATCACTCAAACTCACGTCCATCGAGTCGGTGATGACATCCAGCCATCTCATCCTCTGTCGTCCCCTTCTCCTCCTGCTCCCAATCCCACCCAGCATCAGGGTCTTTTCCAATGAGTCAACTCTTCGCATGAGGTGGCCAAAGTACTGGAGTTTCAGCCTCAGCATCAGTCCTTCCAATGAACACCCAGGACTGATCTCCTTTAGGATGGACTGGTTGGATCTCCTTGCAGTCCAAGGGACTCTCAAGAGTCTTCTCCAACACCACAGTTCAAAAGCATCAATTCTTTGACACTCAGCCTTCTTCACAGTCCAACTCTCACTTCCATACATGACCACAGGAAAAACCATAGCCTTGACTAGATGGACCTTTGTTGGCAAAGTCATGTCTCTGCTTTTGAATATGCTATCTAGGTTGGTCATAACTTTCCTTCCAAGGAGTAAGCATCTTTTAATTTCATGGCCGCAATATGATAAATAATGAGAAAAATAAAACTAGAAATGAGGCAAGAGAATAGAGGGGAAGAGTGTATCAATTTTAGGTAGGTTGGCCATGGCAAACCTCAGTGAGAAAGAAACATTTGAGTACAGACCGGGAGGTAATGGAAGAGACAATGTATCTGAAGGGAAAACATTCCAGGCAGATGGAACAGGAAGTGAAAAAGGCCTGAAGCTGACAAATGCCTAGATTGTTCTAATAAGGTGGACCAGTGAGGCTGGAGCCTAGAGCAGAATAAACCTGAGGGAGAGTAGTAGGAGATCAGTTCAGAGAGATAAGGGATACCAGACAGGGTGGGGCTTCCTAGCTATTGCAAGAAATGCTGGCTTCTATTACGAGTGAGAAATGACAGTATTAGAAGAAGATTTGATCTGATCTGTGTTTTAATAATAACACTCTATTATGCTGTGAATAAACTGCAGGGGCAAAACAGACAAGTGAGGAGGTTACTACAATAACTGAGAAATCACAGTGGCTTGGAACTCAGTAGTTCTAAAAACTGATGAGAAATGGCCAGATTCTGGATTTATTTCGAGGGAAAGCCTAGGGGATGTGCTGATAGATTGGATGCAGAGTATGAGAATCCAGCAAGGTGCCAAGGCGTCTGAAGAAGTGGTAGGATGGAATTATTATTTCCTAAAGGGGCGTGTACGGCAAGCATGGAGAAAAAGAGCGTGAGCCAGGCATTCAGACCAAGGAAAGATTTATTATAGGAAGAGAGAAAGAAAGTGACTAGCTTTAGAGAGAAACCAGTGCTCACCCTTTACAGCCAATCCTTATACCCTATCGCTGGGAAATTGTGCTCTCAAAGGGAGAGGGCCTTAGTTTATCTTTAGCCTGCAGCTGGGGTCTTGTGATCACGTAGTCGAAGGCGTCTCACAGTTGGGTGGTCATACAATCTTGAGAAACAGCAGGGAAAAACAGGTTATCACCTTAAGAAGAAAACAGGATCCCCACCAGGGCAATGTGGCCACTGTGACTTCAACCCCTGTTTGTCAGGTCACCACAATGGGCCATTTTTAAACTATATGCCAGGAGCCCCTTGTGAACCCTAACAGGGAGAGCAGTGGGAGGAGTACATGTTCAGATTTACAAACATCAACCTTTAGATGTCCAGTGGGCATCCAGGGGAGAAATCCAATAGGCGGTCAGACATGAGTCTGGAGTTGAGAGGAATGGTGCAGGGGAGAGCTAAGCACTTGATAGGGTCAGTAAATGGATGGTTTTTAAAGCCATGAGACTAGAAGAGATCACCAAGAGGGTGAGTGCAGACAGAAAAGAGAAGAGAAGGGTTGAGTATGGGGGTCAACTCACACTGTAAGTGAGGAATCTAAGGAGGAGCTAACAATGCTGACTGAAGAGTGACCAGGCATGAAGGAACAAACCCAGAGTGACCAATGGCATCAAATTCAGTTGATAGGTTAAGCAGAATAAGGACTAAATATAGGTACAAAAGCTTTAAAGAGTAACTGCAAATTATATTCAGCAGTGGCATACACACCGAGGAAACCAGAATTGAAAGACACGTGTACCCCAATGTTCATGGCAGCACTGTTTATAATACAGTTTATAATACAGCCAGGACACGGAAACATGTCCATCAGCAGACAAATGGATAAGAAAGCTGTGGTACATATACACAATGGAATATTACTCAGCCATTTAAAAGAATACATTTGAATCAGTTCTAATGAGTTGGATGAAACTGGAGTCTATTGTACAGGGTAAAGTAAGCCAGAAAGAAAAACACTAATACAGTATACTAATGCATATATATGGAATTTAGAAAGATGGCAATGATAACCCTGTATGCAAGACAGCAAAAGAGACACAGATGTATAGAACAGTCTTTTGGACTCTGTGGGAAAGGGCAAGGGTGGGGGGGAGAATGGCATTGGAACATGTATAATATCATATGTGAAATAAATCAGCAGTCCAGGTTCGATGCATGATACAGGATGCTTGGGGCTGGTGCACTGAGATGACCCAGAGGGATGGTACGGGGAGGGAGGCAGGAGGGGGTTCAGGATGGGGAACACATGTACATCCATGGCAGATTCATGTTGATGTATGGCAAAACCAGTACAATATTGTAAAGTAATTAGCCTCCAATTAAAATAAATAAATTTATATTTTAAAAAAAGAAAACAGGAAAAAGTAAAAATAAAAATGAAACCATAAAATGATCAAGACTAATATTTCATTAGAAAATTTGTGAGGATGTTTATCATATTAGCATTAAAAGACAAAAATCAAGTGATTACATTAAGGGTGCAGACAGGTATTCAGTTTATATTAAGTGTTTCCAGCAAACTGGCAGAAGACTGAAAATCTCTTAACTCAATTAAAGGTGTCCACTTAAAAATCTGGGCTTTCCAGGTGGTTCAGTGGTAAAGAATCTTCCTGCCAAGGCAGGAGACACAGGTTCTATTCCTGATCCAGGAAGATCTCCTGGAGAAGGAAATGGCAACCCACTCCAGTATTCTTGCCTGGGAAATCCCATGGATAGAGAAGCCTGGTGAGTTACAGTCCATGGGTTGCAAAGAGTCGGACATGACTTGGTGACTAAACAACAACTAAAAAATCTACTGCCATGATCCACTGGATATTCAAATAGCAGAACTGTCTTTTAAAAGCAAAAAATAAGGCAATGGTCCTCACTAGTCAATATATTCTATTAAGCACTGTATTGAAGATTTTAATGATCTTAGTGAGAATAAAATATCAAATGTATAAGAATTGGCATAGAAGAAACACATATTATCTTTCAAGAATTATTATATAA
Organism: Bos javanicus; assembly: GCF_032452875.1. Classification (NCBI taxonomy): domain Eukaryota; kingdom Metazoa; phylum Chordata; class Mammalia; order Artiodactyla; family Bovidae; genus Bos; species Bos javanicus. Next base: position 31,363,447 of record NC_083878.1, on the reverse strand, counting down.
CTGTCTACAATGAAAACCAAAAGAAGTCTACAGATAAAAGGTTAGCACTTATAAGAGTTTTGAAATATAATTAGGTAAGAGATTGATATACAAATACATTTGACTGAAGTGACTTAGCAGCAGCATACAATAAAAACAATGAGAAAATGTAATTTTCAAAAAAACACTTTTGTATATTAACAACAGAAATGCAATACATGCATTTTATCTAAGAATATGATTAACAAACAATGTGAAAATAATTTGTAAAAGGCAATTATAGAACTTGATTAAAGAACTAAATAAATGATCTCTGAGTTCAATGATGTACAATGATTTTGGATTGGAAGACTAAATATCATGAATATATATAAATTATCCTTAAGTTGACCCATTGTTCAAATACAATTTCATCAAAATCTGAAGAAGTTTTTAAAAGAAATTCAACAAGCTTATTCTAAAATCTATCTAATAGACCAAATCCAAGATGAGTCAATACTCATAAGAAAGGGAGGCCTTGCTCAATCAGAGGAAAAATTCATCATAAATCTGCAATTATATAATAAGAACTGTCTCCGTGATAGGCAAATACAATAGAACAGAAAAAAGAATCCATAAACAACATTACATGTATGTGATTTGCTTATATTGATAGATATGAGGAAATGAGAAACTGTTTAATTAGTGATGCTAAGAAAATTGGCTATCCATATGGAAAACTTGAAATTTTACTTCCAAAGTCACATTACACACAGAAATCAATTCCTATTGGATTGAGACTTAGATATAAAAGACATCATTTTGAAACAATTCTATGACTTCAGGACAGAGAAACAAAAATTGACCATTGAAAGAAAATATTTTAGTAGATATTTTAAAAATTTAATGCCTGCATTAAGAATTTTTTATTCACCAAAAGATTCCAATAAGAAAATAAAAATACAAGCCATAATTTGTGAGAAAGAATAGAACAAAGATTATATTTTAAATGCCTTCAAATAATCAACAAGTGCAAACATAAGAATCTTCAAAAGATATTGACAAGCCATTTCCCAGAAGAAGAAAAATAAATGACTAATAAATAGGTGAGGGAAATATTCACACTAAATAGTAATCAAAGTAATCAAAATAAGACAATGAAATGTGATTTACAATCACCAATCTGACAAACATTTCAAAAATCTGACAATACCAATTATGACAAAAATGTGGAACAAAGAAGCATCACACACTTAGGATGTAAATTCAAATTAGTGTAACCACTTGTAAGTCCAATTGACATCATCTTGTAAAGCTGATGAGCATAACCGTATGACCCAGAAATTCCTCTCCTAAGAATACCCTAATTATACCCTATAGTAGCACTGTTCAACAGGCATTTAATGCAAGTCACATATAATGTAATATAATTTGTTCCAATAGTCACATCAAAAATAGTTTTCAAAAAAGGTAAACTTATTCTTAACAATGGATTTAATATATTTTAACACAATATATCAGTTCAGCATGAAACTAATATAAAAAAAGTTAACTAGATATTTTATATTTTTTTGTACTAAATCCTAAGCCATATATCAACTAAGACTAGCCACATGGCAAGTGCCCAGTGGCCAAGAGGATAGTGCTTACCGTATTGGACAGCATAACTCAGGGAGTCAAAGTAACATGTACATTGCCATTGTTGGTTAGTCGCTAGGCCATGTCCGACTCTGCAACCACATGAACTCCAGCCCTCCAGGCTCCTCTCTTCATGGGATTACCCAGGCAAGAATACTGGAATGGGTTGCCATTCCCTTCTCCAGGGGATCTTCCTGACCCAGGGATTGAACCCAAGTCTCCTTGGCAGACAGATTCTTTACTGCTGAGCCACCAGCGAAGCCCATATAAACATATACAGCTATAAATTTTACCCTTAGCACTGCTTTTATTGTGTCCTATTACTTTGGGTATATCATAATTTTTAAATTATTTACTCAATTCCATTCAACATGAAATTGAATTAGTAATTTAAAAATCCCAACAAACAAAAGTCCAGGACTAGATGGCTTCACCAGTGAATTCTAGCAAACATAGAGATGAGTTAACACTATACTTCTTAAACTATGCCCCAAAACTGCAAAGAAAGGAACACGTCCCAGCTCATTCTATGAGGCTAGCACCATCATGACACCAAAATCACACACACACACACACACACACACACACACACATTACAGGCCAATATCACTGATGAATATGGATGTAAAAATCCTCAACAGAATACTAGCAAACTGAATCCAAAAAAATATTAAAAGGATCATAGGCCATGATCAAGTGGGATTTATCCCAGGGATGCAAGGATATTTCAATATTCACAAATCAATCAATGTGATGCACCACATAAACAAATGAACAAATCCCAGCTCCCTGCTTCTCCTTCCTGGGGCCAGAAGGAGGTGAACCACACATCTAGTGTTTCTACATTTCTGGGAGCTGCCCAAGGGACTAACTACTACTGCACCTATTTCAGAGCACTGACAGGTTCTGGAATACTTTAGATGGCTGGGGAGCACTAGGACTGAAGACAGAGGGTTAAACTAGCCTGAATGTTTGACAGGTTACCCAAAGTCTCTGGCTGGACTGATCAGCAAGGATCTCCTCCTGTATGAGGCCAGTCTGTGAAGACTGGAAGTGGCTGTTTTTCCCACTGTGAAGATTTCAATACAAAACATCAAGAAAAATGAAGAAATAGGGAAATAAGTCCCAAAGGAACAAGTTAAATCTCCAGAAACTAACCCTAACGATATAGGTATGTGATTTATTTTACAGAATTCAAGCCAACCATGGTAATGTTGCTCATTCAGGTCAGGAGAAATGCATGAATTGCAGCCAGAGATAGAAAAGTAAACACATACAGCAATGTTTATATTCATAGCAGCATTGCTCTCAACAGAAAAAAAAAACATTGAAATAGTACAAATATCCATTGACAAAAGAATGGATAATTTAGTTACAGAGCGTTCAGATAATGGAATACTATGCAGCAATAAAAATGAAAAATAGCAGCCATATGAATGAATTGTAGAAAAAAAAATGCTGAATGAGAAAAGCAAGTTTCACAGGACTGTGTACAGTATTATATCCTTTTCATAAAGCCCCAAACAAAACTAGACAAAAAGGAATATGAGTAAATAAAAACATACAGCCAAATACAGTAGTTACCTTTGAGGAAAAGCAGGGAAATAGAATCAGGAAAATTCATAGTGTTGGGTTGGCCAAAAAGTTTGTTCCATAACATCTTATAGAAAAACCTGAACAAACTTCCTGGACAACCCAATAGTGTCAAGGGTTTAGGTAAATTTTCATTTTTCACGGTGTTTTCATAAGGGACCCTGTTAGTATTCTGATTCATATCTCATGTATGTTATATTTATTATTGTGTATGTATTAAATTCTTCATAATAAAATGAGGGGGAAAAAATAACAAGATTGTTCTGGAAAACACCAGATCACTTTGCCTCTTCCCCTTCACACATTTTCAACATTTCTCTGTATCTCGGATAAAGGACAGAATGGCCAGAGTTCATGCATTTAAGTTGCAAAAACAAATATTTATCAAGTGTCAAGCACTGAACTAAAGACTTTATATCCAGCATCTTATCTGATGATCACAAAAACAAATTGGTTTTGGGGTTGGTACTTTTATGGTCCCCATGTCACACATGAGGTAATAAAGCTTAAAGAGATGAGAAGACTCACCGATGAAATATATTACTCAAAATCATATGGTCAAGAAGCCAAGACAGGATTTGAACTCAAATCTGACAAACATCAGAGTCTGCACTCTTAACATGAGATTTCTGGACTGGCTGTAACTGCTGGATCAGATCAGATCAATCGCTCAGTCGTGTCCGACTCTTTGTGACCCCATGAATCGCAGCACACCAGGCCTCCCTGTCCATCACCAACTCCCGGAGTTCACTCAGACTCACGTCCATCGAGTCAGTGATGCCATCCAGCCATCTCATCCTCTGTCGTCCCCTTTTCCTCCTGCCTCCAATCCCTCCCAGCATCAGAGTCTTTTCCAATGAGTCAACTCTTCGCATTAGGTGGCCAAAGTACTGGAATTTCAGCTTTAGCATCATTCCTTCCAAAGAAATCCCAGGGCTGATCTCCTTTAGAATGGACTGGTTGGATCTCCTTGCAGTCCAAGGGACTCTCAAGAGTCTTCTCCAACACCACAGTTCAAAAGCATCAATTCTTCGGTGCTCAGTCTGCTGCTTCACAGTCCAACTCTCACATCCATACATGACCACAGGAAAAACCATAGCCTTGACTAGACGGACCTTTGTTGGCAAAGTCATGTCTCTGCTTTTGAATATGCTATCTAGGTTGGTCATAACTTTCCTTCCAAGGAGTAAGCGTCTTTTAATTTCATGGCTTCAGTCACCATCTGCAGTGATTTTGGAGCCCCCAAAAATAAAGTCTGACACTGTTTCCACCGTTTCCCCATCTATTTCCCATGAAGTGGTGGGACCGGATGCCATGATATTCGTTTTCTGAATGTTGAGCTTTAAGCCAACTTTTTCACTCTCCACTTTTACTTTCATCAAGAGGCTTTTGAGTTCCTCTTCACTTTCTGCCATAAGGGTGGTGTCATCTGCATATCTGAGGTTATTGATATTTCTCCCGGCAATCTTGATTCCAGTTTGTGTTTCTTCCAGTCCAGCGTTTCTCATGATGTACTCTGAAAGTTAAATAAACAGGGTGACAATATACAGCCTTGACGAACTCCTTTTCCTATTTGGAACCAGTCTGTTGTTCCATGTCCAGTTCTAACTGTTGCTTCCTGACCTGCATACAAATTTCTCAAGAGACAGATCAGGTGGTCTGGTATTCCCATCTCTTTCAGAATTTTCCACAGTAACTGCTGGAACCTGCGGCTAAAATATCATGAACTTAGATTATGTATAGCAAGTAACTGCCACTGATTAAGTAAATTACACCATTATTTAAGTACTTCCTTTTGGTGCTGAGTATATATCAGATCTTTAAATTTCACCTTGTTGCTAGATCTTCTTTTGCAGATAAGGAAACTGAGGCTCCAAAAGTTACATTATTGACAGAAGAAAGCTCATACATTTAGGAAATGACAATGCCAGAAAGCAAACTCAAGCCGTGGGTGCTTCCTAAATATGAAGAAAACTAAAGACATTCAGGTATACAGTTTGTACAATTTGCAGCTGGGCTGACATTGTGTGAAAGAGATTACATCTTGCCACTTATGATCATGAAGGTCTTTAAAATGAAAATGATGACATTTACATGAAAATGATGACATTTACATGGAACATGGCTATATGTGTAAACCACACCCTTGGGCAGGATATGCCTGAGGCAAGACAGGATGAGATTCAGTGTTGAAGAGAAGGTAGGAAGGGGAATCAAACCAGCACGACAAGATGATAGGAAAGAAGGTAGGCAATAATTCTAAAGATGACCAGCCAGTTAATGACAGTGAAGACAGAGGCAAAGCCTTGGATGGTTTAGGCAGTTTTACTTTTTAAAAAGTATACTTTGAAGCCTGATGCTATATATAGTGAATAATTCATGTTCTCTGGAATCACAGAAAGGCTTTGAGATGCTCTAGGAAAAAGAAGGAGGAGGAAAAAAACCTGTCCAGAGGGGTTTGTGGGTTTGGGAAGACAGAGGTATGTGTGCTACATGTTAATGTAACTCTAGCCAGGTGTCCTGATTAGCGAACCTTGCTATAGATCACGTGATAAGGACTCAGGCTATCTCTCTTCTGGGAGTTCAAGCAGCTTTGCAAATGGTTTTTAAAAAATCATCATACAGCAAACATTCCATCTAGTCTGCAAGGCTGAAACAGCCTGGCTTTTTTCTTCTCCTCCATAATCCTTATAAGTTTCTGCCTCCTTTCTCTCCAGGTCAGCTTAACCCATTGGTGTTTACCCCACCTTTCTGCTTTGCAGAGCAGTAGCTCTGGGGTATCTGGACCAAATCTGAAAAACTTGTGATCTAACAACTGCAGGGGGAGCTGGAGTTGGGAGGACCCCACTGGATCACCAATCAGGGTCTTGGACTCATAGATATACTTCAATAAACCTGCAGACACTGAAGGAGGACAGTGGAAGAAGATAACTGATGATATGAAATGTTCCCACCAGCCATCTCACACCCACAGAAAGTCTCTGGTTCCCCCAATTAGGATCTGGGGGAACTCACAGTGGACGACAACTGCAGGGGTCCCAGACAGCCCAAGAGGTGAGGCTGGGTGTCCCGTGAATGGTCACAATAAACACGGTCTGAATAGAATCGAGAGCCAAGACCAGAAAAACTACATAATGGGTCAGATGCTAGGCGTGACAGTGAGAGCACAGGACAGGTCAAGAAAGTTCAGGCAGCAACAAAGTGAAAACAGGGACTGAACTACGGTTTTCTTCCTCAAAGGTGACCCAGACTCTAGGTTGTTTGAGAGGGTAGGACCTCCAGGCAATAAGGTCTCACAAGACAGATAGCTTCAGCTGCTCCCAGAAGTAGTGGTCATATCAGGCTGCTACTTGAGTGAAAGCTACTTCCTCTGGGAGTTACTGAGCCTGCTTCAGCCCATGACTCCTTAAGACATCAGCTTTGTTGACAGTAATGGCTCATAGCAGCTGCTCCCACAGCCACTCTTATCTCCGTCCTCTAACTGGGTCTGCCATCCCTGGGGCCTTTCAAATAGAAGTTTTAAAAAATAATCATAATGATGATGATAATGGCTAACTTTTTCTAAGCACTTACTATATGCTAAAGATCATGTACTGAGAAGCTATTATTTCATTTATTCCTCACAGTAACCCTATGATGAAGTATTTTTATTATTATGCCTTTTTACTAAACCAGGAGAAAACAATTCAGTTAAATAATATGCTCAAGTTTACAGTTTTTAAGTGACGGAGCACAGATTTGAACCCAGGTCTCTCTCTCTGATTGTGAATTCTGTGCTCTTAACTGCTGTAACAATGTCTCCTAAATTTGAAGGATGCACAGAGCCCTCTAAAGAAAAAAAAAAAATTCTTGTGCACTTCTAGTATTGACTTAAATTACTTTTATTACAATTTTATTAAAATGTAAACAAATATAAAACTAAGTTCTAAACTCATTGTAAAATAATGAAGCCAAAACCAAACATATATATTAGAAACATTTAATAACTAAACTATAAGCCCCATAACACTCCAATTAAAAACATTAATTCAATGTGATAAAGGGTGTTCTTCTGCTGAAACTAGGTTGTCAGTGTGGGTTTTAATAGAAGAGGGATGAGCCTCAGGTCAGGTTCTGCATTTAATACATTTTTTAAATGTATTTTGGCTTCAGTTAATTCAGATAATGCCTGTTGGCATAAGTATGTTGTTAATTATTTCAAGGCTTTGCTTGCTAGTTCACAATAAATAGACCTCAGATATTTCTGAAACACTGCCAACGAACAATCTTCAAGTGTCAATTTTAATTAAGTGTCATTTGATAACTCTGTAATGCTGTCTTGTTTACTTGAAAAGAAGGTTATGATGGCAGCATTACTGAAATTTTCATTAAATAAACCCTGATTGCCAGAAGCAGGTCTCATTTCATGTGTCTGGTCTTGCTTAAAGTGAATGAGTATGGACAGTCTGGCTTGTTCAATGATGGATCCTGTGCTGGGCATCTGTGTCATTGGGGGAGTACTGCCCAGGAGTATCCTGCTTTGACAGTGAGGTGCATATAAGCCCCCGCACTCCCTGATGGCTCCGTTCTCCCTTTATGTTTCTTTATGATATTGGGCTGGCCAAAAAGTTTTGTCAGGTTGAATTTTTTGGCCAACCCCATAGTTTTATTAGTGCATCACTCCCTGAAGTCAATCTTCACTTAGTCAAAATGGAATTTCTATAACATATAGAAAGCAGTTCTTGGAATGCACAATCTTAAAATAATTCAGAGTATGCCTGTTAATTTATTAACTATCTTTGACATGCCACACCAACTTTCAAAACTTCTTTTCTGAGACAGTGGCCCGTGGGTTCCACTCTGAGAAACTTGCACCAAAGTTGCTGATTTCCCAGCATTCAGTGCACAGAGAGGGACACAGCTCTTTGAAGGATTCTCTGCTATTAAAAAGTCTTGATCTTAGAGTCACGTTTCAAATATATGCAGAGGCTCCATTCTCAGCCCCTTTCTACTGAACCCTAAACACAGTCCCACATTCCTGTTTCTATAAGGCTCACCCTCAGACAAAGAAACTCCCGTTTCTCAGCGCTCAGGGCTCCCCAGGGGAGGCACATTGGTAAAGAAAGCAATGGCCTTGAGCCCTACATAGATTTCTTTGGCTTTTCCTTGTAGGGAGACAAGCCTCATCACCCTCTTTAGATTGATGAAGAAACTATAGCAGAAAGACCTGACTTGTTTGACATCACTGAAGGAAGTCATAGAACCAGAATGTGAACCTATGATTCTGGGGTTCCTGTTTCCTACTGTTCTCAGTAAAACATACGGGCTCATCTGACTAATAGACCTGCCCACTCTGCAGCAGCAGGGGACCCCCTGCATTATTAATAGAACTACAGGAGACCCCAGTTCAATTCCTGGGTCAGAAAGATCCACTGGAGAAGGGATAGGCTACCCACTCCAGTATTCTTGGGCTTCCCCTTGTGACTCAGCCGGTAAAAAATCCACCTGCAGTGCAGGAGACCTGGGTTTGATCCCTGGCTTAGGAAGATCCCCTGGAGAAGGGAAAGGCTACCCATTCCAGTATTCTGGCCTGGATAACTTCATGGACTGTATAGTCCATGGGGTCACAAAGAGCGACAAGACTCAGCAACTTTCACTTTCACTAGAGAGGAAGGAGGGTGCACAGGAACAAGGAAAGAATCAATAGCCTTTATGGGGGGTGTGGGAGAGGTGGAGCAGATGTTTGGGACTAGCAGATGCAAACTAGTATATATAGAATGGATAAACAACAAAATCCTACTGTATAGCACAGAGAACTATATTCAATATCCTGTGATAAATCACAATGGAAAAGAATATGAAAAATAACATATATGTATAACTGAGTCACTATACTGAATGACAGAAATCAATACAACATTGCAAATCCACTATACTTCAATAAAATATTTTTTAAAAGGAGCCATTATGCACTTCTATAAGATATAATACTGGAATATCTTATTTTATAAATAGTAACAAAAACAATACTGTTTATGATGCAGAAGTTTAAATTAACTTCTCTGACTATTCCCATTCACTCTCTTTGCCATTGGTTTGAGATGTAATTATGAACAGTAATTTTCTTTGTATCATAGGCCTCTAAAATCCTTTTTTTTAATTTTTTTTATTTTTTGGTAGTGTCAGGTGGCTTGCAGGATTTTAGTTCCCTGACCAGGGATTGAACTCATGCCCATGTCAATGAATGCACTGAGTTCTAACCATTGGGCTATCAGGGAATTCCCTAAAATTTATTTATTAGTTCAAAAAATACAAATGTAAAAGGGTACCTGTAAAAACAAACTTTAAATGTTTTAATGTTATTTTAATTGGGAAAACTTCTATTTGGGAATTGTTAGAATCTTTTGACACAGCCTTCCTTGGTTTGGGAGAAATCAACAGGATAGACTCTTCAGTTACACATTGACAATACACAATTGTCAATGCGAACAATTGTTCTCAGAGAAAACTGGTTTCCCTACACGTGTGAATGTAGATGGTGTAGGCTGAACTTTGCATATTTTTGATTAGGTAAATTGAGTGCATTCATTGTAAAGCAGATCAGGCCCTAAAGATTTAGGTAACTATTCTAAAGTAAGATTAATAATTAATGTTTCTTAAGTGGTATCACTTAAATTAGAATATCTCAGACTTGAATAAATATATCATTGACTGTTTTCACTGCCTTTTCTAGGATTCCCCTGAAACTAATGGGTATCTGAATTAGAGAGATGAATAAAACCCTCTCCAGGCTCAGGTGTTGAGGGGTGGGGATAGGTGGGTTCCCGGAGTGACCACTATTTATAACAGCATATATTAAACTTGGAGAAATCTATAAATGAGGCGATTCTTAGCTATGCTACTGAAGATCTAACGGAGAAGGCAATGTTCGCCCTTAGTGGAGGGAGAGCAGCAGCCTGGAGAAGGGAATTATAAGATAATGTGATAACGTGGCAGGTGAGGGCAGCCTACTTTGGAACTAAATTGGTGGACCAAGTAACCAGTGACTACCAACATTAGTGTGAGGGACATGTAAACATTAATTGGAGTCCTCCTTGACAGAGAAACGTGGAAGAAAGATTAGCTTTTCTAAAATTGAGATCATGAAACAGACTATTTTGCACCCATTTCTAGAGCAAAATAAATGAGACCTTCCAGTTACATTTATCATTCACAAGAGACACACTAGGTAGAACTGGAGATACAAAGGCAAACAAAGCAGGGTCTCAGCCTTTAAGGCTCTTAATATCTAGAATTGGAAAGACTAGAGATCTCTTCAAAAAATTAGAGATACCAAGGGAACATTTCATGCAAAGATGGGCTCAATAAAGGACAGAAATGATATGGACCTAACAGAAGCAGAAGATATTAAGAAGAGGTGGCAAGAATATACAGAAGAACTGTACAAAAAAGATCTTCATGACCAATATAATCACAATGGTGTGATCATTCACACTCCATAGAGCTAGACATCCTAGAATGTGAAGTCAAGTGGGCCTTAGGAAGCATCACTACGAACAAAGCCAGTGGAGGTGATGGAATTCCAGTTGAGCTATTTCAAATCCTAAAAGATGATGCTGTGAAAGTGCTGCACTCAATGTGCCAGCAAATTTGGAAAACTCGCAGTGGCCACAGGACTGGAAAAGGTTGGTTTTCATTCCAATCCAAAAGAAAGGCAATACCAAAGAATGCTCAAACTACCGCACAATTGCACTCATCTCACACGCTAGCAAAGTAATGCTCAAAATTCTCCAAGCCAGGCTTCAGCAATATGTGAACCGTGAACTTCCTGATGTTCAAGTTGGTTTTAGAAAAGGCAGAGGATCCAGAGATCAAATTGCCAACATCTGCTGGATCATCGGAAAAGCACAGAAAAACATCTATTTCTGGGTTATTGAATATGCCAAAGCCTTTGACTGTGTGGATCACAGTAAACTGTGGAAAATTCTGAAAGAGATGGGAATAACAGACCACCCTGACCTGCCTCTTGAGAAACCCGTATGCAGGTCAGGACATGGACATGGAACAACAGACTGGTTCCAAATATGAAAATGAGTATGTCAAGGCTGTATATTGTCACCCTGCTTATTTAACTTACATGCAGAGTACACCATGAGAAATGCTGGGCTGGAGGAAGCACAAGCTGGAATCAAGATTGCCAGGAGAAATATCAATAACCTCAGATATGCCAGATGACACCACCCTTATGGCAGAAAGTGAAGAACTACAGAGCCTCTTGATGAAGGTGAAAGAGAAGAGTGAAAAAGTTGGCTTAAAGCTCAACATTCAGAAAACTAAGATCATGGCACCCAGTCCCATCACTTCATGGCAAATAAATGGGGAAACAGTGGCTGACTTTATTTTTGGGGGCTCCAAAATCACTGCAGATGGTGACTGCAGCCATGAAATTAAAAAACGCTTACTCCTTGGAAGGAAAGTTATGACCAACCTAGACAATATATTAAAAAGCAGAGACATTACTTTGCCAACAAAGGTCCATCTAGTCAAGGCTATGGTTTTTCCAGTAGTCATGTATGGATGTGAGAATTGGACTATAAAGAAAGCTGAGCACTGAAGAATTGATGCTTTGTAACTGTGGTGTTGGAGAAGACTCTTGAGAGTCCCTTGGACTGCAAGGAAATCCAACCAGTCCATCCTAAAGGAGATCAGTCCTGGGTGTTCATTGGAAGGACTGATGTTGAAGCTGAAACTCCAATACTTTGGTCACCGGATGCGAAGAGCTGACTCATTGGAAAAGACCCTGATGCTGGGAAAGATTGAGGGCAGGAGGAGAAGGGGATGATAGAGGATGAGATGGTTGGATGGCGTCACTGACTCAATGGACATGGGTTTGGGTAGACTCCGGCAGCTGGTGATGGACAGAGAGGCCTGGCGTGCTGTAGTTCATGGGGTCTCAAAGAGTCAGATACGACTGAGCTGAACTGAAATATCTAATGGGTGGTCATCTGTGTGTGTATACTGGGAGGGTGAGGGGCTGATAGGCAGGTTGGGAGGGTTACCTTTTAACAAGAGAAGTTAACAGTAAGAAAAGTCATTTCCAGGTTTGTAATCTATCTGTATAAAAGGAAAAAATTTGGTGCCTTGAAATATTACTTCTCTGTAAAAAGCCCTAGCTAACCTGGAGCAATGACTCCTCAGTCACAGCCCCTGGGAGATAGGAATTGCCCATGGAGACTATGGTTCATCCCACTCTTTATAAAGTAAATGAATAGATTTAACAAAAGAAGAAAATAGCATTTTTAAAAACATCTGGAGAACAGAAAGGAAAAAAAAAAAGTAATCTCTGTGAGCTGAATGCCAAAAGGAGCAAAGACAGTCAATGAAAGTGAAAGTCACTCAGTCATGTCCGACTCTGCGACTCTATACTCCATGGAATTCTCCAGGCCAGAATACTGGAGTGGGTAGCCTTTCCCTTCTCCATGGAATCTTCCCGACTCAGGGGTCAAACCCAGGTCTCTTGCACTGCAGGCGGATTCTTTACCAGCTGAGCTATAAGGAAAGCCCAAGAATACTGGAGTGGGTAGCCTATCCCTTCTCTAGCAGATCTTCCCAACCCAGGAATCAAACCAGGGTCTCCTGCATTGCAGGAAGATTCTTTACCAACTGAGCTATCAAGGAAGCCCAGAGATAGTAAGAGATATAATTAACTTACAGTTAATATATAATCTGCTAATGAGGAAGAAGAAGATTGTACTGTGGGTTTCAGGCGCATAGTGAAGTAGCTTTAACTTCCTCCTCAGGTCACCTGGGCTACACTAGAAATTGATGGAGAATCACTTCATGCACTTTGTCTTATAAAGAAAGATGATGTCTTAGAGAATCTAAAAATGTGTTTTCTAATTGAAGAGGGAAAAACAAAGCAAGTGTCAAATTTAGTAAAAGCCATCTCACTTCCCATCTCTCTCCCATCATCATCCAAGTTATTGAAAAGTTATTAACAAGTTTGAAATGGTCTACCATTTACAAGAATCAAAATTGACTTTTCCCAGGGATAGTGGAGGGAGGTGGCTTCTAAAACTTTGATCAGCATATTTGCTCTTACCTGTGGTTGAGCCAGACTCTGTGAACCAGGGAAATCAACTGATCATTGGGGCTAAGACTGCTTTGTTCCCTTAATTTCAGAAGTTCACTATACACATAATACAATTCTCTCAAGAGATTCTGTGTCCAGCAAGCTAATAAAAAAAAAATAATAAGAGAACTATAAATTGGACCTATTGCACCTCATGGTTACCAGTAATGTACATAGGGTTAAAAAGGCAGGGGTCGGGGGGCGGGGAGGAGGCAATGTCCTGTCCTTCCAATCTCTTTACCCCGTTGACCACGTCCCTCTCAGTGTCCTCCCCTCCTTTGCTCCCACTCTTTTCTGATTATCCTACAACCTCTCTGATCCTTCCTCATCACCTTTTTTCACAAATTTCTTCCCTCAGCCCATTATAGACCTAGGCACCCTCTTCCTGTGGGAGCATCAACGAGCCCAACTTGTTCTGTTACATTTTTGCTGTAATGTGTTCTGATGCAACTGTCTCCTTGGTCCTCTTGCCTTTAGACTTTCTTCTGTCCAATACAGCTTCGGTGCAACTGCCAGAGAAATTTTCCAAAGTAAATCTCACCAAACTTTTCCTTGTTTAAAAACACTCCAACATTTCCCATTATCCACAAACTCAGACGCTGTGGCCAGGCAAAAAATGATTTTACAATGTGGATCTTACCTAATCTCTCCAAATATACCACCTACCACACACCTCTCAAGTGTGTCTTATGATCCAGAATTACTTGCAACTCCAAAATGTCCGTGCCATTTCTATGCAATGCCCTTTTTCTACTTTGCCTGGCCAGCCCCACCCAGGTAGGCCTCCCCTGATCATGCCTGCAGCACCACCTGATCTGGTTAAGAGGCTACTCCTTTCTGATCTTCCTTGGTGCTCACTACTTGCCTTCATTATAGCATCCTCTTGTAGTGGTTTGCACAGGAGTTGGACAGGAAAGCATGTATACTGTAAGTATTATAAAAATAAGAGCATTAGTATAGGAGTTAGACTTTACACAGATATGCAAGGAACTGGAGATGAGATGATCTGGTAGGGGAAGTCAAAAAAACAGTCATTAGCCAGGCTCCCTGCAGCAAAGCTGTGGGTACATAAGGAAAAATCGAAGAAGCCACCAAAGTGGGATCACAAAAGGAAGAGTTCATGGGGAAGTTTCTGGAGACTGCCCCCCTCTGCAGAAGAAGTCACCTCTGCACAATTGCTGGCTTGATATGTCACTAGCCAAGCACCCGGTGGTGAGCCTGGAGCCACTGCTTGAAGACAAGCTGAATGATGAATGGAGAAGCCCACCAGTACTTATGCCTCTGTCCATCGCTGTAGCTGACCACAAAGGCCTGAAAGCAATGGATTTGGCTCCATTTCTGATGGCCAAATCATACACGCAATTTTTTTTTTCTTTTGGAAAAGGAGTCAGGCAAGGTTTTCCTGGGAAACTTAGATCCCAGATTTGGCTAAGCTGACCTCGCATGATCCAGCACACCTTACCTGTCTGTCTCTACTCTGGACTGTAACATCAGAAAACAAGGAGTATGTTTCAATCCATTTTCAATCAACATCAACCATGGGGCTTAAGAGAGACTCAGCAGAGGTCTGGACAATGAATGAAGGGCACTAATATAGCCAAGAAGGCGTGTGTGCATGCTAAGTCACTTCAGTCGTGCCTGACTCTTTGAGATCCCATGGACTGAAGCCCACCAGGCTCCTCTGTTAAGTCCAACTATTCTCAGAGCAGATGGTGGGAATGGCACTAGCCTGCTGGGCTTCTCTGTCGGTGGAATTTTCCAGGCAAGAATACTGGAGTGGATTGCCATTTCCTGCTCCAGGGGATCTTCTGACCCAGGGACTGAACCCTCACCTCTTGCATCTCCTGTGTTGGCAGGCGGACTCTTCACCACCAGGGTCACCGGAAAGTCCCAGTACTAGCCATTCTTGGAATCAAATCTCTCTTGTGATATGACTGAATTCTAGAGACTAAAGAAATACATAAGGAGTCTACTGTGGAAGATGAATTTTATTATCTACATCAACACATGTACTTAAAAGGTAAAGAAAATGGGGAACTATTTTCTAAAATCAAATTGATTTTTTTCCCCTTTAATGTTAGCAACATCTTCAGTGTTTATGGCTTTGTTTTGGTTTTAGGGATGTCATTCACTTTTTGTTTGCCTGTTCTTGTCTTTAGGATACTGACAGTAATGTATAGGGAAGGACTATATTATGCTATCAGATTTATCCTGAGGTTAATAGTATTATTAGAACATCAAAAGAATTTGAAAATATATCTGTTTTTTAAGTCTACTCCAAGAATACCAAAGTACATACCCATTTGTTCTTCCCTCAGGAAGGACAAATACATCTCCATCAAAAAAAGAGAGAGAGAGAGGGAAAATTCAGAGTTAAAGTCTGAATTTTTGACTTTATTTTAATCCTACTATGCCCTGAAATTCCAAATTATAAATTCTACTTCTGATTAAAAAAAAAAAAAACAACAATGAACTATTTAGGGGAAATAATGTCATGCCCCTAGAGAAGACAGGCACTGAGGGTTTTATTTGATTGGTACCAAAATTGTGTTATGCTATTTCTCTCCATGTTTCCTTTCCTTGGCTCCTCGCAGGTCAATATTGTGTGCAATAACTTGTGTGCAGTAACTTGTGTGCAAATATTGTGTGCAATAACATGGTCAGGGTAACTTGTTTATCTGGTACTGTATTTCTGACCTTCTGAAGAATTTTGGGGAAAAATGTTTTGTTATCAAATTAATATGTCCAGTTTTTATTTGACTTTCACAGGTAAAACTCTAGATATTTGACTTCAAAAATAATCAACCCCTCCCTACCCTCAGTTCTGTGGGGAGGTTTTATTAATCCTCATTCTTACAATGGAGGATGTGGTCTTATGTCAGGGATAATGTGAAACTGCAGAACAAAAATGGCACATCTTTGCATATAATGTTTATTAAAGATATTTTGACAAATTCTAGAGCAAACATGGCTATGTTGTAAAATGGAATGTAATACTTGCATACTTTTATAATGTAAGTGGGGGTTTCCTGGTGGCTCAGATGGTAAAGAATCTGCCTGCCGTGTGGGAGACATGAGTTTGATCCCTGGGTCGGGATGATCCCCTGGAGAAGGAAATGGCTACCTGCTCCAGTATTTTTGCCTGGAGAATTCCAAGGACAGAGGAGTCTGGTGGGCCACTGTTCATAGGGTAGCAAAAAGTTGGACATGACTAAATGACTAAAGCTACTACTGCTACTATAAAATAAGAGACTCAAAGCAATGTTGACTTTATTAGGAATCTCTTTAGAGACTCAACTCTCCCTCTATTAGGAGTAATTTCATAGAAATTCTTTTGAAGAGCCTAGTCTCTGAGCAAGCATTATTTGGGGCATTAGTGATGAAAAGCACTCATGTTTTGGACAAAAGGAATTTTCTGTCATCCTCAGAAAGATTTAGGATTAGACGCTACCATCTAAATGGATACTGTCAAGTTAATCGGAGAAGCATTTTTATGTTTCTTTATTACCAGACATGATATGAGACAACATGTCATTTGATCAATGATGCTGTCATGAATCAACATCCATTTGTCAGCCCAAAGAGAACAAATGACAAGAGGCTTGGGGATTGAAAAGAGGAGGAGCCTGGGATAGAAGTCCAGTGTCACAAGATATTCCTGGATGTTTTTGGCTTAAAGCCATCTAACCTCTGCTCCCTCCCTTCCCTCCTCCTATCTTCCCCCGCTGCCCCCTCTCCATGCCTCATCTCCCCTCCTTTGGAGTCCCAGACCAGCAATATGCAATATGTTCCAGATTCTTGCAATGCTTTTGGTTACATGATCTATTAAGGAAACCCCAGCAACTCTTGTTACTCTCTAATTTATACATTTAAGCAAAAATGTTCAAAGATCTTCAAGAATAAGAAGTTCTTTAATTCCTGTAAGTTAGAACAACCCAGATTCACTAAGTTTGGCAGGAAGCAAGAGACCTCCTCATAACAATGTCATCAGACATGGTAAGTCAGTGCTGCCTTGACTTGGTCCAGGGTAGGTGAGGGTTGAGGGACTTAAGATGTCCAAATTCATGCCCTAACATCAGACAGAAGATCACACTGCTATGGTAGAAGAAGCTTACTTCCATTTGACTGTTCCCTATCCTGAAGATGTTCCTGTCTGAATAATATAGATCTTATTTCCATGGTAACTATATCCCTTGATCCCATTTTGGTAGGGTGATCATAAACCCTGGGCACCCAAGATACCCCTGGCAGAACTACTAACTGAGTTCCCTTTCACTCTTAAAATTGTCCTAATTTACATGACAAATTAAATGATTTCTTTTAAAAAACCTCACTCTAAAAGCTGCCATTAAATCCGAGCTATTTCCAGCTAACTGAGAGCCACAATAAGCAAAAATAGAGCGTTAATGTAGGTAAGCTGGCCACAGTGTGGTTAGAATGACTCAGCAGGACTATAGGGCAGAAACAAATGAAGGTCCATGCCTTTCAGGGTCACCAAGGAACAACAGAGGGAGGGGCTCCTCTTCCCTGGAAGGTGGCTGAGCCCAGCCTAGCAGAAGTCACTATTCAGGCCTGCCTGCCAACCAGCCCTGCCGGCTGCTTCTGGTCCCCTCTCCTGGGCTGCCTTGCTTTCCAAGGCAGTGCAGCACCTAAGCAGAGGTGCACTGACTTCCAAGGGATGCCATTTACAGTCCAATTCTAGGTTGATCAGCTACCAGCTGTGGGACCCAGGGCAGATACACCTAACCTTTCTAAGCTTCAGTTTTTCCATCCACAAAATGAGAATAATCAGAGCTGCCTGGCAGGGTTGGTAGAAAGATCAGAGATTATGTAAGTATTTATCTTGGGGTCTAGGGCAAAGTTAGCACAAAGTAAATAGAAGCGGTGTTCTGCATTCTGCACTATTTAGTACAGGATTCCCCATCTTAGAAATGGATCTCGATTTTTAAATGCCCAGCTCCCATCAATCCTGTGTGTCAGCCATTCCTCGAGAACAAGGAGAACAACCTCTCCACATTCTACCTTAGCTTGGCTCACAGCACCCAGTGTTCCAGAAGGCAAGGCATGAAGCAGGCCTTCCATACACTCCTGATCAATTCATCAGTTGCCTCCCAAGTCCAGTGAATACTGACAGCTAAGGTCTACCAGTTCCTCCTCTCACCCTCCCAGGTCTGCCCAAGGTATTGACAGGGAAGGGGACATCGTTGTGAGGCAAAGGCCCAGGGCCCTGAATGGAATCAAAATAAACTATCCTCTGAAAGCAGTGAAATTTCATTACCTCTCTTTTCTCTAACCATGTTCACACATAATGGAATGTCAGTATTACCTTTTTTCATTCCAACGAATAAAAACAGAAATACAGACCTTAGTTTTTTAGCCTGCAGTACTATGTTGCTGGCAATTGACACTCATGCTTTCATAAACAGCAGAACCTACTCTGCCATGCCATTATTTGGAATATGTCTATATATCGGCATATACATTCATATTTAAAATATTTTGTTTAACTAGGGCTTTAGTTAAGATATCTAATTGGGTGTGCAAACCAGTTATGTTAGAAAATTGCCAAAAATTATTTATCCTCACTGCTATGAGACTCAGCTCAAAATCAGTGTTTCCTGGAACACTGCAGCCTACATGTTACATGCATGCTAAGTCACTTCAGTCATGTCCAACTCTGCAACCCTATGGTCTGTAGCCCGCCAGGCTCCTCTGTCCATGGAATTCTCCAGGCAAGAATGCTGGAGTGGGTTGCCATGCCCTTCTCCAGGGGATCTTCCCAGTCCAGGGATCAAGCCCAAGTCTCTTGCGTCTCCTGCACTGGCAGATGGGTTCTTTACCACTAGCACCACCTGGAAGGCTGACCTACTTTGTAATTAGGTAAACACAATACTTTAATTTTTGGTTATAGTCCTGTGAAGTAAAGAATGTCATGTGTTGTACAGTCCTGTCGTTATAAACAAATGTTTAAACTCCTTGAGGCAAAGGGAAGGATCCTAGACTTTGGTATGCACTGGCTCCTGGGGCTAAACTTTTTGAAAGATATCACATGTAAATTTATATTAACACTGGTTTCACTCCAAGTATTCCTGAAAACATTCATTGGCCTTGAATTTTTTATGAAATCTCCCACAATCAAACCAGGAACAAGATGTACCCACCACCCTCCTTACCATCAGTCCCTGCCTGGTGTCTGAACATATGATACATGTGACCCTCATATCAATGCACCCCAAATCTTAAGTGCTCCCTTGCAATTTCCACTTTCTCTGAAGTCTAGAAATGTTGGGAGTCAAAATACTGACCCAAAGATCACTTGCAATGACTAAGGTGTGATTTGAATCCTCTTTACTGTGTTTTTAAAAGAGCCTGTGACTTTGTCTATGAGAAATTAAACTAATACAAGAATTTAAACTCCACTTTGTTCAAAAGAAGCACCGATTGGCCATCAAGCTTACAAACAACCCCCTCCCTCATCTCTCATTAGTATTCATTGTAACATTTTTGTTTTGACTGTATACTTCATTTGTTATCCAATCAGTCAAGGACAAGTCAGGAGGCTATATCATCTTTCTGCCCACAACAGGTTGGCCTTGAACTCCCCAAGTCATAAGTGGAATAAAGGGTCCAAGAAGGGGAGATAAGGGTCAATGTTGCCAATAGCATAATTGTGATGCCTGGCGAGGCAAGGTCAGTGGCACACAGGTTTAAACAATTGTGCAACCAGAGTTGTCGGTCTACCACTTCACCACATAAACCAAATGGAAAATCATCATGAAAGGGACTCACTGCTTCTATGATGAGATGTTTATCTTTCCTTTTTACGACAACAGCCACAAGGAGAAGAAAATCACACACTGACACCAGACTCTGTCACGGTGCTTTCACGTGTGCATTGCATTCTAGGCTGTCTTCACAACAACCATGCAAGTGTTTATACTCACCCTTTGGAGGAGAAGAAACTGACTTCCAGATAATTAAAAATCTCTGGGGCTTATAGTTGCCACGGGAGAAAAGCCTGGGGAGAAGGGATAGTTAGGGAGTTTGGGATCAACATATACACACTGCTATACTTAAAATGGATAACCAACAAGGTCCTAGTATATAGCACAGGGAACTCTGCTCAACATTATATGGCAGCCTGGCTGGGCGGGGAGTTTGGGGGAGAACGGATACATGTATATGCATGGTTGAGTCCCCTTGCTGTCCACCTGAAACTACCACAATATTGTTAATCAGCTATTTTCCAATATAAAAAAGAAAAGTTTTAAAAAAAATCTCTGGGGCTGCAACAGGAATAACACAGTTATGCACAGAGCCTGGGTCTCTCAATTCCAGTGTCTACTTCTTCCTCTGTTGACCTTAGGAATAAATAATGCAGATGATCAACTCCATGGTGTCCTATAGGATGCTCCTCTGGACCAGCACCCAGGCACTTTGAGTACTCTGTCACAATGCCTGTCCTCAGCCTCCATAAGCTTACCCTCACCAGATCAAGCATCCAGCACTGGCATCCGTCCTGAGTCCCCAGCACAAGGCTGTCAGGCGCAGTTGTACAGGTTGTGCACTGCTCAACCTGAGAAGGGTCATTAACACTATGGCCTACATGACTGTTCTATCTCAACATGCAAAACACATGTTATGGCCCATCAGGCCAGGTATGACTGGCTGTGCGACTGGTGTGCCAGGCTCCTATGTAGTGCCCTACAAGGTCTACATAACCTCATCTAATTCTTACTATAAATTATATGACAGAGTAACAAAACATCAATAAAGAAAGCTTGTTGTATAAAAAATAACTAATAGGAACCATGTTTAAGACTATAATATTGAGAATAATTCTTCCCAGATGGCTCAGTGGTAAAGAATTCGTCTGCAATGCAGGAGACACGGCCTTGATCCCTGGGTCAGAAAGACCCCTTGGAGAAGGAAATAGCAACCCACTCCAGTACTCTTTCCTGGAAAATCCCATGGGCAGAGGAGCCTGGTAGGCTGCCGTCCATGGGGTCGCGAAGAGTCAGACACGACTGAGCAACTTCACTTTCACTTTTCACTTTTATGCATTGGAGAAGGAAATGGCAACCCACTCTAGTGTTATTGCCTGGAGAATCCAGGGGCAGGGGAGCCTGGTGGGCTGCCATCTATGGGGTCGCACAGAGTCGGACACGACTGAAGCAACTTAGCAGCCAGTATTCTTACCTGGAAAATCCCAAGGATAGAGGAGCATAGTGGGCAACAGTCCATAGGGTCACAAAAGAGTCAGACATGACTTAGTGACTAAACAACAACTGATAATAATGTGGATTCAAGAATGCTACTTGAAAGATTTCATGTCCAAATATCATGTTTTACTGAATATTTATAAACTATACCTTTATGCTCTGGCCCTATCACAAGAAATTTTTATCCCTGCCATAAGTCACACAGCATACTTCACTAAGGCCACTAATATTAGAGCAAAACTGCATTAGATTCATAGAAACAAATGATATTACAGCATGAAAATGTAAAAAAAAGAGAAAGAAAAGCAAATTTTAAAAATAAATGTAAATCTACCAAATATAAACAGAGAATAAATATCTTTGGTCATTTTAAAACACCATAGAATTCAAAAGATGATACTGCCTCTCTTGGGGGAGCAATATATTTAAGCTAATAATTGAACAAACTACCAAAGGCTGAAAGTGAATATTCAACATTATCATCACCAGTGTCTCTATTTGTTGGAGAAGACTCTTGAGAGTCCCTTGGACTGCAAGGAGATCCAACCAGTCCATTCTGAAGGGGATCAGCTCTGGGATTTCTTTGGAAGGAATGATGCTAAAGCTGAAACTCCAGTACTTTGACCATCTGATGCGAAGAGTTGACTCATTGGAAAAGACTCTGATGCTGGGAGGGATTGGGGGCAGGAGGAGAAGGGGACGACAGAGGATGAGATGGCTGGATGGCATCACTAACTCGATGGACATGAGTCTGGGTGAACTCTGGGAGTTGGTGATGGACAGGGAGGCCTGGCGTGCTGCGATTCACGGGGTCGCAAAGAGTCAGACATGACTGAGTGACTGATCTGATCTGATCTGATCTGAACTGATCTGAACTTGTACTTTGGAAAACATCAAGCAAAACTAGCAAAAATTAAGCATAAACAATGATGTCCTCTTTAAATGCTTGGATAGCTGTAGTAATAGTGGCAGAAGTGGCTGCAATTATTCTCCTTCCGTGTGCCCACCACTTTGCCATCCCTTTGTGTTCCTTTCAACAAGAGTAGGACTCTATTTCCCCCGCCTTTGAAACTGATCTAGCTTTGTGACTTAGCATGATCAACAGATTGCAACAGAAGTTCTCTCCATCAATAAGAGAGATCTCTTTCCAACAAGCAGACACACAGACATTCTCCCAGTGGCCCTATCTCCACATGACTATCTGAAAACAAAAAGAAAATTAGTTTCAATTTTCCAGATTTATTTATAAGCCATTTTGAATTTCCAACCTGTTGACAAACATCCCTTGGTGAAGAACTGTACAGAGTTTTGTGAGATCATCAGAAAATCTGCCTGTAGCAACTGTATTAAGTCCTCCAGTCAAATGGTACAGACAGGCTACTATCTCATCTGTGAGATTCAAGATCTTTGTAACCTGAGAAACTTTAATTTATGAAATCAGGAAGCTAAAAGAGACCTTGACTTCCTAAGAGATAGATTTCTAAGAGAACGTTCTTTAGACAACCATAATCATAATCACCATCATGTAATGTCTGCATAGTTCTTTAGCAAATCTACAGAGAAATCTGAGCAACCTGTTGGCAGTGTTGAATACAAGGCGTCCTCTGATGCAAGGAAGAACAGGGAAATGACCTCAAAATAAAGCTCTTCTCGAAATAGAATAAGTGAAAGAAAAGGCAAAGGGAAGCTAACGACAGCTAATGACAGGATAAAAAGAATGCTGAGGGTCACGTGGGAGATTTACAAGAGTAAAAAAAAAAAAATCTGTATCCCACAGAATTTTTCGAGACTGAACACTCAGTAATAAGGCATTTAATTCAGACTTATCACCACTAATCTCTTGGTAAGCTGTTAGAGTCTCATTTTCCACATTTTAGATTCCGTTTATGTTAGAGAAGGATTTTTTCCTTCTGTATCCAGCACCAGAGCCAAACACTGCTGCCACAATAGCTATGCCTGATTTTCTGATTATGGTAGAAGGAGCCATTTCTTTTCATTTGAGGAGAAGAATCAAATCCATATAGCTGCTTCCGAGAGCATGCCTATATGGTCACACCTTACAATACTTTCCATCCAGCCTGACTCTCGCTAACTTCTTAGAACTCATGATGATGTTGAACAACCCCAAGAAGCACTGCAGGCTTTGGCACCTGAGATAAAGCAACTCATGTTGGAGATTATTCCAAAGTGAAGTTCCAATAAAACTATTGCACACTCAAAGCTATGAAGTTGGAGATCATCTAAACAAGTAACATGGTTCAAGAAGAACAAAATATCCAGTGGTATGCTAGGACCAGATCTCACCAGCTCATAAAAGCAGATTGACAAATGTTGAAAAATTCTGTAAGCTGGTTGACATTACACTGTTAGCTTGATAGAAGCTATGGTAGGCAAATTCATTCCATGGAAGTTAACAAATGCTACAAATAAAGATTTTTTTTTCCCCCTGAAAAGCTGATTGTTAAACATTCACTAGCATATCCCTGAAAATAGCTGTCTTCCATTATTTTGAGGCTTATCTTTGGAAAGAGATTATATTTGATAACAAGCAAAGCTTCTCAAAGCTTTCCAGTGCTGTACTGACAAAGGTAAATGAGAGTACAAACTCCTCGGAGATCCAGTTACATTCCAAAGTGGCAGAGAATCTAAATAAATATTGAATGTATAAAATAATGAGGATGTATAATAATGACTGAACTAAAATACCGGATAACAAAAAATACATTATATCTGGCTAGTGTGTAGGCTTAAAAATTTAAAGTCTGTGCATCTTTTAGGAAGGGATTTTGACACTGTAAAATTAAATTTTTAAAATAAGAGGTATAAGCTAAAAGTATATGGTAAAAATTTGAGAGTAACCATTAAAATTAATGAGAGTATGTGCTGTGTCCTTAGTCACTCAGTCGTGTCCGACTCTTTGTGATCCTATGGACTGTAGCCTACCAGGCTCCTCTGTCCATGGGGAGTCTCCAGGCAAGAATACTGAAGTTGGTTTCCATGCCCTCCTCCAGGGAATCTTCCAAACCCAGGGACTGAACCCAGGTCTCCCACATTGTAGGCAGATTCTTTACCATCTGAGCCACTAAGGAGAGTATATAACATCCAAAACAGTAGATGGAACAAAACAGAATAAGAAAACAAAACAAAGCAATAAAAGAAACAAACACACAAAAATTCAACAAATAAAAGATAAAAAGGTGAAAAATGGAACATGTAAAACTAGAACAAAGTAGACAGCAAATGGCATGGTAGAAAAAAAAAATTCATGTGGATCAATAATTAGAATAAATGTAAATTATTAAGGTCATCTGTTAAAAGAGATTATAAGAATGTATTAAAACAAAAAATTCAGCAGAGTGGTTATAAAATTCTACCAGTGGTTATAAAAGACATGCCTAAAACAAAGACACAGAAAGGTAGAAAGTACAAAGGTAGAAAAAAATACTAGAAAAATATTTATTAAATGAATATCAGACAAAATAAATTTTAAGATAAAAGACAGTATTATGGGTACAGTAAGATGCTACAAAATTAGAGAAAGTTTGATTCACCATGTATGTATTTCATTCTAACTTGTATGCCCAAGTAACATTGATCTATAAAGAAAAATATAAGGACAAGATTGAAATGCTGTATCAACTGTATCATTCTGATCATGTGAAATTTCAACAGAAATCCCTTCAAAATGTTAGCAAACATATAGACATTTTAGGAAAATAATAATATGCTGGATTGATGGAACAAATACAGAAGTTGTCATTACTGATTGATTCTTCACAAGCTCACATTGAATGTTTACAAAAATTAACCATACTAAGCCTTAAAACATACATTAACATGGTTGGGGGGGAAATCAATACAGACCATACTCTATATTGTATTAACAAAGAGATAAATTTAAATATCTCTGTATTTTGTAGATTTCAAAACTGTACATCTCCATTATCTGTGAGTACAGGAAAAAATAACAGAAAATTGAGAAATACTTAGAACTCAGCTATAACAAGAAATTTACCTATCAATATTTGTTGAATAGAGCTAAGGCACAGATTTTGGGAGATTCAGAAAGGAAGATGGGCTGAAGAACTAGTTAACTGACACCCAAATAAGAGGTTAAAAGAAAACAGAACAAAAAGAAAAATAGGAGAAAATAAGAGCAAAAATGTGGAAAGTTAAAATAAAGATAGAACATGATCAGCAAGGCAAAATCAGGCCTTCAGAGTGCAATTAAATTGAAAATAATCTGGCAAGGTTGGCTCATACAAAGAAAATGGACAGAAATAAACAATATTAGGAATAGTTTTTAATAGATTTAAAAAGTGAATACCAAAAAACATTATGGCAATACACTTAAAATCTCGAATGAAATGGAAAATTCCTAGAAAAATTATAGTGTAAAACTTTAAGAAATAGGAAGCTTGAATAGCCGGAAAATGAAGAAAGCTGAATGAATATTTTTAATCTACACACACACACACACACAAAATACCAGGCTAGGATGGTTTACAGGCAAGTAAAGCCACACTTTTTCAAGGAATAGAGGAAAACAATCTAAAACAGTCCTGTTCCAAGAGCATACTAGAGGGATTATTGCCCAACTCATTCTATGAGGCAAATGCATCCTCAATACCAAACCATAAAAGGATAACAAGAGAAAGGAAATGAGAAATTACATTATTTGTTACTAAATTACAAGTTGCTTCTGAGATAGATGCCAAAATTCTAAATAAAATATGAGGTAGTCAAATCTCTTTGTGTATAAAACAATAGTAACTCATAAACAACATTGCTAATCCTAGGGATATGAGTAGCTTAGTAGTATAGAATTATCACTGTAAGGGGAAGGGTAAAACAAATGCAGAAAAGGCATTTGACAATATTCATTTCTATTCATGGTAGGAAAAAAATCCTTAGAAGACTTTTCTAAGAACTCTACCTTGAGATCTAACCTCATGGGTATCAAAAGCCTGTAACAAATATCATTTTTCATGATGAAAAATTAGAAAACAATTTCTTTAAAGTCAGGAACATGACAAAAATGCTCACCACTTTTGTGAGCATTGTCCTCAGTATCCAGACCAAAGAAGAAAAAGAAAGGAAGAGACAGACAGAGAAGAAGGAAGAGAGAATGGGGCAGAGGGATGGAGAGAGTGAGAAGAAAAGAGGAGGAAGGGATAAATTAGGAAAGAAGAAATTGTCTTACCACATGTCAAGACTATTTTAAAATTCTAATAATTAAGACAGTATAGTATTGGTACAGATAAAAAAGGACAATAGGCTATAAAAGAGCTTAAACACAAAACTAAGCAAAATAGTAGTTACTTGAGATGTGATAAAGATAATTTTACAAATCAGAGACAAAAGGAGAGTCTATTCAATAAATGGTTCTGGGACAAACGTTTATCCATGTGGATAAAAACCATAAGCCACTGAATAAAACTGAACTTGAGTTCCTGACACACACCACACATAAGTACTAATACCTAATAAAGATTTAAATGTGCAGAGCAAAATTATAAATTATAAAACTTGCAGAAGGAAACATAGAAGAATATTTTATGGCCTTAGAATAAAGAAAGATCATAGGAGAATAAAAAAAATGGCAATATATTTACACAATGGAATATTATATACCAGGGAACTGTAACAAACTATGGCTACACAGAGAAATATGGATGGTTCTCTAAAATGTTGTTAGTGCAAAATATAATAGAAAGTAATAAAAAAGGCTAGTTAGGGCAATACAATTTGTATAAAACCCCAAATCAAACAGTATACTGTTTGAAGATATATACTTAGATGATACAATTTGAAAAAAAAAACCAAAGGAATAACAAAATCAAAATTCAGATCACTTCTAGGAGTAGGAACAGAGAAAGGGGGGATGACAAACAGATGCCAATGGCATTGGCATCTCTTTCTTTAGTCTATAACTGTTTTGTGATTTTGCTTAATAATTTGCATGTAGGTTAGCCATGTTATCTATCAGTTGTAAATAAGGAATAGTTTTAAAGTCAAAATCTCAGTTAAAAAATTTCTTATTATACGAGGACTGATTTAGTCATAACTGAAACTTTCCAAAATCTCAGTGGGGATTTGTGGGGTGAGGGTATATGTGAGAGGTTCAACTGGTAATGAGTTTTTGGTCACTTGGAGTTATTCAAGAAGAGGTTAAGTCGACCCCTTTAAATTAATGTGGACATTTTAAAGCAAACTTACGCATGAGCTGAATGATTGAATTAAATCCCTTCTCCATCTAAATGATTATGATCCCACAGGTCAACTGCTGAATGAAATACTTTACTGTTCATGTTGCTGCTACTGCTGCTAAGTCACTTCAGTCGTGTCCGACTCTGTGCGACCCCATAGATGGCAGTCCACCAGGCTCTCCCATCCCTGGGATTCTCCAGGCAAGAACACTGGAGTGGGTTGTTAGCCAAAACTGTAACAACGTAGAGTCCATATAGATACTGCCCTGATCTTCTAGTCCTGGAGTTAGAATGAAGCAGTTACTCCCAGAAGCATCCAGGGAACAATTTTATTCTAAGATTCACTTGCTTCTGTTATTCCCTTAATGATTATTTAATCCATTTCTTCTATGTCATTATTTCTTGGCTAGGTACAGGAGAGGAAGAAAGGAGGGGAGATCGATATATACTTGTTTAGCAGTTCCACATAACTCAATTTTGTGCGACTAATTACCCAAAGATAGTGTTAAAACTAATTTGAGCAAGTAGTAAGTTATAGGCAGAATCTTAGAGAATATTCTGCCTTTTAAACTTCATAGGTTCTGAAGTTGAAAGTAGATGGCCCCTTGACCGAAAGTATGGCCAAACGTTCCTCAGATCCCTCACCATCAAGAAGATGGGAGTACCCACAAAAGTGCCAGGGTCGTCACCTACAGAGAACATTCAAAACTAAACTAAAAGCATAGGTTAAGTAAATTCATTTGTGCCAGCTTCCAAAAGGCAAGGGCAATCTTCAGAGACTGGAAATGAGAGGAGCCAGAAAGGACATGCGACAGACGGTGGGAAAGTTGGTGTCCACTAAACCCAGTGAAAACCCAGCCCAACCTGTTGGTCACTCAGCTGAGTCAGTTATCTCTGCAGACTACTCTCCTAAAAGTGCCTCCTACCTACCAGCATCTGTCCAGGGGCTCACTAACCCACTGCCTGTCCTCTGAGCTACACCATGTTTGGTTGTTAATTCCAGCAAGAAAGAGAATCAGTGACTTCGACCCAGAAGTTCTGGTTTTGTATCAAGTAGCCTGGAGGAAGACATTGACACCAAGATTGGAAACAGGTCCCTGCCCTTCAGTGACGAACTCTCTTAATGATGTTTCACACTGTAGATTGCATCTGTTTTGGAGAAAGTCGAGTGTGTCACTCTGTTTTGAGAAAAAAATAGTGACCCACAGGGACAGTCTTACAGCGAATTTAATATAAGCTATTCTAGACATGCATCAAGTTTCAATTTGCAAACCCAACCAAAAAAGGTAAAGGGACGGCGTATCTTGCCACGCCCTCTACCTCTCCCACCCCACCCCCACCAAAGTCACTGCTGTCACTCAGAAATTCTGCTATTTGTCTGGAAGTGACCGATAAAAAAGAAAAAAAGGAAAGCAGCCCTGGGTGGGTCACGTGACCCTACCAGCTCCCAATGCAGACCTCTTCTCATAAGGGCTCAGTGTGGAGCCTCTGAAATCTGTGCAGGATTTTCTCTGCAGAGGCAGAAGAAAGCAGGTGGATGGATAAGTAAACATGGCCTTGCTCCTGGTGGCCTTGCTCGCATTCCTGAGCCTGGGCTCAGGATGCCATCATCGACTCTGTCACTGCTCTAACGGAGTTTTCCTCTGCCAGGAGAGCAAGGTGACAGAGATTCCCTCCGACCTCCCCAGGGATGCGGTCGAACTGTAAGTATCTGAGTCAGTGGGAACAACAGCGTGGCTGGTATTTGATTGCGTGCTATTATTATTTTCACACTAGGCTGATAACTGCTGGACTGAAATATTCTGCCCTGACTGAAGGCTTAAGTAAAACAAACTCCCCCAGCCCAACACTCCTGCCCTGTGGTTCTCTAAGGATCTTAGTGAGAGTTTGTCTCGGAATGCCGGGGAAGGGCAGCATGGAGAGCTTCATCTAAAGGTGAAAGGAGGACTTTTTAGTGTTTTTGACACATTCGTTCTTGGGTGCTGTACTCTCTTTGGTGGAACTAAGAGAAGGCTAAGGAAAATGTGGAAACTTAGAAGAGCTCAGATTGAAGCCAGAAAGATGGCTTTGATTGACATGGAAGGCATGATGTGTGCTTTTGAGGATACTGAATTCAAGAAGGCAAGAGTCATTGCTGCTCTGGAGGCACCAGCAAGGAATTGTCAAACTGAGAATCTGCTTCCTGGGGGAAAAGGAGTCACAAGAGAGGGAAGGGGTGTGAAGAAAGGGAGGAAGAAAAAAAGGAGCTATAGAAGGAAGGAGATCATCTTTCATACTACTGGGAAAAGGTGATTCCCAACTTTAGATTTTTACTGAACTACTTTAAAAGGAAATAGACAGACTTTTAGAACTTGACAAGATCTTAAGACATCATTCCACTTCCATCTGTTTATTTTGCAGTTGAGAAATCTGGGGTCTGGAGAGTAGAAAATTTCCTAACCTCTCACGATGAGTAGAGGCGGAGCCAAACTAGAAATCAGGCCTTTTGACTCACAGATCATCGCTGTCTTTCCCTTAAAGTCCCACGTCTATTGCATTAAAGTAAGAGGAAGGCAGGACTGTTTCATAGTCCAATGACCATCCCTCCCCACCTCCCCACCCCTCCCTACCATCCGAGAGCTGGCTCAGAGATCATAGATATCCTCAGTCGTTTTATCCCAAGGATTTTAAACAGAAGCTGCTATTCTGGAAGTGTTCTTTAATCTTGGTTCCCCAAAGCTATGCATGATCTTATTTAATGGCAGAAGGTGGTCATCTTTTCATTTACCAGTTACCATTATCTATGCTCAAAAACGATGAGGCTGCATTTCAGATTTTCACTCAGGGACAAACAGCTACAAGGCTGAGTTGGTTCTGCCTGCTCCTTTTCCCCCTGATATCACAAGTTCTCCATTCCTTCCCAGAGGTAGTGACAAGGAAGATAGGTGGCCAACACTGTGTTTTAGCGACACTGCCTTAATGAGACAGTTACTCCTGATTGCAGGGAAGAATGCGCCTATGCAGTCTGCTTTGTTAGATGATTATAAACACAAGAGAAGACTGATGTACCTGAGCTCCTCTAAGAAGTCAGTCGCTCCTAAGCTACTTTGAACAATTACTTAACTTTTTTGGGGCCTCAAGTTCCTAACTTCTAGAAGTTTAATACAATCTGCTTAGTGGGATGGCTGTGAACACCAAAAGATACAGCCCCTCAATGCACACACTCAACACACACACACATTTCTACCTCTCCCAGTCCTTCTCTTTTTCCAGTGTTTCCCCAGGGACCAAGCAGTGTCAACCAGTTATTAAAAGAGACAGCCTCTTACAAGGCTTAATTTTAGAGTGATACCCTCTTTTCAAAACTCCCTGCTAAATTAGGCTGTCTGCTTTCTGGTATTTCTTCACCAGAAGGGAGATTTTTTTCACTCTGTATAGAAAAACAGGGAGCAACCAGATGTGGGCCATAGTCTGTGGAATGCCCACTTCTGATTTAGACCATAGCCGAAAGTAGTTAAATATTTCTGGCTTCAGGCAAACTCCAGGAGATAGTGAAGGACAGGGATGCTTGGAGTGCTGTAGTCCATGGGGTTGCAAACAGCTGGACACTACTGAACGACCGAACACAACAACAAAGGGTTTAGATGGCCTGAGACAACGCAGCATCATGGAGAAAGTACTCAACTTGCTGAGCAGGGTCAGGAATAGAGGGAATTCTAAAGTAATATTCACAGGTGGGCCTTTAACTCTTTATCACAGTCAGGGATGGAAGAGTATGGACTCTAGAATCTAAGAGACCTGTGTTCTAACCCAGACTATGACTGTTTCTTGCTTCAGCATGTGGGCTTTGGGTGTATCATGGAAATTGTAATGTGTACCTTTTTCAGAGTTACCATGGGCATTAAATGTAGGATTAAAACATTCAGCACAATGCCTCTCAAGTGTGGGGGGTGGGGATTGTTATTCATCTGTAAAGTACTAGAGAAAAACCACCACAGAGGGCATTCAGGATGATCAAATGAATCAATGGAAATGAAAAGGCTTTGAAAAACTGATGTAAAGATTTTTGTAGTTCTGAGATAGTTTACAGTATCTCACTGATTTAAGAATAATCTCCTTCTCTTCCCAGTGGCTGGAGCACTTCCTCTCTGAATAAGAAATGGTGTTCCTTTGGGCTTTCAATATTTGCCAAGAACTCAGGGAACACGTTTCATTCTGATGATAGGCAAAGGATTTTTTTGATTTCAGACTTACTCTAGAAACTCAGCTTCACATAGAGGCAATCAATGGATCTAGAAAGGACCCTTTGATCTTGCGTTATTCTTCCTGGAGTTAGAATTTTTAAGAATGTGGACACCCATTCAAAACCTGAGATTTTAAGTCTCAGTGATGTATGGATACAGGTTGTTTTCTTTAGCAGGGTCAGATGACCACAATACTAGAAGAAAAGAGTCCATTGATGGGCACTCTTGGCACAGGGAGAACTGTATTGACATCATGCTATAGGCTGCCTGTGTTGACCCCTCTCTTCACAGCAAGCTCCTGTATCTCATTGCCATCTCAAGTATCTTTCTGAGATGTAGAAAGGAATGGATTACAAAACTACTAAAGCCACTGTTGATTTCTTCATGTGTCGAATGCTGATAGTTTAATTCACCTCATCATGTAGGTTTCGTGTTCCCAAAAGCCCACATCTAACTACTTACATAAACTCCCTTCATACTGCTACAAGCGATAATTCTCTTTTTTTATTGCCATTATCTTTGCTGGGAATCTGAACATCTACACACTGGATTAAATAATTGTCTTAATTTATCTCCTTGCTATCAATCTCTGTCTTCTCCAAACCAGCCTGAACACCGTTATTCCATTTTTCTCCATAAAACACCACTGCCACCATGATTTTCCAGTTCAAAATCATCTGGTGGCTCGTCTTTCTGACTTTACCTCTCACCTAGCTCCAACAGAAGCCATCTGCTCCTCAAGCCTGAAAAAGACTTGCTCTCGAGCTCAGTCTGTGTCCCAGGGTGTTACTGCTGTTACACATCTTGCTTCTATAATCTTCAAGTTCTTCTTTGTCTCTTGAAATCCAAACTACTTACTATAAGCTGGCTCAAAGTTTTCCTCTTTGATAAAGACTCTCCTGACCATTCCATCTTCATGTAATCTGAACCCTGGTGCAGTTCATTTTACAATCTTGCTTTGCCCTTAATTTTTCATGTGTGCCTTATTTCCTCAACTGCAGTGAACATGTTCTTGGTAGTCATTGTGCCCGACTCAATGCAATGTAGGTTCTGGGCCCTCATTTACATATAGAATAAATGACACAATAAATAAGGGGGAATTACAGCTGTTTATTTGCTCTGCTCCTCAGTATCAAAGAAAAGATTCTTATAAAAGATACTTATTGCTCCCCCTGTGGTGAACTGCTACAGGATTTGATAGTTCCCTTGCTTTCTTTGCTTTTTTATGTGTTTGTTTTAAAGAAAATGCCTGTATATCATTCTGGAATCCATTAATTTATTCAGAAAGAGAGACACATAGACTTGAAACAAAGTCTACTAAGTTACAAGTTGAATATTCTTTTAGGCATGCCACTCAGTTCTCTTGATTTAAGTAATAATACCTGATTCTCTATTGTTAACAAGAATATTGAAAGGATGAGTGAAATTGCCTTAAACAAAATCAGTTTAAACCAGGCAAAACTGTTCAAATACAATTTTTGCCAACTGAGGTCAGATTCCAAACCCTGAATGTTAGGTTTCCTGTTTCCCAGATGTGCTTTGATGACTGTAGTCTGTCCAGATGTCAGAACCAAATACCCCACTGTGCAGACTGCTCTGGGCTCATCTATCTGGAGACTCCTACTGCCTTGTTTAGATATTTCTTTGAAAGAAACAAACAGCACAGATTTCACGCCAATGCATACATAATCTTTCCTCTCAAAACCAAATCCTACACCTTCTTTAGTGAGAAATGATATGTCTATGTCCAACATTTAGAATTTAATCAGGCTGGGGCAAGGAAGGTTTATATTTCCTGCATAAGAATCAGAAAAAGGAATAGCTATAGAATGCAGTATCTTCAAAGGGAAAAAGTAAAAATTATATTGCAGAGGAAAAAAATTCTTTAAAGTTAACTGATGAACTCTACTCTGAGAATTGGCTAAGAGCTGTAATTTGCAGAGTCATTACCAGCTGTTGAAGAGTAAGGGTTTGATAGCATAGAGCTGCACTTCTTGACGATGATAACATCTCCTTGTTTACCTAAAGGTCAGTGCTGTCCTTCCTCACCCAAGTCCTCTACCAAACAAGCCTAAGGTTCAGAAGCAGAAAATCTTGGCAGCAAGTGGGAAATTCATTTAATGTTTGATTATCCTTCTCCAAAACCACTAATTGGGTTATCCAGTCACTGTGGTTTATTGGACTATCTTTTTTTTTTTTTTTTTTTGAGCTGTTAGATTTAAGATCTCCAATTTAGTTTTATTTAGACTAGATGCTAACTTTTATATCCCATAAGGTCACCTAGCAAAGAGAGTAATTATTTTTAATTGCTTAAGATCTGATTATAATGAGATATGGATATTTCTTCTTAATCTGACCTCTTCCTGAAGTATCTTGAGCATCTTTTATGTCTCTGACATGAACACACCATAACCTTTTTCTTTCATATGGAATATGCCAACTGATCTGAAAGTCTTCAAGGGATGTGCAAAAAAAAAACTTTTTTTGAGTAAAGCAACCAAACCTGTGCCATAGACCTGAACTCAATTATATTTTTAGTCTCAGAAGTAGCTAATGTCCACTCTCTTTCATACCCGCTCCCAGAGCTTTTTCAGCAAGAGCCAACACAGTCATCATGGAATCCTGTATCACAAATACTAGAACATGTACAGCATAAGCCAATTTTTGGATCTCAGTAATGCTAAGATTGATGAAAATCTTTAAGAAATAGGGACCCTAAGAGTTCAGCTATTTCAGTGAAATAGATGGTTGAGGATATGGGAGAGAAAATTCATCAGTAAATTGGTGAAAGGCAGAAGTAAAATAGTGCTGAGATTTCTTTCAATTCTAAAATGCTTTGATTTTTACAAATATCTTCAGGTACCAAACTTCCCCAAACCAACAGGTTTCTTCTAGGCCTCCAGAGTCCAACACATATAATTGTAATTCCTAAATTTCTGTTATTTCAGTTGTGGGATTTTAAAGAGTGTGATTCTTAGGCTTAATAGACAGTTCTGTGAACTTCTGTTACTTACGAATGCAACGTGGAAAATCTCCCCATAGATATCTGTCTCTGACTGCTTTCAGTTTGGTGAGGGGTTTTAAACAAAGAATGTTTGAGGGATCCCAGCTCCAGCAATGACTTTGTAACTAGATAAACAAAGGCTGGCTGGAAATCATCCTAGAATAGAAGGGCATGGAAGAGAAAGGGCCAGAGCCTTGAGCACTAGAATTCAGGACTGGGTCCAATTTAAAATAGCTTGTCCCTTCTAGGAAAGTCTAGCAAATTTGGTTCAGGAGATAGGATCACATCCCTGGAAGACAGAGATGCCTTCCCTTGTGCTTTACTCATCATCTCAGGGTAATAGCTTGTGAATCCGCCCCTTGCGCCTTCGGCTTTCTCCCCTCCCAACCCTCTGCTCTGAGTCCTGGCTCTGGTTTAATTCCCCTATAGGAACGAACAGCCAGATTCAGGACAAAAGTCCAAAGTCTTCAGTGTGACATTAAGCTCCTCCATATTTTATCCTCAAATTAACTCTTCTGTCTTCCCCTCATATCTTTCATCCTCTACACATTTTTTCTGTGGACTATTTCCTAATTCCCAGCTCCCAAACATACCTTATATTCCCCTACCTAAATAATATTATTTTCTCCAACCTGAAATGAATTCTTCTACTTTAATATATTCAGCTTTGGAGACCAAGCAAAAAGGCTCATTTTTCATGAAGGTTTCTTTCAACATCAAATATTTATTGATTATATTTGTGCAGGGCACTACGCTGGGCACTTGAGAGAGGAGGATCAAAAGGGGAGGCACAGGGCTGCTCTCATGGAGTTTCTAAACGGGAAGAGCATCCAACAGTAACAACAATCATGCTTTTCCTCACTTTTACCCACAACAACAAAAATCCCCCTTGGAACCTAGAACGGTCATTATCTAAACTACCCATTTGACAATTAATTGCAAGTTGCCTTATGCAATCTGAAATCACAGACTGTGAGAGCTGGAAGAAACAGATGCTGAGTGAAAGTCAATGAGGAGATGCCTGCCTTTTGACATTTGACAAGCACCTGGCTGTCCTGTCTAACTTTGATCTTTTGACCAGCTAGGGTGGATTTAAGGAGCTGTGCAGGGCCACTTCCAGAACACCCTTTTATGTAAAAGGTCAGAAGACCCTTGCTTTATTTTACAAGGAAAACACAGATCTCAAGTAAAATAGAATGATAAATGAACACCAGCAAATTTATAATAAGGCTTAACCAGCAGATGTTTAAATATTTAAGTTTGACTAGGATTCCCTGGTAGCTCAGCTGGTAAAGAATCTGACTGCAATGCAGGAGACCACGGTTCGATTCCTGGGTCAGGAAAATTCCCTTGGAGAAGCAATAGGCTACTCCCTCCAATATTCTTGGGCTTCCCTGGTGGCTTAGATGGTAAAGAGTCTTCCTGCAGTGCAGGAGACCTAGGTTCGATCCCTGGCTTGGGACGATCCCCTAGAGAAGGAAATCGCAACCCACTCCAGTATTCTTGCCTGGAAAATCCCATGGGTGGAGGAGCCTGGCAGGCTATAGTGCATGGGGTAGCAAAGAGTCAGAGATGACTGAGCAACTTTCACTTTCAGTAATTTTCAAGTTGGGCAAATACAAGGGTCTGGATGCTTTGAGCTGGGCTGGAGGAGAATGGTACAGAAGATGGAAAACAACATCAAAAGTGGAAGCTTAGGCTGCACTGTTTTCTTTCCTAAACTCATAGTTTTTTTTTCCAAAACTGCTTGTGTTCCTGAATATTACTAAGTAGACACTGGGAGAGAATAGGTAAAAGGAGTTTACATGTCAAAAGACTGTGTATGACAGCTTCCCTTCAAAGCAGCTGAATGTCATCTATGAAATCTGGTAACCACCCGAGCTCACAAAGACCAGATGTCTCTTCTGAAAGTGACACACCTTAAAATGTCTACTTTGGCATAAGTGGGACACAAACAAGGAATTCTTGAATGTTCTTAAATTTCTGAGCAATTTCTCTTCCTTCTAAGTTCCAAACTACTTTGTATGGCTGTGTTTAGAATAGGAAAATGAATTGAAAACAAAAGAATGATCACTAGCCATCATCAGATCACAGCAAGTATAGAGAGTCAGACTTAAACCCTTGCCATTGCCATATGCCCACCAAGGCTAATTCTGCTCAGTGCAGGAAGGGATGAATCCTTTATCCAATTGGTGTTTGTTTTATGGGTAAGGAGTGTAGACATTCTGTAAGTAAATATACTGGGTTGGGAGGGGAAGCAGAAAATACTAGAAACACTCTTTTAATTTAGAAAACAAACTGGAAAGGCAATGAAAAGCAAACATGAGATTTATGGTGACCAGCAAGGAGGTCATCTGGAAGCCTGCACACAGTAGCAAAATTGCTTATCGGGTCCCTGGCTGCGAAAATCTGCTGAGTTCCTTCAATAAGAACATGGAGTCTTAGAATGGCATCTGACTCCCCCAAACAAATACTAGAGATGAGAGGAAAGAGAACAAAGAGTTATGATAACCAGATAGGAAAATTACAAAGTAGCTCTGAAAGCAGAGCTATAGGGTAAGAAGAAGCAAAACAACAACCACAGCAGTATAAATAAAGGAAAAGGCTGGGCCACTGAACTGGGGGATCACTGCACCAATATCTCGATCTTGCCTCTTGGACTGGGCAAAACCCCTCGAGAAGATTCTTCCAAGCCCCTACCTGGAGGGTGAAGCCCTAACTGCCAGCACTCTGGTGGCTAGGAAAGAGGACTGGAGGTCTCAGCACCCAGCATCCATAAGTGGTCCCTGGTGTCTCCAGTTCAGACATTCTCTGCTCCCTTTAAAGAATAAACCTTGGGATTCCCCTGGTGGGCCAGTCGTTAAGAATCTGCCTGCCAGTGCAGGGGACACAGGTTCAATCCCTAGTGGGAAGATCCCACATGCTGCTAAGTAACTAAGGCCCCGTACCCCAACTACCAGATCCACACTCTAGAGCCCACGAGCCATAACTACTGAAACCCACGCACCTAGAGCCGGTGTTCCGCAACAAG
Source organism: Bos javanicus (assembly GCF_032452875.1). Taxonomy (NCBI): domain Eukaryota; kingdom Metazoa; phylum Chordata; class Mammalia; order Artiodactyla; family Bovidae; genus Bos; species Bos javanicus. Next base: position 31,325,458 of record NC_083878.1, on the reverse strand, counting down.
AGAAGACGCTTGGACGAGAAGCCTGTGCGCCGCAACTAGAGAAAGCCCGTGTGCAGCACAAAGGCCTGGCACAGCCAAACAAATAAATAAACCTAGTGTTTTTGCTCAGCTCTGAGGGAACACTGGCCTGGCTGCTCCAGGTGGGTAGTATGGCTGCTTTTTAAACAACTTTCCTACCAGCCCTCTTTATTTTGGCCACCTCAAGCCTCTTCGCCCTCCAGTCCTGCTTCTGGGGACACCAGTGCTTCCAGTTCCTGAGTGTTTTCAGGGATCATGTGGCATAAATCTCACTGGCTTGGGATTTCATTTTAGAGTCTTCCAAGTCAGGACTTCTCCAACTTTAAATATGCAAGCCAATCAGAGGACTATACTGGGAAAATGTAGATTCCGACTCAGGAAGTTTGGGGAGGAGCCTGAGCTTCTGCATTTCCAATCACCTCCAAGAGATGCTGGTTGTAGTAGTACCAGATCCACATTCCTCCATGGTCTTTACAAAATTCTGTTGCTCTTGTTCCTCTGCCCTTATGGCTTTAAAAGAAAGAAAAAAAGTCCCCTTCTTGTCTTCTCAGTCGTGTTTCAAGAGGAAACCAATAGTTAGTCGTTTGTTTATTCTGCTTTCTCTTCTCAGCAATTCCCATTCATTATTCAATCCACTCAATGCCCACTGTTGCATTAAAAATTATCTTGTCACTGGTACCGATAAACTTTATTTTTGGTATGTTTTACTCAGTAGTTATATTATTCTTCAAATAAAAACCCGAATACTAGATGACCACAGGTAACCATCCTCCTGCTTGAAACACTTTTCTCCCTTGACCGCCAGCTTCTGTGACATCACACTAGTTTTCCTCTTACATCTCACACCAGACCTTGACCTTCTCTGTTACCAAGTCTCTAAGCGATGAAGTGCCCCAGGCTCCTCCAGACTCTCTTCTGTCATGAATCTGTATTCTCTGTACAGTAATCTCATCAGCCCCATGGCTTTAAATACTAGCTATATTCAAAATCCATGTGTCATATCTGACCTCTTCATTGAGCCCCAGAAAAGTAATACCCAAGTGAAACCTTAACATCTCACTGGATCTCTTGCCAGCATTTCAAAACCAGCAAGCAGAAAATAGTACACTTAATCGCCCTCCCATTAACCCCTCAGAATCTTCTCTCCCAGGCTTCATTATCTGTGTTATATCACCAACTTCTTGCTGTAAATCTAATCCAAGTGCTGGGGATTAGACACCCAAAACCTAACTCAAATGTCTCCACTTCTCACCTTCCTTACCACCACCCCAGCTCAAACCACCACCAGAACTCACCTGGGCTAGTACAATAGTCCCCAGCGTTTCTATCCCCTGCTGCTGCTACTGCTGCTAAGTTGCTTCAGTCGTGTCCAACTCTGTGCAACCCCATAGACAGCAGTCCATTAGGCTCCTCTGTCCCTGGGATTCTCTAGGCAAGAATACTGGAGTGGGTTGCCATTTCCTTCTCCAATGCATGAAAGTGAAAAGTGAAACTGAAGTCACTCAGTCATGCCCGACTCTTAGCGACCCCATGGACTGCAGCCTACCAGGCTCCTCCGTCCATGGGATCAGTTCCACTTAAATCCATTCCCACACGGCAGCTAGAAAGACTTTGAAAAAGAAGATGGCATACAATTACTTAGAATTTCACTCAGAATAAACTTTTTTCAATCCACGTTTCATGACTATTATAACAGGCACTGCTCTAGGTGTCAGGTCCAGCAGTGAGCAAAACAAACACAGTCTCTTCCCTTGTGGTGCTTACATGCTTTGTCGTGGCTACAAGATACTCTGACCTGACCCCTGCCTGCCTTCCCACAGGCATAGTGCACGTCATGTATCACTTGCCCATCGCCACTATGCTCTGGACCTTTTTCTGCTCTCCAAACACACCAGACTCTTATCTACCTGAAAACTTTCCCTTGCTTTTCTTTCCCTCTAAAATGTTTTTCTCTCTCCTCTTTAGTCTCTCCCCAAATGCCAACCCCTTGGGGAGGTCATCCTTGACCACCCCACTATAGTAACACCCCAACTGCTGCAGTATATGATCTCTTTCTTCCATAAACTTACTGTAATGTGAATGTTTTTATCTATTTGTCGCCCCTTGACTAGAAATCAGAACTAATGCTTCACGGTAGCAAGGATTCTCATGTGTAGAATAGCTCCTAGTACAGAGCAGATGCTCAATACCTTCATGAATTAAATGAATAAATGAAAGGCCCCTTCAACAAATGAGAACTACAAGGAGAGACTGAATGTGACAGACGCCTATTAATTCTACTCTATCATCATGCTTTGTGCCTCTTCTAGTACCTCACCCAACAGTCTTGCACTGCAGCTATTACTGTCCCCATTTTAGGAAATAAGATAAATGGAATCAATCAATGCCGAATGTCAGGACTGAAATTGAGATTCCTGATATACCTGATTAGACAATGTCCAATCTTTGTATTAGCCATGAAAAGAGAGAGAGAGGGGACCCTCTAGTCCTCTGAACTCAATCCCTAAAGAAAAACAATCCAAACTTATCATCAGAGCTGAAATACATACAATGCTGGAGTCATCTATAACACCAAACTTATGTAATATCTTGCCACTTAAAAACAGAAAAACTCTCTGAGGGCTACCATTGCACCCCTGGCCTGCACTCAGCAGGGTTGGTGCCTCAGTAGCTAATCAATAAGGAGGGCAGAGACAGAAAATGAATGTGTGGGATCACGAAAACATAGGAGGAGGACTGAAAAGTAGATGTCACTGGCTGTTTTCAGTGATAAGCTGCAACATAACCAGAAGTTGTGTAATAAGGTCCTAAACACTGGACCATAAGGGAAGCCCAAAATCAGAGCATTTTTTGCTAGATGAATTTAAGAGAGCATATACTTCCGCCTTCCCCTTACTTGTTCTAGGTATGAGAAATGAAGCTTAGTAAAATGATTTGTCTTAATCCTCAATTTCCAAGCTTCTTTGTCAGGCTTAGTGATAAAACATTCCTCTCTACTCCCACAGAGAACAGATAACTCCCCAGCACATTCACTTCTTTTCCCTCACGTTCAAAGAAGTATAAACATCAGAATTCCACCACGATTTTCTTTTTACCTTTGCTTGCTTTTCAAAAACAGCTTTCTTGAGACATAACACACAGTATACAATCTACTCAAAGTTTACATTTTGATGGTATTTCGTATATTCACAGATATGTTCAACCATTGTCATAATCAATTTTAAAACATTTTTATCACCTAACCCTTTAACTGTCACTCCTCTGCCTACCTATGCTACACCCAGACCTAAGAAACCACTAATCTACTGTCTTTACAGATTTTTATATTCTAAACTTTCATATAAATGGAATTATATAAGATCTTTGTGACTAAACTTCTTTCATTTCGCATACTTTCAAAGGTTTATTCAAGGTATCAATAAGCTTTTCATAGTCAAAAAATACTTCTTTGTATAAGTAAACCACATTTTGTTAATCCAATTCATCTGTTGATGGACATTGGATTATTCAGTTTTTGACTATTAATGATGTTTGCTTTAAACATTTATGTGTAAGGTTTTATGTGGACATGTTATCCCAGTACCACCTCTGGTCTCCATTGTTTCTGACAAGACATGGGTTGTTAACCTTATTGAGGGTTCTTTGTAAGTAATGAGTCATTTTTCTCTTGCTTTCAAGATTTTCTCCTTGTCTTTGATTTTCAGTGTTTTTACTACAATGTGTCTGTTTATGGGTCTCTTTGTGAATATTCTACTCTAATGAGCTTACTAGATGCTTTCAGTAAATCTAGAAGATTTTCAGCCATTATTTTTTCAAATAATTTTTTACTCCTTTATCTTTCTACTTTTTTTTTTTTTTTCTGGGAACATTTCAGACAAACTATTGCAGCATTCTGGGTACTGGTTCCACTTGTATGACTTACTAGCATTATTGGTTAGTTTGCTGTTTAGTGGCTACTAGCTAGATTATTTTGTTGAAAGCCTTTGATGTTGATTCTCAGGAAGGTACAACTTTGAAGATGCCCACGGTCAGCCTGGGAAGACAAGGTATTAGCAGGGCTGTCATCTATTATTCCCCTGACCACACCCAGATATTCAACTTTACTACTTGCAGTCAGACTATGCTACCATTTTCAAAAATTCCCTGGGGCATAAATTCCTTTATAAACTAATCCAATCAAACTGTGTGGCTTCTTCAAATAAATCATTGATAAAGTCAATGTTTTGATATTCATTCTGACCCCAGGGGGCTCCTTCCAGCTGTTTTATTTCCCCTGATTCTCCCCTGCAAACTAATTGTCCTACATTATATGTCTTTTAGATCCATGAATACAACTGCCTTTACCATAGCTTCACTGTTGAGAGGGCTCTCAGGCTTAAACTTCTCCACCCTCTGTTGCAAATAAAGTCAGTTCTTTGGGAAGAGAATACCAGATATGTGTTTCACAGTCTGCTTTTCACTTTATGCAAAATCTCAGCCAGGGCTCTGGAGCCAGGAGTGGATTCAAAGGTAAACTTCTGAGACCCTCATACAGGAGTTAAACACGTGAAGGAAGGTAGGGTAGCAACCAATCAAGCTTGACTTGGAGCCACCACCTCATGAGCCCTAGCAAGAGACTTGGATTCCTAGCATTCCCAGCAGGCTGTACCTGAGACAGCCTCTGATGCACAAGTGTGCTTTGGTATAAAGGAAGGAGCCCCCACTTCCCAACCACACCTGCCTACCATTCAACCTCAGCAACAGGCTGCTGGAGGCAAAGTAAGAAAAGCTGAAGTCCTGCTTCTCCTGGAAGAAAGCCCTCCATCTTGAAGCTGGGAGGAGAGGTAACCCTGTGTTCTTGACTGTAGCACTCTGAAGTACCAGCATCTCCACTTCTCTGAAGTGGGAGGCGCAAGGGAGGCAGTACTTTAGATTTAAGTGACACACTCTTGCCTTTTTTTAACCGGATTTTCACAGATGTTCTTGAATAGATGTTTTTATTTAGTTTGTTACAATATTGCTTCTGTTTTATGTTTTTGTTTTTCTGGCCATGAGGCATGTAGAATCTTAGCTCCCTGACCAGTCCCTAATATGTATGTATTAGGGACTTGCCCAGTGGTTAAGATTTTGCCGTCCAATGAAAGGGGTGTGGCTTCCATCCCTGGTCACAGAGCTAAGATCCTATATATACATATATTTTGCTGCTCTGGGTCTTAATTGTGGCATAAGGGATATCTCGTTTGTGGCGTGCAAACTTCTGAGTTGTGACATGTGGGATCTAGTTCCCTGACTAGAGACTGTACTGGGAGCACAGAGACTTAGCCACTGGACCACCAGGCAAGTCCCACCCCTCTACGTCCTTGATCAAGCAACGCAAAGGGGGGAGCAGGTTGTGGCTGAAAGCAGAAAAGCAGTGAGGTACCCAGGATTATCATCTCTGAAGTTCTCAGTGTGCCCTTGAACAAAGAATAGTTGGGCATGCCAGGAGGAAATGGATGTTTTCACCCTGAAGTTTTTCATCCCGTTTTTAACTTTAATGTCTTTTACATGCATTATTAGCTTTAAATAATTTAGTACACATGTCCTAAAGTTGGTCTGGTGAATAGTAATGGTTCTATCATCCACCAAATAAGGCCACTAATTGCTCTTCTTGACAGCCATAACAGTTTATTAAACATTGTGATATGGTGAGCAAAACAGGTGGAAATGGAATTACAACTGAAAGGATGCTTTCCAGAGTTGCTTTGGTTTGTTAGATCAAAAGAGAAAAACAGATTTTTTTTTTTTTTCTCCTGAGCAGGCTAGAGACAAAATTACCTTTTCCCTGTGTATTGACAGTCCTGACCATTTGACAGAAGTAATTTCAGCAACAGGGAGCATGCAGTTGTATCAAATGGCAAACAAGCCAAAAGTATATCAAAATCCTGAGTTCAGCATCTTCCCCCCCAAAAAATCACTGAGACCCTAAACAAAGCAGTACATCACCCACGACCTGCTACTCCTGGCATCACATCTTTATTGAACACTTACTGTGTGTACAGCCATTTGCTGGGATATAAGAGTCAACCTTGCAGCCCTGACAGATAGACTCTCTTCATGGATCTGAAGCAAGTAGACACATACACACAGACATAGAAAAAGTGAGCAAGGCTTTTCAACTGATCATGTGATAACATGATAAGGACAGGAAATGCAAGACAACATGTAACTACTATAGAAATTCCTTGAAGGGAGAGGTACCTGTGCTTGTAACAAACAAACAAGGCCACTTCCTTGAAGAGGTCAGACATGCGCTGGACATAAAGAAAAGGTTTAAATATCCAACAGTGAGGGAAGATTCTTAGTAGGTAGAAGGAACATCTGCAGAGCTAATCCAACAGCAGTAAATCAAAGAAAAAGCTTTTTCTCCTGAAGGATATAGTATTGTTTCTGAATTATCAATTTCCTTTTTCAAAAATGTGCCAAGCACAGCACTTGGGTGAGAGTGGGGGGAATTGGAGCATTTCCATTCCAAATCTCCAAATTCCAGAATCTAGTAGGGGGAGAAATGAAGTTCTGTTTTAATAGATAGTGGAGATTTGGGTAGAAAGGACCAAGGCATGGTTCAGAGAAATTTAGTGGAATGTATTCAATGGTTTTAAAAATCTTTTGACTTAATGCAGAACAAATTAGACCCAGTTTTATTTTGCAGTTAAGAAATACAAATTATTTAACTCATTAGAAGTCTTTTCAAATAGAATCAGTTTTTATTCAATTGTTTCAATTGGCTGGAATAGGGACAAGCTGAGGTCACAGGCGATCTTTGGATCTAAAACTACGTTTCTAAAATAAATAATTCCTTCAGACAAACTTAAACATTGGACTCTTTCGCACAGTAAGCAAATAGACCCCAATTAGGTCTAGATAACTTTTGCTAGAATGGACAGAGGAGCCTGGAGGGCTATAGTCCTTGGGGTTGCGAAGAGTCAGACACGACTAAGCGATTAAAACCAACAACAACCTGAAATTAGCTGTTTTGTTTGTTGGTCCCCAACCCACTTTGCTTTTCAAAAAAAAAGGGGGGAGGGGGATAAATAACTGAGCATAAAACAAGAACTATCAAGAAAATCTTCCAAATAGTCTGCCTCCCCATCTCTTGTATTTTTCCTTTTTTTCTATTTTTATAACATTTTATATAACTCATAAAAAACAGTGCTTGTATAAAAATTCACACAAAATTGCTAGAGAGCATACAATTTCCAAAACTGTCCTGGGTTTTTGTTACATTCAGTTTTCTTATTGTATTTTTCTAACTGCCTTGAAGGCGAGCAGTCAAGATCAGCTGACTTGACCGACTCGTGGGCCAACTCCTTTTGTTTTTGCATCACTCTGTTAAGCTGTCTCCCTTCCAATAATCATTATGGTGTAAGTGACACTCCAGGGGAAATCAATTCCTTTTGACTAAATAGAAAAGCTTGGTCTACCTCCCTCAAATCATAATTGGGGCTTTGTTTATTTTGCTGTTGTCTGAACCCTGCAGCAGCCACATCTTGTTTCCACCAAAGTTGAATAGCTTGTCTACTGCAGCCTCCAGGGAAGATTTGCCAGCCTTTAGGAACCGCCCTCCTTGAGGAGGGAATAATTAGAACCACTTAGATATTAGAATTGCATTGCCTAGTGACTGACTCCATGTTGCTTCCCCTCAAGATTGTTTAAAGGAAAACTCCTTTAAACCCCTAAGGGGATGGAGTCTGTGTCATTTTCTTTCCACTTAGAAAGATGTGAAGCTACTGAAGCCTTTATATTTGTAAGATTCTCAAAACCAAGGATTCCCATGCCTCATTTCTAGCTGTCTTAGGTCTGTAAAGTATCAAGCATGTCTTAGACCTCAAGAGATATTTCTGAATAAATGAAATGAATGACTTTCGCTAAGTTAAACTGATGAGTTAAACTGAATTGGATTGGACTGGATTGAAATGAATTGGGCTTCTCTGCAGTGACAGAGTAGCTATCAAGAAAGCAGAAGGAAGGTCAGTGTATGCCATTCACTAGCTGATCAAGGCCAGCTATTTGGAATAATCAGGGAGTCCAAGCCCTCCTGGCTGCTGAGGATCAGAGGTTAAATGATATTCCAAGGACAGATAGCAAAAATGAGAGCAGAGACTCCAGACATAATAACAATAAAGACAAATAACTAGGCTTATGTGTATGTGTATATAGGATGTCAGGCACGACTCTCACTGTCTCACTATATCATTATCTTTTTTAGTCCTCATAGCAACCCTTTGGGGCAGGCTCTACTATTATCCACACTTTCAGATAAAGCAACTAGGCATTAAGCAATTAAGTCATTCACCCAAGTGGCACAACCAGGATAGGGACTCAGGAAGAAAGACCCCAAGACACTGCTGTTAACCGTTTCAAGACATCATGGACAGGGGAGAAAGAGTTTATAACACAGCTTAAATAAAGGTTTTAAGAAAGGAAAATGACAGCAGTGTAAGGAAAAGGAGAAACAAAAAAAAAAAAAAAAAAGAAAAGAAAGAAACAATTCTTCCCCTCTTGAAGACTTGCAATTATAAACTTGCAATTATAAAAAGACTTGCAATTATAAAAAAAAAAAAAAATCTCCTAAACTTAAACATTTTAAGACATCCAGATTTCACATTACTGAACTTCCTGAAGTCTGACCCTGATAGGATCTGCCCAGTCACACTGTACAGAGCCTTGTAGGTATTTCAGGGTTCTAATACCCAGGAATGTCATAAAATAAAGGTTTTTTAATAATACATCATCTCATGTTTATATTTACCTATCCTTTACAATCAAAAACACAGACCCATAATGTTTAAAATGTTCAAATAACATTTGTCTTGGGACATGGCAGCCCTAGTCCGTGCCGGACACCATACTCATTCTCCCAGAATGACCAGGAGTCCTGACCTGGAGGTGTCTCCCTGCCCTGCGTGCACCCAAAGGCCTGTCTGTGGCTGAATCTTCTGCTCCCATCAGCAAGGCGTGACTGAGTGCCTCCCCTGAACCCTGCACATAGGTATTTAAACAAACAGGTGTTTAAATCATCCTATCAAAGCAGAGCTACACACATGATTCTAACTATTGACTATTCTAGTTCTGAAGATCTGAGTTCTTCAAAGCGTGAGCCTTCCCTTCCATGAGTTTGCCCAAACCTCCCCTTAGCTACTCACCCTTTTTCTGCCACCTTGACAGAAGCTGACAATCTTTCTCTCTCATGAGTTCAGGAAGCAGGGAGAAGATGTGGATGCCTCCCTGTGGGGCAGGCCTATAGGCCATTCCTGAAACCCTCTCATTCCACCTCCTGAGAGGTGTATTACAGGGCAAGGAGGCCAAACAGTGTCACGGGATGATCCCAGGACCGGCATTGAGAAGAATCTGGGTCTAGTCCCAAGAGTATCTCATTATTCAACCTAGGAAAGTCATCTAACATTTCAGGGCCTTAGTTTACCTCTTATAAAGTCACAGAGCTGAACATGAGGATTCCTGAAGTCACTTCCCTCCCCACTAAACAGAAGGAAAACTTGAGCCTGAGAACGAACTCTGACTTAAGCCAATCAACTTTTTAACAATCAAGCCAGCTTCACAACAAGGTCACTGTTCCTCCCAGCCTACACGTGCAGAGACCCTGACAGCTTTGTCACATGTGATGCTAGGAATTGCACCTGTGCAGTCAAAGTCCTGCATTTTCTGCCAGCCTCTTTCTTCAGGTCTGTCATGAGTAAATGGCAGCAGGAAAAAGCTAAAGGACCAGGTATCTTTTTATTGACAGCTTGCCCTGTAGACCCTGCCCTGGGAGGAAAAGGAGGACGACGACTCAACAGAGTCCATCAGCCATCTGTGGTTTCCCAGGCTTTAGGTCTGTTAGCAATTGACATTTCATCCACATCATTATAGTGAGTGGCACAACCAGGGAGTTAGGGCCATTTCTGTGTGTGTTTGCATGTGTTCATTCCTGGCTTTCCATTGTTAAGTCCAATATTTAAAATCAACAGCCCTGCAAATTTGAGGCGGTGGACAGCCTTAAAATTCTCAAGTAGTTGCATGTTATTTACTAAGGAAAAAATAAAAATTGGTGAGCAACAATTCATTCATTCACTCAAAAATACTGATTGCCTCCCATGCACCAGATAATGTTCTATATGCTAGAGATACAGCAGAGAACAAAATGGATTACAAGAAGAGATGATAAGCTCTTAAGGAGCTTATATTCTACAATAGATGACTAATAATGACCATGAAAAATAAGATATGTAGGAAAGGGATCTAGAAGATCAGAAGCAGTGTGTACACTGGCCAGGAAACCCTGTGGAGAAGCAATCAATTGAGTAAAGGACTAAAGATGGTGAGGGACTGAGTCACATGGACATCTAGGGGAAGACGGTTCCAGAAGAGGCCAAGTGAGGGACTGAGACAGGGACACATCTGCATGTAAAAGGAACAGCAAAGTCAGAGTGGCTGAGTGGATGACTGCAGAGGGCATAGGTAAATTCAGAGGGTCACAAAGATGGTTGCATGTAAGGAATTTGCATGTAAACCCTTGCAGGGACATGGGATTCTGTTTAGGGTGAGATAGGAAGCCAGGGGAGGGAGTGATCTGATTTAAGCTTTAACCGAATTAATGTTAAGAATACACTGAAGGATGTCAAGACAGAAGCTGAAAGACAGGTTGAGAGGCTATTACAATAATTTGTTTGAGAGGTGACGAGGATTCACGTGAAAGGGTGAACAGTGGAGATGATGGGAAGCAGTCAGATTCTGGGCACATTTTGGAGGTACAGACAATAAAGATTGCTGACAAATTAAATATGGGGTGTGAAGGAAAACAGTGTCAAAGATGGCTACAGGTTATAAACCTGAACAGCTAGAAAAAAATGGAATCGTCTTTTCAGACTGGGGAAAGAAGCAGAGAAACTGGGCTGAAGACTGGGGTGGTGAAGGGGTGGAGGGGAGGCACAGTAAAGATTATGAGAGAGACATAACCCTAACGAAAACTACATTCTTGTTTTCTGATGCTGCCCAAGTTAAACTCATGCCTGTCCACTGGTCCTAGAATGTTACATTAAAAACTTATACTTAAAAAAAAATGCTTCTGAATAACTACATTATACATCAGGATTAGCTTTTTTAAAATGCCTCCTAAGGAAATGGCAATTCCCTGCAGTATTCTTCCTTGGGACACCCTATGGACAGAGGAGCCTGGTGGACTACAGTCCATGGGGTCACAGGTCAGACATGACTTAGCAATTAAACAACAATAAAATAGCTGAACAAGTTCCCTCTGGCTACAGACATAAACCCAATACCCTCTTTTTTAGTGATGATATAGGGAGGACCCTCACTCCCATGTAGAAAACTGCTGCATCTGCTCATTTTATCATCAATACTCTTCCCTTTTCTGGCCCCTTGCCAAAGTCCCAGTGTTTCTATCCAACCCCCCCCCACCCTCCATCTCTGACCCCTGCCCCAGAAAGCAAGTCTGGGTGGAGGTCCCAGACATCTGAACTTTGCTTGGAGGGCATGAGCCCTTTCCAAAGAGACTTTACAGACATAATATAGAAGATCGAATTTATATAAATCAAGTAAGTGAAAGGTTGTTGTTGAATCATGCGAATATACCGGGATTCTTGGCCCCCGGAGGAGAAGAATTCAATCCGGGGCCAGAGACGAGGCTTGATTGCTCAGAGCTTTTGTGTAATAAAGTTTTATTAAAGTATAAAGGAGCTAGAGAAAGCTTCTGACATAGGCATCAAAAGGGGGCAGAAAGAGTACCTGCTTGCTAGTGTTAACAACGAAGCTATATAATCTCCAATGAATCCAAAGAATGTCTGGAGGTTGTAAAGACCTCATCAGACCTACTCCCATGATTTACATTTTAAGATAACAGAAGATTTAATACAGAGACTGTCCTTAGGCAAGATACATTATTGTTATATAATCCTAAGGAATGTGGAGAAAGAAAAAAGTTTGTCCTTTCTTCCTCCTTGAGAATTCCAGACCCCTCTCTCCTTGGGGACCCCTAGACTCCCTATCAACCTGCCTAGGAACTGACTCTCTCATAAGTAGGTCACTTAAACTTCTTATGTCTTGAATGTTTCTATCTCAAACCAAAATGTGGATAAAAGGAGGAAAGAAGGGAAGAAGGGAGAGATGAGGGGAGGGAGGCGCTGGAGGAAATGAGGAGAAACACTACAGTTCTTAGAGCAAAGGCAGATAGACCCCAACATAGCTACTACATCCTTTATTTATTTTTTTTTTAAGTAAGTGTTGGTTTTATGGCAAAATTATAATATATAGGCAGTGTATGAAGTTATTTCAGATGACAGATTTAATTCTTTTCCTTACAAGTAAAAGCTGCAATTACCACATTAGAACTTCGATGCAGAATATCTAATACATATAAAGCTTCAGTCTCAGGCCTTGAGAAGCTGTGAATGAAAGTTACCACACCGTTGGAGTCTGTGGATATCAGTATATTGTCCTTTCCCTTCCACCAGTCCATCTTTCCGGTTTCCAGTGTAGACAAATTCCATTAGGAGTGGTACGAATACCTACTCCATTTCTTGCAAAGATTCCAGAAGATGTTCTTGTACCATCCCTGTCTGACACACAGAGGAGATTTTCTGGACTCTGCAATTTCCTCTAGACCACCAGCTTTGTCTACCTCCTTCATGTTATAAATATCAAAGGTGAGATTCCAGAGGTGTGAGGCCACCTTCCCAAAGACTCGGAGCCAGAATCTGGAAAAACCAAGAATGGAACCCAAGATTTTGGACCTTGATCTTCAGCAGAAGTGAGACCTCTTCTCCAGGAGGGACTTTGAAAGTGAGCCAGAGGATCATCAGTTTAGTTGAACAGGCAACAGAAAGCTGTTGTAGTCCTGGGAGCAGAAGTGTGAAGTCATGCTTTTGAAGCTTTGGTTTGAAAGTGTCACGCAAGCGTATGTTCCTCAGTTCTTTGTCTCGTCACAACAAAGATTTGGAGCAACGGACATTAAAGCCCTCGGCGCATCACAGCTCTCGGGTCTTGGACAAACCATGTTACAGCTCAGGCAAATCAGTGTTACAGCTCCATTTTATTTAGAAGATAGCAGGAGAATCCAAGACTCGAAGAGAAGAGAGTGGAAGAGTGCGTGGGGAGGGAGAAAGAGAGAGAGAGAAAGAGAGAGCACGCGCATGCACGCAGGAGAGAGAGTCCGAGAGAAAGCGCTTTGGCTCCTCCTTTTTTTTTTTTTTTTTTTTTAATTTTATTTTATTTTTAAACTTTACATAATTGTATTAGTTTTGCCAAATATAAAAATGAATCCGCCACAGGTATATATGTGTTCCCCATCCTGAACCCTCCTCCCTCCTCCCTCCCCATACCATCCCTCTGGGTTGTCCCAGTGCACTAGCCCCAAGCATCCAGTATCGTGCATCGAACCTGGACTGGCAACTCGTTCCTTACATGATATTTTACATGTTTCAATGTCATTCTCCCAAATCTTCCCACCCTCCTTTTATATGTTTTTTCCTCCACCTGGGCCTGCCCTATGCAAATTGGGCTTAGCCAGGAGTGCTGTTTTGTTCTGTTTGTTCTGCCTGAAGTCTTCACTCTGGTCCTCGGACCTTCCTTGTCTTTTAGCCACCGCCATTTTGGACTCCTTTTCCCTATTCTACCTACCTAACATTCCCCCCTCAAGAGATAGGAGGCCCAATTCTTTGGGAATAGGGGTGTCGAGGTCTTTCTGGCTACTTCCTGCTGAACTGGGGTGGCGAGGGGTATTGGGCCTCCCCCTCTTGCTAGTCTCAATCCTGAGTCCTTATAGCAGTTTCCAAGGGTGTGTGATATTTTCCGTGGTCAGCTGTAGTTTTATATCTTTGTTGAACTGGCACTGCATGTTGTAGCTAGTTGACCTGGGCAGAGACAAAACAGGTTAGACAATTGACAGTACATGGAATAATCATAGGCATCATCAATATAGCATAACAAGGACTAGTAGGGACATTGGTCAATTTTAAATTCACATGGCCAGGATGGCTCAAGTCCCCCCTTGTTCAGGGATCAGAAGATCTATCTCCTGTCTGTTTTGGAGTACAGTCTCTGTCAAGCTGTGCTGGCTCCTTAGAGCTATACTGAGAAATCTTATCCCTAGAAACCAGATTTTGGGTGTGTTCATTAGAATGACACTCATTGGTAGTTCTGAATAGGTAATCTGAGATCTCCCAGGGGCTCACAGGTGTATTGAGTGTCCTCTTCTGTTTTCTTCCATGGCTTGACTCGTGAGTAGTGAATCCAGGAGTCATGTCCTGGTACCATGACTGCTGTGGGGGTAGAAAGTATTACAGGGTAGGGGCCCTTCCATGTGGGCTGGAGTTGAGCCTTTGGGGACCCATCTTTCCAGACTTTAATTAGGACTTGAGTTCCTGGAGCATATAGTGGTGACTCTTTAGAATCTTTTGGGTCCTGGTTCATACCCCACAAGCGTATATCCTGTTGGAATTGCCCAATGGCCATGGTATAAGACTGGAGGGTCTGAACCTCTGGATCTAGGAAGAGGTCAATGACATAAACAAAAGGTCTCCCATATAGCATCTCATAAGGACTAAGACCAACCTGTTCCTTAGGGGCAATGCGGGTGCAGAGGAGAGCTATTGGTAAAGCCTCCTTCCATCCCAGGGAGGTCTCCTGGGTTATCTTTTTTATCGCTGATTTTAAGAATTGATTGGCTCTTTCTACTTTTCCTGAAGATTGAGGCCTCTAGGCACAATGGAGATAATAAGTAATGCCCAATGTTTTCGAGACTCCTTGGGTGACCTTAGAAGTAAATGATGTCCCATTGTCACTTTGTAATGACCTGGGTAGACCAAATCTTGGAATGATTTCATGGAGCAGTTTTTTTAAACCACCTCCTCAGCCTTCTCAGTCCAGGTGGGAAAGCCTTCAATCCATCCTGTGAATGTATCTATCATAACTAATAGGTATTTATACGCTTGAGAAACTGGCATCTGGGTGAAGTCCACCTGCCAGTCCTCTCCTGGGTAGGCCCCACGTCATTGGACGGGCTGGGCCAGCTGGGGTCTTCGAGCTCCTTGGGGGTTGTTTAATTGGCAAGTGGGACAAGAGGAGACCACCTGTCTTATAGTTGTTTGGAGGCCTGTTCCTGTGAAGGACCTTTCTAGTAATCTTTGGAGGGCCTTTTCTCCTAAATGAGTAGTGGCATGTAAGGAGTTAACCAACTTCCATTGGAGGCTTCCAGGCAGAAAAAGGAGTCCCTCCTTTTGGAACCACCCCACATGATCTTCTTGAAAGCCCTCGCTCTTAGCTTTAAGAATCTCACCTTCAGTATATGAAGGAGTTCCTGGCAAATTAGTCTGTGGAACTAAGGTGGCAATCCCTATTAGGTCATGGTTCTGTAATGCTGCTCTCCTAGCTGCCTGATCAGCTGCTTGGTTCCCTCGTGCCACTTCCGTGTTCCCTTTTTGGTGTCCTTTACAATGGGAGACTGAAACCTCAGTGGGCAGATGGACTGCCTCCAAGAGTCGAAGAATCTGATCACCATATTTGATTGGGGACCCTCGGGTGTTCAAGTGGCCCCTTTCTTTCCAAATAGACACATGTGCATGTAGCACCAGAAAGGCATACCTGGAGTCAGTGTAAATGGCTATTCTTTTTCCTTTTCCCAGCTCTAAAGCTCGGGTCAGGGCTATGAGCTCAGCTAATTGGGCTGAAGTACCTGGTGGCAGAGGCTTAGCCTCTATGGTCTCAAAATTGGAGACTACTGCATACCCGGCTCTTCTTTTTCCATCCAAGACAAAGCTGCTTCCATCAGTGTACCAGATTTCCTCAGGATTGGTCAGAGGATCTTCTGACAATCCCTCTCGGGGTTTTGTCCAGTGGTCCAAGGTTTCTAGACAAGAGTGAAAGGGGAGAGAGCCCTCGGGGGTAGGGAGGAGGATGGCTGGGTTAAGAACCTCACAAGGGGATATAGTGAGGCCTGGATTTTCCATCAGCATTACTTGATATCTGAGGATTCTTTGATCAGACATCCATAAATGGCCTCTCCCATTTAGGAGTTATTTTACTTGGTAGCTGGTAAAAATAGTTAGTTTGCCCCCATAGGAGAGTTTTAAAGCATCTTCTATCATGATTGCAATAGCCACAAGATTTTGAAGGCAGGGGGGCCAACCTCGGGAAGTTGGATCGAGCCTCTTGGATAAGTAAGCTACAGGCTGGGGCTCAGATCCCAACCTTTGAGTTAACACTCCCAAGGCTATTCCCTCTCTTTCATGGACATAAAGTTGGAATGCTTTTTCTGGGTCTGGCAATCTCAAGGCAGGTGCCTGAGTTAAGGCCTGTTTTAGTGTAGCCTCTGCCTCCTTTTGAGGAGTTCCCCACATCAGTGGGATTGAATCATCCCGTCCCTTTAAGCTTTCATATAAGGGCTGGGCAACTAGACCATAGTTGGGTATCCAGATTCTACAATAACCAGTTAGCCCCAGGAAAGCTCGCAATTGTTTTCAAGTCATGGGGGAGGGCAACTGGAGGATTCCTTGTACCCGATCAGAGGACAGCCTCCTGGACCCGTGTGTAATCTGAACTCCCAAGTAAGTGACCTTTGTCTTGACCATCTGTGCCTTAGCACGGGAGACTTTGTATCCCCTTTCTGCCAAGAAGTTTAGAACCTGAATTGCATGTTGTTTGGCACTTTTTTCATCTGGAGAGCAGATTAGTAGGTCATCTACGTATTGTAATATTTTCCCATTAGGTCCCAGGTCCAGATCTAGGAGATCCCGGCTAAGGGCCTGTCCAAACAGGTGGGGGCTATCTCTGAACCCCTGAGGTAATACTGTCCAAGTCATCTGTTGGTGTTTTTCTCCTGGGGCCTCCCACTCAAAGGCGAAAAGGTATTGGGATTCTTTAGCCAGTGGTATGCAAAAAAAATGCATCTTTGAGATCCAAGACTGTAAACCATTTGGCACTGGGTGGGATTTCTCCCAAGATTACATAGGGATTGGGTACTGTGGGATGTAGGGGGACTACAGCTTCATTTATAATCCGGAGATCTTGAACCATTCGCCAGGTTCTGTCTTTTTTCTTTACTGAGAGGATTGGGGTGTTACATGGCGAACTGGTAGGGACCAATAGCCCACAAGCAAGGAATTTATTTATTAAAGGCTGTAGTCCCTCCCAAGCCTCTCTTTTGAGAGGATATTGTTTCCGATTAGGAAATCTAGTGGGATCTCAGAGGACAATGATGACCGGTTCAGCTTGGTGGGCTCGTCCAGGAATCCCCTGGTCCCACACCTGGGGGTTAATTTTGTCTTCCCATAGTTTTTGGTCCCTCTGTATTGCAGGTGTAATGGGTTCTTCAGTAGTAACCAGGAGCTGTAGAGCTCTAGGGGCTGAAAAACTTCCCATCACAAGGGTAGTCCCCAGTTTAGTGAGTATATCTCTTCCCAATAAGGGGGTAGGACACTCAGGGACCACCAGAAACTGGTGGGAAAATATTTGTCCATCCCAGCAACAAAGAAGTGCTTGGGTGAATCTTTTAGTAGTTGCTTTTCCTGTAGCACCCAAAATGGTACACGTTTGGGAGGAGAAGGCTCTGGAGTAGGAGATCAAGACAGAGTAGGTAGCCCTTGTGTCAACCAAGAAATTCTCGAACCTACCTGCCACATCCAGTTGTACACTTGGCTCCAGCCCAATGGATAAGAAAGGGTGGATCCAAGAGAATTTTCCAAGGAAGAAGCCATCAGACTTTGGAGTAATGAAGGTTGAGAGCAAGAAGCAAAGACAAACCCGACTGTCGTAACCGTGGAAGCCAGCTCACTGTTTCACAAGCTTGCAGTCACTCGGTGGCCCCATCCTGAGAGAAAGCCAGGCCCATCCCCGATCCTGCGTTAGGAGGATGACAGTTCTGTCAGCAGCATCAGAAAGCCACCAGCTTATTCCTGGGCCAGCCAAGAACATGCCCATGTGGGTCTGTCAGTCTGTTTCTAGCTCTTTCTTTCCATCATGAAGGTACAAAGGAAAATGCTCAGAGCATGCTTTAGGCAAAGCATATTTTATCCCAAAGCTGAGAAAGGGAAAAGTTCACCTCTCATACCATCAATGCCAGGGTTTTGAAAGCACCAAGAAATGGATGAAAGAAAACAAGCTGCAGCAAGGGTGCTGATGCTTTAGTTAGGAGCCATCTGAAGTGGCATGCATGCCGCCTGGCAGAGCAGGCACCAAGGAGGGAAATACAAAAGGAGATTTGATTGAAGTGCTTTGGATGACAATTTTCTCAAATAAATAACTGGATAAGCATCCCATTCAAGAGAAAGTGGGCTCCTTTTTTGTCCTGAACATACACATACATCATGAAACAGTGAGGCAGAGAAGAGATGTTATCTTGTGGACATTTTTCTTAAGGGAAAAAAAAGACGTTTGTTATTAAAAATGAAACACTTGGGTATTCTGATGTGGTGGTCCTCAGTCTTCCTGTGATGGACTGTGATGTTGGAGTTTAGATTGCTATGCGTGTCGCTCTGCCCTGAACTACATTTTTCATATGCACTGAGGCTCTCAGAATTGAAGGCAAAGGAAGTTAGAGAAGAGGCTACCACTGATGCCCAGGACTCCAGTCACTTGTGTGCAAAAGCCTTCACCGAATATCTAGAATAGAGGAGAAACCATCCCCAAAGATTAGCCCCTTCCTGTACTGCTCTCAACTATAGTGATGAGCAGGGCTACAGGCTTTTAGACATCAAAATAGCCAAGATTTCTGTTCCCAATGGTTCTTTTAATTCATAACTATAGCTAACATTTATAGAGTACTTGACAGTTTACAAAAGCACTTAGACAGGCATTATCTCATTTGATTCTCACAATGTGCAAGCAGTTTAGTCCATTTAGGCTGCTGTAACAAAATACCATAGATTCAGTGACTTACAAACAGCAGAGATTTATGTCTCACGGTGTTGGAAGCTAGAAAGTTCAAGATCAAGGTGCTGGCAGATTCAGTATCTGATGGGAACCTACTTTTTGGTTCATAGCAGCTTCTCACTGCATCCTCAGGTAGCAGGAGTGAGGGGTTTTCTGAGGTCTCTTTTATAAGGGCATTGATCCCATTCATGAGGGCTCCAGCCTCATAACCTAATCATCTTACAAAGGCCCCAACCTCCTAACACCATCACTTTGGGTATTAGAATTTTAGCATGCTGATTTAGGGGGTCACAAACATTCAGATCATAGCAGTAACATAGAGGCTATTATTCTGTACTGATGAGGGAATGGAGGGTCAGAGAGGTATACTGACTTGCTCAAAAGTACACAATTTAAAGGGGCTTCCCAGGTGGCTGCTGTGCTGTGCTTAGTCGCTCAGTTGTGTCCAACTCTTTGTGACGTCATGGACTGTGGCCTGTCAGGATCCTCTGTCCATGGAGATCCTCCAGGCAAGAATAATGAAGTGAGTTGCCATGCCCTCCTCCAGGGGATCTTCATAACCCAGGGATCAAATCCAGGTCTCCGACATTGCAGGCAGATTATTTATCATCTGAGCTACCAGGTAAGCTCTGGTGGCGCTAATGGTAAAGAACCCACCTGCCAACCCACCAAAGCAGCTTGTTAAATATTTTAACAATTCTTCCTTCAAAGGATGGCCATGCAAACAAAGGAGAATAATTTGGTTCATTATTATTTTCTGTCTAGAAGTCTCAAAAGAATTTCTAATTCCTGTTAATTTATTAAGCAAAGAAGGAAAGCTCAAACTTACCAATGTCTTTCCTGGAACATTACAATGCATTTTACTCTCATATTCTAGTTTTCAGTTAATGTATACTGAATATATGGAGAAGGCAATGGCACCCCACTCCAGTACTCTTGCCTGGAAAGTCCCATGGATGGAGGAGTCCGGTAGGCTCAGTCCATGGGGTCGCTAAGAGTCGGACACGACTGAGCTACTTCACTTTCACTTTTCTTTTTCATGCATTGGAGAAGGAAATGGCAACCCACTCCAGTGTTCTTGCCTGGAGAATCCCAGGGACGGGGAGCCTGGTGGGCTGCCGTCTATGGGGTCTCACAGAGTCGGACACAACTGAAGTGACGCAGCAGCAGCAGCAGCAGCAGCAGCAGCATACTGAATATAACAGTGTAGAACTTAAAAGACAAAAAAACAATGGAAAAGAAACCAAGATTTACCCAGCACCTATTATACAAGTTAGCAAGAGTGATTAAGCTTACAAAACAACCTTGTAAGACAGCTGGCCTCTTGGTACAGAAGAGATCAAGGCCTAGGAAGCCTGTAAAATTTGTCCATGGTGTGACTAGTGCATCACTGAGCCAGAATTTAACCTCAGAAAGTGTGTCTGCCTCATACTATTTCAACTATAGCACAGACCCCTTGATTCTAGAGATTGCTAGAATTCTATTGAGTGCTACTTATAAGTAAAGTGAAAGGAAGTGTTAGTCACTCACTTGTGTCTGATTCTTTGTGACCCCATGAACTGTAGCCCCTTAACCCCACCAAGTTCCCTAGCTCTTTCAAGAACCTAATGTTACAGCATCTGTATATTTCAAAGTGTGGCATTCCCTGCTGACTTATACTGAAGTGTCAAGTAACTGCAAAAGGCCACTGTGTCCAAGGACACAAACCAGAATTCTCTAGTATTATCTTTAGAGGGCCACAGTGCATTTCCTCCCAGTGTTGATTCACAGTGGATTCCACTATCATCCTGACCTAGAAGATGGAATTTCATACCTCGAGCACAGCACTGTAAGGGATTCCTCCTTCCCTGAACCTCTGTATGTGTTGCCTCAGCTGGGTGCTATGATTACATACTCTCGTTTAACCCTCACAGTAGCCCTATGACATAGAAAGTGTTAGCCCCAGTTTGCAGATGGGGAAACTGAGGCTTAGAGTGGTTACACAACATGCTGCCTCCCACAGCTCCAAGTGTGATAGGGGTCGCAAACCCTGAGGCTGGGCTCTTTGCTGACTTTTTACTTATACCCACTTATTTTATGTTGAACATCGTCTCTTACGATTATAACAGCTGCAAAGGGAGAGTGTTTAAGGGCCATGTGTGCTACCTGGGATTTCAGTGACGATCTACTATTAAAGTCTCCATAATATTTGCACAAGGATCTGGGAAGAAATTCAGTGCCATCAGGTTTGGTCAAATAAAACAAACCAACCCAGTGATTTTAAATGTGTCAATGTGAAAAGTGAGGAAACTGTGCTGGTGTGAGTTAGGTTAGAAGCGATGGGTGAGAAAGGGAAATTAAGGAAACAATTTAGGTTTATAACATGAAACTTACCAGAAAAAAGAAGGTGACAGAAATGATAAAAACAAACAAAAACCCCAAATCAGAGAATGCTTCTTATCTGAATGTTTGACCAAACTACCACAATATTTGCCTATGGAACATTATTTAATATATTTAACCTAAACTTCCTCAAATTCTACCAGCATAGTAGAAACAAATCATAGTGTAGTAGTAATGGTAAATTATAAAGTATCTTATTTCTTGCCCAACCCCCTCACTTCCTTTATAAAGTCAGCTTTTACTTCACCTGCAAAGGGTCCCTGAGTTACACTGGCAATTTCTGAGGGTAGATCAAATGCGGTCAGACACGGTCCTCTGGTTCCAACCAACTTGCCAATGTCTACTGCCTATGAAGCCACTCCCTAAGATGCCTCTCCAGTCCCAATGCTGCCACCATGAGAGACCAGGGGTGAGGATCCACCATCTCTCACAGGCAGTAGCTCATTAGTTGGACTGAGAAGAGAGAATTCTTACCTTTCTAGGTCCCACTCAGCAAGTCATGAACCAAAACCTCCTGCATTGGCTGCTGTCCTTGACACATCCCAAGCCCACCTTCATCTCCCCCAACTCCTCCACTTCCCCTGCACTCCTCACTCCTTCTGTGGAAACAAGTCCCTCGACTTCTGCCTGGAGCCCCTCCCTGCAGGGTGTTCATCACCATCCACAGCCTTGGGAGAGGTTAAAGATCTTCCTAATCCTTCCTTGAACTGACTGCTTTCAAGTACTCCACATACAAATTGTTTCCGGAGGCATCCTGTCCCCACTCAACCTTCCATCAAATCAACAATTTAAAAGAGATGCTCCATTCTGACTGGTATGAAATGGTACCTCATTGTGGTTTTGATTTGCATTTCTCTGATAATGAGTGATGTTGAGCATCTTTTCATGTGTTTGTTAGCCATTTGTATGTCTTCTTTGGAGAAATGTCTATTTAGTTCTTTGGCCCATTTTTTGATTGGGTCGTTTATTTTTCTGGAATTGAGCTGTGGGAGTTGCTTGTATATTTTTGAGATTAGTTATTTGTCAGTTGCTTCATTTGCTATTATTTTCTCCCCTTCTGAAGGCTGTCTTTTCACCTTGCTTATAGTTTCTTTTGTTGTGCAGAAGCTTTTAATTTTAATTAGGTCCCATTTGTTTATTTTTGCTTTTATTTCCAATATTCTGGGAGGTGGGTCATAGAGAAGTGTACACCCGTGGTGGATTCACGTTGATGTATGGCAAAACCAATACAATATTGTAAAGTAATTAGCCTCCAATTAAAATAAATAAATTTAAATTAAAAAAAATTAAAGAGATGCTCCAAAGCTACTGGCCATATCTACCCATCACTAAGCTCAAACACCTAAATCCTTAAATGCTAAAATCACCTGGATCCCATACATCCATATGTCACCCTAGTTCTTCATCCAGGGCCCAGCAATATTTGCTAAATGAATAATTTACAGGACCACTTAATAGGTTCCTAAAACAATTCCATACCTCTCCTTTGCATTGGGTTTTCTCTCTCTTTGCTATAATGGGTGAGCACTGCTATGATACACAATGGAGCCCATGGGAGTCATAAATAAAATAACGTGAGATCAAGTGAAAAAGTGAGGATGAAATCATTCACTTCCAAGAATGGTCAAGCAAAATAAACAGTGAAGGTGGTGATAGGGGCACATGTACAAAGGAATTAGAAGACCAGAAAGAGGGCTGTGGTGAAGAGGTTGAACTACTTCTCCTTGGCACTGTACTCAATCCAACGCATTGGTACACATTTATCAAGTTCTTAATATCACTGAACCTTTTTCCTTCCTGTTGGTCTCATTGCCCAGTGTTTCCAATAAGGATGCCCCAGTTATCTGGAGTAAAACTCTACTCTTTTAGTCTTTAGCATAGATAAACAGGAGCAGCTGCTACTTTGTATGAATCAGACTGAATTTCAGAGAAGGGAAAACTAAATGATTATCCACATTTAAACCAATTTTTCTTTGCTTTTACTTTGTTGTCCATGAACTATCATTAAGCAGATACTCAGCAGAGCCAGAAAAAGCCAAGTCAAATGAAAGGTGTTGGCTGGTATGTCCCATTCAATATAGAAGTTCCTTCAATGACACCAAGGACATACCAGAGATACAAAATGGTGTGTGTGGTGAGGAAAGAGGTCCCTCTGATTTGGAAAAAGCAAGCTGGTAGCCTGGAAAAGTACGTATAAACATGGACACTCCATATTCCAGGGTTGCCCTCAGTGATTTTTAATCTAAAACAGAAGTAGATTTCTCTTGTGAACTTTTTTCTTGGCCTGATTTGGGGTAAGCAGCCTCCAAACTCTGACCAAGTCAAAGATAACAATCCTTGTTCAGTCACTAAGTCTTGTCTGACTCCTTGTGACCCCATGGACTGCAGCACACCAGGCTTCCCTGTATTTCACCATCTTCTGGAGCTTGCTCAAACTCATGTACATTAAGTCAATGATGCCATCCAACCATCTCATCCTCTTTCTCCCCCTTCTTCTTCCTTCAATCTATCCCAACATTAGGGTCTTTTCCAATGAATTAGCTCTTTGGATCAGGTGGCCACAGTATTGGAGCTTCAGCATCCAGTGAATATTCAGGGCTGATTTCCTTTCAGACTGACTGGTTTGATCTCCTTGTTGTTCAAGGGACTCTCAAGAGTTTTCCAGCACCACAATTCAAAGGCATCAATTCTTGGCACCCAACCTTCTTTATGGTCCAATTCTCACATCCATATAGGACTATTAGAAAAACCACAAATTTGACTATATGGACCTTAGTCAGCAAAGTGATGTCTGTGCTTTTTAATATGCTGTTTAGGTCTCTCATAGCTTTTCTTTGAAGGAGAAAGCATCTTTTAATTTCATGGCTGCAGTCACCATCTGCACTGATTTTGGAGTTCAAAAAAATCAAATCTGCCACTGTTTCCGTAACAATCCTAGCTGACACCAATCGAGTGTTCACAAAGGACCAGCGCCATGTTAACACAGCAGGAGACATAAATGGAATGACTCGAGTATCCCTCTGCAAGCTCTCCTCTCCCCTGTGTTTTCCTTACTCTTATGGCCAGCTGAAAATGCTTCCACCTTTATCAGTCTGACAAAAATATTACAGGGCAGGGTGACTGTTCCTTTGTTCGCTTTTTAGATTCTAATTGAAGTCAACAAAGCATGTTTTGGGGAAGGAGGCAGGAATTTTTAAGAACATTACTCTAAGAAGTATGGTAGCAAAATGTGGGCACATAAAAAGCTATTAATGACATAATTGGAGGTTATGAAAAAACTCCAGCTTGCTTTTTCAACTACCGTTTATCAAGTACTTAACGAAGCATTAGGTACTGTGCTAAGAACGTTACGTGCATTCACATTATCTCATTTAATCTTCACAACATCCTCGTTAGGAAGCACTATTTTTATCCTCATTTTACTGAGAGAAAAACTGAAGTTCAGAGGACACATGGAATATGAGGAGCACAGCAGAGGCTGAGCCTCTGATCTGTCTGATGCTAAAGCCCTGCCCTTAAACTCACAGGGCTTCTTCCAGGCCCCGTATTTGCTGGAGCCTGCAAACTCATCATGGCATCTTGCCTCACTCTCATCCTCCCACTATCACCACAGAGCAGCAGA
Organism: Bos javanicus; assembly: GCF_032452875.1. Classification (NCBI taxonomy): domain Eukaryota; kingdom Metazoa; phylum Chordata; class Mammalia; order Artiodactyla; family Bovidae; genus Bos; species Bos javanicus. The sequence continues at coordinate 31,300,536 of NC_083878.1, read as the reverse complement.
GGGGTGTCCAAAACTCAAGTCTGATCATCTCACACCCCTGCAGAAACCCTCTCAGAGCTCCTGGAATTCCCTAAGTTCCCCAATGTGGCCTAGCAAGAGCCTTCCTGACTTGACTTTGGCTCACATAAAGACTCAGGTTTTGTACATTCCTCACTCTTCTGCCTTCCTCGTGATAATTTTTCTACAATTCCTGGGAAATGCCAACTTTTCTCTTCTTTGCACATCTTGGTACGAAATGTTCCCCCTAACAAAATAGAGGGGGAACCCTATTAAAATAGATAAACTCCTGATTACCTATTTTAACACAGATAGGTAATTTCAACACCTACAGGATGTGGCACAGTCACCTCTTCTCAGAAGTCTTCAAGACTCCACAGGCTCCTTGAGCTGCCAGTCCTGAATCTGTGTGATTGTGCTCATCACGCCCAATCACTCTTCTCTCTGACCTCTAGATTGGGTTCTTAAGAGCAACAACTGTACTTTATTCACTGCCTCAATCCCTGAGCTCAACACCATGCCTGACACAGACTAGGCTTTCTATTCATCAGCAGAGTGAGTGCAGAAACCTTGGTGCTAAAAGCCAACTCTTACTAATGATGCAACCAGGGCAGGAGATCCTGAGAGCATGGTCTTGTTACCCTTTTCATGATATATTACAGCATGATGGAAGGGGACTGTGTCTCCAGCTGTGTGTCCTACTGGAATACATGTGGCCTCTTAGTTTCAAGTCCCAGCTGCTCCCCTAAGTGAGCCCTCATCAAGAAGAGCTTCTCCTTATCATTTTCCTCTCATCTTCTCTGCAACAATCCCATTTTCATATTCACCCCAGCACTTTCCTCAAATTATAATCATCGCATTTCTCTAGATGTCACAGTCCACTTCAAAAGGGACCACTGTCAACCCCATTCTTCCCTCTTTCCACTAACTTGGAACACTGTCTGGCACATAGAAGATGGTCAGTAAATATGTGTCAAGTGAATGAATAATCTACCTCTTTGAACTTGGTGTGAGGTAATAATAAATATCACAGGTTGATTGCCATGTCTGAGGTACTGGGTTAAAAGTTGGTGTTCAAAACATGTCTGCAGGTATTGTGCATTCAGACACAAGGAGGTGCATTCACCTAGAAGGATCTCTCTGTTTTCATTCTGCCGTCTATGGGGTCGCACAGAGTCGGACACGACTGAAGTGACTTAGCATAGCATAGCATAGATGTTCTGGTTGGTCCCCATGAAGGGCTGTGCTGTGGCCAAGTCTTTTATCCCTCTGCCCTTCTCCCTGTAAGCCAGGTGTTCTCCACTCACCACTTTCGGGTTGGAGGGAGTCAGCTGCTTTCTGTCTACCTCCTGCCCCCTAGAACCAGGCTTTCACTAGATCATCCTTTAAGAGCAGGAAGGAGGCCAAACAAACTTTTCATCCAAATGACTTAAATCAAATTTTAGTCCTTTATCTTTTAGCATAGGGTAAAAATACTTTTTCTGAATATCTTTCAAGGAATCCTTATTCCTTCCTGTGATATTGTTTTATGACAACCAAAGGCATGTTTGATCACTGTAACAACATTCAGCTCTGAGCCTAGTATATTTTTAACACTTCCTTCCCCATAAAATTTCTGCTTTCACTGGAATTCAGGGTATCTCAACCTCTCCAAGGCAGAGTGAAACATCACCCCAACTTCTTACTTCCTCAATATTATAATATTGTAATGATTGCTACTATAATACTTATTACCCTTTCTGAGATATCTTCACAAATACTGTCTCTTTTGAGTTCTGCTGAAGCTCCTTATTCCTTAGTGCTTAGAGTTCTGGCAATCGAGACTCAGAAATAGTAATTCACTTACCCAAGGTCACATAGCTGTAAGTACTGGAGTCAAAGTTTAAACATGGGACACCAAGCTAATATGGAAACCTTCTTGTTGACTCACTTTTTTTCCTCTGAAGACTTCTCTGAAGGCAAGACTGTGGTTTATAAACAAAGGAAAATAGAGCAGTCTGGTTGTGACACATTATGTCAAAACGATGCATTAAGAGAACGTTGTCTTGGTTGACAACGAATGTAAGAGTCCACAGAGGCTCCCAGGATGCAGAACTGATTGCTCCTCAATCACCATGTTTAGCATTCGATAACACTCAGCCCCGTGAAGTGAGACTTGGCAAAGCTTCCATCAGTGCAGGTGGCTGTAACTGGCAATGTGCTGATGCTGGGGTTCCAGGGTTATTTGTCTGTACAAATGGGGTCTTTGGGTCTCTGATAACCAAAGAGGGAAGTAAAAAAGACGGATTGCTGGAACGCAAGTCTGCAGTGAAGCAACATGACAGCATAACCATCCTGCTGATTGGAAGAGCACTGTACTTTGTTGCCATGATCTGGGATCTGGGGAAATGAGCTCAACTAATTCTGCCATGTCTTGAAGGCTACAAATAGCTGTGAAAAGAAGAGAAGCCAAAAGCAAAGGAGAAAAGGAAAGATATAAGCATCTGAATGCAGAGTTCCAAAGAATAGCAAGGAGAGATAAGAAAGCCTTCCTCAGCGATCAATCCAAAGAAATAGAGGAAAACAACAGAATGGGAAAGACTAGAGATCTCTTCAAGAAAATTAGAGATACCAAGGGAACATTTCATGCAAAGATGAGCTCGATAAAGGACAGAAATGGTATGGACCTAACAGAAGCAGAAGATATTAAGAAGAGGTGGCAAGAATGCACAGAAGAACTGTACAAAAAAGATCTTCACGACCAAGATAATCATGATGGTGTGATCACTCACCTAGAGCCAGATATCCTGGAATGTGAAGTCAAGTGGGCCTTAGAAAGCATCACTACGAACAAAGCTAGTGGAGCAGATGGAATTCTGGTTGAGCTATTTCAAATCCTGAAAGATGATGCTGTGAAAGTGCTGCACTCAATATGCCAGCAAATTTGGAAAACTCAGCAGTGGCCACAGGACTGGAAAAGGTCAGTTTTCATTCCAATCCCAAAGAAAGGCAATGCCAAAGAATGCTCAAACTACCACACAATTGCACTCATCTCACACGCTAGTAAAGTAATGCTCAAAATTCTCCAAGCCAGGCTTCAGCAACATGTAAACCATGAACTTCCTGATGTTCAAGCTGGTTTTAGAAAAGGCAGAGGAACCAGAGATCAAATTGCCAACATCCGCTGGATCATAGAAAAAGCAAGAGAGTTCCAGAAAAACGTTTATTTCTGCTTTCTTGACTATGCCAAAGCCTTTGACTGTGTGGATCACAATAAACTGGAAAATTCTGAAAGAGATGGGAATACCAGACCACCTGACCTGCCTCTTGAGAAACCTATATGCAGGTCAGGAAGCAACAGTTAGAACTGGACATGGAACAACAGACTGGTTCCAAATAGGAAAAGGATATGTCAAGGCTGTATATTGTCACCCTGCTTGTTTAACTTCTATGCAGAGTACACCATGAGAAACGCTGGGCTGGAAGAAGCACAAGATGGAATCAAGATTGCCGAGAGAAATATCAATAACCTCAGATATGCAGATGACACCACCCTTATGGCAGAAAGGGAAGAGGAACTCAAAAGCCTCTTGATGAAAGTGAAAGAGGAGAGTGAAAAAGTTGGCTTAAAGCTCAACATTCAGAAAACTAAGATCATGACATCCGGTCCCATCACTTCATGAGAAATAGATGGGTAAACTGTGGAAACAGTGTCAGACTTCGTTTTTGGGGCTCCAAAATCACTGCAGATGGTGATTGCAGCCATGAAATTAAAAGACGCTTACTCCTTGGAAGGAAAGTTATGACCAACCTAGACAACATATTCAAAAGCAGAGACGTTACTTTGCCAACAAAGGCCCTTCTAGTCAAGGCTATGGTTTTTCCAGTAGTCATGTATGGATGTGAGAGTTGGACTGTGAAGAAACCTGAGCACTGAAGAATTGATGCTTTTGAACTGTTGTTCTGAAGAAGACTCTTGAGAGTCCCTTGGACTGCAAGGAGATCCAATCAGTCCATCCTAAAGGAGATCAGTCCTGGGTGTTCTTTGGAAGAAATGATGCTAAAGCTGAAACTCCAATACTTTGGCCACCTCACACAAAGAGTTGACTCATTGGAAAAGACTGTGATGCTGTGAGGGATTGGGGGGCACGAGGAGAAGGGGAAGACAGAGGTTGAGATGGCTGGATGGCATCACTGACTCGATGGACATGAGTTTGGGTAAACTCCGGGAATTGGTGATGGACAGTGAGGCCTGGTGTGCTGCGATTCATGGGGTTGCAAAGAGTCAGACATGACTGAGTGATTGAACTGAACTGAACCAAAATGGGAATAATAAGTCCTCCTGAGACAACTCCCAGGTCACTGGAGAATGACAGGAGATAAATAGTGTAAAACATTTACGGCACTTTGGATGTAGTCAAGGGAAAGGTAGGGTTTGGTGCCAAAAACCCTGGCATCTGTGTTGGGGCCCATATACCTGAACTCAAGGCCTTCCTCAGTGTGTCCTTTACTGCACAGGTTTAGTTCAGAAACCACCTCCCACAAAATGTAACTGTCAATACAGGAAACCAACATGCAGGTTTCTAATGAAACTCTTCAATTAAAACAAGCTGTTGGGGGTTGTGGGAAGGGGAGACAGTAAATGAACAACCTCATGTTCTCACAGGCCCTACTCTGTTATCCTCCAGTTAAAGGGGGAAACATACATTTGTGAGAAAGGAAAACAAATTTGCAAAAGGCTTGAATGGTTTTCAATTTAAATCTCTCCTAACCTGCTGAGCTAACATCAGTTCTCTCTCCATCTGTGTGAATCCACAGCTCCCCCGAACATACGACAGAGATGGTATGGGATGAACTGTTTTCACAAACATCCTTTTAAATCCTGCTGCTGAGAAGATAAGAACTCATAAGAACCCAGAATGTAGGCTTCTCAGGGTTCAGCCTCTTCTTGTCCCACCATCCCCCACCCCTCATGCCTTCTGGACCTGCACCGACCCACAGAAAGGCCATCCACAGATTTCCAACCCATGCCCTGCCAGCAGAATAAACAATGGGTTAACGGCTTAGCCCTATCAGGCAGAACTAGCTCCAGGAGCTGCCAGCTTCACAGGCCTGGAGACGCAGGTGTGCTCTCAAGGCCACCAGTAGCTAAGCCTGGCACTGAAGGGCACCTTGCCCAGCAGCATATCTGTCCCCGCCTCTTACATCACAGCTCCCAGGATGCCATCCCACCTCCTTCCTTCCTGCTGTTCAAACATGACCTACCTACCAACCGACCTTCCCCTCATCTTCTCCTTTCACATTCCTGTGGGCTTTTCTTTTCCCCTCCAATTGCCTTCTCGCAACAGGGCATTTGGGATTTGTCTGAGGCATAAAAGCTCTCAGGGATGGATCCCTAATGGCCCATAAGGCATTAATACACCTTCAAACATACAGCATGACCACCAGCTCATCCAAACACTTGGTGCAACTTGAAAACCCAAACAAAGCGTTGTTCATAACAACAAAGGCTTATAGGAACAAGAAAGACATCTCCTTCACTTGGTTACTATTGGGAAGTTACCCTCCCCAAAATGAAAACACAGTGGCAGTCAACATTTGGTCCTAGCGGCTTATGGAGACCTCTCATTTGGTGCTGTCTTGTATATCCTCACCAAGGGGTCTGCTACTTCTATTTAAAGATTCCAAAGGAGGGGCTTCTCTACCCTATCAATGCATCTATGCAGAAAGTAACAAATAACCCTAGCATCCCTAAGACTCTGCTTCAATGGAATATTCAGGTTGATTCCTTTAGGACTGACTGATTTGATCTCCTTGGTGTCCAAGGGACTCAAGAGTCTTCTCCAGCACCACAGTTCAAAGCATCAGTTCTTCTACATCCCCTGTGCTGTGCTTAGTCACTCAGTCATATCTGACTCTTTGTGACCCCATGGACTATAGCTTGCCAGTCCTCTGTCCATGGAGGTTCTCCAGGTAAGCATACTGGAGTGGGTTGGCATGCCTTCCTCCAGGGCAACATCCCCTAATTCCTCCCTGAATCATCCTCTACCCATGTTGTTTTAAAGAAAATTCCAGACCATTAATATTCTTGTCTGTATTTTATTTTCAAAAGTGGCATTTCTCTTACTCAACTTCACCTTCCTACTACAAAACATATACATTATCCCAAAGTACCTTGGGCACACAGATTTGCAGTTTTGTGAATGGAAATGTAATGATTAGAATGGGATTTTTCTCTTTGTTAGACTTGAGGACTCCAATGGAAGGAGGCTCACACACAACCCAAACCTTCATCTCCTTTTCTATGAGAAGTGACACCATAAAGTGAAGAGACTGCATAAGAGATTCTAGGTGCTCTCTGGATCCCTATCAGAGGCTGTGTTATCCTCTGCTTCCTCCTACAGAGGAAGTTGGGGGTAAGAGAAACCTGCTTCACTTACTGCACCAGAATGTGAGAATCACGTGGGGTGACCCACATGGACTCACTTTGCAAAGACAATGTACTATTCATATGTAAGAAATAATTCTTAAGGAGAAAAAGAAAGACACATTGCAGCAGCAGAGCTCAGTGGGAGTGTGTAAAGAACACGGAGATTTCCCTGTCAGCTCTCTTGTTTTGGCTCCTGGAGCCTTCTCTGCAGGCTCATAATGGACACTTGCTGAGGCGCCGTGGGGAGCACCAGCTGCCAAACTGTGTCAGGAGAGGCCTCCTCAGTGACGATCTCAATCAGTAAACCTGCCGCCCTGGGCAGTGGCTGCCTCCTCCTCCACTGTGCGGGGTGTTCAGACACAAAAGACACCATAGAAAGTGCATTTTTCACCTTCTTTGGAGATCTGAATGGAGGAACAAATCACTGCTCTTTGCTCTCAGAGAGAAGAGAAATCGTCTAATAATAATACTTTCCCTGGCCAGCCGGAGAGACGAAGTGACCAGCTGAGCAGCAAGGAGATGATGATTCTTTCAACAGAAACTATGATCTGGCTGCATTCAAAGACCAAAGGCATTTTAAAGGCAAAAATACCTGGGGAGAAGAATGGTCAGAGGATTTAAAACAAAAATTCACCTCATCCGGTTTCTTCACAGGGCCAGTCAAAAAAGCACAGGAGTGGGACAGGCACTGAGAAGGATGATGTAATGGTTGACTACACAATGGCCCTTTGTAAGGGAAGCATTCTGGGGGTGCCGTTCTCACTGGCACTCAGATCAGGGGCTCTCCTCTCTTCTAATGATTGGATGATGACAAGATAGCAACAAATAACCAATCAGGACAAAAACAAGTCCCTGGAGGTGGGGGGGTTCTACATGGCCCAAAGCCTTATATGATGTAGACTAAGAGTCCCATTTTCTTTCTTTTCTTTTTCTAGTTAAAGAAATCACTGCGTTTTCATAAAGGTAGGCTCAACTGCTGATATCAAGCAAAAGTACCTGGGGAGAAGAATGGTCAATGGATTAAAACAAAAATTCCCCTCAGCTGGTTTCTTCACAGTGCCAGCCAAAAAAAGTTTCTGATATCAACCTCCCCAAATCACAACAGCTTAACATGACAAAAACGTATCTAGCAAGGTCTCTGGCTGGGTGGCTCTGTCACTAAGTTCCACGTCCAGAACTCTGTACAGCCCCACCAGGATGTGCAGGTCTGGACATGTTGTTCCTGGCTGGGCCGCCATTTCTTGGCAACTACTTTCAGGCCATGGGAGGGTGGCACAAGCCGGGGGCTCTGGTGATTCTGACAAACCCTGGGATGGTTGGAAACTGAACAGAACTGTTAAATTACCAGGGATGGGGGGAACTGACAGATAGGTGTTTGTGATCACCTGCTTTGTGCAAAGATCTACACCACGTATTGTAAGGGAGATCAAGGGAGAAAATAGGACCTCTGATCCTCAAAGAGACTTAAAACCAATGAGGGTAACAAATGTGTAACTGGCGAACAACAAATTAGATGATAAACCTCCTCCCGTTCTATTTTCCTTGAATTGTGTCAGCTAATTGACTTTTATGGAGTATTGATGAACATCATGTACCTGCTTGTAGATAAATGATTTATAAGACAAGGCCTCATCACAAAAATGTATACTGAAGACATTAATGAGCAGAAGCAGTATGTGAACTGGTTAAGGATCAGTATTAGGGCAGACAGCCTGTGTTCAAGTGTTGAGTCTGCTACTTCCAAAAATGGATCTGTGCTTTCTTTTCTCACCCATAAAACGGAGGCTGTCCCTATCTCCTGGTTTATTGAAAGGATTAGATGTATTATAAAGGTAAAACATTTAAACCATGCCTTGTAGGGAGTGATTACCAAGTAAATCTTGGCTGTTGTTACTAAGTAATGCTGTATAAAATGTAAAGGGTGTAGACCACAGGTAAACATGAGAATTCTTGAATGACTCAGTTCACAACATGTAAATCCTGTTGCCAAATGCACTCTTGTTGGCCTCCTCTTGCAACTGTCCTGGCCTGCATTTCAGGCACTCCTGTGTGTTTTGCCCTCATCCTACAGCTCTACACTCCTTGCCTCTAGCCCCATCTGAACAGATTTGTCCTGATTTCCTAGGAGAAGTGGAAGTATCTTATTCATTTATTTATTAATGGGGGATATTTTATCCTTTTCCTAATTTGACGGTTTAGTTTCATTTTCCTAATATGGCAGAGTGGCTTCTCATATCCCCATCAAGGGATATAGGAAGGAGTAAGCCCTTAATTTCCAAGGGATCAGAAAAAGTGATACTGAGCTGTCAGGATTGTGGCAGGTGCAGGAAACTTTCCATGGCTGGTGGTTTTCTCTTTCTTTGACCAGCTTGCTGTATGTCTGGTCTACACATTGAAAACTAGGCTCAGCCCTTCCCAGCTCTCCTAATTGTTCCTTTGCTCCTAACTGCTCCTCTGTTTCCCACCTGGCACATGTTAGGCTATAAATGTTTACAGACTAAATGAATGAATGTCCTGCATCTATGTAAGTATTTAACTTTTTTGAGGTTAATTTGAACTTTTATTTGCAAGTATAACTTAACTATGCTGCGTCTACATCACGTCAGTCATGTCCAACTCTGTGCGACCCCATAGACAGCAGCCCACCAGGCTCCCCCGTCCCTGGGATTCTCCAGGCAAGAACACTGGAGTGGGTTGCCATTTCCTTCTCCAATGCATGAAAGTGAAAAGTGAAAGTGCAGTCGCTCGGTCGTGTCCAACTCTTAGTGATCCCATGAACTATAGCCTACCAGGCTCCTCTGTCCATGGGATTCTCCAGGCAAGAGTACTGGAGTGGGGTGCCAATAGATGCTTGCAAACTTTTTTGACCTACAACATACAATTTACATCACAATCCAACACACACACATGGGTATATGAGTATATATGTGCGTGTGTATACACACACACACACCTGAAACAAACATTTTGCCAAAAATGTCTACCCTAACACTGAGTGTTCTTTTTAAAACTTTTTGTGTGTGTGTGTGTGGCAGTTTCAGGTTTCTAAAAAAAATTGACAGGAAGATACAGGAATTTTCCATATGCCCTCTCCCCATGTCTAGCTTCTGACTCTTAACTATCTCTAATGTCTATCTTCTCATCACTGTTCACTATGACAATCACCTTCACCTTTAGGTCATGATTTCACTTCCATGCAAGCCCAGGCTGTGTTCTCAAAAGCACCCCAGACAGTAACTACGCAGGTCTCCTTACAGCCTCTTCTATGGCATTCCTTGATCTGTTCCGCTTTCATTTCTGAAATCCCCATGCTTAGCTCTACACAATAGATTCTTGGCAGGAGAATTATAGATGGGACACAATCAACACTTAATGAGCCTCCTCAGCCCTCCTGCCTGCTCTATGACCAGTCCCAAAGGTGCCAAAGTTCTAGGCTTGGTTTGGCCAAACACAGCAGATCAAGGGGTATGGGGAGCAAAATGCATGTGAGACGCGGAAAGCAAACACACTTAGGTACCTATCAATACATGCATTTTAGAGTCACAATGGGAGAGAAAAAAGAACTCCATCTGTGAAGTCAGAAAGGCCTTGCCTGAAACATCTCTGCTGCTAAATAATTTTGTAAACTTGGCAAAGTCACCTAATCTCTCTCAACCTCATTTTCCTTACCTGGAAAATTGGGGAAGTTGTTTTTACATTGTAGGACTACAAAGTAGGCACATAAAACTTTCCACACTGTTTACTTGTCACATAGTCCATTTCCAATAAAAGTTAGTGATCACTAGGAAGAATTTTGTGATTTACTATTGTCAATCAGCTTTCATTTGAAAATCAAAGTTTCTCTTGTAATGTCATAGATGGATAAATTATTCCCCAATAAGCACTTATTAAACACCTATTATTTTCAAGATGTAAGATAACTGAAACACAGAGCCTGCCCTCCTGGAACTAATTATAATGAAGTAAAACAGTTAGGTCCACAAATGAACTGGGCAGTAAGGTAAGTGCTGTGAGGTGGCACGTGCAAGGCTGTGTGAGAACTTCAGAAGAAAGGTTTAGCAGAGTCTAAGGATGCCAGAGACCAGAGATACCTGCCCAGAGGAAGTGACAGTGGAGACAAATTTCACAAGAAGGGAGGAAATACCCATGAGAACTAGGAAGGAATGACATCCTGAGCAGAGGAAACAGCATGTGCAGAAATAAGAGCAGCGTGATGCATTCAGGGAACAGCAGACAGCTGCAGGTGACCAGAATGCAGGCTTGGGAGGTAAAGCAGAAGCAGATCACACAGGGCTCATTCACAGCTGTCCTGCTGAAGAATCTGAACTTTATCCTCTGGGTAATAAGGAGTTACTGAAAGACAATGATGGGGTAGGGTTTGCATTTAGAATGCTTTCTTTAGATATTGTAGAACATAGCTAAACAGATGCTTTCCAACTGTTTTCACATCACAGCACACACAGACTCAGGCAATAAAGGGATGGTTCACAAGGTCAGTGCCAGGACTGTCTAAGGTGAGAGGCAGCCCTGGCCCCACACAGCTGGCCAGGGGGCGGAAAGGGTTTGCACATGTGTGGCCTCCTCGTAGCCCACAGGTGTGCTATGGCACTTGGGTTAGGATGCATTGGATTAGAGGAGAAAATGAAATGTAGGAATGTCCTGGGAAATGAACTACACAGAGGTTGTCTGGGTGAGTCCTATCTCATGAGCAAAATCTGGGTAATGGTTAGGGGCATAGAATGATGTTATTAATGTTCTTCCATGCCAGTGGGCCTGGGGGTGATGGAATTTAATAAAATGCCACTTTCCATGGCATCAAATCTCCGAAAGAGCTGGATGGGATAAAATATATCTTCTTATTCTTCAATAAGTTCAATCTGTATCTCTGAAGAAGAGCACTGAATGGCTGGATCAGCCCCCCCCCCCCGCCCAGAAAACTGTAAAATAAGTGGGATTTATCCCAGGAATCTTGTCTTCCCATCTCTATCCTTCCCTATGTACCCACAGCCCACTTGCAAGAGCTGGCCCACTTGCTCTCTTTCCCTCCTCCTATCACACCTGGCTCTGCACCTCTGATGCAGTCACTTATCCACAGGCATAAATGTATCACTGCACATCTTCTCCCTGGAGTATGTGCATGTCAAGTGGATCTCATTGTTAAACACGGAGACTGGCTTCCTTCTCAAGGTATTCAGGCTTTCAGGCCAAGGAAGAAAAGGTGGGCAGGTAGAGAGCCTTATCTTGCATTCCTGAAATCACACTAGGAAGGTGTCTCTAAAAAACACCTGTGTGGTATTTGATAGTTACCAAATATTCCTTCATTTGGCCTTCCTAAAATCTTGATCAGAAGGTAGAGCAGAAGGGGATATGCCCATTTTGCAGAGGAGAAAACTGAGATGTGGAGCAGTTCCAAGTCCTTTGCTTAAGGCCACATAGTTCACTCTTGGAGTAAATTCTAGCTTGCCAAATGGTTGGGAAGAGGAATACTCTCAGCTTGCCACGAAACTCTTCTGAATCAGTGCTCTTCAATTACATTTCCATTGCGAAGCAGACAAAACCAGTCAGCCCCACACAGTGAATCGAGGTCAATACATCCAGACAAACCTCCTCAGAGTTCTGTTTGTCCACTTGGTGGCCTTGGGTCCAGCAGCTTCCAGCCAGCTGGCAGGGGAACACAGCTCACAAGGACAGAGGGGCTTTGTCCTGAAAGGCTGAATGTATCAGTGTTGAGACTGAGATGGAGAGCCTGCGGAGTGGGAACCAAAAGGCACATTGTTGAGATCGGCTTGTTCAGCCTGATCTTTTTGAGAAAACAGAAACTTTCTCTCATTTAAATCTTTTCCATTTATTTTTTTCTTGGCCTCCTGACTTTTGAAGTTTAATTGCTAGTTTCTGTTTTTCAAAAACACAAGGGAAAATGTCTGGCCTTCTAACATATGAGGTGACCTTAAGTGAGCTTTCTTGGGACCAAAGCCCTTTCACTGAACTTGGGAAATAAGTCATCCAGTCTCAGGTGGCAGCAGGTGGTGGAAAAGTGAAGGAGGGGAGCTTTCCAACACAACACGATTGAGATTCTAAATACCAACAGTTCCTCCCGCCCAGGACACAGAGGCAAAGAGGACACTGCCCCAGCTCTTTCAATACTGGCTTCCTTTTTTGCTTTTCAAGGCCATTTCTGACAGTCACATAAACCAGACTACATCAGTGAAAATACATTCAGTCTGAAGCACAAAGTATGACGCATGCCTGCCCTTATCCTGTCTGGGATTGATGGCATGAACCCTTTTCCTTAAAGTCTTTGAATCTGTTCTGCTCAAAACAGATATTTTTACTTGGATTCACTAAACGTTAATTCTGTAGTCCCACTTCCAAACCCTTCTCGCCTTCCGTACACCCAGGTATAATAGTTTTGGAAGGCTGGTCTCCTCTCCACCTCCAATGCATTCCATCTTTCCCTGCTGCCTGTACCTTGGGGCCAAGCACAGATGGACCAGCTGGACTGCCTGGGTGGGAAGGGGTGACCGCTCCCTTTTCTCTACCTTGCTCCTTTGAGGACAATAGTCAGAGGTGGACAGGAATCATAAAAAGACCTACTGAAGCAACCCCCCATATTGCTGATGTTCATGGCATTCTCTGGTCTCACACCGTGCCACACACCCTCTGGAACACAACGCCTTTCTGCAACCCATTTTTCCTTTGTAACTCTGCAAATCAACTTGCTTCCGTCAAGGCTACAGCTTGCAAAGAAAGCAAAGACAAGACTGAACATAAACATTTTCTCTTTCTTAAACTTTTCCTTTTTCCCTATGTCAAAGAAAATGTGATGGATGATGAAAAGAGAATGGGAGCAAAACGGTTCTCAGAGTGACTTTCCATGGAGGATTGCTTTGAACTCTGACCAGGCAGAGTTCCCTCCATGTTTCTGCCCTTTCTCTCCTTCACAGAGTTCTGGGTCAGGGGGCCTCTCCACAGCACCACCTGCTCCTACTCAATGGGTACCACTCTTCTGTTGTGTGTGCGTGCATGAAAAGTCACTTCAGTCGTGTCCAACTCTTGGTGACCCTATGGACTGTAGCCCCCCAGGCTCCTCTGTCCATGGGATTCTCCAGGCAAGAATACTGGAGTGGGTTGCATTCCCTTCTCCAGGGGATCTTCCCAACCCCGGGACAGAATCTTCATCTCTTAAGTCTCCTGCATTGGCAGGGGGGTTCTTTACCACTACCGCCACCTGATGATGAGAAAATCAAAGTGGGCCTGGTGGTCTATCAGCTTCCTGGGACTCTGAAGAAAGCATTTTGCCAGCTTCCAGGCTCACCCCTTTCTCCAAGAGGGCACAGGGCACGGGCTCAGCATTTTGTAAAGATTAAATCTACTCTAATTTTCTTCCATGTGATGGTTTGCTAGGTAACAACCTTTTCTATTGTCAAAAGAAAATTCAGAGAGCTTTACTTGATATGAGTATTTTATCGAGTAAGAAACAAACTGTTCATGAGCAGGGACATTGAGAACCTAAAACTGGTATGACTCTCAGAAGCAGGATGTTACAGATGGCTTGTAAAGTGAAAATGAGGACCTTTACCATGGTTGGCTATTATAATGGGGAATCTCCAGACAGCAGGGGAGGTTAAAAGTTGTTATATTATTGCATATCATTTTATTTCATTGATTATTACCAGAGGCATTTGTAAAAAAAAAAAAAAAAAAGCCCAAATTAAATATTCCTTATATTTATGAAATATGCAAGATGGCTTCACTTCTGTGGCTTAATTGGTTTTGTCTGCTTAAGGGATCTTCCACCCTGACTGGTCTCCACTTTTTTATTTTAATAATTCTTCCCTTTTGGTCATTCTTTTCACAAGCTCAGGATGTGACCAAATAGTACAGCATTACTCTCAATACCACTGTTAATCTAGTTGCTGGGACAGAAAGTCATATAGTCGCTATTTCCAATAGTTGTACTGCCATCCTACACATGGGCAGTCAGATGACTGAGTTCTTTGAGCTGTCTAATCCTGATGGATATCATTTGATGTGTGAGTGGCTTCTGAAACAAATTTAAAACCCCTGAAGAGGACACAACGTACCTGGGAGGTTAATATCATGACTATGAGAAGAATAACAGTGAAGGACTGAAAAACGCCCCAGACCCAGACATTCCTAGCAACTCAGATATAACCAACTAAAACAATCAAGCTATAATCAGAGTCAAGTTTATTTTTTCAGAGCCAATTTGTGTTTTTTAGATAATGTGTAATTAGGTTTCCATTTTTCTGAGTTATATACATTGACACAACATGCCATATTAGCAATAATATATAGTCTTTCTCATTCAGCCAGTAATTGGTCCAAGGTTATGCAATTGTCAAATACAACGCTGACTAAAGATTTACAGAATTTATAAATTCTTTCTGTAATTGAAGATTAGAAGATAAGGCCTCTTTTAAGGAGGTTTAAATGCAGTCTTTCATCAGTGATGTTTCCAATAAACTAAGACTCCTGGTTCTAATGTATGGGACATATTGTCTTCTTCTGAAAGCAGATCATAGAAGTCTTTTTAGACTTGGTGGAAATAAGTCTTCGAATACTGTGTTAGTGCCTTATGTTACTGAAGAGTGAAAGTGTTAGTCGCTCAGTAGTGTCCTACTGTTCGTGACCCTGTGGATTGTAGCCCTCCAGGTTCCTCTGTACATGTAATTCTCCAGGCAAGAATATTGGCGTGGGTAGCCATTTTTTCTCAGGGAATCTTCCCAAGTCAGGGATCAAAACCAGGTCTCCTGCATTGCAGGTGGACTCTTTACTGTCTGAGTCACCATTGAACTATGTCATAATTATTTAGGGCAGAATAAACATGGAGATGTTTCATTTCAGGAGGTAGTGCTGTAGGCAGGCTTCTATCTGGGTTAGAACGCAATTTGTGTGAGGAATCAGGTGTTATATAAGAGGGATTTCTATAGAAAGAAAAGTGTAATATTTGGAGCAAATTATAAACTGCTTCCAAGTCTAGAGAGCAGTCAGTGAAGAAGTTTTTTAGATTTGAGCTCAAAACATCTTTAGATAGTGAATGGGAATGGCAGCTTCAATCTGACGGGTTTTCTTGGTTTCCAATTTGACTGTCCTTGGGTTTCTGTTGAACTCTCTGAGCAGCCCACACTGAAGTACAACCACACAGAATGTTGTACATACTTGATCAGTAGTGATTTCCTGGAAGTTTACAGGTAGATAATAAAACCTCAACAACAATGATCACAAAAAGAATCTGGTAACAGGAGCACTCACTGTCATTGTTCAGTTGCTCAGTCATGTCCAGCTGTTTGCGACCCCATGGACTGCAGCACGCCAGCCTTCCCTTTCCTTCACTCTCTCCCAGAGTTTGCTCAAACTCATGTCCACTGAGTCGGTGATGCCATCCAACCATCTCATCCTCTGTCACCTCCTTTCTTCTCCTTCTCTCTATCTTTCCCAGCATCAGGGTCTTTTCCAATGGTCAGTTTTCATTCCAATCATAAAGAAGGGCAATGCCAAAGAATGTTCAAACTACCACACAATTGCGCTCATTTCACATGCTAGCAAGGTAATGCTCAAAATCCTTCAAGCTAGGCTTCAACAGTATGTGAATCGAGAACTTCCAGATGTACAAGTTGGATTTAGAAAAGGCAGACAAACCAGAGATCAAGTTGCCAACATCCGTTGGATCATCAAAAAAAGCAAGGGATTCTAGAAAAACATCTACTTCTGCTTCATTGACTATGCTAAAGCTTTTGACTGTGCAGATCACAACAAACTGTGGAAAATTCTTAGAGATGAGAGTACCAGACAACCTTACCTGCCTCCTAAGAAACCTATGTAAGTCAAAAAAAAAAACCAGTTATAACCAGACATAGACCAATGGACTGGTTCAAAACTGGAAAAGGAGTATGTATGTCAAGGCTGTATACTGTCACCGTGCTTATTTAACTTATATGCAGAGTACATTATGCAAAATGTCAGGCTGGATGAAGCACAAGCTAGAATCAAGATGGCCAGAAGAAATATCAATAACCTCAGGTATACAGATGACACCACCCTAATGAGAGAAAGCAAAGAGGAACAAAAGCCTCTTGATGAAGGAGCACTTACAGTTTTCTACTATTCTTTTCAATTTTTTACTATTCTGTAGTCACCTCATTTTTAGCAAAGACAATCACAGTAAGACTAATTTATTTGTAAGCAAATCTAGTATCATTACATTTGACCTGATTATTTACATAGTGCAGCAAGAATAATGAGTCTATGCATATTATCAAATATGATATTCCAGTCAAAGTGTTGTTAATATCCAAGGGGCTTTCCTGGCTCCATAAAGTCAACCTTAGTTCTTTAAAACTGTCTGGTAATAAGGAATCTAAGATTATATCTTTAAAAGTCTCTTTAGGCTAAGAAGCTAAGCTAATGACTTGCCCAATTTTATCTTGTTATAAGGAATACAAATTCTTGTTAAACTTAGCTAAATTGCCATGAAATCTATATTGCCAAGAAAATAAGAATACTCAGTGAGAGTAGTCTGGAGGGATCAGGTAAGGAGAAAAAGATAAGTATTTTATATTGTTTATAAAAATGTATTTTATGGGATGAAGTGAGAGGTTGAAGGAAAGTTCAACAGGGAGGGGACATATGTATACCAATGGCAGATTCATGTTGCTGTAT
The DNA here is from genome assembly GCF_032452875.1 of Bos javanicus. Lineage (NCBI taxonomy): Eukaryota > Metazoa > Chordata > Mammalia > Artiodactyla > Bovidae > Bos > Bos javanicus. The sequence continues at coordinate 31,283,447 of NC_083878.1, read as the reverse complement.
GACAGAAATTAACACAATATTGTAAAGCAATTATCCTCCAATTAATAATAAATTTTTTTAAAGTACATTTTACCAAACAGGTATAAGTTATGGCTAGGAAACAGAAAGGGAGACAGAGATTTAAGATTGAGGGGATAGAGTGGGCAGGTTTGTTAAAGCTAGAAAACAGATCATTGAAGAACCAGTAATGTTTCAAACAGTCATAAAAATTGTAATCACCTCTAATAGTTTATTCAGTTCAATGTAACTAATTCTTATTTTGCTTGATTAGTAGTTTTAAGAATCAACTGTTATTTCCAGTAGAATTTTAGAAATCCTTACCCAGGTCACTGTTATAATCTAAAAATTATCAGAAACCTCTATGTTAGAGTACTTTTCAGGGTCTTTCCATTAATCTCTTGCAATTTTGTATCATAGATGCAAAAGCTTTCAGGAAATCATGAAAGTGAAACAGTAACATTAACTGGGCTATAATTATAATGGCCATGGATAAAGATCCAGTGAGAGTTCATGATAATGAAACTGAAAAAGGACTTTGGTTATTTTTGTGACATATAATATTTGAAGATAACAACCTGAATTATGACTGATTATCTGGACTTAAGGACAATGACAAATTTTACAGAATTTTGTATAGTTTGGGGAACATTAGTAATACATACCCATGCACATACAACCAATACAAAATTAATCATCACTTTTGTTTGACAATGTTTCCAATGTAACTGCACATATCAAATAACCCTATTCATTTAATATTTCTCTTTTTCTGAGAGAATAAATCTTTTGAGATCTTCCAGGGACCCTATGGAAAAACCCAAAAAAGACTTTATTCAGAATTTATTTGGAGAAGTCTGTCAAAAACGTCAAAAGACTTAAAACACTTATCAAATAGGATCATAGGTCACTGTAAAGGAACAGTCATTCAAAGTGACAATTAAAAGATTTCAAAAGCATACAGAAAATCACATAATTATTTTTTAACCTCTTTTAACAGTGAAAAGACTCAGTTTTTCTCAATAATCAAAGATCTGATAAAGACAATGTGCACAGGAAATTGTTTTTGATAAACCAAAGAATCTCTGTTTCCTAGGTAGTTCACAGAAGAAAACTTTTTATAATCTCTTATTAAGAGCAGAGCAATAATTCAAGAAATTTTCTCATTTTAACAGAAAGAAAATTAAACTCTAGGTTTTTTATGAGTATATTGTAGAGCACATTTTAAAAACTCATAAATAATTCCATTAACTTCAATTAGCCTTGACCTTACAATAAATAATATCCTTTCTACAAACCTGCTGCAACTTTCTATATATATATCCATTTATATTTTTCCCTATTTCTTTTTTTCTTTTTCATTCTGGAGCAACCAGGTATTTTACTTTAGGAAAACACTCTTCTTTAAAAACACATCCCCCTTTTCTGCCAGTCTTTATATACAAAGCCGTTTCCCTTCGTTCTTACTGTTTCTGTTTACTTTTACATACTGATTATAAATTTTAGCCATCAGTAACCTCTATTTTCCAGTGAAAACTAAGAAGCAGGCAATTAAGAACTGTCTATCATATATCAACATCTTGTAGTAGATTAGCAAACTAATATATAATTATAAAAATCTATAATTTTCAACACATCTATTTTTATGTTGTAATTTTTAATGTGGCAAAAGATATATTTTTCAATAGACCCAGGTATGTTTTGTCCTTAAAAATTAACAATCCAAAGATAGATAAATTTATGTTTAGTAATTAATATTTTAGTATGGAAATAACCTATAATCAATGAATATCCTCAATATGCCAGCAAATTTGTAAAACTCAGCAGTGGCCACAGGACTAGAAAAGGTCAGTTTTCATTCCAATCCCAAAGAAAGGCAATGCCAAAGAATGCTCAAACTACCACACAATTGCACTCATCTCACACGCTAGTAAAGTAATGCTCAAAATTCTCCAAGCCAGGCTTCAGCAACATGTAAACCATGAACTTCCTGATGTTCAAGCTGGTTTTAGAAAAGGCAGAGGAACCAGAGATCAAATTGCCAACATCCGCTGGATCATGGAAAAAGCAAGAGAGTTCCAGAAAAACATCTATTTCTGCTTTATTGACTATGCCAAAGCCTTTGACTGTGTGGATCACAATAAACTGTGGAAAATTCTAAAAGAGATGGGAATACCAGACCATCTGACCTGCCTCTTGAGAAACCTATATGCAGGTCAGGATGCAACAGTTAGAACTGGACATGGAACAACAGACTGGTTCCAAATAGGAAAAGGATATGTCAAGGCTGTATATTGTCACCCTGCTTATTTAACTTCTATGCAGAGTACATCATGAGAAACGCTGGGCTGGAAGAAGCACAAGATGGAATCAAGATTGCCAGGAGAAATATCAATAACCTCAGATATGCAGATGACACCATCCTTATGGCAGAAAGTGAAGAGGAACTCAAAAGCCTCTTGATGAAAGTGAAAGAGGAGAGTGGAAAAGTTGGCTTAAAGCTCAACATTCAGAAAACTAAGATCGTGGCATCTGGTCCCATCACTTCATGGGAAATAGATGGGGAAACAGTGGAAACAGTGTCAGACTTCATTTTGGGGGCTCCAAAATCACTGCAGATGGTGATTGCAGCCATGAAATTAAAAGACGCTTACTCCCTGGAAGGAAAGTTATGACCAACCTAGATAGCATATTCAAAAGCAGAGACATTACTTTGCCAACAAAGGTCCATCTAGTCAAGGCTATGGTTTTTCCAGTGGTCATGTATGGATGTGAGAGTTGGACTGTGAAGAAGGCTGAGTGCCGAAGAATTGATTCTTTTTCACTGTGGTGTTGGAGAAGACTCTTGAGAGTCCCTTGGACTGCAAGGAGATCCAACCAGTCCATTCTAAAGGAGATCAGTTCTTGGTGTTCTTTGGAAGGACTGATGCTAAATCTGAAACTCCAGTACTTTGGCCACCTCATGCAAAGAACTGACTCATTGGAAAAGATTCTGATGCTCACAGGGATTGGGGGCAGGAGGAGAGGGGACGACAGAGGATGAGATGGCTGGATGGCATAACCGACTCAATGGACGTGAGTCTCAGTGAACTCCGGGAGTTGGTGATGGACAGGGAGGCCTGGAATGCTGCGATTCATGCAGTCGCAGAGAGTCGGACATGACTGAGCAACTGAACTGAACTGAACTTAGTGTAAACTTTTATCTTATTTACATCTATTTAAATTAAAACAAGTATGCCTAGATTAGACATTAAACAGCTAACCATCATCTTATTTTTCTTGCTGATGAATTTTGTAACATAGAGATAACATGAGCTATAAGACTAGTAAATCTAGGTAGAAAAAGCAATATGTTTGAGTTATATTTTACATTGCCAACTCTGAAGATATGCCTGCTTTAACTAAGCCAACAATTTAAGCTAGATTTTATTTGTCGAATATTATCCTGTGAGCTTGGAAAACTTTGGTTTAATCTCTACAATTTTGAGAGTTTTAAGAATATTTTACATAATACCTAATCCCGGATAGCTCAGCTGGTAAAGAATCCGCCTGCAGTGTGGGAGACCTGGGTTTGACCCCTGGGTTGGCAAGATCTCCTAGAGAAAGGAAAGACTATCCACTTTAGTATTCTGGCCTATAGAATTCCATGGACTGTATAGTCCATGGCGTCACAAAGAGCTGGACAGGACTGAGTGACTTTCACTTCCAAGGAACACTTAACTGGCTTATCTTTTAAACTAAATAAAGCTTTTAAAAAATATCACATAAACATAATGTACACACATTTATAGATGTACATAACATATAGACAGACACAGAGATCTTATAGCTTTCATTTTTAGCTATGTATCAGGCATAATAATACAAAACCCAGAAGAAAAGCTGGACCCAAATTGTGTTTCTAGCAGATAGAATAAGTTAGTTACCTGCTATGATGGCAAAAGTTTTTACCAAAGAGTTTTCTTTTACATGCTACAAGGACTTCTAAAGAAGTTGCTTTTGAAAATCATTTTTCTGCCTACCAATCAAAGAATGCATTCTATTGCCTGAAAGGTTAGGAATCCTCTTTTTCTGTTATTTATTTTAAAGCATAATTGAAGGATAATTGCTTTAGAGTATTGTGTTGGTTTTTACTGTACATCAATATGAATCAGTCATAGGCATGTTTTCTTTCCAAGAGCACCCCTAAGGTAGACTATCTTATTTAAGTTAAAGATTCCTCTAAAAGCCACTTCAATTCCAGACTATCCAAAAGTTCATCTATTTTCTACAGAGTTCAACATCCTGGTCAAGAGCTTAAACACAGACTATTAGGAATTATCTGGAGGAATTATTTTCAGTATTCAAAAGCATGTCATCTGGGAAAATAGATAGTTTTACTTCTTTTTCAGTCTGGAAGCCTCTTATTTATTCTTCTTACCCAGTTTTTCTGGTTAGAACCTCCAGTATTATTAAACTGAAATTGTAAGTGGACATCGTTGTCTTGTACCTGATCTTGGTGATAAGCTTTCGGTCTTATACCATTAAGTATGCTGTTACCTATGAGGTATTCATAGCAGCCTTGTATCAAAGAAGCCTGCTTTTATTCCTAGTTTGTTAAGTAATTTTTTCCTAGTTTGTTCAGTGTTGGATTTTGTCAAATGCTTTTTCTGTACCTCTTGGGGTGATATCATTTTTGTCCTCTACCCTAGTACTCTTGCCTAGATAATCCCATGGACGGAGGAGCCTGGTAGGCTGTAGTCCATGGGGTCACGAAGAGTCGGACACTTACTGAGTGACTTCACTTTCACTTTTCACTTTCATGCATTGTAGAAGGAAATGGCAACCCACTCCAGTGTTCTTGCCTGGAGAATCCCAGGGACTGGGGAGCCTGGTGGGCTGCCATCTATGGGGTCGCACAGAGTTGGACATGACTGAAGTGACTTAGCAGCAGCAGCAATGTATTCATATTTGTATATTAAAACAACCATGTATTTGTGGCATAAATTCCACTTGATCATGATGTACAATCTGTTTTATATTTTACAGAATTTTATTTGCTTATATTTTGTTGAGGATATTTGCATCTGTATTCATAAGGATTATTGGTATATAATTTTATTTCCTTGTGATGCCTTTGATTTTGGTATTAGAGTAATACTTGTCTCATGGAGTAGGTTAGAGACTCTTCATTTATCTTCTATATTTTACAAAATTTTGTGAAGGATTTAAATTTTTTAATTTTGTGAAAAAGGGGTTAATTCTTTTTCAAACAACTGACAGATTTCATCAATGAAGATATCTAGTCTTGGGCTTTTCTTTGTGAAAAGTTTTCTTGTGTACTAATTCAGTCTCTCAATTTATTATGTAGATTCAGATTTTCTGTTTATTCTTGGGTTAATTTTGGTAGTTGGCATCTTCCTAGGAACTTGTCCATTTAGCTTAGGTTATCTAATTTGTTGACATCCCATAAGCTTTGGCATGCTGTATTTTTCTTTTCACTCATGAAACAACACTTTAAAATTCTAAAAGAAAAGAACTTTCAACCCAGTCTTCTGTTTTATGAAAATAGCCTTAAAGAATACAGATAAAATAAAACATTTTCAAAAGAAAGGAATTCTAGAGAATTTGTTGCTAGAATTTGCTGCTCTAAAAGAAATCCTGAAGAAGGTTCTTCAGTTTGAAGGAAAATTATCTCAAAAGTAAACAGAATATTAATGGTTAATAATATATAATAAATAATATATAAAATAGAGACTATTATAATAATTAAATATCAAAAATATATTGACAAATATAATAAACTATTCTTTCCCCTCAAGTTCTTTAAACATATATGATAGTTGAAAAAAATTAGAACTTTATCTAATGGGTTTTTCAATATATGTAGATGAAATGCATACGACAGTTACAACATGAAAGGAAGTTAAAAGGACTATGAGATGGTAAGGTTTCCACATTCATCTTGAGATCATAAAATATTAATTCTAAGAGGATTCTAAAATTTTAAGTGTGAATATTTCAATCCCTAGAGCAACTACTTAATAATTTATGTAAAGATATATGGTCAAATATAATTTGAAAAAATTTAAATAAGCCAAAGAAGGAAAGAAAGGGATAACAGAATAACAAAAAGTAGAAGAAACAAACAAATTAGAAAATGATAGACCTAAGTCTAAACATATTAATAATGTACCTTATGTATAAATAATTTAAGCACACCAATTAAAATAAAGACATTCAACTATACACTGAAGGAAATCTACTTCAAATATAATGCTATAGGAAGGTTGTAAACAAAGGATCAATAAAGATATGTCATGTAAACACTGACCAAAAAAAAGTAGGAGTGGCTACATTAATATTAAACATCAGAACAAAGAAATAGTAGACTTCAGAGCAAAAACTACTAAGAATAAAAAGACTCATTTCATAATGACAAAGGGTCAAGACTTTGCAATTTTAAATGTGTATGTACCTAACAACATTGCTTCAAAATAAATGAAGCAAAACTTGATAGAGCTGAAATGAGAAATGGGAAAATCTACAACTATATTTGGAGGCTTCAATATTCCTTTCTCAGTAAATAAAAGAACAAGTAGGTAGAACATCAGTAAGGATCCAGAAGATTGAACAACGTCATCAGCCAAGTCAATCCAACTGACATTTCCCAACTCATTTTATGAGGCCAGCATTACTCTGATACCTAAACTAGACAGAAGGAAATGAAACAGTAATATTCCTTATGAACACAGATGAAAAATCCTCGACAACATATAAGCAAATGAAATCCAGCAACATATAATAAGAATTACACACAATGACCAAGTGGAGTTTATCCTAGAAATGCAAACCTTTTAATATTTGAAAATCAAGCAATGCAACCTATAGACTGAAATTAAAAGATAAAAGAACACATACAACAAGCTTATATAAATTAATGTAGAAGAAGCATTTGAATACAATCCAATATCCACTCTTGGTAAAAACACCAAGCAAAGTTGGAATAGAAGAAAACTTACTGACTTGATCAAGAGCACCAAGAAAAACACCTACCACAATATCATACTTAATTATGAGAGATGAAAGACTTTTCCCCTAAGATTAGGAATAAAGCAAGAATGTCTACTTTCACCACTTGCATTCAACAAAGTACTGGAAACCTATCCAGTCTAATATAGAAAGGAAGATAAACAAAGGCATTCAGGTTGGAAAATAAGAAGTAAAATTGTTTCTAATGATGATGCATGCGTGTGTATTCGTGTCCAACTCTTTGTGATCCCATGGACTCTAGCCCTCCAGACTTCTCTGTCCTAGGCAAGAATACCGGAGTGGGTTGCGATTTCCTTCTCCAGGGGATATTCCCAACCCAGGGATTGAACTGACATCTCTTACGTCTCCTAAATAACAGACATAACGTGGGTTCTTTACCAGCTGAGGCACTAGGGAAGCCCTATTAATAGATGATACAACTGTCTATTAGAAAGTCCATGCAATCTTAAAGAAAAATGGTCTTAGAAGCAATAAATGAATTTAGGAAAGTTGCAAGATACAAGTAAAAATCATTTTTATATTTAAATTAACATTAATTAACTAATGAACAATTAGAAAACAAAAATAAAATCCAATGTCATTTATAATCACTCAAAAAAATGAAATTCTTAGTTATAAACTTTATCAAATAAAGGATCTGTATCCTGATAGATACAAAACGCAGTTGAAAGAAACCAAAGAAGACCTAAAAAAGAGATATACTCTGTTTTGTTCATCATTGGGGAAAGTAATATGGCTATCAATTCTCCCCAAACTGATCTGTAGGTTAACACGATTTCAATCAAAATCACAGCAGGATTTTTGTAGATACAGATTAGTCAATTTTAAAATTTATATGAAAAGGCAAATGAATTAAAATAATAAAAACAATTCTAAACAATAATTCACATTATGAAGTTTCAAGACTTACTATCAGTTCAGTTCAGTTCAGTCACTCAGTTGTGTCCAACTTGCAACCTCATGGACTGCAGCACGCCAGGCCTCCCTATCCATCGCCAACTCCCATAATTTACTCAAACTCATGTCCATTGAGTCAGTGATGCCATCCAACCATCTCATCCTCTATAGTCCCCTTCTCTTCCTGCCTTCAGTCTTTCCCAGCATCAGGGTTTTATTCAAATGAGTCAGTTTTTCACATCAGGTGGCCAAAGTATTGGAGTTTCAGCTTCAGCATCAGTCTTTACACTGAATATTCAAGACTGATTTCCTTTAGGATGGACTTGTTGGATCTCCTTGCAGTCCAAGGGACTCTCAAGAGTCTTCTCCAACACCACAGTTCAAAAGCATCAATTGTTTCGTGCTCAGCTTTCTTTATAGTCCAACTCTCATATACATACATGACTAGTGTAAAAACCATAGCTTTGACTAGAAGGAACTTTGTTGCCAAAGTAATGTCTCTGCTTTTTAATATGCTGTCTAGGTTGGTCATAACTTTTCTTCTAAGGAACAAATGTCTTTTAATTTCATGGCTGCAGTCACCATCTGCAGTGATCTTGGAGCCCAAGAAAATAAGTCTGTCACTGTTTCTACTGTTTCCCCATCTATTTGTCATGAAGTGATGGGACCAGATGCCATGATCTTAATTTTCTGAATGTTGAGTTTCAAGCCAACTTTTTCACTCTCCTCTTTCACTTCATGAAGAGGCTCTTTAGTTCTTCTTTGCTTTCTGCCATAAGGGTGGTGTCATCTGCATACCTGAGGTTATTGATATTTCTCCCAGCAATCCTGATTCCAGCTTGTGCTTCATCCAGCCCAGCATTTCTCATGATTTACTCTGCATATAAGATAAATAAGCAGGGTGACAATATACACCCTTGACAGACTCCTTTCCTGATTTGGAAGCAATCTGTTGTTCCATGTCCAGTTCTAACTGTTGCTTCTTGATGTGCATACAGATTTCTCAGGGGGCAGGTCAGGTGGTCTGGTATTCCCATCTCTTTAAGGATTTTCCACAGTTTTTTTTGTGATCCACACAGTTAAAGGCTTTGGCATAGTCAATAAAGCAGAAGTAGATGTTTTTCTGGAACTCTCTTGCTTTTTCGATGATCCAACGGATGTTGGCAATTTGATCTCTGGTTCCTCTGCCTTTTCTAAATCCAGCTTGAACATATGGAAGTTCGCGGTTCATGTACTGTTGAAGCCTGGCTTGGAGAATTTTGAGCATTACTTTACTAGCGTGTGAGATGAGTGCAATTGTGCAGTAGTTTGAGCATTCTTTGGCATTGCCTTTCTTTGGGATTGGAATGAAAACTGACTTTTTCCAGTCCTGCTGAGTTTTCCAAATTGTCTAACATATTGAGTGCAGCACTTTCACAGCATCATCTTTTAGAATTTGAAATAGCTCAATTGGAAATCCATCACCTCCACTAGCTTTGTTCATAGTGATGCTTCCTAAGGCCCACTTGACTTCACATTCCAGGATGTCTGGCTCTAGGTTGGTGATCACACCATCATGATTATCTCAGTCGTGAAGATCTTTTTTGTATAAGACTTACTATAAAACTACAGTAATCAAGAAAGTACAGCACTGGCAAAGGGATAGACTCAGATCCATGTAACAGAATAGAGAGTCTAGAAATCAACTCACACAATTAGGGCTGGTTGATTTTGAGAAAGGAGAAAAAGTAATTCAATGGCAAAAGGATAATCTTTTCTAAACAAACAGTTTTGGAGCCTATGACAAAAAAGAAGCCTGACCTAAACCTCACACAAAAATTAATCTGAAATCCAAATTAGATCATAAATCTCAATGTAAAACATGCACTGGAGAAAATCTCTGTCACCTGGAGTTCAGCAGAGTTAGATATATCATTAAAAGCATTACCATAAAAGAAACAACTGATAAGTTGGACTTTATCAAAATGTTAGGAACATGTATCCAGATTACCTTTTTAAAAAGGAAAACTCTTAGAACTCAACAGAAAGGAATCAACGGCAAAAAAGTCAGGGTACTTCACCAAAGAAGTACCTCACACTGGTGAGAATGGCCATCATCATTCTGTGTGTGTGTGTCACGTGTGGTGGTTTTATTCCCACTTTTTTAAGGAATCTTCATACCATCTTCCTTTGTGGCTATGTCAATTTACATTGCCACCAGCAGTGCAAGAGCATTCCCTTTTCTCCACACCCTCTCCAGCATTTATTGTTTGTAGACTTTTTATGATGGCCATTTTGACCACTGTGAGGTGATAGGCACTTCACCAAAGAAGATATAAGAATGTCAGATAAGCACATGAAGAGATGCTCGACCTCAGTGGCCATTAAGAAAAAAAAAAATCTCAATGTGATAAAACCACACATCTATTAGAACAGCTGAAAACAAAACTGACACTGCCGAGGGCTGACGAGGATGCAGCACACTGGAGCTCTCACATGTAAGTAGTGAGACTGCACGATTGTAAAGCTGTTGTGCAAAACAATGTGGCAGTTTCTCAATGCACTGGAGGAGGAAATGGCAGCCCACTCCAGTGCTCTTGCCTGGAGAATCCCAGGGATGGGGGAGCCTGGTAGGCTGCAGTCCATGGGGTCGCTAAGAGTCGGACACAACCGAGCGACTTCACTTTCACTTTTCACTTTCATGCACTGGAGAAGGAAATGGCAACCCACTCCAGTGCTCTTGCCTGGAGAATCCCAGGGACGGGGAGCCTGGTGGGCTGCCGTCTCTGGGGTCACACAGGGTCAGACACGACTGAAGTGACTTAGCAGCAGCAGCAGCATAGTTAAATTTATATTTACCATATAACCCAGCAATTTCACTCAAAGATATTTATCCTAGAAAAGTGAAAATGTATATTCCTACAAAACCCTGAACATCAGTGTTTACAGTAGCTCTATTCCTGATCGCTCAAAAATGGCAACAACCCAAATGTCCTTTAGGTGAATGAGTAAACAAATTGTGGTATATGTACAATGTGTGTGTATGTGTGTGTGTATATATATATATATATATAATGTATAAATACATTATATATAATGTATTTATAAATACATTATCTATAAATATATATATGTGTATAAATACATTATATATACACACATATGTATATATATACACATACACAATGAAATACCACTTAGTGACAAAAAGAAACAAGCTACTGATAAAGAAAACAAAATAGATGAAGCTTAATTGAAATCACTGATGGAAAAAAAGCTAGTCTCAAAAGGTAATATACTGGGTAGTACCATTTATATAATAGTTGAGAAAGGCAAAAGTATAGCACCAGAACACATATCAGTGGTTACCAGGGTTTAAAGTGTTGGAAGGGTATCAGTGTGACTTCAAAGGGATAGCACAGGGAGTTATATGGCAATGGAACTGTTCTGCATCCTGAATGTGGTGGTAAGGGTTATATGAATCCATGCACCTGCTCTGCCACTCAGTCATGCCCCACTCCTGGCGACCCCATGGACTCTAGCCAGCCAGGCTCCTCTGTTCATGGCATTCTCCAGGCAAGAACACTGGAGTGGGTTGCCATTTCCTTCTCCAGGGCATCTTCCTGACCCAAAGATCGAACCTGAGTCTCCTACGTTGGCAGGTGGATTCTTTACCTCTGCACCCCCTGGGAAGCCCTATATGAATCTATTCATATGTTAAAACTCTTGGAATTGCACATATATGCTCAACCTGTACATTAGTTTGGGGAAAAAATTTTACTTGTCACACTGCAGTGAGAACTAAAAAGTGAGAGCATGTGGTAAACAGCCTTGAACAATGGCTGTACACAGTAAGTCTGCTCCAAATGTTAGTTCAGTCCCCTGATTTTTCTCCCTTTCAGCCAAGGCTAAGCCCCTTTCCAGTGGTCAATGTCCCCACGAGCTAGAACTTGTGCACTTTTCACAGTTGAGAATTAAAAAAGTCTGGTGGAGATCGCATCCTACCAGCGGTGACCCAGCTCCTCACCACCGTGTTTTAGTCTTTAGCTAGTGCAAAGACTCCATTTAACAGGAACATTTATTTCTTAGATCAATGGGTGTTTTCAAAACAGGAAATGTCAAGAGTCAAGATAGAGATTTCATTCCTAGAGTAAAATGAAATATAGCCCAAGTTCAGAAAATTGGAGACATGACCCTCTTTGTTAAATGTAAGGTATCAGTATTATTACATTTTTGTTTTCAAAGCTGCTCTTGTGTCACACACAGTTAATCTAGAAATGATCATTTATAGATTGTAACATTTTTAATAAAGGAAAGAGTCCTTGTATTTCTACTGACCATTGCTATTTTATTTCTACCAGTTAAGTACCATAGACAAATAATGCTTTGCTTGTACTACAATGTAGGAATTATCTATTCAGGATCGCTCTGTGCTAGCAGTTAGTATCAAGAGAAGAATAATGTGGGCTTAATACTTATTTTATGTTCTTCTGATGCAAAGCAGAAGTATTTATCTTGATTTTTGGCAAAATCTCTGGTCCATATTCAAAAGAAACAATGCCAAATAATGCTTTCTTCTTATCCTCACAGAGGAAATTAAATTTTTCAGGGAGTCTTTCTCTCTGTCAAAATACATGTTGCTCTTAAGGATTAGGTACAGATATCATCAGATTATTGCCTTAAAGATTAAACAAATCAGTCTTTAAAATCCTGTAATAAATAACATACTTATTATCCGAGGAGTGATATTTGATCCAGTTTTGCATTCTGAGCACTGTCTTACTTGCTTTACTCCAAATCTATTTTAGATAGTTCTATGCATTTGTTCTTGTCTCTAACAGGGTTCATTTGAACATTTGATATTTGCATTTTACATAGTCAGTAAAAGATAATTATTCAATGCATATGCTTTCTGATTAAATGTGTGAAACTCCTAAATAGAAAATGGAAATTAGTTTTAAGTGCATTATGAAAGACTTAAATTCATCTTTGGTTCATGGTGCAGCAATGAGGGGTTTTTTTGTTGCTGTTCTTGTGGTTTCATCCTCAGTGATTGTCACAGTCAAGTGGCACCCATAGATTCCAGAAGGAAGTTTATCCCTATTTAATCCTCCTATACCTGAACAGAAGTCGCCCCAAACTGACCTTTATGTGACAGTCGTCTTTCATTATTACATCTTGAGCTGAATGTTGTCAATAAAAAATCACAGTTAAACCATGTTGACATTAACCAAGGGGACTGGAAGACCCGCTTTAGAGGCGTAATGTATTTGCCATTTTATCAGATGCTGTCGAGACCCTGGTGAGTCATTAAAGTGGAATTCTGTTTATTCACACTGACAGAGTAAGAGTAGCCCTGAATTCTATCTAGACCAAGACCCTGAATTCTATTCCAAACCCAATTCTCAATTATTATAATTCTTTGATAATTCAAAACCAATTCTGAATTATTAATAATAATTTAATAATACTGACCTTCAGGGGAATTTCTGGTAACATCTCTCCTTTCACCTTATTGAGGCATCTTTGTGTTTTCCCAAATTTCCAGCACAATCTCAAATGACTGCTGGTCCCACCTCCCCTGTGAATTAATTTACTTGGTACTGCTTTTTAAAGGGACATCTAAGTTCCTGATATATTTTATCCTCATTCATTCCACTTGCCCCCATGAAAATCTTAGTAGCTCTCATTCCAATATCTTATCCCTCTGATTATATGTATGTGTGTGTGTGTGTGTGTGTATGAATTTACATACGCATATGTGAGCATGGGCTTTGGGGACCAGACTGAGTTTGAAAATCAGATCTGCCACTGTGTCCTTGATCAAGTTACTATACCACTCTTAACTCAATGCTCTCATCTATAAATGGATACAAGTAATAGCTACTTACTTCATAAGGTGGTTCTGAAGATTATATTAGATAATACAATTGAAGCATTTAGCATAGTACCTGACACAGCAGGCACTAAAAATTGTCATTGTCATCATCACCATACACTCTGTACTATAATTATTAGATTATATATATCACAATAGAATTAAAATTGGTAAGGCAATAAATGTATCTTGCTTACCATTGATTTTTCTCAGAAATTTAATGTGTGTTATGTAGTAGTTGATCAATAAAAAATTTATAAATCAATAACTGTATATGGTGGGCTTCCCTGGTAGCTCAGATGGTAAAGAACCCACTTGCAATGCAGGAGACCTGGATTTGATCCCTGGGATGGAAAGATCCCCTGGAGGAGGGCATGGAAACCCACTCCAGTATTCTTGCCTGAAAAATCCCCACGGACAGAAGAGTCTGGCAGGCTACAGTCCATAGTGTTGCAAAGAGTTGGACGTGACTGAGCGACTAAGCACAGCATTGCACAACTTTGTAAAAATCTTCCCCATCATTCCAACTCCCTAATACTGATCAAGGCAGCTTCCTGCTGGTTCTTTTGTTTTCCCTCTAAAGCAAAAGTTCTCAGTCTTCACTATGCCTGAGAATCACCTGGGGAACTTTTATAGTAAGGATGCCTGGTTGCACCTGCCCCCCTCCCCCCAACATGGGTGTGGCCCAGGCACTTGTAAAAAACAACAGCCCTAAGTGATTCTCTTATGCACCCAAGGTTGAGAACCTTTGGATTCTAAAACATTCAAACCCATTCAGACTAGCTTTTCAAGAACCAGAAATCCCAAACACAAAGCCTTAAGACACAAGACAGGAGAACAGACCAGCATGAATGAAATCTGACCAACCATGTCAGCCATCACTCAACTGTAGCCAATTATACTTTTGTGGGAATGGAGCCCAGTGTTGCAAGATCTTCTAAGTCTTCAAACGAAGCCACAGATCTGCAGTTTTAGATGAACTTTCACAATGTGAAGGAAGAGCTGGCAACCAATTCAAACTTCTTTAAAATACTGTGTGGGCTGAACAAAACACGTCTTGTGCTGGATTCCGTTCATGGGCCAATAATTTGCAGTTTTTACTTTCTACCAACTGCTTTCCCATATCCTAAGAAACCCTTTCTATATTCTTCACCAAGTCTGTGTTAAATTCCTAGAAAGTTAAATTCCTTTTTCATCATTCATGAAATGATGAATGATGAACATGATGTGTGCTCCAGGTATTATTTTGAACAAAACTGATTGGTATGATTGGCATAATTTTAAAGGGCAAACAATTCTGTGATTTAAAGTATGAGATGCTCAAATCCCTAAAACATAAGAGTAAATGGCATCATAAACAATATCCCCCATCTACTAACATGCATTAATATGGGAAATATGCAAAGCTCTGCTGAGATGAGGCCCTTTGGAATATAGACAAGTGGCATGGTTCCTGCTCTATGGCACCATTCCATATACTTAGAGAGACTAAGACACACACCCATGGGATTTTAACACATATACAACACAAGTCATGTGGGGGCCTGGGTAGTTTGAGTTTCTACGCAGGAAGTAGAACATGTCTCTGAAAGGCAAGTGGAGGCGGAATGTGGAACGCCTCAAATGGATGAAAAATGAGTTAAGGTTCCTAGAGGGGCTAGTGAACAATTGAAGGGGCTTTGAGTGCCTTTAATCTTTGTTGACTTTTTTTTTGTTTTGTCTTGTTTTTCAGTAGGAGAGTATTCAGAGCAGTGTTCAGAGGAACACACTGGTCTTAGATGAGATAGATTGGACAGTGGAGACCAGAGGAGGAAATTCTGTTTAGAAGGTCACAGTCAAGGCTGCAGACATGAGTGGATGAGGCTCTGGGCTGAGTGGTGCCAGAGGGATAGGAAGGAAAGGGCAGGTTCAAGTGATTTTAACCTTGACCTGATAAAAAGGAGGGCTAGCTATCATTCAGTAATCCCCTACAATGGGCTTTATCCTGTGATGAGCGCTTAACGTAAAGTGATTCCTTTTGCTTTACACAGAATACGACTGAAATAGGAGAGCATTTGAAGAGGATTCCACTATATAACCACAGTGTGAAATCTATCTTCTAGGGCTTTAGAGATCATCGGGCCCAACTCCCTCACTTTATTGATCGGACTTGACTTTTCTCAGTTATTTGCATACTTTGTAGCACAGCCAGAATAGAACCCAGATTTCTAACTTTTATCCTTAGTGATCTTTTCTTTTCATCATGTTGTTTCTTCATCCTGAGCTCTAATATAAATGAGTTTTCAATCAAGCATTAGATTCAGGTAAAAGATGATGAAAGTGAACAGCTGAAAAAATGAAAGTGAACAGGTGATAAAATGTGGTGTAGAGTGTAATTTCAAAGCCACTTGGTGCAAACAAGGGGTTGGGTGGGGGGTGAGTCAGGAAAAGAAGTCTCTGCAACCTTGATGTAAAGGTTATACAAGGGAGGAGATAAAGTCAGCAATGATATACAGTTAGCAGGAAAGCCTCATCCCCTTTATCAGTCCAGCACAGATGTTGAGATAAGGGGACATAAATGGAAATAAAAGGAAAGCAGATTCAAAACAGCTATTAGAAATTCCTGTTCACTGGAAGATGATAAAAGTGAAGAATCACCACTCTCAGAGGTTGATGATGGGAAATATCTGAGACTTGGTGGACAGTGAGGTGTCACTGGAGTTGGGTTTGGAGTGGCACCCACCCCGTGAGTGTCTATCCTACAACTATACTTTCTCTCCCAAAGAAAACATCCTGGTATTGTGAGTTGACACAATGGCACATGGCAGTGTCTACATGAGACAGGTTGAGTTCAGTTTAGTCACTCAGTCAAGTCTGACTCTTTGTGACTCCACGGCCTACAGCACGCCAGGCTTCCCTGTCCATCACCAATGCCCGGAGATTGCTCAAGCTCATGTCCATCAAGTCGGTGATGCCATCCAACCATCTCATCCTCTGTCATCCCCTCGCCTCCTGCCTTCAGTCTTTCCCAGCATCAGGGTCTTTTCTAATGAGTCTCTTCACAACAGGTAGCCAAAGTATTGGAATTTCACCTTCAGCATCAGTCCTTCCAATGAATATTCAGGACTGATTTCCTTTAGTTTTGCCTGGTTGGATCTCCTTGCAGTCCAAGGGACTCTCAACAGTCTTCTCCAACACCATGATTTAAAAGCACCAATTCTTTGGTGCTCAGCTTTCTTTATAGTCCAACTCTCACATCCATACATGACTACTGGAAAAATCATAGCTTTAACTAGATGGACCATGAGATGGATTATCTGGAAGTTAAACTGAATAGAAGGTCAATGGGAACTGAACATCTGGGCAAGTGGACTTTGCCTCCTTTAGCCAGCCTTTTGGCTAATATGCAGATAATCCCCGTGGCTGGGGCTCTGATTTGCAAATTTTTCTTCTATCTCAAACTACACCAAAAGGAAAAGCCAAATTATCCTCTCTGTCCTAAATTGCTCACTGTCAGCTTGTGCAGTAAGAACTAAATAACAGGGGAGAAAACAGGAACAAGAATGTTTTATATTCCTTCTCCCATTTAAGCTCAGAATACATTTCTCTCATGGATAAAGGTCTACAGAGAAAGATTTGGGGAAGACACAGAAACCATAACATACTGATCAGAATGGATTCAGTAGGGTACAAGAAGGAACTCTCTTCTTTACTGCCACTGCCAGGCAAACCTGCTCCATTGACTTGTCTTCCCCATCCCAGATGAAATTCAGGGCAGGTGCCATAGCTGTTGTACTCTCATAAACGTCATGAAAGGCCAGTGTCAACTGTTATTCAAGGTCCCCTCTTTCATCCTATTTAAAGCCTCCCTATTCCACTGCTCAGAGTAGTTCTGAGGGAGCAGTTCCTTCCTCCTACTGGCTTCTGGAAGTCCACTCCAGACAGGTTTTCTTTTGGGGTCTGGTCACTATTCAGGCAAGTCCATTCTTTTTAGGATGAGAGGCCAGTTCTTTTTGGCTGGGTACAGGCCTAGCTTCTGGGAAACCCAAACCTTTGTCACACCTCTCTCCCAAATCAGCTGGCCATTTCTCACCTTTAGAGGCCAGACTTTAGTCATAAGCCAGGCTCTATATCACCCAGATGTGCAGGAAATGAGAGACAAATTCTTTAATTAGTTCTCCTAATTCCTCCCACATGTGGCTAAAGGTGAAGAACAAGCGTCTCCCCCACACCAGGAAAGAAAAGTATGAAGAACACCGACACCTCTATCCCAAGAAACCTCCATCAGAGCCTTTGCAATCCCAATGAATAGTTGGCATTTTCACACACAGCCTGAAGGTGGGTAAAGGGCTAAAGCCAGCTGAACCAATTTCTCTGTATTTTACAGAACATCTCACATTACACATGACATAGCACCCCACATCTAGGCAGTTAAGACATGCCAGGATGTGGAGAATTTTTTTTTTTTTTTTAAGCTTAAAGTCCAGTTATATAAGGAAGCCAGCTCTTCCTACCTTCCCACCTCTTCCTTCCTGCTATTCACTGCCCACTGGTTTCATGACTCATGTGGTAAAGTGAAAAATATACCCAATTAGATGTCCAAATGATTTTGCCAGTGAGATAGTCATCTCCTGGGTCATGGTAAAGAGCCAAATCAAGTTAGCTATACTCTTTTTTTTTCCAGAGTATTTCCTCATTTAATTCAATCCATCCCCTTGGATAGTTTTCCTAAACACATTCCCAGAAAGTTAATTAGCGTATCAGTCTGACCTAAAGACTGTGAAACACAAAAACTCTTGGCATTTCGAGGTTAGGATGATGATCAGTTTCTTTTTGTATACCCTGTGCCAAGCTGTTCTCACTTTAATTTTTTAAACTCATGTGAAATTCAAAGAACACAGAGAGCAGTGTCATTTACACCTTGGGCTATCATAAAAAGGCAGCTTCCTCAAAAAGAATATTGGCTGTTTTCCAAACTGCCAGAAAGCTTTTTATGGGCTCTTTTAAACTATTCTCCTTTAATCCACAAAGAGGAATTAAATTTGGCCAAGGGTGAATCGACCACCCAAGAAATTGTTTCTAACAGAGACAGTTTAAGGGAATCCTAAAGCTTCCCCATTTCAGAAAAGTAAAAAATGAAAATAAACCCCACCCACCCCATTTATCATGGAAGAGACATGAAATAACTTGCAATACAGTGAAGAAAAGTTTCTTTCTGGAGTCATATTGATAAATTGTGTATCTTTACAGAAATTGTTCAGGCAACTTTATGCCCCCTTACAGAGTGTGAACGTTGCCATCTGACATGAAGGGTATGATGATATTTTTAAATAGCTCTCTCTGTTTAAAAACAGGTGTAAATAAATGATGCTGGGGATATGGCCTGGTGAGAATTTTAATCTTGAAAAACTAATTATGAAATATTTCAAGTATGAAGCATAGAAAATGATTTCATAAACACTCATAAAGTACCACTCAGCTTTCCCAAATCTTAACATTTGGTCAAAATGGTTCAGATCTTTTTGAAAAACACAAAATACTTTAGAGTTGTGTTTCACTCCTTTTCCTTGTCACGGAGGTAAACACGGTGCCAATTTTGGTGTTGTCATTCTCAGAAGTTCCCTTTTGATAAATCTGTATGCATCTCTAAACATATTTTGAAATATGGACCTTATTATTATTTAAATATGGTGACAATATTAGCCGCTCAGTCGTGTCTCTTTGAGACCCCATGGGCCATCAGGCTCCTCTGTCCATGGAATTCTCCAGGCAAGAATACTGGAGTGGGTTGCCATTGCCTCCTCTAGGGGATCTTCCCAACCCAGGGATTGAACCTGGGTCTCCTGCATTGCAGGCAGATTCTTTATCGTCTGAACCACCAGGGAAGCCATGGGTCTTATTATTATTCAAGTATGGTGAAGCCATGTTACATTCACAGCTCCCAAGAGAAAGGGGGCCTGTGAGGAAGCACCAGGGTTTGTCGTGTAACAAACGGAGCTGGGAAAATAGGCAAGAGCTTTTATTGTGGCTCCCAAGGGGAAAAAAACAGGGTAAATAGGTTTAGGATTGGCTAATTTAAACAACTTCAGGGGACTCTGCAGTGTGGGAGCTTCCCTAGGGTGATTAGGGTAGAGAAACAGAGGCTTAGAGTGTAAGGGCCCCTAAAAGGAAGTGGTGTGTGTTGGGGGTGGGGTGGGGCAAGGGGGTGGATTGGTTGGTTTGCATAAGAAACACACACTCTGAGGCCAGTAGTTGGCTGTCTCTAGGAATTTGTCCTGGGAGCAGCAGTCCTCCAGAATCAACAAACCACAAGTTCTCAAAACACCAAAAATATAGAATGAAAAAAACACGATTCATACAAAACAATAAACTGGTTTATTTTGCATGTTGTTAACCTTTATGAAAATCATATCATACTGTACATATTGCACATATAATTCACTTTTTCCCTCAACATTCTGCTTTTGGAATTTATCCAGATTTTTTCATGCAGCTCCAGCTAGTTTGTTCCTTTTCACTGCTTTGTAATTTGGCGTTGCATCAGTATATCACAATTGATTATCATATATTCATTATCTTGTTTATGAGCATTTGTCTCCAGGTTGTTTTTTTTTTTTTAACAAATGATGTTGCAGTGGTTAATCTTTTACCTGTCTCCAGGTGCATATGTGGCCAGGAGATGAAATAACTGGATCCAAAGGCATTTGTTTCTTTGACTTTAATACATTTTGCCTAGTGGCTACTGAAAATACTGGTAGCAAATTATCCTTCCATCAAGAGTGTAGAAAATGTCCTAATATTCCACTGCCTCACCAGCACTGCTACTGTGAAGTAGTCCTTATAGCGTTTGTCAATATGATGGTATTTAAAGGCATCTGATTATTGTTTAAATTTGCATTTTCTTAATTACTAGTGAAGTTGAGCATCTCTTATATGAATTGCTTGTTCTTATCTTTTGCCAATTTTTCTATTGGGTTGTTTGTGTTTTTCTCATTATTTTGTAAAGTTCTTTGTATTTTGGATGCTAACCCTTGTTAGTTGTATGTGTTGCAAATATCTTTTCCCAGTCTGCTTCCCCATTTTATCTTTGTTTTTGAGAAATTTTAAGTTTACTATAGTCAAATCTATTAGCTTTACAATTTTGGTGTACAATTTTCGTATCTTTTTAAAAGACAATTTTCTCAATAGAATGTTACACTTCATTTAAAAGTTTTTAAGTATTGATTTTTCCCATTTAGATTTTTAATAAACCTGGAATTGATATATTAATATGATAATAAAGATTTTATTTTTATCTGCAAGGATAATCAATAGTTTACACATTTATTGATTAATCCACATCTTCCTCCATAGATTTTTAATGCTACTCTCTCACATGTCATTTTCCTTTGTTTAATTGTCTATTCTATATTTGTTTTCTTTTCCACTGGTCTACTATTTAATCTCTGTCAATACCACAGTATTTTAATCACTATAGTTTTATAAAAATCATATCACCTATTAGGCCAATTCTCCCAATCTTGTTTTACTTCTTCAAAATTGTTTTGGCTATTCTTCAAACTGCTCTTCCATATGAATATTAACCAGCTAGTCAATTTCCATTCACATGTATCAGAAGAAACAACAAAAACTATTATGTCTTATATGGGTCTTGCATTTCTGTGTTAATGTGGATTAAAACTGATATTTTTACAACAGTGTGATTTCCCTTAAGCATAAGTTTTATGGCCATTGATAGTGATATACTTTAAAATAATATAAGAATGAAAATTAAGTGTGTTAATTATACAGCCTCCTACTCAACTAGACTTTCTGATTAGTTCTACTACTGATCTCTTAGGTTAGAGTTTGCTTTATAGACAATTATGTTATCTATAGACAATGACAGTTTTTCATCAATAATCTTTTATATTACTGTGTAGGCTAGGGCGCCCAGTGCAATACTGAGTGGAAGATGCAACAGCGGCATCCCTGTCTCATTCCTAATTTTAAAAGGAATACATTTCATCACTGGGTATGATGTATTTATTGTAGTGGTAGATAGATTTTACTCCTTATCAGATTAAGAAAATTCTTCCTTTTTCTTGTGTGTCAAAATGTTTATCATAAATGGACTTGGTCAGTATTTTTTTTAGTGTTCCTTATTAAACAGGTGAGCTTTCCAACCATTTAAACCTACCTAGTCAATAAGGCGGAGAAGGCAATGGCACCCCACTCCAGTACTCTTGCCTGGAAAATCCCATGGACAGAGGAGCCTGGTGGGCTGCAGTCCATGGGGTCGCTAAGAGTCGGGCACGACTGAGCGACTTCACTTTCACTTTTCACTTTCCTGCAGTGGAGAAGGAAATGGCAACCCACTCCAGTGTTCTTGCCTGGAGAATCCCGGGGATGGGGGAGCCTGGTGGGCTGCCGTCTATGGGGTCACACAGAGTCGGACACGACTGAAGCGACTTAGCAGTCAATAAGGAGTACTGATTTCTTTGTTCACTATTCCTTCTTGTTTTTGAGCCTTCCTACTGGATTAAATTATTTTCTAAGGGAATTTTTTTGCTAAAACTTTGTTAAGGATGAATTAAACTTTTCTAAAAGTCTTTTTATTTTACTCCCACATTTGAATGACTACTTCTGGGAATGGGACTCTAAACTGGCAGTTATTTTCTCTAATAATTTTGAAGATATTTTTACCAAGCTTTCTAATTGTATTTTTTTTTTAATTGTATTTTTTCCTTTGAAAATAATGACTTTTTTTCTTCTGTTTGCATTTTTAAAAAATTCTTTTTTGGCTCTACAGTTTTAATTCACAGGTAGCTGACAATGGATTTATCTGTTCCCCTTCCTGAGACTTGTTGAGGTTTCTGAATCTGAGCATTTATGTCTTTCATAAATTATGGAAATGCTCCAGATGTTATTTCATTGAAAACTGATGTTCTCCACTTTCTTTCTAGAAAGCACATATGATAGATAGGTAGATAGATAGGCAGGTAGACGGACAATGATACACATAAATAAATCTTTGCATTCCAACTTCCATATTTCATCTCATGGGATCAAAACACAAATGCTTTGTCTACCAAGTCCAGATACCCCTCTCCCAATTCCTTTCCTTTATCCCCTCCTTCCCCTGACACCCCCAGAATACACTGACTTCAATTTACCTCCTTAAAATTCTCTTTGTATTCATGACTCCAGTTTCCATCTGGTATTCAGTTATTTTACTCTAGGTCCCTAGACATTTCTTATACTTTTTTATAAGCTCAGCTATGCAACTGAAACAATATTGGCTATGTTTTACGTAAGACTTCTGGGTGATCTTTAGTGGATCTAATTTATAACCTTTCAGGAGATGGAAGACTTTAAATCTTCAATAAGATTTAATTTTATTAATTAGTTTGAACCACTTAATACAGGAATAGACATTGAAAGTTTTAGAATATGTGCTTGATACTAAAGTTGAATCAAAAAGAACTATCTAGTTGACTCATTATCAAGTAAAGTCAATTATACAAGATTCCACTCTTTGCATGTCTTACTAACTAGTATTTACTTTAGTATTTCAACTCCCTTGAAGTTTTAGAATAAATACTTTAAGGCAATTTTATTCTTTGCTTTCACCAGTTTGTTTTCATAATTTTTCTGTCTTGTAATAAATAGGAACAAAAGGAATTTGTCTATTTTAACTAAGATTAAGTGAGTACATTAAGAGAATATGAACTGACCTTGCTTCTTTTTAGATGAGCATTCAATAAGTTACATTGTTCCAGAACCATTACACTCAACCCTAAATTAGATCAAATACTTTCATAGAGACTGTGCTTTTAGCATAATATGACCTGATAGTTTTGAGACCCAGGCTCAAGCTCACACACTCCTTCCAACCTCCCTCATATATATTTATTTATGTACTATGGGAGTTTTACATTTTAATTCTTGTATAACATTTATAGTTGTTACATCAACTGTATCCCACATCTGTTTTCTTGTGATTCCAAGGCTTCTATTTTTTGCCTTCCCATGTATATAAAATCCTCCAGAGCAAGATCAGTACACAGAATTCTCTCTCATGACTCCTCACCCTGGAACTGGTGAGGACATGGCAACGAAAGGGAAACAAACAAAGTGGAAGAAAAGAACTGCTTGCCTGAACAATAACTTTCTGAAATAGGAATTTCACTAATATCAATTAAAAAAAATAGGAGACTAATGTAAAGGAGGTTTGTGAAACTATTCAAGTCCACACTGAATTCCCACTAACAGACTTCCTTGCAGAAGGAAGGATTATAGTAGGGAGAAAACCAAATCCCTATTAACCAATTGCAAAGCAAGGAAAGTGAGAGGGAGCAGAAACAGTATTCCTGTTATAGATTCCCAAAGAGTCACTTGTAATTCTACCCTCAAACCTAGAACTCTCAGACTTCAATAGCCATTCAAGAAACATTTTTCTGAATATGTGTCATACACCATTCACTGTTCCAGGCATTTGGTATACAGCAGTAGGCAAATCAGACAAAAATCCCTGCCCTCACAGAGCTTGCATTCTGGTTTGGGATAAAAGATAAGTAAGTATATTAATATATAAGTAGATAAATAAATAGAAGATTAAACATATCAGAAGTACTATGAAGAAAGCTAAGGCTAATGGTCTAAATTAGGGAAGCTGTCATTTTAAATAGGGTACTTAGGGAAAGCTTTACTGAGAAAGTGACATTTGAGCAAGCAGCTGGCTGAAAGAGCATGCCAGAAAAATATGAGAGAAGAATTCTCCAGGAAGAGAGAATTGCAAATGCAGAAATATCAGGAAAGAAGGACCCTGGCCTGTACAAAGAATAGTAAGAGATTACTGTGAAGAGAATGAAATAATCATCGTGTGAGGTGTCAAAATTGAAGTTAGAGGATCTATGGGAAAGGAGAGTGGGAAGATCCTGTAGGATCCTGAAGGCCATTATATACTATCTTTTTTTTTTTTTTTTTTTTCTCCTAAGATGAGAAGCCATTGGAAGGAATATTGAGGCAAGCATGAGACAAATTTTTCCAGCAGAAGGAAATGGCAAAAGCTGAAGATGGATGAGGTTAAGATTTTTCTAAGATGGGAGAAATTAAGGCATGTTAGTATACTGATGGGCAGGATCCAATAAAGAAGAAAAAGTAGGTGAATGAAAGAAGGGGGAAACTGCTGTAGTGGCTACCTTCACAAGGCAGGAGAAAGATATGATGTGGATCAGAGGAGCTGTGTTTAATCAGGACCCTGGACAGCTCACCCATAGTAACAGGAAGTGGGGCAGGGTGTATAATAAGCCTAAGTGCCAGTGAGAGGTTAACTGGGAGCCATGTGAGAGCATGAGGACATTCTCTTCTGCTGGTTTCATTTTTTTCTGAAGAAAAGTCAGCTGAGGACAACAGGGAGGAGGTATTGAGAGTTGGAATAGAGAAAAAGAAGGAGACTCACATAGGGCTAGTGGAGGCAACATGGAGTAGTGATGAACAGAAGGCTCATATCCTAACTCTGCCACACATTAGCCATCTGACCCTGGGTAAGTTTTTTAACCCTCCCTAAACCTCAGTCTCCTCTTACGCAAAAGAGGGATAACAATAGTGCCCATATCACTGCTTTGTGATATGGGTGAAAAGAGATCATGAGGAAGCAATTATAACCACTACCAAATGGCAAGCACATAGTATGCGTTAGCTGTTTGTTATCTGCTCTTATACCTTAGGCACTCGATGACTAATCAATGAATGGATAGGTTGTGATATTTTATGTCCACTCTCTTTTCAGGAGGTTTGTTCTCACCAAGCTTCGAGTCATCCCAAAAGGAGCCTTTTCAGGATTTGGAGACCTGGAGAAAATGTATGTACCCAAGGAGTGTGGGGGTGCTTTGAATGGCTATAGGCAGCAACCTCAGATCACATCTAGCATGATTCTTTATGCTTAGGAACTAGAACGACACACCAAGCAAAGGTTTTGCACCTTGTCCAATTGCGTTTCCTTTCCATATTTCCTAAACTTGTGCAATCTTTCAGCATGTGGCCACTGAAATAGGCGTAAGTTCAATTCAAAAAATTCTCACTTTTTTGGTGCAAAATTTGGCTTCCCTGGTGGCTCAGATGGTAAAGAATCTGCCTGCAATGCAGCAGATATGGATTTGATCCCTGGGTCAGAAAAGATCCCCTGGAGAAGAGAATGGCATCCACTTTAGTGGATTCTTACCTGGAGAATCCCATGGACAGAGGAGCTTGGCAGGCTACAGTCCATGGGGTTGCAAAGAGTCAGACTGGACTACTAACACCTTCACTTTCTTTCTTTTGTTCCCAAAGTACCTGTGAGTGGAATTTTTATAAACCAAAGCCTATTTTCTCTGCTGACATTCATTATTTTTAAAGAAACTCTCTATTATTTCTGTTTAATTTTTAATTAACAGCAGGGACTACCATTTGGGCTTTAGAGATTTTGTGGACTTCTTGTCCCTAAGCCATGCTGACAAGTGGTAAATGACAGATAAACATTCAGAAGTATTGGGAAAATTTAGAGCACTGAAGACGATTTCCTTTGAAAAGAGAAGACTTTGTTAATGTAAATATTTGTGGGTTGTTTTTTTTTTTTAAGATCTTCAACATTTGAGTTTTATTGGACTAGCTTAATGTATGGGTCTCCTCAAATAAGCTTTTATCAAAGTGGGGTACAAAGCAACAACAAAAGAAAAAGCAGCAAATTCTTTCATGCTTACAGTAACCCACTCTGCTTTTGAAGGTATTTGATCCCATCCCCCAGGCTTTAAGAAATGGAAAAAGTATTTTTCACCATAGTAGCAGCCAGAATGGAGAAGGCAATGGCACACCCCACTCCAGTACTCTTGCCTGGAAAGTCCCGTGGACGGAGGAGCCTGGTAGGCTGCAGTCCATGGGGTCGCTGGGAGTCAGACACAACTGAGCCACTTCCCTTTCACTTTTCACTTTCATGCATTGGAGAAGGAAATGGCAACCCATTCCAGTGTTCTTGCCTGGAGAATCCCAGGGATGGGGGAGCCTGGTGGGCTGCCATCTATGGGGTCACACAGAGTCGGACATGACTGAAGTGACTTAGCAGCAGCCAGAATCCAGAACTTAAGTGCCAGTAAGTACACCAATAGATTAGATGGATTACACAGAAGGGAACATTTTTTTCATTATAAGAATAAGCAACACCCCTCCCTCAGTTATATATGTTTTTCCTTCTTTAAGCCAGTAAATTTTTATCTTGATTCTTTCACCTGCCTTTTAGAAAGAACACTTGCCCAGGTCTGAGGAAGTGAGAAAGAAATCCATTAATGAAAGAAACACATAGCAGAGAGAGTAGCAATGTATTTCAGTGGTTAAGTCACTTGCTTAGAAGAGGTTGGTCAGAATCCTATGTTTGAGTGTTAGTTTTAATATAAACTTAACTGTGTCACCTTGATTAAATCAGTTTATCTCTGAGAGCTGTGGTTTCCTCATCTGTATATCAAGGGAGGCATTTCTATAGTGTGGGATGGCTTATGTGATCTATATGCAAGCGTCTCCCTGTTGGACAGGAGCCCAGTTTAAGACTTGTGGTCTTCAGGGTTTACCTTCTTGAAGACATTCAACACGCACAGGAATTGCAAGATGGGGCACTCATCTGAGCAAAGTTCACCAAGGAAAACAGGAAAGGAATAGTGTAGGAGAGTTTTTGGTTCAACGTGTATTCCTGGATGGATCAGCCATTACCCTGCCTGGAATTAACAGAGATTTGATGATGATTGGGTAGGTCTTGGCCCTTCAATCAGTCTGTAAAATTGCACAGAAATCATTCTAAAGACAGCAATACCAGGTACAAAATATTCACTTTTAATATAATTAAATCCAGAAAATGTGACTGACCCATCATTGGGTGCTTAGCCTCCCATGAGAATGTCCTTTGATGACAGAAGGTTGATCCGAGCTGACATAGCAATAATCCCAGAGACAGAGCAGCTGGTTTTGAAACTCAGCTTCCTCAGTCACAGCATATCCATTTCTACCACATGCTTTTATGAACCAGCCTGTACTGACACAGATGCCAAAATAAATAAATCTTATTTTTGCAGTACTTTTCATGTCCTAAGAAAGCATTCCTGAGTAGAGGAGCCAACACTGAACCAAACTCTGAACAAACATCTGAAGCCACTTAGCAGCAGCAGCAGCAGGCCTATGCTCACCTTCCTCCTTTGTCTCACCTCCTCATCTTGGTCCCTGATGAGTTCAGATCAGATCTTTCCAGATCTCTCTTCTTCATTTATTTTATTCTTCCAGTTTTTAACCAGTTTCCTGAACTTAATAACTACCGGCTTCTTTGCAATATCTCCCTCTCCACAAATCACAAAATCCCTTTCATTCATTCTGCACGTGTAGCCTAGTTTCACATACGCTTATTAAAAAGAAGAGGGAAATCTGCCTTCTTTCTCTTCCCCCTTCCTATCTTTTCCTCATCACTACCACTCCTCTGTAAAAGCAGCCTGCATTCTGTTCAGCCTTTCTATTCAGTCTCTCCTCACTCCTGTCCAATTGCTCTTTGACCACAAATTCTCTAACACCGTTACATTATTCTATCAAAGGTCCCAAATAACAGCCAAACTGCCAGAACTGATGACTTCTGGTTTGTTCTCGTAGCACCTAACTGACAGGTAGCTTCTGATTACACTGACCATTCATGCCATCCTTCTCATTACTCTTTCCCCTTTTGCTTCAGTGACACCTCACCCTTCTGCCTGCCTGCTGAACACCCCAGACTACGCCATAACCAGTTCTGTCTCCTTTCTTATTCCTCAGCTGCCCCTCAAAAGTTCAGGTATTCTGGGGCCCCATTTTTTGGCCAGTTTCTTTCTTTATACTCATACCTTCAAATCATTATTTATTAAATAATGTCTTACTACCAGGGCTCCTAAATCTGCATCTGCCTAAACTCACCTCTCCTCTGAGGCCATACTTTTTGCTTTGAAATGGAGAGATTCCTCAAGATCTACCCCTAAGTGAACCGCAAGTGCCTCATATTCAGACAAACTCCTTATCTCTATCCTTAAATTTCTGATCTTCTCATATTGCCCATATTGGTATAACATCACCATCTGCTCAGATTCCCAAGCAAGAAAATCCTGTGACTCACATGCCTTCTCTCTCCCTGCTATGCAGGTGCTCTTCCAGTCCTGTTGACCACCCCTCACAAATACCTCTGGAGCCCTATTATCTCATCTTACTCCTGCAGCTATGAGGTTCAAAGTCATTTGCACAGCCTACTGCATAAGGCTACTCTGTCCCAGGTCCAGCCTTCCACCAGTCTGCTTCCAGACCTGTCTTGCTCAAAGTCCCTTGCAGAAGAACGTCTAAGAACCATAAGCCACTGACACAGAAATCAAAGCTCATATCTCCCACCACACATAGTGTAGCCCACACTTTCAGGCAGGAAGATTTGCCATTTCCCAAGCACTGCCATTCCCAGATATCATATTGCTTATTTAGAATGTGATGGCTGGTTCATTGGATAATGCCTGGCACATAGAGAGACCAAAAAATAGGTACAGGTAAATGTATAAATGAACAAGTGAGCAAATATATTTTCACTGCTCTTGTATAGATGCTGTCCTTCTACCTAAAATTCCACTTGGTAGAATCCTGCTTGTCCTCCAGGAGCTGGATCAAATGTTTACTCCCCTCCTCCACTGTAGAGTAGAGCCTTTCCAGAACTCTATCAGTGCTTCCAAACCATAATCTTGTGCTTGTAGTAGCAACAGCATATTTATCAGATTGTATTCAGAATTTACAGGTTTCTTCCACATCCCTGAATTACTATTTAAGAGCAAAGCCAGAGTGTAACTTAACTTTGTATTAAGTACAACACCAAGTCCTGTTGTTTTTAATCTCCTGATTATACTTCTGACCTGTCTGCCCATCTCCTTCTCCAGCTACCATTGTCTTTCCCTGGAAAACTGCACCAGGCTTCTTCTTGTGCTGCCCCATCTATCTTCTACATGACAACCAGAGTGATATTTTCTAAATTTATACCTAATCATGTGTATACCTGTACACATACACACACACACTACATACTTTACTGCTGCTCTGAACATAAAAAAGAAATTAACATGAAAGCAACCTAGATGTCCATCGACTGATGAATGGATAAAGAAGTTGTGGTACACATACCCAAAGGAATGTTACTCATCCCTAAAAAGGAATGCATTTGACTCCGTTCTAATGAGGCGGATGAACCGAGAGCCTATTATACAGAGTGAAATAACTCAAAGAAAAACAAGTATCATATACTAATGCATATACATGGAATCTAGAAAGATGGTACTGACGAACCTATCTGCAGGGCAGCAATGGAGACACAGACAGAGAGAAGAGACTTGTGGGCACAGTGGGGGAAGGACAGGGGGCACGAACTGAGAGAGCAGCATGGAAGCATATACATTACCATATGCAAAATTAGGTAGCCAGTGGGAATTTGCCATATGACACAGAGAGCTCAAATTCAGTGTTCTGTGACAATCTAGAGGGGTGGGAGGTGGGAGGGAGGTTCAAGGTGGGACATATGTATAACTATGGCTGATTCATGTCGCGATATGGCAGAAACCAACATAATAATGTAATTATCCTCCAATTAAAACTAAATAAATTTAAATGAAAAAGAGAGAGAGAGAAGCAACTAGAATAGACCTCTCACATTTTCTCCTTTGCTCTGCTAATCCCTTTTTCAGTTCAGTTCGGTGTACCATGCTACACTGCCCATCATGGGCCTTGCCTGGCATGTGCTCTTCCTTCTGACAAGAACTTCTTTCTACTCTGTCCTCTTCATTTAGTCACTTCCTTCTTCTGCTTCAGATTCCCACACCAGTGTCACTTGCCTAGGAAGGCCTTCCCTGACCTCCTCGACCAGGACAAACCCTCCCCACTAATGTAAAACACCCTCCTATCCCCACTGGTCTCTATGTGGCGACCGTCACCTTAGCACTCTTGCGCTTTTTTATGCCATAGTTTAGTTAATCTCTGACTCCCCTAAGCTCCATGAGCACAAGGACAGGACTGCTCTCACCCACTACTGGATCCACAGCGTCTCAGACAGTCAGATACCTGCAGTAAATGTCTGATAAATGCATGAATAAAAATGACAAACAAATATAATTAGTTGGAGAGGGAAACTACCTAGATACAAAAAAAAAAAAAAAATACTGATGGAATGACAGGAACGATAGGATAAATAACAAGAATATTTATCACAGGAATGATAATAATAAAAAACATAGGAGTTGATAGACATGTAAACACTGGCTGAGACTCTACTATGATCTAGGCATTTGTATAGCTATAGTTTAAAATATGACCCAGGATACAAAGGCACAAGATAATATGTGCAAAATAAGCGATATAAACATTGTATTTGCTTGGGCTCTTTCTGTTGTGTGAGGCCAAAGAAAATAAACCTCAAACTAGCTTAAGGAAAAGAAGGGAGTTTAATGGCTCATTTAACTTGACATTCGGCAAGAAGGAATGACTTTAGAAACAGCTCTATTCAGGTTCAATGTCCTTAGGACTCAGCTTCTCCCCCTCTCTCTGGTCTCCCTTCACTATGGTCATTCCAGCCCTGAGCCCCACCCTTGGTGAGAAAAAAGCAGCAGCAGTCCTGCCTTCAGACACTGTCCAGGTTTTATTCAGGGTGAAAGCACTGCCCTTTTTCCTGCTCAATCCCACAAAAGTCTTAAGATTTAAGTCTGACTTGTTTAAATCACACAACCATCCCTGGACCAACCACAGCAGCTAAGAGAATGTGATGTTCAAATTGGCTGTGACTTGAGAAATGGGCTCCATTCCTAGAGCTGAAAATATCTACCCCAGCCACAGGGATTTGAAAGTGAGGAAGGAGATTCACAAACAAAACTGAGTCTATTGTCGGAAAAAACATAAATAAATAAGTGAAGACTAGATTCTAGTAGTTGAGCAAACCGTGAGTGTCAAAAAAGAAAATCAGTCTTCTCGTCGTAAAGAGAGAAGGCTCTGTAGCCTTGGTGGTTGGGGATTTGCTAAGTTTGATTTGTCCCCCTTCCACCTCCTAGAATAAATGAAAGAATCCAGTAACTCTGCCCCAATCTATGCTAATCCATTTGCTCATTAATCCAGTTTAACCCATCCCTTCTGCTGCTTCTATAAGAAGTCAAGAGGGAACCAAGTCTTTTGGCAGAAGTGGAGCAGGAGCTTCTCCGTTAGAAGTGAACTGATCACTGTCACACCTTGGCTTTTTTCATCAGCATCACTATCTCAAACCTCCTGACTCTTCACTGCTTTGGGACTGGCTGGGGGAAAAGGAAATCATTAAACTCTCTGCAGTGTGAAGTGGCTTTGCAAAGTGCACTGTAAACTGTTTACATTGTTTTTAATTACTTTGGAACCATATGTCAGCTTGGTATAAAGTGTGAAGATTACACTAAATGAGGGTGGGGGGAGGAGGTGACAATGTGGTGATTTATGGTAACCAGAAAATTTGAGTATGGAAATGAGTGCAATTTAAAAACACATCTATGTGGTATTATAACACTGGAGGGGGAAGAAAAGCCAGTGTATAACAAAATATCTTTGAAAATAGGAGCATGATGAATATGTAAATGAGACCAATCAACATCAGCTGAGATATGGTATATGCAGATGAGACGGCAATGAGCCAAAATGTGAAATAGCTCCCAAACCACAAATATGAACCATATAAAATTCGTTTGAAATATTCATCATAACATAAGGACAAAAAATATAATCAAGTGATTTATTTGCATATAAAAATGAGAACACTCGTCTGACACTCCAGCCTCCACTCCCAGATCACTGGGGGAAGAAAAGTTAACAGAGGGACTTTTAGAGGGAGAGATTTATTGAATGAAAACTGTTGCAAGCACACTAAAAAAGCTGAAGATCCTCCCAATTCTATATTCCTCAGCCTCACTCAGCACAGATAAAGAGAAAGGGGAAAAGCCAGTTAACTAAAATACTAATGGTGCTGGGGCTAGAAAATGTGGGTTCCAGTCTGCTTACCTCCCTAAGCACTTCCTTGTTAGATAACTTAGGCCTCTGCTTACTCTGATCTGTGATTCTGAGAGTTAATGAGCAAAGAAGCTTTGAGTCCCACTTACTGAAATAAAGCAAGAAGGAAAGACTGATGATTCTACAAGCTCCTGGTAAGAAACTGGTGGCCAGTGTTGGAATAGCTGGACCTCTGAATAGAAAGAGGGAATCTGAATCCCCGGGGGGGTGGGTGGGGGGGAAAGTGGTCATGAGGTTCAGGTTGTACTGCACTTTACAAACCCCTGGGGAAATTTTAAAGTAATCTAGAAACTTAACTGTCACTTACAGGGACTTTTTATGCTATTTTTCTAGGGTAGGGCCAAGCACTGATCATTTTTTAAAACTCCCTTGATGATTTTAATATACATCCACAGTTGAAACCCACTGAGATGGATGATATTTAAGTCTGAATCCAACTTGTAGAAAGAGTATTCATCACAAATGTATAGTGTGTCTATGTGGTGTGGCTTATGGAGCATCAACAAAGGGGACATGGCAGGAGATAAGATCAGAGAAGAACCTGGGGTAAGGTCATGGAGAAACTTGTAGGCCATGAGGACAAGTTTGAGTATCACAGTGAGTGTGATGGAAATTACATGGGTTATTTTGAGCAACCAAATAAAACTATCTGACTTAGATTTGTCAAAATCCATTTATGTTCACAGGTTTTGATTTACTAATATTTTGTTAAGAATTTTTGTGTCTATATTTGTAGAGATGTTAGTCTGTATATTTATTTTCTTGTAATTGCTTTTTTCGGCTTTGTTTTAGTGATGCTACAGAATGAGTTGGGAAATGATCCCTCATCCTCTATATCTTGAAAGAGTTGATTACAATAAGGAAAAGAATAATTTTTTTTCCCACAAATGGTGGTGAAGCAACTTGGTATTCATATAGGAAAAAAAAAATACAACTCAACCCTTACCTCATGTCATACACAAAATTTATCTCTAAACAGATCATAGACTTAAATGTAAAAGCTAAAACTTCAAAACTTTTGGCTTCATCAAAATAAAATCTCTGCTCTTCAAAAGTACAGCTATCAGGAAAATGAAAAGCCAAGCCACAGGCAGGGACTAAAATATTTCCAAAACACGCTCTGAAAAAGGACTTGTAAAAAGAAGATATAAAGAACTCTTAAAAGGGAAAAACAAGTAGATGAACAATCTAATTAAAAATGGGCCAAAGATGAACAACAGAAATGAACAATAAGCACAGGAAATGATGTTCAACATCAATGGTCAATACAGATATGCAATGTAAAACCTTAAATACCACTGCATACTCACTAGAACAGCTAGAATTAAAGACTGATAGAGCAGGCACGGGTGAAGCCGTGGAATGAATGGAATGATCCAATGTATCTGGTAATACTGCACAATAGTACAGCCCCTTTGGGAAACAGTTTGACAGCTTCTTATAAACTATTTATCCAAAAGAAGTGAAAACATATGTCCACACAAAGCCTTGGTCAAGAATATTCAAAACAGATTTACTCATAATAGCCCAAAAATAAAAACAATTCAAATATTCATCATCAAGTTACTGGATAAACAAATTGTGTTCTATTCACACAACACAGTATGAATAATAAATAAAAAGGAATAAACTACTAACGCAATGACATGGCTGGGTCTCAGGCATTATACTAAGGCAAAGAAGCAAACATAAGAGAATATACCATACATCAAATAACTTTATTTATTAAAAAAAACTTGAAGAAATAATATACCCAGTCTATGGTGACAGGAAGCAAGCACATCAGTACTTACTGGGGTAAAGGGTGATGGTGGGGATTGTCTGGGAAGGGGCACCAAAGAAACTTCTAGGCTGGTGAACATGTTCTATATCTTGACTAAGGTGGCTGTTACAAAATACATGAATTTGCAAAAACTCCTCAAACAGCTGAAATGAGCACATAGAATTATTTAAGTTACACTTCAATAAAGTTGATTTTCTAAAGCCAACAATTTCCCAGCACCTATTTGGGGCCAGGTGTTTCAAACACCACAACTCAGTGAATCTGCACTTTACAAACAGGGAAACTGACATTCAGAAAAGGTAAGCAATCAACCAGCCTCAGAGTTCTTTTGTGGTAAAGCTAGAATTTGAACCCAAGGTAATCTGGCCCTTTCTGCTGCACAAGGCTTGCTTTTTGTTGGTGTCTACCTTTTCCCAGAATCATTCTACCTTACTAAAGTAACAAGTGACAAAGGGGAGGATTAAGGCTGTAAAAGCTTCCTGTGATGTCCTTTAAAATTAGAAGAGAGGATTTCTACTGCAAGAGAGACACAAAAGTGCCTAAGCACTTGAAATTTCCATAAACCAGAACCTAGAGTCACTTTCTACTGGGACAGTTATAGAGGAGAAGAAACCTCTTCTTGGAGCATTTTCTTCACCTTCAGATTTCCACATGCCAACTCATTTCTGGGCAAAGATCCTGGTGAGATTGGCTTTAGTTCACAGTTCTGCAAACCCAGCGGCCTGTTAAGTCACAAATTAACTTAGTCAGCAGTTGGGAAATCTAAGAGCTGGGCCAATTAAGTTGTCATTATTGACCTGGGTCAAACATGAGTTAGTGTCAAAGAGGTGAAAGTCCTTATCTCATTTCCTGTTCTCCATAAATATTCTGAAAATAAGTATTTTTGTTGTATTTACTGCTTCAACCAAGAACACAAGAAGCTGTTTTCTTGTCACTTTCGGGGTTGGTGTGGTTTTAGTGTTTCCATTAAGTCTCCTTATTTTCAACTGTTTCTAGGTGGGGCCTCAAAATAGACTCTACAGTATCTAATAGCTGCCCAGATCAGAAAGAGGATAATTTATTACCTTTGTATTTATAAGTTTGGCTTTGTTTTGTCTTTTTGCTAGTTTGTTATCACTTTGATTTCTTTCTGTGTGTTCAGGGTGGGGAGGAGTCTGGTAAAGGAAACAAGGGTTCCTGAGATCTAGTCATTTTATGGATGCCCTTTATATTCATTATAACCATCCACATCTCAGTCCTTTTTGCTTTATCCATGAAGGTGGTGTAGGGTTTCCTTTGCTGGGAGGGATTCCAAAGAAGGGAATACTGAAAGAACGTATTCATAGATGAGAGCTCTGTTGTCTTAACTGGTTCAGGCTTCTGTAATATTGAATACAATACTGCACTAGGTGACTTAAACAACAAATATTTAAATCTCACAGTTCTGTGAGTCCAAGATTAGATACCAGACTGGTCAGGTTCTGGTGTGAACCTACCCCTGCTTTTGCTCTAGATCACCACATGGTTGAGAGAGAGCTCTGGTCTCTTTATCCCCTGCTGTGGATACCAATCCCATCACGAGAGGTCCACCCCATGACCTTATCCAATTATTTCCCAAAGTCCTCATCTCCAAGTTCCACCCACCCATATGTTTAGGGGATTGGGACCTAAATATACGAATTTGGGGTGGTGGGGAGAGAGACACAACCAATCCACAGCACCCACTGTGAAGTAGCAAGCTTTGGTACTAAAGAAGCATGCTGGAGATGCTCACTAGCTTGGGAAAGCACAGACACACCCTCATTCACATGTTCAGTCTCTAGAATCCCCCAGTCTCTTGGCTACTGGATGCTCTAAGGCATCCATGGTCCTGCTGACCTCTGCTCAGTGCCTTTAATTCAGCAGCTAAAACTTACAGGTGGCAAGACTTGACAAGGTTACTCAAGCCAGGCTTTTGTGGCTTGCCATCACATACCAATCTTCTTCCATTTCCTAATCAACAGCCAGGCAACATCATCTTCTCTATCTTTTAAGAATTCTGCTTCAGCCCTGCTTGCCCTTCTGACCTTTCTTGACAAGACAAGCTGTGGGAAAGACCTTTGAACATATTATGTTTGTTAGGGCTCACAGATACACCAGAAAATGAACTGGCCTTTTTGTTCTCTCTGCTAGTAACTCAATGTTTGTGTCTACTCAGAGAAGATACAATTAAGGCAGCATAATACTCGAGTTAAAAATAGCCTCCTGGCTCTGCCCTACAGACTCTTGCTAGGTTTTCTTTTTTTAATAGAGTGGTATTAAACTTAAAAAGATGCAATCTAAATACAAGCTCCAATCGATGCACCAACTATTTATTTTTATTTCCTCATTTAGCCCATGCCCATCACAACCACATCCATCTGGGCTGTTTATGACTTAATAAAATGCTTTAAACAGTAAAACACTCAAACAGGATATGGACCTACTTGCCTGCCCATCCCCCAACAACAACAACAAAAACTTACCTGAATCTTATACTTCATAAACTTCCTCTGTGTTACTCAGATCCACTCTGGCTAGCTTACACAGAAACGGAATGATCAGACATGGGTTTTTATAATTCAGACCATTCCAGGGGTTAAACAGGCAGAGGAAAAGTGGAAGAGTGAAGGATACATGCCAGAAGAGCCTAAATGAATAAAGTGGAAGTTAACCACCCCAATGGGTCTGAGATTCTGAGAGAGCCTAGGCATAGAGATAGCAATTGTTGATGCCAAATGTTTTATAAACATATAATTTGCACTTGGATATGAGCGTGCTTTGAAAAGTTAAAAGTGCATACAAATGCAAGGTATGGATTATTAAGAGAGCACATGTGCTCTGCTTCCCATCCGTGGCATCTCAGCTCAACTACATACGGATTACAGATTTTGCCTTTCTCTTTTCTCATATTCCTCTCCAAAGCACGTAGCCCAGGACTGGGCATGCTGGAAACATAATGTCAGGCCAAGTTTGTGAATTTGTTATCTCTGCCTCATGGATCCCTTGCCAGCCTTTCAGAACCTCTTCCCCAAATCAGGCTCTCAACATTTCCTTTTAAATCGTGTTCTTTGTTATTCTTTCCCAGTGATGATAACATCTGAATAATGTAATGGCATTGAAATTCTAAGGAGTTGCTGAATGAGATCCTCCAAGACAACATGCCTTTTTAAAAAGACATGAAGTAGGTAATGCCAGCACCGAAGGACTGAATTGCTAATGGTGGGATTTTAGTCAATGTGGCACGTGTGCTTAAGAAGATTTGCTTTAATACCTGAAAAATCATATCTAGCATTACCTGTTTGGACTGCAAAGTCCACGTGTACCTGGACAGAAACTTGAGGAAACAGTGTTTCCTGTAATCAGAGATATCAATGCCTTCAAGGGTCTATCTCCCAAGGACGGGCCCCCTCACTGTCTGACAGCCCACGTGGACAACTCAGACTGGTGTGTGTTTGGCTTTGCTCTTCCTTTACTGAATGTTAAAAATTGGGGTTCCAGTCTTCACGTCTTTGTTTACAATGTACCCCCTTATGTGCTAAGTCACTTCTGTCATGTCTGACTCTTCGTGACCCTATGGACTGCAGACTTCCAGGTTTCTCTGTCTGTGGGATTCTTCAGACAAGAATACTGGAGTGGGTTGCCATGCCCTCCTTCAGGGCAACTTCTCAACCCAGGAACTGAACCTGCAGCTCCTGCGCCTCCTTCATTGCAGGTGGATTCTTTACCACTGAGCCACCAGGAAACCTCATACCCCCTTATACTTTCCCTTATATATCCTTCCCTGCATTTCTTCATATAACTTCTCACTCCAATCAGGTAAGACACTTAAGATGTGACTTTTCTTTTAGTAAAGCAGATGATCACTTTGGGGGAGAAAGGATGGTTGCTTACTACAGCACCAAGACCCATAACCCCACCCCCCACAAAAAAATCTTGCAAAAAAGGGTAAGTTCTAAACTAACTTCAAGGAAATGAGGCCAAATCAAAAATTACTGGTTGGAGTTTTTTAAGAAGAAGAGATTTATAGATTTCAGTCAAGTCCTCAAGATAAGTGCAGCCAGATGGATGACACCAGCTAATCCATCAAGTGATTGATCAGGGTTCACTGAGTAAATGATTATGGCTTCCATCACTCCCTGAGCACCTGTGAGGATGAGGCTTGTAGAGCTAATATACTTCTT
The DNA here is from genome assembly GCF_032452875.1 of Bos javanicus. Lineage (NCBI taxonomy): Eukaryota > Metazoa > Chordata > Mammalia > Artiodactyla > Bovidae > Bos > Bos javanicus. The sequence continues at coordinate 31,244,665 of NC_083878.1, read as the reverse complement.
CAAGCCAGGGCCGCCACCTCTGACTGCTGTATGTGCTGCTGCGTTTGCTCTGTTCTATTTGTGAGCTACTCAGAGAGAGACCAGGTAAACTCAGAGAAGCATTATCTACCCATCAGTCAAGAATTCCACCAATGCTTCTCGAGTCACAAAATATATTAATTAGATAAGGAATGATTTGATGAGGCTTATGTGCCAACCACTGCTAGGTGTTCTGAGCAATAAGATGAAGATACCAAGTCTCTGCTCTCAAGGAGTTCTCAAGGGGAACAGCAACCATTGGCTGTCATTTGCTGAGTGATTATTTTGGCAGAAACTGAGATAAGCCACTTTACATGCATTATCGTACTTAATTATCATAACCTCATCGTCCAAGTTTTATAGTGAAGAGACTGAAGTCAAATGGGGTTATGTGACTTGCTCAATGTCACACTCTAAAGGAGTGGTAGGGCCAGGACTGGAAACCAGGCTTTCCGACTCCAGTGCCCACACAGTAATCTATTATTCTGTAATATCTATGAATGCAAAGAAAGTAGTCCAGGGAATAAATGATACAGGAGGGTGCTAATCTTGCTGTAGGAGTCACTTGCTTCCTACCTCATACCTATCAGCTCATTTAATCTCACACACCCACCTTTCAGAGTCAGCTGGGGCAAGAATTTGAGCCCATTGCATGGGTGAGAAAATGGAAGTCAGAGAAGTTTGGTGACTGGTTAGGGATCAACATCTATGAAGTGATGGAGGTGGGCTTCTCAGAATCCACAGGCAGTGCATTTTTCCATATAATGCTTTGCTTTCTGCAATGCTGTCTCTCATTTACTAAAGAGAAATTACATCTTGAGATTTTTACAGTCATATCAATACAGGATAATAATAGATTGTCCAAGTCAGAAGAAACAAGTAGCCCTTGTATTTCTGCCAAGTACATAAACTTCATATTCAAGTACTCAGCACTTCTCATAGTTTCTACTCAGTCTTGAGCACTTAGCAGTGGGGGAAGAAAAAGATGTCCTAGGAGTAGATGGATGTCTGATTCAAGAAATGACAATCCAAGCCAGCCTTTTCCATGCCAAAGAGGAAACGCTGCAATAGGTTGTGTCCATTAGTAAAAACTGGTCCACACTATTGCATCAAAACATCAGTTATTAACCAAAATTTCCTAAGTCAGCTGTATTTATTGGCCTTTCTTCTTCCTGTTTTTGCCTACTCCCCTTTTGCCTCTCCTTGGAATTAACATTCTAGTAACACATAGATTCAACTACAACTTCTTAGTCAACATATAGAATTTCATCTCTGCAAGGGAGGATTTTTTCTTTTAGTTACATGCATGAGCATCTTATGAGTTTACTAAGTGTCTCCTATATCGGGGTATCTCAAATCTCAATGTGCATTCAAATCACCTGGGGAAATAACTAACACACAGAGTCTGACTAAGGAGATCTGGGTGGGACCTGGAATTCTGCAGTGCTAACCAGCCTCCAGGTGACGCCAACACTGCTGGTCCACGGTCCAGAAAGAACAATATGATCTAAAAAATACTAGTCCTGGGTAAGGAGCTGTATGGTGGAGGATTCGAGAGAAATGGCCCACAGCCCCTGTTCAAGTGTGGCGAACAGGTTCCATAAAGTACATATGAGACAACGAAAAGTGCAGACCAAGTGCGTAAACATGTGCTTGCTTGTTTTAACCAAATGATAGATCAAGGGGAAAGATTTTCTTATTCTCTTTGTCATTGTCAGATCACATTTATAGTAAAAATAGTCCTCCTTTTTTCTCAGTAAAACTAGTCACTTAGATAAGCGCTTCCCACGTGGCTCAGTAGTAAAGAATCCACTTGCCAAGCAGGAGACTTGGGTTCAATCCCTGGTTGGGAAGATCCCCTGGAGAAGAGATGACATGGACAAAGGAGACTGGTCTCAAGTTAGCAGCTAAAGAGCAGCAGCATTCACTTAGGAAAACACTGTCTCAGCCTCTGAAAGCCCCTCTATTGGTGCTCTGGAAACAAAACTGGGCACTGAAAATTGCCATTCACTTACAACTATTTCAGGAGCAAACCCATTTTATGGCTCATCTGGGCAAATTCGGCCTCAGCAGTCTTTCTTGTGACAGGATATCTGTATCTCAGGCAAAAAGTAGGAGACTGAATATAGGCGATTCTGTCCCTGCAGTCTGAAGTAGACAAAGGTCAAGGAGGAAGTGCAGGTCAAGGCAGCACATGTTTCATCCAGATCAAATGCATCGAGAGTCGTAGTGAGATGGGTTGAGGAAAGAGAGATGCAGGGAGGTGGTGCGAATGCTGGAAAGAAACAAAGAGACCTTCTTTGTTCCTTACCCTTCCAGCCAGCTGTGCTAAGTCACTTCAATTGTGTCCAACTCTTTTTGACCCTATGGACTGTAGCCCGCCAGGCTCCTCTATCCATGGGAATTCTCCAGGCAAGAATACTGGAGTGGGTTGCCATGCCCTCCTCCAGGGAATCTTTCCAACCCAGTGATCGAACCCATGTCTCTTATGTCTCCTGAATTGGCAGCCTGGTTCTTTACCACTAGCACCACCTAGGAAACCCTCCCAGCCAAGACCCAGAAAAATTTCAGGTACAATCAATGAAGCTCACAGGAAACCTAGAGCAGAATGAAAGGGATGCTGATCTGCATGAGCTCCAAGGGAGGATTGCTGCAGAGCTAATCACTGGACTGAGAGTGCTATTTAATGCCCTTCCTCCACAAGCCATTCATCAAGTTTATAGTAGCAACAAGAGTTCATTACCATGTTCCTGCTTTGCACATTCTTGAACAAGGTTATGCCTCCAATTTTAAGTGTGGTGTATAAAAGGAATGAGGAAAGGTGGGAGGGTGAGGTTTCTGAAGGGAAAGGTAATAAACAGAGTAGGTGATCCTCACCAACTGGAAATGTGAATCTCCCTACCTGCTTATGACTTTGTGCAATCAGAGAGAACACTTCACAAGCTGAGATTCATTCTTAGAAGTTCCTAAGCTCCTCTTATCAACCTATCTATCCATTCATCTCTCAGTCAGTTTTATGAATTAGAAGCTGAAAGAGAAGATAGGATTTGGTTCTAGGTTCCAAGAAAGTTGTGATGTAGTTAGAGAAATAAGAGGAATTCACGTGAAACAGAGGTTACAAAACAGAACAGAAGCAACCTCCATGTTGCTGTCCAAATCTTGGGTGCTGAAGGCAGTTCAAAGAAGTGGCATTTAGATCCATTTCTTGGTAGTGAAGAGAACCCAGAAAAAGTTTTGTGAAGACTGTTGGGGTTCCATAATCAAAGGGGAAAGTGCAAAGTGTTCAGTGTGGCAGATATTAATGAAACAAATTCCAAGTCATAATGGGGATCTGAGGTCTCCCTAAGGAGATCAGCAGGCTCCCACAGTCCTTACCTTTTGATCACATTATGAACAATGGACTCCCACTGAGCTTGGAAAGTTTGAACAGGAGTAGAAGGAAAGAAGCTCCATGCACTGGGAAACTGTATCTGAATTCACCAGAACATTGACTCTTTTAATGCCCCACCTGTGATTCTGTAGTCAGGATGCTGGAAGCTTGTTCATCAATATCCAGACAGTGTAATGGTTGGTGGACAATGTTGTTTAGTTGGTCAGTTGTGCCTGACTCTTTTTGTGACACCCATGGATTGCAGGCCTGCCAGGCTCCTCTGCTTAAGGGATTTCCCAGGCAAGAGTACTGGAGCGGGTAGCCATTTCCTTCTCCAGGGGATCTTTCCGACCGGGGGATCAAACCAACATCTCCTGCATTGTAAGTGGCTTCTTTACCACTGAGACACCACAGAAACCCTTCAGTGTACAACAGACAGACTCAAATTATATCTGAAACTTTTTAGTCTCATTGATTTGACAGAACTGTTGCCAGTCAGCTCTCCATATAGAGTTGTCTCTTAGGCTATCGCTAAAATTCCTCAGTGCTCTCTAAACTTGGGCAGCAAGGAGGTCAGAAAGAGAAATATTCTGCTCCTGCCCGAACACAAGAGTTTTCCTGATCTCTTCTGGAGAAAGCCAACTGAATGCTCACTACTCCCAAGCCTAGTTTTCTCCAATACATAAATAAGAGAAGGTCTTGGTGTACTTTTTAAAATGCTCTAAGATCTGCTACATTCTGCTTTCTTTTTCCATAAACTGTTGTCAGCATCAAAACAAAAAGCAGGCTCTGCTGATCAGTGAGTTCAGGGGTGACATAACGCTATATAGCTAGTCCCTACCTCTTGGTAATCCTCTATGTGAACTATGCAAATGGTAGGATTTGACTGAACTAAATAAGCCACTTCCTTCCCCATTAACTCTGTCTTTTTAGTCCAAACCTACTCCTGTGCTTACTCCAGGAGTTTAGGGTTGAACACTCCTAGAAATACATTTGGTTCTTTAGAACTTAATATGCCACATTTAGAGCTTTTATTTAAAAAAAGAAATTGCTGTTTCAACATTCACTAATGTATGACTTAAAAGCAAAACCATATCTTTGAAAAACTTCAGAAGATGCTTCAACAAACACATATGTGGGTTCTGTAGCCATCTGATATAGAGGATAAAATTTTTCAGCTCTTTATCAAAAGCACTGATGAATTTTGACAACCATCCTTGGTCACATTGCCAGAGCCTCCCCTGCACACTTACCACACTGCTCTGACCACCCTATTTTCAGGTTCCGTGTTTCTCTGCTCCTGTTCTATCATACCTTCTTTGGCATTCAAAATCTCTTCACTCCCATGTCAACATCTAATCTGTCCTGATTCTCACTCCAAACAATTCTTAAACACAAAAATAGATGTTCACCTTTAAGCCATAGCTTAAATGCCCAGAACCAAGTCACTGGGCAAACTCTGGGAAGGTAAAGTTTCAAAAGCATCAGCTCTCGATTTTATAGTATAAAATAGGATTTAGAAGAATGTGCACTTGCCTTGACTATATCTCTGGAAACATTTCCAAAATGAACTGCTATGTGTATGGAGGAAGATAGTGAAGGTGCTGTAAGTCATGAGCATTGCATCACTTCTTGCTCTTAACTTCTCAAAGGTAAATAAATGTTTGATGATGAGACAGGAAGAAGCTTCCTATTGAGCTGAGAGAATTTATTCCCTTCCCTTCAGGCAAGCATATCAAGGGGGTAGTTTCAAGGAAACAATCCATTTCCTTCTCTAAAACTCCTCAGACCAGTGAAAATGTAAAAGTGTTAATTACTCAATTGTGTCTGACTCTTTGAGACACTATGGACTGTAGGCTGTCAGGCTCCTCTGTCCATGGAGTTATCCAGGCAAGAATACTGGAGTAGGTAGCCACTCTCTTTTCCAGAGGATTTTCCCGACCCAGAGATTGAACCCAGGTCTCCCATATTGCAGACAGATTCTTTACCATCTGAGCCACCAAGAAGACCAGATTCCCTTTCAATTCTAGACTATTCCATTGCATTGTTTCCCAGCAACCCCTATTTTGAGTCTTCTTTAGAATAATCTAGGAATATTTGTTAAAATAAAATCTGCTAGGGCCATAAATTGAAGATAACATGAGGACAGAAATAATTCTTCATGCAGCTTGGATGTCTTATAAGAGATATGCACATTTCTGGAAAGGAGACAGGATCTCAGTTCTGCCCATTCTAATTGCAATTTCCATTTTCTAGTACAACTCAGGATTTCTGCATGACAGGAAGAGCTCCCTGACATGTCACCCTCAGAAGCTGGACTAAGCAAAAAGGCGTGCTGTCTCTTTTCAGAAAGAGCAGAGGCGTGCTCACTGTAGCATGTAAACATTTTATACTGAGTGAATTCCATTTCTATCTATACTCATCACAAATGAGCACCACCAAAATTTTCAAATACATATTCACAATGTGCCTCTCAAATGCACTGGATGAAAAAAATCAGAGCTAAGCATGAGGCACAGATCCATTTCATTTAATTAGAGTTTCAGAGAAGCCTAAAGAAAAAGGTCTGTATCTCCCTAAGTGTTCTCTTTCTCTATGAGTATAGCTATCTTGCATTGTCAGGTCGTTTGAATTGAAAACGATTCCAAACGCAAAGCCTTTAAACCCTGAATATTTGACTCGGGTAATATTATCACAGACAGACAATAAAAGAAACCATCTCGCCCATTCCTATTCCAGATTTTGTACCAGTGTCCACTTTCCCTTTATAGGAAATCAGAGAGAGAGAGAGACTATTTCCTCTGGATCAATGCCAGAGCCCCGAATTACTGTCATATTAGAAAATCCTGCATTGCACTCAGAACATGCCCTGAGTATGCCCACTCCTAATTTTCATTCTCTCCTGTTTTATTTTCAAGTCCCTTTAATAACTTCGCCCCACCCCAACCATCCAACATAGCTACCTCTTGCCTCCAAGGACCTTCCGTACCGACCAAGTCAGGCTCCTCATGGCCCCATCTCCATGCTGTTCCTTTTCTTGTCTTCTCATCTCTATTCATGCTGTTCCCCTACCTTCAGGGTTACTATGCTTCCTTCCATATGCATAACCATTTAGCATGTATTCCTCCCTTCCACATGTATTTGCTGAGCACCTGCTATGTGCTGGACACTAGAGAGACAACACTGACTAAGGCAAGACCGCTGCCAGCATGGATTTTAGATTTTTTGAGCAAGAGACAGAAAATGGACAATAAACCATTTTTAAAAAGATCGAGTAACACATAGAGATGCTAACCTCTGAGTAGTGGGGGGTGCAGGAAAATTAGAGCAGGGGAAGGAAATCCATCCTGAATATTTATTGCAAGGACTGATGCTAAAGTGGAAGTTCCAATATTTTGGCCACCTGATGCAAAGAGATGACTCATTGGAAAAGACCCTGATACTGGGAAAGATTGAGGGCAGGAGGCAAAGGGGGCTACAGAGGATGAGATGGTTGGATGGCATCACTGACTCAATGAACATGAGTTTGAGCAAGTTCCAGGAGATGGTGAAGGACAGGGAACCTGGTGTGCTGCAGTCCATGGAGTCACAAAGAGTCGGACACAACTGAGTGACTGATCAACAGCAATAAAGCAGGATCAGGAGTGCCTCCCTTAAGACTTACCCCCTGGTCTCTATCTTGTGAGTGGCTCACAAGATACTCAAATTCCACATTGATTTTCCATGCCATAGTATGTTTGTGGCCACCTCTGTAGTACTTCTGTGACATTATTCCTATAATGAACCTAACAGCCACTGAACAGGAAATAAAAGTAGGCAATAACATATTTTTTCAAGTAGCTCCCAAACCACAACATGGGTAGTGCTTGCTTACATACTGCCTGCCTGCCTCTAGCAACCCATAGGTTGTGGAACCAGGAATTCTGTCCCTGATGGCAATGGTTTTGGTTTTTACAATTAAGATAGGATTTTTTTTTATGATTATAAAAGTAATACATGCTATAGAAAAAAACACTGCAGAAAGAATGATAAATCCACATAATTTTATAATAATATATCTACAGTTAATATTTTAGTGAGAAGAAGCCTTTCACATTTTTTTCTCTGGTGACACACATTTTTTTTTAATTAAAATGTGACACTATGAATGTTCTTTTCTAACTTTTTTCATGGAATTGTATGTTGACAGTATGTTTTAGAGGAAAATGATGGATGTTAAAGTGTTAAAAGACAAGGGTAAAAATCCCTAATTCAGGAAAATCAGAACTCATTTATGACTATGATAAATGGAAGAGCTCAGCTTGAAAAAAAGTAGGAGCTACAGGGAACATGTCAGCACTAGTTTGATTAAAAAGCTGTGCAGAATGCAGGAAAAAATACTGAAGAGTCATATATGCAAGAACAGTCCTTTTTATGTTAATCATTTTGGAAAGATGAGAAAACAGACCATTTGTGTGTGTGTGTGTGTGTGTGTGTGTGTGTGTGTGTGTGTTGCCCTGTGCCCTCCTCCATGAAAGCTGAGGTTGGAAAGCACTGTAGATAGAAATCTCCCTAAAAGGGATATGTTATCTCTATAACATGGTGGTGAGTGGATGGTGAATATCATTAGATGGAAATCAATGTAAAAGACATCAGGTCTCCAGGAAACAAGCCTGGCAACATAAGAAAAAAGGACTCTGGACTCCCTCAAAAATTGACCAGAAAACAAGGATGTAAAATGGCCCCTAGAAGCACCTGCAGCCTGGTTTCTCAGAGATAAAGAATCAGTTGGCTGCAGCAACATGTACAATTGTATTTTCTACACCAGAGTACCAAGGAAAAATTACCATTCTGAGCTTATGGCTTTGTTAACACTTTGCTTTAGATTTACAATTAGGATATGTACAGGGCTTCCTGGAACTAGATTTGTCAGCTATACAATGACCTTTGGCATCCAGCACATGTGCACATATATTCCGTGCCATGCTAAGTCATTTTAGTTGTGTCCAACTCTTTGCGACCCTATGGACCGTACCCCATCAGGCTCCTCTGTCCATGGGATTCTCCAGGCAAGAAGACGAGTAGGTTGCTGTGCCCTCCTCCAGAGGATCTCGTGACCCAGGAATCGAACCCACGTCTACTGTGGCTCCTGCATGGTAGGCAGATTCTTTACCGTTGAGCCACCAGGGAAGCCCCATGCACTGTGTACACATCCAATAATAAAACCTTTCCTGTTAGTGCTTGAAATGTCACCCTAACAATTTCTTTGGTCTCTTCTTTTCCCTCTCTACTATTCTAGAAGTTATATGTTCTATTTTACAGACAACTTATCATTTTTAAAACATATTTATCAAACCCCCAAATTAATTAGCATCACTTTGTTTGACCTGAATAACACAGCATTGGAGTGCTTTAATTCTGGTTTCCCCCCTTGCAATTCTCCACATCATTTCTATACAGCACTTTAGTTCTGTCTTGTTTTCAAATAGCCCCAAATTAGTGCCACTTTTAATTGAATACTTGATCAATATTACTATCATTTTGCCATGGATTTTGCTCTTAAACTCCACTTGTTTCTTCTGGCTCAATTTTCTTCTTGTTGATAAAAACTATTCTTCATAATATAATTGTTCTTTATAATTTTATCCACTGTTTGTTTTTTCCACAACAAGCCTGTACTGCTTTAATCATAAAAATGTCCTATTTCAATTGTGAAAAACAAAATCAAATTGTCCATGTATGAGTATTAAGCTCTCTTCAGTCTTAGTATATCTGAAAATGTCACCTATGCTCCCTCTTGACCCGTTAATAGTAGTTTACATAAAGTTATAAACCTGAGTTGACCAGAATTTTCACTCTCGGCAAGTAACTCTATTATCTTCCAGTATCTATTGTTGCTTCTGTGAAGGCTGCTGTTTGTCTAATTTTTGGTACTCTATCTTTCCTCTCTGATAGGTTTTAAGATTTTCTTTTCCTTTGTCTATACTTTCACTAGTAAGTATAGATTTGTTTTTATTTTTATGCTTGTGGCTTAGTGGTTTCCTCAAACTAAGGCAGTCTTTCTTCAACTATAGAAAAGTTTTTATTAGTATTTCTACCCTCTTCTCTCCTGGATCTGCTATTAGCTCTGTATTGGAACTTCTTTTGCTGTTGTATTGTAAGTGATTTGCCATATCTACTTTCTAATTCATTTATTTTGTTTTTATTATATCTAGTCCATTATGAAATCCAATAACGTTTTTGATTCCCTGTTTTTTCTTAAATCAGTATTTCTCATTAATTCTTTTCACACATCTATCCTTTTTCACACTGTCCTCTTTTATCTTGTGATTTCTACACCTTCCTTTATCTCTTTGAACATTTAAAAATAGTTAGTTTTAAATCTCTTTCAGTCTTATTCTAATCCTCAGTCAAGGAGGTATAACTATTTTCTCTCATGTGGTATTTCTTTTTATGATTTGTAACATATACTCTCGGCCCACCCACCTTGGGAAGGATGAAGTACGGTCAGTTCAAGTTTCATGCTCTAGGATAGAACTATCTTAACAGTTTCTCATTTGCTCCTGTTGAGCAGTCTTGTTTTCTCCAGTTTGGGATAATTTTTAAGTGTTTTTTTTTCGCTTGAAGTCACTGTAAATTTTCATTCAATGTAATTTTGTGCCACTGATTTAGTATTATAAATACTTGCAGTTGACTATTTCTACTCATGCTGCTTCCTTGAGCTTTTCCATAGTCACTAGGTAGAATTCTAGAGTCCTCCACTTGACTAATCTACAGTCTTTCTGACTCTTGATTTTACGCAGGCAGGTTCATTCTGACTCCTCTCAGACAAAGACAAATCTGCAATTTGGGCTCATCTTCCCAGTGGGTTTTGAAACTCCAAGACCAGCCATTAACCTAATTAGAATTTTTCCTTTGTTCTTTGGCTTCACCATTCTGACCGGGTTGAGGATGGTATTACTTACATAGTTTCTTAATTGGCTGTTTGACCTTTACCCAGTATTTCTATGTGTCTGTACATAGAGAGGCCCTCAGCCCAGACTTCCATTAGCAGCCGGGACTCCCAACATCACCGTTTCATGCTTTGTTGTAATAAATCACCTTCCTCTGGCTCTCCTCCGAAGATAGGAAGATGTCAGAAGGAGGGAACCAACATCTTAGTGGAAAATACAGTTTAGATTACCTTCTGCCTTGACAAACTAGGGCTGCCTGATGGTGCTGAGCATCTTGAGGAAGAAGGAGAAGAAGTTGTAGATACAGGCTGCTGAGGACATCAAAGGCAACTTTTCTCTCTCTCTCTCACACACCCACACCCACACACAGAGTTGTGAGGTCAAAACCTGCATATAAACAATATCCAAACATGAAAGAATGTATTTAGCAACAGAAACTGAACACGCTAAATCTTATCATTCACATGTGAGAACAGCTGAGAATCTAAAACAAATAGAACAACATCTGAAAACTGTGGAATGAGAAGTTGGGGTTGCAATAATAGATCTAAGAATGATACTTGAGTGAGTCCAGTCGCAGACTGGGCAATTCATGTTACCATAGCAACTCCTAGCTGGTTATCATTATGCCTACATTAGTTATATACTTTGCCTTTCAAAAATATAGATAACTTTTCAAAGCTCTTTCCTACCTATCTTTGATTTAGCCATTCAGCATGTGTTGTTAAGCTGATTCTCACATTATACTAGAAAAGTGATGAAATAGGTATTATCATCTTCACATAAATCACAGGAATACACATACCCTATTTTAAGTTAGTAGTCAACAGGCCAATAGCTAGTTAGTAGAAAAGTAGGTCAAGAACAATCACTGACTTCTAGCCCTTACCCTGTCTAGCACAGGGCATTAAATTGACTTTACCAGTTTACATAAGGGCACCACTTAAAAGAAGTTGACCCAGAGATTGGACAGAAGCATTTTTGGCAAATCGTTGCCCCCCTTCTAATCATGACTTTCAAGTTGCTACTGCCCTTCCCCAGTACCAAGCCTGCTCCAGTTTTCCTTTCCCACTCATTCCAAGTGGTTATAGTTATGAGGCCTTTGTGTTTTGGGACAAGCACAAGTAAGAATCGTATTTTAAACTCCCCAAATCATAATAGAATCTGAAATTCCAATGTTTAACCAGGTGTTTTGAGAAGCTGAAGTATCAAAGTAAAATAATGTTGAACTGATGGCTGGATGCAAGAATACTTAGGAAGAGACTCTACACAAGTCTTTCTGAAGAAATCTTTGGGGGACACTCAAAGCTTCAAAATGGTACAGTGTTTAAGTGAAGGGTAGAGAGTGAACACACAGAAAACAATCAACATAAAGATGATTGAAGATGATGAAACAGTCATCAAAGATAACAAATCTCTTCTTGGTGGTAATAAATTTTAGAGCTTCAGAGGAAAAAAAAATAATTTTCTTAAGCAGTAAGTTATCAAGCACAGTTTCCCTCATGACAATTTCTGGAAGTGGTTCTGGTAGGTAATGTGAACAATAATTAACCTTCTCGCTCCTCCATATAGTATAAATACCATGGTTAAAGATGTTGATAATCTAAAACATATGGTAACATATATTAACCTTTCTATTCAGTTCAGTTCAGTCGCTCAGTCGTGTCCGACTCTTTGCGACCCCATGAATCGCAGCACACCAGGCCCCCCTGTCCATCACCAACTCCCGGAATTCACCCAGACTCACGTCCATCAAGGCAGTGATGCCATCCAGCCATCTCATCCTCTGACGTCCCCTTCTCCTCCTGCCCCCAATCCCTCCCAGCATCCGAGTCTTTTCCAATGAGTCAACTCTTTGCAGGAAGTGGCCAAAGTACTGGAGTTTCAGCTTTAGCATCATTCCTTCCAAAGAAATCCCAGGGCTGATCTCCTTCAGAATGGACTGGTTGGATCTCCTTGCAGTCCAAAATCTAGCATATGTAGTATCTATAACTACCTGTCCACAAATTTATTATGGATAATGGAGAAAGAGAATACAAGAGAAATAAGTGTTGCTCAACCTTTAAAATGAAAGCTACATGCTATGGAAAACAGTATGGAGGTTCCTTAGAAAACTAAAAATAGAACTACTGGGATATACCCAGAGAAAATCATAATTCAAAAGATGCACCGCAGTGTTCACTGCAGCACTATTTACAGTAGCCAGGACATAGAAGCAACCTACATGGCTATCAATAGAGGAATGGATAACAAAGATGTGGTACCCGTAAGGAATGAAATATTACTCAGCCATAAGAAATTGGGTCATTAGTAGAGACATGGATGGACCTAGAGCGTGAATAAGAGTGAAATATATCATACAGAGTAAAATAAGTCAGGAAGAGAATGTCGGATATCATATATTAACACATATACGTGAAATCTAGAAAAGTGGTATTGATGATCTTATTTGCAAAACAGAAATAGACACAGATGTAAAAAGCAAACATAAGGACACTAAAGGGGGAAAGGGGGAGCTGGGATGAATTGGGAGATTGGGATTGACATATACACACTGCTGGTACTACGTATAAAATAGATAACTAAACAGAACCTACTGCATAGCTCAGGAACCCTACTCAGCACTCTGTGATACCCAAATGGAAAGGAAATCCAAAAAGAGGGGATATATGTATCCATAGAGCTGATGCACTTTGTTGTACAGCAGAAACTAACATGACATTGTGAAGCAACTATACTCCAATAAAAAATAATGTAAAAAGATAAAAATAAATTGCACAAAAAATAAGATAAAATAAAAGCTATATGCTTGAGCTTGCTGGTGATATTCACCTCAAGCAGAACATGCTTTCTCAAATCTCTCCTACTAGCCTGCCAGTGTGCTTGGAACTCTCATCTTGCTCATAGTTTAAAGACTGCAGTCCTTCATGAAAATGCAAAACTGATGACTAGAAATATAAACTACCAGCACGCATGCAAGTCTTGAGCAGCTAGGAAACAGCCATCCTCTTGGGGTCCTAGATTTCTAAGAAAGTTGGAAATAAATGATCTCTTGGATCCTCTAATTAGGATTTATTCTGTAGTTCTAAAATTCCATCATATGATAAACTCACAGGCAGATAAGTTTTGAAAGAAGACTAGGAGTCAGGGTAGATTCACATTCTGAAATGCCACTTGGCAGAGGTGTAATGAAGGGTGATTAAAACTAATATAGGTTTCACAATGTAGTTTTCTGATCCAAAAAGCAGAGAGGATACTGACAAAGAGCTAACACTCCCCAGCTTTGCTCCTCAGATGGGCACGCATTCATGTATATAAAATGTTCACTGTCCTTGTTCCCTTCCATCACTGGTAAAGACCCTTTGACAATGGAAAGCAGTGTGAAATCCAGCAAAGCACTTGAGAAAACTATGCCAAAAGGGGAAAGCTGCACACAGGGACCTCCTCAGACGTTGTTAGGATTCCTGTCCTCTCCCTTCTCTTGCAATTTGTGACTTGTCTTTCCAGCAGTATATAGGAATAAAGTTTGTCTTTACATAGTCATCCCATGTTCTACAAGAGCAACATTTTGTATAAAGTGTAAAGCCTATAAAGACCAGCATTGATGTTTAAAGATACACATGTCAAATATGACAGTGGGGAGTCTGTGTCATTAGAAGCAGCAGCAGCATCTGCAGCATTTTGTGAGGGACACTGGAAGAGGCCATTCCCACAAAGGAGAATTTTTAAATAAAACACTTTCTCCGATTTATCCCTAATGCCTAAACTCTATTTCCCAACAGCATTTTATGTTTTAAATGTCACCCTCTATCTAACCTCTCTATCTGTTTCTCTGGAGGAGAGAAATGCTAGGGCTACACTAATGGTTCTTAGAGTGAATTTATCGAGCTTGTTCTGAGTTATGGGTTTTATCTCAAAAACCAGTGTCTGGAGGAAAAGCATAATGAGAAGGAGGGAAAGGAGTACAGAATGGGGTAGGGAGTGGGGGGTCCCCTCAAAGCAAGATAACAGTCACAACAGCCCTGATAGTGATCACTGTAATTGTTCCAAAGATGTGTTCTTGTGTTTAATGCTTTATAGTTTGCCAAATGCTTTCACAGACATCACTTAATTTTGATTTTGACTGCATGAAGTAGTTAGAAGTGTTTATTCACTTTACACATGAGACTTGGAGACTAAAGAGCCTGTTCACAGGTCACACAACTGATGGGCAAGTGGAAAACTAAAACTTAGCCACCAGCTGTGAGTCCTGCACCTACCACCTCACTCTTAAGTGCCTCAGAGACTCTCTGCTAGAGGAGAGAGGGGGGAGTGGTAACCACAGGGTTAACAGGTTGCCTTCCCTTAACCATGCAGGATCTTCTCAGGGGTCAGGAGATACTCTGATAACCCAAGGCTTAACCTCATCACCTTCCAAGGGCTCCAGCTTTCATCCTTCCCAGGTTACAACTGGCTTCCTTCCACTCAATCTGTAGGCTGAGAATATCTTTGGAAGGGCGAGGGAGATGGGGAGGATCAGGCCAGAAGTCTGTTACACTTGTCTCTCCTGCTAGAAGGCAAACATGTAAGCCCTCCTGAAGCTGGGTCTGGTCTCCTCCACACAAATACTCCTGGGGTGTGTGGGTTTGCATTTGCTTTCTGTGGTGATGTTTTATGTCTGAGAAGTGTCTGTGATTCTGTCACTAGAACAATCACCTCGTTTCATCAAGTGGGTAAGGATCTAATGCTCATATTTTAAGCCAGCCTGCTATGAATTCATGGTAGGACACAGATGTGAATTAGAGGAGCTCCAGAAAGGTGCCAGAAGTATTTCTACTATCTGCTTCTACTATCTGCCTAATGGTCATAATGACTTTTCTACTTTAACTATACTCCTTACTAAAATGTAATGAGTTTTTCTTCTTTAAAGCAGACACTAGTACAGGGAGGGAGGAGAGGAAGCCATGAAAAGGGGCTTAGATGATGCCAGGTTCAAGGCCAGTGACACTTTTATGATGCTGGAGCCTCCCCAGATCACCACAGCCCCCTCCAGGCAAATCTGGCTGTGGACAACCCTATTTCCTCTCAAACACCCTGGTTCCCTCTCTGGGCTGAAAACAGCTGCTCTGGTTTGCCTCTTCATTAACTCCCGCTTCAGCTACTGTTTGGGCTTCCCTGGTGGCTCAGGTTCTAAAGAATCCACCTAAAATGTGGGAGACCTGTGTTCGATCTCTGGGTTGGGAAGATACCCTGAAGAAGGGACCAGCTATGCACTCCAGTATTCTGGCCTGGACAATTCCATGGACTATATAGTCCATGGGGGTTGCAAAGAGTCGGACACGACTGAACAACTTTCACTTTTCAGCTACTGCTTATCCTCACTTTCAAGTTGGTAATTTTCCATCTTTAGTTTTGTTAAGTGTTTGGGGACCAGAAGAAAAGATAACTAAAACAGCTAAACATCTCTCAGCCTCCATCCCTCCAGCTCTTGTTGGCAGGTTTGAAACTGTTGCTTCTGTGAGACATCTTAGGTTATGCAAGCAGCAAGGAATAAAGAGCTCATACTCAACACTGGGGAGAGATTTTTCCAATCGTTTTCTCATTTCCTCATGGTCCCTGTACTTCCCCAGCTCTCTTTAAACACTGTGGGGCTTACTCTGTCACTGACCTTGTCTAATCGTATTGATTGTCAGCAATTGCAGTCTAATTGGAAAGCAAGTTGCTATGGTAATTCCTGTGTCTTATGTCTTACATTTAAAGACACAATGATCCTAAATAGAGGGAAATGGCTTGTGGTTGGTGACAGAGGAAAACATAATTAGATACACAAATTGTGAAATAAATATATTCAAATGAATTCTTAAATCTAAATCTGGATTTGATGTATTAAATTGGTACCAGAATTTCTACTACAGGCATATTTGGTCAGAGTGTTTTTCTTTTCTTCTAAATACTTATATTTTTTAGGGGGGAAAAAAGGGAAAGGTATCCTAGAAGCCAGAGGAGGTAGCTGCTCATAATTTAAAATTAGGTGCGAGATCCAGGATACTGCACTGTGCTTAAAAGAACATCAGCACAGGAGTTGGCAAGCCCAGGTTTCATTTCTCTTTAACTTGCTGTGTGGCCTGAGGTGAATCACCTAACCTTTCTGTGCTTAGTCCTTAATCACGGATCATCACTAAAGGACTTCAAACGCTGCAAATGTCATCCGTGCCTGCACACATTCCTGGCGCACCTGTCGGAGGAACAGGTGACAAACTACGGACATAACCAAGTCCTTGACCCTAAGGCATCTTAGTCACTAGATGAGACTCGAGGGAAAAATAAAAATGATGAGAATAAATACCATTTCTCTTAACACTTACTAAAGCTTTAAATATTTAACATGTAATTATTTAATATTTAATCCACACAAAGGTTTGGGAGATAAATACCATTGTCCCCATTTCAGATATGAGGGAACTGAAACTTGGAGAGGTTAGGTGACTTTACTAGCTTCACACTGCTTGAATGGGTCTACAATGCTAGCTCTATGCATGTGTGCTAAGTCCCTTTAGTAGCGTCAGACTCTTTACAACCCTATGGACCGTAGCCTACCAGGCTCCTCTGTTCATGGGATTCTCCAGGCAAGAATACTAGAGTGGGTTGCCATGCACTCCTCCAGGGGATCTTCCCAACCCAGGGGTCAAACCCATGTCTTTTACATCTCCTGCATTGCCAGGGGTTTCTTTATCAATAGCTCCACCTGCAAAGCCTGCTAACTCTATGAGGTCTGGCTCATAACAGATATCCCCTCTCCTGGGACTCAGTCTTTACATTGTTTCTACAGCTCCAGCAAGAGACCCTTATAATGAAATTTGAGTAAATGAATGAAAATATACTCATCATCAGAGGTGAAGAGCATCTTAACCTAGACAACCAGTTATTAATTAACCATGTAATTATAGCTTCTTGTGCCTTGTTTATTTTATCTGTTTGAGAAAAGGGAGAGATGACACATGTGTGTGATGGTGGTAGTTTAGCCACTCAGTCGTGCCCAACTCTTGCGACCCCATGGATTATAGCCCACCAGGCTCCTCTGTCCACGGGATTCTCCAGGCAAGAATGCTGGAATAGGTTGCCATTCTCTTCTCCAGGGGATCTTCCCAACCCAGGTATTGAACTCAGGTCTCCTGCACTGCAGGAGATTCTTTACCGACTGAGCTTTGAGGGAAGCCCGTGTGTGTGGGAAAATAAATTTTTAAGATAACTACAGATGGCGTTTCCTTCTTTGGCTAATACCTTGAAATTCTCATTTCAGTGCCATTGCCAAAACAAAACAAAAAACTTTTATTGAAAGATGTCTTCCTAACAGGATCTGTGTTATCTGAAATTACCTTGGCAAAGGACCAATGCATATTTCACAATTAAATGACACACGTGTAGGAGAATGAAGGGCCCCTCCGAAGCTGCTGAAGCGAGGAAGGAGATGTGGCTTGTCTTCTTCTGCCCCACATAGCCATCTTTAATGGGAACAATTCCCTCATTGTTTGTTTTGCTCTTTTCTAAGCTTTTGCTTAAACAAAGTTTCCAAGGTACAGAAGAGGCTTGGACATATACTGAACTAGGCTACTGGTTCCCAACATCTAGAGTGGCCTTAACCAGCTGAACCAAACACTCATCTTGGGAAAGAATCCACCTTCCTCCTCACTTTCTAGAATGATGACATATTTTTCCAGGCACTGGCAAAGTTTCATAAAATATGAAGCACTTTTTAAAAACTTCCTTTCTTTTTATTGACTGCATAGGTCTCTTCACTGTAAAAATAAAGATACTTTCAGGACCAACATGAGGCAAAGAAGGCCCTGGAGTAAGGCCTTTGACTACCATTTTGGATGGGACGGAGAAATCTACTGCTCAGAAATGGATGTAAAATGAATTAAATACGAAGTTGGTGAAAATAAGCCCCTGAATTTCTAAATTCAAAGAAATTCAGAGAAGGTAGCAAAGGGCAGAATGGATAACAGCTTTGCATGAGGGTTGTTTATGAAGGCACTAGACTCAAGCCATTCCAAAGAGGAAAATAAGACAATGAAAGCAACTCAAATTCAGAAGTGGCCAAATGTGAGTTCCTTGTAGTTCCTTCACTGCAGCCCATAAACGAGGCACTTTTGTGCCAGGAATAAGAGTTAATGAGGTGGAAAATGGAGGGCATAAAAGAGAGAGTAATTATGAATTGAAGAGTGAAAACAGAGGCTGGGAAGAGGATGAAAGCCAGTTGAAGAAGGGTGGGTTACATTACAGGTGTGGTAAGGATAGCAAAAAGGTACCCTAGAGCCCAGAGAAAGTAATTCAAGAAGCTTTTGAGGGGCTGCTGGGTGACGGAGTGAACAGAAAAGCCTGCAGTAACTGCCTACACACACATACACACACACACACACACCCTTCTGTTTCTTTGATAAAGAGGCTTGGGAAGTATAACAAGGAAGAAATCAACACTGGCTTATAGAAAGATCAATGAAGCCTTCTTTAAGCTGACCATAAAACAAACACTGTCTCCAGGAGAAGGATGGCTCAGGTGAGGGCACTTCCTCACCTGTGCAGGACTCAGGAAGGATGGCCATTGGGGGTTACCCTCCTGCACCTGCCCAGGACCTGCTCTTAAGGGAACAAGTGCAGTACCATAATCAAGATGCTTCATGGAGCCCTTGCCTTTATCCCAGCTTGTTAGAAATGGAAGCTGGCTATCTCAGAGGCCTGCCAAGGATGTGGCTGGCTGCCTTTTAATAACAGAATCACAGAAATAATTAAAATCACTGAATTCTCAGGCTAGAAGGGACCCACGAGATCATCTGGATCAACTGTGTTGTTTTATAGATGAGGAACAAAGGCCCAGAGAAGGTAACTGATTTGACTCAAGGAAAGTGGTTAATTAGTGCCAAAGTCAGGACTAGAACCAAGGTCTCCCAACTCCAGTGAAGTCATAAAAATAACGGTAAGCAACATGACCTTTGCATAACACTGTGCTTTTTTCCCTCCTGTGTGACATACATTATTCATATGATCTTCAATAGCCCAGACAACTACAAAGGATCGGGCGTAAAATGTACTGAGGGACAGAGGGCCTTAGCAACGTCTTACAGAGGAAAAGGATCTCGGAGCACTCGGGCAATTTGCCAAAGTGATGAAGGACTCCCTTTGGCCCACATGAGAGATTTTGCCTCCGCGTTGGTGGAGATGACAGAGCTGGGGGCTCAAATTGCTTAACCCGAACACCCCCGCAGAGTCTGTGTGCTAATGGATTTAGTAGTCCCCATTGTTAGAAAGTTGCTCTTTCTAGGATGCTAGGGTGTTTTTTTGTTCCCATGAAATAAATGAAAAAGAGAGAAAAAAACCAAGGGCCCAATAATTCAATAAGGAGCAGCCAGCTGGTGTGCTCACTGCAAGAGGCCAAGCAACTCAATCACAGGTAGTAAATACGGTGTCACCAAGGAACAGAAGTCTCTGGCTAAACGAGGTCACATACAGGCCTAGTTTTGAGGAGGGATTTTGTTGTTGTTGTTTTCTCCCAATTTGGCCAAGCAATATTCCTCATGACTCCTCCTTAGCCAACCAACAAAAAGGTACTCAACACTTACTGCAGACACCCATTTATCAGCAGATGGTAGATGCAAAGTTCATACCTGTCCCAATGGGAGGAGCATTTGATGAATAAATACTCGGTAGGATGCAGGATGCTAGAATCCCACTGTCGGTATCAGAGTGGTTTGATCACAATGAACTCCCGAATATCAGGGACCTTACGAACGCGTTTCTTTTTCATGTAGTAGTCCCCGTGGTGCTTCTCCGCTCTTGATTTAGAACACAGGGTGCCACCAGCTTCTTCATTTTCAATCCTGGCTCCCAAGGTTGCCCTGGCACCTCCAGCCAGGAGGTGGGAGGGAGATAGAGCACAGAGGAGCACATGAGGGGCTACAGCACATGTCACTTCTACTCATATTCCTGGGGAGAACCTTCTCCCTGCAAGTCTATACCTAACAGCAAGATTGCCAGGAAACATGGTTGAGTTGTGCTCCCAGAAAACAGAGGGGGCAAACAGATTCTGGTGGGCAGCTAGAAATCCCTTCTGTGCCACAGATCAGATCCATAATTTTCATAAAACCCTAAAAGGTAGTTATTATTACTCCCATTGAAATAAATACCATGCAAGTTAGCTGACCTGTGTAAGGTCACACAACTAGCCAGGCAATGATGAAGCTAGCATTTGAAGCCAGGCCTGACTGGCTTCCAGGTTCATGCACCACTCACACAGCCATATGAACTAAGACAGACACAAGTGCGCAGGGCCCTAAGAAGACAAGGCTGTTAGTGAGATTGCCCGTGTACAGCATTTATTAATAGTTCTATGCCTGCCTCACAATAACTGTCTAATAAAGGTTAATTATCACCAGCATCAGTATTCCTGCAGTCTTGAGTTACACAGCTCAGACTCGCCGGGCTCCCTAACCTACAGACAGTTTACCTGCCTTGTGGATCAGAGGCCCCTCCAATCTCCCCGTCCCCCTTTCTTTGGCCTCTGCTACAGCTGGCAGCCCACACTGAAGCCAAGTGACCCAATCAATGCCCTTCCCTTATTACCTTCCCGACCTCTTATCTCCCATCACTTGGAACTTAAAGAATTCCTGTTTAAATAATTTCTGACAGGCATACAGAAATGATCTACCTTTTCTAACTCCTAACTCTGATCTATCTCCAGAAAATCTCCTTCCCTTAACCTCTTGTTCTTTCTCCCTTCTTCACTTTTTATTACCTACTTTTAACTCTATTTACCTTTCCAAATTACACTCCTACTCATGGCTCCCAAGTACAAATACTGATGACATTCCTGTATCCAGGCAGAGTTATATATCCTTGAATCTGCTCCAGATTTTTTAGTAAATCATTGGGACATTTAATTTGTTTGAAAGAGATGACTCGTGACCCACATCAGACCCAAATCCCAAGTCATCACATGACTGTTAAGAACCGCTGGTCCAGTGGAAATTGCATGGAGCCATAATCACAATAACGATGGTGAGAAATGAAGAGATGTTTGCAAGAAATACTAAAACAAAAGTAATTGGGAGGATTTAGAATCTGTTACATGTTGAAGAGGAGTCAGAGATGACTCTAAGATTTAAAGTTTGGGTTGGTCCAACAGGCCAAAAGGGATGGAAGTGGAGCTGCTGTCTAGGGTTGTAATGGGGCAGGAGAGAGTTAGAAGAGGAAAGTAACGAGCCCGCCAGACTAGTTGTTCGTCCCGGGTGTGTGGAATATGTGGTTGAACATGGCTTTGGCAGTTGGTAGACATAGGGCTCCGGTCTAAGAGGGAAACTTGTTCTGATGACAAGTGAGGCATCAGCAGAGAGGTTCTAATAGGGAAATCTTGAAGGATCCTAACAGCTGGAGAAATGCTGACATTTAGCAAGGATGTGAGAGAAAAATATAGTATATGGGGGGCAATCAAATGTGTTGAATGCCACCGTTTACCCTTCTCCATGCTGGACATTTGTCCTTCCTCTCTTACGTAACTCTGCTTCTCCTGACTTTGCACTCCCAACTGCTCATGCACGTTGCTTCTACTCAACTAAACTGCAGATTCTTAGAAGACCGGGGCACTGCTTTTTAATGTCTTACATGCTTTACCCTCCTGTAGAGAATACCCTTAAAAAGTGCTTTTCCTATGAGTCACTGCTTGGGACTTTGCTTTATCTGTGGAAGGTGAATTTTCATGTTGACTTATATGTTGCCTTGTCAGCACTAAGTACCGTACAGTATGGAGGAAGGGGGTAGTATTCAGGTTTTTCATTTTGCTGTGCCAAAATTTTCTACTCTATTTGAAATTAAAACAATAACAACAGAATCTTCTGAAGTGGAAACAGTTCTCTGAGTCACTGGAGGTATGGCCTATCTGACTTCTGCCATCTTTTTGAGGCCCCATGAGTGGTAGGTTCACACCCCAGGTCAATTTCTCTCACTGGCTGGGCAGCACTGGGGAAATTATCTAACTTCTGTATACCTCATTCTCGCATTCTGTATAGGGATCGAGGATGGCACTTAACTCATAGGGTTGTGAGGATTAAACAATTTAATAAATGTAAAGCACTGAAAAATTGCTTGGCACAGTATAAATGCATAGTAAACAACAGTTGCCAAGAAACATCAGTAACCAACAAAGGTCTGTCTAGTCAAAGCTATGGTTTTTCCAGTGGTCATGTATGGATGTGAGGGTTTGACTATAAGGAAAGCTGAATGCTGAACAATTGATGCTTTTGAACTGTGGCATTGGAGAAGACTCTTGAGAGTCCTTGGACTGCAAGAAGATCCAACCAGTACATCCTAAGGGAAATCAGTCCTGAATACTCATTGGGATGACTGATGTTGAAGCTGAAACTCCAATACTTTGGCCACCTGATGCAAAGAACTGACTCATTGGAAAAGGCCCTGATGCTGGGAAAGATTGAAGGCGGGAGGAGAAGGGGACGACAGAGCATGAGATGGTTGGGTGTCATCACTGACTCAATGGACATTAGTCTGAGTAAACTCTGGGAGTTGGTGATGGACAGGGAGGTCGGGTGTGCTGCAGTCCATGGGGTTGCAAAGAGTCGGACATGACTGAGCAACTGAACTGAACTGAAACATCAGTTATTATGTCTGTGATTTTTAGTTCCTTTCTTCATCTGCTGAGGAAAGCAAGGGAAATATTCCAACATATAGATTATTACTTAACATTTTAAATTAAGACAAAACTAACAATGAACATAAGTTTGTTGTTGATGTATTTAAAAGTGAGGGAGTTGAATTCAGACGTCTGAATTAGATCGAGTCACTGAGGGTGCCTTTATTTCTGTCTCATTTGGGGATATCCTTAGAGCACCTTTAGCAAAGATGCACTTTGCCCAGGGAGAAGGAAGCAGGCGGGACATGTGGAGAAAGGAAGGCACCTACCAGCTGCCACCTGTGGAGAGGAGAGGCACCTGTTGGCTCGCCCTGACAACATGGCCCCCTCGGTACTGACCCTGTCTCGAAGGGATCAGCATCCTTTTCAGATTATGACTTCAGTGATGCAGACATCCTTGTTGGGGTATCCACATGCTGTGCCTAGTCTCCTTTGTTGGACAACAGACCAGATAAAGGATCTCACTGTGGGTAAGCCTCAGAATGATGTTTGGGATAATGTCATAGTCTGGCTTAAGAATTTAAATGATCTATAGGTGGGGTTAAGAGAAGTGTTAAGCAAGTTAAGGACACTTGCTAGCACTATTTTTTCCAGCCAGTGGTTGGCTAGCCCAGTATCTCCCAGCTGCAGAAGAGTCCAGTCCTAAATACCACAAAGAGATGGCAGCCTTTACATTGATACTTGAAGTATACCCCACAAGGAACATTGTGCTTTCACACATACCATCTTATTTAATGCCTCTGACATCCCTGTGTGGTATCAATTATTCCCATTTTGCAGATAAGGAAATTGAAACTCATGGAGACTCTAACTTGCCCACAGTTATACAGCTAGTAAGAAACAGAGGCAGAATTTGACCTCAGGTTTCTAATGCAAAGTCACCAGACCTGATCTCATGGGAATTCTAAATGAGGGCAGGAGTATATATTTAGAGAGATGTATGACATTTTCTGCTTCCCTTGTGCCTCAGATAGTAAAGAATCTGCCTGCACTGCAGGAGACCCAGGTTTGATTCCTGGGTTGGGAAGACCCCCTGGAGAAGAGAATGGCTACCTAGTCCACTATTCTTGCCTGGAGAATTCCATGGACAGAGGAGCCTGGCAGGCTATAGTTCATTGGGTCGTAAAGAGTCAGACATGACTGAATGAGTAACACTTTCACTTTTATGACATTTTCTCAGATGCATTTTGACAGGAATTTTCACCTGAACATTATGTATTTACTTAAGTCATATGGCACATTTCTAGAAGAATTAACGGAATAGACAAGACATAAAGTAGGAATATATACCTGTGTGTATATATAATATATAATCATATATATAATTCTTAATATATAATACATATATAATTATACATTATATATGAAAGTATATTAATATCTGTAGTTATATTCAAATGCAACATACCAACAATCTATTTTCTCTTTTCTAGGAACTGCTATATAGCCCACCAAATAAAGATAACAACCAGCTATCTAAGGCAGGCCTAGAATACTAGACTCCCTGAGTTAAAGATGATTGATAAAAACCAGGACCCAATTTATTCACTGTTAGAGCCCAAGACAGACCTAGTGCCTGAAATACAAAAGCTGCTTGATCAAAATTTGTTGAACATTCGTTGAATTACTTCTTCACTCTTCTAAAGATTCACTCCTAGGCTCTGGGACACCAGATGCTTTTTTCCTGTGCTAATACACATTCTGATTTGCAAATACTCCGTTTCCTGCAGGTTTTCAAGAACACAGCTTTATTGTGCAAGGCCAAACGGAGAAAATCTTTTATACTCTTTCAAAGATAATTCAGTCATTCAGCAAACACTTGGCTAGAAGCAGAAATACCAAGAAGAAAGGCAATGTCACAGTCCTCCAGGAGTTCTTTGTCTGGTGAAGGAGACAAGACAGAATGCAAACCCAGTGCAATTTCTGAGGGCTATGACAGTGCGCGTGAGGGGTCCCACGGGGGGACTCAGGAGAGAAACAGTCAACATTTGAGGTTATTAAATAGAAAAAAAAAAAAAGAAATTTGACTCATTGGTATTAAAAATATTTTAATGTAATTGAATGTCTGGTTATGGAGAGGTAGTTTGGATTTATTAAAAGAAAATACTCTATGGAAGGTCAGAGGAGGAAGGAAAAGACAGGGGAAACCTAGGTGCAGACTATCTCCTATATCAAAAAGAAAGCAAAGACAATGAGTGTTTGATTTCTTATTACACTCTGTTCTCCAATTCATAGATGTTCTTTAAATTTCTTCAGTTTTTCCCTATCCTACAAACCTATAGCAACTTTTTGCCTAGTGAAACCAGCAATTGGAAAAGGAGTGTCGAGTGAAATGGTGGACAAATGAATATCAGTCCAAGACTAAAATTTTATGCAGATCTAGCTGAGTGCTACATGCTCATTCACTCCTAAGTCCATCCTACTGATACCTCATCCCCATACGTGTACTTAAATGAATACTAACCCTTTTGTTGGCCAGAGGAATGAAAACCTGGAGAATCTAATTCTCACTCTGAAACTCCAGAGAGAATGTCCTGATAACCTCCAGCACCTCATTCAAGCACATCTCCCCTTCCTTCAAAGAAACATAGAATTCTGTGCACAAAAGAGACCTAACATTCAATCAAATGCTTTAAGAACTCCTACAGTTACACCAGTCATCTCTCCTGTTTTCAGCTCTATGGGTGTTTGGTCAATTCAATGACTTCACCTGTGAGCCAGAGAGGAACTGGGAAACTCTGTGACGCATAGGGGCATCCAGACGCTATTAGCACAGCAGATCAAATCCATGCATGTGTCCCTTCCACGCTATGTATTAATTGTAGAAAAATTCCTGGGACAAAAATCTAGCTCATAGACAAGCTGGGCTTGCTTGAAGGGGGGTGAAAGACTACAGAAGACAAGCTTCATCTCCTTCACAGTTTTGCAGATACCGTTTCTGAACCTAAGGACTATTTTTCTTCCATCTACACATCCTCCCACTAAACATCTATTGAGTACTTATCATGCTTCAACTTAGCACTTGGTGCTGGAGATACAAAGATAAATGGATAAAACACTATCTAGGAACTCAAAGTCAGGTTGGGGAATTAGGCAATGACCACCACCCCATCACCAAAAAATTAGCAATAACAAAACAAAGTAGCAAGTGCTTTAACTGAGAAAGAATTCTTGTGACAATCTAGAGAACAGGAAAACTTCAATAAGAGAGTAAGGGAGGGTATGGGGAGGGAGGAGGGAGGAGGGTTCAGGATGGGGAACACATGTATACCTGTGGCGGATTCATTTTGATATTTGGCAAAACTAATACAATTTGTAAAGTTCAAAAAAAAATAAGAGAGTAAGGGAGGGGTTTCCAGAAGATAAAAGATTTTTTAAATCAAGAACTTCACTCCTCCTCTATCATGCTTTTCATATCCACCTCTGTGTACGTTGGGAAGAAAGGCCTGGTAGGACGTTACTACCATTCTTCAGAAGAACCTTGCAATCGAAATGTGGTCTCAAGATCAGCAACATACCCATCACCTGAGGTATTAGAAAGGCAGAACCTTGGACCCTCTCAAGATCTTCCCATAGAGAATCTGCATTTTAACAAGATCCCCAGGTGATTTCTATGTGAATCATGAGAACCACTCACTGCCTGGGAAGATGAGAAGAGTCTCAGCTCTGGAAACAAGCTTTCCACAGAATCAAGACCCCTCACCCAAGAAGGATAGAACTCAGCCTACATTGGATAGTTCCCCAATTTTTTATCATTTGTCATTCTAGAAATTAAAACTGGGAAATATTCTGTCAGTCTATTTTTTAAAAGTAATACATGTCTACATATTCATATAAATAACATGTGTTATGCAAAATAATAGTTAAAAAATGTTAGATGGAAGAGTACCAGGTTTTTTTTTTTACATATTTCCAAAACATTTCAGCATCTTGCTCAATAGAAGAGAGATGAACTCTCACATCTTCTTCTGCATCCACACGTCAATGAGCCCCAGACGGATACTGAAGCTGAAGCTCCAATACTTTGGCCACCCGATGAAAAGAGCTGACTCACTGGAAAAGACCCTGATACAGGGCAAGACTCAAGGCAGAAGGAGAAGAGAGTGACAGAGGGTGAGATAGTTGGATGGCATCACTAACTCGATGGACATGGGTTTAAGCAAACTCCAGGAGATAGTGAAGGAGAGGGAAGCCTGCTGTGCTGCAGTCCATGGGGTTGCAAAGAGTTGAACATGACTGAGCAACTGAATAACAATAAAATATAAGATGCTTTTACATATTTTCCACAATATCCCATGTTACACATTGAACATTTGAAATGTTGACCTTCTGATTAAATTTTCTTATGAAAAATCAAAACTAACTATTCAATAATACCTCTTATATTTTACTCCCACTTCCAGGTTCTATCTCCAGGTTTCTCTTACTACTATTTTATCTAATTTTTATTTCCTTTTGTGCTCCAAGAACTTTATTTCTCCAATTTGTTGTCCTAGCAGAACAAGGAAAATTGGCCCTTGCTCCTGAAGCAAACCTTCTGTAAGATGGAAAGCACAGGTCTAAACAGGAACTTAATATCATCTGGACCAATAGTTTTCAATCCTTTATGCACATAGGAACCACCATTGTTTGGAGAATTAAAGAACAAGGGAAAAAAAATAATGCCAAAGTCTCACCCCAGACTAAATAAATCCAATTCTCAGATATGAACCCAGGCTTTGGAATTTTTTTTAAAATCCACCAGAAGGTTCTAGAGTGCAGTCAGAGTTGAGAAACTCTGATTCTTTGACCTAGTTCAGCTATTCACTTCATAGATTTCAGTGAAGGGTTGGGGAGCTGCAGGGGAGACAGTCAAGAGGGGAAGGAACCTTATCTATAATCTCCAGGATTGCACTAGGATTTGATAGAACTTTCAGAACCACTTTCAGACCAGACAACATTTTTCCAATAGCTCTCTCAATTCAGAGTTCTCAAGACATAAACAGAATAGAATTTACTCTCCTTCCTCTGAATAAAAAGTATTGCTATACAACTGTATTAAGGTATGTTTCATATACACTAAAATACATGCATTCACTTTAAATCTAAAGTTCAAAGTTAGATAAACTTATGTTACCACTTCCCCAATCTTGAAAGAGAACATTTCCATCATCCCAGAAAGTACTTGCTGCCTCTCCCATTAGCAAACTCCATCCCAGGCCCCAAGTGACAATTACTCTGATTTTTATCACTGTAGATTAGTTTTTCTTCTTCTAGACCCTCATATAAATAGTCTGCATTCTTTCACTCAGCGTAATTTTTTTTTAAAGATTCAACTATGTTGGAACAGCAGTTTGTTCCACTTTATGGATGAATAATATCCCATTGTATGAATATGTTCCAGTTTATCCAATTAAGCTGCTATGAGTATCTGTGCACAAGTCTTTGGGAGGGCATGAATTTTCCTTTCCCTTGAGTAAATATATAGAAGTGGAAATATTAGACCTAACATGGCTTGGAAGGCAAGGCATGTAGAAGAAAGTGTTCCAGCCCTGCAGTCAGCCAGAGCTGTTGTGCATACAGATAGGGCTGTTTATTAACATGGAGATTAAAATACCAGCTTCACAGGCATGCTAAAGGGATTGAGGAGAATGCATGTACAGGGCTGGTAGATAGTAGATACCTAGTCAATGGTAACAGAAATAACTAGAGGCAGAACTGGTTTGAAATGGAGCAAGAGCCCTCAATCTCCCAGTAAGGCATTTTCTCACTACTGTATGCTGCTGACCTCCCTCCAGACCTCCTCCAGCCAAAGGCTCTCTCTACCACCTTCCAAGCCTAACACCTTCTCCTGCCTCTGAAGCTGAAGCCATAAAATATGAACTACCTTCTGAAATAATTAATTTAGAAATGTTTCCTGGCTCATTTGTTTTAATAATTTTTAGTTCTCTTTGGCAAAAAAAAATCCACATAAGAGAATGTGTATGGGATGAATTCAGTACATGAATTCAGGAAAGGAGAAATATCTATCTTCTAGGCAGTATTAGGCTGAGATACTACAAGGGGATGGCATGTGAACCTGGAAATACTATAGCTTTTGCATGATACGGGCTCATTTGCATTTAAACCCTCTCTGTCATCCAGTGCTTCCCTCCATGCATATTTTCTACCTGTGCAGCTCTTTCACTGGACTCTTTAAAGTCTTCAAAAAATGTCCCCTTTTTTGAAGTCTCCCACTCCTTTCCTGTGGGCTTCCCTCATAGCTCAGCTGGTAAAGAATCCGCCTACCATGCAGGAGACACCAGTTCGAGTCCTGGGTAAGGAAGATCCCCTGGAGAAGGGATAGGCTACCCACTCCAGTATTCTTGGGCTTCCCTGGTGGCTCAGCTGGTAAAGAATCCATCTGCAATGTGGGAGACCCTGGGTTCAATCCTTGGGTTGGGAAGATCCCCTGGAGAAGGGAATGGCTACCCACTCCAGTATTCTGGCCTGGAGAATTCCATGGACTGTTTAGTCCATGGGGTTACAAAGAGTCAGACACAAGTGAGCGACTTTCAATTCACTCACTCCTTTCCTACTCCTCTCATTCCTATACCACCCAGCACTCTTCCCACTGGAAGGGCAGAGAAGCAAATAAACACCCAATGGCCAGCACATCCTCTTAAAACATGCACGCACACACCACCCTTATTTATGTTCAACTGTGAAAAGTATGAAGGCAGTTAAATTTACCAAATGAATCATGAAGGAAGCTACAATGGTATTAGAGGTGCCCTTCTCTCAGAAACATAAAAGACTCTACACATAGACATCACCAGATGGTCAATACTGAAATTAAATTGATTATGTTCTTTGCAGCCAAAAATGGAGAAGCTCTATACAGTCAGCAAAAACAAGACCAGGAACTGACTGAGGCTCAGATCATGAACTCCTTTTTGCCAAATTTAGACTTAAACTGTAGAAAGTAAGGAAAACCACTAAACCATTCAGGTATGACCTAAATCAAATCCCTTACAATTATACGGTAGAAGTGACAGATAGATTCAAGGGATTAGATCTGAGAGACAGAGTGCCTGAAGAATTATGAAAGGAGGTTCATGACATTGTACAGAAGGCAGGGATCAAGACCATTCCCAAGAAAAAGAAGTGCAAAAGGGCAAAATGGCTGTCTGAGGAGGCCTTACAAATAGCTGTGAAAAGAAGAGATGCTAACGGCAAAGGAGAAAAAGAAAGATATACCCATTTCAATGCAGAGGTCCAAAGAATAGCGAGGAGAGATAAAGGCTTCTTCTGTGATCAATACAAAGAAATAGAGGAAAGCAATAGAATGGGGAAGACTAGAGATCTCTTCAAGAAAAGTAGAGATACCAAGGGAACATTTCATGCAAAGATGGGCACAATAAAGAACAGAAATGGACCTAACAGAAGCAGAAGATATAAAGAAGAGGTGGGAAGAATATACAGAAGAACTATACAAAAAAGATCTTCGTGACCCAGATAACCATGATGGCGTGATCACACCTAGAACCAGACATCCTGGAATGCAAACTCCAGTGGGCCTTAGGAACCATCACTCTGAACAAAGCTAGTGGAAGTGATGGAATTCCAGTTGAGCTATTTCAAATCCTAAAAGATGCTGCTGTGAAAGTGCTGCACTCAATATGCCAGCAAATTTGGAAAACTCAGCAGTGGCCACAGGACTGGAAAAGATCAGTTTTCATTCCAATCCCAAAGAAAGGCAAAGCCAAGGAATGCTCAAACTACTGCACAATTGCACTCATCTCACACGCTAGCAAAGTAATGCTCAAAATTCTCCAAACCAGCCTTCAATAGCATGTGAACCATGAACTTTCAGATGTTCAAGCTGGATTTAGAAAAGGCAGGGGAAACAGAGATTAAATTGCCAACATCTACTGGGTCAACAAAAAAGCAAGAGAATACCAGAAAAACATCTACTGCTTTATTGATTATGCCAAAGCCTTTGACTGTGTAGATCACAACAAACTCTGGAAAATTCTTCAAGAGATGGGAATACCAGACCCCCTGAGAAATCTGTATGTAGATCAAGAAGCAACAGTTAGAACTGGACATGGAACAACAGACTGGTTCTAAACAGGGAAAGAAGTATGTCAAGGCTGTATATTATCATCCTGCTTATTTAACTTATATGCAGAGTACATCATGTGAAATGCCAAGTGGATGAAGCACAAGCTGGAACCAAGACTGCAGGGAGAAATATCAACAACCTCAGATATGCAGATGATAACACTCTTATGGCAAAAAGCAAAGAAGAACTAAAGAGCCTCATGATTTAAGTGAAAGAGGAGAATGGAAAAGCTGGATTAAAACTTAACATTCAAAAAACGAAGATCATGGCATCCAGTCCCATCACTTCATGGCAAATAGATGGAGAAACAATGGAAACAGTGACAGACTATATTTTCTTGTGCTCCAAAATCACTGCAGACAGTGACTGCAGCCATGAAATTAAAAGACACTTGCCAGTCCAGGCTCCATGCACGATACTGGATGCTTGGGGCTGGTGCACTGGGACGACCCAGAGGGATGGTATGGGGAGGGAGGAGGGAGGAGGGTTCAGGATGGGGAACACATGTATAACTGTGGCAGATTCATTTTGATATATGGCAAAACCAATACAATATTATAAAGTTAAATAAAATAAAATTAAATATATATATATATATATATATAAATCTTTAGGACAAGAAATTAAAATAGAACTCACAAAGTCCTCTCAATAAAGTTTATTAATTTTACTACAAAAAAAAAAAAAAAGACATTTGCTCCTTGGAAGAAACCTATGACCAACCTAGACAGCATATTAAAAAGCAGAGACATTACTTTGCCAACAAAGGTCTGTCTAGTCAAAGCTATGGTCTTTCCAGTAGTCATGTATGGATGTGAGAGTTGAACTATAAAGAAAGCTGAGCACTGAAGAATTGATGCTTTTGAACTATGGTGTTGAAGAAAACTTTTGAGAGTCCCTTGGACTGCAAGGAGATCAAACTAGTCCATCCTAAGGGAAATCAGTCCTGAATGTTCATTGAAAGGACTGATGCTGAGGCTGAAACTCCAGTACTTTGGCCTCCTGATGCAAAGAACTGACTCCTTGGAAAAGACCCTAATGCTGGGAAAGATTGAAGACAGGAGGAGAAGGGGATAACAGTGGATGAGATGGTTGGATGGCACCACCAACTCGATGGACATGAGTTTGAGCAAGTTCTGGGAGTTGGTGATGGACATGGAAGTCTGGCATGCTGCAGTCCAAAGGGTCTCAAACAGTCGGACACGACTGAGCGACTGAACTGAACTTCTCACACAAAATGTCTCCTTGCTAATGGGGGAGTGAGAGAAAGGATCCTGCCACCACTGAACTGACAGCTCCCCACCCACCCCCTGATCCCCCTCCATGTTGCCAGCCCCTGTGCTCACAGTCATACTTCCCCTCCCCCAACAGGCCTTTTCCCTGTCCTGCTCTCCAGGCCTTTCCCTTGATCAAGAGCGTTTCTAGAGCTTCTCAGCAAAATCTCAGGCCAACAGACAGCGCCTTGCCTGAGCCAATTTGAATGCACACCACCTATGAGATTTTCTGAAACTCTCTCAGCTGCCACATTAAAACTGCATGAGAGTCTTCCTCAGGAGGCCTAATAATAGCATGTTTCATCTTTGAGCCACTTTATAAACATTAACTGGTTAAGTCGCCCTTCTCGCCCTTCTCTCCTCATAAGCTCTGGGCTTCTGCAGAGTGGACTTCATCATCTACTCCCTTCCAATTACTCTAGGAGCAAACAGGCTGGGACCTGAAGGATCTTTCCAGGGTATTTTGGGCCAAGCAACAGTAATGTCAAAGGTCTTGCAATAACAATCTCCACTTGGGTAACAGCATGGATGTGTATTTAAAAGAGACTAACTCGAGGTTCTCGTTTTCCAAAGCAGCACAGCAGAGAAAACTTGCCTCCATGGTTAGGGTGGGGTCACCAAACTATCACCCATGACACCAAACCCAGCTTGCCATCTGTTTTTATGGATAAAGTTTTACTGGAACACAGGCATGCTCATTCATTTACATGATATCTATGCCTACTTTTATGCAACAGTATCAACTGAGTAGTTGCAACAGAGACCAAATGATTCATAAAGCCAAAAAATAAAAATTTTAGTACATGGTCCTCTAGAAGAAGTTCGCTGATCCTGGTCTATTTAAAGTTTTTTTTCACCCTGTATACTCCCTAAATACTTTTAATCAAGTCTCTTTCCCTCTCTGGGCCTCTGTGACTACACCTATAGACTGAATAATTTCTGACCAGACTCACTGCTTTGGGTTCATTCTCTCATTGTTCTATAAGTATTAGCATCTTATGTTAGCTTCGCCTTATCATTACAGCTGACTTCTTTGCAAGCAGAAGTAGAGTTCTGTGTGTCTCATGAATCACTACAGGCACAAGGCTCCAGGCTGAGCCCTAAATCCATTATGGACTGTAGCTGAACTGACTTGAATTATATTTCTTTCTTTGCAGAGAGATCTCACAGAATGATGTCTTGGAAGTGATAGAGGCAAACGTGTTCTCCAACCTGCCCAAACTACATGAAATGTAAGCAAGACTCTATGGGGTTTTGCTCATGCCTGCTTTTGGTAGTAGCCTTAAAGTTCACTTATATTCCTGGGAGGCCCTGGCTCTGCTCTGTCCTCGGACTCGTAGAATTTCATTTTAGGCTGTCAAAGTCAGTCCAATAGGTGCTGCCATGTATCTCTGCCTGGTGACTCGGGTACCAGTTCAGAGCTTAGTCTTATTCTGCTTCTTCCTTCTCAGGGTTTTTTTGCATAGTAAACTCAAGAACCTAGCTCTGTGACTGCACATATTAATACTTCCAGCTCATCCTCTCATTCAAATTTGTTCCACAGTCAAAGCCCAAAATAAATTCCTCATGAGGTAGTTGAAGATGGGCAGTCTTAGTTTGACTGCTAGCCTATGCCACATACTCACCATGGAACCTTGGTCAAGATGCAAAATCATGCTAAGACTTAGCTTTCTTTCTGTAAAGTGGGAATAATAAGATTGCATGCCTCATAGGATCACTGTGATGAACAAATGAGATGATAAATGTTATGTAGATCTAACACATAAACTGGCATACCAGTAAGTTATCATAACAATCCTTGGCTTCTTTACTACTCCAACCAAATGCATTTTCTCTTGTTGACATTCTAGTTTTATATACATGCCAGCACTCACACAGATACACCTCTGTTGCATACCAGTCTAAAGTTACTATAAATTATCAAAGCCAGATGAGACTTTGGAGACAGGTCCAAATTTTTCCAAAGTGTATTCTGTGTATCATTAAACAGAAAGTTATCATTACAAAAAAGGAAAAAGATTCTATGGTCACATAAGTTAGACAGACTCACCTGCTGTAGGAAAACTCAGAGTCTGTAATATGCACACATGCACTCGGAATCTGCAAGAAGGATATTGTATTAAGAGGTTCTCAACTAGTGTCATTGCAAAGGTTCCTCTGTGAAGCACTGACGAATATCCTACAAAATTCTCAGAGAACACAGTTAGGAAAGCCACTGAACCACTTTCCTAATTTTACAGATGAGGAATGAAAGACAGAGAGAAGTTGTGAAGCTTGTCTAGTCATCCAGCCAAATCCACAGCAGGCTAAGGACTTGAACATAAATCCCTTGACTCTTTTGTATCTTTTTAAAAACTTCTTAGCATTTGCCAAGCATATATACACATATGCATAATTCATATACGCATACATACATATATATGAATTTGTTTAGGAATGACAGTCTGTCCATTATGACAGACTCTGCCCTCCCTTTCCTTTTCTACCTCCCACTCTCATTCTTCTTCACTGTCATTAAGCCTCTGCAACTGATGCCTTCCCTCTCTCTCTGCTTGGCCTCTCCTTACCCTAGCTGGGAAGAGAGATCTGACCAGGGTCTCAGAACCCACAGAGAGTATCAGAGAAGCGAACCAAAGGGCAGCCAGCCCTCTGCGCAAGGTCAAGTAGATGTCCCTCTGTGCAGCTCAACGGGCAGTGGAGCTAATGGGATGGCTCTTTCATCTCTCCCCCACATGGAGAGTGCTCACCTCCATGTAACACTGCCTGTATTTAAAATGATTAATTACCTGGTACTTGGATCTGCGTAGCTACAGGTTACTGCAACATTAAAGCTAATGAAATAGGGAGGAAGTAATTAACACAGAGCATCTCTGCAAATATACATTGATCCCACCAGATGAGGAAAGGGCAGCCTCTCTCTGTCGGAATCCAAATGTGAACATGCCCACCTCCAGACTATTGATCAGGACGTGGCGCAGGTCAGCCCAGGGCAGAAGCCATCACTTCCCATGAGCTGTGAGAGAGCAGCCCCCATTCCAGCATGAGGGACTCACTGGCACTTTGCCACCTGCTGTCTGCCGGGACTGCATCGTGAAAGCCAGAGATGTTCACTGCTTATCCCCTAATCTTCATTTTCCTTTGACCTTTCACTTTACTTTTCTCCAATCTCCTTTGACTCTTCACCCTCTTTGTTGCTGTCCATCCCCTTCTCTCGTCTCCCAGTCAGAAAAAAAACACTCATTTCCCCCATTAGCCTCATCCCTGCCTTCCTCAGACCCTGGGAGATCCTTACTGGTTAAACACTCAACTGAGTTCAGGGTGAAATGACTCACCCAGCTGTGCTTTTTTTGTCTCTGATGAATAGATTCCAGGAAGACTTCAGTGATGACAGTTATATAAGACAGGGTTAATATTTTGTTTGCACAGTTTAGTATAGTAAAAGACACCACATGCATGCTCAATCTTTGTGGAAATGATGGATGGACAAAGGGTGAATAACTGATTAACATACTCTTTGCATAATAATGAAAAATACAATAGCACTCCTTACCAGTAAGGTCATGTGCACGTTCTTTTCTCTTTCACAGTAGAATTGAAAAGGCCAACAACCTGCTATACATCGACCCTGATGCCTTCCAGAACCTTCCCAACCTCCGATATCTGTAAGAACTTCTGTATTCTGGTGCCCCTTCTATCATCAAATTGTGTACTCGTATTTTAGCAAAATATCCATTTGCAACTCTGGGGAGCAACGGCTTGTAATCAAAGATGTGGGGCAGAAAAGGAAGTGAGGAGACACTTGCTGGTGGGTTTTAGTTTAGCTTAATGAGTAAATTCCACTGACATAATTGCATTTGATTTTCATTTACAAAAGCAGACATCATAAGGAATGCCATTTGCATTAATGGGATTGTCACACAGACCTCTTGCAGAACTCAGTCATAATTTAGTGTTAATGAGATACAGCCAAAATTTCTGCTAGCATTTAGCTTGTGACCTTGACCTCAAAGGCATCGTCTCTCCTGTTCTGCGTGTAAGCATTTTTTCCTTTGATGGATTACAATGTTTTATATTAAAGTTTTGGTTAATAATAGACATGGTATTTTTATCAGCAGAGAGATTCTTGGTGTTTGAGCTCCATCCCTTGGGCCTGACTCTATCTGCAAAAACATTGCTTCTTCCACTCAGCTTTCAAATTAGCTAAGGGCTTGACAGAACCCTGAGTGCTACAATGGGACCCTGCAAAATAACAGATAAGAACTTGACCTATAGAGTCACACTTTACAGAACCATTTATTAACTACTGATCACAGGCATGAATATAACCTCTCAAAGCTTGTTTCCTTGGAAATAATAATGGATGTGTGTCTGTTATCTATTAATTTAATAAGAATGCATACTTACTTACCTCCAAAAGACAGTTTGTAAGCAAAAATGATGTATCATTTCTTACCTATTTGTGAGTTGATCAGTGAAATCCATCGGCTGAGCTGGACTCTGTTGGCCTGACCTCAGCTTAGCTCACTCATGTATCTGAACTTAGCTGGCAGGTGAAGTGGGTGCTGGCTGCCCTGGATAGTCTCGGTTTGGGATGACAGCTCTCCAACAAGTGGTATTCATTTCTAGCCAACTCACACAGGCTTGTTCTCACAGCAGACCTGGGGTTCCAAAAGAAAGAGTAAGCTTGTAAGCCTCTTGAGACTTAAACCCTGAATTTACACACCATTTCCTCTGTTGCATTTTATCATTCTTGGGACCAACCCAGATTTAAGAGGTGGAGAAATAGAATCCACTAATTGATGTGAAAAGCTGCAAAGTCACCAAGACAAGGTGTAGTGATACAGGGAAGTATAAAGATGGGAATCACTCGAGTATTCTTTCCCGGATAATTTCATGGACAGAGGAGCCTGGCAGACTACAGTCAAGCAAGACTCGGACATGACTGAGTGACTAACACTTACACTTGCAATCAATTCAAAGCGCATAAAATGTTTTGCATGGTGCCTGTGACATAATAAATGTTTAATAAACATTAGCTACTAGTGATATCTTGACTGTCCCTAACTGTTGATCTATGAGAACTGGAGTTAGCAATTAATATAATAAGGAACATTGTGGCTTAGCTCTCTGATGGAGGGAATAAAAGATTTAACAGAACAAAGTCCATATGACCTGGGATTTCAGCTCTCTGATAGGAGCCCCAGAAACAATCTGAGAAAGAAACAAAGTCTTCCACTCCTGAGTCATGTCAGGCAGGACCACCTTCACTGGCATTCTAATAGGGCTCCATGCTCAAAAGGGTCCCACACTCAGAGGGCCTCATTCCAGGTTTAATACTCTGCTGTCACCATCTTGAAATGCTTTAACAGTTTTGAACAGAGATCCCTACACCTCACAAGTTATGTATTCAGTCATGCTGAGAGGTCAGTGCTATGAGCAACTCAGGAGTCCTGGCTCTTTAAATGGACTTTGCTATACTCTGCAGAATCTAACACAGGTTAGGTACGCCACAGTGGAGGAAATCCGAGGTAACAGAAAAGGCATAGGCCTTAGGATAAAAAAAATCTAGAGCCTCATCCTGACTCCACCATTCATTCTTGGGCCAATCACTAGACCTCTGAGATGTGCATAGCTTATAGGACTTTCAAGTGAGGTTCACGTATGAAAATATACTGTTAACTACAAAAACATTAATAAATGTACTAGGTATTTGTAGGATGGTTATTTCTGGCCAACCAAAGTCTATAAGTCTAACCTCAAAAAAAGTCCAGTAAGGGTTTAATAGAGAGTTATGGTGATTACTAAGACCTTCAGCTTTCACCTAGGGTGCTTAGCATGGATTCAACAAAAAAGAACTTTGGGACATGCCTTTTCATTTAATGGAGCAGTATAGAAAAGAAAAAAAAAAAAAAAAACTATACATGACATCAGAAGGACTGGGTTCCAGATAGGATGCTGTTATTT
Source organism: Bos javanicus (assembly GCF_032452875.1). Lineage (NCBI taxonomy): Eukaryota > Metazoa > Chordata > Mammalia > Artiodactyla > Bovidae > Bos > Bos javanicus. The sequence goes on along the minus strand of NC_083878.1, from coordinate 31,206,345 downwards.
ATTAGCTAGATAAACTTTACCTTCTCTAAACCTCAGTTTATCTATAAATTGGGTGGTTATAAAAACTAAATAAGATTATGCCTGTAAAAATATTTTACAAATTGTTTTTAGCATATAAACCATAAATAACTATATAAATATAAAATTATTAGTGCCTATTACCCAGGTGGTTTCCTTCATTCCTTCTTTTTTTCTCTCCCTCCCAATTTCTATCCCTCCCTTTCTCCTCTCTCCTTCCTCTTAGAAAAATTCTGAGTGGAATAGGGGTGGCCACAGAGCCTTCAATACAGCAGAACAAAAGAGAGCTGGGATATGCAAAGTGAAAGTGAAAGTGAACTCGCTCAGTCATGTCCGACTCTTTGCGACCCCATGGACAGTAGCCTACCAGGCTCCTCCCTCCATTGGATTCTCCAGGCAAGAGTACTGGAGTGGGTTGCCATTTCCTTCTCCAGGGGATCTTCCCTGGATCTTCCAGACCCAGGGATTGAACCCGGGTCTCCCACATTCCAGACAGACGCTTTAACCTCTGAGCCACCAGGGAGTGGTGGGATATGCAAAGGGACACCCCTATTCACAGACTGTCACATGTGGCTCATGAGAAGCACCCTGCAGAGCAGAGATTCAGGAAGAAACAACCCTCTCATACACACACATGTCACAGCCCATGATGATAATAGCAGGTCTGCGAATGGGGAACTGGGAAAATCCAAGGGATGGGGAGTCATTGCAAAGTTAAGAGCTCCAGCGTTTAATATTAACCTGTACTTTGTGGCCAGCGCCATTCATTCTTATTAGCAAGAAACCCTCAGCCCTGTTTCTAGGGAGTAAGGGCAAGAGAGGAACTTAGGAGTGTGTATGTGTGGAAGGCATGGCCCTAGACTGAAGGGGGAACTCTGGCAGAACAGAGAGGATGAAGCTCTGACTTTGACTCTGGAAGAGCTGAAACCTCTGCCATCTGTCATTAAGTCCAGACTCCTCTTTGTATCCTTTTCTCACTTTGAGGTGTTAAGTAATCCTCAGTCTTACCCGACTACCCTGTCAAGTCCAGACAAAACTGGAGGTGACCGATTCCAGCCACATCTGTTCATGAGAGGAGGTTATCATTCTCAGAGTATCTAAAACATGCTTTCTAACTGGAAAAAGAAAAGAACTTGTACTTAGTTTAGAGGAATTGTGTCACTGTCAAATGATCCTCCTGGATGGCTCTGAAAAGTATATATACTCACATAATTCCTCAGAGTATAAAGTTCTTTCACAACCACTGCCATGCTGATCCCCATCAGGAAGTTGGAATGAACAGCTGTCCCTCTCAAGCCTTTGGACTTATTGCCCAGGGCAGACTTTTCTCAGCTGCACATTGCTCCCGGTTGCAGCCCAAGGTGATCCTGAGAACTAGAGCAGCTCTGCATTCCAAAAACACTACCAGCAAAGCATCGTTCAGGCTTTTCAGACTGTGGTCCTTTGAAAATATTTTTTAAATTGCTGAGAGGAATCACCCAAATTTAGAGGTGGTCCTCTAACCTAATTATGTCACGGAAACAAAGCCCAGTCAAGTTCCCCTCTTCTCCCACACTTATTTGTGTCTGGGCAGTGGTCCTGAATAGCTTTGCAATCCAGCAGCCAAGTAGGGGTGGGTGGCAATGATTTCAGGTATTTTGGGGAATGATGAACTACTTGCTTCAAGGCAAAAAAGAAACATAAAATGGATGAAGGGATCCAGAGAGGACCAGCAGGATGGAGTAGTTGTTTATTTCCTTAAGCCAGGATAAATGTTTATCAACACAGTCAGCAAAGCAGGAAACTACCAAGAGTAGGGGTGAGTTGTCATTTGACTTCAGAACACTAAATGCTGCATACACACACTTAGAAATGTTGCTCTGAAATTCTCAAACTTGATTCCACTTTATACCGATCGTTTGATGGCACAGAATTCAAAATAACTAGAAATCAGTCTTCTTCATTACTCCCTTTATACTTCACTACGGAACCTGAAATGGTTAGGGGAAGAAAAAAATTCATGAATAAAGAAATGTAGTTTGACTAGAAGAGTATATATCAAAGGATTCATCTGGGTGGATTTTTTCAAGTCAATATTGTATTTACGAGCAATATTTCTTTCTTTACCGCTCTGCCTTCATGGAGCTGACCTTTTGTGTATGAAAGATTATCTATTGATCTGTAAATAAGGTTTACACAATATTCTCTTGCCTTTGCATCCTGTCGGCATAATTCTCAGGCAGCTGGTTGTTGCTCTTTGCTACTCAGTAAACCATAATTTCATCTTAACAAACCTTTTACACAGCTGGGTGGGCCTCCACCCCCAACTGACAGCCATCTTCCTTTCACATGGGGACCTGTTAGAGCTTCTTAGGAGGCTGTTAAGGGCAGCTATGCCATCTGCTTCCTCCAGCCAAAGATGATTCCAGCAGAGTCTTCACTGCAACTCACCTTAGCGATTCCAGATGTTTCTTCCCCACCCCTCCCCTAAGTCTCTCTCCCTCTTTTCTGCTTTCCTCTCTTTCATTTGTTTTGGTAGGAGTGATGAAAGTAGCTTCTTGGACTATAAAAGTTAAGCCATTTGCTGGACATTGCAACAGAGACCAGGGACCCAAGAGTGGCACAGAGTAGTGGGGAAGCAGAGGCTCCAGGGCCCCCTGCTTGGGCTCAGGTCTCGGCTCCTGCCCTTCTTAGTTGTGTGGCCTTGGGTAATCAGCTTAACAACCCTAGGTCTGTTTTCCTTTCTGTAAATGAGGGATAACGTTGCCTGTCTCCTAGCATCGTATTGAATGAAGTACTGAGAAGAATGACCGACATTTAGAAAATTCTCAGTATGTTGCTGTTCAGTTACTCAGTTGTGACTGACCCCCATGGAGTGCAGCACACCAGGCTTCCCCGTCCTTCACTATCTCCTGGAGTTTGCTCGAAGTCTGTCCATTGAGACGATGATGCCATCCAACCATCTTATCCTCTGTTGCCCCTTCTCCTCCTGCCCTCAGTCTTTCCTAGCATCACAGTCTTTTCCAAAGAGCTGGCTCTTCACATCAGGTGGTCAAAGTATTGGAGTTTCAGCTTCAGTATCAGTCCTTCCAATGAATATTCAGGGTTGATTTCCCTTAGGGTTGACTTGTTTGATCTCCTGGCTGTCCAAGGGACTCTCAAGAGTCTTCTCCAGCACCACAGTTGGAAAACATCAATTCTTAGGTGCTCAGCCTTCTCAGTAAACAGTAGCAATTCTTATTAAATTCCTGACCCTGTCATTGACTAGCTAAGGGAGTCTGTGTAAGGGACTCCACCTCTACGTACCTCAGTTCTCTCTTCTCCTTTAAAAAAAAAAAAAAAAGAATACCTATCTCTCAGAGTCTTGCAAGGATTAATTTGTTGATGATGATGATGATGATGTGTTGCTGGTGGTTATATTGTTTTTCTCTTTCAATATTTCTAAGGTTTGGAAGGCATCTTTAACTGCTTCTTATAGACAGAATCCACTGACCAGCGTTCAAACATGAAAACATACCATTGGTGTTTCTCAAAGGAAAAAGGCATCCTTCTCACCAAACTCCTGACAAATCCAAAAAGTTCCCTCTGAACAAGCAAAATTAAATAATCCTGCGTGATCTTAACCCCTTCTTTGTTAATTCCCAACACTGCGTGTGTATGTGTGTGCACACGCGTGCACATGCACACTCAGTAACGCCTGACTCTTTGTGACCGCATGGCCTGTAGCCCTCCAGACTCCCCTGTTCATGGAATTTTTGGCCCACAATACCATGCCATCCCCAACCACAAACTGCTTGGATAATGTTCCCTATTTTTATGTTGATTTATAATTTAGCTCTTTTTATCACACTTCATTGCATTTGAACCTCACAACAATCCAAGGAGAGCAGTACAAATACAAGCATTTGACAGAATTCAGCTGACCTTGCCTGTCCTCCCTGGGTACAGAGCTCTTCTGACAGGAATGTGCAATGTCCCTGTGGACTGGGCTATTCTGACAATTTTGATGTTCAGCAATGTTTAGTTCTCTGTGGTGGTGGGAAAAGAGCTGTATCAGGGTTAATTTTTCAAAGTTCCTGCACAATGGAAAGGATCAGGGCCTTCCCATTTCTCTTCCAACATTTTGAATGTGAATTAGCCAGTCAGTGAGAATGCATTCATTCAGTCAACCCTTCAACAATCATTTACTGAGGCCTTATTATATCCTAGGGTTTGTTGTGGCTACTTCTTGGGCATAAAAAAGATGACAATACAGATGATGCCTCTGCCCTTATGGAGCTTATATTCTAATTGAAGAGACAATGCTGGATGTCAGGTGGTAACAGTGATGTGAAGAAAAGCAGAGAAAGTAGAGTTATGGTTTAGCAAGGGTGGTCTAGAAAGGATAAAGAGGGTGACTTGGGAGAGATCCAGGCGACATCAATGGACAGCTCTCAACACAAAGTCTCAGCCTTTGAGGAAGAAAAGGCTATTTTCATTCATTAAGCCCTGAGAATAACACATCTGCCAAGCTGTGTGGCACTGGCCATAGACAAGAGGACTGATCCAATGCCTTGGCTGGGCTAGTAAAGAAAAGCTTCTTGGGAGGTGGGTAGAATTTAGCTGCAACTTGGAGAATGAATAAAATTTAGAAAGACAAGAAAGAAGGAATTTTCTGTGAAAGAAAGAGGGGATCAAACCCATAGAACAAAAAAGCATCATGGAGTAGGCAGAGGATGGGGAGATACTGAGTCTCAACTAAAAAGAAGGCATATGCTGAGGAGTTTGACTATATGAAGATGGACTGGCTCTGGAAGATTGGAAAACTAATTGAGGCAAAGAGCTTAAGCTTCAACACACTAGTAGAAGGATAAGTTACAAGACAGTCTTACCAACAAGGACCAACTGTATAACACAGAGGACTATACTCAATATTTTGTAATAATCTATACATTAGGAAAAGAAGAATGTGTGTGTGTGTGTGTGTACAATTGAGTCACTTTGCTGTACACACCTGAAGCTAACATAACATTATAAATTAACTACAATTTTTTAAAGAAGAGCTTCTTCAGTAGAATGACAGGTTGACAATGATTTGGACTGTAGCTTGACAGGGAGCACGGTACAGATATATACTCAAGGGAGAACTGCTCAGGGCCAGTGGCCATAATTCAGGGGTACAGTAATAATGGGCCCTGGAGGAATAGAAAGTCTTGGTTCAGTGGGGGACAGGGGACACATTTCTAAAACAGAACCACCACCATATTATTTCCCTCCAGGTCAGACAAGGACCCAAGTGACTAGTGATTTTTACCCACTCACTTCTAGTAACCCTCAAAGCCTCCGTTTCCTGAGTGACCCCCCACACAGAATCACCCTGCAGTCAGCACCCCTCAAGAATTCAGCCAGGCCAGAAATCATCTTACGTGGTAGCTGTGATTATTGGGAAGAAACTAGCCATCTCCCCGTCTGTCAGTGTTGTAAGTCTCTAAGGATGTTGTCATGACTACAGGGATATTTGGGCACAATGGAAATTATACAGTTGTTTCTTTTATCAGTAATCTGTCTAGCAGAGCCATTTTTCCTGATATTGTCAACTCCAGGGAAAGACAGCAAGATTTTCCTCGTGGACCACTGAGGTTCAGGATGAGATTTCAGCCTGGGCACATCAGCCCCAGGAAAGCAAGAACCTCCTCTCGTCTCAGGGCACGATTGTAATGATGGTGATGTTTTCATGCTCACCTCTCCTCTTCCTTCCTCTGACCTGCTCAGTAATTTCTTCTGCAAGAAGTCCAGGCCTTCTCCATCAAGACAGTCATGGCATCTATCAATTCACATCAGTATGTTCAGATCTTGATATTATTCTTTCCAAAGGAGGTGGCATATTTTTTAAAAAGGAGCCTAGAAAAGACAATGTGAAACCCAAGAATCAATCATGATAGATTCTTGGCCATGGGGGCTTCTGAGAGGGAAATTCCAACAGGATCTACTCAAATAGCACATAACTAACCATCTATTCCATCCACTTGCAGTCTCTGGATTACATTTTCACAGGATATACTTTCTTATGAGGTAGGTATTTCCTCACCTCATTAATTTTGAAATAAGACCTGTCTCTGCCATCATCAGAAATCAGATGTGAAGACAAGTCCAGAGGGGGTTCAGAGAGAAACAGGTCCCAGATGAGCTGCGTGAAGTCAGCCCTGACCCCTTTCCTCATGGCGAGTATTACCCCTACTTCCCCCCACCCCCACAGTGATGGACTGAACTTTTCAAGTTTCAGTTTCCTCATCTGCAAAATGTAAATAATAAAATATGCTTCAAGAATATGAAAGCATATGAAAGAGGGAAATGAGTTTTATGTCCTCCAAGACCTCTTCCTTTCCTCAAGTGCTTGGTGTATAACTGTGACTTCAAGAGTCTGGGGATCCCAGCATCACTATCTGTCCTGAGTTCAGCATATTCAGACCAACACAAAGGGTCCTGTATGGAAGGAGAAAGCCCCTCTAAAAGATAGGAAAATCCAGCCTCCTGCAGACCACTCTTGTTTCCCAGATCAGGCTCCTCTTCACCAGGATTCAAAGAGACCTTCTAAATGCTGAGGTCCTTCAGATGCATCAAAAACATAAACCAGTTGTAAATTAGTCTTAAGTACAGAAAACTCAACTTCTTAAGCTAAAGGAGAATTGCAGAATGAGCCCTGTCACTTCGGCCCCTCACAAATGAGCCCAGCTGGCCTCAGAGGAGCCTGAGAGGCACTGGATGTGGGGTCAGGCTTAAGAGGCAAACAGCATCCAGCAGCCATTGGAGCTGGCCTGGGAGGAGGGCTGGCCCCAGGCACAGACAGAAAGAGGGACAGCTTAGCCAGTGAGAATCTGAATAGCATCAAGTGAAGCCCCATTTCTGTGGAAAATAAACTGCTGCCTCTTCTTCCACCATTGCAGCCTCAATGTTGGGAGGTTTAAAGGCTATCTTGGTCCTTCCAGACCATTGTAGATTTACAGTTATCCCCAGGAGAGGCCACATGTTAAGGTGTTGGAGCTAACACAAGAACTGCCGGCTACCTTCTCTGCAGAGATGAGGCAGTCCCAGGGAAGCAGAGATGGGTCAGAGGAGGCTGGGCTCTACCGTGGACAACAGGGGCAGGCAGGATAATGAAAGAGGGAGGGCACCATGCAGTCTACTCTGGTGACCTGACTCTGTGCTCCTCCAGGATGGGGACTAGGTTATCTTCATGGCTGTAATCCAGTGAATGGCACCAAAAACAAGGCGCTCAGCTACTTAGTTGTCCTTTTAGAGAATCCTGGCTGTGATCCAGTTCTCACACACCTGGTTCCCAGCTCACTCTGTAACGCTTGTTGAGGGACCCATATGTTCTTGCTGCCCTCATTCATCTCATCCTCTTTGGCTTTCACAGTGTGTGCTCTTAGGCTGTGAGCTAAGAACACAGGCCTGATGGCTCTGCTGCTCCCAAACCCTTGGCTTGTCCATCTGGGAAGATATTGTCTTCCTGTGGGCATGGCTATAGGAGAAATGCATTCCCAGGGCACCTCAGCCAGCCAGATCAGCTGGTTCAAGATCAGGGAGCAATACGTTGCAGGAGAGGTCATCACTGATTCAGTTGAGCTCTAATTCAGAACGACTGTGTGCAGCTTATCTCCACAGAGGGCAGGGTCCACACACAGTAGGTCCTTGATGAAAATGTGGGCCTGGGTTTGAATCTGTCTGGGTAGTAGAAGAGAAGCAACTGCTGTTTTTAGAGAAATATCTTGGGGCCTTGCAGAGTGTGAACACTGCACTGACAGACGCTTTAAGGAAGAATATTTTCATTTTCAGCAGACATTACAAAAGTGTTCTGCTGCAGTTTAATCATCAGCTCACCCACAGCAAACAACCTGCAAATAATGTCTAGTTCAACAGGGAGTGAGCTCCTCCTCCATCAGTTTGGTACTCAAAGATAGAAGTGCTGAGAAGAGGGAGCAGGGTGTTTGGGAGATGTGCCAGGGAAGAAATTAGGAGGCCTCCCTCACAAAGCTCACCCACTATGCTCTCTCTGGTCAAGGAGCCACCCAGGCACAGATTCACTCAGCAATACACAAAGGAAAATCTCTTCTCTCCACAGGAGAGCTGCACGCCCAGTCTTCAGCCATGGTCCTATTTGTGTAAGCAAGTAACAAGACCTTTCAGAGCCTCATGTAAAACAGAGAGGAAAAGGACAGCCCATCTCCTTCAAAAGGCTGTAAGGAGAGAAAGGAAGGGGGAAGATGAGACAAGGTGCAGAGTTGCCTTGAAAGTCTGAAAGAGCAAACAGTGCGAGCACCGCTAACTGGACAGATCACTGCTGGCAGCATGGGGGGCGGGGGGTGGGCGGGACACAGGGATCACAAATTAGAAAGCATTTTCACTTCAGATCCACTGACACAGTCTTACAAAAGCCTTCTGACACATTTACTGATGGTTCCACTTTACAGATAGGAAATTGAGGTTCAGAGATGCTGACTGAATCACCCAAACTCACAAAACAGGATTAACAAAGGATCTTGGTTCTTTGAAGACCTACAAGACCATCTAGAACATCCCAAAAAGATGTCTTTTTCATTACAGGGGACTGGAATGCAAAAGTAGGAACTCAAGGGATACCTGAGGTAACAGGCAAATTTGGCCTTGGAGTACAGAATGAAGCAGGGCAAAGGCTAATAGAGTTTTGCCAAGAGAACGCACTGGTCATAGCAAACACCCTCTTCCAACAACATAAGAGAAGACTCTACACATGGACATCACCAGATGGTCAACACCAAAATCAGACTAATTATATTCTTTGCAGCCAAAGATGGAGAAGCTCTATACAGTCAGCAAAAACAAGACTGGGAGCTGACTGTGGCTCAGATAATGAAATCCTTATTGCCAAATTCAGACTTAAATTGAAGAAAGTAGGGAAAACCACTAGACCATTCAAGTATGACCTAAATCAAATCTCTTATGATTAGACAGTGGAAGTGACAGATAAAGAGATTAGATCCGATAGAGTACCTGAAGAATTATGGACAGAGGTTCATGACATTGTATAGGAGACAGGGATCAAGACCATCCCCAAGAAAAAGAAATGCAAAAAGGCAAAATGTTTGTCTGAGGAGGACTTACAAATAGCTGTGAAAAGAATAAAAGCGAAAGACAAAAGAGAAAAGGAAAGATATACTCACTGGAATGCAGAGTTCCAAAGAAGAGCAAGGAGAAATAAGAAAGCCTTCCTCAGTGATCGATGCAAAGAAATAGAGGAAAACAACAGAATGGGAAAGACTAGGGATCTCTTCAAGAAAATTAGAGATACCAAGGGAACATTTCATGCAAAAATGGGCATAGAAATGGTATGGACCTAACAGAAGCAGAAGATATTAAGAAGAGGTGACAAGAATACACAGAAGAACTATACAAAAAAAGATCTTTATGACCCAGATAATCATGATGGTGTGTTCACTCATGTAGAGCCAGACATCCTGGAATGCGAACTCAAGTGGGCCGTAGGAAGCATCACTATGAACAAAACTAGTGGAGGTGATGAAATTCCAGTTGAGCTATTTCAAATTCTAAAAGATGATGCTGTGAAAATGCTGCACTCAATATGACAGCAAATTTGGAAAACTCAGCAGTGGCCTCAGGACTGGGAAAGGTCAGTTTTCATTCCAATCCCAAAGAAAGGCAATGCCAAAGAATGCTCAAACTACCGCACAATTGTACTCATCTCACACGCTAGCAAAGTAATGCTCAAAATTCTCCAAGCCAGGCTTCAACAATACATAAACCGTGAACTTCCAGATGTTCAAACTGGATTTAGAAAGGCCAGAGGAACCAGAGATCAAATTGCCAACATCCATTAGACCATCAAAAAAGCAAGAGAGCTCCAGAAAAACATCTATTTCTGCTTTATTGACTATGCAAAAGCCTTTGACTGTGTAGATCATAACAAACTGTGGAAAATTCTAAAAAAGATGGAAATATCAGACCACCTGACCTGCCTCCTGAGAAACCTATATGCAGGTCAGGAAGCAACAGTTAGAACTGGATATGGAACAACAGACTGGCTCCAAATCGGGAAAGGAGTATGTCAAGGCTGTATATTGTCAGCCTGCTTATTTAACTTGTATGCAGAATACATCATGAGAAACACTGGGCTGGATGAAGCACAAGCTGGAATCAAGATTGCCGGGAGAAATATCAATAACCTCAGATATGCAGATGACACCACCCTCGTGGCAGAAAGCAAAGAAGAACTAAAGAGCTTCTTGATGAAAGTGAAAGAGGAGAGTGAAAAAGTTGGCTTAAAACTCAACATTCAGAAAACTAAGATCATGACATCTGGTCTCATCACTTCATGGCAAATAGATGGGGAAACAATGGAAGCAGTGACATTTATGTTTGGGGGCTCCAAAATCACTGCAGATGGTGACTGCAGCCATGAAATTAAAAGACACTTGCTCCTTGGAAGAAAAGTTATGACCAACCGAGACAGCATATTAAAAACCAGAGACATTACTTTGCCAACAAAGGTCCATCTAGTCAAAGCTATAGTTTTTCCAGTAGTCATGTATGGATGTGAGAGTTGGACTATAAAGAAAGCTGAGTGCCAAAGAATTGATGCTTTTGAACTGTGGTGTTGGAGGAGACTCTTGAGAGTTCCTTGGACTGCAAGGAGATTTAACCAGCCCATCCTAAAGGAAATCAGTCCTGAATATTCGTTGGAAGGACTGATGTTGAAGCTGAAACTCCAATACTTTGACCACCTGATGCGAAGGACTGACTCATTTGAAAAGACCCTGATGCTGGAAAAGATTGACAGCGGGAGGAGAAGGGGACCACAGAGGATGAGATGGTTGGATGGCATCACTGACTCAATGGACATGAGTTTGAGTAAACTCCAGGAGTTGGTGATGGACAGAGAGGCCTGGCATGCTACAATCCACAGGGTCTCAAAGAGTTGGACACGACTGACTGAACTGAACTTGGAGCAGGAGAGAAGAACACTGATACTAATTGTCCATCTACTAGATGGCAGACCCTAAACTAAGTATTTTGGTCTCACAGGTCATCTTCCCATCTTTCAAAACAGTGAGGCATGTATTTTCCCCAATTTACAAAGGAGGAATTTGAAACACAGAGGTTCTGTAGCTGGCAGCACTAAGAACTGAGTCCAGCAGTGTCTGACTCCATCCCCATTCATCCCCCTTTCCAGCATGTCATGACTGGAAAGGTGCAGAGTATGGGTGAAGACAATGTCAATATACCCAGTGTTCTGAGCGCAAGAGTGACACCGGATTACTGTTTGCCATTTGGAACTTGTGATCATCTATACGGGCTAAGTTTAAGTGTACCTAAGAAATAGCTTTCTAAATAATTAATGCTAGAAATGAGTTGTGGGGAAGGGTGTGCAAACTGTTTAAAATATTAACTCTTTTGTGACTCCCCTATGTAATTTAAAAGTAACTGCTTGCTGCAAATTGGTACTTTGATGAAAGTTATTTGTACACTGGCATCCAAGAAGGCCCCCAAAGATTACCTCTTGGCAACACTCTGTTAGTAGTGAATCTACTAACTTGGAGAGAGCTTTAGGTTTTCAAAGTCCTTATGTAACCAATGAGGTATCATGGGACAAAGATTACCAAGAGCGTGGAAGCCTGAGAGTCCAGTTTCAGGTCCCATTTTTTTCCATTTGCTAGAAGGAAAGTTAACTGAAACTCTAAGCCTCAATTTCATTATCTCGAAAATGGAGCCAATTATGGCATCTTCTTCATGGAGCTATGGGCAGAAATAAATGACTCTGTACAGGTAAGGCCTTTATAATGCCTGCATGTGGAAAATCCCATGGACAGAGGAGCCTAGAAGGCTACAGTCCATGGGGTAGTGAAGAGTCAGACATGACTGAGCTCACACGCATGCCATGTGATAAGGGAATTGGTAAGCATTAACTATGATTCTGGTTCAAGCTTAGAAATCTGGGTGATCCACTGACCCTCTGTGAGCACTGCCTCCCTTATCTGTAAGATGGAACCATAATTATGTTCATCTAAGAAACTCACAGTGAAGTCAAATGAAGAGCAGGTGTCAGTTGCCCAGTCATGTCCAAGTCTTTGTGAGGTCATGGACTGTATCCCGCCATTCTCCTCTCTCCATGTACTTTTCCAGGCAAGAATACTAGAATGGATAGCCATTTCCTTCTCCAGAGGTCTTCCCAACCCAGGGATCAAACCCAAGTCTCCTGCATTGCAGGCAGATCTTTTACTGTCTGAGCCACCAGGGAAGCCCCAAAGTCAAAGGAGAGAATATGAAAGACCTGTGTCAGTCACATGTGCTACATGAACATAAGGCAGGCCTATTTTCCAGTCTTTTCTTCCCAGAAGTCTGGGTTAGAGATGTGACTTATATAACCAGTTCTTAGTACTTCAGTTATTTCCCAAACACCTGGCCTCTGGTCTGTTGCAGCCTCTAGCCTGGGCCCAAGTCAGACACCGGTCACTCTGTTCCCCAAGCAGGAGGAGACAGTGATGAAAATTGCCACGTGGTCTTCTGAAAGTCCTCCTCTCAACCTAAGTGACACAACAAACAGCTCCCACCCTGCCACATGGTGAGGGGCTGGGAAGGGCAGATTCATGGCTGTCTGGAGGAACCCTTCTCCCAAGGCTCCTGCACCATTCTCATGCCCACTGTGCATGAGAGGTTAAGAGCTGTGTTAACTAGCTTCTAGAAACTTGGCATATAGCATATCTCACACCTCAGCATCTCAGGAAAAGTCCACCTCTGACGTCTTGTTATGCTGAGACCTGCTCTAGCCATGAAGGCATCATATGTGCTCCAAATTGAAAGGACAAATAACATCACATTGACAGCTGCTCTGTAGCCCATCACAAACTTTTTATTTCTAATTCAGCCTATGTTGTCAAATATTTATCTTCAGTTTAGTCTTCCTTTGATTCATTTTTGTCATGAGAACATGATTTCTTCCTACCCAGACATGGTGTGTAGAGAGGTTAATTGCTGGGCTAGGGGGAGTAGGAATCTTATCCTGTGACTGATGGACTCTGTGAAGCTGCAGGGGAGTTATTCAGTCTCTCGCCTTCACTCTTTAGGTGGTACTCTGAAGGGGCCCATCTGGAAATACCTGAAGACGCAAGTAGAAACTCCATCAAAATTCACTGGACACAGTGTGCCCTTTCAGCAATGTGACTCCATAAACTTTGTGATTTATATCATGGTAGAGGAGTAGAGGCGGAGAAGGCGATGGCACCCCACTCCAGTACTCTTGCCTGGAAAACCCCATGGACGGAGGAGCCTAGTGGGCCGCAGTCCATGGGGTCGCGAAGAGTCGGACACGACAGAGCGACTTCACTTTCACTTTTCACTTTCCTGCATTGGAGAAGGAAATGGCACCCCACTCCTGTGTTCTTGCCTGGAGAATCCCAGGGACGGGGGAGCCTGGGGGGCTGCCGTCTATGGGGTCGCACAGAGTCGGACACGACTGAAGCAACTTAGCAGCAGCAGAGGAGTAGAGGAGGCTGACTGATAGAACGCTCAGAGAGAGTTTGTCAACCACATCCTACAGGGTGACAGCATTTTCAGAGAATCAGTGTCGATACTCTAGCTTCTAGCAGGGCTTCAGTGGTTGAACTAGGCAACACCAAACTTAGGAGATACTCTACAATAAAGGAGGAATCCAAGGTCAATGTGTTTGGGGAAAGCCAGCACTCTACTTCCTGCTCTTGGGCATTTATAATGAATAACATTGTGGTTAAGGCTCTGAGAACCCTGTAGGAAAGAAATGCTTAGCCTTATTAAGCCAGCATTTCCTAGACTTATTTGGTGATTGTAGCCTTTCAATTGTAAGCAAAGCACTTACAACGTTTAAAAATAGCATTTTTGGAGAAATCCTCAAAGTTTCCAAGTTGAAAAGCATCTTAGGGGCCGCAGAGTTCAGCTCCCCTTTCCAGCTCTATACCCAGTTCCAAAGTGCGGAGTTTCTCCTCACACATCCAAGCAATTCTCAGACATCAGTTGGGTGCTCTACAATTCAACTCAATTTTGACAGTGTCTACCTGGACACAGCATCAGATCCCAATGATCTATGGTTTGGTCCTATACAACTGCCCCCATAAAACACCAATTGCAAATCCAGGTTGTCACCTGTGCTCCTGACCAACCAGCTATAGAATGGAGGTTCTAATAACCCTTCCTTGAGTTTGGTTACTTTGCTAGAGCAGCTCACTGAACTCAGGGAAACATTTTGCTTACTCGGTAACTAGCTTATTATATTAAGGATACAATGTAGGAACAGCCAAAAGGAAGATATGCAGAGAGTGAGGTATGGGGAAAGGATTCTGAGCTTCCGTGCCCTCTCCAAGCACACCACACTCCCCACGCAGAAATTCTGTGCCAGGAAGGGGAACAGAGACCAAATACACATTTCTTATAATAAACAACAATATCACACCCCTCATGAAGAATCCCAGGCACACAGACATTTTCAGAGGTAGGGAACCAGGTGCTTCACAGTACAATTAATTCTTCTATTGGGCAACTGTCATAATGAATGAGAATCAGTCCTTATGAGAATGGATGAGAATCAGCCTGATCATGGTAGGAGCACAAACATTAGAGTCAGAAAGATGTGGGTTCGACCTCCAGCTCTGCCTTCTCTTATGTGTGGCTTTGTGAAAGTGCCTGAACCTCTCATCTCTGCCTCCTCCACTCTGATATGAGGATGGTAATGTTACCTGTCTCATAAGGTAGAGGAGAGGAATAAATAAAATAATCAATGTTAAGTGCTTGGTGTGGTACCTAGTACATAGGAAGTGTTCAATAAATGTTGACCATTATTATTATTAGTCCTATATCTACCTTCCTAAGCAGCACATCACAAATTTATTATTATTTCCACCTGGCAGCTCTTCAGAAACACAATCTTCTCTTCCCAAGCAAAATATCTTATGTAGTGGACAATATGGTCTTGAATTCCTCACCCCACCAGCAAAAAATAAAAACCAAAAAACCCTATGTCCCCAAATAAGTTTACTTATAGATCTATATACAATTATAGTATTAATGTATGGTTATATTACAAAATATACACACAAATGATATTTTAAAGTATGAAATAAAGATGAATAAAAAATGTGCTTTTACATATACACCCTGCCTTAATATATACCATTTTACATGGTACAATAAGCCTATGACCCACCTCCCAGAATATTGGAAATAAAAGCAAAAATAAACAAATGGGACCTAATTAAACCTAAAAGCTTCTGCACAACTAAGGAAACTATTAGCAAGGTGAAAAGGCAGCCTTCAGAATGGGAGAAAATAATAGCAAATGAAGCAACGGACAAACAACTAATCTCAAAAATATACAAGCAACTCCTACAGCTCAACTCCAGAAAAATAAATGACCCAATCAAAAAATGGGCCAAAGAACTAAATAGACATTTCTCCAAAGAAGACATACAGATGGCTAACAAACACATGAAAAGATGCTCAACATCACTCATTATCAGAGAAATGCAAATCAAAACCACTATGAGGTACCATTTCACGCCAGTCAGAATGGCTGCGATCCAAAAGTCTACAAGCAATAAATGCTGGAGAGGGTGTGGAGAAAAGGGAACTCTCTTACACTGTTGGTGGGAATGCAAACTAGTACAGCCACTATGGAGAACAGTGTGGAGATTCCTTAAAAAACTGGAAATAGAACTGCCTTATGATCCAGGAATCCCACTGCTGGGCATACACACTGAGGAAACCAGAAGGGAAAGAGACACGTGTACCCCAATGTTCATCGCAGCACTGTTTATAATAGCCAGAACATGGAAGCAACCTAGATGCCCATCAGCAGATGAATGGATAAAGAAAGCTGTGGTACATATACACAATGGATTATTACTCAGCCATTAAAAAAGAATACATTTGAATCAGTTCTAATGAGATGGATGAAACTGGAACCTATTATACAGAGTGAAGTAAGCCAGAAAGAAAAACACCAATACAGTATACTAATGCATATATATGGAATTTAGAAAGATGGTAACAATAACCCTGTGTACGAGACAGCAAAAGAGACACCAATGTATAGATCAGTCTTATGGACTCTGTGGGAGAGGGAGAGGGTGGGGAGATTTGGGAGAATAGCATTGAAACATGTATAATATCATGTATGAAACGAGTCGCCAGTCCAGGTTCGATGCACGGTATTGGATGCTTGGGGATGGTGCACTGGGACAACCCAGAGGGAGGGTAGGGGAGGGAGGAGGGAGGAGGGTTCAGGATGGGGAATGCGGGTATACCTGTGGCGGATTCATTTCGATATTTGGCAAAACTAATACAATATTGTAAAGTTTAAAAATAAAATAAAAATTTAAAAAAAGCCTATTTTGATCTCACTAAATATAATAACAATATTTTAGAGGAAGCAGTATCATAGGATGCACTTCATTATTTTTTAGTTAATTTTATTGAAGGGTAATTGCATTACAGAATTTTGCTATTTTCTGTCAAACCTCAACATGAATCAGTCACAGGTATACATATATCCCCTCCTTTTTGAACCTAGCTCCCATCTTCCTCCCCATCCCACCCCTCTAGTTTGACACCGAACCCCTGTTTGAGTTTCCTAACACATACAGAAAATTCCAATTGGCTATGTATTTTACATATGGTAATGTAAGTTTCCATGTTACTCTTTCCATACATCTCGCCTTCTCCCCTCTCCCCATGTCCATAAGTCTATTCTCTATGTCTGTTTCTCCATTGCTGCCCTGTAAATAAATTCCTCAGTACCATTTTTCTAGATTCCATGTATATATGTTAAAATATGATATTTATCTTTCTGACTTACTTCACTCTGTAAAATAGGTTCTAGGTTCATCCACCTCATTAGAACTGACTCAAATGCATTACTTTTTATGGCTGAGTAATATTCCATTGTGCATATGTATAACAACTTCTTTATCCATTCATCTGTTGATGGACATCTAGGTTGCTTCTATGTTCTAGCTACTGTAAATAGGGTTGCAATAAACAATGGGATACATGTGTATTTTTCAACCCTGGTTACCTCAGGGTATATGCCTAGGAGTGGGACTGCTGGGTCATATGGTGCTTTTATTCCTAGTTTTTTAAGGAATCTCCATACCATCTTCCATAGTGGCTGTATCAATTCACATTCCCACCATCAGCACAAGAGCATTCCCTTTTCTCCACACCCTCTCCAGCATTTACTGTTTGTAGGCTTTTTGATGAGGGCCATTCTGATCAGTGTGAGGTGATATCTCATTGTAGTTTTGATTTGCATTTCTCTAATAATGAGTGATGTTGAGCATCTTTTCATGGTTTGTTAGCCATCTGTATGCCTTCTTTGGAGAAATGTCTGTTTAGGTCTTTTTCCCACTTTTTTATTGGGTTGTTTGTTTTTCCGGCATTGAGTTGTATGAGCTGCTTGTATATTTTGGAAATTAACCCTTTGTCAGTTGTTTCATTTGCTATTATTTTCTCCCACTCTGAAGGTTGTCTTTTCATCTTGCTTGTAGCTTCCTTTGCTGTGCATTTAAGTTTAATCAGGTCCTTGTTTACTTTGGTTTTTATTTCCATTACTCTAGGAGGTGGGTCATAGAGGATCTTGCCTTGATTTATGTCAAGTGTTCTGCCTACGTTTTCCTCTAAGAGTTTTATAGTTTCTGGTCTTACATTTAGGTCTTTAATCCATTTTGAGTTTATCTTCGTGTATGGTGTTAGGAAGTATTCTAATTTCATTCTTTTACATGTAGCTGTCCAGTTTTCCCAGGACCATTTATTGAAGAGGCTGTCTTTGCTCCATTATATATTCTTGCCTCCTTTGTCAAAAATAAGGCAACCATAGGTGCATGGGTTTATTTCTGAGCTTTTTATCCTTGTTCTGTTGGTCTATATTTCAGTTTCTGTGCCAGTACCATACTGTCTTGATGACTGTAGATTTGTAGTATAACCTGAAGTCAAGGAGCTTGATTTCTCCAGCTCCATTTTTCTTTCTCAAGACTGCTTTGGCTATTCGGGGTCTTTTGTGTTTCCATATGAATTGTGAAAATTTTTGTTCTAGTTCTGTGAAATATGCCATTGGTAATTTGATAGGGATCACATTGAATCTGTAGGTTGCATTTGGTAGTATAGTCACTTTCACAATATTGACTCCTCCTCCCCAGGAACATGGAATATCTCTACATTTGTTTATGTCATCTTTTATTTCTTTCATTAGTGTCTTTTAATTTTCCATGTACAGTTCTTTTGTATACTTAAATAAGTGTATTCCTAGATATTTAATTCTGTTTGTTGCAATGGTGAAGGTGAAGAATGGTGAAGAAATGATTGATTTCTTAACTTCTCTTTCTGATTTTTCATTGTTAGTATGTGGAAATGCAAGTGATTTCTGTGTATTGATTTTGTACCCTGCAACTTTGCTAAATTCACTGATTAGCTCTAGTAATTTTCTGATATTATCTTTAGGGTTTTCTGTGTACAATATCATGTCATCTGCAAACAGTGAGAGCTTTACTTCTTTTCCAATTTGATTCCTTTTCTTTCTTTTTCTTCTCTGAATGCTATAGCTAGGACTTCCAGAACTATGTTGAAAAACAATGGTGAAAGTAGACACCCTTGTTTTATTCCTGATATTAAGTGGAATGCTTTGAGGTTTTCACCACTGAGAATAATGTTTGTCGTAGGCTTATCATATATGGCCTTTACTATGTTGAGGTAGGTTCCTTCTATGCCCATTTTTTGAAGTTTTAATCATAAATGGGTGCTTAATTTTGTCAAAAGCTTTTTCTGCATCTATTGAGATTATCATATGGTTTTTATCTTTCAGTTTGTTAATATGGTCTATCACACTGATTGATTTGCCTATATTAAAAAATCCTTGCATCCCTGGAATAAACCAAACTTGATCATGGTATATGAGCTTTTTGATGTGTTATTGAATTCTGTTTGCTAAAACTTTGTTGAGGATTTTTGTATCTATGTTCATCAATGATATTGGCCTGTGGTTTTCTTTTTTTGTGTTGTCTTTGTCTGGTTTTGGTATCACGGTGATGGTGGCCTCGTAGAATGAGTATGGAAGTGTTCCTTCCTCTGAAATTATTTGAGAGTTTTAGAAGGATAGGCATTAGCTCTTCTCTAAATGTTTGATAGAATTCTCCTGTGAAGCCATCTGGTCCTGGGCTTTTGTTTTGGGGGCAATTTTTTGATGACAACTTTGATTTCAGTGCTGGTGATTGGGTTGTTCATAATTTCTATTTCTTCCTGGTTCAGTCTTGGAACTGAATTTTTCTAAGAATCTGTCCATTTCTTCCAGGTTATCTATTTTATAGCCATATAGTTGTTCATAATACTGTCTTATAATCCTTTGTATTTCTGCATTGTCTGTTGTAACCTCTCCTTTTTCATTTCTTATTTGTTGATTTGATTCTTCCTCTTTTTTTCCTGATGAGTCTGGCTAAAGTTTTGTCAATTTTGTTTATCTTCTCAAAGAACCAGCTTTTATTTTTATTAATCTTTACTATTGTTTCTTCCATTGCTTTTTCATTATTTCTGCTTGGATCTTTATAATCTCTTTCCTTCTACTAATCTTGGGGGGTTCTTTTGTTCTTCTTTTTCCAGTTGTTTTAGGTGTAAAGTCAGGTTGTCTATTTGATGTTTTTCTTGTTTCTTGAGGTAGGACTGTATTGCTATAAACTTTCCTCTTAGAACTACTTTTGCTGCATCCAATAGGTTTTGAGTTGTCATGTTTTCACTGTCATTTGTTCCTAGAAATTTTTTTATTTCCCTTTTGATTTCTTCAGTAACCTGTTGGTTATTTAGAAACGTGTTGTTTAATCTCCATGTATTTGTGTTTCTTACAGTTTTTTTCTTGTAATTGATATCTAGTCTCATAGCATTGTGGTCAAAGATGCTTGATATGACTTCAATTCTCTTAAATGTACTGAGGTTTGATTTGTGACCCAAGATGTGGTCTATCCTGGAGAATGTTTCATGTGCACTTGAGAAGAAGGTGTATTCTTCTGCATTTGGATGGAATGTCCTGAAAATATCAATGAGATCCATCTCATCTAATATATCATTTAAGATTTGTGTTTATTACTTTTCTGTTTTGATGACCTGTCCATTGGTGTGAGTGGGGTGTTAAAGTCTCCTACTATTATTGTGTTACTGTCAATTTCTTCTTTTCTGTCTGTTAGTGTTTGTCTTATGTATTGAGGTGCTATGTTGGGTGCATAGATATTTACAATTGTTATGTCTTCCTCTTGGATTGATCCCTTGATCATTATGCAGTGTCCTTCCTTATCTCTTGTAATATTCTTTAAGTTCTATTTTGTCTGATATAAGGATTGCTACTCCAGCTTTCTTTTGCTTCTCACTTGCATGGAATATATTTTTCCATCCTCTCGCTTTCAGTCTATATGTGTCTTTAGGTCTGAAGTGGGGGTTCTTGTAGACAGCACATATATGGTTCTTGTTTTTGTATCCATTCAGCCAGTCTGTGTCTTTTGGTTGGACCATTTAATCCATTTACATTTAAAGTAATTATTGATATATCTCTTCCTATTGACATTTTTCTTAGTGGTTTGGGGTTGATTTTGTAGATCTTTTTTTCTTCTTTTGTATTTCTTGACTATATAAGTCCCTTTAACATTTGTTGTGAAACTGTTTTGGTGGTACTGAATTATCTTAACTTTTGCTTGTCTGAAAAGCTTTTTATTTCTCCATCACTTTTGAATGAGATCCTTGCCAGGTACAGTAATCTTGGTTGTAGATTTTTCCCTTTCAGTACTTTAAATATATCCTGCCATTCCCTTCTGAACTGTAGAGTTTCTGCTGAAAGATCAGCTATTAAGCATATGTGGTTTCCCTTGTATATTACTTGTTGCTTCC
Organism: Bos javanicus; assembly: GCF_032452875.1. Classification (NCBI taxonomy): domain Eukaryota; kingdom Metazoa; phylum Chordata; class Mammalia; order Artiodactyla; family Bovidae; genus Bos; species Bos javanicus. Next base: position 31,185,429 of record NC_083878.1, on the reverse strand, counting down.
CCCTTGCTGCTTTTAATATTCTTTGTGTTTAGTCTTTATTAGTTTGATTATTATGTGTCTTGGCATGTTTCTTGTTGAATTTATCCTTTATGGAACTCTTTGTGCCTCTTGAATTTGATTGACTATTTCCTTTTCCATGTTGGGGAAATTTTCAATTATAATCTCTTCAAAATTTTTTTCATACTCTTTCTTTTTCTCTTCTTATTCTGGGACCCTATAATTCTAATGTTGGTGTGTTTGATATTGTCCCAGAGGTCTCTGAGACTATCCTCAGTTCTTTTCATTCTTTTTACTTTATTGTGCTCTTCAGAAGTTATTTCCACCATTTTATCTTCCAGCTCACTGATTCATCCTTCTGCTTCAAATGTTCTGCTATTGATTCCCTCTAGAGTATTTTTAATTTCAGTAATTGTGTTGTTTGTCTCTGTATGTTTATTCTTTAATTCTTCTAGGTCTTTGTTAATTGATTCTTTCATTTTCTCCATTTTGTTTTCAAGGTTTTTGATCATCTTTACTATCATTATTCTGAATTCTTTTTCAGATAGTTTGCCTATTTCCTTTTCATTTATTTGCACTTCTGTGTTTCTAGTTTGTGCCTTCATTTGTGTAGTATTTCTCTGCCTTTTTTTTTTTTTTTTTAACTTATTATGTTTGAGGTCTCCTTTTCCCAGGCTTCAAGGGAAGTTGAATTTTTTCCTTGAAGAAAGTTGAATTCATTCTTACTTTTGGTTTCTGCCCTCATAAGGTTGGTCCAGTGGTTTGTGTGGGCTTTGTTTAGGGTGAGATTTGTGCTGAGTTTTTGTTTGTTTTTCCTCTGATGGGCAAGGCTGAAAGTGAAGAGTGAAGTCATCACTCAGTCATGTCTGACTCTTTACAACCCTGTGGACTCTGTCCATGGGATTTTCCAGGCAAGAGTACTGGAGTGGGTTGCCATTTCCTTCTCCAGGGGATCTTCCCAACCCAGGAATCAAACCCGGATCTCCTGCATTTTAGGCAGATGCTTCACCATCTGAGCCACCAGGGAAGTCTGAGTGAGGTGGTAATCCTGTCTGCTGACGACTGGCTTTGTATTTTTGTTTTGTTTGTTGTTTAGATGAGGCATCCTGCACAAGGTGCCTCTGGTGGTTGGGTGATGCTGGGTCTTATATTCAAGTGGTTTCCTTTGTGTGAGTTCTCACTATTTGATACTCCCTAGGGTTAGTTCTCTGGCAGTCTATGATCTTGGAGTCAGTGCATCCACTCCAAAGGCTCAGGGTTTGATCTCTGGTCTGGAACAAAGATTCCACAAGTGGTCTCTTATGGCATTAAGTGAGATTAAAACAAATATCCAAAAATTGAGAAACCAAAGATGAACCCCAGACTAATGGCAGTTACAGAATCAGGCAAATAATAATTTAAAAAATGGAATATACACATATATACCCATGGGCAAAGTAAAAACAGTCCAACAAAAATTAAGTACAGTAGATTGACCTGGTGAACATAGGAAATCAAAAATTATATTTACTAGTTAAGAACAAAACTAACTAAAACACAAACTGGCAAACAAAACTAAAACAAGATACCAACTGGGGAATAAAGCAATGAAAACAAAACTAATTAATAAGTTGAGAGGAAAGGAAAGAAAGAAAAGAAAGACTAGATATGCAAAGTTAAATAGAAGTAGATGAAGAAGATTTATATATATATTAAAGATTAACTGCAAGGAGAAAAGAACAGTAGGAAAGGCAAAAAAAGGAATAAATGTAGAAAAATATAATAGGTTTTTAAAAATTAAAATTATTAAGAAGAGGAAAGGAAAAAAAAGGAAGAAATAAAAAAGAAAAAAAAAAGGAAAACTCCACAGAATTGCAAAAGCCCAGCATAGAGGCAGAGGTTTATAATGACAAAAAAAGCTGTGACTGAATATACACATATACAAACACACCCATAAGCAAAATCAAAACAGTCCAACAAAAATAAAGTACAAGAGATTGATCCAGTGAACAAAGGAAATCAAAAATTATATCTACCAGAACAAAACTAACTAAAGCACAAACTGGAAAACAAAACTAAGGAAAGGTGCCAATTGGGGAATAATACAATGAAAATAAAACTAACAAACATTTTGAGAGGAAAGGAAAGACAGAATAGATATGCAAAGTTACATAGAGGTAGATAAAGAATATTTATATATATTAAAGATTAACTGCAAGGGGGAAAGAACAGTAGGAAAAGCAAAGAAAGGGATAAATGTAAAGAAAATAATAATAGATTAAACAAATTAAAAATTAAAAAAAAAAAGAAAAACTCCTCAGCACTGCAAAATCCCAACATAGAGGCAGAGGTTTATAACAACAATAAAAAATGTGACTGAGGAAAAAGGGAAAAAAAAGCTCAAAAGCTTAATTGGATTTCATAGTACCAATAAAATCAACAACTACAACAGAACGGGGGGTGGGGGGGGAGGTGCCGGGAGGAAAAAAAAAAAAAAACTCCAAAAGAATCTGCAGAACAAGTGAAAACAAAAGAATACTAATTTTTTTCTTGAGTCACTGCTGTCAGTCCTTTCCCTCACTGGGAGTCACACAGTCTACCTCACCTCCCTAGGATGCCCTCCACAACTGTGCTGATCTCTGGACCCGCTGTGGGGGCAGCTCAGATTCTAATCTGGCCCTACGCCTGTGTGTCCTTGCCTCTAACGTCCACAGCTATCATAACTAGAGCATTTTCTTTTGTGGGAGCTCTCAACAACCTTGTATATATTCCATAGACACAGAGTCTGCCTAGTCAATTGTGTGGATTTATCTTCAGCTTGTACAGCTGGTGGGAAGGTTTTGGGTCTTCTTCCTTAGCCACACTGCCCCTGGGTTTTGATTGTGGTTTTATTTCCACCTCTACATGAGGGTTGTCCACTGGGGTTTGCTCCTGAGGCTGCCCTGAAGGACTTGGGTTTGCCCCTGTGAGGGCCAGGTGTGGAGGTGCTGCAGCTGTTTGGGTCGCAGGGGTTCTGGCAGCACCAGGTACTCAGAGGAGTTGGCGGCTAGGGCAGCAGGAAATACAGTGCTCTAGAAGGGAAGGGCAACCAGTATTGGCCAATACGCTCCGGTATTCTTGCTGGAGATCCCCTCTCCCTGACAGAGAAGCCTGGCAGGCCACAGTCTACAGGCTCACAAAGAGTCAGACATAACTGAAGCAACCCTGTGCACAGACACAAGACATTTTTTTTTTTTTTTTTGGTCTGAGGCAGCTCTGCCCCAGTGAGAGCTGAGTGTGAAAGTGGTGCAGCTGGCTGGCTTCCAGGGACCCTGGCGGTGCCTAGTGTGCAGGGATACGGAGGGCCTCCGCTGCAGGAGTTATGCTCCTATCAGAATCTTTTTTCAATCTTGTAGCTGGTGATCAGAAGGCCTCTCCGCCTGTTGCGGCACTTAGAGGACTTCCTTGCCTGGAGGACTTTTCTGTTGTTCAGTGTGTCAGGCACATAGAGCTCCCCTCGGCTGGGGTCCTACTCTGTAGATTGGCACATCAGGCACTTAAAGGAGCACCCTGGGTGGGGTCCTCCTCTGTAGTTCAGGGTGTCAGGTGTTTGATGGGCCAGCCTCTCTAACGTTCAGCTGCCGATGCTGGCATGTGAGGAGAGAGAGGCTATGGTGATGGCTCCACCCCCTACATGTGACTCAGCAGTATCACCTTGCTTCCATGGCTGCCTGGCTTTCCTCCACAGGCATTTCCCACCACGATCTCCTCCCTCACATCCCCTTGATTCCTCTCTCCTCAATCACCAACACCCATCACCCTATGATTGCTCCACAATCCCTGAACTCCAGCTCCCAGTCGCTGCACTTTCCAGGGGACCAGCATTCCTGTCTGGGGCATGTATGGCTCTGGCAAGGACTGTCTGATTCTCATTCCATTTAGGCTGCCACAGATCAGCTGTTTCACTCTCAGCCTTAAATGTTTCTCCTCTGACTCAGATATTGCCCCAATGGTGGGGATCAGACCCCTGCTTCAGTTCCTCCACCAGCTGAGGGCAAGTCCAGTCTTACTAACACTCCTACTTTTCCCCCTAGTTCCTTCATCCTACTGAGTTTTGCATGGCTCTATATATTATTTTCCGCTGGTCAGGTACTCCTGTCCACTCTCAGCTGGTACTCTGCACACACTTCTGTGTCTGAAGGTGTATTCCTGATGTATCCGTGGGGAGAGATGTACTCTAAGTCTACCTACTCCTCCACCATCGTGTCCCCCCCGCACTTTATTATTTTTTAATCCTTAGTTTAACATTTGGAAAAGCAATTCATGGGTCATATCAATACTAGATTTTAATGGCTGTCAAAGATGAGAACAAAACTTCACTGAAACAAGTAGCTCCAATGGAAGACAAGCCTATGGCTACACTCCCTGAGTCATCCAGGCTTCACGTTCAATCCATTTCTTTCATGCAAACATTTTTATGAAATTCAGCTAGTCAATCTTCTTCCCTAATGTCAATCAGACGTTCTTACAAACTACCTGAAAGATGTTGCATTTTTGTTTCTAATCAAAGGGTTCAAAACCCAGTGAAAAGCTTTAGAGTCAGAAAGTTGCATATCCTTGTTTTTAAAATATGCACTGTGAGTTTTTATAAATGAAACCATGCATCATTTTCAGCAATAAATTTCCATTTTCCCCCCAAATTCTTTCCTTTGAAATGCTGTTGTATTCCTCCTCATTAACACATCACCCTTCCCTTAAAGAGATAAATGTGTTGAATTTTAAAATATCCGCTTTGTAGCGTTCTTATAGTCATTTGTCATCACAGAAGAAGACAACAAATTTGGATCACTTGTTTTTTTTTTTTTTTAATTGGTAAGTCATCTTCAATTTTTTCAAGGCTTTGCAGTAATTTTCATTGAGATGACCAACAACCAGGACCCAAAGACTGAACAGAATCAGACAGGCAAGAAGGTTAATCCAGGCAGGTTTGTCAAAAGCAGCAGGAGGAAATTAGAGAAAAGGGGCAGGAGGAATCTGGGAAGTTCAGCTGTGGCTTCCAGTGGTTGCGACAGGGCACACGGAGCCTTAGGCAAAAGGTAACAGACACCCTGCCCAGGCATCATAGAGGTCCCACAAGCAGAACAGAGACCCAGACACAGAAACAGCATCTCAGTGCCCAAGAGAACTAGAGGAAAGCAAGTCATGGCTCAGGTTCTAGGGAAACCAGGAAATCAGACAAGTTCTCAGTGAGGACAAAGGAATATAAGTCTGGACCATGATCAATGGACTTCCCAGGTGGTGCTAGTGATAAAGAATCCACCTCCTAATGCAGAAGACATAAGAGACGCAGGTTCAATCCCTAGGTCAGGAAGATCCCCTGGAGGAGGACATGGCAACCCACTCCAGTATTCTTGCCTGGAGAATCCCCAAGGACAGAGGAGCTTGGAGTGCTACAGTCCATGACGTCACAAAGAGTCAGACGTGACTGAAGCAACTTACCATGCATAGCATGCATGATCAATAACAGTGTCTGGACACAGTGCTAAGGCTTCATTTTGAATAATCTTATTTCCCTGGGTGAAAGATAAAAGATTTGAGTCCTGTAGGCTTCAACTAACTCCTTAAGGCCATACATCTTAAAAAGCAGTACAGTCAGGACTTAAATCCAGATCCTCTAGCAGGTTTGATCTCTGAGTCGGGATGATTACCTGGAGGAGGGCATGGCAACCCACTCCAGTCTCCAGTATCCTTGCCTGAAGAACCCAATGGACAGAGGAGCTGAGGGGTTACAGTCCATGGGGGTCACAAGGAGTTGGACACAACTGAAGTTACTTAGCATATGTGCACCTCTAGCATCAGAGCTACTAGTTTGATGCTATGCTACACTTCCCATCTGAGAATAGGACCAGAGCCTGATTGCTAAGCCAGAATATTAGGTCAAAACAGAATCCAGGACCTCCCTGGTGGCACAGTGGATAAGAATCCACCTGGCATTGCAGGGGACACAGGTTCGATCCCTGGTCTGGAAAGATTTCACATGCCAAGGAGCAACTAAGCCCATACATTGCAACTACTGAACCTATGTGCCACAACTACTGAAAACCACACCCTGGAGCCTGGGCTGAGCAACGAGAGAAGCCACTACAGGGAGAAACCCGGGCACCAAAGCAGACAGTAGCCCTTGCTCACTGCAGCTAGAGAAAGTCCGTGCAAAGCAATGGAGACTCAGCACAGCCAAAAAAAAAAAAAAAACAGAATCTGGCCTTCCCTAGTGGTCTAGTGGTTAAGAATCCACCTGCCGGTGCTGGGGACAGGAAGATTCCACATCATGGAGCAACTAAGCCCATGGACCACAACTGCTGAGCCAGCGTTCTAGAGCCCAGGAGCCAAAACTACTGAATCGTGTGCACCTAGAGCCCATCCTCTATAAGAAGGGAAGTCACCACAATGAGAAGCCTGCACGCTGCAACTAGAGAGCAGCCCCCACCCGCTGCAACTAGAGAAAGCCCTCACACAGCAACAAAGACCAGCACAGCCAAAAAATCAATGATAAATAAATCCTAACACACACACACACACACAGAATCTGCAGCCAGGCTAATAAGGCTGAGATCTTCAGAACCCTGCTTTGGGGCTTATTAAATTCCCACCGATTGCTACAGAGTCTGGTTTCCATGGAGACCAAGGCCAGTTTGAGCTGAATAGGAGTTAAATATTTCTAACTTTGAAAGTATGAGACTGGAGAGGCAAGAAAACAGGCTCTCCTACTGTCTCAGGTAAATGGCGTATACAAGATCATTTTACAGAAGGAGAAACTGAGGCTCTGAAAAGGTAAATGAACTGCTTAACATCATCCAGCTTGTGAGAGAGAAAGCGCTTAAATCCAGGGTTCCTAGTCTTAAGTCTAATGCCTTTTTCATTGAACAACAGCTTATTACACACACTCCCACCTAACTCCAAATGTATGCGATTCTATACTTAATCAAGTCTTTATTTAATGATTTGGAAAGTACATGTTAGCATCTTTTCTAATGGTGTATATAGAGACACAAACTCTCAGTCAATAACTACCTACATTTAATAGAAATCTTAGTATCAGTGAGCCTGAAAAGGTAAGGAGTCTTCTCTTTTATTAATTAACTATAGTATACTCCTCTCCTTCTTATGAATCAGTGGATAACTAACTTCTCCCAGAGTGGTCAGGAGGAAGAAGTACATTTTATCTAAGAGAGAAAAATGCACTTTACAATGTAAAAATCAATAAGGAAGAAACAGTCTTATATTAGGTGCAAACAAATATATCATGATAAACCAATCAGAAGATGAGAAAAGGAGGTCAAGTTCAAACCCTTGATCTTGGCTTCTAGGAAATGTGTTTTGGCAAAAATAATAAACCCCTAACCTAGACACACAACTAACAGCATCCCATTTTTATATCAAATTTGCCTAAAATATCTCAAGTCAGTTCAGTCGCTCAGTCGTGTCTGACTCTATGCAACCCCATGGACTGCAGCACGCCAGGCCTCCCTGTCCATCACCAACTTCTGGAGTCCACCCAAACCCATCTCCATTGAGTCAGTGATGCCATTCAACCATCTCGTCCTCTGTCATTCCCTTCTTCTCCTGCCCTCAATCTTTCCCAGCATCAGGGTCTCTTCCAATGAGTCAGCTCTTCGCATCAGGTGGCCAAAGTATTGGAGTTTCAGCTTCAACATCAGTCCTTCCAATGAACATTTAGGACTGATCTCCTTTAGGATGGACTGGTTGGATCTCCCTGCAGTCCAAGGGACTCTCAAGAGTCTTCTCCAACACCACAGTTCAAAAGCATCAATTCTTCAGTGCTCAGCTTTCTTTAAAATACCTCAAGAGGCCATTAAGGCCATGGTATAAACTCTGCTTCTGCCTCAGTTCACAAACTAAAAGAAAACTGGTTCACACAGTCTCAGAATTGATCATTCCCTGCCACGGTGGATTTTGGGTAGAATAGAAAAAATTGCATTCTTGGCTAGCACCTGTGATGAAGAGTGATGTCTTGTTCTCCTGACATTTTTCAGTTCAGTGGATTATGTACTGCTGCTGCTAAGTCGCTTCAGTCATGTCCGACTCTGTGCGACCCCATAGACGGCAGCTCACCAGGCTCCCCCATCCCTGGGATTCTCCAGGCAAGAACACTGGAGTGGGTTGCCATTTCCTTCTCCAATGCATGAAAGTGAAAAGTGAAAGTGAAGTCGCTCAGTCATGTCCGACCCTCAGCGACCCCATGGACTGCAGTCTTCCAGGCTCCTCCATCCATGGAATTTTCCAGGCAAGAGTACTGGAGTGGGGCGCCATTGCCTTCTCTGCATGCTTCTCTACCTAGTTTTAAAAGTTGTTGAGATACTGCCTCCTCTTTCCCTTCCCTTTCCATTCCATTCTCCTCTGTGCCCCATCTCTCAAACCCCTCTTGTGGTTTAAGCTATACACACTCATTTCCCTAGTTCAGGCCAATAAACTCTATACTGTCGTAAAATCTGATTTCCTCTCCTTCCTGCAAGAGCTCCTCCATGAGTAATCCATCTCACATTGCTCTCCCCTTCCCTGAGTCTTAAGACACTCACTATCAACAACATACATCTTAGCACTAGACCCATCCGAGTATTTCCTCTATACTAACCTTAACTCCTCAATTCACTTGTGCATTCCCTGAAAACAAGGGTATGGTCTTTGGCATCCTCTTTTGGATAGGATGGACATTGTATGGAAGGAAGATGTCTAGCCCAAAGCAAGACAAGTGAGCCCAAAACACTGAAAGTTTAAGAAAAAACACACACCAGCACTGTTGAAGGTTTATGAAAGCACTAACGATGTTCAGGACAATGAGCCTTAGAGCTGTGGGGTCAATTGTTCTTGGAAGCAAATATATTATTTAGTGAGATGGTATGACATAGTGGAATTGGCTCCCATCAACTGAAGGGACTTCACTAAGTTCATCCTGGCAACACAAGGATCCATTTTCATCACTGTAATCAATACTGGGGACAGTCAGGCATGAAAGATGTTAACAGCAGTTCAGAATGTAAAGCCGGCTGTTGAGAAGGGACGACTATGAGCAGTTGCCTTGCTTTAGAAGATCCATTTGCAGAACTTAAATTTGCTGGCATTTTACCCTCAGGCCTTTACCTGTTTGTGAGGATTAACTGCGGTTGAGTGAACCAAAATAATTTCACAGCAAACAGTCATTTGACCAAACCAAACCCATTGAGACATAGAGCTCCAAGCTGATTACCCACTTCCAGGCTCCATCAGACATGAATTTATTGATCAAAGGGGAAAAATGAATTGAAAAGTAAGTGTTCATCCAAACTCCATTTCCTGAGTTATCTTGGGGTTATGAAGAGTTTCAGCTATAGAGTTATCATCAATAATCCATCTCACTAGATAGTCACTAGATCTTTTTAAGTGTCTAAAACTCAAAACTACTGGAATAATCTTGACCGTTTTTGCTGTGTGTTTTCTTTAAAGACCAAAGCTTTCAATGTGCATCTATAGACATTTATAGATGTCCCGTAAGTATAGTGACTTTGGGAGTGCATATTTTTGATATTAAATAATGTACTTGCACTCTTCTTGTTGATAATAAGAAACCTTTTTCTCCTTCAATTATATAAAATTCTTACTCATTTACTAAGAGACAGCCAGGTAGTTATACATTAGGTAATGGACAATTTAACCTAATATTAAATCCATTAGGTATGAAACATAGCTAGTGAGTGATTCCTTTTGTGTGTTCATCTCTAACAACACATAACACATTGCCTGGCCTGGTACATACACAAGCACATGACATGTGTCATCCACTGTGTCAACATCGAGTTTTCAGGAAAAAACATGATTTCTGTCATCAGAAGAATATTGAAGATGTTCAATCTGGTTGAAGACACAGACATTGAATAGAACATAAACACAAAATCATATACAGTTGAGAATTTTGCTGAGCAGTAGTAAGGGAAAATTGCTAAAAAGAATATGATTATACTGGGAAAAATCAAAAACCTTAAGTTAGCTTGGCAATCAGGGAGCTCTTCTCTCAGAAAATGACATTTGTAACTGAACCCTGAAGGATGAGTTGAGGTTGGCCAGGTAAGGCGTGGATGGTAAGCCTTCCAGATAGAGCATAATAAGCAAATGCCTAGAAACAGGGAGGAACTTAGTGTATCTGAAAAATTGAAGGAAAGCAGTGGTGCTGAAGTGAATTGGGGAAATGACATCAGATGAAGGTGCAAGATAGGCAGTAAGAGTAGAAATTTTACTATGGGAAATAACTAAAGAAAAGCAGAGAACTAATGCCATCTGATTTACATTTTTAAAATGAATGCTCTGTGCTGAATGGAGAATGGGTTTGAAAAGGACAGGATTAAACGTCTGGAAAGCAGTAGACTATGACAGAAATCTTGAAAGATGATGGCGGTTTGTTCTAGAATGGTGTTGACAGAGATGGAAGAAATTATATGGAATCAAGAAATATTTTGGAAATGGAATCTAAGAGGACTTTGAGATGGACTGAATTCTGGGTGATGAGGGTGAAGAAGCCAAGTTTACTGTCACATTCCTAACAACTGATAGATGGGAATGCTATTTATGAGGAAGAACTGAGAAACAGCAGTTTTGTGAAGGTAATAGTGGGGGAACTAGTTTAGTTCACTATGCCAATAAGACATCCAGAACAGGATATATGAAGTAAACTTTAGGGACAGACTGGAGAGGTCAGAAGTCAACTATAAATCTAGGAGTGGTCATCATATCAACACTATTTGAAGCCATGGGAAATGAGACCTTCCCAGCAAAATGAGAGAAAAGGGGCAGAAGGCTCAGAGTACAGATAGAGGCAGTATGCCATGTACTTAGTGCTCTGTCATGTCCGACTCTTTGCAACCTCTTGGACTGTAGCCCACCAAGCTACTCTGTCCATGGCAGGTTCTGCAGGCAAGAATACTGGAGTGGGTTGCCATGACCTTCTCCAGGGGATCTTCCCAACCCAGGGATTGAACCCAGGTCTCCCTCATTGCAGGCTGATTGTTTATCATCTGAGCCACCAGGAAAGCCCACAGATAGAGGGGGCATCAACAACAAAAAAAGTTCAAAGGGAGTAACAAAGATGTGGAATAATAGAAAAGTTCAATTGGACAGAAACTAATAAAAGAGAGAGACTTGGCAGAGAATACTGAATTCTGAAAGGCATAAAAAAAATGAGAATTTAGATTTATTGTTTATGGGTTAGTAGACATGAGGCATGAAAAATTCTGAAAGGCATAAAAAAATGAGAATTTAGATTTATTGTTTATGGGTTAGTAGACATGAGGCATGAAAAAAGTGGATTCAGGGGAGAGATATAGCATGAAAACAAATTGGAGCATCCTCAACAAGTTGAAGAGGAATAGAACATAGAAAATGAAGACAGCATTCATAGACAACCCTTTCTAGAAACTTTACTGTAAAAGAAGGAAGAGAAGCAAAGCTGGGCTCCAACTGGAGACAAATTTGGAGTAAAGACAGATGATAACCATCAGGGAGTCCCTGAAAATGTGAAACTTGGCACAAGCTAGTATCTCTCTTAGTCTGCTGCTGCGTCGCTTCAGTCGTGTGCGACTCTGTGTGACCCCATAGACGGCAGCCAACCCAGCATCCCATCCCTGGGATTCTCCAGGCAAGAACACTGGAGTGGGTTGCCACTTCCTTCTCCGATGTATGAAAGTGAAAAGTGAAAGTGAAGTCGCTCAATCGTGTCCGACTCTTAGCGACCCCATGGACTGCAGCCTACCAGGCTCCTCCATCCGTGGGATTTTCTAGGCAAAAGTACTGGAGTGGGGTGCCATTGCCTTCTCCGCTCTCTTAGTTTAGGTGATCCAAACTATGTCTGAACAAGGACTCAACAAATTAGCAGTTTCTTTTACATTCAAACTGGAGGAGAGGGGTTAGATGACTAAGAAGAAGAAAAGAAGGAACAAGGGAAGCTAACTCAGAAATATCTTATCAGCTGACTGCCACCAGGAAATCAAGGTGTAATTATGCTAGAGTCCATCTAAGGTGTCCTTTAGAGTATATTCAGAATTGTTCACCCAAGGGATCAAAGAGTTCACCACTAGAAAAGTTGTCCTATGAGATGGTAACTTCCTCGTACTTCCCAATCTGCCCCCTGCCTCAAAATAGTTGAGCAGATTCTTACAAGTGTCCCACTCAGAGATGGTAGAGGAGCCTAGGGTAGAAAATGAGAGAGACCCAGTATAACTGAGGCCAGTGTCTGCTAAGTTAAATCTGTATGTAGCTGGCTGCTATGGTAACCACTAGAGTAAAAGAAGGAACAAAAGAATGTGAAGCAGGGTAGAGCAGTGTCTGATATAATGTCTACCTTGATGTTCACACATTGTGTGTCCTTTCCAATCTGGAAAGATGAAATGGCTTGTGTCAAGTTCTTAACATGTCCATCCTCCTGATTCCTGGCCTCCAGACCTCCCTTTCCCTGTTTAAGATGAATTACTCCAAGTAGCCATGATACCTGACAAATAAATTAATGGAATAAGGGTTTTAATAAATTCTGGTGACAGAAGCAAGAAATGTTTTAGAAACATCAACCAATTAGCCTAGTATTTTATGAGCACATACTGTATTCCCAATCTGCACGTAGTAGTGTAGATTGTCAAAGAATATGAAGTGTGGTCTTTGCTTTGATGTCTCATTAAAAGAATATTCCATAGACCCATGGGAAGTGATCTAAAAATAGTGGAAAGCTGGATATGATTAAATAACAAATGTAGAATAAGAGTGTGTCAAGCTAGCAGATATTTAGTTATGGCAATGTTTCTGTTGGTATTTCTCTGAGTAGCATCTCAGAGGTGATGGAGAGCAATCATGAAAGCTATTTGTTTGGGTTAGAAATTTCAAACTCCAAATGTTAACAGAAGCTATCTCTGGGTAGTGAATCTAGAGGTGATTTTTACTGTCCTCTGTAGATGTTTCCATAAGTCTCACAATAAGTATATATTATTTTTATATTCAAAGAATATATCTTTTTAAAAAACCAAAGGATACAGAGCTGCTAGAATTCTCATATATTGCTAGCTGGAATACAAAATGGTACAGCCACTTTGCGAAACACTCTGGCAGTTTCTAATACAGTTAGACACACACTCACCATCGACCTAGCAATCCCACTCATAGACATTTATCCAAGAAAAGTAGAAATGGTCTCTGTTTCTCTCCCTCTGTCAGTCTTGGTCTCTCTCACTCAAACACGCACACACATAATACACACATGTTTAAAGCAGTATTTTTTTATAATCACAAAAGCTAGAAACAACTTAGGAGTTCTTTTACCGATGAATGAACAAATGATGATATACCCATTCAAAGGAAGACTAACCAGCAATAAAGAACAGTGAACTACCGATACATACAGCAACACGGAAGAATCTCAAATGCCTTATACTGTATGAAAGAAGTTCCATAATGTATGGTTGCACTGATATGACATTTTTGAAAAGGCAAAATTATATAAATAGAAACTGATCAGTGGTTGGTAGGAATAGGAAGTAAAAGGAGAGGTGACTATTGTACAAAGGGGCAACAGAGTAATTTGAAGGCTGGTGGCGCTGGGTTTTATCTTGAGTGTGCTGGCTGATAGACAGCTGTATATGCTTGTGTTAACTCAGGTCTCCACACGAAACAGTTTACATTTCAGTGGGAAAAAATTTTTAAAGTAAATAACACAATGAAGTCTTAATAAAACCATGGTAACAGCCATTTTCCACAAGTGAAAAACAAAGGGAGACCATCTCAAGGGCTGTCAAAATAATCAAAAGAAGAACTGATGAAGATGTGCTCTGTGTGGATCACTGAGAACCAAACAGGAGCAAAACATCTGAGAACCATTACAGAGAATCCGTAGGCAGAATTTATGGGCTCTCTGAATACAGAAGCAAAGAGCAGGACACCAAAGTCTACTCTAGAATCATAAACCCCAGACACACATGCTCTTTCACAATGATGAGAGTACTGGTGCAGGTTCTTTAGCTTGCCAGCAAAAAGACCAACTGTAGGTAAGACACACAGAGAAAATGGAAATGGGAGTGGGGAGGTACTGGGAGGATTTTAGGTATCTCACAGGAGTCTGAGAAATGCTGAAAAATGGTATGCCAGACAACTCTCATTGTCAACTGAAAATCTTCTTTACCACTTCTGTGGAAGCCAGTTCCACTCAAATTTCAACCGGCTTAATTTCAGCTGGACAACACCTACTCTGACCTTGTGTTCCTCTCATTTCTAGTCCCAGGGCAGCTTCTACACCAATGTAAGAGATGCCCAGAGGGAAGTCTCTGAGCACCCACAAGTGTACAAGTCAGAGTGGAGAGTTAACATCATGGGGAAGCCGTCAACCAACAGGAAATAGTAGTCTGTGAATAAATGCTTCCCTTTCTTCCTCATTCAGAGCAACAGTTTTGATACCCATTTTGAAAATTTCCTACGTCAAGTCCTTTGCATTAAAGACCAGTCACAAGTAGTGCTGGCCAACTCAACTCATATTGATTATCTTTCCCCCATCTCTGTTTCATTTCCCCTGTCCCAACTCACTGAAGTCACATTATCAAATATACTATCTATAAGGCAGTCTTTGTCTCAGGCTTGGCTTCCAGGGGAACCCAGGCCAAGACATGAAAGCCTTGGGAAGGATCCAATATAGCTCTGGAAATCTCAGCTCTAGAAATGTAGGGACTATCTCATGAGCATGATGGCATCAGTAGACTCTGCTCTAACCAACTTCCAACTTCTTCCCAGGAGAGAGTTTGATGGGCCCACATGCATCCTCTGAGGTCAAAGGGTATGGAATTCATGCCCTAATAGCGACAGAATCATTTGGAGAGGAGAAGAGGCAATTCTTCAGAGTATGTAGAGGTTGGAAGTAGGGGATCATTTAGGTAAATTCTGTTGTCCAGTTGCAAATTACTTTTGGGATTATGTTGATTTCTTCTTCTTTAGCAAAAGTGTGCATTGTGTCCATCTTTGTGTCTGAGTATAAGTTTCTTTTCTCTAAGGTATCAGCAGCTTCCTAAACCCTGATTAGAGCCTTAAAATAGAAAATATAAGCATGATTCACATGTATTATGGGATTTTCTGGTAGTTTTCCTGAAAGCTTAATATGGATATTTTGTATTTGGAAAGCCTAGATGGTGGCAATTGTTAAAACAGCCAGCTTCATTTTTCACTCACTCTTATTTTGTCTCTCTCTAGGTTAATATCCAACACAGGTATTAAGCACTTGCCAGCTGTTCACAAGATTCAGTCTCTCCAAAAGGTTTTACTGTAAGTTTGAAGAGCGGTCACCAACTCTTTACTCATAGCTGTTCTGCGCAACAGCCTCTGGGCCTGTAAAAAGCATTGTGTAGTCTACATTCTCCAAACGTGTTGCTCTGGGTGAGCAGGGGTAGGAAGGTAAACAGCAAGCATCCCAGCTTTACCTAAAGACCAGCTAATCTCAACTTAGTCAGCAGGCTGAGTCAGCAGGCTCCTCAGTCAGACAGCTGTCAACAGAGCCAGTTTGCAGCACATCAGGAAGTCTCTCCTTCCTTCACTGTTGAGGGCTTTTCATGCCTCCCTCCTGTAACTCCCCTTGTCTTCCACCAGCCTCCCTTCCTCCTTCCAGAATGCCCAGGCTGCCCTAGGCATAAAGAAATCACTTGACTGAAGTGTTAATGACAATGTATTTACCTTTTCCCAAGGTATCTATTTTGAAAGACCAACAGAAAAGGCAACATATAATGGCAAGTTTATTTTCAATAGTGAAATTGTAAGAATCTGGACAGATGCAAAAGAAAGAGGTAGGAAAGGGATGTAGTGAGCAAAGGGAAGGAAGGAGCGAGGGAGAGAGAGAGAAAAACAGAGAATCCCCTCTAGTTCCTCAAATTGTCCCAGAGAGTTTACTCCTTTTACATTTAAATGTTAGATCAGACTCGACGGGGAAGCTTCAGAGGATGAGGTGCAAACAGAAAAATGAGATTTTCTTCAGCCTTTTAGTCAGGAAGAGGAAAACCAATGATCAAACTTTTCTGTGACTCAAAAGAGGTCAGAGGAAGAAAACTAGCTTCAAGAAGTAGATTGAAATGGAGGAAGATGAAGGCCCGACTAAGGTGAATGGAGAGGTTTGGTAGAAATGAAAGGTCAGCTTAAGTGACTTTGTCATATTGAGCAGGTACCAACTGTGGAGGCAAGGATAATAAAGGAGTACGTTAGAACCTCACACAGTTGAATTAGCCTAGAAAACTTTCAGAGATGTAACAGACTGCATGTCTGCAATTGCACTTTTAAGAAGAACTGATATACTAGAGATAAATTAGATGTCATCAATTTCCCAAACGTTGAGCTCCTCATTCTTCAGAACAATAACTATTCAAGCATTACCTCAGTTAAAGACTACACCGTGCCAAGTAGACTACATGTGGGGAGGTGACACAGGATAGAGCTGGTATAAACATCTAATCTGTCTGTACTTTGTTCCAGAGATATTCAAGATAATATAAACATCCACACAGTTGAAAGAAATTCTTTCATGGGGCTAAGTTTTGAAAGTATGACTGTGTAAGTAAAGAAAAAAAATCCAATGGAGTAACATTTGGCTTTTCATGTAATGCTTTCTTTGTCATAATGGTATGTTCCTTTTTTTGCAGGGCCGGGCAGTGGGGTATAACTTTGGCATTTCTCCATTCCAATTTCTCTCTCGTTCTGTGTTTTTCTCTCTCTTCCCAACTTTACATTTCCAAATCACAGCATGGAGCCATGTTAATAATTTATGATTCTGTGGTGCGATTCAAGTGTTTAAAATTGCTCTTTGAATGATGGTCTCCTGTGATGCAACATCTGTTCTGAGGGACAGAATAACTCATGCATCAATAAAGTTAGTTATTGCCTAGAAAGGCTTTTGTTGCCCAAAGAAAAAGACCGAGGAGGAGTCTGAATCAGGAAGACATGGATATTCCCTCATAACCATGCCAAGCAGCTCCTGTTCAGCCCCACACTGGGCATATAAGATGACTTCACATTTGCTTAGAACAATCACGTTTTTTTAATGAGCTTGAGTTACTCTCTATGATTTTTGTGAAAGTTTGTAAATGTACTCTACATTGTTAATGAACTATCTTCTAATCGTCTGTGCCAGTAGCCTGTGTAGCAGTTTATCCACTCCCCAAGATGGCCAGGAAATAGGGCACTTAGGCTACCCAAGTGCTTATGGGATCCTTGGAAGTTAAATGCACAGAATGACATTTGGGGGACTGGTAATTGCAATTACATATGTAAGAAAAGTATTTTCTCTTTACATTTCACAAATTGCTGTGGTTCTTTAAAATATACTGTGTGTGTTTCAATATGCGGTATGTACAAAAAGCAAGTTCTACTGCAGAAAGAATGTTGGTTCTTTTCAAAGCAGTAATATGATCCAGAGACCCATCTATATGAAAAACAAACAAAAACAACAACAAAAGAGATGGGGAGGGAACAGAGGGAAATAGTAGGCAGATCAGATCAGTCGCTCAGTCGTATCCGACTCTTTGCGACCCCATGAATCACAGCATGCCAGGCCTCCCTGTCCATCACCAACTCCCAGAGTTCACTGAGATTTCACGTCCATCGAGTCAGTGATGCCATCCAGCCATCTCATCCTCTGTCATCCCCTTCTCCTCTTGCCCCCAACCCCTCCCAGCATCAGTCTTTTAGAATAAAGCTAAACACAGTATTTGACGTAAATTTATTACGGTGAAAATCACTCAGGTGTGTCTGACTCTTCGCAACCCCATGGACTATAGAGTCTATGGAATTCTCCAGGCCAGAATACTGTAGTGGGTAGCCTTTCCTTTCTCCAGGGGCTATCCCTAACCCAGGGATCAAGCCCAGGTTTCCCTCATTACAGGCGGATTCTTCACCAGCTGAGCCACAAGGGGAGCCCAAAAACTTTATTACAGAGAACCAACAGAAAAATTTGAAAGGGACTAGCAGAGAAATAGGATGTATGAAGGAAAATATAAAAATCAAAGGCATGGATTCAGAGGACACAGCAGTAGGACAAAATTGTAGATAATACCTAATCCTTCCACTTAATATTGTTCATGATATTTGAAATATGTGTGTGTGTGTGTGTGTGTGTTGGAATGAGTTGATGAGGTGTGAGAAGCATGAGAGAACAAGAAAGCAAAAGAAATAAGCAGTAGGAAATATGTGTAAAATAAAAGTAATTGTTCTAAGCATAGAAGAGGAATAATACAATTTGACATGAGAGTTGAAGGAAGAGTTAAGTGAGAGAAGGAAGGCCTTAAAAGATGAGTGGAATTTAGCCACAGCATTGGCAAAGGAGGAGCAGAGGAAACAGAATCTCCAAAGCCACGAAGGTTAAAACAAAAAGGTAAAAGGGAACCTCTGGAAAATGGTGAGCGTCTGAGGACCACTGGCCTACTATATTACAGCAAAGGGATTCTTGGCTGGCATAATGGAGGGAGGAGCTTAGTGATCAATGGAATCAGAACTACCTGGATGCTTGCGCTGTGTTAAATGTTGCTCTAAACATACATGTCATTTTTAAATATTGTGATTCAAATATATGCATTCAAAATGAGTTCATGTGGCAAGTTTAGTAATACGGTTCTTTTTATTTTTTTGGCTGCACCGAGGCCTGTGGGATCTCAGTTCCCCAATCAGGGCCTGAACCTGGGCTATGGGCAATGAAAGCATCAAGTCCTAACTACCAGACCACCAGGGAACTGAGTATTTTTATAGAAAACATATAAGTGGGAACCTGAAATTAACATAATGTCAGATGTCAATTATCTCACTTTTTAAAAACTGGTGTGTACTAATAACATTCTCACAGTTTTGTGCACTGATATGCATCCTTTCGGAGAAGGCAATGGCATCCCACTCCAGTACTCTTGCCTGGAAAATCCCATGGACGGAGGAGCCTGGTGGGCTGTAGTCCATGGGGTCGCTAGGAGTCGGACACAACTGAGCGACTTTACTTTCACTTTTCCTTTCATGCATCAGAGAAGGAACTGGCAACCCACTCCAGTGTTCTTGCCTGGAGAATCCCAGGGACGGGGGAGCCTCGTGGGCTGCCGTCTATGCGGTCGCACAGAGTCGGACACGACTGAAGCGACTTAGCAGCAGCAGCAGCGTGCATCCTTTTTGTCCAGAACATCAGACAGAAAGCAAGCTCTCCTGACCTACCTAGTCTTAACTCTTCCCAAGTGAAGGAAAAGAACTTAAGGAAATAAGAACTTGAGACACCATCTCAGAAACCTGAGACTACAAAAAATAAAAAATAGAGATCATAGCTGTTCTTCACTGACTCCTGTCCATGGATACTATGTGGATCTCCAGAACTGAGAACCTACTTTCCTAGTGAGGACAGTTTTCATAAGAATCAACACTTCTCAGACATGTCTCCAAAGGACCAATTCACATTTGTGAGAGAAGTTTTTTCTTTTTTTTTTCCCCTTAACCTCGGATGGCCCTTAATCTACATATAACAGAATCAGAAGGTCCACACTCCACAGTTTAAGTCTTCAGCTGTTCTTTGTCTGGGCCCTACTTCTGGCTATAGGGACACTTTCTGCCTCTAGGGACACCCAAGGGTACTCGGGGGAAAAAAAAACCTGGCAAAGTAGCTCTGATGATGGCAAAAGCTCTCTTTGCATCTTTCAAAATCCTAAACCCCTTTTCTACATACATATAAGTAAATATATTTTTAAAATAGTCCAACAATGAAGGATTATCAGACACTTGGCTAGCGGCTCAGGGGGAAATGAAGAGTAAAAGCCCACCACAAGGAGGCCCTGGAGCCCTTCCCCACCTCTCCACTGACCACGCAACCAGAAAGTCTGAACAGGGAAGTACCTAGCTACGGCCTTACTCCACATGCATTTCCTCCCTTCCTCAACTGGCTTCCGTCTTCCTGCCCCTCAGTGAGCTTTCATGGGCCAGGTCCTCCCACACCTTCATTCTTTAGAAAGAGGACAGACTCTGCTTCTGGAGCTTTCTGAGCCTTCAATGACTGAACATACTGGGGAAAAGATCCAAAAAAAAAAAAAAAAAAGACTAAGGAAAACCATGATTCAGTTATTCCTTAGCTGATGTTCTGCCATGTTTGTCGTCACCATCATCATGAGGCTGGTTTTAAAACCAGCACTACCTCTCTTAAGAGACTAGGCGTGTATTTCACAATTACCAGCTTTTCTGGTAATAGTTTGAGAGTTCTACTGCCTAACATAACCCCCTGGGCAGGAATTCTGGACATAATTTGTTTATTGTGTGATAATCCATTATTGACATCAAAAAATGCTACCTCCTCTATTGATTAAGAAAATCTGTAAAGAAAAAGGGCTACTTTGAATACAATTGCCAGGGTCCAGCCCCGGCTGATCCAGGGTATTCGAAGGAGAGACGGCATAGGCGACCTATTTATTTAAATATTTATCAAAAATATAAAGAGTAATAGGATGAGGATAGCTCAGTAGGAAAATTCAGTGGAGAAAAGAGGCTGAGTAGCTTGGTTTACGCGGGAGACCAATAAAACTTCAAGACAAGAAGTTTGCACCACTTACGTAGGCCGCAGGCATCCCTCCGTTCTCCTGAAGGAGAGGAGACACTGAGGCCTCCCCGGTCAGATCTTAGAAGCCCAGGCATAATTAGCAAGCATGGCAGGTTCCGCGCTCCAGATGGAGACTCAGCCAGAATTTGGGAGAGAGAGCGACATGGGGAGACCAAGTTTTGGTGAACAAGGGCCCACACTTTATTTTCCAAAGTAGTTTTTATACCTTAAATTGTGCATAGAGGATAATGGGGGAAGGGGTGGAGTCATGCAAGGACAGCAGCTCCTGGTCCTAATCGAAGCCAGGCTTTCAAACTTATCATATGCAAAAGTTCAGGTGAATTACATCATCTTCTGGCCAGGAGGCCTGTTAACATTTTAAGAAACTTATCTTTCTCTAAAGGTGATTATTCCAAAG
Organism: Bos javanicus; assembly: GCF_032452875.1. Classification (NCBI taxonomy): domain Eukaryota; kingdom Metazoa; phylum Chordata; class Mammalia; order Artiodactyla; family Bovidae; genus Bos; species Bos javanicus. The sequence continues at coordinate 31,164,454 of NC_083878.1, read as the reverse complement.
TCAGGCACCAGCCTCCAAAAAAGCACTGGACAAAGCTACATTCCTATAGGGCAAAGGTGAGGTGGGCTCAATCAAGAAAAGAATTAACTCAAGGGTCCAAGGTTACAAACATTGAGGCTACTACTTACATTTCTATACACCCATTATATCAATCAATACACTGCCAAGGACACAGTAGGTAAGGAGTATGGAGACTTAGCAGCAAACATTGGCCCAATAAGTGAAAAACCCTTCACCAATACAATTTCTAATCAATCTTTTAACTACTCAAAGGAATCTGTGTTTAGACAGTTTAGAACATCTCCTGCCTCTCACAGTTGGGAGGCTCTGAACAATCACATGTGGCCGGAAAAACCTATTCAGTCAGGCTAGAGGATTTCCAAAGGAGTTTGTAGGTTAAACACCGTCACACCCAGGAATTATTAACTGGAGCTGTAAGCTAACTCTTTTTCAGAGAGAGGTAGTGGGGGACAGCCCCCCGTAAAGTCAGAGCTGTAGGTGAAAGCACAAAGCAGAAAGTAGGCAGACTCTGGTTTTGGGGGTAGATACTCGAGAATTTCCAGGGGGACCCCTGAGGCTCGATCCCGCCTTTGCGTATGCCGAGCCTCCTTCCTCATGACCTTTGTCATGGGTGGAGCTCCTCACGCTGGCTCCTGGCAGTGATAGAATTCCAGTTGAGCTATTCCAGATCCTGAAAGATGATGCCGTGGAAAGTGCTGCACTCAATATGCAATATGCACTCAATATGCAATATGCTGGCTCCCGGCATACAATAATTATCTTAAATTAGTCTGCATTTTACATAGCCACATCTATTTCTATTCATGAAAAAAGTATTAATTATCTAGCCTATAGAAAAAGATAAGTGGCAGTCACATGGATTTGCTCACCACTTTTGCTGGATTAAGGGTCAGCCAATTACAGCCCATGGGCCAAATCTAGTCCTTGATCTAGGACTTGTTTCTATAAATCAAGATTTTGATGATAAGGAACATGAATGCTGAACCTAAATGAAGCAAAATAGTACTCCAAATAAAAGAAAAAAAATCCATTATTTTCAATAGTAGACCTATATTACCAAAAAAATTGTACTTAATTATTACTATTATACTTTGGTAACTTTGGTCAATAAAAATCTCATGGAAATTGTTTTTTAATTACCCATATAAAGTACCTGATGACTTTCCTGGTGGCTCAGATGGTAAAGAATCCACCTGCAATGCGGGAAAGGACAATGTGGGTTCAATCCCAGGGTTGGAAGATCACTGGAGGAGCGTACGACTACCCACTCCAGTATTCTTGCCTGGAGAATCCCATGGACAGAGGAGCCTGGTGGACTGCAGCCCATGGGGTCACAGGGTCGGACACAACTGAGTGACTAATACAAAGTACCTATATAATATTCTCATTTTGCCTCTTGGACCACAAAACCTAAAATATATTACTGGGCCCCTCATAGAAAAAGCTTGTTGACTCCTTTGTCTGGTCCAAAGCCCCTAGGATCCACCTCCCACCGGTTAGGGACAGCTGCTTCAGCACTGTCACCCCCAGCCAATTGGCTGGCAAATCAGTCAGGAAGGCTGGATGTGCTGGGTACACTTGGGAAGGTGTGGGGCAGGCAGGATTGGGGGTGCACAGCTACTTCTTGGCCATCAGAATCCACCAGTTTGTTGCTAATGTTCTGAAAGACCTGCATTGCTCCTGTGTGGATTTTCAGCTAACGAGCTTTCGGGGGGAAGAAAAACACACACAGTGTCCTCCTTTGATTTTAAGCTTGTTGGGCTCCTCACTGCAGCAACAGAAACTCTCAACATCCTGGACACGTGGGAGTGTCCCTGGGTCAGCTTTGGGAACAGTGCTATTTGCAAATCCACCGAGCCGACAAGGATGAGGACCTGACGGCAAATCAAGAACAAGTGATCCCGGGCTCCCTGGGCTAAGCTGTCCCATACTTGGGTTTCTATTTTTGTTTTCAGACCATACAGGAGCACAGCAGTGCAGATCTGTCAGCCCAAGGTGCCCTTGGGCTCCCCTGTCCAGGCAAACCTGCTCACTGACCTTCTTTGCACAATTTGGATGACGATTTCCCATCCCGTCCCACCTCCCCCAGAGCCTCCTCCCTCGCCTGCTCACACCATCTCACCCTGCCACAGCCCACAGCCTCTATAATTGATTTCTCTTCCTTTCTGGCTTAACCCAGAGCCACCTCCACAAACCTCCAATAGCCAGGTCCTTTATGGGTCATGGGAGATGTTCAGGTTGTCTGACAGTTTAATTAGATCACTTTTTGATGACAGCCAGGCCCGCTGCTGTGAATGAGCATGAGTGAGAGGCTTAAGGCAATAGATAAAGGGGATGCAATATGTTCTTTCTCTGTCTAACAGACACTTGTTCAATAACAGTATGATCTCTGTCCTTCAGGATGGAAAAGATCTTTGTCTGCTCCTCCCATGGCATCATTTCTACACACAAATGATATGTGCAAAGACCTTATGGAATCCAGGCTGCTATGCCTAAGTGTGCCTTCTCAAAATTAAATTTCATTGATTTCTCTGAATAAGTAATACATGCACATAATGCAAACTTCCAGCATTACAAAAGGTTATACAGTGATAAATCAGTCTCCCTTCCACCCTGCTCCCTGAGTCTTAGGGTGGTATTTTATTTATGCCACTAACCTGTGCTGTCTGACCTTGCCCCAGTGCTTCCAATTATGAAACTCGTGTACTGTTTGCATCTGACATTATTGGTTTTTTAATGGGTCTTTTATTTCAGATGGCTGAGTAAGAATGGGATTCAAGAAATACACAACTGTGCATTCAATGGAACCCAACTCGATGAGCTGTAAGTAGCCCCGACTATTCTTCCAGGCCATTTAGAGGGAAATGGCTCTTTTAACAGTGATGTTTATGTGGCTTTGTGTTTCCCTCCTTCTTTTCTCAACTCCATCCCCAGGAATCTAAGTGATAACAGTAATTTGGAAGAACTGCCTAATGATGTTTTCCAGGGAGCCTCTGGACCGGTCATTCTGTGAGTAGCCTCCCTCGCTTCCAAGTGAAAGAGATCAGCATCTGTAAGTTAGCAGTCAAGTTTGTCCAAGAGATCAGTGTCTGTAAGTTAGCAGTCAACTTTCTCCCATTCAGGGACGCTTACAGGACAGGGCTGGCAATTAAGATCAAATTTTATCTGCGTCATCTGCAAAGGTGTATAGGACAATTTAGGGCTGATCTACACTCTAAATATCAATACAGTAACAACAACAACTACTTAATGAGCACTTATCAAGTCCCAGAGTGTGTTTCAAAAATGTAAGAGGCATTTTCTAATTTAATCCTTATAATAACCTCTGTGGTAGGAGCTATTTGGTCCCATTTTAGAGAAGGGAAAACTGGCTTCCCTGCACGGGTCAATTCACCCAAGGTCACAGAAATTTTAGAGTGCAGATATAACACCAAACTGGTCTGACTCCTAAGAGCACTCTTAACCACTCTGCTATACATCCTTTCCCTGAAAGGAAAAGCACATTTCTTCATCTTCACCCTCAGGGTCCAGGAGTTTTGTTCAAACCAGTGAGAAATACACACATTTATGTTTGGATCCTCTTTGCCTCAATTCCAGACCTCTTAGGATGCCTCCAGTGCCTCATGCCACTGTATCAGCACCTCTCCTTCTATTGTTGCTTGCTCGTCTTCATTTCTACCACCAGGAGTGACTTTCCTCTGTTTTTATTTGCCCCTGCTCTTCCCTTCCACATGGGTGACTCTTCATTGACAATCCCCAGCTCTTCATTGACAGTCTCTGCTAACAGTAAATTCCTCCTCCTGCAACTCTCACAGCCTTCATGGCTAAAGGGCCCAGATCTGCAAAAGCTTCTTTAAAATGTATTTCCCCAGGCTCTAAGCAAGACCCACTACATCTATGGACAAATGTACTACAGGAAGAAGAAAGGTATCCAGAGGAAGGAGTTAGATACAAGAAGAAATAGTAAGCAAAGAAACAGATAAACATGTGAACAGATGTAAAGGTTTGCAGAATGACTGTTGCATTCTAAGGTCAGTTCAGGCATTTACAGCCACTAGCTTGTACCTCTTACTTGGCAGTCAGTACATAAGTTATTTACTTACCTACCTACCATCTATCAACATCACTTTCATTTTCACCAAAAAGCTTTCCAGTTCACCCTTGAACAACACAGGTTTGAACTGCATGAGTCTACTTACATATGGATATTTTTCAATAAATATGTACTGTCTGCAGTTGGTTGAATCCTTGATGCAGAACTATGGATAAGAAAGGCAAGGCCATGGGACTTGAGCATCTATGGATTGTGGTGTCTGCAATGGATCCTGGAACCAATTCCCCACAGACACCAGGGGGCAGCTGCATTCTCCTTCAGGTTGGAACCCGTGCACCTCTAGAACGAGATCCTGTGTGGCGGAGCAGAAATTCTATTAATGATTATTAACGATGATAAAGGATCTGTTGTAACTTTTATATGGGACTCTGTCTCTTTGAATAAGTTCAAAGATCATTCCAGAATGCCTGGTTTCAGAGAGGCAACATGTACGAAAGAAGGGATGTTTGCATGATTAAAGCAGAGATGCCAGAGAAGACTACCTAGGTTTAAAACCAGTTCTCTCACCTCTCTAAACCTCAGTTTCCTCACCTAAAACAATGACAGGAACAATAATATCCATGTCCTAATACTGTTTGAAGCTTAATAATATATATGTAAGTGTATGTGTATATACATATATATATATATAGAGAGAGAGAGTGAATATACATATATTCACTCATTGAACAGATAGATTTTTAAGCACCAGCCCTATGCTATGCACTGTATATAGTGCAAGGAACAGAAGTTCTTCCTCACAGAAAGCTTATATTCTTATAAAGGAGAGTCAGATAACAGAACTAAATATGCAACTTAATATATTGAACTATCATGTATGCTATGAAGTGTCAAGTAGGACCTGCGAGTAACAAATGGGGAGTGCCAGGCATACAGTCCCTGTGCTTTAATACACAAAGTCTTTAGAACCAGTAGGGCCTCCCTGGTGGCTCAGTTGGTAAAGAATCTGCCTGCAATGCAGGAGATGTGGGTTCGATCCCTAGGTCAGGAAGATCTCCGGAGGAGGGCATGGCAACCCACTCCAGTATTCTTGCCTGGAGAATCCCATGAACAGAGGAGCCTGGGAGGCGGCAGTGCATGGGATCGCCAAGAGTCGGACATGACTGAGTGACTAACACACTTATAGCTTGCAATGCTTAGTCAATGTTTCTTATTCTTAGAGTACCTGGGAGACAAACAGAGTGTATTTGATGTCTTCGACCAGGAGAACAACAGTGTGTTAATTTCACTTAGTGAACAGTCCTAAAGGCTTTGAACGTGCCTAAACCAGCACCCCTATCTTTCATGGCAGAACATGTCTGTGATGGTAGGTTTCCACGTGTGACCTGCACCAGGTACGCTCTGACATCACAGCAGCTTAACTACTGTCTGCTACTGAGAACATTCAAGCTGGACAGGATCTCGTCCAGCTCATCACCCAGCTGGGGACACCAGAGCCAGAAATGGGAAGTAACCTGCCAACACTCACACTGCTGCACTAAGTGGCAGAGCCTGGACCAGAAACTAGGCCTCCTGCCTCATATCCTATGCATTCCCCCCATACCTTGTCACCTAAAGTACTTCAATAGGTCCAACTGAACATCTAAAAGGGACCCTCAATTTACTGTGAACTAAAATGGGGGGAAAAAACTATAAACACAAGACCCTGCCCCCAGCCCAAGAACACTAGTAAAAGCATAGAAGAACGTCCCTTGATGTTGACAGTAGGTCCCAGGCTGAGGCACTGCACAGGATGTCTGACCAGGGTCTCCAGTGGAAAACACCAACACAGACCCCCAATCAGCCCTGCCATGAATGCCAGCAAGAAGAGGGATAGTATCATCACCAGCAGTTTTGCAGAGTCTTCAAGTTACAGGCCCATTTTCTACACTTTCACCACAGAAACAGTGAGTAAAATTTACAGAAAATCCAAAGGAATTAGGAAGCATTTGCCATGACTTAAAAAGGTAGAGGGGCTTCCCACATGGCACTAGTCATTAAGAACCCATCTGCCAATGCAGGAGACATAAGAGACACAGGTTTGATCCCTGGGTCAGGAAGATCCCCTGGAGAAGGGCATGGCAACCCATTCCAGTACTCTTGGCTGGAGAATCCCATGGACAGAGGAGCCTGGTGGACTATGGCCCATGGTGGGTCTCTCAGAGTTGGATACGACTGAAACGACTTAGCAAGCACGCAAAAAGGTAGAGAGGGGTAATACATTTCTACATCTTTTCATTTCAATGCATGAGGATATGTGTGTAAGATCCTGGCCTACATCCCAGTCTCTAACTGCTGATCGCCTCCTTCTTCTCCCCTTAGGGGCAAGAAGGTTGGTCAGCTTAACATCGAGCCTCCTTTTCTGGGGCTTTCAGGTTAGTCTGTCTAGACTAACCTCTCTAGATGTCTTCCCAGCCTCTGTGGCTGCTCACCTGGGGCTTTAGGACCTAGTCTATCCTTTATTTCAGCCTTATGTGCCAATCCCAGGAAAACCCTGGCCTGAAGGCTTTTTGTTTAGTGTGTGTGCAGAGTACAAGCCCATGCTGGTGCTGTGGGTTCATGGGTAGGAGAAGTGTGTGTAGACCACTCAGCCCACCGTAGATGCAGCTCAGGCTAGGGCTGTGACTGTTGCTTGGGTCAGATTCCTCTCACTGAACATCAGACTGTGATGTGGGTATTTGCATGCAGAAGGCTTTCTGGAGAGTGCTCTTGGAGCCTGTAGGGAGTACTTGATGGAAGCAGAATCAGGCTAAGAGGAAAGTTGAACTCCAATGCACTTGCAACAGAAGCTTCAGCTGATTCTAGGGGGAGCTCTGGAGTTAGAATGGCCCTTCAGAGTTGACTGAATTAATGCAAGGGGCCGATCCTCTTCATCAACAGTCACTGAGTGCAGGCAGGCCCAGGGGAGATGTCAAGTCTTGGGTAAGTCAGGTGAGGGCAAATCCCAGAGCAGAACTCAGCAATGAGCCACCTCAGTGGCAAGTGGTCCTCAAATGGCCTTAAGCTATAGTTCTAAATTTGACCATGCATCAGAATCACACAGCATGCTTGTAAAACTCTAGATGGCTAATCCCACTCCCAGTAGGTTTGATTTAATAGGTCAGGGGTGGGCCTGAGAACCTGCATCTCTAATAACTTGAAGGTGAAGCTGATGTTGCTGGTCCAGAAAGCGCACCAAGAATCACGGCCCCTGAACCAGGGCTGGGAGTTGGGAAGCTTGGCCCAGTCTCCATATCTCCTCCAAGAGCCAACAGTGGTGTATCTTCCTCCCAGGAGGCTCAGTGCTTTGCCCCAGTACATATATGCGAGGGATTCTAAGGGAGTCAAGGGGAGGGCACCCAAACCAATCATAACTCCTTTCCTGAAGGCAAAAATTTTAGCTGAGTGAAAAGCAGGGAGTCCCTGAACACCTGAGGGTGCAAGTATGAGATGTTCCATTGCAAAGAGAAAGAGATGTAGAGAAAGCCAAGGGCACACAGACAAGCTCCATTGAGTTTCCAAGAGCAGTCTAGCATCCCGATTTCCCCCTCATGAGTCTTGACCTTGAACGTCAGCAGCCGTCTGAGTTTTCACCTTATATTCTGAACTCACTCAAGTTTTCTTTTTTTTTTTTTAAGCAATCAAGCAATTGCTGTTTCCTTGGGAAACCGTTTCCTGTGGGGAAAATTTAATGCATTGCTTTTGCAGGCTGGAGCCAGTACAATCATATTCTGATGGTTTATCAAATTGATTTGGCTATAGCTCAGATTCATTTGATAGTTCAGATTCAAACACTGAGTTATTTGTATAAGAATGATTCTCTTCCATTACCAGTATACCCACAGTCCTATAGATAGTAAATTGCCTTTTTATTCCACCTGGGATCATGAAAGAGAGGTCTTCTAGCCATCTGTCAGTGTAGTATACACCAGAAATGTGCTCTCACTTATGGAAATGATTGACCTGTAATAACATCTTTGCTGGGAAAAATAGAAATTGTTCAAATCAAATTTGTGGCACTGGCTATAATGCACTTTATTAAACAGGGCACAGAACACAATTTAATGCCTGCCTCTCCTGACTCAGCATCATATTACTGACTGCCGTTTCCCTTTCTGCTTTGTAGCTCAAAATCAAGAATGCTAACAATGTTGAAACAGTTCAGGATTGCTAAGTCCTGTCAGCCATTGTCTTATGATGTCTCCTGTTGGGACTACTTTTCAGGATTTCAGCTTTCAAAAGCAGTCACTTCCAGAAAGCACATGGGTTGAAATGTTAACCAAAGTGGGACCTTATAAAGAAAGGCTGCCATCATGAGACCAGCCTGAAAGACAAGGATTAAAAACACCTGCCCATTATTACCCCTTCTGTCCAGCCCACCAGCTCTAAGAACAGTCAGTAATAAAGCAGACATCCTCACTCATTCACTGAATATAGCAGGGCTTACATGTCATGTATTTGGTAGGTGTTGATTGAGCATCTATTCAATGTGTGTCTGGTACTCTGCTAGATGTGAGGGACGTTCACTGCTTTTCAGTCACCAAGTCATGTCCTACTCTTCATGACCCCATGGACTGCAGCATGCCAGGCTTCTCTGTCCATCACCAACTTCCTTGTCCAACACCAACTTGCTCAAACTCAGGTCCATTGAGTCGGTGATGCCATACAACCATCTCATCCTCTGCCGTCCCCTTCTCCTCCTGCCTTCTGTCTTTCCCACCATCAGGGTCTTTTCCAATGAGTCAGTTCTTCGCATCAGGTGGCCAAAGTATTGGAGCTTCAGCTTCAGCATCAATTCAAAGAGTATTCAGGGTTGATTTTCTTTAAGATTGACTGGTTTGATCTCCTTGCTTTCCAAGGGACTCTCAAGAGTCTTCTCCAGCACCACAATCAGAAAGCATCAGTTCTTCGGCACTCTGTCTTCTTTACTGTCTAGCTCTCACATCCATACATGACAACTGGAAAGACCATAGCCTTGTCTATACAGACCTTTGTCAGCAAAGTTATGTCTTTCTTTTTAACACACTGTCTAGGTTTGTCATAACTTTCCTGCCAAGAAGCAACTGTCTTCCAATTTCATGGCTGCAGTCACTATTCGCAGTGATTTTAGAGCCCAAAAAGAGGAAATCTACCTTTTACCCTTCCACCTTTACTCTTCTATTTGCCATGAAGTGATGGGACTGGATGCCATGATCTTTGCTTTTTTAATATTGAGTTTAAAGCCGGCTTTTTCACTCCCTTCCTTCACTCTCATTAAGAGGCTCTCTAGTTCCTCTTTGCTTTCTGCCATTAGAGTGGTATCATCCACATATCTGAGGTTGTTGATATTTCTCCCAGCAATCTTGATGCCAGCTTGTAACTCATACAACCTGGCATTTTGCATGATGTGCTCTAAGTTAAATAAACAGGGTGACAATAAATAGCCTTGTCGTACTCCTTTTTAAATCCTGAGCCAGTCAGTTGTTCCATTCAAGGTTCTAACTGTTGCTTCTTGACTCACATACAGGTTTCTCAGGAGACAGGTAAGATGGCCTGGTTTAAGAGTTTCCCACAGTTTGTTAGGATCCACACAAAGGCTTTATTATAGTCAATGAAACAGAGGTAGATGTTTTTCTGAAATTCTCTTGCCTTCTCTGTGATCCAGCAAATGTTGGCAATTTGATCTCTGGTTCCTCTGCCTTTTCTAGACCCAGCTGGAACATCCGGAAGTTCTCAGTTTATGTAATGTAAAGTTTATCTTGGAGAATTTTGAGAATAACCTTACTAGAGTGGGAGATGAGTGCAATTGTCCAGTGGTTTGAACATTCTTTAGTACTGTACTTCTTGGGAATTGGGATGAGGATTGATCTTCTCCAGTCCTGTGGCCACTGCTGGGTTTTCCAAATTAACAAATTGAGTGCAGCACTTTTACAGAGCTCTGCTGGAAGTCCATCACCTCCACAAGCTTTATTGGCCGCAGTGATTCCTAAGGCCCACTTGACTTCACACAGACACAGAATGTCTGGCTCTGAGTGAGAGACTACACCGTCATGATGGTCCAGGTCATTAAGACATTTTTTGTGCAGTTCTTCTGTGTATTCTTTCCATCTCTTCTTGATCTCTTCTGCTTCTATTAGGTCTTTGCCATTTCTGTCCTTTATTGTGCCCATCTTTGGATGGATGTGATGGATATAGAGACTCAAAAACAAACAGTACCAGCCCCAAGTTATCTCATTCTGGTAGAGGGACAAAAGCTACTGGGCAGAACTATAATCTCTGCAGAAATTCACAGGAGGTTTTAGTAACAGAGAAGACACCCAATAAATCTTTGCCATGTGATGCAGTGACTTGACAGATGAGGCGACAGTGTGAGGAGGTAAGCTCTCACCTCCTGTCCACCTGTGTAACAGCCATCCCATCCCCTTCCTATCTTCAATCCTTTCTCCTTCCAGTCACTTAATAATGAATGAACACCTATTGTGTGCCCTGTTTAAGGCTCTCAAGACTAATCTAATAAAATCACAGCGTTCAATAAGTCATTCTTCTGCTCAAAGAAACTCTAAACTCTTCCACCTGGCTTTCAAGGCTCAGAGATCAAATCCCATTCTGAGGTTCCCTTAATTACTTAAAATATGGTTGCTCAGAATCACCCTCTGAACACCCCTCGCTGCTTTGCTTTGTGTTCCGGGCCTCTCTCCAAGCCTACCCTTAGCTGGTAGTCACAACAAACCCACTTCCATGAAGATGTGAATAAATGGTAATGCCTTGTTTTGCTATTCCCCCTGGGGATATTTGCATCCTAAGAGTGGAATATGCTTTTACAAAGGAATTAAAATATAACATTAGATTTCCAGGCCACGTGGAAGGAACTGTCAGTGATTAGACTCTGAATGTCTGTGTATTTATGTTAGCGGAACAGAGCAAAAGTGGGAATATTTGCAGTTTAAGTCTCACTCCAAGCTGAACAGTATCTACTTATCCCCTTTGTCCCTACTGATATAAATGTTTACGGATTTTTCTTAATCTGTGGAGGTACCAGAGAAACATGTTTCTGTCAGTCCAAAATAAGGAAGTCTTATGATAGTTTCCTTGTTTGACTGCCCTAGCAAGTGTCCAGTATGCTTGAAATAAACACTTCTATGAACACTTTTACTACCCAGGAACCATTTCTGCTAAAGAATTGGCTTTACCAAACTCTAAGTGACTCTGCATCTCTCTCCTACCAACCACTCTCTCCTTTCAACATCCACCAGCAGATCTGGATCCCGAGATACTGACAAGATACCACAGTCTTCCACAAGTGGAGCTGCCTAGTGCAAATGACAGCAGCTCACATATTTTGCAGCTGCGATGAGCAGTCCGCAGTATAAGCTAGCTCCAGAACACTGAACAGAGAGACAGGCACCAATGCTTCCCAAGCAGACCTCCCCATTCAACTCCTAGTCACTGAACCACACACAGGTCAATCCATTCAGCACATTATTCTACTGATTCTTTAATCTGTGTCTATCTCCTTGTAAACTTTGCACAAGGATGCTCCCTTCCTCAGTTCCTTTGACACTCTCAGTCACAAATAATTGCCTGCCACGGAAGCACCGTTAAGCTGAGCTCCTTTTAAATCCAGATTTCCTCTCTCGGTTTGCCTTGCACACTTCTCCCTTTAGAATTGCTCTCCTATAAGACTTCCTTCAACGTCTCACCTTCTAGTAATGCTGAGGCATCTCTGCTAATCAGACAACTCTCCACGGAGTAGATTTCTTGACCCCAGCCCTGTGCCAAATGCCAGGTAGAACGTGAAAGTATCTTAGTAATTCTTGTTCTCAGAGCATCTAAAATCTAGCTGAGGAGACAAAACAAATATACATGAAAAGTTGAACGGTATGAAACAATAGAAGAGACAATACAAGGTACCAGAACTTTGTAAGTACACGAGGTCAGAAGACATTACAGCTGGCTGGGCCAATCTATTTCCTTTCCTAGTCCTCCATCAGGGCCACTCCTTAGCCTGTCTTTGAACAAAGCAACAGTTTTCTGGGAGCTTACTATGTAGAAGGCACTGCTGAGAATGCAAGGAGTCCTCTGCCCTACAAGAGAGGGGAAATGCAAATACAAAGAGCTAGTATACAAAGAAAAAGATGGTAAGTGAGAGAGGCAGAAAGGTATAGACTATACTGCTATTTGCACTCTTAATGGCTTTCAAGGAAAAATGCTTCTACAGCTGTTAAAAGGGATGGAGATGATGGGAGTCAACGCGAACCTGTTTGAGTTCTGCATTTCTACATAAAAGCTATCCTTAAACTCAGTGGTTTAAAGCAATTGTTCCATTTTGTCCATGGTCTTGTTTCAGAAGTTTGGGTAGCTTGTCTCATCTCTGATCCACGTGATGTCAGCTCAGGTGGCTGGGTCTGGGGGATGTACTGCAAGTTGTCCTCTTCACTCAAGTATCTGGTTCTCCTTGGTACCTCTCTACACACAGAGACACACATACACACACAGCGTCTTATCCTCCAGACCCTCTGTACCTGGCTAAGACTTTTTCCGGCATGGCACTAGCAGGGCATTCAGAGTCCTCGCATGGCAGCTTAGGGCTCTGTAAGATTTAGAAGCTATCAGTGCTCTTAGGAGCAAGGTCCAGAACTGGCAGAGTAACACTTTCATCATACTCTACTGTAGTCCAAAGACACCACCAGGATTCAAGGGAAAGGCAAATAGACCCTCTGTGGAAGAGCAGGAAGAAATTGCAGTCATCTTTAATCAACTTACAGAGGCAGTGAGAAAATATGATGGCATTGCATGCAATATAAAAATTTATTTGGGGAAATCTTCATTAATGTGGTTTTTGTATATTCTAAAATTAAGAGGTGAAGCCATAACTAAGAAAAAGAGTCTTCTGTTTTGTATCACTTGATTTTAGAAATATTAAAAATGTTAATGGTAAGTAATAAATAATCCCCCTGGTTTAAATTACTCCTGAAGGACTTTGTTTATGCATTCATCTCAGTCCCCGTAGGAAGCCTTGAACTATTTTAGACAAAACAGGCAATCTTTGCTCCCTTCCATATTTGAGGGAAAAAATAAGAGCCCATGCACCAGGCAAAATAAAAACTTGGTCCCAGGGACCAGAATTTGAGTGTCAGTAGCAGAACTGGTCAGAGAAGCAATTGCCTGAAGAGAGAAACTGGAGAGAATTTTTTTAGGGCAGAAAAGAAAGTTGAGAATCTCTGTAGCAATAGAAAGGCTAAGTGTTGAGCAGGCTAGGACAGCTGGATCTTTCAGCATCAGAGAGTGAAGACTCACCACAGGGACCAAGGTTCATGGATCAGACTCTTAATTCCAGGGACCCCCAGCTCCACAAAATTAGAATACACAGGCAAGAACTAGAAAAGAGACCTTGGAACACCAAGAACGTTTCTCCTGTGGTGATAGCAATGAATGTTGTGAGAAGCAGTTGTGGAAGGTAACGCCAAGTTATTTTGCTGAGGGTGGGTATACAGGGTATGAGAGAAAGAAGAGTCAAGGCTGACTTCCAAGTTTTTGCATGAACAACAGGAAAGGCTGCAAGTAGAGAAGGTTTGGGGCAAGATCGGGAGCTCAATGTTTAATATCTAAAGCTTCATCTGCCTATTAGACATCCAAATAGAGATAATATGGAAACAGGAGTGATGGAACGAGCAAGCAAAAGTCAGCAAGCACTCTGAAGTATTTGAACAATAGCATTGACAAATTTGATCTGTTGGGTATCTAACAAGGAGGGGAACTAAGTAAAATACACAGAGATATTACATCAAGATAATTATTAACTCTGAAAATGTAAATTTCCCTTAGTATCAAGCAGGGAATTAGCAGTCCAGGGATTAGCAATGGTAGAGAATTGCTACTAATCCTAGGCTGTAAGGGCAAGTGAGGATGTGATCTAATTGAAGCACAGAACTGGGATGGCTGGTAGCTGCTGGGTCCTCCACAGATCTGCGTGACGGAGCTGGAGTCACAGAGGACCCGCTGCCTGAGGCAGAGGAGGGGTGAGAAATGCCCGCGCTTCACCCTTCCTCCCACCTGCCAACCCCACTGGTGCCAGGTGTGCAACACAACTGAAGGCTGAGTGACACGGTGGCCCCTGGGAAATGGGGACTTTAGAGGCCGTCTCTCCTGCAAGACAGAGTGGAACACAGCAAAGGGCACAGAATGGAAGTGAGCGAGATCAGGCAAAGACCAGCACATCATATTCAGTGCTTTGTACCTCACTGGAAGTGCAATGGAGAATCACGGACTAGTTACAAGCAGAAAATCACAATCTAATTGGGACTATCACCCAGTTTGCAGTGTAACAATCGCATTAGAGCTAGATGGCCAGGATGATTAATTAAAATCATTAATTAAGTTAAATTAATAATTTAAATTAAGTAAATTAATTAAAATCTACTTGACTGGGCCATGAGATGCCCAGATAGCTAGTAAAATATTATTCTTGAGCGCATCTGTGAGAGTGCTTTCATAAGACATTAGCACTGGATTCAATAGACTGAGTAAAGAAGATTCACCCTCCCCAGTGTGGGTGGGCATCATCTAATCAGTTGAGGGCCCTCATAGAACAAAAAGGCAAGTGTGTTTCCTTTCTTGAGCTGAAATATCCATCTTCTGGCATTGGACATCAGAACTCCTGGTTCTTGGGTCTTCCAACTCTGGGACTTAAACCAGTGGCCTCCTTGATCCTCAGGCTTTTGTCTCTGACTGAATTATACCACAAACTTTCCTGGTTCTCCAGCTTGCAGATGGTATATCATGAGACTTCTCAGTCTCCAAAATCATGCGAGTCAAATTCCATAATAAATATCCTCTTATATATCTCTATATATCCTATCAGTTCTGTTTCCCTGGAGAACCTTAATACAATGATCACAAGAATAACAGTTGTTGAGACTGTTGTCTCTCTGCTGCTGCTAAGTCGCTTCAGTCGTGTCTGACTCTGTGCGACCCCATAGATGGCAGCCCACCAGGCTCCCCCATCCCTGGGATTCTCCAGGCAAGAACACTATGACGACTTAGACTAAAGTTGTGGCCAAGAAAAGTGAACCAACTTGAAACAAATGTAAAAGCTAGGCTTGCAAAAACAAGAAATTGAGTCCAAGAGAGGGAGAAGGAGGAGTCAAGGGTAACTGCCAGGTTTCTAGCCTGAACAGCACAGGGAAATGGAGGAGTCATTTGCTGAAATAAGGAAAACAAAAGGAGGAACATACTTAAAACAAAGATGGTAAATTCAGTTTTGATACTTGCAAGTCATCAAAAGGGTGGGATCTGATGGACAATGGATTATCTGGATTTGGGGTTCAGAACTAGCATCTAAACTGGTGTATATACAGAGAAGCCATCAGCATATATTTGGTATCTGAAATCAAAGTAGTAAGATCACCTGGGAAGATTATGTACAGTCAGAAAGGGGCCTGAGTTTAGAGGAACTCCAATAGATAGAGGAGAAAAAACAAAATCAGAAATAAGCCAAAGTAGATGTCAGAAGAAATTTAAAAGAATGTGATGCCAAGAAAAATGGAGACACGTTTTACGCGTGAAACGTAATTGAGAAATCAAGAAGGTTAGAACTAAGATGTGACCTGAATGAGTACTGCTTCTCTAGGGGTTGGGAAGAAACTGAGTTGGATTAGGAAATGAGAAAATATTGACATCAAGTATGGACAGCTAGTATAAGAAGTTTGCTTGGAAAAGAAAGAGACAAACAGGGAAGCTGTTATGAGTGGGTTTTACTGGACAATGGGAAGCATTATAAATTTTTGAGCAAGAGAATAAATGACCCTATGAAAACAAGACTTTGAGAAAGTAATTTTCACCAGACTGGGAGAACATCTAGGGTAGCAGATATATATTCACACCCCGAAGTTTCATTGCTCTGAGTGCCTACTGGTTCGACTTAGAGGAAATGCAGACATTAGAAGATTCTCCTTTACCAAGTATACCCAAGGATGCTTGAAATGAGTCCATCTGGTCATCACTACCACCTCCTTCAGAAGCACTCATTCATGGCCAGCCCACTGACCCCCAAAGTCTAAGCTGGTACCATTTAAATCTCCTTGCACCTACCAGCTGGTCACAGTTGTTTTGAAGGTTGAAGCTGCCTACAGTGCTGCCAGAAAGTTGCCCATGTCACTGGTGCCGCTGCCAGCGAGGATGGGACCCTGGAGCCCTCCAGGGATGGGAACCTGGTTAAAATGTTCATTTACATTCTAGACCTTGGGTCACCAACAAAGCAAGAACAACTTGCGTGTGTGTGATGTTTTCTGACGACAGCTGCCTGTCAAGTGCTGTCTGTTGGTCAGGAGGTTTTCTGTGTACTTTTGCTTGTTTAATTCTCACAACCACCCTCTGAGGTAGGTATGATTATTACCATTCCTGTTTTACAACCGAGGGAACTGACACATGGAGAAGTGAGGCAACTTGACCAAGGTCACCAGTCTAACAGGTAGCGGGGCAGGGTACACACACAGACAAGTCTGTCCATGGATACCACAGTCATCGCCACCACTCCCCGTTGACACTTTGACTTTGGGCTGAGGGTACCTCTGTTGCCCACCTCATACTCCTTCCTCTTATAGTGTGTTCTCTTTGCATCCTTTTCTCAAATGTGGCCACAGATTCCACCCCAGCTCAAGAAATATATTTTTACATCTGGTTTTATGGTGGGGAGGAAGTGGTCTCACTTCCTCGATCCTATGTGATTTACTGAGTGTCTATTCTAAACAGACACTGTGAAAGGGGAAAGGGCTACAGTTAAGCCCCAGATCAGGGTGCTAGTACATCCAGGATACAGAGCAGCCTGTTATCCATATCCTCCTACCATGAACACAAGGGCCAAATGTCCCTTTAGACAAATATTTATGCAACTGAGGTGTGTTGGATGAACAAGAGTCTCCCTCCTCCCTCATGTAAAAATAGGTCTACTATGACTGCTATTTTGACTGCTAACACAGCAGAAACATTTGGACTCACGGTAATCAGGTATGCTTGCCTCTTCTCCTTATAGAGATATTTCAAGAACCAGGATCCGTTCCCTGCCTAGCTATGGCTTAGAAAATCTTAAGAAGCTGCGGGCCAAGTCAACTTACCGCTTAAAAAAGCTTCCCAGTCTGGAAAAATTTGTCACACTCGTGGAAGCCAGCCTCACCTACCCCAGCCACTGCTGTGCCTTTGCAAACTGGAGGCGGCAAACGTGAGTTTTCTCTGTCCAGCCCTTGAGCCCTGTTTGGGCATTTCTCCAATGGAGTACTTGGTCCACAACTTCTGCATCCATGATGAAATCCCTTAGGCAAGTTCTAGATCAAAGCCTTAGTGTTTTTTTGAAAGTGGGTTCACAGGAGAGAGCTACCCACATGGTAGGCTACCTACCAAATATTAAATGCTGCTGCTGCTGCTGCTAAGTCACTTCAGTCATGTCTGACCCTGTGCAACCCCATAGACAGCAGCCCACCAGGCTCCTCTGTCCCTGGGATTCTCCAGGCAAGAATACTGGAGTGGGTTGCCATTTCCTCCTCCACCATGCTAAACCTCCCTAACTCATCTTTGGAGCTTAGCACTTCACAGGGAGAACAAAGATTATGATGTCTGTTCACTTTGGCTTTCAAGGCTGGTCAGGTTCCAGGAATCCCAGGTTAAAGAGGGTAATCCTGATAAAGCCAAGTTCTAGTGGGTGGCTAAAAAGTTGAGGTTGTGGAAAGGGAGTACTTTGAAGTTTACATGTTCCAGATATTTAAAGGATCCACCAGGGATACAGGTACTTCCCAGGTGGTTGGTGGTTGAAAAAAAAAAAAAAAAATCCACCTGCCAAATAGCAGAAGCAGGTTCAATCCCTGGGTCAGGAAGATGCCCTGGAGAAGGAAATGGCAATCCACTCCAGTATTCTTGCATGGGAAATCCTATGGCAGGCTACAGTCCATGAGGTTGCAAAAGAGCAGGACACAATTTAGTGACTAAACAACAACAATCAGAGATATAATCTATTGGGTATCAGGAATTCTCCAAGTTTCTGCCTCTCCTGAGCTCACTGACACAATCCATACCATGCAGTTGCACTCAGTCAGATGATGCCTGGTTCCTACTCTTTCACAGTAGCCCAGCATGAACACAGCTTCTGTGATACTGTTTTACTGCTTAACGTAGCCACTTCTATTATTCAACCTTAACATGCAGACATATACCCTACTCTAAAAACAAAACAACCAAATAATATACACCCTAAAATGTTTTAAAAGTATTGAAGAGGCAGCAGTCCACACTCAGACCCATGTAAAGGGTCTGCAGAAAAGGGGCTACTCTTGAGAATTTGCACACATCATTAGGGAACTCCCCAGAATCAGACACTCCCCACAAGTTAGCTCAAGAGCTAGGGAATTTCTTCTTAAGGACTAGAATTTTTAAGAGCTTGGGCTGAAGCAGAAGGCCTGCCTCTTTTATAGTCCAGAAAGAGATATCCACAGCCAGGTCAGTGAAATTGGTATTTCACTGCCAAAATCCTGGAACTAAATACCCACCAGGAGAAATCTCAGAGGATGTTAAGACCACTGAAGGAGCTGCACATCACGTGCTGTCAGTACCCAACACCATAGGAATATATTCTCTTACTCAGTTGCCCAGACTCCTCTGGTCTCACCACCCCCTGGTAGTATAGATGTAGCCTCAGGGATCACCCAACTGGAAATCTCCAGGTCTGTCTTACATTGTACCATGGTTTGAAGGGTTTCCTTGTCCCTCTGGACCACTGGGCTCTCACCTTCTCTAGGTCCCTATTTTAAATTACATCGGGGCTTCTCAGGTGTGGCAAAGGAGAGGTCCACAGCTCTTCAAAGAAGACATGCCAAGACAGAACACAGAAATCACAATGATGTTTGGTCTTTCTATCTAGCAAATTCACAAACCCACAACAATATGGTTATGCTATTCAGAAGATAATAAACACGGGATTTGTGTTTTAATTGTGTCACTTCATGCCATACCATAGTAGGTGTAGCACGGTTAGGTAATGAAATTTGAGTGTAAAGTTGCATGATGAAACTGCCCCTCCAATCTTCACTTGGAAATAATGCCCGAAGTATAAATCTTAGGCCCTGTGACTGTGAGATTTTGGCTGATGGCCCTTCTGAACTCTCATGGAAAAATTTTACAATCCACTCCCCTCCCTCATTTGTCATTGAACCGGTTATGTCCTTGTCATAGTTCTATACTCAGCTAACATTGTTATTTTGTCCTTGTTTTGTTATTTCTTATATTCAGGTGCTTTCTTTCCAGCTAGATTTTAAACTGATGCACTTGGCATATTCATTAAGTACCCACATAGGGCATGACCCCAATATGCACTCAGTACGTAACCACCATCCTCTGTCTTCTTATTGCTGATACCTGCCTAGTACTCACGGCCAGGCATATTAAAACTTTGCACCTTTATCTCATTTAAGTTTCACAAAAGTAACAGCACTATTCTCTTCTCACAAAGGCAGAAACTGAGGCTCAGAGACTGTAAACTACTTGACCGACGCCAGTCGGACTCAAACTCTCTGGTCTGTCTATCTTCAAAGCTCAGACTCCGGGCCACTCTGCCATGCACTTCCCAAGTAACTGTACATTGATTTATTGGGGTCCAGGAGTACCACTTTTTAACTCCACCCCAAACTGAGTTGTCAATTTCTTATAATACTTAGGATTTGCTGAGGCATTGCAGAGGCAAGACTTTATTTCCCTGGCTTCCATTTTTCTTTCTAGTCTTCTCCCATAGACATACATTGTTTACCATTTCCCCACTCATTTAGGTGACTTCCGTTTCAGGAAAGGAAAGCATCAATACTTAACATATACCAGTAGCAGTATTAACAAAAAACATCATCACAGCAGTCAACATAAGTCCCAGGAAGTGAAGGCTGTGTCTAGATGGTTAGTTAGATCCATTCCAGTGAATCGAATCACAGTCTGCAAGTGCCAGGTTACTTACTTCCTGTTCTTAGAACTGGGCTGCAGCCGATCCAATGACTGGAAAAACACAGTGATTCTCTTGTTCCCTCTTTGCCAGTCTCTGAGCTTGCCTTACTTTTTTTTTGCAAGATCTCTGGCTAAACCAAAAGATTTTGTGCACATTTTCAATTCCATATATGTTATTAACTGTTTAACCTCCTTGGTTTCAACTATGACTGATGTAAGTAAGAGGCTCTATCAGTCTCTAAAACAAAACAAAACAAAATGACACAGTCTCCAGGGGGAAAAAAAAAAGAGTCTGTAGGCCCAAGGGAAAAATGACTTCCTAGCAATTCAATTCACTTTCTGGAAGGGAGAGAAGGGAGGAATGGGTTCTCACTAACAGCCCCTTCTCCTAGAGGGTCATGGGGAAAGTTCAGTCTAGTCCGTGTCCACTGCAGACTTGACCAGCCCCCATCGTTCAGCACCTAATGGAATCTTTACCTCTTCCACACTCCACCCACTCTCTCCTTCTTATGGTTGGGGACGGGAGGGCAGTCTTTGAAGAGTTTTAACACTCACCTCCCCACTCACTTCTGAGGTTTTGTTAAGGCTTGAGACAAATGCAGTCACTCAACATTGCTGTGAGCTTGTCCCTCAGGGAGGGAGGAAATGAATAGGGTGTGTGTGTATGTTTCCATTCAAAAGAAGACCCAGTGTGAAACATACCCATTCCTTAAGACTTAGCTTCAGAACTATTCAGAACTACTACCCCCATCTCTACATGTACTAGCCACTTGTCTGGAAAGAATATTTGTCATCTGGCTTTCATTCAAGTCCCTTCTGGAAGTGCCTATATTCTGTTGGCAAGGCCTCTTGTATGTTGGGGTTCAAAGAGGAGAAACTAAGACAGAAAAAGTGACCCTGAAAAGATCCAGCTCCCTAGGGCATGAGTTACAATCCCTCACAACCTGCATTATCAGGCTGAGATCCTTTTGGGATCTCACTAGCAAACTGCTGAAAATGAGAGAGCCAGGCTTACCTTGCAGACAATGCCTGAGGCTTACTGTGGCCCTTGAGGAGTGAAATAATAAAGAATACACCCCTCAGTAACATTTCAGGCAAGTTAGCAGACCTCCTAGTAGCACAAGTACCAAACAGCTGGGTCAGAGTTGGCTGCGAACAAACTAAATACTCTGATCTTCCAAACTATGCAGACAATCTCCCACTTGAGTCAGAGAAACAGTCCAGAGCTTCTTGGACTGGGGTTTAGTGTAGAGAAAATGGAATGTATACTACTCAGGCATATGAAGGGAGGGCTGAATAGAGATGGGGAAGGGAGAGGATGGAGTTGATATCAAGTCTGTAAATTATCTGCACTTAACAGTAAGACTTAGCTAGTCCCAGGCGCCTTCCTCCCCACATTCAGTCTGTGGCCAGATGGTTTCCCGAGTGGGCCATCCAACTCTAGGAATATACACACAAGTTGTTCTGTTCATTTACAGTAAGAAGCATTAACCCTTGAGCTTAGTCTCAAGGGCAGACAGACTGTTAGAAGAAAAAAGTCTCAAGAAGAAATCCCATTCTCTACCCTGTGTAAACACAGTGATATACTTGCCATTCTGGATCCAACATGTTGACTCTGTTCCTTTTTGTATTTTTCTAGCTCTGACCTTCATCCAATTTGCAACAAATCTATTTTAAGGCAAGAAGTTGATGACATGACTCAGGCTAGGGGTCAGAGAGTCTCTTTGGCAGAAGATGATGAGCCCAGCTATGCCAAAGGATTTGACGTGATGTACAGTGAATTTGACTATGACTTATGCAATGAAGTGGTTGATGTGACTTGCTCCCCTGAGCCAGACGCATTTAATCCATGTGAAGATATCATGGGGGATGATATTCTCAGAGTCTTGATATGGTTTATTAGCATCCTGGCCATCACTGGGAACATCCTAGTGCTGGTGATCCTGATCACCAGCCAGTATAAACTCACAGTCCCCCGGTTCCTCATGTGCAATCTGGCCTTTGCCGATCTCTGCATTGGAATCTACCTGCTGCTCATAGCCTCAGTTGATGTCCACACCAAAAGCCAGTACCACAACTATGCCATCGACTGGCAAACTGGAGCAGGCTGTGATGCTGCCGGCTTTTTCACTGTCTTTGCCAGTGAGCTCTCAGTCTACACTCTGACCGCCATCACGCTGGAAAGATGGCATACCATCACCCATGCCATGCAGCTCGAATGCAAAGTGCAGCTCCGCCATGCTGCCAGCATCATGCTGGTGGGCTGGATCTTTGCTTTTGCAGTTGCCCTCTTTCCCATCTTTGGCATCAGCAGCTACATGAAGGTGAGCATCTGCCTGCCCATGGACATTGACAGCCCCTTGTCACAACTCTATGTTATGTCCCTCCTTGTGCTCAATGTCCTGGCCTTTGTGGTCATCTGTGGCTGCTACACTCACATCTACCTCACGGTGAGGAACCCCAACATCACATCCTCTTCTAGTGACACCAAGATAGCCAAGCGCATGGCCATGCTCATCTTCACCGACTTCCTCTGCATGGCACCCATCTCCTTCTTTGCCATCTCTGCCTCCCTCAAGGTGCCCCTCATCACTGTGTCCAAGTCAAAGATCCTCCTGGTCCTGTTCTACCCCATCAACTCCTGTGCCAACCCCTTCCTCTATGCCATCTTCACCAAGAACTTCCGCAGGGATTTCTTCATTCTGCTGAGCAAGTTTGGCTGCTATGAAGTGCAAGCCCAGACCTATAGGTCAGAAAGCTCATCCACTGCCCACAACTTTCATCCAAGGAATGGCCACTGCCCCCCAGCTCCCAGGGTTACTAATGGTTCCAATTACACACTTATCCCCCTAAGACATTTAGCCAAGAACTAAAACACAATGTACAAATGTTTCTGAGTGTTGAATGACAGATAAGTCTTGCCTTTGAAGAATATGCCATGGAAGAGCTGACAGAGCACTTCCACATACTTCATCTAATTTAATCTCCCTGGCACATCCATAAGGTAAATTGGTCAGAAACTATTAACTTCATGTGATTCATTAGGAAACTGAAGACTTCATAACAACATTAATAATTAAAATAATGTAGTACTACATCACATTTGTTCTATACTTTATAGCGTTCAAAGTGCTCTTGCTCAGATCATCTCAACTGATCCCTATAAAAGTCCTATTAAACAGGCACAACAGGAATTATGCTTGGAGTTTTATAGATGAGGAGCCCAAAACTCGAAGGGTTAAGTGACTTGTTCAAAATTGCTCAACTTATAAGAAGCAAAGCCAAAATTAAATGTTCTGACTCCCAGAGAACTTGCAAGAGAGGCAGTGCAATATTTATTCACTCACTCATTCCCTCGATGAATATTTACTGAATATCTATGTGATCCTTTGAAATATGTCAACCTGAATAGGCTGAACTACATTTCCCAGAATTCCCTTTTCTTAAATATTTCCCATGAAGGTAGGCCACATGAAAGATTTTCCTGAAAACAGGAGGATGGAAGGGAAGCTGCAGCCATTTTGTCACTCACACTTTGTTGCTCATCTGTTGATTCAGCTCACTGCTGTGAGTATGCAATGGGTCCACCATACCCTGGAACCTTCCTCGGGTTCTCTGCCTCTTAAGTCAAGTATATGTGTTTAGCTCCATGTTGAAGAACCCCCATCTTCAGCAGAACACTTTTATCACCAAGGTCAGAAGCAACAAGAACAGAAATAGATTTTAGTTTGACCTTGTGGAGTCTGTCTTGCACTTATGGCTTCAAGCATGCTTGTGATCTTCCCTTTATGACTGCCTGCCCTATAGACTAGCATCAGATGTAGAGACAATTCTTACATAGCCCACTTTACCAACCTCCACAATTGTGTAAGTCAAATCCCTGTAACAAATCCCTGCCATATATATACGTATATATATACATATATATATGTACATGACTGCTTCTGCTTCTTCAGTCAAACCCTGACTGAAGTATACAACCCATATGGCGTGCCTATGGATTATATTGTTAAGAACACAGCAGCTTTGGAATTGGAGCTGAGATTTCATTCTTACTCCACAATAAGGTAGGACTTCTCCCTATCTCAGTGTCTTCCTCTGCAATGGGAGTTGGTAATAGTATCTAACTATTGGGCTGATTATAACAATTAGAAAAGAAAGTGGGTTTAAGGTACCTATTGTTATAACAGGCTTGATGAACAAGTTCACTTCTCTCCTCCCAGATCAATGCCTGAAGTTGCACCTAGTTCTCCTGACCGGGATCTAGAACTCATTCCATCACATATTATTCCTAATAAATAACTACACTTCCCCTGCCTGCTTTCACAAATGACCCCATTTAGATGATCTGATCATCAGCTCAGTTCAGTTGCTCAGTCGTGTCCAAATTTTTGCAACCCCACGGGCTGCAGCACACCAGGCCTCTCTGTTCATCACCAACTCCCAGAGCCGACTCAAATTCATGTCCATCACGTCGGTGATGCCATCCAACCATCTCATCCTCTGTTGTCCCCTTCTCCTCCTGCCTTCAATCTTTCTCACCGTCAGGGTCTTTTCCAATGAGTCAGTTCTTCGTATCAGGTGGCCACAGTACTAGAGTTTCAGCCTCAGCATCAGTCCTTCCAATAAATATTCAGGACTGATCTCCTTTAAGATTGACTGGTTGGATCTCCTTGCAGTCCAAGGGACTCTCAGGAGTCTTCTCCAACACCACAGTTGGAAAGCATCAATTCTTCAGTGCTCAGCTTTTTTATACTCCAACTCTCACATCCATGCATGACTAGTGGAAAAATCATAGCTTTGACTAGATGGATCTCATCAGTTCAGTTCAATTCAGTCGCTCAGTCGTGTCCGACTCTTTGTGACCCCATGAATCGAAGCACGCCAGGCCTCCCTGTCCATCACCAACTCCTGGAGTTCACCCAGACTCACATCCATCAAGTCAGTGATGCAATCCAGCCATCTCATCCTCTGTCGTCCCCTTCTCCTCCTGCCCCCAATCCCTCCCAGCATCAGAGTCTTTTCCAATGAGTCAACTCTTCATATGAGGTGGCCAAAGTACTGGAGTTTCAGCTTTAGCATCATTCCTTCCAAAGAAATCCCAGGGCTGATCTCCTTCAGAATGGACTGGTTGGATCTCCTTGCAGTCCAAGGGACTCTCAAGAGTCTTCTCCAACACCACAGTTCAAAAGCATCAATTCTTCAGTGCTCAGCTTTCTTCACAGTCCAACTCTCACAACCATACATTATCACAGGGAAAATCCATAGCCTTGACTAGACGCACCTTTGTTGGCAAAGTAATGTCTCTGCTTTTGAATATGCTATCTAGGTTGGTCATAACTTTCCTTCCAAGGAGTAAGCGTCTTTTAATTTCATGGCTGCAGTCACCATCTGCAGTGATTTTGGAGCCCCCCAAAATAAAGTCTGACACTGTTTCCACTGTTTCCCCATCTATTTTCCATGAAGTGATGGGACCGGATGCCATGATCTTAGTTTTCTGAATGTTGAGCTTTAAGCCAACTTTTTCACTCTCCACTTTCACTTTCATCAAGAGGCTTTTTAGTTTCTCTTCACTTTCTGCCATAAGGGTGGTGTCATCTGCATATCTGAGGTTATTAATATTTCTCCTGGCAATCTAGATTCCAGCCTGTGTTTCTTCCAGTCCAGCGCCTCTCATGATGCACTCTGCATAGAAGTTAAATAAGCAGGGTGACAATATACAGCCTTGACGTACTCCTTTTCCTATTTGGAACCAGTCTGTTGTTCCATGTCCAGTTCTAACTGTTGCTTCCTGACCTGCATACAAATTTCTCAAGAGGCAGATCAGGTGGTCTGGTATTCCCATCTCTTTCAGAATTTTCCACAGTTTATTGTGATCCACACAGTCAAAGGCTTTAGCATAGTCAATAAAGCAGAAATAGATGCTTTTCTGGAACTCTCTTGCTCTTTTCATGATCCAGCAGATGTTGGCAATTTGATCTCTGGTTCCTCTGCCTTTTCTAAAACCAGCTTGAACATCTGGAAGTTCACGGTTCACATATTGCTGAAGCCTGGCTTGGAGAATAAATAACCACAAATCCCCACAACCAGCCCACAAAGCTCCAAGTCTACTCTGAGAGTATCCTTGTTCCATGTCAAAGCCAATCCTTCCTTCTCTTAGGCCATGGCAAACATTTCAAAAGTTGGTCCCAAATGAATTAACAAGAGCTGAAGAAAAACCAGAGATATTACTTTGCCAACAAAGGTGCATCTAGTCAAGGCTATGGTTTTTCCAGTGGTCATGTATGGATGTGAGAGTTGGACTGGGAAGAAAGCTGAGTGCCAAAGAATTGATGTTTTTGAACTGTGGTGTTGGAGAGGACTCTTGAGAGTCCCTTGGACTGCAAGGAGATCCAACCAATCCATTCTGAAGGAGATCAGCCCTTGGATTTCTTTGGAAGGAATGATGCTAAAGCTGAAACTCCAGTACTTTGGCCACCTCATGTGAAGAGTTGACTCATTGGAAAAGACTCTGATGCTGGGAGGGATTGGGGGCAGGAGGAGAAGGGGACGACAGAGGATAAGATGGCAGGATGGCATCACCGACTTGATGGACATGAGTTAGAGTGAACTCTGGGAGTTGGTGATGGATGGGGAGGCCTGGTGTGCTGCAATTCATGAGGTCACAAAGAGTCGGACACGACTGAGTGACTGAACTGAACTGAAGAAAAACCAATCATCTGTGCATATGTGACCTGGCATCCCCTGATGTATTATGAACATTGAGTGAAAAATGGAATACGTATCCACAGAAATAGTCTCGAACTGAGCAGGTCAGTGCAGTAGCCTTTAGCCACATGTAGCCATCGAGTATTTGAAATCCAAATAGCCTGAACTGAGACATGCTATGAGTAAAAGACACAATGGGTTTCAAATATTTAGTGCAAAAAGAATTACAATATCTCATTAATTTTGATAATGATTACATCTTGGAACAAGTATTATTTTGGACAGCCTGAGAAAAATACATTTAAAAATTAATCTCACCTATTTCTTTTTACATTTGTTAATGTGGCTGCTAGAATATTTAAAATTACCTAAGTGAATCATTTTCTATTCCATTTCCATTCTATTTCCAATAGAATTGTATTTCTATTGAAGAGCATGGCTCCAGAGTTATGTGAAAATAAAGCATTTTCATTAGTATTTTCCCCCCTAGGACTCCACTGCCACACTGTTGGGCTCTCCTAACTCCATCTGCAATCATTTTTCTTCATTGTTTGTCACCAGAGGGGATGTATTTCTGAATTTGGACTAAAAAGCAAGTAGCATCTAAATTAAAAATAGGATACAGTATTAATTATTTCACAGCATAGCTGTTGATGACACAATGATTTAACAGATAGTGGTTCTGAGAGTCAAGAATATATTCAAAGATAAACATATACCAAGAGAACCTCAGAAGGCTTTCATTCAGTTACTCTGTCATACACTTCCTGGTAAGAGATAAGACTTTCCTTAAACCAGCAAATATATTTATAGGCAACTACATCAAGCATTTTGAAACCCTTTAGACAAATCCTAAGAGGAAAACACTTTCTCTATTTCCTGTATTTGAATTAAAAAAAAAAAAAATGAATCCAGTGTATCAGTTACTCTCCCTTCTAAACAGTGATTATACAGGTAACACCTCGAGTCTGCATCTTCCAGAATGGTGCTTCAGGATGCATGGTGACCCAGGGAAAGGGGGGAAGAGGGGAAGGCAAAGAGGGAGGAAGAAGGAAAAGGAACAGAAAAAGAAAAAGAAACACAACCAAAAGAAATATCAAAATGTTATCCCAAGTTGCTCTTTTTCTAAAATTTCTATTCATAATCTTGAATACCATAAAGAGGGCCAGTGTCTCCCAAGGATTTCTTAAAGTACCCATATCTCCAGAGGTGATATTCAAAATACTAACAACTGGTACAGCCCAGGGACTGATCTCAGAAGGAACCCTGGTGGTGAGCAATCAATTGGGCCATCCTAATACAAACCGGGTGAATGCCAGCCCTGCATGCATAACTCCCAGCCCCCTAACCTGAACCCAGACCTGTTCCCATATACCTTTCCTCAAGCTTTAATCCACCATAACCTCCTTCAGTCCCATCCTGGCCAGCCTCTCTTATCACCTTCTGCCTCAACCCTCCTTTCCTCCAGATCCTCCTTCACTGAATCCTAAGAAGCTGACAGATAATATAGGATCCTCCTTGGAGGGGTCAGAACAAAGAGACCAAATGAGTAAATCCAGAAGCTCTTAGGGAACAGAGTGAAATGATGAGCTGGCTTTACAGATTAATAAACAATTTTTATCTTGCCACACACAGAAGCAACAATGCAAAGAGGGCTGATGGCACCAGAAACTGTATTTCACTACAAGTCACCACTCATTAAATACGAAATACCCTTCAGACCTCGTTTCTGGAAAAGATACACAGAGGGAGGGATAAAACAAGAGGAAAGACCCCTCTCACGCTTGCATCAGCAAAATATAACAGATCTTACCAGAAGTGATACTCTGCCTTATTTAGGCCAGTATCTTTTAGCACCCATTAGAAAGCAGAAAAAGATCACTGAAACTGATTTTTTTTTTTTTTTAATTCTGGTGTGAGAGCTGTAAACTTTGGGCTTATGAAGAATTTCATTTTAATAGGAAAATTTATAGAAACAAGCAAAGAATGAAGTTTCTGATTCTGGATAGTAATCCAAATAGAGACAGAAGACAGCAGTAGAGAAAGAGGATAAATATATAGAAAACTTTATCTGTTTAATATATGACACTAAAGAAACTAACAGTCAGCACAAAATAAAGCCCAACCAGGAGGTCATGCTTGCTTGTTCTCATCAAAATGCTTTCTTTCAGCTGCAAATAGCAGAAACTCCAAGTAAAAAAAACGCCTTAAATATGAAGGCCAATTATATAAGATGCTCCAAACTTGGGTGAGCAGCTCAGTGGTCTCAAGGACACAGGACCTTTCTGTGTCTTTGCCCCACCATACTTGGAGTGTTCCACCATGCCTTCGTCATGGTAGCAAGGCTGCTGCAGCAGTTCCAGACACCACAGGTAGGCAGGAATGAACCCAGAAACAAAGAGAGGTCTTTCCTTCATGCATCGTATTTTCAAGGGGAGAAAATTTCTCCCCAAAGACTGTCAGCAAATGTTCCTTCCTACCCATTATGGAAGATTACTGTCCTGCCTGTAAGGGAGGTGTGAAAATGAAGCTATGCCACATTGAGCCTCTAGGTTGGAAGGATGGCTCTCCCAGTCAGAGAGGCAGATGGGGAGCTGCAGTGGGAGGGACACTGGCAATCTCATCCTCACCCTGAGTCGATTCAAATCCTCTCCCATGGGATGAAGACCGTGAGGCTCAAGGTCAGGACACATATGGCACCTAACAACTCACATCCTGTGTCGTCACCCCTCCCCTCTCTCTCTCTCCACCTCGTCCAGCTCCTCTCCCCAAGTTAGTCTCTTCTACTTTTCCCTGGAACAAACTTTAGAAGTTTCTTAGATCTGAAAGCAACTGCTAGAGTCAGACATTGCCCAAGAAAAGGAAAAGGAGAAAGAGAGTAGGGGAAAAAAAAAAGAGAAAACAAACACACACACACACACTTGGATAGGAAGAATGGAGATGTGAGGAGGAGGAGAAAGAGGACAGGGCAGGACAAGTTAAACAAAGGAGTACTGTGGAGAGGAGCCAGGCCCGGACTCCAGTACTTGCCCATCTCCGGCTTAAAACACTTTCAACTCATTGCAAAGACTTCAACTCAAAACCCTGAATGGCCTCAGTCTTAGATCACAATAGAAAGGTCCACCCTTCATTCCATGATGTTTAGACTTCCCAGGGCTCCATGTACAATGTACATCTGCATTCCCAAGATCCAATTTAAAGGATGAGTAATGGGAAAATATTTCTGAAGGTCTTCAAAGCCTCTTCACTTCAGATGTCAATATAAAGACAGTTCAGTCCTTTCCAGGAGCCCAGGTCTTCTCTCCAATAGCAGTACCCACAGCCCCTGAGTGTTCTGTTCTGGGATAGGAAAGTCTCAAAAAGGCACTAAATCCCAAAGTTTTTCAGAGTGTCATCTGTGTGCTCTTGCTTCCTTTTCTTCTGTTTACTTTACAACACAGGATTCCTTGAATTTTGATATCTTCTTTAGAGACAAATACAAAGAGAGAATATAAAAGTCATCTCATTTTTAGTGATAGTTTCCACATAATAAGATGCAAAGAGCATTCTTGGCTCTGCATTTAGAGAATTCTCGGGCAATTTCCCCCCCCACGTATCATTAGCTAGGGTCCTTTAAACTTCCAGGTATTAATGAGGTGCATAAAGAAGAGGCTTGGGTAGAGAAGGTTTTAAGTTGTTTCATAAACAGCAGAAGCTGTACCACAGGGTTCCTGTCTCCCAAAAATCAATCTAGCAAATTGTTATATGTTTCTGTTTCCCTTTAGGTGGGGGCGAGGGGGAGGAAGAGAAAGAAGGAGATGAAGCAAGAAAACCTGAAAAATGCCAGTAAGAATAAATTGCCTCTGTCTATAGAGATGGAAACCTTTCACAGGCCGCATCCCTACAGAAACCCTGACAAAACTCTCCTCTCCATCTATTCCACATACAGCATGAGCAGCTTCCAGTCCAGGCTCCCAGTATCACAGGCCAGGGTAGTGCTTCCTCAGGAAACAGCCCTGGAAGACCCCCATCCAACATAAGCTAACAGAACATTGGATGTGGGTCAGTCGGGCTGGTGTGTTAATCCTCTTTCCTAGGATGTCGGGCGTGCTTCAGGCAGCTTAGTTTTCTATGTATTTCAGTGAACAGCTTTAGATCAAAATTCAAGAGCCAATTTACTTGTGGAAGGGAGTCTAATCAAAAGACATAATGGTGAAGCATTTGGGATTATGTAAATATTTGGTGTTGGGATAAATTTTATCACTGGTGGCTACCTCTAGAAATCAAAAACTCACTCTGAAGAAGCCCACAGAGTTCTGTTTTCCACTCATTCATTCTCTCATTTAACGAATATTTATTGAGTGCCTAGTGTAACCCACTCAACACTGTGCTGTTGGAGAAGACTCTTGAGAGTCCCTTGGACTGCAAGGAGATCCAACCAGTCTATCCTAAAGGAAATCAGTCCTGAATATTCATTGGAAGGACTATGCTGAAGCTGAAAGTCCAATTCTTTGGCCACCTGATGAGAAATGATTCATTGGAAAAGACCCTGATGCTGGAAAAGATTGAAGGCAGGAGGAGAAGGGGACGACAGAGGATAAGATGTTTGGATGGCATCACCAATGCTATGGACATGAGTTTGAGTAGGTTCTGGGAGTTGGTAATAGACAGGGAAGCCTGGCATGCTGCAGTCCATGGGGTCACAAAAAGTCTTACAAGACTGAGCAACTGAACTAGTGTAACCCAAGCACTACTCCAGTCACTGGAAAAACAGCGGTAGATAATCCAGTGAAAATTCTACCTTCAGGGAATTTACATTCTAGTAAAGGGAGCAGAAGACACACAAGTTAAATAAGTAAAATACATGGAGTGCTGGACACTGGTAGGTTCCCATAACAAAGCACAAAGCAGGGAAGCAGGATGTAATATAAACTGTCAGGGAATAATTAAAGGCCTCCCTAAAAAGATGACTTTAGACTAAAAACAGAAGGGAAGTGGAAAGTGAGACATGTGGATATTGAGGGAAGGTTGGTTTGAGCAGAGGAAAGAGCAAGTACAAAAGCCCTTAGGCTAGGCTGTTTGTTGTGTTCTAGAAAAACAAGGTCTGTATGGCTGGAGCAGAGAAAAAGGGGGTGGGAGAGAAGGACAAGGACAAAAAATACAGGTGGCTGGGTTACTGTTATAGCTTTACTTCTAAATAGGTGAAGTGGCAGAAAAATATTGGGAAGGTTGTAGTAACTATTAATTGAGTCATTGTGTATTGATGGCCTGGCCTAGTGTTAAACACTAGGAGATCCTGAATTCAGCCACTTTTCATTACCTCTAACAGCTTGCTCCATCTCATTCTCCTCAGCCCCCACCCTTCCAGTTTCCCCAGCCTCCACTTTACATCCTCCCCACCCCCACCATTCTCTCCACCCTCTCTACAGCAAAGCTGCTCTCCTACAGAGTTGTCACTTTGTAAAGAAGATGATAAATGGCTCACACCATAGACATAATAATCTCTGAAATTTCAGTGGGCTTTACACATTCTAGAAGACATTGACTTTCATTGGCTCATTAGATCCTCAAAACATTTCTGTGAGGTAGGAAGGGTTCTTTTGTTATAAAAGAAGAAATCACCATTCTGAAGTACAGAATGTGGCCCATCTAGAGTCATACAGCTAAGGGAAGGCAGAGTAAGACTAGAATTCAAGCCTCCTGTTGTCCCCTTCCTAGTTATAGAAGTAGAGATATTGGCTTCCCTTTGGCTCAGTGGTAAAGAATCCGCCTGCAATGCAGGAGACACAGGTTCAATCCCTGAGTCCAGAAGATCCCCTGGAAGAGGGCATGGCAACCCACTCCAGTATTCTTGCCTGGAGAATTTCATGGACAGAAGAGCCTGGATGGCTACAGTCCACAGGTCACAGAGAGTCGGACACAACTGAGCGATAACACACAGAGATATTGGAAACACCACTCTCAGCATGAACGAAGGGCAGTGGCCTAAATCAGACACTTCCAGCAGCAAGACTAGACCAGGAGCTGACCATGTTCTCTCACAGCTGGTGTTTGGTCACAGTGGAGCCTTGATGGCATGGATTTAGTTCAATCAACAGAGAAAACAGAATCACAAAGCAAAGTCAAGCATGCAGGTGAGCAGGAATTTTTTTTTTTGCTAATTCCCTGTAACATTTCTCCTCCTAATCCCAGGCACAGCGTCCCCCTAACTGGCAGGCAGCTGAGCTCAGCAAAAGCCAAGAGGGAAACTAACTGAAGTCCATGAAGTGTACACTAACCCAGGATGTGTAACTAATCACAGGCCAAACTCGGCTGTGGGTTGAGGTAGTTGAGGAGTTTGAAAACTCTAAATTATTTCCTCAAGAAGGGAATAAATTTGAAGTGTATTTTTGTTCATCCTTGAAAGAGCCCATTGTTTGAAGAGGATAAAACCATGGCGTGACCTGGGCCCTTTTCTCTGCCACAATCACTTAACAAAGCAACATGAAGGCAGAAGTGCCCAGAGACCTCAGCCAGGTCTGTGATAATTAACATCTGCAGTAGTCAGTTTGCCACGGTCACTACAGTGCAGCGGCCCTGCTCTAGCCATGCTCCAGCACAGCCAGGGGGGCTAGGAGTCCACAAGGCCAAGGGGACATGACCACCCAAGCCTGCACTGAATGTGCTGATACTTGGGGCCCCCAGATCTCCTGCCCAAATAATCCGGGTCTACTTTGTCCTCCCTATGGTGAACCACACTCCTAGGGCATACCACGAGGCCTGAGGATCACTGTTCTGGGGTGTGGACAGAGCTGACAGATGCAGGTGGTCCCACACCAGATGGAATCGGGATGGGCGGAGAAGAGAGTAACTATGAGTCAATACTTCCATGGGCACTGTGAACCGATTACCACAGATGTTAATGACGGGTCTGCATGAAGAAATGGAGATGGACTGATGCGCCCCCTTCCCTACTACTGAGAAAACTACTCACAGTTTCCAAGACTTTTTTTTCCCTCCCTAAGATATTTTTTATTTTTAGACAAAGTATTTTAATATAGAAATTCTTTAACACACAAACTGCCATCACAACAGCATTCACATAGTAATGAAGGAATGGGATATAGCAGGAAGCATGGCAAAGGAAGGAAGGTTTTCAGCATCCTTACCGCTCCCTGCCTACAGTCACTCTACGGCCTATGAGAACAGACCAGGGCAGCCAGAGGAGCACTGATGCTGATACTGAGACAAACCAACCTAGGGGGAAGAGCAGGTTCCCCTCAACACGCCACGTCCCCACTGAGCAGTCCCCAGGTAAAGCCAGATTCAGTTAGGAGGTAAGAGGGAGGTAGATTTGAGACAGGAGAATCAACCATCATTCCACAGCATACTTCTGATCGCACCTTTGAGAACAGAGTTTTCCAGGGGCTGCTCAATTGATAAGACTTAAAAATTGTCTTAGTTCTTCATAGCTGGCGGGTCAGCATCGTCACCTTCACTGGGACCCACATCCATATTGACCCTACTCTGCCCTTCAGAGAACTTCACCACATTCATCAAAACTCAGGATACCTTATTCTGTCCCCATATTCTTCCCCGTCTTGCACCATTCTGGTGACTTCAACACCTTTATGGATCCCCCAGGTTGGATTTCAGCTTCATAATGCTTTAACTTACTTACTTGCAGTGCCTTACACCGTCATTAACTTGAGCCACATGTGGCCACAAGTCTGACCTCTTAATTTCCAGAAACAGCCTCCATCCCTCTGAAGTCTTCCCCCTCAGAAGTCTGCTCCCAGACTCCCTCACCATCTACTACCTTTCTCAAATTTCTTCCTGAAACTGGCCTCGTCCTTCAGGCTGCCATGATTTACGCATGTTATGCTCCTGCTAGAAGATCCTCCTTGTATCTGTCTGCCTGATATACCCACCTCATCTGTAAAAACTTGGCTCAAACATCATTTTTTTTTTAATTCGACATATACTGATTAAGGGCTTCCCTGGTAGATCAGCTGGTAAAGAATCCACCTGCAATGCAGGAGACCCCGGTTTGATTCCTGGGTTGGGAAGATCCCCTGGAGAAAGGAACGGCTACCTACTTCAGTATTCTGGCCTGGAGAATTCCACGGACAGAGGAGCCTAGCAGGCTACAGTCCATAGGATCGCAAGAAGTTGGACACAGTTGAGCAGTTTTCACTTTCACATTGATCAAGCACCTACTAGGAAGCACTCAATGTACTAAGCAGTAGGATTACAAAAATGAGTAGAATGTCTTCCTTTCCCTACACAGAGTAGCTCAGAAAACAGACAAGGGAACATAAAATTCCAATCCATGTGGGAGCTCATTACTAGACTTGCCTTACAAGAAATGCTAAAAGACATTCTTCAAGAAGACATAAAAAGATGTTAATTAACATCATAAAAACGCATGATTGCATGTGTAAAACTCTGGTAATGGTAAATATATAGTCAAAGTCATTTTCCTAATATTGTGATGGTGATGCATAAATCACCTACAATTAATCTAAAAGTTAAAAAATAAATATATTAAAATTAATAACTACACATTGGACACACAATATAAAAAATTGTGAGGTATAACATCAATAACCTAAAGTGTGAGGGGGAGAAGTAGAGTTGATCCTTGAACAACACAGGGTTTAATCAACATAAAACTTATAGTCATCCCTCCATATCTACAATTCCTCTACATCTACAGATTCAGCCAACCACAGACCTCATAGCACCGTAATATCTACTACTATTGAAATATATCTGCATATAAGTAGACCCTCACAACTCAAACCCATGTTTCTACATGCTAAAAAAGATTAAGTTGTTATCATCTTAAAAGAGCAAGTTACAAATATAAGATATTTATGTAAGCCTCATTGCAACCACAAAAGAAAAACTTGCAGTAGATATAAAACAGATTGAGAAAGAAATCAAAGTATGCGTGCTTGCCAAGTCGCTTCACTCATGTCCGACTCTCTGTGATCCTATGAACCGTAGCCCACCAGGCTCCTCTGTCCATGGGATTCTCCAGGCAAGATTGGTGGAATGAGTTGCCATGCCCTCCTCCAGGGGATCTTCACAACCCAGGGATCAAACCCAGGTCTGCCGTGTCACAGGTGGATTCTTTACCATTTGAGCCACCAGGGAAGCCCGTGAATACTGGAATGGGTAGTCTATCCCTTCTCCAGGGGATCGTCCCAACCAAGAATCGAACTGGGGTCTCCTGCATTGCAGGCAGATTCTTTACCAGCTAAGATAGCAGGGAAGCCCTAGTAAGTCCTTCAGTTCAGTTCAGTTCAGTTCAGTCACTCGGTTGTGTCCGACTCTTAGCAACCCCATGAATCACAGCACACCAGGCCTCCCTGTCCATCACCAACTCCCAGAGTTCACCCAACTCATGTGCATCGAGTTGGTGATGCCATCCAGCCATCTCATCCTCTGTTGTCCCCTTCTCCTCCTGCCCCCAATCCCTCCCAGCATCAGAGTCTTTTCCAATGAGTCAGTTCTTCGCATGAGGTGGCCAAAGTACTGGAGTTTCAGCCTCAGCATCAGTCCTTCCAATGAACACCCTTACCTATCAATAATAAGTTTAAATAGAAATGTATTAAATTCTCCAAACAAAAGTCATAGACAAAATATCTGCCTCTCCACCGCTGTTCTGCAAGCAGGTTTATCAGTACCATCTTTCTAGATTCCATATATATGTGTGTTAATATACAATATTTTTCTCTTTCTGACTTACTTCCCTTTTTATAATTGGCTCTAGGTTCATCTATCTCATTAGAACTAATTCAAATGCATTCCTTTTTTATGCTCTAATTAAAAATAAATTTTAAAAAAGAAAGTCACAGAAGACAAAATAGACTTTAAGCTAAAAATTATCAAAAGAGACAAAAAAGGCCATTGTGTAATGACAAAGGGGTCATTCCATCAAGAAAATATAACAACTGTAAATATTTATGTGCCCAGCACCATAGGACCAAAATATATAAAGCAAATACTAACAGAACTTAAAGGAGAAATAAACAGCAGTACAAGAACACTGGGGGTCTCTCATACTCAACTGCCAACAATGGATAGATCATACAGACGGAGAATCAATAAGGAAACAGTGGATTTGAACACTTTAGACAAAATAAACCTAACATATACAGAACACGCCATCCAGCAGTAGCAGAATACACATTTTTCTCAAGCACAAATGGAATGCTATTTAGGATAGATTATATACTAGGCCACAAAAAGAAATTTCAACAAATTTAAGGGAAGAATTTTATCCAAAATATTTGCTGACCACAATTCTTTGAAATTGGAAGTCAATAACATGAGAAAACCTGGAAAACTCACAAATACATTGAAGATAAAAACCCTCCTGAACATCTAATGGATTAAAGAAGAAATCAAAGAGAAATAAATATCTTGAGACAAATGAAAATGGAAATTCAACATTCAAAAACTTGTGAGATGCAGCAAAAGCAGTTACAAGAGGGAAGTTTATGGTGATAAATGCCTACATTAAAAAAAAAAGAAAACTCTCAAACAACCTAACCTTATACCTCCAGGAACTGAAAACAAGAACTAGCCCAAAGTTAGCAGAAGGGAGGAAATAAAGATCAGAGCAGATAAGTGAAAGACAGAATAGTAAATAATAGAAAAGATTACCAAGACTAAGAGTTGCTTCTCTGAAAATTGACAAATGTTTAGCTAAACTAAGCAAAAAAAAAAAAAGAGAGAGAGAGAGAGAGAGAAGGACAGGAAGGGGATGGATGTTTTCTGAGACAGGATGATAGATCTGTTTGGTCGCAAAGCACAGCTCTTCCCATGACCCCCTTCCATCCCTTTAGTGTATCACTACAGTTCGTGTGACAGTCCACTTTTGTTCCACACATTCAAAAACTAACTTCAAGTCTAGAAGATGTTTGCAAAACTTAACATTGCCAATGACTCTTTTCCTAAGATCTTGCAGAATTCATAAAACTCTTCTCACCATCAACAGAATAAAAAGGAGATCTGTGCCTATACCATGCATGACCAAAGAGGAAGGATCATAAGGAAATTAATTATTAGTGTATGCTTTGCTGGTTATGCATAATTAGGAGAGTATGAACGGCAGGCTGCATGTGTAGGCAGGAGAGGCCCCCACATGATGTAATTTGAAGGAAATTGAAGTTCATTCACCACCACTCCCTCTCCAACCAAATCCAGAGTCTCATCCCCACCAGTGTCCTGCACTATGTGAGATCCCCACCCTTTCAATCAGATGCTTTATGGTGTAAGAGCAAAGAACATGTCCAAAGACCTAGTTTGAAATTTAACATTTTCTCTGGTTTTGTGACCTTAAGGAAATCACTAGGATTCTCAATTTCTGCAACTGTAAATAGGGGGGAATAGCCTATTTCTGCAAAGAATATATCTGCCAAAATGTGTGAAACAATGTTGAAAACTTCCTGAACATCATGAATATAGATCCAGTTGAAGTGCAGGAGCTTCTCAGGAAAGGTGTCTGATGCAGAGTAATTCAATTAGCTGAGTTCCTGCTGCCTCTTACTGCTTTCCTCTTAGAGAATGGGGCTCACAAGGGCTTGTCTGATAGAGGGAGAGAGGATGCCAGGGAGACAGGATGGACCCAGGTGAAGTGAGAGCCTACTGGGCAACCAGATGGGCAGCATGAGAACTTTGAGAGACTGAATTAACCAAGCTCAAGACCTTCATACATCCTCAGTGAGATAAGCAAACTCAAGGTATCCTGGAGGAGAAGAAATAGCTGAAAGGATATGAAAGAGAGTTGAAAGACAACCCAATCCATGTCACATGACTCAGACTACTCCATCACCAGGACATAGCCCAGA
This sequence comes from Bos javanicus, assembly GCF_032452875.1. Lineage (NCBI taxonomy): Eukaryota > Metazoa > Chordata > Mammalia > Artiodactyla > Bovidae > Bos > Bos javanicus. Next base: position 31,125,880 of record NC_083878.1, on the reverse strand, counting down.
GGATGGTCAAGGCCCAGCATAGAAGAGTCAGTCACAAAGGACCAGCCAGGAATGCATGGTTATCAAACAGAAATCAGTTCCTAGTAAAACTTGGCTGTAGTTTTGAAACATACAACTCCGTACTCGTTCTGCTAACACTGCTCAAGTATGAGGACAAAGCAGGCTTTCCCAACTACAATGACTGTGAGAGCTGTTCATTGCAAATCTATGAGGAAAAGTAAATCCACGGGGAAATAGTGGGTACAAGAAGCAATGGTAAGCACAGAAACACCATGTATGAGTCAGTGTCATCAACTATTGACTCTCCTAAGAACAATTGTTTTTTCATTCCTTAAAAATCAATACCAAGATGTTCACACTGTATAGAGTACTAAGGCCTACGTCTTAGATAAAGAAAGGGATAAAATAACTTTAGATGGAGAAAAAAAAATTAGTTAAGAATGGATGCAAGGATAATCACTTAATAAAAACACAACAAAATAAAAATGGAAATACAACTTTTAGCTTGTAAAAGCTAAAACTATAAAACTGTTAGATGAAGCATAGAAAATTATCTTCATGATCTTACAGTCAGCCAAGATTTCTTAGAATTCTAAAAGTACTCCATGGAATTCTCCAGGCCAGAATACCAGAGTGGGTAGCCTTTCCCTTCTCCAGTGGATCTTCCCAACCCAGGAATCAAACCAGGATCTCTTGTATTGCAGGCAGATTCTTCACCAATTGAGCTATCAGGGAGGCCCTAATCATTAAAAAATGATAATCTGGATTTGATAAAAATTATTTATGCTCAAAGACACATTAAGAAAATTAAAATGTGAGCCAAAGGCTGAGAAACAAAATATTCTCAAAACATTTATCTGACAAAGGATTCATATCCAGAATACATTTTTTTTAATTTTATTTTATTTTTAAACTTTACATAATTGTATTAGTTTTGCCAAATATCAAAATGAATCCACCACAGGTATACATGTGTTCCCCATCCTGAACCCTCCTCCCTCCTCCCTCCCCATACCATCCCTCTGGGTCGTCCCAGTGCACTAGCCCCAAGCATCCAGTATTGTGCATCAAACCTGGACTGGCAACTCGTTTCATACATGATATTTTACATGTTTCAATGCCATTCTCCCAAATCTTCCCACCCTCTCCCTCTCCCACAGAGTCCATAAGACTGTTCTATACATCAGTGTCTCTTTTGCTGTCTCGTACACAGGGTTATTGTTACCATCTTTCTAAATTCCATATATATGAGTTAGTATACTGTATTGGTGTTTTTCCTTCTGGCTTACTTCACTCTGTATAATAGGCTCCAGTTTCATCCACCTCATTAGAACTGATTCAAATGTATTCTTTTTAATGGCTGAGTAATACTCCATTGTGTATATGTACCACAGCTTTCTTATCCATTCATCTGCTGATGGACATCTAGGTTGCTTCCATGTCCTGGCTATTATAAACAGTGCTGCGATGAACATTGGGGTACACGTGTCTCTTTCCCTTCTGGTTTCCTCAGTGTGTATGCCCAGCAGTGGGATTGCTGGATCATAAGGCAGTTCTATTTCCAGTTTTTTAAGGAGGCAAAAATATACAAGGGATTAAAGACAATCTCTTTAACAAGTGGTGCTGGGAAATCTGGTCAACCACTTGTAAAAGAATGAAACTAGAACACTTTCTAACACCATACACAAAAATAAACTCAAAATGGATTAAAGATCTAAACGTAAGACCAGAAACTATAAAACTCCTAGAGGAGAACATAGGCAAAACACTCTGACATACATCACAGCAGGATCCTCTATGACCCACCTCCCAGAATATTGGAAATAAAAGCAAAAACAAACAAATGGGACCTAATTAACCTTAAAAGCTTCTGCACATCAAAGGAAACTATTAGCAAGGTGAAAAGACAGCCTTCAGAATGGGAGAAAATAATAGCAAATGAAGCAACGGACAAACAACTAATCTCAAAAATATACAAGCAACTCCTACAGCTCAACTCCAGAAAAATAAATGACCCAATCAAAAAATGGGCCAAAGAACTAAATAGACATTTCTCCAAAGAAGACATACAGATGGCTAACAAACACATGAAAAGATGCTCAACATCACTCATTATCAGAGAAATGCAAATCAAAACCACTATGAGGTACCATTTCACACCAGTCAGAATGGCTGTGATCCAAAAGTCTACAAATAATAAATGCTGGAGAGGGTGTGGAGAAAAGGGAACCCTCTTACACTGTTGGTGGGAATGCAAACTAGTACAGCCACTATGGAGAACAGTGTGGAGATTCCTTAAAAAACTGGAAACAGAATACATTTTTTAAAAAATCTTACAAACAATGAAAAGATAATCTAACATATAAGAGAATGACAAACACATCTACCGTATGTCCCAACAATTCCATCCAAAAAAAGATACGTACATAGCAGCCTTATTCATAAAACCAAAAACATTTTCAAGCCCAAATGTCCATCAAAAGGTGAATGGATAAATTTTGGTTTAAACAGTGACATGTTACTCAGCAATAAAAATGAATAAATTACTGATATATACTGCATACTGATAAACCTCTAAAACATTATGTGAAGTGAGTGAAGGCAGACACAAAGGTGTGAATATTGTGTGATTCCATTTATATAAAGCTTAGTGAAGTTGCTCAGTCATATTCGACTCTTTGCTACCCCGTGGACTGTAGCCCACCAGGCTCCTCTATCCATGGGATTTTCCAAGCAAGAATACTGGAGTGGGTAGCCATTTCCTTCTCCAGGGGATCTTCCCAACCCAGGGATCAAACCCAGGTCTCCCACATTTCAGGCAGATGCTTTAACCTCTGAGCCACCAGGGAAGTCCACATATAAAGCTTAAGAACAAGCCAAACTAACATGTGGTGACAGAAGTCTACAGTGATCGTCTTGGGGCTGGGGCCTTGACTGGGACAAGGAACATTCTATGATGATGGATTTAGTCTATGATTTGTGTGGGTGGTTATACAGATGCAAACAATTATCACACCTACCAAGCTGAACACTTAAGATCTGTGCATTTTATCATGTATAAACTATACTTCATTTTTTTTATAATCCACCAAAGAGGTCTCATTGTGTTCCTTTAGTGACAATCAGAAAACATAGTAGAGGAGGAAAACAGAGCCTCATGGTAGCAATGGAACCTATAAAGAGTAGGAGGAAATATAAGAAAAAAAGTAAGACTTTCACAAAGAATATTATAAAACTTATTGAGAATAGCCCTAAGTGAAGGTAAAATAATGTTCACCAATATGAACATTTAATATTATAAAGTATTATCCCCCTCCCCCTAAAAGACTGTATAAATGCAATGCAATTCCAATGTCATTCCGGCTTTGGTTCATAGGTACGGATTCATGGACTTTTAGAAATCCACTTGGCTGTCTTAAGTAAAGATGCACACATCATGATACTTTGGATTTTGACTTCTAGGAATATGCTCCAAGGGAAAGTCTCATCCTTATGCACAAAAATGTCCACTGCACCATTTTTTTTAAAATCACCAATAAACACACAGTTGCTTTTTAATTATTTCTAAACTGTTTCTTCATAGTTACAGTACTTGTCTGAATGAAGTTGATTGTTTAGAATTTAATGATAAATCCTTTGTGGCCCGGTTTCATTTTTTTAAAGTAATTTTTAAGCTATTTTTTTAAGTAATCTTTTTCACTCAAAATGATGTGCGTTCTGTGTTGTTCATTACTTATTTACCTTTCTCCCTGGATTTAACTGCTTCCTCCCAGATTCACTTCACTTCTAGCTGGAGTACATCCTTCACTTCTTCCAGTGTGAACCTTGGTAGTAATTACTATGAGATACTGTATGCCCCAAAATATCTGTATTCCAACCTCACATTTAAATAGTAATTTTGCTCATTATAAAATTCTAGTATTACTGCCTTTTCTTCAATACTTTGAAGATATTAACTCACTGCTCTCCCATGTCTGGCAGAGCTGCTGATTATACATATATTCATACAGAGCCTATAAATATGATCATATAAAGTATGATTATAATCTGATTTTTTTGCTCCTTTGGAGTTAATGTGCTTTTCTGTCTTTGGAAGCTTTTAGAGTTTTCTCTTTTTCTTTATATCCTTGACTGTCACTGTGGAATGTTTCCACGTGAGGTCACCTCTCCTCTTTTGCATGCTGTGTCTGGTCAGCTCAGGATCTTTTCTTCTGTGATCCTGTAGAAGCGAATTTCTACTTCTGCTTCAATCCTTCATCTCTCTCAAACTGCCACCTCTTCATCCTTTTCCAACACCTTCTGAGAAAACTTAGTCCAAAATTTCAGCCTACTAAAACGTTCTTTGGCTATATCCATTCCCACATGCAGCCCATCCACTGAGTTCTTTATTCCAACAATTATATTTAGGTACCTAATATTTCCCATTGGCTCCTCTTTCTAACTGCTTCTTGCTTTATTTTTTCAATCGTCTCCTTTATCTCTAAGGATAATTACTATGCTTAGTTTTTAAATTATTGTTCATTCTATTCCCTCTAGTTTATCTTGTTAAATTTCTTCATAGAACCTTTAGTCCTCACATGCCTCACCATTTTTCCTTGTAAGCTCATCTTTTATTCCTTTAGGACCATCAAGTGTCTTTCTAATACTTGGGAGAGATGTAAAACCTTAGGCTTTGCCTGTTTTCCAAGTGAGTTAGAAGAAGGTGGTCTTCAGGGAAAGATGTTTCAAAGATTGTAATCTGAAATCAGTCATTTCCTGGCCATCACCACCACCAACCAGGCATTCCCCTAACCTCTTGGGAACATCTCATCACCAGGCACATTCTCAGAAGCAGTCTCCTGTATAATTGCCTAGCCCACTGAGGCAATCCCTCAGATATCCCTGGCCTTCCTCCTCTCCAGTCTGGCAACCAAATACATTCATCTCCCTAGGGTCCTTACAGTTTTTGCATTCGTTAATGAAAATGGTTGAGATCCATCAATCTGTTTTTCCTGTGACATCTCCATCATTGGGTTCAGAGAAGAAAGCCAACATCATGCAAATACTGAGCCATATGGGACTCCAGGAATATTACGGTTATACAATAAAAACTCTGTCAAGAGAGATTTTTTTAAAAATACTAAGAGAAAGGCATTGATGACCAAGTACAGAACTAGATTACATGCCAGCTCCCAGCTCAGGCTGCACAGCTTTCCTGACCATCTTCACACAAAAGAGAGAACTTTACAATCAATTTAATTTAATCAAAGCTCAATAGTTACACTAGAGAGAGAACATTTGACTACTTTCAACAATTGCTCAAAGGCAATAACTACTGAGAGGAACAAATACACAGTCACAGAAATCTATCCCACAGGCATAGTCTATACCCTCATTTAATTCACTTTTACTTTTAACGTATCTTTTCAAACTTTCATAGCTCTCCCTCCCTTTCCCTCTCTGGTATCAAATATTCATCTGTTCCAATTTTATTTATTCTGTTCCAATGAAAAGGTATGAACACTGGCTGGGACAAAAAGTCCTTCAGGGTTTCATGGGTTCTCATATAAGAAAGGCTACAATCTGGTTTCTTCAATGAATTCTGGGGAAACGCTAGTTACTCCAAGATTGCGCAAGACACTCCCCATGGCTAGTTACAGAAATTCTGAATTATAGAAGACAGAAGCTCCTTTTCTCTGCCAAAGTCAACTCAGTATCTGCACAGGATCCCATGGAAAACTGAGAAAAGTGGATGTGACTTGAGCCTCCTGCGAATTTGCCCTGCTAGAGACATTAATTTCTCCTCTCTTGAGAAACCTATATGCAGGTCAGGAAGCAACAGTTAGAACTGGACATGGAACAACAGACTGGTTACAAATAGGAAAAGGAGTATGTCAAGGCTGTATATTGTCAGCCTGCTTATTTAACTTGTATGCAGAATACATCATGAGAAACACTGGGCTGGATGAAGCACAAGCTGGAATCAAGATTGCCGGGAGAAATATCAATAACCTCAGATATGCAGATGACACCACCCTCGTGGCAGAAAGCAAAGAAGAACTAAAGAGCCTCTTGATGAAAGTGAAAGAGGAGAGTGAAAAAGTTGGCTTAAAACTCAACATTCAGAAAACTAAGATCATGGCATCTGGTCCCATCACTTCATGGGAAATAGATGGGGAAACAGTGGAAACAGTGTCAGACTTTATTTTTGGGGCTCCAAAATCGCTGCAGATGGTGACTGCAGCCATGAAATTAAAAGACGCTTACTCCTTGGAAGGAAAGTTATGACCAACCTAGATAGCATATTCAAAAGCAGAGACATTACTTTGCCAACAAAGGTCCATCTAGTCAAGGCTATGGTTTTTCCAGTGGTCACATATGGATGTGAGAGTTGGACTGTGAGGAAAGCTGAGCGCCGAAGAATTGATGCTTTTGAACTGTGGTGTTGGAGAAGACTCTTGAGAGTCCCTTGGACTTCAAGGAGATCCAACCAGTCCATTCTGAAGGAGATCAGCCCTGGGATTTCTTTGGAAGGAATGATGCTGAAGCTGAAACTCCAGTACTTTGGCCACCTCATGCGAAGAGTTGACTCATTGGAAAAGACCCTGATGCTGGGAGGGATTGGGGGCAGGAGGAGAAGGGGACGACAGAGGATGAGATGGCTGGATGGCCTCACTGACTCGATGGACGTGAGTTTGAGTGAACTCCAGGAGTTGGTGATGGACAGGGAGGCCTGGAGTGCTGCAATTTATGGGGACACAAAGAGTCGGACATGACTGAGCAACTGAACTGAGCTGAACTGAATGAAACAGTATTAATTTAAAAACCAAATCACTTCTGGATAAATGGTAAAAGGGTTCCTCATACAAAACCCTTTGAATAAGCATGAAATAAAAAGGCTGTCATTATGAATTATATTAATGGTGAGATTGAAAATAAACCTTTAGCATGTTGAATATCAAAAGACTTCCAAGACCCTCTACTGCAAAACAGGGACACAAGATCATAATCACAGGTCAATAATAATATAATTCCCAGCAGTAGTGAACGTTCCTGATTTCTCCTCCTCTGGTTCTAGACCTAAGTAGACCAACATGCAAACGCACACACACACAACACCATTACAGAACAATTTCCCCTCTCAACTTTTGGCTTTAGTTCCTTCTGTATTATTCCCAACCTGTAGCCAGAACTCATACATATGCTTCTCTTAATGAGAGAAATAAGTAAGACTATCCACCTCACCAAAAAAATGAAAGCTAAAAATGGAAAAAATTAGACAATGACCAATTTAGTCCCTTCTTTCCTCTCCTTGCAAAGATACACTAAACCTCTTTTCCCTTCAGTGACAAGGCAAGAGAAGGTCTTTGGAGAAACTGGCCCAGCCTCTGACAAGGTAGGTATTATCGTCTCTCATTTTCAGATGAAGCAACTGAAGCTCCTAGAAATTAAATGACTTATCAAATATACCACAAGCAAGTGGCAAGGTGAACCATAATGCAGTTTTTGTACTTCTTAAGATAGTCTTCTCCCCATTGCCTGACATTGTATGTAGGTTTTTAACCAGATACTCAAGTGTCCTCTCTGCATCCAGCCTGTGCAAAGAGTTGGGAGGACACTGGTATTTATTCCTGAACTTTTTATTATTTCAAATCTCATCAACCTCTTTATTTCACAACATCAAAAAGAAAAAAGCTTCTCTTTCTCACTGTGGTGGGTTTCAACCCCAGACAGTTGAGTTTCTGCCACCCTTTGTTAACAGGCTATCACCAGGCCAGTGCAAGGTCACCATCTAGTGGTGAGAGCTGCTAACTACATACTACACAGAGCATCTTAGCTGATCTTTAGGCCCCTTCTGCCCACCCCTCACCCCCACTGGTATTTCCATCAAACACACAGAAGTAATTTACAGAGGAAATAAGGAATTTCTCACTATATAAAACATAAAGTAATTTTTAAATTAAGACTTGGGGATCTTAGACTCATATGTAGGTGATAATCTACCCCATCAGTGGACAGTCTTTAGCAGCTCTAGAGCTTGACATGCAAAGAGACATCAAGAGAAGACTAGATACGAACCACATGGCAGATCATTGTACATGACCACACTCGGGGTAAGTGCTAGACTCTACTTCACTGAAGGACCTCTACCATCTCAGCAACTTCCTGAGAACTGAGCAAACATTCCTAAGCAAAACCAACCACTTCTAAAAAAACACAAATTCTGATTATACTCTCAAATAGCAAATACTTTCTGCACACATACTATAGGCTGAAAAACTAACACAAGCAATGTTAGATAAGGACTGAACAGTCCTCCAGCAAACCCGCTTTTGCACAACATGCACCATTCCGTAGATTCCGTGGTCTTCCTATTAAACAAGTATTTTTAAACGCTGAATTCTGCTGTCTTTCTTCCAGTCCTGAACATGAGCTTCCTTGCAGCCTTCAGCACCCCTGACCAAGTGCTCTTCCTCAAGCTCTCTGTCTTTACTTCCTTGCCCTTACACTTTCTGGATGATATGCTTACCCCTCTGATCATGCCTCTAGTTTTAGTCCTCCCTGCCATAGGTCCAAAGCTGTGGATATATCCCCCAAAGATCTAGCTTGTGACGCTCTTCATTCTTTTTACTCTCTTTTAATAATCCATCACATTTGTGGCTTCAACTAACATCAGTATCTCCGTTCCTGATTTTTCATCTAAGCTCTAGTGTCACGTTTTTTACTCCCTACTGATTATCTCCCCACTGAAATGTCAAACTTAACACGCATAAATCAAAGATTAGCAACTTCCCTTCCAAATTCTACTTCCCTTTGTTCGTCATTTCAACCCATTAGGCTCCACACTTTACCTCTCCTTGAACTCCTTTTCCCAATGTGCTCTCACCTAACCATCTCCAGGGACCGTCAGATCTGTATCTGCATTCATCTCTCATTAGCCCTCTCTCCCCTCTTTCCCCAAGACCACTATTTTGATTCAGGCCCTCATTCTCTTCCACTCTGACCACACTCTTTCAACATTATTCCTATGTATATTTTCTGAGAACCTATCACATCCCAGGCATTTACCAGGCACTGGAAATATAGCAGGGACCAAATGAGACAGCAGCCTTGCTTTGATGGGTTTTGTTTGTTATTGTTGAGAAAGAGAAAACAAACAAATATGAGGAATGAAGAAAGGCACGGGGAAAAAAAAAAAAAAAAGCTTCAACATTCTCATCCTTGTCTCCTCGATTCAAGAAAACAATATCTCTATCATCATCTTGAACCCTTCGTTTCTTATTCTGCTCTTTTTATCTGTGACCTATAATAAAACTCAGAGAATTCAAAGTTTTGCATAGCTGATGGAAAAAAAAAAAAGAGGAAAAGCAAAAGTCTAAATTGTCTCCCTAAACCTTAAACTTTTGCTTAACTTTAAAATCATTTTCATAAATTAAGAAACAACTTCTGAGAGTTAATTAGGCAAAAAGTTGTACACGTGCTTTGCCATAGCAAAAAGTATGAAATGAACAACTTTTGTTACTGGGAGGCAAAATTAGCAGTGTGTGCCTGTTTTATTTAGTTGGAAACCTGAGAGTCTAAATTATGTTTATTGTCCTCACTAAAAGGTATTAGCCCATCAAACTGATGTTTCCTAAGCCTAAAAAGCAATCAACAAGATTTGTGTTTGTTTATATCCTCAGTACTAATTACTGATTTTTAAGGCCTTATATTACTTGAGTGATTGACTTATTCATTTATTCCTTCTTTCACTTAACAAACATTTATTATATGATGCTTACTCTGTACAAGACAATAGGACTGGTTTCTGGGGTAGAGAAGCATGACACTGTAACTATCCTCAAGAAATTCACAACTTAAATCACAACATTGTTTGTTGATTGGCTATATCCCAATTATATATACCCCAAAATAAAAAGTTAATTTAAAAAATTATATAAAAAATGAAATTCACAGTTTAGCATGACGAGTTTGTGTGAAACAGTGAGAAGGAAGAGTTATAATAGAAACTCAAATGGTAAGAGGACTGTCAGGAGTCAAGCAAAGTTTCACCAAAAAAGAAAAAGGACACTTAGGTTGGATCTTGAGAAATGAATGTTTCTCAGCCGAGATGGAGAAGAGTATTACAGGGAGAAGAAAAATTATGTACTCAGAGAACATCCACTGGGGCAACTGCCAGTACCTGACACAAGAGTCTCGACTTTAGATAACAGAGAGGGAGTAAACCAGTTATCAAACTTGAACAGAAATATCAATATATTGTCATGCATGCGTGATCAGCCGCTGTCGTGTCCAGCTCTTCATGACTCCATAGACTGCAGCCCGCCAGGCTTCTCTGTCCATGGAATTCTCCAGACGAGAATACTGGAGTGGACTGCCGTTCCTCCCTCCAGGGGATCTTCCCGACCCAGGGACTGAATGCATGTCTCCTCGGCTCCTGCGTCGGCAGGCAGATTATTTACCACTGAGCCACCTGGGAAGCTCACACATTGTCATATTTGCACAAAATTGGCAGATGTTAGCCAGTCTCTGATGTTACTTTGTCTGACATGCACTCACATGACCCTGACCATGCTATATAGATAGAAACCTTCAGCCACTGCCCGCCTTTCGTCATTTCACAATTCCTTCATGACCTTAAATTAACATACCATCAGTGCGCCCAGGTTTCCCAAGGTGACCATGATTCTATTAAAAGAAACTTTGACTGCTGGTTTGTGTTATCTAGTGTTTGGCTGTTTTTGTTGTTATCACAGCAACAGGTAGACACAGAACATGTGGCACTGCTAAAATATTGCTTTATGAAGTGCTTTCTGATACTATTTCCACTGGAAGAGTTAAAGATAATATTTGAGCCACGGTCTCTGAGAAGGAACCAAAACAGGAGAAGAGGGAGTAAGATAAGTGACTGGGTTCCAAAAGGTTTTCATGGACCATATCCCATGGCAAAGAATTAATAGCTCTCACTGGAAAAGTCTCTGAAGCAAACAGTGGGTTAACAATGCTAATAATGCAATGTGAACTTGACCCTCCCTATGGAGGAGAGGGTACACAGGCTTTCCAACCTAAGAAACCATGGATCACTTTTTCATCTAGAGGGGCAGCGACCAGGAAACACATGTTGAGTTAAATACTATCCTAGCTTTAAAAAAAAAAAACACAAACCTGTATTAAGAAAAATGCAACTAATTGAAAGAAGCCAATCTGATAAGGCTACATACTGTTTGATCCCAACTATATGATGTTCTGGAAAATTCAAAACCATGGAATCAATAAAATTAGTGGTTTTCAGGAGCTCATGGGGTAGAGAGCAATGACCAGGCAGAGCAGAGAGGATTTTTAGGTCAGTGAGATTATCTTGTTGATAATATAACTGTGGATAGGTGTCATTCAACATTAGCCAAAACCCATGGAAAGTGTAACGCCAAGAAGGAACCCTAACACAGACTACAGACTCTGAGTGATAATGATGTGTCAGTGTAGGTTCCTCCATTGTAACAAGTGTACCTCTCTGATGGGAGATGGTGATGATATGAAAGGCTATGTGCATCCAGAGTCAGGCGGTATATGAGAAAAGTCTGTATTTTCTGCTCAATTTTGTTGTGATGTAGCTGCTCTAAAAAATAGTCTATTTTTAAAAACCACATTATATCTTATATAAGAAAACTGCAAAATTAAAGAAATAGCCTCTCATGAAGCTGTGAATCTTCAGTGTTCCTTCTCTATGTATTGAAAACACTGCTTCCGGTGAACAGCTACTGACTGGACCCTGTACTGGGTACTATGGTAGAAACAGGAGAAGTAGAAATCTTGGTCCCCAAGGGTTTTCAAGATGATTGGGAGGGAGGAAAAATTAGAAATAGATCGAGATGGATAGATAGATATGAAACAATTAGAAAAATATATTTAGCCAATATTTACTGGATGCACTTCACGTGCCAGACATGATGGTAGGCTTAGGTATTTAGTGATGAATTGTGGTCTTGGTCTTCATGGAGCTGAATGTCTAGGTGGAGAGAAAAATATTACATCAGCAAAAACACAGACAAGAATGTGTTAGTAGCCCAACAAAAGCAGCTTGATTTAGAATCTGCTACAGACAGCTATTCTGAGGAAGTGACACTTGAGCTGAAATGTAAGACACTAATCAGTTAAAAAGTCAAGGCAAAGGAAGGTGTGTGTAAAATCCCCGAGATAAGACCAGTTTTCAGTTCCTGGGACTGAAAGGCGCCATTGCAACCAGGAGCCTATAAGAGAGAAGAATGGAGAAATGGGCAGGGCCGGCAGACACAGGGTAAGGAGTTCCGCATTCATTCCACTGGAAATGGAAAGCCTTTGATGGGTTTTACGCAGAGAAGTGACATAATCTGCTTAACATTTTAACAGGGCAGGATGCTAGGGACAGCTCGCTCATCAGGTTTGCTGGTCGAGTCACTGATTACTTCTCTGAAGAAATGGAAGTTCAGAGAAAGAGGGAGCTGCTCGGGTTGAAGTTTGAGTGTGACCAGGGAATGGATCAGTTGGGGTGCAATTATTAAAATCATCTATTAGGAAGCTTATCCCACAGTTGGAAGAAGTTTGTGTCAACAAAACAGCATCTGTGTATGTATGTGAGGGAGAGAAGGTGTAGGTTCCCCACAGAGCTTGGTTTGAGCTAGTAGGACAGAAAGAGCCTGCGAAAAGCCCCACTGGTTCCTTAGCATCAGGGCAACGCTTTAATGCCCAAGCCTCTACTATTGTAACACAAGTTTAGAGGTAATATCATCAGTCACCAGCCACTGCCTTAACCAGAAAACAATTAATAGCTAAAACCAAAAGAGGTCCCAAGTGAATGGAACTCCAACCGGAGAAAGAAACAGTGGCGATTTGGCACAAAGCCCCTCTCCTCTGCTTTTTTTTTTTTTTTTTTTTTTTTGACTGTTCTCAACTAGGAATCCAGAGAGTCAGCCCTAGTCCCTGCCATCACAATCTAGCTGTGTGACCCTGAGCAAACCACTTCACCTCTCTGAGCGCTCTTCATCACTTGGAACTGCTAAGAGTTTAATTTTATGCTCATGAAGGCCCTATTCCATTCCAATTTTGATTCTATGATTCTTTTCACTGAAAGAAAACCTGGCCTTGAGACATCTCAGAAGTGGGGAAGGGAAGGGGAAGAGAAGAGAAAGGCGGGAGAGAGGGGAGGAGGAGGGGTCTACATTTTTAACAGCTGCTGAGTTCATGCCAGCCTTGTAACCTGCCTGTGTCACTCCCTGGTAACAAGGACTCAGCTTATTACAGCTGTGAGAATACCCAGAATCAGAGGCATTCTTCCCCATGTAGCCTGTTTTATGTTTAATCCTCCAAACCAATCTGTAATTCTCTCTCACCCCACCAAGGTGGGGAGGGCTACCCACAGGGACACTTTGAGCGTCTGAGATTGGATGTCTGCTTCCCAAGAATCATTCCTGATTATCAAACAGCTGAAGATGAGATTGCTTTTGAAAATATTTGAAGTTTTGTTTTTATCAATTAAAAAATCTCTTTGTATTAACTGATTTTTGGAATGGGTTTGCATTTTGGCACATAATCTTCTTAAACATTAAAAAGAATACATGAGGAGAGTCTTCAAGATAAGATTTGCTTTGTACGGATAATTGTTGAAACTGGATGACAGGCACATGGGGACTCACTATTCTTTTTACTTTCATGTCTTTTTGAAATTTTGCATACTGAAGTTTTAAAAATAGAGTGAATTTGGAAATTCTAAAATGTTCCCATATTGGATTTTCCACATATATGTGTAAGTTCCATAAAACTAGATGGCTAAATAGATGGGGCACTGGCAAACTGTGGCCTGTGGGCCAACTCTGGCCAGTTGTCTGTTTTTGTAAATGAAGTTGTATTGGAACATAGACTCACTTGGTTTTTCCTGTTTGGTCTATCGGTGCTTTTGTGCTATAGCAGCTTGAGTTGAACAGCTGCAACAGCAACCATATGGCCTTTATAGAAAAAAGTTGACCGATTTAGTGTACAGATTCTAGTTGAAGCTACTGGTGGGTACCACGGGGACTACAAATACCTGATCCTAACGCCAATCCCTTAGACTGAACTATGACACCAAATGTCCAACAGGAATAGAACAGGAAGTTGGGGTCATATGATAGAACTTTCTGTGGTGGTAGAAATGTTCTATATCTACACTAACCTATACATAAGCTACTGGATGCATGTTACAATGGAACACTCAAAATGTGGCTAGGGAGAGCGGGGAGTTGAATTCTCAGTTTTATTTAATTTTAATTTAAATGTAAACAGCCATAGATGGCTGGTGACTATCATATTGGACAGCGCAGGGCTAGAATGTTGATGCCTTAGCCAGTGGAGTGCTGGTAAATGTTTAATAACAAGGCAGGTGCATGTGCCTACACACACATCTTTTGATTTATAACTTTGCCAACTTCAACGATCTCCATGCTGTAAATACTCCCGTTGAGTGGCCTCACACTACCAAATGCAGAAGTGGGAAGAGATGCACGAGGTTCTCTCTCGGGGGCCAGGCCCAGCCAGCTCCAGCACACCGGTGGCTGGCCTGCAGCTTTTGGAGCTAAAGCATATGAGGTGGCAAAGAAGCTCAGATAAGCCAGCGGGAAACAGAGATCCATCTGTGGCTGTGAACTGAGGCAGGAAAAGAGTGCCAACAGCAAAATCGTCCAAAACACAGAAAGGCCAATTAAGGAAGAAATTGGGACCAAAATGGGCAACACAAGAAAAAAGTTAAATTCCTGTAGAAGAGGATCATCCCAATCTAGCCTCATCTTTGAAGAACACCTGGGTGAAACAAGTTCCCACTCCCTAGGTCTGGGACTCTCGTTGCCCAAGAACACCAACAACACACACCGTTGCCCACTGCTCAAATCCAGAATGCCTGGAAATTCAAAAGAAATGTACTACTAGCAATAGAAACCATCCCAGCAGCAAACTTGCTTCAAGCCTACTGCCATGGAAAGGACTAGATTTCAGAGGCAGAGCAGCAGGTAAGGACTTACAAACACACATGCATGCATGCCTGCTAAAAGGAATTCTTCAACAACTCAAAATAGAACCAGAGATTTTCCAAGCTCGCAAGACCTGGGCTCCCATTTCTCTTATTCCAAAGCCATGGACAGCAGATATGCTTGTTCTTGGGGTACACTTTCACCCCAAGGAGCCACTTGCTCATCTTAGGTGCTGGCTTAAGATACAAATGGAGAAGGCAATGGCACCCCACTCCAGTACTCTTGCATGGAAAATCCCATGGACGGAGGAGCCTGGTAGGCTACAGTCCATGGGGTCGCTCAGAGTCGGACAGGACTCAGCGGCTTCACTTTCACTTTTCACTTTCATGCATTGGAGAAGGCAATGGCAACCCACTCCAGTGTTCTTGCCTGGAGAATCCTGGGGACGGCGGAGCCTGGTGGGCTGCCGTCTATGGGGTCACAAAGTGTGGGAAGAGAAGTTAAGCTTCCAGCACAGGGTACAATGAGAGCTGGAGAGCATCAGGGCGAGAAGAGTTATGATGACTCTGCTCCTGATGCTTGATGGATATGTAAAGGGCAAGGAGGAAAATCAGGGGACGGGGAGCATTGATGTGAGAAGTCAATACTAATCTAAATACAGGTGAATACCACAGATGACACTAAAGACCCCAGGCCCCAGAACTGGGTGGGAGGAGAAGAAATCAGTGTAGCCTTCAATAAATATTTACTGATGCAGTCACCAAGCAAGGGGTCATGCTACAGAAACAATGCAAAGACTGCTTAGCACCTGAGCCCCAGGTACATACTCATGAGGGAGATAGAGAGTTCTTAAACAGGAAATGACAAGATGTCATGATGACTCTGATGGAGAAGGGAAAGCTTTAGAGGCAGGGCATCTGACCCAGCCCTGGGGAGTCAGGGAAGTCTTCCTTAATGATGTCATTATCAAGACCAAAACCTGAAGAATGAGTGAACAGGAGCTAATGGGGCGAAGGTACGAGAAGAACATTCTGGACAGCCCTGGGGCACATACAAAGACCTAGACTCAAAGTAGGCTCGTCCGCTGGTGTCTGTCACCCATCCCCACTCATGGGCAGACTCTGGCTCAATCCTGCTGTCCAGGACCAACTGTCAAAAACTCATGATCAACAGATGCAGTCAAAAAGGGTCTACATTTGGTAAATTGTGTGGTCTCTCTAGTCACTGGAAGGATTTGGAGGAAAAAAGGAGCCTGAAGAGACAAAGACAGTGGCCATCTCCCTGTATTCCCCACCTACCCGCTTTCTGCTGCAAAAGGAATCTATGCCACGTCCCCAAGGGCCTGGAGACTGTGCAAGTGTGTTCTGGAGGGGTAGACTGGCAGAATGATGAGTGGCAAACCAGATTAAGGGCAGGGCCTGCCAGTGCCAGAAACGAAGGGAAGAAAGATGACTGAAAGGAGAGGTAAGTGTTTCTGAAAGTCTGAACCGAATAAAGCTGCAAACCCCCAGATTATACCAGAAAGTGGTTTAAAAGAGCCTCCAGGCAAAACCAGAGAGAAACTTGACTACAATTGACCAGTTAGCACAGGATTTTGACCCTTCATCTAAATTATTTGGAGCAAATGTAAGGGGAATTTAATTTTAGAAAATGGGTAAAGGGTCAGAAGCAGACTCTCTCTCCCCCAGCAAACACAGCGCAGGTGGAGAAGCCAGAGGGGAGCTGAAGTTCTAAAATGTTCTGTTACCATCACAATGGAAGAGACTATAACCTCTTATTACTGGGGTGGGGGATGATGTGAGTGTGCTTGGAAACCTAAGCCCTTTTGTGAGTTGGCGTTTGATGGAACCATGATGAAAGAAAGACAATTCTTTTATCACCAGAAAATAAGTGTTAGTTTTCAAACAATATTTGCACATCTCAATACCCGTGTGATAACGTTTCAGTGACCACCACAGGGCTGAGGAAAAGAAGTTGTGACATTCTGTCCAAGTTGACAGAGATCTGGACTTGCCCCAGTTTTAGGCAGGTAGACCTGGCCTGAAAAGACTGAGATAGGACATTTGTACCGAGTAATGTCCGGATCATTGCATCCAGCTAATTCCATCCCTCAGCAGGTCAGGTATTTTGCTTTTAACACCCTTGTTTGCCTTCTGTGGCATCTCCATCAGGCAGTTCAGGTGCCTGATGCCTACTTGTTCTTTTATCTTGGTTCTGAAGTGTTCCCAAGCTGCCCCAGAATAAATGGGAAGGTGAGCAATGTTGTACCAATGGCTGGCCTCACCACTCGCCATCATTCCACTAGACTCCACTGGTCTTAAAATGTCCTGCCTTTGTGCACACTCACATTTCTATTAAGGGCCCAGGACAGATTTGGGCAGTTGGCTGTCCTTTACATATAAATCTTAACTACTGAAAATATTCAGAGGAAAAAAAAAGTGAACTGCTCACTCCAGTTAATTTGATTCTCTAGTAAACAGAGAATTCCAAACCAGAGTCAGAATTGCAGTAGGCTGTGGTTTAAGGAGGAGATGAACAGGAGATCTTCATCACCTACTGTTTATGCCTGAAATCCATGGACTCTTAGAACATTTGAAGTTCAAAAATAGTTCAGAAATCTAGTCTAGCCCTTTCATTTTACAGATAAGGAAATGGAGGTCTAGGGATATGGTTTCCCAAGTTCACATAATTCATTATAACAGAAGGATCTGTGTCACAGTAGGAATGCCACATGTGATAGCTCAAGATGGTCTCAACTATCAGGTCCCACCTGAGCTTCCTCTGATCCACCATCAGGGTCTCTTCTTGCTTCATTATTTACCAACAGTCTAATGTGTGGTCACAGTGTGCAGTCAAGAAGGGAGGCATAGAGCGTGGGGCTCAGATGGAGACGTGACCTAAGGACACTGGCTCACTCATCCTGCCTCTCTTAGAAACATTTCCATTTAGTTATCGAGGGTATATTTTCTGCAAAGCTGGAAAACATGAGAAAAATATATTGGCCCTGGTTACTTATTCTTGGTTAGCCCTAGAAAAGGATAAAAGTGTTCTTATTCATAGCAAGTAAGGCGTGGCCAATAAAATCAGCAATTAGATAGACTTCAAGCAAATATTCAGAATTTGCTATTACATTGCATTAAACAGGATCACTATCAGAAATGAGAGGAAAATCGGAAATTATGAATAGAATACTAAAAAAAAATAGCGTTTTGTTTTCTAGATTTTGCTGAGACTTCACACTATAACTCTTGAGTGGGAACCAGCCTCTTTTTTTTTTTTTTTTCAGATTAAAAATACCTCTTTATACTAAAATGCCCTGCGGACATGTCATCCCAAGTGTGATCATGGCCAACAACAAGTTTGTTGACCAACCCATGGGACTCCTCAGAGAGAAGTCACATTTAAAAAGACACAGTCCAGGTAACCAAAATATAAAATAACTCTGCTTGTGTTTATCAAAATACTGTGAATAGGGATACATGTCATGGACTTCCTTTCCTTCCCCATCCACCATGGACCTGCAGTCCATAGAGTAGCTCTCTAATCCAAACCCTTCATAAAACAAAACAGACCAAAAAAACCTCTTCCTCCAGCTTCATCCCAAGCCTCTTGTTTCCCTCAACACTGTACCTTCCACCCAACCACATCACAAAAGTCTATACAACTTTTTTCAGCAGGGGCAGAACATTGTTTCTCAAAAGACAGAGAAGAAATTGAACCCGCAAAGCCAAACCGGGCTCCCCCCTCAACTTTTAGTGGAACAGATGCAGAAAAGGCTGGACTTTGGTTTATGAATAAGTTTGCTCCATCATGAGTGACATGTGGGTATGTTTGCTAAACATTTGAAATAAGTTATTAAGAGACAATTTGAGGTAAAAAGCATTACTGTCACATAAACAGAATACATACATGTATGAAATTTTTATTTACTTATTAATGAGGGAACCAATAAAATATTGCAACAAGTTCAAAGGAGACTCAAAAGTAGACACATATAGACACAATAAAGAACGCTAACACAATGCAAGTTTGAAGACAATGAAAGATGCAAACCCCAAGAAGATCAGATAATCCAGAAGGGGGCACTATACAACACCTAGTAATCCACTGAAGTGACGTGAAGTTGCTCAGTCGTGTCCGACTCTTTGCAACCCCATGGACTGTAGCCTACCAGGCTCCTCTGTCCATGGGATTTTCCAGGCAAGAATCCTGGAGTGGGTTGCCATTTCCTTCTCCAGGAGATCTTCCTAACCCAGGGATTGAACCCAGGTCTCCCACATTGTAGGCAGACGCTTTACCATCTGAGCTACCACTGAAAGGACCCTGTAATTATTTTTTCTTTTTCCATTTCAAAGTTGTTCTCAATTTTCCCTGACAAGGCCCAACATTTCCACATTGACAACGTTCCTGCTGTCCATGCTGGTGCCTATCTAAGTCCTCTTTCTGCTGGCATTTGCCTGATTTCTATGTCACACTGGCCAATCCAGATGCAAAAAGAGCTGTCACTCATCATGGCATAATTCAACAGTACCGTAAATATTCTGCAGTCCCACCATGTTATCCAAAAAAAGCAGAGAAGAGCTCCACTCCCTGTGTATTATGCTAAAGAAGTCCCTAAGAGAGGATGGTCGTGGTGGTTTAGTCGCTAAGTCCTGTCTGACTTCTGCACCCCATGGACTGTAGCCTGCCAGGCTCCTCTGTCCATGGGATTCTCCAGGTAAGAACACTGGAGTGGGTTGTCATTTCCTTCTCCAGGGGATCTTCCTTACCCAGGAATCGAACCTGGGTCTCCTGCATTGTAGGCAGATTCTTTACCAACTGAGCTATAGAAGAAGCCTCAAGAGAAGATGCCTTTTCCTCTAACAGTGTATGGTGGTCTTAATGACACAATTCACCCAGCCTTTATTTTTAGCCCTGTATGCCTCCTAACATCCAGCTATCATTCCATGGGGACTGGACCAGAAGATGGCCTGAGTGCCTGCCACTATCTATCTCCAAAATCAGCATTCCCTTTCAGTTGGAAGACTCTGACCCTGGCTGATGAGACCCAACGCATCCCCTCTTCATTTCCCCTCTGCCTCTCCCAAGAAGTTCTTTCCCAGGTGCTCCTTGGTCTCCCATGCAAATTGGCAAGTACAAACCAGCATTCCTTGGGAGCCATCTGAATTCTAAGGTAAAAACAGCTTCATCTCAAGCCCTTCTCCTTGGTAGCATCTTCCAAGAGAAGCAGTGCAATGCTGGGGCGAGCTCAGCCTCTGGCCTCAGAAAGACCAGGTTTTAATCCTATATTACCCCCATAATCAGATTACCAACGTCATTTTTCAGGGCTGTTATGAGGATAAAAATGAAATAATGTATGTAAAATACTCAGTAAAACTATCTGTTAATTTGTCATTATCATGTTGGTCCCTCTAGGGGCTGGTAGCTGCCCTGACTTTGCTGCCATCAACATCATTTATCAGCTGCGTTCCGCATCTCATCTCCATAAATGGCCTCGCATCTCATCTCCCAGGTGGTTCATGTATATGTTTCCTATCTCCCCTTGCTTTAGGCTCAATACCTTCCACTCCACTTGCTGATGAATATGTTTACGCAGCCCTGGTGGTTTGCCTGCTGTACCCATGACTGCACTGACACTAGCCCGCGGCAGTTCTGCGCTCATAAAAAGAAAAGTTGCCCCATACCTTTTACCCAACGCTCCTGGCATCCGGTCCCTGAGCCATTGAAATTGCCTTGGTTTTGAATGGAAGTTTGTCAAACTCCTCATAAAGAGCTCATATGCAATTCTATTATCAAGAGGCTTGCCTAGAAATGACAATGGTAATGAAAAATAATGACTACAGTAGGAAAACTCAATTTTTTAGCAGTCAAAATTTTACCTTTTCATTAAATTGGGGTTGCAGAGGGCAAAAAATAAAGGTAATTAAACGGATTTATGATGAAAAATTACAGCTAACATCTTCCTGTTCAAAGTAATCAGAAGCGCAGACACTTGGAGAGAGAAACCTGGAGTGCGAGGTCTGGAGGAGCTGCCTCCATGGGACATTTCAATTGTCATCTCTTCCCATGATAGCTTCTTCCTCCCCAGGCCTCAGAGACTTCCCCGAGACAGTAGGAGAGTAGCATGCAACATCTCTGACCTCCAGGAAAGACGCAGGGTTCTCAACAGCAACGACAGACACCACAGAAGCAGCTCCAGAAAGTAATACCCAGACCCACACAGCACATCTCTTATCACTCTGCTCCAAACCCCCACAGGTGGGTGGTCAGCTACTATAGTGAGCCCTAAATTCTTAGCTTGGCACCCAAGGTCCTCTTCAGCCAGCATGGGCCTGTCTTCCCCACCTGTGCTCTCCTGTTCCCCACCACCCCATCCTTGCTGGATCGTCAATTCCTTCTCCACATTTTCCCAGTTTCTTGCATTTGTTCCAGCTGTGCATACAGTCACCTTTCCCAACCCTCTCTGATGCCCTGCTTTTCCAAACTCTTATTGCACTGTACTTGTCTACTCTTATGTCTCTACTTGTTCTAGGTCTGTTACCACCCTTTCCTTAATTAGACCATGCATTCAAAAACAAAGGTAGCCATGTTTATACTTCTAGGCACTCTATCATCTTGCCACAAGGCTGGATTCATAGAAAGTGTTCAGTAAAATGCGACTGAACAGTTAACGGTCTTCGGGGTAAACAGAGTTCAGTGTAAATGAATACATTTTATGTCAAAGGTAAAAGAAAAACTAGAGAAAATAATAACGTTTGGTGAACACTGACCAAAAACTACACTGCGGTTCTCATGGTATCTCATGAATTCCTTACAAGTCTATGAAATTTTGCTACCCCATTTTCACAGATTAAAAACAAACCAACAACAACTCCAGGGAGGTTAAGGAACTCTGTCAAAGGTAGGGCAATTTTGTAAATGACAGAAAATCCAAACTCAGTCTGACGCCAAAGCATGTGCTCATTCCAACACTCCAAGAATTTCAGTCATTGCCATCACTGTCACCACAGCCATGCTCATCTGCAGTTGAGCAGACTGAAAAGACAGACTTTCATGAGCCACCATGAAAAGACGGATTTTTCACGGTCATAGTAGAAGACACAAACCTTCATGTTTTTCTTGACCCCTTTTCAGAAGGGTCCATCAAATAAGCAAAGAAGGCCAGTTCTAACAGGTCCCCTCCCACATGCCCATTCTCCTCCTGTCTTTGACCAGTTCACTGGGGCAATGGTGAAGACCTGGTCATTAGAATATACAAAAAACTGAAAGGCAATAAATACCAGGAAAAGGGAATTAGGGAAATTCCTGGCTCTGCTACATCCTAGCTATGTGTACCTGGGGAAGTCTCTGCTTCCTGGAGCTTTAGCTGCCTCACCAATAACTTAGGATCCTTTAAGGATGCTGTGACCCTAAGTGTCCTCTAAATATTGAAAATTAAGATCCTAAATTCACATATTCAAGAGTAGATCCAGTCTTACCTCTTGGGGAAAAGATCTTTAATCAAATAATCCAAGTGATTTTGAAAGAAAAATAACTTTTAAGGGTTAAAATCATAACTCTTGATAAATATAAAATGAACATGGGTCATACATTTTATTTAATTCATTAAGTAATGATGAAAGTAGCCCACTGTTATAATCAGTTCAAAGGAGAACTCAGAACATACAAACACAGACAATCAGGAACGCTGAAATAAAATCACAGAGAGATGTGGTCAGTATCCACATGGCGATAATCAACTGCATTCCATGGGACACTTTTCATTTGCATTTCTACAGATAAGAACCATTTGTGCTATATTTAGAATTCTATGATTTACAGAGATTTAAACAACAAACACAAAAAACAGTTCACAGACAACGGGAGTAGACCATTATACGATCAGATAATCCGGATGGGGATGCCAAAAACAACATCTGAAATTGCTTAGGATACCTAGTATCTTTTTCCATAATTTTCTCTTAATTGACAAGTATCCCATCTTTCCAAGCCCATGTCTTATGGGAGAAGCAAGAAAACAGTGACAAAGTCAATGATGAAGGAAATAAACATCATCTGAAAGTCAGAGCACCATAAACCTCACTTTACAGGGCATCCCCTATTTGGTGAACTGACCTCAGCCTGCCTTCCAGGACAGCCCCTGCCGGGCGAGTGCTCCTGAGCCGTTTTCCATGCCTCAACGCAGTATCCCCCCTGAAGGGGGTACTCAGCTCCCTAATAAATCAGCGTTGCCCATAGCTTCCCTGGTGGCCCAATGGTAAAGAATCTGCCTGCCAAAGCAAGAAACAGGTTTGATCACTGATCCAGGACAATCCCACATGCCAAAGAGCAACTAAACCCATGTGCCACAGCTGTTGAGCCTGTGCTCTGGAGCCCAAGAGCCATAACTACTGAGCCCACGTGTGGTAACTACTGAAGTCTGTGAGCCTAGAACCTGTCTTCTGCAACAAGAGAAGCCACCATAATGAGAAGACTGCACACTGCAACTAGAGAAAAGCCAACAAAGCAATGAAGAAAACCCAGCACAGCCAATAAATACACAAAATTATTTTCTAAGAAATCAGTGTTGCCCAGGAAACAGGACCATCAATGTCACCTGAAGCATCTGAGAATACAGATTCTCAGGCCATGACTCTGACCTCCTGAATCGAATCTGCTTTTTCACATGATCCCCATATGAAAATGTAAGTCTGAGAAGCTGTGGTTTAAGCCATCACATCATATCAAGGTGACTAATTAACTGTCACCTAGAGCAAGTCAATTTACTTCTCTAGGCCTCAGTTTCCTCATCTATAAAATAAGAAAGTCTGGTCACTGGTTTCTGAATCTATCTTACAAAGGTTTTATGTCAAGCTCCAAAGCTGACGATAGACCGCCAGCTTCTAGAGCTTGGGTCATACAGAGATATGGCTAAGCCTTGCTTACATTTTCCTCTTGTGCCCCTCTCTGGAGAAGAGAAATTGACACAGTGACCCTAATGACATCGTCTCTCTTTCTGGAGCGCTGGTAGTATGCCAGGATTCCCCAGCAAATGAGTGGGAATAATGTGTCAGTATTTCTTACCAATGAGGAAGAAATACACCATCTGCTTTCAAGACAGGATTTTCTACAGTTTTGCTCCCTGATTGAATGTATTGCTTTTAAAGTCCCAAAATAATCAATTCTAACAAGAAAGATTCAGATATGCTTTTCAAATTAGAAAAACACATATAACACACACAAATTTCCTGACAACCTGATAAAAGGAGAAACTGAATTACCAGCTTATTTTTAACTTATTTGTTTTCTTCAAGCAAGCCTGCTAATTCTACAGGGACCCTCTAACCCCATTGCAGTGCATACAAGCACAGAACTTCACGGAGCCCTGTCCTTGCCATGGCAACACAGAGCTCCCTCTGAGGTGGGCCAGAACTACACCCAGCCTGTGTTTGGGGATGGGGAGGGACAGCAGGGATCAATCAGGTGAGGCAGCTGGTTGCGAACAGTGCTACCTACATGCACGTGAGGGGTTTTCCTCCGTTGTCCTTCATTACAGTCACATTACTACTCTACCCAGAATGAGTTCCCAGGTGAACTTGATGTCTGCCTGAAATTCATGCAGAGCACAAAAATTCTGATACCAATGAGTTCCACAGCATCACTGGTCCAAACATGAGGAACTAGCAGCCATTCCCCACATCGGTCCATTCAGTTCCCACTGTGTCCCCGGATACCAGAACCCTCCTGTGGCCATATTAACCTCTTCTCTTTCCCCAAATTATTCAATAATTTAATGAGAATTTGTAGCACACTTACTCTCTGCCAAGTCCTGTGCTTTAAGCTCGGGCTTTGGTAGTGAGCAAGACAGACATAGATCGAGTTCTCTCTAGAAGCTGAGTTTGGTGGGGACATGGACCTTGCAATGATATAGACACAAGTCACTTCAGCACGTAATTTTGGTCTGTAACGGTGGGGCCTGATCTGGTCCTGACGTTAAAGAAGGCTTCTGTGATGAATTATTTCTTGAACAAAGTACCTCCCTCAACTTGCCACAATTCCTCGTTTTGACTCTCCCCTACACAATCAGAGGTACCGTAAGTCCCCTACATATAAATGAGTTCCATTCTGAAAGCACATTCCTAAGTCTAATTTGTTCATAAATCCAACAGTTAGCCGAGGTACCCAACTAAACAACTGGCTGTATAGTACTGCACTATGATAGGTTTACTATAATAGGTTCATTTTACACAAATAAAACACAGAAAACAAACACAAAAAAATAAAGGCAATATTTTTAGTCTTACAGTACAATACCTTGAAAAGTACAGAAGAACAGTACAACAGCTGGCATACTGGGGCATGTGGGCATCTTTGAAAG
Organism: Bos javanicus; assembly: GCF_032452875.1. NCBI lineage: Eukaryota > Metazoa > Chordata > Mammalia > Artiodactyla > Bovidae > Bos > Bos javanicus. Next base: position 31,100,569 of record NC_083878.1, on the reverse strand, counting down.
TTCACAACCTGAAGGTGTGTATACAGGGGAATCACTGTATTCAATACTTTTTTAAAAAAAAAAAAAGGAACAGAATTTTTATGGCAAGAATACAAAGACAAAGTAGTCTATTAGCAGTTTTTGAGTTTTAGGACAGATTTTTAAATCTGCTATCAGAGAAACTGGTTTAAAAAATAAATATGTTCATTGGTGTTTGGGCTTCTTGAGAAGAAAAAAGGCTTCCTGAGCTCTAAAAACCTAGACGTAAGTATTAATAGCAAAACCTTAACGGAGTCTGAATATCAGATAAATCCAAGTCAATTCTTCAAAATGAGAATAATTAAAGAGTCAATTTACACATTTACTTGTTCCCCCAGTGGCTAGGTGGAAGGGAGAAAGTCAGTGTGCCCGTGGATGTCTTGTGACTAGAAAAAGCTACGTGTTAGCAGAGGTTGGGTCATGGACTGTCCTGCCGTGGATGCTGTAAGTTCATGGTTTGGTTCTTTCTTGATAATGACTACCTCCTTGGCCAGGCAAGATGGTATGTCTTGACAGAAGCCAGAGGTGTAGACCCTATGACCAGAGATGAGTCAAAAAGTTGTCACAAAAACAGATACTATGTGGCTAGAGACCCAGGACTTGATGCCCTCCCAAATGCCTTGACAATTACAAGCAACCCTACAACCTGCAAGCAGCCCCCTGGAGACCTGACAGGAAGAAAATAACTGAAGTGATGAAACTTAAGTCTGGAATTACATAAAAATCTTGAAACTGATTGGGTTTAATGGGTTAGCAAGATTGCAGCTTTTTCTGCCATTAGACAGAAAGTATTTTAGCATAAGATAGTTGAGCTATAGAAAAATAAACTCACATTTGTCTCACACCTGAGTTTTGTGGGTTAAATGTACATCATTTCCCTGAAGTGACAATTTAAGTGGGGACCTAATCAATAAGAAGCTATGCCCAGGTGGATCAGCTTTCTAAGAGGGAACATCTGGTATGATGCCAAGCCCTTCAATCAACACAGGATTTGATTCATTTAAGGAATTAAAGGTCAGTGTTCCTTGAAGAAGGTGGAGATGTGCCATGATAAAGATTAAACTAGAGAGATTAGATTTCATCCTCCAAGCAAACAGTGGTGGGTGGGGGGAGCACTGCAGGACTGCAAGGAAGATAATCATGCCATCAGATTTATGTTTTCACAAGATCATTCTCTGCTGCCACTAACCTCTCTTCACCCACATCTTCACACACATTCATTTGGCTCAAAGGCTCTTTAGTCCACTGTCCCATGTCTCAGAATGGCTTCTTCTTTACTACCTGGTGGGCTCTTTTCCCCATCTCTATGGGAAATTTTTTGTCCCTGGTGTTTATAACATCCCAATGAGGTTACTTTTTGAGAGGTTAAGGTGAGAGTGCCAAGTCTTATTATGATATTGCAGCCAAGGACCAAAGAATGACTTAATCTTGCCCTTGTTAATTATCCCTCTCCCCTCCCAGCAAAGTTCTAGGGAGACATTCACTAAGAGTCAATGCAGAATGAAAGTCTCTGCACCATTTTATTCCTAGCTGCACTAGTGCACTGTATGGTACAGCTCTGATTAAAGGCTGGATCCAGTTTCAAGGTCAGAATACAGCCTCCTATTTACTCTTTCCTTCCCAGTTGTAAACATTACAGCAGAGATGCTCAGACATGTCAACTGGGAATAAAAGAAATTGCTTAGCTCATTAAAAAAAAAAGGTAAAGACTAAATTTTGACCTTTATAGGCACAATGATGTCCTACCCTTTGAGACCTAATTAAAGTCCTCAGCTCCGACCAATCACTTTAACAGAGGAGCTGCTGCTGCTAAGTCGCTTCAGTCATGTCTGACTCTGTGAGACCCCAGAGACGGCAGCCCACCAGGCTCCCTCATCCCTGGGATTCTCCAGCCAAGAACACTGGAGTGGGTTGCCATTTCCTTCTCCAATGCATGAAAGGAAAAGTGAAAGTGAAGTCGCTCAGTTGTGTCCGATTCCTAGCGACCCCATGGACTGCAGCCCACCAGGCTTCTCCGTCCATGGGATTTTCCAGGCAAGAGTACTGGAGTAGGGTGCCATTGCCTTCTCCATAGCAGAGGAGAGTTGTGCTTAAAAGCTCAGGCCTGGCGAAGGGAATGTCTTGATGAAAGTGAAAAGGTTGGCTTAAAACTCAACATTCAGAAAACTAAGATCATGGCATCTGGTCCCAGCACTTCATGGCAAACAGATGGGGAAACAACAGAAACAGTGAGAGACTATTTTCTTGGGCTCCAAAATCACTGCGGATGGCGACTGCAGCCATGAAATTAAAAGACACTTGCTCCTTGGCAGAAAAGCTATGACCAACCTAGACAACATATTAAAAAGCAGACATTACTTTGCCAACAAAGGCCCATCTAGTCAAAGCTATGGTTTTTCCAGTAGTCATGTGTGGATATGAGATTTGCACTATAAAGAAAGCTGAACACTGAAGAATTGATGCTTTTGAACTGTGGTGTTGGAGAAGATTCTTGCGAGTCCCTTGGACTGCAAGGAGATCCAACCAGTCCATCCTAAAGGAAATCAGTCCTGACTATTCATTGGAAGGACTGGTGCTGAAGCTAAAACTCCAATACTTTGGCCACCTGATGCGAAGGACTGACTCATTTGAAAAGACCCTGATGCTAGGAAAGATTGAAGGCAGGAAGAGAAGGGGACGAGAGAGGATGAGATGGTTGGATGGCATCACCGACGTGATGGACATGAGTTTGAGCAAGCTCTGGAAGTCGGTGACGGACAGGGAATCCTGGCATGCTGCAGTGCATGGAGTCACAAAGAGTCAGACATGACTGAGCAACTGAACTGAACTAAAGAAGTAGTCAAGCCAGACAGCTTTCACATTTCTGTAGACAAATGTTGGAGAGGAAGAAATTTTTCTCTATCCTTTTAATTCTTCTGGCTAATATAAAAATTAAATTGACATGAGACAGATTAATGGAGAAACTCGGAAAAAAGTTTAATAATATGTATATATGGAAGAGGGCTTCTCTGGTGGCTTAAAGGTAAAGAAACTGCTTGCAATGTAAGATACACAGGAGACTCAGTTTTGAACCCTGGTTGGGGAAGATCCAGGGATCAAAACTGAGTCTCCTGTGTCTCCTGTCTGACAGAATGTGGTCCACTGGAGAAAAGAATGGCAAACCACTTCAGTATTCTTGCCTTTAGAACTGCATGAGCAGTATGAAAAGGCAAAATGATAGGATACTGAAAGAGGAACTCCCCAGGTCAGTAGGTGCCCAATATGCTACTGGAGATCAGTGGAGAAATAACTCCAGAAAGAATGAAGGGATGGAGCCAAAGCAAAAACAATACCCAGCTGTGGATGTGACTGGTGATAGAAGCAAGGTCCAATGCTGTAAAGAGCAATATTGCATAGGAACCTGGAATGTCAGGTCCATGAATCAAGGCAAGTGGTCAAACAAGAGATGGCAAGAGTAAATGTCGACATTCTAGGAATCAGCAAACTAAAATGGACTGGAATGGGTGAATTTAACTCAGATGACCATTATATCTACTACTGCGGGCAGGAATCCCTTAAAAGAAATGGAGTAGCCATCATGGTCAACAAAAGAGTCCGAAATGCAGTACTTGGATGCAATCTCAAAAACAACAGAATGATCTGTTCGTTTCCAAGGCAAACCATTCAATATCACAGTAATCCAAGTCTATGCCCTGACCAGTAATGCTGAAGAAGCTGAAGTTGAATGGTTCTATGAAGATCTACAAGACCTTTTAGAACCAACACCCAAAAAAGATGTCCTTTTCATTATAGGGGACTGGAATGCAAAAGTAGGAAGTCAAGAAACACCTGGAGTAACAGGCAAATTTGGCCTTGGAATACAGAATGAAGCAGGGCAAAGGCTAATAGAGTTTTGCCAAGAAAATGCACTGGTCATAGCAAACACCCTCTTCCAACAGGACAAGAGAAGACTCTACACATGGACATCACCAGATGGTCAACACTGAAATCAGATTGATTCTATTCTTTGCAGCCAAAGATGGAGAAGCTCTATACAGTCAGCAAAAACAAGACCAGGAGCTGACTGTGGCTCAGATCATGAACTCCTTATTGCCAAATTAGACTTAAATTGAAGAAAGTAGGGAAAACCACCAGAGAAGGCAATAGCACCCCACTCCAGTACTCTTGCCTGGAAAATCCCATAGATGGAGGAGCCTGATAGGCTGTATGTAGTCCATGGGGTCGCTAAGAGTCAGACACGAGTGAGTGACTTCCCTTTCATTTTTTACTTTCATTCATTGGTGAAGGAAATGGCAACCCACTCCAGTGTTCTTGCCTGGAAAATCCCAAGGACGGGGGAGCCTGTTGGGCTTCCGTCTCTGGGGTCGCACAGAGTCAGACACGACTGAAGTGACTTAGCAGCAGCAGCAGCAGGGAAAACCACTAGACCATTCAGGTATGACCGAAATCAAATCCCTTATGATTACACAGTGGAAGTGAGAAATAGATTTAAGGGCCTAGATCTGATAGATAGAGTGCCTGAGAACTACGGATGGAGGTTCATGACATTCTACAGGAGACAGGGATCAAGACCATCCCCATGGAAAAGAAATGCAAAAAAGCAAAATGGCTGTCTGAGGAGACCTTACAAATAACTGTGAAAAGAAGAGAAGTGAAAAGCAAAGGAGAAAAGGAAAGATATAAGCATATGAATGCACAGTTCCAAAGAATAGCAAGAAGAGATAATAAAGCCTCCTTCAGCGATCAATGCAAAGAAATAGAGGAAAACAACAGAATGGGAAAGACTAGAGATCTCGTCAAGAAAATTAGAGATACCAAGGAAATATTTCATGTGAAGATGGGCTTGATAAAGGACAGAAATGGTATGGACCTAACAGAAGCAGAAGATATTAAGAAGAGGTGGCAAGAATACACAGAAAAACTGTACAAAAAAGATCTTCATGACCGAGATAATCACGATGGTGTTATCACTGACCTAGAGCCAGACATGCTGGAATGTGAAGTCAAGTGGGCCTTAGAAAGCATCACTACAAACAAAGCTAGTGGAGGTGATGGAATTCCAGTTGAGCTAGTCCAAATCCTGAAAGATGATGCTGTGAAAGTGCTGCACTCCATATGCCAGCAAATTTGGAAAACTCAGCAGTGGCCACAGGACTGGAAAAGGTCAGTTTTTATTCCAATCCCAAAGAAAGGCAATGCCAAAGATTGCTCAAACTACCACACAATTGCACTCATCTCACACGCTAGTAAAGTAATGCTCAAAATTCTCCAAGCCAGGCTTCAGCAATATGTGAACTGTGAACTTCCTGATGTTCGAGCTGGTTTTAGAAAAGGCAAAGGAAGCAGAGATCAAATTGCCAACATCCGCTAGATCATCGAAAAAGCAAGAGAGTTCCAGAAAAACATCTATTTCTGCTTTATTGACTATGTCAAAGCCTTTGTGTGGATCACAATAAACTGTGGAAAATTCTGAAAGAGATGGGAATACCAGACCACCTGATCTGCCTCTTGAGAAACCTATATGGAGGTCAGGAAGCAACAGTTAGAACTGGACATGGAACAGACTAGTTCCAAATAGGAAAAGGAGTATGTCAAGGCTGTATATTGTCACCTGCATATTTAACTTATATGCAGAGTACATCATGAGAAATGCTGGGGTGGAAGAAGCACAAGCTGGAATCAAGATTGCTGGGAGAAATATCAATAACCTCAGATATGCAGATGATACCACTCTTATGGCAGAAAGTGAAGAGGAACTAAAAAGCCTCTTGATGAAAGTGAAAGTGGAGAGTGAAAAAGTTGGCTTAAAGCTCAACATTCAGAAAACGAAGATCATGGCATCTGGTCCCATCACTTCATGGCAAATAGATGGGGAAACAGTGGAAACAGTGTCAGACTTTATTATTTTGGGCTCCAAAATCACTGCAGATGGTGATTGCAGCCATGAAATTAAAAGACACTTACTCCTTGGAAAGAAAGTTATGACCAACCTAGATAGCATATTGAAAAGCAGAAACATTACTTTTCCAACAAAGGCCTGTCTAGTCAAGGCTATGGTTTTTCCAGTGGTCATGTATGGATGTGAGAGTTGGACTGTGAAGAAAGCTGAGCGCCGGAGAATTGATGCTTTTGAACTGTGGTGTTGGAGAAGACTCTTGAGAGTCCCTTGGACTGCAAGGAGAACCAACCAGTCCATTCTGAAGGAGATCAGTCCTGGGTGTTCTTTGGAAGGACTGATGCTAAAGCTCCAGTACTTTGGCCACCTCATGCGAAGAGTTGACTCATTGGAAAAGACTCTGATGCTGGGAGGGATTGGGGGCAGGAGGAGAAGGGGATGACAGAGGATGAGATGGCTGGATGGCATCACTGACTCGATGGACATGAGTTTGAGTGAACTCCGGGAGTTGGTGATGGACAGGGAGGCCTGGTGTGCTGCAGTTCATGGGGTCGCAAAGAGTCGGACATGACTGAGCAACTGAATTGACTGACTTTACTGGGGAATATCCCCTGGAAGGGGAAATGGCAACCCACTCCAGTATTCTTGCCTGCAGAATCCCATGGACAGAGGAGCCTGGCAGGCTACAGTCCACAGGGTCACAAAGTAGTCAGACATGACTGAGCTACTGAGCAAGCACACATGCCCCCCAAAAGATTTGCTTTGGAGCCAAAGAATAGCAATACAATAACTGCTAGCTTATAGAGTTTGCAAAGCAAATATACATGGTAGAGACTCACCACAATGGCCAAAACCCTTACCTGAAATACCATGTTCAGCTAAAGACAAAGAGGATGTTGGGGATACTGGTTTGGGACTTCAAGGCAGAGGAAGGCAATTCACATGGAGACGGAAAAGCAAATGTTTGATAAACATTTGCTGGCCCCTGAAGAGACAATGGGGCACAGAATGGACTCTTGATCTCTAGGCTCTGCCGAGTTCACCACACTTAGCCCAAATGCTTTACAGGCACCACTGGTGACAGCTCTATTCTAAGAATAGGCCCTCTGTCTAAATTCTTTTGGGCTTCTTTGGTGGTTTAGATGGTAAAGAATCTGCCTGCAATGTGGGAGAGCTGGGTTCAATCTCTGGGTTGGGAAGATCCCCTGGAGGAGGGCACAACAATCCACTCCAATATACTTGCCTGGAGAATCCCCATGGACAGAGGAGCCTGGCAGGCTACAGTTCATGGGGTTGCAAAGTAAGGCAATTAGAGGGAAGGTCACAGTTTCATCCTCAGTCTTTGGGGTCTTGACTGGTTTCAGCTCAAAAGAATCTGCATGCTAAAGAGACACATTTGGGGGTAGTAAGTTTTGTTCCCCCGTACAAGGAAACAAAATCGTGAGGAATTGACTGGACAAACAAACTCGGGTTTTGGACTCTTAATTAGTAAAGAATTTAATCAAAGTTTGGGTTTGGAATGGTAAATCAAAGAAGGTTTGTTTTGTTTTGTTTGTTTAAATACAGGTTTCTTATTTCCTAGTTCTCTGTCTCTGGTGATAAAGGTCTCCTCCTACCTCCTGGTACATGGAAGGTACCTTTCACATGGGAGATTTCCTATTTTCAGGGAGATAGAGAGGAGGGTCAAAGTGTCTCTCTTGTATTGGTTATTTCCTAAGAAACTTTAATTGAAAATAATCAGTATGCCATCGAGGCATATTTGGGGGCAGCCAGTCCTTGGATCCAACAGTTGTCACTTTGTGGGGGAGAGTCAGAAAATTCTCAGGGAGGTTTTGTTCAAAGGACTGCTATGAAAATTGTAAAAGAGAAAAACCACAGGCCCAAAACAGTGTCAGTTATGTTAAAAACTTATGATACCAAACCTAGATTTAATACCTAAACTAACTGTAGTTTCAACCCTCCCAAGAAATGCAAACTTAATCAACCAGTTTGGGAGTAATCACATGGGCCTTCTCCATCTCCCTCAGAAGAAGAAGAGGCAATCTGCATGATAAAACCTGAACCATAACCTTTCCCCCAAAAAAGAAGATGCCCTGGCCTAAAAATAATTCCCTTTTCTTTTGCTAATAGCTCCCCCAGTTCATCCTTCTTCCTATTCAGTTCAGTCACTCAGTCGTGGTTGACTCTTTACGACCTCAAGGACTGTAGCATGCCAGGCCTCCCTGTCCATCACCAACTCCCGGAGTTTACTCAAACTCATGTCCATTGAGTCGGTGATGCCATCCAACCACCTCATCCTCTGTAGTCCCCTTCTCCTCCTGCCCTCAATCTTTCCCAGCATCAGGGTCTTTTCTTTTCTTCCTATAAAACCTCCCATTTTGTACAACAGCTTTTGTACAAGCACCCTTTTACTTGCTAGATGAATGCTGTCTTACTCACAAATCATTGAATAAAACCAATTAGATCTTCAAATTAACTCTGCTCAATTTTGGTTTTTAATGAATCAAATGAGAATAGCTAACAGCTCAGTACTGGTTAAGAGCAAGGCTTCCCTGGTGGCTCAGTGGTAAAGAATTCACCTGGCAATGCAGGAGACATGGGTTCAGTCCCTGGGTCAGGAAGATTCCCTGGAAAAGGAAATGGTAACTCATTCTTCTTGCCTGGGAAATCCCATGGACAGAGAAGCCTGGTGGGCTATTGTCCATGGGGTTGCAAGAGAGTTGGACAAGAATGAACGACTAAACAACAACAACTGGTTAGAATGCATCCTTAGTACCTTGCCTTGCCCATGGAAATCTGGAAGAGGACTGGAAGCGGCAGGCTAGGAGACATTTGCGGCTGTCCTTGCAAACTCAAAGCAGGAAGAAAAGCCTCTGGCTGACGTATCTAGAGGGAGGAGAGCGAGGGGGTGGTTCTTTCCAGGAGACTCCTCTCAAAATTACATCCCATAGATTCCTGTCTTTTCATCTTCTTCTGAGACCAGATCTGGAATGATTTTGTAAGAAAAGTTGACTTAAAGAGAAAAAAAATTTTTTTTAATATTTTCTCCATCATATGTTACCAATTAAGACCAAAGTCTAAACTTTATTTCCCAATTTCTCCCCAAAATACTAACTCAAACACTGATCTGCAGTCTATCTTCCACCATTTGATAGTAAAAAGATAAAGAAGATACCTACTTTTTTCCCCCAAAGGCAGACACCAGAGACCCGATTATTGTATCTTATAATTTAGGCCTTTTTTTTTTTTTTTTATGAGGACTACTGTGCAATGTGGAGAAGGTAATGGCAACCCGCTCCAGTATTCTTGCCTGGAGAATCTCATGGACAGAAGAGCCTGGTAAGCCCCAGTTCTCAGGGTCACAAAGAACTGGACACGACTGAGTGACTAACACCATGCAATAATTTAAATTCCAGCTTGAGTAGAGGAAACAGATCAGACTAAGAGATTGATCAGGCCACATGAGTGTTGGGCTCCCTGCTTGGATATTCCCAGTCTCTGCCAGATGCCATCTTTCCCTTTGTCTCTTATGGGGCAACCTTGAAATGATTTCAACCTAGTGGCAAGCAAACATTTCCCTCTTCTTTTCCTAAAAAACAATACAAAATCATCGAAAAAGTGGCAAGAAGAAAAAGAAAAAGACAAAGTCCATTTTCAATAACTGGTAGATCGCTAAAACTTCAGTTCCCCACCCTTACGTCCATCCAAAAAATTCAAGAGTTTTAAACAACAATTGTAATTGAGAAGGGGCCATATAGGAAGGAACAGGAGAAAAAAAGATTCTGGAAAGGAAGACTCAGCCACGGCTTCTTTGAAGTATAAGGCAACATACACTTCTTGAAGATGAACGGTTCACTGTGAGGGGTATGCAGTGTGATGGAAATGTTACTTTGTAATAAGAAGGGCAGGGATATATTACACAAACTGGGGGTGCACCAGTGAGAGCCTAGAAACAGAGGAGGGTGACATAAATGTCATGTTTTCCATCTATGTCTATGGCATCAGAGAAGAGAGACATACATTTAAAATAATAGAAAATAAATAATAAAGAGCAACAAAGCTGACTGTCTTCATCAGGTGAAGAGAAATAACATCTTTATGAACACACACAAAATCCTGGACCACCCAAAAAGAAAAAAAAAAATTTTAATCTAAAATCTAAATAGCCTTGCCAACTCCCTATATAACACTTATTAGGCACCCCACTGGAAAAGGAAATGGCAACCCACTCCAGTGTTCTTGCCTGGAGAATCCCAGGGACGGCAGAGCCTGGTGGGCTGCCATCTATGGGGTTGAACAGAGTTGGACACGACTGAAGCGACTTAGCAGCAGCAGCAGGCACCCCACTCCAATACTCTTGCCTGGAAAATCCCATGGACGGAGGAGCCTGGTGGGCTGCAGTCCATGAGGTCGCTGAGAATTGGACACGACTGAGCGACTTCACTTTCGCTTTTCACTTTCATGCATTGGAGAAGGAAATGGCAACCCACTCCAGTGTTCTTGCCTGGAGAACCCCAGGGACAGGGGAGCCTGATGGGCTGCCATCTATGGGGTCGCACAGAGTCAGACACGACTGAAGCAACTTAGCAGCAGCAGCAGACCAAGAATAACTTGCCTTGTTTAAAGTTGAATATTTTTTTAAAAGCATAGGATTTACCCAAAGATAATATAAGAAAATTTTAAAATGAAGAACAAAACCAAGAAAAGCAAATGCAATGAAGAACAGTGTTGCCGTGGAGAAAGTGAAAACTGTGATAGAAATCTAAAACACCTAATAAAGCAATTGTTCTAGTAAACAGGAGTACAAAGCACAGATGCAAGAGCTCAGGGAATGCACAGCCCAAGAAAGAGAGATTAAGTATGGACTGGCAGTATTTGGGAATGAAGTAGAACAAATAGAAATAAAGCAATCACAGAAAGAAAGGCAAAATCATAAGGAACACCAGGGAACCATATAAGGCAGAAAAAAGAGATAGGAAAAGTGGAAGCTTAAAAGGACTTGAGAGAAGATGACTGATCTAAAGAATAGCCAGAGTATGCATAATTATAATGGCAAGAAATAAAATGTAAATAATGGAAAAAATAAAAATTTAGAGACTGAATATACAAATAAACAATATTCAGACACATATCAGAGAAGGCAATGGCACCCCACTCCAGTACTCTTGCCTGGAAAATCCCATGGATGGAGGAGTCTGGAAGGCTGCAGTCCATGGGGTCGCTAGGAGTTGGACACAACTGAGCAACTTCACTTTGAATTCTCACTTTCATGCACTGGGGAAGGAAATGGCAACCCACTCCAGTGTTCTTGCCTGGAGAATCCCAGGGACGGGGGAGCCTGGTGGGCTGCCGTCTATGGGGTCGCACAGAGTTGGACACAACTGAAGTGTCTTAACAGACACATATAAGAAGACAACTATGATTTACTCTCTGCAGCCCAGGATACTAAACAATTTTCCTCTTAACAAGTAACCCAAAACGGCCAGGACCTGATCAATACTGCCAACTTCCTTAATTTTGCCTGCTTCCAATTAGAAATAATCAGAGAAAACCAAAAATGCTCCCTTAGTCACATAGGTCACCCCACTTATAGTTAAACTACCTAAAGTTTCCCCATACCCAAACCTTCCTCCAATCAGGGAGCACACCTGAAGTCTACCCTTTTTTCACCATAAAGCTTCCCCACTCCTCTGCCTACTTTGAGTTTTTGTCAAACACAACAGACATTTATTGACTTCCCTGTATAGCAAACTCTGAATAAATAGCCTTTGCTTGTTGTTTGGGTAGTCTGACTTTATTTCCACAACACTGTAAGATATAATTTTTTTAAAACCTGAATCTACCTATTGAGAGGTACACCATATCTTAGAGATAAGTAATGCTGAATGATGAATACTAAGACATATCCTAATAAATATTTCACTTTTAAAAACTGACCAGGTCTCCCGGGACTCCTAGGCATAGGTGTCTTTCTGTCCAGCTTTCATGACCTTCAGTGAATTCCAAAGATCAGGTTCAAATAGCTGCTGATCCAGGGAAGAGAGGGGATGCAGAGAAAGGGAGGAGCAGCCAAGAATCAAGAGTACAGCCTTAGGGCAGGGTCCTGGTTCTGCCTCAAGGGATAACAATATCTTTGAGCTCTTTATAGAACCAAGACCCCCAACAAATAGAATTAGCATTCTTCATTCCAGAGAAGACCCCTATTCTGAGGCTAGATTAAAGGAATCAGAGAAACTCATCAAGAGATTACCTGAGACTAGATTAAAAGAGTGCAGGCCCTGCACATACACTAATCTTATCAGCAACCCCAGTCTTGAACAATTACTATAAAACTCTTTACCAAATCCTCCTGTGTTGGGACACACAGTCTGGAAGGCAAGAGCCTGCTGTGTCCCTCTTTGTCCGGCAAAGCAATAAACCTATTCTTTTCTACTTCACCCAAAATTCTGTCTCTAAGATTCAGTTTGGCACTGATGCAAGAGGCTGAATTTTCAGCACCAATATCAAAGATGAAGAAGGACCCTTTAGGGTGGCTAGACAAAAAGAGTCACAAAATTCAAAAGGAAAAATAATTTGGCCTTGGATCTTTTCACAGCAAGTTCAGTTGTTGGGGGGGGGGATGCGGTGGGGGTGCAAAAAAAAAAATAAGAGTGGTGTAACACCTATGAAATCCTTAAAAAAAAAAGAGAGACACTCAAACATCTTTAAGTTTAAATAAAATTGCAATTTACATTTAAATAAAACAAGTAGAATAATTTGCATAAGCCTTTTTTAAGGAATTTAGTAGAAGCTAAACTTTATCCAACCAAGAGCTTACTGAAAAAATGGTGGCAAAGGACTGGTGAATAGCAGTTTCCTCTGTTTAAATGCATCGCTAAGACAAATGTGAGTATACTGTTAACAGAACAAAAGGTAAATCTTATATGTCCTGACAATGTGGAATTGTAACAAAAACTGATAGAAGGAGGAAGAAAGAAGATGAGAGTTAGGTAGATATTGATATAATTATTCTGCTGAGAATAAAGGAAAGGGAACCCTCTTACACTGTTGGTGGGAATGCAAACTAGTATAGCCACTATGGAGAACAGTGTGGAGATTCCTTAAAAAACTGGAAATAGAACGGCCATACAACCCAGCAATCCCACTGCGGGGCACACACACCGAGGAAACCAGAACTGAAAGAGAAGCATGTACCCCATTGGTCATTACAGCACTGTTTACAATAGCTAGGACATGGACGAAACCTAGATGTCCATCAGCTGATGAATGGATAAGAAAGCTGTGGTACATATACACAATGGAGTATTACTCAACCATTAAAAAGAATACATTTGAATCAGTTCTAATGAGGTGGATGAAACTAGAGCCTATTACACAGAGTGAAGTAAGTCAGAAAGAAAAGCACCAACACAGTATATTAACACATATATATGGAATTTAGAAAGATGGTAATGACAACCCTATATGCAAGATAGCAAAAGAGATACAGATGTAAAGAATAGATTTTTGGACTCTGTGGGACAAGGTGAAGGTGGGATGATTTGGGAGAACAGCATTGAAACATATATATTACCATATGTGAAATAGATCACCAGTCCAGTTCAATGCATGAAACAGGGCACTTAAAGCCAGTACATTAGGACAACCCAGAGGGATGGGGAAGGGGGTGGGAGAGGGGTTCAGGATGGGGGACACATGTACACCCATGGCTGATTCATGTCAATGTATGGTAAAAACCACCACAATATTGTAAAGTAATTAGCCTCCAATTAAATACAATTTTTTAAAGTGACAAAGACCAAATTGTACAGAACAGTACAAACAATAAAAGACAACATAAATGTAAATAGTATCAGGAGGTGGAGCAGGAGAAAAAAGGAAAAGATAATACATTAATTCTACCCATTGGCCATCAGAAAATTAATGGCTCCTATATAAAGAATAGACAGTGGAGGTATTTTATATTTATCCTATCAATAAATGTGAACAGGTGAAAATTATATTTTTAGAGAAAAATACATTCAGATTGGATCACAACATATAGTTCAAGTTTATTTGAATATAGAGGCATTATATATTGGGGCTTCCCTGGTGTCTCAGACAGTAAGAATCTGCCTAAAATGTGGGAGATCTGGGTTCGATCCCTGGGTCAATAAGATCTCCTGGAGAAGGGAATGTCTACCCATTCCAGTATTCTTGCCTGGAGAATCCCATGGACAGAGGAGCCTGGCGGGCTGCAGTCTACGGGGTCACAAAGAGTAGAACACGACTGAGTGACTAACACACACATACTAGGCAAATGCATTGCAGGAGAGCAAACTTTGCCCCCAAAATGTGTCATTGGTATAATATTTAAAGCTGCTCATCTTCTAAGAAATAGCAAACATGGGAAAAACTCTGAAAACCAAGCAGAAGTTATACTTTTGTAAGAAACATTTACATTTTTAAGGAAAATCTCCATTTTCAGGGGTGTCCTTGGCTGCACTAAGAAGAAAACGGAAAGTGTTAGTCACTCAATAATATCCAACTCTCTGTGACCCCATAAACTGTAGCCTGCCAGGTTCCTCTATCCATGGAATTCTCCAGGCAAGAATACTGGAGTGGGCTGCCATTCCCTTCTCCAGGGGATCTTCCCCACCTAGGGTAGTAAGAAGAGCTTGACAGAACCTCTAGAAACTCTTACCAATGGAGACAGCAATGACTTACACCTGCATAGACCCTGTCCCTTGTTCATTGTGCTTCTCTTGTAACCTGGAATAACTGACTCTCCCTACTTCTCAACACTCACTTTTGCCTTTAGCTGAGGATGGTATTTAAGGGGAAGGCTTTGGTTACACCGGCAAGATACTCAGGTTTTCTGAGTCCCTGTTTATGTTATTAAACTGAGTCTGCGTATATGTTATTAAACTCTTGTTTGATCTCCTATTAATTTGTCTTATGTAAATCTCATTCTTAGAGCAGCCAGAAGAACCTAGAAGGGTAAAGGAAAGTTTATTCCTCCCCTGCTGCTGCTAAGTCACTTCAGTTGTGTCCGACTCTGTGCGACCCCACAGACGGTAGCCCACCAGGCTCCTCTGTCCCTGGGATTCTCCAGGCAAGAATATTGGAGTGGGTTGCCATTTCCTTCTCCAATGCATGCATGCATGCTAAGTTGCTTCAATCATGTCTGACTGTGTGACCCCATAGACGGCAGCCCACCAGGCTCCTCTGTCCACAGGATTCTCTAGGCAAGAATACTAGAGTGGGTTGCCATTTCCTTCTCCCTCTTCCTCCCCAAGAGCATACAAAATTGTTTTTTTAAAAAGATCTGAACATTATACAAAGTTGGATTCAGTCCAAAAAAAAAGAAGTATTTAACAAGGCAAAGAAGCATATTTTATAATGCCAAAGGGTACAAATCTCAAAAAAGATAAAGGAGTATGAACATATACGAACTCTAGAGTAATATTCATAAAACAAATTCTCTGGGCTATTCAAACAGAAGTAGAGAACAGACACATCAGCCTTAGGATACTCTAGTCTCAGTCCATGATAAATAAGGGGAAAAAATAAGGTTATAAAAGACTTATTATAATAAAGTAAATATGACTGATTATTTAAGTAGGAAATTGAGGATGATACAAAGGAGTGGAAAGATATCCATGTTCTTGGATTAAAAGAATTAATATTGTTAAAATGACCATACTACCCAAAGCAATCTACAGATTTAATGCAATCACTATCAAAATACCCATGACATTTTTCAAAGGAGTAGAATAAATACTCCTAAAATTTATATGGAACCACAAAAGACCCTATATTGCCAAAGCAATCTTGAACAAAAAAAGAACAAAGCTGAAGGTATACACTCTCTGACTTCAGACTATACTACAAAGTAATCAGAACATCATGGTACTGGGGGGGAAGAAAACAGACACAAAGATCAACGGTACAGAATAAAGAGCCAAGAAAAAACCCCACACAATCACAGTGAAGTAGTCTTCAACAAAAGAGGCAAGAATATACAACAGAGAAAAGACAGTCTCTTTAATAAGTGGTGCTGAGAAAACTGGACAGCTATATGTAAAAGAATGAAATTAGAACATTTTCTCACACCATACACAAGAGGAAACTCAAAATGCATTAAAGACCTAACTAAATGTTAAGACCTGAAACCATAAAACTTCGAGAAAAGAACACAGGCACAACACTCTGACATAAATCACAGCATTATTTTTTTTGGCTCTGTCTCCTAAGGCTAAAGAAACAAAAGCAAAAAAAAAAAAAAAAACAAACAGGACCTAATTAAACATAAATACTTTTGCACATCAAAGGAAACCATCAACAAAACAAAAAGACAATCTACTTAATGGAAGAAAATATTTGCAAGCGATATGGCCAATAAGGGGTTAACATCCATATTTGTAAACAGCTCATACAACTCAATATTTTTAAAAAAAAAAAAATCTAATTGGCCAACAGGCATAGGGAAAAATGCTCAACAGTGCAAATTATTAGAGAAATGCAAATCAAAACCACAATGAGATATCAACTCACACCTCTCAAAAAGGCTATCATCAGAAAGTCTACAAATGCTGGTAAGAATGTGAAGAAAACTACACTGTTGTTGTAAATGTAAGTAGGTGCAGCCACAATGGGAAACTGTATGGAGGTTCCTCAAAAAACTAAAAATAGAACTACCATATGATTCTGCAATTCTACTCCGAGGTATTATCCACTGAAAATGAAAACACTAGTTTTTACACCCCAGTGTTCAAAGCAGCCTTATTTACAATAGCCAAGATATGGAATCAGTCTAAGTTTCTATCAAAACATGAGTGGATAAAGAAGATAACAGTGTATAAATATATCCGATGTAATATTACCTATGGAAAAAATGAAATTCTGCCGTCTGCAACAATATGGATGGACCTATAGGGTATTATGCTAAGTGAAATTAAAAAAAAAAAAAGAAATAATCTTATCACTCATGTGTGGAATATAAAAAATGAAACAAATAAGTGTATGTAATAAAAAAGAAGCAGACTCACAGATACAGAGAAGGAGCTAGTGGTAACCTGTGGGGAGAGGGATAGAATAGGGGCAAGCTAAGGTTAGGGAATTATGAGACACAAACTACAATGTATAAAATAAATTAACAACAAGGCTATATTGTAGAGGACAGGGAAATATATTACATTATTTTGTAATATCTTTAAATAGAGTGTAATCTATAAATATATCGAGTCACTAAGTTGTATATGTGAAACTAATATTGTAAATCAATTATACTTCAATAGAATTTTTAAAGAATGTACAAGAATGTTTATAGCAGTATTACTCATAATAGCCAAACAATGGATGCATTTTGATGTATTCACACAATGTCGAAATCAGTGAATTACAGCTACATGCAACAACATATATGAATCTCATACTTGAATCTTCCTTAGTCAAATACAAAAATATAAATACATATGATTCTATTTATAAAAAAACAAGCAAAATTAATTTAAGGTATCAGAACAGTGGTTGCTTTAAGGAATTCAGAGAGGGGAGTGGTCAGGGGCAAATATAAAAGGTATTCCTGGGATACTGGCTACATGAATGCTTACTTTTAATAACTTACTTGAGCTACAATCTTTTGAAGTAGCATTTTTCAACATGCTTGTTACACTTCAATTTTTAAAGATGATATCAAGAAGGTAAAAATTCAGTCAAAAGTATTTTTATCTTTTAAAGTATCTTTATTTCTATCATGCTATGCCACTAGAATGGTGGAGCTTGTTACAGCAGCTAAAACCACCCTAATACTGAATCTTAGATGTTACCAACATTCATTTTATAGATAAGAGAACTGTGGCCTAGAAAACTAAGGGATTTACCCAATATCAGAGCTAGTAACGGCACCCCACTCCAGTACTCTTGCCTGGAAAATCCCATGGACGGAGGAGCCTGGTAGGCTGCAGTCTATGGGGTTGCTGAGAGTCAGACACGACTGAGCGACTTCACTTTAACTTTTCACTTTCATGCATTGGAAAAGGAAATGGCAACCCACTACAGTGTTCTTGCCTGGAGAATCCCAGGGACGGGGGAGCCTGGTGGGCTGCCGTCTATGGGGTCGCACAGGTCGCACAGAATCGGACACAACTGAAGCGACTTAGCAGAAGCAGCAGAGCTGGTAAGTGACAAGCCCTGACCTCTGTTAGGCTTCAAATCTAGCATGTCATCTTTCTTTTTTCCTTCTGCACTATGTCTCACTGCCTCAATTAATGTACATACTAGTTAACACTCTCATCCCACTTGGCTTCCAATTAAGCCAATTAAGTAATAGGAAGTGATATGTATTCATTCAGCAAACAATTTCATATGATAGTGCCTACCCTAAAATTTTTCCTTAAATTACCTGAGTATCTTCCTGCAAGTCTTAGTAAGTCTGACAAACAGCACACGTTGAAAAATAATATTTTTCCCACGATCAAAAACTTCATTAGTTATTGAATCTCAGGTGCTTGGCTATCCAAAAACCATATATTTACACACACACACACATATGTATATAGTTTTATATAGTAATTTTGTTCACTTATTAGCATGAAAATAGGCTAGATTATTGTGATTAAGCCAAATTATTACCTATAATGTGTCTAAAAAGTGGTATGAAAGAAAGATCTCTTTGAAACAAACATGGCTGGACCAAAAAAAAAAGTGTGAACAAAGAAAATCTTATGTTTTAGCTGCCAAGAAAAGCAAACAATATACAATCTTAAGAACCTGTAAACTGACCCTGGTAACATTGCTGGGTATTTCTCTCCCAGTGAAAATCTCAGCCAGACCTAGTCAGATCTAGGTTTTTAGGTTAAGTGAGACACCCACTGGAGGCAAGAAAGAAACCAGCCCACTCACCATGTTCCCTAGCTAAGCTATGGGAGCCAGGTGCAGAGTCATCCAGGTGAGAGCTGGTTTTACCACAAGGAAAACTCAGCGGAACAGGTTTGTGACGTAATGATGAAGCCAGACTTCCCCATCTCCACTTTTGGTCACTTTCTGTTTCCTTGTATCTTGCTGTTATGGACTGAATTCTAACCCTAAAATCCATAGGCTAAAGCCCTAACCCCCAGTGTGACCATATTTGGAGATATGGCATTTAGGGAGGTAACGAAAGTTTAGAAAGGCCATGAGGGTTGTGCCCTGATCCAATAGGACAAGTGTCCCTGGAAGAGGAGGAAGAGCAATAGAGGTCTGTCTTTCCCTCCATATGCACAGAGGAAAGGCCAGATGAGGACAGCTGTCTGCAAGCCTCAAGGGAGCTCTCACCAGAAATCAAATCAACTGGCAATTGAGTGATAATCATGGACTCCTAACCTCCTGAACTGTGAGAAGGTAAATATCTGTTGTCTAAGTCACCCAGCTTATGGTATTTTGTTATAGCAGCCTGAGCAGGCTAATACACTTATCAGTTGGACAACCGTGTTGCTGCCAGATCATCTCCAGACAAAACCCTCCCTTGGTGGCATTGACATTTTCAGAGGGAGTGCTTAGAGACCCCAAAGGCTTCAGTGTCCACAAAGCTTGATCCCTAAAGTGAAATTCCAGGCACCAGGACACATCTTGCAGGGAGTTAGGTGCAGGAAATGAATTGGCAAGTTTGGATGGGGACAGATCAGAGAACCTTAAATGTCCAGCTAAGCATAGAATTTATTTCAGAGACAATGACGAGTCACTCCAAGTTTTTGAGAAGGATGTATCATGACCAAAGCTTCATTTCAGGGCTATAATGCTGCCAGCAGTGCAAAAGATTTTTATTATTACTATTAATTTCAGTGACTTTTATAATAGCTAGCATTTATTGAGCACTTAGTCTTTGCCAAGCATTCTATATGCATTGCTTCTATTTAATTAAATGTGAAAAAGACTTTGAAATGGACCAAAAACATCAGTGGATTTTTTTCAATAGAAAACTGGGCATGAGCTGGGTTATGATTTTCTTTTAGCTATTCTACAACTCTGTGAGATGTTAAAACTGATAACAATGCAAATAAATTTGTCAGTTGAAATGCAAATGAAATGTGCCCAGTGGAATACAACTGATTACTGCCTTCTGGATAAACTCAGTTTGCACCTATTTTTAAATTCATCTCAGCAATCTTTATTGCCTATATTATGTATGATTCTTTGAATTCTCCTTTAAGCCAGTGGTATCATCTTACTGCTTCCCTTTTAAATTAACAAGTTATGTACAGTCTTCGACACATGTTCATTTTATATTTGGATGTCATGATTTTACTTTTTAATGATTCTTACAATAACTGTATGAAATTGGTACCTTTATTATCACCAGCTTATAAAGAACCTGAGGCCTCAAGAAGGAAAGTAACCTTCTGAAGGCACACAGTGACCTAAACTAGGATTGGGATGGAAAACTATTTGTCTTACCTGACCAAATTACCACCCTCATCCCCAATGCCTAGAGCCTGACTCTGAAGTCCCCCCTTCACCTCTCTGTTGAGTGAGAAGCCCCCCTCCTACATAACATAGTTTCACCATCTACAATATTCCCACCATCAGCTGAGCCATCCGACCAAGTAATCTCTATAAACCAGTAACAGGAAAGTAGTAACAAGAATTCATGTTCTGTAACTGGAACTGGAAGACAGAATCTCCATCTTTTCTGTATATCGTATCAGTCACCACCTATCGGGCATATGTAGATGGAGGATGGCCATGGGACAGCATGAACGGACAGCAGAGGTGACCATTTACTCTGTCTGCTAATAAACTACCATGATCCATCACCATAACCAGAAGCTCCACTTCTCTGATTCTAATAATGGCACTGGGAGCATTGAAGATATTGTCCATGATGGTGATGCCTAATTACTCACTCTCACGTATCCCCAATGCCATGGATTTATGAGAGAAGTACTGTCAGCCTTACAAAATGAAATCATGTAATAATGATAATTTCCTAAAAGTATATAATACTGTGTGTTTAAGCCTTTTCATATCTATTATTATGAAATAGCCTTAGGAAATAGGCCAAATTTATAATAGCATTTTCATTTCATAGATGAAGAGATTAAGTTCCATACAGCTGAGGTGATTTACTCAAGGTCAGCCAGTAATATATTGCAAAAATGGGATTCCTTTTCTTAATCCAGATGAGCTCTATCTTCACTATCCCAAACTTTCCTCATCTTTCTTCCCCCTCTCACTCACACTCTCTCTCTCTCTCACACACACACACACACACACACACCTGGGCTCACATGCACACAATATCCACCTTAGCCGTGTCAGCAGGCCAGTACACCAGCTGCTCCTCCCCCCAACCCTGCAGCTCTAGGTTAATCCCTCCTCCTCCTCTGGGGCTTAATTTACGTGTCCCTTCTTCCATCATCCTGAACTAGACTGGACTTGTTCCCATGCTACCCTCCACTTCCCTGTGAGAGCATCTGTCACACTACAATGTAATTGCCTCCTTACTTGTCTGTCACTGTGGCACGCTGAAGATGATCAATAAATGCCTATCCGCTATTGAAAAGAATCCAGATATTGCCTCAGAACAGATGGAAAATCAGGTTAGACCCAGGTCTTCCCTAGAAGTCAGATGTAAACCAACAGCTGTGCTCAGACCTGGCTGTTAGTGAAGCTGAGCAGGCAAGTCTTCTGAATTTCTAACAGGCTATGTTTTCTAAAAGAAACAAGAGAGTTCCCCCTCAGGGCCAGCATTTCCCTAGGTCCAAATGTATTCCCAAAGAGCAAATTAAGCTCTTCAGAAAACTGTTTTCCACATTGCAGCTACCCAAAGAGCCACTTATACCTTCAGGGAAGACACACGATAAACATTTTGTCCCCAGCTGTGTCACCAGTGAAACGGAATGAGTCAGGCCTCCTGCCTTGGCTGGGAGGGAATATAAATTTGACCTGAATTCTCTCTTCTGCTTCTGATATCTGGCTTCTCTCTGACTATCTCCCAGTCTTCAGTAAAAATAGCTATTAAAAATATTTATTGAACTCTTCCTAGATGCTAAGCACTGTTCTCAGCACTTGAGATTTGCCAACTCATTTAATCCTCACAACAATCACATGGGGCAGGTACCATTATTATCCCCAGTTTATAAATGAGGAAGCTGAGGCACAGAACGACTAAAAAAAATCCTACCAAGGTCACACAGGTAGTAAGTAGTAGAACTGGGATTCAGTGCCAAGCAGTCTGGCCTTAATGACCTGAAGGACCAGTTCAGGCCCTACCATGTTCTCCAAGAGGCCTACCTGACCACCCCAGGCCAGAGTTAAATCTTGCTTCTCCTCTAAAGTCCTACAGCAACAATTTATTTGGCAATTAATTCCCCATCTGGTATTCTTGTATGGAAGTCAAGGTCTAAAGATGGTGTCCCTCTCCTTCCCTCAGGTCCAGATGAAAGTCTTCACCTTGTATAGTATGCTATGCATCACAAAGGGGATGGAGGGCTCAGAAGGTCAAGGGAAGATGGGTTGGATATGCAAAAGGAGAGCTTAGCATTACTAGTTAAGAGGATACTTGTCACCCAGCAGAAGAGGCTGGGAATATTCTTAAAGGAAAATATCTGCAAGATCACTCATCAACTCTTAGAGGATGGAGGGCTCTAATGTTTCTCATTGACTCAAAAAAGCAAAACAAAATGTACCGTGTCCTCTATTAGACAGGACAGGAGACCTGGAGCCCTGGAGGCCCGCAAGGAGGCAGTGCCACAAGAGGTTAAGCTCCAGGCTTTGGAGCCTGCTTCCTCATCTCAGTTGACAAACGCTTTGTAATTAATGATGTGGGGATGACAATCTCTATCCTATTAGGCCAATTCTTTTGCAGAAATCAATAGTCTGTCAGAGGAAATCCTTTTGGGCAGAGACTGTTTAATCATCTTCATTACCATCATCATTATCGTCATGATAACAGTTATTGAATTCTTATGTGCAAGGCACTGTATATGCATTATCACAGCTCATCCTCCCATCAGTAGAAAATGTTTACTAAATATTGGATGGCACAGACTGATTCTTCACATTCAACCAAGCTAGTGCCTGTCCTCAGATGGTTTAATTTCAGGTCCTCAACAGAAGATCCACCGAAAATACAACAACAAAACCTCTGATATGAACAATATTGAAAAGCAAGGTTTCTACATAAATGGTTGGTAGGATTTATTATGGCCTAAGGAGTGGGTGTGAATCCTTCCTCCACTACTCAGTAGCTCTGTGACTACAAGCAAGTTACCAGATCTGAGTATTTCCCCAAACATAAAATAGAATAGAATATCTCACCAGAGCTGTGATGATAGGATACAATGGCTGAGAGTGCCTAACACAGTACACCCCCAGCATACTATGCCAAGGAGCTTATCACCTGTGTTCTGGGAGTTTTACAGTCTCAGGTCTTATGTTCAAGTCTTTAATCCATTTTGAGTTAATTTTTGTTTATGGTCTAATATAGTGGCCCAGTTTTATTCTTTGCGTCTGTCCAATTTTCCCAACATCATATATTGAAGAGGCTGTTCTTTCCCCCACTGTATATCCCTTTCCCCCATTATGTATTTCCCCACTGTATATCCTTTGTCAGAAATTGGCCATATATGAGTGAGTTTATTTCTGGGGTCTCTCTTCTGTTCCACTGACCTGAGTGTCTGTTTTCATGCCAGTACCATACTGTGTTAATTACTATAGCTTTGTAGCATACTTTAAAATCAGGGAGTGTGATGACTCCAGCTTTGTTCTTCTTTCTCAAGTCTGCTTTGGCTATTCAGGGTCTTTTATGATTCCATACAAATTTTAGGTTTGTTCTATTTCTGTGAAAAGTGCCATAGGAATTGCGATAGGGATTGCATTGAATATGTAGATTGCTTTGGGTGGCATGGGCATTTTTAAAAATCAATTCTTCCAATATATGACCATGGAATATTTTTCCATTTATATGTATCTTCAATTTCTTTCATTAATGTCTTATAGTTTTCAACATACAAGTCTTTCACTTTCTTGGTTAAATTTATTCCCAGGTATTTTTTTCTTTCTGATGCAATTGTAAACAGAATTGTTTTAGCTTCTCTGATAGTGCATAGAAATGCAACATATTTTTGTTCATTGATTCTGCATCCTGCAACTTTACTAAATTTGTTTATTCTAAGAGGTTTTTCATGGAGTCTTCCGGTTTTTCTACACATACCATTTGCAAATAGTGAAAACTTTACTTCTTCCTTTCCAATTTGTGATTCCTCTTATTGCTTTTTCTTGCCTAATTCCTTGGGAGTATTTCCAGCATGAAATAACTTCCAACTTTTATTTTCCCTTGGACCTGCATTAGTTACTCAGTTCTTAAGCCTTTGGGGGAGGGGAGCAGGGGGAGGTAGAAAGTAGAAGAAAGAGATAGCTTTCTGATAATTATTCTTTTCCTTGTGTTCCCAAATACTTGGTTTGGGCATGTATGGCTGAAACTGAGTATGGTAGGTTCTGAAACTGTACCAGTTCTCTCTTAAGACAGATCTTGCCTGAATTCCAAGGCAAAGACTGGTCTTTTTAATTGTTCTCCCTTGAAGCATTTTCCCTTCCTCTTTGCTGAAATAAAACTCATGCTTGCAGGCCCAGTTAAAATTCTGCTTTCCATGGAGCATTCCCTGACCAACCCTTGTACCCTGACCAATACTTCTCTGAACACCTGGCTCTTACTCATTATGCCATTCAGCTCAAAGGTACTCTACTGGACTTTTGACATGACCTTGACAAACTTGCCTCCTACTGATATTTAACTCTTCAAATGGGACCTTTCTTCACTCTTCTACTCTGCCTCTGACCACATAGAGAGCTTAAACTACCTGTATATTTTACTGTTAACCATCTTGGACAATGAATTTGTAGAAATGTCTGCTCCATCACTACCCCTGCCATCTATTTAAGTAATCAAAGCTTACGGCTTTCTTGTCTAGTCTGTATGTGGTGGCACACCTGGGGGGCTGCACCCTGGGGAAAGAGGACCCTCTCCCACAACACACACACCCAAAGACCACAAACAAAGGGGAAGTTGCTGGCAGCTGAAAAGCTTTTGCCTCCAACTGCCTTCTAGTCTCCAGGGTGAGAATTATTCAGCTGGTTTGGGTGAACAACTAACTCTAAGTCAAGATAAAACTCCAGCCTTCTGGAGTGTGAAGAGCTAATAAATCTTTAGTGAATAAGATTTTCTAAATGGAGCTTCTTTTATGAGGCAATTTGTGAACATTCTGGCTTTTTTCTACTGGAGCAGCAAACTGCAACTACAAAAATTAAGATGGTACATGGGGCTGGGAGTGCAGACGCAGGAAAGATAAGGACTCAAATATGGTTCCAGACAGGACTTCCTGGTTTAGTGGGGCTCGTTCTCACTGTCCCTTGCTCACTAATCCAGGCTGCTTTTAGGGAAGCACAATCCCAAGACAGAACCACCTGCACTCCAATGGAACAAGACAGCATGACATCGTGCTAAAACCATGGGAGCATGAATATTAATCCTGTGGTTGGTTAACAACTTCAAGGTCTGTCCCCAAGAAAGATTCTCCCACTACTTGGGTTGCCTGTAGAGTGTTGTGTGTGTGTGTGTGTGTGTGTGTGTGTGTGTATTTGGGATGAGGTTAAGGGAGCAGTGACAAGAAGGCTTGTTGCTGTTTTTTGCTGGTTCATTTTGGTGAATAAAATATAGGGCACTTTAATTATTTGAGAGTTCAGATTATTTAAAATGTTTTCAAATAACTCATCTGGCAATAGTTCTTTGTGCCAAAGTAGAAACAGACATGAGGAGGGAAGGGGCAAAAAGGTGTATAGACATGAGGCCAATAACATAGTGAGTTCAGAAGGAGTTGAATATTTCTGAGTACCAGCTACTATCTGTCTGGAGGTTTCCACAATGTAATTTCACAAGAGGAATTGTTAAAGTTGTATGCCATGTGGCTTACAAGGATTTTTCTCAATTAATCTCATCGCTATTACTCCCCTGTTACAAATGGGAAAACCAAGGCCAGGAAAAAACCACCTGCTCAACATTATACAATTTGCAATTTAAATAGAGATGCAAACCAAGGTCACCTCACCCCAGGGACAGAGTTCCTAACCCCTATGTGGTGCTGATTTCCACTGCAAGGAGCCAAGAGACCACCAGAGCATGGCAGTTGTAAAGGTGTCTCCTCAGAGCTCTGCCCTGAGGTCCTCGCTCAGAGTGGAGCTCTCACAAGGTGACGTGTCTGCAATGCAGAAGGCACTTGTTGGCAAGGGACACATCCACTGGAATTTGCCAGCCCCAGGAGTCAGGCAGCCTGCACTCATCCTGGGGCCCTGCCCCCAAGAGCTGCATGAATTTGGCCCATTTTTATATTGGACTTCAACAGGACACAGTGATGTAACGCACAAGTTGCTGAGAAAAGCCCAAGTCAATGCCATGATGGAGGACATGCTTTGGAGGTTCTCTAGTGAGTCAAAGCAGTAACATCCCAGGGAGCCCCTTCCTGCTCCTGGAGGGCCATGTGCCTGTGACTAGGCTCATGAGCTGATGCTGATCCAAGGGTTATACCCATCCCTAGGATACTGCAGTTCTCACGTGGACAAAGCCTTAGCCAAAAGATTCTATCACCACAGGAAACATCAGGTGCCCTTTCCTCCACCCACTTATATCCCCTGCTCACGTGTGCCCTTTTGGACTATGGATGTCACCTCCAAACCCCACTGCTTTGTGGCTGGTAGAGTGGGTACCCTCAGATCAACTGCTGTCAAATCTCCTGTGTCTCCACTCAACAAAGCAGACTATTTGAAGAATGACTGCCAGATTCAGAGGGATCATGCACGGGATATTAGATATTGGGATATACTGTTGCAGTTTTGAAAGAAGGGCCATGGATATCAGGATATCAAAGGAAGTGGTACACAGAACTCCCAAGCAAACATTCATAAGGCAAGAATTTACAGGAATGAAGGAAAGCCTAGTTTGTGATGTGTGGACCACATAACAAGATCAAGGATACAAAACTGAGTTAGAGAAGGATTTTAAGAGAAGCTGGAAGAGAGATTTCCTTGGAGAGAAGGGTTGTGAGCTGTGACTCCTGACCCCATCCTGCTCTGTTCAGGGATAGGGATGTGTGGCCTCTAACCTTTCATCTAGACAAGGGCCCCAAGGCAACCACTCGGGATGCTCTGAAGTGTGATTTCTGCCACTGGGGGTTGCTAAAGACTGGTGCAGGCCTTACTTCTAGGAAGATCACAAGGACTGTAGACTGAGGCCTGATTCCTGCCCAGGAAATGTAGAAGTCAAGAAGGTGATGCTATCTTCTCTCTCCCACACAAGTCCTGTTTCCTCTACACACTGACTATGGATCAACACACTGGGAATACACCTGCAATCCGGTCCTCCCTGACAACTAAAACTGCTCGATGGGAGCTGTGAAGGGCAGCTGCTTTAGGATGAGCCTGTACTCCCGAGGAATGTGGGAGCTCCCTGCACTCTGTGAGCCACAAGTGCGCCATCCACAAAAAAAAAAAAAAAAAAACCTGGTACGCAGTCATCATGGGTAGCAAGAGGTGGGTTTGTAAGGTTTGGGAGACCTCAACTGAAAGAGGTTGGAGGTACATACAGTGTCCAGGAGCTTAGGAAGGAATCCCAAGGGAATGCCTGTAATAGCAGGACAGGGAAAGGGCCCAGCAGGGAAACCTGGAAGAGCTTACCTAAAGTACTCAACACTTGAAAGCCTTCTTTAACCTAACCTTCCTGGCCGGGGAAGACTGCAGGCATCCAGCTAATGAAAACCAGCTATCCCCTCCCCTGTCTCACACTAATCCCTGGGACATCAAAACAGCAACAGACAGAGGGGGAGCAGAGGAAAAGCACAAGGCAAGGTCCTCTTCCTATATGAGGACTTCTGGAGACAGGTCCAAGCTGCGGAGGTGGGGCAGGAGAACTGCTCGTGGTGGTCCAGTCAAGATTTAATAAATATTTTGGAGTGGATATTCTGATTCCTGAGCTGACTTGTGTAACTGATAGAGTCCATGGGACTGTATTGCCTGAAAGTGAAAGCGAAGTCGCTCGGTCGTGTCCGAACTCTTTGCAACCCCTCGGACCACCAGGCTCCTCCGTTCACGGGATTTTCCAGGCCAGAATACTGGAGTGGGTTGCCATTTCCTTCTCTAGGAGATCTCCCCGACCCAGGGATTGAACCTGGGTTTCCCGCATTGTAGGCAGACGCTTTATCATCTGAGCCACCAGGGAAGTATTGCCTGAGGATGAGCATAAAAGCCAGGGAGCTTTCCAGAACAGTCCTTCAGGGGCTAAGAGCTCCCCACCTAGTCACATCTGAATGTGGGTGATGTGGTGTTCTCTTTCCCACACCAGTCCTGTTTCTTCCAAGTACTGGCTAGAAATCGGCACACTGGGAATACACCCATAATCAGATGCTCCCTAACAACCAGAACAAAACGGTCCAGTGGGTTCTCCTCTCCATTTCAAACAGGCGCATTTGTCCTTCATTATCCCCATATCCCCACCACAAACACACCACCTGAAGGCAGCTTTCTGAAGAGCATTCATGGAGACAATTACCACCTGCAGTCAAGAGGGGGACTGAGGACTTTTATCCCCCCAACTGCTCTCAAACCCATCCTTAGCTTCTGTAGGATATGATTTGGGGGTACCTCCCAGAAACCCTCCTGCTCCTAAAACTTCCCACCCCTCGTCTCTCTCATCAGCCTGCCTCACTGCAGAATCTCATCACTTGTCATAGCCACATGTTTGAATTAAATATTCTGAGAAAGGTCAGGCATTTTATGTTCAACATTCACACATCATTGTGACTTTTTATATTTCTCAACATTTTAACATATGACTATTATTTAACATTATCACAAGTATCATGACTAAAACCAAGTAATTTTAACACTGACTATGCTTTTTTTAAAAAAATACACATGCCCTCCAGAACTTGTGATCCTTCTATCTCAGACGGCTCACACACCCACCAAACCCCATCATCTAGGCTGAGTACATGGTATAAGAAACAAAAAAAGTGAAGCTTAATACTGGTTTGTCAGAGTGCAGCGGAAAACGGGAGCAGGCTTGCTGTAGATTGTACCAGAATAGCGGGGTGTCACCAGGGAAAAGCAGTCTTAGGCCAAGGAGACACAGGCGGCCAGTTGGGACCTTAGGGTTTAATTTTCTACCTCCTGCTACAGAACCATAATTTTTTTCAAGAAGATAGAAAACGATATGTTTGGATTCAAGACTGCAAAATTTTGCCTCATAAAATAGCATTCCATCTATTATATAACTTATTGTTCATCTACAAAGGTGTTTTAGAAAACCAGCTGGAGAGCAGAGCAGAGAGAAGGCAGCTTTGAAATCAGACAGTCCAGCACCTTTTAACAAGCTCCATGACCCTGGGCACATTCTTTAGCTCCTCTGGGACTCTCGTCTCATCAGTAAAAATGGATAAAAATAGATACCCTGAACGTCTGCTGGGAAGCTTGGACCATCGCTAGAAAATGGGTCAGGCTCAGCGCGTTGCACACACTAGGTGCCTGATGTCATTTTCAGCCATTTGTATGAAGGATCACAGAAGCTCTATCTTCAGACTTGCATACCAGGAGAAACAAAAAGATGAGGGCTTAAGAACCCCATAAGAGAAAATATAAGGGAAGCAGGGGTTTTCCCCACAGGCATTGATAATGTTGTAGTCCTGCTGCCATCTGCCTAGGGTGGAGCAGACCCAGGGGCATAAGTCAGACAGTGCCACCCTCCCCCGCCCCCACCACCCTCAGCAGGAGCTGCTTCACCTTTACTGTCTTGGGATCCTAGGAGAAAAATCACCCCTGGAGAACCTGGGAAAACCTCAGCCCCACCTCATCCAGGTCAACCCTGAAAGGAATGGGGTGTAGGGGAATCCCCAAAGGCCACGTAGCTGAAAAGGAAAAAGTCAAGCAGAAAGGAAATGGAAAAGCCCCCCAAAACTATCCTTGTCAGTTTCGTAGTCCTCCCCATCCCCACTACCAACCAGAGACATGCAGAATTAATTAGAGTCACACAAAGCCAGTCTTGTCACACTCCAGGCTAGGAGCTGACAGGCTGTTATCTGCACCAGCTGGCTCTTCGCTGGCACTAACAGGAAGGCGTCCCGCTATCTCCCCATCTTCCTTATCAACAGCCCCAGGCACAGCTGTAGCAACCCCAGCAGAAAGACTCCAGCCAGGCTTCTGATGAGCCCAGGCACTGCTGCAGCCTTCCTGTTTCTCGGGATGAGAGTCTCTCCCCCAAACTGCTTAGGGCTCTCGAAGTTAGGTCTCCTTCTTACTGCAGGGGTGGGCACTGAGGAGATGCAAGGGAAGATGTGGCTGCTGGCCCTTGGACTGAGCAGAGGAGTCACTTTCTAGTGTGTGGGGGGGTCTTGTCTGTCGGGGTAATCCAGTCCCATTATTCCAACCTAACAGGCCAAGTGTGGCCCCAAGGCTGCCTCTCAGCCTAGTGGCAAAACTCAGCCTCTCTCCTCAACCCCTGGTTCCCTGCCACTGCAAGGAGTCTCACCCTTCTCCCTTCTGCAAGGAGAGAAAATTCTACAAGGATCCCTCCCCTGCTCAATGCCTGTCATTTTCAGCACCATAACAGACTTCTTATTTAAGGCAAGGTAGGCAGTTTTGTATTATTATTATAAAACCTTTCAACTCAGGTATAATTATATACATTTTACATTTTGAAAGAGTGAAGGCTATAGATGTTAACTAACATGCCCCAAATCACAAGTTTACTAACAATAAATGAGGATTTTAACCAAATTCGCCTGCCTGAAAAATCTGTGCTCTTTTACAACAAGAAACTATTCTCTAATACCAGGCTATAGACAGGAATGTAGGTGACCACAGCTCCCAAACCTAAGACAATTAGGTGACGCCCGTTCCTCCCCCAACCCCGAGGAAAGCCTCTTTGAATTGAGGACACCTCTAAGCTTCTGTGCCACAGGTTAGGTCTCGCAACATCTGGGGAAGTTGATCTGTTGATGCCTGGGACGTAGATAAATAACCGACCCAAATGCTCCCCTTCTACAGTACACAGCCATGGCTGAGAAACAACCCGACCTGGGGCCATATCTCACAGCCTACCTTGCACCCAGAGTGGCCAGAAAGCTGCTCTTGCCGACAGAATGTAAGCAGGAGCGATGTCCACCACACACGGACTGACGGTTTTAAGAAGTAAATGCACTGTCTTCTCCGTTTCTTTCTCCTGCTTATGGTTAAAAGGAGAGGACGCCATGACGTGCAGGCGTGCCCAAACTTAGCTACACATTAGAATCACCTGACACTTAAAAAAAAACACAAAAACCAACGGAGGACCACACCAGAAACCAATTAAATCGGTATCTCTGGCGGGGGGAGCGGGTGGGAACCAAGAACCCTTGTTAAAGCTGCATAGGAAACGAGGATTGAGAACCACTGCACTACGGGGATGGTGAAGCCACACGATGGAAGAAACCTGGGTCTCTCAACACTAAGGAGAAAACCCACCCACTGACAATAAACACGTGTATGTATTTGACGTGCATTTGATTTTTAATGAGCGAGGAACCTCCAGTGTGTTTTAAGCTACTGATACTTGGGGGTTTTGTTTCTTACGGCCACCAGTATTACACTAGTAACTAATGTAGCCTGTTAAAACACAGACTTTTCTTTATTCCAAAGGAAACTTAAGAAGCTCTTCACTGGTCCTACCTTCCATGGGGTTCAATCTCTGATAGCTGGAAACTAAAAGGCACTTCTCTGTATCCTGAGGCCCACACGATCAAACTAAACTATGCTGAAACCAGAAACCTGCAACAGGACTCATTCCAAGAGCTCAAATATTGCTTCTAATACCTTCTCATTCATTATCTTGTTTCATCCTCATAAAAGCTCAAGGAGGAAAACCTACGTGATATGATGGTACCCTTTACAGATGGAAAAAGTGTGACCCAGAAAGGAAAATTGACTTACCTCAAACTTACATGGCCATTGAGCAGCACAGCCAAGCCTAGATCTCAGTTATCTAACTTTCCCACCATACCCTGAACCCTCATGATCTACGAGGCAGTACGGTGAACTGGGTAAAAGCACGGCCGCAGAATCTTACTGTCAGAGTCATGCTCAACTCTGCCACTTGCTAACTATGTGACCTTGGGCAAGTTACATAGCCCCTCCGAGCCTCAGCTACAAATTGGGAATAATCTAGTTATTGTAAGGAATTAAATGATACAGTTCCCATAGAGGTCACTTAGACTGCTTCCTGGTACATACAAAGCATCCACAGATAAATACCTATATTACTGGTCTGTGTAACTCTCACATCAACCCTATAATACAGGCACCATCAGCATTTTGGTAATGCAGAAAAGAAGACTTAGAGAAGTAAAAGAAGGTATCTAAGGTCACACAGATGAGAAGCAACAAAGCCAGATTCAAATCAAGCCCATTCAATGCCAAAGTCCATGCTGTTAACCACTATGACTTATGCAAAGACATAAGTCTGCTCTCTCACAGAGCAGCTGAAGGGGCTCTGGGAAGACTCCCCTACTCAAACTATCTCCCCATGAGCCAGCACAGTTGCTATTAGCCCTTCAAGATAAGGCATCTCACTCTAAGTTCCTTCTACAAAATAGGAACCCCTCCAACCAACTCATATACACATGACTAGCTGCAAGGATCACCAGAGAATGGAACTCTGGGGTTACTGACTTTGTCCTGAGTTTTATTTTGTTGGGGGGTTGGATTGGAAACCAAGGTATCATCTAAGGAGAGCAGGCTTGGATAGGAGCTACACTGAGCTGATACAAAGAAGGCTCAACAAGGAGAAGTGGTTACAGAAGGGGAATTTTCCACAAGGTCACTGCAGTTTAGGGGTGCCACATTTTTGTATTATCTGGAGCAGAAAGAAAAGGAGGGAGACATGGTGAGGAGTTAGTACTATTGCACACCATGTGGGCAGATTCAGGGAAAATGTGGCTGGGTGTTAAGATTTATCAGCAGTGTTTAAAAGTCTCTGTTTCTTAGCCTATCCTAGAAAATCATTCCATAAATGTGGGAGATCATAGGTGGATGGGTGGGTGCATAAGTAAATGGAAGGACAGAGAAATGGATGGATGGGGAGGTAAACAGACATGGATGGATCAATGAATGGATGGAATGGGTGGATCTCTATGCCACATATATTCATTCTTTGTTTGCAGACAGAAGTACTTTTAAACAGTGCTCATTAGGAATTGGTGTAGAGCATTGGAAATGGTACCATAACTAATTTAGTTTTCTATGTCACTGAAGCATATTTATACTAACCCATAGAGTCCATAGGACTTCCCTGGTGACTCAGATGGTAAAGAGTCTGCCTGCAACGCAGGAGACCTGGGTTCAATCCCTAGGTCGGGAAGATCCCCTGGAAAAGGAAATGGCAACCCACTCCAGTATTCTTGCCTAGAGAATTCCATGGACAGAGGAGCCTGGCAGGCTACAGTCCGTGGAGTCGCAGAGTCAAACATGACTGAGCGAGTTTCACATACGGTCCATAGGGTCACAAAGAGTCGGACACTACTGAGTGACTAACAGTTCACTTCATTAGCCCCATATAAGGACTTAATAGTTTTCCATCATCACATGCATCAGCTATTCTTCTATCCTCTCTGCACGCTCTCCCTTAGATACCTAATTTTATCCCATGTAAAGTACTACCTACTAGAAAAGAACTCTAGCAACTCCACCCCAAGCCCTGTCCTCTGTCCTGATCTCCCATCCTCTCCCTAGCTGCCTGCTCTGTGTGTTCATCTGGACATCTCCACATCACTTCAACATGATGCTGACAACTCTTCTCCAACTGCCTTATCTCTTCTGTTTCTAAAGACATAAGTCTCCATTCTCCAAAGTTGTAGTAATAAACTTCAAATCAGTTTTTATTATTTCCTTCCCTCCACATGTGATCAATCACCATGTCATTTTATCTTATGATGACAAAGGCCTTTTGAAAACGTTCCCAGCCATGCACATATTTATTCATTCATTTATTCATTAATCCTACTCAAAGTATTCATGCCTCTGTACTCTCAATGCTGAGCTCTGCACTAGGGATTTAAAGACGAATAAAACACAGTCACTGACCTGAAGGATCTCAGTATCTCTGTAAATACTTCATAAAGTAATGTGTTGACTATGTCTGTCCCCTCCTCAAACAATTTTTGGCAGCACCTTATTGTCAGGAATCCATAATCATTGCCCAAAACCTGTCTTGGACTTGGCCTTGGAGGCTGGTGTTTAATGCAAATTCAATTCTGCACTCACAGAATAATTACTGTGAGTTGTAACCAGCCATATCAGAGCCTGGGCCCATGCCCCACATCTATACTCAGAATTATGATGCTGAGACTTGGGATGCTGACTTGAAGCTCAGAGAAATAGCAGAATTGGCTAAAATTAAAATATTGGTGATAAATCAGATAGTCACCTAGAGCTAGGAAAGTTCATGCTGATAGAGCAGGAAAAAAAAAGTACTGATAATAATAGTAAAAATAGTCTCCTGGAATATAAGAAATCCAGAAGTTCAAGCCCAAGTTAGCAGTTCTGGCACTTCTGAACCAGGCAAGGTGTGGACCCTAAGAATATCACATTGGTTCCCAGGATGACCTCTGTGATCCATCTGCCTTAACATTCCCTCCCATAGGGGTCCCAAAGGAAAGTTCTCAACAAAAACCTTATGAAAGAACTTGAAAAAAGAAGAACAGGGACTTTCCTGATAGTCCAGTGGTTAAGACTTCACCTTCCAATGCAGGAGATATGGGTGTGATCCCTGGTTGGGGAGTTAAGATCCCATATGCCTCTCAGCCAAAGAACCAAAACATAAAACACAAGCAATATTGTAAAAAGAAAAAAAAATCAATAAATACTTGTAAAATGGTCCTCATTAAACAAAAAAGAAAGAAAGAAAGAAAGAAAACTAAAAAAATGAACAGGAGGACCAAAAAGGAAGAGAGAAAAGAAAGTTGAGCCTGTGCAAAGCCTCAGTAAACTAGAGAGGTAAAAGGGATCTTTTCAGATTAAGGGGAATATCCAGTCTCTAGGAAAAGTGCTCTCTCCCTATCATTCTGAAACTCAAATCTCAGAAATCTTCAGACTTAAGAAGGAGGGAAAACCACTTTGGGCATGAAATAATCTTAGGGTTGTAGTTGAGGCTATCTGCAAGGAGGGGGCTTCCCTGGTGGCTCAGTGGTAAAGAATCCGCCTGCCAATGCAGGAGACATGGGTTTGATCCCTGAGTTGGGAAGATCCCCTGGAGAAGGAAATGGTAACCCACTCCAGGATTCTTGCCTGGGAAATCCCATGGACAGAGGAGCCTGGTGGGCTACAGTCCACGGGGTCACAAAAGAGTCAGACACGACTTAGAGACTAAGTAACCAGAAGGAGGAAGCAAACTGAGTAAGGGACCCAATGCAACAAACAAAAAGCTAGATGAGCATCATAGGCTTGGTGTGTGCCCTTCCTGAATGGAGCACAGGTCCCAGGCCCAGATGGGCCAGCTTTGATGAATTCATAACAGAGATATAGAGTGTAAGAACTAGAAAACATCTATGCTTTATATCTGAGGAGCCCGAAGCTGATGGATGTTGATGGAAGAGGACATTAGCTTCATCCTGATTGACTGCCAGAGGCTCCAGGAACAGTCTTTCACTTTTTCCCACCCTACATGATCTTCCAAACAGAGACTGATCTAAGAGAATAATTTGCTTAATCTTCTTTAAAATTCAAATATAGACAAAAAGTTTAAGGGTTCTTGTCCCTTTATCTCTTAAGGATAATTTTACTCTAATCAGATGCTACTAAATGTTAAACACCTAGTCCTGGGAGAGAAAGGGGACTCAAATGAGAGTCCCTCCTGGGTACTAAGGAGGAAAATAGATAGAAATAGAGATGGACAAGTGGACAGGGGCCCAAGACTCTGGACTTTAGAGAAAAATGTGAATCTGGTACTGTCACCTGCTTGGGTGCTTGATCTCCACGTTAGTCCCTGAATCTTTTTGTCCAGATTTCTCTTTTGAAGTCGAGACTTGCCTATCTTACAGGATTGTTAAAAGAATCAACTGAGACAAGATCTCTGGCATGGGTGTTGGTTCTCTTCCATTCTTTCTCTACTCAATTTGACCTTCCCTCCAGCTAGTGAACATTATATCTCCCCTACATAACGCTGACCACCTTGTTGTCCATCTCATGTCATGGGCTCTGCCAGTGCCAGTGAAGGTGATAGATTTAAATTTGCATTTCCTTCCCAGCAACAACTTCTCTCTTGTTCTCCCTTGGGCCATAAGAAGAGGTGGCGGAGGGCGGGGGGTGGGGAGGGCGGAGGAGGGGCGTGGCGGGGTGGGGGAGAAGCCTAAGGCTGGTATCATCTGTTAAGTGGGTAATGGAACAATGATGGAGTATTCCATGGCCAACAGGTTACCACTTTGATCCCTCTGCCTCCACCCAGTCCTTCGAGCCTGGAAAGTGCCTTGATCACTGGCCAGGAAACCTGAGTTCTGGTCCAGGCTCGACTTGCTAAGTAATCCTCAGCATCCTATTTATTGTCTGAGAAGTGCATTTCCCAATGCGTAAAATGGAGACAGTAATACATCCCCATCCTCCATAGGGTCCGCCACACAGGCACTCACAGAGGTTACACCAGACAACAGATTTTGAAGCTAAAAATGCTTTATAAGCCTAAGACTTTATAAACATTATTTTATTCGGATGGCTGGAGGGAAGAAATGAAAACAATTTAGGACCAGGGTACTGACTTCAAGAGGAACCTGCCCTTATGAGTCCAAAGGAAGAAAGGAAGGATGGGTTGGGGCAAATTCCACCCCATGTCCTGACGAACTGCTGTTTCTTCATGTGCCTGGAAGAGTTGGGAAGATCAGAAGAAACGTGTATATTTACCAGCTAAGCAAAGAGAAAAATGCCACCATAAAACCAAGGGGGAGATGACATAATAAAACAATATAGAGTGTCCTATAACCACAGAAACAATAACAACGCCAAAACAGAAAGAGCTTATTAAGTTAAAACAACAGTAAATCTGTCAGAACACCCATAGAAACTCTCATCTCAGGATAGTAAAAACCCTCTTCCAGGCCTATTGTCTTATGCTTTCATTAAGCTACAGTTTTATAAGGTAAAATATTGCCAATTCTTGCTCAATTCCCAGAATAAAATCTAGTTAAACTCTTAATTTGGGAGATACATCTTCTGCAAGTGACAGATCCTTAAGGGACAGTTCCTGAAACCTGATGACTGGGGAGACAGAGAACCAAGCCACAGTGGGGTTGCCCAACAGTTTGGATTTGGGACCCTACCCCGCTGTCCAGGCTACTCTCTTACCACAACCGCTGGCCCCTGCTAACGGAGGAAGAATAGAACAAGGAAGCTGATGTTTCTTTTTCTCTAGCTAAGAGGGTTCGGATCTCAGGGGAAGCTGACGTCCAAAGCAGCCAGCTCCATTCCCTCTTTAGCAAACTAGGTCTACAGTCCCTGCAAATCCCTGTGTCCACCACTTCCATATACACCAAGCAGCATGTAACCAAGGAGTTCAGGATGCTTCCCTGGGGGCTCAGGTGGTAAATAATCAGCCTGAAATGCAGGAGACCTGTGTCTGATCCCTGGATCGGGAAGATCCCCTGGAGAAGGGAATGGCAACCCACTCCAATATTCTTGCCTGGAGAATTCCATGGACAGAGGAGCCTGGTGGTCAATCCCCATGTCGACCCAGCACCATATGTAAAAAGCAGCATGTAACCAAGGAGTTCAGTATGCTGCTGTTGGTTAAGCTTGGATTCTGAACCACTTACCTGATGCTATCCCTGTACTGAGTGAACTCAATTCTCCTTGCCTCTAAAGGGATTGCTTATTTGTTGTCTGTTCCCAGCCGGCTACTGGTGGTAGTTTGTGGTTTTCCCATACCCCGGAGTTCTCTCTCCAGAAAGCCTGTCTCTTTGGAAGGAAAGATGGAAGGAAGGATGGGTTGGGGCCAACCTCTCTGGCCATTGCAACCCCAGGAGCCTCTGCCTCCTGAGAAACTGGCCCTCCCCATCCCAGGATTGCCAAGTCTAATGGGCAGAAGCCGGACATCAGTATCTGCACAACAGAGAATGAGGAGTGACGGGAGTGGCCAGGGATTGGGGTACTGGGAGGGATCTCAGTGCCACCTGCTGCCCCAGGCCCTCGGGGCAGTAGAGAGCTAGGTGCTGGGTAAGTTAACAGAAAAGAGCCCACTTTGAATAAAGTTATCCAAGTGACTGCTGGGTTATGACAGCCTGAATTTTTTACTGGTATCTAATGGACAGAGTCTCAGAATGTATTCTTGTTTTCAGTGCCACCCACATACCCAGTTTCATAAGCTAAATTATTTCTACTACTTGAGAACTGCCAAGGACAAGCTTAAGTGCTTGATATAGCCACATTACATCATATTTCACACTGCTTAGCACCCCACACAGCAGCCACCACCCCTCTTCCTTGTATCCAAAGCCTAGCCCCAACTTCTTCCTCCCCAGCCTCCCACCTCCCCCAAACACAAACCAAATGTTCTCTTCCTGGCCCATCCCCCCAACCGCAGGCCCAGCTTAAGCCTGAATTACCCTTGCCTGGATCAACCTTGCCTACAGAACAAGCTTATCTTGTCCTTCACAGCCTGATCAGATCTCACCTCTTCCTTGGAGCGCCCCCACCCCCGGTACCTCCAAGTTCAGAGCAATCTCTCTCACCTTTGATATCCCCAGACACTTCACTTCTAGCCTCATTAGAGCACAGATCCTTGTCTACCTAATACAGCCACACAAATGATCAAACTACCATGTGTCAAATAGATAGCTAGTGAGAACCTGCTATAAAGTACAGAAAACTCAGCTTGGTACTCTGTGATGACCTAGATAGGAGGGATGGGGTGGGGGTGGAGGGGGCAGTGGGGAGGGAGGTCCAAGAGGGAGGAGATACACGTGTACTTATAGCTGATTCACTTCACTGTACAGCAGAAACTAACAGAACATTGCAAAGCAATTATAGTCCAATTAAAAAAAGAAAGTAACTGGTCTGAACATTGCTTTCCCTCCATCCCCAACTGCACAAAGGAGCCAACATTGCTTTTTTTTCAAGATCCAAGTTCATCTTTACATGCATACATGCACATACATGCACACAGACACACAGAATTTATCTTTCAAACCCACTAAGGAAGACAGCTGGGGCTGCTGAAAAGGAGGCATGGATTTGAACGCTAACAGGGAAGCGAAACAAGCCACCAGCTTGAGGTTAGTGAAGTTTCCTCTGAGACAGGTGGCAAGGTGAGATGCCAGGGCCTCAGTCAGAGGCAGTGGCCTGGGTGGGTGGGGCTAGGCAATGGGTTTGGGGGTACTGGGTAGATGGCTGGAGTCACTGGGGGAGGTACCAGGGGCTTATCTCTGTGACTGTCCCAGGGCATCAGGACTGGGATACCAGCAGAGGGACAGGATCACTCTTGACAGGGCCACTGTGAAGGCAAAAGGACAAAGGTGAAGATGGGCAAACCATGGTCCAAGGATCTGATCCTCCCTGGTTTGGGGTACTATGTAAGCCCAGGACTCATCTATGATCTCAAGAGTAGGGAGGGAACCCCAACAATGACTGAGATTTAATTTCACCAAACAGGCAGGCAGAGACTCAGAGCAGATAAATTTTGATCTAGAAAAGTAAAGGATTATGACATGGATTGTATTAAACATCCATACCTGCCACGTTTGTCTGAAATCACTGTGGGGGCAAGCTTGCTTTCCCCACTAGATTGGAAACCATTGGAATCGAGGGTCTTTTCTCCCTCATCCCAGCTTTCCCCACCCTACCCCAAGCTTTCCTAGTCAAAATTATTGAAAGCAGTCCCTGAGGTTGCAAAATAAAACTCAAGGAAATGATGCCATTTCGCTGGCAGTTTGCAATCCACAACCGTAAAAGGCGAGTGGCTGGGTCATCTTTCCATAAATTCCCAATTCTGCTGGAAAGGCAGACAAAGGCAGCTGGGGAGCCAGGCCATGGCTTTGTTTTTGCAACTCTTTCCATCGAAGTGCCCTTTATATATGCAGCCCGGGTGGAATGCATCATAAAAGGTGACATTTTATCACAGCAGTTTGTAAATTTTACAGAAGCAGGCTCCCTGTAAATCACCCAGCTTATTCCCTGGCTGACTTTATTACAGCAAATCCAGTCATGGATAAACTGTATGCCAGTTTACTTGAAATTTATCTTTTTTATTCAAGCTGAACTGAGTCCTTTTAATATTCTTCTCTCTTCTAATGATAAGGCATAATGATAACCTTATTTCCTATTCAGACAGCTTTAAGAACTCTCATTTCTCTGAAAATGCAGCTCCTATTCAGGGCCTCTTTTCTCCCAGAGCCATTTAGAATTCATTTGTTGAATCAGAAAACGTGGGCACCTCCCTGCGCCAAGTCTTTTAAGTCCCTGGAACTTAACTTATTTTATTCCTCATTTCCCCATAGTGCGCCTGCTTCCTTGGGCCCAGGGCTTTTCCCTCCTAAGCAGCTGCACTGAGACCCATACATTTAGGGCTAACACAGCTACATGGAATTGTCTACCCATTCTCCTGTTGCTCCCTGTGAATTTAAGGTTCTTGACTGCAAGGAGATAAAACCAGTCAGTCCTAAAGGAAATCAACCCTGAATATTCACTGGACTGATGCTAAAGCTGAAGCTCCAATACTTTGGTCACCCGATATTAAGAGCTGACTCATTGAAGAAAGATCGAAGGCAAAAGGAGAAGGGGAAGGCAGAGGATGAGATGATTGGATGGCATCACTGACTCAGTGGACATAATTTGAGCAAACTCCGGGAGACAGTGAAGGATAGGGAGGTCTGGCATGCTGTAGTCCATGGGGTCACAGAGAGTCAGACACAACTTAAGTGACTGAACACCAACTTCCTCACAAAAGAAACTGGAGATGAAGCAGAGAGGTTAAGAAAGTAAAGTGAGAGTTTATCTAAGCAAGGATACAATCTCAGGGAGAGCGGGCAGACAGGTGAGGAGCTGCCACCCTGGGTTTCTCCGGCAACCCAGTTATGAGGGGCATACAAATAAAGGGGTGGAACATTCACTGAGAAAGGAGGAGTTTGGGGGTCGTCTTCCCTGATTTTCCCGAGAGGAGGAGGGACTTTTGTCCTTATTTAACTTAGATCAGAAGTGTCATGGTGTCGGTGCAAAAAGAGTATTTCTCATCTGTAAGGCTGATTTTATTGTACTGAGAGCATAATGAGCAATAGGTTACATTTGGAGACAGGCGATTCCTGTCTTTCCCCACCTTTCTTTGTCTGCTACCCAGACACTTATGCAAAATGTGTAGTTTCCTGTCATCTGGAGGTTTCTGCTTTCCTTTGGCTGTCCATGGAGCCTGCTGTTTATAAGATGCCTGATTTCCTACCACCTGGCCCCTGGTCCCATTCTCTGCTCATACTTCGCTACCTGCCAGCAGTAACAGTGCAATGTCCACTACATGTGGCTATTGAGCACTTGAAATGCGGCTGGTCCAAAGCCAGGTGAGCATCACCTCTAAGAACATCAAAGATTCTGTACAGGAAAAAAACAAAGAATGTAAAATACCTCATTAATCATTTCTATACTGCTTTACACATTGAGATAATAGTTTGGCTGTATTAGGTTAAAGAAAATACATCAAAATGAATTTCACCTAGTTCTTTTTACCTTTTTCATGTGACTACTCAAAAACTTACAATGACATTTGTGGTTCACATCATATTGCTATCGGACTGTGCTGTTCCCAGCACATCCTCTCTCCTTGCTTGACAACATCTCATTGTCTCCAAGAAGGTGAAAATGAGTCCCCCTGAAACCAAGTTCCCCTGCTGAGTTTATGATTAACCTTTCTATCCAAAATTTTATTCCCTTCCTTGTTACCTCTGACCTCAATCCTGTTTTAACTGAATAACAATCAGAGGACTAAAATTGGTACTGTCAATAACATTATGCTTATTATGCTATATTATAAGCTATATAATATATGCTATATTATGACATTATGCTATATTAACACACAGACTCAGATTGTTTCTCCAGGGTAGGATGAGCTAACAGACCCCCTAGATCATGGGTCACCAGACCAGAAACTTATAAACCACAGGCATTCTGACACATGAAGGTGATTAATCCCAGCTTCTTTGTTCCTCCTTTATAAAAACCCCTCACTCAAAGACCAAGCTTAGAGTGGCGATCTCACCATTCAGCAGGCGATTGCTAATTTTGTCATCCCAAGTCCAGAGCTTTCTCCATATAGACTCCGAGGTCCATGGGAACAGGGAGAAAACTGAGTGAGCTGAATTCTCGTTAGTGCCTTTGATAGTTCCTAGTGCAGCCCACTCCAGTACTCTTGCCTGGAAAAAAGGGACGGAGGAGCCTGTTAGGCTGCAGTCCATGGGGTCGTTAGAGTTGGACACGACTGAGCGACTTCACTTTCACTTTTCACTTTCATGCATTGGAGAAGGAAATGGCAACCCACTCCAGTATTCTTGCCTGGAGAATCCCATGGACGGAGGAGCCTGGTAGGCTGCAGTCCGTGGGGTCGTTAGAGTCAGACACGACTGAGCGACTTCACTTTCACTTTTCACTTTCCTGCATTGGAGAAGGAAATGGCAACCCACTCCAGTGTTCTTGCCTGGAGAATCCCATGGATGGAGGAGCCTGGTAGGCTGCAGTCCATGGGGTCGTTAGAGTCAGACATGACTGAGCAACTTCACTTTCACTTTTCACTTTCATGCACTGGAGAAGGAAATGGCAACCCACTCCAGTATTCTTGCCTGGAGAATCCCAGGGACAGAGGAACCTAGTGGGCTGCCGTCTATGGGGTCGCACAGAGTCGGACACAACTGAAGCGACTTGGCGGCAGCAGCAGCAGTGCACAATACAGACAAGGCAATGGCAACCCACTCTAGTACTCTTGCCTGGAGAATCCTATGGACGGAGGAGCCTGGTGGGCTGCCATCCATAGGGTCTCACAGAGTTGGACATGACTGAAGCGACTTAGCAGCAGCAGTGCACAATAAGATGCTCAGAGAATGGACACAGGAACCGATGCAGGATAGACAGCTCCTGAACCTCACTGGTGTGCGACCAGGGCCTAGAAGCCAGGAATACAGCTATTTACCAGATTACAATCTTGAAAGGAGGGTCCCTATCCTGACTATCATCATATTCTCTATAGAACCTAACTGAATGCTGCAAACAAATAAGTATTTAAGTAAATGTCCGCTGAACTGACTGAGGTCATACTGCACCAGGGGAATCCAACCCCAGGTGAAGGGTTTCCTCAGGCTGAAGACCCAAGCAGCCCCAGAATTAGGCTCACAGGGCAGCAGCCACTACCACGGATTCACTCCTTGACTAATGCTACCATGGCTTTCTCTCTTCTCTATACCATTACGTCTACCTTCACCCCAAGTGTCTTCCCAGAACAATGCTTTGATCAGACCCCTACCTCGTTCAAAAGTCTACCATGGCTCCCTGTTGCCACAGGACAGTGTCTGAACTCTTCATGTGTCAGTTTACCACCCCAGCCTCATCCTGCACCTTTCAGTATGTGTTCTTTCCAGTTAGTCTCCTGCCTGTTCTAGAAATAGGCCAGGATATGTGTCCAGGATGACTGGTCCTATGTTAGCCTCCTCTTCCTTCTTCAATCTCTGCCCGTGTGGGACTTCTGCCTATGCCGGGAATCTCAGTTAAAACTGCACCAGCTCTTCTATGAAACCTTCCCAACTTCTCAGTCCATTCCCATCTTCCCATCCCCAAACACCTACCACCCCACCTGGAATCCCTATTGAGTTCAGCATATTGACATCATGTTGCCACAGCCAGATGGAACACCACTCATCTATCGGAAATGTAGCTCATAAACTCTTGCAGCATGCTAGATACATCATGGTGCTGAGTGAGTTTAGGCAAAATTGAATTAAACCAGTTAAAATATTACTCACTCCACAAATGACAATATCTAGTATCTTCACATGACTGGTGGGGAGGGAGGTGAGCTCTGGAAGTAGTATGAACAACAGCCGTGGCTTATCCTACGGCTCTCTGGAGGGGAAAAACTGACTTCTACCTGAAGAGGGAAACAAGCAAGGCTGAACAAGGAGCCACTTCAGAGGGCCTTTGGTGACTGCGATTCTGAGGCCACTCTGAGCCTTCTCAAGGGCCACAG
This sequence comes from Bos javanicus, assembly GCF_032452875.1. Taxonomy (NCBI): domain Eukaryota; kingdom Metazoa; phylum Chordata; class Mammalia; order Artiodactyla; family Bovidae; genus Bos; species Bos javanicus. The sequence continues at coordinate 31,056,419 of NC_083878.1, read as the reverse complement.
CAACCCTATTGGAGTCTTTGACCCCTCATATTATAGATGTGAAAACAGAGGCCGAGGGCAGGGGGAAAGACTCTGCCTGAGGGCCCAGGATTAAGTGGTGATAGGGACCAACCTTGACTCCTAACCTGGCATGAGGGCTTTCCCCTTGTACACATAAGGGTCCTGAAGAATGGTCAAGGAGCCAGATGTATCAGTACCACCAGGAGCTCTTCTAAAAAGACAAAGTCATGTCCAACTCTTGTGACTGCATGGACTGTAGCCTACCAGGCTTCTCTGTCCATGGGATTTCCCAGGCAAGAATACTGGAGTGGGTTGCCATTTCCTCCCCTATGGGATCTTCCTGCATCTCCTGTGTCTCCTGCATTGGCAGCTGGATTGGCAGACAGAGAATGGGATCCCAATCTATAGAGATTTAGAATCACTAGAGCTGAGTGAGGCTGGGAGTCAGTATTTTTCTAAAGTTCCCCAAGTGACTGTGGCATATTGCTAAGTCTGAGAGTCATCGAGCTCACTTGTTCCTACGGGGCCTTCCTGGGACTAATGGCCCAGGAGTCCTGAACTTTTAAGGGCCCCCTGCTATGTGAAGGGAGTACCAGAAAATGAGGGTTGAAACAACACTGTCCACAGCGTATGGGCCAGACTTTACCCCCAAGACCACACAAAGACCTCAGGAATAGTTGGAGAAGGTAGGGCTGGGGCAGGGAGGGGAGGGTGAGGAGGTCAGGGGAACACCAGCACCTCTGCCCAGCCCCATGAGGTTACTTCCTGGTATTCACTTCCCAGCTATATATGCCATGTGATGAAAAGCAAAATAACCCAATCAGGAGAGCAATAAATAAATATTAGGAAAAAAATGTTAAAAGCTATTAGGTTCTGCAGCAATCCTATTAGTGGGCATCAGATCAGATCAGATCAGTCGCTCAATCGTGTCCGACTCTGCGACCCCATGAATTGCAGCACACCAGGCCTCCCTGTCCATCACCAACTCCCGGAGTTCACTTAGTGGGCATACGTATGGACAAAACCACAATTCACAAAGATACACGCACCCCTATGTTCATAGCAGCACTATTCACAATAGCCAAGACATGGAGATAACAGATGAAGGGATAAAGAAGATGTGATATATATATACACTAGAATACTGCTCAGTCATAAAAAAGAACAAAATAATGCCATTTGCAATAACAGGGATATAATGAGAGATTATCATACTGTGCAAATAAGCAGAAAGAAAAAGATATACCATAAAAAGACATACGTATTCCACACCTACATGTGGAATCTCACATATGACACAAATGGACCTACCTACGGAAAAGATACAGAATCACAGATACAGAGAACAGACTGTGATTACCAGCAGGGAGGGCTTTGGGGCAGGGATGGAGTGGGAGGTTGGGGTTAACAGATACAAGCTTTTACATATAGAATTGATAAACAACAAGGTCCTACTGTGTAGCACAGGGAACTGTATTCAATATCAGTGATAAACCATAATGGAAAAGAATATAAAATATATGTATTTTTTTTATATCAACTCTTTGCAACCCCATGGAATTGTAGCCTGTAGCCCACCAGACTCCCCAGTCCATGTAGTTCTCCAGGCAAGAACACTGGAGTGGACAGTCATTCCCTTCTCCAGGGGATCTTCCAGACACAAGGATCAAACTTGGGTCTCCTGCATTGCAGACATTCTTTACCATCTGAGCCACCAGGGAAGCCCATATACACATATATGGGCCACACACACACACTGAATCACCTTGCTGTATAGCAGTAATTAACATAACATTGTAAATCAACTATACTTCAATTAATAAAATAGTAATTAAATTTAATTAAAGCTTTAGGTTTGGGAAATTAAAGAGGATTACACAGTCTAGGGCTTCTCTGATGGCTCAGAAGGTAAAGTGTCTGCCTGCAATGCAGGAGGCCAGGGTTCAATCCCTGGGTCAGGAAGATCCCTTGGAGAAGGAAATGGCAACCCACTCCAGTACTCTTCCCTGGAAAATCCCACCGACGGAAGAGCCTGGTGGGCTACAGTCCATGGGGTCTCGAAGAGTCGGACACAACTGAGCGACTTCACTTTGTTTCTTTCTTTCACACAGTCTAGATAGTTCAGACAGAGAAGGCAATGGCAGCCCACTCCAGTACTCTTGCCTGGAAAATCCCATGGATGGAGGAGCCTGGTAGGCTGCAGTCCATGAGGTCACTAGGAGTTGGATATAACTGAGCAAGTTCACTTTCACTTTTCACTTTCATGCATTGGAGAAGGAAATGGCAACCCACTCCAGTATTCTTTCCTGGAGAATCCCAGGGATGGGGGAGCCTGGTGGGCTGCCGTCTATGGGGTCTCATAGAGTCGGACACGACTGAAGCGACTTAGCAGCAACAGCAGCAGCAGATAATTCAGAGAAAGTTACAAAGCAAGTGAAGAACTCTGTGACCTTTCCAACATGCTTTTGTATACAAAGTACTTTATATTTCAAAGGTTTATGGTCAACTGGACCCCAACTGACCACACACCCTGCCTGCCTGCTTCACAGCACACCTCGACTGAGAGCACTGAATGGTTATTCAGGGCCTGTGGCCTTCCAGGGTGTTATTTCCACTTATCAGCCAACAGATCTGAAATATACTGACCTTAGTGTGGTGGACAAACTCAGGATTTGGAATGAGAAGGAATGAGTGTGAAGTCTAGCTCTTTTGCTTATTATCAGAAAGATTAATCTCTTCTAGAAAGATAAATCCTTTTAGTTTCCTTAGCTGTAAGACACAAAAGAAAAAAAAAAAAAATCCTGCCTCTGATATAATATGCTCAGAAATATCATTCTCTTCTCTATATTCTTTTTCTAGGTAAATAGCATCTCCAGAGATTCACATGAATGTGCACACATACTCTGATCACTAAAATTTATCTAAAACATTTCCTCTTTAAGCATGATCCATGGGCCAGCATCAGTATAACTTGAGAGCCTTTTAGAAATACAAATTCCCAGGTCCTTCCCAAGACCTACTAAATAAGGTTCCTCAGGTATTTCTCATGCATGTTAAGCTTTGAGAAGCCCTTCTCTAGAAGGCTGATTGGAGCTGGAAGTGGGACATAGTTGAAGAGGCTGGGGGCACATTTTAATCCTAAATTTAGGGGATCAGAAGACAATCCCCACCTTGGCTTTCTCAGCAAACTGCTTTTAATATAAGGGGCCTCTGAAAGACTGGGATATGGGTACTGGGCTAACCAGGCCACAGACCAGTGTGATCCACTTTGTCCCCAACTGAATTCTGACCTTAAAATAGGTGAGCTCTGGAGGTGATAATCTTCTTGCAAAAAAAAATCAGGTCACACTCTTCCTTCTGTTACAATGAATGCCAGGTTTAGGATTAGCTCAGATAGGAAGATGTGCCTATCCTACAACTGGAAAGAAGCCTGACTGGTGATGCACCTTGATAAACTAGCTGTTGAATTATGGGAAGGAATTAATAAAGACAGAAAGGAAATGAGGGAAGGTACTCCCAAAGCAGGGGAAAGTGAGAATGAAGGCCACGAGAAGACTATGTAGAAAGGAAAAGCCAGCACCGAGAAGACAGTTATGTCCAAGAAGAGGATTGGAGAGGGGGAGTTGTAGAAGGCAGAGAAAGGCCTTGAATGCCAAGCTCAGAAGCTTAAATTTTATTCTATAGTTCACCAGGAGCCTCAATCGTTAATGTGCATTTGTTTTCTGATTACTCTGTTTATGGGAAAGATTTTGTCTACATATATGAAGAGGTAATTTTCCATGAGTCTGATGTTTATGCACATCTCAAACTGTCTCTTCCAGAATGTTTGAATAGCAAACAACTTTGGAAACTAGAGACAGTGCATCTCTCCAGATAAGAGGAAGGATTTATTTCCTGTCCAATATAGTAAAGCTTAAAAACCCCTCCCCAGAGATATTCCAGGGTAGGAACGGTACAGATGTCTTCTTTCCAGCCTGGAGAAGATTGCCTTGCTAAATAAAGTTTGAAAACATGGGCACAATAAAGGACAGATATGGCAAGGACCTAACAGAAGCAGAGGAGATTAAGAAGAGGTGGCAAGATTACACAGAAGAACTGTATTAAAAGTTCTTAATGACCTGGATAACCATGATGGTGTAATTACTCACCTAGAGCTGGATGTCCTGGAGTGTGAGGTCAAGTGGGCCTTAGGAAGCGTCATAACAAACAAGGTTAGTAGGGGTGATGGAATTTCAACTGAGCTATTTAAAATCCTAAAAAGATGATGTTGTTAGAGTGCTGCACTCAATATGTCATCAAATTGGGGATACTCAAAGTAGCCACAGGACAGGAAAAATGTCAGTTTTCATTCTAATCCCCAAGAAAGGCAATGCCAAAGAATGTTCAAACTACTGTACAATTGTACTCATTTCACACACTAGCAAAGCAATGATCAAAATTCTTCAAGCTAGGCTTCAACAGTATGTAAACCAAGAACTTGGATGTGTACAAGCTGGATTTAGAAAAGGGAGAGGAACCAGAGATCAAATTGCCAACATCTGATAAATCATAAGGAAAGCCAGGAAATTCCAGGAAAACATCTACTTCTGCTTCATTGACTACACTAAAGCCTCTGACTGTGTGGATCACAACAAACTGTGGAAAATTCTTAGAGATGGGAATACTAGACCACTTTACCTGTCTTCTGAGAAACCTGCATGCAGGTCAAGAAGCCACAATTAGAACTGAACATGGAACAATGGACTGGTTCAAAATTGGAAGAGGAGTACATCAAGGTTATGTATTGTCACCCTGTTTATTTATCTTATATTCAGAATACATCATGCGAAATGCTGAGCTGCATGAATCCCAAGCTGGAATCAAGATTGCTGGGAGAAATATCAACAACCTCATATATGTAGATACCACTCTAATGGCAGAAGTGAAGAGGAACTAAAGAACCTCTTGATGAAGGTGAAAGAGGAGAGTGAAAAAGCTGGCCTAAAACTCAACAATCAAAAAGCAAAGATCATGTCATCCAGTCCCATCACTTCATAGCAAATAGATGGTGAAAAAATGCAAATAGTAACAGATTTTATTTTCTTGGTCTCCAAAATCACTGCAGACGATGACTGAAGCCATGAAAGATGCTTGCTCCTTGGAAGAAAAGCTATGACAACCATCAACAGCATATTAAAAAGCAGAGACATAACTTTGCCAACAAAGGTCCAGATAGTCAATGCTAGTTTTCCCTGGTGGCTCAGATGGTAATGAATCTGCCTACAATTTGGGAGGCATGGGTTCGATCCCTGGGTCAGGAAGATCCCCTGAAGAAGGAAATGGCAACCCACTCCAGTATTCTTGCCTGGAGAATCCCATGGATAGAGAAGCCTGGTGGGCTACAGGCTATAGGGTTGCAAAGAGACAGACACAACTGAGTGACTAACACTTTCACTTAAACAGGTTTTTCCAGTACTCATGTACGGATGTGAGAGTTAGACCATAAAGAAGGTTGAGTGCTGAAGAATTGATGCTTTTGAATTGTTGTGCTGGAGAAGACTCTTCAAGAGTCCCTTGGACAGCAATGAGATCAAACCAGTCAATAATAAAGGAAATCAACCCTGAATATTCATTGAAAGGACTGATGCTAAAGCTGAAGATCCAAAACTTTGGCCACCCGATGTGAAGAGGCAACTTACTGGAAAAGACCCTGATGCTGGGGAAGATCGAGAGCAGGAGAAGAGGGAAGCAGAGGGTGAGATGGTTGGATGGCATCACTGACTCAATGGACAGGAGTTGGAGCAAACTCCAGGAGATAGTGGAAGGACACTATCTCTGAAGGACATGGAGGCCTGGCATCTTGCAGTCCATGGGGACCACAAAAAGTCAGACACAACTTAGCAACTGAACAACAACAACAAATAAAGGTCTAAAGAAGCTGAAGAAAGGTCTTTCTTGGAAGTGCAGGATGGACAAGTTGCCAGAGGCCAGATATAGGATCAGAGCTTCCATATTGTGGAGTTCCTCTCCTATAATACATCCTATCACATGCACAGTTACTATTGGGCTGGCTAACAAGTTCATTTGGGTTTTTCCATAAGATGGGATGGAACAACTCAAATGAATTTTTTGTCCCACCCAATATTGGTCCCTCACCATATCACCATGTGCAGACTGGGGCTTAGAGAACTAGAGCTAAGAAGTTGCAGGTTTTTCTGTACATAAGAAACTGTCTTTGTGTCTGACCTAGAGGTCTTCTGTTTTCTGGTACTATACACACACATATACACCATGCACACAAATACACACAACAGGCAATGGCAGGATGGTAGAATAAAATCTCTAGCCCTTCACAGTTTTTTACTTCATACAGTGGAATTAAAATAAATAAATGGATTAATAATTTAACTTAATTATTAAATAAATAATTAAAATAATTAAATGCTGTTGATCCAGGATAGACAAAATATATGATGTCTTGTTCATCAAAACCAGATGATAAAAGAACTTCATATAGCTTGACATACTTCTACAGATAGTGATTAAACTTTCTGGCCACTGTTCTCACCTACTCAACAAAATTTAGGGTCAGTAAACACAGCAATCCATTCCAGCATTCTTGCCTGGAGAATCCCATGGACAGAGATTCCTGAGAGGCTACAGCCCATCGGGTTGCAAAGAGTCAGATACAACTGAAGCAACTTAGCATGTGGCATGCACAAACCTGTTGCCACAGCACAAATCTGAGTAGTTCAGCCCTGTGAAGGGACACAAAACCCAACAGGCTGTCCCAATATCAGGGAAGTGGCAGGCATTGTTTAAAGTGTGAATTATAAGTTTTCACATGATATTAGGAATGGGAAATAAGGTAGCTAGAGCTTCAGAGAAGTGGTCCATTTAGAAATCCAGTCTGAACTTGAATAACTGTATATAAAGACACTGAATAGCCTCCTTAATTGATATTAAAGTCCATCATTCAATTAAAAAAAAACTTTCTAAGGCAGTTTAGTATGGAGTACAAACTGCAGGGTAGCACAGACAAGAAATTAAATTAAAGTGTTGAAAAAAGAGAAACTGCATAGAAATTAGAAATGTCTCAAATTTTTTCCATTTCTTAGTAAGCAGAGATAAGGCAATAAAAATCACACTGTATCATGGTTGTAGTTCTGCCTACAAGCTATATTTAAGTTAAATCCTCTGTAAATCATATATCCATTCCACAGAGTGGGTTCAGTCATCCAAAATGAATCAATCCTTTTATCAAATCCTAAGGGAAAAGCACTATTTCCACGAATAGTAAGAGAAAGTCCTGAAGCAGATTGACAAGCTCAACCATCTCAGTTAAGAGTTGGCAAATGGTAACCACTGCATAAAAAAGCATATATCAACTTATGTTACAAGAACATGATAGCCAGAGAACTTATACACCATAGTTCTGGATCTTCCACTAACCTGCTCTACCTGAAGCCACAGAACTACCTCATTATAGAACAAAAAGCTCCTTGATATCCAGCATCTCTTCCACTGCTATAGTGATCTCACTCCTCTATTCTCAAGTCCCCAGACTACAACCCCTACACACAGCATAAGGCAGAGTCAATTCACCCCCTGCTTCTCCTCTTCATCCCAAATTTTCATAATCCACCTGAGAAACGGTTTCCTAGTTCACCAAATTCAATTCTTGCCTCCTCCTATCTTTCAGAAAAAAGGTACTGAGAAACATCAACATCCATATCTCTTCTAGGGAAAATGTCAACATGACAAGGGTCTGTTCTACTTCTAGAGATATATCTATGAGACAGATAATATCCCAACTCCCACCAGTACCCAAGGACAACACCAGCCATAAGTAATAAGAGTGATTGGAAAGGGCACTTGAAAAAGAATTGCATTCTAAAAATGGCTCAATTACTAGCCAACTTTGAACTTTATGCAAATCACTTGATTTCTCAGAGCCTCAGTTTGAGGCCTCAGTTGAGGGTGTTAAAGAACCCTGCCAGCTTTAAAAAGCTGCACCTATATAAATAAGAGGAGTAAGTAGTGATCTACACGAATAAAATGGAAGGACATCCCCGAAATCGCCCATACCCCTAAATGATAATAGGAAATAAAACCTAATGCAAAGATATATGCTATACCTGTGTTTTGTGTTTTCTATACCCATTGTCCATTGCCCAGGAGCTACCCCAGTTCCAAGGAGCAGTGGCTGCGCGGGTGCACGAGGACCGAGGAGCTACTGCACGTTCAAGGTCAGGAGAGGCGGCGGTGAGGAGATACCCCTCGTCCAAGGTAAACAGCAGTGGCTGTACTTTGCTGCAGCAGCCGTGAAGAGACACCCCATATCCAAGGTAAGAGAAACCCAAGTAAGATGGTAGGTGTTGCAAGAGGGCATCAGAGGGCAGACACACTGAAACCATACTCACAGAAAACTAGTCAATCTAATCACACTAGGACCACAGCCTTGTCTAACTCAATGAAACTAAGCCATGCCCTGTGGGGCCACATAAGACGGGCAGGTCATGGTGGAGAGGTCTGACAGAATGTGGTCCACTGGAGAAGGGAATGGCAAACCAATTCAGTATTCTTGCCTTGAGAACCCCATGAACAGTATGAAAAGGCAAAATGAAAGGATACTGAAAGAGGAACTCCCCAGGTCGGTAGGTGCCCAATATGCTACTGGAGATCAGTGGGGAAATAACTCCAGAAAGAATGAAGGGATAGAGCCAAAGCAAAAACAATACCCAGTTGTGGATGTGACTGGTGATAGAAGCAAGGTCCGATGCTGTAAAGAGCAATATTGCATAGGAACTTGGAATGTAAATCCATGAATCAAGGCAAATTGGAAGTGGTCAAACAAGAGATGGCAAGAGTGAATGTCGACATTCTAGGAATCAGCGAACTGAAATGGACTGGAATGGGTGAATTTAACTCAGATGACCATTATATCTACTACTGCGGGCAGGAATCCCTCAGAAGAAATGGAGTGGCCATCATGGTCAACAAAAGAGTCCAAAATGCAGTATTGGATGCAATCTCAAAAACGACAGAATGATCTCTGTTTGTTTTCAAGGCAAACCATTCAATATTACAGTAATCCAAGTCTATGCCCCAACCAGTAACACTGAAGAAGCTGAAGTTGAACGGTTCTATGAAGCCCTACAAGACCTTTTAGAACTAACACCCAAAAAAGATGTCCTTTTCATTATAGGGGACTGGAACGCGAAAGTAGGAAGTCAAGAAACACCTGGAATAACAGGCAAATTTGGCCTTGGAATACGGAATGAAGCAAGGCAAAGGCTAATAGAATTTTGCAAAGAGAATGCACTGGTCATAGTAAACACCCTCTTCCAACAACACAAGAGAAGACTCTACACATGGACATCACCAGATGGTCAGCACCGAAATCAGACTGATTCTATTCTTTGCAGCCAAAGATGGAGAAGCTCTATACAGTCAGCAAAAACAAGACTGGGGGCTGACTGTGGTTCAGATCATGAACTCCTTATTGCCAAATTCAGACTTAAATTGAAGAAAATAGGGAAAACCACTAGACCATTCAGGTATGACCTAAATCAAATCCCTTATGATTATACAGTGGAAGTGAGAAATAGATATAAGGGACTAGATCTGATAGATAGAGTGCCTGATGAACTATGGACGGAGGTTCATGACATTGTACAGGCAACAGGGATCAAGACCATCCCCATGGAAGAGAAATACAAAAAAGCAAAATGGCTGTCTGAGGAGGCCTTACAAATAGCTATGAAAAGAAGGCAAGCAAAAAGCAAAGGCGAAAAGGAAAGATATAAGCATCTGATGCAGAATTCCACAGAATAGTAAGAAGAGATAAGAATGCCTTCCTCAGCGATCAATGCAAAGAAATAGAGGAAAACAACAGAATGGGAAAGACTAGAGATCTCTTCAAAAAAATTAGAGATACCAAGGGAACATTTCATGCAAAGATGGGCTCGATAAAGGACAGAAATGGTATGGACCTAACAGAAGCAGAAGATATTAAGAAGAGGTGGCAAGAATACACAGAAGAACTGTACAAAAAGATCTTCATGACCAAGATAATCACGATGGTGTGATCACTCACCTAGGGCCAGACATCCTGGAATGTGAAGTCAAGTGGGCCTTAGAAAGCATCACTATGAACAAAGCTAGTGGAGGTGATGGAATTCCAGTTGAGCTATTCCAAATCCTGAAAGATGATGCTGTGAAAGTGCTGCACTCAATATGCCAACAAATTTGGAAAACTCAGCAGTGGCCACAGGATTGGAAAAGGTCAGTTTTCATTCCAATCCCAAAGAAAGGCAATGCCAAAAAAATGCTCAAACTACTGCACAATTGCACTCATCTCACATGCTAGTAAAGTAATGCACAAAATTCTCCAAGCCAGGCTTCAGCAATACATGAACCGTGAACTTCCTGATGTTTAAGCTGGTTTTAGAAAAGGCAGAGGAACCACAGATCAAATTGCCAACATCCGTTGGATCATTGAAAAAGCAAGAGAGTTCCAGAAAAACATCTATTTCTGCTTTATTGACTATGCCAAAGCCTTTGACTGTGTGGATCACAATAAACTGTGGAAAATTCTGAAAGAGATGGGAATACCAGACCACCTGACCTGGCTCTTGAGAAATCTGTATGCAGGTCAGGAAGCAACAGTTAGAACTGGACATGGAACAACAGAGTGGTTCCAAATAGGAAAAGGAGTACGTCAAGGCCGTATATTGTCACCCTGCTTATTTAACTTCTATGCAGAGTACATCATGAGAAACGCTGGACTGGAAGAAGCACAAGCTGGAATCAAGATTGCTGGGAGAAATATCAATAACCTCAGATATGCAGTTGATACCACCCTTATGGCAGAAAGTGAAGAGGAACTAAAAAGCCTCTTGATGAAAGTGAAAGTGGAGAGTGAAAAAGTTGGCTTAAAGCTCAACATTCAGAAAACGAAGATCATGGCATCCGGTCCCATCACTTCATGGGAAATAGATGGGGAAACAGTGGAAACAGTGTCAGACTTTATTTTTTTGGGCTCCAGAATTGCTGCAGATGGTGACTGCCGCCATGAAATTAAAAGACACTTACTCCTTGGAAGGAAAGTTGTGACCAACCTAGATAGCATATTCAAAAGCAGAGACATTACTTTGCCAACAAAGGTCCATTTAGTCAAGGCTATGGTTTTTCCAGTGGTCATGTATGGATGTGAGAGTTGGACTGTGAAGAAGGCTGAGTGCTGAAGAACTGATGCTTTTGAACTGTGGTGTTGGAGAAGACTCTTGAGAGTCCCTTGGACTGCAAGGAGATCCAACCAGTCCATTCTGAAGGAGATCAGCCCTGGGATTTCTTTGGAAGGAATGATGCTGAAGCTGAAACCCCAGTACTTTGGCCACCTGATGCAAAGAGTTGACTCACTGGAAAAGACTCTGATGCTGGGAGGGATTGGGGGCAGGAGGAGAAGGGGACGACAGAGGATGAGATGGCTGGAAGGCCTCACTGACTCGATGGATGTAAGTTTGAGTGAACTCCGGGAGATGGTGATGGACAGGGAGGCCTGGTGTGCTGCAATTCATGGTGTCGCAAAGAGTTGGACACGAGTGAGCAACTGAACTGAACTGAACTGATACCCATTGTCCATTTGACCCTGACAACTAGATAAACTACGTGTATGTGTGCTCAGTCATGTCCGACTACTTGCAGCCACATGGACTGTAGTTAGCCAGGGTCCTCTGTCCATGTGACTTTCCAGGCAAGAATACTGGTTCAGTTCCATTCAGTCACTCAGTCATGTCTGCCTCTTTGCAACCCCAGGGGTTGCAGCAGGCCAGACCTCCCTGTCCATCACCAACTCCCAGAGCTTACTAAAACTCATGTCCACAGTCGGTGGTACCATCCAACCATCTCAGCCTGTCATCCCCTTCTCCTACCTTCAGTCTTTCACAGCATCAGGGTCTTTTCCAATGAATCAGTTCTTCATATCAGGTGGCCAAAGCATTGGAGTTTCAGCCTCAGCATCAGTCCTTCCAATGAATATTTAGGACTGACTTCCTTTAGAATGGACTGGTTGGATCTCCTTGTAGTCCAAGGGACTCTCAAGAGTCTTTTCCAACACCACAGTTCAGAAGCATCAAATCTTCAGCACTCAGCTTTTTTTATAGTCCAACTCTCACATCCATACATAACTACTGGAAAACCCATAGCTTTGGCTAGATGCAACTTTGTTGGCAAATTGATGTCTCCGCTTTTCAATATGCTGTTGAGGTTGGTCATAGCTTTTTTTTCAAGGAGCAAGTGTCTTTTAATTTCATGGCTGTAGTCACCATCTGCAGTGATTTTTGAGCCCCCAAAAATAAAATGCCTCACTGTTTCCATTGTTTCCCCATCTATTTGCCATGAAGTGATGGGACTGGATGCCATGATCTTCGTTTTCTGAATGTTGAGTTTTAAGCCAACTTTTTCACTCTCCTCTTTCACTTTCATCAAGAGGGTCTTTAGTTCTTCTTTGCTTTCTGCCATAAGGGTGGTGTCATCTGCATATCTGAGGTTATTGATATTCTCCTGGCAATCTTGATTTCAGCTCGTGCTGCTTCCAGCCCAACATTTCTCATGATGTACTCTGCATTTAAGTTAAATAAGCAGGTGATGACATACAGCCTTGATGTACTCCTTTCCTGATTTGGAACTAGTCTGTTCTTCCATGTCCAGTTCTAACTGTTGCTTCTTGACCTGCATACAGATTTCTCAAGAGGCAAGTCAGGTGGTCTGGTATTCCTATCTCTTTAAGAATTTTCCACAGTTTGTTGTGATTCACACAGTCAAAGGCTTTGGTGTAGTCAATAAAGCAGAAGTAGATGTTTTTCTGGAACTCTCCTGTTTTCTCAATAATCCAGTGGATGTTGGCCGTTTGATCTCTGGTTCCTCCTCCTTTTCTAAATCCAGCTTGAACATCTGGAAGTTCATGGTTCATGTACTATTGAAGCCTGGCCTGGAGAATTTTGTGCATTACTTTACTAGCATGTGAGATGAGTGCAATTGTGCGGTAGTTTGAGCATTCTTTGGCATTGCCTTTCTTTGGGATTGGAATGAAAACAGACCTTTTCCAGTCCTGTGGCCACTGCTGAGTTTTCCACATTTGCTGGCATATTGAGGGCAGCACTTTCACAGCACCATCTTTTAGGATTTGAAATAGCTCAACTGGAATTCTATACCCACCATTAGCTTTGTTCATAGTGATGCTACCTAAGGCCCGTTTGACTTCACATTCCAGGATGTCTGGCTCTAGGTGAGTGATCACACCATCGTGGTTATCTGGGTCATGAAGATCTTTTTGTACAGTTCTGTGTATTCTACCCACTTCTTCTTAATCTCCTCTGCTTCTGTTAGGTCCATACGATTTCTGTCGTTTATTGTGCCCATCTTTGCATGAAATGTTCCCTTGGTATCTCTAATTTTCCTGAAGAGATTTCTAATCTTTTCCATTCTATTGTTTTCCTCTATTTCTTTGCATTGATCACTGAGGAAGGCTTTCTTTTTTTTTCCCTTTTTTCCAAATAATTTATTTATTTTAATTGGCAGCTAATTACTTTACAATATTGTAGTGGTTTTTGCCATACATTGACATGAATCAGCCATGGGTGTACATGTGTCCCCCATCCTGAAACCCCTTCCCACATCCCTCCGCATCCCATCCCTCAGGGTCATCCCAGTGCACCAGCCCTGAGCACCCTGTCTCATGCATTGAATCTGGACTGTTGATCTATTTCACATATGATAATATACATGTTTCAATGCTATTCTCTCAAGTCATCCCACCCTCTTCTTCTCCCATGGAGTCCAAAAATCTGTTCTTTACACATGTGTCTCTTTTGCTGTCTTGCATATAGGGTCATTGTTACCATCTTTCTAAATTCCATATATATCTGTTAATATACTGTATTGGTGTTTTTCTTTCTGACTTACTTCACTGTATATAATAGGCTTCAGTTTCATCCACTTCATTAGAACTGATTCAAATGTGTTCTTTTTAACACATTTGAATGTGTGGGGAGTTCATCTTTCAGTGTCCTATCTTTTTGCCTTTTCATACTGTTCATGGGGTTCTCAAGACAAGAATACTGAAGTAGCTTGCCATTCCCTTCTCCAGTGAAGGGACCATGTTTGACCATGTTCCCTCTCTGACCATCTTTGTCAGAACCCTCCACCATGACCCCATCTATCTTGGGTGGCCCTACATGGCATGGCTCATAGTTTCATTGAGTTAAGCAATGCTGTGGTCCATGTGATCAGATTGTTTAGTTTCTGTGACTGTGGTTTTCAGTCTGTCTGCCCTCTGATGGAGAAGGATAAGAGGCTTATGGAAGCTTCCTGATGGGAGAGACTGACTGAGGGGGAAACTGTTCTGATGGGTGGGGCCATGCTCAGTAAATCTTTAATCCAATTTTCTGTTGATGGGCAGGGCTGTGTTCCCTCCCTGTTGTTTGACCTGAGACCAAACTATGGTGGAGGTAATGAAGATAATGGTGACCTCGTTCAAAAGGTCCCATGCACACACTGCTACACTCAGTGCCCCCAGCCCTGCAGCAGGCCACAGCCAACCCATGCCTGTGCCAGAGACTCCTGGACACTCATGGACAAGTCTTGTGGGGTCACTGCTCCTTTCTGCTGGGTCCTGGTGTGCACAAGCTTTTGTTTGTGCCCTCCAAGGGTCTGTTTCCCCAGTCCTATGTAAGTTCTGGTGGCTCTGTGGTGGGGTTAATGGCAATCTCCTCCAAGAGGGCTTATGTCATACCCAGGTCTTCTGCATCCAGAGCCCCTGCCCCTGAAGCAGGGCACTGCTGACCTGTACCTCCGCAGGAGACACTCAAACACAGTTCTGGCTCAGTCTCTGTGGGGTCTCTGGGTCCTGGTGGGCACAAGGTTTGTTTGAGCCCATGATTAAAGACCTTAGGGACAAAACGATCTCAACCTATTCTCAAACTTTAAATGCGTAAGAAGCCTGGATCACTGGTGTGGAGCCAGGCTACAGTTTTATCTGGGAAAGAATACTGGAGTGGGTTCTATTTCCTTCTCCAGGAGAGCTTCCTGACTCAGGGATCAAATCCACGTCTCTTGATTCTCCAGCATTGGCAGGAAGATTGGAATGTGAAGTCAAGTGGGCCTTAGAAAGCATCACTACAAACAAAGCTAGTGGAGGTGATGGAATTCCAGTTGAGCTATTTCAAATCCTGAAAGATGATGCTGTGAAAATGCTGCACTCAATATGCCAGCAAATTTGGAAAACTCAGCAGTAGTCACAGGACTGGAAAAGGTCAGTTTTCATGAAAAGGTCAGTTTTCATTCCAATCCCAAAGAAAGGCAATGCCAAAAAATGCTCAAACTACTGCACAATTGCACTCATCTCACATACTAGTAAAGTAATGCACAAAATTCTCCAAGCCAGGCTTCAGCAATATGTGATCCGTGAACTTCCTGATGTTCAAGCTGGTTTTAGAAAAGGCAGAAGAACCACAGATCAAATTGTCAACATCCGCTGGATCATCGAAAAAGCAAGAGAGTTCCAGAAAAACATCTACTTCTGCTTTATTGACTATGCCAAAGCCTTTGACTGTGTGGATCACAATAAACTGTGGAAAATTCTGAAAGAGATGGGAATACCAGACCACCTGACCTGCCTCTTGAGAAATCTGTATGCAGGTCAGGAAGCAACAGTTAGAACTGGACATGGAACAACAGACTGGTTCCAAACAGGAAAAGGAGTACGTCGAGGCCGTATATTGTCACCCTGCTTATTTAACTTCTATGCAGAATACATCATGAGAAACACTGGACTGGAAGAAGCACAAGCTGGAATCAAGATTGCTGGGAGAAATATCAATAACCTCAGATATACAGATGATACCACCCTTATGGCAGAAAGTGAAGAGGAACTAAAAAGCCTCTTGATGAAAGTGAAAGTGGAGAGTGAAAAAGTTGGCTTAAAGCTCAACATTCAGAAAATGAAGATCATGGCATCCAGTCCTATCATTTCATGGGAAATAGATGGGGAAACAGTGGAAACAGTGTCAGACTTTATTTTTGGGGGGCTCCAAAATCACTGCAGATGGTGACTGCAGCCATGAAATTAAAAGACGCTTACTCCTTGGAAGGAAAGTTATGACCAACCTAGATAGCATATTCAAAAGCAGAGACATTACTTTGCCACAAAGGTTCGTCTAGTCAAGGCTCTGGTTTTTCCTGTGGTCATGTATGGATGTGAGAGTTGGACTGTGAAGAAGGCTGAGTGCCAAAGAATTGATGCTTTTGAACTGTGGTGTTGGAGAAGACTCTTGAGAGTCCCTTGGACTGCAAGGAGATCCAACCAGTCCATTCTGAAGATCAGCCCTGGGATTTCTTTGGAAGGAATGATGCTAAAGCTGAAACTCCAGTACTTTGGCCACCCCATGAGAAGAGTTGACTCATTGGAGAAGACTGTGATGCTGGGAGGGATTGGGGGCAGGAGGAGAAGGGGACGACAGAGGATGAGATGGCTGGATGGCATCACTGACTGGATGGACGTGAGTCCGAGTGAACTCCGGGATTTGGTGATGGACAGGGAGGCCTGGTGTGCTGCAATTTGTGGGATTGCAAAGAGTCGGACACGACTGAGCGACTGATCTGATCTGATCTGATCTGAATGTCATGTATGGAGAAGGCAATGCCAACCCACTCCGATACTCTTGCCTGGAAAATCCCATGGACGGCAGAGCCTGGTAGGCTGCAGTCCATAGGGTTGCTAAGAGTCAAACGCAACTGAGCGACTTCACTTTCACTTTTCACTTTCATGCAGTGGAGAAGGAAATGGCATCCCACTCCAGTGTTCTTGCCTGGAGAATCCCAGGGATGGGGGAGCCTGGTGGGCTGCCATCTATGGGGTCGTAACAGAGTCGGACGTGACTGAAGCAACTTAGCAGCAGCAGCAGCAGCAATGTCATGTATGGATGTGAGAGTTGGACTGTGAAGAAGGCTGAGTGCTGAAGAATTGATGCTTTTGAACTGTGGTGTTGGAGAAGACTCTTGAGAGTCCCTTGGACTGCAAGGAGATCCAACCAGTCCATTCTGAAGGAGATCAGCCCTGGGATTTCTTTGGAAGGAATGATGCTGAAGCTGAAATTCCAGTACTTTGGCCACCTCATGGGAAGAGTTGACTCATTGGAAAAGACTCTGATGCTGGGAGGGATTGGGGGCAGGAGGAGAAGGGGACGACAGAGGATGAGATGGCTGGATGGCATCACTGACTGGATGGACGTGAGTCCGAGTGAACTCCGGTAATTGGTGATGGACAGGGAGGCCTGGTGTGCTGCGTATCATGGGGTTGCAAAGAGTCGGACACAACTGAATGACTAAACTGAATTGAATGGAAGCAAACTTCCTAGAATGAAGAAGGAGATGATTGTGTGGTACTGTCCTGACTACAGAGCTATTAGGTATAGATGAGAGATGCATATGTAGAACTGTATGAATGTATTAATTTGGGATGTTTGAGAACTAGATGCCAACGTGAGGTTAAACATATAACAGTTTTATGAAGGGAAATTCCTTAGGAGCTTCGTAGGGAGAGAGCCAGGGTAGGCTGGGCAAGCCGTCAGACCACAATAAAAGTCTTACCCCAGTTTCAGAAGAGAGGGGAGAAAGGTTGTGTGGAAGCATTCCAGGCTTGTGCAGGCTAAGGAAAGATTGGCAAGGGCCTCAGGGACTCCTCCAGTCCAAGTCAGACATCTGAGCATCCTGTGTTTTTCCAGGATCCTGCATGCACTTAATCATCAGCTGGGAGCAGCCTGGGGGAGTGTGGCCTTAGTGCAAATGTGGAGGTCGATTTCTAAGGCAGCAGCTGGGGCATTTGACTGATCTAACTCCTTGTAGCTGGGAACTGGGAAACTCGTCTGGCGCTGGTAGAGGATGCCTGGGGCAGTGAGAAAATTCAACACTATACACGGGAAAGAAGAAACCTAAAGAAGTCCCAGGGGTGACCCTTATTGTTCATTCTTTAAAAAATTATTTATTTGACATGTATGTATTCATATGGCTATATGCTGAGGATCCCTGTAATAATAGACCCATCCCTTAAGGAGCTCATAGTCTAGTCGGGGCTGCAGCCCGATATGCACTGTGAAGAGTGTGTGTACAGGGAATGCTGGGAGCACAGCCTGGCAATGATGCTGGTGGTGACAGGGTCACTCGATTCCTGGAAGGGCTCCAGCTGAGTTTTAAGGACAGACTGGAAGTCTTTAGGTAGAGATGGGGGGAAGGATTCCACTAATATTCAAAGAGGCATGGTATATGGGATGAGAGTTAATATTCATGTGAAAAACATAATGATTGTTTTGAGCCCATTGGATGAAAACTGGGGAGACAAATTTGGAATCAAAATAAGAAAGAACTTTCTGGTGGCTGGAGCTTTGTGAAGGTGGGATCAGGTGCATTTCCAGCACTACTCAGAGCCAGCTGGGCAGGTTGTTAGTAGAGGTGGAGTCAAGTTGGGAAAGGTTAGATGTAATTTTCAAGGTGATTGTTAAAGTTCATTTTGTCCTTGAGATTCTGTGATCCAAAGGACTCCTTCCGCTCAACAATACCTGGAAAGTGGCCATTGGGGTAACCCTCTGCACCATCTCAACCTTAAGTTGTGAACTGCATTTCCTCTTGACTGGGGATGGGAACAGGAGACCTTATTTCTTAGAAGGGCTAGGTTCAATGCCCAGCCCAAGACATACCACAAAGACAAGGAATCCCAGACAGTGACTTCCTCTGGCTGATCAGGGGAGAGATTTCCAGCTGCACTCTCCAAAAAAGGAAGCCAGGCCATGAATATGCACGACGCACTGTAATTATTGCAGAGACTTCTCAAGAACTCTCTCCTTCCTGGAGAAGCCCTCTCTAGAGACTTGACAAGTGTCTGAGAGAAAACAGGCTGCTAATTAACAGAGAAATCAGATTACATATATGCCTGACAATATCCATTTTTAATAGAGTTGGATATTGTTTAAATCTGATAACAGAATCTACATTCAAAAAAGTTTGTTTTTAGAATAAAAATCAGAGAAGCGTCAGTTGTACAGACTATTCATAAGACATTGTGTATGCATGCTAAGTCGCTTCAGTCATGTCTGATATTACTTACTGGTAATTCTGAAAACTGAGATTCATGGATAAAGCATTAGTGTTAGTCCCTGTCTGGCCTCATGCTGGTTGTGGGGCCTCGTGAAAATGTGTCTTCCTGGGTCTAACTGTCCTCATCTGTAAAATGGGGACTTAAAACTTACCTGTATGTGTTAGAGTTCTCTGCTAAAAACAATAGACTTTGGCTGATGGATGCAGAAAAACGTGTATGAAAGGATGCAGGCAGCTCCTGGAATCATTTGGAAAAATGGCAGAAACTGGGAAGGGCCATGAAGCAGAGATCCCAGCCAAGGTCACAACCAGGAGCACTCTGGTGAGGATGCCCCTGTTTTAACTGCCTTCTCTTGAGGGTAATACTCATTGCTACCCCTGGGTGACTGTCAACTGCCTCTGTGTCTGTGAGTCACTACTTACAGATTCAGAGGGCCAGGAAGGTGTATCTGATTGCTGCCTCTGAACCCTACGTTAGGTCCAAGCTGGTGAAGGCAGGGAGAAAGAATGTCTGCTTTTTCAGCCTCTATAGGGTCTCCCAAAAGTCCCAGAGAAGAGAATTCCCCTCAACAGGAAAGTTTTTGAACACTGGGTGGTCAAATAAAAAACAAACGGGCAATGGCCACTGTGTTATCTCTTCCTAATTTGAGAAGTTGACAACTGTGTGTTAAACTATCCCATACACACTCAAGTACACTGTAGATGCTGGGCAGTTAGAATCACCATCCTTCCATGTGTGGTTTTGCCACCCAGGTACGACTTGATTTTTCTTGCTCCCCCATTTCTTTGCTCTAATTCACCTTTCCCAGGAAGCCCTCCCAAATTGGCCATCTCAGTGTCTAGCTCTCCCTGTACTTCTTCAGCGCGCCAGTCTTTCCCCTGTTAGATGTTGCATTTGAACTTTTGGAGGAATCAAAGAAATGGTTTTCATGCTGAGTTCCATGGAGTGCTATGGTTTAGCGTGTGTGTGTGTGTGCGCGCGTGTGCGTGCGTGCGCATGCACGCATGCACGTGCGAGTGTGTTAGTTGCTCAGTCATGCCCGAATCTTTATGACCCCATAGACTGCAGCCAGCCAGGCTCCTCTGTCTATGGAATTCTCCAGGCAAGAATACTGTTGTGGGTTGCCATTCCCTTCTCCAGGGGATCTTCCTGACCCAGGGATTGAACCTGGGTCTCCTGCATTGTGGGCAGATTCTTTATAGTCTGAGCCACCAGGGAAGCCCTATGGTTTAGCCCAGGCAGGAGCTGTTGCGAGTGGGTGGAGAGGGAGACTGAAGGACAGGCTGCTGACCTCTTTGTAGTGGCTGGGTTTCCCAGAAAGCTAACCCAGAGTTTAAAGTGGAGGATGTTAATTAAGGAGCAGCCTTGGAATTGGTCCCAGGTCTCTACTTTGCTTTTTCATAGGAGTGGGCAAGTAGGAGTGGGCAGCGGGAGCTGTCTGCTGTGATGTGACCCAACAACAGCGCCAATCAACTGAGCAGGAGTCTGGAGCTAGAATGGTCCATCACGGTCGTCCTGAGTTGGGCCAAGATGGCTGGGCCCTCTGAGGGGTCTCTCTGCAACTGAAAGCTGTCTGTTGCCCTCAGCTCCAGTACCCAACAAGTTCTGCTTTAAAGAGGTTTTTGGGAGCACACAGCAGAGTCTACCACAGACCACCTCTGTGCTTCCTCACCCAGCTTCACCAAGAGAGAAGCCCTTTGCTCTGACCTGTTTTATAGTTACGGTTTCTACATAAGAGCACCTTTGAAAGGTAGATTCTATTGCTAAAAAAGTTTAGACTTTACTGTTTTTGTCTAGGCCTCTTATTTTTTAGGGGAAGAAATGGAGGCCTGCTTCCCTGATTCCTAACATAGTATCCTTTCTATTATCTCAGACTGACATCTTGTTATCTTTATTTCCTTTCTTTATATGTAACACCTGTAAGGACAGACTGACCGAATGTGGCAGACACTGTTGGCTTCCTAGTAGTATTTATACTCTCTTCCTATAGAACCTTGGTTAGTGCTCAGTGGCATGTACTCAGTTAAAGGATCTCATTTGCTAGCCTAGTTTGCAGCTAGTGGTATCCATGTGTCAAAGTTCTGGCTCATGAGAAGTAGGCTGAAGTCTTCTGGGAAAGCTCCCCAGTATGAGCACCACCACTTCTTTCTTTCCCTTTGACTGCTTCTTGCCACCTGGAATGCAGACGTGATGGATAGAGATCCAACAGCTATTCTGAGAGAAAGAGGACAAGGTTCATATCTGAAGCATGGCAGAGCAGAAAGCTAGAAGTGCCTGAGACTGCATAGGTTTTGTGGCTGCTGCTGCTGATGCTAAGTCGCTTCAGTCATGTCCAATTCTGTGCGACCCCATAGACGGCAGCCCACTAGGCTCCTCTGTCCCTGGGATTCTCCAGGCAAGAACACTGGAGTGGGTTGCCATTTCCTTCTCCAATGAGTGAAAGTGAAAAGTGAAAGTGAAGTCGCTCAGTCGTGCCCAACTCTTAGTGACCCCATGGACTGCAGCCTTCCAGGCTTCTCCATCCATGGGATTTTCCAGGGAAGAGTGCTAGAGTGGGGTGCTATTGCCTTCTCTGAGATTTTGTGGCGCTTTCATCTATTTCCTATGGACTTATGCTATGGGAAGGAAATAAAAATTCCTGACTATTTAAGGTCTTGCTATTTGGAATTTGGGTTGTCCAATCCAGTCTCAGATGGATAACTCTGAGTTAAATGGGAAAAGCAGTAGCTTGGAAATGATGTGTTCAGAGTCATATCTTCAATTGCTCTGGTCTCAGAGACATCAAAATCAGACCTGAGGAATCTATGGCTTCCTGCATGAAGGCTTAGTGAAGGGAAAGGACATTAAGCTAGAAACTTAGAAAACTGGATTCCAAGAAGACTGAGTTCTGGGTCCGTTTATGCCATTCATAAATTTTTTTACTTAGAGAAATTGGATAGCTTTGCAGGGGCTGTTTCCCCTAATTGTAAAGACCCAGAGTAGAAGTAGATCTTAAAGTTTCCTTCCCTTGTTTTAAGTCACTGTTTCTCTCAACTCATAACTAAGTCTACACTGGAAGAGTCATATTTTGGGGTAGTAGTTACAGATTGAGAGGTTGTGGGTGGGACAAGTGTGAGAAATGGCTTTGCTTTTATTTATTTATTTTTTTAGTATTTATTTATTGGTGGCTCAGAGGTTAAAGCATCTGCCTGCAATACAGGAGACCTGGATTTGATCCCTGGGTTGGGAAGATCCCCTGGAGAGGGCAATGGCAACTCACTCCAGTATTCTTGCCTGGAAAATCCCATGGACAGAGGAGCCTGGCAGGCTCCAGTCCACGGGGTCGCAGAGTTGGATACGACTGAGCGACTTCACGTATTGGTTGCACCGGGTCTTTGTGACTGCGCAGGGGCTTTCTCTAGTTTTGGAGACTAGGGGCTGCTGTTCAGTTGAGGTGCACGGGCTTCTCATTGCGGTGGTTTCTCTTGTTGCAGAGCACAGGCTCCAGGCACGTGGGCTTCAGTAGTTGTGGCTCACAGGCTCTAGAGCATAGGCTCAGTAGTTGTGGCACAGGGGCCTAGTTGTCCTATGGCATGTGGGATCTTCATGGATCAGGCATCGAACCAGTGTCCCGTGAATTGCAAGGTGGATTCTTAACCACTGAACCACCAGGGGAGCCCTAGCTTTGCTTCTAAAGGCTGTTTCTTGCTATGTATAATCCAATTTACTAATGATTTTCTTCATTCAAAAGTTTTTGTATTTTTTTGTGGGTTGATTATTGGCTTAATTAGTGTAATTAAACACAATTACAAAATTAGTGCAGATCTTTTTAATCAGGTACCAATAATGTATAATTAAGTAACTATATCTTGTAATTAGAGACTTGAAAATGCAATGCCTCTTTAGAGTCCTTGTTCTACTTTGTCAAAAAGTTTTGCTACACACAGAATATTTTAAGACATTCATAGTTGAATGGGTGTTTGGTATTCCTGGGGCTTCCCTGTGGCTCAGACAGTAAAGAATCTGTCTGCAGTGCAGGAGACTTGGTTTTGATCCCTGGGTTGGGAAGATCCCTTGAAGAAGGGAATGGCTACCCACTCCAGTATTCTTGCCTGGAGAATTCCGTGGACAGAGGAGCCCGGAGGCTACAGTCTATGGAGTCGAAAGAGTTGGACACAACTGAGTGACTAACTCGTTCACTTTCTTTTCACTTTGTATTCCTATAAATTGTTAATAACACTCTTTTTCCTTATTAGATAGTAATAACGTATTTTATTTTTAAATGAAACATCTTTTGGGGGTTCACAGAGTTAAAATAAATTTCCTTCATACTTTAAAACAAGTAGTTGTGACTCAAAAATTACGTAGGGAGATTGAGAAATGGAAGGAGAGAGGTGCTGGTTTCAACTTAAAGCATGTGAAATAGAAGCTGGCAGGCTCAAAAAGAGTGATTTGAATTCTAGAAAAGGAAATTCAGAGATAACACTGCATGAATAACACTGAATCATATCAATAGTTGTTGGAAGTAGAGTTTGACTAATTTTCCAGATATTTTATATATATTTTATTTACATCCAAACTTTTAGATAAATAATATTTTTATCATTTGAAAAATTCATTACAGAGGTCCAAAGATAATAGGAATGCCCCAAATTTGTAGATCCCTAGTTTTTTTCAAATGAGTTTGGGAGAATGGTTGTCCAGAGAGCACCCAAAAAGCCTCAAAGGAAATCTGCTTCTTTTCCATTCTGTTGGGTTGGCCAAAAAGCTTGTTCGAGTTTTGCCTAACATCTTACAGAAAAACCCAAATTAACTTTTTGACCAACCCAATAGAAACCAGTGTGTCTTATTGCTATGTGAATGGGTTAGGAGCTGGGTATAGTTGCCATATTGGTGATATAGAAAACCATAAATAGTGAGTTAACATTTGAGGAGTATTGAAGCAAAATGATATGGCCTCTAATGCTCCCCTTCCTTAGAACTTGAGGGTTGTAACTTCCTAGAACTTAGAGCCCCTGAAAGGTAGATGAAATGCCCTAGGCTGGGTGTTAGTGTATACTGAATTTTGGTGTCCATTCTGCCTTTGACTAGTCTCATGATTTTTCTGTCTCCTCATCTAGGACATCGGAGAAGGCAATGGCACCCCACTCCAGTACTCTTGCCTGGAAAATCTCATGGGTGGAGGAGCCTGGTAGGCTGCAGTCCATGGGGTTGCGAAGAGTCGGACATGACTGAGTGACTTCACTTTCACTTTTCACTTTCCTGCACTGGAGAAGGAAATGGCAACCCACTCCAATGTTCTTGCCTGGAGAACCCCAGGGATGGGGGAGCCTGGTGGGCTGCCGTCTATGGGATCCCACAGAGTTGGACACGACTGAAACGACTTAGCAGCAGCAGCAGCAGCAGCATCTAGGATATATACATAAAAAGTGGCTCTTTAAGTTTATCTAAAAGATAAACTTCCCAGCCTTCCCGGGGGTGCTCAGTTCAGTTCAGTTCAGTTCAGTAGCTCAGTCGTGTCCGACTCTTTGCGACCCCATGAACTGCAGCACACCAGGCCTCCCTGTCCATCACCAAATCCCGGAGTTCACTTGGACTCACGTCCATCCAGTCAGTGATGCCATCCAGCCATCTCATCCTGTGTCGTCCCCTTCTCCTCCTGCCCCCAATCCCTCCCAGCATCAGAGTCTTCTCCAATGAGTCAACTCTTCGCATGAGGTGGCCAAAGTACTGGAGTTTCAGCTTTAGCATCATTCCTTCCAAAGAAATCCCAGGGCTGATCTCCTTCAGAATGGACTGGTTGGATCTCCTTGCAGTCCAAGGGACTCTCAAGAGTCTTCTCCAACACCACAGTTCAAAAGCATCAGTTCTTCGGTGCTCAGCCTTCTTCACAGTCCAACTCTCACATCCATACATGACCACAGGAAAAACCATAGCCTTGACTGGATGGACCTTTGTGGCAAAGTAATATCTCTGCTTTTGAATATGCTATCTAGGTTGGTCATAACTTTCCTTCCAAGGAGTAAGCGTCTTTTAATTTCACGGCTGCAGTCACCATCTGCAGTGATTTTGGAGCCCAAAAAATAAAGTCTGACACTGTTTCCACTGTTTCCCCATCTATTTCCCACAAAGTGATGGGACCGGACGCCATGATCTTCATTTTCTGAATGTTGAGTTTAAGCCAACTTTTTCACTCTCCACTTTCACTTTCATCAAGAGGCTTCTGAGTTCCTCTTCACTTTCTGCCATAAGGGTGCTGTCATCTGCACATCTGAGGTTATTGATATTTCTCCCAGCAATCTTGATTCCAGCTTGTGATTCTTCCAGTCCAGCGTTTCTCATGATGTACTCTGCATAGAAGTTAAATAAACGGGGTGACAATACACAGCCTTGACGTACTCCTTTTCCTATTTGGAACCAGTCTGTTGTTCCATGTCCAGTTCGAACTGTTGCTTCCTGACCTGCATATAAATTTCTCAAGAGGCAGATCAGGTGGTCTGGTATTCCCATCTCTTTCAGAATTTTCCACAGTTTATTGTGATGCACACAGTCAAAGGCTTTGGCATAGTCAATAAAGCAGAAATAGATGTTTTTCTGGAACTCTCTTGATTTTTCAATGATCCAGCAGATGCTGGCAATTTGATCTCTGGTTCCTCTGCCTTTTCTAAAACCAGCTTGAACATCTGGAATTTCACAGTTCACATATTGCTGAAGTCTGGCTTGGAGAATTTTGAGCATTACTTTACTAGCATGTGAGATGAGTGCAATTGTGTGGTAGTTTGAGCATTCTTTGACATTGCCTTTCTTTAGGATTGGAATGAAAACTGACCTTTTCCAGTCCTGTGGCCACTGCTGAGTTTTCCAAATTTGCTGGCATATTTAGTGCAGTACTTTCACAGCATCATCTTTCAGGATTTGGAATAGCTCAACTGGAATTCCATCACCTCCACTAGCTTTGTTCATAGTGATGCTTTCTAAGGCCCACTTGACTTCACATTCCAGGATGTCTGGCTCTAGGTCAGTGATCACACCATTGTGATTATCTGGGTCATGAAGATCTTTTTTGTACAGTTCTTCTGTGTATTCTTGTCACCTCTTCTTAATATCTTCTGCTTCTGTTAGGTCCATACCATTTCTGTCCTTTATCGAGCTCTTCTTTGCATGAAATGTTCCTTTGGTATCTATGATTTTCTTGAAGAGAGCTCTAGTCTTTCCCATTCTGTTGTTTTCCTCTATTTCTTTGCATTGATCGCTGAAGCAGGCTTTCTTATCTCTTCTTGCTATTCTTTGGAACTCTGCATTCAGATGTTTATATCTTTCCTTTTCTCCTTTGCTTTTTGCTTCTCTTCTTTTCACAGCTATTTGTAAGGCCTCCCCAGACAGCCATTTGGCTTTTTTGCATTTCTTTTCCATGGGGATGGTCTTGATCCCTGTCTCCTGTACAATGTCACGAACCTCATTCCATAGTTCATCAGGCACTCTATCAGATCTAGGCCCTTAAATCTATTTCTCACTTCCACTGTATAATCATAAGGGATTTGATTTAGGTCATACCTGAATGGTCTAGTAGTTTTCCCTATTTTATTCAATTTAAGTCTGAATTTGGCAATAAGGAGTTCATGGTCTGAGCCACAGTCAGCTCCTGGTCTTGTTTTTGCTGACTGTATACAGCTTCTCCATCTTTGGCTGCAAAGAATAGAATCAATCTGAGTTCGGTGTTGACCATCTGGTGATATCCATGTATAGAGTCTTCTCTTGTGTTGTTGGAAGAGGATGTTTGTTATGACAAGTGCATTTTCTTAGCAAAACTCTATTAGTCTTTGCCCTGCTTCATTCCGTAGTCCAAGGCCAAATTTGCCTGTTACTCCAGGTGTTTCTTGACTTCCTACTTTTGCATTCCAGTCCCCTATAATGAAAAGGACATCTTTTTTGGGTGTTAGTTCTAAAAGGTCTTGTAGGGCTTCATAGAACCGTTCAACTTCAGCTTCTTCAGCATTACTGGTTGGGGCATAGACTTGGATTACTGTGATATTGAATGGTTTGCCTTGGAAATGAACAGAGATCATTCTGTCGTTTTTGAGATTGCATCCAAGTACTGCATTTCGGACTTTTTTGTTGACCATGATGGCTACTCCATTTCTTCTAAGGGATTCCTGCCCACAGTAGTAGATATAATGGTCATCTGAGTTAAATTCATCCATTCTAGTCCATTTCAGTTCGCTGATTCCTAGAATGTCGACATTCACTCTTGCCATCTCTTGTTTGACCACTTCCAATTTGCCTTGATTCATGGACCTGACATTCCAGGTTCCTATGCAATATTGCTCTTTACAGCATCGGACCTTGCTTGTATCACCAGTCACATCCACAGCTGGGTATTGTTTTTGCTTTGGCTCCATCCCTTCATTCTTTCTGGAGTTATTTCTCCACTGATCTCCAGTAGCATATTGGGCACCTACTGACC
This sequence comes from Bos javanicus, assembly GCF_032452875.1. Lineage (NCBI taxonomy): Eukaryota > Metazoa > Chordata > Mammalia > Artiodactyla > Bovidae > Bos > Bos javanicus. The sequence goes on along the minus strand of NC_083878.1, from coordinate 31,028,844 downwards.
TGGGGAATTCCTCTTTCAGTGTCCTATCATTTTGCCTTTTCATACTGTTCATGGGGTTCTCAAGGCAAGAATACTGAAGTGGTTTGCCATTCCCTTCTCCAGTGGACCACATTCTGTCAGATCTCTCCACCATGACCCACCCATCTTGGGTTGCCCCATAGGCATGGCTTAGTTTCATTGAGTTAGACAAGGCTGTGGTCCTAGTATGATTAGATTGACTAGTTTTCTGTGAGTATGGTTTCAGTGTGTTTGCCCTCTGATGCCCTCTTGCATCACCTACCATCTTACTTGGGTTTCTCTTACCTTGGGCGTGGGGTATCTCTTCACGGCTGCTCCAGCAAAGTGCAGCCATTAATACCACCTAAATGGCATTCACTTTCTTAGCAGTCACTTCACACTGTTGACTCATATTGAGTATAGCATCCAGCAAACCTACTTTTGAATAAGACTAGTCTTAAGACTAAAATGCCCTTTCTCATCCTCATTACCAGTCTGTCCCTATTCCTGGTTAAGGTCCACACAAACTTCATTTCCTGTGAAAAGCTTTCCTAGCTTTACACCTCCATCCCGTCCTCCTTCCGTCTCTCCTCCCTCCCTCTTCTTTCTTCCCTCTCTCCCTCCCTTCCTTCCTTAACATTCAGGACATACCACTAATTGTCTCTGCTCAAGGCAAAGACATAGGGAGCCATGTTTTTTCCCACAAGTGCCTTCCCCACCCTCCCTGGCCACAGCGTATGGGCCAGAAGTGAACTCTAGAGCCCCAAACAACCAAACAGCAGGCTGGTCAGCAGCAGAATACTTTCTGTCTCTATAATTTAAACTAAGAAACGTGGGAAAGACTGTTCCATCACTAGTAGGAGCCAAAACTAAAAAAAAAAAGAAAAATGGCTTAATGTAGAGTGGGGCCAGAGCATGCTGAAGCCATGCACAAATCACATAGTTAAGAGGAAGAAGAAACTATGAGTAAGAAATAGAGGACCAAGTGACAAAGATGAGGTAGAACAGTCACACAGAGGGAGGTGAACGCAGCCCACAGTGGGGAGGAACCTGGTACCCAAGCCTGTGCTGTTTTCCATTCCAGATGAGTCCCAGGTACCTGGCCTTATCCTTTTTCTTCCCTGGTGCTCTGCTCCTTGTAGCCAAAAGAATCTTAATTAGACACATGCACATACACACACACCTCCCCCTACACACTCACATTCCTACAGAACTAATGTCTTGTTCTGCCATCTATGTGCTCAAATTATTTATGCATATGTAAATGCATTGAAACACACATGACTGGAAAGACATATATAAGGAGCCACTTCCGGCCCCATAATATTATTTTATCAGCTTGAATGCCTGGATGAATCTGATCTTAACACATAGCCCACTGCAATAACACCTTCTTGGTAAAGCACATAAGGTACAGCAGGCTTTTTTTAAGAATGTGAAATTTTAAGAATTAATGAGTTTACATGCAACTTAAGATGTGTGCTGTTTATGGAATACATGTTATATCTCAATAAACAATTTTTTTAAAGAAAGAAGAGTTCAGAGATGTAAAAATATCAAAAATAGTATCTTAGAAATAAGACTCTTAGAAATATCAAAATGACATCTTATATTTGTCTCCCATTTCAAACTTTCCTAGGTGATTTCACACTCAATGTGCTAACAAGTTTTGATTTTGATTGAGTCACCAATGTGAACCCTGTTTGTAGAACAGAAAAATGGTGACTCTTAGTAAATGCTAAGTCACAGACGTTTGTAAGCTGTCTAGGGGGTCTGTGCAGAACCACCTCTCACCCAGTTTCATGGCTTCATGGTTCCAGCTGTAAGTACCCCCAATACTGGACATCTCAGATGACCAGTGACAATTCTGGCGGCACCACAGGAAGTTCCTACCTTCTGCCATCACCATGGGAACCACTGGTGTCTCAGGAGCTATAATTCTGCAACGTGCTTTGATGGGATTGACCACTTGTGGAAGCACAGGTAAATAGGGTCCTGCATGCATTGAGTTCCCCTGATGAAAGATTCCTAGTCATCACGTAATTTTGAAAAATAAGAAAAAAAATCATTGTCAGGAAGAGGAGAGAAGACTCAATATTCTGCTGGGTTGTCTTTTTAAAACTTTGTAACAATAATGTTGATTTCGAAGTGGATTTCTGAAAGGCGGATATTGATATAAAGACCATGATGTATTTTCCCATCATGGCTTTGTATAAAAATCAAGCCTAAAATAATAGTACTATTCAGACTTGGATAGGTGTATATTTCCCACAGAACTTCCCCACCCAGTTTCCTTTGGCCCACTCAAAGAATGTGAAGGTAAGACAAGTACCGTCCCTAGCTCACAGACGAGAAAACCAAAGATTAAGAGAGTCAGTGTCTTGTCTAGAGTTGCTCCGCCGATTAGCGACAGACAGGAAAACATCCCAGATATCAGGACTCCGATTGAATGAGTATGCAGTGCTGGTCCCCTCCAACCACATAATAAATGATCTCCAAACCTAACGACAGAGAACCCAAAAATAAAATCATACAGAACTCAGCCTGAGGCTAACCTACGATCAGCTCGACCAGCCAGAAGCACCACCACGTCCAGTTGCAGCAGCAGCACAGCCCTCCACTGAAAGAGCTCTGACCTTCCAGAATCATCCTCAGCAAGCACCCCAAGGAAAGACACTAGATGCTACCCCCCACACACACAGAGACTGAGCCTCCTCAAACATTTCTTCTGCTCCACACACAAGAAAAGAAAGAGTTAAACTCTGAGGTCTTGCAGAGAAATTATCTTATTACTTGGGAAACATTTGTGATTCACATCCTCATTAGATAAAAATATTGCAAAGGCTTTTAGAGTTTTCAGGGGGAAACATCAGATTGCAGCAATAACAACAGAGGAACATTAGCATTTCTGTTTGTTCACTGGGTCCATAATCAGGAGCAGCAGCAGCTCCCAGCAATTTGTAGAAATGGGTTTTAATTCCTGAATGGCAATCCTGCCACTTAGAGTCAGATAAATGAACTCCATGTATACACACAGATAAGAACAGAGCTGTGAACTATATGCCTATACATGTATGTGTCTGGTAAGCTGAAATTACAGCTTTGTGTTACATTAGTTTTATCTCCTGGCTAATGCCCAGGATGTAGTCAGAAAGTCAACAACAAGTTCAAGTTCAGTCAACAGTTATCAGTGGTGTGTGGACATTCTTCAGAACAGATTGTCTTCATACCACTTCAGATAAGGTAAATAAAACCCAGTGCTAGATTTTATGTAGTCATCAAAGGTAACATTTGTCAAGTGGAATCCATAGACCCCTGTTTTAGAAGCAGCCTGTGTGGCTGTTAAAATTTCAGGTAACTGGGCCCCCAGCCCAGACAAACTGAATCACTGGGGATGAGTCCCAGGAAACTGCAATCTTAACAGGCACCCAGGGGATGCTTATGCATCTAAGGAAGAGAGAGAAGAGGCTAAAACAAGGGAAAAGGCTGAACCTGCATGCTGGGAGCGAGACCAAGAGAGAGATCCCCATCATTACCCCAGCACACCTTCCCCAGCTGCCTTCAATAAGCTTTGCTTCTGCCGATTCAAGGTCAGCCCTGCCAAGGCCCATGCCCCTAAAAGCCAGACTTGTTGATCCTATATAAGCCCCTCCCCCACCATCCAGTGGGGTCCAGGGATGGTCTGGGCTCCCACACTGCTGGCCTCTAACTTGGAGGTGATCATTTTTAGTCCCTACATACCTACATGAACATCGGCTGCCACCATCCCCACCTGCACTCTGGGATGGCCTATGAAGGTCCCTTTTAGCCTCAGCTTTCCCACAGGGAAGCCCTTGACCTCCTGCCCTAACCCCGCCAGCCTCTCTGCTGCCTGGACTCCACACTGGACTTCCTGTCCATTGTCCTTTGTCAGGTGCATGAGAGATCCTGGGAGAGACATCAGAAGCTGTGTGGGGTAACATCATCACGTGGATGCTTTGACCGCTCTGTGGTCAGATCTTACAAAGAAAGGGCTTTCCCTCTGCAGGTGGGAGTAACCTGCAGGCTAAGTCACTCTTGGCTTTAACTAGTTGGGGGTGTGTCAGACTGGCTCTTAAACCGGAAGTCTAGACCCTCAGGGGACCTACAAGGTGGTAAGGTGGCTGGGTTCCCTGTTGGAGGAAGGCGTTGCTGTCACCTCTTAGTGAAGAGAAACAAGGGTCTGGGAATGAGGAGCTCAGGCCTGCAAAGCTGTGCCAACCCTCCCCTCCCTTACTATCCCCAGCCCCCTGTACCCACATCCACCCCCCAACATGCACTCCTAGAGTATAGATTATCAGAAAAAGCACAGGACAGGGCCTGAATGACTTGTGCATAAAGGACTTTGGGGCAGAATCATAAATATGAAGTATGTAAGCAATTTCTACTTGTTCTTTAACATTTAGTAGTGCTTGAAAATGTCAGCTGCTTTAGCAGAGAAGAGAAACAAGAGATGGGATTCTTAGTCTCTTGGGAAAGATGGCTTCTCATAGAATATCTGCTCAGGTCATATCTAAGTCAGACTTCAGAGAGGAGTAATGAGTATATCACGCTTGGTAGAAGTAATTTAAAGTCAGGGGATGGAGAGGAGAGTACACTCCTGAGGCTGGCAGGGTGGTGCCAGCAATAATAATTTTATAAGAACCTAAAAGGAAGGGTGAAACACACCAGGTGGGATTTGAGCTTTCTGATTCAAAGGCTTCTCCATCACCTTCAGAAAATCAGGTTTTTTTCCCTGCTTAATAAAAGAGAACGAGGAATGAGGCAGCAATGAGGGGAGATGTATGTGCCAGGGTAAGTCCACCGGTTTTATTAAGTAAAAGAAAATCAACTTATTCTCTGATTCAAAGAGAGACAGAGATATTTACTGAGGTGTCAGGTATTTTTCCAAACCTTTGCATACATCATCCCTTGTAATATACACAAAAACTCTGGGAAATAGGTATTATATTGACTCACAGACAAGAATATTGAGTCTCACTGAAATTTCAGCAAAAGTAAGCCTGAGGTCAAACATCTAGTAGATAGCAAAAATCAAAATTCAACCATAGTTCTGCCTGTTTCCCAAATGTGTTCACCTTCAGCTCTGTTATATGGCTTCTATCAGGCATGTACTTAACCTGGAGAATCAACCAGAATCACTGGTCACAGGCATTAGACTACCTGGACTCTGACCCCAGCCAGACTAGATGGGCAGTGGTAAGAATGCCTGGAATCCCCTGGCCTGTGGTGCTAACTCCCACTGCTTGGTCAGTTTTCCTGGCCCAACCCTGTGTTTATTGGCCATTGATGTTAATTCTCCTACCTCCCCCACTGAACATCCCATCACATTCAGAAACCAGGAATAGGCAGTTCAGGACACATAAGACGGTTTCACTCATAACAGAGTTTGGAAGTTCCTCCATAAATTTAAACCTACTTATATGACCACATTGTCCAACTTCGCTAAACCTAAACTAATAGAAAATCTGCTGTTAAAAGCTTAAGCTCTGGGTTGGTTGACTTTGTTTTTTAAAAGAGAACCACTGTGGGCAGCCGGGTTTTGTCTGGCAGCGTGTCTTCCCAGAGAGTCAGTCGAGACCATATGGAAGTAAAGAAGCAGGGATGCACTTGACTGAGCTGACCTCCTGACAGGGTGCTCCAAGTGAAGCACTCATGGACCACAGAATCTACAGTGTAACTCACCTGCCCTTCCTTCAAACCTAGACAGTGATTTCTTGCCTTAGCAGAAAAAGGGGTGTTTGAGCATGCCACCTGGCTGCACATTTGCAAGAACCATCCAGATACCCACTAATGCAAGTGCTTGGCAATCAACACCTTCACTACGAGGCTCTGGGACAACAGAGGCTCTCCATGCCCTCTTCGTCATGACTTGTGCTCCCTCCCACATGCAGGTGAGATGGCTTCGCAGCTGTCAACTTGAAAGATCACACTCTACTCTGGCTGAGGCAGAGTCCAGGCAGTCTGATCTGCAGGCCCAGGGGTGGCATCACTGGGCGGCAGTGACTCTGGTTGGTTCTCCGGGTTAAGTGTGTGCCTGATAGAAGCCATATAACAATGCTGAAGGTGAACACATCTGGGAAACATACAGAACTATGGTTGAATTTTGATTTTGCCATTTACTAAAGGTTTGACCTTAGGATTACTTTTGCTGACATTCTGGTGAGGCTCAATATTCTTGTCTGTGAGTCAATATGATAATACCTATTTCCCAGAGTTTTTGTGTATATGACAAGAGATGATGAATGCAAAGGTTTGGAAAAAGTGGTAGCTTTGGAAATGACTAGAGAGGGAAAGGCAGGGGGTATACTCACAGTGCTCCAGAGTGGACTATCTTGGATATATCACTACTCACGAGACTGCCTCTCCCAGCTGCCCCTCCAGCTTAAGCTGCTCAACTCTGCGCTGGGGAAGTGGTGCTAAAGCTGACTTTGCTCAGAGGTGACCCCTGACAGCACTGGAGCCCACAGGGCAGTGCACTCACATTCATTTTAGTGGCCTGTGGCAGGGCTTGACACAAAATTCCACCCAACAAGGGAAAGAAGTCAATAGCTGGTTTGGGAAAATCTTTCTCATGAATCTGGAACTACACAGAGAGAATTGGTAATTGTAGTAGAGAGAAGTATATTCCAGCAAATATGTGGGTCCCATGGATGAGAAGACACCAGAGTCCATGAACTGAGCAATTTGGAGCCCCCCCTGGAGCATCCCAGTCTTAGAATACGTCCCCATCTCCATGAGGCTGGAGATACACACTTAGTGTAACTGCTCTAATTGTGTAGAGATTCACATTTCCCTTATTCTCCCATGTCTCCTTACATTGCACATCCCCCTTACTAGAGGTAAACCATGGGACTCTGGAGAAAGCTGTACACCATGACTTTCCATTGGAAGACTCACTAAGCTCAATAGTGTACTAAAGACTCTGATATCAAAGTCTTGCAGAGAACAAATAAACATTTTTACCTTTAACTCAACATTCCCTGAAGAAATTTTTTCATACACCCCCCACACTTTCTTCCTCAGGATAATTATTAGTATCCTGGGAAACCAATAGAATCCTTCCTAAAATAATAAGCAGATGATACCAACCTGTCCCTTGAAGGTAGCCACATTGATTCTAATGAAAGCTTCCAGAGACAGGAGGGAATGAAAAGGGTTCTTTGGACTGGAGAGATCGGATGGCCCAAACATGGCTCAGAAAGGAAGGAAAAGAGGCACAAATGCAAAGTGAGCATCACTAAAGGGCAGGAAGAGGGGAGAGACAGGATCAACATCAGAGACAAGTTGACTAAAAGAAGGTGGATCCAAGCCTTGCCATTAATGCTGCCATTATGTCTGCAATTTATCAAACAATAGCCTTTGATACATCTATGACAGCCCTTGATTTGTTTTAGTCTGTATTCATATCCCTGTTATTGTTTTAAATTCGCTGGGGATAATTTTAAACTAATCCTCTAATCATTTTTTCCAAGAGCCCTCATCAATAAAACTGAAAGGATGATTAAAATAACCCTCTGTGTAGAACAAACTAAGTCAAAATTACTGTGGGGAGTAAATTACTGAAACAGAGATATAATGTCAATGCCATCGTTTATAAAAGATTTGCTGCCAAATGCTATCTCAATTCAAAAGGATGCTTGGGTCATAACCTGGTCTTTGCCAGAGTATCCAGGGAGAAAAAAAAGATATATGAAGCCTGGATTTTGATTTCCACTGGCCCACCTCTGTCTTGGGAAAGATATGGACGGATGAATGAATGGGGGTCCTATACAGGTAAGGGAAGCCCTAGTTCTCTACCAAGCCCAACTTTGTTCCGTAAACCCAGTCACCCTCCCAGCTCAGCTCAGCCTCTGTTCCTGAAATGATCCCCTTTCACAGACACTGAACCCCTAAAGAAGAGGCTAATTTTGAGACATGAGCCTGGCAGAGTGACTATAGGTATCCACAGCCTCCATCAGTGGACAGAGACTGTACTCAGGCCAGAAAGGGCTTCCCACCAGGGCACCGTGTGCATTCTCTCCACCATAGGCTCCTGCACTCCACACAGAACAGCTGGTGCTTAGCAGCCAATCAGGCAACTTCTGTCTCAGAGGTATAGTCAGCGAGCAGCGTAGGGAATAAACACCAGGAAAGACCTTAGAAATCATTTACTTCATTCCCCTAAACTTGCTGAATGGGAAACTGGAGCCCAGAGATGATAAGTATTTGGAAGGCCCTGGCTACACCAGAACAAAAAAGGAAGTCTCACAATGTGTTTTTCAATGAGAGAAACTTATTTTCAAACATACACATTATGCAGTGCATATGTGACATCTGATCAAAAGGGAGGTCTTTGATAAAATCCCAGAAGAAAAGAAGGACAGAGTGGCTTATTTGAAATGAAGTTGGACTATTTTAAAATCATGAACCAATCCAGTCACAGGAGAATTTGAGCATATAATTAATTTTTTTCTGGCCATCTGGTTTACAAAAAAAAATTTAAAAATAATAAATCCTGAAACAAATAAGAAAGAATTAACTCTAAAGCAATGTCCAAAAGTTCTGAAAGAATGTAGCCATGGAGTCAGCTGGTTCTAACCCCAGCTCTGCCATTTACCAGAAATGGGACACTGGGAATGTTAATCTCTGAGTCTATTTCTTCATCTTCACTGTGGGAATGGAAGCCATGAGATTGTTGATGGGATTAAAGGACAAAGTAAGCAAAATACCTGCTCCCCTGTAGGTGCTCATGTTGGGCTCTCCCCACTGATGGGTCCCTAGATGCCAGTACCTGAGACCTTCATTCCCAAACTTGGAGAGGCAGTGTAATGTCCTGACCAGAAGTTCTTCATTCTGGCTGCAGTTGGACTCATTTGGGAAGTTTTGAAAAATCTAGATGCCTGGATTACTCCAAGTGAACAAAACTAGAGTCTTTAGAGGTGGGGCCCAGGCAGAAGTATTTGCTATAGCTCCCCAGATTATTCCAATGTGCAGCCAGGGATGACAATCACTGCCAAGAGTCCTACTGCTGCACAGTAAAGACTTTGCCCGGAGGAGGCAATGGCACCCCACTCCAGTGCTCTTGCCCGGAAAATCCCATGGATGGAGGAGCCTGGTAGGCTGCAGTCCATGGGGTCGCTAAGGGTCGGACACAACTGAAGTGACTTAGCAGCAGCAGCAACAAAGACTTTGCCAGAGAAGCTACATTACTGGAACTGATCAGAACCCTGAAGCTAAAACAATGGGTTGACTTTACAAAAACTAATTGCTGATGCCGAAGAGCAATCCTTCTGACCACATTCACACACTCAGAGCTGATCCATGTCTGCTGAGCACTTTCGTCATCTCATTTACTCTCAGCACAGGGATATGAGCAATCCCTAGGTGGTGATTGCTCATATCAAGCACACACTGCACACAAAGAAATGATTACTTACAGAGGTTATTTAAATTACCCGAGTGCAAGTAAATCCTAAGTAGAAATGAAACTTGAACTCAGGTCAGCGATGCCAACACCTTTGAAGGCACTGACCACATCTTCCTAATCTTTCACTGAGCACAGCTCCATGGCGCCAGCCACTGACTGACCCAATCAGCCTTCACACTGACTGATAGAAACTGTGGGTCCGAATAGAATCTGAGTTGCACAAAGTGACCAGGTCACTATAACCATCCCCACCAAGGGGAAAACAACCCAAAGAATAATCTTGCTTATGTTATCAGTCAAGGTCCTAGCAGGAAACAATTCTACTCAGATGCTTCAAATAAAGATAAAGAAAAGACTGCCCTGGGAGGAAAGGAAGGGCTAGAGAACTGACTAGGAGTTTTGAGGTCCCAGAAGTTAACAACAGGAGGAGGAAGCCATTCCCACCTTGAGGCCTAAAGGGGTAAAGGAAAAAGTAGTGTGATTGTAGTCTGGTGAAGAAGGGACCAGGTTTTCCAGATGGCCTAGTGGGAAAGAACCCGCCTGCCAATGCAGGAGACATAAGAGCTGTGGGTTTGATCCTTGGGTTGGGAAGATCCCCTGGAGGAGAGCATGGCAACCCACTTCAGTATTCTTTCCCAGAGAATCCCATGGACAAAGGAGCCTGGCAGACTACAGTCCATACGGTCAGAATGAGTTGGACATCACTGAAGTGACTTAGCACACACTCACAAAGAAGGGACCACCAGGAGACCTGTGGTCACCCAGGGTTGCAGCCATGTCCAGACCCTTGATGCCTAGCAGAGAGAGAACTGGTAAGAAAGCTCCAACTTTCTCTCCCACACTCCCAGCTCCTGCTGGTGTATCCCTCTACTCAGACCCAACCAGATGCCCACCAGCAAGTGAGCCTGGAGCAGGCAGTCCATATGGGTCAGCCTTCTGGGGCACAGAATAGAGCAGGGAAGTGAGTGACGAGGTCTGGACTAGGGGCACAGAAAAGTTGAGAATAATCCAATGAAGAGAAAAATGTGGTTTTACTGGGATGGATATACACTGCTACTGCTAAGTCACTTCAGTCATGTCCGACTCTGTGAGACCCCATAGGCAGCAGCCCACCAGGCTTCCCCATCCCTGGGATTCTCCAGGCAAGAACACTGGAGTGGGTTGCCATTTCCTTCTCCAATGCATGAAAGTAAAAAGTGAAAGTGAAGTCGCTCAGTCGTGTCTGACTCTTAGCAACCCCATGGACTGCAGCCTACCAGGTTCCCTGTCCATGGGATTTTCCAGGCAAGAGTACTGGAGTGGGGTGCCATTGCCTTCTCCATGGACATACACAGTGTAAATGAATTCTTCACTTTTCCAAAAGGATTTCTTTAATAACTTTCCTAATAACAACAGTGGTTTAAGGTGTTCACTGTGGACCTGGCACTGCTCTAGGTGGTATACAGAGGTAACGGGTATGAATCTCAGTTCAGATTCAAGGGTGTAAGAAATATTGCACCTTGGAGATAGCCAAGAACAGGGGAGTCTGGCATGCTGCAGGCCAAGGGGTCATGAAGAGTTAGAAATGACTTAGTGACTGAACAACAGCAACAATTTATTTTTTATTTTGAGCTCTTATCCTACCAGGATGACAGGAAACTTAACCTCAGTCATCACTGGGGTTTGCAAACCCAAAAGGCCACAACATTAACACTAGGTGACAAGGTACCATGGTACACAGTCCAAGGGCCCTCTAGCCTGAATCACTCTGCACACATGTTCCCTCAGGAATATCCCCTAATCCAGCTGTCATGGCCTTTCAGATCCAGTGGCTCCTTGGAGGCACATCAGCTGGGGCCCAAGCCCCTCTGCTGAGACACAGAACCCCAACAAATCTCATGCACGCGTGGCCACTATTTTCTGGGGTCCTGCTAGGAAGTAGGACCGGCCCAAATACATGCAGAGTCTCTCAATAAACCTGGAGAATCTCCTTTTAATCAGAGGAAAGCCTTCCTTCCTGTTACTTTTTCTAACGACTTTGTTTCTTCCACAATGCCTGTTCTCCCTTCTAATTCCTCTGGAACCTCTATATTCTCTGATAAGCTTCCATTTGTAAAAACAAAAGCTGGCGTGTTTCTGAAGGCTACTTCTCCTTCCTTTCTGACCGCTTAGCTCCTCTTAGACACTGCCCTGTGCTTCAGTGGGTGGTAGACAGGGAGTTAGAAAGCGAAATCTTGGCAGGAAAAGACATAAATCAACAGCTCAAAATATGACCCAGGTGTACATATATTTCTTTGAACTTTAAGACAACATATACTTCAATTCTTAGCAATGGGGCTCAGAGCAGTTCAGTTCTTTGCCCAAGCAAGCACAGGACACAATGCTGCTGTTAGTCCTCATCCACCTGCCTCAGAAACCTACCCTTGTAACTAGGCCAGAGATGTCAAATAGATTTTCCCTTGTGGGCATACTCTGGCTGGCTGGGATGGTTCCCTGGAAGCTGTGTTGGGAAGGATTCTGATCCTTAACTAGCTCACTGGGAAACAGTGCCATGACTGATTGCCAATGGCTCTGTGAGCGCAGGAGGCATGCATATTTTGCATCCATCTACTAGAAATTAAGCCATTATAATGAAATAAAACTTTTTAAATGGTTTGAATTTGTAAAAATTAATTCTGTATGAAATGACAGGAGCACATCTATCTTGTACAATGTATCAACAGGGCCGTAAAGAGACTCCTTCGAGAGGATCTCCCAAGAATCAAGGCTGCTTCTAATCTTTATTTTAATTTTATGCTCCTTTTATTCCCAAGGTGGAAGAAGGCAGTCATTGTTTCTGCCTGATGTACCCTCCATGAAGGACAACCCTAGAAATTAACTTGTGGAAGCTGCTATCTCTCTTCCTCTTTGCTTCCTTTCCCCCAACCCATCACCTATCCTAAGGAAAGGAGGTCAACAAAGCATGGATTATTTCATTATTTTTTTTTCTTTTTTACGTTCTCTTTTCAGCAACTCATAAATTTCCTTCCTTTGAGCACTGTAAGTTTGTTGTTTTTCGTTGACTTATGTGAAACTGGGGATCTTTATCAGTTTAATTTTAAAAAAAATACACTGCTCTATATGCTTGTCAACTTAATTTTCAGGATTTGTCTTATTTTATGTTGTGAACTTTGGGGACAATTTGTTCTGTTTTTGCTTGTTGGCTTCCAAGCCCAATATGGGCAAAAGTACTTCACATTTTCCCTTGTTTCATAACCTAAGCCTTCATGTTTACACTCACTTTCCTTTGAAGAAAAGATTAACTGTTTTTAGCTTTATTATAGGAAGCAGATTGAGCCTGATATAGACAAGTTCAAAGAATATTCAACACAGAGTCAAATAATCTGACTCCAGTGCTGGCTCTCCCAATTCTCTGGATTGCCTTAGACAGTCTTGCGTCTTCTCTTTTCTGTGAAGGGGGTACAACTGAACTTCACATGATAGGAGTGAAGCCCGTGTTTACTTCTGAATGTATGGATCCTACATTCATGTTCTTTGGTTGCAAGCAAGAGATTATGACTGTGGTTAATGTAAATAGAAAATTGGAAAAAGTCTGAGATCACTCACAAAATTTCAGAAAGAACTGAACTTTCAGGTGTAGGGAAGACACAAACCAAAGAAGTGTTGGAAATCCTAAGCATAAAACTTAACAGACTTTCACTCAAGGGTATTATCATGAGGTGATTCTGCACTGACAACCTTCCATCCTCCTGTACCTTGGCTCAAGATTAGCAGTTCCAAGAGAAAGCAACATAGATATCCATTGACAGATGAGTGGAGAAAGAAGTTGTGGTACATATATATCAGCTCAGTTCATTCGCTCAGTCGTGTCCGACCCTTTGTGACCCCATGAATCGCAGCTCGCCAGGCCTCCCTGTCCATCACCAACTCCCGGAGTTCACTCAGACTCACGTCCATCAAGTCAGTGATGCCATCCAGCCATCTCATCCTCTGTCGTCCCCTTCTCCTCCTGCCCCCAGTCCCTCCCAGCATCAGAGTCTTTTCCAATGAGTCAACTCTTCCCATGAGGTGGCCAAAGTACTGGAGTTTCAGCTTCAGCATCATTCCTTCCAAAGAAATCCCAGGGCTGATCTCCTTCAGAATGGACTAGCTGGATCTCCTTGCAGTCCAAGGGACTCTCAAGAGTCTTCTCCAATACCACAGTTCAAAAGCATCAATTCTTTGGCGCTCAGCCTTCTTCACAGTTCAACTCTCACATCCATACATGACCACAGGAAAAACCATAGCTTTGACTGGACGGACCTTTGTTGGTAAAATAATATCTCTGCTTTTGAATATGCTATCTAGGTTGGTCATAACTTTTCTCCCAAGGAGTAAGCGTCTTTTAATTTCATGGCTGCAGTCACCATCTGCAGTGATTTTGGAGCCCCCCAAAAATAAAGTCTGACACTGTTTCCACTGTTTCCCCATCTATTTCCCATGAAGTGATGGGACCAGATGCCATGATCTTCATTTTCTGAATGTTGAGCTTTAAGCCAACTTTTTCACTCTCCACTTTCACTTTCATCAAGAGGCTTTTTAGTTCCTCTTCACTTTCTGCCATAAGGGTGGTGTCATCTGCATATCTGAGGTTATTGATATTTCTCCCTGCAATCTTGATTCCAGCTTGTGTTTCTTCCAGCCCAGCGTTTCTCATGATGTACTCTGCATATAAGTTAAATAAGCAGGGTGACAATATACAGACTTGACATACTCCTTTTCCTATTTGGAACCAGTCTGTTGTTCCATGTCCAGTTCTAACTGTTGCTTCCTGACCTGCATACAGATTTGTCATACAATGGGACATTATTCAACCATTTGAGTCAGTTCTATTGAGGTGGATGAACCTAGAGCCTATTACACAGAGTAAAGTATGTCAGAAAGAGAAAAGCAAATATTGTAAATTAACACATATATATGTGAAAGATGGTACTGACGAACCTATTTGCAGGGCAACAACAGAGATGCAGACACAGAGAACAGACTTGTAGACACAGTCCAGGAAGGAGAGGGTGGGATGAATAGAGAGAGTAGCATTGAAATATATACACTACCATGTGTAAAATAGATAGGCCCAGTAGGAATTTGCTGTATGATGCAGGGAGCTCAAACCCTGGGCTCTGTGACAACCTACAAGGGTGGGGTGGGGTGGGAGGCAAGAGGCAGATTTAAGAGGGAAGGGACATATGTATGCCTATGGCTGATTCACATTGATGTATGTTAGAAATCAACACAATATTGTAAATCAATTATCCTCCAATTAAAAATAAATTTAAAAAAAGAAATTCCAGGAGAAAGAATGCAATTGACCCAACTTATTCCTGGCAACAGGATGTGAGATACTGTTTGGAGGCCCAGCCTGGAACTGTGTCAGGGATACAGCAACTGTTAGCAGAAGAGATGGGAAGGGGGATTCAGATACCACAATAGGCAGGTGAAAATAAACTGCTACCTTGGTCCACAGCTTGGTAGCTTCCCAGGACACAAACACAGACACATGCACACACATTTCTCTAGGTTCAGAGCTCCTGGAAAGTTCCATAATGACTGTAGCTCTTTGTCTACACTTCTAGTTTAAATGATAAACAATCCCAAATAATCTGAGGAAAAGAGAAAATAAAAGAAAGTCTTCATATACACATACAGTGCAGTAAGCAAGAAGATGCAAGTAGAGGCTGTAAGTTCACCTCCCCAGCTGACCATAAAACTACAGCTGGTGTTCGTGCTCATCACCACCTCTAATATCTGCTTCATGTTTCTCTGATCTTTGACCAGAACTTCTGAGAGAACCAGCTGAAGCTCTGTCATGACTCTTCAACCAGCTGAAGAGTCACAGGAGAAGTGACTCTTCTAAGGGATCTTGGCCCTTGATGGTCTCTCCAATAGAGCAACAGAGCAACTATATGTTGAATTTGACCACATGACACAGCACAATAAGGGCTTCCTTAGATTGTATTCATTTTCTTTTGGTAGTAGGCACCTGATTTCTTGACAATCAAGGTGAATCACTCCAGTAAATTCCATCACCACTTTTCCCCTTCTCAAATAGTATGAGGAGCCTAACATGGTCTGTCTCAACTTCTAATTCAGCGGACCCATTCCTGCCCCAGTGAAAGAATCTTGCATTTGCTTACCAAGACCTCTAAACCAGCAGAAGCCAGGTTCCCAGGAACAAGGACCAAAACTCAGAAAGTAGGTTATTACATACAATTAGATCTTCCCTGCTCACTGGGTGAACAACTATGAAGGATGAGAGAGAAGTAGGCAGATGAGAATAATAAAACTTAACAATATCTTAAGCAAGAGACAAATACATATTTCTCATGAGTAAGTCCAGGTAGGTAGCACAGGGCTAGAAAGGCATTCCATGGCTGCTATCACGGATATCATAATGCTCCCTCACGTCCAATAGGCTCCTGATGATCAAACAGATTGATGCTATCCAAGCCAATATGCCCGAATTATACTAAGGAGAAAGGAGAACATTCCCTCCTAAAAGTTGCACTAGTCACTCACATCCCACTTGCCAGAATTTCATCACCCAGTCCCACTGAGCTATGAGGGAGCCAGGAAATGGAATATTTACTCTGGTCAGCCATGGGCCTTGCAAAATAATCAGGAGTTCTAGCTATCTAGAGGAAGGGGGAGAAGGATATTCAAGGATAACCAGTGATTGTGGCCACTGAGACTGAGTGGGAATTGCCATTTTTCTCCCATAGGAAAGCAGTGGTGGGGTGTGTGCTAGGGCATCATGGAGATTAAATTCTCCAAATGCCCATGATCCTGTTGGAGGTCCCCTGTCAGTTGTCTAGATTCCATCCCTCCCCAAACAATGTTCTAAGTAGCCAGAGCAGTGCCAAAGATGTTAATCTAAATGATATTGTAATCCAGCAACTGCCTATCTCTGTGTTTCATTTTCAACATTCCCAACCCTGTAGAGTTACAACAATAGAAGATCCTTTCATCGTGATTGAATAAATGCTGCAGATTTAATTCTCTGCTTTGTGGTAAGAATTGTCAAATATGAACTTGTCAGAAAATCTGTCAGAAAAAGCCCCTGGCCCCAGATTTAATATTTACCATCCCCCTTGCAGAAGTCTATGACACCAGCTATCTTATCCATTCCCCCCACAGCTTCATCCTCAAAGACATGTAGTCCCAAGAGAACTTGTGTTGATAACTTAAGTAGCTCTTTTATTATTTAATAGTATGATTTATAGTTGCCATCCTAAAATAGAGAAGGAGGAAGTCTCATTTTCTCTTGCCTTTTCTTGGCCAATAACCAATACCAAGTGACCCATACGTCTTCTGCTTGCAACCCTCTTGCTGGTACTAATTTTGGCACCAATTAAAGTGAGCTTCCCTGGTGGCTCAGGCAGTAAAGAATCTGCCTGCAATGCAGGAGACCTGGGTTCAATCCCTGGGTTGGGAAGATCCCCTGGTGAAGGAAATGGCAACCCACTCCAGCATTCTTGCCTAGAGAATCCCATGGACAGAGGAACCTGGCTGACTACAGCCCATGGTCTCACAAAGAATCAGACACAACTGAGTGACTAACACTTCACTTCATTTCACTTCAAGGTGTCATAAAGAAATATTGGGAGGAAATGTCCTTTAAAGTCATGCCATTAACCTCTATAACTCTCTACCCTCCTCATATCATTTCCTGACCTCCGAGTCACCCCCTTGATCACCAAAGATTTGTGGATAGTTGTAGGTCTCCTAAAAAGGATGTAAATTTTTATGTTTGTTATGTATTTTCCTTGAAAAGGAACCTATACTTTTTATTTTTAAGAGACACCATACACATGAGTATATGTGTGTGTGTGTGTGTGTTCAGTCGCTAAGTCCTGTCCGATTTTTTGCAACCCCATGGACTGCAGCATGCCAGGCTTCCCTGTCCTTCCCCATCTCCTGGAATTTGCTCAAATTCATGTCCATTGAGTCGGTGATGCTATATAACCATCTAATCATAATTTTTCCCAAAGATAGTTCAGAATAACTTCCCTAGATATTAAAATTGCTCTTAGTGTTTTTCACCTGTTCACAGCCTCCCATCATTCACCTTCTTTCCTTAGCTACTTCACTGATGCCTGGGGTTCCATAACCTCTTCAGTGTTTCACTTTGATTCCCTTCCAACTTAAATTCCACAATCCATTCTGTCAACAGCTCTTCACTCATTTGTCAATTCATTCAATCAATGTTTACTGAGTATCAACTATCTGTCAAGCACACAAATGCAATAAAAACAGATATTTCCTGCCCTAAGAGAGAATACATCTGATGAGAGAAAGAAAAAGAAAACAAAAAAATAAGTAAATTCAAATTTGTGATTAGTGCCATGAAAGCAAACAAGAACTGAACAAGGACTATCAATGAGACCTACTTTAAATAGCATAGTAGGCAGAATATAGCCCCCCCAAAATTCTGTTTTAATACTAGAACCTGTAAAAGCACTAGGTTATAATCCTAAGGGGCATTAAGATTGCAGTTGGGATTAACATTGCTAATCAGATTATTCTAAAATGGAAAGCTGATTCTGGATTACTTCAGTGGGCCCAATGCAATTACAAGGATCTTTAAAGGTGGAAGAGAGCATTATATAACCAAAAAGATGGCAGTGTGGAAAGGACATTATCCATTGTTTCCAGCTTTGAATATGGAGGAAGAGGTCTTCAAATGACCTACAGAAGTTGGGAACAGAAAGGAAGCACATTCTGCAGAAGAAATTCAGCCTTGCCAAATTTTGATTTTGGATTTCTGACTCGAGAGCAGTAAGACAGTAAATCTGCATTGTTTAAACTCAACTTTGTGTTGATTTTTCATAGCAGCAAGAGAAAACTAATACAGATAGAGTAGATAGTGGAGACTTTTTACAAAGGGAATGATATTTAAAATAGACCCTCCAAATGAGTAAATGCCATGAAATGGAGGAAAAGTGTTCCAGGCAGAGGGAAGGGCATGTGCAAAAGACTTGAAGTAGGATAGAGCCTGGTGTGTTTGCAGAACTGAAAGTAGATCTACGTAGCTAAAGTTTGGAAACTGAGGGAAGGATTTCCACACAGTAAGTTTCAGAAGGTTGTGGCAAGATCCTCCCCCGGACACACTGGACAGAGTGAATTTTCTAAAACACAAATCTAATATCACTCCTCTGTTTAAAAAAACTTCCAAGGGTTCCCAGAATACCTTTGTTGTTGTTTAGTTACTCAGTCATGTCTGACTCTTTGCGACCTCATGGACTGTAGCCCACCAGGCTCCTCTGTCCACGGGATTCTCCAGGCAAGAATAGTGGAATGGGTTGCCGTTTCCTTCTCCAGAATGCCTTAGGTTGATCCAAATTCCTCTAAATGATTACCACCATGTGGCTTCCTAACCCAGTTTCTGCACCACCCCAATTCTTATGTTCCAGTCACTTTTCAGTGTCTTTTTCTTCTTGTTCCAGCTTGCTTATTGTTCTATCTATCTGGGATACTCCTTCTCCACCTCACAGCTTGCTTCTTCCTTTAGCTTTCACTTTTGGTATCATTTTCAGCAGGTCTGGGTTTGATGTTCCTCCCATACGCTCTCTTAGTATCCAAGCCCTTACTACCATCCAAGAACTTATCATAGTGCTTAGAAACATTGGTATCACCTTGAACAAGCACCACTTGATGAATAATTCACCTTTATTCTTTGATTCCCTCTACTCCTAAAGTGATTATCCTCAGAGAGTTTTTTTCCCTTTCTCTGGCAGGCCCCCAGATTTTTTTAATCCTTTTAAGATGTAATTTGGTCACTTTCAGTAAAAAATACAGTCTCAATTGAGAAAGTAGAATTTATACTCTAGTCTATTAATCCATATGTCTATCTTCCTTCATAGTTAAGACTCCTTTCCACCTCTTCACCAACTAGAAACCCACAGTATGGTAGACCTCCTGCTTTAGAGAAAGGGTATATTGTTGGCTTCATCTCCTGTTCCCTCTCTGGAGTAGGAACATAAGGGAGAGAGAATGGGAAAGGATTCATGAGGTTCTTACTTGACTGGTATGATCTTAAGGTGATGTCTTGTTCTTGCTAAGCTAATGCTTAAATCTGATTATTGTGACATCTGGGTTCCTTGGAGATTCCCCAGCTGAGATACCCCAACCTGCAACTCTGATCATGGGGGCAATGTCATTAGTTATTCTGCTGTTGCTTCTTCTCCCTCTACCTCAGGTTTTCTGGGACTCTGCCACCCAGATACCCTCTCCATCATCAGTGTCTCCTTGCTCTGCAGTCTGCTAAAACAGGAGTCAAAATAGCTCCAGGTATGTATCACCAAAATTAAATAAATAAATTTTAAAAGTACCTGCAGACAAAAATGAAAACATAATGATCTAAAATCCACGGGATGCAGCCAAGGTAGTTCTGAGAGGGAAGTTTACCATAATAAAAGTCTACCTCAAGAAACAAGAAAAATTGCAAATGAACAACTTAAACTTACACCTAAAGAAGCTAGAAAAAGAACAAACAAAACTCAGAGTTCATAAAAGGAAATAAATCATAAAGATCAGAGCAGAAATAAATGAAATAAACTTAAAAAAAATTTTTTTAAAGATCAATAAAACTAAGAGCTAGTTCTTTGAAAAGATAAATAAAATTGATAAGCCTTTATATAGACTTATCCAGAAAAAATTAGAGAGGCCCTGAATCAATAAAATCAGAAATGAAAAAGGAGAAATTACAACTGACACTTTAGAAATAGAAAGGGTCACAAAAGATTAACACAAACAACTACACACCAGTAAAATGACCAACCTAGAAGAAAGGAAAAAATTCCTAGATATGTACAATTTCCCAAGAGTGAACCAGGAAGAAATAGAAAATATGAACAGACCCATTACCAGTAATGAAATTGAATCAATAAGGGGAAAAAAAAAAAAAAACAAGAAAACCTCCCAGCAAACAAAAGTCCAGGATCAGATGTCTACACAGGTAAATTTTACCAAACATTTAGCAAAGACTTAACACCTATCCTTCTCAAACTATTGGGAAAAAAATTTCAGATGAAGGAACTTTACAAGTTCATTCTGAGACCAGTATATCACCCTGATAGCAAAACCAAACAAAGATATCACACAAAAAATAAAAGTACATGCCAATATCACTAATAAACATAGATGTACATATCCTCAATAAAGTACTAGCAAACCAAATTTAACGATACATTAAAAGGATCATTGTTGCTGTGGTTTAGTTGCTATGTTCAACTCTTTGCAACCTCATGGACTGTATGTAGCCTGCCAAGCTCCTATAACCATCAGATTTCCCAGGCAATAAGATTGGACTGGGTTGTCATTTCCTTCTCCAGATCTTCCTGACCCTGGGAACATATACCATAATCAAATGGGATCTATCCCAGGGATGCAAGGATGGTTCAATATCCTCAAATCAATCAGTGTAATAAACTACATTAAAAAATTGAAGAATAATAACCATATGATTATCTCAGTAGATACAGAAAAAGCTTTTGACAAAATTCCACATCCATTTATGATAAAAACTCTCTTCAAGTGGAAAACATCTCAGTGAAACATAATAAAAGACACATATGATAAGTCCATAGCTAACACTATACTCAACATTGAAAAGCTTAAAGCATTTCCTCTAAGATCAGGAATAAGATAAGAATCTAGTTCATTCTTGTTCTGGTTCATAATCTTGCCATTATTATTTAGCATAGTATTGGAAATCTTAGGCACAACAATCAGACAAGAAAAAAGAAATAAAACGAATCTAAATCAGAAAGGAAGAAGTAAAACTGTCACTGTTTGCAGATGACATGATGCTATACGTAGAAAATCCTAAAAATGCCATAAGGAAACTACTAGAGCTCATCAGTGAATTAAAGTTGTAGGATACAGAATTAATATACAGAAATATGTTGTGTTTTTACATACTAGCAACTAGATATCAGAAAGAGAAATTAAGAAAGAAATACCATTTACCATTGCATCTAAAACAATAAAACATGTAGGGATAAATCTAACAAGAAGGTGAAAGACTTGTATTCAGAAAACTGTAAGACACTAAAAGAAACTGAAGACAACACACATAGATGAAAAATATACCATGTTCATGGATTTAAAGAATCAATATTGTCAAAATGACTGTATTACCCAAAGCATTCTATAAATTCATTGCAACTCCTTTCAAAATACCAAAGGCATTTTTCACAGAACTAAGAACAAATAATTATAAAATTTGTACGGAAACACAAAAAACCCTGAATAGCCAAAGCAATCTTGAGAAAGAAGAACAGAGCTAGAGGCACCATGCTCCCTGATTTCAGACTATACTACAAAGCTACAGTAACCAAAACAGTATGGTACTGGGACAAAAACAGACAGATCAATGGAACACAACAGAGAGCCTAGAAATAAACTCATGCACTTGTGATCAATCAATAACCTCTGCAACAACATGAATAGACCTGGAGGGTATTATGCTTATTGAAAGAAGCTAGACAAAGACATATATTGTATGTTATCACTTAAATGTGGAATCTAAAAAATGAAGTGAACAAATGAATGTAACAAAACAGATACAGACTCACAGATACAGAGAATAAACTAGTGATTACCTGTTGGGAAAAAGAAGTGGGGAAGGGAAAGACAGGGGTAGGGAATTAAGAGGCACAAACTACTATGTATTATATATATAAGTTATAGGAATATAGTGTATAGCACAGGAAATAAAGCCAATTTTTATAATAAATGGAGTGTAATCTAAAAATTTTTTGAATCATTGTGTAACATACCCAAAACTCACATAGTATTGTAAATCAATTATACTTCAATTTTTTTAAAAAAGCTCCAGGCAGATTTTTTCTCTGTTGCATGACCAATATCTAGTCCATATTCCTTTTGCCCTGACAAATTCTGAGAGTGCAGGTTAATCCCAACCCATTCATCCTGTTTTGGTACTAGTCATATCCTCTAGATTTCTAGGACAAGATTCATAGCAAAGTCCAACTCCAAGTCATGGTGCCAACCAACTTCAGGAAAAATATGTTAAGCTCTTCAGTAGTCTTCCTGAAGTCCCACTCTCTAGGTTTATGGTGGCAAGATGTAATTACCTAATATTAGTTACATTAACCAATAAATCCATAAATCTCAGTGGCTTAAAACAATAGAATTTATAATTATGGATGGGAGGAGTGTCTGTTCCAAGGAGTCATTCAAGGTTCCAGGTTAATGGAGGATCTTCCATTTTCAAACACTGCTTTCAAGGTTGCCCTGGATATCTTGTTAGGAAATGAGTGAAGAGGTTGAGGTTCAAGCAAGGAAATTTACATGGATCAGGCCTAAGAGTGAGGATTCATACTTCCACCCATATTCCCCTGACCAGAGCTCAGACACACAGTCACACCTGACTGCAAGAGCAAGTGGAAAATGTAGGCTAGTTTGAACAAAAGGAGTTTGGTGTGCAGCTAACCTGTCTCTGTCACATGGGCGGGGTGATCTAGGAAGACCACTGGACTCAGAATCAGGACACCCAATTTCAGTCTCACTGCTGGCCACCTGTCAGGTCTTAGGCAAGCCAGTTCTTTTCTTCCTAAACCTTGGTTTCCACATCTGTAAATCAGGGGGCTACAGGATCCCAAGCCCCAGTTCCTTCCTTCTGTAGATCTATGACCCTAAGTATCACAGCTGAAAATGGAGCAGAGTCATAACTGAAAGGACAGCCATGCCATGGATGAGATGAGGGAAGGTGTTCTAAGTTACTGCCTTCAATAGTATCTTTTTTCCAAAACTGAAGGACACAGATCTTTTAGGAAGGGAACATATGTGGAAGCTGAGACCAGAAAGACTAAAATTTCATCTAAATAACCTTTTTCTCTCACCTTGATTATTATACTAGCTTCCTAACTGGTCTCCCTCTATGCAGCCTCTTTAAAAGTTTCAAGCTGTTGTATTACATTACTCCAGATGATACTTATTTCAATTCAATTCAAAAAGCCATTACAGAACACAACATTCTTATTTCTCCCACCATTCAAGCTTGGAATACTCACCTACTCCCCCTCATTTCAATTGCTGTATACACCACTCCTTCAACCTACCACCCAAACCATCCCACCCACTCCATGAAGTAATTCCTGACAATAAATTATCTTCCCCTGCTCTCAAATTCAACTCTTACTATTTGTCATCCACTTCTGTGCTCCTATATTAGAGCCTAGTTATTTGTGCACATCCGATCTTCTCTACTAAACTGTAAGTTCCCTGAAGGAAATATCATAGATTATACTATTTGCATTTGTACCATGTTAGGCGGTTAATTATTTATTGAATGAATGAATGACTAAGGACCATGGAGAACTGTTAAAAGGCTGAATCGAGGCAGCCCTGTTGGCAACAGCAGTGAGGCCAGTTTCGGTTTGGCAAGTGCACTGTTTGCTGATCGTTTTTCTCAGAGTCCACTGTGGTGGCAACTGAACAATCTACAGGAAGAACTGTAGGTGCGAATCTTCAGCCAAGATAATGATCGCACTGGGGTCTGATTCAAATCAGTCTTGCCCAGGGGCAGTATCAGGAGGCAAGTTAAATGATAGCTCATAGCCTGTCAAATCCAGAGAAAATGGCTGAGCACCTGCCAAATGAGAAATTTCAGCCTAACAGTCATTCTCCTCTTTTTCTCTCTCTTACACATGAAGCCACATGCTCTGAGACTAAACAGGGCAGGGAAACAAGAAATAATTCGAAGAATTCAATCAACGCGGATGACTGTTCTCCTAGGTTAAGAAAACAATCTACCTTTTCCCCCTCAGTAGTGGAAACTTATGAACTAGATCTATAAACCCATTGTCCAGCTCCCATTTCCCTTGGTCCTGTCCAAATCAATGGCCGAAAGTCAGGCGGAAGCCAGTCAGATTAGCTGGACAGAGCCTAGCATTGACATCAAGTCAGCCCTGAGATGGTACTCCTGGGGGCCCATCAGCTACACTTCCTCATATGGTTCCCCAAACAATTGCCCCATTGTGGGGATCTGACCCCCACCATGCAGGTCCAATCCCGCTCACTCTCTTCTTTTTCCCTCCCCTCCTTTGTCCTCCTGAGTTGTGTGTGGATCTATATATTCCTTTCCAGGGGCCAGGGACTCCTGCCTGGTCTCAGCTAGTGTTCTGCAAGATCTTCTGCATCTGAAGATGTATTCCTGGTGCATCTGTGGAGAGAGGTACTCCACGTCCACCTACTCCTCTGCCATCTTCAGCTACACTTCTTTCACATGTGCCAATCATGCCTTCAACCACAGACAGACAGCATGCCATGGGCACAAACAGGTCCAGGCAAGGTAAAGGTCCTCACTACAAAAGAAGCAGCTCAGATTCAGATGACACCTCCTACCAGCACCAGTAGAGCTGTCTAACAGCACTAGGCACAGTAACTTGCCCGTGGTAGGGCTAGTGTTAAGTATCCATCCGAATATGCGTTCACCAGGATCACTCTCAGAAAAATAAAGCTGTCAGATAGTGAGCTTCCTCTCTGGACCATGCACAGGGCTAGGCATTTCATACACACTGTTTCTAGTCTACACACTGTTTCCAGTCCACACACCAAGCCTGGGAAGTAAAAATGAACCCATTTTGCTGATGGGAAAACAGAGGCTCTTGGTCTAGCATGTGGTCCAAGACCACAAGGTCGATACGTAGTGAAGCCAAGACTCCAACTGATGAACGACTCTAGAACCATGCATTTTTCCACTTGAGCATGCTGTCCACTCATTTCGCTGGCTCTGTCCATGCCATTTTGATTTATGGTGATTAAGGGGTGCTTGCAGACTGCAGTGCTCTTCTGTGTACATTATCTTATTTATTCTTCATAGAAGCCTGATAGGTAAAGCAGATTAATACTCCCACTTCACAAATCGGGAAAGTTAGGATTATGTGAGAAAGAAGAACTCAGTCCCAATCATTCTTTCCCTAGATCCTGAGCCTTCCTACCATCAGATGACATGAAAACTTGAGACATAAGAGTGAAAATTATTTTTATTTTCACAACAATGTTACAACCCCCTATCTAAAAATCTCCCATGGTTTTCCATGGCTGCAGGGTTAAATCTAACCACATTATTGTATCAAATAAGGCCCTTCTGAGCTAACATCCCTTGCCTCACCAGTCTCCTCTTCACTTCCTTCCTGCCTCTCCAATCTTGCCCTGCTGTCTTGAGCCACAGCTAAGTACTCTCCATTCTCCAAAGACGCCGTGATGGCACACATCTGAGTTCTTGCCCACGCTGGTCCCTCTTCCTGGAAAACTCCTCCCACTTCCCAACTACCACCTTCCCCCTCAGGCTGTTCCCGCTCAGCCTTGTCATCACCTCGAATGAGATGGTCCACAGTAGGGCACTGAGTGGGTATTCACCTCTATCCACGAGGCTCCCCACCAGCAGTGCCTGTCTCTGCAGCTCCCTGGATGTGAGGGCTGGCTTCCTGATGAGGGACCGAAGAGCACAGCCCATTCTAGCCATGTATAACAGCACTGAGCTTCAGGAACAGCCCCCTCCTCCCCTCCCGCTTCTCCCCTGCCCCTCTCGCTCTTCTCCAACCTTCCAGGCCAGCTCCCACCTCAGAGCCATCGTTCCTGATCTTCCCTTTGTCTACATACCTTCCTCCCAAGCAATTCACAAGGCTGACTACCCAGTGAGTGAGGCCTTCTCTAAATCCCTATTAAATTGCTACCCCTATTCCTAGCCCAATACTTTTCTCCTCTTTACATATGTTTTTAAGCAATTCTCAAAGTCTGACAGACTGTATATTTCATATAATTAAAAAAAAATTTCTGTCTTATGAATGAATGAAAGAAAATTTAGAGCCCTAACTGCTCCCACCCACAACCTAGCCCCCAGCACAATGCCTGACCACAGAGTCCATCTGTTTCCTTCCACTGCCTAGAAAATCCTAAAGAGTTAGCCAAGCCTGTTTTGTGTCTATGGGCCAAGACAAAGCCAAAGAATCACAGACAAATCATAATCCATTGAATAAGGGCAAGTTAATTGTGACTCTCAGAGCAACTGGTCCAAGAAGAACCACTACCAGGAACAAGGATGTAGGACCATAGGAGCAGAGAGCCAGGAAAGATGAAAGAAAACCAAAAACAATAAGTCAAAACAGGCCAGGGAGAGGGCAGTGTGAGAAAATCACAGAAATGGTGAGCTTTGCTATGTGCCCGGTGATGAATTTCACGGGCAGACCGGAGTAGAGAAAGACAATGTTTGCTGAATAAATGAATAATCAATGGAAACGGTGGGGACGGTCCCCAGCACCTGGTGGCTGGTCCTTTCAGGCTCCTCTATTGAACAGCTTTGCTATGTGGGAGCTGTGACTCGCATCCCAAGAGGCACAGGTGCCATGCCAATGCCAGTCTCTGATTAACAGGAGCTAATGCAGGGTACTGCAAGCATTCAAAGTGAACTACTCATCTTTTTTCCATTGGCAAAAAAGGCCAACAGCCACAACAGATCCCCTGAGCAGAACTGTTCTATTTGGTAAATGAAGAACAGGCTTTAGTTCCCAGTCTGCAGGCCTGGCTCCAGCATGAAGCCAGATCGTCTTTGTGGTTCCACTAAGCAAGTACAAAGCAGAGCAGAGGACAAACCACTGTTTCACCTGGAGAGAGCAAGCAAGTGCCCTGGGGCAGCTCTGGGGATGTCTGCCAAGCACAAGAAAACTAGGCATTGGAAAAAAAAAAGTTTTAAATTGGCATCACAGAGTTATAATCGCAGGAGTACTCTAACTGTAGAAGCTGGGAAGAGGTCGAGTATGCACACATAGGTGTAGCAGGATACTCTCTACCTCCACACCTTGTAGTGCAAAATGAGCCAGGAAGTAAGGAACCAAGGCCAAGAAGCAGCCATTTGTTCCTTTCAAGCCTATTTATGTCATTTATTTCACTCTACTCTGAATGATCATTTTCTTACAATGGAACCAGAACTGGACTGGAGGGTTAGGACTTTAGAAATGTTTTAGTTTTTTTTAAAAAGGTAATTCACATTAGATGAGTATTAAATAAACTCGAAGTCTGAACCAATACAGATCAAGACATTGATGGGCATTGAAATAGATAGATTTATAAACACAGATATAAATACATAATATAAAACATAACATTGTCTCTTAAATGCCCCCACCTCCAAACACATTCTTCTTTCCAAAGATAACCACTGATAATAACTAAGGATTTCCTTCAAATTTTTTATGTATGTAATTTCAATCATATATAAACATATGCTTCCCTGGTAAAGATCTACCTGCAATGCAAGAGACCCAGGTTTGATTCCTGGGTCAAGAAGATTCCCTGGAGAAGGGCATGGCAACCCACTCCAGTATTCTTTCCTGGAGAATTCCATGGACAGAGGAGCCTGGTGCACTACAGTCCATAGGGTCACAAAAAGTTGGACATGATTGAAGCAACTTAGCATACATGCATAAATATACAGTAACATAATTGGTTGCTTAATTAATGGGATCATTATATATAATTTTAATGCCTTTGTCACTTAACAAGATTCCTCAGTTATCTGTCTATGTCTGTACTTGGAGATACTTTTGACTTTTAATTTTAATTGTCACATGATAGCCCACAGAGCGGATATACCTTATTTTATTTAATCTCTTAAGAAAACTTTGAGCAATGTAGCTTTTCCCAACTATAAGATAATATGGCACTAAACATCCTGGGAACAACATCTTGGTAGACATGAACAAGGATTGCTTCAGAATTGTTAGAATTAGAATTCTGGGCCAACCGTGAATACAATTTAAATTTTGAGGGACTTCCCTGGTGGTTCAGTGATGAAAAATCCACCCTCCAACGCAGAGACACAGGTTCGACCCCTGGTCTGGGAACTGAGATCCCACATGCTATGGTGCAACTAAGCCTACACGTCGCAACTACTGAGACCAAGGACCACATCTAGAGAGAAGCCTGAGCACCTTGAAAAGAGCCAGTGCATGGCAACGAAAGACTAGGCATGCTGTAACAAGGACCCAGGTGCTGCAGTTAAGACCCAATGCAGCCAACTGAAATAAATACACGAATATTTTTTAAAAATAAAAAAATACATACATTTTGAAAGATACTAAGAAATAAGTCCCCTAACAGTCTTCACCATAGCCCACATCAACCAGCACTGTATGAGACACCAGTTTCCTCCCATCTTTGCCCACAGTGAATATCATGATCTTTTAAATATGTATCCATCTCATAAATGATAAATTATAACTAGTTTTATTTTTTACTCCCATGATAATTACTGGGACTGAACACCTTTTTATATGTCTGTCGCCCATTTGGATATCTTGTTTTATGAACTGTCTGCTGCTACTCTTTGTCCCTTTTTTGTCTTTTTTTTTTTTTTTTGAGTAATTTGAAAGAGCAGAAATACTCTCCTTTTTCTACCTTCTTCCCCATACACATTAGAACTTCATTTTCACAATGACATTTTTCTTCTTGATAAGTTCGTTTCATCTGCCCAATTTAACTCTTAGCTTCTTGTGACGGAATATATTACTGCCGCTATGTTATCTCTATACTTAGTATTGTTAATCTCGTGTATTGTCTGCTTAGCTATGTCTATGTCATATACGGCCCCATGTGCCCCAGCACAGATGTAGGCAGTGCTGGCAGAGTGAAAAGGGCCTCGTCTCTGCCCCAAGAAGCTGGAGACTTAGTCATATCTCATAATCTCTCTAGTGTCCATGTCCTCACTTAGTTCTCTCAACCAACCCCCAGGGTTGCAGGTATCAACTTTGTACAAACCGAACCTTCTACAGCCAGAGTTCCAGTTGCCTCAAAAAGCATTCAGCACAGTTTTACCTTGTATCCATGTCTTGCACACCGGTCTCAAGCCTTGAACTCTGTTTTGTCATCACAAATAAACTCTAAATAATTACTTGTAGGCTGCTCTTACAGCCCATAATAAATTTGAGAGAAACTTGAGAACAGTAACCATGTCCTAAAGTGTCAAGAAAAAAAGATTATTTCCTGATTTTTGTTCCTGAAGAGGAATTTTTACTTCAACTATCGTTTCATGCCCAATGTATACCATCTATAAATCTATAAAATAATTAACATTCCTTTAAATATAAAGGACTCAAGAGTCCTCAAAATTCATAGCTCAGTTACACAAATAAGAAACCAATGCCTATGATATAATAAATTGGATTTTCCTCAACATTCAAATATTGAATATAAACTTTTTTCTCAAACTCTCCTAAACATTGAATTAAAGTCACAAAACTGATATGTCACATTCTCACAAATTCTTTAAACATATTAGAAGTAGATAAAACGACCACAAATTACCATAGGTATTACAGAATTTGCTATTAAATTTAAAACTACTTTAAGTGTTAATAACTTTAGCTTAAATTCTATATCTTCCAAGGGTTGCAGTAAGTAATTATATCAAGTCCACTCTTCTCCCTCTCAAAAAAATCTCAGACTAATCAACTGAGTTTGCAAGTTTTATATACCTGATCCCTTGGGATTTTTTTTTTTTTTTTTTGAGGTGGGGAGTAATGTAGGGGTTTGTTTTGTTGTCTTCTGTTTGGGTTCGGGGGTTTTTATCTGACCTGGGGTTTGGTTAAGCAATTTTAGGAATTAAACTTCCTTTATTATGTCAATAAGGCTCTTAAGTTCACACTTTTCACACAGGTTTTAATATCTCCCATTGAAGCAACGTACTGCACTCAAGTTTCACTTGGTTAGCATGAACCTTTGTCCATCATTGTACTACAGTAACCTGGCTCATTAGTATTATTAGAAAAGATTACATTCTTAATTACTCTATTACTATGATCAGTAAGGCCATCCAAGTGTCTTGTTTCCTAGGAGATGAGAGACTGAGTCTGTGCAATTACCTTCACTCCTTAGTACATCTGCACAATTGAAAACCTTGCCCACACAATATTAACCTCTCTCTCAACTTGGTTACTGTGACTTATCATTGTGCCAATTAAATATTGGGCCCTCCATGTCATTTTTATTTGAGACAATGGATACAACCAATTTGTCCTGTTCTTAATGGTTTCTACTATTTTTCCCTAGATTATTTAGGAATGCATTTTTAACAACAGCTCTAAGATGCTGTAAGAACAGATTAAATACAATAGAAGAAACAAAATATTCATATATATTAACCCCTCCCCCCTACCATTTGATCCTCTGGAGAAGGCAATGGCACCCCACTCCAGTACTCTTGCCTGGAAATTCCCATGGATGGAGGAGCCTGGTAGGTTGCAGTTCATGGGGTCGCTAAGAGTCGGATACGACTGAGCAACCTCACTTTCACTTTTCACTTTCATGCATTGGAGAAGGAATGGCAACCCACTCCAGTGTTCTTGCCTTGAGAATCCCAGGGATGGGGGAGCCTGGTGGGCTGCCGTCTCTGGGGTCTCACAGAGTTGGACACGACTGAAGTCACTTAGCAGCAGCAGCAAGGGGCCAATATTTGGGAACCTAAGAGTGTATATGAGAGTCAGTAGTGGCCAAAAGGCTTGCTTCTGCAGCTGGGCCACTTTTGGAAGTGACAAAACTGGAAAAGATACTTCTATTTGAGTTCATGAATTCAAAATGATGTTTTTTTAAATTTAGCACATTATGTTGACATACCCTACTTTTAAAGAGAGAGGACTTTCTATCACCTTGACAACAAATACCCCTCCAAGGCCTAGTAAGATATCCCACAAATGCTTGTTGAGTCACATTAAATTGACAGTCTTCTGCATAGAGGTGTGGCTTCCCCCATCCCACTATCCCTGATGAAAGGCTGATGGTGACTATCCAAGGCTCTCTTCATCACACGCTGCCCCACTCCCAACCTCACACAACCTAGTCCTTACAAACAGAATTATTTCATCAAATAACTAATTTTCTTCTAGGATATAGTGAAAGTGTCAGAATCCATTCTCATCTTTGGAAAAACTGTGGCACAACTCATGGTCATCTTTGCTTCTTATATAGGTGACCTCCTTCCATTCCATGCCCTCATCCTGCTCCCAAGGCAACCTCACTCCAGGGACATGACAGAGTTGCCCAGAACCCCACGGCCAGAATTTCCCTTCCCCTCTTCTTGTATCCAGATGAACTTAATGTCTGTCCCTCACCTTTTTCTTTTGTTGTAGTTTTTGATCACATTCACCCATTTCCTCCACCCAACCTCCTGCCTCTGGCAACTACCAACCTGTTTCTTCAATTTTTATGTCACACTCTTTACATAAGTGCTTACTGGATCTAACTGATTCACTTTAGCACAAAATAGTAATGGTTAATGAAGAATTAAGCTATTAACTCTTCCAGGGAATCATGAGCACCCAGATAGGCAGTGGGAGAGGTTACTTATCCCTCAGTACCATCATGAGTGAGCAGCCAAGCTAGCTCTTATTTCGAGCTTGCACCAGGAAGAAAGCCCAGGGAATCATCCATAATCATCCAATATAAAGATGATGAAAAGAGCTGTGGCAGGACATAAGATTGGAGTGGTAGACTATCATTCTGTTCACAACGTATGGCAGCATTTTCATGCAGTATATAGAAGTTTGAACTTTATCCCTTTAGAACAGGGTTCTATTGAAGGTTCTTTATCAGCTGAGGTTTGTATTTCAGAAATAAATTTTAGAAGCTGTGTAGAGAATGGGCTGAGAGTGGTTCTGTGCAGAACTATAGCCTAAGCTAGAAATGACAAGAGCTGAACTAGTTGTGGAAGTAGAGAAGAGTAGAAGAATTAGCACTACATCCAAGAGGGAGAAGTCAGTCAGATCTGTGGATGAACTAGATGCAAAGGAACTTAAGAAGGGACAAGTCTAGAGTATCTCCCAGTTCTTTGATAGGGTATCTTCAGGGATGGTGACACCATTCACTACCTCAGAGATAAATGGGGAGACACAAGTCTGCAGGGAAAACTCAGACTCTGAATTGGAGGTCTTGAATGATAGAACCTATGGGCTTGTGGCACAGAATTGGAATCAGACCTCGAGATGTAACTGGACACCATGAGATGACCTGGGTGGAGAGGAGGGTGGCCTAAGTAGAAGAGAAAACATAATAAGCTTCACCACAGGCCGGAGGTGACAGATAACAAGGCACAAAATTACTGTGTGGGCAAGTGGTAAGAATATTCTCCTCTGTGAAGGATCCACATTTACTTTTTAATTAACTCATTTACTGACATTCTCATTCCCATTAAGAGAGCTTGAATCAGCTTACAAAACAGAAGACAATTTGGTAAAGAAAGAAAGTAGATAAAGAGAGAGAACAAAGACAAAACAAGGGTAAAATAGTGTTAGAAACTATAAGCAAATTGAAAATATAAAAGCATGGATGTCAGAATGTCATATACAAAGGTTAAATGTTCCAAGTTTACTCCTAAGTGTCACAGCAGCCAAACTTAGAGGAGAACAGTAGATTTTCCTCGTATTTAGATCTGGAAAAAAAAACCTAATGATCCTCATAAGGGTCATGATGTAATACAGTTGAAAACTCCTTCAATAAGTACAACAGGAAACTTTCATATGGCTTCTCCTTACAGCATCCTCACTGACTCACTCCAAAGTCCAGCTCAATAAAAGCAGTTTATGAGAGACCAAAAAAAAAAAAAAAATGTGTTCCAAGTACATATTTCTTTGATGGTCTGGCTTGATCTGGAGATAAATTTTGGGCTACTGGAGGAATTGAAAACCTTCCAACAATCCTCTAAGAGTTTTATTTCTTACAGTTGAGCTTTCAATAAGAACTGAACAACAGAGTTCAAAGTTATGGTCTCCAGAATGGACCTGGAGTACAGCTATCCCAGGAAATATCTGTATCCTTTAATAATCTGTTGAGTGGGAACATCCTCTCCATATGTCTCTTTCATAAGAGACATTCTCTTATGAAAACCAAAGAGCCTGAGCAGAACTGCATCTGAAAAGAGGGTTCCCCCTTCTCTCCCCTCCCCTGCCAAGTGAATACCAGCTGGACAGAACACGGTGCTTCCTTGGCAGACTGCCCTATTACACAAAGTAAATGGCTGATAAGGACTTGGTATTCAGACAGGCCATGTTTCATTGTGATCAAGAATTCCAGTAACATTACATTCAGGGTAGATACCTTTTGTGCTGTTAGGACCCTAAATGCGGAGGGACAGCAAGGGAGATTAAAGCTAATGGAAGTAGGAAGAAACAGTCTAGAAGGCAAACAGGTCGATTTCACACTGCAAAGATGATTGAAAAAGAGAAAAATGATTTCTTCTGTCACTGAAAACGACAAAACAGAAAACCCTAACGTAATTCAGCCCCAAATCACACTGACTGCTCTCTGCCTTGTATTGCACGTGACACACACATTCTGCTCTTCTCCCAGGTAGCTTAGCCCAGCAGGCACTGCCCCTTGTTGGCAGGGCCCTTCAGCCAGACTAGGACCAGAAGTGAAGCTCTGCAGAGTTAACTGACCAGTGGTCTAAGCTGTATACCTTCAACATGGTTTTATCAATAAAGCAGGCATGTGATCTTCATCTTTCAGACTCCTCAGAACTGTTTGAGAATAGAAGGGTGTCCTTTACTGGCCTCTTAAAAATCCCTGTATAGGGTGGGGATAAGAAAGGTGAAGAATGAACTTATGAACTACAAATTCATTCCTACTAGGCTCTGACAGACAACAGGAAATCGTTACAGTACTGCAGCCCTAGACCAGGAAGAGAAAGACTGAAATTAACCAATGAGCTGCTGGCTGCTCTGTTGTGAGTTAGGAAGGGGGGACATGTGTATATGTTATAACTTTGTAATGAGAGTGAGGTGTCAGGTTTCTTCATTCTTCAAACTACAACTTAAGGTGACTAGGCTGTAAGTTCTGTTACTATTTAGCAATGGGTCTTACTCTCCAGAATCTTCTCTGCCTACTTTTAGCTGCTATTCTCAATTTCAGACAGGAAACTCTGAAGCCTCTCAGAAAATTCCATACACTGATGAGGATGAGTAGGGTCAAAGCAAGCAAAACAGCAACCTTTCCTGCTATTTCGAAGTTTAAATAGAACAAAGAAGCGTCCTACAGAGTCTTGCTACTTGCTTCTGAAGCACCAGGAGGCATCTGAGTACCAATCTGATGCTAAAGGAAAACAACCTGATTACCTCCACTTACCAACTTGCTGGAAAGTAATCAACAGCTGTCTCTGGAACCAATAACCCCTACCCAAACCCATGCCCAAGACTTCAAAGGAATTGATCTTCCTTTGGGAAAATACTCTTATGCCTTTCTGTTTCCTTTCAGAAAACAGTGATCAGACTCATCAACAGGCTGCTCAAGGCTTGAGTCCTACAATGCTTGAGTCAGAAGAAGCTTAGAGAACTATACTCTGTCTGGTTGCAAGCAACAGAAATGGACTTTAGGTAACAAGTAAAAACAGCATATTCTAAAAAGCCATGGGGCTGCTCACATGATTGAAGGTAGAATTAGGCAACAAAGCATGGAGCAGATAGGTACAAGGAGGCTCCAGATGGTTTTGTGGCCATGCAGCTGGAATGATGAGTGTCAACAGCTTCTTTCTATTTGGTTCACTCTGCTCAAGAGTCAAAATCCCGGGAGAGAAACAACCAATCAAGCTTAGGTGTACCCTGCCTATAAGAAGAAGTTCGTGGAAACTGAGACAGGAGAGTCGGCCTCAGCTGCCACGATGAAATGGAAAGTCCCCAAACTTGCCCACCTACCATCACTGCACACAAAGGAGGGAAGCAAATTCCCCAGAAGAAAATCAAAGTGCTGTTAGGAAGGGGCAGTCCATGCTTGGTAGAAAAATATATAAAATGTTCTTCTCAGGATTCAACCCAATTCTCTTCTTTTACAGTTAAGGAAGCTGAGATCCAGAAAGGTAAAATAAATCTTAAAGGTCAAAGATCAAGTCTGAGGCAGACATAGAACAATATTTAAGACAACTATTACCCAAAGTGTGGTCTAGGGGCCGACAGCACCTCATCCTCTGAGAAATGCTGACTCTCAGGAACCAACCCCCAGAAGCAGTGAGTCAGAATCTGCGTTTTAGCAAATTCTCTGGGTAATGCACAGTAGAGTAACGTTTGAGAATTACTGCTCCATATTATAGATCTCAACCTTGAATGATAGTTGAACACAGGTATTTCTTGCCTGAACTTGATCTAGGACAGTTTTTCCCCAGTTCACAGGAAAAGTCTGGCATAATTGTTTCTTCTTCATCTTCTAGCCTCTGGGATCTCTTCCCATGTGCTAGTTAGTACACCCAGATAGAGGGCAGCTTACGTGATCACCAGAAGCTTAACAGCAGGGTGTACACTTAAGCCGGATTCCGAGACGGTAATGAGAGGAATTCTTAAACTCAAGGCTTTACCAAGGCAATCTGAAAAGTTTAAATTCTTAGATTCAGGACTTGACTTTACTCTTGTTGAGAAAGAATAGTTCCAACTGTGAAACAAGGACCAAAAACCTATAGTGACATGAATTGCTTCATGGCATATGGGTGTAAGTAACATCCCATTTCCTTATTGTTCTGAATCAAACTAAATCTTTTTCAGTCCCAACTGGTGGGCAATAAATCTACTTGCAGTTACTCAACCTTCCCTTGATTGAATTAGAACCAGGAGGCTTATGTGGTTTTACAAAAACCAAGACAGGGCCCTTTGTCTGCAGTTGGCCATGACCACTGACTTTGCCCGACGTTCACTGCTCCGTGAGGATGCAGGCATCATACCTGTTATTTGAAGACCTTTGGTCTCTGTATCAGCAGGTGAGACACCAACCTCCCCCTCCCCCTGCCACAGAGGTGCTGTGCTTTGTTTTATATTGGTGGAAATGTGCTTTTGTTACTCAGCTTTTATTGCATACATATAATATAGGCAAGGTTTCCTTGTTTGCCTGCTAGGGGAAAACATATCAACATTTTATGGTGCTCCATAAACAACATGATAGAAGTCCAGAGCACCAACCTGTCCGAGGGCTCCGCGACCTGGACAAGTTTGAGGGATGGCTCTCTGGCCTCTGTGCTGGCTCAGGCCTACGTGGCCTGTGCTGCTGTTGCGCTTTGTAACTCAGACACTCCCACGTGCTATTTCTATACCTACTCACACTTAACTCTATACCTGGCTCATCCAACTTCTTACCACCTTCCCTTCTAGTGCATACTCCTTCTCTACTGGAAAACACAATGAGGTGTGGTGAAGCAGTATGGCTCAGATTATTTGGGGGACTTGGATAATGAGGATTTCCTCAATGAAAGATCAGTGTTATTAAGACTGTATAATTGATTAAACAGAAGCCAGTTCCGGTCATGAGAGCATGAGTGTGTGTGTGTGTGTGTGTGTGTGTGTGTACATTGTGGGGGTAATGAGAAAAGGATGGAATAGATGTTAATTATATGGCTTGATTTAAGTATGAGTCATTGGCCCCCAAAATTCCTTGCATATTATCAGATCCCTAGATTTATCTTTACTAGAAAACTAAGTTTTTCATGCCATAGTTAGAACTGTGTGCATGTGTGCTAAATTGCTTCAGTCATGTCCAACTCTTTGAGACCCTATGGACTATAGCCCACCAGGCTCCTCTGTTCATGGGATTCTCTAGGCAAGAACACTGGAGGAGGTTGCCGTGCCCTCCTTCAGGGGATCTTCCCAAACCAGGGATCAAACTCGAGTCTCCTCTGTCTCTTGCTTTGGCAGGCGGGTCCTTTACCGCTGGCACAATAGTTAAAAGAAAGACTTTGTAAATAATTCTGAAATAAAGAATAGAAAGCCTACTATTCAGACTAAAGACTAAATAATTTACAGCAAATATTTTCCTGAGTACAGATTTAGGTTGGGAGAGGAGATACCTGAGGAACAAGATGTCAGGGAAGATGGAGTCTTGAAAGTATACCAAGGATGCATTCATCATCTTCACAATTTTGCCAAGATCTCATAGTAAATGCCAATACTTTACTGTATCCCAAAATGCCCTTAAATATCAAGCACGGCCAGTTTCCTTCACTCCTTCTAAACCAGAGATCTCAGGCCAGTGGCTACTCTGGTAACCATTCCAATCAAGTTACAGATCAAGAGGCCTTCACAGTCATCAGGTTCTGGATGACTTGGGTATAACAGAGGCCCTTCCAGAAAATGTACCACAGCAACCAACCAAAATGGAAGAAGAAAACACTGCCCCTTCGAACTCCTGTATATGCCTGATTGTATTCTTGGACCAACAAAAGCAACATGCACTGATTTATATACAATTCCAAGAGGTATGCGGCAGGGCCTTGCCTTCAAGGAGCTTTTAGTTTACAGGGGGAAACAGAGCTCATGCGAAGAAAGAAAACAAATAATACACAGAGGTCTTCAGTAAGTATCAAATGAATGGAAGAGAGAACTTCAGTGGAATTCAAGTGAGAAAAGAGGGGGTCAGGGAATTCTCATCCTTAGCCCGAGTGATTTAGGAAGGCTTTCTGGAGGACTGAGGATTTTTAACTTTACCTTGAACAACAATTCTTAATTTAAGGTCAATGTTCTCTTAATGGGTACATAAATCGAGCTTCAAGAGTCAATGAACCCTTTGGATATGCATTTTCCTGGGATAAAAGATAGCTTTCATCAGATTCTCAAAGGGGTGACTAAAAAAGTTACAAGCCATTACCTTGCAAGAAATTGCATGAGTAGTGAGGAAGAAAAGCAACATCCTAAAGAAGAGGACAAGTAAATGAAAAAAGTAGTGAGGGAATGAACAAGCCACATTTAAGTGGAAAATGATCAGTGTCCACCTTGTGATGGCAGTGGTCCCATGCCCGTCTGGGGCAATGTCAAGAGACGGAGCTGGGAACCCAGGTTAAACTGGTTGGTAAAGGGCCTTAACTATCAGGATTGTGTTATGGGTTGTGCTCAGGTGAGGGTTTCCCTCATGGCTCAGCAATAAAGAATCTGCCTGCCAATGCAGGAGATGTGGGTTCAATCCCTGGATCAGAAATATCCCCTGGAGAAGGAAATAGCAACCCACTCCAGTACTCTTGCCTTGGAAATCCCATGGACAGAGGAGCCTGGGGGCTACAGTTCATGGGGGTCACAAAAAGTCAGCAACTTAGTGATTAAACTACAAAAACAGGTGCTTAGGTAAATGACATCATGATGTGGGACTGAGGATGATTAATCTAGGGGGTAGGATGAAGGTGGAAGCTGGTGAGCCTGAAGTCAGAGAAACACCAAGGCCAGTGACTGAAGAGAATCAAGAAAGTGAGTTGAGCTGGTAGCTGTAGCCAGGGAATGAATGAGAGGGATTCTGGAGCATTTGAGAGATAAAATTTAGTAACTTTGAGATGTGGGAGGAGAGAGAAAGGAACCAAGGATGACTTCAAGCCTCCAGCCTGGATGTCTGGAAGAGCACAGAGTCGTTTGTAAAAATAAGGGACAGTGAAGAGAAAGCTGGCTCCCAAGAGAATGGTAGAGACTGGAATCCCCAACATGTGTAGAGTTTGAGGGGCCGTCCCCGTGACTGTTGAAAAACCCTTTATCGATGGCGCCAAATATCCACAAAACCCAAAATAAGATGGGCGCCATCGCCAATCACATTCTTCCAGGCTAGTGCCCTATCTCAGACAACTGATTGTCTGACTACTTGAGGAACTCTTAATTTGCAGTCGTATCATTTTTGTTTTTTATTAGCAATCTTCCCTAAAGCACTTTCTGGGAATGACGTTACCACAGTGTGATTAGGAGACGTGCAAGGACATAAACATTCCAATAAGATAAAAGCAGCCTCGTTTTCCCAGAACTCTCACAGTACTTCAACTTCATTAGGCTCCTTGTTGTTTCATTAGAGTCAATGCCATTTAAATTTTTATGTTCATTTCAAGGCTATTTGTTTTGACAAAGGATTTTAAGAAAACGCAGTAGGAACTTTCTGGGTTTTATTTAACTTTATAACCGTCTAATTTACTCCCCAATAAAGTGGTAACTAAGCATCCCTGTTATGCTGCTAAAAACCTCTTTGCGTAAGCTTGAAATACAACACAAGACTGCAAGGAGGAAATTCATGGTAAGAAAATGCTGACATGAGCTACCCAATGTTTGGTGCTGGGTTTAGGGACTCAATATTTCCTCTCTCCATTAGCACCCACACACCGTATAGGATCCAAAGTCACTTCCTATACTTATATATTGTTCCTTTCTAAATAAGCTCCCTGCCACTTATAGAAGAGATGAAGCCCCACAGCCTAGGCATGCCAAAAGACAGAAGATAACAGTGACTAACGAGGGACAGGGTGATTTAAAGGGAGAGAAGCGGGGATGTACAGTTTTTAAAAAATCATTCTTCATTTCTCCCAAATATCACACTCTGACTGATTCATATAGATCTTCTCACTCACCCCCTCATGAATCAAGCCACTGCTCACCTCTTCATATTGTTCAATGTTCCTCCCTGGTTGGCAGGACTTACCTCTTATCCACGTAACTGCAGCTGATCTTCCAATATCCAGATTAAAGCCTGCGTCCTCCCTAAACCTCTTTATTACAACCTCTTTATTTATTATAACCTCTTTATTAGAAGATAAACATGCTTATTTCATGCCTCTAGATCATCGTCTCCTCTCAATTACCCAAGAAACAATAACTTTTGAGCCCCTGTTAACTACAAATATGAGTGTACATGGTACTTAGGCCTTGTGTTCCCCTCTGATTATTGGAGGATATTCATCTAATCATTGTCACCCTAATCCAGGAGATTTTCACTTCTTTTGTATTCCTCTAAGTGCCAAACCAATTCTTAGGCAAACTATCAATTAATGCATGTCTTCAAAATGTGCCTGGTGTGCTCTAAAGAGGAAAATAAGAAACAAAACACTTGGGCCAATTCAGTACCACCTCTCACTTCAGCACAATTAGAAAATTTAGAATAATATACATATATTTTCTTTAGGCAGAAGAAACAAGAAAATGAGCCCACTGAAAAGTGTTTCTAATACAGTAATTTGGGAATGTGTTTCGATGGCTTTGTGACGTACAATAAGGGAGCAGAACTCATTTCCACCTGGATCTCACCAAGAGTCACTGGTCCTGAGAGGGTTGAGTGGCTCAAGCGGCCCTTGGATGTGAGCGACAAGGCACTCACTTCATCTATGATAACAGCCAGTATGTGCTTCCACAAATGGGCTTACAATTCACAAACTCTAAACTCGTGTCTACAGAACTTCCCCTGAGATCACCTTCAAAACCCAAAGCTTGAATTCCCTGGAAAAAAAAAAAAAATAGCATCATAAGCAAAAGAAAAAAGTCATTATCCTTAAAATAAAAGGATATTCTAAAACAGGAGACTTGTGTGTTGGTGTATCCTCACATTTAGCTTTTTCCTAATTATGAAGTCAGTGCCACCACACTCCTTCCCCAATACAGATGAGGGTCTTTTTTTCACTTCATGACTCCCCATCAGCTCATATGACTCTCCAGGAAGCAATAAATCCTCACCCACCTGAACTGCTAGCTCCTCACACAAACATCTGGCAAGCTTTGTGGGTCTCTCAACTATTGAAATTCCATATCAAACACATTTTCTATTTAAATCATTTATTTATAACACTTCTGTGTAAATCCAAACCAACAGAATATACTCTGAGGCAGAGATTTTAGCAGATGAATAAAATTTTTAACATTTATAACTTTTATAGCATGACTTTTATAACTCAGGGAAATAAGCAGGGTAATTAAAAATATTGTCTATGGACTCAGAATGAAGGAAAACATAAAAGCCTTTATTAAAGTAGCCACTGAAGGAACATCTCCTCAAACACATGATTTATCCTTTTCCCAGAACAGTACCTAACGTACATGAGTGGGCTCTTTAAATGAGAGCAATCTCTGTGAAATGGTTGCAGACGCTTATCTTTGGTTTCAGCTCTAAGAAGCCACAGATATTTCAATGATTAGTTGCAGACACTGAGGAAAAGATTAACAATACATACACCCATGGGCTCTAAAATAATATGGTCCTGGGATCAAATATCAACTTTGTCTGGTATTGTATGAAATGGACCCATTTAATGATACCTGGATGGTCTGTGTGATGATGGGAAAGTTTCACAGCCTCTCTAAGATTCTGCGCAAAGAAGATAAAATTACTAAACGCACAGTAATAATTTGAGGATTTCACAAGATTATATATAATCCCTGCTACAGTCTCCGGCTGTCTGGCATACAACAAAAGCACAATAAATGTTGGGTTTTTTTCCTTCCTAGAGATGCATACCTCTCCTCCCATACTATGGGCCCAAACTGCTCAGAATTTAGGGATTCCATTCATGTACACCCT
The DNA here is from genome assembly GCF_032452875.1 of Bos javanicus. Classification (NCBI taxonomy): domain Eukaryota; kingdom Metazoa; phylum Chordata; class Mammalia; order Artiodactyla; family Bovidae; genus Bos; species Bos javanicus. The sequence goes on along the minus strand of NC_083878.1, from coordinate 30,987,113 downwards.
AAAAGAGCATTTACTAAAAGCATCCTTGAACACATCTCTTCACATCAGTTTCTCCATCCATAAAATGGAGATATTCCCTACCCTACCCACCTCATAAGAGGGCTGCAGCATCTTCGAAAAGTACATAAGACTGAAAAGAATGTTAATGAGAAAAGGGAAAGCCCTGGGCTGCCCTTCAGAAGACTAGATTCTAGTCATGTGAACTTGTGCAAGCATCTTAACACCAAGGTCCTCGTGTTCCTTATGCTTAACATTATAAATAATGATACCTGCATTATTTGTCATAAGATTGTAGTAAAACCTTTATATCCATTATCTATCTTTATCCTCACACCTTTGAAGCCAGAAAAGGTTTGGCTGATGATTCTGTGGATCATAACAAACTGGAAAATTCTGAAAGAGATGGGAATACCAGACCACCTGACCTGCCTCCTGAGAAACCTGTATGCAGGTCAAGAAGCAATATTTAGAACTGGACATGGAACAACAGACTGGTTCCAAATTGGGAAAGGAGTATGTCAAGGCTGTATATTGTCACCCTGCTTATTTAACTTATATGCAGAGTACATCATGAGAAATGCCAGACTGGATGAAGCCCAAGTTTGAATCAAGATTGCTGGGAGAAATATCAATAACCTCAGATATGCAAATGATACCACCCTTATGGCAGAAAACAAAGAGGAATTAAAGAGCCTTTTGATGAAAGTAAAAGAGGAGAGTGAAAAAGCTGGCCTAAAACTCAGCATTCAAAAAATTAAGCTGATGGTAACCAGTCCCATCACTTCATGCAAATAGATGTGGAAACAATAGAAAAAGTGACAGACTTTATTTTCTTGGGCTTCAAAATCACTGAAGATGGTGACTGCAGCCATGAAATTATAAAATACTTGCTCCTTGGAAGAAAAGCTATGACAAACCGATACAGCATATTAAAAAGCAGAGACATCACTTTACCAACAAAGGTCCATATAATCAAAGCTATGGTTTTTACAGTAGTCATGTATGGATGTGAGAGTTGGACCATAAAGAAGGCTGAGCACCTTATCAAAGAATTGATGCTTTCAAACTGTGGTGTTGGAAAAGACTCTTGAGAGTCCCTTGGATTGCAAGGAGATCAAACCAGTCAATCCTAAAGGAAATCAGTCCTGAATATTCATTGGAAGGACTGATGCTGAAGCTGAAGCTCCAATACTTTGGCCACCTGATGTGAACAGCCGACTCGTTAGAAAGACCTGAATGCTGGGAAAGATTGAAGGCAGGAGAAAGGGACGACAGAACACGAGATGGTTGGATAGCATCACTGACTCAATGGACATGAGTTTGAACAAGCTCTGGCAGATGGTGAAGGACAGGGAAGCCTGGTGTGCTGCAGTCTATGGGGTCACAAAGAGTCGAACATGACTGAGTGACTGAACAACAAGTTCTTTGAAGGTAAAGAAGATGCCTTTCTTCTTAACAGCTATACTCTAACCTCAGCAAGAATCTGTATTGTACCTTATACAATCAAATGCCAATGTGTTTATAAACTGACTTTAATGCATCCTCCTTATATATAAAAGTTTTCATGTAGAATTATGAATGGATATTCATTAAATTAGATATACTGAGGCAATCCAATGTATTGGTAAAAGCATGGACTTTATATTTTAATTAGTTTATTTATTTTAATTGGAGGCTAATTACTTTACAATATTGTAGTGGTTTTTGCCATACATTGACGTGAATCAGCCATGGGTGTACCTGTGTTCCCCATCCTGAACCCCCCTCCCACCTCCCTCCCCATCCCATCCCTCAGGGTCATCCCAGTGCACCGTCCCTGAGCACCCTGTCTCATGCATCAAACCTGGACTGGCGGTCTCTTTCACATATGGTAATATACATGTTTCAATGCTATTCTCCCAAATCATCCCATCCTCGCCTTCTCCCGCAGAGTCCAAAAGACTGTTCTTTACATCTGTGCCTCTTTTGCTGTCTTGCATACAGGGTTATCATTACCATCTTTCTAAATTTCATATGTATGAGTTAATATACTGTATTAGTGTTTTTCTTTCTGACTTACTTCACTCTGTGTAATAGGCTCCAGTTTCACCCACCTCATTAGAACTGATTCAAATGCATTCTTTTTAATAGCTGAGTAATACTCCATTGTGTATATGTACCACAGCTTTCTTATCCATTCATCTGCTGATGGACATCTAGGTTGCTTCCATGTCCTGGCTATTGTAAACAGTGCTGTGATGAACATTGGGGTACACATGTCTCTTTCCCTTCTGGTTTCCTCAGTGTGTATGCCCAGCAGTGGGATTGCTGGATCATAAGGCAGTTCTATTTCCAGTTTTTTAAGGAATCTCCACACTGTTCTCCATAGTGGCTGTACTAGTTTGCATTCCCACCAACAGTGTAAGAGGGTTCCCTTTTCTCCACACCCTCTCCAGCATTTATTGTTTGTAGACTTTTTGATAGCAGCCATTCTAACTGGTGTGAGATGGTACCTCGTTGTGGTTTTGATTAAGCATGGACTTTAAAACCAGAGCAGCTAAAATCGAATCACAGCTCTGCTCCTTATTATATGTGTGACTCTAGGAAAGAGACCACATGTCTCCAGGCACTGGTTTCTTCATCTACCATGTAGAACAAACTAGACCTGCCTCATAAGGTAATATGGAAATTAAGTGAGATATCAAATGCACGTAGAAAAGAAGACACTTTGTACTTTCATATTCTGTGCATGGAGGGGGCATAAGTAGAGAGCACAAAATGGAAGGTAAGAGTAAAGTGGAAATTCGGGCAAGCAGAAAATCACAAGATAATCCAGAGGAACACAGGGAAGGGTAGAGAGAGCTTTAAAGGCACTGGGGAGGGAAATGATGCTGAATGTCACACTTTGACAAAGAGATGAGCTGAAGAGCCAGGTTAAGAAAAGGAAGGAAATATTCCACTGAGACATAATATCACTCCAAAACTTGCAGGTTCCTCCTCTTCCATGTTTTACTCCCCATGCTTCTAATTTTTCACTCACTACCTCAAGCCTACTTACAGTTCCTTGGCTAACACACTTGTACTCATTTTCATACACATGTACATATACATCTCATACATAGCCTCAAACATACACAGAAAGAGACACAAACAAGCACATATGTACATATATCCTTTACTCTTGACCTCTAACCTCCAGACAGTTCAAGGACCCACATTTGAGCAGTGCGAACAGATGATATTAATGTTAGTAAAACCAGTTAGCCCAACTGGGAGGGCTTCTGGTTAGATGTGACAGATTGGACATTTGCATTTTACTCCACTTTTCCTCAAGTCCAATTAAAATGAGGACAATGCTTAAACCGTGGATGCTAGATGGGCGAAGTGGATGCTAGAATGCAGTGGTAAGTGACTTAGCAGACCAGAGAAGCTGAGACCTAAACTAAAAGGCATGCAGTTTTGTGCTGCAGACCCTAGAAAACCTGACTTAGAATCATTAGGAGCCTCTGAAGACTCCTTCTCCAGGGCAGAAGAAAGGAAAGGCTTGCCCAAGAGAGGATGAGGTGAGTCATTGCACTAAATGCAAAAAGTTATGTCCATTATACTTCAGCAAATCTGTTAAATGAGAAAAAGCAAAAATCACACCACCACACACAAAATCATACAAAAAAAGGGAGATTAAGTAGAAACCTGGCTTTTCAGGTGGCATTAGTGGTAAAAAACCCACCTGCCAATGCGGGAGACACAGCTTTGATCCCTGGGTCAGGAAGATTCCCTGGAGGAGGGCACTGCAACCCACTCCAGTATTTTTACCTGGCGAATTCTATGGACAGAGGAGTCTGGCGGGCTACAATCCATAGTGTCACAGAGTCAGACACGATTGAAGCAACTTAGCATGCACACACGCAAGTAGAAACTAGCATCTTCAATGGTAAGATATCACCCTACTCCCAATTCCCGAACTCTGGCTGCCAAGCTTATACCTCCAGGCAGAAAATACAGAGAACTGCTCTACAGAAGCTGACCAACCCAAGAACAAAGGACTACAGATGGTGGTATTTAGAGGTCCTCCAGTGAAACAGGTAAGTCCCCATGTGATTAGCCATCACTTGGTACAATCCCTGTTCTCTCGTGTGAGTCTTTCAATTGTCTTTTTAGCACTTCCATCTTAAATAAAATGGAAAGCCATTTGCGAGAAATCTCACACAAAAAGTAGAGATATTGGAACAAAATAAAAAGAATTCAAAAGAAAAGAGACAAAACAAGGAGCAAAAGAAAAATTTAAACACTCCAAAAGCCTTATTTTGAAGATACAAGTATTCATATAGTGCCTAGAAAAAGCCTGGGAGAGCACTGGAAAAGTGGAGTCAAAAGAGTGATTTATCCTTTATTTCCTTCATGGTTCTGTGTGTGTTAATGCATGTATGTGTGTTGTTTCACATTGTATTTATATATGATTTTTTTTATTCTGTACGTAATTGATAACTAACTAATAAAGAAGATAATTGGCTTCCTTGGTGGCTAAAATGGTAAAGAATCCATCTGTGATGAGGGAGACCTGGGTTTGATCCCTGGGTTGGGAAGATCTCCTGGAGGAGGGCATGGCCACCCACTCCAGTATTAGAGAAGGAAATGGCAACCCAGTATTCTTGCCTGGAAAATCCCATGGATGGAGAAGCCTGACTACAGTTCATGGGGTTGCAAAGAGTCGGATAAAACTGAGTGACTAACACTTTCATTTCACTTTCAAAGAAGATAATCAAAGCTAATAAAAGGATCCAAATAAGGCATTCATTAATAAAAAAAAAAATTCCACTGAAGGTAGAGAAAGAATTTTTAAAATTCTGTTGACTAGAAAACAAAGTTGATTGATATTTGGCAAAACTAATACAATTATGTAAAGTTTAAAAATAAAATAAAATTAGAAAAAAAAATGAAGCAAAAAGAGAAAGAAATGGAAAATAGGAGAGAAATGAGAAAATAAAGGACCAATCCAGAAGATACAACATCAGACTGGAAGTTCCAGAAATCAAGCATAAGAAGTTCAGTAAAGAGAAAATGGTCAACGACATAACACAAAGAACTTACTGGAACGAAAAATACCTATATTTAAAATTTTTCCAGATTAAAAGAATCTAGCAAATATTCCATATAATAAGCAAAAAAATACACAAACTATCCTCATGAAATTTCAGAACAATGGGAATTAGGGAAGATGCTAAAAGTACCCAGGAAAGGAAACAAAAAGCAAAACAAAACCGAGTAAGACAAATCATATCCAATTTTCAGAAACAGAAGAAATTAGAAGATGATAAAGCAATGACTACAAAATTCTGAGGAAAAATAATCTCCAGCCAAGAATCCTATGCCAGCCTAACTACAAGCCAAGTGAGAAGGTCAAGTAAAGGTATTTTCAGACACATCAGATCAGATCAGTCACTCAGTCGTGTCCGACTCTTTGCAACCCCATGAATTGCAGCACGCCAGGCCTCCCTGCCCATCACTAACTCCCAGAGTTCACCCAGACTCACGTCCATCGAGTCAGTGATGCCATCCAGCCATCTCATCCTCTGTCATCCCCTTCTCCTCTTGCCCCCAATCCCTCCCAGCATCCGAGTCTTTTCCAATGAGTCAACTCTTCGCATGAGGTGGCCAAAGTACTGGAGTTTCAGCTTTAGCATCATAGATTCTTTAAAAAAAAGTATTCTTTCTTAGAAAGCTTCAGGAAGATGTATAGTAGCCAAACAACAAGAGTCCAGGAGCAGAGACTCCAGCACAGGAAGGAGGCCAAGAGAAAACCAGGATGGCACTGGAGACAGCAAACTGTGCAGCAATCAGAAATAACAATGCACCCACATGCAGGAGTCGAATGGAAGGCTCCAGGGGAGATGACTTCTAGAGAAAGGAATTATTACTTCATGTGTTTAAATGGAACAAAAAGAGTTTTACCACTCCAGTGGAATATATGGGGTCCATATTAATTCCCATATTCCATATATGGGAATGAATTATTGATAGACACATAAAAAATGAAGCAAATGAAAAAGCAAGTCAATTAACAATGCCAGGAAAAGAAGTTGCCAAAGAAATGGAATTTTGGAACACTGTGACTCAGCTGTGAGTGATATTGACAAAGTCATGATGAACAAAAATAGTGAGATAGCTAAATGGAGATAGAAGAAGAGACATTAGGGAAGTGTGTAAAGGAAGTGATTTAAGAGAACAAAATCCTCAAAATTTGATTTTAGGTATTTAGAAGAATGGCAGAGGAAAAGAGCTAAGTGGTGAAAGTGGCTTCCTGTAAGAGGTAGAATAAGGATGAGCAGGCAAGAGGCAAAGGACTATTGCTTTCGTTTAACTAAATTAATGAAGATGCTTTTGGCTACCAGCAGCAGGAAACTAAACTAATAGTGGCTTATCACATAGGATATTTGTTGTTTATTTTAAATATATGCAGAAGTAGATGGCCCCAGGGTTTTGTCATCCTCAGTGTGCTACTTTTCACCTTTGAAAACTCAGGGTCACAGAATGGCTGCCAGAGCTCTGAGCATCATGTTTTCAGACAGGACGTGGAGAGCTGAGCAGTCAATGATGAAGGAAGAAAGCCGTCCTCATGTAACAGGATTAACTTGGTAGTGAGAACAGAGACACAAAGAGTGACTAGAACCAGCAGAAAACTGCTTCATGTAAGAGTAGAAGTAGGTAGTCCAGGGCTGCTGTGAGGGCTCTGCTCATTATCTCCTCAAAGAACAAGGCTCTGTTTCTCTCGTTGCTCCTCTAGACACAGCTCCTATTCCCAAGGCCACCTCTTGGTTCTAGATGTTGCTCCCAGCCATTATGTCAACATTTCAGCCAGTGGGAAGGAGGAAGTTACAAATAAAAGGGCAGCACAGGAGAGGTTTCTTTTAGGGAAATTTCCTGAAAGTAGCCACAAAACACTTCTGCTTTAGACTGTTGGCCAGAATTTACACACAAAGTCACCAGTAGCTACTGGGGAGGCTACAGAGTATAGAATTTATTCCTCGTAGCCACATGCACAGCAAAAGGGGGCGGGGGTGGGGGCGCGGTGGTCGGGGGGGGGGGGGGGGAGGTTCTAAAAAGGGAAGAACAAGACAGCAAATGACTCCCAGTTTCTACCACAGTTCAAAAGGGGAAATCTTTCCTGGAAGAGCCCTGCAGAGTTGTTCTTACATTTCATTGGCCAGAACTGGGTCACATGGGCACCCTCAGCTGACAGAGGCCAGTAAAGGGAAGGTCTGGGTTTTCATCCTCCGTGATGCAAGCAAGCAAAGGAGAAAGGGGTTGAGAAGGCTGTGTAGAAACGCATAACAGAGTCTCCGAAATCTTCTAGTACAATTTGACCTTAAAATCTTCAAACACATATTGCTTTTATTTTTTAATGTATATAAATAATAAATAAATTTAAGTTTCTATGAGAAATGTTGTTAAGAACACCTGCCCCCTCCATCCACCTTCTTAGCAATAAATACAAAGAGAGAAAAAGTTACAAGGTCAAAATACATACACATAAATGATAGCAAAGGCTACTTGAATAGTCAATTTCATGCTTTGCCAGACTGATTTTGTCATTCATTCAACAAACGTTTATAGAAAACACCTGCTGTGTACTAAACAACTATGGACATGACTGTGCCTTGGCCTTCAAAAGGTCACAGCTTAGAAGGAAAGAGAGAGATGGAAACCATTTTTTACAATGTGGCATGCTAAGCTCTGTGATAGAGGAGTGCACTGTGATCCCTCGTCAACCTGAAGCAGGGCCATATGAGCCCTGGAGATGTTCTCCTACAGAGATGATTTTTGAGATGTGCTTATAAGTTGTGGTGGCTCAGATGGTAAAGTGTCTGCCTACAACATGGGAGACCCGGGTCCAATCCCTGGGTCAGGAAGATCCCCTGGAGAAGGAAATGGCAACCCACTCCAGTATTCTTGCCTGGAAAATCCCATGGACGGAGGAGCCTGGTAGGCTACAGTCAGTCCATGGGGTCACAAAGAGTCAGACATGACTGAGCGACTTCACTTTCACTTTGAAAGAGAGGCAGAAATTTGCCAGGTGAAGAAATGCATGGAAAGTACTCTAGCCCACAGATGAGTAAGCACCAAGGTATGGATTATATTATAGGTTGGAAAAATTCCTATATATTCCTTACATATATACAATGGAATACTACACTGCCATCAAAAAGAATGAAATAATGCCATTTACAGAATCACAGATGGACCTAGAAGTCGGCATATTGAGTGAAGTAAGAAAAGGAGAAGAAGAAAAATCATATGACATCCCTTATATGCAGACTCTAAAATGAAATGATATAAATAAATGTATTTACAAAATAGAAACAGACTTACACAGACTCAGAGAAAGAACTTATGGTTGCTAGCGGGAAGGATGGGGAGAAGGGATAGTTAGGGAGTTTAAGATCAACATGTACACACTGTTATTAATATATTTAAAATGAATAACCAACAAGTACATATTGCATAGCATAGGGAACTCTGCTCAATGTTATGTGGCAGCCTGGATGGAAGGGGAGATTGGAGAAGAATGGATACATGTACCTGTATGGTGAGTCCCTGTACTATCCATCTGAAACTATCACAACATTGTTAATTGGCTATACTCCAATGTAAAATAAAGCTTAAAAAAAAAGTCACATTCTTATCTTGACTACATATGAAAGACTGAGTACATAGTTGGCACTCAATAGACATCTGGTGGATTGAATCATAATGAGAGAAAGTCTCTTAAATTGCCAATTTATTGATATTCTAGACAAGGAGTTGGCAAACTATGGCCTTCAGGCCAAATCCCATCCACTGCTTGTTTTTATAAATGAAGTTTTATTGAAACATTTCTATCCCAATTCATTTACACATTGTCTACGGCTGCTTTTATGCTACAATGGCAGAGCTGAGTTCACAGATACAGAAATTATATGATCTGCAAAGCCCGAAAATTTACCATGTGGCCCTTTACAGAAAGCTTTTTGATAACCTTCTATTCCCTTTAAAATATACAACACTCTGAGCTCAAAGCTAGCCAATAATAAGTAATACACTATTTCTTCCCACCAACTGAGTTTTATACTTTCCAAGAGTAAATGGTTTCCAAAAGTATTTTGGCATTTACTGTGTTCATGTACCATTTAAGTATCTTAACATGTAACTTTTAAATGTAACATTTATGTGTTAATTTTAAGTATCTAATTCAATGAAATATTGTACATACTGATAAAATATGAGTATAAAAAACGAGTTCTTTCTATAAAAACCAAAGCAGGATGTTTTTAAAAAATCTCAAACATAACTTGCTAATACAAATTGTTATTGAGTTAGATATGAATAAGAAAACTGCAAAAGACTGGAGGTGGAAGAAATGGTAAAATTTTAAGAATCTACTTTGTAAGCATATACTCTACTTTGAATATAACTTTCACTCCATTTTTTAAAAAACCTAAAATTAGAATCAGAGCTGATACACTGGGGGGACTGGTTTATACAAGAAAGAAACACAGAATTCTAATCAGCAACATGTTCTCAAACAGAAGTCTTGGCCCAGAGACTGGGGTCCACCTAAAAGTTCACATTAACATAAGAATAATTGCTTTAAGTAAGTGAATAAGTAAATATGTAGGTATTGGAGAAGATTCTTGAGAGTCCCTTGGACTGCAAGGAGATCCAACCAGTCCATCCTAAAGGAAATCAGTCCTGAGTATTCATTGGAAGGACTGATGTTGAAGCTGAAACTCCAATACTTTGGCCACCTGATTCAAAGAGCTGACTCATTTGAAAAGACCCTGATGCTGGGAAAGATTGAAGGCAGGAGGAGAAGGGGACGACAGAGGATGAGATGGTTGGATGGCATCACCGACACAATGGACATGGGTTTGGGTAGACTCCGGGAGTTGGTGAAGGACAGGGAGGCCTGGCATGCTGTGGTTCATGGGGTCGCAAAGATTCGGACATGACTGAGTGACTGAACTGAACTGAGGTAGATAAATATTAATGCATATTTTTATCTTCTTTTACAATTATCTAAAGACCAATTTTTTACCATGAGGTAAGAAAAGAATGAAGTATATACCTAAAAAGTTTTGGGGGGCAAACAGAGACACAAGATTACAACGTCTGAATTTTGATGAGGCAAAACTGGTTTTGCTAACCTCAGCCTTCACCCAACTGCTGCCTTGGTGGTCCAGCATTGGGCACCCATTTCAGAGCCCAGTACTGGTCCCAGGAAGGTTAGAAAATTAGGACTCAGATCTCACACTACTGGCTCTGGATCAGGAAGGAAGGACAAGCCTATAAGAGCATACCTGTAAGAGCAAAGATTAACTTAAAAGTTAGCTTGAAATTGCCAACTCATTAAATCCCCAAACTGTGACATCTAAGGTCTGATAAGCCAGCCTGGGAATAAAATGAAGACAGTTTTCCTCCCCTTAAAAATCACACAAATTCCAAGGTCAGAAAGCCTTTAATTTGGTCTCTGTGCCCATCACCTCAGAGAACCCTAGATCTACCTTCAATGTGAAGCTTCAAACAAGTTCCTGATTCCTTGGAACCCTAAATATAAGTGTGCACCTTGGAACTCCTTACAATACGTAGCGAATTACATTCAATTAGTTTAAAACAGCTGGTTTCCAGTCCAGGTTCGATGCATGAGACAGGGTGCTCAGGGCCGGTGCACTGGGATGACCCTGAGGGATGGTATGGGGAGGGAAGTGGGAGTGGGGTTCAGGATGGGGAACACATGTACACCCATGGCTGATTCATGTCAATGTATGGCAAAAACCACTACAATATTGTAAAGTAATTAGCTTCCAATTAAAATAAATACATTTTTAAAAAATAAAATTTTATCTAACTAAAATAAATAAATAAAACAGCTGGTTTTATTAATCAAGGATCATTTCTCTGAAGAAGAAACTGGTTTTCAACCAGACAATTAACCTGTTGCCCGCAGAGATGATCCCTTCTAGGAAAAGAAAAGGATTTCCCTTTCTCTGATTTAACCAACTTAATTTTGTTCAAAGGTGAGTAAGGGAGGCTGAATGGGTGCCCCAGGAAACCTGGAAGGAGGCCTGTGTTCTTCGAGGTCACTACTGGCTCTTGGCTTCTCCATTGCCACCCACTGCAAAGCTATGCAGGAAAGAGACACCCCAAAAACACACTGAAGATGAGGAACAAGACAATGATGGAAAAGCCAGGTCCCACACTGCACAGACACCTGCTCTCCAACCTAGTCAGATGCCAAATACAGCTCTCCTCTTCCCTCTTCAGAGCCCTGCCTGTGTTGGTGGACAAACAACCAAATGTATCTGAAATTGTCCACCTCCACCCTGACAATTCCAGATACAGCCAGGTCTCCCCTTCTCTTCATGTTTTCCCCCAATACTAGATAGGTCCTTCCAACACTGTGCCCTGCCCACCCCTATGTCCACCACCAGTCTTTGGTATAACGAGCGTTTGTTGTGCACGTTAGTTTAAATTCAGTCCATTTTCTATCGTATCTCCTAGCGTCACTCCAACTTACCCGTGTCACTTCTGTGCCACTGGTGGCTCAGCAGTAAGGAATCCACCTGCAATGTGGGAGAGCTGGGTTCAATCCCTGGGTCGGGAAGATCTCCTAGAGAAAGGAATGGCAACCTTCCCATGTATTCTTGCCTGGAGAATTCCACTGACAGAAGTGACTGGTGGGCTACATGGTTCATGGGGTCACAAAGAGTTGGACAGGACTAAGTGACTAAATACACACACACACACATAGCCTATTAATGATGTGATAGTTTCAAATGCACAGCAGAGCAACTCAGCCATACATACACATGTACACATTCTCTCCCAAACCCCACTCCCATCCAGCCTGCCATATAACACTGAGCAGAGTTCCCTGTCTTATACAGTAGGTCCTTGTTGGTATCCGTTTTAAATATAGCAGTGTGTACAGGTCGATTTCAAATTCCCTAACTATCCCTTTGCTTCACCTTTTCCCCTGGTAACCATAAGTTTGTTCTCTAAGTCTGCAGTTGTTGCTCAGTCGCCCAGTCATGTCCGACTCTTTGCAACCCCATGGACTGCAGCACACCAGGTCTCCCTGTCCCTTACCATCTCTCGGAGTTTGTCCAAGTTCATGTTCATTGCATCGGTGATGCTGTCCAGCAATCGTCCCTTCATGGATCACTGCCTTGTCATGATGAAGAAGCTTGCATAACTCAATGAAGATGTGAGCCATGTCATGTAGGGCCACCCAAGACAGACAGGTCATAGCAGGGAGTTCTGACAAAACGTGATCCACTGGAGGAGGGAATGGCAAGCCACCCCAGTATACTTGCCGTGAGAACCTCGTGAACTCTATAAAAGGCTGAAACGATAAGTCTGTGGACTCACTTCTAATTAATAAAACTGGAGAAAGCCATGGACTGTCATTTCTGAGACTGGACTTTGAAAACACTATACTTCTGTCTAGGATCTATTTCTTTCTCTCTCCCCCATCTTATCTTGTCTTTTCCTTTTCCCAGTTTCCTTTCCTCCCTCCCTCTCTCTCTCTGTCTCTCTCTCTCTCTTTTTCTCTCCCTCTTTGCTCTGAGGGAATCAGTTGCCCTCCTGTGAACACAGCCCTGTGCAAGGGACCACAGGGCAAGAATGCAGCATCCCCAGCCAACACCCACAGGAGACCGGAGGCCTGCCTACAGCCACATGAGCCTACTGAGGACCAGCTCCTCCCCTCTCAGGCCCTGAGATGACTTCTCCCAGAGCTGATACCTCGACTGTAGCCTCAAGAGACACCCCGAGCCAGAAGCGCCCAGCTGAGCATTGGGTTGACTGTACTAACATGCTAAAACTTGCAGTAATTTGTTACATAATGATAGATGATAATATACAATTTTTCAACAATTACCAAAAATTTTTTCTATAAAGTTAAATTGAATGCAGGCCTCCTTCTCCTCTTTCCCCTGCCAGATTGGTAGGAAATAACCTTATTCAGGCCTATAAATCTCTACCCACATCAACTCCTCTAGGGTCTTATCAAAGTCCTGGGTGTTTATGACAGAATATTTGGGAAAGCCTCTAGTTGCTGGCTTGTACTGTTCACCATTAATCAATCCATTGTCCAGCTATGCGTGACCCGTGGAGTTAGGACATCGGGAAGCTCCACACTTTCTCTGCTAAGCCTCAGCCTGGCCCCTGCTGGGATTTTTGCCAAAGTTGGAGCCCTTCTGCAGGTCTGTAAGCTCCCAGTTGGGCCCCCTCATACCTCTCCCTCTCTTCCCAGGTTCCGGGATTTTCCCCTCTCTCACCACTTCCACCCTCTTCTCCACAGTCCTCCAGCCCCCCATACACACACACACCCGTAACTTTAGCATAATTTCAGAGTTCCAGGTTTTGAAGAAAAAAAAAAAACAGAAAATATTGGGTTGGCCAAAAAGTTCATTCCAAATGACCAATAGATTATCCAACTCAATAGATTATCTTCAAGATGTTATTAATACCACAAAAAGGAAACACAATGACCTTCTCCAAATTCAGAAAAATATACAAATAGTTCTCACTGTTTCTAATCCTACAACTGCCTCCAAAACAAAACATAAATGTTTCAATAAATAATTATACTACAATTTTCCCCTAAATATTTAAGAAAATATTTATGCCCTAAGAAGAATTGTCATGCATACCCTAAAGCTCTGAATACCTCCTAGCAAACTGTAGCAAAGCATTACCTACTGCTCCCTCCCCTCCACCACAGGCAGCCCCCTAAAAAGAAGCTCAGTAATGGAGGAACATGACGCTTTGTAGCAGGAACTGACCTTCCCTCACTCTCTCCTCACTCTATTACAGCCCAAGCAGCCAACCATGAGACGGGCATCATGCAGGCATGACTGAAATAACCTGTTACTTACATGTATGATTTCAGTGGAACCATGGAGATCTTTTTTGGCCCAAAATATCTTCCCAGTGTTCTGCAACAGTGACTGAAAGCCACCTTTCGAGCTTGGCTCATTTGGGTTGAAAGCACTGTTACTCCAAAGTTGAACTACCCACTGAGCTGTTTTTAGTCAGGAGCACCTTCTGACAATTTAGCTTATCAGTTCTTTACCAATAGGCAGCTTATTGAAAAAAGCGTTTAGGTTCGTATGTGAGTGGAGGAATAAGAAGAAAGATTTTGAACAGCAGGAGCGAAGGCATCTTGAATGCAAAGCTCAAGGAAGCCAGAGGAGAGAAAGAAATAGGAAAATGCCTCCTTTTACTGTGACATGACTACTGGGGTTATGACAATATGTACCATTATGGTTATTCTGTGCAGACCAGAAAAGATGAAGGCCCCCCCTGGGACGAGATAGGTGTCATGAAGGGTCATTGTTAATGTACTAGATACACTAACACTGTCAGTACTAGGAGTACAGGCTAGTCCTTGAGTCTATGGTGCCCAGGGCATCTCCATTTGCATAAAAGAGAAGCCCATTTAACTCCAAGGGGGAGTTATTTCCCTACCACCCCCATCTTCACCCACCCAGAACTCCCATCTCTGCCCCTAAATACCTAAATGGTGTAGTCTACTTCCCTTCTCCTAGAAAAATAAGGGCATTCTTTCAAAAATTCTAAGATCCAACAGACAAAACACAGAACAAAAATACATTCCTGTCTTCCTCTAACTTTGTTTTAGGAGAAAGAGGATTAAAAAAACAAAGAAAACACTTTTTTTCAGTCACCTGTTATTGTTTGATATAACTAATTTTGTTTTCTTTTTTCTTTTCTGTTGTCCTTTCATTGTCTGTTTCTCAGCAGACTACTACAATGAGTGAGACAAAGTGCACATTTTGAGAATACAGTCCTCACAAGACTGCTCTCGCTTCAGACACCAGTCACAAGTTTGAAGTCCCCAGGGCCAACCTCACTTCATACCAGCTGACTAAAATTTCAAGGATTTCCATAGCAATTCTCAGGTTTGATAATCTGCTAGAATGACTCACAGAATTCAGGAAGGTGCTATGCTTATGGTTTTAGTATAGCAGAAGGATCAAATTAGAACCAGCTAAAGGCTATGGTTTTTCCAGTGGTCATGTATGGATGTGAGAGTTGGACTGTGAAGAAAGCTGAGCGCCAAAGAATTGATGCTTTTGAACTGTGGTGTTGGAGAAGACTCTTGAGAGTCCCTTGGACTGCAAGGAGATCCAACCAGTCCATTCTGAAGGAGATCAGCCCTGGGATTTCTTTGGAAGGAATGATGCTGAAGCTGAAACTCCAGTACTTTGGCCATCTCATGCGAAGAGTTGACTCATTGGAAAAGACTCTGATGCTGGGAGGGATTGGGGGCAGGAGGAGAAGGGGACGACAGAGGATGAGATGGCTGGATGGCACCAGCGACTCGATGGACGTGAGTCTGAGTAAACTCCGGGAGTTGGTGATGGACAGGGAGGCCTGGCGTGCTGTGATTCATGGGGTCGCAAAGAGTCGGACACAACTGAGTGACTGAACTGAACTGAACTGAACTGAAAGGAAGACAGGCATTGTGTGAGGTCTGAGAACGTTCTAAACACAAAGTTTCTACCATCCTTATATGCATTACCCTCCCAGCATTGATCTGTGGCAGTTTACCCAGAGTATTGCCAATCAGAGAAATTCACCACCCCAACCATCCAATCACATGCTTGGTCTTTTGGTGTGGCCAAAAGCCACCCTGAGTTATCCTGTTAGCACAAACTGCTTGAGGACCCACCTAAGTCTCTGCATTAATGTAAACCATGATCTGGTGTGCTCTAAGGGGCCCCCATGAAGAGCAAAGACTCTCTTGTCATTTTGGAGATTTCAAGAGTTACGAGCAGGGACAAACAGGAGACTTCTCTTTGGGGAAATTTAATTCTTCACTACATAATTACCAAAATGTATCTGGCAAGTGTTAAAAATGCACAAGTCACTGATAGCAGACAGGAAGTTCAGATGCATAGCACAGTTTAGGAATTTGATAAATGTCAAACATCCACTGAAAAAAACTGAATGGTCCCATTGCTTAAGCAGTGTTTTGGGAGGGGAAATGACCTGCTTCAGCTGACTGTACCGAGGGCCTTTTTTTTTTCTTCCAAGAGAGGCAAACCTAATCCTTTAGCACTGACCTCCCAGATTAGCTGGGAAGGATGAGAGTGGTAGAAATATGTGCTATTACCTTGAAAACAAATAGTTGATCTCAACTAAAAACTGATAAATCTCTCCTAAAATAGTCAAGGCTTCTCCCATTTTTTCCTGGCAAAAAGAAAAAAAAAAAACAGTAATAAAACATAAAAAAATGAAATCATGTGTCCTTGAGTTGACACTAAAGAGAGATGCCCACTGTGCTCTACCAGGTCCTGGAAACTGCAGGTTCCCTCCTTGCCCCGTGCGGGGCTGTCCACCACAGCCTCTCCTCCATGGTCCTTCTCCTGTCTGATGATGCCCTAGAAGGATATGAAAATTCCTGTCATGACAAATACTCAAATTAGATTTACAATGCTTTTGTGAGGAACAGCAGCAGCACTGAAAAGCATTGCTCCAGCAATTTCAAAAAGCCTATTCTTTCCCATTGGTGTATTTTTAAAGAAAAATAATGATCCCAGCTTTTCTAGAAATCATTCCCTTCCTTAGATTTTGCAAAATTTCAATTCAACTAGATGTATATGGTGTCCCTGTAAGTGAAAAGTGGAAGTTGCTCAGTCGTGTTCAACTCTTTGCAGCCCCATGGACTATACAGTCCATGGAATTCTCTAAGCCAGAATCCTGGAGTTGGTAGCCTTTCCCTTCTCCAGGGGATCTTCCCAACCCAGAGATTGAACCGGGGTCTCCTGCATTGCAGGCTGATTCTTTATCAGCTGAGCCACCAGGAAAGCCCAAGAATACTGGAGAGGGTAGCCTATCCCTTCTCCAGCAGATCTTCCCGACCCAGGAATTGAACTGGGGTCTCCTGCATTGCAGGCTGATTCTTTACCAGCTGAGCTACCAGGGAAGCCCACAGAGATGAACAAGGAAACCCACAGAAAGAGAAGATATGGTCCCCACCTTCAGGGAGTTTCCAATCCAGTTAAAAGAAAAAAATACTAACATATATAAATCCTATATTCAAGGTACAGAGACACTGGTACTCAATTGAATCTGGAGAAAGGTTTCTGAAAGGATATGAAATTTAAGTTAAGCTATGAAAAATGATAGAAATCTTAGCCCATGAGAGTATGATGCGGGGAAACATTCTAGAAAGATGGCTAGGACAAGGGAGGGTATAGACATAGGAAAGAGGAAACTGTTTGATTATTGGGGAAAGTTTTTATGGGTATAGACTGTTAGAGAAGTATAAAATATTATCTCTGCCCTTGAGGACATAAAAATCTATTTTTTTTAATATTCAGATTAGAAATAGAGAAAAAGGATGTCTAACTAGTTGTCTTATTACTAAGATAGATCTGCAAGTGTGCATGTGGCACAAAAAGAATAAGCAAATATTTCAATACGTATTTGAATAAAATTATATCCTGTCATTCTATCGTGAAAGAAAATTACTTCTTAGAGAAACTATATTCCTTAATTATGTGTTAGCTCAGAAGACGCTTTTTTGACTCCAAGTTCCTGCTATGAAAAACAATACTGGGTGAAATTTCAACACATAAACAGGTATTCACAAGGCAAATGGCATCACAGGAAAAACCACCTACAAGGAGAATTCTAACTAAACAAATATCCTTTAAAGTTCCGGTCATACTTTACAGGCCAACAACTCAAACCAGCATCGTTCTGATGCCACAAGTCTGAGACGACCAGAGAATACATGGGTGCCAGGACTGGAATCCAGAGTAAAACACAAAACTGCATGGTGACCCCAACATAACCATATATTTTTTCTATAGAAATAAATGTAATTTTTAAGTATAACATGTAGAAGATATAGCTTAATAACTAAAGGCAAAAACTAGGAGTCACACATACAATGTGACTACCCCAAGAGAGAGCAAAAGCAAACTGGCTTGTGCCAAAAGCAAGTCAGTGTCCAGAGACAGGGAGAGGAGTGTCTGATCCAGTCTACGCATTAAAAATAGAGACATTACTTTGTCAACAAAGGTCCGTCTAGTCAAGGCTATGGTTTTTCCAGTGGTCATGTATGGATGTGAGAGTTGGACTTTGAAGAAAGCTGAGTGCTGAAGAATTGATGCTTTTGAACTGTGGTGTTGGAGAAGACTCTTGAGAGTCCCTTGGACTGCAAGGAGATCCAACCAGTCCATCCTAAAGGAGATCAGTCCTGGGTGTTCATTGGAAGGACTGATGTGAAGCTGAAACTCCAATACTTTGGCCACCTCATGTGAAAAGCTGACTCATTTGAAAAGACCCTGATGCTGGGAAAGATTGAGGGCAGGAGGAGAAGGGGACAACAGAAGATGAGATGGCTGGATGGCATCACCGATTCGATGGACATGGGTTTGGGTGAACTCCCGGAGTTGGTGATAGGACAGGAAGGCCTGGCATGCTGCAATTCACAGGGTTGCAAAGAGTGGGACACGACTGAGCGACTGAACTGAACTGAACACAGGTAGATGTGCCAGTGCCACCACACACTTTAAATAGAGGCATAGAGATCCAAGGATGAGCATAAAAAACACCCATGAGACTCAGCCTGAAAAGTACTAGTCTAGAGAAAATAGGGACACAATTCTTGCACCAAGAAGAGTCATTAGACTGTATAGTTCCCAAACTTTCCAAAGCAAAAATCAGAACACATTCCATGACAAAGGATATCTGTGTCACTTTCAAGTGTGAGAAACAATTTAGGGCATGAGTTTGAATATGCAAAATTGAAAATTTCTAGGACTTTGCGATGCTTTATAAAGGCAGTAAATATTTGAAATCAGATATCGTGTTCTAGAAAATCTGGGACTTATGATTATATAATATAATTACAGTGAATAAGGACAAATTCTAGGGTGATAAATTCTAGGTCAGTAGGAGGGAAAATATTTTAATAGAAAGAGTTATCCAAAGATGACTCATTGGATATTCTACCTCAAATATTCTACCTAAGGAAGAAGAGACTTTTTTTTTTTTAATGAAAAACCCTTACTATTTAATAAATATCAGCTATTATTATTGGACTTGAGCTGAACTTCATTATCTTTTATCAGCTAGTGAGAATTGCCTCCAAAACGAAAGGTGATTTGTTTCTGATAGAATGCTGCTCACAGCAGGGTCTAGAACTCTCCAAATCTGTGTGCGACCACCAGGCTGCCCTCCATCGCATCTCCCTGGGTGGCAAAAGGCCAGGACCAGCCTCCTGAAGTGGGACCCACAGGTCCTTCTTCCTTGGGATATGTGTTTTGAGATAGGCCCCTTTCTACACAGATTTGTTTAAGGTCCCAGACTTTGGAAAACTTGAAATGTTTCTCATTTGCTCCAAAGCCCACATCACCACCTGGGAAAGGATTCAGATACCCCTGCATGAGTGGGGACAGTGCCTGGGCTCTAAAAAACAGTAATAGCAACCATCCTTTTTTTTTTTTTTTTTTAATTGGACTATGTGCCATTTTATAGCTGCCACTATGTGCCAGCTCCTGTTTTAAGTGCTGGGGAGAGGGCACTGAATTAAAGTTGTTGCCTTTATGAAGCTGACATGCTAGTAAGGGTTAACACGCAATAAAGAATAGACATAATGAATAAAGTAAGGCAGATGGTACATTAAGGGGGAAATGAGCAGGATAAGGGGTCTGGAGCAGCTGTGGGAGACGCAGGGCACAATTTTTAACAGATGGTTAGGAGGTCTTTTTTCTTTCTTTTTTTTTTTTCTTTCTAATTTTTATTACACATGCTCCCCATCCTGAACCCTCCTCCCTCCCCCTCCCCATACCATCCCCCTGGGCCGTCCCAGCGCACCAGCCCCAAGCATCCAGCATCGTGCACTGAACCTGGACTGGCATCTCGTTTCATACATGACATTTCACATGTTTCAATGCCATTCTCCCAAATCTTCCCACCCTCTCCCTCTCCCACAGAGTCCATAAGACTGTTCTATACATCAGTGTCTCTTTTGCTGTCTCGTATACAGGGTTATCATTACCATCTTTCTAAATTCCATATATATGCGTTAGTATACTGTATTGGTGTTTTTCCTTCTGGCTTACTTCACTCTGTATAATAGGCTCCAGTTTCATCCACCTCATTAGAACTGATTCAAATGTATTCTTTTTAATGGCTGAGTAATACTCCATTGTGTATATGTACCACAGCTTTCTTATCCATTCATCTGCTGATAGACATCTAGGTTGCTTCCATGTCCTGGCTATTATAAACAGTGCTGCGATGAACATTGGAGTACATGTGTCTCTTTCCCTTCTGGTTTCCTCAGTGTGTATGCCCAGCAGTGGGATTGCTGGATCATAAGGCAGTTCTATTTCCAGTTTTTTAAGGAGGCAAGAATATTGGAGTGGGTTGCCATTTCCTCCTCCAGAGGATCTTCCTGGACCAGGGATCAAACTCACGTCTCCTGCATTGGCAGGTGAATTTTTTACCAATGAACCCCCAGGGAAGTCCATAAAAACCACCCTGCCCTTATGTCATTCAAGGTGTAGAGTGGAAGCCAAGCAAGGGGATAGGCAACTACAATACCCAGGGTGAAAAGTTGTAGAGATAAGAAAAACACAGGATAAAAACCTGGGGAGTGGAGGGTGGGGCAGAAACATTTGAGTTTAATCTCAAGGTTTGGTTGCAGATTAGAAAATCTTAGATTGCAATCACCCAGAAATTGGAGCTCATGGAGAAAGCAATGACACCCCACTCCAGAACCCTTGCCTGGAAAATCCCATGGACGGAGGAGCCTGGAAGGCTGCAGTCCATGGGGTTGCTGAGGATTGGACACGACTGAGCGACTTCACTTTCACTTTTCACTTTCACGCATTGGAGAAGGAAATGGCAACCCATTCCAGTGTTCTTGCCTGGAGAATCCCAGGGACGGGGAGCCTGATGGGCTGCCGTCTATGGGGTCGCACAGTCAGACACGACTGAAGTGACTTAGCAGCAGCAGCAGAAATCAGAGATATAAGTGGAAAGGGCATTGCTCTAGTGCAGGAAATATATGGCAACAGCCAAAGCTAAGGCAGAAGTAATGGGGATAAAGAGTACTGGATACATTTAATATTCATTAAGGAAGTAGACTGGATGGACGTGAGTCTGAATGAACTCCGGGAGTTGGTGATGGACAGGGAGGCCTGGCGTGCTGCGATTCATGGGGTCGCAAAGAGTAGGACACGACTGAGCGACTGAACTGAACTGAACTGAAGGAAGTAGAATAAATAGGGCTTGGATTGGGGGATGAGGAAGAAGAGTGTCAATGAGAATTGCATTTCCTTTCATTTGGTAGCACCATTCCCCAAGACAGAGGACAGACGGAAAACATGCAGTTTTGCTGAAGATGAATTCAGTCCTGAACTGGCTCAATTTGAGAGCAGATATAAAAAATAGCCATGTCTGATTCTTTGTGACCCCATAGACTGTAGCCCACTAGGCTCCTCTGTCCATGGAGTTCTTCAGGCAAGAGTGTTGGAGTGGGTAGCCATTCCCTTCTCTAGGGGATCTTCCCAACCCAGGGATCAAACTCAGGTCTCCCACAGTGCAGGCAGATTCTCTACCATCTGAGCCATCAGGGAAGCCCCATAAAAACATGTCAATATCAAGCAGGCAGCTAGAATTCAAATCAATAAAAAAGGCTGGAAAAGAAACTTAAGAATATCTTGTCTTAGTTTGGGTTGCTATAATAAACTAAGTGGTTTAAACAGCAAATATTTCTTT
Organism: Bos javanicus; assembly: GCF_032452875.1. Classification (NCBI taxonomy): domain Eukaryota; kingdom Metazoa; phylum Chordata; class Mammalia; order Artiodactyla; family Bovidae; genus Bos; species Bos javanicus. The sequence continues at coordinate 30,965,330 of NC_083878.1, read as the reverse complement.
CTCACAGTTCTGGATTTTCAAGATCTAGGTTCCATCAGATTCAATGTCTGATGAGGGTCCACTTATTGGTTTATAGATGGCTGTCTTCTTATTAGGTCCTAACATGGCCCTTCCCTGGTGCACCCATGTAAACAGAGAGAGAGACCTCTCATGTCTCCTCCTCTGTTTAAAACGGCTTTAATCCCAGCATGAGGGCCACTCTCTGACCTAATTTAACCTCAATTATCTCCCCAAATTCCCACCTATAAACACCATCATATTAGGGGGTAGGATTTCAACATATGTATTTGGGAGAGACATAAACATTCAATCCAGAGCAAAACTCATAGGAAGTAAATCAAAAAGGTAAATAAATGAAAACTACGAGATCTAAGAGGACCAATATCCCAAGCAAGGAGTTCCAAATAGAGTAAACAGAGAAAATACAGAGGAGGAAATAGTCTGAGAAAAAAATACAAGACTATATGATATGCATTCTAGAAGGAAATGAGTTTCCAGACTGAAAAGCACAAAGGCCCAAAATAATGATGAAAAAGATTTGCATCAAGGACATAATTGAGAGGCTTCAGAATCCAAAGGATAAACAAAAGATTCTAAGAAGAAAGAACAAATGACATGAAGACTTGGGAATAAGAATGGCATCAGACCTCCCAATAGCAATATTGTAAATTAGAAGATAGTGAGGTATGTCTTCAAAATGGTCATTAAAAATAATGCTGAAAAAAAAAAATAATAATGCTGAGCTTATAGTTCTTTACTCAACCAAACTCTGAATCAAAAATAAAGATAGACGTTTCTTTACATGCAAGGTCTTAAAAAAATACCTCCTAAGCATGCTTTCTCAAAAAACTTCTAGAGGATAAGTTCCTGAAAAAAAAAGAGTTACAACAAAACAAGGAAGAGGAAGAAGTGGGAGCCACATAACTGAAGTCTAAGAGTGAGAGAGGTAAAGAGAATCTCTAGTATGATGGGAAAGTCCTACGACAGCAGCTGAGCCGCCATATTAGAGGGCAACCGGTCCAGACTGAAGCAGAAGGGGGAAAGCCGCTGAGACAGAGGTTTCCAGAAGAAAATAAAACTGACAGATCTTCTGACAGGTTTATGGTGTGGAAAATTGGATTGAGAGTCACTTTATAAAACCACTGGAGGATATAGGAAAACTTAGCAAAAGATGAATGAAACCTGAGTTTAAAAAATGTTAAGAGGAAAAGAACTATAGGCAAACCAAAAGTTGAACGAGAAAGGACAGGCATTCATAACATACCTCTTGGCTCAAGAAGTGAACACTGTAACATAACGATTAATTGTGAAAATAATGAATGTGGATAGTATCAAATTATGGTAAAGTTATACTAGAAAGATACAGGGAAATGAAATATGTATGACTGATGGATGATTATATCAGATATCTATTTCTGTGTGGGCTCCCCAAGTGACTCAGTGATAAAGAAATTCACCTGCCAATGCAGGGGCCACAGGAGATGTGGGTTCGATCCCAGGATTGGGAAAATCCTCTGGAGAAGGAAAGAGCAACCACTCCAGTTTTCTTGCCTGGAGAATCCCATAGACAGAGGAGACTGGCCAATGGGGTCAGTCCATGGGGTCACAAAGGGTTGGACACAGCTGAGCGACTAAGCACGCACGCGTGCTATTTCTGTGCAGCAAACCACCCCAATGTTTAGTGAGTTAAAATAACTGCAATTTTATTTGCTTATGAGTTTGTAGATTAGCAATTTGGACTGGGCTCACATTGGCAGTTCCCCACTCACATGACTGCAGACATCTGAGGACTCAACTAAAAGAGTGTCATGTCTGGGGGCTGGTACAGGCTCTCTTCTGATGGTAGGTCAAAACACCTGCCTGTTTTCTTGTAGCCTGTCTCCCTCTGGTAGGTCAGATCAGGCTCGTGTACCTAAGAGCCTCAGGGCAGTGTTCTCAAAGAGAACAAAGGTGTAAACTTCTTACAGGCCTAGGTCTGAAATCTCACAGCATCACTGCTGGTACAACTATTAGTCAAGGCAGGTCCCATGGCCAGCCCAGATTCAGAGGGTCAGGAGATAGACTCTTCCTCTTGATATGAAGAGCTACAAAGGCACACTGCAAAGAGGTATGCATACAAGATGAGAGAATGTGAGGTGGCCATTTTTTCAATCACTTTTCTACAATGGTATATGAGCGTGAAGTCTTTGTCTTCTGTAGAGGGAAATCAGTATAATGTCTAACATGGAAAAATTAGCAAATCAGTATGTAATTTAGGAATATGGCAAACAGAACAAACAGCAGAAGAGTTTAAAGTGGTTGTTTTTGAAAAAGGGATCTTTTACAGGACAGGTAACTGCTGTCCTTGTTATAAGCTGTACTGTTTGACTTTTAAAACTAGATATATGACTACTTGAAAAAGCAAACAAGGGACTTCCCTGGTGGTCCAGTGGGTAAGACTGTACTTCCAATGTAGGGAGCCCAGGTTAGATCCCTGGTCAGGGAACTAGATCCCACACCCGGCAACCAAGAGTTTGCACACTGCAACTACAGATCTTGCATCCCACAACCAGGACCTGGTGCAGCCAAATAAATAAGTACTTTAAAAAGCAAACAAAGATAAAAGTTTGGCTATATCAATAATTTCACATATAGAAATATACCAAAAGAATTGAGAGCAGAGAAGATAACAGATACACCAACCCTCAGAGCAGCATTATTCACAATAGCCAAAGCTGGAAACAATTCAAATATCCATCAACAAATGAGTAGGTAAACAAAATGTGATATATACATACAATGGAATATTATTCCACCTTAAAAAGGAATGAAATTCTGACACATGCTACAACATTGATGAACTTTGAAGACATTATACTAAGTAAAATAGCTAGATATAAAAGGGAAAATATTACATGATTCTACTTAGCAGGGACCTAGAGACAAAAAGTAGAAGAATGGTTACCAGGAACTAGGGGAGGGGGGAGGATAGTGAGTCATCGGTTAATGAGTACAGACTTTCAGCTTGGGAAGTCAAAAAGTTCTAGAGATTGGTGGTGGTAGCAGTTTGATGACAATGGAAATGTACTGAATCCCACTGTGTGTGTGTGCTCAGGCATGTCCGACTCTTTTGCAACTTCAGGACTGTAGCCCGCCAGATTCCTCTGTCCATGGGATTTTCCAGGTAAGAATACTGGGGTGGGTTGCCATTTCCTTCTCCCAGGGATCTTCCCAACAAAGGGATCGAACCCACATCTCTTGCATCTCCTACATTGGCAGGCAGATTCTTTACCACTAGCACCTCCTGGAAAGCCCACTAACTGAGCACTTAAAAATGACTAAAATGAGTTGGAGGGAAGCTCAGGAGGGAGGGGATATATGTATACTGATTCACACTGTTGTACAGCAGAAACTAACAAGACATTGTTAAGCAATTATCTTCCAATTTAAAAATTTTAATGCTAAAATGATAAGTTTTGTGTTAAGTATATTTTACCACAATAAATAAATACTATCAGGAAACATTTGGCTCTGGAGGGAAGGAAAGATTTTGAATGGGTGATAAAGGAAGACAATGTCTGGTTGATTTCCTTGTGCTTGGTTGCTCAGACGTGTCTGACTCTGTGACCACATGGACTGTAGCCCGCTAGGCTCCTCTGTGCATGGGATTCTCCAGGCAAGAATACTGACGTGGGTTTCCATGCCCTCCTCCAGGGGATCTTCCCAACCTAGAGATTAAACCCAGGTCTCCCGCATTGCAGGTGGATTCTTTACCATCTGACCTACCAGGAAAGCCTATTTATTTTCTTTGCTTTTTTTTAAGGTTAGGGAAGACTTGGGGCTTCCCTGGTGGCTCAGTGGTAAAGAATCTGCCTGCAATGCAGGAGACCCGGGTTCGATCCCTGGGTTGGGAAGATCCCCTGGAAGAGGGCATGGCAACCACTACAGTATTCTTGCCTGGAGAATCCCATGGACGAGGAGCCTGGTGGGCTACAGTCCAGGGGGTCACACAGAGTCGAACATGACTGAGTGACTAAGCAGCAGCAGGGGAGACTTGAACATATTTAGAAGCTGAATGAAAACAATCTATGTAGATTTGGGGTTTGACAAAGCTGAGATAGAGGAGGATAACTGGTAGAGAGCCATGTGTGCGAAAGAAGGGGGTCTCTCAGCCAGGCAGTGAGGATGTTAAAGATAGTTTGAATCAGCCCTTGTGGAGATATCACAGACAGGAATTGATGACTCCCTTCCATTCCTGGGAGCCTAACAAAATCATCCTATATGTCTCAAAAGTTCCTACTGAATAAAATCTGTCAACTGACAAGAGCATTCACCAATTAATTCACATTTATGCAATCACCAATTACTGAACAAGTTGGAGGAAAGAGTATTTTTAAGTAGACTAGATTGGGACTCCCGTGGTCATCCAGTGGTTAAGACTTCAACTTCCAGCGCAGGGGTGTGGCTTTGATCCCTGGTTGGGGAGCTAAAATCCCAAATGCCTCACAGCCAGAAAACCAAAACATAAAACGGTAGCAATGTCAAAACAAATTCAATTTAAAAAAATCACACACAAAACTCTTTAAAGAAAAAAAGTAGACTATATGGTCAAAATCTTGGTAAGCTGTTTTCATTGCAAACTTGACTGCATTTTTTGTTGCTATTTTTCTAAAGGGTAGAATATAAACACTTCCTTCATCTTCTAAGACAGCATGAACAGCAAATTCTCTCACCATCACAGAAAGAGAATCAGTTTTGAATGATTTGGGCTCTGGGCTTCCGGGGTCACTGGAATCTAATTGTGAATGAACAGCAGGAAAATTGGCTTGGGGATAGTGTGTAGAGCAAGAAAAGGAAAGAGGAGTGTCTCTGAGAAAAACTGAAAGAAAGATGATCTTCCCTGCATTAACAGAGGTCAGAATTCAGTGAATTTTGCTTACTTGTCACCATCTACTTCACCCATCACTTCTGCCCCTGTCTAGAAAAGTACAAAAACCTCCAAAAGAGGTGAGACCCTCATCACTACAAAGAACACTGGAGAGGAAGTCCCCATACTTGTGTTTTCATTGAAGAGAGAGGAAAACTGAACACTCTGGAACCCTGGCCTGAGACAGGGATGACACTGCTGTTAGCTAAGTTAAAATAGTGAATCAAAATGAAATAACCTCAAACAACTTGATGTGCTTTACAGATGTGATGTTATTGATTTGCGGGAAACAAAGGCAACTTTGGCATCTCAAAAACTAACTAATCTTTTTTATTCTACTGAAATAGTAATTCCTTGCACCAGGTCTGATAGGAGAGAATAGACAGAAAATTCTTCAGACAGTCCTCAGAGACATGAACCATATCATTTTATAAATAAGGAATCATCGGAAAAATACTTCCCTGGTGGCTCAATGGTAAAAAAATCTGCCTGCCAAGGCAGGACACACAGGTTCAATCCCCGATCTGGGAGGATCCCACGTGCTGCGGAGCAGCTGAGCCTGTGCGCCACAACTGCTGAGTCTGTCTGTGCTCTAGAGCCTGGGAACTGAGCCTGCTGAAGCCCATGAACCACAGGAAAGAGGAAGCCCTGCTCACCACAACTGCAGAAAGAGCCCGCACAGCAATGAAGACCCAGCACAGTCAGAAATCAATAAATAGATTATTTGTTTAAAATGCTGCAATTATTCTGTATCTTTTCAACGTCTTATACTCACCACATTTACTTATATTGTTAAGAGCAAACATGATCATGGACAGTGTGAAACAGAAGAAATGTGGACACTGACCTATACCTCACATGAACTTGTATCTTCTGGCTTTCCTTATCCAGAAATCTCAAGGACAGCCTTGGCCTCTGACCCAGGCAGGATCTGATCCTAGATCACTCTGGCAGGATTCAAGGTCTTGGCGTTTGTATGTTTCCATGACAAACAGCCAACATTACACAGTCTGCCTCTCTGGAAGGCATTTTATAACTTCTTTCTGGAGGAAAAGTAAAGACAGCAAGGAGAGGATGGAAGAAGGAGGAAAAGAAGCAGGTGGGGAGAGTAAGTGGGGAGGAGAAGCAAGAAGGGCATATGTCATGAGCAGGAGGTGAGAACCCATGAACTATGGAGCCAACACACCAAACAGCCTTGAAAGTTTATAAACATTACTGACAATCAGAAAGACTTTGGGGGGCCTTTCTGTTATAATTATTTTCTTTCTCTCTCTCTCTTTCACCCTGCCTAGCACCCTGCCTTTTCTCAATAAATTTTATCTACAGGAAAGTTCTTGAAATTTCAATTAACCAGCCCTCCCTTCTCCCTTTCCTTTTTAACATTTAATATATAAAAATGAGCAGGGGGTCAAGTACACCTGGATGAAATCACTAATCATTACAGAGCTCAAATCGTAACCCCCTGTAGTACAGAAAACTGTTTTTTTTTTTTTCTTTTTTACTGTGGCTGAACATGTGAAGGGTTCATCCAGAGCCTTATTATGAAGGGAGCACAGGTATTCATCATCCCACAAGCTCGTCAGCAATTTTAAAGAACTCATGAGACTGGGATGGATTTTCAAGATGCTGCAGAAACACAGTCACACGCACACACACACACACTTTGTTCTCTGAGCAGTTTCCCCTGTCACTTAACACCACCTACTTGCCCTCCTTTTTGATTGATTGGAAGTGAGAAGGTGTTGCTCCAAAGTTCTTTAGTTCTGTGTTTCCACTTACAAGAAATTACTGACAAAAAAAACTGTATAAAAACTGCAGTAAAATACTGCTCAATTTTTGAGAATCTGTTATATCTCTTCTGAGGGGAGGTCAGAGAATAGGAGGATGGAAAGCCCACCAGAATTCTCTTCTGAAAAAAATCTGTGCTAATTAGCGTGAGGTGAGACATACGCGCCTCGCATTTCCTAACAGTTAATATTCTTTTCAGTTGTGTCCCTTTATATTTCTAAAAAAAAAAAAAAAAAAAAACGGAGAGCCTACTTTTGTTTGGTTTTTACAGAGAAATCTGAGGACATCTGATTTGATGATAAAAGCAAACATTTAGGACCCAATTCACTGGTTACGTTCTACTCTGCCCCTCATCACCCCAGACCTCCCACACAAAAGTGCTGAAGGAAAAGCAAACAAGAAAGATGGAGACTTGTGAATCCGTCCCCACCCCAAGTCTGCAGACACAGGGAACCACTGAATCTTCCAGGGAGGGGATTCAGGGCAGAAGGAGATGAGGAAGAGGAGGGAGGCAAGCCGTGAGAGCGTCTGAGAAGGATGGAAGAATTTTAGAAAGGGAAAGAAGGTGGGGGGACAGCTGGTAAAGGCAGAGGCAGGTGGGGAAAAAAGAAAATAGGGAAATGGGATTCTTATTTTAAAGGAAGGGAAGGGAGAAAGCAGGAGAAATGAAAGGAACAAAGGTGAGAGAGAAAGAAGCAATAACAGTATATGGAGACAGAAAGAAATGATCAAAGGAGAAACGGTAGAATTGGGCAGATGGCATTAAATCTCTGACACAGCCATGCCTGCCATTAAGTCCCTGCTCCCATCTGAAATGGCTGGCACAGGAGCCTTCCTGCTCTGGGGTCCTTTGGACACTTGAGCCCGGCGCCCGTGAGGATGATTTGATTAATGAGTTGTGGCAGGACCTCATTGCATCTTAATGATTTAGAACTCTCCTTTCACTTCCTGCATGTGGTTATGGATCTTTTATCTGCTTTATCTTTGGAGCCTAATGAATTCCTGTTAAGTCTTTATAGCCATTGTCCCCTCTACTTAAATCTTCCCCTGATCCTATTTACCAGAGTTTACAGTTCAGAGTGTTGTGTGCTAAATTGTTTGTGTTTTTACAACCATCACTAAGTGCTGACTCTGAAAAGTGGTTAAGTTGCCAAAAGGAGAATCCATAGATAAAGAGGACACAGAACTGGATGGATACGTAGTGCCTCCTTTCTTCTTCACCTGCTCTGTCTGTGGTCCTGGGAGTACAGCTTCAGTGTACACTGAGGGGGCTTTCTAGAACCCCACCTCCCTATGTTCTGAAGGGCAGAGAGGTCAAGGAAATGGACGGTCAGGAGGCTGAAATTTGTCCCCACTTTGCCATGACTAATCAGATAGCTCGGGCAAGTCATTTAAGCTTTCTAAGCTTCTGTTTCTTCATCTGTAAACTGGGATCAGTGCACTGTCCTCTCTTACATCAGGGCTAAGAGGGGAATCCTGTAAAACTGGGGAATGATTTTTCTTTTTTTGTGTGTGATTGCTGCAGAAGATGATACTAAGGTACTATGGATACTGAGGAACAGAAAAGCTGGAGCCAGGGAAGAGATGCCTTGAATCTCTCTGTGCTTCTCAGTTCCTCACCTGTCAAGTAGGAATAAATTATGCCAGTTCTCTCTTCACGGGCAAGTGAAGTTGAGAGATTACTTTAGGTCTTTGGATTAAAAAGTGCTAAGAAACACAGAAGGACTGTGTCCCTGCTCTAACCGTCCATACCCTCCCCTATAGCACTAGCCCAGCCCTTCAATGTCTTGTCTCCAGAATTCCCCTAGTTCTGCATATGGTCCTATCTCTGTTACAGCTAACGAAGCCCCAAGGAAATCTCTGACTCGTCACAGTGCCTCTCGCTACAGGATATTCGACATCATTTTATCACAAGGTCTAGGATCCTTAAAGAATAACGCCTGTCATATAGGCTTGCTATTAAAACAGAGACTTCTCAAGACAAAACAGCAACATTTGGGAAGACGTGTTTGGTGTGCTGCCTTTACTTTGTCTCTTTTTCGTCCTTGCCTTCAGAGATGATAAGGTTTATAACTCTGATGACTGTTGTTAGGCATTTCAATGACAGTGATATTTTCAGCTAGGAAGGGTACCCCGATAAAGTAAGTTGTAACATACTACTAAGATAACTCAAGTATCTTACCATGTCTGTGTATTTAGGTTCAAATTCAGGTAAAATTTCAGGAATATCAGACCCCCAACTTTAAACTTAATTTTTTGCTTAATTTTTAACTGTTAACATAGTTTCTGGATTATATACAGTGCCTCCCCTCAAAAAATATCCATTGATATGGAATAAAGGAATGAATGATTATGCTATCTAGAATGACATGCAAATGCCACAAAAAATGGTAACTCATTAAACAGTCTTTTTAATGCCATGTTTTGAAAGTGAGTTTATGAAAGGAGAAAAAAGGGGAAAAAATAAGGAACAATTATTGAGTGTATACTATATGTTTAGAACTGGGCTAGACATGTTATACATATTTTTATGTAGGACTAATATATTTAACCTTCACAATTACACAGGAGATCGTTAATATAATGCTCATTATACATCTGAGATGAGGCTGAGAGTATTTACATGACTTGCCTAGAAATGAAAAAAGTAAGAGGGTATTAGATGCTTGAGTAAAGGTATATAGCAAGGAAACACTGAGAAGGATAATGTCCTGGACCCCTACTTTACCACCCACAAAAATTATTCCAAATAAATAAAAATGAATGTAAGACTTGAAACCATAAAACTCCAAGAAGATAACACAGGGGAAAGACTCCTTGATACTGGCCTTGGCCATATTTAGATATAATACCAGAAGCACAAGCAACAAAAACAAAAATAAATAAGTAGGATGACATCAAACTAAAAGTTTCTGCATAGCAAAGGAATAATTAACAGATGCAAAACTAACCTACTGAATGGGAGAAAATATCTGCAAATCATATATTTGATATGGGGTTAATATCCAAAATTTACAAAGAACTCACATAACTCATAGCAAAAATTAAAAAAAAAAAAAGTAATCCAAATAAAATAAGGGTGGAGGAACTGAGTAGATATTTTCCCCAAGAAGACATACAACAGGTACCTGAAAAGGGGCTCAACATCACTAATCACCAGGAAAACACAAACCAAAAGCACAATGAGATATCATTTCACACCTGTTCAAATGGCTACTATCAAAAAAACAAGAGATTAATGCCCACAGGATATGAAAAAAAAAAAAGGGGAACCCTTGTGCTCTGTTGGCAGGAATGTAAATTGATGCAGTCATTATGGAAAACAGCATGGAGGTTCCTCAGTTAATTAACAGAACTACATTTGATCTGGCAATTCCACTTCTGAGTATATATCCAAAGGAGATGAAATCACTATCTCAAAGAGATATCTGCACCCCCATGCTCACTGCAGCATCATTTACAATAGCCAAGTCATGGAGACAACCTAAGTTTCCATCAACAGATGAATGGAAAAAGAAAATGGGAAAATATATATATTCGCATACATGAAATATTATTCAACTATAGAAAGGAGGAAATCCTGCTATTGGAAAAACATGAATGGATCTTGCTAAGTGAAGTAAGTCAGACAGAGAAAGACAAACACTATATGATCTCACCTATACAGACATGGAATTGAAGAAAAATTGAACTCATAGAAACAGAGAGTTGATTGGTGTTTGATAGGGGCTAAAAGGAGGGATTTTTGGATACTGGAGTCATGTGAGCACCCTCCAAGGCAGAAAAGAAGTAAGACAAAGGGAGCAACTGAAGGCGTAAGAAGAAGAGAACGCCTGACAGCTCTTTATAGAGCATACACTAGATAATTCATGGGGAGAGCCACCTTACATTTAAAATAGAATTTAACTTGCAAACGTTTCATTTTCTGGAAAACACATGTTTCCTAAAGCAAGATATGCCAGTACTAAGTGCTTTGATGTCTTAGCAAGTGACTGAAGGGCAGCATAACCAAAAATTAGGTAATATTCTCCTGTCAAGAGTCACGGTATCCTGCCAGGATCTGCCATCTAATGTGTAAGCTGGTGCTGAGTGTTTAATCTTATGTAAAAGTGTAAGTCAATAAAGAATGACTGATGGTAAGCTGACTCAAAAAAGTTTTCAGTGAGGCATTTCTATCATGCCTGGTTAGAACTGTGATTGTCAGCCAAGGAACAAAGTTGTTGAATGAAACTACTATTAACTGAACAAGAAAAATGAAAAGGTTTTATTAAAGGAACAGATCTGGAAATTCCCACTCTCCCATTTTTATTTAGAGAGATAGAGAAAAAATACACACATGTTCCTGTGCAAATATTGCCACTAATTTAATCACTTTAATCTTATTGTGGTAACAGAGATTACTGTCTTAAATATTTGGGGCTCCAAGTTTTATTAATTTAAACCCAATATGTTCATTTGGCATTCACTTTTAATCAGCCTCTATAAATGAACCTGATTACCTTGAGTATTAATAATAATAATCAACTTGCTAATGATTTCTTTTCCCTCTTGAGTTATAGGATTAAGCACAGCCATTTAATCATATTCATTAGCATTTTTTTCAGTGGAGAAACTAAATCAAATGCAAATGCAAGAGTTTGCACACACTTGTCAATAAATTTTTCTCTTCTTTTCTTCTTTTTCCATTTTTATCTCCAGGTTCAAAAGCCACTTACTATACCCTCCAAAATACACCAGATCCTATGTCAGAGAATTATTAGGAGAAAGTGAAGGGGCCAGCACATCTGTGCCATCAAAATTATCATTGATTATAGCAACATCTGCTGTTGGTCACTCAAGGGTCAGACACTGTTTACAAACTCTATATACACCTCAGGAAAAACTTAGGTGCATGCATGCTAAGTTGCTTCAGTCATGTTCAACTCTGTGCAATCCTATGGACTGTAGCCTACCAGAGTCCTCTGTCCATGGGATTCTCCAGGCAAGAATACTGGAGTGGGTTGCATGTCCTCCTCCAGGGGATCTTCCCAACTCAGGGATTGAACTCATGTCTTTCCAAGTCTCCTGCATTGGCAAGCAGATTCTTTACCACTAGCACCACCTGGGAAGGCATTCAGTATTTCCATTTGGCAGATGAGGAAACGGAGACTTAGAAAGATTGAGTAAATAGCAAATGACAACACCCATGGCTGATTCATGTGAATGTATGGCAAAAATCAACACAATATTGTAAAGTAATTAGCCTCCAATTGAAACAAATATTTTTTTTTAAATAGCAAATGACAGAGTTTGTCTCTCTGATTCCAAAGATGGTGCTCTTAATCATTGGACTGCTGTACTCATTCATAAACATTCACATTAGGTCACAAGATCCCTGGCATAAGACCTTCAGAAAGGAAATAATCCCAGGCCAAGAGCTTCCTTGGACTAAATTAATACAAGAAAGTGGATGTCATCCTAAACCTATCTACAGTCATGCTGAGAACCATGCAGAAGGGCCGGTGGTTGGGAGAGGGTGTTGAAAGAAAGCCAGTATTATTCTAGATGAGACACTGAGACCACAATGGTTGAAAGCCTAGATGGATGATCAGTCCCAGGTGAGATGGTACGCAAGCTGTAAAACCACATTGCCTCAGGTCCTATCTTCTTACTTCATCAAGTGTCCCCCACTCCTTTTTTGCTCTCCTTTCCACTCTGGTCGTTGCCCAAATGCAGCTCTGTGCAATTGCCTGTGAAGCTCACTCAACGTCCAGTCATGAATCTCAGGCCACTTATGATTTCCTAGTTCTAACACCTTGACCACGCACTGGATTTACCCCTCTTAGTTCCACTTCTGATTCCTTGGATAAGACAGCTATCCATCTCACTGCTCCCTGTCTTAAACCCTTTGGGCTGCTATAACAAAAAATACTATTGACTGGAAGCCTAGTTCTGAAAGCTAGGAAGTTCAAAATCAAGGCTCGGAAGATTCAGTGTTTGGTGAGGGCCCACTTCCTGGTTTAAAAATGTCTGACTTCTGTTTATGTCTTCAAATGAAGAAAAAAAAAGGCAGGAGAGCTCTCTGGATTTTCTTTTATAATAATACTAAACCCAGTATTCTTTGGCATTGCCTTTCTTTGGGATTGGAATGAAAACTGACCTTTTCCAGTCCTGTGGCCACTGCTGAGTTTTCCAAATTTGCTGGCATACTGCATGCAGCACTTTCACAGCATCATCTTTCAGAATTTGAAATAGCTCAACTGGAATTCCATCACCTCCACTAGCTTTGTTGATAGTGATGCTTTCTAAGGCCCACTTGACTTCACATTCCAGGATGTCTGGCTCTAGGTGAGTGATCACACCATTGTGATTATCTGGGTCATGAAGATATTTTTTGTACAGTTCTTCTGTGTATTCTTGCCACCTCTTCTTAATATCTTCTGCTTCTGTTAGGTCCATACCATTTCTGTCCTTTATCGAGCCCATCTTTGCATGAAATGTTCTCTTGGTATCTCTAATATTCTTGAAGAGATCTCTAGTCTTTCCCATTCTGTTGTTTTCCTCTATTTCCTCGCATTGATCGCTGAGGAAGGCTTTCTTATCTCTTCTAGCTATACGTGAACTGTGAACTTCCAGATGTTCAAGCTCGTTTTAGAAAAGGCAGAGGAACCAGAGACCAAACTGCCAACATCTGCTGGATCATCGAAAAAGCAAGAGAGTTCCAGAAAAACATCTATTTCTGCTTTATTGACTATGCCAAAGCCTTTGACTGTGTGGATCACAATAAACTGTGGAAAATTCTGAAAGAGATGGGAATACCAGACCACCTGACCTGCCTCTTGAGAAATTTGTATGCAGGTCAGGAAGCAACAGTTCGAACTGGACATGGAACAACAGACTGGTTCCAAATAGGAAAAGGAGTATGTCAAGGCTGTATATTGTCACCCTGCTTATTTAACTTCTATGCAGAGTACATCATGAGAAACGCTGGGCTGGAAGAAGCACAAGCTGGAATCAAGATTATCAGGAGAAATATCAATAACCTCAGATATGCAGATGACACTACCCTTATGGCAGAAAGTGAAGAGGAACTAAAAAGCCTCTTGATGAAGGTGAAAGAGGAGAGTGAAAAAGTTGACTTAAAGCTCAACATTCAGAAAACGAAGATCTGGTCCCATCACTTCATGGGAAATAGATGGGGAAACAGTGGAAACAGTGTCAGACTTTATTTTTGGGGGCTCCAAAATCACTGCAGATGGTGACTGCAGCCATGAGATTAAAAGACGCTTACTCCTTGGAAGGAAAGTTATGACCAACCTAGATAGCATATTCAAAAGCAAAGACATTACTTTGCCAACAAAGGTCCATCTAGTTGAGGCTATGGTTTTTCCAGTGGTCATGTATGGATGTGACAGTTGGACTGTGAAGAAGGCTGAGCGCCGAAGAATTGATGCTTTTGAGCTGTGGTGTTGGAGAAGACTCTTGAGAGTCCCTTGGACTGCAAGGAGATCCAACCAGTCCATTCTGAAGGAGATCAGCCCTGGGATTTCTTTGGAGGGAATGATGCTAAAGCTGAAACTCCAGTACTTTGGCCACCTCATGCGAAGAGTTGACTCATTGGAAAAGACTCTGATGCTGGGAGGGACTGGGGGCAGGAGGAGAAGGGGACGACAGAGGATGAGATGGCTGGATGGCATCACCGACTCGATGGACATGAGTCTGAGTGAAATCCAGGAGTTGGTGATGGACAGGGAGGCCTGGCGTGCTGCGATTCATGGGGTTGCAAAGAGTCAGACACAACTGAGCAACTGAACTGAACTGAAACCCAGTATTAGAGCTCCACCTTCAAGACATGGTCACCTTCCCAATACATGGGATTAGAATTTCAACATATAAGGGAGGGGACACAGACATTCATCCCATAACACCTCCAAAGGATACACAGCTGTCAGATCCCAGTTTCTCCTGGGACTGAATCCCAGGCTAGGCTTAGGAAGATAATTACACACAGTCACCTTTAGGCTGAGCCTAATTCAAAACCAAAATCACAAAAAGCAACAGAAGATAGCAGCCAGGCTTGTCCAACTTTTTCATAGCCTCCAATTAAAATAAGTAAATTTAAATTTAAAAAATAAATAAATAAACTGAAAAAAAAAAGGAAAAGGGAGTTTCAGTGTTGGTTTAACACCCATATTAATAAAATAAAGTATTTAAAAACCACATGATCATCTCAATAGATGCAGGAAAGTATTGGACATAAACCCAACATCCTTTTATGATAAAATAAGCACAAAACTTATTACAAAGCAATCAAGACAGGGTAATATTGGCACAAGGATAGATATATTGATCAATGAAACAGAATTGAGAATCCAAAGATAAACTATCACATTTATGGTCAAATGATTTCCCACAAGCATGCCAAGACAGTTCAGTGGAGACAGAATAGTCTTCTAAGACACAGGGCTGGGACAACACAAATGTTGGACCCTGACTTTACACTGTGAACAAAGATGAACACAAAATGGATCATAAACTTATCTGTAGAAGCTAAAAGTGCAAAACTCTAAAGAGAAAATATAGGGATAAATCATCATGACCTTGGGTTATACTTAAATATCCTAAATAAGACACCAAAAACAAAAGCAACAAACATACATGAATAAATTGGGGTTCATCAAAGTTAAAAATTTTGTGCATCAAATGATACCATCAAGAAAGTGAAAAGATATCCCAGAAAACAGGAGAAAATATTTGCAAGAAATACATATGACAATACATGTTTGATCTACCCAGAACACTTACAACTTACCAATAAAAAGAAAAATTATCCAATTTTTAAATCGGCAAAGAATTTGAATAGCTACTCCTCCAAAGAAGATAGACAACCAATAATTACATAAAAAGGAGCTCAGCTTCAGCAATCAATAGTAAATATAAACCAAAACCACAATGAGAGACCACTTACCATGAGCTAGGATGCCTGTAATCAGAAAGAGGGACAGTAACAAATGTTGGTGAGGATGTGGAGAAACTGGAGCCCTTACACACTAGTGGTGGAACTGTACAATGGTGCAACCATAATGGAAAAGAGTTTGGCAATTTCTCAAAAGGTTAAAGCGTAACCACATAACCAGCAAATCCACTACTAGGTATATACGCAAAAGAAACAAAGACTTTCATCCATACAAAAACTTGTACACAAATGTTCATAGCAGGATTATTCATAAGAGTCAAAAAGTGGAGACAACCCAAATGTCCATCATATCATAAACAGATAAACAAAATGTGGCATATCCCTACAACCTAATGTGATTTGGCAATAAAAAAGGATAAAGTGCTGATAGATGCTATGACATGGAGGAAACGTGAAAACATTTATGCTAAATGAAAGAAGCCAGACACACTAAAACCACATATTATGACCATTTGTGATTCCAAACCACATATGATTTCACTTATCAGCAATGTACAGAAGAAGCAAATGCACAGAAACAGAATGTAAATCAGGGCCTAGAAATGGACCCGGGCAGTGTGAAGAGGGAGTGGTAACAAATATTAACTATTAAAGTATATAGTTTCTTCTTCTGGAGGTCATTTAAAATGTTCTAATATTAGATTGTGATAATATTTTTCAAAAGTTTTTAATTTAAGAAAAATGCAAAAGTAAGGATGGAAACCTAAAAAAATGTGATTGATGATGGCATGCTGAAGTTTAGGTTTGTCCACCAGATTGAAGACTAGGAACTAGAAAGAATATGCAAAAAGGAGTCCACCAGTTTACATTTAAACCCCTTATAAATTTATACAGATTCATCCTATATAATCACAGGCTTTCTGAAATTGACAGAGTAGCAAACCAACTTGGGTCCGTTGGAATCTGGAAACTAAGCTCACCTCTATCAATAGTTTGCTGTGGAATTTGTCCACATCAAACCTGTATATCATTTCCTCATTAGTAATTCATCCCTGTCTAGTGTGCCTGCACAAGTATCAAACAAATGGACATGGGGGGAAAAGCGGAAACCTTTCCTATGTTCTGAATATCGTAGATAAACCCATCTAAATGTGTCTGAAAAGCTGCTGAAAGCGCCACCAGGGTGTACTGGCCAGGTGCAGGCTCATTCCATCTCTCAAAAGCCAATCTTGCTCCTCTCTTCCCTATCCTAAGTTCACTGACATCACACTGGTAGTTTGAAATCAGCCACAGTGGAGGTTTCAGAATGTATCCATTTTCTTGGTTATCTTAGTCTAAGATGCCTCTTTGTTTATTTAACTTACATGCAGAGTACATCATGAGAAACGCTGGACTGGGAGAAACACAAGCTGGAGTCAAGACTGCCGGGAGAAATATCAATAACCTCAGATATGCAGATGATACCACCCTTATGGCAGAAAGCAAAAAAGAACTAAAGACCCTCTTGATGAAGGTGAAAGTGGAGAGTGAAAAAGTTGGCTTAAAGCTCAACATTCAGAAAACGAAGATCATGGCATCTGGTCCTATCACTTCATGGGAAATAGATGGGGAAACAGTGGAAACAGTGTCAGACTTTATTTTTGGGGGCTCCAAAATCACTGCAGATGGTGACTGCAGCCATGAAATTAAAAGACGCTTACTCCTTGGAAGGAAAGTTATGACCAACCTAGATAGCATATTCAAAAGCAAAGACATTACTTTGCCAACAAAGGTTCATCTAGTAAAGGCTATGGTTTTTCCTGTGGTCATGTATGGATGTGAGAGTTGGACTGTGAAGAAGGCTGAGCGCCAAAGAATTGATGCTTTTGAACTGTGGTGTTGGAGAAGACTCTTGAGAGTCCCTTGGACTGCAAGGAGATCCAACCAGTCCATTCTGAAGGAGATCAGCCCTGGGATTTCTTTGGAAGGAATGATGCTGAAGCTGAAACTCCAGTACTTTGGCCACCTCATGCGAAGAGTTAACTCATTGGAAAAGACTGATGCTGGGAGAGATTGGGGGCAGGAGAAGGGGACAACAGAGGATAAGATGGCTGGATGGCATCACTGATTCAACGGACATGAGTCTGAGTGAACTCCGGGAGTTGGTGATGGACTGGGAGGCCTGGTGTGCTGCGATTCATGGGGTCGCAAAGAGTCGGACACGACTGAGCGACTGATCTGATCTGATCTGAAGATGCCTCTTTGCTTGGGCTGTTTTCTTCCTGGAGCCCTTACAGCTCAGGGTCTTGTGAACTCTTGTGTTTTAGAAGCAAGACAGTCCAGTGATTAAAAGCACCTGCTTTGGAGTCTGACTGACAGAGGCTCTAGTCTTTGCTCTGCCATTTGGGACTTAATCTTTTTTCTGGAGAGCTGATTTATGGTCACAGCACTAGTAGCTTCCAAAGAAGCCTGTCATTCTGTATCATGGTTCACAAGTGGATTTCAGGATCTCCTTAAGGGAGGGGCCATCTTGAAAACAAAACAGTGCCTATCATTTAAAATGGTCCTCCAACAGAAACTGAGTCCTAGAAAAAGAGCGGCTAAAATAAGAGCAGATGAAACCTGAAAGAGATGCTTTATAAAGATCTCTGAGCCACGTGGAGCAACAGCCCAGGAGAACCCTGGGGCTCCCTCACTTAAGTACAGCTAGCAGGAGCTGGGGGGACTTGAGCACTCCACACAGGTGGACCCCACCCAAGCTGCATCTGAACCAGCCCACGTTTGGAATAGATAGGAAGAAAAAAGGGGATGGCCATTTGCAGACTTGTGAATTGGTTGGTTCACACACACGAGCTACTAACATGAACAACTTGCTGTAAGGGTCTATTGGCTACCTCTTATTCTCTGCATCCTCTCTTCCAGAGCCCTTAAACCCTCAGATCAAGTGATTGACTCTTTTATTTTTAATAGCAGCTCTACTGAGACATAATTCACTACCATACAATTCAGCCTTTTAAAGTGTATAATTTAATGGGCTCTAGTATATTCACATACAACCATCACCACTATTTGTTAATACTTTTAGAACATTTTCATCACCTCAGAAAGAAACCCTGTATACATTGGCAATCACTCCCCACTGCTCCCTTCCTCAGGCCCTGGCAAATACTAACATACTTCCTATCTCTATGGATTTGCCTATTCTGAACATTTTATATAAATAGAATAATTCAAGATAAGACCTTTTCATATCTTGACTGGTTCTATCACTTAATGCAATGCTTTCAAGGTTCAGGCTATAGCATGTTCTTCTATGTCATTCCTTTTTATTGCCAAATGATATTCCATTATATAGGTACACCACCGTCTGTTCATCCACCCATCAGTTGATGGAGATTTGGGTTGTTTCCACTTGCCAGCTATTTTGAATAATGATGCTGTGAACATTCATGTTTAAGCTGGTGCCTAACTCTTTTGACATTTGAGTCTCTCTCCTGGCTGTGCTCCTGGCACTATGAATGGACCTGTATTCTCTCAGGCTCCCCCAGGACTGCTTTCTCCCCCAGCACTGCTTTCTCCACTCTGTACTTTTTCAAACTGACTCACATTCATTCCTTGCTGGTCTCATGGCCTCCAAACTCTCTCCAACCCTAGGTCTCCGCATATTTTGACACCAGGTCTATTTTTCTTGGCATTGATCGTCATGGTTTCCATTCCATGCTCAAGAGCCTTGGCTAAGGGCCTGCCATTCATGGTGTGGCATCCCCAGTACACCCTACCAGCTTCATTCCCTTCTATATTTTGTCCTGGCAATTGGACTGAAAGCCCCTGTCTCTTGATACCACTCATTCCTACCTTCATCCAATATCTACCTACCAAGGTCACCTTATACATCCCTCTGCCATCTTATGCTCACCTCTTCATTCATCCAGCAAACATTATTAAATTCCTATTAAGTGCCTAGGCACAGTGCTGGGAATTGGAGACATCAAGATGAACTAGTCTTAAGGAGTTCATATTCCAGATCTGAATACAGCAACGGGAGGTGGGATTGGAGAGGGTGAATAACCTGTTAACAGACAATGAAGAACCAGTGTAGCGATGCAGAATGGCCTATTTGTCCCATCCGTTTAGTGACTCATCCAAGGTTTGCAGAGTCTTGCTCCATATGAAGTTTTTGATAGAATTTTTTGTTACAGGGGTTTTATAATTGAAATTTTGAGAACTCTTTTTTTTTTTTTTTTTGCAATATATAACCCAAAAAAGGGTAAGCAAGCCCCATTTGCCCCAAGCAGTGACTGAGGCTGGAGAGAGAGTAGGAGGCATTCTTGGATTGCCCTGGACAGACACATCTGCACTCTGTCAGGACTATCAAAATTGCCATGACAATGACCTTAGGCACTTCCAAGGATAAATCCTGTAAACACTTGGCTGATTTCAGCAAGATCCAACTGCACATCCTTGAAATTTGCATGCCATGAAAGAAAGAAACAAAAAAGGTAGTTGGAAGGGGAATGGAGGAAAAGGAAGAAGAGAAAGCCTGAAGTAAGGAAGAAGTCTGCTCAATCTTGGACTAGTACTCAGCTCACATGTGAAGAGAGCTCAACTGACATGCTGACTTCACCTTCCTTGAAATCACTGAGGTACCTACACACAGTTCCAGATCAAACTCCAAGCACTTCAAGGTCTCAGAACTTCTCCTCACTGTTGGCCAGACCTGTAAAGAAGGAAGGAATGTATGGAGTTTATTCCCCAAGGGTTCTTATTTATACCCTATAGGTAGGGCTTGGCCTCTGCTAGACTGTAATGTTGGTATATTTAGACTTCAGAGTCCTGGCCTCTGCTTTCTCATCTCTCCCATTCTCACCCTGGGCCCTGATTCAAACTGAAGATCAACTCTCCTAATCATAAAGATGGACACACTGAGGTCTAAAACTAGAGAGATCAGATACTCACCAGGCAGGAATATTGTAGAGAAACACCTTTGTTCACAGGAGGTTAGACTAACTGGCCCTTAATTCCATTCGGACACAAAGGTACAACAATTCCAAGACTCGTCGAAAGGAACCCAGCAGCTTAGAGGCAAAGCCTGGACCAGAACCCAGGTCTGCCACTGCCAATCCAGAAACCACTGGAGAGTGAATCTCAGTTTATCTTTGCTGATGAGTCTACCATCAATTTGGATCTTTCAACTCAGATCTTAAACATATGTTAAGACTATAAACATCTTCACGATTTTTACGGGAAGAAGAGAATACTAGGGGAGGGTTGAAGAAGGAACAGAATAAGACATTTAGAACTCCCTTTATGCAACTGGTATTTTCATTAGAAGCTAAGACTGCAGTCACATTCTGAAAACCAAATTCCACTTGTAAATGAAAAGCAACTGGCCTGTAAATTTATTTTACTGTGAATTCTCATAAAGGGGACAATCCTTTTTGCAAAGTGAATGATACCCCTGAATGTGTTAATGTAGAATATTTAGATGTTTGTGGTTGGTTTTGATCATAGCTTTACCTATATCTTATACTCATTTTATAGATTTAAAAAACAAGCTCCAAAAGGGAGTCATGTCTCATCCAAGAATAGCCCAGGACAAACCCAGCTATTTGTTTAGATCCGGCCCTCCAATTCCTTCCCCATTCACTCAACCTCATGGCCTGGATCTCTAAGAACTTCATCTGATCTCTTCATCTTGCCTACATCAATGTCCAGAGCTGCAAGTTGGCCATAACTTGAGATTTTTTTTAATATTTTTTAAAAATTATTTACTTATTTGGCTTTAATATTTCTCTATTTAATTGCTCCACATGGTGTGTAGGCAGCATGTGGGATCCTAGTTTCCCAACCATGGATCGAACCTGTGTCCCCTGCATTGCAAGGTGGATTCTTAACCACTGGACCACCAGGGAAGTCCCAACTTGAAGTTTTTTTAAGCAAGGCTTTCAAACAACCGTGTGCTAGATACAGGCATGGAAGAAAAGACTCATCTCCCTGACATACAAAGCCACTTTGAGTTTCCCTAATCCCCAAGCAATTCCCTGCCTGCTGGCTCTTACTGCTTAAAAGAAACATAAGCTCCTCTGACATTGACCGGGACAAGTGCTATGTATTTGAGAAGACAGGGGAAAAGGACAGCAGAAACATCTTTAAGTGCATTAGCAGCCTGCTTGATTTCTGCAGGCTGTTCTAGTCAGCCTGACACCCATCTCCAGAGGAGGGACCCTTGAGACCACAGGCTGGCAAAGCATGGGTTCCCTGGGAAATGGTGAGCTGCAGAAACAAATCATTCTTTTTCCTAGAACAAGCAATCCTGCAAACTCACCCTTACTGGAACAAAGAGCATTATTTTTTCTTTCTTTCTGCTGACTTTCCTTTAATGTCACAGCCAGTGAATTCATAGTGCTTATTGACCAGGCCACTCATTCACTAGTTAAGCACAAGTGTCTGTTTTAGTTGCTCAGGTATGTCCGACTCTTCACAACCCCATGGACTATAGCCCGCCAGGCTCCTCTGTCCATGGGGTTTTCCAGGCAAGACTACTGGAGTGGGTTGCCATTCTCTTCTCCAGAGGATCTTCCTGACTTAGGCATAAGTGGTAGACCCTAAACTGTCAGAAGCTGATAACTACCTCTTTAAGGATATATAACTTACCCCCAACTATTTAAGTCTTCTCTCTCCAACTGAGGCAAAGCCCTATATGTCTTTGCTTTACCCACAGAGTCTTGCTAATGTTTAGGAGAGACTTGGCACTGACTACACTCATAAATCTATGGATAAGAAATTTTTAAGGATTAGAGTCATTATGAATCTCAATCTACAGAGACATACAAAAAAATGATCTCTTCATTTTCATTAAATCAAATTAATTTCTTTTTTGAGTTCACATCCTCCTAAATTTGCAAAAAATTCAACCTCAGGTATTGCTGGAGTCTCACTCATCCTCAGGCCTCCCCAGAATCCAGTAGGCTTTCTCAAAAAAGCAAGGGAAGGGACTCAATTACCCTGCCCATCATGGTCACTGCTGACATCCTCATTGTGCCCTGCAGTAAAGTCTTTAAGTCTGGTATCTCTCTGCTTCCATGCCCAGCCAGAAGAAAAGCTTTTTTTTTTTCTACCACTGTGAACAAAGAAGCCTAAAGTTAGCCTCCCTAGATTCATCATTCACCCCTCTCAAAATCTTGTCACCATTTTGGGCCAAAAGCCCTCACATTGCTGAGCCCAAGCCTTGCCAAGCTTTCTCCCTGCCGCCTACCAGTCCTGGTGCTTATTAAAGTCTGAGGGAACTCACTCTCCCACTCCTCTCATTGTTCCTGATGGCAACCATTAGAGTCTCTTCAATGAAGTCACCAAGATGGTCATGGAAGAATCTTACTCAGACCACAATTAGGAAGTCAACCTGCCTGCTGAAAGGAGGGAGCAGTGGTCCTTTCTACTTTGAGACAGTGCAGCAAACAGCAGAAAAGACCATGAGTGGAAAGAAGAGAGACTTTGTATACGATTAGGTTCTTTGCTTGTAAGCAATTGAAACTGACTCTGAAAAATATAGACAAAATAATAATTTATTGGTTAATGTATGAGGACTGAAGGAAGATCTGAACAAGCAGTCCTCAAGAAGGACAGGAAAAGGGCAGTTCCAAGAATTTCAGTCAGGATCTCACAGATGAAAGAATGACTCAGCTCTGGCGCCTCTCTGAGTCTTTCCACTGCCGACTGAACTCCCAGGAGAGAGTCAGATGGGCCTAACCCAGGTCATGCGCTTGCCACTCCTTGGGTAAGAGAGTTGAGGGCCAAGGAGTACTTAGATCAATAGGTTAACCAGACACATCGAAGAGGGGACGGAGAGTTCCCATAAAAGAAAAGCAGAGTGCTGCCACCAAATGAAGGGAGACTGGACGGACAAAATGACTAGTGCCTCTCACAGACTTGGGAAGACTGAGTCTTCCCAAGTAACAAGTTTCCAGGGGATAACCACTGTGTGTGGAGGAGAGAAAAAGACGCTCACGTGAACAGCACAACTCTTACATAACCTTGGAAGATCTGCAGATGTGAAAACCAAGAGCTTATGAAAAAGAATATCAGCATTAATGTAAGAACATGATCAACCCCAGAGCAACTGTGTGAGAAAAGATCAGGCCACAACCTATAGGGTGAGGGTATCTGAAAACGCTTGCAGAAGAAAACCACAGAGCACACCAAAAAGAGGAACGTTTTCTTAGGGATAAAGATTTCATTAACTGTCTTGAAAGACGCTACTTAAGATTTATTCAAGAATCTTACTCCAAAAGCAGGCGCCAGTGTTGTATAAAAGTATGCTTCAGCTAACTGTGTGATAAAATACACATAGTCCTCATAAGTACATGTGAGTTCAATCATCATCAACTAATTTCTTTACGGACTTCACAAAGTTGCTTCTTAAAGAATTCATCCTGTAATCATTAAATATTGGTATCGTGACTGGATATGACTTCAGGGAAGATTCTGAGGGCACAGCGGGCAAAACCAGGTAACCACTGCCACGTGGAAATGGTGTCTCAAGACTTATTTCTCTGTGTGTGCCCTGCACAGCCACGAAGCCTGACACACAGAACTTTTTCTTTCCTTGTTTTTTTTTTTTTTTTAAAAAAAAGCAACATCAGGGCAGCATTTCTCAAATTGGTATTCTATAACTTAGCTCTTTAAGATCTTCTTGAGGGGGGAAATAGAAAACAGGGTTCCATGAATTAAAAGAAGCAGAGACTAGACCAGAGACTGGAGGGTTAATAGTTCATTGGTCACATATTGAGAATCATGACAAGGAAAGTACTATGAAAGTAAAACAAAAAACAAAAGAAAAGAAAACAATAAAGTAGAGAACAGCTAAGTGAGGTATCCCATTTAGGAACTAAAATCATCAGAGAAGTATCTAAGGGTGACCTGAGAGCCTAGAGGTCATACCCGCTTTGTTCTCAACCATGAGTTTATCTCTTTTTTTCAGGAATAAGGAGTTTAGCAACAACATGGATAAATCTCAAAATAATCAATGCTGAATGACAGAAATCAGACCAAAAAAAAAAAAAAAAGCATAAGTTGTATGATTCCATTTATACAAACTTCTAACATTGGCAAATCAATCTGCAGTAATGGAAAGTAAATTAGTGGTTGATTGAGGATGGGGTTATGGGACAGGTGGCAAGAGGAGGACTGAGTGACCAAAGGAAGGGTATGTTCATTCTGTTGTGATAGCTTTCCATGTGCTGATGTCAAAACTCACCAAACTGCACACTTTAAATATGTACATGTTCCTGTGTATCAATTATATCTTGATAAGGCTGTTTAAAATAAAAGCTCCATGTCATTCATGGAGCTTAATCTGTAGCCCAGTTTCTCAGTGTCAGCATTAATGACATTTTGGGCCAGCTAGGTCTTTATAGGAGGGGCTGTCCTGTGCATTGTAGGATGTCCGGCGGCATCCCTGGCCTCTACCACTACATACCAGTAGCACCGTGTGATATTATGATTTATCATAAGACATAAACATTTGATCTTCATCCACTCTTCTTGTCACGTATCTCCTAAAATCCTGAGAATTTCGTAAGTAATGAGAGTGACCAGAGTATCTATTGTTAGGTTAATAAAGTGACTTCTGCAAAGCACCCAGGTAACCTAAGGATGGGGGCTGGTTACCAGGGGACCCAACCATGGGACTGGAGGGTCGGAACTTTCAGTCCTCGCCTTCACCTCTGGGGAAACAAGAGAAGCTGGAGGTTGAATCAGTCACTAAAGACCAATAATTTCACCGCATATGCAATGAAGGCTCCGTAAAAACCTAAAGGGAGGGTTGGGAAAGCTTCCAGGTTGGGGAACTTGAATACTTCCAACCACCACTTTGTGAGAACGTTCAGTCCCTCAATCATGTCTGACTCTTCACAACCCCATGGACTGTCGCCTGTCATGTTCTTTTGTCCGTGGGATTATCCCAGCAAGAATACTGGAGTGGGCTGCCATAAACTGCACAAGGAGACAAGCTCCTTTGTTCACCCTATGTATCTCTTCATCTGACTGTTGATTTGTATCCTTTAATATCCTTCATAATAAACTGATAACCCCAGTGAGTATACAGGTTTCCTGAGTTCTGTGAGCCACTATAGCAAATTAATCAAACCTAAAGAAGGGGTTGTGGAAACCTCTGATTTACAGTCAGTTGGTCAGAAGCACAGGTAACAACCTGGGCCTGAAATTGGCATCTGAAGTGGAGGGGAGTCTTGTAGGACTGAGTCCTTAACCTTTGGAATCTGATACCATCTCTGGGTAGACAGTGTCAGAGTTGAGTTGAATGGTAGGACACTCAGCCAGTGCCAGACAGTGGCTTAATGTGGGAGAAAACAGCATAGAAGTTGGAATTGGTGAGGAGAACCATTAACCACTCCACCAATAATAACGACCAAAAATGACAGATGTCAAATGTCCCCTCATGGGAAGGGGTGGAAGGGAAGAGAGTCACCTAGAGGTGACAGCCATATGTCTAGAGGGATTTAGCAAGCTACAAAAGAAGTAAAGGAAGGGACTAACCTGAGTCGAATCTGTGTGGACCAGGAAATCCATTCAGCCCTAATAATCAGTGCTGTGGATTGAACAGAGCTTCAGGCTGCTAGCAGGAGCAGAAGGCTGGCTGGAGGGCTATACGGCGCCTGAGAGAAACGTCAGAAAGTGCCAAAGTCAGCTGCTATAGGAGCAGAGAAGCCTTAAACAATAGCAAAGAAAGATTTGAGGGGAAAGTAAGAAGAATTTAAATAATATCCTGAATTTTTTTATATTTCCCAGAGTACTATTACTCACCTTACTGGGTCCTTACAAAGTCCACGCAAGGAGGAAAGCAGTGAATATTGTTCTTCTTGTTTTTCAGAGAAAGAAACTAAGACCTAGAAAGAGTATCCATCAGCTTCTGAGTTCCTAGGTGTCTGAGCCCAGCCTTAGCAAAGGAAAGTTAGATAACCTCTCACCTAATTAGAGCTTCCAGATAAGAATTCTAAAGGTCTATGAGGCTATGATTAAGGCTTCTCAACCTCTGATGGCATCCAACAAGAAACAGGCTGTAACTTGCAGGTAAGAAATTCAGATTAGGAAGTTTAGCTTATGGAAGCATTTCTGGGGTGAGTCTTGCCAGACAGAGAATGTATGATTGAGCGATATTGAAGAACATGCTCTTCTGGTGTTTAAAAATAGAGATACTTTCTTCACTGGAATGATTTCAAGTTGCTGATAAAAGGCAGGGGGGTTAATTTGAAGCAGTCAGAGGAGGGGGAGAGAATTAAAGAGTGACAGACCAAAGGTCATTTGAACTGGGGTCTAGATTGAACCTCAGCACATTCAGGAATGGTAGATTTCAGAGAATCCAGTCTCTCCTTTTGCATACTTTTTCCCTTCACAGATATTGAAACGTTTCCTTTAGAAAAGCATAAACATTTATATGTAGTGTGAAGGTTTCAAAGCCTCTTCTGCTGCAAAGGAAAACATTCCTCCCTCCTCCCCACCTCCCAAAAAAGAATTGCAGACCTGTGTGGGAGGTTGAGAAATACTTGGGAAAGAGGCCCTCAGCTATCACATAGGTGACACCATGGGGTCCACCCTTCCCCAGCCCCAAGAAACCTCACTGCAGGCTAACCATTGCAAGAAGGTCCACAGAGACTCAGTCAGCTTTCTAATTGCAACCTAGCTAGTTACCAGAATTTAATGTACGTTTATGATGTGATAATATTTTGATGACCGTGTTTATATTTATAGAGTGCCTTTCTTCTAGGTGAGCTTTAAAGAATGTTCCACAGGGGCTCTTTAACTTTTTAATTATAAGTTAACAACTTTATAGTGAAATATAAACAGAATCCTCAAAAAGAAAAATCCATACAGCAGAAGAAACAATCCATAAAGCAAAAAGACAACTTACAAAATGGGAAAAAAATATGTAAACCATATATCTGAAAAGGGGTTAATATCCAAAATATATAAAGAACACATACGCCAAGAACTCAGTAGCAAAAAAAAAAATGGGCAAACAACTTAAATAGATATGCTTCCAAAGAAGATATACAAATGGCCAACTGGTATATAAAAAGTATTTAACATCAAGTCACTAAGGAAATGCAAATTAAATCCATACTGAGGTATCACTTCACGATTATTAGAACTGCCATCATCAAAAAGCCAAGATAACAAATGCTGGCAAGCATGTAGAGAAAAGGGAAATCTTTCGCATGGTTGATGGGATGTAAACTGGTACAGCCACTGTGGAGAACAGTACAGAGGAGTCTCAAAAAATTAAAAATAGACCTACCATATGATCTCAGCTTCCCTGGTGGCTCAGACAGTAAAGAATCTGCCTGCAATGTGGAAGACCTGGGTTTGATCCTGGGTTAGGAAGATCTCCTGGAGGAAGGCTTGGCAACCCACTCCAGTATTCCTGCCTGGAGAATCCCCATGGACAGAGGTGCCTGGCAGGCTACAGTCCATATGGTCGCAAAGAGTTGGACACAGCTGAGTGACTAAGCACAGCATATGATCCAGCAATTCTACTTCTGGGAGTATAACCCAATGAAGTGAAAACACTAACTTAAAAAAGATATCTAGACCCCCATGTTCATAGCAATATTATTTACAATAGCCAAGACATGAAAGCAACCTAAGTGTCCATCAATGGATGAATGGATAAAGAAAATGTGATATATATATATATATATATATACACACACACACACACACACACACACATATGATAGTGGTTTAGTCGCTAAGTCATGTTCAACTCTTGCAACTCCATGGACTGTAACCTGCCAGGCTCCTCATTCAATCCCTAAACCAGGGATTGAACTTGGGTCTCCTGCATTGCAGGTGGATACTTTAGCAACTGACCTACCTAGGAAGCCCATATATATATATATATATATATATATATATATATATTTATATTTATATATTTATATTTATTTATATATTTATATTTATTATATATGTACAAAATCAAAAATTATTCAGCCATAGGAAAACAAGGAAATCCTGCCATTTCCACAACATGGATGAAACTTAAGGGCATTATACTAAGTGAAATAAGTCATACAGAGAAAGACATACTGTATGATCTCATCCATATGTGGAAACAAACAAACAAAAAAACCCACCAAACTCAGAAAAAGAGATCAGATTTCTAGTTGCCGGAAGGGCAGGTGGAAGGCAGCTGGGTGGTGGAGGGCAGCTTGTAGAAAAGTGCTCAAAAGGTACAAACTTCCAGTTCTAAGATAAATAAGCACTAGGGATGTAATGTACAACCTGATGCCTGATGATACACAGGAAAGTAATTACGAGAGTAAATTTTAAGAGTGCTCATCATAAGAAAAAAATACTTTTTTTATGCTTTTTCTATGTATTGTATCTATATGAGATGATGGATGCTAACTAAACCTATTGTGGCAATCATTTCATTATGAATGGAAGTCAAATCATTTAGCTGTACACCTCAAACTTACACAATTGTATATGTCAATAAAACTGGGGAAAGGAGAAGAAAAAAGGAAAATCCCAGGCTTCTTTACCATAAAATCTAAACTAGTATCAAGACATAAAGATCCTTCCTTGCTTTAATATTGTACAAATATAATTTTTCATAGTTGCTATCAATGTACTCCTATTATTTTAAGATTTTATTTACTTAACATCACAGAATCTAGATTTTTTTCATGTCCTGACTTCATTTACATAGTTTTAAAAAGTCATGTGATATTCAGTTTGTTAGCATACCAGATTATTTAAACAAATCATCATAGTTTGGTCACTCACACTGTTGTTCACTGAAAGAGAAAATTCCTCAATTTTTTTTTTAAGAATCCATATGAGTAGCATTTATTCCTTAAAAGATGTTTACTACGATTCAGTCTATGGGTCAAACATTAAATGAGAAAAGTCTTAATAGGAATGTGATACTTATCTCCCGATATTTTGCTCATTCATTCATTCATGGAGCAAGATGAAGCAGAAAGATGAAAGGATCTTGAGCCCTTGGCAGCCTCTTACTGCTATCTGTCATCTTTGCTCTGAACTGCCTATCACATAAATCCCTACTTCCAAAACCACAGTAGTCAAGTTTCTGCCTCTTGTAGCTAGAAGCAATCCTAACTGATAGACCAGCGAAACATTTCTTTATGTCTGCACCGCCCTTCCTCCTTTGCTCCCACCTCTCTGCTTTCTGAGTAAGCCCTGTACATCCATTCTTGATCCTATCCCTGACCCCTGCTTCCTCTTAGATCCTGTTCATAATGTCTTTTCTTATCTGCACCCTTTATCTCTGCCTCCATTCTGGCCCTTTATATCTACTAATGAACTTGTTAGGAGCTCCTTTCCCTCTACCTAGCTCACCCCTGGGTTAACTCTCTCTTCCTCTCCCCTTCACCACCAGACTTCTTGACAGACTTGTCTACACCTACTCACTCCTCAGTCTTGTTAAGCTGACTTTCACCCCCACAGCTATGGAACCAGCAATAAGCTCACCCACCAGCGACTTCCTAGTCAGCACATCACACGGCCTTTTCTCAGTCTCCATCTTTCTCCAGCTTTCTGAATGTGACAATTCTGATCACCTTTACCTTCTTATTTTAAACTTTTTCTCAAATAGAAATATGTTAAGTTTTGGAGAAAATTAGTTCAAATGATTGAGAAAATGAATATGGAACTACACCGACCCATTTCCTTTCCTTTTCTAGATGCCACTAAAATATAATAAGAATATTTTTTAAACACAGTCACCCTACTCCCCCAAAAAAGGAATCATCCAAAGGATAGAGAGAATGAGAAAAGAAATAATTTGTGGCATCCATGAGACTGCTCAGGCTTCCATTTATGGGCATGTAATTGACTAAGGGCCCCTGCTGCTGGGCTCTGAAAGTCACCTACAACCCATAGTTGAGTTTGAGCCAATGTCATGCTTCCCCGGGGCTGCTCCCTACTGATGACTGAGTATGGCAAGGAACTAAGCCAAAACCATTCCAAGCAGACACCAGACTCTTCCAAAAGCCAACTTTGGCTCAAGGACTCCTGTCTGCCTTGCTGAACACCCTTGCATTGCACCATGGTCTGGGGTGCTCCAACCAGCCTTATTCCCTCCTCTCCTTCATTCTCATCTCAGTCTCATGCTCTCTTGGCCTTTTCTGACTCCCTCCCCATATTCTCTCAAAAAGGCAGTTCTCTAATAAAACCCTTGCACACTTAATATCACCTTGAAATCTGCCTCTTGGGAGACCAGACTATTGCATAACTGCAAGTGAAAGATTTCAGCAAATATTTGGAAGATAACAAGCTGATGGAGGAGCAGGAGCTGATGTAAGCTGTGTGACCCATAAGCGCAGTGGAATGGAAAGGTGATAGGCATTGAGCCAATTCCACCAGCAGATCCAGAAACAATTGGGACTTGGAGATGCAACTTATTGCAGAAGGCGGGAAGAGGGGTGCAATGAGGGGGTAAAAACAGCTTCATCCCGTAAAAATCTGAATCCAGAGAGATCAGGCCACCATCTCCTCTCCCAAATCCTGCCCACCCTCCACAAGTTAAGCCGGGCCCAAACTCCTGGTCCGCAGCAAGTGTGCAATTACAAATATGTGTTGTTTTATGCTGCTTGGTTTGTGGTAATCTGTTACACAACAATAGATAATTAAAGCACACAGAAAATATAAAACAAAACACACAGCAATTATTTAGAAAGGAAGCAAGTGCAAAGGCTGTGGATGGGGGAGGGATATGAGGAAGTATTATATATTTTAATATTAGTTGTTTAAAGCCATTTGAATAATTTTAGCAGGAACATTACTTTGATGTAATCTTTTAAAGTAAAAACTTAAACGCATTAAAGGACCATTGATGTGGGGGTTAATACCTGAGATGGTCTGATACTGGAACAGCCAGTCACCGCAGGGCCTGGGGGAAGATGAAAGTCAGGAGCAGAGCTAGCTGCTAATATAAAGTGAGGAGGCTTGGAGGTGGCACTCTAAGCTTGATAAAGAGGCAAGAGTTGGAGATTCCTTTAAAAACTAGGAATAAAACCACCACATGACCCAGCAATCCCACTCCTAGGCACATACCCTGAGGAAACCAAAATTGAAAGAGACACATGTATCCCATTATTCATTGCGGCACTATTTACAATAGCTAGAACATGGAAGCAACCTAGATGTCCATTGACAGATGAATGGATAAAGAAGTTGTGGTACATATACACAATGGAATATTACTCAGCCATAAAAGGAACGCATTTGAGTCAGTTCTAATGAGGTGGATGAACCTAGAACATATTATACTGAGTGAAGTCGGTCAGAAAGAGAAAGATAAATATCATATTCTAACACATATATAGGGAATCTAGAACAATGGTACTGAAGAATTTATTTACAGGGAAATAATGGAGAAACAGACAGAGAATAGACTTATGGACATGGGGAGAGGTGGGGAGAGGGTGAGATGTATGGAAAGAGTAACGTGGAAACTTAAATTACCATATGTAAAATAGATATGTATTGAGCAGACTTACAGGTGTAGGATTGGGACAGAAAATAACAATTGCTTTTCTCCTCAAAGGAACAGGAATACATTACTGGATTTACAGTTCAAACATGACTTTGTAATCTGACTTTTTAACACATTAACTTTCCTATGTCTCTCAAAGTATTTTGTGACTGCACAGTAACATTGCTTAAATGAATCATCATTTCTTTAAATCACTGCAATATTGCTGAATATTCAGGTTATTTCAAATGTGTAATGTAGAATTCACCGTATTGAACATCTCCATTCTCATGGCATTTTTAGTCCATTCAATTATTTCCTTGGAAAATCCTCAATTCTAGGATCACTGGATTGAGGAACATACACATATGCCTAGATCGATATGCAGATGACACCACCCTTATGGCAGAAAGTGAAGAACTAAAGAGCCTCTTGATGAAAGTGAAAGAGGAGAGTGAAAAAGTTGGCTTAAAGCTCAACATTCAGAAAACGAAGATCATGGCATCTGGTCCCATCACTTCATGGGAAAAAACAGTGGCTCACTTTATTTTTCTGGGCTCCGAAATCACTTCAGATGGTGATTGCAACCATGAAATTAAAAGACGCTTACTCCTTAGAAGGAAAGTTATGACCAACCTAGACAGCATATTAAAAAGCAGAGACATCACTTTGTCAAAGGTCCGTCTAGTCAAGGCTATGGTTTTTCCAGTAGTCATGTATGGATGTGAGAGTTGGACTATAAAGAAAGCTGAGTGCCGAAGAATTGATGCTTTTGAACTGTGGTGTTGGAGAAGAGTCTTGAGAGTCCCTTGGACCGCAAGGAGATCCAAATCCAACCAGTCCATCCTAAAGGAAATCAGTCCTGAATGTTCATTGGAATGACTAATGCTGAAGCTGAAATTCCTGTACTTTGGCCACCTGATGTGAAGAGCTGACTCATTTGAAAAGACCCTGATGCTGGGAAAGATTGAGGGCAGGAGGAGAAGGGGATGACAGAGGAAGAGTCGGACACAACTGAGCAACTGAACTGAGATGAGAATTACCATGTTGCTTTCCAAAAGGCTTAAACCATTTTAAATGCAGGAGTATATTTGTTTTACACTTATTTCTCCACCATTTGGTGTTTCCTTTAACTGACCTTTCTATTGACTAGTTTAGCAGAAGTAAAGTCATGCACAGGATTTTCTTTAATTTTTGGTATCTTTAAATTCAAGGTAGAAAGCCTCTCCCTTTATGTTTGATTATAATTTGTCTTAGTCCCTGTATGGATTGCCTGTTCTCTGCGCCTGCATGGATCATCTGTTCTCTGCTGCAGAGCTGGCTCCAAGAGTGCCTTTGATTCCTCCTCCTTCCTGGTAGGGATCCCACCATGCTATCCTGAGCCCACGGCTTTTTTCTTCCAGCAATCTCTCCCAGGGTTTCATTAATCACTCTGGAGCAATGTTTCTCAGAGAGTAGAACAAGGTCCCTTCTCCCAAAAAAGTCACTTGAGACACCTTCAAAGCGCACATTTCCTAGCCTGATGCCAAATGCACAGAAGCAGAAGTTCCCTGAATCTGCCTTTCGAGCAACTTCTCAGAAGTGATTCTGAGACTGACAACCACTGAGGTAGGACACCCAGATTTCTCTCTCCCGTTTCAGTGTTTTCCTTGCTCTGCACCAGTGCAGTTCAGTGGCCTCCTGGGTCTCTCCAGCCTGATGTGGCCTCAGACTCACATCCTAATAGCACTGCTCGTCTGCAGCCTGGCTCTTCTCTCACAGGCACCCTCCGCAGATCGGCTCCCGCTGTATTCCCTTTTGATGAAAACAGAACCACCACTCTTCCAGTCTTGGCCCCATGTGCACAGTTCAAAACTGACGGCCATTTCCAAACTATTCTTTGAAGGCGATTCCTCTTTGGATAAAGGCCTGGGAGACCCGAGGGTAATGACTGGCCTTCCTGTTTGTCTGCATGCCACATCATGTTCAGAAAGCATAACTCAGTGTGACAGATAGCAGCAGCAGGCAGACAGATGGGGTGGCTCTCTGTGCATCTCTAAGAGAGCCGCACCCTAGGAAGCGCTCTCTCAGTGGGCCTGCCAGCCCATCACCATGCCCGCCCAGGACAGGATGTGAGCAGAGGGGTGAGAGAAGAGGGCCACCTCCTCCATACAAAGCAGCTCGGAGCAAAACAGAGGTTTTCTTCACCCTCCAGGCCCTGATCTC
Organism: Bos javanicus; assembly: GCF_032452875.1. Classification (NCBI taxonomy): domain Eukaryota; kingdom Metazoa; phylum Chordata; class Mammalia; order Artiodactyla; family Bovidae; genus Bos; species Bos javanicus. The sequence goes on along the minus strand of NC_083878.1, from coordinate 30,931,037 downwards.
TGTGTTTTAAGTGCATCTGAAGGCAGATCAGAGTCCAGGTTTTTGACGCAGCTCTAATGGGAAGAAGCTTTCTGCGAACGCTTCCCTCTCTGCTAGCGAAGTGCATCTATCTCCTACACTCTCCATAAAAAAGTAGTCTTGAAAATTAATAATTCAGGTGAAGATGCAATCAAATCAATGTGCCCTCACCCTGTGCTGTGTTTTCAGTTTTAAAAGAGGCCTGGGGAAGGTGATGCTTAACCTAAAATAATACATTGATATCTAGACCTTGAGTATCCACATCATAGGGAGAAGAGGGATCCAGGCAACCTTGCCTTTCACTACCAAAGCCACACGTTAGTGGGCTCAATCCATCCTAATGTCAGCTCTGCCTTCTAGTTCAGTGAAGGGATTCTTTGCCATAAAAGTCAGGTGCCTGAACATTTGTGAATAAATCAGTGTTCTCAACCTGTTTTCCCAAATCTACATTCTCAAAACATGTTCCACAGTCACAGGGCCATATACTATGACCCTCTTGGAGATTTAGAATGCATGTTAAAAGTTCTGAGAAACTGTCTAGTAAAGAACATTATTTAACTTTTTAATCCAATTTTTACCAAATTTCTTGAACTTTAACACATTTCCCCTAAATATTTCCAAGAAGCATTGCAGGCAACCAGTATCCTATAGTACACAATTTGATTACTTCTACATCTGCTTTTAAAAAATCAAATCCTGTTTTCTTGTGGATTTATTTCATTATCTCAGAAAGTTTTCTCTCCTTCCTTATATAGACTCTAGCTAGTATTTAAGTTTGAAATTTAATTTCTAAACCAAGGTCACAGTTTGCTAGGAGGCATTGCCTAAAATGCAAAGAATGCCATGTGAATTCTTTAGCCAAATGCAGCTTCTCTAGAAATAATAATGTGGTTCTAGGTCACTGCCTCTTTGTTCACTCATTCATCATTCATTCACTTGTTCACTCACTCACTCACTCCACTCATTTATTCCCTGAAGCACTGTGATAAGTTCTGCCAGTGTAAAGGGGGAAAATTCACTGGTGTTTGTGATGAGGCCTATGACAGATATAAAAAGAGAAAAGTCCTATTTCTTTCCCAACTGAGAAGGGGTGGTGGAAGCATGCAGTTCAAATAAAGGTCATGGCAAGGCTGACAGTGGAGATTAGGAATTTTGACTGCAAATGAGTGAGATGCTATTTCAATTAGCTTTTAAGCAAAAGAGGGGATGTGTTGGCTTATTACATTGGCAAGTCCAAGGGAGGTGCTAGCCTCAGGTCCGCTTGCCCCATCTGTCTCTCATCTCTGTTTTTCTCTCTGTAGCTTGAGTCACGGCCAGAAAAGACAGGCTTTTGCCAGGAGACAAGAAAAATAGCAGTTCTCAATTTATTCAGTCTTCCAGCAACATAATCATAAAAGCAAGGCCCCCTTCTCTCACTCTCTCTCTCTCTCTGTCTGTCTGTTAGCCTTGGAGAAGGATTCTCATGTGCCAGATCAGCCTTCACCCTCTATTTCCAGATCCGTCACTAGGACCAGGGCCCAGGTGCTCATCAGCCTCTAGTTCTGAGTTCATCTCAAGGCCCACAGGAACCCCAGGGCCACCCTGGAGGTGGCCCACAGCTGACCACATCTCTGTTTTCACACCATACAGGCAGTGATGAAATTTCTAATCAAGCAACAAAGAGGTTCACAAAGTTTCAGAGTATAACTTTCAGGGGTCACCTTTTAAAATTTTGTTTGTTTTGTTTTTCGTCTCAAGTAGCAAGTGTGGATCACTCACAGACATCATTCTATGTTTTTTCTTTTCTTATACATTTTTTTTCCCTTCCTCTGCCCTTACATTCACCTTTCTTCTGAGGAAAAGGTTAACACCACTGCTTTTAAGTGGAAGAAGTACAAGTTATAGTACTAATGGGTATGTGTTCAAAAGTCACAAAATCTTGCCTATTCTACCGGAGGTGTTTTGTTTTGTTTTATTTTTTCTACTTTGCTGACTTCTTCCAACTCCAGTGTCTTAGTATGACATTAAGTGCTGTTGAGTTAATCTAGTAAGACATGGAGAAAAACAGCATCCATGATCTTCTAAAATTACTCGCTTCCACCAAAAAAGAAAACACTTAAACCAATTGATACTTAAAAGGAAAAAATCTTCAGCATTACAACCAACTGAGCAGTTTTGCGCGCATGCACTCACACACAGACAATACTATTTGCATGCATGTTACACCAGGTTTCTTTAACAATGCATCACAGTTCTTAGGCTTCACCCTGAGTTCTTAGTAAAGATTCTTGAACTTTGTCTTCTCTAGCAATTCTAGAATTTCCATTTTGGAGTTTCACGAATTATGCTGTGGGGACTCCATGCATCAAAATTATATAAGGTGCTTGTTAAAACGCAGACTCCGGGCCCCAGTCTATACCAATCGATTCACAATCTTTTTAGATAGTGTACCAGGGACCTTTGTTTTTAAAACTTCCCAAATGTACTTCTGTAACCCCACATTATGAGAAGTTCTGTTCTAGAATTCTGGAGAGCTTTACTAGGATTTCTGAGTTGTAGTGTCAGATATTTTTATATCTCGAAGGTAGAATTAAAATTCTTATGAATTTCATGAACTTTAGTTTGTCAGCAAAATATAATTAGCAATCCTTGTGGGTCATGCTCTTTTGAAGTTCTGTGACAAAAGTAACTATGAGCAGAGTTATATGACACAGAAGTCCTTCAGATTTAAAAATATTCACTCTAAATAGGTCACATATTAATGAACAGGATAGGTAAATTCCATTGTAACAAACTTTCATGATTACAGCAAACAATTCCACAAGATTTGGTTATAATAGGTACATTGCAAAAACTAATGCAATGATTAAGATTCAACTGAAATTAATTAGAGATAGAAACATTCTATGAAAACTCGTTATAGCTGTGAGTTTTCTTCCAAATAAACAATTGCATCTCTTCACAAACAGGATTGTATTTCCAATCCAAGACAAGCAATAAGAAATCAATGTACCCAATCCAACTCCTTCCACCACCAATACATAAGTGCTAACCACAGAATCTTTGTGCTTCAAAGCTAGAAGAGACTTTGGGACTGTGAACTCCAACCCCTTCTCCTACAGATGAGGAAACCAAAGACCAAGTCACACTAGTGATGACAGTCAGGATATCCTGACTGCCCAAGACTTCTCCTACTGGAATGTAAGAAGTCCCAAGGATATCCAAGCAGCGAATCAAATGACTCTTCAGGGGTGGGTGGGAACAGCCATTCATTTTACATAACAGATGTGCTTTGAAGTAAAAAAAAAAGAAAAAGCCACATAAAACATAAGACTTGAAACAAATGCCACTTGGCCACCTTGAGTTATTCATTTCCTCTCTCCTTAATTCAGCCTACATGGTGGAAACCTTTGAAAAATCCAGTGCTACCCCAACTCCCTTACCAAAATCTGGCAAATTAAAAGAGAGGAAATGTGATCTCAAAGTCATCAGTTCATTCATGTTTGCTAAGTCGTTTCAGTCATTCTGACTCTGTGTGACTCTGTAGACTGTAGCCCATCAGGCTCCTCTGTCCATGGGATTTCCCAGGCAAGAATACTGGAGTGGGTTGCCATGCCCTCCTCCAAGGGATCTTCCCAACCCAGGGATCAAACCCACATCTCTTACGTCTTTGGGACTGTGAACTCCAACCCCTGCGTTGGCAGGCAGGTTCTTTACCACTAGTGCCTCCTGGGAAGCCCCAGACATGAGCATACTTTGTCCTTACCAGATAGATCCATAATGGTTGAGAATTAATCAAGCAAGTCTGTTAACTTCATCTCAGATTATCTACTAAACATCTACTATAGATATGTGCTTGGGTTTCATTTATTCATTCTGTTATTCAACAGATATATACTGAGCAGCACCTACTAGGAGCTAGAAACTATGACATGTCCTAACAATACTAAGATGAATAGTCAGGGGGAAGCAAAACTAAAGCAGTAAGTGTTATCGTTGTTGTTGTTTAGTCACTAAGTCATGTCTGACTCTTTTGTGACCCTATGGACGGTAGTTCACCAGGTTCTCTGTCCATAGGATTTCCCAGGCAAGCATGTTGGAGTGGGTCGCCATTTCCCTTCTCCAAGGGATCTTACAGAGTGTTATATCATGGGCTATAAGATCAAGTGCTATGGGTACAACTACTCAGCTAAGTTGGGTTCAAGAAGGTGTTATGGTAGAAATGACTTTGGGCTGAATTTTGAAGGACAGCCAGAAGTTTACCTAATAGAATATGGAAAAGGAAGAGAAAATCATTCCAGGTAAATGAATAGCATATACAGTAGTATGAAAGGGTGAGGAGATCAGGTAAGCAGTAAAAGAGAGGGGCCCAATATTATACACAGAAGCTTTGTTTTTTCATGCCATCCAGCACAATGTGGCCAAAGCCAAACGATTTTTTTTTAATCTACCTTCCTCAGGCAAGAGACTCACAAGAGATGCAGATTAGAGACTTAGCCACTCTGACCTTGAGAGTTAGCTTCAAGTCAGAAAGAATTCCATTCTTTTATTTCCTGTCTGTAGTCTTAGACATCTTCCCAGCTCTCAAAGTCTACCTCTTTTCAGAGTCCAAACAGAGCCCTAGGAAAGAGGAAAGGTCAAGAGTTCTAATGATGAAATTAAATAAGGAAAATTTTACATCATGGCAGTTAACCATAAAACGTCTCCTTTCCAAGTCCTTGGTTTGCAGATCATACACTTAATTTTCTTTATTGGCAAGATAAAGTAGGTGATAGACATGAGTTCAAACACGTTTCTACCACTTAAGAGATGTGTGACTTCAAGGAAGTCACATCACCTCTCAGGACATCATTTTGCTCGTTGCAAACACCCTTCCAGCTTATGGTGAAACTTAGACATGATGTGAGGAAGAAAGCCTGTCACAGGGTCTAGCCTATCCTGGGCCTCCCACTGGGGCAGCTTCTGTTCATTATTATAGCAGTTTCATTCATTCAGCAAATCTTTACTGAGGAATTACCATGTAGAAACCAGAAATATAAAATAAACCCAAACTGGACTTCACAATCTATAGTGAAGATAGAGAACACACTCAAATGCCTGTACTATAAGGAGAAAAGTGGTTACTACTGAGAGAAATACAGAGACATTACTGGGGATGTTGGGAGGACACAGATTAACTATAGGATGAGAGAGTTGGTGGGAGAAAAGGGGGACGGATTTGGGGGCTGAGAATCAAAGACAGGAGGAGGAGGAGCGTCTGAGCTCGGCACTTCTCCCGCTTCTGAGGTGGACAGAGCTGGTATGGACTATCAGTGTGCCCCTCTCACGGATGAAATGAGAGGTTCTCCCTGGACTTCACACACAGTTACAGCAGAGCCAGGAGAATTCAGAACTCCGTCCTCTTCCCTTATCCACAGCATTCACCATTTCCACGTGCTGCCTCCCGTACCTAGGGCCACTTGCAGACGGACAGGATGGGTCAGGGAACAGAGCAGAAAGGAGGTGATGGAGTCCCTCCGGCCACTGTCGCGAGTCGAGGGAGTGCGAGACTCAGCGGCGGGGCGCCATCCGGGGAGGGGGGCCAGGGCGGGCGGCGAGGGAGGAGGGAGGGCAGGCCAGGGGGCGGGGAGAGGGGCGCCCGCCGCACTTGTTGGGGCGGCGGCCCGCCCTGCGGCAGGAGCCGGCGCTCAGGCTCCGGGCCATGGGACGGCCGTCCCTCGCGCTGAGGCTGCTGCTGGCGCTACTGCTGCTGCCGCCGCCAGCGCCGTTGCTCTGGGCGCTGCGCCCGGCGCCCTGCCCAGAGCCCTGCAGCTGCCCGCCCGACGGTGCCCTGCGCTGCCCCGGCCCGCAGGCCGGCCTCAGCCGACTGTGAGTATGCGGCGCCCCCGCCCAGGCACCCTCCGGCCTCCTGGCCTCCCTGCTCTTTGACCCCCTTTACCTGGATGCTTGGAGAAAGACGTGGTGCCTGTCGAACTCCACCACCTCTCAGGGTGATGAGAAACCCAAGCTTGGGAGCTGTCCTTGCCACCCTCTCCCGCGCCTGGGCCCCGTGCACCCTCCAGCCCCTGGCGGCCCCAGACCCACTCTTTCGCCCTGGTTGGGACCTTGGCCAGGGGCGTGGAGCTGCCCACAGGCCACATGGGAAGGCCTCTCCCTGCAACTGCTGAAAGGGGATGGGGCATGAGACACGAGAAGTCTTGCGTAGTCTTTGAGCCTTGAGCCAGCCAGGCTGGCGAGGGTTCCTGTGAGGACCCTGTGGTCCTCTAGAAATGGGGTGTTCAGACCTGATGGCCAGAGGTGACCTGGTCACTCATTGGGGTCTGCTGGCCCACCAGGGCCACCTACAACTCTGAGCATACCAACCACGGCTCCACCCCAACCTCAGATGTACTTGGGTTTCAGCCTGGCTGTCTGACCAGATGTGCTTGCATTTCAATCTGGTTGCCTAATCAATGAGAGGCCCTGAGGCCCAGCTCTGGCACACCACCACCCCTTAGGGAGCTGGACACATTGGCAGGCAGGCAGAGGAAGCCGGGGTAAAGACTGATGGGGTAAAGAGGAGACAAGTATACAAGTGTATCAGAGTGTCAGCAGACTTTTTCGATTTGGGAAAAAGGTAGCACAAGGTACATGGTTCTATTTATATGACATGTCCAGATAAACAGAAAGGAGATTAGTAGCCATCCGGCTGGAGTGAAGGCCCAGTGACTGCTAACGGCTGTTGCTTTTTGAGGTGATGAAAATTATCTAAAATTCAATGTGGTCATGGTTGCACAACTCCCTGAACAAACTAAAAAACATTGCATTGTACAATTAAAATGGGTGAACTGTATTGTATATAAATTACATCTTGGTAGAGGTGATAAAAGACAGAAGGAAAGAGAAAGAAGAGGACTGTAAAGGTGTACCAAAGGCACCAGGCTGGTGGAGGGCTTGGTTCTGTTCTAACCAATAGTGTGATGGAATTCCATGCTGGGGGAGGAGAGAGATCCCCCTACCCCATTTCCATGGGCTCCCAGAAGTCTGTGAGGAGCCCACTTCTCCGCAAGGGCATGAGGGGCTGAGCTTCTCCTCTGGAAGAGTTAGTGGCCTTTGGAGAATATTTGTGGTTGAGAGATACAGTGTAAAGGTTGAAGAGTTTATATTAATTGGTTTCCATTAATTATCTTGTCAGCTCAATTCCCTGAAGGTAAGGACCATGCTGATAGAATTTGTTTCAATCAATAAATAAATCCATGGAAACTGCCTTCCAAGTCCCAGCCCCTGTCCTTCCCTGACAAGCCTCCCATCTTGCTTTTATGGATGACTGTGCCACTAACACTGTGCCTTTCTCACTCACGCATTACTTAGCATACAGGTTATAAGAGGCTGAGATCCAAAGACGTATAAAAACCTCCCCAGGTCCCACAGCTACTGAGTTGCAAAGAAAGGTCTTAACTTGCTGTTAATATTTCCTCATTTTTGTAAGAAAATTACCCCTTCCTTAAAAAAAAAAAGTTCTCAGTTTTTCCAAATTGGCATTGAGTAGAGAATCTCCTGTGGGTTTCCTTAATGGCTCAGTGGTAAAGAATCCACCTGCAACGCAGGAGACACAGGAGTTATGGGTTTGATCCCTGGTTCAGGAAGATTCCCTGGAGTGGGGCATGGCAACCCTCTCCAGTATTCTTGCCTGGAAAATCTCATGGACAGAGGAGCCCAGCGGACTACAGACCATAGGACTGTAAAGAGTCAGACACGACTGAAGTGACTGAGCACGCACGCACAGAGAACCTGCGCTGGTGGAAGACAGGAATGAGAGAGTCAAGTCCCAGCTCCTTTCAGATTCAGCTTTTCACTGAGCTCTCTCAACAGTTCCTGCTGCCACACCCACACTGGTTTCAGGAAAGTAGTACCTCTTCCCTGGAGTAGGCTGAAGTGAAAAGACTAAAACTCAACAGATTCTCTCACTGCCCAACAGCACAGTTTAGAGAAGCCTCGAACCCCTCAGAAAGATTTATAAGGTTGACTGGGTTTGGGGATGAAGGTGGGAAGCAGGCACAGTATAAGCACTGTTAGCATGCTGGGGCCGGCTAGTCCTAGTCGCATTCCCCAAAAGGAGCCAACTGCCTGGGCTCTGAAGCCCTGACCATCCCTGGGGAATGCTACAGAATCCTTGACCTTCCTCCCTTCACATGCACTGTTTTGTCATACACGCCAGCAGCAGCTTCTCCTAGACTTTTAAACCCCTTAGTTCAGCACACATTCTGACCCTCACAAGGCCAGGCTTCCCGAGGATCAGATAATTGAGACATGACTTCAAGGGAGAACCCTATGGAGGTGGAGCCTATAAAGGCCAAAAGGGGATAAGTTTCTCAGCATGATAAGGTGATTTAAACATGCATATGACACGAGAGTTGCATAAGAATTAATAGGAGTGTAGCTTCTTTAAGCGGAGAAGGCAATGTCACCCCACTCCAGTACTCTTGCCTGGAAAATCCCACGAACAGAGGAGCCTTGGAAGGCTGCAGTCCATGGGGTCGCTGAGGGTTGGACATGACTGAGCAACTTCACTTTCACTTTTCAGTTTCATGCACTGGAGAAGGAAATGGCAACCCACTCTGGTGTTCTTGCCTGGAGAGTCCCAGGGACGGGGGAGCCTGGTGGGCTGCCGTCTATGGGGTCGCACAGAGTCGGACACGACTCAAGTGACTTAGCAGCTTAGCAGCAGCTTCTTTAAGACAATGTTCCTCAGACCAGCAGCATAAATATCACCTGGAAAATGTTAGAAATGCATGCTCTCAGCCCCCAGCCCCAATCTACTACATCAGAAACTCCGAGGGTATAGTCCAGCAGTCTGCATTTGAACAACCTCCCTGAGAGATTCTGATAGATGCTAAAGTTTGAGCATCAAGGTATTGCTCGCCAGTGCTCAGTCACTCAGTCATGTCCAATTCTTGCGACCTCGTGGACTGCAGTCCACCAGAATCCACTGTCCATGGAATTTTCCAGGCAAGAATACTGGAGTGGGTTGCGCATTTCCTATTCCAAGGGATCTTCCCAGCCCAGGAATCAAACACCATATCTTTTGCATCTCCTACATTGGCAGGCAGGTTCTAAAACTAGCACACCTGGGAAATCCCAGTTGCTCTCCATGGAGGATATGATCTTCTGGAAAGCAAGAAGAATATTTAGAACTTCTATGTGCCATAAACTTCTCTTCTCCATCTCCTCCAACATCCACTCCAGCACACACACACATACATAGACAATATCTATTTATTAAAAAAAAAAAAAGGCAGTTGTGATCAGATTAAAACCTCAAAGTCTGAGACATATGGAAAAATTAACATGATTAAGAAAAGTTTTTTGTTTTATTTTTCTGGTGTTGTCTTCAAAAAGGAGTAGAGGAAGGAATCTATGGAGAAGGACTGATTGAAGATGCAAGGAATGATGGTATAAAATGTCAGTGTGAGTGGGAGGAAGGCACTGGCATCAGATTAAAGGGGAAGGGGTAATTCTTAAAATACAGGGATACTTCTGAGTCTGAGAGAAGAAGACAGATGGATAAAGGTGTAATTTAACACTGAGGCAAAGGAAAGAAAAAGTGAATGGGTTCATGCTGAAATCCTCTTTTCTTAATGATGAATGAAGTGGTAAACAGTAATTATGAGACAGAAAATGACACAAATAACAAGTTATTGGGAGTTCATAAAAAGAGAATTAAAATTATGAGATAAAGGATAAGAAGGATGCAGTCTTGCACTAAGTCATCCACAGGGTTTGATTCTGTGCAGTGAGGGGTGGCTCTCTCAGTTCTGGGGGTTGGACAGGTGAGAACCACAGAGCACCTTAGAACTCATCACTGGTCCATCAGTAGATGCTAGTTTATGTTTCAGTCATTTCAGGCCTTGGTAGTCCTGCCTGTGGAGAAGGCGATGGCACCCACTCCAGTACTCTTGCCTGGAAAATCCCATGGACGGAGGAGCCTGGTAGGCTGCAGTCCATGGGGTCGTGAAGAGTCACACACGACTGAGTGACTTCCCTTTCACTTTTCACTTTCATGCATTGGAGAAGGAAATGGCAACCCACCGCAGTGTTCTTGCCTGGAGAATCCCAGGGACAGGGGAGCCTGATGGGCTGCCGTCTCTGGGGTCGCACAGAGTCGGACATGATGAAGCAACTTAGCAGCAGCAGCAGCAGTCCTGCCTTATAAGACTTCCATCTGAAGTCCACTATTCGGTTTAAAAAAAAAAAAAAGGAACATAGATAATAATTGCTTATCATTAATAAGCCCACTACTTGCAAATTTTGAAAATGGCATCATTCTGTTGTTCAGATCTTTCTAGCCCAACAGTATTTTATTAAAAACTTAAGAATTTAAAATCTAAAATATAATACAAAAAAAAAAATGCCTCCCATGTGTTCACTCATTTTAACTGGAGAAAAAAAATCTAAAAGAATTAATTAAAAATTTTTCCTTTTCCTTTTCTTATTAGTTCCAGACAAGTAGAAGGAGAGAAAGAAAAAAAAAATCTCACCTTGCCTACAGTTATATAAAGATCTTTGTCTCTATGACAACAGAAAGGTTGGTCTGCTTGATATAGAAACAGCTTCTGAAAAATCTGTTAGTAAGAAAATGCTAATAATAATAATGACAGTTTATTTTTTGCATGTTGTGCCTACTAAACAGAGATTAAACTTTTAGACTTTATTATAAGACACAATCCAGAGACTTTAGAAGGAGAAAATGTGCTGTATCTGTCAGTCCAGTGTCACAGGAAGATGTTAATTTTCTGAACATCTTTCCTGAATGTCTTTCTCCTTCTCCTACCTTGAGTGTAAATCGAGATCCAGAGCATGTTCTGTGCTGTAGAGGGATATACCAATGGAGGGGGTGGTCCCTGTCCTTGAGGAGCCCACAGTCTAGGCAGAAACACACTCACACCCAGGAGAAGCGTAGGCAGCGAGGCTCTGAGGAGTTCAGGGAATAGACCACTCCCTATGCATGGAAATCTCCAAGGGAAAGCATCATGGACTAAGGGTTATGAGGCTAAACCTTGAAGGAGAGAAGGAAAGGCGAGTCCAGGTGAAAGAAAAGCACAGCTCAGAGTGGACTAGAGATTTCCTTGCTGAGAAGCCAAGAATAAGGTTGAATGTATTCTTCCCTATTTATACCTCTCCCTGGTTCTTTGGGGAAATTTTTTTGTAAGGGGAAATATAAAGTTATCAGGAATGTTTGATTAAATTACCCAGAGTTGTGCAAAAAGAAAAAAAAAAAAATTCCCAATATGTAGTTCTCGACTAATAAACTTTCAGAGTCATTCTTGGATAGTTGATTACAAAGGCATTAAATAAAAATCATGATTTGAAGTCGCTTCCCAACAAGTTTTCCCCATGGCCCTTCTGTCCCATATACCCTTGCTCTGATACTTTGTACTTATATCTGCTTTTGCATATCTCCCATATAAACTGTTTATTCCACATGGACCTCTCTGCAACAGCAGGCTTCCTCAACCTCAACACAGCTGTTCTCTGGGGCCAGATAATCATTTGTTGTGGGCAGCTGTTTGGTACACTGCAGGGTGTCAGGCACATCCCTGTCCTCCACCTGCTAAATGCCAGTAGCACTACCCTCTCAGATGATGACAAACAAAAGTTCTCTAGACATTAGTCAAATGCCCCTGCTGACAGTGTGTGTTGGGGCGGGGAGTGGGTGTCCCCACCTTACCCCACCATGGTTTTGAATCATTGTGCTAAAGTGAGAAGCACCTGAAGGGGTCTTACTCAGCTCAGGATTTCCAAAAGTTCACAGGTAGTGTGATTAAAGTGTCTGTTGAACTATATGATGATCAAATTGAGCTGAACAGGAACAATGAACCAGTGCAAAAGGAAAGCACGTACCGCATCTAACTGTTACTTTAAAATCTCCATCCTAGAGACTTGTTAAAAAAAAAAAAAAAAAACTAGGAATAAAACTACCATATGATCTAGCAATCCCACCACTAGGCATATACCCTGATAAAACAATAATTTTAAAAGACACATGTACCCCAATATTTATTGCAGCACTATTTACAATAGCTAGCACATGGAAACAATGTAGATATCCCCCTATGGATGAATGGATAAAGAGTTTTGGTACATATATGCAATGGAATATTACTCAGCCATAAAAAGGAGCAAATTTGAATCAGTCCTAGTGAGGAGTGAAGTAAGTCAGAAGGAGAAAAACAAACATCATATATCAATGCATATATACGGAATCTAGAAATATGGTACTGTGGACCTATGTACAAGGCAGGAATAGAGATGCAGACACAGAGAACAGACTCATGGGCACAGCAGGGGAAGGAGAAGGGGGACGAATGGAGAGAGCAGCACTGAGACACACATCACCACGTGCAAACAGATGGCCAGTGGGGAGTTCCTGTGTAACGCAGGGGGCCCAACCCAGCGCTCTGTGACAGCCTAGAAGGCTGGGATGGGGTGGGGGCTGGCAGCAAGGTTCAAGAGGGAGGAGACATATGTGTACTTACAGCTGATCCACATTGGTGTATGACAGCAATCAACACAACACTACAAAGCAATTATCCTCCAATTTAAAAAATGAATAAATGAAAAAAAAAATCTCCATCCTAGAAAATGGGAAGGTGAGGTGCTATGAGTATCAGAGGCGGTTCTTTCTATTATATCAACATCCAGGTCCCAGATTTTCTGTCCTTTAAAAGGACCATCCAGAGAAGCAAGACTGGAAGCTTACCTATATTATTGATCGTGTATCCCAACAGTCCCATAGATTGTTCTAATTTTTGTTGTCAATTTGTTTTAACTCATTCACTAGAAAAAAATCAATTCCCAGCCCAGGACCCATGAAAACAAAACAACCACCAGGGCAACGTGAATTGAGACCTATTGGTTCCCGGGTCAGGGCACCAGGTAAGAGTCCATAGGACAGAGGGAAGCCTACTAAACTCTTTCAAGTAAAACAGCTTGGCCCTACCTGCAGCTGAACCAGACTCAAAAAAAAAAAAAAAAAAAAACTCAGAATTCTGAAAGCTCATGTTCCACCTTCCTACCTCACTCCCACAAAAACAGAAAGAAAGGCCCAAGATAGAGGTTGATCTTGAACTTCAGTTCTGACTCAGCTCTCCCAGTTATTATCTTCAAGACAATTCTTAAACCTGGCTGTGCCTATAAACAGACTCCCTGGGAGAAGCTTTGCAAGGGCCAGATTTTATTAGTTTAGAAATCATCCTTTTGGGGAAAGTGAATGATGGCCCCTAGAAGGACACTAAAATGCAAGCAGCAGAGCTCCCAGAATCTCAGTGGAAGTGTGGAGCCAAAAAGCTCCACACACAGATCCCTTTGGCATTGGATCCAGCCTTCCCTTTGCAGAGCAATAATTCCTTGGATTTTCTCTACATTATCCTTTTTCTTATTTCAAAAGTAGTGTGTTAGATTAATTCAGGGCTCCAGTTCTGCTCCTTCACCCACCTCTACCTTCTTTCTAATCTCCTCAATTTGGCTACTTTTCATGTCTTAAAAAATGAGACACAAAAGCTTTCTTTCCAAAATATAATCTCCCAGGTTGGTGGCATCAGGCAGTGTCTTGGCCATGTGTAACTTTGATCTTACACGTGGAATTTTAAAGCCAGGGTCATGGTGGTGGAGAGAGGCCCTGCTGCTCTCCAACCAGACCCAAGAGGGCTGGCTCCATGGGAGCATATGTGTTCCATTCTGGCAGCTCCCCTTAATGTGCAAAAAAATCACATTTAATGCAGATTTTAACAAATTTTACACCAGTTCTTTTTTTTTTTTTTTTAAGAAGGAAATTAAAATAATCCCACCCACCAGGCAGGTGGGCTCCCTGACTTAGTGGGAAGCTTCTAGCTGCTTCCCCACATGGTCCTCATTTACTCTCAGCTTCTGCCTCACTAGGAGATGCCGCCCCCTCCATGCTGGCACACCACTCACAGCTGTTCTCTGGTGGCCCTGAACCACGAGTCTTGAATGCCACCTGAGCCAGAGTCAGAAAAGTCCAATCTACAAGTAAAACTGAACTTTCAGAAGGAAAGCTTTATCCCTTGCTGCTGTTAAGTTTGTCCTTGACGCTGATAAAATGAGGTGACTCCCGGGTTCATAATTCTACCTCGGGAGCAGCAGTAGAGAGCATTTCTGATCCCACAGGGGTGAAAACACCCTGGTACGATGGGGTAAGGCCCAGCACATCCCCCAAATTATCTGAATTGATCAACAGGACATGGACCAGGCAGACGTGAGTCCTAGCACCAGGTCCCCCTTTCTCTAATTTGCAGTGTGGACTCAGGACAGCAAGAAAACCTCTGTTCTGTCTGTAAAAGGGGCATCATGATTCTTACCCCTGAGTGGGGTCAACTGTGGTGAAGAAAACCGAGACAGCAGGGCCAAAAGTACTTGGAAATAAAGGTTTTCCATAACTGCAAAGGATTATTGTAATAATCTGATGATGCAGAGAAGACCTGAAAAACCCACAGCCTGTATGTGAAGTTGAACAGTAAATATCTATTACTGTTAAGACAGCCTTTGCAAAGGCTGATGGAAGCCTGATGGAATAGTTTTGCTCCTGTGAGGTGTTAATTAGAGAAAATGACCCACGGGGTCTTCTCAGCCTGGAAGGTAAATAAGTTAGAATCCTGAAACACCAGAGCTCATTACTGCCTGGAACTCACATATGCTGGTCTTTCCAGCACCGGCTGAGCGGCCTCTCAAACACGTCACATAATACATGATTGTACTCTGTTTTCTATCATTCAACTGGGCCAGTCCTACCTGTCCAGCTAGAGCACCCAAGCCTATTCTAGGTCCTTTCCCCTTCCCTAAGCCTGCGGCTGGACACACAGAAAACCTTCAGGTCAGACTTGCTGACCACTCAGGAACTAGGTACTGACATGTATAGGGCGATGCACAGGATCCACAGACCAGCCCCTGCCCCCCAAAAGCTTACAGTCTTCCAGCCATAGGAGGGAGAGGACTCATTCTCAGGTAACTGACAGAAATGCAGAAGGTGATAAAAGCCAGATGAAGGTTACACACACAGTCTAGTGAGATTTCAGAGAAAGATTCTGTCCCTTCTAGCCAGAGTAACAAAGACACCTCGGTGAAAGGATTGTTGAACTGTAGTTCTTTAAGCCTCACTCTCTGCAGGGGCATTGGGATAACATGGTTATCCCACAGGCTCCATCTTGGCCTTTGAAACCAGCTTAGTGAGGCCACCAGGGAATCACTGTTTAAAGCCTTCTGCTCTCTCATGGACCACCAGGCATGTGCCCTGTCTGTGTCATGGATCATCAATGGAGAGTGGATGACTTTCCCCTGGAAACAGTGGGTGTGGCTCTGATGAAGGCTTTTCTTATTTGCAGGCATCAGAAATCAATTCTGACAGATTTAATCATAAGAGATTAACTTAACAGAAGAATAAGGAGCTAGAAAGATGTGAGCAAGATCCAGGGAGAATTTGGCATTTTAGCAGCAAGAGGTCAGGGAACTTTTCTCTAGATTCCACCTTTGTAATGAATCAGCTCCAAAGACCTATCACAAGTTTCAAATTCCTAGAGGGAGAATCTGAGGGTGCCCCATCCCACTGCTGAGACTGGAGCACAGACAATGAGATGCTTCCACGCTGCTGCAAGCAGCACTGAGATGCTTCCAGAGAAGGGGCCTTTGTGAACCAGGCAACCACACAAACGTGTCTACCAGATCTGAGGAGCTAGTGAAAAGGGAAGGTACACATGCCAATAATTTCAGGCAATTCAAACCCATTCCATCAAATTAATTAAAAGCATGTAGTTTATCAGTTGCATCCAGCTTTAACAGGCTCACCAAAAAAATAAAAAAGTGTCTGGAAACAGAATCTTGTAATGAAAGAGGCTCCCGAAGCATAGCTGCAATGTGACTGCCCTGACAACATAATGTTCTCTGCTTCTAAGAAATATTTTTGAGAAATCATTACAGAAAATGCACACCTTCCCTGGGGAAGATTCAACATGTAGTTTTATTTACCAGAGTTATTCCTGTCATGTTATATTATTGCTAGAAGAATTCGAGTTTGGGGGTAGAGATTGGGTTATTTTGCTTTGTGTCTTTAGAAATGGGTCTTGAGTAAGGGCTTAGATGTGTTGACCATTTTTCTCTGAGGCTTTACATTTTTAATTTAGTTGTTGTACAAATGATTTGGAAAATCCATCACCCAGGGAATCTTCTTGAAACTCTTGGTTCACATTGTAATTCATAAACTCCTCAAGCTTCTCGGGTGCTTTGCAAAGGCTGTCTTAAAGAAGAGTCACTCAAATTGTACTTTCCAGCGGGAGAGTTGCAACTGACCACACTTTTTAGAATCAATGAGCAAATGAGAACTCTGCAGAGTGGCTCCCTAGAGTTGAAATGTTTAATGGAAGGTTATTCTTTATCATTTCCTTATCATTTCTTTAAAAGGCTATCAGACACAGTCTATAAGGAATACCTGAGCTCAACGGAAAGGTGCCAAGTGGGAATGTCCACCCTCTCTCTCAGTTGTCCTATGTATAATCTGCGGAGTAAAGAGTTGGAGACAAGTCACAGGCACTTTGTCAACGTAAGGGTTGGACAAACAATACAAGAATCCATTCCAAAGTACAGAGTCCACCCTACCCCATCCCCAGCAAGGAGGCAGAGTTGTCATGAGGCATGGCTGGGGTAACTTGAACCCTTCACAGCAAGCAGCTGGGAATTAAAAGTACTTATTGAGCTCTAATCTTGTGAAAGATGCTGTATTAATATTACATAAACATTTTCTTACTGAATCTCAAAAATCTGTGCAGTAGTTAGTATCATCATCACTCTATACATGTGAAATGCACCCAGGCAGTCTGGCTTCTGAGTCTACATTGTCACTTTCCCACCATGCTGCCGCCCAGAGAGAAAGCACATGCACATGGCGATGAAGACACATTCCATAGAGTACACAGCGCCCGAGACAGACCTTAACCAAGGGTAGAATCTAACCAGCAGAGAAGGGTGGATGTGCCAGGCGGCAGAAACAGTGTGAATGAAGGCAGGGCTGCTGCTGCTGCTGCTAAGTCACTTCAGTCGTGTCCGACTCTGTGTGACTCCATAGATGGCAGCCCACCAGGCTCCCCCGTCCCTGGGATTCTCCAGGCAAGAACACTGGAGTGGGTTGCCATTTCCTTCTCCAATGCATGCAAGTGAAAAGTGAAAGTGAAGTCGCTCAGTTGTGTCTGACTCTTTGCAACCCCATGGACTGCAGCCCACCAGGCTCCTCCATCCATGGGATTTTCCAGGCAAGAGTACTGGAGTGGGGTGCCATCTCCTTCTCCAGAAGGCAGGACAATATGAGGCAAATTCAGGAAACATGAACGTCTGATTTGTCTAGGGAAGCACTGTCTAGTAGAAATATGTTAGTCACAAATGTCATTTTAATTTTTAATAGCCACATTTTAAAAGGTTTAAAAAGGTGAAATAAAGTTTCAGTTCAATTCAGTCACTCAGTCATGTCTGACTCTTTGCGATCCTATGAACTGCAAGCACACCAGGCCTTCCTGTCCATCACCAACTGCCAGAGTCTACCCAAACCCCATGTCCATTGAGTTGGTGATGCCATCCAACCATCTCATCCTCTGTTGTCCCCTTCTCCTCCTGCTCTCAATCTTTCCCAGCATCAGGGTCTTTTCAAATGAGTCAGCTCTTCACATCAGGTGGCCAAAGTATTGGAGCTTTAGCTTCAACATCAGTCCTTCCAATGAACACCCAGGACTGATCTCCTTTAGAATGGACTGGTTGGATCTCCTTGCAGTCCAAGGGACTCTCAAGAGTCTTCTCCAACACCACAGTTCAAAAGCATCAATTCTTCGATGCTCAGCTTTCTTTATAGTCCAACTCTCACATCCATATATGACTACTGGAAAAACCATAGCCTTGACTAGACGGACCTTTGTTAACAAAGTAATGTCTCTGCTTTTTAATATGCTGTCTAGGTTGGTAAAATATTTTATTTAATCCAAATGTACAAAATCATTTTTGTTGGAAGGCAAAGTTGAATATTGAATTTTGAATATTCAATTGAATATTGAAATTTTGAATATTCAATGTTGAATTTTTGTTGGAAGGCAAAATTATTATATTAAATAATGTCTTCTAAACTTGAGATTGAAAAACAAAACAGGCATCTTCATGAAGTGCAACTATGAAGCTTATTGAGGGTAATTTATATACAGGTGGGATTAAGTGGACAACGTGCACAGTTGTACTCCATACTGCAGGGTGTGGAAAAGGGTGTACGGGGGCTTTACAGGGACCAGAGCTGAAAATAGAACCTGACTGCCATGGAGAAGCAGGTCCACACCAGATGGGAACCAGGGGTTTTTCCTTCCGCTTGGGGGTTTCATGGCCATTAATCATCTGCATCAGCAGGAGGCATTCTTCCAGTTTTCATTTTGGATGAAGACAAGGGTAAAAGGTGACAGAAAACTCATCCAATTTGTGTGCATTCCTTCTGAGTGCACTAAAGGTCAGCCATGCAGAAAGGAGAGGGGTAAGACTGTGGGCCTAAGAGAGAGCTGAGAAAAACAGAGTCAATGGGGTTCAGCCACATACATCTCAACGTCGATCGATATAAAAATTATTAATGAGGTGCTTTATTTTGCTTTGCCAAGTCTTTGACATCTGGTGTGTATTTGAAACTTACAGTGTATCTCTGTTTGGCCTGGATGTATTTCAAGTGCTCAACACCCGTATGTGGCTGGCGGCTGCATTTTTGGACAGTGCCAGTTTGGTGTATTGGTTATATGAGGGGAAGTGTGGCTGATAGGCCTGGCAAAGGAAGTTTAAGCTTTTGTTTCAGGGGCCTCGAATGCAAGGCTGAGACATTTGTAGAAAAGTAGACAGGTCAAGAGGAGGGACAGAAGAATCTGAGCATTAGAGTGACGTGGTGGGAGTTACCAGGAAAGGCCCTACTAGGCAGAGGAAACTCAGGATGGCGTGAAGAGAAACCAATATGTGGACTATGGAGCAGCCAAGGGGAAGAATGGCCAAGGAGAACGACAGTGGGGAAAGATGAAAGGGGCTGTGACACTAGGAGTTCAATGGTGAACAGAGGAAACGCTCATACAAAACACCTGGTGAATTCTCAAAAAACAGTGCAGAAAAAGAGAAACTATTTTTAATGTAGCCATTAGTGCTGAGGAAGACAGGGGAGAGGAAGAAAGAGCACCCTGGTAGGCTCTAAAAGCTTCATGGGAAAACAGGAAGTTAGGGGACTTCCCTGGTGGCTCAGATGGTAAAGAATCTGCCTGCAGTGCAGGAGACCCAGGTTTGATCCCTGGGTTGGGACAATCCCCTGGAGAAGAGAATGGCTATCCACTCCAGTATTCTTGCCTAGAGAATTCCATGGACAGAGGCGTCTAGTGGGCTACAGTCCATGGGGTCACCAAGAGTCGGACATGACTGAGTGACTCACACTTTGAAGTTAAAGACTGTGAGCACATACCCTCAAGAAGCTGGTGGCTTTAACAGAAGCAAGGTTTTTGCAGAAGAACCAGAGGACTATGTAGTGGGGTGTATCAACACACCCCTAAGGAACAGGACTGTTGTGATTTGACTAACGTAGGACATAGCACTGGACCAGGAACAGAGTAACCTATGTTCTAGTCCCGGTCTGCTGCTGAACTGCCCTGCCGTTTCGGGGAAGTCATTTCACTTTTCCCCACTTAAGACTCTTCATCTAAAGTGAGGGGTTGGACCAAACCACTTGCAAGCAATCCTTTTTATTGTGATTCACTGAATCTAATGCAGGAAGTGCTTAAAAGTGTATTCCCAAATTCTCTGATGTAAAACTTTAACATATTGGATGCCCATCTATACTGACTTCATATTTCAGTTAACATTGACATCTCGGTTTCCTCCAGGTAAATGCTAAAGACAAGAGGCCAATAAAAGAAGACATACTCAGTAATGAAGTTACCAAATACATTAATGCATTTGAAAGCATAATGGTTTAAAATCATTTGTGAAGGGGAAAGCCACTTTTATTTCATTCCAAGATGAAAGCAAGTTTATTATAATGACTGACTTTGAAAAGAACGCAGGAATTCTCAAGTCTCTGTTCAATGTAGAACAAGGTCTTATGTAATAAATACAAAAACATTAACATTCTTTTAAAGTTGAACAATTCAGTGCTTAATGCTCCCATTTCTGAGTTCATTTGCAAACATATCTTTGACCATCCCGGGTTTATGTCTTTTTCTCTTCCTCTGATTTTTCAGTGTTTTAAAATTCAGGGTGTGTAGCTATGCAAAATGGCTGGATGTTTGTAGCTTTCTTAAATTGGTAATACAGATGGCTTTTCTAAACAATTAGAGGGAAATGAATGAAAACATTTCATTTCTGCCATTCTGAGCAGAAGAGGTGAAGGCTCCAGCAAGGTGAACAAGACCCCATCCAGGCTTTGAGGACTCCAGATTAGCATGGGATTTCTTCCCTGGCTTTTGTCTTCCTCTGGTCCTGCTCAGCCTGTGGGCTTCAGCAGGTGGTCCTACCCTGGAAAGCATCTGTGCACTCCAAGCTCCTAAAATGCAGGGGGAAGTGGGGGAACCTACAGTTGTAATTGGTTTGAGGCAATACCTATCTTTAAAAGGAGAGTGTGTCAGTTAAACCATATTTTTCATTCACCTAGGGAGTTTGCTATTTAAAGGAGCCTTTCATCAGATCCTCCTGTAGAACAAAGAACTCTTTAATAACACAAATGTCTCCCAATGGACAGGTTTTTATAAGCAAGGATTTCTAAATCTTGGGCTTCTTTAAAGGGGGACAAAGAAACTCCTGATTCTGAAACTCTCCTGCTAACATTATGTTGAACGTTCATTAACAAACCAGTGAGCTGGACAAACTGGCTTCTTCCAAGGTCATCTGTATTATTAAACTCAGAAGAAAAAAAAAAAAAAATAAGAGGGGCCCAAGCCCCACCCTTGATCCCTCAAAGAGACATTAGGAACAATTAAGGAGGACCTAATAATCTTCTTCAAGGGGACTAGGTTCATCTGAATGCTATTTGTTATCTGTTGTTGGGCTCTGACAGAAGGTGAGCTGGTGCCTTGACAACTGGGGCTGGCTAGGAAGGGCATTGAGTCGGGGCCCAGGTGAAAGAGTTGATGTAAAGGAGGTCTGAAAGCAGGATGGCTTTCATGAGCAGTTCCACATTAGGCAAGACAAATGGGCTGGACCTTTAGTCTATGCATCCAGGCTTCCCCGATGGCTCAGCAGGTAAAGATTCTGCCTACAAATGCAGGAGATGCCGGTTTGATCCCTGGGTCAGGAAGACCCCCTGGAGGAGGAAATGGCACCCACTCCAGTATTCTTGCCTGAAAAATCCCATGGACAGAGAGGCCTGCCAGGCTATATAGTCCATGGGGTTGCAAAGAGTCAGGCACAACTAAGTATAGGCATGACCAGTCACTGGATACCCAGGAAAGAAGGCCTAATATTGAGTGAAGTGGCAATCTAAGGCTGACAGGAATTCCAGGAGGGCACCTCAGCCGAGAACTTCAGTTGCCGACTCTCCCAATATCTTGGGGAATGGCTGCTGTGCTCAGCCACTCAGTCATGTCCAACTCTTTTGCAACCCCATGGACTGAAGTCCGCCAGGCTCCTCTGTCCATGGGATTTTCCAGGCAAGAATACAAGAGTGGATCACCATTTCCTTCTCCAAGGGGTCTTCCTGACCCAGGGATAGAACCCATGTCTCCACGTCTCCTGCATTGCAGGTAGATCCTTTATCGCTTCCCAAAATGCACCTCAGTCCTAAAAGAAGACTGTGGCAGCCTACCACAGCATCCACTAGAGGAATTAACCCAGCTGCACTGGGTGGCCCCAGCAAAGGGTCAGCATCTACGCCATGGGACCCAGTTTGCAAGTGAGAACCCAGCAGTGAGAGATATTATATTGATCCTAATCAGATAGCAGAGGATGAGATGGCTGGATGGCATCATCAACTCGATGGACATGAATTTGAGCAAGCTCTGGGAGTTGGTGATGGACAGGGAAGCCTGGCATGCTACAGTCCATGGGGTTGCAGAGTCAGACACAACTGAGTGACTGAACTGAGCTGAACCAGATAGTACCTAGAAACCTATCCAGGTCAGCAGTGTCTTCTGAGAGGCAGAAATACAGGGCTCAAGATCTGGCGATTGGCAGAAAGGAAGGTCAGAGGCTTTCCTTCTGGATGGACTTTGGGGAGACCAGGCAGGGTACAGGATAAGAAATCAAGGCCAAAATAAGTACCAGTGCAGGGGGAGCATAGTTTCAGGTACTAAGGTACACCACAGGCAACCACCCTGATGTATGTTCATATGTTTTCTAATGTCTGGTGTGTGTGTATTTTAATTCTGCAAGTAGTATTGTGCATATATGTCATTAATTTCTTAGGCATTTCTCTTTTTTTATTTTTTTTAATTTAAATTTATTTCTTTTAATTAGAGGCTAATTACTTTACAATATTGTACTGGTTTTGCCATGCATCAACATGAAGGCATTTCTCTTAACACCATGATTCTAAGATCCACACACACTGCTCCGTGTACCTTTACACACTTGCTCCTACCTGCCGACCCATTAGGTAAGTGTGCACATTTCACCATTCCCTCAAGAAAATCTTTGTGAAGGTTTCCTTAAGTATCAGTGTGAGAACTTCTCTGGGATGTATACAGGAGTAGAACCGCAGGGTTATTGGGACAATTGTCCACGTTGCTAAGAGCTTCTGGCTTCATGGGTAGAATCACAGAAGCATCAAACAGGAAAAGGATCGCCTCCAAAGGGAGTACATTGAGATGGTTATTAACAAATCATGGGCCACATGAACAAACATTTAAATACAGGATACAGACACGTGAATGCTTCGGAACTGCTGCCCTTGGAAAATGAATCAGGAAGGAATACATGACGTCACTAAAATAAAAATGTGTCTGTGGAGGAAACAGTTCGGGATTCATAGGCCCACCTTCCCCATATCACTTCATGCCAATACTTCTGTTGTGAAAAGCTTGGTGCACCTGTCTCACCCCATCTCTCCCTCCATCCTCTGACCCCCGGGCCTCTTTTCTGGGGCCAGCCACATCCATAAAGCTACCTGCTGTTCACTCGGTGTCTCTTTTATGGACGGCACTCTGTTTTCACTCTCATCACTAGCCTTTCCTGCTCTGCAGCATCAACATCAACTCTACAAAATTTCATCTTGCACCAGGGCTGTTGCACAGTCACTGGGAGCAGCCAGTGATGATCTACAGCTTCTCTCACTTCTCTCCAACCCTTGCTCCTTACCCCTCATCCCTCCATCAATCAAACACTCAGGTGTCCTCCCTGGGTCAGCTCTGAGCCAAACTGCTCTCCTGGGAGCCACACGTGCTCCCTTTTGGAGGAGAAGGCTGCCTGCTAAGAGGCTTCAGCTTCTGAGCTGCATTTGCATGAATAAACAGCTCTGAAGGGTTCAGTTGAAGCTTTTATGTAAACACTCTCCAAAATATGTTCTGCACTGCATTATCCCCAGCAATAAAGATTCTGGAATCAGAATTTGGCTGTCAGTTTTATTGATGTTGCATGGGGTACAGTAGAATACAGCTTTCTCTTCTGGAAATTTATTGACTTGGCAGTGCAGAGAGCAATAAAACTGTGTTTTTAATCAGTAAGCCAAGCATACATGATTCCAGAAGAAATATAGGAAGCAAACATGCCATCATAAGAAGATTTCTCCCTGTCCTGTCCCTGTTCTTCTCAGATGTTCTGTCAAATAAGTTTGGGTACTGAAGGATATGCTTGGTGGGACTGTCTTCAGGAATAAAATTAGAGGACCAAGTTTGGATTACTTGTTCTAGGTTGTAACACCTCTAAGAGATTGTTGAGTGCAAGTGTTTTTCTGCAATGAAATTTCTTTGCATTAGCTCCTAGAGAGGAATTACTGGTAAGCTGCTTTGCAGGAGGAATAGCAAGAGTGTAACATGCTTCTTCTCAAGAGAAGCGAGGGTCCAGTGCCTGTCCTTTCACTGTGCTCAGTGAGAAAGAGTGAGTGACCTGGCATACATCCGAAGGAAGTGAAATCACTACTCTTGGAGACATCTGCATCCCATATTCCTGGCAGCATTATTCATAATAGCCAAGATATAGGAACAACCTAAAGTTATTTGACAGATGAATGGACAGAGAAAATATGGTGTGTGTATATATATATACCTTGTGTGTGTATATATATACACAACAGAATATTTTTCAGACATAACAAGAAGGAAGTTTGCCATTTGCAGCAACATGGATGAAACTGGAAAGCATTATGCTAAGTGAAATAAGCTAGAGAAAGACAAATGCTACATGGTATTATTTCTCTCTGAAATCTAGGGGGAAAAAAACAATTTCATAGAAACAGAGAATAGAAATGGTGGTCACCAGTGACCACAGGCAAGGGAAAATGAAGATACAAGTCAAAGGGTACAAACGTTCAGTTATAAGAAGAATAGGTTCTGAGGATCTAATGTACCGCAAGGCGGCTATAGTTAAGAATAGGTGGCTATTCAAAAGAGACACAGATGTAAAGAACAGTCTTTTGGACTCTGTGGGAGAAGGTGAGGGTGGGATGATGTGAGAAAATAACATTGAAACATGTATATTATCATATGTGAAACAGATCGCCAGTCCAGGTTCGATGCATGAGACAGGGTGCTCAGGGCTGGTGCACTGGGATGACCCTGAGGGATGGGATGGGGAGGGAGGTGGGAGGGGGTTTCAGGATGGGGAACACATGTACACCCGTGGTGGATTCATGTCAATGTATGGCAAAGACCACCACAATATTGTAAAGTAATTAGCCTCCAATTAAATTAATAAAAAAAAAAAGAATAGGTGGCTATTGTGTATTTGAAAAGTTGCTGAGCTGAATACTCTTACCACACACACACACTCACACATACATGTTAACTGAGATGTGACCGATGTGTTGAGGTGACAGGATGTGTTCATTATCTTGATAGTGGTAGTCATTCCACAATGTATGTATATATCTAATTTGCATATATCTAATTATCATGTTGTACCCTTTAAATATATACAATTATATTTGTCAATTATCCCTCAATAAAGTTGGGAAAAAAGAAGAGAGAGTGTGTGGGTTAGGAGCCATATACTTCAGCCCATATTGCACAGTGGAAAGAACATTTGGACTCTGTCAGCTTGGTCGTGTCACCTGGTCCAGGTTACTGAATTTCTTCGGATCAAGTTTCTTTGGCTATTGAAGGGAAATACCTGCCTCACACCATTGTTAAGTGGATAAAATAAGGTTAGAAGTGGGTGTGCATAGTTTACACAGCATGTTACAAGTCCCAGGAGCAAGTCCTTTCTGGAACTGTAAGACATCTCACTGATTCTTACCTGCTCGTCATGGAGGAGGTGCGCTCTCCCAGCAGGTAAGCCAGGCTCTGCTGCATACACAGAAAAGCAAGGCAGCATCTCCACTTCTGTTCTCCATACTCTCAATACTCACTTCCCTCCTGAATGCCTAGTCCACTCCCCGCCTCTCTTCCAGTCCCTGGGCCAAATCCTTCAATCAGTGTAGATGCTTGATAAATTCCGGTTAACCTTCATCTCTGCCTTGCAGATGCTTTCTCCTGAGTTATCTTAACCCAGGCTCCTTTATCACTCGTACGTTGTCCTATTCTGGTTCTGCTCTCGCTGAGTGGTCACTCTTTTCTCAACTTTTTGTAATGCGTAACTTTGATCTCAATTCAAGAACACTCAGATTGTTCTTCTGGATATAAGTAAGAGCCTGAAGGAGTCTCTTTAGATGTTTCCCTCAAATGGCATGAGATTAAATGGCATTAAATCAAAATGGCATTTGATTAACCATAGGAGCAAAGTGGTCTGGTTGAGATAGTATTAAAATGGGCTGCCTGGGGAAGATGGTATAGAGCGAAATAGGAGCATGCTGTTAGTGAATCTTCCCTTCTCCTACCTGCCTGGTTTTCAATTGTATTTTCACCATCCATTTCTCCACTCTACCCAAGACAGCTTCTTTTCTATCCTCCCAACAAGCCTATATGTCGACTCTAAAACTATGTGTTAACTGCTTACTTGGTACCAAGCCCGATTCTTTATACAGGTTATCTTGATTAATTTTCACAATGACCCTGTGAAATAGGAATTATTATTTCAATTTTACAGACAAAGGACCTGAAATAGAGGATCTAAATAGTATGCTTAGGGTCTTGTAGCCAGGTAGTAGAAGAGTGGAGATTTGATCCTGGGTGCATCTGATCCCAAGGTTCACTATCTTAACCACGAAATTACACACTTTTTGATAAAGACCAAGAATTAGTCATGGCACATTTCTTTATTGATAGAAGTTAGAATTTTCGACCTGAATCTAGCTATTGGGAACTCTGCAATCACACACATACACACACATTTCATTCATGAACTTAAAAGGCACAGAATCTTAAATCTTAAACTCTTGGCTTTCCTTTTTTCTTTTCTAGATCACTCACCTATCTCCCTATCAAAGTAATCCCATCTCAAGCTTTCAGAGGACTTAATGAGGTCATAAAAATGTAAGTAAGATACTGCATATCAAAAGACATTCATAATTGAAATAAAATTTTTTCTCAGAGAACACATAGTTGAAAAGTGGTAATTTTTCTAGGAGAGAAACTGTGTTTAGGAAACCCTAGTATTTTTATCTTTAAAATACAAATAATAGGGTTGCGATAAGGGAAAAACATAAATACAGTATACTAACGCATATATATGGAATTTAGAAAGATGGTAACAATAACCCTGTGTACGAGACAGCAAAAGAGACACTGATGTATAGAACAGTCTTATGGACTCTGTGGTAGAGGGAGAGGGTGGGAAGATGTGGGAGAATGGCAATGAAACATGTAAAATATCATGTAGGAAACGAGTTGCCAGTTCAGGTTCGATGCATGATGCTGGATGCTTGGGGCTGGTGCACTGGGACGGCCCAGAGGGATGGTATGGGGAGGGAGGAGGGAGGAGGGTTCGGGATGGGGAACACATGTATACCTGTGGCGGATTCATTTTGATATTTGGCAAAACTAATACAATTATGTAAAGTTTAAAAATAAAATTGGAAGAATAAAAAAAAAAATACAAATAATATCCAGGGACCTTTGAAGAAAAGGGATGATTTTCAAGAGTCATTAAAATTCAGATAATTAACCTTGTCTCAACAAACTGAATGCATTTTGATAGGTGATGATAAACTACTCCAATAAAAAAAAAAAAAAAAAGATTCCAATCATAAAAAACTCCCTCTGCTAGAGCAGCTGTTCCCTCATGTCACATTTTTAGATAACACCCGCATAGAAGAAAATGTGTTGAAAGTTTATTGTGCATCAGAAGACTATCTTTGTATCTAAATAATAAGTATATAACAAATACAGTATTTGTATCTATATTGATAAAAGGCGTTTATCAGTTTATCAAAAGTGTAAAGCAGCCTGACAATGCAATGTGCTCTCAGTGCAATGTGTAACTTCAATCCTATGTTCGTGGGTCAGCTTCTAGGACACAAAAGCCCATATACGGAAAGGGAGTATGGAGTCCAGTATTTCAGCATCCTCCTTAATGTCAGTCTGAGTCACAGGACCTCAGAGGCCATTTAGATGCTTCCAGAGAGCATCTTAACAATTTTCAGGGCTTTGAAAACAGATCTGCATCTCTGAAGATGCTACATCATCAGTCCTGGTTCTGCGGGGGAATCTCTGACTGCTCTTAGGGTATTAGCAAGCAATCAGATCAGATCAGATCAGTCGCTCAGTCGTGTCCGACTCTGTGATCCCATGAATCGCAGCATGCCAGCCTCCCTGTCCATCACCAACTCCCGGAGTTCACTGAGACTCACGTCCATAGGAACATTAAAAATAATTTGTTAAGAATTAGTGCGTATTATAGGAAATTCATTGCAGGTTACAGAAATGTCAGTTTGCCTGAGGCTAACCTTTACTCTTCTGCTCTCAAGAATTTTAAATGTTGAGTTTTGAAAACTTTGAATGCATTAAGACCTCCTAGTGAGAAAAGCAGCCACAGTTAAATAAGCAAAACTATTAGGTAGGAATAAGATGAATCAGCCTAGAACTGTCCACTACTGTGTTTTCATAAAAGATCTTAACTGCCTTAGACTCAGCCTTCCTGTGGGCTAAAGCTCATCAAGTCTGAAACCTTCAGTGAATGTTAACCTTAGAATTTGAGACTCTTTTCTCAGCTGGCAGCAAATGATAGCTTATATGGGGATTTTAGGGTAACATTGACATTACCCACATGCTTGGGGGTGATATATGGCAAAGTTGGTTCCTTTACTTTTGTGTTTCTTTTTTAAAAAAATTAATTCATTCACATATCTACTCATTCATTGATACCCTAAATGCCAGACTATACGAAGCCACTAGGGATTCAGGAGTGACTAGGACATAGTCTCTGTCCTTAGTTTGCTAACAAAGTGAGGAAAATGGTCAAATACAAATAGACAGTCACAACCCAATAAGGACACTTCATGCAGGAGTTGACCACTCTGCAGCTGCCTCAGAAGAGGATTTGGGAGAGGGGTAAAGAGTCAAGAAACCAGTAATCCTAACCCAAATTAAAACCTCACTAGAGTGATGGAGTTGGGAACCCAGACATTTTGATCCTGATCCCGAATCTTCTTATAAGCACTATTTGCCTCTCCTCTCAGAATTTTAATGCCCAAAGCTATAAAACAAGGGAATCCAACTGGATTTCCCCAGAGGACATGTCTACTTCCAACAATCTGTAACTCTGAGTCCACAGATAAATAAGCAAAACGGTCACATTAACAGGAAATACTGAAACTTGCATTTCAACTGCATCTGGGTTGTAGGTGCCCATTCGGGCTCCTAGAGGGAGGTGTGAGCACGTTATGATGTGAGGACAACTTAAGGCATCCCTATTCTTTTTTAAAAGGACACACCCCCCCCACCCATTGTTGGGTCATGCATACAACTTATTATCATGCAGAAACAATCATTTATTTCATGCTTCTTTTTCCTTTTTTTTTTTCTCTCTCTCCCCTAGTGAAATCTCTCAGAGTGATTCCCTGGAAAAGATAGAAGCTAATGCCTTTGACAACCTCCTCAATTTGTCTGAAATGTAAGCATCAGCTAACAGATAGTTTATTGCTGTACACTATTACCCTCGCTGGCTGGAGCCCACTCAGTATTTGTATTCAAGCATCCATAGCTAGGAATCCAAGAGGAAAAGACTGCAGCAATTACTAGGTCTGGGCAGGCACCAATTTCTGTCACTGCAGTGTCCTGCAGGTTGCCATGGTGACAACTGCTTCTCCCTGGGAGCTGTATAAATTCTGAAACATCACAACACAAAGTTGGAAATTAAAATTGACATTGTGGAGTCCTGCCAAGTAGCTCTTACCTTGGAAGGAAGGGTATGGAGTCCTTGAGGTGGTGGAATATTTAGAAAGGAGCTTAGAGTCTTTCCTGGTGGCTCAGAGGATAAACCGTCTGCCTGCAATTCAGGAGACCTGGGTTCAATCCCTGGGTTGGGAAGATCCCCTGGAGAAGGAAATGACAACCCACTCTAATATTCTTGCCTGGAGAATCCCATGGACAAAGGAGCCTGGCGGGCTATAGTCCACGGGGTCGCAAAGAGTCGGACACGACTGAGCAACTTCACTTTCACTTTCACTTAGAGATCATGAATTAGTTCACTGGGGACTATTTGGGCATATTCACTTATTTAGTAAATGGTTCTTAGAAACCTGCCATGTAAAAGTGTTTGACATGTGTATGTTGGATTTGTTGTTGTGACGTTTTTGAACTGATTCTTAATAATAATCCTTTCCAAATTATCATTTCTTCCAATTTACAAAAAAGGGGGAATGGGAGAAGACTAGCTTGATTCAATTTTCAGATGTCACACAGCAAGTTAGCGCCAGAGTTAATAAGACTAGAAATCAGGTCATGTGACTCCTAAACCAGGCTTCTTACTGCTGGCCAGTTTGACCCAAATCTGAACTTCTACAAGCTGCATCAGCAGAGGAGTTTCCAAAGTTAAGGAAGCAGAAAAGATATTAGCAACAAATATATTTTGAGCACTCGTTCTCAGCCTTTATTTCCTCTAGGTTGTGTCATTTAATCCTTGCAGCTGCCCTGCAAAGTGGGGTAATTATCCCTTTTGTTCACAGGAAGGAATGGAGGCTCAGAAGGGTCGGTAACTTGACCAAAGTGGCACCTTTGACAATGCCAGGGCTGGAATTCAACCCCAGCCCATGTCTTCAAAGCTTGTGTATTTTCCACTGTACCACAAGGCCCCCCTATGAATGGTCCAATTAGCAATCATCTAGAGAGGATAATGAATTAATAAGTATGTGGGTACACATGTCCAACTAAGGGTCAAATGATCCTGGAATACAGAGGAGGTAAAATTTACATCTCCCCCGAGAGATGACAGTGTAACCAGGGAAGTAAGACTAATTCACCAAACAGAGGGAAATCCAAAATAACAGGTATTTAAGTGCAAAAGGTATAGTCTGGACTTCGCTGGGAAGTAGAATTTCATGGTGGGAGTGGGGTAGGGGAAGGTCATTTCTGTTACATCATTTCCATTACCAGTCCTACCTGGACCTGGAAATCTGAAAATCTGTAGTTTTTTTTTTCTTTTTTTTTTTAATTTTATTTTATTTTTAAACTTTACATAATTGTATTAGTTTTGCCAAATATCAAAATGAATCCGCCACAGGTATACATGTGTTCCCCATCCTGAACCCTCCTCCCTCCTCCCTCCCCATACCATCCCTTTGGGTCGTCCCAGTGCACTAGCCCCAAGCATCCATTTTAACAGACTTCCCAAGCAATGTTGAACCACAGCAGCTTGAGATAAATAAAACTGCTCATGATGTAAAGCAGTTTTATTTAATAAATAAAGATATCTATCTTTATATAGATGTAAAGATAAAGTATCAATTTATAGATAGATAAAGTATCAATTTATTAATACAGAAAGAAAAATAAAGTGCTCTAAGGAAAGGAAGGCCCTGAGACTAGAATGTCAGCTCCCCACAGCTCTCTTTGCCTTGTTTACAGCTGGATCTCCAGCACCTAGAACAGTGCCTGGTACATGGAGGTATTCAATAAATGTTTGTTCAATGAATGGATGGATGAGTGGTCAGATTCCAAAAGAGTCTTAAGAAACAGAAGTTCTTTCCATCCTACCCACCTAATGTCTTATATGGCCCAAGACTGCTTGACTTAGTTGTTGTAAAGTTAATTTCAACAAAAAGTCCCTCACCTCTAAAGAATCAAAGGGATGTAAAGGACAGAAATCGACACCATGATGGGAAACTATAGTAAGGTGGAATACACGCTAGACTTGGAGTTGGAAAAGCTGTGTTCACCTCCAAGCTCTGCTACTTCTCAGTTCTGTGATTAGAGACCAGTCATTCAGCGTCCTGATTTCATCCACTGTTGTCAACACTGGAAGGCTCACTGTGAACCAGACGCGCACATTCACCGTTCAAACCCCACTCTATGAGGAAGTCAGGCTTCAGGTGATGCATCCAAGGTCATACGACTAGTAACACCAGCCTGTTAAACCAAGCTGACACCGGAGTCCATCCACCTAACCAATACTCTAGATTTTCTCTACAGAACAAGAGGAATTATCATTTCCTTCCGTGGCTGTTGCCTGGGTTTAAAAAGCCAGAGACATTTACTGACCTTTTATTGAATCCATAGTAGACAGTAAATGTAGCTGCTTTTCAAAGTCACTGGGGAACTAGGAGGAAAGGCATTAATACCACTGCAGTGCTGTGCTTTTCCGTTTTGCCAAGCCCTGCCTTGTGCATTATCTCTACCTGTTATGTTACTCCCTACCAACCTGTGAGGCAGAGGAAGTGCTATTATTATTCTAATTTTACAGTAGGGAGCACTAGGTCAGGGACGTTAGAAGGCCTGGCATCATCACACAACCAATTATCTATAGAATGGATGTAAAAACCCCCAAATGCAAGCCCCTAGCATCAGCCCTGGGCTATTCCAAAGGCTGAGTGCCCATCTGAATAACCGGTCAGTGTGACTGCCAGCCACTACGAAGATGACCAGTTTGTCTCCAAGAGCAAACAGCCAATTCATTCATTTCTCTTGAGAGTGAAATTGCCCGTCACCCCCAGTGTGCTGGCTCCATGGTTGGGCAGGATCTAGCTGGCCAGGAGCCCTGGATGTTGGTTATTACTCGGGGGCAGGAAGGAGAGCAGGCAGAATGGAACAGACTCCCAGCTATAATGCTTACACTTATCTCAGCAAGAGGTTGAAAGCAGAACTCCTGGCAGTAGCCGGCGGGCTCTCATCATCCCGTTTCTACCCCGAGGGTCTCGGGAGCACCCCTCAAGCACAAGAAAGTCACTTGATTTTCTTGGTGCCATTTTCAGCCAGCACCCTCTGGTGACCATGGCCTTGTGCAGTCCAAATAAAGCACGTCTATTAAACTGCTGCCTGTTTTTCCATTTCTCTTTACAGACTGATCCAGAACACTAAAAACCTGGTGCACATTGAGGCTGGAGCGTTTACAAATCTCCCTCGGTTAAAATACCTGTGAGGAATTTTCCTTTTTAAGCAATAGGGGCAGGGGATGTGGGCATCTGATGAAAACTTAAACAGTTAAAAGGTTGGGAAGAATTTTTAAACCACATACTTAGCATTATTTGCATGTCTGTCTTCAGCTTTCTGATTAAAAGCTAATCAGCACTTCCTATTAACCACTATGCTGGGTGCTTTTGAATACATGTAAGTGGTTCCCGACGTTTTCTTTGTCCCAAACCTCCAAGAAGGATATCACCCCCTTGCAATGATTTTCAAAGTGATGGTGGGCATAGGGCAGGGAGGTCAGGACACTTTAAAAAGGGTAAGTCGGACTCTCTAAGGTGAGGTGGTGATATAGACAGGGCACAGGTGAAAGTGGAGAGGCAGTTCTGATTTGACCCCCATCCATGGTTAAAAATTCCTGACCTCATTTCCCTCATGTGTTCGTTCATTCACTCAGCGAATTTTAAAGTATTGCCTTGAGTAGGCCTTGTGCCATAGAAACCAAACTGTTATTTTCTATTTCCCATTAAACCTTATTAAGCCCACTAGTTAGCATTACAAGTTGACTACCACTGTAGCCTAGCAGATTCATCACCTTGCCAGCAAAACAAGAATCCTGTAACGGGATACAAATCTATAAACTAGTCACCCTGGATCTTTTCACATATCAAGTAATCATTTATTCACAGACAAAAAAATGAACATTTAACCCTCTGATATAGATGTCCATTCTCTCTTCTTCCTGATGAATTAAATTTCATAAAATCCCCAGAGGAAGCAAAGTCCACCACCTCTAGCAGCCCTGCCCTGGGCCACGAGCATAGCCCCTTTGGCTGCTCTAACTCTGGATGACAATTCCTAACTCAAGTGTACTGCTTTTCCAGACCTCCAAGGGATCTACAGGATGCATAAGCATCTGCAGTATCAAATACATTGGAAAAACATAAGAAAATCCCCAAACCAAATTTGACCACTGCAGCCCCTTGTTATCTAAGAATCACTGCTTTTATTAAACAGCATCTTCACCCCTAAAATACAATATTCCCCCAACCCAGTACACACTGCAGTCCAAGCCCACACTGCCTTCACCAGTCACAGAGAGGACAAGGATTCCATGTGATCTGGGGTAACAGGTAGGGAGGAGAACCAGAGAGAGCCAAAAGAGAAACCTGGACTCCTTTCTTCATCACCAGAGTGCTGGGCAGTTCAGTTCAGCTGTCCACAATCCATGACTGGTGAATTTAAAACTCGGCTGGGAAGATCCAGACGCTGGACTCCTCTCAAGGACTCCCATTCTTGTGTAATAAAATATCCTTCAATCTAACCTATCACTGAAGTCTCACTCCTCTTTGAAGGCTAAGTAAAAGGTGGGAGGAAAAGAGGAAGAGCCTTGAGTAGCTCCAAAACCAAAAGAATGTTCCATGATCAGTGAAATACAGGGAAGAACTCCCTGAATCGTAAGGTAGCTAAATAAAGGGAGATTTTTAATAATGAGGATATGATTTCTCACATGGAGATTAATCTTCCTGAAGTGTTTGAGTTAAAACCTGTTCTAAAGTGAGAGATGCTTTCTAGAACCATTAAGAACACAGAATATACTAATTAGCAAAAGGAAATGGAACGCAATACAATAGGAAACTGCAATTGATGCAATAGGAAAAAGACAAGCTGGAAATACAAATGCGAATGAGAAAGACAGAAGAGTTTGGCCCCATCCCTTAGATCTCTAAAAGGAGCAACTTCCCCCATAGTGTTAGGGGCTTTTAATTCTGATCCTCAACAGCCAGAAGTGTTACTGAGAGAGCCAAACTCCACATTTTAGTGAAAAGAGTTATCTGCATAGTGTCTTTCTACTGTTTTTATCTTTATTCCTTAGTAACAATCCCCTATACTCACTCTGCCCACATTCCCATCCTGCCCCAAATCACAGAAGCATCTGTAATACAGGCATCCACAAGCTTCCAGATGTTACGAAGATCTTCTCCTCTGAATTTAATTTCATTCTGTAAGTACCAGGCTGATTGCTATGCATAAGAGTTTCCTATTTGCAGCTGAAATTTAGAAAGTAAATATTTCTCATTTCATTCCTCAAGGGAAATTTGTGATAACTTACACATAACCACCATACCAAGAAATGCTTTTCAAGGGATGAATAACGAATCCATAACGCTGTAAGTAAATGCGCAAATTCAGGCCCTGCCATGCAGCTCCTACTATTCCCACTTCTAGCTTGAGGTGGGCTCTTTCTTATCTTTCATCACGTTCCTAACTCGCTGCTGACATTCTTTCTGACCTAAAATGCCAAGGGTGAGAGGAGTCATGTGGGATGGCAGCTAGGTCATCTGTTCCTGTGACAGCCAACCAACCCATTAAGTTCAAAATTAATCAAATGGGCCCTGAGGATTTACAGTGACCGAATTTCCAGCTGATGAAATTGTTCACTACATCGATGGACTGCTTTGAAGCTAAAAACAGACAGCCTGGAGAGCAGTGACTGCCCTGGTAACAAGAGAGCACAAAAATTTCAAGTTTCAACTGAGAAGAGGTTGGAAGGGTATTCTTCAAGTAGGTAGAGTAGCTGATCAAAGGACCCTGCTCCTTCTCTCTCTCTCTCTCTCTCAGTTATTTTTCACCTTCTCCTTGGAACCTGCTTACTTTGTTTCTGAAGGAACACCAACTATGCCCATTCCCTACATCCTTTCATACTTGAAAATAATGTCTTCTCATCTGGCAGTCACTCATCAGGGTACCAGGCACATAAGCCAATCCCTTCCATGCTCTTTCGTAAGGCCTCACTACTAAATATATGGTCCATGGACAAGCATCTATAGTGTCTTCTGAGAGCTGGTAAGAAACGCAGATTCTCAGGCTCATCCCAGACGCACCGACTCAGAATCTGCATTTTAATAGATTCGAAGTGATTCACATCACATTAAAGTTCGAGCTAAGATAACCCAACTTATTCTCTTCACTGTACACCTGCCTGACTTCCTTCCCGTTAGATCCCTGCCCTCTTCACATGAACCACCTTCCTTGGCTCCACCATTCAGAGGCAGAATCCTGGACACCATGTCTCATTTATCTCCAAAGCCCGGTGACCCGTGTTCAATTCTGCTCCCACATCCACATCTTCTCACTCATTCTGCTTCGGTTACATTCCACGGCAGGATCATGATAAGACAATCAATGACCTTAAATGTCCTTAAAGAAAGAGAGAGCATGTGCTGATGATGCAGAGATGAGGAGCTAGTTGTGAAACAAGAGAAGAGACCATCTCAGAGGATTGTCTTTTATACAATGGATTCTAGAAATTGCTATCAATGGTGCACTGCATTTGATTAGTAATTTTACTGTCAGATCAGATCAGATCAGTTGCTCAGTCATGTCTGACTCTTTGTGACCCCATGAATCACATCATGCCAGGCCTCCCTGTCCATCACCAACTCCCGGAGTTCACTCAGACTCACGTCCATCGAGTCAGTGATGCCATCCAGCCATCTCATCCTGTCGTCCCCTTCTCCTCTTGCCCCCAATCCCTCCCAGCATCAGAGTCTTTTCCAATGAGTCACCTCTTCGCATGAGGTGGCCAAAGTACTGGAGTTTCAGCTTTAGCATCATTCCTTCCAAAGAACACCCAGGGCTGATCTCCTTCAGAATGGACTGGTTGGATCTCCTTGCAGTCCAAGGGACTCTCAAGAGTCTTCTCCAACACCACAGTTCAAAAGCATCAATTCTTCAGTGCTCAGCCTTTTTCACAGTCCAACTCTCACATCCATACATGACCACAGGAAAAACCATAGCCTTGACTAGACGGACCTTTGTTGGCAAAGTAATGTCTCTGCTTTTGTTTTTTTTTTTTTAATTTTATTTTATTTTTAAACTTTACAATATTGTATTGGTTTTTCCAAATATCGAAATGAATCCGCCACAGGTATACATGTGTTCCCCATCCTGAACCCTCCTCCCTCCTCCCTCCCCATACCATCCCTCTGGGTCGTCCCAGTGCACCAGCCCCAAGCATCCAGTATTGTGCATCGAACCTGGACTGGCGACTCATTTCATATATGATATTATACATGTTTCAATGCCATTCTCCCAAATCTTCCCACCCTGTCCCTCTCCTGTCTCTGCTTTTGAATATGCTATCTAGGTTGGTCATAATTTTCCTTCCAAGGAGTAAGCATCTTTAATTTCATGGCTGCAGTCATCATCTGCAGTGATTTTGGAGCCCAAAAAACTAAAGTCTGACACTGTTTCCACTGTTTCCCCATCTATTTGCCATGAAGTGATGGGACTGGATGCCATGATCGTTTTCTGAATGTTGAGCTTTAAGCCAACTTTTTCACTCTCCACTTTCACTTTCATCAAGAGGCTTTTTAGTTCCTCTTCACTTTTTGCCATAAGGGTGGTGTCATCTGCATATCTGAGGTTATTGATATTTCTCCCGGCAATCTTGATTCCAGCTTGTGTTTCTTCCAGTCCAATGTTTCTCATGATGTACTCTGCATATAAGTTAAATAAACAGGGTGACAATATACAGTCTTGACACACTCCTTTTCCTATTTGGAACCAGTCTGTTGTTCCATGTCCAGTTCGAACTGTTGCTTCCTGACCTGCATACAGATTTCTCAAGAGGCAGATCAGGTGGTCTGGTATTCCCATCTCTTTCAGAATTTTCCACAGTTTATTGTGATCCACACAGTCAAAGGCTTTGGCATAGTCAATAAAGCAGAAATAGGTGTTTTTCTGGAACTCTCTTGCTTTTTCCATGATCCAGTGGATGTTGGCAATTTGATCTCTGGTTCCTCTGCCTTTTCTAAAACCAGCTTGAACATCAGGAAGTTCACGGTTCACATATTGCTGAAACCTGGGTTGGAGAATTTTGAGCATTACTTTACTAGTATGTGAGATGAGTGCAATTGTGCAGTAGTTTGAGCATTCTTTGGCATTGCCTTTCTTTGGGATTGGAATGAAAACTGACCTTTTCCAATCCTGTGGCCACTGCTGAGTTTTCCACATTTGCTGGCATATTGAGTGCAGCACTTTCACAGCATCATCTTTCAGGATTTGGAATAGCTCAACTAGAATTCCATCACCTCCACTAGCTTTGTTTGTAGTGATGCTTCCTAAGGCCCACTTGACTTCACATTCCAGGATGTCTGGCTCTAGGTGAGTGATCACACCATCGTGATTATCTGGGTCATGAAGATCTTTTTTGTACAGTTCTTCTGTGTATTCTTGCCATCTCTTTTTAATATCTTCTGTTTCTGTTAGGTCCATACCATTTCTGTCTTTTATTGAGCCCATCTTTGCATGAAATGTTCCTTTGGTATCTCTGATTTTCTTGAAGAGATCTCTAGTCATTCCCATTCTGTTGTTTTCCTCTATTTCTTTGCATTGATCGCTGAGGAAGGATTTCTTATCCCTCCTTGCTATTCTTTGGAACTCTGCATTCAGATGCTTATATCTTTCCTTTTCTCCTTTGCTTTTCACTTCTCTTCTTTCACAGCTATTTGTAAGGCCTCCCCAGACAGCCATTTTGCTTTTACTGTGCGTAAGTATAATTCTACACATACAGTTATCATGTTACAAAACTGTGGCCAATACAGCCTGGACTCAAGAGTGTTGCAATCAAAAGAATACAGAGCAGCAACCAGAAATAATTTCAAAATAACTCAAATTCTTACTTTGCATCTCTTACACATCAGAAAGGAGTCTAGATCCTAGAAAAACTTCTCTAGAGTCTTTCTACTCCTCCACTTCCCTCAGGTACTGTAGCTCTTCTAGCTGTTCATAAAGCCTTTCTGACTCACCATCACCTATGGATCAGGAACTACTCATTCATCATGTCCCCTGTCAGGAACAGGGCATTTACAGAGCACTGCATGCCTTAGGATTTGGGGTCTTTCTATGTCTTTACCAAAGACACAAAAGACATGTAAGACCCATGTCTTTGGGAAGCTCACAATCTCAATGGGAGAAAACATGAAAGAATAATACAAGCCAGTAGACATTCACTGTGAGTGTGTGGTACACAGAAATGAGAAGTCTTGGAGAGGTTCTCTTAGGCTGAGAAGTCAGGCTGCAGACCTGAGTGAGACCTTGCAGAATCAGTGGCACCTGTATGAGTAAATATGATAAAAGTGGCTAATATTTATATAGCACTTATTAAGTGCCTGCTGCTGCTGCTGCTAAGTCACTTCAGTCGTGTCCAACTCTGTGCGACCCCACAGACAGCAGCCCACGAGGCTTCCCTGTCCCTGGGATTCTCCAGGCAAGAACACTGGAGTGGGTTGCCATTTCCTTATCCAATACATGGAAGTGAAAAGTGAAAGTGAAGTCGCTCAGTCGTGTCTGACTCTATGCGACCCCATGGACTGCAGCCTACCAGGCTCCTCCGTCCATGGGATTTTCCAGGCAAGAGTACTGGAGTGGGGTGCCATTGCCTTCTCCTATTAAGTGCCTACACTGTTTAAAAGTACTTTTTTAAAAACTCATTTAAATCTTGCAACCCTACAAGGTAGGGACTGTCCACCCCATGTTTAGATGAGGCAACCAAGACACTGAGAAGTTAAGTAATTCACCCCAGGTCAAGCTTTAGTCTCAGACAGTCTTGGCTCCAGAGTCATGGTCTTAACCATTAATGTGGTACCATATACAGAGAAAAAGGGGGTGAACATTCCAAGTGAACATGAGCAAAAGCATGGCGGTGGGAAGGAGGAAAAGAGGATGAGGCATATCTATTGGCAGTTGGAAAAGACATTTAGATGAATGGGGGGGTGGAGGAAACACTGGATTGCAGAGCATTTTCAATGCAGGGTTAAGGGGCTAACAGCTTAGAAATAACCCTGAAAAAAAAGTATTAAGAAGAAACCACTCAGTAGAAGAGCTTTTATTCAAAGATCACAAATAGCCAAGACTTCCTCTGATTCTGACCTAAATCTGAAAGTAATCAGGAAAACAGTAGCAAGGACTCCTCCCAGATATAAGCACAGCCATGGGAGAGGAGTGCAACGAGAATGGGAGGAAGAACAGAAGATGGGGAAGAAGACCAATAAGAAAATGAATGTTGAGATAAGCCATGGGGGTCTATGAGTTCACACGATGGGGCCGCCTCACAAAACCCAAGGGGAAACCAACGATTTCTTCTCACACGTCACATTTCAGCATCTTGTACAGTGTACAGGAGCTGCACAGTGTTTTTATTAGGGGCCATTAACTTATTTTAGTTATGATTTTAAGAAGAATAGTGCCTACCAGCAGGGCCTAATTGCCCCACTTCTGAAGTTAACGAGGACTGCAGCTCCATCTCGCCCAGGGAGCCCATGAGGGATTGTGCCTCCATCTCCCTCCTCACTCTTGGCCCTTCATCTGGAAGGGAGTGATTAGTCATTTGCTTGGCACTTATTCTCAGCTGAATGGGCCTTTCTGTACATGAAGAATCGTGTGGAGCACCCCGCTGAAAAAGGGTATTACATTCAAAGAGGAAAACCTTATTTCCTCAGCTATAAAGTTCAACTCTCTAATTAGAAAATAATGAAGGCAAGCCTTCTCTTCTCATTATTAGTTGTAGTTGAGATTTCGCTTTTTATGGAAGCGTTCCTGCCCTCCCCCCGCCCAGATCTTTACCAACTGTGAGCTCTTTTAATGAAAACAAAACACTTCACTTGATGCTGGAGAAGCTCAGTGGGGCTAATGCTAAAACTATGCATTATGCTCTTATGTCCCTTTAAAGCCATTTGGCTTTTCATTAAATCTCCTCAAGAGGCTACCTTGAAATGCCCCCCACCCTGAATGAGCAGGATTTGGCTGCACCACCTTTACAATATTCTAAATGACTTGTCATACCAGGCTCAAAAAAGGAGTCAACCTTGATTCACATCTGAACTCCTCACAGAGAAGGAAAGGTCATGGCAATCAATTCTCTAAGACCCTTCAGAGAAGGGTGGCCCGGCAAAGGAGGACAAGATCCCTGGCTGCACCCGCGATGAGCTGCAGTGAGGAGATTGTTGGGCCCTCAAGTAGAAAAGCCTGGGCATTAGCCCTGGCTCTAAGTCCACCTGGTTTAAGCCAAGTCACAGACCCGTGACAAACTTTCCAATGGCACTACTCATACCTCCTCGTGCAAACTCAATTCAGTCACATTGTGACAACCACACTGTATCACCACTTAAAAGCTCATATTTAGCAAGCCGATTATTTCACACCATCATGAAAACGTGTCTCATCATCTCTTTTTAAATACTTTTTTTTTATTTTGAAAAATTTAACTGACAAATAGAATCACTTTTCATTTGTCTTTCCACTGACGAAAGGAAAGAGCAGCACCATGAACACCCCTGCACATCTCACCTAGCTTCACCTACTATCATCGTCTTGCCACATCCACGCCGTCCTGTATATGTAAATATATACAACACATTTCCCTTTTGCCAAACCATCCAAAAGAAGTTTATAGACATGATACTTCCAAATACTTCAGCATTTATTTCCCTAAACAGAAACATTCTCTGGAACTACAACACCATTACACCTAAGAAAATCAACATGGATTTAATGACATCATCCAACTTACAGTCTGTGTTCAAATGAAAATGTCGACAGATTTTTTTTAAAACTCAGAATTCAAACATTATCCATAGCATTTTTGCTGTTATGTCCCTTAGTCCTCCCAACCTCACCCCCTGAGAACTGCCCTCCTGACTTCCTCTGCTCTGCAAAACACAAATTCCTTTGAGGGCTTAGGCCAGTTGTCTGGACTCCTCCAACTATACTGTCCTGATTAGATGTTAAATGTCTCTCTCTGCATCAGACCAGGAGGTGCATCATGTCACTCGATGCCACTCCTTGGCCATTTGGCTATGGAGGTACTGCCAGACCTCTTCATTGTAAGGGCATGTTTCTCCCTTTGTCATAATTCAGCAAACCATCATGGGATACTTTGAGTTCATGTGACCATCCATTGGCCAACAACCTTTCACCTAATTGTTTCAGCATTCATTCATTATTCAGTTATTATAGAGAGCTATAAAATGGTAATTTTAAATGTATCACTCCTCTACATTTATCAGCCAGCACTCTTCTGTATAAAAAAGGGTTGTTTTTTTTTCTTCATTCTCCTCTCTTTCTCTCTTTTTAAGTATCACTACAAAACATGGATTTTTCAAAAATGTTATTCAATGTATTGTTCTCCATTGCTATCATTATTATTTTGAATGCATGTCACCTTTTTATTGTTGCATATGGTAAGCTGGCACGAACTTGGCCGTAGTGGAGGGAAACATAAAAACTCAGTACTGCTGAAAAGCAAGAGGTGTGCTCATATCAGAGGGAGGAATTCCTTGCTACAGAGAATGTGAGTCCCACAAATATGGGAGAGTTCTGATGAACATCCAAAACTAGGGTCATGGCAGCATCCAGCAGTGACCAGAGACAGTTATCCACACGACCACTGCCAGGGCCCCCACTGAAGCAGTGTCTTCATGCATGAAGAAGTATTCAGATATAAAAGGATTTCAGCAAAGTATTATAAGAAGAAAGTGGTGATTTTAGGATCCCTCTTCTTTAGGATGGTGTTTGCATGGTCATCTGATAAAAATTTGCTTACAGATATACCACCACAGGGCAGATTTTCTAGAAGAGTGTGTTAGTGATTCCACAAGGTCTGAGTCCACCATGCAGCTTCTCTGACTTCTCTAACCCCAGAGAACTTCTCCAAGACTTCTCATTTCTGCACACCACACATGCTCACAGGGAATGTCTCCTGGTTTGTATTATTCTTTCATTACTTCATGTTTTCACTCACTGAGATTACGATCCTCTCAAGGACATGGATGGAGGAGGAAATAGCAACCCACTCCAGTATCCTTGCCTGGGAAATTCCATGGACAGAGGAGCCTGGCAGGCTACAGTCTATGGGATTGCAAAGAGTCAGACACGACTCAGTGACTAAGCATGCAAGGACATGGATCTTATGTATCTTGTGTCCTCAATAAAGACATGGGAGGACCCCAGATCCTAAGGTATGTGATACTTCCCCATTCAGTGGGGGCACTCTTTGAGACCCTGAGGATCTATAAACCTAAGCTAAGCTTTCTTCTTTGAAATCATTCAAAAACAAGTTGGCTTCATGATCTGAGTGGGAACTATGGCAGAATGTCTGAGACTGCTACTATAACCCCAGAAATACTTTTAAAGCCCCAGGAATAGTTAGGGTTTGCTATAAGGCAGCATTCAGAATTAGAGTGTCATCTGTGATGAAGTTCTAAAGCCCGAATCTTATTTTGAATAAAAAGGTGCCACTCTTTCTGAGTCACAATTTCTGACATTTGAATAGAGAACCTAGACAATGCTTTAAAGTAAGGTGCAGTTATTGTAATAGATGAGAGAGAAAAATTCATTTCTATGCCTGTGACAGCATCCTCAAGGCAAAGGAAGCCCTCCTCATTTAATTCTGACACCATGATGCTTTGGAGAAAACGATCTGAAGTGACTCTCCAGATGTTTTAAAGGGCATTTAAAGCATTCTGCAGGCTGACAGCGTGAGGTTTTCCACTCACATCTGTAATTTCTCCACTCATTTAATCAAAACAAGGCAGCACATTCTATTGTCTGCAAATGTTAAGAACAGAGCCGAAGAACAGCAGCTGAAAAGGAAATAGTGAGCCAGATTCTTTGGAAAGTTGGAAGAAGCAGAACCCAGAGTATAAAAAAAAAAATTTTTTTTAAGACAGGAAAAATGTTCAAGTACAAAAATGCAATGATGCCAACATAGACCAGAGGTGGCTGAGGGCCCCCAGGGAATGAGTACATTTGGAGCAGCCCAGGCCATTGAGCTGACCTGCTCCATCCAGGAGAAGAAAGGCCCCCACCTCAGCAGAGGAGAATGACAGTTCAATTTAACAGGTCACTGCATTTCAAGACAGGCTGTTCAGAGCATGGAAAGGGACATCTTTCCCTCTGTTCTGCCAGAGATCTGGAAGCCACTGTTAAATATGATAATAATAATTATCATAGGAGCAACACACTAAGCATTTACTTTGTTCCAGAACCTAGTTCTAAGCACTTAATGTATGTATATTGTTTTAATCTATACAACAGTGTTTTGAGCTCAAGACTATTATTATCATCCCTATTTTCAGATCAGGAAGTTGAGACTCGGAGAGGTTAAGTAACTTGCCTAAAGCAACTCAGTTCATAAGCAGTAGAGCTAGGATTCAAGGGCAGGTAAGGCTTGGGTTTGGGGCTTGCAGACTTACCTGCAAGGCTGTGCTTAGAGCAATGGCACTGTAGGCCCCACAAAAAAGTCAACTGGAAGATCCTAAGATGTATCAAAAGTGGTGAGGACTGGGCATTCAGACAAGTGCTGGCAGCTTTGCTTTGCAAGAAGCACAGTAGGGACTACCTTTCCTACAATGGAGCTCCACCACTAAGAAGGCAGGACCAGACTCTGGACTCAGTGCTGTCCAACAGACCATCTGATTTGCACCATGAAAACAATGAGAGCTGCAGCATCCTATTACATACAGCCTAGGGCAAGGGGTCGCAAAGTGGCATGCCCAAAGCTCACTGGGAGAGCTTGCTATGAAAGTGCCTTTGCAGACTTCTCTGGTGGCACTGTGGTTAAGAATTCGCCTGCCAATGCTGGAGACATGGGTTCAGTCCCTGACCTGGGAAGATCCCCCATGCCGCGAAGCAACTAATTCTGTGCACCACAGT
Organism: Bos javanicus; assembly: GCF_032452875.1. NCBI lineage: Eukaryota > Metazoa > Chordata > Mammalia > Artiodactyla > Bovidae > Bos > Bos javanicus. Next base: position 30,886,704 of record NC_083878.1, on the reverse strand, counting down.
TATTGAGCCCGTGCTCTAGAGCCCAGGAGCCACAACAACTGAAGCCCGCATGCCTGTGCTCCACAGCGGAGCAAGAGAAGCCACTGCGATGAGAAGCCCGTGCACCACAACTAGAGTAGCTCCCGCTTGCTGCACCTGGAGGAAGCCTGTGCACAGCAGTGAAGACCCAGTGCAGCCAAAAGATAATTACTTGTTAAAAAGGAAAGTAACTCATGACAAAATAATACGCACTTCCAAAAAATGTGCATGTTACTGGCTACCACAGCCAGGTTCTGACTCTAGGTCTGCAGGGCACCTCGTCAGTAGGTCTGAGTCTGAATTTCTGGCCAGCAACTCCAGATGATGCGGAGTCAATGGATGGAGGAGGCAGATTCGACAAACAGTAGACTAGACTCTAAAAGATCCAATTTCAAAAGTTCAGAGAAGAGACAGGTATGATTTCTTCATCTAAAAGAGATTATTATAAAGGCATTCAGCCCCTAAGATGACAAGCGGGTGACAAAGTGTAAAAGAAAAAGAGAATTCTAGTGGGATTGTGTGGAGGAGGTAAGAAGGTTGTGTGTAATTGCACAAGACAACAGACATAATCCAAATACCAATCCCCTCAGATTCTACAATATAAATGGTGAAGGAAACCATTGAAAATGGCATCCGATCATCCATTACCAAACACAGTTAAGAGCTCATGTGTGAAACTGGAAACAGGAGAACTGTGAGAGCAGAGGGAGCCAGACAAGGCTCTTTCTCCCGTGGCAGGGCAAGGCTACTGCTGCCGCCAGCCTGTTGACTGAGCTCCTGCTAGATAATAGCATTATGAGAGATCTGGGCGGTTTACAAAATGAATTAAATACGATCCCCTGCAATTTCTGAACTCATTATTTTGTAATCTCTATATTTTCTGAATTTCAGTCTCTAAATACCATGCTTCAACACTGAGTCCCACCTATATTTACTTATATGCTGGTTTGTCTCAGCTGTGTTGATGGAAAGGAAGGGACCCTCCCCACCCCCCCACACACACTATATACATACATATTATACACAGACAGATACAATGAAGTGAAATCCTGTGCTAGTTTTATTTAACAAAGGCTAGAGAAACCTTGCCAGAGAAGGCGATGGCACCCCACTCCAGTACTCTTGCCTGGAAAATCCCATGGACGGAGGAGCCTGGTGGGCTGCAGCCCATGGGGTGGCGAAGAGTCAGACACGACTGGGCGACTTCACTTTCACTTTTCACTTTCCTGCATTGGAGAAGGAAATGGCAACCCACTCCAGTGTTCTTGCCTGGAGAATCCCAGGGACGGGGGAGCCTGGTGGGCTGCCGTCTCTGGGGTCACACAGAGTCGGACACGACTGAAGCGACTTAGCAGCAGCAGCAGCAGAGAAACCTTGCAGACAGCAGCCACCTGAGGAGTAGGGGGAGACTGTCACGTCACCCCTTCCAGGCTGTCCCTGACACAGCCCATGCAGCTGCCAGCAACACTGAAAAGCAAAGTGAGCATCTTGCCAGATGCAGAAGCTTAACTTTACGTCACACCACAGCCCTTTCTTACTTGAGTCTTAAGCCATTGTTTATGGAGAACATACACAAACATTTCCATTTGAGACTGTGGCTTTCCAACTTGCTTGGCTATGGTTTACACTGAGAAATTCATCTTATATATTACCATTTGTCCATTCAATTCATGTAACATATATTCACTGTAATCCTCCCAGGTCCTAGGCACTGTTCTACATACAGGTAATCCTGTAGTGAACAGAATAATTTGAATTTTTGTTCTCATAAAGGTTACATTCTGCTGGGAGAGGTAGACAACAATATAATCATGGGTCAGATGCTGATAAAGTAAATCAGAGAAGGGAGAGGGAGAATGCTGGAATGCTGCGGAAGGGAAGGGTGGTAAATAGGGCAGTCAGGAGAGGCCACACCAAGAACATAACATTAAACGTAATTCTATAGGAGGAGGAAGAGGGGCCATGTGGATATTTCAGGGAAGAAAAGGCACATCAACCAGCAAAAGTGATGTGCTAGAAGTAGCCCCAAAGTGTGTTCTGGTCTCATTTCCACCAACTGTGGACTTTAGACAGGCCACTTTCTTCTCTGAGCTCCGTTCCTTCTTTGTAAAGCGAAAGGATGCACCTTGCTCCTCTCCAAGTTCTTTTCTGGCTCTAACATTTCCCAGCGTCTGTGTTCTAAGGCGTCTTTGAACTCAGATTAGAACTGAGTCTTAGTCTTAGTCTGGGCAGATTAATATATATGTATGTATACATATACTTTTATGTACATAACATAAACAGTGGTGGCACAAAATGTCATAAACAGCACTGCCCTGATTACATGCAACATACTCTAATATTTTCCGGTTTGTTCTATTTCATTTTGTTAAATGCTGATTGCACCCAACTAAATTGATGTCACTATCCAAGGGGTCTTAAATAACTATTCACAGACCCTGAAATCTTGGTTGTGGAACAAAATATGGCATCACTAACACCAAAGACTCATCTAAGAAAAAGAAACAGTAACTCGGTACTGGAGCCTTCTTCTGCCCTCAGCTTTCAGTGATCCGGAAAGCCCATACACCCACACTGGCCTGGACAGCCAGAGGGAAGACTTAAGTGTTAGATGGCTCAAGCCTCCAGTTCCAGTTCTGCCACTGTTTTCTCTGACCTTAAGCAAGCTACACGGCAACACGAAGGCTTAGGTTTCTGATCCGAATGGTGGGAATGACGATGAGGATTAACTCATAAGATATATGCAGAACATTGTGCATATATTTTATTAAGTGTTTATTACCAAACATTTAACAGATTAGTAGTGGTGCTGGTGGTGGAGATGGAAGTAAACTGGAGCAAGGAAACAGTCTCATCTCAGTGGGCCCTGAGGATCTAAAATGCTAGAAAAACTGAGCTACGTATTGTAAATGCCAGTAATTATCTTAGTAATAAATGTCACAGAAAGAAGACTGTGTGATTCCAAACTGTGTTTCTTTCGTTTCTAAAATCTCTCTCCTCCCTCTTCAGAAAACTATATGGAAATGGATTTGAAGAAATACAAAGTCATGCATTCAATGGGACAACGCTGATTTCCCTGTAAGTATGTGCTTGTTTCCCCAGCTCATGAATAAAAATGAAATATTACTCTGGCTACCAGATCACATTCAATCTTCAGCAACTAACTCAGGACAAAAATAAACTTTCAAGTGCCTGGTCCTCAGTGTAGCATGAGTGTTACTAGGCAACTGGCTGACTGGAAACCCCAGAGCACCCTGATATCAAAAACAGATGCAGCCTGGATACATTGAAGTTGACAGTTTGCTGAAATATTCAACACCCTCCTTTAAGCTCCTCCATCTCACAGCCCCCCTCTCTAGTCCCCTCACTTGGGTTGATGGTGTGTTAGAGGCAGCACGATTTCAGTGAAGAAATTCTTCCTCCTGGCCCCACTGCAAAGATGTTGGATAAGGCCATTTACCAGCCTAATCAGTCTCAACAGGCCCACACAGAATCCCATCTCCCTGCTGCGGGGGCTGGGGGCAGGGCTGGGTAAGGAGCTCATTTTTCACAAGGTGAGGGAGCCCTGCATTTTCACCACACCCTACCCTGGTCCCCATTGTGAACAGCCTTCAACTCTAGAGAAGCATCCCTGTTGCTTCCTTCATTGTCCTCAGCCTCTCTTTCTTTCTGTGGCCCCTTTACTAAAAAAAGTGGCTCATTCACAAAGCTGGTGGTGCAGGGGGTGGGCAGGGAGGGGTGCACTGCTTGAACCTTAACAGGTACCAAGTAAGATGACCATCACCCTACAGTTGTCAAGAGTAAAACCTTACAACATGTGAAAGGCGCAACTAAAGCCAAAGTTGAGGAGAGCAAATGGATGGAAAGGCTTTTATCATTAATAAGTCAGATGTATAAACTTGGGTTCCCCTGGTGGCTGAGACGGTAAAGAATCTGCCTGCAATGTGGGACACCCATGTTCAATCCCTGGGTCGGGAAAGTCCCTGGAGGATGGAATGGCATCCACTCCAGTATTCTTGCCTGGAGAATCCCATGGACAGAGAAGCCTGGCGGGCTACAGTCCATGGGGTTGCAAAGAGTCAGACACAACTGAGTGACTAACACTTTCACTTATCATGTATAAACCATGGTCTTCACCAGTGCTTCTCCAACTTTAACAAACATAATAACATGGAGATTGTTAACACAGAGATCCCAGGCCCCACCCCAAGACATTTTAATTTAGTAGGTCTAGGGTGGGGCCTGAAAATCTGAAACTTTAACAAGCTCCCTGGAGATGCTAATGCTGCCAGTCTGGAGTTGAGTAGCATAAGTATAAATATAGTACACTACATACTTTAATGATAAATATTAATTAAAGACCCTATTATACTGATACCATGTTATGTAGCTTGGTGGCTAAGAAAACAGATCTAACAGTCACTAACTGGGACTGAAATTCCAATTCCATCATTTATCACCTTAATCTTGAGCAAGTCACTTAACCAGTCTAAACCATAGTGTTTCATCCATAAAATGGAGCTGCTAATGGGTTTGTGTGGAGGATAGCCCACCAAAATGAAAAGCTCTGTGTTGTATCCTCAGTACTTAGCACAGTGTGTAGCATAGAGTAGGTGCTCACTTATTATCTGTATTACATAATTAATTATGAATGAATGGTACTAAATATGATTATGTTTTCATGCACTTAACACAGGTCTGGCACATTCTAAGTGCTCAAGAAATGGCAGCTTTTTAAAAAGCTGTCCTTCCTATCATGGAGTAGATTTTCCCTCCTTTTCTGGTGGACTTGAATTCAATGCAGGTTTCACTCTGGCCAGTTGAATCTGTTTCTGCTGAATTAAAATCAGAGGCCTATCCTCTCCGGGCACAGCACTCCCAGAGGCCTCATACTGGTATTGACGAGTGTTTGCCAGGCTTCAGCTGTGTTTGAAGGAACCTGCTATATTTTGAGATGAAACGAAGATGACTAAGCCCTGGTGTTTGCCCTGCAGGAGTTTACAGCCTAGGAAGAAACACTCCTAAATGGTATGTAAACTGTACACTAAGTAGTTACTAAAACAGAAGGCAAAGTATGGTGCCTGGCTGGAGAGAGGTAAAGTCCTCTGGGATTTCAGGGGCAGAAGAGAAGGGAATTAGAGAAAGCCTCATGAGAGACGCAGACCTTGAGCTGGGCTTAACTTGGACAAGCAGAGATAGAAGGAAAATGTGCTATGTTCAGAGGACAAGAAAAGCCCAGAGGAAGGTGCTTAGGATGTGCTCATAGCCCAGAAAATAGTAGCATTTAAAAAGTCCTAGATGTGGATCAAGGACAAAGCAGGAAGGACCTTCGATGCTGGGGTAAATAATTTGGACTCTGCTGTAGAAAACAAGCCTTTGAAAGTCCTGGGGTAGAAAGTATGAGAGGGCTGCTCAGGGAAGGTTGGTGGATGGGTTAGCAGAAAGGGCAGAGGGTTAGAAGAGCAGAGGGAAGGGGCAGACCAGGGCAGACACAGAGTCAGAAGTCCCTGAGGAGAGGGGGTACGTGAAGTCCTGTGTGGCCCTGGTCAGCTGCACAAGGAGGAAAAATAGGAGGACTGAGGGTACAATTAAGGGAACGCAATAGATGAGGAAAAGAAGCCAGAGCAAAGTCAGAGGTGAGGAGGCAGCCAGCAGGGCGCAGCTTTGGGCGGTGAGGGAAAGCAGGGCATAAGGAGGGAGGTCCTGGTCAACCCCTTTAGAGGCACTGAAACCAGTGTGGACTTCAAAAGGTCCCAAAGTCCCATTAGTATGAATGCCCCATACCTCATAGTTTCAAGAAAGAGGAAACCAAGATCACAAATCAGTTTGCCAAGAACACAAACCTATTTCATTCATTTATTCATTCAACACGTCACATCTATTGAGCATCACCAATATATGAGGCACGGTGTTAAGGGCTGGGTCTGCAGCGGTACAGTGGGAACAGTCCCTGCCCTCATGAAGTTTCTAGCAGAAGAGATGGACCAAAAGGCAAAAAATAAATGAACTCATTGTAGGCAGTGATAAATACCGTGAAGGAAAATAACTCATTACTGAGATCTGAGAGACCACAGCCAGGAGACTGACTCTAGGTGAGGTGCTCAGGGACAGCCCTCACCAAGGATATAACATTTAGGCTGAGTCTTAAGGATGACAAGGGGTCAGCCCTGGCAATCATGAGAGGAAGCACATTACAGAAAGAGGGACCAGCATGTGCAAAGGGCCTGAGTTGAGCAAGAAAAGAAGTTGATAAGCTCCAAGAATTGGGAGGAGGCTGGTGTGACTGCAGGGCCGTCAGCAAGAGGGACACTAGATGAGATCATCATGGAGACGTGTCAGGAGCAAGGCGTCAGGACTGAGGGGCCATGGGAAGGGGTCTGAATTCTCTTCTGAGGGGAAGGAGACCCACTGAAGGGTTTGAGCAGGGCAGAGGGAATAGTTTTCAAAAGAACTGGGCAAAATGTTCCAACTATAAATCCAGCCCCATTTCTGACCCCTTCCTCGTGTAGAGGCCTGTCCAGAGCTGTCCAGAACAATGACACCAGAGCACTGAAAAGTCCTCAAATATGCTAGTTACTAAGGCAGATATGGTGGAGGGGAGCAACCTCAGACGGTTACCCTCAGATACCTCCAGGGGTCCCAGAGTCCCTCCCTACCATTCCCTGGGCACCCACATTAAGGAAGCCTTGGCTGGAATCTGGGGGTTCTCCCACTGTACCTCACAAGGTCATCCTGCCTGCCTGTGTCTCTCATGCCTAGATGGCCATGCCACTCGGGAGAGTTCCCAAAGGAACCTGCAGGAAACGTGGTAGATAAATTTGATTTCTTTTTGGCCGAGTTACATAACGCAGAGTTATCATTATACAGAAAGATCCGAGTTTTAATAAAACATGCGAAAAGCTGTCATAAAATTTGAACAGTTAATTTGACCTGGCTGACACGAGGATTATTTGCTCACAGAGCCTGGTTTCCATGATTTATGACCACAACTGAACATAATTAAAACAAACCAAATCAGGAAGAAGAGCCAGGGAGGTTTGGGAAGGAAATTTTCTTTTGATTTAGATTTTAAATACCAATTGACTCTGACAACCTCATTGCTTTGAAAGTGGAAATATACCCAGGGGATGGGACGATGTGAGACGGACGGGTGCATTGTGATGAAAGGGCTGAGGCTTCCCAAGGAAAATGCTTAGTAGAAGCATATGGAAAACAGCCACCAATGGGTGAAATGCAGGGGCTTTTGCAGTTCTTAAATGGCAAGGGTGATGTGGAGTCTTGCAGAAAGATGATAAAGAAGATGTAAAGCTATGAGATGAGCTGCCTAATTACACAGGATCTTGCAAGGGAGGGGCAGCGGGTGTTGGTATATTTCTTTCACCACTGTAACAGTGCTACTAGAAGAATCATGTCCCGTGTTCAAAACCATCATGCCAAAAACGAATGGACACTGTGCCCATTGTCCAGGATTTTCCAGAAAGTTCTTTGAAATACCACCCTTCTCTTGTAGGAAGAAAGTGATCAAAAGTTTGATCTGGCAAGTCTGAGCCCAGGGACTCCTTTCCCAGCTCCCTTGTCCATCCAGAAGGGCCTGTGCTTGGAGACAGCACCGTCAGGGCCCAGATGGGAGCTGCTCAGTGGGGCCAGGCCAAGCTGGTCCTGAGAAGTTTACTCTAAGCTGTGGAATTCTGCAGGCAAGAATACTGGAGTGGGTAGCTGTTCTCCAGGGGATCTTCCTTGACCCAGGGATCGAACTCCAGTCTCCTGCATTACAGGCAGATTCTTTACCATCTGAGCTACCAGGGAAGCCCTAAAAGGAACAGAAGCCCTCAGGTGGCTACTCCTATTGCAGCTTTTGAGTTCCTTAAGAGTAGTGGCCTTCAACCCTTTTTTTCCCTACAACACACATACCTAGTGAGATCAGACACATAGCCGAGACTGGTGTAGGAGGCAATTTTCTATACAGACTGTTCTTCTTCCCCTTTGTCACCCACCGAAAAAATGTACATGCATGTATGCTCGGTCACTTCAGTCATGTCTGACTCTGTGTGACACTATGGACTGTAGCCCGCCAGGCTCCTCTGTCCATGGGATTCTCCAGGCAAGAATACTGGAGTGGGTTGCCATGCCCTTGTCCAGGGGATCTTCCCGACCCAGGGATCGAACCCCAGTCGCTTATGGCTCCTGCTTTGGCAGCCAGGTTCTTGAGCACTAGCGCCACCTGGGAGGCCCAAGGAGAAATACACAGCTGCAACAAAAAGTCCAGTTAACACGGTGAAAGGGGGTAGCTCTGAACGGACGCTGCTTTTAAGATTTGCAAACCTCAGTATATTACTATTAATAGACACTGAGCTCTCCAAGGTCGTGATGGCTGCGAGCCTGGTACAGAGCGCGCTGCACCCGCACCCTTCAGCCTAGAACGCTGGAGCAGCATTTCTGCCCTGCCCAGCTGCCTGGAGTAAACGTGCACAGCTCCAGGGCAGCAGTGGGAGTGCTTTCAGTGGTAGGACAAAGGGTTCCACTGAGAGAGGGGGAAACTGCAGGGAAAGGGCAGAGTCAAACACCCAAGATTTCACAGTTGTGCCAAAGACAAGAATGCCGTTTTTGCATTTTACCCACAGCCCCTCCTTGTCGCCTCCACCCCCGAGCACCACATACATGGGCTGGCCCGAACGTGCATGCGCACAGCTTTGACTGTTCACATATGAGCTGAAAAACCCACTAAGGGCTCTGTCCTTCCCCACAGGGAGCTAAAGGAAAATGCACGCCTGGAGAAGATGCACAACGATGCCTTCCGGGGGGCCACGGGGCCTAGCATTTTGTGAGTACACTGGTGCCGCCTCCCCTCCTTGCCCGGTGCACCCCAACAGGCCTGTTCAGGGTGTCTAGTCACATCATCCCCAGCTGGGTTTGCAGGGGAACCAGTCTCTGCATGGGAAAGGACTACCCTAACAAAGCACCACCCACTAGGGATTGAAACAACAGAACTGTGCTGTCTGCAGTTCTAGAGGCTCAAGTCTGAAACGAGGCTGTCAGCAAGCCGGCTTTCTCCTGCGGGCGGCGAGGGAAGGACTTATGCCAGACCTCTCCTGGCTCCTGGTAGCTCCCTTTGGTTGTGGCAGTAGAACTCTAGTCTTCACAGAGTATTCGATGTGTTTCTCTGTCTCCAAATTTCCCCCTTTGTATAGAGATACCAGTCATATTGGATTAGGCCCCATCCTCATGATCTCATTGTAACCTGATTACCTCTGGAAAGATCCTATTGCAATTAAGGTCACATTCTGAGGTACTGAGAGTTAGGACTTCAACATATGAATTTGGGTGAGACACGGTTCAATCAGCATCAAATATGGCGGGCCTCTTCACGTGCTGGCAGAGGGGGTCCGGTGTTCCCTGGTATTCCCTCGTGAGAATTAAGGTTGAGTGAGCTGCTGTTGTGTCAGGCTCTCTGAGGATGCAAGGAGCAGAGCGAAGTTCCCTCAGTTAATGGGCATTGAACATAAGGACACATGGGAACATCAAGACGAACAGGAGATTGAACCAGTAGTCTCCCGACAACGCCTTGGGAAGCCAGAAACATCCTATAGAAAACAATTGCAGCTGCAGCCAGACTTCAAGGAGAAATGCAAGAGGGCTCCAAACACGCCGCAGCTCTCACAGCAGAGGCCGCCTCACCTCTTCGCAGAGGTGCCGGACCACTACTTCCTACTCTGGCACCCCATCACTAATGCCTTCAAGCACGGCTTGAACACATCCTGTTTACCAGGCACCACGCTGCAGAGACAGTGGTGGGCTCTGGTTGATGCCCTATAAAAAAACATTACACTATGGAGGGGAAAGAATGATGAACAGGCAAAGTGATAAACAGGCACATGACTTTAAAATGAGAAAAGTATTAAGATGAATGGAGAGAGTAGCATGGAAGCACATACACTAACATAGGTAAAATAGAGAGCCAATGGAAATTTGCTGTATGACTCAGGGAACTCAAACTGGGGTTCTGTATTAAACTAGAGGAGTGGGAAAGGGTGGGAGGTGGGTAGGAGTTTCAAGAGGGAGGGGACATAGGTATATCTATGGTTAATTCATGTTGATGTATGACAGAATCAAACCAATATTATAAAGCAATCATCAATCAACTTAAAATAAATAAATATAATTATTAAAAATGAGAAAAGTACTAGAAAGACAGTGAGCAGTGTAGTACAGTTCATCTGTTTATTCATTCATTCATTGATTTTTCCAATAACTGTATGTCCATACTATGTGCCAGGCACTGAATTAGGCATCAGGGAAACGGCAGTGAGTAAGAAAAGACAAATGTCTCTGCCTTCATAGAGTGGGGAAGATGGACAAGGATCAAATGAGTAAAGAAAATATGTACTACACCAGATGGTCGTGGAGTGGAGAAACTTAGCTGGCTGGGCGAAGAGAGTTCTCAGGAGGGGCAGTTAGTATTTTCAGGAGGATGGTCAGGGAAGACTGTCCTGAAAAAGTGATATTTAAGCAAATACCTGAAAGAAAGGAGAGAGCAAAGCTGTGTGGGCATCAGCAGGAAGAGCATTCCAGTTGGAGGGAACTGGGCAGGATCTGCACGTGTTGGAAGGACAAAGAAGAGAACAGTGTGGCCAAGTGAGCCAAGGGGAAGGGCCCAGAGCAGGGCAGAGAGGTGGCGAGAGCCAGGTCAGGGGCCTATGGCTACTCTTTGAGTGAGGTGAGGAGGCGCTAAGGTTTTGATGAGAGGAAGGAATGAACTGACCCAGTTACTCTTTATACCCCAGCTCCTGCCAGTATCTACTCATGATCTTGTCTACTTTTCTATATTCCCCCATTATAAGCCCCAAACTCTACTTCTTAGCCCCTGCCACTCTCAACTCCTGCCTCCTCCCTAACTCCTCTTTCCTATCAACTCCTGACTTCCTTTGGTTCCTAGCTCCCACCACTATCAACTCCTGTTATCAGTCTGACTCTACTTCTTTCCTATTACCCTGAGTCTCTTGACGTCCTAACTCCCGCCACCAAAACTCCTGCCCTTCTCCACTCCCTAACTTCTGGCACCATCAGCCCTACCTCTCTGTTCTCCGCTCCGCCTCATAATTTCTGCTTCCTCGTGGCTCCCACTTCCTCGTGGCTCCTGCTCATTGCTTTCTCTGCTGTCTCTCAGCTTCTGCCGTCCTACCATAGGGGTTCCTGTCTACATGTCTTGTATTCAAAGTACTCCGGGCTAGCACACCCTACAGGCAGAGTTCTTACAGCAAACTGGCCACCTACTTGGGCAATGAACAGCTAGGAGAGTTGCCTTTGGTCAGGTATAAGAATGAGTGAGCATGGTTGTAAGACACTCAGCGTGACAGTTTTTCCCTTGAAAAGCTGCTCAGCCCACCTGCTTGGAAGTGACTGTGAGCCCTGTGGGCATTTACTTTGACTTTTTCAGAACAGTGGAACCAGGCCTAGGTCTCTTTACTACCCAAATGATTATCTGCATTATGCCCTTAGGGTTTATAAGCATCCCTCCCATCCATACCCCCAAAATATTTCCCCCATAAGTCACTCAGTGAAACGGAAAATCTATCATCAGAGATTTACTCCTTTGTAATGAGACCTTGACATTTATAGAATCCTAACTTAAAACATATTACTTCCACTCCAAAATAATAAAAACAAAAAAATTCACCAGTCCTGTAAAGAATCAGGTACTCAATTCCTAATACATCTAACAGAAATACTCTGTAAAACGGAATGAGAACACTGGTTACCTAAATCAATAAGGGCAGAAAAGCAGTAAGAGTCTGCCATCCCCGAGGCAAATTCTGCCACCCTGATTACTCCACCAAGGACCAACCCTGGTCATCACTCCATGGTGTCAAGTTCATCTGTCCATCGATCACCCACTGATCCCATCCCATGCGCTGGGCACTAAGTACTGGGTCAGGGTGCTGAAGGGGGTGGTGCTGCCTGAAAATCTTCATAGTGTATCAGCAGGAAGACAGGAAGAATTTTTAAATGCCCACTTGTTCTTCCTTCTCACATTTAATTTGTTTGGAGGTTTCTTGCACATTGCCTCAGGTTTAGAAAAGCTAAGGGGTTCAGGACCTTGTTTGAAAAACCCTGAGCTTTCCACACAATTCTGCTTGCATGAGTGTTCGCTTGCTTTGGACTGATGAATCCAGTTTGCCTTTAGAGAAGGTAGATGATGGCTAATGCCACACAGTGGCTCTTAATAGCATAAGCAGCCTGTGTATCCTGAAAACCTACTCTGTGGAGCTTGATCCACAAAGAGAGAGGCATCTGAAGCCCTAAATACTTCCCCCTGGGCTAGAGCACAAAGCTGGTGTCACTGCATGTGCCTGCTCTATCATAAAGCAAGTGGTTATTTTACTTCAGCTAAGTGGAGGGAAGGAAAGGGAGGGAGAAAGGAAGCAGGAGAAGGGAGAAAGGAAATCCTAATGAATGGATAGTGGGGTCAATATGAGGGAAAACACAACGTAGCTTTTTTGAATTCAGATCTTAATGAGAGTAACTGAAACAGAGAATCAGGGAGAAAGCAAGATGGAGAAAAAATGCCTCAGAACCTAGAATGATGCTATTGTTGAGACAAAGTTTCATTCTATGAATCAAGTATATTAAATAAATAAGTAAGCCTTTCTCTTTTTTTTTTACTTTTCAGGGATATTTCTTCCACTAAACTGCAGGCCCTGCCTAGCTATGGGCTAGAGTCCATTCAGACACTAATTGCCACATCATCCTATTTTCTGAAAAAACTGCCATCGAGAGAAAAATTTACCAACCTCCTGGATGCCACACTGACTTACCCCAGCCACTGCTGTGCTTTTAGAAACTTGCCAACAAACGAGTAAGTAAAAAAAACAAAAGGTAGAGCCTGCCAAGCGTGGCAGAAACTCAGATCTGAAAATAGTCAGCTGGTCAGCAGCATCCTGCCCTTTTACTGCCTGCCGTCTAAACCAGCTCCACAGTCACCCGTGGTCATGGGGTCACTCTCAGACAGACAAGAAGAAAACGAACTGTCCTGTGCCTCCTGAAAACTGACTCCAAAGAGTCGATTCACCCTGCAGCAAAAAGACCCTGGTCACTTATTCTGAGCTAATTCAATTAGAGCCTTAAATCAGGCTATAACTACAGTTGCAAAATGAAGTACAGAACTGGTACCTCAAAGATCAAGTAGCTCTAATCCTTATCAAAGAGCATCATTTCTAAAGAAGTGGGGGAAGTAGGCTCAATAAGGTCAATTTTACCTAATGTCTTAATCTTTAGTTAAAAAAAAATACACAGAACACTACAGAAGGTTTTCACTGCTTTTTTTAAAAAAGCTATTTCTCTCCCGGCAGAAGACTATCTTCTATTATAGAACAGAATCCTAGCTCCCTAAGGATTAGCTTGGTATGAGAATGGAAAAGGCAGAAGCTCCTGGCTGGTTTGGGGGTTTGTGACCAGTGCTGGCTTCAGGGAGGTGGGGTGGTCTTACTGATTCAATTAATTCACTTCAGTCCGGAACGGAATGGCAGGGTGTGAAGGATTTTATTCTTTCCTTAAAGCACTCTCTTCCAGATTTTTTTCCCACTGTAATGCATACAAAGAAGTACTTTTTTTTACATTGCAACCAGTAAACACGACACATGTAACTGAAATAAAACAGAGCACTACTTAACTGTTTCACATGTGAGACACTGTTATTCTTTTTTTCTTTCTTTTGCATAATTTTATTTTTTTTAACTCTTTGTTCTATATTGGGATATAGCTGATTGACAAACAACGCTGTGATAGTTGCAGGTGAACAGTGAAGGGACTCAGCCACATGTATCCGTGTATCCATTCTCCCCCAAAACCCCTCCCATTCGGGCTGCTACCTAACACTGAGCAGAGTTCCATGTGCTATACAGGAAGTCCTTGTCGGTTATGCTGGTTATCCAGCATACACTATGTTCTCTTGTCTATTTTATTTCATGTTTGTTTGCTTTCAACGCTAGTCTTGATTCACCTTATTGCTTTCATGACCCACTAATGGGTCACAACTCACAGCTGGAAAAACATTGCCCTAAAAGAATATTATACAGCCTAAGAAGATTCTCAAAGAATTAATTAGATGAGGCATTAAGAGAGTGTCACCAGGAGGCAACTGTTTTGGGGATCAACCTATTTACAATTAATCAACCAGCACGTTATCTTCGTACACCCACTTCATACCTCGAATAGATAGGGAGGTATGGAGCTACCTGAAGTTTTCGGGGTAACCAAGAAGACAGGCCATTCGCTGTGCCCAGAAAGCTGTGTGCCACTAACTGAGCTTCAGAGAACATTATCTGAGTATTCACCGTGTTCCAGAAAAACACTGTGCAAAAATCTGAAGCTACAAAGATGAGTAAGAGCTCATCCCAACCATCAGAGCCATAAGCAGCTATTTGAGGACAACACAAAAGACAGCCAATACTTAGATGCAGTCCAGCAATTGTTATGATACAGCTGAGAACAGAACACAGGACTCTGTGAGAACAGAGGGAGAATTTCTAAATGGCAACAGGGCTTATGGAAGACTTCCCAGGAAGTGACTTCTGCTGAGCTCTGAAGAACAGGTAGCAATTAGCTAGACAGGTGTGACAGAAAGCATGCCAAGAAGATGGAAGAGCTTTTGTGAAGGCACAAAGGCAAGAGACCATGGAATGAAAGTCATTCAGAAAAACCAGAACAAGACAGCTTATGGTTACAGAGAGGAGGATGAGTGAGCAGAGGAGACCAGGGAGAGGTGAGCTATGATGAGTGTAAGGCCAAGTCGCTGAGAGGATGAGGAGCCACTGGAGAACTCAGAACAGAATCACTCAGATTTGCTTCTGTAAAGCAGCGCTCTGGGCTGTGAGTGAGCAAAGCTGGTGAGAGAACAACGGGGACACCACACAGCACAGATGCTGGCTTGGGATAAAGCTGATTCCGGACATTTCCACTTTTGTGGGAAAGGAGGCTGCATCCCTTCTGAAGTCATTGACATGTTAAAGCTTTAGTTCAGGGGTGTTTTATTCCAACAGATGAAAGAAGAGACTACCACCTATGGGTTAAAATAAAAGCAGTGGCGGGGCGGGGGGGGGGGGGGGGCATTACACAGCTGTGGGCCAGCACCAAGTGAGAGGGTAATGCAGTCACACAGCAGTTGTCTTGATTAGGATGACAAGTTTCAGCTGACCCCCTCTCTATCCCTGAAGTCAGAAACCTTGGATGCTAGTGAGGATGGAGAGCGTGAAGCTGGGCCAGTGGATGTTTGTGCAAACTCTGGGTCAGCCCTCTGCCCTGCAGCTGCGGAGCCTGGATAACCCACACAGCTGCCCAGGCAGATGGCCCCCAAACTCTCCTTGGTGTCTCTGATTAAAATTCCAAAAGAGAGAGAGTAGACAGAGCTGAAGGCCAAGAACAACCACATTTCCTGTTAATTGCAGATTGGTTCATGTGGAGCATCTCTAAGTATCAGATGCAGAGTCAGCATCAAACACACACACAATCTCTCTTTCTCACTCCCACTTTCTCGCAAAGGCGAAATAATCAGCTGAGTAACTTCTGAAAGTGAGTCCAGTAGGTCAAACAGTCCTTATGTATTCCCCACCATCCTGCTTTTACACAAAGTCATTCCTACAAGGGATTGCCTCAGTAATATCGCTAACGTGCTAAGTCGCTTCAGTCCTGTCCAACTGTGTCAGCCTGTGGATTGTGGCCCACCTGTAGGCTGCAATTGTAGGCTCCTCTGTCCATGGCATTTTCCAGGCAAGAGTACTGAAGTGGGTTACCATGCTCTCCTCTAGGGGATCTTCCCAACCCAGGGATCAAATTGGCAGGAGGGTTCTTTACCACTAGCGCCACCTGAGAAGCCCTGTTAATGTTGGAGAAGAATAATAAATAGAAATATCCATCTTGAATTACATTCCTCTTTCCTCTTCAGGAAAGGCTGGAATTCGCACAGCCTGCTCTTCTTCTCTCTGTTTCTCCATCCAGTTTTCCTTTGTGCTTCACCACGGTTTCATCTTAGGAATACAAGTATAGCCTTCTTTTAATTTCTTGACATTTACCCCTTTCCACAGGCTAAAGTTCTTAGAGGGAAAGATGGAGGAATAGGGAGCAACCACATTATATTTCTGCACATAAGCCAAAAAGGCTGAAAATTCACATCATTTTAAAGCCAGGTCCAGAATCTTCAAATCTTTACAAGATAGATTCCCAGTTATAATTCAAAGCCGTGAACTCTGAATGGTTATTTGTTCATCAAGGCTGATGTGGGGAGGAGAGTGGTGAGTAGAAAACCTTAATATGCCACAAAGTTATCTTTTAATGAGCACTGAAAAATCCAGGATTCAATGAGACAAATTTAAGTTTTTTCATCTCTAGAGCCCACACAAAACACTTAGCATTCAGAAGCATTTTATCTAAGCTGGAAGCACTCTAATGACAACTCGGAAGCCTTCACTCTCTCCCCTGGAAGTGTTTCAGTTAGGACAATGGTACAGAACACAACGCAGGTGTAATAGGGAAAGAATTTGGAAGAACAAAGCATAAACAGACATGAGCAGGCTTAAAGACCAAAGGCTCAACTGGTTTTTTTGTTTGTTTTTTTTTACCTCTTTCAGGCAGAATTTTTCATTTTCCATTTTTAAAAACTTTTCCAAACAATGTGAAAGCACAGCAAGGAGACCAAATAATGAAACACTGTAAGTATTTGCATGGAAGGAAACTCGGGGAGCCATGTCTCATTCTGTGGGCACCTTAGCGTTATCAGTGCCAACGATTTTCTTTTCATAAAAGTCTTGGTTGGGGCCATGTTTGCAGAGCATATTTTAATAGCTTTAAAATGGGATGTGTGTGTGTGTGTGTGTGTGTTTTTTACAAGGCAGTCCAGGTGATCAATTATCTCTTCAACTGTTTACAAAAATACTTGTAAAAACATACCTACATATTCATTTTACAGTCATATTAAATTCTCTTCCAAAATTAAAATTTTCTTTGCAGGTATTCTGATGTCACTAAGGACTTGTTTAATGATAGCCTCACTTGTAAGGATTTTTCACTAGTCATGTGGTCAGCATTCCACAAAGATTAACTGATTGTAGACAGCTTCTAAAAGCAGCCACTCCCCTTCGGAGAGACTTTGGCCACCTTGATCATTATGCTCTAGAGCTTAAAATTATTTAGACCTAAAACTATCACTGACACATATTGGATGGGAGCTGCATTTCTATTCTACTGACTGATATTTTTTAAAAGATTTATTTATTTGGGGCTGTACTGGGTCTCCGTTGCTGCTCGGGCTTTCTCTGGTTGTGATGAACGGGGCCTACCCTGCTCGTAGTGGGCAGGTTTCTCACTGTGGTGGCTTCTCTTGTTGCAGGGCATGGGCTCTCAGATGCACCAGCTTCAGCAGTTATGGCGCATGGGCTCAGCAGTTGCGGCCTCCAGGCTCTAGACCACAGGCTCAGTAGTTGTGGCACATGGGCTTAGTTCCTCTGCGGCATGTGGGATCTTCCCAGAAAGGGATCAAACCTGTGTGCCCTGCATTGGCAGGCAGGTTCTTAACCACGGAGCCATCAGGGAAGCCCCTGATTTAAAAAAAAAAAAAAAAAAAAACGTTTTCCTACTGCCTTGGCATTTCATATACCTTCAATTGTTAAGGAACCAGTGAAGTTGTTCGGTCATGTCTGACTCTCTCCTCCATCCATGGCATTTTCCAGGCAAGAGTACCAGGGTGGGTTGCCATTTCCTTCTCCAGGGGATCTTCCCAACCCAGGGATCGAACCCAGGTCTCCCGCATTACAGGCAGACACTCTACCATCTGAGCCACCAGGGAAGCCCACTGATACGAGAATGAGGCTCAGTAAGTCAAGGCACATTAAAATAGAAAAGGCTATAAATTATAACTTAATATGCTGGTTCTTTGGGGGGAAATTTAACCCAAAGGCATGACACTTTGGTGCAGCAGTAAAGGTGCGTGCCTCAAAAGTGTCCCGATGCCACAGTTGCTGTGATTTGCGAGTGTTATTACTTCCCTTCCACTCCCATCCCCCCCTCCATGCCCCTCAGGCTACAAAACCAAACCAGATGCCCTTCTAAGGCACCCTTCCAATCTCCATTCTCTCTTCTACATCTTTTTGTCTTTTCTCTTTTTTTCCTATCAATCTGCAAGATATATAGAGGCACAGGGTGGTATGATGGAAGGACCCTGGGCTCTGGAGCTCCTCAGACTTGGATATGAATTCTTGGCACTAATGTTCCTGTAACATTAGGTTTCCCTTGACAATACTTATCTTTTCTGAGACTTTTTTCCTCAACTGTAAGGGACAATAGAAACATCATTTGGCTTTCAGAAGCATGAGAGTAAAGGGAGTTTTTAAAGACTGTGACAGCTAAGGTACCTTATATTATAGTCTCTATTCTTCTATACTTTTTCCCTTTCATTTAGGTCTGACACCATCTATCCTCCAGCATTCCCTTTCCTCACCCTTCCCACTCTTCTCTCGCAATACTCTCTCCATTATCACCTTCCACATAACACTTTTGCAATCATATGGGTTTTTTTCATCAGTAGGAAACGACTTTTGGGTATAGTCTGTGGTACCATCAAGGGGTGTTTTAGGGGGAGGGGAGACTTTAGCTCAGTCTCAATAACCATCAGCCCCTACCACTCCACGCCTTCCCAAGTAAGCATCCAATCTTGAGTCTGCCATGCTAACACTGCAAGTCCTCTAGTCTTCAGCATTGGCGAAGGCAATGGCACTCCAATCTAGTACTCTTGCCTGGAAAATCCCATGGACGGAGGAGCCTGGAAGGCTGCAGTCCATGGGGTCGCTAAGAGTCAGACATGACTGAGCGACTTCACTTTCACTTTCCACTTTCATGCATTGGAGAAGGAAATGGCAACCCACTCCAGTCTTCTTGCCTGGAGAATCCCAGAGATGGGGGAGCCTGGTAGGCTGCAGTCCATGGGGTCGCTAAGAGTCAGACATGACTGAGTGACTTCACTTTCACTTTTCACTTTCATGCATTGGAGAAACCTGGTGGCCTGCTGTCTATGGGGTCACACAGAGTTGGACATGACTGAAGCGACTTAGCAGCAGCAGCAATCTTCAGCATCCCCCAAAACTACCAAAAATTAACACACAATCTAAGTAAAAAGAATGTGCTCCCTGTGAAAACATTTCTTGTGATAAATCCCCTTCCTTCCCTTCCCACCAGATTGCTATTCCTGAGTGTCTGGAGTTCAGAAATTCTAGAGCCAGCCACTGAGTCTTATCTGCTCTCCTTAAGATATTTTGGTGTCCTCACTGCTGTGGTTGGCCCCACTGTCCTCCTAAAACCCCCGTCTTTTTTCCTGTCTACTGATTGCTGCTGGAGCAGTGGTGCTACTGTTGCTCCTTCCTCTGCCTCAATGCTGCTAAGCCCATCCAAGTCCATTCACACTCTCTGCACAGCCTTCAGTACTAAAGACAGCTCCATGCAGGGTTTTGCCAACAAGCATGTTGATGCCCTCAGGAGTCGTCCCAGGGCACAAATGTAAGTAGCAGCAGATAGGTATTCAGTCTGAAGACAAATCAGCAGGGAGAAAAACCTAGATGAATGCCCAGTAGGGCAAAAAAAGAAAGAGCGAGGGACCAGGGGAGTGGAAAAGGAAACCTGTTTGATCTCTTAGTGATGTAAGTTTATTCAGAAACCATGGCAGAATTGTTAACGTCTTTAAATTAGTGCTTCTAGTAGCAGCTGGAGTTATTTTGATAAGGGGAACGTAGTAAAGGAAACCAAGGCAACAATAGTTGGAAAGTTCTCATGTGATGTAATGAAGGTGATTATTTTGTAGGAATCATCCAGAGAACTTGCTTACAATGCACATTCCTGGGCTCTGTCTCTAGAGAGTTTGATTCAGGGTCTGAAGTGAAGCCAAGGAATCTGCGTTGTAATGAACACTCTAGTGATTCTGATGGAAGTGGTCCAAGGGCCACACCTTGAAAAACCCTGAGAGATGGTGGAGTAGAAGAAAGTCCCCTGGACGATGCATATGAAGACCTCGTGTTGCCACTAGGTCAGTGCTGAGGGGCCTGGGCAAGGCACTTACCTCCTTTAATCTTGGTCTCCTTACCAATAAAATGAAGGGCTTTTCCCAGGTCCTTCATCACTCTGATAGCCACCATTATCTCTTTAAAGATTTAAAAATTAGGTAATTATACTGATGTGCATGGGATGAGTACAAACAAATATGCTAGGTATATTTAATAATAAAACGAGTGAGTTTCCTACGCAGTCTCCTGTGAGTGGCAGTAGTACTTTTCCAGTCTCAATCTGGTTTCTATGACACTGTAGCACATTTTTTGGTGTCCCAGGTCATAGATTTCTTTTCCCTTTTTTGGAAATCTATGTTCTTTCCCTTAGGTAATTGTGTTGCTCAAATATATCATTTTATCCAGTAACAGTATTAGGTACACACTCCCTTCTACAGAAAATGAGAAGTTATGTTTTGAGAGTAGAGAAAAATGCTCTTTTAATGTGTGAGAAACTCTGGGGTGAGATATATATTTGTAACGGCCCTGACAGAAAAATTATGCCCATTTCTCCACCTTTCAAGATTATGTTAGCTGACTGTGGGCAAAGAGAAAATTTGTAAAGCCTACATGCATCATGGGGCTTCCCAGGTGGTAAAGAATCCGCCTGCCAAGGCAGGAGATGTGGGTTCAGTCCCTGGCTGGGGAAGATCCCCTGGAGAAGGAAATGGAAACCCACTCTAGTATTCTTGCCTGGAAAATTCCATGGACAGAGGAGCCTGGTGGGCTACAGTCCATGGGGTCACAGAGAGTCAGACATGAATGCACAGCACACACACGCATCATCCTGTATCGCTCACTGTTCCTGCAGCCTCACGATCCCTTCCCAAGCCAGCATCACCCCGGTTTATTCATCCCACGACATTTATTGAATGAATACTCTGGGACAAAACTGTGTGAAGCACTGAGAGTTCAGACATAAACAAGATGGAGTCCCCTGCCTTCATAGTTATTAAAGAATAGTTTCATATACTGTTAAATAAGCCATGTATCATCACATAATGGCCATGTTAGTTTGAGAATTACAATAGTAAATGCAGCTTAGAGGAGGGGTGATAAACTCCTTAGAGGTGTAGAATCAAGAAAGGCTTCATAGAGACGATTATCTTTGAAGATGAGGAGGAATTCTCCAGAGAAATGAGGGAGACGGGGGAAGAAAAAACAACACATTCAAAGACAAAGGGACAAGACAGCAAAACCTGTTCTGAAAGCCACAAGTCTTTTCATGTGACCAAAGGGTTGCACAAAGGATTTGCAAGAGATAATTATAAGGATCTCTAACAGTCACTGAGTACTTACTAGGTATCAGGCATTATCCTAAAAATTTTACGTGTTTTAATGCATTTAATCCTTTAGCACAATACAGTGAGGGGAGGTGTGATTACTATCCTTATTTGACAAATGAAGAATTAAAGAACAGAAATGTTAAATAACTCTCCCAGCTGGTAAAAGCTGGAACCCAGGCAGTCTTGCTCCAGAGCCTATGTTCTGAACTGTATGGCACTATGGCTTCTTAAGGGCTTCCCAGGTAAGCTACATGTACAGAACAGGTCTGCCAATGCAGAAGGCAGAAGACATGCAGGTTTTATCCCTGGTTTAAGAAAATCCCCTAGAATAGGAAATGGCAACCCACTCCAGTATTCTTGCCTGGAAAATTCCATGGACAGAGGATCTTGGTGGGCTACAGTCTATGGGGTCGCAAAGAGTCAGGCACGACTGGGTGTGCCTGCGCACGCGCACACACGCAGCTTCTTAGCGATGAGGTTACAAGAGGAGACAGAATGCAGATCAAGGAGAGACTCAGAGGTCTTCACAAGGAGTCTGGAGTTCATCCCATAGCCAATGAGAAACTAAGAAATGTTTGAATTACTGTAATGTGCGTAAGACAAGCCATTCCAGTAGGAATATACAGATGGACTAGGAAGAGGGCTAAAATTGGGGGAAGGATGCCAAGAAGAAAACTAATGTAACTATCCCATTAGAAAGAATGAAAATCTGAACTCAAGCAGTAGCAGTGGGGTTGGGAGAAAGGGAGTGCCAGAGTGGAACCATTCCTTCACTAGGGACACAGTCCCTCTTCAGTCAGTCCACTCTCTGAATCTGACTCATATCCTAAGAATTATCTATTTTCAATTATTTCTTTCTATTGTTCATGACTCTGTTCTTCCTCTGCTCCTAAATTTCTTCTGAGTAACCTAACCTTGGTTCCATTTCTCAACTGGGCTGCCTGATTAGCCAAGGACTTCAGCATGTCCTCCCAAAGCTGATAATCTTCAACAGTGTGAGCCTTTCAATCCCATTTGTGTTCTACTGCAGACAAACAGCTTGATAGCAATTTGGTTAGCAACTAAAGGAGATAAATAGCTAAGAAAATGTCAAGAAAGTTTTTTTAGATTGAGCAAGCATAGATTATGTCTCTAAATTTGTTTTCCAAAGAAAAGAATGCTCTGTAAACAGCTTCATTAAATCCTTGCATCACTGTGTAAAATCTGCATATTAAAAAAAAATCTAAATGGCTTTTCATTCCCTTCTTAAGGAACTCCTACGCCAATTCAGAGTTCTCAGATAACAAATAAATATAAGATTGAGGCTGTTTTGACTTCGTTTCCTTTAGTTTGCTCTCCTTAAAAAAAAAAGAAAACAAAAAACCACTAGGGGCGATTTCTAAATGTTTTTCAATACCCAGAATCATAGAAAATCTCTTAAGTTTACACTGAGTCACAATATTCTTCTTACAGTTATTCTGCCATCTTTGCTGAGAGTGAACTGAGTGGCTGGGATTATGACTATGGTTTCTGCTTACCCAAGACACTCCAGTGTGCTCCTGAACCAGATGCTTTCAATCCCTGTGAAGACATTATGGGCTACGACTTCCTTAGAGTCCTGATTTGGCTGATTAATATCCTAGCCATCACGGGAAATGTGACTGTCCTCTTTGTTCTCCTGACCAGTCGTTACAAACTGACAGTCCCCCGCTTTCTCATGTGCAACCTCTCCTTTGCAGACTTCTGCATGGGGCTCTACCTGCTGCTCATTGCCTCAGTCGATGCCCAGACCAAAGGCCAGTATTACAACCATGCCATAGACTGGCAGACAGGGAGTGGGTGCAGCGCGGCTGGCTTTTTCACTGTGTTTGCAAGTGAACTCTCTGTCTACACCCTCACAGTCATCACACTAGAAAGATGGCACACCATCACCTATGCTATTCAACTGGACCAAAAGCTGCGACTGAAACATGCCATTCCAGTCATGCTCGGAGGATGGCTCTTTTCTACTCTCATTGCCGTGTTGCCTCTTGTGGGTGTCAGCAATTACATGAAGGTCAGCATTTGCCTCCCCATGGATGTGGAAAGCACTCTCTCACAGGTCTACATCTTAACCATCCTGATTCTCAACGTGATGGCCTTCATCATCATTTGTGCTTGCTACATTAAAATTTATTTTGCAGTTCAAAATCCAGAGCTGATGGCTACCAACAAAGATACAAAGATTGCTAAGAAAATGGCAGTCCTCATCTTCACCGATTTCACCTGCATGGCACCAATCTCTTTCTTTGCCATCTCAGCTGCCTTCAAAGTGCCCCTCATTACAGTAACCAACTCAAAGGTTCTACTGGTTCTCTTTTATCCTGTCAATTCATGCGCCAATCCGTTTCTGTACGCAATTTTCACAAAGGCATTCCAAAGGGATTTCTTTCTGTTGCTGAGCAAATTTGGCTGCTGTAAATATCGAGCTGAACTTTATAGGAGGAAGGATTTTTCAGCTTATATCTCCAACTGCAAAAATGGCTTCACTGGATCAAATAAGCCCTCCCGGTCTACCTTCAAGTTGACTACATTACAATGTCAATATTCAGCTGTCCTGGACAAGACTTGCTATAAGGAATGTTAACTGTGATATCAGTAAACACATTACTGAATTATACTTAAATATGGAAAAAAATTTATCTCCACCAGTAATATTAACAAAGAGTTGGTTTCAGGAAATTATGTGTTAGGCACATCAGGCAAAAAAAGACTCTCTACCTAGCTCAAAATGTGGTCCATGACCATGGCCCGTCTAAAAACTATTTGTCAAGAATACTGTTGGTAGCTTGATAGGGATTGCATTGAATCTATAAATTGCTTTGGGTAGTATACTCATTTTCACTATATTGATTCTTCCAATCCAGGAACATGGTATATTTCTCCATCTATTAGTGTCCTCTTTGATTTCTTTCACCAGTGTTTTATAGTTTTCTATATATAGGTCTTTAGTTTCTTTAGGTAGATATATTCCTAAGTATTTTATTCTTTCCGTTGCAATGGTGAATGGAATTGTTTCCTTAATTTCTCTTTCTGTTTTCTCATTATTAGTATATAGGAATGCAAGGGATTTCTGTGTGTTGATTTTATATCCTGCAACTTTACTATAGTCATTGATTAGTTCTAGTAATTTTCTAGTGGAGTCTTTAGGGTTTTCTATGTAGAGGATCATGTCATCTGCAAATAGTGAGAGTTTTACTTCTTCTTTTCCAATTTGGATTCCTTTTATTTCTTTTTCCTCGAATAGCCAAAGCGATCTTGAGAAAGAAGAATGGAACTGGAGGAATCAACCTACCTGACTTCAGGCTCTACTACAAAGCCACAGTTATCAAGACAGTATGGTACTGGCACAAAGACAGAAATATAGATCAATGGAACAAAATAGAAAGCCCAGAGATAAATCCACACACATATGGACACCTTATCTTTGACAAAGGAGGCAAGAATATACAATGGATTAAAGACAATCTCTTTAACAAGTGGTGCTGGGAAATCTGGTCAACCACTTGTAAAAGAATGAAACTAGAACACTTTCTAACACCATACACAAAAATAAACTCAAAATGGATTAAAGATCTCAATGTAAGACCAGAAACTATAAAACTCCTAGAGGAGAACATAGGCAAAACACTCTCCGACATACATCACAGCAGGATGTTCTATGACCCACCTCCCAGAATATTGGAAATAAAAGCAAAAATAAACAAATGGGACCTAATTAACCTTAAAAGCTTCTGCACATCAAAGGAAACTATTAGCAAGGTGAAAAGACAGCCTTCAGAATGGGAGAAAATAATAGCAAATGAAGCAACTGACAAACAACTAATCTGAAAAATATACAAGCAACTCCTACAGCTCAACTCCAGAAAAATAAATGACCCAATCAAAAAATGGGCCAAAGAACTAAATAGACATTTCTCCAAAGAAGACATACAGATGGCTAACAAACACATGAAAAGATGCTCAACATCACTCATTATCAGAGAAATGCAAATCAAAACCACTATGAGGTACCATTTCACACCAGTCAGAATGGCTGTGATCCAAAAGTCTACAAATAATAAATGCTGGAGAGGGTGTGGAGAAAAGGGAACCCTCTTACCCTGCTGGTGGGAATGCAAACTAGTACAGCCACTATGGAGAACAGTGTGGAGATTCCTTAAAAAACTGGAAATAGAACTGCCTTATGATCCAGCAATCCCACTGCTGGGCATACACACTGAGGAAACCAGAAGGGAAAGAGACACGTGTACCCCACTGTTCATCGCAGCACTGTTTACAATAGCCAGGACATGGAAGCAACCTAGATGTCCATCAGCAGATGAATGGATAAGAAAGCTATGGTACATATACACAATGGAATATTACTCAGCCATTAAAAAGAAAACATTTGAATCAGTTCTAATGAGGTGGATGAAACTGGAGCCTATTATACAGAGTGAAGTAAGCCAGAAGGAAAAACACCAATACAGTATAATAACACATATATATGGAATTTAGAAAGATGGTAACAATAACCCTGTGTACAAGACAGCAAAAGAGACACTGATGTATAGAACAGTCTTATGGACTCTATGGGAGAGGGACAGGGTGGGAAGATTTGGGAGAATGACATTGAAACATGTATACTATCATGTATGAAACGAATCACCAGTCCAGGTTCGATGCATGATACTGGATGCTTGGGGCTAGTGCACTGGGACGACCCAGAGGGATAGTATGGGGAGGGAGGAGGGAGGAGGGTTCAGGATGGGGAACACATGTATACCTGTGGTGGATTCATTTTGATATTTGGCAAAACTAATAACAATTATGTAAAGTTTAAAAATAAAATAAAATTAAAAAAAAAAACTATTTGTCACTGGCACATGATAACAACAGATTGTTTAGAAACTTTTACAGCGATTTTGACAGATTAATTTTATGTCTGCTGTATCTACTATTTCAAAAATGAGATGGTGTTTTGCATGACTGTAATTTTTTTTCTCATTTCATCCTTACAGTAATTTTTACTGCATTTTTACAAAAATATTAGTCCATAAGAGATTTGAAATTTGAAATAACTAGTCCTTTTCCTCAGACAGTTTGAGAAATATAGACTCTGGAGATGCACTGTCCAATCTGGTACCCACAAGACACAGGCAGCTATATTAAGCTAAATTAAAAATGTGTCTTTTCAACTGCACTAGGCAACATTTCAAGGGCTCAGTACCCATACGTGACCCGTGGTTACTATACTGAACAACACATATACAGAACAGTTTCATCATCACAGGAAGTTCTATTGGACAGTGCTGTCCTAGATATCTATTTATCCCACATGTAGATCCTAAATTTAATAATTATTAAAATTTTAAATTATATTATTAAAATTAATGTAAAGTAAGCATCTAAAGGCATATTTCATCCTGTTGGTCTGGCATTTAGTCTCTAAAGAGCAGTGAAGCATTAAATAGTAGGCTGTGAACTCCTTGTGGGTAGGAACCCTGTCTCAATTTTGCTTCCTTATCTCCTAGCTCAGGATCTCAGCAATAGCATGCAAAAAATGTGCTGAATGACACTGAAGTTAAGAAATCTATAAGAAAAAAAAATGTTTTATTTTTCTTTCTAGGGCCCTATCTTTTATGGAAGTAAAAGAAAATGCTTAAATATTTTAAAATATTTAACTTTCATAGTTTCTATCTTTGAAGGTATTGAAAAATATATCCAATATTTGCTAGAAGGTATTTTATTTATCAGAATTGACTCTTATAGGACAATAAAATTATGGTTTTAATTGCAATGCTTTTGTAAGTTTTTTTGACCCTTTAACTTATTGAAAGTTTATTATATGTCAAGCATCTTGATAAGTATTTTATATAATTCAACCCACTTAATCTCATAAAACTCTATGATGAAGATATCATTCACATTTTAGAATAGAGGAAAGCCCATTACAATTTGCCCAAGTTCTCAAAACTGATAAAAGCTTCAACTAATAGGATTCAATCAGGATGCCAGCCTTTTAACACTGTTTTCAGTTCAGTTCAGTTCATTTCAGTTCAGTCGCTCAGTCGTGTCCGACTCTTTGCGACCCCATGAATCGCAGCACGCCAGGCCTCCCTGTCCATCACCAACTCCCAGAGTTCACTCAAACTCACGTCCATCGAGTCCGTGATGCCATCCAGCCATCTCATCCTCTGCCGTCCCCTTCTCCTCCTGCCCCCAATCCCTCCCAGCATCAGAGTCTTTTCCAATGAGTCAACTCTTCACATGAGGTGGCCAAAGTACTGGAGTTTCAGCTTTAGCATCATTCCTTCCAAAGAAATCCCAGGGCTGATCTCCTTCAGAATGGACTGGTTGGATCTCCTTGCAGTCCAAGGGACTCTCAAGAGTCTTCTCCAATACCACAGTTCAAAAGCAATCAATTCTTCGGCGCTCAGCCTTCTTCACAGTCCAACTCTCACATCCATACATGACCACAGGAAAAACCATAGCCTTGACTAGACGAACCTTTGTTGGCAAAGTAATGTCTCTGCTTCTGAATATGCTATCTAGGTTGGTCATAACTTTCCTCCCATATTGGTAAATCATAGCCATCCAAAGGTTTAATA
The DNA here is from genome assembly GCF_032452875.1 of Bos javanicus. NCBI lineage: Eukaryota > Metazoa > Chordata > Mammalia > Artiodactyla > Bovidae > Bos > Bos javanicus. The sequence continues at coordinate 30,858,714 of NC_083878.1, read as the reverse complement.
TGTATTCAAAGTTCTTTTAATTTCCCCCAACATTTTATTGTGATATTTTTAAATATATGAAAAGTTGAAATAATTGTACAGTGCACACCCATATACTGAGACTCAACATTTTACTATATTGGTTTAGAAAATATCATGATAAGAAAAATAATTCTATATAATTATTAATATCTATCCAGTATTTACCCATCCATCAATTCTGATGCAATTTAAGTTACAAACATCAGTATTTGTCAGCCCTTAAACCCTTCAGTATGCTTATCATTAACTGAAGTTTAATATTTGTTTACATATTTAAGGTAAAATTTAAATATGATGAAATAGACAAACCCTAAGCATACCATTTAATGCATTTTGAGAAACGTATACACCCATGTAACCCAAACCTTCATAAAGATACAGAACACTCACCCTCAGAAAGTTTTCTCATGTCACTTCCTAATTAATCCCTCACCTCTGCCCTGCTGCTGCTGCTGCTGCTAAGTCGCTTCAGTTGTGTCCGACTCTGTGCGATCCCATAGATGGAAGCCAACCAGGCTCCCCCATCCCCAGGACTCTCCAGGCAAGAGTACTGGAGTGGGTTACCATTTCTCTCTCCAATAAATGAAAGTGAAACAAGAGTAATAATGCATTCATGCTAAGCTATTTTAACATGTCCAACTCTTTGCAACCCACAGACTGCAGCCCTACAGGTTCTTCTGTCCACAAGATTCTCCAGGCAAGAATACTGGAGTGGGTTACCATGCCCTCCTCCAGGGGCTCTTGTGTCTTCTGCATCAACAGAAGGGTTCTTTACCACTAGCACCATCTGGGAAGCCCAGGATAATAATGGTTATAATTTTTTTCCTAAGAGATGAGTTTTTGCTGCTCCAGAATTTCATATAAATAGAATCATATAGTTAATATTCTTCTGTATAAAGCTCTTTGACTCAACACAATGTTTTTGCTATTCATCATTGCTGCTGCTGCTTGAATCAATAGTTCATTCCTTTTCATTGCTGAATAGTATCCAATTATATGAATATAACACTGTTTTCTATTTTCTTATCAATGGATATCTGGGTTATTTTCAGTTTTTCGCTCTTCTTTGGCATTTGTTAAATAAATGTAAAATCACAACTAGACTCTCCACACATTTAGTCTGCTTTCAATCATTATGCCATTTTGTAAAGTATTTCAAAGTAGATTATAAAAAAGTATAAACTTTATAAAATATCTCTTTTCTATAATGTGTTTTTTGTATTTCTGACTTTTCTATTCCACAACTAGTTGCTTGTCTTTATTCAGATGCTGTTCTCTCTCTTGTAAGCAAGTGTTCTAGAATTTGTCTCAATGATGAGAGAATGCTAATTAGTCATGTTGCTATATACACACCCACATACACACACACAATAAACTTTTTGATTGATAATAAATCACAGAACCAAAACAACTAAGCAAGCAAAACAGCAGAAAGTAAAAGAAAAAATAAAATATATCCTTATAGATAACTTTAAATTATAAATTATACCTTTATTGTTTTAGCCTTACTTGTACCTATGCTCTGAAAATAACTTTTACAGCCTTTCCCATAAATACTGATCTTTACTTTCTACATTATAATTTAAGTTTTAACACGTAAGAGTCATGGTGTACTATCTTCCTCATCCTCACATCCTTTCATTCATTAGTTATCCCTTCAAATTGTCTTCCACATCAGTTCTTTATTTTGCATTCATATCACCATTCCCACATCTCAGGCCATTTCCCCTTCCCTCTCGAGTATTTCTACACCTCCCTCATTTTTATTCATATCTAACCTTTCCTATGGCCACACTCTCATACCCACCACCACTGATTCAGTTTACTTCAGTTCAGCCACTCAGTTGTGTCCAACTCTTTGTAACCCCATGGACTGCAGCATCTCATGGACAGGTTTCCCTGTCTATCACCAACTCCTGGACTTTACTCAAACTCATGTGCATTGAGTCAGTAATGCCATCCAACCATCTCATCCTCTGTCATCCCCTTCTCCTCCTGCCCTCAATCTTTCCCAGCATCAGGGTCTTTTCCAATGAGTCAGTTCTTCTCATCAGGTGGCCAGAGTATTGGAGTTTCAGCATCAGCATCAGTCCTTCCAATGAATATTCAGGACTGATTTCCTTTAGGAAGGACTCGCTGGATCTCCTTGCTGTCCAAGGGACTCTCAAGAGTCTTCTCCAATACCACAGTTCAAAAGTATCAATTCTTTAGCCCTCAGCTTTCTTTATAGTCCAACTCTCACATCCACACATGACTACTGAAAAAACCATAGCTTTGACTAGATGGAGCTTTGTTGGCAAAGTAATGTCTCTGCCTTTTAACATGCTGTCTAGGATGATCATAACTTTTCTTCCAAAGAAAAGTTCTTCCACCACTGATTAACCTTCCTAAAATCCTATCTCATCTTATTATATACCTACCAAAAATTCAAGATTCCCTCCCCAATCCACTAAAGTCAAGACACTGTCTTTACTTCAAACAGAGCAGGGCATACATAATATGTAATCCACAATGGTTTATCTCTTTAAACTTCTTTAGCACCTATCATCTGTATCACTTCTTTTTGTTCTACACTGATGGTATTATTATCTTGCATGTATATCTCTTATTTCACACACATTATAAATTCCTTTAGTAATTTCTCACCTACTTCTTTGTTTCTCCCACTATATCTATTCTAGTCTTACAAGTAAGGCAATTAATATTTTTAGCTGATTCACTTTCATAACTGAAATATAAAACAATCTTTGTTAAGGAGCATTTTCCTTATGAGATGGTCTCATAGAAAGTGTACGTTCCTAATTTACATAATCTCTCATACATAAAACATCAAATGCTCAAGAAATTTATATTTCTATCTTGTATTTTTGGGGTTTTTATTACCATGTTTGATGTACGCTGCAGAATGACTAAAAAGATTTAATCAATTTGGGGTAATTCATCTAAACTTACAAAATATTTTTAAAAGGCATTTTGTCCAAAAGTTATAACATTTGTGATAAAGAGCCTGGTTTTAGTTTTTTCAAAAATGTATTAAGTTCACATGCAAATTAAGAATCTTTATGCCACAAAGATTTCAATAAAACATGTTCACAACTGGAAAAAGTTTTTTCATAATGTACAACATTTTTATTAATATCAAGTTACTTCCTAAGAGTTGCTACCATGAGCTTCCTATTTATAATTTAGCTTTCTAGTTACAAATTATAAAATTTCCAACTAGCTCAGAGTATATTTACAGACAAACAGCACTGTAGTAACCTACTAACAAAATTTGAAATAAATTCCCCCACTAAATTCCCCTTCTCACCACCCATTTAACCACTGCTATAAAGTAATGCTCAAAATTCTCCAAGCCAGGCTTCAGCAATATGTGAACCGTGAACTTGCTGATGTTCAAGCTGGTTTTAGAAAAGGCAGAGGAACCAGAGATCAAATTGCCAACATCCGCTGGATCATCGAAAAAGCAAGAGAGTTCCAGAAAAACATCTATTTCTGCTTTATAGACTATGCCAAAGCCTTGACTGTGTGGATCACAAAAAAACTGTGGGAAATTCTGAAAGAGATGGGAATACCAGACCACCTGATCTGCCTCTTGAGAAAACTGTATGCAGGTCAGGAAGCAACAGTTAGAACTGGACATGGAACAACAGACTGGTTCCAAATAGGAAAAGGAGTACGTCAAGGCTGTATACTGTCACCCTTCTCATTTAACTTATATGCAGAGTACATCATGAGAAACGCTGGACTGAAAGAAACACAAGCTGGAATCAAGATTGCCGGGAGATATATCAATGACCTCAGATATACAGATGATACCACCCTTATGGCAGAAAGTGAAGAGGAACTCAAAAGCCTCTTGATGAAAGTGAAAGTGGAGAGTGAAAAAGTTGGCTTAAAGCTCAACATTCAGAAAACGAAGATCATGGCATCCAGTCCCATCACTTCATGGCAAATAGATGGGGAAACAGTGGAAACAGTGTCAGACTTTATTTTTGGGGCTCCAAAATCACTGCAGATGATGACTGCAGCCATGAAATTAAAAGACGCTTACTCCTTGGAAGGAAAGTTATGTCCAACTTAGATAGCATATTCAAAAGCAGAGACATTACTTTGCCAACAAAGATCCATCTAGTCAAGGCTATGGTTTTTCCTGTGGTCATGTATGGATGTGAGAGTTGGACTGTGAAGAAGGCTGAGTGCCGAAGAATTGATGCTTTTGAACTGTGGTATTGGAGAAGACTCTTGAGAGTCCCTTGGACTGCAAGGAGATCCAACCAGTCCATTCTGAAGGAGATCAGCCCTGGGATTTCTTTGGAAGGAATGATGCTAAAGCTGAAACTCCAGTACTTTGGCCACCTCATGCGAAGAGTTGACTCATTGGAAAAGACTCTGATGCTGGGAGGGATTGGGGGCAGGAGGAGAAGGGGACGGCAGAGGATGAGATGGCTGGATGGCCTCACTGACTCGATGGACATGAGTCTCAGTGAACTCTGGGAGTTGGTGATGGACAGGGAGGCCTGGCATGATGTGATTCATGGGGTTGCAAAGAGTCGGACATGACTGAGCGACTGAACTGAACTGATTCATTCTAAAGTTACTAGTTTTGCTACACAACTTAAATGACTTCAACTGAGTTCCTCAGCCAGAACTGGCTTCTCATTGCCCTATGAAGTCTGAGCTATACAGATGATTTTTTTACATATATTATAGCACATTGAATGAAACAGGTAAGAAGGTAATCCAGGCAAGGTCAGCTGGTCAGTCCCTAAGAGACTAACTATGCAAACTCAAAATCTTCGCAGTCGACAGGGAGAGGTGGAAAGTATGTGTAAAAGAAAAAAACTCTATGGGATGCATGCATGAGAAAAACTCTGGGTTAGGAATTACTATACATGATACGTGAATTTCACATAACACAATAAACTGTAACCTCTTTATTAGGGACACATTCACCATCTATAAAAGGGTGTAGGATGGTATTTACAAGAACATATAACTCACTTTATGACATTTTGCTAAAATATGTAACAAGAAATGTTAAGCTTGGACATGATAAAGAGGTTCCTAAAAGTAATACCATATTAAAGCCAGGTCTCAGATACACTCACAACTTACAGGATTTAGAGAATAATCTTCTCTTTTAAAATAGATTAATATGTTTCATTTTATCTTTAACACATGGGTTAAAAAAAAATTTTTTTTTAATATGACCCATCAGTAGGTAGTGAAACAACTTATAGGGCCAATACCATCAACAACTTTTTTCTAATGAACAGAATAGAATCAAATATAGGAGGCTATCATGTTAAAAGCAGATATGATTTTCTGATACTTCTATTTGTGCTATATGTATCTATGTACATGCAAACGCATACTGGTTGTTAAAGTTTACTTCTTAGTGGGTGCTTAGTCACTCAAAGCCATGTCCAGCTCTTTGCAACCCCATGGACTATAGCCCACCAGGCTCCTCTGTCCATGGGGATTCTCCAGGCAGGAATACTGGAGTGGGTTGCCACGCCCTCGTCCAGGGGATCTTCCCCACCCAGGGATCAAACCCAGTCTCCTGTGTTGCAGGCGGATTCTGTACCATCTGAGCCACCAGGGGAGCCCATTTCTTAGTGTGGCACTGGCCAAAATAACATTTAAACCATTAATTTACACAACTTTTCAAGACTCAGGATTCTTTTCTAGTACTATTTGAGACCAATAAAAGGGTACCTAGGCCCACAATAATAGGACTCTTAGTTCTCTGTGCATTCACCACCCAAACTATCATCATTTATACTATCATGCAAAGGTAATCATTACGGAGCTTGTTTTGTTTTGTGGTAAGTCTATTTTAAATGGATGCTTTTACATTTTTACAGAATCAGAGGCATGAGGGCATGCAAAGATACAAATGAGACAGTGACTTTTTTCTCTGATAAAATGTACTGCATAAATAAAGAGGACAACATAGTAGTATTTGTAATATAAATTTTTAAAAAAATCACTGAAGCAAAGTGAGAATTTGGAGTATTACTCAGCAATTAAAAAGAATACATTTGAATCAGTTCTAATGAGATGGATGAAACTGGAACCTATTATACAGAGTGAAGTAAGCCAGAAAGAAAAACACCAATACAGTATACTAATGCATATATATGGAATTTAGAAAGATGGTAACAATAACCCTGTGTACGAGACAGCAAAAGAGACACTGATGTATAGATCAGTCTTATGGACTCTGTGGGAGAGGGAGAGGGTGGGGAGATTTGGGAGAATGGCAGTGAAACATGTATAATATCATGTATGAAACGAGTCGCCAGTCCAGGTTCAATGCACGATACTGGATGCTTGGGGCTGGTGCACTGGGACGACCCAGAAGGAGGGTATGGGGAGGGAGGAGGGAGGAGGGTTCAGGATGGGGAACACAGGTATACCTGTGGCGGATTCATTTCGATATTTGGCAAAACTAATACATTATTGTAAAGTTTAAAAATAAAATAAAATTTAAAAAAAAAATAAAAGCAAAATAGGAGAAAATATTTTAAAATAAATAAATACAATAAAATTCACCACGGAAAAGAGGAAAGGAATTTTAGAAACAACTATTATCACCTCTCCCAAACACTTAAACCAACACATTAAAGCCCAATTTCCAAGTGAACACACCTTGTCGATAAATTCAGCACTTAATACAGAGTGACTGAGAGCACCTGAAGTCTAGAAAGTGTCCTCCTCTACACTGGTGGGGGTGAGGGAGTACATTTCAGAAATGACACAGAGGATAAGCGCCCTCTTTCTGCCTTCCATGTAGAGAAGATGAGCATTTCCTGGTGGGTAACATCCATGAAGGGAAAAGATGAACATTTCCTGGTGGGTAACATCCATGAAGAATCCATAGCTCCTGGAAGTTCTCAGGAGCCAGAGCAGGATGCGAAATAGCAGAGGTGGTGGTGAAAAGGACAGCGAGCCTGAGGACAAAAAAGGCACCAGCCCACCCAACTAGTACTAACTAAATCCTCATGCAGCTGCCACCTTGAGGCCAAAGACAGTGTCCCACTCACGTCATCCACGGTCCAGATGAGCTTTACCCAAATATCTCAAAAGACCTAACAGTAGCTGAGTCACTTGGGTAGAACAGAACAAGCACTGGAATAAATTAACCTCAGTAGGGATGCCTCTCTCTGAAAAAGAGATGGGGAATTCACCCTGTGACCAGCCAGATGCAGGAATCTAACCCTCAAGGAGCTTTTCACCCATTCCATCTCGGAACTTCTTTTTGTTAAAGAATTACTGTCCTGGAGAATACTAGTGAGTAAGTGAAAGTCGCTCAGTCATGTCCGACTCTTTGTGACCCCATGGACTATACAGTCCATGGAATTCTCCAGGCCAGAATACTGGAGTGGGTAGCCTTTCCCTTCTCCAGGGGATCTTCCCAACCCAGGGATCGAACCCAGGTCTCCCTCATTGCAGGCAGATTCTTTACCATCTGAGCCACAAGCGAAGCCCAAGTGGAGAACACTATTCAGGGCCAAAAGTAGGGATCCTAGACTTAGAGACCATGTTTCTCTGGTGGCTCAGACAGTAAAGAATCTGCCTATAATGCAGGAGACTTTCGGTTCAATCCCTGAGTCAGGAGGATCACCTGGACAAAGAATGGCTACCCACTCTAGTATTCTGGCCTGGAGAATTCCATGGACAGAGGAGCCTGGCAGTCTCCTATGTCCAAACCTATGGCAGTCCATAGGTTTGCAAAGAGTCAGACACGACTGAGTAACACACACACACACACACTCCATCCACTAAAAGCAGCAGTATGATGGGGAAAGTTTCCTTTAAGGAATTTGAATCTATTACTAAGGAAGAAAATATTGCAGAATAGTTTACTGAAATATTAATTTGCTCTGTTTTCATTGGTGTTAAGAAAATGAGAGCTATTTTGTTTCCGCTCTCTGATTTTAAGAATTATCCAGGTCTTCTGTTTTCAAATGAGATTGTCTCACCAAAATAGAAGGTTCCTGAAGAGAACATCTCTTCTTGACTTTTGATTTAGAAAGCCTAAACTCAATGAGGGAATTCCCTGTTAGGAAAAATGAAGAGAGACATTATGTTTGATGTTATAAGACTGCAAAGGAGTCTTCCACTGTAAGAAAAGTAGGAAAAAATTAGAGATGAGGAAGAAGACAGAAATATGAAGTTCTAAGAATTAAAATGGGAACCTAACCCACTCCCTAGAATTCCCCAGGGAAATATCAGGTACAAAGAAGAATGGTCTGGCCACAAGATAAACCCAGAGGCTAATCCTTGGCTCTAGGGATCCTGGCATCGACAAAGATTTTCATGTTCTAGTGTAGGCTCAACTGAGGCATCTGTCTCCAACGACCCATCTGGGCTTGCACAATCAGCATACTGTCGGTGATGAATGTAGACTAGTTTTGTCTAGAGACGCCTTCCTGGATATCTAGGTACTCACAAGACTCCAGGGTCTTTTGTAACATGGTTTGCTGAGTGGTGGGAGGAACACCAGCCCCAGTCTCATAACTGATACTGACCTTGCCATATTGCAGAATTGGAGTCTGACTTAAATTTTACTTCAGAATTAAAGAAATATGAAATTTCTTCATGCTACATCACACCTAATACATCTGTGCTTTGTAATGGTACAGACAATGAGGGTTAAAAAATAAAACCTGTTAAACAGTTTGAAATATAAAATGAAAGAAATGTAACATTGTATATTTGTATCTGCATCTGAATTATAATTTTATTAAATTCCATACAGTGAACAATATGTGATATAGTTCCTCTGATGTTTATGATGTACTGAGCTCGTAAGTGTCACCACTCTGCATCACCAATGGCTTTTGCAAATACATAGTCTCTCCCTCCAAAACACATAACACCATCTTTCAGATAGAATTTCCATTTGTCCTTGCTTCGATGAATCTGGAGGGAGAAGAACAGTCTAAATTAATCAAATTAAGAAGTTAAAAGATTATTTACATTTCTTTGCATATCCCATGGGATTATTGTGACCCTAAATGGGAGTTCTTTTTTTTTTTTTTAATATTTATTTATTTACTTATTTATTTGGTTGCCTTGGGTCTTAGTTGCGGCATGCAGGATCTTTACTGTGGCATGCAGGACCCTTTGCTGCAGTGCAGGAATCCTCCAGTTGTGGCTCACAGGCTTAGCGGTTGTGGTGTGCAGGCTCCAGAGCATGTGGGTCTCAAAAGTTGTGACATGTGGGCTCTCTAGTTGTGATGTGTGGGCTTAGCTGCTCCATAGCATATGGGCTCTTAGTTTCTGACCAGGGATAGAATCCACATCCCCAGCATTGGAAGGCAAATTCTTAAGTATTGGACCACCAGAGTTCTTTATAAATAAAATCTCTTTCAGTTCAGTTCAGTCGCTCAGTCATGTCCAACTCTTTGTGACCCCATGAATCGTAGCACTCCAGGCCTCCCTGTCCATCACCAACTCCCAGAGTTCACTCAGACTCACGTCCATCGAGTCAGTGAGGCCATCCAGCCATCTCATCCTCTGCCGTCCCTTTTTCCTCCTGCCCCCAATCCCTCCCAGCATCAGAGTCTTTTCCAGTGGGTCAACTCTTTGCATGAGGTGGCCAAAGTACTGGAGTTTCAGCTTTAGCATCAGTCCTTCCAAAGAACACCCAGGGCTGATCTCCTTCAGAATGGACTGGTTGGATCTCCTTGCAGTCCAAGGGACTCTCAAGAGTCTTCTCCAACACCACAGGTCAAAAGCATCAATTCTTTGGCACTCAGCTTTCTTCACAGTCCAACTCTCACATCCATACATGACCACAGGAAAAACCATAGCCTTGACTAGACGGACCTTTGTTGACAAAGTAATGTCTCTGCTTTTGAATATGCTATCTAGGTTGGTCATAACTTTCCTTCCAAGGAGTAAGCGTCTTTTAATTTCATGGCTGCAATCACCATCTGTAGTGATTTCGGAGCCCAGAAAAATAAAGTCTGACACTGTTTCCACTGTTTCCCCATCTATTTGCCATGAAGTGATGGGACCAGATGCCATGATCTTAGTTTTCTGAATGTTGAGCTTTAAGCCAACTTTTTCACTCTCCTCTTTCACTTTCATCAAGAGGCTTTTTAGTTCCTCTTCACTTTCGGCCATAAGGGTGGTGTCATCTGCACATCTGAGGTTATTGATATTTCTCCCATCAATCTTGATTCCAGCTTGTGCTTCCTCCAGCCCAGCGTTTCTCATGATATACTCTGCATAGAAGTTAAATAAGCAGGGTGGACAACATATAGCTTTGACGTACCCCTTTCCCAATTTGGAACCAGTCTGTTGTTCCATGTCCAGTTCTAACAGTTGCTTCCTAACCTGCATATAGGTTTCTCAAGAGGCAGATCAGGTGGTCTGGTATTCCCATCTCTTTCAGAACACAGTTTATTGTGATCCACACTGTCAAAGGCTTTGGCATAGACAATAAAGCAGAAATAGATGTTTTTCTGCAACTCTCTTCCTTTTTCCATGATCCAGCGGATATTGGCAATTTGATCTCTGGTTCCTCTGCCTTTTCTAAAACCAGCTTGAACATCTGGAAGTTCACAGTTCACATATTGCTGAAGCCTGGCTTGGAGAATTTTGAACATTACTTTGCTAGCGTGTGAGATGAGTGCAATTGTGCGGTAGTTTGAGCAATCTTTGGCATTGCCTTTCTTTGCGATTGGAATGAAAACTGACCTTTTCCAGTCCTGTGGCCACTGCTGAGTTTTCCAAATCTCTTTAGGATAGTTTATTCATTCATTCAGCAAATATTTGCTGAGTTCCTATGTATCAGGTATTGCTTTAAGCACTAGAGATTTATTCGTTTTTTAAAAAGGAAAATATATAATTTTTTTTAGAACAGGAGAAAAATTGCTGTCTTTGAAGAGTTTACATTTTACTAAGGATGGAAAAAACAAAGCCAATAAAACCATAAACTCCACAGACTAATAAAAAGTGGTGTGCATGCAAGCTAAATTGCTTTGGTCGCATTTGACTCTCTGTGACCCTATGGGCTGTAGCCTGCCAGGTCCCTCTGTCCATGGGATTCTCCAGGCAAGAATATTGGAGTGGGTTGCCATGCCCTCCTCCTGGGGATCTTCCCGACCAGGGACCAAACCCACATCTCTTATATCACCTGCACTGACGAGCAGGTTCTTTACCACTAGCACCACCTGGGAAGTGTTATGAAAAATAGATCAGGAAAAAAGAGTATCGCAAACACAGAGATGGGGTTACAATTTTAAGTAGAAGCATCAGTGGGAGCTTGAGGCAAAATCTGAGCAAAGACAGAAAAAGAATATGTTGACTAGAGAGCATTATAGGCAAAGAAAACAGAAGTCCTGAGATGGGCATGCCTGGATTGCTCAAGAACAGCAGAGGTCACTACATCTGCAAAGGAATAGAGAAGATGCAGTTAATATCAAGAATGAAAAAAATGGTTGTGTTTCATTTGAAGAAGAAAGTCAATAGTCCTAAAGAACACACTGAGCAAGGTCAGAAAATACAGCTTATAATCTATCAGATTCTATTGGCTATTCTTTAGATTCAGTAAACTAGACTGATACAAAATAAAAACTAGAAAATTTTACCATCTTAATAGGTAAGAAGTCATACAATTATTGTTACTTCTGGGTAAATCACAAGTGACTATTTAAAAAGCTTAGAAATACATGATCTGAAATCAAGAGTAAAAATTAAACCTAGTTGTTGACTGCAAATAGTCAAACTGAGGAAGAAAACCCTGTGTCTAGTATTCAGATGCATTTGGGGAGGCACAAGAAAATATAAAGGATAAGTCCTCCATTTGTGTGGGGAGGGGGGAAATGTCCTAACGATGGAAAATTTCTTCTCTGGGTTTTGATTTTCTAATTTTCATGTGCACTTATCTTTGGTCTCAGGGAACACAACCATGACGACAGAATCCTTAACAGAAATGATAAAATCTGACCAATATCAGGAAAAGAAAAATAGCAGAAGCAGCAACAACTCTTCCCATTACCTTTATCAAGTGACTATATTTATTAATTATTTTCTATATTTATTCTAGAAATGCAACCATGGTTCAACATTAGGAACTTATTAGTATAAAAACTGTATTACTAGACCTAAAGAGACAAATAATATAATCATCCCCAATGATGCTGAAAAAGCTTTTGATAAAATTCAAGCATTTTAAGAAAGACTATGTCCTACGAATACACACACACACACTCTCTCTCTCTCTCTCCCCTACCTCAACCCAAAAGCTGTGACTTAGTGCTTAGTGAGGAAAATCCTAAAAATATTCCCACTCAAGTCAGAACATAGACAAGAAAACTATTATCTAACTTTTCACTCTAGAGGTACTAGCCAATACAGTAGACAAAAGGAGAGTACAACTGGTACTAGACAACATAATTAGAGGGATTGGGGGCAGGAGGAGAAGGGGACGGCAGAGGATTAGATGGCTGGATGGCATCACTGACTCGATGGACGTGAGTTTGGGTGAACTCCGGGAGTTGGTGATGGACAGGGAGGCCTGGTGTGCTGAGATTCATGGGGTCGCAAAGAGTTGGACATGACTGAGCAACTGAACTGAACTGAAGAGATATGAAAACTGAAAAAGATGAAATAAATTTGCAGACACAATGACTGGATATCTGAAAAATCTAAGATAATCAATTAAAAATGACTAAACAAGAATTCAGTATTGGTACAAAATTAATATATAGAAATTCACAGCTTTCACATATACAAGCAACAGTTATAAAGAGCCTGTTTCCTGTAGCAAAAAAAGACATAGAATAGTTAGGAATAAATTTTACAAATACTCGACTACCAGCAACTTACACTCTCCTTTTTGAAATGTTTTCCTCATTTGGCTTCCAGAACATTCCTGGTTTTCCACTTCTTTCTATTCCATTTCTTTGACCATTCCTTTGTTCCTTTGTTTTCTGTACTGATTTCTCCTTCTCTCTCCCTCGCCTCACTTTTAGAGTGTATTCAGGACTCTTCTTCCTGTTTATATCATTCTCTTGGTGATCTTATCTAATCTCATGGTTTTAAATATCAACTTTGACTCCCGCAATTTATATCCCCAGCTCATACTTCTCCCTTAAAACTCTGATTCTCATTCAGCTGCTTCAACACATCTTCCTGAATGTCCAATAAACATCTCAAGCAAGTTTAAAACAAGGACACTGATATACATTCTCCCCTGAACTTCAGTCTTCCCCATCTCAGTGGGGAATGGCCACTCATTCAGACAAGAAATCTTGGACATAATCTTTACTCACACCTCATACACCTGTAAGCCATATTCATATTCCAACCATTTCCACCACCTCCGTGACTATTACTCTTGTTTCAGCTACCATCCCTTCTCACCTGGACTGATATGTTCCATGACTCGTTTCCCTATTTTCACCCTTGTCCCCCACTAAGTCTACTCTAAACATGGTAGCCAGAGTTGCCCTGTTAAAAACATAAATCAGATATCATTTCTATGCTCAAACTCTCCAATGACTTCTCATTCAAAAATAAAGTCCTTAAAATGGCCTAAAAGATCATTCCTCTCACTTAATGTTCTTCCCCTCACTTAACGCTCTGGTCTCCTCACTGTTCCCTGAACACACAGGTATACTTCTACCTCAGGACTTATGTATTTATTGTTCCCTCTGTCTGAAATGATTATATCCAAATATCCTTATGGCTCATTCTCTTACATTCTTTCGATCTTTACACTATCACGTCAGTAAATCCCCCCCCTGGACATCACATCCAAAACTGCAACCCACTCCTCCTTAATATTACTAAAATACCAAATTCTATTAATGTGATCTCAGTGAAAATCTCAACAGGTTTTTTTTTTTTTTTTAACCAGAGAAGCTGATTCTTAATACAGAGAAATAAATAAGAATGTCCAAGAAAACTCTGGAAAAGAATATGAAGAAATACCAGCCCTACAAGATATTAAAGCTGTGGTACATATACACAATTGAATATTACTCAGCCATTAAAAAGAATACATTTGAATCAGTTCTAATGAGGTGAATAAAACTGGAGCCTATTATACAGAGTGAAGTAAGTCAGAAAGAAAAATACCAATACAGTATACTAATGCATATATATGGAATTTAGAAAGATGGTGACGATGATCCTATATGCAAGACAGCAAAAGAGACACAGATGTAAAGAACAGACTTTTGGATTCTGTGGGAGAAGGCAAGGGTGGGATGATCTGAGAGAATAGCATTGAAACATGTATATTATCATATGTGAAACAGATCGCCAGTCCAGGTTTGATGCATGAGACAGGGTACTCAGGGATGGTGCACTGGGATAACCATGAGGGATGGGATGGGGACGGAGGTGGGAGGGGGATTCAGGATGGGGAACACGTGTACACCCATGGCTGATTCATGTCAATGTATGGCAAAAACCACTACAATATTGTAAAGTAATTAGCCTCCAATTAAAATAAATAAATTTTAAAAAATAAAGATATTAAAAACCTCAAAACAATTAAAGCAATGTAGCAGAGGTTAATGGACAACCCAATGAGACAAAACAGAAAATCAAGAAGTAAATTCAAAATACTGAACTTCAGTAGATATAAGGAAATCATTCTCTTTTAAGTGGAGACAAAATAGACTTATCAATAAGCAATATTAAGAAAACTGGGTAGCCATCTGGGGGAAAAAAAAAATCACCTGTCACACCAAGAAAAATGGCTCCATCAATCAAGACTTACATTTTTTAAAAGAAACCAAAGAAATACTAGAGGAAAACATGGGTGAATCCCTTTAAAATCCTGAGGTAAAAAAGAACTTTCTATTCATGATTCAAAATTCAGAAGCCATAAAATAAAGGTTGACAAGTTCAACATCTGCTTGAAAGGAAGAAAAAGCATTGAAAGCAAATAACTGAGGAACAAGTATTTTTGCACTGCTGCTGCTGCTGCTGCTGCTGCTGCTGCTAAGTCGCTTCAGTCATGTCCAACTCTGTGTGACCCCATAGACGGCAGCCCACCAGGCTCCCCTGTCCCTGGGATTCTCCAGGCAAGAACACTGGAGTGGGTTGCCATTTCCTTCTCCAATGCATGAAAGTGAAAAGTGAAAGTGAAGTCGCTCAGTCATGTCCGACCCTCAGCGACCCCATGGACTGCAGCCTACCAGTCTCCTCCGTCCATGGGATTTTCCAGGCAAGAGTACCGGAGTGGGGTGCCATTGCCTTCTCCGACCAAGAGCTAATCTCTCCTAAAATAATACAGAACTCTTAGGAATCAATAAACTGACTAATAATTCAATTTTTTAAAACATAGAGAGTGGGACGAATTGAGAGAGTAGCATTGAAATTTACACATTACCATATGTAAAATAGATACCTAATGGGAATTTGCTGTATAACACAGGGAGGTCAGCTCGGTGCTTTATGACAACCTAAAAGGGTGAAAGGGAGGCTCAAGAGAGAAGGTATACATGTATACTTGTGGCTGATTCACGTTGTTGTACAGCAGAAACCAACACAACGTTGTAAAGCAATTACCCTCCAATTAAAATAAATACAAATAAAACAGACAAAAGTTATGAACAAGCAGTTCACATAAAATTAAATATAAATGGCTCATAACACACAAAAATGTCACCAAAGTATCATTTTTCACCTTTCATAATAACAGAGATCCAAATGTCTCATTACACTCCATTGGCAAAGCTGTAGAAAAAGGAGGACTCTCAAACACTCTAATAGGCATATGTACTGGAATAACCTCCAGGAGAGCATTCTGGCAATATCTAACCAAATATATTTGCCCTTTAACCCAGTAATTCCACTTATAGAGATTTATTTAATAGATAAAACTGCCCACATATGAAATGTTTTATGTACATGGTCATTCAATAGCAAACAACTGAGAAATAGCTCAAATAAGAGATGAGTTAAAGAAATTTTAATAATTCCACAATGGAATATTGTGGAATTTATAACACAGTTATAAAAATATCCAGATGAAGATTTCTAAGATATATTGTTAATCTCTTAAAAGACAAGTTGCAAAATATAGTGTTGTCTATGCTACCCCTTTAGGCTTTACTGGAATAAAGATACTAAATATATAAAGAAATTAATGTAACTGGTTACTTATTTGCACTGAAGGCAGTGACAGGGAGCTACTGGTAGGAAGAGCAGATGGAGAAGGACTGGGTACCAGAGTCCTTATGGTATACCTTTTATAGTATTTAGGTATTTTAACAATGTGTATGCGATATCTATTCAAAAAACAAAAGCGAGAGAGAGAGAGAGATACTGTGCTACACACCTAGTAATTACCCACTGTAATACAAGTATCTAAGGGACAAAGTCAGCTAAACTGTTAAATGAAAATGGAACATATTTAAATAGTTTCACATTCCACTATAAATAGTATCCTATTTATAACACAGAACACTCCTAACTATAGTAAAATGTTTCATTTTGCCATTAATCTTCCCTATAATATCTTTATTATTTTAATCTTTATATTAATCATGTACATTCTCTCTGCCTCTGAAATAGTATGTCCATAACTTTCATTCAGCATGTTTATCAGTGACCTTCATTTAACCCTTTTTCACTGCACATCTTAATCTCAAAGTTTTTCCCTTGACTGTTAGCTTATAAATTTTAAAGTTAAATCTCATATGATAATCAAAGTCAGATAAAATATACTGAAAAGCAAACAAAAAACCCAGCTCTTCTCAAAGTTTAATGAGCATGAAAATCACCTGGGAGTCTTGTTAAAATGCACTTTTGATCCAGTACTCCAGGATAAGACTCAAAATTCCTTATTTTTAACACTCTCCAAGGGAAACTGATACTACTGGCCTTCAAAACACACTAAGCAGTAAAGCTCTTACAAGACTACTACTGAAGTTTTTCAATTTACTTGAGTTTGGTTACATTCAATACTTCTTCAAATAAGACAACTAGTAACCAGAACTTGAAAGTTATTCTTTCATAAAATTTCACTAAAACAATGGTTCCTCCCACCCCACTTTGATTGCAGATACATTCTCTTTGCTAGCTATCTTCCAACTTTCTCACTTCCTTTTCAAAAACTTTTCAGTAGTTCCCCCAATGTCCTGGTTTTGTATTGTTCTTAAAATATTCACTAGTTAGAGTGCCCTCAGACAACTAGATTTATTAACATGCTACATCCTCAGTCGTGTCCGACTCTGCAACTCCGTGGACTGTGTAGCCTGCCAGGCTCCTCTGTCCATGGAATTCTTCAGGAAAGAATACTGGACCAAGTTGCAATTTCCTACTCCAGGGGATCTTCCTGACCCAGGGATCAAACCTGCATCTTCTGCATTGGCAGGAACACTCTTTACCACTGTGCCACCTGGTAACACTAAATATCAAACACCACTCTTTCTATCTACCTAACAGGTTGTTGGCAAAAGACAATGTATAAGAAAATACTTTGGGGACTTCCCTGGTGGTCTAGTGGTTAAGAATCCACCTTGCAGTGCAGGGGACATGGGTTCAATCCTTGGTCGGGGAACTAAGATTACACCTGCCACAGAGCAACTCACCCGGTACCACAACTACTGAGTCCATACACTGCAACAAAAGATCTCACATGATGCAGAGAAATCCTGCAAGCCCAACTAAAACCTCAAACAGACAAATACATACTTTTTAAAAATACTTTGAAAAATATAAAGCACTGTGTTAATTAACTGCAAGCTATTTTCCACAGTGCAGTACCACTAAGGATACTGGATCCATAATGGTCTAGAAAACTATTTGTGACTCTGTGGAATGCAAATATAATTTAATGCCTTATATAATGCAACACACTGTTTATAGAATGCAATACACTATTTATAAGAATAAGAATCTAAACAGTTTCAAAGCAAGACCAGTTCCTTTTCTATTACCTCTTCCTTCTTATGTTTATGTTTACTAGCATATAAATTGCCATTTTCTATATATATAAAATGTTATAGGAGAGAAGATCCTATTTTTAGAGAAAAAGATTTATTTTTACAGCAATTCAAAATATCATCTTCTGTTTGACCTGAGTATATTGAAATTGTTACTGAAAAAAAGTGAAAGGTATAAATATGTATTAGTCATCAGGGAAATGCAACTCAAAACCACCAGATACCACTTAATACTCACTAGGATGGCTAGAATCAAAAAGTCAGATAACAAGTGTTAGTGAGAATGTGAAGCAATCTAAACCCTCATACACTATTGACAGGAATGAAAAAACAGTACAGCCATCTTGGAAAATAGTCTGATAGTGCCTTAAATTATCACTGTATGACCCAGGAATTCCACTGCTAGGTATATACCAAGAGAAATGAAAATATATAGTCACAAAAAAAACTTGAATATTTATAGCAAAATTCTTCCTAATAGCCAAAAATTAGAAAAAACTCAAATGTCACTCAGCAGATGAATGGATAAGCAAATTGTGGTATATCCATTCAAAGAACTAATATACATCAGTAAAAAGGAATGAAGAACAGTTACAAGCCATGATATGGATGAATCTTGAAACACTGTGTGTGGCAGAGGAAATCGGTTATAAAATACCACCTATTATAAATTCTTTTCATATAAAACTCCAGAATAGGGAAATCTACAGCAACAGAAAGTACATTAGTAGTGCCTTACTACTGAGCACGGGAGGAAATGGAGCAGTATGGGAGTGAGAACTAAAGGCAATAGGCTTTCTTTCTCAGGTGATGAAAATTTTCTAAAATTGACTGTGTTAACAGTTTCAGACTGTGGTGCTAGAGAAAACTCTTGAGACTCCCTTGGACAGCAAGGATATCAAAGCAGTCAATCCTAAAGGAAATCAGTCCTGAATATTCATTGGAAGGACTGATGCTGAAGCTCCAATATTTTGACCACCTGATGCGAAGAGCTGACTCACTGAAAAAGACCCTGATGCTGGAAAAGATTGAAGGCAGAAGGAGAAGGGGGTGACAGAGGATGAGAAGGTTGGATGGCATCATCGACTCAATGGACATGGGTTTTAGCAAACTCCGGGAGACAGTGAAGGACAGGGAAGCCTGATGTGCTGCAGTCCATGGGGTCACAAAGAGTCGGACATGACTGAGCAACTGAACAATAACAATGGTTACACATATCCATAAATATACTAAAAATCATTGAATTGTACACTTTAAATAGGTAAAGTGTATAGGGCATCTTCAACTCTCCCTTGTCAATCATTCTCTCATATCCAGCTAACTACTAGATCCCAATGATTCTTTTTTCTTTTTCTTAATTTTACTGAAGTATAGCTCATTTACAGTGTTTTTCTTCTGTACAGCAAAGTGACTCAGTTTATACACACACACACATATATATTCTTTTTCATATTCTTTTCCATTATAGTTTGTCACAGGATATTGAATACGGTTCGCTGTGCTATACAACAGGACCTTGTCATTTATCCATCCTATGTATAATATTCTATCTCTGTTAACCCCAAACTTCCAATCCTTCCCTCCGCTACCCCCACTCCTTGGCAACAAGTCTGTTCTCTACATCTGTGAGTCTGTTTTCATTTCATAGATATGTTGATTTGTGTTGTATTTTAGATTCCATACGTAAGTGGTATTATATGGTATTTCTTTCTCTGTATGATTTACTTCACTCAGTATGACAATCTCTAGATCCATCCATGCTGCTGCAAATGGCATTATTTCATTCTTTTTTGTGGCTGAATAATATTCCATTGTGTATATGTACCAAATCTTCTTTATCCACTCCTTTGTAGGTACACATTTAGATTGTTTCCAAGTGCTGGGCTATTGGATTGTAAGCAGTGCTTCTATAAACATTGGGGTGCAGGTATCTTTTCGAATTACAGTTTTGTCCAGATAAGTGCCCAAGAGTGGGACTGCTGAATCATAGGGCAACTCTAATTTTAGTTTTTTGAGGAACCGCCGTACTGTTTTCCATAGTGGCTATACCAATTTACATTCCCACCAACAGTGTAGGAGGGTTTCCCTTTTCTCCACACCCCCTCCAGCAATTGTTATTTGTAGACTTTTTAATGATGGTCATTCTGATTGGTGTGAGGTGGTACCTCACCGTAGCTTTGATTTGCATCTCTCTCAAACAAAATCCAATAACACGTAAAAAAGGTTCACACACCACAACCAAGCTGGACTCATCCCAGGTGCGCAAGGATGGTTTAATACACACCAATCCATACGATATACACATTAACAAAAGACAGGACAAAAACCATGTGATCCTCTCAACAGAAAAAGCATCTGATAAAATTCAACACCCATTAATGATTAAAAGTGATTACCCTTATGAAAGGGCGTATAGAGGGAACATGTCTCAATATAATGAAAGGTATTTATGACAAACCCACAGCCAATATAATACTCCACAGTGAAAAGCTGAAAGCCTTCCTGCTAGAATCTAGAACAAGACAAAGATTCCCACTCTCACCACTTCTCTTCAACATAGTATTGAAAGTCCAGTGATTCTTCCAACATAATCTCTAATTCTTCTATGTTCTATGCTTCCATCTTTAGTCTGGGCTCTGTTACTTTAGGTACCATCCCTGTTCTTCTTACTATTTGCCACTTCCAAATTAATAAAGCCAGTTTTTAAACCCAACTGAAATTTTCTCAATATCATCCTTAGAGGGCTAATGTCCACCAAATCAAGTTTGAATTTTCCCTACCAGGATTTTGGGTTTTCCAAGCTGCTTCAACCTCTGTCCCCCACCCAGCCTCATTTCCTAAAATATTCAAAAGGAAAACACTTTATTCAAGGCAGAGTTGTCTCTTCACTCTTCCTTATAATTCTACATGCATTCATTTCTCTGCCTTTTATTAGGCTATTCTACTCTCCTGAATGCCTACTCTCCATACTTATCTACATCCTACAAATCATTCAAGACCTATTTAAAAGCCCCACATCACCCAGGAAGGATTTGTGGAGAACTCCAACTACAAATGATTTCTTGCATTTCCCAGCCACTTCTAGGACTTAACTGTCTGTGCCACTTATCTTAGCATTTGATTTACATGCCACTCATCTTGGTATTTGATTTACATGCCATGTATTTTAGTATTTGATTTATCTGTCACATATTTTAGCTTTTGATTTACCTACCATCTTATTGTATGCCATTCTATTATTCCATACAGAAACATCTTGCTTCAATAAGATTGTCCCCTCTTTAAGACAAGGACTGTCACTTTTTTGGTTTCACTGAGACCACACAGCACAGTGTTAGACCCAAAATACCCCTCAAATTTATAGAATTAACTATCTGAGATTAATTTAACTGAATAAAAACTCATCATAGTATTTCCTGTCATTTTGCTTACTTTCTCCTATAAATGCAATTAATCAATCCAAAGTCTAAAAGGTGAGTACAGTACCTTATCATACTGACAGACAATCACATTATCCATGTCAAACAGGTCTGGCACATCCTGCTCACTAACATCATCTCCAGAATTTAAAGGGTCCTAAAGATGAAAGATAGTCACATTAATGAATTTTATGATACTCTGAATTTTTTAAAGATAGAGGGACATATTCTGTCTCTCCCAAGTGCAAAGAATAGTACTATGCTTAAAAGTCAAACAGCCTGAGTTTGACTCCCAGTTTGACCACTCAACAACCACAAGACTGACCTATTTGGCAAGCTATTAAAACTCCTCATATCTCAGTTTTCTCATTTGCAAAATGAGAACAGTAATAAGAGCCGTAGGGCAGTGGAATGTTAAATAACAAAAGGCAATACGATTTAGTATGGTACCTGGCACATATGTAAGGCCACCATAAACGATAGCTAATAACACTTATGCTTCTTAATTATCACATTCCACAAAGATTTCATGGCGTGTATTAGGATTAGAGCAAAACATTGTGCTTCTACCCTGGCTGCCTTCTTTAACTTCACTCCCATCCCTTCAAACTCCCACTACCTCTAGTTAAGACTAACAAATACAGTAACTGATTCCTAAATACTGATTTACATTGCAGCTTAAGGTCAAAAGCTTAAATACAAGTACAAATACAAGTCTCACTTTAAAGATTAAAGACAGCATTGATCTGAACTGTTATTTCTCTTGGTTCCAAAGTATATTAGAACACAAATGCTATAAATTTTTAAAACTTTCAACTCAAAAATAATCCTTACTTCTTCCAAAAGGTCTATCTCAGGGTCTTCATTATCACTACTGTTCACACTTGAATCTTCATTTGATACACTGCCAGTTTCTTCTTCAGTTACCTTCAGGTCTCCTGCATCAATAATCCCTAGCAATCCATTCTCATCTACATCTCTTGTATTTCCTATTTCATCATTGGAAGATGTATCTCCAGTTCCACCTATTTGAATTATCTCATTAACGTCACCATCAGTTACCCGAATGCTTAAATCCATCTCAGAACTGGAATCCTAAAAATAGAAAGAAATGCAATAAAGTTTTGTAAGTCAAAGGAAGTATACAAAACACTGAATCAGCAAAATATAAAATTACATAAGCATTTCGTAAGTGGCTTCTTAAAATATATTTCTCCCTAGTCAGGTGATGTTCCCTAATTTTGAATTTTAGAACATTGCTAGCATTTCTACATAATATGGGGATAAATTTATATTTAAATTGTAAATAAACTCGCAGTCATACATAGACAGAAATCAGTTGTCTGCTTTCCAGTAATATTTATCAGTTTTTATACATTTCTAATTTTAAAAAGATATGCAACAAGCAACAAATGTTAACTGCATAGCACAGGGAACTATAGTCAATATCTTATAATAACCTATAATGGAAAATAATTTCAAAATTAACATGTTAATACATACAACATGTGTCACACAAAAAAGAATTCTACTTTCTTTTTGCCAGTTCTTCTAAATGTCCTGCTGCTGCTGCTAAGTCGCTTCAGTCGTGTCCGACTCTGTGCGACCCCATAGACGGCAGCCCACCAGGCTCCCCCGTCCCTGGGATTCTCCAGGCAAGAACACTGGAGTGGGTTGCCATTTCCTTCTCCAACGCATGAAGGTGAAAAGTGAAAGGGAAGTCGCTCAGTCGTGTCCGACTCCCAGCGACCCCATGGACTGCAGCCTACCAGGCTCCTCTGTCCATGGGATTTTCCAGGCAAGAGTACTGGAGTGGGGTGCCATTGCCTTCTCTGCTAAATGTCCTGTGGACATCTAATAACAATCTATGAGATACAAAATTTTAAATACATTTGTGTAGGATATGATTAATATAAATTAAATATAAATCTATTACATTTAAATTATAAATGACATTTCAAGATGCTCTTATTCTTATTTTTTCTGCATTTGATAAAATATTCTCAGAGAAATGTTCATATGTCTTACTATGATTATATATTTTTTTATTTTCCCTTATATTTCTTCTGATATTCTAGTGGTTTATGATGTCTATCTTCTTGGTGAACTGTACCTTTTATTATTAAAAATATTCATCTTTGTTTCATTTAAAATAAGTAATTTTTTAAAAAAAGAAAGCCCAGAAAAAAAAGTATCAGCTTTTATACAAACTAATGTAAAATTAAATAATACCTCTAAAGTTTTAACTGTTTTATTTTAAACAATAATTCAACAAAGTAGAAAGGACAAGTGACATCACGTTTAATGGATAAATTAAAAATATAAAGGACTGTACTAACTAGAATAAGCCAAACACTAAAAGAAAATATAAATCGAAACTGACAGAAATGAAAAGATTAAGACAAATCCACAATTATAGTTGGAGAATTCAACATTCCTCTCCATAGTAATCAATTTAAAAACTAGACTGAAATTCAGTAAGAATGTAGAAAACCTGAACAACACAATGAACCAACATAACCTAACTGGCATTTACAGAAAACTACTCCCAAAGAGCTAAATGCACATTCTTTTCAAGAGTACACAGAATGTTCATGAGATGTATCATATTCTGGACCATAAAACAAACCTTGACAAATATAACACATACAAAGTATATGTTCACTTAGCAAAAGGAATTATACCAGAAATCAGTAATAGAAAGATCTGGAAAATCCTCAAATATTTACAAATTAAACAACACATTTCTAAATATCCATGGGTCAAAGAATAAGTCACAAGGAAAATTAAAACATAATTTTAACTGAATGCAAACAAAACCATGACATTGTAAAACTTGAGATGAACCTAAAGCAGTGCGTAGAGGGAATTTTATAGCATTAAATGATTATATAAGAAAAGAAGCAAGTCTCAAATTGCTGACCTAAAATTCCACTTTAAGAAATTAAAATGAGAAGACCAAATTAAGCTCATAGCAAACAAGGAAATAATAAAAAGGAGCAGAGTAATTACATGAAATTAAAGTTGATGTCAGTTCAAAACAGACTGTTAACAACTTTAACCACAAAGAAAACATGGAATACACACAAAAGAAATGAGAAAGGAATCAAAATGTGTCATTACAAAAAATCAACTACACACAAAAGAATATAATAAGGGAAGAAATGAAGGTCAAAAAAGCTAAAAGACACACAGAAAATAACAAAATAGCAAGAATAACTCCTCCCCTATCTGTAATTACTTTAAATGTAAATAGATTAAACTCCCTAATCAAAAGTAACAGTTTGGCAGAATGGATAAACAGTACCCAGCAATATGCTGTCTACAAGAGACTCAACTTAAACGGAAGACACACACAGGTCAAAAGTAAAACTATGGAAAAAGACATTCCATGCAAATAGTAACCACAAGGGTTGGGGAAACTATGCTAACATCAGACAAAAAAGACTTTAAGTCAAACACTGTTAAAAACAAAGAAATTATATTATGATAAAAGGATCAATTCATCAAGGAAATATAACAATTATAAACATATATGCACCAAACATCAGAGCTCCTAAATATATGCAACAAAAAGGGAGAAATAGCTCTGCAATAATAGTAGGACATTTCAATACTCCACTTTCAATAATGAATAGAACCACAAGACAGAATATCAATAAGGAAGTAAAGAACTTGAACATGACAGACTAATTACACCTAACAAACATAAACAAAATATGCAAAGCAGCAGGACACACATTTTTCTCAAGTTCACACAGAACATTCTCCAGGATAGGCTGGTAAGTTAGGCCACAAAAAAGACTGAAATCATACAAAGTATCTTTTTTTGATCACAATGGAATGAAACCAGAAATAAAAGCAGAAGGAAACCCAGAAAATCTACAAGATAGAGAAGTTAAAGAACAGTCTAAAAAAATTCAATGGATCAAAAAGAAAATCAAAAGAATCAGAATCTTCTGTCAAAAGATAAAAAATATCTTGAGACAAATGAAAACACAACACACCAAAACCTATGGGATACTGCAAAACAGTGCTCAGAGGGAAACTGATAGCTGTAAATGTTTGCATTAAAAAAAGAAGAAACATCTCAAATTATTAATAATAATTTTAAGAAACTAGAAAAAGAAGAAATAATAAAGCCCAAAGCTAGTAGAAGGAAGGAAATAATACCAAGTAAAGCGGAGATAAAGAAAAGGAAAACAATAGAGAAAATAAAATCAGGAGTTATTTCTTCAAAAAGATCAATAAAATTCATAAATATATGACTCAACTGATAAAGAAAGCTAAAAATCAGAAGTAATGAAATTTTACTACTAATTTTACAGAAATAATAAGAACTGTAAGAGAATACTATGACTAACTGCATGCCAACAAGCTAGATATCCTACATGAAATGAACAAATTCCTAAAAACACATAACCTGCCAAGACTGAATCATGAAGAAAGAGAAAATATACACAGACTTATAATCAATTATGAGATTGAATTTAGTCATCAAAAAATCTCTCAACAAAGAAATGCCCAGGACCGGATGGCTTCACTAAAGAATTCTACTTTTATAACCTCAATCCTCAAAAATCCTCAAGAAGGGAATTTCCTAATGGTCCAGTGATTAGGACTCTTGAGTTCTCACTGCAAGGGCTAGGTTCAATCCCTAGTCAGGGAACTAACATCCCACAAGTAGCACAGAACAGCCAAAAAAAAAAAAAAAATTCTCAACAAAATACTAACAAAATTCAATAGCACATTAAAAGGATCACACACCTTGGCCAAGTCAGATTTATTCCTGAAATGCAAAGGTGGTTCAAAACATGAAAAAGTAATATTAACACATTAACAGAATGAAGAGGTGGAAAAAACTACACAATCATCTAAATTAGTGCAGAAAAAGCATTTGAGAAATTCAACACCTTTTCATGATTTAAAAGAATTCAAACTAGGAATAGAAAGAAATTGCCTCAACATAATGAAAGTGAAAGAGGAGAGTGCAAAAGTTGGCTTAAAGCTCAACATTCAGAAAACTAAGATCATGGCATCTGGTCCCATCACTTAATGGCAAATAGATGGGGAAACAGTGTCAGATTTTATTTTTGGGGGCTCCAAAATCACTGCAGATGGTGACTGCAGCCATGAAATTAAAAGACGCTTACTCCTTGGAAGAAAAGTTATAACCAACGCCTAGACGGCATATTAAAAAGCAAAGACATTACTTTTCCAACAAAGGTCCATCTAGTCAAAGCTATGGTTTTTCCAGTAGTCATGTATGAATGTGAGAGTTGGACCATAAAGAAAGCTGAGAGCCAAAGAATTGATGCTTTTGAACTGTGGTGTTGGAGAAGACTCTTGAGAGCCCCTTGGACAGCAAGGAGAGCCAACCAATTAATCCTAAAGGAAATCAGTCCTGAATATTCTTTGGAAGGACTGATGCTGAAGCTCAAACTCCAATACTTTGGCTGCCTGATATGAAAAGCCAACTCATTAGAAAAAGCCTGATGCTGGGAAAGACTGAAGGCGGGCTAAGCGGACGGGACGACAGAGGATGAGATGGTTGGATGACATCACTGACTCAATGGACATGAGTTTGAACAAACTTCAGGAAATAGTAAAGGACAGGGAAGCCTGGCATGCTGCATGCAGTACATGGGGTCACAAAGAGTCGGACATGACTTAGCGATTGAACAACAATAATCATGATGGCAGGGTACATCTTCTTTAATTCTTAACAGAAATTGAGCCAAGCACCTCCCATAAAGCAATGGCAATGATTATTTATTACCTAGCTATGTACAAGATCATCCTATGCCACTCTACTCTTACCTGGGGTGAAATACATCTCAACATATTTTGACAAATACAAAAAACAGATTTTGTTAAATTGGCTTTTTCCTACAAAGAAATAAAAACATCACATCAGGTCAGTTCAGTCACTGAGTCGTATCCAACTTTGCAACCCCATGGAGTGCAGCATGCCAGGCCTCCCTGTCCATCACCAATCCCAGAGTTTACTCAAACTCATGTCCATTAAGTCAGTGATGCCATCCAACCATCTCATCCTTTGTCTCTCCCTTCTCTTCCTGCCTTCAATCTTTCCCAGCATCAGAGTCTTTTCAAATGAGTCAGTTCTTCATACCAGGTGGTGAAAGTGTGGAGTCTCAGCTTCAGCATCAGTCCTTCCAATGAATAGTCAGGACTGATTTCCTTTAGGATGGACTGGTTGGATCTCCTTGCTGTACAAGGGACTCTCAAGAGTCTTCTCCAACACCACAGTTCAGTTCAAAAGCATCAATTCTTCAGTGCTCAGCTTTCTTTATAGTCCAACTCTCACATCCATACATGACTACTGGAAAAACCATAGCTTTGACTAGACACAACTTT
This sequence comes from Bos javanicus, assembly GCF_032452875.1. Lineage (NCBI taxonomy): Eukaryota > Metazoa > Chordata > Mammalia > Artiodactyla > Bovidae > Bos > Bos javanicus. The sequence continues at coordinate 30,830,966 of NC_083878.1, read as the reverse complement.
GTTGGCAAAGAAATGTCTCTGCTTTTTAACATGCTATCTAGGTTGGTTATAACTTTTCTTCCAAGGAGCAAGTGTCTTTCAATTTCATGGCTGCAGTCACCATCTGCAGCCACCACCTGCAGTGATTTTGGAGCCCAAAAAGTAAAGTCTGTCACCGTTTCCACTGTTTTCCCACCTATTTGCCATGAAGTGATGGGACCAGATGCCATGATCTTAGTTTTCTGAATGTTGAGCTTTAAGCCAACTTTGCGCTCTCTTTCACTTTCATTAGGAGGCTCTTTAGTTCTTCTTCACTTTCTGCCCTAAGGGTCATGTCATCTGCATATCTGAGGTTATTGATATTTCTCCCGGCAATCTTGATTCCAGCTTGTGTTTCATCCAGTCCAGCATTGCTCATGACGTACTCTAAATAGAAGTTAATTAAGCAGGGTGACAATATACAGCACGTACTCCTTTCCCGATTTGGAACCAATCTGTTGTTCCATGTCCAGTTGTAACTGTTGTTTCTTGACCTGCATACAGATTTCTCAGGAGGCATGTAAGGTGGTCTGGTATTCCCATCTCTTTCAGAGTTTTCCACAGTTTATTGTGATCCACACAGTCAAAGGCTTTGACATACTCAATATAGCAGAAGTAGATGTTTTTCTGGAACTCTCTTGCTTTTTCAAGGTTGGCAATTTGATCTCTGGTTTCTCTGCCTTTTCTAAATCCAGCTTTAACATCTGGAAGTTCATGGTTCACGTAATGTTGAAGCCTGGCTTGGAAAATTTTGAGCATTACTTTGCTAGTGTGTGAGATGAGTGCAATTGTGTGGCAGTTTGAACATTCTTTGGCATTGCCTTTCTTTGGGAGTGGAATGAAAACTGACCTTTCCCAGTCCTGTGGCCACTGCTGAGTTTTAAAATCTGATTAAGAGATATTCATTTTGAAGTATCATATAGTGACTTAAAAAATATGTGCTCAATTAACTAAATCATCAATTCAAATAACTATCAGTATGATGATTTATCTTAGAGGAATATCAGGATGGATTTGGAATTTTTTAATGTCCCAATAATTCTAATGGGTGTCCCAAGTGGCACTAGCGTGGGAGAGGTAAGAGGCACGGGTTCCACCCCTGGGTCAGGAAGATCCCCAGGAGGAGGGCATGGTGACCCACTGCAGTATTCTTGCCTGGAGAATCCCAACTACAGAGGAGCCTGGCAGACTACAGTCCAGAGGGTCACAAAGAGCCAGACATGACTGAAGCAACTTAGCATGCATGCACACAATAATTCTAATATTTAGCCAGAGCTGAGAATTATTGAGCCAAATAAACTCGTCACAGATCCTCCCTTTTAAAGTTTATATTCTAATATACATATATATCTTTCCCGCTCAGGTGCTGGGTCTGCAGATATTAATAAAATATACCTCTCCATGCACAGAGGACATTGTAACATATCTTTTAACTACATTATGACAGATACATGCTTAAGGGGCTATGATGATACAGAAGAGATACATCCAAGCTAATAATAAAAGGGGAGTGGTTAGGTAGAAAGGTATTAAAATAAGACTTCTGGAGAAAGTAATAAATGGCTAAGTAGGAATTAACCATAAGGAAGGATGGTGGGAGAAAAATCCAGGCACAAAGCTGAGGGGACAGCAAAACCAAAGAGAGGCAGGAAACAACAAAGTCAACACAGCTAATTGCTCGTGGTTTGTTGTTCCCAATAAAGCAGTAGGTATGAAAGGAAGGAAGAGTAAGAAAGAAACGCAGAAAACATGGAGTCCTTGTGCGCCACACTGAGTGCTGGCCTAGGAGAAGGAGACTGCCAGGGATTTCTCAGCAGAGACAGGGTTACTCAGGATCAGCAGAGATGTGGGGTGTGCAACCATGGGAGGCTTTGCGCAAGTCCCCTCGAGGTAAGAGAGCGTATAGAAAGAAGGCAGTTGGGAAAGCTGCAGTAAACAAAGATCCCACTGCTTTTCATTGCTTAAGTTGTTGTCAGGAAACAAGAGGGGTCTTTCTTCTGGCTGGGCTCTGCCATCGTCACTGGGTGTGAAGAGTGCCCCCTGTAGGTCTCCCAACAGTATTTAATCAAGGTTTCTATTAATGTTTTTTCACAAGGAGTTTAAATTTTATCCTGTAGCTTGATGGGCAATCAGTGACATGGCAAGCGGGCTGTATGCTGGGTAAATCTATGGTAGAGAAGAGGAGCAGAGATCATAGCAAATGTGCACTGAGTTCTTACCATGTGCTAGGAAGTACACTGCTGAGCACTTCACACTGATTTTCTCACATAATCTTCCCACCATCACAGTTCTACGGTAGATATGATTATCTTTATTTACAAATGAGGATATAGAAACTTGCCCAACTCACATGGTTATTAAGGGATATAAAAGGAATCCAAAACATTTCTCATCCCTGAATCTTTTAAGCTCTAGGATGGGTGGATTGGGAAGAGTGGAATAAGAACCCGCAAAGACTATAAGGCTAGTAATTAGTTAGAAACTATATTATCCCAAGTGAGAGACAATTAAGGCAATAGATGGAGAAGAGGGAATAGACTCCAGAAATACTTGGTTTTAAAGGATGTCAAAAATCATATGATTCAGTCTTTAAAAGGAATGAAATTCCTTTATATGCTACAACATGAATGAATCTTAAAAATGTGCTAAGTAAAATAAACCTGTCACAAAAGCACAAATATTGTATGACACCGTTCACAAGGTACCTGCTGCTGCTGCAGCTGCTAGGTCGCTTCAGTCGTGTCCGACTCTGTGCGACCCCATAGACGGCAGCCCACCAGGCTCCCCCATCCCTAGGATTCTCCAGGCAAGAATACTGGAGTGGGTTGCTGTTTCCTTCTCCACACAAGGTACCTAGAGTAATCAAATTCATAGACACAGAAAGTAGAATAGAAGTTACCAGTAGCTGAATGGAGGGGGTAATGAGAAGTTATTTTCTAATGGGTACAGAATTTCAGTTGGGGGATGATTAGAAAGTTCGAGAGATGCACAGTAGTGATGGCTGCACAACAACGTAACATACTTAATGCCACTGAACTGTACACCTAAAAAATGGTTAAAATGGTAAATCATATGCTATACAGTGGACCCCTGAACAATATAGGTTTGAAATGTGCAGGTCCATTACACATGGATCTTTTTCAATAAATATGTACTACAAGATCTGTGATTGGTTGAATCCATAGATACAAAGGGCTTCCCTTGTGGCTCAACTGGTAAAGAATCTGCCTGCAATGAGGGAGATCTGGGTTCGGTCCCCGGGTTGGGAAGATCCCCTGGAGAAGGGAAAGGGTACCCACTCCTGTAGAGTCAGACATAACTGAGTGACTTTCACTTTCATGGATACAGAGGGCTAACTATAAACTTGTACATAGACTCTTCACTGCAGAGAGCTCAGGGTCCCTAACCCCTCTGCTGCTTAAGAGTCCACTGTATGATAAGAGAACAGACTCTATATGATTTCAATACTTTCAGTTCAGTTCAGTCACTCAGTCGTGTCCAACTCTGCTACCCCATGTACTGCAGCACGCCAGGCTTCCCTGTTCATCACCAACTCCCAGAGCTTACTCAAATTCATGTCCATCGAGTTGGAGACTGAAGCTCAAGAGAATAAGAAGATTGGAAATGCACTTATCAATAAGAAGATCATCATTAAAACCATGATATTGCATGAGACTGCCCACGGAAAACATGAACTAAGAAACGAGCTGAGGATAGAACCTTTAGGAAACAGGAAGGGCAGATAAAGAGGAGTCATGAAGGAGATAAGAAGAAGCAGTCAGAAAGGTAAAAGAGAAGGCAGCAGAAATAATATTTGGGAGAGGGACAATGAAGATGGTGGGGAGAGAAGCAAGAGATGAAAAGGAGCTGGAGAAGATACACCATCATACCCATTTCTCTCCTTCTACTTTTGGGAGTTACAGTGAAAACCTGAGTTCCTAATTTTCTATAGCATTGTAAGATTAGAAAACAAAATTCCTCCACTGAGGAAAAACTTAACATAGTAATATACAATAATATGCACCTTAAAATAGGAGCATGTCAAAAACTGTCAGGAATATATTTTATGCAACAGTAATGATGTTAAACCTACATAAAAACTTAAGATCTTTGGCAGTCTACACAGGAAAAGCAGGCTAATTGTACACGAAGGGCTAACTGTAACTTGTTTTCAGCAACAAGAATTTCTGAAAGCTACTTATAAAGAGTTATTTATAAACTTTTTTGAAAATTATATTAGTATAAATTTTACCAGATTACTATTTTAAGATATCCTACGGAAAAAATTTTTAATATAAATTAAATTCCTTTCAATGTTTGTGTTTTAAATACAGATATATTTTAAATCAACCAACAAGTTGTATGAACCATTATCCAATATGTCACATGCCCATAAAGCGTAACAGCACTAATCTAAATCTTATCATGGTGACAGAAGCTATTAAAAACTCCATAAACATCTCTGATAACTCTAAAAATTATGAGGCTGGTTTTATGCCCAGTCTACAGCAATCACTGAATTTTAAAGAGCAACATTACATAGTTTGCTTTTAAGAGGCAACCCTGGAATTTGAACCTGTTGTGCTTAAGCTCTTAACCACTACCCTCTAAACAATCCTTGCTTAGTCTTCCTTAACTGATCTATTTCTCCATATCAAAACAAAGTACAAGATGACATCTAATAGGTGACAGTAGAATAAGTCCTTGAATCATCACTCCAGAAATCTTTAAAGGTCAGAGCCCAGGAGGAAAATGCCTCTAAAATTATAAGTGATGAAAACACTTACAGTCATTTTCTCTCAAAATCAACTGTTTCATAATTAGGAATTTATCCTACATTTCTTAAATTTTATATGGTTTGTGAAAATATGATAAAAAATGCTCAAAAAGTATTTTACCCTTAGTGTGTGTACTTAGTCACTCAGTTATGTCTGACTCTTTGCGACCCTATGGACTGTAGCCCGCCAGATTCCTTTCTCCGTGGGGATTCTCCAGGCAAGAATACTGGAATGGGTTGTCATTCCCTCCTCCAAGGGATCTTCCCAACCCAGGGATCAAACCCAGGTCTCCCGCATTGCATGTGAATTCTTTACCATCTGAGTCACTAGAGAAGCCCTTAATACATTATACCAAACTAAACTAAAAACACTTGCTAAAAGATTTTGAACAGGCTTCATCAAACATCTGAAATACTCTAATAATAAGTCAAATGGTTTCTGATAAACATGTTCTTTGTTCATTATCCTTCACTGTACCCTATAGGATACCTTGGGCTTCCCTGGTGGCTCAGACAATAAAGAATCTGGCTGCAATGCAAGAGACCTGGGTTTGATCCCTGGGTTGGGAAGATCCCCTGGAGAAGGGAACGGCTACCCACTCCAGACTAGATCTGATAGACAGAGTGCCTGATGAACTATGGATGGAGGTTAGTGACACTGTACAGGAGACAGGGATCAAGACCATCCCCATGGAAAAGAAATGCAAAAAAGCAAAATGGCTGTCTGGGGAGGCCTTACAAATAGCTGTGAAAAGAAGAGAAGTGAAAAGCAAAGGAGAAAAGGAAAGATATTCCCATGTGAATGCAGAGTTCCAAAGAATAGCAAGGAGAGATAAGAAAGCCTTCCTCAGCGATCAATGCAAAGAAATAGAGGAAAACAACAGAATGGAAAAGACTAGAGATCTCTTCAAGAAAATTAGAGATACCAAGGGAACATTTCATGCAAAGATGGGCTCAACAAAGGACAGAAATGGTATGGACCTAACAGAAGCAGAAGATATTAAGAAGAGATGGCAAGAATACACAGAAGAACTGTACAAAAAAGATCTTCATGACCAAGATAATCACGATGGTGTGATCACTGACCTAGAGCCAGACATCCTGGAATGTGAAGTCAAGTGGGCCTTAGAAAGCATCACTACGAACAAAGCTAGTGGAGGTGATGGAATTCCAGTGGAGCTCTTTCAAATCCTGAAAGATGATGCTGTGAAAGTGCTCCACTCAATATGCCAGCAAATGTGGAAAACTCAGCAGTGGCCACAGGACTGGAAAAGGTCAGTTTTCATTCCAATTCCAAAGAAAGGTAATGCCAAAGAATGCTCAAACTACTGCACAGTTGCACTCATCTCACACGCTAGTAAAGTAATGCTCAAAATTCTCCAAGCCAGGCTTCAGCAATACGTGAACTGTGAACTTCCAGATGTTCAAGCTGGTTTTAGAAAAGGCAGGGGAACCAGAGATCAAATTGCCAACATCTGCTGGATCACCAAAAAAGCAAGAGAGTTCCAGAAAAACATCTATTTCTGCTTTATTGACTATGCCAAAGCCTTTGACTGTGTGGATGACAATAAACTGTGGAAAATTCTTCAAGAGATGGGAATACCAGACCACCTGACCTGCCTCTTGAGAAACCTATATGCAGGTCAGGAAGCAACAGTTAGAATTGGACATGGAACAACACATTGGTTCCAAAAAGGAAAAGGAGTTCATCAATGCTGTGTACTGTCACCCTGCTTATTTAACTTATATGCAGAGTACATCATGAGAAACGCTGGGCTGGAAGAAGCACAAGCTGGAATCAAGATTGCTGGGAGAAATATCAATTACCTCAGATATGCAAATGACACCACCCTTACGGCAGAAAGTGAAGAGGAACTAAAAGCCTCTTGATGAAAGTGAAAGAGGAGAGTGCAAAAGTTGGCTTAAAGCTCAACATTCAGAAAACTAAGATCATGGCATCCGTTCCCATCACTTCATGGGAAATAGATGGGGAAACAGTGGAAACAGTGTCAGACTTTATTTTGGGGGCTCCAAAATCACTGCAGATGGTGATTGCAGCCATGAAATTAAAAGACGCTTACTCCTTGGAAGGAAAGTTATGACCAACCTAGATAGCATATTCAAAAGCAGAGACATTACTTTGCCAACAAAGATCTGTCTAGTCAAGGCTATGGTTTTTCCAGTGGTCATTATGGATGTGAGAATTGGACTGTGAAGAAAGCTGAGTGCCGAAGAATTGATGCTTTTGAACTGTGGTGTTGGAGAAGACTCTTGAGAGTCCCTTGGACTGCAAGGAGATCCAACCAGTCCATCCTAAAGGAGATCAGTCCTGGGTGTTCATTGGAAGGACTGATGCTGAAGCTGAAACTCCAATACTTTGGCCACCTCATGCGAAAAGTTGACTCGTTGGAAAAGACCCTGATGCTGGGAGGGATTTGGGGGCAGGAGGAGAAGGGGACAACAGAGGATAAGATAGCTGGATGGCGTCACTGACTCAATGGACATGAGTTTGGGTAAACTCCAGGAGTTGGTGATGGACAGGTAGGCCTAGTGTGCTGTGATTCATGGGGTCGCAAAGAGTCGGACACGACTGAGCGACTGAACTGAACTGAACTGAACTGAACCCACTCCAATATTCTTGCCTGGAGAATTCCATGGACAAAGGAGTCTGGCAGGCTACAGTCCATGGGGTCGCAAAGAGTCAGACATGACTGAGTGACTTTCTCTTTCATAGTAAACTTTATACTATACCCTTCCCTTTTATCTAGAAAAGTATTAAGGTTGCAGTTAACTACTATATTGCTACAGATTTGTACAGCATTTCTAAAGGACTACTAAATCATTAGTCAGAGACACAAGTTTTCAATTATTTGTCATATGTCACTAAATTGTATAAGTGGAGTTAGCTGTAAGACATTTTACATTTGTAAAAAAATAACACAAACCACTTGTAAAAGAATGAAACTAGAACACTTTCTAACACCTTACACAAAAATAAACTCAAAATGGATTAAAGATCTAAACGTAAGACCAGAAACTATAAAACTCCTAGAGGAGAACATAGGCAAAACACTCTCCGACATACATCACAGCAGGATGTTCTATGACCCACCTCCCAGAATATTGGAAATAAAAGCAAAAATAAACAAATGGGACCTAATTAAACTTAAAAGCTTCTGCACATCAAAGGAAACTATTAGCAAGGTGAAAAGGCAGCCTTCAGAATGGGAGAAAATAATAGCAAATGAAGCAACGGACAAACAACTAATCTCAAAAATATACAAGCAACTCCTACAGCTCAACTCCAGAAAAATAAATGACCCAATCAAAAAATGGGCCAAAGAACTAAATAGACATTTCTCCAAAGAAGACATACAGATGGCTAACAAACACATGAAAAGATGCTCAACATCACTCATTATCAGAGAAATGCAAATCAAAACCACTATGAGGTACCATTTCACACCAGTCAGAATGGCTGAGATCCAAAAGTCTACAAGCAATAAATGCTGGAGAGGGTGTGGAGAAAAGGGAACTCTCTTACACTGTTGGTGGGAATGCAAACTAGTACAGCCACTATGGAGAACAGTGTGGAGATTCCTTAAAAAACTGGAACTAGAACTGCCTTATGATCCAGCAATCCCACTGCTGGGCATACACACTGAGGAAACCAGAAGGGAAAGAGACACATGTACCCCAATGTTCATCGCAGCACTGTTTATAATAGCCAGGACATGGAAGCAACCTAGATGCCCATCAGCAGATGAACAGATAAGAAAGCTGTAGTACATATACACAATGGAGTATTACTCAGCCATTAAAAAGAATACATTTGAATCAGTTCTAATGAGATGGATAAAACTGGAACCTATTATACAGAGTGAAGTAAGCCAGAAAGAAAAACACCAATACAGTATACTAACGCATATATATGGAATTTAGAAAGATGGTAACAATAACCCTGTGTACGAGACAGCAAAAGAGACATTGATGTATAGATCAGTCTTATGGACTCTGTGGGAGAGGGAGAGGGTGGGGAGATTTGGGAGAATAGCATTGAAACATGTATAATATCATGTATGAAACGAGTCGCCAGTCCAGGTTCGATGCACGGTACTGGATGCTTGGGGCTGGTGCACTGGGACGACCCAGAGGGAGGGTAGGGGAGGGAGGAGGGAGGAGGGTTCAGGATGGGGAACGCGGGTATACCTGTGGCGGATTCATTTCGATATTTGGCAAAACTAATACAATATTGTAAAGTTGAAAAAAAAAATAAAGAAAGAAAAAAAATAAATAAAATGCATACATAAAAAAAAAATAACACAAGATTTTTTAATTTTACCATGCAAAATTCTCTATGAATCTTTCTGCAATCACTATGAATTCCTTGGAAATTAGTAATGTGAACCTATTTTTAATATGGAAAGTTAATTAGGAGCTATTTTTTAGTGGTTTGAATTCCAAAAGAAATTAGTATTTTAGCAGAGAAACAAAATATCTACCAGAAAGATACTTCCTCTTGCAGAGAAAACTTTCATACGGAAATTTAGGAAAATTATGTAGAACAGAGTGACTAAGCACAAAGGTAGAACAAGAAATAAGACTTTGGATCTCTTTTGAACATTTAATGAATTACCTCAAAATACTCATTTAATTACTAGGATGCACTTCTGAATCTTAAACTTTATCTGCACACAAAAACAATCCTCACAATGTAAGGGAAACATAAAACAGATTGAAAAGTGAAGGTTGCTCAGTTGTGTCCAGCTCTTTGTGACCCCATGGATTATGCAGTCCATGGAATTCTCCAGGTCAGAATACTAGAGTGGGTAGCCGTTCACTTCTCCAGGGGATCTTCCCAAACCAGGGATCGAACCCAGATCTCCCGCACTGCGGGCAGATTCTTTACCAGTTGAGCCACCAGGGAAGCTTAAAACAAATGCATTTTCTTCAAAGAAATATTCTAATTCATTCATGAAAACTAAAAGTTTAGAAATGTTGAGCATGAATACTTTTAAAAACTGATAGGTGTGTTTAAAGAAAATAAAGAAACAATCTTCTAAACGAAAAAGCAAAGCATACTTTTGAATAATGTTACAGGTTAAAAAAAAAGCCACTCAGGACATCTAATCACTGGCTACTGTTTATCTGTTAATATCAGTAAGTTAAACACAGTACTACCTTCTCTGAGACAGGTAGGCTGCTGGGCTCCTCTGTATTTCTTGGTTGCTTTACAGAATCACATCCACACAGCCTGTTTTTAAGAACACTAGGCTGAGCCTCAAGCACATGTTGGTGCTGAGCTCCCTGAGGGCTAGTGGAAAGGGGCCCATGCAGATTTTGAGTCATGCGAGCTGAAACCCAGAGCACTGGCTCCACAATGGAATCTGTTTGAGAGACCTGTGGAGTAAATACACCACCTGGAAAGCTGATGTACTGAGAGCTTACCAGCTGATTCAATAAAGCTTCAGATATGGTTTTATGCTCATTTCCAGGAGGTACAAGAATATCACTGGTAGTGTTTTCTAAATGTTTCCTATCCACTGTCTCAGAAGGAAGAACTATAGGTTGCTGGAGCACAGTTTCCATTCTCAGTGATTTTTCAGTAGTTGCTTGAAGAAAACACGGGTTTAATTGTGGAATACTGGTCTGTATTATTGACGGCTGCCCAAGCAGCTGAAATACTTGCTGAACTGGATGCTGAAGAATACTTGCTCTTTCAGAAGTCTGTGTCACCATAAATGGTACACTGACTTTATAAAGGTGAGCTTTAAAAGGAGAAAACAAAACTGTAAGTATAACAGAATCCTAATCTCCTTTAAAAAAACAATCTCATGCACAGGAGGCCAGGAGGAAATATATCAATAGGTTAACAGTGGTTATCTCTAGGAGTTTTTTTTTCCAGATTTTTTTTGTGTGTCTTCTACCATAATAATCTATTACTCTTATTTCAAAAAATTAAATATATCTTGCTTTAACTTTAGGCTTTTCCCACTATTGCTTATATGGCACATTTGGAGACGTACACAGGCCACCAATATTTATTCCATGAGCCTTTCCCACTGTGTAATAAATTACAGTGTTAATAACCTAAATTGGGATTTTTAAGAAACCTAGTCATGGAGAATGTATACTTTAGATATAAGATACCATAGAACAACTATAAGACAAGGCTGTCCAAAAAGGATTTAATAATTTCAAAAGTTAACAAATTTCCCCCTTCTTTCCTTAAAATAATACTAAAAAGAAGAAAGACATTTACTTTTTGAACACTGAGTCAGGTACTTTGCTTAAACTCTGTAATGACCAAAAAAAAAAATAGGTATGATTCTCTTTCAAATAAAGAAACAGTTCTCTGAAAAGCAGACACAAGTTAAACCTCCAAATTTTTCAAATATTCTGATACAATCTCCAATAAGAAAGGAGGCAAAGGTTGATAAATCTAATCTTTAGTTTTTCCTGATTAGACCTAGCTGGGACATGTGTATAAAAATTCCGGAAACTAGCTTAAACTAGAGAAAACCTACACAAAGCATCTTATACAATGTTGGGAAAGAGAACTGGAAGTGAAATGTGGGGACAAGCTTAGTGCCTGTCTTAATAGAGAGGCTTAGTGTTTTTTGCAGTAGCTTGCTTTCATAACAACTACTATTTATTATTACTTTTAAGTAAGGCTTATCAAAAGTTCCTATAACTTCAATGACTTGAGGTATAGTTAATTTAAACTCATGGAAGTTAATATCCAGAAGTCAGTACCAATGCTAAAAACAAAATATTCGTAAGACTATACTCTTACCAGATGCAGTCTGCTGTGTCACACCCACCGGTACATGAATAGGATAACCAGGAAAAGTAAAGCTTGCACTGGAGTTTGAGGTGCCCTAGATATGAGAATTTTACATTCGAAAGTTAGAAAGACGCTTTACTTGAAACTTTTTTCCTGATCTCATAGAGGATACAAAAAAAATCTGATTAAGGTCAACAGGACAATAGTAACCCAACATTAGGGCTGAGTACTCTTGAGTAAAACAGCTTTTTAATATTTGATGTAGATCATCTCATTAAAAATAAAAGGAATTTCCCCCTATGGCTATTAGCAATGAAGTCAGTAAGTCTTCATAAATAACATGAACACTGACTCATAAAATCTGCCCACAGCATAGCTTTAAAATGGGTACTGATCCTCAAGATGTCAAATATAAGAACCACAGTTGTTTATAGGAGTCCTCTAGTCTGTAAGTTGATCACTAATATTATTTTAAAGCAGATTAAAGTGTATCATTTTTATTTTAGAATAATTAGACCTTAGGGTTTTAAAATTTTTTAAAAACTAAATGAAAAGATAAGGAAATATGTTTGCCTATCTGACATGCAAAAATCTAAAAGACTGATTAATATTACCCAGTGTTGCTAGAATATGATAAAAATCATATTCTCTCACACCACTGCTTATATGAGCATATATGGTACAATCCTTTTGGACGGCAATTTTGCAGTATATACCAAAACTAAAAACATGCATTATCTTTGACTCAGAAATTCTACTTCCAGAAATTTATCCCAATTACCTGATTATCACAAACACACCAAAACATTATCTACAAGTATCACCAATGTAAGTCCATATTAGAAAAATACTAACAATAATTTAAATGTCCATAAACAAAAGACTGGTTAATTAAACTGTGACACATCCACTAAGGCTAATCAATATTTACCTGGCATTGAAAAGGGCCATCTATATTACTAAGTTTAGAAAAAAGAAATGACAGAAATAGTCCAGAGAATGATCCTACTTTTACTGTGAAAATTAATACAACTTTCTTTAATGAAGAAGTCTAAATGGATATATATCATACAGTTAAAATAGCTACCTTTGGGATACAATCCTGTAGGGCCCTATCACTTTTTACTTTCTAAATCTGATTTTACTCTTCATGTGTGCGTTAGTTGCTCCAGTCAAGTCCAACTCTTTGTGACCCCATGGCCTGTAGCCCACCAATCTCCTCTGTCCATTGAATTCTTCAGGCAAGTACTGGAGTCAGTAGCCATTCCTTTCTCTGGAGGATATTCCCAACACAAGGAACAAACCTGGGTCTCCTGCACTGTAGGCAGATTCTTTACCATTTGAGCCACCAGGGAAGCCCATCATTAATGAGAACTTATTTCCAAGAATTCCAAAGATAGAAATATTTCTTCACTGGTATCCTATCAAAAGCAGCACCATCCTTTCTAAAAATTGTGGTAAGGACTATGATTTTTGTTTTTAATGAAGAAACAGAAATAAATGGTCCACTAAGTGAGTCAGCTGTAAAGCACCTGCCTGCCAATGCAGGAGACACAGGTTCTATACCTAGGTTGGGTAGATCCCCTGGAGAAGGAAATGGCAACCCACTCCAGTATTCTTGCCTGGAGAATCCCAAGGACAGAGGAGCCTGGAGAGCTACAGTCCAAGGAGTCGCAAAAGAGTCAGACACAACTTAGCGACTAAACAACAGCAACAACAAAAGTCTTGTACCCCAGAAAGGTAACTCATGGGCTGAAAGAAAATGAAGAACAGTTAGTGGATCATTTATCATCTTTTGTCGTTGTTTAGTTGCTAAGTCGTGTCCAATTCTGCGACCCCACGGACTGTAGCCCGCTAGGCTCCACTGTCTATGGGATTCTCCAGTCAAGAATACTAGAATGGGTTGCCACTTCCTTCCCCAGGGGATGTCCCTGATCCAGGGATGGAATCTGCACTTCCTGCATTCGCAGGTGGATTTCTTACCACTAAGCCATCTTAAAAAAAAGAGAGAAAGAGTTCTATTTTTCCCCACCTGAAAACTACTCAGTTTTCTATATGTAAGTTTTAAATTTTATCTTCTGTCCCCAAATCCTAGGGGGAAAACCGACCTCTATTATACAAAGGTAAAAAATAACCAAAATATTCCACTTAAATAAAAGGAAGAACTATGATGTGCCTCAACGCTAGGGGGGAAAAAGTCAGAAAATGCAGCAGATCAAAATCATCTACTTAGGAACCACTAAGTATGTAACATTATACAGTGTATTAAAACTCCATACAATGTAACTTTAGAAATTTCCTAATCTTGTAGGTACAGTCTTGGCAGATGCTAACAACTGCTCTGGAAGATAGGAAAAGTTGGTGAGAAAATATTACATCTGAAACTCCTGACTTTTTCCAACACCTATATTATAGAAGCTATTTTTGTCTTCCCATCCCTTACGACATCTTTCCTCATTCAACTAAAGTTTTACAAATTACATCTCTGCCCAGCCTTCAGCCACCATTCACTAAAACTGGGGCATCTCTTTTAAAAATATATCTTAAATAAGCTACATACCAGTTCTGCTGCGGTAAAACTGGGACGAGTTCTACCAGCAGGAATAACAAACGATGCTGTATAGAAAACAAAATAAATATTAAGTAGTCATTAGATTTTACCAATTTAATAAAATTGCTCTAAGTATACCTTATTTTTTTTAATGCTTTCCATCACTAACATTTCAACATTCAACATTCAACATTCAATGATAAATTCTATACTTTCTGATTCCAAGTGAGGTAAAAATAGTTAATCATATCTTTTCCCAACAATTTCAGATAAAGACTTTACAACTAAGTCTTTAAGTACCAAAAGAAAATCCCATTGCAATCAAGTATATTGTACTATAGAAGTCCATAAGAAAACAGCTAGGTTGTCTTTAGGAAGTCAATGTACCTCCATCACAACTTTTCATAACAGAAAAAAGTAATTTTATGGCATTTTTCCAAGCAACTATACTTTGAGCAAAAAAAACCAAAAATGTAAACTACCATAAACCATTCTAAGTTTTAATAGGTTCAAAAGAAATTTCAATTCATTTATTTCATGAAAATTTATTTATAGTACTTTAGTCAAGTAATTAAGCAAACACAGATACACAGTTTTAAGAGTAAATCTAAAAGAACATGTCTCCTGAAGTCTCTGCAGTACTTCAGGTAAACTGCGAAGAAAAATATGACAATAAATTCTTAGAAGAACACCAACTCAACCTGCATTAAACCTGTCATCTCATTTATCTTTATTTGCACCAACTTCCTATGCTAACTGTCCCTTTGGTTATTGTACATCTAGAAGGTTGGCCAAATGGTTTTAAATGCAATTGTTTAAAAATAAGTCTAAAAAAGAACAAAATAATGTCATCTGCAGCAACATGGAAACCTAGAGATTGTCATACTGAGTGAAGTCAGACAGAGAAAAACATATATATAATATCATTTATATGTGGAATCCAAAAAAATGGTACAAATGAACTTATTTACAAAATACAGTCACAGATGGGAAAACAAACTTACAGTTACTAGGGTGGGAGAAGGTGGGGGAGGGATAAATTGGGAGAGTGGGAATAACATATACATATTACCACATATAAAATAGGTAATTATTAAGGAGCTATTGTATAGCACAGGAAACTTCTCAAAACCCTGTAATGACCTATATGGGAAAAGTGAAAAGTGAAAGTGAAGTCACTCAGTCATGTCCGACTCTTAGCAACCCCATGGACTGCAGCCTACCAGGTTCCTCCGTCCATGGGATTTTCCAGGCAAGAGTACTGGAGTGGGGTGCCATTGCCTTCTCTGCTATATGGGAAAAGCATCTATAAAAGAGTGGATATATGTATATTTATAACTGATTCACTTTGTTGTACAGCAGAAACTAACACATTTTCAATCTACTATGCTTCAATAAAATTTATTTAAACATCAGTCTAAGAAACAGTTACTAGAAGGATCTTAGTTGACCAATATAACCTTAAACCTTATCTCAAGGTTCATTGTATCTCCTTGAACCTGACTGTTAGAAGACCATCTCTTTTCTTCAATGAAATAGAAAACATTTTTGCATGTTTAAGCAGGCTTTTTTTTTTCACATATTGTATTAAGGAAGACTTGGAAATGGCAACCCACTCCAGTACTCTTGCCTGGAAAATCCCATGGACGGAGGAGGCTGGTAGGCTACAGCCCATGGGGTCGCAAAGAGTCGGACACGACTGAGCAACTTCACTTTCACTTCCCCAAAGATCCATTTCTGACATAGAGTGGCTCCATCACACACAACAAACAGCTCAGAAGAGCAAATTTTTTTAACTAACCATTCTTGTCACATTAAGACAACAGAAGTGAAGCTACAGAGACTGATAGTTAATGAGGTACAAAATTATTTTTATCCTCTGCCATCTATGGCTTTGCTTATTAGCAGGCATTCTTTTAGAAAGGCCCAATTAGAAAGAACTGGAGTGGCAGGAACACAATGGTATTAGTCTTAATTAGCTGAAGTGAGCAAAGCTTAGGCTGGTACAGCTTA
Organism: Bos javanicus; assembly: GCF_032452875.1. Classification (NCBI taxonomy): domain Eukaryota; kingdom Metazoa; phylum Chordata; class Mammalia; order Artiodactyla; family Bovidae; genus Bos; species Bos javanicus. The sequence goes on along the minus strand of NC_083878.1, from coordinate 30,814,820 downwards.
AGTCACAGCCTGAGAGGAAACAAAAATCTGTTAACATACTGTCTGCAGCAATTAAAAGAATTTCTTGAGGAAAAATAGCAACAATTCTCCCCTTTTAAATACTCTGAAATAAATCCCAGAGGATAATTCTCTCTACTCATGTAAATCAAACAAAGCTATAAGAGAGTTTTAAGAGTTTCTTTATAGTCATCAAAAGAACTGAACGAACAAAATTTTATAGTAAAGTTTCACGCAGTTCCTACTGAATTTTGATACTAAATTCACAAGTTAAATTCACCATTCATACACATTCACAAGCCTGAGCATTTGGGGCAGGGTATTGTTGACATCTGCACTGTGGCACAAAGCCACAGTGATTAAAACCGAAGGCACCGTCACATGAAGTAAGCCTGGAAGCACCAAACCCTACTAGTGCTCACTGTATTTACTCTCCATGGCTGTTCACTCACAGCTAAAAAATAAATAAAACCAACAACAACAAAACTGTTTCACTTAAGAAGTTCCTTGCTGCTAAGTCACTTCAGTCGTGTCCGACTCTGTGCGACCCCATAGACGGCAGCCCACCAGGCTCCCCCGTCCCTGGGATTCTCCAGGCAAGAACACTGGAGTGGGTTGCCATTTCCTTCTCCAATGCATGAAAGGGAAAAGTGAAAGTGAAGTCGCTCAGTCGTGTCCGACTTCTAGCAACCCCATGGACTGAAGCCCACCAGGCTCCTCTGTCCATGGGATTTTCCAGGCAAGAGTACTGGAGTGGTGTGCCATTTCCTTCTCCAAGAAGTTCCTTAATGTAACTATAAATAATTATTTTTACTAAATTTCAACCCTCAAGTATACTTCCTTTTAATATTCTGTATGAGGAAACTGGAAGAACATATAAAGCATTTCTGTAGCATACAGAAGTCCAAGGAAGTACAATGAGACGCAATGGTGCTATTGTTTAAGTTGGGAGCTGACATAGCTAATTTCTTTTTTTCAAGAAATACTACTTTCACTTGAAAGAAAAACTGACAGTAACCATGCTTCTTCAAAGCTGGGTATATGGCAGTTTTCTGAAAATGAACTAAGTGTGCCCATCACTTCAAAGAAAAGCAAACTGACAATGTTTGTTTAGGAATGATAAAATTCAAGTTTTCAAGCAAAAATTAGAATTTTGGAAACTATATCCACAACAGTGAGCTTCATTGCTTTCTGATACTTAGAACACTTTTCTAATGAGATGTGGGGGGATGATAATGACTTTTTATCCTGTATCATGAACAATGTGTCAAATATTTAACTCAGTGAACCAACATTTTCCAAGTCATCAACATATGTTACAAAATTACACACAGGTTAAAGAGTCATTCAAAGTGCAAGATACACCAGGGAACTTTAACAAAAAGTCCACTGATATGGTTTCAAAAAGTCCACTGATATTGATTCTACTTTGCACCTAATCTCTCAAAAGCTACCACTTGTTGAGTTTTACCTTAGTACCAAATTACCTGAAAAAGCTATTAAAATACTCCTGCTTTTTCAATTATCTAACCGTGGAATTCAGACTTAAATTGAAGAAAGTAGGGAAAACCACTAGACCATTCAGGTATGACCTAAATCAAATCCCTTATGATTATACAGTGGAAGTGAGAAATAGATTTAAGGGCCTAGATCTGATAGATAGAGTGCCTGATGAACTATGGAATGAGGTTCGGGACATTGTACAGGAGACAGGGATCAAGACCATCCCCATGGAAAAGAAATGCAAAAAAGCAAAATGGCTGTCTGGGGAGGCCTTACAAATAGCTGTGAAGAGAAGAGAAGCGAAAAGCACAGGAGAAAAGGAAAGATATAAGCATCTGAATGCAGAGTTCCAAAGAATAGCAAGGAGAGATAAGAAAGCCTTCCTCAGCGATCAATGCAAAGAAATAGAGGAAAACAACAGAATGGGAAAGACTAGAGCTCTCTTCAAGAAAATTAGAGACACCAAGGGGACATTTCATGCAAAGATGGGCTCGATAAAGGACAGAAATGGTATGGACCTAACAGAAGCAGAAGATATTAAGAAGAGATGGCAAGAATACACAGAAGAACTGTACAAAAAAGATCTTCACGACCCAGATAATCACGATGGTGTGATCACTCACCTAGAGCCAGACATCCTGGAATGTGAAGTCAAGTGGGCCTTCTAGAAAGCATCACTACGAACAAAGCTAGTGGAGGTGATGGAATTCCAGTGGAGCGCTTTCAAATCCTGAAAGATGATGCTGTGAAAGTGCTCCACTCAATATGCCAGCAAATTTGGAAAACTCAGCAGTGGCCACAGGACTGGAAAAGATCAGTTTTCATTCCAAGCCCAAAGAAAGGCAATGCCAAAGAATACTCAAACTACCACACAATTGCACTCATCTCACACGCTAGTAAAGTAATGCTCAAAATTCTTCAAGCCAGGCTTCAGCAATATGTGAACCGTGAACTTCCTGATGTTCAAGCTGGTTTTAGAAAATGCAGAGGAACCAGAGATCAAATTGTCAACATCCGCTGGATCATGGAAAAAGCAAGAGAGTTCCAGAAAAACATCTATTTCTGCTTTATTGACTATGCCAAAGCCTTTGACTCTGTGGATCACAGTAAACTGTGGAAAATTCTGAAAGAGATGGGAATACCAGACCACCTGATCTGCCTCTTGAGAAATTTGTATGCAGGTCAGGAAGCAACAGTTAGAACTGGACATGGAACAACAGACTGGTTCCAAAGAGGAAAAGGAGTACGTCAAGGCTGTATATTGTCACCGTGCTTATTTAACTTATATGCAGAGTACATCATGAGAAACGCTGGACTGGAAGAAACACAAGCTGGAATCAAGATTGCCAGGAGAAATATCAATAACCTCAGATATGCAGATGACACCACCCTTATGGCAGAAAGTGAAGAGGAACTCAAAAGCCTCTTGATGAAAGTGAAAGTGGAGAGTGAAAAAGCTGGCTTAAAGCTCAACCTTCAGAAACGAAGATCATGGCATCCGGTCCCATTACTTCATGGAAACAGTGTCAGACTATTTTTTGGGCTCCAAAATCACTGCAGATGGTGACTGCAGCCATGAAATTAAAAGACGCTTACTCCTTGGAAGGAAAGTTATGACCAACCTAGATAGCATATTCAAAAGCAGAGACATTACTTTGCCAACAAAGGTCCGTCTAGTCAAGGCTATGGTTTTTCCTGTGGTCATGTATGGATGTGAGAGTTGGACTGTGAAGAAGGCTGAGCGCCAAAGAATTGATGCTTTTGAACTGTGGTGTTAGAGAAGACTCTTGAGAGTGCCTTGGACTCTTGCAAGGAGATCCAACCAGTCCATTCTGAAGGAGATCAGCCCTGGGATTTCTTTGGAAGGAATGATGCTAAAGCTGAAACTCCAGTACTTTGGCCACCTCATGCGAAGAGTTGACTCATTGGAAAAGACTCTGATGCTGGGAGGGATTGGGGGCAGGAGGAGAAGGGGACGACAGAGGATGAGATGGCTGGATGGCATCACTGACTCGATGGACGTGAGTCTGAGTGAACTCCGGGAGTTGGTGATGGACAGGGAGGCCTGGCGTGCTGCGATTCATGGGGTCGCAAAGAGTTGGACACGACTGAGCGACTGAACTGAACTGAACTGAATCGTGGAATATTAGATTTTCGTCTTATACGTAGTTTTGCTAAAACTACATATCAAAACAGATTAAATTTAGAAATAGATATGAGAATCCAGCTGTCTTGAATTAAGCCAGACATTAACTAGAATTGCAGAGAAGTGAAACAATACCAATCTTCCCACTAAATACTTTTTGTTCTAGAAAACAGTTATTTTAAACAAATATATATTAACATGCAATCACTTTTTAAATTAATAAATCAACATTTTTAAAAGTCTCAGCTTTAACTTCTAATATGCCAGATATCTATAACCCAAAAGAAAAGTACTTTGAGGTTCTCGATTTCAAAGTGTAAAGCATTCCTGAGTTACCCCCCCCTAAAAAAAAGAAAAAAAAAGCTGACAATTGAAGATACAGCAAATTATTAAACAAATGGATAATACAGTCAAAGAAAACATAATAAAATTTGTGGAATAGACAAAGGCAAATGACTTATTCCATTGTAGATTTAATTAGAACTTGTTATCAAGAGATGAAAAGGTTGTAGAAGTTTAGGTTATCTTAATCAGGCTTTTAAAAGCATACAATGAGAAGACATAAAAAGCACTTCCAATTTTATGAGGTTATTTACTAGGTACTAGAGTACCTAGAAATGAAGATGGAAGGCAGTAAGGCCTATAGTGCAGTTTTACAGGACACACGTGCTTCCTCTTCACTTCATTATGAATGAAGCAGGAGAGAATAAGAAAAACTATCTTGTTTAAATGTAATTATGTCTATTATTCTAACCTCTAAGAAAGAAACTAGAATGAAGTGTTGAGTGAAAGTCAGCTAGATATATTAGTTGCAAGACCATTTTGTGATTTAAATCATTGGTAATATTACCATCTTGCGGCAAAATCTAGTATTGCAATTTTGAATGACAGAAAGTGGAAGTGTTCTGGCTATTCTTTTTTCAAGAACTACACTTTTGATAAAATTCAGTCAAGTATATTACTCCTCCACATTGACCACACTCCAAGCCACTCCTAAGGAAAAAAATCTTTAAAGTTCTTTAATGATGAAAAAAAGAGTAAAAGAATGTTATTTAAAGGCAGAAATAAAAGGAATGCCCTAATAAAACAGTAAAATTAAAAATGAAAGCATAGCCAAAAAAAAAATTTGATGGAAAATGTTTCAGTGTGTCAACTAAGTAATTAAAACTGCTATGGCTAACTCTTACAGTGCAATATTCTACATTTTAGGCACAGAGTCAGATAAAAGCTGTTTGGTAACTCAACACTCTTTGCTGGTTTCATTTTTATAAGTTATAATTGCTACCACACTTGAATTCTCTCATCTTGTTATAGAGAAGGTACAAGCCTACTTACTATTGTCCCTTTGCCTTGGCCCACACCAGTTTGTACTGACAATTTAATCCACCCTTACAGACATTAATCTATCAAATTCCAGCTAAATCAAATAAAACCTACTTTGTGTGTGTGTGTCTGTCTGGGCATGTCTGTATCTAGGCGTGTCTGCTGGTGTGTGCCTCTGCGTCTGTCAGTGTCTCTAACTGCCTGCTTCTCTGTGTATCTGTGTATCAACAAGAAAATGTATACACATACATATATCAGGACAGCATAATGATCATAAGAATCAGGGGAGAAAAAAGAAATAAAGGCTAGAAAGACATAATAGTATTGCTAACAGCTAATCTTTTCCAGTGTAAACTAATAGACATATTATGGACAAATATTTCCCTTAAAAGCAGAGATCTAGATTCACTAGGATCAAGATTAGTGACAATACATGTAAGGTCCATTTCTAGCCATCTTCACAAAAGCTCCATTTTGCTTCCAATTCAATGGCAGATTTATAATACATACAGACAGCAAGAAAAAAGAGTGCATAAGCTTGCAAGTACCCATCTTTCCCTCTGCTTCTTTACCAACGATGGCTGGATTACTCCTTGACTACAGCCAATTAAATTTTCTGAAATAACCAGAGGGCACTCCCAATAGCCCATGAACTATATAACTGTTCTTCTGAAGTATGGCTTTGTCACCTTTTGGGACTACAGAATTAAAAAAAAGAAAAATAGTTTAAACAATCTAATTTTCTTATCAATAATTACATGGCAGTTATGACTTATCCTGCATTCATTTATTTAACAATGATTTTTGAAGTCCAAGCCCTCTTACCTTAAGAATATTACCCTAATTCAAAACCACCACCAAAAGAGAATTTGTTACAAAGACAAATACTACTAATTTACTAACTGTATCCAACCTGATGATGATTGCAATGTTTGGTGCAAGCTGTGTGGCAACTGAAGAGTGAACAGAGGTGAATGAACACTATTTCTGAAGAAGTCTTCTGTGGCTTTAGATTGCAAAACCTTTGTTTCCCAGAGCTGCAGAGAGAAACAAAATGTTTGCTTTAAAAAAAATTAGGATATTTACTGCTATTCTTTTAACTTTTAAATTGTCAACTGAAATCTCAATAAGTGGGTAAGTGTTAAATGCTAATTAAGAGCTCTGAATTATAGTTTAACCATTTTTTAAGCTGAAAAAACAAAAGACAGAAACTTTTACTGTCTACAAACCTGCTTCAAGTCTTTTAAGACTTGTTCTTCCACACCTTCTTCAGCAAAGAGATCCCTCACTCCTTCAATCACATCTTCAATTACAGATCTGTAAAGTTTAGCCTACATAAAAGCAATTGTTAAAAGTTTTACATTCAAGTTTGAGCATGCCCAGCCTTAAAAAACATGAAATGTACACTTTCTAATCTTACACTTAAAGAAAAGCCACCACAAGGATTTTCACTAAATGCATCCTATTCCCAGTATAGTCTTAGCTTTTCATAAATTGTGTTAATTTCAGATCCATAGTCTCAGTCTATCTATAAGGCTGAATCACAATGAGTGTGTAGGCTGCTCACTCAGGTCTGACTCTCTGTGACTGCAGGGACTATAGTCTGCCAGGTTCCTCTGTACAAGGGACATTTCAGACAGGAATACTGGAGTGGGCTGCCACTTTCCTCCTCCAGGGATCCTCCCAGCCCAGGGATTAAACTGGCATCTCCTGGGTCTTCTGCATTGCAGGAGGTTCTTTACCTGCTGAGCCATCAGGGAAGCCCTGAATCACAATACTACAAGAAAATACAAGGTACAAATCTCATCAAGATGTATGCTTGTTTTTATGTTCCCTGACTTCTGTGTCAGTATTTAACCTCCCCAGTCCTTTTTAAAAGGAAATGAATTTAAGGCAGGTGGAAATGAACCTTTTGTTTTCAGTTTACTCTTTTCTCAAACAGATCAAAAGAGAGTTTTTAGAGTTTATTATTTCCACAAATGTAAATAAATTCCAACTCATAAATTTGGGGCAGGCATTTACAATAGTCACCAAAGTGCTTCCCACTTCCAAAACACACATAATCCAAAAGATATCCTGAACCATGGTCAAGTAAACTGCAACAAAAAAAATTTCCTAAGAGGGACAGAAACTAAGAAACTAAATGAACCTTATCCTTCCATAGTCTGCAGAGAGTAAGTAACATTCTAAAAGCACATTTTTATCAGATTAAAAATTGGTCAATATCAATAGAAAAATAGCCCTTGTGAAATAAACTCAGTCCTTCAAATCTATGTAAACTGCGCTTCACTTCCACCATAATCCTGGCAGTCCAGTGGTTAAGACTCAATGCTTTCACTACTGGGGGCACGAGTTTAATCTCTAGTCAAGGAATGAAGATTCATTGCAAGTCATACAGCATGGCCAAAAAATAAAATAAAATTTAAAAATAAATAAAATTTAAAAATTAATAAATGCAAAAAAAAAAAAAAGAGCCACGCTAAGTATTCTAACAATACTGACCTGACCTAGTGGACTGATAGGAAATGACAAAATAGGAATGTAGTTGAATTGCTCTTATTTCAGCAATTAACAGGCCAAATTGAAAATTCTGTTATTCAAGGACTGCTTTTTCATACCACTCAGTAAATAAATACGTTCATGCCAAGAGTAGTTAGGCTTTACACTTATCCTTCTGAGGACAAAGGGTAAGCCTATAAATAAGCCAATCAACAATATTTTAAGTAATATGTTATTCACAAATATAAACAGTAAGATTAGGTGCTCTAGATTAGTCACTTCTTCTAAAACAGTTTACCCTGATAAAGGAGTGCTAAATTGAGGCTTCGGTGTTGGTCTCAGCTAGTGTGATCACATTTAAAGCGAGGGGGAAAAACTGCTAGGGATAAAAACATCTTTTAAGATCTACCCTCAGAATGTAACAGCAGCCATCAAAAATGACCCATTACGACACAAAATTTCAAAAGCAAAGTAGGAACTGAACGTACTTTCTCTTCTAGGACTACAGTTAGACTTTATGTTTATCTTCATTATAATCAAATGGTATACATGGTAAATTCAAGTATAATTATTTTACATATCTTAAAACACACTAAAATCAGACAATGGATACACATTATGATAATAACTTTTCTCAAGACATGAACCCTTTTATGCTGTATATGTATAGGTGGAACCCATAAAATACCACAGATCTGGACAAACTACATTGCCTTTAACCAAATGTGAACTTTTGACTTGAAATGAACTGAAAATCAACATGACTCCTTGCCTTTATCTTTAATTCAGGTTTTTAAGATTGATAGAAAGTCTCACAAGGCCATTTAACCTATCAATTCTCATGTGAGGTTTAGGTACTCCTTAGCGGTAGGAGAGCAACGTCTCCGTTTATCAATTTCAATTCTACACTTACACATTAAGATACTTACGGATGGGAAAATGGAAGGATGAGGGCGACCTCTAAAAATATGTGTTGGGGTAACAAAGTATCACATTACCTGTTGTATCAGGTAAATAATACAGCTTAGAATCAACAGCGGCCATACTAAAATTAAGGGCTACAATTAAAAGTACAACTGAATTTAGTAATTCTAAACACATAGGAAACTGGAAGGGCTAAGGTGCATTCCACCTCTAACCACCGTCCCACATCCGTATTCTAGAGGACCTCAGTTTGGATGAGAAGCGAGGAGAAGAGGAGGGACATCTGCTCTTCTGATGAGAGCCAGATCCAACTTCCAGGTGAGCTACTGGCTCTAATCCGTGTCCTCCAACACGGAGGCGAAGAACAGCCGAAGCCCGTACGAGAGAGGGCCTCTGAATGTCTGTGAAGGGCCAGGAGGAAAAAAAGTGGTGTGCGGAGCTCCACTTCCATGACCGCAGGGTCACACTCCCCGCCCACGGGGCGCAGGCCAAGAGGCCATGCTGATGATCCTCACTTACCACCCAGTTGACGCAATCCATGACACCGGCTCCAGCGCCTTGCTGCTTGCGCCTGCGCAGCACCTGCGGCGCATCACCGAGGACGGCCCCCTGTGGGCTTTGAATGTGGGTGCACGTTGTCCGTGCAACTACGTCAAGACGCTGCGGGCGGGGCAGGGGAGGAGAGAAGGTTAAGAAACCGATCAGGGTTAACTGGAGATTCTGTGCTGAGGTAGGGGACAGGTTGGTCTGCTGGAGCAAGGAAACCACCGGTGTAATCAGCTTTGGGCTGTTCACATGACCCTTAAAGAGCCTTTATTTTCTCAAGTTGCAAAATAAAGGCTACCAAAATAGGGAATGAGCAATGCAGTGGTAGATCCCAGTTCACTTTACCTTTGAAAAGAGAGGAATTAGAGGTGTCTGTCTTCTACTAATTTTCATTCCTCTCCTTAGGCCCCACTCACAGCTGAACTCCAGTATGTAACAAGAATCTAACTCTTCTAAGATGGGTTCTCAAAGTGTGGGACAGCAGCAACCGCTTCATCTGGGAAGCTGTTAAAATGCAAATTATTGGGTCCCACCCTAGACTTTACTGGGCTTCCCTGGTAGTTCAGCTGGTAAAGAATCTACTTGCAATGCAGGAGAACCCGGTTCGATCCCTGGGTCGGGAAGATACCCTGGAGAAGTTAGGCTACCCCTCCAGTATTCTTGGGCTTTCCTGGTGACTCAGACAGTAAAGAATCCGCCTGCGATGCGGGAGGCCTGGGTTCAATCCCTGGGTTGGGAAGATCCCCTGGAGAAGGGCGTGGCAACTCACTCCTGTATTCTAGCCTGGAGAATCCCCATGGACAGAGGAGGCTGGTGGGCTATAGTCCATGGGGTTACAAAGAGTTGGACACAACCCAGCGACTAAGCACAGCACAGCACAGCACAGCCAGATTTCCTGAGTCTGAAACTCCAGAGATGAGGATCTAGCCTTCTGTAAGTTTAACGTTCTCTCCAGGTGATTCTGATGGGCACTTAAATAAGACTTGGTGTCCCAAAACTAAGATTCTCAATTTTGTCTGCACACTGAAATCACCTGCAGATTATTAAAGGTTTGGCACCTGGGTCTCTCCCCCAGAGAATCTGATTCTATCTTATGCAGCCAAGGTGGAGAACCACTGCTAAAATAAAGTCAGCATCCCAATACCACCCAGCTCCTTTCCTCCTTAGGCAGAAATCACAGTCTCTTGACCTATAACAATTCTCTCCTTCCCTTGAAGGGTAAAGCATCCAGGGGCACAGCTTGCCTGGGGCTGAGGGCAGATGTAAGCACAGATAACCTGGAGGGTTAGATAACGCAAGAAGTCATCTTATTGCCAGTACTCTGCCTTTCAAAGAAGCCTTTCTGTCCTATCAGATAAGTCCTGACCTAACCAGAAGACTTAAATTAGTTAATGATTAAAAATCCTATCAGGTTTAAAATTGAGTATTTGTGCATGTAAATTCTGGAGAAGGAAATGGCAACCCACTCCAGTGTTCTTGCCTGGAGAATCCCAGGGACGGGGGAGCCTGGTGGGCTGCCGTCTATGGGGTCACACAGAGCCGGACACGACTGAAGTGACTTAGCAGCAGCAGCAGCATGTAAATTCAGTAGAGCTACTTATGCCCAACCATTCTGTATTTGCTTTGCCTGGGTCAGGTACCTTATGGTTGATGAGTTTCAAGAAGCTGATTTATATGAAGCTCTTTAGAAGATTTTCCTATATTGAAAACTATCTGAAATTTCTTTTTCAAAAAGTCAAGAATTTTATGTAATAATTTTTAATGATTGTGTCTCTACCTGGCAATTTACTACCAAAATTATTCAAAGTGACATCTTATACCTAAAACAGAAAAGCTAGAAACAGTTATTGATTCCTGCTGATATCAAAATATCCAATTAAATTATCCAACCTGGGAAATAAGCTGCAAGGTCTCGTTTATCATCTTTTTCATAGTCAAATTTTAAAACTTGATTCCTAAATGCGTAGAATTGGTAATCACTTAACTTTCTGTGATAGCATACTGTTTTATATTCGGGCTTCCCTGATGATTCAGCAGGTAAAGAATCTGCCTACCATGCAAGAGGCTTCGTTATTTGTTCTATCCTTCTCAGATGAACCTATGTACTTTTGAAATTAAATGTGGACCTTGACTCATCAGTTCAGTTTAGTCATTCAGTCGTGTCCGACTCTTTAAAACCCCATGGACCACAGCACGCCAGGCCTCCCTGTCCATCACCAACTCCCAGAGTTTACCCAAATTCATGTCCATTGAGTCAGTGATGCCATCCAACCATCTCATCCTCTGTCATCCCTTTCTCCTCCTGCCTTCAATATTTCCCAGCATCAGGGTCTTTTCCAAGTGGTCAGTTCTTCACATCAGGTGGCCAAAGTACTGGAGTTTCAGCTTCAGCATCAGTCCTTCCAATGAACACTCAGGACTAATCTCCTTTAGAACAGACTGGTTGGATCTCCTTACAGCCCAAGGGACTCTCAAGAGTCCTCTCCAACACCACAGTTCGAAACCATCAATTCTTTGGTGCTGAGCTTTCTTTATAATCCAACTCTCACATCCATACATGATTACTGGAAAAACCATAGCCTTAACTAGATGGACCTTTGTTGACAAAGTAATGTCTCTGTTTTTTATTATGCTGTCTAGGTTGGTGATAACTTTCCTTCCAAGGAGTGTCTTTTCATTTCATGGCTACAGTAACCATCTACAGTAATTTTGGAGCCCCAAAAAACAAAGTCTGTCACTGTTTCCAATGTTTCCCCATCTATTTGCCATGAAGCGATGGGAATGGATGCCATAATCTTAGTTTTCTGAATGTTGAGCTTTAAGCCAACTTTTTCACTCTCCTCTTTCACTTTCATCAAGAGGCTTTTGAGTTCCTCTTCACTTTCTGCCATAAGGGTGGTGTCATCTGCATATCTGAGGTTATTGATGTTTCTCCTGGCAATCTTGATTCCAGCTTGTGTTTCTTCCAGCCCAGTGTTTCTCATGATGTACTCTGCATATAAGTTAAATAAGCAGGGTGACAATATACAGCCTTGATGTACTCCTTTTCCTATTTGGAACCAGTCTGTTGTTCCATGTTCAGTTCTAACTGTTGCTTCCTGACCTGCATATAGGTTTCTCAAGAGGCAGGTCAGCTGGTCTGGTATTCCCATCTCTTTCAGAATTTTCCAGTTTATTGTGATCCACACAGTCAAAGGCTTTGGCATAGTCAATAAAGCAGAAATAGATGTTTTTCTGGAACTCTCTTGCTTTTTCCATGATCCAGCGGATATTGGCAATTTGATCTCTGGTTCCTCTGCCTTTTCTAAAACCAGCTTGAACATCAGAAAGTTCACGGTTCACGTACTGCTGAAGCCTGGCTTGGAGAATTTTGAGCATTACTTTACTAGTGTGTGAGATGAGTTCAATTGTGCAGTAGTTTGAGCATTCTTTGGCATCGCCTTTCTTTGGGATTGGAATGAAAACTGACCTTTTCCAGTCCTGTGGTCACTGCTGAGTTTTCCAAATTTGCTGGCATATTGAGTGGAGCACTTTCACAGCATCATCTTTCAGGATTTGAAAGCGCTCCACTGGAATTCCATCACCTCCACTAGCTTTGTTCATAGTGATGCTTCCTAAGGCCCACTTGACTTCACATTCCAGGATGTCTGGCTCTAGGTGAGAGATCACACCATCGTGATTATCTGGGTCATGAAGATCTTTTTTGTACAGTTCTTCTGTGTATTCTTGCCACCTCTTCTTAGTATCTTTTGCTTCTGTTAGGTCCATACCATTTCTGTCCTTTATCAAGCCCATCTTTGCATGAAATGTTCCCTTGGTATCTCTAATTTTCTTGAAGAGATCTCTAGTCGTTCCCATTCTATTGTTTTCCTCTATTTCTTTGCACTGATCACTGAGGAAGGCTTTCTTATCTCTCCTTGCTATTCTTTGGAACTCTGCATTCAAATGGGTATATCTTTCCTTTTCTCCTTTGCTTTTTGCTTCTCTTCTTTTCACAGATATTTGTAAGGCCTCGTCATACAACCATTTTGCCTTTGCATTTCTTTTTCTTGGGGATGGTCTTGATCCCTGTCTCCTGTACAATGTCATGAACCTCCATCCATAGTTCATCAGTCCCTCTATCAGATATAGTCTCTTAAATATATTTGTCACTTCCACTGTATAATCGTAAGCAATTTGAAGCTGGTAATGGACAGGGAGACCTGGCGTGCCGCGGTTCATGGGGTCGCAAAGAGTCAGACACAACTGAGTGACTGAAGTGAACTGAACTGATACCTGAATGGTCTAGTGATTTTCTCTACTTTCTTCAATTTAAGTCTGATTTTGGCAATAAGGAGTTCATGCTCTGAGCCACAGTCTTGTTCCCGGTCTTGTTTTTGCTGACTGTATAGAGCATCTCCATCTTTGGCTGCAAAGAATATAATCAGTCTGATGTTGGTATTGACCATCTGGTGATGTCCATGTGTAGGGTCTTCTCTTGTGTTGTTGGAAGAGGGTGTTTGCTATGACCAGTACATTCTCTTGGCAAAACTCTATTAGCGTTTGCCCTGCTCCATTCTGTACTCCAAGGCCAAATTTGCCTGTTACTCCAGGTGTTTCTTGACTTCCTACTTTTGCATTCAAGTCCCCTATAATGAAAAGGACATATTTTTTGGATGTTAGTTCTAAAAGGTCTTGTAGGTCTTCATAGAACCATTCAACTTAGCTCCTTATAAAAAGTGACTATGTTGAACTGTTACTTCTTAGTATATTTAGTGGACTCAGGTTGCAGAGAGGTTATGTAACTTTAGCAGAGAGATGTCAGTAACTTTCCATTTGCCCCTGAGGGTCTGTTTGCCTGGTCACTAGACTGAGATTTAGTTTCTTCCCAACAGTAGACAATGGCTTTTAGAGAAGGTATACTTTAACATGGAAACTTACGTTACCATATGTAGAATAGATAGCCAATGGGAATTTGCTGTATGGGTCAGGAAACTCAAACTGGTGCTCTATATCAATCTAGAGGGGTTGGATGGGGTGGGAGATGGGAGGGAGGCTCAAAAGGGAGGGGATATATGGATACCTATGGCTGATTCATGTAGACATTTGACAGAAAATAACAAAATTCTGTAGAGCAATTATCCTTCAATTAAAAAAAAATTTTTTTTAAGAAAGAAAAGAAAAAAAATAGAGGAGGTATACTTTAACCTACATTCCAGGTGAATCCAGGCTGCAAATCTGCTCTGAACCTGTGACAGCCAGCTTCCAAGATGGCCCCCAGAATTCCTTACTTCCTGGTATTCACGACCTTGTGTTTGCCCCTCCCACACTGTACCATGGTTTGTCTGGGTGACCCATAGAATAAAGCAGAAGTAATGACGTGTCACTTCTAAGATTATGTTATAAATGACTATGGCTTCCATCTTTGGATTCCTTCACATTACTCACTTGGGAGAAGATAGCTGTCATGTTGTGAGGATAGTCAAACATTCAACCTGTGGAGAGGTCCATGTGGTAAAGAACCAAGACTCCAGTCCACAGCCAGCAGGGATCAGAAGCCTGTAGACAATCACAAAAGTAAGCTTGGGAATTGATCCCTCCCCATATGGGCTCTCAGATGACTGTGGCCCTGACTGATAGCCTGTCTGTATCCATTTGAGCAACTCTGAACGAGAAACACCCTCTAGGCATCTCCCAGATTCCCAATCCTCTGAAACTGTGTGAGATAATAAGTATTTGTCATTTAAGCAGTTAATATTGGGGATAATTTGTTACACAAAATGGGATAACTAATACAGGCCCCATTCTCGGATTGAACTGTGACTAGTGAAGACTTGGTTTTTTCTCATTGTAATCTCAGCATTTAAAGTTTCTTGAATATCCTCATCAGTCACAAGAGCATTTGAAAAGTATGTAAAGGAATCTGTACAGGCTGATATTTGATAGTGTTGACCCCAGGTTATCATCAAACAAGCAGACTGTTGTAGTCATGTAATGATCACATTTCTTTTGTCAATTTTTCAAACTCAGAAGGGAAGTGTGGTGCATACACAAAACACTTTTGATGCTAAAATTTAAATTTCCAGATCCCAAAGTCTCAGTGAGGCAATTTTACAGTGACTCTTTTTTATGTTAGTAAATAGAGAATAAAAAAGGAATGCTGAGCTTTGGTCCTTCTTTGAGTATGTAGTTCTTTGAAATTACACCTGTGGCAAAGCATAAAGCTCCTCCCCAATTGCCCATCACAGTTCAAAGCATCAGATTTTCATTTCCTCCTGCTTTGTTTAGAAGCTATAATATCTAATATATCATTTGTAATCAACACTGGTTTTACAACATTTAAGCAAATCTTAATAATCAGATTAATTTCTCTGCCTTCTGTATGTTCTTATTACTTTTGCCTGGAGGTTTCAGTGATATTATTATAAAAGTAAAGAAATAATTTCTCTTTGCTTATTGTGAGAAAAGGCCATATCTATGAAGCCCTTTCTCTGAATAAGAATGTTTTTTAAAATGTATTTTAGAGACAGCCCATTATCTTTTACATATTAAATTTTATAGTCAAACACAGGGCATTTCAGTAACTCTAGATTCTAAATAATATATTTATCAGTAATGAAAAATACAAGTTAGTCTATGAGCATATGGCTTAAGGCAGCAAATATTTATAATTAGTTTCTGAACATTTTTTATGCAATGCAGTAAACCCAGCAGTATTGTGTTTCTCTGCTTCTGTTTCATCCTTCACATCATTCAGGAAATGAAAATTCAGATAATCACTGCCTTACCTTGTAACTTTGAAATGTTTGAAATGTTAGTAGTTCTGATTTATACTTTGCACTTCTATGACATTTTCCATTTTCTAATACAACTGTAAAATCAACTTACATTATTGGAACATCAGATACAATTCCACCATGCAGAATCCCTCCCCCAACCTCAACAGGAATTCAGCTAAAATGACCCTGTGAAACAGTTCTATGGCCAACTGGTGACCTTATCACATGGTGGAACACTGTTCATGATCACATTACAACCTATTTTTTAAATGTTTATCTCATCTACTTAGCACAGCAGTATAGTGTTACAGTTAAGCACAAAGACTGGAGCCAGACTGAGTGGGTTCAAATCCCAGCTTTGCCCATTTATAGCATGTAAACTGTGGTGTTTACATTTGAACTGTGGTGTTGGAGAAGATTCTTGAGTCCTTTGGACTGCAAGGAGATCCAACCAGTCCATCCTAAAGGAAATCAGTCCTGAATATTCATTGGAAGGACTGATGCTGAAGTTGAAACTCCAATACTTTGGGCACCTGATGGGAAAAACCGACTCACTGGAAAAGATCCTGATGCTAGGAAAGAATGAAGGTGGGAGGAAAAGGGGATGACAGAAAATGAGATGGTTGAATGGCATCACTGATGCGATGGATATGAGTTTGAGTAAGCTCCAGGAGTTGGTGATGGATGGGGAAGCCTGGCGTGCTGCAGTCCATGGGGTCACAAAAGTAGGACACGACTGAGCAACTGAACTGAACTGAACTGAGCATGTAAACTTGTGCAAATTTATTTGCTTCCCTTGTGGCTCAGACAGTAAAGAATCTGCCTGCAATGCTGGAGACATGGGTTCGATCCCTGGTTCAGGAAGATCCCCTGGAGAAGGGAATGGCTACCCACTCCAGTATTCTTGCCTGGAGAATTCCATGGACAGAGGAGCCTGGTGCGTTATAGTCCATGGGGTCACATAAGACTGAGCGGCTAACACATTAATATTGAAGAGATGTACACATTGTGTACGTATGAAAATTAGTGACTATAATTAACTCATGGAAAGTGTGAAGGATGTCTCCAAACACAATTTTCTCTGTGGCTACTTTTCAACATTCTCATCAGGGTCTTGATAAGAATTCAGTAATTTCCAAGTTAACAAATGATTTCATTTTCATTACTTTAATCACAATATGTATAATCAAATATGAACATGAAATGTTAGCAAGAATAATGTCTGTCTCCAGTGAATTTTCCAACCTAAATTTCTACTTAGAGAAGACAGAAGTAAAAACTAATACACTGAACTTAAGGCTATGATCTGGAAAGAACCAACCAGCTTTGTTCCCACAATAACTGTACTTATCTTCTTTCATAATTGGTCTCATTTTATAAGATGTAATGGTAGGATCTTAAATATTCTATGTTATCATAGGTGCTTCAAATATCAGGAGAGGCAGGGACAACATGAATTAGACACACTCCTGCCTATTCTTTCTACTGTGCTGTGCTGTGCTTAGTCGCTCAGTTGTGTCTGACTCTTTGTGACCCCATGGACTGTAGCCTTCGAGGCTCCTCTGTCCATTGGGATTCTCCAGGCAAGAATACTGGAGTGGGTTGCCATGCCCTCCTCCAGGGGATCTTCCCAACCCAGGGATTGAACCCAGGTCTCCTGCATGCAGGTGGATTCTTTACCAGCTGAGCCACCAGGGTAGCCCAAGAGTACTACCAAGTACAGCTTTTAAAAAGTACAGTTTAAAAAAACTCTGGATATTACACATAAAAGATGGAGAGAAGAGCACAGACCAGTTAGGAACCTCACACCCCAAAGAATGCACAGCAATAAATTCCCTTGTTTTCTTTTTACCTTGTCTGAAGCTGGCAATTCAGAGACATCAAAGGTCACAGACAAAAAAGAATAAAAAGCCTTTTTATACAGCCAAGGGCCAGAAAAATGGGCAGCAAGACAGAAAACTCTTATTAGACAAAAACTGCTCTACTTCACGGAGAAGGCAATGGCACCCCACTGGAATGGCCTGGAAAATCCCATGGATGGAGGAGCCTGGTAGGCTGCAGTCCATGTGATCGCTAAACTGAGTGACTTCACTTTCACTTTTCACTTTCATGCATTGGAGAAAGAAATGGCAACCCACTCCAGTGTTCTTGCCTGGAGAATCCCAGGGATGGGGGAGCCTCGTGGGCTGCCGTATATGGGAGTTGCACAGAGTCAGACATGACTAAAGTGACTGAGCAGCAGCAGCAGCAGCAGCTCTACTTTAAACACCAAAGAAAAAAACTGACCCCAATTCACCCCTGTCAGCAAAGGCAGAGTAGAGTTTAGACTTCCACTCTTGCCCAGCTGCACTGAGGTGCAGCCCTCCCCATGATGTCACTGGAGGCCACGTGGGTTGCTTGGACTTGTCCCCCTACCCAACTATAATGAGTCATCCCCACCAACCACTAAGGTGGTGTCAAAGAAAACCAAGACTTTCATTCCTGCTAGGTGACAGTGAAACCTCCCTCTGAAGTGTCGGTGGAGGCCACCTAAGAAGGAGTTACAAGATTCCCCTCCCTGTGTCAACCAGCATGATGTCAGTGGAAGCCAAATGGGGAGCCTGAACACCCACTCTATCCTGCAGTCACTAGGAGATCCTCCTCCCCTAGGCTGTCAGCAGAGACTGAGCCAGAAAACAGGACCCTTCACTTCTACCTGCTACAGCAAGTGGGCACTTTCACCTTCCTCCACTGGCCCTGTGTCAGAGGAGACCTGCTAAGACAGAAGATTTAAATAAGATCCAGAGTCTCATAATGACCAAAATGTCCAGGATATAATTGAAAATCAGTTGTCATACCAATAACCAGGAAAATCTCTACTTAAATGAGAAAAGACAATCGACACCAACACAGAGATGACTTAAGATGTTGGAATTATCTGACGAGGACCCTAGAAGCAGCCTTCATAAAACTGCTTTGATGAGAAATTAAGCAAGTAATTTAAAGAGTGATTTAAACAAAAGTGGAAAATCTCAGCAAAAAAATAGATATAAGGAAGAACCAAATGGATATTTTATAAATGAAAATACAATGACCAAAATAAAAGATTCAATGGATAGGTTTATTATGGGTTAAAATATGTTCTTCCCAAAAGGTATTTGAAGTCCTAACTCATTGCACCTCAGAATGTGACTGTATTTGGAAATAGAGTCATTGCAAATATAATTAGTTAAGATTGAGATCAGACTGGAGTAGGATGAGCCCCTAATCCGGTGTGTTGTTGTTGTTTAGTTGCTAAGTCGTGTCCAACTCTTTTGTGACCCCATAGCCTGTAGCCTGCAGCGTGCCAGGCTCCTCTGTCCATGGCATTTCCCAGGCAAGAATACTGGAATGAGGTGCCATCTCCTTCTCCAGGGGATCTTCCTGAACCAGGAATCGAACCTGCGTCTCCTGCATTGGCAGGCAGTTTCTTTACCACTGAGCCACCAGGGAAGCCCAATCCAATATGACTGATGCACTTATAAGAAAAGGACAAAGATACACAAAGAATACAGCCATGTGACCACAGGCAGAGATTGGAGTGATGCATCTTACAAGCCAAGCAACACCAAGGATAACTGGCAAACACCAGAAGCTAAAAGAAACATGGAAGAAATTCTCCCCTACAAGTTTCAGAGGTGGTATGGCTTTATCAACACATTGATTTCAAACTTCTGCTACTGCTGCTGCTAAGTCGCTTCAGTCGTATCCGACTCTGTGCGACCCCATAGACGGCAGCCCACCAGGCTCCCCGTCCCTGGGACTCTCCAGGCAAGAACACTGGAGTGGGTTGCCATTTCCTTCTCCAATGCATGAAAGTGAAAAGTGAAAGTGAAGTCGCTCAGTCGTGTCCAACTCCTAGCAACCCCATGGACTGCAGCCTACCAGGCTCCTCCATCCATGGGATTTTCCAGGCAAGAGTACTGGAGTGGGGTGCCATTGCCTTCTCCATTCAAACTTCTAGCCAAACTTTAAACTTAGGCCAATATATTTCTGTTATTTTTTAAGTTGCCCAGGTTATGGTAGTTTGTTATGGCAGCCCTGGTAAATATAGGGCTCAACAGCAGAATGAAGATGAGAAAGGAAAGACTCAATGAACTTGAAAAAAGAACAGTAGAAATAACCCAATTTGAATAATAGAAATGGTCAATTCAAATGCAAGTGGATTTCTTTATTAATTAAAAAAAGTTTAATAGTACTAAAATACATATAACATGAAATTTACTACCTTAAAGTTTTTTAAAATTTATTTATTTTTAGCTGAAAGATAATTGCTTTATAGTATTGCATTGGTTTCTACCAAATATCAACATGAATCAGAGATAGCTTTCCCCATGTCCCCTCCCACTTGAATATCCCTCCCACCTCCCTCCCCACCCCAACCCTCTAGGTTGTTTTCAAGCCCCAGTTTGAATTCCCTAAGTCATACAGAAAATTCCCATTGGCTATCTATTTACATATGGTAATGTATGTTTCCATGTTGCTGTCTCCATACCTCCCACTCTCTCCTTCTTCCCCTACTCTCTCCTTCTTCCCCCACCAGCTGTGTCCATAAATCTCTTCTCAATGTCTGTGTCTCCATTGCTGCTTTGCAAATAGTTCATCAGTACCATCTTTCTAGATTCCATATATATGTGTTCAGTTCAGTTCAGTCGCTCAGTCATGTCTGACTCTTTGCAACCCCATGAATTGCAGCACGCCAGGCCTCCCTGTCCATCACCAACTCCCGGAGTTCACCCAAACTCATGTTCATAGCGTCGGTGATACCATCCATCCATCTCATCCTCTGTCGTCCCCTTCTCCTCCTGCCCCTAATCCCTCCCAGCATCAGAGTCTTTTCCAATGAGTCAACTCTTCGCATGAGGTGGCCAAAGTACTGGAGTTTCAGCTTTAGCATCAGTCCTTCCAAAGAACACCCAGGACTGATCTCCTTTAGGATGGACTGGTTGGATCTCCTTGCAGTCCAAGGGACTCTCAAGAGTCTTCTCCAACACCACAGTTCAAAAGTATCAATTCTTCGGCGCTCAGCTTTCTTCACAGTCCAACTCTCACATTCATAACGACCACTGGAAAAACCATAGCCTTGACTAGACGGACCTTTGTTGGCAAAGTGTCTCTGCTTTTGAATATGCTATCTAGGTTGGTCATAACTTTCCTTCCAAGGAGTAAGCGTCTTTTAATTTCATGGCTGCAGTCACCATCTGCAGTGATTTTGGAGCCCAAAAAAATAAAGTCTGACACTGTTTCCACTGTTTCCCCATCTATTTCCCATGAAGTGATGGGACCAGATGCCATGATCTTCGTTTTCTGAATGTTGAGCTTTAAGCCGCCTTTTCACTCTCCTCTTTCACTTTCATGTGTTAGTATACGATAATTGCTTTTCTCTAACTCACTTCACTCTGTATAATAGGCTCTAGGTTCATCAACCTCATTAGGACTGACTCAAATGCATTCCTTTTTAGGGCTGAGTAACATTCCATTGAATATATGTACCACAGCTTCTTTATCCATTCATCTGATGATGGACATCTAGGTTGTTTCCATCTTCTAGCTATTGTAAATAGAGCTGCAATGAACTTTGGGTTACATGTGTCTTTTTCAGTTTTGGTTTCCTCAGGATATATGCTTAGTAGTGGGATTGCTGGGTCATATGGTAGTTTCATTGTCAATGGATTTTTTAAGAGAAACCACTGAGGCCAAAAGGAAGTGGCCTGGGAGAAAAGTGCTAAAAGAACTGTCAACTCAGAATCCCATCAAAGTGTTGAAAGTGTTAGTCATTCAGTTGTGTCTGACTCTTTGTGACCCCCATGGACTGTAGCCCACCAGGTTCCTCTGTCCATGGGGATTCTCCAGGCAAGAATACTTGAGTGGGTAGCCATTCCCTACTCCAGGGAATCTTCCCAACCCAGGGATCAGATGTTCTGCATTTCAGGCAGATTCTTTACTGTCTGAGCCACCAGGTATCCCATACCCAGGGGTAATACTCTTTGCGGGGAAAACAAGGAAGATTAAAATATTCTCAGGTTAAAGAAAACTAAGACTACTTCTTACCAGCAAAACCACCATAAAGGGATGGCTAAAGGAAGTTTTTTAATAGAACAGAAATGATAAAAGGAGGAATATCAGGAAGATAGAACAATGAAAAGTAAAACCATGAATAAATATAGTAGACTCTCCTTTTGAGTTTGCTGGTATGTTTGACAGTTGAAGCAAAAATTGTAATATTGCTTCATGTGGTTCTCAAATCCTATCATCAGTTCACTGGAACTGATAAAAATGTAGAAGATGATAAATTATACATACATGATACATAGAGCAACCACTAGAAAAAGATACACAAAGAAATATACCCCCAAATACTATTTTTTGTGTGTGTGCTCAGATGCTCATTCATGAAATAAATCAAAATGGAATTCTTAAAAAAATGTATAAAAGTAATCAGTGGGAAGGCAGAAAAAAAAAGAAAGAACAGAGGAAACAAACAAAAAACAAAAAGGCACAAACCAGTGCTGGGAAGAATGTGAAAAAAGTATAAAATAGTACAACTATTTTGGAAAACAGTTTGGCAGTTTCTTGAAAAGTTAAAATATAAATTCCACTTATACCCAAGAGAAATGAAACATATATTGACACAAATACTTGAACATGAATGTGTGTAGCAGAGCTATTGATGACAGTGGGAAAGTGGGGAAAACCCAAAAGTCCACCAAGGGATGAATGGGTAAATAAAATGTGGTACAGTCATACAATGGAATACTATTTGACAATAAAAAGAAATAAACTACTGACACATGCATGAACCTGGATAATCAGAGCAGATGAACCTTAAAGTATACTAAGTTAAAGAAGCTAGAGACAAAATGCCTATATTGTAAAATTCCATTTATATGAAATATCCAGAAAAGGCAAATACATAAAGACAGAAAATAAGATTAGTGGTTTCCTGGGACTGGGATCAGAACAAAGAGTAACTGAAAATGAGCTTAAGGGATTTTGGGGGATATGGAAAAGTTCTAAAATAATTGATTGTGGTGATGGTGGTGTAATTTTGTAAATATACCAAAAACCATGGAGCTGTAGAATTAAAACAGGTATATTTTATCATATATAATCCTCAGCAAAACTTTTGAAAGATATTGGGGGGGGGGTCCTTCTTTAGATTGGCCCTGTTTAATAGTAAAAAGTACAGCTTCTTTGAAAATATACAGAAGAATAAATCCCTTCTCATAGTAGTAAAAGTCTCTCACTTTTTAATGAAATAGGCTACTGTAGACTCACCACCCACCCCACCCCGCCATTTCCCTTTCTGATCTCATTTCCTGTTATACTCCTAACTCATTTCATCCTACTCATGTCTCTTGCATCAAGCCATTTGTCCTCTTCTGGGGTAAGCTTCTCTTCTTTAAGTCTTCTCTTAAATAGCACCTTTTCAGTAAAAATGTTAGTGATTCAGTCGTGCCTAACTCTTTGGGACTCCATGGACTATAGCCTGCCAGGCTCCTCTGTCCATGCAATTCTCCAGGCTAGAATACTGGCGTGGATAGCCATTCCCTTCTCCAGGGGATCTTCCAAACCAGGGGTCAAACCTGGGTCTCCTGCATTGCAGGCAGATTCTTTACTGTCTTTTCTTAAATGTCACCTTTTCAATGAAGCCCATCCTGAATACCTTCTAAACTAGCAATTTCCATCCCCATACTCCCATATCTTCTATCCCTGTTTATTTTTATTCTGTAGACATTAACTCCTTTAACTACTATATAATTTATTCCTTATGTTTAGTGTTTATTGTCATTAGGATATAAATTCCAGGAGGAAAGCAATCTCTCTTTCATTCTCTCTTATACCTAGAATTGTGCCTGGCTCATACTCAGCCCTCAAAAAGTGCTGAATAAAAGAATGAATTAAATTACACTTAAAACTGAAGGCTGGGGACTTCCCTGGTGAGACCTATATTTTTACATTGTGGTATTGATAAAATACACATAAAATTTGCCATCTTAACATTGTTAATGTGCAGTTCAGTGGCATTAAGTACATTCACATTGCTGGGCAGCCATCACCACCCTCCATCTCCATAACTGTTTTCATCTTGTCAAAGTGAAACTCTTTACCCTTAAAATAATAACCCCTTATTTTAATTTAAGGTTATATCTTATCCTTATATGGACAGGTCAAAGAAATTAAGTATCTGGTCTTGTTTCCAGTGCAGGAAAATACCTTCTCCAGCTACAGAATGGTTCCAAAATTCTTCTAACAAAAGACAGATATTCTTATTTCATAACCAGAAATTACCTTATAAGATATTCAGTATTAAATAAGAAAACCAGATCCGCAGCACACAGTAGGTGCTAGAAGTCTAAAGGTTCTTCTTGACTTTCCGCAGCTTTCACAAACAACTTTATGTCAAATTTTAAAATAAACATTTAAATCTTTCCAATCCCCTGAAGATACATGTGTTTATTAAGAAAAAGTATATTTGTAATTAGAAGTGTGATAGATTTTGAATTTCTTGAGGACTGAGGCTGTGTATTATTCATCCTTATATGCCTCCTGAGTTCCTAACATAGTACCTCCAATATGAAAGGCATGTATTAAATGTTACTTATTTAAATTTATTATTAAATTTCTAGCTTGTTTGTAAGAGAAAATTAGGGACTAAAATCTATCTATGTTTAGAAGAAGTAGTACATTGATCTGGGGCTTCCCTGGTGGTTCAGTGGTAAAGAACCCACCTGCTAATGCTGAAGACACAGGTTCCATCGGTGGGTCAGGAAGATCCCTTGGAGGAGGGAACGGCAAGTCACTCCAATATTCTTCCCTGGAGAATCCCATGGACAGAGGAGCCTAGTGGGCTACAGTCCATAGAGTCACAAAGAGTCACACACGACAGAAGCAACTATGCATGCCAGCAAGCAGTACATTGATCTAAATTTGACCTATCATTCATTCATTCGTTCAAAATTTAGGTCCTATGCCTTGGCTAAGCTTATGTGCAGCTGCCATTGATATCACCATCACCTACCACCACCCCTGTATTTGGGTCTCTTCTCTGAGAATGGGAAATCATGTGGACAGAGCCACACCCCAGTGAAAATCTCAGCTGGGGAAGAGGAAGAGAAATACATAAACTTTTACAATATAATGGGCCTACGTACTAAAAATTATTTATGAGGAGCAACTAACCTGAATGGGAGGAGTCAGGGGAGGCTTCCTGGAGTAGGACATCTAAACTTAGATCTGTGGAATGAATAAGGGACAAAGGAAGGGGGCAAGGAAGGATGTTCCAGCGGTAGGGCACTGTAAGCCAAAGCTCGGGGTGCAGAAGGAACGTGGTAGGTTTGTGGAAATGAGAGTAGTTCCAATGTTTGGCTGGAGGATAGACAGCAGGGGAAGTCTTGGCAAAGCTAAGGTTGGCTGGTAAATAAGGCCAGATCACATGTTCTCCACTGACTGCAGCGTGGAGGTAGATTGTAAGACCACAGGAAGCAGAGAAGCTGTTATAAGTCTGCGAGGGTAAGGAAGAATGAGCCGCTCTGTTTGAAAAGCCTGCAGCGGGACCAATGTCCCTGGGAAGGAACAAGATCTAAGTTACCGATATATAGCCTTTCCTGGCACTCAATCATATAAAGCTAAGAGGAAGAGAGGGGGAAGACTCCAAGGGATTTTAGGGGGAAGGGATGGAGCATTTACTATGAGGGAAAAGGCAATAAAAAGAAGGCGATGAATATCATCCAGTTCAGTTTAACCCAAGGCCACTTCTGGCCCCAGTGTGAGTTTAATATAGAATTTGTCTTTTACCACAATGAATACTTAGCAAAGCCTTTGAAAAGTGTTTCAGTGTCTCAGATAATCCACTGGAGAGGCAGGTTCTTGGCATTTAACAATGCCACCATTCAGAGTTGCTCTTTCCTTGTCCTTTTCCAGGCACTTGAGGACCTTTGGATGGAATTCTCTCTGAGCAGTGTGAAAAAAATCCAAACAAAACCCTACAGAAAAGGACAAGCACTGCAACTGGGAGCCATCTCCCACTCCCATGCAGCCACTCACAGGTCTGCAGTATCTGTCTCAGAGATGAGAAGCAGAAAGAGGCTAAATTCTACAGTGATCACAATTGGGATTCCTAAATCAGAACATTTCTCTGTTAGGGGCTTCCCTGCTGGCTCAGCTGGTAAAGAATCCACCTGCAATGCAGCAGACCTGGGTTCAATCCCTGGGTTGGGAAGATCCACTGGAGAAGAGAATGGCTACCCACTCCATTATTCAGTCCGTAGGGTCACAAAGAGTCAGACACGACTGAGTGACTTTCACATTACAAAAATGTCCCCATTTGGGTCAGTATCATTGATATTCAGTCATTAATACCAGTAAAATGCAAATAAAGTGAAGGACATGACCAAAGTACTCAAGAAAATAAAATTGAAGTCAGTCATAAAAGGTCTTTAAAGGGAATTCATAAGACACCCACCCTCTGTAGGAGGGTGGAAACTCTCTGAATCCAATTCCATTTCTGTAAAAGAAACTAAGAAATAATACCTTGGATATAGGGGCCTGCCTGCAGCTGCACCCATAAACTCTGCCTTGCTTACAATTGCAATGGGTGAACTGTTCACGCTCTTACCTAAATCAGCCCTCTGCTGGCTGATCTCATCCCCTCTGGTCTACTCAGAGATATGGCCTGAGCAATTTTCTCCCTCTCTTCTTCTGCATCATCAGTTTTCCTTTCACTACTGGATCACTGCGAGCCTGCAGGGACACATATCCACCATCCGAGGTACGCCAAGGATTGGGGAGAGAGTAGTCAGTCCTGGGTGCAGGCAATAACGGCAGACACTGTGTGGAGAAAATTGAAATACATAAGGAACGAGGAATGCATTTGAGTCAGTTCTAACGAGGCAGATGCACCCAGAGCCTATTATACAGAATGAAGTGAGTCGGAAAGAGAAAAGCAAATACAGTATATTAACATATATACATGGAATCCAGAAAGATGGCTACTGATGAACCTATTTACAGGGCAACAATGGAGACGCAGACATGGACAAGACTTGTGGACACAGTGGGGGAAGAAGAGGGTGGGACGAATTTAGAGAGTGGCACTGAAACATACACATTACAATATGTAAAATGGATAATCAGTGGGAATGTGCTGTACGACACAGAGCTCAAACCTGGTGCTCTGTGACAACCTAGAGAGGTGGGATGGGGTGGAGGGTGGGAGGGAGGGGCCATATATATACCTAAGGCTGATTCATGTTGATGTACGGCAGAAACCAATACAATATTGTAAATTAATTATCCTCCAATTAAAAGTAAATAATTATAAAAATACATGAGGAAATTGACTAAAAGTCTGCCTTTTTTTCAGGGGCGGGGGGTGGTTTCTGCTGCAGAGGAAGCGCAGGCCCCTACTCATGACTGCCAGAGAATTCCCATAAAAATCTGCTTTCTATTATCACCGTGTGCTGACAATTCTAAGCAATGTCTGAGCTAAAATGCCCCCTCTCCAACTTTATTGGCAGGTGTGTCGCCCAGTCGTGTCCAACTCTTTGTGACCCCACAGACTGTAGCCTGCCAGGCTCCTCTGTCCATGGAATTTTTCCAGGCAAGGATACTGGAGTGGGTTGCCATTTCCTTCTCTAAGGGATCTTCCCAACCCAATTGCTACAATTACTGTTGAGTTTTAATAATGCACATGTAAGCTTCAAATCACTCCCTCCAGTGTTCTTGCCTGGAGAATCCCAGGGACGGCGGAGCCTGGTGGGCTGCCGTCTATGGGGTCGCACAGAGTTGGACACGACTGAAGCGACTTAGCAGCAGTAGCAGCAGCAAGCTTCAAATCGGCACATTTTAATTTCTTAGCAATAAACAGTATTCTACATAGAAGTTAATTTAGAAAACTCCCTGTTATACAGTTGGACACTGGACACATGTGGACTTCAATATCTATATTCATTTTGGAATCCACACTGGTCCAGAATCATTCAAACTTGCTTCAGGCACTCTTCTTATCCCCAGCCCCTTCAGTACTATGTACTTCCGGGTTTGAACCATAGATTCAAAATAAACAATGATCATAAAGATGAAGAAACAGAATTTGAGGTACTTCAATTTTGTCATTCTGTGTGACCACTTGGAGTTGCTATTTGTGTCTTTAAAAGTGTGCAATGAATGGCAAAAGGTAGTAATTTTGCTTAGTAAGTTTTGTTTGGTTGTATACATGAAATACTGTATTTGAATACTAATATCTTTAAAATTGGCATTCTATTTTAATCGGTTTTAAAACTAAAGAATCAAGAAAATTAAAATTACATCAGTAGTTACTTAAATTGTACTTTTTGCAAATGTTTTATTAAAATTCACTTTGTTACTAGAAAACTACAAAGTATTATTATATCAGAAAACCATAACAAAGAATCAAAGTACAAACTCTTATATAAATATAAAGACTACTAAATAAATAGTTGTGTATATTCCATTTTCTAGGAACTTGGAGGAGTCTGTAGGTATTCACAAGTTTACAATTATTCTAAATTTCATAATAAAATCTAAAATGAGATATCCAACCTGAAATGACATTGACCAGTAAAGTTCAATCAAGAATATTTAAAAGCAAAACAAGAGGTGATCAAAGCAATGGCTGAATTTATCTTGAAGTATGAATATATAACATTTTAACACCATACATACAGTTAATGAAAAACTGAAGAAATGGGCACATCCAAAGAGGGAAACATAAGATTCAGATGACATGGGATTGAAAGATGATAAGGAATCATTTTCTGTAAGTGTTGACAATGAGAAAGAGGAGGGAATTTTAGTAGTAGTCAACATCACTAAGATTTAAAAAATAACAACAAAGAAGACACATTAGTAAAGACCAACACCAAGACAGGTTTCAAGGGTGGAAGCGTGTAAGATCTCATCCTTACCAGCTACTGCCCCAAAGTTCATATCTGCAGCCAAGCTCCCCCCAAAAACCATCTACTCACTGTTTCCACATGCACCTGAGTTGTCTGTCAAGTTCACCAATGTCCTCCATGTTGCTAGATTCAGTGGTCAATTCTTTGTCCTCATCCAATCAGCAGCATGAGGCAACTGATGACACTTACTCTAGCAAGCTGCTCCTCCCCAGTCTCCTTAATTGGATCAACCACTTCCCTGACCTTGGAACTTTGGAGAATCCGAAGGTTCAGTCCTCAGACCACTTCTACTCTATATTCACTCCTAGGTAATTTCATATAGTCTCACATCTCTAAAAGTCATATTCCAAGCCCAGCCTTCTGTCCTTCCTTATACATCCAATTGTTACTTACGGTCTCCATTTGAATGTCTAACAGGCATCTCAGAGTTAACACATCCAAACCCGAATTTCTGATCTTTCTCCCCAAACTTTCTCCTACAATAGTCTTCCCCTTCTCCATAAAAGACAGATCCATCTTACAGCTGCTCAGGCCAAAATTCTGGGAGTTATTTTTGGTTCTCTTCTTTCCCTCACTTAGGGAATTTGACCCAACCCATCAGCAAACACTATTAACTGTATTTCAAACATGTTTTCCCATCACAACTCAGAGTCACCTTTACTTCTCACCCGGGTTACTGCAGTAACCTCCTAACTGTTCTGCTTCTCTCATTGCTCTGCTTCCATTCCAAGGAACCATCTGAACACGTAACTCAGTTTATGTCACTCATCTGCACAAAGCCTCCTAGTGGTTTGCATTTCACTCAGCATAAAATTCAAAGTCCTTCCCATAACCCACAAAGCCTTGCTGATTTGCTTTCCCTCACCTACCCACAGTCTCTCTGATTCCTCCCCCAATCATCCTCCTTGCTCA
This sequence comes from Bos javanicus, assembly GCF_032452875.1. Classification (NCBI taxonomy): domain Eukaryota; kingdom Metazoa; phylum Chordata; class Mammalia; order Artiodactyla; family Bovidae; genus Bos; species Bos javanicus. The sequence continues at coordinate 30,785,274 of NC_083878.1, read as the reverse complement.
CTCTGCCCTGGCCACATTATAGCCACCTGCCTCCTTGGTGTTCCTCTGATAAGTTAAGTACACCTTTACTGCAGCACCTTTACACTAGGAGTTCCCTCTGCTGGATACACTCTTCTCGCTTCTTTCAGGTCTGCTAGAATGTCATCTCATCAGACAGGACCTTCCTGACCAACCTATCTGAAAGGGCATTCTCAGCTACTCTCTCGGTTTTTATCTCCTACATAGCAATGACCACAGCCTGATAACAATTTATTGTCTTACTTCCCCCACTATTATATATCCTCTACAAGAACAAGAATTTACAGTTTTTATTATTGTTTATCCCCAGTGCCTAGAAAAATGCAGTTACCTAGTAGAAATGCAATAAACATTAGAATCGGCAAGACAATTAATGGGATCCGTGGCCACACAGCATTTCGAGGCGATTCAAAGTCACCACTTAAGGCACCCAATGTCTTAAACAAGCCTTCTGCACTTCAGGGTGTGGAAGACAGGTTTAAGAAGGCCTCATGTGTTTAACCACATTCATAGACCTATTCATGCTCCACAACTTTTAGAAACACATTGTTTCAACAGGCTTTATAAGGGAATGATATCATCTACCCAGAAAGATTTCTGAGAGAAAAACAGAACCCATCTTGAAAAGACAATGATCATTCCTAATTTCGGAGGGCTGAACAGGGTAAAGGCTTGAGTCGAGGTGGCATGGAATATTCTCCTGAAAGCAAATATTTGTTTGTTCTTCCCTCAGAACCTGAAAGTACAATTCTGGGCTGGAGCTCTTTAGAGATCACATCAATCTTGATACATGTACCTGAAAGCTCAGAAGCCAAACATGATGGATTCATTATAATATGTTACACATTTTTTTAAAGTAAGCAGATTTAGAGTTTATTAATTCTCATTTTAAAAAAGTTTTTTTCAAATGTGTTAAGAAAGAAGACTTTTTTTTTTGTCTCCTTAGTACTGAGAAATGTTTAGTGATAAATATGGTATTAAATTTTCAGGATGTGTAAAATTGTATTCAACAGCATTTTTAGACAAGGCATTAAGAATACTTTAAAGTGTTTGTCTATTGCATTAATTTTAATCATACTCCACTGGATTCACAATGCTTTGAAATGCTTTACAAAATGGCCCCAGGATCTTTTATTAATCATAATATATACAAACACCACCAAATCAAAATACTGTTTCTCATTCTGACTAGCAGCGGCTTGCCTGAGAGTGCCCTCTTCTGTTTCAAGAGTATACCACAACTTACATTACAGAGAATTCACAGCAATTCTAGAGCACAAAAATGGGCTTTTCAGGAAAATGTCGACACACATAATCGTGTTATTTAAATGTGCTATCCTCCCACCTGAGGTTTTCACACCTCTTCTGGAGCAGATAGGTGTGGTGAAGATGAGGGAAACGCTGCAGTCTCTGAATTGTAACTGTGATTTGCACTTCTTCCCTAGGCAGTAGCATAGAAATGAACTTTAATCTTTTAAAACATGGGGCAACTCGTCTAATCCATTTTCCTTACAGACAGGACATGATTTTAAGGCACTGTATCACCTGGAGCTTTAACCCAGGGTATTTTTTGTAACTCATCCTTTTGCTTTCTGACTACCAATTCTATCTTGCTTTAAAAATTGACAAATTCATATTTAGATGCCAGTTCTAAGTAGGAACTCATTAACATAATTATAAGAAAAATCTTATTTCATATAAATTGGGGAAACATGAAGGTAATTAGGTTTAGCACCATGAAATTGCCATCAAGAAAGGTTACATATTGTCAGCGTCATATGGCTCAATCAAATACACCCAGCCCTGTCCTTCAGGACTCTGCTGCTGCCAAGTCGCTTCAGTCATGACTCTGTGCGACCCCACAGACGGCAGCCCACCAGGCTCCCCCATCCCTGGGATTCTCCAGGCAAGAACACTGGAGTGGGTAGGTAAGGGCAAAAAATGGTCTTGGGAGTGGAGGAGCTGCTGAGAATGGGGAGGGGCTGGGACAGACGCAAGAAAATGCATTGGAACCACTATGCAACTACGCAGAGAAGGCAGGAGAGTCTAGGTGGAGTTGAAACAAAACAGGAAAGAAATGATTGATGGAATCTGAGGAATTCTGTTACAAATATGATCAGTTTATGTCACTGAATCTTTTTATTGTTCCTGTGGAACAAGAGTCAAGCCCTGTTAATTCCAGGAGTGGCTAAAACAGTTCCCAATGATCCAGCCTCTACGATGGTTTATTTCCTGATGCAATTTTGAAATTTAACTGCAATGGCTAGATAAAAATTGAATTTCAACACAGGCAGCTTGCTCATACAAAGAGCAGGTGGAGAGTTTCTTAGGTTGGTTTTCATTAGAACTGATTTATCTTCGTATCTTTAATACTCCATAAACATACAACTTACCTGAAATAGATTCTGTACAATTGGATAAAAGTAGTTTTCTAAACTTAAAAAAATCACTTTGAAAGCACATCATTTCTCTAATACTAGTTGCCAAAGTTTGAAAATTGCTTAGAATTCTCCTGTGGACAAAGTTCGTCCAGTTATTGGGAAAAATTGTGAAAGACTGTAAAGTGTCTTAACTAGTTCATTTATCCAAATTATCAACAGATTCTATCGTCCTTGAGTTATTTCCCAACTCTGTAAGTTTTAGAAAACTGATAATAACATATAAATTAACTGTGTGGGGGTAGAGGAAATTATTACTAATATTGCCCTATGGACCAATCCATTCTGCATCAGTTTGTAAATTCATTTCAGAATTCCTTATTTCCTGTACATGTCTCTGCTCTTTTGAATTTTTCTTAGAACCACTTGTAACAAACATCTTAACAGTAAAACTTGGGCACACACTCATATCATTTCTTCATGAGAATAATGATTATATCCTCTTTCAAAAATAATTCTTTAACATCACAAATTGTACTTTGATGGTGATATTTTCCAGGATGTGTCAAAACACCATGTACACTAACTCCTTAATAGTGAAGCAGTATACATTTGTCTGGGGGCTTCCCAGGTGGCTCAGCAGTAAAGAATTCACCTCCCAACGCAGGAAAGGAGACATGGGTTCAATTGCTAGGTCGGAAAGATCCCCTGAAGAAGGAAGTGGCAACCCACTCCAGTATTCCTGCCTGGAGAATCCCGTGGACAGAGAAGCCTGGCAGGCTACAGTCCACGAGGTAGCAAAGAGTTATATACAACTGAGCATATACACATGTAAGCATGCATTTGTCTGACAGAGTCAATTGTTTAAGGTTATTGAAATGGATTTCATACCTTAAAAAAACAGCCCCAGACCTTGCAAAAGAAGATATAAGTCCATTGCATATCAAGAATCATTTGAAATACATCTTTAATTTTTTTAAAAATCAATATGCAATCTACAAAATACTTTGTTACATGATTATTAAGGCTCAATATGTTTTGTATTTGTATTGATGACATAAAATCATATTTTGAGTAAGATATAATAATACTTAGTCATTATTAAGGAAGGCCTCCTGACCGAATTTATAAGAGAAAAAGGTCTATATCAAAACACAAACCCAGAATGAAGGGAACTAAAACCCTACAATTACCTAACACAGAAATCAGGTCAAAATGCCAGCCTTTATTTATGTTAAGGAGGGTTTTTTTTTTTCCCATTCTTTTTAAATGGATAAACTATTTCTAGTCCCATTAAAAAAAAAGGAAATGTCCTTAAATTCAGATTTGTACAACTGATCAGGTAACCATCAAGCCATGGAATTCATTTACAGAGTTAATACGATCCTTTGACTGGTAAGGCAACTAGACCAGACCAATTAGAGCAGAGCAACCCATCCCAAACTGGCCAACTGCTTGGAAGTCTGCCATTCAGTCAATTATACAAAAGACCCCTAATGGGTCAAACTCATAAAGCATTGATCTAAATAAATTACCTAAATTAAAATGCTAGTAAGGAGTAGTTCCTCCTTCATTCACTTCCTTCCTCCCTTCCTGACCTTAAAAGAAGGAGTTTTTGTCATTGTTGTTTTGAAGATCATCATTTACTTTCTAGAAAAGGAGATTCTACTTTTTAATTTGTAAGTCTAAGTGGACTCTACCTGATTTTTCACTTAGAGCACCAGGATCACATTTGACCTTCTGCCACAGCTCAGGTCAGAAGAACTGTATTAAAAATTCTCTCCACCCAACAAAGAATGTTAATTTAATGCTAAGTAATGAATATTTAAGGACCCTAATAGATGTGCAAATGAACAATTATGCTGCAGAACCCTGCTGTTCCTACCATCACCCTTTGCATTGCCACAAAAACTCAACTTGGGCTTCAGTCAGCTTTTTGTTATTATTTTCAGCACTGAATCTTGAGACGCGTCTGAAGGCTGGAGGGCTGGTGAATAAATGACTCCAGCAGTGAGGTGCCGGCACATGCTGGCAACCTGGAAAGCCTGAGGGGTGATTAATTGGACCCTATGCTGAAATTACTTTGAGGTGTAAATATTCATTAAGTTCATCCGAATTAGACTCTGAGTTCTTTATGGGCAGGATGCCATAAAACAGATCTGAAAGGACCAGCAGTAATTAACTCAGTTACCGTCCCTGGGACCATGGAGCAGCACAAAGTTCAGCCTGCCTCCATATTTGCTCTGAGCAGATTGAAGTCATTCCAGAATGTGCCACACCAGGTGAGTCAGGATGGTAGAATTTTTTTATATGATGCACACACAGATTTGCTCTCGTATGTATCTATAGCGAGTCTCAAGCATGTGATATTATGAGCAACACATCAAGTGAAGTTAAAAAGAGCAATACCAATTCATTTTAACAGTCAACTTTTGCATTCTTTGCCTTTACAGTAAAATAATGAAAAGCAGTAAATCTGCTGATTGATACAAACCATCATAAATGTTTGTTTTAATTTGCATTTTGAACAGATTAAAATGAATGTAATATAACATTAAATAAAATGTATGAGGGCCAACAGATAATGTTGTTTGGAAGAATACTGTCATATCAGTTTTGACTCAAAACAAATCCGGTAAATAGAGAAAAATATCTCCTAATCATATTTAAGGATCAACATAAATTGAAGGTGTATTAATATCATGTTTTTTTCCATGTTTTTCCTACTAAAAAAATATCTAGAACATAGATTTCCTAAATTTAAAAGTCTGACTTTTCACTGTAAACACTTAAAGGAAGTTATAAACAGAATTATAATTGCTAATGCCATTGACTTTTTTCATTAAAAAAAACAAACATTTATCTGACTTTGAAAAATAGAAATATCACTTGTTAGAAATGTAGACAAAATAATCTAGTATCTTTCACTTTGCTCATCTTTTAAAGAAAATCACTCTAAATTAAGCAGAATTAGCATAAATAGCATGTTAGCAGGACTAGCATAAAATAATCATGATTCAGACTTCTACTTAAGAGGGGCTTGTGTTAATTACAAATAATACTTTATCAAAATACATTCTTAGAGTCTACACTTTTGAGAAGCAATATTCATGGACTATGAAAATTCATTTTTAACATACATTAATATTTTAACTAGTGTCCATACTAGGATTTCATTCTGAAAGGAATCTCTCCAAGCAAAAGGCAGTATGTCTCAGTGACTTGTACTAAAATATGCATAGTAACAGAACTAGTGTCTTTGCTGCACATATCAGCACACAAATACATTTTGAAAATAATAATACCATGGGGGAAAGAGAGGTACCAAATACAGCTGATGATTACTCACCAATGTGATAACAAGACAGGAAGATAAATAATTCAGAATCAGAGAGAGTTCCACATCTCCATTTTAGCCTGTGGTTTCCACATCATTCTACAATAGCCACGCTTCAGAGAAGAGCAAGAGGGAAAATTAAGTACTTTGGTTTATGTCTCCTTCAACTGCCTTCTCCTCTAGCACAGGTGCTAACTTAATAAGAAGAGATGGGGCTGGAGGATAATAAACATGGCATCAACCCAGAGTGGAAAACAATCAGCCCCCAAGTAATCAAAAATCAAAAATGCTTTGGCCAGTGGCTGTGAGGTCACACACTGGAGAAGAGTGCCTTTGAGTTCTACTAGGAAATAAAAACATCACAAAAATTCAAGACACATTTTAGATCAAACCCCTGGGGCACAAACATATCAAAAGCATAAAGGATAGCTGGTTCGCTTGCAGGTCTAAACTCCCCTAAACACGGCCAGTGGGTCTGTCATTCCCACTGCACAGCAGTAGAGGACTTGGTGTGGCTTCTGTCAATTATGTATTTGCAAAGTGGGTCATCATCACTGACTCCTGCTACTCCTACTGAGTTACACAGTCACCAGCTTTATCCGGGTCTTCTCCATCGATTTTAATCCACTTCTTTTCTATTTCAACCTGTTGCGCAAAAGCAAAACAGGAGGAAGCATTAATGAATGCAACACGGCATAACACTTCAGTTCTGTTTTGTAAACCAGCAAGCACTGTAGCTACCTCATCCTCTGCACACAAACACAGCCCCTCCACCCTGCCATGCCCGTTCCCAAGTGAGGCACACTGCTCTCCTTCTGGACAAGTCTCCTAAATCCTTCCCTCTAGGGTCAAATCTTGAAGAGGACAAAGGTTCTTCTCAGTCAAACACAGGTGTACACAGAATACACATACTGATAAGACATTTACAAATCTAGCTAGACATGTGATCAATTATATCCCCCAAGTATCACACATCCAGCTTCGGGCCTCCCTGAGCTTCAGAGTGCACCCAAAATCATCCCTCTAACTAAAACAAACTAGTTTACAATAGTAACCCATCTGGGCCAAACCATCCACCTGTCCCTCACCTCTGTCATCTCACCCTTTCAAACGTTATCTCCTCACAGAGTCCCTCCGGGACCACTCTAGATGAGGAAGCCCTCTATCCCTCTCTATCCTGTGACCTTTTTTTATTCTCTTCTTAGAGTTTGTCAATACTTCAAATTATGGTACTTTTTGACTGATTACTTTTTGTTCTGTCACTAGAAGGTAGGCTTTACGAGGACAGGGACTTCACCTTTGTGTCTCAGCATCTACAGCAGCAGATGGCACTTTGAAACTGCTCAATAAATACTTGTTAAATGGAAGATAACATTTTGAAACCGACTGCCATTAAAGCTAAAGAGACTTTGGTATATAACTCTGAGTGGTCCTCTACAAACTATGTGAAATTGGCGCATCCCAGGAACGGCAGATGGTATGGAGTCTCCATGTGCACTCGACACACATTTCAGTCACACGTAACACTTAGATGCCTAGTGTTACAGGTCAGCTTCCCCAAGAAGCAGATGCTGAGATGGAGACTGGGGTGCAGAAAGTTTACTGTGGAGAGCTCCTGGGGTCAACACCTGACTGACACAGAAAGGGGAGGGGAGAGAAAGGGAGAAGGAGGGGAGGGAGGTGAGGGGAGGGAAAGGGGCAGAACAGGAAGGGAGAGAGGTTAGCCTACAAAGCAGTCACAGTAAAGGTTTTAGCCAATCCCCAGAGAGGGATGAAGCTAGGATGGCCCTGCAGGGTTATTGAAACTTGAGGCAGAAGGGCGTTTAGACCCCTGATCCACCAGTCATTGGACACAGGCTGCCCCAGGAAGGAGATGTGACCTGGAGAGTGGCATATTGCATCATCCAGGGCAATTCCCAGCTGCCGAATCAGTCCTTCGGTTTTGAAGGGACGCACAGAATAGCACCCACTCATCATTGGTTTTACCAATACAGAAAACATTACTGGACCCGAACATACAGGCTTCTGAACAGACAGTCCAAAATAAAGAAAATTTCAGACTTAGATTACTATATTATAGAACCGCTAGTGGTGCTAATGATATCATATAATCACACCATTTCAAGATACTATGGGAAATGTGTGACAGAGGTTATTTCTGTAACTACTAACTTTGAAGCTGAGAAGGAAAAGCAAGCTTAGGAACAAGTGCAAGTGTACATCACTCTCTAATTCAACCGGCTTAAGAATGCAGATGAGCTGATGGTGAACATTTAAAATTGTGGTGACACAGTAACTCAGCATTTCCCCAAACAGTGCACCACAGAATACTATTACAGAAGATACTGATAGGTGTTTTACAGGAGACAAGACTTCATAATTGGCAAGTAGGGAGAGACTGAGCTAAGTTTAGTAAGTTTCTTTACTGCAGGACTTCCTTGTTCAACGTTAAGTGGATAGCATTCCCCAACTTATTTTTTTCTTAGATCATTATATGGGACATATGTCCCATAGAACACATCTTGGGAAATGTTATTCTGATAAAACCTTTATTACAAATATGCTTCTGAAATGTAAACTTATTTTTAATGCCCTGTTTTTCATTGAGATCTGAGTTAAGTACATGGCACTGTCCTCAGGTTCCTAATGTTCTCTAGAACTGAGGGGAAGAACTAGGCTCACTGGTGACCATCAAGTTTCCACAACTGGGCTCTTTTCTGGGTCTAATACATACATACACAGGAAGTTACTTAAGAGGGCAAATAAGAATCTAAAGCCAAATCAGGTCACAGCTTCAAAAGTCCAATCCTAACCCCAAGGGCTTTGGGATGTACCTGGATGTTGTAGCAAGCCCGATGATGAATGTGTTTTTGAGGCTGGACATCACTCTCCACCCCCAGAGACCTGACCTCTGTCCTTGAAGCAGTGGTATCAAGGATCCCAAACTGAATAGTAGCAAATGGATACCAATCGGAGGGAATTTCTTGGTCTGATCCAAGTTCTAGTTTGTAAGACAAACAATGGGGATGATCAGGACCTTGAAGAAAAAAAATCAAAAGGTCAGTCAAAGCATTTCAATGGGCAGTGCACATTTCTCATGAGTGTAAAAGGCACGCATCTCTCTCTTTAATAAACATTTCCATTAGCACTCTGGCTGTGAATTCCATTGAATTACATATCTTCAAAATTCACAATCTTGCACTAATTGGGGAGGGGGGAATCTAACTGCATTTTTTAAAGTACTAGCTTTAAAGTAAGTGCAATTTATCATTATATAGTTACATATGTTAACTCCCAAAATATTTTCAAGTAGAAGTAGGCTGTTTCTTTTTTCAAAAAGAAAGTTAAATATTTCATTTAATTATTCAAATAAAACAATGACCAACAACAGTGACAAAAAATTCAGAGTTATATCAACTTCATACGTACAAAAAAAGATCTTCATGACCCAGATATTCACGATGGTGTGATCTCTCACCTAGAGACAGACATCCTGGAATGTGAAGTCAAGTGGGCCTTAGGAAGCATCACTACGAACAAAGCTAGTGGAGGTGATGGAATTCCAGTGGAGCGCTTTCAAATCCTGAAAGATGATGCTGTGAAAGTGCTCCACTCAATATGCCAGCAAATTTGGAAAACTCAGCAGTGGCCACAGGACTGGAAAAGGTCAGTTTCATTCCAATCCCAAAGAAAGGCAATGCCAAAGAATGCTCAAACTACCACACAATTGCACTCATCTCACATGCTTAAAATTCTCCAAGCCAGGCTTCAACAATATGTGAACCGTGGACTTCCAGATGTTCAAGCTGGTTTTAAAAAAACCAGAGATCAAATTGCCAACATCTGCTGGATCATCGAAAAAGCAAGAGAGTTCCAGAAAAACATCTATTTCTGCTTTATTGACTACGTCAAAGCCTTTGACTGTGTGGATCACAATAAACTGGAAAATTCTGAAAGAGATGGGAATACCAGACCAGCTGACCTGCCTCTTGAGAAACCTATATGCAGGTCAGGAAGCAACAATTAGAACTGGACATGGAACCAACAGACTAGTTCCAAATAGGAAAAGGAGTATGTCAAGGCTGTATATTGTCACCCTGCTTATTTAACTTACATGCAGAGTACATCATGAGAAACGCTGGGCTGGACGAAGCACAAGCTGGAATCAAGATTGCCGGGAGAAATATCAATAACCTCAGATATGCAGGTGACACCACCCTTATGGCAGAAAGTGAAGAAGAACTAAAGAGCCTCTTGATGAAAGTGAAAGAGGAGAGTGAAAAAGTTGGCTTAAAGCTCCACATTCAGAAAACTAAGATCATGGCATCTGGTCCCATCACTTCATAGCAAATAGATGGGGAAACAGTGGAAACAGTGACTGACTTTATTTTGGGGGGCTCTAAAATCACTGCAGATGGTGACTGCAGCTATGAACTTAAAAGACGCTTGCTCCTTAGAAGGAAAGTTATGACCAACCTAGATGGCATATTGAAAAGCAGAGACATTACTTTGTCAACAAAGGTCCGTCTAGTCAAGGTTATGGTTTTTCCAGTAGTCATGTATGGATTTGAGAGTTGGACTGTGAAGAAAGCTGAGCGCCAAAGAATTGATGCTTTTGAAGTGTGGTATTGGAGAAGACTCTTAAGAGTCCCTTAGACTGCAAGGAGATCCAACCAGTCCATCCTAAAGGAGATCAGTCCTGGGTGTTCATTGGAAGGACTGATGTTGAAGCTCAAACTCCAACTTTGGCTACCTGATGCAAAGAGCTGACTCATTTGAAAAGACCCTGATGCTGGGAAAGATTGAGGGCAGGAGGAGAAGGGGACGACAGAGGATGAGATGGTTGGATGGCATCACTGACTCAATGGACATGAGTTTGGGTGGACTCTGAGAGTTAGTGATGGACAGGGAGGCCTGGCATGCTGCAATTCATGGGGTCACAAAGAGTTGGACACAACTAAGCGACTGAACCGAACATATGTGAGTGCCTTCTATTGAGTGATTCTAATTCAGAATAATAGAATAACATAAGCATGCTAAGTTTTTTAAATTAAAAGATGAGTAATATTTAAATTAAGCATCATTGTTGGGCTACAATGCACATAAGACATATTTAAAAAGAAAACTTTCTGTTAAGTAGACTAAGATAATAATTCTTAATTTTTTCATTTTCTTACCATTCTATTTATTGATAATGCAAAGGAAAATTTCAGAGTAAATTAGGTCACTTTATAAAGAATTATGGTTTTTTTAAAGTTCAACTTAGTGAATTTTTTCTTGCATTTCAGAAAAGATTCTAAGCCAAGGATTCTTTTTTTTAGTGGGACATTATTTTTGAGTACATTAATTCCCACTTACCCTCCTCAAAGCTTTGACTGGAACAAATGTACAGCGTGGAGATGGGCATACTGACTTTCAATGTTTCCACGATTTTTTTCTTCACTTAGTTTGCTTTGCCATGTATTGAGCATCTACTCTATACCAAACCAGACTCTCTGCCAGACCTTAGGATATCAGATATACACAAAAACTTTTAAGAGGGGTTATATACTGTGTGTTTATGTATGTATGTTACAGCAAAGTTAAAAATATTTTCAATGTAATCACTGCAGTAACTCTATGAATGTTCCATGATTCTGTTCCACCAGTCCACAGTGCCTGCATATTCCATGTAGCTGCGTGTGCTAAGTCGCTCTAGTCATGTCTGACTCTGTGTGACCCTATGGACAGCAGCCCACCAGGCTCCTCTGTCCATGAGGTTCTCCAGGCAAGCATACTAGAGTGCATTCCCATTTCCTCCTCCAGGGGATCTTCCCAACCCAGGGACCGAACCCTCGTTTCTTACGTCTCCTGCATTGGCATATTCCATCTACATATTCCTTGTAGCTACCTTTACTTATGCAAGAGATAACAATAATTTCAAAAGCCAGATTAAATTACTATTACACTGACATGACGCAAGAAAGAACATTTCTATCAAAAGATAGCTTTAGGCACAAAAACAAGAATTTAAAGGATTTCACTTAATTCTTAAAAGATAAATTGCCTTTCATGCCTTACAACTGCTTCTTATAGAGAGACTAATAGAATTGTAAGGCTATAAAAGCCCTTGAGAAGTCACCCATCAACAGATGCTGATTAGCGTCTCCACCACTCGTAGGGCAAGACAACAGCGGCCCCAGAGTTGCCTTACACTATCCAGATCACTGTAGTCAAGTGATAACTTTATTAACACACACACACACACACACCCAGGGGAGATTCCACAATCCATTAGCTTTCCTAGCCTTCTGTCTACAGGATACAGTAAGTTTATTTAAACTTAATTCAGGCACTCTTGAGTCCTTTATGGCATGGTGGTTAAGCACATAAGCACTGACTCAGGATGCCCAGGATCAGATCCCAGCTCTGCTACTTGAAAGATGTGTGAGACCCTTCGCAAGTTATTTGATCGCTGCGAGCCTCAGTTTCCCCATCTGAAAATGGGTGTGATGATGGTAACAGTATGAACCATATGGGATTGCTGTGAGGACTAAAGAAGCCAGCTGGCACACACAGCTGTAGAGCCGTACCATGTGCTTAGTTACTCAGTCATGTCCAACTCTTTGAGACCCCACGGACTTTAGCCTGCCAGGCTCCTCTGTCCATAGGGATTCACCAGGCAAGAATACTGGAGTGGGCTGCCATGCCCTCCTCCAGGGGATCTTCCCAACCCAGGGATCGAAACCAGGTCTCTGCACTGCAGGATTCTTTACCCTCTTGAGAATTGTACTGATAGAAGTGCAAAGTGCTCTTTGATTATAAATTCAATATTATCATTTAATGACTGTAATTCTGCTAATGAAAGGACTGTGAATTCTACACTTTTAGAGCTGAAAATAATACTAAAGATTATCTAATTTGATACATTTTAAAGAAAAATTCTTTCGGAATTTTGCAATGAAAATAACCCAACTTTAAGACCTAGTAGTCCAAAAATAGGTTTAGGAAAAAAACCTTTCTATCCACTTTTCTAAAAAAAAAAAAAAAGAAGAAGAAGAAGAAGGTTTAAAGATAACATTTTTCTGACATATTTTTTCTTGGCTTTTAAAACTCTAAATACTCTACAATGTTTAGTAACTCACACTCCCTTTGAACTTTGATATCGATAAAGAAAAGTATCATGTCTATCCTTAGCGCAAGTCTGGCACATTTGGAGCTGAAAGGCTATTTGTGGAATTCACAAAAGAATAACTAATAGAGGAAAATCATGTTCTTTATCTCAGTACTGACCACCAAGGGGCACTCTCAGGCTTTGGTAATCAGTCTCCGCTTTCTAAGGACTATGCATACAAATCACAAAATCTGTTCAGGTCTAGTAGATATCCAGTCCTTCTTGAACCAAAATATTTTACATCTGAAATGGAATTGGTGAGAGTTGGAGGGAATGAATGGTAGGAGGGTGACACCAGTGGAGGAGGAGAGAAAAACCAATGCACTGAAGAGACAGCAAAGAAAAAAGTAATAGCAGGATATATTTTAAAATTGGTAAAACCAGGAGAGTGGAGATAGATGTATGTTAAGTGACCCTCCGTCATTCTCACCTCTCTCTCTAATGCTATGCTGCCATATGCACCCTCTATGGCTAACAAGGTTTTCCTGTCTTCATTCTCTCCCCATCCTTTCTCCGTTTTCCTCTCTCTCCCTCCCCCTCTTTATCCACCGCCTTCTCCTCCTCCTCTTTGTCTTTCCCACCCCCAGCAAAATCTGTGCTCAAGAAAAGTCCTCTGTTGTCATTTACACCTTAGCCTGAATGAACTATCTGGGGCCAACCTTTGTTTAAAATGAAAGGCTCACTCACTGTTAAAGGTACATTAAGCACTGGCATGATGGCAGAAAAGACATTTAAGGAGCCAACATCCCACCTCCCCTAAAATCACGAGTGATTTCACCAACAGGAAAAGTCAATACTGATCTCACAAATCCCCAAGAAAGGGGCATTTTTTAAAAATTTGTTTTTAATGAGTAGAAGTAATTCATATAGTCTTTTTAGTTTCCATTTTTCTAAATTTTTTTTTCCCTAACAGTGTAGGTTTTTCAGAAGCTAGCTTGAAAGGGTAACGTTTTAAAGAACTTCTTTTAAAATCCTCTCTTCTCTAAATACCCAAGTGATTTTTAAAGTCGTATAGAAACATCAAGATGCATTTTAAGTCCTTGCTCCTCTGCATGAGGCCCATGGCCAGCGGACTTGGCATCGCTGGAGCATGTGTGGGAGACACAGTATGGGGAGCCCCACCTGCCAAATCAGAGTCCACGTTCTAACAAGGCGATTCATGTGCACGCCAACACTTGAGAAGCACTGCCTCAGGATAAAGCCTTCCTCTCTACTCTAGCCTTACTCTTTCTACGCTTCTCAAGAAAAAAGTGGCAGGAAGCCTCTTAATCTTTGCATTACCACCCCTATCACCCCTGTGGTGGAGAAGCCTCCGTGACAAGTCCACGTGACCCCAGAAGTGTCCAGACCCAGCCTGGCTCAGAGCCCCCCCTTTCCCCAGACTCCACTGGTCACAGCTTCACTGCCTTCTCAATGGGCCTCCTCTTGGAGCACAGGCTTGATCTGAATGAAGCAGCTTTCATCCCAAGGGATTTATTTGGTCAGTGAGTTCTCACTATGTAGTTGGCTGGAATGCTGGTAAAACATCTTTCTGCATGAGCCTCGTGCTAGGACAGTCCTCTACAAGAATTCCCAAAGGCCAGGACCAAGTCCAGAGAGCCTCTCTGGGAATGCATTCTTCTAATTGTCCTCAGAGAGCACAACTGCTGGTAAATGCAGATGGGAGGGTAGTAAGGGAGCTCTAAAAGACACAGGATGCAGAGAGCAGGGAGGACTGATGCCTAGGAGGCCAGGACAGTTCTCCCAGGAGAGCTACCAGGCCAGCAGCGTGGAAGAGCCTCTCACAAGCACCAATACCTGGGCTTCAGGCCTGGAGTCTGCTTGGTGGGGATGAGGCCTATATGTGCTATTTTAAATATTATAACTCTAATGATTCTAAGGACTCTAACATGCAGCCAGGGCTGGAAGCAGATTTTAAAAGGAGTGAGGAGAGGCTATCTTAGCTAATGGCACCACTGCCCATCTTTTCGTAAAAGCCATAGGCCCTGAACTCCTCCCAGCCCCTCCCTTCCCCCCGAGCCCACAGACCGCCCATCACTGTCTCGGGGTCACCCTTCACCTTTGTCTCAGTTCTCCCACTGCCCCCTCTTGTCTTATTCAGTCCCTCTCCCTTCTACCAGCCTCCCGTTACTTTAATCTACTTCTGAATCTCTCCTCCACAATGTACGCCTGACTTTCTAAAACAAGGTGTGCACAAATGTGCCTGAAAACATTCCAGAGGCCCTGTTGACAATCCCCACACCCCACAGCGTGGCTCACAACACTCTTCGCATCCTGGTTTCCTCTCCAACTCTCCCCTCAGTCCTGAAACTCAGGTAAGATCCCCCCATCGACGCGCCTGTGTTTCTGCTGTTTCTGTCTTGATGGAATCCCACTGATTCTTACAGGCCAAGCTGAAGCATCCCCTCTCCAGCAGAGCCTTCCCTACCCGTCCCTGTCCCCCCGCAGCTGATCACCCCTTCCTCTGGGGTCCCCATCAGGTATGTAGTACATGCCTGCAATAGAAGAAGTACAGTGCCATCGTGCCTTTGGATAGCTGCTTCTGCGTCTGCCTCACCCATCAGACATCTGTTTCCAGAAAGCAGGGAACATGTTTCTATCTGTGTCCCCCGAGCACCCAGCACAGAGCCTGTACCTACAGGGAATTTCGTGGGTGTTGGTGCAACAGATGCGTGAATGAGAGAGCCATCCCATTAAATTCTTGTTGAATGGATTGATTACCTATACCATTAATTCTGAAAAAATGCAGTATTCTGAACAGGATCATTTTTACAAGAAGCTTTATATATGTTGTTCCCCTTCTAAAATCAGAAAAGGATGATTTGCATGGGTCCTCAGGTTGAAAAAGAAGTGTGGTTGCCCCGGCGGGTCTAGGCTGCACCAAGACAGAGCAGCTGGAGTGGGCTCCCTGCACACCTTGCCCGCCCTGAGCCCAGCCAGACAAGCCAGCAGGCTGAACCCTCAGTGCTCCTCTCTCAGAGGCATAATCATTCTTCACATCTGTGCAAAAGCTACACTTGACCTTCTGTTCTGGGTCCAGTGACCATCTCTAGGACTAAAGGAGAACAACAGGAGTCGGGTTATCACCCAGACCTCAGGGGACATCTCTGGGGACTGAGGAGATTACAGCCAGCGTTCCAGCCTGCCTCTCCATCTTTCCCTTTGTATTTAGCAAAATAAAAGTCACAAATAACTTTGAGAGCAGATCCCTTGGAATCACATACTCAAAACCTGACAATTTGTTTCCCTGGGAGGAAGATAATCTGAGAATAATTTTAACTTGTTCCTCATTATCAAGATGGCAGGAAACAGGCCCTAAATGGATTCTATCATGGAAGACAATCCCATCACGTTAAGAGTTGCCCAGGAGGTGCCCTTAGAGGCCACACCTGTGAGCATACTACCCCATCACTGCCTCTCCCCACCTGCCTGGGCTCTCCTGGCTATTCCTTGGAACTAGGAGGTAACTACGAGCTACTGCGAGTCCAGAGAACACTGTGGAGGGGAACTGGGCATAAAAGGAGAAAAGCAAGTTCTGTCAGAAAGGGCTACTGAGCAGGGGCTTCCCTTCAGCACAGGGGCCTGGGACTTGTCAGCCACGAGCTGTGTCTCTCACCTGCCGGGCCCTCTCCATAATTCAAGCTGCAATTAGTTGAGAGATGCTACACATTACGTTCACCTGGGCCCCTACCCAAGACATTCTGATTTAACTGGCATACAGTAGAACCTGAATGGGCTTCTCTTGTGACTCAGTGGTAAAGAATCCTCCTGCCAATGCAGGAGACACGGGTTTGATTTCTGGGTGGGAAAAATTCCCTGGAGGAGGAAATGGCAACCCATTCCAGAATGCCTGCCTGGGAAATCACATCGACAGAGGAGCCTGGCAGGCTACAGTCCATGGGGTTGCAAAGAGTCACACATGACTGAGCATAGCACAGCAGGCTATTCTAACAGATAGCCCGTTTTGAAAAACGGGCTTTTTTGCTGGAGGTCTACCCCAAATAAAAACGCTTCCTCTGAAGTCTACAGCATGGAGGTCCTACGATGAAATTAAATTTCCCTGAAGGACTAGTCCAGCTGAGAGCTAGTTGAAAGTAGGAAACAATCTTACTTCTCTTGAGCCCCAGCACCTGATGTGGCACTTGGAATACAAAAAGTACTCAATAAAGGTTGGCTTAAATGATGAATGCATCAACTCAAATGCTCCAAACCTGCCCCCAACTTCGTTCCAAAGCCCAGTGTTCTGCTAGAAATAACTGAACTAAAACAGGGAGCAGCCCTAATTTCAAATTTTGCTTTTTTACTTTATGATGCTACACCCACACTAACATACTGTGCCTGCATGCTAAGTCGCTTCAGTCATATCCGACTCCATGCGACCCTATGGACTGTAGCCGGCCATGTTCCTCTGTTCAAGAGATTCTCCAGGCAAGAATACTGGAGTGAGTTGCCATGCGCTCCTCCAGGGGAT
Source organism: Bos javanicus (assembly GCF_032452875.1). Taxonomy (NCBI): domain Eukaryota; kingdom Metazoa; phylum Chordata; class Mammalia; order Artiodactyla; family Bovidae; genus Bos; species Bos javanicus. The sequence goes on along the minus strand of NC_083878.1, from coordinate 30,767,917 downwards.
CTTCCCAACCTAGAGATCAAACCCAGATCTCTTATGTCTCCTGCATTGGCAGGTGGGTTCTTTACCACTAGTGCCACCTGGGAAGCCCCCACTAACTCACTGCTGCTGCTGCTGCTGCTGCTGCTAAGTAGCTTTAGTCGTGTCCGACTCTGCGCGACCCCATAGACAGCAGCCCACCAGACTCCCCTGTCCCTGGGATTCTCCAGGCAAGAACACTGGAGTGGGTTGCCATTTCCTTCTCCAATCACTAACTCACTACTTTAAAATAAATGCAATGCTAGAACTGTCTGTTCAAATTTCTAAACTTCTAGATTCACTGTTTTCTTTGCAAAATAAAAAAAGTAACTGTTTCAATGCTTAATTAAAATTAAAACAACTTGTCAAGATGGTCAAATTGGTCAATTCAGCAAAAGAAATTAACTTGGGTAAAGATAAAAGGCAGTCTTATTTCAAAGTAAAAGTGAAACTGTAAGTCCTAAGTCGTGTTGACTCTTTGTGACCCCATGGATTGACTATACAGTCCATGGAATTCTCCAAGCCAGAATACTAGAGTGGGAGCCTTTCCTTCTCCAAGGGATCTTCCCAACCCAGGGATCGAACCCAGGTCTCCCACATTGCAGGTGGATTCTTTACCATCTAAGCCACAAGGGAAGCCAAAGAATACTGGAGTGGGTTAGCCTATCCCTTCTCCAGCGGATCTTCCTGACCCAGGAATCAAACCGGGGTCTCCTGCTTTGCAGGCGGATTCTTTACCAACTGAGCTATCACTTGAAACAAGGAGGAAGTCTTGGTACTGGCTGAGAATATAAAAGGTTCAGGTATATTCAAGGATGACAGATCTTAAAAGGTTAATTAGGAATCTAAGCTATATGAACAATAATTTTAATATCTGAGGTTGATGTGAAGAGATCCAACTAGAAATTTTCCCTCAGTATCACTATCCATAATAAAATCCTAGCTTCAGATGGTAGTTCTTACGCTATTAAAAAAAAAAAAAAATTCAGTTAAACTTATCTGGTAGAAATAGGTATAAAGGGACAAAATAAGTCAGTTGTTTGACTAAATGTTCCATCTCCCACCCACTGATGCACTGATGTAATAAGCATGGCCTTAGCTAACTGACATCATCTGCCTCAGTCTGGTTTCAACCCAAGGAGAAGGGTGAAAACATTTAAGAGATTTCATATGAAAATCAGCTTAGTGTGTTGAATATTTACTTGAATTTTTATCAGGAAGCCGGTCTATCTTCCATACCACAGCCCGGTAGGCACTCTCATATTTTGCAGACCCCACCGTGACCTGTATGACAGGTTCAGATTCAAGTTCGTGTAAACTCCCCAGACACGCCCGGCGGTTCATTTTGGCTTTCAGGGACTTCTGCCTCTGGAGGTTCATGGTCCAGAGGGCCTTGATCCACTGAGACGGGACAGGAAAGTGTATCATTATGTTGTCACAGGACCTCAAGGAACCGGCATGGGATGGTCTCTGGACCAACGGGGCCATGTTGACAAAGGCCTGAAGCTCCACATACGCCCCCTGGACAACCACTACCGACTTCAGGGAAAAGGGAAGATCTTCCCCGCTGTGCGAAGTTTTGAAACGCATCAGCTCAAACCTGCAGGCATCCAGAGGTACAAACTTAATGATTCTTGATTGCTCAAATTCTTGTGCTTTCACACACTTATGAAAATGATAGTCAAGAATATCAATCCCCTTCTTTTCTGGATCTTTCTCAAAATAGCGTTCATTTCGCTTCTGTAGCTCATGGTCATTCAAGGTTAAAAAGCATTCAGTGTTGCCATTCACAAAGCAGAGGCAAGAGATTTGAGTTATCACAGCGCTTTCAACCAATTTTCCTTCTTCTTTAGTGATTTTACCCCAAAAATTGTCCACAATTTCCAGGAAAATTTCTTGCTCCTCATAGTTTTTCTTTGGTTTTGAAACAGCTGGCAGCCTTATCAGCTCCTCCTCCACAGTGGTCAGAAAGTCGAGGAAGTCATGGTACTCTGTGGACCCCAACTTCAGCATTTGTTCTATGTCTGGTTCATGAACTACTTCTGTCTTAGAATGATATTTCCTTTTTTCTGTGTAAGACACATGTTCAATCTTCACAGTATGGATTTTTCCTGCCATACTAAAGTTCTCAACTTTGGGTTCAGAAAGCCTGCAGTATGGATCGAGCTGTAACTCTTTAAATGGTTTTTCTAACCCCTTCTCATAATACATTTGTAAAATTCCTCCAGGTAAGACTTTTAGAAAAATTGGCCCCCACTGACGGGAAGACATCATGTTCTTCTTCTCTGGAATTCTCATCATGAAAGACCATCCAGCTTTTGGCTGACTCCTGAAGAGCATGTGGGGGACAAAGGAAGAGGCAGGGTCTTCAGCATACAGACACTGCATAGACAAATTTCCAAATGAGTCTTGGTTCTCAGCTGATTGGAGATATTCAAGCTTCTCACAGATGTAGTTGAGTGAACATTGATTTAAGCCTTTTTGATCCACAGGCACCTCTTTGTCTCTTGATGGGAAGATCTTTCTGCTTCCTGGAGGGTCAAAGGTGAGCTGGGAAGCACTGCCTTCATCTTTCCAAAACGGACTTGAAAAGGCACAATCCTCCCGAAAATACTGAAATTGGGGAGTATCACTTTGGAACCCTTCAGCCTGGTGAGGGCTCATTTCATCTGCAAGACCCACTTTGGAGGCTGGATGTATACATGAGTGGTCGCTGGGTAAGGAAGCTTGGGAGAAACAGGTTGGCTTAGTAGCCAATGAGGAAGAACCTGTTGCTGTTGTAAGTGGACTGTTTGAAGATGATTCTGGAATAGGATAAAGCACATGAGTCCCTGCTTTGGGGATGCCAGGAAAACCTGGGAAGTCTTTGGTAGGTGTAGAAAGAGGAGAGTTACTTGGAGGTCCTGGACTGAAGTAAAAGTCTATGATGGGAGAGGAGAGAGGGGTGCTGCTGGTAGAGGAAGATCCACTGGGAAATTCCTTAGCGCCAGAAAGGTTCAGTTTAAGTCCATTTGGCCGACAAATGCCTTGATTCTCCAGAGGGAAATTCTTTGACCTTTGAGAAGACTGAAAAGTGGGGTCATCATCAAATGTGACCCAGTTGCCTGGGTTCGTGGAACACATCTTTGGGATCAGACTGTGGTCTTGCCAATGAATCAGATATGTTGTCTCTGTTAAAGGAGAAAGAGAAAATAATATAAAATGAGGGGGAAAAATTCAAGTTACTAGAGGTCTTCATTCTGAGAAATACTTGGATTTTAAAATATCCAGATTTATAGATTAACTGAGTTTAAAGAAATGCTTGAAACAGTACAGTTTGATGGCTGAATGGATTAAAAAAAAAACAAGATCTAAATGTACATGGTTTATAAGAGACCCACTTTAGATTTAAAAAATACACAGGCTGAAAGTGAAAAGATGGAAAAAGATATTCTATGGAAACAGAAACCAAAAGAGAGCAGGGGTGGCCATACTAATAGGGCAAAATAGACTTCAGGTCAAAACCTGTCACAAAAGCCAAAAAAGGGCATTATATAATGAAAAAAAGGTCAGCTCACCAGGAAGATATTACAAGAACATATAAACCCAACAACAACGCACCCAAATATATGAAGCAAACATTAAAAAACTGAAGGGAGAAAAAGACAGCAACACAATAATAGTAACAGATTTCAATACTTCCATTTCAATAATGGATAGAACAACCAGATAGAAGATCAATAAAGACATGCTGCTGCTGCTGCTGCTGCTGCTAAGTCGCTTCAGTAAAGACATAGAGGACTTGAACAACACTGTAGACCAAATGAACCTGACAGATATATATACAAAATATTCCACATAATAGCATCAGAATACACATTCTTCTCAGACACACACATAACATTCTTCAGGATAGATCAGTTAGTTTACAAAAAAAGCCTCAACAAATTTAAAAAGATTGAAACCATATCAATTATCTTTTCCAATCACAACAGAATGAAACTGGAAAAAAAAAACTGGAAAATTCACAAGCAAGCAGAAATTAAGCGATACACTTTGAACAATCAAGGAGTCAAAGAAGAAACTGAAAAGGAAATTAGAAAATAAGACAAACGAAAATGAAAATACAACATACCAAAACTTATGGGATGCAGCAAAAGCAGTACTAAGAGGGGAGTTTACAATGATAAACACTTACATTAAAAAAGAAAAGTGAAAGTAATAGCTGCTCAGTTTTATCTGACTCTTTGTGACCCCATGAACTGTACTCTACCAGGCTCCTCTGTTCATGGAATTCTCCAGGCAAGAATACTGGAGTGGGTAGCCATTCTCTTCTCCAGGGATTAAAAAGAAGAAAAATCTCAAATAAATAACATGTTATATCTCAAGAAACTGGATGAGAAAACAAACTAAGCCCAAAGTTAGCAGAAGAAAGGAAAGAATAAATGTTAGAGCAGAAATAAATGAAACAGGGAACAAAAAATTTTTAAAAATCAATGAACCAAGTGCTGATATTTTTGAAAAGATCAACGTTGACAAACTTTTAACTAGACTGAGAAAAAAAGAGAAAATAATCAAATCAGAAATCAAAGAGGAAAAAGAATAAATACACGTATAACTGAATTACTTTGCTGTACATCTGAAACTAACACAACAATGTTAATCAACTATACTCCAAAAATAATTTTTTTTAATAGTTAATCAATCCAAGAGGAGACATCACAGAAATAAAAACTTATTATAAGGGACTGTGTGTGTGTGCTCAGTCGTGTCCCACTCTGCAATCCCATGGACTGTAGCCCACCAGGCTCCCCTGTCCACGTAATTTTCCAGGCAAGAATACTGGAATGGGTTGCCATTTCCTACTCCAGGAGATCTCACGGACCCAGGGACTGAATCTGGGTCTCTTGCATCTCCTGCACTGGTAGGCAGTCTTTACCGCTGTGCCACCTGGGAAGTCCCTGTAAGGGACTACTACTATGAGCAATTCAGTTCAGTTCAGTTCAGTTCAGTCGCTCAGTCGTGTCCGACTCTTTTCGACCCCATGAATCGCAGCACGCCAGGCCTCCCTGTCCATCACCAACTACCAGAGTTCACTCAGACTCACGTCCATCGAGTCGGTGATGCCATCCAGCCATCTCATGCCAACAAAGTGGATAACCTAGAAGAAATGGGTAAATTCCTAGAAACATTCATCTACTAAGACTGAATCATAAAGAAATAGAAAATATGAACAGCCTATAATTAGTATGGAATTGAAACAGTAGTCAAAACCTTCTCCCAAAAGTAAAGCTCAGACACACATGGCTTCTCTTAAGAATTCTACCATTTAAAGAATTAGCAGCAACCCTTCTCAAACTCTTCCAAAAACTGAAGATGAGGGAAGACTTCAAAATCACTTTATGAGGCCAGCATTATTCTTAAACCAAAGCCAAAGATACTATAAGAAAACTAGAAGCCAAAAAAATCCTCAACAAAATACTAGCAAATCAAATTAAATAGCAGGTTAAAAGGATCATACACCATTATCAAGTGGGATTTATCCCTGGGATGCAAGAATAGTTCAACAAATGAAAATCAATCAATATGATATACCATATTAACAGAACAAAGAATGAATATCATATGATCATCTCAGTAGATGCAGAAAAAACATTTTACAAAACTCAATATCTTTTCATAATAAGAAATCACATAATAAACTAGGAGTTGAAGGAAATTACCTCAACACAATAAAGGCCACAAATGAAAAGCCCACGACTAATATATTCAATGGGAAAAAACTAAAAGTTTTTCCTCTAATGTTAGAAACAAAGCAAGAATGTCCACTCTTACCACTTCTATTCAACACAGTACTAGAACTCCTAACCAGAGCAATCAGGCAAGAAAAAGAAATAAAAGGCATCCAAATCAGAAAGCAAAGAGATACACTGTGTCTGTTTGTAGATGTTATGATCTTACATGTAGAAAACTCTAAAGATTACATTCACACACATACACACACAAACTTAGAATAAATGAATTCAGCAAAGTTGCAGGATACGAAAGCAACATACAAAATCAGCTGCATTTCCATACACAAACAATTAACAACCCAAAAATAAAACTGATAAAAATAATTTCATTTACAACAGCATAAAAAAACTTTAGGAATAAACTTAACTAAAGAGGCAAAAGACTTGTACACTGAAATCCACAAAGCATTATTGCAGAAAGAAACTAAAGAGACTCAAATAAATAGAAAGACACCCTATGTTCACAGATTGGAAGATTTAATTAATATTGTTAAGATGTCCATACCACCCAAGTGACCTACGGATTTAATGCAAAATCCCAATGACCTTTTTTGCAGAAATTAAAAAAAAAAAAAAGCAATCATAAAGTTTTTATGGAATCTCAAAGGCCTTTGAATAGCCAAAACAATCTTGAGAAAGATAAACAAAGTTGAAGGCTCCACACCTCCTGACATCAAAACATATACAAAGCTTCGGTAATCAAAGCAATATGGTACTGGTATAAAAACCAACAGACCAACAGAACAGAATCTAAAGCTCCCAAGTAAACTGATACATATATGGTCAAATGATCCTCTTTAAGGGTGCCAAGATAATACAATGGGAAAAGAACTGTCTCTTCAACAAATTGTGTGGGGAAAACTGGATATCCATAGGAAAGGAATTGATCCTCGTCCAAGCAAAAATAAAGCTCCTTGTTGGACCCTTATTCTACACCATATAGGAAATCAACTAAAAACGAATTAAAGACCTAAACACAAGTCCCTGAAGCTATAAAACTCCTGGAAGAAAATATAGGGAAAAAGCCTCATGACATTGGTCTCGGTAATGATTTCTTGCGTATGACACCAAAAAGAAAATAAAAGTGAAAACAGACAAGTAAGACCACATCAAACTAAAAAGCTTCTGTACAACAAAACAAATAATCAACAGAGCGAAAAGGTTAATATATGGAATGGGAGAAAATATTTGCAATCTTACATGTGATGAGGAGTTTAATATCCAAAACATGTAAGGAACTCCTCCAACTTGATAGCAAAAAACAAACTAGTAATCCAATTTAAAAACGGGCAACATACTTCAATAGATACTTCTTCAAACAAGATATGTAAATGGACAACAGGTATATAAAAGGTACCCAACATCACTAAATAGCCAGGGAGAGGCAAATCAAAGCCACAATAAGATCACCTTACACTTGTTAGGATGGCCATTACCAAAACAAAGAAAAATAACAGATGACAAAAACCCACACACTAAACACACAAAAAACAACAAATGTTGGCAAGGATGTGGAGAAGTTAGAACCCCTGTGCATTTCTGGTGGATTGTAAAATGCAAAACAGAAGTTCTCAAAATTAAAAAAAAAAAAAAAAAAAAACAAAACTACCATATGATCCAGCAATCTTACTTCTGTGTATTTATTCAAAAGAATTGGAAATGGGCCCTCAGGTTCATGCACTCCCACATTCATTACAGCATATTCACAATAGAGGTGATAACAACCTAAATGTCCATCATCTGATGAATGGATTTTAAAAGTGTGGTATATACTTACAGTGGAATATTATTCAGCCTTAAGAAGAAGGAAATTCAGACACATGCTGACATGGATGAGCCTTAAGGATATAGTGTTGAGTGAAATAGGCCAATCACGAAAATACAAACATTGTATGATTCCACTTATGTGAGGCATCTCAGTTAGTAATAGGAAGGAGAATGGCGGTTACCTGGGGCACCAGGGAGAGGAAAAAGAGGTGTTTCTGCTCAATGGGTACAGAATTTTAGTCATTCAAGATGAACACGTTATAGAGATCTGTTGTCCAACAACGTGCAATAGTTAACAATACTGCACTGTACACTTAGATTTTTGATAAAAGATTTTAAGTGTTAATTTGTTAAGTTTTTAACTATGATTTTAAAAACTGCAACACCTTTGAATTCAAAAAGTCTTTATCTGAATGACTACTATGTAGTTAGACCTTGTCAGTGCTGTAGAAAATACAGGAGAATATAAAAACCCAATTTATAATGAACTATAACCCACTGACAGCTCCAAAGGTTTATAGTTTACAGCACTTTCAACTTCACAGTCTCATTTATCAAAATAACCTTGGGAGGTATACATCATTATTCCCATTTCATAGTTGAGATTGCTTGGATTTAGACTCATTGCCTGAAGTCACCCAACTGGTAAGAGACAGAACTAGGATCCTTTTTTTTTTAATAATAGACTTATTGACATATAATTCACATACACAAAATGACAATTTACTGATGTTTCATTCAGCGATATCCAGAGTTGAATGAATGCTCTAATTCCAGAGCATTCTTATCAATTTAAAAATAAACTATGAGCAATCACTCCCCATTCCCCTCCTCCCCCAGGCCCTGGCAATCTGCTTTCTTTTCCTATGAATTTGCCCAGTCTGGACATTTCGTCTCAATAGAATCTACAGCATGTGGCCTTTTGTGTCTGGCTTCTTTCACTCTGCATAATGTTTTCATTCAAAGTTCATCCATGTCATGGCATGTTTCAGAATTTCATTCCTTTTTGTAGATGAGTAATAGTTCATCATGAGAATATCCCACATTTTGTTTATCCACTTATCGGTTGAGGGACATTTGGTTTGCTTCTATTTTTTGGCTATTATAAATAATCCTGCTATGAACATTCGTGTAGAAGCTTTAGTGTGATCATTTCTATATGCCTAAGCTTAGAAAGAATCAGAATTTGAACACGGGTCACCTCATCCTGATCTAGTACAGCAAAAATTATTCAAAGTATTCTAATGGTATCAGAGGAGAGAGGCATATAGGCCCCAGCATGGAACTAGGGGCTGAGTACCCAAATGCTGGTCACTGCTCTGCCACTCACAAACTTGTGTGTTAAGCCACTCCAGACATTCAGTGATTAGAGAAGAATAATCTATGAGGTCATTTCCAACTCTACAATAATTCTATGGTGGTTGACATCCAACTAAATTTTTTTTAAGCAGAAGGTGTGTTACCACTGGGATTTTTGACCAAACTTCCAAACTGACAGAAAATAAAACTCTGATATGAAAAATATCAAAATCTGTTGGAGCAAAGCCCATGAGAAAGGCACATTTTTCTCCTTGTGCAGTCTGCTTCCTCATCTCTCCTTGTGGATAATGAAGGCTCAACCAATGCAATCATTCAAGCTTGGAAAAGAGCCAACACAAAGAGAGGAAGGGCCAGGGGCTCCACTGGGGACAGGCCCGCTCAGTGTTGTCATTTGCTAAATCTACACATTCTCAAGGGCACAGAAACACCCGGAGCAGCAGCAGCCAGGCCAGCTGGCTCTCTCTGGAGAGCATTCATTGTCACTGGCCTTGGGCTAAAGTTGCCATAAAGCACTTTCCCTCCGAAGCACGAACAGCAGTGTTTCCATGGGATGCAGCCAGGAGGCTCAGACGGAGGATATCGGCAACAATATCTCTTGATCCATCCCATCCAATGTTCTTCACAAGGAATCCAGCCAAAATAATTCTTCATATAGGGTGAGAGTTTGGGTAAATATTTGCTTTAGTTGGGTTTATTAGAAATAAATAAAAAGAGAGCACCAAGGGAAAAAATAGCTCAGCTTCAGACTGAACTCTATTTCTAACCTACACCAAACATTTTACTTCATCCATTTTCCATTGGGAGCTTCCACAAATTGAAGGTGATACTGGTTTCATCAGAGTTTTTGCTTATTATGGCGGGGGGTGGCGGGGGGGAGTGACTTCCATAAGCTAAATAAAGAAATCAGTCTCATTACTTTTTAAGTGACCCTTGAACTTCTTAAAAGCACACCTTGCCAAAAAATCTACCTTGAAGGCAAAATCTTTGCAAAGTGCTCTCTTAGCCCTCTGTAGGACTATTCCACAAGGAGGAACACAGCGAATATAATTTAAGTTTAATTCAACCAAACAGAATTGTGCCCAACAGGAACCCAACCTTTCATCCCTGTTGAAAAGAGCACTCAGATGGGCTCTGAGGTTCTGGCTCCCTGTGGTCCAGGACAGGTTTGCTTCCCACCTGCTCCTCTTTCTCCTCTTCTGTATCCCTCCACACCCTTCCTTATCAGTCCTTTCTACCTTTTGCCCTTTTCCTCTCTATATGACCTCATCTTTCTATTTTAGTCACAAAGTTCTAGTTCTCCACCCCAGGCAGTTTTGCTAAAGTCAACAACTAACCTGAATTCCATCCAGCACTTATCTTCTCTCCTGACCCATCCCCACTACCAGCAGGGAAAGGGGGCCACATCTTGTCCACAGTGCTGTCCAAGGCCCAGGGAGGGATGAGAAAGCTCAGAGTGGAGAGATCTAGAATGTATCTTCTTTTATTTATTTTTTTTTTTTCTTTTTTTTTTTTTTTTAATTCTTCCAATTTTATTTTATTTTTAAACTTTACATAATTGTATTAGTTTTGCCAAATATCAAAATGAATCCGCCACAGGTATACATGTGTTCCCCATCCCGAACCCTCCTCCCTCCTCCCTCCCCATACCATCCCTCTGGGCCGTCCCAGTGCACCAGCCCCAAGCATCCAGCATCATGCATCGAACCTGGACTGGCAACTCGTTTCCTACATGATATTTTACATGTTTCATTGCCATTCTCCCACATCTTCCCACGCTCTCCCTCTCCCACAGAGTCCATAAGACTGTTCTATACATCAGTGTCTCTTTTGCTGTCTCGTACACCGGGTTATTGTTACCATCTTTCTAAATTCCATATATATGCGTTAGTATACTGTATTTATGTTTTTCCTTCTGGCTTACTTCACTCTGTATAATAGGCTCCAGTTTCATCCACCTCATTAGAACTGATTCAAATGTATTCTTTTTAATGGCTGAGTAATACTCCATTGTGTATATGTACCACAGCTTTCTTATCCATTCATCTGCTGATGGACATCTAGGTTGCTTCCACATCTTGGCTATTATAAACAGTGCTGCGATGAACATTGGGGTACACGTGTCTCTTTCCCTTCTGGTTTCCTCAGTGTGTATGCCCAGCAGTGGGGTTGCTGGATCATAAGGCAGTTCTATTTCCAGTTTTTTAAGGAATCTCCACACTGTTCTCCATAGTGGCTGTACTAGTTTGCATTCCCACCAACAGTGTAAGAGGGTTCCCTTTTCTCCACACCCTCTCCAGCATTTATTATTTGTAGACTTTTGGATCGCAGCCATTCTGACTGGTGTGAAATGGTACCTCATAGTGGTTTTGATTTAGCAAAAATCAACAAAACCAAAAGCTGGTTCTTTGAAAGGATAAATAAAATTGACAAACCATTAGCCAGACTCATCAAGAAACAAAGGGAGAAAAATCAAATCAACAAAATTAGAAACGAAAATGGAGAGATCACAACAGACAACACAGAAATACAAAGGATCATAAGAGACTACTATCAACAATTATATGCCAATAAAATGGACAACGTGGAAGAAATGGACAAATTCTTAGAAAAGTACAACTTTCCAAAACTGGACCAGGAAGAAATAGAAAATCTTAACAGACCCATCACAAGCATGGAAATTGAAACTGTAATCAAAAATCTTCCAGCAAACAAAAGCCCCGGTCCAGACGGCTTCACAGCTGAATTCTACCAAAAATTTAGAGAAGAGCTAACACCTATCCTGCTCAAACTCTTCCAGAAAATTGCAGAGGAAGGTAAACTTCCAAACTCATTCTATGAGGCCACCATCACCCTAATACCAAAACCTGACAAAGATCCCACAAAAAAAGAAAACTACAGGCCAATATCACTGATGAACATAGATGCAAAAATCCTTAACAAAATTCTAGCAATCAGAATCCAACAACACATTAAAAAGATCATACACCATGATCAAGTGGGCTTTATCCCAGGGATGCAAGGATTCTTCAATATCCGCAAATCAATCAATGTAATACAACACATTAACAAATTGAAAAATAAAAACCATATGATTATCTCAATAGATGCAGAGAAAGCCTTTGACAAAATTCAACATCCATTTATGATAAAAACTCTCCAGAAAGCAGGAATAGAAGGAACATACCTCAACATAATAAAAGCTATATATGACAAACCCACTGCAAACATTATCCTCAATGGTGAAAAATTGAAAGCATTTCCTCTAAAGTCAGGAACAAGACAAGGGTGCCCACTTTCACCATTACTATTCAACATAGTTTTGGAAGTTTTGGCCACAGCAATCAGAGCAGAAAAAGAAATAAAAGGAATCCAAATTGTATCTTCTTTTAATCATCTGCAACTTCTCCCCATCCAATGCCTTGGATTCAAGGCATTGGAATCCAAAAGTATTCAAGCAATAACACCTATTTAACCTCAGTATTTTTCTTCCTGACTTGCAAATGGAATAGGATCTAAATCTATGTCTCCCAGAGGGTCCAAGTTCTACCACTCCAGAGCCCTTTTAAGGGCAACATCTCAGCATCTCAGGGAAGGAGAGGGAAGCCTGGTATGCTGCAGTCCGTGCGGTTGCAAAGAGTCGGACATGACTGAGCAACTGAACAACAAAAAGTAACTGCTTTACAAAGTTGTGTTAGTTCTGCTGTACAACAAAGTATACAGCTACACGTAAATATGTGAATCAGCTATACATATATTCCCTCCCTCCTGAATCCCCCTCCTATCCTGCCCCTCTACCCTCTAGGTCATCATAGAGCACCAAGCTGAGCTCCCTGCACTATAGCTTCCCACTAGCTATCTATTTCATACATGGTAGTGTATATATGTCAACCCTACTCTCCCGATTCATCCCACTCTCCCCTTCCCACCATGCCCACATATCTACTCTGAGTCTCTATTCCTGTCCTTCTAGTATAAAAATGGTACAACATCTCATTTAAACTTTACAACAATCCCAAGATAACCAAAGCATTGGAGAGCCTTCTCCAAAGTCAAGATCTGGTTAGTGGAGAGCTGGGAATCCAGGACTCTGTGCACCAAGTCCCAGCTGCCTTCCTCTGAAGCAAAGATTCCCCTGGTTTGACTGCCTGGCTTTCTCCTCAGCATTCCATCCCACCCCACACGCCCTGATCCTTTCAGAGATCTGTTTTTCAGTCAATCTGGATTATCCTGAAATTCCTAGAAGACAATTCCAACCAAACTTCAGCAAACAGGGTAAGACACCAAGACTCCAAACGAGGCACAGATAGAAAAGGAAAATGCATCATGGTGAAAATTTCTAGCAGTCAGTCTCTGAGGTTTAAAGGTTTCCAGGGGAGCATGTTTGCTTCCTCTTTATTAGGGAACTATTAAGACTATTCTTTTCAGCTGCTTATTTTCAAAGCAGCATCAGAGTCCAGTGAACTTAAGAACAAATTAAAAGCCAATGCACATGCTTACTCACGCTGGGAACAGCAAGGTTGTAGGTAGGACAGTGGTTTTCAACCTCTTACCTCAACACATAGGGCAGCTGGACTCAGAAACCTAGCACACTCCCTTGGCTGTACCAGGCATTTAACAAGCTCTCAAAATGTCTAGGGAAGCCCTAAAATTATTAATTATCAGCACCATGATAAGTGTTAGGTCAGCAAAGGAGGGCCTCAGGCCACAACAAAAATGAAAAAAGCTGTATTTACATATAATTCTCGTACCCAACCACTTCTTCCACCGAAGAAATTATACCAGGAGAAAGACAAATGTTATATGCTATCACATCTCTTAAAAAGTAATACAAATGAACTTATTTACAAAACAGAAACAGACTCACAGATACAGAAAACAAACTTAGAGTTACGAAAGGGTGAGGGAGGGAGAAACTGGGAGTATGGGACTAACAGATGCACACCAACATATTAAAATAGAACAAATAGTAGAAAAGAATTTACTGTATAGCACAGGGAACTATATTCAGTATCTTGTAAAAAACTATAATAGAAAAGAATCGAAAATATATAGAGATATATACACATATATGTGTAATTGCATTACTTTGCTATATTCCTGAAGCTAACACAATATTGTAAATCAACAATACTTCAGCTAAAAAAAATAAAAATTAAGAAGTCATACTGGAATTCTTATAAAAGTATTACGGAGATCCATAAAGTAAATCTCTACACTGCCCTCCCCAGTTCAAAGAAACACTGAATTTAGAGTTAGGCAGAAATGGGAGGTATTCTGTTCAATTAACTGCACCAAAAACATTTATCAAGTACCTAGTAAGTCTCCTTGGTCTCATGATCTCCTAAGGACTGTATGTAAATAATCTTATTTAATCCTTGAACACCATGAGGAGTTGATATAATAATATAATACAAATGTATATGGGCTTCCCTGGTGGCTCAGCAGTGCAGAATCTGCTTGCAATGAAGGAGACACAGGTTCAATCTCTGAGTCAGGAAGATCCCCTGGAGAAGAAAATGGTAACCCACTATAGTATTCTTGCCTGGAGAATTCCATGGATAGAGGAGCCTGGTGGGCTAGAGTCCAAGGGGTTGCGAAGAGTCACACATGACTTAGCGACTGCTGGGGCTGCTGCTGCTAAGTCACTTCAGTCGTGTCCAACTCTATGCGATCCCATAGACGGCAACCCACCAAGCTCCTCCGTCCCTGGGATTCTCCAGGCAAGAACACTGGAGTGGGTTGCCATTTCCTTCTCCAATGCATGAAAGTGAAAAGTGAAGTGAAGTCGCTCAGTCGTGCCCGACTCTTAGCGACCCCATGGACTGCAGCCTACCAGGCTCCTCTGTCCATGGGATTTTCCAGGCAAGAGTACTGGGGTGGGGTGCCATTGCCTTCTCCGGACTTAGCGACTAAACCACCACAAAATTATACATGTATATATATAATATTACCGTTTTTTTAGAAAAGGAAAACAAGGCTCAGAGAGGTTAAGCTACTTGCCTAAAGTCACCCAGCCAGGAAGAGGCAGACCTGAACTGTGACCTGGGCTGTCTGATTCCAAAGTCCATGCCTGATAGCATCCACCAGCCCAGAGATCCAAGGACTTGCCAGTGTCACCCTGTCCCCCTTCACTAAGGAGAAAGTTCTAGGTCAGGAGCTACCACTTCCTGGAGCCTGGAACTCTCTGACCTGAAGGATGCTGTTCCCACCTGAGAAGAGCCTGTTTCTCCACAAAGTGCATCCCAAGTGACTGCCCCGGGACATCAGGCTGTGGGAAAGACAAACTCTGAAACAGCTGTTCTAAACAAAAACAGCTGAGGAGCAATTTGGGTCAAATCTGAGAGCAGCTTTCACAACTCACTCTGCTCTACTTCTGGTCCCTTTCTGACTGCCTCAACTGGACATCCCACTCTTGGTGATGCAAACTGTTCAGACTTGCTGCCCAACACGTACACTGAGGTCCACCCTCTCCTCTGGTGACCATCTTGGTTCACTAAGTCCCCGCATTCATCCCTCCTCTCATGCCAGCCCCAACCCCTCTAGTCTCAAGGGTCTACTTCTGTGTTCTTGCCTGTTTTCCTTTGCTTTTCTTCAGAAACTATTGAAGTCAAGTGTAAATACAAACTTCTACCTTTCACTGCAGATGGTCAAACAAAACCAGATTAGCGGCACTTGGTTATTGAATCAGCACTCCAGGGGGTATGCAGCTGTACCCTCTGTCGAATGTCAGTGGGTCACCTGTGAAGGCCACCACCCTCCAGGACTATCTCTAGGGTCTGGCTTCTCTGTCTCTGCCAGGTGCTGAAGAGGTACCCAGCAGAGCTCAGGGAAGCGATGCCAGCACCTAGCAGTAGCCTCCTGCACTCAGCCCCGCCCAAGCTGTCCTAGTCCGGCTGACTCCTACTCAAGCCCCATGAACACATCAGGACCCTAAGCAATGCCCTCGCCTCTGCAGGAGATTGAATCTAGTCCTTTATGCCAGTGACTTCTCTGCTCTACAGCAATGCTGCATAATCAAGAGAAAGAATGTCTTCATGTCAATTTCTGTGTGGTTTCATTGGCTGCCTCCCAAATAAGGAATTCTTTCATTCTCCACAATGTCTGACTCCCCAACTGCAATAATGGAACCAGGCTGGAGCTGTGTTTGAAATAAAACAGTCTCCCTCTTGTTTTGTGTGGCTGGAGGTCTGCAATCTAGTTACTCTCTTTGCATTGGGGATTTACATCCCAGAAACAAAGCCAAAATCAGGGACAGCCCAGGGTGCAAAATGCATCTGTGAAGAATCTCTTTAAAAGTGTTTAAGA
This sequence comes from Bos javanicus, assembly GCF_032452875.1. Lineage (NCBI taxonomy): Eukaryota > Metazoa > Chordata > Mammalia > Artiodactyla > Bovidae > Bos > Bos javanicus. The sequence goes on along the minus strand of NC_083878.1, from coordinate 30,751,736 downwards.
AAGAATTTAACAGAATTAAATTCTGTTCTTAAAAGAATTTTCTATGAAAGTGTTTACACTCTCAGCTTAAGTCACAGGAAAGGTGTCCACTGCATGTATTGAATATATTACTAGTACGTATGTTCTGCAGCCCATAATACTTAATCACAAACACATGCGGCATTTAGTTCAGCTGTGTGACAGGAAATACCATTTGTAAAATATTAAACTGCAGCAATATGTATCTGTGTCTTTCAATATTATCCATGCTGGCTCCCTTTCTACATGTGGATGGTGGTTGTAAGGTTAAAACCTAAAAACCTGGGACCCACAACCCAAGACTCAGTCACTCTGTACAAGTGGTTCTCAACTGCAGGGATTTAGTTTTCCAAGGCACATGTGGCATTTTCTGAAGACATCTTCGGTCTTTATAACTAGGGAATGGGCAGGGGCTGCTGTCATTTAGTGAGAAGACGCTGTTCAACAGATCCTCTAATGCACAGGACAGCCCCAAAGCAAAGAATTATCCAGCCCAACGTATCAATAGCACCAAGGATGAGAAATCCTGCCCTGTACTGAGGCCAGTGAGCTGAGTGTGGTGAGCAGGGTATCTACTCTCCCACATATGTCTACCTTATGGACAGTGAATCAGGGGCTTCAGTTCGGGGTCTGCCTGAGGTGGCACATCTGGAAAACAGTGCTGTCAGAACTGAACCCTGTGTTGGGCTCTAAATCTCCTGCTCTTTCTACTACATCACACTGTCTACCAGAGCAGGAATCGGGATAAGAGAGAGAGATTTACAACAGCCAAGACATCGAAGCAACCTAAGTATCTACTGGCAGATAAATAGATAAAGATATGGTACATACACACAATCCAATACTACTCAGCCCAAAAAAAGAAATGATATGCCACTTGCAGCAACATGGAGGGACCCAGACACTATCATACCAAGCAAAGTCAAAGACAGATATCATATGACGTCACTTATATGTATAAGCTAAAAAATGACACGGATTTATTTACAAAACAGAAATAAACTTAGACATAGAAAACAAACTTAGAGTTATCAAAGGGAGAATGGGGGGGAAAGGGACAAATTAGGAGTTTGAGAGCAGTAGATACATACTACTATATATAAAATAAACAACAAGGTTCTACTTTATAGCATAGGGAACTATATTCAATATCTTTCAATAAACTATAACAGCAAAGAAAAATAAATAACAGTGATATACACTCAGTTCAAAAAATAAAACAATACAAAAATGCATAAAGAAAAGTTAATTCTTTTCCATTTATTTTCACTCCACTATTGTAATTCGGTGAAAAGCACAATACGTATCTTTCCACACTGTTTCCATGTTCATACACATATAAACACACATATATATACACATATGGAAGTTTCATTTTAGAACCATACTATACATGCTCGCTTTTTAAAATATCTGCTTAGTAGCAATATTGTGGGAAATTCCCTGGCAGTCGGTTAAGACTCTGCTTTTACTGTCCAAGGCCCAGGTTCGATCCCTGGTTTGGAAACCAAGATCCCACAAGATGTGCAGTACAGTAAAAAACAAAAACAAAAACAGACATTCCTCTAGTTCAATAAATATAGATCTAACTTAAAAAAAAAAAAAAAAACAGGAGGGCAATAAAGGGATATTTTAAAAGAATACTTGACAGGACTTGGACACCAAATGTGACCTAGAAAACAGGGGAATGGGGAAGTCTGACATCAAGAAGTAGAGACACAGGAGAGGCCAGAAGAGGAGCTGAGTTGCACACATTGGTGAGGCCTGAGGCAGATCCAAAAGGAAACACCTAGCAAGGAGCTAGAAACCCGGACAGTTCCTGGAGAGAAAACAGGGGACCAGACATGTAGATCTAAGGGTCTTTCTTGGATAGACGAGAGCTGAACGCAGGAGAGAAAGAGAGAGGCCCCGGGGTGCCCGAGGCTGAGTACTGGGTCACCTTATTGGAAGAAGAAAATAAAAGGAAAAAGGAAGATGCACCCAAAAGGCAAAAAAGCAGGAGGTGCAGGGACCCCGAAGGCAGAAAGTGTGTCTTCATGGGACCCTTGAAGGGCTGCAGGAGGCAGTATAATAGAGACAGACAATCTCTGTGATTAGGTCCAGGGTGACCGGGTAGGGCTGAGGCCAGGCTGCCAGTTAGGAAGCAAAGGGAGCATGAGTGCTGGGGGCCCATGGGCAGAGGCTGGGCTCTATCTTGACCACCTTCCCCATCTCAGTTCCTGGGTTTCTGCGGGCTGTGTTGTTTCCCTCGTGGACTGATTCCTGGCAGCCTGCCTCTTCATACCCTACCTACCTTCTGGGCTCAGGAGCACAAAAAGGCCCAAGGCCTCCCACTCTCGGAAAAATCCAGCCCACCCCTGGCCATGGGGAGGCGGCAGACAAGTGAGCCCTGGAGCCTCTGAGGGCCTGTAAACAAGGCCTGCTTTCAGGGCTGCCTTCTGGTATTTATATGGCTGTGGGTCCCCCAGTGGGAAGAGCCAGGCTTATGAGCAAGGGTATTATCTTCATAGGGCCACCAGGGCAGGGCTGGGTGTGGGACCCCATGGTTATTAGATGGCCCCTCCTGGATTTGGATTCTGAGTTCTGAAAAAGATGTGGGCTAAAGTTAGCTGCAAGGGGCCTGGCTCAGATCACACATCTTAAACATGCAAATCTCCTCCTTCCCCTCTTCCCTGCAGGCTCAGTGGACCTCCTGAAGATAAGCAGAAAGTCCTGGAAGTTTAAAGAGCTACAAAGAGGATCTCTCTCTGGAATTCAGTATTTAGTGGTGGAAAACCCAAAGTCAACCACTTTACTATGAAACTTGGTCAAGTAATTTATCTTAATTACCATGTAATTGCTTTTTTAGTGTTTTGAAAGGAGGCAGGACCTATATCGCCCAGAAAGGCTGTTTAATGCTTTTAAATGTGATTCCTCCCCCCACATTCATCTCACTGCATTCAGACTGGAATCATCTTTATGAGAAGTAAAGAACCATCATCTACCAAAACTGATGCAGGATCTTGATCCTTGGATGCTGGGCTTTGGGGAGCATCTGCCAAATGTTCTGGTACAAATTCTCGTCCCACACATCCCCTGATCATTCATTCAGCTAAGAGGTTAATGGGCCTTCTGAGTGCTGGATCCTGGGAGAAGCACCCTGCATACCACAGGTTAAGACCTGAGTCCCTGGTCATCTGGTTGGGAAAGAAAGGTTTAGTAGTTAAGAGAGATTGTAAATCCCAGTCCTGCCACTGACTTCTGTGTGACCTCGAGCCTCAGTGACATTGATCATCAGCTCCCCTAGGTCTAAAACAGGGATAATAACAGTTAACCTTTAGGTCGGAGAAGGCAATGGCACCCCACTCCAGTACTCTCGCCTGGAGAATCCCATGGACGGACGAGCCTGGTAGGCTGCAGTCCATGGGGTCGCTACGAGTTGGACACGACTGTGCGACTTCACTTTCACTTTTCACTTTCATGCATTGGAGAAGGAAATGGCAACCCACCCCAGTGTTCTTGCCTGGAGAATCCCAGGGACAGAGGAGCCTGGTGGGCTGCCGTCTCTGGGGTCGCACAGAGTCGGACACAACTGAAGCGACTTGGCAGCAGCAGGGGCTAAACTGCATCCACCCCAAATTCATTCCTAAACCCCAGGACCTCCAAATGTGACTGTATTTGGAGACAGGGCCTTTACAAAGGTGACTAAGTTAAAGTTAGGGTTAAACCCTGGGGCAATCTGAATGGTGTCCTTTAAAGAAAAGATTAGGACGTGGACTACCCAGATAGGTGATCCAGCGGTTGGGAAACTGCCTGCCAATGCAGGGGACACAGTCCCATCACTGGCCCAGGAAGATTCCGCACGCCCTGGGGCAATTTACCCTGTGAGCCACAACTACTGAGCCCACGTGACCTAGTGCCCCTGTTCTGAAATGAAAGAGGCCACTGCAACAAGAAGCCCACGTACCACAACTGCAGAGTAACCCCTGATCACTGAAACTAGAGAAAGCCCATGCACAGGAAGGAAGATCCAGCACAGCTAAAAGTAAACAAACAACATTTTTTAAAGATTTTTTCAAAGGAAAGATTAGGATACATGACACCAGAGATTCAAACACACAAAGAAAAAGTCATGTGAGGACACAGACAGTAACCATCCACAAGCCAAGGAGAGGAGCCTCAGACGAAACCCAACCTGCAGACCCCATGACCTTTGACTTCCAACCTCTGGAACTCTGGGAAATACCTTTCTGTTGTTGGTGCCACCCAGTTGTATAGTATTCTGTTATGGCAGGTGGGACAAACCAAGACAGGGTTCTTGCACATACTAAATAAAGTAACATCTCTAAAACAGTAGGTGCATGGGGGAAAAACATAAGTAGAGGCTGTTATGACTACAGACTGCTGCTCCTAATGTAACCTGTGGTGACTCCTCACAACGGACCACCCCACCATGTTCTCTGTCTCTTGTCTATACAAAGGCTGTACTCTCCCAGACCTCCCCAGAGTCACAAAAGACTGGTTCAAGAATTAATGACTGAGAAAACATGAATATGTACTGATGAATGTAGCAGTTGGGCCAGGAGAACCAGTAACATTTTAAACAGTAAATCATTCATATGGCAGTCACAGAATCTCTAGTTCCTCCCTGAAGTACCTGATGCACACTTCCTGAGTTGTTTTACAGATGCTAAAACCCCTACCAAATGGAAGAAGTAATTACTTGATGACCATGAGTACATGGTCCCCAGAGAGCCCCTATAGAGCCTGAGGATTGATAATGGGAACCCCTGTGAACTGTCCTAATACTTCACCCCATCCACCAAAGAGAGAATTGTGTAAGAGCTGATCACATGTCTTATGACTTCCTCCCCTCAGCTTGCAACTTAAAAATGCTTCCCTGAAACCCATCAGGGCGTTCAGGCCTTTAGAGCATGAGCCACCCTGTTCTCGTTGTATGGCCCTTTCAATAAACCTTTCTCCATTCCAAATTCTAATGTTTCGGTTTATTTGGCTTCACTGTGCATTGGGCACATAAACTTGGGTTCAACAACACTAAGGTGCTTATAACCTGGAAGGAAAGACCAGAGAAAGCCACTTCAAGTAACAGGCAGCATCTGTTCATCCTCCTGCACTAACGCAGACCGGGAGGTTCAGAGAAGAAAGTCTTAGCTCAGGGGCAAGAGGCTTCCCTCGGAGGGGGCATCTGCTTAGGCAGAGATGTGGGGTGGCAGATCAGACAGCGGTGATCATACCCATCTGCCCACGTGTCTGTGTATTTGGGTCCCACGCCAGCTGACACCAGCATAAGAGAATTTCTCCTGCCTGACTGCATTCACTCCACTACGCAGACAGAAAATCCAGTTATACACACCCTGATCATTACTATGGCAGGTCTCCTCTCTGGCCACCCAAACTGGGGCACAAGCCATGGAGATGACCTCAGAGGTGAACAGGGCTGTTTGTTCTCCAATCAAATGTATTTTGGTTTATCCATGGCTAGTCTGAGGCCGTTACTGACCACGAAGCTCACCTGGCAACGCCCACATCAGTGGGAATACGAGGCAGGAAGAACTGACTGACAGAGGGCAAAGTATGTTTGCTTCAAGTCTCGCAACTGCCGGGAATTCCTTAAATGTACATGTGTATAAATATACAAAACTTAAGCAATTCTAAGAATAGGGGAAGATTTTTAAAAATCATTTACTAAGGTCCTATTTACAAACCAAGCATAGATCATCACCAATTACCCTGGCTCTTAGTCTCAAATGCAGATATCACACACAAAAATAGTATTTGTGTCTCTAAGTCCACAGGGAGTACATGCAAAATATTCATGAATCTTAGCACATTATAAAGGCCATTAAAGGCTTAATGAAGAATTTTGCACTTTGAGCGAAGTATGATCAGAAATGTATAAGTGGCTGTGAACGAATGGATTTACCAACTGACACTTTGAGCAATGGGAGTTGCTTATATTTAAACTTAAGGATCTCTAACCTAAGGCAGTTGAGCTTCTAGCAGAGTGACTGCCTTCATCCTAACTTTGAGTCTTCATTTAAATAAGTAACTTATTTAACTTATATGCAGAGTACATCATGCGAAATGCTAGAATGGATGAAGCACAAACTGGAATGAAGATTGCCAGGAGAGATATCAATCACTTCATATATGCAGATGACACCACCCTTATGGCAGAAAGTGGAGAAGAACTAAAGAGCCTCTTGATGAAAGTGAAACAGGAGAGTGAAAAAGTTGGCTTAAAACTCAACATTCAGAAAACTAAGATCATGGCATCTGGTCCCATCACTTTACGGCAAATAGATGGGAAAACAATGAAAACAGTGACAGACTTTTATTTGGGGGGGGGCCTCCAAAATCACTGCAGATGGTGACTGCAGCCATGAAATTAAAAGACGCTTGCTCTTTGGAAGAAAAGTTATGACCAACCTAGACAGCATATTAGAAAGCAGAGACATTACTTTGCCAACAAAGGTCCATCTAGTCAAAGCTACGGTTTTTCCAGTAGTTACGTACAGATGTGAGAGTTGGACAATAAAGAAAGCTGAGGGCTGAAGAACTAATGCTTTTGAACTGTGGTGTTGAAGAAGACCCTTGAGAGTCCCTTGGACTGCAAGGAGATCCAACCAGTCCATCCTAAAGGAGATCAGTCTTGAATATTCATTGGAAGCACTGATGCTGAAGCTGAAACTCCAATACTTTGGCCACCTGATGTGAAGAACTGACTCATTAGAAAAGACCCTGATGCTGGCAAAGATTAAAGGTGGGAGGAGAAGGAGACAACAGAGGATGAGATGGTTGGATGGCATCGCCAACTCAATGGACATGAGTTTGCATAAACTCCGGAAGTTGGTGATGGACAGGGAGGCCTGACATGCTGCAGTCCATGGGGTTGCAAAGAGTCGGACACAACTAAGTGACTGAACTGAACTGAACTGAACTTCCAGCCTCCTCACAAAGTGCCCCGGGTGTCCCTGCAGAGACCTGCCCAATGAAGTCCACATGCTCCAATCAGAACCAGCCAGCAAGGGGCTCACCCAGCCTCTATGATGCTGGTTCTCCAATGGACATCACCACCTCTGTTCTCCTGCTATACCCACCTCTCCACCAGACCCTTGTACTACTGCTCACAGTCCCCACAGCTGCTTGCCCAGCCGGGGAGCCAGGAGGCCAGTGTTTGGGAGGCTCTGCTCCTCTCTGCTCTGTAAGTTAAAACAAGTCACTGCTAGCAAGTGGTTTCCAAGGGCCCTTTAAACTCTTAACAATCTACAAAGATGAATTCTCCTAAAAAGAGGTCCACAGAGAAGTATGTGCCTCTCTACCAAGAATGTGTCTTCCTACCAAAATGTCTTAGGACTCCTGCAACTACACTTCAGGCTGGAAGTTTTCCAAAAATGGCCACAATAATGTCTCCCGTCTAATGTCCTTCTGAAAGGTCACTCTGTCCCTCCCCCAATGGAAGGAGGGTTCTTTCCCCTCTCCCTGAACCTGGGTGGGTCTTTCACTCCTCTAACCAATTCCATGTGGCAGAAGTGACAATGCTGGGCCTGAGCTGACCCAGAGGCTGCCATTTCCTGCTTGCTGGGGCCCTGAGGCACCACATAAGAATCCCAGGCTACGGAGAAGCCACACTGAGACACCATCTTAGACATCAGCCACTCGAGTTTTCAGTGATTCTAGTCCCAGTCACCATCTGGCCACAACAACATGACAGAAAAATCTACCCAGCTGAGCCCAGTCAACCCACAAACCAGGAGAACACTAAATCGTGGTTTTAAGCCTTTACATTTTTTATGTGGTAAGATACATATAGACAAAATTAGCCCTTTTAATCATTTTTAAGTGTACAGTTCTATGACATTAACTATATCCACATTGCTGAGCAACCACCATCCATCTGCAGAATGTTTTCATCTTCACAAACTGAAACTCTGTACCCATTAAACACTAACTCCCCATCCCCCCACATGGTTGCCCCTGGCAACCACTATACTTTCTGCTTCTATGATTCTGATAAATCTATGTACCTCACATAGTGGAATCATATACTATTTGTCCTTGTGTCACGAAAGGTTTATTTCACTTAGCCTTATGCCTTCAAGGTTAACTCATGTTGAAGCATGTGCCAGAACTTCCTTTCAAAGGCTGAAAAACATTCCATTGTACATGTATACCACATTCTGTTTATCCATTCATCCATCGATGAAAACCTCTATGCTTTAGAGTGGTTTTCTGCAACTACAGATAATTGGAGCAAGGACAATGCAGCCCTAGGACAGCAGAGCAAGGCTCCCAAGGAAGATGCTGAGGCCTGAAGAATGTGGCAGAAACAAAGAGCACCAGGGCACTAACCCCCTAGAGTAGGTGATTAGCCAGGAATCCAGACTGGCATTTCCAATAGCACTTGTCAGCATGGGCCGGGCACCTCATGGAGTCTCGATTTTAGGTGGGAGCAATCACAGGCTAAGGACTTGGCAGGATCTTATCTGGGGCTGGGTTCCTTGCCCTGACACAGGCTGATAGGCCAAACAAATGTTTGGTGAATGAGTGAAGAATGTACCTGACGCTGAAGCCAGGTTCTGACTCATCCCAGTTTCTTATAGGTTCCTGTAGGGCAAGAACTGTGCCAAGGAAAGCACAGTAGAACAGCTGCTTATAGGTGGAAAGGAAAGAGGGTGAGGAGATGGGCAGGTGGGAAGATAGGACAGAAGGACCTTCTGACAGGGGGAAAATTCATAGCCAGGCCCCAGGCTTCCCAGGAAGCTGAGTCTCCATCGAAGCATCCACCCTGATCTAGGTAGCCTTAGCAGGGGCTTCACCATCTGGAATCAGCCTTGCTCAGTTTGTTGTGCCCAATTTCCAGGGCTCAAGGCACCTTTACAGGGGCAGGCACAGGACTTAGAAAGGCTCAGCTCATGGTCAAAGTATAGGCCACAGGGGTAGGGAAGGGGACGTAAGCTGTGAGCTGAGTTGCATATTCTGGCCCTGGGAGCTTGGGAGTAGGGACCTTCCTTTACTGTAGGAGGACCCAGATTGCTGGCACAGTGACCCCAGCCCACTCACCCACAACCACTTTACCAAGGAAAGCAGCCTATTCTTCCTGTAGCATTTGGCCACTCAACTAGGGCGTCTGACACTAGGGCAGGATGAACTAGAACATGAATGCTAATTCCAAATCTAAGAAGATGACTTGTACCTGACTTGAACAGGGAGTGCCATCCCTATAAATGCCCACATAAAGAATTTAAAGGGCTCAAATTGCATTTCAACTTTGCATTTAGGTTTTCCAGCCTCTCAAGATAAAATGAAACCTTGGTTAATAACCACAAAGGTGTTTTTCTCTATTTCTCTTCAAGCATACTAGAACTTTGAACGTTAGGAACTGCTTACCACGTGCAAAGCAGTTGTAAGTACTGTACCAGTAACAGAACTCAGAATACGTGGATTTGGGACTTGGCTCAGTTTCTAAGCAACTGTAGTGCTAAGTTACTTCAGTCGTGTCCAACTCTGTACAACCCAATGGACTATAGCCCACCAGGCTCCTCTGTCCATGCGGATTCTCCAGGCAAGAATACTGAAGTAAGTTGCCCTGCTCTCTTCCAGGGGATCTCCCCACCCCAGGGGTCAAACCCATGTCTCTTGCATTGGCAGGTGGGTTCTTTACCACTAGCACCACCTGAGAAGCTCCAAGTCACTGTAGGAATTTGAGCAAACCAGTGACCCTCTTTGGACCTCAGTTTCCTAATTCATGAACAGAGGAAAAGACTATGTATCCCCATAGTTTGTTTATGTGCATTAATAAGAATAAACATATGTGAGATATACAGAAAAATATAGACACAAACACACACATATATGGGGTCTTCATAAGAAAAGCCATAACTATGTAAGAGATTTACTCATGTTTAGTAGGTGCTTGCTGATACCTGCTGAATAAATGGCAGAATAAAGCAAGGTTGCAACAAGACTCACATATGGTGTAAGCAGATAGTCCTTCACACTTTGGAAATGTCAGCACATTGACCAGATCCTAGAAAGCCACCTCTTTCCCTATGTCTCAACAACTGACACCCTAGCCTGTATGCTTCCTCCCAGCAGGCCTTATGACCTCCCAATCCACTTGGATGGACGTGGCCTGATCTCCAGGGCCAGAGCCTGCCCCCAGCCCCTTCCTCAGACCCCCGGGCCCAGATCTTACCTCCAAACATAGCATGAGCTATTTCTTATGCCAATTGAAAAACCCAGATCCCTAGGTTGCCATTACGGTCTCTACTGCCTTTGGTACTAGATAAAACAAATCACACCCTTTCTCTGATTTTCCAGGAGCATAAACACGAAGAAAATTCGTGGACCAGGAACGAGGGTGTCTGCTCAGAGCCTCCTCCCCACATCTCAGGCCTGGACTCCACCTGTGACCTTTACCTGCAAAGTAAGACTCACAGGTGGTCTCCCACCTCAAGGGACTTTGAGAAGCATCACATACCTGAAAATTTCTTTGAAAAAAACATGAAGCACTCCACAAGTTCTTTGGCTCTGGTCATGCTTAGTTTATTTCAGTGTGTTTGCAGACTATGAGTCTCTAGAGGCCTGAGATTAGTTCCCGGGTAAATTTCTTTTGGTACAGTGACCACACACAGAGAAAAATCTGAAGCTCTTTGTGACTCCAGTGCTATTAGCAAATGCACTGTGATCTCTGGACAGTGGCTGGGGCTGGGACAGAAGTCAGGAAGCCCGGTTCCAGTAAATTAAGCGCATCACTTAACCTCTCTGGGCATTTTTCCTCATATGCACAATGGAGCTGACAAGCCATCCACATTCCTATTCTCTAGGATACCAGGAGGCCAAAGAATTTGAAAAGGAAAACACTGCACAAATAGAAATGCCATAGTATACAGCAGGCATGGAGAACTGAGAAAGAAGAGATGAAAAAGAAAGGGGAAGACAAACACCAGAAAGATAAAGCATCTAGGGCGAAATGTGAGGCTCTTGAGATGGCAAGGATGGAGTCCCGTGGAAGAGCCCAGTAAAGAAAGTTTCCCCCAAGCCTGAGATGAGAAGGTTAACCACAGAGACATCTGAAATGCATCTCTGGGTGGAAGGAAATGAAGTCTGTGCATTGTTTGAGGTGGTACAGGATACACCAGAAGCCAAGGCTCGCTGCTGCTCACTCTTACAGCTCAACACAGAGCGAAAAGGTAGATGAGAACTTAAGAGGCCTCCTACCTTTTATAATTGAGGAATGTCACCAGAGAGGTCCTGGCCAGGCCACATCCTGGCACAGGAGGTCCCATCCAGGGTGCTCATTTTAAGGAGGACGTTCAAAAACGATCAGGCCAAAAGCTGGTCACCCACTAATAGGGATAGGGTGTGCTGAGACCAGGTCACAAAAAGAAGGGCTACAAAATCTGAAAGTGTCTCCCTAAATAAGACCTGGAGAAGACACAAAAAGCAAAGAGCTCTTAGAATCAGAAGAAAAAAAAAAACAACAACTTTAAACATCTTCTAGTCCGATCTTCAGAAAAGAGAAATCTCTAGTACCACATCTCTGCTGAGGAATTATGCAGCTGCTGTGGAAACTTGCAGTAATGGAGACCTTATTACTTTATAAGTGAGTTCATCACATTATCATTTGGACAGAATTAAACTCTTCTCTCTCCTATTAACTCTAAATTAACCTCCTCCTGGCTTCCACTGATGCTCTGAGAGGGACACAGACTAAGTTTAAATACTTCTTCACCTACTCATTCTTCAAACAACTGAGGACAGCTGGTCTTGATGACCTCTACTAGGTTGTCCCACAGCCTCTCCAGCCAGGGGCACATTTTTAGCACACCCCTGAAAGCATGTCATTCAGCCTGTCAGTACTTCTTTCCTGGTTATCTCCAGCCAGCTGTGATCTCAGACTGCCATCGGACACTGACGGCTGCCCCTGCTTTGCTTAGGGCATCTCATCCCAGCCAGGAACGCTAGCTCTGTGTTGGCTTTACAACTAGGTTTTTTTCCTTCTGCCACTGGCCACCTCGTGGTCTCAGCTCCCTACCCAGTACCCAGGGCTTGTCATGAACATGTTCCACGATAAGGGCAAAAAATGTGAGTCCCAAATTCATGCCACTTAATGGAAAGCAACTGGTCATTTGATTTAGGCCTTCCAATAAAGACTGAATCTAGACTGTGCAATCGGCATTAAGTATCTTTTCTGACAACTCATTTGACAGATGAGGAAATATAGGCCCAACAAGGCAAAGTGATGCACTCATAGTCAAAAAGATGAACATGAATTCTAATCTTTGGTTTTCCAGGCCTATGTTCTTTCTACTGCAATTGAGAGGAAGTGAGGCCACAGTGCAGCTCAGAGTACATTTTGGAGCAAATTTTCCATAATGTGTATCTGCATTCATTCTTTCTTTGATTCAACAGACATTTACTGAGCACCTATGATGTACTCTGTAAATATCCCAGTAAGATCTGAAGTAAGCTTCCAAGGGCTTTACATCTCAGTGTGTGTGTACACAATGGTGTATGTGAATGAGTTCATTCTTTCATGCATGCACATATTCACTGAACAATATGATAACTAAGCACCCTTAACACTATGCTGCGTGCTGGTACAAGTGAAACAGTCACAGTACATTGCCCCAGGGCAGTCTCTGTCCAGCAGGGACAATTCTCAAATGTCTTGTCGATGTGATAAAGCCCAGTACAGGGTGTTGCGGTATTCAATTAAGCCAGATGCTTCATTAAGATTGGTGCCAGAGATGGTGGCAGTGTCCATAACTGTGGTAGGAGGAATAAAGCTGCCGGTACTGGTGGTTTGAAAAGGCCTTAGGAAGAGTGGGGCTTCTGAACTGGGTCTTGAAGGAGGCTATGAATTTATCAGGCAGAACAGAACAGAGAGAGGTGAGGGTGTGTGCAAAGATGGAGAGGCAAGAGAGGACCTCATCCCATAGGTAGGTGGGCATGGCTGGGGTCAGGAGTTAATGTGGGTGATAGCGCAAAACAGGCAGGTAGGTGAGTAAGGTACAAAAGCCCCACTGTATCATACTAAGGAGCTTGATTCTATCCTAAAGGCAACAGGATTCAGTGAAAGAATTGAGAGAGAATAAACAGGATCAGGTAAGAATTTTAGAAAGAAAGTTCTGACAGTAGAGGATGGACTGGAAGGTGTTGGGGCCAGAGACAGGGAAACCAGACAGGAAGCTATTGGCAGGAATCCAGGTCGAACCTGAGGGTTCCTGCCTACACACACATAATTTTAAAGGCTGAAACATTAGAAGATAGAAGAGACTGTTTTCATGTACATCTCTCTTGGCCACCAAAACTTTGCAGAACCACAGCACCTTCATCATTCTCCATAATGATGTGGTGACCCCAGAAGAGTGATGTCGGCCACAGCATCACCACCAATCCTGGTGTGTAGGAGCCTCCAAGAGAAGTAACTTATGGCTGCATGCATCAGCCACATCTACCAAAAGGGGGTGGGGATGGACCAGCCCTAAACAAAGTCAAATGAGGGTCCTAGAAGGAGGAGTAGGTCAGGTTAGAGGAATGCAACAAATCAGAAACAAGACAAACAAAAGTTCCAAGAGGGAAGGGGTTAAAGGAACCTCTCCATGGGAACAGGGAATGAAGAACAGAGAGGAGGAAATCAATACAAGAGCCAGCACCTGTCTCATCCGGTCTCCACAGGCAGGATGCAGTTCAGGGAGCCCACTCAGCCCCCTTGTGGGAATCTGGGAAAGGTGTCCCCTTTTTAGACCAACAAGAAGGCCACAAGCAGCAGCGCCTGCAGCCCTGTTCCCACCCTCAGCTGGTGAGAGCCTGCATGTGCACAGATGGGCACGCTGAACAGATAAGCAGGAACATCTGGGTGGAGAAGGGATCGTGCGGGGGGATGAGGCAGATCTCGACAAGCCGGGAGCTGTTTGAGTAGCTAAACCCCATCAGGTGCAGTACAGAGCCATCCTCACTGGGAGTTTAGAGTCAAAGATGAATGAGAAGAAGGTGAAAAACCTAAATGATTTCCTTCCTTATGAGGGAAAAAATGCTCATCTAGGCAAGTCTGAGCCTTCTTGGAGTTGGAAGATTCTGAGATGATCACCAAGTTTCTGTGCTAAGTCACTTCAGTTGTGTCTGACTTTGTGTGACCCCATGGACTACATGTAGCCTACCAGGCTCCTCTGTCCATGGAATTCTCCAGGCAAAAATACTAGAGTGGGTTGCCATTTCCTTCTCCAGAGGATCTTCCTAACCCTGGGATAGAACTTGCGTCTCTTATATCTCCTGCATTGGCAGGCAGTTACCACTAGTGCCACCTGGCAAGTCCTAGGAAAGTCCAATTGCTATTCCCCATGACCCCGGAAAATTCTTCTGAAAATCAGAACATCAGACCATTCCTATGCTACTTAGAAAGAGCCCAACTAGTCACCTTCCAGTGAAGCCACGACGAGCAGCAGCACCAGGGATTTTCACAAAATTGATGGGGTTCTGCTTTAAGCCACAGACTAGCAACAGGCCTGGAGCTGCACAGATTAAAACATTTCTCTATGTTTGCATTAATGCTAAACTGAGGCCAACAAAAGCAACATTTGTCGCATCAATTACCATCTTCCACAGCCTCCAAGTTGGCCCTGAATATAAGTTACCATGAACTAGTGGGAAAAAGCCTTCAGAGGGGTGAAGAGAGGCCAATATGTCAGCCCCAACTCTGAATTTCTGGGCCACGGCTGTTTTAAATTAGATTCTCAGTGCCGCTTTCACCAGAGTCTTGGCTTAGCTCTGCAATGGAAAAGTTATTTTTGTGCTCTGAGCCACAAATATTTATATGGAAGCATATTCATAATTCCAATTATGTTGTTTTCATGATGCTCTTTTCTTCTACTTAAAAACAATCATAGCTATCATGATTATTATTTCTGATAAGACATATAAAAAAGCTCTGGGCCAAGTACAGATTCCACAGGACCCAGATAAATGATTGCAAACAGGCAACAATCATTTATAAGATTTTATATCTTATAAAATCCTTAAGAAATAATTTCGGTCCATCTATACACTGTGATGGCCTTCTTCTTTGTCCCTACTCCTCAATCACTCAGGGCCTTCATGATCTCTCTTGGGAAAACCTAGTCCCAGAAGTAGTTCTGATATTTATTCCTTATGTATGCTCTCTGAAGTCTTTGCATTTAAAATGTTATATTCAAAAATGAGATGAAGGGTTTTTATCTCTTTAAAGAACAGGAACACCAACAAGTAAAGGAAAGAGATATTTCTGGTTAAGAGGGGCATAAGTCTTAGGTAGTAACATAGTTATTCTATAAAGTGGTTGATCTAGGACTTCCCTGGTGGTCCAGCGGCTTAGACTCTGTGTTCTCAAGCAGGGTTTGATGCTTGGTTAGGGAAGCAGATCCCATGTGCAGCACAACTAAAGATCCTGCATGCCACAATGAAGATGGAAGATCCTACATGCCACAACTAAGATCCAATGTAGGCAAATACATGAATAAATAAACATAATTTTTTAAAAAACCTAACCCCATTCCCTGCTACCCTACTACATAAATGTATATATATTTTTTAATAGGTTGGGCTATGAAGAGGTGGTATAGATGTAGAATAAAAATGGTGGAAATTCATCCAAGAGAAATCTAAACTGATTACCAAGAAAACCCAATATATTAAGAGATGTAGCCATGGCCTCTGCCCAGAGGTCTCTGATCAGAACTCCTGAAGCACAATCCTGGTTCAGTAGAACCAGTTCAGAAGGGAGATGATGTGAGGAGACTAACGTGTGTGAGCATTAACACATCCCAAGCGCTTGGCCCATATTATTTCTTGTTTATCTCACTTAATCTTCAGAACCACTTTTTGAGGTAGGGTTTATTATCACCGTTTTAAGGAAAAGGAAACTTAGCCTCAGAGAAGCTAAGTACTCGCCCAAAGCAAGTTACTTTAGATAAGTTACTTAACATCTATGGTCTGAATGTTTGGGTGTCTCGGAGTTGGTGATGGACAGGGAGGCCTGGCATACTGCAATTCATGAGGTCGCAAACAGTCGGACACGACTGAGCGACTGAACTGAACTGAACTGAACATTCATGTCAAAACCCTAACCTCCAAGATGATGGTATTAGGAGGTGGGGCCTTTGGGAGGTGTTTAGGTTACCAAAGTGGAGTCCTCATGATGAGCATTCTTATAAAAAAAGTCCTAGAGAGCAAGCTCACCCTTTCCACCATGTGATCACACAGACAGACGTTGGCTGTCTGCAAATTAACAATATTGAGAGTTTCAGGTGCACAGCAGAGCTACTCAGCCATACATATATATCTATCCGTTTTCCCCCACCTCCCCTCCCATCCTTATTGGTTATCCATTTTAAATATAGCAGTATTTAATCTATTTTTTTAATGTAGTAATATTTGTCATTACAGTTTTGTTCACTGTTTTGAAGTGTTTGGATTGAAGGGGTAATTCAGGGAATTCTGGTCAACGTTATGTGGCAGCCTGGATGGGAGGGGAGGCTGGAGAAAATGCATTCATATGGATGAGCAGCTCTGCCACGCACCTGAAGCTATCACAACATTGTCAATTTGCTATACTCTAGTAAGAAATAAAAAGTTTAAAAAAGAGATGAAACAGAAATCTCCAGATAACAGAAATAAAGAGGGAAGTCAAAGTGGACCAAATAGTCGGAGCTGAAGCCAAGGGGCTTATGGAACAATCCAGACCAGTTAGAAGCCTGAATGGCTAGGGGCTGAGAGTTTAATGGCATGCGTGCAGTGAGGGGAGTCCTGTAATGGCCACCTGATGTCAGGAGCTGTCGCTGACACACTTACATAAAGCTGAAGTCAAAAACGCCTGCTTCATAAGTGAAACAGTTCTAGAAGAACATTACTTGTCAATCTGAGGAAACCACAAGAAAGCTTGTCATGTGCTTGAGCAAAGAGTAGAAAATGAATGACCTTAAAAAAATCTGAAATCCACACTTGCACCACAATGCAAGGACAAGTTTAAATGCATACTTTCAGGCTGTACAAGGTCTCTAGGCCAACATTAACAAAAAGGTAAATTTGGGAATGGGCAAATCCCAGATTAGACCAGCAGAAGCAAATGTCAAATTGCTTTATAAGGATATGCTAGCAATCCTGAGGTAGGTAGGATTTCTGTGAAAAACAACTCTTGATGAAGATGTAACACACAAGAGAAAATAAATCATTTTTAAAAATTCAAAAGCAGAAATAACAAATAATCTAAAAATTTCCTTAAAATATTGAAACATAGAAAAAGGGCTAAAAATTAAAAAATTAAAAGGCAAAGAGATAATATTTTTAAAAACCAGTAGATACTAAGTACCAAATAGAAATTCTAGAAATAAAAACATATAGACATTAAATTTCAAGAAAGAAACAATGGGTGGATTGAACAATAGACCAAACGCAGTTAAAAAAATTAATAAACTAGAAAATGGAACTGAAAAAATCACTCAGAATATAGTTAAGATAAAGAGATACAGTTAATCCTTAGGCAATATGGGTTTGAACTGTGAAGTCCACTTATACGCAGATTTGTTTTCAATAGTAAACACTACATTGTCCTCAGTTGGTTGAATCCAAGGGATGTGAAATCATGGATTTAGAGGAACTGCGGATATAAAAGAACTGCGTCTATGAAGGGCCAACTGTAAGTTAAACACAGATTTTCAATTTCGCAGAGGGTCAGTACTTCTAATGCAAATTGTTCAAGGGTCAACTATAGTTAAGAAAGGAAAACTTCAGATGAAGAAAACATAGAAGGTAAAATTAGAAGGTTCAACACTCACCTAATGGGTATTTCAGGGAAGACTGGAGGTATAAGGGACTCAAAATCAGAGTACGGACTTTTGTCTCTTATGTTCATTTCTATATCTCTAGAACTTGAAAGCATTCCTGATACATGATAAGTGCTCACTAATTATTTTAAAATAAATTTGTAGAGGAAATAAGTGAGAAACCTTTAGATATAAAAACAGAGGCGTGACTTCAGATTAATGAGCATACAGAATTCCAGGTAGAATAAATAGAAACAGATTATATCTGGACACATAATGAAAGGGCACAACATGAGAGACAAAAAAGATAAGACTGAAAGGCTCCAAGAGAAAAAACAGATTACCTGCAAAAGGATGGCCAAAAAGAGACTTTTCATAAGGAACAATTGAGACAAAAAGACAGTGGAGTAATGTTACAAAATGCGCAGGGCAAAATATCTACTTAGAATTCTATACCTTGACAAATTATTTCAAGAGGGACATGAATAAAGACATTTTCAAAACAATACCAAAGCTACCCACAAGATTGGCATATTACAACTCTAGACTTCAGCAGCAGCAGCAGACCTTCAGTGAAAAAATTATCAGTATGAAGAAAATGAATACAGGAGAAAGGAATGGTATGTAAGAGGCAATGTTGAGAAAAGAAACTGGTAAAGTCAGGAGGGAGGGGGAGGGAGACTCAAGAGGGAGGGTATATGTGTATAATTATGGTTAGTTCACCTTGTTGTACAGTAGAAGCCAACACAACATTGTAAAGCATTATCCTCCAATTTAAAACAATAAAGTAAAATCACACCAATGAAAAAAAGAAATGGGTAAAGTTAAATAAACTTTCACTATAAAAAAGGAAAACAAGTAGGAATAACAATGATGACCAATTTCAGGAATGGGGAGAGGACCATAAATGATGTGGGATTAAACCAGTAGACCACAATAACCAGAAGATGGGAAGAGAGGCTGGTCAGATTTAAAGGCATCTAAGGCCACTGTACTGATGAGAGGAAATACAGAAATCAACTTTAGACTTTGTTAAATGGACACAATGTTAAAAATTTAAGAAATACAAGTAGAATTTTGTCTTTCAAAACAGTTGACAGAAGTAGAAATATACAAAACTTGACCAATCCAAAGAAAACTATGAAAAGAAGTATAAAAGAAGCAACCAAAAAATGCTAAATGGGAAAAACAAAAACTTAAGATGGCAGAACGAGGCCAAATGTATATTGATTAAAAAGAATGTAAAAGTTTACATTCTATTATTAAAAAGATTTCCAGGCTATCATAAAAAAAAAAATGAAGCAACACATAAAAACTATTTCTAAGATTAACAGTTAAGGCAAAATTATAGACAGAAGTTAATATAAAAGGACATATAAGACATAAAAAAATAATAACCAAGAGAAAGTAGGTACACCAACATTAATATCAGACAAAATAGAATTTCTGCCAAAAGCATCAATAAACATAACAAAGAACTGTACATAACATAATAAATTCACCCTGAAGAAATAACAATCATCAATTTGCATAAACATTAATGGATTACAAGGAAAAACTGACAAATCCACAGAGTGGAAGATTTTAACATTCCTTTCTCTGAGACTGAAGAGAACTCAGAAAACAGGCAAAAAAAAACCAGGAAGAACATGCGAAATTTGAAAAATACACTTAATAAATACACTTGATGCAGAATGCTGCATCCACCAAGCAGGGAATATATTTTTCTTTTAAACCATACATGATATATTTGGAAAAACTGTTCATGTAACTGGACACAAAGGATGGCTACTATACAAACCATGCTGTCTTTTCATGATGCAACTAGATTAGAAGTCAACAATAATTTAAACAAAGTTAAAAAAAAGGTTTTTTTTAAGTTGAAAATGGAAAATTAAACCCATACGTTCAAAAGAAAATTTAAAATGTACAAAAAATTTAGAGCCAAGTGATATTGAATGTACACATACCAAAACCTGCATGATGTGGCTAAAGCAATATGTAGAGCTAACTTTATAGCTTTAAAATACATGTTTGTTTGTTTGTTTTGCCATGCCAGTGGCTTGCGGGATCTCAGTTCTCTGCCCAGGGATTGAACTTGGCAGTCAGTCCAAGTTCAAGTCCTAACCACTTGAAAGCGCCACTAGCCTACCAGGGAATTCCATAAAATGGATGCATTGAAAACAAAAAATAAAAGAGCTAGGAGTCAACTTAAGTAGCTAGAAATGGAAAGAAGAAATAATATAAATAAGAGGAAATAAAAAGACATGAAAAATGAAAAGTATAGATAAGGAAGAAGCTGGTTATATCAAAAGATTAATTAAACATCTATATTAGCTTTTGAGATGGCACAAATAAACAGTATTAAGAACTAAGAAGGAAATATATCTTAAAACAGTCAACATTTAGAAAACAATAAAAGAAAATTACAAATAAATTTATGCTAGTAAATTTGAGAACACATGAAATGGATCATCTAAAGAAATTATCAAAACTGAATCAGAAAGAAATAGATCAAACTTATCAAAATCATTTATGAAACTGAATTGTCAAAAACTTGACACACATACCCTGGCTAAGCAGTTATTTTACAATGAATTTTACCAAACTTTTAAGAAACAAGCCATCTTTACCTCTCACAAACTGCTTAAGAAAAATATATATGAAAAAGTTTCCCAACTTATTTCATGGAGCTAATATAAACTTGATACCAAACAATGTAAGAACAATGTTTTTTAAAAAAGAAAATTATAGACAATTGTTTCACTTAATAAACAATTGCAAAAATCTAAATAGGATACTAGCAAATGATATTCCATAGAATAAAAGAATATATCTGTATGTGTGTGTGTGTGTGTGTATCTCTCTCTCTCTCTCTCTCTCAAAGTCATGGCATCATCGACTCAATGGACATGAATTTGAGCAGACTCCAGGAGCTAGAAAAAGACAGAGAAACCTGGTGTGCTGCATGCAGTTCATGGGGTCACAGAGAGTCATATATAACTGAGAGACTGAACAAAAAATCTCAAAGTAATTAAATATATTCATACTATTACATTATAATATGAAGAAAGAAAATTATATTACCTCATATAATTTACACAAAACATTAAGGCATTACATAAAATCAACACTCAGTCATGATAAAGTGTGTAAGTTGTTAAAAAAGTATCTATTGAAACCTTAAGCAAACTTCATGATTAATGGAGAAACATTAAGAGCACTCATTAAGGACAGTAAGAAGACAAGGGTGCTCACTGTCACTGTTACTATTAAATGCTGTCCTGGAGGGTCTACCCAATCCAGCAAGACAATAAAAAGATATGGTCAAAAGAAAAAAAACAAATCATTATTATTCTGTGATTGTCTACCTAGAAAATTCAAGAATACCAGCATAAGAAACAATCAGAGACTTCAACTGGGATGATCAATACAAGATCAAAATTTAAAAATCAGGAATGTTTCTATGGGACAGGAAATAACCAATTTTAAAGTATAATTCAAAAAAGATATCATTTATAATACACACTAAACCGATCAGAAATAGGAAATAGATAAAACAAAATCTGTGTAAAAACATTTACACATTTACAGAGGAAGTCACCTGAATAAAAGAAGAAGATGAATATTATAAAGGTATCAGTTCTCTTGAATAAAAATTAAATGAAATCAATAAAAATCCCAACATGATTTTCTGTGTTCAATGAGACAAACTAATATTTATATGAACTATTATAGTCCAAGAAAGCCAAGAAATACTGAAAAAATACAAAAGTAACTGTTCAGTTCAGTTCAGTAAGTAGCTCAGTCGTGTCCGACTCTTTATGACCCCATGAATCGCAGCATGCCAGGCCTCCCTGTCCATCACCAACTCCCGGAGTTCACTCAGACTCAGGTCCATTGAGTCAGTGATGCCATCCAGTCATCTCATCCTCTGTCGTCCCCTTCTCCTCCTGCCCCCAATCCCTCCCAGCATCAGTCTTTTCCAATGAGTCAACTCTTCGCATGAGGCGGCCAAAGTACTGGGGTTTCAGCTTCAGCATCATTCCCTCCAAAGAAATCCCAGGGCTGATCTCCTTCAGAATGGACTGGTTGGATCTCCTTGCAGTCCAAGGGACTCTCAAGAGTCTTCTCCAACACCACACAGTTCAAAAGCATCAATTCTTTGGCACTCAGCTTTCTTCACAGTCCAACTCTCACATCCATACATGACTACTGGAAAAACCATAGCCTTGACTAGACAGATCTTTGTTGGCAAAGTATTGTCTCTGCTTTTGAATATGTTATCTAGGTTGGTCATAACTTTCCTTCCAAGCAGTAAGCGTCTTTTAATTCATGGCTGCAGTCACCATCTGCAGTGATTTTGGAGCCCAAAAAATAAAGTCTGACACTGTTTCCACTGTTTCCCCATCTATTTCCCATGAAGTGATGGGACCAGATGCCCTGATCTTTGTTTTCTGAATGTTGAGCTTTAAGCCAACTTTTGCACTCTCCACTTTCACTTTCATCAAGAGGCTTTTGAGTTCCTCTTCACTTTCTGCCATAAGGGTGGTGTCATCTGCATATCTGAGGTTATTGATGTTTCTCCTGGCAATCTTGATTTCAGCTTGTGTTTCTTCCAGCCCAGTGTTTCTCATGATGTACTCTGCATAGAAGTTAAATAAGCAGGGTGACAATATACAGCCTTGACGTACTCCTTTTCCTATTTGGAACCAGTCTGCTGTTCCATGTCCAGTTTTAACTGTTGCTTCCTGACCTGCATATAGGTTTCTCAAGAGGCAGGTTAGCTGGTCTGGTATTCCCATCTCTTTCAGAATTTTCCACAGTTGATTGTGATCTACACAGTCAAAGGCTTTGGCATAGTCAATAAAGCAGAAATAGATGTTTTTCTGGAACTCTCTTGCTTTTTCCATGATCCAGCAGATGTTGGCAATTTGATCTCTGGTTCCTCTGCCTTTTCTAAAACCAGCTTGAACATCTGGAAGTTCACGGTTCACATATTGCTGAAGCCTGACTTGGAGAATTTTGAGCATTACTTTACTAGTGTGTGAGATGAGTTCAATTGTGCAGTAGTGTGAGCATTCTTTGGCATTGCCTTTCTTTGGGATTGGAATGAAAACTGACCTTTTCTAGTCCTGTGGCCACTGCTGAGTTTTCCAAATTTGCTGGCATATTGACTGCAGCACTTTCACAGCATCATCTTTCAGGATTTGAAAGCGCTCCACTGGAATTCCATCACCTCCACTAGCTTTGTTCATAGTGATGCTTTCTAAGGCCCACTTGACTTCACATTCCAGGATGTCTGGCTCTAGGTGAGTGATCACACCATCATGATTATCTTGGTCATGAAGATCTTTTTGTACAGTTCTTCTGTGTATTCTTGCCACCTCTTCTTAATATCTTCTGCTTCTGTTAGGTCCATACCATTTCTGTCCTTTATCGAGCCCGTCTTTGCATGAAATGTTACCTTGGTATCTCTAATTTTCTTGAAGAGATCTCTAGTCTTTCCCATTCTGTTGTTTTCCTCTATTAATAGCTAACAATTATTGTGTGCTTCCATATATGGCAGGCACGATTCTAACATTCTGCATACATTATCCTTAAAGTGAATACTATTATCTATTTTATAGACAAGGGAGACTGAGAGAAATTAGGAAACGTGCCCAAGGTTACTTGGTATTCTTAGGAGTAGCAATAGACAAGACAATGGTGTCATATATTCCAAATTCTGAAAGAAAATAATTGTGAGTCAAGAATTCCACACTCAGTCAAACTTTCATTTGTAAGAGCAAAATAAAGATACTTTAAGGAATATAAATATTTTTAAGTTTATTAAAGACTTTCCATGAAAGAACATCTTAATTTCCATTGACATGAACTCAGAAGGAAGGAGTGGGTTACCAGAAATACAGAACAAAACAATATAAAGTAGATGAGAAAAGTGGAACTAAGTATCCATAGGTAACAGAAGGTATACAATAATGTTATTAGTTATTCAAAGTGCAGGCCATGAAGTCTGATGCCTATGCTACAACGAAGGCCACTAAGTGGGCTCTGTGCTTCTTTCTGGCCAAATCAGAAATTGAAAACATCAATGAAAGGGTTCACAGCATCCACAAGACAAAACAGACAAGTTGTTCACAAGAACTATTCCTAGCACTGAGACCACAAGGACATTTCTCCAGTGCTCAGATGGATACAAGATCTGGGACTTGTCCATCTTGGTCTAAGTATGATAATTTGGGAAAGAGTTCCTTGACTCTTACAATATTTTTTCAACAAGAAAATGATATAGAAGCCATCAGCCTGTCAGAAATCTCTTCCTGGAAAAATAAAGGAGTGAAAGCCTCCTACATAAGGTGTGCTATTTGAACAACTAGGTATTTTAGAAAAGACCATCTTCAGGTACATTCCAGGAAGAGGATAGTAAGGTGACCTCTGGGAGCCTGGCTGCCTGTGAGGGACCATGATGATTCAGGATGTGGGCTTCTTTCCCAGAGCTATCCCCCAGAATATTTCCATCTCCACTAAACCGGTTCATCTGCCAGTGCAAGGGAGCATTACCAGGCTTCCAAAAAATAGTTCTTTATTGTGTTTTCACAGTAATAAACATCAAGAAGCAATCCCAACATTCCATATAACACAAAGATAAATGGAAATCTGGCATCTGTCTCTGGGCCTTCCTACCCATCTTGCTCCCCTGACAATGCCAAGAAAAATGAATGCCAATCATTAATTTGTCAATTTTTAAAAATCCTGCCTTCTACCAGGCAGCATAGACATAATTTGCTGATTTTTAAAAATCCTGCCTTCTATCAGGACTGCTCTAGAATTCCATGGGGTTCCTGGATTCCCAGGCTGTTCAGAAAGCCTCAGAGGAATTCTGGATTATTTATCATAGATACATCTGGCTTCCAAAGGAAAATGAGCAACCCCAGGCTAAGTCAGGAGCAACTCCCCAAGACTTCCAAGACAAGCTATAGTGGGAAGTGGATAGGAGACAGGGGTATTTTCCAATTAATCAAAATATCAGTTCTTACTAAACCACAAATTATTTTGCCTTCCTTTTCTATTTTTTTCTTATAATTAAGATAACAATAATAATACAACAGTGACAGAGATTAAGACTTTGGTCACTGACCTGATTTCAAGATTTGATTCTAGCACATAGTGGCTATGCAACCTTGGCAAGTTTCCCCCCAGATTCTAGTTTCTGAGTCTTATATCATGAGAATAACAGTACTTACCTCAAAGCATTAATATGAAATACCATATGCATGCGCTTCATACTCAATAAATGTTAGCTATTACTATTGCAAAACAGTGGAGAAATACAGGCAAGCACAAAGAAAATCAAAAGTACCTGTAATCCCACCATCCATTTCCATGCATACCATTCCAGTATTTGGGGGTGTATTTTCAGAGTGAGATACAAAGCTTTCATAACTTGAAATAAAATTTCTTTCAAAATTTAACAAAATACCCTGAGCATGTTAATATAATTTGGTATCCTTGTACACATGATTTTAAAATGTCACATCATATTCCTTTAGGTTATTTTTCTTAAATAAGAAGTAAAAATAACCCCTTCCCTTCTTCCTCCTCTGCAATTTCCACACTCCATCTATCTCCAACTCATCTGGTCAGTCAGATGACAAGTGGCTGCTTTCTATAGGCTAACTGGGGATGTAGCCTTCATCTTGCCATCCAGACCACCTGCTCCTTCAGTCTGGGACATGTTGCCAGCCTTCATTATATCCCCATCATTCAGAGCAGCCTATCTGGGGCTGCACAACAAACAGTCGTAAACAATGGCAAACCACTCAGTTCAACAAGATTTCGTGAGTTGGTACAAAAGTTGAAGAAGGCAGAAAGGTGATTTCTCTCCAAACAGTATCAGGTTGACTTCTGGGGCATTAAATACACTATTAAGAATTCTCAGGAAGAGGAAGAAACTGAAGATTATTATCTAAGTGCATTGTTTTTAAGTACCAGGGTCAAACAAGTTCAAAACTTTCAAGGGTTTTCTTTTTGAATGGAAGTCACAATGCTTCCTTACCAATGACATTTTGAGATCACAGTAAAACCTTACTAATTCATACTAATGGGGAACTACCGCACTCAATCAGCACAGAAAAATGAATTACACCCTTTTCAAAACCAGTTTCTTCCTAATGAAATTCATTTTTTAAATCTTTCTGAATAGCTCAATACTAACCTGTTTTGATAGGTTGTTCTGAATCTGATCTAATACATTTGTTACAATCACATTTATTATCTGTACAGAAACAGGAATGGCTGAAGTTCTTGAGAAGTGCCTTCTCTCTAAAAACAATAAAAGTTCAACAGTCCCTACAGTCCTGTTTGTACAGTTCATTCCTTAGGAAAGCTTTTTCTTCTTGGTCTTGTGGTAGCAAACCCCAGCTCAGGCTGTTTCCCTCTCAGCCCCACGGCTCCAGTTCCAAGTGGGCAGAAGTTAGTAATATCAACCCAGATCAATCCCTTAAACAAAATCTGAAAACCTCCGAATTCCAGGCTTGACCAGACCCATCTTAGAATTAACAAGTTCCCTTCTAAGCACCCAGAGAACTGAGCCTGTCATGGAAACACTGATTCAACCCTAATGAGAACAGACATAAAAACCACACAAATGAACTAAACATTCCTCTACCCGATCAGAGTCAAGTTGAAGCCAACAGCCTGAGGATTAAAAGAGGCGAGGTTGTTTTTCCTCTTTGAGGTCCTGCTCATTTTCACCTCTTCCATTGCCTTGTTTCCACAACTCCTGTTTATGAGAAGTTGGGAGAGGGACGCAGGGGAGGGAAGAAAAATGCAGGGTGAGTAGCCAGGCTGGGGAATGCCAACAGACAGTGTGGTTTTTGTCAGGCAAATTAAAACTTCTAGCCCGGGACGCTGTAAGAGTTTGTTTGGGGTAGTCCGAAAATAAGCGCCAGTGAACTCTCATCTCCCACTAAAACAGTCTAAGTACAGAATAAAGCCTTTACTTTCCAAAGACCAGGTTCTGCACAATATTTTTAGCAAGTACTCTTTTTCTCTATTTTCTTGTTTTATTATTTCTCCCGTTTCTTTCAGAAGTAGAAAGGTTAATTAAATGAAGTTATTATTGGGAGAAAAGAACAGAGAGGTTAAAAAAAACAAAGGTGCCCAACAGAAACAGGAAAATTCCAAGAAGGAATATATTTTAATTTCCCTTTGGACATGCAACGCATAGTGTGCGGGGCCAGGGGACCCAAAATCAAACTCCAGTTAGTTTTTACTGCAGAAATTCTTTAAGCAAGAGTGAAGACCCCTGTGGCTGTGACTCCCTGGCCTGGGTAATCGCCTTCTGGGGCTGGAGGGGCCACTAGGCTGGCGCTACCAGCCTGTGGGCCAGGAGCCTCCCAGGGAAAGGTTAGGGGGCGGGGGGCGGCGGGGGAGAGAGTAGCTGCACCAGTAACAGGAGCCAGGAAAAAGAAAAGTGAGAGTTCTGGGGTTGGGGGGACGCTGAGCCCCTGGAGGGGTGGAGGACGGGGGCTGGTGACCGTGCGCTGAGAGGCTGCGACCGCACGGGTTTGTTTGGATGAACACCGTCCCTCCCTCCTCCCCCTCCCACCCCCCACGCCCCCAGAAAGGAGTCGAGATTCTTTTCTTTGCTGCTTAAGTTTTCTTTCTCTTGAGAGCCGAACCTAGGTGTCGGCAGCCGCCTCAGAGCTGAGGTGCGGAGGGGAAGCCGGGTGGGGCCCAGTCAGTGCCGGCCCTGCGCTCTGGGGACAGCGAGAGCCGCGGCAGAGAGGAGAGGCACCCAGCGGGGCGCCGGACCAGCGCGGGAGATGCCCGCGTCCCGCGGCGCCGACTGCGCCCCCACTCCCAGCTCCCCGTCCTCAAACTTTCCGGGTAAACCGGGGCTAACCCGCCAGGGAGAGGGGGCTCCCCGTGCCTCCCTGTCGGTCCCCTGGGGGAGGTCACTCACCCGCAGCGCGGCTGGGGTTCCGACTCTGGCAGCGGCCATCCACCTCGGAGGGAGGAGCAGGAGGAGGAGGGAGTAGACAGAGGAGAAGGGCGAAGGGGGCGGCGGGGGCGGGGAGGGAGGCCCCCGAGCGGCCGGAGCGGAGGGGCGGGGGCGTGGCCACTCCGCCGACGCTCTCCCGCCCCGCCCCCTGCTCCGCCCCGCCCTCTGCTCCGCCCCGCTTCTCTCCTCACTCCTTTCCCGCCCTGGATCCCCCTAAGTTTTTCTCCATTCTCTTCCCCCAACCCGTCCCCGTATCTTTCTTCCAAGTCTCCAGCTCCCCACAAGTCGGGGAGAAGATGCTCCCTCCATCAAACGTGGGGCGGGGTGCGAGAAGGTGTGTGAGTTACCTTTAGAAGTCCCTGGAAGCAGAAGCATGGAGCCCTTGGCTGTCTGAAACTATCCCTCGCCCTCTAGGATCTTGTCCTACATCTAGGATCTAGGATCTTGACCTTTGGGGTCGTGGGATGATTGGGGCTGGACATGAGGGGGTGGGGAGGGCGGCGGTGGGAGACAGGTGAGGTGACTTGGGGGTCATGCTTTCCACGTTGCTTCATTGCGCTTTGGGCTTTTGTTCTCTCTTGTGATTAGAACTGAAGATTTTTTTGCCGTCTTAAAAATTTTAAGTATAACTGATTTATGATGTTATTTTAGTTTCAGGTATATGGCATAGTGATTCAGTATTTTTACAGATTATACCCCATTAAAAGTTATTAGAAAATAATTTCTGTAATTTCCTGTGGAATACAGTATAACCTTGTTGCTTATCTATTTTTTACATAGTAGTTTGTCTCTTAATCTCACACCTTTAATTTACCCCTCCCTTCCCCCTTCCTCTCTGGTAATCACTAATTTGTTTTCATGAGTCTGTTTCTGATTTGTTATCTACATTCCTTTGCATTATTCTATAGATTCAACATGTAAGTGATATCATATAGTATTTGTCATTTTCTGACATTTCACTGCGTAAAATATTCCCTAGGTCCATCCATATTGCTGCAAATGGCAGATTTTCATTCTTATGTGTATATACTCACACATATGTTGTTGCTTTTCAGTCACTAAGTTGTGTCTGACACTGCAGCCCCATGAACTGCAGCATGCCAGGCTTCCCTGACCTTCACTATCTGCCAGAGTTTGCTCAGATTCATGTCCAGTGATTCGGTGATGCCATACAACCATCTCATCCCCTATTGCTCCCTTCTCCTGACTTCAATCTTTCCCAGCATCAGGGGCTTTTCCAATGAGTCAGTTCTTTGCATCAGGTGGCCAAAGTATAGGCCTTCTGATGAATATTCAGTGTTGATTTCCTTTAGGATTGACTGGTTTGTTCTCCCTGCAGTCCAAGGGATTCTCAAGAGTTTTCTCCAGCACTACAATTCAAAAGCATCAATTCTTCGGCATTCAGCCTTCTTTATGAGCCAACTCTCACATCTGTACATGACTACTGGAAAAACCATAACTTTGACTATACGGACCTTTGTCGGCAAAGTGATGTCTCCGCTTTTCAGTACACTGTCTAGGTTTGTCATAGTCTTCTTTCAAGGAGCAAGCATCTTTTAATTTTGTGGATGCAGTCACTGTCCACAGTGATTTTGGAACCTAAGAAAATAAAATATGCCACTGTTTCCATTTTTTCCCCATCTATCTGGCATGAAGTGAGGGGATGATGCCATCATCTTAGTTTTTGAATGTTAAGTTTGAAGCCAGCTTTTTCATTCTCCTTTCACCCTCATCAAGAGACTCCTTAGTTCCTCTTCACTTTCCGCCATTAAGAGTGGTATCATCTGCATATCTGAGGTTGTTGATATTTCTCCCTGCAATCTTGATTTCAGCTTGAGATGCATCCAGCCCAGCATTTCACATGATGTACTCCGCATAGAAGTTAAATAAGCAGGGTGACAAGATACAACCTTGATGTACTCCTTTCTCAATTTGGAACCAGTCCATTGTTCCATGTCCAGGTCTAACTGTTGCTTCTTGTCCTGCATAAAGGTTTCTCAGGAGGCACGTAAAGGTGGTCTGGTATTCCCATCTAACAATTTTTCAGTTTGTTGTGATCTTCACAGTCAAAGGCTTTAGTGTAGTCTATATATTTATATCTCACCATATCTTTTTTATCCATTCGTCTGTTGATGGATACTGGGTTGCATCCATATCTTGACTAAGAATTATTTTTTAAGCCTCTGTTCAATGCCTCCTTCTTTTCCCCTAAGGTGAGACTAACCCTATTCAGAGGCTAAGATGGAACCCCACCTTCCAGGGCGCATCAATAGGCCCATTAAGAGAAAGAGGAGGACAGAGATGCCTAGTGAAGGGCCAGGCTGTATGGATGCAGCAGGAGGCCCCCTGCAGAATGTAGAAGAGGAGAGCTGTCCTCCGAGGAAAGGTTAGAGGCTGACATTTAGTCCCTGATCCATCAGTTGCAAGCAGATGACTCTGGGCAAGTCACTTGACATCTGAATCTCTTCCACAAGTGTAGCTACCTCACTGGAAAAAGAAGGTTCACTGAAGAGACACCCAAATCCAGGATGGGAGACTTGGGTGGACTTTGAACAGGCTCAGAAGGCGAGAAAAGAGGGCATTCCAGGCCCTGGGATACGGACCTTTGGAGGCTGGCAAGACTGGAAATCTTAGGAAAGGTGGGATATGTTTGGATGAGAAGGTGGAACTATATATAAAGAAGGAAATGGGAAATTTGTGAAAGTTCTTAAGCAAAGGAATATTTTTATATAAGTGTATATATACATATACATATATATAAAAATACAATTCACTTTTGTATCCCTAGAGCCTGGCACCCAGTAGGCACTCAGTAAATCTTTCCCCTCTGGGAAGAGAGGGCTTGGGTCCAAGGAGAGAAGTTAGGAGGCCCTAGTGAGTATCTTGACTTGAAGTGCAGTGCCTGGATGATAGAGAGGAAATGAGGGAATTCTGATTGAACACTTCCTTGTGTTTGCACAGCAGTGTGGTTTTCTTTTTAATGCTGTTTAAAGTGTAGTCTTGTGTTTGACCTTGGAATTCCTTGGTGAAATGGAAAAGATAATCAGTATCCTATTCAACCAGTAGCCAGTGGTTAGAACCTGTGTGAGGGCTTTGAGGAAGGAAGGAAATATTCAGAGAGGGCACAGGAGTACCTCAAGTCACACAGCTGGGATCTGTTTAGGAAACATTTAGTTTCAGATCAAATTTCTAACTGTGCTTAAGCTTAAGACGCCCTAGGCAAACAGAAAAAGACATCAGGTCCTCCTTATAGTCCCTGTCCTCCAGCTACCATCCCTGTGATGATCAAGGGTTGAGGGAGAAAAAGGAGTCTAAAACATAGGAAGTCAAATGATTGGTAACTTTTCAGAGACTCTTCTATGGAATTAGACAGGTACTGGGCCCAAGCCAGCTACAGTACCGAGACAGGTACTGGGCCCAAGCCTTCTGGTAAGGAGCTGAGCAAAGTGCAGAACAAGGACAAAGGAAGAGGGAGGCAGAAGAAAAGAAAAGAGATGTTAACAGACCTGGGAAAAGTTACGTGATGGCAATACAAAGCATAAAAGAACATGATAAAATATCATCATCCCTTTTGAATGCAAGAAAACTTCTGAGGGGAAGAGTGGGGATATGAAACAAGATTAAATAATGAAGCTAAGCGAAGAATTGATGCTTTCGAACCGTGGTGTTGGGGAAGACTCTTGAGAGTCCCTTGGACTGCAAGGAGATCCAACCAATCCATTCTGAAGGAGATCAGCCCTGGGTGTTCTTTGGAAGGAATGATGCTAAAGCTGAAACTCCAGTACTTTGGCCACCTCATGCGAAGAGTTGACTCACTGGAAAAGACTCTGATGCTGGGAGGGATTGGGGGCAGGAGGAGAAGGGGACGACAGAGGATGAGATGGCTGGATGGCATCACCAACTCGATGGACGTGAGTTTGAGTAAAATCCGGGAGTTGATGATGGACAGGGAGGCTTGGCGTGCTGCTATTCATGGGGTCGCAAAGAGTCGGACACGACTGAGCGACTGAACTGAACTGAAGTGATGATTATTTCATGATCAGAGAAAAGATAATCTTAAGTATAAACAAGAGATGTCTTGACTCCAGGCATTCTGGCTGAAATCCCAAACTGAAATAACTGTGTCTAGCCACTGGGCCATCCAAAAGGCCAGCCCATCACAGAAAATGCCACAGGTAACTACAGAAAGGAAAGGACACATTGGACAAACCAGTAATTACCACTGGCTTAAACAGAGCCCTGAGTTCACCTTTTAAATTCCATCTTCTTTTTAATTCCAAGCATTATGATCTTGATTAGTAGGTAGCCCACCCAGTGAAAGAAATCTTTTTTGGAAACTTTGACACTTTTGCAAAGCAAACAGGCCCATAATCTTCTAAAGGCCAAATGCAGCTGACTGAAAACCATTTATCTTTTGCAAGGGACAAGCCCTCCTATTCTGTATGACTCAGCATAGCCCCAAAGGTTGCCATTTTCACGAATGCAGATTTATTTCTTATAATACTTTCACCTATTTTCAAAGGACTCTTTCTGGCAGTGTCCGTTTGTATCAAAATCTGGTGGTAAACAGCTCAGTCTGGCCTAACTAGCCAGGCGACCACAGCTGTTCATGGCCAGCTGTGACCTCATTTTCCTCCAGTTCCTGTCCTTTTCTTTGCTCTTCAGTAAAGAGACCCTCAGGCTATATCATTCTTTTCATTAGCAGGTTTCCCTTTCCTGGCAGCCTTTTATAGAACCCATTTAGAATTTCCACACTGTTTAACAGTCCCCAAATTGTCTATTAGAGAAGGCGATGGCACCCCACTCCAGTACTCTTGCCTGGAAAATCCCATGGACGGAGGAGCCTGGTAGGCTGCAGTCCTTGGGGTCTCAAGGAGTCAGACATGACTGAGCGACTTCACTTTCACTTTTCACTTTCATGCATTGGAGAAGGAAATGGCAACCCACTCCAGTGTTCCTGCCTGGAGAATTCCAGGGACAGGGGAGCCTGGTGGGCTGCCCTCTATGGGGTTGCACAGAGTTGGACACAACTGAAGCGACTTAGCAGCAGCAGCAAGTTGTCTATAAATATGATCTAGAAGATTAACTTGGAATTCCTCAAATCTCGAATTAGCTGAAGCTGTCAGGATCAATATAAATTCAAACCAGCTTTTGGAAATGCCCAATGTGAAAAGGGACTTTATTGGAAAGTGAGGACTTCAGATCTAGGACAATCTTAGCCCAAAATGCTTGATAAGAACATCCCTCTCTAAAAACTTTACAACAGTCTGTTTATATTACAACATTCATTCAAGATAAAGCCTTGTGGAAGACTGTATTAAACAAAAAATTAACCAGTGATGGCTTCAACAGCAGTGAAAAAGAAACAGGAAAAAAATAAAAACACACACCATTTTAGGTACATGATACATTCTGAACTGATGTTTTTAAACAACTTTATCCATGAGGAAACTAAAATACTCTTTCAAAAGCAATTTCCAGAGATAAATAAAAAGCGTACATCCTCACTGAGAATGCCAAATGAAATCAGTAATACATAGAGAAACAATCACTTAATCAACTCAGAATGGCCTGATACTGGCTATCCTTTGTTTTGGAGATAGGACACCCCTAGGTATGGCTTGAGCTACAGTTGTGTATAGTACCTTGGCCTGCTTCCTAACATGTATCCAATTAGCATTAACTGAACACCTACTGTGTACAAGGCATTCTGCTAAGCACTGTCAGGGAGTCAGTATAAGGCACGGTCCCTGCTTCATGGCACCTGTAGTTGTGGAGGGAGATGGCATACGTGAAAATGACAACATGAGATGTGTCGACAACACAGCAGAAGAGGAAATATAGGAAAGCTGAAAAATTCAGAAATGTTTTTTCAATACGTTCTGAAAATTCCATCTCTTCCAGGAAGCAATGAATGATTAAAGTCCTTTTTCTTTTTTTTGCTCCTATGTGAACTTCAGCCAACTGAGTCCCTACTCTGCCTGGACTCTCTCATTTTTCACTGTCCATGTTTTAAGGGAAAATATTCTTCAGCCTCTAAGTGAGATAGTAAGCAACGTTGTTTTTTTTGTTGTTGTTAGTTAACTGAACCATGTTTTTTCTATTCTTGGACCTATGAGGTGTCACCACCCAGCTATCCCACTGGCGTTTGGGGAGCAGCGGGCCACTGAAGGAACAGAGATCATTTAAAACAATACAAAGGATTTAAGTGGGGGAGGTGCCTATTGAGGGGCCTAAACCTACAAGCCAGACAATAATAGCCTTCAGCATGTTTCCACCCAGGAGTCAATTCTTCTGATCCTCTCTTTACAAAAACAGTTATTCTAATCCTGCTCTATGACCTTTTCTTTCAAAGATTTGGAAGAAATGTAATGGGTTTTCCTGCTCTAATGCGCTGATTGCCAGTTAGTTTCCTATTTTGGAGCTAATTACCAAACTGCTTAAAAATGTATAGCACAGGCAAAAGTTACTGACAAGCTTTCCATTTATCACCACAGTGTCTGAGAAAGTGGCCCTTAGCTGAGAACAGAAGCTTCTCTTCTGTCCCAAGACAGCCTATTCCTTGTCAGTGTGGCCCTGCCAGATGGTTTCTTAGCCTTCATCAACCAAGTTGCTATCTCCAGCCTTTTAAGAGCTGGGAACAACTTCCAGGGTCAATGCTGCATAGAACAAAACTATAAACTGCTCATTCTTCTGTCTGAGGGTTTTTATGATGAAGAAAGCTTTAATTCATGATCATTTGGAGACAGCCTTTTGCTCCAACATTGTTGGTGGCTTTCTCAGCTAATTGGTTCCTCATTTTGTTTTTTTCTCTCACATTTTTGTTTGGAAATAGTGCAGATGAATTTTTGTTTTGTTTTAGTGGCTAATGAACTTGGAAAATGGTTGTGTTGCTAAAAAGTATCTGTTAGCATAAGTGATGGAGTTAAGTCTTCCCAAAAGCAGTGGAGAATCCAGTTTTATTTATCAGCTTTGAAAAGTGAACAGTATTGCTTATAACAAGCATAGTAGGGGGTGGTATGTTAAATGACCTAACAAAATACATGCTATTTATCACAGTTGCTCAAGCTGAACCTGGAGCGTCTTCTCCCTTCACCCAGGCCTGCTATAGAACAGAATGTGAACAGTGCCCCCTGGAGTTGTGCAGCCAGCAAACCTATACCCCCCTCCCTGCTACTTTATATTAAAGAGCCTCTTTTTCTCATTTGGAATTTCTTATAATCCCAATTTTTACTGAAAACATGTATCATATATATGCATGAAAAAAGAACAGGAATAAACAAAAATATTAATAGCTGAATCTCCAAAAAGATGTGTATTCAACACTTTTCCTCATTTTCCAAATTTTCCACAATAAGCATATAGTATCTAATGAAGAAAAAGTCAGAAATATTGTTTCAGTAAGTTCTGAAAATTCCATCATCTCCAGGAAGCAATGAATGATTAAAGTCCTTTTTATTTGCTCCTATGTGAACTTCAGTCAACTGAGTCCCTATCTGTGCCTGGACTGAGAATTCTCTCTCATCTTTCACTTTCCATGTTTTAAGAGGCCTAGACAGAACAGATGATTCTTTGAGAGGGCACAGCAATGGCAAGTAGAGACAAAAGACGCTCACTGGAAAGGCTTGTGGAGAGAGTTATTTTAAGAGGAGACACAATGCCCAGGATGATAAGGGAGGAAGATCCCAAGAGAGCAGCAGTACCGCTGGCCTAGAGATCAACCAGGATAGCCTGGCACAGATCAAAGGACTCTCGGAGCGATTTCTTCCTTTCCTTCCTTTTTCTGGCTGCACCACATGGCTTGTGGGATCTTAGTTCTCAGAACAGGGATCAAACCCAGAACCCCAGCATTGAGAGCACTGAGTTCTAACCCTTGGACAGCCAGGGAATTCCCTAGGAGAGACTTCTTGAAGAAGATAAATTTAGCTAAACACCCAGTTGAATCTGATCACACTGAGATGAGAATTATGCACCTGGGCACCTGGGAGAGAATTTAGGAATAAATTAGTGATAAGCACCATGGAAGACAGATATAGTTATTAACTCCAGGGAAAACAAAAAAAGTTGTACAAGAAAGGAAAAGGCATCACAGTACATTACATGACTCAGTTACCAACAGCATTTAAATGATCATATTAAAATATACATGGAGCATCGATCTAATCAAAATGTTGATATAACTAGTCTGAAAGAGACAACACGAAAACAGAAAGCGTGTATATGTATGTGAACAGTAGGGAAAGGGAGGCAGATGAAACAGAGACAAATCCTCATCTTCTAACTGGGAAATCAACTGACAATGCCTAACAGGAAAAGTGAAAGTAGCATGTCATTTGGAAATAGGGAGCTGGATCTAGACAGTGAGTGAAAGTGCTTTTCTCTGGGGAGCATGAAATGAGGGTGAAAATCAGGAGACTGTCTCTTTTGCCTTGTTTTCTCTTTGTAATAAGTACTATTTTTAAATATTTATTTGGCTGTGCCAGGTCTTAGTTTCAGCATGCAGGATCTTTAGCTGTGGCACTCAGACTCTTGGCTGCAACATGTGGGATCTAGTTCCTGACCGGGGATCAAACTGGGGTCCCTGCATTGGGAGCAAAGAGTCCTGGACCACCAGAGACATTCCTGTAATAAGTACAGCTTGACGCAAATCGAGTTTATAATTTTGGTAAAAATACAGACATTTAATCAAGGAAGCAGCAGCCTCTATGTTTTCTCTCTCACTTGCCGCCTTGTCTGAGACAAGCCCAGGGCAAGACAGGACATATGGCAGTTTGTAATTGTGCGTTTACAGGATCACTGTTGCTTCACTAGCAGACTGTAAGCTCTTAAGGGCACCCAGCAGACTGCCTTGCTTATCACAGTCTCATCTGCACCAAGCACTCAGCAGGCACTGGGTGAGGCAGATTAAGAAGTTAGCACTCTCATCTTTATAAAAGATACGCATGACTCAAGTGTTCACAGGGGAAAGGGTCCAATGTCTGGGACTTGCCTTAAAATACTCCCAGAAAAGAAGCCATGTGGAAAAAAAGATGAAACAAGATTAACAAAATGTTTGTAAGAAGTGATGGAGACACAAGGGTTCATACTAATCTCTAGTTTTGTGGTTACTAAATTCCTTTAAAAAAAAATAACAACAAAGTTTGTACAGAAAGTGGATTATAAGGGGCAGACTCATGGCATAAATTTATTAAATTCAGAATTTGGTAGCTGGGAAGGTTTATGTAACGAGGAATATGTAAATAAAAATAGGGGTCAGAGAAGAAAAAAAAATGGTATCAAAGGCAAACCTTGTACCCAGCCCATTAGCTCAAGAAGCTAAATAAATGCTGAAAGAAGGGGTAGGAATACTTACTGAAGACATGGAAAGGGAAAGTTGCATTAAGTACAGGAGTTACTGAGAAATTTAGTATTTTATCCTCCAAATATATAGTACTTGTAGGAAGAGAACTGAATGTCCTCAATTCAAAAGGCTCATACTACAGTAGTGAATAAGCCAGGCTCTGGAATCAGACAAGCCTGGATCTGAATCCCAGCCCCACATGGACTAGCTGTGTGATATGGACAAACTGCTTACCCTCTCTAAGCCTTAGTTTTCTAACTGTAAAACAGGGATAGTATTAGCACCAATGAGATACAGTTATGGGAAGTTTAAAAGAAATAAGTCTTTACCATGCCTGACTTAAATAAATGGTTACCCAGTGGTGGTCATTATATACTTTGCCAAGAGACTCTGCCTAAAGAACAAAGATCTTAGCAATTAAGTTAAAAAGGGACAATTTTACCAGGAAACCAACTGCACCCTCTACAGTCCTGCCCTGTTGCTCAGACCTAGGAAACCTCCCAGAGGCACTGACCCCTACACAAAGGTCAAGCCTTCCACAGGGACTGCCAGCAGGTCTGTGGGACCAGGCACCATGCTGGGCGATAGGGACCGCTGGTCTGGGAGCTCTGGCAGCTCTCAGTTGGGGAGAGATACAAGTCCCGGCCACCAAAGCAAAGAAGGACAACCCAAGATTCACATTTTCTCTATGAGAAAAGCAGGCCCATCTCTCAGGAGAAGTGACACTCTTCCTGACCCAGAGGTCTGAGGATTTTCATAAAGGTAGATAGAGACTTGGAGAAGGGATTGGCAACCCACTCCAGTACTCTTGCCTGGAAAATCCCATGGACAGAGGAGACTGGTAGGCTACAGTCCATGGGGTCTCAAAGAGTCCAACACAACTCAGCGACTTTACTTTCACTGCTGCTGCTGCTGCTAAGTCACTTTAGTCATGTCCGACTCTGTGCGACCCCACAGACGGCAGCCCACCAGGCTCCCCTGTCCCTGGGATTCTCCAGGCAAGAACACTGGAGGGGTTGCCATTTCCTTCTACAGAGACTATAGCAAGGGGGCAGGGGCAGGGGCAGGTGGAGGGGGGAGCGCTTGGAAGAGAATAAGGAAAAAGTGAGTGACAGTTAGTATACATGTCTCACATGTACACACTACAGCCAGAGCGCAAAGAGGGGCCACTGTGAAGGCTTTCTTTCCATCCAGGAGATGGGCTCTGCAGAAATGTGCTAAGTGGAGAGAGAGATGTTTGGAGAACAGGAAGACGAGTGAGTCATCCAGACAGCAGGGAGCCAGGGCTCAATTTAAGGCATCAGATAAGAAGTTAGAGCCGAGATATGTGAAAAGGCAGGAAGGTTCAGCAAGACAAGGTAAAAAACGAGATACGTGAGCTGAGGAGGAAGTCAAGGTGACTCCCAGATGTTCAGCTTAACTCATAGCCAGGTAGAAGCAAGATGCTACTCCCTCGATCTTCCCTTGCACTCAGATGCATTCAGGTCAGAATCCCTGGCTTCCCCTTTGACTGACTCTTCTTTCTCTCACACTCTACGTTCCTGCCCAGGCAGCATTCCTTTGACAAACATTCACTGAATGCCAGGCAGTGTTTTAGGTACAGGGAAGACAACAGTGAGCAAACCAGACCAAAA
Source organism: Bos javanicus (assembly GCF_032452875.1). Classification (NCBI taxonomy): domain Eukaryota; kingdom Metazoa; phylum Chordata; class Mammalia; order Artiodactyla; family Bovidae; genus Bos; species Bos javanicus. The sequence goes on along the minus strand of NC_083878.1, from coordinate 30,712,931 downwards.
ACCTGCCCTTATGAAACTGTATCCTCTAAAGGGGAGAAACAGGCAATAAACAAGATTAATAAGCAAAACATATTGTACGTTAGATTATGGTAAGTATTAGGAGTAAAAGCAGAGAAGAGTAACAGAACTATAAAGAGTAATAGAAGTATAGAGAGGAAAGAGTTGGGATTTCAGCAATTCCTATCTACTCTCTTCAAAACAAATCCAGAAATAGCCTTCATACAACTTCCACTGCCATCAGCATGGTCCAGGCCACCATCATCTCTCAACAGCCTCCTGCTACTGAATAGCCTCCTAACTCTTCTGTTTACTTCCATCCTTGCTCCCCTACAATCGATTTTCAGCCAAGCAACCCATGATTCCATTAAAGCATAAGCCAGATGACATCACTCCTTAGTTCCAAACCCTCCAAAGGAGGAAGAGAAATGGACGAGAAATTCAGAACACAGGGTCACAGAACACTGAGGGTCTAGCAGGGGTTGGAAACTCTAGGTTTACGGTGGAGCTAAGCAACATGGTGCTTGGGGACTTAGGCGCAGCTACAGTGAACACTGCTGGTTCAGGTGACAGAGAATGAAAATGAACAGATCACACAAAACAGAAAGGGCCAAGGGGCTAGGGGAAATGGGACCGAGCTGGACTCACCCAGAGATCCCTGAGGCAGGATTCAAATACTTCCATTACTGTGAAGACTGGGCACAACGGCCAGTCTGTCTCTACAGCAGGCAGCCAAGAACAGGGGGCCAAGGAGTTGGCCTTTGTGCTGAGCACAGAGGGAAGCGGTGCTGAGCACTGAGGTGAAACAGAGTGCATTCTGGAGGGTGACTAGCAACGGCCCAGTGAAGAGGCTCAAAGGAGATGAAGCTGCAGGCAGGGAGGTGGGAAAGGAGGGGCTTCAGTCTGGGGATGTAGACATGGAGTGAAATGGGCATGTGTAGGAGACTCGGAGGAAAAGAGAAACTAAAGACTTGGGGAGGGAGGTGCTGGGAGAGACACCTCTGAAATGTACACTGAAATGACACAATATTTATGAAATAAACCAATAGGAGCCTGAAAGGGCTTAGCAACCTTGCCTGAAGTATAGTTACAAGTACCTTGAGAGGTACTCAAAGCCTTAATAAAGGATTAACTGTACAATTATTCCAATTTGAAGGATTAGAAAGATTATATCTAAATCAACTGGGATTTGGTAATTCTGTGAAGCCTACTTTAGTACGTTTCAGTTTCCTTCATCAGATTCTCAGAAGACTGAAAGTTTGATATATGTATGAATTTATTGACATCAATTTCCTTAAGCTATTATTCCAACACAGAGAAGGTACTGAAGAGCCGAAGACAATGATAATAAACCACAAGATCTGGAGTTTTCAAGGCCCAGTCCCTCCAGAACAGAGAAAGAGAGACAGAGAGAATGAATAAGTCTTCAAAAGGAATTGGAGACTGTTTTCAATTATAGCGAGAAGTAATGACAGTTTGACAATGTAAGCATTTTATCCAGAAACATATATCTATTCCATAGATACCAAATTGATTACCATATCATAGAGTTTGAAAATATACAAAATATTTGTTGTTCTTACATACTGAAATTAAAACCTAATTTTAAAAAGTGCACAGTAAAAACAGCATAAGGAAACCTACAATATCCACGGTATGTGTATTGTTTTCCATTTTACTGTCAACATCAAATTCTGTATTTGCCTTACTGATTACAAATATATTTTAAATATTTCAAGGCCATTTACAACACTGACTACTTCACTAGGCCCAACAACACTCCAGCTTCCTGAAGGCGGCCAGCACTGGACGTGGAGGGTCGGCCCCGCAGCTCCGCTCAGCAGTAGCAGCTCTGGAAAGAAGTCGCCAACCCGCTATCCGTAAACTATCGACTCTTGTTCTTTTTAGAATTTCCCTGTGCAAAGAAAAATATCAACAATAAGAATGCCAACTTCTAGAAAAATCATCCACACAGTTTAGAGACCAAGCTGTCTGGAAGCCATAGTTCACTGTGGAAAACTTTAGCTTCCAAGAAGGAGAAGAGCTGATAACCTTCCATCGCTAACTTTTATTTAGGAATCACAGAGCAGTTTGTTACTTTTCACTCTCCCCACTTTTCTCCATCTACCTTATTTCCCTGGTGTCTGAGCACAGGTAATAAAGAAAAGAAAGCATATCTTGGATTTATCAAACCTCATATATTCATTTTGTTTCAAAGACAAGGTACTTTATGATTTCATAAAGCTGAATAAAATATTTTAGCCTAAACTTGTTCCTTTGCTGTTAAAATGAACACCTTTTAAAAGGTCTTAATAAGAACTTATTTTTAATATGTGCCAACTAACATCTCAGTGGCAAAGATAATCTCAGGATAAAAGGAAGCTCAGATACCAGCTGAGAGCAACTTGGAAAATGTCTTAATTCCCGATTCCCTCATATACAGAGATTTGGACTTTCCAGTTTTATGTAACTTTTCTTTTTTCTGGAGAAGTTCACTTTTAGGGAAAGCATTCTAATTTAATTCCTACATTTAACTATTGCATATAAATGTGGGAAATGGTTACAAAACACAGACATTCAGAGCAAGATAACAGCAAACAAATGGCTTCAGGATGTTTACTTGGTATCCAATGGAGACCACGTCAACTCAGCTGTCTGATGCTATAGCAATTTAAATGACTAATAAATGGGGGGTGGTGTGGGGGGGACAAAATATAGGGACCACAGAAAGATCAAAGAAAGGTTAACAACAGAAACTAGAAAGTAAAGAAGGATCGCTAACTCTATGCTTTATTAATCACAGATATTCTAAGGACTAGATTAAAAATTTCCAAGAGGGCTTAAAAATTTCCTCACTTCCAAAGTGACTGCAATACAATTAATTACCTTTGGGACAATGAGCTTTGCTAGCTCACCAAGCTCCTCTGTCATTGGAATTCTCCAGACAAGAATACTGGAGTGGGTTGCCATTCACTTCTCCAGGGGATCTTCCAGACCCAGGGATCGAACCCAGGTCTCCTGATTGCCACCAGGGAAGCGCCTATCCCCAACATTAACCCTCCTCAATTCAGAACCAAATGCCCTCTGCAGCTCTGAGGTCTGAAAACTTTCCCTATAATGACTGCTACTTTTCTTCAAATGTTAGGTGCTAGAAGCAGGCTTTCTCCTGCTACTCCCACTAACGCATGTGCTTTCTACATGAGTCAGCTATTGCCCTGATGGAATACCAAGAGGCCAAAAGGGTTAAGGAGGCATTCTTCAAAAGGACCAATACCCTACCCTTTACCTACAAGCCCAAGTTTCCCCAAGCACCAGTAACCAGAGAACCCTAATCAGCACCACATAGGCCAGTCACAACCATCACAAAATGTCCCAGAAAAGCATCACAAACATTCTCCGAAGCAGCCAGAGGCCAATCAATACCACCAAACTACACTGAGAAACAAAATTCTGTAAGGCAAATTCTAGTGCATTAACATGATACACTTCCAAGGAGACATCAACTGAGCGGGATGCAGCTCTGCACCACCACTGGCAGATGCGAAAATGAAGCTATGGTCTGTTCATCTCTATGTCCTTCCCAGGGCCAGCACACAACAGGAACTCAGCACATGCCTGCAAGATCAGTGAGGGGCAGCGTGGACTGTAAAGAGCACAGGCTGGACACAGCAGATCCAAGCTGCTGGTGGCAGGGTGTTGTCTGAGTTATCAAAATATGCCAAGCATCTGAGATCATGCATGAAACCAGCTCTCTGGCCTCTTGAAGCCTACCTCTCATGGTAAGAGTGTGTGTGTGTGTGTGTGTGTGTATAATGATACAACAAAGATACATGATACATGGATATGCCCTTCAACACAAAAACACTACCCATATCTACTGACCCCAGCCTGGACAAGCAGAGGCTTTATTGGAAATGAAATTTAAGAAGTCTTTGGAATTAAAAGGACAAAATAGCCCTTGGTTATATGGATATGTTATGAGAATAAATTTGCTAAGAAGGTTACTTTTCAATGAGACCATTTTAGATTCATATAAATAAAAGAGTAATCCCCATCATAAACCCTCTTAAGAGTGCTCCTAACTAACACAACAGTAGCAGAATTGCCCCAAATACCAAAAAGCAAGCAACACAGAGTTAGGACCTGGAGGTCAGACCTTCTCTCAACTTGTAACTCAATCAAACAATCTTCATTTTACTTTCGGATAAGAGGACAAGTGAAATGATTTATAAACACTTCAAATCTCTTAATCCTTTGCTCCTGAAACACTCAACAATGAAGTACCTTACATGAAACACATTAAATATTAACTATTACTCCTCAGAGAGGCCCGTCCCTCCCCTACCTTACTGGACATCTTTAGTGTGTCAATCTCCTCTCTTTGTTTAGATAGCGTCTCGTTCATGCTGCACAGGTGGTCGCTCATCATACTTAACTGATCCTCATAACTCCTCTTGGTAGTTGTCAGCTCATCCTGAATGGCCAGGGGAAAAAGAAAAGAGAAAGCAAAACTCCACCAGTTATACCACTTGAAAGTTCTTTTAATTTAAGAAAAAAAAAAAATGTTGGAAAAGCAACCTATCAAGATGACCTATCTGATCAATTAAGAAGCAGGTTAAGCCACAGGTCTAACAAGAGAACAAGTACAAATGGGGAAGAAGTTTTTCTCAACCTTCAAAATGGGTTCTGAATTTCTTTGCAGAAATGAGTTTCCTTCTATGCCAGGTATAAAAGTGTCACACACACACAAAAAAAAAAAACAAGAGGGCTTCATGCTCTTTCCCTCAGGTTTTCCTGAGCCTCTGGTGAGGTGGAGAAGGTGGTCTCTAGCACATTCCCACCATCCCACACTCGATGGGGATCCCACAGCCCTCTGGGCATGACTCTCCCTAGAAAAAGCACCTTCCTCTCTCCTCTCATCTCTCAGGCTCTCTTTGGCCTTTTAACATCTAATCTTGTGATTCTAGAAAATCTATATATGAATCTGAAAACAGAAGGAAGTGTGTATTGCTGTTAATGAGTTATTTCTTTGCCTGTAGCATGTTTATATTTACTAAAGGCTTCTGGAAACAAGGCTTTAAAACAAAGCAGTGAGTAAGAAGGAATATTATGAAGCCCTATCTTTCAGTTTATGTCAGTTTTATGAATCAATAAAGAGAAGGAATTGAGTCATATGAAGAAAATAAACTTCCGGCCAGCCATGACAGGGATTATCAACTGGGAGGAAGAGAAAAAGGAAGGACTATGGATAAGTAAGTATTATTTAAAGAAATGCTGACTACAAAACTATTTATAATTAAAATCAAACTAGAGAAACAAATAATACAACCACTTCTTGCCTGCCATAAATGAGCTGTAACTTGAAAATGAGCTAGAAATAAAATGGTAAGAAAAGTATTATATCTAGAGGTCAAATGTCACCATTTTAGAAGGGAAATGCTGATTTTTCAGCCTAAGAACTTTCAATGAAAAAACACACTGTGTAGGTAACGTGAAACTCACCTGAAGTCGGCTAATGCTCTGACTGGCTACTTTCATCTCTTCTGTCAGTGCCTCTTTAGACTTTTCAGCCAAGGCCAGCCTTTTAGAGAGTGCTCGGCACTGCGAAATCAGAAAACACACCATAATCTCAGGAAGCATTTCCCCAGACCGAATTTACTTCAGGGAAGGTAACTAGAAAACAATCCCCAGGACCACACTTCCTCCCTTCATCCCACAAACATCTGCTGAATCTCCATCCATAGGCCCTGTGCCACACCCTGGAGCACACATAAGAAATGTGAGTGGGCCTCACTCACGTCAGTTTAATGAGGGAAAAACATCTACTAACCCAAGTTCATCAGTATTTCTTTCCAAACTCTAGCCTGATGACCACAGGTTACAAAAAGTATAAGAAGTTTTCTACATTTACCCAAGATTCATGTTCACTGGATGAGAAAGGAAGTGGTTATTTCAAAAGTGATCAATGGCATCAAGCAGTATGAATTCTAAGATACTTTTCTTCTTGTGTTTTAAGCCCTTTATTGGAGACCATATCATAGGAACAAAAAGATCTTTACAGCCTCACTCTGTCGATGAGGGGAAAAAAAAGTGAGAGCAGTTTAAAGACCCCAGTTGGCTTTTATTTTTTGGGGGGCGCGGGGGTGGGGGGGTGCAGTCTACTAAACTGAGGCTATCTGGAGACAGTACATGAAGAAGAAAAAAGAAAAATTCTATTTCATGCTATTGTTAAAAGAAGGCGTGCCATTAAAAGGATCACTAAATTTTCTGATAAACCACGAGGTTGACACGGAGAATCTGTTGAGACACATTTGAATGCTGTGTCAACATCAAATGCTCAGACTGACCATTCCAGTAAAGTCATATTGAGGGTCACCACTTCCTGTTTACAGACAAGGAAAAACTAGAACAATTTTTAAATTCCTGTATCACAATTGTGCTACAAGAATTTACTAAGATAAGCAAATCTCTTGGAAATCCTCAGAAATTCCCCAGTTACTTATTTCATTCCTCATAAGAGAATTTCAGGCAAGTTCAGCCAACCAAATCAACCACTCTCTATTAATTACACATTTATGTGCTCAGCCATTGAACCAGAGAAAGAGGGAGAGAGCTCTGCAAAACACAGGCCCTTGTAAGGAGGACAATCAACTCTGGGAGAGTAACTCAGAAGGTAGTTAGGGATCCAAAGCAGGACAAGATGATGTTCTGTGCCACATGGTTCAAACAGTAGGGTACTACAGCATCCAACTTGCTGTCCTCATTTTTCTACAATCCAACAGTTATCACTACTGATCATCTTCTCAAACAGGTATGCAACACTAAGCTATGCATATCATTTATTTCAGCAAGAAGAGAGAAGCAAAGCCTCTCTTAACTTCTAGCACCTGGCTTCCTATCAACCTCCCTGTCTCTGCAGAACAGGAGAAAATCACAAAGTCACATTCTAGTAAAGGGTTTGATCTCTCCTTTGTCAATTTCCTTAACAGTTTAAAGGATTATACATCTCTGTCTGACATCTACAACTAACATTTTAAGAAAAAGTTTCTAATCAGAGACCTTACATGTATCCTTATATGTTGAGCAATTTCCATTCTATCTTATAATTTGTTTCTCACTTCTTGGTATCTGTAATTTCTTCTTTCATTTTCTCCTCTTCATCAAGGAATTTGTATAATTTTATTATCTTGCATAACCTTTTTCTAATCCTCTTAAGAAAATGAATTATATGGTGATGGAAGAATAAAATGTAACAAAAAGCAACATTTTATATTTTTTAAAAGTTGAAAAAGGTTACATTTTGCATTTTATCATTTATAAAAACTCATTACCACAAGTTGTCATTTAGTAACTAAAGAGTATACTAAAGAGAAACAAAGACATACTTTGCTTTGAATTCCCCTAAAGGAAAATTCCTTCACCTATGAATGTTACCAGCTTATAACTCTCTAAAACAAGGAATCTATAATAATAATGTTCAAAACATGTTATATAACCCTAAGAAAGTCTACCGATAAAGATTTTTGGTTGGTGTGTGGACCAACCTACATGAACTCTAACCAAATCCACACTGCAGACACACTGACTCTGATCTCTCTTTTGTGGTGAACAGCAGGAGGAAATGGCAACCCACTCCAGTGTTCTTGCCTGGAGAATCCCAGGGATGGGGGAGCCTGGTGGGCTGCCGTCTCTGGGGTCGCACAGAGTCGGACACGACTGAAGCGACTTAGCAGCAGCAGCAGCAGGAGGCCAAGACAGTGACCTGATTGCTGAAGAGGTTAGGAAAATCCACCTGATCCGATTGACTCTCCACTCACCTCAGCATAAAAGTGCACTGACTTGCTGTCAGCTAGCTGCAGCTGAGACGTCAGTTCCACTATCCTTGTCATGTAGTGATTTCTGATTAAGTCTTCCCGAGACTCCACATCTGGAGCCTAAAGAGAGCACACGTAACTGAGTGAATAAATGCCAGTGGGATGAAGCCGTTCTGAGAGGGAAAAAAAAAAAGATTACTATCACTTTAGCCAAATAAAAAGAAGACGACATTTCCTACATTTTCATTTGAAATTTGATGGGAAATCATAGTTTTCCCACCTTTTGGGAAAACTTTAAACAAGACAGAAGCTTTTATTCAGCTCCCTGCCCATCTCACAGTGAAGGTGTGGCTTCAAGAGAAGAAAGCAGAAGTGAAGTCTTGGGAGGCCCCCCAGCCATGAGGCCATGTCTCTCAGTTAGGTGCCACATATCTAACTTTCAAAATCTCTATCTGCCTGTCTCCTATGTCTTCCACTAACTAGAGAACAGGGAGAAGGGGAGCATTTATTGGCATTCCTAAAAATATGAACATTCTTTTCCCCCACATTATCTTAAGATAGCTCTAATGCTTCTAAACATACTAACGAATTAAACTATTTCTATAATGAACAATTTATGGCCCTTGTCCCAGACTAGTTTTCTAATTACACTAGCATTGGCACCTACTCAGTTGAGTTTAGAAATATATGCATAAGTTCAAGATTACCTGAAGTATAAGGCCAATAAGGAAACCAAAGAATCTACCAACCTACTTGAACTATGTTTGCCAGTTCACCATTCTGACTGTTAGGCTGAATGACTTCAGTGTTCTTTTAATGATTATTTATAAGTTTACACTTGCAGTATTTCAAAACGAAAAGGTGCAAACCTATTTGACAGGCCAAATCTGACCTGGAGTCAGTCACTTGAGGGCTGGAAAGAACTACAAGCCCATTGATGGTCAAGCCCCTGAAAAGCCCTGCTCTGCCAGCTGGCCCACTGGAAGGTAATGGCTCGCAGCCTCCAGCCACATACCAGCAAGCTGATGGCCAAGCTCATGCCACACCCTGTCAAACTGCCAAGTCAAGTCATTCAAGAAGACAATTACAGAAACAGGCTGTGATTTGTTGGTGACAGTTAACACTGACCCAAGAGAAAAGCAACATGGATCCACATTGACTAGAATTGTCAGAAATGTATTAGATGAAGCTGACTTTTGCTGGACTTTGTCAACAAACATGTGGCCAGATATTTACTAACAAACAACTTAATGTTAAGCACATATTACCTCACTGTCAGATGTCCTGGTTAAAATTCCAATCTAGAACACAAGGGAGAAAAAGCTTTAGAACAGACTGTTAATACTTTAAACACAACAGCTTAAACCCTTGTAATATTTTTTTCTCTCCTCATTGTTCACATTGTTCACATTGTTTGAAAGCACACTAAGGAGAATTCCTTGGTGGGCCAGTGGTTAGGACTTGGTGTTTTCACTGCTGTGGGCCCAGTTTCAATCCCTGGTTGAGGAACTAACATCTCATAAGCCCTGTGGTGTTGCCAAAAAATAAAATGAAACAAGCAACATTGAAATAAATAAAACAAAAGCACACTAGCAGTGGAATTCTGGAAGATCACCCTCAAATCAATCATTTTTTGATACAAATCATCTTTCAACACAAGCTGGCCCTTCAGATATATAACCACATTCATGATTTCTGTCATACGGCAATAATGGATATGACCATCACTATCTCCTCTATCCAAACGCTGTTAGCCATTTTTACTGAAACCCAACAAATGGTCTGAGAAGAAAGACAGGGAGAACAGATTTTAACTCTGAGTCATTTCTACGCTTATTTCCAAAGCAGGCAAGAAGACCTAAAGATAGTTTCATGGTTTCATGGTGACCCTAATAACTAAACATTTTCTCACTGCTGTGGGCATTTTCTCATATGCTGCTGATAAAGAGTATAAACTAATACAGCCCTTTAGAAAATAATTTAGCAATAAAGATCATGAAAACATTCAGTCTGATCTGATCAATGAGACGGACTCTGAAGGGAAGTCCACAGATAAGTACTGGCAATGTTGCACTTCCCCAAACGGTACCTAAACTGATGCCAGAATTCTGTTCTGTTGGTGAAATGTCCTGCTAGGCAGCCACCCTCCCTGTCAGGGGCAGAGGGCAACACCTGCGGCTAGGATTCAACCTCGTCATCGGGCTTCTAGGATCCTCCAGTGAGCATACTGGCCGTTCAGCTCACTGCTCTGGGAAGTTTGGTGTGCTTTCCACTTTTCTAAGAATTTTAATTCTTTTTTCCTCTCCTATATTTTATTATGAAAATAGGTAAATACATAGTAAATTTGGGCAAAAAAGGATAATAAACACCTGTGCACCCACAATGTATTAATACATTTATACATTTATCGATGTATTATCAATACAATTATCAATACATTGATACATTTGATAATGAACGATGTTACATTTACTTTATTTACCTGTGTGTGTACATTTTCTGAAGTATCTGAAAGTAAGCTGCAAATATGATGATATCTTACTCTAAGTACTTTGGCATTTACCTCCAAAAAATAAAGATATTCTCCTAAATAATCAAAATATCATTATCACATCTAAGAAAACTAACAATAATTCCAGGTTTCTGATACTGTTAAGGTGCAGTGAGGTCTGTATACATCTTGAAAATAAAAGTTAACTTGTATATGTTACTATTAAGTATGCTCTGAATCAGAAGGTAGATGTGAAAGGGACCATGACTTGCTCTTCAATAGCATCAGAAGCTATAAGGGGAATCGCAAGCCTTAGGACAGGGCCATCAGCAAGTACCACGGCTCCCCTCAAGTTTCTCAAGAAAAAATGCTTACAAAAATACATTTAATGAGTTCCTTCTAATTTGAGGGTCTTTTTTCCCTTCCTTTCCTGATTTCTCATTTTTCTAGATTTTTAGTTATTTGTTTACGGTGGGCAAAATACTATAATCAGAAATTTTTTCTCCATATAACTCTGAATTCTGTAATTCCAGTAGAGATGTTTCCTTACCTTCTAAATCACTGCAATTAAATATAAGAAATACAAAACTGCAAAATAACTTGTCACTATATTGCCTTAGGAATTCTAACTGTATTAATATGTAAATCATAAAGCTTTATATTACCTAGGAATATACCATATTATTGGTTTTAAAACGTATTTATGGTCATTTCTATAAAAAGTTAGGCATTTACTCCTTTGTCAGAAACATAAGCCCCATATCACAAACATTTCAATGGAAAAACAGAATCATCGTAACTTGACTTAGTGTATCTTCACCAGAAACACAGCCCTTACCATGGGGAACTGTAGCAGGTAAAATCAAAGAGAATTGAATAAAGTTGTGTTTTGAAGGGAGCATCCTGCTCACCAACCTGAGTTTTCCAGAGCACATGGATTCCTGTTATAAATTCCTGTAATTTACATGGTAAACTCCGAACACTCAGGTGGATCCCCACTAGTTACCATTATAAAAAAAAAAGACACTTACCTCACTGGCGCTGTGGACGGGTTCTGGCACAGCCTTAGCAGACGCTTCTTCCTGGCCCGTAGCAATCGCCACAGCAGCCTTTTCCTGGGCCACCCCTACCACCTGCCCACTACTTGTACTCTTCAGTTTATCTGCAATTCGCTGGTTTTCTTTCTCCAGCTTGATTTTAGCTAACTGTGCTTCCAACATCCAATGTTCCTTTTCCTGCTCCAGTTTAGAAATCTTCTCCAAACTCTGCTGAACCTTGAAAGCAACAGAGAATTCTGAACCTTAGAGGATGATGTGGACAAAAACTTAGTGGCCAAAAAAACACTTTATGAAATGCAAACCAAAACTACTTCACAGGTGTGAGAACAAAACCACTTGATACAGGAAAATTTTTATTTTTCAGTTTTAGAAGATGCAAAAGGCACAACCATAAATTGAGAAATTCAACAAGAATAAAATTTTTTAAAAATTTTATTCATCACAAGGTATAAATAAAGAGTAAAAAGAAGCATGTATCCAAAGGAGGACTAATATCCAGAAAATATAAAGAACTTCTGTAAATCAATGACAAAAAGACAGACAACCCAACAGAGAAACAGCAGAAAAAAAGACTTGAATATGCACTTGAATAATACCATAAACATAAAAAAGAAGGTATTCAATGTCACTATTTATCAAAAAAAAGCAATTTAAGACCACCCAAATGACTAAAATGAAAGACAGGAAATACAAAGACGGACATATTTATGGAGCAATTGGAACTATCACACAGTGCCGGGAGAGGTGGAATTCGGGATGAACACTTTGAAAACAGTTTGGCAGGATTTTTGAAAATTGAACTTATATCCTGTGCATCATGCTAAGTTGCCTGAGCTGTGTCCGACTCTTTTCAACCCTATGGACTGTAGACCACCAGGCTCCTCCATCCATGGGATTCTCCAGGCAAGAATACTGGAGTGGGTTGACATGCCCTCCTCTAGAGGATCTTCCTGACCCAGGCATCGAATCTGAGTCTCTTCTGTCTCCTGCAATGGCAGGTGGGTTCTTTACCAGTAGCACCATGTGGACTCAGCAATTCCACTTCTAAATATATGCCCAACAGAAAAATATGCATGTTTATCAAAAGACAGGTATATGATGCCCATAGCAGCCCTATGATAACTAAACACTTGAAAATACTCATAAGCTATTGTTGTTCAGTCACTCAGTCATGCTGCGACCCCATGGACTGCAGCATGCCAGGCTTCCTCATCCATCACCATCTCCCAGAGCTTGCTCAAACTCATGTCCATTGAGTCAGTGATGCCATCCAACCATCTCATCCTCTGTTGTCCCCTTTTCCTCCTGCCTTCTATCTTTCCCAGCATTAGGGACTTAGTCTGCTCTTTGCATCAGGTAGCCAAAGTATTGGAGCTTCAGTTTCAATCAGTCCCTCCAATGAATATTCAGGACTGATTTCCTTTAGGATGGACTGGCTGGATCTCCTTACAGTCCAAGGGACTCTCAAGAGTCTCCCCTAACACCACAGTTCAAAAGCATCAATTCTTCGGCACTCAGCTTTCTTTATGGTCCAACTTTTACATCCATACATGACTACTGGGAAAACCAAAGCTTTGATGAGACAGACCTTTGTTGACAAAGAAATGTCTCTGCTTTTTAATATGCTGTCTAGGTTGGTCATACCTCTCTTTCCAAGGAGTAAGCGTCTTTTAATTTCATGGCTGCAGTCACCATCTACAGTGATTTTGGAGCCCCCAAAAATAAAGTCTGACACTGTTTCCCCATCTATTTGCCACGAAGTGATGGGACCAGATGCCATGATCTTAGTTTTCTGAATGATGAGTTTTAAACCAACTTTTTCACTCTCCTCTTTCACTTTCATCAAGAGGCTCTTTAGTTCTTCGCTTTCTGCCGTAAGAGTGTTGTCATCTGCATATCTAAGGTTATTGATACTTCTCCCGGCAATCTTGATTCCAGCTTGTGCTACATTCAGCCCAGCATTTTTCATGATGTACTCTGCATAGAAGTTAAATAAGCAGGGTGACAATATACAATCTTGACACAGTCCTTTCCCAATTTGGTACTAGTCTGTTGTTCCATGTTCTAACTGCTGCTTCCTGTCCTGCATACAGGTTTCTCAGGAGGCAGGTAAGGTGGCTTCATATTCCTATCTCTTTAAATATTTTCCACAGTTTGCTGTGATCCACATTCAAAGGCTTTGGCATAGTCAATGAAGCAGAAGTAGATGCTTTTCTGGAATTCTCTTGCTTTTTCTATGACCTAATGTATGTTGGCAGTTTGATATCTGGTTCCTCTGCCTTTTCTAGAACCAGCTTGAACATGTGGAAGTTCTCGGTTCACGTACCATTGAAGCCTGGCTTGGAGAATTTTGACCATTACTTTGCTAGCGTGTGAAATGAGTGCAATTGTATGGTAGTTTGAACATTCTCTGGCATTGTCTTTCTTTGGGACTGGAATAAAAACAGACCTTTTCCATAAGCTATAAGAATGGATAAATTATGTAATTCACACAGTAGAATACTCAACATGAATGAAAATGGACCAAACACAACAACATGTAACATGGATGGCATATCACATACATAATGTTGAACAAAAGAAGCCAGATCTGAAAGAGATGCAGCATAGTTCTCTTTTAATATAAAGTTCAGTATCATGTAACAAAACAAAGAATGCAGGATTATAGTTATCTTTGGAAAAGAGGAGAGCAGCAACTGGAGAGGGGCATGAGGGAGGTTTCTGGGGTCCCAGCAATATTTTTTTAAATACATTTCTTCATGTAAGATTATATCTTTTCCAAAACTTTCATCTAGCTACTGGTTAAAGTGTTTACTTGTGAAAATTCACTGGAATATATTAATAATTTATATACTTTTCTTTATGTTGTACTTAAATAAGGAGTTTTTAAAAAGCTAATTCTCAAGGCAAATGAAAGCTTGAGAATTAAATAAAAATAAAAGCGATCTTTCAGTGAATTCCAAATGTTTTACCAAATGATTGAGCAATTACCACGTAGCAGACACTGTTCATATATTTTCCTGCCAGTATCCCACGGAAGCCTCCTAACAGTCCTACAATTCTCACTTTTCAAAGAGGAGACCTGAAGTTCCAGGAGCTGAATCCTTGCTAAGCTAAAGGCTGAGCCAGGATTGGGGACCTCACATGTCTGGTTCATTAGTCTGATTCTTTTCACCATGTTACACTGCCTCCTACTGGCTCAATTCAATTAATCCTTATGAGACCCTACAAGGTAGATCAGATCAGATCAGATCAGTCGCTCAGTCGTGTCCGACTATTTGCGACCCCATGAATCAACCCCATGAATCGCAGCACGCCAGGCCTCCCCGTCCATCACCAACTCCTGGAGTTCACTCAGACTCACGTCCATTGAGTCAGTGATGCCATCCAGCCATCTCATCCTCTGTCGTCCCCTTCTCCTCTTGCCCCCAATCCCTCCCAGCATCAGAGTCTTTTCCAATGAGTCAACTCTTCGCATGAGGTGGCCAAAGTACTGGAGTTTCAGCTTTAGCATCATTCCTTCCAAAGAAATCCCAGGGCTGATCTCCTTCAGAATGGACTGGTTGGATCTCCTTGCAGTCCAAGGGACTCTCAAGAGTCTTCTCCAATACCACACTTCAAAAGCATCAATTCTTCGGCGCTCAGCCTTCTTCACAATCCAACTCTCACATCCATATATAACAACAGGAAAAACCATAGCCTTGACTAGACGAACCTTTGTTGGCAAAGGAATGTCTCTGCTTTTGAATATGCTATCTAGGTTGGTCATAACTTTCCTTCCAAGGAGTAAGCGTCTTTTAATTTCATGGCTGCAGTCACCATCCGCAGTGATTTTGGAGCCCAGAAAAATAAAGTCTGACACTGTTTCCACTGTTTCCCCATCTATTTCCCATGAAGTGATGGGACCGGATGCCATGATCTTCATTTTCTGAATGTTGAGCTTGAAGCCAACTTTTTCACTCTCCACTTTCACTTTCATCAAGAGGCTTTTGAGTTCCTCTTCACTTTCTGCCATGAGGGTGGTGTCATCTGCATATCTGAGATTATTGATATTTCTCCCAGCAATCTTGATTCCAGTTTGTGTTTCTTCCAGTCCAGCATTTCTCATGATGTACTCTGCATAGAAGTTAAATAAACAGGGTGACAATATACAGCCTTGACGTACTCCCTTTCCTATCTGGAACCAGCCTGTTGTTCCATGTCCAGTTCTAACTTTTGCTTCCTGACCTGCATACAAATTTCTCAAGAGGCAGATCAGGTGGTCTGGTATTCCCATCTCTTTCAGAATTTTCCACAGTTTATTGTGATCCACACAGTCAAAGGCTTTGGCATAGTCAATAAAGCAGAAATAGATGTTTTTCTGGAACTCTCTTGCTTTTTCCATGATCCAGCAGATGTTGGCAATTTGATCTCTGGTTCCTCTGCCTTTTCTAAAACCAGCTTGAACATCAGGAAGTTCACGGTTCACATATTGCTGAAGCCTGGCTTGGAGAATTTTAAGCATTACCTTACTAGCGTGTGAGATGAGTGCAATTGTGTGGTAGTTTGAGCATTCTTTGGCATTGCCTTTCTTTGGGATTGGAATGAAAACTGATCTTTTCCAGTCCTGTGGCCACTGCTGAGTTTTCCAAATTTGCTGGCATATTGAGTGCAGCACTTTCACAGCATCATCTTTCAGGACCTGGAACAGCTCCACTGGAATTCCACCACCTCCACTAGCTTTGTTCGTAGTGATGCTTCCTAAGGCCCACTTGACTTCACGTTCCAGGATGTCTGGCTCTACGTCAGTGATCACACCATCGTGATTATCTGGGTCATGAAAATCTTTTTTGTACAGTTCTTCTGTGTATTCTTGCCACCTCTTCTTAATATCTTCTGCTTCTGTTAGGTCCATACCATTTCTGTCCTTTATCGAGCCCATCTTTGTATGAAATGTTCCTTTGGTATCTCTGGTTTTCTTGAAGAGATTCCCTAGTCTTTCCCATTCTGTTGCTTTCCTCTATTTCTTTGCATTGATTGCTGAAGAAGGCTTTCTTATCTCTTCTTGCTATTCTTTGGAACTCTGCATTCAGAACTCTGCATTCAGATGCTTGTATCTTTCCTTTTCTCCTCTGCTTTTCACTTCTCTTCTTTTCACAGCTATTTGTAAGGCCTCCCCAGACAGCCATTTGGCTTTTTTGCACTTCTTTTCCTCGGGGATGGTCTTGATCCCTGTCTCCTGTACAATGTCACAAACCTCATTCCATAGTTCATCAGGCACTCTATCTATCAGATCTAGGCCCTTAAATCTATTTCTCACTTCCACTGTATAATCATAAGGGATTTGATTTAGGTCATACCTGAATGGTCTAGTGGTTTTCCCTACTTTCTTCAATTTAAGTCTGAATTTGGCAATAAGGAGTTCATGGTCTGAGCCACAGTCAGCTCCTGGTCTTGTTTTTGCTGACTGTATAGAGCTTCTCCATCTTTGGCTGCAAAGAATATAATCAGTCTGATTTCGGTGTTGACCATCTGGTGATGTCCATGTATAGAGTCTTCTCTTGTGTTGTTCGAAGAGGGTGTTTATTATGACGAGTGCATTTTCTTGGCAAAACTCTATTAGTCTTTGCCCTGCTTCATTCTGTATTTCAAGGCCAAATTTGCCTGTTACCCCAGGTGTTTCTTGACTTCCTACTTTTGCATTCCAGTCCCCTATAATGAAAAGGACATCTTTTTTGGGTGTTAGTTCTAAAAGGTCTTGTAGGTCTTCATAGAACCGTTCAACTTCAGCTTCTTCAGCATTACTGGTTGGGGCATAGACTTGGATTACTGTGATATTGAATGGTTTGCCTTGGAAACGAACAGAGATCATTCTGTCGTTTTTGAGATTGCATCCAAGTACTGCATTTAGGACCCTTTTGTTCTCAATTTAGACAGGCAGGTGTGAGACTGGAGTTCTTATCAGATTAGCCTGCAGCTGGTCTGTGCCAGAGTGGGAAAAGCAATAGCTCTGATGTCAGACCATTCTGCCACTTATTAGTTATTAATCCTTTGGATAAAAACTTCTTAATTGCTTCAAGCCTTAACCTTCCTCACATAAAATAAGACAAAAATTCAAAATAAATTAAGATACTCCACATTTCACTGTCTCAGGAATTTTGTTTTTTAGGAATTATTATGTGGATTAAATTTTCAGTTTCAACATCCTCTCGGATTAATGTTGAAAAGATAAGTGATACATATCCAAAAATGAAAACAAGGTCAGCTTAGGCAAAACACTCTCACATAAATCTGTGCCCTCTTTAAAAGAAATATTTCTAAAACTAAAAGCAAGCCAGGTAAAGTAAATAAATTTAAAGTAAATAAACTGCTGGCAAATGCTAAACTGGTGTCAGATTGTACCAACTTCTGAAAAAACCAGTACTGCCTACCTCCACCTACCTCCAAATTCAACTGACCAATAGAGTACTGGAAATTTTTCATTCCTGCTCCTTTAAGAAATAAAAATAACTCACTGACTCTCTAGCCTTCTCCCCTTTTTGCCTTATTACTTCAGACATTTAAATCTAGCCTAAATTATTAATCAGCATGGCAAAAGTATGCTGATATTTCTTTATTGGCAATTTTAACACCAACTGAATCAGGATGACTTAGAGTATCAACAAGTGTTTTTCAATGAATTACGCTTATGGTACATGTTTTAATTTTAGATGTTTACTTACATAGCCTTTTAAATCTCTCAATGTATGTTAAAAACCTTCTACAGGGGATTTAACGTTCATCAGCTTTAGCAAGCATCATGATTTTCCCAACGCCATACCTGTTGCGCAAGGCCTTCTCGACTTTCAGTAGAGCTGAGAAGGACCCGGCGGTTTGCCAGAGCTTCTTCATAAGGCACAGATTCCAAGAGGGGCTATGGAGAAAGCATCATAAGAATTAAAGAAAAAAGCTGCATGATTTCCCTGACCTTACAAATAAAAGTGCTAAATGAAGTTTAATAATAAAATTCAGGTGTGTGTCTATACAGACTAGTTCCTTTAATACATGTGAAAAAGAAACTTAAAAAAACAAAGAATGAAGGGGAACATGTCATACCAGTTATAAGCAACACTGTCTAAAATCATAGGACTTGCACCAAAATAGACAGATAAAAGAATGACACAGAAAATCTAGAAACAGATAAAAGCACATACAAAAATGTATTATGTGACAAATGTTGCATTTTTACATCAATTGAGAAAAGATAAACTGGATAAATCATGCAAGGACAACCAGCTAATAATTCAGAAAATTTAGACCCTGATTTCATACTGTACATCAAAATAAATTCAAGATGGGTTGAAGATTTCAATCTAAAAAGTTTAGACCACAGAAATACTGGAAGAAAAAAACAGGTGCCCTGGAGTAGGAAATGACAACCCACCCCAGTATTCTAGCCTGGAAAATTCCATGGACAGAGAAGCCTGGCGGGCACAGGGCACAGCGTCATAAAGAGCTGGACACGACTGAATCACTGAGCGCACACACACGTGTGCATATAAAATATTCAAGAGTGATCAAAATGATTAATATAATTTATGTTTATGTCTAAAGAAAACTCTTTTGGTAATTATAAAATAAAAAATCTAAATATTAAAGAAAAAAAAAATACAGGTGAACACATCTATAATGTTGAAAAGTACCCTGACTTTCCAAGATTGCCCTGAGAATCATCACCATAAAGGAAAAAGAATGGCTTGATGATAAAAAAAATTGAAACTTCTAAACTTTGAAAAATTACTGCAGCAAACTGAGGGGAAAATATTTCCAACATAAACAAAGGACTAGAATCCTTAACACAAAGAGAGCTCTTTTCAAACCTAATTAGGAACATTTATTTAAAAATAGGTGAACAATTTAAGCAGGAATTGATAGAATAATATAAACAGTAATTTATGAAAGGACGTTCCATTTCAATAATAAGCAGAGAAATGCAAGTTAAAACAATAACAAGAAAGCTCTTATCTCTGAGATTGACAAATGAAATTTACGGGTTAGATTTATACCTCTATTGCTGGTAAATTATAAACAGGTAACCTTCTCGAAGTGTAGACAGGAAAAAAACATCAAAATGTGAAACATTTACACACTCTGAACAAACAATTCCATCTTTAGGAATTAATAATTAAAACATTTAGGTCACCTTATACGTTACTAGGAGTATACAACTGCCCTTAAAGGTAATCTGGCAGTAAATATTAAAATTTAAAATAGGCAAATCACATCATCAGAATGTTCCACCTCTCAGTATTCCACACATACGCCCAAGGAGGCTGTAAGTTATCCATTGAAGTATAATTCTAACAGTGAAAAACTGGAATCAATCTAAATGTCCTCCAAAAGGAGAATACCTAAATGAACCATGGAACGTTTACATTATAGAATTCCATGCTGTGTTTAAAATGAATATAGTAGCCATCATATGTATTGATATAGATCTCTAAAACTTACTTTAAATGAAGAAAGCTACACAATGAAACATGCATACAAGTTTTTTCTAAAAAAGCAAATTTAGAAAAGTCTTTATATTATGTATAGTTCAAAATTTATACAGATGAGTATAAATATTCCAAGAGTCTGGAAAGTTACACATCAAACTGATAACTACAACTACCACTGAAAAGGAACTGGAATTAGGAATTGTAATTTACCTATAATGTTCTCATGTAATTTTATGCATTATGTGTAACTAAAAGTTAAAAAGAAATGAGAAGGTAAAAACAAATACACAAAGTTCCATGTGCAAGAATATGCCATGTAGTGTTGCATATAACAGTGAAAAATAGGAAGCAACCTAAAACTCCATGAGCAATGATGGCTTGGCTTAATTAAATTATTACACATTTACAGAGTGAAATACTATATATAAAATACTAGGTGCATTAAAATGATAGCAATTTATAAGTATAGATACATATTTTTGATACATAAAAATATCCACAATGCATTAAAAGGAAAAAAAACAATTCTAAAACAGTGTATGTATCCAGAATTACTGCTTTTATAGTGTGTGTGCACATGCATGAATGTATATACTTTAAAATTTTAGGGAGCTAGAGATATACTGTAACAAAGTTAACAGTAGCTACCTTTGGATGGTGAAATTTGATGTACCATAATTTTCTTCTTGTACAGAAATATTTCTTCTGATTTCTTTTTGTAGTGATCATGTATTTGCATTATATTGAGAAAAAATTATAAATGTACTTCAATTTTTTTGTTTTTTCTACAAACTTAAGATTTCCTGAAGTCTGACGCTTATTGGCTGCCTGGCTGTCTCACCCTAAACTCTGTCAGGCGCTGGAAACGGAAATCTAACACAGCCTAAGAGGTGAGGTTTGGGTCTCCGTCATATCCTACTTTCCAAAGTCCTTCCACCCTTGTAACACCCACCAAGCACCTGCTCCTCAAAATTGAATAAAGCATAAATATCAAATGTGGGGAAACTACTTCCATTCTCTGGAATTATTTCAGATTTTCCCTCTGATTTAAATGTTAACAGGAGTTCACAAACCTTTCTCAAAGCCTTCATATAGGCAGCAGCTTTTTTCTTATACTGCAGCATGCATTCGGCTGAAAGAGGACTGATGAATCCACTCCCTGTCTTGGGCCCATAGTTCAGGGAAGCAATGAAGTAGTCCACGTTGTTGCTGAAGAAAGATGCAATCTAAACCAAGCGTGACAAGATCGATTTTGTTTTCCAATAATATATTTAAAATATATATCTAACAGTTTTCAGAGCAAAGTTAAGGATACTGAGAATGCAAATGAAAGTTCAACACATGCTCAAAAGCCCACATTTACTTATTTGAAGAGAATACTTAGGCAATGATTTATAATAAACACAACATCAGTTTAAATTTTCAGTCCAGACTGGTGACGTGTGTATTCTACTGTTTCTGAAAACCAAGGCTGATTCTGATTTATTCTGTAGACAATGTTTATGAGCTGTTTACCTCACCAAATCTGCGCCTGTGCTCCAAACATGTATGTTTGGGTTTATACATTCCATTTGCATCTTAACTTTGACTGTTTCATACTCCAACACAAGAAATGACACAAGCATCTTGAATATATAATTTCTACTTAAATTTCACTCTGTAAATCTCAATCTGTGCATTACAAATAAAATAGGAAAGAAATTGACTGAAAATTCAGTACACCCTTGTCATTTACAGATTTAACACTTGCTTACAACAACAAAGATCCATGACTGTATTTTTTCTGAGCCATGATTTTGAATCTACAGTCTATACAAAATGGTGTTATAAATTAAAATGTCTAAGAAAGTTATTAGCCAGAAAAATTAAAGTCTTGGATACATTCAAGAGTATTCAATTTCAATAAATAAGAACAAGTGACTTGTGAAACAAGAGTATTTTACCTTGGCAAACACTGCTCAAAAAGTAAGCACACACTAATGGTCTAAAAGGTTATCTTTTTCATCAATATTTTACCATATCAAATGAAATTCTATGTTAGGTAGTATTAAGAAAAATCAAAACTCTAAAAATCTTGAGTTGTATATTCCATTTACATGACATAGACGAGACATACCTAGAAGCTGCATTTAGGTCGTGGCAGTATATAGTAAAGTTTACTTTCTTTCCTCTCTAGTATTTCTGTATTCCCCAGGTGTTCTTTAATATGCATATGTTATACCTTCCTAGCGGGTTTTTTAAAAATTACAAATGATAAAATTTAGTTTAATCAAATCACATTAGCTAAGTATTCAGCTGCCACCAACTAATACTTAATTCAGATAATTATTTTAGTTAAAAACCATTTTAATAAAAATTTCTGAGTGAAGATCAAAACCTTTCCTTGAGACAACTGTTAAGGTTTCAGGCAAAGTAAATCTAAAATAAACTATGAAGTATTCAGGAATTTAACATTCCAGAGTTCTCATTAAAAAGTGACAAATACAAAGACTCCTGTAAAATGTCAATATTCTTTTTCAGAATTTTCCTTAATTGAATCAAAGTTAAAATCATCATCAGAAAGTTTCCAGAATGCATGTAGATGAAAGTGTTACAGAGGAGGCAGTAAGGATAATCTGGCTAAGGAGTCCTGTAGGCACTGATATGAGTTGACAGAATCTCATAACACCCTTTAACTACAGCCCTAAACAAGAGCAAACTGTCACGAAGACCAGTCTGACTTTGGGAAAGATAACACTGAATATCTAATATAATCTATGATCATTTCTGATTAACTTAAACCACTTGAAAAAAGTATGCTCCCTCCTACTAAGGTCAACCTGTCAGAAAAATAATGGTATATAACACAGATAAAGATTAGCATTTTCTTGAGAAATTATGTTGGATCTGTTGAAATAAATGGGCTAAGATAGTCCTGAATACAGCCCTTTCAGTTTTATATGTATGGGTAGTTCTCAGAGAAATCTTAGTCACTAAAGGCTTTGATGACAGGCACATGAACATGTCTTCCCTGAGAACTCAGTTGGTAAAGAATCTGCCTGCAATGCAGGAGGCCCCAGTATGATTCCAGGGTTGGGAAGATCCACTGGAGAATGGATAGGCTACCCACTCCAGTATTCTTGGGCTTCTCTTATGGCTCAGCTGGTAAAGAATCCGCCTGCAACCCTCTTACACAGTTGGTGGGAATGCAAACTAGTAGAGCCACTATGGAGAACAGTATGGAGATTCCTTAAAAAACTGGAAATAGAACTGCCATATGACCCAGCAATCCCACTGCTGGGCACACACACCGAGGAAACCAGAATTGAAAGAGACACTTGTTACCCCAGTGTTCATCGCAGCACTGTTTATAATAGCCAGGACATGGAAGCAACCTAGATGTCCATCAGCAGATGAATGGATAAGAAAGCTGTGGTACATATACACAATGGAGTATTACTCAGCCATTAAAAAGAATACATTTGAATCAGTTCTAAGGAGGTGGATGAAACTGGAGCCTATTATACAGAGTGAAGTAAGCCAGAAAGAAAAACACCAATACAGTAATACTAATGCATATATATGGAATTTAGAAAGATGGTAATGATAACCCTATATGCGAGACAGCAAAAGAGACACAGATGTATAGAACAGTCTTTTAGACTCTGTGGGAGAGGGCGAGGGTGGGATGATATGGGAGAATGGCATTGAAACATGTAAATTATCACATGTGAAATGAATCGCCAGTCCGGGTTTGATGCATGATACAGGGTGCTCGGGGCTGGTGCACTGGGATGACCCAGAGGAATGGGATGGGGAGGGAGGTGGGAGGGGGGTTCAGGAGGGGAAACACATGTACACCCATGGCAGATTCATGTCAATGTATGGCAATATTTAAAGTAAAAAAATAAATTAATTAAAAAAAAAAAAAAAGAATCAACACCAAAAAAAAAAAAAAGAATCCACCTGCAATGTGGGAGACCCGGGTTCAATCCCTGGGTTGGGAAGATCCCCTGGAGAAGGGAAAGGCTACCCCACTCTAGAATTCTGGCCTGGAGAATTCCATGGACTATATATAGTTCATGGGGTCACAAAGAGTCAGAAACAACTAAGCAACTTTGACTTACATTAACGTGCAATTAGAATATGACATCTACTGAAAGCAGTTAGCCCACATAGAACAATTTTTAACGAAACTGCACTCCGGTCAGTTTATGACAATAATTAAGTACTTAATGATCCAAATGATTTGGCAAAACTAATACAATTATGTAAAGTTTAAAAATAAAATAAAATTGGAAAAAAAAAAAAAAAAGAATTCAATGAGAAGACATGTGTTGAAGTCACCTTAAAAGTACGAATTAAGGTACAAAACCACAAAGGTACAAACAAAAATCTTGGTGGAGAAAAAACAAAATATAATAAAAGTCTTATAAATCTTTTTCTATACCCCAATTTCTGTACAGCAGACCTTGAATATACATCAGGATCTATAGTGAGACCACCTGGTATCTAAAACATCAACAGTGAGTGACCCACTTACTCATCACAAACATTTAACAGCATTCCGTATTGTGTCACATATTAGGTAGGAAGGAGGAAAAGGGAGACAACTTTATTTTACAAAAAAGGCTGATAATCTAAAATCGTTTTACAGATTAATTTTTCTACTATGTCAATCAAGAAAAAAAAAAAAAGAGATTCCAGTCCAGGATCGATGCACGATACTGGATGCTTGGGGCTAGAGCACTGGGACGACCCAGAGGGATGGTATGGGGAGGGAGGAGGGAGGAGGGTTCAGGATGGGGAACACATGTATACCTGTGGCGGATTCATTTTGATATTTGGCAAAACTAATACAATTATGTAAAGTTTAAAAATAAAATTAAAAATAAAATAAAATCTAGAATTAAAAAAAAAAAAAGAATTTAATTTAACGTCAATATAAACCAGAGAAAAATTACCTTTCCTGCTCCATTTGTCAATGCCACTACTGATGACAGGATGCAGTCATTAGTTGTTATGAGCTTCTGGGTTGTTGTTGGAAGTTCAAGCTCTATTGTAGCCTTTTGACTATAATGTTTGGAAATATCTATGAATCCAATTAAATGAAAACTCATCAGTATCTATATACAAGTTGGATACAGTCAACCAACCCGTTGACCTCTCATTTCTATGCTTACAAATTTACAAAACAAGTCTGACAAAAGACGGTCCCAAATATCATAATTGGGCTGAATCTCAATTAGGTTTCAAGTCCACATGCAAAGAATAGAGAGTAGTGAGGGTCTCTTAACACCATCCTGGGGTCACTATTATAGCCTAGAGCATGTTGGTCTCAGTCTCTTTCATTTGAGAGTCAGTCCTTATTCTTGTGCTGCGTAAATGACCCTAACCAGTATTTACCAGTTAAAAACTTTGTTTTGACAGTCTAGTAGGCACAAATGAGAATTTTTATTGTGCTTATATAAACAAACCATGAGGCTGGAAAAGAACAGCCAACATAGGCATGGTGATCCACAGTCCTTATTGGATCTTAACCAGTTTGCCAGAACATACTTTAACAATAAGAAAGGTCTGCACAGCCAAATAAGGATTGAACACTGCAATGTCTGGCTTCACATTCTACTGCCTCCAGTCCAAGAAAATTACAACAAAGGCCTGTGGTTCTAAAAGCATAGAAGAGAGGCTTAGACAGAAACATGTAGAGAGAAACAGCAGTAGGTAAAACTCGCCAAACAGCTAAACTTGGGGTTTTCTGGGTCTCTGAGAAATAAAATAATTTCATCCTGAAAATAAGGGGGAACAGAATTAGCAAGACAACATTGATTTGTGAGGAAGGACAACTATATTTGTAAATAATAAAGAGCTTACAATACAGCCTCCTCTGAATTTTTATTTCTTTATTTTTTTTGAATTTTTAGACTACTTCAGTTACAACAGCATTATCACTACCAACAAAGCGAAAAATAGATCACAAGACATGGAAATTAATTGTTATAGCAGGCATGTATACGAAGACCTTCATTTATTCAGAATCAAGAAATTTAGTTGATTTTAGACTATAGATAAATAAGAGGAAATAAGACTATTTAGAAATAAGAGATTTAACGTGGTATAACCATGATATTTCAGCACAATTTAAATTTATTTATTAAAGACTAGAAAGATTTAACGTGGTATGATCATAATATTTTTAGCATAAAATCACTGTTTTATGAAATTTCTTTTTCTAAAATTTAAAGCTAAGAAATTGTGTTATTTATATACATTGTATGTATATATACAAATATATGTAAACTGTTACATACAAAAGCTTTTAGGATAGGCTTAGATTTATAAAAAATTTACAGAGTTTCCAGATACCCTTAGCCAGTTTTCACTATGGTTAACATCCTATGTTAATATGGTACAGCTGTCACAGTGAAGAAACCAACTAATTGGTACATTACTATTATGTCTAATATATTTTAAAAAATAAATGATTATCTTCTATAAATTCATAAGACAGCCAAGTGAATAAAAATTCAGTTGGAATGCTGGACATTTTTGGTATACTGAACTTGCTAGCTCCCAAAGCAGACATCATCTTTCTACACACCACAGAAAGTTTTACTCAATATTTTACTGTCTGTATACAATGCTATAATACAACTGGGCTGGCAGGCAATCTTGGCTGACTGTATAGGTAATTAAAATACTTATAAAAGATGTATAATACTAAGAACCCTCCCATGGCTTCTAGTGGATCAAAGCTACTGTAGTTTGACTATAATAATTCTCCCCATTCAACTGTTTACTCTTTATTTATTGAATCTAAATATTTTAATTATTTAGGATGTTCCTTGACGTTAAATTTTAACTTCAAAAAGAACAAGGAAATCATGTGACCTAGAGATTTATTTTTGTTTAATGTTTCCTATCAGTCTACCTGCTTTAGACTTGAGACTAAAGATCAAACAATTCTCACTTGTTAAAAGATTAATTCACTCCCCTTTTAATTCCTTGTAGGACACACATTTTTATAAATCTCTCTCTCTCACTTTTTATATTAAGACCAGCCTGCCTGCTTGCTTGCCTGCCTGCCTTCCTTTTTCCCAACCTGGACCAAGCAATTATGCAAGGCAAAGGATCAAGGGAAAAGATTTGAAATAAGAGCTCTCTTAAAAACAAAGTTTATTCTGTTAATGCCAGTTAATGCTGACTCTGAGAGATATGAGAGATACACAACACTCTTCCAACTAGGTAAGAAGACAGATTTGAACTGTAAACCTATCAGCAAGAGCCCATAATCTGCTTGCCAACCATTCTTCATGTTTCCCAATATTTTAAATTTATATTATGTACACTTTCAAGAACAGAAACAAGCAGAGGCACAAAGAGGGCTTAGGGGGCCTCTGATCCTCCCATAATCTCCACCAGCTCTTGACAAATGGTAACAGCAGCATCCTTTGATTTGGACCACTCAGCATCTAATACCACATATGAACAAAAGCACCTTCAGAAAACTTAGAAACACATTATTATTATTTATAGAAATATAAATAAAATCAAGATTTTTCAATGTAAATAAAGCTTTAAGATCCTTCTCAATGGATAGCCCCCCTCCATGGCTCTAGCCCCTCCTTTATCAAAATTCTAGAGAAAATACTAGTAGGAACAAATCATAATATTAGCACAGGAAAACTTAGGAAACAAAACCAAAGAATCTGTAGTCACAGAGCAGTTTGTGGTTTCAATGGCCTAGTTCTGGAATAGAAGACTGTGGTTAAGTCTGAGCTCCCCAAATCAAAAGCTGCACAGGAAAAAAGTTCTAGTCCCTTGGGCTTTCTATGGACCAGACTAGGTTCTGCAGCGTTGGGACTCATTATCGTTACCTGCCACCAAATCTGTCTATGCAAGCTGTGATTTCTGCAACCAGAGCTAGCTCCAGAAGTACAGCGACTTCTACAGTTCCTTATAATTGAAGACAAGCCTCAAAAAGGACCATTCTCAAGACTAAGGCGGTATTAGGTAATACTACTGGGACTAAGATAGATTCCCAGCAACACAGGTTATGTGTCAGTTTATAGAAGGGCCCCCAATATACACATTTTATACATGCAATCCGACAAAATCTTAAGTTTTTAAAATATATTTTCTGTGAAACCATTAATTGGTCACTAACCATACATTAAACACCACAGTGAAAAATCTAGGTACCTGGGCTACTTCCAAAGGTGGTGGTTTAGTCACTAAGTCATGTCTGTCTCTTGCGACCCCATGGACTGTACCCTGCCAGGCTCCTCTGTCCATGGGATTCTCCAGGCAAGAATACTGGAGTGGGTTGCCATTTCCTTCTCCAGGGGATCTCCCCAAAACAGGAATCGAACCCAGGTCTCTTGCATTGCAAGTGGATTCTTTACCTACTGAGCTACAAGGGAAGCCCTACTTCCAATAGTCCTTAATAACTGCTCTGCCCTCTCTTTCTGCTCCTACTCCAATAGCCACCAAAAGGAAAAGAGAGAGGGGAAAGAAACCAAAAGCCATGCAGAGATATAAATTAAAAAGTCAGGACTCAGAATCATATGCTAAGAAGCAAAAGAAATGCCTTTCGACAAGCGTATTCTTAGGAGCACACGGCAAGCGAAAACTGACGAAAGTTTAAAAACAGACCTTCAGTCTGTAAGTTTCTCCTGAACAAAACAGGATTTATAATGGGTACTCTCAACAAAAAAATGCACAGGAGGGTGGAAAACCAGTACATTATTTCCAGGAACTTTACACCTTTGTTTCCTCAGTCCCTTCATGCTTGGGCTCTAACAAGTGCGGTATTTTGCTAAATGCCTCTGAATAGCATGTCTGACTTGATAAAATTCATACACCTCCCTTAAATCAGTATAATGTATTTTTGGCTAAAGTTCTGCACACAAGGGTTTCTCATCAGTACTTTGTTTACCTTCAGGAAAGAAGCAGATGGAAAAAGCAGAAGGCAGTAAGCTGTGTACTTTAACATAAGCCAAATGCTACTAAGCCTTTATCTAGGGTCTATTAGCCTTGGCAGTATTTGTTTAAATCTCATTCAGGCAGATCTCAGAAAAGGGACGAAGCTTATTTATGTTCTTTTTCAAGTCTCACCTTTCATGACATCATGGAATCCATGCAGAGCAGCACCAACATTTGTTAACACACAACTGTAGTTTGTCCGAAGGAGTCCATCTGGCTCTGTACCTAGGAAACCAAGATCACAGACCTAAGCACTGTCCCAGAGGACTTCACCCAAAACACTGAGCCCACCATCTTCTCTCCACCCTTGGGAAGAGAATCAGTATCACTTGTGACATGTTGAACATAATGGCTCTCAAAATTCCTGCAGACACATGCAGACAGAATGGTGATGATTACAGACACCTAAACTGATCTGGAGCGACAGCGGTGCAGCACTGGAGCGACTGTGAGGAGATACTTCACGTCCAGGGGCAGAGATATAATGGCCATCGGAGGTAAATCCATCCATCCCAGTCCATTTTAGTTCGCTGATTCCTAAAATGTCGACGTTCACTCTTGCCATCTCCTACTTGACCACTTCCAATTTGCCTTGATTCATGGACCTCACAAAGAAGATCCCTATGCAATATTGCTCTTTACAGCATTGGACTTTGCTTCTACCGCCAGTCACATCCACAACTGGGTGTTGCTGTGGTTCCGTCTCTTCATTCTTTCTGGAGTTATTTCTCCACTAATCTCCAGTAGCATATTGGGCACCTACTGACGTGGGGAGTTCATCTATCAGTGTCCTATCTTTTTGCCTTTTCATACTGTTTATGGGGTTCTCTAGGCAAGAATACTGGAGAAGGCGATGGCACTCCACTCCAGTACTCTTGCCTGGAAAATCCCATGGACGGAGGAGCCTGGTGGGCTGCAGTCCATGAGGTTGCTAAGAGTTGGACATGACTGAGGGGCTTCACTTTCACTTTTCACTTTCATGCATTGGAGAAGGAAATGGCAACCCACTCCAGTGTTCTTGCCTGGAGAATCCCAGGGACGGGGAGCCTGGTGGGCTGCAGTCTGTGGGGTCGCACAGAGTTGGACATGACTGAAGCGACTTAGCAGCAGCAGGCAAGAATACTGGAGTGGTTTGCCATTCCCTTCTCCAGTGACCCACATTTTGTCAGAATTCTCCACCACGACCCGTACATGGCATAGTTTCATAGTTTCATTGATTCAGACAAGACTGTGGTCCATGTGATCAGATTGGTTAGTTTTCTATGATTGTGGTTTTCAGTCTGTCTGCCCTCTGATAGAGAAGGATAAGAGGCTTATGGAAGCTTCCTGATAGGAGAGACTGACTGAGGGGGAAACTGGGTCCTGTTCTGATGGGCAGGGCCATGCTCAGTAAATCTTTAATCCAATCTTCTGTTGATGGGTGGGGCTGTGTTCCCTCCCTGTTATTTACCTGGGTGCAAACTATGTTAGAGGTAATGAAGATAATGGTGACCTCTTTCAAAAGGTCCTTTGCAGGAACTGCTACACTCAGTGCCCCTAACCCTGCAGCAGGCACCGCCAACCACTGCCGACCCATGCCTTCACCAGAGACTTGGATTCTCCTGGGCAAGTCTGGGTCAGTCTCTTGTGGGGTCACTGCTCCTTTCTCCTTGGTCCTGGTGCACACAAGGTTTTGTTTGTGCCCTCCAAGAGTCTATTTCCCAGTCCTGTGTAAGTTCTGGCAGCTCTATGGTGGGGTTAATGGCAACCTCCTCCAAGAGGGCTTATGCCATACCCAAGTCTGCTGCACCCAGAGCTCCTGCCCCTGTGGCAGTCCACTGCTGATCTGTACCTCCACAGGAGACGCACAAACACAGTTCTGCCTCAGTCTCTGTGTGGTTTCTGGGTCCTGGTGCACACAAGGCTTGTTTGAGCCCTCTGAGCATCTCTGGCGGGAATGGGGTTTGATTGTAAATGTGAACTCACCCCTCCTACCGTCTTGCCGGGGCTTCCCCTTTGCTCTTGTATGTGGGGTATCTTCTCACAGCTGCTCCAATGCTGCACAGCCGCAGCTCCAGCACCTACTGTCTTGCTGAGGCTTCTCTGACCTTGGACGTGGAGTATCTCATGAGTGAGAGTGAAAAAGTTGGCTTAAAGCTCAACATTCAGAAAACTAAGATCATGACATCTGGTCCCATCACTTCATGGCCAGTGGATGGGGAAACAATGCAAACGGTGACAGACTTTATTTTTTGGGCTCCCAAATTAATGCAAATGGTGACTGAAGTCATGAAATTAAAAGACACTTACTCCTTGGAAGAAAAGTTATGACCAAACTAGACAGCATATTAAAAAGCAGGGACATTACTTTGCCAACAGAAGTCCATCTAGTCAAAGCTATGGTTTTTCCAATAATCATGTATGGATGCAAGAGTTGGACTATAAAGAAAGCTGAGCTCCAACTGAGCTCCAAAGAATTGATGCTTTTGAACTGTGGTGTTGGAGAAGACTCTTGAGAATCCCTTGGACTGCAAGGAGATTCAACCAGTCAATCCTAAAGGAAATCAGTCCTGAATATTCATTGGAAGGACTGATGCTGAAGCTGAAACTCCAATACTCTGGCCACCTGATGTGAAGAATTGACTCACTGGAAAAGACCCTGATGCTGGGAAAGATTGAAGGCGGGAGGAGAAGGGGACGACAGAGGAAGAGATGGATGAATGGCATCACCAACTCAATGGACGTGAGTTTAAGTAAACTCCGGGAGTTGTTGATAGACAGGAAGGCCTGGCATACTGTGGTCCATGGGGTCGCAAGGAGTCGGACACAACTGAGTGACTGAACTAAAGGGCAGAGAAGCCCCAGCAAGATGGTAGGAAGGGCAAAATCGTGTTTAGAATCA
This sequence comes from Bos javanicus, assembly GCF_032452875.1. Classification (NCBI taxonomy): domain Eukaryota; kingdom Metazoa; phylum Chordata; class Mammalia; order Artiodactyla; family Bovidae; genus Bos; species Bos javanicus. The sequence goes on along the minus strand of NC_083878.1, from coordinate 30,681,267 downwards.
AACCCCATACCTGCCAGAGATGCTCAGAGGGTTCAAATAAGCCCTGTGCATACCAGGACCCAGAGACCACACAGAGACTGAGACAGAACTGTGTTTGAATGTCCCCCGAGGAGGTACGGGGTCAGCACTGGACTGCTACAGGGGCAGAGGTTCTGGGTGCAGCAGACTTGGGTATGGCATAAGCCCTCTTGGAGGAGGTCGCCATTAACCATAGAGCTGCCAGAACTTACACAGGACTGGGAAATAGACTCTTGGAGGGCACAAACAAAACCTTGTGTGCACCAGGACCAAGGAGAAAGGAGCAGTGACCCCACAAGAGACTGACCCAGACTTCCCCGGGGATGTCCAGGGGTCTCCAGCGGAGGTGTGGATCAGTGGTGGCCTGCTGCAGGGTTAGGGGCACTGAGTGCAGCAGTGCCTGCATGGGACCTTTTGAAGGAGGTCACCATTATCTTCATTACCTCCACCAGAGTTTGGCATCAGGTTAAACAACAGTGAGGGAACACAGCCCCACTCATAAACAGAAAATTGGATTAAAGATTTACTGAGCGTGGCCCTGCCCATCAGAACAAGACCCAGTTTCTTCCTCAGTCTCTCCCATCAGGAAGATTCCATAAGCCTCATATCCTTCTCTATCAGAGGGCAGACAGACTGAAAACCACAATCACAGAAAACTAACCAATCTGATAACATGGACTGCAGTCTTGTCTAAATCAATGAAACTATGAGCCATGGTGTCTAGGGCCACCCAAGATGGACGGGTCATAGTGGAGAGTTCTGACAAAATGTGGGTCACTGGAGAAGGGAATGGCAAAACACTTCAGTATTCTTGCCTAGAGAACCCCATAAACAGTATGAAAAGGCAAAAAGATAGGACACTGAAAGATGAACTCCCCAGGTTGCTTGATGCCCAATATGCTACTGGAGATCAGTGGAGAAATAACTCCAGAAAGAAGAAAGAGACGGAGCCAAAGCAAAAACGACACCCAGTTGTGGATGTGACTGGTGGTAGAAGCAAAGTCCAATGCTGTAAAGAGCAATATTGCATAGGAATATAGAATGTTAGGTCCATAGAGTTAGTGTTAGTTGCTCAGTGGTGTCCGACTCATTGTGACCCCACAGACTATAGCCTACCAGTCTCCTCTGTCCATGGGATTTTCCAGGCAAGAATACTGGAGTGGATTGCCATCCCCTTCTCCAGAAGATCTTCCTGACCCAGGAATCAAACCATGGTCTCCTGCATTGCAGGAGAACTCTTAACCCTTTGAGCTACAGGGAAGATCTGTTAGGTCCATGAATCAAGGCAAATTGGAAGTGGTCAAAGAGGAGATGGCAAGAGTGAACATTAACATTTTAGGAAACAGCAAACTAAAATGGACTGGAATGGATGAATTTAATTCAGATGACCATTATATCTACTACTGTGGGCAAGAATCCCTCAGAGGAAATGGAGTAGCCATCATAGTCAACAAAAGAGTCTGAAACGCAGTTCTTGGATGCAATCTAAAAAATGACAGAATGATCTCTGTTCGTTTCTAAGGCAAACCATTCAATATCACAGTAATCCAAGTTTACGCCCCAACCAGTAATGCTGAAGAAGTTGAAGTTGAACAGTTCTATAAAGACCAAAAAAACCTTCTAGAACTAACATCCAAAAAAGATGTCCTTTTCATTATAAGGGACTGGAATTCAAAAGTAAGAGTGAAGAAATACCTGGAGTAACAGGCCAATTTGGCCTTGGAGTACAGAATGAAGCAGGGCAAAGGCTAACAGAGCTTTGTCAAGAGAATGCACTGGTCATAGTAAACACTCTTTTCCAACAACGCAAGAGAAGACTCTACACATGGACATCACCAGATGGTCAATACCGAAATCAGACTGATTATATTCTTTGCAGCCAAAGATGGAGAAGCTCTATACAGTCAACAAAAACAAGACCAAGAGATGACTGTGGCTCAGATCATGAACTCCTTATTGCCAAATTCAGACTTAGATTGAAGAAAGTAGGGAAAACCACTAGACCATTCAGGTATAACCTAAATCAAATCCCTTACGATTATACAGTGGAAGTGACAAATAGATTCAAGGGATTAGATCTGATAGGCAGAGTGCCTGAAGAACTATGGATGGAGGTTCATGACATTGTGCAAGAGGCAGTGATCAAGACCATTACCAAGAAAAAGAAATGCAAAATGGCAAAATGGTCATCTGAGGACAACCAAATAGCTGTGAAAAGAGAAGCCAAAGGCAAAGGAGAAAAGGAAAGATATACCCATTTGAATGCAGTTCCAAATAACAGCAAGGAGAGATAAGAAAGCCTTCCTCACTGATCAATGCAAAGAAATAGAGGAAAACAATAGAATGGGAAAGACTAGAAATCTCTTCAAGAAAATTAGAGATACCAAGAGAACATTTCATGCAAAGGTGTGCACAATAAAGGACAGAAATGGTATGGACCTAACAGAAGCAGAAGATATTAAGAGGTGGCAAGAATACACAGAACTCCTCGTACAAAAAAGATCTTCATGACCCAGATAATCACGATGGTGTGACCACTCACCTAGAGCCAGACACCCTGGAATCCAAGTCAAGTGCACAAAGCTAGTGGGGGTGATGGAATTCTAATTGAGCTATTTCAAATCCTAAAAGATGATGCTGTAAAAGTGCTGCAGTCAATATGTCAGCAAATTGGAAAACTCAGTAGTGGCCACAGGACTGGAAAAGGTCAGTTTTCATTCCAGTCCCAAAGAAAGGCAATGCCAAAGAATGCTCAAAGTACTGCACAACTGCACTCATCTTACATTCTAGCAAAGTAATGCTCAAAATCCTCCAAGCCAGGCTTCAACAGTACATGAACTGTGAACTTCCAGGGATTTAGAAAACGCAGAGGAACCAGAGATCAAATTGCCCACATCTGTTGGATCACTGAAAAAGCAAGAGAGTTCCAGAAACACATCTGCTTTATTGACTACACCAAAGCCTTTGACTGTGTGGATCACAACAAACTGTGGAAAATTCTTAAAGAGATGGGAATCAGGCACCACCTGACGTGCCTCTTGAGAAATCTGTATGCAGCCCAAGAAGCAATGGTTAGAACTGGACATGGAACAACAGACTAGTTCCAAATCAGGAAAGGAGTTATGTCCAGGCTGCATATTGTCATCCTACTTATTTAACTGCCATGCAGAGTACAGCATGAGAAATACTGGACTGAATAAAGCATGAGCTGGAATCAATATTGCTGAGAGAAATATCAATAATCTCAGATATGCAGATGACACCACCCTTATGGCAGAAAGCAAAGAAGAACTAAGAGCCTCTTGATGAAAGTCAAAGAGGAGAGTAAAGTTGGCTTAAAACTCAACATTCAGAAAACTAAGATCATGGCATCTGATCCCATCACTTCATGGCAGATAGATGGGGAAACAATGGAAACAGTGACAAACTTTATTTTTGGGGCTCAAAAAGCACTGAATATCCTGATTGCAGCCATGAAATTAAAAGACGCTTGCTCCTTGGAAGAAAAGTTATGACCAACCTAGATAGCATATTAGAAAGCAGAGACATTATTTTGCCAACAAAGGTCTGTCTCGTCAAAGCTTTGGTTTTTCCAGTAGTCATGTATGGATGTGAGAGTTGGACTATAAAGAAACCTGAATATCAAAGAACTGATGCTTCTGAACTGTAGTTTTGGAGAAGACTCTTGAGAGTCCCCTGGACAGCAAGGGGATCCAACCAGTCCATCCTAAAGGAAATCCATCCTGAATATTCACTGGAAGGACTGATGCTGAAGCTGAAACTCCAATACTCTGGCCACCTGATGTGAAGAACTGACTCATTTGAGAAGACCCTGATGCTGGGAAAGATTGAAGGTGGGAGGAGAAGGAGACAACAGAGGGCGAGATGGTTGCATGGCATCACCGACTCAATGGACAGAAAGTTTGAGTAAGCTCCAGGAATTGGTGATGGACAGGAAGGCCTGGTGTGCTGTAGTCTACGGGGTCGCAAAGCATCTGACACAACTGAGCGACTGAACTAAACTGAACTGAAATGGATTCGGATCCCCCATGTCCACAGTTAGTAATGGTTAAGAATCAAAATTAAACTGCAGGATTATGTCTTTCATGATCTCTATGAAATGAAAAGTCTTTGTGAATTTCACCTGTTACTACAGAACACATTTCTCATTTTGTTCTTTTCCCTACATATTACTGTTTGCTGAACATCACTAAAAACACTGTTATTCAAACATCATAATTCTAATTCCAGCATGACAGAATAAGCAAGCTCCTCATATCCACTCTCCAGCCCAACTGATGAAAATTATTTAAAAACAACCACTTAAAACTCTGGAAATTATCTTAAGGGCATCCAGCTAATGAAGAAACAGTTACTCAAGAAAATCTGTATCAATTCAGTGACAACAACAACCATCTGTGGTATCTGAACCAGAACCCACTCCCTACCCCTGGCCAGTCAGTGAGCTAGCAATCCCAGTACAGAGAGTGCAGCAAAGAACACCAGACTCCCTCGCCCCTAATTCAGTAGAGAGCCTCATTCCTAATCCTGCTCTCAGCTCCCTGTTGCTGAGGCTAAATTCTAGTTAAGTATGACTCAGGGGTGGGGGTTCTCTTCTTTCACCCAGCCCTGACTTGTGGGATGCTGAGAATCTGTGGCCATGAACACCCTGGCTCCAGCTCAGTAAAAGGAGTTCCTCGCTGAAAGAGGCAAGTAGAAGCGACTGGGGGCTGCCTCCCTCTCCATGGAGTACTCCGCTATACCTACAGGGATGTCACTCTAAGAGAAGTATATCATTGTCCTCACCCCCAGCACAGAACTATGGCTCAGAGCTTTAACCCAAGGGAGAAAAGAGTTATTTAAACAGAAAACTCTGAATCTCTTCCCAAAGGAATTGACTTTATTCACAACAGACTACGGAGAAGTTCAAGCCCAGGGGTACCCTCAAAAATAATGGCACCTGTGCTGAAGGTAATTAGGAGGAAATTGGTAGGTTCATTAGAGATATAGGGTAAACAGACAAGGATGATCAATCAATTCTTAACAAGGGTGCCGAGACCATTCAATATGGAAGAAACAGTCTTTTCAATAAATGGTACTGAGACAACTGGACAGTCATATGCAAAAGATGAAGCTGGACCTTTACCTCACACTATATACAAAAATTAACTCAAAATGGACCAAAGACCTAATGTAAGAACTAAAAGTATAAAACAAAAGAAAACCTAAGGGTGGGCAAGAATCCCTTAGAAGAAATGGAGTAGCCCTCATGGTCAACAAAAGAGTCCAAAATGCAGTACTTGCATGCAATCTCAAAAATGACAGAATGATCTCAGTTCATTTTCAAGACAAACCATTCAGCATCCCAGTAAACCCATGTCTATGCCCAAACCACTAATGCCAAAGAAGCTGAACGGTTCTATGAAGACCTACAAGACCTTCTAGAACTAACACCAAAAAAAGATGTTCTTTTCTTCATAGAGGACTGGAATGCAAAAGTAAGAAGTCAAGAGACATCTGGAGTAACAAGCCAAGTTTGGCCTTGGAGTACAAAATGATACCTGAAGTAAGAGGCAAACTTGGCCTTGGAATACGGAATGAAGCAGGGCAAAGGCTTAACAGAATTTTGCCAAGAGAATGCACTGGTCATAGCAAACACCCTCTTCCAACAATGCAAGAGAGGACTCTAAACATGGACATCATCAGATGGTCAATACCAAAATCAGATTGATTATATTCTTTGCAGCCAAACATGGAGAAGATCTATACAGTCAGCAAAAGCAAGACCTAGAGCTGACTATGGCTCAGATCATCAGCTTCTTGTAGTAAAATTCAGGCTCAAATTGAAGAAAGCAGGAAAAACCACCAGGCCATTCAGGTATGACCTAAATCAATACACAGTAGAGATGATGAACAGATTCAAGGGATTAGATCTGGTCAACAGAGTGCCTGAAGAACTATGGAAGGAAGTTTGCAACATTGTGCATGAGGTGGTGACCAAAAGGATCCCCAAGAAAAAGAACACAAGCAGGAAAAATGGTTGTCTGAGGAGGCCTTACAAATAGTTGAGAAAAGAAGAGGAACAAAAAGCAAAGTAGAAAGGGAAAGATATAACCAACTGAGTGCAGAGTTCCAAAGCATAGCAAGGAGAGATAGAAGAGCCTTCTAAGCAATGGCGAACGTATACATCGTATTAAAAACCACAGCTATTACTTTGCCAACAAAGGTCTGTATAGTCAAAGCTATGGTTTTTCCAGTAGTCATGTACGGATGTGAGAGCTGAATCATACAGAAGGTTCAGCACCAAAGCATTGATGCTTTCGAACCATAGTGCTGGAGAAGACTCTTGAGAGTTCTCTGGACAGCCAGGAGATCAAACCAGTCAATAATAAAGGAAATCAACACTGAATATTCACTGGAAGGACTGATGCTGAAGCTGAACCTCCAATCTGAACCTCCAATACTTTGGCCACCTGATGTGAAGAGCTAACCCCCTGGAAAAGACACTGATGCTGGGCAAGATTGAGGGCAAGAGGAGAAGGGGGAGACCGAGGATAAGACAGTTGGATGGCATCATCGACTCAATGGACATGAGTTTGAGCAACCTCTGGGAGATAGGATAGGGAAGCCTGGAGTGCTGCAGTCCATGGGGTCACAATACGACTGAGTGACTGAACAACAAGTCTTAGTCACTAGACCACCAGGGAAGTCCCTGTACATTCTTAATTTAACTCATTTACCTTCATTTTATAAGTGGGAAAACAGAAGCAGAAAAGTAAAGCGATTTGCCCAAGGCCATAAATGTATAAAGGGCTGCAGGATATGAATCCAAGTTTTTCTGGTCCCAGATCCCAGGCTCTTCTCACTCAAACATGCCAAACAGCCTCCTTTCTCCAACTTCTTGTACTCTAAGTTCTTCACATTGAACCATGAGTAACAAAGACACTTACTTGGCAAGGCAAGAAGGGCAATGTAAGTCTGCAGCTTCTCAAACACAGCTGTCATCTTTTTCATGTCCTGGGACAGCTCTAGATTCCTGGCTCGTAATGCAGACGTGCAAAGGGAAGCTTCACATTCTTCTTCTAGGCTAGGAATGGGCAGAGTTTATAAAAGTGAGCATCCCGAATGATTTTCAATCAGCTATAAGAAACTACCTAAATTGTCAAACATCTATATCCAAAGAGAGAATGAACCAAAAAAAGAAACTTGAGCTCACTGACAAGGTTCCATTTTGTTATATCATCATGTACACACTGGCTTCCTCCAATGCCAATGAAGCAAAAGACGACTAAATGGAAGAAAAGGTGCTCACTGTCTTCCATCCTGAGAGCAGCACAAAAATGCTTCCTTCAAAATATTTTCAGGAGAAAAATACTTCATAGGCTGAATTTCTAAAGAGAATTAAATAGGAACTGGGAGAGAGAATCAGTAAGAAACCTTTTTCAGTGAGTTGTTTAGTCACTAACTCATGTCCGACTCTTTGTGACCCCATAAACTGTAGCTCGCTAGGTTCCTCTGTAGTGGGATTTCCCAGGCAAGAATACTGTTGTGGGTTGTCATTTCCTTCTCCAGGGGATCTTCCTGACCCACGGATTGAACCTGTCTCCTGTATTAGCAGGCGGATTCTTTATCACTGAGCCACCAGGGAAGTGTATGTAATTTCAAAAGTCAGACAGATTGGAAAAACCAATCTATAAGCGCAATATAAAAGTAATTCCTTAACATTCATAAAAATATAACCATTTTCCATTTTAAATGGTGCTTGGGAAAACTTAATTATAAGGTTAAAAACTATGTAGACTCTTAAGAGTACTTATTAAAATGTGCAATAATCAAGTAAAATGCTTTTTACACAAAGCTAGAAAAGTTATTAGCACAAGAATGATATGCTTGTGATGTGATATCAAGAATCACATCCATTCCCTTGACCTTGACACTTCTGCTCTATTTATTTATAGCAGACAGCTTCATTCAATACTAAACCCATTTATTACTAATGAACATGTTATCTTGCCAACTAGAGTGGTATTTAAACCAATGGCAAAAAAATTGCCTAAAATACATGAAAATCTGATAAGGTAGGGCTGAAAGCATATGCGACAGAACATTCCCAAGAATAGGAATCTTAGATCAAGAAAGGACTTACCCAGCGTTTCTAAAAATGTAATAGTGAAAAAATAAATTAAGATAAAATAAAAATGCATTAACTCTTTCAAGTAGTAAACACCACTTTTACAATGGTTCTTACAATCTTTTAAACATAAGCCGAATCAATAAGGTATATTCAATTCAGTGTTAAACTTTCAGAGTCAATTTTCAGAAAAACTTCAATTATACTGAACTAAAACATTTAAGGATCTGAAGGAAACTATAATTCACAATTATGAGCTCATAATTCCCTGAGCCCTAAAATTCTGTCATGTGCACAAATCATAGAATTCAGTTACTAAAATACCTTGTTAGGTTAGAATTAGGAAATAAGATGGTTCTTAACATACATAAATTTTTTAATAACAAAATTTCATATTTTTGAAAAGCTAAACCTACTACTTTAGTTTATAAGGACTAAAAAACTACAATTACTTGTATATTTTCAGTATCTATAAGCTTTTCATCTATGTTTTTCCTAAACCTTGTTTTGCAATCTACTATAATACCTATGGGCTTCCCAGGTAGCTCAGCAGTAAAGAATCTGCCTGGCAATGCAGGAGACAGGTTCAATCCCTGGGTCGGGAAGATGCCCTAGAGAAGGAATGGCAACATACTCCAGCATTCTTGCCTAGAGAATCCCCAAGGACACAGGAGCCTGTCAGGCTACAGTCCACAGGGTTGCAAAAAGTCAGCCATGATTTAGGGAATAAACAACAACAATAATAATACATATCAATAATAGTACATATATGTTCTTATTTCTCTTATTTCCAGTTGCATTATTCTTCGCCTTTTTTAAAGACTAGATCTCAGGATTAAAAGATTTAGATGAATTAGGAGTCTTTGTAGTTTTACATCAAAAGTATCAAAATATACAATCAGTAGTCTCAAATTTTCAGTTATATAAATTATTTTCTCTTGCCTTTTCAGGAATGTTTAAGATGCAATATTTAAGGTTACTAAATGACTCATCCTATGAGGGCTGGAGGATGTACAGTTTTTATTTTATAACTTAAATCACCAATAGTAAAAACAGCATACTATTTAAAAGAAACCTAAGGATTACAGATTCAAATATAGAGGTTAACTATTGTATTACCCCCATCTAGACGTTTTCAATAAAAGGGTAACAATACCCAAAACTATTTCCTTTAATAAATGTGTCATTCACAATCACTAAAAATACTGGTTCATGTTGCATTACATGGTTATTGCACTGATCACAGTTCAAAACTATTGAAGAAACTCTAGCTGAGAAACTACAATTCAGTTTTCTTAAATATAAGTTTGTGCTGCTCAAGCCATGATTTTCCTTTTTCACAAACATCCAAATTGGTTGTAGTGCAAAAAGGTCAGGCAGAGCTCAAGAGGCACAAGTTGTTACTTTATTAACTCCAGCACAGCTCAGATGACACCTCACAATTCCCCAAGCTCCCTGGCCCAGAACAGTAAGTACCTTTTTAATTGATAAGGAAGAATCTTCCTAAGAAAACATATGTAAGAGGTTAAATGCTCTGAAAAAGTTTTCAATTTCACAGTTGTCTCCTGGAAAAGAAAAACAATTTCAAGATTAATAATTTTGTTTGATAAAGAAGCACTCCCACTTCCAGAAGTAAAGCAGAAGTAAATTACCAGGACGGTTACAGTATCCTCAGTAATACTTTCAAATAAATGAAGCATTCCTTCCTCAAGAGGGCGGACGTAAGATGCATTTTCATGAAGATACTGTGAGAACTAAATAGGAGAAGAATTCTGAGTTAAGTCACTGGAAAATAAAGGATATCAAAACATCTGTAAATGGACCCACTGAGTTATAAACCTTAATACTTTTGCAAACTTTTTTTTGGGAAATTTGACTAAATTTTACACAAAGTTCCCTCTAACAATATCAGATACTAAACCCAAGTGCCCATTCCATGGCAAAGTGACAAACCAGCAGACGGATGATATAATTAACAACTGGGCATGAGGCAAGTGGGGAGGGGATACTATTAACAACACACCACCAATAGGCCTTCTTTCCGAAACAACCACTTCTTCATTAGGGATGCAAGTTAATATTAAAAAAAAAAAAAGATTTGATATTTGAGTCAAAACTGTAGGACAGATTTTTGTGTTTACATAAATCGCTGTAGATGGTGATTGCAGCCGTGAAATTAAAAGACGCTTACTCCTTGGAAGGAAAGTTATGACCAGCCTAGATAGCATATTTAAAAGCAGAGACATTACTTTACCAACAAAGGTCCGTCTAGTCAAGGCTATGGTTTTTCCAGTGGTCATGTATGGATGCGAGAGTTGGACTGTGAAGAAGGCTGAGCGCTGAAGAATTGATGCTTTTGAACTGTGGTGTTGGAGAAGACTCTTGAGAGTCTCTTGGACTACAAGGAGATCCAACCAGTCCATTCTAAAGCAGATCAGTCCTGGGTATTCTTTGGAAGGACTGATGTTAAAGCTGAAACTCCAGTACTTTGGCCACCTCATGAGAAGAGTTGACTCATTGGAAAAGACTCTGATGCTGGGAGGGATTGGGGGCAGGAGGAGAAGGGGACGACAGAGGATGAGATGGCTTGATGGCATCACCAACTCGATGGGCGTGAGTTTGAGTGAACTCCGGGAGTTGGTGATGGACAGGGAGGCCTGGCGTGCTGCAATTCATGGGGTTGCAAAGAGTTGGACACGACTGAGCAACTGAACTGAACTGACCTCATTTTTTAAAAACAAGACTTTTGAGTACAGCTTATATTCATTGCATAAAATGTTCAAGGTTAACACATTCTAGGAATGTAGCTATCATCAAAATGAGACTATAAAAACTTTTATAACTGTCATGGATACTGTAATACTCATGAAGAACTAATTCAGTATGAAGAACAGATTCAGAAAAAGATCCCCCAAGCTTTGAGACAATTGAGAAACAAGAAGTTAATTTTTCACATGTGAAATATCTCAGCTTTTTAAATATTGTATAATGGCTCAAATTTTGAGTTCTGTGTATACAAATGTAAAGTCTCATTTTGCAGAAATGTGATTCAACTAGTCCAACTGCAAGCTACACAGACATATGGCCCTGGGAAACTCAGTCTCTCTGGGCTATAAAATAAGTTGAACTCTAAGCTCAGGTATAAAAGTCTACTTTATGATTTTATGAACAAGTCTAAATGCTTTGGTCATCTTTTAACAAATGGTTACTGAATCTTCAATAATAGAGGCTTAACGGAAAAGTCACAGAGGGTCTGTCAGAGATAAAAGTACCAAAGGTAAAATACTGAGAAAAATATGAATTCTTCAGAGTAATGAAATATTTCCATTATGATTAACATATTTGATTCTCACCATGTGAGCATAACATGGTAACAAGCTAAGTAAAATAATGGTGGGAATTCCCTGGCAGTCCAGTGGTTAAAACGCAATGCTTTCACTGCTGGGGCCCAGGTTCAATTCCTAGCTGGGAAACTAAGATCCCACATGCTGCATGGTATGGCCAAAAAAGGCCCCAAAAACAAAAAAATAAAAATAAAATAATGGACAAAGAACCAGGGCGGGGAAAATGCTTTTATATTATAGGAAGCGTAAAAGAAAATATAACTGCCTTAAAATGCTACAGGTCCATCTTCCTTACCCAAGTCATCTGAAAGCTTTTTCCCATGGTGATATTAAAGAGCATTTCAAACTTTAATTTTTATGAACTTCAAAAGGTTTGTGGTGAAAAGTTTTATAGGGAAAAAACACCTACCCCACTTCTCTCCTCCGATGCAAACCATGCTCATTTTTCAAAGCCCAGTCAAATCACCAGAGTCTTCCAGACACTACCACCAACAGCAGTCTCCCCTCCTTGATGACGTCATATTCACTTACTGCCCTGACCACTTATTCACACTTAGGTCTTCTAACATATCCCTCACTATTCCATTTCATAAGAATCTCCATGTTTACCCTGTTTCTTGGCGATAAAGACTATGACTTAGAGTTTCTCCCCACGTCCTCTATAGTACTTGGCTGAAACACAGAACTAGTCTAATAAGTAGCAAGTCTCCAGATTTGTTCAGGGCAGACAAAAGGTATCCTGAGTTAAACGTACCTTCTGATTCAATGGAGATATTGTGTCAATGGCAGAATCAATAGGAAAAATCTGAATCCTCTGTTCTGTATAGGTGTGAAAGTTCAGAAGAGCCTTGACAAGATCTTGAACAAAAGCCAGGGCCTGCCCAGCGATATCCCGCATCTTCAGCTTTAAAATGAGAAAGATACAGTTAAAGTCAACTATCAGGTTATTACGCCCAAACAACTTTATTAAGTCTGCTTTTGGAGAAAACATTTGAACTCTAAAATAATTATGCCTTAAATTCATTTGTTCCCACTTATATTTTAATACTACCATCTAAGTAAAGTAGAAAGCCATCCATATTGGCTAATATACCTCTTCTACTTAACCTAAAGTGCAAAGCCCACCAACCTAAAAGAAACGTATGACAAAAATCAGTGCATCCCACAATTCAGTTTTAATGTTATAAGACAAGAGACAGCAAAAATCTGTATTATTTACAAATTCAAAAAATAGCGTGTTCCACAATTTTTTTAAATGTATGAGAAAAGAAAGTAAAAGTTAAATGCAATGATTTGGTGCACTAAACAGAGACCCAAACAACTAACTGGTGTTTCTGAAAAGTTTGACATATACATTACTGAAAATAAAAACTTCATCTTTACCTGATGTCTCCTATTGTGGACTGGAACATTCAGAGCATTATACTGGCTATATTCTACAAAACAAAAATGGATGTACATTAAGTCACTTTTACATTTACAGAAAAAGAGCTTAACTAAGAAATAATAAATGCTCACCCATTTGCCAGCTCGTCTCCACTCAGCCCCTTCCCTTCCTGACCACTGGGGTGCACTCTGCACAGGCCTCTTTGTACTCTATAACCCTCATTCCCAACAGAGGGGCTCATCCATCCCAACTGGGTCAACATCAGCTTCTCTCCCCAGCTCTAGACTTTTATTTACAAATGTGCACACCAGCAGGTAAAGAGATGCACACCAATCGGTTAGACTATTAAGCCACATCCAAGTTAACCTCCTCATCTCTCCCATAAACCTGCTCCCCATCTGCCTCTCTGATCTCTGTCAACCGCACCACGTCTTTTCCCCACACTGCCTGCTCTCTCTGCCTTGCCTCCTTGCGTCTCCTGACATCTCAGGCTCCAGCCCCCATCCCAGCACACCAGGACTATCACCACAACAGCATCAGTCTCCTTCTCCCATTCCAGTGTAGTCTATACTCTGTTGCCAGATTAACCAAGTGAGTGCACAAATCTCATCAAGACATTTCCAGGGCTTCCCTGGTGGCTCAGTGGTAAAGAATCCGCCTGCCAATGCAGGAGACACAGGTTCGATCCCTAATCCGGAAGAATCCCACGTGCCTCGGAGCTACTGAGCCTGTGCTCTAGAGCCTGGGAGAAGCAACTAAGCCCGTGTGCCGCAGCTACTGCAGCCTGTGCACCCTAGAGCCTGTGCTCTGCAACAAGAGAAGCCCCTGCAATGAGAAGCCCTCATAGCGCAACTAGAGAGTAGCCCCCACTCGCCACAACTAGAGAAAAGCACACGCAGCAGTAAAGACCGAGCACAGCCAAATATAAATAAATAATTTTCTTTAAAAAGGGACATTTCTAAAATCTTCTCCAACAACCTACTGCCTTGTGAATGAAATCCCAAGTCCTCTGCCCTGAACTTGAGGGTCCAGTCCCACCCACCCTTTCAGAACTTACCTATCATTGGCTTCCACATCCCATCCACTCTAGCCTCCAGTCATACTTAACTAATTACTACCGCCAGGCCCTGACAGCACCTTTATCCTACATACCACACTCAATGCAATTCCCTGGCTGGTTCTCCCTCACCTCTCTGACCAATAAAACCTACTTTCACATCCTGGCCCAGCCCAAAGCACACTTCTTCCAGAAGGTTTCCCCAAACAATCCCACCAGCAATAATCACCCTTCCTCTGAAACCCCAAGAAGTTCTTCATGGAATAACTTAGCTTATATTTCATATATTTCTCTATCTTATTCTCCCCCTACTGGACTATAAATTCCTTGAGGGTAGAGATTTTTGTCTGATACATTTTTGCATATCCTATGCAAAATTTAGATCTTCAGCAAATAATCTCTAAATATTTCAGAACTAAAAGTAGTAACTCTACTTGTGAAATGATAAAGACCTAAAATAGGGTGACAACTAGTACTGGAAAAGAAAGGATAAACCCAAAGAGATTCAGACGGAAATGATTAGAATGTGATGACTAAGGATTAAGGAGCAAATGAAACGTCAAGGATTCAAGTCTAGTGGATCAAAGTATGCTGATACTATTTACATTAATGTAGAAAGCAGTAACAGGTGTTGTTTTCAGAGGAATTTAGGTTTTTGATATGATAATGACATATGCTGATTTCAGTTTTAGAACAAACTGCTATTTTTGTCTTTTCTTCCCTCTTTTTTTAGGTCTTTCCTAAGAAAAATTGAGAAGTCAAAAATTAATTTCAATCATATAATTGTAAAAAAGAAAATGTATACCACATTGAATTTAAGTTTCAAACCGTTTTCTTTGTCTTTAAGATTTTGACTTAATACTTGGGCTTCCCTGGTAGTTCAGAAAGTAAGAATCTGCTTGTAGTGCAGGAGACCTGGGTTTGATCCCTGGGTCAGGAAGATTACCCTGGAGAAGGGAATGGCTACCCACTCCAGTATTCTTGCCTGGTGAGTTCAATGGACAGAGGAGCCTGGTGGGCTACAGTCCATGGGGTTGAAAAGAGTCGAACACGACAAAGTGACTAACACTTTCAAACACATACACAGAAGTCAATTTTTTTTTAAAGTTCTCTTTGGTGCTCTTGGTTATGTAAATTACCAGAGCCTTCCCAGGATGAGGGGGAAGCAGGCATACCCAAGTCAGCTCTGGAACTAGCGCTGCGCATTGTCCAAAGGGCAGGAGATATCTGACAGAGAAGATTCACCTCCCACCCATCCCCTTACTCCTCTTCCACCTTGCCGTCCATTGTGATCAGCATTTCTTGTACAAGTATTCAGGTACTTTATGTGCACAGGCTGGTTTTCACGTTGGGATATGTTAAATACATGCAATTGAAAAATGTAGCTTTGGGCTTTTTCCAAGAAGACTAGCTTCAGAATAGTTATGTGACAACTTAAAAATCTCCCTATGAGACATGAGGGTGAAAGCTGATCAAAAGGACAAAAAGAAAGCAACCCTCTGTTGGGCGAGAGAGGTTTTCAGCCAAGTACATTAGAAACTATTTTAATAAGATGGCTATCCTAAAGAAGTTCAGAGTTGCAAATAATGGAAAACTATACATAATACCTACTTGTATCATTAAAAGGTACTTTCTCACTGATGATTGATAAAGATTCTTCTAATCTACTTGACAAATCTTCATGAAGATTCTTTAACTGTAACTGACTGAAAGAAAAAATACAAAGTCATATGATCAACATTTGCATGTTACCTCAATAGCTGGTATCAGGCTTTCAGACTGACAGGCTTATCTGACATCTGTATACCCTTGGTAGTAGAGAGTTGTTTAAAAAAAAAAAGAAGATAAGAAAAATACTAAGTCTTGATTTTAAAGCCCTTGAGACTCCTGCTGAATAACTGGAAGTTGCAAAGAATTTATCACAGTCCCACTATCTTATACAATTTTAAGTTTATTTCCCCAAGCTCAAAATCATCTTAGAGCCATTTCAAACTCATAGATTTTTCTCTTTATAACACAAGTATTTGTTCAAGTATAACAGTAAAATTTTTTAAAGTATTATAGCAGATTTTTACCTTGAGCTCAAAATCTGATCATTTTTGGTTTTGATTCAATTAAGAGTATAGGTACATCATGCATTTTCAGTACAACTAAATTGAAGAACTTCACTTGATTGATCCTATCAAAACCTAAAATATGTCATTTATCAAATAAATGTTGGCACATGCTCTTATCATCCAGAGATAAGTAATATTTTAACAGGTAAATATCTCCACATTAGATTACACAACCTCATTTTATTTAAAAGGTACCATTTTATTAAAATGTTGGGCTTCCCTAGTGGCTCAGCAGTAAAGAATCTGCCTACATGCAGGAGACATAGGACATGTGAGTTCAATCCCTGAGTCAGGAAGATCCCCTGGAGAAGGAAATGGCAAACCACTCCAGTATTCTCGCCTGGGAAATCCCATGGGTGGAGGAGCCTGGCGGGCTACAGTCCCTGGGGTCTCAAAGAGTCAGACACGACTTAGCAACTAAACATTAAAAGGCTAACACCACGATCAACAGTCAGTTTTCCTGCCTTGGACTATGAGAAGACCGTCTCTTTAGAGTAGTCTGCCCCAGAAAGCACCCAGTCCTCAGTGCAGGCGCCCCAGAATGGTATCTGCCACGCCAGAACATCTGCAGGCTGAGGACTGCTGCACAAGCCACTCTGCCAAGAATTTTTAAGGTCCCAGAGATAAAAGAACTGAAAAGGCCCCTAGAAATGACCTACTTCTGTCTCACTGCAAATGTGAGAAAATTGAGACAGAGAAGCTGCTAAACCAAAATTCAGGTCTTCTGATTCTCACTTCAGGGCCCCTTGGAATTCACATTTCCACATACCATTCTTCTGTCCGAAGTCGACATTCCTTGGCCTCCTTTTCTAGAGTCTGAGATTTTACCTAAATTTTAGAAGGAAAAGAAAAGCATAGCACAGGGAACTCTACTCAATGGTCTGTAATAACTTATATGGGGAAAAAAATCTGAAAAAGAATGACTATATGTATATGTATAACTGAATCACTTTGCTGAACACTTGAAACTAAGACAACATTGTATATCAACTATATTCCAATAAAATTTTTAAAAATAAAAAATAAACTATGCCAAACTATATTCCTTGGCTTTCCATTTTGAAATCCTGGAAGTGGTGAAAAATTTTTTCTACTCTTTTTTCTTTTTGGTTTTCCCCTATAAATTTTATATAGCTATTCATTTGAAACTGTGTTCTGTTTGCTAGAAATGTGGTATGACAACCACTATTAGCCAAAATTATATGCATATCTGTCCGTGAGAAAAAAAGAAAAGCAGATGAATCAGGCCACAGATGACAACACGCTGAGTAGACACTGTAGGCTGCAGTCCTGCCTTGAGTGCCTAACTTCTGTTCTCCAAAGCAGGTAGACGATTTACAAAAGCCCAGACTATTTCTGAACAAGCTCTCACCAACAGTGGGGCTTACCTCTAGTTTAGCCTTGTCGTTCTGCAGTTTCTCGATGGTCTCCATGTACTTCCGCGTCAGGCCATCGACCACGGCCTGGTGCTGAGCCGCCTCCATTTCCAGAGTGGACAGCCGACTTCTCAGCTCCGCTTCCACGTGCTTGTGCTGCTCATCAGCTTCAAAAAACTGAAAAGAAAAGATCACGTCTTCTTCTCAGAACCTCCTCATACACACAAATGAAGAGCAAACAATGGCAGTGACTGATCATTGAGTGACTTCCATAAGGTTCCATATGCTCAGTGTGCGAAACTGCACAGGCAAGAGCTCACTGGATCCTCACAGTAGGTCAGAGGCGGTGTTACTTGCAGACCCTCCTTTACAGATGGGGAACCTGAAGCTTCAAGGGGCTACCTAACTATCAACTGTTTCACAGGCACAAACAGACTTCAAAGCCTACATTTCTTCCCCAACCTATCTCATGGACTTCTATTTCAACCTACCTCTGGCACACGGAGAACTAACTCAACTGACCAGTTGAGCACAACTCTTGCTATACTGTTATGCGAACTTCTACAATTAAATAATCAAAATTCAAACAGATGTTACTCCTGTATAACATACTCCTGTGTAATGTAAAGCTCCTTTCCTTAATGAGAATCCTAGCCTATCCCTTCTCCAACAGATCTTCCTGACTCAGGAAATGAACCAGGATCTCCTGCATTGCAGGTGGATTCTTTACCAACCGAGCTATCAGGGAAGCCCAATGAGAATTCAACAGTAATTAAGAATTATGACTACTTCACACAAAATTCATGAGGTCAAAAGTTCATTTTGTAAACATTTTCAAACACTAAGAATGAAAATTTATTTTCCACTGTTTGATTATGCTCACCATTTCACACAAGAAAAAACAGGAGGCAGAGTTGAATACACTATACTATGACTCTTAAAATATGCTGACTGTTTTGGAGTAGACATTGATTACTCAACATTCCATAAATATCTGAAGGCGTGCCATGAGTGAGGCCGTTCTGAGGCTGGGCAGAAAAAGTGACATGGTCTGTACCCTAGTGAGACCTTACAGACTAAAAGGGAAACAGACAAAAACCAACTGTCACAAATTAAAATGATAAGCCCCATCTAAATAATCCATCTAAACATGTCCTATATAAAAGGAAGAGTCCCCATTATACTTCTGTATCACTAACATATAAAGCTATTCAGCTGTTCTCTGAACAAGTGCATATTCAAAGCACACATCCGTATTAAAATGTGAGATCTTAGAAACGAATGAACGACAGTGACGTACATACCCACCAACCACAAGAAACGTTAAAACACCTACCCATATATAAAATACTCTATCCTGGGTTGTTTTTTCCACATTCCAGATCATACAACCCATTTTTTAACTCATACGGAAAAATAGAAGATTTTCTCACTTGTATATGCAACCGTTCATTCTCTTCTATCTTCTTTTGCAGGTCTTCATCAAAGACACTCTTCTGCTCTTGACTCAACTGAGAAGAAGATTCTCCACTTTTCTGATGGAAAGAATAAGTTATGTCCACATAACTGTCACCCTTTAGAGAAACATTCTAAGGTACACAGATTTTCTATCACCTTAGTAGCTTGTCTCTTCTATGTGTTCACGGCTGTCAAACAATCCTGCAAAAGGTGTACAGTCCATCATTTAACTTTTCCTATGTGATATAAGTTGGAAATGCAAATACTGCAATGAGCAGAAAAGCTTAAAAGAGAGAGGAAAAAAAGAACAGATAAGGCTCACTATTCTTTGCAGATGAATTTGGGAGTAGTTGTGCTAGAAGACAGAGTAGATCCAGAAAGTCAGCAACATAAATATGTTAATAAATATCATTTTAACAATTGATCTCCCGGTTTAAAAAATGACAGTTTTAGCAATTCCATGAGTCTGAGTTGTTAAACTCCTTTAAGGAATTAACAGCATTCACAAAACTACATTTATACAAAAGTTCACATACATTTCCAATTTTAAAAAATACAGCCTATTATTACAGAGTGAAGTAAGCCAGAAAGAAAAACACCAATACAGTATACTAACGCATATATATGGAATTTAGAAAGATGCTAACAATAAGCCTGTGTACGAGACAGCAAAAGAAACACTGATGTATAGAACAGTCTTATGGACTCTGCTGCAGAGGGAGAGGGTGGGAAGATTTGGGAGAATGGCATTGAAACATGTACAATATCATGTATGAAATGAGTTCCCAGTCCAGGTTCGATACATGATACTGGATGCTTGGGGCTAGTGCACTGGGACGACCCAGAGGGATGGTATGGGGAGGGAGGAGGGAGGAGGGTTCAGGATGGGGAACACATGTATACCTGTGGCAGATTCATTTTGATATTTGGCAAAACTAATACATTTGTAAAGTTTAAAAATAAAATAAAATAAAAATACAAGATAAAGCTATTACAAATAAATAGAAGGAAAAAAGCACAAAACTACCAAAAATACATTCCTTTTGCCCTTATATCAATATTAACTTTTTCTACATAGAAGAATAGCACTATTTAAGAGCCAATAATGAACATTTGTTTTCATGGAATACACACAGAAATGACACTATTCAAGGGACAGCCTAACAATGAAACTGTTCAGACATCAGTCACCACCCTCCTCTGCCTTTCTTGTACTTCACCCCTCACTTAAAATGAAGTCACTTACTGATCCAACGTGAACCCACGATTAGAAGGCCCTCTGAAAATGGAGCAGCTATGTAATAAACAAATACATAAACACCAAATGTGAACACAAGACATACATTCACACAAGGAACACTGCTGAATGACATATTCTGGTTGTTCAGTAATTCCAAATTTGGAAAGTTTTTATTAAAACTAATTCAGAAGTAATTACACCTAAATCTACTGAAACACCCCTGAGAGAGGATCTCATTAACCTGGGGATGAAATACAGATGGCTATTTCCCCTCCCCAAGCGTCTTCCAGAATTTCCACAGCATGTGTATTTTGACAAAGTTTTCCAAGTGATTCTGATACATATCTGTTTTGTACTCTCTGTTCCAATTTCAAGATAAAAAGGAAGTAGTCAAACAGGAGATGGCAAGAGTGAACATTGACATTTTAGTAGTCAGTGAACTAAAATGGACTGGAATGGGTGAATTTAACTCAGACGACCATTATATCTACTACTGTGGGCAAGAATCCCTTAAAAGAAATGGAGTAGCCATAGTTAACAAGAGTACGAATCAAAAACGACAGAATGATCTCTGTTCGTTTCCAAGGCAAACCATTCAGTATCAGGGTAATCCAAGTCTAGGCTCCAACCACTAATGCTGAAGAAGCTGAAAGTTGAACGGTTCTATGAAAACCTTCAAGACCTTCTAGAACTAACACCCAAAAAAGATGTCCTTTTCATTAGAGGGGACTGGAATGCAAAAGTAGGAAGTCAAGAGATACCTAGAGTAAGAGGCAAATTTGGTCTTGGAGTACAGAATGAAGCAGGGTAAAGGCTAACAGAGTTTTGCCAAGAGAACACGCTGGTCATAGCAAACAGCCTCTGCCAATGACACTCCCATTCTACACATGGACATTGCCAGATGGTCAATACTGAAATCAGACTGATTATATTCTTTGCAGTCAAAGATGGAGAAACTCTATATAGTCAGCAAAAACAAGACTGGGAGATGACTGTGGCTCAGATGATGAACTCCTTATTGCCAATATCAGACTTAAATTGAATAAAGTAGGGAAAACCACTAGACCATTCAGTTCAGTTCAGTTCAGTCGTTCAGTCGTATCCGACTCTTTGCAATCCCCATGAATTGCAGCACACCAGGCCTCCCTGTCCATCACCAACTCCCGGAGTTCACTCAAACTCATGTCCATCGAGTCAGTGATGCCATCCAGCCATCACATCTTCTGTTGTCCCCTTCTCCTCAATCCCTTGACCCCAATCCTTCCCAGCATCAGAGTCTTTTCCAATGAGTCAACTCTTCGCATGAGGTAGCCTAAGTATTGAAGTTTCAGCTTTAACATCAGGCCTTCCAAAGAACACCCAGGACTAATCTCCTTTAGAATGGACTGGTTGGATCTCCTTGCAGTCCAAGGGACTCTCAAGAGTCTTCTCCAACACCACAGTTCAAAAGCATCAATTCTTCGGCGCTCAGCTTTTATCACAGTCCAATTCTCACATCCATACATGACCACTGGAAAAACCATAGCTTTGACCAGACGGACCTTTGTTGGCAAAGTAATGTCTCCGCTTTTTAATATGCTATCTAGGTTGGTCATAACTTTCCTTCCAAGGAGTATGCGTCCTTTAATTTCATGGCTGCAATCACCATCTGCAGTGATTTTGGAGCCCAAAAAAATAAAGTCTGACACTGTTTCCATTGTTTCCGCATCTACTTCCCATGAAGTGATGGGACCAGATGCCATGATCTTAGTTTTCTGAATGTTGAGCTTTATAACCTAAATCAAATCCCTTACGATTATAGAGTGGAAGTGACAAATAGATACAAGGAATTAGATCTGATAGACAGAGTGCCTGAAAAACTATGGACAGATGTTCGTGACACTGTATAGGAGGCAATGATCAAGATCATCCCCAAGAAAAAGAAATGCAAAAAGGCAAAATAGTTGTCTGAGGAGGCCTTACAAATAGCTGAGAAGAGAAGCTAAAGGCAAAGAAAAAAGGAAAGATATACCCATTTGAATGCACAGTTCCAAAGAACAGCAAGGAGAGATAAGAAAGCCTTCCTCACTGATCAATGCAAAGAAATAGAGGAAAACAATAGAATGGGAAAGACTAGAGACCTTTTCAAGTAAATTAGAGACACCAAGGGCACATTTCATGCAAAGATGGGCACAGTAAAGGACAGAAATGGTATGGACCTAACAGAAGCAGAAGATATTAAGAAGAGGTGGCAGGAATACACAGAAGAACTATACAAAAAAGATCTTCACAACCCAGATAACAATGATGGTGTGACCACTTATCTAGAGCCAGACATCCTGGAATGTGAACAAAGTGGGCCTTAGAAAGCATCACCACAAACAAAGCTAGTGGAGGTGATGGAATTCTAGTCGAGCAATTTCAAATCCTAAAAGATGATGCTGTTAAAGTGCTGCCCTCAACATGTCAGCAAATTTAGAAAACATGTGACAAAATTAGCAACATGTCAGTGGCCACAGGACTAGAAAAGGTCAGTTTTCATTCCAATCCCAAAGAAAGGCAATGCCAAAGAATGCTCAAACTACTGCACAACTGCACTCATCTCACACACTAGTAAAGTAATGCTCAGAATTCTCCAATCCAGGCTTCAGCAATACGTGAACTGTGAACTTCCTGATGTTCAAGCTGGTTTTAGAAAAGGCAGAGGAACCACAGATTAAAGTGCCAACATCTGCTGGATCATTGAAAAAGCAAGAGAGTTCCAGAAAAACATCTATTTCTGCTTTATTAACTATGCCAAAGCCTTTGACTGTGTGGATCATAATAAACTGTGGAAAATTCTGAAGGAGATGGGAATACCAGAACACGTGACCTGTCTCTTGAGAAATCTGTATGCAGGTCAGGAATCAATAATTAGAACTGGACATGGAACAACAGACTAGTTCCAAATCAGGAAAGGAGTATGTCAAGGCTGCATACTGTCACCCTGCTTATTTAACTTCTATGCAGAGTACATTGTGAGAAATGCCGGATTGGATAAAGCACAAGCTGGAATCAAGATTGCCGGGAGAAATATCAATAAATTCAGATATGCAGATGACACCACCCTTGTGGCAGAAAGCAAAGAACTAAAGAGCCTCTTGAGGAAAGTGAAAGAGGAGAGTGAAGTTGGCTTAAAACTCAACATTCAGAAAACTAAGATCATGGCATCTGGTCTCATCACTTCATGGCAGATAGATGGGGAAACAATAGAAACAGTGAGAGACTTTATTTTCTTGGGCTCCAAAATCACTGCAGATGGTAACTGCAGCCATGAAATTAAAAGATGCTTACTTCTTGGAAGAAAAGCTATGACCAACCTAGATAGCATATTAAAAAGCAGAGACATTACTTTGCCAGCAAAGGTCTGTCTAGTCACAGCTATGGTTTTTCTAGTAGTCATGTATGGATGTGAGAGTTGGACTATAAAGAAAGCTGAATGCTGAAGAATTGATGCTTTTCAACTGTCGTGTTGGAGAAGATTCTCAAGCGTCTATTGCACTGCAAGGCGATCCAACCAGTCCATCCTGAAGGAAATCCGTCCAGAATATTCATTGGAAGGACTGATGCTGAAGCTGAAACTGCAATACTTTGGCTTCCTGATATGAAAAACTGACTCACTTGAAAAGACCCTGATGCTGGGAAAGATTGAAGGCAGGCAGAGAAGGGTATGACAGAGAATGCGATGGTTGGATGGCATCACCAACTCAATGGACATGAGTTTGAGTTAGCTTCAGGAGTTGGTGATGGACAGGGAAGCCTGGCGTGCAGTAGTTCATGGGGTCACAAAGAGTCAGACACAACTGAGTGACTAAACTGAACTGTTCCCCACTTACCTGAAAAATTACCACTCTGGAGAATTCTTCCATGGAGGGGAAATGAGACATAATTATGTCACCATGTCCATCATATCCACATACAGTCCTGGGTACTTTACATGATTCATTTAATCCTGACAACAAACCTGAAAGTCTTTCCCACAACTGAGGCTGCAAGGCTAAAAAACTTGCCTAAGGTCATAGACCTACAAATGGAAGACAAAGAATTCAAATCTGGGCTCAGCTCCAAAGCCTGCACTCTTTCCTCCCCACACACTGCTTCAGAGTTACTGTGAACCTTCTTCCCTCCAACCATTTGTCATCATTGCCTCAGTCCACACATTTTTGGGGTGCTGTCCAAGACTTTTAAAGACTCAGTCCCTAGCTTCTGCCCTTGAAAAAAGAAGCAACTTCTTAACCACAGTATGATCAAAAGTATCAGATCATCCATCTTAGATCAATCAGAATCTCACCTCACTATATAAAACCAGAAGGGAAAGAAATTTATATTTACACCTGGGGACTTAAAGAGAAACACTGTGTTTAAAGGTAAAGCTTAGCACACTCCAGTATCGGGCATGACCTGAAGTCGAAGCAGGAGGGGTGGGTAGGTGACCTCCATGGAGCTTCATGTAGTGAAGAGAATGAGTAAGATGAGCATCAGACAGAAGAGTAAAAGCCAAGAGACTGAAAAAACACAGACCACCAGGGCACTACTCATTCCTCCTGCTCTGATCCACTCTTCGACCAGGGTCCCATCAGGCCTTTGCCTCCTTCCTGAGTAGGCCAGAGATATCAACTGAACAGCCTTCCCACAGCAGTGTCCCACTCCAGGTGGCCAGGCAGGAGTACCAGCCCAGTGTTTTCTCCTGGGATATTGACACAGCAGCCAAGTTTATTGGCTTTGGGGCTGCCACGGTTGGTGTGGCTGGCTCAGGGCTGGCACTGGAGCACTGTTTGGCAGCTTGATCATTGGCTATGCCAGGAACCCATCTCTGAAGCAGCAGCTCTTCTCCTAGGCTCTTTTGGGCTTTGCCTTGTCTGAGGCTGTGGAGCTCCTCTGTTTAATGGTTGCCTTTCTCATCATCTTTGCCATGTGAACCTCCACGGAGGTCACCTACCCATCCCTGCTGCTCCAGGCCATGCCTGGTGGTGGAATGTGCTAAGCTTTACCATTAAACACAATGTTTCTCTAAAATAACAAACAAACAAACAAAACACACACAAACTGAACTCCTAACAATAAAAACAAAGAAAATACATCTGCAGCAAACTTATAAGCCTCATGTATGAGTACTTCAACTGCCACTTCCATAGACAGTGCTTCATATGGACAGCACTTCTCATTCTATCTGCCCTACCTTGAGTTAAATGGCAGCTTAGTATAACTAAAAAAAAAACAGTAATTTTGACCAATGTGAGATATACTATTCATTTTTCTTAGCCACTAAATCAACTATGTGCATGCTGGTTTCTCATAAACTCTTGAAAACTCATTTCCATGTGAAAATGGCTCTAATGCTCCGCGGTCCATGGGATTTTCCAGGCAAGAACACTGGAGTGGGCTGCCATTTCCTTCTCCAGGGGATCTTCCCAACCCAGGGATCGAACCCGGGTCTCCTGCATTGCAGACAGACGCTTTACCATCTGAACCACTAGGGAAGCCCAATAAATACTTAGTATACATTAATAATAAATGTTTGCTTTCTGGACCCAATAACCAGGTGTAATAAACAGACCTTTAGAGTATTTGGAGGCGAGGTCTTCTGCTAAAACCAGGGTGGCCTGGAGATGTCGGCACCTAATGGCAAGGTCCCCCTACCTTGTTTTGACTTGACCTACCTTGTTTTTCTTGCCTCGGGGTTCACTTAGAGCCAGTTCATCTTGAAGGAGCTCGACCCTTTTGGCAAGCTGCAGATTTCGGAATGTCAAACTGTCCATTTCCTGCTGCAGTTTCCTCAGTGATTGATCCTTCATTTTCAGCTGTTCCTACATCAATGTGAAAACAGACCATTCCTTGTAATTTAGTCTTAACATTTAAAAATAATGAAAAAAAATTTTTTTGTTTCACCAAAATATAATCAAAACCTCTTTCTTTAAGGAATTAAAGTTATATGTTTATCATTCTAGTTCCTATGTTTTTTTAGCTCTGTTTGGTGACAAATTCATTTTCTGGTCCAATCAAGCAAATTTAAAAATAAAGCTAAAGAGTATACTACTGAAGTAACATTGATCAACTTAAATATCCACAACAACACACTTTTATATAATGTTGTTATTCATGTGTTTGGTGGTGAGGAGTCACAAAGTCTGAGGCTACAATTTTATAAATTTGAAATTTTAATGAGAACCTCAGACTCACTGATGATGCCCTTCAGGTAAGCAAGAATGGAAGAAATATATTTGTATTCACTTTTTCCTATAAATCCTCCTTGAATTTAAGTCAGTCAAAATGAAGTCTTTTCAATACTCTTTAACTTTAAATTATTCTGATCTGGCAAAGATAAAAATCAAATCAAACAAAAAATCTTTGTTATTATCCTAACAAAGAATATTCTCAGTTCACTTTAAAGTGAAAATAGGAACAAAATCTAAAATGTAAACAACACGTCTTCTACTGACCACGCTGTACTGTGTATATCACAACAAGGTAAGAAAATGGGAAACGAGAAATATTTAAATTTCACTCTATTTTTAAAAATAATATTATTCTAACTATATTTTCCTTATGACATTCTGGTAACTTTGTGTTCACTGGTAATCAAACACAAACGGCTATACACTACCATAAACTGAAAGATCTGTACGTTTACTTTACCTTCATTGAGAAACCACTATAAAGCTAAGAGAGGTCAAGTTTTAATGAACAGGGGATTTTTTTAATTGGAGGATAATTGCTTTACAATGTTGTGGTGGTCTCTGCCGTACATCAACTGAATCAGTCATAAGTGCATATATATCCCGTCCCCCTTAAGCCTCCCTCTCCCACTCCATTCCCCCCTCCCGGTTGTCAGTAGAGCACCAGGCTGGGCTCCCTGTGTTTTAGAGCAGCTTCCTGCTAGTTACCTATTCTACACGTGATAGTGTATATATACGTCAATGCTACTTTCCCAGTTTTGAATAGTGGATTTTGAAACAGCAACCTAAAAACGAGAGCCTAGTTCTGCAATCTGCTGACATTATTTGCATGTTGAGGGCATAGCTAGAGGGGTAGAATATGTTTCCATTAAAGAGAAAAAAAATTTCCTTTTTTATTTTTTGTTTACTAAGTCCTTAATGTTTGCTTGAAGTTCAATGGTAAACATAGGCCCAGCCCATGTCCAAATTATTTTATATTTCAATTTAAGGAAACTCAAATCAATAAATGCTCATTGCATCTAATAACTCACTGAAGATACAAATCTAATATAATCAAAATGCTGACTGCAATGCACAGTTCAATTAAAAGTAATCTCTTTACATCCTTATAATTAATTAATCACTAGGTGACTAATATTCCCCATTAACCAATCATTGATTTCGGAAGACATCCATCCCAATCTCTCTATAAATCCTAGTTCCTGCAATGACAGTGATGACAGTGGCATGTGCCCGCACAGGGTCGTTGTGAAAACTGAGAACACGGGTGCAAGGTGCTGAGTGCAATGCCTGCCTGACACACGGCGAGCACTCAGTGAGAGGGCCTGCTGTCACCATCACCACCACAGCTGCTACCAGCATTAATCAGACACAATCAGCCACAGGAGGGTGTGAAACACCAGTGCAGGCGACTAAGATGAGTTCGGAAATACTTTCCCCAGGGGTAGGTTTTAGACATCATAAGGAAATAGATAATGATCAATTTCTTCAGTGATTTAAACAAAACAGTAACTTAGCTAACAAATTCTGACTATTTATCATCTCAGCTTAAGTGCAGAGAGCGTAGGGTAAGGTACTCTGACCCATCTCAGCCCCGAGTCTGTGCAACAGCACCCAAGGAGGGAGCTCCCCTCAAGAGACAGAGGGGACTAGAGAAGGGTCCAACACTAGCCAAGTGAAAGGACGCATCTCACGATCCTGGTGACTGTTCGTGTGTCACTGGTCGCGGGCTACTCCGGAAAGACAGAAAAGTAAAGGGACTCCTAAGCCCTTTTCTCTGAAGAGGGAGCAAGGGAGGCAGTGAAAGAATGAGGCAGGCAGTGTATTTTACTGAAACTTGGCCAAGAAGGAATCCATATCCTAGAATCAATTTATCCAATTAAGAATATCACTAAGCAGTATCTGTGCCTCCCTGGTGGCTCAGATGGTAAAGAATTTCTCTGTAATGTGGGAGATCTAGGTTTGATCCCTGGGTCAGAAAGATTCCCCTGGAGAAGGGAACTGTAACCCACTCCAGTATTCTTGCCTGGAGAATCCCATGGACAGAGGAGTGTGGCAGGCTATATAGTCCCTGGGGTCACAAAGAGTTGGCCATGACTGAACAACTAACACTTTCAAGCAGTATTTATTACATGTCTGCTAAAATGAGGTAGAAACAAATTCTTCTTCTCCCATCATATTTCTCCTCTCAGTTAAAGGTGCTGATGGAGCACTCAGTCATCATTAACACAGGTTATTACTATTAAACAGCTCAACCCAAAGCAAGATTAATGCACTAAATGATTCACACTTTCAGACCCATTTATCAGGGGACAATCTGCTGAATGCTAGGGATATAAACATGAATATGACCAGTCCCTGCAGAGTGCTGTCAGATCAAGCCAGATAAGAAGCCCCATTTGTCCTGATGAGTTTAGCTATGAAAGAAGCTGGGTATGAGAGAAATGCATTAGATGCAGTCCCATAAGACATTTTTGTAATCTCCAGCTAAGAAGTCAAAGCACATCACATTCATACCTAAATGAGTAAGAAAGTTAAACACACACAAAAAATTCGATTACCCTCCCCTATCCCTAGTGAATCAGTGTCAGAGTTGGGAATTTAACCCACAAAATGGGCTGAATCCCCTGCTGTAAGCTTCACCAAACACTAATCTAACTCTCACAACACAGACAGTAGCCTACCTTCAAAGCAGCAGAATTCGCTTGTTCATCCACGACACCTTTCTTCAAGACCTGATTCTGAGCCCGAAGCTGAAAACAGAGGAAGTAATAATTAATTTTTAATATAAAGCAACCACTTACAGCAAGGAAATCACTTACCATCACTTTATAGGAATCTGTACACTGTGTAACTATCAGCTCACATACAAATGAGCCCTCAAGAGGAAAGCAGAGACAACCAGCGTGCCATTCTACAAATAAAGACATAGAGGCTGAGCTGCCCAATGACATAAAACTAAACAATGCAAAATTAAGACTAAAATCCAGGTCTCTTGACTTCCCATGTACATGGTTCTTTCCATGAAACCAATCACCTCCCTAAATAAAAACAATACAATAAAAAAAATATACATATACAATATACAATAGGGTATTAAGTATGCCATTTTCCTTATAACTCTGACATACCATTCACCTGTAAAATACATACAACTGGACTAAGTATGGAATAAGAATTCTACAGAGAACCAAACTATAGGGCATCAACACACCCAGCAGGATACTGTGCCTAATATTAGCCATGCAACTATCACTCACTTCAGCCTCAGGAAGGGAGGACTTACAATCAGGCATCAGCAGAAGCAGTGTACAAAAGCAACTGAGAAGCAAGTTTAATTCAGAAATTAATAACAATAGCAGCTAGCATTTGAATGCTCATTCCTAAATACTTTTACATGTTCTACCTCATCAATCCTCACAACCCAATGAAACAGGTGCTATAATTACCACCACTTCACACGTGAGCAAACTAAGGTACAGAGAAGGTAAGTGGCAATGCTGAGAATCAGACTCCAGTAGTTCTGACTCCAGGCGTAATGCCGTTTAGACAATACTGGCTATTGTTTTATAAAGCTAAATATAAATGAGAACAGTAGTAGGCTGGTGAGATGGAAGAAGTTTTGGGGGAGGCAGGACTTGGGTTTCTTTTGTAGTTAACTTTTTTAAGTTGGGGTCGATCTTTATCTTAAAATATACAAAGCAAAATTATACAGCTTGATGAATTTTTATTCATGGTTACATCTGTATCACCATCACCAGCAGGGATTTGAAAGATAAATCTTCTGCAGCAATCCCCTTCTGCAATTATCAACAAGCACAACACAGAGCACGTGCGTACAAATACACCAGCGCAGCGTAGCTGACACCAAAGGGTTACACACACACAGTCTCAGGACTCAGTATAAAGACCATGAAAGACCAGGTTCTTCTCTGAGAAACTAAATGAATGGGGTGATTTTATCCATGAGCTTAAAAAAAATATATCTATTTCTAATTCTGTGCAGCTCACATCTGTGTCTTGAAAACAGAAACGACCCTTTTCTGTGCCAAAAGAATAGGAATATTTGAATGCTAAACTTTAAACTGAGCATTTGACACTCAAGGGAAAACTGAGCTAAGATTCTAAGAAAAACAGGAACACTGCAGGATATACAGTTTGAGCAAGACAGACTAAAAAGATGAGCTGCTTCTGTTTTTAGAAAGTTAGAGATCAGGGTTCACTACCACAAAAGAAGATCCAAATTTTGCTCTGTCTCGTCCTAGACAATATAAACTAGAGATATTCACTTAATCTTTTGTTATATGGATTACAAAGTGGGGCAATACACCTACCCTATCTTCATTCTTCTGAGGTTGTTGTGAGAATCAGATAAGAAAAGATATGTCAAAGCACTTTCTAAATGATAACATGCTCCACAAATAGTAACAGAGCTCTTATTAAGAGAGTAGAATCAAAGGGACAACAGATACACTTCTAGTTTGCCATATGACCAGGAGCTAACTGTGGTTCAGATCATCAGATCCTGAAAGAAGATATTGTTAAAGTGCTGCACTCAATATGCCAGCAAATTTGGAAAACTCAGCAGTGGCCACAGGACTGGAAAAGGTCTGTTTTCATTCCAATCTCAAAGAAAGGCAATGCCAAAAAATGTTCAAACTACTGCACAATTGTACTCATTTCACATGCTAGCCAGGTAATGCTCAAAATCTTTCAAGCTAGGCTTCAATAGTACATGAACCAATAACTTCTAGATGTACAACATGGATTTAGACAATGCAAAGGAACCAGAGATCAAATTGCCAACAACTGTTGCACCATAGAAAAAGCAAGAGAATTTAAAAAAAAAATCTACTTCTGTTTCATTGACTATGCTAAAACCTTTGACTGTGTGGATTACAATGAACTGTGGAAAATTCTTAGAGATGAAATTAACAGACCATGTTACCTGCCTCCTGAGAAACCTGTATTGCAGGTCAAGAAGCAACAGCTAGAACCAGACATGGAACAACAGACTGGTTCAAAACTGGGACAGGAGTACGTCAAGGCTATATATATTTAACTTATATGCAGAGTACATCATCATAGGCCTTCCCTTGTAGATCAGTCTGTAAAGAATCTGCCTGCAATGCAGGAGACCAAGGTTTGATTCCTGGGTCAGGAAGATTCCTCTGGAGAAGGAACTGGCAACCTACTCCAGCATTCTTGCCTGGAGAATCCCCTTGGACAGAGGAGCATGGCAGGCTACAGTCCATGGGGTTGCAAGAGTTGTACAAGATTTAGTGATTAAACCTCCACATCATGCAAAATGCCAGGCTGGATGAAGCCCAAGCTGCAATCAAGATTGCCAGAAATATCAATAACCTCAGATATGAAGATGATACCGCCCTAATGGCAGAAAGCAAAAAGAAACTAAAGAGCCTCTTGATAAAGGTGAAAGAGGAGAGTGAAAATGCTGGCTTAAAACTCAACATTCCAAAAACTAAGATCATGACATCCAGTTCCATCACTTCAAGGCAAATTGATGGGGAAAAAGTGGAAACAGTAACAGACTTCATTTTCTTGGGCTCCAAAATCACTGTGGACAGTAACTCCAGCCATGAAATTAAAAGACACATGCTCTTTAGAAGAGAAGCTATGACAAACCTAGACAGTGGACTAAAAAGCAGAGAAATCACTTTGCCTACAAAAGTCCATATAGTCATAGCTATGGTTTTTCCAGTAGTCACATATGGATGTGACAGTTGGACCATAAAGAAGGCTGAGTGCTGAAGAATTGATGCTTTCAAACTGTGGTGTTGGAGAAGACTTTTGACGGTCCCTTGGACAATAAAGAGATCAAACCAGTCCATCCTAAAGGAAATCAACCCTGCATATTCATTGGAAGGACTGATACTGAAGCTGAAGCTCTAATACTTTGGCCACCTGATGTGAAGAGCCAACTCACTGGAAAAGACTCTGATGCTGGGAAAGACTGAAGGCAGGAGAAGAGGGTGACAGAGAATGAGACGGTTGGTTGACATCATCAACTCAATGGACAAAGGTTTGAGCAAACTCTGGGAGATAGTGAAGGAAAGGGAAGTCTGGCGTGCTGCAGTCCGTGGAGTCACAAAGAACTAGACATGACTGAGTGACCAACAAAACAAAGGGACTATGCTAATGATATAGGGGAGAAAGAAGTAAAAGAAATGGTCCCTATTTCAAAAAGTTTACAATTTAAAGGGAAGAGAAAAGATAATCATACAAGCATTTCCTGCTTAAAAAAATGTGGACATTAAATTTTCTAGAACAGGAGTTATCAAACTAAGGTCGTCGTGAAGTCACTCAGTCATGTCCGACTCTTCGTGACCCCATGGACTGTAGCCCACCAGGCTCCTCCATCCAAGGAATTTTCTAGGCAAGAGTACTGGAGTGGGTTGCCATTTCCTTCTCCAATCAAACTAAAGTACCTGGGCCAAACTGGACAGCTACCTATTTTAAAGTTTTGCAGGAACACAGCCAAACTCATTACTGATGAATTGTCTATGACTGCTTTTGAGTTATAGTGACAGAAATGAGTAGATACAATGGAAACCATATGGCCTCAAGCCTAAAATATTTACCATTAATATTAGGTTCTTTACACTCTGCTCTAGAAGTACAAAAGAGAGATTAAACCACTACTTTAGTACTGACTTCCAACACATGGTATACTACCCTTTAAGCAATCTCAATATATTTTTTGGATAACGTGTTACCTAGGTAACAGAATTCAATAAATATTTTCAAACTCATATAGCCAAAGGACAGCAGTATTACTTGAGGGTTTAGGTTTCATTTCGTACCCCCATTCTAACTTTGATCTATGATCATCTTCTTTGTGCGGTCTTTAGAACCTCTGATTGACTGCCTCAAAGACTAGGGATGAAGTCTGAAATTTGCTGAACTGAAAATTTTCTGTAGGACCAGAACTGCAAACATTTTTAAAACAAGCAAACAGGAAAACCTCACCTGTAATTCCTAAGGCACACTTAGAAGCTATTTAAAGCAAACTGAACAGCCTACTTTGTCAAAAAAAGCAAAATTAAATTTTTCAAATCACTACTGTTTGGAAGTTAATCTGATCATAAAGAAAAATGATTTTGATTTTCCTTTGGAAAATACTGTTGGCTGAATTGATAACAATTCAAACACAGTGTTCCCATGGTACCACTCAACAGAAAAATGCAGCTTTTAGAAATATTTATCTAAAATCCCCTTCTACTATTTGGTAGGTAGAAAAGGATGAGTTTGGCCGAGCTCTCCACTGCCTTGTTAATTACACTTGGCATTTAGCATCTTCCTGCATTTCAGCCACTGTCACATCTCTGCATTACTGACCAGCATCTTGTCAAATGCAGATACTGCTATAACCAGTCTGGTCTTTCAGAATCTTATCTTTCTCCTCACCAGCATTCACCACAGTGGGAAGGCAAATGCAGTGTTTGTCTTAGAAACAGTTACAGGTGGTCACTAATGCCTCTAGGAGACGAGTGTGGAGACTCCAGTGGACGTGGACGTAACTGAGAAACAACTGCCCTGAAGTCTCCATTAGGACAAGGAAATTCTCCAGGAGATGATACAGCCTATTTCCAGCAGCTGTGCCATGCACTACTGTTCCATTCAGTAGAGAAACAGTCCTCTGAATCCCAACTCAGAAACCCTCCTGGTCTTTTCAAACTCATTTTTCATGGTCTTGTGATCTTCTGACTAGCTTTACCTTGACTCAAAAACACAGCATTTTCTCATGTTGACCAACCAAACCCCAACTGTTCTACTAGAACCTACTTCCTACTCTGATCCTACTTCCAAAAATTTTTCCCAATCATTCTCTATAGTGCCCCTATAGAGACAGAGACAAGGCCCTCAGAGACAATGCCCTCAGTTTCCTGGGCACTTACTAGTAACAGGACATCACTTATAAAAGTATTCAGTCTTTATAGTACATTTTACATTCACTAATTTATGTACGATTTCTACACTCATGTCCCATCTGCCAATTAAACTATCCTTCACAGTAGAGACTACAGTATAATCCCTTATATCTCCTGCCTACAATGAAAGATCAATAATATGGACAGAGAAAGCATTTGATAAATGTTTAATTATCACATTAAATGCTATAAAGCAGGGGTTCCCAACCCCCAGGCCACCTTCCACAACTGATAACTGGCCTGTTAGGAACCAGGCCTGAAGAAGGCAATGGCTCCCCACTCCAGTACTCTTGCCTGGAAAATCCCATGGACGCAGGAGCCTGGTAGGCTGCAGTCCATGGGGTCGCTAAGAGTCGGACACAACTGAGCGACTTTACTTTCACTTTTCACTTTCACGCATTGGAGAAGGAAATGGCAACCCACTCCAGTGTTCTTGCCTGGAGAATCCCAGGGACAGGGGAGCCTGATGGGCTGCCGTCTCTGGGGTCGCACAGAGTCGGACACGACTGAAGCGATTTAGCAGCAGCAGCAGCAGCAGGAACCAGGCCACACAGCAGGGAGTGAGCTGCATGCGAGGGAGTGAAGTTGTGGGTGTATTTACAGCTGTTGCCCATTGCCCTCCCAACACCCCCAGATGGGACCATCTAGTTGTAGGAAAACAAGTTCTGGGCTCCCACTGATTCTGCATTACGGTGAGCTATATAATTACTTCATTATATATCACAATGTAATAATAATAGAAACAAAGTGCACAATAGATGTAATATGCTTGAATCATCCTGAGACCACCCCTCCCCTCTGCCAGTCTGTGGAAAACCTGTCTTCCACAAAATCGATCCCTGGTACCAAAAAGGTTGAGGACCACTAATGTAACTATAAGGTGTCTAAATGTAACCCTTCGTAGGGACTTTCCTGGTGGCTCAGTGGTCAAGAACCTACCCACTAGTGCAGGAGACACAGGTTCAAACCCTGGTCAAGGAACTAAGATCCCGCATGCCGTGGGGGCAAGTAAGCCATGGGTGCTGCAATTAGAGAGAAGCCCCCATGCTGCAAGAAGAGCCTGCATGCTGCAACTGAGACCCGACACAGCCAAAAATAAACAACAAATGCAATGCATTCTACAAGAGACCATCATTACTTCAACAGTCCCTCTTTAAAGCCCTTCTCCAAATGATTTGAACCTCATGGTCCTATTGGACACCCAGCACCTTCAAAAGTCCTGAGCCTACCTCTCTGACAACCAGTGCACGGACTACTCTGTGTGACTCTGCTTCTGGATCAGCCCGGCTTCAGTCAGACTTACCACAAAGCTGTTTCTCCAGGGACACAGAGAGTGGGGTGAGTCACCTACGATCTCTCTCATGCCGCTCTGCCAATGTGTGGTAGAATAACTGGCCCAAGATTAGAGATTTACTATGTTCTATCACAAACTACTAGAAGAGTTTGTGGGGAAAGAGGTGAATAGCTTATATGCTATTTCTCATCTAATCCTCAACAAGACTGTGTTCACTCTTACATAACTGCTTCCATACGATGGGCCTTCTGACGTTTATACATGTTTTCGTGCGTGCTCAGTCCAGCTCTTTGTGACCCCATGGACTATAGCCTGCCAGGCCTCTCTGTCCATGGAATTTTTCAGGCAAGAATACCGGAGTGGGTGCCATTTCCTCCTCCGGGGGATCTCCCTGACCTAGGCATCAAACCTGCATTTCCTGCATTGGCAGGCAGGTTCTTTATCACAGTGCCATCTGGGAAGCCCTTATACATGTTTTACAACCCTATAAAACACATCTTTAGACATCTAGCTTTTCTCTATTACAAAATAATGTATGCAGCAGACAACCTGAAGCCCATTCCTAAGCCTCACCAAAAACCCTGATTTCAGAATACTTAAGTCACCAGCAGACCAGTTTCAGTGTCTCTAGCCTGGATGAGCCTTTAAAAAACTCCCAGTTGTAACATTTTAGGTATTCTACAGCTGTGGGAATAGCACTCAGTCTTTCTCTCCACCTACTAACTTGCTCCTCGCCCTGGAAAAGCATAAAGTAACTGTGGGCTACATACTGTGTACTAAAGGTTGAGATCCTTTTGTCACTGAGTTGGGAAGAAAACCTCCTTTCAGACCTGCCTTCAAACAAAACTCTTTCTCTTGTCCCTACTGAATTTCCCTGCGTGTAGGGAAATTCAGTAGGACAAAACCCCCACCCCAACTCTGCAGTCTGCCTCATCAGTGACTGCTTGGCAATTCAGCTGAATTAAGAGTAGGATACCCCTTGACTCTCTAAGGCCTTGCTATTCAAAGTGTGGTCTAGGGACAGCTGTAGCAGGATCACCTGGGAGCAGAATCTAGGCCCCACCCCAGACCTACTGAACCAGAATCTGCAGTTTAACATGGTGCTTCCCTGATGGCTCAGATGGTAAAGAATCTGCCTGCAATGCAAGAGACCCAGGTTCAATCCCTGGGTCAGAAAGATCCCCTGGAGAAGGGCATGGCAACCCACAGCAGTATTCTTACCTGGAGGATTTCATGGACAGAAGAGCCTAGCGAGCTACAGTCCATGGGATGGCAAAGAATCAGACATGACTGAGTGACTACCCCTTTCACCTCTCAGGTGAGTCACACGGATATTTACGTTTGTGATGCCCTGATCTAGGGGCTAACCTAGCACAGTTCAGCAAGGTGGTCCATAGCCACATGTTCCTATTAAAACTTAAATTACTGGGACTTCCCTGGTGATCCAGTGGATGGAAATCCACCTTCCAGTGCAAGGGACATGGGTTCAATCCCTGGTTGGGGAACTGGGATCCCCCATGCCACAATTAGAGAAAAGCCTATGAGGTGCAAAGAGGAGCCTGCGTGCTGCAACTAAGATCTGATGCAATCAAAAATAAAATAAAAAGTAAACTTAAATGACTTAAATAAAATCCAAAATTCAGTTCCTCAGCTGAGCTAGCCACGTCTCAAGTATTCAACAGCCCCACGTGCTAGTGGATGCCCTACTAGACAGCAAACATGCAGAACATTTTCATTCTCCTGGAAAGCTCCAGTGCACAGCACCTTTAGTAGTGAACCCAATACACTAGGGTAGAAAAAAAACTGATACTCCATTTTACTTTAGTCCAGCTCCTGAGTCTTACTTCTTTTACAAGAGGAAGCAATCAGGTTCAGCCAAGCTCTGCTCTCCAGTAAGCAAAACTGATCCTTTCCTAAAATGAGCACATCTAAGAGTATCAATCTAAAAAGTTTCCAAAGGCAATCTCCTTCATAACTACAAGAAGCATCAATTGCAAGGTAAACCGTTAGAGAAATAGGATCCAGCTTTCCCACTGGTTTTTACAGCTTTGAAAAGAGCTTTAAAAAGATTACCTTTATCTGAGCAAAAGCTACTAAACTGACACCATTTCTTGGTGGTTCTCAAACTCTGGTGTGCACGCAAATCACTGGAGAGGTTTGTTACAACACAGATTCCCAGGTCTGACCACCAGTTTCAGATTCAGTAAATCCAGGGTAGATGCAACCCATTCCCAACACTGATGCTGCTGATCCCAGGGCTACGCTTTGAACCACTGACCCAGGATACCACAAACAATGGAAAGATGGTTAGATTTGACACTTGTTTCCACACGGACATTGTGCCAGGCAAGAATGCAGAAGCCTGTGCAGAGAAAGCAGACTGAAATCAAATGGGTCAGGACTGTGTGCCCTCAGCCTCTTTTCCAGAAAGATACACACCAAGTAAGAAATGGTCTCTGGTTCTTAAGTCAACAGTGTAGTCAAAATGAGGCCCGATTAACTCTCCCTCACATCTCAAAAAGGCAGCCTCCAACTATTACCTATTAACTTCATAAATCTCTGAAAACCAGCTTCTAACCCCTTCCCCGCCCCCAAACTGTTAAACCAGAAATTTTAAAAGCCTACAATGATTGCCTAATTGCCCAAACCACTAATGTCTTAACCTCCACTTTAACTGGCCTTTCCATACACTTTATGTTTTAGCAACCTGTCTGCCTCAGAAATTGTCATCTGCTTCAGCCTCCATGGTTCATCTTTTATCTAACGAAACTCTCAGTCTCTTTTAATGGAAGCTCCTCAGACTGATTTTGCTCTTTCTCAGGGGCAAAAAAGATTATGACAGAAGTTATAAAGGGAGAAATGGGCCCCTTCCTGGCACACAGACTGAGATCTGCATTAAATAAGAACAAGAAGATTCTGCAAGTGTCATTGGTTGAGGGATCATGCTTGCTGCTCTCTTGATATTTAGGCCTCCTTCTATAGCTTAAAAGGACATCATTTTTCTTTGTATCCTAAATAAGGAAAAAGGGAGACAAAACTGAAATTCAACATCAGCCCACAAACAAAGCTAACAAAAAGGTAAAATACCCCCTTCCATAGGCACAGGGCTGAAGGTAGCATGCATACTGCTTGCTGGGTCACTCACTTGAGTCTGACTCTTGTAACCCCATTGACTGCAGCTCACCAGGCTCCTCTGTCCATGGGATTCTCCAGGAAAGAATACTGGAGTGGGTAGCCATTCCCTTCTCCAGGGGAATCTTCCTGATGCAAGGATCAAACTGCGTCTCCTGCATTGCAGGTGGATTCTTTACCCCTAAGTTAGTAGGCTTAGCTGGTAGCACAAATCTTATCTAGAAATTGCTTGGCACTAGAATCAACAGGGAACAAAAATCACATGAAATCTTTTGACCAATCCCTGTTCTCACATTCTGAAATTTCCATCACATGCAGTTTAAAGGATGAAAAATGGTCTGGCCCAACAGGGAGACAACTTCAAGGCTGGCAGACCCCCTACAGTACCCTTAGCATCTCCTACTGTCCCAGCCTTCCCACAGGTGTTCCCCAAAGAATCTACCTAAAGTGATTAACTCTCCAAGTTCAACTATCATCTTTAGGGGAATTATTTTAAAAGTTCTGGCCTTTGTCCTGACTTTCAGCCAGTCTGCCTCCACTAGAAATTTTCGACAATGACCCCAACATTACTTCAACCTACTATGTGAATCAGATGGCCTCAGCATGCCTTCCAACCATAATACTATGATTACATCTAACCTTCATTGCAAACTGGCGCGCCTTCTGACCCACCCTCCTCTGCCAGTTGGCAGCGGTGTTCTGTCAGAGCAGTCCATGCGTTAATTTCAGGGTCAACTCTCAGTCTTCCCTCATTCATCACGTCCCACAGAATGAATGAGACACAAGGATGAGTGCCCTGACACTTCCATCCATATTCTTCATAAGTTTGCAGCTGCATGCAAAGCAGGCACTCAAAAAACAGATAAGCTAAACCATACTTGTCAACCATAATTCCTAAATTTAAGCCTTTTCCATCTAAACAGTCACAAATTTTATTTAATCCTATGTAACTCTCCCTGATACTATTCAAAAAGCCTGCAGTCTGGTCGCCTTTTCTCCAGTCTTTCCCCATTTCAGTCCATCTTCCTCATAGCTACCAGTTATCTTTCTAAAAGCAATGTCACTCTCCCATTTGAAAACCTTTAGTGTCTATTCCATTTATTCAAAATTCAAATTTCTTACTTGACATCCACAACTCTTCATGATCGGGTCCAAATTATCCCTCCAACCATACTTCACCACTCTCTGTCATGTATCTGACCGTGTCTTCATGTCAGCAGAGACTGTCTCCTTTGCCTGGAATACTACCATCCATCATTTCCTCCCTATCCGCTACTCCCCAATCTGAGTAACTTCTACTCTTACCTGCCATTTCTTCTGTGCGCCCACTGATCTAACACTTGTCGTCTTGTATTAATTTTATGTACAACATTTGAATATTCTATTAAAGGGTTCTCCTTAAGGTGGAACTCTGCCTCACTCAATGGGGCCTGGGACTGTTCACAGGTGGCATATAACTGTTTGCTAAACAAAAGAGCTTACATAGCCAAAAGAATAAAATCTTTTCAAAGTTTCCACTATTTTTGGGAGGCTGTTATTTCAGCAGTGTGGTCACTGCTCAAAATATTTCTGGAACTCTCTTCTGCCACTTGGAATTGCCTTCTGAGCTTGTTTACTATCTGGAAAAGAAAATCAATCCCCTTACTTTATACTCATGAAACATTTTCACCCCAAAATAGGAAAGCCAAGTGTCTGGACTGCCATCCTCTACCCACCACACTTCATCACATGGATTTGTTCCAAATAATTTCTGGACCTTTCAAACAAACAAAAAATACCTTCAGAGAATAAAAACTTGCCATCGCTAACATCTTGCCAGAGGCTCTTAGAGACAAATTCAAATGGAAATGCAGAAGTTTTGCCAATGGTCGTGCTTAGATGCTCAGTCTGTCCTACTCTTTGTGACCCCTTGGGCTGTAGCTCACCAGGCTCCTCTGTCCATGGGGATTCTCCAGGGAAGAATACTGGAGTGGTTTGCCATGCCCTCCTCCAGGGGATCTTCCCAACCCAGGCCTCCCACTTTGCAGGTGGATTCTTTACCTTCTGAGCTACTGGGGAAGCTCTTGCCAATAGTAGCACCACTGGAATAACAGTATCTCAAAAGGCTTCCATGTGATTGTGAGGACTTAAGTGTGTATGTTTAGGCACAGGTTTTATTTTTCACAAAACAATGCATTTCACCTTGGTGCATATCCGTTATATGAAATTTTTTAAAGCGTGTCTCAGTTTCTCCAAAGTAAAAAAGAGTCTAAGCTTCCCCATGCTCCCTTGAATGCCAAGATCACCGAAAACCAAGTTTAATGACTACTGAATCTATTTCCAAAGATGCAAGATTCTGCTTTTAGAACTTCATTAGAATATTCTTGAGGCAGAACCACACTACACAGAAAAGCAGCACCGCCCTTTTCCAAGAAAAGGGTCCCATCAGTTAAAAGACTGATGCCATAAATATGACAAAGGGAAAGGTCACTATTTTGCTTAATTCAACATGTTCTGAGCATCTTCTGGGTGCTCTGCCCCACTCCAGGTGACCCAAGAAAAAGAGAGAAAAGGACACAGCCCTAGCACTCCAGCTTTCAAAATCATTTTCAGACAACGTCTTTCCAAAGCACTGAATCCATTCGTAACCACCTATCTCTGGTGAAGTAGTTTACACGCGTGACTCTATTCACACTTCAGATTTAATTGTGGGGGGTGGGGGGGAGGCAGATAAATCTCTTTATCCTCACATCATTCCTGTGGGAAAGGAGAAAGCTTGATCCTTCCCATCACCGGGCTGGGAAAATTGAGGAAGCAGCAGGAAAGCGATGGTCCTCACCTTTCCCTGCCCCTCCCGACCAGCACCAGAGGCGGAAGCCAGGATTTCTGACATCCCTGTCCATGCCCGCTAGTTCAGTGAGAAGGAAGAATCAAACTCCTGCTCCTTCCCGCAGAAACGCACACCGACCAGACACCGCCCGGCCCCATCTCCTGGGAACTGCAGGTGGAAGCGCGGTAATGGTGGATACAGAAGGCAGAGGAGACAGGAGGGGCGCGCTCGCATGCCCCCTCCGCCTTCTCCCTCTGTCCCGACAAGTCGCTGCCAAGGCAACCCGAGGCCGCAGGACCGGGGACCCCCTACTCCCCGCATACGACGGGTACCTTAGAGTACTCCTGAGCCAGCTTCTGGTACTTCCCCTGCAACTCTGCCGAGGCCATGGCCTCCCCCGCCCTGTCCAGGCCAGACTGCCCAGGCCACTCAGCCCCACCCCCCGCCCCCAACCCCAGACACGCTGCCGGGTATGGCTCCACCAGCTCCTGCCCGCTCTGCCACCGCCGCCGCGCCTCCTCCTCCACTTCCGGGTTCTCCGGGTGAGAGGAAGGAGGAGTGAGGCCAGGGGTGGAGCGACCACCGTGGGCGGGGCGACGTCTGACATCACCACCCCACCCTCCCGCGCCCAAGCACGTACGCGCGCAGAATCTCTGGCGCTCGTGGGCTCTGCCTCTGGAGGGGGCAGGGGGCGCCATCTTGACGCATGGTCCAAGATGGCGACCCAGAATAGGGAAGGAGAGCATTAAAAGGGGAAGAAAATGATAAGAGCCCACAGAATGGGCGGGGGACGGCGGAGAGGGGCGGTGGTGCGAAGAATCGAGGACCGGAAGAAGAAACATTCTAAGCGCATCAAGAATTCTGGTCGAACACACTGTCCTCCCCCACTGGTTCCCATGGCAACCGTCTGTCGTTTGATGGTTACATCTTTCAGAAGGTGCTCGGAGAGAA
This sequence comes from Bos javanicus, assembly GCF_032452875.1. NCBI lineage: Eukaryota > Metazoa > Chordata > Mammalia > Artiodactyla > Bovidae > Bos > Bos javanicus. The sequence goes on along the minus strand of NC_083878.1, from coordinate 30,638,807 downwards.
AGACCTCTGTATTCCGCTACCTGCTATCCGGATATGGTAGCACCGGACATGGCCTGCATTATAAACTTTCCCCCAATTTTATAACGCGCGCTACTTCACCCTGTTCTGCTCCAGACAAACCTTTGTCTTATATTTTGACGTTGAGATGTCTTTGTGTGCATTCTCTACCCATTCCACCCGCCCAGCCCTGCCCCCACACTGGCACTGCATCAGAGCGTTTTCTCAGAGAATTGGGTAAAAAGCTTTTAGGAAATTTCAGGGAATGATCCCTGCCACGCAAGCAGATAGGGTGGACGTTAACGACATGTAACTGGACAATTGAAGCAAATAGTAGTCTGCCTGAAATACTTTATGCCGCTTTGCTCATTAAATATGTTTTGAGGACGTATTATATGTTAGATATTCTAAGCATTGCATTTATTGCAACATTGAAATGTTCATAGAGGAATAAATAATTTAGGATACTTGGTTGCCATAAATTACAGCACTGCAGTTTAACAAAACTAATAACCTAGATCTGTATATATCTGCATGAATCTCTATCAACATGACAAAACACTGTTTGTAAAAAGCAAATTGCAATATACTAGAGCATGAAAAGATACATTTGAAGAATATAAAGCAACATTTGTGCTGCTCATGGACACATGAACATGTACTAAAAATAGAGAAACAAGAACTGGAAGGATACACATCTAATTCTGGCTTGTGATTGCCTCTAGTGAGAAAACGAAGAAAGGGGAATGAAAAAGAACAAAGAAGCATAAATTTTATTTTTATTTAATTTTTTCAAGTGAATGTGACTGGAAGTTAACATTTATTATCCAGGTAATAGGGAAAGGGATGTTAGTTATATTGTTATTTTAGAACGTTTGATATTTTCCATGATTAAAAAAACACCTCGTATTTTCCTGTTTGACATTCGACTCTGAGTATGCCTGGAATTTTAAAGTGAAAGCATGAGCTGGTATACGCACTTTTCAGCCACTGTAATGTAAGGAAAGGATTACAAACTTTTAAAAATGTTGTTTATACTTTTCAGTTGACAGCCAAGCCCTACTATCCAGCAAACTTGCAGAATTTTTTAAATTATTATTATTAGTTTTCCATGGCACCACCAAGCGGCAGAATTAAATATTGTTAAGTGTATTTCTGTAGTTTGTACTGTAATGGAATTTGCAATTATTTAAAAATAAAATGCTATTTCAGAACTAACATTCCAAAGAAAGACTATGCAACTTTGGTTAGAGAGCCTATGTACTGACCTGAGAAATTTATATTTCCACTGCTTAATCTAGCCGTTCTGTCAGTTGCAAAAAAATTGTTTTCAAATCCCGACTGCTAAATCGAGCACATTGCAGAATCTCTTCCTCAAAAGACACCATTAAGTGACTGAAAAGGCATTTGCAATATATATATCCAACAAAGGTGTCCCTTATCCAGATATATAAAGAGCTCTTACAAATCAATAAGAAAAAAGACCAGCAACCAGATAGAAAAATGAGCAAGGGACTTCCAACAGGCAATTCACAAAGGAAAATACACAAATGGGCCATTAAACGTGCAAAGGGGTGTTAAGTTTCATTAGCAACCAGGAGGAAGTGAAATTAAAACCACAGTGAAATGCCATACACACCCACACAAACGGCTAATATTTAAAAGATTGAGAAGAGTGAATGAGAATATAAAATGAGAAACTGTCATAACATATTGATGAGAGCCTTCCCAAGTGGTGCAATGGGTAGGAATCCACCTGCCAGTGCAGGGGACATGGGTTAGATCCCTTGTCTGGGAAGATCCCACATGCCATGAAGCAACTAATCCCATGTGCCAACTACTGAAGCCCATGGTCTAGGGCCTGTAAGCTGCAGCTACTGAGCCCACATGCTGCAGCTACTGAAGCCTGCGTGCCTTGAGCCTGTGCTGTACACTATGAGAAGCCACCACCACGACAAGATTACCCACCTCAACTAGAGGGCAGCCCCCACTCTCCACAACCAGGGAAAGCCCATGCGCAGCAGTGAAGACCCAACACCCCCCAAAAATAAAATAAAAATTTAAATGTTGGTAGGAATATAACCTGGAAGAGACACTTAGGAAAGAGCTTGGTATTATCCACTCACCTGAAAAGATACATATTTAGGATCCAACAATTCTTCTCATGTATATACTCAAAACATGTGTGCATGTATTCACCAAGAATATTCATAGCAGTATTATTCATAATAGCCAAAAAAGCTTATCAATGAATAGATAGTTACTAGAAATAATTGTATATTGGTATCATGGAATACTAAATAGCAATGAAAAAAAGCTGAACTACAACTACAATTAACTACTGGATGAATCTCAAAAAATAATACAGAACAAGAGAAACCAAATTTCCCCCAAAATATACTATATAACTTCATTTATATATCATTCAAAAATGGCAGAATTCAACTATAAGATTCAGGATGCATGCCTAAGTATTAAAACTAGAAAAAAAATTAAGAAAGTGATAGCCATAAAAGTCGGGAGCTTTACTGTTTTCGGGTGGAAGAGGATGATAAGTACTGGAAGAGGCCGTGAGATGGGCTTCAGGTAGTATTGGCAATGTTCTATTTATGTGTGATAGTTACAAAGGTGTTAACTTTGTGTTAATTCCTCATGAGGTACATTTTTTGTGTGTGCACCTTTTTTGTATGGGTGTTACATTTCACAATAACAAAATTTTAGAATTTTTCTGTTAACTCATATGTTTGCCAGTGATGGTTCTCAACTTCTAACCATGATATACTTGTAGGGAGTGGCATAAATGAAGATCACTTGGAATTACTACAAATATGCAAACACTGTGATGATCGTTAAAACATTTAACAGCATACTGTTTTAGAAATTTTTTTCAGTTGCAGGTGTCAGGAACTGACTCAAACTATCTTGGCTCCAAAGGAGTACTTTCCTAGAAGTATGTGTGGGTAGCTCAGAGAACAGCAGGAAGAAAACAGGAGCTGCAGAGCTCAAGTTCAGAGTTGTTGGCCGTGAGTTCAGTGTTAGTGAATCAACAATATATATTAAGTAAGGTGCCTTTAAATAGAAACACACCGAAAACTAGGTTATATGTTGTTTGGTTGACAAAAGTGTGACCAGAGGCTGTCATGATCCTATCCCTGTGTTTTCCCTAGGAGCCATGCTCTTCACTAATTCAGTGGATGTGATGATTTTATAGAGTACTACTCTGCAAATAAAGGGAATCAGTTATGTATACATTGAGAGCAGTGTGGAACTTCCTTTGGTCATATGGACAATGACCAGACTTGACACTGGGTTAGTTAGATGATATTGTCAGTCTCTGAGTAAACATCATTTCATGGTACAGTAGAGTCATGCGTTCTCTGTCCTTGCATACATCTGAAAATCAAGAACTTCCTTCAAGCTTCAAAGCTCCACCCATTCTGCTTCAAAACCTGCTATGCGCAGCAGCTCTTAGAGTGACACTGGGAGCTCAGCTACCCCCACTAGCACCTCCCCATACAGTCATTCCAAAAGCTAAGTAAAGATTTTCTCTGGCCTGGTTTCACATTCCTGCGGCCAGTCACCACACATAATTATTGAGGTAATGGACAACAAAGAGTGTTTATATGAGTGGACATAAGGAAAGGATTAAAGAAAGCAATTTATGAATCTTTTATGATGACGTATTGTCTTTGTTAATATTTATTATGTTAATCCAGTCAGAAAATGTATGTCATGCTACACAGGGAAATTTTAAAAAGTGGGGAGGGAATAAGAGAAAGAAAAGAACTTTCCTTCTCATGAGTCTTCCTGAGCAGTTAGCACCAAAGTTTGTATTTTGTAAAGAGTAATCAGTGAGGTGAAATCTGAAGATTTGTAACTTTGAGGAGCTCTACTAAAAATCAGAATTCTGGGCTTGAAATTTTGTAACTTTTTCATTTGACCAAACTCTTACGCTTTGCCTATTTCCGTCACAGCAAGAAAGAAGAATAACCAAACTAGCGCAGAGCCCTGACGCATCTTGCCCAAGTCACATGAAACACACTGACAGAGCAAAACTGGAACCAAGTCCTTCAACCTTCACTGCAGAATGTATTTTTGTCCCTTAGGTTAAGTGTCCACATGTAGGAAACCCTTAATATTTAGTTCAAATAAAGTGAATGAGTCCTAGATTAGGTGTCAGGATGCCAAAGGGTACGTCGTGTTCCTTGGTATTTATCTGGACTTGTACCTTCATAAAACTTGTACCTTCATAAAACCTTTAGAGCTGTCTAAAGGGAAGGGGTGGGGCTGGTCTACCCAGAGGGCTCTCACTTAACCCAAGGGCAAGGTCCAGGAGGTAGGGGATGTGCAGGTGGGAAGTAGTAACATTTTACTGCTCAGACCTCATGTCTCACACCCCTGTTCCACTCTGTGCTTTTGCTTCATAATTGTTTTTTTCCCTCTGGTTTTCTCTGTCGCCAGTCTTACTGGAGGAAATGGTCACATACAACATCCAGATTTATATACATTAACCTGTTAGGTTTTCTAAAGTTTATAACTTTATTCTATATGTATTTATGTAGCCTTGCATTTGTAGAAAGAAGACTGTTATTCACTATTTTCTTCCCAAGCCAATTCATTGTCCACTGTTTCTTACCTCCATTGCTACCATCTCTTGTCTAGATGCCTTAAAAAACCTTCCAACTGGTCACCCTTCTTCCATCCTTGCCCTGCTGAAATCTTTCCTCCACAGAGCATGCAGTGTGATATTCTGAAGCATAACATTCTTATTAAAACCTTCAAGAACCCACAGAGCACTGGGAACAAAGTCCATATTCCTTACCATGCTACTAAGGCTTTACATACTCTAGTTGCTGTGACCTCCCCACTTCATGTTCCAAAAGGGCAAATAGCCGAGTCTTGAGCCTTCCTAAGGTCTAGGTTCTAGAATTTGTACCTCACCGCTGCCACATCCTATTGATCAAAGCAAATCACATGGCCAGATCATCAGTCTGGTTGACTAGATTGAAGGGACTGGAGAAATACACACTGCCTCTTGATAGAAGGAGGAGGAAGGTCAATTGTAAAGAGTATGAACAAAGAGAAGCCTGATTCACTGAGGGCCTTATAATTAGAACAATCTATGAAGGGATGGTGCTAAAGCTGAAACTCTAGTACTTTGGCCACCTCATGCGAAGAGTTGACTCATCGGAAAAGACTCTGATGCTGGGAGGGATTGGGGGGAGGAGGAGAAGGCAACGACAGAGGATGAGATGGCTGGATGGCATCACCAACTCGATGGATGTGAGTCTGAGTGAACTCCGGGAGTTGGTGATAGACAGGGAGGCCTGGTGTGCTGCAATTCATGGGGTTGCAAAGAGTCAGACACAACTGAGCGACTAAACTGACTGACTGACCACCCCTCACCTCGTATACTTTCTGTTCCTCAAAAACTTTATACCTGTTTTTTTTTCCAGTGGCACTCCAGAATTTCTCTGTAGGGAGAATTTAGAAGGCTAAATCTAGTTGGAATAGGAGACACGTAGAGATGAGTTTGGATAGTGAACCCACTGTACTTATTTAGGATGGTTCAAGGGAGCTAAACCCCAGATACCGCCAGCCCTTCCTTAGTGCTGTTGCTCATTATATTTAGCCTGGCCTTTCCCAGAACTGAGTACAGTTGCATCCTTCTCAACATTCAGGTGCTAGCCCACACACTGCCAATTAAGAGAGACATTTCTTGAGCACCTACTTAGATATTTCCCTTTCCCATCTCTCTCTGCTCTGTTTTATTGTCACCATAAAACTTATTGCCATTTGAAATTACCGGAGGCAAATTAGCAGCTTTCATGAAATCCTCCATGTATCTCACCTTTTAGGACTCTAAGCAACTTCTCCAGAAGGGTTTGGGGGCCCTGTCTATGCAGAACTAGTTGCAGACATAACATTCTAGGTGAGACAGAAAAATGGCCTCTCAAAGATATCCATGTTCTAGTCTTTGGCATTTATATTGTATGTATACATAAATTATACAGACAATTACATAAATTATATAAATTCAGTTACATAAATTAAGGTTACACATGAAATTAAGTTTGCTAATCAGCTTTCCAAAGAGAGAACCAAAGAGATGGGAGCATGAAAAGGAATCAGCCCAACGTTGCTGGCTTTGAGGATGGAGAAGGAGTCCACAAAGCCAAGGAATGCAGGTGGTCTCTAGAAGCTGGTGAAAGCAAGAAAAAGGATTCTCCCCTAGAGATCACAGCCTCCAAAAGGACCACAGCCCTGCCAAGAGATTGATTTTAGCTCAGTGAGACCCCTTTCTGACTAATAACCTCCAAAACTGTGAGATGACAAATTTCTGTTATTTTCAACCACTAAGTTTGGAGACGGAGAAGGCAATGGCACCCCACTCCAGTACTCTTGCCTAGAAAATCCCATTGACGGAGCAGCCTGGTAGGCTGCAGTCCATGGGGTTGCTAGGAGTCAGACACGACTGAGCGACTTCACTTTCACTTTTCACTTTCATGCATTGGAGAAGGAAATGGCAACCCACTCCAGTGTTCTTGCCTGGAGAATCCCAGGGACGGGGGAACCTGCTGTACTGACGTCTCTGGGGTCACACAGAGTCGGACACTACTGAAGCGACTTAGCAGCAGCAGCAGCAAGTTTGGAGAAATGTAATACACCATTAACAGGAAACTAAATAACCTGCATAATTGAGGTAACTCATAGTGCTACTCCCAGCTCCTTCCTTCTACTGTGACCCAAGGTCATTGATCATCCATGGGTCAGAGTCATCCCACCCACCTTGTTTCCAGTTCCCAGCCACATGCTGTGTATGACCATGGCTACCCTGCAGTATTGTGACAGGTAAATCTGTGGTGCATGGAAGCAGGCTCCTACTAGCTTGAGAGAGCCATTTGTTAAATTTTCAGGAGTTGTGCAAATAAGTTATTGAACACAGCCATCACTGAAGATTAAACTATATGAGTGTTAAATAAGTTATATTACAAACATAAATACTCTAAATTCATCACTTTCTTATTTCACTATATTTGCTATATGTAACTATTATCTAAGCTCTTGGAAGTATTTACTTTTACTGTATCTATACAATACTATACAGTGATGTGCTATGCCTATCTTTGCAACTCTGCATTCAGTGACATCATGTTGGTAGCTTGAAACTGGCCATGATGGAGGATTTACACTGTGGAAATAGGCAGATGCTACAAATAGGGGCTCCCTCCACTCCACAGTTGGTTACAATTTGCCACCTGTGTATAGGACAGAGGATACCTAACTTTGGAGTGTTCCCTACAGCTTCGGGGTGCTCTTTTTATTTTTCACAACAAAGACTGTAAACATCTGTGTGAGGCAAGACCCAGGAACTACTGAAGGAAAACTCAACTGTTAGGCTGCTGAGGTCTCACAGAGTCTGGGTCTAATTCATCTTTATTTTCCTAATGCAGTGAGCACTCAAGAAAAGACTCCTGGGGACTTCCCTGGTGGTCCAGCAGTTAAGAATCTGCCTTGCAATGCAGGGGACGTGGGTTCAGGAAACTAAGATCCTATATGCCACAGAGCAACAAGTCCCGCACGCTACAACTATTGAAGCCCATGCTCAGAATAACTAGCACTCTTATTTTTCCATAATTAATAGATTATCATTGTTAGATAACTTAAATCAATAGGAAATGTTTCATAAACATTAATAGCTACTATCATTACAATGTTAGTAGCTACTATTATTAAGCAAGAGACTTCCCTGGTGGCTCAGACAGTAAAGCGTATGCCTACAATGCAGGAGACCCGGGTTTAATCCCTGGGTCTGGAAGAGCTCCTGGACAAGGAAATGGCAACCCACTCCAGTATTCTTGCCTGGAAAATCCAACGGATGGTGTTACTTTTAGCTCACAATCTATCCAAGTCCACTGATACATCAATGTTCTTCTATATTAGGGACATGTTTTCTTAAAGCCAGGTGAGCAAATTCTTACATTTGCATTTTGAATAGTACTTAATTATAAGAGCTTTTCTTGCCTTAGCCTTTTAAAAAGTTTCTAACAATTGGAGCTGAGAAAGCTGAACAGCTACATGTAAAATGAAATTAGAACATTCCCTCATACCATACATAAAAATAAATTAAAATGGTTTAAAGATCTAAATGTAAGACATGACACCATGAAACTCCTAGAAGAGAACATAACTGAAACAGTCTAACATAAATCATGGCAATATTTTCTTAGGTCAGTATATATAAAACTATAACGCATCCATAAAAACAGAATGAAATCCTACCTTTTTCAGTAATGTGGATAGACCTAAATAATATTCTGCTTAGTGATATATGTTAGTGAAAGACAAATATAAGCGATATCACTCATATGTGAAATCTAAAAACTAATACAAATGAATACACATACAAAATAGAAGCAGAGTAACAGATATAGAAAACAAATTTATGGTTACCAATAAGGAGAGGGAAAGGTGGAGGGAGAAATCACGGGTATGGAATTAACAGATACAAACTACTATACATAAAATAGATAAGCAATAAAAATTTATAGCACAGAGAATCTAAGATCATGGCATCCTGTCCCATCTGTATACCACAGCAAATCTAAGATCATGGCATCCGATCCCATCACTTCAGGGCAAATAGATGGGGAAACAATGGAAACAGTGAAAGACTTTATTTTGGGGGGCTTCAAAATCACTACAGATGGTGACTGCAGCCATGAAATTAAAAGACGCATGCTCCTTGGAAGAAAAGCTATGACCGACCTAGACAGCATAGTAAAAAGCAGAGACATTACTTTGCCAGCAAAGGTCCATCTAGTCAAAGCTTTGGTTTTTCCAGTAGTCATGTATGGATGTGAGAGTTAGACTATAAAGAAAGCTGAGCGCTGAAGAAATGATGCTTTTGAACTGTGGTGTTGGAGAAGACTCTTGACAGTCCCTTGGACTGCAAGGAAATCCAACCAGTCAATCTTAAAGGAAATCAGTCCTGAATATTCATTGGAAGGACTGATGCTGAAGCTGAAACTCCAATACTTTGGCCACCTGATGCAAAGAACTGACTCATTTGAAAAGACCTTGATGCTGGGAAAGATTGAAGGCGGGAGAAGAAGGGGAAAACAGAGGATGAGATAGTTGGATGGCATCACCGACTCGATGGACATGAGTTTGAGTAAGCTCTTAGAGTTGGTGATGGACAGGGAAGTCTGGCGTGCTGCAGTCCATGGGGTCTCAAAGAGTGGACACGACTGAGCGACTGAACTGAACTGAACTGACGCCCAATTAATTATTCTAGCATAGGTTTCTGCCTGGTATAATCTCATGTTGCCAGCAGGGGGCGCGCCCTCACCGAATTTGTCTAGAAAAGATAAAAATCAGATGACAGTCCGAGTGGCTGGTTGTGTCTTTGCGCACGAACTACGTATGGCCAGTGTTTGTAGTTGTTTAGGCACGTCTCTAGTGACCTCATCCCACTATACCTGATTCTTTTTGAGGAAACAAGTGGCCTGTTTGAACAGAACAGGCAAGGCAAATTAGTAACTGGAAAATTACTAAGTCATTCTGCAGAATGCGTTGGGACATCCGGTATTCCCTTGAGGCTTAGAGTTAGGGCGTGGACCCTTCCTCCTCACCTGATGGCTGGGAAAGGAGACAAGCCACCCCTCTCCACAAGGCGCAGACCCTCCTTTGTTCTGGGTAGGCTGGCCTTTGTGGACAGGGCTTCCGTGAGAAGACGGGGGGCCTCTCTGGCAGCCTCCTGAGCCAGGAGATACAGCCTTAGGAAGCCTCTGTGCTGGAGAAGAGCCCGGAGAGGTGGTGCCGTGTGTTCTACAAACCCCGGAAGCAGATTCTCCAGCACATCCTAGGCCCTCCCGTTCCTTTCAGCCACGTTCCAAGAGACCAGGGGATTCAAGGCCACATTCCTGCCCCTTGTGCAAGGCCCCAGAAGACAAGGGGCTTGAGGGAGAGGATGAGAAAAGGAGGGCCGACTCTCTTTCAACTGCAGGCCTTCCCAACACAGCCATCAGCAGAGAGGTGCTCCTGATGAGAAGAGGAATCCGTGTCGGAATTACATTCTGGTCACCACTCACTTATACCTTCATGGGTTCATTGAGGGGGTTCCCCAAGTGGCACTAGTGGCAAAGAATCCGCCTGCCAATGCAGGAAACGCAAGAGATACAGGTTCAATTCCTAGGTCAGGAAGAGTCCCTGGAACAGGAAATGGCAACCCACTCTAGTTCACTGATATTAGTGGGAGTGGTGTGTGCCAGGCACTGGGATAGGTGTTGGAAGTACCTCAAAGAGCCCACCAACAGCCATCTGCTGGGGGAAGCAGATCATAAAATCATAAGGAAACAGCATAAGCTCTTCAGTTCAGTTCAGTTGTTCAGTTGTGTCTGACTCTTTGTGACCCCGTGGACTGCAGCGTGCCAGGCATCTCTGTCCATCACCAACTCCTGGAGTTTACTCAAACTTATGCCCATTGAGTCGATGATGCCATCCAATCATCTCATGTTCTGTTGTCCCCTTCTCCTCCCACCTTCAATCTTTCCCAGCATCAGGGTCTTTTCGAGTGAGTCAGTTCTTCACATCAGGTGGCCAAAGTATTGGAGTTTCAGCTTCAGCATCAGTCCTTCTAATGAATATTCAGGACTGATTTCCTTTAAGATTGACTGGTTGGATTTCCTTGCAGTCCAAGGGACTCTCAAGAGTCTTCTCCAACACCACAGTTCAAAAGCATTAATTCTTTAGCGCTCAGCTTTCTTTATAGTCCAACTCTTAATGACCACTAGAAAAACCATAGCTTTGATTAGACGGATCTTTGTTGTCTCTGCTTTTTAATATGCTATCTAGGTTGGTCATAACTTTTCTTCCAAGGAGTAAGAGTCTTTTAATTTCATAGTTACAGTCACCATCTGCAGTGATTTTGGAGCCCCCCAAAATAAAGTCTGTCACTGTTTCCACTGTTTCCCCATTTATTTGCCATGAAGTGATGGGACCAGATGCCATGATCTTAGTTTTCTGAATGTTGAGTTTTAAGCCACACGTATTATACAATGAGGCTCTGAACTAACACAGAGAGAAAAAATTTGGACCTTTTGTGAATGGAGATGAGGAAAGTACTGAGATTAGGGAAGGTTTACAGAGGAGGTGGGCAATTGGAGATTCAGTCAGCCGGTCAGCCAGAAAATGCTTACTGAGGGTCTCGTGTGTCGGACACTGTTTTGGATACTGGGACGCACGAGGAAAAAAATAGTCCCCAACCCATACTCTTGTGGAGGTGGCATTGTGGTGGGAGACGCAGAGCATGTGTAAATATTAGTAAACATAATCAGTACCTCCAGGTTAGAATGGAAGGAACACAGGGCAGCTCGGTGGAGTTTATGGTGAGAGGGTCAGGTGAGCTTCACCAAGAAAGCGAGATTTGAGCAAGGACTTCCAGAAGAGCAGGAATAAGCCCCCCTTCCCCTGGGTCTCTGTGGGGAGTGTTTCAAGCACGGGGAGCAGGCAGGGCCAGTCCCTGGAAGTGAGAATGTCTTGGAAGGCTAGGAGGCCCATGTGCCTGGAGCAAAGCGGAGGAACTTGGAGAAGGAATCGGTTTCCAGGGGGACTTGCAGGCAGTTGTGACAAGTTCGACTTTTACTCTGAGAGAAATGGGTCACCATTGGAGCAATTGTGTGCTGGTAAATTGAGTCTCAAAAAAAGAAACTTTTTTTTTTTTTTTAAGCATCTGCCAACTTCTGTGGTATAAATACTCCCACCGTGGCTTATTCTAAGCTACCAATGTGACACCACTGAACACAGTACAGAAGGTATATCAGGGTGCCTTCTCACCAGCTGGGACCAGCTCCTCCAGCCCACCATTGCCTTGGAGGGTTTTGAGAAAAGTGTGACACGATCTGACTTGTGTCTTAAGAAGGTCACTCTGGCTGCTGTATTGAGAGCACACATGGGTGGGCGGGAGCGCAAAGGCCAAAGCAGGGGGCCACGTTGGAAGCTGGTGCCAAGATCAAGCTGAGAGAGGACAGCAGAGACCGTGAGTCCTGGACAGACTGTGGGTGTATTCCGAAGGAGGTATATTGAAATCCACCTGGTTTCTTGGTGGACTGGATGTGGGATGTGAGAGAAAGAAAGCAACACAGGATGGCGCTGAGGTTTAGTGGAAGGTTTGGGGGTGATGAGAGGAAAAGCATTCCAGGCACAGGGAACAGACTGTGAGAGTCCTGTTGTGAGCACATGTTGCATTTGGGGAAACAAAAAACAAGGAAGGGGTGTGGTTAGTGAGCCTGTTATATGCGCAGAGGCTGTGGTCGGGGCTGAACAGAAGACTGCCCCCCACCAGAGAGAGCAGGACTCAGGCTGTAGCCAGGGCAGAGCCCCTAATGGGATTTTAGCAGAGAAGCATGTGCCTAGGTTCATAATAAGAAGAAATAACTAAAGAATCCAGAGGTAGTGAGATCAGTTAGGAGGCTGTAGCATTGATCAGCACAGCACAGAGCTGGCATTTCACCTGGACGGTGGTGGTGAGGCTGGAGGGAGGAGGAGGAAGAGGAGGGAGGGCCTGGTACGAGTTCCAAAGCCATCCTTGCATGTGGACCACAGAGCACCGTGGGCATGTCGTACCTGTTTGTTCAGTAAGTTAACTGATCAGCTGATTGACGTGAGTCTTACCTTTACAAACCTCCTCCCATTCCCCCATTTATCTCCCAACCAAAGATATCTTTTCCAGAGGACAAATGAATTTATTATATTAGAAATGTAGCTTAAATGCACATGCCTCTCTGAGGGGGCTGGGAAATTCTCAGTGTCAATCCAAGGGGTGACTGCGTGGGTATTCCTTAGGCCGTACAAGGCAGGTTGCACACTCAACTGGGTATGAATATATACCTATTGGTTGGCCATGATTCACTCTACCACATCATTGACAGAACACAGAGCCCTTCCTTAGACCAAGCCCTTGTTTCCAGAAGGGACAAGAGGCCAGGAGTATTGGGTGAGGACAGAATGTGTAGACAGAACAAGAGACTGTAACTTTACCTGCTTGTTTGCTGATGAAAATTCACATGGCCAGGGTTATCTGTAACACCCACATCTTCACCTGACGTCACACCTTAGATAAGGTGTGTGTGATGGGAGGAGAAAGAACAGGTCAGGACTCGGTGGCTGACTCAACAACACAAGACAAACTGGCCTAAAAGTTCTGAAAGTTGCGCCTTAACAAGGCTGTGTAGGATCATCCCAAGGCGTCATTTTTTTATAGCACTGTAAAAGCCTCGTCATCAGCAATTTGGTCCATCTATCTGGGAGGAAGCTGACTTTTCCCACCCCACAGATAGCTTCTCCTCCATGCACAGGACACATGAGTATCCCTTCCACAAGGCATGTACCCCTTCCACAACATGTGCAGCTACAGGCCTGTAGACTGTTCTGGACAGATCAGCAGCCCAAAGCCTGCCTGCTCCACAAAACCAGTGATTACTTCCTCAGTGACAGTCGGGGTTGTTTTTCAGTAAGCTTCATTTTCGTAGTTAGCCTGCAAGTATGAATTCAGCACTAGACTCCCAGAGGCTCTCAGGGGTACTTACTCTTCTCAGACAATGACCTGCACCCGAGAAAGGAAAGAGTGGATGCCACCTTTCATGCTCAGACTGTGAGGAGTGTATCTATTGTCTCTACTAGAGTTGGGTTCTCTGAAGAGGACCGGAAGAGTGTGCATGTGTGTGTGTGTATGTTTCTGTATGCACACATGCCCGAATGCAGGTGTGTATCTATTTTTGAGAGAATAAACATATTGTTGTTTTTGTTGTCATTTAGTCACTAAGTTTTGTCTGACTCTTTGTGACTCCATGGACTGTAGCCCGCCAGGCTCCTCTGTCCATGGGATTTCCCAGGCAAGGATACTGAAGTGGGTTGCCATTTCCTACTCCAGCGGATCTTCCCAACCCAGGGATCGAATCTGTGTCCCCTGTTTGGCAGGTGGATTCTGCACCACTGAGCCACCTCGGAAGCCCATAAACATGTTAATAACTATATTATCAATTATTATCAACTATGTTATTAACTATTAATAACTATGTTACTCTATGTTATATTCCCATTGGGCACCAATAACTTAATACTCTCATTGAATCTTCACAACCCCGTGAGGAAAATGTTAATAGAACCTCTGATGAATAAATCTGTTACAAGCTAGTCTTGGGAATGACATAAGACTTTCTGATACATTTTCTCTTTGGAGATGTTTGAAGATTTTTACAGCAAGGTCAATTTTTTTCCCACTTAACCACTTTTATAGGACTACACTGCCTGTAATTCAGGTTAAGTTATACATGATAACCAAGTTTAATAAGAAAAACAATAATGTATTTCAGAATTTCAACATTTTTAATGAGTGGTACTTTATTCGTGAACAGTTCTAAGTCAAGTGATTTTATTAAATGAAAATGCTCACTTAAGTAACTGTTAGATCATGAAGAATAAATCTTGAGCCAAAATAATAATAATATTCATGACAAATGTGTATTCAGTGTGCTTTGATAACTTGCTCTAAACATTTCCTTAAGGACACAAGTTGTTAAGTGCCTCAGTTGCTATACTGATACTCCAAAAAGTAAAGAGACTTGCTCGAGGTCACACAAGCTCAGTCTCTGGCTGCCCTTTGTCTGCCTCTGGCTGGACAGAGAAAGCCATGAGTGAAATACAGGTGTCTCTGCTCTCCATGTGGGCACAAGTTGGGGGCTGGGATCCTTTCCATTCAGGTTGGAAATCCCCAGGAAACAGTCATCATAAACCAATCGTAGGCCAAAAGCAAAAGAGGATACATCTTTCAAAAGAAGATGCTATTCCAGAGCTCACGCTGGTGACATCACTGACTGATCCTTACTTCCTTTCTGGACCTGAGAGCATTTCAAAACAAAGGGTTTTCTAAGGATGAAGATTCTAAAATGTACCTGGAAAAGAGCCCCGGACAGTCCTGGGGTGGTCATCAGGCAAACATCACTCATCCCATCCTTAGAAATGATGACACCTTTGCCTGCATTTGGGTTCTGTCGTCCTGGCAATGTCATCTCTGAACAGTTCCTCTTCCAGACACCCCCAAAGAAGATGGTCGAAGGGTGGAGTCAGGAGTTTTGATCAAGATATAGCCTAGCCTGAAGCGCAAGGTGGTTAGGATGTATCTGGGGAAAAGGTAAAGATTTTCACTGCCCTGAAAAAAATGCTTAAATTTGTTGGTTTTATATCCATTTTTACTCCTATAAGGTTCGAAGAAGCAGGCATAGCCCCTGGCATGGCCCTACCCACAGAGGAGGCAATCAAGCCACAGTTGTGATTAGATGGAATGAAGTGACATGACTTTAAGGATATCATAACATTTTTTTCCTCAATTGTTTTCACAGGTGAGGAAACAGACCCAGAAAGGTTAAGCTACTTGCCCAAAGCAGCTTAACCCCCTAGCCCAGTCCCAGAGCTTCTGAGCATCATCTGCTGCAGGAAGATTCCACTGACCTGCAGTATACACAGGGGTCTCCCCACCTCGCCTTGCCCGGGCCAGGCTGCATAGGAGACACCGCCACTCTGTGTCTCCCTCCTTGGCACGAGATGAAATCAGGTGGTCCCATTCTTCCTGTTCCACTCTGCCAAGTTTATCTGAACACATTTCCTCTCCACAAAGCCAACTCGCCAATTATCTGCTCCAATTAAGGCGTGTGAGATGTGGTTAATTCAGTCACTCCAGTAGGGTGACCAGGGTGAACAGGGGGCTGGCCATGCTGGCTGCAAGTCCCCCGATGCCCCTGGCCGTGCTGCTTCCCCTGGCATTCTTCCTACCCCCAGATGGCCTCTGTGGTTTCTTCCCCTCCCCGCTCCTTCCTTTCTGAGTCCCTGGAGTTCCAGAACTGTGCCTTGCCCTGGCTCCTCCCCTATCAATGGACAGTTCTGTCCTAATTTTGTGTCCTCTGATAAACTAACATGTACAGAGTTGTCAGTGGTAAATGGCATGGTAATACTTAAAGAATTACCATAAAAAACGGTAATACTTAGAGTCTCTCACAAATAAGTAACTCTCTAATGACATTGCACACGAGGCATCTTCTGTATTTATGTCCAAAGCCAGCCTTATGACCAATGAATGTAAAAATCATGCCTGTTTTGCTTTGGCATACAAACCCCAAACACTCAGCTCTCTAAGGCCAGTCCTTCCTGCCTCTTAGCATGAAAACAAAGAAGGCAGACAAAGGCTGAATGTGTATTAGTCTGATCAGTTAGGACAATGGACACAAGGTCAAGTTCAATACCTTCCTCCCTTTTATGAAATAAATACTATGACCCTGAGATGAAATGTATAAAATAATACAACCTACGTATACACGTGCAGTGCTGGGCTCAGTCACTCAGTCGTGTACAATGCTTTGTGACTCCATGGACTGTAGCCCATCAGGCTCCTCTGTCTATGGTATTTTCTCTGCAAGAATACTGGAGTGGGTTACCATTTCCTCCTCCAGGGAATCTCCTCCAGGGTTCTTCTGGGGATCGAACCCTCATCTCCTGCATTGGCAGATGGATTCTGCACCACTGAGCTACCTGGGAAGCCCCTATCTACATAAGCCCCTACCTTCTCAAAAATAAAACCAACGTATTGCCTTGACTGGAAAGATTCAAAGGAGAAATAAGACAGAGATAATTTCTAATAAAGTAATACATATTTCAATATGGAAATGCTTGGGCCCAACTATCTTAGAAGATAAGATGAAGGAGTCAAATGTAATTATTCATACATTCACCATGAATGGGACAACTATAAATGTAGATCAATTCAATAATTGTATCATGTTGCATACAGCTAGTGCTGTAAACAAATCCTAGTAAACTTCCAAAAACCAAAGAACCAGATTACTTTGCTTCATGTGGCAGCTGCATTCTTGGAAAATTAAGTGTCTCTGAAACCATGCAAATATACATTTTATTTATGTGTAAAATGTAGTTAAGTTTGAGGCACAGGTAGTTATAAATACTATCGTTGTTGTCATTTTAAAGCTACATGAGCATCTGAGACAGGACATCCCTTGGCTCTTATCCACCATTTTATTGTATTACAAGTAGTGTGATTTATTGTGACAACAAAAAAAATACAACCACCTCCCCAAAATTCCCAAATGCTCCTGGGGTAGTACTGTGCCCTTCACTCAATAGCAAGTCATTCTATTAGCAATTACAATTAGCCTCTACTAACAGACTCGAGAGACAATATTTTTCTCTCAGGTAAAACAAATCTGGAAGCAGCAGTCTTGGGCTGATTTTTTCTAAGTCTCCTATCTTTTCTTTTCCAACATTCCTAGTACTGATTTCCATCCTTAAGTTCATGGTCACAGAATGGCTGCTGGAACCCCAGCTACTGTATCTATGATTTAGTTAAAATGAAGAAAGAAGGGGAAAAGTCAGGAAGAGCAAAACCATGTAGTAAATGAATAAGTCTCCTTTAGAAATGTTTCTAGAAGTCTCTCCCAACAACTACCTTTATATCTCATTAGCTACCCCTGTCCTCAAATAAGCCTACAAATGTAATTAGGCACTTCGCTGGCTCTAATAATAATCAGTTCCATAGTGAAGAAGCCAGAGTGAATGGACATTGGGTAGGCAGCCAGTCGTCTCTACCATATTACTTCACCCACTGATAATGTTCAGAGATTCTGCCAAAACCCCAAAAGCAGATGTAAGACACAGGTGCTAAGAAGGGCATGCAGTCTTTTGGGTTGTTTAGCTCAGGACCTCAAGCTTATGTGGGCTTCAATATTTGTATGCTATTCCCTGCACAGGAGCAATGTGACACTTCATCACAGTGATCGATTATGACTAGATCCTGGCACTGAACAAATCTGGGTCAGCAGACGGATCTGAGAAGGGGTTCAAAACTCAAAATCTGCCTGAGTGTCTACTGTGAGAATTCAAGATGACAATGGTTGAGCTTCTCACATCTGGCATTAGCCATTCAAACGCATGTGTGTGTTTCCAGACTTTGGGCCAGCCCCTCTAAATTTTCCTAGGGGAGTTCTGTTCAGGCTCACAAACATGCACTGCATCTACTCATTTTTCCTGCTGTGTGACAGGGATGCAAGATAAAACCAACAAAATTGCTTCCCTGAAAAGCTTATACTCTGGGTGTGGAGGGAGAAGGCAGGGAAGGAAGGTTAGGGGGAGCAGAGAGGGTTGAAGTGGTCCGTGCTGTGGAAAGGCATGTCCTGGGTATTGTGTGTCCGAAGCAGCCAGCACCACGCCATTCCTAGTGGGTGCTCAATAAATAGTTGTCGGTACTTCCCAGGTGGTCCAGTGGCTAAGACTCCACGCTCCCAATGCCGGGTACCCTGGTTTGATCCCTGGTCAGGGAACTAGATCCCACTTGCTACAGTTAAAAAGATCCTGCTCCAGGGCAGCCAAATAAATAATAAAAGAAAATAAATAGTTAGTTGTATTTTTTATTTCAAATTCTTCTCCATGATACTTGGAGAGGAATCTGTTCTCTTCGGAGACTTCCTGGGCTGAGGAGTTATTCATCACAGCTGAATTTCTTTGTTTTCCCTTCCACTTCATTCAGTCAGCTATGTCCCAGAAAAAGTTCCCAAAATATAGCTTAATTTTTCAAACTTGCAGAAAGCCTTCTTGGTTGAAACCATGCCAAAGCTTTTCGAACTGGGAAATATCAGTGATATGCAAAGATAATAAAAATAATCTCGTGCTTGGAAATTTCTAATTCTTCCATAGCCTCAGAATCCCTCCAGAGGGCAATTTGGCAACAGTTTTCAAAGTTTTAGTAAAACATTCATATCTTTTGACTCAGCAATTCTAAGAACTTAAACCAAGAAAGTAATGAAGGATATAGAGGAAGATCCAAAAATAAGGATGTTTATTAGAGTTTGGTCTATTGTTGTGAAAGATGATAGATGTGGTTGTTTCCAATGTTTTCTAACCAATAATAGATCAATGAATAAATATAGTGCATTTCATGCAACACAGTATAGCCACTTGAAATGATTCATTTAACAATTGTGTATCGATTACCTGTTGTGTGCCAGTCACTATTGTAGATAGAAGGACATAAGTGAATAAAACAGACGATGTGGATCTCAACATTCTGGTAATGTGCCATGATTGTGTTTATTAACATGAAAATAGATTGCTAAATTTAAAAGGCAATATAGCACATGGAACTCTACTCAATATTATGTGTCAGCCTGGATGCAAGGGGAGTGTGGGGGAGAATGGATACATGTATATATATGGCTGAGTCCCTTCACTGTTCACAGAAACTGTCACAACATTATTAACCCAATAGAAAATAAAAAGTTTTAGGTTTGGAAAAAAAATTTTTTTTAAAGCGGGTTAGAATGTAAGTATTCTTATTATTAAGAAAAATAATAGTTAACACTTATATAGTTTTTATTATGTGCCAGAATTATGCTATTATGTGCCAAACATCAAACATTTAATTTACATAAGAACCCAGTATGATCAATACTTGTTTGAAAGTATTTTTTTTTTTTACTGTTTGTTATTATTTTGTTGTTAAGATGGCCACAAATGTGATAATACAGTAACTGTTTTCTTTCCCCCACATTTACTTCAAACCTATTTTCTGGATTTGTCCTTTTCCTGCCTGTGGATGAAGTCTCAGGCAGGTTGCAAAGCTTTTTTGGTGCCTTTCAGTCAGATGGTCAGTCTTAATTCAGTAACGTGAATGTGCAGTTCAATCTGAACTTTTCCTCTTAAAGGGAATCTTCTCTTCCAGGTCAGCCTGCTGTGAGCTTGGATGCCTGAGAGGCTGCATGCTGCCATCTTCTCTCTCATAGCTCCCTGGCCTCCCTTCAGCTCCCACCCCTCCAAGGCTGGGGCCTTGGGATGCGACTGGGGGAAGGGCAGTCTCCTCTGGCATGCTTGTCTAGGTCCATCATTGATTTCTGTAAGTGTGGCACAAGCACCTTTGCGGCCTCTTTCTCTGGCAGATGCCTTTGCAGGTTGCTCCCAGGATTCATTGTTGAGGAGGCAGCCTCTTGTCCAGGTGGAAGCTTTCAGTTTTTCCTTCCACCCACGGAGTGTTCAGTCATCTCCTTCCACTAACCCTCTCTCTTGGACTCTCTGCCCTCCCACTCAGGCTTCCTCTTATGTAGTTGTCCCTTTTTCGTCTTTTTGACTGAGACACCGGGCAGGCAGGATCTTAGTTCCCTGAACAGGGATCTCCCGTGTCCCCTGCAGGGGAAGCTTGGAGTCTTAACCACTGGGCTATCAGGGAACTCCTCGTGGTCTCCTTTTGTAAAAAGGCAGGCTAGATCCCTCCTCAGATCCACACAGCACTGGCAAAGCTCACACATCTTGACTTGCCAGCATGAAGCACAGTCCTTCCCTCTCCTTGCTGTTGTTTCAGTCTTAGGTCCAGCCAGCCGCTCATCTGTGGGCTTCTCTTGTCGAAAGGCAGACACCAGTCCCCAAGCTCTAGAAGGATGTGTCTAGCTCTCTAAGTGGGTCTTAGAAGGCGCTCTCACTTGGCTTTGAAGGAGGAAATGTACTTCTCTTCCTGCTGGGGGAGGCTTTCCATGAAATTTTCCCTCACTACTCCAATTCTTACTTTTTAGGCTGATGGGGTGATTGCTCAGTCCTGGCAGAACCTGTTTCATAATCTCTCAGTTTACCCTTGCATAGAAGTCATAGCACCTTAACTTGAATATTTAGGATGTGGGATCTTTGGACACCTATTGTATTTTTATCAACCTTTAGGGCATCAGCCGAAAGTGAACAGAAAGAGTCACATTTTAACCTTCTGCTAATATATGTGTGTATATATATATATATATACACACACGTATCTGAAGGTTTCATTTTAAAATGCTTTCAGTTCTCTTCGGGTCACAGAATTATTTTTCTCTTTTTGTTTATCTGTACTTTATACTTTGAACATGAGAAGAAAATGACATTTTAAAAGTTTTTATTAAAGTATAGTTGATTTACAATGCGGCGAACTGACATGCCCCAGACATGGCTGCTGCCGGCGGGCAGCCTGCTGGGGCAACGAGCCACTGCGGCCAGTGAGGAGCCCAGCGTCGAGGGCATCGCCCACCTTTCTCATCCCCCTCACTTGCCCACCCCGCCCGAGAGACTGAGAGGAAACGTGGAGACCCCACTGCACAGATGGTCCTGATCCCTGGAGCGACGGTGGCTGCTGCCCAACCTGAAAAATGGCGGAGTAGAAGGACGTGTTTAAAATTCTCCAAGTCAGGGTTCAACAGTCCGTGAACGATGAACTTCCAGATATTCAAGCTGGATTTAGAAAAGGCAGAGGAACCAGAGATCAAATTGCCAACATCCGTTGGATCATCAAAAAAGCAAGAGAGTTCCAGAAAAAAATCTACTTCTGCTTTATTGACTACAGCAAAGCCTTTGACTGTGTGGATCACAACAAACTGTGGAAAATTCTGAAAGAGATGGGAATACCAGACCACCTGACCTGCCTCCTGAAAATTCTGTATGCAGGTCAAGAAGCAACCGTTAGAATTGGACATGGAAAAACAGATTGGTTCTGAATAGGGAAAGGAGTCTGTCAAGGCTGTATATTGTCACCCTGCTTATATATGTTGGAGAAGGCAATGGCACCCCACTCCAGTACTCTTGCCTGGAAAATCCCACGGGCGGAGGAGCCTGGTGGGCTGCAGTCCATGGGGTCGCTAAGAGTCGGACACGACTGAGCGACTTCACTTTCACTTTTCACTTTCCTGCAGTGGAGAAGGAAATGGCAACCCACTCCAGTGTTCTTGCCTGGAGAATCCCAGGGATGGGGGAGCCTGGTGGGCTGCCGTCTCTGGGGTCGCACAGAGTTGGACACAACTGAAGCGACTTAGCAGCAGCAGCAGCAGCTTATATACGTAGAGTACATCATGCGAAATGCTGGGCTGGATGAAGCTCAAGCTGGAATCACGATTTCCGGGAGAAATATCCAGAACCTCAGATATCCAGATGGCACCACCTTTATAGCAGAAAGTGAAGAAGAACTGAAGAGCCTCTTGATGAAAGTGAAAGAGGAGAGTGAAAAAGTTGGCTTAAAGCTCAACATTCAGAAAACAAAGATCATAGCATCTGGTCCCATCACTTCATGGCAAATAAATGGGGAAACAGTGGAAACAGTGAAAGACTTTATTTTGGGGGGCTCCAAAATCACTGCAGATGGTAACTGCAACCATGAAATTAAAAGACACTTACTCCTTGGAAGAAAAGCTATGACCAACCTAGACAGCATATTAAAAAGCAGAGACATTACTTTGCCAACAAAGGTCCGTCTAGTCAAAGCTATGGTTTTTCCAGTAGTCATGTATGGATATGGGAGCTGGACTATAAAGAAAGCTGAGCACAGAAGAATTGATGCTTTTGAACTATGGTGCTTGGAGAAGACTCTTGAGAGTCCCTTGGACTATAAGGAGATCAAACCAGTCCATCTTAAAGGAAATCAGTCCTGAATATTTATTGGAAGGACTGGTGCTGAAGGTGAAACTCCAAAAGTTTGGCCCCTGATTCGAAGAATTGACTCATTGGAAAAGATCCTGATGCTGGGAAAGATTGAAGCTGGGAGGAGAAGGGGACGACTGAGCATGAGATGGTTGGATGGCATCATCACCTCGATGGACATGAGTTTGAGTAAGCTCTGGGAGTTGGTGATGGACAGGGAAGCCTGGCGTGCTATAGTCCATGGGGTCACAAAGAGTTGGACACAACTGAGCAATTGAACTGAACTGATTTACAATGTGTTAATTTCTTCTGTGCCACAAAATGACTGTTATATTTTTTCATATTATTTTTCATATTCTTTTCCATTATGGTTGTCACAGGATATTGAATAGATTCCCTGTGCTATACAGTAGGATCTAATTGTTTATCCATTCTATATATAATAGTTCACCTCTGCTAATTCCAGACTCCTGTTCCTTCCCCCCTCTGCCCTCTCTTTTCCCTGGCAACCACAAGTCTGTTCTCTACATCTGTGAATTTGCATCCCATCAGTTTTGGTTCTTTGGATTTCATTTTATGCATTTATTTTTCTATTTTTCTTACAAATTTCACTTTTTTTTTTTCAAATTTCCCTTTTAAGAGTGTTTAGTTGACCAGACTCAAATTAATGAAACTGGAAAATATTCTATATTTGATCCACCCAGTAATACCCTTTAGACAGTGTTCCACACTCCCTTGGGATTGGTTTGCACAATAAGTGCTACTTTAGATATCCATTTGCTGCTTTAAATTGCTCTCAGGGTTTCAAAGGCCCTTGTGTTCACTGGTTCACATGGCTATAGTTTGCTACTCTTTACTAAAATACAGGCAAATCTCCCATGAATAAGAGCTTTAAAAATTTAAAAGCACTTTTTAATTTATATTCTTTTATTTTACCCTTTTATTCTTGCAACAATAGAGCACCTGCACATGTGATAGTCACTTCAGTTGTATCCAACTGTAGCCTACCACGCTCTTGTGTCCATGGGGATTCTCGAGGCAAGAATACTGAAGTGGGTTGCCATGCCCTCCTCCAGGGGATCTTCCCAACCCAGGAATCAAACCCACATCTCTTACATCTCCTGCATTGGCAGGCAGATTCTTTTCCACTGGCACCACCTGGGAAGCCCTGTAGAGCACCTGCCATAAGCCAGATAGTGCACCAATCCCTAGAGACACAGAACTCTCAAGACAGTTTTGGTATTTGTGGCCTTGATGAGCCTGTTTACTTCTGAATTGGACCTGAGTTTATTTTCTTAACCTCTGTGTAGTCTTCAAATATATGAGCACCAACACATTGAGGACAGATTTAACAATACTACGTAAGGCATAGAACAAGTCAGTAGAAAATGAACTTTGCCTCCTGCATGATTACAATCTAAATTCGTCTCCACACTGACCTAGTCATAAGGAAACCTGGTCACTTTTAATTAGATATATGAATTGGTTAGTTATTTGAGTCTCAATTTCCTGAATTAAAAAATGCATATTATACTAGTTAACTTCTAAGTTTTCTTACAATGCTAATGAATTACATATAATTGTATTGGGTCCCCCAAGTGAATACCATTAATTAATTATGCAAAGATATATGTTCATTCACTAAGTGCCAGGCACTGCAAGAGAAAACATGGTACCAACTGTCCTCATGAAACACATTAAGTGTCTGCTAATTCATTTACTGTCTGACTAAAACAATAACAATAAAGATTTCTGTTCTTTAAACCCTCACATATGGTCAATTAATCTTCCACAAAGGAAGCAAGAATATACAATGGGGAAAAGACAGTCTCTTCAGCAAGGGGTGTTGGGCGAGTTGGACAGCTGCATGTAAATCAATGAAGTTAGAACACACCCTCAGAGCATACACAAAAATAAATTCCAAAGTTTAAATGTAAGACATGACACCATAATGCTCCTAGAAGAGAACGCAGGCAAAAAATTCTCTGATATAAATTATATCAAGGTTTTCTTAGTTCAAGACAATAGAAATAAAAGCAAAAATAAACAAATGGGACCTAATCAAACCTATAAGCATTTGTATTTTTGTTTTGTTTATGGTTTCCTTTGCTACCATAAACAAAACAAAAATACAGCATATGGACCAGGAGAAAATACTTGCAAATGATGCAACTGACAAGGGATCAATTTACAAAATATACAAACAGCTCATATAACTCAATAACAAAAACCACAAACAACCCAATCGAAAAATGGACAGAAGACCTAAATAGACATTTCTCCAGAGAAGACAGGAGACAGGTGGCCCACAGGCCCATGAAAAGATGCACAGAATCACTAATTATTAGAGAAATGCAAATCAAGACTACAATGAAGTACCACCTCATACCAATCAGAATGGCCAACATGAAAAAGTCTGCAAATGACAAATACAGGAGAAAATATGGAGAAAAGGGAATCCTCCGACACTGTTGGTGGGAATGCAAATTGGTGCAGCCACTATGGAAAACAGTATGGAGGTTTCTCAAAAAACTAGAAAATAGAGCTACCATATGATCCAGCAATCCCACTCCTGGGCATATATCTGGACAAAACTATAATTCAAAATATGTTCACAGAAACACCATTTGCAATAGCCAAGACACGGGAACGTCTCAAACAACCTAAACGTCCATCGACAGATAAAGAAGATGGTGTGTGTGTGTGTGTGTGTGTGTGTGTGTGTGTGTGTACACACAATGGAATATATTTACTAAGCCATAAAAAAGAATGGAAAAAATGCCATTTGCAGCTACATGGATGAACCCAAAGATTATCATACTAAGTGAAGTAAGTCAGAAAGAAAAAGAGAAAGGCCATGTGATGTCACTTATCTGTGGAATCTAAAAGACAATACAAATGAACTTATCTATGAAACAAAAATAGACTCAGAGACATAGAGAACAGCCCAGGGGGAAGCGGGTAGGGGAGGGTTGGATTGGGAGTTTGGGATTAGCAGATGCAAACTATTACATATAGAATGAATAAACAACAAAGTCCTATTGCACAGTGCAGGAAACTATTAATGTATTCAATATCCTGTAATAAACCATAATGAAAAAGTATATATATATATGTATAACTGAATCACTTTACTGTATAGCAGAAATGATAACACTGTAAATCATACAACACTGTAAATCAACTCTGCTGCTGCTGCTGCTAAGTCGCTTCAGTCGTGTCCGACTCTGTGCGACCCCACAGACGGCAGCCCACCAGGCTCTCCTGTCCCCGGGATTCTCCAGGCAAGAACACTGGAGTGGGTTGCCATTTCCTTCTCCAAAAAGATTTCTCTTCCTAAGGAAATCATTATACTGTATAAAGGGGGCGGGGGGGGGGCACAGAAAAAATGTTAAACAACTAGAGCTCTCAAATTAACAAAAGATTAGTTTCATGAGAGAAATTAAAAAAGAATTTGCTTGTCTGGGAAGCAGTCTGAACAAGATGATTCTGGAAATCTAGTTTGGAAGCAATACCACCAGTTCACATGTGGGTCTGTCAAGCCCTATGCTGAATTCTCTAGCAGAGTCAAGTGCAAAAGAGGAGCGACAGTCTTGAAGAACTTTCTGTTTGGAGAAATAAGATATACTTGCAAAGTCCCCCACCCAAGAACTCAGAGAGCAACTCTGTGCACATCAGGAAAAAGTACCACTCCAGGCAGACAAATTACAAAATGGCTCCCCCACAGGGCAACAAATCAGATAAAGACTCATTTCTTGAGAATACTTCAACAAGAGTGTGTACGGACACATGGAGGCTAGGCTGATTTTAGCTCCACTCATTCCCTGGGTTTTGTGTTGGGCACTGACCACACACCTGTGTGACAGCCTGGCTTACAGTGAGCAAGAGAGTATAAAGTCTGAAGACACCAAGGAGATAATCATATGAGTTAAATCATGACCCCTGGGGAAAAAATTCCAAATTTACCAGTCTTTTTAAACCAAGTAAGGTCCTTGGTCTAAATAGGAAGTTTCCTCTCATTGCCCTTAGAGACACAGCTTTAAAAAAAAAGCTGTCATATTCTTATTAGGCCTTTTGTCCAGAGATCATTGCCATATCAGCAACAAGAAGCCCTGACAGCGTGAGGGTTAAGTGTTTGAAAATTCTCTTCCACTGAAGGCTGATCTTGTTGCCTAGTGACTGCTGCGTTGCTTGCTGCTGTCACTCACCTTGTCTCCAGAGAATTATCCCCCACTCTCATAAGGAAGGTTATGATTGGACAAAGCTGACATCATAGCCCAGAGAGGAACGGCGTCTCTTTGTCAAGACAGCACCAATGAGATGACTCAAGAGTTGGTGGCCAAGGGTTTTGGTTCCTTTGTTTTGTTTCTTTAACATAGAGCCAACAAATTGGATGAAACATTTTCCTCTTTTCTTGCCGAGCCAATTTTGCAGGTGTTAGTAGTGAATTTTTACCCATAAAGATATTCCTTGATAGTGTATAGATTATCTTCCCATCCATTTAACCAACACTGTCCCCCCATGAAGTCTTTTCTCCCCCATGCACTTGGTCAGCACTTGAAAAGCTGAACAGATTACAGGCAGAAAATGAGTACCCGGGAGCTCATTATCACACCATTGGTTGCAGTGTGGAATTTCACACAAGGCAGAGTCTTCTGGGTGCTTATCTGAAAAGTACCTGAAGAAGTTTCAAAGCATCAGTTTCAAGGACAGCCCTGTAATACTCCTTCAGCGCACATACACCAGACACCAAAAAAGTTTTTTGAAAGTCGATTAAACTTGAAAGCACACCTACTTTTAAAATCAAGCAGTTGGAAAACTCTCACACATTTTAGATAATAAACAGACATAAGTTCTTTGATCACTTTTAAAAATTTACATCATGCATTTGCACTGCTTTGAAAATCAAGCTTGATAAGTCTTTGTTTTTTGCACTGACTTGAGCTACATGTGTACTCCTGAATATTTCAGCCATTGAAGACATTAGCTATATGACTGGAGTGTCGGTTGCAGATTCATTATGCCAGACTGCTATATTAAATCATCTGTTAAATGTGTTCTTTTCTTGGTAAATATTTGGTATATAGCATAGTCACAGCTGTTATAATTGGATAATTACTTCCAATTAATGCTCTATTTCGAAAGTTGCAATTCCATATAAAGCTTAGAGTTAAGCTGTAACAAAGGCAAGCCTCTCCTGGGGAAACAGAGAGTGAGAATTCCTTTCTGTAATTCTCCTGGAAAGCAATTAGAGAGAGAGTACTAATAAATTATATATGGTCCTGCTTTTACCTGCGCTGATAAAGAATCTGTAGTGTGTCAGCTAAAATGTGTAAATACACCACTGCCTCTCCCAAGAGCTGTCTGCGAGTATTTGAAGATTGCAATTTCTTATTTGAATAATCAACATTTTTCTTAGAGTGAATTAAAGCTGACCATACATTCCTGGGGATAATTTATTTAAAAGAAGGGAGAGAGAGTATTTACACAGAATCAGGTTACAAGGAAACACTTCATCTCAGAATTATCATCAAACAATATAAATTCAGGAAAAACCAATTTCATTTGTAATATAATTTTCTCTAAGAAATCAGATTGGTGTGTAAGTGCAAGCAGAAAGTGGGTGGGAGTTCTTGTAAGTGAAATCTTAACAGATCTGAGGAGCAGAGTCTGCTGCAACACAGTTCTTGCTCATTTGACCAGAAAGATACCAAATGTCTGGGTTCTTAGAGTGTTAATTAATGTCTTAGTTCTTAGAGTTTCTTTGCTTGGAAACAATAGTGAGTTAGGTGTTGCAAAAACCCCTCAGACAGGCTGATTCTAAGATTATTCTTCTCTATTCCCTTAATGCCATAAAAAATGTGGATGGTTTAGAACCAATTACACTTAAATCTAGTAAATATATATTTTAATAGACTTTGCAGTAATGTAGCCTGACCTTTATACTAATGAGAAGAAGTAATATTTTTACCTATGAAACTTATTCATAAGATACTGTAATATATGTAGCAGTTTAGAGAAATACCACTTCTTTCTTAACTGCGTAGATTTTATACCCCCTGAATATTCATTGGAAGGACTGATGCTGAAGCTGAAGCTCCTATACTTTGGCCACTTGATGCAAACAGCCAACTCACTGGAAAAGACCCTGATGCTGGGCAAGACTGAAGGCAGGAGGAGAAGGGGATGACAGAGAATGAGATGGTTGGATGGCATCACTGACTCAATGGACATGAATTTGAGCAAACTCCAGCAGATGTGGCAGACAGGGAAGCCTGGCATGCTGCAGTCCATGGGGTCACAAAGAGTCAGGAGCAACTGAACAATAAGGTTATGTACATTTCTTGGTTTTGGAGTTATTTTAGCTGGAAGGGTAACTGTAAAAGGTGATAGTGTAGAGATGTCCTGTTTGTCAGAGATATTTGATTAATAATTTGTTAATTTGTATTGTATTAAAAATTTGCTATGGACACTCTCCAAATCTCAAGGTGTGGTAGCCATCCTTAGAAAATGCAATTTGATTCCACTGCTTCTAGATCTTGGATTCTAAGTTCTTACCATGGTAGCCCCAGAACTCTGTTAAGACCTGGCCCCTGGGACCTAAATACTTTGCAGGCCTCACCTCCTACCAGTCTTTCCTTTGTAAGGGACGCTCCAGGCAAATAGCTATTCTTCTTGCTAATGCTGTAAAAACATCAAAGAGCTGCAGCCTCTAATTTAGCCTTCACTGTTCCTTTCCTCCGGAGACTTGTGTGTGTCACTCCTGCACAGCGTTCTAATCTCTGCTTAGAGCCACCTAGGTAAGAGGTCCTCCCCATCTAAAAGGTGGCCTGCAAGTCCTGGACTTGCCTAGCTTCAAGACTGAAGAGCTCTGAGTCAGCAACAGATACCACTGGTTTAATAGATGGGGAGGTGACCTGTCTGAAACAAGGTCCAGGAGCGACTTCCCACTGTGTGCGGCAGGTGACTAGCTGGACATGGTGGAATTCTTCGCTCCCGGTGGAAGGGTGAGGTTACCAGTTACGGGGGAACTGACATCATGTTGATGCACTGGTTACCAGGGAAACTAGCCAAAGGGCATGCTCCTCTTGCCCCTTTGATAAGCTATCCTAGTGGAGATAATCTGATCTGATGGTTAGAACAATCACTAGCCGTGATTGCACGGGCCGGGGGCAAGTATGTAGGAAGGTCAGTCATGTGACTGGGGCAGGTGAAGCAGGCACTCGTCAAGCAGCAGGATGTACAAGGGAGCAGGAGAATAGCCATCTTAAGGGGCCTGATCATACAGCAATTGTCACCTTGCCCCTTCCTTACCTGTTTTTCTTCATAGCACTTATCACTTTCAGTATTTTATTTCAAGTTTTTATTTTGCTAGTCTCCTCCCACTAGAATGTAAGCTCCATGAGGGCAGAGAGACTTTCATCTGTTTTGCTTACTGCCAAACCATGAGGCCTAGGCAAAGGTTTGTTGAATAAATGAAGAAAAGGCCAAGCATTCTTCTTGTGTGTGATTAGTTCTGTAAACTGGAGGCGGTAAAACCTGCCAGTTAAAGCACAAGTTTAGGAACTACTGCTGCTACTAAGTTGCTTCAGTTGTGTCTGTCTCTGTGTGACCCCATAGACGGCAGCCCACCAGACTCCCCTGTCCCTGGGATTCTCCACTGGAGTGGGGTGCCATTTCCTTCTCCAGTTCATGAAAGTGAAAAGTGAAAGTGAAGTCGCTCAGTCGTGTCCAACTCTTTGCGACCCCATGGGCTGTAGCCCACCAGGCTCCTTGGCTTCCCAGGTGGCTCTGTCGTAAAGAATCTGCCTGCCAATGCAGAAGATACAGGAAATACAGGTTTGATCCCTAAGTCGGGAAGATCCCCTGGAAGAGGAAATGGAAACCCACTCCAGTATTCTTGCCTGGAGAATCCCACTGGACAGAGCCTGGCGGGCTACAGTTCATGGGGTCACAGAAGAGTTGGACGCAACTTAGCGACTGAACACAGCAACAACAACATTAACCTCATGATGTGATGTAAGAATTAAATGAAATAAGCTATCTAAATGTTTGATTTAGTAGTTGCCAAGTCTGTCAAGCAGAAAATAGTAAGTAGTTTTAACATTTCAGGTAATACCCTTCATAGATTACTAAATCAGATTCAGGTAGCTCTTAAAAAAAATTAAAAAGCCATTGAACTCCCAGCAAGTGATTTTCCATACCCACCCAACCCTCCCCAGAGAATATCTTTCTCTCCAATCTATCTCATATTCTGTAGGGGAGCCACCTGTCTGATTTGAAGGGTTTTTATTCAACTCTCAGCTCTGAAGCTGTTGAATTTAACTTCTCATTTGCTCCTTACTAACAAATTTTTATTAGCTCCCTTACTCTGCAGTTCAAATAGGACAACTTATTTTTGGTTTGCAAAAAAGAAATTAGAATGTCAAGGAGCTTTTCTCTTGACACTGTATGTTTCTTAGCTCTCACTCCACCCACCCTGCCTGCCTGCCAGTCGGAGGTATATGGATCTACTTTCTGTCACTATAGATTCCATTGCTATTGTTCAGTCGTGAAGTCGTGTCGGACTCTTTGGCACTCCGTGGACTGTAGCCCACCAGGCTTCTCTGTCCGTGGAGTTCTGCAGGAAAGAACACTGGAATGGGTTGCCATTTCTTTCTCCAGGGGGTCTTCCTGGACCAGAGACTGAAGTCACATCTCCTGCGTTGGCAGGTGGATTCTTTACCACTGAGCCACCAAGGAAGCCAATTACTTTTTTCTAAAGTTCCATGTAAATGGAATCACATAGTGTGTATTCTTTTGAGACTATTTTCATCTACACTGTTACTAGTATCAGCAGTTTGTTTCTTTTTATTTCTGGGTAGTGCTCTATTGCAGGAACTCATACTATATAAATATTTACCTATTGATGGACATTTGCATTGTTTCCCATTTTTGGAGCTATTTTGAATATGACTGCTATGCAAGCTTACTGCCATGAATATTTAGGAAAAAATCTTTTATTTCTCTTGGGGGGAACACCTAAGAACAAAATTTCTGAGTGTTACAGGCTAAACTGGGCCCCCCTCACAAATTCTTATCTTGAAGCACTAACCCCTAGTACCTCAGAATGACTGTATTTGGACATAGGGTCTTTACAAAGGGAATTAACCTAAAACGAGACCATTGGAGATGGGTCCTAACCCAATCTGACTGGTGTCCTTGTGAAATGAAATTTGGACAAAAAGGGAGAGCCAGGGATTCAAGTGCAAGGAGGAAAGGCCACGTGGGGTACAGTGAGAAGGCAGCATCTGCAGGCCAAGGAGAGGGGCCTCAGAAGGAACCACACCTCGCTCTTGGACTTCCTGCCCACACCTTGATCTTGGACTTCCTGCCTCCAGAATTGTAAGAAAATAAAATTTTGTTTCTAAGCCATCCAGTCAGTGGCATTTTATTGTAGCAAACAGCCCTAGCCGACTAGTACACTGGGCTATATAAGTGTATATTGAACTTTATGAGAAACTGCCAAACTGTTTTTCAAAGTGTTTGTGCCGTTATATACTCCTGCCAGCAACTACGAAATTTATACTGGTTTTGTATTTTTAAATACACTTGGTGTTGTCCATCCTTCTAATTTTAGACCTTCTATTGGATGTGTAGCAGTATCTCATTGGGGTTTTAGTATGCATTTCTCTTATAGCTAATGAGGTTGAGCATGTTTCCATGGTCTTATTGGCTGTTCATATGTATCTTTGGTTAACAGTCTGTTCAAATCTTTACCCATTCTTTACTCTATGTCTCTTTAATATTAGGTTGTAGGAGCTTCTTATATATCCTGAATACAAACCTTTGTCAGATATGCTTGTTGTATCTTCTCCCAGTGTGTTGTTTGCCGTTCCATTTCCTTAATGGTGTCTTTTGGAGAGCAAGTTTTCAATTTTGATGATCAGCCGACTTAGCAGAGCAGAGCAGCAGAGTTTATAAACCTTTTGTCCTCTTGTGGTTTGTATGTTCTAAATCTTTGCTTGTTCTGAGAGGTCAAAAAAGTTTTCTGTTTTAAAAAAACACTTCTAAATTTTACACTGTTAGCTTTAACATTTAGGTCAGTAATACTGATTTTAATAGATTTTCATGTATGGTGAGAGTTGAGATTCACCATTTTCTATGTGTATATCCAACTGTCCAGCACGATTTGTTAAAAAACAATTATCCTTAGTCCTTTCAGCACCTTTGTCAAAAATCAACTGCCCCCTGGATGGGAAGGGAGTCTGGGGGAAAATGGATACGTGTGTAAGTACAGCTGAGTCCCTCCACCGTTGACGTGAAACTATCACAGCATTGTTAATCGGCTTTCCTTGTTTCGCTCAGTCGTGTCCGACTCTCTGTGACCCCATGGACTGTAGCCCGCCATGCCCCCGTCCATGGGATTCTCCGGACAAGAATACTGGAATGGGTATACCCCAATACAAAATAAAATGTTTTTATAAAAAAACCAACTGCCTCTATATATGTGGATTTTGTTTCTGGACTATCCTGTTTCACTGAAATATATTAAAGCATACTCTTTATTATCATACCTTTAAAATCAGGTAGTATAAGCCATTCAACTTTTTAAAATGCATTTGGCTATTCTAAGTTATTTACATTTCCATATATTTTTAAAATCAGCTTTCCATTTGCCTCAAAAAAGCCTACTAGATTTTGACTGGTATTGAATTGAATGTATATTGAATGTATAGGTGAATTTGGAGAGAACTGACATTGACATCGTAACAATATTTAAGTCTTTGGATCCATAAACACAGTGAATCTATCCACTTATTTAGATGTCCTTAGCTCTCTCAACTTGGCTTTATAGTTTTTATTGCACAGGTCTTGCACATGTCATTACATTTGCTCCTTCATTTCTTGCATACTAATGTAAATAGTATTTTTAAAAACTTCATTTTCCAAAATTTTGTTGCTACTATATTGAAATACAATTGATTTTTATCAATCACTGGACCTAGTATCCTGAGAGCTTGCTCAATTATTAGTTCTAGTAGCCTTTTGCAGATTCTTTAGGAATTTTTACATCTACAATCATGTTGTCTGTACAAAGCTGGCTTCATTTCTTCCTTTCCAAACACTATGCCCTTTATCCCACCTTCTTCTTCCTCCCCCTTATTTCTTCACCTTACCAAACTGGCAAAGAGGTCCAGTAAAATATAGTAGTATGAGAGGGGACATGCTTGGCTTATGCATAATTAGAGGGGACATGGTTAGCCTCTCAGTGTTCAATATGATGTTAGTGGTAAATTTTTCACAGATGCCTTTTATCAGACCCAAGAATGTCAAGAACTGTTAAGGATGGGACTTTCATGGTGATCCAGGGGTTGAGTCCACCTGCCAATGCAGGGGACATGGGTTCCATCCCTGGTCCAGGAAGATTCCAAATACTGCAGGGCAACTAAGCTCGTGCGCCACAGCTAGCGAGTCCGTGACCTGCAACTACTGAACCTGCAGGACCTGTAGCCCGTGCTTCCAGAGAAGCCCGTGCACTGCAACTAGAGTAGACCCCACTCGTTGCAACTAGAAAAAGCCCACGCACAGCAATCAAGACCTAGCACAACCAAAAATAAATAAATGGGAAAAAAAAGAATGGATTATTAAAAAAAAAACACACACACACAACTGTGAAGGATGTGAGCTTTTACAGTACTTTCACGTCAACAAGCTTGTTTGCTACAGTTTCATGGGAGCTGGCAGAAAACATGGCTCCTGGGTCAGAGACAAAGGAATTTACTACTCACAGCAAGCAACATGAGCTTCACACTCAGGGTTTCGGTCTGTTTTCCCATGGGGATGTGCAGAGCAGCCCAGTTGAATGCTGCTTAGGAAACCCTAATATTTTATAAAGGCTGCAAGCAAATGTGTCTGACTTTGCCCCAGAGGGAGCCATAATCTTTATTATACTGGACTGCAAACAAACCTGTCCTCCATTCTGAAGAAAGACACTTTATTTTCCACAGTTATTTACCATACATATATTCTTGAAAATAAAGTCTACAAGAAAATACTGCAATGCCTCTGCTTGCAAGACATGCAAAAGTGTGACACACCCTACTTCACCCCCATTAGGATGATTTAGGATGACTATTATAAAGGGAGAGAGGGAGAAAGGAAGAAAAGAACAAGTGCTGGAAAGGATATGGAGAAATTGGAACATTTGCACATTGCTGTGGCAATGTGCAGCTGCTTTAGAAAACTTTATTGTGGTTCCACAAACACACCAAAAAACCCCAAAACTGAACACAGAATTATCGTTATCATCTGGTAATTTTACTTCTAGGTGTCTACCCAAAAGAACTGAAAGTAGGGATTTAAACAGATACTTGTACACCAATGTTCACAGCCCCGTTATGTACAAGACGCAAAGGACAGAAACAACTGAAATGTTTATCAATAGATGAATAGGTAAGCAAAAGAAAAAAAGAAGAACAAACAAAACCCAAAGTCAGTAGAAAAAAAGAAATAAAGATCATAGCACAAATAAATGAAACAGAGACTAAAAAACAATAGAAAAGATCTAAAACTAAGATCTGGTTCTTTGGAAAACAATACTTTCAAAAAATAGCCTTTAAAAACATTCTGAAATTAAAACTTTTATCCTTCATCGGTATGATTCCAGCTTTGTAACACTGGAGGGGAAAGTGTATGTGTGTGGGAGTATGAAACCACCTACATCTGTATTACCAACCCCCAAAAGACAGAGAAAGCACAAAAATGTTATAAAACAACATTTATTCTGTAATACTTTATCAGAGTGAATTGCATCTCTTTGGTAAAAATAAACTTTATAAACAATTTAATAATCAGAGATTAGATACAAAAACTAAACGTTTGTTAAGTTGTTTTTAATATGAGCAAAGACTGGCAACTAAGAAGTGGTTCACATGGACTTGTCATCTACTTACTGGCAGTTATAACTCAAACTCAGGGGGATTTTTATGCTACATTAGAAAAAAGGATAAGGACACAATTTAATAACTCAAATTTCTTAAATCAGAAACCTTCTTACACTTTCACTTAAAAATAAATAATAGTTACAATGAATTGGCAATTACACATTTTTATACACTATTTAATGGCAACATAATACTTTAAAATTAAGCACTTAATAAGAAATGTACAACACTTTTGACATTGGCACTGGCAGTCAGAAGCAAAAAAAATTGTGTGATTTAAGAAAAAATGGCAGGTATAACATCAAAATACTTTGTTTTTCAGAAAATAAATATTCTGACATCATTAACATATTGAAGCAAACTGTTTAAATCAAAGCTATATAACATTTCAAACCAAAAAAAAAACTATAATATATATATATGTAAACCAGAAAGCCTTAAAGTTTCTTAATTAAATGCTCTGGTCTTCACAAAAGGTTGTTAAGCTACTGTAGTATTTAAGACAATAGTCTTTACAGCTTTGTGAAGTATTCACAATCATTGCTTAAATTGCTGAGAAAGGCCTCCTGGTCTACCAAGACACACACACACACACACACACACACACACACACACACACACACTCTCACACTCCCCCCTTAACACTTTTCTCTAGCTTTGAATTTGTGCTAACATATATTTAACTGACCACCTAGTATGATCCTTTACACAATGCCTCAGAGAATAGGAAAAGAAAGAAACATGTATATTCTAAACTTTACTATACACAAAGAAATCAAAGTTAAGAGACGCCATGTTGGTTATAAGGAGGATAGGAAAGGCTCAAGGGTGGAAAAAAGGAGGTGATCCATCAATTCATTTTCCATGTAATATTTTCTTTCTCTGAATTTGAAAAGTAAAATAAAACATGAACTAATTGAGTTATATATTGCACAAATAAATTTCAAAAATATATATTCATGAAACACTGATTCTATTTGGGATGGGAAAGATGAAGATAAATTGTTAAAACTTCTACTAGGGATCTGTCATAAACTGAGATTGGCTGTTAACAATTTATATTGATGCAAGGCAAATTATACGTTAGCTTAAGTCACAATTTTAAAAGACAGAACCTTTCCAGGATTTCCAAGTTGTTTTTTATTACAGTAAAATTTGCTAGTAATATATTCTTAGAAATACAATTTCCAGTCCATAGGACTAGAAATGACTTCCCTTAATTGGGTGGTTATTAGCCATGTTTTTATCTCAATACACCTGAGGAATAGGATTATGTCTATGGAAGTAATTAAGGGGGATGGTAATTAAAAAGGTTCTTCCCCTTAAAAATAACTGCCTGGGTAAGTCAGCACATGGAAAGTGATACAGTGAATTCTATATAAGAATTCAATAAAGCATCCTGTAACTTATTCCTGTTAGCATTTAGTGTCAAAGTTCATTGACTTTGCTAGTGATGAATATAACTTTTAAATTTGTGGTAAGAGTACATGAAGAGGGAAAGAAAATCAAGTTTAAAAGTTATTGCTATTTATATTGACAAAAATAACTTTAAAGATCTTTATTTGAACTGAGAATGACTTTCTCCCTTCCTTATATCTTAGATCATTTTCCTTTACTTACAAAGACTAATGATCTAATGGACAAGAACCAGAGAGAACATTTGTAGTACAGAATTTCAGTTAACAAAATAAATTGGAACCAGATCATTAAAACACTGTTAATAAGGTATATCCAGAGGACCACAGTAAACAGCTTAAAAATATTTTGTTATTAAATGATTTTTATAATCTGTGTACTATTTGTGTGTATGTGCATGTGTCTGTGTGCTAGTCTCTCAGTCGTATTTGACTCTGCAACCCCATGGGCTGTAGCCCACCGGGCTCTTCTGTCCATAGAATTACCCAGGCAAAAATAATGGAGTGGGTAGTCATTCCCTTCTCCAAAGGATTTTCCCAACCCAGGGAGTGAAGCTGGGCCTCCTGCATAGAAGGCAGATTCTTTACCACTGAGCCACCAGGGAAGCCCCGTGTACTATTTATACTGTGATAAAACAATTTAACAATTTTTGGTGTTATATTCACTGTGTATAGTAAAAGATGTTAACTTAGGTTAGCAATTTTATGCAGCAGATGTGATACATATGAAGAACAAAAAATTCAATACCTCATCCTGCATACATATTATCAACAAATTGGAAGATTATTATTTTCAACAGCAGCAATTCTATCATTGTGGCTATCCAGGTTCAACTACAGTTAACATGGAAACAGGACAGATAAAGTTGTTATCCCTGGCTTAATGTCTTGACAACTGAAAAAGACATTTTCATTAGGCTTCTCATTTGACAGTTTTGCTCAAATAAACTCTACAAGTTAAAAGAAAAATGTCTTTTTTTTTAAAATGCTTTATCATCATAGAAACAGCTGAAAGTAACAAACCAAAATCATAAGCTTATGTGTATATGTATATATGAAATCATCAGAAAATAAAAACAAGGTCATTGTCTACGAAACAAGATGCAGCATGAGCTAAGACTGAACTTTTAGAAAGCTGCTTTTGCCATTGTAAAAAATACATTATGAATAAGTTTAACTTTATTAGTATCCTTTGTCCTTTTTGAATGATATAGTCAAGCTATACAAATGATATGAAAAAATGTGTATCATATAAGCAGATTTGTTCAAATACTGAA
Source organism: Bos javanicus (assembly GCF_032452875.1). NCBI lineage: Eukaryota > Metazoa > Chordata > Mammalia > Artiodactyla > Bovidae > Bos > Bos javanicus. The sequence goes on along the minus strand of NC_083878.1, from coordinate 30,600,707 downwards.
AAAGGCCTTGGGCAATACACATTTGGAAGAGTAACAAAATCTTTTAGGATGGATTTAATGGCACGTAATTACACTGCCTCCTTAAAAGGATTTATAAAATTTTATACAAATTTTAAAATTCATGAAGGCATTTTGTCTCTATAATTTTGTTAAATCCTTTAACTTAATTGGGTGCACATACAATTTAATTCATACAAAGCTTGAATAGAAGTTTTTTCCTAAATGATCTACCTTCATTTATGATGACATAAATAACACATATTCAAATGTTTATATTAGATTACACTCCATTCATGTAATTTTCAGAATGCAGTACATTTAACAAGCCAATGAAAGATCCTCTTATTGCAAAAGTGTGCCTAAATGGGACTCCATGGCTATATCCTTTCATTGGATACTTTCTCCTCAGCAAAGACAGCTAGTGGCTAAAATCAAAATAATGGTTGCAAAGCACTTTGGCTGCAATAAATGGCTCCAATCAACACTATGGAATATCTCGGAAGTTAAAAAATTTGAAAAAAATAATATTGTAACAAACTGAAGTTCTTAGAATAAATTACATCACAAAATTGCCTTTTCTAAATCTTAGAACTTTTTGCTATCTCTTTGCCGATTATGCAAAAGGAACTTTCTGGACATTTAGGATCTTTTCCAACTTACATTCAACTTTGTTCATGTGTCAACAAAAAATAATTAAAAACAAAAATTAAGACAAAATAAAATATTCAAATCTCATCCTACTGGATTACACGTGTCAAGAGAGGAGTATGGGAGAAAGAAAGCAGCAAAATTTCTAGCTGATCAGCAACTATAGTTAATTACAGATAGGAAAAGAAAATGAAAAAAAAGTTAGAGTTGCCAGTTCTTACACTTGGACATATTAACAGAACAAAAGACTTCCCTACAAGTTTAAGACAGAGGCTTGGGACTTTTTTTTTTTTTTTTTAACATAAAATTTCCAATCTTGAAGACACTTATCACAAAAATTATGCATTTAGGATTTCACATCATATTGATGATTGGGCATGATCCTAACAGCAACTATTTAATAAAAATTCAAAAAACAAAAATATTTTGAAATAAACAATTAGCACCCCTCCCCCACCCTAAACCAAAAGAAGTCCATTATGGCTTTGATATCCCTTGTAAAGAATTAAGTAGAAGAGTATTGCCACATTTAAAAATAATTTCACACTAGTAAGTATTTCTATTTTTTCCGCTGCTTTTGATTCTGTGTCTTTGCAGTACTTATTAGAGAACCTAGACATGTACGAATACCAGCAAGGTGAAGCAGAGATCCAGCTGCCTCTTTGAGCTCCTCATCAATTTCTTGACATGCTTGTTTTCGAATCTTTTTGTCTGGCTGCCCCTTTTCAGTGGTATCTGCACAAGCCTGCGATGCATAGCCACTGTCTCCAAGTGGATCATCTTCATAATCAACGTCTGTGTCTTCTTCACTGCGAAATCCTTCACTGCCATCACTTCCTACATGGCTATTCTTTGGGATAAATTCATACACCTCATCCACAGAAGACAGAGAAGACACACTAGACCTGGACGCACAACGCTGTGCTGCCATGCTACTTGCACTGTAATTGTGGTCTTCTTTTGGGTCAATGCTGGTGGCTAAAGAATCACTCTCATGTAATCGCATAGCACTGGAATGATTGAATGCATTGCTATAACTCCTCTTTTTTTGCATTGCTGTTTTAAGAGGCAGAGGCTTCTCACCTGTGGAAAATAAAGCTTCCATCAGTAAATCAAATGCATCTGACTGCAGAAACAGGCCATTTAAAACTATTATATCACTCCTGAATAAGTGCTTTAGACTGGTGATGTTTCGTGGGTCTTTAAATTTTATGCAGACCATCATCCTGTAGGAATCAATCTAAAATATTTTTAAACCATTTAATGGTATGTCTTGATCTTCCCATGGAAAATACAATTATTTCAAGCTGCTTGTAGAAAATGCCTCAATATTAATGTGTCACTGGTTAGCTAACAATTTACTTGTTGATATTTAGGTTGTTGCCAGTTTTTAACTATTACAAGTAATACTGCAATGAAAATCCTCTACATGCTTTTTCTTACACATATGGAATTTTTCTAGGAGAGATAAAAAGAAACAGAATTACTAAGTAAAAAATATATACATTTTAAATTTTAGTTGGTGTTTCCAAATTACCTTCCAAAATAGTTGTATTAATTTATATCCTTTGTGTGACAACACCCAGTTCCTATACTTAACCTCTAATATTATCAATCGTTTTAATTTTTCATAATCTCATGACAAAAAGATATTATCTCAATATTGTTTCATTTTGCATCTCCTTGATTTCTAGAGAAGCTGTATCTTTTCAAATGTGTGCTATCCATCTGTATATTTCCTCCTCTGAGGCCTAGCTATTCATATATTTTATTGAACCGTTTCCTTATTTCTTACCTACAGAATCTTTTTATGTTGTGCACATATGTATACTCAACATTATTCCTTTGTCTGCTATATACAGTGAAGAAATATGTCATCCCAGTACTATGCTTGTGTTACTTTTCTTACAGGTATCTGCTGTCGTCAGAACTCTAAATAAGAGTTTGATGTCTAATTAAATTTACACAAGCTTTTATGGATTTTGCACTTTGTATGTCAAAGATAGCTTTTCTCATTACAAGGTTATAAGCATACTATGTTTTCTTATTCATAGCTTTCATTTTTACTTTTATTCATTTCTTAAAAATATTTATTTTTATGTATTTATTTGGCTGCACCAGGTCTTAGCTGCAGAATGTGGGATCTTCAGCCTTTCGTTGCGGCATGTGAGATCTTTTGTTGCAGCATATGGGATCTAGTTCCCTAACCAGGGATTGAACCTGGGTCCCCTGCATTGGGAGCAGAGTCTTGTCCACCGGACCACCAGGGACATCACCATCTTCACTTTTAAATCTTTAAGCTTAATTTCTAAACATGATATTTATTTCTTCATTTCTTGGTCAATGTAACAAGAAGTATCATAGCATTAACCTCAATTTCACAACTGCTCACATAAATTAAAAGAAAATAAAACAGAAACTAAGTTATTCAGATGAAAATACGACCTAGTTAGAAAGAAGTAATTTTGCCTGTCCTAAATGACATGTGAAAGGTGCTCACAAAAAAGAAAAGCATGATTTCTTACATTCCAAAATTCCTTGTTCTATAGAAGTATTTAAAAGCATCATTGCAGTGGCAGCATCAATATCAGATTCTAAAAAAGGAAAAGAGTGATAATATTAATGTTCTTTATAAAAAAGAGGCTATTATAGTATATGCATGTACCCAAAGGTAACCAACATTAAGGTTTTGGTGTATTTTCTACTTACAAAAAAATGCATAATGTAAATTATACACACACATATATATAGATATCATATATATACAAAGACACAAACACATACAAATAAATGTACAAAACAAGACTTATTATTTTGTTATCTACTTTTGTTCATTTAAAATTATGAACAATATTTTATAAAGGAGAATTGAGAGGCACTAGAGATAATGAGAAGGCGATGGCACCCCACTCCAGTACTCTTTCCTGGAAAACCCCATGGACGGAGGAGCCTGGTAGGCTGCAGTCCATGGGGTCACTAAGAGTTGGACACGACTGAGCGACTTCACTTTCACTTTTCACTTTCCTGTATTGGAGAAGGAAATGGCAACCCACTCCAGTGTTCTTGCCTGGAGAATCCCAGGGACAGAGGAGCCTGGTAGGCTGCCATCTCTGGGGTCGCACAGAGTCAGACACGACTGAAGCGACTTAGCAGCAGCAGCAGCAGCAGCAGAGATAATGAAAGTTTTCCTCTTTAATTATTCACAATGAAAATAAGAACCCGACCTGCATTTCAATAAGGACTGCCCTTAAACAGATTAAATTAGCTAAGAACACACATAAATATTAGCACTGTCTTTAGTCATAATCACATGCAAGCCTATAAGTACTACAATTATGGATATTCCATTAGAAAAATGGATTTTAATAGGCTGGTAAAACCAGCAGGTTCTATTCCAGAGGTCATTACGCTCTCATATCTACTTTTGCACTAGCAGTTCCTCTACATCCTGGCAATCTGTTAGCCTTTATAACCGTAATCGAATAAAAGTAAAATGGTACAATCTAAAATGTGAAGGAAAAGTTAGAAAATGTTTACAAATTTTAAAAGATAGGTTATAAAGGATAATTTATATAATTTATATATCCTTTAATTATAAAGGATAGGTTTAAAACAAGACTCAAAAACATTCCATTTCTGCCTCAAAGTTGGAAAATTTTTATTATCCCCAAATCTTATTTTATTTAATATCTAATTATAAAATTGTCTTAGATAATAAAGCCATATGGATAGTGACTTGTTTCCTCCTCATCTTGACCACAAACTCTGTAAAGGCAGGAAATGTTATGACCTTAAAAAATAGGTTTAAGTAAATCAGAAGATTGTTGCTATGAGAAAGCACATATTCTTCTCCCTTGAATAAAGTGCAATCTCATTAATCAGAGTTTCTATATGAATTATTTCCAATTAGACTGTCAGCTCCCTTAAGGTAAGAATCATGTCTTATTCTCTATATTCCATAATACCTGGAACAAACAGTAGTTCCCTGATAAATGAGTGAAGAATATATTGTATCTCTGCCAAATCTCCTTTCTTTAGATTAAGCTGATTATCACCAAATTACTAAACCCTTGACATGTTCTAAGTATTATTAACTCATCTCACTCTCATAAGTTTATGATGTGGTACTATTAGTATTTCCATCTTAAAGATGAGAAAATGGACAAAGAGGGATCTCTAGGAATGATAGAGATGGGATTTAAACCTGTGCAGTCTACCTCCAGAATCTAGGCCTTCGATTTGTAATCTCATCATCCCTCAAAATTTACCAAGTATCTATAATTAGAGTAGGAAATTTTGCAGGAAATTATTGAGTATAACGGAAATTCTCTATTTTGTTACTCATTCAATAAATTGAGTGTCCTATCTCACACTCCAGGCTGAAAACAAAACAGGAAAATCCCTGACTCTCAGAACACAAAGAAATACAACTTCTGAGAGATAAACACTAGGGAGAAGAAAATTGGAGGGAAGGAAGACAGAGAATGTGGGGAAAGGTAGTTGCAACTTTAAATACAGAGGTTAGGGAAGGCCTCAAGGAAAGGTAATAGTTGAGCAAAAACCTCAGGAAGGTGAAAGAAAGGAAACCATGAAGATATTCAAAGATAAAGCATTTCAGGCAGAAAAAAAAAAGAAATCAAGTTAAGAAGAACTTGAATCAATGATTCCCACATGCCACAGCCATAGACGCTAATAAAACAAAGACCTCTCCAATTCCCATCTTTTAGAATGAGACTTGATTATGATAGAGTTCAGTATTCTAACATGTCTTTAAAGAAAAAAAGCTAGTAGAGCTCTAGCCCATATTGTATCTCTGTGTGAACTGGGAAAAAAAGCAACTGGCCTGCAGGTGAATGCTTCGTAAACCAGGGCACACAGCTTGAGGACTGGGTGTGGTCCAGTCCTTCCAAAATCAGCCCATCACTGTCTCAGCCGGGTGTCCTGTGTGCAGGGCGCAACCTGCCTGGCATGATACTAACAGAGAGACTTCTGCTCCATGGAATGATTTTGTTTTCTTTCAATAAAAAACAAAAAACCTTTTTTTTTTTTTTTAAAAGGGGGAATGGTGGTGAGGGAAAGAATCTAATACTGAAATGCATTATAACAAGTAAACAATTTCAGGAAATTTATTAATCTTGTAAATGAAGCACCTATAAAAGATTTTTAACTTTAAAAATTAGTATATCTTTATAGTGTGTATAGGGGCTTCTCTGGTGGCTCAGAAGGTTAAGAATCTTGCCCACAATGCAGGAGATTGGGTTTCGATCCCTGGGTTGGAAAGATCCCTTGGAGAAGGGAAAGGTAACCCACTCCATATTCTTGCCTGGAGAATTCCATGGACAGAGGAGCCTGGAGGGCGATAGTCCATGGGGTCTCAAAGAGTCAGATACAATTGAGCAACTAATACTTTCACTTTCTGTAACAGTAGAAATGACAGGAAAATTGTTCTTTGAATACAAATTCTTATAGGAATTTGTTAAGCTAAATTAGTTTGAATAGTCCAACATGAAATTACTTCTTTGCGAAAGGATTTTATCTACATCTGACTTTGTTTGATTTAGAACATTCGCTAAATATGCTTCCCACAACATCTTCTCAATTACCTCAAAAAAAGTTTAACTTCAATGTTAAAATAAGCACTAGAGAAATGATTCCATCTGGTAATCAAAAACACCTGATTATCCAACATGGTATTGGAAGTGTGAACCACTTCCAATACCATGAACCACCAGGGAAGTCTCCTATCCAACACTGTAAATCAACTATACTTCAATAAACACCACTACCACCTAATTATCAATGATTTGTCCAAAGTACATTCTTGAACTTCCTGGAACAAAAGCAACAAAACTGTGTAGATCTTACAATTCTTATTTATAGTACCAAATCAGTTTTGGTATTAAAATTAAACTTAAGACTTACTTATTGTCACAGCTGAAAACACTTTATAATGTTTTTCTTATATTGTTTATAATGTTTATGTTTATAATTTTTTTTCATTAATAAGTATAGGGTTGGTTTGTTCAGGTTTTTCCATAACATCTTACTGAAAAATCCAAAAAAACTTTTTGGTCAACTCAATACCTTTTGCGATTTTAAAGATGGCTCTGTGTTCTCAATAAACATATTATTAGCTGTATTATCTAACATATTCAGAATGAAAATTTCATTTTTTTATAAAGTCTTTTGTATATATTTTCTCTGACACTATTTAATCCAATAATTCACTTCCAGCTTAAAGTCATTTGTCATTAGAGCCATGAGAGCCATCCAAACAGTGAGTTAAATAATAACAAAAATAACCTGTTATAAGTCATATTAAACAGCATTAAATAGTTCCCTTTTTATCCTTCATAGTTCTGACTGCTGCTGCTGCTGCTGCTGCTAAGTCACTTCAGTCATGTCCGATTCTGTGCAACCCCAGAGGCGGCAACCCACCAGGCTCCCCCATCCCTGGGATTCTCCAGGCAAGAATACTGGAGTGGGATGCCATTTCCTTCTCCAATGCATGAAAGTGAAAAGTGAAAGTGAAGTTGCTCAGTCATGTCTGACTCTCAGCGACCCCATGGACTGTAGCCCACCACCCTCCTCCATCCATGGGATTTTCCAGGCAAGAGTACTGGAGTGGGGTGCCATTGCCTTCTCCAATAGTTCTGACTAGAGTTCAAAATATGCTACTGATTTAATAACTGGTTCAAATAAATCTCTGTCAAAACTGTTAACTTGTTCTTCCTAGTTTATATTTTCTTAGCCTTGATGCTAAGAAATTATTAACAATAATTGAGAGAAAATTAAAAAGACATCAGTTTTAACTATGTGAAAGTAAGAGTTATAATAAGACAAGTTTCTATTACCTGATTCTCAGTCCATTTGCTTAAGGAATGATATAAGAACCACAGTGGCAGAATTTAAATGATTATAAGCCAAGTATCAACTACAGCAGGATTTACTGCCTTTATCAAAACCAGTATACACAATTACAGAGCATCCAAACAAGGAAGCTGTTTCTCATGATTCTTAAAAGTAGGAGAGTGATTTCAATAAATTACTAGTACCTGAAGCTGTCTGAAGTACCAGTTTACTTTCACTTTAATTAAGATACAAATTGTGCAAATTTGTAAACTTAAATTTGAACTTAGATTTGCATTTAGTTCCTACCTTCATCATTAACTATTTGAATTTTATACTTGCTTGTAATACGCTACATATACTTTAGTGCTTAAGTATAAATACTAAAATTTACTAATTAGAATATGGTTCCATTTTTGTCTTCTTTGTTCACTGATGCATCCTTGGTGCCTAGAGCAGTGACTAGCACACAAGTGCACTCAATAAATATTTTTCAACACATGAATTTACTACAAACCCACACCAAATCAAAATATTGACCAAAAAAAGTTTTGTTCTGCTATCTCAGTATGGGATTTCTCTGCCTCCTGCTGCCTGTTATACAATACTGTAACATTGCTATTGGCCAGATGAGCAAAACAGAGGAGACTTTAAAAAGGATAATTCTATGAAGTGACAGATGAATTTTATATCGACTCTTGGGCTCCAAAGTCACTGTGGACAGTGACTGCAGCCAAGAAATTAAAGGACGCTTGCTCCTTGGAAGAAAAGCTATGACCAACCTAGACAGCATATTAAAAAGCAGAGATATTACTTTGTCGACAAAGGTCCATATAGTCAAAGCTATGGTTTTTCCAGTAGTCATGTACCAATGTGAGAGTTGGACCATAAAGAAGGCTGAGTGCTGAAGAACTGATGCTTTCAAACTGTGGTGTTGGAGAAGACTCTTGAGAATCCCTTGGACTGCAAGGAGATCCAACCAGTCAATCCTAAAGGAAATCAGTCCTGAATTTTCATTGGAAGGACTGACGCTGAAGCTGAAGCTCCAATACTTTGGCCACCTGATGTGAAGAACTGACTCATTTGAAAAGACTCTGATGCTGGGAAATACTGAAGGCAGGAGGAGAAGAGGATGACAGAGGATGAGATGGTTGGATGGCATCACTGACTCAATGAACATGATTTGGGCAAACTCTGAGAAATGGAGAAGGACAGGGAAGCCTAGCATGCAGCAGTCCAGGGGGTCGCAGAGTTGGATATGGCTGAGCAACTGAACAACAACAACAAAGTTAGAGCCAACAGTGAAATTTCAGTGATATTTATAAAACACAAAACTGACAATGTCACCTTATTCTTTAAAGACCTTCAGTAGTTCCCCTAACTCCTCATATCTGGTAGGAGTGCAGGCTCTGAAATCAGAGTTCCTTCTATACCATTTACTAGTTGTGTAACCTTAAGAAAGTTACTTAATCTCTCCAAAGTTCAATTTCTTTATTTGTAAAAGAGGGTAACAAAACCTCAAAGAGTTGTTGTAAGAATTAAATGAAATAATGCAAGCAAAACACCATAGTCAGGAACTCAATGTAAACTAATGTTACAGTTACAGGAAGAAGTTCCAACTCATTATACTAAAGAAGCTCTGCTTGACTTGGCTGCTGTTGCTGCTAAGTCACTTCAGTCGTGTCCGACTCTGTGCAACCCCAAAGATGGCAGCCCACCAGGCTCCGTCGTCCTTGGGATTCTCCAGGCAAGAACAGTGGAGTGGGTTGCCATTTCCTTCTCCATTGATTTGGCTAATGCCTGCTTAAACTTTTTCATTTGCCTTGCCCATGCTAAACGATCACATCTATAGCTACAGGACCAAGGCTACTTAATCTTCTGTGCTCTTAGGTTTCAGCCATGCTTACCAACCTGCAGTTCCTAGCAACTGTCCCAGACCAAACCTCTAACCAAGGTTAAGTATCTGTCCAACTTTTGAGGCCCAGAGCTCAGGCATCACACTTTCTTCTCAAAGAGGCCTTTTCCGTCCTACCTCTAAGCTTAATTTGCCACCCACTTCCTTTTCTCCCAGTGTATTCTGTACAATTCTAATCAATTAAACATGAATTAATTCTTCAATTAGACAGTATATTTTCTGAGACTAGGGCCTGGGTCTCTTTCTGCATATCCCAAGGCACCCAGAATTCAGTGATTAGCAAAATGGATGAATTCAACAAGTACTTGAAAGTTTAATCAGTTTATTGCTATATTTTTTCAAACTTTTTCCCTAGAAAAAAGATATCAAGAGTTAAGAAAAAGCAAATTTCCTCAGAGTCTATGTATATGTGCTAAATCAACCTGATTTAAATATAAAATTTCTTAAAGTTTTTGTGTGGTACAGTATTTCATTTTTCTCCTAAAACATTTGTATGAGAGATGATGGATAATACATACAACTCATTAGATGAAAAAATACCTATGCTCTCCTTGTGGAAGCTGATCCCCAAAGGAAGAAGCAGAATTCGGATGGAATAGAACAAGAACCAGAAGAAATTCTAAATAAACCCCAGAATTCAAGACAGAAAATGTTCTCAAAATGTGCATATGAGCTAAAGCTTAAAAGACTAAGGGTCAGAATTTACTGAAGTAATAAAAAGAAAAAGGAAGTATCAGCAATACCAAAACATAAAGAGAGCACATTTACTCATGTAGGTAACAGGAAAATGGGTACTTGCCTTATGTTCAGTCACAATATTATCTGAAGCAGACTAATTCCATTAACTTCTCTGCAGAGTTCTCTTAAGCTTTTCACATTCTTTCCCTCCCTTATTTTTACAGACCATCATCATATGTTTCCTAGGCTTGGCTTAGTGTAGTTTTAAAGAGCCAAATGTCTCTGATACACAGAGAGGCTTTCATCTGATAATTTTTATTTTTATAGGTCAGAGTAACATCTGCAAGCTCCAAAGCAGCAATGTGAGGAAAACTTTTGTTAGTATATATCACTAACCTATAATATTAACTTTGAGTAGAGGAAAAAACAACTAATTCAAAAATTTTATCTACTTTTTAAATGTCAGCCAAGTTCAAAAGTTAGTTTTGAAAGCTTACTGCTTTCTTCCTAAATTATAGTTCTTTACACCTAATCTTGGAGAAGGCAATGGCACCTCACTCCAGCACTCTTGCCTGGAAAAATCCCATGGATGGAGGAGCCTGGTGGGCTGAAGTCCATGGGGTCACTAAGAGTCGGACACGACTGAGCGACTTCACTTTCACTTTTCACTTTCATGCATTGGAGGAGGAAATGGCAACCCACTCCAGTGTTCTTGCCTGGAGAATCCCAGGGACCGGGAAGCCTGGTGGGCTGCTGTCTCTGGGGTAGCACAGAGTTGGACACGACTGACGAAACTTAGCAGTAGCAGCAGCAGTACACCTAATCTATAAAATAATTATGTAAAGCCATCCCTAACTCCAAGGCCATAACAGAAAGAGTGGCAGCCAGACTTGGCCACAGGCCATAGTCTGTCAACTATTCTAGTCCGACAGACTTGAAAAGATGATTTGGTACTTATTGCATTACTAAGAAATATTTCCCTATTTTCAAGGAAAAGTATACAATAAAAGGAAATGAAAACAGGGATATGAAATAGTATACACAGTATAATCCAAGTACCTGGAGAAAGAGTGTGTTTGGGAGGTGGTGGGTGGTATGTGCATGTATGGGCATGCATACAAACATATCTACTCTCGTGTAAGGCATAAAAAGGACCAAAGCAATCATATTAAAAATGTTAACAGCAGAGGGGCAAGATAGATAGGGTAAGAGATTAAGAGGTATAAACTACTATGTAAAAAATAACTAAGCTTCAAGAACATACTGTACAACACACGGAATACAGTCGATATTTTATAATTATAAATGGGGTATAACCTGAAAAACTGTGAATAACTATGTTGTACACCTGAAACATACAATATTGTACATCCAGTATAGCCCAATTAAAAAGTTAACAGCAGAATAAAGGGTAAGTTTTAGTTTCTTTTTTATAAATGTTTTTTATTTTCTAAACCTTCTATAATAAACAGGCAATATTTTTATAATTAAAAAATAATTAAATAAAAATTCTGATTTTAACCTGAGTTCTTATGATTTAAAATACTGATCTTTCACATACCTTTGAGAGTTCGCACCTGGTTCTGCTTGAGTACAGAGCTTAAGTAATGAGGTGATAAAGAACCACTGAAAAAAGAGATAAGACAAGCATACTTATTAAAAAAAAACTTTATTTCACATTTTATAAAACTTAGTTACAAATACAACTAGTTTGTACAATAAAAAACAGTTTTTACCTTGTTTTCTTTGCTAATACTATTCAGTTTAGCAAGAGTCTGCCAAAGCAGAAACAGTATAAGATCCAAGTTTAAATCACAACTATTTGGGCGTTCTTAGGCAAAATAATTAACCCTTTAGTTTCTTCATCTGTAAAACAGGAATAATTAAAACTCCCACATAGGGTTGTTGTGATAATTAAATAAGAACATTAAACTTAAAATGCCCAGAACAACAGACAATACATAATAGTTACTGTTTGATTCTACACTGGATGCCTAAGTTTGATAAGATATTAATATAGGTGTTACTACAGAAATGAAAGTGTTTATCAAAACAATGTTTAAAGAAGACTGTATGGTAATGACACACACAAAAAAAAGTTCCTGATTTAATTAAAAATATCAATTACAAATCAAAATTTCTATATTTATGAAAAAGAGACCAGCAGTTTCTTTTTTTTAATTTCAAAAATTTTTAAATATTTTTGGAACAAACTTTCCTCTTCTTTGGAATTTGTGATAGTATTTAAAAAAAAAATCTGTTTGGCTAACTAAATTAGTCTATTTCTTAGTCACAGTTTCATATACACTATATAGTTCATTCTCTTCCTCAGACTTAACCAATTATGGCATGAAAGGGCTACACAAAGGCATGTCAGATGGAACTGTCATTCTGTCCAACAATAATAAAGAGAAAATATTTCTAAAAATATTTTAAAGTCAAAGATTACAACCTCTATGCTGCTGTTTACCTGTTTTTAAACCACAAAATCATCTTTAACATTTAAACATATAAAAAATGAAAACATGAAAATATATCATATGAAAGGCACAGAAAAGTGTATTTTTGATGGTATACAAAAAAAGTGTGCCAATTCTCCCATTTAATTTTTAATAAAAAATAGCATTGCTAAATAAAACATAAAAGCAGTATCAACAGAACTTACCATTAATTTCCCAACTACTGTTCTTTTAAACTAAGACATCTCATAAGCACCAATACTAAAGAAAGTATCAACTCCCAAACAATGAGAATATAAACTCTGATAACATCTTTTCAGAGTTTCATTTCATAAGGATAAACTAGTTCTTGTCACAATGATCCTTCTAATCTACTAATATGGTAAATAAGCTTAAATCTCAATAAGTATGTATGTATATATATTGCTGAAATTTCAACTTTAGGCTAATTTTTAAAACTTATCAGCTACAAACACTCCTCTAAAAGTTATATAATTTAATTCCTTAAACACTACATGAAATGTTAGTAACTGCTGCAAATGGGAGTTCACTCTTCTACTTTTGTGAATGTTTCAAATTTTTCAATTATTTTACTAAAAAGCTTTAAAAAACTTTTTATAGACTACCCTTAAAAGTATTTTGACAAAACTGTCATTTTCAACTCAAATGAATACATATAATAGAATTTAAAAATAAAGATTCTAAAGGCTTCTTTCAAAGGCAATAGTCAGATTTAAAGTCATCATTTTCAGATTTGACTTAAAATGGGAAAGCTATAAGATCAATTTAATGATGACTGAGAAAACAAAAGGCCAAGGAAAAGTATAATTGCCAACAGAAACAAAAATCCAAAGCATTATTTTACTTGACATTTAAAAATTTGAGACTTGAACATAATTTTCAAATATTAAACATGCTATGAAGGGAAAAAATCTTAAAATAGAAAAATGAATATAAGTGTATATATAAATGCTGCAAACAAACTACCTTATTTTAAAAATTTTAAATATACTTCTATTTTCTTGTGTCTTTAGGTCAGTATTAGTACTGCAGACAATGTAAATGATCTGATCTTTACAAAAAGGTTTCAGGTTATACCTGAATTCATATTATCACTATCTTCAGAGTTTAGTTAGAATACATTATTAATTATTAATACATTTTGCAGAATTTATGCTCTCAATTACCCAACATCTTGGTTCCTAATAAGTGAAAATGCCTTAGTCTAATGTCTTATCAGTAAATAATTCTCTATGTAATTTGAAAAAAAAAAAAAGATGAAAAAAACCCCACAACTTTAAGTTATTCCATCTCATATAATGAAATCTTACATATTGCCACTGACATTTAAATCTTAGATCTTGTACCTTTGTGGTGACGCAGGAGGGCTGTAAAATGTGGATTTTGAGGAGAAAGGTTGCTTCTTCAGTGCCTGCATAAGGTTGGGTTTATATTCTGGATCAACACACCATAAGGAACCTTTTCCATTAACCTAAAATAAATTACATAAGAATTAGTAATCTGGAATCAGACACAAAAAGTGTCTGAATGTCTTTCATAAATGTGTGGGGACACAAAACCCAATAGCACCTTTTGAATACAATGCAAACACTGAAGTAAACTTGCCAGCAATGAACTGTGTGATTAAAAGCCCTGGAGGCAGACAGCCTGGGTTCCTATCTCCAGCTCTGCCATTTACCCGCTGCGTAACTTTAGGAAGGTTAACTAACTTCTATTTCTCTGGGTCATTATTCCCGTATTTGGAAGGTACAGATAATAATAGTAGCTACCTCACAGGGTTGTTCCATAGATTTAATTACACGTAGAGTACTCTGCACAGTGCATGGTGCATAGGGCCACAAGACCACAGCACTCTAGGACACACCATTCACATTTGCATCACAGTTTGTGAGAATGATACAACACCAAGCTATGCAGAGAACAGCATGAAGGGCTATGCGTGATGGCCCTTCAATTAGGTGGTGTCATTCCCCCCAAAGTGCTAAACAATATGATACTGGGTGATGCATCCAAAAATAATTATTTTTATGGCATTAACACTAGTATTTATTTTCCCATTTAAACTGCTTAAATTCAAAGCAAACAATTTAATGAAGAGATGGCAAAAGTCTCAAAGAGTAAAATAAAAAACTGAGGGATGGAAAAGACTCTTGTAAAAGGTAAAAAAGAGGAATAAGTACCATCCCTATCCTCAATATGGTTAAGTTACAACATTTGAGGGCCTTTTGGATAATAAGGTAAAGGGTACACAAGCCCAGATTTCATGGAAATAGTCAAAAGAATCTAAAAATAATAGAAATGTATGCTTATTGGAAACTAGAGAAAATATAAAGAGAAGTGCCCACTAAATGGCAAATGAGAGATGACTCAAAGAATGGCTTGCCTGCTCCACAGTTCCTCTAATATGAAGGAACAGCTCACCAGGAAGGTAAGCAGACAATATACCTGAAGAATATCACTAATATGATCTAATGTGCAGGGGAAAGGCCAGACCAGGAGATAATTCCTTCAAAGAGGTTTGAAAAATGCTGCATGTTTTACCTCCTTTCTTCTTAGAAGGTCACACTACATATTAGCAGATCGATGGTGGTTTAGTCGCTAAGTCATGTCCGACTCTTGCGACCCCATGGACTGTAGCCTGACAGGGTCCTCTGTCCATGGGGATTCTTCAGGCCAGAACACTGGAGTGGGTTGCCATTTCCTTCTCCAGGGGATCTTCCCAACCCAGGAATCGAACCTGGGTCTTCTGTATTGCAGGCAGATTCTTTACTGATTGAGCTATGAGGGGGTTCTAAATAGTCTTGCTTTATTTAAACCTGTTTTGTATTAAAAACACTGATGTAACTGATGAATTCTTACAGAATATACTTTCCTAATGTTAACACTGAGAAATGTTTTTTTTTTTTTTTGGTAGAAAAAACTACAAACATTGATTAGACCATGAAGAAAAATAAATCTTATTTAAAGGTCACTCTAGTGCAAAAAGGAAAAAAAAAAAAAAAAAAAAAACCCAACTGCAAAATTCTCTGACCACCTGGAAATTTACAAATGCTCTTGAATTTAAAAAGATATCCAAACTATAATTACAGATTGTAAAGGGCATAAGAAAAACATAAAAACTAAGTGGATGTGGTCAAATGCACAGACATTAGTTGAGCTAGTTAAATGAAATAACTGAAGGATTTCAGGAGCTGTAACATCACCTGCTAACTCTTCCTTAAGGATACATCTATCCTGTTTCTTTAGCTGAACATCCATCCCTATCTACCAACCTGAACAGTTTGACTAGAAGAACATCCCTACAAATGTACCACATGGACCCACAGCTTACATATAGAAGCCCACAGTCATGCAAGGAGGAGGTTCAACTGCAAACTCATCCCACTTCCCCAGAGCTAAACACCACTTGCACAGAAATTAAGAGTACAAGCCTTGAAGAAGAGTACAATACCTACCTTTGGAAACCTGGCTCTGTCACTTAACAGCTGTGTAACCTTTAGAAAAATATCTATGGTTCTCTGTGTATTAGTATGCTCAAAATACATATAAAACAGTACCTTCTGGACATAAGCCCTTAATACCAAATACTACTATTGTTATGTTTTATGTTCATTTTCTTTGCAGTTTTAAAAACTGTTCCTCTTTCTTCCAGTCTAATATCATTGTTTTTATTCTCCAATAATTTGTTTTTCTGCTTCTATTCCACTAGATACTGACATTAAATTTTAATAAATATTTTTGAAGATATTTAATCTTTTGAAGATATAAATATCAAAAGTTAAATATAAGGTATAACCTGAACCCTTCTCACCATGGTGTACAAAATTTCCTCACAAGATTAGTGAGATTCAAACTGCTACTAATTTTTGTTTTTACATCTTTTCTATTTCAAAAACCCCTTCTGAAAATTTGAATTATACCTCACAACATTAACAATTATCTAGACAACAGTAAAACTGACCCCTGCTCCTTTCTGCTTGTATAAAATCCCATATGATGTAAGCTATTATGATTGCTGAAGATTTAATATGATGAATTCCAGGGTGCTTCCATTTCCTGAACTGTTTTCAAAGTAACATTAGTCTATTACTGAGGTTTTTTTTTAATCTCTGAATATCATGTCATACCTACTATAGCAGAACAGTATAATGAAAGAATGGTTTCACAGGTTTTAAAAGTGAAATATTAAAACACTGCTTACTGACTGGCTACTGACATTGGACTAATAATTTAATCTCTATCTGTCCTCTAATTCATATTTTATCTGTAAAAAAACAGACCACTTCACTGAGTTGTGATGAGATTCAAATAAGAAAATTTTTATGTAAGTGACAGAGCTGCAAAGTAAATGAATACAAGAGGTTATACTGAAAATGGCAGAAAGTCAGTTTATGTTCCTATTCTTTTCTTCTAAGAGATGAAGGACTTTTAAAAACATAAACAATAAGAACAAAAATGAATTAATTTTGAAATGAGACAAAAGTTAGAAATAAACAAGAATTAAACTGATAAGGGAAAAACACTTTCGTGTGAGGAAAAGTATGGTAATTGAGTGTAAGGCAGTTTTTAACATCCCAGCAACTTAAATATATTGGACAAGAAAAACCATGGTGTCATATCATACTGTAATACAGAAAGTAACGTACCATACTATCAGATGAAACTTTTTCTGGCCTGTGGCAGCAAGATATCACATGAACTACATTGAAATTTTAAGTTTTTTCCAAAGGAAGTCAAATTTCTACCCATGTATTTTAGAATTAAGTGATGGACCATCCCATCTTAAATTAGATGTAATTCCAATCACTTGGCCTAAGTGGTAAGTGTATTCTGAAGATAGAGAAATAAAACTTTAAAAGTGATAGCACCCACAACATCCTTTGTCCCCAAACCACTTCAGTTTCATATAGAAAAGAAATACATAAATTATTTTTCATATATAGACTAAGACAATTATTTTAATGATTCTAACCATGTTCTATCTTGGTATTCCTGAGATTATACTCCCAGAAACTGTTTGGTTCATAAATCTACTTTTAAAATTCTATTGTGAGAGAACTGCAAATTGTTTTGATCACAGAAGAATTGGTATTTCCTTGAAACAGCAAATTGGAAGCACTAGTACTGAAAACTTGCAGTTCAGGGCATTTAAGTATCTTGAGTAAGGTCTCCAAATAACCGTCTGTTTTGTGTTACCATGGCAGCACTTCCGTTCACTGAGCCTGTTCACAAACTATCAGTAACAAGATAGAATTATGTATTTGCTAATCTATGTTTTAGAGTCTAAAGCAAAAAACTTATTTTTAAATCTAAGTCTCAGTTAAAAACTATGTCTCTTTATTGTTGTGCTTAGATGATAGAACACAAATACTAAAGAGTTTAAGAAGTATTATTTTAAAGTGAATATGACTATTACAAGAAATGCTTTTTTGTGCAGTGGAAACAGGAAATGTGCATTCTCTCATGTACTATTTTGCATTTTGAAACTCTAAGGCTTTTGGACATATTTGGTAAAGAACCACTGAAGGTTCTGAAGAAATAAGGAATATACTGAGACTTGAACTTTTAAGATTTATCTTAATGGAAGTTGTAAAGAACATTGGAAGAAACAAAGTTCACTATTCCTGGAATGTTTTCATGTACCTGCACTGTACATTTTAATATTTCCCCCCCTGACTACCTTTTTCAGTGGTTTTTAGAACCACTGAATTTAAAAGGGCATTCATAATTCTTGCTCATAGTGTGAATTTTCAATGGTGGCTTGCATGACTTCATTTCTTGGGATTCAGCTATTGAAGCAAATCACACCACGAAAATGTACAGCCTGAAATTGTACAGGCAAAACTTAGGATTTCACGTTCCCCAGCTAAATTCTCACATTAAATATTTTAGTCTGGGTTTTATAACAAAGTTCGAAAAGCAGATTTTAAGACTTCAATGTTAATGTTCAAAACATAAAAACAAAACAAAAACACCTTGTCTAGCTTTTCTGATTTTAAAATTCATAAATAACAAGCCAAGATTCTTAGGCCTATCTTTTGAGAGTGGTAACTACGGTATGGATGAGGGCAGGGAGCTAAGCAGCAGCCATAGCAGGTGACTAAGTATCTATATCAACCTGTGGTTTGACCTGGACCTTTGTAATCTTGCTTTCTTTTTTGAGATTATCATCTCCAGACAATTATTCATCAGAAAAAGTGCTTTTCAAGGTTGCCAAACCTAATGGAAGTGAGTATAACTTACTTGTCTTTTGCACGTTGAAAAAGGAAAAAAATCAGTATTTTGAGGTACTGATTCAAGCAGTAGTTTATTAAAAAAATAAAATAAAAACAAACCACAAGCACTCCCAATCTCACTTGAATTTATCACTTTTTGTCCAAATTTTGCACTTAATGACATAATGTTGGCAGCTTGAAAATGGCCACGATAGAAATATTTATATCATGGAAATTGGCAAAAGTGATACCTTCACCCTCACCCAATTGTTAAATATTTAGCAATACACCACTGTTCATGTATTTTTAATTCTAATCTTTTGGCTGCTACTTGATGCTAATCAAGTTTTTTTCTTCTTTCTTTTGGCTGTGAGATGCAGCACGTGGGATCTTAGTTCCCTGACCCATATCAGATCTGCACTCCCTGCAGTGGAAGTGTGGAGTTTTAACCCCTGGACTGCCAGGGATATCCCCATTTTCAAGTTTTTTTTTTGCAATATTTGACACTGTTGCTCATTCACACTTAAACTTACCCTCGCTGGCTTCCATTATACCATACTTTCCCTAGACCCTTCTACTAAAAACCAATGCTGATGACTAGTTTCTTTTATATCTTGCCATAAGCATAAATACAATAGGTCTAAAACTAGAAAAGAATTAACTGATACAGTTCAAAAAATAAAATCTAATGATGCATAGTAGAAAGAATACATACAAAATTTTCAACACTTTCAGTCATTTGAAAGGAGAGTCTGACTGATAGGGGAATGCGTTTCCAAAATGACTTACTCATATGTATATTGAGTCTGATTTCCTTGCCATACGGGTCTCTCCATAGGGCTATTTAAATGTCCTTATGATACAGCAGCTGACTTCCCATATAGCTAACTGGCCAAGAACCCAAGATGGAAGCCATGTCTTTTATGACCTGGATTCAAAAGGCACACTCCATTTCCATAATATCCTCTTGGTTACACACACCAGCCAAATTCCGTAGTGAAGGGGGACTCTGCTGCTGCTGCTAAGTTGCTTCAGTCGTGTCCAACTCTGTGCGACCTCATAGACGGCAGCCCATCAGGCTCCCCTATCCCTGGGATTCTCTAGGCAAGAACACTGGAGTGGGTTGCCATTTCCTTCTCCAATGCATGAAAGTAAAAAGTGAAAGTGAAATCGCTCAGTCGTGTCCGACTCTTTGCGACCCGATGGACTGCAGCCTACCAGGCTCCTCCATCCGTGGGATTTTCCAGGCAAGAGTACTGGAGTGGGGTGCCATCGCCTTCTCTGAAGGGGGACTCTACAAGGGCACAGATACTGGAAGGCAGGGCTCATTTGGGGGCTACCTTGGAGGCTAGCTATAACAGACTGATCCTTAAAAATTGCTGAGGCTTTTTAATGGCTGAGCACATAGCTGGCCTTCATAAATATTCCATGTGTAGTAAAGAATGTGTTAAATAGCAATTTATTACATAGCAGTAGATAACTAATACAATCTCCTTTAATCGTAAGAAAATGATGTGTCCAAATGCCTTGCTACCCAAGGTGTCTCATGGATTAGAGGCATCAGGATCACCTCAGAGCCTGTTAGAAATTAGAAAGCCTCAGTCTCCATCCTAGATTTGCTGGAGAAGAATGTGTATTTTAACAAGATCCCCAGATGATCAGTAGATACTTTCAAGTCTGAACAGCACTGTCCTATGAAATCCTTCAGTTATCTAAAGATTTAATTACTTGCTTTTTAAACTTTTATTCCAGAATTTTTATATCAGAACTTTCTGCTGCCACTTGGGTTATAGAAAACTACAAAAGAACAACACTCCTAGATTAACAAGAAAAAAACCAAAATAATCTACAAAACCATAATTTTTTATGAGCCTGAGAATTTAGACTGCAAGAAGAATTGATTTTGAGGTGTGACAGGATCTGTGAGGAGGGATGAAACATAAGAGCTGTTTCACTTTTGGTACAGCATGGAAAAAGTGGCAGTTACGATAAAAAGTAAGAAAACAAAATACTCAAGGAGACCTAAGGAAGACACCCTTGGAGATGGAAATAGATGTGTTGAGCCGACTATGGTCTGTGGTTAGAGCAAGGATATCAGGCATAGCTCATTCATGCTCCAGACCCTGAGTGAGTATAAGGTAAGATCAGGTGTCCCTCTGGGAGAGGCACTAAATCTGCCTAAACCCTGGACAAAGCAAATAAGAAGCAAAAGCTGTCTGCCACTGAGAGAGAGAAAAAGTACCCTCCCTCACCCCAGTCACCAGCAAAAGACAGCTACTGTTGGAAGAAAAGTACAAAACCCAGTTATCCTCACACTTTACTGATACTAGGCAATGCAGTATACATCATGTGGAGAAAGACAGGAAATTAGCTCATGCTCAAATGCTCCAAAGATACAAAGCAGAGATCTGCTGCCACTGGGAAATGGTCACTCACTTGTACCCAGAACTTCCCACTGATATTAGGTAACATTTACTTACCATGATGGGAGTGGACAAGAAACTGGCCTGAATGCTGGAACAGTGCTGTTCAAAAGGAACTTATACAATGACAAAGTATCCTATATTTGTTCTCTCCAGTATACCAACCACTAGCCACATGGAGGTCTCTGGCTATTGATAAGTGCAGCTCTGGACTTCACTGGGTGGATGGGAGTCTGCTCATGGAAGAGACAGGGCGTCCCACACTTGAGGCACGGGCATACAATAAGCCTGCCTGACACTAAAACTGGAGAAGAACCAAGAAACCTATCCTGTTCACACCAAGAACCTTGCACCAAGTAACAAGGAAGAACGATCTACTGCTAAGGGAGGAGTAAGCGTACAGAGAGAAATATTTAACTCCCCTCCCACTTCTAAGCTAAATGTGTCACAAACTGACAGATAAAGGTGGAGCAGAAAAGCTAAGAAAAATCACCTGACATTCCAGGCCTCACACTAAATACAAAGTATCAGCAGTCTCTCCATAGTAATGTAAAGACTATGGTATATCAAAGGTAACTATGACAACCACAAAACCCACCCAACTCAACTATTAACTAGATTGATCAATACCTGTCCATACTAACAACCTGATAGGAGTAGAGTCATATCTATTTCTTGATAGAAATATTCTTTACTCCAGTTTCTACCATTTTTTAACAAGCAATGTCTGATATTTAATGCAAAATTATGTGACACACAAAAGCAGGAAACAAAACAATTAACAAAACCAGACTCAGAGATGGTCCAAATATTGAAATTATCAGACAGACACTGTGACTGTGATTAATTTGTTTAACAGACCTAGTGGGAAATTTTTAGCAGAAAGTTGGAGACTTTTTAAAGGAAAATGAAAATACTTAAAAAAAAAATGAAGATTTTATTAGGCTGATCAGCAGAATGGATACAAGAAAGAAAAAAACTGTACAAAGATCAATAGAAATTATCCAAACTGAAACAAAGAAAAAAGAGTAGGAAGAGGGATAGAGCAATCAAGAGGTGAGACAACAGCAAATGGTCTAACATATTTTCATTGTAGGTGGTGAATCACAAGAAATATTTGAAGAGATAATGAGGAAACAAATTTCTAAGTTTAATGAATGACAACAAACCACAGATCCAAGAATGTCAGAATAACCAAGGCAGGATAAAATAAAGAAAAACACACTTAGGCACATCATAGTCAAATTGCTAAAAAGTAGTGATAAAGATAAAAATCTTGAGGACAGTAAGGAAAAAAAACTACAAACAAAAGAACAAAGATAAGAATGCCAACAGACTTCTCATCACAAACTATGCTACCCAGAAGACAAGAGAATAATGTCTTAAAAGTATTTAAATAGAAAACAAATAATGCAATAATAGATTTAAATCCAACTGTATCAATTACACTAATGTAAAAGATCCACATTCCAATTTTAAGGCAGGCACTGTCATATTGAATAAATAAGAATTTATAAATACAGCAACAAGAACATTACAGAAACTAAAAACAGAAAGTTGGGATATTAAAAAAACTAATTAATTATAATCGAACCACTTTTTTGTATACCTGAAACTAATGCAACATTGTAAATTAACTATACTTCAATTTTTAAAAGTTAAAGAAAATAAAAAGGAAATAATAAACTCCTAATTTATACCTAATTTGTACCTTTAGTAGACTGAACATAATTCTGCTAGATTTATATCAATACTGAAGAAACTTCAAAACATCTGAGATGAAAGTAAATGGTGAATAAAATTAAGTTCAAACTGAAGTAATCTGACTTGACTATTTTTTGTCTTCCTTTGACTTCCTCATATTTTAAGATCTCCGTCCTATTTTTCCCCCACCTCCCTAAATATAGCAACGTTTATAAACACTGACCTTGCCATGGCTTCTTTCCACTTTCTGAAAACATTTATTCAGGGACAGATTATGTCGAACAGAATTCTTCCAGCCAGTTGGTGCAGTTGCAAAATATGGGAAGCGGTTCAGAATCCAACTATAAATTTCTTTGACTGGCAAACACTTATTTGGAGAGTGTTCAATAGCCATATAAATGAGAAGACTAAAGGAGTATGGGGGCTTTGAAGTTGCTGATTTTTTTTCTTGGCTCTGATAGCACGACGGTCCAAAGGATGGCACATCATCTCCTTCTATGTCATACAATGGACTAACAATTGGAAGACCTTCGCTTCCAAAGCTGAAGTTGGTTAGGAGATTAGTACTTTCGTGAAGCCAGTTCAAGTTTGTGAGTTCATCATCTGCTGACTCATTGTCCACTAGAGTGGCCTTTGGCCTGGCAGCATCAACAGCTTCAGGCAAGCTTCCCATTTTGTAAATCTGGCTCAATCCTGCAACCTTTTCAGCTCCTGGAGTTTCAGCTCTCTTTTCTGGAGTCATTCCAATTACTGGACCCATTTACTCTTACAGTTCTGTAACAAAAGAAACAATTATCAACCAATGTTATACTTAAGATTCATAAGCACATGGAAAAAGGAAACACAAATTTAAATATCCCCAAATCAGAGAAATTTTATAATCAATATCCCATATAATATTTAAGTATATTTGCATAACAAATGCTAAAGGTTATAATACAGAATTTATTTTATGTTATTTGAAATGGCTATAAATAAAATGCCCCACTATAGCACAATATGTACAGGTGATATTAATAAAGTTGAATGTATTCTGAATACTTATTACAGTCCCTAGCCCATAATAACTGCCTAATAAGTAATGTGTGCTATTACTAAAAATGAATAATTGTATCTTTGAATTCTAAAATTCTATAATCTATTCATCTATAATTTCACTATAATTACAGTGAAATTAACAGTCATACATAAGGCTCAAAATAGATAATAATCAAATTTAAAATAAGCTCAAACAGTAATTCCAAATAAACTTTCCTCAAATATGATTATAATACTATAAAGAAATAATTTCTAATATTTTTATAGTATATCATACTAAAAAGATAACATTTCTTAATCACTAAATTCATTACTAGCAAAATCATATTTACTACAGATTTATTATTGTAAATTCCAGTATTTCAGAGAGCTGAAACTCCAGTATTTATTATTGTAAATTCCAACATTTTAACTCTTCCTTCTATATACTATCTCATCAAGTACTGATGGTGAAAGGTTGACATTCTTAGTCAAGTTTGAACTGTCACTGTATTTTCAAGGGGAGGAAAAAAAGCTGTTTCTAAGCTATCCTTTTTTATTTCTATTCTCTCAATGATTTTTTTTTACTTCTGAAACATACTTCAATTCAAACATCTTACTACGGAAGAATAACTGACCAAAAGGGAAAGTGGCAGAACTAAAGTGCCATTTAGTTCATTTTCCATGGTTCATCAAGGTAACTCACTTCCGAATTCTGTGAAAAACTCTACGTATACTATTATTCTAGTCAAACTTCTTATATTTATGTAAGTGAAATAAGAGAAGCAACCCCGGGATTTTATTTTATTTAAAACATAGCTGGCAGGTTTCTCTAATTATGAAAACTGGTCAATGTTGGATATAAAACAATCTGGATTCTTGTAGCTATTAGATGTAATCTCAGAATACCCAATTATCAGTAACATCCATCAGCTAATATTTGGGGTGTAAGCCATTGTACTAAATACTACATATTGTATCTTAAATGACTATCAATTAAAATGCATAAATTTTATTTACACTATTACTTAGTTCTACATATGGTCCTTTTCCTCCCACTGTGAATCCCATGATAAGAGTCTTTAATACATCGTAACAAAACATTGGGCATAAGGAGGCACTCAAATTATAATTTCAAATTGAAATGAACTTATAAGCAACAAATACCAAGTGCTGTGCTACCTGCTTTTAAAAGTTACTTTATTTTCGAAACAAACCATTAATGCTAGGAAATATCCCCACTAGTTACAATAAGAAAGTTGAAAATCCCTGTTATGGAAGCCAAGTAAGTAAACTGCCTAATGTTCTAAAGCTAATAAAAAGTGAAGCCAAAATTACAAACTACGCTGAGTTCAAGATTCAAGCTTCTTTGTCCATTCGAGTACACTCAATTTCTTCAGGAACATTCATTTTTAGCAACACTACTTAAAACAGATACTGTTGACAGTCTCATCAGAAACTAATTCAAATGGTTGCAAATATGTCATCCTCTGAATCACAAGTTTAGAATGAAATCCCATTACTTTAAGATGCAAGACAATACTATGGCAGCAAACGTGCCAAAGATTACATAAAGCATTGCTTGCTTGGTTACTTTGCCTCAGTTGTGTTCAACTCTTTGCCAGACAGGACTGCAGCCTGCCAAGCTCCTCTGTCCATGGGATTCTCCAGGTAAGAATACTGGAGTGGGTTGCCATTTCCTTCTCCAAGGGATCTTCCCCACCCAGGGATTGAACCTGCATTTCTTATGTCTCCTGCATTGGCAGGTCGGTTCTTTACCACTAGCACCACATATAGCCAAGCAAAGTTAAAAAATCAAGTTTAAAGACTGACATCCTCTTAGTTAGGTTTCAGTTGTTACTGTATTTTCAAGGAAAGAAAAAAAGCTGTTTTTAAACTATCCTTGACGAGTACTTTAGAACACCAAGTCCACCAAAATAAATAGGCAAATGACCTTTCCCTACAAATAAGTATATAAATAACAAACATATGTATTAGAAAATATTCAACTTCACTGATTATTAAAAAATACAAAACAAAAATGTGACATTAAGTATGATAATATACTTAGAGTAGTGTCTGATAAACACAAATAATTAGTAACATTATACAAGTTTTGTTGCCTAATGTCAATGGTTTCATGCTAATGCTCAGTTGTTCACTTTTTGTGAACTCGTGGACTGTAGTCCACCAGGCTCCTCTGTCCATGGGATTTTCAGGCAAGAATACTGGAGGAGGTTGCCACTTCCTTCTCCAGAGGATTTTTCCACGACCCAGGGATCAAACTTGCGTCTCCTGCATTGGCAAGTGGATTCTTTACTACTGAGCCACCTGGGAAGCCCTATCACCAACCAATTAAAAAAATTTGTAATAACACAATTTTGGGCAAGGACTTGGGGCCATTTTGAAAAACAAGATGGCAATATGCACCAAGAATCATTAAAAATGTCATATTCTTTGATTCAATGCTTCCACTTATGAGTCACTCCAGTGAAATAATCCTAAATCAGAGAAAATATTCTCTCCTTATCTTTTACACACACACAAACACACGCACGCACACAGATGTTTATCCAGGAATTATGAAAAAGAGGAAAACTATAAAGTTTATATATTTTATTACAGAGAAATAGCTAAGTAAATGAAAGCGCATCTATTTAATCTAATATTTAGCAGTCATTAAAAATGAAAATTATGAAGTAAAAATTGAAGATTGTGAAGTAAACAAAAAGGTTTACTAAAAACTGGCAAAAAAAAGTAGGAAATATACAAGAAGCTAACAGTGGTTTATACAGTGGAAGTGAGAAATAGATTTAAGGGCCTAGATCTGATAGAGTACCTGATCAACTATGGAATGAGGTTTGTGACATTGTACAGGAGACAGGGATCAAGATCATCCCCATGGAAAAGAAATGCAAAAAAGCAAAATGGCTGTCTGGGGAGGCCTTACAAATAGCTGTGAAAAGAAGAGAAGCGAAAAGCAAAGGAGAAAAGGAAAGACATAAACATCTGAATGCAGAGTTCCAAAGAATAGCAAGAAACGATAAGAAAGCCTTCTTCAGTGATCAATGCAAAGAAATAGAGGAAAACAACAGAATGGGAAAGACTAGGGATCTCTTCAAGAAAATCAGAGATACCAAAGGAACATTTCATGCAAAGATGAGCTCGATAAAGGACAGAAATGGTATGGACCTAACAGAAGCAGAAGATATTAAGAAGAGATGGCAAGAATACACAGAAGAACTGTACAAAAAAGATCTTCACGACCCAGATAATCACAATGGTGTGATCACTCACCTAGAGCCAGACATCCTGGAATGTGAAGTCAAGTGGGCCTTAGAAAGCATCACTACGAACAAAGCTAGTGGAGGTGATGGAATTCCAGTTGAGCTATTCCAAATCCTGAAAGATGATGCTGTGAAAGTGCTGCACTCAATATGCCAGCAAATTTGGAAAACTCAGCAGTGGCCACAGGACTGGAAAGGTCAGTTTTCATTCCAATCCCAAAGAAAGGCAATGCCAAAGAATGCTCAAACTACCGCACAATTGCACTCATCTCACACACTAGTAAAGTAATGCTCAAAATTCTCCAAGCCAGGCTTCAGCAATATGTGAACCGTGAACTTCCTGATGTTCAAGCTGGTTTTAGAAAAGGCAGAGGAACCAGAGATCAAATTGCCAACATCCACTGGATCATGGAAAAAGCAAGAGAGTTCCAGAAAAACATCTATTTCTGCTTTGACTATGCCAAAGCCTTTGACTGTGTGCATCACAATAAACTGTGGAAAATTCTGAAAGAGATGGGAATACCAGACCACCTGATCTGCCTCTTGAGAAATTTGTATGCAGGTCAGGAAGCAACAGTTAGAACTGGACCTGGAACAACAGACTGGTTCCAAATAGGAAAAGGAGTTCGTCAAGGCTGTATATTGTCACCCTGTTTATTTAACTTACATGCAGAGTACATCATGAGAAACGCTGGACTGGAAGAAACACAAGCTGGAATCAAGATAGCCAGGAGAAATATCAATAACCTCAGATATGCAGATGACACCAGCCTCATGGCAGAAAGTGAAGAGGAACTAAAAAGCCTCCTGATGAAAGTGAAAGTGGAGAGTGAAAAAGTTGGCTTAAAGCTCAACATTCAGAAAACGAAGATCATGGCATCCGGTCCCATCACTTCATTGGAAATAGATGGGGAAACAGTGGAAACAGTGTCAGACTTTATTTTTCTGGGCTCCAAAATCACTACAGATGGTGACTGCAACCATGAAATTAAAAGACACTTACTCCTTGGAAGCGGAGAAGGCAATGGCACCCCACTCCAGTACTCTTGCCTGGAAAATCCCATGGACAGAGGAGCCTGGTGGGCTGCAGTGCAGGGGGTCACTAAGAGTCGGACACGACTGAGCGACTTCACTTTCACGCATTGGAGAAGGAAATGGCAACCCACTCCAGTGTTCTTGCCTGGAGAATCCCAGGGATGGGGGAGCCTGGTGGGCTGCCGTCTATGGGGTCCCACAGAGTCGGACACGACTGAAGTGACTTAGCAGCACTCCTTGAAAGGAAAGTTATGACCAACCTAGATAGCATATTCAAAAGCAGAGACATTACTTTGCCAACAAAGGTTCGTCTAGTCAAGGCTGTGGTTTTTCCTGTGGTCATGTATGGATGTGAGAGTTGGACTGTGAAGAAGGCTGAGCGCCGAAGAATTAATGCTTTTGAACTGTGGCGTTGGAGAAGACTCTTGAGAGTCCCTTGGACTGCAAGGAGATCCAACCAGTCCATTCTGAAGGAGATCAGCCCTGGGATTTCTTTGGAAGGAATGATGCTAAAGCTGAAACTCCAGTACTTTGGCCACCTCATGGGAAGAGTTGACTCATTGGAAAAGACTCTGATGCTGGGAGGGATTGGGGGCAGGAGGAGAAGGGGATGACAGAGGATGAGATGGCTGGATGGCATCACTGACTCGATGGACATGAGTCTGAGTGAACTCTGGGAGTTGGTGATGGACAGGGAGGCCTGGCGTGCTGCGATTCATGGGGTCGCAAAGAGTCGGACAGGACTGAGCGACTGATCTGATCTGAACAGTGGTTTATATAATAACTTGGTGATTTTTTTCTTTGTTATATTTTCCAGTGTTTAAGATGTTTATTACTTTTATAGTTTAAAATTAAAACAATATACTCAAGGCAGAAAAGGTTGTGTTAGATTATTTTTAGTTGTATTTCCATTTCACACAAAACAAAATCACAAAACAGTCAGTCTGATCAAAGGCCTCTAGTCAAAAAACAGAAGCTACCTCTCATATTCTTAGTACAGTTTACTTTGTTACTAAGCTTTTCTGTAACACAATTTAGCTCACTGGTATGTGGGTAAAAGATTTTAGTAC
Organism: Bos javanicus; assembly: GCF_032452875.1. Lineage (NCBI taxonomy): Eukaryota > Metazoa > Chordata > Mammalia > Artiodactyla > Bovidae > Bos > Bos javanicus. The sequence continues at coordinate 30,571,386 of NC_083878.1, read as the reverse complement.
AATGTGAGAGTCACATAGGTTTGCACATGATTTTTCTCAGCCTATGTCTTTACACTACTAACTAATAAAAGCTAAACCTGAAATAAGCTAACATAGTGGAAAGCAGTAAGCTGCTGATGATACAGAACTGTACACAATTCTCTTTCAACCCATTTTCCTCCTCTTGGCACAGCTTGGCCACATGCATTTTCTAGAAAATACTTAATGAAATCTCTTCTCCAGATCTTTATGCATTTTACTGCCTCCATAACCCTGTAGCTTCAATCTTTCCTTGCACACCCTTCAATCAGGCTTAGTTTTTTTTTTTTTTAAATCTCAGGTTGACTGTAATATTTCTTTACTTGTAATAGATTTAATGTATTTTTTAAAATATTCTAGCATTCTTATTAAGATTTACTTCTGTTAGTGTTCTGGTTACAAAGCTTTGCAAGTATTGGGTGTGACCCATATCACCTGCCCACAGTGTTTTCAGAAATATGTAATATGTAACACTGTAACAAAAGGTCTATATATTCTACACCAAAATCAAGAAAACTTTTAGCTTTAAGTTTTTATGAAACTACTTCTTAAAATGAACTGAAAATATTCAGTAGCAGGTAATAATATGCATGGAAGTTTGATTCATAAAGCGAAATAAGTACAGAAATAAAAGGAAACCTGGACTAGTGATGTAATACTTCCTTTCAGTAATCTTTTAAGAACAATACTTCAATCAACCAAATATAATTGTTATACATAATAAATGTCACTCAAAATAGGCAGTTAAGCCTAGAAAATGTGGGATTTGAAAAATATATCCTAGGCTTCCCCTGGTGGCTCAGGGAAAGAGTGGTTAACAGTCTACATGCCAGTGCAGGAGACAGGGGTTTGATCCCTGACCTGGGAGGATCCCACATGTCTTAAGGAGCAACTTAAGGCCGTATGCCAAAACTACTGAGCCTGTGCTCTGGAGTCTTGGAGCTGCCAACTACTGAGCCCATGTGCTGCAGCTACTGAAGCCTGCATGCCCTACAGCCCATGCTCAGCAACAAGAGAAGCCTCTGCAATGAGAAGCCTGCCTGCACACCACACTAGAGAGTAGTCCCTGCTTGCCAAAACTAGAGAAACCCTGCGTGCAGCAATGAAGACGCTGCACAGCCAAAAAGAAATAAAAATGTATCCTAATTTATTAGGTGTGGAACTAACATAACTCAAATAATGAATACATTCACTATCCGATTTCTAAAACCAAGACACTGCTACAAAAAAAAAAAAAAAAAAAAAGGAAGTAAATGTACAAGACAATTTAGCAAAATACACATTTCTGACTCTAAATCTACACTTCAGGAAAGAACAGAATTTTCTCTCACAAGGACAATTTTTAAAGTGGAGAGTTCAAATAATCCCAGTATTATTTGAGCCCCTGCCTAGAGTTTCACTGTGTATCGGTCATGCAGTATCTTGAGAAGAGGGCTCAGTATTAAAATGCACCACATTTTTTTCAACTATGCAGCTCATACATCTCTAAAGGTGTCTAACAGGGAACTGCATGTCTGCATATCGTGTTCAATGATACAGTGATACTCAACTTCAGGGCAAGAAAAATAAGATTTCATATTGAAATTCTTAGATCACATCTCAAAATGTTAGAGGAGAGCACTTTTGCTTAGGTTTGTATTATTAATAATACTTGTCTGAGAGGAAATGCTTGACAGAGAATAAATAAGGGAAACCGAGGCAGTGAATTTTCAGTGTTACAAGGTGCTGAATTAAAGGTATTAGAGATCACACTGAGAGCTTTTTTTTTGCCCAAAATAACTAAGAAACCTCCTAAACGTCCAGTGTTGTTTAAAACCACGTAGATTTTTATGACTTAATCTGTTCACACTTTAATTAACTGTATCAAAGACAAAGCAAATGAAATTTTTTTCCTTTATAATTAGAATCCTTGAATATTTATTACTTAGCCCTCTAAGTTTTTCACACATCTTACAAAATTGAGTTGTACTGAAGCTTGTTTTCCTGTCCACCAAATTCATTAACATTACTGCAGCAGTAATTCATTCATTTTTTTACAGATGACTTACATTCTACTTTATGAATATACCACAATTTATTACACTCTTTAGACATTTATGTTTATGTTCGGGGCTATTACAAGTAGTATTGCTATGGACATCCTTGTTTATATCCCTTGGAACACAACTGTAAACAAGTTTTCTGAAATTCTAAAAGCACAATACATGTGAAGCAGCAGAGTTACTGGGTCAGAGTATTCTTTTCTTCAACTTTAACTGCTAAGGACAGATTACTACCAGCAATGTACAAGTATACTGTTTGCTCCATGAACCCATCAAAAAAAATTTTTGCCAACCTGATGACTGTGAATTTGTATCTCCTTGTGGTATAATTTGCATTGCCCATATTATTAATGGAGTTGACTATCTCTTCACATACAAAAGAAACCTAGAAGGCAAACGTGTGTGTGTGTGTGTGTGTGTGTGTGTGTATATATATATAAAATTTTTGTGTGTGTGCCCCTTTCCATTAAGTGTCTACTGAAGCCATTTGTATTGTTTGGATACTAATTTTTATATGTAATGCAAATATCTTTCCCTATTTATATGGCTTGTCTTTTTGTTGCCTATTAATGAAAAGGTTCTCAACTTTAATAGGGTGAATTAACTCTTTTCTTTATATAGTTACTATAGTGTTTCTCATTTAAGAATTTCTTCTGTATACAAAATTCATAGAAGTTTTATCCCATACTGTCTTCTATATGTATTATAGCTTTTACCTTTCACATTTAAGTCTTCAGTTTCACCCCCAAAATGTATGGATGTATTTTTAAAAATTCAATTTCATTTTTTACATATGAATACACAATTGTTCCAGCATCATTTACTAAAAATTTTGTCTTTTCTGTTGGGAGAACCAATCCATCATTGGCTCTTAGCACTCTAACATTCTCACTAGGCATGCCAAGAATGAAAGACCTTTATGTGACCCATTTCTCAGGACTGTGTTTGCCACATGCAAAATTGAGGAATGACTTAACACTTTCTAGACAAAGGGCAGCAAGAGTTCCATTAACATTTCCTTTTTCATATGTAAGTTATTTAACAGAATATATTTTAATTTCCATGGGATTTTTTTTCTTAGTGATTTCTAACTTTAATGATTTATAGCATACTAACCCTCTGAAATTTGTTGAAACTTGCTTGATGGTCCAGTAGGTGTTGATTTTCATGATGATTCAGCTGATGTTTCTACAGTGATTGGATGCAATATATGTCCATTGGATCAAGCTTGTTAACTACATTGTTTAAGTTTTCTATATTCCTGATTTTTTTTTTTGGGGGGGGTGGTTTGCTCTCTTTACCAATTAATGAGTTAGATATATTACAATCTCCCACTACACTGGTGAAATTTGTCAATTTTTCCTTGTGGTATTAATATATTTTATTTGTGGTTTTGAGTATTAGTTGCATACAAATTTAAAACTTCTATATATTGATAGAGAAGTGAAACATATACTGTTGTGTATCAACTCTTTTATCTCTAGTAATTCTACTTGCCTTAAAAGTCTATTTCAAATGACATCCCAGTTTTCATTTCATTAATATTTGCCTGGAGAAGGCAACGGCACCCCACTCCAGTACTCTTGCCTGGAAAATCCCATGGATGGAGGAGCCTGGTGGGCTGCAGTCCATGCGGTCGCTAAGAGTCGGACACGACTGAGCGACTTCACTTTCACTTTTCACTTTCATGCATTTGGAGAAGGAAATGACAACCCACTCCAGTGTTCTTGCCTGGAGAATCCCAGGGATGGGGGAGCCTGGTGGGCTGCCATCTATGGGGCTGCACAGAGTCGGACATGACCCAAGTGACTTAGCAGCAGCAGCAGCAGCAGCAATATTTGCCTGGTATATCTTTTTCCATCATTTTACCTACAACATGTTTTCCTTTTGTTTCTTTGTTGTTTAGTCACTAAGTCATGTCTGATTCTTTGCAACCCCATGGACTGTAGCCCACCAGGCTCCTCTGTCCATGTGTCTCTCCAGGCAAGAATACTGGAGTGGGTTGCCATTTCCTTCTTCATTGTTTCTTTGTAGTCTGTACTAACTCCCATATAGCTAAACATTTTAAAATGTAAGGCACTGATATGAGATTTACTTGTATCATCTTATTATTGCATTCTGTTTCCTTCTCTCTTATCCCGCTTGCCTTCTTTGGGATTATTTTTTTCTGGTTCCACCTTTTCATCATCTACTAGTTTGGAAGTTATGTATTTCTATTACTTAAGTGTTACTTAAAATTTTCTACCACACATACTTATCAAAATCCAAAGTTACTTTTAATCTTCTCCTCAGTAATAAAAAGATCTTTTGAATACTAGCTCAAATCACCTCCTCCCAGTTTATAAAATAACTGGCATTTAGTAGATAACTAAAATAACTGCTATTTTCGTTCTAGCTTTTTTTAACCCCATCAGTTCAGTTCAGTTCAGTCGCTCAGTCGTGTCCGACTCTTTGCAATCCCATGAATCGCAGCACGCCAGGCCTCCCTGTCCATCACCAACTCCCGGAGTTCACTGAGACTCAACATCCATCGAGTCCGTGATGCCATCCAGCCATCTCATCCTCTGTCGTCCCCTTCTCCTCCTGCCCCCAATCCCTCCCAGCATCAGAGTCTTTTCCAATGAGTCAACTCTTCCCATGAGGTGGCCAAAGTACTGGAGTTTCAGCTTTAGCATCATTCCTTCCAAAGAAATCCCAGGGCTGATTTCCTTCAGAATGGACTGGTTGGATCTCCTTGCAGTCCAAGGGACTCTCAAGAGTCTTCTCCAACACCACAGTTCAAAAGCATTAATTCTTCGGCGCTCAGCCTTCTTCACAGTCCAACTCTCACATCCATACATGACCACAGGAAAAACCACAGCCTTGACTAGACGAACCTTTGTTGGCAAAGTAATGTCTCTGCTTTTGAATATGCTATTTAGGTTGGTCATAACTTTCCTTCCAAGGAGTAAGCGTCTTTTAAGACACTATTATTGTTGTTTATACAAGTTTTGAAAATTAAATTACACTTCTTTAACATACACTTACCACTGTCCTTTGATCATCATTCCTTCCTGAATCTCAGACTTTCAATGACCATTTTCCTTCTATTTTAAATGGTCTGCTAGGGAGGTGGGGGAGGGACAGCATGAGAGTTTGGAGTTAGCAGACACAAATGATTATATACAGAATGGATAAACAAGGTCCTATTTTATCACACAGGCAACTATATTCAATATCCTTTCATAAACCATAATGGAAAAGAATATGAAAAAGAATATACATATATGTACACCTGAATCACTTTGCTAAATAGCAGAAATTAACACTGAATCAATCATACTTCAATCTAAAAAAAAAAAGCGGTCTGCTAGTGAACTTTCAAATTTCTCTGAGCATGTCTTTACTTGGCCCTTGTTCTCAAAAGTTATTTTTTTTGCTAGCTATAGAATTCTGGGTTGAATTAGAGTAGTTCAATGGCAACCCACTCCAGTATTCTTGCCTGAAGAATCCATGAACAGAGGAGCCTGGCAGGCTACAATCCATGGGGTCGCAAAGAGTTGGAAATAACTGAGGGAGTAACACTTTCACTTCAGTTTCAGAGTAGGTCAGTTTCTAGATTTATTTTCACTGAGTTTATTAGTTTCATGGTCTCTATTTCCATTATTGCTATCGAAAACTGATAATCCTTTCAAAGCGCTCCATGTTTTCTCTTAAATATTTCCCCTTTACTAACCTCTTTTATAATTTTCATTTTCTTGTCTCTCTGTATTTCTTCAGGTTTATCTTTTGTTATACCATTTTTTTCTCCAATGGGGTCTATTTGCTTTTATCTATCCCTTGTATTCTAATTTCAGTTACTATATATTTCCATTTCTAGAACTTCTGATTCTTTTACAAAATGTTTGCTCTTTTCCTCATTGAACATATTAGATATACTTCTTTTATATTTTATATCTGATAACCCCAAGACATGATCTAAGTGTAGGTCTGAATACAGATTCTCTTACATTGTGCCCTATTTCCTTAGATGGTTTGTAAACTTTTATTTTAAGCATCTCATTTTTTCATTAAAACTTTACCAACAGGAATTCTTTCACGATTATGATTTGTGCTACTTCTGTCAGGCCCCTGGGAGTAGCAACAATCCAGGATCAGTTAAAATTCTTAGCTTTCGGTCTAATGTGAATTCAAGCTGCAAACAAGTGTCAGGGCTGGTTTGTGGTAACAAATTTTCAGTAGAGATTTATTTTTCCTGTTCACAGCAATATTCTAGAAAGATAACTTTCTTTGTTGGGAAAGAATTTCTAGATCACTCTTATACCTATGGTAAAGCGCTATTACCGGGGAAGACCTAAATGTTTTTACTTTAGCTGGCTCTGGGTTTTGATTCATGATCCCTGAGCCCCCACAAGGCCATGAAAACAGAAGCTCACTTGACTTGGTAAATACCTTCAAGGCAACAGCCAGCTTCAGTACTCAGCTTACCTCACTGGGTTTCCAATTAATATTTGGTTTAAACAGTCTTTACTTTTGGGCATGAGCACTGATGAATTTGATCCAGCATTTTAGGTTGTTTTCAGCAGAAAGGCTGCTCCAGGTACTTAGTTCGCCATGTCGCTGGAAACACATGTTAACATTAGTTTCTGATGGAAATATCTCTGAAGTAAATTATCCCATATTTCAGAGCACTGGTTCTTAAGTTTCTTCTGCTTCCCTACATTTGAGAACTTTGACTTACTATCACTAAGAGTTGCTCGTAATGACAGTGATTGCCAGCTGGTCGTAGGTAGAAGACAGTTCCCTGGAGGTGAAAGGTAGTAATTAAAAGTCAGGTGTACATTTTTTGTTCAAGAGGGTGCTTCTTCTCATCCCCTTTAAAAATCATACTTTTTAAATATAGGAAAAATATTTTGACCCCTTAACTATGATTCACGCTGGGGGCCCGATCTTCACTGGGGCCCCCACTGGCAGGTCTTGACTCAGTCTACCTTTGTGTCCTTTCCTCTAATGTCTCTCATAGTTGAGGCAGATCTAGAAGCCTTAGGAGTCAAAGGGAAAATGTGGTTCCAAGTGGAAGGTGAGGTTTAAGCCCCACTTCAATGTTTGTATTGTTTCCATGGCAGCAGGTCACAGAACACCAAAGCGAACAGGGGCCAAGAGATATACTCCAATCCTTTCATTTTACTGTGGAAGAAATAGCCTCAGAGCCAGTGATTTTGCCAAAACCATTTCCTGTGAGGCAGTGCATCCAGGACAACACCTGCGTTTTCTGAAGCCCACTCTCTCCATCCCAACCCTGCTCCACTTTCCTCTCACCTCTTCATCCAAGTGCCAGGCTGTCTGGCACATAGCAAAAACACTCAAAGTGTTCAGAAATGCTTGGTGGCTTGCAAGAAAAATCTTAGCCTTCCCAACTCCACTAATGTTTGTATATCTCCTAGTTGCATATATGAAGGGCTTCTCCCGTGGCTCAGCGGTCAAGAATCTGCCTGCAATGCAGGAGCCACAGAAGATGCAGGTTTGATCCCTGGGTTGGGAGACTCCCTGGAGGAGGGCATGACGACCCACTGCAGTATTTTTGCCTGGAGAATCCCATGGACAGAGGAGCCTGGTGGGCTATAGTCCATAGGGTCACAAAGACTCGGACCCAACTGAAGCGACTTAACACATACATGATTCAGGCTATTGTAAACAAAGATTTGGCAAAGAATAATACTCACAGGGATTGTTCAAGTATATAGGACTATTTGCCACTTTCTCAGTATTTCTCAATTAGTATGTGCCATGGATAAACTCTCGGGGACACAAGTTTTAAGAATTTTCATTTTGTGCTTTCATTTCAGAAGCAATATAAAGGAAAAAAAGACAAAAATAAACTTACTTCAGATACTAAAGTCAGTGATTCTAAAAATGGAATCTATAATTATTTTCTTTAAAAGAGATCTATGTATTATTCCAGTTACAAACACTGCTTTACACTGAAAGGTCTCACATTTGCTATGCTTGAGTTACTGGACTAATCTTAGTTCTATATGCTAGTTCTCAGTTGTACTGTAGTCACTGTATCTGATTATACAGGTATATGATCCCTTATCTAATATCCTTGAAGGCAGATATATTTCAGAATTTATAGAGTATTTTGGATTTTAGAAAGAGACTACGATGTATATGTGATATGTTATACGACGTGTCATTGAGGTCTGAGACAGGACCCCATAAGAAAGATGTTAATATTTCTGCAGAAAAATGTATATTCACACTAAGAAGGGAGTAAATAAAGGCCATCAATAGTCTTCTATCAGTTCATATTATGTTTTACCACTCAATGGGTTAAAAGAAAATTTGGCTTTCAGAGCATTCTATTAAAAACATGGAAATACAATTATAGAAACATTATCTGCTATAGACTGGAAAGCCAGCTAAGTTTCATTAGAATTTCATACAGATTTGATAAGGGCAAAGAGTCCACATTAAGGTACATGAATTTAGTGCATAAACTTTGAAAGTTTCTTCCCAACTACTTAGGAGACCCTTTTTGTCTACTTATAATTTAACAGTTGAGGATACAGAATAAGTAATCTCCTGTTAAGCAGGAAATATACTATAATATGAACTTTAAAATGCCAGAAATACCTAAATGCATATAGGAATTTTAAATATATTCCAAAGATAACATATTAGCTATATTGGATTATAAGTATAATGTCTTTACATAAAGTAATGTGATAAAAGAGAAAAAGAGAGGTATAAAAGTTATACTATTCAGAATGATGTCTCCTGGTCCTTCAAGAAGAAACCTTTTATTCCTACTACACTCACAGGTCTGTTGTCACAGTTGTTAGTTATATGGTAAAATAGTGTACAACTATACAATGAAAGGCTTCTTCTTTGAGAAAGGAATAAATGTATGTAATACTAGAAAATACTGAATAGAAACGTGAGGAGGCAGTACATTTGAAGTTAAAATTGTGAAAGATAAGACAATTTCATATTATAAGTCATAAAATAGAAATCATTATTATTAATATTAGAATCTGGTGGCAGTGAAGCAGAGGGTTTAAGAGGAAGCATGAGTTGTGAAGAGATACTCCTGGGTTCAAATCCAGCTCTGCTACTCAACAGACTAGAAGACCTATCAATGTAGAATTCTAACAGTACCTACTTTCATAAGATTGTCAGTACAAACTAAATGAGAATATAAAGGACTTAGAACAGAGGTAGAGAGTAAGGACACAATGAATACTAGCTGGTAATTAATACTAGATGCTTTACTGTCTGAGCCACCAGGGAAGTCTAATTATTATTACTATGATTAATTTTTAAACTATTATTAGCTTTCTTTCTAAAGCAGTATATAAATGTTGTATCTCTCAAATTTAAAAAGTAGAGTATAAGATCCATAACAATATTTTATGTTCTAAAGTTTAGAAGTTTTAAAAAAGTTCTAGCATTAAGGAGGGCCTCCTTCTAAACTAATGACACCCGCTGGTATGGCACAAATTAGGACTTCTCAGAAGAGTGCTGCAATAACAGTTTCATCATGTTCTTTATGATGTGACTTTCACTTCCTTTTACTGTTTCCATGAACTCTGTTATGTCAATCTTTTACCAATCGTGCCGCATGACAGAATCTTTCTTCAAATCTTTCTAGTTTAATAATCTAAAAGAATTTAAACCATATATAAACTTTCAGAACTTTTTAAAGTTGATTGCTATTAATAGCCCCTGAAGAGTTTACGTTCCTTTATTAACAGCTCTGCCTAATGCTAACATTCTAATACACAATAATTTATATATAAAAACAAACAAACCAAGTACACTACCTATGAAATGAAGCATGCTAAGCTTTCACTAGTAACGACATTCTGAATAATAAAAGAGGCAGTGGCAATATAATGCTATAATCAAACAGGACAATAATATACATACATACATGTCGTTGTTTAGTCGGTAAGTCATGTCCAACTCTTGCGGTCCCGTGGACCATAGCCCATCAGGCTCCTCTGTCCATGGGATTTCCCAGGCAAGAATACTGGAGTGGATTGCCATTTCCTTCTTCAGGTATCTTCCTGACCCAGGGATCAAACCTGGGTCTTCGGTATTGGCAGGTGGATTCTTTATTACTGAGCCACCAGGGAAGCCCCATCTACATACATAGCTTTATTTATATCCAACTAGTTCAGAATCTACTATCCTGAATCGACAGAATTCTCACCAAGTTAAAATATACAAAATAATTTCTTTCAAAATATTACTATATTGTAAGTTTCTGGATAATATCTATAGTACCTTAAAAATATGGACTCATGTATATAAAATTAAACAACCCCCAAAATCAGGCTCTCAGTCCAGCAATTCCCATGAACATAAAAGCTTTTTCATGTATACCTTATTAAAATAAATCCATGGCAAATAAGGAATTAATTGCAATTAATTCAGTTCTATAAATGTGTTTAATAATTTTTAAAAGTCCTTTTCAAATTATTCTAGAGTTTCATGTTACATTTTTCAATTTTAATTAAGTTTTTATCTTACCTATATCATAGTTCTTAGAACCCTATATCTGTAAGTTGTTTGTAAGACAATTTTTTAATTGTAAATTTATATTTAATTCATTATATCATATAATAATTGTTTTTAGGAAATGAAGAGTAGTATTGAAAAAAGATATCAAAAAATAGCTAATTTTTGATGTGCATTTGTGTTAGTTGCTCAGCCATGTCTGACTCTTTGTGACCCCCATGTACTATGCCAGGCTCCTCTGTCCATGGAATTCTCCAGACAAGATAATTGAAGTAGGTAGTCATTCCCTTCTCCAGGGGCTCTTCCTGACCCAGGCATCAAACCTGGGTCTCCTGCATTGCAGGCAGATTCTTTACCATCTGAACCACCAGGAAGCAAATTTATTACAATTTATTTTTTTCTTATACCCCTGAACATCACTGAATATTTCTTTCCTCATTATACAGAAAGGATAAATGAGAAAAATCATTTTGCTGTTTCTAAAAAACTTTTACTACACTGGAGTGAAAAGGAACCATGCCATCTGTTATGTTCTACTAGAAATGGAAAGAAGTTGAAACCCTCTTGAGCAATCATACCGAGAGGCCCTGAAGAAGGCTTCCAGTCAGTCCCATGCTTAAAGCAAGGGATGGATAATCTCAAGCTATATGGCAGCATCTGAACTACAAACAAAGCTGTTTCTCACCATTTTCACCCACTAGTCTAGCTTCCTATTTAAAATCAGTCTCACTATAAACATTTTAAACATCCAAATTGCTAAAACTTTTGACAAATGAGTATAATATTTGGTTATATTTAATTTTATACACGTACAATCTCTAATTATGTCTTTTTACATGCTCTTAAGACATTTGGAAACATGTCTATTGACTTGTCATTTTACCTCTCACCAAGAACTTATTGTTACCAGTAAATTAAACAATCTTAGAAGTGTCAAAAGAGCAAACAGAGAGTAGGCCCCTTCTCAGACTTGTGGCTTTTCCATCCAATCACCTTAAGGTAACCAATATAAAACATCATCTGACAGGCTATGGTAACCCTAGCAAGGGGAAACAAGCTGTCATTCACTTAGCTCAGATGACTAAACAATGCTTTCCACAGAAAACATCTACCACAGAGTTAAGGTATAACACAGAAATCCAAGATGTTTATGAATTTTATCAGAATTGCCTGGCAGTTACTTCAGTTATTTACTGTGATTTAAGCTTGGTCTCTGATTAAGATATGCTATATAATAAAAGGAATTTCCATTCAATTTCCCCTCCTTTCCTCATCTTCATCTCCTTAGGAATAAACCATTTTTATTAATTAGCTATAAAATGTACCACTACTCAAGACTGGAAGCCATAGTACTACATTTACTAGATTGACTCAGCAATACAATAAGCTTACAACAAGCTCATCATTAAATATTTTAGCAGTTTACAGATACTATTTTCAAAATCTCAAGTTCATCATTTTTAAATCACGAAAACAATTTTTTTGCTAATTTACCACACTGGTAGTAATAATACTGTAACACTTATTGAGCACATACTATTTGCAAGGCATTGTGTAACAAATACAATGCTAAAAACTTTAATATTCTACTAGCTCACAATATCTGATAACTTTGGTAACTCTTAGGTAAGAAAAAAAAATAAGCCACATTGAAGGAACTCACAACCTTTTCCTACAATACATTCTTTGTTTTAAAGGTTCTCTGTTATAAATATGGACAGGGAGGCCTGGCGTGCTGTGATTCACGGGGTCACAAAGAGTCGGATATGACTGAGCGACTGAACTGAACTGATCCTGTAAAATCCAATATTGAGAGTAGAGGATAGGTTCAAATCCCTAAAGTACGACTGCAAAAAGACGCATGTTTGATTATAATGCTACATGATGTCACATATCCAGGACAACTGAAGCATTTCGGTCTCTGAGGGATAAAACTGCCTCTTGGTCATAGATTTAGGTGACACAGCATGTGATCCATTGTCTCTAAACAAAAAATGTGTGCAGCTGCATTTTCCAGTCAAGAAAGGGAAAGGGAGGGGAGGACACAGAATACAAAAGGGTCAAACATTTGTCTCATAGGGAAACTTTTTCAAATAGGGATTTAAAAAAAAAAGAAAATTGAATGAGGGAAAAACCTTTGACCAACTCATGCTAAATAAATGGCAGAAAACACTAAAATCGGGGAGGGGAGGGGGAACTGTTGTGGTAATCTTCCACCAAATCCACTTATCCCCTAAATCAACTTGCCCAGATACACTGTGTAAACCATGGTTCAAATGCCACTTCTATCTGAACAATTCTGTGCTATCTGCACACAGTATAGAGTTTCCATACACACTGTTGCAGCACTTATCTTTAAAACATTAAAAAGGGTCTCAGTTGTTCATTTCTTTCTTGGAGATGTTAAAATGAAGCAATAGCTTTATAAGTTAAAAAAAAAAAAAAAGAAAGAAAGAAAGGTGTTAGCTTCTAACCAGTAAAGAAACCTGATATTCTCTGTATAAAGACCAAATTACCCTTTTTTTAAAACGAACCCTAGCATATAACCCGCCTTTCACAGAGAAACACTGGTTTCAAAAAATAGTTCCACAATTGATCTAACTTGAGTGAAAATTTTCTCTGTTGAGAAAAATAGGTATTTCTAACCCTTGGACTGCAAGGAGATCCAACCAGTCCATTCTAAAGGAGATCAGTCCTGGGTGTTCTTTGGAAAGACTGATGCTAAAGCTGAAACTCCAATACTTTGGCCACCTCATGCGAAGAGTTGACTCATTGGAAAAGACTCTGATGCTGGGAGGGACTGGGGGCAGGAGGAAAAGGGGACGACAGAGGATGAGATGGCTGGATGGCATCACTGACTCGATGGATATGAGTTTGAGTGAACTCTGGGAGTTGGTGATGGACAGGGAGGCCTGGCGTGCTGCAATTCACAGGGTCGCAAAGAGTCAGACACGACTGAGTGACTGAACTGAACTGAACTGAATAAATGCTTTTAAAGGCTTCCCTGGTGGCTCAGATGGTAAAGAATCTGCCTGCAATGCAGGAGGCCCGGGTTTGACCCCTCATTTGGGAAAATCCCCTGGAGAAGGGAAGGCTACCCACTCCAGAATTCTCACCTGGAGAATTCCATGGACAGTTGGAGCCTGGTGGGACTGTGAGTCCCAGTCCACGGGGTTGAAAAGAATCAGATAAGGTGATGACAAAATAATTTGTAACTTCTATTAGTATCTAAAACACAGCATGAGTGTATCTTACATGTTATGAAACATGATAGAAAAAAAGCACTACTAGCTTTTGGTGTAAATCTAGCTTGGAAGACCCATCTTCTCAACCTTTGAGATGACGATCAATGTCACGTCTGAAGAAAAGTGCATAGAAGCTGAAAAAAACAGTACAGAAAGGTAAATAAAACACAAATGGAAGGAAATACCTTTACCATGTAGAATGAGAAGTAATATCACGATATTGTAACCAGGAAGCCAACAGGCACTTCAGTTTTTCGATAGCACTATAACTGTACTTGAAAAGCTATTTTGAAAGGAACAAAGTTTCAGAAACCTGAAAAATCAACAGATCAAACATCCTAAAGTAAAAAGATAAATTTGGTTGGCATAGGAATACAAACAGGTGGTAATCTTTGTCACCAAAATTTATTTATGGGTAATATGGCTTTCAGTGCTTTGAATATAAGCCATAATTAGTCAGCCATGCAGTAAGTATACAGTAAGTTAAATTGTTCCACTGAAAATAAGCATCTTTTAAAAGCACATTCATGATCAAAATAAATTTAATAAAGGCAAACAGTGATATCTTACATTACTAATGCCCCCATAACAAATTTGGAAAGCAAAATTAGAACTTAAAGACTGTATATGGCTGATTCGATATACTGATTTTTTATGTAATTCTAAAAACAATACAGGGGCTCCCCTGGCGGTTCAGTGGTAAAGAATCTGCCTACCAGTGCAGGAGACATAGGTTCAATCCCTGATCCAGGAAGATCCCACGCACACAACTAAGCTCGTGTACCACAACTGCCTTAGCCCGTCCTGGAGTGCTGGGAGCCTCAACTACTGAGCCCACATGCAGGAGCTGCTGGCGCTCGGGCTCCCCAGAGCCTGTGCTCCACAAGAGACGCCACTGCAGTAAGAAGCCCGCACACCACAGCCAGAGAGTAGCCCCTGTTTGCCACAACTGAAGAAAAGTCCATGGAGCATCGAAGACCCAGCAGTTAAAAATAAATAGGTAAATAAAAACAAACACCCCCACAAAAGTAATGGTAAGTTAACATAAAATTAAGTCCTCTTTAAAATAGGACTAAACTAAGCTTATATGAACACTTACTAAAGTCAGATATATTTATGTTAAATTATTAAAGATATATATTATTAAATAGAATCTTTCTCTTGCAACATCTGGATTGTTTACCCTCCCTACCACTATTCAGTCAAAACCCTAATATTTATGGCCTCATTTAATGACAATTCCTCCATGTAATTCCCACCTGAACTTCTTAGGGATTTTCAGTCTCTCTTACAATGTTCTAAATGTGTTTATACGTCCTCTTTTTACAGTAGTTATTTGTGTCAACAGTGCAAAAGAAATAATCAACATGAAATCCCTTTATAAACACTGAAGTTCTATATTATAAAGTAAATAAAAAACTAATAGAACCCAGAAGAGACTAGGAACTAATGGGCTCAACACACCTAAGAATACTTCAAGCAAGTACAACTTGGTTCTAACTTGCTGCCACTAGACAAGAAACACAAAGCTAAAATTATATTTAAATTATACTGCAATGATAATATTACGTTAGATACTATGTTCCACTATGCTCTGTGATCTTTTCACTTCCTAAATTTCACTTCTCTACTTAAGAAATTTTATCACAAAAGAAAACTTTAAGACATCAATTATTTTAATTCCATGTGAACAATATGCTATTTTGAAGTTGCAATTAAAGGAAGCTTACTATTAATCCATTTGTATAAAGAACTACCAAAGGAAAAGTCTGACAAAATAGGGAAAATGAGTTATTAAAGGTACTGACACAGCATTAATAAACCCCCATTATGACTATAAAACCCACCTCACTCAATCCCATTCCTTGGGGAAAGTTCTTACTCTGTGTTTCCACAGCACTAGAATCTATGTCTAGAAGCGCATGTCTCATACTGCAATTATTAACTTACATGCATCTGATTCTTAGTATTTAACCCAATTTTTGC
This sequence comes from Bos javanicus, assembly GCF_032452875.1. Classification (NCBI taxonomy): domain Eukaryota; kingdom Metazoa; phylum Chordata; class Mammalia; order Artiodactyla; family Bovidae; genus Bos; species Bos javanicus. Next base: position 30,555,590 of record NC_083878.1, on the reverse strand, counting down.
TCCATAATTTAAGAATGGTTCTAGGTGTATCACTGTATGGTAACCTAAATGTAGGTTAGCTTTTAAATATTGGAAAAAGCTAAAGCATTAAAAGTCAAAGCACAAACACTTGTACATGTACAACAGAAAGACAAGCCCATGACCCTGTCACAATTTCCCAAAGGATCTTTAATAGATTCTTAAAGGTTCTCTTAATTACAAAGAAATAATCAGGGCAAAACAACAGGTTCAGAATTTCGTGACATGTACCTACAATCAGTGGACAGTATTAAGTGGCAATAATTTCAGAAGAAATGAAAGTTTTTTGTTAAGATTCGAGGGGAAAAAGACATGTGCACTCCCCAAATTAAATTAGGAAAAGGATTTTGAGAAGATGTTAACTTTGGTGGTAACAAATTTTGATTCCTTGAAAATCTTCACATAAAAACAGAGTGAGCAACTAGAGAGCAAACCCCAAACCCACAGGTAATACGGATACCTACAAAACTATGTTTAACAAAGTCTCCCCACCAACCCCAAAATACAAAGGGCCTAAACAAATCACCAACAGTCCACAGTCTTACTTTCTGTCAGTGTCTAGGTGAGAGAAGACAGAGGGAAGCAAGGAGGGACTTGAGAACAAAACAACAAAATAGCCAGTATTTGCTGCAAACTACTGACGGGCAGTTTGTACCGAACGAAAGCTGAAACTATTTGAAAAGTAGGTAAATGCAAGGAGACCACAGTAAGGCTACAGTTCCTATAAGCATGGAACAATCTAGTCCCTTTGAGCATTCAAAACTTGACATTTGGGGCTCTCTTCTAAGACAAACTCTAAGCTTAAGACGAAGTACTAGGAATGGCAAAAAAATTAAGCAGGATAGGGAAAAAAGAGATAAAAGAGAATCCAGACAGAATACCAGAGTAGAACAGAGCCGGGAAATCTCAGAAAGCCATTCACCATTTTTAAAATCATGAACAACAACAACAAAAAACACAGGACTGTGAAGTTAAAAGAGGTATTAGAACCAAGCCTCCTCCCAGAAGTTCAAGAAAACTAGTTTCATGTAAAGAAATGATGAAAAGCATTGAGAAAGAATATCACACAAAGTTACAATAAGAGAAACAGAAAAATAGTTAAATTCAGAAGCAGGGGGGAAACAGGGACCATGGGTAAAAGTTTCCAGCACACAAGATGAATACGTTCAATACTAGAGATGTGCTGTACAACAGAGTTCCTATAGTTAACAATACTGTATTGTACACTTAAAATTTTAAGACAGTAGATCTCATGTTAAATGTTCTTACTACAGTACAAATACAAAAATGAGCTTAAAAAATTACATAAGACATGAAAAAAAACATATATCAGAATTAGAAAAGCTCAGAAATAAAACAGAGCTCAAGAATCTGAAATAAAAGAAGGGGAAAAAAAACCTGTTTCAGAAATGAAGTAAAGAAATACGAGAAAAAATAAACAAACAAAGCCTTAAGAGAAACAGAGGATGAAAAGGAAGAAAAGTTAATCAGAAAGAAATAAAGAGGAAGCAGGCTACCCATACTGTATAAGAATACATAGTTGGGAAACTTAAGTGATTTTCAGAAAAGCTAGAATACTGGTTACTCTTTGAAGAAAGAGAGTTATGCTTTGGAATAGGCATGTAAAAGGGCATCTAAAGTGGCTGGCAAAATTCTATTCCTTAACGTGAAAGATATTGGCCTTAGAATAATTCACTAAGCTACACATTTCTTTGGTGGTTTTTAGCATGTACATTTTAACAGTAAAAAGCATTAAAAATTTTAGAAAATAAAAAACTATCAGTTCAGTTGCTCAGTCATGTCTCTTTGCGACCCCATGGACCACAGCATGCCAGGCTTCCCTGTCAATCACCATCTCCCAGAGCTTGCTTAAACTCATGTCCATCGAGTCAGTGATGCCATTCAACCATCTCATCCTTTGTCATCCCCTTCTCCTCCTGCCTTAGATCTTTCCCAGCACCAGGGTCTTTTCCAATGAGTCAGTTCTTCGCGTCAGGTGGCCAAAGTACTGGAGTTTCAGCTTCAGCATCAGTCTTTCCAATGAACATTTAGGACTGATTTCATTTAGGATGGACTGGTTGGATCTCCTTGGTGTCCAAGGGACTCTCAAGAGTCTTCTCCAACACCACAGTTCAAAAGCATCAATTCTTCGGTGCTCAGCTTTCTTTATGGTCCAACTCTCACATCCATACATGACTACTGGAAAAACCATAGCTTTGACTAGACGGACCTTTGTCAGCAAAGTGATGTCTCTGCTTTTTTTAACATGCTGTCTAGGTTGGTCATAGCTTTTCTTCCAAGGAGCAAGCATCTTTTAATTTCATGGCTGCAGTCGCCATCTGCAGTGATTTTAGAGCCCAAGAAAATAAAGTCTGTCACTGTTTCCACTGTTTCCCCATCTATTTGCCATGAAGTGATGGGACCAGATGCCATGATCCAATGCCATGCATTGGAGAAGGAAATGGCAACCCACTCCAGTGTTCTTGCCTGGAGAATCCCAGGGACGGGGGAGCCTGGTGGGCTACCATCCATGGGGTCGCACAGATTCGGACACAACTGAAGCGACTTAGCAGCAGCAGCCATAATCTTTGTTTTTATATTACTACTTCTAGCTATCAGTACAAAACATAGTAACAACAACAACATTTGAATAACCTTCAAAATGACTTAATAAAATTACAGGACAAACCAAGAGACAGGCTTCCCAGTGTTTCATCCTGATGTTTGGCAACCAGGACAATGAATTAAAAAGTCCACCATCTTATTATACAGAACTGATGTGATCTGTTTTTTACATGTAACACATGCTCTAAAAGTATTTGACATTTACTCATTCTTAGGATAAACTGCAATACTTAAAACATGCAAAAGATTTTTTCCATTGAGAGATACTCTAAAACTGCCAAGAAAACTCACCTTTGAGAAAAACAAACATGGTAATTTAAAAAATAAACATAATTAAATTCAACAAGCATTCACTCAGCATGTGCTATGTGCGCATGTGTGCTAAGTCACTTCAGTCACGTCTGAATCCTTGTGACCCTATGGACTGTAGCCCGCCCAGCTCCTCGGACCATGGGATTCTCCAGGCAAGAATCCTGGAGTGGGTTGCCATGACCTCTTTCAGGGGATCTTCCCCACCCAGGGATGGAACTAGTGTCTCCTGCATTGGCAGGCAGGTTCTTTACCGCGAGTGCCACCTGGGACGCCCATGTTATGTATGAGGTGTTTACAATTCAGTTGAAGAAATAAGCAACACAGATAAGAGAAAGCTATATACAGTAAGTGCTTTGAGAAAGGTACAAAGTACTATGGAAGAAAAGGACAGAAGAAGAAAAGGACATCCCGCCTGCTGAGTATTTTAACCAGATGCCTCTCATACTCCTCCAATTCATCTTCCCCAATACTGGCAGAATGATCTTTCAAAGACCCCAAATCCTCTTTTTAAAAGAGGATTTTTTTCCCCCTTTTTAAAAGGGATTTCACAAAATAACAGTACACAGCAGACAATTCAAAAGCCTTACAAGAACCAGGCAGGCAACAAACTGTAAAGCTGGTCTTCTGTAAGAAAGATGGAGACTGCCAAAAGAGGGCAGTTACTTATAAGTTTCAGCCAATCAAAACTATGAAACCAATGCTGCCACAATATTCATTTTTTCCAAGGGACAAAAGAACTCTAGATTTTTGTGTGAAATGCACCAACATTTAAATATTGGCAAATAGGTGGGAAAAAGGTGTTTTGTTTTTTTTTTTTTTTTTATATTTCAAGCCCAACAAAACACAGCTGGAGGTAAAGGTTGCAAACTTTGGCTTACAGAAATGATACTAACATTCCAATAAAGGGCCCCTACTGTCCTCAAAATTGAATTATGGTTGTCTTCAAATTCAAAGGAAACAATGAACAATTTTCTCATAACGTTTTCTTCAAACTTTAGCACCTGCTTCCATTAGTCTGCTGGCAATAGCAAAAATGCAAGAAAAAATAGAAAAGGAACGTTTGATAGTCACCTCAAAACTGCTTCACCATTTTTTGGTGTGATCAACAGTTGTGCTCACACCATTTTATACTATATACCTGTTACATGGTCAAATTTTCTGTTCCTAAAATTGTTTCTAGATTATATGATAGAATCAAATATATTAATCTATCTGTTCTTTAGCAAAAGAATGCCATGAGACTTCAGAAAAACCACGGGCCTAATAAAATCTAAAATCTTTAGCATGGTGGCTGACAATTCCATACAAAATTTGGCTTCTGTCTGCACCTATTTCACACCACCCAAGCTTCCTGAATATCCAGTGTTCTCTTTATTCCTTTATGTCTTAAGATGTATTTCAGGCTCTCCACCCTAAGTTCTCTCTCTAGCAGCCTTCCTTGAATTATTTAATTTTTCCAATCATGCTTCCTCAGCATCCTACTTAGAGTCCTATTACAGAACTTGGGCTTCCCTGGTGGCTCAGACATATAGAACTTACTTGCTACTTCTGATTATTCACCATTATTATTCAGGCACTAGACCAGTTTTCAAACTTTTGATGCTATCCCACAATAAGAAATACATTTTTATAAGCGAACCATGACATGCTTGCATATATAACTGAAACAAAATGAAATAACACTTTTACCCTTACCACATACAACACACTGACATTCTCTACTTGATTGTATTTTTTTAAGAAATATTGGTCACAATTTACTATATTGATTCTCTATCATCCATTTAAGAAATGCTGTACTAGAATATAAATCCTTGGAGGCAGAACAAAAATACATTCATTTTTATGCTCTGCCACACACCATAACATTTAGTAAGCAAATGTTTAAATGAGTAAATAAAGCAGTATTCTGTACTAGAAAAGTAAAAGAGTAATAAGGCTTTGAAGTCAAGCAGACCCATCACCTACCAACTTACTTATGCAGTCTCTGACAAATGACTTCACCCCTTACATCCCAAGGAATAACACTACTTATTTAATTCACTATGAGAACAAAGTAGTGGCCTTCATGTCACAGAATGTGCTAAGTCACTTCATTCCTGTTTGATTCTGTGTGACCCTACGGGCTGTAGCCCATCAGGCTCCTCTGTCCATGGGATTCTCTAGGCAAGAATACTGGAGTGGGTTGCCATGCCCTCCTCCAGGGGCTTTTCGCAATCCAGGGATGGAACCTGTGTCTCCTGCATTGGAAGGCAGGTTCTTATACCACTGGAGCCACCTGGGCACAGAATAAGCATTGTATAAATAGTAGTTTGCCTGTATTCTTCCTTATTTTCCTGGGAAGGAAACATCTATCTCTTCCTGGCAAACATCCATTTTTCAAAGACCTAGAGTCACAGCACAAAGAATATGAAATTTTAAAATCTGACAGACCTGGGTTCAAACACCCAGCTCGGTATTTACTTAACTTCTGTTTCTTTATAAGAATAAAATATGTCCTACCCAGTCATTATGGATAATTATATATTCACGTGTCTAATATAATACCATGTCAGAATATAGCAGGCACTTGATAAAAGGTAGGAACTGTTGCTATGATTATTAGTAAGTGTTGCTCACTCAGCACAGATGAAGAATTTAACCTGAACTTTTACAGAAGAATTGGACAGAAACTTAGGGCAGACAGACAGAACAGTAAAATCTCAATTTACAAAAAATCTCTTCCTTTTTTCCTATATTTCCTCTTTTAAGACAAATAAACCACAAGGATGTAAAGTCCATCAATTTCCTCCATTTTCTACTTCTAAGGTTATATAAAAAATTCAAAATAACTACTCTGTGTCAAAATTCTAATTTAAATAATAAATTATACTCAGTCAGCTGAACATTGTAAAATGTGAAAAGTGTAAATGTATTAGCAATGCATTTTAGAGAATTTCAATAATGTAAAAATGCTTTCAGTTAACCCAGTTAAGTAGTAAAAATTAACTGAAATTCTTATTTAACATTATCTTTCAAATCACTTCTGAGAGGGAAAAAAAAACCTCTAAGTAGCAAAAGCAGCAAATATCTATGAAAATACAATCAAGAAGTCAAGAATTTTCTTATACAATGTGCAAACTTGATAAGATATGAAGATAATGATAATTAAACTATTCTGCTAACTTAACAGTACTACACCTACTTGGAGACAGTCAAAATATTTTTCCATTATTCATGTTGGTAGCAAAAAGATGGGTATTTTAATAGTATACATATTTAACTTTTACAATAGCAGCATATTTCTACATGGCTACTTAGCTTTATTTAGCCGTTTAGGCTTACAATAATACTATGTTTACAACTGTCAATGAAATAAGACCTATATAGGTGAGCAGATATATTCTATTTTATGTTCACATCAGGCTGACTCCAAAAGAGTAGAATGATGTCTCTTGTTCACCACAAGAGATATACTTAAATACAGTAGATGCTCGATATACTTAAATACAGCACTTAAATACAGTAGATGCTCGATAAATATCTGTCCAAATTTAATGTTTATTTATGGACAGGAAAATTAGGTTGAGGGAAATAAAAAAATACACAAATCAAAATTAGGTCAAGGCCTTGAGCATGAGCCTTGCCTGGCAATTTGACTCCAAACAGCAGAGTATAAATGGGTGGGGAATGAAACCTGACAAAGACTTCAAACAAGCAATCAAAGCCTGTTAACATTTTCAATTTTTTGTTGTCAGTATGTACGCTTGATATGCTGTGATGAGAATGGAATGGCACTTCACCTCTGTGGTCTTCCTCCCTAAAACCCATTACCCATGTCTACTCATGAGGAAAACATCAGGTAATTTTCAATTGAGGGATATTCTATAAGATTTCTGACTGGTACTCCTAAAAACTCTCACAATCATCAAAAATAAGAAAAATGTGAGATACTAGAATTCTGAAAGAGAAGAAGGACACTTGGGAAAAACTAATGAAATCTGAATTAAGTATGCAATTTAGTTAATAGTAAAGTAGCAACTTTGTTTCCTTAGTTGTGACAACTGTACCATAGTAATGTAAGAAGTTAACAATAGGGTACACTGGGTGAGGTATACTCTACTGTCTGGCTACTTTCTGTAATTGTAAAACTATTCTAAAACCAAAAGTTTATTTAAATTTTAAAAAAGGGCAAGAGAAATAAATATATAAATCAAAATCCTTTGGAAGTGAATGGTGATAAACATTCTTCTGGATCCTTTATATTTGGTAGCACTCTCATACAGTGGAAATTAAGGTTTTGAACAAGTCTACAGTATTAATTATGAAGTCACATATGACCAAAGCAGATGCTCCTTACTTTTGTTTTCCAAAGCATCATTCTTAGGCCTCCATACTTCAATTAGTAACTCTGTAACAAAAAATTGTAACATTAGCTGTCACCTCTATACTGAATGAATTATCTCACACCTCTAATCTCTAGTCATTAAAGGTTATATTCACCTTGATATCCTCTACTCACATTACCCTCTAACTAAACTCACCATCTTCTTGATTATGCTCCCTTTCCAAACCTCATTCTCAAAAGTTATTCCCCTTCTATAGTCAATAACTAGCCTTGCACAACACTGTCAAATGAACCTTCCTCAAATAAGGACTTTATCCCCTCATTCCCAGGCTTAAATGCCATCTTTTTTTGGGGGGGGGGATTAAACCATGTTTAAATTCAGAAGTGATGTTTGCAAGGCCATCCATAATTGGTTATTCTTTCATACCCTTCATGCACACCTTCAATCCATCTCTCTACCTTGTAAGTGCTGCCTTTCCTTTATTGAGAAAATAATCAGATACTCACTAAGCACCCATCTGGGGGCGGTGGGGGGGAAGACTCCTCTGGGTGGTCAAAGACTTTGTAATTTTCTTGGGATGAAAAATAGGGAATCTGTTTTGCAAGGCTGTAGCCTTAGTTCCCATAACAGTGCCTGGCAAATGGTAGGTGCTCGAAAACTATTTATTAAAAAAAAGCACACAAGGTAGTATAGAATGCTACAACCCAAGAGAATAAGACTTTTCCGTTGGAGAGGTGGAAGGCAGGTCTAAAATGATTCCAAGGCTCTCAAGACAATTAACATTTTAACCAAGCCTCAAGTTTGAGTAGATTTTCAGTGGTTAAGAGGATGTGTGTAGGTGCATTTCCAACAGAAAAATGTTGCATTAGCCAAGGGAAAAAGAAGTAAATTGTTATACCATATTGAAGTAGTAAATAATGAACAGTTCCTGTGGAAGATAAGATGGGAGACTAGGTCCAAATTTCAAAAACTCTTGAGAAGAAATTTGATATTACTCTTGATCTAAGAGGTTTTGGTCATTAAAAGTGATATAATCTTTAGGAAGATTAATCTAGGGGGACTAACATGAAGGTAAGGCTTCTGAAAGCAAAAACCTTACTCTATCTAAGAAGTTACTCCTCTGTCTCACTCAAACCTTCTAATTTCCTTCTCAACTCTTACAGTACCTGCCTGCATCATACAATTTAACTCCTAATTATATCATCTCACACTGTAAATTTTTTTTCACATGTATTAATCATGTCTCTTCAACCCAAGAATAAGGATCAAATCCTAGAGCACTTTTTCTTCCCTAAGCAATCAACAAAGAATTGGGCCCTTTATTCTGGAGGACCTTTTTGCAAGTATGCAAAATCCAGTTGCGAAAATGACAACAATCCAAAAGCAAGGCACACATATACAAGCTGCCACAAGAACAAGATTAATACTTGTTTGGATGGCACTTTGTAAAGTTTTATTTGATAGCTACATCCCATAACTATTAATGTAGTTATCTCCCAGCATATGCTTTCAGTGTTTCCTCCATTATATAAGTACTTTTTCATCTCATTTAGTTTTCTTTCTCAACTATGCATTGGTCTCAGTGGTCGCCCCACATATTCACTTCTCAATTGCATTGTCTTTTCTGAACTGAAGCCTCTCCAATCTTTTTAGCTATTAGCTTCCCTGAAAACCATTATTATGGCATATTAAAATTCTAATGAATGGTGCTGCTATAACTTTTCCACATAATTCTAAATTTTTCCTGTGGTTTAGCACTCTTCAAATAAAACTGATGCAAATAAAAATATATGTTACAGAAATAATTCAAATTCGCCAAAACATTTACAAAATTTAACATGATGAAATCAAAGATTGTATGTACTTAAAATTGTATGTATTGATACCTAAATTCTGAAAACTCCAAACTGTCCAAATATCTATCTTCAACATTTTTTAACTTATCTTACTTTAAAATCATTTAATAATATATTTATTTTGCTTTCTGTTATTTTTGATCTTCAGCCCTTGGCCTCTTACTTTTATATATTCTAAAACAGTTTCATTTCTTTTAAATCTGTTGATGTTAACATCTTTACTAGCTGTTAATACTTTCCTAAAAAAAAAAAGTTCCCATGCACAAATCAAACAAAGTATTTTATCTCTGAACAAGTATTTCCACTAGTAATACATCTTTTCAGGTCATAATGAAATTATCAAAAAGAAATCCTCCAGAATGTTATTACTTTTGATTACATTAGAAATTTATTAACCACTCTGAAATTCAAACGGATTTTTTTCCCCAGAGTTGAGAAACTCCATAATGTACTCTTCTGTTCCCCATCACTCCTTAATGGTACCTAATACTGCTTAGATTTTAAATACGAATCATCAAAACAGGAGAAGGCACCTTACACGGACTGCAGGAAAACAGGGAGAAGTCGACTTGGTTGGAACAGAGATAGAGAAGAACAATTCAGCTTTCTCCACTTCCCCAATCTCAGGAAACACCAAAATGTGGGTCCAAAGCAACTGCAGGGCTACAAAGCCCCTGGCTGCCACTGAAGCCTCTGCTCTAGAGGCGCTAGGGCACTCAATGACACTCGGTCGGCCACGTGGCTGTCACAATCAGAAGACAGGATTAACAGTGTAAACTAACCTGGAAATAACAATCGACCTCTTCCCACAACCTCAGAGTTGGGGTGAAAGAAAGAAGTTGTGTGTCATTTCCTTGCACGCTAAGGCTTTTTTTCTATAAACAGAAAACGAAGTACTGGGGCTGCTTTAAAGAGCCTTTAAAGCAGAAATCAGGTCCCAGAAGATTCCCGAGAGTGTGCCCCCAGTGAATTAAGACACGCTAACTCTCGTGAGCGGCGATGGGAACAGAGGCATTCTGCAAAGGGGCAATGGGGTGGAGTTTAGTAAAATGGAGCACTACACACATGGGCGGCTTTCCCCTGACTCCCACCTTCTTCCCGGGTTCCAAACTCTCGGCTTTTGCCGCGGGGCGAACTCAGAAGGGCTGAGGGACCTCGCACACGCCCTCACGACCTCTCGCCTTCCCAGTAAAAAGAAATGAAGGGCAGAGATGGAGAGCCCAAGAGAAGCGGCGAACAGGAAGTGTCCATATTGCAGAGCAGAAACACTCCCACCCCGAGATAGCACCCTCGGCGGACCCCCGGGCGCCCGCTGGAGGAAGGGCCAGAGCGTGCCGAGATCGGCCACCCCCACATCCATGACCCAGCCCTGCCCACCGCAAAGCTCGGCCGCCCGGCTGTTCGGAGTTCACTGCCGGCCGCGCCCGGCGCCTCCCCGGGCTCTACTTGGCACGGCCCAGCCAGTCCGCCCGGGGCCGGACGAGAACTCCACGCCCGGCACGTCTCGCTGCACTTCAAGCCGGGGGAGGGGGGGGTTCCGGCAATGACTCTCGACGGGCTTGGGGCGCTTCCCTCAACAGTAGATTCGCCCCGAGTCGAGCCCGAAGAGTCCTCGGGGCCACCTCCAAGCCTTTCCGAAGTGCCGGCAACACTAGCCGCGGTTTCCGCCGTGGACACCCGCTCCCGGGCCGTCATTACACCCCTCAAGAAAAACTCCTAACTCCTCACCGGGCCGCACTACCCTCAGTTCGCCGCCCCCCGGGAGCCCACAAACCACCCAAGCCACGCGCAAGGGAAGACTCCCCTGGCGGCGCCAATTCATCACGGGACAAAAATGTCCGGGCGCGTCACGGGACAGCCGCCTCCGCGCCCCACGCCCGGCGCCTGCCGCACGCGCTGTCTCCGAGCCCGGGAGCCGCGGCGCGGCTCGGGGCAGGGAGCACGGATGCCGGGCAGCGCCGGCTGGGGAAGGCGCCGCTCCACTCGGGACTCACCGTCAGCTCGGCCGCCGCAGCGGAGGGGCGAGGGATGGGTAGGGGAAGACACAATATGGCAGAGCACCACAGCTGCTGTCGGCCGCTTCCAGTAGCCGCCTCCGGGAAGACGCGGCCACGAGCAGGCAGCGGCAGCTGCGGTGGCGGCCGCAGCAGTACCACATCCCCCTCCCGTTCGCTTCCTCCCCTCCCTCCGCCCTCCCCCCGCTGCCATGGCAACGAGGCGCCAAGGCGATTAGCCCCGCCCCTCCCTCCAGTCCCCGCCTCCAGCGACTCCTCGGAGGGGGGCTCCGCCCTTCCCTCCCACTCCCCTCCCACCTCCTACCCGAGGTCCAGGCCTGGGAACTGGCAGGCTGCTGAGGCGGCGGGAGGCGGAGGAAGGGGGTTGCGGTGTCCGGAAGGGCGGGGCTCGCACGCAAGGGAGGGCGGTGATGTTGTGAGCCAGTCAGGTTTCGGGCTGTGGAGGGGCTGGAGAAGGCGGGAAAATGGAAAGGCCTCGCCTGTCCGGGAAGGACCTATAGGAGTGAGGCGGGGCGCGGCGCGGCCGCTGAGTGGCCGAGATGGGGAGAGGGCGGGACGCAGCTGGGCGGGGCGAGGATGGACGCCAGGCTGGACAGTCAGAGAAGCGAGTGCTGCGAGTGCATCGACCGCCCTCTGTAACCCGAACTCTGTGTGTTTCCTCAGGAGCTTTCCGCCATTGGCCAGGCTTTAATTGAAAGAGCTCTAGAAACGGTAAAGCACTAATAGAAATTTACAGTAGTATCACCCTCGCTTAACTGAAAGTTTATGTGGAAACTAAGCTCAAAGTGAGATTAAAAAAAAAAAAAAAGGGCTTGGGAATCAGACCCAAAATTTAATAAGGAGCTCCAGAACGCGCACTAAGTGCTATGGACTGGGCTAAATTCTTTTCACGGTTACATTGTTGTAACCGTAATGCTAAAACAGTATTGCTAGATAAAATACAAGTGTGTCTAGTTAAAGCCGAATTTCAGCATAAGAATGTTCCATTTGAGAAATACTTCCTACTTTGTTTTGTTTTTATACGAAATCTGCCAACCCTCTCCTAACTCCTAATAATTTCCGCTTTACAGTTAAGGAAACTGAAGCATAGAAAAATAACCTGTCAAAATGGGTAAGTGACATAAGGCTCCATTTTACCGTTACCACTTTGATCCTGATAATTAAAATTATGAATTCCTATACTACATCTTCAAAAACTAGAGTAGCAATACCTACCTCGTAAATGTGTTGAATGCATTTTTTTAGAAGAAGTGAAGTGAAGTCGCTCAGTTGTGTCCGACTCTTTGTGACCCCATGGACTATAGCCTATCAGGCTCCTCCATCCATGGGATTTTCCAGGCAAGAATACTGGAGTGGGTTGTCATTTCCTTCTCCAGGGGATCTTCCCTACCCAGGGATCGAACCCGGGTCTCCTGCATTGTGGGCAGACGCTTTATCCTCTAAGCCACCAGGGAAGCCCAAGGGTAGACGTGGACAGTAACTGAGGCACAGTAGGTACTAACTGAAGTTCATTTCCTTCCTGAACAATGAATGTTAACAGTATATGAGCCAGGTTCTAAGTATAAAGTGGGCAGAATATAAAACAAGCTGCCTGCTGAAAACAAAACAAGCCAAGCTGTGGGGATGACAGAGATACAGAAGAATTATAGGAATCACCATATATAGTAAAAAATGAAAATGTTCCCCTCATTCCACGGATGAAAACACTTTTTATATGATTTGTTCAGTCATCTACTAGTTCCGCTTGCTTTTGATTACACTGTCCTAGAGGGCCTCTTGGCTGCATTCAGAGTTAAAAGACCACAGGTAAATGTACAGCATGCTTCAGTTGAAGAAATAGTTGCTTCGGTTGCTCCCTTCAGTGCAATCACTGTTGCCCCCTCAAGTGGGCAAATTCAAGGAAGTTTTAGAGGAAGAGTATAGCAGAAAGGGAAGAGAGGTAAGCAGGAAGTTTGAGAGAAGATGGCTTCTGGGGAATGACAATCTTCTCAGACCTCAGTCTTGTTTTATCTCTGCTGGTCATTGTCATGGTGGCCACTGACATAGGTCTTCATCTCCCTACAGATTATTGTACTAGTGTTTTACTTGAAACATGGGACTTTAGTTTCTCTTTTTCCTTCTAATCTCTTTTAAACCCAGATGACCAAACAATCCTCCTCAACTCCAGGAGAATTACAGAATAAGAACTGGAAGTTATATATACTTTAGAGATATTTCATCTAGGAGCTCAATCTATCATAGATGGGAAAACAAATCCAGAAAAATGATGTAACTTGTTAATGATCAAATAATGAATCTACTGCATCAACATTCAATAAGTTTTCTCTACTTGTCCTCTCTACTGATTGATTCACCCCAGAGAGGCTGGAACATTTAAATAATCTCTGTGGGTGAGGCTCTCTTAGGAACTCTGTCATACTTAGTTCAGAGTCCAGGGACACTTGTATACTTTAGTGGCTATTTTAGAAGGCTTTGAATACCTACCAAGGAAAATCTCTGATTAAAAATAACTATGATTCAGAGTGAGTAGCTTTTCCCCAGGAGCTTACAAGAGTAAAAAGGCTAAGAAACCAGAGCCTAACTCTTTAGGAAAAAGAGAATCTTGGCATTTAAGATCTCCTGGGTGGTGCAGTGGTAACAGGAGACGCAGGCTTGATCCTACCGTCGGGAAGATCCCCTGGAGAAGAAAATGGCAAGCCATTCCAGTATTCTTGCCTGGAAAATTCCATGGACAGAGGAGCCTGGTGGGCTACAGTCCATGGGGTTGCAAAGAGTTGGGCACAACTGAGCAACTGAGCACACAGCACACACAAAGCTTGTATTCTTCTTTCTCCAAAATATTTTACAGGAACATAGTCATTAATAAACTTTACTGAAGACAAATTTTAAAAGTATATTGTTTAAAATGTCCTCATGTTTAGGTTAAAAAGTGACAGTGATCTCGGATGGCCTCAGCCTGCAGCAGCTTGAAGTAGGATTTCAGTTGCTAGCCAGAGTTTGAGGTCAGACAGTGTCAGGGAAAATGCTGAATCCTAGCCACTAGACCACCAGGGACCAGTTTACAATGACAAGCTGTGTAGAAATGCATTTCCACATAGAAATGGAAAGTAGTGAAGCAAGTAAAGAATTTATTAGGAGAAAAGAGAATACAGTATGCTTGGATAGACACATCAGTGGGCTCAGAGTCGCACTCTTCTGATGGTTTGACTCACTTCTGTGGGGCATATCTAACAGGTTTCCTTTGACCAATTTTCTTGCTTTGCCTGGTTCTGAGTCTGTATTTGGTATATATCAAGGTCCTCCCTGTGTGCACACACACATCTCTAAGCCAAGATGGATTCTAGTGAAGAGGCCCATGAGTAGTTGATGTTACTTACTATGAGGTGACACCCTCTCCCTTTTTGACTTCCAAGGAGTCTTTCTGCACATGCGTAGTTAGGGAGTCTCTTCCTCCATCATCCTGCTTTTATAGGTTTCTCCTATTATGGAATTTCTGTCCACAGAGGAGAAACTGTTCAGCCTGGGGCCCATCTATCTCCTGCCTCAATAGAAACTCAAACATACACGTTTATATTTTAAATGCTTCCCTGATAGCTCAGTTGGTAAAGAATCTGCCTGCAGTGCAGGAGACCCTGTTCCTGGGTTAGGAAGATCCCCTGGAGAAGGGATAGGCTACCCACTACAGTATTCGTGGGCTTCCCTTGTGGGTCAGCTGCAATGCGGGAGACCTGGATTTGATCCCTTGGTTGGGAAGAGTCCCTGAAGAAGGGAAAGGCTACCCTCTCCAGTATTCTGGCCTGGAGAATTCCATCATCTGTATAGTCCAGGGGGTCGCAAAGAGTTGGACATGACTAAGCCACTTTCACTTTCTTTCATTATTACATCATGTATATTTAACAAAAGACTTTTTGATCACGAGTTGATGAGTCCAAAAATAACCAGTTTACCAACAAGGGCTCTAGACTTCAAGCCCCTTGAGGTCAGTTATCTTGTCTTCTTTATCCTTACAATGTAATTTCTTAGAATAGCTTTCAGAACAGAGATGATGTTTAGTAGTGTTTGTCAGTAAAAGAAATAACTTTCCTCAAATGATATCAGAACTAGGATACAACATTGATAAATACTGGTCTGCCACTTTGACTCAAAAGTCAAAGTGAGTGAAATTACAATTGTGAGTGAAAGTCTATTTTTTTTTTCCTTTACGGATCTTTTTCAATGTACTTCTAAAAGCAACTACCATGGTGGTCCAGTGGTAAAGACTTAGATCTTCCAGTGCAAGGGTTTGATTACTGGTTGGGAAACAAAGATCCCACATGCTGTGCAGTGTATTCAAAAAAACAAAAGCAACTACCTATGTTTAATTATATCTACATTTGTATAAGCCCTGATATTGGCAGTAATTTGGACCAATCCTTTTACTGAGGACACTAGAAAAACTCAGCAAAGTATTTTAAAAAACCAATTCAAAGGCATCAGAGAGCTCACAAGATAGGAATTACCAGGCTATGAATCTGAAGAATGATGGAGACCCAGGGACATCCATTTATCCATTCCATAGAGTGAAGCTAAGAGGATGAGCAGGGATGAGTCAGGGTGTACTAAGGAGGGAGGAGGAGAGCTCTGTTGAAGCTCCTGTTGGACTAGGAATCCAAATGGCTACATCCTAGAAGTAAAGGGGTGACATCTCATTTTCAAAGCATTTAAATCCTGAGGTTGGATTAAGATAATTCCTTTGCGCTAATGTCCCTAAGCACTTGGTGGAGGCAAACTAAAATCATACTTGGAGTAAAGTAATATGTTAGGCCTGAAGTCATCTCAACAAATAATTTTGCAAATACAGTTTTTAGTACACAATTAAAAGTAAATCATACAAAGAAAGAAAAACAACAGAAGCAATAAAAAAAAGTCACAAAAGGGGTTGAGACAGTGAAATTATCAATTAAAAATAACAATGCTTACTATATATAAATAAATAAAACATAAGATTTAAAATTTAGGCAGATAACCAGAAACTTGAAAAAAGAATCAGGAAATACCTGACAGTCCAGTGGCTAGGACTACATGCTCTTATTGTGGAGAACCCAGATTCAATCCCTGGTCGGGGAACTGAAATCCCACAAGCCTGGTTCAGTTCAGTCCAGTCGCTCAGTTGTGTCCAACTCTTTGCGACCCCATGGACTGCAACATATCAGGCTTCCCTGTCCATCACCAGCTCCTGGAGCTGACTCAAACTTATGTCCATTGAGTTGGAGATGCCATCCAACTATCTCATCCTCTGTCATCCCCTTCTCCCAACTTCAATTTTTCCCAGAATCAGGGTCTTTTCAAATGAGTCAGTTCTTCACATCATGTGGCCAAAGTATTGAAGTTTCAGCTTCAGCATCAATCCTTCCAATGAATATTCAGGACTGATTTCATTTAAGATGGACTGGTTGGATCTCCTTGCAGTCTAAGGGACTCTCAAGAATCTTCTCCAACACCACAGTTCAAAAGCATCAATTCTTCAGCACTCAGCTTTCTTTATAGTCCAGCTCTCACATCCATACGTGACTACTGGAAAAACCATAACTTTGGCTAGATGGGCCTTTGTTTAAAGTAATGTTTCTGCTTTTTAGTATGCTGTCTAGGTTGGTCATAGCTTTTCTTCCAAGGAGCAAGCGTCTTTTAATTTCATGGCTGCAATCACCATCTGCAGTGATTTTGGAGCCCCCAAAAATAATGTCTGACACTGTTTCCATTGTTTCCCCATCTATTTGCCATGAAGTGATGGGACCAGATGCCATGATCTTCATTTTCTGAATGTTGAGCTTTAAGCCAACTTTTTCACTCTCTTCTTTCTCTTTCATCAAAAGGCTCTTTAGTTCTTCTTCTCTTTCTGGCATAAGTGTGGTGTCATCTGCCTATCTGAGATTATTGATATTTCTCCCAGCAGTCTTGATTCCAGCTTGTGCTTCGTCCAGCCCAGCATTTCTCATGATTTGAAATAGCTCAACTGGAATTCCATCACCTCCACTAGTTTTGTTCATAGTGATGCTTTCTAAGGCCCACTTGACTTCGCATTTCAGGATGTCTGGCTCTAGGTGAGTGTGAGTGATCACACCATCGTGATTATCTGGGTCGTGAAGATCTTTTTTGTACAGTTCTTCTGTGTATTCTTGCCACCTCTTCTTAATATCTTCTGCATCTATAGGTCCATACCATTTCTGTCCTTTATTGTGCCCATCTTTGCATGAAATGTTCCCCTGGTATATCTAATTTTCTTGAAGAGATCTCTAGTCTTTCCCATTCTATTGTTTTCCTCTGTCTTTTTGCATTGATCACTGAGGAAGGCTTTCTTATCTCTCCTTGCTATTCTTTGGAACTCTGCATTCAAATGGATATATCTTTCCTTTTTTCCTTTGCCTGGTAGTGTGACATAAAAAAAAAAGCAGATGAAAATTTTAGAACCCCCAAATTACCCACTCCAGTACTCCTGCCTGGAAAATCCCATGGATGGAGGAGCCTGATAGGCTGCAGTCCATGGGGTTTCCAGGAGTCTGATACAACTGAGCGACTTCACTTTCACTTTCATGCATTGGAGAAGGAAATGACAACCCACTCCAGTGTTCTTGGCTGGAGAATCCCAGGGACGGGGGAGCCTTGTGGGCTGCTCTCTATGGGGTCGCACAGAGTCAGACACGACTGAAGCGACTTAGCAGCAGCAGTAGAAGCAGCATATTAGCAGAGATATAAAATTAGTGAACTAGAAGATAAGTCAGAAAAAAATATTCATTATGAAGCACAAAGAAAAATAAGAAAGGAAAATGTAGAACACAGAGGAAGAACATAGAAGATACCATAATGAAGTTTAATAAGCATGGAAATGGAATTCTAGAAGGAACAAAAAGACAATATTGAGCACAAATAATATTTCAATGAACGAATCCCTAGCAGGATAAAAAATATTTTTAATTGACACATAAACACATCATGAAAATGTGTGTTTATGTGAGCATTCAAAGACAAATAAAAATCTTAACTGCAGCTAGAGAAAATAAGAATTAACCTTTAAAGAAACAAATTAGACTTATAACTAACTCTTTAATAGAACTATCTTAATCCAGAAAATGATAGAATGATAACTTCCAAGGATTAAAAGCAAATATTTTAAGAACAAAGGTGAAATTAAGAGTTTTTCAAAATAGAGTATTTGTCTCTATAGAGTATCTGTCTCCAGCAGGTTGAAAATGGCATTCTTCAGGCAGAAGGAAGTGATCCCAGTTGTTAAACAAGAGATACATGAGGAAATAAACATCAACCAAAATAGTAAATATGTGGGTAAATCTATCTGAATATTGATATTGACTATTTATATCGATTGTAGTAATGTCTTCTGTATTTAAACGTACACAAATGGTAAATGAACTTCCCAGGTGGTTCATGGCAAAGAATTCACCTGTCATGCAGGAGATGTGGGTTCAATTCCTGCGTCAGGAAGATCCCCTGGAGAGGAAAATGGCAACTCATTCCAGTATTCTTGCCTGGGCAATCCCATGGACAGAGAAGCCTGGCAGGCTGTAGTCCATGGGCTCACAAAAGAGTAGAACATGGCTAAATGACATAAAATCAGGAGAGGGGAAATGGAATCAAGTGTTCTAAAATCTGTGCATTGTCTAGGCGAATGGGAAAAGGTAAAATTAATAATAGACTAAGTTAAGAATACATTTTGCTATCACTAGAATAATCACTAAGAGAATAAAGAGAATAATACATACTATGTGTATTAGTCAAGTTTCTCCAGAGAGAAAGAACTAACAGAATGTGGGTGGTGGGGAGCGGAGAGAGAGAAAAAGAGAGATATTTATTTTAAGGAACTGGCTCAAGTGATTATGGAGGGGTTTGGAAGTCCAAAATCTGCTGGGTATTCTGGCAGGCTGGAAGCCAAGGATGAGTTGCAGTTTGAGTCCAAAAGCAGTGTGCTGGCAGAATTCCTTCTTGCTCAGAGATCAGTCTTTGTTTTATTAAGGCCTTCAGCTGAATGGATGAAGCTCACCCTTGTTATGGAGGGTAATCTGCTTTACTCAAAGTGCATTAATTTGAATGTTGGTCTTATCCAAGAAACACCTTCACAGAAGCATCTAGAATAATGTTTGATCAACTATCTGGACACTATAGTACAGCCAAAATGACACATAAAATTAATCATCACATCATACAATTTCCAACCTAAAAGGAGAGAGAGAATGGAGTAATAAAAGGTAATCAATCTAAGTGTGAGAAAGGAGAAACATGGTATTATGTAATAGGCACGACAAATAGAAAGTACTTAATAAGATGGTGGATTTAAACTCAAATATCTCACTGATTACATTAAGTGAAAAGAGCTCATAATTTAATGAAAAAGTTTTTTTTGGTTACCTATTGCTGTGTGACAAACTACCCCCAAATTTAGTAACTTTAAACTACCACCATTTTATTATATTTTGTGATTCTATGGGTTGGGATCATGGATAGAACACAAAGGGAATGGCTCATCTCATCTGTGGGTGATTTCTACTGGGGCTAAAACAGCCCAGATAGCTTCACTCTCATGTCTGGTACCTCAGTTAGGACGGACCAGCTTAACTTAGATCATATGTATAGGACACCGGTTCTCACTGTTGATTGGATTCTTTGATTTTTGTATAGTTTCATGACTTCCTTTCCGTGTGCTTCTCCAAATAGGTCTCTCCTGGGAGAGAGGCAGACTTCTTATATACAAACTCAGGGCTTCCAGAAGGATTAGGCTTGGAACTAGCACACTGGCACTTCTGCCACATTCTACTGGATAAAGTAAATTACAGGTTTATACCAGAGTCAAGGGGAGAGAAATAGTTAAGGACATAAATATTAGGAGGTATGATGAATCTGGGGCCACTGGTCCTTGTAACCAGCTAGCACAGACTGTCAGCCTCAACAAAAATTCAAAATCCACCTATGTGCTGTTTAGAAGGGATATATCTAGACTCTAAAAATGCAAAAGAAAAGGGATGGAAAAAAACTAAACTATGAAATACTACCAAAAGAAAGCTAGAATAGATTAAGTAGACTAAAAAAAAGTAGTACTAGAGATAACGGGAGAGTCTTCATAATGATAAAGATTTAATTGGCCAGGAAGATTTTTTTTAATTCTAAGTTTGTGTTGTTCTAGTAACGTAACCTCATGGCACATAAAGCAGAAATTACAGAATAACAAGGAAGAATAAAAATTTACAATTTTGGTGGAAAAGGGTAACATATTCAGTTACTGATAAAATAGGCAGACAAAAATTTCAGTAAGAGTTTAGATTTGAACACTTTTAGCAAAACTGAGTGTAAGAACATATTGAGGCCATTTCTATAATCCTTTGCATATGAACAAATTCATCACTTACATTATTTCTGTTTGGGCTCCTGAAGCTGGAATGGACATCCAAGGATCCTAAGCCTTTAGACTGATTGGAACGTATCTATATTTTACATATCTGTGTACCAGTGTGTACCTTTACCTCATTAATTAAGTCAACATATAAAGTTGACTTATAAAGTTCTTGGTTGTCGTATACATATAAAGTTCCTACTATATGCCAGGCACCACGCTTAGCACAGAGATGAAAGCTATAGTTAAAATTACAGACAAGCAAATCAAAAAATATGATTTGGTACTAATAAGTGCAGTGATAGAGCTGCACATAAGGAGTAATGGAACTGAGTCCTAACTCAGCCACAGATGATGCCTAAGCAAAGTGACACAAGAAAAGAATATAGAGTAGAAGTGACAGTGTGGGGGTGGCAGTGGCAAACCTGGTTGTACGAGAGATGACTGTGCAAGTCAGAGAATTGCCAGTCATTTGGAATGTCTAGAATATAAAAGACTGATGGAGTTAAGGGTTATCTAGTTGCAAGAAACAGAAATTCATGCCAGCTGGCTAAAGGAAAGGAGGAATGAATATAAAAATAGGCAGGGATTATATGAGACACAACTGTGGGGAGCACAGCCAACTTTGCAAGAACTCTCCTTCCCCACTGCTCTCTCTCATGGTGGTGTTTCTTCACTTGTCTGCTTCTCTCCACAGATTGGCTTCTCTGCTTGTTTTCTGCTTGCATGTGTCCTATGACTGTCTCAAATAGTGATCCCAGTTCTCCAACCCTGGCCCCTTCCCAGTTTGCCCAACTTTACTGCTTAACAACCCAGTTATTACTTAACTCAGCCGCAGGGTTCCAACTCCAAATTCCCAGGGACTGTAATCTGACTGGTACTATCAACAAGCATGTAGATCAGGGGTCAGCAAGCTACAGTCTGAGGCAAGGTTGGGATGGGACGAATCTGTCCTGTCTTGGGCTTTTAAAATATATATATATATTTAATTAATATATTTATTCAGGCTGTGCAGGGTCTTATCACTGTGCCTGGGCTTTCCCTAGTTATGACGAGCAGGGGCTACTCTCAAGTTGTGGTGCGAGGGCTTCTCATTGCCGTGACTTCTCTTGTTGTACAGCACAGGCTCTAAGGGATGCAAGCTTCACTATTTGTGGTGCATGGGCTCAGGAATTGTGGCTCTGAGGCTCTAGAACTTGGGCTCAGTAGTTGTGGTGCACCGGCTTAAGCTGCTCCAAGATATATGGGATCTTCCCGGACAAAGGATCAGACCCCTGTCCCCTGCATTGCAAGGTGGATTCTTAACCACTAGACCACTAGCGAAGCCCCTGTCTTCTGCTTTTAGAACACAGCCAAACATATTCATTTACATGTTGTCTGTGACTGCTTTGGCATTTACAAGGACAGTGTTGGGTAGTTGCAACAGAGAACCTATGGACCACAAATCCCAAAGTGGATACTATCTAATCCTTTCAAGAAAAACTTCTCTGACCTCTGCATCAAACAGTTGGATGTGGAGATACAGGGCTATATAGCGGCTTGAGTGGCACATGGTAGGCGGGGGTGGTCAGCTCTGGTAACAAAGTTCTTCTGAGAGGGGATAATCACCCCCCCACTCCCCACCCCACATATAGAAAAAGGATAATGTGGAGAAAAAGCAGTCTAAGAAAAATTTGAGAAAAGGACTGTTTAAATGTTCTAGCACAGGAAAGAAAATAATCAGTCTAAGTATGTGCTAAATTTTTTACACAAAGGATGGGAGAGTGCAAGACAGTTACTCCTTAATCTGGAGAAGTTCATTAAGATGCTAAATTTAGAAGAGCATGTCACAGTAACTACCTATATATAACTGGCTTGTGGCAAATTTCCCAGACCCTCCATAGTTAGCTCTTCTTGAGATGAACTGGTTGAGGCACAGTGTGTACATATAAAGATTTTAAAATGCATGTCCACAAGGTTATATATTTACCTTTCAAAAGGAGAAAGAGAGAGAAGAGGCACGGAGAGAATGAGACCAATAAATGTAAAGACAGAGGCAGATGGACTGAAACTTTCAGGGGAGGGGAAGATGAAATCTAGAAAATCAAAATTTACCATTTTGGGAAATGATCTTAAATTTACCATTTAAGATCATTGTGGGGAAAATCTTTCCTAAGCAGTCTTTTGGGTTGAATAGAAAAATTATTTAATATTAGAGGTTAAACCACCTTAGAGCTAATTCTAGTCCTTGCAACTCAAAGTGTGATCTGAGCTCACTCAGTATCATTGGCATCACCAGGGAGTTTATAGAAATGGAGAATCTTAAGGTCCCACCCCAGGCCCACTGATTAAGATTATGCATTTTTAAAATATTGCCCAGATGATTCATCTACCTGTTGAAGTATGAGAAGCATTGAATTAGAACAGTAGTTTTTAGACCATTCAAAGAAGAGCAGTTGTAGTTTTGGTTTTTTTTTTTTTTTTTTGAGTGAAATCTTACATGGAGCCCAACTCTATCAAATGATCAAAGTATACCTTCTCTGGTTGAAGATGGGTGAATACTGACATGCAGAGAAGGACCAAAAAAGCTCAGGCATTTCCAGCCAATGTACCCCCAGTACACAATTTGAAAACCCACTGATCTAACATAATGAATGGAAGTAATATCCGAATCCTCGGGGCCAAGCTCTGTTAAACTCCCAGGCCCTCTTCCACTTCCACCTCACTGAGAACTTCTACTACAATGAATCCCTGTTAGTGATGGAATATGTCCTGCCTTGAGAGAGTTGGAATTTTTAAAGACTTTAAAAATCACTGACCTAGATTCCTTCTCTCAGATTAAAGATGGGGAGACTCAGGCTCAGAATATGACCAATGAAACTTCATTAAAATACGGCCACATTTAAAACTACACTGATTGCTAACAAGGTAGCTCTTGTAGGCAGACGGTAAAGCATCTGCCTACAATGCTGGAGACCTGGGTTTGATCCCTGGGTCGGGAAGATCTTCTGGAGAAGGAAATGGCAACTCACTCCAGTACTCTTGCCTGGAAAATCCCACGGATGGAAGAGCCTGGTAGGCTACAGTCCGTGGGGTCGTAAAGAGTCGGACACGACTGAGCGACTTCACCTACCTACCTACCTATGGGCTGATATCTGTGTCCCCTCGAATTAATCTGATTGATTCCTAATGCCTAAAGTAATAGTTTTAGGAAGTAAGAAGTTTGGAAAGTGATTAGGTCATGAGAGTAGAATCCTAAGGAATGAAATTAGTGCCCTTATAAAAAAGACCTCTCTGGGCTTCCCTGGTGCCTCATATGGTAAAGAATCTACCTGCAATGCAAGAGACCTGGATTTGGTCCCTGGGTTGTGAAGATCCCCTGGAGAAGGGAATGGCTACCCACGCCAGTGTTCTTGCCTGGAGAATTCCATGGACAGAGGAGCCTGGTGGGCTACAGTCCATGGGGTTGCAAAGAGTCAGACACGACTAGCAACCAACACTAGAAAACCTCTCAGAGTTCCCTTACCCCTTCCACCATGTCAGATTACAGCAAGAAGATGGTAATCTATGAACCAGGAACCAGATTCTAACCAGACACCGAACTGTGGGAATCTCCAGACTCCTGAACTGTAAGAAATAAATGTTGTTTGTAAGTCATCCAGTTTATTATATTTTGTTGGAGCATCCGAAATGAAGAAAGACAGAGATAGTTCTGAAGCTTCAGTCATTCTCAGAATTAAGAAAGTGCTAAAATGCCATTTTCTTTTTATGTAGCAATGAAGTAGAGAGACAGTGTGTGCAGTTTTTAAAGCCCTAGATTTAGACAGGCTCAGGTTTGAATCTGGATCTGCTACTTCCTAGCCCAGGCAAAATAGTTCAACGTTTTCTAAATCTCTTCATGTCTGATATTATTTTTAAATAAACAACTGAAAAGTCAACCTACTTCAGCTTTAGAAATTGCCTAAAATGATTGCACGTGTAAAGGCAAATAAAACCATTTTCCACTGCTAGAAGAGTAAAGCAAATTTATCTGCAGTAAATAGAGTTTCTTCAAAATTAAATTCTGCAGTTGTGGAAATAGTTCTTGATAAATGAAGCATATGTTTAAAGAAGGCAGAGAGTATTAAAGAGATTCCAAATCATAGTATATGCAACTTTTAGATCCATAGCAGTGTTGCATTTAGAGTCAGGCATTTTTAGTAACTATGGTCCATTTTCACTCTGGTGCCTCTATTTCTTTCATAACTTCAAAATATCTCTAGACTCTGACCCCTTCTCCCCACCTCTACTGCCACCACCTTGGTCAAAACCACAGTCACCCCTCACCAAATGACTTAGCCTCCCAACCCTCTACACCTACTCATGTCCCCGTGCAGTATTTTCCTACCACAGCAGTCAGATTAATCCTCTCAAAAACTGGCAGTTCATATTACTCCTCAGCTCAAAACTATTCAATGGCTTCCCCATTTCACTTAGAAGAATGCTGAAGTCCTAATAGTCCACCAAGTCTTTCATAATCTCGCCTCATCACTACCACCACCATTGCCTTCCCTGCTTTTTCTTGACAATGCCAGGCACACCCTGCCCTATGACCTTTACTCTTTGCCTGAGATGTTCTCCCAGATATCTATTTAGGTAACTCTCTCACCTTCTTTAAGTCTTTGCTTGAATTTTACTTTCTCACTGAGACTTGCCTTGACCTTCTAATTTTATAAAAAAATTACCCCAACCTCATCCCAGGAATCCCAATCCCCTTTCCCTGGTTGTATTGTACTTTATTTTGCAACACATTAGATAGCTGATTTCTTATATCTTGCTTAAATCTGCACCCCCTCCACCACACACACACATACACACACACACACACACACACACGAATGTAAGCTCCAGAGAGGCAGCAGCCTCTGTTTTGTTCATTGATGTGTTCTAAGTATCTAGAACACTGACATATATACACACTCAACAAATATTTGTCAAATTAATTAGTTTTGTAGTTACCGGTTTTGTGTGTGTTTGTTGCACTGCCTTATTTTGAAAAGACTAAATTAAACTGACAATAACAAATCTAATAACTGCACAAGTTGGGGGTTTTCCATTTTCTTTTCATTTCTCTTTGTTTCAATTTCTTCTTCATGCTGTGATTAAAAAAAACAAACAAATAAACAAACCCAGAAGTTTCAAATACAACTCTATTTTAAGCTGATGTGCTTGTTTCTTCACCTAAGAATCCATGTTCCTCACGTTGTATCAATGCCATTTCTATTTTCTCTCTAGTCTTCAGCCACACCCTGCTGCTGCTGCTACTAAGTCACTTCAGTCGTGTCTGACTCTGTGTGACCCCAGAGATGGCAGCCCACCAGGCTCCCCTGTCCCTGGGATTCTCCAGGCAAGAACAGTGGAGTGGGTTGCCATTTCCTTCTCCATCAGCCACACCCTATCAATGCACAAAACAGAAATTATGTGTCTAAAGATCCATTATTTTTAGGACCTCCTGGTCTAATGTATTGGCTAAGAGACACTCATCCTCAGACCAGTAATCTGGGTTGAGACTACAGCTATAAAGAATGGATATAGGATGATAACTGATAATAGGAGCAGTGGTATGTAGAGGAAGATCTGGAGGCTGGCCCCTCTGTGGGAAAATGTTGACTCTCTGTTAGCCCTTCCCCTATAGGACAAGAGAAAGAAGACAAATTGGAGTGGGGACATTAATAAAATTGTGTGCTCTATGCCATGGTTTATAAAACCCTCCCTTGGCTCCTTTACAAAATCTTCAGAATAATCTAAATTGCTTTTAAGTATTTGAAGGGTGGGTTTTCTTTGGAAGGGACTTGAATATATTCTGATTCCTACTTTAAAGTTGACATGGGGCCAAAATGGAGGCTTTCTGGACAGGCTTACATAAGGAAAGTTTTAAGGAGTATGATTAGCAGAACTAATAAAGACCTGTTCAAGTAACTTAGAGATGTGTTGGGAAAGGGACCATAAAAATGACAAAAATTCATATAATTAGAGCCCTCCTTTTGGCTTAGGAGACTGTCTCTTCAAAATATCTGTTTCAAATGTCTAAATGTTGACTAGAAAGGGAGATATTAGTAGGGTCTATCCCATTTTACAGTTACACACTTGAGGTTAGTTAGCTTCTTCAATTAAAAGGGAACAAAGCCTTCAGAGAAAAAGTAAAAGGAAAGTATTTGTAGTTTTGATGGAACAGGCATTTCAGAAATGTTTGTTTGTTTGGAGGCAAAGCATACTGCCAACAGGTTTAAACAAACATTGGTACCACAGTGTACACCCTGACAGTGAGGAGAGGGCATGGTTAAGGTGCTGTTCCTTTGTGTGACAGGCTGGTCATACTCTACTCAATTTCATCACATTTTTGCCTAATGTAATTCTTGGCCTACCCTTTTATGATCATGGGTATCCTCATCTCCCATTGTATGTTATTTCCGATGAGAATTTTGATCTCATTTAAGTAAGTTCTCAATAGTTTGGAGCCCTATTTTTTAAATTGTTGATTAGACTTATATAATATAAGGCCAATTATTAAGCCATGACTAGGAAGAAGGCAATGGCACCCCACTCCAGTACTCTTGCCTGAAAAATCCCATGGATGGAGGAGCCTGGTAGGCTGCAGTCCATGGGGTTGCTGAGGGTCGGACACGACCGAGCAACTTCACTTTCACTTTTCACTTTCATCCACTGGAGAAGGAAATGGCAACCCACTCCAGTGTTCTTGCCTGGAGAATCCCAGGGACGGGGGAGCCTGGTGGGCTGCCGTCTCTGGGGTCGCACAGAGTCGGACATGACTGAAGCGACTTAGCAGCAGCAGCAGCAGCAGGAAGATAAAGAAATAAAAAACACAGGTGCCTAGAGTGGCACCTGGGTCATGGGGGAATGTAGAAGGTTGCATTCTACCCTCATCCTCCAGCAAGAACACGGGTCCCCGTCGAGTAGGGGTTGGAGGTCAGTCCGGCACATACCTGCAGCATCTTGGGGCAGGCATGACAGTGGCCCATCTCTGCCCTGAGCTGGCAGCATCACAGTGCATTTGATGGATGTCTTAACAGGGGCAAGCTCTTACTCCCCTATCTGGGTACCAAAAGCCTCCTGGAGTGGAGGTTGCAATCCTTTGGGGATTGCCCCTCTGCCATGGGTTTGGGTGGCATGCCATGGGAAGGAAGGTTGACTTCTGCTCCTGCCCAGGACTCAGCTCCTAACTCCTACACCTGTGAGAGGTGAACTTAGCAGCTGATGAATGGTGAGTACACACATTTGTGGAATGGTGCCCCAGGGTGCTTTTGAGTGGTGCCTTGAAAGTATCCCTGTGCAAGGAAGCAGGACATTAAGTGGCTAATAAAAATACACCATGATGAGGTGAAAGAGAAGAAAAATTAAAAATGTTTTATATTTTGGTATCTTTAATATTATAGTGAGTTGGCACTTTTTCTACTTTTTGAACAAGGCACTGTATTTTCACTTTTCACTGGACCCTGCAAATAATGTGGCCGGTCCTGTCTGTATGCATTTTGCAATTTTCTTTTCTAAGTAACAGGTTATAACATCAGACATGGTGATGTGTCTTCCATTAGTGAAAATAAGCCAATTTTTACAATCTTCAATTACCTTTGATGGGTTTAGTAAAGAGGAAGCAATTTTTCCATACTCATACGAATTGCTCTATCGTTAAATTCATTTTATTGTATGAGTTAAAATTAATAAACAGGGAAGGAAATTTAGTAGTTGTCAGCAGAATTTCATTTTAAATTGTGGTAATTTCTTTTCTGGATGTTCTTGATATCCAGCAATCATGATATAAAATGCTGCTTCTGTATAGATATTATATTACATAGGAGAATTTATTTTCAGTTCTGAGGCAGACAAGTCTCCTAAGAATAAAATAATCCTTAAAAATAATTGAATCTTTGATATGCGCATTTTCTATCTCTTCTTTTGTTAGGGAAGTAGTATGGTTTAGTTGAAAGAACCCAGGATACTGAAATAGAAGAAAATGGGTGAGTTATTTAATTTTCTGGTTCTCAATTTTATCTTTGTTAAATAAAGACCTTCAAGTAACTAGAAAATTTCTCAGGTTTCTTCCAGCCCTGGAATCCAGTGAAGTTTGAATAGCATGTTTAAACACACACACACACAGACACACACACACATGCTATTTGAATGAATACTACTACTATGAAACTATCTTTAGTAACTATGGGTCTTGAAACATATTTGCCTGAATAAATAGAAACATACTGAATTTACTCAAGTAAAAATTTGTTTTTTCTATTTGAGAAATTGTGTCATATAGAACAAGAAGGCACAAAATAATATGTATGAGTACATATTCAAAATAACTATAACAGGGATGCCTGGCTTGCTGCGATTCATGGGGTCGCAAAGAGTTGGACACGACTGAGCGACTGAACTGAACTGAAGTGAACTGAACTGAACCACCACCCAGACTAAGAAATAGAAAACTTCCATATCCTGCTGCTGCTAAGTCACTTCAGTCGTGTCCGACTCTGTGCGACCCCATAGACGGCAGTTCACCAGGCTCCCCCGTCCCTGGGATTCTCCAGGCAAGAACACTGGAGTGGGTTGCCATTTCCTTCTCCAATGTATGAAAGGGAAAAGTGAAAGTGAAGTCGCTCAGTCGTGTCCGACTCTTAGCGACCCCATGGACTGCAGCCTACCAGGCTCCTGCGTCCATGGGATTCTCCAGGCAAGAGTACTGGAGTGGGCCATATCTTAGAAGCTCCTTATCTGCACCTCTCTGAACACACACTTGCAGAGGTAACTGTTACACTGCTTTTCAAAATGTATTTATTTATTTGGCTGCCCCAGGTCTTAGTTGCAGCATGTGGGATCTTTAGCTGTGGCATGTGGGATCTAGTTCCCTGACCAGGGCTGGAACCCAGGGCCCCTGCATTGTGAGTGTGGAGTCTTAGCCACTGGACCACCAGGGAAGTCTTATACTGTTCTTTTGAGATAATCATTCTCTTGTTATTCTTTATAGATTTTACCATCTGTACAGGTGGTGTTAAATAATATGTAATTTTTAAAGGAGTTGTTAAAATAACACTTTGCATGAGATAGAAAATCTTACTGGCCAAAATGGCTTATTTCTCCTTAGTCGGATGTCTACCTCTGATCCAGTCAATTGTGGCAGAGGTAGAAAAACAGCCACAACAGTTCCAGTCAGCATTTATTCAAAGGTTACATACATTGTTCAGGAAATAGCGAGATACAATGTGTAATTCAACCAATGATGTCATTTTAAACAAGTCTGAACTACCACTGGCTTTATTTTCACATTAATAAATACTGCATTTTACATTCTGTTAAAAAAAACTTCAGATCTCTAAAAGAAAAAAATGCTAACCTTAATTCAGTTGACTGGTCATAGAAAATAATTCTCCCCTTTCTTTATTTTATTTAATTATTACTGGATGTTTCTTGGGTGTCTGTGTTGTCAATTAATGGAGAAATTCATTGAATCTCACCCACTGCTACCCTGCCATTGGTCTTATGTTCTCTAGCCAGGCCCATATCTTCTTCCTTTTCTAAGCCAATTAAGAATATCAAATGCCACTTGTTGAATAATTAACATGATGGAATGAAATGCATTCTTTTCTTTTTACTGCATAATTTTAGGCATAAATTGTGTGTTAGAGACGCAGATCATTGATTCTACCCATCCTCTATTCTAAAAGATTCTGACCCTTGCCTCCATCACAACAGAACCCTTGCTGGCCTGTTTGTGCTATGTGATCCCACCTCTCCTCTGGACTTCGGCAAGTAAGTAATGGGCAGACCTTGGTTGGTCCAAGGAGATGCACCCTACCTTGCAGTTAAACCGATCAAATTCTCCTTTTTGAACATTTGAGAGTGAATGCACAGAAACCTAGAGAGTGGTTAGCTGCATCATTTTTCACAGGGGAGCTAGAAAGAGTGACCACCCTGCTTCCACCCCTTGATTTCTCCTTGAATTCCATAAGATCAATATTTCTTAAATAACAGATCAAGAGAATGATAAACACTTGAACTAACTTGAGTAGGCTATTTGAAATAAACTTGCTCTAAAACAAATGGAAAAAAAATTTTTTTAATATTTTTCCTTAAAACAACAACAACAACAAAGTTATTCCCTAAAA
This sequence comes from Bos javanicus, assembly GCF_032452875.1. Lineage (NCBI taxonomy): Eukaryota > Metazoa > Chordata > Mammalia > Artiodactyla > Bovidae > Bos > Bos javanicus. The sequence continues at coordinate 30,524,924 of NC_083878.1, read as the reverse complement.
ACAGTAGTTCTCAAACTTCACCACTCCTTGAGAAACAATGCCTGAGGAATAATTATCTAAGATGACCATAACTAACATAACTTTTTTTTAAAACCAAAAATTGAGATTCCTCAGAAGAGTATAATAATTATGAGATCATATCTTGGATGAAGCCAGATAACCTAGGTCTAAACTCTGGCTCTGCCACTTACAAAGTGGGTGAACTTGGACAAGAATCTTAACTTTTCTGTGCCTCTTCATCTGTAAAGTAGATAGTCTAATAGATAGTATCTTTAGGCAGCCTAGCACTATTTAATTCCGGGGATCCCATTGTTACAGACCACAGTGTCAATGGCATCCCCTAAAATTGTGCAAAATTTTATCTTGTTATGAGTAGTTACCTCCTGGAGTTGTGATTAAGATCATTGTAAGGATTAAATGAAGTGAAATGCATGTGAAGGGTTTAGAACAGTGCCAGCCATGGTGAGGGTTCATTAGGTGCTGACTATTAGAAAATGGTCCATGTCTTGGCTAGGCAAAGGAAATACTGAACACATTGTTGAGGTAACTGTATCCTTAGCTAAGAAATAAAGGCGTACAGGTACCACTGTGCAGGTATAGTAGATTTTTGGAGAGCACGGAAGTGACAAAAGAAAATATGCTCCTAATTCTCCCAGGGTACAAAACTACCCTTTACCCTATATCTAGGGTATGCTAAAATTAAAGTAAACAAATAGTCACTGCTATCCCTAAATTATATTTTAACTCCTACAACATTAAATACTCTATCATAGAGACAGTACTCTGTACAGATTGACCCTAATTTTTTTTTTTTAATTAAGTCTATTTATTCTCCTGGAGAAGGCAATGGCAACCCACTCCAGTACTCTTGCCTGGAAAATCCCATGGACAGAGGAGCCTGGTAGGCTATAGTCCATGGGGTCGCTTAGAGTCGGACACTACTGAGCGGCTTCACTTTCACTATTCACTTTCATGCACTGGAGAAGGAAATGGCAACCCACTCCAGTGTTCTTGCCTGGAGAATCCCAGAGACGGGGGAGCCTGGTGAGCTGCCGTCTAGGGGGTCACACAGAGTCGGACATGACTGAAGCGACTTAGCAACAGCAGCAGCAATTTATTCTCCAACATACTGTGTTCTGATTTAAAATATTACTGAAGGATGTAGGTGGTAAATTGCACAATTTTATTTGACAGGATAAGAAACTGTTTTAAGCAAGGAAATGGTTAAAAAACCAAAGTTGTATTTGAAACTGTAGGAATAGTAAAAGCTGGGTGAACTTGGTGCCATAAGAAAAGTCCTTTGAGACATGTGTATGTGAATGTTCACAGCAGTATTATTCATAAGAGCCAAAACCTAGAAACAGTCCAAATGTCCATCAACTGGTGAATGGATAAACAAAATGTGGTTTATTTGTTATCATTGCTATGACACCAAATCACCCCAACATGTAGTGGCTGAAAACAACAAATGTTTATTTTCTTACCATTCCTGTGAGAGATCAAAGGGTCAGGAATATGTACCTTGCTTAGTTGGGTAACTCTACTTTATTCTCTCCTAAAGCTGCAGTCAAGGTGCTGGCCAGGGCTATAGCCTCATCTGAAGCCTGGACTGAAGAGTGGGGGGTATCTGCTTCCATTATCACTCACATGGTGTTAGCAGGCCTTAGGCTTTCATTGGCTACTGGCCAGAAACATCCGTTCCTTGCCATGTGGATCTCCCTACAGGGCTGCTCAAAAATTGGCAGCAAGAGAATGAGAGCCTCCAAGATGGAAACCATAGTCTTTTTATTTTTAATTTTAACCTTATTAGTGAAAATGAAAGTTGCTCAGTCATGTCCGACTCTTTGTGACCCCATGCACTATACAGTCCATGGAATTCTCCAGGCCACAATACTGAAGTGGGTAGCCTTTCCCTTCTCCAGGGGATCTTCCCATCCCAGGGATCAAACCCAGGTCTCCCACATTGCAGGTGAATTCTTTACCAGCTGAGCCACAATGGAAGCCAAGAATACTGGAGTGGGTTAGCCTATCCCTTCTCTAGTGGATCTTCCTGACCCAGGCATTGAACTGGGGTCTTCTGCATTGCAGGTAGATTCTTTACCAACTAAACTATCAAGATTTTAACCTAATCTAAGGATGACAGCCCACTACATTCTGTTCATTAAGAGTGAGTCATTAGATCTAGCCTACACTCAGTAGGAAGGAATGACACAGGGGCATGACTGCCAGGAGGCAGGAATCATTGAACATCATCTTAGAAGCTGCAACCAATGTGGTACATCCATCAGTGGTACTATTCATCCATAAAAAAGAACAAACTTCAGGGCTTTGCTACAAATGTATGAAACTCAAAAACATTAGGCTAAATAGAAGAAGTCAGGCATAAAAGACCACATTCTGTATGTTTCTATTATTAGACATTCTGAAAAGGCAAAATTATAGAAACAGAAAGTAGATTAGGGGTTACTTCAGGTTAAGGGGGTGGGTGGAGAAAAGGGAATTTTTTAGAGATGATGGACATATTTATAAAAATGGATTGTAGTGATGGCTACAGAACTCTCTATAATTATTAAAAATCAGTAAATAAATACAAAAAAAGACAGCATGGGATACAAAACAACTGTACTTTTCAAAAAATGTCATCATTCTGCCTTTCATGAAAGGCAGAGGTATTTTGTCAGATTAAAAGAAACCAAAAAGTCATGCCAACCAACTGTAATGCATGATCCTGGATTGACTACTGAATATAGTGGGGAGGGCATGGAAGAGATGTCATACAGACTTCATCAGGAAATTTGGAGAAATTACATATGGACTGTAGATTACATAATATTATTGTATCAATATTAAACTTTCCAAATAAGTATCCTGTGGTTATGTAGGAGAATGCCCTTGTTCTTAAGAAATATTTGCTTTCCAGGGGTAGAGTCACATTTTTTCTGCAACTATGGATGATGAGGTCCCACCTCCAGGTTGTTACCAGGGCATGGACATTTTAAAAGTTCCTAGGTGGTTGTAATGTACAGCTCAGGTCAAGAACCAATGTTCCATGTGTGGCCATTATGGTTTTACCAGTAGTCATGTATGGATGTGAGAGATGGACTATAAGGAAAGCCGAGCACCAAAGAATTGATGCTTTTGAACTGCAGTGTTGGAGAAGACTCTTGAGAATCCCTTGGACTGCAAGGAGATCCAATCAGTCCATCCTAAAGGAAATCAGTCCTGAATATTCATTGGAAGGACTGATGTTGAAGCCGAAACTCCAATATTTTGGCCACCTGATGCGAAGAGCTGACTCATTTGAAAAGACCCTGATGCTGAGAAAGATTGAAGGCAGGAGGAGAAGGGAGCAACAGAGGATGAGGTGGTTGGATGGCATCACCGACTCAATGGGCATGAGTTTGAGTAAACTCCGGGAGTTGGTGATGGACAGGGAGGCCTGGCGTGCTGCAGTCCATGGGGTCTCAAAGAATAGGACATGACTGAGCTACTGAACTGAACTGAACCTCTTAACTTGTTTAGGTGGGGAAAATGCATGTATAAGCAAAATGCGGAGGAGTGATAGAGCAAATATAATTAATTGTTAACAACTGGTGAATCTGAAGGACCTATAAAACTTCTTCATATGTTCTTGCAACTCTTTTGTAAGTTTAAAATTATTTCAAACTAAAAAGTTTTAAAAACCCATACATTTTTGAATGAAATTCTCCTTCTGTCTCTTAGCTTCCAGCCAGGATAGAATACAGCTACTAACACAAACAGAAAAAGCAACCTTAGAAAAAAGAAAACAAATGATTTTTTATCTATTACTTACCAGGTACTATTTTTGTTTTATTTAATTCTTTTCACACATGGAACACTGGTTCTTGACCTCAGCTATACATTACAACCACCTAGGAACTTTTAAAACTTCTCTGCCCTGGCAACAACCTGGAGGTGGGACCTCATCATCCGTATTTTTAAAGTTCTCCAGGTGATTTCCATTGTACAGCCAAGATTGAGATCTCTGCCTTGGACCTAAAGCTTTGTCACCTCCTTCTTAGAACTGTCAAAGTTGAGGCCCAGTGAGATTCTGTAATCTGCTCAGCTTGCAGAAATTGCAGAAAGGGTAGATGGAAATGGGTACACAGAAAAGTAGGCATCCATGTGACCTCATTTTTAGGCTCTTATCACCACACCTTTTGGCCCTCTTGGGTCTTCACCCTACTTTCCTGAGCTTGGTCTGCAGAAAAGTAGCTGAATTGGATGCTGCAAAATATAATCATAGTTGTTTTGAATTTTAAGGACCTTACAGAATGAATACAAATGTATAAAAGATGAGTCTTTATAGAAAAAATTCTATAAAAGCACATAACTTCTTTGTGAGAGGCTGAAATCTATCTGGTGATGGGAGTAGGTTCAATCCAGAAAGTCTTCTTTGATAAATAGTCAAGAAAGAGAAATGCACACATCTAGAGACGCTTTCTCATGATAACATAACTCCTTTCAAAGCAGACAAAACAGATCTTTTAATTTTGATTGTTAAATAAGAACTTTCTAAAAGATTTCACTCCAAATTTAGAATAGTAAAATATGCTTCTTTTAAGCCATGCTTCTCAATAACTAATCACTAGAAAGAATTATGTCTCATTTTAATTCAGTCCCATCTATTAATTTTTCATATTGTTGAACAGATAATATTCATGTGCGTGCATGCTAAGTCATTTCAGTCGTGTCCGACTCTTTGGACCCTGCCAGGCTCCTCTGTCCATGGGATTCTCCAAGCAAGAATACTGGAGTGGGTTGCCACTTCCTTCTCTAGAGTATCTTCCCAACCCGGGGATCAAACTCACATCTCTTACGTCTCCTTTGTTGGCAGGTATGTTCTTTACCACTAACGCCCCTGGGATACCTGGGATATTCATGTAATAAACTTTAATTGTTGCTGCTCCTAGGTTTCCCAGACACTTAGAAAATAAGGATTTTTCAAGTGATGTTTAGGCTGAGGAAGAGGAAAATTGACCCACAGTTTATCATTTAGCTTATTAGCATACTGATATGACTACAATTTGTATTTGACTAGAGGGTTGTTTTTTTACTCTTGTAATCTTTGTTGGCAGAATACTATGGTTTGGTTGATTTTTAAAACAAATTGACTATTTACACTAGGGAAATAAGATGGTGTTAATGCAAGAAGTGAATTAATTGCTCTGAAACAATTCCATGTTGGCTTAGCCTCTTAGGTGGTATTTGCACGGCTCTAGTGGCTAATGATCAGTTCGCCTCGGCATTTAAACAAAATCAACCCTAAGACATTTCTCACACTTCCTAATGAATGATTCTTTTCTTAGTCTCAAGTTATCTAGTCCTACGGTGATTTAGGATAGCTCTTTTATTTGATAAGTAAAAGATTTTTCAGGTCACTAATTCAGAATGAACTAGCTATTCTCTAGCTGCTTACCCTTCAAAGAATTTACTTTGATGTAGATTCACATAAGAAAGAAATTAACTGGACTGTGTTGAGTCGATCTTACTGGTATTGAGATTTTTATTATTTTAAAAAAGTAATTAAATATTCTAAGTAATAACATTATTCTAAAATAGTCTAAGAATATTTTAGAGGGCCTGTAGTAAAAAGCACGTTCACTGTTGAGAAAGGCAGACCATCTCTGGTGTATTGATGCTGTTTTCTGTATGTCCCAAAGACTGAATGTTTGTGTTCCCTGAAAATTCATAGACAGAAACCTAACCCCCTAATATGATAATATTCTGGAGTGGGGACTTAAGGAGGTAATTAGGTAATGAGGGTGTTCAGTTCAGTTCAGTCGCTCAGTCATGTCCAATTCTTTGCAACCCCATGAACCGCAGCACACCAGGCCTCCCTGTCCATCACCAGCTCCTGGAGTTCACTCAAATTCACGTCCATTGAGTCAGTGATGCCATCCAGCCATCTCATCCTCTGTCACCCACTTCTGCCCCTAATTTTTCCCAGCATCAGGGTCTTTTCAAATGAGTCAGCTCTTCGCATCAGGTGGCCAAAGTATTGGAGTTTCAGTTTCAACATCAGTCCTTCCAATGAACACCAGGTCTGATCTCCTTTGGGATGGACTGGTTGGATCTCCTTGCAGTCCAAGGGACTCTCAAGAGTCTTCTCCAACACCACAGTTCAGAAGCATCAATTCTTCTGCACTCAGCTTGCTTTATAGTCCAACTCTCAAATCCATACATGACCACTGGAAAAACCATAGTTTTCACTACACGGACCTTTGTTGGCAAAGTAATATCTGCTTTTGAATATGCTATCTAGATTGGTCATAACTTTCCTTCCAAGGAGTGTCTTTTAATTTCATGGCTGCAATCACCATCTGCAGTGATTTTGGAGCCCCCCAAAATAAAGTCTGACACTGTTTCCACTGTTTCCCCATCTATTTGCCATGAAGTGATGGGACCAGATGCCATGATCTTCGTTTTCTGAATGTTGAGCTTTAAGCCAACTTTTTCACTCTCCTCTTTCACTTTCATCAAGAGGCTCTTTAGTTTTTCTTCACTTTCTGCCATAAGGGTGGTGTCATCTGCATATCTGCGGTTATTGATATTTCTCCCGGCAATCTTGATTCTAGCTTGTGCTTCTTCCAGCCCAGTGTTTCTCATGATGTACTCTGCATAGAAGTTAAATAAGCAGGGTGACAATATGCAGCCTTGACGTATTCCTTTTCCTATTTGGAATCAGTCTGTTGTTCCATGTCCAGTTCTAACTTTTGCTTCCTGACCTGCACATAGGTTTCTCAAGAGGCAGGTCAGGTGGTCTGATATTCCTATCTCTTGAAGAAGTTTCCACAGTTTGTTGTGATCCACACAGTTAAAGGTTTTGGCATAGTCAATAAAGCATAAATAGATGTTTTTCTGGAACTCTCTTGCTTTTTCGATGATCCAGTGGATGTTGGCAATTTGATCTCTGGTTCCTCTGCCTTTTCTAAAACCAGCTTGAACATCTGGAAGTTCACTGTTCATGTGTTGCTGAAGCCTGAGGCTGAAGCCCTTATTAATGGGATTAGTGCTTTTATAAAAGAGACTTCCTTAGGGCTGCCTACCTTCTTTGGCCATGTGAAGACACAAGAATAGAATGGTGGTCTATGAAACAGCAAGTAGACTATCACCAGACACTGAATCTGTGAGCACCTAGATTTTGGAGTTTCCAGCTCAGAATCATGAAAGTAAATTTCTGTTGTTTAAGCTCCCTAGTCAATGGCGTTCTGTTATAGCAGCCTGAGTGGATTAAGACAGTATGTGTATCAGATATCTAGTGTAAGGAGATATAGATACAGGTATAGATATATATGGGCTTCCCTGGTAGCTCAGCTGGTAAAGAATCAGCCTGCAGTGCAGGAGGGAGAAGGCAATGGCAACCCACTCCAGTACTCTTGCCTGGAAAATCCCATGGATGGAGGAGCCTGGTGTGCTGCAGTCCATGGGGTCGCTAAGAGTGGGACACAACTGAGTGACTTCACTTTCACTTTTCACTTTCATGCATTGGAGAAGGAAATGGAAACCCACTCCAGTGTTCTTGCCTGAAGAATCCCAGGGACGGGGGAGCCTGGTGAGCTGCCATCTGTGTCCACACAGAGTCAGACACGACTGAAGCGACTTAGCAGCAGCAGCAGCAGCAGCAAGGTAGACCCCAGTTCAATTCCTGTGTTGGGAAGATCCCCTGGAGAAGAGCATGGCAACCCACTCCAGTATTCTTGCCTGGAGAATCCCCATGGATAGAGGAGGCTGGCAGACTACAGTCCATGGGGTTGCAAAGAGTTGGACATGAATGAGTGACTAAGAACAGCACATAGGTATATACAGGTGTATTTATTGGACACATATGTATTTATTGGATATTTTTATATATGGGGAAAAACATTTCATTCCTTTTAGGAGACAATCAAATACTCAGTAGGTCCCTTAGCCCAGCAGGTAAGATTGTCTTGTCTATTGAAAAAGTGTCCCTTTCAATGCCTCACTATATATAAGGTTGGCCAAAAACTTCGTTTGGGTTTTTCTGTAAGATTGTGCAGAAAACTCAAACAAACTTTTTGGCTGACTCAATATTTACCTTGGTAACAAGTTTGTATCAGATTTCTCTGTCCTGGGACAAAGTGCCTAATCAACTTCTTTATGGTGGACAAGGGACTTACAATAGCTGTCAATTAGGAGTCTAAATTAATTAGTAGTGGTAGAACTCTGAGATGAAGACAAAAGGGAGAAAGGAGAATGAAATAAGAATAATACTAAGAGTTACCAAAGCACACACTATATGCAGGACACTATGGTAAATACATTTAAGCCATGTTGACCTATTTCATTCTCTCAGCCACTGTGAGAGAGGTACCAAATTCCTCACCTGAAAAATGGTGAAGGTTTAATAACTTGCTGAACACGATAAAGTGATAGAGTGGAGATTCAAACACACTTTGAAGTTCTATCCATTTCAAACCTGTTTTCTTTTTATAACACCATGCTGCTGTCAAAATGAAAGAGTTTTCAGCAAATTCTGACAAGAAAATAAATCTGAAAATTTGATGCACTATGGGGGGAAACACAAGTTTTGGGGGTAGATTTGGCCCAGGGGCATAAGGCACAAGGGCATGTTGCTCAGGACATGGGAAAAGAGACTAGAAGATAGCTAGAAATAGATAGCAGAAAGAGAGTGAATACTTCTCAAGGACCTAGGACTTAGAATAGAATGTGCTTGGGTAACTGACCAGGCTAAAGACTCTCAGTATAGATTTTTTCTAAGTTGATCAAAGATGAACTGTGAATGTGACAGTGTATGTATAATATATATTTAAAAAGCATGTATAATATATGTAAAAATTATATGTAAAAAAGTATGTATAATATATGTAAAAAGTATACATATAATATATATTAAAAAGCATGTAGAATATATATGCTGTATAAAAAAGTGAAAGTCAGTCAGTTGTGTCCCAGTCTTTGCAACCCATGGAATTCTGCAGGCCAGAAAATTGGAGTGGGTAGCCTATCCCTTCTCCAACAGATCTTCCCCACCCAGGAATCGAACTGAGCTCTCCTGCATTATAGGTGGATTCTTTACCAACTGAGCTATCAGGGAAGCCCTTTATATATGCTTTATATTCTGACCTATATGTAACTCTAGTTTTCAAAGAATACTTTATCACTTACAGTGGCTTCAAGAAGATTAGCCTGTACTTGTTGCTGTTGCTGAGAATTTACTAAGAGGAGGATTATAAGAAAAATGAGGGCATTTCTCTAAGATATATACAGGGGAATGAAATTACTAGAGCAATGAGTGTGCAGATCTGGATCTTTTTTTTTTTTTTTTTAATCTCCATTTTAACTAGATATTACCAAAATTGGGGGAGGGTAGCTATTCCTTGGAAGTCACTCCAAGAATATGATCTGACCTCTCTGGGGAGGAAAAAATGTTATTTTTAAAAATAATTATTTGTTTATTTGGCTGTGCTGGTTCTTCATTTCTGCCTGGGCTACTCTCTAGTTGTGGTTCATGTGCTTCTCACTGCGGTGGCTTCTCTTGTTGCAGAGTACAGGCCCCAGAGTAAACTGGCTTCAGTAGTTGCAGCGCATGGACTTAGTTGTTGCAGTTTCCAGGTTCTAGACCACAGGCTCAGTAACAAGATGTTACAGTGAACTTACGCATCAGTTTATAGGAAAATGAGTAGATGAATTGCAACATATTCATCCACTGGAATATCTATGAAACAACAGTTAAAATCAGTGAAGTGGAGCTATAAACATGAATAAAACTCAAAAACAATGATAAGGGGCAAATTGCAGAGTATATTCAGAATGATATTCTTATAAAGTTTTAAAAACATGCAGAACAGTGTTATATATAACATATATAAAGTAAAAATATACTACAATATTACATGTCAGTGTGATAAAAAAATAACACTCACAGTAGTGACAGTGACACTGACCCTGACAGGGACAAAGTTGAGTACAAGTGGGACAGGGCCTTCAACAGTTTGTGTAATAATTTATTTTTAAAATGGTGTAATGGATCCATGGGGGCTTATTTTGTCGATCTCTAACTTTTTTATGGGTTTCCCTGGTGGCTTAGAGGTAAAGAATCTGCCTGCCAATGCAGGAGATGCAGGTTTGATTCCTGGGTCAGGAAGATTCCCCTGGAGAAGGAAATGGCAACCCACTCCAGTATTCTTGCCTGGGAAATCCCATGGACAGAGGCGCCTGGTCTGCTACAGTCCATGGAGTTACAAAGAGTTATACACAATTTAGTGACTAAACAACAACAACATTTTGTATGCCTGTAATGTTTCAACTTAAAAGTACTAGAAGAGGTAAAAAGAAGATCAAAAAGATACACAGTGGAAAAAAAAAGACACACAGTGAAATGCTTAATAGTATTTGTTGAGGATTATAAAGCAGATTAAATTTTCTTCTTTATTCTCTATATTTTCCAAAATAAATATATCATTTTCAAGTTTTATAAATGAAAAAAAAATTTTAAAGCAGAGTATATTACAGAGCCATGCTATTTTGCAAGAGCTTAGAATAGTAACTGGAGTATATTAAAGTATCAGTAAATATTTACAGAGTGAATGAATGAATGAAATACGTGGATGAATAATTGAGGCTTTACCAATACAGGCCAGTGGAGGAAGAGGAAGTAGGAATCATGGAAGCAGGCTATTGCCTGAAGCAGATAATTCTATATGGTACAATGTACAATGGTCATAATTCTTGTTTCTAAGTGAAACCAACTCAGGTATAATGAGGCTGGGCAAGGGCAAAAATATAAACCCAATCACTTTTCCCCAGTCTTAACCAACTATTCCTACCTTCCTTCTCTTTCCCACCTACCTCTGTTGCTGAGACTCATTCCTTGCACCTAAGCGTGCCTATCACCATTTGTAGGACAAGAGGAAATGTCTAAATATAAATAGTATCCATGGTTGAAACAACTAGCCTAGGTAACTTGGGTTGTATCCAGACATGGAATGGATAAAAACTAGTCAAAATTTGCACTAGCATTGTCTTAGTTTGAGCTGCTGTAACAATGTATCAAAGATTGGGTGGCTTATAAACAACAGAAACTTATTTCTCACAGTTTTGGAGTCTGTAACTCCAAAATCAGCCTGCCAGTGTGTCAGGTTCTGGTGAGAGCCCTCATCCGGGTTGCAGACTGTTGACTTATTGTATCTTCATACAGCAGAAGGGGCCAGGGAGCTCTTTGGGGTCTCATTTACAAGGGCACCGGTCTCATTCATGAAAGCTCCACCTTCATGACCTAATTATCTCCCAAAGGCCCTGCTGCCTAATCTTATCACACGAGGGGTTAGCATTTCAACATGAATTTGGGTGGTGGTGATGGTATAAATATTCAGTCCATAATAAGCATTAAACTCCCAAAATATCATCTCAAATATTTCACTAAATGGGCTGAGGCACCACAGGCAGATTATACACATCCAGTAATACATTGCCTTGCTTTAAATGAGTGCATATTTATATTTGTACCAAGAATTATAGACCACTTGGTAAGAGTCTACTTATTAAACTGATGAACAAGGTAGTTCTTTGGGCCTAGGTGATTTGAGAAAGACAGAGCATGAATCTGCACAGAAAAATAGCAGTAATCTTCTAAATGCAGCCAAGTCAATTGTATTTGTTGTGCACTAACAGAAAGACTCCTGGGTTTTAGTAGATAGCCCGCTATGCAATCATCCTGACTGAATAGCCTCAGATACTTTGTTTTGAAGAGAGTGCAGAAATCCTGCAGGTTTAATTGCCAATAAATCAGCATGAACTCCACTCCCTGGCATTCTTTTTCTACAATGATCTTTTCAACCAGAAAATGAAGAGATGGATTTTACAGTGTGTGTGTACTGCGTTTGGTAAGATAACAGAATTACACTTGCCGTTTTCTCCATTTCAGGCTACACTAGATAATGAAGGACTCTATTAATGACATGTTCTGTTCGCTTTTAGGTTATTTTCATCTTGTATTATAGTCATTCCTTTTTGTTATTATGGAGAGCTGTCTTTCTTTTTAAAAAAGATCCATCTATCATCAGTGAGTTCAATATTTTACTGTTACCAGAGATTTTATTTCCGAGTTAATTCACAAGAATTTGCATTAAAATATTCTGGCTCACTCAAAAAGCTATTTATGAACTGATTGAATTGGGTGTTACTCTTAGCTGATTTTCAGATTTGGTTTAAAAAATAGCTATTTTAATTAATATTTCCAATTCATGACTGTAACTAATACAAACATTTTATCACTCATCCATATCCAAATGTAACATAAACCTGCTGTTTGTACTGTTGAATTGTTTGTATTTGATATGTTGATATTTATTTTAATTTGAATGACTAGTATTTTGCAGTATATATTTAGATTTTTATATGAATACTATAAGAAAGCATCAAAATGTAAAACTACAATTAAATTGTAGTTCTACTTTCTGCTTAATTTCAGAGTGCTACTGCTACCTATTCTAAATTTAGGATGATACTTTCCTTACCTGACCACAGAGTGCTGGACAGATGATTCCTTGAGGTTCTGTGCAGCTCTAAGATCTCTGATGTGACCTGCTGGGTCAGGAAGCCATCTTCTTATGGACTGTTTGCTGGACAATGTTGTTGTGCTTTAAGTATACATTTAAAAATCTTTTAGGATTGAGAAAATTCTAGGATGATGGCAATAGTGACATAGTTTTTTCATCTTTTCAAATCCGCATATAACACTAGAGTCATTAGGTAGCATTTCCCGTAAAATTAGGTGATAAGGTATCCCCATAAAACTCAGACTTCCCTGGTGGTACAGTGGATAAGAGTCTGCTTGCCAATAGACGAGGTGACGAGGATTCAATTCCTGGTCCAGGAAGATTCCACATGCCACAGAGCAACTAAGCCCGTGCACCAAGACTACTGAAGCCTCTGTGCCTAGAGCCTGCGCTAGGTAGGCTCTAGAGAGAAGCCACCACAATGAGAAGCCTGTGTACCACAATGAAGAATAGTCCTTGCTCACCACAACTAGAGAAATCCCGTGCCCAGCAACTAAGACCCAGTGCAACCAAAAAAATAGATAAATTTTAAAAAGAGAAAACAAGTCACCAAAATTCACAAGACCTTCCATTTGTGTGGGAGAAAGCAGAGGAAAGCAGTAGGACCTCGGATGAACCTGAAAACTGTGAATAGATATTTACTGGAAAGGCAAAAATTTATTTTCAGAATAGCAGCTGAGGTATTTCCCTTAGCAGATGAATATGAGAGGCCTACAGGGAGGGTAGAAGGGACTAGAACAATAAACTCATGAAGCTACCAGCTAAGGCTCCCTTCCGTAATAGAACCTGACCAAGACTTCTGAGAGTAGAATCAAAATTGGTCAGGATAAAGACACTATAGACAAAGGAGAGAGAAGATCCACAGCTAAGAAATCTCAGACAGCAAGAAGTTAATTTTTTAACACTTCATGGAAACAAAAGAGGGAGCTCTGTGAAGTTAGCAAAGCTACCCTGAATCATGCCTCGTTCTTAAAATTCAGAAATCTCTTTTTACATAAAAATGGACAATAAATCAGTTACAATACTAAAACAACAACAACAACAACAATGGTGCTTCTCTGATCCCTAGGTTGGGAAGATCTCCTGGAGGAGGCAGTGGCAACCCTCTCCAACATTCTTGCCTGGAAAATCCTATGGACAGAGGAGCCTGATGGGCTACAGTCCATGGGGTTGTGAGTTGGACACGACTGAGTGACTATCACACACATACTAAAAAAGGAGAGTGGAGAGCTAAGAAGCAGAATGACATCACTTCAAATGATGAAAGCACATCACAAACATGTGTTCACAGAATGCCTCAAGATCATAACCCTTTTTTTGACATGATACTGCTATATTTATTTTTTTCAATTTATTTTTGGCCGCTCTGACTCTTTGTTGCTGCCTGCGAACTTTCTCTAGATACAGGGAGTGGGCACCACTCTCCAGCTGTGGTGCACGGGCTTCTCATTGTATTGACTTCTGTTTTTGTGGAACACAGATTCTAGGCACATGGACTTCAGTAATTGCAGCATGCAGGCTCTGTGGTTGCAATTTGCTGGCTTTAGGGTACTTAGGCTTCAGTAGTTGTGGCATAGGGACTCATTAATTGTGGCTCATGGACCCTACAGCATTCAGGCTTCAGTCCTTATTTATTTATTTGGCTGCCTCTGGTCTTATTTTTGGCACATGGTATCTTCATTGCATCATGTGGGGTCTTTTTGTTGCGGCACATGGACTCTCTAGTTGTGGCTTGCAGGTTCGGTAGTTGTAGCACATGTGCTTAGTTACCCCAATGAGTGTGAGATATCATTTCCCTGATAAGTTTTTCTGACTCATTGGAAAAGACCCTGATGCTGGGAAAGATTGAAGGCAGGAGGAGAAGGGGACAATAGAGGATGAGACAGCTGGATGGCATTGGTGACTTCATAGACATGAGTTTGAGCAAGCTCCAGGAGTTGGTGATGGACAGACAAGCCTGGCATGGTGCAGTCCATGGGGTCACAAAGAGTCGGACACAACTGAACGGCTGAACTGACTAATCAGGGATCAAACTCATGTGCTCTGCACTGCAAGGCAAATTCTTAACCACTGGACCACCAGAGAAGTCCCAAGACCATAATCTTTAATTTCACAATAATCTAAAAAGCATTAAAAAAAAATAATCTACAAGATACTGACATTTTAAAAAATCACATTTTATCTTAAACTTATAATAAAAATAAAAGGAAAATCATTTTAGAAATGAAGTCTTAACTAAAAAGAATACATGAGAACATATAAGTAATATCTTAAGAGAAATAAAAGATAAAAAGAGCAAGAATTTTTAAAATGAAAAAGAAGTTAAAAGATTTAGAAACAATTTAAGATAGAGTGACAAATTAAAGGCAAAGAAGATTCAACACATAGATAGTAGGAAGTCCTCAAAAAAGAAATCAAAGTGAAAGAACAAATCAAATACTAAAAAAAACGTAATCCAAGAAAACTTTGCTGAAATAAAAAAGAAAAAATAACTTAAATTACATGTTGAAAGATTACACTGTGTACCTGAGAATATTCACCAGGACAACCCCAAGACATAGTTTTATAAAATTATTGGACTTTTAAAGAAAAAAGGAAAAAAAAAAAAAACTTTTAGGTATCTAGGCAAAAGGAATGTGTGATTTATATGACAAACACAATGAGATTATCATCAAACTTGTCAACACTTTATGCCAGACAGAAGTGGAGTAATGTATTTGAAAGTGAAAGTGAAAGTGAAGTTGCTCAGTCATGTCCAACTCTTTGCAACCTCATGGACTGTGACCTACCAGGCTCCTCCGTCCATGGGATTTTCGAAGCAAGAATACTGGAGTGGGTTGACATTTCCTTCTCCAGGAGGTCTTCCCTACCCAGGGACTGAACCTGGGTTTCCTAAAATTGTAGGCAGATGCCTTACTGTCTGAGCCACAAGGGAGCTCTAAGGCACTCAAAGAAAACAAATGTGAATCAGGATAAGCTGCAAAGCTTACCACCAAGTATGAAAAGCACAGATAAGAGTTTATCAACATCAAGCACTCTGGGAGTATCAATTCTCATCTCCCCTCTAAGGAGTCTATTAGACAATAAATTTAATAATCAAAATTACTAAAGAGACACTTCTATTAGGCCTGCTCATGAGCATTAAATAAATAATTACATAAATAAATAAATAATTACATGTAGGACTAAGATTATATAAGGATTAAAAGGGAGAGTAGGGTATGTAATGGCTCTCTGACAGTGTAGATACAGTACAATTATTAAAACTGGGAGGAGAATGGGAGAGGAATATGGGAAAAATTTTTGTCTGTTCTCAGGAATTCTATTTGTATTTTTCTGAGCCTGTGATGTGTATAATACAGGGTAACATGAACAGCAGTTATAGAATATTCAAATTCTGTTTTACCCTTTGCCCTTGAGTACCAGGATTTCCAGTGTGGAAGACTAAATATAGGAGGGGTTACATAAAAAGCCTATTGTCCTGAATTTGAGTTAAAAATATCAGTATTAACTTAGAAATATTATGTTTAAAATGTATGTTTTTCCATAGCTGTGTATTGTCTTATACTAGAAAAGTTGTGTTTTTTTTGAATTTTCTTTTTACGTTTTCATGTCTTCATCTATTGAAGAGGTCATGAAACAGTGACAAATCCTGTTGTTTGTTTAGTTGCTAAGTCATGTCTGAGTCTTTTGTGACCCCATGGACTGTAGCCTGCCAGGTTCCTCTGTCCATGGGATTTCCCAGGCAAGAATACTGGTTGTCTTGCCATTTCCTTTTCTAGACAAACCCTGTAGTCATGAGTGTTTCTAGAAACCAGACTGTGGTCTTGAAAATATCATTTCTCCTAAAAGAAGCCCAAGATTCTTAGGGAAATGGTTCCGCTGCTGCTGCAGTAGCAGCAGCAGCAGCAGGACTGCTGCAACAAAATGCCACAACCGAGTGACTTCAATGACAGAAATTTATTGTCTCACAGTTCTGGAGGCTAGAAATCAAAAATCAAGGTATTGGCAGGACTGGTTCGTTCTGAGGATCTAGAGGGAAGGATCTATTCCAGGCCTCTCTTCTTGGCTTGTGGATGGCCATCTTTCCCTTATTTCTTCACATTATCTTCTCTTTGCATGTATCTGTGTGTCCAAATTTCC
The DNA here is from genome assembly GCF_032452875.1 of Bos javanicus. NCBI lineage: Eukaryota > Metazoa > Chordata > Mammalia > Artiodactyla > Bovidae > Bos > Bos javanicus. Next base: position 30,508,218 of record NC_083878.1, on the reverse strand, counting down.
CCTATTTTTCATAAGGACACAGTCACAGTAGATTAGGGTCTACTCGAATGAACTCACTTTAACTTAATCACCCCTATAAAGCCCCTACATCCAAATAGAGTCACATTCTGAGGTACTGGGTGTGGAGTATGTGTGGTTAGGACTTCAACATATAAATTTGGGGTGTGGGGCAGTGGTGGTTTACAATTCAACCTATTGCACGTGTGCATGCTAAGTCACTTCATTCGTGTCCAACTCTTTGCAGCCATAGATTGTAGCCCGCCAGGCTCCTCTGCCCATGGGATTCTCCAGGCAAAAATACTGGAGTGGGTTGCCGTGTCCTCCTTCAGGGGATCTTCTTGACCCAGGAATAGATCTCCTGAATTGGCAGGTGGGTTCTTTACCACTAGCACCACCTGGGAAGCCCAACTCAACCTACAGTAGGCAGTAAATATACTGGATAAATGTCAAACGCCTTGTTATACCAGATAGTGAGGAAGTTATTAAGACTTACCAAGGTCATACCCAAAGGCCTAGTAGCCAAACTAAAGAAAAAAATAGGACAATTACAATTTTAAGACAATCACAAATTTACAATAAAATTATAATTTTTCATTTCTATTAAAGTTGTCTCCTTTAAGGGTTGATTGGAAAGTAATTCCCTGTCTTGAAAATTGACAAAAACAACTATTTATCTTTCTTTTCCTATATGAACAGTACCACTGTGTTACTTAAAAGGTAAATGAGGAGAACCATCTTTTTATAAAAGCATTTTATATAATCTAAAAAGAAATAACAGATTCAGAGTATCACCATTTTTCAACCCTCAACAAATAAATGGGTATAGTCACTGAGTATCAACACATTGCTGACATCACACAAGGAGAGCTAACAAGACAAGAGCTAACAAGCTAACAAGAGCTAACTAAACTCCTAGTTTAGTTCAGTTCAGTCATTCAGTCATGTCCAATTCTTTGCAACCCCATGGACTGCAGCATGCCAGGTCTCCCTGTCCATCACCAGCTCCTGGAGTTTACCCAAACTCATGTCCATTAAGTCGGTGATGCCTTCCAACCATCTCATCCTCTGTTGTCCCCTTCTTCTGCCTTCAATCTTTCCCAGCCTCAGGGTCTTTTCAAATGAGTCAGCTCTTCACATCAAGTGGCCAAAGTATTAGAGTTTCAGCTTCAACATCAGTCCTTCCAATGAACACTCAGGACTGATCTCCTTTAGGATGGACTGGTTGGATCTCCTTGCAGTCCAAGGGACTCTCAAGAGTCTTCTCCAATACCACATTTCAAAAGCATTAATTCTTTGGTGCTCAGCTTTCTTTATAGTCCAACTCTCACATCCATACATGACTACTGGAAAAACCATAACTGACTAGACGGACCCCAGCAAGATGGTAGAAGGGGCGAATTCACATTTAGAATCAAACCCCATTCCCACCAGAGACTCTAAGAGGGCTCAAACAAACCTTGTGCACACCAGGACCCAGGAACCCCCGCAGAGACTGAGACAGAACTGTGTCTGAGCATCTCCTGTGGAGGTATGGGTCAGCAGTGGGACAGGGGCTCTGGGTGCAGCAGACTTGGGTATGGCATAAGCCCTCTTGGAGAAGGTTGTCATTAACCCCACCATAGAGCTGCCAGAACTTACACAGGACTGGGAAAAAGACTCTTGGAGGGCACAAACAGAACATTGTGCACTAGGACCCAGGAGAAAGGAGCAGTGACCCCACAAGAGTCTGACCCAGACTTGCCTGTGAGTGTCCAGGAGTCTCCAGTGGAGGCGTGGGTTGGTGGCGGCCTGCTGCAGGGTTGGGGACACTGAGTGTAGCAGTAAATGTGTGGGATCTTTTGAAAGAGGTCACCATTACCTTCATTACCTCCACCAGAGTTTGGCCCCAGGTAAATAGCCAAATTCAGACTTAAATTGAAGAAAGTGGGGAAAACCACTAGACCATTCAGGTATGACCTAAATCAAATCCCTTATGATTATACAGTGGAAGTGAGAAATAGCTTTAAGGGACTAGATCTGATAGAGTGCCTGATGAACTATGGACGGAGGTTTGTGACATTGTACAGGAGAGAGGGATCAAGACCATCCCCATGGAAAAGAAATGCAAAAAAGTGAAATGGCTGTCTGAAGAGGCCTTACAAATAGCTGTGAAAAGAAGAGAAGTGAAAAGCAAAGGAGAAAAGGAAAGATATAAGCATCTGAATGCAGAGTTCCAAAGAACAGTGAGGAAAGATAAGAAAGCCTTCCTCAGTGATCAATGCAAAGAAATAGAGGAAAACAACAGAATGGGAAAGACTAGAGATCTCTTCAAGAAAATTAGAGATACCAAGGGAACATTTCATGCAAAGATGGGCTCAATAAAGGACAGAAATGGTATGGACCTAACAGAAGCAGAAGATATTAAGGAGAGGTGGCAAGAATACACAGAAGAACTGTACAAAAAAAAAGCTTCACGACCCAGATAATCACGATGGTGTGATCACTCACCTAGAGCCATACATCCTGGAATGTGAAGTCAAGTGGGCCTTAGAAAGCATCTACAAGAAATAAATGTTGGAGAGGGTGTGGAGAAAAGGGAACCCTCTTACACTATTGGTGGGAATGCAAACTAGTGCAGCCACTATGGAGAACAGTGTGGAGATTCCTTAAAAAACTGGAAATAGAACTGCCTTATAACCCAGCAATCCCACTGCTGGGCATACACACTGAGGAAACCAGAATTGAAAGAGACACGTGTACCCCAATGTTCATCGCAGCACTGTTTATAATAGCCAGTACATGGAAGCAACCTAGGTGTCCATCAGCCGATGAATGGATAAGAAAGCTGTGGTACACATACACAATGGAGTATTACTCAGCCATTAAAAAGAATACATTTGAATCAGTTCTAATGAGGTGGATGAAACTGGAGCCTATTATACAGAGTGAAGTAACCCAGAAAGAAAAACACCAATACAGTATACTAATGCATATATATGGAATTTATGAAGATGGTAACAATAACCTTGTATGCGAGATAGCAAAAGAGACACAGATGTATAAAACAATCTTTTGGACTCTGTGGGAGAGGGAGAGGGTGGGATGATTTGGGAGAATGGCACTGAAACATGTATAATATCATATAAGAAACGAATCGCCAGTCCAGGTTCGATGCAGGATACAGGATGCTTGAGGCTGGTGCACTGGGATGACCCAGAGGGATGGTACAGAAAGGGAGGTGGGAGGGGGGGTTCAGGATTGGGAACACGTGTACACCTATGGTGGATTCATGTTGATGTATGGCAAAACCAATATAATATTGTAAAGTAATTAGCCTCCAATTAAAATAAATAAATTAAAAAAAAAAAAAGAAAGCTTCGAACAAAGCTAGTGGAGGCGATGGAATTCCAGTTGAGCTATTTCAAATCCTGAAAGATGATGCTATAAAAGTGCTGCACTCAATATGCCAGCAAATTTGGAAAACTCAGCAGTGGCCACAGGACTGGAAAAGGTCAGTTTTCATTCCAATCCCAAAGAAAGGCAATGCCAAAGAATGCTCAAACTACCACACAATTGCACTCATCTCACACACTAGTAAAATAATGCTTAAAATTCTCCAAGCCAGGCTTCAGCAATACATGAATCATGAACTTCCTGATGTTCAAGCTGGTTTTAGAAAAGGCAGAGGAACCAGAGATCAAATTGCCAACATCCACTGGATCATCGAAAAAGCAAGAGAGTTCCAGAAAAACATCTATTTCTGCTTTATTGACTATGCCAAAGCCTTTGACTGTGTGGATCACAATAAACTGTGGAAATTTTTGAAAGAGATGGGAATACCAGACCACCTGACCTGCCTCTTGAGAAACCTGTATGCAGGTCAGGAAACAACAGTTAGAACTGGACATGGAACAACAGACTGGTTCCAGATAGGAAAAGGAGTTCGTCAAGGCTGTATATTGTCACCCTGCCTATTTAACTTCTATGCAGAGTACATCATGAGAAACACTGGGCTGGAAAAAGCACAAGCTGGAATTAAGATTGCCGGAAGAAATATCAATAACCTCAGATATGCAGATGACACCACCCTTATGGCAGAAAGTGAAGAGGAACTCAAAAGCCTCTTGATGAAAGTGAAAGAGGAGAGTGAAACAGTTGGCTTAAAGCTCAACATTCAGAAAATAAAGATCATGACATTTGGTCCCATCACTTCATGGCAAATAGATGGGGAAACAGTGGAAACAGTGTCAGACTTTTTTTTTTTGGACTTCAAAATCACTGCAGATGGTGACTGCAGCCATGAAGTTGGAAGACGCTTACTCCTTGGAAGGAAAGTTATGACCGACCTAGATAAGCAGAGATATTACTTTGCCAACAAAGGTTCATCTAGTCAAGGCTATGGTTTTTCCAGTAGTCATGTACGGATGTGAGAGTTGGACTGTGAAGAAAGCTGAGCACCAAAGAATTGATGCTTTTGAACTGTGGTGTTGGAGAAGACTCTTGAGAGTCCCTTGGACTGCAAGGAGATCCAACCAGTCCATTCTAAAGGAGATCAGTCCTGGGTGTTCGTTGGAAGGACTGATGCTGAAGCTGAAACTCCAATACTTTGGCCACCTGATGTGAAGAGCTGACTCACTGGAAAAGACCCTAATGCTGGGAGGGATTGGGGGCTGGAGGAGAAGGGGACGACAGAGGATGTGATGGCTGGATGGCATCACCGACTCTATGGACATGAGTTTGAGTGAACTCCGGGAGTTGGTGATGGACAGGGAGGCCTGGTGTGCTGTGATTCACGGGGTCGCAAAGATTCAGACACAACTGAGTGACTGAACTGAACTGAACTGAACTGAAATAGCAGGGAGGGAACACAGCCCCACCCATCAATAGAAAATTGGATTAAAGATTTACTGAGCATGGCCCCACCCACCAGAACAAGACCCAGTTTCACCCTCAGTCAGTCTCTCCCATCAGGAAGCTTCTGTAAGCCTCTTATCCTTCTCCATCAGAGGGCAGACAGACTGAAAACCACAATCACAGAAAACTAACCAATCTAATCACATGGACCACAGTCTTGTCTAAATCAATGAAACTATGAGCCATGCTGTGTAGAGCCACCCAAGACGGATGGGTCAAGGTGGAGAGTTCTGACAAAATGTAGCCCACTGGAAAAGGGAATGGCAAACCACTTCAATATTCTTGCCTTGAGAGCCCCATGAACAGGATGTGCCTTCCTGTGAAAGAAAATGTCATCACGTATTGTCTTAGTCCACTAGGGTACTGTAACAAAATATCACAGACTGGGTGGCTTATAAACATCAGAAATTTAGCTCTCACAATTCTAGAGGCTGTCAGTGTGGTGGGTGAGGGCCAATTTCTGGGTCACGGACTTACTGTTGTGCTTTCATGTGGTAGAAGGGACTAGGGAGCTCTGTGGGATCTCTTTTAGAAGTTATAATTACACTCATGAAGGTTTCCTCCCTTGACCTAATCCCCTTCCTAAAGCTTCATCTGTCAATACCATCATTTTAGGGGGTTAGAATTTCAACATATGAATTTGGGGAGCGGGACACAAATCTTCAGACCATAGCACCTAGTCTTCCCAAAGAAAGCTTGAATCTAATCATGTCTCTGGATCCAGTAGCCAATATAAGGGAAATGAAGAAGACAAAACCTTGTTGAACCATGGGTGTACAGTCAGTAATGTTTAGAGTGTAAGTGAGTGTACAGGTTAAGTGATCTGGGTTCCTTAACAGATAGGGTGTAAAGGAAAGGATTGGAGGAGGACCCTATAGATTAAAAGAGACTTAAAAGAAGAAAATTTCTCAGCAGATAAGACTAAATAATGGTCCAGGAATGTACACTTGGATGTCTTTTAAGACTTGAGTGATGATACAGTAAAGAAAGAAAACATTGCTTTAATACTCAGAATATTGGCTACTTTTGTTGGGAGGGGAGGTTATTATTAGCAAGGGTATATGGAGGGGCTTTGGTGGGGGTTGGAATTGGCAGAGTTTTATCAATATTTCTTGGCTTGAATTGTGGTTACACAAGCGTTTACCTTGTAATAACTCATTAAGCTATATATTTGTTTTATGTGTTTTTCTGTAGCTGTTTTGTTTTTTCAATAAAAAGTTTGTCCTCTTTTTGTTTTTTTCGTAAGAGTAATGCAAAACATGAAGAGCTTCAGGAGAGACTTGTGCTGTGTGCTGCTTTCATTTCAGGACACTTGTCAATGTCTTCCAAAAATCCTAGAGACCACATTTTCCCATTAAATTCAGCAAAACCTGTTCTTGGCATAATAAACAAACGCACATTTCTGTCTACAATCTGATTTAAGAACAAGATAAGAAGAAAGCAGTGAAAGGCCAGCAAAGTTAAAAAGAAAAATGTTTTGCCATCCAAACATCATTTCTGCAAAACACAATATTAAGCAAAACTGGGAAAGCATAGGTAGGCACAGGCATGGCAGCATTAGTAGGAGGGTGTCACAAAACCTCTCTGAGAAGCTGTGGAGTCCCTCACTGTTCAAATGTACAGCCTCACTCCATTCAGTTTAGACAAAAGGGCTTTTATCCATTTGATCCACTGAGTTTTTGACTTGAAGCTACAGAGGAGAGAAGTTTGCAGCCCAAATCAGTCTTTAAGTTGTCAACAAAGATCTCTCTGAACAGTTTCTTGAAGTACTAATTAAAGCAAAGAACAGGAGTCAGCTGTACAGTCAATGACACATTCCTTGTGACAAGTGAGAAGTGGGCCATGAAATCTGGATCAGACAGGGTCCAAGTGTGCACTGAGCAGAGGTTTTTCTATGGAATCCCAATTTCACATATGGGGTTGGAGCTCCAAATATATGGACACTACACCTGTTTTACAAAATCATTCTTTGTCTTCCTTCCTCTGCTCTTAACGAAAATCGTGCTGCACTTGCAAGTAGATCTGACAGATGAATTTAACACATCCTTAAAAATTTAAATTATTGGAACCAGCCCAAGAAGTTTCGAGAATATACCTCAGAACCCCTAAGATACCAATGGAGTAGGAGGATTGATAAGCAAGCAGTTATTTAAACCTTATTAATTATTTAAGGCCCAGCTCAGCATCATCCTGCAATGCAGGAGACCTGGGTTTGATCCCTGAGTTGGGGAGATCCCCTGGAGAAGGGAAAGGCTACCCACTCCAGTATTCTGGCCTGGAGAATTCCATTGGGTCGAAAAGCATTGGTCACGATTGAGCCACCTTCACTTTCACTTTCAGCATCATCTCTGTTTTCCAAACCACTTATATAGGCTGAACCACTCATAAGCTAGCTTCAAGATTATTTTGCCGAAACAATAGTGGTTTTATTGCCACTATTGCATATTGTCCTCCAACTAGTTTATGACTAACTTTGTGTCTCTATCTGATTATAAAGCATCCTAAAGGCAGCAATTACGTCTTATATTTTTCTGTATTCTCCACCACATAGAGAAAACAGTTATTACTCATTGATCTCATTCACTGATCCTTTAATTCACACATTTATTCAATTAACAATATTTTTTAAGGACCAACTTGTGCTGACCTTTCTGCGAGGTTTATAGCTTTGAAGTGAAACTTCCATTTTAATACTTGGCATAAGGAAAACCCCAGGTATTCCCCCCAACTCTGCACCCAAACTTCAGACTCCAAAATGACTAACTTTCCAGTAGTAGCAGGGACTAAATTCCCTATGTCCAAAAAGAATTCCTAGCCCATTCTGCTGCTCAGTAGTAGGCAAAGTAAAAGAAAGGAAAAAACAAAACAGGTTTAGCAGGTGTGAATTCTTCCTCACTGCTCTCCCCTTCACTGAGGCGCATTCTTCAAAAGCCAAGTAGAAGTTTTCAAAATTCTGGAGTAGGAGGAGATTCACAGAGTTTCTCTTTGACTGCTGGACTTCTCCCCATTACTTTCCCTCAGACATACACCATTTTATATAATATATACATATATGTGTGTTTACATGTGTATCTATGTATATACATACATATGTAGGCATATAAGCATATGTATACATGTATCTCTCAGTTCAGTTCAGTCACTCAGTCATGTCCGACTCTTTGCGACCCCATGAATCGCAGCACGCCAGGCCTCCCTGTCCATCACCAGCTCCCGGAGTTCACTCAAACTCACGTCCATCAAGTTGGTGATGCCATCCAGCTATCTCATCCTCTGTCGTCCCCTTCTCCTCCTGCCCCCAATCCCTCCCAGCATCAGAGTCTTTTCCAATGAGTCAACTCTTCGCATGAGGTGGCCAAAGTACTAGACTTTCAGCTTTAGCACCATTCCTTCCAAAGAAATCCTGGGGCTGATCTCCTCCAGAATGAACTGGTTGGATCTCCTTGCAGTCCAAGGGACTCTCAAGAGTCTTCTCCAACACCACAGTTCAAAAGCATCAATTCTTCGGCACTCAGCCTTCTTCAGAGTCCAACTCTCATCCATACATGACCACAGGAAAAACCATAGCCTTGATTGGACGAACCTTTGTTGGCAAAGTAATATCTTTGCTTTTGAATATGCTATCTAGGTTGCTCTATGTGTGTGTATAATGAAGGTTGTCCCTCATCCCCCCTTCATAGTGTTTCAGGGTGACTTTTAATTTTAAAGCAGTAATCACCCTAGTGCCCTTTGCCCTCTAGAGTGATTTCTCAAAGGCAGGGCAGTGCCAAAACTGTAAACCTTTGCCTTGCCTTTGTTGTTCTTTTTTTTTTTTTTTATGCTGGAGCTTTCTCACCTTTTTGTTTAAGCAATTCCCAGGCTTCTACAATTCTGGGAATCTGGCAACTACTTAACCATTGTCATTTATTTCATCAGTAGTGTTGAGGTGGCAACTTGTATACTACTGTGACAACAGTAACATTGATTCTCAAAGTAGGTGTTTTCCTGACTTTAATTGTTTTGATAAAATAATCTTAGACTGAAAAGAGAACTAAATACATTTGCCCTAGGCCAACTGTCCAAGATTTATAATACATAAAATATAAAAATGATAAAACTCTGCCCTTAAAAATAATTATAGTGCAGGTTGATATAATGCTGCAGACTATGGTAAAACTTAATTGATAGACACATAGATATAAGTACTTTTCTGAAGGAAGAAAAAAGTGAAAAACTCACAGGATCTAACTTCAATAAATAGAAAATCACCCTATATCCCACTGCTATATATCCCAGGCCAACAAATAGTGAGCACAGTAAAACTTGTTGAATGAAGGATTTCAGTTCACTTCTTCTATCTACCATTCCCAGATCCCTGATACTTAAAGTGGATTAACTATGAGGATAAGCAAACTTGTTATGAATGTAAAGAATGATAAGATTATAACAAATCATGCTTTTAAACCAGTACATTGTTGTTCAGTCACTGACTCGTGTCCAACTCTTTGTGACCCCCATGGACTGCAGCACATCAGGCTTCCCTTTCACTATCTCCTGGAGTTTGCTCAAACTTATGTCCATTGAGTCAGCGATGCCATCCAACCATCTCACCCTCTGTTGTCCCCTTCTCCTTTTGTCTTTAATCTTTCCTAGCCTCAGGGTTTTTTTCAATGAGTTGGCTCTTCGTATCAGGTGGCCAAAGTTTTGGAGCTTCAGCTTCAGCATCAGTCCTTCCAATGAGTATTCTGGGTTGATTTTTTTTTTTTTTAGTATTAACTGGTTTGATCTCCTTGCTGTCCAAGGGACTCTCAGAAGTCTTCTCCAGCACCACAGTTTAAAAGCATCAATTTTTCAGTGTTCAGCCTTGTTTATGGTCCAACTCTCACATCTGTACATGACTATTGGAAAAATCATAGCTTTGGCTATACAGATCTTTGTCAGCAAATTGACACCTCTGCTTTTTAATATGCTGTCTAGGTTTGTCATAGCTTTTCTTCCAAGGAGCAAGCTTCTTTTAATTTCATTGTTACAGTCACGGTCTGCAGTGATTTTGGAGCCCAAGAAAATAAAGTCTGCCACTATTTCCATTTACCATGAAGTGATGGGACTGTATGCCATGATCTTAGTTTTTTGAACATTGAGTTTTAAACCAACCTTTTCATTCTCCTCTTTCACATCCATCAAGAGGTTCTTTAGTTCTTCTTGCTTTCTGCCATTAGGGTGGTATTATGTGCATATCTGAGGTTATTTATATTTCTCCTGGCAATCTTGATCCCAGCTTGTGATTCATCCAGCCCAGCATTTCGCATGATGTACTCTGCATGGAAGTTAAATAAGCACAGTGACAATATACAGCCTTGATGTACTCCTTTCCCAATTTGGAACCAGTTTGATGTTCCATGTCTGGTTCTAACTGTTGCTTCTTGACTTGCGTAAAGGTTTCTTAGGAGACAGGTAAGGTAGTTAGTCTTGTATTCCCATTTCTTTAAGAATTTTCCAGTTTGTTGTGATCCACACAAAGAGTTTAGCGGTAAAGCATCTGTCTACAATGCAGGAGACCCAGATTCAATCCCTGGGTCGGGAAGATCTCCTGGAGAAGAAAATGGCAACCCACTCCAGTGTTCTTGCCTGGAAAATCCCATGGACCAAGGAGCCTGGTAGGCTACAGTCTGTGGGGTTGCAAAGAGCTGGACACGACTGAGCGACTTCACTTTCACTTTAATGAAACAGAAGGAGTTGTTTTTCTGAAATTCCCTTGCTTTCTCTATGAGCCAATGGATGTTGGCAATTTGCTCTCTGGTTCCTCTGCCTTTTCTAAATCCAGCTTTTACATCTGAAAGTTCTAAGTTCATATACTGTTGAAGCCTTGCCTGAAGAATTTTGAGCATTACTTTCCTAGCATGCAAAATAAGCACAATTGTATGATAGTTTAAACGTTCTTTGGCATTGCCCTTCTTTGTGATTGAATGAAAACTGACCTTTTCCAGTCCTGTGGCCACTGCTGAGTTTTCCAAATTTGCTGGCACACTGAGTGCAGCCCTTTAACAGCATCATCTTTTAAGATTTGAAATAGCTCAGCTGGAATTCCATCACCTCTACTATCTTTGTAGTATTGCTTCCTAAGGCCCACTTGATTTCAACTCCAGGATGTCTGGCTCTAGGTGAGTGATCACACCTTTGTGGTTATTCAAGTCATTAAGAGTTTTTTTGTATAGTTCTTTTGTGTATTCTCGCCACATCTTAATCTAAACCCGTATCTCTATGGTCAAAACTTCATGCTATAAGCTAAGGCTCTTGTAAATAATTGTTCACTCTTTGTACATTTGTTTGAATAATCCAATTATAAACATATGGGAAGATAAAAGTCTACAGAAAAGCAACCAGGAGTATTTTTCTTGTGAAAATGCACAGACATTCTAAATACTTCCAAGGTTTGCTTTAGGTGATCCATTCTTAATACCATTCTTAATTCTCAAAGAATTGCTGTCAGGAGTGTTGCTGTTCCAAGGTGGGGCTAAGTGTCTTTAAAAAGTATGAATTAATGGGTTTTCGTGTGGGGTGATTGTTTTTATTTGTCCAAGTAGAAAGTGCATGTGGGCAGCAGATGGTTGTCATTTGGTACAGAATGGCTCCAGATGACTGTACTGTTCCCAAGTTGAGCTCTGAGGAAGCGCAAACCAAGCTGCTGTGGACAGCCAATCAGTGAAACTTGTGGTAACTGAGGAGAGTCTTTCCTACATGGACTCCGACCTGAACTTCGTGCTGCCAGTATCTCTTTGTGTAAGAGAAATTTGTTTACCTCTCAGGAGGCTTTTGAAATGATTCAAAGTCCTAAATAACTAAAGGATTCTAGTCAAACAAGTACAATTTGTGTCTCTTTTTCATACCAGAAGTGACAGAGAAGATATCGAAATTCTTTAGGTTTCCTCTGTATTTGTACAAATGGAATGACAGTAATGCAGTGACCCTGTAGAGCCTTAGGTTGAGTTAAACAGGTTGTCTTACCAAAGCAGTTTCTCTAACAGTAGATCATTAGTGGTGAGGGAGCATATTTCTACCCTTGACCATTAGAGCTTACAATCCTTGAAGTAAGTATAGGACAATTAATACTACATTAATATGTTACTACTGACCTGTGAACTCAAGCTATAATTTTTTCATATAACATTTTGAAAAAGCCAACTTGGCCTCTCTCCACAACCTACAAAGCTAGAATACTTTTTCTGATTTGTCTAACAAATGAGTGGAGCCTAAAGTTTGGGGACAAGAAGAATTTGTAGCCTGGTGAGATGCATAATGCACACTGATTACTGAATTATCAGGGAGATCAATAAAAGACTGTGTAAATCAAAAGTGTTTAACTTGAGAAATAAATATGCATACTCTTAAATAATAGGTGTCTCTAGATTTGCCCCTACTTTTTGAGCTATGTTGAGTCATATTCTTTCATGTAAATAAATGTGTTTAGCAAATATTTATCAAGCTCCTACAGTGTGCTCAGCACTGAGGTAGGTACTTGGAATATCACAGTCATTGAAACAGATAAAAACTATGAAGTTTATCCTCTAGGGTATTTAAGGATAGTGATTCAGTATATGAGCTGCATTCACAGAATTAGGTCCAAGATTGCTCCAACTGACTCATTTTATTTTAGTCTGTCTCTGACCACTGTTGGCTCTCAATTGTTTTTCAGGTTTTTTTCTGCCTAATCATTTTAGTTTAGCACACTGATTGACAAACTTCCACTTTGTACTTCATATTCTTTAATTTATTCTTAGTCTTTCAAAATCTGTCTTTTTCTTCTGATATGTCCCCCTTGAGAGCAAATGCCCAGTGATAAGCCTCCTTGTATGCAACTCTCAGAGCCTACCACCTTTCTGTCAGCTCACACCAGGGATGGCCTGGGCCGTGAACAGATGCTAGACAACAGACCTGTGTTTTGCTCTGAGTTGGAGAGTGTGTGGTTGCGCACAGTAAGGAATATTTCTGAACAGAGCTTCTACTTAACTCGCTCAGTCGTGTCCGACTCTTTGCAACCCCGCAGACTGTAGCCCGCCAGGCTCCTCTGTCCATGGGATTCTCCAGGCAAGAATACTGGAGTGGGTTGTCATTTCCTTCTCCAGGGGATCTTCCCAACCCAGGGATCGAACCTGGGTCTCCTGCATTGCAGGCAGATGCTTTATCCTCTGAGCCACCAGGGAAAGCCACCAGGGAAGCCCACTAGGGAAGCCCTCTACTTAACCTGGTGGATACTAAAAATAAACAAGGTAGTACCTGGCAAAGTTAAGAAGCAGAAAAAATGATTCCACCACTCTGTGTTTTTTTTCCTCTTTTTTCTACTTAGTAAAATTTTTCTATCTTTTAACATCTGCTTTAGTCACTTTAGGAGCCAGCCACAAAGAATGTCTCTCTTGTAGATCTGTCCCTCCTCCTCACAGAATGAACCCTGGCTGCAGCAATTTAAGGACTTGTACCCAAGAGCTACTAGAAGTGAGGAAAGTTGCCTCGGGGTTTCCTTCCCTGAACCCCTAACTGTACGTCTTCATTCATTATACTATGCCCTGAGCTTCCCAGACACCAACTATCCTATGTTTCTTTTTTCTTTTTTGTTTTTGGCCACACTGTGTGTCTTTTCAGATCTTAGTTCCCACCAGGGATTGAACTCAGGCCCTCAGTAGTGAAATCATGGAGTCCTAACCACTGGACCTCCAGGGATGTCCCTTGTAATTTCTGCATAATAGTGATGACTAGCATTGGTTGAGTGCTTACCATGTGCTAGGCTCACACTAAGTAGTTTACAATGTATTATCCTCCTGAATCCTCCCAACCTGATCAGATAGGCACTGCTATTACCACAGGGTAAACTCAGAGCAGACATTTCTTTCTACTGCTAGGCAGGAATAAAGTGCAGACTCTGGGGGCTGAGGTTCAAGAGAGAGAAAGCATTTAGTATTAGTTATGTATTGCTGTATAAACCCAGAGATACCTCAAACTTAGCAACTTGAAACAACATACCTTTATTATCTTATACTTTCTGAGGATTAGGAATCTGGGAGCAGCTTAGATGGGTTGGTTCTGATTAGGGTCTATCACGAGGTTGCAGATTAGATGTTGGTCAGGGCAGTAGTCACCTGAATGCTTGACTAGGACTGAAGGATCCACTTCCAAGATGGCTGACACACATGGCTCTTGGCAAGAAGCTTCAGTTCCCTGCCTGATCCGTCTCCTCACATGGCTGCCTCAAGCCACGGCAGCTGGCATCCTCCATAAAGACCGATCAGTGAGACAGCAAGGCAGGAGCCACGATGTTTTTTCATAACCTAGAAAATCCCATGGATGGAGGAGCCTGGTGTGCTGCAGTCCATGGGGTCGCTAAGAGTCGGACACGACTGAGCGACTTCACTTTCACTTTTCACTTTCATGCCTTGGAGAAGGAAATGGCAACCCACTCCAGCGTTCTTGCCTGGAGAATCCCAGGGACAGGGGAGCCTGGTGGGCTGCCGTCCATGGGGTCGCAAAGACTCGGACACAACTGAGCGACTTCACTTTCACCACATCTTTTGAGCTTCCCAGGTGGCGCTAGTGGTGGTAAAGAACACCCCTGCCGATGCAGGAAACATAATGAGACACGAGTTCAATCCCTAATTTGGAAAGATCCCCTGGAAGAGGGCATGGCAACCCATTCTTGCCTAGAGAATCCCATCGACAGAAGAACCTGGTGGGCTGCAGTTCGTAGGGTCGAAAAGAGTTAGACCCAATTGAGATGACGTAGCATGCATGCAAGCACCACATCTTTTAAAGCTAAAAACCACAAACCAGCTTTCTTCTGTATTAAGAAAACAAAGACTTGAAGTGTCTCTGTTTGGCGAGCACTATCTGGCCTTAATAATTGGGTGTTGTATAAGTGTTGGGCTGGCTGGCAGTGGCTTCTGCCCACTTAAGTGAAGTGACTACTCAGGATTAGAGCTATTGGTTGTCTTTGCTGTGTACATGAGATACCAACTAGGGATTATTGTATCTGTTGTTATTTTAGCAGAAGTCAAGTCTGTACCACTGTCAGCTGGCCATGTCAAGGGTTTGTGACCCCCATTTTACAGGTGTTGGGAACTGAGACATTTGCTCAAGGTAATACTATTAGTCAAGGGGGCAAGGGTTCTGATGCAGGTTGTCAGACTGCAGAGGCCACCTTCATAACCAGAATTCCATAGGGCCCTATCCTCAAAGGGTAGGATATGCTCTCATAGTCCCTTCCAGCCACCAGCCTAAACTCAAGGAACAGAAAGAAGAGGAGCTAGGACAGGAAATGGGGTACAGCCAGAGTGCTACTCAAGTTTCCCTTGAGGATGCATAGATAGGGCATCCTAGAAGATTCAAAGGAACCTGTGTAGTGAGATCCAAAGAATACCCAGATCTGGAGATGGAATTAGAGGGTTGATAAAAAAGGATCTCTTGCTTCTAATGGGCTGATATAGGTCTTTATTTTTGAATAATGTGTAAAAGTGACATAAGAAATCTGGTATTAGCAAAAAGTATCACAAGGATGCTTTTCATTAGTGCTCAGTAATTGACAGAATGAAAGGAAGAGATACAGACACTTGCCTTGGCAAGGTAAAAGGAACACAAATTAGTCATCACCATGAAATGTTTGCCATTTGTGTCTTGCTAATATAATCACACTGAGGAATACATGCCAGGAAATCATGGTTTCTGAAGTACAGCTTAGGAGATGCTAAGAAAGTCTTCCACTGGATATTTCTCTTGGGACTGGCTCTGCCCTACCTTCTCCTTTCAAACTTTAAATAGAAAGTAACTATTCTGTTTGAAAAAATGATATTTTCCCTGAAGATGCCATGAATGCTCAACCAGAAGACTGCAATCATATAAGAATTCTCTTTCAGATGACAGCAAATTAAGAAGCTCATATGTGGCTCCTTCTGCAAAGCCTTCCTTGATTTTGCCATGGAGGTCCACTCCTTCTTCCTCTTGTCCAAATGGGAGTTTGGACTAAGGATGAGGAAAGAAAGGACATTTGAAAACATAGAGCACTAGTAGGGGACAGGCACTGGAAGGAGGAGGATTACTGGGGACTCTATAGCTCTCTTCTCAGTTAGATTCTCCATAACCCAGTGCCTTGAACCTCTTTTCTCCTCATTGATCTGAGAAATTCAGTTTGCTTTCTTTTCTTTTCCACGTTGTTAGCATCTACTCTCTTTCTTAGGTCTCATTTTTTTCCAAGAGTGGTTGGATATGGAGTGGGATGGATGCCTATCTTGCTGTGCCCCAAAATAAGTACATAGCAAAGGCTTTCTTGGGGGTCACTGTGGGGAAACAGAAGGGGAAAAAATTAATAACATGAGGAAGTTATAAAGTCTCAAAAACCTCCAACTTTATCCTTATCTGAAGTGTTGGTGGCTCCCCTTCTGATCCTGAGGGTGGAGCTCTCAGCTGAGCTCCTCCTTTCTGGACAGCTTCCCTCTCCCTTATCTTTCCCCACAGACTCACCCCTCCTTCCAATAGGGCCTGTCTTTCAAGATGTGTAAGTACAGTTGGGTGTGGACACATAGACTTTCAAATACTTCCAGAGCCAAGGAATCATTTACTGTCAGAGTCACTCCACCATGGTTTTCTTCATTGCTCTCAAATGACTTCTTCAGGCCATCTCAGGAGTTCTTCACTAGAGCTAAGAGCATGAATGGGAGGAGCAAACTTGTAGGTTTTGGGGAGGTGACAAAGACACACGATAGCGACTTTGCTGAGGATTCCTGATAGCTGAGTCCTCAGCAAAGTCCTGATAGACACACGATAGCTCTGAGTGCTCCTAGGACATCATTTCTTAGGGAAGCATTTAATAGAATGCTCTGAGTGTTTTCTTGTAAATGCAAATCTAGAAACTGCAGGTGTTAAAGAGTATGAATCAGAAGAATTCAACCTGGTGTAACCAGGAAGTCAGTGCTCTGTGGGAGAGACCAGTGATGACTCCCACAACTTGATAGGATCACATGTATTGTCATACAAGGACAAAATTGAGCTACCTTGATTTGCTAAATGAGAATCAAAAATACTAGTTATTTCCTATAGCAGAAGAGAGAGTGCATTCAAAGTTAACTCTTTAAAATACCTCCAATTGTTGGGTGCTTAAAATGTTTTCAACAAAAACTTTAACAAAATGTGGAAACTGGAATATTGGTGTTACTTCAAAGGACTCAGAAATAGTTAAGTAACTTAGATTAGTTTAATCTTTAGTGAAATGAAATATACTTTATGTGAGTCACCTATTGAAGGTTGCTCATATAGCTTATATTCTCACTTATGTTTGAATAACACAGTCATTCTGCTGAGTGACTCTTGACAGCATCATGATAACTCAGACTGGTTTCTTAATTTCTTGCTCCTCAATGTGGGGGCAGTTATATTCTGTCTGCATCCAGCCTTAGAAGAGGAAACAGAGGTAAGTTCAGAGACCAAAAGAATTCATAATAATAAATAAACTATATTGAAAGCACTCTCTCTCTCTCTCTCTCTCTCTATATATATATATATATAACTATGCATCTTTAAAGCTATTTAATTTGGGGCATATTTTTATGAGATAAAACTTTTATATGATATATATTTTTAAATAAAAAATTATTTTAAAAAACCTAATTGGAGAAGGCAGCTGATGACATGATTGTTTGGAGAAGTTAAAAAAAATTTAAAAACTACAAAAAGAAAACCCACTGAAGGAATTTGAGAAACTCCAGATGGATTCGGACATGGAGGCAATAGACAGCAATATGACAGAATAGGCCTGACTTGTGTACCTGAAATTTTCAAATGAAAGCCTGAAATCCTCAGATAAGCTAAATTTGCTGAAAGAGAAAAACTCTAGAATTCATAATTCTCTCTCCATGAATTTTGAAGAACTATTTATGAGTATGGAATAGCCTAAGGGCAAACTGGGAGCAGTGGGCTTGTTGCCCTGTCCAAGACAGCTAGACCTTCCCTTCCTATCCATATGAAAGTGGTTATAGGTCCCTGGATATGCCATCCTGTGAGCCCTCCCCCCACATTCTTGTCCCTGTTTTTTTTATAGACTTTTTTAAACAGCAGTTTTAGTTTCATTGTATCCTTTTTGTATCCATCCTTTATTTTAAAATCTAGTTTATTTATTTATACATTTATTTATTCCCTGTGCTGGGCCTTCATTGCTGTACAGGCTTTTTCTCTAGTTGCAGCACACGGGCTTCATATTGTGGTGACTTCTCTTGTTGCTAAGCAAGGTTTATAGGGTGCACGGGCTTCAGTAGTTGCAGCTCCCAGACTCCAGAGCATAGGCTCCATAGTTGCTGTGCATGGGCTTAGTTGCCGTAAGGCATGTGGGATCTTCCTGGACCAGGGATTGAAACCATGTCTCTTGCAACTCCTGCGTTGGCAGGCAGATTCTTTACTACTGAGCCATCAGGGAAGCCCCCTGTCCTGTCTGAACTCTGTTGGGTTCCCATGGCACCTTATACTTTCCTTTCATGGCAATTAACACAGTTTGTAATTAGATATTTATTTGTTTGATAATTTGATTGCCCGACTTCATCATATTGCAAACTTCAAGAACAAGGACAAGCTTCAATAACTATTTTGTTCAGAAATGTATCCCCAGTGCTTGCTTAGTACAAGAGATCTGGTAGTAATCAATAAATATTTTAACAGATGAATAAATGATTCTTTTTTGTCTGCTTGGAATGTCTTCCCTCTTCCTGTTTGGCTGGTATTCTCATATTTATGTTTTTTTCATAACCTAGCTTGTATCACCACTCCAAAATACTGCTCCTGCGGAGGAAATTATAGCCTCCTTTCTCTCTACATCTTCTAAGCACGTGGGTTGCTGTACTCACAACACTGTCTTGCAGTTATTTGTTTACATGAGCTTCTTCTCCAGCGCCACAGTTCAAAAGCATCAATTCTTCTGCACTCAGCTTTCTTTGTAGTCCAACTCTTACATCCATACATGACCACTGGAAAAACCATAGCTTTCACCACATGGACCTTTGTTGGCAAAGTAATGTCTCTGCTTTTTAATACACTGTCTAGGTTGGTCATAGCTTTCCTTTCAAGGAGTAAGTGTCTTTTAATTTCATGGCTGCAATCACCATCTGCAGTGATTTTGGAGTTCAAAAAAAAAAAAAAAGTCTCTCACTGTTTCCATTGTTTCCCCATCTATTTGCCATGAAGTGATGGGATTGGATGCCATGATCTTAGTTTTCTGAATGTTGAGCTTTAAACCAACTTTTTCACTCTCCTATTTCACTTTAATCAAGGGGCTCTTTAGTTATTCTTTGCTTTCTGCCATAAGGATGGTGTCATTTGCATATCTGAAGTTATTGATATTTCTCCCAGCAATCTTGATTCCAGCTTGTGCTCCATCCAGCCTGGCATTTCTCATGATGTACTCTGCATATAAGTTAAATAGGCAGGGTGATAATATACAGCGTTGACATACTCCTTTCCCTATTTGGAACCAGTCTGTTGTTCCATGTCCAGTTCTAACTGTTGCTTCCTGACCTGCATACAGATTTTTCAAAAGGCAGGTAAGGTGGTCTGGTATTCCCATCTCTTTCTAAATTTTCCACGGTTTGTTGTGATCCACACAAAAGCTTTGGCATAGTCAATAAAGCAGAAGTAGATGTTTTTCTGGAACTCTCTTGCTTTTTAAATGATCCAACGGATGTTGGCAATATGATCTCTGGTTCCTCTGTCTTTTCTAAATCCAGCTTAAACATCTGGAAATTCATGGTTCACATACTGTTGAAACCTGGCTTGGAGAATTTTGAGCATTACTTAGCTAGAGTGTGAGATGCATGCAATTGTGCAGTAGTTTGAACATTCTTTGGCATTGCCCTTCTTTGGGATTGAATTAAAACTGACCTTTTCCAGTCCTGTGGCCACTGCTGAGTTTTCCAAATTTGCTGGAATATTGAGTGCAGCACTTTCACAGCATCATCTTTTAGGATTTGAAACAGCTCAACTGGAATTCCATTACCTCCACTAGCTTTGTTTGTAGTGATGTTTCCTAAGGCCCATTTGACTTCACATTCAAGTATGTCTGGCTCTAGGTGAGTGATCACACCATCGTGGTTATCTGGGTCATGGTGAAGAAGACTCTTGAGAGTCACTTGGACTGCAAAGAGATCTAACCAGTCTACCCTAAAGGAAATCAGTCTTGAATATTCTTTGGAAGGACTGATGCTGAAGCTGAAACTTCAATACTTTGACCACCTGATGCAAAGAACTGACTCACTAGAAAAGACCCTGATGCTGGGAAAGATTGAAGGCCAGAAGAGAAGGGACTGACAGAGGATGAGATGGTTGGATGGCATCACTGACTCGATGGACATGAGTTTGAGTAAGCTCCGGGAGTTGGTGATGGACAGGGAAGCCTGGTATGCTGCAGTCCAAGGGATCGCAAAGAGTCAGAGACGACTGAGTGACTGAACTGACTGAACTTATGAGTTTCTTGACACAGTTTCTTGACTGAGCTCCCTGAGATCAGAGACTGGATCTTATTCATCTTTTTATTTCCAGTATCCAGAAGAATATAGTAGGCACCCAAAGATGTTTTGGAAAGAAGTGAGGTAATAAATCAACCTTGTGTTCTAGCTACCTTGACAAAGGAGAAGCCCATTTAGGAGCAATGGTGAGTTGCAGGTCAACAGTTCAGTGAATGTACAGGACACCAGTGAAGCCCTCAGGGAACACTGGTATTGCTTCTCCTACCTTTAGACCTTTACCTTTTTTCTTCTCATTTCTCCCAATGGAGCTTCCCAGGCCACTATGGGACAAGTCCATGATATCGCAGGAACAAAGAATTTCTCTCGGTATTTTCTTCTAATAGTTGAGTAATAGGTAGCAGTTCTTTCCTCTCTGTTGGTGCTAATATCAGATCATTCCCCATCACTTGTTGCTCTTTCTCTCTCACAAAGTTCTTCACACTTATATGTACTTCTGTTGTCTCTCTGCCACGTTGAGCAATTGAGTTCTGCCCAATTCTCACGACCTAGGCCACTGTCTGGCACAGAGTAGGTCCCTAGTAAATGCTGAGTAAGTGAAAAGAGTTATAAAAAAGACATTTCTACTAAATAAAAGTTTAAAAATGCAAGTTGTGTCAAGTCAGGTTTTTAAGGCCTTTACATTACAACAGAGGTATGCCATTCACTGAAAGCTTTCATCCATCCCTGGCAGCAGCCTCATCACCACAAGGCTGGTCCCACCTGTGTGCCTTACTCTATTACATTTAAGCATCCGTTATGCTATATGTTGGAGAAGGAAATGGCAACCCACTCCAGTGTTCTTGCCTGGAGAATCCCAGGGACGGCAGAGCCTGGTGGGCTGCCGTCTATGGCGTCGCACAGAGTTGGAGACGACTGAAGTGACTTAGCAGTAGCAGTATGCTATATGTTACTCTCTACTCTGTATCTTTTTGTTTTCTTGTCTGTATCCCCCCCCCCCCCCGCCCCCGCGCCAGAATATGCCTTGAGGGCAAGATCCCTATATCTCTGCATCTTAGATTCAAGAGATAGTGGTTAAATAAGTAAGCTTCCTTTTCCTGAAATTGTTAAAACTGAATCCATTTCTTAAACATGGTGTAGGTGGGATTAATCAGGAGCAAAAATTTATAACATTTTGATAAGATTTCCCTCAATGAATATTTGTTGAAGACTGTTAAAGTATTCATCCGTTGCAATTAGTGTTTTCAAAGGTCTCTAAGAGCCCATTTCCTGTTCTGAGCAAACTCTATTATCTTCTGAGATCTAACTAAGCCTTATTTCACAGGAAAATGAGGCAGACTCTTTCTGATGGCTCATTGAATAGTGGTGGTGAGTTTCATTGAGAGGATTGTTTTCCTGTTCTCTGAGCCCACCTTCCAATTTTTCCCTCTAGTACTCTGTCAGGATTCTACACCATTCAATAATCCCTCACTTCGTCATGGCCTCACTTCCCTGCTCTCTCACCCTTTTTACCTGGTCCCACCCTACATTTCAGTTCAGTTCAGTTCAGTCGCTCAGTCGTGTCCAACTGTTTGTGACCCCATGAATCGCAGCATGCCAGGCCTCCCTGTCCATCACCAACTCCCGGAGTTCACCCAGACTCATGTCCATCGAGTCTGATGCCATCCAGCCATCTCACCCTCTGTCATCCCCTTCTCCTCCTGCCCCCAATCTCTCCCAGCATCAGACTCTTTTCCAGTGAGTCAACTCTTCACATGAGGTGGCCAAAGTACTGGAGTTTCAGCTTTAACATCATTCCTTCCAAAGAAATTCCAGGGCTGATCTCCTTCAGGATGGACTGGTTAGATCTCCTTGCCGTCCAAGGGACTCTCAAGAGTCTTCTCCAACACCACAGTTCAAAAGCATCAATTCTTCAGTGCTCGGCCTTCTTCACAGTCCAACTCTCACATCCATACATGACCACAGGAAAAACCGTAGCCTTGACTAGACGAACCTTTGTTGGCAAAGTAATGTCTCTGCTTTTGAATATGCTATCTAGGTTGGACATAACTTTCCTTCCAAGGAGTAAGCGTCTTTTAATTTCATGGCTGCAGTCACCATGGGCAGTGATTTTGGAGCTGAAAAAAATAAAGTCTGACACCGTTTCCACTGTTTCCCCATCTACTTGCCATGAAGTGATGGGACCGGATGCCATGATTTTCGTTTTCTGAAGGTTGAGCGTTAAGCCAACTTTTTCACTCTACTCTTTCATTTTCATCAAGAGGCTTTTGAGTTCCTCTTCACTTTCTGCCATAAGGGTGGTGTCATCTGCATATCTGAGGTGATTGATATTTCTCCTGGCAATCTTGATTCCAGCTTGTGCTTCTTCCAGTCCAGCGTTTCTCATGATGTACTCTGCATATACGTTAAATAAGCAGGATGACAATATACAGCCTTGACGTACTCCTTTTCCTATTTGGAACCAGTCTGTTGTTCCATGTCCAGTTCTAACTGTTGCTTCCTGACCTGCATACAAATTTATCAAGAGGCAGATCAGGTGGTCTGGTATTCCCATCTCTTTCAGAATTTTCCACAGTTTATTGTGATCCACACAAAGTCAAAGGCTTTGGCATAGTCAATAAAGCAGAAATAGATGTTTTTCTGGAACTCTCTTGCTTTTTCCATGATCCAGTGGATGTTGGCAATTTGATCTCTGGTTCCTCTGCCTTTTCTAAAACCAGCTTGAACATCAGGAAGTTCACAGTTCACGTATTGCTGAAGCCTGGCTTGGAGAATTTTGAGCATTACTTTACTAGCGTGTGAGATGAGTGCAATTGTGTGGTAGTTTGAGCATTCTTTGGCATTGCCTTTCTTTGGGATTGGAATGAAAACTGATCTTTTCCAGTCCTGTGGCCACTGCTGAGTTTTCCAAATTTGCTGGAATCTTGAGTGCAGCACTTTCACAGCATCATCATTCAGGATTTGGAATAGCTCAACTGGAATTCCATCATCTCCACTAGCTTTGTTCATAGTGATGCTTTCTAAGGCCCACTTGACTTCACATTCCAGGATGTCTGGCTCTAGGTCAGTGATCACACCATCATGATTATCTGGGTCGTGAAGATCTTTTTTGTACAGTTCTTCTGTGTATTCTTACCATCTCTTCTTAATATCTTCTGCTTCTGTTAGGTCCATGCCATTTCTGTCCTTTATCGAGCTCATCTTTGCATGAAATGTTCCCTTGGTATCTCTAATTTTCTTGAAGAGATCTCTAGTCTTTCCCATTCTGTTGTTTTCCTCTATTTCTTTGCATTGATCACTGAAGAAGGCTTTCTTATCTCTTCTTGCTATTCTTTGGAACTCCGCATTCAGATGCTTATATCTTTCCTTTTCTCCTTTGCTTTTCGCTTCTCTTCTTTTCACAGCTATTTGTAAGGCCTCCCCAGACAGCCATTTTGCTTTTTTGCATTTCTTTTCCATGGGGATGGTCTTGATCCCTGTTTCCTGTACAATGTCACAAACCTCATGCAATAGTTCATCAGGCACTCTATCTCTCAGATCTAGTCCCTTAAATCTATTTCTCACTTCCACTGTATAATCATAAGGGATTTGATTTAGGTCATACCTGAATGGTCTAGTGGTTTTCCCTATTTTCTTCAATTTAAGTCTGAATTTGGCAATAAGGAGTTCATGATCTGAGCCACAGTCAGCTCCTGGTCTTGTTTTTGCTGACTGTATAGAGCTTCTCCATCTTTTGCTGCAAAGAATATAATTACCCTCTGCATATCCGTAGTACTGCTCTCTCCTTTCACTGTATTCACCTAACAAATCCCCAACTCTGATACTGTCGATTTCCCACCTTCTTTTGTGAGATGTGTCCTTCCCACCATCCACACATAAACCCATGCTGACTAGTTTCACTTTAAATTGTTCACCATGCATGCATGCATTTGCTAAGCCACATCAGTTATGTCCGACTCTTTGCGACCCTATGGACTATAGCTACCAGGCTCCTCTGTCCAAGGGATTCTCTAGGAAAGAATACTGGAGTGGGTTTTCATGCCATCTTCTAGGGAATCTTCTGATCTAGGGATTGAACTCAAGTCTCCTGCATTGGCAAGTGGGTTCTTTACCACCACTTATGGAACCTAGGAACTGGAACCTAGGAAGCCCAAAATTCTTCACCGTGAACCTTAATTAGGCCCTCAGTACCCCCACTGTCTACATCTATATAGTCACCTGCATCTATACCTGCAGACTCTGCAATGAATTGTCTACATTCCGAAGGCCAAGTTCTGCACTTGGGCACCAGATCCACTCTTTTCCTCTCAAAGACATCCCCTTCCTTTCTTGTATCATTAAATTTTCCTTCTTGATTAGATCATTTTCTCTACCATCCAGAGCTATTTCTCTCATCTTAAAAAGCAAGCTAAAACAAAAATACTGTCTAATAGCTTTCCGTTTTTCTCTCCTTTTTGTTTGTATCTCTCTCCAATTCCTCTCCTCCCATCTTTTTTTTCTTTTTTTGTATTTGCCTGTATGTGTGTGTTTGACTATGCCAAAGCCTTTGACTGTGTGGATCACAATAAACTGTGGAAAATTCTGAAAGAGATCGGAATACCAGACCACCTGATCTGCCTCTTGAGAAATTTGTATGCAGGTCAGGAAGCAACAGTTAGAACTGGACATGGAACAACAGACTGGTTCCAAATAGGAAAAGGAGTACATCAAGGCTGTATATTGTCATCCTGCTTATTTAACGTATATGCAGAGTACATCATGAGAAACGCTGGGCTGGAAGAAACACAAGCTGGAATCAAGATTGCCAGGAGAAATATCAATCACCTCAGATATGCAGATGACACCACCCTTATGGCAGAAAGTGAAGAGGAACTCAAAAGCCTCTTGATGAAAATGAAAGAGTAGAGTGAAAAAGTTGGCTTAACGCTCAACCTTCAGAAAACGAAAATCATGGCATCCGGTCCCATCACTTCATGGCAAGTAGATGGGGAAACAGTGGAAACGGTGTCAGACTTTATTTTTTTCAGCTCCAAAATCACTGCCCATGGTGACTGCAGCCATGAAATCAAAAGACACTCCTTGGAAGGAAAGTTATGACCAACCTAGACAGCATTTTCAAAAGCAGAGATATAACTTTGCCAACAAAGGTCCATCTAGTTAAGGCTGTGGTTTTTCCAGTGGTCATGTATGGATGTGAAAGTTGGACTGTGAAGAAAGCTGAGCGCTGAAGAATTGATGCTTTTGAACTGTGGTGTTGGAGAAGACTCTTGAGAGTCCCTTGGACTGCAAGGAGATCCAACCAGTCCATCCTAAAGGAGATGAGCCCTGGGATTTCTTTGGAAGGACTGATGCTGAAGCTGAAACTCCAATACTTTGGCCACCTCATGCGAAGAATTGACTCATTGGAAAAGACTCTGATGCTGGGAGAGATTGGGGGCAGGAGGAGAAGGGGACGACAGAGGATGAGATGGCCGGATGGCATCACTGACTTGATGGACGTGAGTCTGAGTGAACTCCAGGAGTTGGTGACGGACAGGGAGGCCTGGCGTGCTGCGATTCATGGGGTCACAAAGAGTCGGACACGACTGAGCGACTGAACTGAACTGAACTGACGTGTGTGTTTAGTCACTCAGTCATGTCTGACTCTTTGGGACCTCATGTACTATAGCCCACCAGCCTCCTCTTGTCCATGGGGATTTTCCAGTAAGAATATTAGAGTGGGTTGCCATGCCCTCCTCCAGGGGATCTTCCCAACCCAGGGATTAAAGCCAGATTACTATGGATCCTTTACTGTCTGAACCACCAGGGAAGCCCAAGAATACCATAGTGGGCAGCCTATCCCTTCTCCAAGGCATCTTCCTGACCCAGGAATCAAACTGGGGTCTCCTGCATTGCAGGCTGATTGTTTACCAGCTGAGCTACTAGGGAAGCCCCATTTGCCTATATACTCTCATTTTATAAAAATAAATATGAAAAAGTGAAAAAAGATCAGTTAACTATGTCGATTCCTATCTGAGCTTTTCAAAAAAGGTGATTAACTTAAGATGATGGTAAGTATCAATAAATGTCTATTTTTCCTCTGGAATAGTTGAAATCTAAAAATAAAATTATAAAAAATAAAAATACCTAATATAGTCACCCCTCCATATCTTCATGTTCTGCATCTGCAGAATCAACCAACCAAGGGTTGAAAAAAAAAATTTTTTTTAATTCCAGAGAGTTTCCAAAAGCAAAACTTGAACTTTCTGCATGCTGGCAACTTTTTACATATCATTTACATTGTGTTAGGTATTATAAGTAATCTAGAGATTATATAAATATACGGCAGGATATGTTTACATTATATGTGAATAGTAGACAATTTTACATAAGACACTTCAACATTTGTGGAGTTTGTGGAGGATATTGGAACCAAGGGACAACTGTGTATTTGCTAGACCTTTGGTAGGTACTTTGCTTCTCTTGTGGCTCAGCTGGTAAAGAATCTGCCTGCAATGCGGGAGACCTGGGGTTGATCCCTGCGTTGGGAAGATCCCCTGGAAAAGGGAAAGGCTACCCATTCCAGTATTCTGGCCTGGAGAATTCCCATGGACTGTATAGTCCACGGGGTCACAAAGAATCAGACACAACTGAGCGACTTTCACTTTCACTCACTTACTAGGTACTTCAAATATATTATTTCCTTTCATTTTTACAACTCCATTTGGAAAATACTAACATACCCCTTTTTTATAGATAAGGAAATTAAGGTTTAGAAAATTTATGTAGTTAAAAGCTACTTTCTCTCAGCTGCACGCCAGCCAAGCACTCACTCCCACCACTACAACAAAGCAACTCTTGAAAAAATCACTACTGACCTTCATGCTGCTAACTCCAATGGTCCAATCTCAACTGTCATCCATTTTGACCTGTCATCAACATGACACAATTGCCCACCCTCTCTTCCTGAAAACAAGTCTTTTCATTTGACTTTGAAGAGTCTCTTGGTTCTCCTTTTATTTCTGTGCCTATTCCTTCTCAGTCTTCTTTACTGGTTCTCCTTCATTTCTCTAACCTTTGACTATTGGAATAGCCCCAAATACCCCGTGAGTCAATTATTAGACATCTTCTACACTAGACTCTCTCTTGGAAATGTCATCCATTGTCATGGCTTTGAACCAATACAAACCAAGAGCTTTCAACTTACATCTGTAACTGTATTTCTACCCTGAACTCTGGATATTTATATACGTTAGTTGATATTTCCATATATATCTAACAAAAATCTTGAACTTGATGTGTACAAAATCAAATGTCTGATTCCTTGCCTACCCCCAGCTCAAACCTGCTCTTTTAACAGTTTCCCACCTTAGTAAATGCCAGCTCCATGCTTCTAGCTGTTCAGACCAACAACTTGGGAGCCACTCATGACTATTTTGTTTTCTCTCACACTTGATATCCAATCTATCAGCAAATCATGTTGGTTTCATCTTTAAAATATTTCTAGAATATGACAACTTCATCTGCTGCCATCCAGTCCAAGTCAATCAATCTCTCTTGGATTATTGCCAAAGTCTTCTAATTGGTGACATCATTTGCACCCTTGCCTCTTACCATCTTCCCAACAGAGCAGTCAAAATGATCCCTTTAAGACCTGTCAGATCATGTCATTCCTCTATGCAGAGCCCTCTAGTGGCTTTCATCTCGCATACCAACGTCCTTGCTGCTGCTAAGTTGCTTTAGTCGTATCCGACTCTGTGTGACCCCATAGACGGCAGCCCATCAGGCTCCCCCGTCCCTGGGATTCTCCAGGCAAGAACACCGGAGTGGGTTGCCATTTCCTTCTCCAGTGCATGAAAGTGAAAAGTGAAAGTGAAGTCACTCAGTCTGGCCTTAACCCCTGCTACGTACTGTCTTCCTCCCAACCCCCATCCTTTCCTCTTCCAGTACTCTTCCTCTCCCTCCTCCTTCCTAAACTACACTGTCCTCCTAACACATAGCGGCATGTTCTCACCTCAAGAACTTCAGTCAGTTCAGTTCAGTCGCTCAGTCGTGTCCAGCTCTTTGCGACCCCATGAATCGCAGCACGCCAGGCCTCCCTGTCCATCACCAACTCCTGGAGTTCACTCAGACTCACGTCCATCAAGTCAGTGATGCCATCCGGCCATCTCATCCTCTGTCGTCCCTTTCTCCTCCTGCCCCCATCCCTCCCAGCATCAGAGTCTTTTCCAATGAGTCAACTCTTCACATGAGGTGGCCAAAGTACTGGAGCTTCAGCTTTAGCATCATTCCTTCCAAAGAAATCCCAGGGCTGATCTCCTTTAGGATGGACTGGTTGGATCTCCTTGCAGTCCAAGGGACGCTCAAGAGTCTTCTCCAACACCACAGTTCAAAAGCATCAATTCTTCGGCACTCAGCTTTCTTCACAGACCAACTCTCACATCCATACATGACCACTGGAAAAACCATAGCCTTGACTAGATGGACCTTTGTTGGCAAAGTAATATCTCTGCTTTTCAATATGTTATCCAGGTTGGTCATAACTTTTCTTCCAAGGAGTAAGCGTCTTTTAATTTCATGGCTGCAATCACCATCTGCAGTGATTTTGGAGCCCCCAAAAATAAAGTCTGACACTGTTTCCACTGTTTCCCCATCTATTTGCCATGAAGTGATGGGACCAGATGCCATGATCTTCATTTTCTGAATGTTGAGCTTTAAGCCAACTTTTTCACTCTCCTCTTTCACCTTCATCAAGAGGCTTTTTAGTTCCTCTTCACTTTCTGCCGTAAGGGTGGTGTCATCTGCATATCTGAGGTTATTGATATTTCTCCCGGCAATCTTGATTCCAGCTTGTGCTCACTTGCTTTTACCTTGGCCTCCTCCATGTCTTCGCATAGGACTCCTTCTGCCCCTACTTTTAGTCCTCTGCTCAAATGCCAATATACTAGTGAGGCCTTCTCTAGCCACATATAAAAATTAGTAACATTCTTTCCCTCATCCCAATCCTCCCTTTCTTTTCCCCTTACCCTATTGTTTTCCAGAACCTTTGTTGCTGCTAAGTCACTTCAGTCATGTCTGACTCTGTGCGACCCCATAGATGGCAGCCCACCAGGCTCCGCCGTCCCTGGGGTTCTCCAGGCAAGAACACTGGAGTGGGTTGCCATTTCCTTCTCCAATACATGAAAGTGAAAAGTGAAAATGAAGTCACTCAGTCGTGTCCAACTCTTCGTGACCTCATGAACTGCAGCCTACCAGGCTCCTCCATCCATGGGATTTTCCAGGCAAGAAGAGTACTGGAGTGGGATGCCATCGCCTTCTCCGTCCAGAACCTTTACCTTTACTATACTCTAATATATTATGTATTTGTGTGTGTGCTTAGTTGCTCAGTCATGTCCAACTCTTTGCAACCCCATGGACTGTAGCCCACCAGGCTCGTCTGTCAATGGGGATTCTCCAGGCAAGAATACTGGAGTGGGTTGCCATGCCTTCCTCCAGGGGATCTTCCCAACCTGGGGATCGAACCCAGGTCTCCTGCATTGCAGGCGGTTTCTTGACCAACTGAGCCACTTGTCTATGTATTCATTGACTATCTCCTCTAAGCTTCATGACAGAGGAACCTTATCTTGTTCACCTCCTTATTTCCAGCACATTGAACTGTGTTTGGCACCTAGTATTTAATAGACCCCAATTGAATAAATAGTATATGAATTGCACTTTTTTACTGTAAATATGTTATCACTAGTATTGTTATGATAACTCAAATTTTTCCTTGTTTAGCAGGCTAACTTCTGTTTACCCTTCAAGATTCTTCTTAGGAATTCCAAATTCCAGGAAGCTTCCTTCACATCTCCATGTCTGTGTTAGGTGTCCCTTCTCTGAGCTGCCATGACAGTCTGAGAGAGTCTCTGTTAGAGCCTTGGTCACATAATCAAGTCTGTTTATCTGGGCACATCTCCGCTGCTGGACT
Organism: Bos javanicus; assembly: GCF_032452875.1. Lineage (NCBI taxonomy): Eukaryota > Metazoa > Chordata > Mammalia > Artiodactyla > Bovidae > Bos > Bos javanicus. The sequence continues at coordinate 30,477,918 of NC_083878.1, read as the reverse complement.
GTGATCAGGGTGTGGCATCTTTTCTTTGAGCTTCCTAGGGCCTCAATGTTTGGCACATGTTACGTAGCCTACAGATGTTTGAAGGAAGGAAGTAGGGAGACGTCAAGGAAGAAAGGAAAGAAAGGAAGAATAAAGAAGAGAATAAATGAAGATAAGCTTTGATTTTCATTTCTGATTTAAAAAGATCCTTTACAAATTCAGTTAACACAGTGCAGGAATACTACAGACTTCCTTTTTTTTTTTTTTAAGAAGTATGGTTGTAAAAAAAACCAAAAATTTTTAAAACTGGTAAAATACATAGAACAAAAAGCCGTCTTATTTCAGTGGCATTAAGTACATTCGCATTTTTATGCAACCATCTTTAGAACTCTCTTCCTATTGTAAAACTGAACCTTGGTACCTATTAAACACTAACTCCCTCTTCTCCCTTTTGTTGTTATTGTTTAGTTGCTAACTCATGACCTACTCTTTTGGGACTCAATGGACTGTAGCCCAGTTGGGCTAAAGGGACAGTTTTCTCCGTCCCTGGGATTTCCTGGGCAAAAATACTGGAGAGGGTTGCCGTTTCCTTCTCCAGGGGATCTTCTGAACTCAGGGATAGAACCCATGTATCCTGCATTGGCAGGCAGATTCTTTACCACTGATCCACCAGGGAAGCCCTATTTCACCTTTACCCTAACCCTTTTGGCTATTACCATTCTACTTTTTGTCTCTGAGAGTTTGAGTATTCTAGGTACCTTATATAAATGGAATCACACAGTATTTGTCCTTTTATGACTGCTGCATTTCACTTATCACAATGTCCTCAAGGTTTATCCACGTTATAGCAAGTGTCAGAATTTAATTCCTTTCTAAGGCTGAATAATATCCCATTTTATGTATATACCACATTTGTTTATCTATTCATCTTATTGATGGACACTTGGATTGTTTCTACCTTTTAGCTGTTGTGAATAATGTTGCTATGACCATGGGTTCTAGTTCTTGCTTTCACTTCTTTTGGGTATATACGGCTGGGTCATGTGGTAATTATATTTTTAAATTTTGGGGGAACTGCATACTGTTTTCAAAGTGGCTATGTCACTTTATATTCCCACAGTTGAACACAAGGGTTATGATTTCCCCCATATCCTCGCCAACACACTTGTTATTTTCTTTCTTTGTTTCTCCCTTCCTTCCTTCCTTTCTTCTCGCTTTCTCTTTTTTTTTTTTTTTTGATAGTAGCCATCCTATTGGATGTGAGGTGCTGCAGACTTCCTTTTAAAATCTACGTACATCTGCAAATACATTTAAGCCCCCAGTTATGGGTCTTTAGTCTGAAAGGCAGCCAGTGGTGCTGAGGTGAGCTTCTGGAATTTATTCACCAGCTGCACACACACTTATTCCTCTTTCTCCATCTGCTCATTCCTGGAAGAGCCCTATCAACCACTGTTGAGCACCTTCAATGATATAAATTCTTGCAATTCCTGGGGCCCAGCTGCTCAGCAGCATTAAATACACACTGCGAACCTTCCTCCACTCTCTCCTCCTGAAGCTGTAGTGCATTCTCTCTTCAGGCTATGGATTGTCTCTCCAAACTCCTTGTAGGTCCCAGCTCTTCCTTAAGAGTCTGTAGTTCACAAAAGGCAACTGAGGGGAACAATTCAAGGTTTACTCACAGGAAAGAGATAGCACAAAAATAATAAGCAATTTGAGAGAGTTGTAAAATAAGAGAATGAGGACAGATTCTGAAGACCTCTTGTAGTGCAGGCAACAGAGCCGAGTGAGGGAACGCCTGGCAGGCTCCCCTTCCCCCAGCCACACACCCCATCAACCCATCACCCCCGGAGTCCAGCTCTGTTCTTAGGGAGACTCTGTGCAGATCATTTCCCCATATTGCAGATAATCCTAAAAATATTTCCAAAAACTTAATAGAAGGGAAGCTATGCTTTAAACATTTTAATTTCACAATTAACTGTTACTCTGGGCAAGTCAGTAAACCTCACCATGCTTATTTTTCTCAGCTATGAAATGAAACTCTTGGACAAGAAGTCTTTAAGGGCCCTGGCAGCTTGAAAATTTTTAATTCCAAAACTTTGGATGATTTATAAAACATTTCCATTAGTTTAAGAAATGTTGTGTGTGTGTGTGTGTGTGTGTGTGTGTGTGTGTATATTTACCTTGGATATATTCATCTCGTAAATATTTTGCATAGTCTATGTTTAAATAAGTTAGTATTTGCTAAATATAACTTAGGCAGAATAGGTCACTTGGGGCTAAGCTGGCTGAATTTCAAGGAAACAATAATCTGCCAGGTGGATAATTCACATATGGTCAAGAACTGGCAGGCTCCCACCAGTTTTTAATAGATCTGAGAGTCAAAGCAATTCTGTCTTATTCTTCCCTCAGCGGCAACCTCATTAATAATTGAGTGAATCTCTGAAAACTCAGAATCAGATGTTTGTTGCTGTTTGTTGTCCACCCGGTAATCATAAACTTGTGTGTCTGTGTTTGCTGAGAGCTGTGACTTCTCAGACATTTGCTCTCTTACCCACCACTTTCAACTGCTTCTTTTCTAAAAGCACACGCAAAAATGTCACTGGATTAAATGTTATTATGAAAGGCTGCCTCGGAAACAAACATATTAACGGTGTGCTCAGTGGTACTCAAAGGCTATAACTGCTCACGTGGCACTCCCTTTTACTCACTCACTCTCAAATTCACATTTCGAACAACGTAAAAAGAGACAAAATCCAGAATTGTCATCTCCCACAGGATTACCATGATTGGCCATTATTGTTATGGGCCAGGAGATGTTTTAATGGGTTTCTCAGCCTGTTGAGAATCATTTCATGTTACTGAATTGAGGAGAGTAAAACCTGGAATCTCTCAGTTATTTCCGTCATACTTTACTATGGAGGCCCACGGGCTTTTGTTAGAGAGTAGAATAGACCACTGTGCCCTGCCAGTCATGTTTACTTTCATCAGTTAAAAAATATATTAGTTTATTGAAAATAATCCCTAATACCTATTCATTCACTCATCGTATGTTTTGGATAAACTTTAAAAACAAAGTTAAACATGCTACCCCTGAGCCCAGCCTGATGCTCTGTGATGAACTAGAGGGTTGGGATGGGGGTAGGGGGTGGGAAGGGAACTCAAGAGGGAGGGGATATATATATATATATGTATATATATCCCATATATATACATATGTATATATGTATATATAGTTATGACTGATTCATGTTGTTTCATGGTAGAAAGCAATACAACATTATAAAGCAATTATCTTCGAGTTACAAAATAACAACAACAAAAGAAAACAAACAAAAAACCATTCTGCCCCTGATTTGGTGTTTATGTTTTGACATGCCAGTAGTTGTTAGCACATGCAGAAGAGAAGCTCAGAGATGATCCTCAATTTTTAAGCCCTTTAACACTTACCTTGATAGCACACAATGTATAGGAGAGACCAAATAAATAAAATTACTTTTATGATTCTAAAGTAAGATTTGCAGTTTTTCTATGTTAAAAGTTCATGTTATCAATTGTATCAGTAAAGTTTAGTAGTAGAAAACAAACCACTGCCACAGGAACATTTAATACAATAGACGCTAATAGAATTATTGAGGAGATTGGTAAGAATGGAATAAGCAAGGTCCTTTCCAATGACCCCTAGAACATCACCACTTAACTCTCCAGCCAGAAGGTACCACGAGTAGGTGGAGATTCAGGAGCTCCCTCTGGAAATGTTGAGTCTAAGAATATACCACCGAGATTGGGATCCCTGGGGTCAGGAAGCTGCCTCTGCAACTGCCTTTGGGCTTCTGTGAAGCTAATATCTGGACACTGGGATGCTGTTGCAATGACTATGACTATCAGCAACAACAGCTAAGAACACGAGAAGCTGGTGCCTGCCCTTTCTGCTTTCCAAATCTTGCTTAATGCACTGAATTGATGCAACCAGTTTCATACCTAGAACCAGTTGCAAGAAGCATGAGAGGTGTAAAATATTTTTGTTAGCACAAATAATCATTAATTATTATTGTCATAAGTATCACAAAGACTTCCCTGGTGGCTCAGATGGTAGAGAATCTGCATTTAATGCAGGAGAACTGAGTTTGATCCCTGGTTTGGGAAGACCCCCTGGAGAAGGAAATGGCACTCCAGTATTCTTGCCTGGGAAATCCCATGCACAGAAGAGCCTGGCGGGCTACAGTCCATAGGGTCACAAAGAATTGGACACAACTTAGTGACTAACACACACTAAGCATCACAAAGGCAAAGGACAGAATAGAAAGATAACCTACAATGATGTTGTAAGTTATCTACACACTTGAGTTGTGGGAGTCAGAGACATTTTTCTGCTGTATTTTTATAACAAATTACACACTTTCGTCTATGCCTTGCCTTTTTGCTTAATAGAATATCTTGGATATTATTCTATATCAATACATAGTGAGCTTTTACATTCTTTTTTTTAATGACTGCCAAGCAGTCAACAATGTAGATGTATGTAATTTATCTTACCGTTTCCCTCTCAGTGGATAGGTAGGCAATATCCAGTCCTTTACTATCACAAATAATGCTGCAATAAATGGCCTTGTATCTATATAACTTGACATATGTACAAGTATATTCATAGAATAAATTCCTAAGAGTAGTAATGCTCAGTCAGTGGGCATGTTGTTTGTAAGTTTTAAAAGAGAATATATTTTGTTTTATTCATTAGCTCATTTTATGAATAGCCAGTACATGCACAGGGGAGAAAGATAAATTAAAAAGGGACAAAAACTAGAGAGTGGAAAGTAGATTTCCTTTACAATCCATCCAGAGATAGCCTGTGTATATACAAGTACATGAGCTTCCCTGGTGGCTCAGATGGTAAAGAATCTGCCTGCAAAGTGGGAGACCTAGGTTCAATCCTTGGTTTGGGAAGATCCCCTGGAGAAGGGAATGGCAACCCACTCCAGTATTCTTGCCTGGAGAATCCCATGGACAGAGGAGCCTGGAAGGCTACAGTCTATGGGGTCACAAAGAGTCAGACACAACTGAGCTACTAAGCACATCAAAGTACATAGATATACATAGACACCCACACAGAACATATGAACATATAGATTAACATGTAGGATTTCTCTTCTTTGGGCAGATGTTTATTATTTTCTGAATTATAGTCTATGGGGGCCAAGAGAGCTTTGCCGAGACATAGAGAGACCCCAGGTTTCTGTGTACCATTGTGTTAGAAAGATCTTTTGTTATGGTTTCATCAGACAAGGCAATGGCAACCCACTCCAGTACTCTTGCCTGGAAAATTCCATGGATGGAGGAGCCTGGTAGGCTGCAGTTCATGGGGTCACGAAGAGTCGGACACGACGGAACGACTTCACTTTCATGCATTGGAGCAGGAAATGTCAACCCACTCCAATATTCTTGCCTGGAGAATCCCAGGGACAGGGGAGCCTGGTGGGCTGCCGTCTATGGGGTCGCACAGAGTTGGACACGACTGATGCAACTTAGCAGCAGCAGCAGCAGCATCTTTTTTGGCCGTACACGGGCTTCACTATGTCTGTGTTGTTACTCTGGAGGCAAGGACAGCTATTAATCTGGGCCCTCTACAGTTTTGAGCATCAGATTTTCTAAAAAGATCTTCTGTGCTTTGTGTAGCACAGGCATGTGGGGTCCATCATCTCCATCATCTGACAGTTTCCCTTTGCCTCACTGTGTTGAATCTCCTGTTTAATGTGGTCCATATATTCTTTCTTGCTTTACTCTCTTCATTTAATGGCGTATATTTCCTAGCAGTTTTCTGAAAAAGGGCATGTGGACGGTAAATTTTTTGAGACTGAATGTCTGAAAATGTTTTTATTCTACTTTTCTGTTTGATTAATAAAGTAACTGGACATAGAATTCAAGATTAGGAATATTTTTTTTCTTCAGTTTTGAAGGCTTTACTCCATTGACTTCTAGTTTTACATGCTGCTGTTGAAAGATCAGAAGCTCTTCTAATTCCAGCTATGTGGCCAATTTTTTTAAGTAGGATATTCTCTTTGTTCCTGGTGAAATTTCATAATGACATGCCTCTGAGTCTCATTTCCATTCATTCTCTTGGGCATCCAGTAGGCCCTTTCAGTCTGAGTACCCTAGGTATTCTCTTGATTTCTTCATTGCTACTTTCTTCCCCTCTGTTATCTAGATGTTGGATCTCCGGACTGGGCTCCTCTTTTCTCATCATTTCTCTCTGATTTTCCTTCTTTTGGTCTTTTTGTTCTATTTTTTCTGAGAATTTTTCCAACTATATCTTCCAAAATTTCTACTAAGTTTTTTTTTTTTGAATTCTCATCATGCTTTCAGTTTCTAAGAGCTCTTTTTTTGTTATTGTTCTTTGAGTTTTTTTCATAGTATTCAGTGTGCATTCTTCTCATCTGCCTAAGGATATTAATATAGATTAGTTTTTATTTTTCCTAAAATAACTCTTTCCTCTAAGTTCCTTTTTTCCTATTTGTTTCTTTTGGTCTTTATCTTCCATATTGGAGGTTTTCCTCAGATGTCTGGTAATTCTTAGTTGTCTGTTCATGATTTAGAGTTAGGGACTGATTTTCTGGGGAACTGAAAATGTTCCATATTGTGTTAGGGGTGTGAGTTACACAGATGTGTGCATTTACCAAAACTGCTCAAGTACATTTAAAATCTGTGCATTTCAATACTATATATAAATTATACCTCTCCCACAAAATACCTGTTTAAAAAAATCAAAACTAAGTGAGGAATAAAAATACTGGAAGCTCTGAGTAAATGGTTGCTGCTGCTGCTACTGCTGCTAAGTCACTTCATTCGTGTCTGACCCTGTGTGACCCCATAGACGGCAGCCCACCAGGCTCCCCCGTCCCTAGGATTCTCCAGGCAAGAACACTGGAGTGAGTTGCCATTTCCTTCTCCAGTGGATGAAAGTGAAAAGTGAAAGTGAAGTCGCTCAGTCGTGTCGACTCTTTGCAACCCCATGGACTGCAGCCTACCAGGCTCCTCTGCCCATGGGATTTTCCAGGCAAGAGTACTGGAGTGGGGTGCCATTGCCTTCTCCAGAGTAAATGTTTAAGACTTAACAATTAGAGATTTATCTTTGGGACATCTACAATTAGAGATTTATCTTTGGGACATCTGGGTGGACCATTTGTTGGTATAGGATCTAGCACTCAGAGGAACCTAGCATTCCCCAGTCCTGACATCTTCTTTTACCTCTGTAGGTAAGAAGCCCCCAGGATCTGCTAGGACAGAGGGCAGTCACCAGCACTGTGGAACAGGGGTGGGGTTTGAAGGATCTGTTACTCAAACACTTTCACTCACTCCTCCTTATTTCAGCATGATGCCCCTTCACCCCAGTTCCAGCATTACCCAGTACCATGAGTTCTTGAACCTTTTGAGAAATCCTACAACATAAATTTTATGTTTCTTTGCTTCCTCATTGCCACTATTCAGCTGCCAAAATATTATTGTTCTTGCCTCTTGTTTTCCATGCTCCAGAGGGTTTATGTCTTAAAAAAATCTTTAATTGTACTTTTTGTGTTGTCTCAAGATGAAGCAAAGTTACATGTGTATATTTAATCAGCTAGTTTAACTCTGGAGTCAGGAAATGAAAAATATGCTTTTAAATTCTTTAGCTTCTGCAGTACAGGAAGGCTCCTTCTAAAGAGTTTGGAATAGATACGGAAAGCCACTCACCAAAGCCATCACGGTTCACCCTTTGACCATTCAGCATTTATATATACTCTTCTTCCTGTACTTTAATTTCTAAACAACAGTAACAATCTGGACATGTTTTCACCTAACAAAATGTTATGATCCTTTGTACAAATGAAAGCATGCTTCGTATCTCTCTGAAGGGGAAATTTTGAAATCCCCTTCCTTGGACCTTTCTCTGGGTAATGTTTATTCTTCTTGTTTAGGAACAATGTCTCCTAGACATCCTGTCACCTAAGAACTAAATTATAAAATTAACCACCACCAGTGCACCTTTACAATTTAGTAAGGAAGACGGGGTACTGGTTATTATCTATAATTTGTTAGGAAGAAAATAGGGGAGTTATTACAGTCCTTGTTTCTGAAACTGCTCATAAAGCCACAGTTGGTATTTCTAATTTTCTTCCCTTGTACCAGCAATTCAGCTATTTGGGGTTCAGTTTGTCTGTTAATTCCACTGGTGGCAGGGCTAGATATTTTGGATTGCCAACAAGAAAATTTTAGATGGGTCTTCCCTTATCGTTTCTTACTTTCAGAATGCTGGTCCCCAGCCTTCTGGCACTGCAGGGATAGTCTGATATTTTTGATTCCTATGAAAAGAGAAAAGCAAACAAAGGTCATGTCTTGTACTTTCTGTGTAGATAAGAGTCTCAGTTTGACAGCTGATCACTTTTAGAAAGTCAAGGAAAAATGGATTCATTTACCAATGGAAGGAAGGTGAACATGCCTTAGATTGAAGGCTACCAAGTATCAAGGTTGCCACTGTTCATAATCCAAATTGTGAAGCCTGACCTTGTATTCAGAAAAACCACCAGCTTCAAGGAAGAGATGGTCAGCAAGGGAGAATGAAGGTAGTCCTCAAAGGGCAGCTTTGGAAGGGTAATAAAATTTGCTTTGGTGCCTCCTTGCTCGCTTATCAGCCTCAGCTTTTCTTCTCTCCTTCTCTGTATTGCATTTGTCCCAATTTCTGCTAAAATATTAACTATTTATGTCATTTGATAAAAGATTGGTATGATCCCTTCAAAAGATATTTGCATTTCAATTCATCAAAATCAAAAAGTTTTAGAAATTAAAGAGCATAACTTTACTGATAGAATAATAGATGATGGTATTAATTTGCTCTACTCCCATCTGATTTTGAGCAGAAGGTTCTACTAGCCTATAAAACCATTTCACTGAATTGATCCATAATATAGCTTATAGTTAGTGCTGAGGACAGGGTTATATCTGTATCTTCTGGTATCTGGCTCACATTCCAACCCTATTGTCATTGAGCTAGCAAGTGACACTTTATTACTTTATAGTTTTATCATTTTCAAGCTCAGAGTACGTGGGTAGTGATTACCTTGGATGTTTAGAACATATTCTGGAACTCTAGACTGTCAACACAGTTTAAAGATCAAACTATCCAACCATCTCCCAAATTCATACCTGGTCACTAGGAGCATTAGCTTGGGAACCAATTGTAGTGTTTTCAGATCCCATTTACTTGGCGACTTAAAAACCCTTCTTGGTGCTGTTTGCACACTGGGAACCTCTTCAGCAAGATTGAGTTGAGAAATCAGTGTATTTTAGGTATGAAGTAGCTTGCGTTAGATTGGGGATTTTCCAGAGGAGAAACAAGCAAATATTAAGTAATGTCTCAGACTCCAGTGCCCGGAGAAGGGAGTGGTAAAGTATAAAAGGACTACTTTAGGATTTCTTTAGGAGAAAGGAAGCCTGTGGTAGTTCTCAGGAGAACTCATGCACACACCAACCTTTATCTCCAGGAGGTCAAAGGAGGCCTCCAGCCCTGAGATTAGTACCCACTAATTTAAAGTATGTAATCTTTTGACTCTGTCTTTGTGATATCTATGAGAATAAGATTTATTAAACAACTGACAAAAAGAGAGGTTTTCAGAGGGAAGTAGTGAAATCATTTTAGAGAATGAACTCTTTCTATGCAGAAACAATTGATATACTACTTAAAATGAATGCTGTTTACCTGTTAATTATAGGAAGGACCTAGAAGGCCCTTCCCTTGAAAAGCTTTATGAGTTTTAAATGTAGTTACTCTGGTGCTGCTGCTAAGTCGCTTCCGTCGTGTCCGACTCTGTGAGACCCCATAGACGGCAGCCCACCAGGCTCCCCCGTCCCCAGGATTCTCTAGGCAAGAACACTGGAGTGGCTTGCCATTTCCTTCTCCAGTGCATGAAAGTGAAAAGTGAAAGTGCAGTCGCTCAGTCATGTCCGACTCTTAGCGACCCCATGGGCCGCAGCCTTCCAGACTCCTCCATCCATGGGATATTCCAGACAAGAGCACTGGAGTGGGTTGTCATTGCCTTCTCCACATAGTAGTTACTCTAGGCACTCACAATTAACTATATTACACCTCTATGACTGAGTCTGTAATTCGTACCTACCCCTGTTCCCCAATAAGCAGTTCAAAAAGTGGAATTCTACTAAAAGTTATGAAATGAGACCATGTGCTGCAGTCCTGGACTGAAGAAAACAGTGATCTTTGCTCAAGAAGAAAGAGACTGGTGGTAGCAGTAAAAAGCCTTCAGTAGGAAGGAAGCAAATGACTTAGGTCAAGTACTTGGATGGTCTGTCAAATAAAAAACCAGAGGAAATGGTGGGGTGAGTCAGGAAAAAGGCTAACTGAAAAGGCCTTCAAAGCGACATCAACAACCCATAGAAGTGAATGTACTTGTGTGTTTGGGTTGCTATGAGGTGGATATCTCATGAATGTGAGAAATGGACAAGTTAAGAATTTAAAACACCAAGGAAATCCATGCTTTTGAAAGAGGCTCATTGTTTGGTAATCTTTAAACCTTGCAGGGAAGGTTGGCCTCAGAGAAAATGAATATAGTAGAAGTTCACTCTGAAACTTGCCATTAAAATGGAGATGCATCAGTATTAGCCTACCTGCATAGTGGGATGGGAGCCTTGTTTTACGGTAATGTGATTCCACCAGTAAACACTCCCTGTTATCTTGGTCTAAACACAGCTTCAGTTTGATAGCTGTTAGCTCAACTTAAATGCTATTAGCACCTTTAAATAGACATTTTATTAAAAGAGGTGAAATCAAAGCAAAATGAAACAAAAACCATTGTAATCACTGTTTGTATCTATGTGGATGCTTTGCTCATAGTTCATGTGCATGTAAGTTCAGCACAAGCCTTGTGCCAAGGAGGTGGGGCAGAGAAGAGACTGAGGGAAACCAGGGCATTTGCTTGTTAAAAAGTTTACTCAAGAAATAAGTTTAATAAACAAATCTGGGTAAAGGGAGACAGAAAAGAATCCCTTGTTTTTTTGCTTATGTTTCAGGTCCAAGAGTCTTTACTCATTTCTGTTATAGAAATGCCTGTTGATAATGTTGGGAATTAATTATGTTCACTGCATTTAAAAAATATTTAAAATGTGTGATTTTTCCATTTGAGACACTTTATTTTTGGCCCTTAAATTTTATTCATACCTGCTGGCGTGTTTGGTTCACAAATATCTCTTTACCTGCTAGGCTGGACATTCCTTGGGGGTAAACTTCCATCCTCTCAACCCTTAAGATGCTTTGCTTTTTCCCTTCCCTGTAAATCAACCACAGATATCTTTGGATAGTGCTCTATCTTTGGATAGCCTCCAGTTTTGGAGGTATTGTTTGGTACTAGGAATTGCTGGAAGTTAGACAATTTCCCAAAAGAGCAAAAATAAGCTAACATCTGAAATTGTCACTCAGACATTATTCTCATCATACTAGAACGCTAAACTCTTAAACACAAGGAAATATAAGAAAAATGCGAGGTAACCCTCTCTCTAGGGGCGTGTGCCAAGATGCAGATGCAAAGGAGGCTCTCTTTGTTTGCCACCCAACACCACTGCATATGACATCCACTAACAGATGCCTCAGACCTGGAAACTGGCACCCCCATGGGCTGTGTGTCTGGAAAATACTCTAGTAACACCATTGTCTCTAGAACATCCAGGAAATAAATGTATTTCAAAAACAGTCCTTGAAGAAATACAACTATGCACTCTGTTTCAACTTGGAAATAGAAACAACAAATGCCAATAGAGAGAATTGCACTCAGTGTTCTGAAATCATGTAAATTAGATCAGGCGCGAATCTGAAGGGTCTGAATGGCTTTTGGGGTCCCCAACTGATGATCCTAGAGGAAGTAAGGGCCATCTGGAAGCCCAAAGACAATTCTGTCAGGTAAATAGAATGGGTGGAGTTAATTACAGCAGTAAACAGTTCAGAGCGCCTGATTCGAAGGAGCCATGCTGAGTGGTACTTCATGTCTCTCATGGGAAACCAGGTGAACTTGGTTGTGTGGCTGTTTCATTAGTGATGACAGTGATGACAGCAATTTTATTTTCTCTCTCTGTAGCCAGACTGGCTGTCTTGGAGGAGAACTGATGAAGTCAGCTCATATCATAAAGAATACGCTTATGGTGTGGGAGACCTGGGTTCAATCCCTGGGTTGGGAAGATCCCCTGGAGGAGGGCATGGCAACCCACTCCAGTATTCTTGCCTGGAGAATCTTCATGGACAGAGAAGCCTGGTGGGCTACAGTTCATGGGATCACAAAGAGTTGGACACATCTGAGTGACTAAGCACACATGATAAAGTCAGAAAACTCCCCTAGTATTCCCCTTTTTATTTCCCTCTGCTGTGAAACTCCTTGCTCCCCAATACCAGCACTTTATCATCTCAACAAGAGTCTCACTGTTGCTACAAGTTTGGGCTCTTCAGCCTTCCTCTTACTCTAATCCACCAGAAGTTGTCTGGGAGGACTATTCTCATGTTACTCCTTCCAACAGGAAACTACAGAAACTCTTGTCTATTGCAGTGGTTTTCAAAGTGTGGTCCCAGAACCAGCACCAGCAACATCTGCTGAGAACTTCTTAGAAATAGATCCTTGGTCTTCACCTCAGTCATACGAATCACAAACTCTGAAGGTGGGTCCTACAGTCTATGGCTTAACAAGCCCTATGTGATTCTGACGGAGAAGGCAATGGCACCCCACTCCAGTACTCTTGCCTGGAAAATCCCATGGATGGAGAAGCCTGGTAGGCTGCAGTCCATGGGATCGCTAAGAGTCGGACACGACTGAGCGACTTCACTTTCACTTTTCACTTTCATGCATTGGAGAAGGAAATGGCAACCCACTCCAGTGTTCTTGCCTGGAGAATCCCAGGGACGGGATGGAGAAGCCTGGTGGGCTGCTGTCCATGGGGTCACACAGAGTCGGACACGACTGAAGTGACTTAGCAGCAGCAGCAGGTGATTCTGATTCCTGCTAAGGGTTGAGAAGGTCTGGCCAATTGGATCCAGAGGGAGCTCTTTTTCTTTCCTCCAAGGCTCAGCCATCTACTCTGGCTATTGATTCAGTTTTGTTAGTATTTAGTAAACAAGGATTCTGCGTTGGGGATTTGCATTTGCTCTCCAGCTAGCTTGAACCCTAATTTATTGTACTTCGTATTGCCTGGTAAGTTTTTTTTTTTTTTTTAACAATACTAAGGAATAAGATGTTTCATATGTATGAAAGAGAATCCCATATGACCAAGACGTATTCTTTTATATGCCAAAATGTTAAAAGCTGGTAAATATTTTTTGCATTCCTATACTAATTATACTTAGCTAGGAACCAAATTACTCCCCAAATTAGAGGCTTAAAACAAATGGTTATTTTACAGTTCATGCAGATAAGGGGTCTGGATGTAGTTTAGCCGAGCACCTCAAGTCTTGGCTCAAGTCTCGGCACCTTGTAGTCTCAAGGTCGAGTACAAGGCCCCAGTCAAGAAGTCAACGGGGCTGTTGACTCATCTGATAACATGCTCACTCATGGGTTGTTGGCAGAATCCAGTTCCTTATGGGTTGTTGGCCTGAGGACCTCAGTTCCTCATTGTATGATCAAAGGCCTCCCTAAGTTTCTTGCCCTGTGAACCTCTCCACAGGCAGCTTGCAACATGGCAGCTGGCTTCCTTGGCACCAGCAAACAAGAGAGTTAGAGTGGGCTAGCAGGACAGAAGTCACATTTTGTCTGTACCCTAATCTCGAATGTGACATCCCATTATCTTCGCTGTACCCATATTTCTCACTTTCTGATCCACAGCTTCTCTGAACACCAGGGGGAGGGATGCCGGAAGGAACCACTGGGCCTTCACCTATAATGCTTTAGTTGATGTACACCTTTGAGTTCATTATAGCTGACTTTTTTTTTGGATAGTAAACTTTGGAAAACATTTTTACCTAATTTTTTTCATTCTTTTTTTTAAATTTTTTATTTTTGGTTGCACTGTATCTTCATTGCTTAGTGCAGGCTGTCTCTAGCTGCCGTGAGCAGGGGTGGGGACGGCTGCTCTCTAGTTGTGGAACACCAGCTTCTCACTGAAGTGGCTTCTCTTGCTGTTAAACACAGTCTCTAGAGTGTGGGCTCAATAGTTGTGACACACAGGGTCATCCGGGTCATGAGGGATCTTATTTGCTGGGTCATGTGGGATCTTCCCAAACCAGGGATTGAACCCATGCCCCTGCATTGGCGGGCAGATTCTTAACCATTGAACCACCAGAGAAGTCCCATTTTTACCTGATTTTATGCACATATTTTTTCATTAATTAATCAATTTAAAATTTTTGGTTGCATTGGGTCTTTTCTGCTGTGCGTGTACTTTCTCTAGTTGCGGTGCATGGGCTTCTCTTTGTGGTGGCTTTTTTTGTTTTGGAGCACAGGCTCTAGGTGCAAGGGCTCCAGTAGTTGTGGCTTGAGGGCTTTTAGTTGCTCTGGGGCATGTGGAATCTTCCCAGACCAGAGATTGAAACTGTGACCTCAGCATTGGCAGGCAGATTCCTATCCACTGTACTTAGATTGCTAGAATTCAGATGATAAGGAACTCCCACACTGTGGAACCCTCCCTTAATCCCAGGGACCTCTGCATCTTCTTAGATTTTTGTTTCATCTTTTTTCAAACATGACTCCCTTAGTTATTTAATAGTTCATCACTTGAATTTGTTTATAAGTCTTCTTAAATGTTACGTGGAAGGAAGAAAACAGAAAATCATTTAAGATAAATGGAATGCTTGCCTATTTATTTAAATCAAGCCCTCAGCTTAGTTTTACAGATGAGCATACCTTTAGTAAATAATAAAAAGTAAAACTTACTTTTACTTACAGACCCATGAGGGTAGAGCTTGGAGAAAGCAACTGAAAATCATTTGTATGCCAAACAGTATTTGCTACACAAGAAGATTCCTGTCAAAGTTTCCTTTTTGTAATTTTTTTTCTTTTCAGTATATGTTTGTTTCACACATGTTCAGAATCATATTTGTGAAGTTTGGTGCATCCCTCTGGTAGAATCTGTCAGTTCTCTAGCCAGTATTCATCTGAACACTCCTCATTATTAACATAATTCTGATTTTGTTTAGGGTAGCCGTGTGCCTAACTGAAAATTTAAGCATAATCCAATTCCTGCTAATGAACTGTAAGTGGGAATTGCTAGATGAGGCTTCTTGGAAAACTCTTTAAAAGTAGGCAGATCTAAGCTGGTAGTTAAGCTTTACCCCTTGATCTATACTTTCTTTCTGCCTGCTATATTGGTGCAGTGTTGCAGAAGGAATTTTTATCTGCCATTATGCAACCATGAAGCAACACGGGTGAAGAAAGATGGCTAAGAGCAGCCACCCTATACGCATTGTGGTGCCATGTTAGCTTTGGAGCAACTGGATTTGGACGTCCTGATTCCTAAAGGGGAAAAAAAAAAAACCCAAAACCCTTATTCTTTAAGCCACTATCATTTGGCATTTCTCACTGTTACATACAGCCAAACTTATTTCCTGATAAAACCCTCTACATCCTTTTATTTGAGGTTTTCTAAAGATTGTCTTTCAGATTTCCTACAGTTAAGGTACTTCTTTCTGTTTTTAAGAAGTATAACTTTATCTACAGATATGTCTTCTATTAAACTAATAGAAGTATAATTCATTACAAAAATGACCTGGTATTTTACAACTTTCAAGCTGAAGCAACCTTAGTGATCACCTAGCTATTGAATATTTTATCACTATCTGAAAAATTTATATGATGTGTAAGCTTCTTTGCTTGTTAATTATGTCTCTCTTAATGAACAGAGTACCAAAAGGAATGGAGTATTGTCATACTCCTCACTATATTGTGATAAGCTAAAACAATGTCTGCCTTGTAATAGGCAAATGATAAATGTTTAATCAATGAACATAAATAGTTATCTAAATTCATCTAATGAAACAATCTTAGATTATTGTTTCTCCAGAACTACAAATTTATTCAACCACTTGTGACCTGTAAAAATGGTCATTTTATATGAATTCGACCTAAAAGTGGCAGAATGGAGATAAGAATTGTAGTCTTCTGATTATCAACCTGGGCTTCCCTGGTGGCTCAGACGGTAAAGCATCCGCCTGAAATGTGGGAGACTTGGGTTCAGATCCCTGGGTTGGGAAGATCCCCTGGAGGAGGGCATGGCAACCCACTGGCATTGGAAAGAGTCAGACACAACTGAGTGACTAAGCACAGCACAGATTATTGACCCAGTGCTCTTTTCATTGCAATATGCTTACTGGTTATGATTCAGATTGCAAAATTATTCTTTATCAAAATAAATTTTCATATATTACAACTTGTAATCCTATTTAATATGTAAAATAGGGTCCAATTAATAAAAATGTCACTTATATTCAACATTCCAGGAAAGAGGAGGAAAGGAAATTAAAGTTACTTGGGGAAGCGTCAGGTACTCAGTATATGTCATTGCACTTAATCCTCACTTTGGTTCCATTTCACAGGTGATAAAACCAAATATTATTTCAGTAAGTAGACTAGCCTGGGATTTCCCAGCTACGAAGTGGTGAAATAAGTTTGAGGCTATGTATGTCTCATTCTAAAGCTTGTGCTCTCGATACTGGATGCTTGGGGCTGGTGCACTGGGATGACCCAGAGGGATGGTATGGGGAGGGAGGAGGGAGGAGGGTTCAGGATGGGGAACACATGTATACCTGTGGCGGATTCATTTCAATATTTGGCAAAACCAATACAATATTGCAAAGTTTAAAAATAAAATAAAATTAAAAAAAATAAAGCTTGTGCTCTTGCTAGGGTACCAAATATTATTTTACTGATTATAATTATAAATCACTTGATAAATGTAAATTATTAAATTACCTACATCTTCCAGTTGATTTCATCAACCTCAGAAGCATAATCATATTTTTATCTGATAAAGAACATTCCTTTAAAATGGATCCACATTTTTAACTGCAGACGATTGCTTCTGGTTAGACAATTTTCAAAATTAAACCATGGAACATTACAAGGCAAGACACTTGACATTTTTTTCCAGTTCTTGTTCAAATCTGTAATTTCTTGACCACAGAAGATTTGTACAGTATGTACACTTGGTTTAACTAGTGGTTTAGAAAAAAAGAGAAGTGTCAATTCAGAAAAGCAGCTGCTTCTAAATGGAATGATGTGAGACAGGCTCAAAATAGCTTGGTCAAGATTGCTTATTCTCCTGTGAACTCGTTGGCACTTCTTAAAACTTCCTCACTTTGCAATGATTATATTAAATCACCTCTCTATTTCTGTAAGATTAGGCTGGGTGGTCTAATCTAATCTTTCAGTGGTGTAAAATCTGTTTGTAGAAACCAGCCTCCTTTTCAAATGGAATCTTATGTGAAACATTAATATGTAAATCAGACAAGATTTAAAAAAAGGGTGAAGTCTGAAATGGGAGTCCAGAGGCCCATTAGCTGCACTCCAGCTAGGGCCTAGAAAGGAGGATTGCCAAGGCCTGCTGATACCTGTGTAAGATTTCTAACATCCCTTGCAAGTTGAAAATTCTTTGAACCAATGGCTCTGTTGAGTATGTGTTGGTTATCTTATTGCTATGAAAATCAGTTGTATTCAACAAGGGGGAAATAACAGTAACTGTCTTTCCCTGGGAACATCTGGTCTAGAAATTAGAACACTTCAGTTCTAATCCCAGCTCTGCCACTATTAAGGTTTGTTTCCTTTGAATGCTGTTGCCCATCTATAAAATGAGGATAGAACATTCTCTACCTACTTTATTTTAAAATATATTTTCTTGTGAAGATAAAAATTCTTTTTGATAAAAATATGGCACAATTGTAAAGTATTGCCTTCAGGAAGACTTATGACAAGAGGTAAGGGTATAGATTGTTTTTTTTTTTTTAAGCCAAAGTCACCGCTGTACAGTTACTACCTCTGTTTATAATTATAATAAAATTAAAAGCTTAAAATATAAGTTCTATTAGTGCCTGGTGTAGGGGTTAAGTATTCATTTTCATTTGTGGATGGTTATGATTTTTCCAGAAGAAAGTGGAAGAATTACTTTGTTAAAATAAAAGACTTGGTTTCTGTAGAGTTGATAGTTTATCAAAATAAGACATAATCCTTATTAAAATACAGAAACAAAAAAGAAATTCCTCCATTTAAACCTACAACAAATGACATTTCCAGACATTCAATATACATCTAAGATACAGACAGAAAGATAGTAGGTAGGTGAATAGCTAATATAGGTAGAGTAAAAATGAGTCTGATTGGTAGACAAAAATGGGAATCATACTCTACATGTTATTTTAAAACAAAAAATAATAACTTTGTACTTTTATTTAATGGATTTAAAGGAAACTGAAGTGAAACTGAAGAATTGCTGAACTTCAGATAAATGTTTATTTGCCATGAAAGTTATTAGTTCCTGAATATTTTTAAGTTATGAAAAAACTATAAGTTTTCAATCATTATGTAAAAGGTTTTTTAAAAATTCTCTTCTAGACTATATCTATGAATCCCATGTGATGCAAGATGAGAAAATCAGCACATTTACTCTTCCAGCCCACTCTTGATTTTTGTGCTAGGACCACTTACATTCTGTTCTGTAATCATAATTCCCTGTTATTTAATCTCAGTTTTTTATTTGAGTGAATTAAGTTTTCTTGATCCTTTTACAGTGGCTTCTATATTCCCTATTCCTGTATTATTTTGATTTGATTTTTGTTGACTGAGTTTCATCATCTAATTTTCTTTCCAAGCTTCATAAGTTCTATTCATTTTCTTTATATCCGAGGGGCATCTGCCTGGTGTAATCATTTTCAGTTAAGTTCAACAGATTATGTCAGTGTATGGCAAAACCCACCACAATATTGTAAAGTAATTAGCCTCCAATTAAATAAATTAATTCAAAAAAATCTTTGTCCTCCAACATACATACACATCAGAGAAGTTTAACAAGTTGGAATTGATTGCTTTCTCACATAACAGAAGCCCAACATTGGCACTATAAACTTGTCAGGGACCCATAGTTTTTCCAAATTACTGTTCTATCATTTCTTAAAGGACTATCCTTGTCCTCATGATCCAAAAAGGCTGTTTGAGTGCCAGCCATCTTCAGATTTCAGGCAGCAGAATGAAGGAAGGAGTCAAGAAGGATAGGTCCCCACCTTTAAGGAGGTTTCTCTGAAGTAGCACACAGCATTTCTACTTATATTTCACTAGAAAAAACTTAATTACATGACTATACGATATACAGTATTTTACCTGATGGCTGTTGTCAAGCTCAAAATCTGGGTTCTTAGTGTTAAGAAGGAAGAAAATGAATATGGAGAAATAGTGAGTGACCTTTGCCTGCCATACCTGAATATAGTGTTTGGGATTATGCTTTCATGCTTCAAAACTGTGTAAACATGGACCATTCATCATCTTCAAGCATTTGAGTATCACTGAGGAGATGCCTGAAGTCAATCTAATTCTTTCCACCTTGTAAGTAACCTGCCTTTTCTGCTTATATTCTCATATGATTAGTTCTTTATCCCTAAAGATGAGTGGTTTCTGCAGAATATCTTGTATTCATCTTTCTACATAATTTTCCCCAAATTTATGGTGAATCTTTTTGATCTACAGGTTAGTCTTTATTTCTGGAAACATTTCTTCCATTATTTCTTTAAATAATATCTCTATCACATCTCTTTTTCAAGAAGTTTAATCTCCTTTTTACACCTTCTCTATAAAATTTTATATTTTTGCTCTTTTAATTTGTCTTTCACTCTAGGCTGTCTCTCATGTCTTAACATGCTTTTATCACACTTTCCTCCTATTTTTGGCTGTTTATACTGTGGCATTCGTTTCTGAGATGTTTTTATTTTCTCTTTTATTTATTTCTCTACAAACCTATTTTTATCTTTTTCTTTTATTTTTTTAAACCCCTGTAATATTCTTTGAGACCTATCTTTAGAGCAATGATTTATGTTTAATACATTTTGTTCTTCTGATTGCTTATGTTTTTGTGTATTTGATTAGTTTATTTTAAATAATGTAACAAACACCTGAAAATCTAACATGAAAATGCTGCTCCACATCCAAAGTAAGCATTGTCCAGAATCCTATATTCATGGTTTCTTTGATTTATTTATTGTGTCAATATGTGTTCCTTCAAAGGATTATATATGTATTATAATTATATATATTATATATATAATACAATATACGTTGGTTGCTTATAACTTTATAAATAGGATAACATGCTGTATGTAAGGGACTTTTTAACTTATATTACTGTCATCCATCCATATTATAGTGTATCACTGCAGTTCATCTGTTTTGGCTATTGTATAACATTACAGGGCATGACTATACCTCAATTCATTTATCTACTTTAATATTCATGGGCATTTGAATTATTTTCAGGTTATTGTTATGTAAGCAATGTTTCCATGAAGATTCTTCCACATGTATCTTGTACAGGTCCAAGGGTTTCTTTGGGGTTTACCCTTTTAGGAATGAAATTGTTGAGTTACAGAATATGTCTAAAACAGAATTCTTTATGTAACCTGCAAAACCAGCCTCCTCTCTTCCCCTCTATTTCTGTTAGTAACATCCCAGTTACAAGCTCCTTTGACAAGTCATCACTTGTTCCCTATATCCAATTGTTTACCAGGCTGGAAGGTTTCTGCCTTCCCATGATACACCCATTTCTCCTGTTCAAGCTTCATTAATTCTCCCCTGGACTCCCTATTTCTAAGCATCACTGTTAATAAATTCCAATCACATTAATTTCCCTGTCTATGAGGTTAATTTCCCTGTTTTTTTCTGGAAAGTTCCCTTCCAGTGCTAAAACCTGGAATTTGAGACAGATTCTAATCAGAAAGAAAATGTTGGCCTTTTGAAACTGGAATGGTTCATGATAAAAAGCAAGTAGGGACTGTTATGGGAAAAGATCAAAGCAAAGAGTTGTCATCTTTTAACTATCAATCAGTTAAAATTGATAAATCTGTTTGGTGAGTCCACTGTGTGCTAATCTAATCTAGATAAAATCCTTGCCCTCAAAGTCAAACATAAAAGATGAAAAGGTAAATATGTACATGAGTGGATTTGAAAAACAAGTTGAAAATACAAGGCCTGTTGTAAAACAACATGACAAGTGAGGGGAACAGGTAGTAAACAGGTTCTCTAGATGTGACAAGGAGAGAGAACTCACTGAGCTAGGTGGTCTTCCACCATGAAAGAGGAAGGACACTTGAGCTAGATATTTTAAAGACTGGAAATGTAGGATAAGTGGAAAGGAAGGGAAAATGTCAGGACTGGAGATGAGGTAACCAGAATATGTAAGATATTTAATAGCAGCACTGAGCGAATCTTTCTGGCTTGAATTAAAAATTTCTTTAAGGGGCTGCTGCTGCTGCTGCTGCTAAGTTGCTTCAGTCGAAGATAAAGCCTAATGGAAAGCTTTGAGTGCCAGGGTAAGAAGCTCAACTTCACCCTGTAGAATGTGCATGTGTGTGTGCTCAGTTGTGTCCAGCTCTTTGCGACCCTATGGACTGTAGCCTGCCAGGCTCCTCTGTCCATGGGATTCTCCAGCAAGAATACTAGAGGGGTTGCTGTTGCCTCCTCCAGGAGATCTTCCCAACCCAGGGATTGGTTCTGCATCTCCTATGTTGGCAGGTGGATTCTTTTACCACTGGAGCCACCTGGGAAGCATGGAACGTGAGATATTCTCAAAGACGTTTAAGACAAGCAGTGAGACAATGAAAATTACTTTTTTGGATGGCTGGTCAGTAGGGAGACAGGTTAAGATTTTGTGGTAGAAAACCGTCAACATTTCAACAGTAAATGAGTCTTCAAGAGACTTAAATGTGTCAAAATGTTTAGGAAATGAAGAATTCTCTTCCCTTTATACTAACTGCTGACTTGTGTCCAGGGAAATGAGCAGGCAGAATTTTATTGAAAGCAGAAGAGAGTTACTTTGTTAACATTTACTTGCATTCCTGACATTTTGGGGACAACTGCGGCAGAGGGCACTTCCTGACCAGTTCTCGGTCCACAGGTTGAATGTGGGAAGATACAAAATTTTTGAAAACCTTCGAAATTGAAGACAGATAAAGTGCTCAAAGCCTGGTGTGATGATTCTTCCTCTTTTAAAGTGTTTCTGCTTCATTTAAAAAAAAAATGTGTTTTTTTTTTGTTGTTGTTGTTAAAAATCTTTGTACTAAAAGGATCAAGACATTTCATGTAAAGAGAACTGATTCCCTCTGCTTAGCTAGAATTTTCTGCAAGCCCAACATTTCCTTTGGAAATTAAACACTCCATAGACAGGGTCTTCTGCTGATAAGGACACAGCTGTCACACTCAGGGATCGAAGTGTTGCCAAGATTGCTGACAGTGATGGCTCTTATTGGGAAGGCTCTGTTACCAAATAGACATAAAGGGCCAAATATCTGCCCTAGGCCATCAGACTCAGGTGGAGGATGGAGAACAATTTCCTGAAACCAGGGATGTTGAATTGAAAGCAAGGAGGCCCCTCTGAGCAGGATGTGGGGTCAGGGTGAAGATCACTGGAACAAGAAGCACAGAGGACTCAGGAGCAGTACTCAGGACTACTGGCACCTAGTCCAGTGCTCTCTCACTACACCAAGCTGCATATTTACCTATATGTGGTTTAGAACCATCTGCCACTCTCTTACTCCTTCCTCGACCCCCTTGATTGTTTACCAAAGTGAGAAGTTTTGAGCATACTCCCATTCCACACTTGCCTTGGTGAAGAGTGGTCTGAGGCAGACTTTGCTTCAGAATCATATTTATATATCACAAGACTCTCTGACTACTTGACCTGACATATGTTTAATTGGTCCTAACCTCTGCTAGCCCTTATCCATTAACCTACCTGCCCTTCTATTTTTCTGACATCTGATGACTAAGGGCCTGTACTAGTCAGAGACTAACCAAATCTTTGTTCCTTTGGTGTCCATCACCTAGAATCTGTCAGTGTGATTATTCATTTTTCATGTGGTTGCGTGTAGTTGTGGTCACAGACCAAGTCATTCAAGGCAAAGCTCCTATCTAACTGGTGATATGAATTTCAACCAGTAACTAGGTTATGGGAACCCCATGGGGCTTGATTTCCTTTGGGATAACAGTGCTGACCTAGAGAGCTGGAATCTAGGAATCAGATCAGACCACTGGAGGAAGGGATACTGGAGAACAGATAGAGCTGCAGGTCCTAGAAGCAAGTTCAGTCCTAAAACTGTAACCAGAGAGATTGAATGTACAAGCACATACTTTATGATTGGTGGGAAACAGGAGCTGTTTAGAAATTTAGGCAGGTGGTCAAGCAGCTCAGGGAAGTCTGGAACTATATAACAGAGGCCCAGCCACATGATCAGTTTGGGGGTAAGTGTTGGGGGTGGCGGTTGTGCTTAGAAAGAGAAGGTAGAGCTTTGGTTCGGGAAGAACAAGGGGTCTGAAATTGTTCTCAACCTTTTCCCCAACCTTTTTCTTTTTAAAGGCTTCTTAAGTTCTGAGGAGATATTTATAGTTCTTCTTCCTCTTCGCCTGTTCCTCTCTTATTTCTGCCTTCCGCTATCAACCCAAATCTAGGGCCCTGGTTTGCCTCTCTGCTTACTCCTTTGAACTGACCATTGAGTTTTCTCTTTTCCCACAATGTCCGTATCAGTAGTAATGAAGAAGCTGTTGTCAGTTTTGTGCATGTTTAGGTTGATTCTAGTTTTGGCTATGGTGACCCTAGTTAGTGGCCCAGGACCACTGGAAGAAAAGGTTTGACATGATGGATTTAAGCAGTTTACTGAAACAGGAGTGAGGTCATAGGGATAGGAGGACAGTAATTAGAACTGAGCTCCTCAGAGAAAATGGACTGGATTTGAGAAATGACAAAATTCTACCTGTTGGAACTGGGCCAGCAAATCTCAAAGTGATTCTTAAATTTTTCCTGCCTAAGGTCAGGGTTTATCAGCCTTCAGTAAGCTTTAGAATCAATGCTTGCACAAATTCTGCCTCCATAAGTCTAGGGTAGAGATTACAGTCTAAGGAAATCCACAGTTTTTCTCTTTTGTCTTTCCAGAAATATTTCATGCATATTAAATAAAAAGTAAGTATAAATTTTATTCTTTTCATTCATGTGGTAGCATGCCACACACACTTTTCTGAACCTTTTTGTTTTGTTTTGTTTTTCACTTAATGTTTCTTTGAGATCTTCCTGTTCTGATATATAAAGTTTCCTCATTCTTTTTGATAACTAC
The DNA here is from genome assembly GCF_032452875.1 of Bos javanicus. Classification (NCBI taxonomy): domain Eukaryota; kingdom Metazoa; phylum Chordata; class Mammalia; order Artiodactyla; family Bovidae; genus Bos; species Bos javanicus. Next base: position 30,453,635 of record NC_083878.1, on the reverse strand, counting down.
ATAGTATTTCACTGTGGGAGTATACATAGTTCATTTAGCAATCTGCTGCCAATGGACATGCAGATTGTTTCTAATCTCTTGCAACTGTAAACAATGTAGCAAAAAGTGCCATATACATATGTCGTTTCACACATAATTGATTATTTCTGTATAAATTCTTATAAGTGGAATTACTGGGCCAAATAAGTGATTTTGTGATTTTTCACAGATACTGCTCTTCACAGATATTGTATCAGTTTACACTCTTACCACCATAAGAACCATTGTTTTCACAACCTCTGATGCTGGGAGGGATTGGGGGCAGGAGGAGAAGGGGACGACAGAGGATGAGATGGCTGGATGGCATCACCGACTCGATGGACGTGAGTCTGAGTGAACTCCAGGAGTTGGTGATAGACAGGGAGGCCTGGCTGCAATTTATGGGGTTTCAAAGAGTCGGACACGACTGAGCAACTGTACTGAGCCAACAAAGTGTGTTAGCAAACTTTTTGACTTTGCCAATATGGTACCTCAAAATAAGATCTCATTGGTGTTTAAGTTTGCAATTCTTTTACCATAAGAGAGGAGAATGAGAATATTTTAATATGTTTGAATCATTTGTATTTTTTTTGTGTGAAGTCTGTTCATTTCCTTTCACCATTTTTCTACTGTATCTTTTGATCATAATTTTATTAGTTTGTAGAAACTCTTTACATATTAGGGAAGTAAATCTTGAAGCTGAAATATGACTTGCAAATATTTTTCTCAGTTTGTCATTTATCTTTGACTGCCTTTTGGTAGCTTCTAAGGAAATGGCAACCCACTCCAGTGTTCTTGCCTGGAGAATCCCAGGGACGGTGGAGCCTGGTGTGCTGCCGTCTATGGGGTCACACAGAGTCGGACACGACTGAAGTGACTTAGCAGCAGCAGCAGCAGCAGCAAGACAATCTTGTATCAAATTGTAACTGTTACTAGATTCATTTTTATTTTATTCTGGGTTTTAAGTTATACTTTGAAACACTTTTCCCACTCTGAGACTGTGAAAAATCATTCTGTAAATTCACCTAGTACCTTTATAGGTTTTTAAAAAATATTCAAATTTTTAATCCACATAGACTTTATTCTAGAAAAATATGTAGAATTTGGTTGCAATTTTTTTTCCAGGTGACTGTGCAGTTTCCCCAATAACATTTATTGGTTAATATATTCCTTATTTCATCACTACCCATAATTTGAATTTCCCCTTTTATCATTTTCTAGGTTTCTACATGAATTTGTGTTTAACTCAATTTTCTCTTCTGTGACACTACTACAGTTGACTCTTGAACAACGTGGGTCTGAACTGTGCAGGTCCACTTATGCACAGGTTTTAGCTGAATCCTCAGATGTGGAAATGTGGACATGGAGGAACTAAGTGTATGTAGCACCAGCTATAATTTATATGTAGTTTTCAACTCGATGGAGGGTCAACACTCCTAATACACATGTTTTTGAAAGGTCAATGGTATTTTGGGCTCTTGATGCACCAATACTACACTATTTAATTATTCTATCTTCATAAGGTAGTTCTAAGGCAGGTGGTCCATGGAATGCATTTTATAAAACACTGGCCTAGGGTCTGGTTCACTACTAGTCCTGTGCAGAATAGGATAATGAGTTGATTTCAACAACCAGGAGAATAAGGCTACTAAGAATGGCATTTGGGGGAAAAAATGAAGATTTCTTGATTTAAGCTAAACCCATCTGTTTTCATGTTTTCCTATTTTTTTATTAACAAATGTAACTTCACTTTGACTTTTTTGGTAGGAATTCTTGCCGGTTGTTAGTTTTGTATATTTGTATGGCTGTTAAGTTAAAATAAGTACATTATATGACTGGCATTATTTATTCAGTCTACATGCATGGATTTATAGACTCATGGCTCATTGCAGTAGTAAACAACTGAGGTAGATCAGAAAATATATCAATATGTTTCTACATACACATTGTACACATACAATCAATTCTTGTTCCTTCAACATGCGTTCATTGAGCTCTCATCATATTGCAAAGAACTTTGATAAGTGCTGGGGATACAATAGGTAATAAAAAAATTAATGTGAGCGAAGGAACCTGTGCTAATTTCCTACGACTGCTATAACAACATACTATGGACTGGGTGGCTTTAAAAAGCAGAAACTTATTCTCTTGTAGTTATGGAGGCTGGAGCTTCCCAGGTGACTCAGTGGTAAAGAATTCACCTGCCAAGCAGGAAACACAGGTTTGTTCCCTAGGTCCGGAAGATCCTAGCAAAGTAAATGGCAACCCACTCCACTATTCTTGCCTGGGAAATTCTATGGACATAGGAGCCTGCCGGGTTATAGTCCATAGGGTTGCAAAGAGTTGGACACAACTTAGTGACTAAACAACAACAAGTTATGGAGGCTAGAAATAGAAAATCCAGGTATCAGCAGGGCCATGCTCCCTCCGAGGGCTTCAAGGGAAAAATCTTCTTCCTTGTCTGTTCCTAGTTTCTGCAATTCTTGACATTCCTTAGCTTACAGCTGTGTCACTCCAGTCTCCCTGTATGTGTCTATGTCTCTTTACAGCTTTCTCTCAAAGACACTAGTCATTGGCTCTAGGGCCCACTTTAATCTAGTAAGATCTCTTATTATATATGCAATAACCCTATTTCCAAATACAGTCACATTCACAATTATCAAGGGTTAGGACTTTAACATCTTTTGGGGAACACAAGAGCATTTATCAGGATATAAAGCAGAAATAATATCTATGTTAATCAGAACCCACTTAACTGATCAATTTAGTTTTAAAACAATTTCCCAACTCAACTATTTAATTCAACAAAATGGGAATGAAGACAATGGGACTTAGAGGTAGTGGCACAGTCAAATTTATTGGACCTTTCATCTCTCCAGACCATCTTACTGTATATAGAAGCTACGTTAAGCAAACTGGTGGCTTGGTTTGTCAGGAATAGTGGGCTTTGGGATACCCAATGGAGAGAGATCCTTTGGAAGGGAAACTGGAATGGGACCAACAAGAAACTCCTCCACAATTTCATGGACGGTCTGTAGTCTGCCTTTGTTAAGGCAAACTACCCTGAGTTCTGTGAAGGACAAATCTGGGCTTCTTTTTTCCTTGGAAAAGGGAGTAGAAACCAAAATACACCCTCCTTGACTGCCTTGTTCTACTCAGACTGCAGAAAAATAAGCTTCTCCCCCTTCCTGACCTCAGGAGCCTTGGCCTCAGCCAACCTTCCTTACTGTGAGACCTGTTTCAGGCCAAGAATATGATTCTCAAAACATATTTCTCTGTCTTTGGTTTCCTACCAGGCTGTCCATTTTCCAGAGCCAATATTTTCACGCAGGCAGCAAAGTGACTGTGGTTAGGATTCCATTTTATTATCTCTATTAACATTACTTTTTAGAAGGGTAGTAACATATTCAGAATCAAGAACTCTAAGAGGAGCCCATGTTTTCCTACTGGTGACATGAAGCACTGTAACAGAAGTTCTATCATCTGGCAGGAGATATAAAAATACATTTTAGTTGCTATGCAGAGTACTAGCCCTCAGCTAAACAAATTTGTTTTCATTTGCCTTCAGCTGCCCACAGCTAGTTCCTTCCCTCACCCCTACTGAGGGGCTCAACATCTCTCTTCCCCTTCCAGGTGAAAACCCACTCTCAAAAAGCATTTGCTAATCTCACTTGCACAGTTGTGTTAATAGCTGATCAACGGCAAAAGGAAATTAGTGAAATGTGGCTGAAAGCACATGTGAGTAGCAATCCAAGATCTAGCTTGTTTGGATTGTTTTATATGCTGTCCTTGAGAGGAAATGGTCCCAGATCTTTGCAGGCAGGCATGCCTGGGTTTAAATCCTGTCTCCATCACATATGAGCTACATGACCAAAGACACTCAATCTTGATGCTCCTAAGCTTCTTTTCTTTAAAATAGCTATTATAACATGTACTTTACCAGGTTATTTTGAGGTCTATTTTTCAGGTAGCATAGTATGTGACATATAGAAAGGCATTGAAATGACAGTCATAGTAATTTGCTAATGGAAGGGGATTGAGGATGCTCTACTCTTAGAGAAAATTCCTTTGTCTTCTAATCCAGCCAGTTAGTGAGTGAGTGCTTCTTACAGTAAACATCAAGCAGCACTGTGATTCTGACAGCCAGTGACAACTTTCCATGTACTAGCTCATATCAAGCTTGCCTGTGGGCATATCTAAGGAGTCAGTGATGCCCTGGAAGAAAGACAGGATGTGTCCTATCTAGAAAATTTTGCCAGCCCCTAGCCAGGGAACAGGCTCTTTCTCTTTGACCAGTTGCAACACTGTTGGTTCTCTGTGCCCCCAACTATGTTCCAAGAGCCTTAGACTTACCCAAGAGACAGAGAGAAACCTGGAAACATAAAGGAGACAAGAAACATCAGATGGACTGTTTCTTTATTGGTTCTTCTCTACTATCGTGTTCTCACTTATCTCTGAAGAATCCATTTTTTCAAGGATTTAGTCAGGCCTTTGGAAGATGTTACTTCCCATCTTCCATCCAACTTCTCCTATGGGTCAGTGGTATGCAATCATAAATATTTTTCAAGGTTATCTGGTCATCCTCCATTATACTGGACTTTCTCCCCACCCAAAAAAGGGGACTGTGTATTTCAGGTATTCATTTATGTATTTATTTACTCATCTCATTATAAGATTAATAATAATAGTCAATATTGATTGAGCTTTTCCTATATACCAGATAATTTGTTAAAGTTTTCTCATGTTATCCAATTTAATTATTTGAACAACCCTGTGATATAGATACTATTTACATCTTTTCTTTTCTTTTTTCTTTGCTTTACTGGGTCTTTGTTTATCCCGCAGGCTCTTCCTTGTGGTGCATGGGCTTTCTCTTAAGCTGTGACACATGGGAGTTTCTCTAGTTGTGGCATGTAGACTTTTCTTGTTGCAGTGCACAAGCTTAGTTTCCCCACAACATGTGGGATCTTAGTTCCCGAACCAAGGATTGAACCCACATCTCCTGCGTTGGAAGGCGGAGTCTTAACCACTGGACCACAAGGAAAGTCCCTATACCTCATTTTTTAAGTAAGGAAACTGAGGTGTAGATGTTACCCTTCTAATCACATAGCTATTTATACCAAGTGGGAGAGTCAGGCTTCTATAGTTTGCCCAAGCCAGTGCTGAGTAGACACCGAGTGGTATAAAATGTATATAGCACTTCTTCTGCAGGAACTTAAAACTTATGTGAGTACCTAAGACAGTCAAGCAGTCACATGGGACAGAATGAAGCTAACTAATAAAATAAGTATAATTGGACAAAAGCAATGAGTATAGACTGGACCAGTTAAAGAACTTCTAGGCCCTGAGGGATGAAGTGGTTTTACAAAGGTACAGGATTCAGAACTCTGAGGAATGGGGAAGGGTCGGGAGGTAGCCCAGGCCTGGGCACGTTTGGCAAGTAGGGAGAAGAAGCAATGCCTGTGCAGCCAAAACAGAGTTGGGGGAGACAAGGCCCAGGTCAGAATGGGTAGGCCTTGAGTGTTTGGGAGAGAGGTCTAGACAGCTGTATTGAACAGGCCATGGGAAACTGCTGAAATTTTAAAAATAAGTGTGTGATAGGATCAAAACTGTGCCTTAAGGGGATTAAGAGGTATCAACAAGGAGAATAGGAATCTAGAAAATTAGTGAGGACATTTCTTGACCATTCTAGGGATGAAAATAACATTCCTAACTGGGTTAATGACAGCATAAATGGCCAGGAAGAGAAGAGGGTGAGACTGAGATATTTCAAAGGAAGAGATGGACACGGATAGACCCAGAGATTGTCATACTGAGTGAGGTACGTTGGACACAGAAAGAGAAATACCACATGACATCCCTTATGTGTGGAATCTAAAAAGAAATGATACAGATGAACTTATTTACAAAACAGAAACAGACTCAGATTTGGAGAACAAATTTATGGTTACCAGGGGGCAGGGAGGGGGAGGGATAGTTAGGGATTTTGAGATAGACATGCACACATTGCTATATTTAAAATGGATAACCAACATGATCCTGCTTTATATCACAGGGAACTCTACTCAGTGTTTTATGCTGCAGACTGGATGGGAGGGGAGTTGGGAGAGAATGGATCCATGTAGATGTATGACTGAGTTGCTCTGCTGTGTATCTGAAACTATTACAACATGGTTAATCGGCTCTACTCCAATATAAAATAAAAAGTTAAAAAAACAAAAAAAGCTAAAGAAGAGCTGATAAAATTTTATGATTGATTGATGATTAGGGATAAGGAAGAAGATGGAATTTTAAAATGACTCCTAAGGTTGGAACCAGTGAAACAAGGAAAATGGTGGTAATAAAACTGGAAGTTTAATGTATATAAACATTTTAAATTTAATTATTGAAATTCTCTGGATGGGATGTTCACTTGGAACAAAAAATTTGTGATTAGAGCTTAGGAGAGGGTTTAGGGTTGGAAAAGTAAAGTTCCCATCACCCGAGGAATAAACCTGTCAGTGTTAGTATGCAGATGGATAGGAGCTGCTAGTTAGAGTTTTAAGACAACTCCCCATGAGTATCTCACATTTCTACACATCTTGTAAGTGAAGTACTTATTACCCTTCATTCAAAATATCTTTTCAAGAATGTTTCATATAACAAATGGCCATGAAAGATAGAGATAGTGCCACCATCTAGAGAAAAGGCCACACCATGCTTACTGCTCAGTGTAATAATGTCTTTCTCCAGAACAAAGAGCAAGCATATTTACTGCCCAATACAAAAGATTTAGGTTACCTAAGCTACAGTACAGAGAAGGCAATGGCACCCCACTCCAGTACTTTTGCCTGGAAAACCCCATGGACCGAGGAGCCTGGTAGGCTGCAGTCCATGGGGTCGCTAGAGTCAGACACGACTGAGCGACTTCACTTTCACTTTTCACTTTCATGCATTGGAGAAGGAAATGGCAACCCACTCCAGTGTTCTTGCCTGGAGAATCCCAGGGACGGGGTAGCCTGGTAGGCTGCCATCTATGGAGTCTCACAGAGTCGGACACGACTGAAGCGACTTAGCAGCAGCAGCAGCAAGCTACAGTAGAGTCCCTCTGCTGCTGCTACTGCTAAGTCGCTTCAGTCGTGTCCGACTCTGTGCGACCCCATAGACGGCAGCCCACCCTCTACTCTAACACAACCCACAGCTTACACAAGCATCCATTTGGTCCCATGCACATTGTTCCCATGGGACTAGGGACTGATGTAAGAGGAACTGATGTAAATATGCTAACGGTCATTCTATAATAATTTCTGTGTTGTGAGTGATAAAGTCCTTTGTTGTTCACACCTAAGTTTCTTGCCTTCTGCTGGCATCAATGAAACTGTGTCAAGATAATTTGTTAGCCAGTAAGTTTGGTAAAATCTTAGACCCCTTCACAGTTCTTCAAAGTTAGATGAGGAACTCTTATAGAAGGAGCAACTACACAGGGTTCTGGGTTTCCCTTCAGGTGACTCTGGTCAGGAGTGGACAACACTGAGAGTAGAAAAAACTTAGGAAGGTTGAGATTGGAGCAGTGTACTCAAGGGCTCAAACATGATGCCTACACAACCAACAATTCCTTTCTAAAAGAAACAACCCCATCTCAGTTCTTCTGCTAAGGGAAGGCTCCTTGGAGTGATTCTCTCCACTACTTGATCTACTTGATCTCCACTACTTGTCAGTCTGATTGGCCCATAAAGCCCCTGCTCTAGACTGAATGTTTGTGTTCCCCTCAAATTCCTGTTGAAATCCTCAACCCCAAGATGACAGTATTAGGAAGTAAGACCTTTGGGAGGTCATGGGTGGAACTCTCATGAACAGGATTAGTGCCCTTATGAAAGAGACCTCAGAGTGCTCCCTTGCCATTTCCACCAAGAGTGGGAACCAGTAAGAAAATGACCACTATGAATTAGAGCTCCACCATGCTGGCACACTGATCTCAGACTTCCAGCCTCCAGAACTGTGAGAAATAAACTTCTATTGTTTAAAAGCTTCTTAGTCTATGATACTTTTTATTATAGCAGCCCAAACTGACTAAGACAATCACTTTGGTTAAAGCTTTTCCCACTGGGCTACCTTACAGATATGGTCTAGCCCATGAATTGGCTGTTTTTGGAGTAAGTATCCCCTTCTTATCCAGACAGCACAACCAGAAGGATCACAAAGCATCTTCACTTCAGAGATGGGCTAGGAAGAAGTGAAGACTGAGCAAGGACTGGGCAGAAGAAATCAGGCCCATCGTAGGAGGTACCCAGGAAAGATATGAAATTGGGAAGAGTGTGTGGTGGATTCAGGCTTGATTCTGGGTAAATAGTAGTTCAACCCATTGAATGGAGGCCTTGAAGCAGAAAGTACAGACAGTGGGAGATATGAAAACTCACATAGGCTGGGATACTGTGGGATACTGGGATCCTTAGAAGGCAGGCACAGCTAAACCCTGGCCGAATTATTATTGTGCTGAAGCAAAGTTTTGACCAACCTAGATAGCATATTCAAAAGCAGAGACATTACTTTGCCAACAAAGGTCCGTCTAGTCAAGGCTATGGTTTTTCCTGTGGTCATGTATGGATGTGAGAGTTGGACTGTGAAGAAGGCTGAACGCCGAAGAATTGATGGTTTTGAACTGTGGTGTTGGAGAAGACTCTTGAGAGTCCCTTGGACTGCAAGGAGATCCAACCAGTCCATTCTGAAGGAGATCAGCCCTGGGATTTCTTTGGAAGGAATGATGCTAAAGCTGAAAGTCCAGTACTTTGGCCACCTCATGCGAAGAGTTGACTCATTGGAAAAGACTCTGATGCTGGGAGGGATTGGGGGCAGGAGGAGAAGGGGATGACAGAGGATGAGATGGCTGGATGGCATCACTGGCTTGATGGACGTGAGTCTCAGTGAACTCTGGTGATGGACAGGGAGGCCTGGCGTGCTGCGATTCATGGGGTCGAAAACAGTCGGACATGACTGAGCGACTGATCTGATCTGATCTGATCTGATCTGATTATCAATATTTTAAAAGGGGAGGAGTGAATTCAGTTCAAGTCTATTGACCCACATTCATTAAGTGTCTATTATATACTAAGGAATGTGTGAGCTACTGGGGAAATAGTATAAGGCATAGTTCCCAACCTCAAAGATATACAAATAAATATTATAGAGCACAATACATACAATAATAAAAATACATGGAAGATACAGAGGTGGTGAGAAGAGAGTCATTGAATTTAGGAGTAATGGTGGGAGGTAGCCAGAGAAGGATCACCGAGGAGAAGACCCATGCAAAGGGTTTCAAAGGATGAACATTTGAACATTTCAAAGGATAAACAGATGAACAGAGGTTTTCCTAGGAGGATGGAGTGGGTGGAATACACGGCTCAGCCCCAGGTTTGGAGGACTGGAAAGAGCATGGCAGAAATTAAGCAGGTAACAGAGCCCTGGCCAAGCAGTCCAACAGAGAACTGAACTATTACAGTGAACACTGTGGCAGAACTTAGATATGTGACAGGGCAGGGCAGAAACGAGAAATAACAAGACCTCGGTGGGCATGAAAGTGCAATGGCTGACCAGTTGTGTGCCTGTGTGGGCACAGGCCTCTGGTCACGTGACTAATCCAAGGCCTTTGCAGGTGGAGAATGTGATTTTGAAAGCATCTGCTACCTGTTCAGGAAGGGCTCAGGAACAGGAGGACCTGGCCTCCTGTGTGACTATCCACCAGTGACTTTGCTGAATGATGCTGGGTCAATTTTTTCTTCATGAATTCAGCCACATTCAGACTCTTGGCTCTCTGGATTATTAAAATAGCTTTCTAATTGATTTTTCAACTGTCTAACACAAGCTCCTCTGATCCATCTTCCAGACAGCCCTTGGGGTGCTTTCTTTAAAAGTCCAATCTGATGATGTCACTTTCCTGCTTAAGATCCTTCAGTAGCTGTCCATTGTCTACCCCCTGATCTTTAACAAGGACCCTCAGAGTGTGGCTCTGCCCAGGGCAGATGCTTGGAGAAAGATAATAAAGCTGAAATGTCAAGACTTCCCACTTTCAGGTCCTGGGAGCCCCTAGAGGTATGTTGACATGGTGGTTTTGAAAGAGTTTCCCCCCAAAGTTGGAAAATCTCTAGAACTCACAAAATCTAACTCTATACTGTGGGCCCTGCCCGTCTATCCAACCTCATTTTACAGATATCTCTCTCTCTGTCTCTCTGTCTGTCTGTCTCTCTCTCTCTCTAACCTGAAGTTCTCTGAACAGCCAGCCTGGAACATTCCCCACCAAGCTGTCTATTCTGCAGCACTCTGATGAGGCATCTCCCCTGAGGAAAGGCTGCTCTCTTCTCCCCATTTCCCCAAAAGTTCATCCCCATCCTACCATCCTACCCTCTCTCATGGGTATATTGCTAAATTCCTACATGCATCATGCCAGCTATCTGTCCCACTGAATCCAGGTATTCCCAATACAAAAGCAGTGTCTGGGATAAAGAAAGTGAAAGCCGCTCAGTCATGTCTGAGTCTTTGCGACCCCATGGACTATACAGTGCATGGAATTCTCCAGGCCAGAATACTGGAGTGGGTAGCCCTTCCCTTCTCCAGGAGATCTTCCCAACCCAGAGATTGAACCCAGGTCTCCTGCATTCAAGGTGGATTCTTTACCAGCTGAGCCACAAGGGAAGCCCCCTGGGATAAAGAGGAGGGATAGGGCTTGTTGAACTGACTTGAAATAAAATGCCCTTGCTGCTGCTTGCAATTCATATTAGTCACCATGTATTGTGAGCATACCAAAAGCCAAGGAATAAATAAAACATTTAAAATACATCATCCATAGTCCTCACAATAACCCGAAGGTTGACTACTGAAAAGATGATATTGGGTCGACCCCCCCATGAAACTGCCATTTTTTGACCATCTTTGGTCAAAATATAACAGCAAATTCCTGTGATTTAGCCTAATAGATTTAAACCAGGCCAGTCTGACTTCAAGGTTAATCTTTCCTCTAAAAAAAATAAAAGAACCATAGTGGTTGGTTGAGATAAAGAGGCGACACTGTAGAGTTGTGTCTGCAGGGTAAACCCTAAAAGCTCACAACTCATTATGTGAGGTGAAGTGCATGTGACAATTTTCTTAAATTCTGTTTTTCCTATAGGCCACATTTTAAAAACCATAGTCAAAACAATAAAAAAAAATTTGTTCATTTGTTTGGTTTTCTCCCTTTTCAGTTAAAAATATCTTAAAGGGTTATCTTTTTTGGGGGGAAGGAGAAAGAACAGAAAAAGGAAAACAGAGTGGACAGCATAGTTTTTTCTATTAAGAGTTTTAATAACAGCTCCTTGATGGTCTTATGAATAGAAGAGCTCCCCTTTATTTATTTTACAAGAATATATTTTAAGCAACAGCAGCTTTCACATGACACTCCTTGCATAATGATTTCAAAAGAGAAAATTGTGTTTATGTTTTGGGATAGCACTTAATTGCCAGGAACATAAGTAAAGAACTCAAGGCAGCATTACTATTGAAATCTGAAAGAAAACAGAAAGCTTGCAGTCCCATTACTGCAGTGCAAGGTGATTCATAATTAATATAATTAATAAAGAAGTTAATATCAAAGCAGTTGGGTCACAAGCCCCACCAGCCTAAATTGTTGGTCTAATTTAGCTAATAACCACTTTTCCATAACCACTCCTATTACAGGCAGAAAAACAATTGATAAATTCACACGGGCCACACCACATACCTTCATCAACTCTGCAAAGGCATTTTGTATAGTGCCTGAGGAAGGACTTTGAATTGATTGTCTAGAACAGAATGGGAGAGAGAAAGAAACTAAAATGGAAATCTGCAATTACAGCTCAAAATATCTTTAGGGAAGCAGAATGATTTCAAAGCACAAAGCATGGGTCAGCCACCCTGGATGACAAATGAAAATGGAAAAAGACTTCTGACTGCTGGCACCTCTCACAATTCACAGAACAACTCTCATCTCCCCCTGGTCCTTTTCTCGTCTCTCTTTCATCCTGTTCCCTAAAAGCCATCTAACTGGGCGGTATTCATTTCATCTTCAGATGCATATACCCAGTAAACCTTCCAAAAATAGAATTACTCCCAGGTCTCACACCCACATGGTTACAGGAATTCCTCCTATCTCTATCAACTCCCAAACATATGTGAACACTGCTCTAGTCAAAACCAAGGTAGGCATCTGCCACCCCTGCCTCCACACCAATATGAAGCTGAGAAGCCACAGATTTGGTCCTATGAGCAAAGGTTTACTCTTTTTTTCTTTGTCATCAGTCTAACTCCTTGTATTCTTCCTCTTATTTCTTTACACATTTCTAGTCCCAAACAACGTTCCATATAGAGCAGAAGGGAAAAATCTTGGTTAACAAGTAAAATTTAAACTCTTGATGACCAGAAGTGATGGCACTAAGATTTGGCAGCTAATGGGCCACATATAGGTGAGGACAGTCAATCAAGATACTCAATAATTTGCTTAAGGTCTTCAGGACTTGCATCTTCCGGGAAGCTTAAGTGGAGAAACTTTGTGATACAATGGATTTGGTTCTGCATTGGGCGTTGCAAGATATGGATTCTAATTCCCTCTCTGTTACTAAGTAGCTCAGTAGCCTTGCACAATCCAGGTTGTTTCTTGGAACTTCCATTTCTGCACCAGTGAGATGCCCAGGTCAGACTAGGTCAATAATTCTGAAGCTTTCTTCCCCCAGTGACACATGACATTCCCACAGCTGCCCCATGGTCTTACCTCAGAATTTGAGGTTACTGCTATGGGATGTGGCTGTGTTTCTCAGCATTAAAAAACAAACAAACAAACAAACCCATGACATCTTTTGAAGACCAAAACAATACAAAGGAAGAAGATCTGAGACCCTGCCAACTGTAACATCCTCCAATTCCAAGCAGAAAAGGTAGATGTTTTATTTGTGTGTTTGTTTCTATACCTGGGTATGTCTCAGCCTGATCCTAGAAAGTATTCAAATATTTGTTGAACAAAATTGACTGGGTGGCTTTAATGTCATTCTCCCTTTTGGGTCAGTGCAGGGTCCTCTCTTTTATCTCCCTTTTTTACTGCCTTTTATCTCCCTTCTCCTTCTGTCCTTTCTATAGTCCAAGAGGTGCTTGGGCAGAGGGACATGTGCAGTTGGCAGAGAACCTTCACTCATCACATTAATTACTAGCCTGTGAATCACGTCTAACCCCCAGGAGATCTGGGCTTTGCTTAGTCAGAGAACCAAATGTCAGTTTTCCTTTCCCCTTTCAGCAAGCAGCAAGCAAGAATGTCCTGCAGAGGGCCAAGGCCAGATAGACTTACAAGGAGCACACTGGAGTCTTTTTGTTCCCATCCTCCCTATATTTTGGAAGCTCCAGCGGGAATGTGGTCTGAATTTAAACACTCAAGGCCGTGACCACTAACAGTGAACACTTTTGTAGATTCATGCAGCCTTTCCTCTCCCATGGCCTTGAATGATCTGTTGTTTGTAGACAATTCGCTTGTTGTACTCCAGAGAGCAGGCTGATCCTGGCTCTCCCATTGTCTCTTATATGGGCAAACAAAAGCAGTCTTCTTAGGCCAGAACACTAAGCTGATAAAAGACTGATTAAAGCCTCTTTTTGTGATAAAATTTAATAGATCTAGGTTGGGCATTATATTTGATTAACCCCAACCAGTCATTACATGGCATTATATATACAGGACAGCTATACCCAACAGCTCTCAGCTGGGTGGAGCCTATCTTTGAACTCCTGAATGATGCCAAGACACTACAGGCAGAGCTGGTAGTCAGCAAAACGGAAGTCAATAAACTTATCTCTGAGTCCTGTGATTTCCCTTTCAGTATCTTTCCTTCCCCACCCATCTTTTTATGTTCACTCTTTCCCAAGCACCCAGTGCTCTCAAATTATTAGGTTCTTACCAACAGGTTGGAAGACATCTGATAAACTCACTCACACAGAGGGATTTAATGGGTTACCCTTTCCAAAAGTAGTTGCCGTTCAAAAGAGGAGCTTAGATTGGGAATTTGGAAGGATAAAGCGCTCATGGTGGTGTCAGAACCTCCTGGTTCCTCAGCTCAGATTCTCTATTCTCCCCAGAGTTGAACCAAGTGGCTTCTCCTTGTAAGCTCTGCAGGACCAACCTGGCTTCGGTTTGGAGAAATTAAAGAAACTCTAGTTGAGCCCTCAGGTGACCTTCAACCCTTCCTACCACCTGTCCTGTTTTGTTCAGTGCCCTCTTTTATTGACTGGATATTCATTGTGTTGGAGCAACGAGTTTCCTTGCCACTGATACCTGGCCCACCCAGGATCTCAGGCCTTCTAAAAATGAGTCCATGCCTTGATGTTGCCAGTTCTGCCTCTGAACTCTCTCTAACCCTCCCCTTCTCACCACAGATATGAACTATGATTTTTCTAGCCATATTCCTGGGTTTCCAAGTATTCCTTACTCCCCTGTTCCTTCTCTTTTTATCCTTCATCTCTTGTTGGACCTCCCTGAAGCTGGCCTGGGCGTGGTCTATGACTTGCCACCCATCCAGCTGGATTTCCTCCTGCTCCCAATCCAGTAAGAACGGTGATTCTAGGTCCTAGACCGACCTCACTTCCCTCTACAGTCATACCTTGGATATACTGCAGGTTTGGTTCCAGATCACTGCTATAAAGCAAATATCACAATGAAGTGAGTCACACGAATTTGGTGGTTAATTAGGTACATGTGAAAGCTATGTTTGCACTGTTATACTGTAGTTTATTAAATATGCATTAGCATTACGTCTAAGAAAAACAACGTGCACACCTTAATTTAAAAAGTCTTCATTGCTAAGAAATTATAATCATCATTTGACAATGCAAAGTTGCTACAAACCTTCAATTTGTAAGAAAATGCAATATCTGTGAAACACAATAAAGCAAAGAACAATAAGATGAGGTATGCCTGTAGTTTACTTTTTTCTCCCCCTCAATATCACAAGATTACTGGAGCTAAATGTCGGGAATCAATAGCAAGAGGCCAGTCTGGATTATCAGGGTAATTTATCCAATAGGTGAATCAAAGAGGTACCCTTCAAAACTCCACTTACAGACACCTCCCCTCCCTGTCAGTGTGTTCTCAAAGCTCTGTATGCATGCCCCTATCACAGCGCTGACCACATGACACTTCAGTTGTTGGTGTGGTTTTTTAACTGGGCCCCCAACCAGACTGCAAATTTGAGAGCAAGGACCACACTTGACTTTAATAGCTTAGCACATGATCAGATTTTTAAATTATTCTTGTTTTAATTAGCTGAATGAATTGAATGAGTGATAAGAGAAGTAAGAACCACACCCTGAATCGTCAAATGTGCTCTATTCACCATGCGAGGCCCTGCCTGACACCTTTTAGTTCTAACATCCCTTTTTATAGGTAACAAGCCTTTTACACTGATAACAATCTAGCTACATAGAGCTATATATTTGTCTCATTTCATTTTTTTCTGACCTTTCGTTTTCAATCTTTCAGTGTCTCTATGTTTCAGGTTTGTGTCTTGTAAAAAGCATAAAGCCAGGTTTTCTTGTATTATCTGATAATCTGTCTTCTGACTTCACTAAACTAGACTAACTTAGCAAGCTAAGTTAGACCTTAGAGTTAGATCATATACTTTGCTTGCAATGACTGAATTCTTGGAATTATATTTATCATTTTATTTTGTGCTGTTTGCTCCACCTTTTAAATTTCCTTTTCTTTTTCCTACTTCCTTTAAGATTGATTTTTTTAAATCAGTTTTTGTTTCTCTAACTACTTTTCAGTTAAACACATTCTCTTCAGTATTCAATTCCACTTGTTATTAGAATGAAGATATTGTCTGGATAATTATTATGTAATAGGTCAATGGATTAGGCTTTCCTTGGATACAAACAGCTAAATATGCAAGTGGTTCATAATCTAGCACATGATTTAATCATTTATTTTTCTATTAAAACTGAACTTGTAATGAAAATAACAGCATGAATATATATCGAATATTTTTTTAATTTTGGACATTTAAAAAGCAAAATAAACACAGAACAAAGTTCGAACAACTAGAGCAACCACATTTTATTTAAGAAAATTAAAATTTTGCAAATCATACTAGTTAGAGCTCTTTGGATTACACATGATGGAAGAGCCAACCCAAACTGACTTAAGCTAAAAGGGAAAGCTTTGGCTCATGTGACTGAAGAATTCTGCTGTATGCTGGCACTGGGGGTGGCTCAGTGCAGGGGCTCAGTGTGTCACCAAGACCTGGTTTCTCCTTTACTCTATCTCTTGAGTCAGCTCTCTTCCAGATTGGCTTCAGTTTCAACCACATGCTTTTTTCAGTCATTAGAGGGCTGACCCAACTCCAGATCATACCCTTTCTCAGATTCAAGTCCCAGCTGAGAGAGTGAGATTTTGTTTCCCAAAAGTCCTACAAAAAGCCTTATTTTTTTTTCCAACAGGCCCTGATTGAGTCATGTGACAACAGTTGGCTCTATCATCCAAGGCAGCTCATATGATACACTTACTGGTTCTACTCTGGGCATTGAGAGGGGCTAAGGAGAGGTCTTGAAGTCCCTGACTCAAGAATGGGGAAAGTTTGATACACAAAGAGCTATAATCAGGACTGGGCTAAAATGATGCCAGAAGCAGTGTCCACTGAAATCACTAAAGTGCTCCCCCTTATCCACAAGGGATATGTTTTAAGACCCCCACTGGACACCTGGAACCTCAGATAGAACCAAACGTTATATGTGTTGTGTTTTTCTCATATTCAGTTCAGTTGCTCAGTCATGTTCGCTCTTTGCAACCCCATGGACTGCAGCACTCCAGGCTTCCCTGTCCATCACGAACTCCCAGAGGTTGCTCAAATGCAGGTCCATCAAGTCAGTGATGCTATCCAACCATCTCATCCTCTGTCATCCCCTTCTCCTCCCACCTTCAATCTTTCCCAGCATCAGGATCTTTTCAAATGAGTCAATTCTTTACATCAGGTGACCAAAGTATTGGAGTTTCAGCTTCAGCATCAGTCTTTCCAATGAATATTCAGGACTGATGTCACTTAGGATTGACTGGTTTGATCTCCTTAGACAGAGTCCAGGGGACTCTCAAGGGTCTTCTCCAACACCACAGTTCAAAAGCATCAATTCTTAGGTGCTCAGCTTTCTTTATGGTCCAACTCTTACATCCATACTTGACTACTGGAAAAACCATAGCTTTGACTAGACAGAACTTTGTTGGCAAAGTAATTTCTCTGCTTTTTAATAGCTGTCTAGGTTGCTCATAGCTTTTCTTCCGAGTAAGCGTCTTTTAATTTCATGGCTGCAGTAACTATCTGCAGTGATTTTTTATATACATATATGAAAAAAATCACTGCAGATAGTTATACACACACACACACACACACACACACACACACACACCTTTAAAAAAGTTTGACTTATAAATGAGGCATAGTAAGAGATTAAAAATAATAACTAATGATAAATAGGACAATTTTAATGAAATACTGTAATGAAAATTGCAGTCATGTGGTCTTTCTTTCTCAAAATATCTTTATTTTACACCACGCACCCTTTTCCTTGTGATGAGATGAAATGATAAAAATTCCTGTGTAATGAGATGAAGTGAGGTGAATGAGGCAGGCGTTGTGTCATAACATTAGGCTACTACTGATCTTCTGATAATATGTCAGAAGGAGGATCATCTGCTCTGGGTGGCCCTGGATCATGGAGCCATGATGATATTGATGACTGGATGTCCTGAGCAGATGATGTCCATGGTTGGGGGTCCCAGGCAGGACATGCAGGATGGTGGGAGACTTCACCATGGTGTGCAATTTAAAACTTAACAATTTATTTCTGAAGTTTTCCATTTAATATTTTCAGACTGAAATTGACCATAGGTAACTGAAATCAAGGAAAGCAAAACCATGGATAAGGTGGTTGCTATCACCTTTGATTTGGATCATCAAAAAAACAAGAGAGTTCCAGAAAAACATCTATTTCTGCTTTATTGACTATGCCTAAGCCTTTGACTGTGTGAATCACAATAAACTGTGGAAAATTCTTCAAGAGATGGGAATACCAGACCACCTGACCTGCCTCTTGAGAAACCTATATTCAGGTCAGGAAGCAACAGTTAGAGCTTTATTTTGGGGGGCTCCAAAATCACTGCAGATGGTGATTGCAGCCATGAAATTAAAAGACGCGTACTCCTTGGAAGGAAAGTTATGACCAACCTAGATAGCATATTCAAAAGCAGAGACGTTACTTTGCCAACAAAGGTCCGTATAGTCAAGGCAATGGTTTTTCCAGTGGTCGTGTGTGGATGTGAGAGTTGGACTGTGAAGAAAGCTGAGCGCTGAAGAATTGATGCTTTTGAACTGTAGTGTTGGAGAAGACTCTTTAGAGTCCCTTGGACTGTAAGGAGATCCAACCAGTCCATCCTAAAGGAGATCAGTCTTGGGTGTTCTTTGGAAGGAATGATGCTAAAGCTGAAACTCCAGTCCTTTGGCCACCTCATGAGAAGAGTTGACTCATTGGAAAAGACTCTGATGCTGGGAGGGATTGGGGGCAAGAGGAAAAGGGGACGACAGAGGATGAGATGGCTGGATGGCATCACTGACTCGATGGACATGACCCTGAGTGAACTCCGGGAATTGGTGATGGACAGGGAGGCCTGGTGTGCTGCGATTCATGGGGTCGTAAAGAGTTGGACACGACTGAGCGACTGAACTGAACTGAACTGAACCACCTTCAGTGCGGGAGACTTGGTTTCGATACCTCAGTTGGGAAGATCCCCTGGAGGAGGGCATGGCAACCCACTCCAGTCTTCTTGCTTGGAGAATCCCCATGCGCAGAGGAGCCTGGCAAGCTACGGTCCATGGGGTTGCAAAGAGTCGGACTTGAGTGAGTGACTAAGCACAGCACACAGTACTTCATTTAACTCTGCTTCCCCTTATTAGGGTTAAACAAAAAGCAGCACTTTTTAATGCCTTTTCTTAGGATCAAAAGATTTTCCAGTGACAGGTGTTCTCTGAATTGGGCATTAGCTTCTGAGCCACAGCTCTGATACTAAAAGTATCTGCAGAGTTGTCTTTTACTTCAGTGGTGGGGGTGGGGTGGTGGGATGAGAATGAAGAAAATTGAAATACTGTTAGTTATAGTTACTTTTGTCCAGGAATATTGTTTTTCACAAGTTTTGCTCATCTCAATTAGGATACCTGCATTCAAGTTCTAGCTCTTCCTTTAATTTCCTTTGTGACTGTGTGTTTGACTTTTTAACCTATAAATGAGAGAGTTGAGCTGGAATCAGTAGTTTTTAAACTTTTTTCCTAAACTCTTAGACTCTCCTTGTTAATAAACTCTTACTTGGAACCCCAATAATCATATGACAGAGAAAGATTTTATTAACGTGTATCCAGACTCTTCCCTCCTCACTGCCAATCTGCTTGAAAAAATACTTTTCCTACTTAATTCCTCAGCTCACCTCTGAAGGGTTCATTTTTACCAGAGCAGATCCTGGACTTTTGTGATTCAGGACCAGAACTAGAGTGAGGAAAATAAAGTACTTGCTTCTGGTATTCCTAAAATTAAATAATCTAAATAAATATTTTAATGCAATATTTTAAAAGATCAAAATTAGTGCAAAAACAATTCCTGATAGTAAAACATGAAAATGTTTGAGAAGACAGGATCCAACAGTACTAAGTCAATTCATACTGCCTGAGGCAAGAGGGAAATAGTACACCTCTATATTAGTTATTATGTATTTATTTTAATGGTTAATTTTTTCCCTGAAACACTAAAGGAGTTGAGAAAATATTGAAAAGTTCAAAGTAGGTATCATTAAATTAGTGTAGTAAATTTTTACAATGGAAAATTGAGTAAAAAAGAAATCACTCAAAATCCCATAACCTGAAAATTATTGTTTGGGGGTATTTTCTTCTAGTCCTTTTTGTATACCTTTCCTTTATATAATTGTAATTATCACTTATAAATAATTTGAGTCTTTTTTTTTTTTTTCACTAAACCACTTCCCCCTGTTGCTAAATGGCTTTTATAATTACCACTTAGAATGATTGCAAAATATACCAGTGAGTAAATTTCATAACTTATCTATTACCCCATTATTAGACCTTTGAGTGGTTTCCAAGTTTGCACTGCTATAAATAATTCTATTGCTTTATGCTTGTTGCTTTCTCCATATTTTTCTTTAAGTAGTTTAAAATATAATTGGATAGACTTCAAATGAAAAATGTTGGGCTGAACCAATGCCAAAAGTCCATCTTCTCCAATCCAAATATGAGAAATCCTTGTCAACTGTGTAGCCAACTCTGAAAGCAAGAAAGAGAAGTCTCTATAGACCAGATAATAAAGGAGGAGCTCACAGCAATAAAAAGGATTCTCAAGGGTGATGAGGCTGAAGACATAGTAAGAGTTGAACACAGGTTGTTTGCATTTGAACTGTAGACTCTGTGTGCAATAATATAGGTTTCCTGCTAGAAAAACCTTCACTCCAGTTCAGAAATGAGTTTCCTAAGTGTTAGAGACAAGTTTTAGAAAAGAGCAAGGGAGGTTCCTGGGTAGAGAGGATCAGTGTTAGATGGGTCACCAAAGACAACATTTTTTTATAAAAGATTTGTACTTTTCAATATGTCAAATACTTATTATGTATTTTAGAAAGACATACTTTTTAATATCTAGCTATAAACATGTATACTATAACTGGAGTCACCCTGCCCTTTAGAGCTTCACAAGATTGACTCATTCCTCAATTTGTTTAAAGTTCAGTGTCTTCCTCAAATTTTCTGCAAAAGTCCCAAGGGCAAGTTCCTAGTCAACTTTAGTTCTTATCTCCTGCTTCTGAAAAATTAATTGTTGGGGATCATTTTGCCACCATAGCTCAGTTGGTAAAGAATTTGCCTGCAATGTAGGAGACCCCAGTTTGATTCCTGGGTCAGGAAGATCCCCTGGAGAAGGGATAGGCTACCCACTCCAGTATTCTGGCCTATACATTCCACGGGGTCACAAAAAGTCAGACACAGCTGCGCAACTTTCACTTTCACTTTTGCTATCCCCTGCGTGCTGCCTATATGATTATATGGACCCAGACTTTGAATCATGCCCTCTCGATTCCTATCACCCCTACAGCCCCTACTACCACTCACTACTGAATCAAACAAAGCCATTCTGTGTATAGCAGACTTTTAGTGACACTTTGGGGTGGCCTTTGGCTTATATTACAGCAGTGCAAAAAACTTCCAGTAAAAAAGTATCATGCCTATTTTATTATTTTTTTTAAGTTTTCTTTTTTGATGTGGATCATTTTTAAAGTCTTTATTGAATTTGTCACAATATTGCTTCTGTTTCATGCTTTGGTTTTTTGGCCACGAGGCAATTGAGATCTTAGCTCCCCAACAAGGTACAGAACCTGTATACCCTGCATTGGAAGTGAAGAGTCTTAACCACTGGGCCACCAGGGAAGTCCCTCACCCCTGTTTTTAAAAAGTTCTCCACTGTTTTGGCACTTGGTTCAATCCCTTTCATTCCCTTCTCTACTCTTTGACACCTAAATTGCCATTAATTTTTCATGCCCTCAGAGGATAAGATACTTTTTCACCACAAGAAGACATCCAGAAGTGACTGCTCTTAAATCCAGATAAGAGGGATCCCAGCTATTTAGAGGAGCCTGTGCCCTGACCTAGAGTCTGAGATACCCATTTGGCCAAGGGTTTATATATA
The DNA here is from genome assembly GCF_032452875.1 of Bos javanicus. Taxonomy (NCBI): domain Eukaryota; kingdom Metazoa; phylum Chordata; class Mammalia; order Artiodactyla; family Bovidae; genus Bos; species Bos javanicus. The sequence continues at coordinate 30,431,876 of NC_083878.1, read as the reverse complement.
CCCAAACATTGCCCTCCTTTCTTCCTTCTGGATAATATAGTGAATATTTCAGGCTTTATGGCCACATGGTCTCTATGTCAGCTGTAGGCAGCAGTGTGTTCAGAGCTTGGCTGAGAAGGCAGGGGCATTCTCACTTGTGTGCCAGGGGCTCCCTCCATGTGGGATGGAATAGGATTAAGAAGATAGGGAAGGAGAGGGGGTGGCTCCGGGGCCAGGAGTTGGGGCTGGGGCCCAGCCTCTCAGGATTCTGGAGAACATTCTGGCTTAGAACTCTGAGGAGTCCATAAAGTCCACATTTAAACCTGGACTTCCAGGTTGTTAAGAAGAACAACTTGTCAAATCAGAAGAGTAGAACACGTTCTACTTGGCAATTTGTTAACTTGATTTATAACTTTAAATCTTTAAATATATAGTATATGGGCCTCCTTTATCATTTTACCCAACCCCCACCCCATGCTCATGTCAAGGGCTTTTCCTAAGCAAAAATTTTGTTCTATCTTGAAGAAGAATTCTGATTTTAAAAATTTTGTTTCACTCTGCTACAATAATATATTTATTTTACGACTCTAAATATTCAAGGTCAACACCAGATGAATGTGTATGTGTGTGTATTAGTCTCTCAGTTGTGTCTGACTCTTTGAGACTCCGTGGACTGTAGCCCACCAGGCTCCTCTATCCATGGGATTTTCCAGGCAAGAATACTGGAGTGGATTGCCATTTCCTTCTCCAGGTTATCTTCCTGACTGAGATTGAACACAGGACTCCTGCATTGCAGACAGATTCTTTACCATCTGAGCCACCAGGGAAGCCCCCAGATGAGTAACTAGTATGATTTGATGTTAAATCCTGAGTTTGGACAAGAGCTTCTTAACATCCCTCCAAGTTCAGGATTGGTTCTAGTCACCAGGGAGAGCTAAATCAGCTGGTGGGGGGTCCTGCACCTCACCTGTGGAGAATGATGCTTGCCAAGGGTAGAAACCAGGAAGGGACTGGCAGAGCTAAACTGCCACACGCATCAGTTTAGAAACCACATCTCCCATTAACGAGGACTGCTCAACATGGGACCATCAGGGTTTGTGCTTGTCCTGAGAATAAATGCCAAGCGAGAAAGACACAATGGGGATAATAAGCTTCAGATCAGCTCAAAGCTGTTAGGATAGGAGACTGGAAAAGGGACACTACAGCTGGTTGGGAGGGCTTTTCCCTTGTGTTTCTCTTGGCCATCTGTTCCAAGCTGAGCCATCAGCTTCCCATTGGAAAGGTCAGAATGGGTGTGTGGGTAAAGCTTGATGTTGGCTCCACATGCCGTAGTAGATGCAGCTGCTCTTGGCTTGGTCACACCTGGGTTTGCACCCAGGACCCTCAAAAGCTCCGCGCATTATGGTAATTAGCCATCTGCCGCAGCCTTTGCAGGACCGGCTGATCACAAAAGGAAGCCAGGAAGCTCTCTGATAGCAGCAGAAATGGAGGTGTGAGGAGGCGCCTCAGGCTGCTGGGCCCCTCCCCACTCCTCTCCTGGATACTGATGCCTGAAGGGAACTGGCCCAGCGCTCCACTCTGCACAGCCCCCGAGCTTGAGGTCTCCCCACTGATCCATGGCTGTCCCCCATTCAGCGGGTAACTGGACAGGGAACAGGAGTCTGCTGAAACAACGACATTCTGTGTGTCAATAGGGAGACAGACACACCATTTGTCTGAGAAGTGACTTTCCTTTGGCGACTAGGTGAATAGAGATAGCGTGATTGGCAATTTTTAGATTATCAGTTTTTATGAAATTCTAAAATTATATTTATAAATCTAGGTAGCTACTGAGATCCTAAAGTTATTTATGGTGTATACATATAGCAATAAATAGTTATGTATGTAAGGAATGATGTCATATCTATAAATCCCTATTGAAAGAAATCCTGTCATATATAAACAAGCTTTGAACGATAGAACTTTGGTTTGGTATGTGTGGGTATATATATGTATAAGCTGTAAAATAGCTCTGGGAAAAATAAAATAAAATAAAATAGCTCTGGGATACATAAGTATGTATTTATACATATCTATGCAGCATATGGGACTTCCCTGGTGGTTCAGCAGTAAAGAATCCACCTGCAATGCAGGAGACATGGGTTTGATCCCTGGGTCAGGAAGATCCCCTGGAGGAGAAACTGGCAACTCATTCCAATATTCTTGCCTGGAGAATCCCATGGACAGAAGAGCATGGTGAGCTACAGTTCATTGGGTCACAAAGAGTCAGACACAACTGAGCAACTAAGCACACACATAGGCAGTATATATAGTCTGAGGGCTTTTTGAGCATTTCTGAAAATGTATATATATGGGTTATATGTACACATACATATATACATGGGATGAGGGATAGCATCTAGAACTCAGGATTTGGGAATTGGTTCAAGTCCCAGGCCTGCCACTCCATATGTACCTGGTCATACGCATAGGAAGATGGTACACATTATAATAGGAAAGGTGGAATAAAACAATCCTCAGACCTTATTGACATTGGCTGGACTTGACTCCCCTGGGAAGAACCATAATTATGGGTGTGGTGTGGTAGGAACATGAAGGGAGCTAGCAGGAAGCTGGAGGCCTGAGCTAGCAGATGAGAACACTTGAGGGGAGGGGGAGAAAAGGCAGTTGCACTCACGGTTATAAAGGCAAGGCCAAAGTGCATGTCAGTTTGCTTGGGGCACAGAGGGAAAGGAGCCTAACGAACCGGGAATGTCAGGGAGGAGTCATGGTGGAATTCTCTTGATCTTGAAGGATGCACATGTGACCACAGGGGTGAGGGAAAACACTTCAAGATTTAGAAATAGCATCTACAAAGGCATGAGAATGCAAGGTGTGTGCTGATGACGGTGAGATGTCTGGGATGGCCTGAGCTTAAAGTGATGGAGATGAGACTGGAAAAGAGGATGGGAGTCTGATGGAGAAGGGCTGATGTACAGCATTCATAACCAGGGCTTCCCTGGTGGCTCAGAGGTTAAAGCGTCTGCCTGCAATGCAGGAGACCTGGGTTCGATCCCTGGGTCGGGAAGATCCCCTGGAGAAGGAAATGGCAACCCACTCCAGTATTCTTGCCTGGAGAATCCCATGGACGGAGGAGCCTGGTGGTCTACAGATCACGGGGTTTCAAAGAGTCGGACACAACTGAGCGACTTCACTTTTCACAGTACTCATAAGTGAGCACTTTATCCTACTGGTGAGGGGACACTAGAAGTTTTAAGGGAGTTATAAAATCAAACTTAGTTTTGAGAGTAGTCAGTCTGACAGCCAAGAGAGTTCAGTCTGGAAGGGGAGTGCTGGAAGAAGGTTGTTTCAGGAGGCCAAGCAGGAGATGATGGTGGCTGAGGCAGTGGAAATGGAGAAAAGGAGGCAAAGTGAATTCTGGAGCCTGTGTGGCTAGAATTGGTAGGACTTTGGGGCAAGAGCGAGAAGGAAGAAATAGATGACTCAGGTTTCTAGCTTAATTGGCTAGGCAGAAGTTTACGGTCCTGACAGAGACAGAAAATGCAGAAAAACAGGTAACTCTGAGTGGTGAGAGTCCTGTTTTGGACATATTGCTTGGAGGTGATTACAGGACAGCCAGATAAATACCTCTAGTCTAAGGTGGAGTAAAAGGAATTCATACTGCCCCCGCCCCAAACACACACAAATCTACAGGGCCTCCACTAACTAGATAAGAAGTACTAGGAACCCATACCAGAGAAATACTGACAAACCCTCATACACAGCACCTGGTCCTGCTCAGATCTCTTTCCTGTTCCACCCTCGCAGCTCTCCCTGCTGCAGTCACACTGGCCTCTCTACAGTCTCTTGAGCATGCCAAGCATTCTCCCATCTCAGGGCCTCAGCTGCTTAGCTGTTCTGCCTCATTCTTCTCTGTTTTCTTATTTTATGTGTTTTGCTTTTTCCCTATGAGAACATACATACTCCACAGGAGCAGGGATCCTTGTTCACTGATATATTTCAAGTACTTAAAACCATGTCAAGCACACTATAAGTTTTTAATGAATATTTGTTAAATGAATTTTAAAGCAAGACCACTTAAAAATGAGGACCAAAATTTCATGGTGAATTTATCTTTAAATACAGAAACAAAAATATTAGAGTATTTTAATGCATATTTCATAAAATACGGTTTATAATTACAGCTACTTTAATCTTAGAGCAAAGAAGGAGCCAAATGTTTCTTATTTGGGAGGGTGTAGACTTTTTCTGACAAAATTATTTGATAGTATGATATAACTTTGACCAATTCTTACTTGACTTTTATGGTATGACCTAAAAGAGGGTCATCTTTTGCAAAACTATTTGAGGCTTTATCAATTTTTCCCAGGTACTTCTCTTAGTTTATAATAAATAAACAAAATTTTAATAGAGATATAATGTATGTATAGTGAAAGACTCATGTCTGACGTGTACCATTCCATTAGTTGTAGGAATACATATCAAGACAGACAATTAACCTCACCCCAGAAAACTCTTTCATACACCTTCCTACTCCCTCCATAAGCAATCACTGATCTGATTTCTACCACCACAGGTTTCTTTTTCTACTCTAGAAGTGCAAATAATTGGGTTCATGCAGTATATATAGTTTTTGTGTGTTGGTCTCCTTTCATTGAGAATATGTATTTTTGAGATCCATCCATGTCGTTGCACATATCTGCAACTCATTTCTTTTTATTCCTTAGTAGTATTCCAAGGGCTTCTCTTATATTTTGAAAGACTCATTCTCTTATTGACTTTGAGGATTTTCTGAATTGATACTTGCTCTATCCAACGACGACTTTGCATGTAGTTCAAGTAGTTCTTTTTCACTTTGAAAAAGATGAAGTTCTATATTTCTATAAGACTTACAGCTTTACTTTGCCGTTAATTTCCATTGTACTTGTAGTGATTATCAAATATATATCAAACAATGCATGAGAAACTGACCAAAAATTGTAAGTAGTTAGACATGACCAGTAAAAAATGAAGGTTTGGAGTAGAATCTAATTTTTTAAATGCTCACTTTATTAGTGAATATTTTCATGTTTTGATAACTTTTGCTTCACAAAGCATTCAGGTAAACATAGACATCAGAATAATAACACTCATACCAAAGGCCCTCCTTCCGTGTGTGTGTGTGTGTGTGTGTGTGTGTGTGTGTATACACATGCACAACACATACAAGTCCATGGGCGTGAACTGCGGGATCACTTATGTATACACATTTACTAGTTGGTTGTTATTGTCCATCTGAGACTATAAATGTAGACAAAGCAAGTATTAACAATTTGATTCATAAATAGTTATTTGATTCAATTATATGAAATCGCCAATATTTGAGCATTGCTCAAATTGCTCTAAAACCAGCAATTTCATGTGGTTCAGCTTCATGGTTTTTATACTGTAAGTTGCCACCCATTAATGAGTAATGAAATCAGTTTAATAGATTGGGATCAACATTTTTAAAAAATGATAGACCAGAAAATATCAGAGGGCATCTCACTGTGAGAATAGATATTGTTTGGTGAACCTTTTCTTTCAGTAATGGGTGCATGTATCATGTCATTTAGAATACTGATTTGGATGCTTCAAAAAGACAAAATAGTGAAGACTTCAACAGGAAAGGCTGATTTTAGTTTCCTGGTAAGTGTGGGTTTGTAGTTTGTCCAGAGCAGTAAGTAGACAGTTGTGTTGCACAGAGCCATGCAGGCACTCAGGTCCATTCCACATGGTGGTTGCACTGTCTCCTTGATCTTGTCCTCATCCATTTGGTTGAAGCTGGTTGATGGCTACAACATCTTCATTCCAGTCTACTTGAAAGGATAAAAAGCAAAGTGATGGCTAATATCCTTTTAGAGATATGAGGAAAATATCACTTCTGCTCAAAATCCAATGATTTCAACTTAGTCCAGCAGTTCCACTTAAGCAAGCCTTTCTGTGGATAGATGAGGGCCTGGGGTTCCTAAGCACTCTTCTCCTCTCTGTGCAAGTTTGCCCTTCAATAAACCCTATTTTATATCTTCACTACAAAGCACTGCGTAGATAAATGCTAAGCCCTGATATTGTTATGGCTTATGATTTTTTAAAAGATTGAAAATCTCTAGATAGTCTAGTTGATCTTAGTGTCAAGTGACAGAATTATTAATGCTTCGTCCCAATACTTCTGCCTGACTTACTCTAATAATGGAGAATAAAATAAAAATTAACTAACCCCTAGATCAGTTCTACAAATTATAAAAATTGAGCAACTATAAACATATTGCCTGGAAACGCACTCCAATACTCTTGCCTAGAAAATTCCATGAATGGAGGAGCCTGGTGGGCTACAGTCCATGGAGTCACAAAGAGTCAGACACGACTGAGCAACTTCACTTTCTTTCACTTAAACGTATTGCCACATTTGCTTCATTATTCTCTATTGTATGCATTTATTTTCCTGAATCATTTAACAATTACAGACACAAAGTTCTTTTACCTCCAAATGTTTCAGTGTTTATTTCATAAGAATGAGGGCATTCCCTTAAATAAGCACAGTAACACTGATGCAATACCATTTAAATGCACAACTCAGCTTGGGGCTTGAATTCAGGGGCTAGAACTTGAACCCAGCCAAAACCCAGACTGGGTCTTGTGAATCCATGGTCTTTTAATCGAGATCATATACCTGGTCTGAGGATTTAATGAAGCTTAGGTTCTTTATGTTTCATTGCAGAAAGAATTCAGTGAGAGACAAAGTGATAGGTAAGAAGTAGACTTATTTAGAAAGAAACACACTCCACAGACAGATGCAGTCTGTTTCAAAAGGTGAAACTGGTGTTGGGAGGAACATACTTCACAGGCAGGTATAGGTCATCTTGGAAGGTGACAGGCCCCAAAATATGGGGTGATTAGTTTTTATGGGCTGGATAATTTCATAGGCTAATGAATAGGAGGATTATTCCAACTATATTGGGGAAGGGGCAGACAGTTCCTAGAATTGGGGAACCACCCACTTTTTGGCCTTTTATGGTCAGCCTCAGAATTGTCATGGCACCTGTGGGTGTGCCATTTAGCATATGCTAATATATTACAACTTATGACCAACCTAGACAGCATATTCAAAAGCAGAGACATTACTTTACCAACAAAGGTCCGTCTAGTGAACGCTATGGTTTTTCCAGTAGTCATATATGGATGTGAGAGTTGGACTATAAAGAAAGCTGAACACTGAAGAATGGATGCTTTTGAACTGTGGTGTTGGAGAAGACTCTTGAGAGTCCCTTGGGTTGCAAGGAGATCCACCAGTCCATCCTAAAGGAAATCAGTCCCGAATATTCATTGGAAGGGCTGATACTGAAGCTGAAACTCCAATACTTTAGCCACCTGATTTGAAGACCTGACTCATTTGAAAAGACCCTGATGCTGGGAAAGATTGAAGGCAGGAGGAGAAGGGGATGACAGAGGATGAGATGGTTGGATGGCATTACCAACTCAATGGACATGAGTTTGAGTAATCTCTGGGAGTTGGTGATGGACAGGGAGGCCTGGTGTACTGCAGTCCATGGGGCTGCAAAGAGTCAGACACTACTGAGCAAATGAACTACACTGAACTGAATGTATTACAATGAGGCTCAAGGTCTACTGGAAGTCAAATCATCCGTCTTTGTTGGCCTAATTGTTGCTAACCAGTTTTGTTTGTGTCCTCAGTGGTTATGTCATTCTTTTAAAGGCTCTGCCCTGCCCCTACCACCCCTGTTCTATTGTTATCTAATAAACAGTGTGTATTAAAATTTTGCCAAGTATCCTGATAATATTTGTGGTGCCAATCTCTCCTATCTCTTCTCTCCCACATCACATTCCTATCCAGGATCCAACGCACGGTCATGAATTAGTTATCATGTTTGCCAAAAATTAAACCAAAATTTTAGATCCCACACTGTTCTGTATAGCCTCTAGACTCCTCTCTTTCCTGATAATGTCTTATACTGTACTTGGGCTGTTTGTTTTCTTTTCATGGAGTTGGTGAAGAAGGACCTTAGAAGTTGTAACCATGCAGTCAGATCAAGCCTTGAGATAGAGTCAGAATTCAAAGATATTAATATCTGTATAATGTGTGGCTCCATGAGATAAGAAATGCAGGAGATTTCCATGGAGTCCAGAGGTCCTTAGACTTGCTAGAAAGACATTTACATTTCTAAAGAGCCAAATAGACTTTCTAAAATAAAATAGACTTTCCCAGATAGGTTGGAGAATTAGGTAATGGTAACTTGACCACACCTTTCTTTAAACTGTGTAGACAAAAACTAAGTATACAGGCTCAGGATGGCAATTAAGGCCATAACAAAAATTCGCCTGGAACCTGTAGCTCCAGCCCGCAAACCTCACCAATATCTCCAGACCATGAACAACTCTGTCAAAATCTGCAAGGAAGGGAGGCCAAAATTTTAAAGATGACATATTTCCTTAGTGAGTTGAAAAGAGAGATATATATGTATAGATATGAAATGTATGTGTATTAGTCACTCAGTCGTGTTCAACTCTTTGCAACCCCATGGACTGTAGCCTGCCAGGCTCTTCTGTCCATGAAATTCTCCAGGCAAGAATACTAGACTGGGTGGCCAGTTCCTGCTCCACAGTAGATATGAAATATATCAAACTAAAATATTAGAAATAATCTGTAAAAAAAAAATCTGTATGTTAAGAATATCGTGTTTAAGAGAATTGGGGACTTTAAACTATCTCATAGATTAATCCTACAGATTTAGAGTAAAATGAATGTAGACGTGATTTTAGGTTGAAATTTTACTAAGGTTGTTAACAATATTAGAATAGTCAAAAGAATGTAAGATTCACCATATTTACAAGTTTAATTTATTATTAGCTTTATAAGGTTTAAGATCTCATTTATAAAATTAAGGCTTATTTATTAGTCAGAGAATTGTAGCTCTTTAAAGGAAGTAGAACACATTAAATGTATCAATGCATTTGAGATATTTATAGGAATTTAATTTACTATGTTTGTGAATAATACAAAACATTTTAATCAAAGGCCACTTCAGAGTGATTATTAAAGTTTGTCAGAGGAATACACAGATTATTATAATCCGTAACTTGAACTTAAAGTTTAGTAATTGGGTTTTAAATTTTGTAACCTTAGTAACTTGAATATCAATTTTTAAAAGTAAAGTAACTTGTGTAACGTTTTTGGTGCTCAAAAGCCATCCTTAGAGAGCCTGAAATCCCACATTTACAGAAGTGATCTCCTTGCTGGTAACAAGTTCGTGCTGCCAGTGGGAGGCTTCACATGTGACTGGCGGCCCCTCCCTGGAGGCCCATTTGGCTCACCAGTGGCAGAAACTGCTCTTACCAAAGAGCCACGCTGTGAAGAGCCCATAGGTTTCTCCATCACGATCATGGTCAACTAGGGCCTTCATTATTACAGGAACCTATCCTTAGGAAATATTTTTACTTTCACCCTTCCTGAGTGCCTTCTGGCTTGCCAAGTGAAACATGTTTCATAATTTTAGTTATTTCTGATTGAGATAAAACTAACTCAGACCTTGCTTGGTCTTCTATAGTATTTTTCATTCAGACACATGTTTATTAAAAGTAGTCACCTACTTTTATTGGTTTAGTGTTGCCTCCATAAAATGAGGGGCTTCCCAGGTGTTGCAATTAGTAAAGAATCCACCTGCCAATGCAGGAGACACAAGTTTGATTCCTGGGTCAGGAAGATCCTCCAGAGAAGGAAATGGCAACCCACTCCAGTACTCTTGCCTGGGAAATCCCATGGAAGTCCATGGGGTCACAAGAGTTGGACATGACTATGCACTCACACACACACGCACCATAAAATGATGCATATTTACTACTGCCCTACTTCACGAAACTCTTGTCTGATTCTGTTCATTTTCACTTTGGCCTGCTCTTGTTTCATCCATCCCACAGAAGGTATCCAGTCCCTCACTCTAGGTCTCGGGTTTTGGATACAGGTTACATAGCCCCAGGGGATAGGTTGGTAATGAGAGACGAGCCTGGTCCTAAGACTCTTGCACATGCTGATTCTTGGGGTGCTTCTTCCCATATTCTGAGTTTCCCATCTTCCTCCTGTACTTCATCCTCCATCATCCCCCACTTCCCAGTCTATAGGAAGACCCATCTGATCAAACTATGTCCAACTCTTTGTTTCTCCACTTTGATAGATGGCATCTGTGAGTCTTTGTTTCTGTCTCTGTGTGACTCAACGAGGGAAAACCGCCCCTTGGGTAATAGTGAGAGAGCAAACAAAAAGGGAAACAAGCAGAAATATATAGAGAGCTATGATCCTGCCACATTGGAAAAGATTCATTTTATTTCATCTTATTTTTTCCTTTTAATGGAGAAAGGGAGTATAAGTTTGAGGAAGATGGACAGAAAGACCAATTTTTTCCCAAAGTGCAAGCTATGCATTTGAATTCTGTTATTAACTGTGTAACCACAAGTAAGTCATCAACATGTCTAAGCCTCAATGTCCTCATCAGTAAAATGGGATTAAAAAATCATCCTTGCTTCATAGAGTTGCTATGAAGACTAAGGAGAAATTTCTTGTAAAGTACTTCGAATAGTACCTGGCACTTCAATAAGCCTTAACTATTGTTATCATTATCACTGTCAGCAATGTGATTGTTTCCATGCTAACCTAGTGGGCTAGAAAAGACTGGTGATACCATGTAAAAACTTCAGCCAGAAAATTCAAGAAACCTGCAAGTCAAATTACCCCACTACAGTACAGCCACAGCCTGGTCTCAAATAACTGCCCAGGGGAATCTTGTGAGCTGTGCCTTCACTGTGATTCCAGGAAAACTAAGAACAGAGTGTCTGATGCACACTTTGTACTGTCTCTCCATTTTTCATAGCAAACTCACAAAGTGTAGGTCAAAAGCATCTTTATGAAATGAGTGTGCTTCTGAAAAGTTAAAAACTTAAAAAAAATTCAATTCAATAGCAAATGCCTGATATATCTGTTTCCACTTCTGAGATCATTAGCTTTAACTCCCTTAGTGTGCAGAAACCTGTCCATTATTTAAAGATCCAACAATAAGTCTTTTTGTGAAGTGAAGAACTCTATCCCTGATCTTCATCATCTTATTTTCCTAAAAAGAAAAGTCTTTCCTGTCCAATAAACAGTTAACTCCAAGTAACAGTTGTGCTTTTTATCCATTCTTCTTAGGAGAATGAGATTAATTCAGTTACCAGAGATTGCATTTGCACATTTTTCCTAGAGCCATAGGGTACATTTTTGGCTTTGCAGATAGTTAAGGGTAGATCCTTTTTGCTTTCTTTCTTTTTGTCAAAAGATGATCCCCTTTTCAACAACCCCCAACCTCCAGTCAAACACCCAACAACAGCAGACTGTATCACTTGAAAAACGTTAAATACCTCTGTTACTCTTTTTTTTTTTTCCTGAACCCCATTTCTACTAGATCAGCATATTACATTATTTGAGAAGATGCAGTTCAGTGTCATTCTGAACCAAACCGGGGGGAAGTGCTTACACACTAGAGGAGTGTGAACTGCTGCACCAAAAATACCAGTGCTTACAAAGCCAGGTTCCCGCAGGCCCAGTGCCTGGAGCTGACAGTGTAAATTCTTGCCAGTATAAAGCATCTCTGCAAAGGGATTAATCCTGCAGGGGCTGGGGGTGCTGGAGGAGCATTTGTTTGCTGAGACAAAAATCCTTCAAGTTAATTAGTGTTTTGGAAAAGTCAACATTAAACAATAACAATCATGGTCGACAGGAGGGCTTGACTTATGTTTCTCATGGATCAGAAGGGAGGGAACAAAAGCCTGGATGAAGGAGAAGCCTCACTGTCTCGGTAGATCTATTAATACTACAGTACAGAGGCACTTCGTCAGTAGTCATGACAGTAAGCTCCTCCAAAGCTCTGAGTAGACTAGCTAATCTTTCTTTGCAGCAAATCACTTAAAGCAAATATTTACTGAGCACCTACTAGGTACAAAGTCCTGTGCTTAACAAATTACATGGTAGTTCCAGAGATGTATTTTCCTCATTCTTCACATACATTTAATGAAAGATATGTCTTAATACTTCAAATTAATCCACTTTGTGTATACCTTCTGCAGTATGTGTCAAGTGGTTATTCTTAAACACTTCTACAACTCAGTATATTTGGGCTGTCCTAGATTTTGGGACATTGAACTTTTATACAACCTGCCCTTTGATTTTTTTTTTTAACATTGATACCCCTAAACCATCTATATTACATATTAAATTTAAAACTTCCTTCATTAGCCAGTGAATGAGCATTTAAATTTCTGCCTGCACTGCTAGTCTATTAATAGCTTAATTCTGGCACAGTATCTGTCTTTGTGTGTCCAGTGCTGTTTTGCAATTATTTGAATGATTCTTTTGCATTTTACTCTTATTTTATAAATTAAGTTCTAAGTGGGGGGAAAAAAAGTGAAAAGAAAAGTAGAGCTCAAAAACAACATAATGGATAAAGATGGAAATTATTAGGAATACTAAAAGCAGAACATTTTTAGCTTCAATCTCATGTGCATTGATTTTAAGCCAATATTTTGTGTGTTTGAATGGGAGGAACAAAATTAAACAACATGCATGAAAGCTGGAAATAATTTGAAGAGTGTATCTGATGGAAAAGATATAATTAAATATTTTGTCATTTTTCTGGCATATAAGATGATTATGCTTTCAAATATTCAACTGTGTATAAAGATTATAGGCATGCTCTCTGTACATGAGGAAGACTGCCTACAAAGAACCTGGCCTATAAATCTTTTGTAGAGTAAAGGAGTCATTTTAACAAATGAAAATTCTTGTTGGTGGAATCAGTACCAAGTTTGCTTCTTGTCCCTCTCAAAACTCAAGTCAAATGTGCTCTTACAAAAAGGAAAAAAAAAAAAAAAAGTAAGAGCAAAGACACTGGGAGGGGTAGGTCACCCACAGATGAGAGTTTTCAAGAGATTTCTGGAAGAGGAGAAGAGAAGCAACACAGGAAACATGTAAAGGAGAGTGGGAAGCAGAAGCTGCTCCAAGACAAGGCTCTTCCTGTCTTTTGTAAAAGCTTAAATGAATTGAAGAGACTTTGTAAAGTGCCTTTAATAGCAATAAAACAAGGGGGGATGGGGTGGTGAGTGATTTCTTCCTGAATAAGACGAGGTCAAGAGATCAAAGATTAGATGCTTCAGGGATAGAGAACAAAAAATCCCTCTGGCCTTGAGGAGGGAGCAAGGTCAGAAAGGCAGAGGGTTATTGCACGGTGCCCCTAGGTCAACTGGACACCCCCTCCTCCCCCGCCCCCTAAGTACCAGAGTCCCAACATTGAGCAAAGAGTCTTTGACTCCTGGCATAGAGGCAGAAAGCCACTGAACCTCATAGGGCCACAGTTTCCAACCAGAACAGAGGTCTCTGATGCTGACTCCAATTGCCATGCAAACCCACTGTGAGCCATGCACAAAATCTGATATAATTGTATTGGAACAAGATAAAAAAAATTTTTTTAAATAGACATTTTTTAACACATGTGTCTTTTGTTAAGATCACAATTTCTACATTAAGAGGAGCAAGATGAATTGTGCTTGTACCTTGAAAAATAGTAACTTTGAGTATCCTATAAACCTACAAGATAGAGTTTTTAGTCAAAGGGACCTTTGACTGAAAGGCCTAAAATTTAAAGAAGTTAGTAGTTATCTGCTTAGAATGAGGTTGCCTTCCAGGAACTTGTCCTCTCCCTCTAAGCACCACCCATCCCTACTAGGTACTGTGGTATTCTCCCTAAGTTTCTCTGCCGTGTATCAAATACATTTGTCAAGGAGGAAAATATTTTCCCTATCCTTCTAAGTTCTGGCTGGTCTAGAATTAAATTGACATGAGATAGATTAACAGGAGAAAGTCAAACAAAAGTTTAATAATATGTATAAATGGGAGAAATCCAGGAAAACTGAGTAATTCACCAAAATGGCAAAGGCTTTACCTTAAACACCATCTTCAGTTAAAGGCAAAAGAGAATGTTGGGGGTAGTGGCTAGGGACTAGAAAGGAGAGAAAGACAATTCACATGAAGATGGAAAAGCAAATATATTTTTTACTACAACACACTATCATTTCAATATCATGATCCTTTGGAGAATTTTCCTAGCAAGAAGTCCACTTAGATTCTTCTTTCTCAAACCCATGCGACCTTTTAATTTGTTTCAGATTGTTTTTGCATAGCTAATTTATTCATATGATTCAAAAACAAAAATGATATAACAGTTGTGTGGTGAAAAGTCTTTCACTCACACCTATCCCATCTGCTTCATACTGAGACCATATTTTTTGTTTTGTTTTGTTGGTGCAGTTGTTTTTTAATCTGCTTTTCTCCCCCTCAAGTTTCTGAATTGCCTTTCTTTTTGTGGCAAGAAGGAATACATACATTCTTCACAATATATCATGCATTTCACAGTTTCTTATTCCTTTTTTCTGTTGCTTAGAATAGATAGCTCTACTTATATGAGGTCCTAAAGTGGTCAAATTCATAGAAACAGAAAGTGGAATGGTGTTTTCCAGGGGCTGGGGGAGTGGGGAGGGAAAGAGGGAGCTGCTCAGTTTCCAAGTTGGCAAGAGGAGAAAATTCTGGGGATTGGTTGCACAGCAATGTGAATACGCTTCAAACTACTGTACTATACACTTAGAAATGGTTAAGATGGTAAATTTTATGTTATGCATACTTTACAACAATTAAAAATAGAATTTTGTAAAAGGTTGAAAAGCAAAACAAATGTTTTACTAGCCTTCACTAAGTTCTGTGGAAGTTAGGACTCTAGGTTTGAATAATAACTACAATAATTAAGATTTAATTGCAACTATTAATTATTAAACTAAACATTTACTTAGTTACAGTATCTCATTCAATCCTTAAAGTAACAACCTAAGGTAGGCATCACTATCTGTGTTTTAAGATAAGAGGATTCCCAAATGTGCCAGGGCCATCAAATGATCTCCCACACTTTAGGGTTGCTAGCTGATTGGAGTGGCAGTAAGGAGCAGAAGAAAGAGGGTTAGATTAGCAATCAGGAGCTTGGACATGTCACTTAATTTCAGTGAGTGCCTCACTGAAATTAATTTCAGTGATCAGAGATTTCCTTACTGTGCCTTGAGGAATCCTAGGGGTTTCACAGAGACCCCTTCATTCCCACTCAAAAAGCCGCCTAGGGATGGGTCTCCTGATCTTGGAGAGGTCAAGTGGACAGGGCTAAAGCCTGCCATACTTCCCCTCCAAAATGTTTTCCATTTTGGATATGCACTCTGAAAAATGGGTTCTGCTGCTAAAAGAAATTTGTAAATCACTGGATTAGATTATCTCTAAGGTCCCTCTGAGCTCACTCTTTATGCATAACACTCATTTATTCATTCCAACTTCCTATACATTTTCCCTCTGGGACTTGTGGGTGAGCAGGATCAGCTACATAATTTGCAGGGCTCTGGGCAAAATGAAAATGCAGGGCCTCTTGTTTATAAAGCAGCCCCCCTACCCAATGCCATTCAAGGCATAGAACTTCTTCCTTTCTTCTGTGGTCTTTTTCTTGACTTGTTATGGTGTTTTTTAATTTGCTATTTTATGTCATTCTAAATAAAGAGAAAGTAAATTTTTAAATTACTAGCATAAAATTTACCATTCATTTACGTTGGGCAATGCCAGTTTCAGATGCAAATACAAGAGCGTCTAACTCAAACACACACGCATATGTATTTTGTTCTGGCCAGAACATGGGAACACTGCACAGAACTAAATCAACTGTTTTTATTTCACATCTTAATGTAAAATAAATAATGAACACATTCTACCAAAACTCTCTACCTTCTACTGATAAGTAAGAAAGTACTGGGAAAAAAAGAAGCTGTGGGTTACCCTATCTTTTCCTTTCTTTCTATGTCATAATTTTTATTAGTACTGGTTAGCTAAAACAGGGAAGCAACAGGAATAAGAAAGTCTATGACTGGATTCCTCAGTGGCTGGTGTTTCTAAGAACACCATTACTTTCTATGTTGAGATCAAGTTCCGATAGCCTCTTGGAGCTGTCTGTGCCCCTGCTCACTCATTTGTAGACATAACACCTTGTACTTATTTTGACTCTCACTGAACTCCCCCAATGCATGTAGGTCCACTGGAATTCTGTGCTCATGAGGCATTGTGAATGCTCATGAGACATGTGAATACCTTAGAAGGAGGTGGTAAGAAACAGAAGTGGACATGCATACTATATGCATTTCCTCTGTTCAAGCACATGCTCCATTGTCCTATTGGACTTCATTTTAGAATGCAAATTCAATGATGAAATTATTAAGATTTTCAAAACAGCAACAGTAAAGCAGGAAAGCCCAAGTGTGGAGCCCTTCTGAGCAGGAACCCTGTACAAATACACATCACATATCCAGAATCTGATCCTGTGGGTGGGGGTAGAGCATGAATATTTTGATAGGCAAGTACTTTCTTCTTTGGGCATGTTAGTGGAAGCAGTTACAGTGGGCATTACTACCATTCGTCAATATTCAGTTCTCTTCTTCTCATCCATCTTGAAGTATGTCCACAAGACTCTGGTTCATAAGGTGTGTGTAAAACAACTTGTCTCTTCTGGGCAGAAGTATGTAAGAGCTGGTGAGCTAATTAATAATTAATTAATTATCTCAGTTTCCTCCACAGTGGCCAACACTGTCCAGATGGTGGAAGCTGCAACAACCTGGGTCCCTGAGTAGGAACAATGTGAAGCAGAATCCCTACCCACCCACTTCCCTTTTGCCAAACCAG
Source organism: Bos javanicus (assembly GCF_032452875.1). Taxonomy (NCBI): domain Eukaryota; kingdom Metazoa; phylum Chordata; class Mammalia; order Artiodactyla; family Bovidae; genus Bos; species Bos javanicus. Next base: position 30,415,087 of record NC_083878.1, on the reverse strand, counting down.
AGTAGAAATATAGGCAGAGCAAGAAATAAACATTTATCATAAACTGAGGGGCTGCTTGCTATTGCCCAAACTAATAGTGGATTTTTTGTTTGTTTTTCCTTCTATTAGTAGAATGTAGCACGTATCACTATGCATACGTGCGTTGGTTGCTCAGTTGCTCAGTCATGTCCAACTCTTTGCAACCCATGGACTATAGCCTGCCAAGCTCCTCTGTCTATGGCATTCTCCAGGCAAAAATACTGGAGTGGGTTTGCCATGCCTTCCTCCAGGGGATCTTCCTAGGGACCCAGGGATCAAACCTGTGTCTCTTGCATTGGCAGGCAAGTTCTTTACCACTGTGCCACCTGGGAAGTCCCATGCATCACTATACCATAACTTAAAATTATCTTTGGAATAACCATAAAATGTATATTAAAACAATAAAATCTATAGCTTTTTTAAAAGGTGCCTGCATGTAAGTTGCTTCAGTCGTGTCTGACTTTCTGTGACCCCATGGACCGTAGCTTACCAGGCTTCTTTGTCCATGGGATTCTCCAAGCAAGAAGACTGGAGTGGGTTGCCATTTCCTCCTCTAGGGGATCTTCCCAAACCAGGGATCGAATCTGTGTCTCTTACATCTCCTGCACTGGCAGGCAGGTGACTCAGTTTTTTTTTTTCCCCTTGAAGTAGTAGAAATTACCCTTGATACATTTTGTGGGTATTTGTTGAGTATTTAATCATCATTAATTTTCATATGTGCATTATTTAAAGGGCAAAACACATGGGTAAAATTCTAAAGGTTGAACCTAGTTTTCCTTTGTATACTGGGAGCTCCACTCCCAGCATAGCCCAGAGTCCCTGTAATATCTCAAAGTCTATAATTCATGCTACTGGCAAAGCCTTTTCTCTTTTTAGCAAACTTTGACAAATAGAAAAGATAATAACTCTACTGAATCTTATCTCTTGCCTTACCTCCTGTAGTGACGTGATCAGGATAGGTATTTCCTCAAAAAGGATACAAAGAAAAACAAAAATTTGGACAACCAGGACCTGAGTAACAATAAATACCTGAAATTTTCCCAAAGATATCACATGTGTGATGATTTTATAGTTCATATTAAGTTCCTCATCTTTCTCTGATCTGGAGTTAACATACTCCATTACTGGAGAGAGCTATTTATAAGAAGGGTGGATTATGGAAAACTCATTTTTAAAGCAACTACAAAAACTGGCATCAGAAATATGTGGTGGATTCAGAATGAATGCTCAGAGCAGATGAAAAGCCAATGAGTGCAAAGGTCTGAGCAGCAAATTAATAATTTTTTTGTTAGTCTTGATATTTGATGTCAAATAAATTTCAATGAACTAAGTCTGCAATTTCTTTCTTAGAGCAAATATGAAATCTACTCTCTATTGAATTTCACAGGAGGAAAAGAAATATACTGCATTATTTAAAATGCTAATTCTGAGATTCAGTTATTTGAAGGCTTGGAGAATTCCAAGTAAACTCAATATATTTGGAAATACCTGGTCACTAGCACTTGGAAACAATATTTTCTGGCTTGACTATCTTTAAGTGACCCTGAAGTTTTATTATGGGCAGAACTGTGCAATTTTGTGAGTACAAATATGAATAGATGGCTACAAGTTTGGAGTATCTGAAGTCCCTGTACGAATCTAGGAGGTATGCCCAGCCTATTGCCCAGCAGCCTCACCTCAGTGTAACTTTGCTTTTCTTCATCAACTGCATATGCAGTAAATCCCAAGAGGTACAAAAATTCTCTTTTTGTGTCTGTGAAAAGAGCCCTGCAAAGACAAATAGTCTTTAGTCCTAAAGTTGTTGAAGAAATGTGACAAATCTAAGGAAGTAAGTGATCTTAGACTGAAAATAATTTGGGATTAATTATAGCCCATTGTCAAAATCTCTAGTTTTTTTCAGGTTGATAAATGATGTGATGAGTCTCCCATATACCTCCAAAGAGAGAGAGGAGAGAGAGAATAAATTTAGTTTATAAGAGTATTTTAGCAAATTCCAAGGCAGAGCACAACTACTTTTCTTTTCTTTTAAAAAAATAATTTATTTATTTTAATTGGAGGCTAATTATTTTATAATATTGTAGTGGTTTCTGCCATACATTGACATGAATCAGCCATGGGTGTACATGTGTTCCCCATCCTGAACCCCTCTCACACCTCCCTCCCCATCCCATCCCTCAGGATCATCCCTGTGCACCAACCCTGAGCACCCTGTCTCATGCATCAAACCTGGACTGGCGATCTGTTTCACATATGATAATATACATGTTTCAGTGCTGTTCTCTCAAATCATCCCACCTTCACCTTCTTCCACAGAGTCCAAAAGTCTGTTCTTTACATCTGTGTCTTTTTTGCTGTCTCACATATAGGGTCATCATTACCATCTTTCTAAATTCCATATATATGCATTAATGTACTGTATTAGTGTTTTTCTTTCTGACAATTCACTGTATAATAGGCTCCAGTTTCATCCACTTCATTAGAACTGATTCAAATGAATTCTTTTTAATAGCTGAGTAATATTCCATTGGGTATATGTACCACTGCTTTCTTATCCATTCATCTGCTGATGGACATCTAGGTTGCTTCCATGTCCTGGCTATTGTAAACAGTGCTGTAGTGAACATTGGGGTACACATGCCTCTTTTAATTCTGGTTTCCTTGGTATATATGCCCAGCAGTGGGATTGCTGGGTAGTATGGCAGTTCTATTTCCAGTTTTTAAGGAATCTCCACACTGTTCTCCATAGTGGCTGTACTAGTTTGCATTCTCACCAACAGTGTAAGAGGGTTCCCTTTTCTCCACACCCTCTCCAGCATTTATGGCTTGTAGACTTTTTGATAGCAGCCATTCTGACTGGTGTGAGATGGTACCTCATTGTGGTTTTGATTTGCATTTCTCTGATAATGAGTGATGTTGAGCATCTTCTCATGTGTTTGTTAGCCATCTGTATGTCTTCTTTGGAGAAATGTCTGTTTAGTTTTTTGGCCTATTTTTTGATTGAGTTGTTTATTTTTCCAGAATTGAGCTGCAGGAGTTGCTTGTATATTTGGGGGATGAATTCTTTGTCAGTTGCTTTGTTTGCTATTGTTTTCTCCCATTCTGAAGGCTATCTTTTAATTTTGCTTATAGTTTCCTTCATTGTGCAAAGGCTTTTAAGTTTAATTAGGTCCCATTTGTTTATTTTTGCTTTTATTTCCATTACTGTAGAAGGTGGGTCATAGAGGATCCTTGCCATGATTTATGTCAGAGAGTGTTTTGCCTATGTTCTCCTCTAGGAGTTTTATAGTTTCTGGTCTTACATTTAGATCTTTAATCCATTTTGAGTTTATTTTTGTGTATGGTGTTAGAAAGTGTTCTAGTTTCATTCTTTTACAAGTGGTTGACCAGTTTTCCCAGCACCACTTGTTAAAGAGATTGTCTTTTCTCCATTGTATATTCTTGCCTCCTTTGGCAAAGATAAGGTGTCCATAGGTGCGTGGATTTATCTCTGTGCTTTCTATTTTGTTCCATTGATCTACATTTCTGTCTTTGTGTCAGTACCATACTGTCTTGATGACTGTAGCTTTGTAGTATAGTCTGAAGTCAGGCAGGTTGACTCTTCTAGTTCCATTCTTCTTTTTCAATATTGCTTTGGCTATTCTAGGTTTTTTGTATTTCCATACAAATTGTGAAATTATTTTTTCTAGTTCTCTGAAAAATACCATTGGTAGCTTGATAGGGATTGCATTGAATCTATAGATTGCTTTGGGTAGTATACTCATTTTCACTATATTGATTCTTCTGATTCATGAACATGGTATATTTCTCCATCTATTTTTGTCCTCTTTGTTTTATTGTTTTCTATATATAGGTCTTTTGTTTCCTTAGGTAGATTTATTCCTAAGTATTTTATTCTTTCCATTGCAATAGTGAATGGAATTGTTTCCTTAATTTCTCATTCTGTTTTTTCATTGTTAGTATATAGGAATGCAAGGGATTTCTGTGTGTTACTTTTATCTCCTGCAACTTTACTATATTCATTGATTAGCTCTAGTAATTTTCTGGTGGTGTCTTTAGGGTTTTTTATGTAGAGGATCATTTCATCTGCAAACAGTGAGAGGTTTTACTTTTTCTATTCCAATCTGGATTCCTTTTATTTCTTTTTCTTCTCTGATCACTGTGGCTAAAACTTCCAAAACTATGTTGAATAGTAGTGGTGAGAGTGGTCACCCTTGTCTTGCACAACTAATTTTCAAGTGAGAAATAAAACAATAAAACTTCAGTGACATATGAAAAGCCTTTAACTAGTATTTGAGGAAATGCACGGAAAATAATTTCCTTTTACAGAAATGGAACTCAGGTGAAGGTTTGGAGGTCTGTAGAGGCATCTCTATGAGGCAATAGTGCTATAGCTTCTACTGCTGTAATTGAAGCCACAAAAGGAAAATTTGGTTCAACAGCCTGCATGATGTAATGATAATAGGGAAGGCAGCTTCAGCTCCTTCCCTTTAGCTCCTCTCAAGCTTAAGAAATTCATATAGGGAACTTCCCTGGACTCCACACTCCCAATGCAGGGTGGAGCATGGTTTCAATCCCTGGTCCCGCATGTAGCACAGTGCAGCCAAAAAAAAAAAAAAAAAAATCATACAGGAAACATGTCCTAGCACAGAACTGTTCAGCTCACAGAGAACCTGCCTATATTCAAAGACAGCTACTTTGTTTCAGCAATACCTTTAGTGTTATCATTATGCCAGGAAATGAATAGAGTTGCAAAGGAGACAAAAAGTAGTTGTCAGTCATACTGTTCTTTTTTTTTAAGTATTTATTTGGCTCCACGGGGTCGTAGTATTAGTTGCATCAGGCAAACTCTTAGTTGTAGCATGTGGGATCTAGTTCCCTGACCAGGGATGGAACCTGGGTCCCTTGCATAAGCAGTGCAGAGTCTTAGCCACTGGACTAGAAGGGAAGTCAATCATACTGTTCTTAAAGGAAGCACAAAGTTATGAATGCCTTTGGAGGTTGGTCCTCGGTTTTCTGCTTTCATACTGTATCTTCCTCTATAATCCCCTTTCCACATCTCTCCCAACCCTGATGCTAGATAATCACTAAGAAGGACAGAAGGACCCTGCTGATCTGTGACTTGTCATTCTGTATACACAACACTGTTGAGTAGCTACAAGTGCATCAGCAAAGACTGAATTTTGCAGTTTCAGACCATGTTTATAGTTAATGTTACTTCAGTCATTATGTTGGCCTTCCAAGGTGGCATTAGTGGTAAAGAATCTACCCACAATGCTGGAGACCTGGATTCGATCTCTGGGTTGGGAAGATCCCCTGGAGGAAGGCATGGCAACCCACTCCAGTATTCTTGCCTGGAGAATCCCATGGACGGAGGAGCCTGGTGGGCTACAGTTTACGGGGTCACAGAGTTGGACACAACTGAAGGGATTTTAGCATATATGCCCAGTCATTATGTAAGGTAGGATAGGTTTATTTATTTTAATAGGTTTATAAAAGACTAGTGCTATGGAGAATGCAATGGCACCCCACTGCAGTACTCCTGCCTGGAAAATCCCACGGACAGAGGAGCCTGGTGGGTTACAGTCCATGGAATTGCTGAGGGTTGGACACGACTCAGTGACTTCACTTTCACTTTTCACTTTCGTGCATTGGAGAAGGAAATGGCAACCCACTCCAGTGTTCTTGCCTGGAGAATCCCAGGGACGGGGAGCCTGGTGGGCTGCCGTCTATGGGGTCACACAGAGTCGGACACGACTGAAGTGACTTAGCAGCAGTAGCAGCAGCAGTGCTATGCCAAAGCCTTTGACTGTGTGAATCACAATAAACTGTGGAAAATTCTTCAAGAGATGGGAATACCAGACTACCTGACCTGCCTCTTGAGAAACCTATATGCAGGTCAGGAAGCAACAGTTAGAACTGGACATGGAACAACAGACTGGTTCCAAATAGGAAAAGGAGTACGTCAAGGCTGCATATTGTCACCTTGCTTATTTAACTTCTATGCAGAGTACATCATGAGAAACGCTGGGCTGGAAGAATCACAAGCTGAAATCAAGATTGCCGGGAGAAATATCAATAACCTCAGATATGCAGATGACACCACCCTTATGGCAGAAAGTGAAGAGGAACTCAAAAGCCTCTTGATGAAAGTGAAAGAGGAGAGTGAAAAATTTGGCTTAAAGCTCAGCATTCAGAAAACGAAGATCATGGCATCTGGTCCCATCACTTCATGGGAAATAGAAGGGGAAACAGTGGAAGCAGTGTCAGACCTCTTTTGGGAGGGGCTCCAAAATCACTAGATGGTGATTGCAGCCATGAAATTAAAAGACGCTTACTCCTTGGAAGGAAAGTTATGACCAACCTAGATAGCATATTCAAAAACAGAGACATTACTTTGCCAACAATAGTCTGTCTAGTCAAGGCTATGGTTTTTCCAGTGGTCATGTATGGATGTGAGAGTTGGATTGTGAAGAAAGCTGAGCGCTGAAGAATTGATGCTTTTGAACTGTGGTGTTGGAGAAGAGTCTTGAGAGTCCCTTGGACTGCAAGGAGATCCAACCAGTCCATTCTGAAGGAGATCAGCCCTGGGATTTCTTTGGAAGGAATGATGCTAAAGCTGAAACTCCAATACTTTGGCCACCTCATGTGAAGAGCTGACTCATTGGAAAAGACCCTGATGCTGGGAGGGATTGGGGGCAGGAGGAGAAGGGGACCACAGAGGATGAGATGGCTGGATGGCATACCAACTCGATGGACATGGGTTTGGGCAAACTCCGGGACTTGGTGATAGACAGGGAGGCCTGGCATGCTGCGATTCATGGGGTAGCAAAGAGTTCGACAGGACTGAGTGACTGAACTGAGTACTATATTTAGAAACTCTTCAAAGGTTTGAAAGAACTTAAAACTGCAGTAATTAATTGACTACAATTCATGGGAGAAATTACATCTTGTGGTGGTATTTGGAAATTTGGTTATTTACAGCAAACTCATGACTTGAGGTGTCCTAACAAATATCAAGGGCCTGTGTTTTCTGTGTATACAATTAACCATTTACACATAGGTACTTTACTTCACTCTGTATTTTAAAAACCATTCTCAGTTTGTTTAATGTGTAATTTTCCAGGTAACAAAAAGATTTACAAAGATGCAAGGAGAGAAAGAATCAATATAAATCAACTGTAGCTCAGCTCTGCTGCTGTGTGCCCCTAAGCTTAACAGAACATGAGGGACTTAGAAATTAAGCCACTATTTGAGAGTTTATCTTGTAAAGAAAATACACATCAGCTTGAAGTTCCAAAAAAGTTGGTTTCAAAGACAGTTTCCCTAGTCAAAATGAAGAAATAACTGGAAATCTAATAAATATTTTCCCCAAAGTCAAAGAAGTTGCAGCTTAATCATCAATGTTAATATACTTACAGATAAAAAGTCAATTTCCAGCAGTATGGCAAACTAGTAAACTGGCCAACCCTTCTGGTAAAAATGAATAAAACACAGTAAAATTTACAACCATCTTTTAAAATGTAGAGTGATCTAGCAAGAAAATAAGGAATACATATGCCAAAAACTAAGTGAATGAAGGGTGAGGTGGAACCCAAGGCTGAGCAGTAAAATTGATTTTTTCCTTGAGGGCATTTACTCAACTGGGTAAATTTGAATTTTGGTTGTTACAGCTTCCTAGGTACTAGAAATAAGAGGCAAAGTCCATGGACCCCAAGGGTTGGTGGGAGTGGGAGCATCTGAGACCTAATGAAACTCGGATCTTAAAAGCCTTGACTTACTGTAGTAAAAGAGGAGTAAGAAGAAATCCGTTACCCTCTCCCCTAACCCAGGAGACTGCAAGAAGAATTCTCTGCCTCAAATTTTGCTACTAAGTAAAAAAAAAAAAAAAAAAGACAAACACTCACTTAAGAGTTTGTAACCAAATTCTTCTGGCAACTAGACTTATAACCAGAGTTCACTTAGATGTTAAAGAATCTGCCCATAATTCGGGAGACCTGGGTTTGATCTTGGGTTGGGAAGATCCCCTAGAGAAAGGAATGGTTACCCACTTTAGTATTCTTGCCTGGGAAATCCCATGGACAGAGGAACTTGCAGGCTGGCTACAGTCTGGTGGGTCACAAAGAGTCAGACACAACTGAGTGACTAACACTTTTACTTTCACTTTAGGGCTTCCTTAGTGGCTCAACTGGTAAAGAATCTCCCTGCAATGCAGGAGACCCAGGTTCGATCCCTGGGTCAGGAAGATCTCCTGGAGAAGGGAATGGCAACCCACTCCAGTATTCTTGCCTGGAGAATAACATGGACAGAGGAGCCTGGTGAGCTACTGTCCATGGGGTTGCAAAGAGTTGGACATGACTAAGTGACTAACACTTAACTTAGAAAGTAAAGCTGAGAACTTATTTGGCATTAATTATTCTTAGAATGTACCCTTGTGTACCTTACAGAAGGAAACCTATCTTCACTCCAGCCTCAAAATATTCCCAGAGATAAAATTTTGTAAAATATAATATGTAATCAAAAACTGCAAAATGCAGAAGAAAGTAAGATATTTTGATCAAGAGCCAGTAGAAACTAGAGTTAGTACAATCAAACCATCAAAGACTTCAGATAGAGGATTTATCAGAAATGGAATGTGAAATTTTAAAAATGTAAGGAGGAAAATGAGTAAAGAACAATAATATGAGGAATGACTAAACATATCAGAGAAACAAATCTTATAGAAATGAAATTTGGAAAGTGAAATTATAAGTCAAATGAATGTGTTTAACAAGCAAATTAGATAAAAATAAAGAGAGAATTAGTGAAGGAAAAGGTAGGTAACAAAAATTATGCAAAATTTTGCATAAAGTAACAAAGATATAGAAAATATCAAAGAGAAGGGCTTTCCTGGAAAACTCAGTGGGACTTGAACACATGAAACTTGAATACAGAACCTTTAACCACTATGCAGGAGAAAGAAATGGCAACCCACTCCAGTGTTCTTGCCTGGAGAATCCCAGGGACAGGGGAGCCTGGTGGGCTGCTGTCTATTGGGTCACACAGAGTCGGACACGACTGAAGTGACTTAGCAGCAGCAGCAGCAGTGGTTCAACAAAACTAAACCCTGCTGCTCTCACTTTCTGCACCAAGGTAAAACTCCTTGTTAAACCTCCTAGGCCAAAAGAAATACTCAACACTTCTATATATTTTTATATCCGTACAACTTAACAAGCATTTATTGGGCTTCCCTGGTGGCTCAGTGGCAAAGAATCTGACTGCCAATGCAGGAGACATGGATTTGATCCCTGATCCAGGAAGATCCCACATGCTGAGAAGCAATAAGCCTGTATGTCACAACTATAGTGCTCTAGAGCTGTGGAACTGTGACTATTGAGCAGCAACTTTTGAAGCCTGCATCATAAAGGAAATTCTAAGGATGTATTTCAATGAGAAAGAAAGTGATCCTTTCTTCTATGTAGAGAAAGACCCCAAACAGGTAGATGCCTGAAATGGGTGTGATATATGAGAAGAATAAAAAGCAATGGAAGTAATAAATATGTAGGCAAATATAAACAAGCACTGACTGAATAAAACAGTGATAATAACATGTGTGCTTGTGTGCTCAGTCATGTCCAACTCTTTGTGACACTATGGACTGTAGCCCACTAGGCTCCTCTGTCTGTAGGATTCTCCAGGTGAGAGCATGCATATGCATAGGTTGCCATTTCCTCCTCCAGAGGATCTTCCCAACCCAGGGATCAAACCTGCATCTCTTGCATCTCCTTTGCATTGGCAGGCAGATTCTTTACCATTGAGCCACCTGGGAAGCCCCAATAAGAACATGATAGGATTCAAAACAAGAAGACTACAAATGAACAAAAACAACATATCTCCCCTCTCCTGGGTTCATAAAGACATGCTTTCCATATCATCTTCTTAAATGTTTATTGTTTTCCCTTGATATTTACATGTTTAAGCCACCTGGAATTTATTTTTATGTAAGGTATGACATAAAGTCTCTATTAGTTAGCTTTGCCGCAGTAACAAAAAACCCACACCTCAAAATTTTGGTGACAACATACATGTTTCTTGCTCATATTAATGTCAGCAACTGCAGGTCTGATGCTTCAGCTCTACCGCAGGTGTCTTCTCATTCCAAGCCCTACGTGTATTCTTATTCTGGAACCCAGTCTTGAAAGAATAGCTCCTTTATGGGATATACCATTCTTGTGGGCTTCCCTCATAGCTCAGTTGGTAAAGAATCTGCTGCAATCCAGAAGACCTGGTTTTGATCCCCAGGTTGGAAAGATCCCCTGGGGAAGGGAATGGCAACCCACTCCAGTATTCTTGCCTGGAGAATCCCAAGGACAGAGGAGCCTGGCAGGCTACAGTTCATGGGGTTGCAAGAGTCGGACACAACTTAGTTACTAAACCACCACCACCACCATTCTTGTAGCAGAAGGAAAGAGCAAGACCCTGCTACACTTAATCTGAGTAGATGTGACAGACTCAATGAGATGGAGAACTATACTCCTCCCACAGGAACACACTATAAATCACATGGCAAAGAGTAGGAGTATATAATCCTCTAGCAGAAAAGGATTAAAATATAACTTACAAAGTTCCTCATTCAATTTTTTCCCCATATTATGTCCAAGTGCCCCATTCTGAAGTACAGAAAAACCCTTCTTTCCTCAAGGCTTGCCACGCAGGGTTTGTCCAAAAGCCAAGAGTCTGCATATTTTATGGATCTGGTTCTCTGTCCTCTCATCTACTTTGATTTCTTTCTCCCTGTTTCCAAACCAGATTATCTTATTACTATAGTAAGTCTTCATAGCCGGTAAATCAAACCTACTGTCTTTTTTCAAGAATGTCTTGGCTAGTTTTGGTTCTTTGCACTTCCATAAACATTAGTTGATTTCTGTAAAAACCTGTTGGGTTCTTAAATTAGTTTACCTTGTGTGTATAGATGGGCAGGGAATGTATAGAACAGTTTGGAAATGATTTACATGTTTACAATATTGAGTCTACCAGTTCATTAACATAGTCATTTCAATCTTCTTTAATAGTACTGTTTCATATTTTTCTGGGTAGAGGTCATCATATCTTTTTAGATTTATTCCTAAGTGTGTGGTGCTTTTGATACTTTTGCAAATGATGTATTTCCTTAATTTTGTTTTCATTACTGCTTTTATGGCTTTATTTATTAATTTTTAATTTATGTTTTAGATCCTCTGGATTTTATTTTGGTGTAAAAAAATGAATAGTCATTTTAACTTTACATTTTTTGAAATATTAAGCCATTTGTATCAAGAGTACATCTTGATACATCTCCGCTTTGAATGCCATCTTTATCATACACTGTTTCCATAAATGCCTGAGGTTTTTTTCCCTACTTAGTTTCATGTATCTGGCTCAACCATCAATGAATGATCTTTAGTTATATGTTATTTTCTAGGCTTTGCTTCTTTGCTGGTATATAGGTTTTTCCTTTCTTACCCTTTCTAAATTTTTTCCTATCTCACTACATTTTAACTCTTATTGCTGATGCATAGACATGTTTTTGGTTTTTAAAAATATTGATGTATTTAGCAACCTTGCTAAATTCTTTTATTAATCCTAATAATTTCTTAAGATATTCTTTTGGATTCTATGCTGTACAAAAATATTTAGTTAAGTTCAGTAGCTCAGTCGTGTCCGACTCTTTGCGACCCTATGGACTGCAGTATGCCAGGACTTCCTGTCCATCACCAACTCCCAGAGTTTACTCAAATTCATGTCCATTGAGTTGGTGATACCATCCAACCATCTCATCTTCTGTCATCCCCTTTGCCTCCCACCTTCAATCTTTCCCATCATCAGGGTCTTTTCAAATGAGTCAGTTCTTCACATCAAGTGGCCAAAGTATTGGAGTTTCAGCTTTAGCATCAGTCCTTCCAAAGAACACCCAGGACTGATCTCCTTTAGGATGGACTGGTTGGATCTCCTTGCAGTCCAAGGGACTCTCAAGAGTCTTCTCCAACACCACAATTCAAAAGCATCAATTCTTTGGAGCTCAGTTGGAGCTCAGCTTTCTTCACAGTCCAACTCTCACATCCATACACGACTACTGGAAAAACCATAGCCTTGACTAGATGGACCTTTGTTGGCAAAGTAACGTCTCTGCTTTTTAATATGCTGTCTAGGTTGGTCATGGCTTTTCTTCCAAGGAGCAAGCGTCTTTTAATTTCATGGCTGCAATCACCATCTGCAGTGATTCTGGAGCCCAAAAAATAAAGTCTGACACTGTTTCCACTGTTTCCCCATCTATTTGCCATGCAGTGGCATGGACAGAGGAGCTTGACAGGCTACAGACCATGAGGTCACAAAGATTCGGACATGACTGTGTGACTAACAGTTTTACTTTTCACTTTATACAATTCTTGACTGTGAAGCAAATAGTTTAAGGGTCTCAAAATTATGCATCATGTTTGTTGGAGGGATTTGGGGTAGGATCTGTGTCATTATGGAGAACAGCATTTTCCAAACATGACTGCAATAGTATTTCCAGTTCTACTCGTTATTCTAGAACCTTGCCACTAAGGCACCCACAAAATATGTGAGAGAAGCAGGCTTTGAGAGGAACACAGCCTCAGTTACCAACTGACTGAGCTAGAACCGGACCTGAATTCCTGACCACAGATGGTACACAAGATTTGTTATGCATCATAGAGATTACAGAACCCTCAGATTAAGAAAATTACTTTCTTGGGCTGACAGGGTTTTTTTTCACTTTTAATCATAAGTGGATATTTTATTTTGTCAATTATCATTTGTTTTCATTCTTTCATAAGATAATAAAGACATTTAAGGTTATAAAATTTGTTTATAATACAACCTTAGCCATTTCCTGTAGGCTTTATTATAAATTTCTATTCTATTGTTAATGTCTAAATAAATTGTGATCTCAGGTTTTATTTCCTCTTTGATTCAGAGGCTATTTTGGAAAATATTCTTGAATTTTGAAATGGTTAAGTGTTTCTATTTTGTTATGTTTCTATATTCTTCTGTTGATTTCTAGCTTAACTGAATTGTGGGCAGAGAATTTGGCCTGTAAAATCTTTATGCTCTGGAATCTATTAAGATTTTATTTGAGCCAAGTACATGATCAATTTTTATGGATATTCTGTAAGCAATTGAAAAGAATGTGTTTTTTTTCTGTTTATAGAAACTCTTATGTAAATAAGGATAACATTTATGCTTTAAATGAATGTTCTTTTTATATTTCCATTTGCATATGTTTCTCCCACTCCTCAGAGTAATCTGTTGCCTTAGGTAGGAATTTGGACAGTTACAGCAGAAATAAAAAGAAAAAGTGGTCATCAACGTTCACTTTTTGATCACTAAAATAGGATTTTTAAAAATCTAAAGTAAAACAGTATTCTTTAGAAATCAGGCTTTTACTGGAGAGCAAAGGATTTTCTAAATATCTTATGCTTCATTAGCACATCTGAACCAAGGTCTCAGGGATATACATCCTGAGTGTAAAGTAAACTAAAATAGGAAAAGGAGTACGTCAGGGCTGTATATTGTCATCCTGCTTATTTAACTTTATGCAGAGTACATCTTGAGAAACGCTGGGCTGGAAGAAGCACAAGCTGGAATCAAGATTGCGGGGAGAAATATCAATAACCTCAGATATGCAGATGACACCACCCTTATGGCAGAAAGTGAAGAGGAACTCAAAAGCCTCTTGATGAAAGTGAAAGAGGAGAGTGAAAAAGTTGGCTTAAAGCTCAACATTCAGAAAACGAAGATCATGGCATCTGGTCCCATCACTTCATGGGAAATAGATGGGGAAACAGTATCAGACTGTATTTTTAGGGGCTCCAAAATCACTGCAGATGGTGACTGCAACCATGAAAATAAAAGACGCTTACTCCTTGGAAGGAAAGTTATGACCAACCTAGACAGAATATTCAAAAGCAGAGACATTTCTTTGCCAACAAAGGTCCATCTAGTCAAGGCTATGGTTTTTCCTGTGGTCATGTATGGATGTGAGAGTTGGACTGTGAAGAAAGCTGAGCGCTGAAGAATTGATGCTTTTGAACTGTGGTGTTGGAGAAGACTCTTGAGAGTCCCTTGGACTGCAAGGAGATCCAACCAGTCCATTCTGAAGGAGATCAGCCCTGGGATTTCTTTGGAAGGAATGATGCTAAAGCTGAAACTCCAGTACTTTGGCCATCTCATGCGAAGAGTTGACTCATTGGAAAAGACTCTGATGCTGGGAGGGATTGGGGGCAGGAGGAGAAGGGGACGACAGAGGATGAGATGGCTGGATGGCATCACCGACTCGATGGACGTGAGTTTGAGTGAACTCTGGGTGTTGGTGATGGACAGGAAGGCCTGGCGTGCTGCGAATCATGGGGTCACAAAGAGTCGGACACTAATGAGTGACTGAACTGAACTGAACTGAAGATACTTTATTATGGTTTCTCTTTTTCCTTTTCCTTAATTTTGCTGAGTTGACCAGAACTGTTTCTCACCACTAAGATGAAACTATTTGAACACTTTTAACTTTTCACTTCTTTAATTCTCTCCCTCCACCTCCCCCATTTTGAGATCTTTGTTCTGAATTTAACTTTCATTTGGTTGGCGTACTTCCCAAGCAGTTTCTTTAGAAAGAGCATATGGCTGTTTATTTTCTGTGCCATTGTATGCTGGAAAAAAAAATCTGTTGTTGCTTTCATGTATAATGATATCTTGGCTTAGAATAGGAATCTTGACTTGTGGTCCTTTCTTTCAAATGTCCATGTATGTTGTTTCACTATGTATAGGGTCAAGAAATGCAGATCAGAATCTGAACTTGGCCTGATTATCTTCTCATTTAGGTACCACATCTTTGCTTGAAAACTTGTTAAGATTTCCTCTTTATCCCTCGGGTATAGAAATTCCACTAGGATGTGATCAGATTTGTTTCTTTTTTCCTGAATCCTTCCTGCCACTTTGTGAACCTTTTCAATCTGAAAACTTGTAGTTCAGGAACTTTTTAAAACTTGTTCTTTCATAATTTCATCTTTTACATCTATTCTTTTTTAATCTGGAGCTTTCATGATTCCCATTTTAGGGCTTTCAGATATACCTTTCATCAATCATCTTTTTACTCCTAATGTCCTCCTCTTTTTTTTTTTTTTTTTGGATAATTTTCCTTAGGGATGTGAGATAGTGTCTCTTTTTATATGTTCAGAATACTCATTTCCCTTTCAGCATTGTCCATTTTCTTTTTCACTTCTCTTGATCTTGGGGGGTAACCTTTTATTTGAATATGGTTTTTAAAGTACAGAAAGGTTGCAATAGTGTTAAGATATTCCTCTACCAATTATTTACATTTTGCCCCATTATCTGTGAAATTTTTAAATGGGGAATCATATCTTGAATTTATTTATTCATTTATTCATGAGTAGTTTATAGTATTTCTATAAACTACATTTTATGTTATTATCATGAGTAATTATGTTATGAATGGAATTTTTTCTTTCCATTTTCTAACTGGTCATGATTGGCATATGTGACAGTTGTCAGAGGGATAGCTGTCTAGTGGGCTTCCCAGGTGGCGCTGGGGGGAAAGAACCACCTGCCAGTGCAAGAGACATAAGAGATGTGTGTTTGATCCCCTAGAGGAGGAAATAGCAACCCACTTCAGTATTCTTGCCATGGACAGAGGAGCCTGGCAGTCAATAGTCCATAGGGTTGCAAAGAGTCAGACACAACTGAAGCGACTTAGCATGCATGCACAGCTATCTAGTAACCTGACTTTTTATTAAATTTTCCTATTAACCCTAAGTTTTTCATGAAATTCTCTTGTATTTTTTCATATCAGCTGCAAATAATGACAATTTTATATGTTTCTTTTCTAAAATTAAATCTTCTGCTTCCTCTTCTTATGTTATTATTTCGACAAGGGCCTTCAGAATAACATTGAATTACATATGTGTTTTCTTCCTGGTCTGTTCCTGATCTTAATGGGCTTTCCAAATAAATTGGGAAATGTCACTTGTAGTTCACCAAAAGCATGATATTCGCTGTTAGTTTTTGAAAAATATCTCTTCTCAAGTCAAGTTCCATGTAGTTTTATTTCAGGAATTTTAATTAATAATAGATGTTAAATTGTATCAAACCTTTTTCCTGTAACGATCATAAGGAGCACAGTGTTTCTCATTGTAATCTATTAATATAGTGAATTACATTAATTAATTTCCTAATTTTTAAAATAGAAATAGACTTGGTATACAATATCAGTTTCAAGTGTACACGTTGGGATTCATAATTGTTAAAGGTTATACCCCATTTATATTTTTTATAAAATATTGGTTATATTCCTGGATTGTACAATATATTATTGTAACTTACTTTATACATGATAGTTTGTTTCTCTCAGTCTCCTACCCCTATATTGCCCCTCCTTCCTTCCCTCTCCCCACTGGTAACATATAGTTTGTTTTCTATATCTGTCTGTCTCTTTTTTTGTTGTATTCACTAGTTTGTTTTATTTTTTAGATTCCACATATAATGATATCATATAGTATTTGTCTTTATCTGTCTGATTTATTTTACTAAGCTTAATACTCTGTAGGTCCATACATGTTGCAAATGCCAAATTTACACTTATTTTATGGTTGAGTAGTATTCCATTGTGTGTGTGTATGTGTATATATATATGTATATATATACACACCACATCTTCTTATCCTTTCATCTGTTGATGGACACTTTCATCCAAGATTGTATCTTGGACAATTGCCAAGATATGGAGGTTTCTTCCATATCTTGGCAATTCTAAATAATGCCGCTATAAACATTGGGATGCATGTATCTTCTCAAGTTAGTGTTTTCATTTTCTTCAGATATATATCCAGAAATGAAACTGCTGAGTCCTATGGTAGTTCTATTTTTAGTTTTTTGAGAAACCTCCATACTGTTTTCCACAGTGGCTGCACTAATTTATATTCCTACCAACAGTGTACCCTTTTCTTCCTCTTCTCCACATTCTTGTCAACATTTGTTATTTGTATTCTTTTTGATGATAGCCTTTCTGACAGGTGTGAGGTGATATCTCATTGCAGTTTTAATTTGCATTTCTCTGATGCTTAATGATGTTGAGCATGTTTTCAGGTGTCTCTTTCATGAACATCTTTTCATTGGCCATTCCTTCTTTGGAAAAATGTCTCTTAAGGTCTTCTGCCCATTTAAAAAACTTTTTAATATTACATTATAAACTTCCTAATTTTTAGCCAACTTTACATTCTGAGAATAATGCTAATTGCTCAAAACATATTTATCTTTTTTAGCATAGTATTATTACATTTAATTTGCTGTAATGCTATAGGATTTTTATATTTCATGTGAGATTGACCTTTGGCCTCCCCTCACCCCTGGTTTCAGTGTTACAGTTATATAAACTTCCCACGTTTTACTGTGTGCTTAAAAAGATTTTAAATAAAATAAGAATATAAGATGATAGAGTTTTGAGGCATTAATGAACATTTTGAAGGTTAAATCTAGAAAGTGAAATGAAAAGTAATGATAATAAAAGACTTACATTTCCTCTACTCATCTCATTTTGTTAGAATAGAATCTTTAAACATATCCACAAGCAACAGTTAGAACTGGACATGGAACAACAGACTGGTTCCAAATAGGAAAAGGAGTACATCAAGGCTGTATATTGTCATCCTGCTTATTTAACTTATATGCAGAGTACATCATGAGAAACGCTGGACTGGAAGAAACACAAGCTGGAATCAAGATTGCTGGGGGAAATATCAATAACCTCAGATATGCAGATGACACCACCCTTATGGCAGAAAGTGAAGAGGAACTCAAAAGCCTCTTGATGAAAGTGAAAGAGGAGACTGAAAAAGTTGGCTTAAAGCTCAACATTCAGAAAACGAAGATCATGGCATCTGGTCCCATCACTTCATGGGAAATAGATGGGGAAACAGTGGAAACAGTGTCAGACTTTATTTTGGGGGGCTCCAAAATCACTGAAGATGGTGACTGCAGCCATGAAATTAAAAGACGCTTACTCCTTGGAAGGAAAGTTATGACCAACCTAGATAGCATATTCAAAAATAGAGACATTACTTTGCCGACAAAGGTCCGTCTAGTTAAGGCTATGGCTTTTCCAGCGGTCATGCATGGATGTGAGAGTTGGACTGTGAAGAAAGCTGAGCACCAAAGAATTGATACTTTTGAACTGTGGTGTTGGAGAAGACTCTTGAGAGTCCCTTGGACTGCAAGGAGATCCAACCAGTCCATTCTAAAGGACATCAGTCCTGGGTGTTCTTTGGAAGGAATGATGCTGAAGCTGAAACTCCAGTACTTTGGCCACCTCATGTGAAGAGTTGACTCATTGGAAAAGACTCTGATGCTGGAAGGGATTGGGGGCAAGAGGAGAAGGGGATGACAGAGGATGAGATGGCTGGATGGCATCACTGACTCGATAGACGTGAGTTTGAGTGAACTCCAGGAGTTGGTAATGGACAGGGAGGCCTGGCGTGCTGCGATTCATGGGGTCACAAAGAATCGGACACGACTGAGCGACTGAACTGAACTGATTTTAAGACATCAATTTCTCCAGGCCTCATAGACACTGAACTAAGATTGAAATATTGTGAAAACCTTAGATTTGCAGAGTACTTGAAAATTTATGTAAGAATAAACTCAAATGTTACTAACAGTGATATAATAAAGAAAATATTAATCACTATCCTGCCAGCCCAGCCCCCAAAGGAATCCACTTGATGTTTCTTCTGTTGTTCATCACTGTATCTCCAAATAATGAATGTATACTGCTCTCTCTTGTCTTGTTAATTTATGTATGATCCATTGTTTTCCTATATTGGTAGCTGAAGATTTTAACTTTCAAACACTTTCGATTCTTTTACCCATTCTCTTAAAACAGTTACATCTTTAAAAAAAAAATCCATACTCATTTTTGTGCTAAATAAATCTTGCACACTGCTAAAATGAGTGGCATACTCTTATTACATTTCCTTTCTTGCAAGATACTTTGATTTTCTTTACTATTCGTTGACTGTATTTTCATTTGCTTTGTTTTCCCTGAACCTACTGCTAGGTCTCCCAATATTCCCCAATAGCTCTGTAGAAGGCCTTTCAGCACAATTTTCCACTCAGCTTAACCTGTTAGATAACCTCCTTTCTATGTCTCCCCTGCCATATGCTCTGGTGTCCTACTGGCTGGCAGTATAGCTCTCAACCTAGGAATTCCTTTACTTCTTTCCTGCCCTGAGTGCTGTGCTTCATGTTTCCATGGCTTCTTCTTGATTTAGTCCCTCTTTTCTTTTTTTTAATATATATATTTATTTTTATTTATTTATTTGGCTGCACCAGGTCTTAGTTGCAGCATTCGGAATTTTCCATCTTCCTTGCGTCATGTGGAATCTTTACTTTGAGTGTATCTTCATGCACAGTCACTCAGTCATATCCAACTCTTTGTGACCCCCCACCCCCACCCCGGGACTGTAGCCCGCCAGGTTCCTCTGTCCATGGGATTAGCCCAGTAAGAATACCAGAATGTTTGCCATTTTCTCTTCCAGGGCATCTTCCCAACCCAGGGCTTGAACCCCAGTCTCCTGTGGTTCCTGCATAGAGGTGGGGGGTGATTTATTTACCACTAAACCACCTGGGAAGTCTGGGATCTTTAGTTGCAGCATGCTTACTCTTAGTTGCAGCATTTGGGATCTAGATCCCTGACCAGAGACTGAACCTGGGCCCCTTGCATTGAGAGTGAAGAATCTTAGCCACTGGACTGCCAGGGAAGTCCCAGGCCTTCTTTTCGATGAAACATATATACCAGCAGCTTCCTGAGAAAGACCACTTGAGAGTGAAAAGTTCTGAGGCTTTGCATGTCTAGAAATGCCTTTATCATGTCTGCATGACATTCTAAGTGTAAATTAATTTTGTGGGCATCATTCCTTTTCTTCTTCACTATCATTATTTTCTTATTCCCAATGTGCTGTGTGTGATTCTTTTTTTCTTTCTTGAAACCTGTTGTTAGAACATTCTTGTTATCACTGGTGAGAATGAGTAAGTAATATTGTGAATAACTACTGTGTATTCTTCCTGCTTTGTATGTGACTCAGCCTTTGAGGATCAGCTAATCCTTAGACAGCTCTATGATGTTGTTGATACTAATTATTTCCATTTGACAGAAGTGGAAACCATGACACAGAGAGTTTAGGTGATTTTCCCAAGGACACACAGCTAGCAGTTAATGCACCCAGAATTTATATCTAGTTCAACTCTACAGTCTATGTTCCTAATCATTATTCTTAACTTCTCCAGGAAGGTAAAAGTAACCAAAGGAAATTCCCACTTGTGCAGAGTTTCAGGCACTAAGTCCAATAGTAGGGATTAACACAACATGAAGTTGGGTTCTTGACTGATACACAAGGTCAACACTAATTATGAAACAGTTCCTCTCTGCACTACAGGACCTTGGACATTTCTTAACAGAAGCCAGCCAGCAGTGTTTTTTACAGCCAGCAGGCTGGCAATTTCCAAAGGCAGGACAGGTATAACTTTCATCACAGTCCTGTACCACTTATAGCTGGAGGAGCCTTGCAGAGGGTGAGTCATTGTTAAGGCTGGCCCAGTGCCCCTCTTCTCAGTAGCAAACACTCCTCATTGTGACATCTTGGGGTGTCCTGTACCCAGATGCTGCCAAATCCTCATACCTTTATCTTCTATACTTACTGTAGTCACAGTAACTTTCCTCTTCTTACTTTCTAGGATACCATTGGTACATGATCAATTCCATTGTGTGATATTCTTTGTATTTTCTGTTAATTTTTTGTCTTCCTAACTATAGACTGTGGGCAGAACTATCTTATATATCTTCTAGTTCTTCATAATGACAAAGAGATGATCTATGTATGAAAATGTATATAGTGCATGTGTGTGTGTGCTATTTAAAGACTTTTTATCATAAAGGTAATATGTCTTCATGTTTTAAAAAATTTAAACAGTGCCAAAGAGTAGAAAACAAAAGTTAACTTTTCTCAATTCTTCTGAATCTCTCTACTCACTACTGACTCCTTTTATCTCCTACCTTCTCATTGTCTATTTCCTTTCCACAGAAACAAGGATTACTTATGTGACTCTTTCCAGAAATTTTCTGTATATATAACAGCATGTATATACATATATATATAAACATAAATGGGATCGTGTTATATATACAGTTCAAAAACTTGTCAATTTGTAGCTGCAAATTTTTCCCTTTTTAAACAGCTGTGTAGGATGGATTAATCAATTTTATTAACCAGTCATCTATTCATGGGCGTTTAAGTCCTATCTAGGTTGGGATTTTTCATTGTTTTTGTTTGCTAGTGCAATCAGTGTTGGGCTTCCCTGATGGCTCAGTGGTAAAGAACCTGCCTGCCAATACAGGAGACATGGATTTGATCCCTGGGTTGGGAAGATCCCCAGAGAAGGAAATGGCAACCCACTCCAGGATTCTTGCCTGGGAAATCCCATGGACAAAGGAACCTGGCAGGCTATAGTCCATGGGGTCACAAAAGAGTTAGACATGACTTAGCAACTAAACAACAATCAATATTGCAATGAAGGCTGTAAAAACATTTTAATCGATTATGTAAGTATATTTATAAATAAATTCATTGAAGTGGGATTTCTGGGTCAAAGAGTAAATCCATTTAAAATTATGATAAGTGCAGCTACATTTATTTCCCTGAAAGTTATGCCAAATTATACTACTATAAACAGTGTCTAAAAGGGTCTGTTTCCTCTCATCATATCCATTGCCAAGTCATGGAGCTTTTCAATATTCCCTCATCTAACACAGAGGAAAATTTGCACGTCTTTGCTATTTTAATGCCTCTAATAATTATTGAAATTAAGCAGATTTTCATATATTTATTGGTCTCTCTTTTGCGATTAACTGATTTTCATATCCTTTGCCCTTTTTCTAGTGGGTTGTCCATTCATTTGTTGTTATGATTCAGCTTTCTGTTTAATTTTTAAGATGTCTGTTTGCTGTTTTATTTTTTGGCATATTAATGAAATTAATCCATTACCTGTTATATGTTGCCAATATTTCCCCCATTTGTTATCTATCAACCTAGATTTTTCTCTTTTAACTTTGTTACTTTTGGTGTGAGTGTGGATGTGGGAGTGTGTATGAATTAAAGCATCTAAAAAGAGTACAGGATTGTTGAAAGCCCCAAAGCACACAGAAGTGAAGAAGATTAAAGAGCAGGAAAAGAAACAAGGGAACTTTCTCAGCTCTGTTGCACGTGTGCATTTTCTCTTTCCACAAGGTATAAGGCTTATGGGAACAGCCAGGAAGCAACCATTATCTTAACCTGAGACTCTTGTTTACATAGTTTTTAGAGAAAAAAAAAGACAATAAAGATAATGTTTAAAAATATATTGTTAGCTAAAAGGCAGCTTTCTCCTCGGGGGAAAAAAAAAAAAAGAAACAAGGGCTATCCAGGATTGGACAACAAATTAATATGCAACTTGCCCATGCCAACTCTCCCAGTCAGCTTAATTCTCATCAGCCACTATAATTTATTAACAGTGAGGTGGGAAAAGACATGAATCAGCTTAATGTGATATAAGTAGGGCGTTGCCATAGCAACAAGATGCAGTCTGTTTTCTACTATTTATGTATGGTTTATTTTCTCCAGAGCCTCTTGAGTTATTGCTTGAAACAAATGGAATGAGAAACATCTTGTTCTGAACACCTCCCCCCCACCGCCCTTCAGTGTGTATGTATATATAAAACCACATATTTTTTTAATGAAAGAAAAAACAAAAACACTTGAAATTTTAAAAAAATTGTTTATAGCAAAAAAAGCTAACTACATAGTTTCCAATCTACTGTGATTTTTAAGAACTCATATATTTTTTTTTTTTCACCTCTGAGACATGTGATTCCTCACTGAAACCTCTGGGAAAAAACCCAAAACACATGCTGGAAGCAAACCTAAGGCTAATATTGCTTCTCAAAGGAAACATTCACATTCTCTACCCAGACTTCTTAGCTGTCTGAAACCAACTCTCCACTCCTAAAAGGAGTGAGTAGTCTAAGCCTGGTGACAATTTGTTATTTCACTGGATCTAAAAAATTCAGCAGTCCAGTCCAAGGAGGAAGCCAAGACCAAGTCTGTGAGCCTGTTGCCCTGAGGAGAACACCATGGATCCTTAAGAAATCTCACCAGTCAGTAAACCATCCCATCCCTGCCTAAAGTACCCTGTGTGGAATAGACACAGTTCATGATGGATCCTCATAATTCTCCACTTTTCCTTGAAAGTATAGAATTTAGTTTTTAGAACAGAGATGGAGTGGTCATCTCTGGACCATAGAAAACCTGGATTTCAGTTAAGCAGAAGGGGAAACAGTAACAGAATCTCTCCATTGTCCTCTTTCTTCATTCCAACTCTCAATTCTGGTCATAAAAGCCCCTATGGTCTATAAAGACAGAAGGCGAAATAAACATAAGGGAAATTTAACTCTCAGTATCTTCACTCTGCATTAAATATGAATTGATGTTTCTTTGTCTGTTTCGTTTAACTCTTTGAATCACTTCATGTGCTTAGTTGCTCTGTTGTGTCTGACTCTTTGTGACCCCATGGACTGTAGTCCACCAGGCTTCTCTGTCCATGGAATTTTCCAGTCAAAAATACTGGAGCAGGTTGCCCTGCCCTCCTCCAGGGGATCTTCCTAACCCAGGGATCCAACCCAGGTCTTCTGCATTGCAGGCAGATTCTTTACCACTGAGCTATCAGAGAAGCCCTCAAAACAATTCATATGTTTAACAAATATTTCTGATCAGAGGCTCATAGTTGCCATCAGCTTTCTAGCACATGTTTGGGGACTTGAGCTAAAGAAGCCAGAAATGACCAGTGGCACTTGCCCGTCATGAAAATGGCTCCCAGAGCTCAAATTTTAACATGTTCACATTCAGAATCCCCTAATCCCATACCTCTTTAGACACTGTTCTGATCCTCAAGTCTGGAAAGAAGGGAAATTGCGGGAGAGTATTATAACTGCTTCTGGGAAACATTTTGGTGTCTGGGAAAGACCTTTACACCATCCCATCTTCTGCTGGAAGGAGGACACAGAATTTGGGATGTCATATAGCAAGTGAGTTCAAGCAATTTCTTGTTACCCAATCTCCTGAGTCCATAGGACCTGGATGTTACCCTGTGATGCCGCATCATCAATAACCACTGTGATTTAGCAATTAGTTAGTGTTAGTCACTCAGTTGTGTCTGACTTTTTGTGACCCCATGGACTGTAACCCACCAGCCTCCTCTGTCCATGGCATTCTCCAGGCAAGAATACTGGAGTGGGTTGCCATTTCTTTCTCCAGGGGATCTTCCCGACCCAGGGATCTAACGCAGGTCTCCTGCATTGCAGGTAGATTCTTTTCTGTCTGAGCCATCAGAGAAGCCTTGATTTAGCAATGAGGGCATCTAATTTAACCCATATTGAATATTCCTTTGATATTTATTTTCCTTCAAGGGTTGAAGGACTTCCAACTGTTTTGAGCAGTAGGTTATCTTCTTTTATTTATCTTTAAGGTATAATTTATATACAATAAAGAATACAAATGTTAAATGTCCAGCTTGAAGGATTTTTACTTTTATGTGTGTATATTCATAACCACATACCAGACCAAAATATAGAACATTTTCAAGTTTGGAAGCTTCCTTTAGGCCCCTTTCCAGTCTATACCCCTCCAAAGTACACACTATTCTCATTTCTGTTATCATCAGCTAGTCTTACTTGTGCTTAAACTTCATATAAATGAAATCATACAGTGTGAACTTTTCTTATCTGGTTTCTTTTGCTTAATGTAATATCTGTGAGAATCATCCATAAATAATATTTTATGACTGGTTCATTTATTTTTAGCTGTATATTACTCTATGAATATACCATATTATATTTATCTATATATATCACATACATTGCTCCCTACCCTATTATATATATATACATATATACTGCATATCCATATTATATATATATATATATCTCCATATATATATTGTTATCCATTATCTTTTTGATGAACATTTGAGAGTGTCAAGTTTTATCTTTTGTGAATAAAGATTTGTGAATATTCTTATACATTTCTGTTGATGAGCATGTGCAGTTATATAGAGCTGAATTCCTGAATCATAAAGTAAGTTTATGTTCAGTAGTTACTGTCAATGTTCCCAAAATGACTGAGCCTATTTACATCTAAATACATCCTTGGTAACTCTTGGTATGGTTAGTTCTTTTTTTTTCTTTTAATTAAAGTGTAGTTGATTTACAATGTTGTGTTAGTTTAAGGTATATAGCAAAGTGATTTATATAGATATATATTCTTCAGATTATTTTTCATTATAGATTATTACAAGATATTGAATACAGTTCTTGTGCTATACAGTATGTCCTTGTTGTTTTTCTGTTATATATATTAGTAGTACTGTGTGATCTGTTAATCCCAAACTCCTAATTTATCTGTTGCAACCCATCCCCCCAACTTTTCCCTTTGGTAACAGTAAATTTGCTTTCTATGTCTGTGAGTCTGTTTCTGTTTTTTAAATAAATTTATTTGTGTCATATTTTAGATTCCACATATAAGTAATAACACATGGTATTTGTCTTTCTCTGACTTTACTTCACTTAATGTGATAATCTTTAGATCCACCCATGTTGCTGCAAATGGCATTATTTCATTATTTTCTGCAGTTGAGTAATATTCCATTATATATATAATATATAATAAGTATATATTATATATACCACATCTTCCTTATCCATTCATTTGTTGATGGACACTTAGGTTTTTTTCCACATTTTGGCTATTGTAAATAGTGCTGCTATGAATACTGGAAAACAGTATCTTTTCAAATTACAGTTTTGATCTGTTCTGGATATGTGCCCAGGAGTGGCATTTCTGGATTATATGCAACTCTCTTTTTAGTTTAGTTTTTCTTTTTTTCTGGGACAAGGAAGGATTTAATATTACTTGCAGCAAGTAAGGAGAGCACTGGGGATCTTTCCCAAAGCAGTGTCTCCACAAATAGCAAAATTGGGAAAATTTTAAGCTAAGGGGACATACATATCCATGAGGTGGCTTGAACAGTAGAAAATTTAGCATAGAATTGGGGCAAAGTCTAATTCATAGTTAATTGAAGTCAGGAGAGTCAACATCATCATTCCATTTAAGGTTTAATTCTTGAAGGTTTATAGCCAGCCTCAGAGCATTTCATCACAGATGCAGGGTAAGGATTCTCCAGCAGAGTTCTGGAGGTCAGAGTCCGAAATGAGTCTTACCCAGTGAAAACTGAAGGCTTGTTCTTTTGGGGAGAGTATGTTTCCCAACTTCTAGAGGCTTCCCATATTCCTTGGCTCCTGACCTTGTGTCACTCCAACCTCCACTTGCATCCTAACATCATTTTCCTCTGTTTTTAGTTTTTTAAGGAACCTCCGTATGGTTCTCTGTAGTGGCTGCACTAATCTACATTCCCACCAAAAGTGTAGGAGAGTTCCCTTTTCTCCACACCCTTTCTAGCATTTATTACTTGTAGATTTTTTTATGATGGCCATTCTGACAGATGTGAGGTGATACCTCACTGTAGTTTTGATTTGCATTTCTTTAATAATTAGCAATGGTGAGTATCCTTTCATGTGCCTGTTGGCCATCTATAGATCTTCTTTCAAATTTAAGTCATTCTGCTGAGCGAGTAGTTGTATCTTATGGTGGCCTTAATTTGCATTTTCCTGAAACTATTTTAAGCACTTTTCAGGTTCAGGGCTCCAGTATTTGAGGCATTATAAGGCCTGCAACTGCCCAGCAAGTATCCTCACGCCTAAGGGAGTGAAACGTTAAATTACAACTAAAAACACAGTGACAGATGAGAAAGCATGAAAGAAAAAAAAAATCATTTCTCCTGTTTTATAAACAAGAGGGGCCTATATTTTCATTTTGTATTGGGCCCCACAGATGATGAGCTTGGACCCCACCATTGGCCTGCTGAATGCAGATCTTCAGGGCAGGCTCCGGAATCCTGTTTCTACTGCCTCTAGGTTAGTTTAGGTCACACTCTTTCTCTGCAACTTGGTCCTCTACTTCCAGTGTTGCCTTCATTCTCCCCAGTAACCCCAAATCACTCTCTGCTTTAAAGACAGAATGATCTCTCTAAAACAAAAATTGGATGCACTATTCCTTGCTTCCCATGTCCCCATTTTCCTAGGGTTAAATCCCAGACACTTTAACACCATATACATGGCCCTACGTGATTTGCCCCCTGCTTGTTCTGCAGCAGCCTCAGCTCTCTCCATTCACAGCCTCCAATCACAGAAAACTACTTTCAGTTCCTCCAAAGTGCACGCTCTCTCAGTCTTCTGTGCCTTTGCGTGTACTGCTCCCATTGTCCCATCTGTCTTCTCCTTATAACCTCCCTACCCTCTTCTTAGAGGTAGGTGGTTAACTCTAACTCATCATTCAAGTCGTAGCTCTAAAGTCTCCCCTATGGAAGTCTTCCTAGACCCTTACATCCTGTTTGCTCCATAATAGTACCATCAGATCAGATCAGATCAGTTGCTCAGTCTTGTCCGACTCTTTGCGACCCCATGAATCGCAGCACACCAGGCCTCCCTGTCCATCACCAACTCCCGCCATACTACATTATAATTGCCTGTTTACTTACTTGCTTACCTCTCTCATTAGATAAGAGGCTGCATGAAGGCTTGTACCCTTACCTTCTAGCACAGTGTGTTTCTGTGTGTTCCGTTGCTCAGTTGTGTCCGACCCTTCTTGACCTCATGAACTGTAGCCTGTCAGGCTCCTCTGTCCATGGGATTTCCTAGGCAAGAATACTGGAGTGGGTTGCATTTCCTTTTCCAGAGGATCTTCCCGACCCAGGGATCAAACCCGCATGCATCTCTTCTGTCTCCTCCACTGGCATCCAGATTCTTTACCACTGAGCTCCCAGAGAAGCCCTCTAGCACAGGGCCTGGCACATAGTAGGCATTTATGTTTGTGGAATGAACAAATACATGTTGGAGAACTTCAAGTTCCTTAATATCGAAGGCAAGTTTATGGGGGGAGGGGAAATGAGACTGAAGATTAAGCAGGGCCCTGGTGTGGAGGAGATCATATTTAGGCAAAAGTTCAATTTTGGTTCTGTCAGTGAGAAGGAGACTGACAAATGTTACTCTCCAAATTCACATTCCCTCAAGACGGTCTGTTACTCTCTCTTCCCGATCCATATCACCTCTATACTTTGGCTTATCTCATCATGGATATACTCCCCAACTGTAGAATTTAGAGTCCCATTTTTCCTCTGGAATTTCAGTCTTCTGGCCTTTCACCAATTCGTTCACATTTGTGCAAGTCCTTTCTTGTTATATGGCCCATGTCAGCTTCTGTGTTTTAACTCTTTCAAAAAGCTTTCTACTTTAATATTGACAATTACAGATGATCCTATTCTTGTCACCCTAGGCAAATCCAGAAGCCAGCAAAAATGGTCTATGGATACAAAAAACCTAAATAACAAATGGTGTGGTTAATGAATTACACTTCTGTCAGCCTGATTTCAGTTTCTTTATTTCTTAAAGCCTAGAGGCTTATGATCCCTGATGTATCCACCATCTTGGCCACTGCTGCTAATTTTTAAAAACTGTGTTAAAATACACAACCATGGAGGATTCTCTGTTATCAGTGTGATTAGGGCTCCATGCTTCCACCACAGGGAGCATGGGTTTGAGTCCTAGTCAGGGAACTAAGATTCCCCAAGCAGCACAGCCCAGCTGAGAGAAAAAAGGAAAAACCACACATACAAACAAAAAAACAAAATTTATTATCCTAACAACTCTGGGGTATACAGTTCAGTACATTCACAGTGTAAAGTACATTTCCAATGGTGTGTGATCAATCTCCAGAACACTTTTCATCTTGCAAAACTGAGACTCTGCAACCATTAAACAACTCATGTGTCTCTTCTTCTAGCCCCTCGCAATGACCATTCTACTTTCTGTCTCTGAACCTGACAACTCTGAGTACCCCATATAAGTAGAATCCTATAGTATTTGTATTTCTATGAGTGACTTACTTCACTTAGTATAATGCCCTTAAAGTTTGTGCATGTTGTAGCATGTGTTAAAATTTCCTTCCTTTTTAATGGCAATACTGAATACTGACTAATATTCCATTGGATGTATATACAACATTTTGTTTATCCATTCATCCATCAGTGGACACATGGGTTGCTTCCACCTTTTTTGCAATTGTGAATAATACTGTGATGAACATGGGTGTAAATATTTCTTTGATATCTTACTTTCAATTTGGGGATCAATATACCTAAAATGTAACAGTTGGGTCATATGGTAATGTTATTTTTAATTTCTTGAGGAACCTCTATAGCAGTTGCACTATTTTGCATTCTTACCAATAGTGCACAAGGGTTCCGATTTCTTCACATCCTCATCAACACTTGTTATTTTCTGTTTTTTTTTTTATTTAAATGGTAATATCCTAATGGGTGTGAAGTGATATCTCATTATGGTTTTTTTTTCTTTTTAATTATGTCAGTATCTCTTTTTTTTTTAATTTTGTTTTATTTTTAAACTTTAAAATATTGTATTAGTTTTGCCAAATATCAAAATGAATCCGCCACAGGTATACCTGTGTTCCCCATCCTGAACCCTCCTCCCTCCTCCCTCCCCATACCCTCCCTCTGGGTCATCCCAGTGCACCAGCCCCAAGCATCCAGTATCCTGCATCGAACCTGGACTGGCGACTCGTTTCATACATGATATTATACATGTTTCAATGCCATTCTCCCAAATACAGTTTATTTATCCTTTTGTACATTAAAAGACATCTTTATACAGTGGAAGTGAGAAATAGATTTAAGAGCCTAGATCTGATAGATAGAGTGCCTGATGAGCTATAGAATGAGGTTCGTGACATTGTACAGGAAACAGGGATCAAGACCATCCCCATGGAAAAGAAATGCAAAAAAGCAAAATGGCTGTCTGGGGAGGCCTTACAAATAGCTGTGAAAAGAAGAGAAGCAAAAAGCAAAGGAGAAAAGGAAAGATATAAACATCTGAATGCAGAGTTCCAAAGAATAGCAAGAAGAGATAAGAAAGCCTTCTTCAGCGATCAATGCAAAGAAATAGAGGAAAACAACAGAATGGGAAAGACTAGAGATCTCTTTAAGAAAATTAGAGATACCAAGGGAACATTTCATGCAAAGATGAGCTCGATAAAGGACAGAAATGGCATGGACCTAACAGAAGCAGAAGATATTAAGAAGAGATGGCAAGAATACACAGAAGAACTGTACAAAAAAAGAGCTTCACGACCCAGATAATCACAATGGTGTGATCACTGACCTAGAGCCAGATATCCTGGAATGTGAAGTCAAGTGGGCCTTAGAAAGCATCACTATGAACAAAGCTAGTGGAGGTGATGGAATTCCAGTTGAGCTGTTCCAGGTCCTGAAAGATGATGCTGTGAAAGTGCTGCACTCAATATGCCAGCAAATTTGGAAAACTCAGCAGTGGCCACAGGACTGGAAAAGATCAGTTTTCGTTCCAATCCCAAAGAAAGGCAATGCCAAAGAATGCTCAAACTACCGCACAATTGCACTCATCTCACACGCTAGTAAGGTAATGCTTAAAATTCTCCAAGCCAGGCTACAACAATATGTGAACTGTGAACTTCCTGATGTTCAAGCTGGTTTTAGAAAAGGCAGAGGAACCAGAGATCAAATTGCCAACATCCACTGGATCATGGAAAAAGCAAGAGAGTTCCAGAAAAACATCTATTTCTGCTTTATTGACTATGCCAAAGCCTTTGACTGTGTGGATCACAATAAACTGTGGAAAATTCTTCAAGAGATGGGAATACCAGACCACCTGATCTGCCTCTTGAGAAATCTGTATGCAGGTCAGGAAGCAACAGTTAGAACTGGACATGGAACAACAGACTGGTTCCAAATAGGAAAGGGAGCATGTCAAGGCTGTATATTGTCACCCTGTTTATTTAACGTATATGCAGAGTACATCATAAGAAACGCTGGGCTGGAAGAAGCACAAGCTGCAATCAAGATTGCCAGGAGAAATATCAATAACCTCAGATATGCAGATGACAACACCCTTATGGCAGAAAGTGAAGAGGAACTCAAAAGCCTCTTGATGAAGGTGAAAGTGGAGAGTGAAAAAGTTGGCTTAAAGCTCAACATTCAGAAAACGAAGATCATGGCATCCGGTCCCATCACTTCATGGCAAATAGATGGGGAAACAGTGGAAACAGTGTCAGACTTTATTTTTCTGGGCTCCAAAATCACTGCAGATGGTGACTGCAGCCATGAAATTAAAAGACGCTTACTCCTTGGAAGGAAAGTTATGACCAACTTAGATAGCATATTCAAAAGCAGAGACATTACTTTGCCAACAAAGGTCCATCTAGTCAAGGCTATGGTTTTTCCTGTGGTCATGTATGGATGTGAGAGTTGGACTGTGAAGAAGGCTGAGCGCTGAAGAATTGATGCTTTTGAACCGTGGTGTTGGAGAAGACTCTTGAGAGTCCCTTGGACTGCAAGGAGATCCAACCAGTCCATTCTGAAGGA
Organism: Bos javanicus; assembly: GCF_032452875.1. Lineage (NCBI taxonomy): Eukaryota > Metazoa > Chordata > Mammalia > Artiodactyla > Bovidae > Bos > Bos javanicus. The sequence continues at coordinate 30,383,416 of NC_083878.1, read as the reverse complement.
GATCAGCCCTGGGATTTCTTTGGAAGGAATGATGCTAAAGCTGAAACTCCAGTACTTTGGCCACCTCATGGGAAGAGTTGACTCATTGGAAAAGACTCTGATGCTGGGAGGGATTGCGGGCAGGAGGAGAAGGGGGCGACAGAGGATGAGATGGCTGGATGGCATCACTGACTCGATGGATGTGAGTTTGAGTGAACTCCAGGAGTTGGTGATGGACAGGGAGGCCTGGCATGCTGCGATTCATGGGGTCGCAAAGAGTCGGACACGACTGAGTGACTGATCTAATCTGATCTGATAGTTGCTTTCAAGTTTTAGCAGTTATGAATAATGCCTTCATAACAACGTGTGTGAATTTTTGCATTATATGGTGAGAGTACTTTTAGTTCTGTAAGAAAGAGCCACACTATCTTCCAAAGGGGCTGTACCATTTTGCATTTCTATCAGCAATGAATGAGAGTTCCTGTGGCTCCATATTCTTGTCAGCCTTTGGTGTCAAAGAATGGAAGAGGGAGGAGATAGAGACAAGATTATGCTCACCCCTCCACCAAGCCATCCTCTGGAGCTCCCACTGCTGCAAAGAAATATGTGTTTGTATGTTTCTCTTTAAGGCAATTCATCTTTGTATGTTAAGAAGTATAGGGTCTCTCACAGAGTAGATGCTCACTATGTGTGGAATAAATAAGTAAAACAGTCACAAGTGATAGTACCACGTTCTGGAGAAATCTCTGTGCCAGTGATTCTCAACCTTGTCTCCACATTGGAACCCCTGGGGAAACCGCAGAAAAATGCACAAGCCTGGGTCTCACTCTCAGAATTTCTAATTCGGATGTTCTTGGGTAGGGACTGGATATGAGGATTTTTTATATATTCCCAAGTGATAGTAATACAAGTATCCCACAATTTTTAAAAGTTCCCTTTCCCTTTATGCTGGTTCATTTTTATGAACGACCTATGTTAGTACCTATTTTTTTCTAACAACAACAAAAATCCAGACAGGACTTTTGATTTTACAGAAAATGGTGAAAAGCTAAAATAGCCTTAAGCGTTTGTTTCCCAGGGAGCAGTTAAAGAGGTGGCGTTTCACCCTGAGTAGTGAGAGTTGCACCAGCAAGGCCCCCTCCCCAGGAACCACATTCAGCATCTCAGCCTCAAGCTTTGATGCTGTAGCTTTGAACTGCATCTGTGAGTATCTGTGCTTTATCGTGATGTATATTTTTCATCTGTGAGCAAGATGTGTCCTAAGGTAATTGCTTCTTTGATTTACACAATCTTGGCTTCAAAAGGTTTCATAGGAACCTTCTATTTCCCAAAAGCAGGGGAAATGTGTATACAGTCCAGACTAAGAATGTCTTGAGGGTGCAGCAGAAACACTTGGAGGGCTTGATAAAGCACAGATTGCTGGGCTCTACCCCCAGAATATCTGACTCAGTAGGCTTGTGACCCAGGAATTTGCATTTTTTAACCAGCTCTCAGGTGATGCTAATGTTGCTGGTCTAGAAGAGAATAGAACAGAAACAGAGATCTCATTCAGCTGTGAGAATCCAACTCTTTTTCCTCTTATTAAGTTCATAATTGACCCCAGGGATGGACTTATGAGTAGTGTACTACTACTAGATATTTTAAATATTTTAATGTGTACTCTCATACTGCCCCCCAAAGAATTTGCAAGGGTAGTAGTATTTGAAGAGAAATAAAAAAAGTTTCTGGTAATTACTAATCTATTTTTTTGGCTATTAAAAGCTTATTAAGGCCTTTATTACAAATGTTACATATAATGCAGTTTTACTCCTTGGAGGAAATAGAACCCCAAGCTTGATGGGGGAGAAAAGATAGTGAAGGCAGACTGGAATGAGGACATGCAAAATTACTGACTTAATATTTACTGAGAACTGGCTGGGTTTTGACCCTCGGGGTTTTGATTCCTGAGAGCCCAGGAATCCTGGGATGTCTTTAGTTATTGGTGGTTCTGTTCCCTATCTCCACTTGCACTAATTAAACCCTGACCCTCCAAACTGAGCATGTACTGTAACATCTTCTGTTCCCGTTCAAGTTCCCCTTTGATCCACACTCTGCCTCCCTGGATTTCAGCTGTGTCATCTGTGTCATCTGTAAAGTGGGGGAAAACACAAAAAAGCCAACTTGGATATTTGGTAGCTGTGACTTCTACACTAATTCCCTGACTTTGGGGCAGAGCAACACAAAGGCTGGCAAACCTCAGCTCTGCTCTGGAACACCCAGCCTCCAAAAGGGACCGAAAGGAAGTTAGTTGGCTCTTCCTCATTTGCCTTATGGGGTCAACCTGGTGTAGAGAAAAAGAGACCTGGACTGAGAACTAGGCGTCCTGGGTATTAACTGAAAATAACAAAACACTGCACAGCCTAAAAGTTGAGTCATGTTTTACTCTGCGACCATACAGAGGACTATAGTCTGGGAGATAACCTCTCAGATAGCTCTTTTGGACTGTTCAAAAAGGCAAGAAAGAGCCAGGATAAGTAGTTTTTGCTGGGAAAAAAAAAAAAAAGAACAAAATGTAGTCGAACATCAAAAGATTACTGCTAGTCACACACACAAAAACAGACATCTCAAGTTTATAATTTCAATGCTTTTCTATGTATGGGAAGATACAAGCGTCTGGGCTCACCTAAATTATTCCTTTGATATACATCTTAACTGTCTAAGGCTAGCATGCTCTTTTCCTTCATCCTGAGTTCCCTTCAGGGTATGCTGCCAGGGGCGGCTGCAGTGGCTGACGGGTTGATGGGGTGCAATGTTCCTTGTGCACATTGGTGTGGTCCCAGTTCTGGTTTCTCCCTTCTATGAGATTGGGGGCAATCATTTCACCTACTGGGGACTTCTTGCTGCCTCATCTGTTACATACACAGAGTTAGCTACTGCAAGGTGCTATTTGGAGGATAAAGTGGGAGAATGAAGTAAAAGCACACGGTACTTATCAGAGTATTTGTATTATATTGGGACCCATCAGCCCACCATACTTCCAGAATGTTGTCACTGAGAAGGAACACTCCTACCTCACTTTATAAACGTCATCAAACACTGTAAAACACACCCAAATAAACTAGGATGCATTTGTGCTCATAAAGAAAGATATAGCAGAAGCTCAGTTGGAAATCCAATCCAGGTTGGTTCCAGAAACACATTTATACTAAATTTTGTATCCATGAATCCCCTACACCTCATACATATCCCACATTCCAGTTCAGCCCCTGGGTCATATTCTTATTCTCAAGCTCATAATCCCCAAACTCGAGGGAAAATATCCTTGCCGGGTTCTGACTCTCAAAAGGAAGAGAGATTTCCAGTTGTAAGGACAATGCCCCTAGACCCTGCCACCTTCTAAAGGAGAAATCTCTTGTAAGCTGTGCTGTTCTGTGAGCGGTGGTCCTTGGCCAATCCAGAACTAAGGAACTCTCCTGCCCTCACTGTACATTTAGAAATGTATTTTAGGTTGTTCTGTTGGTTTTAAAATAAGCATGCATGACTTTAGTAAGCAGAGGAACCAAGGATCTTTTTTTTTTAGCTATGAAAATACTATCAGTAGAACATTAGTCAGAATTGTTACTGTGTTCTACTTTTGTTGATCGCTGCTTTGAAGTATTCATATATAATGGGGAATACTGAAGTATTCATATACAATATTTCAAGAGTACTAAACCTATGTATTTTCATCCTCTGTAACTCATGGATCTTAGAGTTACTGAGGCTTCAACATCAACCCAGACCGAGGTAGAGAAGATACTCCTTTAGCCATTATTCATGAGGCCTGGTGTCCCCCAGGATAGGAGGCTGTGGTGAGGATCATTCAATCTGAAGAGGTATAAGTGGGGGAAAGGAAGGAGAGTAGATCCAGAGGGAGATGGAGATGGTCAGATGCCAATGCCAGAGTTCCAGGCCCTCCTTCCTGGCTGAACTTCAAGGTGAGGAGACTGTCGAGACATCTAGTTGGGCACTGGGGAGCCCAAGTTGATTGAATTTGGTGACTCCATTTCCAGGGCATGATTTGGAGAGGCTGCAGGCCTCTGGAAGCCCAGCCTTTGGCTTCTCTATATCCGGCCTGGGAAGAATGATGGTGTGGTCTCAGAGCAGGCAGGAGAGCAGAGGCAGTTCTCTATAGCCTGTGTGTGGCATACAGAAGATATAGGAGTTCCCAACTGCCTTAGTAAGGTACCAGAAAGGGGCTTAGGTCTGATGGAATAGCCAATCTGGAGTCAGGATGGAAAAAACCTCAGTATGTAGTACTTTTTCAAATCAGAAGGAAGTGTCTGAGAACTCAGGCCCCACGTGTGTGTGCCAGTGAGTAACAAAAGATTGGGTAAGAGCAGTCCAGAGGCCAGGCTAGGAAGCAGGAGACATGTGGATCTGAGTTCTCCTCTCTCCTGGTGCCATGAAGTCATGTATGCTCCCAGTTTCCCCAAATGCAGCAGCAGCAACCTAAATGAGAATGGGAGAGGAAATGGAGAGAACTGAGCTTTTTTTCCTTCTGAGTACTCCCTATGACTTTACTTTTTTCTTTAAAGTAAAATTTTAATTTGTTTTCAGTTATGCCAAACTCTCTCTTTTTTTTAACCTACATAGTTTCTTTTTATTTTATTAGGATAATATGATATTATGTTGGTTTCTGCCACATATCAACATGAATCAGCCATAGGTATACATATGTCCCCTCCCTCATGAAAATCCCTCCCACCTCCCAGCCCATCCCACCCCTCCAGGTTGTCACAGGGCACCAGATTTGGGTTCCCTGAATCAAACAGCAAATTCCCACTGGCTATCTATTTAGAACTGAGCATTTTACAAATTCAGAGTCATTCAAAAGACATTATTTAAGTGGCATAAATGGAGATACTGGTGATTTGAAGATGTAAAGATTATTTTCTTCTCTCATTACTCATGGGTTGAAAATGTGAAGACAAGATTAGATCAGTTATGGAAAGATAAAGAAGTTTTATATCTTTTGTACAACTGAGTAGTGCAAAGTGTAAAGGCTCAATGCTGCTCAACATATGTGCTATTAGTTGAATTATATCAATTGTTTGTCCCTTGGTTTTGTGTGTTTTCTTGATTTGCACAATATGCAGTCCTAGAATCCTTGAAAAACAATCAGTACACATAGTAACATCATAGCCCAGTTATTGCCATGACCACAGTTCTGATTCTGAGTCACTAGGCTCCACACCTGGTCTGAAGTCACCCTGAGTTCTAAAGGTACTTGGAACACCTCTGTGAGCTGTCATTAAAATATTTCCCCCAGTTTTATCATCTCAGCTTTATATCCTTCCAGCAGAAATGCCCCAAAATTGTTAGAGTACTCAATTTTAAAAAGTAGTTTGCAGAGTGTTTTATATGTGTTATGTCATATCATCCCAACAACTCTGTCAGTTAGGTGGAAGAAACTGAGTCATTGTATTTTATAGTAAAAACAAAAATCAATTCTCAGAAGCTTAAGTGTTGTCAGGACCCAGTCATGAAAAGAGAAAGCAAACTAGATCCTTCAACAGAGAGAATTCATTTTAGGGGATTGGTTGCAGGCATCTATGTACACAAACTATTCACATCAACTTGTGAAATTCAGCAATGCCATGTAGGCAGTTAAAAATTATACATGGTGAATGACCTATATTACAAAAATGAGTACACATTACAAATCAAGTTTCTTTTTGTTTTCTTGGAGCATTGGTTAGTAAATATTTACCAGCCCATCACCCATTATATGTACTAGAGGACTGGGAAAAAAGGGAACAATGATGTAACAGAGACAGTAACTGGACTAAACAGTTACCATCCCAGGACCAGGAAACAAAGGAAAGAGACTGGATTATAAAAACCTAGGATGTCAGAGGAGGGGCCCCCAGAGCCCAGGCTCAGTCTGCAGAGGGGTGGCTGCACCCTTGGTGTGCATACAGCCGAGGGGCACAATGATAACTGTATAGAGATACTAAAGGAACATGGGGGCCACAACCTACCAGTGATGCTGGGGTGAAACTGATAGGGATAGCAAGCCAACAGAAAGCCTTCCTTCTCCTCCTGCCTTGAATCTCCCTCCAGCACCCCTATTGGCAGAGCTTAACAGAGAGGAGCAGCAAAGAAGAAACGTGGTTTGCAGAGTCCCCAGCTGCAGTATTTTAAAGTCACATGTAGAAGATGGTTTGGGGTGAGAGACAATAGCTTAAAAACTAGAACATTAAGGGACTTACCAAAGGTTACATAGTGTCATCTGTCTTGTTCCCTGTGATATTTCAATGCCTAGGCAATCCTTGGTGTATAATATGCACTCAGTAAGCAATTGAAGGGGCATCCCTGCTGGCTCAGAAGGTAAAGAATCTGCCTTCAAAGGAGGAGAGGTTGGTTCAATCCCTGGGTCTGGAAGATCCCCTGAAGAAAGTGAAAGTCCCTCAGTCATGTCTGGCTCTTTGCAACCCCATGGATTGTAGCCGGCCAGACTCCTCCGTCCATGGAATTCTCCAGGCAAGAATACTGCAGTGGGTAGCCATTCCCTTCTCCAGGGGATCTTCCCAACCCAGGGATCAAAGCCAGGTCTCCCGCATTGCAGGCAGATTCTTTACTATCTCAATTTACCTGGAGAAGGGAATGGCAACCGACTCCAGTATTCTTGCCTGGAGAAACACACGAACAGAGAAGCCTGGTGAGCTACAGTCCATGGCTAAAGAGTTAGACACGACTGAGCGACTAAGCGACTGCTACTGCTAAGTCACTTCAGTCGTGTCCGACTCTGTGCGACCCCATAGACGGCAGCCCACCAGGCTCCTCTGTCCCTGGGACTCTCCAGGCAAGAACACTGGAGTGGGTTGCCATTTCCCTCTCCAATGCATGAAAGTGAAAAGTGAAAGTGAAGTCACTCAGTCATGCTCGACTCTTAGCGACCCCATGGACTGGAGCCTACCAGGCTCCTCCGTCCATGGGATCCTCCAGGCAAGAGTACTGGAGTGGGGTACCATGTAAGCGACACACACAAGCAATTGTGGGAGGAAGGAAAGAAGACTAGCCCAGCACACATTTAAAGGCAAGAAGATGTAAGCACCATCACAGCATCGCGTATGTCTTTATGCTTGACCCTGTTGTCTCCCAGTGCTGCTGTGGGAGCTACCCGAAGGAGGTACTACAACCTGATGCTTAGCAGAAATGATCTGTATTCAAATCCCAGCCCCACTCTTTAAGACTTGTGTGGCCTTGGGCAAACAAATCACTCAACATCTCTAAACCTTGGTTTCCTCCTCTGTAAAATGAAGATAATAATAGTGTATAAGACTTAAATGGGCTTCCCTGGCAGCTCAGAATGTAAAGAATCTGCCTGAAATGCAGGAGGAAACCCAGGTTTGATCCCTGGGTCTGGAAGATCTCCTGGAGAAGGGAATGTCTACCTACTCCAATATTCTTGCCTGGAGTCTCGCCTGGAGAATTCTATGGACAGAGGAGTACACAACCTTGGTTTAAACAAGGTAAATAGGCTTAAATAAGGCAATCAATTGTTTGTGGCACAAATTCAATCAAAGCTCTCTGTTACTTTCACTCCAGACCCCAGAAGGGTGGGCAGATAAATGGCCAGTTGAGACCAGTGACCCCATTGTTCTGGGCTTCCCCTTCTGCTTCCCAGCACTGGCCAAGACCCAGACTGGAGGAACAGGGATCTGCCTGGGGCTGCCACAGTCAGGCTAAAGGTTGGAAATGAAAGCCAGGCTGGCCAGGTCCAGTTTCGGCAGCCCCCATACACAGCATATGGTACCTCAGGGCGACTAGGAGATGGGAATCTGTGTGTTTTCTAACAGCTCTACGTTTCAAAGCAAGTTTACTCCGGACTGGGACAAACGCGGGTGTGGCGGTTCCTTGCATTCAAAAAAAAACAAAAGAAAGGAAAACAAAGAGAACCCCCGCCGTCAACCCCCGGAAGGCCTGCAGACCTTTTCCCTGGCAAAATGTGCCGCGAAAGAGGGGGGGGTCGCCTTTTGTGGCTGATGCCCGGATTTGGAGACTAGGAGCATGTCTAAACAAAAACAACAATAAGTGCATCCCTCTCGGGGGCTCAAGTCTGAAGTCTCACCCCTCAAAGCACCAGGGCCCCAGGGACGGGGCGGGCCGGGTCCCAGCCTCTCTCCCAGCAGGTCCCGGGCCATGCTGAACGCGCCCCGCCCGGGGGAGCACCCGCTCCCCCTGCCGGAATCCCGGGAATGTCGCCGGTACGGGAAGCATCTGGACGGTCCTCTAGGCAGAGGGAGGGGGTCAAACCTGGAATTTCTCGGGTGCTTTTGCACACATTCCCCTCGAGCTTTTCAAGTCCTGTAAAGTTGAAACCCATGAGAGTAAGAAGGTAGCCGCCCTACTTCCCCGGGCATACTTTCTCGCGGCAAAGACTCCCAATCCCCGCTCTGCGAGCACCCAAACGCCCCTTTCCCTGGCTTGAAGGATCCCTTCTTTGTGTCTGAGGGAGGAAGCCCTTCCCCGCCTGGAAACCCACAGGGCCGGCCCGGGCAGGTGTCTCCAGCTGGATTGTCGCCATCTTGTGGCAGGATTGGGTGGCCACTGTGGCCCATCCGCCAGACCAGCCTGCCTGTAACTTTTTTTAGGTCTCAAATGTACTGTTCCTTCTTTTCCTTCTTTCCCCCAACCACCTAGAAATGGAAAATTTTAAATCCGTGGACAAGGAGTTGAACTCTGAGGCTCCTGTCCCCTCCTCGCTCACCTGCATGCACGGTGTCTTTCTAAAGGCATTCAAGTGTTGGCTGGAGAGACCAACACTTGGACCAACACGAAGGGCTCTGCCTCCTGAGGCGCCAAAACCAACCTGAAGGAGATGCCAATCCCCACCAATTTCCCATGATACAAACTAATGATTAACAAGAAAGACTCCTGTTCCTACTGGTTAGTAATGTCATTACGCTTGATGAGTATTATTAAAGGACCCCTGTTATTAAAGACTCCCTGTTATTATTATTCAGCATTTGTATTCTGTTTGTTTTTTTTTTTTCAAAACGCTCAGGTCATTATCTCCTTGGGTTTTCCAAACACTCCAGAGAGGCAAGCAGGTGACAACTTCATTTTATAAAATAGGGAAACTGAGGCACTGTAATTAGTGGCAAGTTCATGGATTGATGAGTCAACAGTAGTCATTTCTTCCCAGATGATTACTGTCTTACTCCAAAGTGTCATAGATGCCAGCAGATGGTAAATAGATACCCTAACCTGGAAAACTAGTTTCTCTCACCCACTTTTATGACCTATTGTAATCGCATTAGAAACCCATCCCAGAAGTTTTAAAACTTACTAGTCGTATGCTCACTGCATTGAGCATATGGGTGTTGTTAATTGCATTTATTTTATTTTTACAAGGCAAACACAATTCATTTAAAAAGAAAAAAAAAAGCAAGGGTGTTACAATGAGTAAACCAGATGTATCTTGATTTGGAGAATAAACTAGTTTTCAAGACACTCGTTCATTATGAAAATACCTTATTCATTAGATATTAGCAAGCATTAAAAAAGACCAATAAGAAACTGACCATCTTATTTTAAACTCCATTATCTTCTCAGAGACATGAAGAGCTGTTTTCTGCTTTCAGACTTTACTTCTTCTTTTCAAAAAAGTCTTCAGTCTTATTAGTCAGTGCACTCATATTACCAGAGGGCCTTAAGTTTCTTCAATAACTTTTTTTCTTTCCAAAAGAGACAACAAAAGAAATTACTTTGCTCTGCTCATAGAAAGCAGCCATATAATACGGTCTCCTTCCCTCCTTTTTATTTCCCCTCCTTCGTCAAAGAAATGGATTCTGTCATTCTGGAAGTCTCCAGTGGGAAGCCCTAGTTGAGTCTGAATTCAGAGCTGAGTCAGCAAGGAGACCTAGGAGGGTTTGAGAGGCATGTCTTCTCCCCAGTTGCTGAGGTAGCCTAGCCCCCAGTAGAGCTATAAAGTTGAAGAAGTTTGTCCTTGGAGCTCTCCCAAACAACCTTTAGTGCTCTCTTTTTAACCAGTTCTCACCCAAAATAACACATTTCTAAATGTACATGTTTAAAGAAGTTAAGGAAGCTGTTTGCTGGTCTGGGGGAAATCAGGCTAGACTTCTCAACCAACCTTCCATTATATTCATTCAACTCATTCATTCACTCAGAAGGGATGTATTTATAAACTGTATTAATAAATACTCTTGATGGGCCTATGAAAACAAAGCACTTCAAATTCACTTTTCCTATGCAGCAAACCTTTGAGACAGATTCTCATTATCCTGTTTACAGGTGAGGAAACAAAAGTTAAAAAAAAAGTTCAAATAACCTGCTCACAGTCACACAGGTAGAGGTAGAACTGGGATAGGACTGGCTATAAGGTCACAACTTCTGTGCAATCAGAATATGAAGCTCCCTTCACCATCTGAGTTCCTGCGAGTAGGAAAACGAGACTTGGGAGAGTGATAAGTAAATAGGAAATGAGTTGAAAAAAAAAACAATAGAGTGACAAAATATCCCCTGTCGGTGGGGAAAGGGTCCTGCACACACACCGGACATTTACTGTGTCGATAGAGTGGACTCCTGTAGGCCAGCCAGCCTCATCCTTTTGTCTCTGTCTTAGGCCAGCTGGACGAGGTGGGATAGGATGACGAATCAAGAGAGAAGTATGCATGCGAAATTGCTTCAGTTGTGTCCAACTCTTTGCAGCCCTATGGACCATAGCCCACCAGTCTCATCTGTCCACAGGAGTCTCCAGGCAAGAATATTGGAGTGGATTGCCATGCCCTCCTCCAGGGGATCTTCCAGAGCCAGGGATCGAATCTGAGTCTCTTGTCTTTTGCATTGGCAGGCGGGTACTTGACCACTAGGGCCATCTGGGAAGCATATGACTCCCCACACTCTTTCTGACTCTTTCAACTTCCAGTCAATAGGGAAAAGGGTTCTCCAAAGAAATCCCAGCCTTCATCATATACAAAGAAGGTCCAAAGCCCTAGACAATCCTAGTTGAAAAAAATATGTAGGTCCGTATTAGTGTGGTAAGTGGGAATTTTTTCAGGCAGTACAGTATACACTGAATAATAAAAGGGTGACATAACAATGGGGGCTGTGACTTCCACTCAATTGTGAGATTTAAGAAATTGATAGGAAATTGACAGGCAATAAGCAGCATTATTGAGAGTACTACTCTGGAGTCAAGCTGCCTGAATTGATATCCCAGCACCATCACTTATTAGCTGTATGAACTTGGGCAAGAAATTTGGCCTATCTGTGCCTCTGTTTCTTCATCTGTAAAATGGGAGTAATTATAGTTACCTGCCTTATAAGTTGATGTGAAGATTGTACGAGTTAATGTATGTGCTTAGAGTAGTGTCTGGTCCATGGTTTAACACAATGCAAATATTAGTATTTACTATCATTATAATAAAAAGAAAGTTTTCAATCAAATTTATCTGGGTTTCTATCACTGCTAGGTGGTCCTGGATAAGTTATCCAACCTCCTTGAGCTTCAGTGTCCTCATCTATAAAATAGAGTGATAACACCTATGCAAGCAGGGGCATTGTGAGGAGTGAAATAATGTGCATGAAAATACTCACCACAGTATTGGTATTAATAGTATATAGCATTAACAGTAGCTCAGTAAATTCTAATTTCCTTTCTTTCTTTAACACTCATGAATTTTTTGAAGTATGTTTAGTGGTAGCAAAAGAATACTAAAATTTAAAATATGTGTAATCTATAATATATATTTTATAATTAAACTATGTAAATTAAAGTATCTTTTATATTAAAAAGAGAACTCTGTGGCTTGCAGGGATGTCATAGCACCCAGACATAAAATGGCAGCCAAGCAGGCCTGTTCCTCAGGAAAACTGTGAGGCATGTCAACAGCAGGCCTACCCCCAGCTTTCTGTTAGATGTTTTGCTGTGGTTCAACCTTGCCTTCCTCTTCAGATTGTCTGAAGGCAGGGTCTTTGGGAGGAGTGGGGAATGGGACAGGAAAGGAACTTGAAACGACTCACCCAAGGGTCCCGGCACTCACAATTGCTTCAGCCCTTTCCTTTTTTCTTGAAGTCAAGGTCTGGAGTCTGAGGGACTGCATCAGGGCTGAGTGGAAGGAGAGGCTCAGCATGGGCTTCTGGCACTCTAAGACACCCTAGACCAGATGGGGGTCCAGAGTATCCTTGCTCCTTGCTCCTCAAAGGTCAGCATCAACAACATCCAGGGTCTTGTTAGAAATGCAGAATCTCGGCTTCCACTCAAGACCTACAGAATCAGAGTATGTGTTTTAACAAGATTCCTGGGAGATCTGGATCCACATCAAAGTTTGGGAAGCCTTGAGTTAGAACCCACGAAGCCTGTGTGGTCTGAATGGATGTGGGATTGGGACATCTGCTTTAAAGTGTGTGTCTCCTCTTCATTTCCTTTTCCCTTGAACCCGCACTGTGTGCCTTATACGGAAAAGGCAGTGGCTTGCTACGGGGAGAGTGACCACTTTAATTGATGAGAACTCTCAAGAAGCACAAAACTGGGCGCTGGCCCAGATGACAACTGAAAACTCACTTCGTTTTTCAAATAGGGTTGTGAGAACAACAGTCAGGCAGGATCTGTGGAGCACCTATTTGCGCCAGGTGCCTACTGTATGCAAGCCCTGTGGGTGACACAAAGAAATACCATAGAACTGATCTGGGAGTCTTCAGACCTCTGGGCTCTGGTCCAAACCTCATTTTTAAGTTGCTGGGCAATTCCCTTCACCCCTCAAACATCTTCCTTTTCTGTTTGAAAAACGTGTGGGTCAGATGAAAGGATACTAAATTCCCATCCAAATCTAAAGCGATCTGATTCAAATAGCCCTAGCCTCAAAACCTTAGTCTAACTGAATAGACAAAGTGATTTTAAATGATTACACATGAAACAGAGGGCAACTCAGGACAGGATGTGATTAAGGGCTGAGTTGTTCAGAACTGGCAGCGTAGCGATCAAGGACTCCTGGAAGCTGTGTGTAAAGGGCAGTGTTTGGAACCTTTCCAAACTCCTCCCCTCGCTCCCAGAGCCAATAGTGAGGGGGGGCGGGATGGACTTCCACAAGAAGCCACTAGGTGGCGCTGTCATGATGTGAAATCCATAACTGGTAGGGACGCTTCGAGGGAAAACCTTTACTGCCCCTCTGGCTAAAAGAACAATGTGTGCGTGTGTGCCTGAGCGTATTCGTGTGTGTGTTTGCGCGCGCTCTCAGTTGTGTTCGGCTCTTTGCGATCCCACGGTCTGTAGCCCACCGTGCTCCTCTGTCTATGGGATTTTCCCACAAGAATACTGGAGTGAGTTGCCATTTTCTCCTCCAGGTGGATCTTCCTGACCCAGGGATTGAACCTGCGTCTCCCCTGTCAGCAGATTCTTTAACTCTGAGCCACCTGGGAATCACTAAAGGAACAATACTGGTTTCCAGATCTTAGAAACACAGGTTTCTAAGAGTGCTGAGGAACTCAGAGCGCAGGGTCGTCTTGGGTCTAAGCAGGAGTCAATGCATTCATTCTGCCCTGCTCAGATGACATGAAACATGAAAAAAGCAACCAGCAAGAATGGCAGCAGAGAGCACACAAAAGAGCCCACCCTCTTTCACGCGCGCGCGCGCACACACACACACACACACACTTTCGGCCATGGAGGTGTTGGGAATTCCCCTTCCCAAACTGGGTCTCTATCCCCGCTTCCTGATCTTACTTCTCACTTGCCCTACAAACAGCAGGGAATTTGAGCCTAAATCTGAAGCCCTCCTTCCACATACCCACCTGCAGCAGAGCTTGGTTCTCCCATGGACAGGGACAGGCTCTAGTCTGGTCACTTTGTCCTGAGGTGAGCACTGTCTGCTCCAGAGCCACCAGCACTTCTCGACATTCTCTCCATTTTATTACCCTGCAAAGGCAAGGGGTAGAGGTGGGGGACACAGCATTTATGAAGGTTCTTCTATGTGCCAGGCTCTAGGCTAGGTGCTTTGCGTGTATTGCTCGGGAGTCTGCTTCCTCTGCCCTGGTTCCCATTCCCCACTCCCACTCTGCCCTTGAAAAACAACACAAACTGAAACTTGTGAACTCTCCTAGGGAAATAACAAGCAATTACTCTGAGGTATAGGCGAAAGTGAGCAAAACTTGCAGCCCCCACACCTTGGTCATTTTCATTTCTGTTTCTTGACAACCATGTGACCGTATGACTTCATTTAACCTTTCTGAGCCTCAATTTCCACATCTGTAAAATAAAGTAGGGGTTATATAACCTATATAGGAACTGATTTTTTATTTTAAAGTTTCTTACTGTATTAACTTCTTTTGAGGTATAATTGATATACTGCAAAGTGGACATCAGTGTAAGCCCGTTGAATTTTGAGGCCAACATCCAACACCCAGACTGAGAACCAAATACAACCAGTATCCTAGAGCCCTCCTCCAGTGACTAACCTCCTCTACTCCCACCAGGGTGCACACCAGCCCCACTTGTAAGAGAGCAAGTTAGCTTTTGCCTATTTTATCTTACACTTAAAATAAATGAAATCATATAATATGTACTCTTTCATATCTGGCATCTCTCATTAAACATCATGTTTCACAGTAGCAATAATAGTTTGTTTATTCTATTTACTGTAAGAAATTCCACTGTGTGACTATACAACAAGTTATCCATTCTACAATTATTGGCCATTTGGGGGCGAGTATTATAAACAATACTTCTCTGAACTTCGTAGTAGCTATCTTTTTCCCAATAATTGTTATTGTGGTAAAATACATATAAAATTTACCACCTTAACCATTTCTCAAAATTAAAATGTAATTGACATATAGCATTATATTAGTTTCAGATGGACAACATAATGATCCAATATTTGTATTTATTTTCAAAATGATTACCACAGTAAGTCTAATTAACACCCATGATCTTGACCACGTAGCATGTAGTTCAATAGTTAATAAATACATAATTTTGTGCAACCATCACTGCCATCCATCTCCATAAAAGTTATCGTATAATACTGAAATTCTATACTATGAATTCTCCATTCCCCCTCCAGCCCCTGCTGCTACTGCTGCTAAGTCACTTCAGTTGTGTCCGACTCTGTGTGAACCCATAGATGTCAGCCCATCAGGCTCTCCCGCCCCTGGGATTCTCCAGGCAAGAACACTGGAGTGGGTTGCCATTTCCTTCTCCAATGCATGAAAGTGAAAATGAAAGTGAAGTCGCTCAGTCGTGTCCAGCCCCTAGCAGCCATCATTCTATTTTATGTCCCTGGGTGATTTTGATTACTCTAAGTACTTCATGTAAGTGATCTAGCACATATTACTATCTTTTGGTGAATGTTTATACTCATTTCTATTTGACACAAGACTCTGATTTCTAATATTTCCCTTTTTGTGCCACTTTGAAGTAAATTTGAATTTGCACAAGTTAAGGCATCTGTGTCTTGGTGACAAGCACACCCCTTTCCTGGTAGGCTGGCTGTGAAGGAATTTGAGAAGATCGGGGATGACAGAATTTTGCTAGCTCCTAAATGTTCTTCCTTTAACAGGTGTGTTGCTACCTTTCGGTCCCGCACAACCTCTATAGCTCATTTCATGTGTTTTTATTGTTTCCAAAATTAGGTTGTCAGATCATTGAACAAAAAGGATTTTATCTTTGTATCTTTGTATCCCTTGTATTATATCTCCTGCAGAGCTGACCAGAAATTGGGAACAAAGTAGATGGATGTTCAATTGATTGTTTTTATATTAAGCCCGTTAGGTTGGCCCACACTAGATTAGATTAAACTAGACCAGCCAGTGGAGGAAGAAATGCCACCATAGGAAGTCCAAATTATTCTGGAGTAGGAAAGGGCACTGAAAAAGGGCAAAAGTCTCTTTTCTCTAATTCTGATCAAAAGATGCACTTATGTTTGATTGGCTCTGATTTGGTCCCATGCAGTGTCTGAAAAAATTAATCCAATCAGGATCTTGCAATACATATATGTCTGTTTTCAAAAACTATATGCATATATGCATTTCATTAACTTTGGAGATCATGAAACAAAGAAAAGCACATGTAACATGTAGATGCAATATACTGAGTAACTAGTGTACAATTATGTAATCACTGTGCAGATCCAGAGGGAAAACTTGGCTGGCATTCCCAAAGCCCTTATGCCATGTGTCTCTTCCTGATCACAACCCCCTCCCTCCTTCCCTCCAGAGACAACTATTATCCTGACTTTCATAGTAATCATTTCCTTGTCTTTTAGTTCTGACAAATTAGCATCTTTTAAAAATATAGTTTTGACTGTTTTGAATTTTATATAAGTGCTATGTGTGTGTTCCTTTCCATCTTGTTCTTTTTTTCAATATTGCTTTATGATTGCTGTCTCATGTAGCTGTAGTTCATTTGTTTTCACTGGAGTGTAGTATTTCAATCTACAAATATGCCACAATTTGTTTATTCAATTGTTGTTGGGAATTTGCAGTTGACTCCAGTTTAGGCTGTTTGGGAATAATGTTGCCAGTATAGCTATTCCTATACACATTTCCTGATATTTATGTTTATACAATTCTCTAGCATATACATTTAGAAGTGAAATGACTGGTTCATAATATTTGCATATCTTCAGCTTTACTGTACTCTACCAAAGTGTTTTTTAAAAATTCTAACTATTTACACTCCCATAAGCCATAGAAAAAAGTTCCCATTACTTCACATCCTTGCAAGTACTTTGTATTGTGAGGCCTCTTAATTTTTGCCAAACTGATGCCTCTGTGGTAGATTTTCATTGTGGTTTTAATTTGTATCTCCTTCTATATCAATGTGATGGCTGCTTTTTAATTTATTTATTAACTATGTGTTCTTCCACTTTTGAGAGGTGCCAAAGTCCTTTCTTCTTTTTGTTGTCCATTTCTTATTGATCTTTTGAACTGTGGTGTTGGAGAAGACTCTTGAGAGTCCCTTGGACTACAAGGAGATCCAACCAGGCCATCCTAAAGGAGATCAGTCCTGGGTGTTCATTGGAAGGACTGATGCTGAAGCTGAAACTCCAATACTTTGGCTACCTCATGCGAAAAGTTGACTCATTGGAAAAGACCCTGATGCTGGGAGGGATTGAGGGCAAGAGGAGAAGGGGACGACAGAGGATGAGATGGCTGGATGGCATCACCAACTCGATGGACATGAGTTTGAGTGAACTCCAGGAGTTGGTGATGGACAGGGAGGCCTGGAGTGCTGTGATTCATGGGGTCGCAAAGAGTCGGACACAACTGAGCGACTGAACTGACTAAACTGACATATGTATTCTAGATCCAGGGCCTTTGTCAGCAGAACATGTTGGGAATATCTTCTCCTATTTTATGAACTGTGGCTTCTCTTTCTTTATAGTATCTTACAGTAAACAGAAAGTTCCTAATTTAAATATAGTCAAGGGACTTCTCTGGTGGTCCAGTGGATAAGACTCTGCACTTCCACTGCAGGGGGCACAGGTTCAGTCCCTAATCATGGCAGCTAAGATCCCTGAATGCTGTGCGGTGTGGCCAAAACAATGTGGTCACAAGTTTCAATCCTTTCTTGTATGATTGGTGCTTCTGTTTCATATTCAAGATACCTTGTTTAAGATATTTTCAAGGTCATGAAGATATTTTTTGATATTATTATTGTTCAGTCACCAAGTTGTGTCCAACTCTTTGCAACCCCATGGACTGCAGCACTCCAGGCTTCCCTGTCCTTCACCTTCTCCCAGAGCTTGCTCAAACTCAGGTCCATTGAGTCAGTGATGCCATCCAGCCATCTCATCCTCTGTCATCCCCTTCTCCTCCTGCCTTCAATCTTTCACAGCCTCAGGGCCTTTTCTAATAATATTTTTCTAATGATATTTGATATTTTATAATATTATTGTGTGTTATCTCCTACAATTTTACTGGTTTTCCTTTCACATATTGGTGTATAATCCACATGGAACTAGCTTTTGTGTATGGTGTGAGGTAGGGATCCAATTTAAAATGTTTCCACATGAATACCCAACTAGCCAGAGTTAAAAAAAACTGTCCTATTACCAATATTCTGCATAAAACTGTTTTAAATAAATGACAAAATAATACGTGTGTGGATTGGTGGCCAGCCTCTCCGTTTCTTCCAATGGTCTTTCTATCTCCACACAAATACCACACTGCCATATTTATTATAACTTTATAATAAATTATTATATCAGAAAGAGCAGTTTTTCCCACCCAGTTCTTCTTCAAGAATATATTGATGATTTTTGATCTTTTTTATTTTTATATAAATGTAGAATTCCCTTGGACAGCAAGGAGATCCAACCAGTCCATCCTAAAGGAAATCAGTCCTGAATATTCCTTGGAAGGACTGATGCTGAAGCTGAAACTCCAATACTTTGGCCACCTGATGAGAAGAACTGACTCATTGGAAAAGACCCTGATGCTGGGAAGGATTGAAGGCGGGAGGAGAAGGGGATGACAGAGGATGAGATGGTTGGATGACATCACTGACTCAGTGGACATGAATTTGAGTAAACTCCAGGAGTTAGTGATGGACAGGGAGTCCTGGTGTGCTGTAGTCCATGGGGTCGCAAAGAGTTGGACACGCCCGAGCAACTGAACTGAAATGAACTGAGAATTGGCTTATGAGTTTTCAAGAAAGGGTAAGGATTTTTAAAGAGATTGTTATTAATTTCTAGTGTAATATCTTTGTAGTCAGAATAGTATTCTGTATGATGACAGTCTTTCCATATGTGTGGATATTTTCTTTATGGAAAAGTATAATATTGATCTTTGAAATAGTTCTCATATGCTTGAAAAACATGTATTATACAATTGTTGGTATAATACCTTGAATGTAGCCATTAAATAAATTTCTTGTTCAAATCCTTTTTATCCTTTACATATATTTGTTCTATCAATAACTGAGAGAAGAGTTTTTAAAAGCTCCCTTAAATTTTGAACTTTCTTATTTCTCCTTGTGTAGGCCTGTGAAAGTGAAAGTCACTCTTTGCGACCCCATGGATTATACAGTCTATGGAATTCTCCAGGCCAAAATACTGGAGTGGGTAGCCTTTCCCTTCTCCAGGGGATCTTCCCAACCCAGGGATTGAACCTAGGTCTCCCTCATTGCAGGTGGGTTCTTTACCAGCTGAGCCACAAGTTCTATCAATAACTAAGAGAAGAGTCTTTAAAAGCTCCCTTAAATAAAAAAATTGTGAATTTTTAAATTTCTCCTTGTGGTAGGTCTATGATTCAACTAAAGTTAGTTTTTCTGTGTGCTGTGTGTTAGGGATTGAATATATGGTTTCTTAATTTCAGTAAGTGCTGACAGATTGCTTATCAGACTAACTCAACTCATTTCGATCATACCAGCAGTGTACAGAGTTCTTTTCTCACCACGTTCTCTTTAACATTTGATATTATCTACCTTGCTAGTTTTTGCCAAAGCAAGGGGTATCTCGTTTTAATGAAAATTTCTACAATTAATTGAATTTGAGTCACCATTGATTTTTGTGATGCTATCCAATGATCCTATTAAGAAATCTACTGTTATTCTATATCTTGCTTCTTTTTTGTCATCTATTTTCTCTTGAAGCTTTTCTAATGCCTTTTCTTTATCTATGGTACTGAAATTTCAAAATGATGCATCTTCTTCCACTTACAGAGTTGTTAAATATGGAAAACTACGTCCTTTGGTTGTGGGATAATTTCTTCCCTTCTGTTGCCTCTGTTCTTTCTTTTTTTGAACTCTCATTCACAAATTAGACATTCCAGATTGACCCTCCATGTTTCTTTCATGTTCTTTACTTTTTTATAACTTACTTACTTGGGTGGAGATACCAATGATCTTACATAACAAATCTCATCTTCCTAAAACTTCAGCTGTTCTCTGCTGTTTGTATTTCATAACATGCCATCATAACTTTTTTAAAAAGTATGAGATTTTATTATCTCTCTAAGCATAATGATTGAACTTTATCTTTTAAAAAATTTCTTCTGTTTCCTGAATTTTTTCAGGTAATTTTAAGACCTTTTGTGCAGCAACATGGATAGACCTAGAGAATATCAGACTGAATGTAGTAAGCCAGAGAAAGACAAATATTTTGTGATATTGCTTATATTTGAAACCTAAAAAATGATACATATGAACTTATTTACAAAATAGAAAGAGAATCACAGACATAGAAAACAAATTTATGGTTACCAAAGTGGAAGAGGAGTAAGGGAAGAAATAAATTAGGAGATTGGGATTAACAGTCATATCCGATTTTTTGTACCCCATGGACTATACAGTCCGTGGAATTCTTCAGGCCAGAATACTGGAGTGGGTAGCCTATCCCTTCTCCAGTGGATCTTCCCAACTCAGGAATCGAACCAGGGTCTCCTGCATTGCAGACAGATTATTTACCAGCTGAACTACCAGGGAAGCCATCATATGTATACTACAATACAAAAAATAGATTACCAACAAAGACCTACTGTATAGCACAGGGAACTATACATTTTGTAATAACCTGTAAGGGAAGGGAATCACTGTGCTATATATCTGAAATAAGCATGATATTGTAAATCAACTGTACTTCAATTTAAAAAAAAAAAAAACGAATAAAAAGACCTTTCTTCTTTTTTTCCCTCTTTTTCATTTTAGAGGCTTTCTTCAAATGTCAGATTATCCTTGATTATTTATTAATATTTAGAATTTAAAACTCATGAAATTACGAAAGCAATTGTATGTAGAAAACTTAATGACTGAGGGCTTCCAGTCCAGCGTATGTATGAAGCTTGGAAGACACCACTCCATCCTAATAAATAAAAAGCTGAAAAAACTGAAAAATTACCAACTCTTCTTGGATCCAAGAAGAAGTGAGATCACAGGGCAAACTACTGCCCTCCAAAGTGGAGACACCAACAGACAAACATTGAGAATCACAACTTAGCGGAGCAGAAACCCATAAGCAGCAGTCTCCACAGGAATCAGTGCTGAGTGGAGAAACTGGAGCTGTAATTGACAAATTGTTGGAGGCTCAGTGTGGACAAGTCTGAGAGATTAAAAATAAAAAGAATCCAGGGGGATCCAGTCACTACAGAATCCCCATTCTTCTTTTACCTCAAATAGAGTATTGGAGGAAAAATTCCCTCATGCTTCCAGCAGGGAGGGGGAAAATGAACCATTTTTAAATATGCTAGAGCATTCTATTTTTCTTAAGTTTTTCTCTAAGGAGAAACTAGTTAACCAGAGGCCAACATATTGGGTTTTATTAGAGTCTAACTGACCTGGGGGAAGGGAAATATGCAACTTCATTCTACCTAAGGGGTGGGAAGTACTGAAAAGCACAAGCAAAGTACCACAATCCAGATAGAGACTCAGCCAACTACTGAGATCTAATTAAGACCTAAGAACACTTTCACTCCCCCACACTTTACCAACTCATTATTAAAGCCTTATTTGCAACAGTTTCTTTAACATTATTTCCAACTATCAAAAAATTACCAAACATACTAAAAAGCAAAAAATAGTTGAAGAGACAGAGCAAGCATCAGAACCAGACTCAGATATGGCAGGGATGTTGGTATTATTGAACTTGGCATTTAAAATAGATTAACATGCTAAGGGACTAATGGATAAAATAGATAGTATGCCAGAACAAATGGGTAGTGTAAGCAGAGAGATGGGAATTCTAAGAAAGAACCTAAAAGAAATTCTAGATACAAAAAATTGTAACAGAAGCATGATTCAAGCTACTCCCTCAACTTGTTGAAAAATATCTACAAAAAATCTATAGCTAGCATCACACTTACTGGCAAAAAAAAACTGACAAGAAACTTTCCCACAAAGATTAGGAACAAATCAGTGACATTCTCTCTCACCTACTCATTTTTCGACATCACTCTAGAAGTTTTGGCCAATGCATATGGTAAGAAAAGAAAAGGTATATAGATTGAGAAGGAAGAAATAAAACTTGGTCTGCAGATGACATGATCATCTATGTAGAAAATCTGAAAGAATCAACAAAAACATCTGGAGCTAATAAGAAATTATAGCAAGATTTTAGGATATAAGATTAATTTACAACAGTCAATAGCTTTCCTATGTACCAGCAATGAACAAGTGGAATTTGAAAAACACTCTCCGACATAAATCACAGCAGGATCCTCTATGACCCACCTCCCAAAATATTGGAAATAAAAGCAAAAATAAACAAATAAGACCTAATTAAAATTAAAAGCTTCTGCACGACAAAGGAAACTATTAGCAAGGTGAAAAGACAGCCTTCAGAATGGGAGAAAATAATAGCAAATGAAGCAACTGACAAACAACTAATCTCATAAATATACAAGCAACTCCGGCAGCTCAATTCCAGAAAAATAAATGACCCAATCGAAAAATGGGCCAAAGAACTAAATAGACATTTTCCCAAAGAAGACATACAGATGGCTAACAAACACATGAAAAGATGCTCAACATCACTCATTATCAGAGAAATGCAAATCAAAACCACTATGAGGTACCATTTCACGCCAGTCAGAATGGCTGCGATCCAAAAGTCTACAAGCAATAAATGCTGGAGAGGGTGCGGAGAAAAGGGAACCCTCTTACACTGTTGATGGGAATGCAAACTAGTACAGCCACTATGGAGAACAGTGTGGAGATTCCTTAAAAAACTGGAAATAGAACTGCCTTATGATCCAGCAATCCCACTGCTGGGCATACACACTGAGGAAACCAGAAGGGAAAGAGACACGTGTACCCCAATGTTCATCGCAGCACTGTTTATAATAGCCAGGACATGGAAGCAACCTAGATGTCCATCAGCAGATGAATGGATAAAGAAAGCAGTGGTACATATACACAATGGAGTATTACTCAGCCATTAAAAAGAATACATTTGAATCAGTTCTAATGAGGTGGATGAAACTGGAGCCTATTATACAGAGTGAAGTAAGCCAGAAAGAAAAACACCAATACAGTATACTAACACATATATATGGAATTTAGAAAGATGGTAACAATAACCCTGTGTATGAGACAGCAAAAGAGACACCGATGTATAGAACAGTCTTTTGGACTCTGTGGGAGAGGGAGAGGGTGGGATGATTTGGGAGAATGGCATTGAAACATGTATAATATCATATAAGAAACAAATCACCAGTCCCAGTTCGATGCGGGATACAGGATGCTTGGGGTTGGTGCACTGGGATGACCCAGAGGGATGGTATGGGGAGGGAGGTGGGAGAGGGGTTCAGAATGGGGAGCACGTGTACACCCGTGGTGGATTCATGTTGATGTATGGCAAAACCAATACAATATTGTAAAGTAATTAACCTCCAATTAAAATAAATAAATTTAAATTTTAAAAAATAATAAAAAATAAAAATGTTTTGACATTTATATTAACACATATAATGAAATATTTATGTGTAAAAGTAACAAAATATATGTAAGATCTATATGAGGAAAACTATAGAAACTTAATGAAAGAAATCAAAGAACTAAATAAATGAAGAAATATTCGTGGGTAAGAAGACAACATTGTTGTGATTTTTTCCAATTTGATCTATAGATTCAATGCAATCCCAATGAAAACCCCAGAAAGTATGTTTAAAGTGGATAACCAACAAGGACCTACTGTATAGCACATGGAACTCTGCTCAGTGTTATGTGGCAGCCTGGATGGAACGGAAGTTTGGGGGAGAATGGATACATGGATATGTATGACTTTGCTGTTCACCTGAAACTATCACAGCATTATTTGCTAATCACCTATACCCCGATAAAAAGTTTAAAAAAACCCAGCAAGTTATTTTGTGGGTGTTAACTAACACATTCTAAAGTCTATATGGAAAGACAAAAGACTCAGAACAGTCAACACGATATTGCAGCAGAAAAACAAAGTTAGAAGACTGCCACAGCCCAACTTCAAGACGAAATATAAAGCTAACAGTCAAGACACTATGGTATTGGTGAAAAAATAGACAAGTTTCTCAATGAAACAGAATAAACAGTCCAGAAATAGACCCACACAAACATCGTCAATTGATCACTGACAAAGAGCAAAGACAATACAATGGAGCAAAGATAGCCTCCTCATAAACAGGGTAGGAGAAAAATGGAAATCCACATGGAGCAAAACAAACCTAGATGCACACTCTACACCATTCATAAAAGCTGACTCAATATGAATCACAGACCTAAATGTAAAACATAAAACTATAAAACTCCTGGAAAATAGCATAGGAACAAACCTCAGTGACCTAGGGTTTGGCAATGAGTTCTTCAATACAACTCCAAAAATGTACTCCATGAGAGAAAGAATTGATAGATTTTATTGGTGACCATGATGGAGTAGGAAAACCCTGAACTCACCTCCTCTTACAAGCACGTCAAAATTACAACTACCTACAGAACAACTATCTATGAGAACAACCTAAAAACTAGCACAAGTGAAAATATAATGAAGGAACGACACTGAGATGGGTAAGAGGGATGGAGATACGGTGTAGTCAAGACCCAGACCTCTGGGTAAGCAACCCACAGAGAGAGAATAATCAAAATACAGAGCTTCTCCCCAAGGAGCAAAGGATCCAAACCCCAGAATGGGCTCCCCAACCTGGAAGTCATGCACTGGAAAGATGAGCCCTAGAAGGGCTGGTTTTGGAGGCCACTGGGGGCTTGTATTGCAAAAAGCAAGAGCCATATTGTTATAGGAAACAGAATCCTTGCTCTTTTTTAAAAAAGTAATTTATTTCTTTTAATTGGAGGCTACTCTAGTAAAGTAATGCTCAAAATTCTCCAAGCCAGGCTTCAGCAATACTTGAACAGTGAAGTTCCAGATGTTCCAGCTGGTTTTAGAAAAGGCAGAGGAACCAGAGATCAAATTGCCAACATCCACTGGATCATGGAAAAAGCAAAAGAGTTCCAGAAAAACATCTATTTCTGCTTTATTGAGTATGCCAAAGCCTTTGACTGTGTGGATCACAATAAACTGGGGAAAATTCTGAAAGAGATGGGAAAACCAGACCACCTGATCTGCCTCTTGAGAAACCTATACGCAGGTCAGGAAGCAACAGTTAGACCTGGACATGGAACTACAGAATGGGTCCAAATATGAAAAGGAGTACATCAGGCTGTATATTGTCACCCTACTTATTTAACTTATATGCAGAGTACATCATGAGAAATGCTGGGCTGGAAGAAGCACAAGCTGGAATCAAGATTGCTGGGAGAAATATCAATAACCTCAGATATGCAGATGACACTGCCCTTATGGCAGAAAGTGAAGAGGAACTAAAAAGCCTCTTGATGAAAGTGAAAGAGGAGAGTGGAAAAGTAGGCTTAAAGCTCAACATTCAGAAAACGAAGATCATGGCATCTGGTCCCACCACTTCATGGGAAATAGATGGGGAAACAGTGGACACCATGTCAGACTTTATTTTTCTGGGCTCCAAAATCACTGCAGATGGTGACTGCAGCCATGAAATTAAAAGACGCTGACTCCTTGGAAGGAAAGTTATGACCAACCTAGATAGCATATTCAAAAGCAGAGACATTACTTTGCCAACAAAGGTCCATCTAGTCAAGGCTATGAAGAAAGCTGAGTGCCAAAGAATTGATGATTTTGAATTGTGGTGTTGGAGAAGACTTCTGAGAGTCCCTTGGACTGCAAGGACATCCAACCAGTCCATTCTAAAGGAGATGATCAGTCCTGGGTGTTCTTTGGAAGGAATGACGCTAAAGCTGAAACTCCAGTACTTTGGCCACCACATGCAAAGAGTTGACTCGTTGGAAAAGACTCTGATGCTGGGAGGGATTGGGGGCAGGAGAAGGGGATGACAGAGGATGAGATGGCTGGATGGCATCACTGACTCCATGGACATGAGTTTGAGTGAACTCTGGGAGTTGATGATGGACAGGGAGACCTGGCGTGTTGCAATTCATGGGGTCGCAAAGAGTCAGACACGACTGAGCAACTGAACTGAACTGAACTGAATTACTTTACAATATTGTAGTGGTTTTTGCCATACATTCACATGAGTCAGCCATGGGTATACATATGTTCCCCATCCTGAACCTCCCTCCCACCTCCCTCCCCATTCCATCCCTCAGGGTCATCCTAGTGCACCAGCCCTGAGGGCCCTGTCTCATGCATTGAACCTGGACTGGAGATCTATTTCACATATGATAATATACATGTTTCAGTGCTATTCTCTCAAATCATCCCACTCTCGCCCTCTCCCACAGAGTCCAAAAGTCTGTTCTCTACATCTGTGTCTCTTTTGCTGTCTCACATATAGGGTCATCATTATCATCTTTCTAAATTCCATATATATGCAGTAATATACTGTATTGGTGTTTTTCTTTCTGACTTACTTCACTCTGTATAATAGGCTCCAGTTTCTTCCACTTCATTAGAACTGATTCAAATGTATTCTTTTTAATGGCTGAGTAATACTCCATTGTGTATATGTACCACAGCTTTCTTATCCATTCATCTGCTGATGGACATCTAGGTTGCTTCCATGTCCTGGCTATTATAAACAGTGCTGTGATGAACATTGGGGTACACGTGTCTCTTTCAATTCTGGTTTCCTCGGTGTGTATGCCCAGCAGTGGGATTGTTGGGTAGTTTGGCAGTTCTATTTCCAGTTTTTTAAGGAATCTCCACACTGTTCTCCACAGTGGCTGTACTAGTTTGCATTCCCACCAACAGTGTAAGAGGGTTCCCTTTTCTCTGCACCCTCTCCAGCATTTATTGTTTGTAGACTTTTTGATAGCAGCCATTCTGACCGACGTGAGATGGTACCTCACTGTGGTTTTGATTTGCATTTCTCTGATAATGAGTGATGTTGAGCATCTTCTCATGTGTTTGTTAGCCACCTGTATGTCTTTGGAGAAATGTCTGTTTAGTTCTTTGGCCCATTTTTTGATTGGGTCATTTATTTTTCTGGAATTGAGCTGCATGTGCTATTTGTATAGGATTCCTGCTCTTAAATGGCATGCATACGATCTCACACACTCAAAGTCCTAGTGCAGTAATATGAAAGGAGCCTGGATCAGACTCACCTGCTGACCCCAGATAGAATCCCAGAGAGACAGGAGACAACTGGGACTTCCCTGGGACGTAGATGCTGTCAGCAACAATTTGGGGGATCTTATTCTACTTGTACTAGAAAGAGCCATTTTGGAGTCTTCCCTCTAATTATTAGTTCTGGAGGCTAACTGCCCACCAAGAGGCTGGCATCAGCCTCAGGCCCTCCAGACCCACAGTCAGCTGGCAGCCACCACACAAGACATGAGATGTTCAACACTTTACTACAAAATTGGCTTTGTTGGCTGATTTTGCGCAACGTAGGATAATGTAACGTAAGTGTTCTAAGCGTGTTTAAGGTAGATTAGGCTAAGCTACAATGCTGAGTATGTTAAGTAATTAAATGCATTTTCGACCAACAATGGTTCATTAAGACATACTGCTGCTGCTGCTGCTAAGTCACTTCAGTCATGTCCGACTCTGTGCGACACCATAGATGGAGCCACCAGGCTCCCCCGTCCCTGGGATTCTCCAGGCAAGAACACTGGAGTGGGTTGCCATTTCCTTCTCCAATGCATGAAAGTGAAAAGTGAAAGTGAAGTCGCTCAGTCGTGTCCGACCCTCAGCGATCCCATGGACTGCAGTCTTCCAGGCTCCTCCGTCCATGGGATTTTCCAGGCAAGAGTACTGGAGTGGGGTGTCATTGCCTTCTCCGCATTAAGACATGTGAAGTGAAGTGAAGTTGCTCCGTCGTGTCCGACCCTTTGCGACCCCATAGACTGTGGTCTATCAGGTTCCTCTGCCCATGTCCATGGCATTAGGACATAACCCCACTGTAAATCAAGGAAGATCTGTGTATGAAGTATTGTCTCTACAGTCAGCTTCTCCAGAAAAGAATGCCTCAGCGGTGGCATTATGCCAACTATCAGGGTTTTGAAAGTGGGAAGGAGTGGAACTGAGGATTCAGATACTCTTTCAACCTGTCTTTTTGTTTTCATTGCCACACCTCATCCCTGCTCTTCATGGCCCTTGTGGATTTCCAAGTTTTTATCTGATTCTCACTGATGCATTCTGTGGTTCATAACTTTCTCTACTCTGTGGTCGGTTGTCTCTCCCTCACGAGCTTTCTAACCCGAAAAAAATTGTTGGAATCTGTAGTGTGTTAATGTCTCCTTTCCTCTGTCTTTGAGTCCTTATATAATTTCTATCTCAATTATTTCCATCTTTTCATCTGCCAGAAATCAGTACGTCACTCTAAATTCTCATTCAGTTGTTCATCTAGTCTAATTGATATTCTAAATATCTCCTGGATGCTGCTGCTGCTGCTAAGTCGCTTCAGTCGTGTCCGACTCTGTGCAACCCCATAGACAGCAGCCCACCAGGCTCCCCCATCCCTGGGATTCTCCAAGCAAGAACACTGGAGTGGGTTGCCATTTCCTTCTCCAATGCATGAAAGTGAAAAGTGAAAGTGAAGTCGTGTCTGACTCTTAGCGACCCCATGGATTGCAGACCACCAGGCTCCTCCGTCCATGGGATTTTCCAGGCAAGAGTACTGGAGTGAGGTGTCATTGCCTTCTCCATCTCCTGAATACATACCCACAAATACTACTTTACATCTGGCCTTATTTCTTGGACCACTAAAAACAGAGGTTATAATATAAGGGGTAGTGAAGAAAGTGTTAGTTGTTCAGTCGTGTCCAACTCTTTGCAAACCCATGGACTGTAGCTGATCAGGGTCCTCCATCCATGGGATTCTCCAGGCAAGAATGCTGGAGTAGGTAGCCATTTCCTTCTCCAGGGGATCTTCTTGACCCAGGGATTGAACCCAGGTCTCCTGTATTGCAGGCAGTTCTTTACTGTCTGAGGCACCAGGGAAGCCTATCTGAGGGGGAGGGGAATCTCAAAGTAAAGGTTTGCTTTTGTGTCTCCGTACTAACCAAGAGCAAAGATGTTCCAGGATGAATGCTCCTGGCCATTTGGCTGGTATCATTTAATAGGGAGATGGTTGTTATACCAAAACACCAGTATTTCTTGGGATAGCTCATATCCTTTTATCCTGTGCTTATCAAAGAATTTCCTGGAATTAATGTTAGTTCTCACTTTCCTTCTTTCCAGGAAGAGCCTTGGTTGTATCGTTGCAACTGCCATTGAAAAATAACCAATAAGTCTGGTAATTGGGAACCTCAGAGCCTAATTACTCTTGAGAGTGTTGTATCTAATTGACCTGATAAGCTGAAGCCCAGGTCCTAGGTCCATGATGACCCTGGGACATTCTGATACTTTGGGGAAATTCATCTATCCAGCAGACAACACTCTCCTTCTTCCTCTACTACACTGACTACAGTACCAAATTCTGAAACAGTATTCACCATATTTTCAGTTTTATCCAATATATCCTCAAAGGATAGGCTGCATAGTTACAATACAGTCAGGAAATAACCTGAAAAAATCCCTTTATGTCAGACTGATAGCTTCTTTTATAGTGTAAAAATAAGTAGAGTGAAGCACATGAACAAAATGTACACACAGCATTATCTCTGTACACACACATACACTTACAGAAGTCATATTTGTGTTCACACTCCAAGCTGCCCCATCATAACACACTCCTAAAAACTTAAGACTCCTTTGGCTCTGCTGGTTGCCAAGGTGACTCTTACTGGAGTAAACACAATTTTGCTGGTTGACTCAGACAGAGAGAGCTTCATTTAGGACATTTCAAGTCCTCTGTTGAGGAGCCCTCCCCTTTCCTGAGGTCTTTATTCCTGCCCACTCCCTCACCAACACCAGGCAGACATGCACACTTGCCAGCTGCAGAGCTGGCTCACAGAACTCCATGTGGGAATCCTCAGTTAACACAGGGAGACCAAAAAGAAACAGGAAAAAAAAATCTCAAAGCTCAGCTGAATTCCAGAAGCCTGCTCATTCCAATACTAACAGATGAGTAGAACAGGAAAGCAAGTGTCATGATCCCCCCGCCCCCCATTTTCCCTGACTCCCTCTTCTGATCATTCCAGCCTCCTACTCTCCGCACAATTCCTGCATCTGAAGCAGCTCTAACACTTAAGTCTGGAGACCCAGCATCATTCACTCCTAGTTATATTCAGTGTTACAGTCCTTGAGTCAACTAAGGCTATACTAAAACTGAAAGAATTTTTTTTAAGGATGAGATAAAAGGGCTCTGGAAAAGCTCAGTACTCCTTCTCAGGAAGACAGTGGTGCCTTAAAACGGCACAACCTACAAAGCCAGGGCCTCCCTTTGAGCCCTTCTGGTTTGGCTCAGGTGGTCAGTAAAAGAGGGTAGGCCAATAGGCTCGCAATTTTTCTAAACTCCAAATTTTTTATTTGTTCTTTTTAAAAAAATATTTTCTCTGTCTTGTTCCCTAATATGAAATGGAGCAGAAGGACTTATATTTTGAGCCTCTGTCTGGGCCTTTGAATGCACTGTATGTTTCTCCCCAGATTTCCCTTGAGGCAAAACTCAGTCTCTTTGCTAGTTTTCCTAAGAAATCCACTCATGTCAAATTTTGGTGACCTTAGTCGAATTTACTTAAGCTTTGGAGGAATTACAAGAAGAGGATCTCATCACAAAATGAAGAACCTTTTCCTCTCTCCCCAGTCCTTCTCCCCTCTGCTCTCCTTCCACTCTGCCCAACCCCCACAACCTCTAAATTTTTCTCACTTGATTGGGCATAGTCGTTTCCCTCTCTCTCTGAAACTGTAGTGTTTATGTCAAGACTCTAATGGGATAGAGTGGTTGGGGAGAAGGCAGGAAGGGAGTAGGGCTTCTCTCCTAAGTTTGTATTAGCATATTGATCAGAATGCTGAGGAAAACAAAAGCTTCTTCATTAACATAATTGACTTTCTTTAGAGGACAATCATATTACAGGCACCAATGCCTTTTCTCTGATATTTGGAGATGTATAGATATGATATAGATTTCTATTGTTCAGTTCAGTTGTTCAGTCATGTCCAGCTCTTTGTGACCCCATGGACTGCAGCATGCCAGGCTCCCCTGTCCATCACCAACTCCTGGAGCTTGCTCAGACTCATGTCCATTGAGTCAGTGATGCCATCCAACCATCTCATCCTCTGTCGTCCCCTTCTCCTCCCGCCTTCAATCTTTCCCAGCATCAGGGTCTTTGCATCAGGTGGCCAAAGTATTGGAGTTTCAGCTTCAGCATCAGTCCTTCCAATGAATATTCAGAAATGATTTCCTTTAGGATGGACTGGTTGGATCTCCTTGCAGTCCAAGGGATTCTCAAGAGTATTCTCTTAAAAAACCACAGTTCAAAAGCATCAGTTCTTCAGTGCTCAGCTTTCTTTATACTCCAACTCTTACATCCATACATGACTACTGGAAAAAAACATAGACGGATCTTTGTTGGCAAAGTAATGTCTCTGCTCTTTAATATGATGTCTAGGTTGGTCATAGCTTTTCTTCCAAGGAGCAAGCATCTTTTAATTTCATGGCTACAGTTACCATCTGCAGTGATTTTGAAGCCCTCAAAAATAGTCTCTCACTGTTTCCATTGTTTCCCTGTCTATTTGCCATGAAGTGATGGGATTGGATGCCATGATCTTAGTTTTTTGAATGTTGAGTTTTAAGCCAACTTTTTTACTCTCCTCTTCCACTTTCATCAAGAGGCTCTTTAGTTCTTTGCTTTCTGCCATAAGGGTGGTGTCATCAGCATATCTAAGGTTATTGATATTTCTTCTGGCAATCTTGATTCCAGCTTGTGCTTCATCCAGTCCAGCATTTCGCATGATGTATTCTCCATAAAAGTTAAATAAGCAGATTGACAATATGCAGCCTTGACATACTCCTTTCCCAATTTGGAACCAGTCCATTGTTTCATGTCCAGTTCTAACTGTTACTTCTTGACCTGCATACAGATTTCTCAGGAGGCAGGTCAAGTGGTCTGGTATTCCCATCTCTTGAAGAATTTTCCACAGTTTGTTGTGATCCACACAGTCAAAGGCTTTGGCATAGTCAATAAAGCAGAAATAGGTGTTTTTCTGGAACTCTCTTGCTTTTTCCATGATCCAAAGGATGTTAGCAATCTTCCTCTGCCTTTTCTAAATCCAGCTTGACACGTTTATGGGTAGAAAGGTAGATAGAATGATAGATATAACTGTGTAGGTATTTATCAATCTAACAATAGAAATCATTTCTGACTCTGAGCCTAAAGAAGAAAACTGTTGGAAACCTCTCTCTTTCCTGGCTGAGTCACTTGGGATCTTGCTTGTTCTCCGTGGGGAAAACTGATGTTTTTGGCCATAGCTGTTGCTCATCACTCTGCACCTGGTACTGGAGCCACTTCTGCCCCTGTTTCTTCTCACCTATCCTACTCTCCAGACCTTGCCCAATGGTACAGCATGTGTCCCATGTATCCACCCGTGATGTTTTCCTAAGTTAGGGGAGTTCTCCGCTCTGGTCCTTTAATGTAAATCCACCTGTTACAACTCTTCTGTGTTACTTGCTCTCTCAGTTTCTCAATGGGTCTTCTCCTTGAAGGATACCCCTCAGTATTGCACATAAAAATATCCCTTAAAACCAAACTTTATGAAGGAGAGGAGCTAAGATGGAGGAGGAGTAGGACGGGGAGAACACTTTCTCCCCCACAAATTCATCAAAAGAACATTTAAACGCTGAGTAAATTCCACAAAACAACTTCTGAAAGCCGGCAGAGGACATCAGGCACCCAGAAAAGCAACCCAAGTCTTCGAAAGGAGGTAGGGAAAAATATAAAAGACAAAAAAAGGGACAAAAGAGGGAGGGACGGAGTTCCGTCCTGGGAAGGGAGTCTTAAAAGAGAGAAGTTTCCAAACACCAGGAAACCTTCTCACTGCCGAATCTGCGCCGAGCCTTGGAAGCACAGAGGGCAACATAACAGGGAGGAAAAACAAATAATTAAAACTCGCACATTGCGAGCCCTACGGTAACTCCCCCAGCAGAGAAGCAGCGCAGACGCCTGCATACGCCATTAGCAAGCGGGGGCTGGGCAGGGAGGCGCAGCGCGGGCTGCATCGCAAGAATCTGGCCTGAATACCCCGAGCACTATCTGAGCGAATTAATTTGGGCTAGCAAACCAGACTGTGGGATATCTACCACGCGAAAAGCCAGCCCTAACCTATGACACGGCCAGGCCCGCACATGGAATAAAGGACTGAACAGAGATAGCCGGTGGCAGACCATCCCCCTCCGGTGATAGGCAGCCAGAGCCAGAAGGGGACAATCGCAGCCCCAGAGGGACATTATCTATAAAACTGTAAGCAGGCTTCTTTGCTAACTAAAACTTCTTGGGGGTCTGGACGGTCAACATCTGCCTGAGAAGGTGTGCCAGTACACAACTAGATAACCGAGCAGCGGGGAGGCGATAAGTCGCAGCAATCGCGCGTGCAAAACACCTCATCACCTGAGCTGCTCGGATCTGGGAAGGGCACAAAACACAGGCCCAACTGAGAGTCTGTGCCTCTGAGGACTACCCAAGTGCCTGAACCTGAGCGGCTTGGACCTGGGAAGTACAGGCAGCCCAGGGCGGGCCGCGGATGGTTCGTGGGGGAGCAACCTAGAGCCTGAGCAGCGTGGGCAGAGAGGCTACACGCGCCTTGAACTGGGGGCAGACCCAGTGTGACTGAGGCACTGCGAGCACACACCAGGGTTATTTGTTTGCAGCATCCCTCCCTACCTCCCCTCAGTGCGACTGAACAAGTGAGCCTATAAAAAAAAAAAATTTAAGTCCTCTATTATTCCTTTAATCTCCACTTTTATAACCAATTACTTTGCAAAAAAAAAAAAAGAAGACCCTATTTTTTTTAAAGCAAACTTCATATATAAATTTTTTTTAAATAATTTTTTTGGCCTTTTTTTTTTCTTTTTCCTTCTTTTCTTTAACATTGTATTTTTGAAATTCCAAACTCTACTCTAGATTTTTAATTTTAGCTTTTTAGTATTTGTTATCAATTTTGTACCTATAGTTTTTTTTTGTTTGTTTTTGTTTTTATATAATTTCTGTGACCCTTTTTTATTTTTTCTTTTTCTCTGTTTCTTTCTCTTCTTCTTTTAAATAACATTGTATATCTGAAATTCCAAACTCTATTCTAGATTTTTAATTTATGCTTTTTGGTATTTGTTATCAATTTTGTACCTGTATTTTTTTTTTTATAATTTATGCGACCTTGTTTGTTCTTGTTTGTTTTTTTTTTCTCTCTCTTTCTTTTTCTTCTTCTTTTTTTAACATTGTATTTTTGAAATTCCAAACTCTACTCTAGATATGTAACTTTTGCTTTTTGGTATTAGTTATCAATATTGTACCTATATTTTCTTTATAATTTTTGCAACCTTGTTTGTTTTTGTTTGTTCATTTTTTCTCTCTTCCTTTTCCTTCTTCTTTTCTTTAACATTGTATTTTTGAAATTCCAAACTCTACTCTAGATTTAAAATTTTTGCTTTTATGTATTTGTTACCAATTTTGTACCTTTAAGAACCCAATCTTCAGTACCCATTTTTCACTAGGGAGCGAGATAACTGGCTTAACTGCTCTCTCTCCCTTTGGACTCTCCTTTTTCTCCACTAGGTCGCCTGTGTCTCCTCCCTAACCCCTCTCTACTCTACCCAACTCTGTGAATTTCTGTGTGTTCCAGACAGTGGAGAACACTTAGGGAAATGATAACTGGCTGGATCTGTCTCCCTCCTTTTCATTCCCCCCATTTATCCTCCTGGCCACCTATGCCACCTTCTTCCTTCTTCTCTTCTCTGTATAACTCTGTGAACAACTCTGAGCGGTCCAGTTGTGGAGTGCACATAAGGAAGAGATTACTGAATAGCCCACTCTCTCCTCTATTGACTCCACCTCATCTCATTCGGGTCACTCTAACTCCCTCCTCACTCTTCTCTTCTCCATATAACGCTGTAAACCTCTCTGGGCGAAACAAGTTTCAGGGCAAGACATACCAAGCAAATTCTCCAGCAGCAAGGAACACAGCCCCGAGCTCCAAGATACAGGCAGCCCAAAGTCACCCCAAAACCATAGACATCCCATAACTCATTACTGGACATTTCATTGCACTCCAGAGAGAAGAAATACAGCTCCAGTCACCAGAACACCGACACAAGCTTCCCTAACCAAGAAACCTTGACAAGCCACCTGTACAAACCCACACAGAGCGAGGAAACGCCACAATAAAGAGAACTCCACAAACTGCCAGAATACAGAAAGGACACCCCAAACTCAGCAATTTAAACAAGATGAAGAGACAGAGGAATACCCAGCAGATAAAGGAACAGGATAAAAGCCCACCAAACCAAACTAAAGAGGAAGAGATAGGGAATCTACCTGATAAAGAATTCCAAATAATGATAGTGAAATTGATCCAAAATCTTGAAATCAAAATGGAATCACAGATAAATAGCTTGGAGACTAAGATCGAGAAGATGCAAGAAAGGTTTAACAAGGACCTAGAAGAAATAAAAGAGAGTCAATATAAAATGAATAATGCAATAAATGAAATTAAAAACACTCTGGAGGCAACAAATAGTAGAATAACAGAGGCAGAAGATAGGATTAGTGAATTAGAAGATAGAATGGTAGAAATAAATGAATCAGAGAGGATAAAAGAAAAACGAATTAAAAGAAATGAGGACAATCTCAGAGACCTCCAGGACAATATTAAACGCTACAACATTCGAATCATAGGGGTCCCAGAAGAAGAAGACAAAAAGAAAGACCATGAGAAAATACTTGAGGAGATAATAGTTGAAAACTTCCCTAAAATGGGGAAGGAAATAATCACCCAAGTCCAAGAAACCCAGAGAGTCCCAAACAGGATAAACCCAAGACGAAACACCCCAAGACACATATTAATCAAATTAACAAAGATCAAACACAAAGAACAAATATTAAAAGCAGCAAGGGAAAAACAACAAACAACACACAAGGGAATTCCCATTAGGATAACAGCTGATCTTTCAATAGAAACTCTTCAAGCCAGGAGGGAATGGCAAGACATACTTAAAGTGATGAAAGAAAATAACCTACAGCCCAGATTATTGTACCCAGCAAGGATCTCATTCAAATATGAAGGAGAAATCAAAAGCTTCTCAGACAAGCAAAAGTTGAGAGAATTCAGCACCACCAAACCAGCTCTCCAACAAATACTAAAGGATATTCTCTAGACAGGAAACACAAAAACGGTGTATAAACTCAAACCCAAAACAATAAAGTAAATGGCAACAGGATCATACTTATCAGTAATTACCTTAAATGTAAATGGGT
The DNA here is from genome assembly GCF_032452875.1 of Bos javanicus. Classification (NCBI taxonomy): domain Eukaryota; kingdom Metazoa; phylum Chordata; class Mammalia; order Artiodactyla; family Bovidae; genus Bos; species Bos javanicus. Next base: position 30,347,145 of record NC_083878.1, on the reverse strand, counting down.
TGAATGCCCCAACCAAAAGACAAAGACTGGCTGAATGGATACAAAAACAAGACCCCTACATATGTTGTCTACAAGAGACCCACCTCAAAACAGGGGACACATACAGACTGAAAGTGAAGGGCTGGAAAAAGATTTTCCATGCAAACAGGGACCAAAAGAAAGCAGGAGTAGCAATACTTATATCAGATAAAATAGACTTTAAAACAAAGGCTGTGAAAAGAGACAAAGATGGTCACTACCTAATGATCAAAGGATCAATCCAAGAAGAAGATATAACAATTATAAATATATATGCACCCAACACGGGAGCACCACAATATGTAAGACAAATGCTAACAAGTATGAAAGGAGAAATTAACAATAACACAATAATAGTGGGAGACTTTAATACCCCACTCACACCTATGGATAGATCAACTAAACAGAAAATTAACAAGGAAACACAAACATTAAATGATACAATAGACCAGTTAGACCTAATTGATATCTATAGGACATTTCATCCCAAAACAATGAATTACACCTTTTTCTCAAGCGCACATGGAACCTTCTCCAGGATAGATCACATCCTGGGCCATAAATCTAGCCTTGGTAAATTCAAAAAAATAGAAATCATTCCAAGCATCTTTTCTGACCACAATGCAGTAAGATTAGATCTCAATTACAGGAGAAAAACTATTAAAAATTCCAACATATGGAGGCTGAACAACACCCTGCTAAATAACCAACAAATCACAGAAGAAATCAAAAAAGAAATCAAAGTTTGCATAGAAACTAATGAAAATGAAAACACAACAACTCAAAACCTGTGGGACACTTTAAAAGCAGTCCTAAAGGGAAAGTTCATAGCAATACAGGCATACCTAAAGAAACAAGAAAAAAGTCAAATAAATAACCTAACCCTACACCTAAAGCAACTAGAAAAGGAAGAAATGAAGAACCCCAGGGTTAGTAGAAGGAAAGAAATCTTAAAAATTAGGGCAGAAATAAATGCAAAAGAAACAAAAGAGACCATAGCAAAAATCAACAAAGCCAAAAGCTGGTTCTTTGAAAGGATAAATAAAATTGACAAACCATTAGCCAGACTCATCAAGAAACAAAGGGAGAAAAATCAAATCAATAAAATTAGAAATGAAAATGGAGAGATCACAACAGACAACACAGAAATACAAAGGATCATAAGAGACTACTATCAACAATTATATGCCAATAAAATGGACAACGTGGAAGAAATGGACAAATTCTTAGAAAAGTACAACTTTCCAAAACTGGACCACGAAGAAATAGAAAATCTTAACAGACCCATCACAAGCACGGAAATTGAAACTGTAATAAAAAATCTTCCAGCAAACAAAAGCCCAGGTCCAGACGGCTTCACAGCTGAATTCTACCAAAAATTTAGAGAAGAGCCAACACCTATCCTGCTCAAACTCTTCCAGAAAATTGCAGAGGAAGGTAAACTTCCAAACGCATTCTATGAGGCCACCATCACCCTAATACCAAAACCTGACAAAGATCCCACAAAAAAAGAAAACTACAGGCCAATATCACTGATGAACATAGATGCAAAAATCCTTAACAAAATTCTAGCAATCAGAATCCAACAACACATTAAAAAGATCATACACCATGACCAAGTGGGCTTTATCCCAGGGATGCAAGGATTCTTCAATATCCGCAAATCAATCAATGTTATACACCACATTAACAAATTGAAAAACAAAAACCATATGATTATCTCAATAGATGCAGAGAAAGCCTTTGACAAAATTCAACATCCATTTATGATAAGAACTCTCCAGAAAGCAGGAATAGAAGGAACATACCTCAACATAATAAAAGCTATATATGACAAACCCACAGCAAACATTATCCTCAATGGTGAAAAACTGAAAGCATTTCCTCTAAAGTCAGGAACAAGACAAGGGTGCCCACTTTCACCATTACTATTCAACATAGTTTTGGAAGTTTTGGCCACAGCAATCAGAGCAGAAAAAGAAATAAAAGGAATCCAAATTGGAAAAGAAGAAGTAAAACTCTCACTGTTTGCAGATGACATGATCCTTTACATAGAAAACCCTAAAGACTCCACCAGAAAATTACTAGAACTAATCAATGATTATAGTAAATTTGCAGGATATAAAATCAACACACAAAAATCCCTTGCATTCCTATACACTAATAATGAGAAAACTGAAAGAGAAATTAAGGAAACAATTCCATTCACCATTGCAACAGAAAGAATAAAATACTTAGGAATGTATCTACCTAAAGAAACTAAAGACCTATATATAGAAAACTATAAAACACTGGTGAAAGAAATCAAAGAGGACACTAATAGATGGAGAAATATACCATGTTCATGGATTGGAAGAATAAATATAGTGAAAATGAGTATACTACCCAAAGCAATTTATAGATTCAATGCAATCCCTATCAAGCTGCCAACAGTATTCTTCGCAGAGCTAGAACAAATAATTTCACAATTTGTATGGAAATACAAAAAACCTCGAATAGCCAAAGCTATCTTGAGAAAGAAGAATGGAACTGGAGGAATCAACCTACCTGACTTCAGGCTCTATTACAAAGCCACAGTTATCAAGAAAGTATGGTACTGGCACAAAGACAGAAATATTGATCAATGGAACAAAATAGAAAGCCCAGAGATAAATCCACGCACCTATGGACACCTTATCTTTAACAAAGGAGGCAAGAATATACAATGGATTAAAGACAATCTCTTTAACAAGTGGTGCTGGGAAAACTGGTCAACCACTTGTAAAAGAATGAAACTAGAACACTTTCTAACACCATACACAAAAATAAACTCAAAATGGATTAAAGATCTAAATGTAAGACCAGAAACTATAAAACTCCTAGAGGAGAACATAGGCAAAACACTCTCTGACATACATCACAGGAGGATCCTCTATGACCCACCTCCCAGAATATTGGAAATAAAAGCAAAAATAAACAAATGGGACCTAATTAAACTTAAAAGCTTCTGCACATCAAAGGAAACTATTAGCAAGGTGAAAAGGCAGCCTTCAGAATGGGAGAAAATAATAGCAAATGAAGCAACCGACAAACAACTAATCTCAAAAATATACAAGCAACTCCTACAGCTCAACTCCAGAAAAATAAATGACCCAGTCAAAAAATGGGCCAAAGAACTAAATAGACATTTCTCCAAAGAAGACATACAGATGGCTAACAAACACATGAAAAGATGCTCAACATCACTCATTATCAGAGAAATGCAAATCAAAACCACTATGAGGTACCATTTCACGCCAGTCAGAATGGCTGCGATCCAAAAGTCTACAAGCAATAAATGCTGGAGAGGGTGTGGAGGAAAGGGAACTCTCTTACACTGTTGATGGGAATGCAAACTAGTACAGCCACTATGGAGAACAGTGTGGAGATTCCTTAAAAAACTGGAAATAGAACTGCCTTATGATCCAGCAATCCCACTGCTGGGCATACACACTGAGGAAACCAGAAGGGAAAGAGACACATGTACCCCAATGTTCATTGCAGCACTGTTTATAATAGCCAGGACATGGAAGCAACCTAGATGCCTATCAGCAGATGAATGGATAAGAAAGCAGTGGTACATATACACAATGGAGTATTACTCAGCCATTAAAAAGAATACATTTGAATCAGTTCTAATGAGATGGATGAAACTGGAGCCTATTATACAGAGTGAAGTAAGCCAGAAAGAAAAACACCAATACAGTATACTAACGCATATATATGGAATTTAGAAAGATGGTAACAATAACCCTGTGTACGAGACTTCAAAAGAGACACCGATGTATAGATCAGTCTTATGGACTCTGTGGGAGAGGGAGAGGGTGGGGAGATTTGGGAGAATAGCATTGAAACATGTATATTATCATGTATGAAACGAGTCGCCAGTCCAGGTTCGATACACGGTACTGGATGCTTGGGCCTGGTACACCGGGAGGACACAGAGGGAGGGTAGGGGAGGGAGGAGGGAGGAGGGTTCAGGATGGGGAACGTGGGTATACCTGTGGCGGATTCATTTCGATATTTGGCAAAACTAATACAATATTGTAAAGTTTAAAAATAAAATAAAATTAAAAAAAAAAAAAAACCTTTATGAACTGTTTCAGGGACAAGCCTCACTGCCTTGCCTCTCTCCTACTTCAGTGTGCACCCTGATGTGTACAGAGTGATGGGGAGACACAATACTGTTAATTCTGGCTTTCTGGGCATCTCCCGTATCATCTACTTCAGAACTTCCCTGTTTCTCCCAAGATTTCTGTGTCTGTTGGCTCTACATGCAAATAAGATTCTTTGTAGTATCCTGATATTCTAACAATGCTATCTAGTAGAAATGTAATGCAGCTTCCATGAAGAGTGAAAGTGTTAGTCGCTCAGTCATGTCCGACTCGTTGTGACCCCATAGACTGTAGCCTACTAGGTTCCTCTGTCCATGGGATTCTCCAAGCAAGAATACTGGAGTGGGTTGCCATTCCCTTCTCCAGGGGATCTTCCCGACCCAGAATTCAGCTCCCATACATAACCTTAAATTTGTGAGGTTGCAGACAGTTATAAATGCAGCTGCCATTGTTGCTGTTGTTCAGTTGCTCAGTCATGCTCGACTCTTTGCAGCTCCATGGACTGCAGCACACCAAGTTTCCCTGTCCTTCACTATCTCCTGGAGCTTGCTCAAACTCATGTTCATTGGGTTGGTGATGCCATCCAACCACCTCATCCTCTGTCACCCTCTATGTAATGTTAAATCTAGCAGCCACATTAAAAAAAAAAAAAGGAAACGAAATTAATTCTAATAATACTTAACTCTATCTTTAAAATAGTATTATTTCAACAGATAGTCAATATAAAACAGTTAAGTGAAATTAGTTTTGATACTAAATCTTTGAAAACTAGTGCACATTTTACACTTACAGCATATCTCAAATCAGACTAGCCACATTTCAAGCGCCCTATAGCTTTATGTGGCTAGCTGCTGTCATATTGGACAGCACAGTCCTAGAGTTTCAAAAGTAGATTTGTAAACAGGCCCCTCTCATGTATACAAAATATGCACAGATGTATCAAGTACACACTTCTCAGCTGAACTTTTAAGGTCCTCTGTAATGTGCCCCACCATTGCAATCAGACTCCTCTTATCAGTATTCATTACTCCACATTCCTTCCTGCCTCTGTGCTCAAACTGTGCCATTTCTCCTCAGTAACTCTCTCTCTCTTTCTCCTTTCGTTTCTAACTCCCAGCCCAGCTACAGTACTATCTCCTCCTGGACTGCAGCAGTTTCTACTGCTCTTTCTTCAGAGCTTCTTACAGTAACTATGTACAGGAAGAAAATAGTTAACTTCTAAAATTTAGAAGTTACATTGATTATATTTTCTTGGTATTATGTGCTGTTTTAGTGGAAATTCTTCTCTCAATCAAAACTGGAAGCACTTTCAGAAAAATGTCTTTGCTGTATATTATACCTTTTGGTCACCCATATGACCTACCCTACCACAGATCCCACAATGTATACTAAAATGCTTTTAATATGTTATTAGATGTAGTTTTTATGTGATTTCATTTGTACCTTATCTCTCCAGTTAGATTGAAAATTTGTCCCAAAATATATGGTGATTCTTTTTTTTTTATCTCCCAAATCACTTAGCACAAATTCTACTAGGATTTAAATATCTAAGTTTGCCAAAATTGCCAAGTACTTGACAGATTAATAAGTGCTTTAGCATACCTACTCTTCAGCTCAGTTCAGTTCAGTTGCTCAGTCATGTCTGACTCTTTGTGACCCCATGAATCGCAGCACGGCCAGGCCTCCCTGTCCATCACCAACTCCCAGAGTTCACTCAGACTCACGTCCGTTGAGTCGGTGATGCCATCCAGCCATCTCATCCTCTGTCGTCCCCTTCTTCTCCTGCCCCCAATCCCTCCCAGCATGAGTCTTTTCCAATGAGTCAACTCTTTGCATGAGATGGCCAAAGTACTGGAGTTTCAGCTTTAGCATCATTCCTTCCAAAGAAATCCCAGGGCTGATCTCCTTTAGAATGGACTGGTTGGATCTCCTTGCAGTCCAAGGGACTCTCAAGAGTCTTCTCCAACACCACAGTTCAAAAGCATCAATTCTTCAGCGCTCAGCTTTCTTCACAGTCCAACTTTCACATCCATACATGACCACTGGAAAAACCATAGCTTTGACAAGACGGACCTTTGTTGGCAAAGTAATGTCTCTGCTTTTCTGATTCTTAAGACAATCCTTTGACACAGGGCTTACTGATATCATCATCACCTTATAAATGATCAATGTGAGGCTCAAAGAAGTTGATTGATTTTCTTGAAGTCACATGTTAGGAAGATGCTTTAGAGCCGAAACATCTAACTACAAATGAGAGACCTTACTTTCTAAATCAGTAGTTACCACCTGTACTTCTGTTACACCCCAGCCTTGAAAATGAAAGTGAAGTTGCTCAGTCGTGTCCGACTCTTTGCGACCCCATGGACTGTAGCCTACCAGGCTCCTCCCTCCATGGGATTCTCCAGGCAAGAGTACTGGTGTGGGTTGCCATTTCCTTCTCCAGGGGATCTTCCCAACCCAGGGATCGGATCTGGGTCTCCCGCATTCCAGGCAGACACTTTAACCTCTGAGCCACCAGGGAAGTCCCACCCCAGCTTTATTCCCTCCAAATTAGAGTAGAACAAGTGGTTTTATTATGCTTGATTTTTATAATTAATGTTCTCCAGGAGATTATTGGGCATCTGGCCCTGTCATGTCCACGAACAAGCATTTGGGAGTTACTGCTTGACAGTGCTATGTAAAAGGCAGCTCTCTGCTCTGCTCCTATGGGGAGAATTACCAGGTCAAGTTGTCTTTGTAAAGGATCCCCTCCACCTGCTTTTCTGCTCTGTCCCGAAAAGAGAAAGGAGCAAAAAAAAAAAAAAACCCTGTTAAATATGTGTGAATGAATACTATTCAGTATTAGTCGTATCTAAATGCAAATACTCATGTTTATTACTCCAAAAACCCAGTGATAATAGTTCAGAACTTTGAGCCACACACCCTCCCTCCACCCAGAGCGCCCCACACCCATTAAGAGCAGCATTATTAAAAACAGCAGCTACTGGGCGTGCTTAGAAACAGCTCTTCTTGAGTAAATAACTTGGAATGTTTTTATTTTAGAATATCAAAGGGAGTCTGGACCACATTATGGCTAATTGACTACATATTTCCATGAGCAGAAATGAAGCTATATTTTAGCTGTAAGGATACCGATCACATCGTCTTTAATGCTGGTTACCAGCTTTTAAAAAAGAGATGCGAGAGAGAGAAGAAACAAAAAGTGAATTATACACTGGACTTCAGCCTGACTTAAATCTTAGCACTAATTCTAGAACAAGGAGGTTATGGGGAATGTAGCACATATATTTTGGCCTAATTACAGCAACTGCAACCAAGCTATCCGTCCCTATCTTTGTAGAGATCTATTCTGATAAAGGAATGTTTTGTGTTTTTTTTTTTTAATTGGAGGCTAATTACTTTACAGTATTGTGGTTTTTGCCATACATTGACATGTATCAGCCATGGGTGTACATGTGTCCCCCATGCTGAACCCTCCTCCCACCTCCCTCCCCATCCCATCCCTCAGGGTTGTCCCAGTGCACCAGCTTTGAGCGCCCTGTTTCATGCATCAAACTTGGACTGGTGATCTATTTCACATATGGTAGTGTACATGTCTCAGTGCTATTGTCTCAAATCATTCCCTTCTTATGGACAATGTTCTCTCTATTTCTTTTTCTCTCTCTCTCCTCCATGGGGAGAGGTGGTTAAAGGAGCCTAGATAACTAGAAAACAAGGAATTCTGAAAGCTGAGCAGACTAGAGAGCCATTTCTGAAGAAACACTTGTAGCAAAGTTGATCTCTCTACAATTGGCTTAATTGTTTCTGTACTACATGCGAATTAGGCTTAATAAGCATTATTTATTTTAAAGTCTAGCAAATCATTTCTGGGTTTAACTAGGGGAGGAGATTTCTGAAAGTAGGGTGGAGAATTCCCAGTGTACACCCCAACTCCTGCGGCCCCCTCACTGCCCATTATCTCAGGGAAGGGGCTCGAAGTGAAGCCACACCTGGCACCCCATCCTTCCAGTCAGTCTCCTCCCTTGTTTACTCTGCTGGTGAGAAAATGGCTCAACTGGAGACTTCTAAAACCTCTAAGCTGTGGGTGGCCCTGATTAAATGCTCTAGGAAGAAAAGAGAGGAACATTTTGATTATCCAGAACCCTTGGATAATAAGTCTTTCTGGGTGGTAGAAACTTCCCAGATAACTAAGCATTTGCTTCTTTAAGCCCCAAATTTTTTATTTTAACCAATTAAATGGGAATCTACACAAAATATATAGTACTATTTCTTGAGTTCTTAAACAATGGGCATAATTTAACATTTTCTTAACTGAGTCACAAAATTATAATCTGTTACATTGACTTGTGATAGAAATTCAATAGAAAGATGACCTCAGAGGTTTCTGAGACAACCTCTGGTTGATTCCTATATTAAATGACCCAGATTTATATAATGTAAGTCCTTGTAATGGCTTTTTATAGTTTTTCTGAAAACCTCCCTCTCAGTGTACTTAACACTAACAGTCCCTCTCTCTCTCTTTTAAACTGCTACATTCTAGAAATTAGGATAAGTAGGATGTACTGATGGAGGACATAAGGGACAGCAAATGGGACTTTATTGAGTCCTACCAATTTCTTCATTCAGGCCAACTTTCTGTATAGCACTTCCTATATTGGGAGGTTGTCAGCTGAATTCTGGAAGGTGAGAGATCATTGTAACTGCTCCAAGGAGGATGATTTGAAAACTCAGAAGGATGCTAAGGTCAAACACAAATTTTTCCACACAGAATTTATTATAACATGATTTTTTAAAGACAAAAACAATACATGACAATTTTAAAATATTTAAATCTTATGGTGGTAGTTTGGTCACTAAGTTGTGTCTGACTCTTGTGACCCTGTGGACTGTAGCCTGCCAGGCTCCTCTGTCCATGAGATTTCCCAGTCAAGAATACTAGAGTGGGTTGCCATTTCCTTTTCCAGAGGATCTTCCAGACCCAGGGATCAAACCCACGTCTCCTGCATTGCAGGCAGATTCTTTACCACTGAGCCACCAGGGATTCCCCTTAAATCTTATAAAGATACATGCAATATGGAAAATGAGAGCCCCTCCTGTGATTTCCACCTCCACCATGAAATAACTACTTGAAAAGTACATCATTGTTTTTTCTATCCACGTACTAGCCTGTTAAGTCTTTTTAAAAGATAAATTTAGTATCATACACTACTTGTGCCTTACAACTTGGTCTTGCAACTTACCAATTAATCTTAAATGTCTCATGAATTCATCCATTTTTGGTTACTTCATTGCTTTTAACCACAGCTTAGAATTCCATTAAAGAAGCATCATAATTTATTTAAACAGTCCTCTACTGATGGGTATTTGGATGTTATCTAGTTTTTCCACGTTACAATTAATGATGAAATGGACATGTTTGATTAGGTATAACTGAGTATTGGGGTAGAATAAATTCTTAGATGTAGACTGTGTATTAGTTTCCTAAGGTTGATGTAACAAAGTACCACAAACTGGCTGACTTAAAACCACAGAAATGTATTGTCTCTCAACTCTAAGGATAGAAATCCAAAATCGAGATGTCAGGGCCACGCTCCCTCTGAAGCCTTCCTTGCCTCCTCCTAGCCGCTGGTCGTCTGCTGGCAATCTTTGGTGTTCCTCGCCTTGCAGTGCATAACTCCAATTTCTGCCTTCAGCATCACGCGGTGTTCTCCCTGTGTGTCTGTCTTCACATGGCTATCTCCTTACAAGACTCTAGTCATATCAGAGTAGGGACTAACCCCACCTCAATATGACCTAATCTTAGCTGATTACATCAGCAACCACCTTATTTCCAAGTAAGATCACATTTTGAGGTGCTGGGCTTGGGACTTTAACATATCTCCTTTGGAGGGGCTGTGGAGAATGACACAGTTTAACCCATAACATCCTACGTATATGTGTGATCCCTATGAAGTTTTGGTATCAACAGTGTATTAGCTTCATAAAGTAAGGAGTAGGTTTCTTTCCTTTTAATAGCATTGGAATCATCTCTCCCTCAAAGTTTTAAAATAACTAACTTGTTAAATGATCTGGGCTTGGGTAGTTTTTGATAGCATTACCCATTTCTTCTATGGTTTGGGTTTTGAAAAATCTTTTTGAGTCAATTTTGATAAGAATTTCTTTGAAAATCATTTATTCATTCCCTTTTAAGAGAGAATAATTAATAGGAACAACTGTTTTCAATATGATGTCAAATAAAAATCCAGTATATAATTAAAATGCTTAGCATGAAGGCCAAGAATAAGGCTAGTTGAGAGGTGATTTTGGTACCAAGAGCACTACAAGGATTGTCAAGCAGGGAAGATGGACTGTCTTTGAGACTGAAATATCTTTTAGTAATAAAAATGGGGAAGTAGTAAACAAATGCCTACAAAATAAATGTGATTAGTAGACTAGTTCCTTCCAAATACAGTGGCCTTTGAGAAATATATCAGGATTCCTTAGGGATGAGAATGCTAGGAAGCAGGGGTCAGAGTGGAGCTCAGCCTAGTATTTTGCCAGCTGCCAGCTGGTAGAGCAGGGGGGACTTCCTTGAGGAGAAAGTCTAATACCAAGTTGAGAAAGGAGAAAAAGTTCAGAAAGGCCAAGAACATTTCAGTAAGAATGGTAGTTCATGGGATCAGAACACCAGGGTGGGGGTTATGCCTGCTGATGTGGGAAGTACACGTACCGGGACTCATGAGACTTGGGGTAGCTGGAGGGTGGGCACTGAGTATCAGGCTAAGGAGATCTGGCATGACTCATATGTCTTTAAGAAGAGCTGACCTCTTGTCTTTACTTGAAGGCTTATATTCATGTTTTGACCAGCTTTCCTTCTGCCCCCTTGCACTTGAAGAGAGGGTGCTAAGTTAGTATGCACAGTTCAGTTCAGTTCAGTCACTCAGTCATGTCCGACTCTTTGCCACCCCATGGACTGCAGCATGCCAGGCCTCCCTGTCCATCACCAGCTCCTGGAGTTTACTCAAACTCGTGTCTGTTGAGTTGGTGATGCCATCCAACCATCTCATCTTCTGTTGTCCCCTTCTCCTCCCACCTTCAATCTTTCCCAGCATCAGGATCTTTTCCAATGAGTCAGTTCTTCACATGGGGTGGCCAAACTATTGCAGTTTCAGCTTCAGCATCAGTCCCTCCAATGAATGCCCAGGACTGATTCCCTTTAGGATGGACTGGTTGGATCTCTTTGCAGTCCAAGGGACTCTCAAGACTCTTCTCCAACACCACAGTTCAAAAGCATCAATTCTTCAGTGCTCAGCTTTCTTTATAGTCCAACTCTCACATCCATACATGACTACTGGAAAAACCATAGACGGACCTTTGTTGACAAAGCAATGTCTCTACTTTTTAATATGCTGTCTAGGTTGGTCATAGCTTTTCTTCCAAGAAGTGCAGCGTCTTTTAATTTCATGGCTGCAGTCACCATCTGCAGTGATTTTGGAGCCCCCCAAAATAAAGTCTCTCACTGTTTCCATTGTTTCCCCACCTATTTGTCATGAAGTGATGGGTCTTGATGCCATGATCTTAGTTTTTTGAATGTTGAGTTTTAAGCTAACTTTTTTACTCTCCTCTTTGACTTTCAGCAAGAGGCTCTTTAGTTCTTCTTCACTTTCTGCCATAAGGGTGGTGTCATCAGCATATCTAAGGTTATTGATATTTCTTCTGGCAATCTTGATTCCAGCTTGTGCTTCATCCAGTCCAACATTTCACATGATGTACTCTGCATAGAAGTTAAATAAGCAGGGTGACGATATGCAGCCTTGATGTACTTCTTTCCCAATTTGGAACCCGTCCGTTGTTCCATGACCAGTTCTAACTGTTGCTTCTTGAACTGCATCAGGTTTCTCAGGAGGCAGGTAAAGTGGTCTGGTTTTCCCATCTCTTTCACAATTTTTCACAGTTTATTGTGATCCACAGAGTCAAAAGCTTTGGCATAGTCAATAAAACAGAAATAGATGTTTTTCTGGAACTCTCTTGATTTTTCAATGATCCAACAGATGTTGGCAATTTGATCTCTGGTTCTTCTGCCTTTTCTAAATCTAGCTTGAATATCTGGAACTTCACAGTTCACATATTGCTGAAGTCTGGCTTGGAGAATTTTGAGCATTACTTTACTAGCCTGTGAGATGAGTGTAATTGTCTGGTAGTTTGAACATTCTTTAGCATTGCGTTTCTTCGAGATTGGAATTAAAACTGACCTTTTCCAGTCCTGTGGCCACTGCTGAGTTTTCCAAATTTGCTGGCATATTGAGTGTAGCACTTTCACAGCATCATCTTTTAGGATTTGAAATAGCTCAACTGGAATTCCATCACCTCCACTAGTTTTGTTTGTAGTGATGCTTCCTAAGGCCCACTTGACTTCGCATTCCAGGATGTCTGCTCTAGGTAAGTGATCACACCTTTGTGATTATCTGGGTTGTGAAGATCTTTTTTTGTATAGTTCTTCTGTGTATTCTTGCCATCTCTTCTTAATATCGTCTGCTTCTGTTAGGTCCATAACATTTCTGTCCTTTATTGTGCCCATCTTTGCATGAAATGTTCCCTTGGTGTCTCTAATTTTCTCGAAGAGATCTCTAGTCTTTCCCATTCTATTGTTTTCCTCTATTTCTTTGCATTGAGCACTGAGGAAGGCTTTCTTATCTCTCCTTGGTATTTTTGGAACTCTGCATTCAAATAGGTATATCTTTCCTTTTCTCCTTTGCCTTTAGCTTCTCTTCTTTTCTCAGAGGAGGGGAGCCACAAGACCAAAACCAGGGTCTCTGCAACAGAGCTCACAAGGCCCTCTATTCTTCCTGGTATTGTAGGTTCCAAAGACTGTCCCAAGAATGGTCTTACCAGAGTCTGAAGGCCCATCAGTTGCCAGATTAGACTTGCTGCTTTTATCATGTCCTCCTGACAAGACTCGACAATCTCTTTAGTGTTAAGGCTTGAACTTTAAGATAGATTATCTAAGAATCCCCCCAGAGAGTGAATAGCACCTGCTGAACACTAAATGCCTCCTGTAATGTTTCTCAAAATGTGACCTGTGGACCAAACACCTGTCCACCTGTCTCATTATTACCCAAGATGCTGTTACAAATGTATGTTCCTAGGTCCCACCCAGATCTTTTGAATCAGCATCTCTGGGAGTGTGGCCAGGAGTCTGCATTTTAAATTATATCCCAGATGACTCTTATTTATACACACTGACATTTGAGCTTCACCATGTGTGACTGAAACACACAAAAGTTCCCTGGAAGTGGCTAAATAGTGACAGTAAATATGGCCCATATTCATCCCTTTGTCCATTTATTCATTCAAAAAATATTTTAAAATACTTATATTCAAAGCATTATGTTAGGTGCTATGGAAAGTTGATAACTGGGCTTCACTGGTGAGTCAGACAGTAAAGAATCTGCCTGAAGTGCAGGAGACCTGAGTTTGTTCCCTGGGTTGGGAAAATCCCCTGGAGAAGGGAATGGTTACCAACTCCAGTATTCTTTCCTGGTGAATTCCATGGACAGAGGAGCCTGGCGGGCTACAGTCCATGGGGTCACAAGGAGTCAGACATGACTGAGCAACTAACACTTTGACTTAAACTTAACTAGTTAGTACCTATTTTCATTCAATTCAACAAACAGCTAATAGATGCTCACTGTGCTTCAGGTGAGGTGCTACAGATGAATAAAAGTAAGCAGTTCCTGAACCTGGAAACTGGGCTCAGGGGTCCACGTGGAATCAGTGTGACACAGCATGAGACGGGCTACTGACTTTATATACAAAAACACAACAGCCGAGATGGGGAAATAATTCTATTGAAGTGTCAAATGCTATTGATATTAGAGAGGTGAAGACGCAAAAAGTTTTCAGAGATAAGATGGTATTTGAAGTGGATCCTGAAGAAAGAGTAGACTTTTGCCAAAGGGAATGGGCAAGGGTAAGAGGAGCATGCTGAATTCCAGAAAGAGCACAGAGACACAAGATGCAGGGCAGGGCACCCTTGGGTCCAACAAGTGGTTTGGTGTGATCTGCCTCTGGGTGCCTGCATAGAGGAAGTCAACTGAAAGTGAAGCCAGAAACAGGCAGATACCAGATTGGGAGGGACTATAGATGTTATTCCAAGAGTCCAGACTTGGTATTATGAGCCCGTGACACCCAGTCCTGGCTGTGTGGACTCCTGAGCCCTATCTACTACCAGTCTGATTCAGTCTGGGGTCAAAGAGTCTGTATGCTCACCAAGGTCTGCAGGTAGTGCACAGCATGTCTGGAACACACCAAAATAGTCATCACCATAGCTGGAGTCTGGGCAGGCCTGAGACTAGAGCAGAGGGGTGAGGCACCTGCAGAGCAAAACTGAAAGAGGCCTTCACTGTGATCGCAGCCCTTGAAGGAGAAGTCATGTCTCCTTAAATCCCATGCCTTTGGCACCTCACTTACCACACCCTAATCCCAGCCCTGACTCAAGGGACAATGCAGAGGCTTCCAGAAGGGAGGGAAGATAACAGAACAGGCCAGTAGGAAGCCAGGACAGCATGTGAGAGAGGATGGAGGCCTCAGGAAAGAGAGGAGATCAGACAGACCTTTCCAAAGCAGCCCCATAATAGCAGACATAACCCAGCATGCAGCCCAGAGGGTGCTGAGGTTTCCTGGCTTAGGGACTGGAGCATAAGTGCTGTGTGCTGAAATAGGAGACATGGGTACCTAGAAGAAGAATTCCTAAGACTGATTCTGAAGTCTTAGGGGGGATTGGAGAAGGCTTTTTGGAGGTGAGATCTGAGCTGGCTCCTGAATGTAAATATGGAAAGCAAAGCAAGCGAAGTGGAAGAAAACTTTAGTGTAAGCACAGAAGTAGGAAGTACAGAGAGTATTAAAAGACTGCTTTGGAGACCACGTTCCCACAGTGCTTATTTATTATGCATCATCTTATGTATGCTCAATACAGTGTGAGTGTGGCAGCCATGAGACATGAACAGCATATGCATCCAGTTATGGGGAGCTCAACTGACCAAGGGCCCAACTGCCACATGCTGAAATCCATCACTACCTTGACATGGAGGCCACACGTTCCCCAGGCTGCTCCTCGTAGCCAGGGACTGGATCTCAGAGATTCTGAGAGAAGCCCATTTCTAGACAGTATAGGCTCATCTGATGGCCAGTTTGGGCTTGAGAACTCCCCAGAAGCCATGCCAAACCTTTCTAAGACAATATAACCATCTAGGACACGTCTGCACCCCGCCCCCCCATCTCTTCACTTCCCTTCACTTAGGGTCAGATAGCACTGGAGCTTGGCGACTCTCCCAGCTTTACAAGCAACCTTCCTATTTCCGTTCACACCAGCTTTTCCAAGAGCAGACTAAGCCAGACAGGTATTGTGAGGGGGAATAATATCAAGGTGAATTCTTCTCCATAGTTTTTTGCATATTGAATTATTCCTTAAATAACCCTAGGAGGCCTCTCTGTACAAAGGTACTTAGCACAGAGATATTTTATAAAAACATTTCTGAAAAAGAATAAATCACTCTGTACCATGATGCTTTTGTGTATATTGAGATTTCTTCAAGAAAGGAGCAGCTGGAATGAAAACACCTTGGTAGCCCAGCAGTAGGCTCATTGGAGTGGCCACTGAGCTGTGGAATTTGCTGGCTGTTCACTCTGGTCTCACTGACTCTGTGCTTTCTCGGGCAGGACATGATGGATGTTTTATAAGATGCTCTGATTTTCCAAAAATCACACAGGGTAGGGGAAAGAGGCTTTGGAGCAAGCAGGCCTTGGTTTAAACAGCAAATATACCGCTCTCTACATAACCTCAAACAGGTTCCATAAACTTTCTAAGCTGCTGCTCCCTCATCTGCAAAATGGGACTGGCACGCGGAACACACACGGTTACTTGGAGGACTGGAGATAAAATCTAGCGTGCTAGGTACTCTATAATTGGGGGTTCTTATGTCTACTGTTTTTATCAAAAAGTGGGTTTGAGTTTAGCTGTATATAATGAAATGAAGGAGTTGAGGTCACACTGGAGATTGTTTCAGGCTAAGGATCCACGTTTCTCTCTATCACTGCCAACAAGAGGAAACACAGCTCAGAGGTCAAAATGGAAATCATCCAACAGCCTAATACTAGAGATTGTCCTTTTAAAATTCTTAATTTTTAGCTATTAGCGCCAGAACCTTTTCACACACTAGTGCTTCATCCCATCAGGGTAGCCACAGTGTTGATTCAGTGGACTTGGATATTTTCATGCCAGGTGTCTATTGGCATATAGGACTGTAGGTTCATTCTTCTGATTCCCAGAAGAGGGCAATTCCAGATGTGTGTGGTGGGTCAAAGATCGCTGCAAATTCTTTGGCATTTCTTCCAAAGAGAGGCAGGCTCCATTCTTCTCCCCTTGATACTGAGTTGGCACAGTTGTATTAGTCAGGGCTCTCAGAGAAATAGAACCAATAGGATACACACACACACACACACACATATGAATTTGGGGGCTTCCTTGGTAGCTCAGTTGGTAAAGACTCCACCTCCATTGCAGGAGACCCCGATTCGATTCCTGGGTCAGGAAGATTTGCTGGAGAAGGGATAGGCTACCCACTCCAGTATTCTTGGGCTTCCCTTATGGCTCAGCTGGTAAAGAATCTGCCTGCAATGTGGGAGACTGGGCCTCGATCCCTGGGTTGGGAAGATCCCCTGGAGAAGGGAAAGGCTACCCACTCCAGTATTCTGGCCTGGAGAATTCCATGGACTGTCTGTAGTCGATGGGGTTGCAAAGAGTTGGACATGACTGAGCAACTGAAATGAACTAATGAGGCAGGAGAGGGATTATAAAGAATTGGCTCACATGATTATAGAAGCTGAGAAGTCTCAGTATCTGTCATCTGTAAGCTGGAGACCCAGGAAGGCCAGTGATGTAAGTTCTAATCTGAATCCAAAGACCAGAGGACCAGAAGCACTAATGATGTAAGTCACCACTCCAAGGGCAGGGGAAGACCAATACCCCAGCTGAAGGAGTTAGGCAGAGTTACTTGGCTGTTCTGGGTCTTAGTCGAGGTGTGTGGGATCTTGAGTTGCAACATGTGGATCTTTTAGGTGCAGTACACAAACTCTTCATTGTGGCATGTGAGATCTAGTGGTATCTAGATCCCTGACAAGGGATCGAACCTGGGCCCCCTACATTGGCAGCTCGGAGTCTTAGCCACTGAACCACCAAAGATGTTCATTCTTCTGCCTTTTTGATCTATTCAGGCCATTTGGGAAGGGTCATCTGCTTTATTCAGTCTACTGATACAAATACTAATCTCATCCAGAAACACCTTCACAGACACTTGTCTGTGAAGACCCCAAAATACTGTCTAACCACCTATTTGGGTATCCCATGACCCAGTCAAGTAGATACACTAAATTAACCACCTGAGAACAGTGAAAAGGAAGCTATGCTTGTTCTGGGGCTGGTCTTTAAGAGAACAGGCAGCTGCTTCCTTGCTCTTTTGAAGGACTGAAAAGCCTTCAAGTAAGAGGTCTGGCTGCCTTGCTAGAGCAACAATGTGGAAAGGCCCTGAGGTTATGCAGAGAGGAGATAGCCAAGCCAGATTTCTAACCACAGCCATTCTCACTAAGGGGTAGGAGTGTGAGAAAAGCCACCTTGGACCCTCCCGATCAGACCAGATGCAATTAAATACCTGGCAATCCCAGGTGGAGCAGAAGAATCACCTGACTGACAAATTTCTCACCAACAAAATACTGAAATATAATAAAATGGTTGTTGTTTCAAACCACCGAATATTTTAGTTTGTTATACAAAAAATAGATGCCCTGAGGAAAGTCTGCATTGAAACTCCCTTGGTATGGAGACTATGCCATCCTAAGGGTTTGAAATGACTCAGGGCCCTGAACACACCAGATAGAGATTTCAAATGTCTTTGAATTTATTGACTGCTCACCATCTCAGGTCCATAGGTGTGTATAGGGTGGGTGTGCAAAGGAAGGCTCTCAGGCTCAGTCTAGAAACTGATTCATTTCCTCCAACCCTAACCTTCTCTCCTCTGAATCATTGTTTTTAAAAGCAGAAGACTAAGACAGTAGAGACGAGAAAGAGAAAGAATGGAGTATAGAAATGGAGAAAATTTAAAGAAAAAGAAGAGGAATTCTCAGATTAAATGACATCTACTAAGGAATAAAATCAAAACCTCTGAGGGAAAAATTGGGCCAATTTTCACTCCACCCATTCATTGTTCAAAACCGGCACACTTTTGATGACAAATCAAGACTGACAACTAATGGCCAGGCAGAACTTGTTTAGCCTCTGTTTCTATTTAACATCCGTTTCATTCATTCATTCAGTCAGTCAGTCGGTCCACATGTATTGAATAATTGTTATCTGTAGAAGAAAGTGAAAAAATATAGTATAATTGAAATCACCTACTTCACCCACTTGCAGCTCAAAATAAGATGGTATCTCTTTTCAAATCAACAAAATTATGCACTCCCAGACTGGCAGGAAATCCATTCTCCTCTCCTAACACTTTCTGTCTGTAATACATTGAAGAAACCCAGAGGTGCTTACCCAAATCACATCAAAGAAAATCCATTTGACTGCCAGAAGAAACTGTTCTCTACCACTCTTACTCCATCCGTTGCTTCACTGTAGAACTGCTGAAAACAGGGAATCCATCCAATTCTGCCAAAAGAAGTGCTACAGAGGGTGAGGTCCATGACCGAAAAATTGAAGTTAGTGTGGCCACCTTGCCTCAAAGCCAGTGGTTCAATTCCAGCCCTTTGCCTTGAAGAATCACCAATGAATCTGAGGTTCACTACCAACTTGGCAGCAGATTCTCAGAATGCAGCATGAATGAGAACATTTTTCTCTCCCAATGCCTTGTCCACATAGGGTGCATTAAGCACCAGTGTTACAAATCTGCAGAGAAACATCCACATACCAAAAATCCTTCCCTGCTAAGGAATGCTGTGAAAACTGTTACCATGTCAGTAGAGGTTCCAAAGAAACCACAAGATATATCCAGAATCAGACCTCTTCCATGAACCATAAGATCATATTTCCAAAGAGCAGAGGAAGTCCTTCCCTCCCCAGTCTAAAAGTCCACTTCTTTTCCAGTCCCAGCAGTAACCAGTTGTCATTCCCCATAGCCTCAACAAAGAGACAAACATTGTCTAATAATACATTCTTGTTGTCCCTGGCCTCTTCATAGCAATAAAACATTGTCTCCCTCCTTTGGAGAGGGTATACACATACAAAAAGAAAAGGGTATACATGGGAAAAATAAAGGAGAATGATACATCAAATCATAGACTATAGGATTAGAACAGACTCCAAAAAAGGCTGTAGTTCAACCTCTTCATTATATCCACAAGGAAACAGAGGCTCAGAGGCTTAATCAAACTATAGAAAGCCAGCTACAACTTTTGATAGTTGAGTCCAAATCCTCAACCCAAACTCATTCCTCTGGATTTTCACATAATTGCCTTTCTCGGCCTCTAAATGAAACTAAAAGATGCTTAAATAGTTTAAGGGCTTTACTTTTTTTCTTTGCCTAATGAAAACAGAAACATTCTTCGTTAAGCCAAGACAGGGCCTGACAGAGCTTGGCAGCTGGAACTGTCTTTCTAAATCTGGAAACACCATAACTCCTTTGAAAAGTGGAAGCAACAATTTGTGCCTCTTAAATGTGAAGAAACGTGTTTCTTTGTGAGAAAAAAATAAAATAAAATAACTGCAGTGAAATTACTGAAGATAAATATTGGGCAAGGCAGTCAACAAAGCAAGAGATACTGAGTTTGTCAGAACATTCAGTTTATTCATGTGCCAAAAAGAAGAAAAAATACCAGCAAATTATTTTCCATTTGTAAATATATTCTGTTAATTTTCCCAGAAGATGAATTCGTGAGTTTCAAGAATCGAATGCCCAAGTGTTTGATAAAGAGGACAAGCTGAAACAAAGCTAAAGAGGAAAAAATAATCTTTATTCACTCTATAACAAAATCATTACACCATCACCTCCCAGGATTGTTGATGTGCTGAGTCAAACACATGAGAATGCTGCTTTGCGGGAAATCTCCGTTTAAGACACTCACTCTATCCAGATATATGAACATCATGAAGGAAATTGCAATAATGCCTTTCATTCTATACTCAGTTTTTGAAGTCTTGTTCATCTTTGTTTTAACACCAGATTTCTAGTCTGGATGACTGGTTTGTACAGCCAATCACATGAGGAAACTTGGAGAAAGGCTTATGAATTCCGATTTTTGACTTTGTGTTTCAAGCATTTATGAGACCAAAATTCTTCCAATCAGTGGGTGAAGTTATCTGATACTTGGAATTTGGTGCACAGTTTGTGAAACACTGTATTTTGGGATCTTTAGCTGAATTCCTCAGCTTTTTGCTATTCTTCCTCCCTCTTTTTCTTACCTTACTGTTGCATCTTGAGAAATAATATCCCTTTGTGACTGAATGATGAACTCTTCTATTGGCAGAGTTCCTTCTATTGGCATGTCTGGTCCAGCAGAATAGGCACTATTTTGTTTTCTTTTTTCTTACTCCTTTCCTCTTGACATAGCTCAGGATACAGCTGCACATCCATGATTAACTGAAATGGGGTAAGGCTGATTATTAAGGCAGAAAATACTAGAATTATGTCTGTTCACTAGAACTGGGGACAGGAGGGCAGGTGCATATATTGGAGGTCTAGACGCAGCTACAGATGTAGGAAGTTCAGTCTGCAGGCAAAGCAGGAGTGTGACAAATAGGGTGGGCCAAGTCAACATTGGCACAGTAGGATGTAATGTGTGTTGGAGCAGTTCATACCAGAATAGTATGGGGGAGATGATGACATTGCTCTTGACAAGGAGAAATCAGAGGCATGCCTTGCAGGTACTATGCAGAGTTCAAGGCAGTACTGAGGCACAGAGGCTCAGATGGAGGCAGCATCTGGTTACCAGAGCTGGGCTTAGGCAGGAAGACCAGCAGCCAGGGTGAGCCTGAAGCCTCCTGGAGCTTCCTCAGCAGATCTACCTCAAGTCCAGGGGCTGGAGTAGGGCGAGCAGTGGGAAAGAGAGGAGTGAGGGAGAAGGGAGAACTGTGCCATCAGGGAGGAGTCATCATTTGAGTCTGACATCTCACACCTAGACTGCGACAAGCCCCCTTGAGGGCAAGGACTATTCTGCTTCTAGGGCCTCCAAGCAGAGTGCACATCCTGGGTGCTTAATAGCTGCAAATACTGTTGATTTGAAGTAAAGAGCCAGGTTCAGTTAATTACTCAGCACCCCATTGTAACAAATAGCTTCATGGATTTAATGTACTGCAAAGGGTATAGAAGGTCTCCAGAATAGGAGCAGTTACATATGGTAAAATCGTAATTGTGCAGATGGTCTTCAGAAGCTCCCTTTCCATTCTCATAGGAGAGGAACAGGGCTCGTTTCTTTCTTACTTCTCTGTTCTGTTCTGGAGTCTGTAACTCAGGACCTGCCTGCCTACCAGATACAAGTAACCTAAGAATCCAGCACATTCTTGAGTGTCTACTGGGAAGGTGAAGAAGAGGTCAGTTTTTCAGAATCAGTTTCCAATTTCACAATTCCTGGAAGACTAGCACTAATGATTCCCACAGTGGTTCAACACAGTAACCCCTGGGTCTACTCCACACCACCAGCACCCTAAATTAGGCAGGGTTGGGAATCTGTTCTATTTAAAGTCTAGACATTATTAGATCACCTACAGCTGCCAGAGAAGAAAACAGGGAAAATGTATAGTTTCTGCTAAGTTAAGGGCTGACACTAAGTTGAAGGATGGATATTTGCATGAACGTTGTATTCTTTCTGGACAAATGTGAAGATAAACAAGAGTCTGAAGCAAAATCATGACACTGAGTAGTCAGTGAAATTTGCCTTGAGTGTCCCTCACTTCTATTTCCCTTCAGTGACCAAGCCCTCTCTCCTACACTGTGCCTGGTTCTAGGTGCCTTCCTGAAGTTTCCAAAAGAAAAAGAAAAGAATTTGATACCATAATTATACTTAACTGTCTCCTTCACATTACTGTGGTAACTGCCCCCAGTATTTGCATTTTAAAACTTCTTATTATAGATGAAATGGTTTCTAGGTCTTCCCTGGAAGGGATTTTTAAGCAATATTAAGCAGATAGAGAAATTTTTTATAGCAAGGGAGTTTTTTCTGATTTCCAACCTTACACTGCACTATGTCAAAGGCTGACTGTCTCCAAATGTCAATAATTGAAATGTCAATAATTGTAACTTTGCTTTAGATACATTAGGTTATGGGAAGTTACTTCAGAAGGAACACCCTGGCCCTTTTCTCCCAGCCCTTTCCCTGAACACTCCCATTCCTCTGCTAAAGAGAATACCCAACATTGGCAAGCCTCTATGAATTACTAAAATATTTTTTGTCTATGTTATCTCATTCAATCCTTACAAGAGTCTTATGAGATAAGGATTATAATTATCTTAATTAAAACAGTAATTCCATGTAATGCTTCTTCTAGAAACACAATCTCTTTGGCTCACCAATGCTATACTTTCCGGGGTGTGTTCCTCCCCGTCTCCCATTGCTTCTCCTCAGGTGCCTTTGCTGGCTTCATTTCTTCATGGCCCTTAAATGTTGGGGTTCCCTGGACTTTTGCCCCTCACTAACACTGGCCATCATATTCATTCAGGAATTTCAGTTACAGCCCATATGTCTAGACTCTCATGGCTCCCATCAGAGTGCAGTCCACTCTCTGAACTCGAGGACTTTTCAACACTTCTGCTTGAATATCTCACAAACCCCTAAAACTCCGCATGTCTAAAACGGAATGCCTAATCTACTCAACACCCACCCAGCTCCCACCATCACCACTGGAAAATCTGCCCCTTGGACAGTGTTTGTTGACTCCTCCACCTCCAGCCTACAGTCATTGGCCAAGTCCTTTTACTTTCCTAATGGCCTCTCACCTCCATTTCCATCACCACCTCTCCACTTAGACTCCTGCAGTGCTCCCACAAGTAGGCCCCCACAGCCACTTTGCCCCTTTTTCACCATTCTCCATAGTGTACACTGAGAAGTTCCTGTAAAATACAAATTTCACCAAGACATACCTCTGCTGAAAACAGTAGCAGTTGGCTTGACATTTGTTGAGAACTTACAGATATGGGTCCTCATTCTTAATGTGGCCTTTGAAACTCAGGGCAATGTAGTCTCTACCCAGCTTTCCAACTTTGTCTCATCCCACTGTCCTCTTAGCATCAACATTCCAGCCACTCTAGTTTTCTTTTGTTTCCTTGGAAGCTCAGGGGTCTTGATACTTCAATACCTTTGAACATCTGTTCTCTCACTTGGCTAACTGTTTTTTATTATTATTTTTTGACTTCACTAGGTCTTGGTTGCTGCATGCAGGCTTTCTCTAGTTGAGACGAGTGGGGGCTACTCTTTGTTGCAGTGTGCAGGCTTCTCACTGCGGTTTCTTCTCCTGTTGCGGAGCATGGGCTCTAGGCACATGGGCTTCAGTAGCTGCAGCATGCAGGCTCAGTATTGTGGCTCATGGCCTCTAGAGTTCAAGCTTAGTAGTTGTGGCACACAGGCTTAGTGGCTGTGAGGCATGTGGAATCTTCCCAGACCAGGGATTGAACCCATGTCTCTTGCATTGGCAGGAGGATTCTTAACCACTGTACCACCAGAGAAGTCTTCATTTGGTTAACTCTTAACCATCTATCAAATCTCAACTTAAAAATGTTACTTCCACAAGGAAGTCTTCCCCTTTAGAAAATGCTAAGTCCCTTTGGGATGTGCTCTGATAGCACATGACTCTGATCACAATTTAAATGTCTTAGTTACTGTCTGTCTTCTTGGCTAGACTGTAAGTACCACGAGAGTGAATTTTTTAAGCACTCTGTCCCCAACACCTAGCACAGTGTTTCAGTTCAGTTCAGTCACTCAGTTGTGTCCGACTCTTTGCGACCCCATGAATCACAGCATGCCAGGCCTCCCTGTCCATCACCAACTCCCGGAGTTCACTCAAACTCATGTCCATCAAGTTGGTGATGCCATCCACCATCTCATCCTCTATTGTCCCCTTCTCCTCCTGCCCCCAATCCCTCCCAGGATCAGGGTCTTTTCCAATGAGTCAGCTCTTCGCATCAGGTAGCCAAAGTACTGGAGTTTCAGTTTCAGCATCAGTCCTTTCAATGAACACCCAGGACTGATCTCCTTTAGGATGGCCTGGTTGGATCTCCTTGTAGTCCAAGGGACTCTCAAGAGTCTTCTCCAACACCACAGTTCAAAAGCATCAATTCTTCGGCATTCAGCTTTCTTCACAGTCCAACTCTCACATCCACACATGACTACGGGGAAAACCATAGCCTTGACTAGATGGACCTTTGTTGGCAAAGCAGTATCTCTGCTTTTTAATACGCTGTCTAGGTTGGTCATAACTTTCCTTCCAAGGAGTAAGCGTCTTTTAATTTCATGGCTGCAATCACCATCTGCAGTGATTTTGGAGCCCCAAAAATAAAGTCTGACACTGTTTCCCCATCTATTTCCCGTAAAGTGATGGGACCAGATGCCATGGTCTTAGTTTTCTGAATGTTGAGCTTTAAGCCAACTTTTTCACTCTCTTTCACTTTCATCAAGAGGCTTTTTAGTTCCTCTTCACTTTCTGCCATAAGGGTGGTGTCATCTGCATATCTGAGGTTATTGAGATTTCTCCCAGCAATGTTGATTCCAGCTTGTGCTTCTTCCAGCCCAGCGTTTTTCATGATGTACTCTGCATATAAGTTAAATAAGCAAGGTGATAATATACGGCCTTGACGTACTCCTTTTCCTATTTGGAATCAGTCTATTGTTCCGTGTCCAGTTCTAACTGTTGCTTCCTGGCCTGCATATAGGTTTCTCAAGAAGCAGGTCAGGTGGTCTGGTATTCCCATCTCTTGAAGAATTTTCCACAGTTTATTGTGATCCACACAGTCAAAGGCTTTGGCATAGTCAATAAAGCAGATAGATGCTTTTCTGGAACTCTCTTGCTTTTTTGATGATCCAGCAGATGTTGGCAATTTGATTTCTGCTTCCTCTGCCTTTTCTAAAACCAGCTTGAACATCTGGAAGTTCATGTTTCATGTATTGCTGAAGCCTGGCTTGGAGAATTTTGAGCATTACTTTACTAGCCTGTGAGATGAGTGCAATTGTGCAGTAGTTTGAACATTCTTTGGCATTGCCTTTCTTTGGGATTGGAATGAAAACTGACCTTTTCCAGTCCTGTGGCCACTGCTGAGTTTTCCAAATTTGCTGGCATATTGAGTGTAGCACTTTCACAGCATCATCTTTCAGGATTTGAAATAGCTCAACTGGAATTCTATCACCTCCACTAGCTTTGTTTGTAGTGATGCTTCCTAAGGCCCACTTGACTTGACATTCCAGGATGTCTGGCTCTAGGTGAGTGATCACACCATCGTGATTATCTGGGTCATGAAGATCTTTTTTGTACAGTTCTGTGTATTCTTGCCACCTCTTTTTTTTTTTTTTTTTTTTTTGCTTTTATTATTATTAATTTTTTGATTTTATTTTATTTTTAAACTTTACATAATTGTATTAGTTTTGCCAAGTATCAAAATGAATCCGCCACAGGTATACATGTGTTCCCCATCCTGAACCCTCCTCCCTCCTCCCTCCCCATACCATCCCTCTGGGTCATCCCAGTGCACTAGCCCCAAGCATCCAGTATCGTGCATCGAACCTGGACTGGCATCTCATTTCATACATGATATTTTACATGTTTCAATGCCATTCTCCCAAATCTTCCCACCCTCTCCCTCTCCCACAGAGTCCATAAGACTGTTCTATACATCAGTGTCCCTTTTGCTGTCTCGTACACAGGGTTATTGTTACCATCTTTCTAAATTCCATATATATGCATTAGTATACTGTATTGGTGTTTTTACTTCTGGCTTACTTCACTCTGTATAATAGGCTCCAGTTTCATCCACCTCATTAGGACTGATTCAAATGTTTTCTTTTTAATGGCTGAGTAATACTCCATTGTGTATATGTACCACAGCTTTCTTATCCATTCATCTGCTGAAGGACATCTAGGTTGCTTCCATGTCCTGGCTATTATAAACAATGCTGCGATGAACATTGGGGTACACGTGTCTCTTTCCCTTCTGGTTTCCTCAGTGTGTATGCCCAGCAGTGGGATTGCTGGATCATAAGGCAGTTCTATTTCCAGTTTTTTAAGGAATCTCCACACTGTTCTCCATAGTTTGCCACCTCTTCTTAATACTTCTGCTTCTGTTAGGTCCATACCATTTCTACCCTTTATCAAGCCCACCTTTGCATGAAATGTTCCCTTGGTATCTCTAATTTTCTTAAAGAGAACTCTAGTCTTTCCCATTCTGTTGTTTTCCTCTATTTCTTTGCATTGATCACTGAGGAAGGCTTTCTTATCTCTCCTTGCTGTTCTTTGGAACTCTGCATTCAAATGGGAATATCCTTCCTTTTATCCTTTGCTTTTTGCTTCTCGTCTTTTCACAGCTATTTGTAAGGCCTCCTCAGACAGCCATTTTGCTTTTTTGCATTTCTTTTCCATGGGGATGGTCTTGATCCCTGTCTCCTGTACAGTGTCACAAACCTCCATCCATAGTTCCTCAGGCACTCTATCAGATCCTTCCCTTAAATCTATTTCTCACTTCCACTGTATAATCATAAGGGATTTGATTTAGGTCATACCTGAATGGTCTAGTGGTTTTCCCTACTGTCTTCAATTTAAGTCTGAATTTGGCAATAAGGAGTTCATGATCTGAGCCACAGTCATCTCCCGGTCTTGTTTTTGCTGACTGTATAGAACTTCTCCATCTTTGGCTGCAAAGAATATAATCAATCTGATTTCAGTGTTGACCAACTGGTGATGTCCATGTGTAGAGTCTTCTCTTGTGTTGTTGGAAGAGGATGTTTGCTATGACCAGTGCATTCTCTTGGCAAAACTCTATTAGCCTTTGCCCTGCTCATTCCGTACTCCAAAGCCAAGTTTGCCTGTTACTTCAGGTGTTTCTTGACTTCCTACTTTTGCATTCCAGTCCCCTATAATGAAAAGGACCTCTTTTTTGGATGTTAGTTCTAAAAGGTCTTGTAGGTCTTCATAGAACCGTTCAACTTCAGCTTCTTCAGGGTTACTGGTTGGAGCATAGGCTTGGATTACCATGATATTGAATGGTTTGCCTTGGAAATGAACAGAGAACACAGTGTTTAACATGCAACTAATACTCAATAAAATAAAATAAAACACATTTATTGGCTTGAATTAAGTGACTTGCCTAAGGCAGATAGAAATGTCAAAGTGAAGGCATGAACCCCAATCTATCTGATCCTAGAGCCCATTTCCTCTTATCTTCTTCCTTCACTGTGTATCCCTCTCCTCTCACCACATTCTTAGAGGCCTGGGAATGGTGATCATATGACCATCCCTTAAAGGAGGTAAATCTCAGTCCTTTGGTTCAGAATCTTCCATCCCAGTCCTGCAAGTATCCCAGGTAGGTGAGGACCACAAAGCAGCTGCTCAGGGAACCCACTAATGTGATGAGATATGTGTTGATTTTAAATATGTCTACAAATTCTTTAATACTTTTTCTTTTAAGAAACAGAGCTCAGTTCCTTCCCCTTTGATTGGGGACTGTACTTAGCAATTCAGTTCAAACAATAATTTTGGCAAAAGTGATCATCTACAACCTCTGAGTCTAGATCATAAGACACTGCAGCTTCTATTTTGTATTCTTTTGGATCACTTGCTTAGGGAAGTCAGTGGCGGTGTCATGAGGACACTTGAGTAGCCCTATGGAGAAGTCCATATGGTGAGAAATTAAGGCCTCCCACCAACAGCCAGCAAGGAGCCAAATCCTTCTGCCAACTGAACTGTCTGCTTGGGTCTTCTTGGAATTAGCTCTTCTAGCTGAGTCAAGCCTTCAGCTGACTTCAGTCATGGTTAATATCTTGACTACCTTTTGAGACTCTCTGAACCACAGCCACCAAGCTAGGCTGCTCCCAAATTCCCAACCCATAGAAACTGTGAGGTAATGTTTGTTATTTTCAGATGTTCACTTGGGGATCACTAGCTATGCAGCAATAAATAACTAACACAAAGTTAAAAAGAGAGAGAGATTGGAAACCAAGCAAATAAGCCAACCATAGAGGCAGTTCTTGGGAATGAGAAAAGAACAGGGACTATGTAGAAACCCTTTGTCTAGAATGGATATAATTATGTTTTGTCACACACAACAATGCTGAGGTGGGAGGTGAGGTACTAGAGCAGAAGGGAATCTGAGAATCCTGCTGGGCAGCAAAATAGAAGTGGGCATCTAAACAGAGCCCCAGACAACCTAGAGCCAGGGACACAAGAAAGGAGCTAGGAACTATGAGGCAAAATGGGGCAACGGTAGCATCTACAACCAAGCACTGAGCCACAGAGGGATAACTAGACATGGGAGCCAGGACACCAAACTGCTCAGAATTAGTGACAGCAAGACTCTTGAGAGTTCCTTGGACTGCAAGGAGATCCAACCAGTCCATTCTGAAGGAGATCAGCCCTGGGATTTCTTTGGAAGGAATGATGCTAAAGCTGAAACTCCAATACTTTGGCCACCTCATGCGAAGAGTTGACTCATTGGAAAAGACTCTGATGCTGGGAGGGATTGGGGGCAGGAGGAGAAGGGGACAACAGAGGATGAGATGGCTGGATGGCATCACCGACTCGATGGACATGAGTTAGAGTGAACTCCAGGAGTTGGTGATGGACAGGGAGGCCTGGCGTGCTGTGATTCATGGGGTCGCAAAGAGTTGGACACGACTGAGCAACTGATCTGATCTGATCTGATCTGAGGTCACAACAAAGACAGGCGGGGGAAACAGGCAAGTCTGCCATGGAACCTCTGCTTCTGCTTCTGAGTCCCCACATACTCTGTATATAGAAGTTTCTGCTTCTAAAGTACCTTGGAGTAAATGCTGTTGGGCCCCACCCATTTGCTTTACCAACTAGGTGTTGGCTGATAATACTCACAGCTGCCTGCTCTCTGGAAAATTGCCCTCAGCCAAATGCTTTGTTCTCACCCATCCCCCTCCATCCCAACTCTCAACCAATGCCTAACTGTCATGGGGTTCAAATAGTCAGAGCCCTTGTTCTGAAATGAGACTAACTCTCTGGTGCAATTTATGCTCCAGAGCTTCTCCATGAGATCAGACATAAGGTAACATCCAGTTGAGACCGCATTATTTTCCTACCTATTCTGCTTCTCTCACTCTCCTTTCCTGAGATTACTCCTACATAAATCACCTGAATAAGAAGTAGGATCTGCTTCTAGGGAACCCAACCTATAACACATCTTAAAGGATCTAGTATTTCATAAATTGTGTATGTGTGTGTTCGTGGTGTGCATGCCCATGTACTCAGTTCAGTTCAGTTCAGTCGCTCAGTCATGTCCGACTCTTTGTGACCCCATGAACCACAGCACACTGTGCCTCCCTGTCCATCACCAACTCCTGGAGTCCACCCAAACCCATGTCCATTGTGTCAGTGATGCCATCTAACTATCTCATCCTCTGTCGTCCCCTTCTCCTCCTGCCCTCAATCTTTCCCAGCATCAGGGTCTTTTCCAATGAGTCAGCTCTTCGCATCAGGTGGCCAAAGTATTGGAGTTTCAACTTCAAGATAAGTCCCTCCAATGAACACCCAGGACTGATCTCCTTTAGGATGGACTGGTTGGATCTCCTTGCAGTCCAAGGGACTCTCAAGAGTCTTCTCCAACACCTCAGTTCAAAAGCATCAATTCTTCGGCACTCAGCTTTCTTCACAGTCCAACTCTCACATCCACACATGACTACGGGGAAAACCATAGCCTTGGGTAGACGGACCTTTGTTGGCAAAGTAATGTCTCTGCTTTTTAACATGCTGTCTAGGTTGGTCATAACTTTCCTTCAAAGGAGCAAGCATCTTTTAATTTCACGGCTGCAATCACCATCTGCAGTGATTTTGGAGCCCAGAAAAATAAAGTCAGCCACTGTTTCCACTGTTTCCCCACCTATTTGCCATGAAGTGATGGGACCGGATGCCATGATCTTACTTTTCTGAATGTTAAACCTTAAGCCAACTTTTTCACTTTCATCGCTTTCAATTTCGCGAAGAGGCTCTTTACTTCTTCTTTACTTTCTGCCATAAGGATGATGTCATCTGCATATCTGAGGTTACTGATATTTCTCCCAGCAATCTTGATTCCAGCTTGTGCTTCATCCAACCCAGCGTTTCTCATGATGTACTCTGCATATAAGTTAAATAAGCAGAGTGATAATATACACCCTTGACGTACTCCTTTTCCTATTTGGAACCAGTCTGTTGTTCCATGTTCAGTTCTAACTGTTGCTTCCTGTCCTGCATACAGGTTTCTCAAGAGTTAGGTCAGGTGGTCTGGTATTCCCATCTCTTTCAGAATTTTCCACAGTTTATTGTGATCCACACAGTCAAAGGCTTTGGCATAGTCAATAAAGCAGAAATAGATGCTTTTCTGGAACTCTCTTGCTTTTCCATGATCCAGTGGATGTTGGCAATTTGATCTCTGGTTCCTCTGCCTTTTCTAAATCCAGCTTAAACATCTGGAAGTTCACAGTTCACATATTGCTGAAGCCTGGCTTGGAGAATTTTGAGCATTACTTTACTAGTGTGTGAGATGAGTGCAATTGCGTGGTAGTTTGAACATTCTTTAGCATTGCCTTTCTTTGGGATTGGAATGAAAACTGACCTTTTCCAGTCCTGTGGCCACTGCACTATGGACTGAATATTTGTGTACACCTAAAATTCATACTGAAACCCTGATCCCCAGTGTGATGATATCTGGAATTGGAACCTTTAAGAGGTAATTAAGTTCAATGAGAGTAGAGCCCCTCATGATAGGATTCCTTATAAAAAGAGAAAGATATCAGAGTCCCCCCCTCCTTTCCACTGTGTAGGATAGAGCAAAAAGGTGGATATCTGCAAACCAGGAAAAGAGCTCTCATCAGACACCAATCTGCCAACACTTCCCAGCCTCCAGACTATGTGAAGTAAATGTTTGTTGTTTAAGCCACATGAAAGCAAAAGAGAGTGTTAGTGGCTCAGTTGTGTCCAACTCTTCGCAATCCCATAGACTGTGCCTGCCAGGCTCCTCTGTCCATGGAATTCTCCAGGCAAGAATATTGGAGTGGGTAGTCATTCCCTTCTCTGGAGGATTTTCCAGACCCAGGGATCAAATCCAGGTCTCTTGCAGTGCAGGCAGATTGTTTTACCACCTGGAGCCACCAGGGAAGCCCTTAAGCCACCTAGATTGGGATATTTTCTTTTAGTAGCTTGAGCCAAGTATGTGTGAGTGTGAGGATGATGAATAAATATTTTAAATAAGAGAAAACAATAAAAAGTTTCCTGCTTAAATTGTCCATGAATCAACAGATGGAGAGTATAAAACCTAGCAATTTGGTTAAATCATTTAAAAGAAATATAATTTAGTAATTTATCTAAATGTTTATTAAGTGTAATGCATTTGCACTGTCTAAACCTAGCAAAACCAGAACAACTGTTTCCACGATCTCTTTCCCTGATGGTTCTATGCTAAAGTTTCCCCCACCCCGAATTTTGACTTAAGCAAGATTTAGAAGGCAGAAATGAAGCAGCAGTGCTCTCTGAAAGTTGTTGTGATTGGATGCAATGAGCAATAAAGAGGTGTTGATGCATTCTAGATTAGTCTACCTCTTCCAACCTCTAGCTCTTCTTTCTAGCTGCTGGCCCTACTGGCCACCAACAGTGCCAGGCTCACTATTAGGTTCCAAGTCATAACTTACCACAGATTCCTCCTTCAGCTCTCTCCAGTCCCACTCCAGCAGCTGGGTATACCTGACTTCCAAAGTTCCTGGCTGCTGCTGCTGCTGCTAAGTCGCTTCAGTCATGTCCAACTCTGTGCGACCCCATAGACTCCAGGCAATAACACTGGAGTGGGTTGCCATTTCCTTCTCCAATGCATGACAGTGAAAAGTGAAAGTGAAGTCGTTCAGTCGTGCCCGACTCTTCTCAACCCCATGGACTGCAGCCTACCAGGCTCCTCCGTCCATGGGATTTTCTAGGCAAGAGTACTGGAGTGGGGTGCCATCTCCTTTTCCGCCAAAGCTCCCTAGCAAGCTGTAATTTGTCCAGTCATGCCAATGTATCAGGAGGGTTGATTAGTTATTTTCTTTCATCTTTCAACTCCCCTTCTTCAGTTTTAGTTCCCCAAGTTTCCCCATAATCATAAAAGCTCATATTCCTAGAATACATTATTTATTCCATAACACTCTAGGTGGTCTGCTTTCCTGATTGAGTCCTGATATCCTGATACACTCGTGAGTGAGTGAGTGCTCAGTCGTGTCCAACTCTTTGCAACCTCATGCACTGTAGCTCACCAGGTTCCTCCATCCATGTAATTTTCCAGTCAAGAATACTGGAGTAGGTTGCTGTTTCCTATTCCAAGGGAACTTCCTGACCCAGGGATTGAACCCACATCTCTTGTGTCTCCTGTATTGTCAGGCAGTACCACTGTACCACACTCATACACTGATTATATTTAACTGCCAAACTGCACATTAACAAGTATATATTTCATTAAATGCATATCAGATTGATTTTGTTGATGTTGTTTTTCAGTAGGAACAGTACAGTCTCTAGAGATATGTTCGATATTTGTAGCATGCTACTTACTCTTTTAACACAGTCATTTAGGAGAATAACACAGTTAGATTTTCAATTTCCTTGTGCCAGAATGGTTGCAATGTGAAAAATGAGTTGCAGGGAGGTTAAGAGTGGAAGTAGAGGACCAACTGGTAGGATACTGCAGTTGTCTAGCCAAGAGAGGGATAGTAGGTTGGGCTAAGATGATGGCAGTAGAGTTGGAAGCTTTGTCTGCCAGGGGAAGGCAATCTAGGGCAGGGATAATCATTTCAAAGGGAGTCAATGTATCTCTGGCTCTGAACCATCATCATAGATAGAATGATCATAGAATGACTGGGACATTTAACCTCCCAAATACCTTATTAACATTTGATAAGCCTCAACTGTTATCTTTTATACTACTAATTAATTAGGGGTGGTTAACCTGATCCAGGACAGAAGGGAAAATTTTCTCAAGTCCTTGCAAAAAGCTATCATAATACTGGTATGAAAAAGCTTTACCCCAATTCCTCACCAAATGAATATCTGTCTGCAAAGTGCACCACATAACTCTTTTTCTTTTTCTGTTATACTGAAGCATAGCCGATGAACAAAGATGTGATAGTTATAGGCGCACAGCAAAGCTAATCAACAATACGTATACATGTGTCCATTCTCCCTCAAACTCCCCTTCCATCCAGGCTGCCACATATGCAAATCAAAACTACAATGAGATATCACCTCACAGCAGTTAAAATGGCTATCATCAAAAAATCCACAAACAATAAATGCTGGAAAGGGTATGGAAAAAAGAGAACCCTCCTACACCGTTGGTGGGAATGTAAATTGGTACAGCCACTATGGAGAACAGTAAGAAGGTTCCTCAGAAACTAAAAATAAAGGTACCTGCAATCCCACTCATGGGCATATATCCAGAGAAAAAACATGATCCAAAAGGATATCTGCACCCCCATGATAGCACTGCTTACAACAGCCAAGACATGGAAACAACCTAAATGTCCATCAACAGAGAAATGGGTAAAGAAGATGTGGTGCACATAAACAATGGAATATTACTCAGCCATTAACAAGAATGAGATGGCTGGATGGCATCACTGACTCGATGGACGTGAGTCTGAGTGAACTCCGGGAGTTGGCGATGGACAGGGAGGCCTGGCGTGCTGCGATTCATGGGGTCGCAAGGAGTCGGACACGACTGAGCAATTGATCTGATCTGATTAACAAGAATGAAATAATACCATTTGTAGCAATATGGATGACCTAGAGATTGTCATACTGAGTGAAGTAAGTCAGACAGAGAAAGAATACCACATAATCTTTAACATTCTTCCAATGCAACTATTAAACCCGGGATTTGCTTTGGACTTAAGTCAACATCTTCAAATGAAGCTCTAAAGAGCAGTCTGGAACATTTTGTAACACTCTATTTGGACTAGGAAGTTTTTGAGACCTAAGTTTCTGCAAACACCATTGTCATTTTATTATTTGAGTGAATGTGCCTGAGGCAAACTCCCCTAGTAAAAAAAATCCCTTAGTCAATCCTCCAGAGCCAGTTTTTTTCTACAGCAGGAGTCCATTTTTCAAAAAGATATTCATCACTCTGCCTCATCTTTACAATGTGCTCGGTATCGGTCTTCCCTGAGAAACATCTTACTCAGCATTTACTGCTTCTTCCCATGTCAGTGGTGGGGAGAGGTACTGGCTGTATGAAAGGAGAAATCAATAATTTCTGGCACTTAATGTATAGCACATTTGAGAGGGAGCTCAAGATATAAAGGAATGAGCCAAGTTGGGGTTAATAACTATGGAGTCAAAAGTTATTTCATCAGATGCCATTTGAATTTCTAAATCCACCTCTTCTCTTCTTTCTGCTTCATTCTCAAATGGCAGGGCTAAAAGAATCCTTTGTGTATTCTATCTTCTCAGACCTGTAAAGCTAATACTCAGAGGAAATAACATTCAGCCTCCTATTATAATTCTATCCATTTGGAAAAGAGCATGGAGTTCAGTGCACAGCTTCAGTATGGGTCTGAGTCCTTCTCCAACATTTCAAACACTTCTATTTCTTCTGTGGCACACTTTTTTATTGGAGTATAGTTGATTTAAAATGTTGTGTTAGTTTCTGCTGTACAGCAAAGTGGATCAGTTATACATATACATATATCCACTCTTTAAAATTCTCTTCCCATATAGCTCATTACAGAGTATTTGAGAAGAGTTCCCTGTTCTATAAAGTAGGTCCTTATTAACTATTTATTTTATATATAGTAATGTGGATATGTCAATTCCAATCACCCAGTGTATATGGCACACTTTATCTTTTGAATACTTTTCCCCTTTGCTCTTATTTAAGGTTGCTTCTGCCTGTATTCACTGCCCCCCACCAAAATGATTCACTAGAAGATGCTCTTGGAAGCTGTATGGTAGAATGGAAAGATGGTATGTTCTGAAGTTAGACCTGGGTTTAAATCCAAGCTCTGCAGTTACAGGATGTATAACTTTGGCCACATCACGTAGACTCTGTGAACACCAGTTTCCTCATCTGGAAATGAAGAGAAGTGATCCTAATTCAGGGAGTTATTATCAGAATTAGAGAAAATATGGGCTTCCCTGGTGGCTTAGTGGTAAAAAATCTGATTGCAACGCAGGAGACCCAAGTTCAATCCCTGGGTTCAATCCCTGGGGTTGGGAAGATCTGAAGAAAGAAATGGCATCCCAACCCCAGTATTCTTGCCTGGAGAACCCCATGGACAGAGAAGCCTGGCGGGCTAGAATCCATGGAGAAAATATATGTAAAGAACGTACTCATATACTTGGAACATGACAGTTAATATATTAATAAATATCCCAGAACCACATTAGTATATATTATTAATAATAATTAGGTCTCTTTGAATTACTCATTCTACTCTTCACAATAAAAATATTAAAATGTTTTGACTCTACCATATAGACACATTTCTAAACTTTACGTATATTATTTAATCCTCTCAACAACTCCATAAGGTAGGTACTGTTACTACCCTGTAATGCAGTTGAGGACATAGAGGCACAAGAGACTAATTAACTTACCTAAGGTCACATACTGGGAGGTGAATACAGTCTGGCTCAAAACTGGCACCCTTTAGAGACCATATAAGAATGCGGGCTCTAACAGTGTATTTAAAAGATCCATAAGAAAAACATACCATATTTTTCTTGGCTTTTCATATTGTACTTTATATTTATTTAAGAGGGGGGTGTTTAGATGAACTAAAAAGACCAACAGAGTCATTCTCTACAGAA
Source organism: Bos javanicus (assembly GCF_032452875.1). Classification (NCBI taxonomy): domain Eukaryota; kingdom Metazoa; phylum Chordata; class Mammalia; order Artiodactyla; family Bovidae; genus Bos; species Bos javanicus. Next base: position 30,310,998 of record NC_083878.1, on the reverse strand, counting down.
GAAAACTCAATTTATTCTCAGCCGTGGGGTTCATCCTCTCCTTGTCCCTGATGGAGGAAGTTTTCAGCTACAGGTAATAGAAAATTCCCCCACGTTGATCTCTAAAGGAGCATATCTGTTCACTTAACCACCAGACCAAAGGTAAGGTAAGCTCTCAGGTTGGTTGCTCTAGCAACTCAACGAGATCCTAAAAAACTCAGATTATTTCTACTTTTGTGGCTTGCTGTCTTCTGTCCACTTCAACCTGAAGCTCACTTGCCTCCTGGACCTGTAGCAATTGGAACTGCATGATTCTGCATTCCCATCTAGTGGGAAAGGAAAAGAGGTTACATTGCTCTCCCAGAAGAGTGAAGAAAGGCTTTCCTGAACACTGTGCGCTGTGCTTAGTTATGTCTGACTCTTTGCGACCCCATGGACTGTAGCCCAGCAGGCTCCTCTGTCCATGGGATTTTCCAGGCAAGAGTACTGGAATGGGTTGCTATTTCCCACTCTATTCCTGAATACTACACCCCACTCCCCAGCCCTGCACATAAACTCTCCTCACATCTCAGTGGCCAGTTAGCATCTCATGTTCATTCCCAAGCCAGTCACTAGATATGAAGATGGATTTACTCTTAAGCCAGTCAAGCTCATCCCTAAAACCTGGGGATGTGGTCCTCTTCCCCAAGACACATGGATGTGAGGGTAACAGAGAAACCAGAACAAAACTGAAGTCCTCTTAGGAAGGAGAAATGAGAGGAGTTGTGATGGACAGACAACCAACATACAGGGTACATTATCTATTTCCATGCATTTTCCTACTTTTCTGGACCCCGATTTTACCTTTCCTATACTAGGAAAATTGTTGCTGTGCTGCGATTGTAGCTGAGATTTACTCTCCGAAGTATGCTGTACTGTGAGTAGCAGGGCCAGAGGAACAGAGAGTGTGTGTCTTTGGTGCCTGCCAACCTCTATTTCATTCATTCATTCCCACCTCCTAGAACTCATTCTTTCCCACCTTCATGCTGCCCAAAGTAACCTCTTCCTGAATATTCTACACAAGCTCATCCTGACATCTAGCATCTTGGAGTCCCATATAACTTCCCCTTTGCAACCATTTCCATCAAATCTCATTTCCTAGCATAGTCACTCTGAACTTGGCTCTCTCTAGTCTCACTTTGCCTTTCACTAATTTTGCAATTTGGAACAAAGTACTTCACCTCTCTGGACTCCACTTCCCTCTTTAGTGAAATGAGATGCTTGGAGTAATTAATCTCTAAGGCACCTTCAAGCTTTAACTTTTATGATTCTATGAATTTCAAACAGTGAAGCAAAAAGACATGAAGAATTTCACGTGGAGGAAGAGATCTGGGGTTGAGGGATTTTAAGAAAAAAGTGGCCAGTTGGCAAAACTACCTTGATTTGAGGGTTCCAAAGACAGACACACAAACACAAACACATACGTATGCACACACAGACATGTACAAGCACACACACACACAGAGGGTCTGTTAGCAATCAATAGTGAATGTTACAACAGGAATGAGGGGATCTAGTAAAACAGATGGACTCAACTACAGAGCAGACCTGAAGGATACAGGTGTAGGGAGTAGGACAGTGAGACCGCATCCTTAAACACATCCAAGTTCGGCAGAGCTGAGAATTTCACTGAGGGTGGAAAATCACCTCTGCTGTGGGCATTACATTCATAGGCCGAGATGAGCCGAAATTTGAGGGAATCTCTGCAGGGACCATTCTGACCTTCCAAACACAGGAACACATCTACTACTAGGTCTGACCTTGTTTTGCCTTTTTCCCTCCCTAGTTTCAGCTGGGCCTCAAAAACAGAAAAGCCAAAATCCAACTAGAAAATCTGTTTCTGTTATATTCTCTTGGCAGCTTAGGAGATCTCTCTTGGCAGGCTTTCTGGTGATTTGTCCAAGCCTGGGGCCTCTCTTCCCTGGAGTTTCCATCACCTTGTTCAAGGCAGAAGAAGCTCTAAGCATCACTATGCAGTGCCTAAAAGGCAGTGCTTTCTTTTCTTTCAGTCCTTTCTTTGTCCCCCAAAAAGTCCAGACAACCTGCACACAGAAGAACATAGAATAATAATAATTATAATGAAATAATAATAGTAGGGACTACTATTTTTGACTGCTTACTATTACTCAGGTATGAGACTAAGCATTTTATATATATATATATATAGTATATATATATATATATAGGGATTATGTATATATTATTATATAATATATATATAATTGGGATTATATATATAATCCCAATAACTAATTTGGTAAGGTTGCAAATATTAGTATAGTATAAAAACATTAAAAGTGAGAGAAATGGGTATTTCATATTGACAAAAAGTACATTCTCTAGGAACCTATACCAGCCATGAACTTTTTACACACCTAACAGTATAGTTTCAAAAATGTATAAAGCAAAAATGCTAGAATACAAGAAGAAATTGATAGAACCTTGTATATTAGAAGATGTTAATATATACTTCCCTCTCAAAGAGATTAAATAGGCAAAATTAAGTATATATATCAAGAATTCATATGGCATAGTATATAACATAGTAACAAATTATATGGAACTTGGCACTCAAGGGAAATTGCACATTGTTCTGAAACATATGTGGAAGCAGTTACAATAATTGAACATGTATTAGATCATGAAGAAAATCTTCACAAACTCCAAGAGGCAGTATTCACACAAGCATACTCATGAATTAAAATACAATAGACTTAGAAATTAACAGCAGAAGGATAGCAAAAGTAAAAATCTACCCACTTGAATGGTATATTTTTTTCTTTTGTCAGCTATTTGTAAGGCCTCCTCAGACAACCATTTTGTCTCTTTGCATTTCTTTTTCCTGGGGATGGTCTTGATCACTGCCTCCTGTAACAATGTCACCAACCTCTGTCCATAGTTCTCCAGGAACTCTATCAGATCTCAGATCTAATCCCTTGAATCTATTTGTCACTTCCACTGTATAATCATAAAGGATTTGATTTAGGTCATACCTGAATGGTCTAGTGGTTTTCCCTACTTTCTTCAATTTAAGTCTGAATTTGGCAATAAGGAGTTCATGATCTCCTGGTCTTGTTTTTGCTGACTGTATAGAGCATCTCCATCTTTGGCTGCAAAGAATATAATCAATCTGATTTTGGATTTGACCATCTGGTGATGTCCATGTGTAAAGTCGTCTCTTGTGTTGATGGAAGAGGCTGTTTGCTATGATCAGTGCATTCTCTCGGCAAAAGTCTGTTAGCCTTTGCCCTGCTTATTTCTGTACTCCAGGGCCAAATTTGCCTGTTACTCTAGGTATTTCTTGACTTCCCACTTTTGCATTCCAGTCCCCTATGATGAAAAGGACATCTTTTTTTGGGTGTTAGTTCTAGAAGGTCTTGTAGCTCTTCACAGAACCATTCAACTTCAGCTTCTTCAGCATTACTGGTTGAGGCATAGACTTGGATTACTGTGATATTGAATGGATTGCCTTGGAAACGAACAGAGATCATTCTGTCATTTTTGAGATTGCATCCAAGTACTGCAATTCAGACTCTCTTGTTGACTATGAAGGCTATTCCATTTCTTCTAAGGGATTCTTGCCCACAGTAGTAGATATAATGGTGATCTGAAATAAATTCACCCATTCCAGTCCATTTTAGTTCACTGATTCCTAAAATGTCGATGTTTACTCTTGCCATCTCCTGTTTGACCACTTTCGATTTACCTTGCTTCATGGACATAACATTCCAGGTTCCTATGCAATGTTGTTCTTTACTGCATCGGACTTTACTTCCATTACCAGTCACATCCGCAACTGGGCATTGTTTTCCCGTTGGCTCCATCTCTTTATTCTTTCTGGAGTTATTTTTCCACTCTTCTCCAGTAGCATATTGGGCACCTACAAACCTGGGGAGATCATCTTTCAGTGTCATATCTTTTTGCCTTTTTGTACTGTTCATGGGGTTCTCAAGGCAAGAATACTGAAGTGGTTTGCCATTCTCTTCTCCAGTGGACCATGTTTTATCAGAACTCTCCACCATGACCAGTCCATCTTGGGTGGCCCTACACAGCATGGCTCATAGTTTCATTGAGTTAGACAAGGCTGTGGTCCATGTAATCAGTTTGATTAGTTTCCTGTGATTGTGATTTTCATTCTGTCTGCCCTCTGACAGATAAGGATAAGAGGTTTATGGAGGCTTCCTGATGGGAGAGAGGGAAACTGAGTCTTGTTCTGATGGGTGGGGCCATGCTCAGTAAATCTTTAATCCAATTTTCTGTTGATGGGCAGGGCAATGTTTCTTCTCTGTTGTTTAAAGTGAAAAGGAAGTCACTCAGTGTCCGACTCTTTGCGACCCCGTGGACTGTAGCCTACCAGGCTTCTCCGTCCATGGGATTCTCCAGGCAAGAATACTGGAGTGGGTTACCATTTCCTTCTCCAGGGGATCTTCCCGACCCAGGGATCGAACCCAGGTCTCCTGCATTGGAGGCAGACACTTTAACCTCTGAGCCACCAGGGAAGACTGTTGTTTAACCAGAGACCAAACTATGGTAGAGGTAATAAAGATAATGGCAACCTCCTTCAAAAGGTCCCATGCACTCACTGCTATACTCAGTGCCCCCAACCCTGCAGCAGGCCACCGCTGACCCACACCTCTGCCAGAGACTTCAGGACATTCACAGGCAAATCTGGGTCAGTCTCTTTTGGGGTCACTATTCCTTTCTCCTGGGTCCTGGTGTGCACAAGGTTTTTTTTGTGTGTCCTTCAAGAGTCTGTTTCCCCAGTCCTGTGTAAGCTCTGTAATCAAATCCCACTGGCCTCCAAAGTAAAATTCCCTGGGGGTTCTCAGTCCCTTTGCCAGATCCCCAGGTTGAGAAATTTGTTGTGGGTCCTAGGACTTTCTTAAGAATGTGATCAGTGATCAATGCAAAAAATATAGAGGAAAACAATAGAATGGGAAAGACTGCCGATCTCTTAAAGAAAATTAGAGGTACCAAGGGTACCTCTAGAGGTACAATTAGAGGTATCACTTCATGCAAAGATGGGCACAATAAAGGACAGAAATGGTATAGACCTAACAGAAACAGAAGATATTAATAAGAGGTGGCAAGAATACACAGAAGAACTATACAAAAAAAAAAAAATCTTCATGACCCAGATAACAACAATGGTATGATCACTCATTTAGAGCCAGACACCCTGGAATGCGAAGTCAAGTGGGCCTTAGGAAGCATCACTATGAACAAAGCTAGTGGAGGTGATGGAATTCCAGTTGAGCTATTCCAAATCCTGAAAGATGATGCTGTGAAAGTGCTGCACTCAATATGCCAGCAAATTTGGAAAACTCAGCCATGTCCACAGGACTGGAAAAGGTCAGTTTTCATTCCAATCCCAAAGAAACGCAATGCCAAAGAATGCTCAAACTACCACACGATTGCACTCATCTCACACACTAGTAAAGTAATGCTCAAAATTCTCCAAGCCAGGCTTCAGCAATATGTGAACCATGAACTTCCTGATGTTCAAGCTGGTTTTAGAAAAGGCAGAGGAACCAGAGATCAAATTGCCAACATCCGCTGGATCATTGAAAAAGCAAGAGAGTTCCAGAAAAACATCTATTTCTGCTTTATTGACTATGCCAAAGCCTTTGACTATATGGATCACAATAAACTGTGGAAAATTCTTCAAGAGATGGGAATACCAGACCACCTGACCTGCCTCTTGAGAAATCTGTATGCAGGTCAGGAAGCAACAGTTAGAACTGGACATGGAACAACGGACTGGTTCCAAATTGGGAAAGGAGTACATCAAGGCTGCATATTATCACCCTTCTTTTTAACTCCTTTGCAGAGTACATCATGCAAAATGCCAGGCTGGATGAAGTACAAGCTGGAATCAAGATTGCTGGGAGAAATATCAATAACCTCAGGTATGCAGATGACACCATTATAATAGCAGAAAGTGAAGAAGAACTGAAGAGCCTCTTGATGAAAGTGAAAGAGGAGAGTGAAAAAGTTGGCTTAAAACTCAACATTCAGAAAACTAAAAACATGGCATCCAGTCCCATCACTTTATGGCAAATAGGTGGGGAAACAATGGAAAGAGTGACAGACTTTATTTTCTAGTGCTCCAAAATCACTGCAGATGGTGAGAGCAGCCATGAAAGTAAAAGACACTTGCTTCTTGAAAGGAAAGCTATGACCACCTAGACAGCATATTCAAGAGCAGAGAAATTACTTTGCCAACAAAGGTCTGTCTAGTCAATGCTATGGTTTTTCCAGTAGTCATGTATGGATGTGAGAGTTGGAGTATAAGGTGAAGAATTGATGCTTTTGAACTGTGGTGTTGGAGAAGACTCTTGAGAGTCCCTTGGACTTCAAGGAGATCCAACCAGTCCATCATAAAGGAGATCAGTCCTGAATATTCTTTGGAAGAACTGATGCTGAAGCTGAACCTCCACTACTTTGGCCACCTGATTCAAAGAACTGACTCATTGGAAAAGATTGTGGTGCTGGGGAAGATTCAAAGTGGGAGCAGAAGGGGACGACAGAGGATGAGATGGTTGGATGGCATCACTGACTCAGTGGACATGAGTTTGAGCACTTCTGGGAGTTAGTGATGGGCAGGGAAGCCTGGCATGCTGCAGTTCATAGGGTTGCAAAGAGTCGGACATGATTGAGCAACTCAACTGACTGACCCACTTGAAAAATGTAAATTCCTTTGTAATAGATTATTGGGTGTGTCTGTCAGGGTTTAGCAAAAGACTGATCCCCTAAGAAATATCTTAGTTTGACTTTATGCAGTCATGGGGCTGTTTAAACAGTCTCTGTAAGCTTGTTATAATGGCATCTAATATTGGAGATTGAAGCCCTCAAGTGGGAAAACCAAGAACAGGCTGGAAGACTTCCCTGGTGACTCAGTGGTAAAGATCCGCCTGCTAATGCAGGAGACATGGGTTTGATCCCTGATCTAGAAGATCCCATATGCTGCAACTAAGCCCGTGTATCACAACTATGGTGTGCTCTACAGCCTGGAAACTGCAACTACTGAAGGCCTTGAGCCCTAGAGCCTGAGCTCAGCAACAAGAGAAGCCACTGCAGTGAGAAGCATCCACTCACCTCAACTCGAGAAAAGCCATGCAGCAACAAAGACCCAATACAACCAAATAAAACAATAAAGGAAAGAACAGTCTGGAACTCATAAGCACAAGCTGGAACACATGAGGAGAGTTCCTGCCTCTGACCTTGGTCATGCAGAGGTCTGGGCCCTTTGTCACGGAGCTAAACACACACACACACACACACACACACACACAGTGCATGTTAGCAATCAATAGTGAACATCACAACAGGAGTGAGGACATCTTAATAACTCTTCCAAATGAGGAGTCAGAGAACCTGAAGGAGGATCCAGGAGATGAAGCAGTTCCAATCTTGACTGCTGTCCCATACCAACCAGGAGAGCCAGCAGACCGTGTATGTTAACTATACAATGGCTATGACTTCACTTATACTCTCCAAATTGCCTATGAGAATCTCTCTTGTGGCCCCCTCTGAAAGGAAATATATAGGAAGGAGGTTTCTGGGAAATGTAGTTCAGCCTAGCTAAGCTGCTACTTTACAAAACCACCACAATCTGTCTCTTGCTGACTTGGCACCCAAGCACATCTCCATACTTCATCTCCAAATAAAGATAACAACAAAGTCATGCTTCTGCCTGACATAATACAATTATCCTCAGACATGCTAACGCAGGGGTCAGAAACATTTTTCTTAAGGGCTAAATAGTAAATATTTTAGGTTTTGCAGGCCACATGGTTTTCGTTGAAACTATTCAATGTTTGCCTTATAGCATGAAACCAGCCACAAATGTGTAACCAAATGAATGTGGCTGTGTTCCAATAAAACATTATTTACAAAAACAGATGGCCAGCCCTTTGGCTATAATCCTTTCACCAAGGGAGAATTAAAAATCCTTTTTTGGATTTAAATGATCTTTATTTTCCTCCTCTTTAATTCACATGTAACCTTTTGATATCCCATAGCTTAAGTATTGAGATATAATGTTAACTGAACTTAGTACTTCTTATATTAGATAAGGAGATAAGAGAGAAGGAAGAAAACAGAAGTGTTTGGTTACTATATATAAAGTGTTATCTGTACCAAAATAAGGGAAGATACTTACAACTATTACAGAACTCCTTTATGCAACTGATTGAGGTTCCTTGCCTGGTTCCCAATCTTATTCTTGAAGAGCTGAGGCCATAAGCAGTTCTACCTGAATTGGAGGTAGTTGTAGTTTTCCACTGACTTAATAATCACAAAACACAGGTGGATTAAAAGTTGCCTTAGAGGACCTTCTGAATTCCAGAAATACTCATTGTGTAACAATAGCTCAATTTCCTCTTGATAGTTAAGCACGATCACCACAGCCAGTGTATTAAATCCCTTCTTTGGGAGACCAAAGCTAGACAGTTAGGTGGCTGTCTCTACATCCAATTCAACAGAATCATTGTTGTGTCCCAAGGAAGACCATTCCTCCCTGTGGAACTAAGACTTCTAAAGCAACAGAGCCTAAAATTGCAGGGATGAGAAACATGAATTATCCTAGTGGATCACTAGGAGTAATAGTAAGAACAACAACTTCCATTTCAACCCTCTCAATTACTAGACTTGTGAATCCTGCTACAGGAAAAAATAGCAACATAATGAGTATTGATTTAGAGCAGTTAGCATAATCTGGAGGACCTTGATCTATACCCACAAGGTGTTGCCACCTATCTGGTCCCATAGTTGAGCCTTCACAAGGTGATTACATCATTCTGTCATGCTGCTTCAGAATTGTAGGTAACATGGTAAGTAAGACCAGTGAATTCTATGAGGATGAGCCCTTTGCCTCACTTCATTTGTTATAAAGTAAGTTCCTCGGTCAAACATGATGCTGTGTAGAGTACCACATTTTTGGATAAAGTAATTGGTTAGCTCACAAATAGTAGTTTTGGCATAAGCATTGCAAATAGACAAGCAAAAAAGACAAGTCCATATCCAATAAAGACAAAGCTATCCCTTCCATGATGGACGGTGACCAATGTAATCAACCTGTCATCAGGTTGATTCACCTGTCATCAGGCTGATTCACCCAGGTAATAGTATCATATTGGGGATTTAGTGTTATCTCTGCTATTAGCAGACTGGGCACTCTACAGTGGCTATACCCAAATAGGCCCTAATAATTAAAGTTCATATTACTGATCCCAGCATAACCTCCATCTTGACTCCATGGCCATTGGTTTATGAACTCTTGGGCAATAACAGGAGTTACTGGAAGGGAAAGCTGACTGACATTCACAGAACAGGTCCTTCTGTTCACCTGGTTTTTAAAGTCCTCCTTTGGTGAACACTCATATGTGACACAATATCTTTACATTCTGTGACCAGTTAGAAAGCCTTATCTACATACCTCTTCTTCAGTCTCCCTTCTCCCTGATTTTCCAATTTCGTTCCTTCTAAATCCTTGACCATCCAGCCAAATCATTGGCTCCAGCCTGTGAATTGATGTGGAATCATGTGTATGGCCATTTATCATTTTAGGAAAAATAGATAACTACATGCTCTGTTCAAAGTCCTGTCCACAGAAAGGATTTCCCTTTACCACGTCCCAAAGTGGGGTTGCAGTGCTGCACCTATCCACTTCTTGGTGGTTTCCACACATCATGAAGAATTACCTATAAACAGACTTCAAGCATTTTTATCTTCAGTCAGCTAATCATAGGGAACTCCCTGTGAAGCCATAGATGCAGTTAAAGAAAGAAGGAAATGGAGCTGGAAGAGGGGTCATTGATATCTGGGCTACTTCATCTTGCAATTTATCTGTGCCTTTAGGACCTCCTTAAATCCAATATCATAGATAGCTCTTCCTTTTGATGAGGGAGTGATGTGGTGCATGCCCAACTTTATGGTTTGGTGGGTCAGACATACACAGATCATGATGAGCATCTCAGGTCATATGGTAAGTTGGTAGCTCATGGGCAAGCATTGAAAGTGAAAGTGGAGAGTGAAAAAGTTTACTTAAAGCTCAACATTCAGAAAACGAAGATCATGGCATCTGGTCCCATCACTTCATGGGAAATAGATGGGGAAACAGTGGAAACAGTGTCAGACTTTATTTTTGGGGGCTCCAAAATCACTGCAGATGGTGACTTCAGCCATGAAATTAAAAGATGCTTACTCCTTGAAAGGAAAGTTATGACCAACCTAGATAGCCTATTGAAAAGCAGAGACATTAATTTGCCAAAAAGGTCCGTCTAGTCAAGGCTATGGTTTTTCTAGTGGTCATGTATGGATGTGAGAGTTGGACTGTGAAGAAAGCTGAGCACTGAAGAATTGATGCTTTTGAACTGTGGTGTTGGAGAAGACTCTTGAGAGTCCCTTGGACTGCAAGGACATCCAACCAGTCCATTCTGAAGGAGATTGGCCCTGGGATTTCTTTGGAAGGAATGATGCTGAAGCTGAAACTCCAGTACTTTGGCCACTTCATGCAAAGAGTTGACTCATTGGAAAAGACTCTGATGCTGGGAGGGATTGGGGGCAAGAGGAGAAGGGGACAACAGAGGATGAGATGGCTGGATGGCATCACTGACTCGATGGACATGAGTTTGAGTGAACTCCGGGAGTTGGTGATGGACAGGGAGGCCTGGCATGTTGCAATTCATGGGGTGGCAAAAAGTCGGACACGACTGAGCGACTGAACTGAACTGAACTGAACTGAAGGCCCAGTAACAAGCTGTAAGTTGTCTCTCAAAAGGGGAAAGTATGGCTTTGCTAAAAAATTCTAAGTGTTTGTGCTGTGATTCACCTATAGGATGGGGCCTGCCAACGGCTCCAAACAGCATCCTGGGTACCACCAATACTTCAAGTACTATCATATCTTCTGAGTCATATGGCCCAGTTAGCAGAACAGCTTGCATAGCAGCTTGACCTGTTGCAGAGCCTACTCTTATTCTGGGATTCATTCAAAACAGGCAGCTTTTCAGGTCACTCAGTAAATGGGTCAGAGTAGCACACCCAAATGAGATATATGTTGCCTCTAAAATCCAAAGAAGCCCAGTAGGCATTGTGCCTCTTTCCTAATGGTAAGAGAAACCAAATGCAGCAACTTGCCCTTTCATCTTAGAAGAGAAATCTCTTCATATCTCAGATAATTGGACCCCTAGAACTTTCACTAAAGTGGCAGGTCCTTGAATTTCTTTGGGATTTATCTCCCACCCTCTAGCACACAAATATCTTATCAGTATGTCTAGAATAGTTGCTACTTTCTGCTCAGTGTCCCCATAGGCTCCCTATCATCCGTGTAATGAAACAGGGTGATGTTCTATGGAAGGAAATGGCAATCAAGGTCCTTGCAGACCAGATTGTGACATAGGGCTGGAGAGTTGATATACCCCTGTGGTAAGACAATAAGGGTATATTGCTGCTTTGTCAGATGAAAGCCAACTGCATATGATGGTCTTTACCAACAGGTACAACAGTAAAAGCATTTGCCAGATCAGTAGCTGCATGCCAGAGATGTGTTGATTTGCTCTAAGAACAAAACCACATCTGGAAACGCAACTACATTTGGCATCACCACCAATTAAGTTTATGATAGTTCATTGTCATTCTAATTGAATCACAACCTCTTCATCTTTCAAGTTCTTTCAAGTGGCATTAATTTCTGCAATTCCTCCATGAATCCAGTATTGTATTTGGTTTACTGTGGTTTACTGTTTTTGTAAGTAGAGACAGTTCTACTGGCTTCTACTTGGTCTTTCCTACCATAATAGCTCTCATTCCATGTGTCAGAGAACCACTGTGGAGACTCTGCCCGTTTATGGGTGTGTCTATTCTAATTATACATTCTGCAACTCTAAAAATGACCGTAGAGTGTGTTTGGGTACACACTGGGGCCACTTTAAGATGGACCTGAGTCATATATTAATTATACATTGCTGCCTAACAAATCATTTCAAACTTAGAGGCTGAAAACAAACATTTATTATCTCTGTGGCTCAGGAACCTGGGAGCAGCTTAGCTGGATGCCTCTAGTGCAAGGTCTCTCAGGAGACTGCAGTCAAGCTGTTGCCTGGGGCTGCAGTCATCTCAAAACATGATTGGGCATGAGGGACTCAATCCCAAGATCACTTATCTGGTTGTTGACAGGCTTCAGTTTCTCTCTGTTGTTGCACTGGGGGCCTTAGTTCCTCACCACGTCACACAGATGTGTCCATAGAATTGCTTATAATAGGACAGTATGTATCCCACAGTGCAAACAATCTGAGAGAAAGAGAATGAACCAAAGACAGAAGCCATAGTCATTTTATATCCAATATAGGAAGTGTTATTCTATTATTTCTTCCATATTCTATTCATGAGATATAAGTCACTAGGCCCAACCCATACTCAAGTGTGTGAATACCAGGAAATGGGGATCATCAGGCACCGTATTAGAGGCTGCGAACCACATTGGATCATTGAAATTAAAATGAAATTGACAAACAATTGATTTAGAAATAAACATGAAGAGATCAAATAGAAAAATTCCTCAGATCTTCACACAACACATCCCATCTGACAGATTCGAAATTCAAGGCAAAGAGTGGTTAAAAATATGTATCCAAGATAATTTAGTCAGTGGCAAAACTGACGCTCAAATCTCAGTCCAATTCCAAAGGCTCATTCTGACTCTGAACTCTCCTCCATAATGTCCTTTAATGAGGTCATTTACTCCAAATGGCTTCTCCTCTTTTCCTTCTCTTCTCTTTCTTCCTACTTTTTTCTCCACTTCTAGAAAAAAGATGATTCAGAGACTGGCATATCTATTCAATACCTTATTGGACCTACTGAGGCAACCTCAAATGTGAGGTCATATTTTTTTCAGAAAAGTGACCATTTTAAATGATAATCCAAGGCATTCTCACATTGAACTGTCTCTTCCCCTCTGATGATTTTTACATCTTTCCTGTACTTTTTGTCTTCTAAACAGGAGCTGGTGATACTGATACCACAAATTCAGCATACTTGTTCCTTAGCAACAACAGCTGAATTGTCTTTGCAAGTACCTCAAGTTTCAGAGCTGTCCAGAAATTCCCCTCCAAAAGGGCCAGAATCACTCTCAGAACAGTGAATCCAAAGTTTAAAATATAACTTGAGGGGTATAAGCATACACCCCCATCCCCACCTACTCCTTCCACTTTCTTTTTCCTCCTTCCTGGAGGCACAACCAATGAGATTTCAGCAGTAATTTCTGTAGTCCAGGAAAATGCCAAGGTCACACTAGGGAATACTGGGCTGCCCAAAGGACTGTTTCAGTTCCCTCTGCCTACTTACAAGTAAAAAGCAACTGGCATACTTAAAATGATCATTTTCTTCATGTAGCTGAAAAAAGTCTCAGATCACAAATTAAAAGTTGAAAGAATGTTTTGTTGTTTAATAATCAAACCATTTATTTTATCAACCTCATTTCATATAGGAGTAGGAGCCTAGTGCATCATTCAGAAACCCATCCTTAGAGTTGATTTGAGGTGCAGTGTGGGTTGAGGGGAGGATGAGTGGAGAAGACAGGGGAAGGGGACTCTGGCCTTCAGCTGTCATCTGTCTATATCCGTACCTGTTGCGATCTCTATCATTTGGTTCGTCTCTAGTCTTAAAGCCATTCTCGGTCCCTTGTGCCTGACCACAGGCTCCTCCAGGCTAGCTTTCTCTAAGGTACCACTGTGCCCCTCTCAGAGGTACAAAAACATTCAACAGTACTTCTATCTCATCTGGATGGGAGAATCCTACAAGTCTTGTGACCTCCCTGGAAGAAAGACAGCGTTCATCTTCTAAATCCCCATACCTATCTGTGGAAGGTTCTACTTCCTTCACTGCCCCCAAAATTGGCCCACGTGTTGGGGGTGGGCCACAGGACTCCTGTTCAGAGGCAAATAATACCTTGCTTCCTCTTAGGCACTCTTCTTTTTCCTTCTCCACTTCTGTAGGCTAATATCAGGTGGAAAGGAGGTAGGGGGACAAATTGGCTTTGGAAAATTCTTCAAGAGACGGGAACACCAGACCACCTGACCTGTCTCTTGAGAAACCTGTATGCAGGCCAAGAAGCAATGGTTAGAACCAGACTTTGAACAACAGACTGGTTCCAAATTAAGAAAGGAGTACATCAAGGCTGTATATTGTCACCCTGCTTATTTAACTTCTATGCAGAGTACATCATGCGAAATGCTGGACTGGATGAAGCACAATCTGAAATCAAGATTGCTGGGAGAAATATCAATAACCTCAGACATGCAGATGACACCACCCTTATGGCAGAAAGTGAAGAACTGAAGAGCCTCTTGATGAAAGTGAAAGAGGAGAGTGAAAAAGGTGGCTTAAAACTCAACTTTCAAAAAACTAAGATTATGTCATCTGGTCATATCACTTTATGGCAAATAGGTGGGGAAACAATAGAAACAGTGACAGACTTTATTTTCTTGGGCTCCAAAATCACTGCAGATGGTGACTGCAATCATGAAACTAAAAGACACTTGTTCCTTGGAAGGAAAGCTATGACCAACCTAGACAGCATATTAAAAAGCAGAGACATTACTTTGTCGACAAAGTCCATCTAGTCAAAGCTATGGTTTTTCCAGTAGTCGTGTATGGATGTGAGAGTTGGACTATAGAGAAAGCTGAGCGCTGAAGAACTGATGCTTTTGAACTGTGGTACTGGAGAAGACTCTTGAGAGTCCCTTGGACTGCAAGGAGATCCAACCAGTCCATCCTAAAGGAAATCAGTCCTGAATATTCGTCAGAAGAACTGATGCTGAAGCTGAACCTCCACTACTTTGGCCACCTGATGCAAAGAACTGACTCATTGGAAAAGACCCTGATGCTGTGAAAGGTTGAAGGCGGGAGGAGAAGGGGACGACAGAGGATGAGATGGTTGGATGGCATCACCAACTTGATAAACATGAGTTTGAGCAAGCTCCAGGAGTTAGTGATGGACAGGGAAGCCTGGCGTGGTGCAGTCCATGAGGTGGCAAAGAGTCAGACACAACTGAGTGACTGAACCGAACTGAACCAAATATAATTCTAAGCCCTTTTGTCTTCTTCCTAGACCTAAAATTTTTTAACTGAAAGGAACTATTTCGCTCTTGTTCTCTAGTTTTCCTGTGCAACTTTCCAGAAGATAATTCCTACCTCCAGAATAGGGGGAAAGACATAGAATAAATAAGAATTATGGGAGAATACATATCAATTAATGCCAAAATATTATTTCACTACAACTAAACATATTTTCCTGCCTTAAAAAAAAAGCCTGTGTCCCTTCTTTTAAAATCATAGTCCTTTATTTTCTTCCACATCTACCCAAAGCAGAAAACTCACTGAATGTCCGAGTTAAGTGTCCTTAGAATGAAAAAAAAGGAGACAAAGTTCCTTTCCTTAAGAATGGTTGTTATGGGTTGAATTGTTGTTCAGTCACCAGTTTGTGTCCGACTCTTTGCGACCCCAGGGAAGGCAGCACGCCAGGCTTCCCTGTCCCTCACCATCTCATCCTCTGATGCCCTCTTCTCCCCTCAGTCTTTCTCAGCATCAGGGACTTTTCCAGTGAGTTGGCTATTCACATCAGGTGACCAAAATACTAGAGCTTCAGCTTCAGCATCAGTCCTTCCAGTGAGTATTCAGGGTTGATTTCCTTAAAGGGTTGAATTGTACCCCCTACCCCCCACTGCCCTGCAAATATATGTTGAAGTCCTAACTCCCAGCCCTTCAGAATGATGATTTTATTTGGAAATAGATTGTTGGCAATGCAGTTAGTTAAGAATAGGACATACTAATGTTCTTATAAGAAGATAAAAGATACAAAGATTGGGACATACAGAAGACGGTCAGGTTATGACAAAGGCAGAGATTGGAGTGGTACAACAGCGAGCCAAGGAACACCCAGGATTGCCAGCAAACACCAGAAGCTAAAAGAGGCAAAGAAGGATTCTTCTCTACAGATTTCATGAGAAAATATGGCCTTATATTTGAGGATGTCTCATAACTGGTTCTCTAAAGGTAGACATGCCAGTCCTTGAATAGTCTTTCCTGATTTGATGAAACATGGAGCACAGCCCTGTCAGCACTTTGATTTTGAATTTGGCCTCCAAAATTATGGGAAAATAAATGTCCATTGTTAAATCACCCAGTTTGTCATACTTTGTAACAGCAGCACTGGGAAATGAACACAGTAGTCAATTAAAGATTCAAAAACTCAGATATCACAAAGAGGTTAAGAATAATGCAGTGTTCAACTGAGTGGCACTGAGGAGAATCGCAAAAGGAGTCCTCAGGGGTCACTGTGTTACTTCATTGACAACACTAACACCAGGAGGTTTACCGCTCCTCGGCCTTCTGGGTCCCATGCTTCAGGATCCTACAAAAGAAAGCCTCCAGCTAAAGGTCAGTCTTCACAGAGAAAGAGATGCTTCTTTTGAACACAAATGCCATAGACTCCAAAGATAAATAGGACAAGTCCTCACATCTAGGAACATTAGGCTTGCTGTGACTGCCATGTGACTCTCAGCTTCCACCAACCAGAGCCTCAACCAATAGGAGAATTCTGTCTTAGGAGACCTGTTTTGAATCTTCATTTCTTTGCCTGAAATCTTAAGGATTGGATAATAGCAGTGGTTCCTACACAACCTGCCTGATTTTGTTCTGCCAAGTTCTCCTCTACTTGTAGGACCTCTTCGATATGGCCCACTAAATAAGTTGTCTCTATTGGGGCTTCAGTGGCCATCAGGCATATAAGAAATTCTCTTTTCCATAGCTACAGGATTGACCATTACAATTTTCTGTTTTCAGGGAAGGAAGTAAGAAGTGTGGAAAGAGATTGGTCTTAAAGGACAAAGTGGTAAGGGCAAAATGAGAACCCAAATTATGGATTTAGAAAGGGACCAAGGGCTCGACCTAAACATGGCAGCTTTGGCAGCGAGGAACACTATGGCACTGTGGGTGCTGGTTGTGTTTGTCAGAAAAATTCCCTAGACCGTGACCTTGAGTGAGCTGAGAGAACACTTTGCACAATTTGGCCATGTACAAAAGTGCACTGTTCCTTTTGACAAACAGACTGGCTTTCACAGAGGTACAGATTGGATTCAGTTTTCTTCAAAAGAACTTCACAATGCACTATAACAGGAAATTCATGTTATTGATAGAGTGAAGCTCCTTCTTCAAGCGCAAAAACCCAAAGCTTTGCAAGGACATCAAACATCTGATGAAGAGAAAGATTTTTGAGACCATCACCACCTATTAAACAAAGTAAACAAAACTGGGGAGGGGGAGAAAAGGACCAAGGATAACTGAAGCATCCCAATAATTGTTAGACAAGGGATATATTTTTAAAAAATGAAAGTTTGGTATTCTATAAAGAATAATAAACTGAATATTGACCACATGAGAAATATAATATGATTTGTTTCAGAGAACTATTTCTTCACTTTACTTAATTACTTAAATATCTACAAATGTTTCTGGAGATGTGCGATTAACTAGATATCTACGGACTAAAATGTAAATGTGCTGCTTGGAACTAAAGAAGAAATAAGTTAAAAAAAGAAAGAAAAGAACAAAGGAAATAAAAACTGGCTGGGCTTGCAAGTCAGGAGTCATCCTTGTTTCTTCACTTTCTCTTGTCTCCCACATCCAAGTAATCAGTAGGTTTTATCCATTTTATGTCCAAAACATATCTCAGATCTGTTCTTTCAGATTTCAACAACCACAAGTTCTTTACACCAGAAAAACATCATCTGTGTCCTAGACAACTGCTAAACCTCTTAACTGATCTCTCTTTTTCCAATCCTATTCTCATATAATACAAATAATAATCTTAAATCATTAATGAAACCATGTCTTCTGATTAAAATTCTTCAGCTTTCACTTTCAGCCAAGATGGAATAAGAGATTATATCTATCCTCTTTCCGTAAGCAATTAGAAAAATGGACTATTTTCAGACCAGTAAGAACAGGGAGAGTCTGTGGCTTTCTTCCCTAGGTCCATTACCATCTTACTGCCTCCAGGTTAGTTACTGAGAATGGTAGTTTTTAAAAGATAAAGTGAAAATGAAAATGTTAGTTGCTCAGTCATGTAACACTATAACACATGTAATCCATGTAACATTATGGATTGTAGCCTCCTATAGAATTCTGTCCACAGAATTTTCCAGGCAAAAATACTGGAGTGGATAGCCATTCCCTTCTCCAGGCAATTTTCCCGACCCAGGAATCAAACCCAGGTCTCCTGCATCGTGGGCAGATTGTTTACCAACTGAATCACTACTGAAGCCCCTTTAAAAGGTAAGGCTAGTTGTAAAAGCCAGCAGCTTTGCTACTTATATGAACTTACTGTCTAGAGGTAGTTTTTAGTCCACATCACTGGGAAGTGTTAACCAAACAGATCACATGAGTTGCAGAGAAAGAGATCTAGCTAGAGCAGATTAGAAAGTGAAAGTGAAAGTTGCTCAGTCTTGTCCGACTCTTTGCTACCCCATGGACTAATCAGTCCATGGAATTAATCAGGCCAGAGTACTGGAATGGGTGGCCTTTCCCTTCTCCAGGGGATCTTTCAACGCTGGGATTGAACCCAGGTCTCCCGCATTGCAGGTGGATTCTTTATCAGCTGAGCCACCGGGGAAGCCCAAGAATACTGGAGTGGGTAGCCTATCCCTTCTCCAGCGGATCTTCCCAACCCAGGAATCAAACCAGGGTCCCCTGCATTGCGGGTGGATTCTTTACCAACTGAGCTATCAGGGAAGCCCAGGGTGGTTAGGGTGGCTAGAATTTCTGGAGTAGAGTACTGGAAAAGAGTGAAAATTACAGAGATAGAGATGGAGATGGGAGGAGGGGGTGGATATTCAGAAGACTAGAGGGATTCCATGACGTCTCTGGCTGAGTACTAATCTGTGCATGCTTAAGAGGACTCTACCACAGGCCAGGGAAGGAAACACCTGAATGGAGTAGGCAGAACAGTTCACAGATCTGGAGATAGATTGTATTCCTACCAGCCAGAGTAGAAAGACCTCATATCATAATACACTGGGGCACTGGGTGGATTCCTTTTTTTTTAAGTCTTAATAATAGCCCTGAATTAGCTCTAGGTGGAAGGCTACTCTGGACCCACTCTGATAAAGCTTAAAAACAAGCCCCCAAATAAGCCAAATGACCTCAGGTCACTTAACTGGACATCAGAACAAAATCCAACATTAGTTAAGGAAGGATGGGGAACACGTGTATACCTGTGGCGGATTCATTTTGATATTTGGCAAAACTAATACAATTATGTAAAATTTTAAAATAAAATAAAATTAGAAAAAAAAATAAATAAAAGCAATGGCAGCAGTTGTCAAAAAAAAAAAGAAAAAGAAAAGAAAATCCAGCAAAACAATATAAAATTCACAATGTATGGCATCCAATAAAAAATTAATAAGTGTACAGATAGGACTTAGGGTTATGACAGGGTGAAGAGGTATATGAATCTTCTCTTCAAAAACAAGTATAAACTGGATAAAACCGTCAAAAATAACCATTTCAGGCCCCAGGAAAAATCACCAAAAGCACATACCACATTGAGAAGCAAGTATTAATTTTTAAAAAATTCAATCCCAGGCAAGATCAGCAGGAGTCTGGGGCCTTCTTGCCTGGGTCCATTCCCCTCATCTGCCCCAAGGTGAGTTACTAAGATCAGTAGTTTTAATAAGGGGAAGCTAGTTGTAAAACCAGCAGTTTGCTGCCAAGGAGAAGACTAAACCTGGGACAGGAATCAAAAAACTATGACAATCTTCTCAGTTAAAAAAAGAAGAAATGGTAGAAAATAAAACTCACAACTTTGCTATACTGAGTTTGTGATCACAGCTGAGACAAACAGCCAGACCAGGCAGAAATTTAACAAGGACATCTTGAAAATAACAGAGCCATAGATGAGCTAGATTAGCTCTTCATCTATCCCCAGCTGACTGGCAAACTACACACATTCACAGGAGAATCCAAAAGAACTCAGTGGAAAGTAAAATTCTCGGCGGCTTCCCCGGTGGCTCAGTGGTAAAGAATCTGCCTGCCAATGCAGGAGACATGGGTTCAGTCCCTGATCTGGGGAGATCCCACGTGCCGTGAAGCAATTACGCCCTTGCACCACAATTATTGAGCCTGTGCTCTAGAGCCCACGAGCTGCAACTACCGAAGCCTGCGTGTCCTGGAGCCTGTGCTCCACAAGAGAAGCCACTGCAATGAGAAGCCTGCACACCACAACGAGAGAGGAACCTCCGTTCTCCACAACCAGAGGAAAGTCTGTGGAGCAACAAAGACCCAGCACAGCCAAAAATAAATAAAGAAAAAATAATAAATGCCAACTTAAGAAAAAAGTAAAATCCTAGGCATACTTGAGAATCAGCTAAACTTTGAATGAACTCACTCCTCCATCTACACTTGGATAGGCCAACAGAGGGATGGGTCAAAGCCCAAGGTGTTTGAGCAAAATCTCTCCTCAAATTATTGACTGATGACTAGGCTATGCTGATATAGAGACTGACCTCTAGTAAGCTAGGATTAAAAATAAAAACAAGAATAAGAATCTGGCAGAGACTTTAGCAGTGGCCTACAACCCTTAAGGGAGAAAGATTCCACCATTTAAGTCCAGACAAATTTTTTTAAAATTCAGAGGGAAAAAATCAGACTACAGACTTGCTGACATATTACTGAAAATGCCTGTCAACCAAATATTATGAAAAATGCAAATAAACAGTAAAGTATGATTCACATTCAGGAAAAAATCAGTAATAGAACCTAACGATGAGCAGACA
Organism: Bos javanicus; assembly: GCF_032452875.1. Lineage (NCBI taxonomy): Eukaryota > Metazoa > Chordata > Mammalia > Artiodactyla > Bovidae > Bos > Bos javanicus. The sequence continues at coordinate 30,290,149 of NC_083878.1, read as the reverse complement.
AGACTTCAAAGCAGCTATTATAAACATATTTAAATAACTAAAGAAACTATGGTCAAAAATTAAAAGAAAATATGAACATAGCTAATAAATAAATTTCAGCAAAGAAATAGAAAGTATTTTTAAAAGACCCAAATGGAAATTCTAGAGTTATAAAGTACAATAACTAAAATAAAATATTCCCTTAATGGGCTCAGCATCAGATTTGAGTTGGCAAAAGACCAAATCAGTGAACTAGATAATAGATTATTAGAAAATTTCCAATCTTAATAATAGGAAAAAATGAAGAAAAATAAAAATAATCAGAGCTTCAAAGACCTGTGGGACAGCATCAAGTATACCCACATACCCATAATAGGAGCTCCCAAAGGTTAGAGGAGAAAGAGAAAAAATACTTGAAGAAATAATAGCTAAAAATTCTCCAAATTTGATGACAAATATTAATCTTCAAATCCAAGAAATTCAACAAACCCCAAGTGTGATAAACTTAAGGAAATCTATTCCTAGACACATCATAGTCAAAAAGTTGAAAGCCAAAGAAAAAAAGAAATTCTTGAAATTGGTAAGAGAAAATGATTCATACAAAGGAACAAAAATGTGAATAATAGCTGATTTTGCATCAGAAATAATAGAGGCCAGAAAGCAGTAGAGTAATATATTCAAAATGCTGCAAGAAAAGCTTTCTAATTAAGAATTCTATATCAATCAAAAGTAAAAATAAGGACATTTCCAATGATCAACAATTCAGAGAATGTGTTACTAGTCAACCTGTCATTTAAGAAATACTAAAGGAAATCCTCTGTGCCTCAGTTTGCTTTTCTGTAAAATGGGAATCATAATAGTATCTATTTATAAACTTATGACAAAAATAAACAAGATTATATGTGAAAATTCCTAGAGCACATCTTGGCATATGGTAAGTGCCCAGTAAATACAAATGAATTGCAAGTAGAAGAGCTGTGTGCATACACTCAATAAACCAAATGGCCCTCTGTGCATGCACCCCTCAGCACTTTGCCATTTACCATTTGCAATGAAGCGATAGGTCTAGATGATCTCTGAATTTCTTGTATCTCAAAAAACTCTGAGACTCTGATTTTTACCTTAGTTCTCTTCTTTTACATCTCAGTCATCTCCCTTGACTCACCTCAGAGCTGTCCCACGATCCATTTTCCACTCTGTACCTTTTCCACAGAGGACAGTTGTTTTAAATATGCTCCGTTTACCTAAGAAGGAAGGAAAAAAAATTAACAAAATAAGAAGAGTGGAAAATATAAAAACACATACATGAAAAGTCTAGAAATGAAAAGCAAAATACACTGGAAAATACTACACCTTGTAGTTTTTTCATCATCCAGTTGGCAAACCCTTTCCCATATTGTAAAGCAACTCCTGAAACATCATTTCCTTTAGGCAGACTTCCCAATTTGATTCCCAGAAAGAGTTCCACTTATGACACTCCTACAGCTACTTCCTCTAGTGCATATTTAACTTGGTTCAACCTGTCCTAAAAGGCAATCATCCTCAATGCATGTTTTCCTGTTTAGTGACTTGACTTAAATGCTAAATTGTTCTTTGAAGCCTCTATATGTGTATCAATGTCAGTGAATCTGTCTTTGAATTTAAAAGGACTGTAATCTCATGGTTAGAAAGGACTAGACTTACTATCAAAAAGATAAATCTAAATAAAAGTCTGATGCCCTGAACTACTTTTTCAGACTTTATGCCTGCTGCTGCTGCTGCTGCTGCTAAGTTGCTTCAGTCGTGTCCGACTCTGTGCAACCCCATAGACAGCAGCCCACCAGGCTCCCTCATTCCTGGGATTCTTCAGGCAAGAACACTGGAGTGGGTTGCCATTTCCTTCTCCAATGCATGAAAGTGAAAAGTAAAAGTGAAGTCATTCAGTTGTGTCTGACTCTTGGCGACCCTATGGACTGCAGCCCACCAGGCTCCTCCATCCATGGGATTTTTCAGGCAAGAGTACTGGAGTGAGTTGCCATTGCCTTCTCCTGACTTTATGCCTAAATTCCTTAAAAAAGTAAATCTAGTACTCTTACTTTGAGTAAGATAGAATATACATACTTTTCCCTATTCTTCCTACTGCTGCTGCTAAGTCACTTCAGTCGTGTCAGACTCTGTGCAACCCCATAGACAGCAGCCCACCATGCTCCCCCATGCCTTGATTCTCCAGGCAGGAGTACTGGAGTGGGGTGCCATTTCCTTCTCCAATGCATGAAAGTGAAAAGCAAAAGTGAAGTCGCTCAGTCGTGTCCGACCCTTAGCGACTCCATGGACTGCAGCCTACCAGGCTCCTCCAACCATAGGATTTTGCAGGCAGGAGTACTGGAGTGGGGTGCCATTGCCTTCTCCAATTCTTCCTACTAAGTGCCACTAAAAACTCTGAACACTATATATAAAATAAACACAAATAAATCATATGTTAAAATATATAACATGTAATATATTTTACATAAAATAAATAGATATAAATAAAATAAAAACATAAGAAATCTGAATAGTAGGAATAAGAAAGCAGACTGGTTAGGGACTTCAGGGCTCAAGGAATGACAAGGTGGTGAGTTCTCTGACTTTTTCTTTGTGCCTCATATACTCCAGACTGGGAGCTAAAGAAGAAGGCAACGTGGAAATGCCAATAAGTATGGACATTAAAAAAAAAAATCCAACAAAAGCTTGCTCTCTCCAAAGACCAAGGAAATAAAGAACTTCTAGACAATGTTGCTCTACTCTAGCCAAATACAATAGGAAAAAAAAAGCCCTACCCTAGGACCCTCAAAAGTACAATCCATTAAAAAAAAGTTGGTAAGTAGGACTTCACAAAAATGTGTAACTTTTGTTCAAAGACCTTGTTAAGAGGATAAAAAGACAAACTATAGTGTGGGAGAAGTTATTTGCAAAACACATATCCAAGAAGGACTAGTATCTAAAATATACAAAGAACATTTTTTTCATGTATATAAATATATACAGAATTCTCAAAATGCAATGGTAAAAAACAAACATTCAGTTAGAAAATAAGCAAAAGACATAAACAGACATATTACGGAAAAGAATATACAGATAGCATATAAAACACGAAAAAAAAATGTTCTACTTCATTAGCCATTAAAAGTGAAAGTGAAGTCACTCAGTGGTGTCTGACTTTTTGTGATCCCATGGACTGTAGCCTACCATGCTCCTCCATCCATGGGATTTTCCAGGCAAGAGTACTGGAGTGGATTGCCATTTCTTTCTCCAATGCAGGAAAGTGAAAAGTGAAAGTGAAGTTGCTCAGTCATGTCCGACTCTTAGCGAACCCATGAAGTACAGCCTATCAGGCTCCTCCGTCCATGGGATTTTCCAGGCAAGAGTACTGGAGTGGGGTGCCATTTCATTAGCCATTAGGGAGATACAAATTAAAACCACAGGGAGGCATCATTACACACCTATCAGAATGGCCAAAACATAAAATAATGACACCACCAAATGCTGGTGAGGACGTGGAGAAATTGGATTCATCATACATTGCTGGTAAGAATGTAAAATGGGATTGCCACTCTAGAAAATGATTTTGCAATTTCTTTAAAAAAACAACAACAACTATGCAACTACTATACCGCCATGCAGTTGAACTCTTGGGCATTTATCTCAAAATACGAAAATTTACATTCACACAAAAACTTGCACATGAATGTTTATAGTAATGATAGCCAAAAACTGGGAGAACAAATGTCCTTCAATGTTTAAATAGTTAAGCAAACTGGTACATTCATCCCATGGAATACTATTCAGCAGTAAAAAGGAATGAACTACTGATGTATGAAACAAACTTGGATAAATCCCCATAGAAGCATGCTGAATTTTAAAAAGCCAGTCCCTAAAGGTTACATACTGTATGACTTTCTTTATATAACATTCCTGAAATGACAAAATTTTAGAAATGGAGAATAGATTTATAGTTTCCAGGAGTTAAGGAAGTGGTGAGAGTGGGAGAAAAGTAGATAAGGCTATCATGAGGCAACGTAAGGAATATCTGTGGTGATGGAAATCTTCTGTATCTTGAATATCACTTTCAATGACCTTGTTTTGCTATTGTACTCTAATTTTGCACTATGTTGTCATTAGGAAAAAGTAGGTAAATGATGCATGGGATTTCTGTTTTGTTTCTTACAACTGTAAAGGAATCCACAATCACCTCAGCTACACTGGGAGAAATCACATTTGGCTGTCTTTTAGATGTTAGTGTAAAAAAACATTTTATTTAGAGGATCCTTCAGGGACAACAGGATGACCCTGCGTGCCTGTGAAAAGAAGGTGGACATACACTCGAGGTTTAAAGGACAAGAAGGAAGCCAGATACAGAAATTGAACTTTATCAACTTCTTAATTTAGACCAGGGCTGGTAGTAGCATACGTTTCTTTTTTTTTTTAAGTTATACACACACACTGCTAAACACAATATATCATTCATGCTGCTGTTATTTAAAGTATTAGTGATTTATATCACTGGACTTCACTCAGGGAGGACTATTTTCAAGCCAAGGCAAGCTATGTCTACTGAAACCATGTCAGTTTAGTGGCAATTATAGGCTTAAATGACAAGTGAAATAATTGGATTCTGATTCCCCTCCATGCTTCCATGTCTCCTCCCTTCCAGAAATCATAGGTGACTTTATGTTATTCCACACCTTGTCTAGATTTAGATTTGTTTTTGTTTATTGTATTTACTGCATTCCTACAATTTCTACCTGAGGACTCAGGTCTTTCTTCAGTTCTGGAAATTTTTCAACCATTATCTCTTCATACATTTGATCCCCTTCTTTTTCTATTTTCTTTCTTTGCAATCCCTAAATTGCAAATTGAATAGATGCTTTATTCAAACTCTTATTTCAGTCTCCATGTCTCATAATTTCTCTTTCCATTTTTTTCTCTGTGCTGTGCATTCTGTATGATTTCTTCACGTATACCTTCTAATTCTGTAATTTTCTCTTCAGCTAATCTATTTAATCCAGTTTTCTTGTTACTTTTACTTTGAGAATTTCTGTTATGTTCCAATTATTTATTGCGACATAAATTATCTCCAAACATAGCATCATAAACCAATCATTTATTTTGCTCATGATTTTGTAGGTTAGGAATTCAGATAGAGCTCAGTTAAGAGGTTCTGGCTTAGGGTCTCTTTTGCAATTGCATTCAGACAGTGGTTAAAGCTGGAAGAGCAGAGGACTAGAGAAGTGATGGATAGCCAGATAGCTCTCCTTATTTATGTAGCCTCAGAACCTCTGCATATAGGCATTTTACATGGGCCTGACAACTCCTGGGCAGTTGAACTCCTTGCATGGCAGCTCAGGACTTGAGCACAAGTGATCCAGTCAACAAAACAAAAACTGTCTCACATTTCTGACATAGCCTCAAGAAGTCACACAGCACTACTTATACCAGATTCTATTAATTACAAATGAATCACAACCATATTGCTCAAGGAAAGAGGCACAGACCCCACCTCTCAATGGAAGGAGTATAAAAGACATGTTGTAAGAGAATAGCACATGGGATGGAAAATATTGTTGATACCAACTATAAGCAATGAATTTGAAAGATACAATCTACTGTACTGCATGATTTTTTTTCAAATCCCTTCTTTTTAAAACATGATATCCTGTTCCTACCTACAAGTTTTGTCCTTCCTCTCTTTTTTTAAACATCTGAAAGAATATTAAAGTCTCTTCCGCATTGTGTCCTGGATTGTGGTTAAGACTCCATCAAGCTTTTGCATGGCTATGTTTGCTAGGGTGTCAATGGGATTCACTGATTCCACATAAATATTTAGTTTAAATTCTTGGCACAGGGCTTCTACAAAATGAGGTTATTGTGAGAATTTGAGACTGCATAGGCAGCACAGAATAAGGATCTTTATTTCTCTTAGCTGACTCTGGATATTCATGGCCAAGACGGGAGCCTGGTCCATGCTCTTTAAGGAGCCCAGCTATAGCTTACACTATGCACAGACCTGAAGAGTTGACTGCCACCCTTTCCAGCTGTTAAAATCCATACTCTAACGTGCTGGGATTGCTCATAAGACATAAGTAGCACTCACCTCTGTGAATTCACTCTTAATTTCTGACACCTGGAAATTTCTATTTCTTACAAGGTCAGCTATAGACTCAGAAAAATATTTTTCATACCTAGAGATTTTATGTTAGGAGTGGAAAGGGAATTTCCTGTGTTTCCTTGGTCCTCTTTTTGATCACAAGTCAACTGTGTTTCTAAATATAGAGCTTTAGATTACTGAATGCTTCCATTTAATGAACAAATAAGCTCCTCTTTATGGATCTTCTAGCTTCGTTATAGAAGATAATAAGAGACTGAGGTTTTTGTGCAAAGGAATAAAGACAGTGTGAGTGTGTATTTGCAAACCTATAAGGGAATGGACAAGTTCAGAACTGCTAGGTTCAGGTCACAGATGCCAAGGACTCATTTTATTTAAAAAATTTATTGAAGTATAGTTGATTTACAATATTGTATCAGTTTCAGGTGTATAACAAAGTGATTCAGAGATAGATATTTTTCATGTTCTTTTCCATTATCGGTTCAGTCAGTTCAGTCATTCAGTCATGTCTGATTCTTTGTGACCTCATGAACTGCACCACACCAGGCTTCCCTGTCCATCACCAACTCCCAGAGCTTGCTCAAACTCATGTCTATCCAGTCGGTGATGCCATCCAACCATCTCATCCTCTGTCATCCCCTTCTTCTCCTGCCTTCAATCTTTCCCAGCATCAGGGTCTTTTCCAATGAGTCAGTTCTTCACATCATTATAGGTTACTACATGGTATTGAATATAGTTTCTTATGCCATAAGGACCCATTCTTAAAGAGTTGTTCCAGTGTGAGTCTGCTCCCTGGAAAGTACCCTGTAAGAGTTCAGAGGACTCTAGTGATGGCCACTATTCAGTGACCTTTCTATCTCTATCAACTGACCATCCAGTCTTCAGATGAGTGGGAACTCAACTGTATTCTCAGAACACTTGACCACCAGCTTTCTAACTGAGAAGTGAAGAGTAGTGGCACCTTGCCCTGCTGTGGTTCTATCCAGGCCACAGCGTTTTGCCAACCCAAGGAAGAGTTCTCTTACTTTTTCTTCATGAAGGAACAAAGCATAATAGAACATCAAAAACTAAAGCACTTGCAGAGTCCACCCACATATGTCACAGGTGCAGAGATTTTAGGCACAGGTCAGATAGGAGGTAGTAAGAATCCTGAGGGAACTCAAACTAACCTAGCAAAGCCAGTTCCCAGGACAGGCGAGGGAAACAAGATTTTAATAAAGTTAGTCTTCAGAGCCCTTTCTCCCATCGCCTCCTCCTCTTGCCACTTACTCAAAAAGGACTCTTTTCAGACTTCTGTCTGAAAGTGTCCTTTCAAGAGGAGACTCGTGATGGTTCATATTTATACAGCTGCTTTTTTATAAGCAAGATGATAATGATGACTCTCAAGGTCCAATTAAATTCCCACCCCTACCCCAAGTATTCTCTGCCAACTCTAGCCCATTCTGACCTCTCCTTTTCCCTTCCCTTCAATTTATTGTCTATCTCACTCACTGGTCGCCTCACACGTGCCTCGGGACTTTTCCTGTCATTGTCTCAAATTGTTATTTATTGCAATATTCTTTGCAAACTTTTAGTATGCTGAGTTTCAGTCTCTCTAACCAGATTATAGGAGTTTTAAGTCCAGGAATGTACATCACACATCTTCATTTCAATAATTTATAGCACTCACCATAGGCTATAGCATGACACAGGGGTTTCATAAATATTAATAAAAAATAGCTTATTTATTCACTGCTCTTGTTTGTAAGTTTATATGATATACCACATATTCAGAAATTGGCATGCTCTGGAATACAAAGGACCCTTGAAGAAATGGTGCAGTCTTAACCTGCTTCAGTTTCCCACTGGCAATATGGAGATGACAATACTTGCTGATCTCCAGTTCCCTGGTAGATGAAAGTGAAAGTGAAAGTCGCTCAGTCGTGTCCGACTCTTTGCGACCCCAGGGACTATACAGTCCATGGAATTCCCCAGGCCAGAATAATAGAGTGGGTAGCTTTTCCTTTCTCCAGGGGATCTTCCCAGCCCAGGGATCGAAACCAGGTCTCCTGCATTGCAGGCAGATTCTTTACCAGCTGAGCCACAGTTCAGTTCAGTTCAGTCACTCAGTAGTGTCCGACTTTTTGCGACCCCATGAATCACAGCACACCAGGCCTCCATGTCTATCACCAACTCCCGGAGTTCACTCAGACTCATGTCCATCAAGTCAGTGATGCCATCCAGCCTCTGTCGTCCCCTTCTCCTCCTGCCCCCAATCCCTCCCAGCATCAGAGTCTTTTCCAATGAGTCAACTCTTTGCATGAGGTGGCCAAAGTATTGGAGTTTCAGCTTCAGCATCAGTGCTTCCAAAGAACACCCAGGACTGATCTCCTTTAGAATGGACTGGTTGGATCTCCTTGCAGTCCAAGGGACTCTCAAGAGTCTTCTCCAACACCACAGTTCAAAAGCATCAATTCTTCGGTGCTCAGCTTTCTTCACAGTCCAACTCTCACATCCATACATGACTACTGGAAAAAACATAGCCTTGACTAGACGGACCTTTAAGGGGGTTGTTATTGCTATATATATATATTTTTTTTTAATTTGGTGACATGTCTTTACAAGCTTTCTGTGAAGTCTGGGCACAGGTGTCCCTCACTTTGCACAAATCACATGGTTATGAAAAATTAGACAAAAATGAGATTTTACTGACTTACGGTTTGAATTCATCATTTAAAGTTTGATATGAGTTTGTCAGTTGTGAAATTAAATATATAGTAGAGCCTTAAAAGGGCTTCCCTGGTGGCTCAGACAGTTTAGAATCCTCCTGTAATGCAGGAGACCTGGGTTCGATTCCTGGGTTGGGAAGATCACCTGGAGAAGGGAAAGGCTACCCATTCTAGTTTTCTTGCCTGGAGAAACCCATGGACAGAAGAGCCTGGTGGGCTACAATCCTTGGGGTTGAAAAGAGTTAGATATGACCGAGCAACTACACACACACACACACACACACGGGCATAAAAAACACTTAGTCAGATAAACTTGACTTGAAATAAGGACCTTACCCTAATTTATATATTTATAAATCCAGATTTTCCCCTGCACACTCCCCCAACAATATGGAAAATGTCCATCAGTGATCCATAAATTATATCCTTCTTTTTCTGATTTGCACCATCCCCATTCTTGCTTATTCTCTGCTAAACCCACCTGGTGAAACTCCAAATGGGGTAAGCCAACTCTCGGCCTCCCAAGGCCCCTGCATCTTAAATATGGAGCTCCTCTGAAGATGATTAATCACACAACCCCATGGATCTCACCATCACTGGTCTCCTCAAACCCTCAGTGCTTCCACCACCACCCCCAAACTCATAGTGAATGACTTTACATCCTACTTAGCTAGGAAAAAAAGAAAAAAAAAAAATATATATATATATACATACACATACACATGCTCAGTCACTAATTCATGTCTGACTCTTTGTGACCCCATGGACTGTAGCCTGCCAGGCTCCTCTGTCCATGGGAATTCCCAGGAGTGGGTCGCCATTTCCTTCTCCAGGGGATCTTCTCAGATCAGAAATCGAACCTGCATCTTCTGCATTGGTGGAAGATACTTTACTGCTGAGCCACCAGGGAGGTCCACACACATACACATATATATAAATATGTGTGTGTGACTGATCGTGTCATAAGATGGAAACAGCCTCAACAAAATCGGTGCTCTGTTCAACCTCACCCAAATGCCATCCCCAACAAACTTATGTAATTGAGCTGTGACTTTGGGTGTCCCTCTGACCATCAGAGACTTAAGTAACTTGACATAAGCCCTAAACCCTCAATTTCTCTACCTAAAGAGCCTAGAGACCATCCTTAAGGATCATGCAAATGCAACACTTATTGCTTTGGCCTTATCTGTTCCTTTTGCACTCTGTATTTTGTCTCTAAGGAGCCTCTGACAGCCAGGATACTCACCTTGGCCCCTTCACCATGTTCACATAATACTGTTTACCAGTTCAGTGACCTTACAACCTATCTCCTAACTCAGAGTCATCCAAAGCCCCTGCTCGCACCCTGTGACCTTCAACAGTATAGACCAGTGAATTGTAGCTCACTTCCTAATGCTTCTCTCTTGAGGTGACTCTGACCAGTCTGCCCAGGCTCTGGCTCTTTGGGATTCTGGAAAAAAAATTTTCAACATCTCATTGTACTCATCTTTTTTGAAAATTTTCCTTACTTCCATTTTCAATGGAAAGGCTCGTTCTGGGTTGTTGTCATTCAGTTGCTCAGTCATGTCCAGTTCTTTGTGACTCCATGAACTGCAGCATGCCAGGCTTCCCTGTCCTTCACCATCTCCTGGAGCTTGCTCAAATTCATGTCTATTGAATTAGGGGGCGGTGTTCATTTTCATTAATTGAAGGCTTCTTCCATCACCCATTCTTGGAGTTCTGTTTGTATCTTCTTGGACATGATTTGGACACACAAATTCAGTATATTTTAAATGAACCTACATGCCTGCCTCTGCTGCTATCTCACCCTGAAAAGATGTTTTTTCTTCTGAATGAAGGATAGTTTCATCTATTCCCATTGACGAAGCAAATTATCCTTAACTTTCCTTTCCTCTAACCAGAACCAATCAATTCCACCACTTAAGTTACCCTCTTTCCTTTACTGTTACTTCCCAAGTTCAAGTCTACATGATTGCAACAATCTTCTTGTTGATTTCTCTGAGTCTAGTCTTGCTACCTTTAATCCATTCTTTAGGCTTCAAGCTGTAGTTGGTTGGGAGATATGCTCTACTTGGCTGTCCTTATCTTTAGACCAGTAGCTACTTAAGCCTTGGTTACTGCTCAAAATGCCTCATTCTGCTGCCCAAGCTGAAGGAGAAATGGCCACCTTTGAATCTATTATAGCCAGAGAGATCATTCTAATGTCCAAAGGTTACCAATCTCTCCCTTGATTAAAATTCTTCAGGGGCTCCCTAATGTTCTTAAAAGACAATCCAAACGTATCACGATATATTAGTTAGCTATTGTCACAATGATATCATGTAACAAACTATCCCCCAAATCAGAGGCTTACAATAACACTCCCTATTCTCATACTCACAAGTCTACAGGTTGGCTACAGCTAAGCTTAGTTAGGCTAGAATTCAGGCTTCTGAGCTCTAGGATCTAAGCTATAGGAGGTATATTGGGCTCAGAACTCTATACAATATAAAGAATTTTCCAATAAAGGCCCTGCCTTATAATCCAAATTCCCAGTACAGAACCTACTTTATAGTAAATGCTCGCTAAAACATTTGTTGAAAGATTGAATGAATCCAGATAAGGTTCACTTTGGGAAAACCAAGAAGTTAATTTCTGGGTCTGCAGCCTCCCCATTATACGTGTCATTTTCTCCTCTATAACATGTCTTGTTTAGGAATCTGGTTCCCTTGTGATCACCTCCTTCTGATCACTACTAGACCTCACTCATGCACTCAGCAATTTACACATTTATAGAAATATCAGTCTGTTAACACTTCCAGATTTATTTGGCATCTGAGCTCTAACTAAGGGATCTGTACCAGGACTTTGACCTCTCTCTGCTAAAGAAATTTAAATCATGTAGCTAAAGAAAAACTTAACACTAAATAAATGATGAGTTATATTCTCCTCCAAGTAAGGGTCATGTAAAAACCAGATTCACCTCCCATTAGTTTATCATACAGATATCAGCTCAGCCCTTCACAAACATGTCACAAAATGTTTCACTCAGTTAGGTGCTTTATTTTAAGCCCTCCAGGATGGAAGCTTTCTTTGAATGCACTAAGGATAAAGACAGCTACCACAGACAACAATCTTCCCATAACACACCAACATTCATGCCAGCTTCCCCCCTGATTAATTCTTCAGCCAGTGGTGTACACATGGCTTCTTCCAGTGAGATCCGAGAATGCACCTAGAAATAGGTCATCTGAAATAAACATCAGCTTTGCTTCAAAAAGATTCTATGCCTATGTGGTCATAATCAAAAAAAAAAAAAAAAAGTCCTTTGGGGAAACAGGACATGTAAACAGCGGAGCCCAGGCATCCTTGCATCCTGTTCCTGCCTTCTCAGAGGCAGCTTCATAACTGACCTCTCTAAAATCAACAGCTCTTATTCTCAAAATGGAGTATGGGCAACATCATTCCCTCCTTTCTTGATTTTGACTGTCTTAGCCCTGCAACGCAATACTCATTTGCAAGAACATGAATTAATCCAGGTAAGCAGCAGGCTTGCTCCATCTTCCTGGTAAATTTATAAAACAGCAAACATAGCTAGGATGCATCTCGAAGCCAGATTACTGGGGGAGGAATCTGGAAGGTAATGTGTGGGTACAGAGGAAAGTAATATTTATTGAACAATTTCCATGCACCACTGTTCTATTGTTTTGTATACAGGATGTAGTTTAACCTTCATAACATATCTGAGATATCTGTTATCATCTCTCTTTGTAAATAGAAAAGTCAAAGCTCAGAGAGGTTAATTAACTCACCATGGGTCCCAGAGCTAATACTTAGCAAAGATAGAATTAGAACCCAAGCCTGACCAATCTCCAAAACCCATGTCCCCAGCACCTGCTACACACCTCCTTGACTGAGTCTCCTTAATGAGAGAATGAAAGACACATTTCCAGAACTGTATAGCAAACAGGGAATTTTTTTTTAATTGAAGGATCATTGCTTTACAGAATTTTGCTGTTTTCTGTCAAACCTCAACATGAATCAACCATAAGTATACATATATATCCTCCCTTTTGAATCTCCCTCCCCATCCCACCCCTCTAGGTTGATACAGCGCCCCTGTTTGAGTTTCCTGAACCATACAGCACATTCCCGTTGGCTATCTGTTTTACATATGGTAATGTAAGTTTCCATGTTGCTCTTTCCATACATCTCACCCTCTCCTCCCCTCTCACCATATCCATAAGTCTATTCTCCATGTCTGTTTCTCCACTGCTGCCCTGTAAGTAAATTCTTCAGAACCATTTTTCTAGATTCCGTATATATGTGTTAGAATACGACATTTATCTCTCTTTCTGGCTTACTTCACTCTGTATAATAGGTTCTAGGTTCATCCACCTCATTAGAACTGACTCAAAGACACTCCTTTTTATGACTGAGTAATATTCCATTGTGTATATGTACCACAACTTCTTTATCCATTCATCTGTCGATGGACATCTAGGTGGCTTCCATGTTCTAGCTATTGTAAATAGTGCTTCAGTGAATAATGGGATACATGTGTCTTTTTCAATTTCGGTTTCCTCAGGGTATATGCTTAGGAGTGGGATTTCTGGGTCATATGGTGCTTTTAATACTAGTTTTTAAAGGAATCTTCATATGGTCTTCCATAGTAGCTATATCAATTTACATTCTCACCAACACTGCAAGAGCGTTCTCTTTTCTTCACACCCTCTCCAGCATTTATTGTTTGTTGACTATTTGATGATGGCCATTCTGACAGGTCTGAGGTAATATCTCATTGTACTTTTGATTTGAATCAATAATGAGTGACGTTGAGGATCTAATGCTCAACTCTAATAATGAGTGATGTTGAGCATCTTCTCCTGTGTTAGTTAGCCATTGGTATGTCTTCTTTGGAGAAATGTCTGTTAGGTCTTTTTCCCACTTTTTGATTGGGTTGTTTGTTTTTCTGGTATTGAGTTGTATGAGCTGCTTGTATGTTTTGGAAATTAATCCTTTGTCAGTTGTTTCATTTGCTATTATTTTCTCCCACTCTGAGGGAAGGTCTTTTCACCTTGCTTATAGTTTCCTTTACTGTGCGAAAGCTTTTAAGTTTAATCAGGTCCCACTTGTTTACTTTGTTTTTATTTCCCCTACTCCAGGAGATGTGTCATAGAGGATCTGGCTTTGATTTATGTCATCGAGTGTTCTGCCTATGTTTTCCTCTAAGAGTGTTATAGTTCCTGGTCTTACATTTAGGTCTTTAATCCATTTTGAGTTTATCTTCATGTATGGTGTTAGGAAGTGCTCTAATTTCATCCTTTTACATGTAGCTGTCCAGTTTTCCCAGCACCATTTATTGAAGAGGCTGTCTTTGCCCCATTGTATATTCTTGCATGGAGAAGGCAATGGCAATCCACTCCAGTACTCTTGCCTGGAAAATCCCGTGGAAAGAAGAGTCTGGTAGGCTGCAGTCCATGGGGTCGCTATGAGTCAGACAGGACTGAGCGACTTCACTTTGACTTTTCACTTTCCTGCATTGGAGAAGGAAATGGAAACACTCCAGTGTTCTTGCCTGGAGAATCCTAGGGATGTAGGTGCCTGGTGGGCTGCTGTCTATGGGGTTGCACAGAGTCACACACGACTGAAGCAACTTAGCAGCAGCAGCATACTCTTTCCTCCTTTGTCAAATATAAGGTGTCTATACATCCATGGGTTTATTTCTGAGCTTTCTATACTGTTCCATTGGTCTATATTTCTATTTTTGTGCCAGCACCATACTGCCTTAATGACTGTAGCTTTGTAGTATAATCTGAAAACAGAAAGGTTGATTCTTCCAGCTCCATTCTTCTTTCTTTGGACTGCTTTGGCTATTTGGGGTCTTTCGTGTTTCCATATGAATTCTGAAATTTTTTGTTCTAGTTCTGTGAAAAATGTCATTGGCAATTTGATAGGAATAGCATTGAATCTGTAATTGCCTTTGGTAGTATAGGCAGTTTTACAATATTCTTCCTACCCAGGAACTTGGAATATCTCTCCATCTTTATGTCATCTTTGATTTCTTTCATTAGTGTCTTATAATTTTCTGTGTACAGTTCTTTTGTCTCCTTAGGTAGGTTTATTCCTAGATATTTAATTCTTTTTGTTGTAATGGTGAATGGGATTGATTCCTTAATTTCTCTTTCTGATTTTTCATTGTTAGTATATAGAAATGCAAGTGATTTCTCTGTATTGATTTTGTATCCTGCAACTTTGCTAAATTCACTGATTAGCTCTAGTAATTTTCTGATACTATCTTTAGGGTTTTCTATGTACAGTATCATGTCGTCTGCAAACAGTGAGAGCTTTGTTTCCTTTCTGATCTGGATTCCTTTTATCTCTTTTCCTTCTCTGATTGCTATAGCTAGGACTTCCAGAACTATGTTGAATAATAGTGGCAAAACAGGAACCCTTGTCTTGCTTCTGATCTTAGGGGGAATGCTTTCAGGTTTTCACCATTGAGAATAATGTTTGCTGTAGGCTTATCATATATGGCCTTTACCATGTTGAGGTAGGTTCCTTCTATGCCCATGTTATGAAGAGTTTTAATCATAAATGGGTGCTGAATTTTGTCAAAGGCTTTTTCTGCATCTATTGAGATTATCATATGGTTTTTTATCTTTCAGTTTGTTAATATGGTATATCACCTTGATTGATTTGCATATATTGAAGAATCCTTGCATCCCTGGAATAAACCCAACTTGATCATGGTGTATGAGCTTTTTGATGTGTTGCTGAATTCTGTTTGCTAAAATTTTGTTGAGGATTTTTGCATCTATGTTCATCAGTGATATTGGCCTGTAGTTTCTTTTTCTGTGTTGTCTTTGTCTGGTTTTGGTATCAGGGTGGTGGTGGCCTTGTAGAATGAATTCCTTCTTCTGAAATTTTTTGAAAGAGTCTTAGAAGGATAGGCATTAGCTCTTCTCTAAATGTTTGATAGAATTCTCCTGTGAAGCCATCTGGTCCTGGGTGGCTGTTTTTTGGGAGATTTTTGATCACAGCTTCAATTTTCAGGGCTTGTAATTGGGTTGTTCATAATTTCTGTTTCTTTCTGGTTCAGTCGTAGAAGATTGAACTATTATAAAGATCTGTCCATTTCTTCCAGGTTATCTATTTTATTGCCATATAGTTTTTCATAATAGTCTCTTATAATCCTTTGTATTTCTGCATTGTCTGTTGTAACTGCTTCTGTTTAATTTATAATTTTGTTGAGTTGATTCTTCTCTCTCTTTTTCTTGATGAGTCTGGCCAAATGTTTGTCAATTTTGTTAATCTTCTCAAAGAACCAGCTTTTAGTTTTGTTAATCTTTACTATTGTTTCTTTTATTTCTTTTTCATTTATTTCTGCTCAGATCTTTATGATTTCTTTCCTTATACTAATTTTGGTGTTTTTTTCCTTCTTTTTCCAGTTGTTTTAGGTGTACAGTTAGGTTGTCTATTCGATGTTTTTCTTGTTTCTTAAGGTAGGATTGTCTTGCTATAAACTTCCTTCTTAAAACTGCTTTTGCTGAATCCTATAGGTTTCGAGTTGTCATGTTTCATTGTCATTTGTTTCTAGAAATTTTTTGATTTCCCTTTTGATTTCTTCAGTAACCTGTTGGTTATTTAGAAACGTGTTGCTTAATCTCCATATGTTTATGTTTATTACAGTTTTTTTCCTTATAATTGATATCAAGTCTCATAGCATTGTGGTTGAAGAAGATACTTGATACAATTTTAATTTTCTTCAATTTACTGAGGTTTGATTTGTGACCCAAGGTGTGGTCTATCCTGGAGAATGTTCCATGTGCACTAAAGAAGAAGGTTTATTCTTCTGCATTTGGAATGTCCTGAGGATATCAATGAGATCCATCTCATCTAATGTATCATTTAAGATGTGTTTCCTTGTTAACTTTCTGTTTTGATGATCTCTCCATTGGTGTGAGGAGAAGGAAATGGCAACCCACTCCAGTATTCTTGCCTGGAGAATCCTGTGGACAGAGGAGCCTGGTGGGCTGCTGTCCATAGGGTCTCACAGAGTCAAACACAACTGCAGCGACTTAGCAGCAGCAGCACCATTGGTATGAGTGGGGTGTTAAAGTCTCCTACGATTATTGTGTTACTGTCAATTTCTCCTTTTATGTCTGTTAGTGTTTGTCTTATGTATTGAGGTGCTCCTATGTTGGGTGCATAGATATTTACAATTGTTATGTCTTCCTCTTGGATTGATCCCTTGATCATTATGTAGTGTCCTTCCTTATCCTTTGTAATCTTCTTTATTTTAAGGTCTGTCTTGCCTGATATGAGGATTGCTACTCCAGCTTTCTTTTGCTTCCCATTTGCATGGAATATATTTTTCCATCCTCTCACTTTCAGTCTATGTGTGTCTTTAGGTCTGAAGTGGGTTCTCATGGACAGCACGTATATTGGTTTTGCTTTTGTATCCATTCAGCCAGTCGGTGTCTTTCGGTTGGAGCATTTAATCCATTTACATTTAAAGTAATTATTGATAGGTATGTTCTTATTGCCATTTTCTTAATTGTTTGGGGTTGATTTTGTAGATCTTTCCCCTTCTCTTGTATTTCTTGACTATTTAAGTCCCTTTAACATTTGTTGTAAAGCTGGTTTGGTGGTGCTGAATTCTCTTAACTTTTGCTTGTCTGTAAGGCTTTTTATTTCACCACTAATTTTGAATGAGATCCTTGCTGGGTAGAGTAATCTTGGTTGTAGATTTTTCCCTTTCAGTACTTTAAATATATCCTGCCATTCCTTTCTGGCCTGCAGAGTTTCTGCTGAAAGATCAGCTTCTAAACACATGGGGGTCCCCTTGTATGTTACTTGCTGCTTCTCCCTTGCTGCTTTTAATATTCTTTCTTTGCGTTTAGTCTTTGTTAGTTTGCTTAGTATGTATGTTGGCGTGTTTCTCCTTGGGTTTATCCTTTATGGGACTCTGTGCCTCTTGAACTTGATTGACTATTTCCTTTTCCATGTTGGGGAAAGGAACTATTTTCCTTTCAACTATAATCTCAACCATTTTCAACTATAATCTCTTCAAAAATTTTCTCACACCCTTTTTTTCCCTCTTCTTCTTCTGGGATCCCTATGATTCAAATGTTGGTGCATTTGATATTGTCCCAGAGGTCTCTAAGACTATTCTCAGTTCTTTTCATTCTTTTTACTTTATTCTGCTCTTCAGAAGTTATTTCTACCATTTTGTCTTCCAGCTTACTGATTCATTCTTCTGCTTCAGATATTCTGCTATTGATTCCTTCCAGAGTATTTTTAATTTCAGTAGTTGTGTTGTTTGTCTCAGAATTATTCTTTAATTCTTCCAAGTCTTTGTTAATTGATTCTTGCATTTTCTCCATTTTGTTTTCAAGGTTTTTGATCATCTTTACTATCATTATTCTGAATTCTTTTTCAGGTAGTTTGCCTATTTCCTCTTCATTTATTTGGACTTCTGTGTTTCTAGTTTGTGCTTCATTTGTGTAGTATTTCTCTGCCTTTTTATTATTTTTTTTTTAACTCATTGTGTTTGAGGTCTCCTTTTCTCAGGCTTCAAGGAAAGTCGAATTCTTTCCTTGAAGAAGGTTGAATTCTTTCTTCTTTTTGGTTTCTGCCCTCCTAAGGTTGGTCCAGTGGATTGTGTAAGCTTTGTATAGGGTGAGATTTGTGCTGAGTTTTTGTTTGTTTGTTTGTTTTTCCTCTGATGGGCAAGGCTGAATGAGGTGGTAATCCTTTCTGCTGATGACCGGGTTTGTAGTTCTGTTTTGTTTATTGTTTAGATGAGGTGTCCTGCACAGAGTGCTACTGGTGGTTCAGTGATGGTGGGTCTTGTATTCAAGTGGTTTCATTTGTGCGGGTTCTCACTATTTGATACTCCCTGGGGTTGAAAAGACCCTGATGCTGGGAAAGATTGAGGGCAGAAGGAGAAGGGGATAACAGAGGATGAGATGGTATCACTGACTCAATGGACATGAGTTTGGGTAGACTCCAGGAGTTGGTGATGGACAGGGAGGCCTGGTGTGCTGCAGTCCATGGGGTCCCAAGGAGTAGGACACGATTGAGTGACTGAACTGAACTGAACTGAGTGTTAGTTCTCTGGTAGTCTAGGGTCTTGGAGTCAGTGCTCCCACTCCAAAGCTCAGGGCTTGATCTCTGGTCAGGAACAGAGATTCCACAAGTGGTTTGTTATGGCATTAAGTGAGATTAAAACAAATATTGAAAAATGAGAAACCAAAGATGAACCCCAGACAAATGGCAGTTACAAAATCAGACAAATAATAATTAAAATAATGGAATACACCCATAAGCAAAATCAAAACATTTCAACAAAAATACAGTAGACTGACCAGGTGAACAAAGGAAATCAAAAATTATATTTACCAATTAAGAACAAAACTAACTAAAGCACAAACTGGAAAACAAAATGAAAGCAAGGTGCCAAGTGCAGAATAGACCAATGAAAATAAAACTAACAAATATGTTGAGAGGAAAGAAAAGAAAGAAAGAATAGACATGCAAAGTTAAATAGAGATAGACGAAAAAGATTTACATACATTAAAGATTAACTGCAAGGGGAAAATAACAGTAGGAAAGGCAAACAAAGGAATAAATGTAGAAAAATATAATAGGTTTAAAAAATTAAAATTATAAAAAAGAAAAGAAAAAAATGGAAGAAGAAAGAAAAAGGAAAACTCCACAGAATTGTAAAAGCCCAACATAGAGGCAGAGGTTTATAACAACAATAAAAAGTGTGACTGAATACACACATATACATATACACCCATGCTATGCTAAGTCACTTCAGTCGTGTCTGACTCTGTGGGACCCCATAGACAGCAGCCCACCAGGCTTCCCCGCTATGCGTGACTCAGCAGTATATCGCCTTGCTTCCATGGCTGCCCAGCTTTCCTCCACAGGCCTTTCCCATCACAGTCTCCTTCCTCACATCACCTTGATCCGTCTCTCTGCAGTCAACAGCAGCCCTCGCCCTGGGATTGTTCCACAATCCCTAAACCCCAGCTCCTAGCCACTGCACCTTCCAGGGGACCAGAGCTCCTGTCCAGGGTACATATGGCTACGGCAAGGACTGTCTGATTCTCATTCTATTTAGGCTTCCACAGATCAGCTGTTTCACTCTCAGCCTTAAATGTTTCTCCTCTGACTCAGACAATTGCCCTGATGTGGGGATCAGACCCCTGTTTCAGTTACCCTACCCACCGAGGACAGGTCCAGGCCTACTAACACTCCTGTTTTCCCCCTAGTTCATCCTACCAAGTTTTGCATGGTTCTATATATTCTTTTCCTCTGGTCAGGTACTCCTGTCTGCTCTCAGCAGGTGTTCTGCATCCACTTCTGCGTCTGAAGGTGTATTCCTGATGTATCAGTGGAGAGAGATGTACTCCACGTCCACCTACTCCTCTACCATCTTTTTCTCTCTCCCAAACAAGGAACTGTTAATGAACCAATCGACAATCTTCCAGTTAACAAGTATATGCTTAAAGCATCAACAAGGGCTGAGCTCCAGGACAGTCACCACAGGAGAAACACAGAAGTGGGTGATAGACTCTGACCCCCAGTAGATCACAACCTAGGAGGGAAGAAAAGGATTTTGTCCAGAAAATGGACAAATGCTCAACTGTGTAGTACAGCTCAGAGACAGGACAGGACAGTGTGGGCTGAATAAGGAATGGATCACTCAGGGTTCTACTTGCAAAAAACCAGATTTAAGCAAAAAAATTTAGTTAATAGCTAATGGGCAAAACTGGCTTCTGAGCGGTACTAGTGGTAAGGAGCACGATTACCAATGAAGGAGACATAAGAGACACAGTTTCAATCCCTGGGTCAGAAAGCCACAGTGAGGTATCATTTTACATTTAATAGAATGGCTATGATCAAAAAGACAGATAATAACAAATATTACTTGACAAAGATGTGGAGCAATTGGAGCTTTCACGTATTGCAAAATGGTACAGGCACTCTAGAAAACAGTTTAGCAATTCCTCAAAAGCTTAATCATAGTTACCATAGTTACTGTACCTGCAATTCCACTCCCAGGTTTATACCCAAGAGAAACAAAGATATAACATCTACACAAAAACTTGCACATAAATGTTTATAAAGACATTATTCATAACACCCAGAAAGTAGAAACAATCCAAATATCCATTAATCCATTAAATATCCATTAATATACAAATAAAATGTGGGATATCCATACAATGGGTTCAACAGTAAAAAGGAATGAATTACCAATACCTGCTACAACATGGATGAATCTTGAAAATGTAATACCGAGTAAAAAAAGCCAATCCTCAAAAACCATGGTGTATGATTCCATTTATATGAAATGCCCAGAATAGGGAAATCTATAAACAAATAAAACAGATTAGTAGTTGCCTACCTCTCGAAGTAGGGGGAGGAATGGAAAGTGATTGATAATGGATATGAGTTTTATTTTTTGAAGGGCAAGAATATTCTAAAATTAGATTGTGGTAATCATTGCACAATCCTGTGAATTTACTTTAAAACATTGAATTGTACACTTTAAATGGGTGAATTATATCTCAATAAAACTGTTAAAAAAAGTAGTTGGTGAGGGGTGGTTCTTAGTGGCTTCATGGTTAGGATTCTGGGCTTTCACTGCCATGGCCTAAGTTCAGTCCATGATGGGGGAACTGAGATGCAGCAAGCTGCATGGTGCTACCAAAAATAAATACACACACAAAAATATTTTTTTTTAATTAAGAAAAAACTAGTGGGTAGCTTACAGAATCTCTGGGAGATTGAAGAACTAGGCTTAAGGTTGTAGAGGTGGGAAAAAATGCTCCAAATTATTCAGGCGACTGTAATGTCAAATGCATCATGGTCATTGCTGTTGGGCACAGACTGTGTTGCTTGCCCAGAAGTCATGACCAACACAGAATTCAGCTACAGGAAGCACAGCTGTTCCTGCTTTTGAAATCCAGATTATCTACCACTGCTACAGCCCCCACTGGCTGCCAGAATGTATTCTGCATGCTCGCTGCTTCTTCTCATGGATAGTTTAGGGTAAGGGGCATTTCACTGGGAGAGCCTACGTCCCATAGCCATACCACAGGTACAAAGGAGGCCAGGAAAGTGAGCACCCAGTGGACAGAGGACAGTGCCTTAAAAGGGTGATTCTCCAAACATAAGAAGAAGGTGGCCGCTAAGAATGACTGATGCTGCTACAGAAAGTTTCTCAAATTGGAAATAGCTTTAGCCAGTCTTTGAGGGATAGACAGGATTTGGACCCAGAAAAAATGAGAAAAACATTGCAGCTGAGGAAATTGCATTAGGTAGATAGGAATAAAAATCTAGGTTTTTCAGGAATTCACAAGGTCTTCCAACTTGATGGAAAGTTAAGACATGCAGGCATCTAAAAGATGATATAAGGAGACAGAGAGACATCAAGCTCTGGGCTATGTGGTTGCAGGAACTTTAAAAGAAAAGTCACTCAAGGTGGGTTATTAGAGGAAACCCTCAAGGTCTGAATCACTGGTCAGAATTTCTTTGTAGTCTGGCCACCAAGGGCTTCAGTGACAACTTAAAAGTTAGAACCAACCAATTCCCTAGGCATCCAGGTGGTTTCTTCACTTCCTTTGTTTAGTTCCTTGCAAGCCTGGGCAGGAAACTGAGCAATGGAAACAAGGGCTGCTTTTGAGGTGTATTCAAATGGGGACCATGGTGGCAGTTTGGGGGTGGGATATGTTATTTCTGGTTTAGGCTGTTGAGACTTTTTTTGCTAAATGATTTCTTTTTCTTCCTGTGTCTCCTCTGAACACAGGATAGATTGATCTCTTTCTCAGGCCATCCCACATCATTTCTTTCTATTCTTGATTTCTGTTTAGAACTCTAAATCTTTGTTCCATCTACGTAGCTGAGATGATGTAGAGCAGTCTGGAAGAGGGTCTGGCCCTTTCACCAGAGTGCATTTTATTTTTATGCTCCTTTTCTATCTGGTTTTTCTTAATAGCTTTGAGATGAATTTCCTTTCAGCCTTGCTCTGGCCTTGTGAAAGCGAAGAGTTGAGTTATTAGGCACAATAGGAGCATTTATTTATCTGGCTTTCATCAAGATAAATAACAAATTTATATAAAATCTTAGCACATCAAAAAATCCAAGTATATTAGAAAGAAGTGTGCTTTACTTAGTGGTTTTGAAAAACTTTGCTGTAAAATCTCACCATGGTAAATTAATTTGCTAAATAGTATCTTAGCCTGAAGTCTCTTTTTGCACTATGGGGCAGATGGAAGAGGTGAATTTTCAGAAAATCTCACCATAGTGTTTAAAAAACAAACAAACAACAAAAAAAAACCCACCACATCAGCAACATCATACATAAAAAGCAGGGATGATGGATTCACCATCAATAAATTTAATAGCAGCCAGAGCACCATTTGCTAGAAATTCACTTTGAGTCTGAATTATTTTAAATAAGGCATCACACATAAGAGTAAGAAAGAAAAAATTCCCAGCTCAGTTTCCATTAATTTCTCAGCCAGCAAATTTGAAATAGGGTAGAATTTACAGGTCAGCAGCAAAAACTCACTCAACCAGGGAGAAAATGGGCCATTTCTCTTTGGTATCCAACTGAAGACCCCACTTAGGAGTTATTTCCTGCTTCTTGAAAAGTCTTTTAACTGTATCGTTCCTTGATTTTAACTGGACTGAAGCAACTCTCCATTATACAGGGAAATGTGAATGAATTGAGTTTTCCCTGAGTTCCAAGGGTATTATCCGGGCCTCCAAGGGGCAGCCTGCCCAGATTAGCACTAAAGACTGTCACGCCAACTGAGATGAAGACACAAGACACAAATGCTGGCTTTTGTCGTTGGCAAGTTAGAAGTGCTGAGCAATTGGAAGAGAGAAACGTATCTGTCTTTTGCAGCCCAGCAGAGGGGTTTGCCTGCTTATTGGGCCTAACTCTTTAGAACAGGGCCTTTCACTGAGCTGGGGATTCAGGACAGCCATTTGACTGGTTCTCACATTCATGAAGAGCTTCAACTATAGACGTTTGATGTTCTCATCTCAGGAGGGCATCCATACAGTCCCAGAGATGCACAGTGACTAAAAGAGGAAGGCATTCATTGTAAAACTTTCATCTACCACAGGTCTGCCTGTGTTGCAGCATACATTAATGTTTCAAATGTAATTTTTATGTGAATAACACAAACACACTTCACGACACTTGACATAAACAGCATTTAAAACAATTTTTTAAAACCTAGTTTTGGAGATATGTGTGTGTGTGTGTGTGTGTGTGTGTGTGTGTGTGTATGTGTATGAGAGAGAGAACCTCAAAAATAAATGAAGGAGAGAGTGAAAATGGTCTGGAGCCTCTCTCAACTTCTGAGAGACCCTACCTAGAAGACTCAATTTTGTTTCCATTGTTAATTGATCTTTAGAACCTAAAGTTTCAGAGATGATAAAAGCAGGTAAAAGAAAACAATAGTATTATTCAGTGAGTACCAACTACATACTGGCCTCTGTACTGGGCTTTTTCTGTTATTTTCTTTAATCCACAGAAGCATTTAGGTAAAAAATTATTATCGCCATTTTAATGTAGTGTAATGTTAGTTGCTCAGTTATATCTGACTCTTTGAGACCCTATGGACTGTAGCCCACCAGACTCCTCTGTCCAAAGAATTCTCCAGGCAAGAATACTGGAGTAGATAGCCATTGCATTCTCCAGGACATATTCCCAACTCAGGGATCAAACCCAGATCTCCTGCACTGCAGGCAGATTTTTTACAGTGTGAGCCACTAGGGAGTGTGTAAACTGAGGCTCAGAGAATTGGCTTTCGCCTAAGATCACCTAGATGTAAAAAAGGACCATATTTGAAGCCAGGTCTGTTTATATTCAAAAGCCATGTTTTTAACCACAACTTGGAGATCATGGCAGTTATTAGTTTTATAGGAAAACTAAGACAGAACATCTTCTTTAACCAGTACTAGATGAATTGTATCAAACTGTACTCTTTGGCCTCCCTTTTTGAGAGCTAATGCTGGCCAGGTCCCACGGGTACCATCTATCAGCTTAGTCTTCTTTTGGATAGATAACTGCAATACAGCTAACTAGGCTTTGATTTTAGATTTTTGTGTTCTCCTGAGGTTAGACCCTGAGTGGGATTTGGATAGTTAGGAAACTTTTCAGCAACCATTCATAGATCACTGTTAGAGTGAGAATCTTATTACCAGAGGATAATCTTATATTTAAGCCTTGAACCACCTTGCTTTTCCTCTGTGTACCCAATAACGTGCCTTTTAGAGAAAGAACTACCAATTCTCCGATATTCACTAGCCTAGTTATAGGACATCTCTTATTTTTAATAAATAAATGTAGTATTTTAAGAGGTAAGAACATTCAAAAATGGCAAAAGGATTTGTAATAAAAATAAGTCTTCCTACCCACATTCTAGTTCTCTATTTAAAGGCAACCGCTATCTTTAAGAGATATTCCATGAAAACATAAGCATTGAATATATGTGTGTTAGTCACTCAGTCATGTCTGACTCTTTGCGACCCCATGGACTGTAGCCAGCCAGGCTCCTCTGTCCATGGAAATCTCCAGGCAAGAATCCTGGAGTGGGTTGCCATTCCCTTCTCCCGGGGATCTTCCCAACTCAGGGATCGAACCTGGGTCTCCTGCATTATACGTAGATTCTTTACTATCTGAGCCATCAGGGAAGCCCAAGCATTGACTATATCCATTTAAAAGTCAGTGCTGTCCCTGAATATTACACTTTTAATGATGTGTCTTTAAGATGGTTTCATATCTACCTGGAGCTGCTTTCTTCTTGTTTATGGCTACATAGTGTTTAGCCAATCCCTTTTGATAGACAGGTTGCTTCCAACATTTTGTTACTAGAAACAATGTACAATGAATGCCTTTCTACTTGTCAGTTCAGTTCAGTCGCTCAGTCGTGTCTGACTCTTTGTGATCCCATGAACTGCAGCACGCCAGTCTTCCCTGCCCATCACCAACTCCCGAAGTCTGCTCAAACTCGTGTCCATCGAGTCGGTGATGCCATTCAACCATCTCATCCTCTGTTATCTCCTTCCCATCCCGCCTTCAATCTTTCCCAGCATCAGGGTCTTTTCCAATGAGTCAGTTCTTCACATTAGGTGGCCAAAGTATTGGAGCTTCAGCTTCAGCATCAGTCCTTCTAATGAATATTCAGGACTGATTTCCTTTAGGATTGACTGGTTTGATCTCCTTGCAGTCCAAGGGACTCTCAAGAGTCTTCCCTAAAACCACAGTTCAAAAGTATCAATTCTTTGGCACTCAGCTTTCTTTATAGTCCAGCTCTCACATCCATACATGACTACTGGAAAAACCATAGCTTTGACTAGGTGGACCTTTGTCAGCAATGTCTCTGCTTTTTAATATGCTGTCTAGGTTTGTCATAGCTTTTCTTCCAAGGAGCAAGCATCACCATGTGCAGTGATTTTGGAGCCCAAGAAAATAAAATCTGCCACTTTTTCCATTTTTTCCCCATCTATTTGCCATGAAGAGATGGGACCGGAAGCCATGATCTTAGTTTTCTGAATGTTGACTTTTAACCCAGCTTTTTCACTCTCCTTTCACTTTAATCAAGAGGCTCTTCAGTTCCTCTTTGCTTTTTGCCATAAGGGTGGTGGTGTCACCTGCATATCTGAGATTGTTGATATTTCTCCCGGCAGTCTTGATTCCAGCTTGTGCTTTATCCAGCCCTGCATTTCACAAAACGTACTCTGCATATAGGGTTTCCCTCGTGGCTCAGCTGTTAAAGAATCTGCCTGCAGTGTGGAAGACCTGGGTTCAATCCCTGGGTTGGGAAGATGCCCTGAAGAAGGGAAATTCTACCCACTCCAGTATTCTGGCCTGGAGAATTCCATGGACTGTATAGTCCACGGGGTCACAAAGAGTCAGACATGACTGAGTGACTTTCACTTTCACTTTCTTCATTCTGCATATAAGTTAAATAAGCAGGGTGACAATATACAGCCTTGATGTACTCCTTTCCCAGTTTGGAACCAGTCCATTGTTTCATGTCCAGTTCTAACTGTTGCTTCTTGAGCATACAGATTTCTTAGGAGGCAGGTAAAGTGGTCTGGTATTCCCATCTCTTGAAGAATTTTCCACAGTTTATTGTGATCCACACAGTCAAAAGCTTTGGCATAGTCACTAAAGTAGAAGTATATGTTTTTCTGAAACTCTCTTGCTTTTTCGATGATCCAACGGATGTTGGCAGTTTGATCTCTGGTTCCTCTGTGTTTTCTAAATCCAGCTTGAACATCTGGAAGTTCACAGTTCATGTACTGTTGAAGCCCACCTTGGAGAATTTTGAGCATTACTTTGCTAATGTGTACTTTTCTACTTGTAGCAATTTACAAATGTAGACCTATCTATTAACTTTTAGAAATGACATTTCTGTGTCTAACTTTTTTGTGTGTGGTACCCTGTGGCATGTGGGATCTTAGTTCTGTGACCAGGGATGGAATCCCCTGCATCCTCCACAGTGGAAATGTGGCGTCTTAACCATGAGAGCGAAAGTCTCTGCTGTGTCTAATTTAATCTGCCCTTTCTGGAAGATGTACTGATTTACTCTTGCACCAACAATTTCCTACTTCCTAATATCTTCACCTACACAATGTGTTACAATTTGGATCTTTGCCAATCTTTCCAGTTTTAATTTGTGTTTCTCTTATTTAAGCCTTATTTAAGGCTGACTGAACAACTTTTTATATGCTCACAAATCATCTATATTTCTTTTTCTATAAACTATCTGTTAACACACTTTGCCTATTTTTCTGTTAGCCTATTGATGCTTTTACTTATTAATGTGTAGGAACTCTTTTTATATTAAGAAAATAAACTCTATGGGATATGTGTTATAAACAGCTTTTTTCCTCAATTTGTCAGTTGTCTTTTCACTTTATTAGTTCTTTGCAAGCAGTTTTTGTTTTAATTTTTATTCACTAAAATTGATCAGTTCTTTCTTCTACATTCTCTGGGATTTGTATCAAACTTAAAAATTCTCTTCCACATTGATATTGTATAATAATTCTCCTATATATTTTATAACTTTGCTTTTTATATTTCAATCTTTGACCCATCTGGGAGTGTATTTCATGCAAGGAGCAAGGCAGTGATTCGATTTGATTGCAGTGTTCCAAATGGCCCTCAAATAAGTTTGCATTTCATCTTTTCTAAATTATGCTTGGGGGCATGCTAAGAAACCTGGGAATTGGTGTTACTTTCAGCCTTAGATCCCTTAGAAAACCCACCCCACACAGTACATGGACAGCACAATCACTACCACTCTTAAGAAATCAGCCGGCATAAGTAGAATGTGTCTGAATGAGAAGTCTGCTGCTGCTCCTAAGTCGCTTCAGTCGTGTCCAACTCTGTGCAACCCCATAGACGGCAGACCACCAGGCTCCCCTGTCCCTGGGATTCTCCAGGCAAGAATACTGGAGTGGGTTGCCATTTCCTTCTCCAGAATGAGAAGCCAGACAACTGAAATTAGTCCAGTTCTGAGCAAATGAGTTTTGTGAGTCCTAAAGCATATGAATTTGTGGAAGGGAAGGGAAAAGATATTCTTTAAATGCATATATATATATTTTAAATATATTATAATTTTATTTTATAAATGTAAAATTAGATAAAACATCAATATTTATTTAGACTAGGAAAAATGTTTGTCTACAAACTTTAAATAATTCAGAAAATTATTATAATATGTTTAAGTCCTGACATTTCTTTATAATAATTTGGCTGCATATTCTTTGATTGCCTCTTCATATCACAATAATTTTATAATATTATTTTCCATAGAGAAAACAGATGACTCAGTTCTTCTGGCCTGGTTGATCAAAACTTGTTTTTATTAATGATGACTTAAAAATTTTCCTTCAGCATTAAATATGTTAGTGATATTGTCATGTTATTTTGTAAGATTGCTGTCAAATTTGAGGAAATCTCTATAGAGATTTCAGGTCATTTCAGTTTTCTTGTTCATTGGCTAACCTTAAATTCTATTTGAATTGATGATGATCATTAACCCATTTGTCATTGGTACTATCACTGTAAACTTTACATGAATTTAGGTGATTATTTTTTGTCCAGTATTTTCCGCCAAATCACAAAGTAATATAAACTCTTTTGCAGCATGTTTGTATAATTTTTTCATCTTCATTAATTGAATTGACAAACAATCCAAAAGTATATTTCTTCTCTTCAAAATTTATCTCTTCCTTTGACAGAATTATTGCTTCAGGTATGATATAAAATTTGGGGGTTCAAATTCACTTCTTGTTGTCTTTGCTTATCTCCATGACTATTATTTCATATTCCATTAATTTTATATAAAATTTTATTGATCAAAGAGGAAATTAAATCTGAAATTACAAATTATATAGAAAATATTTTAAAAGATTACTTTGTAAGAAAACCAATGAGTCACAGCTAAAACTGTACTCTGAGGAAAATACATAGCCTGAGGAACTAAAATAAATGGATTTACTTTTTTAAACTTTCTATTTTATATTGAACTATAGCTGATTTACAATGCTATGATAATTTCAGGTGGATAGCAAAGGGACTCAGAATGGATATACTTGTATCCAATCTCCCCTGGGGGCTCAGCAGTAATGAATTTGCCTGCCAATGCAAGAGACACAGGTTGCATTCCTGGGTCAGGAAGATCCTCTGGAGGAGGAAAATGCAACCCACTCCAGTATTCTTGCCTGAGAAATCCCATGGACAGAGGAGCCTGGTGGGCTACAGTCCATGGAGTGGCAAAGAGCTGAACACAACTTAGCAATTAAACAACAATAACAATTCTCCCCCGAGCTCCCCTCCCATCCAGGCTGCCACATACTATTGAGCAGAGTTCCCTGGGCTATACAGTAGGACCCTATTGGTTATCCATTTTAAATATAGCAGTATGTGCATGTTGATCCCAAACTCCGTAATTATCTCTTCCCCTATTTCTCTCCCTGGCAACTATATGTCCATTGTCTAAGTCTGTGAGGCTATTTCTGTTTTGTAAATAAGTTTATTTATATTATTTCTGTTTAGATCCCACATATAAATGATGTCATACAATATTCCTCCTTCTCTGTCTGACTTATTTCACTCAGCACGACAGTCTCTAGGTCTATTCATGTTGCTGCAAATGGCATTATTTCATTCATTTTAATGACTGAGTAATATTCCATTGTATATATGTACCACATTTTATTTATCCATTCCTCTGTCGATGGGCATTTAGGTTGCTTTCATGTCTTGGCTATTGTTAACAGGGCTGCAGTGAACATCAGCGTACATGTACTCTTTTGGACCATTTTTTTCATTGGGTATATGCCTAGGAGTGGGGTTTTAGGATCACATAGTAGCTCTATAAATGGATTTACTTTTTAAAAAGTAGTAAAAGAACAACAAGGAAACCAAAAAAAAACAATAAAAAGTAATTAATAAATAAAATGTTGGTTCTTGATTTCAGACTATACTACAAAGCTATAGTCATTAAGATGGTATGATACTGGCACAAACAGAAATATAGACCAATGGAACAAGATAGAAATCCCAGAAATAAATCCATGCACCTACGGGTACCTTATCTTTGACAAATGTAGCAAGAATATACAATGTAGAAAAGATAGTCTCTTCAATATGTGGTGCTGGGGAAATGGGCAGCTAAGTGTAAAAGAATGAAGTTAGAATACTTCCTAACATCATACACAAAGATAAACTCAAAATGGGTTAAAGACCTAAATATAAAGACCAAAAATTATAAATCTCTTAGAGAAAAACATAGGCAGAACACTCTGTGACAGAAATCACAGCAAGATCCTCTATGACCCATCTCCTAGAATAATGGAAATAAAAATAAACAAGTGGGACCTAGTTAAACTTAAAAGCTTTTGCAAAGGGACTATAAACAAGGTGAAAAGACAACCCTCATAACTGGAGAAAATAATAGCAAATGAAACAACTGACAAAGGAATAATCTCCAAAAACATACAAGCAGCTCA
Source organism: Bos javanicus (assembly GCF_032452875.1). Taxonomy (NCBI): domain Eukaryota; kingdom Metazoa; phylum Chordata; class Mammalia; order Artiodactyla; family Bovidae; genus Bos; species Bos javanicus. The sequence goes on along the minus strand of NC_083878.1, from coordinate 30,259,291 downwards.
TGCAACTCATTACCAGAAAAACAAACAACCCAATCAAAAAATAGGAAAAAGACCTGAACAGACACTTCTCCAAAGAAGACATACAGATGGCTTATAAACACATGAACAGATGCTCAACATTGCTCATTATTAGAGAAATGCAAATCAAACCTACAATGAGATATCACCTCACATTGGTCAGAATGGCCATCATCAAAAAAGCTACAAACAATAAATCCTGGAGAGAATGTGAAGAAAAGGAAACCCTCTTGTACTGCTGGTAGGAATGTAAGTTGATACAGCCACTATGGAGGACAGTATGAAGAGCCGACTCATTAGAAAACATTCTGATGCTGGGAAAGATTAAGGGCAGGAGGAGAAGGGGGTGACAGAGGATGAGATGATTGGATGGCATCACCGACTCAATGGGCATAAGTTTGAGCTAACTCCAGGAGATAGTGAAGGACAGGGAAGCCTGGTGTTCTTTAGTCCATGGTGTTGCAGAGTCAGACATGACTAAGCGACTGAACAACAACAACAATGGAGATACCTTAAAAAACAACAACCACAGATAAAAACTACCGTATGACCCAACAACCCCACTACAGGCATGTATCCTCAGAAAGCCATAACTGAAAAAGACACATGTACCCCAGTGTTCACTGAAGCACTATTAACGATACCTAGGACATAGAAGCAACCTAGATGTCCATCAACAGATGAATGGATAAAGAAGCTGTGGTGTGTGTGTGTGTACATATATATATATGTGTATATATATATATAGGAATATTACTCAGCCATAAAAAGGAACACATATGAGTTAGTTCTAATGAGGTGGATGAACCTACAGCCTATTATACAGAGTGAAGTAAATCAGAAAGCAAAAAACAAATATTGTTTATTAACTCATATATATGGAATCTAGAAAGATGGTACTGATAGACCTATTAACAGAGCAGCACTGGAGACGCAGACATGGAGAATGGATTTGTGAACACAGTGGGGAGAAGGAGAGGATGGGACTAATGGAGGGAGTAGTATGGAAACATATGCTACCATATGTAAAATAGCTAGCCAGTGGGAATTTGCTATATGACTCAAGGAGCTCAAATCAGTAATCTGTGACAATATAGAGGGATAGGATGGGGTAGAAGGTGGGAGGGAAGTTCAAGAGGGAGGGGACATATGTATACCTATGACTGATTCATGTGGAATACAGCAGAAACCAATACAATATTGTAAAGCAATTATCCTTCAATTGAAAATAATGAATTTTAAAAAAGAAAAGGTCGAGGTAATTGAAAAGTTCTAAAAATATAAGTATTTATATATATATATACATCTCAAAATTTAATATTTGAAGAGAATCAATAAAATGGGTAAGTCTCTGTCAAACCTAATATAAAAAAAAGAACCACAAGATTGGGAATAAGAAAGGATATACTATGAGAATAAGAAAGGATATACTATTGATCAAACCAGTCAATCCTAGAGGGAATCAGTCCTGAATATTCACTGGAAGGACTGATGCTGAAGCCAAAGCTCCAATACTTTGGCCACCTGATGCAAAGAGCTGACTCATTAGAAAAGACCCTGATGCTGGGAAAGATTGAAGTCAGGAGCAGAAGGGGATGACAGAGGATGAGATGGTTAGATGGCATCACTGCCTCAATGGACATGAGTTTGAGCAAGCTCCAGGAGTTGGTGATGGACAGGGAAGCCTGGAGTGCTGCAGTCCATGGGGTTGCAAAGAGACACGACTGAGTGGTTGAACAGCAATAACAAATACTATTAGAAAATATTGTCAGTGAATATTAAATTGACCTCTATAGCTATAACAGAATATAGAGGAAATGAATGGATTTAAGTTTAACACTACTTAAGTTTCAACTCAAGCTGCAAGATCAGACTCTACATTCTGTATTTCACAGGAAGGACTAAAGTATGTGCAGAATTTACAAAGGTAAAAGCAATACATTGATAACTTTTAAAGTTTTCCTCCACTTTGAGGGCACAAAATTTGGAAAACTAAGGAGATCTTTGTCAGGAGGTTTTTTTTTGAAAATATGTGAAATATGATTTCTTCCTTCTAGCTCCACCAAACGAGAGAGGAATGTTACCTCCTAATCCAAAAGCTAGTTCTAGAGATTTCAGTCAGATGACCCAAAAAGCTTGATTTGTGTTCCCTGTTATTGCTGGGAGGGATTGAGAATGCGGGAGAAAGGCACAACTGTCTGGGGTCTTAGTCTTATCTAAGCAATCTCACGGGCGACTTCCCTGGTTGTCCAGTGGTTAAGAATCTGCCTGCCAATGCTTGGGACATAGGTTCAATCCCTGGTTCAGGAAGATTCCACATGCCACGGGGCAACTGAGCCCCTGTGCCACATCTCCTGAGCCCACCCGCCACAACTACTGAAGGCCACACAGCTAGAGCCTGTGCTCCGCAACAAAAGAAGTCACTGCAATGAGAAGCCCACAGCTAGAGAGTAGTTCACTGCAACTAGAAGAAGCCTGCACAGCAACAAAGACCCAACACAGCCAATAAATAAATAAATAGGCATATGACCTCCACGAAATCATAGACCTTGCCCTGGAGAAAGCAGCAGGAAATAATGGAGCATCTGATAGATATGAAGACAGATGACCTTAAAATGGCCAGGAAAGCATGGAAGAACAGTTACAGAGGAGCAGGGGAAACTGAGAGGAGTTCTGCCTAACCAAAAAAGGGGAGTGGCATGGGCTTATGGAAGGGACTTTAGAAGCTGGAGCAGTCTGGCCCCTGTGAACCTATTAGGGCTTCCCTCGATGCAAGGACAGTCCTTACACTGGGGAAAAACTGCTGAAACTAGAATTGAAACTGAGCAAGATGGAGTCAACAGAGGAAGAAGGAAAAAGGTCCAGAGAAAGTGCAGGTAAGGCAACAGAGCCAGGAAATCTCAGAAAATAAGCTGCCGAATTTTTTAAGGCTACCTGAAAACAGAAGAGAGAGCTCTATGAAGTTACCCTGAACCATGCTTCCTTCCAAAAGTTCAGGAAAACTGGTTTCACATTAAAAAATGAATGATATAAAAGGTCTGAGGTCAAATCCCACACAAAGTTACTACATGGTCAAAGAGAGTAAGACACAGAATACCATTGCCCTGGTCCACTGCTTCTCAAACATTTGTTCTCAGCATCCCCTAATACTTTCAAAAAATGGTGAGATCTCCCCCAAAATTTTGTTCAGAAATGTTTATTAGTTCATTTAAAAATAATAATGCACCCATTATTTTTTAATTGGAGAATAATTGCTTTACAATGTTGTATTGGTTTTTGCCATACTATAACACCAAATAGCCCTAACTATATACATATATATCTCCATGCCTCCCTCCCAACCTTCCCCCAATCCCACCCCCTAGGTCAACACAGAGCACTGGGCTGGGCACCCTCTGTTATACACCAGCTTCCCACTAGCTATCTATTTTATAAATGGTAGTGTATATTTTTATGCATGGTAGTGTATATATGTCAATGCTACTTTCTCAGTTCATCCCACCTTCTCCTTCCCCCACTGTGTCCACATGCCCATTCTCTACATCTGCATCTCTATTCCTGCCCTGCAGATACGTTCATCAGTACCATTTTTCTAGATTCCATGTATGTGCATTAATACACAATATTTATTTTTCTCTTTCTGGTTTACTTCACTCTGTATAACAAGCTCTAGGTTCATCCACCTCAGTTCAACTGACTCACATTTGTTCCTTTTTATGACTGAGTAATATTCCATTGTATAAATTTACCACAACTTCTTTATCCATTCATCTGTTGATGGATATCTAGGTTGCTTCCATGTCCTGGCTATTGGAAATAGTGCTTCAATGAACATTGGAGTACATGTGTCCGTTTAAATTATGGTTTTCTGAGGGTACATGCCCAGTAATGAGATTACTGGGTCATACCATAGTTTTATACCAGAATTTTTTTAGGAATCTCCATACTGTTCTCCATAGTGGCTGTATCAATTTACATTCCCACCAACAGCAGTGTAGCCATTATATGTTAACATTAATAATATTTAATGAAAAATCACTGTATTTTCCCAAACAACACCAAAAACTAATTTAATAAGAAGAATAGTACTATTTTACATGTATACAGATCTCTTAATTGTTGGGCTTAATAGAAAACAGCCAGATTCTACTATCTGCTTCTGCATTCCATCTGTTGTGATGTGCTATTCTAGTCAAAATAAATGAAAAAACAAAATCTGGTCTTAAACAGATCAGTTCAGTCGCTCAGTCACGTCTGACTCTTTTTCAACCCCATGAACTGCAGCACACCAGGCTTCCCTGTCCATGACCAGCCCTTGGAGCTTGCTCAAACTCATGTCCATCAGGTCAGTGATTCCATCCAACTATCTCATCCTCTGTTGTCCCCTTCTCCTCCTGCCTTCAACCTATCTTTCCCAGCTTCAGGGTCTTTTCCAATGAGTCTGTTTTTGCATCAGGTGGCCAAAGAATTGGAGCTTCAGCTTCAGCATCAGTCCTTCCAATGAATATTCAGGACTGATTTCCTTTAGGATTGACTGGTTTGATCTCCTTGCTATCCAAGGGACTCTCAAGAATCCTCTCTAATACCACAGTTCAAAATTATCAATTCTTTGGCACTCAGCTTTCTTCATGGTCCAACTCTCACATCCATACATGACTAATGGAACAACCATAGCTTTGACTAGATGGACCTTTGTTGACAAAGTAATGTCTCTGCTTTTTAATGTGCTGTCTATGTTTGTCATAGCTTTTCTTCAAGGAGCAAGCGTCTTTTAACTTCATGGTTGCAGTCACCATCTGTGGTGATTTTGGAGCCCAAGAAAATAAAGTCTGTCACTGTTTCCATTGTTTCCCTATTTGCCATGAAGTGATGGGATTGGATGCCATGATATTCGTTTTTTGAATGTTGAGTTTTAAGCCAGCTTTTTCACTCTCCTCTTAAACATGTATGTAGTTGTAAAAGAGAGAGGTGTATTAATTACTTTTCAGATAGTTGTGAATACTCCTCTTTGATATTACACCAAACCTTCGCAATTGATAATTGCTAGGAGGTTAGTTGCTAACTCAGAATATGAAACTCTGTTAATGAACTTTACAAATTCTGTTCTATTAATCTATTGGTTTATTTTTTTTCATTTCTAATTTTTATTAGAGTTGATTTACAATATTATATTGATTTCAGATATACAACATAGTGGTTCAATATTTTTATAAATTATACTCCATCAAAAGTTATTACAAAATAATAGTTATGTTTATGGCATCCGGTCCCATCACTTCATGGGAAATAGATGGGGAAACAGTGGAAACAGTGTCAGACTTTATTTTCCTGGGCTCCAAAATCACTACAGATGGTGACTGCAGCCATGAAATTAAAAGACGCTTACTCCTTGGAAGGAAAGTTATGACCAACCTAGATAGCATATTTAAAAGCAGAGACATTACTTTGCCAACAAAGGTCCGTCTAGTCAAGGCTATGGTTTTTCCTGTGGTCATGTATGGATGTGAGAGTTGGACTGTGAAGAAGGCTGAGCACCGAAGAATTGATGCTTTTGAACTGTGGTGTTGGAGAAGACTCTTGAGAGTCCCTTGGACTGCAAGGAGATCCAACCAGTCCATTCTGAAGGAGATCAGCCCTGGAATTTCTTTGGAAGGAATGATGCTAAAGCTGAAATTCCAGTACTTCGGCCACCTGATGCGAAGAGTTGTCTCATTGGAAAAGACTCTAATGCTGGGAGGGATTGGGGGCAAGAGGAGAAGGGGATGACAGAGCATGAGATGGCTGGATGGTATCACTGAGTCGATGGACATGAGTCTGAGTGAACTTCGGGAGTTGGTGATGGACAGGGAGGCCTGGGGTGCTGCAATTCATGGAGTCGCAAAGAGTCGGACACAACTGAGCAACTGATCTGATCTGATCACTGTACAATATATCCTTATTACTTATTTACTTTGTATATAGTAGTTTATATCTCTTTTTTTATTGACATATAATTACTTTAAAATGTTGTGTTGGCTTCTATTTTACAACAAAGGGAATCAGCTATATGTATACAAATATCCCCTCTCTCTTGAGTCTCCCTCTCACTCCCTCAATAGTAGTTTATATCTCTTAATCCAGTACCCCTATCTTGTCCCTGCTCATTTCACTTTCCCCACTGGTAACCACTAGTTTGTTCTCTATATCTGTGAGTTTGCTTGTTTCTGTTTTGTTATATACATTGATTTCTTTTATTTTTCAGATCCCACATACAAATGATAACATAGAGTAATTTTTTTCCCTGTCTGATTTATTTCACTAAGCAGATATTTTCTCCCATTCAATAGGTGTCTTTTCATTTTGTCAATGGTTTCCTTTGCTGTGCAAAAGCTTTTAAGTTCAATTAGGTCTCATTTGTTATTTTTGTTTTTATTTCTTTTGCCTTAAGAAACAGATCCAAAAAAAAAATTGCTACATCAAAAAGTGTTCTGCCTATGTTCCCTTCTAGAAGTTTTATGTTTTCAGGTCTTACATTTTGTCTTTTTTCTAAATTTTGAGAGTTTTTTGTATATGGTGATAAAAAAGTTATTTTCCACGTAGCTATTCGGTTTTCATAGCACTGCTTATTGAAGAAGCTGTCTTTTCTCTACTGTATGTTCTTGCTTCCTTTGTTGTAGATTAACTGACAAGTGAGTGGGTTTATTTCTGGAGCCTGCAGTCTGTTTCCATCGATCTGTGTATCTGTGTTTGTGCCAGAACCTTGCTGTTTTGATTAGTGTACCTTTATAGTATAGGCTGAAGTCAGTGTGTTGCCTCCAACTTTGTTCTTTTATCTCAAGATTGCTTTGACATGATTTATTTTATTTTTGCATGAATCTTTTACCCATGCATAACTTTATAACAATACATTAATCCTTTGGATACTATCAGTTCACTGAATTATGTGGATCTTTCAAAGGTTGACACATTCACTAAACAATTGCAAAAAGTCACACTTGTAAATCTCACCACAGTGTCACCTGAATAGTACTTAAGTGTTAGGAAATTGCAATATCAAAGTGAAACTATGTAGTCTCTCAGTCATATCCAACTCTTTGGGATCTCATGGACTGTAACCTGTCAGTCTCCTCTGTCCATGGAATTCTCCAGGCAAGAATACTGGTGTGGGTAGCCATGCCCTTTTCCAGGGGATCTTCCCAACCCAGGGGTCAAACCTGGGTCTCCCACATTGCAGGCAGATTCTTTACCATATGAGCCATGAGGGAAGCCAGTGGCAAATATAAGTTTTCCAAAATTCAGGTGCTCACTTGAAAACTTAAATTTTATCACTGGAAACAAGTTATTTTTCATGATGTTTCAGGCATATTTTAGTTCATATTCAAAATATGTCTATAAAACACTCAATTCTGAATAACCATGGCTTACCTGTTAGTCATTCTTTCAAGTAAAGATGGTATTCTACTTTAAAAATTATTGATTAGTTCAGTTAGCAATTCAAACATTTCAATACTTTTCCTGGAAAGAACCATCACAATTTAGTATGCAGCTAGTGTTTCATACTACACTTGATCTTAGCCAAAAGGCCAAGAAGCAACTTTATTTTGGGGGGCTTCAAAATCACTGCAGATGGTGACTGTAGCCATGAAATTAAAAGACACTTGCTCCTTGGAAGAAAAGTTATGACCAACGTAGACGGCATATTAAAAAGCAGATACACTACTTTACCAACAAAGGTCTGTCTAGTCAAAGCTTTGGTTTTTCCAGTAGTCATGTATGGATATGAGAGCTGGACTATAAAGAAAGCTGAGTGCCAAAGAATTGGTGCTTTTGAACTGTGGTGTTGGAGAAGACCCTTGAGAGTCCCTTGGACTGCAAGGAGATCCAACCAGTCCATCCTAAAGGAAATCAATCCTGAATATTCATTTGAAGGACTGATGCTGAAGCTGAAGTTCCAATACTTTGGCCACCTGATGCGAATAACTGACTCACTGGAAAAGACCCTGATGCTAGGAATGATTGAAGGCAGGAGGAGAAGGGGATGACAGAGGATGAGATGGTTGGGTGGCATCACCAACTCAATAGACATAAGTTTGGGTAAGCTCCAGGAGTTGTTAATGGACAGGGAAGCCTGGCATAACTGCAGTCCATGGGGTCACAAAGAGTTGGACACGATTGAGTGACTGAACTGAACTGAACTGAGTGTTTCATATGTACTTTCCATTTTGTCACTCAGAACATTAAAAAATGTGTATTCAAGGGACAAACTTTAATAAAATTAATAATTTTTCATATTTCATCAAGGACATTCTTAAGTAAAACTGGCTTTTTAAAAATGCATTTAAAATGACTACTAATACCTTTTGGTGCCACTGCCTTAATTCGTGATAAAACTAGCAATTTTGCCTATCCTTGCTTTGAATTATCAGTGCAAATGTCAATACAGTGAAAGAGAAAAATAACATCTTCGTAAGAGCATGAAAATAGATAATAGCTTTTCCCTTTCAGTGTGTCTAAAAGGATCTTGAACCATACATTAAAGTCCACTTTATAGATAATGAAAGCACTCAGATATGCTCACAGAATATATAAAAATGGTCCAAAATGCTTGAAAATGAGCTAAAAGACATCAAGAAAATAATAAAATATTTGAAAGAATAATATAAATCAAACTTAGAAAAAAATTAGAAATGAGTTGACAGAACTCAGAAAAGAAAGAAAAGGGAATTCCCTGTTAGCCCAGTGGTTAAGACTCCATGCTTCCACTGCAGGAGGGACTGGTTTGATCTCTGGTTAGGGTTAGATACCTAAGATACCACATGAACTAAGATACCTCATGCTCTGTGGCATGGTCCAAAAGTAAGAAGAGAAAGAAAGGAATAATAATTTAAAAATTGCAGATGAATGTAGAACCAATAAATCAATAAACACAGTAGATTATGCCTTGAGAGGAATAGGTGAAGAAAAGGAATATTTTTTAAATAAAAAAATTATCTTTAATAAAGATAAATGGAGAGATAAAAATGATTTAAGAGAATGTGACACATATTAAATACAGACAATTGAGAGCCAACATGTAGACAATAATGATCCTAGGAAAGAAAACCACAGCAAGAGAACAGGAGAAATGTTTGAAAACTAACTGAAGAAAACTTTCCTGAAGCAAAAAAAAAAAAAGATTTGAAGCTACAGCAAACATCTGTTTCTGAGAATATGAACTCAAAACAAACAAAACAGTCATATTCTAGAATTGTTTTCAAAGAAAGAAAGAAAACATGTTTTGGTCTTCTAAGCAAAAATAGTAAGTGATTTGTAATGTTAAGAAAATTGGATTAGCATCAGATTTTTCAACACTACCACCATATAACAGAAGAAGCAAAGTAAGATATTTAAGATACTCAAAAAGAGAAGATGTAGGCCAAAGATTTTATATTCAGAAAAACTGACTTTCAAGTGCATAGATGTATGATTATCAGTATGCAGTAATTCAAGCAATATTGTACCCATGAGCCCTTCCCAAGGAATCTACTAAAGAATGAACTTCGATCTAAAGGATTAGAGATGGATTGCGATAAGGACTCCTAATGAACATTAAGTACAGAATATATACATTTAATAGAACTAAGACTAAATGAAGGTTAAAAGGAAGAAAGTGAAAGTCGCTCAGTCGTGTCCAACTCTTTGCAACCCCATGGACTATACAGTCCATGGAATTCTCCAGGCCAGAATACTAGAGTGGGTAGCCTTTCCCTTCTCCAGGGGATCTTCCCAACCCAGGGATCAAACCCAGGTCTCCTGCACTGCAGGCAGATTCTTTACCAGCTGAGCCACCAGGGAAGCCTTAAAAGGAAGAGAGTCTAGTATATAATGCTTACATTCTTAGGGAGTGTAGATATAGCACAATGATAAAAAGATAAGGGAGTATAGGGAGAGCATAACGCAAAAAAAATTATAGTTACTGTCAGTACATAGTATTGCTAACTGAGACTATTGTATGTGTGATATATATAATAAAACAAATGAGTAGTCAAGAGATGTTTAATTCCATTATCCCCTGTTCCCTTGAGAATCAAGATTCATAGTTTGGAAGAAAGGAGATACAGTTGTAATATAGAAGAGGCTAAGAAAAAAGCCTGTAGACTTGAATTTGAATTGGAAATATCATTGTAAACTCATGAGGTATTTCACCTTAGAAAACACAAATGTGGGTGTTGACGTATATACTACCTAGTTGAGTTCACTGAAATGCCTAGAAACAATATCCAGGCCAATAGCAGTGAACTAATCCAGTACTCAAAAATATGGTCTTGAAATACTATTTCTCACTAAAAGGAACCTGTGTTTCTTAGAGAAGTGGAAGATTCTCTTTTTGCAACAAGAAATATACAAGAAAAGCATAGACCATCCCGTAATACTAAGGAAGGAATATAATCATCCCTGGGTATCCTCAGGAGATTGGTTCCAGGGCCCCCTTCAGAATCCAAAAACCCAAGGATGCTCAAGCCCTTTATATAAGTTAGAGACAGAGAAATATCATATGATATTACTTACATGTGGAATCTAAAAAAAAAAAAACCACAATGGTACAAATGAACTTAATTATGAAACAGAAACAAACTCACGGACTTAGAGAACGTTATGGTTACCAAAGGAGAAGGCAGAGGGGGAGGAATAGTTAGGAAGTTTGAGATTGAAATGTACACACTGCCATATTTTAAATGGATAACCAGCAAGGACCTACTGTATGGTGCAGAGAACTCTGCTCAATATTATGTGACAACTTAAATGTGAAAAGATTTTGAAAAAGAATAGATATATGTATACATTCTACATCAGGAATACACCTTCAGACACAGAAGTGCATGCAGAACATCAGGTGAGAGTGGACAGGGGTGCTGACCAGTGTAAAAGAATACATAGAACCACACAAAACTCGGTAGGACAATGCAACTGCGGGGAGAATCAGGAGTGTTAGTAGGACTGGGCCTGCCCTTGGTGGGTCAGGGAACTGAAGCAGGGGTCTGATCCCCACACTGGGCAGTTGTCTGAGTCAGAGGAGAAACATTTAAGGCTGAGAGTGAAACAGCTGATCTGTGGCAGCCTAAATGGAATGAGAATCAGACAGTTCTTGCTGCAGCCATACATACCCCAGACAGGGACACACGTCCCCTGGAAGGCTCAGTGGCTGGGAATTGGAGTTTAGGGATTATGGAGCAATCTCAAGGTGAGGGCCACTGTTGACTGCAGAGAGATGGATCGAGGGGATGTGAGGGAAGAGACTGTGGTGGGAAATGCCTGTGGAGGAAAGCCGGGCAGCCACGAAAGCAAGGCAATACTGCTGAGTAAGGGGTGGAGCCATCACCATAGCCTCTCTTTCCTTATACACCAGCATCAACAGCTGAATAATAGAAAGCCTAGCCCATCAAACACCTGACACACAGAACTACAGAATAGGACACCCAGGGTGCTCCTTTAAGTGACTGATGTGCCAAACACAGAGTAGGACCCCAGCCTGGGGGCCCATATATGTGCCTGACATACTGAACAACAGAGAAGGACGCCAGGCAAGTGCCTGAACAGGCAGAGCTCCAGAGAAAGACTGGCCAAAGAGGCCTTCTGATCACCAGCTACAAGAGGCTTGAAAAAAGACTCTGATAGGGCAATAACTTCTGGGGCAGAGGCAGTCCTGCACACTTTGTGCCGAGGTCCCCACAAGCCAAACAGCTGCACCACCTTCATGCTCAACTCTTATTGGAGCAGAGCTGCCATAGGCAAAAAATAATCTTGCATCTATGTGTGCAGGGTTGCTTCAATCATGTCCAAAAGTTTGCGACACTGTAGACTGTGGGCTGCCAGGCTTCTCTGTCAGAGGGTTTTCCAGGCAAGAATACTGGAGCGTATTGGCCAATACTGGTTGCCATACACTTCTAGAGCACTGTATTTCCTGCTGCCTTAGCTGCCAACTCCCCTGAGTACCTGGTGCTGCCAGAACCCCTGAGACCCAAGCACCTGCACCACCTCCACACCTGGCCCTCACAGGGGCAAACCCAGGTCCTCCAGGGCAGCCTCAGGAGCAAACCCCAGTGGACAACTCACGTGCAGAGGTGGAAATAAAACCACAACTGAAACCCAGGGGCAGTGTGGCTAAGGAAGAAGACCCAAAACCTTCCCACCAGCTGTACAAGCTGAAGATTAAATCCACATGAAAAACTAGGCAGACTCTGTGTCTGAGGAATATATAAAAGGACATTGAGAGCTCCCACAAAAGAAAACACACTAGTTCTGATAGCTGTGGATATTGGAAGCAAGAACACACAGGAGTAGGGCCAGATTAGAATCTGGGCTGCCCCCACAGCAGGTCCAGATCAGCACAGTGTTGGAAGGCATCCTAGGGAGATGAAGTGGACTGTGACTCAAACACAATAAGTTAAAGAAAATAACAAAAAGGCAGAGAAATACTACACAAATGAATGCACAAATTAGAACCACAGAAGTCCAAATAAATGAAGAGGAAATAGGCAAACTACCTGAAAAAGAATTCAGAATAAAGATGATCAAAAACCTTGAAAACAAAATGGACAAAATGCAGGAATCAATTAACAAAGACCTATAAGAAGTAAAGAATAAACATACAAAGACAAACAATACAATTACTGAAATTAAATATACTCTGGAAGGAATAAAGGCAGAATATCTGAAGCAAAAGAACAAATCTCAGTGAGCTGGAAGACAAAATGGTAGAAATAACTTCTGAAGAGCAGAATAAAGTAAAAAGAATGAAAAGAACTGAGGATAGTCTCAGAGACCTCTGGGACAATATCAAAGGCACCAACATTCGAATAATAGGGGTCTCAAAAGAAGAAGAGAAAAAGAAAAGGTAGGAGAAAATTTTAGAAAAGATTATAGTTGCAATTTCCCCAACACAGAAAAAGAAATAGTCAATCAAGTCCAAGAGTCCCATACAGGATACACCCAAGGATAAACACACCAACATACATACTAAGCAAGCTAACAAAGACTAAACACAAAGAAAGAATATTAAAAACAGCAAGGGAGAAGCAACAAGTAACATACAAAGGAAACCCTATATGCTTAACAGCTGATCTTTCAGCAGAAACTCTGAAGGCCAGAAAGGAATGGCAGGATATATTTAAAGTATTAAAGGGAAAAAATATACAACCAAGATTACTCTACCCAGCAAAGATCTCATGCAAAATTTGATGGAGAAATAAAAAGCTTTTCAGACAATCAAAAGTGAAGAAAATTCAGCACCACCAAACCAGCTTTACAATAAATGTTAAAGGGACTTGAATAGTCAAGAAATACAAGAGAAGGGGAAAGATCTACAAAATCAACCCCAAACAATTAAGAAAATGGCAATAAGAACACACATATTAATAATTACTTTAAATGTAAATGGATTAAATGCTCCAACCGAAAGACACCGACTGGCTGAATGGATACAAAAGCAAAACCAATATACGTGCTGTCCATGAGAACCCACTTCAGACCTAAAGACACACATAGACTGAAAGTGAGAGGATGGAAAAATATATTCCATGCAAATGGGAAGCAAAAGAAAGCTGGAGTAGCAATCCTCATATCAGGCAAGACAGACCTTAAAATAAAGAAGATTACAAAGGATAAGGAAGGACACTACATAATGATCAAGGGATCAATCCAAGAGGAAGACATAACAATTGTAAATATCTATGCACCCAACATAGGAGCACCTCAGTATATAAGACAAACACTAACAGACATAAAAGGAGAAATTGACAGTAACACAATAATCATAGGAGACTTTAACACCCCACTCATACCAATGGACAGATCATCAAAACAGAAAGTTAATAAGGAAATACAAGTTTTAAATAATACATTAGATAAGATCAATCTCAATGATATCATCAGGACATTCCAAATGCAGAAGAATACACCTTCTTCTTAAGTGCACATGGAACATTCTCCAGGATAGACCACATCTTGGGTCACAAATCAAACCTCAGTAAATTTAAGAAAATTGAAATCGTATTAAGCATCTTATTCAACCACAATGCTATGAGACTTGATATCAATTATAAGGAAAAAAACTGTAAGAAACATAAACATATGGAGATTAAGCAACACATTTCTAAATAACCAACAGGTTACTGAAGAAATCAAAAGGGAAACCAAAAAATTTCTAGAAAGAAATCACAATGAAATATGACAACTCAAAACCTATAGGATTCAGCAAAAGCAGTTCTAAGAAGGAAGTTTATAGCAAGACGATCCTACCTTAAGAAACAAGAAAAACATCGAATAAACAACCTAACTGTACACCTAAAACTACTGGAAAAAGGAGGAAAAAAACACCAAAATTAGTAGAAGGAAAGAAATCATAAAGATCCAAGCAGAAATAAATGAAAAAGAAATGAAAGAAACAATAGTAAAGATTAATAAAACTAAAAACTTGTTCTTTAAGAAGATAAACAAAATTGACAAACCTTTGGCCAGACTCATCAAGAAAGAGAGAGAGAAGAATCAACTCAACAAAATTAGAAATGAAAAAGGAGAGGTTACAATAGACAATGCAGAAATCAAAGGATTATGAGAAACTATTATGAACAACTATATGGCAATAAAATAGATAACCTGGAAGAAATGCACAGATCCTTAGAAAAGTTTGATCTTCCAAGACTGAACCAGGAAGAAACAGAAATTATGAACAACCCAATTACAAGCCCTGAAATTGAAGCTGTGATCAAAAATCTCCCCAAAAAACAAAAGCCCAGGACCAGACAGCTTCACAGAAGAATTCTATCGAATATTTAGAGAAGAGCTAATGCCTATCCTTCTAAGACTCTTTCAAAAAATTTCAGAAGAAGGAACTCATTCTACGAGGCCACCATCACCCTGATACCAAAACCAGACAAAGACAACACAAAAAAAGAAACTACAGGCCAATATCACTGATGAACATAGATGCAAAAATCCTCAACAAAATTTAGCAAACAGAATTCAGCAACACATCAAAAAGCTCATACACCATGATCAAGTTGGATTTATTCCAGGGATGCAAGGACCCTTCAATATGTGCAAATCAATTAAGGTGATATACCATATTAACAAACTGAAAGATAAAAAACCATATGATAATCTCAATAGATGCAGAAAAAGCCTTTGACAAAATTCAGCACCCATTTATGATTAAAACTCTTCAAAACATGGGAATAGAAGGAAACTACCTCAACATGGTAAAGGCCATATATGATAAGCCTACAGCAAACATTATTCTCAATGATGAAAACTGAAAGCATTCCCCCTAAGATCAGGAACAAGACAAGGGTATCCACTTTTGCCACTATTATTCAACATAGTTCTGGAAGTCCTAGCTATAGCAATCAGAGAAGGAAAAGAAATAAAAGGAATCCAGATCAGAAAAGAAGTAAAGCTCTCACTGTTTGCAGATGACATGATACTGTACATAGAAGACCCTAAAGATAGTATCAGAAAATTACTAGAGCTAATCAGTGAATTTAGCAAAGTTGCAGGATACAAAATCAATACAGAGAAATCACTTGCATTTCTATATACTAACAATGAAAAATCAGAAAGAGAAATTAAGGAATCAATCCCATTCACCATTGCAACAAAAAGAATTAAATATCTAGGAATAAACCTACCTAAGGAGACAAAAAAACTGTACACAGAAAATAATAAGACACTAATAAAAGAAATCAAAGATGACATAAAGATGGAGAGATATTCCAAGTTCCTGGGTAGGAAGAATATTGTAAAACTGCCTATACTACCAAAGGCAATTACAGATTCAATGCTATTCCTATCAAATTGCCAATGACATTTTTCACAGAACTAGAGCAAAAAATTTCAGAATTCATGTGGAAACACGAAAGACCCCAAATAGCCAAAGCAGTCCAAAGAAAGAAGAATGGAGCTGGAGGAATCAACCTTCCTGACTTCAGATTATACTACAAAGCTACAGTCATCAAGACAGTATGGTACTGGTACAAAAACAGAAATATAGACCAATGGAACAAGATAGAAAACCCAGAAATAAATCCATGCACATATGGATATCTTATACTTGACAAAGGAGGCAAGAGTATACAATGGGGCAAAGACAGCCTCTTTAATAAATGGTTCTGGGAAAACTGGACAGCTACATGTAGAAGAATGAAATTAGAACACTTCTTAACACCATACATGAAGATAAACTCAAAATGGATTAAGGACTTAAATGTAAGACCAGAAACTATAAAACTGTTAGAGGAAAACATAAGTAGAACACTCGATGATATGAATCAAAGCAAGATCCCCTGTGACCCACCTCCTAGAGTAATGGAAATAAAAGCAAAGTAAACAAGTGGGACCTGATTAAACTAAAAGCTTTTGCACAGTAAAGGAAACTATAAGCAGGTGAAAAGACCTTCCCTCAGAGTGGGAGAAAATAATAGCAAATGAAACAACTGACAAAGGATTAATTTCCAAAACATACAAGCAGCTCATACAACTCAATACCAGAAAAACAAACAACCCAATCAAAAAGTGGGAAAAAGTCCTAAACAGACATTTCTCCAAAGAAGACATACCAGTGGCTAACAAACACATAAAAACACATCACTCATTATTAGAGAAATGCAAATCAAAATTACAATGAGATATCACTTCACGCTGGTTAGAATGGCCATCATCAAAAAGTCAACAAACAATAAATGCTGGAGAGGGTGTGGAGAAAAAAGGAATGCTCTTGCACTGTTGGTGGCAATGGAAACTGATACAGCCACTATGGAAGATGGTATGGAGATTCCTTAAAAAACTAGGAATAAAAGCACCATATGACCCAGCAATCCCACTCCTAGGCATATACCCTGAAGAAACCAAAATTGGAAAAGACGTATGTATTCCATTGTTCATTGCAGCACTATTTACAATAACTAGAACATGGAAGCCACCTAGGTGTCCATCAACAGATGAATGTATAAAGAAGTTGTGGTACATATACACAATGGAATATTACTCAGCCATAAAAAGGAGTGCCTTTGAGTCAGTTCTAATGACATGGATGGACTTAGAACCTATTATACAGAGTGAAGCAAGTCAGAAGGAGAAAGATAACTGCCTCTTGAGAAATCTGAATGCAGGTCAGGAAGCAACAGTTAGAACTGGACATGGAACAACAGACTGGTTCCAAATAGGAAAAGGAGTACATCAAGGCTGTATATTGTCACCCTGCTTATTTAACTTATATGCAGAGTACATCATGAGAAATGTTGGGCTCGAGGAAGCACAAGCTGGAATCAAGATTGCCAGGAGAAATATCAATAACCTCAGATATTCAGATGACACCACACTTATGGCAGAAAGTGAAGAAGAACTAAAGAGCCTCTTGATGAAAGTGAAAGTGGAGAGTGAAAAAGTCGGCTTAAAGCTCAACAATCAGAAAACTAAGATCATGGCATCTGGCCCCATCACTTCATGGCAAATAGATGGGTAAACAATGGAAACAGTGGCTGACTTTATTTTTCTGGGCTCCAAAATCATGGCAGAAGGTGACTGCAGCCATGAAATTAAAAGACACTTACTCCTTGGAAGGAAAGTTATGACCAACCTAGATGGCATATTAAAAAGCAGAGACAAACACATAAAGTAATTTGCCAACAAAATCTGTCTAGTCAATGCTATGGTTTTTCCTGTGGTCATGTAAGGATGTGAGAGTTGGACTGTAAAGAAAGCTGAGCACTGAAGAATTGATGCTTTTGAACTGTGGTGTTAGAGAAGACTCTTGAGAGTCCCTTGGACTGCAAGAAGATCCAACCAGCTCATCCTAAAGGAGATCAGTCCTGGGTGTTTATTGGAGGGACTGATGTTTAAGTTGAAACTCCAATACTTTGGCCACCCGAAGCGAAGGGATGACTTATTGGAAAAGACCCTGATGCTGGGAAAGATTGAAGGCAGGAGGAGAAGGGGACGACAGAGGATGAGATGGTTGGATGGCATCACCGACTCAATGGACATGGGTTTGTGTGGACTCCGGGAGTTGATGATGGACATGGAGGCCTGGTGTGCTGCGGTTCATGGGGTTGCAAAGAGTCAGATATTACTTAGCAACTAAACAATAGAAACAACCATAGTAGCGATCTGACAAGAGGTTTGTGAGGGTTAAATCCAAATTGTTTAGGACAGTATATAGGGAATACGACAACTGTACTCTGTTATTATGCTGTAATTACTATAAAGTCAGTATATCAAAGGGTATGATAAATTCCAGAAATATTCATAATGAAACAAATTAGAGTACCAAAAATAGAGTCCAGCATACATGGGAACTTAATGTACGACAAAGGTAGAAATTCAGTTTAGTAAAGAAAAATAATTTATTTACAGAAGAAGCACAATAGGCTGGCCATCTGGAAGAAATGCATGTCATATACGAAAATAAATCCCAGATGGATTCCACATTTAAATGTAACAAAAAAAATAAAGCTTTTAGAAAACTTAGGAGGATAACCAACCTTGGGATGAAAGAGGCATTCTTAAATAGGACAGAAAGCTCAGAATCAATGAATGAAAAGGCAAAAAATAATAAGCATAAATAAAATAAAAATTATAGTCTGTGGAAATATTTGCAACATTTAACAAACATTTGTTTGAACACCTTTTACGCAATAGATGCTACTGGGTACCATGATGAATAAAACATTTAGCAAATACTAGAAGCCAGGGTTTGATTTATTATTTTGTTATTTGTCTATATGGTATTCCTACATTCATGGAGCTTATCTTCTAGTGATAGATATAACAGGTAACATACAAAGAGTTCTTACATGTAACAGAGAGAAAAAAACCAATTGTAAAAGTGGTAAGAAACTATAAAGAGACAACTCAAAGAATTCCAAACAGCTAACATACGAAATCATATTTATCACATTTATATGATGAAAACACTGCATATTTCTTCCCAACTCTGTGGTCAGTCACCTCATGCTGGTAGTTTGAACTCAGTCATGATGAGAATATTTACATCATAGAAATCAGCAAATGCTACAAGTCAGGGTTTGATCTATTATTTTGTTACTTGTATAAAAAAATAATGGAGAAAAACATTAAAAATGTAGATTAAACTAAAAACGTGGTCTGTCTGTGGCCATCACATTATGAATAGCACAGAACATTAAGAAAATATTCTTCTAGTATTTGAAAAATATTATCCGATTCAGCACAATAGTCACTCACCTCATTGACAGATAATGAGGTTCTGAAATATGTGGTGCTAACATGGAAAGAAATTTCAATTTAATGAGTACAGTTTATATGAGGATAAAAATAGTTTAATGGTAGATCACATTTCAGATTTAATGACAATAAATTTATCAGGAAAAGAGTGAATTGGAATGGAGCTCCGTTTGTCAAATCATGGTTGCACTGGAACCACAGGTTGCATGCAGATATGAGAGCTCAGCAACAATCAGCCAAAGCAGCCTGTAATATTCAGCTGGCTGTAAAGAGCTTATGATACATCACTGAATACTCTATTATTATTTATAAATTATGTATCATTGAAGTCAGTAAAATCAACATTGAACATATGTCCTTATATGTAGCACTTTGTGAGTTTGTGTGCGTGTGTGTGTGTGAGTTATTAATAGTTAAACACTTACCAGCACTTGCTTCCATCAACATCCCTTTAACCAGAATTCATTCGCATGGCCATGGAAGGCATGTTCTATCTAAGCAACCTCATGACCAGCTAAAAACTGTTGTAACACCATGGTGAAGGATAGGCTGGATTTGCAGGAAAAAACTATCAATCCCTGACATTGCACTGTTATTTTCATTTTTTTAAGAGGACATTGAGACTCAGCTTAAATTAACTTGCCCAAGAGTCACTCATCTAAAAAGAAGATGAGATGAGATTTGATCTCATGTTTGTCTAGTTTCATTTTTTTTCTCCACACCATTCTCTACCTCTGGAAATATAACACACTGAGTTTGAGGTAATGGTGGAGTTTACAAACAAAAGATTTTTCCAACTTCCCTGGAAGTATGTATTTATAAGTTGACTAATGTAGTGAAGAGTTTCGATCACAGAAAGAAGTCAATGAATGGTCAGGGTGAGGAAGTCAGTGGGAACAATGTGTTTCTCTGGACAGCTTATTTGCCTTCAGGGAGATTAAATCCATGGGTTTATCCAGACAGTTAGGGAGCTGTGTACCCATCTCCATTTTTCTTTTTCAGACACAGTCTGCTTGATTTTTTTTTATTATTATTACCTTGGAAATAAACATTGCCAGACACATGAGAAATAGATGGGAACCAGGGAAAGACATGGGAATGAGGCAACTTGAAAATTGCCTTGTCCCAGCTGGTCAGTAATACCCTCACTTTAATGTATTTATCTTATCTAGGGCTTTCCTGGTGACTCAGATGGCAAAGAATCTGCCTGCAATGCAGGAGATCCAGGTTCAATCCCTGGGTTAAGATCCCCTGGAGAAGTATTCTTGCCTGGAGAATTCCACGGACAGAGAAACCTGGCAGGCTACAGTCCATGAGGTTGCAGAATCGGACACAACTGACCAACTAACACTTTCAACTCTTTGTCACAAATCTTATCTACTAGGCTTTAAACCCCTTGAAGTCAGGAACTGTGTTTTGTTAAATGTCCTAATATAATTTCTTCATATAGCCAATGAGTAACAAATATTGGTTGAATAAATTATCATATGAGTGCATACTCAGTCCTTGTTTACATACTATGTATCTTATTTCTCTTTATCTGAGTATTCCCTGAGGGGAGAAGCCAGGTCTTCCATCAAGACCAAAGGTTATTCAGCTATTTATACAACACCACACTCCAGTACTCTTGCCTGGAAAATCCCATGGATGGAGGAGCCTGGTAGGCTGCAGTCCATGGGGTCGCTAAGAGTCCGACAGGACTGAGAGACTTCACTTTCACTTTCCACTTTCATGCATTGGAGAAGGAAATGGCAACCCACTCCAGTGTTCTTGCCTGGAGAATCTCAGGGACAGGGGAGCCTGATGGGCTGCCATCTATGGGGTTGCACAGAGTCGGACACGACTGAAGCAACTTAACATACAACAGATATCCATTAAACTCATGCTATATGTGACGCTCCACAGAGTGAAAATATTGGTCATTGCTTAGACTGGAAACTCCACAAGGTTGAGAACCATATACTTTATTTCCTGAGACTTCCCATAAAGGACAGTATATATTCAGAATGCAAGGTTCTTTATAAAAATAGCTAACATTTATTGGATATTTACTGTGTGTTGGCACCAAGTGTTGGTGTTGGCTTTATATATATTATTGCATTTAACCACCATAACAAAACCATGGGCCTTCCCTGGTGGCTCAGACAGTAAAGAATCTCCTTGCAATACAGGAGACACAGGTTTGATCCCTGGGTCGGGAAGATCCCCTGGAAAAGGGAATGGCAACCCACTCTAGTATTCCATGGGGTCACAAAAAGTCGGACATGACTAGGCAACTAACACAACAGCAACAATCCTATGAGAGGGGCGCTGTTATCACCCCTACCTTGCAGATGAGGAAGTGGAAGCTTAAGAAATGAAGTAGTAAAAAAAATCACACAGCTACAAAGTGTCAGAATCCCAAATTTTTACTGCTGTGGCATCCTGCCTTCCCCTGGGCTACTGGCAGTGTCGGTTCTCTGGGACAACACGAGAAGGATGAGCCATTAAAAAGTCTAGCCCTGTAGCTCTACCAAGGACACTGAGTCTTCCTTCAGTCCCTCCCCTTCTTAGCCAGGACTTACAGATATGATGTAGAGGTCATGATTTTAGATGAGGTATCTTATAACAGAGTCAGTGGTGAACACCATTTTTGACAGATTTTAGAGTTTGGTTTTACGATTTGGATAATAGACTACTCTCACCTGTCTCTAGCTCATTAGAAAACTAAGAGTTGCCTAGTTTGCTAAAACTGTAAAATGCTTTCAAGGAGACAGTGGAGTTTGAAGGAAGCTTTTTAAAAATTCCTGCTTTGTTTGGTTCAGAATAGATGTCTGAATTGATATATTTAAATTCCCGTCCTCTATACTAAAACAAAAGCAAAGATCTACAAAAGAGAATAAGAGAGAGAACCAGAGAATGTGATGACTTTCTGGAAAATAGAAAGTGGATAAGACCTTATTTACAGGTAAAATTGAGTCTCAAATGCATAGAAAGAATGAAGGCAGAGTTGGATAAGAAGTGATGGGGGAGAAAAAGTAAGGAAGAAAGGAAAATTAGAAATGTCAGAAGTAGAACTTTGTTAGACAGTTATGCTCCATACACCAAACTAAAATAACATGAATTCCAGGATATGGTAGAGTATAAGAAAATGTAATGAACTTGACCTCGTTGCAGGAGCAGGTTTCTTTGAACAGTTCAACTCCTCCAAGGTTTCAGGAACAATATTTGGGTATATCAAGAATATTATTTAAAGAGTCATAATATTAAGACATTGTCCAAAAGTTTCCAATTTTTAGAATCAGTCCACAGAGAAGCCATGGAGGATTGTACAGCTGTAGAATAAAAGGTAAAGACAATAAACCTGGACAAGATGAAAGTAATACTGTAGCTGACAGAACTTGGGAGGAGAGGAGGATGAAGCAGAGCTGTTAATATATTCACAACAGAGAATCAAAAGATATTGTGTAAAGTTGTTTAAAAAAGAATTAGACATTGAAGTGTGTTACGTAAAGTCATAAAAGTAATAGAAGAACCAATGATAAAAATACAACTAACAAAACTTGGAAATACAAAGGAGATGAAAAGTCAGATCAGATCAGATCAGATCAGTCGCTCAGTCGTGTCCGACTCTTTGCGACCCCATGAATCACAGCACGCCAGGCCTCCCTGTCCATCACCAACTCCCGGAGTTCACTCAGACTCATGTCCATTGACTGTGATGCCATCCAGCCATCTCATCCTCTGTCGTCCCCTTCTCCTCCTGCCCCCAATCCCTCCCAGCATCAGAGTCTTTTCCAATGAGTCAACTCTTCGCATGAGGTGGCCAAAGTACTGGAGTTTCAGCTTTAGCATCATTCCTTCTAAAGAAATCCCAGGACTGATCTCCTTCAGAATGGACTGGTTGGATCTCCTTGCAATCCAAGGGACTCTCAAGAGTCTTCTCCAACACCACAGTTCAAAAGCATCAATTCTTTGGCACTCAGCCTTCTTCACAGTCCAACTCTCACATCCATACATGACCACAGGAAAAACCATAGCCTTGACTAGACGAACCTTTGATGGCAAAGTAATGTCTCTGCTTTTGAATATGCTATCTAGGTTGGTCATAACTTTCCTTCCAAGGAGTAAGAGTCTTTTAATTTCATGGCTGCAGTCACCATCTGTAGTGATTTTGGAGCCCAGAAAAATAAAGTCTGACACTGTTTCCACTGTTTCCCCATCTATTTCCCATGAAGTGGTGGGACCGGATGCCATGATCTTCGTTTTCTGAATGTTGAGCTTTAAGCCAATTTTTTCACTCTCCACTTTCACTTTCATCAAGAGGCTTTTGAGTTCCTCTTCACTTTCTGCCATAAGGGTGGTGTCATCTGCATATCTGAGGTTATTGATATTTCTCCCGGCTATCTTGATTCCAGCTTGTGTTTTTTCCAGTCCAGCATTTCTCATGATGTACTCTGCATATAAGTTAAATAAGCAGGGTGACAATATACAGCCTTGACGTACTCCTTTTCCTATTTGGAACCAGTCTGTTGTTCCATGTCCAGTTCTAACTGTTGCGTCCTGACCTGCATACAGATTTCTCAAGAGGCAGATCAGGTGGTCTGGTATTCCCATCTCTTTCAGAATTTTCCACAGTTTATTGTGATGCACATAGTCAAAGGCTTTGGCATAGTCAATAAAGCAGAAATAGATGTTTTTCTGGAACTCTCTTGCTTTTTCCATGATCCAGTGGATGTTGGCAATTTGATCTCTGGTTCCTCTGCCTTTTCTAAAACCAGCCTGAACATCAGGAAGTTCACGGTTCACATATTGCTGAAGCCTGGCTTGGAGAATTTTGAGCATTACTTTACTAGCGTGTGAGATGAGTGCAATTGTGAGGTAGTTTGAGCATTCTCTGGCATTGCCTTTCTTTCGGACTGGAATGAAAACTGACCTTTTCCAGTCCTGTGGCCACTGCTGAGTTTTCCAAATATGCTGGCATATTGAGTGCAGCACTTTCACAGCATCATCTTTCAGGATTTGGAATAGCTCAACTGGAATTCCATCACCTCTACTAGCTTTGTTCGTAGTGATGCTTTCTAAGGCCCACTTGACTTCACATTCCAGGATGTCTGGCTCTAGGTCAGTGATCACACCATCATGATTATCTGGGTCGTGAAGATCTTTTTTGTACAGTTCTTCTGTGTATTCTTGCCATCTCTTCTTAATATCTTCTGCTTCTGTTAGGTCCATACCATTTCTGTCCTTTATCGAGCTCATCTTTGCATGAAATGTTCCTTTAGTATCTCTGATTTTCTTGAAGAGATCCCTAGTCTTTCCCATTCTGTTGTTTTCCTCTATTTCTTTGCATTGATCGCTGAAGAAGGCTTTCTTATCTCTTCTTGCTATTCTTTGGAACTCTGCATTCAGATGTTTATATCTTTCCTTTTCTCCTTTGCTTTTCGCTTCTCTTCTTTTCACAGCTATTTGTAAGGCCTCCCCAGACAGCCATTTTGCTTTTTTGCATTTCTTTTCTATAGCTAAATTCCTTATCCTTCTTTCATAGTAAGGAGTCAATTAATAAGATCTAAACTTGGTAAATCAGGAAATAAATGATTAGGATATGATTTTGAACAATCATGGTGAACAACAGAAAAACTCAAAATAGAAATGGCTAAAAATGGATACTTCCCATCTATTCTAGAAAACCCCTTCCACATGTGTACTAGGAACTAGAGACAATGAAACTCATTGCAGTTCTGTGTTGTAATAACAAAAAGTTGGGAATATCTAAGTGTTCACTGTATGTAAATAAATAATGGCAGAGTGATATTACACAACAGTTTAAAGAAGTGAAATGTATATATGCACTGACATGGAAGGATGTCAAAGTATACCATCTGTGCACAATAGAAATCAAAATAAACATACATTTAAAGATTATAAAGATCTGAGAGGAAACCCACCATTGTTAACAAAGGTGGTGACTCCTGAGGAGGGTAATGTAATTGGGGCGATGGTCAAGGAGGACTCTAACTTTATCTGTGAGGTTTAAAATTTTTACAAGAACATGTTCATGCATGATTTGTGTTGCCTAAAACCAGTCATTTTTAAGTGGTTACCACTGTGGCAGACATAGAGCTTTTTCATTTAACACCATTCTATAACATATCAATTTCCTTTTTTTTTTTTTTACTATATGTATGTACATGTTATTTTAAAATAATAATTTTAAACAATGACAACAAAAAAACAATATTTTGGTTCCTTTAGTTACAGAAAACTTCATAGAACAGTGTAGCTGCAGGCAGTTCTCTAAGCCAAAAAGTTGCCCTCCCACTAGCCCTATAAATGATCCTTATTTATGACCACTTCGTGGTATAGATGTGTACAGCTATTTACCATTTCTTCTGGGAGGGTGGATGTTCACATTCATATGAGACAAAACAAATCAAGATTCAACTAGACAGGCTGCTGTGGACTTTGGGAATTGGAAGAGCAAAAATAAAAATAAAAAACAAACCCAGCAACATGCAACATACTCCAGTAAATCACTTCTCCTTTTTGTCTTGTTCTTAAGAAAGAATTTAACAACCTCATCTGTGTTGTGGACATTTTTATGTACTTACCACTGAGTCTTAAAAAGCATGAACAAAATATTTGGCTGAACTGGCCTCTAGACTGGAAGCTAGATAGTAATCATGGTAGATCTTGCTCAAGATTCAATAGTGAGTATATGTATTAATACATCATTTCATCTGTCCAGCAATAGCTGTTCCCTTTTTTCTTGTCTTTTTGAGCAACCTTTCAGAAAATTTCAAAATTTTACCAGATTCTGTAGGTTTCACTACTTAAGACCAAGTGAGATCATTTAAACACTGGGGATGAGAGACTATTTCTTTCAATTCTTATTCAAATTCTGACCTTCCCTTCAACATCCCACCATTATGTTCTTTCTGAACCTGAAGAGTACATTGAGTTTACCTTCCTCTTCTATGGCTTGTCTTTTAGGTATGATTCACTTGGGAAGAACCTAGAATCCTTCTACAGCAGATATAGCAGACTTTGATTCAGATGTTAATTCTGAGCATTTTGTTTTACCTATAAAGGAATTAATGTTATTTAATTCCAATAATATTAGAACAATAATATTGTTCAACAACAGTGAACAACAATATTGTTCACAAATAATGTTATTTAATCCTCTCAATGTCCCTGTAATCTTGGGTATTATAAGTACCATTATAATGAAGAAGAAACAGATGAAAAGAGTTAGGAACTTTGCCCCCAAGAGATGAATCACAAGAAATTGCTCTCTCCTTTAATATAGTTCTCCTGGTCCAGTTACCTAATAGGAGGCCTTTGTTAAAATTCCTCCTGGTCTTACATTTATAAAAACACCTTTATGGATTGAGCAAACTTCCAGGAACTTTAATGGGAAATCTCCTAATGAATTCCTTTGAAGTTGCCAACACCTTTTGGTGTATATACCGTTCAGATATATTTGCAGTAACACCACAAGTTGCTTTTTACTTGTAGAAACAAAGCACCCTATCTTTGATGTTAGCCTCCAAATCTTAACCTGTGTTTCTACCTGGGGCAGTGCATTTAGGGCAGTGAGCTGCCACTTGAAAAGAAGATCCAAATGTTTGGTGTCCCTATTATCACCCTCTCTATACATGAGCCCATTGTTTTTCCATCTGACTGATGCTTACAACTTTACTCCTGAGATACACACTATCAAGTCTCCTCAGCCAGAACCAAGCAGGTAAAGAAAGAAGATTAAAAGGTTAAAATAACTACAACAAAACCAGATACATTACAAGATCACTCCTATCCTACCTTAGGTCAGGGCTGGGTCCTGATATTATTCCACTTACCCTCTTGTTGATGGTACTTAAACTGTGAATATCTCAAAGCTTGGAATTCGATGCATCAAATCAAGCCTCAATTTACTCCGTTCACAGGCACTTTCCCAGGCAGTACTGAGGATGTTCCAGTGTCATCTAGACTTGTCCTTTCTTTCCTCTTCCCAAGTTGAAACATTTTCACTCTCTGCCTCATTTCCATTGGTCCAAGATGTCTGTGGCTTCCACAGAGAGCTAATCCGATAAGCCAATCCATGCAAATGTACAAAAAGGCTTAGAATAGAACCTCCCTGGTCCTCCCAAATAAAGAACACATAGTTCCTTCAAGACTAAAAATATCCAAAACTAAAAAGAAAAATTATAAATATGTAAAATTCCCCCGCCTTATTTTTCAACTGATTTATCATGAACATCTTCCCACATCAATCAATTTTATGCAGCAACTTTTTTAATGTTTCAAAATGCAGTTATACTTCCCTGTCTTCCCACTGTTGAGCATTTAGTTTCTCTCCAGTTTTCTTCACTGTAATGAACATTTTATATCTAAACCTATACGTACAGAATATGGTTTCTATACCAAAAGAGATGCAGCCTGGTGAACAGGGAGAAAGCCCTCTAGAAGGCCTGTTATGCAGCTTTATTTTCTGGGTGTGATTGGGTTCAACCTTCCTTCTAACACTATTTCTGTCCTTGGCTTGCAATCATCACCGTGAAAGCTATTAGTTAGGGACAGACTTGGGGAAAGGGCTTTGTTGTTGTTGCTGTTCAATTGCTAAGTCATGCTGGACTCTTTGCGACCCCATAAACTTCAGCACGCTGGGTTTCCCTGTCCTTCATATCTCCTGGAGTATGCTAAAACTCATGTTCATTGATTCAGTGATGTCATCCAACTATCTCATCCTCTGTTTCCCCTTTCTCGACCTGCCCTCAATCTTTCTCAGCATGAGGGTCTTTTCCAATGAGTCAGCTCTTCACATCAGGTGGCCAGAGTAGTGGAACTTCAGCTTCAGCATCAGTCCTTCCAATGAATATTCAGCGTTGATTTACTTTAGGATTGACTGGTTTGATCTCCTTGCCATCCAAGGGACTTCAAGGGTCTTCTCCAACACCACAGTTCAAAAGCATCACTTCTTTAGTGCTCAGCCTTCTTTATAGTCCAACTCTCACATCCATACATGATTACTGGAAAAACCACAGCTTTGACTATACAGACCTTTGTCAACAAAGTAATGTCTCTGCTTTTTAATACGCTGTCTAGATTTGTCATAACTGTTTTCCAACAAGCAGCATCTTTTTAATTTCATGGTTGCAGTCACCATCTGCAGTGATTTTGGAGCCCAAGAAAATAAAATCTGCCACTGTTTCAGTTTTTTTCCCCATCTAAATTGCCATGAAGTGATGGGACTAAATGCCATGATCTTCATTTTTTGAATGTTGAGCTTTAAGCCATCTTTTTCACTCTATTCTTTAACCTTCAGAAAAGGCTTGGGAGCTGATAAACCTTGACATTCGTATCTAAAAAGCCACTGTTACTGTATATATTTTTCAGTTTGGATAAAAGTTGATGAATGAGTGAAAGTTGCTTAGTCATGTCCTACTCTCTGTGTCCCCATGGACTATACAGCCCATGGAATTCTCCAGGCCAGAAGACTAGAATGGATAGCCTTTCCATTCTCCAGGGGACCTTCCCAACCCAGGGATCAAACCCAGATCTCCTGCATTGCAGACAAATTCTTTACCAGCTGAGCCACAAGGGAAGCCCAAAGTTGATGAAATTTAACTTAAATCTTCATGGACAATTCATAAGAATTCTGGGCAACCAGAAAGGCGATTGAGTTCCTATAGTAAATTTGGAATTTGTGGGCCCAGCCACTGATCTGAGCCTTGGTTTGGCTGCTTCTCTTCCCTTGTTTCTGTGACCCTCTTAAAATCAGCTTCAGGGCTTCCCTGGGGGCTCAGTGGTAAAGAATCCACCTGCCAATGCAGGAGACATGGGTTCAATCCCTGATCCAGGAAGATACAACATGTCGGGGAGCAACTAAGCCCATGAGCCTCAACTATTGAGCCTGTGTTTTAGAGCCTGGGAGCCGCAACTGCTGAGCCCCCATGCTGAAACTACTGAAGCCTGCACACAAGAGACATAGAGCCCGTGCTCCAGCACAAGAGAAGCCACTGCAATGAGAAACCCGTGCACGGCAACTGAAGAGTAGCCCCTGCTCACCACAACTAGAGAAAGCCCTCAAGCAACAGCAAAGATTCAACACAGTCAAAAATAAAATGATTTTTAAAAAAAGTGAAGTAAAATCAGCTTCAGAAGGTCAAGTGAGGCAGTAATTGTCCCTCTTTTCTAACATCATGTTGGAATATAGGCATGATGATGATGATAAGGATGATAGTAATGGTAACATAAGTAGACTCTGGCTAAAGCATTTGATCCACTGGCAAGATCTTCCTGAAACAATACTACAGAGTAAAGGAACAGGATAATCAGGAGTCTTTTCATCTCACAGGAAATATGGGAGCTTAGTGCTCTGCCCATCTGCCTGCAATGAAATCCAGCTATGTGTTCCTTCTGCTATTCCTAGTTCCATGAAGGGCAGACTTTACAATTCTTTGATGATTAAAAAAGCAAGACACTTGAAGATTAAACTAGAATTGAGGCAAAGGTTCATAAATCTCCTTTTAGCCACAAGAAGACCGAAGACTTTGCCTCCAAAATCGCGGGGATAAGGGACTGATGTGCTATCCATCACCTTGATGTGTTCAACATTCAGTTATAGAAAGGAGCTCAGTTTTAATGGAATACTAGGAACAGCATCTGGAGACAATCAGGTACTGATTTAAGGTATCACAGAGAGTGTGTATATTCTGTATCAGAAAGATAGAGGATCTTTTCTTGTGACCAAAATTAGAGATCTTTTCTGCAAAAGTCACCCAAAGGGCATCTATATACCACATCAGAGCCAATTGCAAGATTCTCAGTTTTTCCCGCCTCACATATCTTCCATTTTGACCTTGGTCAAGCAGTAGGCTTGACTAAAATGTGAGTTCCTTTTATTCAAATCCACTTTCATTTAAAGAGGCAAAGACATTTATGAATGGGAGGCACCCTTAGATTTGGGGATACTACAGCAATCCCTATACTGTATAGTTCAAGGGTTACCAAGAAGACTGCTCTGTCTCCCACCAGATACACCCATTGCTTGCATTAAAGAACTTTTTTCCCATTGAGTCTCAAGGCCTTTCTGGCTTCCAAAGTCCCCAGTTATGACATAAATAACTCTGGAAAGGGTCATACAATAAGCTAACAGTTTAGAAGGATTCATTTTACTATCATGTTCATTTTATTCCGTATCTCTAAAAATTAATGTAATAGTTTTTCTAATTAAATCTTACTTAGAACTCCAATATATAAAACTACAGTGCCTCTGGCTGAAGCTGGATGGAAGCCTGAAGCTTACCTACTTGACTTTCTCTTCAATCTGATGAAATCCAGAAAAACAATAGTCAATTTTATATTTTTGATGAAGTTTAAATTAAACATGTGCAAGTCCCCATAAGTAACACTGAAGAACCTTAGAGTTCCTCAATATACAGTTTAGATAATTAAATACTGGAAAACTAGGTATTATGTGATCCTCCATATAATGCTATAGGAAGGATATAGGACCACTATGAAGTACCTCTATATGAAGACAACAACAAAAGTGAGTTTAATCAAGCCTCTAGTTGTAAAGTATCTGTTAATGGGAAATAAGGAGATAGAGAAACAACTTAAATTTCACCATGTGGAAAAAATAGTTAGCCAAATACAGAATGAGGGAAATCCTATAGGACGAATGACTGGATTTGTCCAACAAATAAATAATCTGGAAAGGGAAACTATTATACTAATCTTTAAAGATTTACAACAATAACTTAAAGACAATCCAATTTAAAAATGGACAAAAGACTTGAAAAGACATTTCTCCAAATAAGATATACAAGTGGCCTAGAAGGACAAGTCATTAGTTACTAGGGAAATGAAAATCAAATCCACAATGACATACCACTTCACACCCACTAAGAAGGCTACAGTTTTGTTTTGCTTTTTTTTAAGGTAGAAAATAGCAAGTGTTGGCAAGATGTGGAGAAACTTGCACTCTCATACATTGCTGGTGGATATGTAAAATGGTGAGGTTCCTGTGGAACCAGTTTGGCAGTTCTTCAAAAAGGTAACCATAAATTTGCTATGACCCAGCAATTCTTCTGGGTATATGCTCAAAAGAATTGAAAACTGGTACTCAAACAAATACATGCAAAAGCATGTTTACAGCAGCATTGTTCAAAATAGCTAAAGATGAAAACATCCCAAATGCCCAACAACAAATGAATGGATAAACAAATTGTGGTATATACACACAATGAGATATTATTTGGCCATAAAAAGGAACAAAGTACTGATACACTGTACAACATGGATGAATCTTGAAAACATTATGCTCAGGGAGAATAAAGCCACACACAAAAGGTCATATGCTGTATGATTCCATTTCATGAAATATTCAGGACTGGTAGATCCATAGTAATAGAAAGCAGATTGGTGGTTGCCATGTGCTGGTGGGAGGCAGGAAAGGAGAGCCACTATTTAAGGGGATTCTAGGGATAATGAAATGTTTTAGAACTAGATAGACATGGTGGTTGCACAGGATTGTGATTGTGATTTGTTCACTTTAAAATGATTAATCTGGGGCATGTTCCCCATGATCCAGTGGGCTAAGGCTCTATGTTCCCAATGCAGGGGGCCTGGGTTTGATCTCTGGTCTGGGAACTAGATCCTATATGCTGCACCTAAGAATTTACATGCCGCAACTAAGACCCAATGCAGCCAAATAAGTAAATAAAAAATAAATATTAAAAAAATTAAAATTAACATTAATTTTATGTCATATTTTACCTCAATAAAGACAGATCATTTTTAAACATTTGGGAAATATATACCAACCAGCTGCAACATATAGACCTTGTTTTGATCCAAAGTCAAACAAATTAATTATAAAAATATATTTTTGAGGAAATAGGTGAACCCTAAACATGAATTGAGTGTTAGATAATATTAAGGAATTATTATTAATTTGCTTGTGAATTAACAGTACATCGATTGTGTCTTTAGAAATTCCTTCTTAGGCAAAGATTGATTCTAAAGCTAAAACACGATGTCTGGGATGTGCTTTAAAATACTCCCCCCAAAAAATGTTAAAAAGGGAATAGTTGAAATAAGACTGGCAAAATTCTGACAACTGATGAGACCAAGTAATGGGGACATAGATACTATTGCTATTTTCATGTATATTTGAGATCTTCTATAATGAAATACTTTTTAATTTGGTATGGAAACCATAGATTTATTTAATACCATTTATGGTCTTTCAAAATGGACTTAGGATTGGTGCTTGGAAGGTGTTTGGCAAACATGGGACCAGAAAGATGTAGTAAAAGCAACAGGTAGAGAAGAGAAAAACTGAAAAAGAATACTAATGGGTGCCATATGTAAAATAGGTAACCAACAGGAATTTGCTGTATGGCTAAGGAAACTCAAATGGGGCTCTGTATCAATCTAGAGGGGTGGGATGGGGAGGGAGATGGGAGGGAAGTTTAAAAGGGAGAGGATATATGTATACCTATGGCTGATTCATGTCGAGGTTTGACAGAAAACAAAACTCTGTAAAGCAATCATCCTTCAATTAAAAAAAAAAAAACAAATAAAACACATACAATTAAAAAAAAAAGATTACTAATGGAGGTATACTAACCCATATACCTTACAACTTTGCAGGGGCTAGGTCCTTTAGGCGGAAAAAGAAAACTGCCTCCTAAGCTGCATACCACAGCCTCACTCTGGCTGAACTTTCAAGGCCTACAGTCACCGGGCCTGGACATCGTGTAAAGGATGCTCAGTGTGTCCCTTCCAAGGGCAGAAGAAGCAGCATCCTCATCTTGATTACCAGTGACCAAAATTTATTGACATCACCCATGCATAAAGTACTGTGGCTATCAATAGCTCCAAGTTAAATCTCTACCTTAAACAGCATCTTGCCAATAGTTGTCATCACATCCAAGTAGCCCTTACAGAACTTAGTGACCCGGAGGTGGAGGGGACCTGAGAAATCACAGATCTCTCTTAATCTGGTGAAGTCACAGTGGATCTTGGCAGTGTTGAGTGCACTGGTATACTACCAACTGACAGGTATACATCTGTCCCTAGCTATGTAAGTCTCTAGTTGTTGACTTCAAACACCTTGTTTGTAGAATGAGAATTTGAATGGTTTCTCTTGTCCCTTTTATCTCTACAAAGCATTCACTTCATTCATTCAACGAATATCTATTTTATGAATAAACACAGAATCTCTAGAAAATTTTCCCTCATCGAAGCTATTGTCCTCTAAACTTCATGAGTTGAGAGTTAATTAGACAAGGCTTCTCCTCTAAACGGGAAAAATGCAGCAAATATCTTTATCCATAATCATGGATGCCTCATAGGCAGGTTCCTACTACTAAAGAAGGAAATAGTTGTATTTTGCAGTCATTGAAGGGCAAGAAGTTCTTCCTGAATTTGTTTCCTTTCCCTTTATTTTAAAAAAATCTTGAAATTTTACCACCCAGAGAAACCTCTTTACATTTTTCTAGATGTCTTTTCAGGCATCATTTATAGTGGTTACATAGTATGCTTTTGTATGGATTCATTATAGTTTACATAACTATACTCTATATTCTCTATATACACTATATTCTCTACTTAGGTTGTTCCTATTATAAAAATATTGGGAGGAACATCCTTGTGCTCACATCCTTGTTTCGTTGTTCAAGAAAATCCTAGAATGGAATTTCTGGGTCAAAGGAAATACACATTTACAGTTTTTATAAAAGTGTGTAAATGCCCTCCAGAAAGACTGTAGCAATATTCCCACTAGCACTATATGAAAATGTCTATGTCACTATATCCTTCCCAGTGTGAGTGTTAGCATTCACTTTAGTCTTTGCCAATCAATCCTTCCTGACATTTTACAGGGTCTTCTATAGTGCTGTGTTTGCATTTCTATACCTGAGAGGTGCTATAATGCTGTTTTAAGTTTAGCCAGAGGTGGCACCTTCTTTCCTCCACTTCTGAGGGAAAAGGAATCTATCCCAAGAATTTGAACCCCGTAGTTCTCGGAGCAACAGTCAGAGTCTGCAGGCTGACACAGCTTCTCCTTTTCTTTGTCCTACTGGTATAGTGAACTTCGTTCCACTCTAACGCCATGCTCCCTGCTCCAGGAATATTCATCCAGATTCCCTATTTAATCACAAGCAACTAAAAGTTAATTCATCACAGCTCTTGTTTAGACTATATAAAATAAAGCCGTCCTGCCCCCATTCTGCAAATGAACAACTGACTTTTTGGTATACAGTGAGTTTTACTAAAGCAACCATGACTGATAGAGCAGATTTGGTTTGATTTGGATTCCTTTCCCTTATGATTTCCTGCTAGCCCCCTGACTTACGTTAGCCAAACAAAGAGAAAACACCACACCATAGGCAACTCTGTCCATTTTTCTTTCTTTAAAGGTTAGTTTTAATAGGTGTTGGCAAGGACCTGTCAAATTGCTAGGGATTTTTTTTCTAGAAAATTAAATATGTAACTGATTTATTCTTCTGGCCAATCTTTCCTTCCATATCCCCACCTTAATGACATATCATGAGGTTATAAAAACATGTGGAGAAAGGTTATGAGAATCAGTATGGTTTAGAGTATGCTGTCTGCCAGCCTAAACTGCCTTTATGAATGCGTACAAATTCCTATTCTCGTTTTCACTGCAGAGAATAGGCTGTTATATATTGGTCTCGGCTGCATTCTGCAATCAGCTCTCTATCTTCCAGGCCTCTTTGCCTCTGCACAAGCCTCTCTCAAATAAACCACTGGTCCAGGTAGTGTTTCTAGCCAATGCACTGATAGAAGAAATGAGGGTGTTTTATTCCCTCTGAAGAGGATACGGTATGAAAGGCAGTCCTTTTAGAAGGGTCACAGAGGGCTATGGATTTTTGCTGGTTGTAAATCAAGCTGTTGATAAAAAACAATGTGCTTTCCGGGAAAGAGTGATTTGAAATGGCCCTGACCCAGGACATGGTGAATATACAGCACATGAAATAAGATGTGATGGTCACCTAGGCTACAGCCGGTGGCTCTAGTCACTTTTAAAAGTTGTACATTAAAGACACTAGAGAGTACTTAAAATTATAATCTTTTAGAAGAAGTACTTTTGCTGGGTACAAAGGGCAGCTGTTGGAATACATGGCCATCAGAGGGCTCGCCTCCCACTTCACTTTGAATTCACTCACACCCTCTCTTCCCCAAAAAAGGAAGGACCAGATGGTTTAGGGCAGTGTTACCCAACTTTTTTGAACACATGCCTTATTTAGATAAATATAAAAATCACACACATACTCCCACTTAGAAATCATTATCTTCTACGTACCCCCACCAGCCTGGGAGATTTCACCTCGTTTTACTTGTAGTTGTTTTCATTATGAAAATAATAAGGGAGTTTTTTTATTTGCCTTCAAATATTGAAAATGACTTTTTAAACTATACCATTATGGTCATCCTAGAGAATCAAGAAATACCATATTCCTAATACTTACGAGACTAGACCTCTTTCCTCACACCATTCCTGTGATTAAGATCCTAGCCAAAGACACTATTTAGTCTTTGACACTTTAGTGTGAGTCTACATCACTCTGTTGCTTCTCTGGAGACATGTGCAGATTAAGGCTATCTCTAATGGGATAGAGATAATCCTTAATTAAGGCTTCTGATTGGAGGACAAACATTCAAAGTTGGCTCTCAAAACTCCCAGACCCAGCAGAATCCAGAATTCACACAAACCTACTGAATCAGCTTCTCCAGGGGGTTGGTCTGGGAATCTTTATTATTGGAAAGTTTCCCCAGGAGCCTGTGACTCATGTCCAGATTTATAACTAATCAGTCAACACTGCAGAAGACATTTGTCTTTCTCGGTTATTCCAAAACTTTTTTTTTTTTTTTAAACATTCTCATCATATTTGAATAGTTCTATATATTGTGAATTCCATTTTCCCACTAAAAAGTCTAAATAAACCATTTTCCTAGATTTTGTTGCTGCTATTTGTGGGCATGTGACAGGTTCTATCTTTCAAATGCACCAGTGTGAATTTGATTCAGAAAGAGCTGCCTAAGGCCAGGCACTGAAAGGACATTTTTGCTACCACAGGTGTCCTCCTGGGACCTTGCAGATTATGGAAGAAGCCATGTCGTTCTAAGATCTGTGATGGTAGCAGCTCCCCCACCAGGCAAATTCAGCAGTGTGGTTCTAAATATTATTTCTAGGAGGTCAGTCTAGAGTACTGATTCTCAGTCTTGACTATGCATTAGAATCACTTAAGACTTTTTAAAAAAAAATTAACACCTGGATTCTACTCTAGATAGTCTGATATATGGTACAGGGTATAATATGGGCATTAGCTCCCAGGTGATTAAATGTGCAGCCAAGTTTAAGAACCTCTGACCTTAAACCTCTGCCTCTTTTTTTCCTTCCAACAATGATTTAAGAAATACCTTCCCAATTAAAATAGTTAAAATGCATTCTACAGTCTACAGCTAAGAAGCCTAACCAGTAGAAATTCCTAAGTCAAATTCCAAAGAAATTCCAATCCTGAAAATATCAAATTTTATGGTGTTCTGTCTTTTTAAATTGTTTGGAAGGATACCAGGACAATTCAATGGAGAAAAATAGCCTCTTCAACAAATGATGCTGAGACAACTGAATAGTCACATTCAAAAGAATGAAGTTGAAACCCTACCTCACATATACACAAAGATTGACTCCAAGTGAACCAAAGACCTAAATGTGAGAACTAAGAGTATAAAACTCTTAGAAGAAAAAATATAAATCTTCTTTTAGTTGAAGTATAGTTAATTTATAATGTTGTGCTAGTTTGAATATACAGCAAATTGATTCAGCTATATATATATATTTCAGATTATCATCTATCATAGGTTATATAAGATATTGAATACTTTTCCCTGTATTATAGAGTAAATCTTTATTGCTTACTTATTTTATATATAGTAGTGTGCTTCTGTTAATCCCATATTCCTAGTTTATCCCTCCCCACCTCCCTTTCCCCTTTGGCAAGTTTGTTTTCTGTCTGCAAGTCTATCCGTGTTTTGTAGATAACTTCGTTGGTACCATTTTTTAGATTCCACATATAAGTGATACAATATTTATCTTTTTTTTATTTGACTCACTTCATTTAGTATGATACTCTGTAGGGGTCATCCCTGTTGCTCAAAATGGCAATATTTTGTTTACTCTTTTTTATGCCTAAGTAATATTATATTGTGTAATATATATAATATAATATATATATTATATATATTATATAATAATTATATATTATTGATATTATATATAAATATAATATATATATATATAAATCACACAATATAATAATTATATATATATATGCTACATCTTCTTTATCCATTCATCTGTTGATGGACACTTAGGTTGCTTCTGTGTCTTGGCTATTGTAAATAGTGCAACTGTGAATATCGGGGTACATAAATCTTCTCAAATTAGAGTTTTTTCTTTTCCAGATGTGTGTCTAGGAGTGGCATTGCTGGACCGTGCGGTTCTATTTTTAGTTTTAAAGGTGCTTCCATAACCTTCCCTGGTGGCTGCACCAATTTACACTTCCACCAACGATGTGAAAGGGTTCCTTTTTCTCCACACCCTCTCCAGCATTTATTATTTGTAGACTCTTTGATGATAGTGTGAGGTTATACCTCATTGTGGTTTTAATTTGTATTTCTCTAACAATTAGTGATGTTGAACATCTTTTCATGTGCCTGTTGGCCATCTGTATGTCTTCTTTGGAGAAATGTCTGTTTAGGTCTTCCACTCATTTTTTTTATTGGGTTGTTTGGTTTTGTGATACTGAGTTATATGAGCTGTTTGTATATTTTGGAAATTAACCCCTTGTCTTTCCTACTGTTTGCAAATATTTTCTCTGTAGGTTGTCTTTTTGTTTGTTGATGACTTCTTTTGCTATGCAAAAACTTTTAAGTTTCATTAGGTCTCATTTCTTTTGCTTTTATTTCTTTGGTTTTAGGAGACTGATCTAACATAATGTTGTTGTGGTTTATGTTAGAGAATGTTTTGCCTATGCTTTCTTCTAGGAATTTTATGATGTCATGTTTTATATTTAGGTCATTAAACCATTTTGAGTTTACTTTTGTATACGGTGAGGGGATGTTCTACTTTCATTAATTTACATGAGGCTGTCCAGCTTTCCCAGCACCACTTACTGAGAAAACTGTCTTTTCTCCATTGTCTATTCTTGCCTTTTTCATCAAAGATTAACTGACCATAAGTGTATGGGGTTTATTTCTGTGACCTCTAAAGTAGATGGTAATCTGCATTACCTTGGATTTGTCACTGATTTCTTTCATATGACACCAAAAACAAAATAAATAAGAGAAAAAACAGATCGATGGGATATCATCAAAATTTAAAACTTGTGTGTCTTAATAAAGGATATCATCAAGGGAGTAAAAAGACAACTGACAAAATGGAAAAAAATTTTTGCAAATCAGATATCTGATAAGTAAGTTGTCTCTAGATATATACTTTTACAAAAAACAAACAAAAAGAACTCTTGCAACTCAGTAATAAAAATCAAATAACCTAATTAAAAATGAGTAAAGGATCTGAATAGACATTTCTCCAAAGAATATATAAAAATGGCCAATAGCACATAAGAGGATGTTTAATATCATAAATCATTCAGTTCAGTTCAATTCAGTCACTCAGTCTTGTCCGACACTTTGCAACCCCATGAACCACAGCACGCCAGGCCTCCCTGTCCATCACCAACTCCTGGAGTTTACCCAAACTCATCTCCATCGAGTCGGTGTTGCCATCCAGCCATCTCATCCTCTGTCGTCCCCTTCTCCTCCTGCCCCCAATCCCTCCCAGCATCAGGGTCTTTTCCAATGAGTCAACTCTTCGCATGAGGTAGCCAAAGTATTGGAGTTTCAACTTCAATATCAGTCCCTCCAATGAACACCCAGGACTGATCTCCTTTAGGATGGGCTGGTTGGATCTCCTTGCAGTCCAAGGGACTCTCAAGAGTCTTCTCCAACACCACAGTTCAGAAACATCAATTCTTCAGCACTCAGCTTTCTTCACAGAATCATTAGGGAAATGCAAATCAAAATCACAGTGAGATACCACTTTATACCCACTGGGATGAACATTTAAAAAATGGAAAATAACAAGTTTTGGTAAGAATGTGAAGAAACCGGAACCCTCTTACACTACTGGTGGGTCTGTGGTGCAGCTCCTCAAAATGTTAAACATACTGCTACCATCTGACCCAGCAATTCCACTCCTAAGTACACACCAAAGGGGAATGAAAACATACAGCCGTATAAAAACTTGTACATGAATGGTCACAGCAGCATTATTCATAGTAGGCAAAAAGTGGAAACAACGCAAATGTTCATCAGTGAATAAATACAAAGTGATTGACATACAATAGAATATTATTCAACAACAACAAAGGGAAGTACTAATACACGCTACAGCATGGGTGAAGCTGGAAAACATGATGGTAACTAACAGAAGCCGGTCTCCAAAAAAATAACACACATCATATGATTTCACATTTATGTGAAATATCCAGAATAGGCAAATCTATAAAGAGAGAAAGTGGTTTCCAAGGACTGGGAGGGTTGAGAGAAAATGAGATATGGCTGCTAATGGGTATGGGGTTTCTTTTTTGGGGATAACAAAGGTGTTCTAAAATTTATTGTAGTCATAACTGCACAAGTTTGTAAATTTACCCAAAAGCACTGAACTGTACACTTTGAAGATATGCTATGGGAATTGTATCTCAATAAGGCTGTTATAAAAAAAAAAATCTTTTATGGAGGGATTTCAAAACCTGGCCTGTGTCAGAGAAAATATTTGGAAAGAAGAGTGATGGAAAATTACTCAGTAGTCAGATCCTTCTTTGCCTGTAAAGTGCACTGCAGAAAGGCATGGTCTCCAAAACAATAGGGGACCCCAAAATACATGATAGCAAAAAGAAAACTTTCATTTCTGTTAAAGTGAAAATACTTTTTGAGAGGAACGTGGGGACATAGTTGTATATGACTTATCAACCTCTTTCTTGTAGTGAGAAGGTCAAAGGAGAGAAGCAGTCGTTCTGATGCCCTCAGGTGGGTAGAAAGACATGGATGGATGCTGAAGCCAGGGAGAAAACCCTATCTGAGCCAACACAGAGACAGATGAGGCTGGGAGGGAGGACCAAAGCAGAAAGCTGGTACATAATCCCTATAGAGAACGGGAGGCCTTCCCCAGTGGTCCAGCGGTTAACACCTGCCAATGCAGGGTCCCAGGTTGGATCCCTGGTCTAGGAGGACCACAGGCCAAGGGGAAGTTAAGCCCACAGGTCACAGCAACTGAGCTTACGTGCCTAGAGCCCATGTTCCACAACGAGAGACACCACTGAAATAAGAAGCCCACGCGTGGCAACTACGGAATAGCAACCACTCCCCACAACTAGAGAAGGCCCACATGCGGCAACAAAGACCCATCACAGTCAAAAAGAAAATAAAAAGAAAGAAAATGGAAAATGTAAGAAACGTTTGAGAGTTTTGCATCACTGAACAGTTAATAGAAGTTACCTCTGAGGAATGGTTCAGAGTAGAAGTTATTGTATTTTTCTTCCTTGTAATTAAAATTTTTTTAAATGAACATGCATTTGTTCATTGTAAATACGTGTAAATACTTTGTGATCAACAATATAAGAAAGAAATGGTTTGCTTTAACAAGTGTGAGCATGACTATTTAAATGAGAAAAAGATCAGGAAGAGAACCATGAGTAAAAGGAGGAAGAAACTGGAGAGAAAAGGAACAAAGGGCAATGGACAAAACTCACCACCAAAACGGCATTGGGAAAGGGAAGTAAATACATTATTAATTCAAGCTTTTCAAAAACCAGTTGCAGAAGTGTTTCTGCAGCACAGGATAACTAATAAAGCCTATGCCCACGATTTTGTACTTGCCTATTTCAGTGATTTTCTCAAGGTCAAGTAATTAAAGGTCATCTAGAATTTTAGGAAAAGAAAATTGTAATAAATAGGTTGGAATGTTGAAAGCCAGGCTAATATTTTAGTTTCTTCTGTAGACAATGAGGATTTCCTGATGAATTTTGAGCAAGTGAAATTGTGTTTGGTGGTGATATATATCAATGGTTCCCAAACCTGGCTATGCATCAAAAATCATAGAGTTAGCCTGAAAGAATATAGAGATCTTTGGGACCTATCATATTTCTTACTTAATACATTTGGGCTAAGGTCCAAAAATCTATATTTATAAACCTCATGTATTTCTGATGGTCTATCATATTTAAGAGTGGATGGAAATATAGGATAGATTCAGTTCAGTTCAATTCAGTCATTTACTAGTGTCTGACTCTTTGTGACCTTAGGGACTGCAGCACACCATCACCAACTCCCGGAGTTTACTCAAACTCATGTCCATTGAGTTGGTGATGCCATCCAACCATTTCATCCTCTGTCGTCACCTTCTCCTCCCGCCTTCAATCTTTCCCAGCATCAGGATCTTTTCCAATGAGTCACTTCTTTGCATCAGATGGCCAAAGTATTGGAGTTTCAGCCTCAGCATCAGTCCTTCCAATGAATATTCAGGACTGATTTCCTTTAGGATGGACTGGTTGGATCTCCCTGCAGTCCAAGGGACCCTCAAGAGTCTTCTCCAACACCACAGTTCAAAATCATCAATTCTTCAGTGCTCAGCTTTCTTTATAGTCCAACTCTCACATCCATACATGACTACTAGAAAAACTGTAGCCTTGACTAGATGGACCTTTGTTGGCAAAGTAATGTCTCTGCTTTTTAATATGCTGTCTAGGTTGGTCATAACTTTTCTTCCAAGGAGTAAGTGTCTTTTAATTTCGTGGCTACAGTCACCTTCCGCAGTGATTTTGGAGCCTCCAAAAACAAAGTCTGTCACTGTTTCCACTGTATCCCCATCTATTTCCCCTGAAGTGATGGAACCGGATGCCATGATCTCAGTTTTCTGAATGTTGAGTTTTAAACCAACTTTTTCACTCTCTTCTTAGCTTTCTGCCATAAGGGTGGTGTCATCTGCATATCTGAGGTGATTGAGATTTCTCCCGGCAATCTTGATTTCAGCTTGTGCTTCATCCAGCCCAGCATTTCTCATGATGTACTCTGCATATAAATTAAATAAGCAGGGTGACAATATACATCCTTGATGTACTCCTTTCCCTATTTGGAACCAGACTGTTGTTCCATGTCCAGTTCTAACTGTTCCGTCCTGACCTGCATACAGATTTCTCAAAAGGCAGGTCAGATGGTCTGGTATTCCCATCTCTTTCAGAATTTTCCACAGTTTGGGTGATCCACACACTCAAAGGCTTTGGCATAGTCAATAAAGGAGAAATAGATGTTTCTCTGGAACTCTTTTGCTTTTTTGAGATCCAGCAGATGTTGGCAATTTGATCTCTGGTTCCTCTGCCTTTTCTGAATCCAGCTTGAACATCTGGAAATTTATGGTTCATGTACTGTTGAAGCCTGGCTTGGAGAATTTTGAGCATTACTTTACTAGCATGTGAGACGAGTGCAGTTGTGTGGTAGTTTGAGCATTCTTTGACATTGCCTTTCTTTGGGATTGGAGTGAAAACTGACCTTTTCCAGTCCTGTGGCCCTGCTGAGTTTTCCAAATTTGCTGGCATATTGAGTGCAGCACTTTCACAGCATCATATTTTAGGATTTGGAATAACTCAACTGGAATTCCATCACCTCCACTAGCTTTGTTCATAGTGACGCTTCCTAAGATCCACTTGACTTCGCATTCCAGGTGTCTGGCTCTAGGTGAGTGATCATAGGATAGATTAAGGTGCAGGAAATAATGCAAACAGGGAGACAGATAGAAGGTTTCTGGAAAAGTTCTGATACAGAATACTGGAGCACTGAACTGGAATATAATAGGAAAAAAATCAATATGACCATAACTGGGGGCTTCCCAGATTGCACAGAGATAAAAACATCTCCTGCAAGTGCAGGAAACACGGGAGACATGGGTTCAATCCCAAGGTAGGGAAGATCCTCTGGAGAAGGAAGTGGCAACCCACTCCAGTATTCTTGCCTGGAAAAGTCCACAGACAGAGGAGCCTGGCAGGCTACAGTCCATTGGATCACAAAGAATGAGATACAACTGAGCACGCACACACAAGAAGGTGGAATCCATCCGGTTTAGTGAGTGCTGGACTGTACATCCCATGAGGCAAACATCAGCCTGTTTTACTGACTGCTATGTATTTCAGAGGAGAAGGCAATGGCACCCCACTCCAGTACTCTTGCCCGGAAAATCCCATGGACGGAGGAGCCTGGTAGGCTGCAGTCCATGGGGTCGCTAAGAGTCAGACACGAGTGAGCAACTTCACTTTCACTTTTCACTTTCCTGCATTGGTGGAGAAGGAAATGGCAACCCACTCCCATGTTCTTGCCTGGAGAATCCCAGGGATGGCAGAGCCTGGTGGGCTACCGTCTATGGGATCGCACAGAGTCAGACACGACTGAAGTGACTTAGCAGCAGCAGCAACAGCAGCATGTATTTCAGAACCTTACAGAGTGTACCTGCTGTAGTAAGGGCTCAATAATATTGATATTAACTGAATGAGTGAATTAAAAAGAGAACATCAAAATGGATCCAAGTAACACTACTGGTACAGACATTTAGGAAAGCTGGTTTCAGGAAAAATAATGGGGCAGACTTTCCACAGTTGAGTCAGAACCATTAGATATTCAATGCTTTAGAATGATGGGGCCACTTGTGCCTACACCACGCTAGAGCACTGTGGCTAGGATAGTACCAGGAAGAAGAATTCTGAAGAATATTTTCACTTGTCCAAAGCCTCTAGATAACTGTCTACAATATTGGGCTCTGTGAGACATTCAACTGTGTCATCAGGTCTTGCTGTGTTCTCTGACTGCAGGTGGGAGGTTCCCAACTAGGTGGTTTTCTACATCTCCCTCTTTACAGGTTTCAATTAGGTCAGCTCCTCCCACACCTCCAGTGTGCATCCATGAAGGATTTCGTACACATTCACCCACTCATCTGACTACACCTTAGCTCCTCTCATTTCAAGTGCCCTTTTGCATCTGCCACAGTCCTCTCCTTCACAACCCTCAACCCCAACCACCACAGTCTGATCCTGTATTTACTTGGCCCTTGACCTGAAAGGGTTCTGCTTCCTTTTCACAAAGGTTTTGGAGCTTCTGCTGGCTGGACCCTGATAATTCTCTCAGAAATAGTTTTTGTGCTTTCATTCTGCCTCTCTCTGTTCCTGGCCACCCTGGACATCAGCTTCCAGGCTGGGACCCCACTAAACTTTCTTCATTCTCCCCCAAAAGAGGGTAAAAAAAGCATGTAACTGCTTTGAAAAAGAAATGGGACATTTCCATGCTCCTTATAAGAGGAATAAAGACCTAAACTAGACCTTTGGTCCATTTCCATTTAGGTTGAAGCATACATGGGTATGATTATAGATCAAATAGAATGTCACCTTTCCTATGTAATCTTTTGTTTGTTCAGTAGCTCAGTCATGTCTAACTCTTTGTGACCCCATGGACTGCAGTACGCTGTTTCCCTGTCCAGCACTATCTCCCAGAGCTTGTTCAAACTCATATCCATTGAGTCAGTGACGCCATCCAACCATCTCATCCTC
Organism: Bos javanicus; assembly: GCF_032452875.1. Lineage (NCBI taxonomy): Eukaryota > Metazoa > Chordata > Mammalia > Artiodactyla > Bovidae > Bos > Bos javanicus. Next base: position 30,214,388 of record NC_083878.1, on the reverse strand, counting down.
TGTCATCCCCTTCTCCTCCTGCCTTCAATCTTTCTCAGCATCAGGGTCTTTTCTAATGAGTCAGCTCTTCACATCAGGTGGTCAAAGTATTGGAGCTTCAACCTCAGCATCAGTCCTTCCAATGCAAATCAAAGGATTGAGTTCCTTTAGGATTGACTGGTGTGATCTCCTTGCAGTCCAAGGGACTCTCAAAAGTCTTCTCCAACACTACAGCTCAAAACCATCAATTCTTCAGCATTCAGCCTTCATGGTCCAACTCTCACATCCATGGAACCTTAGAAATTGCTTTAAAAAGGTTTTAATAAGTTAAAATTAAAAGGACCAACCCACCACCCAGGTATCATATTACATTGGAATTAGCTGTGTGGCATCTGGTCCCATCACTTCATGGCAAATAGATGGGGAAACAGTGGAAACAGTGTCGGACTTTATTTTGGGGGGCTCCAAAATCACTGCAGATGGTGACTGCAGCCATGAAATTAAAAGACGCTTACTCCTTGGAAGAAAAGTTATGACCAACCTAGATAGCATATTGAAAAGCAGAGACATTACTTTGCCAACAAAGGTCCGTCTAGTCTAGGCTATGGTTTTTCCAGTGGTCATGTATGGATGTGAAAGTTGGACTGTGAAGAAAGCTGAACGCCAAAGAATTGATGTTTTTGAACTGTGGTGTTGGAGAAGACTCTTGAGAGTCCCTTGGACTACAAGGAGATCCAACCAGTCCATTCTGAAGGAGATCAGCCCTGGAATTTCTTTAGAAGGAATGATGCTAAAGCTGAAAGTCCAGTACTTTGGCCACCTCATGCGAAGAGTTGACTCATTGGAAAAGACTCTGATGCTGGGAGAGATTGGGGGCAGGAGGAGAAGGTGACGACAGAGGATGAGATGGTTGGATGGCACCACTGACTCGATGGACGTGAGTCTCAGTGAACTCCGGGAGTTGGTGATGGACAGGGAGCCCCGGCATGCTGCGATTCATGGGGTCGCAAAGAGTCGGACACGACTGAGTGACTGAACTGAACTGAACTGAAGTCATTTCACTTTAAATAAGATTGATTTTGCTAAATGATGAACACCATCCCTTCTAACATTCTTTGATCTAGTAAATGTATACCTTTGTTTCTGATCCCTCTCTCTGAAGTGGAAGAGAGGTTGAGATAGGGTATATGGACCCACAAACATTGGGGAGAAACACAGGAGTGACACGGAGGTTAAATAGTCAAGCCAGGCTGGAGTGGCTTACCTGAAAAGAGTCTTCATAGCTATGGACAACTGATGAAGCCAAAGTCTGCAGGAGCCAAAGTCTTACAGATGAATGAAGGTCAGAGGATTTGGGTATGTGACGGCCATGAGTAGTGGAGTCAGTACAAAATGAGAAGTGATATGGGGAAATTCCAGGTAGATAGGCTTTACCCTGAATTTCTATCCCCTGTTTTTATAGGTAGTCATTCCCACTAAAGGGGGCCAGGATGGAACAAGGCTTTCTGAGGTCCAATCTTGGCTGCCTTGGCTGCATCCAAGGATTTATTGAGTACCTAGAGGTTGATGAAAAGTAATTACAGTTTTGGAGTGTGAATTTTAAATCATTATATCTAGGCACAAACACATCTTTATTAAACAAAATAGGAACCATTACAATCAACACATTTTTGCCAATGAGAAATGTTTGTTTATTCTGTAGCATAAAAATCCATGTTTCAGGATTCAACAAACCCTTAAAAAGTATTTTCTGCCTCCTGATGGTTGTGAAAGCATTTTCCCTGAAAAAGGTAGTAGAGATACTTAAAGAAGTGGTAGTTGGTTGGTGAGAAGTCAGGTGAATGTGGCAGATGAGGCAAAACTTCATAGTCCATTTGTTCAACTTTCGAAGTGTTGATTCTTTAATGTGGTCAGACATTGTCGTGGAGAAGAACTGGGCCCATGCTGTTGACCAATGCAGGCTGCAGTTGTTGCATTTTTTGGTGCATCTAATCAATTTGCTAAGCATACTTTCTCAGATGTAAAGATTTTGCCAGGATTCCTAAAGCTGTAGTGGAACAGACTGGCAGCAGCCCACCAAACAGTGACCATGACCACTTTTTGGTGCAAGTTTGGCTTTGGGAAGTGCTTTGGAGCTTCTTATCAGTCCAACAACTGAGCTGTCAAATAAAATCCACTTTTCGTCGCATGCCACAATCTGATCAAGAAATGGTTTGTTGTTGTTGCATAGAATAAGAGAAGGTGATACTTCAAAATGACAATTTTTAAATTTGCAGTCAGCTCATGAGGCACCCACTTATTGAGCTTTTTCACCTTTCAAATGCCGAATGACCATAGAATGGTTGACATTGAGTTCTTTAGCAACTTCTCTTGAGGTCCAGAGAACCACTTTTGATGAGCCTCTCAATTGGTCGTTGTCAACGTGGAAGCCCAGCCACTGTGCTCCTCACCTTCAAGGCTCTCATCTGCTTTGCAGAACTTCTTGAACCACCACTGTACTATATGTTCATTAGCAGTTCCTGGGCCAAGTGCATTGCTGATGTTGCAATTTTTCTCCACTGTTTTATGTCCCATTTTGAACTTGAATAAGAAAATCACTCAAATTTGCTTTTTGTCTAACATTATTTCCCTAGCCTAAATACATATAAAATAAACAGAAAGTAATATCATTAGCAAGAAACATAAAATGAGAAATGCACATTAAAATGATATATAACATAGCCACATTTATTTAAGACTGTATTCCAATATCAAATAGCAAGATTCAATGGCGTAAAACCACAATTACTTTTGCACCAACCTTACACTCTACTCTCTGATTTCCCTTCCCCAACTCCCATCCCCAGAGAAGCAACATTCTGCCAGACTGATGGACTTGGAGACATTCTCCCATTGTCTCAACTAGCTGATTCTGAATAAAGGATCTACATTTCCAGTTATCAAAGGGAACAATGGGTGATGCCATTTAAAGAAAGGGAGAGGGTAATGTGTGTTTGTGAAACCAAGGAGCCAGGCACCATTTTATCAGGAGTGCAAATTTCTGGGTCTTCACAGAGGTGAGGGTGTCAGGATGTACAGGATGTCACGTTGTACTCTGCCCTTTCCATTCTCCAGCTGTAGAGAGCACTGTCACTTAGGAAGATGAGTTTTTATTATAAGGATTGTTTGCCTATTTCAAACTATTTTTTCCCTCTTGGCTCTGATTTCTCATTCTTTGACTTTTAAAATCAACTCTAAAGAACACTTTTTGAAAAGTCAGGCTGTTGTCAACTTTTACTATTACAAACATGATCATGACAAACAGCTTTATACATACATCTTTGTATATTTGTTCAATTATTTCCTGAGGATAAATTCCTAGAAGTAAAATTGCTGAATCAAAAGAAGTAGATGCTTGGGAGGAATTTAGTAAAATTTACTAAATTACCCTCCAGAAATATAACAATATTCATGTCATCAACTGATTATGACAGTATCCTTTTTCTGTATGCAACAAACATTTTCAAATCTTTGCTAATCTGAAGGTTAAAAATATATCTCCTTCTTGAATTAATTTCGTTTTCAGCTACCAAAGATTTTTTTGTTGTTACTTAGGTTTATTTGCTACTTTAATTTCTCCTTTTTGTGAGTTTCCTTTTTATGTTCTTTGTCTATTTTTCTATCACAACATTTAGCTTTATCTTATTTATTAAGCTCAGTCATGTCTGACTCTTATACTACCCCATTGACTATAGCCCTCCAGGCTCCTCTGTCCATGGGATTCTCCAGGAAAGAATACTGGAATGGGTTGCCAATTCCTTCTCCAGGGGATCTTCCTGATCCAGGGATAGAACATGGGTCTTCCACATTGCAAGCAGATTCTTTACCATCTGAGCCACCAGGGAAGCCCTTATTTATTAATAAGAGGTCTTTATCTGTTAAGACTATTAACTGTTTGTACACCATTGCAAGTGTCCCTCCAGTTTGTCCTTTCTCTCTCTCTCTCTCTTTTTTTTTCTAATTTTTCCCCTGATTAACAACATTCTCTCTTGTTCCATCCAGGTTATCAAATTTGGCTTGGAAAAAAACCAACCTAGAAAATCACAGATCTCATAATGGAGTTTCATTATTTGCTGATTCATTTCCTACTGCCACTTCTCCAGGACCTTCCACTCTTGCTCTGAAAAATACAAGGTCACGTCATCAAGCATCATGGTTATCAGAATAGACCATAGCACTTCACGGTCCCACCAGCCCCAGCCCCGCAGTGCCCACTGTCCTGGAAGCTCCCTGGACCTTCCCTGCCCCTTGGCCTCCCATTCTGCCAGACCCTTGTCCTTTGTGAGTTTTTTTTAACGTAGTGAAAACTTTTACATTTAGAATTAGTCAGCTGGACTCAGTTTAGATGATCCCAGTTTTGTTGGCAACATTCAAAGCATCATAGTCTGGAGGCAGCTGAACCTATGCCTTCTCCTCTCCATCAGATCTGATCAGGGTGTTGTCCTTTGCCATGCCAATGTCATAGAGCTTCTTCACAGCCTGTTTGGTTTGGTGCTTGTTGGCCTCAACAGCCACAGTGAACTCCAGTGCGTTGCTGTCCTCTGTTTCCTTCATGGTTGACTCTGTGGTGAGTAGGAACTTGATGATGGCATAGTGGTCAAGCTTCTTCTCCTAGGGGCGCTCTTCAGAGGATGTTTGGGCTGCCTCCTGAACCACAGTGTTTTGAACCATGGGAAGGTGGGTGACGTCTGGATCTTTTTTTGTTTCTGGCTGTGGACACCTTTCAACACTGCTTTCTTGGCCTCAGAGCCTTTGCTTTGGCTTCAGCTTTGGGAGAGTCAGGGGCTTCCTTCTTTGTCTTTGGTGCCATCTTTGTGAAAAGGCCTGTCCTTTGTGCTTATCATTGTTTGTAGCATTGACTTTGCTTTGTCTTTCTTGATCATACAAAATTTTATTATTATTATTATTATTATTATCATTTGTGGCACTGTTGCTCAGCTTTTGGGATCTTAGTTCCCTGACCAGTGATCGAAACTGCACCCTGGCAGTGAAAGCACCAAGTCCTAACCACTGGAACAGCAAGGAATTCCCAAAATTTTATTATTTTTGTTTAGACAAATCTATCTGATACTTGCCTTTAGAAGAAAAATTCCTGAAAGAAGCCAGAGGGGGAAAAAACCACCTTAATTATAGGGAACAAAGATATGAATTACATCAGACTTCTCTTTAGAAACCATACAAGCAAGAGATTAGAGTGAACTATTTAGTGTTGAACCAAAAAAGCTACCAAACTAGATAGCTGTATCCAGTTAAATTATCTTTCAAAAGTGAAGGAGAAATAAAGACTTTTTCAGGCAAATAAAAGCAAAGGAACTTGTCACCAGTCATCCTGCCCTTATGAGAAATGGTAAAAGAGATTCTTCCAAGAGAAGAATGTATAGATCATATATCTGCTGCTGCTGCTGCTAAGTCACTTCAGTCGTAGCTGACTCTGTGCAACCCCATAGACAGCAGCCCACCAGGATCCACCATCCCTGGGATTCTCCAGGCAAGAACACTGGAGTGGGTTGCCATTTCCTTCTCCAATGCGTGAAAGTGAAAAGTGAAAGTGAAGTCGCTCAGTCATGTCAGACTCTTAGCAACCCCATGGACTGCAGCCTACCAGGCTCCTCCGTCCATGGGATTTTCCAGGCAAGAATACTGGAATGGGTTGCCATTGCCTTCTCCAGATCATATATCTAGACCTGTAGAAAATACATATTAGAAACTCAGATCGACATCTGAAGAAAGATGAATATTAGAGAGAAGAAACTAATGAAAGTAAAATAAAACTTTATATTTTTGTTATTCTTAATTGGTCTAATAGATAACTGCCTGTCCAAAAATAACAGTAGCAATAATGTATTGGTTGATTATAGCTTATGAATAAGTGAAATGAATGACAGCAATGTTACAAGGGACAAGAGGGGAAATTGGGAATCCTCTGTTATAAGGCACATGTCCTACCTATGAAGCAGTATAAATAGACTTACATTAGTTGTAAAGAAGTATAATCAATGGGCCAAGAAAAAATGGAATAATATAAAATGCTCAATTAAAAACAGAGAAGGCAGGATGGGAGGAAGCAGGGCAGTGTGAGGTCACTTCACTTCCTGTGTGCAGGGTGGCTTCCTGCGCTCCCACCCTTGTTCTCTTGTGTGAATAAGAGAAGACTGCCACCCTTGTGTGTCTCACGCAGGCCCCTGGAAGGGTCTGTCCCAGTTGGCTCTGCCTTACCACTGCAGTCACTCCCCCTGGCTAAAATTGACATCTGAAGACATGAAGAAGCAGATCTACAACCTGGCCAAGAAAGGCCTGCCTCAGAGTGATCCTGAGATGCTCACATTGCCTGTGGCAGGCAATAAAATCTTGAGAATTCTAAAGTTCAAAGGACTTCCTCCTGATCTTCCTGAGGATCTCTAGCATTGAATTAAGAAATTGTTGCTGTTCGAGAGTACCGTCAGAAGAATAGAAAGGATAAAGATGCTACATTCCTGTTGATTCTGATCGAGAACTGCATTCACAGGTTCACGCAACATTGTAAGACCAAAACAGTCCTTCCCTCACCCCGCCCCCAAGCAATTTGGAAATCCTAGTCATCCACAGCCCCTGCTCTGGTTGCACAAATTTGTCTATGTACTCCAGCAATAAAATTATTGTTTAACCAGGAAAAAAAAAAACAGATAAGGCAGAAAAAGAGGGGAAGATAAGAAACAAGGAACAATGCAATGACTAGAAAACAGTTGCAAATATGATAGATATGAATAAATTATATCAATAATCATTTCAAATGTGAAAGGTCTAAATACACCAATTAAAAAATAGAAATTGAGGGAGTGTATAAAAACCATGTTGCTTTTAAGGAGCCTACTTTAAATGTAAAGACACATACAGATTGAAAGTAAAGAGGTAGAGACATACATGGGCTTCCCTTGTGGCTCAGCTGGTAAAGAATCCGCCTGCAATGGAGGAGACCTGGGTTTGATCCCTGGGTTGGAATATCCCCTGGAGAAGGGAACAGCTACCCACTCCAGTATTCTGGCCTGGAGAATTCCATGGACTAAATAATCCATGGGGTCGCAAAGAGTCGGACACTACTGATTGACTTACACTTTGACTTTTAGAGACATAAATACCATGGTAACACTAACCTAAAGAATACTGGAGTAGCTGTATTAATTTCAGACAAAGCTGACTTCAGAAAGAGGAAAATTAACATGGTGTTATCACTAATATTAACACTAATATTATTTTATAAATATCAATAGCAAGGAGAATTATTAATGATAAAGGGGTCAAGTCTCCAAGGAAACAACAATTCTGAATGTGTATCTGCTTAACAATAGAGCATCAAGATATGTGAAGCAAAAACTGACAGAATGCAAGGAGAAGTAGAGGAAGCCATTATTATAGTTAAAGATATGAACACTCTCTATTAGTAACTGACAAATCCAACAGACAGAAAATCAGTAAGAATACAGTTGAACTAAACAGCATTATTAATCAACTGGAGTTAACTGACAGTTATAGATTTATTTATCCAAAAACAGCAGAATACACACATTCTCCTCAAGCTTACATGGGATATTCACTAAGATAGCCCACATTCGGTGCCATAAAACACACATTAACAAATTTAAAAGAATAGAAATCCCACAAAGTATTCTCTCACACCACAATGGAATTAAGCCAAAAATCAATAACAGAAAAATAAATGGAAATCTCAAAATATTTGGAAATTAAACCACATACTTCTAAATAACACATCAAAGAATATCTCTAAAAATCCTTAAATATTTTGAACTAAATGAAAATATAACTTAACAAAATCCATGGGATGCAGTGAAAGTATGGTGTGTGTATGTGTGTTAGTTGCTCAGTCGTGTCCGAGCAAACTTTGTGACCCCACAAACGGTAACCCATCAGGCTTCTCTGTCCATGGAATTCTCCAGGCAAGAACACTGAAGTGGATTGCCATTCCTTTCTCTGAGAGCAATGGTAAGAGAGAAATTTATAGCACTGAATTCGTATTTTAGAAATGGAGAAAGATTTAAAGATAATAGACTAAGCCTCCAATTTAGGACAGAGAAAGAAAAATAATATAAACCTAAAGGTAGCAGACTACATTAGGGCAGATATCAATGAAACTGAAGACAGGAAAATAATAGACAAAATCAGTGAAACCAAAACCTGGTTCTTTGAAAAGATCAATATTTTCCATTGGATCTCCAAAGTAGACATACCAATGGCCAGCAGGCACATGAAAAGATACTCAACATATCTACTTATTAGAGAAATGTGAATCAAAACTACAATGAGATATGACTCACACCAGTCAGAATGGCCATTATTATAAAGTCTATAAATAATAAATGCTGGAGAGGGTGTGGAGAAAAGGAATTCAATTACATAGTTGGTGGGAATTTAAATTGGTGCAGCCACTATGGGGAACGGTATGGAGGTTCCTTAAAAAACTGAAAATAGAGTTATCATATGATCCTACAGTCCCCCAGAGGAGGGCATGGCAATGCACTCCAGTATTCTTGCCTGGAGCATCCCCATGGACAGAGGAGCCTTGCGGGCTACATTCCATGGGCTCACAAAGAGTTGGACATGATTGAGCGGATAAGCACAGCATCTACAATCTCACTACTAGCCCTATATCTGGAGAACAGTCTAATTTGAAAAGACATATGCACCCCAACGTTCATAGCAGCACTATTTACAATAGCCAAGACACGGAAGCAACCTAAGTATCCATCAACAGATGAATGAAGAAAGATGTCATATGTGTATGTACACCACTGCTGCTGCTTATTCACTTCAGTCATGCCCGACTCTGTGTGACACTATGGACTGCAGCTCGGCAGGCTCTTCTGTCCATGGGATTCTCTAGGCAAGAGTACTGGAGTGGGTTGCCATGCCTTCCTCAGGAGATCTTCCCGACCCAGGAATCAAACCCATGTCTCCTGCATTGCAGGCAGATTCTTTACCGCTGAGCCACTAGGGAAGCCTGTGTATATGCATACATATATATATGTGTTTATCTATATACTATATTATGTAATATATATAAATTAGGACTTTAGTATTAACATATACACACTAGTATATATAATGCAGATTAGCAACAAGGATCTACTGTAGAGCACAGGGAACTACATTCAATGTCTTATAATAAGATTTAATGGAAAGGAATCTGAAAAAGAATATATATATATATATATTCAATCACATATATAATTGAATCATTTTGGTGTACACCTGAAACTAATATAACATTGCAAATTCACTATACTTCAAAATTTTTAAATAGTTAAAAATATATATTTGCCTTTGGAATATTTCTTTTTTAAACTGTCCTGACTCTTTACCAAAGGACAATTTATATACAATAAACTGACCCATTATAAGTGTACATTTGTATCAGTACTTCCAATAGAATTTGTACATGGTAGAAATATCCTACAATATGCAAAATCCAATCAGTGGCACTAACTACCCCAAATATGGCTAGTGTGATCTAGAAAATATAAAATATATTTTTAAATTTTCTAATATTTTTATTGAGGTAAAATTTATGTTATGTAAATTTTGCCATTTTACCATTTTAAAGTGTATAATTCACTGGTATTTGTTACCTTCACAGTGTTACACAACCATCTGTATCAAATTTCAAAACATTTCATTACCCAAAAAGGAAACTCCACACCCGTCGAGCAGTAACTTCCCATATCCCCTTCCCCCATACCCTGGCAATCTGTAATCTGCTTTCTGTTTCTTTGGCTTTGCCTATTCTGGATATCTCATATAAATGGAATGCTGTAATACGTAGATCTTTGTTATCTGATTTCTTTAACTTAGCATAACGTTTTCACGGTTCATCCATGTAGTAAGTAGCTTGTGCAAGTATGCCATTCTTTTTTGCAAATCCATAGATGGTAGCCCATCAGGATCCTCCATCCATGGAATTCTCCAGGCAAGAATACTAGAGTAGGTTGCCATTCCCTTCTCCAGGGGATCTTCCTGACCCAAGGATCAAACTCAGGTCTCATTGCATTGCAGGCAGATTCTTTATCGTCTGAGCCACCAGGGAAGCTCTTTTATAGATATACCACAGTTTTTTTATTTGTTCATCGGTTGATGGACATTTGGGTTGTTCTTACCTTTTGGTTAAAGGCATTAAAGATAAATAGTGCTGGTGTGAAAATTCATACCAACTTTTGTTTGAATATCTATCTTCAGTTCTTTTGGATATATATCTAGAAGTGGAATTGCTCGGACCTGGTAATTCTGTTGCTGTTGTTGTTCAGTCCCTGACTCTTTGTGACCCATGAACTGCAGAACACCGGGCTTCCCTGTCCTTCACTATCTCCCTGAATTTGCTCAAACTCATATCCAGTGATATGAGTCATATGTGATGTCAGTGATGCCATCCAATCATCTCATTCTCTGTCATCCCCTTCTCCTCTTGCCCTCAATTTTCCCCAGAATCAGGATCTTTTCCAGGGAGTCGGCTCTTCACATCAAGTGGCCAAAGTATTTGAGCATCACTCCTTCCAATGAATATTCAGGGTTGACTTCCTTTAGGATTGACTGGTTTGATCTCCATGTGGTCCAAGGCACTCTCAAGAGTCTCCTACAGCACCGCTAATCGCTAATTGAAAGCATCGATTCTTCAGCACTGAGCCTTCTTGATGGTCCAACTCACATCCGTACATGACTACTGGAAAACCCATAGCTTTGACTGTATGGACCTTTGTTGGCAAAGTGATGTCTCTGCTTTCTAATACGCTGTCTTGGTGCTAATTTTATGTTTAACTTTTTAAGAAACTGCCGACATGTTTTTCATTGCAACTCTACTACTTTACATTCCCATGAGCAATGTATACTGCAAAGTTTCCAATTTCCCTACATCCTCATCAACACTTTTCCTTTTCTTTTCTTTAAATTGTAGCCATCCTAGGAGTATGCAGTAGCATCTTACTGCGGTCCTGATTTGCATTTCTCTGATGACTAATGATGTTGAGCATCTCTCATGTGCTTATTGGCCATTTGTATGTCATCTTTGAAGAAATACCTATTTGGTTCTTTGCCCATTTTGGAATTGTTTGTCTTTTTGTTATTGAATTGCAAGAATTCTTTACAAGTTCTGGATATTCCTTATCAAACATATGATTGGCAAATATTTTCTCCCATTTTGTTGTTTTTTGTTTTTTTACTTTTGATGGAGTCCTTTGATTCACAAACATTTTTTATTTTTATGCCAAATTTATCTATTTTTTGGCTGTGCCATGTGGCTTGTGAGATCTTATTTCCCCAACCAGGGATCCAACCCAGCCCCTTGGCAGTGAAAGTCCAGAGTCCTAACCACTGGACTGACAGGAAACTCCCTTGTTATTTGTGCTTTTGATGTCAGATCTCAAATTCTATTGCTAAATCAAAGATTATGAAGATTTACTCATAAGTTTTTTTCTAAGTGTTTTATAATTTTAGTGCTTACACTTAGGTTTTTGGTTTATTTTGAGTTAATATTTGTATATGATATAAAGAAGGGATCTAGCTTCACTGTTTTGCATGTGTCTATCCAGTCATCTGAGAACAATTTGTTGACAAAAATCTTTCCTTGTTGAATGGTCTTGGCACCATTTAATTAACCACAAACTTATAGGTTTATTTCTGGACACTCAATTCTATTCCTCTGAATAATACAACTTTAATCAATTTAAATTTAAATAGCCATATGTGCCTAGTGGCTATCATATTAGAGAACACAAAATTAGATGAGTTTTAGTTAATTGATACAGTTGTGTAACCAACACCACAATCCATATTTAGAACACTTCCATGATAGGATTTTTTTTAAATTTTATGTTACTTCTTCTTTCCACATGATTTTTAGTTTTGCTTCAATCAAGTTTTTTTTTTTTTAACTTTACATAATTGTATTAGTTTTGCCAAATATCAAAATGAATCCGCCACAGGTATACATGTGTTCCCCATCCTGAACCCTCCTCCCTCCTCCCTCCCCATACCATCTGGGTCGTCCCAGTGCTCTAGCCCCAAGCATCCAGTATCGTGCATTGAACCTGGGCTGGCATCTCGTTTCATACATGATATTTTACATGTTTCAATGCCATTCTCCCAAATCTTCCCACCCTCTCCCTCTCCCACAGAGTCTACAAGACTGTTCTATACATCTGTGTCTCTTTTGCTGTCTTGTACACAGGGTTATTGTTACCATCTTTCTAAATTCCATATATATGCGTTAGTATACTGTATTGGTGTTTTTCCTTCTGGCTTACTTCACTCTGTATAATAGGCTCCAGTTTCATCCACCTCATTAGAACTGATTCAAATGTATTCTTTTTAATGGCTGAGTAATATTCCATTGTGTATATGTACCATAGCTTTCTTATCCATTCATCTGCTGATGGACATCTAGGTTGCTTCCATGTGCTGGCTATTATAAACAGTGCTGCAATGAACATTGGGGTACACGTGTCTCTTTTCCTTCTGGTTTCCTCAGTGTGTATGCCCAGCAGTGGGATTGCTGGATCATAAGGCAGTTCTATTTCCAGTTTTTTAAGGAATCTCCACACTGTTCTCCATAGTGGCTGTACTTGTTTGCATTCCCACCAACAGTGTAAGAGGGTTCCCTTTTCTCCACACCCTCTCCAGCATTTATTATTTGTAGACTTTTGGATCGCAGTCATTCTGACTGGTGTGAAATGGTACCTCATAGTGGTTTTGATTTGCATTTCTCTGATAATGAGTGATGTTGAGCATCTTTTCATGTGTTTGTTAGCCATCTGTATGTCTTCTTTGGAGAAATGTCTATTTAGTTCTTTGGCCCATTTTTTGACTGGATCATTTATTTTTCTGGAGTTGAGCTGTAGGAGTTGCTTGTATATTTTTGAGATGTTGTCAGTTGCTTCATTTGCTATTATTTTCTCCCATTCTGAAGGCTGTCTTTTCGCCTTGCTAATAGTTTCCTTTGATGTGCAGAAGCTTTTAAGGTTAATTAGGTCCCATTTGTTTATTTTTGCTTTTATTTCCAATATTCTGGGAGGTGGGTCATAGAGGATCCTGCTGTGATGTATGTCGGAGAGTGTTTTGCCTATGTTCTCCTCTAGGAGTTTTATAGTTTCTGGTCTTATGTTGAGATCTTTAATCCATTTTGAGTTTATTTTTGTGTATGGTGTTAGAAAGTGTTCTAGTTTCATTCTTTTACAAGTGGTTGACCAGATTTCCCAGCACCACTTGTTAAAGAGATTGTCTTTAATCCATTGTATATTCTTGCCTCCTTTGTCAAAGATAAGGTGTCCATATGTGCATGGATTTATCTCTGGGCTTTCTATTTTGTTCCATTGATCTATATTTCTGTCTTTGTGCCAGTACCATATTGTCTTGATAACTGTGGCTTTGTAGTAGAGCCTGAAGTCTTCAATCAAGTTTTGACTAGGATCCAGCTTTCAGGTGTGTGTGTGTGTGTGTGTGTGTGTGTGTGTGTGTGTTGTTAGTAGAATTCATAAAATTTTGGATTAACTTGTTGGCTACTTTTCCTTTTGACTGTTGATTGACATCAGGGCAAAAATAAAATGATAATTTTGCTTAAGAATGGAGGTCAGATGGAAAAAGGAAATTTGAGAGTAAAGGGCATATCCTGGTGAAGGTGATAGAGAGGACATTTGGAGCACAATGGACAAAGCTAAGGTCACTTTTCCAGGATCAGATCCGGAAGAGGGACGTTCCTCGAAGCCAAATCTCTCCTAGCCAGAGTTCTTTTGGTAAATGTTTAGTCTTTAAGGGATAAAATGTCCACTATTTCATATTTTTCCCTCTCTGACTCTGTTCCATTCTGAGATGGTGAACTGGCTTATAGAGGAGGAATATCACTTACATGACCACATGGCAGTGGAGGCATTATTTTGACCCTTATCATGTCCTCTGACTTCTCACTGGCCTTGGTTGTAGAGTGACTGAATCAGATAGTTTCCTTAGCTAGAGACAATGGAGGGAAAGCAAGTCCTGTCTGACTATTGTGGTTGATGTGCTGGCAACCGTAACTGGAACCCCATCACCACAACTAGGTGTTCTTGGTCCTAATATTCCCCACCTCTGGATCTCTCTTTATTCTATCCCCCATTCTTTCCTAGTCTGCTGAAGCGCCCAGCTCCTGGCCCTCTCGTCTACCACCCCTCCTCCCCCCACCCCCCCACATACTGGCACTGATGTCTTCTGGTCTTCTTCTCCTAGGGCAGCAACTTTTGGATAGAAGTATACTTTGCACTGTGTAAAAAATAGCATGGTCTGAGTTTTTCAGGTTAGCCATTGATGTGTAAAGTAATTTAGAAGGTCTTTTTTCATAACACCAGGCTTTCACCATAATTTTTCTTTTCTTTTTTGCTGGAGAAAAAATAACTGAGCAATTATTTTTTTTAAAGCAGATTCCCATCCATCTCCTGAAGCGCTGAAACCTATTCTACAGTGGATGGTAAGTCCCACGACAGCAAGATTTAGAAAATACAGAAATATGTATGACGATATTATATACATTCACACCCCATGTTAGACTCTCTTTTCCCCATACGCTTCATAAAAGAAAGACCTCATGAACCATTTTTATTTCTATATAGCTCCTAGAATAGTACTTGGCACAGAAGAAGGGTATACAAGTTTCCTGAGTGGATGGATAAATGAATGAGGTACAACTCCACCCTGCTTTAGTTCAGAATGACTAAATTTAGGTAGAAAATTATGCTGCTCATAAAAAAACTAAGCAGAAATGAGTTTCAAGTCACCTAATTGTTATGTTTGTTCATGCCACTATTTTCTGAGTACAGAATTAACTGTTTCATCTAGTTATCGATCAACGTTACATAAAGCTAATGCGAATACAAATAATTCTTCAATCCCTGCCCTCTCCAAGGGAACTGCTACACATATAATTAAAATGATCAGATAAATGTGTACCTGATGTGTGGATGTTTTTAGGGTGAAGAATTTCTGGATGAAAGGTTAATTTTAACTAACCAGACTTGGTCTTGCATATTACACATTTTCGTTAACATTGTTGCTGCCCAGAGAAAAATTTCCCTCTGTTGAGTTGCTGTGAGAATTCAGAATTTTTTTACTCTGAAAGTAATATGAACCTACTGTAGAAAAATTGAAAATTAACAAGAATTTTTATTAGAGGTTTTGGTGAGTGGGTGGTGAATGTACGCATATTTGGAGAAGCATTTTTTGCTACATCGGAAAGGTAGAGAGATTTGGAGGCCTGAGATGGGGAAGACCTGGAATTGTTGAAGCCAGAAACCAAGCTGTTTAGGTACCAGCTTATCTAGGTGCTGCCCAAGGAAGGACAACAAAAAGGAAAACTTATCTGGCTTGAGAGAAGGAAGAGATGAGGTATGGATTAGCCATGGTTCTCCAGAAAATCAGAACCGATAGAGGATATATAAAGAGACTTAGGAGGAATTGCCTCACACAGTCATGGAGGCTGAGAAGTCCAATCTGCCATCCGTAAGCTTGGAGACCCCAGAAAGCTGGTGACGTAGTTCCAATCCAAGTCAAAAGGCCTGAAAACAGGGAAAACAGATGGTATACATTTTAGTACACTTCTAAGGGGGCTTCCCTGATGGCTCAGTTGGTAAAGAATCTGCCTGCAGTGCAAGAGAGCCAGGTTCAATTCCTGGGTCAGGAAGATCCTGGAGAAGGGCATGGCAGCAGACTCCAGTATTATTCTTGCCTGGAGAATCCTGTGGACAGAGGAGCCTGGCGGGCTACGGTCCATGGGATTGCAAAGAGTCAGACACAACTGAAGCAACTAAGAACACACACACCCACAATTCCAAGACCTGAACCAGAGAGCCAATGGAGTAAGTTTCAATCCTAGGGCAGGACACTACTGCTATCCAACTCAGGTAGTCAAGTAGTCAGGCTACTGCTGCTGCTAAGTCGCTTACATCTCCTGCACTGACAAGCCATGGTCTTTATCACTAGCACCACCTGGGAGTCCAAGTAGTTAGGCATAGAGGGCAAAGTCTCACTTCCTTCACCCTTTTTTTGTTCTATTCAGACTCTCAACAGATTGTGTAACTGGGGAAGGGAATCTGCTATGGATTCAAATGCTCATTTCTTCTGGAAACACCCTCACAGACACACCTAGAAATAATATTAACTGGGTATCTGGACATCCCATGACCCAGTTAAGTTGATGTATAAAGTTAGCCATCACAAGGCACACTTAAAGGGACTATATAAAGGTCTATGAACTGCACAGTGTAAAACTGTCCTCTTTCTTATAAAATCTTGAGTAAAAATCAACACTTGGTCTTAATGGAATCCTAGGGAACAAAAGGGATATTGAGTCCTGTTTAGCAGAAGGTTCAAGGCTATGGCAGAACCATAGTCATAAGTACTAACATGGAAAAATTTTTTAAAGAAGAAAATATAAATGCCCTGTAATTCCACTTTATAGGAATGACTTCTATTTATCTTGTGGTATTTTTCCCCCTTCTTTTGCATATGTATGTGTGTATATATATATATATGTGTGTGTATGTGAATATACAGGTGGCACTAGTGATAAAGAATTTGCCTGCTAATGCAGGAGACACAGGAGACTTAGATTCAATCCCTGGGTCCAGAAGATCCCCTGAAATAGGAAATAACAACCCACTCCAGTAACCTTACCTGGAAAATTCCATGGAAAGAGGAGCCTGGAGGGCTACAGTTGATGAGGTCACAAAGAGTCAGACACAACTGAGCACACACGTATACATATGCAATAATATTGGGACTGTATTGTATGGTATTTTATCCTACATTTTTTTGGTCATTATCAGTCAGTCATGTCCGACTCTGCGACCCCATTGACTGCAGCATGCCAGACTTTCCTGTCCTTCACTAACTCCTGGAATATGCTCAAATTCATGTCCATTGAGTCAGTGATGCCATCCAACCATCTCAGCCTTTGTCATCCCCTTTTCCTCCTGCCCTCAATCTTTCCCAGCATAGGGTCTTTTTCAATGAGTCGGCTCTTTGCATCAGGTGGCCAAAGTATTGGAGCTTTACTTTCAGCATCAGTCCTTCCAATGAATATTCAGGATTGATTTCCTTTAGGACTGACTGGTTTGATCTCCCTGCAGTCCAAGGGACTCTCAAGAGTCTTCTCCAACACCACAGTTCAAAAGCATCAATTCTAAGGCATTCAACCTTCTTAATGGTCCAACTCTCACATCCATACATGACTACTGGAAAACGATAGCTTTGACTATACGGACCTTTGTCAGCAAAGTAATGTCTCTGCTTTTTAAAATGTTGTCTACATTTGTCATAGCTTTTCTTCCAAAGAGCAAGTGTCTTTTAATTTTCATGGCTGCAGTCACTATCTGGAGTGATTTTGGAGCCCAAGAAAATAAAATCTGTCACTATTTCCATTTTTTCCCCATCTATTTGCCATGAAGTGATGAGGCCAGATGCCATGATCTTAGTTTTTTGAATGTTGAGTTTTAAGCCAGATTTTTCACTCCGTCTTTCACCTTCATCAAGAGGCTCTTTAGTTCCTCTTTGCTTTCTGCCATTAGGGTGGTGTCATCTGCATATCTGAGGTTGTTGATATTTCTCTGGGCAATCTTGATTTCAGCTTATGCTTCATCCAGCCTGGCATTTCGCATGATACACTCGACATATAAGTTAAATAAGCAGGGTGACAATATACAGCCTTGACGTATTCCTTTCCACCTTATATTAAATCATGAGTATTGAATATTATTAAATATGGTTTAAAAACATGATCTTTAGTGGCTGCATAATAGTTCATCAAAGCATATATACCAAAGTTATTTAATTACTTCTCTATTAGAGATATTTATCAGTTTCCAACTTTTTATTAGTACAAGAACTCTAGCATTAATATCTTTTAATGTAAATTGACATATGTGCTTAATTGCTCAGTTGTGTCCAACTCTTTGTGACCCCATGGACTGTAGCCAGCCAGGCTCCTGTGTCTGTGGGATTCTCCAGGCAAGAATACTGGAGTGGGTTGCCATGCCCTCCTTCAGGGGATCTTCCTAACCCAGGGATCAAACCCAGGTGTCTTACATTGCAGGCAGATTCTTTACCATCTGAACCACAAGGGAAGCCCCTAAATTGATATGGGCTTCTACAATTCTTTCCTTGGGATAGAGTTCAAGAAGTCAAAGTGCATGAAAAGTTTTGACTCTTGCTCTATTCTTCTATTTTGCCAAAACATCTTTCAAAGTGGGTGATTTATACTCTCGTTAGCACAACAAAAAATTATTTTCACCTGTTTTTGTACTTTCTATAAATTAATAACAAGGTGTATACTCTTTGTGTCTAGTTTCTTTTCCATAATACATGTTTACGAGATTCATTCATGTTGTTGCATAAGGTTGCAGATTGTTTTCTTCTTATTGCTGTTAGAATTCCATTATGTAAATGTACCACAATTTATTTATCCACTGATGAGTATTTGGGCATTTTCCCATTTGGTATTATGAATACTGCTGCTATGTCATGTCTTTTGGAGAAAGAATTTGGTGTAGAATTGCTGAGTACACACATATTTAATAGATAATGCCAAAATTGCTTTCAAAATGGTCATAACCATTTTATATCCCATCAGCAGGGTGTGAGAGTTACAGTTGTTTCACATCCTTATCAATATTTAGTATTGTTGGTCTTTAATTGTAGCCATTCTAGTAGGGCTTCCCTGATAGCTCAGTTGGTAAAGAATCCGCCTGCAATGCAGGAGACTCTGGTTCAATTCCTTGGTCGGGAAGATCCGCTGGAGAAGGGATAGGCTACCTACTCCAGTATTCTTGGGCTTCCCTTGTGCTCGGCTGGTAAAGAATCCACCTGCAATGCAGGAGACCTGGTTTCGATCCCTGAGTTGGGAAGATCCCCTGGAGAAGGGAAGGGCTACCCTCTCCAGTATTCTGGCCTGGAGAATTCCGTGGGGTTGCAAAGAGTCGGACATGACTGAGTGGCTTTCACTTTCACTTTCATTCTGGTAGGTATGTGACACTATCTCATTGTGGTTTTAATTTGATTTTTCCTAATGACTGATACTGATGCCTTTTCATATGTTTCTTAGCCATTTAATATACACTTTCATGAAGTATCTATTCAAATTTTTGCTCTTTTTTCCTACCTAGTAAGTTGGATAAATACATGCAAATATCTTTTCCCACTCTTTAGGTTCCTTTTTTTTCTCTCAATGGTATCTTTGTGTGAATGGAAGTTTTAATTTTAGTACAGTTTATCAATTGTTTTCTTTAGTGATTAATACTTTTTGTAACTGTTTAAATAATCTTTATCCATTCCAAGATCATGAAGATGTTCTTCTATGTTTTCTTCTGTATTTTTTTTGCTTTTCCCCTTTCATGTTTAGATCTGGATTCATTTGGAGCTGTTTCATGTGTATCATGTGAGGTAGAGGTTCAGATGCATTTTATTCCATACAAATAGTCAATTCACCCAGCACTATTTAATTGAAAGACCATCTTTTACCCTCTGCCTTACATTATTTGTTGCCTTTGTTGTAAATCAGGTGACCATGCTTATGTGGTTCTGTTTCTCTATTCTGTTCCAATGGTTGATTGGTTTGTGTATTCTTGAGCCATTAGAACCGTGTCTTAATTACTAGAATATCTGATAGTTTTAGTTTTTCAGCTGGTTTACAAGATTGCTTTGTTTGCCCACTTCTATATTGGGATACTAGAGAATTTTTTCTTATTGCTATGTAAAAATTCCTTTCTTGTAAAGCATATTAATCCTTTCCTGTTATATGTAAATGAATATCTTCCAAATTATCATTTGACTTTTGATTTTGTTTATAATCTCTTACCATAGAGTAGTATCAAATTCTTACAAGCTGAAGTCTATTGATATTTTTTATTTTCTCAACATTATTTTTACACTTACAATGTTTTCCCCCAATCTCCATGAAATTTAAATGTATCATTTTTATTCAAAATATGGAACATGTGTGCCTACATGAAAACAAATGCTTTCTTCTATAACGTAATCAGTTGTCCTCCCTTGTCTAGAGTAGGAAAGTGAGGTTCAGGGAGGGCAAGAGGGCAGTCAGTCCTGCTTAAAATTAAAAACTGAGAGTTCTGAGAAAGCACTGGCTTACTGCCCTGAATCCCATCCACATGGATCAGTTACCCTTGGTAGAAAAAAAATATTGCCCCTATTTCATCTGATTTCTCTGGGAGGGTTATTGACCCAGTCAGCAGAGTGGATTGCCATGATAGTATTACAAGGAGTTGGTGGGTCTGGGTTCCCAGGGCTGGAGTTGAAGCTGACAGCCAGCCAGGATTACCTTGCTCCAGAAGTGATCAGCACTCATAATCAAGAGCCTGCTGGACAGGACACTGTTCCTGCCTTCAGAAGTACTGTCTCAACCCTGTGGCTCCCAGGAGGCTGCCTGGGAGCCACTGACCACATCAGTGAAATTTGTAAATGTGCCTGACCAAAGCAGCAACAGCAGCTCAGCTCACAGAATTCCCTATGTATACTGTCTCTTCTAGAAGCCCAAGAGGAAAGAAGATAGTTTTTCTTTTTCCTTTTTGATAAAACCAAACCATTGCAGATATTATTAAGACGCAGAGTAGAAGCCCAACCAATGAGGTAGAAATATGGTTTACATTCCAACTTTATTTTGATCCTATGCTCATTTTTTTCCTCTGCAGGGGAAATAAGGGGAAGCCATAAAACCCCTCTTGGCTCTACATGTGTTGTGCTTAGTCATGGCCAAAGAGAATTTTATGGGAATGTTTGCTGTGGGCCAGTGAAGCATTTTCTCTTTCATCGTTTAAGAAAAAAAAAAAAACAAACATTAACTAAAACAAAATCTCTTAGCTCCTCCCACCAAAAAAAAGAAAAAAAAGAAGAAAAGAAAATGAAAAATCCATGAGCTGCTTGCCTTACTATGAGAGTTTTTATAATTTAGTGCTTCCTCAAAATTAATGCATAGGACTGATTGCAGTTATGAAACATTGAAAACTTGGGCTTTTCAGCCACTTAATGTCCTGTTCAGCTATCCTTGGAGGAAAGCCAAAAGGGATTAAAATCTTCTGAAAGACTAAAAGATGATTATCTTCTTTGGCTCTACTGTTTGACATTAAATCTCTAGCTTTCGGAAAAGCTAGAATAAACCAGTTTCGATGGTGACAGCTTTTTTCCTTCTTCTTAAAATGATGTTAAATTATGTTCCTATATACACCTACAATCTCATATTTTAGATGAACTGCAATAAACTGCAGCCTTTGCAGACTGTTGTTTTAACATTACAGAGGGAGCTCTACTGCCTTTCAGTGAGTTCCCCATCTACAACTAAAACCTCAAAATTCATACTGGAATTTCACCTTTTAATGAGATTTTCCTGGGATAAAAGGCAATTACTCTTAAAGGTTGATACTAATTATTATCTCAGCACAAATGACTTTACCAGGCCTTCCTTCCAGGGCTAGCTTTGACAGAAAGATGTTACATGCTCTGCTGGGAGCCAGTCTCCACTGAGCAGAGCTGAGCAGGGAGGTGGCAGGAGCAGGGAGAAGGTACAGAGCTGGCAAAAGACACACACTCAGGGTCCCTCAAGACTGCGAAGTCATCTTGCTCTGGCTCTGCAGAGGGAGCCAAAGGCTTTCAGAGACTGTGTTAAGACCTCACTCTTATCCAGCCACTTAGCAGCTGAGCTCTTCAAGTATTTGGACCTACTTTGTCTTTGGATCTAGGCAAAGACTTCCCTGGTGGCTCAGACGGTAAAGCATCTGTCTACAATGCAGGAGACTTGGGTTCGATCCCTGGGTCGGGAAGATTCCCTGGAGAAAGAAACGGCAACCCACTCCAGTACCCTTGCCTATAAAATCCCATGGATGGAGGAGCTTGGTGCAGGCTACTGTCCATGGGGTTGCAAAGAGTCAGGCATGACTAAGAGACTTCAGTTCACTCACTAGGCAAAGACAGAAGTCATACTGTAACAGGAGGGAAAGGGGCAGGGCACAATTTTTGAAAGAATGACATAGCCCAAGGACACAACATAAACCCATTAGAATCAAATGGGACCAAGATGGCAGACAAGACAGAACTTGATCCTCAGTCAGTAAGTGAAATGACACACCCAGAGTTGCCATGACAGTTCCAGTTCAGTTCAGTTCAGTTGCTTAGTCATGTCCGACTCTTTGCAACCCCATCAACTACAGCACTCCAGGCTTCCCTGTCCATCACCAACTCCCAGAGTTTACTCAAACTCATGTCCATTGAGTGGGTGATGCCATCCAACCATCTCATCCTCTGTCATTCCCTTCTCCTCCCGCCCTCAATCATTCCCATCATCAGGGTCTTTTCAAATAACTGAGTTCTTCACATCAGATGGCTAAAGTATTAGAGTTTCAGCTTCAACATCAGTCCTTCCAAAGAATATTTAGGACTGATTTCCTTTAGGATGGACTGGTTGGATCTCCTTGCAGTCCAAGGGACTCTCAAGAGTCTTCTCCAACACCACAGTTCAAAAGTATCAATTCTTTAGCACTCAGCTTTCTTTAGAGTCCAAATCTCACACCCATACATGACTAATGACAGTTCCAAGGGACTGTTAAAGGACCAAGGAGTGGGCAGTGATGCAGATCCTGGATATCTCTGCCCCTTCCCCAAAATAGTTGGAATAATCCTCCCACTCATTAGCATATGAAGTTACCCAACCTATAAAAACTAACCATGCCAAATTTCGGCACAACACTTGCCCTCTGCAATGGCCCACACTCTGTCTGTGGAGTGTGCTTCTCTCTGAATCTGAATAAATCCACTTCTTACCTATCACTTTGTTTCTCACTGAATTCTTTCTGTAATGAGATATCAAGAACCTGAGCTTCATTAGATCCTAAAACCAGGTACTGTGGGTTTTGGCTGGTTTGAGCCCCAGCCACATGGGTTTGAGTCCCAAGCAAGGTTTTGGCTAGGTTCGAGTCCCAGTCACATGGATTTGAATCCCAAACTGAGTTTTGGCTGGGTTTGAGTCCCAGCACACAGGTTCACAATCACATAGGTTCAAACCACAATCATAGAAAACTAATCAATCTAATCACATGGACCACAGTCTCGTCTAACTCAATGAAACTATGAGCCATGTCATATAGGACCACCCAAGATGGATGGGTCATGGTGGAGAGATCAGACAAAATGTAGTCCACTGGAGAAGGGAATGGCAAACCATTTCAGTATTCTTGCCTTGAGAACCCCATGAACAGCATGAAAAAGCAAAAAGATAGGACACTGAAAGATGAACTGCCCAGGAAGCAGTCTCTCAGAGCTATTTGAGATGCTGCCTCCCGGGCTGTGGTCCTCATTTTGCTCCAAATAAAACTTAACTCGCAACTCAAAAAAAAAAAAAAAGATGAACTCCCCAGGTCAGTAGGTGCCCAGTATGCTACTGGAGATCAGTGGAAAAATAACTCCAGAAAGAACCAAGGGATGGAGCCAAAGCAAAAACAACACCCAGTTGTGGATGTGACTGGAAATGGAACCAAGGTTCAATGCTATAAACAGCAATATTGCATAGGAACCTGGAACGTTAGGTCCATGAGTCAAGGCAAATTGGAAGTGGTCAAACAGGAGATGGCAAGAGTGAACATGGTAGAAATCAGCGAGCTAAGATGGACTGGAATGGGTGAATTTAACTCAGATGACCATTATGTCTACTACTTTGGGCAAGAATCCCTTAGAAAAAATGCAGTAGCCATCATAGTCTACAAGAATCCTAAATCCAGTACTTGGATGCAATCTCAAAAACGACAGAATGATCTCTTTTCATTTCCAATGTAAACCAATCAATATCACAGTAATCCAAGTTTATGCCCCAACTAGTAATGCTGAAGAAGCTGAAGTTGAACGGTTCTATGAAGACCTACAGGACCTTCTAGAGCTAACACCCCCAATAAATGTCCTTTTCATTCTAGGGGACTGGAATGCAAAAGTAGGAAGTCAAGAAACACCTGGGGTAACAGGCAAATTTGGCCTTGGACTATGGAATGAAGCAGGGCAAAGGCTAATAGAGTTTTGCCAAGAGAATGCACTGATCATAGCAAACACCCTCTTCCAACAACACAAGAGAAGACTCTACACATGGACATCACCAGATGGTCAACACCGAAATCAGATTGATTATATTCTTTGCAGCCAAAGGTAGAGAAGCTCTATACAGTCAGCAAAAAAAAGACCAGAAGCTGACTGTGGCTCAGATCATGAACCCCTTATTGCCAAATTCAGACTTAAATAG
The DNA here is from genome assembly GCF_032452875.1 of Bos javanicus. Taxonomy (NCBI): domain Eukaryota; kingdom Metazoa; phylum Chordata; class Mammalia; order Artiodactyla; family Bovidae; genus Bos; species Bos javanicus. Next base: position 30,190,081 of record NC_083878.1, on the reverse strand, counting down.
AAGAAAGTGGGGAAAACCACTAGACCATTCAGGTATGACCTAAATCAAATCCCTTATGATTATACAGTGGAAGTGAGAAATAGATTTAAGGGACTAGATCTAATAGACAGAGTGCCTGATGAACTATGGATGGTTCATGACATTGTAAGGAGGCAGGGATCAAGACCATCTCCAAGAAAAAGAAATGCAAAAAAACAAAATAGCTGTCTGAGGAGGCCTTACAAATAGCTGTGAAAAGAAGAGAAGTGAAAAGCAAAGGAGAAAAGGGAAGATATGCCTGTTTGGATGCAGAGTTCCAAAGAATAGCAAGGAGAGATAAGAAAGCCTTCCTCAGTGATCAGTGCAAAGAAATAGAGAAAAACAATAGAATGGGAAAGACTAGAGATCTCTTCAAGAAAATTAGCAATACCAAGGGAACATTTCATACAAAGATGGGCACAATAAAGGATAGAAATAGTATGGACCTAACAGAAGCAGAAGATATTAAGAAGAGGTGGCAAGAATACACTGAAGAACTATACAAAAAAGATCTTCACGACCCAGATAATCACGATGGTGTGATCACTCACCTAGAGCCAGACATCTTGGAATGTGAAGTCAAGTGGGCCTTAGAAAGCATCACTATGGACAAAGCTAGTGGAGGTGAGTTGGAACTCCAGTTGAGCTATTTCAAATCTTAAAAGAAGATGCTGTGAAAGTGCTGCACTCAATATGCCAACAAATTTGGAAAACTCAGCAGGGCCACAGGACTGGAAAAGGTCAGTTTTCATTCCAATTCCAAAGAAAGGCAATGCAAAAGAATGTTCAAACTACTGCACAATTGCACTCATCTCACACGCTAGTAAAGTAATTCTCAAAATTCTCCAAGCCAGGCTTCAGCAATACATGAACCATGAATTTCCAGATGTTCAAGCTGGATTTAGAAAAGACAGAGGAATCAGAGATCAAATTGCCAACAACTGCTGGATCATCGAAAAAGCAAGAGAGTTCCAGAAAAACATCTATTTCTGCTTTATTGACATGCCAAAGCCTTTGACTGTGTGGATCAACACAAACTGGAAAATTCTGAGGAGAAGAGAATACCAGGCCACCTGACCTGCCTCTTGAGAAATCTGTATGCAGGTCAGGAAGCAACAGTTAGAAATGGACATGGAACAACAGACTGGCCCCAAATAGAAAAAGAAGTATGTCAAGGCTGTATATTGTCATCCTGCTTATTTAACATATATGCAGAGAACATCATGAGAAATGCTGGGCTGGAAGAAGTACAAGCTGGAATCAAGATTGCTGGGAGAAATATCAGTAACCTCAGATATGCAGATGACACCACCCTTATGGCAGAAAGCTAAGAAGAACTAAAGAGCCTCTTGATGAAAGTGAAAGAGAGTGAAAAAGTTGGCTTAAAGCTCAACATTCAGAAAACTAAGATCATGGCATCCGACCCCATCACTTCATGGCAAGTAGATGGGGAAACAGTGGCAGACTTTATTTTGGGGGGCTCCAAAATCACTGCAGATGGTGACTGTACCCATGAAATTAAAAGACGCTTCCTCCTTGGAAGAAAAGCTAATACCAACCTAGACAGCATATTAAAAAGCAGAGACATTACTTTGCCAACAAAGGCCCGTCTAGTCAAGGTTTTTCCAGTGGTCATGTATGGATGTGAGAGTTAGACTCTAAAGAAAGCTGAGTGCTGAAGAATTGATACTTTTGAGCTGTGGTGTTGGAGAAGACTCTTGAGAATCCCTCGCACTGCAAGGAGATCCAACCAGTCCATCCTAAAGGACATCAGTTCTGAAAATTCATTGGAAGGCGTGATGCTGAAGCTGAAACTCTAATACTTTGGCCACCTGATGCAAAGACCCTGATTCTGGGAAAGACTGAAGACAGGAGGAGAAGGGGACGACAGAGGATGAGATGGTTGGATGGCATCACCGACTCGATGGACATGAGTGTGAGTAAACTCCAGGAGCTGGTGATGGACAGGGGGGCCTGGCATGCTTCAGTCCATGGGGTCAAAAAGATGGGACACAACTGAGCAACTGAACTGAACTGAATGTGGGTTTAAGTCCCAATCTGGTAAATGGTTTTGATACCACTTCTACCCATGTGAGACAAGTTTTCATACATCTGACTCATGCTCAACTTCTATGAAACAATCTTCTATAAGAAATAACTGATTTTTAGTCCAATCTTTCCTAGAAAATGGAGAAGGGAATGGCAACCAACTCTGCTATTCTTGCCTGGAGAATTCCATGGACAGAGGACCCTGGCGGGCTATAATCCGAGGAGTCACAAAGAGCTGGATACAACTGAGTGACTGACACTTTCACTTTCACTTTTCCAAGATAACCAAGTTTATAAGAATATTATAAACTAGGATAGAGATGTTTATTAGTGAATTATATCCTAATAATAATGATAAATACAATAATAAATATAATAAGTGCTTACTTTATTTCCTTATCACAATGACTCCCATGAGGTAAATAATTTTATCTAAGGATGATATTGAAAATAATTAACAAGTGATATGGCCAACCAATCAAAACAGACAGCACATTGGTGTATACTGGCTGAAAACTCACTTGCTACAATCACCCTCACGTTACAGATTTGGGAACTGGGGCTTAAAATAGGGTAGTAAATTGTCCTAGGTTATACAAACAGGAGACCTGGGTTTGATCCCTGGGTTCGAATGATCCTCTGGAGAAGGGAATGGCCTCCCACTTCAGTATTCTTGCTTGGAGATTTCCACAGACAGAGGAACCTGATGGGCTACAGTCAATGGGGTCGCAAAGAGTCAGACACAACTAAGCAACTAACACTTTTTTAATATATATACAAACAGTATGCATAGTAAAGGCAGGATTTTCTTTACATGTGATCTGACTCTAGAATTCACATTTGGTGTGTGTTTCTATAGGCCAGAGGGACTTTGTGAAACTGAAAGTTGCAATCTTGTTCCAATTTCTTAATCACAAACATGTCTGGACAAGAGCAATCCACTCATACCAATCCAAAAATACTCAAAACACAGGTGAGCATAGTTTTTCAGAAATATTTTAGTATGTTAACAGGAACATTGAAAGTAAATTCAAAGGAAATGTGAATTGCTTTGGCATCTCTCTAACTTGAGTCTCCCTTTTTCTCTCCCCATGGCTTATTCTCACACTTCCTTCTCCACTCGGGTCTCTGCTCAAAAGTTGCTTTATTGTGAGGCCTTCCTGACTACCGATAGGTTAATACAAGAGCAATGCTTGCCCTGCATTTCCTATCTCTCTCACCTTGCTTTACTTTTCTCCTCAGCATTTAACATCATCTTACATACTAATGTACATAATAAACTCTTTACATAGAGAGCTTCCCTGATAGCTCAGTTGGTAAAGAATCCACCTGCAATGCAGGAGACCCCGGTTCAATTCCTGGGTCAGGAAGATGCGCTGGAGAAGGGATAGGCTTCCCACTCTAGTATTCTTGGGCTCGGTTGGTGAAGAATCTGCCTGCAATGTGGGGAAACCTGGGTTCATCCCTGGGTTGGGATGATCCCCTAGAGAAGGGAAAGGCTACCCACTCCAGTATTCTGGCCTGGAGAATTCCATGGACTCTATAGTCCATGGGGTCACAGAGAGTTGGACATGACTGAGCAACTTTGACTTTCTCTACATACTATATGTTGAATGTATTTATTTTTTACCTCTCCCAGTTAGAATGTGAGCTCCACAAAGTTAGGCGCTTTGTCTTGTTTGCTATTCTATCCTCAGCACCTAGAACAGCATTTACCAGATGATGGAATGAATACTGTTTGCAAGGCCACATGATACCATAGTAAAAGCACCGAATTTAGAACCAGAGGTGGGTTGGAATCTCAGCTTGGCCACGTACTGGTTGTGTGAACTTGGACAAGCTAACCAACTGAAGCCTCAGAGGCTGCAGGAAGAGCAAAGGCCCTGAGATGGGAGCATGCTGGACAAGACAGAGTGGCCAGAGTAACAGCAGCATGGAGAGAAGGCAGAACATCGTAAGAGATGAGACAGATAAAGGCTGAGGGGCAGATTGTGCGGGCTTGGTGAGATATTTTAAAGACTGTGAGTTTTCTTCTGGATGAGATGTGAAGTCAGTCAGAGGATATGATACAAAGGAATAACATTGTCCGTGTTAAGTTTTACAAAGACTGCTTAAGGACAAGGATAGAGGCAAAGAGACCAATTAGGTGGCTTCCGCAATAATCCAGGTGGGAAATGATGGTGATTTGGGTCAGATTAGTAGTAGCAAAAGTGGTGGAAGATTGTCAGATTCTGAATATATTTTGAAAACATAGCTAACAAGATTTGCTGACGTTTGGGTGGGGAACATGAGAGGAGAAGAGTCAATAATGACTCTGAGGATTTGGGGGAGAACTGTGGGATGAGCAGGTACAGGATGGGAAAACCACAAATTTGCTTTCGGTCCAGTCAAGTCTGAGAAGCTTATTTGACATCCAAGGAGAGAAGTCAAGCTGTCAGTGGGAAAGACAATTCTAGAATTCATGGAGAGTTACAGGCTAGAGATATAAATTTGAGTATTGTAAATAGATAAATCTGAAGTTTTTGTCCTGGCTGCTAGTAACAATCACCTAAGAGGCTTTTTTTTTTTAATTGCTTTAATTGTGGTAAGATGCATGTAATGTAAAATTCATATCCTAACCATCTTAAAAAAAAATACCTAGACTCCAACTCAGACCAATGGAAAGAGAATTTCTAGGTGTACAGACTGGGTACCATATTTTTAACAAGTATACCAAGTGTTTTGACCTGAGGAAATGAGAAGAAAACAAAAAAGAAATAGAAAAGGAACAACCTATGAAATAGGAGAAAATGAGACAAGTGGAATGTTCCCAAAGTTGAGTACAAAAAATATTTCAAGAAAATGGTAATGATAAACAATGCCAGGCACTACTGACAAGTAATGTGAGAGCTGAAGAAAAATCATCAGACTTAGCAAAATGTAGATCACCATTTTCCTTGACAACCCCTCTTGGGATGAATTAAAGAGATATTTTATAATGATAGGCACTATCATATCATGTTTATTTATATTAAAAATAATATCTGGTAGTTGAAAAAATAGCACCTTTTGACATCAAAGACCATTAGAAGTTTTCAACCCTGATATGTCTTGTTCATGCTTCACCCATAGTCAGGACAGGATCAGTTAGTGATTTGGTCCCTGCCTGAGTCTCCTGCAGATGATATGGACCAGCATATTCTTCTCTGGGCTAGAATGAAAAAGGAATCCTTCAACTTGATTACCAAGGAGATGGGATAATAAACTCACCCAGCTACTCCTAGTAGCTAGCCAAGCCAAAGTAAGGCAAAAGAGGACTATGTGTAAATAGGACAAACCAAAGCAGTCACTAAGAAAACAGAGCACTTCCTCTTTTTTTCTTTTTAATTTGAGAATGTGCCCTCATATCTTCCCTCAACACCACCAAACAAATGCTTAACTTACATAATGTCTTAAAGGTTAACCAATTTGAGCTATGCCAGACTCTGAAACAAAAAGAATTCAAAGACTTGAGCTGTCCATTAAGAAAGATCTGCTGATCAAGTTCAAGTCCATGTCTTCCAGATGTTTCCTCCTGTCCTCCAGGATCACTTCCTTCCTGTTGACCCTGAATCTGCCCTCAATTTATTAATGAATCTGGTTGGAGGCATCCACTGCTTACCAAGAGTCTTTCTCCAACCCATGCTAAGGAGCTAATGCTTTTCCCACCTTACTTCCATTACCAAGGGACACAGGCTCTGATGTGGAGCAAGGATGAAATTAGGGACACAATGTAGAACACAATGTGGGGACCATATAAGGAGGTGATGTCAAAATTCTTATCTTCCATGTTATTCACTCACTTCTTGCTCTTTATCTCATCTGGATGCTGTATCTCATACAGGCACCTAGGGTTGCTTCCTGCTTCCAGAGTAGGATTTTGAAGGATACATATAGACTTCTCTATCAGGGTGAGAGGTCTTCAACAGCTCTTCTCTCCCACATAGTTCATCAGAACAGGAGATAAGATTGGAACCTGGGCCTCAAACCCTAATGGGTAATAAAAAGGGGAATTTTCCTAGAGCAGATATTCTCAAACTTGGGACTATTTCTGTGGTATGGACTAAATGTTTGTTCAGTTCAGTTCAGTCCAGTACTCAGTCGTGTCCGACTCTTTGCAACCCCATGAATTGCAGCACGCCAGGCCTCCCTGTCCATCACCAACTCCTGGAGTTCACTCAGACTCACATCCATCAAGTCAGTGATGCCATCCAGCCATCTCATCCTCTGTCATCCCCTTCTCCTCCTGCCCCCAATCCCTCCCAGCATCAGAGTCTTTTCCAATGAGTCAACTCTTCGCATGAGGTGGCCAAAGTACTGGAGTTTCAGCTTTAGCATCATTCCTTCCAAAGAAATCCCAGGGCTGATCTCCTTCAGAATGGACTGGTTGGATCTCCTTGCAAGAGTCCAAGGCACTCTCAAGAGTCTTCTCCAACACCACACTTCAAAAGCATCAATTCTTTGGCGCTCAGCTTTATTCATAGTACAACTCTCACATCCATACATGACCACTGGAAAAACCATAGCCTTGACTAGATGGACCTTTGTTGGCAAAGTAATGTCTCTGCTTTTGAATATGCTGTCTAGGTTGGTCATAACTTTCCTTCCAAGGAGTAAGTGTCTTTTAATTTCATGGCTGCAATCACCATCTGCAGTGATTTTGGAGCCCCCCAAAATAAAGTCTGTCATTGTTTCCAGTTTCCCATCTATTTCCCATGAAGTGATGGGACTAGATGCCATGATCTTCGTTTTCTGAATGTTGAGTTTTAAGCCAACTTTTTTACTCTCTTCTTTCACCTTCATCAAGAGGCTTTTTAGTTCCTCTTCACTTTCTGCCATAAGGGTAGTGTCATCTGCATATCTGAGGTTATTGATATTTCTCCCAGGAATCTTCATTCCAGCTTGTGTTTCTTCCAGTTCAGCGTTTCTCATGATGTACTCTGCATATAAGTTAAATAAGCAGGGTGACAATATACAGCTTTGATGTACTCCTTTTCCTATTTGGAACCAGTCTGTTGTTCCATGTCCACTTCTAACTGTCACTTCCTGACCTGCATACAAATTTCTCAAGAGGCAGATCAGGTGTTCTGGTATTCCCATCTCTTGAAGAATTTTCCACAGTTTATTGTGGTCCACACAGTCAAAGGCTTTGGCATAGTCAATAAAGCAGAAATAGATGTTTTTCTGGAACTCTCTTGCTTTTTCGATGATCCAGCAGATGTTGGCAATATGATCTCTGGTTCCTCTGCCTTTTCTAAAACCAGCTTGAACATCTGGAAGTTCACAGTTCACGTATTGTTGAAGCCTGGCTTGGAGAACTTTGAGCATTACTTTACTAGCGTGTGAGATGAGTGCAATTGTGCGGTAGTTTGAGCATTCTTTTGCATTGCCTTTCTTTGGGATTGGAATGAAAACGGACCTTTTCCAGTCCTGTGGCCACTGCTGAGTTTTCCAAATTTGCTGGCATATTGAGTGCAGCACTTTCACAGCATCATCTTTCAGGATTTGAAATAGCTCAACTGGAATTCCATCACCTCCCCTAGCTTTGAGGCCCACTTGACTTCACATTCCAGGATGTCTGGCTCTAGGTGAGTGATCACACCATCGTGATTATCTGGGTCATGAAGATCTTTTTTGTATAGTTCTTCTGTGTATTCTTGCCACCTCTTCTTAATGTCTTCTGCTTCTGTTAGGTCCATACCTTTTCTGTCCTTTATCGAGCTCATCTTTGCATGAAATGTCCCCTTGGTATCTCTAATTTTCTTCAAGAGAGCTCTAGTCTTTCCCATTCTGTTGTTTTCCTCTATTTCTTTGCATTGATCGCTGAGGAAGGCTTTCTTATCTCTTCTTGCTATTCTTTGGAACTCTGCATTCAGATGTTTATATCTTTCCTTTTCTCCTTTGCTTTTCACTTCTCTTCTTTTCACAGCGATTTGTAAGGCCTCTCCAGACAGCCATTTTGCTTTTTTGCATTTCTTTTCCATGGGGATGGTCTTGATCCCTGTCTCCTGTACAATGTCACGAACCTCAGTCCATAGTTCATCAGGCACTCTATCAGATCTAGTCCTTTAAATCTATTTCTCATTTCTACTGTATAATCATAAGGGATTTGATTTAGGTCATACCTGAATGATCTAGTGGTTTTCCCTACTTTCTTCAATTTCAGTCTGAATTTGGCAATAAGGAGTTCATGATCTGAGCCACAGTTAGCTCCTGGTCTTGTTTTTGTTGACTGTATAGAGCTTCTCCATCTTTGGTTGCAAAGAATATAATCAATCTGATTTTGGTGTTGACCATCTGGTGATGTCCATGTGTAGAGTCTTCTCTTGTGTTGTTGGAAGAGGGTGTTTGCTATGACTAGTGCATTTTCTTGGCAAAACTCTATTAGAGTTTGTGTCCCTCCAAAATTCATAGGCATGCATGTGTGCATGCTCAGTCACTTCAGCCATATCTGACTCTTTGCAATCCCATGGACTTGAGCCTGCCAGGCTCCTCTGTCCACAGGATTCTCCAAGTAAGAATCCTGGAGTGTGTTGCCGTTTCTTTCTCCAGGGAATCTTCCCGACCCAGGGGTCGAACCCGCATCTTTTATGTCTCCTGAATTGGCAGGCAGGTTCTTTACCATTAGTGCCACCTGGGAAAACCCAAGTGAAAGTGAAAGTCGCTCAGTGCTGTCAGACTCTTTGCAACCCCGTGGACTATAGGCAGTCCATGGAATTCTCCAGGCCAGAATACTGGAGTGGGTAGACTTTCCCTTCTCCAGGGGATCTTCCCAACCCAAGGATCAAAGCCCAGACTCCCCCACTGCAGGTGGATTCTTTACCAGCTGAGCCACAAGGGAAGCCCAAGAATACTGGAATGGGTAGCCTATCCCTTCTCCAGTGGATCTTCCTGACTCTGGAATCAAATCAGGGTCTCCTGCATTGCAGGTGGATTCTTTACCAATTGAGCTACCAGGGAAGCCCCAGAATTCATATCAGTCTGTTCAGTCGCTCAGTCATGTCCTGCTCTTTGCGACCCCATGGACTTCAGCATGTCAAGCTTCCCTGTCCATCACCAACTCCCAGAGCTTACTCAAACTCATGTCTATCAAGTTGGTGATGCCATCCAACCATCTCATCCTCTGTCATCCCCTTCTCCTCCCACCTCAATCTTTCCCAACATCAGGGTCTTTTCCAATGAGTCGGTTCTTCTCATCAGGTGGCCAAAGTATTGGAGTTTCAGCTTCAGCATCAGTCCTTCCAAAGAATATTTAGGACTGATTTCCTTTAGGATGGACTGGTTGCATCTCCTTGCAGTCCAAGGGACTCTCAAGAGTCCCTTGGTATCTTCTTGGTATTGGCATCTTCTCCAATACCACACACAGTTCAAAAGCATCAATTCTTCGGTGCTCAGCTTTCTTTATAGTCCAACTCTCACATCCATACATGACTACTAGAAAAAGCAGAGGTTTGACTAGATGGAGTTTTGTTGGCAAAGTAAAGTCTGCTTTTTAATTTGCTGTCTAGGTTGGTATTGGAGAAGGCAATGGCACCCCACTCCAGTACTTTGCCTGGAAAATGCCATGGACGGAGGAGCCTGGTAGGCTGCAGTCCATGCGGTTGCTAAGAGTCGGACACGACTGAGCGACTTCCCTTTCACTTTTCACTTTCATGCATTGGAGAAGGAAATGGCAACCCACTCCAGTGTTCTTGCCTGGAGAATCCCAGGGACGGGGGAGCCTGGTGGCTGCCGTCTGTGGGATCACACAGAGTTGGACATGACTGAAGTGACTTAGCAGCAGCAGCAGGTTGGTATTAGCTTTTTTTCCAAGGAGCAAGTATCTTTTAATTTCATGGCTGCAGTCACTATCTGCAATGATTTTGGAGCCCAAGAAAATAAAGTCTTTCACTGTTTCCATTGTTTCCCCATCTGTTTGCCATGAGGTGATGGGATGGGATGCCATGATCTTAGTTTTCTGAATGTTGAGTTTTAAGCCAACTTTTTCACTCTCCTCTTTCACTTTCATCAAGAGGCTCTTTAGTTCTTCACTTTCTGCAAAAATTCATATGTTGCAGCTCTAATCCATAGTGTGATGGTACTTGGAGGTGGAGTCTGTGTGAAATACAGTAATTAGAATTAGATTAGGAAAATCTAATTTTTTTAGATTTTGTAAAAGTGGAATCTTCATGATTGGATTAGTGCTCTTCTAAGAAGAGACACAAGAAAGCTTTCTCCTCCCAGTATGTGAACATAGAAACATGGTGGTCATCTGCAAAACAGGAAGAAGCCCTTTATCAGACACCCAATCTGCCGCACCTTGACCTTGAACTTTCCAGCCTCCAAAACTATGAGAAATAAATGTTTGCTGTTTAAGCCACCCATTCTAATGTATTTTATGATAGTAGCCTGAGCTGACCAACACAGTGGATACCTTGGATGGTTCGTGGGATTCACACTCTTAGAAATTGTAAGTAACTGTTTTTGAGAAAAGATCTACAACTCTTATCAGAGATTCAAAGGACTAAATACGTGACCACCCCCCAGGCCCCTGCAAAGTCTACTGGCTTAGACTGTCTCTTGTGTTTCTATCATGTCAAATTATAGGAAACTTAAGGTTTGGGATCTCAGTCTTGGCCTTCACTCCTACTTGAAGATCTGACCCATACCCAAGAGTACTAAAATATATGATGAAATGAGAAAGTTCAAGGGAATACACACATTTTCTTTATACAATATTGCTAATATCCATCTCAGAAAGTTTATTATCCACAATAAATCATAGAGTCCAATCTGCTTACAATCATTAACATATACTTGGGTTACTTTTTCTATAAGCTTTTAATAATAGCAACCTTAGATTCAAAGGAAGATAAGTTGTTCAGCCTAACCTTATCCCTGCTTTCCCCTCTTCACACACCACCCCCATCTCCACTCCCATATTGAAATGTATTCCCGCACCTGCAATGCGGGAGAACTGGGTTCAATCCCTGGGTCAGGAAGATCCCCTAGAGAAGGGAACAGCTACCCACTCAAGTATTCTGGCCTGGAGAATTCCATGAACAGACGAGCCACTGTAGACTGTGGGCTATAGTCCATAGGGTTGCAAAGAATTGGGCACAATTGAGCAAAGTTTGACTTTCAAAGTCAAATATATTTTTTGGTGGTTAACTGTGATGAATTTTCTATTCCACTGAATCTACCCGTGGAGCAGCAACTTTGGAACAAAAGGTAGTCTGACTGTCTTGCATTGTATGGACTGTATGGCAAGAGTTGAGAGACAAGTATCATTGTAGCACTGAGGGAAAAAATTTTCAGAAAAGGAGACCAAGAAAAATATGACTCATCATGGGTGAACCTTGAAAACATGAAAGAAACCAAACACAAAAGGCCACATTTTGTATCATTCTATTTACATGAAATGTTGAGAAAAGGCAAATCCACAGAAACACAAAGTTGATTAGTGGTTGCTAGGAGCTGAGGGAAGGGGAATGGGGAGTGGCCGCTAACGGGTATGGAGGTTCCTTCTGGCAGGGGTGGAGGGGGTGTGCAGAGCAGGATACAATAAAAACATTTTTGGAATTAGATAGCTGTGGCGGTTGTACAACTCTGTGATATACTAAAACCACAGAGTTGCATATTTTAAAAGAGTGGATTTTATGGTATATGCATTTTATCTCAATTTTTAAAAGAAGAAAAAAGAAAAAGAGGTAAAGATTCATTACAATTATGACTGTATCTCTTATTTGACAATTAATTTTGAAGCATAGTCTTGAGATATTTATTATATGTACAGTTCTATGCTGTTTAACCTCTTCTCCATCCTAATGGAAATCTTTTTTATTGGCTTTTCTGTTTATAAAACAATGTATATGCGCTGTTTAAAATTCTGAAAATACAAAAGAATGCAAAGAATAAGATAACTTGAAAAGCCAACAACTATTTTGGTGTATATTTTTTGAGATTACTTTTCCATGTATGTGTAACAAGAAAAATATTTGAAACGTATACCAATGTGTTTTTCTCTTTTGCACTTCCTTGTATGTCACCACCCCTCATTCTATGTGAAGCACCCTTTCCTCTAAATCATAAGGATTCTTACAGCAGGAATGCAAAAATTGGAAAAGAGAGTCAATGTTCAGCTTTTTTACTTCTAAAATAAGATTTTTGGTCAGACATTAAGAGTTTTGAAAACTCAACTTTGAGAACAGAGAAAAAATATATTTTTAATGATTTTATTCCTCATTAACACAAGAGACAGAGCCAATCAACTAAATCAGAGAGTTTTACTAAAAGCCAGGACTAGAGAAATCTCAGAACGAGGGAAGTGCACTTATGAGAGTAGGGGAAGGAGGGGAACTTTGGCTCAGAGGATTATGGGAAAAAGAAGAAACTAGGGGAAGAGGAAGTAGATAGTCAGACAGGTATATTCTGACTGCTACTTTCTGGGCTGAATCCCTGGAGGGGAAATCATGCTGGACAGATTGAGAGGTAAGTGAAAGGCAAAGGAGCCTTTGGCTTCCCTGCTGAAAAACCCAGGAGGAGACTGCAGTTCAGGGAGATGGGTTAGGGGGTGAGCAACAGCAGAACAACAGTAACCAGCTAGAAGAGGCCGAACAGCACACTCAAACTGATCCTGGCTCCACTGTGAAGTAGAAGGGACCTCCCCAAGGGGGAATCCAAGGATTAGCAGAACATTAGTTGAGGAGCAGCTGGGGTGCAATGATCAGACCAGCTACCCTGCACTGGAAACCAGACCCCACCAAATGCCGTGAGGATGGGTGAGTACCCCGTGCGTAGATGCTGTTGTTGCCAGGCAGAGGGTAGGCGAGAACCAGCCTTGTTAGGAAACTGAACTTTGAATTAATAAATATTTACCTGATAGAGAACATTTTACATCGGAATAGACTGTTAAGCCACAAGAGACTATTTAATCTGGAGGAGGCTGAGATAACTTTAATTGGACAGGGGCGTGTATGAAATTAGATTTGTTAAGAAAGGTAAAGAAGCCACATGCCTCTGTGTAGGGCAGTGTTCCCACTCCAGATCTTATAAATATGTTTAGCAAAATGGAATGATTGAAAATGAATAAAGGCCCATGAATATGTTTAGCATACATGCTTTTGTAACCTGATGTTTTTCACTTTACAGTACTAGGGGTTTTGCTGTTTATTACATTTTCTTTCCTCCAGATAGCTATAAATATCTTGAGGACAGAATGTTGTTTTCTGTTTCTTTGTATCTACCTCAGTACCGAGCACAAAGCAAACACTCCATGTCACAGCCACCTAAAACACTTCCAGTTCTCTCCCTGCACACATGAAATTAAAAAAAAAAAACAACTAAAAGCTAGCAGATAGTTTAGAAGAAAGGGCCAGTGGGAAGAGCACTGAATGACTATCTGAGTTCCTGTCTGATCAGTCACTGACTTTAGGCAAGTTACTTGACCTCTTGCCCTCGCTTTCTCTGCCTTTAAATCCTAAGAAGAAGAAGTGAAGCCGCTCAGTCCTGTCCAATTCTTTGCAACCCCATGGACTGTAGCCTACCAGGCTCCTCTGTCCTTGGGATTTTCCAGGCAAGAGTACTGGAGTGGGTTGCCATTTCCTTCTCCAGGGGATCTTCCCAACTCAGGGATTGAACCCAGGTCTCCTGCTTTGCAGGCAGACACTTTACCATCTGAGCCACCAGGGAAGCCCCTTAAATCCTAAATGTGAAATAATATGCCCTCGCTACCTCACATGCATGTGTGAGACTAAAATAAAGAAATGTACACTTAATTGCTAGGAAGAGAATGCAAAATGATCAAATACAATGTTTAATCCAAATCTGACTTTACTAGTGACCTGGGACTAGAATACCAAAGTGCTTGAGATAAGGCTTTGTTTGCTGGCTTCTCACCTCCCATAGCCTTCCTCCAAATCCATTGCTATGGTGGCCTTTCCACTCCTCCCCCATCCCCACCTAACCCCCATGGTTTTTCTCTGGCTCCTGCCAGACTGGAGTCAATGGTCTCCCAGTAAATACCTATTTTTAAAGAACAACTGAAAGATTTTTACTTAGCTGACTTGTGACGCTTTCCTGGACACAGATGGAAAAAGGTTATTTAGAGACAGGAAAACAATAAGGGTGTTTTTGATTCTAATAGTGATTAAAGATCATTAATTCTTTCCACTTCATCAATTCTCAGGTCTTACAGATCTTGACTGAAAACAAGTAAGAGTAAGGATTTTCTCCACACACTAATAGCCTTAACCAATGGCCTAGGTAAGTAAGCTGTGTAGCCAGGACTTCACCAGGCAAAGCACTGAAACTTGGATTCCTAAGCAGGAGGAATCTGGTGTCATGCTCTCTGGTATGTGGAATATGGTTCTGGATCCTCAATAAAACCCCAGTTTTGCCTCCAGGGGTTTCTAAATCTAAAGCAGGCATGATCCTGAATAATTCTTTGTTGCTTTCTTTAAAAATCCAATTCCAATTTAAGTACCTTTCCACTATTGAAACAGATCTCTGGGAAGTATCTTCTTGTAAAGTAAGAAATATTTTTAAATGTTGAACAATTATTCATTCACTTAGGACACATTAAATGAGTATTTATTATGTACCAGGAGCTGTGCTAGGTCCTGGGATAGAAAAAGAATCAAGCTCAGTTTAGTAGGGGAAAAATTATTCTACTGTAGAAAGTAAATCATAAATATTCACTGGCCAAGAGGAAGGAGGACCCAGAGCACACAAGATAGGTGCTTCAGGTAAGATTTCACCAAAGGGGCCCTTGAGCTGGTTATTTTCTTTCATGCACTCATACCACAAATACTCACTGCTCTCACTGTGTATCAGGCATTGTTCTAGGTACTGGGAATACAGTACTGAACAAAACAGATCAAAATCTCTGCTCTCATGAACTTACATTCTTGTGTAGACAATAATGAAGACAAGTAAATACAAAGCTTCTTTATCTAACTAGCAAAAAGTGCTAAGGAAGAAAAATTAAACCACAATTGCAAACTTGAAATTGTAGATGAGAATGCTGTGGAAGGTCTCTCTGAGAAGGCAACTCTAAAGAAAGTGTGAGAACAAGCCCTAGGGATACCATGGGATGATAAGGCAGAGGGAACGGGAAGCACCAAGGCCCTGAAGTAGACAAGTCCATGGATATTTTGAGGAAAAGCAAGGCCAGTGTGTCTAGAGTGAGTGTGGGAAAGAGTAGTGGGAAATGAGATTTGAGAAATAACTGACAAGAAAGAGGGCAGACTTTGGAAAGGAAGTCATTGAAAGTCCTGAGCAAGGAACTGAGAAAAAGGCTGCATGAAAATGATCCCAGGGCAAGAGCAGACAAGACCAACCGGAGGTCATTGCAGTAGTTGAGATAAAAGATGTTAGTTTGGACCAGCATTGTGGCAAGGGAGGAGGTGAGAAATAGTCATTTTCTGAGTATATTTTGAAGGTAGACCCAACATGACTTGCTGATAGGTTGGATGTGAAATGTGGGACAAAGAAATCAGAAAAGCACCAAAGTTTTTGGCCTGAACAACTACAAAGTTGGAGTTGCCATCAACTGATATGTGGCAGACTGGAAGGACTTGGTTTAGGAGGATAAATCTAAAAGTCAACTTTGAACATGTTTTGTTTGAAACATTAATGCTATCTAGAGGTATGAAAGAGTTGTATATCTGGGACTAGTGTTCAGAACAGAGTTTGAGTATAGAGACATAAATTTGGGCGCTGTCAGCACACAGATCAAATGTAACACCATGAGTTTGGGTAAACTCACCTAGAGAGAATAAGGATATAAAAGGGAATGAAGAAAGAAAAGAAAAGTGTTTCTGACAGAGGGGAAAACATGTGAGGACAAGAAGGTGAGGACAGAAATTAGTTTGGCTAAGTTAGACAGAAATTGACAAACTTTTCTGTAAAGAGCCAGTTAAATATTTAGATGTGTATTTAGATAAGTATTTTGTGGGTCATACCGTCTATGTCACAACTAATCAACTCTGTCATCAGAGCACAAAAGCAGTCATAGACAGCACCTAAATGAATGAGAGTGGTTGGGTTCAACTGAAATTTTATTTATGGGTGCTGGAAGTTGAATTTAATGAAGTCACAAAGTATTACTCATCTTTTCATTCTTTTCATCCATTTAAATATGTAAAAATCATTCTTAGCTCATAGGCTGTACAGAAACAGGCAGCAAGCCAGATTTAGTCCTCTGGCTAGAGTTTGCCAACTTCTGAGCTACAATATAGGGTGCAATCAGGGAACAGTTGAAAATGAAATTGCAAAAGCAGTCAGAATTTATGTCATGGATGAGAAATATTAGATATAAAGTGACTGGTACATGGTATGTACTCAATAAATGGTAGATATCATATTGATCTGAGGTGTCGCATAAAGGGAACTAGCAGCCAACTTTAAGGAAGTGAGATTTATAGTCAAAACTAAGACCTACAACTGATTGCTGAGGAAGGCTTTCTTATCTCTCCTTGCTATTCTTTGGAACTCTGAATTCAGATGCTTATATCTTTCCTTTTCTCCTTTGCTTTTCATTTCTCTTCTTTCACAGCTATTTGTAAGGCCTCCTCAGACAGCCATTTTGCTTTTTTGCATTTCTTTTCCATGGGGATGGTCTTGATCCCTGTCTCCTGTACAATGTCACGAACCTCAGTCCATAGTTCATCAGGTACTCTGTCTATCAGATCTAGTCCTTTAAATCTATTTCTCACTTCCACTGTATAATCATAAGGGATTTGATTTAGGTCATACCGGAATGGTCTAGCAGTTTTCCCTACTTTATTCAATTTAAGTCTGAATTTGGTAATAAGGAGTTCATGATCTGAGCAACAGTCAGCTTCTGGCCTTGTTTTTGCTGACTGTATAGACTTTCTCCATCTTTGGCTGCAAAGAATATAATCAATATGATTTCGGTGTTGACCATCTGGTGATGTCCGTGTGTAGAGTCTTCTCTTGTGTTGTTGGAAGAGAGTGTTTGTCATGACCACTGCGTTCTCTTGGCAAAACTCTATTAGCCTTTGCCCTGCTTCATTCCGTACTCCATGGACAAATTTGCCTGTTACTCCAGGTGTTTCTTGACTTCCTACTTTTGCATTCCAGAAATGGTATGGACCTAACAGAAGCAGAAGATATTAAGAAGAGGTGGCAAGAATACACAGAAGAACTGTACAAAAAAGATCTTCATGACCCACATAACACGATGGTGTGATCACTCAACTAGAGCCAGACATCCTGGAATGTGAAGTCAAGTGAGCCTTAGAAAGCATCACTACGAAGAAAGCTAGTGGAGGTGATGGAATTCCAGTTGAGCTATTCCAAATCCTGAAAGATGATGCTGTGAAAGTGCTGCACTCAATATGCCAGCAAATCTGGAAAACTCAGCAGTGGCCATAGGACTGGAAAAGGTCAGTTTTCATTCCAATCCCAAAGAAAGGAAATGCCAAAAATGCTCTATCGCACAATTGCACTCATCTCACACGCTAGTAAAGTAATGCTCAAAATTCTCCAAGCCAGGCTTCAGCTATACGTGAACCATGAACTTCCAGATGTTCAAGCTGGTTTTAGAAAAGGCAGAGGAACCAGAGACCAAATTGCCAACATCCACTGGATCATCGAAAAAGCAAGAGAGTTCCAGAAAAACATCTATTTCTGCTTTATTGACTATGCCAAAGCCTTTAACTGTGTGGATCACAATAAACTGCGGAAAATTCTTCAAGAGATGGGAATACCAGACCACCTGACCTGCCTCTTGAGAAATCTGTATGCAGGTCAGGAAGCAACAGTTAGAACTGGACATGGAACAACAGACTGGTTCCAAATAGGAAAAGGAGTACATCAAGGATGTATTGTCACCCTGCTTATTTAGCTTATATGCAGAGTACATCATGAGAAACGCTGGACTAGAAGAAGCACAAGCTGGAATCAAGATTGCCGGGAGAAATATCAATAACCTCAGATATGCAGATGACACCACCCTTATGGCAGAAACTGAAGAGGAACTAAAAAGCCTCTTGATGAAAGTGAAAGAGAGTGAAAAAGTTGGCTTAAAGCTCAACATTCAGAAAACTAAGATCATGGCATCTGGTCCCGTCACTTCATGGGAAATAGATGGGGAAACAGTGGAAATGGTGTCAGACTTTATTTTGGGGGGTTCCAAAATCACTACAGATGGTGACTGCAGCCATGAAATTAAAAGACGCTTACTCCTTAGAAGGAAAGTTATGACCAACCTAGATAGTATATTGAAAAGCAGAGATATTACTCTGCCAACAAAGGTCCATCTAGTCAAGGCTATGGTTTTTCCAGTGGTTATGTATGGATGTGAGAGTTGGACTGTGAAGAAAGCTGAGCACTGAAGAATTGATGCTTTTGAACTGTGGTGTTGGAGAAGACCCTTGGGAGTCCCTTGGACTACAAGGAGATCCAACTAGTCCATCCTAAAGGAGATCAGTCCTGGGTGTTCATTGGAAGGACTGATGCTAAAGCTGAAACTCCAATACTTTGGCCACCTCATGCAAAGAGTTGACTCATTGGAAAAGACCCTGATGCTGGGAGGGATTGGGGGCAGGAGGAGAAGGGGACGACAGAGGATGAGATGGCTGGATGGCATCACAGTCAATGGACATGAGTCTGAGTGAACTCCGGGAGTTGGTGATGGACAGGGAGGCCTGGTGTGCTGTGATTCATGGGGTTGCAGAGTCGGACACCACTGAGCGAATGAAATGAACTGAACTGAAGACCTACAATCCTAGGCTTTAGCAATAACTAAACCAAGAGAAGTAAGAGGCTAAACTAGGCCTTAACTGAAATGAGTTTGTGATGAACTTGAGGGGTCCCAAAGGTACCAAGCGAGATATCTTTGGTGACAGGTACTGTAAAAATACACATATGAATGATAAGATGTAATGGTACTTTAATTTTACAAAATGTGTGTGGAAACTCATTGTGGCTGCAGGCATGATTCATTTGCAGTCCATGAATTAAGATCTTAAATCATTAATGCAAAAGACACTTCAGTGAATGAACCATATTTCTGGGATATTGGAGCTTCTTTAATTATATGCAAGCTTATCAAACCAAAGATAAACATGATGTATCAATATGTCTTAGGCTTCCGTTGTGGCTCAGCTGGTAAAGAATCTGCCTGCAATGAGGGAGACCTGGGTTCGATCTCTGGGTTGGGAAGATCCCCTGGAGAAGGGAAGAGCTACCCACTCCAGTATTCTGGCCTGGAGAATTCCATGGACTGTATACCTGGAGAATTCCACGGATGGCATGGTCCATGGGGTCCCAAGGAGTTGGATACAACTGAGTGACTTTCGCTTTCACTTTATCAGTATATCAGAATCACCAAGCAGAATATAGGCTGTGTAGTAAGGTGAACTACTTAGTCCTCTTCAATTAAACCACCTCCCTACTTGCAGCACAGGTTGGGTTTACTTATTCTGCTCCTGGTCAGTTGGGTTAAGAGGCCCTTAGTTCTACTGGGCCTTACTCTTCTCTTCTAATAGAATATTTATCTCTTTGAAAGCTAGGGAACAAATAGCTTACCTTTTGGTTCCTTTCAGTTAATTTTAATCAAAAAGACAATTGCCCAATGACCTGGCCTGTAAGAGTCTCTATTTTTCATTATTTTAAAATAAGTTTTATTTTATTGTACCATAGATATAAGACATGCTTACGGTAGACAATACAGAAAATACTAAAAAGGAGTGTATAGTCACATGGTAGTGGAGAATCATTCCTGTATTCTAAGAAAATCACAGAATTTTGAATATTTTTCTCTATATAATTATTATATTTTAAATTTCCAAACTTTTTTGCCACCACAAAATTTCAGCTCTTAGACTGCCATAAGAATAACCTGAAAACCCTAGAATACATTAATACAGCTATGAGACATTTTTCTTCTTCAGTACACAAAATAAAACTTCATAGTCCACCAACAATATATGATTAAGATTTTTGAGGATATGCTTTAGCACTGTTTGTTGAATACTTAAAAATAAAATCAGCATTCCATTATTAAGAACAGCTGGCTGTGACTCCTCTGCAGTTTTTGCTTTATGGTCCCTTCTGATTCTGAGCTGTAATTAATTTACTGGAAAGATTGAACAGGGCTGAATTAACAATGCAAACACGCAGTTGTACGATAAAAGTCTGTTATTCTTCATGTCTATATTTTTAATCAAAACTATTTTTCAAAAAGACTATCAGATACAGATAAAATTATACTATTATGTGGCAACTATAAACTCTATTTAACCACAGTAAAAACACTCTCAAGAATCAAGTGACAGCATACACTGCTATATTTAAAGTGGATAACCAACAAGGACCTACTGTATTGATAGGGAACTCTGCTCAGCGTTATACGGCAGCTTGGATGGGAGGGGAGTTTGGAGGAGAATGGATACATGCATATGTATGGTGAGTTTCTTTGCCGTCCACCTGAAATTACCACAACATCGTTAATTGGCTATGTGCTGTGCTGTGCTTAGTTGCTCAGTCATGTCCGACTCTTTGAGACCCCGTGGACTTTAGCCCACCAGGCTCCTCTGTCCATGGGATTTCCCAGGCAAGAATACTGGAGTGGGTTATCAAGCCCTCCTCCAGGGGAATCTTCCCAACCCCGGGATCAAACCCAGGTCTACCACATTGCAGGAGGATTCTTTACCATCTGAGCCACCATCGGCTACACTCTAAACCAAATAAAAAGTTTTAAATTTTTTTTTAAATTAAACTTAAAAAAATAAAAGAATCATCTTACAGTTTACAAATGAACTTTAAGGAATATTTGACAAAATAAAAATCCCCGTTTAACAAGGCATTGCCTTTAAGAATTGTTTAGAAAGGAACGAGAGCTATGATAATAAAGTAACATGTGGCTCTTGAGCATTTCCTGACTCTTGCTTCAGTTCTCATAATTGTGTCTTCCCCTTCACAGTATTATTGTTGTGATGGGGAAAAGGTACATGTTGTTAATGATTTCTGCGCCTGTTGTTTTGCACATTCTCCAGAAAGCCCTTTCAATACTGTTCTTTGGAATCAGGCTTTACATGTTCATTCCAAGTGAAAGTTGGGCCTTTGCCAGTGAATTCAATGTCAGTGTCAATTGTTAGGGTTCAAGAACAGTTCTGTGAAAGGCAGTTTAGTATAGAAGAAAGAGCAAGGGACTGGAGTTCCAGGTCCTAATTCTGACCCTGATACCTGTTAGTTTTGTGTCCCTTGGCTATCTACTTAAACCAACTAAGGTTTTGTTCCTTACCTGTAAAATGAGAATAATAACTGCCCTGCCTATCTCTCAGGATTGTTGGGAGGAACAAATAAAATACTGCAAGTGAAAGTGCTTTTTCAAAATCCTAAGTAAATGTCAAGCTTTTATGTCTGTGGTTATATATGTAAGCATATAATATATATAAAAGTATTTAATAATTTACTATTTCAACCAATTTAGGTGTTTGGCATTAAGAACGTTCATAGTGTTGTGCAACCATCAGCATGATCCTTCTCCAGAATTTTTTTCATATTCCCCAAATTTAAACTCTGCCCATTTAAACAATAACTCCCCATTCCTCCCCCTTCTCAACTTCTGGCAACCACCAGTCTATCTTCTGTTTCTACGGATTTGGCTAGTCTAAATAGTCATACAAGTGAATCACACAAAATTTGTCCTTTTGAGTCTGACTTATTTCACTTAGCATGACATTTTCAAGGTTCAACCATGCTGTAGCATGTAACAGAATCTCCTTCCCTTTTAAGACTAAATAATATTTCATCATATACATAAACCGTATTTTGTTTATCCACTCATCTGTTAGTAAACATTTGGGTTGTCTCCCCCTTTTGGCTATTGTAAATAATTCTGCTATGAACACTGGTGTACAGATATCTGTTCAAGTTCCCCTCTTCAATTCTTCTGGATACACACCAAGTAGTAGAATTCTTGGCTCATATGGTAATTCCATTCTTAATTTTTTGAGCAATTTCCAGACTTTTTTCCATAGAGGCGGCACCATTTTACATTTCTACCAACAGTGCAAAAAAGTTCTAATTTCTCTTACATCTTTACCAACACTTGATATTTTACGTATGTAAGAACCATTCTAATGATTGTGAAGTGGTATCTCATTGTGGTTTTGATTCGTATTTTCCTGTGTTTAGTGATATTGAGCATCTTTTCATGTGCCTATTGGCCATCTGTATACCCTCTTTGGAAAAATGTCTATTCAAGTCCTTTGCCCATTTTTCAATTGGGTTGTTTGGGGTTTTCATTGATTTTGAGTTGTATGTATTCTTTTGTATTCCGGATATAAATCCCTTGTCAAGGATATGATTTGCACGTGTTTTCTCCCATTCCGTGAGTTGCCAAATATTTTTATTTTTATTCATGTACCAAATTTTATTTGTAAAATATGCTCAATCCCTCAACAATGAGCTTTAGGAACTCATAATACGCTCCCAAATAGAATTCCTCTATATAGACATAATACCATAATTTAGAGACCAGAAGAAAAATTTTGATTGGTAAATTTTTTCTTCTGATTTAAGAAATAAGAAAAAATATTTTAAACTTCTCCTACTCACAACCTGTCTCAGGAGGATATTTTTGTAGCAAGTTGAAAAGTAATTTTCTTTCCTGCTTATAAGAATTAAGTAGATTAACAAATCTGACAACAGAAAGCTAATGCTGTATAAACTTGAGGGGAGAATATAGAGACACTTTAAAAAAATAACATTGCTTGTGCCTTGCCATTCACCAGCTATAAAGGAAAAACGAACAAGCCATGTCCTAGGAGAGAATAATTACCCTGTCCAGGTTAAACTGTGTAGACGGAAATAACACTCAAAAAAATATTGAATGCTTACAGATCTTTCATTTAATCATTTATTTCATGAGTTTGTTAGACTTGGCTCTGTGTTAGGTGCTGGAGACCCGAAAATGAAAGGACACGATTCCTGCCCTCACGGAGCTCTCATGCAAGTGGGAAGAAAAGAAAGACCAAGAAACAGACAATTACAATACAATATGATGAGTACCAGCGTGCTCCAAGGAGTGTTTCCATCGTGGATAATTCACAGTCAACTGCTGTGAGGAGTATCTCAGACGTATCAAGCCTACTGCTCATATGTAAGGATTTACAAAACCCATTAGGAATATAAAACTTTAGAAATGTTCATTACTGTTATTATATCCTTGGTATTCTTTAAGAAACAGAGATAGGGTATATAAACCACATAGGATGTGGGGTCTAAATTTTTTAATTTGTTTTCATTATAAAAAAAATAATGCATTCTTATTGTAGAGAATGCAAGCAATAAGAAATCACCAGAGGTAACCGTCATGACAGTTCACCATGTTCTATTTCATCAAAGATATTATTGACTGTAAGATGCATCCTAAATTCAAAAGTGCTAAAAAGTGGAGAGAGAAAAAAAGAATTTCAGTAAGCACTTGAAGCCTTAGGTCTATATGAAGAGAGGGCAGAAAAACCAAGGCAGTCCTGAACAAATTGTACAGGAAAATCAGCAGGAACTCTGGCTTTCATGATTAATAGGTTTACATTCATTTTTATACTAACATATTGAACTTCTGCTGTTCATTGCATTAAGAAGTAGGATTCCAGAAATCCCTGGCCCTTAGAAAATGCTCCCAAAGCTTACGTTATCAGAGCTGTCCTTAGTGCCTTAACTAAGTTAAGGAATATGATCCTCACCCTTCCAAAGCCTTAGTCTGTATTACTCAAGTGAACCTTTGCCTGGAAGGAGATAAATCTCTAGTTTTTGAAGCACTGGTCAATAAATATATATTGATCCCACATGGAACTTATCAGACATGAAAGAGCATACAGTTTTTTTCATTCATCATCCCATATTTGTTTTCTCTTCTAAAATCCAAAGGGTTTTAGGGAATGAAAAATGTTGTGATGTAACCTAACTGCCAGTTCTCTGTTTTAGAAACCTTATGGAGGCAGCGTGGTAAAACACAGTACAACAGGAAGCCCTGTGCAGGGAGACCTGGGCGCTGCTCCTTAGCTCTACCACTAATGAGGTGTGTTGCTGTTGTTTAGTCACTAAGTTGTGTCTGACTCTTTTGTGACCCCATGGACTGTAGCCCTCCAGGATCCTCTGTCCATGAGATTTCCCAGGCAAGAATACTGGAGGGGGTTGCCATTTCCTTCTCCAGGGGATCTTCCCAATCCAGGGATCAAACCTGCTTCTCCTGCATTGCAGGTAGATTTTTTTTTTACTGCTGAGCCACCAGGAAAGCCCAATTAGATGTGTAATTTTAGATAAATCACTTAACCTCTCTAGACCTCTGTTTCTCATCTCTAATTGCTCTATCTAGCCCACAGGTTATTGTGCAGATCAAAAGAAATCATAAATGTGAAAGCACTTCAAAAAATGTAACACATGCATATTATAAGGTATTATTAATACATACATTTATTATTAGTCTGCAATGTCAACATTAGACTAAAGCAAGAGGAGCCCTCGCCCTGATCCCTGTACTTCAGAGGGCCCTGCATACAAATTTATTAAATATCCATTAACATGTTCCTAGAAAATATGGCCCCATCTCTGACAGCAGCAACAACATTCCTTGGAGTGATTCAGAGATTATATACAATATTTTCTGGATCTGACCCAAAGTGGATCATCTTGATTAAACATATTGAATCTGACCTCACAGCTACTCTGGGTTAAAAATGGAAATGCCATTTAAATACTGTCAGAGCAGTTAGAGTTAATTTAGACAGGAGAGTGAGTATACTAGGAGAGTTAAGTGAAACAACAGAAGATTCTCAGATAAATAAGGAATTATGGTCTGTGGTAAAAAAAATTTATTTATTTTGTGCTAACCACAGTTATTTGGTACAGACTGTTGCTTGCTATTAATGATGTTAGCAAACATTTACAAAAGATACAAATAGATCTAAGTTTGCCTACTTCACTTTTTAAATAATCTAAAATACTTTTTAAATTTTTAGGGAAAATTATTTTCCTATATAGATTCTAAATGTGACACATACAACAAAAGCGACATTCCAATAAGACAAAAGGAAATGGGAACAAGGAAATGAAAATGTTTATGTGATTATGAAGCATTCACATTTAAGTATATATATCTATGTAATAATCACACATATTAGTATATAAATATGTTTATGTTAACACGTGCATATGTATACACATATATACATATATACTACTTTCAAAACGATGAAATATAGTCTCCTATGAAGACAGACATGAACAAACTGAACCACATATTTTTCTTTTTTTTAATGATATCCCAACATTAAAAAATTTGAAAGAAGAATTTAACACTTTATGGATAAAGATACTGCTTAAAGACTGGTTAAAAAAAAAAAAAACATGTGATAGAACGTATAGGATAAAATAAAAAATTTCTAGTATCTTCTGTGATAAGGATTATCATTGCAACCCCATTAATATGTTTGAACACAATGTGTAAGATTCATGGTTTATTTCCAAATATAGATTCTGATTTAGAAATTTTATTGACAATTTCAGCTGCTATTGCCTCAGCAGAATAAAATTTCTCCAATTCTATTGAGCCAAATTTTAAAAACATCTAATATTAAGTGACTATTCTTCACATGAAAATACTATTAAGGTTAATTTTTAAGATGTCCTCTTTTCTAAGGATTCATATTGATACATTCATGAATGAAATGATATGCCTAGGATTTGCTTCAACATAATTGGATAGAGTTGAGGAGTATAGATAAACCAAGACTGACCAAGAGTTAACACTTGTTGAAGCTGAATGATAGGTACATGGGTTCTTTATATTTACATTTGTAAACATTTGTTTTTTCCCATGGTAAAAAGTTAAACAGAAAAAAACTAAATACACTGATACAAGAAAAATTACCTATTTTGCTGTTAGTGTCAACAGAACACAAATTTCATATAACATTACAATAAATGACTTTCCTGGAAAAAATAAAATACACAGAATAAGTATATGGTAATTTATAATTACATGTTTATCTTATTCCTCATCCAAACATCACCAGTCCATCCATAAGATGCAAATATATAATATTAAGTGCAATCATTTTTTAGCTGACAATCTAAATATGATTAAATTATGACTTTCAGTCATATAAAAAAACATTGCTTTATACATTAAAAATATTTTTTTTTTGTCAAGGAAGGTGGGTAGAACATATGTATTTAATTAATTTATTTTTAGCTTGATTTATAATTTTTAATGATTTAGACCTGTTGTTTGGAGCCCTCTACCTGTGTACTCTTGTCCTGGGTGCTAGAAATGCTAGGGACAAGCATATTGTCACAATTTCGCTTTTATTCTTAATTTTGACAACTGAGACTGTTTGGATGATGATAACTGGAATACTGCTTTTATTCAACTTATAATTGTCTTTCCCTGTTTATTTTAGAAAAACAATTGTGTGATTATGCTAAACATCACAAACAGAACTAGGATATCTCAAAATATTTTACCCAAAGCAGGAACCACGGTGTTCCTGATTATATTGACACTCTGCCCCTCTCCACAGACCCGTGACCAAAGCAGCCATCATCTCTTTAGCAAGAATAGGTAAGATCAAGTTACAGTCTTTTGGGGGAAGACCTTAGGGATGGTTTGAGATAACTGATCATCCATATCAAAGTTATTCTGTAGAAAGTTCTACCTATAACCTTAAATTTTTTTGTCTAATAAAAATATTAGGCTTTAGGACAACTTGTGTAGAAAGACAGTTTAAGATCCCCTATCTTTTTTCTTAATTTATTTTTTAATTGAAGGAAAATTGCCTTACAGAATTTTGTTGTTTTCTGTCAAACATCAACAAAGGTTCCCTATCTTTTATATCATGAAGGAATTTAGTTTCATATTTCCTTTACATCCAATCCCCAGACTTTTTTAGGTGAGGGGATAATTATCTGGTCAACACTTATTAGTCCACAAAACCAACTAACAATTCGTTTGTTTTGTCGAACCTGTTCATATTTTCCTACCCCTGAGCCCTCTGTTTGAATTAACTGTGCGTGTGTATGTGTTCAGTGATTGAACCCAAGTCTCTTGTGTCTCCTGCACTGGCAGGCGGGTTCTTTACCACTAGTGCCACCTGGAAAGCCCTTTGAATTAACTGTATGATAGCTTAAATATCCACTTGGAGCAACATTTTCTGACTCATGAAAGAGCTTCTTTCCAGTAAGGTACATTCATATGACATCTCTCCAATTCTAAGACATTTTTGACTTAGGATTGACCAAAGATGTAGTAAGCACTTTTTTAGGAGGAAAAAAAATAAAAACGAAAGAAAGACTGTAAAATTAACTCAAATTTCAGAAACATTGAGATGGGGGTAGACGGGCAAGGAGTATGTCCTGGAATTGAGGAAACACTTAATTAGGGTTTTCTTAAAGTGCACTTTAGAATTAAGAAAGTTATTATAATTCTTATGGGAAGCTGTGAGGAACGACAGGAGTCAGAGAAAGAAGTACATGTGGGTCATTATGTAGAAGCAGCATTGTGGCCCTCAGCTCTGGTCATAAAGACATAAGGATGAGGATGAGGACCTAACAGGAAAGACACCCAGAATGGAGACAAAGAGGCTTGAGAGAAGGCATCATGGGTCACGCAAGCATTGGCCTTAAAGACACAGTATATTAGGAAATTTGCCTGCAGCTGGTTTTGCTTCCAAACAATCCTAAATAACCAGGAAACTACAGAAAGTGATTAAGGTGGCCCTCACTTCTGTATTTCCTTACCTTAGTTTATTATCAAAACCTAAACCAGGCAATGCAGAGCCTTTCAGTCAGCCTTCTTGAGAAACAGGACTGAGTAGTCTATGTTCTGACGGAGAAGGCGATGGCACCGCACTCCAGTACTCTTGCCTGGAAAATCCCATGGACAGAGGAGCCTGGTGGGCTGCAGTCCAAGGGGTCGCTGAGGGTCAGACACGACTGAGCGACTTCACTTTTACTTTTCACTTCCCTGCATTGGAGAAGGAAATGGCAACCCACTCCAGTGTTCTTGCCTGGAGAATCCCAGGGACGGGGAAGCCTGGTGGGCTGCCGTCTACGGGGTCGCACAGAGTCGGACACGACTGAAATGACTTAGCAGCAGCAGTCTATGTTCTGAAACATTTAAAATTATATTTAATCTTATGTTTATAAATCTAAATGTGGAATCTAAATATAGTGGAATGTTAAAATATGTTTTAATTCTATGTATTAAGAAATATAAAATGTTTTGAGACTAAATACCAGAGGGTATAGTCATTAGGTGTTACTGTGTTTACCCAATAATTGGTTCCTTTCCTATAACAGATGAATCTGTTTCAGAATGGAAAAATAAATTAAACAGAAAACAAATTCCCTACATAAAGGTCCTATGAGCTCTTTGTAACCAGGAATGAAGTATTACAGTACACTTACGGAGCACCTCGTATTTAGTTCAGGTGGCTTGCTTCACTCTGTAAATATCAATAACTAGCGTTTGTAAGTCTGAACTATCATAATGGTCACTTTCATGTACTAATCTCATCCTGATTCTGTAACTGGAAAAAATGACTAAAAATCATGAACACTATGTGACTAAATAGGAGAAATAAGTATTCTTTAACAGTTTGGGAATAGGAATAGTGTTTGAAGAGGGAGACAGGAAAAGAGGCGTACTGGACCTTCTTGGCAGTTTTGATTCTATCTTCAGTGGTTCCAAAAATCTAAGAGGGACAGCCTGCTACAAGAATCTTTACTATCTCTATCTTCCTAATTTCTAGCTCCTGTCTCAGTAGAGAACATTTTTGGTCTATATGTATTGTTCTATTTCTTAAGCCCTGGGTAAGAGGATGTCAGATGGTAAACAAAGGAATTGCCTCCTTCATTCACTGAGCTATTATGTGTCAGGCACCATGCTGGGTGTCTTGGAACCAAAGGTAACTAAGGTAACATTCCTGCTCTTCAGAAGCTTTCACGTGATGAGGGGAAAACAGTCCGGATTTGAGACCAGACAAGGAAACAAATCACTGGGTTATAGGTATATACCAAACAAGATTATTTAAATCAGCCTGCAGTGTGTGTCTTGAGGGTAGGGGATAGGACATCAGTGGTGTACTGGAATTTAAAGTCTCAACCAGGACTCCCCTGATGGTCCAGTGGTTAAGAATCCGCCTGCCAATGCAGGGGACACGAGAGCTTGATTCCTCGTCTGGGAAGATTCCACACAACTGGGAGCAACTAAGGCCAGGCACCACAGCTACAGAGCCCGAGCTCTGCAACCGGAGAAGCCATAGCAATGAGAAGCCCACATTCCACAACTAGAGGAACCCCCACGGGCCACAACTAGAGAAGCCAGCACACAGCACCAAAGACTCAGCACAGCCAAAAATAAATCAACTAATTAGTTAAAATGAATAAATAAAGTCTCAACCAAAGAGAAAGAATTAGCCGGATGAAGTACAGCAAAGGAATATGGAAGAACCTTCTGGCAGAAGGCACAGAAATAAAACTGGCAGAAACTGGTGAGTCATTATTTGGGGGTTGGATCAAAAAGAGAAAGAAGAATCTCATAGATCGTCAGGTAGAAGCTGCAAAGGTCTAGGCACAGCAGTCAAAATCAAGTTTCAGTCAGATTTCTTTTCTGCCAACTTTGCTTTGGATAATGCCCCCTTCCCTTGTTAATGGGTCCCTTTGTCCTGACCCAAGTCATGGCTTCTAATCTGGCTCCAATAACTAACCTCACTCTTCTGGGTTTGGTATTTTGGCAGGTCACCACCTTTTTTAGCTTCCTCCTGCTTTGCATCCCTGACATTCATTCCTATTAAACCCTTTCATTCTGTGCATTTTGCTGCTTATTTGGCAAGTGTTCCAGATTCCTAACACCCAGTTAAATTAAACTTAGTTTTATATGTATTGATTTTCCATTGCTAGAAAGAATACACTTACCCCAAATAAGAGCTCTCTTAGTTTTTGCTTTTGTAATGATTTTTAAAGAAATGGACAAGCACCAAGGGCTAAGGACCAAGAAGTCAATAATAATGATAATAGCTACAAGCGTGGGCTTTTGTTGGTTGCCTGCTCAGTGTCTCAGCTCTGTCTTTTTTCCTCCACAGTACCTTGATCTTCATCTGAGGACTCCACCCCTCCCCATGGAGCCCATGTGCCTTCAGAGAAGCTGACCCACTCCCTGGTTTAGTTCAGGCCAACCATCACATTCCATCATCCCATGCACAGCTTTCAGATTTAAACAAGTGAATATCACGATACTTGCTGGACTGATGGAAATCACTCTCTCTAGATGTGGATGAGGAACATGTGCTTTACAGGACTGTTGGCAGCCATATTGTGATCATGAGAGTTGCTGGCTTTAGGATAAAGCAGTAGTTGCAGAAGACAGAGAAAGACGGATGGAAAAAATCTGAACCCTTAGTGATATGGCTGAACCTGTAGTGACTGAAGACCTAGAGAAACAGTCCTTAATGACAAACCCCAAAGCCAGCCTTACCTCTCAACTTCCAATTTCATGAATCAGTACATTCCTTTATTGTTTAAGGCAGTTTGAGTTGTGTTTTTTGCTATTTGCAACATACAATATTCTATGCTGTACAGCTACTATTTGTTGAAGGTCTACTATGTGCCAGGAATTATAATGAGGGGCTCCATAAAGACTAATTCTCACAACCATATATTTTTTTAATTGTGGTAAAATATACATAACATAAAATGTTCCACTTTAATAATTGTTAACTGTACAATTCAGTGACACAGTGTTGTGCAACCATCTCCACTCTCTACTTCTAATCACAACCATAGTTTGAGGTGGGCATTAATATCCTCATTTTACCAAAAAGGAAACTGATCCTCAGAGAGGTGCATCACCCAAAGCTGACCACAAGTCAGTGGTATAGTCAGGATTTAAGCCCAAGTCTGCCAATTGCAAAGCTCATATTTTTTTTTCTACTTTATTACAGTGCCAAAATAAATAATCGAGCAAGAAAACACAAAACTTTGGTCAAATTACCAGCACAGGGTCCACAATACAGAGAGGAGCAGATCCAGCAAACAGAAAACAAGATAAGGAACAAAATGTGATCAGAATCCAAGTCATCAAAGGTAGGATACTAGAGGCTGCAGTCACGGGGAATAGGGGAAAACATTTAGGTTCAAGAAGTAGGGTTTGAAAGGTGGCTTATCAGATAAAGAATATATGGTCTATTTGTTTACCAGACCCTCGTTTTTTAGGTGCGCAAAATGGCACCCCACTCCGGTACTCTTGCCTGGAAAATCCCATGGGTGGAGGAGCCTGGTAGGCTGCAGTCCATGGGGTCGATAAGAGTCGGACACAACTGAACAAATTCACTTTCACTTTTCACTTTCCTGCATTGGAGGAGGAAATGGCAACCCACTCCAGTGTTCTTGCCTGGAGAATCCCAGGGATGGGGGAGCCTGGTGGGCTGCCGTCTATGGGGTTGGACAGAGTCGGACACGACTGAAGTGATTTAGCAGCAACCCTTGTCCTGCCTACTTCCCAAAAGGATTTTGACCTGAAGACGAGTAAGACATGCTCAGTCACTCAGTCATGTCCAACTCTTTGTGACCTTTTGGACTGTAGCCTGCCAGGCTCCTCTGTCTGTGGGATTTTTCAGGCAAGAACACTGCAGTGGGTTGCCATTTCCTCCTCCATGGGATCTTCCCGATCCAGGGATCAAACCCGCGTCTCACGTATCTCCTGCGTTGCAGGCAGATTCTATACCGCTGAGCCATCGAACTATGCTTTAAAACAAAAATACCCCAAATTTTATATTAAGCATTCATTAAAATAAGTCACAGAATAAAATTGATCTGTATCACAAAGGAGACATTGCCTGTGGTGAGGCCTGGCCCTTTAAATGAGGTCTGAAATGACAGAAGAGCCCTATTACCTTCTTGTTAGAACAAGATAGATTGCAAGTAGTGTTCCCAACCCCCCACCCCAAAATTACAAGCTTCTATGCTATAAAAACTATCTACCTTTGATGAGTACCTCTTAATTGTTTACTTTTTAACCAAGGGTTTTAAACTAGGACTATTAGAATTCTAAAAGGTGTTTTTATCTGTTGATCTGTTTGTTTTCAAAAGTCTGATTCCTTTCATTTATGATCCTAGGTAAGTAGTAGCTTGGACGGTTTTACTTATACCAAAAAATCAGTTCCCTAATTTTGCTTCTGTGTTAATTTCTAGTTCCAAGGCTGTCTTGAAATGGGGGAGGGGAAGTTATGAGAATGGACTGGTTAAGACTCCCTGAGGTTTGCATACCCCTAAACTTGACTCATTTGAAAAGACCCTGATGCTGGGAAGGATTGAAGGCTAGAGGAGAAGGGGACAACAGAGGATGAGATGGTTGGATGGCATCACCGACTCAATGGACATGAGTGTGAGTAAACTCCAGGAGTTGGTGATGGACAGGGAAGCCTGGTGTGCTGCAGTCCATGGGGTTGCAAAGAGTCGGACACGACTGAGCGACTGAACTGAACTTGACTTTCACACCAAGGCCCCTTCTCCAGCTGTGAGTAAACAAAAACACTAACATTTTCTCAACAATTGTATTATAAATAAATCTGAATGCCGATCTTAATGATTCACTGCACACTTAACTTGAACCGATAGTGGCAGGAACCCCCCAGAGCTAACATCACTTGACATAGTTGACACGTGCATGAGGCTTATCACTCTTCTCCCTCTAGAGCAGCATTTGGAGAGTGAATGTCCATCATACGAATGGATAATTTTTTTGGCAATATAGTTATTTTGTAAAATAAAACAGAAAACTGAATTTTTTCTCCTTTAGAAAAACAGTTTGCTTTGTTTTTTTTTTTTTTCTAGTGCACTTTATTTCTTTAGAGCAAGCTGGATTCATAGTAAAATTGAGCAGGAAGTATAGATATTTCTCATTACCCCTATCTTCACACATATATCTCCGCTCCCCACCCCCCGAATTAGAGTGGTACATTTGTCACAAGTGATGAACCTACATTGACACATCTGCTGCTGCTGCTGCTAAGTCACGTCAGTTGTGTCCGACTCTGTGCGACCCCATAGACGGCAGCCCACCAGGCTCCGCCGTCCCTGGGATTCTCTAGGCAAGAACACTGGAGTGGGTTGCCATTTCCTTCTCCAATGCAGGAAAGTGAAAAGTGAAAGGGAAGTCGCTCAGTTGTGTCCGACTCTAGCGACCCCATGGACTGAAGCCCACCAGGCTCCTCTATCCATGGGATTTTCCAGGCAAGAGTACTGGAGTGGGGTGCCATTGCCTTCTCCGCATTGACACATCATTATCACCCAAAGTCCACAGTTTACATTAGGGTTCACTCTTGGTGTTGTACATCCTATGGGTTCAGACAAATGTATAACATGAATCCATATACATACTGAGTAGTTTCACTGCCCTAAAAATCACCTGTGCTCTGCCTATTCATCCCCTCCTCCTCCCTAATTCCTGGCAACCACTAATCTTCTTACCATCTCCACAGTTGTAACTTTTCCAGAAATGCCATAACGTTGGAATCATACAAGTGTGTAGCCTTTTCATATTGGCTTCTTTCACTTAGTAAGGTACATTTAAGGTGCCAACCATGGTCCGTCTAGTCAAGGCTATGGTTTTTCCAGTAGTCACATATGGATGTGAGTGCTGGACCATAAAGAAACCTGAGCACAGAAGAATTGATGCTTTTGAACTGTGGTGTTGGAGAAGACTCTTAAGGGTCCCTCGGGCTGCAAGGAGATCCAACCAGTCCATCCTAAAGGAAATCAGTCCTGAATATTCATTGGAAGGACTAATGCTGAAGCTGAAACTCCAATACTTTGGCCATCTGATGTGAAGAACTGACTCATCTGACAGAAATGCTGGGAAAGATTGAAGGCAGGAGGAGAGGGGACGAAAGAAGATGAGATGGTTGGATGTCATCACCAACTCAATGGACATGAGTGTGAGTAAACTCCTGGAGTTGGTAATGGACAGGGAAGCCTGGTGTGCTGCAGTCCATGGGGTCACAAAGAGTCGGACACAACTGAGCGAGTGAACTGAACTGAACTGAAGGTTCCTCTACGTTTTTTCACAACTTAATAGCTCATTTCTTTTCAGTGTGGACTAATATTCCACTGGGCTTCCCAGGTGGCACAGTGGTGAAGAATTCACCTACCAATGCAGGAGACACAGGAGATGTGGGTTCAATCCCTGGGTCAGGAAGATCACCTGGAGAAGGAAATGGCAACCCACTCCAGTATTCTTGTCTGAAAAATTCCATGGACAGAAGAGCCTGGTGGGCTACAGTCCATGGGGTCACAAAGAGTCAGGCACAACTGAGAACACACCCACACACATTACCTGGATATACCACAGTTTATTTATGCACTCATCTACTCAAGGATATCTTGATTGTTTCCAAGTGTTATCAATTATGAGTGAAGCTGCTATAAACATCTGTGTGCAGGTTTTTGTGTGGAGGTAAGTTTTCAGTTCCCTTGGGTAGATGCCAAAAAGTGTGATTGCTGGATCACACTCTTATATAGTAAGAATATAGTTAGTTTTGTAAGAAATTGCCAAAGTGAAAGTGTTAGTCACTTACTTGGGTTGACTCTTGTGACTCCATGGACGATAGCCCACCAGGCTCCTCTGTCCGTGAAATTCTCCAGGCAGGAATACTGGAGGTTGCCATTCCCTTCTCCAGGGTATCTTCCTGACCCAGGGATCAAACCTGGGTCCCCTGCATTGCAGGCAGATTCTTCACCGTCCGAGCCACCTTCAAAGATCAACTGCCATACAGTCTTTCAAGGAAGCTGTACCCATTTGCATTCCCATCAGCAATGAATAAGAGCTCCTGTTGCTCCACATCCTCCCCAGCATTTGGTGCTGAGAGAGTTCTGCATTTTGGTCATTCTCATAGGTGTGTGCTGGGTTTCCTTATTTTTTGTTTTTACCCTTGTCCACCTCTCCACCCCCGCCATTCCTTACAATTGCTAATCTTTTCAAAAAGAGCCATGGAATTTGAGAGTTGAGCAGTAGGTGGCACAAGCTAAGCAACATCAGACACATGATAGAGGGAAAGACTGCGAAAGGACTGGCTCAAGTCACATGGGAGCCCTGGGAAGAGGAGTAATCTGGCACTCCTTCAAGCCAATATTCTTTACATAGCTGAGGGCAGAGAAAAATTCATTTTCTATTAATATAAAATGTATAGCTCTTTATGGTTAAAATAAAGAATTTATTACATGCACCGAATATAACAATATTTCCACTTATTTGGAATTATCTTCATTTTACATTTTTTGTACCACTTATAACTTGAACAGCAGCATAGAGTTAAATTACAGCCACAAAAATCTTGCTCAAAATATAGTTAAAAGTTTTATATATATATATATATATATAGTTTGTATGTCACAAAAACAGTTCTAAATTTTCTGAAGTTCTTATTCTTTCTTCATTTTTCCTTTGGGAATTTCTGAGCCCGACAACCACAACCTCCTGTAAGACATGTCCATGGCTTTATTTATTTATTTAATATTTATTTATTTGGCTGCAGCAAGTAAGTTGCAGCAAGCAGGATCTTCAGTTGCGGTATGTGAACTAATAGTTGTGGCATTCAGGATCTAGTTCCCTGACCAGGGACTGAACCTGAGCCCTCTGCATTGGGAGTACAGAGTCTTAGCCCCTAGACCAGGAAAGTCCCTCCATGGTTTTAAAATGTAGAAAATAATCATCTGTCCCCAAAAACTGTATTAGAAACTTGGGGTAGAATTCCGAACTCAAACCCTCCCCCCACTTCTTCTTCTGGCTGGCTTACCTGAGAGAGTATGCACACTTATACTATGTCCCAATGAGAACCCCAGAACGATTTCATTAGTAAGCAGGAAGTGTCCAACTTAAAGCTTGAGTCAAGGTTGGGTGGAGGCCAAGAGATCTAAGTGAGGCCTCTTGCTTTTCCAATCCCAAATCTAAGTTCTGTGACTTCCTCAAGTGTGCCAGAAGAGAGAAGATAAGAGTGAGGGTAAGAAAAAGACTCAAGTTCTTAGGTATTAATAGCCGAGCTGAAGGAAGTCCACATATTTGACCAGGTGCCAGGATGGCACTGGACTGTCAGACCCATGAACTTGGGAATCAAGTGGGGAAAGGAGGAGGATCAGGCCTCCTGAGGATAGAAGTCTTCCTTCACTCCTCCACTCCCACCCTACCTCTTGATTTGCTTACTATATGGCTTCCCTGCTGCTAACTCGCTTCAGTTGTGTCCGATTCTGTGTCCAAAGACAGCTGTCCCCAAAGACAGCAGCCTACCAGGCTCCGCTGTCCCTGGGATTCTCCAGGCAAGAACACTGGAGTGGGTTGCCATTTCCTTCTCCAATGGCTTCCCTAGTAGCTCAGAATCTGCCTAGGTTCAGAAGTCCTGGGTTTGATCCCTGGGTCAGGAAGATCCCCTGGAAAAGAGAATGGCAATCCACTCCAGTATTCTTACCTGGAGGATTCCATGGACAGAGGAGCCTGGTGGGCTACAGTCCATGGGGTCACAAAGAGTAGGATGCGACTGAGTGACTAACACACTGGAGAGAATATATGTAAAACAGCCTGCTGCTCCTGCGGTAGGAAATGAAAAAGCAGGCATTAAGAGTTATACAGAAGGAAAGCCTCTTTCAACATCACCTTCCCTTCCTCTAGGAAGTGTCCCTAGTCTCTGACCAGACTAGTCACTTCTTCCATATAGAACATCTAATTGGAGGGTAGATTGAGACAGAAGCTTAGATGGAAGATTCCTCCTTCATGAGTTCTGGCAAAAATGCAAGGGGAGACACTGACCAACATCCCGCATACCCAACTATTCTCTGTTTAACAACAGGCCTTAATAATCAAACCTCTGTTCAGTCAGGATTGTCCAACTAGGAGAGACCAGCAGCTCCCTCAGTTATTACCACTTCTCCTCACTGTAACTTCCTGGGGCCAATGAAATGCACAGTTAAATTAGTCCTCCTAAAATGAGTTAAAACAGGTCATTAATCAATTTAACTTCAAGACTGTTGTGCACCGTAGACTAAATATTCACTCCCTAGTTTATTTCTCATCTGAAACTATGACTAACAATATTGCCCAAAACTGGTCAACAGAGATTACTCTTACAAGTCCAAATAAAACAACAAATGGTTGAAAATGGAATAATGTGAAGCCCTCCCCATTATTAAATTACTACAGAAATTCAAGTCCAAAATGAATTACTCTTCCTATAGTAAGTTAAATTCAGAAGACCATAAAGTTTGACTACTCTTCTCGCTGGTTTCCAGATCTTTTCAGTCTCTGTCAGAAGATTCTCCCTCAAATGCCTTGGGATTTGGGTTCCTTCAGCAGCCACTGCGCCCTGAGCCTTCTTCCATTACGTGGGTGTAGCACCATCAGTAACATCAAAACTGAAATAATCCACCTGAAACTGTTGTACCCCATTAATGTAAAAGCAAATGTGACCCCGGCAGTAACAATATCTTGCAAACAAAATGATATTCCTAGAACCCAGTATACAGATCCTTGTTGCTGTTGCCTATCAGAGACTGCAGCAGACTAAGGATTATCTGGGAGAAGGGGAATAATGTAAAAGGGAACGACAACAACAAATGGAGAACATCATTTTGGTTTTTGCCATGCCAAGATGCCTATTAGAACACGCCAGTTTTCCAACTACCATATGTGAATTTAAACTCAGCCGGGATACATTTCCCATCAGGAGGTTACCTGTGACAGAGGACCTAACTGCTTTTACTAAGGTCAGAGTTGACTTTCTACATAATGTCTTTCTCCTGCTTCCAAAAAGGTACCCGCATCTCTTCCATCCAGCTGACCACCTCTGAAGCTTCAGGGGAAATTCTGGTTGGCCTAAGAGTAATCCTCTCATGCTTGCCAGAGATTAACTCAAGAGTGGGCACAGGGCCCAACTGGGTACAGATCCATGAGGAGGTTTACAGTGGCGGTATTTTCAACGTCTACTAGATCACACCCAAATCTTCCTTATGTATCTTGAGATCCTTCCCATGTTTTGAACACTTCTATTTCCATTTCCCCTGGAGTCTGGTATTTCTGGCCTGGAAGCCCACTGTTAAATTGAGCCTGGTCTTAGTTGAGTGACATAGCTTCCCTTTCCGTGGTGAATGCAGCATGACACATTTAATAATAGACAACCCTATAATCCATGCTTATAGCCTTGTAGCAGATCTTCTCTGGCTATTTGTCCATCTGCAGTAGGATCCCAAAGGATTTTAAACTTTATGACACAGCTACTACCACTATACCCTGCTCTAGAACTCCTTAGGTCTATTAACCTTGCTTCCAAGATCTTCTTTCCTGAAATGTATCTTAGCTGGATCACTCAACAAATTCCTGAATCTGAAGCTTCTGTGGATGCTTGTAGAGGCCATAATCTCAGGATCATAGAGGCTTTCATGTATCTTCTGACACATGCTCCTGTAAAACCCTCTTCCTTTATGTTTTAAATCCTCTAGTCCTTGAGTAACTTGTACCACTTCATGTATTACTTACTGCTATTTCTGTTTCCACCTATGTTCCATTTCTTTCCATAATTCCTACTCCTTTCAGGGAGGCCTAAGTGAATTTTTAAATTTTAACATACTAAGCGAAAGTGAAAGTCGCTCATTTGTGTCCTACTCTCTGCAACCCTATGGACTATAGAGTCTATGGAATTGTCTAGGCCAGAATACTGGAGTGGGTAGCCTTTCCCTTCTCCAGGGGAATCCTCCCAACCCAGGGATCGAACCCAGGTCTCCCACATTGCAAGCGGATTCTTAACCAGCTGGGCCCCAAGGGAAGCCCAACATACCAATTAAATGAGTCCAATTTTTCAGTAACACAGATAAAACTCCAGCTGCAGTCTTTTTTTCTTCCCTTCCCACCTGCCTTCCTTCCTTTTTCTAGGTCCATGCATTTGTTTCCTGACATATTCCATAAACTGCCTGTTCAGACACTCCCATAGTGAAAAAATATTCTGCATCTGCCACAAGATCCTCAGTCCAAACACTGCTTGAGTGGAAACAGCCTGCATAGGTCTTCTGCCGTCAGTTTCAACCCATGCCTGACCTCTACTGATTGTTGCTCTGCCTCCTTCCTTTTGGTGTTGTCTTGTTCTTTTAAAATATTTTCCTAATACCATTTTCTAGTCATATTTCCTTATAACAAGAGCCATACCTGCTGCTGCTGCTAAGTCGCATCAGTCGTGTCCGACTCTGTGTGACCCCATAGACGGAAGCCCACCAGGCTCCTCTGTCCCTGGGATTCTCCAGGCAAGAACACTGGAGTGGGTTGCCATTTCCTTCTCCAATGCATGAAAGTGAAGGTGAAGTCGCTCAGTCGTGTCCAACTCTTCACAACCCCATGGACTGTAGCCTACCAGGCTCCTCCGTCCATGGGATTTCCCAGGCAAGAGTACTGGAGTGGGGTGCCATTGCCTTCTCCAAGCCATACCTGCTTCCCTATATATAATGTCTGTGTAATCTTGAAACCCATCAAGGAGTGCATGAAATAACATCAGTATCAACAGCAGTGACAATAATGGCTAATAGTTTATTGAGCTCCTACTGCATACTACGCACTCTTCTCAGCATTTTATAATTGTCACAACAATCCCATGAAATGAGGATTATTATCACCCCAATATTACTGACATAGAAACGGAAGTATAGAGAGGTTAAATAACTTGGCCAACGTCAGAGAGCCAGTAGGTAGCAGGGCTCTCTCACCGTCTTTGATTCACATCTGCCCACAGTTCAGTCACCCACCAGTCCTTCCATAATATAACACCCTTATATTGTTTGGCCTAGTCTTTTCTCAATACTTCAAAATTGAGTTCTCCTTTTAAAAGCAAAAAAATAAAAAGATTTACAGTGGTCTATCACAGCCCATCCTAAATCTTGAACATAATTTCTTTTGATAGGGCTATAGGAGCATTTCATAAAAAGATGAGCTCGATAAAGGACAGAAATGGTATGGACCTAACAGAAGCAGAAGATATTAAGAAGAGATGGCAAGAATACACAGAAGAACTGTACAAAAAAGATCTTCACGACCCAGATAATCACAGTGGTGTGATCACTGACCTAGAGCCAGACATCCTGGAATGTGAAGTCAAGTGGGCCTTAGAAAGCATCACTACGAACAAAGCTAGTGGAGGTGATGGAATTCCAGTTGAGCTATTCCAAATCCTGAAAGATGATGCTATGAAAGTGCTGCACTCAGTATGCCAGCAAATTTGGAAAACTCAGCAGTGGCCACAGGACTGGAAAAGGTCCGTTTTCATTCCAATCCCAAAGAAAGGCAATGCCAGAGAATGCTCAAACTACCACACAATTGCACTCATCTCACATGCTAGTAAAGTAATGCTCAAAATTCTCCAAGCCAGGCTTCAGCAATATGTGAACCGTGAACTTCCTGATGTTCAAGCTGGTTTTAGAAAAGGCAGAGGAACCAGAGATCAAATTGCCAACATCCGCTGGATCATGGAAAAAGCAAGAGAGTTCCAGAAAAACATCTACTTCTGCTTTATAGACTATGCCAAAGCCTTTGACTGTGTGGATCACAATAAACTGTGGAAAATTCTTCAAGAGATGGGAATACCAGAACACCTGATCTGCCTCTTGAGAAATCTGTATGCGGGTCAGGAAGCAACAGTTAGAACTGGACATGGAACAACAGACTGGTTCCAAATAGGAAAAGGAGTTCGTCAAGGCTGTATATTGTCACCCTGTTTATTTAACTTCTATGCAGAGTACATCATGAGAAACGCTGGACTGGAAGAAACACAAGCTGGAATCAAGATTGCAGGGAGAAATATCAATAACCTCAGATATGCAGATGACATCACCCTTATGGCAGAAAGTGAAGAGGAACTAAAAAGCCTCTTGATGAAAGTGAAAGTGAAGAGTGAAAAAATTGGCTTAAAGCTCAACATTCAGAAAATGAAGATCATGGCATCTGGTCCCACCACTTCATGGGAAATAGATGGGGAAACAGTGGAAACAGTGTCAGACTTTATTTTGGGGGTTCCAAAATCACTACAGATGGTGACTGCAGCCATGAAATTAAAAGACGCTTACTCCTTGGAAGGAAAGTTATGACCAACCTAGATAGCATATTCAAAAGCAGAGACGTTACTTTGCCAACAAAGGTTCGTCTAGTCAAGGCTATGGTTTTTCCAGTGGTCATGTACACATGTGAGAGTTGGACTGTGAAGAAGGCTGAGCACCGAAGAATTGACACTTTTGAACTGTGGTGTTGGAGAAGACTCTTGAGAGTCCCTTGGACTCTTGCAAGGAGATCCAACCAGTGCATTCTGAAGGAGATCAGCTCTGGGTGTTCTTTGGAAGGAATGATGCTAAAGCTGAAACTCCAGTATTTTGGCCACCTCATGTGAAGAGTTGACTCATTGGAAAAGACTGATGCTGGGAGGGATTGGGGGCAGGAGGAGAAGGGGACGACAGAGGATGAGATGGCTGGATGGTATCACTGACTCGATGGACGTGAGTCTGAGTGAACTCTGGGAGTTGGTGATGGTCAGGGAGGCCTGGCGTGCTGCGATTCATGGGGTCGCAAAGAGTCGGACACGACTGAGCGACTGATCTGATCTGATCTGATCTGATGTCTCTATTATTCCACAGGGAAAGGTATTAAAGTTAGATTCTATAATTTTTTTTACAGATAACCTGTGTTATGAGGATCATTTGATTGCATGCTTACCAGGTTTTCCCACATATACACTGAATTTAAATTCTTAGTTCCAAGTTAATTTTCACTTACTAATTGATAAAATATTATCTGAGCATGTACTAAAGAATGAATTTTTGCAGCTTAGTGAGATAAGTCATTCATACTTTAACAAGGATATTTTAAACAGAGCTGGTTATTCCTTCAGGAAAACCATATTCAGATCAAACTAATTTCCTAAATGACATAAAAGGAATGAGCAGCTTTCAGGTGTCTTATGTAACTGACTTGAGTACTGACGGCTTAGGACTAGATGATGGAATGACAGGGAAAGAGGAAGCTAAATCTTTGAAATGGTAAAAATTATCATTTAAAAATCACAGTAAATATCACCTGCCAGGTATTAAAATGATTAAAGGGCTTATTTTTTCCACACTCCTATTGTGATAAGTTTTATAAACAAATAATTTTAAGTACACAAACCTGTTAAGCACCAGTAATTAGTTGAGAAAAACAAACACAAATATTCTTGAAGAGCGAGCAAACCCTGAGGGAACTCAGTCCTCTGAAATTATGCTAAGTGTATATTGAAATCATTTGGAAGACTGCTACCCACCCCCTCAAATAAAAATCTCCTTTATGTTTTTCTGCTGTTTTCTCTCACACATACCTCCTATGGCAGCTGCTGCTGCTGCTAAGTCACCTCAGTCGTGTCGACTCTGTGCAACCCCGTAGACGGCAGCCCACTAGGCTCCCATCCCTGGGATTCTCCAGGCAAGAACACTGGAGTGGGTTG
This sequence comes from Bos javanicus, assembly GCF_032452875.1. Taxonomy (NCBI): domain Eukaryota; kingdom Metazoa; phylum Chordata; class Mammalia; order Artiodactyla; family Bovidae; genus Bos; species Bos javanicus. Next base: position 30,147,491 of record NC_083878.1, on the reverse strand, counting down.
CCATTTCCTTCTCCAATGCACGAAAGTGAAAAGTGAAAGGGAAGTCGCTCAGTCGTGTCCGACCCTCAGCGACCCCATGGACTGCGGCCTTCCAGGCTCCTCCGCCCATGGGATTTTCCAGGCAAGAGTACTGGAGTGGGGTGCCATTGCCTTCTCCTCCTATGGCAGCTAACTGACCATTATCTGCTAACACAGGTGGACCTGGCGATGGCTAAAACCATTTGGAATATTTTGGGTTTCACTGGAGAATTAAAAGTCTATAATATCTGTGAACGGAAAGGGCACTGGACTGTCAGGCATTAACTTTGCCACTAAGTAGTTATGGGATTTGCTTCTGTCACCTCATTTCTTTGAATTTTAGTTTCCTTATATAGCAAATACAAAAATGAGAATTAAATGATCTCCAAGGCCTGTTTTAACTTAAAATGGCTTTAAACACTTTTTCACAAAGAAGTCTCTAACGTTTAATGCTTTTGTAAGATAAACTAAAAATATGTAGGAACCAGTGATATGATAGGATAATATTTTTTAACATCTCCCAGTAGATATTCCATTATTGTTAATGGAAAGCTCTCCTGCGTCCCATCCGCCATCATGGCTCCAAAAAAGGGAGCACAGTAGAAGTCATCACAAAAAATGAAGATAATGTGGTACATAAGGAAAGCTCTTGTCACACAAGAAGAATAAAAATAATCTCTTTTTAAAAACTTTTTTATTAAAATACATATTTTACAATGTTGTGTTAGAAAAATCCATCTCTTATAGCCCTAAGAGATCATGGAAAGAAGAAAGGGGGAATGAATGAGGTAATCAGACTCAGTGTGCTTACTTCCTGTCCCTTCTCAGTGTGGAAACTAGAGTTGGAAGTATATAGTTGAAATATTCACAGAGATACGGGGAAATCCAAGAAAAATGGGGATAATTGTTTGCTTCTCTGGGCATGCCTGTGAGAGGCTGAGTCCTCTAGGATCTCTGCTTTCAGCTTAATGGCATGTTCCACATGACATAGGGAGAAAAATGCAACATCGGTGAAGGAGGTGGCTCAGTAGATGAGCTTGAAGCAAAGTTCCTGGTTCATCAAGACCTACTTGGGATATTCTGGGAAACCAGAAGTTCTAACATGTTTCAGTGAGAAGATGGAATGGCATCGTGGGAATCAGTGGACCTGAGGAGGCCTGGGGTCAGGACAGAGGTTGCAGTGTATAAGGCAAATGGTTCAGTGTGGAAGCAGCACAACTTCTCGAAAGGACAGAAGGAGCAGTTTTATCTCTGAGGCTAGCAGTTCTGCTTTCGGACTATACCAGACACTCCACAAGTAAAGGACCACACAAGGACTGGCACGTGTGGCTCAGGGCTTTTCCCTGATGCCCCGCTGACCTTCCCATCCCACAGGCTTCTACCAGCCCACTAGTTACTGTGTGAATGAGAAAAAGGCACTATCAAGGCATTTTACTTCCACCTATCAGAAAATTATCACAATATACTGGTTTTGTTAAAATGAGGCATCTTACTGCCACATGCCGGAGAACTATCATTCCAAGTTGATTACAACTTGGAAATCTAGGATATCAAAGATGTGACATTCCGTCTATGTACAGTTTACACAGAATCCCTCAACTCCCATGTATATCTTGGATGACAGGGAAGTGGGGAAATCTGTAAGACTCAGCACTTACCTATAAAAGAAAAGGGATAATGTGGGGACTCAAGAAGGATAAGCTACAGAGAATAAGCTATGTTTTCTCTGTACATCTGAATTAACTAAATCAACTACCATAAAAAAATACAAACTATGCCCCATATTTTGCAATTTATTTTTTGCTATCTCCCATAGCACCTTACATAGCAATACATACACAGAAGGAACCAATAAATGCATGCTGGAAACAAAGTAAATTTTTAGAAAAAATAAAGAGTTATGGTCCACTTATAATATGTACAAAGGCATGTAATTTTCCTTTTTTCCTGCTACATTTGAACCAAATCTAAAATTGTACCCATTTGTACCTTGCTAACCACCATAAACATTTGCAGTTCTTCATTGTAAGCCTCCCTCCTCGATTTTTTTCTTGAGAAGGAAACTTAGATCTAAGTTTCTCCATTGTCAGGACCAAAGAGAGCTCATCCCAAAATTAGAGAATGTTTTAAAATTAAAAACAGTATTATGTAATCCAAAGTAAATTCTTATTTAAAGGGAGGGAACCCTGAAAGCTAGAAACGTAAAGTATTTTGCCCAGAGGCATACATCAAGTCAGAGACTCAAACACCGGACACCACAGTGGTTCTCACTGTTTCTCTCTCCCCTCCTAAAACACACACTTCCCCGCTCTTACCCCTACTTCTCTTATTGTACTTTGTAACCACTTAGTCATCCACCTCAAACCTAAGACAGAGCACCTGGTCAAACTGAAATGAGAAAGAAATCACCTGAAGATCGAAAATCAGAGAATCAGGTAAACTGCCAGTTTTACCATTTCCACAAGGTGATAAACAAAAGAGAGAGAAAGAATCGAGAAAGGATACTTTTTCAGTCATCACAACAGCAGCGAGGGAATAAAAACACGTTTTCCCTGGAGAGAGATTACCTCGAGGGGACCAGATACAGACACAAAAGATAATTCCCCTTGGGGCTTTTCTTTTCCTCTGAGTTTGTGAGATCTAAAAAAATAAAAATTAAAAAATTAAAACGTGTATCACAAAACAATCACCACCTCAACACATTTACTTCTCTTTTCTCACCTATTATTTCTCCAAACGTTATAGATACTGCGTCTTCAGTAAGTAAACTGACCAAAGGTCTATTCCCTATTGATCACAATCTTTTCAAGATTTAGATGACTCCTTTTAGACTACAAGTAGGAACCGACTTCTAACTTCGGTTCCCGAGCTCAAAGCTCGGTAAAGTGGATCTTCAAGGTTTAGCAAATACCCTCAGCTGAACTAAAGGGTACAGAATCTCTAGCGCTCCCTACAGCTCAGAGTTTGAACCTACCTACCACAAAAAAACCCCAGTTATCAAAGATTGGCTACCTCGCTCTACTTTTCTTTTCCGCTTAAAAAATCGGATGGGGAGGGGGGCGGGGAGAGGTTGAAACGGCGAACCGAAGGCTTAATCACTTCTCCCCATTACATCAGCAGCCCCCGCCCTTTCCTCCGAGCACCTCCTCTCCTAGAACCGTCGCTACGCACTAGCGCTCTCTTCATCCACCCCCCGCTCTATTATATGCCCTGATACCTCCCCATTATCACCCGCCCCACCACACTCCCCCTCTCCTCCTTCCCCCACCTCCTTAGCGGGGGAGGGAGGAAACCCGAGAGAGGAAACAGGGCGTTGAAGGAAGGGACTTGGCGATAAGAGCACAGGCCCCATTGGCCCGAAGGTTGTATGAGCGCCTCCCATTGGCTCCTTGGCAGGAATCCCCGCCCCTCTTCTTCCCCGCCCATTTGCCCCTCCCCCCGCCGCTCCACGGCCCTCCCCCGCGCCCCCGGCCAGCCCCGCGGCGGGGAGGGACCGACTGGGCGAGTGGTGGCTCCGGCGGTGTCAATGGCTCCTCCTGCCACGGAGCAGCAGCAGAAGCAGCGGCGACGGGGCTGAGGAGGAGGAGGAGGAAAGGCTCCTTTAAGGAGGAGGAACGACGACGCCTCTTTTTCCCCCTATCTCCTCCCTTCACACTCATTTCCCCTTCGCCGAGGAGAGAAGGGGGGGAGGAGAGAGAAGAGGCCGAAGAAAGAGAGAAAAAATTCCTCTCAGAAATCTCTTTCAGGGGGTGTGGGGGGGAGGAAGAGGAAAAAAAAAGAGCCGGGCGCCCCCTGCTCCCTCCCTCCCTTCTCTCCCTCTCTTCTCCTCCTTCTCCCTTCCTCACCCGCCCGCCCACTCCCCCCGCCGCCGGAGACGCCGCTCGGGAGTCGGCGGGACCAGGGTCTGTGTCCTCAGCCGCCGACGCCGCGCTTCGCCTCTGGATCCCCAGGCGGGCGGACGCCCTTTCTTTCTTTCTCTCGCTCTGCCCGTCTTTCTGTCTCCGTCCCTCGCGGCCGCCCCGCCCGGCGGCCTCGGCCTTCCCCGTGCGTCAGGCCCGCCCGCCTGGCCTCGCTCGGTCTCTGTCTGTCTCCGCGGGCCTTTCTCTTGACTCGGGGTCCCGCTCGCCCCTCCGCCCTTACCATCTCCCCTTCCCCTCGCCCCCTTTCCTTCCTCCCCCCCTCTCCCCACCCCCTTCTCCCGCCCCGGAGCTCGCGGTGCGTGTGCGTGTGTGTGTGTGTGTCCCTCCGCCAACGCCGCCACCTCAGCCCGGCAAATGAACTCCGTCCGAGCCGCCAACCGGAGACCCAGGCGAGTGTCGCGGCCGCGCCCGGTGCAGCAACAGCAGCAGCAGCCTCCGCAGCAGCCGCCGCCGCAGCCGCCCCAGCAGCAGCCGCCGCAGCAGCAGCCTCCGCCGCCGCCGCAGCAGCAGCAACAGCCTCCGCCGCCGCCACCGCCGCCTCCGCCGCTGCCCCAGGAGCGGAACAACGCCGGCGAGCGGGGTAAGGCCGCGCTCTTTCCCCGCCGCCCGCCGGCTTGGGCGCCCGGCCGGCGGGACCCGCGGGGAGGGAGGCCGGGCGGGCGGGGGCGGCTTGTGCGACTGGGGGGTGGGAGAAGGGAGGCAGAGCGGAGGCGGGTCCCCCGGTGCCGCAGTGTCAGCTCAGCCCGGGCCCCGGCCGGCAGGAAAAGCCGCGGCTTCCCGACTCGCCTGGGCTCTTAGCTCAGGCCGCGCTTTGTTTGGTTTCGGGGGCTCGGCACCCTCTTCCCCCGACGCATCCCTCTGGTTTTTGAGCTTGCTTACGGACCCCGCAGCAGTCTGTTGGTGGGTGGGGGGAAGGCGAAGGGTGGGATCTCTCCTATTTCGGCTGCCTTCCACGGTTTGGTCTCCTGTTTCTAATGGAAGATTGGGGGGGACAACTGGGAGTGATCGGGTGGTTAGGGATGGCTGGGGAACTTATTTTTCCCCCTTTTCTCTGTTAGCCTCCCCCTTCCTGTGGAGGAGGGGAGAGGGGGAGTTGGAGTGGTCGGTGGTGTTGGCCGGGGAACTTGTTTCCCCCGCCCCCCCCTCCCCCCCCCCAGTCACGGGGTAGGGGGAGCGGCGACTCTTCTCCCAACCTCGTAATGTTTGCTGCGCAGTTTGGCTTTAGTTACAGAACCCCTGGGAAGGACCCGTTAAATTAAGACCTTTAAATAAATAAATATAGAATCCATCGGCCATTTCCAGCCCCCTCCCTCGCGTGCGGTGCAGTTACCCTTCCGCTGTATCGACTCCCCTCTCGCTTGTTCTCCCCTAGCATACCCCCACGCCACCATGGTGCCCCTCCGTCTCCCAGTGGGATTTGAACGCCCCTTCCTTAGAACTGGCCTCTTGTGGGAGAGAGTGCGTGTGTTTGTGCCTGTGTATGTTGTGTCCAGGGCCTAGTGAAATGTGTCATTTGGACCCAACTGTGCAGCTCTGTCTGGTAACCACCATTGTCTAAGGGCTGAGGCTCCCAGGGGTTGGATTCTTGCTTTAGCAAATATAATGTTCAGTTCTACTTAGATGATGTTATTTGGGTAGGTTTCGGAGATGCGGTGTTGCACCTTGATCTCCAAATGTAACTATTCTGTTTATTAATTAGCTGCTCTCACTGGGGGTGGAGGTCAGTACCATATTTATGTGTACGGTTGTTGTTTTAAGGAGGAGGGGAATTGTTAGGAGACATTTTGCGTGTTTTCGTTGGTGGATTAAGGTTAATTTTACGTGCGTTGGTTGTCACACCTCCTTTGGCTGAGGGAATTAAGATTAAATGCCTTTTAAAAATTATACAGTCTTTCCTTAAAAATTGTTTCTTTGTTGTACGTGATCAAAATACCGAACAAATCAAAGAGGGAGATGATAATTGAAAAATAGTTTAAACGGTTTTCACTGGTTACTGTTACAGATAGTCCTTGTGAAAGCAGTTTACTATACGTTGCTTGAAAGAATGTGATCTTTCAAGCCAGTTAGAGGTCTTGTGCTACATTACTGGTAAATGTGTTTTAATGCTTCTTTGATACATTTACAGGGGTTTTTTTTGTTAATTAAAAGTACAGTTTCATCATTTCCTTTTGTATTTGCATATCAAGGTTCTCCTGTGTTTCATTCAAATAATAGTCAAGTCTCAGAATTGACACTATATGTAATAGAGTTGACTAATTTTTTTTTTTTAAAGCAATGACATTGGGTTGAAATCCTAGGGTAATAAGGATTCTATTGCTAGAAGTAAGCTTTTTCAAGATATACTGATTTGTTACAGTGAATCAGACTCTTTCAGCCAAACTCAGTCTGTGTATTTTTAAATGTTAATTCTGAATTTTTTCATTTGTGTGTATTTTCAACTTAGTTGAGGTACTTACATTTGATCACTTTCCTTCATTTGTTTAAAATTATTAGCTACTAAAGTCTATTTCCTTTTGAAGTAAAAGTTACTTGGTCACATGCCAGAGTGTCATTTTTCTTTTCATTGATATCCATAAACTGACTAAGATGTTCGTGAATCAGAATTTCAGTATGTGCCCAACCAAATGGTAAATCAAATTCACTGTAGAATTGTTGTTGCTTTGCTGCTGCTAGTAGAAACTGTTCCATGTTGGCACAGAGAGGAAAAGAACTGCTGATTAGCCTTCAGGGAAAATGCTATGGGTCTTTTTGGAGGGCAAATAAATGGCCTTAAGATGAATTAAAAGACTAAAATTAGAAAAAGTTTGCTAGTGTTATGTAAAAAATAGTAATTCTTTGAAAACTGGCGTTTTTTTTAATTTTAAATGTACAGTTTTCATAATGATCAGAAGTTAGCCAAGAAGAATACTCTTTTAACAATTTTACGAAGTATGCAAAGTGTCACTATTTCTGGTTTGAATAGGAAAGGTTTGGTTGTTGTTGGTTTGAAAATATACTGGGTTTCATAATTTTGACAAGGTAATTAAGGAACTACAGCTAAGCTTATGCATAGGCCCGTTTTAGTTTTTACTAACTCTTAATGGATATGTAACCCTTGCATTAGAATCTTGGATAGAGTTACATAATAGTGGATCAGAGAGCTTTCAGAGTAGGGAACTGAAGTGAGACTCACTGTTTTAAGACAAGTTAACTCAATCTGTATGTAAAATCATTTATTTCATGTAAAGGGTGGACTTTAGGCTTCTGAGTGGTAGTAAGTTATAGGAAAGTATTTTCAAGCAAAAATTCTGTCGGAACCGGTTTTTAGTTGCTTCTGTGCCCACAGGTTAGTCTTAAAAATTTCCTTGATACCTCCTTTTAAAATGTATATATGTTTGAGTGTTGTAATGGCCAGTGAAACAAACCATATGGAGTGAAATCTTATGCGGACTTTTTAAAGGCAGGAGATTTGCTTACACCCCAAATGGGAGATAATCAGCCTGGGTGTTCCATGGAATGCTGTCTTCTCACATGGTATCTGAAGCGGTCTGCTGTCTAAAGATGGAATACAAATCATTAGCATTTTTAGGCTTTTATTTTAAATCTTGGGTTTAGGATTTCACATACTACTTTTAGCTAGTAGAAAATAATTTGTGTTCCACATAGGAATACTTTGATAATATATTCCAGCTTCAGTGAAACTGAAAGTATGTGGGGTTGGATTTTATATGTGTTTTCTTTTAAAATCCCGAATGAGTTTTTGCGACTTGTTCTGCTGAATTTATCATGAAATCTATTTGGCAGTCTTGTTTTAGAAATATGTCTGAGGAACGCTTACACATCTGCAGAAGTGCTACGTATTCTGAGCATTTTTAGGATTTAGTTGAAATTGATTACTTTGATTAGGTATTAAATGCACATGATTTAAAATTCAAAAGTCTTTTTCCTACAACTGCCTTCAGCTCCCAAATTTTCCTGCCTGGAATCAACCTATTGATTACTATGTCTGTTACTAGTTTCTCATTTATTATGTTTTAATAAAAGATGAAGTTTGACTTATGAAAATCTTGATATGAAAGTTTTGGAAAATAAGTGTAATTGCCGAGTTATTGGCAAATTCATAAAGTTGAAATGTTGAAATTTTAACTGGGTTATTATATATAGTTCAAGAATTTAATGAATTATAACAGTATATTAATGGATTTTGCTATTTCTAGTCTGAAATAATCATATAGAGTAAAAATGTAATCAGTCTGTGTAATCTCCTATTTGTGAGATTAAAATCTCACCTATGATCCTGGATTTATAGTTGTTGCTTTTTTTTTTTTAAGTGAGCTTTTAAAATAATTTGGTGAATATATAGTATTACATAAAATATTCCTTAGTGGCTGCATATTCTGTGGAGCAGTCAGGAAGCTCTTTAGTGTTCTAGTCATGCGTCCTAGTTACACTTTTCTGTGGAGTTGTCCTAGCCCATTATATTTTACCTGTAAGTTCTCCCTACTACTTACAGAGTAAGGAATTTCTGCAGTCTTTCCAGATAGAAGAATTCTGGACAAGGAATCTGATTTTTCCTCTTTTAGGAATTAAGTACCATGAGTCACTGCTCTTCCATCTTCTGGCTAACCCTTTGAAATATTTACATCCGTAAGAGGAATGCCACTTAACTGTGTGTGTGTGTTGGGGCTGGGGGTGGGGGGGCTATTTTCTCAACACTTAAAAATTATTTGAGGAATAGAAATGCAATAGTGACAATACTGATGTTAGAGTTCTGCTGATAAGGCCTAAGGCCTGTCCCTATACTGCTTGCCTCTTTTTTTTTTTTTTTTTTTAAACTGGAAATTCTGGCAAACCCAAGGAAAGGCTAACCAGCTTGGAGATCTATCAGGTAAGGCAAGAATGACCAGTAGATCCTGATCTGTTAGTGAGAATCCCTGAACTTAAATTTGGCAGAATTCAAAGCTAGTGAGTATTTTCTGTCTTTTCCTCTGTTTTAATTTTGGAAGTAATTTATAATAATAAGTTATTTCACCTTGAGGTCTCTTGCTGTCTTAACTGTTCTCTTTTTTATTCCTAACAAGTTACTCGTATTTTGTGTCTATCTTGTCCCATTGGTCTCTGAAGGGTTATTCTGTTTTAGACCTTCCATTTCTCGTTTATCAGTCATTGGAAGTGCATTCTTGTCTTCCAGAAAACTGGTTATTATGTGAGGTTGTAAGCAGGGTGCTCCCAAATTGTAGTTGTTATCCTCTGAAAGCAAATTTATAAAGGCGTAAAATATAAGGGATGAGACGATTGGAGATAGTATGTTGGAAAGAGCTCAGAGTTCGCACTAACTAGAGGTAGGTGCTAAACTTAGCCACACCACTAATGAGCTGTGTGTGTGTGATGTGGGGCAAGAAGTGTAACTGCTCTGAGCCTTACTCTATTATCTTTCAAATAGGGATGGTAACACTTGTCTGACAGTAATTTAAAGATAAGAGATAGTGAAGTACCTATCGAATGGTAGATGCTCAATAAATAGCAGCTCTTTTAAATACTAAAAATAATAGTATGGAACAGAAGCAGCCATTTATAAAACTAAACCTAAGAAATAAAGTATGTATGAGTCACTGAAGAGTTTCTGACATATCCCAAAATGCAGTCCAGGTGATGTGGTATAACCTCAGAGAAACTGATTTGCAATTGTAAATCAGTAATCTTATATCTAATGAATTGAAATATTCTTTGAAAAAAGAATAACAGAAGAAATGGGTATTTGGAGTAATAAACATGACTGTTTCTTACGTACTAGAGTATGTGCCAGATACTTTTCTTATATACTATCCCTCTTAGCAATTCTGTACGATGACTGTGACACAGCAGTGATCGTACTTAGTAAGTAGCAGAGAATTTAAAAAATGATTTATATATCCTAGTCCTTACATCAAAAGGAGATACTGAAATACATTTGACCGAGTATCTTCATCACCTCCAGAGAAAGGAATCTCCTAACCCTTGCAGCAAGTCACTCTTCTATCCTATCCCACCTATCTGATGGATGTTATAGTAGTACGATGCCATTGATAGTTAAGTCATTTGGTTTCACATTTCTAAGTAGCTTTCTGATCATAATTTTACTTCATGTTTCCAGATGAGATTGCAGTGATTGGCCCACATGTTTTTCCAGTTTGTTGATGAGATCACTAAGCAGTCATTGTACAAAGAAGGTTAGATTTCCCTTGACTTACTCATAAGTTGTGAATAAAGGGTGTTAAGTCATTTTTTAGCTCATAGTTATAGATTAGACTATTTCAGGAAAGAAACATACGAGTTAAATTAGACTTCAGTGGGAATTTTGACAGATTTGTAGACTAAGTACTCTTTACTCTTTTCTCACCATAATTTGGTGTCCTAACATGCATAACTTGATGTCTTTACATGCATAGCTTGAGGTTTTTGTATAAGTTTGGTTAATACATGTGCTTGAACTTAATCCTTAGAAAATAGAGAAATGAAACCAACTAACTTCCTTTACTTAATTTATTTTAATTGAAGGCAAATATTGAAAGTATTTACTTTGAAAATGAATATGTTGTGTATTTTTTATTTTAAAAGATATGAAAGTAAGATAGTATAGTTAAAAGCAAACTTAAATCATATCATGTAAGTTAGTTGCTTATCCTCTCAGGTTCTAAAAATCCAATTGTCAAATGTTCTGCTTTTCTAGCAAATGGAAAATGGTATGACCGTGTTCAACAGAGGAGAAAACATTAAACACTGTCAACTGGAGAACCTTAAAACATTAATGGGACTTCCCTGGTGGCCCAGTGGTTAAGACTGTGTACTTCCAATGTAGGAGGCATAGGTTCAGTCCCCAGTCAGGGAAGTTCTGCATACTGCATGCACTGTGTGGCCAAAAAAAATTTTTTTAATGTATACTTTCACGTCTCATTAGAGATGAGGTGCCATTCATCTTTTCTGTGAGGAAAGGCAACTTTTCCCAAAGTTTAGAAATAATTTGAGTGGTAGAAATGGGGTAAGAAACTGCTTTAAAATTATTTTTCTGGTAATGGTGATAATATAGCTTTCTTGTAGTGTACACTCAACCCTCAGATGATTGAGTTGGGTTGTATCAATCTTTGCTGAAAGTTTGTGAGGAACTATGTGAATTCAGCCTTTGGTGTTGGTTTCTTTAGTACGACGTGTTGCTGGCTGACTTGAATCAGTTTAGCCTTTGCTGACTCTACTTGGGTTTAGATAAGAGAACTCTTTTTGCACTCAAGTATTGATTTTGTATCTTGCATCCATACTATATAATTGTGTGTGTATGTATACATGTGTATGTATGTGTAAGAACACATGGCCTTATGAGGCTCTTAACACTTAAGAGTAAGCAAGTGGGGGAAAGGAAAGACATAGTCACCTGTTGTAGCTTGAGGATTGGTGTGTGTGTGTGTGTGTGTGTGTGTGTGTATATGTGTATGGGCTTCCCTGGTGGCAGCTAAGTTACTAGTAATTGATCTACATTTTTGAAAAAAAAAAATAAGAACTGAGTAGAATTTAACAATGGCAAGTGGGAGTCATTCAAGTTTGTATCATGGCAGAGAAGATCAAAGAAGACTTGTTTAAAGTAAACGAGAATGGGTGAAGATGGTATATTTTGGAATTTAGTATTTTTGGCAAACTGTATGATAAAAGAAAGTGTAGAATTGCTCATTTTTCTTCTTTATATAGAAGAACTTTCTTACAGTTGTTTGTTAGAAGTGGAAACAAAACTTTGCATCACTGTGTCATACACTGAAACTTAAGTAATAGTTGTGCATCCACTGTGCCTCAATTTTTAAAAAGTTGTGTGTATATGTGTCCTTAGTCATGTCTGACTGTTTGTGACTCCATGGACTGTAGCCCACCAGGCTCCTCTGTCCATGGAATTTTCCAAGCAAGAATATTGGAGTGGGTTGCCATTTCCTCTTTAGGGGGTCTCCCAACCCCGGGGTTCGAACCTGCGTGTCTTGGATTGGCGGGTGGATTCTTTACCACTGTGTCACTTGGGAAGCCCAAAAAAAGTAGACACAGTTGTGTGTGAGTGACTGATATCTTTGTAATCCTTTGAAATGGATTTGCAATTTGAAGAAACTGATTATTTGCTCAAATTTTGATATTTTAAGCCCAGTAAAATTGATAGGAGAAATAAGCAATTTGGAGGAAGACTTTCTAGGATGGAGTGCTCTCTCACAGGCAAAATGAGCACATCAGAGGAGAGGGAGACTAAAAGATTTTTTTTTTTTCCCAAGAATCGCTTACCTTACATGTTTATTTTCCCTGATGAAGTACTTCTGAACCTTAGATTTTTCTGAAGTTTTACTTTTCCCCCCCAAAAGAGTAATTTTGAGTTGATTGGAAAAAAGAGAAAGAATTTGAGCAGGTACAAATGACAATATGTGTAAGTCATTTACATTAGCAGTGGTAATTTGGATTAGAAACTGTCTGTACATGAACAGAGGAGCCTGGCGGGCTACAGTCCATGGGGTCACAAAGAGTTGGACATGGCTGAGCAACTTGCATATGGATATGGATATATAACTTTATATAATCTATATGTGTATTATTATATATATAAATACAACTACATTTAAATTGTAGACATACAGTTTAAGTATTACAATTAAGTTGTAGAAATACAATTAGAAATTCTACAGTTTAAGTTGTAGAAATAATTTTTATGAGCTTTTTTTTAAAGTTTTGGTGAAAGTATACAAGTACACACAAATCACTGATACAGCTTGATGCCTTTTTGCAAAGTGAACATGTCTGTGTAATCAGTAATACCTAGATCAAGAAATAAAATATTAACAACATCCTAGATGGGCAAAACTTCTGTTTACTTTATAAGAAATGGAAGATAAAACAGCTTTAAGACAAATATGGATATGGCCCCTTATGTTGTAACAACAATTTATTTCAGATACTAGTGTTTTTCTTAAATCTTTGGATATTTTCGCTTGTGTATCCTTTAACATAGAGAAAGAAATGGCAACCCACTCCAGTATTCTTGCCTGGAGAAGCCCATGGACAGAGGAGCCTGGTGAGCTACAGTCCGTGGAGTCACAAAGAGTTGGACATGGCTGAGCAACTAACACACACACTTCCTTTAACAATTCAATGTTAGGAAGCTTACCCATCACCTTAATATGCTGAAGTTTTCCCCACAGATCATTGTTATTGTTCCGTCGCTAAGTCATGTCCGTCTCTTTGAGACCCCTTCACTGTCTCCTTAAGTTTGATCAGATTCATGTCCATTGAGTTGGTAATGCCATCCAACCATCTCATCCTCTGTTGCCCGCTGCCCCTTCCCTCACTCTTTCCCAGCAGCAGGGTCTTTTCCAATGAGTTGGGTCTTCCATCTGGTGGCCAGCGTATTGGCGCTTCAGCATCATTCCTTCTAGTGAATATTCCTTTAGGATTGACTGGTTTGATCTCTTTGCTGTCCAAGGGACTCGCCAGAATCTTCTCCAGCACCATAGTTCAAAAGCATAAATTTTTCAGCCAAAGATCATAGGTTAGGTTATTTTGAGGAGAGAGGAAGTCTTGTTTTTATATTTAAGGATTTTTAAAACTAATGTGGAGCATAATATGTGATTCTGAGTCTTCATTCCAAAAACTGTTGTTTCTCTTTACTACTGCCATAAATATATTTGATTCTGCGTTTCAGTTTCTAACTACTTTTTCTAACTGCTGTTAGTAGTTCACACTGTTTCTACTTTTTTAAACTTACCCTTTTAACTTCTGTGAAAATATTTTGATATTGTTCGGTCAGTTATTTCATTTTATTTATTGTTTTTCTGCGTATTTTGTCTCATCTTTTGTTATCTTACATTCAACTTATTTTTAAATTATAAAACTTTCACAGAAAAATTGTGGCACATTTTGCTTTCAGCATTGTATTTTTAGTCCTTGACCAGATCTCTTCATTCCTTTCACATGGGAAGAAGGTGTAAAAGTGCCTCTGCCAGCATCATTGATAAGTTCTTCATCAAGTGAAAGCTTGTGCTGAAGTGCTAGTGATTTATAAGCTTGTACACTTTATGATACAAGTATCCCCTGAGAATGACAGATGGGCTCTGTTCTTAAGGAACTACTTGATTGAAACTGCTGGTACAGTAGCCTTAGATACCAGAGGAGTAAGATTTCGTTATTTCATGTCTGGTCTTTCAGCACTTAACAGTCCAGTGTTAGTACTAACAGTTGTTCTTTCTTGTCTGCAACAAGCAGTGTGAAGATTGTCACCTTCCTTTCTATTTTATCTTATTATTATTATTTTAACATATAGCCACATTCAGTGATTGTTGCTTGTTAAATTTGGTAGGGATAGGAGCTTTTCAAAGTGGCTTGCTTATACTTTTCTCTGCAGTGGTTTCTTCTTTTTGCAGTAGTTGTTTTTTAATTAGGAGATTTTAAATAAGTTGACTTTTGAAATGCTCCGAAACCCTTTCTGTATCATTTGTGTTACCAATATAAACCAGCAAGATCTAAATTTGGGTGGTGGTAGTGTTCTAGAGACTGAATATAAATAGCATTTCAGATCAAGATGTCTTGTAAATAAGTGGGTTGATATTGTTTTCATTGTCATCTGATATGTATTTTTAAAGAATGAGTGTGTGTGTGTCTGGCGTTTCATTTGTAACTTTATCATTAGACAGTTTGCAAGACCAAAGTCTCTTAGTGGAATTTTCATTTCAATGCTATTAAGATAAAGTTTTGTTACGACTCCTTACTCATTACTGTATGTTTTACCCTTTAGTTATTTATTGAATTACCTTTGTGCCACACTTAGAAAGTTACTGCAACCTAATTATTAAGCCAAGTTGTGGTGCTTTGATGTAACTGAGAAAGAAACATGTACCAAGTAAAGGAAACTACCCAGAGTTGGAGTCATTCATCTTGTTTTCATGGTATTTGTCCTTCTTCATTACATTCATTGTTTTGCCCTTACATCCAGAAACTGAGAATAGATTTAGATCATGTTGCTAGAATTTAAGCTCAATTGCAGAAATAAACAACATTTTCAGGTTTTTCATAGCATCTGTAATCCCACATACCTAGTAGTTATAACTCTAAGGATGCTTTATTGGATTTTTCTGATTCTGTCTCAGTATCTCTATTGCGGTTTCTCACAGGGAACCTGTTCTCTGTTTCTGAATTATTTGGTTTGAGAACCTATTAGCTGAAGTCTTTAATGCTGAAAAACTGAGCTGGGAGATCTGGAGGTAGTGAATTTAATCTGAGTCTGTAAAGTTAAGTCTGGTTTTAGAGGGCTAGAAAAATGTCACATAACAATCATAGACATAATTTGATAACATATGCATAAACACGGTGAAACTGGGAATGTGTACTCGATATTGTGAAGTGTCTAAAATTGTTTGGTAAAATGTTAACAATAATGTCTTAGGATGATGGGGGTGAGATGATTTTAATTCTTCCTGCAATTTTTTGTTTTTCAAAGACTGTATGGAATCTGGAAGGGGGAGGAGTGTGTGTGTGTGTTTAAGAATTTAGTAGTTCTAATTGTGATGTGAAGTCTTTCTACTCGGTTTGATGACATAGTCCCCACGTGGGTCATTTTAAATGTGAATAAAAGCTTAAAACTACATTTTTCAATGCTATTAAGTGTGTTTTAAATGCTTATTTATGGACATTTTGGGGTTTTATATTCGTTATAACTTTAGGATAGTTACATAACTGTGTCATGTATAGGAAATGAGGATAACTGATGATCAGAAAGTCAAAATTCAGAATTTAAAACAAAATTTGATATTTGGAAGTTTGAGCCAATGATTCTGCCTTTCCAGGATGCCTGTAACAGTAGATTATGGTAATAAATACATAAAAATAAAATTTTAATTGCATGCCTGACTGAATGATGAAAGATGGAAATTTAGTGTACAAACGAACTGAATAATTAGGTGAATAAAAGATTTATTATTGTTCACAACAAATGGATGCTTGTTTTGTACCCTGGTGGTAAGGGTTCATGACTATTTGATAATTTTATATGGGAGAATATTTTCTTTTCATAAAACTGGTATTAGTGCTGAAGAAATTAATGGCTATCAGTTAATTAAGTTCAAGCAGAAATTGCTATGGGAAATCGTTTCATCATTGCCCGTTTTTAAAAAAAAAAACACATCCTTTCCTTTTTAAGATATTATATTCGAAGCAGTTTTAGATTGTGGGATCTACTGAGTTTGGGAATAAATAAAAACCTGGCAATGTCTTTCAAAAAATATGGACCTTTGAAGTTTAAATTTAGTAATTAAATTCACAATTAACTCATCTCATCATTCACCTGACTAGTCTTCTGATTATCTTACAGAGTCTTTATAAACCTAAACTGGGAGAAAACAAGCATTTTCCTCAAAATACACTAGAACTTTCATTGAATGAGGTGAACTGTTTGGCTTTTTAATTTTGTTTTTATAGTTCAGTTCAGTGGCTCAGTCGTGTCCAACTCGTTGCAACCCCATGAACCACAGCACACCAGGCCTCCCTGTCCATCACCAACTCCTGGAGTCCACCCAAACTCATGTCCATTGTGTTGGTGATGCCATTCAACCATTTCATCCTCTGTCGTCCCCTTCTCCTCCTGCCCTCAATCCCTCCCAGCATCAGGGTCTTTTCAAATGAGTCAGCTGTCCGCATCAGGTGACCAAAGTATTGGAGTTTCAGCTTCAACATCAGTCCCTCCAATGAACACCCAGGACTGATCTTGAAAGTGAAAGTGAAGTTGCTCAGTTGTGTCTGACTCTTTGCGACCCCATATACTGTAGCCCACCAGGCTCCTCTGTCCATGGGATTCTCCAGGCAAGAATACTGGAGTGGGTTGCCATTTCCTTCTCCAGGGGATCTTCCCGACCCAGGGATTGAACCCAGGTCTCCCGCATTGCAGGCAGATGCTTTAACCTCTGAGCCACCAGGGAAGCATATGGTTTATGGCTTCCCAGGTGGCTCAGTGGTAAAGAATTTGATTGCCAGTGCAAGGAGACGCAGGAAACTTGGGTTCAATCCCTGGATCAGGAACATCTCCTGAGGTAGGAAATAGCAACCCACTCCAGTATTCTTGCTGGGAGAATCCCATGGACAGAGGAGCCTGGTGGGCTACAGCCCATAGGACTGCAAAGAATTGCACACAGCTGAGCATGAACACACACTAATACGGTTTAAGGCAAATCAGTCATTAAATGTAGATTCTAGGTAATAATCATGGTTTTATGAAGAACTGATTACAGATAAATGTAAAGTATTTTTCTGTACTAGTGACTTTTGGTAGGTGAAGAGAGAACAAGAACAACAGAGCCAGATTTAAATAAGACATTTTATTCTTTTATGAAGGAGTCATATTGATTTTGTGGTAGTTGGGAGAACTTTTTAAAAGTTGTATTGTCTGGAATCTACAACTTTTTAAAATAGTGCTAGACATTTGCAAATAGATACTTACTAAATGGTTCTTTCTATTTCCTTTCCCTCTCCTGGACTCAAATTTGTTCACATAATCACTGATTTAAGTGACTGAGCATATTAACTTCATGGATGAGTTCTTAAAAGGTGATAAGGTTGAGTACTTAAAAAACCAAAAATAGAAGTCAAATTATTTTGAGTAGTCTAAGAAAAAAGGAATAAACAAATAGGCTTCAATCTTTGTAGAAATAACCAAAAAATGAGTAGTAACTAAGAAGGATTGAGCCAGAAGAATTAAGCAGAAAGTGATTTGGTATATAGTTGAATGAATCATCCTGAAGGATGTGTGCACATGTAAACACATGGTATAATATCATCGTAGTTTTGGAATGGTTGGAAAAAAACATGTATTAGGAAAACGTAAGTGTTACCTTAAAGAGGAACAAGCTAAATGGTAAGTTAAGAATTACTTTCAGGGAAAGTAAAAAAAACTGTCTTTTAAACCTGATCAAGAGAGGTGAAAGACTTAGATGCTGTGAAGTATGTAACATTGATAAAGGAAACTGAGGATAATTCAAAGAAATGAAGATATCCCATGCTTTTGGATTGGAAGAATCAGTATTGTTAAAATGGCCATACTACCCAAAGCAATCTGCAGATTTAATGTGATCTCTATCAAATTACCCTTGGCCTTTTTCACAGAACTAGAACAAATAATTCTAAAACTTACATGGAACCGTAAACTGACCCAGAATTACTAAAGCAGTCCTGAAGAAAAAGAACAAAGCTGAAGGCATAATTCTCCCAGCCATCAGACAATACTGCAAAGCTACAGGAATCAAAACAGCATGGTATTGGCACAAAAACAAATATATGGATCGGTGGAACAAAATTGAGAGTCCAGAAATAAACCCACATACCTACCAATCAGTTAACCTTCAACAAAAGAGGCAAGAATATACAATGGAGAGAAAAAGCTCTTTAGTAAGTGGTGTTGGGAACACTAGACAGCTGCATGAAAATTAGTGAAGTCAAAACACTCTTGCATCATACACAAAAATAAACTCAAAATGGGTTAAAGACTTAAATATGAGGCATGACACAATAAAACAGAGGACATGGGCAAAAAGCGTTTTATGACATAAATTGTACCAGTGTTTTCTTAAGGCCAGTTTCCCAAGGCAATAGAAATAAAAGCAAAAGTAAACAAATGGGACCTAATCACACTGAGAAGCTTTTACACAGTGAAAGAAACCATAAACAAAACTAAAAGGCAACCTACAGACTGGGAGAAAATGCTTGCAAACAATGCAACCAGCAACGGCTTAATTTACAAAATATACCAACAGCTCATATAACTCAATAACAACAACAACAATAACAACCCAATCAAAAAATGAGCAGAAGACCTAAACAGACATTTCTCCAAAGGAGATATACAGGTAGCCAACAGGCACATGAAATGATGCTCAGTATTGGTATTTATTAGAGAAATGCAAATCAAAACAACAATGAGATATCATCTCACACCAGTCAAAATGGTCATTATTTTAAAAATCTATATGTAACAAAAGCTGGAGAGGGTGTGGAGAAAAGGGAACCCTCCTACACATTTGGTAGGAATGTAAATTGGTGCAGCCACTATGGAAAACAGTATGGGGGTTCCTTAAAAAACTAAAAATAGAGTTGCTATATGATCCACTAATCCCACTTGTGGGCATATATCCAGAGAAAACAAAATTTGAAAGACACCTGCACCCTAATGTTCATAGCACTGTTTGCAATAGCCAAGACTCGGAGCACCCTAAATGACCATCAGCAGATGAATGGGTAAAGATGATGTGGCATATATACACAATGGAACAGTACTCAGACATTAAAAAAAAAAAAGAATGAAATAATGTCATTTGCAGCAACATGAATGGACCTGGAGATTATCATACTAGGTGAAGTAAGAGAAAGACAAATACCATATGTTATCACTTATATGTGGAATCTAAAATATGACACACATGAACTTGCTAACAAAACAGACTCACAGATATAGAAAACAAATTTATGGTTACCAAAGGGGAAGGATAAATTAGGAGTTTTAGATTCAGATCAGATCAGTCGCTCAGTCGTGTCCGACTCTTTGCGACCCCATGAATCGCAGCACGCCAGGCCTCCCTGTCCATCACCAACTCCCAGAGTTCACTCAGACTCACGTCCATGTGATGTGAGTCAGTGATGCCATCCAGCCATCTCATCCTCTGTCATCCCCTTCTCCTCCTGCCCCCAATCCCTCCCAGCATCAGAATCTTTTCCAGTGAGTCAACTCTTCACATGAGGTGGCCAAAGTACTGGAGTTTCAGCTTTAGCATCATTCCTTCCAAAGAAATCCCAGGGCTGATCTCCTTCAGAATGGACTGGTTGGATCTCCTTGCAAGAGTCCAAGGGACTCTCAAGAGTCTTCTCCAACACCACAGTTCAAAAGCATCAATTCTTCGGCGCTCAGCCTTCTTCACAGTCCAACTCTCACATCCATACATGACCACAGGAAAAACCACAGCCTTGACTAGACGAACCTTTGTTGGCAAAGTAATGTCTCTGCTTTTCAATATGCTATCTAGGTTGGTCATAACTTTCCTTCCAAGGAGTAAGCGTCTTTTAATTTCATGGCTGCAGTCAACATCTGCAGTGATTTTGGAGCCCAGAAAAATAAAGTCTGACACTGTTTCCACTGTTTCCCCATCTATTTCCCATGAAGTGGTGGGACCGGATGCCATGATCTTCGTTTTCTGAATGTTGAGCTGTAAGCCAATTTTTTCACTCTCCTCTTTCACTTTCATCAGGAGGCTTTTGAGTTCCTCTTCACTTTCTGCCATAAGGGTGGTGTCATCTGCATATCTGAGGTTATTGATATTTCTCCCAGCAATCTTGATTCCATCTTGTGTTTTTCCAGTCCAGCGTTTCTCATGATGTACTCTGCATATAGGTTAAATAAACAGGGTGACAATATACAGCCTTGACGAATTCCTTTTCCTATTTGGAACCAGTCTGTTGTTCCATGTCCAGTTCTAACTGTTGCTTCCTGACCTGCATACTATTTTCTCAAGAGGCAGATCAGGTGTTCTGGTATTCCCATCTCTTGAAGAATTTTCCACAGTTTATTGTGATCCACACAGTCAAAGGCTTTGGCATAGTCAAGAAAGCAGAAATAGATGTTTTTCTGGAACTCTCTTGCTTTTTCCATGATCCAGTGGATTTTGGCGATTTGATCTCTGGTTCCTCTGCCTTTTCTAAAATCAGCTTGAACATCAGGAAGTTCACGGTTCACATATTGCTGAAGCCTGGCTTGGAGAATTTTGAGAATTACTTTACTAGCGTGTGAGATGAGTGCAATTGTGCGGTAGTTTGAGCATTCTTTGGCATTGCCTTTCTTTGGGATTGGAATGAAAACTGACCTTTTCCAGTCCTGTGGCCACTGCTGAGTTTTCCACCAAAGAAGTACCTAATCTTTAGTGAGATGTTATTTACACCAGTATAGGTCATTAATCTAACTTAAATTCATTTTCTCTAGCTATCTTCTGAGGACACAGAAGAATAGCTGAGCAACATTTTTAAGACTTTCAGTCACGTGAAAGTAATTTTTTTTTAAGTGGAAGTATAGTTGATTTACAAGGTTGTGTTAGTTTCTGGTATACAACAAAGTGATTCAGTTTATATATATATGTGGGTGTGCATATATCTTCTTTTTTATATTCTTTTCCATTATGGTCTACTACAGGATGTTGAATGTAGTTCCCTGTACTACACATTAGGACCTTGTAAATCAACTATACTTCCACTTAAAAAAAAAATTACTTTCACGTGACTGGAAGTCTTAAAAATGTTGCTCAGCTATTTTTCTGTGTGCTCAGAAGATAGCTAGAGAAAATGAATTTTAAGTTAGATTAATGACCTATACTGGTGTAAATAACATCTCACTAAAGATTAGGTACTTCTTTGGCTGATGGTATTAGGTGTTTTAATTAAATCTTAGAGATGGCAAATTAGAAATTATAGAATGTTGGAAATTTAACCATAGAGCCAATTCTTGAGGTTTATTCATTTGTTCAGGTTGGAATTAAAACACAGATTTCCTCACTCCCAATCAGTGCCGATGGTGGTATCTGCTCTTGTTCTGGAATTTTATTTTCATTCTGTTCATTTTTCAGTTTAGTGATTTGTTGTATCTATTGATCTGATAAACTTTTCTGTAATTCCTTAGTTTAAACAATTTTTTGTTTTTGAATACTTGTCTTAGTTAAAAAGAACATGCAAATAAAATTATGGTTTACTTCTTACTGATTGACTTAATTTTTTTTAAATTCTGTTTTGGCTGTGACTGGTTGGGGAAAAAAAGCAATTTTACTATGCAGTGTAAGGTAAACCATGTTGATGACAGGTTCTTGTGGTGATTCCCAGTGTAATTAATTTCAGATGCATAAAAATTGGTTAATGCTTTTGAAGAGGTAGAGTTTTTTTTCACTGAATTCAAGTGTCCGTTTATAATACTGGTGGTATTTCAGATCAATAAGGAAGCGATTTACTGTTTACTAAATGATACTGAAACTTGATTATTCCTTTGGAAAAACATTCAGTTAACTCATTTCATACTGAAAATCATTCAGTAACAAGAAATACATTCCAAATGGTTAAAGAGTGCAAATAGTTTTTAATTAGGTATAACATGAGATCTACTTTTAAAACAAAATTTTAAGTATATAATACAGTATTGTTAACTATAGGCAAGATATTGTATATCAGATGATGAGAACTTATCTTTCATAATTGAAACTTTATACCCACTGAGTAGCAGCTCTCCGTTTCCTCTTTCCCCTGGCCCTTCTACTCTCTACTTCTGTGAGTTTGACTATTTTAGATACTTAATAGTATTTGT
The DNA here is from genome assembly GCF_032452875.1 of Bos javanicus. Lineage (NCBI taxonomy): Eukaryota > Metazoa > Chordata > Mammalia > Artiodactyla > Bovidae > Bos > Bos javanicus. The sequence continues at coordinate 30,125,213 of NC_083878.1, read as the reverse complement.
CCTTTGTAACAAGCTTATTTCACTTAGCATAATGTCCTCCTAGTAAGAGCTCAGTGTTTTTGTTTAGCCATAGAAGAATAAGAAGAAAGTACTTTTCATTGTAAGCAAGGCCAAAAGTCATTAAAGAAACATCAGGAGATTGACTATACAAAATAAGTTGAAAGTTCTATGCAAGAGAGGTGCTAAAAACAAAGTTAACACAAATGAAAGACTGGGAAAAAAAATTTATACTTATTTACATACAGTATTTGAGTCTTTTGAAAAATTTTATTCATTCATTTTTTTTTGGCTGCACTAGGTTTTTCATTGCTGTGCTCGGACTTTCTCTGGTTGCAGTGCCCAAGCTTCTAATTGAGGTGGCTTCTCTTGTGGAGTACGGGCTCTTGGGCACTCAGGCTTCAGAAGTTGCAGTCCTCCAGCTCTAGAGTGCGGCTCAGTAGTTGTGGCATATGCATCTGGAATCTTCCTGGACCAGGGATCAAATTTGTGGTAGGCGAATACTTATCCACTGGACCACCTAGGATATCCCTATACGAGTCTTTATTTAAAAAAATTTTTTGAGATAAAATACAGTTTATTGAACTGAATCCTCTTTAAAAAAAAATAACTTCCATCCCATTCCCCTCCTCACTCTCACCCTTCTCAGAAACAACCACTGTCATAAATTTGATAAGGGCCTATTCATTCCTTGTAAAAAATACTTACACATGTACATATATCTGGAAACGTGTATGCTCATAGTTGTTGCTGTGGGAAAGGAAGCTTGCCTTCAACATGTTTATGGCTCAGTGGGATAAACAAATACGAAATACCTCAAAAGACATTTAATGTGTAAGGGCCAAGTGAGTGGTATAAATCATGAGTGTCTGGCACTCTAGAAATTTTCAAATGATTCCTAAATGAATTAATTAATACAGAATTATAGGAAACTTTAAAATTAAAAAGTCAGTTCTTTTCCTTTGTACTTCTGTTCCCCAGAGATAACTATTAATTGTATTTGTATATGTCTGTATTTACTTTTAAATTTGTTTAACACATGAATATATAAATACACACACTTTTTTCATTAAAAAGAAACCACACTGTGTAATACTTTATAAATTAAGTTTTTCTTTTTGCTTGAATATATCCTGGGTGTTTGTTTTTTTTTTTTTTAATAACAACATAAACAGTTGTCTCAGTCTTTTTTAGTTGAACAGTCCGTTATGTGAATACACAATTTATATTAAATGTATCTCTGTTGATTAATATTTAGGTACTTTTTTTTTTTTGCTATGATAGAATTGCAGTGAACATCTTTGTAGAAATGTGTTTATATGTTTACGTCACAATTTCAGTTCATATCAGTGAGTTATTGAGTCAGAGGGATATTTGCTTTTTTTTCTTTCAGTTTTATTGAGATAAGTTGGCATGAAGCACTATATAAGTTTAACATGTACAGCATAATGATTTGACTTACATATACCATGAAATGATTATCATAAGTTTTATGAATATCTATTATCTCATAAAGATACAAAATTAAAGATATAGAAAAAGTTTTTTCCTTGTGATGAGATCTCTTGGGATTTACTGTTAACTTGGATATATAACACAGATCAGTATTATACTTATCATGTTTATATTACATCCCTAGTATCTATTTTATAATTGAAAATTTATATCTTTTGACTGCTTTCATCTAGTTCCTCCTTCCCAGTGCCTCACCTCTGATAACCACAAATCTGATCTTACTCTTCTGCAAGTTTGTTTTTTGATGTACATAGATCCACAACACTTTAAGTTCCTGTTACCAAATTTGTTTTAAAAAAATAATCCCACTATTAAGGAAACTAGTCTGAGGGCTAAAATGGTTTGTAAAGACTTCTCAGAGAAAGTGGGTACTTGAAAAAGATCTTGAGGATTGAGTATGTCACAGAAAAAAAGGAAAAAATAACATTCTTAGTAAGAGGAAATGGGCTGGACAAACAGCATAGAAGAGTTACCAGGGCAGAGATTTTTACTCGGTCTGCATACTCTGTTCATCTCTCAGTTTACTTTATGTTGGTGTTTCTTTTCCAGTAAGGAGGTTAGTCACTCTTTTGTCTCTCTAAGGCTCTCCTCTACCACCTGTGAATTAATCTAAATCCTTTATCCCAGTCTTTCACACTTTGGCTGCCTATTTTTCTTCCATATGATTTGTCTCTTGACAGACTCATATGCATTACTAATCTCACAGACAGACAGACACACACACAGCTATACAATTTTGAACTCAGTTGTTGCTTATAATACTTAATTTGATCGCTTCGTTTTTACCTCCATGCCTTCTTGATAGCTTCTCATATCCCAGAGTCATTTACAATTGTTGGTAGGTCCATTTATGCTTAATGTGTGAAGGAATATGAGTAAAGATTTGATAATATTTTATGTAGTAAGCTTATCTTATCTTGTTCTACACTCTGGATGTTTTGCTAATACTGTTTGGCAAAGTTTCTGAAAAATCACCAGAATGTATTTTCCTTACAAATAAATGTCTATTATCAGTGAACAGATTTGTAATACACAATAGAAACTGTGTACAATTCTCATTATAATAGGGCTTCCCTGGTAGCTCAGACAGTAAAGAATCTACTTACAATGCAGGAAACCTGGGTTTGATTTTCTGGGTCAGGAAGGTCCCCTGGAGGAGGGAATGGCACCCCACTCCAGTTTTCCTGTCTGGAGAATCCCCATGGACAAAGGAGTCTGACTGGCTACAGTCCATGGGGTCACACAGAGTCAGACACATCTAAGCGACTAACATTTTCACACTTTTCACAGTTGTAATGTTAATAGGCATCATTTATTGATCACTTTATTTCAAGTAGACACTAAATGCTGGTTTTATTCTTAACAACAGTTTCCATCATATGGACAATATACCTGTTTTACATTTGAGAAAACAGAAGTTTAGCAAATTTAACTCCCAGGACCGAGTAAATGGCAACCATAGAGTTAGAATCCATGTCTTTCTGATTAAACAGCCTGAATAAAGGTTGAATTACTATATTATACTATATCAGTAATCTTTATCTCCCATGTATAACTTTTCAAAAACACATTTCTAGGAAATATTTGTTACATAAAAATGATTACTAATTGCATTGCAGTTACCTGCTTTTAGAAAGCAAGGAGTAATGAATAATTGGCATTTCCCAAGAAAACTTTGAAAATTCAGAAAAGCATAAAGAGAAATTGAAAATTAGCAACAATCACCCTAGAGGAAACTTCCCTGGTGATCCAGTGGCTAAGAATGTTTGCTCCCAATGCAGGGCGCCCAGGTTTGATCCCTGGTCAGGGAACTAGGTCCTGCATGCCACAACGAAGAGTTCACATGCCACAACTAAAGATCCCACATGCTGCAACTGAGACCCAGCACAGTCAAGTAAACAAGTAAATGTTAAATTAAAAAGAAAAAAAACGTAGAGAAAACTTAAACATTTCTTTTTATTTGCTATAAATATAATAAGATGTAGAAATATATGTAGTATCATGTAATATTTTCATTGGACTCGTTCTATATATAATTTTGTATTCTCCCTTATTTAATATTATTAACATTATTTTCCTAATATAAATATATATGCATGTATGTATGTATTCTTTGAAAATGGATATCAGTGGCAGCGTTTTTAAAACTTTTTTATTTATATTTGTCCATACTAGGTCTTTGTTGCTGTGCAAGGGCTTTCACTAGTTGCGAAGAGCAGAGTCCATTCTCTAGTTGCAATGTGTGGGCATCTCACTGAGGTTGCCTTTCTCGATTTAGGTCATACCTGAATGGTCTAGTGGTTTTCCCCACTTTCTTCAATTTAAGTCTGAATTTGGCAATAAGGACTTCATGATCTGAGCCACAGTCAGCTCCTAGTCTTGTTTTTGCTTACTGTATAGAGCTTCTCCATCTTTGGCTGCAAAGAATATAATCAGTCTGATTTCGGGGTTGACCATCTGGTGATGTCCATGTGTAGAGTCTTCTCTGTGTTGTTGGAAGATGGTGTTTACTATGACCAGTGCGTTCTCTTGGCAAAACTCTATATTAGCCTTTGCTTTGCTACATTCTGTACTCCAAGGCCAAATTTGCCTGTTACTCCAGGTGTTTCTTGACTTCGTACTTTTGTATTCCAGTCCCCTATAATAAAAAGGATATCTTTTGGGGGTGTTAGTTCTAAAAGGTCTTGTAGGTCTTCATAGAACCGTTCAACTTCAGCTTCTTCAGCGTTACTGGTTGGGGCATAGACTTCGATTACCATAATATTGAATGGTTTGCCTTGGAAACAAACAGAGATCATTCTGTCGTTTTTGAGATTGCATCCAAGTACTGCATTTCGAACCCTTTTGTTGACTGTGATGGCTACTGTATTTTCCTAAGAGATTCTTGCTCACAGTAGTAGATATAAGGGTCATCTGAGTTAAATTCACCCATTCCAGTCCATCTTAGTTCGCTGATTCCTAGAATGTGGACGTTCACTCTTGGCATCTCCTGTTTGACCACTTCCAATTTGACTTGATCCGATATTTGCTGGATCATTGAAAAAGCAAGAGAGTTACAGAAAAACACCTATTTCTGCTTTATTGACTATGCCAAAAAGTCTTTGACTGTATGGATCACAATAAACTGTGGAAAATTCTGAAAGAGATGGGAATACCAGACCACCTGACCTGCCTCTTGAGAAACCTGTATGCAGGTCAGGAAGCAACAGTTAGCACTGGACATGGAACAACAGACTGGATCCAAATAGGAAAAGGAGTACGTCAAGGCTGTGTATTGTCACCCTGCTTAATTAACTTACATGCAGAGTACATCATGAGAAACGCTGGGCTGGATGAAGCACAAGCTGGAATCAAGATTGCTGGGAGAAATAACAATAACTTCACATATGCAGATGACACCACCCTTATGGCAGAAAGTGAAGAAAAACCGAAGAGCCTCTTGATGAAAGTGAAAGAAGAGAGAGAAAAAGTTGGCTTAAAGCTCAACATTAAGAAAACTAAGATCATGGCATCCGGCCCCTTCATTTCGTGGCAGATAGATGGGGAAACAGTGGAAACAGTGGCTTACCTTATTTTGGGGGGCTCCAAAATCACTGCAGATGGCGACTGCAGCCATGAAATTAAAAGACGCTTACTCCTTGGAAGAAAAGTTATGACCAGCCTAGACAGCATATTAAAAAGCAGAAACATTACTTTGCCAACAAAGGTCCGTCTACTCAAGGCTCTGGTTTTTCCAGTAGTCACGTATGGATGTGAGAGTTGGACTATAAAAAAAGCTGAGCGCAGAAGAATTGGTGCTTTTGAATAGTGGTGTTGGAGAAGACTCTTGTGAGTCCCTTGGACTGCAAGGAGATCCAATCAGTCCATCCTAAAGGAGATCAGTCCTGGGTGTTCATTGGAAGGACTGATGTTGAAACTGGAACTCCAATATTTTGGTTGCCTGATGCGAAGAGCTGACTCATTTGAAAAGATCCTGATGTTGGGAAAGATTGAAGGCAGGAGGAGAAGGGGACGACAGAGGATGAGATGGTTAGATGGCATCACTGACTCAATGAACATGAGTTTGGGTGAACTCCGGAAGTTGGTGATGGACAAGGAGGCCTGGTGTGCTGCGGTTCATGGGGTTGCAAAGAGTCAGACACAGCTGAGCAACTGAACTGAACTGATGCTGGGAAAGATTCAGGGCAGGAGGAGAAGGGGACGACAGAGGATGAGATGGTTGGATAGCATCACCGACTCAATGGACATGGGTTTGGGTAGGCTCTGGCAGTTGGTGATAGACAGGGAGGCCTGGCGTGTTACGGTTCATGGGGTTGCAAAGAGTTGATCACAACTGAGCAACTGAACTGAGCTCTTGTTGCAGAGCACAGGTTCTAGCGTACTCGGGCTTCAGATTTTGTGGCTTGTGATTTCTAGAACACGGGCTCAGTAGTTGTGGCATATGGGCTTAGTTGCCCCATGGCATGTGGAATCCTCGACCAGGGATCAAACCCGTGTCCCCTGCATTGGAAGGTGGATTCTTAACCACTGGACCAATAAGAAGTCCTGCATGATATGTTTTATGTATCCTGGAATTTATTTTATCATTCCTTTATTGTTAGGTTACTTTTTTGTTGTTCAGTCGCTCAGTAGCATCTGACTCTGTGACCCCATGGACTGTAGCACGCCAGGCTTCCCTGTCCTTCACCATCTCTCTTTGGTCAAACTCCTGTCCATTGAGTTGGTGATGCCATCCAAGTATCTCGTCCTCTTTTTTCCCCGTCTCCTCCTGCCTTCAGTCTTTCCTAGCATCAGGGTCTTTTCTAATGAGTCAGTTCTTTGCATCAGGTGGCCAGAGTATTGCAGCTTCAGCACCAGTCCTTCCAGTGAATATTCAGGGTTGATTTCCTTTAAGATTGACTGGTTTGATCTACTTGCTCTCCGAGGGACTCTTAAGAACCTTCTCCAGCACAACAGTTCAAAAGCATCAGTTCTTTGACACTCAGCCTTCTTTATTGTCCAACTCTTACATCCATACACGACTACTGGAAAAACCATAGCTTTGACTATATGGACCTTTGTCACTGAAGTAATGTCTCTGCTTTTTAATACGCTGTCTAGGTTTGTCATAGCTTTTCTTCCAAGGAACAAGCATCTTTTAATTTCATGGCTGCAGTCACCATCTGCAGTGATTTTTGGAACCCAAGAAAATAAGTCTGTCACTTTTTCCATTGTTTCCCTATCTATTTGCCATGAAGTGATGGGATCTTAGTTTTTTGAATCTTGAGTTTTAATCCAGCTTTTTCACTCTCCTTTTTGCCCTTCATCAAGAGACTCTTTAGTTCTTCGCTTTCTGCCATAAGGGTGGTGTCATCTGTATATCTGAGGTTATTGATATTTCTCCCAGTAATCTTGATTCCAGCTTGTGTTTTCTTCCAGCCTGGCATTTCGCATGATGTACTCTACATAGAAATTAAATAAGCAGGGTGACAGTATACAACCTTTACCAATTTGGAACCGGTCTGTTGTTCCATGTCCAGTTCTAACTTGCTTCTTGACCTGCACACAGATTTCTCAGGAGGCAGATCAGGTGGTCTGGTATTCCCATATTTTTAAGAATTTTCCACAGTTTGTTGTGATCCACACACTTCCAGTTTTTCTCTATTGTAAGTTACACCATAAGGAGAAATCTTATCAGGATGGGCCCTATGAGTTCCAACATTGAGATGCCTCACCTTTCCAAAGACAGTTGTGAAAGTCACACAGATGTGTCCGACTCTTTGGGCAGGGTGACAGTATACAACCTTTACCAATTTGGAACCGGTCTGTTGTTCCATGTCCAGTTCTAACTTGCTTCTTGACCTGCACACAGATTTCTCAGGAGGCAGATCAGGTGGTCTGGTATTCCCATATTTTTAAGAATTTTCCACAGTTTGTTGTGATCCACACACTTCCAGTTTTTCTCTATTGTAAGTTACACCATAAGGAGAAATCTTATCAGGATGGGCCCTATGAGTTCCAACATTGAGATGCCTCACCTTTCCAAAGACAGTTGTGAAAGTCACACAGATGTGTCCGACTCTTTGGGATGTCATGGACTGTAGCCTGCCTGGCTCCTCTGTCTATGGAATTCTCCAGACAGGAGTACTGGAGTGGGTTGCCGTTTCCTTCTCCAAAGGAAGAAGATAATAATGACAGATTAAACGTGCACACATAGTTAATAGTCAGAGTTTTGGCATGATAATAACTACATAATTCTACATCTTTTCTCCCATAGAAGTCATAAAATTTTAAAATAAGGAAAATAACTGAACTTCCATTTTCAGTGAACTGAAAGACAGCATGTAGACTCCAAATTATATTTAAAGGCTGTCAAAAGCATCTTGAGAAGGAGCAGAAGTTGTGAACTTAAAAATATTTACTGAAGTTTAAGGGTTCACCTTGAAGTTCAAAGGCTAAATCTCTTGTTGTAGTAACAGGGTTGGTGCCAGAAATACCTAGTTTGATTCAGAACAGAAGAAAAGGTAGAGCTACATTTACATGGAGCAGTATGCACCCGAATCAGCTTTTCTGTCTAGCATCAAAGAAGGAGTCTTTCGACTCTTACTCTTTGGTAAGGAAACCAGAACGGTGCATCAGAACAAATTGTTTTAAGTACAATTAAAACTTAACTGAAACTGTAATTTTTCTCTTGAAAGGGGTACTTGTGCCAGGGTAAACTGACCAGAATGGTCATAAAGATTACTTTGGGCAGCCAACCACCCTCATCTTTCTCCCTACAAAGTTCTTTCCAAGGGGTTGATAGTTGGGCTGGCCTCAGATTTCTGTATAACATTCCATACCAGAAGATGTTAAAGCAGTGTTTACAAAGTAAGGAAGTAAATCAAGAGCCAAAGATTTCATATCCAGTTATGCCATTCTTCAAGTATGAAAGGTATAAACAGAACTCAGAGAATGCTGTATATATATGAGCCCTTCTTGAGGAAACTGTTAAAGGATAAACTTCAGCCAGCCAAGAGCTATCTGAGAAAAGAATTTGTTGTAACCATTGAATATATATGTGTGTGTGTGTGTGTGTAGAGAGAGAGAGAGAGAGAGAGAGAGGTTTATAACCCTAAAGACTAAAACAAATGTAGAGATTATGATGGAACATAATGTTATATACCTTGATGATGTAGAAATGATGAAAACTAATAAAATTTGAGAGAAGAAAGTGTATAGATTACCTCATTGTAATTACTGGTAGTCAAAAACTGTATTCAAGATCACAAGTAATGGAAGTATAAACATGTTTAACACTTCAAAGGAAACCATAAAGGTAATGCTACTGATTGAATTAAGTAAGGAGAGGAAGAGGAAACATGTTCATTTTAACATTGTTCATATTAAGGAATTAACAGGTATCTTAAAAAATAATCTAGTGGAATTCTAAGTCAATAATATGAGTTAATCACTAGAACAACAACAACAAAAAAAACCTTACTTAAATTTGAAAGAACTGGAAACCTATCTAAAAGAAAACATCATCTATTGAAAGAACATTCATAAACAGCCACACACGTAACACAACATAGCAGTACTAAGACCAGACACCTTTTATATAAAAGAATACAAGTAGGCTTTATCCCACCTCTGAAGGAAAAAGCTTCCAGTTAGATTCAGAGCAAAATGAATTCTGTGGTTTGTCTGCAAGAAAATGATTGTGAAAGCTTAAGATGGCAAAGTGAAAGAAATTTAGGGATGTCATGATTGTAACATACAAGGTGGAGTTCATAGTAAAAAGAAATAGGTGAAGAATACAATTTCTCAGACAGTGGAGTGAAAGTTTAATAGACGTGACTATCTGTATATCAACTAAAATAGCAGCCTAGGTTAAGCCGAAATTATAGAAAATATAAGGAAAAGTGGAAACATGTCAGTAGTCGGAAATACGTAATTGAAAGACACAAAACAAACCTTAAATAAAAAGACATATCATCTTTTCTGGATAGAAAGGATAACATTGTCACAGTTCCCTCTGAAGTAGTTTGTCAACTAGTTTTTAAGACATGGTGATTCCAAAGTTAATAAGGTAAAATATGCAAGAGTAGCCGGGAGAGCTGAAAAACTTAAGAGAACTGAGGGAGAACTTGTTTTTCCAGAAATTAAGGTATAAAGGTAAAATGCACAAAACAGGCATGGTACCAATGAACAAACATACATGGGTCAGTGCAGCAGAATAGTAAGTCCAGAAATACTTTGAAATACATGTGAGAATGTAAAAGTGACATCTCAAATATGTGGAAAAAAATAAACAGTTAACTAGGGACAGCTGGTTAGCTGTTTGAAAGAACTTCAATCTGTAAATTTCACCCATATACCAAATGGATCAATGAAAAATAAAGCCATGAAAGTAATAGAAGAAAGCATTAAAAAAGTCTTTACACTTTTGATGTGCGGAAGGCTATTTAAATTAAATCCAGAATTCATAAAATAATGGGTAATTTTTACTGCATTAAAAAAGCAGTCTCTGAATGGATAAAAACGTGATATGTATATTTACAATGAAATTATCAGTTCAGTTCAGTCGCTAAGTCGTGTCTGACTCTTTGCGACCCCATGAATTGCAGCACGCCAGGCCTCCCTGTCCATCACCAACTCCTGGAGTCTACCCAAACCCATGTCCATTGAGTCAGTGATGCCATCCAGCCATCTCATCCTCTGTTGTCCCCTTCTCCTCCTGCCCCCAATCCTTCCCAGCATTGAAATTATGTTCAGCCTTAAAAAAAAATCCTATCACATGGTAAAGCATGGATAAACCTTGAGGAGATTATGCTGGGTGGAATAAACCAGTCACAAATACTACATAATTCTACTTAAATGAGGTATCTTAAACTAGTCAGACTCTTAGAAACAGAAAGTACAATAGTGGTTGCCAGGAACTAAGTGGAGAGGAAAAAGGGAAATTGTTTTTCACTGGGTATCAGTTCAGTTCAGTCGCTCAGTCGTGTCCAACTCTTTGCGACCCCATGGAGTGCAGCATTCCAGGCCGCCCTGTCCATCACCAACTCCCAGAGTTTACTTAAACTCATATCCACTGAGTCAGTTTTGCCATCTAACCATCTCATCTTCTGTCATCCCCTTCTCCTCCTGCCTTCCATCTTTCCCAGCATCAGGGTCTTTTCAAATGAGTCAGTTCTTCACATCAGGTAGCCAAAGGATTGGATTTTCAGCTTCAGCATCAGTCCTTCCAATGAATATTCAGGACTGATTTCATTTAGGATAGACTGGTTGGATCTCCTTGTTGTCCGAGGGACTCTCAAGAGTCTTCTCCAGCACCACAGTTCAAAAGCATCAATTCTTTGGCACTCAGCTTTCTTTATAGTCCACCTCTCACATCCATACGTTACGACTGGAAAAATCATAGCTTTGACTAGACAGACCTTTGTTGGCAAAGTAACGTCTGTGCTTTATAATAGGCTGTCTAGGTTGGTCATAACTTTTCTTCCAAGGAGCAAACATCTTTTAATTTCATGGCTGTGGTCACCATCTGCACTGATTTTGGAACCTAAAAAAGTCAGCCATTCTTTCCACTGTTTCCCCATCTTATTTGCCATAAAGTGATGGGACCGGATGCCATGATCTTAGTTTTCTGAATGTTGAGTTTTAAGACAACTTTTTCACTCTCCACTTTCACTTTCATCAAGAGGCTCTTTAGTTCTTCCCTTTCTGCCATAAGTGTGGTGTCAGCTGCATATCTGAGGTTACTGATATTTCTCCCAGCAATCTTGATTCCAGCTTGTACTTCATCCAGCCTGGCATTTCACATGATGTACTCTGCATAGAAGTTAAATAAGCAGGGTGATTGTATACAACCTTTCCTGATTTGGAATCAGTCTGTTCCATGTCTGGTTCTAACTGTTGCTTCTTGACCTGCATACAGATTTCTCAGGAGGCAGGTCAGGTGGTCTGGTATTCCCATCTCTTTAAGAAGTTTCCAGTTTGTTGTGATCCACACAGTCAAAGACTTTGGCATGGTCATTAAAGCAGAAGTAGATGTTTTTCTGAAACTCTCTTGCTTTTGCGATGATCCAGTGGATGTTGGCAATTTGATCTCTGGTTCCTCTGCTTTTTCTAAAACCAGCTTGAACATCTGGAAGTTCACGGTTCATGTACTATTGAAGCCTGGCCTGGAGAATTTTGAGCATTTCTTTGCTAACATGTGAGATGAATGCAGTTGTGCAGTAGTTTGAACATTCTTTGGCATTGCCTTTCTTTGGGATTGGAATGAAAACTGACCTTTTCCAGTCCTGTGGCCACTGCTGAATTTTCCAAATTTGCTGGCATATTGAGTGCAGCACTTTCACAGCATCATCTTTCAGGATTTGAAATAGCTCAACTGTAATTCCATCACCTCCACTAGTTTTGTTCATAGTGATGATTCTTAAGGCCCGCTTGACTTCACATTCCAGGATGTCTGGCTCTAGGTGAGTGACACCATTGTGGTTATCTGGGTCATGAAGATCTTTTTTGTATAGTTCTTTGGTATATTCTTGCCACCTCTTCTTAATATCTTCTGCTTCTGTTAGGTCCATACCATTTCTGTCCTTTATTGTGCCCATCTTTGCATGAAAAGTTCCCTTGGTATCTCTAATTTTCTTGATATCATTGGGTATAGAGTTTCCTTTTTGCATGATGAAAAAGTTCTAGAGATCCATTGCACAACATTGTGCATATGGTTAACACTATTACACTGTGCACTTAAAAGTGTCTTAGATGATGTTTTATATTATGTGTTTTGTTTACCACAATTTTTTAAAACTGCCCTCAGAATGCCAAAATCTGTCATAATACAACAGTCAGAATACAGATTAATGACTAGCAAAACTTATCTGCAGTTCATATCACAAAGGGTGTTCTTGTGTATAAATCCTGTAAACTCAGTTTAAAAAGCCCTGCAGTCTAATAAAAAATGGGGGCAAAGATGTGAATAGATAATTCACAGAAAATTAAATGCAAATAGCTTGTGCGCATCTGAGAAGCTGCTAATATAACCTCATTCAAAGTAAGAGAATTTCAAACCAAAACACCTATTAGGTAAAAACCTAAAAGTTAGATAACATCCTCATGGTGCTTTGTCATAAATGACTACTGAGGATAAAATTAAGATATCCTCTGGAATTCAGTTGGGCACTGACTCTCAGAATAAAAGTACATTTACTTTTGATAAAATAGAAACATCTTTGGACTTAAAAGAATAAAAAACAGTGTTTAAGTAGGGACTAAATACATGAGTCTACCTAAATCTGGTTTAGAAGCGCTGGCAGATGCTCTGAAAGTTCTTTTCTTTCAGGATGGAGACCAAAGCTATATTGGTGTGCAGGTTGGATAAAGGAGGTACACTACTTGTTTGCTTACTATTCAAGAAACTACGGGGCTGAGTCAAGAAGGAGCTTATAGGCTTATATAAATTACACATCCATAGTAGTGGAAGGAAGCAGTGAAAGCCTCCTAGATAAGATCTGAGCCAACCTGCTCATGATGTAGTGACTGGATATTCAGGAAGAGCCCATCTGCAGCAATTAACAAACTTCATTGGAGTGGGAGACTTGAGTGAGAGGTGCCAGCAAATCAAAAACTGTTAAGGTGAGGTACACACGTGTAAACATACCCACCAGCACCCCTGTTTTCCTCTGCTGTATATACACATGCAACTTTAACTTGTGATGAACCTTCGAACAAAAATTCAAAAACACACAGGAAAAAGTAACCCTAAAAAAAGACAGGTCAACACCTTTACTAAAAAAAAGGTTGGGGGGGAGAAGACACTCTGTATATTGATAGAGAAATATCTTCAAGATTTCTTTGCTTGGTGGGAGAAAAGAAGATCACAGTACAGTGTTTATAAACACTTTTGTCTGGAGTAAGGGAATAGTTGATATTCTGTCAAGTAAATTGTTCTTCACAGACTATTGTCAGATAACTAAATATATTTAAGATTCTCAGGGAGATAAAGGAATAAGTAATATCCATAAAAGAAAACCAAAAATAAGTACATGCCAATTTGGCCTTCCCTGGTGTCTCAGTGGTAAAGAATCCTGCTGGTGCAGGAGACACAAGTTCAATCCCTGGGTTGAGAAGATCCCCTGGAGAAGGAAATGACAGCCTACTCCAGTGTTCTTGCCTGGAAAATTCCATGGACAGAGGAGCCTGGCAGGCTACAGGATATTATTTATTCCTTTATCTCCCTGAGAATCTTAAATATATTTAGTTTTCTGAAGATTGTTCTTCACAGACTAAAGATTTACTTGAATGAGAATATCAATTATTCCTCTACTCCAGCACAAAAGGAAATAGACTATAAACACTGTACTGTGATCTCCTTTTTTCCCACCAAGCAAATGGAGTCGCAAATAGCCAGACACGACTTAACCAGTAAACAACGACAACAGATTAACAAATAGATGTAAAAACTGAGCACTGGAAATGATTTAACTTAGTAGATGAGATGTATTATATTGAACACAATAAAATAATTAGTGATTTTGAAGCATAATATTGAGGAATTCACCCCAAAAAGTTAGCAATAATGAAGGGAAAAAATTAGAGGATTGGTCAAAAGATTTAAACATCTGTCCAAAAGAAGTTTTAGAAGAGATTAGTTAAAATAGTAGAGAAATAATATTTAATGAGGTGATTAGTTACTAGAATTGAAGTAAAATCTAAGTTTTCACACTGAACTTGTATATTAATTAACAGTTACTTAGCAGGATAAGTACTCCAAAAAGTCAGCTTCTAAATGCTCAATAGTGAAATTGCAGAACAACAAAAAAAAATAGTTTTTAATAAAAAGGATGAAAAAAAAAGTACCTGCACCAAAATATCAGTCATACTAAGATGGTGACTGCAGCCATGAAATTAAAAGACCTTACTCCTTGGAAGAAAAGTTATGACCAACCTAGATAGCATATTCAAAAGCAGAGACATTACTTTGCCAACTAAGGTCTGTCTAGTCAAGGTTATGGTTTTTCCAGTGGTCATGTATGGATGTGAGAGTTGGACTGTGAAGAAAGCTGAGCGCCGAAGAATTGATGCTTTTGAAGTGTGGTGTTGGAGAAGACTCTTGAGAGTCCCTTGGACTGCAAGGAGATCCAACCAGTCCATTCTGAAGGAGATCAGCCCTGTGATTTCTTTGGAAGGAATGATGCTAAAGCTGAAAGTCTTTGGCCACCTCATGTGAAGAGTTGACTCACTGGAAAAGACCCTGATGCTGGGAGGGATTGGGGGCAGGAGGAAAAGGGGACAACAGAGGATGAGATGGCTGTATGGCATCACTGACTCGATGGACGTGAGTCTCAGTGAACTCCGGGAGTTGGTGATGGACAGGGAGGCCTGGCGTGCTGTGATTCATGGGGTCGCAAAGAGTCAGACACGACTGAGCGACTGAACTGAACTGAATAGTATATTTATCAGAACAGTAATTTCCAGAAGAAAATGGGGCACATTTTCCTCAAAACGTACAGGGAATATAACTGTTAAATCTTGACTTCTATGCCTATTTAAAATATCATCAATAATGAGACCCAACATGAGTATTTACACAGAAACTGAGTTTATCACTTAAAAAACTTGATGCAGTATCCTTTAACTAAAAAATAAATAAAAAACCTTGATGCAAAAACCAAAGTGATGTTCTTCGACAGAAAGAATAGTAAACTAGAGGGAGGAATTGGATAACAGAATACATTGTGAGCAAAGAATCTGTGAAGTGTGTTAATTAGGTTGACTATTGATTGTTAATTTTTTAATTTTTTTTAAGGTAAAACCAACAAAATATCAATACTAGAAAATAGAAAGTTGGAAGAAAGAGGATTACATTGAGCCTAGAATGCTACTATACTTAATCTTGTTCACAAGAAGTGAGTACAGAGTTACTGAAAAACTTTAGGGCACCTTAACAAATGAATAGCTGTTCTTATGGCTCTGCAGACAACTTGGATGAAATTCTAGCTTATCTTTCACTGTGTATGTGCTTAGTCGCTCAGTCGTGTCCAACTCTTTGTGACCCCATGGACTGTAGCACATCAGGCTCCTCTGACTATAGGATCCTTGACTGGCTGTGTGATATTAAGATTACTTCACCTTCCTTTGCCTAAATTTTCTTATCTGTAAAGATGACAATAAGTAATATTGGGTTGACCAAAAAGCTTGCTTGGGTTTTTCTGATATCCAAACAAACTTTTTGGGCAACCCAGTATTTCCTCATAATGTTGTGGAGACAGTTAAGTGAAATATATATAAAACTTTTGGTACACTGGGCTTTCCTTGGTAGCTCAGCTGGTTAAGAATCCGCCTGCAATGCGGGAGACCTGGGTTCAATCCCTGGGTTGGGAAGATTTCCTGGAGAAGGGAATGGCCTACCCACTCCATGGCCTGGAGAATTCCATGGACTGTATAGTCCGTGGGTCGCAAAGAGTCAGACACGACTGAGCAACTTTCACTTCACAATAGAACACTACTTAGTACGTATAAGCACTCAATACATTTGCTGTTGCTCCTTTTATTTCTTTTTTAACTTTTAGGAGTACCTCTGAAAAAGAGAGGTAAAACCTATGGCTTCCAGTCCAGCAGAACTAAAAAGTGAAGAAAGCTTAACTTTCAGTATACCATCAGAATTAGGTGGACTAATTTTAGTTGTTTATTTTCTTTTTTTGAGCAGTCTTAAAGCTGAACATTCAGAAAACTAAGATCATGGCATCTAGTCCCATCACTTCATGGGAAATAGATGTGGAAACATAGAAACACTGGCTGACTGTATTTTGCGGGGCTCCAAAATCACTGTAGCTGGTGATTGCAGCCATGAAATTAAAAGACGCTTACTCCTTGGAAAGTTATGACCAACCTAGACAGCGTATTTGGAGAAGGAAATGGCAGCCCACTCCAGTGTTCTTGCCTGGAGAATCCCAGGGACGGTGAAGCCTGGAGGGCTGCCGTCTGTGGGGTCGCACAGGGTCGGACACGACTGAAGCAACTTAGCAGCAGCAGCAGACAGCATATTAAAAAGCAGAGACATTACTTTGCCAACTAAGGTCCGTCTAGTCAAGGCTATGGTTTTTCCAGTAGTCATGTATGGATGTGAGAGTTGGACTGAAGAAAGCTGAGCACCGAAGAATTGATGCTTTTGAACTGTGGTATTGGATAAGACTCTTGAGAGTCCCTTGGACTGCAAGGAGATCCAACCAGTCCACCTAAAGGAGATCAGTCCTGGGTGTTCATTGGAAGGACTGATGCTAAAGCTGAAACTCCAGTACTTTGGCCACCTCATGCAAAGAGTTGACTCATTAGAAAAGACCCTGATGCTGGGAGCGATTGGGGGCAGGAGGAGAAGGGGACAACAGAGGATAAGATGGCTGGATGGCATCACTGACTCAGTGGACATGAGTTTGAGTGAACTCTGGGAGTTGGTGATGGACAGGGAGGCCTGGCGTGCTGTGATTCATGGGGTTGCAAAGAGTCGGACACGACTGAGCAACTGACCTGAACTGAACTACTTACTAGGGTTGCTGTTTTGTGACTTTTATTCTTTATTCAAGATCTTCCAAAAAACAGAGAAATGTTACTTGTGGGTTGCCGTTTCCTTCTCCAGGAGACTTGCCTGACCCAGGGATTGAACCTGGGTCTCCTGCATTGCAGGAGGTAACCATCTGAGCCACCGGGACGCTCTTTACAATAAGAAAGCAAGGATGATGGAGTCTTCTGAATAGAAGATGCACTAGTAAAATAGTCGGTTCTCAGTTTTTTTCTTTATTACACTACTCAAGAATTACATCCTTCTTCAAAAAGGTATAAAGTAGGATGGGAGACATATAGATCAAAAGATAAATGCACAGAATTCCTGGTTGTCCAGTGGTTAGGACACCACGCTCTCACTGCTGAGGGCCTGGGTTTAATGCCTGGTCAGCAAGCTAAGATCCCACAAGCAGTGAGGCATGGCCTCAACAACAGCAACAACAAAAGGTAAGTGCAGAGAGAAAAGTAACACTGTAGACTGAGTTGTCCGGTATGGTAGCCACTTGTCCCATGTGACTTGTACTAAAATTAATTAATAGAATTGAAAATTCAGTTTCCCCAGTCACATTAAGCACGAAGTGGTTATGTAGAGAGAATGTAACTGTTAACCTCATGTCTAACACTTTCATCATTGCAGAAAGTTTTACTAGATATCACTTCTCTAGACTTTTATTAATATGATAGTGAAATTGATCATATGCATCAGCTCAGATTATGAGATTTCAGATGATCATATCCTGTATGAAAATATATTTTAAATTATTTCAAAATCAAGAATAGATGAGCACACAGTATATTTGGTTTTCTTTCTTTCTGTTTTTTTGATCATGCCATACAGCTTGTAGGATCTCAGTTCCCTTACCAAGGATTGAACCCAGGCCATGATGGTGAAAGCCTGTAATCCTATCCACAAGCCCACCAGGGAACGCCTGACATGGAGTATGTTTTTGATGAACGCATGGTATATTTCTAAGGACAAAAAGAAACGGTATTTTATACCAGGTAGTCATTCAGCAGGAATATTTTGCAACACAAACGTGGACTGTCATCATTTGCTAAAAAACATCCTGTGATAGTGTTCTTTCATCTCATATGTTTTTGTGTAAAACAAATTACTTGTGACGTTGCTTTTTTTTTAACGTTTATTTATTTATATATATATATATTTGGCTGTGCTGTATCTCTGTTGCTGCGTGCAGGCTGTTTCTAATTGCAGAGAGCAGGAACTACTGTCTAGTTGCTGTGTGCAGGCTTCTCATTGCGGTGGCTTCTCTTGTTGTGGAGCACAGGCTCTAGGGCGCATGGGCTCAGTAATTTTGGCCTGTGGGCTTTCAACGCTGGTTCACTAGTTGTGGTGCATGGGCAAAGCCTCGCAGCATGTGGAATCTTCCTGGACCAGGGGTTGAACCCCCTGGTTCAGTAATGTCCCCTGCATTGGCAGGTGGATTCTCAACCACTGAATCACCAGTGAAGTTCTTGAAGTTGCTTTTCATTATCCATTAATTCTTCTATAAATTATGTTTTAGAAACTGAAAAACAAATGAATGGATATGTAACCAATTTAGCATACCAACAGTAGTTGAAAGTAAGTCTGCAGGAATGAAAGCTACAAGGAACAAGCCAAATCAGGCCAGTCCACGCCACACACACCCCTCCCCCTCCCACAACTCAGGAATTAGTAGCACGGTACCTGTGAAGGCTGAGTGTAGGACAAGGCTAAATCCCAGAGTACTGGTTTTAAGGCTTTAAGAAATGCAGTTAGACTCCAGCTCCCTTGCCTCCTGTATAGCTAGATGTTTGCCTCTTTATCGTCAAGGTGAAAAGCTGTTAATGGGAGAACATATACCAGATACAGGTGAAGGTTGGGCCTTCAAACCTCAAATGGTGATTAAATGGCAAGTCTGCATTTGAAAGGTTGAAGATCTCAATGCTTAATCACTCTCTGAGTCCTTGATTTGCAGAGGTATGTGCACTTTAAGGAAGAGGTAGAAGGGTACTCTTGGAAAACAAACTTGTCTAAAACTCCAGACTTGAATAGCACTGACACTGAAATGTCTGTTCCTGTTCTGTTACTCTGCAGCAGTGGCTCTCAAATATTTGAGGACTTCCTGAGAGCTTTTTAAAATGTGAGTTATAGCTATTTACTGTACTATAAATTAAAGCAAAATTTTTGGGTATTCCTTTAAAAATGATAAAGCCATTATATGTTAATGTAATACACTTCTTTGAAAAAAAAAACTATTTTCCAAAACAAAAATAATATTGTAACATTTTCACATTTTAAAATCTGATGTCCAAACTTAATAAATAAATAGCTGGATTTTAATATCTGCTTCTCTTTTAGTCAGATGTACTATGCCTTGTCCTGTACATAGCTTTTGCAGAACACTGTGTACTTGTGAGAAAATGAGAGTGGAAAAGCCATATAATGTCTCAGTATTAATAATGAAGATAGTTTTGACCTTAAGACTCCCTGAAAGTTATTGTTTGATGACTCCCAAGAATTCCTGGACCACACTTTGAGAACAGCTGCTTTACACTAAACTCACCAGTCATGACCCCACGCAAAACTTGTAAACAACGTTTAATCCTTATTCAAATATATGCGTGGACAGCTGGAGATTTACAGTCGAGGAAAACCTGTAACATGAAAGATGAAAGCCAAAGCAGAAAAATGGAAACAAGTTTTCTGGAAGAAGCAGCAGAGTGGTATGGGGAGAAAGAAAAGTTCAAAGACAATTATACCTTCAGAAGGCTGAAAGAAGCTATTCTATTTGTGGAACCTGAAATAGAGGTTATATTAATAAGGAGTATCATAGAGCCAAAGTGAGCTCTAAATTTAAAATATGAACAGGTATGAAATGTAAAGGATATAACTCTAGTAGAAGGAGATGCTGACAGATTTTGTTTGTAACATAGGAATAGGGAAGGACTTGTGTATACAAAGCTTTAAAAAAATGTGTGTTTATTTGGCTACATCAGGTATTTGTTGCAGTGCACAGACTCTAGTTGCGGTGCACAGACTCTCTGCTTGCTGCATGCAGACTTAGTTGCTCTGTGGCATGTGGGATCTTAGTTCCCTGACCAGGGATCAACCAACGCTATGTACCCTCTGATGCAAGGTGGACTGTTAACCACTGGATCCCAAGGGAAGTCCCCATGTACAAAACTTTAAAAGCATATTGCATGAATAAAAAGGAATAAATTTGTTTCCATCAGGATTAAAGAGTTCTGTGTATTGAAAGGACATCATGATAGGATGGGAGATGTTTGTAAAATGTAAAACTAACAAAGGATCTAGGAAATGTAAGGAACTCCTAAAAATCAAAAGGGAAAAAACAGCCATCTTAATGTAAAAATGCATACAGTTTCTAAAGAGTCAATATTTATAGGAGGAACCCCAAAGCTAATAAGACTAAAAGAGATGCTCAGTCATTACTTGTCAGAAAGTGTAAATTAAAACAAATGAGATACCACTTTATAATTTGGACAAAACTAGAAAACTGAATGTGTTTTCCTTGTAACAGGTTATCCCCAAAGTTTATCATCTTCAGACAACAAACATTATCTCACAGATGCTATGGATCAGGAATCCAGTAGCGTTGTAGGTTGTAGCTCAGCATCTCTCATGAGGTTGAAGTCGAGCTGTCGTTTGAAGGTTTGACTGGGGCTGAGCTACCTGCTTCCAGGATGGTTGATTCACACAGCTGTTGGCAGAAAGGCTCAGTTTCTTGCTGGCTGTTGGCAGAAGGTCTTCATTTTCCTCTGCATGGGCCTGTTCACAGGGCTGTTTGAGTGGATCTGTAAGACTGATTGCTCCTAATGACATGGTGCTACGGACTAGGTGTGTGTGTCTCCTCCCGCCAAAAAAAAACTTTATTGGTTGATATTTAATCCTTGATGTGATAGTACTTAGCAGTGGGGTCTTTAGGAAATGATTAGCTCACAAGAGTGAAGCCCTCGTTATTGGGATTAGCACCCTTATAAGAAGAGACTAGAGAATTGACTTACTGTTTTCTTCCCCCATATAAAAATACAAAGAAGCCAGCCATCTGCAACCCAGAATGTTCTCACCAGAATGCAGCTACGCTGGCATTATGATCCTGGAGTTCCAGCCTGTACGAAATAAAGTTCTTTTGTTGATAAGCCACTCAGTTTATAGTGTTTTGTTATAGCAGCCTGTGCTAAGATACATGGCATCTGGCTTCCCCCAGAGCAGGTGATCCAAAAGGGAGCAGACGGGAAGCCACTATGCCTTTTATGATCTCTTCTTCCAAATTGCATACCATCACTTTCCTGTTCATTAGAGGCAAGTCGCTAAGTCCAGCCAATACTTAGGGTTAGAAAAATAAGGCTTCGCTCTTGAAGGGAGAAATTTGTGGACTTTCTACAGTTTACACTGGATAATGCCAAGTGTGTTAATAGGAGTGTAGACTCTGCAGCCATTCTGGAGCTTAGAGTTGTCTTTAGGTTAGGAAGAGAAATTTGTGGACTTTCTACAGTTTATACTGGATAATGCCAAGTGTGTTAATAGGAATGTAGACTCTGCAGCCATTCTGGAGCTTAGAGTTGTCTTTAGGTTAGGAATACAGATGCCTTATGATCTGCAATTTCACTTCTAAGCATATACCTCAGGGTATTTGTAAAAGTTTCATAAGGGATGTGTATTTGAATGTTCATTGCAGTATTATTTGCAGCAGCAGGAATTTGGAGGCAGTCTAGCTATTCTGTATACCATCTGAATGCAGATAGGTGAAATTTGTGAATGGACATTATTTTAGTTTCCTGCTGCTGCTGCTAAGTTGCTTCAGTCGTGTCCAACTCTGTGCGACCCCTGAGACGGCGGTCCACCAGGCTCCCCCGTCCCTGGGATTCTCCAGGCAAGAACACTGGAGTGGGTTGCCATTTCCTTCTCCAGTGCGTGAAAGTGAAAAGTGAAAGTGAAGTCACTCAGTCCTGTCCGACTCCTAGCGACCCCATGGACTGCAGCCTACCGGGCTCCTCCATCCATGGGATTTTCCAGGCAAGAGTACTGGAGTGGGGTGCCATTGCCTTCTCCGATTTTAGTTTCCTAGGACTGCTATAACCAACTACTACAAACTAGGGGACTTAAAACAACAAATTTATTCTCTCACAGTTCCGGAGATTAGAAGTCCCAAATCAAGGTGTGATCCCTCCGAAACTCTGAGGGTAGAATCTTTCCTTATCCATTGCTAAATTATGGTGGTAGCTGTTTATCCATGGCACTCCTTGTCTTGCAGCTGTATCACTCCAACTTTTGCCTCCCTTGTCACATGGCTTTTTCTCTCTTTTTTTAAAATTTTATGGGAATATAGTTGATTTACAGTGTTGTGTTAGTTTCAGGTATACAGCAAAGTACTGGATCATATGGCAGTTCTATTTTTAGTTTTTTAAGGAACCTCCTTACGGTTCGCCATAGTGGTTGTACCAATTTACATTCCCACCAAAGTGTAGGAGGGTTCACCCCATCCAGCATTTATTACTTGTAGACTTTTTGATGATTGCCATTCTGACCACTGTGAGGTGATACCTCATAATAGTTTTGATTTGTATTTCTTATAATTTAGTGACAGTGAGCATCTTTTTACATGTTTTTTGGCCATCTGTATGTCTTCTTTGGAGGAATGTCTGTAGATCTTCTGCCCATTTCTTCATTGGGTGGTTTGTTCTTTTGGTATAGGGCTGGATGAGCTCTTGGTATAATTCAGAGATTGATCCCTTGTGGGACTTCTGCAAATATTTTCTCCCATTCTGTGGGTTGTCTGTTAATTTTGTTTATGGTTTCTTTTGCTATGCAAAAAATTTTAAGTTTATGTCCCATTTACTTATTTTTGTTTTTATTTTCATTACTCTAGGAGGTGGTGGGTCAAAAAAGATCTTGCTCTGATTTATGTCGGAGTGTTCTGCCAGTTTACTTCTAAGAGGTTTATAATGTCTGGCCTTACATTAGGTCTTTGATCCGTTTGAGTTTATTTTTGTGTATCTTGCTGTATGTCTTTACATGGTGTTTTCCTCTTCTTAAACGGACACCAGTCATATTGGAGTTATATAAGGGACTTCCCTGGTGGCTCAGAAATATGCCTGTAGTGTAGGAGACCAGGGTTTGATCCCTGAGTCAGGAAGATCCCCTGGAGAAAGGAACGGCTACCCGCTCCAGTATTCTTGCCTGGAGAATTCCATGGACAGAGGAGCCTAGCAGGGTCTCAAAGAGTTGGACATGACTGAGCAACTAAGAATATTGGTGTTGGGCACACCCTGTTCACCTCATCTTGATTACATTTCAAAGATTCTCTTTCCAAATTCTCATTCATAGGTACGGAGGTTTGAACTTCAGCATACCTTTAAGGGACACAGTTCAATCCATACATACACAGACTTTTACACAGCAATTAGAAGCAATTGGTCAGGTATATACATGCACATAATACATAGTGGAAAATGTAAGAAATAGAATGAGGAGGTAGTAACAATAAAGAAAAGGAAGTGAAGTCTCTCAGTCGTGTCCGACCCTTTGCAGCCCCATGGACTGTAGCCTACCACGCTCCTCAGTCCATGGGATTTTCCAGGCAAGAGTCCTGGAGTGGGTTGACATTTCCTTCTCCAGAGGATATTCCTGACCCAGGGATCAAACCTGGGTCGCCGACGTTGTGGGCAAATGCTTTACCGTCTGAGCCACCAAGGACTAGTAACAATAACATTTATATAAATGGAAAATCTGTATTCATCAGGGTTCTGCAGAGTAACAAACCTATTAGGTGGAGGCACACACACACATATATGGAGAGAGATTCCGAGCTTTTAGGGAATTGGCTTAGATAATTATGGAATCTGGGAAGTCAAAATCTGCAGTGTCTGGCAGGGTGGAGATCAGAGAGCTGATGGTACAGTTCCAGTCTGAAGACCAGCAGCCAGACTCAGGAGAGCAGATGGTGTAGATGAAGTCTGAAGACAGTATGCTGGAGTATTCTCTTTTGTTTGGTGAGGCTGTTCTTTTTGTTGTGAGCAAATCTTGCAATTGATTGGATGAGTCCCACCGACATTGTTCAGGGCAGTCTGCTTAAACAAAGTTAGCTGATTAATATTAATCTTGTCCAAGACGACAGGTAGAATTAACCATTACAAGTCCCCCTCTTGTCAAACTGACACTTACAGACATCTCCTTAAACCATACTGAGTTTCCAAATACAATAACAAGGTCATACTACCACTTAATATGATACAACTATCCTATGTACAACCAAAAACACACTAATCCTTTCCCCAGAGGAGGATGCAAACCCCGGGTGTTTACTCTTCTCCTTGATGTTCCATAACTTAAATACTGTGATGTTATTTGTATGTATACTTTATATACTGTAATATAAAGTCAGTATATTTTATGTTGAATGATGAAGAGATAAGAGAGGGAAGAAAAACAAAGATGTTTACTTTATATACACACAAGCATATTCATATCAAAATAAATACTCATGGTTATGGTCCTCTGGTCATATGGTCATAGCTGGTATTCTTAACTACTTTTGTGCACTCCCCCTTCAGCTTTATATTTGCCCTTCAGCAAAACTCAGCTGGTCATCATTCTATACCTTGTGTGTTGTGAAGGTTTAGCTTCATTCCTGAAGGGTCTAGGCTACTTGTAGTCCTGCTTGAATTGTGTTGTAGTAGATTTCTATTGATTTTAATCAGGGCATAGTAATATTAAGAGATGCCCCTGGGAATCTGTTGTATTCCATATAGACTCTTCTTTACCTCCATTGTGGAGAAGGAGTCCAGTTTTTCTTTGATCCGGTCATCCCAGCAGCCTAGTAACTCCCTTCTTGGGAGTTTGTTGGTTCAGAAATGTGAAGAGAGTGTCCAGAATGTCCAGGAGGCAGTTTTAACTTTCAGTTCAGTGGCTTCCCTGGTGGGTCAGAGGGTAAAGCATCTGCCTGCAATGTGGGAGGCCTGAATTTGATCCCCAGGTCGGGAAGATCCCCTGGAGAAGGAAATGGCAACCCACTCAAGTACTCTTGCCTGGAAAATTCCTCGGATGGAGGAGCCTGGTAGGCTGCAAGTCCATGGGATTGCAAAGAGTCGCACACGATTGAGCAAATTTACTTCAGTGGAATCATTGTCATGTCTCCCTATGGAAGCATTCCTTCCTTTGGAACTGAGACCTGTAGGCCAGTAAGAGCATAAGGTCATGGGGACAGGAAACAAAAATTTTCCCAGTGGGTCACTAAGGGAAATGTTGCTTCCATTTCTACCCCTTGATTCCTGGATCTGTGAGTTCTGGTTATGGAAGAAATTGTACCATATAGTGGATGCTTACTTACTATGCCTTCACAACCTGCTTGAAACTATCTCCTATGTACAACTTCCATTGAACATGGAGTACTGCCGTGCATGCCCAACTTTATGGCCTGGTGGGTCAGATAATGCCCAGTTCATGGTGAGCAGTGGCTCAGGTCACATGGTAACTTTAATGGCCCATGGTTAAACATTTAACCTCTACTAAGGCCCAGTAGCAGGCCAGCAGCTGTTTCTTCAAGGAGAATGGTTAGGTGCAGGGGATGGCGGGGCTTCACTGCATATGCCTAAGGGCTTATGCTTCAGTTCTTCCGTAGGGGCCAGCCAAAAGTTCCAAACAGCATCCCTGTCTGCACTGGCATTTCAGGCACCATTGGATTTGCTGGTTCATATGACTCATTTCAGAGCAGCTTGGACAGCAGCTTGATTCTATTGCAGAGCCATCTCTTTTCTGGGCACCACACAAAATTAGCAGGTTTGGGGTCACTCAGTAAATGAGCCAGAGTAACACCTGAATGAGTAATGTATTACCTCCACAATCCAAAGTTTATTGTATCTCTAGGCATGTTTGGGTTTTTGGTTTTTTAAATTGTGAGATGAGCCAGATGCAACAACTTACTTTGATTTCGGACATATCTCAAGATGGCCCACATCACTGAACGTATAGTTAAAATTCCTTGATTTTTTTTTTTTTTAATTAATTTTATCTAGGCTGTGCAGGCTTTTCTCTAATTGCAGCAAGTAGAGGCTATTCTTTGGTTGTGGTACCAGGGCTTCTCATTGCCGTGGCTGCTCTTGTTGTAGAGCACAGACTCTAAGGCATTTGGGCTTAGTAGTTGTGGTTCCCAGACTCTAGAGCACAGACTCAATAGTTGTAGCTCATGGGCTTAGTTGTTCCCTGGCATGTGG
Source organism: Bos javanicus (assembly GCF_032452875.1). Classification (NCBI taxonomy): domain Eukaryota; kingdom Metazoa; phylum Chordata; class Mammalia; order Artiodactyla; family Bovidae; genus Bos; species Bos javanicus. The sequence goes on along the minus strand of NC_083878.1, from coordinate 30,098,954 downwards.
GATTTTCCTGGACCAGGGATCAAACCTGTGCCTCCTGCATTGGCAGGCGGATTCTTTACCATTGAGCCACCAGGAAAGCCCCTTCCCTAAATTTTGGCTGGATTTAGTTCCCACTTTCTGGTACATAAATGTCTTAACAATAAGTCTATAGAGTAGTTTGCTACTTCTTACTCACTAGGTGAGTATAATGTCCCCAGTGTGATATCTTGTGAAAGGGAAAAGTGGTTAGTATCCCTCATCACCTTCAGCAAGTGGTGTTGGGAAAGCTGAACAGCTACATATAAATCAGTGAAGTTAAAACACTCTTGCATCATACACAGAAATAAACTCATAATGGAGTAAAGACTTAAATGTAAAAGACATGATGCTGTAAAACTCCTAGAAGAGATCATAGGCAAAACATTCTTTGACCTAAGTCATACCAGTATTTTCTTAGGTCAGTCTCATAAGGCAATAGAAATAAAAGCAAAAATAAAGAAATGAAAACTAATCAAACTTAGAAGCTTTTGCGCAGCAGAGGAAACCATCAACAAAATGAAAAGAAAACCTACAGATTGAGAAAAAATGTTTTCAAATGATGGGACCAGGTGAGGGATTAATTTCCTAATCCCTCAACGGTCCACACAACTCAATAACAAAAAAAGAAACCCAATCAAAAAATGGACAGAAGACCTAAACAGGCATATCTCCAAAGGACATGTATAGATGACCAACAGGCACATGAAAAGATGCTCAGCATTGCTATTTATTAGAGAAATGATGCAGATCAAAACAACAATAAGATACTGTTCTTACACCAGTCAAAATGGCCATGATTTAAAAAATCTACAAATAGCAAAAGCTGGACAGCGTATGGAGAAAAGGGAACCCTCCTACACAGTTCGTGGGAATGTAAATTGGTGCAGCCACTTTGGAAAACATGGAGGTTCCTTAAAAAACTAAAAATAGAGCTGCTGTATGATCCTGCAGTCTACTCTGGGCCTATTTCTAGAGAACACTCTAATTCAAAAAAATACATGTAACCCCCAATGTTCATAGCAGTACTGTTTACAGTCTGTCAAGACTTGGAAATAACCTAAACGTTCATCAACAGATGAATGGGGAAAGAAGATAGGGCATATACATAACGGAACACTACTCAGCCATTAAAAAAAAATGAAATAATGTTATTTGGAGAAACATCGATGATTCTAGAGATTATACTAAGTCAGAGAAAGACAAACTACATGTTATCACTTATGTGGAATCTGTGACATAAATGAACTTATTTATAAAACTGATTCACAGACATAGAAAACAAATCTATGGTTTCCCAAAGGGGAGGGGAAATGGGGGAGTAAAAATTAGAAGTTTGAAATTAGCAGATACAATCTAAAATATATAAAGTAGATAAAGTCCTACTGTATAACACAGGGAACTATATTCAGTATCTTGTAATAAACCCTAATGGAAAAGAATATAACCTTCAGCAGTATGTGAACCAAAACCTTCCAGGGGTACAGCCTGGATTTAGAAAAGCCAGAGGAACCAGAGATCGTATTGTCAACATTTGTTGGATCATACAGAAAGCAAGGAAATTCCAGAAAAACATTTACTTCTGCTTCATGACTTTGCTAAAAATCTTTGTGTGGATCACAACAAACTGTGGAACATTCTTAAAGAGATGGAAATACCAGACCATCTTACTTGTCTTATGAGAAACCTGTATGCAAGTCAAGAAGCAACAGCTAGAACCTTACACAGAACAACAAACTGGTTCAAAATTGGGAAAGGAGTACAACAAGGCTGTGTATTGTCACCCTTTTTGTTTAACTTCTGTGCAAAGTACATCATGCAAAATGCTGTACTGGATGAACCACAAGCTGGAATCAAGATTATTGGGAGAAATATCAAGACCCTTGGATATATAGATGATACCACTCTAATGGCAGAAAGCAAAGAGGAACTAAAGAGCCTCTTGATGAAGGGCCAAGATGAGAGTGAAAAACTGGTTTAAAACTCAGCATTCAAAAAACTAAGATCATGGCGTCTGGTCCCATCACTTTGTGGCAGATAGATGGGGAAAAGGTGGAAACAGGGACAGATTTTATTTTCTTGGGTTCCAAAATCACTGCGGATAGTGACAGAGGCCACAAAATTAAAAGACTCTTGCTCCTTGGAAGAAAACCTATGACAGACCTACACAGTGTGTTAAAAAGTGGAGATAGCACTTTGCCAGCAAAGTTCCATATAGTCAAAGCTATGGTTTGGCCAATAGTCAGGTACAGATGTGAGAGTTGAACCACACCAAAGGATTGATGCTTTTAAATGGTGGTGCAAGAGAAGACTCTTAAGGGTCCATAGAACTGCAGGGAGATCAAATCAGTCAATCCTAAAGGAAATCAACCCTAAATATTCATTAGAAGGACTGATGCTGAGGCTTCAGTACTTTGACCACCTGATGCAGAGAGCCAACTCATTGGAAAAGACCCCGATGCTGGAAAAGACTGAAAGCAAAAGGAGAAGAGGATGAAATGGTTAGATAGCATCACTGACTCAATGGACATGAATTGGGTCGAATTCCAGGAGATAGTGAAGGACAGGGAAGCCTAGTGTGCTGCAGTCAGTGGGGGCACAGAGTTGGACACAACTTATCAGCTGAACTACAACAGATACATAACCGAATAACTGCTGTACCCCAGAAACTAACTCAACACTGCAAATCAGCTGTGCTTCAGCTAGGAGAGGTGTTTTTGTTTTATAATAAATTTTTTTCAAAATTTTAAAATTAAAACAAGGAAAAATGACCACTCATCACACTGTGTATACAAACTGATCCTTGTTTGGCAAAGAGTCATTAAACATTTTAGAATAGTTGCCTTTGTATAAGGAGAGGAATGAAAATGTAAAATGAGGGTAAAATGAATTCAAATGGAACTTAAAATATACATAAATAAAATTGTTAAACTCAAAGAAGTCTCCCAGAAACCAGAATGAAAAGATCAACGATATGGGTAAGAAAAGAAGAGAATTAACAGTGTGTGAGGCCCAACTCTCAAATACTAGGAGTTTCAGAAAAAGAAACTTGAGAGAAAGTAATTCAAACATAATTTGAGAATATTTCTCAAAAATAAAGAACATGGATTTGCAGATGCTAGAGCTCACCATGCATTTGTGACAGTGAGTAATAAAAGACCCACATTGTGGTATATCACAGTGAAATTACAGTACATCCAGAAATAAAGAGAAAAACCTAAAAGCTGTTAGAGAGGAGAGGATAGTGTCACATACCAATGATCTTGAGTCAGAATATCACTGAGCTTCTTGAAAACAAACCTGAAAGACCTGGAGCATGATGTCTTCACATTTATGAGGAAGAATAGCTTTTAAGAACTCATTACTTAGGCATGCTCTCAAATATGGAGTGGAATAAATAATACACTTGAAATTTATGAAGAAAAATATAAAACTGGAAAGTGGACAGGTCTACATTTATAGCAATCCCTCACAAACTTAGTAAGGATATAGAAGATTAAACAATACAATGATAAGTTTGATTTTAAAAGAACACTCTGTACATATATGAGCATAAACACACAAGTAGAACATATATAAATTATTTTTAAGCATGCAGATTTCAAGTTACAAAAGTAAAATTTGTCACAGTGGAAATTTTATCTGATTTCATGAAATTAGTGTTATTGGGCATATTCTTGGACCTCAGTTTCATTGAGAAATTAGCAATGAGTTTAAAAATTATTTTTAAACATCTTCTGAACAATAACAATAATGAGCTTTTAAAAATTACATTTGAAAAGTAAGTATCCATGGCTTAAGAGACAAGAAAATATCGCATATGAAATTACAAAATATTTAAAACTCTGACACACAACACTACACATCAGAAATTAATGTTGCACGTCATGTGAATAGACATTTTTTGGCCTAAAAATAGCTTATTTTTTTAAAATTACTTATTTATTACATTTATTTTTGGTTGTGCTGGGTTTTTGTTGCTGCACACAGGCTTGCTGTAGTTGTATTGAGCGGGACTGTTCTTCATTGCAGTACACAGGTTTCTCATTGCAGCGGGTTCTCTTGTTATGGAGTACAGGCTATAGGTACGTGGGCTTCAGTGGTTGCAGTGCACAGGTTCAGTATTTATGGCACATGGACTTAGTTGCTCCATGGTATGTGGTGTCTTCCCGGACCAGAGATCAAATCCATGTCCCCTGCACTGGCAGGCAGATTCTTATCCACGGTATCACCAGGAAAATCCAAAAATACTAATTTTTAAAAGACTGAGTATAGAGTAGAAATTAATGAAAAGACAAATAGTGAAATCAATATATGGACCAATAGACAAATTTCTAACAAGAGGGATTAAGGGGGAAAAGATACAAATGAGCAGTATTTAAGACAAAAAGGAATATAAGATTATAGATACAGTAAAAATTTTAAGGGTTCTTGGTCAGTAATATTAACTGAATATTAAAGAAACTAAGATCATGGCATCCGGTCCCATTACTTCATGGCAAATAGAAGGGGGAAAGGTGGATGTAATGAGAAATTTCCTCTTCTTGGGCTCTAAAATCACTGAGGATGGTGACTGTTGCCATGAAATCAGAAGGCGATTGCTTCTTGGCAGGAAAGCTATGACAAACCTAGACAGTGTGTTGAAAAGCAGTGACATTACTCTGCCGACAAAGGTCCGTATAGTCAAGGCTATGGTCTTCCTAGTGGTCACGTATGGTCATGAGAGCTGGACCTTAAACAAGGCAAAGCTCCAAAAAATTGATGCCTTTGAACTCTGGTGCTGGAGAAGACTCCTGAGAGTCCCTTGGACAGCAAGGAGAACAAACTAGTCAGTCTTCCCTGAATGCTCATTGGAAGGACTGATGCTAAAGCTGAAGCTCCAGTATTTTGGTCACCTGATGCAAACAGCCGACTCATTGGAAAAGTCCCTGATGCTGGGAAGGATTGAGGGCGTCAGAGGATGAGATGACATGCTGGCATCACCAATGCAGTGGACATGAACTTGGACAAGCTTCATGAGATGGTGAGGGACAGGGAGGCCTGGCATCTTGCAGTCCTTGGGGTTGCAAAGAGTTGGACACGACTGGGCAACTGAACAACAGTCAGTTATAAGGTAATATCTTTGTATGGTGACAGATAGTAACTAGACTTATCATCATAATCTTTTCATTATGTACCGAAATAGCAAGTCACTATGTTGTGCATCAGAAATGTAGTGTTGTCGGTCAGTTATCCTTACAACAAGCAAACTAACGAAAAAAGAGATCAGGTTTATGGTTATGAGAGGCAGGGTTTGGAGGAATGGGGAGTTGGATGAAGGTGATCGGAAGATACAAACTTCCAGTATAAGGCAAGTTAAGTATTAGGGATGTAATGTACAACATGATTAACTTGATGAACATGGCTATATGTTATATATGAAAATTGTTAAGAGAGTAAATCCTAAGAATTTTCCTTCTTCACTCCAGGAAAAAATATTTTTTTCTTGTATTTTGTATTTACATGAGATGATAGATGTTTAGTAAACTTATTAGGACAGTCATTTCCTGATGTATTGATGTGTAAGTCTTATCATTATACTGTACACCTTAAACCTATACATTGCTGTATATCAATTACATCTCACTAACACTGGAAGAAATTGTAATTTCATGAATCTTTTGTCAGTAAATTTGAATCTTAGATGCCTTTTTTTTTTTTTTTTTAAGAAAAATGTAATTTGACAAAATTTCCTTAGAAATAAAGAACACTAATAAATTAATCATCAATAATGCTAAATAGAAAACACAAACTCCCAGATTTTATAGTTATAGAGAAGAGTTGTCCATTTTACAAAAATAATCTTTCAACAAATTTCTAGAACATCTATCTACTATATTTATTAATAATATAAAAGTATTTGATACCAAAAGCAACTTATGACAGTATAAGGAAAAATATAACTTAATCTTATGAACAGGGATGCAAAAATCTTAAGACATCAGTAAGTTAAACTCAATTTACATTAATAAGAATACATCACAGTCAAGTGAGGCTAATCCCAGAAATGCAAAGTTGGTTTATTTATAGAAAACCTCTTAATGTAACCTGTCACTTCTAACAAAGGAGAAAAAAAAATTTATTCATTGAGCAGATATTGAGCATCTACCAGAAATTAGGCATTATTAATTGTGTAGTAATGTACAAACCAAGTCTTGTTTTTGTGGAACTTACAGTCTAGTGTTAAGACAAATGATGTTAGATATGATAAATGCTGTGAAGAAACAAAATACCAGATAAAGGGGATGGAGAGTGGTAATTCTTGCTAATATTCATTTATACATTAAATACAAGCCCCCAATCTCTCCATCTCTGTTCTGCTTTAATCTCTTTGGTATTTACATTTTCCTAAGCACAGTTTGAAGACTTCTACTGTAAAAAATAATCAGACAATTAAATAAATACTCCTATACAGAAGATATGGTGATAGCTGCCATGATATTTTGGCCATCAAAGTCTGTCTTATAATAATTCTGTCTTTATCAATTGAAGCTTCAGAGTTTGAAATTACTGTCTAGGAAATGATGATAAATGTATGGAAAACTTGACATTCAAAGACTGCCCATATATATAATTTCTTTACATAGAACAATTTAACTTTTATTTCTCACAGGAAGAATTAAAGGAAAAAAAAAAGGTAAGCTGTTTTCCTAACTTATTAAATATTGTAGCATGGTGTTTTTTAGCATAGTTTTAAAGTCATGATAGGTATGCATCTGGGATTTAATTTGAACATAGTGATAAATGAAGCAAAACTTATTTAAATTAGTTTCACAGAAAGACCTATTTTAATCCCAGATAAGCAGTCTCACACATGCATCCCTGTAAGTCATTAATAGGTGAATAACTGTAACTTTATTAAAAATTTGTATATACTCCCAAAACAGCCTAAGGCTTATTAGGGTTCCATAGTATAGCACTGTATTTGAAGGACAACAGTTACTTCAGAAAAATCTGACCTATATAGTTGGATTTGGGGAGGTCTTCTTGGATATATCTTTTGGTTCCCTTTGTTTAATCCCTACGAAAGAACTAAACTTCTGCTTTGACTTCATTAAAATACTGCTTAACTAGGAGCTTATGCTGAAATTGCTTCCTAAGGTAATTTTTATGTTTATATATTTTGAATAACTTAAAAAGCAGACTTTTAGGCATAAGATATAATATATTTTCGGGCTTCCTTGGTGGCTCAGATGGTAAAGAATCCGCCTGCGATGCAGGAGACCTGGGTTCAATCCCTGGGTTGGGAAGATCCCCTGGAGGAGGGCGTAGCCGTCCGCTCCAGTATTCTTGCCTGGAGAATTCCATGGACAGAGGAGCCTGGCAGGCTACAGTCCATGGGGTCACAAAGAGTTGGACATGACTGAGCGACTAAGCACAGCACAGTTTATTTTAGGTCTGTTCTGTCAGCCTGCTAGTTTACCTCAAGATTCCTCACTCCCATAAAATGAGGGGGTTTTGTTTGTTTTTAAGATGCTTAAAACAACTAGGGTCAAGAATTGGACAGCTTCCAAAAAGATGTGTGCACAGAAGTCTTTCACTTTCGTCTCACCCAGAGGCTTCAGATTTGCAGCCAGCAAACTGATTTGGTGAATAGAATGCCTTATTCTGTACAGTGTTCCTAAAAAATAAACTCAGTTGGTTTCCAACATTTTAAATGTGAGATTCCACATAAACTTGATTCTCAGGTTCCTTTAACCATTCAGATCATCTGATATCACTGACTTGAATTCCAATATGGCAGCCATTGGCCAAGGTTTTAACACTGGGTAAGAATTGCATGAGCCATAAACTCTCCAGTTCTCTTCATTGCCCACCATTTCTTAATGTTTCACTTCACTTGCTTCTTTACTTGCAACCTTTATAGGCATTAAATATATGACCCGTGGTAAATAACTTACTGACTTACACAAAAAGTCTTTAAATTGTGGCATGAGAAACTAATACTAATTGGGATAAATTAAATGGCTTTTCTAAAAGCCTTGAATTTGGGTAAACATTGCCATCTCTCTTTCCCAGAACTGTACCATCTTTAGGAGAATATGCAGGTACAGAAATATAGATATGGATTAATGTATTCTTTCTTTACTGACCTACTCAAAGCATTTGATGTTGATTCCCCTGGAGTCTGGTAGTTTATACAGGAAGAATGTTGGTGAATTCAGTGATGTTTGATAAGGTCCTGATTTTGTTGAGCTATTATATGACTATTAAAATTAATAATTTTTCAAGTTCGTATCACTAGAAAGTCTTTAATGTTTTTCTGTGTCATCAGGCGGGTACTTGGGGTAATCATTTATACTGCTTACTAAATATTTTTGGCTCTGCACCATCTGGCACTTTCTGACTCCTCTATCATTGGGCCATGTGAACAGTTCTGGCCAAAGAGTTGTGAATGGACATGAGCGTGTCACTTCCAAGCCAGTCATTTAATTGCCAGTATGAGGTCTTCCAGAGCTCTTTTCCTTGTACTGCTGCTTCTAGTATTGTTTCAGGGAATGGCTGTTCCATAAGTTTGAGTTCCAGAGGAGAACAGTTATATAGAGCAGAGGTCTTCAGCAACCAGATAGACAGGTAAAATGAATGAGAAATAAATCTTTGTTGTTTTAAGCTAAAGATTTTTGGAGTTCATTACTGCAGCTTATGAACAGGCCTATCTGACTGATTCTACACTGTACCAATAAACTGAAGAAAGTGATGTAATTAACAATCAGTAATTAATTAAAGGTGGCTGTGTTAAAATCTGTACCCTGCAAACTGTTAGAAGATAGTTTTAAGTCTTTCGGGTAATTTTTATTTGTAAGTTGTGTCATCAGAGGACATAATTCTTAGAAATTGAGTGCACATGAAAGATACGTCAGGGAGCATGGAACATTTTTCAGAGTCAGCACAGTTTTAAGTATATAAAAATAATCAGAAGATTATCAAGATTTATCATAGAGAATCCTGCATACCATTAGTATGGTATGTGTGTGTGTGTGTGTGTTTTCTTGAGTAGCATGGAGCTGAAAGGTTTTAAACAGCCTTGCTAGATAGATTACAGATATTTGTGACATAACGTAATTTTGTGATATGGTTTTAGAGCTAGAAGAACCCTTAAATATCATGTAATACAATACCCTTATTTTGTAGATGTTGTATGTTATAAAAGATGAAATAATGTGTTTGATTAACTTTGTACATTATTTTTAGGTTTTAAAATACCATTTTGATTTCCTTTTCCCATCTTATATTGTGCTTAGCACTCTTTGCCGACGTTTGTTTTCCTCTTGCTCCTTCATTTTCCCCTTCTTCATTTTATATAATCCTCACAATAATTGTAAGAAGTAGGTATTTTTCTGCCACTTTACAGTTGTGGAGACAGGCTTGGTGAGGTGAAGTAATCTGCCCAAAATTATGTTGTTGCAGAGCCTGGAATTTGAACATGTGTCTTAAATGTATTTAAGATTCTTGTTCAAAAGTATAGAATGTTTTTACTTTGTGTTATTATTAAAATAATTCCTGTCTGAATGACAGGAAGCCCAAAGTAATAGTTGTTTAAAAGATAGAAGGTAATTTTTTTGTGATGTGGTGACAGTCTAGAGGTAAGCCTCTAAGGTCAGTGTGAAGGCTCCACCATAACATATTAGGGACCTGGGCTCCTGTTTTATTACTCCACTGTCCATAAACACGTGACTTTATGGTTCAAAATATCTGCTCTTGTTCCAACATTCTACCTAGTAGGAACCAGAAAAGTAAAAAAGGACCCTCTTTTCTTTCCTTTAGAACCTATCCCAGAAGTCATGTAAGCCACTTCTGTTTATATCATAACGGCCAAAACTTAGTCAGATGGTCAGCTCGACAGTAAGAAATGCGGGCTGTATTCTAGATGGTCATCTGCTCGGCTAAAAATCTAGGGTCTGTCATAGAAGAGGTGAATGGATTTGAAGTGTTGGACATTACTGTCACAGTTGTAATCAGTTGTTTCAAATTGTTTATTCATAGGTATTTAACAAACAATTATTATGTACCACACACTGTGCTATTATTTTCTACAACAGAAAACTGTATTGATTTTTGTGTCCATTTACAGGTTAGAAAAATATTGCTCTAAATAAAGAATACCCAGGTGTTTTGTTTGTACATAGAAAAGTCTGAAAGTGTTAGCTTAATATTTTACTTTAAAATATTACTGACAAAATAAATGAGAAAAATGCGTTCTTGTCTCATTTGCAAATAGAATGTGATTAATAATATATGTAGATTCAATTGTGAATCTAAAAAGTAGAATTATATTTTAAGGCTTTGCTTCTTTTACTTCCACTGCTAGTGGGTCAAAACACTTAATTGATACGCATGTCATTCCCCTAATGAAGATGAGTGTTTCACCCAACCTCTTATAAGAACTTTTACTCGTCTTGACAGAAGACCCTATTGCTTACATATAACATAAATGATTTACTAATTCTGGGTACTTATTTAAATATTTATGCAGTCACAGTCTTTATGAATTTTTCGAAGGTAGTTTCTCTCTCTCACTATCTTTATGTCATTTCTCATGAAGTAGTATCAGTACTTAAGAATTTTTTTTTTTAATTTAATGAATAGGAACATTTATTTAAGATGGATTCTGTTTAGCCATCTTAGTTGTGGTAGTGATCTTATAAACTGAAGATCAGCACAGTCACATGCCTTTGTAAGCATGACCTAATTATCAACTTTTCATTCTTAAATGAAAAATTTCAACAAATATGTTTATGTAAATTGGTTCTCATTTGTTTAAAACACCTAGTAAAATCATAAGTCCAGCTTTAGGTTTATCTCTATGCTCTAGTAGAAGATGCTGTATTTCTTCAAAGTCAGCCAATACCTTCAAGTATTTTTGTACCATAACCTCCAGATAATAGGTATACAGAAAATTGTGTAAAACTTGTGAAATAAAATTTAGCTTTTACTTAAGTACTTCATAAATTAGTAGCTGTTTATAGTCCTTAGTTTTGAACAGTTTATTAAACGAATGCCCATATGATTTGATTATAGGTTTTACTTAAGTTTTCTGTAGCTGTATTATTTCAGAGCCATGTAAATGAGCTATTTAAGAACATTTATGGAAATTAGATTTTCATTTAATTCAGTTCTGTATTAGTCTTAACAGCAGAACATTGTCTATAAAATCAGCTATGTAGTGATTAGTCTTGACACAAATGTGTAAATAAAAATATTTAATAATTAACTCATTAGCTTTCCTCTGGTGTCAGCAGATTTACAGTATTTTAAAGTTGAGACAGTTTCTTACTGAGCTAATTTAACAACAGTATTTTGATTTTATTTCCTATATTGAAATATGTTTGAAGGCAAAGGGAATAACAAAGCTAATGTAAGTCTCAAACTAATTATTTTATATTTGTTATAGTTATTAAATAACATCAGTATGCTTATGCTACTGTTAAAGGAGGATCCAAAGTAAGAATTATACGTATGTGCATCTTTTGAAATTTGTACATACATTTTTATAATGAGGAGATTGCTCCATAGACTGGGTTTTGATTCTCATTTTTCCCTGTTTTTCCCAATTCTAAAGATCATTCTGGTTTGTTAAATTCCTTTTGAATTTCAAATTATTACTTTTCAAGTCCAGTGGCTTTCTGGAACAGTGAATATCTTCAAAATTCAAGATGCTTTTAAATGTGAAGAACTTAAATCTGACTCAAACTGGCTTAAACAATAAGAAAACTTATATTACATGACAAGATGTTTGGTCTTGTCATGTCTAGTTCCCCTCAAGGACATAGAATGGCTGCCTATGATAATAGTGTAACATTTATCCTTGTTAGTATCTATTAGGAGAAAAGGGAAATGGACCTCTTTTACCCAGAAGTCAAAAAAGCAAGCTGCTGCTTCTTTCTCATATTAGCTCAGGCCTCCTCACCCTTGATGAGTATAAAATTACTATAAATAACCATATTCATATGTGGTAGAAAGGATATTACAAAGTTAATTACAGTGTCCACTTCATAAGTAAAGTGTGGATATGTGTTTTTACAAGGTCTGCAGATGATTTAGTGCACAACTAAATCCAAATATTGCTAATCTTGCCAGTTCAAAAAATAATAGAGAAGGAAAAAAAGATACTAATTCTTTTTCTCCATTTTCTAGTGGAACAAAGAACAGTTTGATTTAACTTACCTTCTTGATTTCTGCTGAAGAGGCTAATGTTCTGATTAGTCTTGGTTAAGACTCCAGGGTAAAATAATTGTTAAGGATAAGAATTGAAAACCATATTCATATTTGTCATTTAAATCTATCAATCATGTGAAATAGAGCCAATTTTTAATACAGTGGCTGTTGTCAGAGATATTTTGGCTGTGTGCTGTCTGGCAAAGGAGTTAACCAATCAGAACACAGTGATAAAAAGAAGTGTTTTAACTATTTGGAAAAAAGGTGTCCAGCAATCTCATTTATCTTAAACAGCACTAAGGAACAGAAGCAACGATGACTTAGGAGCAGCATGACATGGTTATAAAGCCCATGCACTTTATTCATGGAAAAGTCTTCTCAGTTCCTATAATAGTGACTGTTTACCCTCACTTTTGGGGTCACAGTGGCTCAGCAGGTGAAGAATGCACCTGCAGTGTGGAAAACACAGGAGACACAGGTTCAATCTCTGGGTTGGGAAGATCCCCTGGAGAAGGAAATGACAACCCACTCCAGTATTTTTGCCTGGAGAATTCCATGGACAGAGGAGCCTGGAGGGCCACAGTCCCATGGGGTCTCAAAAGAGTCTCACACGAGCAAATGACTGAGTGGCTAAGCACACACCCTTACATTTAAAACAAATACGTTTAGCAAGCTATTTCTTTGTTTTATCAAAGGAAAGAGGAGTCTGTAGTCTTAGAAACAGCCAAAAGAAATGACATCTAACAACCTTACAGCAAGAAAAGAAGAAAAAATTTATAAACTGCAGGAATAACACAAGAAACCCAGCAGTTTAGGATAATATAAAAATAGGGTTGTGGTGGTCATTTGGTAATACATAGAAATACTGAATCATTAGTTGTACACCAGGAACTAACATTGTGTGTGTGTGTGTGTATGCATGTTGCTCAGTAACATAGTTTTATAGGTCAACTATACATTAAAAAACACTCACAGAAAAAGATACCAGATTTGTGATTATCAGAAGCAAGGATTAAGAATAGGGGGATAGGATGAAGGTGGTCAAAAGGTATAAACTTCCACTTTTAGATAAATAAGTACTAGAGATTTAATGTATAACATGATTTATTTGTTAACACTTCTGTACATTATTTATGAAAGTTATTAAGAGTAAATCCTGAGCATTCTGATGACAAGGAAAAAAATTTTTTTCTTTTATTTTGCATCTATGAGATGTTGGATGTTTACTAAACTTACTAGGGTAGCCATTTCATGATGTATTTAAGTCAGATCATTATGCTCTATACCTTAAATGTATATAGTGCTGTATATTAATTATAACCCAGTAAAACTAGAAGAAAAAAAATTGCTTTGTACTGATAAGTGAGTGACCAGGGTCTTGTTGTATTACAAAGCAGTGGAGTTACTTCATGATCCTAATGGTTATCTTATAAAAACCAAGAAAGTGTTACATTATTTTAAGATACTCTCTTAAAAGCAAAATAAGGTAATATACTTTAGAAATATTTTCAATTGAAGTGATTAAAAAATTTTTTTTAATTTTGGTGTTTGAAGGATTTGTAAAATCTTCAGATATCCTGAAAAAGTAGCTCCGGATAAGAAGGACGCAGTAAAGCTTTAGCTGTTTGTATGCAAGGGTAAAGTCTCATCCATTTATGAATTTGTGAAAATGTACCATTTTTTTCTGTGTAACTCATCCAGCAGATATTGCCTCCCTCTCTCCCCACGCTAGTCAGTGCAAACTAGTTTAATCTTAAATGTAATTCATGCATCATAAAAGTGAAGCATTGGTATTGACACAGTTGTTTCCCAAATCCCCCGCTTATTTTGTGTTTTTACATTTTAATATTTTGAACTCCAGGTAATCTTGAGATCAGTGAGTGTATTTTATTGTGGTAGTGCTCCGTCTTAAACATCTTAGAAAAGAGATCCATTTCTGTGAAGGGTAGCTTTAAATTACCCATATCGCTGGTCAGTTCGGTTACTACAATTAAGAGTTTATTATGAAAATGTTACTATGAATCCTTTCAGTTTTGTAGGTATCAGTACTTTTTCTGGACTAGAAACTCATTTGTAAGAAGTATAATTTAATTTTTCATAAAGGTGAAAGTATTTACAGTTGATTCAGGTTTTTGTATTTGATCCAGCCTTGTGTTTTTCTCTAGGACATCGTTACTAATAATCAGTATGTGAGTATACCACATGAAAACTTGGATAATTTGTAAATTTCTTTTTAACTCTTCAGTTCTAGTATGAAGAGTTTTTTATTTCAGTTAATCATTTATGTGACTGACTGAAGGAAGGAAATTGTGGAAAAAATAATGTTTTGGCGCCATCTGCTGTTCTTTAGTGTGATATTTCATCTATTGATACTTCAGTAAAACTTGTAATTTGAATTTGTTTTTTCTTTCACCCAAATACAGCACAAAAATAAAGGAGAGTTTGTTTTGTTTTGTTTTTTAATCTGCTGGAGCTGCCTTACAGTTACTATATTTCCAGCTGCCAAAGTTATCTTGTAATTTTGGTGTTAAGAAGTAGGCTTGTCTTAAACACATTTCCATACTCTTAACTCTGCCACTTGCATTTTCATTCCATGCCTCTGACTTCCTGAAGATTTCCTTCTCTCAGTTCCGTGTCTTCCCATGAAAGCTCCTGAGTAATACAGTTTCACTAGACTATTTACTTTAGCGTTGTTTGTGTTTTTAGTATCCCTTTTTCTTTCTGAATACTGTGTTTTTTGTTTCATTGCTTGCCCATATCTTATTCTCAAGCCTAACCTCTGTTTACGCTATTAAATCTTCCCCTATGATTCTGAACTACATTTATTTCTATTTTTATTGCTTTTCCTTTAGGTAAATTATTTGCCTGCAGAGATAACATCTTATCCCCGCCCTGCCCCACTTTGCTGTGCTGTGCAGCTTGCAGGATCTTAGTTCCCCAACCAGGGATTAAACCCGGCACCCTGTAGTGGAAGATCGGAGTCCTAACTACTGGACCACCAGGGAATTCCCCAGAAATAACATCTTATTTTATATTTATATTCTCTAATTGTGTCATGTGATATGGTTGTACTCTGGTACATCTAGATATACACACACTGTTTTGCTCATTAATTGCCACTTTTGTCTTTTCTCTCCAAACAAATGGCATGTTCTTTGTTGACTGGGATGATTTGTGTACTAATTTTGTAATCTTCAGGTAAATTCTACCTGCAAATTAGGTATGAAGACTAGGAAATATAATTAAGAGAATTGTGTGCTGAATAAAGATCGATGTATCCTGAGCAGTGAACTTTAAGTCAAGTGGATAAATTTCTGTGCATAAATAGCATGAGGTTTATTTTGGCTGCCTAAAGATTATCCTACTTCATCTTTATCAAATTAAACATTGCCTGTTGATTTCTGCTATGGTAGTTTACTTACAGCATTCCCTCTACCCACCTCATCCCAGTATAACTTTAAACAACATACTTAAGACTTATTTTGGAGCTTCCCAGGTGGCACAGTGGTAGAGACTCTGTGCCTGCCAATTCAGGAGATGCAAGAGATGCAGGTTCCATCTCTGGGTCCAGAAGATCCCTTGGAGAAGGAAATGGAAACCTGCTCTAGTATTCTTGCCTGTAAAATCCCATGGACAGAGAACCTGGTGGGCTACAGTCCATGGGGTCGCAAAGAGTCAAACTTGACTGAGCACTCATGGCTAAAGCTTAATTTTATTTTCCTCACTATGAGTCCGTAGACTCTTGTAAGATGAGAATGTTGATGGCTCTCCATTTTCATTATCAAGGTTGGTAACATTTACCACATTGTTAATAGAGCATTATTGATGTGTATGTAGGTTGATTCTAGAAGTTGAAAAATAACAATAGTGTTCATCTTCTTATAGGAATATCTTCTCTGTTTAGCCAAGTACATGATAGATTCTGTTTTCTTTTTCTACTACCTGATATATTTTTACTCTGCTCAGAAGAAATCATTCCCAACTTCTGATGGATTCTTTTTTGTATTTCACCTGTTGGCTTTATCATGTCCTCAAGTTTTTCTAAGCTCCCTACTATCTAACCTATTAATTTCCAGGAAATTTCTTACCTGCAGCTCTTTGGAGCCCTGGTTCAATCTATACCAAGTTTCTTTGGGCCTCCTTCACCCCTTTTACCTTAGAATATCTTCCCATTGTTGCTTTTCTGTGATGATTTCATTAACTACTGCATCTTAAATCTTACCCCTTTGGGGTTTACTCACTACTTTTGTTGAAATATGTCCTCAAGTAATTTTCTATTATAGGAGAAAATTTGTAAGTCTGTATATCTGAAAATTTCTTTACTCTGCCTTCATCCTTATTTAGTATTTTGATGAGACTTCCTTTTATTGATCTGCAGTGAATGCCATTGTTTTCAGATCTACATATCACTGTTGGCCTTTGTTTTGTACTTGCATTTTCAGAATTCAAAACTTCTCTGAGATTTTGAAAGAAGTTGACAGCTCCCTCTTCTGTTGTAGCCTCTAACGTGCTTTACTGGGCAGCTTCCTCTACTTTGCTTCACTACTTAATATTCCTTTATATTTTTGTCTTCAAGAAACCCATTGAAATCTCGTGTATTGATGGATTTATCGGTTCTCTTTATTATAAGGATTTGTATCTTTTTATTTCCTTACTATTAATACTAAGGAGTTTAGAGATAAAATTACTCAACCTATACTGTCATTTTCCCCTCTGTTTTTGTTAAAGTTTGGAATTGAAATAGTAATATATTCTTAGAATATAATGTTATACTGTAACTTGAATTCTTATTATTATAAAGCAATGTTAGATTCCTAACAATTACATTATAGTCATTTTGCTATATCAGAAAGTGATTCCTGATTTTGTGTTGTGTTTTATAGCTAATACTAGTATGTATACATGTAACTTTCCAGTGGATAATGGCAAAAACATTAGTAGAGAAGAGTGACTGAGCCATATGTTTTGAGGCTTTTTTGTTCCTTTCTGTTCTAACTACCACCTCTCTAATCCAGGGCTTTCTGATTTGTTGGCATTGACGGAGCCTTTTTATTGTGCCCTATTGCTGCCTAAACCACCTCTTAACAAAAGGTGTAATAAATGCTACAACACTAATTGAAAACTTTCCATGATTTCTTAACAGAAAAAAGACCAAACTCTTTACCTTGGAATTCAACGGGTTTTGTTTGGTCCCAGTAATTCTCAGTGTCATCCCTTGCCCAGCAGCAGCAGCATCCCTCGGAATTTGTTAGCAATTTACATCCTCGCTCCCTCTCCCCTTTGTCTGATTCGGAAACACTGGGGGTAGAGCTCAGCAAGGTGCTTTAACACCACCACCACCACAAGATTCGGGCTGGTCTAGTCCATCCCTTTCATTTGCAGGCAGAAAACTGAGGTAAAGAGAAAGGTAAATTGGCTTGTCTGAACTCATACAACTAGTACTGTATACGTGATTTGACTTTTTATGAGTTGCAATCAGAAAGCAATCCATCCATGATGGGAAAGCTTTATATAGAATGTGAGACTTGACAGAACCTTGTAGTATAACCTTATGTAAGTAGAAAAGAGATAATATTATAAGCAAGAAGACCACAGTGAATAAAGGCGTGAAGATATAAACATACTTTTGACCCTTAAACAGGTTTGAACTGCATGTGTCCACTTATCCATGGGTTGTTTTTTTTTCCCGATAGTAAATGCTGCAGTTCTACACAATCTGCAGTTGGTTGAATCTATGGATCAGGAACTGCCAATGTGGAGGGCCAACTGTAAGTTATAGGTGGGTTTTCAAATGCAAGGAAGATCAGTGCCCCTAATCCCATATGTTCAGGGTCAACTGGAACATCTCAGGGTCATTCTGAGAACAGTCGGCAAGTTGGACTAATAATTAATAGGCCTTCTTTACATGAATATAGAGAATACCTAATGTAAAATAATGATCACAGTGCCTGGCATATTGATAAAGCGTTAGCTTCATCTTCTTGTTGTTCGGCTAATGTTGGTTGTATTGTTGATTTTGTTTTTGGAAGGCAGCATGGAACAGAAGATAAGACTGGGTGACTGAATCAAATCCCAGCCATGCACTTACTGGCTGTTTGACTTCTAGAAAGTTACTCTCTAAAACTCAGTTTCTACATTTCTAAAATGAGAATAATACTATCAACCTTATAGGGTGGTAATAATGATGCAGTGAGATAATGTTTCTTGATTACAGGCCTGCTTCGTAATGAGTTCAGTTCAGTTCAGTCGCTCAGTCATGTTTGACTCTTTGAGACCCCATGGACTGCAGCACGCCAGGCTTCCCTGTCCATCACCAACTCCTGGAGCTTACTCAAACTCATGTCCATTGAGTCGGTAATTCCATCCAACCATCTCATCCTCTGTTGTCCCCTTCTCCTCCTGCCTTCAATCTTTCCAGCATCAGGGTCTTTTCAAATGAGTCAGTTCTTCACATCAGGTGGCCAAAGTATTGGAGTTTCAGCTTCAGCATCAGTCCTTCCAATGAATATTCAGAACTGATTTCCTTTAGGATGGACTGTTTTGAGCTCCTTGCAGTCCAAGGGACTCTCTAAAGAATCTTCACCAACATCACAGTTCAAAAGCATCACTTCTTCGGTGCTCAGCTTTCTTTATAGTCCAACTCTCATCCATACATGACTCCTGGAAAAACTATAGCTTTGACTAGATGGAACTTTGTTGGCAAAGTAATGTCTCTGCTTTTTAATATGCTGTCTAGGTTGATCATAGCTTTTCTTCCAAGGAGCAAAGCATCTTTTAATTTCATGGCTACAGTCACCATCTGCAGTGATTTTGGAGCCCAAAAAATAAAGTCTGACACTGTTTCCACTGTTTCCCCATCTATTTCCCATGAAGTGGTGGGACCAGATGCCATGATCTTAGTTTTCTGAATGTTGAGCTTTAAGCCAATTTTTTCACTCTCCACTTTCACTTTCATCAAGAGGCTTTTGAATTCCTCTTCACTTTCTGCCATAAGGGGTGTGTCATTGGTGTATCTGAGGTTATTGATATTTCTCCCGGCAGTCTTGATTCCAGCCTGTGCTTCATCCAGCCTAATTATTTAACTGATAACTATTATTACTTCCTAGTTTGGTAAGTCATCTTATTTGACTCTAAATGACAAAACTATGTCACAAATAATATTTTTCATGAAAAGGTAAATTTTTGTCATGACTGAAGCAGTTTACAAATATGACCAAGAGAAAAAGGAAACTGGTTAAATAAATTTAACAAGGGGCTGATTACATAAATTATGGACCATTTTTATTCTGTAGGCACTAGAAAGCATGTTTCAGAAAGAAATTTTGTAACTTCTTCTTTTGTGTTTTTCTGTATTCACATTTTCTAAGTGAACTTTTTTAAAATTAAGATATAGTTGATATACAATGCTATATAAGTTTCAGGTGTACAACATAGTGTTGCACAATTTTTAAAGGTTATATTCCATTTATAGTTATTATAAAATATTGGCTATATTCCCTGTGTTGTACTGTGTATTCTCATAGCTTATTTTGTACATAGTAATTTGTACCTCTTAAACCCCTAGCCTTACTTGCCTCTCCACTAGTAACTACTAGTTTATTCTCTATATCCCTGTTTTTCTTTTTATTATATTCAGTAGTTTAATCTTTAGCTTCCACACATGTGATATCACATAGTATTTTTCTTTCTGACTCATTTCACTTAGCATAATATCCTCCAAGTCCATCCATGTTGTTACAGGGCAAAAGTTCATTCTGTGTGTGTGTACCATATATTCTCTTTGCTTTTTTAAGATTGATTGATTGATTGATGAATGCACCATGTCTTTGTTGCTGTGCATGGGCTTTCTCTTGATGCAGCAAGTGGGGGCTGCTCTTAGCTGTGGTGTGCGACCTTCTCATTGCAGAGCAGGAGCACTAGGTTTATGGGGCTCAGTAGTTGCAGTTTGCAAGCTTAGTTGCTCCATAGCATGTGGGATCTTTCTGGACCAGGGATCAAACCATGTCCTCTGCATTGGCAGGTGGATTCTTAACCATCAGACCACCAGAGAAGTCCCTACCATATCTTCTGTATCCATTTATATGTTGATTGACACTTAAGTTGCTTCCATATCTTGGCAATTGTAAACATTTTTATAATTGGGAAAAAAATGAATGTTACACATACTTTAAATTTATGACAGGATCATTAGAATAATATACACTCCTAAAATGAAATGGCATTATTCATTTTTGTCAGTGGTCAGTCCTTGGTGTTTGTGGATTTCACCTTGTATTTTCTGCTGGTCATGAACTATTCTAAACACTTACCATGAGAATTATTTTGTGATAAGAATTATTTCTACATTTCAGAGGGTTTTTTGAACATTGAATCAGATAATATAATAAAGGCCTTTAGCTAGAATTTGAAATGCATTTTGAGCACACCTTGCTAGCTTTTAGCATCTCATTTCAATTACAATAATAACTAATGTTGAAATGTTCTCTCTCCCAAGGACTGTTGAGAATTAATCTCCACGAGGTAGTCACCATTATCATCTCCATTTTATAGATGCACTGAAAATCAGGCAGGTTAAGGAACTTGTCCAAGATTGCACAGCTACTAAGGCAGTATTCTAACAAAGAAGCTAGACAATCTTTCCAGAGCCTGTTCCTTAAATATTGTACTATATCATCAAATATGTGAAATATCAAAATGTTATTGACATAATACAGAAAGATCTGAGTTGCTGATTATGAAAATAAAGAGGTCTGATGTATATGTTGTGATTTTATAAAGTGGTAACTTGATTCTTTGAATAAAGTAAGACATGAAAAACTATTATTATTTTTTAATTCTTTACATTTCCAGGAGTATATATGTTCCATTTCATGGTACTCTTATATAGTAATATACTCCTAGTGATAACTTGTATTTAGATAGCACAGTGGTTAATAGCATTGAGCTCTGGAGCTAGACTGAGTTCACATTCTGCCTCTGCTACTTAATACTTTGTGGCCTTGGTTAAGATGTTTAACCACTGTGTGCCTAGTTTTCTCATTTGTAAAATAGGAATATGTTCTTCATGGAGTTGATAAAGGATTCAGTGAGTTAATTCATATATAAAACAATTGAAATAGTGTCTGCACATGGAAGTTTTCAGTGCTGGATATACCAGTTTATAGTAGTACTATTATTATTCCATTTACTATCATCATTATTATCATTATCATCTGTATAGATTATATGATAACCTTTTTTGAGAAATCCACATTACTTTTTGTGACAATAAAGAACATTGTACTTGGAGTCCACTAAGCTAAAAATTATTTTGCTACTACTTATCTCAAACACTTCACAGAACCCTTATTGGGCCTCAGATGCCCACTAGTGATACCTTTCCTATTAGCTGATCTTTGATCTGTAAAACATTTGCTTAAAATCACGCAGTCTCAGGATTGTGGTCTAACTATAGAACTGAAAGAGAACTGATGATGCTCAGTCTCTCATCCATTTTCTTTCTTTCAATTTAGTTTGCTGTGTGAATTTACAGCAAAGATTAAGCATTTAGTGCTTATAAGAATATAATCTTCTGGTGTCATATCTTTTTTCCTTTTCATACAGTTTATGGGGTTCTCGCAGCAAGAATACTGGAGTGGTTTGCCATTCTCTCCTCCAGTGGACCGTGTTTTTTCTGAACTCTTGTCTATGACCCATCCATCTTGGGTGGCCCTATACATCATGGCTCATAGTTTCATTGAGTTACACAAGCTCCTTCTCCGTGAATGACAAGGTTGTGATCCATGAAGGGGATCACTCTAATGGCAGAAAGTGAAGAGGAACTAAAGAGCCTCTTGATGAAGGTGAAAGAGGAGAGTGAAAAAGCTGGCTTAAACTCAACATTCAAAAAACTATAATTATGGCATCTTGGTCCCATCACATCATGGCAACGGGTGGGGGTGGAAACAGTGACAGATTTTGTTTTCTTGGGCTCTAAAATCACTGCAGAGGGTGACTGCAGCCATGAAATTAAAAAACATTTGCCCCTTGGAAGGAAAGCTGTGACAAACTTAGCATATTAAAAACCAGAGCCATACCTTTGCCGACAAGGTCCATATAGTCAAGGCTATGGTTTTTCCAGTAGTCATGTACAGATGTGAGAGTTGGACCATAACGAAACCTGAGTGCCAAAGAATTGATGCGTTGGAATTGTGGTGCTGGAGAAAACACTTGAGAGTCCCTTGGACAGCAGAGAGATCAAACCAGTCAGCCCTAAAGGAAATCAACCCTGAGTCATCATTAGAAGTACTGATGCTGAAGCTCTAATACTTTGGCCAACTGATGCAAAGAGCCAACTCACTGGAAAAAAGACTTGATGCTGGGAAAGATTAAAGACAAAAGGAGAAGGGGGCAACAGAGAATGAGACAATTGGGTGGCATCACCGACTCAATGGACATGAATCTGAACAAATTCTGGGAGATAGTTAAAGGACAGGGGAGCCTGGCATGCTGTAGTCCATGGAGTTGCAGAGTTGGACACGACTGAACAACAACAGATAAGAATTTAATAGCCTTATTCTCATTTTGATCTTCATACTTTACTCTTCCTGGTCTTCACACTAGTCCTCTTCTATAAAACTAATAAAAGGCATTTCTAAAATTGTCACATTTCCTGTAAAAGTAAAACTAGGGACAGGATAAATTGTTTGCTTTTAAGCTGGGTGTGTATGGTGTGTCCTATTTATACTTTTCTAATACCTCATGTATACTTTTAGTATGGCTCTTACTGTAGTGCTTCAGTTATTTGTTTACATGTCTAGCCTTCCTACTATATCAGTTCCCTTAATGGCAGATTTTTATATTCATCGTGACTGGCAAGTAGATGAAAATGAGCAATTTTTAATTAGTGACTTATACTCATCTATTTCTGCTTTATTGACTATGCCAAAGCCTTTGACTGTGTGGATCACAATAAACTGTGGAAAATTCTGAAAGAGATGGGAATACCAGAACACCTGATCTGCCTCTTGAGAAATTTGTATGCAGGTCAGGAAGCAACAGTTAGAACTGGACATGGAACAACAGACTGGTTCCAAATAGGAAAAGGAATTCGTCAAGGCTGTATATTGTCAGCCTGTTTATTTAATTTATATGCAGAGTACATCATGAGAAACGCTGGACTGGAGGAAACACAAGCTGGAATCAAGATTGCTGGGAGAAATATCAGTAACCTCAGATATGCAGATGACACCACCCTTATGGCAGAAAGTGAAGAGGAACTCCAAAGCCTCTTGATGAAAGTGAAAGTGGAGAGTGAAAAAATTGGCTTAAAGCTCAACATTCAGAAAACTAAGATCATGGCATCTGGTCCCACCACTTCATGGGAAATAGATGGGGAAACAGTGGAAACAGTGTCAGACTTTATTTTTCTGGGCTCCAAAATCACTACAGATGGTGACTACAGCCATGAAATTAAAAGACGCTTACTCCTTGGAAGGAAAATTATGACCAACCTAGATAGCATATTCAAAAGCAGAGACATTACGTGGCCAACAAAGGTTCGTCTAGTCAAGGCTATGGTTTTTCCTGTGGTCATGTATGGATGTGAGAGTTGGACTGTGAAGAAGGCTGAGCGCCGAAGAATTGATGCTTTTGAAGTGTGGTGTTGGAGAAGACTCTTGAGAGTCCCTTGGACTGCAAGGAGATCCAACCAGTGCATTCTGAAGGAGATCAGCCCTGGGATTTCTTTGGAAGGAATGATGCTAAAGCTGAAACTCCAGTACTTTGGCCACCTCATGTGAAGAGTTGACTCATTGGAAAAGACTGATGCTGGGAGGGATTGGGGGCAGGAGGAGAAGGGGACGACAGAGGATGAGATGGCTGGATGGCATCACTGACTCGATGGATGTGAGTCTCAGTGAACTTCAGGAGTTGGTGATGGAAGGGAGGCCTGGCGTGCTGCGATTCACGGGGTCGCAAAGAGTCGGACACAACTGAGCGACTGATCTGATCTCATCTGATGAATCCTAAGTTAGCCTAGAATTAGGTTTGTCTTACTGATTTGGAACCATGATCATTCTGATCTTGAATTAATGATGCACTTGATACTCCAGACATATCAGCTCCTACTTTGGATGTAATGCTACAGTTTTCCTTGAATTTTAAAAATACTTAAAATTTATGAATGTTAAAAATAGTTTTTCTTGTTTGATAAAATAGAAAAGAATGATTGTGTTTTGTGAATTTTGTCACTTTAGGAAATACTGAAAATGCAAAACTGGAGGTAAAATATGAGAATAGAAGGAATTTCAAATGTTCCAATTGTGGGTGAGGCTGTTCTATACTACTACTTTCCTGCAAGCGAAGGGAGAAAATGCCTTAGGAGAACAAAATGTGATTTGTAACAGAAAAGAATGAAAAGAAAGCTAAGCTATTCCCAAAGGATATTAATCCTTGAATTAGTTGTCAGTTGACTTTCTTTTATTTTTTTATCAAGCTAGAGTTACGAATTCTTGTCAATTCTGGGACCCACAGATTTTTTTTTTAATATATACAGTAATGAAAGAAAAGTTATGACTAACCTAGACAGCATATTAAAAAGCAGAGACATTACTTTGCCAACAAAGGTCCGTCTCAAAGCTTTGGTTTTTCGAGTGGTCATGTATGGATTTGAGAGTTGGACTATAAAGAAAGCTGAGTGCCGAAGAGTTGATGCTTTTGAACCATGGTGTTGTAGAAGACTCTGGAGAGTCCCCTGGACAGCAAGGAGATCCAACCAGTCCATTTAAAGGAAATCAGTCCTGAGTATTCTTTGGAAGGACTGATGGTGAAGCTGAGAAACTCCAATACTTTGGCCACCTGATGCAAAGAACTGACTCATTTGAAAAGACCCTGATGCTGGAAAGATTGAAGGCAGGAGGAGAAGGGGACAACAGAGGATGAGATGGTTGGATGGAATTACCGACTCAATGGACATGAGTTTGAGTAAGCTCCAGGAGTTGGTGACGGACAGGGAAGCCTGGCGTGCTGCAGTCCATGGGGTCTCAAAGAGTCGGACACGACTGAGCAACCGAACTGAACTGAACTGAACGATAATTTTGACGTAGATAACTGTCCACTTATATGGCTAATGCTCAAAGAGTTGGATGACATATCTGCCATGAAAATTAGTATTGTACCATATATAAATAATGACAGCTAATCTACACTTTTGACTCTGAACTCCTACTGTAGTGTATTTTCAGAGTGACAGAATTCCCTGATTCTTTATCTCCAACCCAAATCACTCACTGGAGCCTGAAATCAATATATTTAGCTTTGTTGAGAGTCTCCACTTGATTGTCTTACGAGTACTTCAAAACCCAAACCTGAAGTCATCTCCCACCTTGATCCGTGTCTCACCTACAAAGGTTTCTTCCTTATTAGTACATAGCACCACCATCCATTGGATTGCCCAAATCAGTATGATTCATGGTGCCAACCTCTTCTCCGTCCCACCTATATCCATTCAGTCACCAAAGTTTATGATTTTGTGACTATATCCCAAATGTATTCAGTTCTTTGATATTTATTACCATAGTTCAAGCTATGTTCATCTCTCCATTGTATTATTCCATTGTAGCTTCCTAACTGACCACTTACCACTAGTGCTATCCATTTCCAAGTGT
This sequence comes from Bos javanicus, assembly GCF_032452875.1. NCBI lineage: Eukaryota > Metazoa > Chordata > Mammalia > Artiodactyla > Bovidae > Bos > Bos javanicus. Next base: position 30,073,098 of record NC_083878.1, on the reverse strand, counting down.
CTATACATTCAGGTAATTTCCCTAAAACACAAATCAGAACATCTCACTGTTCTATTTAAAACCTGTTTAGTAGCTATCCTTGGCCTTCCAGATAAAATCTAAATAAAGTGTTTGTGGCACCCTTCATAATCTGGCACCTAATATGGATACCGCAATATGGAGCAACTTGCAGTTCCTTGAGATGGCTGGAGGTGAGCACCTTCAGTCTTCACACACACTTCTTTCTGATTAACTAACTCCCAGTAGATACCATCTCACCTTAGACTTTCTTCAAGAAACCTTCAACTAATATCCCAACAACATACTCTTAACATCATCTAAGATTGAATTAGATGCTCTTGTGTGTTCCATAGTATGTTTGTACTCAGACTCTTTAAGTCATGTCTGACTCTTTGTGACCCCAGACTGTAGCCCACAAGGGTCAGCCTCTGTCCATGGGATTCTAGGCAAGAATACTGGAGTAGGTTGCCATTTCCTTCTCTGTATTCTCATAGTGCCTTCTGCTTATTCCTATTACAGCATGTGACATACTGTACTATTATTGCCTGCTTGGTTATTTATGTCTCTTCTAAGCTGTTGGAGGGCAAGTACAAGATTCTATTTGGTTGCTCTGTTTTACCAGTACCTCACACAGTGCATGGCACATTCATTCATTCATTCTCCAAATACTTGTTGAACACACTTTATGTAAGATGGCATACAATAAAGTGGTTTAAATTTCTTCTGATGAAATGAAGAAGTGAAGTGAAGTGTACTCGCTCAGTTGTGTCCGACTCTTTGTGACCCCATGGACTGTAGCCCACCAGGCTCCTCTGTCCATAGAATTCTCCAGGCAAGAGTATTGGAGTGGGTTGCCATTTCTTCCTCCAGGGGATATTCCCAACCCAGGGATTGAACCCTGGTCTCCCGCATTGCAGTCAGACACTTTACCGTCTGAGCCACCAGGGAAGCCCGATGAAATGAAGGCTTGTTCAGATTTTCAGTAGTTCTCTTTATAATATCAAAGATATGGTCAAACATATTTTCTTTGACCAGTCTTAGATAATCCCTGTAGTTCATATTGTGAAAATTCAGCAGAATTATATGCATGTATGTGCATAAGTAATACCTGAATGTATTAATGAAAGCATTGAACAGTATTCTTAATACTAGATTTTTTAGAGTTTGTAACTATATATAAGATACAATTAAAAATATCTGATTATTGCAAGTCAAACTTTTAAAAAGCAGTTTTTGTAACTTTGCTTCTGGACTCTCTCCCTTAAAATAGTTAAGTAAATTTTTCAAGTAAAATATTTAAGTTAAAATGCACTTAAGATAAATTTCTGTCTTGATTTTAGTTTTTTCGTGTATTTTTTTTTAGTAGTTGGAAAAAAGCTGTGGTAGTTCCCATCTGTGTTAGAAACAGTTGTCAAGTGTGGTTCTTTATACTGTGAGACTGGGAGCTGTTTCTAAACACAGAGTTACTAGCACAAGTTTCCAATATATGATCTGTGGCTATGGGTAAGTAACATGGAACTTAGATGATAATTGTGGAGAAAAAAGGAAAAAACTTTTGGAAATTAAATTCCACATAAACTATCTTTTAACTTTAGGTTAATCTTTAAACCTAAGGTGTATAGACTTTAACCTAGAGCCAGTCAATAGTGTAATTTTCTGTACATCTTTGAGATAGTTAAAAGATATGTAAAAATTAAGATCTTTTGCTTAAGGTGTATAGACTTAAGTCTCTTCTTTTGTGGAAGTGAATCAGTATAAATTTTCAATGCTATTTTTTTTTTCAGTCCTATTTAATAGCAAAGATTTCAAAAGATTTTTTTTATTTAAAGAATCATACTTACTCTACAGAAGCCTTTATCCCTATGGATCCTATTAATAGTGAAGACTAGTATTTTTGTATATAATTTGTAGTAAAAATCTAAAAATTATAAATTTTTATATTACATGTATGTGTGTAAGAGGACTGGTAAGAATTTAATAAAAGGGTGTATGTATGTGTGAATACTATCCAATTAGGATAACTACTAGCCATGTTGTAGCTATTGAGCACTTGAAGTATGGCTTATCTGAATTTGAGGCATACTCTGAGTATTAAAAATATAAACCTTTAGTATGAAAAAAGAGCTGGTGTTTCTGTTGGGTATCTTCTGGTCAAGAACATTTTTTTCTAACTGAAAATTACATTTTCTGTAAGTTATGGTTGAAATTAAACATTTTGATATTGAGTTATTTTTTATTAGTCTTAGATTATAATTTGACATCTGAATATTGGTATTCCAATATTAGATATAAAAGTGAAAGCTATAAAGTTAAAAAAATTTAACAAAATATTATTTTGAAGTCTTGTTTTTGGATTTTGTTGTTAGAACAATATCATAACCAGTCCTTCATGATTTCTTAGTTCTTGAATTGGACAGTTTAGCAGCTACCATGGATCACTTTAGTACTGTATAATTTATTGTTTGCTTCATATGTGCCAAATCTACTGTAATTTCAGGAGGGAACAAAAAATAAATGTATATGCTTGTAATTAGTTCACAGAGTTGGAGGTAGGAAGAAGAGAAGCAATTCTTATCTGGGTTTTTATTTTCTGTCAAGTAGTATGTAAGGTCATCTTAGTACACCACTGGTGGTGGGTTCTTGGAAAAACTCTTGAATAAATTGAATTGAGTTCTCAATGGATGAGAATCAGCATTTCTTGAGTAGTTATTGGGCACTAAGCTGAACGTGGAGGAAATATAAAATATATATATGTTTATATTATTATACATTTATAATATAATTTATAACTATAATTTATTATCATTAAATAATTTAATGTAATAATATATATAAAATAGCCATGTCCTCAGAGCTTAAATTTTGTTAAGAAACTTAAGTATACCAAGAAAGCAAATAACAAATAAGGCAGCTGTGATACGCTAGAGTATATGGTGTATATACAGTGCTGCTGCTGCTGCTGCTAAGTCGCTTCAGTTGTGTCCGACTCTGTGCGACCCCATAGACGGCAGCCCACCAGGCTCCCCGTCCCTGGGATTCTCCAGGCAAGAACACTGGAGTGGGGTGCCATTGCCTTCTCCAATATACAGTACTACAGCAGTTCAAAAGATGAAGAGAACACTAATCACTAAAGATTATTTCATGTGTGTATGTTTTGGGTTTTGTGTCTTTTAAGTTTTCTCCTTTTGTTTCTTATTTATATTAGTAAACAGTGGTAATTTACTTGGAGAGCAGTACAGAAAATAGCACAGATTCTTGATCTCAGCACAAGTAAAAGTTTAATATGATTATTTTAGAGCTGAGCTTTGAGTGCTGTAGAACAGGACGGTGTTTTGAATAGGAAGTTGAGGTTATTATGGCATTATGAGATTTCAAATCATGTAGCTTTATGTGTTTATTTGGTGTGAACCTCAAACTGCACTGGAATTAACCAGCACTGTCTCTTCCCCGTTAATTACTTCTGCATTCCTTACTTCAGTTCAGTTCAGTCGCTTAGTCATGTTCAACTCTTTGAGACCCCATGGACTGCAGCACACCAGGCTTCCCTGTCCACCACCAACTCCTGGAGCTTACTCAAAATCATGTCCATCGAGTTGGTGATGCCATCCAACCATCTCATCCTCTGTTGTCCTCTTCTTCTCTCACCTTCAATCTTTCCCAGCATCAGGGTCTTTTCCAGTGAGTCAGTTCTTCACATCAGGTAACCAAAGTTTTGGAGTTTCAGCTTCAGCATTAGTCCTTCCAAAGGATATTCAGGACTGATTTCCTTTTGGATGGACTAGTTGAATCTCCTTGCTGTCCAGGGGACTCTCAAGAGTCTTCTCCAACACCACAGTTCAAAACCATCAATTCTTCAGCACTCAAGTTTCTTCATAGTCCAACTCTCACATCCATACATGGCTCCTGGAAAAACCATAGTTGTGACTAGATGGACCTTTGTTGGCTTTGTCTCTGCTTTGTAATGCACTGTCTAGGTTGATCATAGCTTTTCTTCCAAGGAGCAAGCGTCTTTTAATTTCATGGCCGCAGTCACCCATCTGCAGTGATTTTGGAGCCCCAAAAAATAAAGTCTGTCATTGTTCCCACTGTTTCCCCATCTGTTTGCCATGAAGTGATGGGACCAGACGCCATGATCTTAGTTTTCTGACTGTTGAGTTTTAAGCCAACTTTTTCACTCTTCTCTTTCACTTTCATCAAGAGGCTCATTAGTTCTTTGCTTTCTGCTGTAAGTGTGGTGTCATTAAGTGTCTGTCATATGTGGTGGTCTGCATATCTGAGGTTATTGATATTTCTGCCAACAATCTTGGTTCCAACTTGTGCTTCATCCAGTCCAGCATTTCTCATGATGTACTCTGCATATAAATTAAATAAGCAGGGTGACAGTATACAGCCTTGATGTACTCCTTTACCTGTTTGGAACCAGTCTATTGTTCCATGTCCAGTTCTAACTGATGCTTCTTGACCTGCATACAGATTTCTCAGGAGGTAGGCCAGGTGGTCTGGTATTCCCATCTCTTTAAGAATTTTCCAGCTTCTTGTGATCCACACAGTCAAAGGCTTTGGTGTAGTCAATAAAGCAGAAGTAGGTGTTTTTCTGTAACTCTCTTGCTTTTGATCCAACAGATGCTGGCAATATGATCTCTGCCTTTGGTCCTCTGCCTTTTCTAAATCCAGCTTGAACATCTGGAAGTTCATGGTTCGTATACTGTTGAAGCCTGACTTGGAGAATTTTGAGCATTACTTTACTAGCGTGTGAGATGAGTACAATTGTGCAATAGTTTGAACATTCTTTGGCATTGCCTTTCTTTGGGATTGGAATGAAAATTGACCTTTTCCAGTCCTGTGGCCACTGCTGAGTTTTCCAGATTGGCTGGAATATTGAGTGCAGCACTTTCACAGTGTCATCTTTTAGGATTTGAAATAGCTCAACTGGAACTCCATCACTTCCACTAGCTTTGTTTGTAGTGATGCTTCCTAAGGCCCACTTGACTTTGCTTTCCAGGATGTCTGGCTGTAGGTGAGCGATCACACCATCATGGTTATCTGGGTCATGAAGATCTTTTTTTGTATAGTTCTTCTGTGTATTCTTGCCACTTCTTCTTAATAATATCTTCTGCTTCTGTTAGGTCCATACCATTTTCTGTCCTTTGTTGTGTCCATCTTTGCATGAAATGTTTCTTTGGTATCTTTAATTTTCTTGAACAGATCTCTAGTCTTTCCCATTCTGTTGTTTTCTTGTATTTCTTTGCACTGATCACTGAGGAAGGCTTTCTTATCTCTCCTTGCTATTTTTTGGGAACTCTGCATTCAAATGGGTGTATCTTTCCTGTTCTCCTTACTATCAGTCCTTAATATTTGCTGTGTTAATGATGAGAAGGAAAGATGATTCCAGGCTGGTGTCTGGGTGGGTATCTGTAATAATAAGATCTATAGACTTGATAGACATGAGTTTGAGTAAGCTCTGGAAGTTGGTGATAGACAGGGAAGCCTGGTGTGCTACATTCCATGGGGTCTCAAAGAGTTGGACATGACTGAGCAACTGAACTGAACTGAGAAGATTTTAAACAGGAGTGGGCTATGAGGTACCATTTCACACCAGTCAGAATGGCTGCGATCCAAAAGTCTACAAGCAATAAATGCTGGAGAGGGTGTGGAGAAAAGGGAACTCTCTTACACTGTTGGTGGGAATGCAAACTAGTACAGCCACTATGGAGAACAGTGTGGAGATTCCTTAAAAAACTGGAAATAGAACTGCCTTATGATCCAGCAATCCTACTGCTGGGCATACACACTGAGGAAACCAGAAGGGAAAGAGACACGTGTACCCCAATGTTCATCGCAGCACTGTTTATAATAGCCAGCACATGGAAGCAACCTAGATGCCCATCAGCAGATGAATGGATAAGAAAGCTGTGGTACATATACACAATGGAGTATTACTCAGCCATTAAAAAGAATACATTTGAATCAGTTCTAATGAGATGGATGAAACTGGAACTTATTATACAGAGTGAAGTAAGCCAGAAGGAAAAACACCAATACAGTATACTAACGCATATATATGGAATTTAGAAAGATGGTAACAATAACCCTGTGTACGAGATAGCAAAAGAGACACTGATAGATCAGTCTTATGGACTCTGTGGGAGAGGGAGAGAGTGGGGAGATTTGGGAGAATGGCATTGAAACATGTATAATATCATGTATAAAACGAGTCGCCAGTCCAGTTTCGATGCACGATACTGGATGCTTGGGGCTGGTGCACTGGGACGACCCAGAGGGAGGGTATGGGGAGGGAGGAGGGAGGAGGGTTCAGGATGGGGAACACAGGTATATCTGGCGGATTCATTTCGATATTTGGCAAAACTAATACAATATTATAAAGTTTAAAAATAAAATTAAAAAAAAAATAAACAGGAGTGGGATTTAGAGAGATTGTAGTATAGGATGAGAAGTGTGAGCGTGTCTTTGTGAGTGTTGTAGAACCTGACTATAGCTGCATCATAAACCAAGATGATAGAGGGATCCCCTGCACGTGCATACACTGCAAACATAGTGGAAATGTAACACAGAACACTAACAAAACTCTAAATGTGTAGCTAAACTCTGAGGAAGGAAAGAAGGAAATTCCCAGGTGCCAGGTATGAGAGAAATCAAATCAAAACCTTCAGTGGAAAAACAAACAAACAAAAAACCTTAAGTGGTAACTAGTGCTGCTATATAAAATAGTACAAGGGCCTTTTGGTCCTGGGTATAAGGGGCTTCCCAGATGGCTCAGTGGCTCCACCTGCCAGTGCAGGGGCTGCAAGAGACATAGGTTTGATTCCTGGGATGGGAAGATCCCCTGAAGGAGGAAATGACAACCCACTCCATTGTTCTTGCCATGAACAGAGGGGCCTGGCAGGCTACAGTCTATGGAGTCGGACATGACTGAGCAGCTGAACACACACGTAGGTCTGGGGTGAAATTTTAGTGCACATATAGAGAATGGAGTTTGGGCCTATTTAAAATAGAACTAGGTCTGATAGACAGGCATGCAGCCTTGAACCTGAATTACGTGTGTGTGTTCAGTTGTGTCTGACACTCTGCGACCTCATGGACTGTAGCCCTTCCATCTCCACTGTCTATGGAGATATCCAGGCAAGAATACTGAAGTGGGTTTCCGTTTCCTACTCCCAAGGAATCTTCTGACCCATGGATAGAAACCATTGTCTCCTGCATTGGCGCGTGGATTCTTTACCACTGAGCCACCTGGGAAGCCCCTGGAATTGGAAAGGGTTTCCCTAACTGCAGTGTTGCTGGGGGTCTTTGGCAAGCGGGTGGGTGGCATTTAAGTGCTCAGTGATGGAACAGTCTAAACAAGAAATAAATGTGTATGGAAATAATTAAAAGGATTAAAACAAGGAAGTGAAGTATGAAGTAACAGCCAATATGAAAAACAAGCAGTAAGTCTTGAAAAAGAAAATTAAAAATCAATGTTCAGAAATTAAAAATATAATCTTGGAATTTGGCTTTAGTTGGGTTATATAGAATATTAAACATATTCTTGCTTGGCTGAAAAGGGAAAGAAGTATATAGCAATAAGTGGTTAAGAACTAAATCTAAATGTAATGATGCAAAAGTAAAAAGCTGAAAATCGGGATTGGCAAAATGCTAGACTGATATAGAATAAAACAGAAAGCTCCTAGGAAAGTACTATCAGGCAAGAACAGATTTTAAAGGCAAAAGTGCTATTAAGGATAGAGAGAGCCATTGCATAATGGTGGGAAGGAATAATTCACTAGGAAGAAATAATAATCTTGAAGCTTTATGTCTAAATAATATTATCTCAAAGTGTACAAAGCAAAATTTTACATACTGAAAATGGACTGTCTGTAGATAGTGGGGAATCTTAGCACATTTCCTCAGAAGCAGGTGGATAGATCACACCACTGCTACACCACCTCCTCCCCAGCAAAGTAAGGACATAGAATATATGGCCACTGCAGTCAACAAGCTTGGTGTTTTAGGTGTGTTTAACCCTTAGTCTCAAAAAAAATAGAATGTAGATGTTCCTTTCAACCACACTTGAAACATGGAAATTAACTACAATGGAATGACTTCACAAATACCCAGGCATGTTACACTGGCTGTATTTTCTGACTACAGAAAATACTTTCTTACTTTCCATGTAAGTACATGGAAACCTTATTAGGTTTTCCAAATTTTATTTGAAGGTGTTTAATAGAATAATATTTAAATAAAATAATAGCTAAAACATTTATTGAACACTTAATGTAAGCTAGGCATATTACTGAATGTTTTGCATATGTTATTTAAATACTTTTCTGCAGCCCTATGAATTAAAAGATACTGTTACCATCCTTAGTAGTGGGAATATTTAGGTTTAAAAATGTTTATAGGTCTTGAGCTTCCCCTGCAGGGGCTGTGGGTTTGATCCCTAGTCAGGGAACTAAGATCCCACATGCTGTGTGGGTGGAGCCAAGAAATTAATTAATTTTAAAAGTTGATTATCTGCCCAAGGTCTGCAGGTGGGAAGAAAAAACCTCTCTTTTTAAATACACTGCACAGCCTTCCCACCTTTTAAAAATATCTTTTTGATTGTAAAATACAGCCAGATAGAGAAGTTCACATTAAACAACTACATAGTATATTGAATTATTGTTAAGGTTGGTATTGTAATACCAGTAGATCAAGAAGTAGAACTTTACCAGCCACTACAGAAGCCTTTTATGTGCCCCATTCTGACCATAACCTCTTTCCTTCCCCATAGAAAGCATTTTTGTAATAATCATTTTCTAGCTTCTTTTCTTTATAAGTACTGGAATATACTTTCTTAAACAGTATGCTTTAGTTTTGCTTATTTTCCCTCATTTTTCCCCCCATGGAGTTTATTTGTTGAAAAAACTGGTATAGTTTGATCTTGTAGAGTTTCTGAGAGGTTTGTTCAAGTTGAGATTTGATGGTTTGGGCAGATATTGTAGATGATGGTGGTGTGTTCTTTCATCAGGAGATATATAAATGTCTGGTAATATTTCTTTTTGTGATATTAGAACTATTGATACTCGGTTAATTCTTTTAACTCTTTAGAGATTCCAGATTTTATTTTTCTGATATGATTATTTCTTCATTTATTGCTGGAATGTTTCTGTAAAGAAGTTTCCCTTCACCTAACAGCTGGTTACCTGGTGGTTCAGTTTATATAAAAGAGGAAGAGCTAGTGTTATTTCCTGTTGTATACCAGTTTTTAAAATAAGAAGTTGCTTTTCACTGGCATCTTTCAAAGCAACCCCACTCCCCTTTTTTAAGTTTATTTATTTATTTTATTTGGAGGCTAATTACAAGATTGTGGTTTTGCCCTTTTTGTGTGTCATAAATTCACAAGATTTAAATATGTTTCTTTTAGTTCATTTCAGTTATTCTTACTGATGCTCAAATTGTCCCATCTTCGGCCAGTGGGAGCATCTTCAAGTTGGTTCTCTTCCATCGGGGAGTTTATATTGTAGTAAATATATGTATATATAAGCATATGTATGTGTGCATGCTCTGTTGCTCAGTCGTGTCCAACTCTTTCTGACTCTATGGACTATAGCCCATCAGGCTCCTCCGTCTGTAGAATTTTCCAGGCAAGAATACTGGAGCAAGTTGCCATTTCCTCCTCCAGGAGATCCTCCCAACCCAGGGATTGAACCATGTCTCTTGCATTGGCAGGCAGATTCTTGACCACTGCATCACCTGGGAAGCCCCAGTGTATATGTATTGCCTTAAAACACAAACATATACTAAACACATTGTTCTGTATATTTTGGGTTTTACTCTTGATGAACATTTTGATTGTTACCCAGCAGTATTATAAAAAGTACTGCAATGAATATCTTGATTCTTAACTACTTTGCCCATGTGTGCAGAATCGATTCCCAGAGTGGAATTGTTAAGTAATAATAGCTACTGCCAAATTGCTCTCCTCAAAGCAATTAAGAATTTTTTTGTCTCATGTTATCTTTTGATATATAGTACTAGTATACAATCAAACTTTTGATAAATCTGCTACATAAAAAAAACTCATTGTAGTTTCTATTAGTATTTCATTTGTATTTCCTAAATTCTGAATTGGCTGTATCCTTGGTCCAATTTTCTGTTGAATTGTTAGTCTTTTCCATGCTGATTTGTAGTACTCAGATCAGATCAGTCGCTCAGTCGTGTCCGACTCTTTACGACCCCATGAATCGCAGCACGCCAGGCCTCCCGTCCATCACCAACTCCCGGAGTTCACTCAGATTCACGTGCATCGAGTCAGTGATGCCATCCAGCCATCTCATCCTCTGTCGTCCCCTTCTCCTCCTGCCCCCAATCCCTCCCAGCATCAGAGTCTTTTCCAATGGGTCAACTCTTCGCATGAGGTGGCCAAAGTACTGGAGTTTCAGCTTTAGCATCATTCCTTCCAAAGAACACCCAGGGCTGATCTCTTTCAGAATGGACTGGTTTTATCTCCTTGCAGTCCAAGGGACTCTCGAGAGTCTTCTCCAACACCGCAGTTCAAAAGCATCAATTCTTCGGCGCTCAGCCTTCTTCACGGTCCAACTCTCGCATCCATACATAACCACTGGAAAAACCATAGCCTTGACTAGACGAACCTTTGTTGGCAAAGTAACGTCTCTGCTTTTGAATATGCTATCTAGGTTGGTCATAACTTTCCTTCCAAGGAGTAAGCGTCTTTTAATTTCATGGCTGCAGTCACCATCTGTAGTGATTTTGGAGCCCAGAAAAATAAAGTCTGACACTGTTTCCACTGTTTCCCCATCTATTTCCCATGAAGTGGTGGGACCAGATGCCGTGATCTTCGTTTTCTGAATGTTGAGCTTTAAGCCAATTTTTTCACTCTCCACTTTCACTTTCATCAAGAGGCTTTTGAATTCCTCTTCACTTTCTGCCATAAGGGTGGTGTCATCTGCATATCTGAGGTTATTGATATTTCTCCCGGCAATCTTGATTCCAGCTTGTGTTTCTTCCAGTCCAGCGTTTCTCATGATGTACTCTGCATAGAAGTTAAATAAACAGGGTGACAATATACAGCCTTGACGAACTCCTTTTCCTATTTGGAACCACTCTGTTGTTCCATGTCCAGTTCTAACTGTTGCTTCCTGACCTGCATACAGATTTCTCAAAAGGCAGATCAGGTGTTCTGGTATTCCCATCTCTTTCAGAATTTTCCACAGTTTATTGTGATCCACACAGTCAAAGGCTTTGGCATAGTCAATAAAGCAGAAATAGATGTTTTTCTGGAACTCTCTTGCTTTTTCAATTACCCTTTTGTGACACATGTTAACAAATGTGTGTGTGAGTGTCTCAGTCATGTCCAACTCTTTGCTATCCCATAAACTAGCCCATCAGGCTTTCCTATCCCTGGAATTATTGAGGCAAGAATACTGGAGTGGGTTATTTTTCCTAATTGTGTTGTTTCTTTTAATTATCTCTATGGTTTTCATTTCCTAAACAGAATTTTTAAATGTAAACATGTTACTCAAATTTATTAGTTCATTTTTAAACAATCTAAACTTAGGAAAGAGTTTAGAACAGTACAAAGAAGTTCCCCTCCCCCCCACCCTGAACCCTTCAAGAATAAGTTTCCAGCTTTGTCCTGTCACCTCCTAATACTTTAGTGTGTATTTCCTAATAACAAGGATATTCACCTATATAATCATGCTATACCTATTAAAATCAGAAAGTTAGTACTGACGCATTACTGTCTTTAGATCTCCATTCAGGTTTCACTAATTGAATGAAGTATTTCACTCTTGTCCTAAAAACAAACCTTTAAACAAAAGGATCTAGTTCAGAACCACAGGTTGCAATGAGTTTACATATCTTTTCAATGTCCTTCCATCTGGAACAGTTCCTTAGGCTTTTCCTTGACTTTCAACTTTGATAATTTGAAGGTTATTAAAAACCAATTAGAACAAATTCGGATTTTCCCTAATGATTCCTTAGAATTCTGATATTCCCAATAGATTTAGGTTACGTATCTTTGTCAGGAATATCATAGAAGTGATGCTGTGTTCTTTCATACTCTGAGGTGACACACAGCTTCAGTATGTCTTATGAATGATGTTTACTTTGGTCACTTGATTAAGACAGTGTTTGATTGGCATTTCTACTATAGAGTTATGATTTTTCCCTTTCTACTTAATCAGTATTTGTGGCGGGGGGGGGGGTACTTTAAACATCTCATTCCTATCAAATTCCATTTATTCCTTTATTTATAGTAGAATGAATTTACAGGTTGTCCATTCAGTAGGTTATAATCCCTTTACTATCATGAGTTTTGATACTTCAGCATAATTTTGCTAGCTAGTGGGTGATCATTCGGGCTGATCTCAGTATTCGTTTTTTTCTTTTTTGGCTGTCATGCGGGCTTTTTCTAGTTGCGGCATGCAGGCCTCTCTAGTTTCAGTACATGGGCTTAGTTACCCCCCAAGGCATGTGGCATCTTAGTTCTCTGACCAGGGGAATCTGTGTCCCTTGCACTGAAAAGTGGCTTCGCAACCACTGGACCACCAGGGAAGTCCATTCAGTGTTCTTTTGACATGTCCTCATCATTCCGCAGTTTCTTGTTTCTGCCACAAGATATTTCAGGTTCACCTTGCATTTCTCTCAACCTAGAATCAGCCATTTCTCCAAGGAGCCCTTATCCCTTTTATAAAGAAGTAAGAAAGTATTCAGAAGCAAATATCCAAATACTGGTCATGCTCATTGCTATTGGAGTAGCACTGCTTCCAGGCTTTGTTACACACGTGTATAATCCACACATTTCCAAACATTTATACATTTATTTGAATGTGCTTACCTATTTCTGTATCTATCTTTTAAAAACAATGAGTTCACATTGAAAATTCCAGTCCAACAGTGTAAGATACACTCTATTTATATTTTAACTCTTCTCAGAACCCTGGCTTCCATTCTACTTAATTATTTGATCAGTCCCTTGATGTTACCAAGCTTCCAGTTCCATCTTTTCCCTCTCGTGTGCGATAGCCTTTTCTGTCACCCTTTCCACACACAGACCTCCTCCTTCTTACCCCTCTTGAGCGCCAACACTGTATGCCAGACCAGCCTCTGCATGGATGCCCTTTTTATCCCACTTGGTGTCTATACTGAATCTACACTGTCCTACTTGGTATTCATAATCTATACTGAACTGTCTGTCTCCATTGACACACTTCTCACCCTGCTTGTACTCTTAACCATGCAGTACTCACTCGTACTCACTCAGCAAGTGAACATCCTCCTCACCGTTTTTAAAAATGCCTTCCAAGTTCTGTGTCATACCTTTAAAGGACTTTCCCACTTTCACATTATAAAAAATAGTTTTCTTTTCTTTTCATGATTTTATTTATTTATTTTTATTGTAGGTAAGCATTGTGAAATTTATTTTGAAGTAAGAAATGAAATAGAAATCCAAGACTTCTCAAATGGTTATCCAGATGACTAGAATTTTGTATAAAAACTATCTCCCCCCAAAAAAAATATATATTACAAAGTTTTTTATAAATTTACTGAATCCATAGGGCTTTTTCTTTAAAAATGGGTGTCATTTTCATATTATTTTTGTTTATAACAGATGATGATGTACCTGCAGATATGGTTGCAGAAGAATCCGGTCCTGGTGCACAAAATAGTCCATACCAACTTCGTAGGAAAACTCTTTTGCCAAAAAGAACAGCGTGTCCTACCAAGAGCAGTATGGAGGTAGGTTAAATGTCTGTTGTTCTTTGTATAATGAAAGAATTGTTAGGAAACAGACGGGACTGTCATCATTTTTTAGAAGTAATGATTATGGGTAAAAATATTTGCTTAACTAGTTTTCATTTTGTTTTTCAAGGGTGCTTCAACTTCAACTACAGAAAACTTTTTTGGTCATCGTGCAAAACGTGCAAGAGTTTCTGGAAAATCACAAGATCTATCAGGTATTTCCTTTGAGAAAGTTAAGGAATAGGATTAAATAGTTCTTTTAAATTTTGTTTGATAAAAAATTAAAATTAAATGTTTATTTACACATTTGAGATTTAGAAAGCAGTTATTACAGAATAAACCTGAGAACCCTGACCTTCTCCATCTTTGACTGTAATTGTTGTATAAAAATCTTTTTTGTATATTTATTGTAACCAGTTACTGAAATGGTACATACTAGCTAAAAGAATACTGTTAAAAGAAAAGAAAATAAATGCGTGTCATCTCTGAAAGCACATGCTTATAAAATGATAGTCATCAAAAAATAAAAGCTCTTCATTTAACAAAATGAAAATTGTGCTCTTTAAATAATGAGAAAGTCTTTGCTAGCATGATAGATTATGTTCTGTTTGTTAATCTTTTTATAGCAGCACCTGCTGAACAGTATCTTCAGGAGAAACTGCCAGATGAAGTGGTTCTAAAAATCTTCTCGTATTTGCTGGAACAGGATCTTTGTAGAGCAGCTTGTGTGTGTAAACGCTTCAGTGAACTTGCTAATGATCCAATTTTATGGTAAGTGAAAATTTATTTCTTAGTATCTTGAGATATATTACCTACTGCCCCAAATGCTAAAGGATGGTAGGAAGGTTGGAGTGTGAGTTGATGGTTACAGTTAAATAGAAGAAAATTAGAATACTTATAAATTCCAGTTCAGTTCAGTCACTCAGTCGAGTCCAACCCTGCGACCCTATGGACTGCAGCACTCCAGGCTTCCCTGTCCATCACCAACTCCTGGAGCCTACTCATTCATGTCCATTGCGTCGGTGTTGCCATCCAACCATCTCATCCTCTGTCATCCCCTTCTTCTCTCGCCTTCAGTCTTTCCCAGCATCAGGGTCTTTTCCAGTAAATCTGTTCTTCCCATCAGGTAGCCAAAGTATTGGAGTTTCAGCTTCAGCATCAGTCCTTCCAATGAATATTCAGGACTGATTTCCTTTAGGATTGACTGGTTGAATCTCCTTGCAGTTCAAGGGACTCCCAAGAGGCTTCTCCAACACCACAGTTCAAAACCATCAATTCTTCGGCACTCAGCTTTCTTTATAGTCCAACTCTCACATTCATACATGACTACTGGAAAAACCATAGCTTTGACTAGATGGACCTTTGTTGGTAAAGTAATGTCTCTGCTTTTTAATATGCTGTCTAGATTGGTCATAGCTTTTTTTCAAGGAGCAAGCATCTTTTAATTTCATGGCCGCAGTCACCATCAGCAGTGATTTTCAGTTCAGTTTAGTTGCTCAGTCGTGTCCGACTCTTTGCGACCCCATGAACCGCAGCATGCCAGGCCTCCCTGTCCAACACCAACTCCCAGAGCCTACCCAAACTCATGTCCATTGAGTCGGTGATGCCATCCAACCATCTCATCCTCTGTCGTCCCCTTCTCCTCCTGCCCTCAATCTTTCCCAGCATCGGGGTCTTTTCAAATGAGTCAGCTCTTCGCATCAGGTGGCCAAAGTACATCAGTCCTTCCAATGAACACCCAGGACTGATCTCCTTTAAGATGAACTGGTTGGATCTCCTTGCAGTTCAAGGGACTCCCAAGAGGCTTCTCCAACACCACAGTTCAAAACCATCAATTCTTCGGCACTCAGCTTTGTTTATAGTCCAACTCTCACATTCATACATGACTACTGGAAAAACCATAGCTTTGACTAGATGGACCTTTGTTGGCAAAGTAATGTCTCTGCTTTTTAATATGCTGTCTAGGTTGGTCATAACTTTCCTTCCAAGGAGTAAGCGTCTTTTAATTTCATGGCTGCAATCTGGAGCCCCCCAAAATAAAGTCTCTCACTGTTTCCATTGTTTCCCCATCTGTTTGCCATGAGGTGATGGGACTGGGTTCCATGATCTTAATTTTTTCAGTGTTGAGTTTTAAGCCAGGTTTTTCGCTCTCTTTCACCTTCATCAAGAGTCCTCTTTGCTTTCTGCCATTAAAGTGGTATCAATGGCATATCTGAGGTTATTGATATTTCTCCCATCAGTCTTGATTCCCGCTTGTGCTTTATCCAGCCCAGCATTTTGCATGATGAACTCTGTATATAAGTTAAATAAGCAGGGTGGCAGTATACTGCCTTGACGTACTCCTTTTCCTATTTGGAACCAGTCTGTTGTTCCATGTCCACTTCTAACTGATGCTTCTTGACCTGCATACAGATTTCTCAGGAGGTAGGCCAGGTGGTCTGGTATTCCCATCTCTTTAAGAATTTTCCAATTTGTTGTGATCCACAGAGTCAAAGGCTTTGGTGTAGTCAATAAGGCAGTAGATGTTTTTATGGAACTCTTGATTTTTCGATGATCCAGCTGATGTTGGCAATTTGATCTCTGCCTTTGTTCCTCTGCTTTTTCTAAATCCAGCTTGAACATCTGGAAATTCACGGTTCTTGTACTTTTGAAGCCTGGCTTGGAGAATTTTGAGCATTACTTTGCTAGCATGTGAGATGAGTGCAATTGTGTGGTAGTTTGAACATTCTTTGGCATAGCCTTTCTTTGGGATTGGAATGAAAATGACCTTTTCCAGTCCTGTGGCCACTCCTGAGTTTTCCAGATATGCTGGCATATTGAGTGCAGCACTTTCACAACGTCATCTTTTAGGATTTAAAATAGCTCAACTGGAATTCCATCACCTCCACTAGTTTTGTTCGTAGTGATGCTTCCTAAGGCCCACTTGACTTTGCTTTCCAGGATGTCTGGCTGTAGATGAGTGATCACACCATCATGGTTATCTGGGTCATGAAGATCTTTTTTGTATAGTTCTTCTGTGTATTCTTGCCACCTCTTAATAATATCTTCTGCTTCTGTTAGGTCCATACCATTTCTGTCCTTTGTTGTGTCCATCTTTGCATGAAATGTTCCATTGGTATCTTTAATTTTCTTGAACAGATCTCGAGTCTTTCCCATTCTGTTGTTTTCCTGTATTTCTTTGCACTGATCACTGAGGAAGGCTTTCTTATCTCTCCTTGCTATTTTTTGGAACTCTGCATTCAAATGGATATATCTTTCCTTTGCTCCTTTCCCAGTTACCTATTTATCACAAATGTTGGTTATCAGTCCAGGCAGTGTTTTTAAAACTATAAGAAAGAAAGTGAAGTCTCTCAGTCGTGTCCAACTCTTTGTGACCCCATGGACTGTAGCCTATCAGGCTCCTCCGTCCATGGGTTTTTCCAGGCAAGAATACTGGAGTGAGTTGCCACTTCCTTCTCCAGGAGATCTTCCCAACCCAGGTATTGAACCCAGGTCTCTGGGTTCCCAGGTTCACATTGTAGGCAGATGCTTTACCATCTGAGCCACCATCTGAGTACTTACTTTCTTTATTTAAAACAATAAAGGAGGTACTTTTTCTTCTATTTGTCAGTTAAAAGCTACTGAGTGATTATGGAGAATGCTTTTCATTCCATTGCTTTTTAGAAACAGAACTAAGTCTAATTTAAAATAGCTAATAGTTCAGTAAGAATGTAGATTTTTTATATCACTTTTAGAAAAGAGTTTGGACAGTTGTATTTTTGAACCATGAAATATGTGTGCCCTTTGACCCAGGAATTCCACTTCTGAAAATTTATTTACGTTATGTACAAATTTTTCGTAATAACATAGTTAATAGTGGAAGAAAGCTAGAAATAATCAAAGTCTAGCAATAAGGGATTGGACTAAAAGTAAACAGTGTTATAGGTACTTTAAGGGTTGTGATATAGTCATTAACAGTGAACTTTACAGTTTTTAATAACATGGGAATATGCCATGTTATAAAAAATGAAAGCAGAATACAAAAATTTTATGTTATCACAATTGTAATAAATGAAACTCTGTAGCTAAAAAGACTGAAAAGAAATACAGTAAATTGTTAATAGTTAATATATTAAAAGTAGGTTATCTCTTTCATACTTTTATGTATTTTACAGCAGCTATATGTATTACTTCTATGATACTAAAAATAAGGTACACTTTAAATTTAAGAAAGAAAATTATATTTGTGTTGGAAAGCAAAAAGGGAATGTTAAAAGGGCAGAAGAAGAAACATTTGTTTTGTACAAGAAATTATATAATAGTCAACTATCACTCCTAAGATTTGATGATTTGCGATCAGACATACATGAAACATCATTATTTAAAATAATCCTTTTAAATTATAATTGTGTGTGGCTTTTCTTTTCCTTTAACTAAACAATCAGATTTTAAAGAATTGATGCATTGTTTTAGGTGGACTACTTTACTTTTTATATGCAGTTATATTATTTTAGCCAAAAATTTTATTTTTACATTTACAATGCTGCTCTGTCATATTCTTATAAGTTTTTGAGGCCTCAAATAATTTTTGTAGTTGTTTAAAAAATATTTTATGAAGAAATCTTAAACCCCTTTCCCCCTCCAGGAAACGATTATACATGGAAGTATTTGAGTATACCCGCCCTATGATGCACCCTGAACCTGGCAAATTCTACCAGATTAATCCAGAAGAATATGAACACCCAAATCCATGGAAAGAGAGTTTCCAGCAGTTGGTATGAAGTATAAATGGAAAATACTGATCTTATATATATTTTAAATAAAAGTTTAAGTATATAATGTTTTATTATATTTATATATTTATAAATATATTTTTATAAAAGTTTCTTTTTTACAATTTAAATTCAAGTATAGGTTTCACGGGAATTTCCTGGTGGTCCAGCAGTTACGACTTCACACTTTCACTACTGAGGGCCGGGGTTCAATTCCTGGTCAGGAAACTAAGGTCCCAGAAGCCACGCAGCATGGCCAAAAAAAAAAGAATAGGTTTCTCAAGTCAGTACACATTTATCAGCCAGCAAAGGAATCAGCAGTTCTTTTCACTGCTGGCATATTTATTAATAATTTAAACAGTAGCCGTAAATTTAAACAGTAGTCGTAAGTATCAGTAGCCTGAGAGCAGTTATACTTTCTGTGGATCTCTTTCAACTTATATTTAAATTATTACTGTTGAGTAGTTATTTAGAGTTTCACGAAATTCCCTTGGTAGTCCAGTAGTCACATTTAGCTTCATTTTCATATGGTCCTTTATGAATAGTGAACTACTCAACTAGGGGTGATTTTGCTCCACAGGGGATATTTGGCAGTGTCTGGAGACATTTTTGGTTTTCACAACTGGAGAAGAGACTGCTTCTGATACCTGGTGGTCAGAGTCCAGTGAAAAGTGAAAGTCACTCAATCGTGTCTGGCTCTTTGCAACTCCATGGACTATGTAGCCCATGGAATTCTCCAGGCCAGAATACTGGAGTGGGTAGCCTTTCCCTTCTCCAGGGGATCTTCCCAACCTAGGGATCAAACCCAGGTCTCCTGCATTGCAGGCAGATTCTTTACCAGTTGAGCCACAACGGAAGCCCAAGAATACTGGAGTCGGTAGCCTATCCCTTCTCCAGCAGATCTCCCCGACCTAGGAATCGAACCCGGGTCTCCTGCATTGCAGGCAGATTCTTTACCAGCTGAGCCACAAGGGAAGCAGATGCTACTAAACATCCTACAATGCACAGAATAAGCCCCTACAAGAAAGAATCTGTTACAAACTATCAGTAGTGCTGAGGTTGAAAAACCATGTCCTTACTTGATATTACTGAGTCATAAACTGTTCCAGATTTTACATTGCAATATGCATCAGAAAATTAATTGGACTAATAATTATTTTTAAAAATTAAATTTAAAAACTCATGTAGTACTAAACTAAACTATAGTGTTTATACTAGTAGTCAGTTTTTTGTTTTTGTGTTTTTGATGTTTTAGTATAAAGGCGCACATGTAAAGCCAGGATTTGCTGAACATTTCTATAGTAACCCTGCAAGATACAAAGGAAGAGAAAACATGTTGGTATGTTTGATTTGTCTTTTTCTAAGATTTAAAATGATGATCTTACAGTTCTTTACTGACATGTTTTTGCGGGGGGGTTGTTTGTTTGTTTTAGTACTACGATACAATTGAAGATGCCCTTGGTGGGGTACAAGAAGCTCATTTTGATGGACTTATCTTTGTTCATTCTGGAATATATACTGATGAATGGATATATATTGAATCTCCAATCACCATGATTGGTGCAGGTATTTTGAAATGTGTTGTCATTAGAATTTTAATACTTTATTTATGTGGTGGATTTTTAAAAAATGCTGGTTACTTAAAATCCAGATGAACCTTGATAATATCTTAATTGTAGGAAAAAATTAGAAATGTCATGTATATTTTATATGATGGAAATGAAAACTTTAGAGTTCAGAAATTATAAATGTTTCCCTTGGGGGAATGTGTATAATTCTTGATGCCAGTAGTTTGTCCAACTGCTTTAATTAATAAGGAGAAAAAAATATCTGTTTTATCTTGTATTTGAAAATACAGAGGCTAATGTTTTTATTGCTGTGTTTTTAATGAAACGAAATGTGCTTTTAAAATACTTTCCATGCTGTTTCAAAGTTGTTTTTATGGTCACAGTTCTAAAAATAAATGGAATGTTTGTTGAGCACTGATCAGTTATTTGAAAATTTATGGGCTGTTTGATTTTTTTAAGGATACAGTAGTATAAGACCATTTTAAAATAGCGAGTAGTTGTTAACTAGTTAGTGAGATTTGCGTTTACTGCCCTTTCTTCTTCCCTCCCCTATTTCCACGTCAAAGAAGAGTGAGAGAGAGTATAGAAAAATTTTGCCTACTGATTTTCATTATTTTCCAAATCAAGACCAGTACTGAAAATAAGTTTAAATAAAGATTCTTTCTTTCTCTCCTTGCTCACCATCCCCTTCTTTCTTCTCTCTGAACGTTGTTTTCTGGTGCTACTGGTAGTGATTTGGTTTCCACAAGAAACCCACATTTTAATGCCATTGCATTTGGTATTGAATACTATTTGTAGCTGAGTCTATTAAAAGTATTATTATACATGAATTTGAGTTACAGTGATGCTCAAATAATGTCCGTGTTAAGTATGACAAGTTATCTATTTGATAAAATGAGTATTAGTCCTGTCTACCCAATTCTAATGTTCCTTTAAAGTTCCCTCTCCAAAAGAACTACCCAATTTAAAACTGTGAAAGGGTTCTATTGAATTATTAGTTTTATGGCAGAGTATTTTTACTGACTAAGAAAGTAATTTTTTGATCTGTCTCATGAAAGTAATATGCTTTAAAATATTTTCTTCATAGCACCTGGAAAAGTAGCAGACAAAGTTATAATTGAAAACACTAGAGATTCAACCTTTGTTTTTATGGAAGGTTCTGAAGATGCTTATGTTGGATACATGACAATAAGGGTAAGAAATTATAAATTTTTAAGTACCTATATGGAAATATTTAACGCTGTGGCTATTTATTTCAAACAAAATTTCTACTTTTCAGTTTAACCCTGATGACAAATCTGCTCAACACCACAATGCACATCACTGCTTAGAGATTACAGTAAATTGTAGCCCTATTATTGATCACTGTATTATCCGAAGTACATGCACAGGTTAGTGTTCCCATTATGTTTTATTATAAGCTAGTCATTGTGTTGCCCAATAGAATTTTAAATAAATTGTTTTTCTTACAGTTGGCTCTGCAGTATGTGTTAGTGGTCAAGGAGCATGTCCCACTATCAAGCACTGTAACATCAGTGACTGTGAAAATGTTGGACTTTATATAACAGATCATGCACAGGTATTTTTTAATTTTGTGGGGTTTTTCTTTTTCTGTTTTTTTTTTTAAACTGTACTAATGTTTATTTCTGGTTAATTGTTGTAGGGAATATATGAGGATAATGAAATTTCCAATAATGCTTTAGCTGGGATTTGGGTTAAAAATCATGGAAACCCAATTATTAGACGGAATCATATTCATCATGGACGTGACGTTGGTGTGTTCACATTTGATCATGGCATGGTAAGAACACTTATTCTTAATTTATCAGTTAAATTCCAAATTGCTGAATTGAAGAGTATAAGTCTAAAAGAAGATTAAAAATTGAAATGGGTATGCAATATCAATTCTGTAAATTCTTGAATCTAACATTACATACATGTAGAGAAGATGGAGTCCTTAGAGAATTGATACGATCTTTGGGGAGAGTAAGGTCTAATCCAGTAGTTCTCAAATGTAAGTATGAATAAAAATCACCCAGATACAATAAATCAGAATTTTTCAGGATGGCACCCAGTATATGCATTTTTAGTAAGCACCATAAGTTAGTTTAATGCAGGTTGCTTTTTGTTTGTTTTGTGCCATGCTGCACAGCTTATAGAATCTTAGTTCTCCAACAGGGACTGAACCTGGGCCCTCAGCAGTGAGAGCATGGTGTCCTAACGTAACCACTGGACTGCTAGGGGATTCCTAACACCTAGTTTTTGTTGAAGTAATTTTTTAAAATCCTAGGACAGCATTGGCAACATTTTTTGTTGTTGGATGTCCAGGATGGGAGTCCAGGATGGGAGAGGAGGTTGTAATGTGGTAACAAGGGCATGATGAAGTTTTATTGCAATTATGTGGTAATAATCAAACAATTTTGGAACATTGAACTGGGACGTAGAAAAATTGTCTATTAACAAAGGAAGTTTATTTTCAACTGTTTGTGCCTAAAACCCTAACACAGAACCCTTTTTTTGCCCACCACTTGTGGCATGTAACATCTTAATTCCCCTACCAGGTATCAAACCCATACTCCCTCAGTGGAAGT
Organism: Bos javanicus; assembly: GCF_032452875.1. Classification (NCBI taxonomy): domain Eukaryota; kingdom Metazoa; phylum Chordata; class Mammalia; order Artiodactyla; family Bovidae; genus Bos; species Bos javanicus. Next base: position 30,050,439 of record NC_083878.1, on the reverse strand, counting down.
ACGGAGTCTTAACCACTGGACCTCAAAGAAGTCTGCTAAACTCTGTTAAAACTGAAGTAGACCAGGAAGGAGTACCCTTTTGTTACATTCTGGTTAGATGTAAATAGTTTTATTAATAGACCCCCCAGTTCATTGTATTCCTGGGATAACTATAACCTGAGAAAAACAGTTCACTTAAAACTCATGCTGTATAGTTTGGGCCTGTAAATAAGAAAGCACAGTGGAGATGACCACTTGTCCTTCTCCAGCTAGAATTTAAAAGTTGACTTTTTTTTTTTTTGCAAATTGTAGTTCTTTTTTCCCAAGGAGTAGGAAAGAGGGGAGTTTGGAAATTGGAGGCTCTCAGCCACAGTCCATGGGGTCGCTAAGAGTCGGATACGACTGAGTGACTTCACTTTCACTTTTCACTTTCATGCATTGGAGAAGGAAATGCACCCCACTCCAGTGTTCTTGCCTGGAGAATCCCAGGGACGGCGGAGCCTGGTGGGCTGCCGTCTATGGGGTCGCACAGAGTCGGACATGACTGAAGCGACTTAGCAGCAGCAGCAGAAATATGGAGGCTATCAAAACATAAGACTCTTCAGAGAATTCATCCTGCCTGGGTTCAAAGCATAGCTTTGTGTAACCTTCAGCTCTTAACTTCTCGGAGCCTTGGACATGCACTAGCTCATTTATACAACACACATGGATTGGGTTCTGTGGTTGATGGCAATGATGGTCCTAATTTTTCACTCCTTCCTGTGGGCACACTCTTTGCTACATAATTTTGCAGTGTCCTCTCACTTTGCCCTTGACCCTGGGCTCAGCCATGCAACTTGCTTTGGTCAATTGGATGTTAGCAAACAAGATGCAGTCCAGAGCCTTGAATTGGGTATGTACCTCTGTCGTCACCGTGAGAACATGCCCAGGGTAGCCCGTTGGAAGATGAAAGATGTGTGAAGCAGATTCACATTACGGAAGCCAGCCTAGATCAGCTTTGTCCGGCTGGTCCCCAGCAAAAATCAGCAGTCACTTAGCCAACTCTCTGGTCAACTAGTTTACCCCTAGATGTCTGAGAACAAAATCCTTTTTTTGGCATAAGCTGAGCTTTGGGGCTTTTGTTGTGCAGAATTATTGAGTCAGTGCAGCTACCATTACATGCTAGCCATTTCTACAAGCACTGACTACAAAGTTATGTAAGAGGATAATAGTGCCTATGTTGAAAGACCTTTGATGATTAAATAATAGAATACATAAAAAGTGCTTGTCTATTAAATGCTTTCTGCTATTTAAAAAAAAAAAAAGTCTTAAGAATCTACCCCCTCTTAGAGGCCTGTGTTGGTAATATTTTTTTTCCCCCTAATTTTTTCTTTTTTTTTTTTTTAATCACACCCTACCTGCGGCCTGCAGAATCTTAGTTCCCCAACCAGAGATTAGATCCCTGCCCACTGCATTGGGAGAGCAAAGTCTTAACCCGTGGATCATGAGGGAAGCCCTAGCAATAATTCTTAAATGGAATTCTAAATGGAACTCATATTTTTGTAATGAAACTATACTATGCTAGTATTTATTTGCCTGTATTGCCTTTAGACTTTGCCCCAGAGTTACATATACAGTTTCAAGTATCATATTTATGCATGCCTCTGGTCTCATTCATAGATGATATGAGGCACCAAAATAACTTTAACCTGAGTAAATTTCCTCATTTTTAAAAGACCTAATGTTGATGGTCACTTACTAAAATTTATCAAATAGTATACTCTTCACACAGTCCCAGTACAGTTTACATTATATAGATTCAAGTTTATAAATTTTTAAAAAACAAATCTTGGGCGATCCTACAGATATAAATCTCATCAATCCTTAATGGAAATATATAAATTATATAGACTTATAAGGAAAAGATGGGAATAAAAGCATATCTTGGGCCTCTCATCTATTTTAGGATTGTGATACAATCCTTTAAAATCCTTTGGTAGAATGTTCTTTATTATTAAGGTGTTTTTTGTGTTGGTTTCCATGATTGGTAAAGTTTGACTTTGTTTTTTAATAGAACTTCAGAGAACATCAGAGTAAATATTTAAATTAGTTTCTGTACTGTTCTCTGAAATTGTCTTTCCTCTTCCTTGTCTATGACCTGCTTAGAATTTAAACTCCTATATTGGCAAGAATGAATGGTGAAAGAATTTCTGACATTTCTTTAAATCTTAATGTTTTAAAATATTACATGCCCTGTATAAAAGACATCCCTAGAATTTCAAAGGGTATGGTTCTAGAGTTTGTCATAATTAACTGCATGTTTAAACTTTTGAAAAATTATAAAAAATACTTTATATTTCAAACCTCTGTACTCCATCATTTGTATCCTTATTTTTCTTTAGTGCTTTATAACATTTCTATTCCTACAGTTATTGGTCTGTGTTTATATTTATTAACCTTCAGTCCTTTTATCACAGTTTTTCCATTCCTGATTTTATTTTGATTCATTCTTGGTATGGCTATTCTGTCATCTAGCCATTTTGATTTTGTTTATTTTTAAAAGAAAGGCTTATGGGTATTGTAGCTTGAATTCTTCCCACTTGAAAATGTCTACCCATTAACCTTTTAACTTTGCTGAGTATATAGTTTTTTATTTTCGTTCACTCAGAATTGCGTAGTCATTTTTGTATTTCTAGAACTGAGGGTGACTGAGGAGATCATTCTGGGTTTTTGTTTTTGTTTTTTCCTTTCTGATGGAGATTTGCTTTTCTACTTAAGTTATCCATGTGATTTTTTTGTTATATGTTAATAGTTTTTTTTTTTTTTTTTTTTTACTACTTTTCTGCTTCATATGTTCCTTTCTTTAGAAACTTAGTTATCTTCTCTATTACTTATGTTGTTCTATATTATTCCGTTCTTTTCCTTTGTTCTGTGCTGTGCTAAGTTGCTTCAGTCATGTGTGACTCTTGGCAGTCCCATGGACTGTAGCCTACCAGGCTCCTCTGTCTGTGGGATTCTCCATGCAAGAATACTGGAGTGGGTTGCAGTGCCCTCCTCCAGGGGACCTTCCCGACCCAGGGATCAAACCCACGTCTCTACGTCTTCTGCTTTGGCAGGCGGGTTCTTTACCACCAGCACCACCTGCGATTCTGTGTAATTTCCTCAAATCTGTGTCTTTTACTATGTCTACATATCTTTGTCTCTTTTTCTATTTTGTTTCCTGTATGGTTTTTATATCTGATTTTTTTAATGTGTTTTTGTTTTATGGAATCCTTCTTGCATACATAAAACTGGAGACAATATTGTAATGAATTTCCCATGTATCCACCCTCCGTATTCAAACTTTCAATTCATGGTCAGTTTTATTTCATCTGTACTTCCTCATACATTGCTTATTCTCTTCTTTATTCTGAATTATTTTGAAGCAAATCTCAGATATCATCGTCTCATCTGTAAACATTTCAGCATGTATCTTTCTTTTAAAGGTAGGATTCCTTCTTTTTCTTTTACATAACCACAGTGCCATTCTCACTCCTAAAATAATTTTTCAATCAACATCTACAGTTCCCCAATTCTTTGTGGTTTTTTGTTTTAATATTCAGTCTGTTGCAGAGTGTTATTTTCATAAAGTAAAATTAAAATACAGCAGTAGCAAATTGTTATAAAAATTTCAAGATACGTATTCTAAGTTTATGAATTTAACTCATGATAGATTGACAGGAGACAAAAACTATGTTGAAGTATGGTTTTCCTCTGCTCCTTTTTACTTTGGATAATCCTCTTTAGATAAAAAATGCAAGTTTTAGATAATAGAAGTTGTACATTAGTGTGTGTCTTCAGATTTTCTTCTTGTGCCTAAATTATTTCTATGAAAATATTACTGTGGGATTATTTCCTTCCTCTCCTGTGTTCTGTTCATGACACTAGATGTCACTACTTAGTAGATCATTGGTTATGCTTGCTTATTAAAACAGTTACTTGGGGAAACATACCTTGCTAAAGGTAGCTCTCACCTTTGTCTTCCTTATCCAGATATCACAGTATTAGGCAAGTGTTTGATAGAGTATAGTTTGGGATTGTAGACATTTATTTCAATGAAGATAACATATTTTTCTTTTTATTCATTCCTTTTATCTGGAGAGTTTAAGAGGAACTCTTGAATGCCTTTCATTCTGCCATCTTTAATAAAGACTTTCAATTCAAAAAATTTTAATGAAAAAATATTTAATCTCACCTTCTATTAATCAATGTTAATTTTTTTAGCTTGGTAGAATGATCATTTTTAAGGACATATATCAAAGATTCAGAAATGCTTGTGCTGAAAAGTTAACAAGCTTTTATTTTAGAATATAGAAGAAGCTGTTAGCAATCTGGTATCTTCTGGTAGGGAAATAAATCCTTTTATAATAAGGAATAGTCTGGGAAAATGTCTGTGCCCTTGGAGTTTTGTATATATATTAGAGCTTTCATGGTTTGCGTCTTAAAAGGCAAAGTAGAATTACGTTTACTACTTAGAGTCCATTACACCATTTTGCACTAAAGGCATTTCTTAACAAAATAGATGCATTTCATTAAAATGTATTTTAAAGCAAAATTACACTAACTGAATCCTTCAATTCATAACAGTAGGTTAGTTTTCTTATGATATTATAAAACTATGTGTGTCAATCAAATGTTGCCCTGACTGTAATAAAATCACAGTTGTAGCAATATAAGATTCTAAGAGCATGAAGAAGAAAAAATTTTCTTTCAAAAACTTTTTGCTACTTTCTTTTCTTGAAAGTTATCTTAAAACAAAAGATACAGATTATAACTCCCATCTTTGATAGAACTAGGAGACATTTTTAACCTTTAAATTACAGTGTGGTAAAATAAGCATGTGCCTATGATCATGGTAACCAGTTCAGATTAGAGCAGGTTCTAAAATTGCTTATATTCAGGAAGAACCTAATGTGAATACAAATATATTAAGAAGTGATTGAGGGGCCTCCCTGGTGGTCCAGTAGTTAGGAAACCACCTGCCAATGCAGGGGACACCATTTCCATCCGTAATCCAGGAAGATCCCACATGCCTTGGGGCAACGAAGCCCATGCGCCACAACTACTGAGCCCACACTCTAGAGCCTGCGAGCTGCAACTACAGAAGCCCACACACTCTAGAGCCTGTGCTCTGTAACAGGAAAAGCCACTGCAATAAGAAAGCCCACGTGCTGCAAGTAGAGAGTAGCCCCTGCTCACCATAACTTGAGAAAGCCCACACGCAGCAACAAAGACCCAGCACAGCCAAAAATTAAAAAAAAAAAAAGAAATGATTAGAAATTTCCTGGCAGTCAACTGGTTAGTACTCCAGGCTTTCACTGACAAGTGCATGGGATCTATCCCTGGTCTTCCGACAGGGAGTCCCTGCAAGCTGGGCCTCGCAGCCACCAAAAAAAAAAAAAGTGATTTAAACAACTAGTAGCAAGTTTAGGATAGAATTATCACTGGACGTCTAAGCAAAAGAGAACAAGATAATTGTAGAAGAGCAAAATCTCATCTTTCGTAATAGGAGATCAGCACATAATACCTAAAACTGCAAACTCAAGATAGTACGCATTTTCACTTAAAAATATGAAAGTCGGTCAAAAGAATTGAAAATAGGGACCTCTGGACAAGGGAAAATAAAGAAAGGGACTGCTGTTTGCCTTAGTAAACTTGTGGGTCCTAGTTGACTCTCCTAAGTGTGCAAAATCAAAACCTAAAGAAAACAAGTAATTCACTGGTGGTCTAGTGGATAGAATTATGCACTTTCACAGCTGAGGGCTTGGGTTCAGTCCTTGTTCAGGGAACTAAGATCCAGCAAGATGTGTGTATGGTGTTGCCAAAAAAGCAACCGTGCAGTTGAAAATTTTCTAGTAGATACACTGTAGCAAAGTATACTTGCAGTACTGTATGTTGTACTAGCACAGCTGGAACATGACAGTGTCCTGTCACTGGAATCTTCATAGAAGCCCAGTAAATAGCATACCTTTTCCTGCTGCATTGTGAGCAAATTAAGAAATCAAAGCTATGAAGTAGCATAAGGAGGTTAAAATATCAACTTCATTTCCCTTAAAGGTTAAATTGGAGGATATAACTTAGAATGAGAACTAAATGGGTCTGTTTAACTGAACCCTGGAATAAAATGCACTTAATCTACTTAGTCACAGGCAATGTTCATGGTATGGTAAAGAAGGTATATTCCCCTAAGGGCAGCTCACTTGAGGGAGAAAAAGAGTGAAGCTGAATTGAGCATACTCAGTTTATTCTTTCCCAAGTTTACCATTCAGGGTATATCATTCAACTCCTGACAGAAACAAGTTGAGCTCCCTTCTCAATGATGAAAACATCAAAATGTTGAATTGTTCCAAACTGACATTAATCTCTTTCAGTTTAATCTCTTTCACAACTGTTGTTTCTTTGATGCTCAGTTTTGCCATAATAGTCTGTATACACCTGGTGCTGATCCAATTTTTTTTTATATAAATCAAAGAAGAAAAAATTTTTTCATGTATTAAGGAACTATTTTTGATGCAATCCCCCAATTTTTTTAAAAAAAGAGTAAGTTTATAACCTATATGTTAACAGGTATAAGTTGTAAGTGATTTGTACTTTATTTGTGGGAAATGAAACTTGAAAACTACTTCTAAATGTTACTCTCAGACATTTTCTTAAAGAGTTAAATATGTAGTATATTAGAATACTCAGAATTACATCCTGTTTTAACCTCTACTAGATTTGGCAAAAAGTTTATCAAGTCATGTTTGAGTGCTTACCATGTGTGAAATCTTAAATAGATGCTCCAGAAGTTAGTAAAAGAGGCACCCTTTCTCTTCAGAAGCTTATAATTGGTAAAAATGGATATAACAAGTTAAGCACAAGATAGTACATGGAAGTAGCATAAGAAAATACTTAGTGTGAAAGGGAATTTAATGAGAGGGGAACACATTCAGTTTTTGAAGGGAGGTAGACAAGGAGTATGAAATGGCTTTCATACTCCTAGGAGTGCTGTCATTTAACTCTCTCATTTTTTCCTCTAACATTCAGTCTGACTGGGTCTTAGAATTTAAGATATCAGTATTACAGTAATGTTTATTATCTTTAGAAAATAAGTAACATATATCCATTGTAGAAAGTTTAAGAAATTTAGAGAAGCATAAAGGATACAATAAGCATGCATAATACCACTATTCATTTAATCACACTCTCATATTCTTGTTTTATCCTTCAGGTTTGTTTTTTGTTGTTGTTGTTTTGTTTGTTTTTTCAAATAAAATTGAGTCATATTGAATGTATATTATCTTAAAGTACAGTGTATACTGTTCTTTTCACTAAACATGATAGCATGTATAACATGAGCCTAGATCTTCACAACATTTTGAGTCAGTTCTCTCTTACTGTGCTAAGATGAACATTATTATGTCTTTTACTGTAGTCTCTGATTATGTCCTTTGGTCAGCTTTTTAATAGTTGATTTTTGGGGGACATTTTTAAGGTTTTCTTTAATACTTAAACCTTTTGTTGAATATGTATTCTTACTCGGTAATGGTATTTATTTGCGTTTATTGAATAAATCTTTCCCTGTTTTTCTTTCCTGGCTTTGAATATACTCACATTAATTAGAGGATTTAATTAATTCAAATTAATTAAACTGAAATGCTTAAAACATTTAAATGTTTATAATTTTAAATTTAGTATATATCTGTCTCTGTTTCATTCTTAACTCTTGAATGTTTCTAATACTTAATTTGGAGGTATACATTTAAAAGGTTTTTTAATGTCATTTCTTTTTGGAAAGTAGCCTTACCTTCAGGCTTAATTTCTGTATTTTCCAGGGTTACTTTGAAAGCTGCAACATACACAGAAACCGGATAGCAGGCTTTGAAGTAAAGGCTTATGCTAACCCCACAGTGGTTCGATGTGAAATTCATCATGGGCAGACTGGGGGAATATATGTTCATGAAAAAGGAAGAGGACAATTCATAGAGAATAAAATCTATGCAAACAACTTTGCAGGTGTATGGATTACCTCAAATAGTGACCCAACAATAAGGTATTTCTATATAATTATGGAAGAGAATTATATTTTCACTTTATGTTTTATGTTATAAAAAGAGTTAAGATACTTAGCTTTAACTCTATTTTTCCTAGACACCTGATTACTATAAGATAGATTTACCTAATAAAAGTCTGTGCATCTGAATGAACATAGCTATTGCATTTATTTTGCGGTGTTTTGTTTTTTATTAGTGATCTCATCCATGTAACCTCTATTTTTTATGAAAAATTGCAAATGCTGTGGTTTTCATTTTAAATTCATCAAACTTCATTATAGATGAGTAAATAGGGCTGTGATCTTCTCTTGGAATCTGAATGATCTGTCTTGTCCTTTTTCTTTCTGAGATCAGATAGTTAGGTTATTAATTATCTCTTAAGATATTTGGACAAAGAGACCAAGAATAACAAAAGAGTCAAAACTTTAAGCTGTCAGTTCCTGACACTCCCTCTGGCCACAGCAAGGAAACAAACAGATCCAGTCTTTTTTATTATTATGTATTTTATTTTTGGCTCTGCTGGGTCTTCGTTGGTGTACGTGGACTTTCTCTAGTGGCAGAGAGTGGAGTCTCCTCTCTAGTTGCAGTGTGTGGGCTTCTCGTTACAGTGGCTCCTCTTGTTTCAGAGCACAAGCTCTAGAGTGTGGGCTCAGTACTTGTGGCACATGGGCTTAGTTGCCCCACTGCTTGTGGAATCTTACAATGTCCCCTGCATTGGGAGGTGGATTTTTAACCACTGGACCACCAGGGGAATCCACAGATCCAGTCTTACAGGCATTGGCTAAGACTTGTAAAACAGAGCTATGATAATGAAATCAATGACCATGAATTATTTCTGTAAAATTGTTTTCCACTGGCTTTATGAAAGTTGATTGTGTGATTTCCATCTTAATTACTATTCAACAAATGCTTGTAGATGAGCTAAGAAAAGTTCTTTTAAATGGATTAGCTCCTCTTTTGTAAATTTTAATAAGTTGTGTTATTGTTTCCTTTGACCTCGCTTCTTGTGGGATCCTAGTTCTCTGACCAGAGATCAGACCTGGGCCCTCTGAAGTGGAAGTGTAGTGTCCTAACCACTGGACTGTCTGGGAGTTCCCTGAATTAGCACTTTTGAGGGGAATTTCTAAGAATGCTGCTACTGCTGCTGCTAAGTCACTTCAGTCGTGCCCAACTCTGTGCGACCCCACAGACGGCAGCCCACCAGGCTCCCCTGTCCCTGGGATTCTCCAGGCAAGAACACTGGAGTGGGTTGCCATTTCCTTCTCCAGTGCATGAAAGTGAAAGTGAAGTCGTTCAGTCATGTCTGACTCTGAGCGACCCCATGGACTGTAACCCACCAGGCTCCTCCGTCCATGGGATTCTCCAGGCAAGAAAGCTGGAGTGGGGTGCCAGCATCTCAAATACTAGATGGCTTTTCCAAAGCTTTAAGTCTTAGAATTAAAAGGAAATCATCTAGTTTCTCATTTCATAAATTAGGAAGCTGAGGCTCGTAGAAGTTAAATAATTTTCTAAGGTCACGTGAACATGGCTGGGCTTTTAATAAAACAAGCAAGCTTTTCTGAATAGATTCTTTTGTGTGTTTTTTATTTCCCCACATGATTATAGGGGGAATTCTATATTTAATGGAAATCAAGGTGGAGTTTACATCTTCGGTGATGGACGAGGCCTTATTGAAGGAAATGACATTTATGGTAAATGTATTTTGTTCTATAAAATTTTAGAACCTGGCCTGTGTTCCTGTCATTAGTAAATGGACCATTTTGAAACCTTCTGAATAGGAGAACTGATCTAGGTTCTTTAAATTCTCAATAAAGATTATTCTGTGACATTTATTCACTTAACAAACATTTACTGAGTATCTACGATGTATTAGGCACTGTTCTACATACTAGGGATGAAAATAAAACTAAGACCCTATTCTCACAGAGTATCTGCAGTTCCCTTAATTCACTCCATTGTTTAGCAATTTCTGTGGTAGTTTAATACACTTTGGTACTAATTAGAAAGGGAAAATACTCATTAAAACTTTTGAGGTATTAATTCAGCAAACAATTATTAGGTATCTGTGTGCTAGACACTGATATGTTCCTGGGTGTCCTCTTTTGCTAATACTTACTGGATAATACACATAATTTTACTGATTGCTAGGTACTTTTTTGAGTACCTTACTTGAATTAAGTCATATAATATTTACATCAACCCTGTGAAGTAGGCACTATTAAATATCCCCCACTTACTGGTCAGGAAACAAAGGTACAAAGAGGTTTAAGCAGCTTAATCAAAGTCACATAGGAAATAAGTCAAATTCCTGGGAGTCAAAACTTAACAGCCTGGCTCCAGCATCTCTGGTCGTAACCACTATTCTTAGACTGCCTGCAATCCTTCTGCATCTTCTTACACTCCTAGTTCCCTTAGTTTTGTTCTGAAATGTTCATGGATCATAAGTGTCTTTCTGAATATGACATATTTCACAGAATTGCGCTCTTACTATGTTCCATTAGGCTCCATATGTTGATATTGTAACTTTTATTTTTAAATAGGCAATGCATTAGCAGGAATTCAGATTAGGACAAACAGTTGTCCAATTGTTCGACATAACAAAATTCATGATGGCCAGCATGGTGGAATTTATGTGGTAAGTTAATAAATACAGTTCTAGAACTTCATGAATTAAAGTCGGGGTAGAAAAGAAAGAAAGTACAAAATTATGTCTACCTGTAAGTAGGCCATATTCAACTTTTTCTCTCTCCCAGTGTATGAATGATGTAATATTTTGTGTGTAGTGCTCTATAATTTTGTCAACTGACTAAATTTAAGCATAGGAGATACACCTTTTTATTGAAATATCTAATTATAATGGCAGTATGGGCTGAATGCATACAACAAATGGTTGGTAGTCTGAGTTATATTTGTTACACTAGAATTTGGCCAGTGTGATTACTGTATGAGTCTCTGAGATTTTCCAAAACTATTAATTAAAATCATAATATCACTGAGTATTAGTAATACTAGACTTGAATATTTTTATCTTCTGAAAAAGCCAGACATTTGACATGATGTTGAAACATAATTAAGCATCTTACAAAATTTAAAAACCTATGTATTAGTGTATTCGTCCTGTGTCTTCTGTCATCATAGTATCTGACACTGTTATTAGAGTAAGAAAATGTAGAGAATTTCAGAAAGGTCCTTGTGTGATGCCAGGTGTGAGTCTAATTTTTATTCCTAGTTCTAGAAATGTTCATGTCTTAAATCTTCTACTAAAAATAAAAATGTTAGTAACTTGAACCTTGTTTTGAACCAGTGATAGGTTGAAATAATTATTAACTTCCTAAGTGAGAGAACTTTGGTTTGTTTTATATCTTAGAATGAGATAAGAAAATCCAGTGCTACTATTCTTACCATAATAGATTTAAAAATACAAAAATACACAAAGGACAGTATAAAACCTTTGAGCTTAAACTCAGGTAAAGACTAGGTAAGAGAATGTTACCAGTTAGCTCTTTTTTTTTTTTTGGTCATAATTTGTCTCAAAAGGTAGACTATACTGTAAATTACTTGGCTTATACAAGATACCTATTATAGTCAATAACTTTTATTTAGCATGAGAAAGGACAAGGCGTAATAGAAGAGAATGAAGTCTATAGTAATACTCTGGCCGGAGTCTGGGTGACAACTGGCAGCACTCCAGTACTGAGAAGAAACAGGATACATAGTGGCAAGCAGGTAAGGTTATGTTTGACTTAGTATGGGAAATTATTGTTTTATAAACACATTTTTTAATTTGAAAAAAATCTTTATTAATTTTAGGTTGGTGTTTATTTTTATGACAATGGACATGGAGTACTAGAGGACAATGATATTTATAATCATATGTATTCAGGGGTTCAGATAAGGTAAATGTTTTCACATTTGGCTTTCTTCGGGGAGGGAATTGTGAGTGTGTAGGGTAAATAGAAAAAATTACCTAGTTATTAAGTGCTCAATTTTTATTCCTCCTTTTGTATGTGTGTTCATACTCTTGGCTTAAATTGTGTGTAAGTTTTGGCTGAATGGCACATATGCCGTAAGAGCTCATTTCCACTGTTGTGTCATCTGGTGTGACAGTCCTTATCAGCTATCAGTGTACTCTATCATATTGGAGAGTGGAAAGCTATGTAAAAATACTTGTAAGGTACCTACATGTCATAGGTACTTATTAAATGGGAGCTTCTGTTTTTATGCTCATTCTGCAAAATTATTAGGCTTTAAATCCTTCTTTCTTGTATTTTACCAGTTTTTGGAATTGCAGTAGTCCTGATCATATTTTATTTTACATATGAGGGGAGCATATAATAATAAATGTTACTTAATCTAACATCCTCAGTTTAGTTTACGTATTAGGAGACTCTGTAGTAATAATCTATAGCTAAGTCTGTTCTGTGGGAAGATAGAATTATGCAAAATTAAGCCCGTTTCCTCACTGACAGACTTCTCAGAGTATCTTGAAGGTGATGTTTAATTATGTTGTTAATTCTTAAAGTGATTATTGTGGGTTTTCTTACTGTTAACATGGGATGTGGGAGCAGAAGCAATGAGATGGCATTACTTTCTATTCTATCCATAGGACTGGAAGCAACCCCAAAATTAGGCGCAACAAAATCTGGGGAGGACAGAATGGTGGAATTCTAGTTTATAATTCTGGTATGTTTAATCTTTTACCCTTTTTTTTTTTTCAGTGATATTGTCTTTAGAAATATACTTTCTAAATAACATAACCTAAAATTTTCCATTTATAGGTCTAGGCTGTATAGAAGACAATGAAATATTTGACAATGCAATGGCTGGAGTCTGGATTAAGACAGATAGTAATCCTACACTAAGAAGAAATAAAATCCATGATGGAAGAGATGGTGGCATCTGTATATTTAATGGGGGTCGAGGTATTGTTGTTAAGTTTGCATTAGTTAAAAACCCAGTTTTCCATTATTCTTCCATATCTTTAATGATCAGTGACATTGCCAGTTAATGTCATTGTGAAGGAATCACGGTCGTTCTTATTAAATCTTGAGATGGCTTAGGAGGTTAGTGCCTAGAGTTAAAGGAGACATGTTTGCAGAATTTTCCTTCTCCTGTTATAGCTACTTTGTGCCGCTTTTTTAAGGCTTTTTTTGTAAGGCTTTTTTAAGGTAGCAGAATTTGTTTACACCCCCTCTCTGGGCTTTTTATTATCCAGAATAGTGATATGATTATAATAAATTTTAAAGTCAAGTTATAGAACTAGATGTGAAAAATTAATTGATCTGTAAATATATAAAAATGTCTGTAGTCAGTAAGTATTGCTTATTTGTACCTGTTCACAACCATCTTTGTTGGAGAATTGAATTATTGAAGCCAAGATGTGCTCAGTTTGGTATCCATAAATGTCAAATCAACTTTGCATTGAGGCAAAAGCTTACAGTCCCTGCCTCTTGCCAGTTCATTTTGTTCAGAGACTATCGAATGCAGATTATCACCATTCCTGAAATATCAGTAACCCAACATCATACATACCTTGTATAGAAGATTAGCTAGTAATTACTCTAACATAACAAGACTTAATCAACAAAATTTACTGCTACCACCAAGCAGCATGATTCCATCAATGATAAAGACTCTCAAGAAGCTTATAATCTAGTAGTTCAGTAAATGATGTAATCCTCTGATAGGATTCTTTATTAGATACAATGAGGAAACACAGTACAGAATTGTTGGTTTTATTTGTAAGGTGTTGGAAAAGGTTCTGGAGTAAAAGCACTCTTGAACTGTGTCTTGAAAAAATGAGTATTTACTGGTAAGATGAGGGGTAGGGGTTTGAAGCCCATTCTGGTATAGAAAGTAATTATTTCACTCTTTCATTTGTTCTAGTATATACTTACTAATTTGGAGAAGGCAATGGCACCCCACTCCAGTACTCTTGCCTGGCAAATCCCATGGACGGAGGAGCCTGGTGGGCTGCAGTCCATGGGGTCAGGAGTCGGACACGACTGAGTGACTTCACTTTTACTTTTCACTCTCATGCATTGGAGAAGGAAATGGGAACCCACTCCAGTATTCTTGCCTGGAGAATCCCAGGGACGGGGGAGCCTGATGGGCTGCCGTCTCTGGGGTCGCACAGAGTCGGACACAACTGAAGCGACTTACCAGTAGCATACTTATTAATTGAACATACCTGTGCCTAACACTGTGATACAGATACTGAAGATAAAATGGTGAATATAAAACAGTACTACATCCAGAAAGTTTATGGTCTAATGGAGTGGCACGTGGTAAGCTACAGTCTAAAAGGAAACAGTGGTTTAGTAAGGCAAGAGATCTGAAAGTTGAGGCTGGAACAGGGCCAGGGCCCAAATCGTTAAAGGTTTTATTTTTATATATGCAGTATAATGAAAAGGCTTTGTATGTATGTAGTAGTTTGGACTAGACCTTAGCAATAGTACTTGAGGAGCCTATAGTGGACATCTGCAAGATTAGAGGTAGGATCTTGGAATAGTCAGGCTTCTCCTGTGGCTTAGTGGTATAAAGAATCTACCTGCAGTGCACGAGTCAAGGAGACACGTGTTTGATACATGGGTCGAGAAGATCCCCTGGAGGAGGGCATGGCAACCCACTCCAGTATTCTTGCCTGGAGAATCCCATGGACAGAGGGGCCTGGTGGGCTACAGTCCGTGGGGTCACAAAGAGTTGGACACAACTGAAGTGACTTAGCACGCATGCACTCAGGCACTTGGAGTAGTCTTTTCTAGGAGAAAAGGAATTTACAGGTTAATACTTAACAATTACAGATAGATCAGATGTGTACAGAAATAAAAGCATTTCATGTCTTCAGGGAGCAGAGAAACACTAGTACATAACTAAATATGATTCAGTGTACATAAGTAGGTTTTATAGGAGTCATGTTAATACTTATTTAGTACTGTGTACTTTTACATGTATTAACTAATCCTCATAATAACCCTATTGTGGTAGGTACTATTATGCCTATTTTACTGATAAGGAAATTGAAATAAAGAGAAGTAATTTGCCCAGAGTTTGGAAGTGGCTAAGTCAGTATTTGAAGGCATGAAGTCTGATTCCTCAGTCTACTCTTAATCACTGTTATCATCCCAGAAGAGAGAATAATTAATTTGATAGAGGAAAACCAAAAACCTCCCAGAGGAAGTGACATTAAGAAGAAAGACTATGACACTGCAGAAAGAGGAAATAATATAAATCAAAGGCAAGAGATAAAAATGTATAGCATTTTTATTACTTTACTTTTTTACTTTTATTACTTTTACATTTTTTATTACTTACACATTACAAAGTGTAAGTAATGTAGTGAAACAAGAGGGGTAGGTTGGGGGAATATTTTGAAAGACTGTAAACAGCAAGTTAAATTTTAAACTTTATTCTGTAAGTTTTTTATATTGATAAAGGGATATGATAGAGTTGTAGGAAACTTGGGAAAACAATAGCAGAATAGAGACCAAAGTAAAGAAAACTGATCAAGGAATGCTGATAGTGGCTAGAAAGAATTGGGGCTTGAATCTAAAGCATGGAGAATGCAAAGATCCTAAAATACTTCAAAGGAATTAATTCAGCAGTGTTGAGTAAGAATCAGCTTTATGCCTTGTGCCTGGGCACTGGTGATGCAGTGGTAAGCTATACATGATCCTTGCAACCATGGGACTTCCAGTTTATTGGTTAGAATGGTTATCTGCTAATTTTAAAATTATTGTTTAAATTCTACTTTAAGTATTTGTGAATTACTAAACAAACTTTCAGTTGAAAAACTAGTCCTATGAATTTTATAGTCCAGTTAATAAGAAACTAAAAGAAAACCTAAATACCACCAAAAAGACAGTAAAATTTGCTATGTGGATTAGCCCTAACCTGGGGAAATATTTCATTATAGGTCTCCTTGAAGAAAATGATATTTTCAGGAATGCTCAAGCAGGTGTTCTAATCAGCACTAATAGTCATCCAGTCTTGAGGAAAAACAGAATATTTGATGGATTTGCTGCAGGTTTGTATTTTGTTACCTGTAGCTTGTTTGCTGTACATTAAATTGATTCTTGGTATATCATTGCTTAATAACTAAAGGTGTGCAGTGTGCTGTGGAAGTTGGCCGAATGCTTGTTTACAATTGCTTTTAAGAGCACCTAATCCAAGTTTTGGATTCAGTCCATGAGGTTGCAGAGTTGGACATGACTTAGTGACTGAGCTCACACAGTCCCAAGTTTTGGATTCTTCTACTCTAAGCCAAACTTACAATATTGTTCTTGTAGTTCAGTAGTAATTAAGAATCATTAATTGGATAGAGTAACTACTGGCTACCATTAGGAATAAAGATAAAATGCAAGCCCTCTGGCCTCACAAATAATGTTTTTTTAAAGATATTGGTAAGTAAAATTCAAGTATTATGCATATATTTCAACGTTTTGCCAGTAAAGACAATTTCTCTTTAATTCCAAATAACCATCTAGCTCCTTCCTACACATATTTCTGGGTCCTATCTTCTTAGTTGGAGAGAAATTTTAAAATAATGTCATTATCAATAAAGTAGAGTATGAACCATCTGTATTATTCCTTCCTTAGCAGGGGTAGAGAACTAAGTGATTCAAATAAGCTTCTCTTTTTTAGATGTTAGGAACTGATACACAGTTTACTACATTTAACATACTTTTTATATAAAAGAACTATTTTACTACATTTGCTATATTTCAGGTTTCTTTTAAGAAACTATATAAAGTGATGCATCTGCTGTTTGTAAATTTTGCTTCAGGTATTGAAATCACAAATCATGCAACTGCAACACTAGAAGGCAATCAAATTTTTAACAACCGATTTGGAGGCTTATTTTTAGCATCTGGTGTTAATGTGACAATGAAAGGTATGTTGGAATCTTGTGTTCTGCCTATAAGTACACTAAATATGCCATGAGAAGATAATCAGAAGTCATTGCTATCCAATAATTTAATTCCTTCTGTCACTGTACAGTAGTTAACCAGCAACTCAAGAGATGTATTCTGAAAGAGTTTTGTTTCAACTTATTCTAAATAGTTGGGAGTACCTTATACAAGGAAAACTCATTTCTATCCCTAGCCAGTTTTTTTTTACTTCATTGATTAGCCTCTTTTAAAGCTCTTAAACTCTTATCTTACGTCTTCATACTATACAATATTACTTTTTTCTTTTATTACAGATAACAAAATAATGAACAATCAAGACGCCATAGAAAAGGCTGTTAGTAGAGGCCAGTGTTTATATAAAATATCAAGTTATACCAGCTATCCCATGCATGATTTCTACAGGTATATTTCTCAGTTATTTGTCTTAAAAAAGGAGAGGTACCAAGGTTTTCTCTCCTTAACTGACAAGAACTCAACATTTTTAGCTTTCCCTTAAGTATATGAGCTAAAAGAAAGTAAACTGGGTATTTGCTAATAGAATGTAACTGAAAATTATTAGCTGTCCACATTAAGTTGTGATCGGTCTTCTTGGAGGATCCTGTGTTTGAGACCATAAAATGTGGGAAAATGTAGTACTGTACTAACTATAGATACCACTGAAAATGTAAAACATTTATATTGTTTTCCTAGACTGTCATTAAGTATTCCTTATATCCTAGCTAACATGAGTGGTTTTAATTCCCCTCTCCCCCATATTGATTCAATAAAGGTAGCTACTTGTTTTCCTTGGGAGACACAAAATAGGAAAATGCTATATTCCATTGAAGTCTCTTTTCAGAACTAGACTAGAACCACAAAAAAAAATTTGGTCCTCTTAAAAGCCAAAGGTCATAGGGTAATATATAACAGATTGCAGTATTCTGAATAAATAAGATGATGGAGGAAAATAATGTAAGCTTTTGTTTTGTAGATGTCACACTTGTAACACCACAGATCGAAACGCCATATGTGTGAACTGCATTAAGAAGTGCCATCAGGGACATGACGTAGAATTTATTAGACATGATAGGTATGTATGTAGCACACTTGCTGTATTACTCAATTGTTTTCCTCTCCTCACTTTCCTAATCTTTGGGTTTTCATATTTTGTTTTAGGTTTTTCTGTGACTGTGGTGCTGGAACACTGTCTAATCCTTGTACGTTAGCTGGTGAGCCTACACATGATACAGATACACTATATGACTCTGCTCCACCTATAGAATCTAATACATTGCAGCACAACTGAATACCTTCCCTAAAGAAAAAGTCCTGCCATTCTAACATCATAACTTAAAACGTTTTGGTTTTTTTTTTTTTTTTTGAAGATTTAAAATATTTGCCCATGCTACAGGAAGAGACTGTATTAAAAATGGATACACAAGGTCAGTTGACACTATGAAGCTCAAGCTACCAAAAAGAAAGTGGCAATATATTGACTCAGGATCTCAAAGCTGGGTGTTTTAGCATTACTGTGTAAAGACTTTTGAAGGGACAGAAGTGAAGAAAATAAGCTTCAATTTTGTACAGATACCAACTTCTGGAAAAAAAAGCTGGTGTTTTTACAACTAGCATTGAATGCAGTCCAACTTGCAGTAGTACTACTCTTCAATAGACAAGCAGCTTTGTTGCTGCTTTTACGGACGTGGGTACCAATTGCTTTTGTAATATGGTAAAAATGTGAGCTAGCACTTCTGCGTTTATTTTGATTTTTTTTTAACATGTATTCAGATTGAGAAATATGATTTTAATGCTTTAATCTCATGTAGTTTGTTTTTAATTTCAAGCAAAATCTTATTGTACTTGAATGTGCCCTGTTTTGTTAGCACACCTAGACTTGCTGTAACTGTACTCATGTCCCAGTATGTACGTTCTTTCTATGAAAGAGAAAACACTAATCTTAAATTATATCCAGCAATGTTTCTGGTATCCTTTAAGAAAAGTTAAGACTATTATTTCCTTCCCTTCCCTGTGCAGCATTCAAAATCACCCCTAGAAAGAGTGAGTGTTTTAATGAGACTTCCTAGGAAGGGATGCACTGTAAAACAAAAGTATTCTTGTAACTCAGTTTTGTGAAAGGTAAAAACTACTATGTTTTAAAAGTACACTTTAGAAAGTCTCTTCAAAACAGTCCTGTATTTGAACTCTGTTCATAGTTTTTTTTTGAACAGTTTAGACAAATTGCTGGAAATTAAAACAATTTCCCGCATTAAGCTGAGACAAGTATATATACAGCCCTATACAGTTTCATAGCCCCCCCCCCCCTCCATTTATGTGTATTGGTGACAGTGGGTATAAACAGCCTGAAAGTGTATGCATGTACCATAACATCTAGACTTAATATATTGTGGAGTATTCAATAACCATTATGTAGAAGGTAGATAAGAATTAAAAGGGTTTAATTTCCTAGAAAGAAAATGGAAAAATGGTCATTTTTAAAAAATAAAGTTTATTAGATCATAATGTTGTCTGAATTTACCACCTTTGTCAAAAGTGAACTCAAAGCTTGCAATGTAGTCTATAATTCCTCAATCAAAGTCAGCAACTTATGGACAGCATCAGCATCCACAGTAGACCTTTCACTAGCCAAACAAACCTCCCTTAAAATTAAAAAAAATAAAGTTAGTTTGCATTTTTCACAGTGCACCATCCACCCCTTTACTGTTTTTGAAACCGCGTGGTAAAGTTATATCCAATTATAGTTACCGAAATAACCGCAGTGACTGAGTCATCTTCTCAAATTCTCTTGCTTTTCTATGTCCCTTTTGAATAACCTCCTCTGGAAGATTAGCAAGCCTTGCTGCATTAAAACCATAGCTTTTCGGACAGGCTCCTTTAATGAATTTATAGAGGAAGGTAATAGTCTCCTGGCTGGGATCTTCACATTCATTTTCTACCATGCATGCCTAAAAAAGAAAAATTACATGCTGGCAATGGAAGGACCCATTCAAAAACGGACACAATTTTTGAATAAACAATTCATACATACCATGTGTCCTAGGCGCACTGCAACATTTTGAGAATAATCTTCAACTAATGAATGGTAGTGGGTGGAAAACAACGTACGACACTTTATGTTCTCAGCAAGTTCTTTCACAACTGCGTTTGCTATTGCTGTCCCATCGAATGTTGCGGTACCTCTTCCTATGAAAATATACGTAACTGTACATTATACAGTCTGCCATATTACATTCCAAAAAGGACAGGCCTCAGAATTGTTTTAAAATGTACTGAGTATCGGCTTAGTACATCCAAAAGCACTCTGTAACAGGCCCTCTCTAGCTAAAGTAGGCCTTCTTATCAGCCCTTGGAGTTCAGGAATACTATTCAAGTGCCACTATGCTTCAGAAACTTCCTTTTAGTTCACTTTAAATAGCCTTATTATCCAATTATCCCTGTATTATAATTTAAATTTTAAAAGGATTTAGAAATTGCCACCTTAGTGCCAACTGTGGGGGTCTATGGACAAAGGTGGGTATATTCATATTCTTTAAGAAATGTGTCCCTCAGACCATTTTCCAGAAAAATAAGTCTTTGTACTAATGTTTTAGAAATTTTAATGTCTTACCTAATTCATCCACAAGCACCAGAGAATGTGCTGTTGCATGTGTAAGTATACTGGCAGTTTCACTCAATTCAACAAAAAATGTACTTTCACCTTAAAAAAAAAAAAGTGATCAAAATGAGAATCCTCTTTTAACAGCAGAAACATCTTTTAGGTGTATCATTCGAATCTTATCAACTACCCAGCGGTACTAAAGATTAAATTTTACAAAAAGATTACTTTTAGTATGTTAAAACTTGCATAAATGAATTGTCAAATAACAGAGCCTTAGGTAGAAAAATAACTCACCTGACATTATTCTGTCTGAGGCACCAAGTCTAGTAAACACTCTATCAATTGGTGTGAGCCTACACACTTCAGCTGGTACGTAACAGCCCATCTGGGCCATTATAGCTAATAGGCCAGCCTGTGAATGAAGAAGGAAAAAGTATTTTATGACTGATATTAAGAGATAGAGATATCTATGTATATCCAGAAGACAGATAATAAGCCAAGCTAATAAACATTAATTAGAAGTCAGGCACTCTTAAAAAAACAATCTTCACAATCATGTAGGAAAAGTGAGGCCAAGGGCCTAACTGGCTTTAAAACCTCAGAACATACACACTAACCCACTACACTAGTGATTGATTCTCAACTCTGGCTGAACAGTAGGATTAAAACTGCTGATGCCTAGAACCCACTGCAAACCAAACAATTTCAGAGGATGAATACACCCCAACTCCCAGGTACTTTTTTTGTTGTGCTCTCTAGATAATTTTGATTTAAAATGAAAAGGTTAAAAACCTTTACTGCTCCTCTCCAGTCAGCAAATTTGTATAAAGTATATAATACAGTACAGTAGAATAAGAGGGTCAGCAAAAATTTTTTGTCAAGGGCCCAGTGTCTCTGTTACATTTTTTCTAAACCTAAATCTAAATCATGTTTAGCTCAGTAACTAGCCAACCCCTGACAGGTTAGGAAAATACATTTACTGTCTTCCCTAAAAGCAGTTCCCAACAGTTAACTAAAGGTCATGAATTATATTTGTTTTCCTGTATGAACAAGTGCAATGGTTCTAAGGTTTCCTAGAAATGAACCTAATTTAAGAACAAATGTACATTTGTATAATTTTCTTTCATTATGAATACATCTAACCTTCAAAGGAAATGGATGCAAAGTCAGGGCTCATAAAAGTCATGGCCTGAACCAACTTCACCTTCTTAACTGAAGTACTTCCTTTAACATCAGGCAAATATTTGACCAATGAAATGAACACAGTTCATGACTTAAGGAGTTTTCCTCTGCTTACCAGTAAGTCAGTGACTATCATGAGCTTTTTGGGAAACAATGGCTTAAATGTGTAATAAATTCACTCAAAGTTTTGTAACACCGTTTGTAACACTTTACCTGTCTCATAAGTGTAGACTTGCCTCCCATATTTGGTCCAGTAACAAGCACACAATAAGCTTTGCCATTTTCCTCCTCCTCTTCCTCACAGCCTATTAGAATGTCATTAGGAATAAAGTCATCACCAAAAAAAGTCTTCGTAATGCAGGGATGGCGTGATCCTTTAAGGTCTAGAAAGGGAGGAGTATCTTCTTCTGGCAACAGAATTATTGGACGACACATAGGACCATCACCCCCTCGACTGTAGTTGGTCAGGCACAATAACACATCTGGTAAAGAGAGGACAAAAGTGAGGCTTCATTATTTTTGAGATAACCAACAAAGGCCCAACTTCTATAAAAAGTCTTTCAGAAATGCTTTTTTAGTGGAGGTAGCATGTTCCACTTTAGAAAAGGCAGATTTTTTTCTGTAAGTAGACACTGCAGTGACATTGTTCTAACTGCACAGTATACAAACTGCTTTGTTAATGGATTCATTAGCTGGAAATGAGTCATCAGCCTAAATGTTTTACATGTCTTTGTTACAGTACTTCATTACTTCATTATTAAAATGAGAAATAACATCTAGTTTCAGCTTAAGAAATCTATCCCCTCAAAGTAGAAATTGTCAAAACACAGGAAAAAACCCTCAGAACTAAAAAAACACTTCAAAACTCTAAAATAAGCAAAGGCTTCAAAATAAGTTGGCCATGAAGTTTAAAGAAAAAGGAAATTATTTAGGAAACTGAAGAGGTTACGTAATTACAAATACATAAACCTGGGCTCTCAGAAATAAACTCAGAAAAGTAGGTGTGATAACTTGGGCTAAGAGAACAAGTAAAGATTAAAATCTTTTCAAATATGTGTGTAGAGTGTAAAACAAAGGTCAAGGGATAGTTTTAAATTAACATAACATCGTAGCTTGGGACTTCCCTGGTGGTTCAGTGGTGAAGGCTCCGTGCTCCCAGTACGGGGCACAAGTTCCATCCTTGGTTGGGAGCTAGAGCCTGCCTGCTGCTGCAGCAATCACAAGTGCCACAACTAAGACCTGCAGCAGGTCTTAGAACATAATGTTCTATGCACCTTTCAAAAACAGCTGAAAAGCAACATTTCTCAAATACTATAAATTCAACTGAAATTTGATCAAAACATATACCCATTACTTGAGTTTAGGGTTATGAGTCAATGGGGACTTTCCAGTGGGCTATAATTTCAATATAAAACTGGCACCCAGGGCATCACTAACTAAAGCTTTAGGAACAAACCTGTTGAAAGCCTTACCCAACACTGCGATGCACTCCACAGCAGCCTGCCAGTCCTTGTAATTTTTATCAAAGTTATAGAACAGTCGCCTCATGCAGTCCTTTAATGATGCGTCTCTCCGTTCTTCGGCATTTATCAGATTACCCAACTTCTTCTCAATTGTTTTGGTCCAGTATCGTTTACAACCCTTTTTGGTGGATTTCAACTCATATTCTTCTGGCAAATTACGGGTGATGAAATTCTCTGGAATTTCCAACTGGTAACGATTCCTACCAATTCCCCAGTAAACTATGGTTCTACAGCCAATTCGACTGCGCTGTTTCTCCAAGTATTCCAGGAGGCTCTGTTCATTTTCTCTTATGTCAGCAAGAGCTTGGTCATAATCAGAGTCAAATCCTGCTTTGGGAGTAATCAGTCCAGTCTTTCGAGCCTTTTCATGGTCAAAGGCTGTATCCCATCGGTTCAGTTCTGAAGTCAAATCAGGAAAGCGCCCTTCAGGACTTTTTGTCTGCAGAGTAAGGACCTGCTTGAGGATTTTAGACTTAAAGTCATCAATGACTTCTTCCATAATCCCTATAATTTTACATATTACTTTGAATCCTTCCAGAGCAGAAAGAAAATCAATAATCTTTTTTTTGCTGTATGTGGTTTCTTCATACATTATAGCCCTGCTATCTGGGTGGTTCTGGCTCTTGAGGGGAGACCCAACATTATGAATTTTACTCAGGAGTCTCTCAAGGTCTGGAAGCTTCTTAAGAAGGTCTACAACCTCAGAGATTTTGTCAGGCACAACCATTAGGTCTTCTATGGCATCCAGGCGATCATTGATCGCATGAGGGTTACAGAGTGGGGCACAAAGCCACTGCTTTAAGAGCCGTTTACCAAAGGGAGTATGGCAGGTGTCAATCTTCTCTAACAAGGTCCCTTCAGTAGAACCGTTTGTTCCATTCAGAAAAATCTCCAAGTTGTTTAATGTCACAGCATCTAGCACCATTCGTTGATTGGCTTTAGCAAAGACAGCACCAGGTCTTGTAGCATGGACCATGTCAGAATCCAAGGGAACATATTCTTCAAAATTAGCCATTGATAAAAGCTCCTGATCAATAAGGCATTTTTTGAGGTAGAAGACACAACCACCAAGAGCAGAGAGGGCTAATTCACTCTTCTCTCCTGGTGTCAATCCAATAGAATCTGACTCCGAGGTCATACCTTTAAGCACCTGGGGTAGCATCACCCCACCGTCCTCATTTAACTTGTCTGTAAAATATCCTTCTTCAAGGAGAGTTCTCAAAGTTTTGGCTGCATCCCAAAACTGGGAGCCCGGTATCAGACCTTCCTGAAGAGAAGAGGATAATGAACTCTTGAGAATCATCTTAGTATCCATTGAGAGATTTCCCTTCTCAAATAAGACTTGTACTGGAGGATAGTGTGCCACTAAAGTCCTAAACCTGGAACAATGGCGATCATCTGAAAACTGACCTATGAAGAACCTCCCTAGAGAGGTATCAACAAAGCATACTCCATACACGCGAGTGTGGCCAGAAGACTCCTCTTCTTTCTCTTTGAGGCTAAGAAGGTATTTACTGTAGTTCTCCGAGGGGTCACCTTCCAGCACACTGTAGGTCTGTGTACCCTTCGTAATGATCCTACAGATCTCCCTCCGCACCACTCTGTCATACTTAGATATGTGTGCCATTTTTCGGCATCGTGCCTCCATCATTTCTGGGGTCTCAGTCTGTTCTACTCGTGCTACTTTATAGCCCTTCTGGACCAGGGAATCTGAGTATCGGCCAAATGCAATTTCAGGGAAACCAGAATGGGCCCAGTTGCCTTTCATGAATACCAGCCCTAGTTCACTGACCCCAATAAGAGCATCCATGTGGTACATCTCATAAAACTTCCCCACTTTATAAAATATGACCAGATCAAAGTTCTGAGACTTAATTTGCCACCACTTCCTCATCCCAGGAGTACAGGAATTAAGGAAATCCTCGGGCACATAGAGTGTGGATGCATCAAAATCAGGGTGATCAGGCCGCCTCCTGTGCACATCTCTTCTCTTTTCCTCCTTAAGCCACTCTAAAGTTTCATGATACCAGACAGTGGGGCGATTACTGTCATCACATCCCCCACTAATGTGGGCTTGGGGTTCAGAATTTTGAGGGACAGAGAAAGCACTCAAAGTATTCTTGGTTTCTGATGAAATGCCAGTTGCTCGTTTGGTGGCTGAAGGCATTTCCTTCCTTGAACTCTTCCTCTTGAGGGAACCATTCCCAGTTACCATTCTCTTCCGCTTTGGAGCAACTTTGACGGGGGTGTCCAGGCCTTCACTATCACTGTCCCCCACGCCACTGCTTATTTCATCACTGCTTGCTTCCTCCTTAGTGTCTGGCTTGAATTCCACATCAGAGCCACCAACGTCACTCTCAGAGTCTGATATGACCCTTCGTTTTTTTATTTGTCGGCTACTTCGTCTGGATCCTTGCACCTTTGGCCTCACTTCCTCTTCACTCTCAATGTCATTTTCCTCTTCACTCTTATCTGATGTGTAAGTGGCACCTACCTGAGAGACAAAGAATATTTTAAAATATAAGAGTAAAATTTGGAAAAATGACAATATTGCTAGGGAATCTCTCTCAATATGCTACAGCTTCATATATCAAGAGAAGAACCCACCTTCAGAAATAAACTATTTTCTTTCTCAATGGATAGCAATTTCAGTTTCACCTAAAATTAATACAAATATCACAATACAGGATTAAGTGATTCTGTCATGAGAGTTCTTTCCTATTCAATACTAATTAAGTCCTTAGGATGACCATACATGACAATACCCATAGGTGATGTCCTCATTAACAGTCACAGCTGTAGAAAAAACTTGTCTTTCTTCCAGGGTCATCTCTCCTCTTACAGTTGAACATATAAAGTTTACCATTCTATAAATTACTTGCAATTAAAAAAAAAAAAAAAAAAACAGTAATCATTCTAGTTCTAGTCCTTGCTCCTCCACAAACCAGCTCTATTTTTTTTCAGCAAGCCACGTTCAGTTCTCATAGACCTCCCTCATATGTAAAGTAGTTACACGGTTAAATGATTTGTCATTACTACCCAGATCTAAACATCTGATTAATGTTATGATCCCTGGTCTCAACCTCAAAAATAAGATTAAAAACATTTCTTTCTCTCTTTTTGCTTTGGCTGCGCTTGTTCTTAGTTGCACTAATCGGCCTTACTTGTTGTATGTGGGCTCTTAGTTCCTGATGAGGATCGAACCCAGGCCCCCAGCTCTGGGACCACCACTGAAGTGCCAGTTTCTCTTAAAATATGTATTTTATATGCCTATCTCATATAGAATAGAATAAAACAAAATCAAGCAGCTTATAGATGACTCTGTTTAAGCACATCTCATTAATTTACTAAATTAGAAAATAATGTTTAAGTATACCCATTATTTGTTCATTTAAGATTTAATTCACTGAAAGTGACAATTAATATTTGAAACCAAGGTTGTCTTTCAACTTTTTCTTACCAATCTAAAATACAACAAAAAAGCACTAGAACATAAAACTGGATAATTTCCACACCCTCATACAGAAAGTTACTATCAGACACCACAATCAATTTTATCACCATGTCCCACTGTCCCTAGCTCTCTATACTGGTTACCAAAAGGGTATTCCCTCCTATAAGCATGTGTGTTTCCAGCAGACTTGAGAACTTAAGTAAAAAAGGGTGCTAGACTGCTGAGGACTCTAAGTAATTGAATATGATCAGAGGTGTAAGAAAATGTGTGTATGAGTACCAAACACAAGCTCCGGGAGTCGGTGATGGACAGGGATGCCTGGCGTGCTGCAGTCCATGGGGTTGCAAAGAGTTGGACATAACTGAGCAACTGAACTGAAATAAATAGGAAATTACCACTCTAACATGTCCCTCCCTACTTTTCAACATTTTCCAAACAATAGTAACAACTGCCTGTTAGCAGTGTCCCACCTCCGTCTCTTCTTCCTCCTCTGGCTCTGAGGGCTCATCACATACTGCCAACTCAAGCCTCTTAATCTTGTCTTTATTCAAGGCTTCATCTGCACGTTGCATTGCTCTGAGTATTTCAGGCTTTGCACTATAAAAATGACCTCCTTTCTGGGCTTCCTTTGAATGTGAACCTAAAAAACAAACATGTATTTATTTATAAATAAGAACAGTTCGCTGGACATTTGGCTCAATGTATAACACTTGCCCTAACGAACAAGAATGATAACCATCAAGGTGTTTTGTTTTGCCAAAGGCGCATGGGATCTTAGTTTCCCGACCAGGGATGGAACCTGTACCCCTGCAATGGAAGTGCAGTTTTAATCATTAGGCTGCCAGGGAAGTCCTTCAGGTATAATTTTTAATGTCCCATTATTTTTGATTGATATAGATAAGATCAATAAAGCCTTCACAGAAAGAATTTTCAGGGTAAAACTATCAGTGAAACTGGAATTACCTATTTTACCTCCTGTAAGTTACCTTAATTGTTGGTTCACCCAGGACCACTCTCTCTTCCAGAAAGACCTCAGACTGTGGACCCTAAAACCATACCTCTTCGGGTGAGGCATAAGATGTAAAGGAGATTTGAGACCCTTTTTAAAAGACATTGCTTAAGGAAGGCAAAAACTACACTGTAACTTAAATGAAGCAATGACATTAACAATAAGTTTGTTCCCAAGGTAGGTAGTTAGATAAGACAGATTTTTAAAAAAATTCTACTCTAAGGAGCCCTAAATTTTGGGAGGATAATAACCCAGGACAGACTTTAAAGTTTTTTCAAAACAGTTGCATCAAAAATGTCTTGCTCTGTTTTAAAGTAAAACTTTTCCTTTATTCATTTCATTTCAAAGAGCTATAGTATTAAATGACATGTCTATCCACTGAGCAAAAGGTTAGATATAGACAATTATAATGGTACAGAATTGTTTTAATTCTTTTCCAAGAGGCCTAACTAGGAATGTCTGTTTTCTTCTACCTGAATGTAACAGCTGCAAATCAAACCTGAATTTGTCTAACAGATCCAAACATTACATTACTCCCTCCTTTCAGTATACTAAAACTGATGGGACATCCTAAATTTCCATGGAATTAGCAACTTTTATGAGCTGCCTAAAACAAAGCTGCAATTTCTTATTTCTCTAAAGAGCTGCACCAAAACTACAAACTGCAGCAGTCAAAATCATTAAGAGTGGCTGTGAACTTTCCCAAAGTGCCTGTTACAGCTGTGCTCACCCTGCCGATCTAGTATCAATCACCACCATTCCCCAAAACCTCTAATGCAAACTACAACCCTAAGACCATCCCCCCGACCAAAAGCCTACTGTTTTCATGCACACCTCTTTGTGGATTTATTCACATAAACGTTTTGCAACAATTCGGAAATTTAAAGGGCAAAGAGCAATATGCACATCTTTATAAAATAATTACAACATAAACTTTTGATCTCTTTTTAGTCATCTTTTGCCAAGGCTTGGTTTAGCATCTCAAAATTAGTCCTGGAAAAAGACCTCATTTATCATCTGGTCCAACTTGCATATAAGCAAACAGAAGTTACTTTGGCCAAGATTATACAGCAAATTAATGGAGAAGACTAAAGTAAATTCTCTTACTCTGTTCTCGCCCTGCACATCAGGTTTCTACACAGGCCTATCTGCCCTGCAGGATGAGGAGTGATACGACCAAAAGGGCATGATTCCCAGGCTTCTGGGAAACTGACCACTGTTCTGATTCCAAGATACTGAATTCAGCAATGTCCTAGCCAGGAGTCTGAAGATAATGGAAAAAACCTGTGCATGCCCAGGATGACATGCATCCTGCAATCACCCTGCACATGCACTGCAGGAGACTGACAGGGTGCAGTCAGCCTAGGTGAAACCATACGTGCAGGACTGCTGATGTCTGTGATAAATACGGCTGGGCCTGGGAAGAGTGAGTCAAGGTTCCGGAAGTCTAGTTCTGATGTGAAACTCAACTCAGATGTGCTCATAAGGTGAGCATTTTGAAGCCAAGGTCGCATGCTTCTCCACCTGTCCTAGAGTATGTCACTGATCTATATGTTCTGTATCTTGGCTACACTGTCTTTCTTTTGGAACCTTTTAAGATAGGAACCGGAGAAGACAATGGCACCCCACTCCAGTACTCTTGCCTGGAAAATCCCATGGATGGAGGAGCCTGGTAGGCTGCAGTCCATGGGGTCACTAAGAGTCGGACACGACTGAGCGATTTGACTTTCACTTTTCACTTTCATGAATTGGAGAAGGAAATGGCAACCCACTCCAGTATTCTTGCCTGGAGAATCCCAGGGATGGGGGAGCCTGGTGGGCTGCCGTCTATGGGGTAGCACAGAGTCGGACACGACTGAAGCAACTTAGCAGCAGTAGCAGCAAGATAGGAACACTTTTTTTCATGTCTGAATCTGGCATTGTCATCCATCAGGAGATCCAATCATGAAGTCCTTTTTCCTTTAAGGGTTTGAAGTGAAGTCGCTCAGTCGTGTCCGACTCTTTGCGACCTCATGGACTGTAGCCTACAAGGCTGCTCTGTCCATGGAATTTTCCAGTCAAGAGTACTGGAGTGGGTTGCCATTTTGATATTGCTATAAGTCGCTCAGAAGGACAGAAATAAAAATTCAACTCCACGCTACAAACTGGCCAAAGATCAGCTACATCTTATCCTTTTCCCATGCTAGACGCTTTTACCACACCCACTCTTAAAATTTATTGGAGTAAAATATGCTTAAATCCACTGTGTAGGAGACACGAACATTCAGACTCACATGTGCGTGGGTTCTATCTTACAAACATACCCAACCTGCAAAGTAAATCTCTTACCTGTATATGGCTTTAATAGCCTTCTGCTAACCCAGCCCCGTGTTGGGCTGTCATCAAAAAACTGTACATGAACTCGGGCAGACTTTCCTTTCTCACGGATGAATGTTCCATCAAAAGGGTGGTTGTAAACCAGGCAAGGCCACCAAGGGTAACCCTCCATCTTGGCCCAAACCAAATCACCTGGTGAGAAGTCACAAGAACTGCTGCCAAGAGAAAATACATAATTTGGTTAATACTTTGTTAAGTTACATTAAAGGCAATTACGACAAACAAGCAGTTCTAAGGAAGGTATCTTAAGACACCTTTGAAATTTTCTGGCATTAATATTCAGGCACAGAAATTCTAAAACTAATGATTTTTTAAAATCAAATTTTCAAGTCATTTTTAAAAATCATAAGCAAATATCACAAGACAACACAAATATAATGGTATTAAAGTTAGAAATTATCTCACAATTATTCAAGGTTTAAAAACTGGCAGAATTCTGATAGACTGGTAATAGCAGGAAAAAGACAAACTCATTGTACATGTGATTCAAATTATTACATCTGTACTACCACATGTATACATTAGGAACAGGATCTGACCCAAAGTATTAATAAAATATCAAGCATAATGCCTAGGCAAATTTGCTATACTTACATTAAAAATTATTTCATTAAAACTTTGCTCCAATGTATTCCAAATACCCCAAAAGCCAGCAGACTAATACCCCTAGCCCATCCCTAAAAATCTAGTTTTGTGGGAAAACTTAAGAGGTAAGTATGTACTGTGCCCAAAATAGTTGTGTACACAACTAGTTGTATAAATAAACCTACAGAATCAACAGGAGATCTAATCTTCACAAAAACTGACTTAGCCCTGAAGATTTCCTGAGAAAGGGAGAGGAGGAGGAGAATTATACAAGAGTCCCTCAGTGATAGAGAGGCCACAACAACTATAAACCCTGCTCCAGTAGTATATAACCATGATTTTCTAAGCCTGCTTAAAGGTTTTCACTGAATAATGACAAATATAAAATAAGTACATTACAAAAGAGAATATTTCAGATATTTTAGAACAATCAGTTAAGGCCACCTTATTCAGGCTCAATCATAAAACTGAAGTATTTCTCTCTTCAAAAAATGTGGATGTGGAAATCCCTATGCTAGACAGAAAAGAAACCAGAACAGGAGCATGGCTTCAGCTGGTGCTTACATCCAGGGCCTTTAAAGTACATTCTTCTTTCAACTTAGAAAACTGTAGTGACCAGCATGAGTTTATAATTATTGCTGTCAAACACCACAGGGGTCATCTTCAAACAGGGAGCTATGTCTGCACAATTCAGGTATCTTAAGTGTTTCCTCATTACTAACATATCCATTTGTTAACAGGAGACAAAGATCCTTATCTCTGTGTGGAACTGTCAAGCAGGCTTTCCCTTAACTTAGCCGGGCAACCACTTAACCACAAAGTCTATCACACTGGGATCAGGAAACCACAAGCTTTCCTTGTATGTTAGGTTCTGAGAGTACCCTAAATTTGTACCCTTTTCTGTTGCTAAAAGAGGAAAATAACCTTTGTCCATATATAAATACACTATCAGAATGGAGTCTGAACTCTATGACAGTAACTTCTAGAAGACTGACCAGAGAGCAAATACATGTTATGCCAATGAACACGTCTCCTCATAGGAAGCATATGTCTGGCTGTAAAGTCTTCAGACATCAGACTACAAACTGTTGGCCAAAGTCGATTTTTCTGACAGGAACCAGTAAGGATACTCATCAGTCCGGCCTGGCTGCCCTTCATCCCTTAAGAGATGAAATTTGATGTGTACATCAAGAAGCCTGAACTCATCACTGGCTAGTCTGAAGCAGTTCCTCCCCTAGGTGAGCTCAGGCTGGCCAAAATGGAGTCAGGTTGCCAGAATGGAGTCAAGTTCACGAAGTGTTCAGTTGCTCAGTCATGTCCAACTCTTTGCAACTCCATGGACTGCAGCACTGCAGGCCTCCTTGTCCATCACCAACTCCCGGAGCTTGCTCAAACTCATGTCCATTGAGTCAGTGATGCCATCCACCCATCTCATCCTCTGTCGTCACCTTCTCCTCCTGCCTTCAATCTTTCCCAGCATCAGGGTCTTTTCAAATGAGTCAGTTCTTCGCATCAGGTGGCCAAGGTACTGGAGTTTTAGCTCCAGCATCAGTCCTTCCAATTCAGGACTGATTTCCTTTAGGATGGACTGGTTGGATCTCCTAGCTGTCCAAGGGACTCTCAAGAATCTTCTCCAATACCATAGTTCAAAAGCATAAATTCTTCCGCACTCAGCTTTCTTTATAATCCAACTCTCACATGCATACATGACTACTGGAAAAATCATGGCTTTGACTAGATGGACCTTTGTTGGCAAAGTAATGTCTCTGCTTTTTAATATGCTGTCTAGCTTGGTCGTAGCTTTTCTTCCAAGGAGCAAGCATCTTCTAATTTCATGGCTACAGTCACCATCTGCAGTGATTTGGGAGCCCCAAAAAATAAAGTCTGTCACTGTTTCCATTGTTTCCCCATCTATTTGCCATGAAGTGATGGGACCGGATGCCATGATCTTAGTTTTCGGAATGTTGAGTTTTAAGCCAACTTTTTCACTCTCCTCTTTCACTTTCATACAAAGTGTTAGTGCTTTTAAAAGTGAAGACTGTTTTCCTTGCCCATGTGAGGGTAAGGACTAAGGTATGGCTAATTCAAAGGTAGCTATTTCATTACATACATGTCTGTAAGAGTTACACATTCTTTAGAAAAGAGTTAGCACATCAGGGACTTTGACAAGAATGAACATCTTGGTGGTACATTTGCAGTTCAAGGGATCAGGATGCCCCAAAACTAACAATTCTGTTTTATCTCTGTGAAGCAACAAAGCACTTGCAAGTATCTCAGATGTCTTAGAAACTAAATATGTAGATCAAAATTCTTAAGCAAAAAATATGAGATGGCCACACTTGCCTCCTGAAAGTTCCTGTCTGTCCTCAATTAAGAGTAACTCAAGTTTCCAGCTGAGACCCAAGACATGGGAGAAAAAACTTTGAGTTCTATACCTTTAACAGTACTAAGTTAATATAGTTTTTATCCCAAAGGAAATCTGAGCTTTCTAAGACTGTTACCTTAAAACTGTCATTTGTATAAAAGCGAACAAACTGTACAACAAATTGTAAAATGATGTTCAAAGGTTTCAAATTGACATAGATTCCTTTCCAAGCAACCAACTTGAAAATGTAATGTCTTTAGGGCTTCTCTGGTGGCTCAGTGGTAAAGAATTCACCTACCAATGCAGCGGACATGGGTTCAAGCCCTGATCTGGGAAGATCCCACATG
Source organism: Bos javanicus (assembly GCF_032452875.1). Classification (NCBI taxonomy): domain Eukaryota; kingdom Metazoa; phylum Chordata; class Mammalia; order Artiodactyla; family Bovidae; genus Bos; species Bos javanicus. Next base: position 30,017,061 of record NC_083878.1, on the reverse strand, counting down.
GGGTGGAGCAACCAAACCCGTGCACAACTGCTGAGCCTGTACACTAGAACCTGCCTGGGAGCTGCAACTGCTGAAACCCGAGTGCCCTGAGCCCATGCTCTGCACAGGAGAAGCCACAGCAATGAGAAGCCGGCACACAGTGCAACCGGAGGGGCCCGTGCTTGCCACAACTAAAGCAAAGCCTTCACAGCAATGGTAGCACAGCCAGAAGTAAATAAACAAAGAATTTTTAAATTTTAATGTCTTTAAATGTATTTGAAAAGCAAATAAATGTGCATCCTCACTAGAGGAAGAAACACATAAAAAGCTAATTACAATCATCAGATCTGTAAAGCTAAAATGCCATCATAAACTGAATTGTTTAAAAACAAAATTGTTTTTTTAACATCACCTCACCCTCAACATAAACTTATACTTTCAGAATCTTATGTATAACTTAACTCTGCTGTTAAGAATTGGGCCGGGTGGGGGAGGCACGGGCAGAATGCATTCCCTGGTGGTCCAGTGGTTAGGACACAAAGCCTTCACTACCTGGAGCAACCAAAAAAAGAAAGCAGAAGTACACTCTAAATGCTAAGACTAAAAATACAGTTAAAAAAAAATGGATAGTTTCCCCAATGTTAAAAGGCTTTTCAGAAAAAAATTCTTTTTAATCTACTGACTTTCTATGTGCAAATGAATTCTTTAAAGTTAATTTAAAATTCTGATCTCTAGTAGTTGTGCAGTCTCCACAAAATATCAAAATAAAAGGAACATAAATTTTAATCCATGCAAATATTCAGACTTTTACCAATACTAATACCTATTTTAAAATATCTAACTATAACTTAAGCATGGGATCACAGTGGAATGTACTATAATTTGAATATCTGCTATTTTTCATACATTGATCCTTAAAGAGCCAGAGGACTTTATAAAATCAGAGATGGATACAAAGCCAGAGATGGCTCTACTTGAAACTTTATTTAACAGTCGTATTCAGACTTCACTGTATTTTAACATTTGGCTCCGTTTCCTGACAATCTTAATACCTTTCTCTTTTCAGATAACTAGGGCTGTGTTAAATATTAACAAGGATCATCAAACCCCATGCAATGCAAATCCAATTTGAAAATATCTAGGCCAAAAAGTCACTTTACAATGTAGAATGGTTCTTCTTGGAGCCCAATGTGAAATCCCAAAATAAATACAGGAATTAGCCTATAAATTAGCCTACTGTCGGGAGCTGTGTTAGGCATTACTGACAAAATGGAGGCACGGCCCCAACTCCTTCTCCTTGTCCCGAAAGCACGGACCCGGGATGAAGGAGTTAGGCCTTGTGATTCTGACTTGTTTTTTCCTCTCCTCGGCTGAGTTGACTGAAAAGAACATTAAGGTGCTTACTGTTCTTGAGAGGAGCATAAGAAGGCACAAAGCCTTCTGCAGCTGTGCTCAGAGAATAATTCATAAAGTTAATCATTGACATTCAAGGTTCCAGGATGAGCACATAGGCTGCAGCTTGAGGCCATGGGAGGAACTGCTATCTGAAACCTATTTGTGAGGGAAATGTTTATGGCAAAGGAATTTACTGAATTTAGGGCTTAGGAATAATTAAGATAGTTAGAAGCTAAAGATTTAAGGAATGTTGTAATGTTAGCATATTTTACTACAGCTGATAGAAATAAGGCATTTTGGAGATATTAGTGGTTAGAAGCCTTTTTAGAGAAAGTGAGCTCAGGATACTAAGGGCAAACAGGATTTAGAAAGATAAGAAATAAACTGAGGAATGTGGTATGCAGCCCAGACATTAGCATGAGTTACAGTGTATTCACAAGGACACATGAGAAGTAGATAAGAGAATCTATGAGGCAGGAACTCCTTCTGAGGGGCAACAATGATTTATGGAGACAACAAATCTGGGTCAGTGGGAACTGAAAATGTCAAACCTCTGACCTAATGCTTTTATAAAAGTATAAAAGAGAATCTTAAGCTTGAAATAAATATGCAGACCAAGAAATATGAATGAGAGGCTCCATCAATACTCGCAGACACTCCTTCAGGCTGATTCCCTGGCTGCTGGAGCTGGACTCTGGCAGCCTACTTTATAAATATGATTCGACTATGATTTTACAAGCGGTTTTTGTTTTCTGGCTGTGCCACACACCTTTGTGGGATTTTAGTCACCCGAGAAAGGACCAAACCGGGCCCTTGGCAGTGAGAGTGTGGAGTCCTGACCACTGGACCACCTGGGAATTCCCTTGTTTTTAAAATGAAAATGTATCTCAAATGTTTGATATTCTTGGGATTTTTAAAGACAGCTTTAAAAAGGTAAGAGGAAAGGTGACAGCTCAGAAAAACAAGTGTAAAACATACAACTAAAACACAACTTCACACCACTAAAAATAAGAAATTACTTAATAAAGCTAAATATATACGAACAATCTTACACTTTTGCTTTAAAAAATGCCATTATTTTTGCTCCCTCTTCAGCCCATTACCTTGGTGTCGATTATTACTTGTGCCCCAAATTTATAAGCAACATTTCTGTCTACTTTTTAAAACAGAATCAGTAGATACAAAAGCAATGCTAGAATTTGCTCCTATAAACAATAAACTTAGACTGGCTATGTGTAAAAAAAATGTGTGTATATAAACACAAGTTTCACAAAGGTGAACATACTCTCAAGCCAACTATCAGTGTTTGTATCTACTTCTCAACGTAGAATATTAGAGTAGAATTCCCCTACCCTCAAATAGCTAATGAGAAAACAGAAGTAACCAGAGAAATTATTACCAAGGGCTCCCATCACACCTACCCACCTACCCATCTACCTGCACCTCTCTGCCCCTCACCTGGCTTTCCTTCCTTCGGCTTGGATAACTATGGCCATCTATCACTTATGCGTGAGGTCTAGGACAACCATATAAATTATCATCCAAACTGGCCTCTAAAACTATTTCCTAAATATTATTAGAAAAGAAGCCTATAAAAAAACTAAAACCAGGGCTCTTTGGAAAGCAGCTCAAGGAGCAGGGACAACTGATAATCGTCATCAGAATGAAAGTTCTGAGATAATGTTATAAGTTATAAACGCCAGCTTAAAAGAGGCTCCTGCTGGCCAAATTAGTGTAACAAGTTCAGCACCTTTTTAGTTATATCGATTAAATAAAATTAAGTCTGTGAAACCAAGTCCACCATGATACTTTTTTAAAAGCCTGAATTCTTTTCTTACAAAAACTAATATCATTACATTAAGTGTGATATTATTTAGAATATATTACTATAAATAGATTTAACTGTATGAAAAGTAGAAGGAAAGGCACCTACAACTAGGGCAGATTGTTACCTTTAACTAAAGGCTCTTAGGGGAAAAAAAAAAAACCTTGTCACGGTCTGACGCACCACTCCTATAAATGAATACAAGGCACACATTTAAAATTTTTTACTGTCCTCATTTCTCATAATCAACAGATAATTATTGAGATTGCAAAAAATAAACCAGCTAAGATTTGCTTTAAAAATCCAGATTAAAAAAAAAAATAAAATTAAAAAAAAAAATCCAGATTTAGGTAGTCAGAAGCCTTCCTCACAGCTCTTTCAATTGTCTTAATAAGCTAGAGGGGACTTCCCTAGTGGGCCAGTGGTTGAAATTTCACCTTCTGATGCAGGGGGTGTGGTTTCCATCCCTGGTCTGGGAGCTAAGATCCCACAGCCTCCTGGCCAAAATACCAAAACAAAACAGAAGCAATATTGCAACAAATTCAATAACAACTTAAATTTTTTTTTAAAAGGCTACAGAAGAAATGAAGTACTGAGAAGCAGGCCCAGAGTGCATAGACATACATCCTGCAGCCATTTACTCAAAGTGATGTCACCTCAACTGCTTCCTCTTTCTCAACCCAGGTGAAAAAAAGACTTTTGCATCACACCTGACAAAGACACTAGGGGAAGGAAAGAAAAAAAGACAAAACACGTTAACACTGGTGCACAAGAGGAAACTGAATGACAAATGACCACTGAAAGATGCTCAACTTCTTCCAACTGACCCCTAGGAAAAGTCCAAACGTTTTTGTAGCCCATAGCAGAGACTGGATCTCCTCATACCTAAGGCTCCAGCCTCCTGTCTTCATTCTCAATTGGCAGGACCCTCCTCTTCCTGCACCAGCTTCCTAAAACCCCCTCACCTCTACAGCAGCTGAGCTAACCTCTATTTACCTATCCTCTGGTCTCAGCCTTAGAGCTGAAAGCCTACCCAGACCCATACATACCCCATCCTCCCCCCAAAGTGAACAGAGCTCACCGGCTCTGCTCCTGCTCTAAAACTGCCTTTTTGCTTGTCCTATTCACTCTTGTATACGGGTTCCACAACACCCAATACTGTGCCTGCCAGAGGAGGTATGTTAACATTTATTAAGTGAAGGCCAAATCTATCTAATGAATGGAGAGCTCTTTAGAAACCTAGAATCAAATGCCAATTTTTCCTGAATACCCTGAAAGCAGTCCTATAGACCTAGTAGGTGGTCAAGTGTAAACAATATTATTCTTTTATAAGTCTTTTATGAGTTTCTAAAATTCAGACCTAAAAAAAAAAAAAAAAAAAAAAACTGCATATGCTATTCAAAATATAAAGCACAACCATACAACAAATAATTCCATTCATTTAGAATGGATGCAGGAAGAATCAATTCAAGTTTAGATGAACGTTAATGCTTTGTACATCTCTTACCATGCATCCATTACAGAGGATGCCCATGTAGGGAAGGAAAAAAATTATTTCGGAAAAATATTTAATTTTCACTGGAGTATAATTGATTTACAATGTTGTGTTAGTTTGTGGTGTACAGCTAAGTGAATCAGCTATACTTATACATATAACCCTTTTTTAGATTTCCTTCCCATTTAGGTCACCACAGAGCACTGAGTAGAGTTCCCTGAGTTATACAGGAGGTTCTCATTAGTTATGTATTTTATGCATAGTATCAATAGTGTACATACACATCAATCCCAATCTCGCAATTCATCCCACCCCCAGGGAAAGTATTTTTCCGTCTACCCATCTGAGTTCTTGGCTGAGAAAGGGAACCTGAGTAACACTCCTGGAGATGGCCCACGTTACCACCTTAAACCTCTGTCTTCAGCTATAGACAAAGGAAAGATAGGGGGCCGGGGAGGGAGACCAGGGAGGTTACCAAGAAAAGAATAAAAAACAAGGCTATGTTTGTTATTAAGATTTCAATTCAGTGCCTATGGAATCTCCCTTTTCTTCTTTGTACAGAGAGGCAGGCATCCTTACAAATGGAGATTTCCCTTTTAAATGTAAATTTCCCTTACAGAAGAATAACTTCTAGTGTTCTCAAAGCTTCTCCCATATCTTCCCCTTCTCAAAAAATACTCAGCTCAAAATAACCTCTATGCCAAAGACACATTCTGGGGTGGCAAATCCTGCCACTTGTCGGGCAACTACATAAACTTCCTGAGAGGGTCGCTTGGAGGAAGGTAACACTAATTACAGCCGCACTTTGAAAAATCTGTGGGACGCCTAAAACGCAAGGCATTCGAAATCAACTACTCAGCTCTCTGATCTTGAATGTGTGCTTTTTTTTTTTTTTTTTTTGTACCACTATTTCACCCTTTCAGACGGCTGCCATTACACTTTATGCCTAATGCAATACACGGGATACAGTAAGTGCGAGCTTTTCAAAATGTCGCCCGCTACTTCAACAAAGGCCAGCCAAACCCTGAAACACCACCAAACTGCCTAGGAGAGGAAGGCACCGCCGGGCAAGCTTCCCCTTTATCACGTTCGTATCCCTCTCCCAGAGCCCTATCAAGGCCTTTGGGGGCTCTCAATTCAGGAAAAAATTACAGTCCCACATCCTCCCCTGAAATCCCCAACAAAAGATGCACTATTTCGGGGAGTGCTTTCGGTCTAGTGGTTAGGATTCCGCGCTGTCACTGCCATGGCCCAAGTTCAATCCCTAGTCCCCGAACTTAGATCCCGAGAGCTTTCCTGGTGAGGCAAAAAAAAAAAAAAGACGCACTATTTCTTAAACTAATATTATTTTCAACTCGCATAATACTTCAGGTGTCAAAATTAACATTCAGCTTTCCATCTGTTTTGATGCATATGCAATCTATCTACACGTTGACCCAGCTTGGTCCCTGCACTTTCTGCTCCCCGCCCCTGCAATCCTAACTCGGACCAATCAGGCCACTTGGTTTACCAGCTGACACACCCCCGCGCTCTAAACTTGCGGTCCACTCCCCAGTGTTAGTCGCTCAGTAGAGCCTAGACTTTTTGCAACTCCAAGGACTGTAGCCCACCAGGCTCCTCTGTCCATGGAATTCTCCAGGCAAGAATAATGGAGTGGGTATCCATTCGCTTCTCCAGGGGATCTTCCCGATTCAAGGATCGACCCGGGGTCTCCCGCATTGCCGGCAGATTCTTCACCGTCTGAGCCGCCAGGGAGGCCCCAAGATTCCTACAGAAAGTAACACTCACCCACCCCAAGAGCCTACACAGCCACCCCGCCAGAGGCTTCGCATCCGAGGCTCTAATCCAAACACCGAGGGTGTTCCTCGAGCAACTAGCGGGCTCGAAATGGACCATCCCGGCTCTGATGGGGGAACATCCTCCGGATATCCCACTCGAAGCACGCCGCGCCCCGACAACCTGCTGGTTCCCGGCGTCCATCCCTGCCGCGGGCATTCCTCCTTCCTGCCACCCCTCCCCCGCCCGGGGCAGGCGCCACCCCTCCCTCGCCCAGAGGGCGCACCGCGCGCAGCGCAGGCCAGCTCTTTTCTTTTCCCGCCCCACCCCCCAGTACTCCCTTCTCCCCTTTCTCCTTCCTACTCCAAGCACCTTCCACTCCTCCTCCCGCACCTGGCGGACTTCTCCTCCTCCACCTCTGAACTAAGTGCGTCCTCCCCTCCCTGCCAACCCCCTCTCCTTGCACGGCCGATTTCCTCACACCCTGTTTACAAGCTACACCCCCAATTCTCCCTGCAGCCCCACCTCCTCCGAGCCCAGGGCTTGGACGCGCAACCCTAACCCAGCGAGGCCACCTCCCTGCACCCCCCCTACGCCGCTACCTGGCGGGGACCGCAGGGGATGCCGACTTCCGCAGCCCTCCGTTGAGGTTCCTGGCCTCGGCCCGCGACGTGGTACCCGCTGGGGGCTCAGGCCCGGCCTCGTTCCAGGCCGCATCCCCGCCTGGGGAAGGGGAGGCCCCGGTGGCAGCGGCGGCGGCGCTGCTTCCACTTGAGGCTCTGACGGGGGCTTTGTTGGCATTATTCACGGCTGGAGACTTAGGGAAGAAGCTAAACAGCGTGCTCTGTCGCGACATAGCCACAGAGGCCGAGGCTCAACCGCTCTGTCGGACAGAGCCACTAGAGGCAAGGCAGCTACCGCGCGGGGCCTACTGGCGGGAAATCTGGGGGGAGGTGCGCTCCGCGGGAGGAACTCTGGCCCCAGCGGCCAATCGGCAGGCGTCTGGGCGTGCGCGGGCGGCGTCACTGGCGGCGCCACTGGCGGCGCGCGTCCGACCCCGCCCCCTCGGGCGCCAAGAGACGTGGGGAGGGGCGGGGTCACCCCGCCGCTGCGCGGGGCAGTAGCCCGTGGTGCTGCCAGCCGCTCGCGACTAGGCGGGTACCGCTCGGGGCTGGATAGGACTGGAAACCTCGACCCACATAGAACCTGGCGCGGCTGCGGGGCTCCTCACCTCGGAAAGACGTTGGTCTTTGAAAGGGAATCTAGAGTCACCGGAGCTGCGATCACGTAGGGGCCGGTGTGTGCAGAGCGCGTGCACCGCCTAGACAGTACAAGGAGGGTAAGCCCAACGGTCACGGAAAGACCCCCTGCGGAGAAACGCCTGCCAGCGCCTGCGTGAAAATCCTGCGGTTAGATTCCATACCCAAAGAACCGGGGGGGGGAGATCCAGACTTCCAGACTTAAATCAGCAGATCAAGTCTTCTGTTCACTTTCTATTCGCAAAGCATTGCATATAGTAGGTACTTGAATTTTACAATTGAATGCTAAGTGGCAGGTCCTGTAAGAGTTTATGGTGTATTACCACTTACACAGCTTTCCTCTTACGGGCAGCAATCAAATCCAATCATTTTATATAGATTAATTAAATCCTCTCTGTAACCTGTGAGTTAAATACTTCTGGTCCAGTGTTCCTTATCTGAACTCTTGGGCCAGGTGTCTGAAAATGCAGGATTTTTCCTATTTTAGAAAAGTCACAAGGTGTGAGTAAATTCCTATTCTCCAAATTAAAGAAAGAAATTGGAAGACTGACAGGTTTTTGGCCCTAATCCCAGGCCCTGAATAAGTAACTATGGAATCCAGAATCCCAGAAACCAGCCCCAACCAGCAACAGCTGTGCTTTGGTACAAACACATGAAGATCCCCTCGTTGCTTTGTTCAGGAATCTGTTCTGCCCTGCAGTACTCCTTGCTAGGCATATAATAAAGTCAGTTTTGTTTCAGAAGTAGTGTTTGGAATAATCCTTATCCCTCCATAAGGATAATACAGGACACCCTCAGAGAATCTTGAGGCAATACCCTGAAGTCAAATACAATATTCCTTCAGCTGAAGGACTTCCCTGGTGGTCCAGGGGCTAAGACTCTGCGCTTGTAAGGCAGGGGAATGGGTTCAATCCCCGGTTAGGGAACTAGATCCCACCTGCTGCACCTAAGAGTTCATGCTCTGCACCTAAAAGATCCCACATGTCACAGCTAAGATCTGGTGCAGCCAAAATAAGTAAATATTAATATATACATATTCCTTCAGGAGAACATATGCATATTCACACTAAGTGGGATAAATACAGACTAAAAATAGCCTCAGTTTAGCTCAGGTCAAAATCTGCTACCAAATGAGTTTGCCACAAAACATTTTTCAGAACTTTTTGGATTTTAGAATCGCAAGTTGGGAATTGTTGTTTACTCCCTAAGTCATGTGTGACTTTCCAACCCCATGAACTGCTACATGCCGCACTTCACTGTCTCCAGGAGTTTGCTTAAACTCATGTCTATTGAGTTGGTGATACAGCACCACCACCTCATCCTCATCCCTTCTCTTCCTCCCTTCAATCTTTCCCAGCATCAGTCTTTTCCAGTGAGTCAGCTCTTCACATCAGGTGGCCAAAGTATTGGAGCTTCAGGATCCATCCTTCCAGTGAATATTAAAGCTTAATTTGCTTCAGGATTGACAAGTTTGATCTCCTTGAAGTCCAAGGGACTCTCAAGAGTCTTCTCCAGGACCACAGTTCAAAAGCATCAATTCTTCAGTGCTCAGCCTTCTTTATGGTCCAACTCTCATCTATATATGACTACTGTAGAAAAACATAGTTTTTCACTATACGGACCTTTGTCAGCAAAGGGATGTCTCTGCTTTTTAATATGCTAAGTTGGTCATAGCTTTTCTTCCAAGGAGCAAGCGTCTTTTAATTTCATGGCTGCAGTCACCATCTGCAGTGATTTTGGAGCCCAAGAAAATAAAGTCTCTCACTGTTTCCATTGTTTCCCCATCTGTTTGCCATGAAGTGATGGGACTCGGTGCCCTGATCTTAGTTTTTTCAGTGTTGAGTTTTAAGCCAGCTTTTTCGCTCTCTTTCACTCTCATCAAGAGTCTTCTTTGCTTTCTGCCATTAAAGTGGTGTCATCTGCATATCTGAGGTCATTTATATTTCTCCTGTCAATCTTGATGCCGGCTTATGAGTCATCCAGCCCAACATTTTGCATGATATACTCTGCATATAAGTTAAATAAGCAGGTTGACAGTATATAGCCTTGACATATACTCCTTTCCCAATTTTGAAGCAATCAGTTGTTCAATGTAAGTTTTGAACTGTTGCTTCTTGTCCTACATACGGTTTTCTCAGGAGACAGGAAAAGTGATCTTGTATTCCTATCTCTTTAAGAATTTTCCACAGTTTGTTGTGACCCCCACAGTCAAACGCTTTAGCATAGTAGGGATTGTGAACTTGTATTATGTCTCCATTTTATGGCTGAAGAAACTTAGGGACAGATGGATTAGATGGCCCAAGACCAAATAGCCAGAAAAGGGTAGAGTAGGAATTTTAATTCTAGAAAGAGTTTCTGGAGTCCTGTTTTATTAATAGGGGCTTCCCCAATGACTCAGTGGGTAAAGAATCTGCCTGCAATGCAGAAGATGCAGGAGACACAGGTTCTATCCTTAAGTCAGGAAGGTCCCCTGGAGGAGGAAATGGCAATCCACTCCAGTATTCTTGCCTGAAAAATCTCATAGACAGAGGAGTCTGACAGGTTACAGTCCAAAGTGTTGCAAAGGGTCAGACACGACTGATCACAATTGGCTTGGTTATTAATAGAGATGTTGTATTGCCTTCAGTTTAACATCATTTTCTATTTTATTTCATCCTCACAACAACCTTATATTAGATTGAACTATATAAAATTGTTAATATTCAACCTTTTTTTTCTTTTTTGGCTGTATCATGCACTGTTTGTGGAATCTTAGTTACCCCACCAAGAATTGAACCCCAGGCCCTCAGCAGTGAGATCATGAAATCCTAACTACTGGACCATCAGGGGATTCCATATGCAACTTTTTTCAAAGTATAAAAATTCTTCAACTTAATATTATTCTTGTTTTATAAAAAGGAAATGTAGGCTCAGAAGAATGAGCCAGTTAGTTATAGGACAGAAATTAAGAGCCAGTGCTTGGGTTAAATCAAGACCTGGCCTCTGACCCTCACCCACCAGCCAGGTAACAGTGATTTTACTTCTCTGAACTTGTTTCCTCATCACTAATAAGAACAATAATAACTATGGGTCAAAATTTGGAGGCAGTTAGATGCCTCCCACAAGAGGTAAACAAGAAGTCACACATCACCAAACACACAGTCCCTTGGTAGGTGAAGTCACTCAGCCTTCTCCACACAGAAAATGCACACTGTGTGTAGAAACAAATGAAGAACGCCCAAATAAGAACAAACAGAACCAGCTACTAATTCAGAACTTGCTACCACCACTTGCATCTGGACAAGACTCACAGGCAGGCAGAGGAATAGGCAAGCTTCATAGTGAAAAAGAGAAGGTATGGTGTGCTGTGATAGGAGGGAGCAGCCGTGGGATAGCTGGAGGTGGGCTAGCCAGAAGTAGAGCATCCTCTTCAACTGGCTTGGGGAGCATGTTTAGCTTTCTTTGATTGGAGAGTGAAAAAGTTGGCTTAAAACTCAACATTCAGAAAACTAAGATCATGGCATCTGGTCTCATCACTTCATGGCAAATAGATGGGGAAACAATGGAAACAGTGACAGACTTTTATTTTGGAGGGCTCCAAAATCACTGCAGATGGTGACTGCATGAAATTGAAAGATGCTTGCTCCTTGGAAGAAAAGCTATGACCAACCAGACATTACTTTGCCAACAAAGGTCTGTCTAGTCAAAGCTATGGTTTTTCTAGTGGTCATGTGTATGGATTGTGAGAGTTGGACTACAGAGAAAGCTAAACGCTGAAGAATTGATGGTTTTGAACTGTTGTGTTGGAGAAGATTCTTGAGAGTCCCTTGGACAGCTAGGAGATCCAACCAGCCCATTCTGAAAGAGATCAGCCCTGGGATTTCTTTGGAAGGAATGATGGTAAAGCTGAAACTCCAGTACTTTGGCCACCTCATGCGAAGAGTTCACTCATTGGAAAAGACTCTGATGCTGGGAGGGATTGGGGGCAGGAGGAGAAGGGGACGACAGAGGATGAAATGGTTGGATGGCATCACTGAATCAGTGGACTTGAGTTTGAGTAAACTCTGGGAGTTGGTGATGGACAGGGAGGTCTGGCATGCTTCAGTCCATGGGGTCATAAAGAGTTGGACACGACTGAGCAACTGAACTGAACTGAACTGATTGATCCTGAGTTGGAAGTGGGGATAAAAAATATACAGCAGCTGACCAGGTCCTCAGAATTCCGAGGCAATTACTGCAGAGTTCTTTGTTTTCTGGACTGGTTGCTGCAAAAATTGGGATTTGACTTCCATCTGTAGCAAGCAACTCAGGAAGTCAAGCGTAGCTGCAATGGGGAGCTAAACAACAACCCCTGTAGCAATGCCTTTGAGTTGCTGCCAAGTGCAAATAATGGTGGCTGACTCCTTGCAAGCTCTGAGTAAATAGCTTTTGCTTGTTCTCATTTCAGTGGTCTTAACTATTTCCACATGTCTGACAGCACAGCCTTCCAGCAGAAGTCAACAGCCTCTAAGTGAAAAGCAAACACAGTGAGTTCGGGAATAGCAAGGTGGCCCAAATGGTTGGAGGAGGATAAATTGGGAGGAGCAGTAGGATATGAGGTCAGAGAAGAAAGACAAGGGCAGATTATCCCTGCCCTTATAAGACTTGTGGCTTTGACTCTGAGTGAGCTGGGAAGCCATTGTGGGTTTTGAGTAGAAGAATGACCTGATCAGACACAAACTGCTAGATTCAGAAAAGACTGTATTTAATAAACAGTAATCTAATTGAGCTATATTGTTCTCTACAGAAGAAAGACTGTGGAAATAGGAAACATAAAGTCTAGTGGAAGAAAGAGCCAGAAGAGCAGGAATCAGGGGTGTTTATATCCAAAATTCTGGACACATTTCCTCTAAGATGACTCATGAATAGGGGAGGGTGAAATAGCCCTTAAGAGTTAATCATGTGTGCTCTGCACCTGTTCTCCCCACTCACATGCCACCTCCTTCATCTAAGTTCTTCCTTTGTACTGGGCACTGATGATGGCACAGCAGATACAGCCATAAACCAGACAGACACATCCAGAGGAGATGAGATTGCTGTAGGGAAGCAAAATTTTTTACCCCAAAATATACCTCTTTCACATGAGGATTAATTTAGGCTGATTATTTTTAAGAAACAGAAGATCTTCTTGTTACCTCCCCCTTAACTGCCTAAAAGAATTTAGATAAAAGGCCTATTCCTGGAATAGGGCTATTATGAGAAACGTCAGCAAAGAATATAGGCTAGGTGTGAAACAGGAGAGAAGGGGGCAGGACACAATTTTGAAAGAATGACATAGCCCAAGGACACAACATAGACCAATTAAATGGGTCCAAGATGGCAGACAAGACAGTTCCAAGGCACCATCAAAGACCGAAAGGTGGGCGGGGGCCCAATTCCAGGAAATCTCCACCCCTTTCCCAAAACAGCTGGAATAATCTCCCACTCATTAGCTTATGAAGTTACCCAGCCTATAAAAACTAACCACCCCACATTTGGAGGCCACTGCACTCGCCCTCTGTGTTGGCCCACACTCTGTCTGTGGAGTGTGTTTCTCTCTGAATAAATCCACTTCTTAGCCTATCACTTTATCTATCACTGAATTCTTTCTACAATGAGACATCAAGAACCTGAGCTTCATTACTGTAGGTTTGCACTGAGTTCAAGTCCTAGCCATGTAGGTTCACGTCCTCAGTTCAGTTCAGTCACTCAGTCGTGTCTGACTCCTTGTGACCCCATGGACTGCAGCACACCAGGCTTCCCTGTCCATCAACAACTCCCTGAGCTCGCTCAAATTCATGTCCATTGAGTTGGTGATGCCATCCAACAATCTCATCCTCTGTCATCCCTTCCTCCTGCTGTCTTCAATCTTTCCCAACATCAGGGTCTTTTCAATGAGTCACTTCTTTGCATCAGGTGGCCAAAGTATTGAAGTTTCAGTTTCAGCGTCAGTCCTTCCAATGAATATTCAGGACTGATTTCCTTTAGGATGGACTGGTTTTATCTCCTTGCAGTCCAAGGGACTCTCAAGAGTCTTCTCCAACACCACAGTTCAAAACCATCAGTTCTTTGGTGCTCAGCTTTCTTTATAGTCCAACTCTCACATCCATACATGACTAGTGGAAAAACCATAGCTTTGACCAGACAAACCTTTGTTGGCAAAGTAATGTCTCTATGTTTTAATATGCTGTCTAGGTTGGTCATAGCTTTTCTTCCAAGGAGCAAGCATCTTTTAATTTCATGGCTGCAGTCACCATCTGCAGTGATTTTGAAGCCCCCAAAAATAAAGTCTGTCACTGTTTCTGTTGTTTCCCCATCTATTTGCCATGAAGTGATGAGACCAGATGCCATGATCTTAGTTTTCTAAATGTTGAGCTTTAAGCCAGCTTTTTCACTCTCCTCTTTCACTTTCATCAAGAGGTTCTTTAGTTTCTCTTCACCTTCTGCCATAAGGGTGGTGTCATCTGTATATCAGAGGTTATTTATATTTCTCCTGGCAACCTTGATTCCAGCTTGTGCTTCATCCAGCCTGACATTTCCCATGATGTACTCTTGCATTTAAGTTAAATAAGCAGGGTGACGATATACAGCCTTGATGCACTTCTTTACCAATTTGGAACCAGTCCGTTGTTCCATGTCTGGTTCTAACTGTTGCTTCTTGACCAGCATACAGATTTCTCAGGAGGCAGGTAAGGTGGTCTGGTATTCCCATCTCTTTAGGAATTTTCCACAGTTTGTTGTGATCCACACAATCAAAAGCTTTGGCATAATCAATAAGGCAGAAGTAGATGTTTTTCTGGAACTCTCTTGCTTTTTGATGATCCAGTGGATGTTGACAATTTGATCTCTGGTTCCTCTACCTTTTCTAAATCCAGTTTGAACATCTGGAAGTTCACAGTTCATGTACTGTTGAAGCCTGGCTTAGAGAATTTTGAACATTACTTTGCTAGCGTCTGAGGTGAGTGCAATTGTGTGGTAGTTTGTGCATTCTTTGGTATTGCCCTTCTTTGGGATTAGACTGAAAAATGACCTTTTCCAGTCCTGTGGCCACTGCTGAGTTTCCCAGATTTGCTGGCATATTGAGTGCAGCACTTTCACAGCAACATCTTTTAGGATTTGAAGTAGCTCAACTGGAATTCCATCACCTCTACCAGCTTTGTTCGTAGTGATGCTTCCCTAAAGGCCCACTTGACTTCACATTCCAGGATTTCTGGCTCTGGGTAAGTGATCACACTGTTGTGGTTATCTGGGTTATGAAGATCTTTTTTGTTTTTGTTTGTTTTTTTTTATGAAGATTTTTTTTGTGTAGTTTTTCTGTGTATTCTTGCCACTACTTCTTAATATCTTCTGCTTCTGTTAGGATGATACCATTTCTACATTCCTTTGAAGAAAGTAGGGAAAACCGCTAGACCATTCATGTATGAGCTAAATCAAATCCCTTATGATTATACAGTGGATTCATGGGATTAGATCTGATAGAGTGCCTGAAGAACTATGGATGGAGGTTTGTGACAATGTACAGGAGGTGGTGATCAAGACCATCCCCAAGAGAAAGAAATGCAAAAAGGCAAAATGGTTGTCTGAGGAGACCTTACAAATAGCTGAGAAAAGAAGAGAAGCTAAAGGCAAAGGAGAAAAGGAAAGATATACCCATTTGAATACAGAGTTCCAAAGAACAGCAAGGAGAGATAAGAAAGCCTTCCTCAGTGGTCAATGCAAAGAAATAGAGGAAAAGAATAGAATGGGAAATACTAGAGATCTCTTCAAGAAAATTAGAGATACCAAGGAAACATTTTATGTAAAGATGGGCTCCATAAAGGACAGAAATGGTTCAAGTCCTTGTCTGAGGTAAATGGTTTTAGGTGTAGTGGGGGGAAACTCAGCAGAGCCTAGAGATTAGAGTCCACTCTGAGTCCCACTCTCTGCTGGGCCCAGTCAATATTTACCAAATATTTGCTTTTCCATCTCCACTTGCATTGCCCTCCTCCCATTTGAAGTCCCCAAACACTACCCCTAACAACCGCTTTTGTTTTTAACTGAACATGGTATTTAAGGTGAAAATTTCTGCCATTTTGGTGAGTTACTCAGTTTTCTGCCTCTCTCCCATGTGTACCTGTTATCAAACTTTTGATTATCTCCCGTTAATCTTACTCACATCAATTTAATTCTTAGACCAGTCAGCACTTAGAAAGGCAGAGGAAAATACCTTCGTGACACTGCCGGGAAAAAAAAAAAGCAGTTATAACATGCCATTCCCAGTGGGCTGTCAACTAAAAGAAGCCCAACATAAGAGTTGCAAAGTAAGTTTTATTTCAGCAAAATGAGGACTGCAGCCCGGGAGACGGCACCTCAGACAGCTCTGAGAAACCCCTCCAAAGAAGTAGTGGACGAAGTTCAATATGTGTGACTTTGGTGAAAGGGGAGTTCAATGCAATCGAGCAATTATTTTACAAAAGGTTTTCTGCTTCACTAGGAGCTGAAGTCAGCACTAAGGGAGGGATTTAGTGCTTTTCTAGATATGAGGAGATGTAAGGATGGGACCATGAAATCAGTTCCTAATGCTCAAAAGTCTCCAAGCCAGGCTTCAACAGTACATGAACCATGAACTTTCACATGTTCAAACTGGATTTAGAAAAGGTAGAGAAACTAGAGATCAAACTGCCAACATCCGTTGGATCATCAATAAAGCAAGAGAGTTCCAGAAAAACATCTACTTCTGCTTTATTGACTATGCCAAAGCCTTTGACTGTGTAGATCACAACAAACTGGAAAATTCTTAAAGAGATGCGAATACCAGACCACCTTACCTGCCTCCTGAGAAATCTGTATGCTGGTCAAGAAGCAACAGTTAGAACCAGACATGGAACAACGGACTGGTTCCAAATTGGTAAAGAAGTGCATCAAGGCTGTATATCGTCACCCTGCTTATTTAACTTATATGCAAGAGTACATCATGGGAAATGTCAGGCTGGATGAAGCACAAGCTGGAATCAAGGTTGCCAGGAGAAATATAAATAACCTCAGATATATAGATGACACCACCCTTATGGCAGAAAGTGAAGAAGAACTAAAGAACCTCTTGATGAAAGTGAAAGAGGAGAGTGAAAAAGCTGGCTTAAAGCTCAACATTTAGAAAACTAAGATCATGGCATCTGGTCTCATCACTTCATGGTAAATAGATGGGGAAACAATAGAAACAGTGACAGACTTTATATTTTTGGGCTCCAAAATCACTGCAGATGGTGACTGCAGCCATGAAATTAAAAGATGCTTGCTCCTTGGAAGAAAAGCTATGACCAACCTAGACAGCATATTAAAACATAGAGACATTACTTTGCCAACAAAGGTTTGTCTGGTCAAAGCTATGGTTTTTCCACTAGTCATGTATGGATGTGAGAGTTGGACTATAAAGAAAGCTGAGCACCAAAGAATTGATGGTTTTGAACTGTGGTGTTGGAGAACACTCTTAAGAGTCTTTTGGACTGCAAGAAGATCAAACCAATCAATCCTAAAGGATATCAGTCCTGAATATTCATTGGAAGAACTGATGCTGAAGCTGAAACTCCAATACTTTGGCCACCTGATGCAAAGAACTGACTCATTGAAAAGACCCTGATGCTGGGAAAAATTGAAGGCGAGAGGAAAAGGGGACAACAGAGGATGAGATTGTTGGATGGCATCACCAACTCAATGGACATGAGTCTGAGTAAGCTCCAGGAGTTGGTGATGGACAGGGAAGCCTGGCCTGCCAGTCCATGGGGTGTCAAAGAGTCGGACACAACTGAGCAACTGAATTGAACAGAAAGACCTGTTCCACCAGTTTCCCTCGAGCACAAAGTGCCCCATTCTCCACCCTGAGCTCCCTTCAGGGTAAGTCGAAGGGCAACAGCTGCAGCAGAACAGGATTCTGTCCCCACAGCGGCAGATGGCAAATGACCTTGGCAAGCACAAATTTGTAGTTGACAAGCCTCATAGATTATGTTAGATCATTTTGATAGGGATTTAGTCTGGTACCATGGTTCCCAAACTGGGAAACACAGCATCCCAGGGAACAAGAGCAATTCCACAGAGTCACCATGGGTATTTTTAAATTTCAAGGGAAATTCAGCAGCACCTGTCAAACACTGTACAGGACTACTAACTTCAGGTGGTTCCCAGTTTCAACATGAAATCATGCTGCGTTGCTTTTAATGATATCACTGGGGAAAAAAAACAACACTTCCTCTACCGTCTTAGGTTCAGTTTGGGTTATCTGCAAATTAAACTGACAAAAGAGATTAGCAAAAGGAAAAGTTTACTTTTGGAAACAATGCGAATACATGCAGAAGTGCTCAGTGGGAAAAGAAAAGACTTCTACAGTGAGGACAAATAGGTTTCTTTAGCAAAGACAAATGGGTTGTTAGGAGGGCAAATAGGAGACAAAAAAGTAGCGACTTAGCACATACACACAAGCATGGTATTCTGAGTAGGTCTCCTGACTCATATCTCTGTGAAACTGTTTTTGGTGTTTTCTGTAATAAAAAGCAAGTACTATGTAGAATGAGCGTTTGTGCTTGGTGCTCAGTTGTGCCTGACTCTTTGCAACCCCATGGAGTGTAGCCTGCCAGGTTCCTCCGTCCGTGGGATTTTCCAGGCAAGAATAGTGGAGTGGGTTAGCATTTCCTCCTCCAGGGGGTCTTCTCCTGCATTGCCATCAGGTTCTTTACTGCTGAGCCATGGGGGATGCCCCTAGGATGCGTGTGATGGTGCCCAAGTCTGATTTTAAAGTTTGAGAAGGTGTGCAGTGCTCAGCCAGCACACACATCTCAATACTATGTATAGGTTATTTAAGAATGAAATTAAAATATTATCTTTCCTTTTAATGTATGTGTATTTCCACCCGCCCCCCCCCACCCCCGCAAACAACTCCTAAATTGTTAGAACATAAATCCTTTTTTCTTTTTTTAAAAATAATTAAAAAACATTTTTTTTGGCTATGCTGGGTCTTCATTGGTGTGCAGGCTTTCTCCAGTTGCAACAAGCGGGGGCCCCTCTCTAGTTGTGGTACTCAGGCTTCTCACTGTGGTGGCTTCTGTCACTGTAGAGCACAGGCTGTAGAGCATCAGGGCTTCAGTCGTTTCAGCGCCCGGTCTCTAAAGCACAGGCTTAATGGTTAATGGCACCATCTTAGCTCTTCCACAGCATGTGGGATCTTCCTGGATCAGGGATAGAACCTGTGTCTCCTGCACTGGAAGGCAGATTCTTTACCACTGAGCCACCAGGGACACCCCATAAATGCTTAGTTGTATGAACATAAAAATATATGGGACTGTTGAGTATGTCTTTTGGCCTAGGAGACTTGGTGCAGAAAGTAGAAGCACCAGGGTTTAGTTTTGATGAACCCCTGTTTAGTGGTTGAAGGTTCTGTTTGCAAACGTCATGTGTTCAAATCCCAGCTGAGTTGCTTGCTGACTACATGCTTTTCTTGGACAAGTTATAATATTTATCATCTCCGTGCCTCAGTTTCTTCATCTGTAAACTGAGAATGATGATAATAGGAGCTAACTCTCAGGGCTGTGGTAAGGATTGAGTGGGATGGCATTGTGAAGCCCTCAGTCCAGTGCCTGCCCCCCACCCCCACCTGGCACACCAGTTAATGGGGTAGAGTTACATAAAGAAAGCTCTGAAGGTTTCCCGAAGAATGCAGTGTTCTGTGTTCCCGCTCCACCCATCCCAGGATCAGGCTGACTGAACAATCCTCCCCTTTGTCTTAGGCCTTGGGAGATAAAGTCAAGTCTGGAAAAAGAAGGGAGGGTTTTATGAGGTCCTCATCCTAGCCCAATCAGCCTGCCAGTGCCAGGTTTTCTTGGCGAGTTGCACAGAAGGAGACTCTAAAGTACAGGAGGAACCAGGGACCAAACAAAGGGAACAAAAGAAAACCTACAGTCCTGTGCTTGCTGGGAGGCTGAAGTTTAGAAAAAATTTACCTGAAGCCATGTTTGGGTGGCTCCGTGGGTAAAGAATCCATCCGCCTTCAAAGCTTTAGACGCAGGAGACAGTTGGTTCCATTGCTTGGTCAGGAAGATCCCCCTGGAGAAGGAAATGGCAACCCAGTCCAGTATTTTTGCCTGGAAATCCTGTGGACAGAGGAGCCTGACAGGCCACAGTCCATGGGGTCACAAAAGAGTCAGACATGACTAAGCAACTGAACACACAAAGCAAAGCAAAGCAAACTACAAAGTCTCCACCTTTTATTACACACATAAAGATGTGACACGGTGTGTCAAAAAACCCCTGATGTAATGTAGTGCACCTGGATTGTTAACTGAAGCTGCTTCTCTATATCAAAGTGAATTAGAAGGTCCAGGTAAGGGGGTGGGGAGCACTGTTTCATTCCTGATGTTGTTGTTCAGTCACTAAGTCATGACCGACTCTTTGATACCCCATGGACTGCAGCAAGGTTCCCTGTCCTCCACTATCTCCCAGAGTTTACTCAAACTCATGTCCATTGAGTCGGTGATGCCATCCAGCCATCTCATCCTCTGCCCTCAGTCTTTCCCAGCATCAGGGTCTTTTCCAATGAGTCAGTTCTCTGCATCAGGTAGCCAAAGTATTGGAACTTCAGCTGCAGCATCAATCCTTCCAGTGAATATTCAGGGTTGATTTCCTTTAGGATTGACTGCTTTGATCTCCTTGCAGTCCAAGGGACTCTCAAGAGTCTTCTCCAACACCACAGTTTCAAAGCATCCATTCTTCATTCATTACTGATGACACAACTTTCAAAAGCAAAGTTTCTGATGGTGTCTGATTTTAGAGGCCAAGATGTCTCAGTGAGTAAGAAAGCAGGAGTCCTCAGGCCATTCTACTGCTGTAACTTGTCCTTGGGAGAAATAAGTCTTTCCTGTTCAGCTCTGTAACTGGCTTTATCTTTATTATCCCAACCAAAAGAATGGCAGGGCACATTTTTAACTTCTCCTGCTTTCTCACTGCTAATTTTTGCTTTCTCAATCTTGAGAATGAGGAGGAGTGGAACTTCATGGCAGCCAGGTAGGAGAAGACAACAGCAGCATCTTTCTTTCCGGCAGCAAGGGGACAAAAACCAAATGTGCCTGTGTATTCCCACCAACACCCTGACAGGTGGCAGAGGCTGAGTGACTGGCTGGGGGAGGCTGGGGCCCTTGACTAACTGGAGAGAGGGGAGGCTGGCGGGAGGCCTTGCACAGCCTGGGGCACTCCCCTGCCCCACCCCAGCATTCCTCTCTCTTGGAAAATCTGCCCTGTTATCTCAAGAATCAGGGGACATTGGGGGGAGGGGAGGGCTAACACAGTCATTTCTCTGGTTCCCAGAGCCATCCTGGGTAGAATCGCCAGATGTTTTTCTAATTACTAGTACAATCCTTTTAGGTTGAATGTGGTCTCAGCTTCTGATCTCCACAGTCTGGCCCCAGTCTCCCTTCCCAGCTGACTGCCATTCCTACCCTCTGCCTTCACTGTCTTGGTGTCATCCTCTCCCCTGAAGCCACACACACCTGGTTTCGATCCCAGTGAAAAGAAAGATAGTGACTCTTTGTGACCCCATGGACTGTAGCCCACCAGGCTCCTCCATCCATTGAATTTTCTAGGCAAGAGTACTGGAGTGGGTTGCCATTTCGTTCTCCAGGGGATCTCCCTGGCCCAGGGATCAAACCCAGGTCTCCCGCATTGCGGGCAGACGCTTTACCGTCTGAGCCACCAGGGAATCCCATGTAATCTCATATACAAATGGCGGAGGCCTGGATAAATTATTTGCCCTGGAGCCCTGATCTCCCAATCTGATAAATGGGGCCAACAAATACCTACCTCATAGGGTTATTGGGAGAATGGAATGAGATGAAGACAGTTACCAAATATATAATTTGTGCCCTATAAATATGTCACTTCACTTTCACGTGCTGTTTCTGCCCCCTGCAAGGCTCTTGCTCACTTTTCCTTCACTGTTCCCAATCCAAATGGAACCAAGCAGAGCCCTGCCCCCTCGCCCAAGTGCAAAGGCCCCTCCATGCTGCCTGCCTCTTGTTTGTACAGAAGCTGAAGTCTCCCAGACCCCCCTCCACCCCACCCCAACCCTTCTACCCCATCACAAAAAGAGCAGGCTCAAGCAGCTAATGATTAGACAGTAGAGTCACAGAAGCCTTCAGTGTCTGATGCATGTTCCTGAGTCATTTTACAGATACTGTAACTGCCCACCAGAGGGAAAAGTTAACTGCATGATGACCAGACTGCAGCCATAGCATTAGCTGCTCCATCTTGAGCAGTACTGAACCTATGGCTACTACTGAATCTATGAACCAATTCCAAGAACCCTTAAGAGAATGGAATTAACACAATTGCTCACAATACTCTATATCTTGTGGGCATCAAAGAAATTATAGCTTGCTCTGTCTGTGTATGTAAGCAGGCAACTAAAATTGTCAGCAAAGAGACACTACTGTCGCATGTTGACATCTTTCGCTCTGTATCAGCATGAAGAACTTAAAGAAGATAGATCTTCACCCCTAGTCCCATAGAAATGGAATAATGCTCTGACAAGTGGGGATTTGTAAGCAGCTTTTGGCAGCGGAGAGCTCTTTGTGGAAAGAGTTCTCTGCAGGGGGCCCCTTTTGTCTTGTCACTTTAGCAAAACTATGCTGTAACTAACCTTCAACCAGGCACTCCCACCCTCTACTCATCTCTGGCCCAAGCAAACATTGCAAATCTTTGATCACACAATCCCTTGCCTAAACACACTGGTTCTTTCCATAGATCAAAGAAGCAGAAATGAAGAATAAGTAATTAACCAATGACCTGATTTCTTAAATTCCCCTTCAGTAATCTCACAAACTGTATAAACAAGATAACATCTAAAGTAAGATCTCGAGGAGTCAACAAGCCTGCATCAGTGGAAGATGGCAATGAGTCTGATCCTGTATTTCCATAATTAACTGAGATTGCTTCCCCCTTTCCCTTTAAAAACTTTCAGGGCTGAGCAGAACCTTGGATTTGGGATGCAAAATCTTTGGATTTTAGGATCCATCTTTCCCCCCAGAATGTCAGCTGATTAAAAGCAATGCTTTCCATTTCTACCAACATTTGCCTCTTGAGCATTGATTTACAGGTGGCAAGCAGCTGGACCTGAGTTTGGTAATACAAAAAGCATTCACCAGCTCAGTAGAAGTCCCTCCTCTGAACACATCATCCCTCAATCAAGTAGCTTCAGTTTCAAAGAATGGCCTCCTGGGTCCCCAGATACGGAGCTGTGATTTGAAAGCTGTGGCATGTATCCTGTGATACAAATCTCAGGTTATGATTTGCCATCTCATGGTCAGTGGGAGAATAATTGAACTGGATAAGACGCAGCAATACCTTTTGGGGCCTTTCCTGGCCAGGCCTTCCCATATCCTCTGCTTTAGCTCCTCCCTTAAGTTAAGTTGCTCGCTCAGTCATGTCCGACTCTTTTGATACACCATGGACTGTAGCCCACCAGGCTCCTCCATCCATGGGATTCTCCAGGCAAGAATACTGCAGTGGGTTGCCATTTCCTTCTCCAGGGGATCTTCCCGACCCAGGGATCGAACCCAGGTCTCCCATATTGCAGGCAGACGCTTTGACCTCTGAGTCACCAGGGAGCTTCCTCCCTTAAAAGTACCTAGATAAAAGTATTTGATGCAAATTTCCTGAGTTGTTTTGCAGAAGTGAAAATTCCCCCACCAAAAGGAAGATCTATTTGAAGACCCAGAGCACATAGCCTCAGGCCTTCCGGAACCTAAGGCCTGATAAGGTTAACCCCTGTGACACCACCCTGCCTCACTATCAGCCAATGAGAGAATTGTGTGCGCACTGATTACACACCTCGCAACACCTCTCCCCCACCAACTACCCTTTAAAAGAGCTTTGCTGAAACCCCATGGTGGCTCAGCTGGTAAAGAATCCACCCACAATGTGGAAGACCTGGGTTCGATCCCCGGGTTGGGAAGATCTCCTGGAGAAGGGAAAGGCAACCCACTTCAGTATTCAGGCCTGGAGAATTCCATGGACTGTAGTCCATGGGGTCCATAGGGTCGCTAAGAGTCAGACATGGCTAGCAACCTTCACTTCGCTTCACTGCTGGGGAGCTTGAGGCTTTTCAGGGCATGAGTCACCTCATCTCCTGCAATAAATCTTTCTCTGATCCAAATTCTGACATTTAAGTTTGTTTGGCTTCACTGTAAGTTGAGCACACAAACTTGTGTTAACGTTGGGACCCACCCAGAACCTGAAAATTGGTGTGAAGATGATTTTAAACTGAAGACATTTGAAATTCAATAGCTGCAGACAAAAGTCATCTCAAAGCATCTCTCATCTACTAAAAGCAGAAACTTCTGAGAAATGAGAACTACCATAAATTCCCTCTTTGGGGTGAGTCTGCTCCCAGGAGAAAGACCAAGAAAAATTATATCATAAATCCCCTCTCCTGGGAAGTTTTATGGCTCTGAAGACAGAAAGACCCCTGGCACCTACATAAACAAATGCTGTCACAGGCTTTCATGTTGGCCTTTTGCTCCCCTAAAAACCCATTTGTCTTTCCAAAGGAAATCTGTCCATTCTTCTCATAGGAAACTTTCCTAGCCCTCCCTTTTCCCTATGTGGGGGTGGGGAAAGCTTCCCTTCTCTTCTAGGTTCTTTGGCTGGTCTAGTAATTAAATTGACATAAGATAGATTAACAGGAGAAAAACAAAAGTTTAATAATGTGTATACACCCTTTGGGTCAAAGAGTCAGAAATGATGACTGAAGTGACAGCACACACATGCACACATACACCCTTTACACATAGGAGAACCCAGGAAAACTGAGAAAGTGTCTGAAATGGCCAAAGCCATCACCTTAAATACATCTCCCGCTAAAGA
This sequence comes from Bos javanicus, assembly GCF_032452875.1. Lineage (NCBI taxonomy): Eukaryota > Metazoa > Chordata > Mammalia > Artiodactyla > Bovidae > Bos > Bos javanicus. The sequence continues at coordinate 29,992,454 of NC_083878.1, read as the reverse complement.
CAAAAGAAGATAGAAGGTGGTGGCAGGCAGGGAAATCAGTGATGAAAGGTAATCATGCGAAGCACAGTGAACAAGGGTAAGGTTGTTATGAAGAATTAAGTATATAACCGTCTTCATTGTTAATGGTTTCCAGAGATTTGGTCATCCTCCTCTTCCTGGTAGAGAGAGGGAGATACCCTTATGAAAGGAGGGAGATTTCTCTTTTAAATGTGAATATTTCTTGCAAAAGGATAACTTCTACTTAGTTTTTAGAGATTTTTCTGTCTGCTGTTTCTTAAAAGTATAAAAAAATCTAAAAGTCTAAAATAATATACCGAAGAGGCACATCTTGGGGCGGTATATTTGCGTCCCCTCTAAGTTAGATATTGTTTGAAAAAAACAGAAAAACAACAACAGCCGGCTCCAAACAGAGTCATGGAATTCTCCAGGCAAGAATACTGGAATGGGTTGCCATTTCCTCCTCCAGGGGATCCTCCTGACCCAGGGGTCAACCTGCGTCTCCTGCATTGCAGGTGACTCTTTTCCACTGAGCCATCAGGGAAGCCTCGGTATGATAGTTGATAGAATTGAGGTAAAAGTTTATTTTTAAAAATTAGTATATTTGATGGAGAAGGAAATGGAAACCCACCCCGGTATTCTTGCCTGGAGAATCACATGGAGAGAGGAGCCTGGTAGGCTACAGTCCACAAGGCCACAAGAGTTGGACATGACTTAGCAACTAAACCACCACATGTTAAATATAAGAACATGTCAAAATCTTAAGTCTACCATTTCAAAAATTTGTGTATCTACTTCACAATTGTAAAAAATAAAAGATAATGTGTCATTTCTTATGTTAAAGTTTATGTGTCAAAAATGGAACATACAGTAAATATTTCACATAAAATCTAAGTAAAAAAGAAAAAACAATTAGTACATTTGAATGGACTTTATGTAAGATGGTTACATCTCTTTTGCCTGGTTATATTGTAGAATAGACATTATGTCTTATTGGGGAATGGTTCCCCTGCCTGGTGTTATAAATATGGCATATAAATCTGCCCCTAGGGCAATATTGAAGAAGTGAAGCGAAGTCACTCAGTCGTGTCCGACCCTTTGCGACCCCATGGACTGTAGCCCACCAGGCTCCTTGGTCCATGGGATTTTCCAGGCATGAATACTGGAGTGGGTTGCCATTTCCTTCTCCAGGGGATCTTCCCAACCCAGGGATCGAACCCAGGTCTCCCACACTGTAGGCAGACGCTTTACCGTCTGAGCTACCAGGGAAGCTAAGGCAATATTAATTAACCATATTAAAAAAAACCAACAAGGTTACCTGAGCCCGCACAATATGAAATAAAAACTGGGGGCTAATATTCAGGGGCTAATAAAAGCAATAATGGAGGGTTTCCTCTGCCCCTAGGGTGGATTGGTCTAGGTTTGAATTGTACACTCAGAAGGAAGGTCTTTGTTGAATGCCTTGTGCAAATGTTGAAGGCATGATAAATCGAACTCCGAAGTTCTAGAACACAGAACTCTGTTTTTTGGTTGTGCTATGTGGCAAGCAGGATCTTAGTTCCCTGACGAAGAATCAAACCCGTGTGCCCTGTAGTGGAAGAGCAGTCCAGTCTTAACAACTGGACCACCAGAAAGTCCCAGGAACATAGAACTCTTAATTTTCAGTTTATTTGGAAACATTCTCAGTGATATAAAAGAGCAAATTAAAGAAAATGTAGTTGGGCAAATCAAAATTTGTTGTCTTTTAGGTGGCAAACCAGTTATTTGGGGATTAAGAGTCTGGATTCTGGGACCCAGATTTATCACTTATCAGCCATGTGACCTTAGGTGTTTAAAAGAGCCACATCTGTAACATGAGGCAAATAACAGTACTCTTACTGGGTTGTTGTAAGACTTAAACAAGTTAATACCCATGAAGTGGGACTTCCCTGGTGGTCCAGTGGCTAAGATGCCATGCTCCCAATGCAGGGGGCCTGGTTGGATCCCTAGTCAGGAAACTAGATACACAGGAAGGGTTCAACTGCTGCAACTAAAGATCCCACACGTGGCAACAAAGATCAAGATCCTGCATGCTGGAACTAAGACCTGGTACAAACAAGTAAATTTAAAAAAAAAATCATCCATAAAGGGCTCAGCACTGTCCAGCAGCAAAATTTCTATATCGTAGCTGTTGTTGTTGCTCTTGTTATTATTACTATTTTTAAGGCACTTGCCTGAGGGCCTTCTGATTAGAACTGAAATGAACATACTTTCCTGTCCCTGTTGAACAATACTAGGACCAAGCAAAAATAATCTAGCTGCTTGCTCCAGGAAATATCTGCTCCTAAAAGATAAGATTACAAACTAACCAAGCAGACAATTTATCAAGACCAACAGCTGGCTCATCAAGACTCTTTCAAGACCCTTGCCTCCATGACCCACCCATCTGTTAAGTCATAAATTGCACCCACCCAACCAGTTTCCTCCTTTGTAAGACCCACCCTCAAAAGACCTCTTTCTGGAGTTCTAGCCCCATATATCCAATTACCTGGTTGTCTCATGGGCAGATCAGAATTAACATATTGAAAGCTAAACTCTTTTTTATTTTTTTTGGTTGCACCAAGTGGCTTGGGATCTTGGTTCCCCAACTGAGGCAGGAGATAGATGGGCTCCTGGTTATACACTTAAAACTGGCCTCCTGTTTACATTTCATGGGGCAGGAAATAGTGGGCTTCAGGCAGGATGCTTACAACTCATCTCTTATTTGTATTTCCTGAGACATGAGATAGGTAGGTTTCCTGGTTAGACTTAAAATTAACCTCTTGTTTACTCTCCCGAATAAAATTAACAACAGAGACGGGGTAAATAGCCAAATTTGTCTCTTGTGGATGCCTTAGAATAATAGTCATGACAAGGACAAAGAGGGGCAAAACCTTGTTTGAGTAAATGATCCAGAGATCACTGCTCACCACACTTTCTTAGAACAAGTGAGACATTACACATGTGCAGAAAGGTTCCTTGAGGGTCACGTGACAGGCCAACGCCAGGCCATCATGAGTCTTGCTTCTCCCAGACGCCTTTGCGTCGAGACCCATCTTGACTGAGAGATGCATGCACACCGAGAGTGATGGTGCTGAGACAAATTAGCCAGGAGGAGAGAGAGGAAACAAGATGATTGGCCAGAAGGAAGACAAAGACTCAGAAAATCGCCCCCTTACAAACTATTTAAAGTTCCCAAAGGCACAGACTCCCTCTCTGAGTCCCCTTGAGCATCTTTCCACATGTACTTTGCTTTTCCTTTTTCCTTTTCTCTTTACCTCCTGCCTCCTTGGCTGAATTCTTTCCTGACAAGGCAGGCAAGAACTGAAGATTTAGGCCCTAGCCACTTGCCTCTGTAGTCTAGTAGTTAGGGTTCCCAGTAAGGGAACTAGCCGCTTCCAGCTACTTACTGCTGCTTACTGTGAGCTGCTGCTCACTGCTGCGTGCATCAAAATCACAACCAGGGACCGAAACTGGGCCCTTGTCAGGGCAAGTGCACAGTCCCAACAACAGGCCCACCAGGGAATTCCCAAAAGCTGAACTCTAGATCCCTCCTTCCATCCTGTTCTCTGCCTCTACTCCATCGTAGTGACAGCTCTCTGCTCACCCAGTTGCTTAAGCTAGACGCCCTGGTATCTCCCCCTGTCCATATCCAAAACCTCACATAACACAAACTGTCCCCCTCCCATCTCTCTACCACTCTTAGTATCTATCCTCTGTCAAGAAGAAAACTTTCCTCTACCCTTCTAGGTTCTTCTGGTTGGACTAAGAATTAAATTGACATGAGACTGATTAACAGGAGAAAACCAAACTTAATTTTGTATGTATGGCAACCCCACATACATGAAAGGTTCAGAGACAAAGGTAAAACGAGGTCTGTATTCCATCCTGAGCTAAGGAATGTTATAGGGGCGTGGGGCTTCCAAAGACATGAGAGTCATGGATGATAAGAACAATAAGGGTTTGGTAATTAGATGTTTGTCTTACCATATAGATGGAGCCACTCAGAGATAAAATTTATCTCTGAGAATAACTGATTTTTTTTTTTTCTGGGAAAAATCCCCAATTTAAATGCTTCTAGGTAGTTAAGGGAGGGGCAGTCATTTCTCTTCAACCTGCAGGGTCTCAGTTGCCTTTAGTTCAAAATAATCCTCATGCAAAAGTGATACATGTTGGGGAGGTTTGCTCTGAATCCCTACACCTCCTCCTAACTTGATTCCCTGCTTTTGCTCTTATCTCCCTAACATTCATTCTCCGTGTAATAGCCAGAGTGACCTTTTAAAAGCACAAATCATATCATGTCACCTCCTCTCAGTAGAACTTGGCAGTGAATTCCCATCACCTTTGGATTACAATCCGAAATCATATCACTGGTCCTGCCATTTCCCCAGTCTTGTTTTATACCAACACGTTCCTATACTTCAGCCATGTGGAGCCTCTACATGGGCTGGCCTTTCTATCACTGGCTCCTTCTCATCCTCCAGGTCTTTGGTAATTTAAAACATGTCCTACTGACTATTCTAATCCAAAGCACCAATCACACTTTCTAGTTCTATTTATTTGTTTGTATATTGCTTTTCTTCCCCACCATACTCCAAGCTCTAAAAGCTTATTCACCACTGTACAGCGAACACCCAGAACAATGCCTGTGTATCTTTGGCCTTTGTGGCAAGTTGATTGCATTAATGCCCCTCTTTCTTCCTGCAGTTTTGTAGGTTCCTCCCACTTTGGCTCTGGGCTCACTGTGTGGCTTTGGCCAATGAGATGTTAGCAAACATGACTGTAAGTAGAGGCTTGAAAAGTATATGCACAGTTCCACTTGCCTTTCTGCACAATTGGTTTGGTGGTTTTTTAGTTGATAAGTCGTGTCCGACTCTTATGACCCCATGCAGTATAGCCCACCAGCCTCCTGTGTCCATAGGATTACAGGAAAAGAATACTGGAGTCAGTTGCCATTTTATTCAAGTGAAAGTGTTAGTCACTCTGTCATGTCTGACTCTTTGCAACCCCAGGGACTGTAATCCACCAGGCTCCTCTGTCCATGGACTTCTCCAGGCAAGAATACTGGAGTGGGTAGCCATTCCCTTCTCTAGGGGATCTTCCCAACCCAGGGATAAAACCCAGGTCTCTTGCATTGCAGGTAGATTCTTTGGGTCCTGCCATTGCCATGAGAATATTCCTTGATATATTGCTGAAGAGATGTGAGAAGTAGAAGAGATCTGAGTCCAGCCTAGCTGAGGCCATTCATAGCTAGCTGAACCTCAGATGTGCCATGGAGCCAGTCAAGATCAGCAAAGCCACCTGACCCGCAGCTGATTGCAGACTCTTAAGCCACCTGACGGAGAAGGCAATGGCACCCCACTCCAGTACTCTTGCCTGGAAAATCCCATGGATGGAGGAGCCTGGTGGGCTACAGTCCATGGGGTCGCTAAGAGTCAGACACGACTGAGCGACTTCACTTTCACGCATTGGAGAAGGAAATGGCAACCCACTCCAGTGTTCTTGCCTGGAGAATCCCAGGGACCGGGGAGCCTGGTGGGCTGCAGTCCATGGGGTCACACAGAGTCGGACGTGACTGAAGCGACTTAGCAGCAGCAGCAGCAAGCCACCTGAGGCCAAAAAACCAACCTATAGACTCATGAGCAACAATAATTACTTTGTTTTTGAATAATTACTATGTTTTTGAATAGTACAGCATCATTGTGACAACATAACTGATCTAGCATTCAAATATTCGTTGGCTAGGTGACTATTAGTGAATTTTAGACGCTAGAACAGGGCAGGAAATTCAGCAGATTTCTTTGGGCTTAAAATGATAGGGATAGACAGAAGGGACAAAGTAGACGATTAAGTGGTTAATCCCATTAGGGGATCATAAATAGAAAAAAACGGTATGGGTGACACCTGCAAGATAATAATGACTCAAGAAAGCAGGTTTGTTTTCCAACAAAACCATGCAGCAGAGGCATGAGACCTGCCCCCAAACAATAGAATAACGGTGGAATGAGACCTCTATCCTGCCCAGTGAGGCCAAAATCATTCCTAGAACATGCTGTTCTGTGCACACTAAAAACAAAAATAGAGGAAAACGTGACATCATGCTGAAACCTGAGATGATTTACCATATTTTAGTGTATGTTACCACATTATGCCCATTTGCCGATTTTGAACATGACAGACTGGACTATGAAAGTCCAGTTTGACCATACAGGGACAGGAAAACTCTCCTGCTCAATGTGGAGGAGGAACCAATGATGGAAGTTTGATATCTATTCGAGAATGAGGAAGAAGGTGGTTTTCTTCCCCTTCCCACTTTTCCTTTGATTATAAAAATAAGGCCCACCCAGCTTTGGGGGCTGCACTTCCTTGCCTGCCTATTTGTGTCTCCCACAAGCATCCTATACAAATAAATCTCTTCTTGCCTGTCACTTTGCCTCTCACTGTTGTTTAATTATTTCTGCACTGAGACAAAGAACCTGAACATTGTTAAGTCCTGAGATGAGTTCTATTGTTTCAGAACTCAGGTACATGCTTGCTAAGTCACTTCAGTGGTGTCTGACTCTTTGTCGCCCCATGGACTGTAGCCGCCAGGCTCCTCTGTCCATGGGATTCTCTAGGCAAGAATACTAAAGTGGGTTGCCATGCCCTCCTCCAGGGGATCTTCCCCATTCAGGGATCGAACCCACGTCTCTTACGTCTCCTCCATTGGCAGGTGGGTTCTTTACCACTAACACCACCTAATTAAAAAGACAATGGGCTTGAATCCTGTCCCATGGGTTCAAGTCCCATCCAAAGAGAAGTACAGTTTCTAAGGGGCCTCCCTACAGCACATCCCCTATAGGGAGCTTTCTGTGGGTTCAGTTAGCTCTACTGCTCTTTCTGGTTATGTAGGAAGCCAGGGTTTGGTGGGAATGTTCCAGAATGGAGGTACCTAGGGCTAGAGTGAGGCTTATATTAGTTTTCTGTTGCTGCATAAGAAATTACCATACACTGAGCAGTTTAAAACAATACCGGTGTATTGTCTCAATACCAATGTATTGAGAGGAGTCTGGGCACAGAGTACCTGTGTCCTTTGGGCAGGATCTCACCATCTGGAATCACCGTGTCTGCTAGGGCTGTGACCTCACCTGGGTCCTTGAGTCCTCTTCAAGCCTCAGTGAGGCCTCAGGGCAAGGAACTCTTTACAGGAAACTGAAAACGGCCTCAGCAGGAAGCCCCTTTTCCTCCTGTCACTTTAGTAAAGCTAATAATACATTGTAACTAACTTTTAAATCAGGTGTCCCCAGCTCTACTCACCCTGACCCAAGCGCATCTTTCAAATCTCTTTATCACACAATTCCTTGCCTAACTTGTCGATTCTTTCTGTAAATCACAGAAGTAGAAATGAAGGATAATTGACAGATGACCAGATCTCTTCCCTAGCTTCTGCTTTAGTGATCTCCCCAACAAACTGTGTGAACCAGATAACACTGAGAGGGGTCAACAAGCCACAGTGGGGGATGGCAATGACTCTGACCCCCATCTCAGTGATTAAATGCGATGGCTTCTCTGTTTCCCTTTAGAATTTACATGGCCGAGCAGAATATTTAGAGATGGTTTTCTGGGGACATCGAGTTCACTGTCTTCCCAGATTGCCAGCATTCTGATCAAAGGAACTTTTTTCTTTTGCCTTTTTGAAACCGTCTACTTCAGACTGGGACTTGAACCCAGCCCAAACCCTGCTTGGGCCTCTAACCTATGTGGATAGGACTGGAACCCAGCTAAAATGCACGGTCTTCCAGCTGAGCTCACTGACCTGGTGGCAGGACCTAGTGAAGCTCAGGTTCTTGATGCCTCATCACAGAAAGAATTCAGTGAGAGATAAAGTGATAGGTAAGAAGTGGATTTATTCAGAGAGGCGCATACTCCACAGATAGAGTGTGGGCCATCACAGAGGGCAAGTGCAGCAGCCTTGAAATGAGTGTGGACAATCACAGAGGGCAAGTGCAGCAGCCTTGAAATGTGGTGTAGTTAGCCTTATGGGCTGGGTAATGTCATAGGCTAATGAGTAGGAGGATTATTCCAACTCTTTTGGGGAAGGGGCGGGGAATTCCAGGGGTTGGGCCATTGCCCTGTGTTTGGTCTTTGATGGTTGATCTTGAAACAGTCATGGTACCTCTGGGAGTGTCATTTAGCTTGCTGATGTGTTACAATAGCTTATACTGAGGATAGAAGTCTAGTTAAGTTGACTTGTCTGCCATCTTGGACCCATTTGGTTCTAATCAATTTATGTTGTGCCCTCGGGCTATGTTATTCTTTCAAAGTTGTGCCCTGCCTGCTTCCCTCCTGTTTCAGTTTGTGAATATGTAATTGATCTTGTCAGCGGTGAGCAGTGGGATTAGAATCATCAGATTCATTCCATAATATTAGGGGTCAAACACACAGTGAAAGGTCATCTGGGTCCAGGTGGAGGAGGGGCCCTGGAGAAACACCCCCATCACTTCCTCAAGGGTTTTCAGAGGAAACGGCCACAGACGGTTTTCCTTAGGGGCTGGGGTGGGGGGCACTGTCTGAGCTGTGTGGCTGTGTTCAGGCCTGTTGCCTCAATGGCCTGAGAAAGCAGGGCCCACATGGATCATGTTTTTGACCTTCATCACTTGATATATCACAGTACAAGTTAGGGCACAGGGAATGTCTGGGTAAGGAATGAGTCCCCAGGGGGCCATGTGGAGCCTGCAAAGCACCAAATTCAAGGTCAGTTGCTCAGTCGTGTCTGACTCTTTGTGACCCCATGGACTGCAGCATGCCAGGCTTCCCTGTCCATCACCAACTCCCGGAGTTTACTCAAACTCATGTCCATTGAGTTGGTGATGCCATCTGACCATCTCATCCTCTGTCACCCCCTTCTCCTCCTGCCTTCAATCTTTCCCAGCATCAGGGTCTTTTCCAACAAGTCAGTTCTTCACATCAGGTGGCCAAAGTATTGGAGTTTCAGCTTCAACATGAGTCCTTCCAATGAATATTCAGGACTGATTTCCTTTAGGATTGACTGGTTGGATCTCCTTGCAGTCCAAGGGACTCTCAAGAGTCTTCTCCAGCACCACAGTTCAAAAGCATCAATTCTTTGACACTCAGCTTTCTTCATAGTCCTACTCTCACATCCATACATGACTATTGGACAAACCATAGCTTTGACTAGATGGACCTTTGTTGGCAAAGTAATGTCTCTGTGTTTTAATATGCTGTCTTGGTTGGTCATAACTTTTCTTCCAAGGAAAGTTATCTTTTAATTTCATGGCTGCAGTCACCATCTGCAGTGATTTTGGAGCCCCCCAAAATAAAGTCTGTCACTGTTTCCATTGTTTCCCCATCTATTTCCCATGAAGTGATGGGACTGGATGCCATGATCTTAGTTTTCTGAATGTTGAGCTTTAAGCCAGCTTTTTCACTCTCCTCTTTCACCTTCATCAAAAGGCTCTTTAGTTTTTCTTCACTTTCTGCTATAAGGGTGGTGTAATCTGCATATCTGAGGTTATTGATATTTCTCCCGGCAATCTTCATTCCAGCTTGTGCTTCATTTAGTCCATCATTTTTCATGATGTACTCTGCATGAAGTTAAATAAGCAGGGTGACGATATACAGCCTTGACGTACTCCTTTTCCTATTTGGAACCAGTCTGTTGGTCCATGTCCAGTTCTAACTGTTGCTTCCTGACCTGCATACAGATTTCTCAGGAGGCAGGTCAGGTGGTCTGCTATTCCCATCTCTTTCAGAATTTTCCACAGTATGTTGTTATCCACATAGTCAAAGGCTTTGACATACTCAATAAAGCAGAAGTAGAGGTTTTTCTGGAACTCTCTTGCTTTTTCGATGATCCAACAGATGTTGGCAATATGATCTCTGGTTCCTCTGCCTTTTCTAAAACCAGCTTGAATATCTAGAACTTCATGGTTCATGAACTGTTGAAGCCTGACTTGGAGAATTTTGAGCATTATTTTGCTAGCATGTGAGATGAGTACAATTGTGCGGTAGTTTGAGCATTCTTTGGCATTACCTTTCTTTGGGATTGGAATGAAAACTGACCTTTTCCAGTCCTGTGGCCATGGCTGAGTTTTCCAGATTTGCTGGCATATTGAGTGCAGCACTTTCACAGCATCATCTTTTAGGATTTGAAACAGCTCAACTGGAATTCCATCACCTCCACTAGCTTTGTTCATAGTGATGCTTCCTAAGGCCCACTTGACTTCACATCCAGGATGTCTGGCTCTAGGTGACTGATCATATCATCATGATTATCTGGGTCATGAAGATCTTTTTTGTATAGTTCTTCTGTGTATTCTTGCCACCTCTTCTTAATATCTTATGCTTCTGTTAGGTCCATACCATTTCTGTCCTTTATCGAGCCCATCTTTGTATGAAATGTTCCCTTGGTATCTCTAATTTTCTTGAAGAGATCTCTAGTATTTCCCATTCTGTTTTTTTCCTCTATTTCTTTGCATTGATCGCTGAAGAAGGCTTTCTTATCTCTCCTTGCTGTTCTTTGGACCTCTGCATTCAAATGGGTATATTTTCCCTTTTCTCCTTTGCCTTTAGCTTCTCTTCTTTTCACAGCTATTTGTAAGGCCTCCTCAGACAACCATTTTGCCTTTTTGCATTTCTTTTCCATGGGGATGGTCTTGATCCTTGTCTCCTGTACAATGTCATGAACCTCCGTCCATAGTTCTTCTGGCACTCTATCTAACAGATCTAATCCCTTGAATCTATTTGTCACTTCCACTGTATAATCATAAGGATTTGATTAAGGCCTTACCTGAATGACCAGTCCATCCTAAAGGAAATCAGTCCTGAATATTCATTGGAAGGACTGATGGTGAAGCTGAAACCAATACTTTAGCCATCTGATATGAAGAACTGACTCACTGGAAAAGACCCTGATGCTGGGAATGATTGAAGGCAGGAGGAGAAGGGGACAACAGAGGATGAGATGTTTGGATGGCATCACCGACTCAATGGACATGAGTTTGTGTAATCTCCGGGAGTTGATGATGGACAGGAAGGCCTAGTGTGCTGCAGTCCATGAGGTCGCAGAGTCGGACACGACTGAGCGACTGAACTGAATTGAACTTTTACCTGAACGGTCTAGTGGTTTTCCCTACTTTCTTCAATTTAAGTCCAACTTTAAAAAGCACTAAAGGCTTCCACTAAAGAGCAGATTTACACAAAGGTGATTCATGGGACCCCAGGGTAGACGCGGCCTCCAGGCTAGACATGGCCTCCAGGGTAGACATGGACTCTGGACATTAGTTTCAATGATGCCCTCCCTTCAGTGCTGCCCTCAGATAGATGTGACTCTTCACACGCTGGAGTGGCACAGGGGCCTTGGACGTGGCAGGGGGTAGGGAGGCCCGGGTTTCAGCAGTCCTCCCCGGTGGCCCAGATGGAAAAGAATCTACCTGCAATGCAGGAAATGGTAATCCACTGCAATTTTCTTGTCTGGAGAATTCCCTGGACAGAGGAGCCTGGAGGGCTATAGTCCATGGGGTCGCAGAGTCAGATGTGTCTGAGTGACTAACACTTTTACTTTCACTTGTAACAGAGCAGGACCCTAGGTACCTTCCTGGGACACATCCCACCTCCTCCCCGCCTCCCCCCTCCCCCCCCCCACCCCCACCATACCCTCTTCTGTAGCTCCTCTCAGAAGTCCCTAGTTAATTGTATCTGATGCACATTGTTTTATAATGTGAAAACCCTCATCAAATGGAAGAAAGTAACTATTTGGTGATCTTGAACACATAGCTGCCAGGAGCCACCAGGGGAGATCCCACCCATGACAAAGGTCATGTGGAGAAGACCTGACAGGCAAAGGCGGATCAGGACCCCAGGGATTCCCTGGACCTGCTCGAGCACCTACCCCGGAACCAAAACCTGTCTGTCTACTGTTTACTATACTATGCCTTTCAACCACTCTTCTGATATTAGCAGGGGGCTATCCCCGACCACCTTTCTCTGGAGAAAATCAACTTAGGGCTCTAAGTTGATAAGTCTCCTGGGCATGAAAGGAATATTTCTATTCTAACCCCTCTGTTGGCATTCTAGCTTGCTTGACAGGTTTTTCCTTACTCTCACAACTAACTCACATGATTGTTCACGACTTCCCAACCATGAAAGGCACGGGAAGCCTAAGCATTCTAAAAGTCCTAATGGGCATAGAGCCCTTTAAGGGGTGAAAAATTACTAGAATAGTACTGGCAAAGGGCTTCACTATTGGGCCAATGCTTGCTGCCAAGTTCCCATATCCCTTATCCATTGTCACCTGGGAGTGCATTAGTTAATGTAGGTGGAATGTAAGAAAAACAAGTAGTAGCCTTGGTATTAACCACATCAGACCTTTGAGCTAATAAGTTCTTTCTTTGTTGTGACCCACTGCACCTTTGCTCCTTGAGAATGTAACTCTGTTTAGTACTTTCTGAGGCTGACACAGATTAGAAATATAAAGAAAAAACACTTCAAGGGGAAACAAGTTTTCTGGTTGATCAACCTTTATCAAAAAAGGGTCATTAAATGTCAACAGGCCTCCAGGCCAGAAGATAATGTATATAGCATAAGACCCTTGTTTATGGAAAGGCATACAGAAAAAAATCCTGGTTTCAATAAGGGCAAAACTGCTGGAGTGTTTGGGCTGACTCTGCATGACCTTGCATCTTTCATTTCCCTCTATGTACAAGTCAGGGTATAAAAGCTCCTTTTGAAAATAAAGTTACGGACCTTGCTCACCGAAGCTTGGCCTCCCCGTGTCATTCATTCACCACGCCGTTCGTCTTGAGGGTATCCCTGGACTCTGCTGAGGCTGGTCCCCAGCACATAGCCTCCAGGCCTACTAGAGCCTAAGGATTACTAATGTTCACCCTGCAATACCACCCGGTCACCTCATCATCAACCAATCAGAGAATTGTGCCAGAGCTGATCACGTGCCCTGCAAGCCCCCCTCCCTCACCTGGCCCTTTGAAAATGCTTTCCCGAAACCCTTCAGAGAGTTCAGGCTTTCTTTTTTAGATTAAAAAGAATTAATTAATTATTGAACCCATGTCCTCTACATTGGCAGACAGATTCTTAAGCACTGGCCCACCAGGGAGGTCCTGGAGTTCAGGCTTTTCTGAGTGCTAGCTGTCCTGGACTAGTTGTACAGCTTTGCAGTAAGCACTGCACTTTCCTTCACCACAACCCTGCACAGTAGATTGACTTTACTGCACATGGGGGAGCAGACGTTTGGTCCTTGAAGTTTTAGAGACTTATGGATCTGCTGTTTCATACTATAGATTCTTTGCCATTAATTTGCCGACAAAGGTCCGTCTAGTCAAAGCTATGGTTTTTCCAGTAGTCATGTATAGATGTGAGAGCTGGACTATAAAGAAAGCTGACCACCAAAGAATTGACACTTCTGAACTGTGGTGTTGGGGAAGACACCTGAGAGTCCCTTGGACTGCAAGGAGATCCAACCAGTCAATCCTAGAGGAAATCAGTCCTGAATATTCATTGGAAGGACTGATACTGAAGCTGAAACTCCAATACTTTGGCCACCTGATGCGAAGAAATGACTCACTGGAAAAGACTCTGATGCTGGGAAAGATTGAAGGCAGGAGGAGAAGGGGACGACAGAGGATGAGATGGTTAGATGGCATCACCGATTTGATGGACGTGAGTTTGAGCAAGCTCTGGGAGTTGGTGATGGATAGGGAAGCTTGGCATGTTGCAGTCCGTGGGGTTGCAAAGAGTCAGACTGAGCGATTGAACTAAACTGACCTGAAGGATTTGCTTTTTGCAGATCAGCCACCTGGGGGCAACAGAGTAGCTGACCCAGCGCGGGAATGAACCTCCGGTCCTGCTGAATGGCTTGAAAAACTCTTGGGTGGCTCTGGTCTGGGCTTCCTTCCCCATAGTCCCTGGGAGGATGTCAGCTCTCCAGGGAGGTCAGAACCAAGAACAGATGTCCTCCCTTGAAGCCCTGTGCTCAGTGGAGCTGGACTGCCTGCAGCTGCAGGATGCTGCATGGCCACGAGGGGTCACTCCTCACCAGGCTCTCAAAGCAGAGACAGCTGGCCGGGCTTTACACCCCCACCTCCTCTCTCCTCAAAGATCCCAGGGCTCCCAGGTCCCCCATCCTCTGTTCATCAGCCAGCACCACACACCCATTGCAATGGTCCCGTGGGGTCAGAGAAGGCGTACTGAAGTAGAGTACTCAGATAAAATATAGGATGTGTAATTGAATTTGAATTTCAAACAACAAATAATTTTTGAGTATAAATATGGTCTATACGATAGCATTGTTAAATCTGGTAACTTAGCATGGAGTCAGACCCTTGCATTCAGATTCCAACCTCACTGTTCACTGAGTGATAGAAGCAATTCTCTTCATTTTTCTGAGCCTCGATTTCCTTATCTATAAAATGGCTAATGACACTTCATGGGGTTATATGAAGACTATCGTGTTCAGGTTAAGAGCTCAGTAAACCTTAGCCTGCCTTCTTTTCATTCCTTAGAAGCTACTGATCCTTGACTTCAGAGATATTGTATCTTCAAGCTAAAAATTGACCATAAATAGGAGACTGTGAGAGGCAGGAGAGGCAAGGCTGTAGGTTGAGAGAGAGAATAGAAACCATCTACCACCACCTTGTCCCCAACCTACCACTTAGAGTCTACAGTACATGGTGATGCTCCTCCAGTCTTTTTATGGCCACACCCCATGGCAAGCAGGATCTTAGTTCCCCTGAAATGGGAACTCAATCACTGGCTCTTCCACTGTCTTTATCAACCAGAACTCAGCACCATAGGAAACTTGCCAAAGAGATACAAGTTACAAATAACTTCATTGTTCAATCCAGGAACTTCCTGAAAGACTTGTTTACATTTAAATGCCCCAGAGAGGCCTTAGGTTATGCCCTGAGAGTTTTGGTTTTCATGATGGTGCAGGGAAGGCTACCAGCATCTAGTTAGTGGGTAGAGGCGGCAATTCTACAATGAACTGGACAACCACAAAGAATTATTCAGCCCCAGATGTCAAAAGTGCCAAAGTTGAGAATCTCTGACTTAAATGAACATCAAACTGTTCAACTCTTCAATAGTGTTAAACAAATTAGACCAGGCTCAGAGCCACCCAGAATTTTTTCAAGCCATTCATCTGGACTAGAGGTTCATTCCGGAGACGGCACGGGCGACCCACTCCAGTACTCTTGCCTGGAAAATCCCATGGACCGAGGAGCCTGGTAGGCTGCAGTCCATGGGGTCGCGAAGAGTCAGACATGACTGAGCGACTTCACTTTCACTTTTCACTTTCATGCATTGGAGAGGGAAATGGCAACCCACTCCAGTGTTCTTGCCTGGAGAATCCCAGGGGTGGAGGAGCCTGGTGGGCTGCCGTCTATGTTGTCGCACGGAGTTGAACACAACTGGTGAGACTTAGCAGCAGCCGCAGCAGAGGTTCATTCCTACGCTGGGTCAGCCACTCTGTTGCCCCAAGGTGGCAGATCTGCAAAAAGCAGATCCTTAAGTCCCTAAAACACCTGGAGTTCTCACTATGGTGATAACAGGAAACAGTCTTAAAGATCGTTTTGGTGATTATTCCAAGGTCCCACAGGTGCCTTTCCCACATCTCTTGGCTGTAGGATCTGCTGTCCACAGGTCTTCTCTTCATTCCTGGGTGAGAGAGTGATTCCTGGATGGGGAGCTAGCCCCAGGTCTCTGGGAACGGGCTGGCCCCTCAGAATGAGCACATCCTTTGTAACAGCCTCTTTCCTATCCATTGGGCCTGCCCACGTGTTCAGACTGCAGCCCCATCAAGATTCAGACTACAAAACAGGAGACTTGGGGTGTATTTCTGACTTTCCAGCTAGCCTGTCGGGAGATCCCTGGTAGATCTCTCTGAGCCCATGTCCCCAGAGGAGGACCCCTGCACGGGTGAGGAGATACAAACAGCAGGGTATTCTGAAGATTACAGAGGCAAGAAGTATCCCCCACCATTTGAAAAGGAAAAGTTAAAATTTTACATAACCTCCTGCTCCTGCTGCCTCTGTAACTCAGCTTGCTCCTTGCAAAATCTGGATCACATTTGTCACATAGTCTCAGAAAATGGGAACTTACAATACTAGGAACTGGAGCTTATCTTACTCACCCTTGTCCTGCTCTCTGCAATTGCCCAGTCCCTGCAAACTTGCTTAGTCATGCCTGTTCATGTAAAGATCAGGCATCCCCCTCCCCATCGACTGCTGATCCCATGCGTGCAAAACCGCTTAATTTAAACCAGCCTATTAGCAGCTAGTGTTGCTCACTATAGTCTGTCTATAAAAACTCTGTAACCCCTTTGTTTGGCGCTCAGAGCTTGAAGTGTTAACTCCTCTGGGCCCGCCAGCTTAATAAACATGAGTTCCCCAACTCTCTGAGTCTGGTGCTTGATTTCTTGATTACTGGTTTCTGCAACACATTCACCAAGTGAGTTCCAATTCTCTGGCCCAGCTTCTTTAAAAATAATTGAAAAACAGAGAAAACAAAGGAAGCTGTAAAAAAGAGGAAGCGTCCTGTTCTCAGCACCTGTTAACTTCTGGTGTGTTTTGCTTATGCATATAATCTATGATCATATGTGTATAGCCCATGCATGAAGTTAAGATATAAGGTTATTTTTTCCACTCATAATGAGGACACTTCCTTGTGATATTAAAATTTCCTTGGAAAATGGAGCTTAAAGGCATCAAACTATTGCTCCAGGTAAATATAACCTAGTGTTTATTTAACTTAGTGACTGACTGGCTGATAATGTCTAGGCTCTCCTGTAATTCTCCATTCTCCTTAGCACCTACAAGTCATATGATGCCATCCCTGTGAGACTTTGGTTTGACTCACATCACCTCCTCTCATTGTCTTTTCCTTGGGCAGAGACTGTTGGACCAAATAGCTGATGTTCAATTCTGGCTAGATGCTGAGGTCCCCTGGGAAGCTTTAAGAAAAGAAGGCTTGCCCTGCCTTCAGAGATCTGATTTAATTGGTCTGAGGGTGGGGCCCAGGCTCAGTACTTTTTAAAAACTTCAGTGATATATAAGTTGCTGCTGCTGCTGCTGCTAAGTCGCTTCAGTTGTGTCCGACTCTGTGCGACCCCATATACAAGTTGAGAACCCCTGAATTAAAGAGTCCTTCAGGTCCCTTCCAATTCTGATGATCTGTGAGCTTTGACTGGGTCAAGTAAATGAAGTAGAGATGTTATTATATTGCTCTGGGAAAACAGAGTATATAGTAATTATTTCCAGGAGTATTCAGTTAAACTCCTGGGTCTCAAAGGAAAAAATATTATAAAGGGTCTTTCTCCACCTTCTGGAAATATCCTGGCTCCCATTACCCCCTCCAATTAATAGTCCTAAAAGGCTGTGACGGCACAGGAGAGGCCGAGTGGAGCTACCCCACGCCTGAGGTCAGGGGCGGCGGCCGAGAGGAGCAACCCCATGTCCAAGGAGCGGTGGCTGCACGGGTGCAGGAGGGCTGAGAGGAGCTACTCCACGTTCAAGGTCAGGAAGGGTGGCGGTGAGGAGATACCCCTCATCCAATGTAAGGAGAGGCAGCTGCGCTTTGCTGGAGCAGCCATGAAGAGATACCCCATGTCCAAGGTAAGAGAAACCCAAGTAAGATGGTAGGTGTTGCAAGAGGCATCAGAAGGCAGACACACTGAAACCATAATCACAAAACTAGCTAATTTGATCACACTAGGACCACAGCCTTGTCTAACTCAATAAAACTAAGTCATGCCCTGCAGGGCCACCCAAGACGGGTGGGTCACGATGGAGAGGTCTGACAGAATGTGGTCCACTGGAGAAAAGAATGGCAAACCACTTCAGTATTCTTGCCTTGAGAGCCCCATGAACAGTATGAAAAGGCAAAATGATAGGATACTGAAAGAGGAACTCCCCAGGTCGGTAGGTGCCCAATATGCTACTGGAGGAGATCAGTGGAGAAATAACTCCAGAAAGAATGAAGGGATGGAGCCAAAGCAAAAACACCACCCAGCTGTGGATGTGACTAGTGACAGAAGCAAAGTCCTATGCTGTAAAGAGCAGTACTGCATAGGAACCTGGAATGTTAGGTCCATGAATCAAGGCAAATTGAAAGTAGTCAAACAGGAGAAGACAAGAGTGAATGTGGACATTCTAGGAATCAGTGAACTCAAATGGACTGGAATGGGTAAATTTAACTCAGATGACCATTGTATCTACTACTGCGGGCAGGAATCCCTTAGAAGAAATGGAGTAGCCATCATGGTCAACAAAAAAGTCCAAAATGCAGTACTTGGATGCAATCTCAAAAACAACAGAATGATCTCTGTTCGTTTCCAAGGCAAACCATTCAATATCACAGTAATCCAAGTCTATGTCCCAACCAGTAACGCTGAAGAAGCTGAAGTTGAACGATTCTATGAAGACCTACAAGACCTTTTAGATCTAACACCCCAAAGAGATGTCCTTTTCATTATAGGGGACTGGAATGCAAAAGTAGGAAGTCAAGAAACACCTGGGGTAACAGGCAAATTTGGCCTTGGAATACGGAATGAAGCAGGGCAAAGGCTAATAGAGTTTTGCCAAGAGAATGCACTGGTCATAGCAAACACCCTCTTCCAATAACACAAGAGAAGACTCTACACATGGACATCACCAGATGGTCAACACTGAAATCAGATTGATTATATTCTTTGCAGCCAAAGATGGAGAAGCGCTATACAGTCAGCAAAAACAAGACCAGGAGCTGACTGTAGCTCAGATCATGAACTCCTTATTGCCAAATTCAGCCTTAAATTGAAGACAGTAGGGAAAACCACTAGACCATTCAGGTATGACCTAAATCAAATCCCTTATGATTATACAGTGGAAGTGAGAAATAGATTTAAGGGACTAGATCTGATAGAGTGCCTGATAAACCTATGGACTGAGGGTTGTGACACTGTACAGGAGACAGGGATCAAGACCATCCCCATGGAAAAGAAATGCAAAAAAGCAAAATGGCTGTCTGGGGAGGCCTTACAAATAGCTGTGAAAAGAAGAGAAGCAAAAAGCAAAGGAGAAAAGGAAAGATATAAGCATCTGAATGCAGAGTTCCAAAGAATAGCAAGGAGGGATAAGAAAGCCTTCCTCAGAGATCAATGCAAAGAAATAGAGGAAAACAATAGACTGGGAAAGACTAGAGATCTCTTCAAGAAAATTAGAGATACCAAGGGAACATTTCATGTAAAGATAGGCACAATAAAGGACAGAAATGGTATGGACCTAACAGAAGCAAAAGATATTAAGAAGAGGTGGCAAGAATACACAGAACTGTACAAAAAAGATCTTCACGACCAAGATAATCACAATGGTGTGATCACTCACCTACAGCCAGACATCCTGGATGTGAAGTCAAGTGGGTCTTAGGAAGCATCACTACGAACAAAGCTAGTGGAGGTGATGGAATTCCAGTTGAGCTATTTCAAATCCTGAAAGATGATGCTGTGAAAGTGCTGCACTCAATATGCCAGCAAATCTGGAAAACTCAGCAGTGGCCACAGGACTGGAAAAGGTCAGTTTTCATTCCAATTCCAAAGAAAGGCAATGTCAAAGAATGCTCAAACTACTGCACAATTGAACTCATCTCACACGCTAGTAAAGTAATGCTCAAAATTCTCCAAGCCAGGCTTCAGCAATATGTGAACCGTGAACTTCCTGATGTTCAAACTGGTTTTAGAAAAGGCAGAGGAACCAGAAATCAAATTGCCAACATCTGCTGGATCATGGAAAAAGCAAGAGAGTTCCAAGAAAACATCTATTTCTGCTTTATTGACTATGCCAAAGCCTTTGACTGTGTGGATCACAATAAACTGTGGAAAATTCTGAAAGAGATGGGAAAACCAAACCACCTGACCTGCCTCTTGAGAAACCTATATGCAGGTCAGGAAGCAACAGTTAGAACTGGACATGGAACAACACACTGGTTCCAAATAGGAAAAGGAGTACGTCAAGACTGTATATTGTCACCCTGCTTATTTAACTTTATGTAGAGTACATCATGAGAAACGCTGGGCTGGAAGAAGCACAAGCTGGAATCAAGATTGCTGGGAGAAATATCAGTAACCTCAGATATGCAGATGACACCACCCTTATGGCAGAAAGTGAAGAGGAGCTCAAAAGCCTTTTGATGAAAGTAAAGAGGAGGGTGAAAAAGTTGGCTTAAAGCTCAACATTCAGAAAACTAAGATCATGGCATCTGGTCCCATCGCTTTATGGCAAATAGATGGGGAAACAGTGGAAACAGTGTCAGACTTTATTTTGGGGGGCTCCAAAATCACTGCAGATGGTGATTGCAGCCATGAAATTAAAAGACACTTACTCCTTGGAAGGAAAGTTATGACCAACCTAGATAGCATATTGAAAAGCAGAAGTATTACTTTGCCAACAAAGGTCCATCTAGTCAAGGCTATGGTTTTTCCTGTGGTCATGTATGGATGTGAGAGTTGGACTGTGAAGAAAGCTGAGTGCCAAAGAATTGATGCTTTTGAACTGTGGTGTTGGAGAAGACTCTTGAGACTCCCTTGGACTGCAAGGAGATCCAAGTCCATCCTAAAGGAGGTTAGTCCTGGGTGTTCATTGGAAGGACTGATGCTGAAGCTGAAGCTCCAGTACTTTGGCCACCTCATGCGAAGAGTTGACTCACTGGAAAAGACTCTGATGCTGGGAGGGATTGGGGGCAGGAGGAAAAGGGGATGACAGAGGATGAGATGGCTGGATGGCATCACCGACTCGATGGACATGAGTTTGAGTGAACTCCGAGAGTTGGTGATGGACATGGAGGCCTGGCGTGCTGCAATTCATGGGGTCGCAAAGAGTCGGATATGACTGAGCGACTGAACTGAACTGAAAAGGACTATGGACTAATCCATGCTTTATTTCCATTTCACAGATGAGAGTAGTTAAAATCCTGAAGACAGTTAAGCATCTGACTATCAGCAGAATCTGTAGTAGACAGGCTAGTGTCTTAACAATTCTGTTCAGTAAATGTCTTCTGTGTAGAAGAGATTTCTGGAAGATGGGGATGGTTGGGAAATATGCAAGTTTAAAAGGAGTATTTGGCAGCTTGTGTATTGAGAAAGTTAATGCTGGGCTCATTGGGATTGGAAGCAGACAAAGGAAAGCAGAGGGAGAAACAGAGAGAGAGAGACAGGGACAGAGACAGGGAGCGTGACTGAGCCTGCCCCAGTGCCTGGAGTTGTGCTCCCTGCTGCAGAGCACCAGGCCCACTGCCGGTAATCCTGATAGGGTTGAGGACAACCTACTTGAAAAGATGGCACTTTAGCATATTAAATTGAAGGAATCTGAGAAACAGCAATTGTGGGAAGGATTCTTTGACCTTCCCCTGATGTATGCATGCTCAATTGTGTCTAACTCTTTGCGGCTCCACGGATTGTAGCCTGCCAGGCTCCTCTGTCCGTGGAATTTTCCAGGCAAGAATCCTGGAGTGGATTGCCATTCCCTACTCAGGGGATTTTCCTGACCCAGGGACTGAACCCATGTCGCTTGCATCTCCTGCATTGGCAGGCGGATTCTTTACCAGTAGTGTTACCTGCGAACCTTTTGTCCCTGAAGCAGGTCACAAAACCTCACGTGAAGAGGTGCGCTCCATATACTGGGAGGAAAG
This sequence comes from Bos javanicus, assembly GCF_032452875.1. Lineage (NCBI taxonomy): Eukaryota > Metazoa > Chordata > Mammalia > Artiodactyla > Bovidae > Bos > Bos javanicus. Next base: position 29,970,767 of record NC_083878.1, on the reverse strand, counting down.
GAGCAACCTTATCGCCAAGATGGGGGTGGGGGTGGGGAATGACTGAGAGGAATCTGAACACTTTGCTAAGTTCCCTCCAGCTATTAGCTCATATTCTATCACAGATTTCCACCACCTCCCATGCCTCATGAAACTTAGCATCAAGGTGCTTTGGTTTGACTGCTTCTTTGGATCATTCATTCCCTTATGAGGACTTCAGGGCCCCTGTATCAAGTAAAATTTACATTAAATAAATGTGTATATCTTCCTCGTGCTTTCTGTCTCTTATTACAGAGCTCCAGAAGAGAACCTAGAAAGGCAGAAGGTAAAAGGCATTTTTCCTCCCCTATGGTCCCAACACAGTAACTTGGATCCTTGAAGGTTCTTCTTGTGTCTTTAACTGCAGAACCCCCTGAAAGGGGTCTCATGCTCCCAATGGGGTCTTTCAGGGCCTTAGGCAGTCAGCTGGGACAGTAGCCAGGGCTAGGAGTCAGCGAGTGGAGAGCAAAAGTAGGGGATGCAGCTGCTGAGAAGGCGCCAGAGGGGAGCAGGCAGTGGCAGGATGCCATGGGTGGCCGGGAGGGGCACCTCTGCAGAGAGACAATCCAGTGAAATAATAGCAAATGAGTTTTTCTAACTGCTCGTTCTCTGATTCAGTTGTGATATATTGCCTGGATGTACTTGAATCACCTTCAGGGGCTTGTAAGCCACCCCCAAAGAGATTAAAGTGATTTCCCCAGAGAATCCCATGACTTAATGACAGCTCAATAAGGAATGAAAGAGAAAACACTGCCATGTTGGGAAAAATAATTATTTCCTCCTGCTTGTAGGCAGATACAGGGCACTGTAGAGGCAGAGCAGCTAGGAATACAGTCTGCAGGAGAATGGAAAATTACCCTGGACTTCAAGGCTGGGGCTTCTTCCTCATCCACTGAGTTCTTGAGAACATAAGAGAAGGACTCGTTCCAATCAGGGAAGGAGTCCAGGCTGTACACTGTTGCCCGCTTATCTAACTGATACACAGCACAGCATGCCAGGCCTCCCTGTCATCACCAACTCCCAGAGTCCACCCAAACCCACGTCCATCGAGTCGGTGATGCCATCCAGCCATCTCATCCTCTGTCATCCCCATCTCCTCCTGCCCCCAATCCCTCCCAGCATCAGAGTCTTTTCCAATGAGTCAACTCTTCACATGAGGTGGCCAAAGTACTGGAGTTTCAGCTTTAGCATCATTCCTTCCAAAGAAATCCCAGGGCTGATCTCCTTCAGAATGGACTGGTTGGATCTCCTTGCAGTCCAAGGGACTCTCAAGAGTCTTCTCCAACACCACAGTTCAAAACCATCAATTCTTTGGCACTCAGCTTCCTTTATAGTCCAACTTTCACATCCATACATGACTACTGGAAAAACCATAGCTTTGACTAGACAGACCTTTGTTGGCAAAGTAGTGTCTCTGCTTTTTAATATGCTGTCTAGGACAGAGGATGAGATGGCTGAATGGCATCACTGACTCGATGGATGTAAGTCTGGGTGAACTCCGGGAGTTAGTGATGGACAGGGAGGCCTTGCATGCTGCAATTCATGGGGTCGCAAAGAGTCAGACACGACTGAGTGACTGAACTGAACTGAACTGAACTAGGTTGATCATAACTTTTGTTCCAAGGAGCAAGTGTCTCTTAATTTCATGGCTGCAGTCACCATCTGCAGAGATTTTGGAGTCCCCCAAATTAGTCTGTCACCATTTTCATTGTTTCCCCATCTATTTGCTATGAAGTGATGGGCCCAGATGCCATGATCTTAGTTTTCTGAATGTTGAGTTTTAAGCCAGCTTTTTCACTCTCCTCTTTCACTTTCATCAAAAGGCTCTTTAGTTCTTCTTAGCTTTCTGTCATAAGGGTGATGTCATCTGCATATCTGAGGTTATTGATATTTCTCCTGGCAATCTAGAAATGCTGATCCGGATGAAGCACAAGCTGGAATCAAGACTGCCGAAAGCTAAGAAGAACTAAAGAGCTTCTTGATGAAAGTGAAAGAAGAGAATGAAAAAGTTGGTTTAAAGCTCAATATTCAAAAAACTGAGATCATGGCATCCAGTTCCATCACTTCATGGCAAATAGATGGGGAAACAGTGGAAACAGTGACAGACTTTGTTTTTGGGAACTCCAAAATCACTGCAAAAGGTGACTGCAGCCATGAAATTAAAGACACTTACTCCTTGGAAGAAAAGTTATGACCAACCTAGACAGCATATTAAAACGCAGAGACATTACTTTGCCAACAAAGGTCCATCTAGGCAATGCTACAGTTTTTCCAGTAGTCATGTATGGATGTAAGAATTGGACTATAAAGAAAGCTGAGCACCAAAGAATTGCTGCTTTTGAACTGTGGTGTTGGAGAAGATTCTTGAGAGTCCCTTGGACTGCAAGGAGATCAAACCAGTTCATCCTAAAGAAATAAGTCCTGAATATTCATTGGAAGGACTGATGCTGAAGCTGAAACTCCAATACTATGGCCACCTGATGCAAAGAACAGACTCACTAGAAAAGACCCTGATGCTGGGAATGATTGAAGGTAGGAGGAGCAGGGGACAACAGAGGATGAGATTGTTGGATGGCATCACCTACTCAATGGACATGAGTTTGAGTAAACTCCGGGAGTTGGTGATGGACAGGGAAGCCTGGTGCACTGCAGTCCATGGAGTCGCAAAGAGTCAGACACAACTGAGTGACTGAACTGAACTGAAGAGAAGGAGGAGGGGGCAGCACCCCCTGCAGTGAGGTCCTCACTTGCTCCAGTTTCCGACTTGAGATGAAATGCCAACTTCCCTTCTGCTTAAATTTTTGTTGTTGTTCAGTAGCTAAGTCGTGTCTCACTCCTTGGGACCCATGGACTGCAGCATGTCAGACTTCCTGTCCTTCACTATCTCCCAGAGTTTGCTCAAACTAATGTACATTGAGTCGGTGATGCCATGTAACCATCTTTCTCTGTAGCCCCCTTTTCCTCCTGCCCTCAATCTTTCACAGCATCAGGGTCTTTTCCAAAAGGGCCCTAAAATCTTTCTTGAACAACCCTGGGAAGAGAAGACTGAAATGAAATACATCCTCTGGACCATGCGTTCTCTTTTCTCACATTTAAAACTTTAGTCTGGATTTCAAACTTAACTGCGATGGACTGAATAGTCTCACATTAATACTCAGATGCATTTTTAACACGCTGCTGCTGCTGCTGCTGCTAAGTCGCTTCAGTAGTGTCCAACTCTGTGCGACCCCATGGACTGCAGCCCACCAGGCTTCTCCGTCCATGGGATTCTCCAGGCAAGAACACTGGAGTGGGTTGCCATTTCCTTCTCCATTGCACGAGAGCGAAAAGTGAAAGTGAAGTCGCTCAGTTGTGTCCAACTCCTAGCTATCGCCTTCCAAAAAGAGTGAGCAGTATGTTTCCTGTTTCATAAAGGAAATGAAATGAGTTAAATGAGAAATTCTTCCCCTATGGAAATAAAATGCTACTTGCTCATGGCAAAGATCATTTTTATGTTTTCTGAATAGCGGGGGATGCTCACCGACACTAAACCCACAGACGTCTCGACAGCTTTATTTGTTCTATTTTGGGCTCCATTATTGAAGCAATCTCTGTTGGCAGACATTGTTCTACCAATAATTTTTTTAGCAGTTAAAATTTTCTTCTGTTTAATGCAATACAACTGAGCACATCCCTCTCAGGATAGTCAGGAGTGGGGTGGAGGTGGATGCGCCAGAGGCAGGTATCACATTTCTAATTGGATTTTGTGCTGATCCGAAATGTGTAACAGATATACAAATGATTCTTCACTCACATTTTAAGCATAGTAGGTTGGTTTCTACAAAGCTTTGGCATCTGAACGACACAGAAAACTTCTCAACAGCCCTACTATCCTTCCTTAATTCCACTGAGAACCTCTTCTTTGATTTAAGGACCTATTAAGTACTGGGGCTCATGGCAGATGATTTTTTGTTTTGTTTTGTTTTGTTTTGTTTTGTTTTGGCTGCACCATGCAGCATGTGGGATCTTGAGTTCCCTGACCAGGGACTGATCCCACTCCCCTTGCAGTGGAAACCCGGAGTCTTAACCACTGGACTACCAGGGAAGTCCCTCGGCAGGTGATTCTGAGGAGTATTCAGAGAAGCAGGATGTTGTTCTGAACTGAACAGTATCAGAAAGTGGAGGTAATTCTATCACCAGGAATCTTAATATTTCTTATCTAGAAGACATGGGAATGAAACGAGGCGAAAGTTATAACTGTGTTTTTTATTTTTTTAAAGTAGCCGTCACTCGTATTAGACAAATAGGAGAGATGTTTGGTCGTTTTTGTGGTTTGGACAATGTTCTGTTTGGCCTATGTTCAGGCATGATGATGAGGGAGTAGTCCATGATGTTGTCAGGGAAGGAAAGGTTTCCCCCTTCTCCCCATCTTGAGTTCTTGTGACTGGATAAATAATAAAACTGACGCAAGGCAGATTAACAGGAGAAAAAGAGACACATTCATGGACTGGAAGTTTCATAGAAATGGGACCTAAGAAGTGATCAAAGCAGGCAATTTTTACACTTTTTAGACAAAATAGTGAGGAATTGACAGGACAAAGAAAGTCGGGTTTTGGATGCTTAATTAGTGAAAAATCTAAGCAGAGTTTGGACTGGGGGTAGTGAGTTAAAGAAGCAATAAGTTGTATTTAGGTAACGCTTTTCATCTCAAAATCTCTCTCTCTGGTGATAAGTGTGTCCTTCCACCTGCAGACGTCAGGAGGGCACCTGTCACAGGAGAGGTTTATTTCCTGCTTTCAGAGAGATAGAGAGGAGGGTCAGGGTGTCCCTCTTGCATTGGCCTTTTTTGGCTCAGCAGTAAAGAATCTGCCTGCAATACAGGAGACCCGGGTTCTATCCCTGGGTTGGGAAGATCCCCTGCAGAAGGGAATGGCTACCCACTCCAGTATTCTGGCCTGGAGAATCCCATGGACAGAAGAGCCTTGGTACAGTCCATGGGGTCTCAAAGTGTTGGACACAACAGAATGACTAATACTTTCACTTTTTTCTTTAGGTAACATAATCAGTATGCCATTGAGGCACATGTTGGGGTGGCCTTCTCTGGGCCCCAACATTGTCATCCTCTGGCTTGGCTCTAATAGTGGTCTTGTTGAAGGTTGATGCTCAGTGGGGGCAGCCCAGCTCCGGGTGTCCCGCCAACTTCTGGCTCCCATGAGCTGCTTTTCTCTTGCTCACTGTTTTTGCCATGAGTAACGGAACATTGCTAGTGTTCAGGTCCATGTCTCAGTTTAGACACCAAAGGGATGGGCCCTGAAATAGGTAAGTGCTGACAGAGGAGGAAGCCCATGCACTTAATCCACAGGAAGGTCTGAGAGAACTAGGGCAGGATGGAAATAGCCTGTGTGCCTCAAAAGGCCCCAGTCATGACATCCTGAAACCATGCAGGACCCTGTGGGGCTCCTGGACACAAAAGCCTTCGTGTGTCCCTGCTTTCTCATTTGTAGGAAATAGTTTTCTTTCAGCCTCCATGATCTTCCCTGAGTTCCAAAGGGCAGGTTCACACAGTTGCTAATGGGGAAGGGAGGGGATGCAGAGACTACGGAGGAGCAGCCTAGAAACAATAGTACAGCCTTAGGGCAGGGTCCTGGCTCTCCACTCAAAGGATATACAAGGCAGGGTCTTCCCTGGTAGTCCAGTGGCCAAGACTCCACACTCCCAGTGCCAGGGGCCCAGGTTCAGCCGGGAGCCAGGGTTCGATCCCCAACTTGCATGTTGCAACGAAAAGATCCGCATGCCCCAACTAAGACCTGGTGCAGCCAAATATATACTAATAAAAATTACCCCCCCCTCCCACAAAGGATATACACAATATTTTTGAGCTGCCTTGCACATACTGATGGAGAAGGAAATGGCAACCCACTCCAGTATTCTTGCCTGGAGAATCCCAGGGACAGAGGAGCCCGGTGGGCTGCCATCTTAGGGGATGCACAGAGTCGGACACAACTGAAGCGACTTAGCAGCAGCAGCAGCTGCAGCAGATACTGAGCACACCACCAGGTGGAAGAAGTTAACAAGGATGTAGACCCCAGACCAGTCAGAACCAGTTAGAAGCTCGATGGTGCTGACACTCAGTTACCTCACCACCAACCCATCAGAAGAATGTCCGTGAACTGATCATGCCCTCCTCTTTGAACCATTACCAGAAAACTCCTCATTAGCCCCTTCATGTCAGGACACACACCTTTGAGGGCATTAACCTGCTGTGGCCCCCTTTGTCTGGCAAAACAGTAAAGTTATTCTTCTATGAAAGTGAAAGTGTTAGTCACTCAGTCGTGTCCGACTCTTTGGGACCCCATGGACTGTAGCCCACCAGGATCCACTGTCCATGGAATTCTCCAGGCAAGAATATTGGAGTGGGTAGCCATTCCCTTCTCCAGGGCATCTTCCCGACCCAGGGATGGAACTCAGTTCGCCTGCATTGCAAGCAGATTCTTTACTGTCTGAGCCACTAGGGAAGCCTACTTCACCCAAAACTCTGAGATTCAATTTGGTACCAGTGTTCAGGGGCTGAATTTCAGCTACAATCCTAATGTAACCATTGATGTACATGATTATGGCTTTGAATTATCAAGGAAATATTAAATGATACTCAGTGACTTCCTTTAAAGAAGGCAGCAAAAAAGCAATCCATTTTCAAACTATGACTGTGAAAATTATTAAACTATGTAGAAAAAAGTACTCAGCATCAGAGTAGACACAGCCCCCTTTCCACTGGGAAAGGTAAGAACACCTCTGAGATCACTGATAAATCAGAGACCCTGAGACTTCACTCTCCCACAACTCCTGACCCTGTGGGGGAAGTAGATTCCCCTGTTGAGGAGAATCTGCTGGATCCAGACAGATCAAATCCTTGCCCCTGGCATATGCCACGCTGATGGAGGAAGAATGGACCCAGTCAGAGGACAGGCTCAGCCCTTGCTTGCCGGCAGGTGTACGGCAATCACTGTACTTGGCCTTCAGTCTCGGGACACAGGAGGCAACCCTCAGCCTGGCCTTTCACTACCAAGCCAAATCGTACTGCTCACAGAACAGATTTTCCATAAATGTCAAAATGAGAAGAAACAGATAAGGTGAAACAGCAAATATCTGCATATTGAACTTCCAGGAGGGCCATGGCAATGTCATAAGCTGACTATTAAGTGACTTAAAAGCCTGAGAAATGTCCTTGAGAGAAAAATCAGTAGTTTAGCAGTTGTGGAATGTTAGTGGGAGTGCAGAGAGAAGGGGAAAGACTGAGATCAGTAAAGATAATACATTTCCTTCTCCAATGAATGAAAGTGAAAAGTGAAAGTGAAGTTGCTCAGTCATGTCCGACTCTTAGTGACCCCATGGACCTCAGCCTACCAGGCTCCTCCATCCATGGGATTTTCCAGGCAAGAGTAATGGAGTGGGGTGCCATTGCCTGCTCCAAATACAAATAATAGCCAACACTTATCAGGGGTTTACTGTGTGCCAGGTACTGTTCTGCTTTCCACGTGTTATTGCCATCCTACAAAAATCCCATAAAACAGGTGCGGCCATTTCCTTCATTTTACAGGAGAGGAAATGGAGTACTGAGGTGTCAAGTATCTTTCCCAAGTTGTGGGATGAACTGGAGCTAGGATTTGAGTCTGCGCAGTCCAGTCTCAGAGTCTTGTACTAGTCACCATTCTGTCCTGGAACCACCTCATAATAAATCACCAACAGAGGTGTGGATCCTGACCAGGCAGCCCCTGCCCCCAGTGGATTCCCCAGAGAAATGCGGAGTCTGCAAGTTGATTCTAAAATTTATATAAACAGGCAAAAGAACTAGAATAACCAAAACAATTTTAAAGAAGAGAAGAACACTGTTGGAAAACTCACACTACCTGATTTCCGTATTTACCATAAGCTACAGAGGTCAAGACAGCATGGTGAGGGGAGGAAGGTGAATCAGTGGAAAAGAACAGAGTCCAGAAACAGATCCACGTATATTTGGTCGGTCAATCTGTGGCAAAGATAAAGAGAGAATTCAATGGAGAAAGGTTTTTCAAGAAATGATGTTAGCATAATTAAATATCCATATGCAAAAAAAAGAACTTCAATCCATACTTCACACCTTAAAAAAAATGAACTCGAAAAGGACTTAGGCATAAATGTAAAACTTAAAATTGCAAAACTTTTAGGAGAAAGCATTATGGCTTCGGGTTAGGCTGAGATTTCTTAGATATGACACTAAAAGCATAACCTATAAAATAAAAAATAATGAGTTTCTTCAAATTTAAAAATTCCTCTATTCAAAAGACACATTAAAAAGTGAAAAGACAAGCCACAGACTGGGAGAGAATATTTACAAAATGTATGTCTGATAAAGGCTTTGAATCCAGAATATATAAAGAACTCATAAAACTCAATAAAAAATAGTCAACTAAATGGGTAAAACATTTGAACAGACACTTCCCCCAAGATGATATATAGATCGCAAAAAAAAAGCACATAGAAAAATATTCAAATGAATTAGTCATTAGGGAAATGCAAACTTAAACCACAGTGAGATCCACTACACATGTGTTAGAATGGTTAAAATAAAAAACCCAGCAAACTCAAGTTCTGGTGAGAATGCGAAGCAACTGCAGTGCTCATACACTGCTAGCAGGAATGCAAAAAATACAGTCTGTCTGAAAACAGTTTGGCGGTTTTGTACAAAGTTAAACACTTACCATTCAACCAGAAAGCCCACTTGTGGGTATTTACCCAAGACAATTGAAAATCTGTTTATAGCAGCTTTATTCATAATTTCCCCAAACTGGAAACAACCCAAAAGGCCCTCAAGTAGAGAATAGATAAATAAAATACGGCGCATTCATACAACAAAATTTAACAATAAAAAAGAATGAACTATTGGTGTGCAGAACGGCATGTATGAATATCAATTGCTTTACGTTAAGTGGAAGAAGCCAGACTCAAGACTACATACTATATGTTTTCATTTGTATGACATGTGGGAAAAGGCAAAAAGCTACAGTAATCAGTAGAGCCAAGAACTGGGGAGGGGACCAGATAACATGCTCTGAGCCTCTGGATCCCATCATGCATGGAGCAAGAACTGCCCCTAAACCTCCCAGTTACTGAACCATCCAGTCCCCTTTCCTCTTGATTGGTTTCTCTCTACTTGAGGGTCTTCACTGACACACAGCTAAATCCTGTCCTGTGGTCACGCACTGCTGAGTGTTCTGTTAGTATGAGTTCAGCCAACAGTAATGGACACCTGCTTCGTGCTGGGTACTGGGGACGCTGGGCCTGTAAAGACACGGTTTTTACCCTAGAGGAACTCACAATTTCCCAGAGGAGACAGATATGTCAGCAAATGGTAAGTGGTCAGATAAACATTAGCTAATGTGAGGTGCTATTAAGAACCCAGAAACCCAGCACTCACCCTAGCCTAGGGCTTCAAACAAGGCTTCTTGGAAGTGACTCCTGAGCTGAGTCTTGAAGAATCACTCAGTGGAAAGAGGGGAGGGTGAGTATTCGGACAGAGACATGAGTAAAAATCTGGCAGGGTGAAGTACCATGATGTGTGCAGAGAAACACAAAACCTTTTTCTAGAAGAGTTCAGTAAAACTTTCTGTGTTGATGGAAATGTTTTATCTCTATGTTGTCCATTATGTAGCCTTTAGTAATTAAGCGCTTGAAATGTGGATAGTGCAACTAAGAGGCTAAATTTTTAATTTGATTTCATCTTAATCAAAATTTAATAGAGCTGCAGGCAACCACTGACTACCATCTTGGACAGCTCGGCAGCTCTGGTGAAGTGCAGGGCAGAAGTGGTAGGGACAGAGCAGGCTGGGAGAGCTCAGGGAAGAGCCACAGATGCCATTTGAAGGGTGCTGGACTTTAACTTATAGGTGATGGGAAGTTTTTGGAGGGTTGCACACCGAAAAGTGACCAGGTCATCTCTTTGGACCAGGGGCTGGGATGGAGCAGAGGAAGACTGGAGTCAGAAGGGCACTGCTGGAGCTCAAGGGAGGAGTCATGAGGGTCCAAGACACGACAAATACAGAAGGGCTGGTGGGGAGGGAGCTGATTCCTGAGGCTTGAAGAGTAGAGATCAGCAGGACCAAGTGGTCTCTGGTTTTGGAGTGTGAAGTTGTGTCTCTTTCTTGGAAAGGTTTACAGGAAAGATGGATTCCTGGGTCGTGGGGCTCAGACTGGGTGCTGCACCCAGGCAGAGGGACTGGAGGTTGGGAGAGGATCCGGCAGCAGCTGCTGGAATCCAAGGCCCCACTTCCTTGAGAGGCCAGCTCTGTCAAGGTCAAAGGTGCAGGGGGAAGGAATATCTTGCTTGGCTGTTGTTTCTTATTAAATTTAAGGATCAGAGCAGCCTTGGAAACTACTGAATCAGATTGTAAATATTGACACCAACTTCCACAGCACCAATTACAGGAGTGGGAAGGCTCCCAAAAAGATAGAGAGGCAATTTAAAGAAAACACAGGAATTATTTAGTAAAGTCAAAGTATCATTGAGAGTCAGAGACTCCCCCGTCACTGGGCCTCCCCTGGGTCTAGTCGGTGGGGAACAGGATTCCCTTAGCTTTAAGACAGGGTTATGGCCGGAATACCCAGGTGGGAATGGGGGTCCTCAAGTTTAGGCCTTTTTCACTATATAGTAATAACTGAGCGACTGAGCACACACACAACACAATACAGAGATTATCCTCTATCTGAGATGGGCGGCCCAGGTTCCCTCTATCTCTGGTTTCTTACAAGTCACTCACTTACTCATCACATATTTATTGAATAGCTGCTATGCGTCAAACCCTCTGACAGAAGCTGGACGACTGAGACAAAAGCCACAGACCTTGCCTTGAAGGAACTCTGTGGGAAGATTGCAATACAGTGGGTAATATTCGCCGAGATACACTATGTATCAGGCACTCTGCTGGGTGCATTGTACATGGGCTTAATTTTTCTAAAACCCTACAAGGCAAGAACTATCATAATCCTCAATTTATGAATGAGGAAACAGAAGCACAGAGATCTGAAGTAACTTACCCAGGTATCTAGGACCCACTCACTGAAAACATTTAACCTAATCCTGGAATAGGCAAACTTCACATACATACATCTATATGTATATATATTTTTACTGAAGCATAATTGACTTACAAATTTAGTTTCAGGTACATGACATAGTGATTTGATATCTTGATACATTACAAAATGATCACCACTGGAATAAGGTAACTTCTGTTGAGAGACTGAACATGCAAATGGAAAATAGACAGATCCTCTATAAAAATAGGACCCTTTCCCATAATCTACAGCACTCTGTCCAGTACATCCTCTACAGTACCCAGCTCAGGAAGCCAGCTTGTTATCTATAAGTCAGACTTGCAGGATGTCAGACCACCATCTGTCAGAGCCACCAGCTCAGGAAGCCAAAAAATAACCCTGGTAAGAGCTGGTCTCAAGTAGCTAGGATTTGATTAATAACTGACAATGCCCCTAGTTTTTGTCCCTGCTTCCAACCTGGGACCAACCAGAGGAAGCCAGTATGGGCCGCTAACCAGTCACACAGGTCACCCGGCGTCTGGCCTCTCATCTTCAGCTTCCCCAGGCCGGCAGCCTCCAGTTGGGGCACATTTGAAGCCTGCACTTTTCTAAAGCTTTCCCACTCCTCTGCCTGCCTTAGTGTCTCTGCCAACCGCAAGTAATAGTGGCTAATTCCTGTTTATCACCACACTATAAAGGGCCAGATAGAAAATATTTTTTGGCTCTGTGGGCCATTCAGTCTCTTACCAACTACTCGGTCCTGCTGTTAAAGCATGAATCAACCATGGATATTATGAATGGGCACGGCTGTGTTCTGCTAACACCTTATCCATAAGGGCAACTTGTGAGCAGGACTCCAGTTGTGCCAGGGGGCTGATTCCGGAGGCTTTGAGAGGCTAGATCAGCAGGATCAAGGGGTCTCTTGGTTTGGAGGGTGGAATTGCATCTTTTTCTTGGAAAGGTTTACAAGAAAGATGGATTCTTGGGTGGTAGGGCTTGGACAGGGTGCTTCTCCCAGGACTTAATTTGCTAAACCTGGTTTTAAGCTATGCTGCTCCTTTAGTAAGAGTGTCACCACAAACTCCAAACTTCCAGAAAAAGTACTGACGCTTAACTTTTGTAGAGGAGGGTTTCCTTTCTAAGGCACTTTCCCATCTAAAGTACGTTCCAAGACCCGATTTTCGATGTGTGTGTATGGGACAGGGGGGTCTTCCCACACCAACAAGCAATTCTTGGGGCACCAGCTGTGTGTCCTACAATTCAACTCAATCCTGATATTATCTACCTAGAGATGGCATCAGATCCCATAGGCTGAGGCTCAGTGCCGAAAGACCGCTCCCTCGACTCTTCACCCCCAGCCCCCAGATTACCACCTGTGCTTCTGACTGATGGGCTATAGGCTGGAGGGCCCAATGACCCCTCCTTGGACTTCAATGTCAGTCACTAGCTCAGGTTGTTACCTGTACTTCTGACTGGCTTATAAATCAGAGGTTCCCATGACCCTCTCCTTGATTTTCATTAATTTGCTAACTCAGACTTACAGAACTCAGAGAAATGTTTTACCTCCTAGATTACTGGTATATAATGAAAGACTATAGCTCAGGAACAGACAGATGGAAGATGTACAGGGCAAGACACAGGGAGAAGTTGTAGAGCCTCCGTGCCCTCTTTCCCCAAATCTCCACCTGCTCACCACCCTGGAAGTCCTCCAAATCCCATACAGTTGGGATTTTTATGGAGGTTTCATCACATCAGAATGATCCATCAATAACTCCATTTTCAGTCTTTTTCCCTTTTCAAGAGGAAGCGGGGGCAGGGCTGAAAATTCCAAGTTTCTAATTATGGTTTGGTCCTTCCAGCCAGGAGACATGTAGGAGTCCACCCAGAGTCTCCTCTTTAGAATACAATTCACTGCTATCCTCCAGGAAATTACAAGGGTTTCAGGAGCTCTGTGTCAAGAACCAGGAACAGAGACCAACAGATATTTTCTATTATCTCACACCATCTGGTAGTTAATTTGGTCCTGCCAGATGACAAGCTCTTTGAAGTAAAAAACTATGTTTTATTCATTTTTCCATTCTCCCTACAGGGATTACCTGGTGCCAGGCAGGGCACACAGTAGATTCTCAGTAAATATTTGTTAGAGTAAGTTGAACTGAATTAAATAATCACAACGATTTGGTAACACCAAGAGCTTAGAGGTTGTTATTCCCATTGCACAGAAGACAAAGCACAGACTTAGAGAATCGAGTGACTGTGTTCATCTAGAGGTTTTTGCAGAGCAAGAATCTGGACCCTGGTTTTGAGCCCTGCTGCCTTTTGGGCAGACAGACTCCTCCCTTGCTGGGCTCATTCAAGAGCCCATGGAGGCAAGCTGCTGTTGATTTTCCTTTGTCTATTTGAACTCTGTGATTTTGTAATCGTCTAAGCACTGAACAAACCTTCCCCTTCTCCCTCCCGCTGCACTGACGTGAAACCTTAGGGGAATGAGTTGTTCTGTAAAAGTCAAGATCTCGAAGTGACGGGGTTTATGCCTTTAACCCTCAAACAGTTTTAAAAGGTTTACATAGAAATCTCCCTGACACGCTCTGCTCTCTTTTCTCCATCAGAAAGCCCCGAAGAGAATTTAGCTCTTTGTGTTAAAACATGGGCCATGATTACAGATAGCAGTGGCTGGGCTGTGGGCTAATTCCAGATGCCCTCATGACATCAAGACATGCAAAGTGGCAAATAACCTGCACTTCTTTGAGTTTATTATTGTTTGTTTGTTTGAAATAGATGTTTCTGTCTTCCCTGCAACAGTTAGGTTGTCATCTATCACTTAGTGAAATTGAAGGAAGGTTTCTGCGTGAAATAACATTCCTCTCTTCTTATAATTTGCTGTCTCTTTTTTCCTATGGGTCTGTTAACCAAGCTCAGTTAAAACTCAGCAAAGTAAGGACTTCCTTGGTGGTCCAGTGCCTAGGACTCCGTGCTCTGAATGCAGGGAGCCTGGGTCCGATTGCTGGTCAGGGAGCTAGATCCCTTATGTCACAACTAAGAGTTCACATGCTGCAACTAAGAGATCCTGCAGTGAGGACCAAAGATCCTGTGTGAAACAGCCAAGATCTGGTGCAGCCAAGTAAATAAAAATAAGTATTAAAAAAAAACAACTCAGCAAGGAGAGAAAACTTTTCCTCTACTAGTTTAGGTCCAGTGATCAGGGGCTAACTGATGATAGACAGATCACTGGAGGAAAAATGCACAAATTTGATTCATATGCATGTGGGAGCATTCAGATGAAATGGCTCACTGAACATCTAGAAATAGGAGTTTCCATACCAGCCTAACAGGGGAAAGGGAAGGGGTGAAAGGGCTTGTATGGGAAGGACAAATGAGCCTTTTTTAGGGAAGACAAAGTGACTTTCAGGGAAACAAATGGAAGGTATGAACGTTTAGTAATAATGTTAGTTTATATAATTTCTCATCCAGTGATTGGTTTTCTCTAGGGAGTGAAGATTCCTGGAAGAAGGGATTTACGGCACCTTCGCTTTCAAAGGTTTTACCTTGTAGTCAGATAAGGGAAGCTCCAAAAGGCTTCTCTCTATACCTGCTGTGTCTCAAATGTCTTCAGTTTATTTTCTTTATTAGTTATTTAGTTTGGCTGTGCTGGGTCTTCATTGCTGTGTGCAGACATTCTCTAGTGGAGGCTAGTCTTCACTGTGGTGCATGGGCTTCTCACTGCAGGGCCTCTCTTGTTGCCGAGCGCAGACTCCAGGTGCAGGGGCTTCAGTAGTTTCGGCATGTGGGCTTAGTTGCTCTGAGGCAAGTGGAATCTTCCCGAGCCAGGGATCGAACCTGTGTCCCCTGCATTGGCTCATCCACTGCACCACCAGGGAAGCCCCTAAAATGTCTTCAGTTTAAAATAACCCTCAGAAAAAAAAAAATAATAAAATAAAATAACCCTCAGGATTTCCCTGGTGGTTCAGGGGCTAAGACTTCGAGCTCCCAATGCAGGGGACCCGGTTCGATTCCCTGATCAGGGAACTAGATCCCACATGCCGTAACTAAAACCTGACACAGCCTGATTAATTAATAAAGAAATAATACTCATACCAACTCCAGGGACCTGAAAGATGCTCACAAAGGGAAGTGGGCTCTGAGTTAGGATCAAACAAATGCATGAGCTTTAGTGACATGTATGATGACACTTCAGAGTCAGTTTAAAACATGTTTTGCTTCTTAGCTGAGCTCTGGACAAGTGAGGTCGCCAGGAAGCTGAGTAAAGGAGAGGTGTCTGGACAGAGATAAGTGGTGGATCCCAATTCCAGACAGCGAGAGCGGCCCTCTGAGATGCAGCTGTTTGGAGCTGCATAGGTGCTTGAAATGTCCAGTGACAACTGAGGGACCCTGGGGGTAAAGTCCTGAAGGTGCTTCTTAGGGCTTCATTCTTAGGTTGAGGTTTCCCTCTGTCCTCCAGACACTAATAAGTAATTCATTTATACTCTCTCTCACTGCTGCCCCCACTCCCCCGCCTCTCTTTCCATTTCTCAAACTCTCTTACCCTCTCAAAATTCTAAAGGTAAACTAACACAAAATTATAAAGGTACAAAGGGTGTGGAGTACAGAATGAGTCCTTCTCCTGTCCCTAAGCTGCAGAACTGCCCCAGGGGTGACTAGTGTCCAGTTTCTAGGTGTCCGTGTGCTTTTGTTTTTACACAAATAATAAAACAAAATACTGTTCGGTATCTTATTTTCATTTTCACTTTAAACACCTTGAAACCAGTTCATATTGATACGGAAAGAACTTTCTTTTTCTTGTAATGGATACAATGGTATTTCATTGCATGGAAGTACTATTGTTCATTTAACGAGCCTCCTGGTGTGTTATTCCTCTTATGATTGTAAATGGCATTAAAACAAATAGCCTGCGCATGTCCAGGTGCAGCAGTAAGAATAAATTCTTAGATGTGAAATTGCTGGCTAAAGGGTGTGAAAATGTTAAGATTAGGTAGCTGTGTTCTCGGTTTAAAAGGGCAGTGTGAGGTGGACCTCCCTGGTGGTCAGGTAGCTAAGACTCTGCTCTCCCAATGCAGGGGTCCAAAGTTTGATCCCTGGTCAGGCAACTAGATCCTACATGCTGCAACTGAAGATCCCACAGGCTGCAACTATGGCCCGATGCAGACAAATAAATACATAAGTAAATTAAACACTTTTTTTTTTTTTTAATTGCAGTGTGAAGTATGCTGCTGAGGTGGGCACACAGAGCTCTGTATGAATACAGCCTCAGGAGAATGTATCTATTAGGTGGAGAAAGTCTGCACAAACCTTTCACTTCATGCCAATTTGCATTACTATACAATAGGCTTTCAATAAATGTGAGGAATTCACTGAAAAAAAGAGCACCAAAGAAATCCTAGGTCTTGTGTCTGTAGGAGAAAGAGGTGTAGGTGTGCCTAGTCACTCAGTTATGTCCGACTCTGTGCGACCCTATAGACTATAGCCTGCCAGGCTCCACTGTCCATGAGATTTTCCAGGCAAAAATACTGCCATTTCCTCCTTCAGGAGATCTTCCTGACCCAGGGATTGAACCCGTGTCTCCTGCACTGCCGGCAGATTCTTTACCACCGGGCCGCTGGAGAAGCCCAGGAGAGAGAGGAATAGACCAGACCACAAATCATCAATTCCAGACCCAGCGGGATCGAGACCTGCTGCTTCTAGCGCTCTTACCTGTTCCGCCTGTCCCACAGGCCTTCCACTTCCTCCCTCTGCTCCCCTCCTGGCTTCACTTCCTTTCCCTCCCAGCCTAACTCCTGTGTATCGGTAGTTGTCAGTGCCTCCAACTCTTATTATTTTTCCCATCCATGACACATGTTTTTAAACACCCCACAATTTGTACCCACTCCCTGCCTCTCCACTAGTTCAACAAGCAATGCTGGAGAAACTTGTCGGGAGCTGCGCTAGGCGTTACTGACAAAATGGAGGCACAGCCCCAGACCCCTCTCCTCATTCCGCAGGCACAGTCCCGGGATAAAGGAGTTAGGCCTTGTAATTTTGACTTGTCTTTTCCTCTCCTTGGCTGAGTTGACTGAAAAGGAATATTAAGGTGCTTCTTGTTCTTGAGAGGAGCATGACAAGGCACAAAGCCTTCTGCAGCTGTGCTCAGAAAATAATTCATAAAGTTAACCATTGACATTGGTTTAAGGACTTTTACAAAAGAGTGTTCCAGGATGAGCAGATAGGCTGTAGCTTGAGGCCATGGGAGGGATTGCTATCTGAAGCCTATTTGTGAGGCGAATGTTTATGGCAAAGGAGTTTACTGAATTTAGGGCTTAGAAATAATTAAAACAGTTAGAAGTTAAAGATTTAAGGAATGTTGTAAAGTTAGCATATTTTACTAGCTTATAGAAGTTAGGTGGAGAAGGCAATGGCACCCCACTCCAGTACTCTTGCCTGGAAAATTCCATGGACGGAGGAGCCTGGTAGGCTGCAGTCCTTGGGGTTGCTAAGAGTCAGACACAACTGAGCGAGTTCAGTTTCACTTTTCACTTTCATGTATTGGAGAAGGAAATGGCAACCCACTCCAGTGTTCTTGCCTGGAGAATCCCAGGGACAGGGGAGCCTGGTGGGCTGCCGTCTGTGGGGTCGCACAGAGTCGGACACGACTAAAGTGACTTAGCAGCAGCATAGAAGTTAGGAATTTTTAGAGACATTATAGCTAGAAGCCCTTTTAAGAGATAGTGAGCTCAGGATGTTAGGGGAAAACAGGATTTAGGAAGATAAGTAGTAAACTGAGGAATGTAGCATGAGTTACAATGTAATCACAAGTTAATTATGGGACATATTAGATGAGGTAGGTAATAGATGATAAGGCTGATTCTGAGAGAATCACTGAAGCAGGAACTCTGTTTGAAGAGCAACAGTGATTTATGGAGATAATAAATCTGGGAGAGGGGGAACTGAAAATGTCAAACCTCTGGCCTAATGTTTTTGTAAAAGTATTAAAGAGAATCTTAAACTTGAAATAAACAGGCAGTCCATAGAAAACTGAGAGGCTGCCTCATCGCCGACACCATTCATCTCTCCAGGTTGAATCCCTGGCTTCTGGAGCTGGACTCCGGCAGAAATTCTATCCTTGGGGCAATCAGAGATTCAAGTCTATCAGGCTCAGCTGGGACCACGGCATGGTCTGACAGCCCTCTGCCTGTTTCTCAGCAGCTCTTCCTTCCACTGTCCTCCTTTTCTTGTCTAAGTGTCTACCACGCTGACCACAGCCAAAGTGAAAGTGAAAGTGAAATGCTCAGTTGTGTCTGACTCTTTGAGACCCATGGACTGTAGCCCACAAAGCTCCTCCATCCATGGGATTCTCCAGGCAAAAATACTGGAGTGGGTTGCCATTTCCTTCTCCTTGACCACAGCCAACCAGGCTCTAAGTGTCCTTCCTTTCTCATCTTCTTAAATACCTTGTTTGTTATTCCTTGTCTTGTATATCTTCGACTACTTCCTCTTTGTTCCTCTCTTTCTATAAAACTTATTTTATGTTCATTCTTTCTTCACAGTTCACAAACCAGGCATCTAGTACATGCTCAATAAATCCCTTTATAAAACCAAATTTATTCAAGTATAATTTACAAATAAAATGGACATTTTAAGTATATAGCTCATTGAGGGAATCTCCCTGGTTGGTTCAGTGGCTAAGACTCCCAGTGCAGGGGGCCTGGGTTTGATCCCTGGCCAGGGAACTAGATCCCACATGTTGCAACTAAAGTTTCTGTATGCCACAACTAAAGATCTTGCATGCCACAAGGAAGATCAAAGAGTCCACGTGCTGCAACTAAGATCTGGTGCAGCCAAATAAATACATGTAAAAGATAAGATATACGGTTCTTGAGTTTTGTCAAATGCATAATCCCATGGCATCACCCCCTTAATCAAGGTATAGACATTTCCCATCAACCTAGAAAGTTATTCCCTGCCCCTTTGTGATCAACCTGTGACCCCCTCTTCTAGGTAATCACCCATTTGATTCCAATCATCTGGCTTAGTTTTGCTTCTTCTGGAATTTCATAGAAATGGAATCATGATATCTGTACTCTTTTGTCTCTTCTTTTACTTAGCATAATGTTTCTAGACTTATCCATGTTGTTCCTTGAATTAACATTTTGTTCCTTTTTAATGTTGAGTAGTATTCCATTTTATGGATATACTACAATCTTTTAAATCTATTTACTTGTTGGAGGCTAACTGGTTGTTTCCAGATTTTGGCTAGTGGGAACAAGGTAGCCATGAACAATTGGACACAGGTCTGGATAAAAAGTTTCATTTATCTTGGGTAAATCTCTAGGAGTAGAAATATTAGATCATAGAGTAGGTATATGTTCAACTTTAAAAGAAACCTCCAAACTGTTTACCAAAGTGGTTTTATCATTTTACATTCCCATGAACAGTTATGAGAATTCTAATTGCTTTATGTCCTTGCTAACAATTACTGTCAGTCTTTTAAGTTTTAGTCATTCTAGCGACTATGAAATGGTATATGTCATTTGGTTTCAATTTGCATTTCTTTAATGACTAATGATGCAATTTACCTTTTCATACGCTTATTGGCCATTTGTGTATCTTTCTTGGTGAAGTGTCTGTTCAAGTCTTTTCACTATTTTTTTTATTGTGGTTTTTAATTGGTGTATGAATTTAATTTTGTTTTGAAATTGATGTGTGAATTTTTATATAATATATATACAAACTCTGCAGAATATGAGTTACAAATATAGACTGGGATCTAGACATATCCTAGCCCATGACTTGCCTGTTCATTTTCTTAAGTGTCTTTTGATGAACAGAAGTTTTACATTTTGATTTCTCAGTCTTTATGGTTACTGCTTTCTGAGTCCAGTCTAAGAAATATTTGCTTAGCTCAAGATCATGAAGATTTTCTTCAATGCTTTCTTCTAGAAGCTTTGTCTCTTAACCTTTTCTGTTTAGGATCATAAACAATCTCATATGTTTACCCAGTTTTTTCAGTACAGTTTGTTGAAAAAGTTTCCTTTCCCTATTGAATTTCTCTGGATCCTTCGTCAAAAAACTAATTAGCTACTCTCCATCTTGATGTCTAATTCTACTTGGTTCGTTTTTATAGTTTCCATTTCTCTGCTAAGATTATCCATTTGTTAATTTATTGTGTCTGTCTCTTCCATTCCATCCTTGAATATATTCATAATGGCTGTTTTAAAGTTCTTGACTGTTGCGCTAGTTATCAATTTATTGCCTCTCAGAGCTAAATCAACCTTTCATGATCTGCTCTCGATAATGGATCAGACCCTTTAATCCCTATTGTTGCAATTACAATGTTAATTTTTGCCAGTAGAGGAAACTGGGGGTACTTTGCAGGAGAAAGTTCTATCCTGGTTCCAGCGCTCCTGTTCTTGTTCGTTTGCTCTTGTTGTATGTCTTAACCACTGGACTGCAAAGGAAGTCCCTAAGGAGCTGCATTTTGGTTTGGGTTTTATTTCCAGCACCTGGCCCTGTCCTTGGCATCTGTAAAAGTAGTGAACTGGATTTCATTCCATAGGGTGACTCCTAGGAGGACCAGGCCAAAGACCCTTCCCCAAGGGGTCACCAGCAAAGAAGGCTCTCCCTGACCTTTAACCTTTGCCTCTTCCTGGTGTAACTGGCAGGTTAACCTCTCCAGAGGCAGCCAAGACCTCCCTCTTATCTCCTGCATCCTCCAAGTCAGCATGGAAATGAGGTCTCCCAGGGGCCACAGCTGCAATGTATGGCCCTCAGTTGGCTCTTCCCCAAGTCTCTCCCATAAGGAGCCTCCCTAGGAATTATGCACAGTCTTCTCAGGCATCGTATCCTCTCAGCATCGTGTCCTGCTCCCGCCAGCATCACTTCCCAGGAGAAGGCAGTTCATTTTCTCCCTGAATTCCAGTCCCTGGCACAGATAAACCCCTGGGAAGCATTTACTGAAACTTTCCAGGCTTTTCTCAGCATGAACACTTTACACTTCTGCAGTAAACTAGACTGCTAGAGTAAGGCAAAGGAGTTGTCAGTGCCACGCTGCTGCATGCTGCCAAGGAGTTCAGGGTGGGAGGTGGTGGGAGAGGATGGGGTTTCTCATCTCTTCCAACCCAAGCAGAAATTAGGTCTCTCACCTGAGCATGCCACCGTTCCCCCCCAGGCCAGCAGTATTCCTGCTCACTGGTCTACCTTCGGGTGCCCTAAAAGATCATCCTGGATTTCTGCTTTGTCATTTAGTTCATGTCTCTGCTTCTGTCCCAGTCATTCACTATGAGGACCCCACCTCTGAGACCACCCCCCTGCCATGTCCAACCCCCACAATTTACAAAAGGGGAAATAGGACCAAGGAGAAAAGGATCACAGCTCAAGGTCACAGCCTGCAGGTCTGGTGGGAACACACTTAGGAATCCTGACTCATAACAGGGGGCTTTGTCCCATCCACTGATCTCAGCCAGAAAGAAATGGTCTTGCCACTGCTGAGGGCTTATGCCGAGGGCCCTTCCCTGGGTCCTGGATGATGTGACTGGCTAACACATAAACCTTCCTGTACTCCAGGTTTCATTTGAAGTGGTGTGCATACATTCATTTAAAAAAATTAACTCAGCACTGGGACTTCCTTGGTGGTCCAGTGGCTAAGGCTCTGCATTCCCAATGCAGGGAGCCTGGGTTAAATCTCTGGTTGGGGGGACTAGACCCCACATGCCACAACTAAAGATTTTTTTCATGCCACAATGAAGATGGAAGATCCTGTGTGCCACAAGACCCACAGCAGCCAAATAAGTAATAAAAATAAAATGAACATCAAAAAAAAAATTTGAAAAACAAAAAAAAATTTGAAAGCACCCTATGAAATATATTTTCTATTTTATAGATGAAGAAACTGAGGACCAGAGAGGTTAAGTAATCTGTCCAAGGTCACACAGTGACAGAGATGAGATTCAAAGCCAGGCAATGTGGCTCCAAAAGCCATGTTTTTAACTTCTGGATCATCCTTTCCTCTCAGAATAACAAACTATTGTTGGGTGAAGACAGCCCAGACAGTATTTTCTTAGGCCCAGACATGCCTGTCCTAGAACGGTGAAAACGTCAATGGGAATCTTCCTCCCCAAAGAGGCACGCAGGACAGCACTCTGAACAGACACTAAGAACAGCTCTCAACTCAAAGCGCCCAGTGCTTGTGTCACAGTATGAGACGTAACGGCTTTTGATGGAAGACTTCCAGGCAGACAATGGTCTTTTTGGATCCATTACTTTGCATTTGCATCAGATTGGGTCACCTCCCATCTCGGGGCTCCCCAAGACTTTGAACACTTTTTCAGTAACCCTTACAGAAAGACATCTTCTTCTGAGAAATGCAGCATGGTTACACAGTGCAATGGATCTCTTGGGAAACACCAGAGTTATCAGTGAAAAATATATTAAATGACTCAAGGGCTACTTTGAAGCATTTTGCTATGGCTAGATAGTAAAACTCCTAGAACTAGTTCTTATCTCTGTAACAGAGTGTTCCTTTAGTGCAATGAGAACACATAAAGCCCACAATTCATGCAGGACACATCCTGAAGTTCTTAAAAGAGAAGGAACCTGAAGATGCCTTCTGTGTTGTGACAGTAACAATGGTCGATCTTTATCCAAGAGGATCTTAGCATTTTGTCTTTGGACAGGCCTCTTTGACAGCTGGTATGGGCAAGCTTTGCCAGGTATGACAGTGATTTTATATCTCTATGAAGGCAAAGTGAAGAAGCTCCAGAAAATACTTTCCAAGGGGCTTTTTGGTTTTTGATAACTATTACCCTCCTGGATGATGTTTTCCTGCTACAATCCTGTAAGACTTTAACCCATGAGATTGGACACATATTTAGACTTCAACCTGCCTAATGCAAGGCTCCAGCCACTTGGAAGAAGCTGACCAGAGACCCCTCCACCTTTGCCCTGTTTATGCAAGCTGCAGAGTGCTGCTCTTCAATATTACAGAAAGATACACAGTGGACTGATGATGAATCCACCAACATACCTGGAATTACCCTGAAATACAGTCATGAGGATAATGTGAATTCGCTGGGAATTCCCTGACTGTTCAGTGCTTAGGACTCTGTGCTTTCACTGCTGAGGGCCCAAGTTCAATCGCTGGTCAAGGAACTAAGATCCTGCAAGTGGCACAGTGTGGGGAAAAAAAAAGAAGGTGAATTTGCCAAAACCAGCGGAAATGTTTAAAGAATGGAAAGAGTATTTTTGTGATAACCTATAGTTGAAAAGAATCTGAAATACATACATATATACATATAGCTGGATACTTTGCTGTGCACCTGTAAATAACACAACATTGTAAATCAACTATACTTCAGTATTAAAAAAAAAAAAGGAATGGAAACAGTGAATAATAAAATGCCTTGCTATTCTCCAAAAATAGGAACCTTCAATTAGGAGTAATTAAAACAAATACTTGCGTATTAAAAAAAAAGATTTATGTGCAATATTTCATTTAATCCTCATCATAGCTCTATGAAGAACATATGCTTTTTTAAAATTTTTATTTTAATTGGAGGCTAATTACGTTACAATATTTTGGTGGTTTTTGCCATACATTGACATGAATCAGCCATGGGTGTCCATGTGTTCTCCATCCTGACCCTCCCTCCCACCTCCCTCCCCACCCCATCCCTCAGGGTCATCCCAGTACACCAGCCCTGAGCACCCTGTCTCATGCATCAACCTGGACTGGGGATCTATTTCACGTATGGTAATATACAGAACATACTCTTATTGAACCTATTTTGTAAACCTTTCTGAGGCTTTGAGAAGCTGGGTAAACTGATGAAGCTCACTCAGCTGATGGAGTTAGTAATGAGGGGGACTGGAATATATGCCGTTGAAAACACACCACTTTCACATAAGGATCACTTTGTGCTGAAGACAATTACAAAACAGCAAATGCAAAAAAAAAAAAAAAAAAGCCATTTGCCCTTCCCCACCTGGCTGAGAAAAAGTTATTAATTTTCGTTTGTAAAGGTGTCTCCCTCCCCAATGCCAGGAAAGAGAAAGATAACTTTTGGATTCTTAATCACCAAGGACAACTCTAAACTCTTAACAGGACAGGGATGGCATTAAGAGGAATCTCTGAAACAAACCTCACTAAACCTTACCATCATCTGCTATTAGCTTCCTCC
Organism: Bos javanicus; assembly: GCF_032452875.1. NCBI lineage: Eukaryota > Metazoa > Chordata > Mammalia > Artiodactyla > Bovidae > Bos > Bos javanicus. Next base: position 29,946,534 of record NC_083878.1, on the reverse strand, counting down.
CATATATTTACCTTCCCACAGTTTGCCACCCTGAAAAGCCTAAACTCCTTTTCTTTTGTCTAATCCCTTCTCCACAAATTTATTGTTCTTTATTAAGATGCTATATAAGGGCCTTCTCTTGCGGTCCAGTGGTTAAGAATCTGCCAGCCAGTGCAGGGGACCCGGGTTCAATCTCTGGTCCAGGAAGATCCCACATGTCATGGAGCAACTAAGCCTGTGCATCGTAAGTATGGAGCCCAAGGGCCCTAGAGCCCATGTTCCGCAACAAGAGAAGCCACTGAAATGAGAAGCCCGTGCACTGCAATGAAGAGTAGCCCCCACTTGCAGCAACTAGAGAAAGCCTGTGCCCAGCAACGATGACCCAGCACAGACAAGAATAAACAAATGAATCTTAAAAAAAAGATGCTATATAAGCCCCAAGTTCTTTTTTCTTTTTTCTGGCTGCCCTTCTTGGCTTACAGGATCTTAACCTGGGTCCTGCAGTGAATGTGCTGAATCCTAACCACTGGATCACCAGGGAATTCCCAAGCTCAAAGTTCTAACCATCCCTTTGAATTAGTCATCATTGAGTTTCTCCCATGTATATGCATACTGCATGTCTTAATCAACTCTGTTTTTCTCTTGTTAAATTTTCTTTTGTCAGTTTGATTTCCAGGGCTCTAGCTACAGAACCTAGGCGGGTAGAGAAAAACCTGTTTTCCTCTCCTACAGGACTTAACCCAGATCCTCCCTTATCCTTTAAATCATCTCTTGATTACTTATAATAGCTAATACAAGTGTTATGTGAATAGTTGCTGGCATGCAGCAAATTCGAGTTTTGCTTTTTAGAAATTTCTGAAATTATTTTTCCTCGAATATTTTTGCTTCCAGTTGGTTGAATCCGTGGATGTGGAACCCACAAATACAGAAGGCCAACTGTATGTAATAGGCCCCTTTCTTTTCTCCTGAGCAAAAGAAGTAATAATGATAATATAGCAAGAAAACTGCAGGTCCATGAATGGGCATTGAGAATGGCTGTTTCGTCCTTTCCTTTGCTGCTACAGGAAACCACCAAAGGGGAAAAACACCCGTCTGTTTCTGGGAATTTTGATGGTTTTATGGTTTCTGGACATACGGAGGCCTAGGCAGTGGCCACAACGGTTTCTCAGGTAAGAGGAGACAGAAGGGAATTGCTACAGAAAATGGAATGATTATGCCTAAGTGATCATGCTGCTGCTGCTAAGTCACTTCAGTCGTGTCTGACTCTGTGCAACCCCATAGACAGCAGCCCACCAGGCTCCTCTGTCCCTGGGATTCTCCAGGCAAGAACACTGGAGTGGGTTGCCATTTCCTTCTCCAAAGCAGGAAAGTGAAAAGTGAAAGTGAAGTCGCTCAGTCGTGTCCAACTCTTCAGGACGCCATGGACTGCAGCCTACCAGGCTCCTCTGTCCATGGGATTTTCCAGGCAAGAGTACTGGAGTGGGGTGCCATTGCCTTCTGTACCCATATGTCTTACACTTTCAACAGCAGCAGATCTGTCCACAGCTCCACTTCTCAAAGCAGTGGAACATGTCCCAGGCCTGAGAAACTCCCGGGCCAGATCCTGTTAGGATCCTGCCCAGACACTCCAGAATTCAATGACTGCTCTTTGTACTCAGGGAGTGCTTCAGAGAGACTGAGATTCTCTGAAGTAGGTATATTACTAAAACTAGATAATGACTAGAGCATCATAATTTCCTTTCTACTTTTACCTAAAATTATACCTGGGTCCTGCTGGGGAAGAAAATGGGCTACAAAAGGCAGTCAAAAACATCTTCACGATAACCAATCTTCTAAAGGCACATATATTTACAGGAATTTTGTAATTCCTGTAAAAATTCTAATTATTTCGATTTCACTACAGAGCAGCTGGGATTTGCTGCAATAACCTACAAGTCCAGAGGAAGCAAGGAACAAATGGAGACACCGACACAGAATGGATGTTCCCTGCTCCCAATCTCAAACTAGGGGACTGTTCCCAGACACTCAGAGCTCATTTCCTGGCTCACTGTGGAGGCTTTCAGCATGCAGGAGCCTACAGGTGAGTCACCCCTGATGACACGACGGGGTGGGAGTGGTATTCGGCAAGAGGACAGAAGCTGGAGTCCCAAAGAGGCTGCAAACAGGAATTAGAATTTTTACTAAGCCAGGAAAATGGAAGGGAGGAAGGCAGGAAAATGAACCAGGAAAGAGACCTAATACCCTAAGGAGTTCTTGATACTGCCCTGGGGTGGAGTTGCCTGCCTGCCTTTCCTGCTTCCTCTCTCACTACTGAATTTTAAGGTCTAACGACTAAATGATTTATAATCCTGTCCCACACCAAGATGAGCCTTGTTTCCTTGTTTTGCTCACACAGTTGCCACCCCCTGGAATGCCTTCCTTTTCCCACATCTCTTTAGCCGGCTGACTCCCACCTACTCCACAAGACACAGCACAGGTGGTCCTTCTTCCAGGAAATCTTCCTGTCCCAAGCCCATCTTTTGTCTCTCCGCAGTATTACCCAAGCACAGATCACTCGCTAAATTGCCCACCTTGGATTACAGTTGTCTGTCAGTGGTCATACCTATGGATAGATGAGTGCTCAAGCAGCCCTAAGTGTTCTTATCTTTGTATCCCAGTGCCTGGCACATATTAGGCACTAAATATAAGCTGGGTGCATTAGCACTGATGGACAGAGAAGGAAAGATACAGACAAAAACACGGTGGCAGCAACTGCTTTCCCAGATGAAATGGAGCAGGGTCAGAAGAAGTCACAACTCTGGACCAGGGTGAGAGGGTCAGGTCTGGTGCACCTGCTGTGGTTGCTCTTCTAAACAAAAGCTACAAGGTCACCAAACCCGGTGGCTCAGTAGTAAAGAATCCACCTGCCGATGCAGGAGACACAGGAGACAAGGGTTCGATCCCTGGGTTGGGAAGATCCCCTGGAGGAGGAAATGCCTGCCCACTCCAGTATTCTTGCCAGGACAATCCCATGGACAAAGGAGCCTGGTAGGCTACAGTCCATATGGCCGCAGAGAGTTGGACCCCACTGAATGACAGAGCACGCAATGCACAACAGTAACAGTGTAATAAAAGCCCCTTTCTCTTCTTATATCCTCAAGCAAATAGAGCTGGGTTGATCTCTTCATGTTGATCTCACTCAGGCTGGGTCATTCAGGAAGTGTGGAAGGGAGGCCCTGAGGGGTTTAGGGATTTGCCCTGGTCCCACAGGAAGTCAGTGATGTCAGGGAGGAAATATTCTCTTTTTCTTCTACCCAGCTTGGGTTCATTGTTTGTGGTCTTGCAAATTAGACTGACAAAAGATAGATTCACGAGAGGAAATGAGCAGTTTATTAACGCATCACTGGAGAGAAACCACAATGATGAGTAACTCAAAGCGTGGTTAGAACTGGGCTTATGTTGCATCATAACCAAGGAATAATAAATTTATAGAGAAGTGACAGACAGAGAAAAAAGACATTTTGAGTGTCTGCTGCTGCTGCTGCTGCTAAGTCACTTCAGTCATGTCCGACTCTGTGCGACCCCATAGACGGCAGCCTACCAGGCTCCGCCATCCCTGGGATTCTCCAGGCAAGAACACTGGAGTGGCTTGCCATTTCCTTCTCCAATGCATGAAAGTGAAAAGTGAAAGTGAAGTCACTCAGTCGGTTCTGACTCTTCACGACCCCATGGACTGCAGCCTACCAGGCTCCTCTGTCCATGGGATTTTCCAGGCAAGAGTACTGGAGTGGGGTGCCATTGCCTTAGGCATGTAAAATTTGAGGAAGGTAAATATGTGAGGCAACTAATAGAAGACAAGGGCTTGTTAGTAAAGTTTATTCCGTCGGTTCCTCCAGTGCCACCTTGGGATGATAAAGGTCTAGAGTTACCAGCCATGGCTAACTTCCGTTCTTCCTAGTAGAGATGGGAGGGGTACATCTCTACAACTTCACGTCCTGCTTTTAGGCAAATAGGGGGAGGGCAGAGCTTTTCTTGTATCTGGTTCTTCTTAAATGCCATGAGTTCAAACAATCTTTATGCCAAAGTAGCATATTTCGGGGTGGCATACTCTGCTACCCATCAGCAGCAACACTGGGACTAAACCACAAGTCTCCCGATTCCCCAGTCCTGCACAGTACTCCTGCACAGCACTCCTGCACAGTACTCCTGCACAGTACTCCTGCACAGTACTCCTGCATCGTTTCTTCCAGGGACCATGAATAGAGTAACTACCACCTGGGGACAAGAGCCATCTATCCCATGAATGAGCACCAGAAGAAAGGAGCTGCAATTTAAAAGCAAACTCCTGTCAAGAGAGGTGGGAGGGATGACAGCTGGGAGCTGCTGTCTCTCTGGAATGGGGTGGGAAGGCAGAGCATAGGTCAGCTCTGTCCAGTAGAAATGTGATCGAAGCCACAGGTAGATTTTAAATTTTTCTGGTGGACACTTTTTAAAAAGTAAAAGGAAGCATGGGAATTTATTTTTAATAACATTTTAAACTCAGTGTATCTAAAATATTTCAACGTGTGATCAATATAAAAAATATTTTGGAGATATTTCACATGCTTTTTTTTTTTTCCCTCAGTAAGTCTTTCAAGTTTAATGTATATTTTACATGTAGAGCACAACTGATTTTGGACTAGCCATATTTCAAGTGTTCAGTACGTGGTGAGTGGCTACCATATTAGACCGTGTAGAAATAGTGGTAGGCTATTCACTGCCATATTTAGTAATATCAGCATGACTGGCCTGACGTAGTGTCTGGAATTCTACCACGAGCCGCTCTTAAGGACAGAAGCATTATCTTCAGAAGGCTCCAGACACCTGCACATGTGCCCTCCGGGAGGGATAAAACATTGATCTGGGAGACTACATCATTACCACCACCCACTTGGACACATAATGTGTTGAAGGCAAAGGAAGCGCGGCTAAGACTTTTTACTCCCTAGCCTCGGTTATCTAAGAAGGACAAGAGCCTTACATGAAACGCTTTACTTTTAAATTCCATAAGCCTAATTGACTGCTTTGAAAGCTCCATGCTTCTAAGGTTCAGTAAAAAAATTTTCTTCTGCCCTCCTAAGGACCTCAGTGAGGCAGTCTTGGACTTTCAGCCTGGACTTCTGCAGAATTACAATACCGCAAATCTCACCTTCCTTTCTGGACCCTTTTCCCCCTCTTTGGGTAAGACCCCAAATCTTACCCCATCTCCGGCCCCTGGGATCCCATTCCTCTAGGATTTTGCCAGTAAATCCCTTCCCACACAATTCCGGGGCAACAGTCCAAGCCAGTAGGAGCTGCCTGAGAAGGATAAGCTGGGTTTGGAGCTCTCAATTCAAGATGAAGATTAGAAAGCTGCTTCTTGAAAAGACTCAGCTGTTAAAAGCAGAACTCATTTTATCATTACTCACTCTCTATCCCAAGAAGGTGGTTATTAAAATTATGAGAAGGTACATTGTTTTCATAGTTATAGCTATTTTCATATTGAATGAGTGGAAAATGCCTCTTGTAAACAATTTTTCTTGAATTACCACTTATGTTAAAAAAAAAAAAAAAAAGATTATCCAGAGCCAGCAGTTCCAAAGTTTGGAGGTGGACCAACACAATTTTAAAATAAACAAAAAAGGAAATAGATAACCCTTAGGGGACCAAAGCTCTGTTAGGAAAAATGTTCTGAAACTTGGAAATAGGGATTATTGCTATCTTTCCTTTTAGGGTAATGTTGGGCTAATGTAGGATATGTCAGTTTTGTATCTAAGTTAGCAAACTTCTGTAAATACTCTTTCTTTTTTGCCCCTACAGAGACCTCACCCTCCCCAACACTCTGGGAACTAGCATTACTATCTTGCTGGTTACCTCATAAGGAGTTAAAGTTTGACACAAGCTCATTTTTTTTTATTTGCACGAGACTCATTACTTTTTGGAAATCATACCTCCTTAGTAAAGTTGGCAAATTTCATCAAGTCAAGTAAAATGTAAAGAGAAAATGTATACCGTTTACTATGTTCATAAAAGTAAAAATATTTAATACCAAAAGGTAGGAAAACTATAATGGGGGTTGAGGAACAATATTTAAATGGGTATAATCACGGTGCTTGGCTCCTTTGAGGGGGGCTAACGAATGCAAACCACCCCCACCTTTTTTTGACCATGCTGCACAGCATGTGGGATTTTAGTTCCCTTGGAAGTGAGGAATCCTAACCACTGGACTGCCAGGAAATTCTCCCTAAAAAACACTTCTTTAAAAAAAAAAAACAACTTTCTTTTTTTTATTAACAGCCTTCCTGGGGTAAAACTGATATGCAATAATCTACATCTATTTAAAGTGTTCAAATTGATAAACGTCCTATGTATCGCCATCTGAAGCTCTCATCAAGCCTTCCCAGAAAGCTCAGAAGGCTAAATGGGTCTTATCTCCCAAGCTGTCAATCCCAGGTTTGATCAGTGGTGGAGGAAAGGTCTCAAAAGTGTTTGCCTCAATTGCTGTTACAGCTTCACAGTAAAAGACTGGTTAATGCTAACAGTGCTTCGTCAGACCTTCAGAAGGACAGGAGAACGCTTTGCGGGCGGTTTTTCAGGGTGTGTGGGGGGCAGTTTTAACTTATTAGTTTTAATATTGGAACTTTTTAATGGAAACAACTTGACAAAACATTTGCCGTGCAATTTTGTGACCCATCAAAACAGAGTTTAACGAGAGGACAAAAAAACAGGAGACGCACTATGTTAAAATGTGGCGCCTTGGCATGCTAGACATTTGAAGCTGAAGGAGTTGGGGAAAACAGCATGGGCACCTTTCTGCCCTGAAACAGATCTTAAACCCTCGGGTAAGGGGTGTGCTCCCTGTCCTACAGGAAAGGAGCATCCTTATCTCCGAGGACAGCGGGGTGCTGAGAAGAATCCTGACACGCAGGGCCTGCTGAGTTTCCCCAGTTGTTATACTTAGTCCGTATACTATGCGGGACCGATCATATGCCTCCATGAGTGTCCACTCTTCAACAAACCTAGCATAACAATACTCAGCTAGAACTGTTTCTTCGGGTCTTCATTTCCTTATGAAGGCTTCCATATCACTTAAAACGTATATTACATAAATTTGTATGCTTTTCTTTTCTGTCAGTTAACATTTTTAGACCCTGTCTGGGAACCCTGAGAGGGTTGAGCATAACTTTTTCCTCCCCCAGGCCACCCTCATGATCAAGACAATAAACAACTTTCCTGGTATCAATAATAGACCCTCCACAAGACAGTAGTCATTTATTTGGGGGGGACCCACTTAGAAGGCAGATGCTGAGGGACCTGAGTGGGGAAGACGATGCAGGAATGGACTGGACACAAGTCAGATAAATCTAAATACTCATTCTTTAGCGAGTGTCTACTGTTTACCAGGCTCTGAGCAAAATCTAGGGAGGTTGTGTGGCCCTGGGTGCCCAGAATACAGCCCTGTGGCTCAGGACTTCACCAGCAGGTGGCCAGCCCTTGAGCTCTCTCCTCCTTCCAGTCTAAGAGGGTCAGATGTGGGGTAACGGGGACCTTTTGGATATCAGTGGTGCTGGAGGCAGAAAGCCTCTCCTGGAATCATTCCTTTTCCAATAAAAAGGCCGTTTTAATCTCAGAAACAAGATGGAGACAGTATGCTTGTCGGGGAAAGCTATCCACAGGGACAGCTTCTTCACTCTTGAGCGAGTGTGTTCTAACGAAAATAGAAGCGGTGGTTATTGCACACATTAATATCCCTAACAGATTCTCTTTGATTTCAAGACTGAGCCTTGGCTGCTCTGCCCCAGAGGCCAAGGGGCCGGCATGGACATAAATGTTTGGTAGAGCCAGCTGTTCAGGGGGCAAGTCTGGGAAGGAGTCAGGAGGATGCCAGGGTCTCGCAGGGCAAGACAGAGAGCCCACTGGGCTTTCCTGAAAATGATGGGCGAGGGAAGGTGGGGGGAGGGGACAAAATGAGGGAGTGACTTGTGGGTGGATGATCTTCTCCATGGAAACTGAGCAATGCCTGATATCTTGCTGGCTTGGCATTACCTTCCTTTTGAGAGATTAAGTGAAGAGGAAAGTGTTGCAGTTTCTCAAGCACACAAGGTGTGTTTGGTGAGAAGGACTACTGGTACCCAGCCTAAACTCTGGATATACCCCAAATGAGGAGGGTGACCTGTGAGTAAAGATAATGGGGTGAGAGCCCAGGGGCTGGGTGAATGGAGGTGGGAGGGGAGTGGTGGGCATCTTGGGGGCCAGGGGTAGCCCTATAATAACTAGGCAGTGTGAGAGGAAGTAGGTAGTGCTGGAGGCTGGAATTACAGAGAATCCAAGTGTGTGTGTGTGTGTGTGTGTGTGTGTGTGTACAGTCATCCATCTGTATCGGTGGTAGACTGGTTCCAGGACCATGAGACCTGCATGCAGATGAATTAAAATGTTTTTCTCCTGTTAATCTGTCTTGTGCTGATTTTACTATTAGCCCAGCCAAAGGAACTCCTCCTCTCTGATGGTTCCTAACTTTCTTGATCTGGGCCCCATGGACGCTCCTGGCTGTATGTTTATTCTAGTCTCACGATACTTGAGAGATGACAGCTTTCACCTTACAGGGAACCACCATGCTCTTACCGTTCAGAGAGGGTTTCTGTCTCCTAAAGATCAAACACATCTTGTATGCTTCGTTCGTCTAGAACACAGCTACCTGGTGTCTATGAGAGCTTCTCTAACTGCTCCAAACTCACAGACCTAAGGTAACTGGTTGGGGTGGCAGGCATGCCAGATTTTGGTCCATGATAGATTTTGATCACTCCAAGACTGGAGCCTTGACTGCTTCTGAATCGACTCCACCTGGAATTCTGAACAAGACGGAGAGAGAGAAAGAGTAACAGATAGAGGCAACACCCGAAGACAAAAGGGAGGCTTCTGTGTTGAGACTGTTTAAAATTGTCTTGCAATTTCAAGAGATGTTGAACTCAGGACTGTGCTAAATGGAGACTGTCCCTCATAGGTCCAATTCCAGCCTCTTTTGAAACAAACAGGATCTTTTCTATGAGTGTGAGGTGCAAATACAATTATATCTCTTTGATTTTTCAAATTAGTTTTTCCAGCTTTCATTTGCCCTGATTACTGGAAAGTCCATTATCTTCCTCTAGAGGCTTCTCCATCTCAAGTTATTACAAATGTGAGTTGGTGTTGCTGTTGAAGGCAGGCCTGCCAAGACCGACAGAGAACTAAGCTTGTCCACCACCTCAGGCCCACACTTCTGCCAGCCTTCTCAGGGCAGCCCGCCTGGCCTCCCAGGTCAGACTGTCTCCACTATAGAATCCCTGTAACGAATCTCTTCATGGTTCCCAGCATGGATCACTTCACTGGCGTGACTGGGTCCAGAGGGCCTTCCAGCCTCAGTCTCTCTGGGTCCTGGTGAACCTCAGAGGCCATGGAGATCTCTGCAGTCTGTAGACTTTGGTCTACAGTCACAACAGACAGTAGGGCTTAGGTTACTACCACCTTCCCTACCAAAACTGCCTTGGAACTCCTTATTCACGTAATCTCCCATTTCTCTGCATATAAAAGTTGAGAAGAGCCAATCAAGAGCACCAGAAAAAAAAAAAAAAAGAGTTCCAGAGAGGCCCAGAAGCTTCATATGTGCATAACAAAAAGTCAGTGAAGCAACTTCCCAGAACAGTTCCTAAGTGGCTTTGATGACCCTACACAAAGGAGAGGATGTAATTTTCTAAAAATAATTTTTTAGGGGCTTCCCAGGCAGTCCAGTGGTTAAGACTCTGCATTTCCACTGCGGGGGGGTACAGGTTCGATCTCTAGTCAGGGAACTAAGATCCCGCATGCCAGGTGGTGTAGTAAAAAAAAAAAAAATTTTTTTTTCTAAAATAATTTTTTGCAAAATTAAAAAAATTTCTTATTAAATAGTTTTATGCCTGGTCATAAATAATACAGAGCAATCCCATGGGATATCCATGTGTACTTTATCCAGTTTCCACCAGTGGTAAAATTTTGCCAAGCTATGGTACAATATCACAACCAGGATACTGATACAGTCAAGAAGCAGAATAGGGACTTCCCTGGTGGCCCAGTGGTTTAAAATCCACCTTGTAATGCAGGGGATGCTGGTTCAATTCCTGGTCAGGGAATTAAGATTCCACATGCCACGGAGCAACCTAGCCTGCTCGCCACAACTAGAGAGCCCACGTGCCTGAAAAAGATGCAGAATATTTCTATCCATCACTACAAATATCTTACTTGTGGCCCTTCCATAGCCACACCCACACCCATCCACACCCTTGTCTCCTGGTAACCAATAATCTCTGTCTATATTACTTTGTCATTTTGAATGTCATCTGAAGTATTATAGTGTATAGCATTTAGGGATAGGCATTTTTCAATGAGCATCATTCCCTGGAGATTTGTCCAAGTTGTTGGGTGTCTTTATAGCCTCTTCCTTTTATCACAGAGTATTAGTCCATGGTCCTAAAGGAGATCAGTCCTGGGTGTTCATTGGAAGGACTGATGTTGAAGCTGAAACTCCAATACTTTGGCCACCTGATGTGAAGAACTGACTTGTTGGAAAGACCCTGATGCTGAGAAAGATTGAGGGTGGGAGGAGAAGGGGATGACAGAGGATGAAATGGTTGGATGGCATGACGACTCACTAGACATGAGTTTGGGTGAACTCCAGGAGTTGGTCGGAGAAGGCAATGGCACCCCACTCCAGTATTCTTGCCTGGAAAATCCCATGGACGGAGGAGCCTGGTAGGCTGCAGTCCATGGGGTCGCTAAGAGTCAGACACGACTGAGCGACTTCACTTTCACTTTTCACTTTCATGCATTGGAGGAGGAAATGGCAACCCACTCCAGTGTTCTTGCCTGGAGAATCCCAGGGATGGTGGAGCTTGATGGGCTGCCGTCCATGGGGTTGCACAAAGTCGGGCACAACTGAAGCGACTTAGCAGCAGCAGCAGCAGCAGTATGAATATAAGTTTTCATTTCTTTGAAATAAAATACAAACACTGTCTTGAATGGTAGTTGCATATTTAATTCTGTAAGAAACTGCCAAACTGTTTTCCCAGAGTGCTGGCGCCATCTTGCATTCCCAGCAGCGATGTTGTATCAGTTCTTGGCTTTTGCCTCTTTCTTGCTAGCATTTGGTGTTTCACTATTTTTTATTCTAGCCATTCAGTGGGGTGAGCAGTGCTGTTTCATTGTGGTCTTAGTTTGCATTTCCCTAAGAACTAATCCTGTTGAACTTCTTTTCATGTACTTATTTACCATCTGTCTGTTCTATTTGGTGAAATGTCTCTATATTTTTGCTCATTTTCTTTTTTAATTTAAATTTTTATTTATTTATTTTGGCTGCTCTGAATCTTCACTGCAGCATGTGAGATGTAGTTCCCTGACCAGGGATTGAACCAGTGCCCTGGCAGCTCAGAGTCTTAGCTGCTGGACCCCCAGGGAAGTGCCATGGCTCATTTTCTAGTTGGATTGTGTGTTTTTCTTTTTTTATAACTGAGTTTCAGGAGTTATTTTAATATATTCTAGATACTAGCCCTTTGTTGGACATGCGACATATTTCCTCTTTGTAACTTGGCTTTTTAACAGGTTTTTCTGCTAAACAAGTTTTTCACAGAGAAGAATTTTTAAATTTTAATGAGGCCCAATTTATCAATTTTTCCTTTATGGATCATGCTTTTAGTATTATGTCTAAGAACTCTTTGGCCCTAGATCCAAGTTCTATGGTTTTACTTTGATATTGAATCCCATGACACATTTTGAATTAAAAACCTGTCTCCAAAATCCTAGTGTTTCATCACTGAGCTGGAAGTCCCTCCCACTCTCTGGATTCCGTCACTTAACTCTTTGTTCAAGAAATAAAAGCTGTTACTCCAGCACTTGCTCTTCTCTCCCAACACAGGCAGCATCTCTGGTAGCAAATGATGTGCCTGTGAGTGCCTCTAGTACTTTTGGGGTTGACCCACCCAGGGCTAAGGTTGGTGGAATGGGACCTCCCAGAGCCCTGAGCCTCACAGTCCAGATTCTGCAGAATGAGACCACCTCATTTCTCAAGACTTCTAGGTCCTTGTGTGTATGTTTCTAGGCAATTTCCTGAGCCAAACAGCAATGCAAACAAGGCAAATGCCTGGAATCTACTCTACAAATACTAAGTTAATGAATGGTAATGAAGGGTTGTGGGAGGAGAACCAGAAAGGGGCCTTTCTAGGTTCCTGGTACCCGTGTCACCTCCAACAGGCCCTGAAAAGTTTATTCCAGATTCCCTATGCTATAGACTGAATTACAGCCTCCCTAAAATTTATACCCTGAAGCCCTAACCCCCTTGGAGTTAGGATCTTTACTTGGAGAAAGGATCTTTAGGAGGTAATTAAATGAGGGTTGGGCCCTAATCTGATATAACTGATGGTTTTATAAGAAGAGGAAGAAGAGATCTCTCCTCAGACACATACTATGGGAAGGCTATGTGAGGCTAAGCAAGAAGGCAGCTGTCTGTAAGCAAGGAAGAGAGCTCACGCCAGAAACAGAATTGGCTGGCACCTGGATTTGGGACTTGCAGCCTCCAGAACTGTAAGAAAATGCATTTCTGTCATTTGAGCTGCCCAGTCTGTGGTATATTGTAACGGCAGCCCAAGCTTTGGTCCAGAGAAGTGGGGTGCTGCTGTAACAAGTACTAATATCTATGAGAGTTCATTTGACTATTTTCCCTACTTTTGAAGTACTTTGAAATCTAAATACAATTTTTAATTAAAATTTTAAATAAAACGAAAGTTAGATTATGTGATTGCTGTACTCAAATTTCTCCTAAGTACTGGCAGGGTTCAGAACAGGCTACCCCCAAATACAGCATGTTGGTACATGGAATATGTTAAGCTGAAGGAATCTGAAAAAATGGCAGAAGCAGGACGTCCACTCTGACCTTCCCCCACCCTTCTCTCCAAGCAGCTCATAAGACCCTCATGTGAGCTGCCCTCCCTGTACCAGAGGAAAGAGCAGCTTATTGCTAAGACAGAGGATCACACAGGGACCCCTAATGAACAAGCTCCCATAAGATTGGGTATTTATTTATTTTTCATCGCTGTTTCCCACAGCTAAATGAGAGCCTAGCAGGAACAGAACAGTGCAGTAAACATGCCTGAATGAATGGATGGAAGCGTGCAGCGTGGTCACACTAGCACACAGAGCCAGTGGGGCTGGTGTGCTGGGAGGCGTTTGCAGCCTCTGGGTCACATAATGCCCAGAACTGGTCCCCTCCATGCTGGTGTTGTCCCTGCGTTTGTGGCCCAGCCTCCCAGTTCCCTTCCAGGGAGTTCCCTGGGGTCTCCTGGGTCATCTTCTCATCTCAGGCAGGGTGCCCCAGGCCACAGATCTTGTTAAAGGAAATTCATTCTTAAAGTGAAAGGGGTCAGATTCTTGATTCTTTGCTTCCCAAGAGGCTCCTGCAATGAAGTTGTTACAATGATTATTGCGAACTATAGGCACTTGAAAACCAGAAAAGGCAGGGAGAAGCTTTCTCTGAACTCCCCTTATCTACATAAATATAGATCCCCCAGAAGGAACTCAATTGTTACAAATCCCCTCCCAAGGAATTTCATCAAGCATCATAGGAGAGGAAACTAGACGTTAACAGCACACACAGACGAACTTCATCACAAACTATCATGTGGCGGTAGTGATTTAGTCACTCAGTCATGCCCGTCTTTTTGCCACCCCATGGACTGTATCCGCCAGGCTTCGCCGTCCGTGGGATTTCCCAGGCAACCATTTCCTTCTCCAGGGCATCTTCCTGACCCAGGGATCAAACTCAGGTCTTCTGCATTGCAGGCAATTTTCTGCATTGCAGGTGGATTCTTTACCTACTGAGCCACCTGGGAAGCCCTCACAAACTATCATGCTGCTGCTGCTAAGTCGCTGCAGTCGTGTCCGACTCTGTGCGACCCCATAGACGGCAGCCCAGCAGGCTCCCCCGTCCCTGGGATTCTCCAGGCAAGAACACTGGAGTGGGTTGCCATTTCCTTCTCCAATGCAGGAAAGTGAAAAGTGAAAGTGAAGTCGCTCAGTCGGGTCTGACCCTTAGCATGGACTGCAGCCTACCAGGCTCCTCCGTCCATGGGATTTTCCAGGCAACAGTACTGGAGTGGGGTGCCATTGCCTTCTCCACAAACTATCATACCTCCCATTTATTCTTCTGAGGGCCCATTCATTTTTTCTAAAATTGATTCTACCCTAATAAGTAGAGGTACAATGCCTCTTCCCTTTCCCTATTAAAAAGTGAAAGTGAAAGTTGCTCAGTCATTTCCGACTTTTTTCGACCCCATGGACTATATAGTCCATGGAATTCTCTAGGCCAGAATACTGGAGTGGGCAGAATTTCCCTTCTGCAGGGGGTCTTCCCAACCCAGGGAATGAACCTAGGTCTCCTGCATTGCAGGCAGTTCTTTACCAGCTGAGCCACAAGGGAAGCCCAAGAATACTGGAGTGGGTAGCCCATCCCTTCTCCAGCGGATCTTCCCAACCCAGGAATCAAATCGGGGTCTCCTGCATTGCAGATGGATTCTTTACCGACTGAGCTATCAGGGAAGCCCTGATTTCCCTATTAAGATGGTATTTAATATTGAATTCAAAGCCACCTTGGGGGGCCTGGGTATCTCCATGTATTCATGAGGTATACATGTTCATACACTTCTGTTTGTTTCTCTCTGGTTAATCTGTCTTTTCTTTCAAGAGTCTCAACCAAGAACTCAGATGGGTAGAGGGAACATTTTTCTTTCTTCTCCAACAGTGGCATCTTCAGGATCTTTCATGATCAAGCTGAGACTGGCACGGCGCCTGGCATGGTAGGAATGGGGATGGGTGGCCCAGAGGAAGACGAGGGCACCCCGCAGCCATCCAGGAGCCTGCACTTCAGTGGGAAAGATGCTGTCTCCACACTGATAAAGGTCCTGGCCAGACCCAGGAATCACAGGTCAGCCTCTTTTTAGGAGAAGATGGAGGTGGCGGGGGAGTGGGGGTGGGGTTCAAAAGGCAAAGAACATCACATATAATGAACAATGCAGTAATGGCTACTACCCTAGCCTGAGTGCTTACTATATGTCAGAGACATTAAATGCTCGGTGTGAATTTTCTGTGTGATTTTCATAACAGTGCTATTTTTCAGGTAAGGAAATGAGGCTCCGAGAGGTTAACGCATTATGCCCAAGGTCACAAAGTAAGAGAGAGGGACAGAGACTGGACACCCAAGCACCGTTAGTCCCTCTCACCAAAGGAGGAAACCTTGAGATGCCCGCTTTGCTCCTCTTCCTAAGAAAACAACTCTTTGGGGAGATTGAAGGTGTGAAGACTATTGTGAGGAGTGTTGTAAACCAGTGCTAGGATTTTCCACATCTTCTCAGATCTAATTAGTCATAAAATTAGCTTCCTCAAGAAGCCCAGGTTCCTCCTCTCACCCTCCACTGCGTATACACCTACATTTCCCATGATGTTCTTCATATGAAGAACTTGGCTGGAATTTCTAGCAATGCAATGCCCCAGGTCAGGACTCACCCTGAAGCACTGCAGATGGTTGGGGGACCTTAGGACACCCCAACTGAGGGCCTGAAACACCTGCTCAAGGAGCTGCAGTCCAAGAGGCATCTCTTGGACTTGATGATAGTTCTCAAGCTGGGCCCTAGGCAAGAGTCAGTGTGAGAACGGGGGCCGAGGGTCTCACTGGGCTGTTGACAATAGCACAAAAAGCCAAAGCCAAAGCTTGAAAGTCTCTGAGATGAGGCTGTAAGGCTAACTAAAGCCCTGGTTTCTTCACTTTCAGCTGGAGTTACATCATCTGTGTGACACTCTTGTTCATCTCATACTCTCTAGAAGCTTGGACAGGAGGCTAGGCTGACTTATGGGTAGTCAAAATTTAATTTTTAGAAAAAAATCCAATTTGCCTTCTTGAGGCATCCTTGGTGGAGGAAAGGCACTGCGTTCATTGCAGCAACCCGCAGACCCAGGGCGGAGGGCAGTGCCTCGTCTCCCCTTCCTCCTTCCCTCTCAGCCTGCCTCCCTCTGTCTCCACAGTGAACAGAACCAGCACTCGGGCCCCTTGGCCAGGGTCCAAGGCACCTCAAATGACCCTGACCAAAAAGCTCTCTCTTTTCCCAGTGCCATACCTGCACAGTGCCGTGATGGAATCCACATGAAAATAAGAATGCTTTTTTGTTTTGAACGTCTGGGTGTAGAAAATCCTCAGCAGCTGGCCTCGGGAGTCTAGGCGTCTCAGTAATCAAAGATGTTCTCTGGGCTCTGGGCCTGGGTGTTCCAATGGCGTGTCGTCTTGCGTCTCAGATGATTGACATCAGGATGGCTTCTGGAAGCCAGAGGGCCCCTCCAGGCAGCTCTGCCACACACCCAGCCCAGCTGAGCTGCCAGGGGTCTCATGCTTGGGGCTTGGCTCCTTTGGCGCAGACTAAAAGGGTGAGTGTCTGGGAGGTGACTCAGAGAAGGATGGAGCTATTCTACGAGTGAGAGCCCAGGAGGCCAGGCCTGGGCGGATGCTGAGGGAGGAGATGGGCTTCCTGCCCTGGCCAGCTCACTCTGTCTGGTCTGAGAGTTGGTCTTTGGGGATGAAAGTAACATATTTAGAGAAACAGATGGTTGGGACTGAGGAAGGTTAGGACTCAGCTCTGCTTGCCTGGCTGGCTGTGTGGAGAGACAGAGTGGCATTTAATCACATCTAAGGGTACATAGAGGCTCAGCTTTCCAATGCTGAAACCAGGATTATTCCCTGTGAATAAGGGAAGAGGCTTTATTTCATTGCATTGTCTCATTTTTTAAAAATTAATTTTAAAAACTTTATATTTTGTATGCCTGATTAACAATGTGATAGTTCCAGGCGCATAGCGAAGGGACTCAGCCATACATACACATGTATCCATTCTCCCCCAAGTTCCCTTCTCATCCGGGCTGCCACATAACACTGAGCAGAGTTCCCTGTGCTATACAGTCGGACCTTGTTGGTTATCCATTTTAAATATAGCATTGTGTAAGTGTCCATCCCAAACTGCTTCACTATCAGGGAAGAGGGTTTAAACCGCAACGTGATACATTTAAGTTAAACATGGCAGGGGGCCCTGGGAGAAGGGGGTAACCTTTCTCCAGGGGCCATTAAACACAGTGTGGATTCTCTGGGCTTAAAAGCACCAGCCCTGGGGTGATCTGAGCCTTCTGCACTCACTCCCTCTGTAGTCTCACCCTCAAGCCAGGCTCACTATCCTGCCTCAGACTAGAGTGCTCACGGTTTTGGTCTCTGATTCCCTAAGCCCTATTCATCTGGAAGCTGTTAATAATTGTATGTATCCCTTCCTCCAAGAAGCTGTTTGACAGCAGATGCTGTTGGTTGCCTGTCAAATGGGTTTAGATTAAGTTCACTGAGAACATTACCACCAACAAAATAATGATAGTGTAGTGGTGTTAGTCATTCAGTCACGTCTGACTCTGTGACCCCGTGGACTGTAGCCTGCCAGGCCCCTCTGTCCATGGGATTCTCCAGGAAAGAATACTGGAGTATGCAATTTGCTCCAGAGGATCTTCCCAACCCCAGGGTTGAACCTGGGTCTCCTGCATTGCAGTCAGATTCTTTACCATCTGCGCCACCAGGGAAAACAAAATAATGATGGCTGAAACCGATTAGAAGTATATCTTCTTTCTCTCATTCGAGACATCAGGAAGTGGCAGTCTAGGGCTGACAGAGTTCTCCACAGTGCCTGGGGCTCAGGGACTTCTAGCTCTGGAACCTATCATCTTGAAGGTGGAGCCTGCCATGGTTTTTATGTTCAAAGGAAAGGGCTAGAGGGAGACTGTGTTAAGGAGTGAAGAGGGACTTCCCTGGTGGTCCAGTGGCTAAGACTCTGAGTTTTCAATGCTGGGGAACTGGGTTTGATTCCTGGTCAGGGAACTTGACCCTACATGCCACGACTAAGACCAGGTGTGGCTAAGTAAGTTAATTAATAAGTATTAAACAGAAAAAGAAGAGGTGAATATGTGCCAGCTGCCCTTTAAAGAAGGTGTTGGGACCTATCTTCAACTCCTCTGCTCATATAGTATTGACCAAAACTTAATCACATGACCTCTACTAGCTGCAAGGGAAGCGAGAAGTACAATCTGGATAGCCATATGCCTGGCCAAAATCAGGGCTCTAGCCTCTTAGAAGAAGGGGAAGAGGAGTATTGGGAACAACAATTCTGACAGAGATCCAATTTGTCTGGATGTGGTTCCCTCTCCCACAGGGTTCAGGAAGGATGCCCACTCTAGAGATTTCTAATATCCAGACTCAGACCCTTCTCATCATCTGTGCTACCACCACCCTGCTCCAAACCACCATCAGCTCTCTACTGCAAACACATGGAAAGATGCTCAACATCATTAGTCATCTAGGGGAAAAAATTAAAATCACGATGAGATACTAATATATACCCACTCAAAAGGCTACAGTTAAAGACTGGTAACACCAAGTGTTGACAAGTGAACTCTCATACACTGCTGGTGGGAATGCAAAATGCACAGATACTTTGGAAGCTGGAAACATCAAGCATGTACTTATCAACTCTGTTGCACTAACTTCTCCCCCAGCTTCTACCCCTTTGTCCACACTGTTCTTAAAACAGAACAATCCCTTTAGAATCAACATCTGATCACATTTCTCCTCTGTACTCAACCTTTCACTGGTGTCCCCTGACGAAAGCTGCTGACACCCAGGTGATCTGTCCCTCCTCACCTCTGTGACCTCCACTTCCTTCTCAATACCACGCTTCCAGCCACACTGGAACTGCACAGAGAACTGACATGGAGGTTCAGAGATGCTTCCCTGTACTGCTGCCCAGAGTAAGTCCTTTTAAAAAGGACCCTTCCCCTCTTACAACCCCTGGCCAAGAAAACACCTACTCTCTAACCTTGCTGTTTCTCAGAAATTCCAGGCCTGCCCATGTTCAGATCCTTTGACTGCTCCCTTCCCTTTCCCCAGATTGTCTTCTCCAGATGTTTTTCAGGGCTTGGTTCTTCCCCTCCTTTGGACCTGGACTAAGCATCCCATTTAAAATTACAGTCTTTTCCTTACCCTGCTCCCCGCTTGGTTCCCCGTCCTCCTCCCTGATGCTCATAGCTTTCTAGTTGACTCTATGGTTTACTTCTGTCTTCCCTCCAGGTTGGCAGAAATTTTCATCTGTCCATTCACTGCTATTTCCCTGGATTGCTTTGGAGCCCCAGACATTGGTTTTCCTTGCATTTCTTCCTGTGTGTTAGTTCCCCGTTCCTCCCCAGGGCTGTGAGCTCCTCAAGGGCAGGGACCTGGTCTTGGCTTTCCCCGGCAGCAAGATAGACTTGAGGCATGCCGTGGGTACCCAGGAAGTGCTCAATTCAGTTCTTGTGGGAAGAGGCAGCACGGCTTGTGATAGATGGACAGCTGCCCTTCACTCCAAGCCTTGGATACGTTAGTTGAGAAAGTCTCTGGATACAGAACAGTGACATCAGTCATTTCAGAAGAGGTTATTAAATAAAAGAGAAATTGAAAAGTCAATTAGGATTGAGAGAATGCAGTCCTGTTACATCCATTTCTCCCTTAGCTGAAGCGGTTTTTGATTTGACTGGCCTCTCTCTCAGTTGGGGCAGAAGCTAATCAAAGGCTGCTTTTCTTTCTTCGAAAGCAGCAGTGTTAATAAGAATAGTGAGAGCCGGGCCTTCGGGCTCTGTGTTTATATAAAAGTGGCCTTCAGGATGCATGTGCAACAGTTATCTGAACCAGAGTCCTTTTCAGGAAGGACAAGCTCAAGATGACTGGTGAATGTGAATCCTGAATCCCAGGAACCCTGCCCTGAAGCCCAAGGAAATTATCCTGATGCATCATCCTGATACTGTGTTATTTCCTGCTCAAGGTTGTCTGCAAATGAGGCCTGAGCTTTCAAAATGGAAAGAAAAGTAGAGAGCAGGCTCTTTTTTGAAGGGGTATTGGTACTGTCTTTAAAAGTTGTTAGGAACTTCCCTCGTGGTCCAGTGGCTAAGACTCTGAGCTCCCAATGCAAGGGGCCCAGGTTTGATCCCTGCTCAGGTAACTGGATCTCACACGCCATAACAAAGATTAAAGATCCCAAGTACCACAACTAAGACCCAACACCCCCAAATAAATCAGCAAATGTTTTTTTAAAAGTTGTTAACTTGATGAAGGAGCACAGTGGGGTAGAAAGAAAAACAAAAAAATCCCATTTTCCAGTGCAGAATTTTGACACTTACAGATCGTGTGACCCACGTATGCCATGCGGTTTCTGTGAATCTCAATCTCCCCATCTCTAAATGGTGACATTGATTTCTGCCTGTCTTCCAGGACAACAGTGTCAATTAAATTAGATCATACATGGGAAAGTACACAGAGACAGTAGAGTCCTTTAGAAATGTTGGGTACAGTATTATTTAGCAAAGCCGTATCGCGTCACTCTGCCCTTCAGGAAGTTGGAAAAAGCAAGCATATCATAGTGTCAAAGGCAGAAACTGGACATTTGAGGAGATAAACTTAGTCAGTATATTTCAATAAGATAAGAATCCCCCCAGATGTAAAGATCAGAATGTCTCAATGGTTGCCTTAGACTTTTACAGGGAGGAGTTACAAGTAAGGTGTTACAAGTTGTAACTGTGAGCTATTGCCCAGGTGACTTATACTTAGCTTGTGTTTGCAACCAGGGGAAGATTCATTTAGCTGAACAGGTGATGCTTGTCAGTGTCTAGCTAGTTTCAGGGGGACAAACAGTTCTAATCTTCAGTTCAGTTCAGTCACTCAGTCGTGTCTGACTCGTTGCGACCCCATGAATCGCAGCATGCCAGGCCTCCCTGTCCATCACCAACTCCCGGAGTTCACTCAGACTCACGTCCATCGAGTTAGTGATGCCATCCAGCCATCTCATCCTCTGTCGTCCCCTTCTCCTCCTGCCCCCAATCCCTCCCAGCATCAGAGTCTTTTCCAATGAGTCAACTCTTCGCATGAGGTGGCCAAAGTACTGGAGTTTCAGCTTTAGCATCATTCCTTCCAAAGAAATCCCAGGGCTGATCTCCTTCAGAATGGACTGGTTGGATCTCCTTGCAGTCCAAGGGACTCTCAAGAGTCTTCTCCAACACCACTGTTCAAAAGCATCAATTCTTCAGCGCTCAGCCTTCTTCACAGTCCAACTCTCACATCCATACATGACCACAGGAAACACCATAGCCTTGACTAGATGGACCTTTGTTGGCAAAGTAATGTCTCTGCTTTTGAATATGCTATCTAGGTTGGTCATAACTTTCCTTCCAAGGAGTAAGCGTCTTTAAATTTCATGGCTACAGTCACCATCTGCAGTGATTTTGGAGCCCCCAAAATAAAGTCTGACTCTGTTTGCACTGTTTCCCCATCTATTTCCCATGAAGTGATGGGACCAGATGCCATAATCTTCGTTTTCTGAATGTTGAGCTTTAAGCCAACTTTTTCACTCTCCTCTTTCACTTTCATCAAGAGGCTTTTTAGTTCCTCTTCCCTTTCTGCCATAAGTGTGGTGTCATCTGCATATCTGAGGTTATTGATATTTCTCCCAGAAATCTTGATTCCAGCTTGTGTTTCTTCCAGTCCAGCGTTTCTCATGATGTACTCTGCATAGAAGTTAAATAAGCAGGGTGACAATATACAGTCTTGACGTACTCCTTTCCTGATTTGGAACCCGTCTGTTGTTCCATGTCCAGTTCTAACTGTTGCTTCCTGACCTGAATACAAATTTCTCACGAGGCAGATCAGGTGTTCTGGTATTCCCATCTCTTTCAGAATTTTCCACAGTTTATTGTGATCCACACAGTCAAAGGCTTTGGCATAGTCAATAAAGCAGAAATAGATGTTTTTCTGGAACTCTCTTGCTTTTTCCATGATCCAGGGGATGTTGGCAATTTGATCTCTAGTTCCTCTGCCTTTTCTAAAATCAGCTTGAACATCAGGAAGTTCACGGTTCACATATTGCTGAAGCCTGGCTTGGAGAATTTTGAGCATTACTTTACTAGCGTGTGAGATGAGTGCAATTGTGCAGTAGTTTGAGCATTCTTAGCTAATCATTTTGAGACACAGAGCTTGGAAGCTGGCGAGAGGCAAAAGAGAAAAGGTCTATGTGTGACTTTCGGGTTGTGTGCTTTGCTCAGTCGCTTCAGTCATGTCTGACTCTTTGTGACCCCTTGGACTGTAGCCCACCAGACTCCTCTGTCCATAGGATACTCCAGGCAAGAATACCAGAGTGGGTTTAAACGCCCTCCTTCTGGGGATCTTTCCAACCCAGGGATCAAACCCACATCTGCATTGGCAGGTGGATTCTTACCACTGAGCCACCAGGAAAGCCATGTGTGACCTATACCTGGGCTTTAAGATAAGGGTAGAGTCCTTTGTAGGACACTCAAGGCCTTTTCCCTCTGGTCATGCTCTGTATTTCTAGGCTTACCTCTACCCTCCTTTCTCCCAACATACAAACACATACCTCAGAGTCCTAACCGCAACAATGACCATTCCCTACATCACACATATTTTCTATTCCTTTCTTTGCCTGGAATAATAACTTATTCTTTAAGACTCAGCTCAAGTGACTCTAGCTCTGAGAAGCCAGGCTGAGTTTGGGGGTCCTCCTATGTGCTCCCAGGCAACTTATATGTGCCCGTTAGACTACACTGAAGGGTGTTTCTTAATCTATCGGTCTCTCCAGCCAGAGATGAGCTCCTAGAAGCTGGGTCTGGGTCTCACTGTAATTTCTGCAACCTCCAACAAGACTGATTTCCAGTAGGTATTCTTGATAGTAACAGAATGAAGTGACAATGTAGGTGATTAAATAGTTAATCCCACTAAGGGATTATAAGTAGAGAAAAAAGTATGGGAGACCTTTCCCGCCCCTTAAGTTAATGATCACTCAAGAAAGCAGACTTCCTTAGCAACAAAACCATGGAATAGAAGCATGAGACATGCCTCAAAGCAACGGTGGAATGAGACCCACATCCTGCCCAGTGAGGTCAGTAAGTTAACAATTCCTAGGAAATGCTTCTCTGCGTGCACTCAAAATAAAAATATAAGGAAAATATGAAATTATACTGAAATCTGAGATTATTTATATTTTAGTATACATTACTATCTTTTTATTCATTTCCATAGCATCATGACAGAGCCATATAGGATCAAAAGCTCCCCCACCCAACATGTAGGAGTTAACGATGAAAAACTCAAAGAATGAGGAAGAAAGTGATCTTCTCCCCTTTCACATTTTCCTTTGATTATAAAACTGGAGCCCACTAAGTTCTCAGGGTGGTACTCCCTTTCTTGTATCTCTCACAAGTGTCCTATACGAATATGTCACTTTGCCTCTTCCTGAATTCTTTCTGCACCAGAATCAAAGAACTTGAGCTTCATTAAGTCCTGAGATGAGTTCTACAATTTCAGATCAGGTGATCAGTTTTAATTTAAAAGACAGTGGGTTCCAGTCTCATCCCTTGGGCTCAAGTCCCAGCCAGAGGTGTGTCTCGGTTTGAGTTCCAGCCAAGGAGAAGTGCGGTTTCATTCTCAGTGGAAAAAAGCAAAAGAAAGGAGGGAGAAGGATTGAAAGAGCAGACAAACCTGAAAAATCTTCTGCAACACTGATGACATCATGTGCCCCCACATGCACTGTCTCCTCATGCTTAAAATCCAAGAAGACACCCCTAGCCTGGCACTGAATGGTGCCAAAAGGTAGCCTGCAAGCCAGCCCCACCCTGCCCTCCCCGCCTCACCCCCCCCAAACTGGCACCTTTGCCCAAATGGCTCTTTCTCAGCCCAGAACACGAAGTGCTTGCCCATCTCTTTGCCTTTGCTCCCCAGTTCCCCATCTGAGGTCCCCACATCTCCAATATAAGCAGGTCCCACTCAACTGTAACCTCCAGGAGCAGCTGGTTTGTCCCCACCTTGACGTCAGTGTCAGCACTGAAGGAATCCTCAGTCTGGCATCCAGAAGTAACTGAAAAACAGGAGAAAGCTTTACTATAGTCATCCAATAAGATACCAGAGGAGGATTATATGATAGCATAGAGGACAGCTTGATGACTGTGTCCACCATGGCTCAGTCCTCCTCCTCACACTCTCAACCAGCCCACTTCCTGTCCTTTTCAATATAAATCAAATCCAGCCACTCTTAAAGTGTCCATTTCTTCTTTGCATCCATTTATACCACAAAAGCCCAGAGACCTAGGTGGGAGGTGGCACTAAGTCTGTCTTCCTTTAGATACCATTTCCCCACCCTCTGGGAGGTCTGCCCTCTGCCCTCTAGCACCCTCCCCAGGAGATGCTCCATCCTGGTAGCACTTTGGGACCCCACGTTCTATTCCAAGGGTTCCTGGTGATTCGCCTGGGGAATTAGGATGCTGATCCTGATTCTGGAGAGGATCCCCTCACTGTCATCTGGTAAGGATATCTTTTGCTGCTGAGCATCTGTCTGTCTTTCCTCACTAGACTGCATCACTTCCATGCAGGTTTGATGTTTCATTTACCCCAAGGTAAATGTTGGGGAAGAAGACATTTTCCTCTACCCTTGTAAGTTCTGGCTGGTCTAAGAATGAACTTGATATGAGCTAGATTAACAGGAGAAAATCAAGCAAATTTTTAATAATGTGTATTCATGGGAGAGATCAAGGAAAACTGAGTAACTTGCTGAAACCCTCACCTTAAATATCATGTTCACCTAAAGACAAGAGAGGATGTTTGGGGTAGTGGTTTGAAACCTCCAAGGAGAGGAAGGCAACCAAGGAAAAGCGAGTTATTGGTAAACAAATGTTTGCTGGGCCTGCAGAGACGATAGGACACAGAGAGGAATTCTAACAAACACACTTTGCTGCATTCTTCCCTGTCTCACACCTAGTTCACACCCTCGTCACCTATGGCGACAGTACCCTTTCTGCCCAGGTGAGTTCTTTAGGCAATTAGGGGGAATTGGGTAATTCTAGGCTAGGCATGCAGGTGCTTTGATTTTTTTCACAGCTGATAGGAGCCACAACAATGCCCAAGAGTCACAAAGAGCCTTTTTCCCCAAGATCGGTGTTTTCCACCGGTGGCACCAGTCATGGACGTTGCCCTCAGCATGGGCCCAGGGACCCAGGGGCCCAGAGGGAATGGAAGGGCACCCAGGGAGGCGGACTCCCACCCAAGGACGGAGCTTAGTGAGGAGATTCTGCTGGAAGAGAGGGGGCCTGAGCCTTCCAACCAGGAGGGGGCTGCAAGATCCAGGCAACCAAGGGGAGATCACAAGTTGGTGGGGGATAGGGGGTCTATGAGGCTGGAGCCCAGATAGATGGTGGGCCCAAAATCCTTTTTAGGATAACCAAACAATTGTCTGTATTCAGTTCCTAAGACTGTCAACGATTTACCACAAACACGGCTTAAAAGAACAGAAAAGTGTGTCACAGTTCTGAAGGTTGCAAGTACAAAAGCAAGGTGATGATTGGGCTGTGATCCCTCTGAAGTCTCTAGGGGAGGAAGGTTCTTCAAGGGCTCTCTGGACCGCATCCCTAATGGTATATTGGTTGTGAACAATCAGCTGCAATGTCAGGCCAGATATGCAGAGGTTTTGATGCAAAGATCCCAGTAGCCCTGGTTCAGGTAAAGGTCCTAACCCCCAGTACCCCTCAAGAAGTAAGATATGCATACAGTAAACTAGACCCCAAGATTGCTGTGCAAATAGTCATGAACACTTGCCCTTCTGCTACCCGACATCTGACCCACCCTCCTTAGGACTGAGGATTCCCCTCTGTAACTCTTTTTGGAGCAGCTGGCTTCTCACTGGAGAAAGTGAAAAGTCCACCCACTTTTACCTCCATGGTGGTCGGGTGCAGGCTCTGCCCCAGCTCCACTCATCAGGCATCCAGGCCAGAAGGGGGCGCTCATCCTGGAGTGATTTGAAAGGGCAGCACAGAGGTTGTCCCAGCCATGGGGATGACAATTTGTGCTAAGAGGTCACCTCAGCCTCTGGTAGCCTGTGTCCAGCCTGGGTGAAATCTAGTGTTTGAGGCCATGGGGTTTCACAGCCTCTTTCCTGGCTCCCATCTGATTTCTGAGCTGCTGCTGCTGCTGCTAAGTCGCTGCAGTCGTGTCTAACTCTGTGCGACCCCATAGACGGCAGACCACCAGACTCCTCGGTCCCTGGGATTCTCCAGGCAAGAACACTGGAGTGGGTTGCCATTTCCTTCTCCAATGCATGAAAGTGAACAGTGAAAGTGAAGTCGCTCAGTCATGTCTGACTCAGCGACCCCATGGACTGCAGCCCACCAGGCTCCTCCGTCCATGGGATTTTCCAGGCAAGAGTACTGGAGTGGGGTGCCATCGCCTTCTCCAGACTTCTGAGCAGCATACTTCAAATTGAAGGCAATTCTGTGAGAATTGCCTAGAATATTCACTAGATTCTTTTTCTGCTTAAATCCACTAAGAATCTGGCTGAATCACACATTAACTGAGAAAGCGTATGAGAAAGCACTTTGTAAAGAACCAGGAAAATGTTAGCTATCTGTATTTGAGGCCTTCTGGCAGAAAGTCCTCTCAGACACCTGTCTGTCACTTGGTCTTGGGATCTCCCATACAACCTTCCCTGCCTCTTGGGGTCTGCTGGGTCAGACCTCCCAGACCTGCTTGCCTGCAGCCCACATTGCCCCAGCAGACCAGGTAATTCCAAAAAGGAAGATGTTCCCTCAACCTTATCTTTCTTTTCAGAGAGTCAGTGCTGAACAAGACCCTTGAGAGTCCCTTGGAATGCAAGGAAAGCAAACCAGTCAATCCTAAAGGAAATCAACCCTGGATATTCATTGGAAGGACTGATGCTGAAGCTCTAATACTTTGGAAAAGACCTATTCATTGTAAAAGACCCTGATGCTGGAAAAGACAGAGGACAGGAGGAGAAGGGGGAGACAGAGGATGAGATGGTTGGATGGCATCATTGACTCAATGGACTTGAGTTTGAGCAAACTTTGGGAGATAGTGACGGACAGGGAAGCCTGGTGTGCTGCAGTCCTTGGGGTCACAAAGAGTCAGACACGACTTAGTGACTGAACAACAACAAGGACGTAAGATTGGAAAGACACAGGAGCAGGAGGGGTGAAATGAAGTTCACACTATTTCATAGCCACCATTATTAGTAATAAACAGGATGTGATTGCTGTTGGGACCTGGCTTACAGTGAGCTCTGGAGCACATCTGCCCATCTCATCCTAAAATCTGGGAAAGAGGGAGTGACAGGGATTAAGGTACCCACTGACCCCGAGATGGTGAGTGACTTGCCAAGGTCACACTGAGCAGAACTGGAGTTGGGACCAAGCCTGCAGTCTCCAGTCCACCCTCAGTCCAGGGACCTTGACACAGGTTGTGCCTGGTGGCAAAGCTTTAGCTGGTGGCAAAGCTTTAGTTCATGGTGCATTTCCACTTGCCGTCTCAACCAAGCCAGGTTCTCTGAGGCTGTGCCATTCAGTCCAGGGCCTTCGAGTCCAGAAGGTTTGTGACGGAGGGAGGGGAGTCCAGCAACTCCCAGCACTTTAACCTAGAGACTTATTGCCACCCATGTAGGACATGATGCCCATGGAGAGTTACTCCAAGCAGCTGTTTGTAGCAGCAGGAAACATAGGGAACAGCCCCTGGGACCATCGACTGGGCACTGGGTGGGGCCCTGCAGTATCTCTTCATGGTGGATACTTCTGCCATACTTCTCGTAATTAAAGAATTACGAGCAGGCTCTGTTCATGACTGCTACTGAGAGATCCCCAGAATGTACTGCAAGGTTTTTTGTAACAGCAAGTTACAAAAGCTGGTACAGTAGCTATCACTTAAGCAGTAAATGGAAGAAGAAAATCTGACTATTTATGCGTCTCTGGAGAATACATGAGACTGAAACATCAGTGACTTCTGGAAAGGTGAGTGGTGGGGAGACGGTAGTGGGAGGGAGAATCTTCACAGACTATCCTTTTGTTCCTTTGGAAGCCGAAACTATGAGATTATATTATCTATTCAAAAAAGGATAAGTGCGTGTGACAGTTTTTTGTTGTTGTTGCTTTTTTTTTTTTTTTTTTTTTTAAGGACAAGAACTAAAAGGTAGGGATGTCAGATGATCAGGTTCCAGCTTCATTATCAGAGGGAGATGTTTAGGAAACTCAGGACAGGCTGGGGTGCCTCTCTGCTGTTTGCACAGACATGGCCGCTGCCCTGTGCCAAGCAGGATCACCAGGAAGACACCTTGTTGGAAAGCACCTCCCTGAGAGAAATCACCACAGGGACTACGTCTTCTTTGGTTAAGCTGTTGCCTTGTCCCAAGCTCCATTTTCAAAATACATATCACTTGACTGTGGGATCCAGGGGCATCCCCACACACTGTCCTAAGAGTCATTTGTTAAACTTTTCACCTGGACAGGAAGAGCCCAGGTGACTTGCTAGTTTCTGCAGTGGATTGAATTGCATCTCTCCCTGCCCCTTCAAAGATCTGTCCACCTCAGATCTTCTGAAATGATCTTATTTCAAAGAGGGTGGGACTTCCCTGGTGGTCTGGTGGGTAGGACTATTCACACCCAGTGCAGGGGGCCCAAGTTCGATCCCTGGTTGGGGAACTAGAGCCCATATGCCATGACTAAGGCCCGGCAGAGCCAAGTAAATTTTTTTTTTTTTTAAAGAGGGTCTTTGCAATGTAATTTAGGTGAAAATAGAAAGATGTGATCATCCTGGATGAGGATGGGCCCTAAATCCAATTATGAGTGTCCTTGTAAGAGACAGAACAGAGGACACAGAGACAAAGGGGGAAAGCTGTGAGGATGGAGGCAGAGAGTGGTACATCTACAAACCAGGAAATATCAGGGCTTGGGGACCCCACTGGGACCTCTAGGTGGGCACAGAGCCAGTTCTCCCATAGAGGCCCTGGAAGGGACTCACCCTAAGCAGACCCAGATTCTGGACTTCTGACCCCTAGAACTGCCAGGAAGGAAATTTCTGTTATAAGCCCCCCAACTTGTGGTAATTTGTTATGGCATCCCTCGGAAATGCAAACAGCCTGAGAGCTTTGCTGATGAGAAGGGGGCTCGGGGCACCGAGGGCGACCTCAAGGACTTTGCAAATTAAGGGTTGGCCCTACTGCTGTGTGACCCTGGGAGAGAAGAACAAGGTGGCCTGTTCGAAGACATACATCCAGGAGGCTGGGCCCCCTTCTGGTCTGGGGCACCTCATTTCCAGTTCCCTGGGGTGGAAGCATTCCCTGCAGTGGGCGTTCTCTAATGGGGAAGGTGTGCCTGCCTGTCGCTAGGAAACAGGGAGCCGGGCCTGTGGGCTCCCAGCCTGGAGCGCAGGCAGATGGTGACAAGATTAAATAGTGCCTTTCATTTCAACATAGGAAATGTTTTCAATTCTCCTCTCTTCATGTCTCTAAAAAAAGGCAAGTGGCGGAAACGTCCTGCTGGAAATTTATTAACAAAAGCCCAGGCAGCCCAAAAAAAGCAGACATTTTTTTCCCCCACGTGTCTCCCCAACCAGCCTGCAGACACCCTGAGAGTGAGGTTTCTGCCCTCCCACCATGACCTGCCAGGCACCATGCTGAATTTCATTCAATCCTCCCAGTAGCTGGAAGAGGTAGGTTCTATTGCTATCCCATTTCTCAGATGAGAAGATTGAGTCTATGCAATGACAGTAACTGGGGGTAAATCTGGATAGTTAATACATGATATCTCTATTTTTCATTATATGCCCCTTCGTGATGATGTTTGTGAAAGTACTTGGAAATGACAATGCAAATCCAGAACCTCGTTATTTCTAA
This sequence comes from Bos javanicus, assembly GCF_032452875.1. Classification (NCBI taxonomy): domain Eukaryota; kingdom Metazoa; phylum Chordata; class Mammalia; order Artiodactyla; family Bovidae; genus Bos; species Bos javanicus. The sequence continues at coordinate 29,916,733 of NC_083878.1, read as the reverse complement.
CACGATGAGGATAAGTAACCACAGGGCTGTGCATATGATAAACACAGCAAAGAGGAAAACAACTGTGTTTTCTCTGCAAATTTATCTGTGGGCAAGGAACTTAGTAGACCAGGAGAGATTAGACAGACACAGAGGTTAAGACACTGAAATTCAGAGTCTGCTGGCTGGGTCAGCATCTCCTCTGCTCTGGTCACTTTGGGTATTGCTTCAGGCTCCAAAAGACCCAGTCTCCCACATCACTCAGCCTTTTGCAGTAACTGGTAGTGGCTGCCAATGCTTCCCCGGCACAGTCTCCTGACTGCTGTGGGCTTGTACTGGAGTAAAGGAAAATGGGGAGACTGCAGGTTCCCTAGGACTATGGAGTCACATGCCCAGACTACAGATGGGTAACTGGGAGAAGAATGGGGCACAAAGAAAGGACAAGAGAGGTGTTGGGTTTTAGATCCATCAGGTTAGAAAGGAGAGAGGGATGGGTTGCTGGACAGGCATGGCCCCAAATAGTCCCTATTCTTTTTCCAACTTTTATCTCCCTCTGACTGAAAATAAACACTGCTCCCCAGGTGAATCATTCCTACAATATTAATCCCTTCAGTGTCTACAGCTTCTATCAAAGTAGTTTCATCCATCGTATCACGTGATGTAAATCTCAATGCTGGGAGGTGGGTGGAGCAGGTACTAACATGCCCCCCATATTGTGCACAGGACAAATTGGGGTGCAGACCTCATCCTCCATTTCCCAGGATTTCTGTAGTGTTGGTTCTTTCTTTGTAATAATACCTAAAACTCTGGGATGTTCCTGGTGGTCCAGTGGCTAAGACTCGGCACTCCCCAGTGCAAGTCGAGTGGAAGTGCAGAGGACCGAGGTTCAACCCCTGGTCAGGGAACTAGATCCCACATGCCACAACTAAAGATCTCACATACCAGCTAAAGATTTTGCATGTAGCAACAAAGGCTTAAGATCCTGCATGCTGCAGCTACGACCCAGCACAGCCAAATAAATGTTTTTTAAAAACCCAAATAAGTCTGCCTCCTTTCCTTCTCCTAATGCCAATATCTTAATTCTGGTTCTCACCAGGACACGGCTCGTGTATCTGCCTTAGCCTCACCCCAGACCAAGCTACCCAACATGCTGCCCCTCAATGACGCTTCCTGAAGCTCTATGTCAGCACAGCCAGATGTCACAGCAGCCTACAGTGTTTCTTACTATCAACCTTCCAAAGCCGCTCTAACTTGATGTCACCCACTTATGTCATGCCTGCTAAGTCGCTTGATGTCACCTACTTTATCTTATTACCTCTACCTCACCAAACAGTCTGCTCCAGCCAGACCAGTGTCCTCTCTAACAAAGATGTCCATTCCCTGCCTCAGTGCCTTTGCTCATGCTCTGCTCCCACTTGGCCTGCCTTCCCTCCACTCACAGAGGACTCTCCAGTGGCTAGTTATTCTTCAGGATACAGAGCAAATCAACCTCATTCATCAAATCAATCCTAATGATTCCAGAGATTGTTCCCTTTTCTGAATTCACACTTATATGCAGGGACCACGTGGTAGCTGGCCTCTACAATGGCCCCCAGTGATCCTCACTTCCTGTGTAGTCTTCTCCCTCCATGAGTAGAGCTGAACTCTGTAGCCTATAGGATGTGGCAGAAACATCAGTGTGAAGTCCAAGTCTAGGTCATAAAAGACAGTGCGACTTCTGGTTTGTACTTTCCTGTCTGTACATGCCTGCTAAGTTGCTTCAGTTGTGTCCTACTCTTTGAGACCCTCTGGACTGTAGTCCACCAGGTTCCTCTGTTCATGGGGTTCTCCAGGCAAGAATACTGGAGTGGGTTGCCATGCCCTCGTCCAGGGGATCTTCCAGACCCAGGGATCAAACCCGTGTCTCACATTTCCTGCGAAAGGTAGATTCTTTACCACTGATGCCCCCTGGGAAATCCCTTAGATGGCCTGTTCTGGAGGAATTCAGCTTCCATGTCAAGGTCAGGACGTTGCTCAAGCAGCCCTATTAAAACGCTCGTGTGATGATGAGCTGAGGTTACTAGGCAACAACAAATACTAATGGTAGGCTTGTGAGCGAGCCATCTTAGAAGTGGATCTTCCTGTCCCAGTCAAGCCTTCAGATAACCAAGGCCTAGATAACCAAGGCCTTGATAACCAAGGCCTCGGCCAATGTGTTGACTAAAACTTCATGAGAGCCAGAACCACCCGATTACACTGTTGCAAAATACCTGACCCCCTGCAACAGTGTGAGATTATACATGTTTATTATTTTAAGCTGCTAAGTTTTGGAGTAATCCATTATTCATTAGTCAATAACAAATATAAATGTCTTGTTCGTGAAGTATCTTCTCAAATCTATCAAAGCGCAGGGACTATGATTTCTTCCTTTTCCTTGCATTTGCCATGACTCCTGCCACAAGGATGGACACTTTGGAAGAAGCACAGCACGAGGATGTGCTCGCTCATTCATTCATTCAACAAATGTTTATTGAGTACCGATGTGCTAGGTACTGTGTGTGCCCAAAGTGGCAAAACAGGTCAGCTTTCTGCCTGAAGGAGCTTATGATTAGTTATTAAATAATCACAAGAAAATGAAATTTATAATTATTATGTACATACTATGAATACAAAGTAAAGGTGAAATGGACAGGGGACCGCATTTGTATTGAGGGTAGGGAGTAGCCAAGGAAGGCATCTCTGTGGAAGGAATATTTAAGTAGAAGCATAAAGGATGACTAGCAATCATTCGGGCAACAGGACAGGAAGCGGGGAAAGGCATTCCAGGTGTGTGAGTGTCCTCAGGCCAACAAACTTTGGGGCAGGGGTGTCTGCAGGAAGCAAGGTTGGTGAGGAAGCCTGGGGCCAGTCATCAGGAGTTCTGTAAATCATGTTAGGATTTTATTTTAAATAAGCCCCTTAGGAAGTCACTGGATTGTACTTGGTTGTTCAGCCATGTCCGACTCTTTGCGACCCCATGGACTGTCGCCCACCAGGCTCCTCTGTCCATGGGAATTCTCCAGGCAAGAATATTGGAGCGGATTGTCTTGCTCTCCTCCAGGGGATCTTCCCAACCGAGGGACTGAACCCAGATCTCCTGCATTGGAGGCAGATTCTTTACTGTTTAAGCCACCAGGGAAGCCCTGGGAAGTCACTTGAGAGGCTATAAGCAGGGGATCCCTGTTCCTGGTGGGAGTTAGGATAATGTTTTAGAGATGGTTTAGAATGGTGCTGTCACGACAATGGTCAGTGGCTCCTGCCATCACCCTGGAGGAAGATGATCATGGCTTTGGGCTAGGCTAGTGGCAGAGGGAATAAGAGAAGTGGGCAGTGCAAGAGATATTTTGAAAGTAGAATGGACAAGATTGCAGCAACATGGATGGGCCTAGAGAGTATCATACTGAGTGAAATAAGGCAGACAGAGAAGGAGAAATATCATATGACATCCCTAATATGTGGAATCTAAAAAGAAATAACACAAATGAACTTACTTACAAAACAGAGAGAGACTACAGACTTAGAAAACGAACTCACGGCTGCTGGGTGGAAAGAATAGTTAAGGACTTTGGGAAGGTCATGTACACATTGCTGTATTTAAAATGGATAACCAGTAAAAACCTATTGTATAGCACATGGAACTCTGCTCAATGTTATGTGCCAGCCTGGATGGGAGGGGGGTTTGGGGGAGAATGGATCATATATATGTACGGCTGAGTCCCTTCCCTGGTCACCTGAAACTATCAAAACATTTTTAATTGGCTATCAGTTCAGTTCAGTTGCTCAGTCGTGTCCGACTCTTTGCGACCCCATGAATTGCAGCACGCAAGGCCTCCGTGTCCATCACCAACTCTCGGAGTTCACTCAAACTCATGTCCATCGAGTCGGTGATGCCATCCAGCCATCTCATCCTCTGTCGTCCCCTTCTCCTCCTATACCCCAGTACAAAATGTTTTTGGCGTTTAAAATTTTTTTAAAACAGAATGGATAGGAACTGGAGGTGGATGGGGTAAGGGGAAAGAAGCAGGTGTTAAGACTTACTGGTTGATTGGCTAATGATGCAGAACCCCTCAACTGACATTCCTCAGAGTTTGCAGTAGACTGAGCTCCCTCCTACCTGGAATAAAATGGGATCCCCTTCCCTGGGCCATGATCCCACTTTCACTTCCCAGCAGCTGTTTCCAGGCCCACGTAGCCCTGTTAGATGTGCCCAGAGGCTATGCCAGATCTGTGTGCCTCACAAGGCAGGTAACAACATCCATTTTTGTTCATTGCTGTATGGCCAGGCCCTAGCCCAGCACCTGGGGCGGAGTGGGTGCTTCGTTAACATTAGATGGACGAATGTACACTGAATAAATGAGTGCATGTCGACCCCCACCCCCCGCCTTCCTTTTGACCCAGCCCTGAAGAGCTTTGGCCAGTGCCTAAGCCCTGAGCCCTGCAGGCTGGCTTGGGGCAGGTGGGAGAGTTCAGGAGCCAGAAAGGGCACAAGCCCCAGTCTGTTGGGCTTACCTGCTGCCCTTCCTGTCCTAGACATCTTCCCTGGGTCCTGGCTCTGGCCCAGTTCTCTGCCATGAACCTCACAGCATCCTGCTTCCTATTCCGAGACCTGCTTCTCACTAGTTCAGCTCAGCTCTTCGCCAAACAGGAAGCATGCGCTCTCAAGCGCTGGTATATAGCTTACTGTGTATCAGAATCACCTGGAAGCTGATTCTAAGTACAGCTTCCTGGGCCCTGCCTAAATAACCTGATCCAGTAGGTCCTGAGGCCCAGGAAGCCGCATTTTAAACAAGAGCTCCAAATGCTGCAGGTGGTTCCTAGATGACCTCGTGAGGAACTTGCTATAGAGTGTCGGGGCCTGGGTGATGCCTGGATCAAACTGGGACAGCTAGGCAACCTCAGAAACACGGCAGCAGGTGGGCTGGGACTCAGGCTTTGCCCAAATGTCAAGTCCTCACGGTAATTAGAGGACACACCTGGGCCAGGCCCTGGGCTAGCTGGCCTTAGGGGATCTCCCCCATCATAGGGAGCATCACAAGGCCCCCAAACTCCATGCTAAATATCTCTTTGCTCTAGAAAATTTGAAAGGACTTTTATACTTTTTAAAATAAATTATCCTTATTGTTCTTACTTTTTTGTTTGTTTTGCCATGCTGGATCTTAGTGCCCTGACTAGGGGTTGAACCCATGTCCCCGGCACTGGAAGCAGAGTCCCAACCTCTGGGAACTTCCCACTACTGTTCTCTCTCGTGGCTCAATGGTAAAGAACCCACCTGCCAAGCAGGGGACACGGGTTCTATCCCTGGGTTGGGAATATACCCTGGAGAAGAAAATGGTAACCCACTCCAGTGATCTTATCTGGAATATTCCATGGGGAGAGGAGCCTGGCAGGCTACAGTCCACGGGGTCTTACAGAGTCAGACATGACTTAGTGACTAACAACAAAGAGTTAAACTGTAGGTGACCACTGACATTTTCTGGGCATTTAATTAACATTTACTGATTTCAAATTAGAAACTTTTGTCTCTTGGAACCAATATATTTTAAACTCAGGTTTCAGATATTTTCTACAAGCCCTTAAAAAGCCAGTAGGCCCCAGGCACGGTGCCCATAAAGAGGCACTGCGCCACCTAAGGCAGGTTTTTCCAAAGCCATTTGGGGCTGGGCAGGAGGCCTGGGTTGGCACAGGCGTAGGGAGCCTCCGTGTTGCCACACAAGCCCCCGGGAGCCATCCTGGCACAGCTGGGGTGGTGAGCACAGTAGTGCTGCGCTCAGCATGGCCCATGTCCATCTGCCACCTGGGCACTAAATATAGCCCATACACAGAGCCCTCTCTGCCTGGAACCTGCAGAGTAGGCTTAATTGGCTAGAACTGTCACAGAGAGAAGCTCTGTTAAAAGGAATTGAAAACAGACTTCGCCCCACAATTCTGGGATGCGGCGGTTCATAATTAGACAAAGGATTTTTCCTGCCAACACGACACAAGATTGCTGGATCTAGTCCCTGATAAATCCTTCAGCTTGATCATTTCAGGTGTTGAGGTCAGGCCTGTGCAGGTGTCCAGGGAATAGTTGCTTTTCCTAGGGAACCAACAAAGTAGGACTTTTCCCCTGTGTTCTTATGCTTAGTGCTGTGGCCCGAGTGAGTGTGTCCCCCTAAAATTTGTATGTTGAAAATCCAATTCACAGGCTTTCTTTGGAGGTAGGACCTCTAAGGAAGTGATTAAGCTTAAATGAGGACAAGGACTTCCCTGGTGGTCCAGTTGTTAAGACTATGTGCTCCCACTGCAAGGGGGCGTTTGGGTTTGAACCCTGGGTGGGAGACTAAAGAACTCAGGTGTCCTTCTGATGAGGACAGCAATCCTATTGAATCAGGACCCCACCCTGTGTCCTCACTTAACCTTTTTTTCTTTATTTTGGCCTCACCCTTGAGGTATGAGAGATCTTAGTTCCCCAGTTCAGTTCATTCAGTCACTCAGTTGCTCAGTCGTGTCCAACTCTTTGCCACCCTATGGACTGGCTGCAGGGCTGCAGGTTCATAACTTAGCTTTGAACTCAGCTAAACTGGTGGTGTGATGGGGAAGTCTTTAAATAGCCTTTAACTGATACAGGGTTTCAATTTTTCCCAAAGGAGGGGTGGAGGTGTTTAGTCATTGACTAAACTAAAGCCTTTGACTGTGTGGGTCCAACAAACTGGAAAATTCTTAAAGAGATGGGAATACCAGACCACCTTACCTGTCTCCTGAGAAACTTGCATGCAGGTTAGAACTAGACATGAAACAATGGACTGGTTCAAAACTGGGAAAGAAGTATGTCAACGCTGTATGTTGTCACATTGTTCTTATATGACAACATAGTTCTGTATGTTGTCTTATAGTTCCTTGGTGGCTCAGCGGTAAAGAATCTTCCTGCCAATGCAGCAGGTTCAATCCCTGGGTCGGGAAGACCCCTTGGAGAAGGAAATGGTAACCCACTCCAGTATTTCTGCCTGGAGAATCCCAGGGACAGAGGAAACTGGCCGGCTTCAGTCCGTGGGGTTGCAAAGGAGTCAGACAAGACATAGAGATTAAAAAAAAAAAAAAAAAGACATAGAGATTAAACAGCAACAACATGCAGAATACAACACCCAGTGAAATGACAGGCTGGATGGCTCACTAACTGAAGTCAGGATAGCTGGAAGAGATACCAACAACCTCAGATATACAGACGATACCTCTCTAAAGGCAGAAATCGAAGAACAAAAGAGATTCTTGATGAGGGTGAAAGAAGAGAGTGAAAAAGTTGGCTTAAAACTAAACATTCAAAAAACTAAGATCACGGCATCTTGTTTCATCATTTATTGGTAAATAATGGGGAAACAGTGGAAATAGTGACATTTTATTTTGGAGGCTCGAAAATCACTGTGAACAGTGACTGCAGCCATGAAATTAAAAGACATTTGATCTTTGGAAGGAAAGCTATGACAAACCTAGACATATTAAAAAGCAGAGACATCACTTTGCCAACAAATGCCAAAGCTATGGGTTTTCCAGTAGTCATGTATGGATGTGAGAGCTGGACCATAAAGAAGACTGAGTGCCGAAGGACTGATACTTTTGAACTGTGGTGCTGGAGAAGACTCTTGAGAGTCCCTTGGACTGCAAGGAGATCCAACCAGTCCATCCTAAAGGAAATCAAACCTGAATATTCACTGGAAGGACTCATGCTGAAGCTGAAGCTCCAATACTTTGGTCACCTGATGAAAAGAGCTGACTCGTTAGAAAAGACTCCCAATGCTGGGAAAGATTGAGGGCAGGAGAAGCGGACGACAGAGGATGAGATGGTTGAATGGCATCTTCGATTCAGTGGACATGAGTTTGAACAAACTCTGGAAGATAGTGAAGGACAAGGAAGCCTGGCATGCTGAAGTTCGTGGGGTCGCAAAGAGTCAGCCATGACTTAGCAACTAAAGAACAACAACAAGAGGTGTTTAGAGTGCATATCTTGTCTTGTTGAAGAACTGATAACAGATTTAGATTTTTTTGCCCTTTCACTTCCACATGTTCTGAGTGACTGTTGGCTTGGCGCATTTAATCTATGTGCAGACTCTAATTAGCTGCTATTGGCTACCTGGAATACTGTGTTGAAAAGGATTTTAAGGCCTTCTTCTGGGAACCATGAAAAATAGATTCCTGATGGATTGACAGTGTCTGCTAGGAGCATGGGATGGGAGTGACTACCTGGTATTTGTTGATATGACCCTAATGCAAAAAGCAGTTACAACTGTTACATAAAATAATCAACCAAGTGATTATATGTTTCTGCTTCTACTATTGTCATTTATTTATTTGTCATATATCATCATCATTTATTTATATAAACAATATTTCCTAACTTTACTCGTAGAGAAAAAATGACCAAGAATAATTAGGGAAAAAAATGGAAAAGAAGAATAACTGGGGGAATCAGTCCTACTAGATCAGTACCATAATTCATTGGTTCTGCTTCCTGTTGACTGTTGTTTTTACAATTTAACATCTGCCACTGAGGTGGCAGTCAGGAGGTAATTGTCATCACCTGTCCATATACAAAAACACTGGCCAAGATTATCAGCAACTTGGAAGAAACTCTTGGACACAATAGTGGGGTATTCTTTTAAGAAATGCTGCATCATCAAAGTGGGACTCTTGCAGACACAGAGGACAAAATTGGTTGGAAAAACAAGCACATCAATGGTCAGAATCAAAATATGAATGTAAAGACACTTTAGAACTACTTTAGTCAATTCATTTTGCTCATTCAAATTTTCTTTCTTATATACCTCCAAGTGTGGTATATGATGGGCTTCCCTAGTGTCCAGACAGTAAAGACTCTGCCTGCAATGCAAGAGACCCGGATTTGATCCCTAGTTCTGGAAGACCCCCTGGAGTAGGGAATAATAGCTACCCACTCCAGTATTCTTGCCTGGGTGATTCCATGGACAGAGGAACGGGGCAGGGTTGCAAAGAATTGGACACAACTGACTTAGCACGTGACATATGATAAACTTCTGTGTCCACATGAGGCTATGGAGGACTTAGTATATGCCTCTTCTAGATGCAAAAGACTGTCAGTAAAAGAAAATAATACACCTCTGCCCTCGTGGGGATTTTCATGCTAGCAAGATAGACAATAAACAGACATAAATAAATATGCAATATTTCAGGGTTTGTAAGTACACCACCCTTATGGCAGAAAGCAAAGAAGAACTAAAGAACCTCTTGATGAAAGTGAAAGAGGAGACTGAGAAAGTTGGCTTAAAACTCAACATTCAGAAAACTAAGATCATGGCATCCAGTCTCATCACTTCATGGCAAATAGATGCGGAAACAATGGAACCAGTGAGAGACTTTATTTTCTTGGGCTCCAAAATCACTGCAGATGGTGACTGTAGCCATGAAATCAAAAGACGCTTGCTCCTTGGAAGAAAAGCTATGATCAACCTAGACAGCATATTAAAAAGCAGAGACATTACTTTGCTGACAAAGGTCTGTCTAGTAAAAGCTATGGCTTTTCTAGTAGTCATGTATGGATTTGAGTTGGACTATAAAGAAAGCTGAGTGCTGAAGAATTGATGCTTTTAAACTGTGGCGTTGGAGAAGACTCTTGATAGTCCCTTGGACTGCAAGAAGATCAAGCCAGTCCATCCTAAAGGAAATCAGTCCTGAATATTCACAGGAAGGACTGATACTGAAGCTGAAACTCCATACTTTGGCCCCCTAATGTGAAGAACTGACTCACTGGAAAAGACCCTGATGATGGGAAAGATTGAAGGCAGGAGAAGAAGGGGATGATAGAGGATGAGATGGTTGGATGGCATCACTGACTTGATGGACATGAGTTTGAGGAAGCTCCGGGTGTTGGTGATAGACAGGGAAGCCTGGCGTGCTGCAGTCCATAGAGTCATAAAGAGTTGGACATGACCAAGTAACTGAACTGACTGACTGAAGTACAGGGTAAGAAGACAGAAAGTTGGGGTACAAGGTAGGGTTTCTATTTTATACAAAGAAGTCTGGGAAGACCTTCCCAGGAGGTGGCATTTTAATAAATACACAGAGGTGAGAGAGAGAGTCTCAGGTATACCTGGAGGAAGAGCATTGTAAGTAGAGGAAACAGCATGTGCTAAGGTCCTGAGGCAGGAGTCCTCTTGGTATAATCAAGGAACAGAGGGGGGACTAATGCTGCTGGAGCTCAGCAAAAGAGTGGGTGCACGGAAGAAAATGAAGTTCTGAGAGTTGGCTGGGGGCGAGGTTAGGTGGGTCTTGGGAACTTCTGTGGGGCTTTGGAAGTCATTGGAAAGTTATGAGCAGAGGAGGAGAGGATCTGACTACTTTTTAAAAGGATTGATTTGGCCACTGTGGGGAGAATCAGAGATGTCACAGAAAGACTGGTTAGGAAGCTACTGCTATAACCCAGGTGAGGGGTGATAGGGCAGTGGTGGAGGTGGTGAGAGCTGATTAGATTCTGCATGTTTGCAGGCAGAACTGACAGGACTTGACAGAGAGAGGGGATGTACAGAAGGAGAGAGAAGTCAAGACTTGAAGATTTGGGGAACTTCCCTGGTGGTCCAGTGGCTAAGACTCCACACTCCCAATGCAAAGGGCCCATGTTTGACCCCTGGTAGGGGAACTAGATTCTACATGCCACAACCAAGAGTTTGCATGCCACCACTGAAGATACTGGGTGCTGCAACGAAGATCAAAGACTCCGCATGCTGCAACTAGGACCTGGCACAGTCAAACAAATATTTTCTAAAATACTTGAAGATTTTTGACTTGAGTTACGGAAAAAATGGGGCTGTTGTTTCTTGACTGGGAAACTTCGTGGGAGAATCAGGTTCTGGGAAAGATAAGGAGTTCAGATTTAGAAATGTTAAATTTGAAATGCAGATTAATCCTCCAAAGGGGAGACGGAGAGGACAGGTGGCTACATGGGCTTGGAGTTCAGGGGAGAGGTCTGGGCCAGAGAAATAATGTCATATACCATCAATGCATGGCTCATACTTTAGGCCATGAAGCTGGATGAGATCCGTTTGGCAGAGAGAAGGGAAAATGTACTAGCACAGCACAGGATGGGTGCAATGAAACAGAGGAAGGGAGAGAAGGAAGAGCCAGAGACACAGATGAGAAACTGTGCCTCAGAGAGAACCCAGAGATCCAAGGGCAGAACAGAAACCTCAGAAACAGATCCCAATACTTGGAGAAATTCTATGTACAGTAAAGGCAGCATCTCAAACCAGTGCAGGAAAGGAATTATTCAATAAATGGAGTTGGGAAAAACCACGAAGTTGGATGAGGATAAATATCAATTGTGTCCAATATCTAAATGTACAAATAAATAAAACTTAAAAACATACTACAAGAAACCATAGGGAAAAGATTTGTGAATAATCCTTTGTTGGTGTAAAACAAAACCAAAAAGCTCTAAAATAGAAGATCATAAATATTCCTACATAATAATGAAAACTATACAAAAGCATCTTTAAAATTTACATTTGGGGTAATTTCCATCATGTGTAGAGGTCCTAAATAAAATCAATAACATAACTACAGAAATAAAAGAACAATAGCCAATAAAAACATGGTGAAAGGTTGTGCCCCAATCACTCAAGGAAAGAAAAATACAACTGGCTTCTGAGTCTCTCTGAAAGATGCTCAGACTCATTCACAATAAGAGAAATGCAGATTAAAAGTACATTAGAGGGACTTCCCTGGTGGTCAAGTGGCTAGGAGTCCCAAGTTCCATCCCTGGTCAGTGAACTATTACTAGATCCCACGTGCCACAACAAGAATTTGCATACTGCAACTAGGACCCGGCACAGCCAAATAGATAAATAATTTTTTTTTTAAGTACTATAGAGAACAGATTTCATCAACTGAATTATTAAAAAAAAATTTAAATTTGATAAAACACTGATTTGGGGACACCATTCGCTGTTGTGCTGTGCTGTGCTTAGTCACTCAATCATGTCTGACCTTTTGCGACCCCATGGACTGTTAGCCCACCAGGCTCCTCTGTCCATGGGGAATCTTCAGGCAAGAATCCTGGAGTGGGTTGTCATGCCCTCCTCCAGGGGATCTTCCCAACCCCGGAATCGAACTCAGGTTTCCTGCATTGCAGGTGGATTCTTTACTGTCTGACTAACAGGGAAGCCCATCCCCTGTGCTGGGAGTGTCTATAATTGATAAGGCCACCATGGAGGGGGATAGGCGTGATAGTCATTACAATTAGGAATGCATAGGCCCTTTGACATAGCATTTCCCTTTCCCTATGTAAGAAATGACACATGCAGGGCTATTCATTGTATGAGAGCTTTAAAAAAAAAATTTTTTTTTTGGCCATGCTGTGTGGCTTGCAGGGTCTTGGTTCCCCGATCAGGGACCGAACCTGCATTCTTGGCCCTGAAAGCACCAAGTCCTAACCACTGGGCACTCAGAGAATTCCCTATGAACACTTAAAAAATAAATCTATTTTGCAAAACCTCAAAGAAAAGTTGCAAGTATGGTTTGGAGAATTTTTTTTCCAGAATCATTTGAGAGTAAATTGCTGACTTCATGCCCCATCACTGGATATTCAGTGTGTATTTCTTTCAAATAAGGACATTCTCCTTCACAACCACAGGTTGGTTATCAACATCAGTAGATTAACACATATAGACAGAGAGAAAACGAACATTAACCCTGTAGTATTGGTTTGCAATTGCAGGCATCCATGTGAACTCTCGATTTTTCACGTTCAGAGAGACAGAAATAAATGTAGACATATGTGGGTGTGTGCTGCGGCCAGCACAACAGGTAGGGATCGAAAGTGGTCAACGCATGGTTTGGGAAAAAGAAACTAGAGACAGGATTAAAGTTTTAAAGATGGGACCGGGAGACTCAAGACCTCTTGGGTCCAGAGCCCTGTTCCTCGGAGCCACATCACTCCTATTTAGTCTTGGCAAGCAGAAAGTATCTGTTGTGCTACGATGAAGTCAGCCCCCTGTGTCCCCGGTCACATCTCCCGTTTTATTGATTACTTTAAACTGTTATTTTCTTGTACGAGGGCTATCCTTCGCTGGAGGTCATAGACCCGCATATGCCTTGGGAAAACATCTCAGTGTGTGCACAAGCAGCGTTCTGAACTTGCGCCGACGTGGCATTCCAAGGTCCACACTATGTTTTTCCTTAGCTTAGCAGGGCATGACAACCCCAGCTGATCAACCCAATGTACTTTTATTTGGGTTATGCTATATTGCTGTATTTTGCTTTTATTCTTTTCCCACGATGATTTTCTCACGGCTTAGCCAGAGCAACAGGCGGCTGACTATTAACCCCTGCAGGTGTGACTCTGTGTGTATGTGTGAATGTTCTCTGCCTCTGTCTGATCCCTGAAGACCCCTGGAAGCAGCAATATCCTAATAGCAGTGAGGATATCTAGAGACCAGATCTTGGCTTCTGAGTATCTTTTTCCACAAAAGGAATGAGGGCTCTTCAGAGAAATGAAGCAAGGCAAGTGGAAGATGAGCTGCTTTCCTCTTCTGGCCCTGTACCCCATTTTGAGGGAGTCGCAGCAGCCTTTTCTGCACCTGTCCTCTGGCCTTAGCTGATGTATTGACCAGGAATGTGATACTGAAACCAAACTGGATCAAGCAGACTCTTAAGAGATGTGAGACTTGAAATTAAAGAATGAGAGACACATAGATAAGGAATCACGGAGGTTGAGACAGGTTAGTAGCTGTACTCTGGAGAAAGGCCACTGACATCTACTGTTGAATTGTTGTTATCAACCCTGCCTTATGATCCTTCCGGCAAATTCCCCTTTTGCCCTTAGGCAAGCCAGAATCCATTCCCATTGCTAGCAACCAGAAGAGTCCTTTTGTAAAAAATAATTTGTTTTATTTTTGATTGTGCTGGATTGTGGTGAGCAGGCTTTCTCTAGTTGCAGAGAGTGAGGGCTACTCTTTTTTGAGTGCACAGGCTCAGTAGCTGCAGCACGCAGGCTCAGCAGTTGTGGCACACGGGTTTAGCTGCTCCGTGGCATGCAGGATCTTCCTGGACCAGGGATCGAACCCGTGTCCCCTGCATTGGCAGACAGATTCTTATCCACTGCACCACCAGGGAGTCCCCCAAAAGAGTCTTAATTAAAGTGCAAGAATCAGAAGTGGATTTGAATCTTAGTCTCCAAATTCCTGTTCTTTTCTACTATATGACACCAAGACTCCTGGAGGCCAGTTATCCACACTAAGAAATATACATATCTGTGGCTCTCTATTCTAACAAGTGTTTTAATGGGATCAACCCAGGCCCAGAGCAGTCTGACCATCCTGTTGGAAAGACTATGTTGGAGAGGGTGAGCCCATGGGATGACACAGAAAAACCCGGTCATCCCAGTGCTCCAGCTGGAATGTTCCTGCCAAGTAACCATCTTGGTTACTGTGAGTGAAACCATTTGAATGTCTCAGCCCCAGTTGCTGTCCGATTGTGGCCACTTAAGAGAGCCCCAGGACTTTCTTGGTGGTCCAGTGGCGGTCCAGTGGTTAAGAATTCAACCTCTCAATGCACGGATCCGGGTTCGATCCCTGGTCAGGGAACTTGATCCCAGACGCTGCAACTAGGAGTTCGCATGTCACAACTAAAAATCCTGCATGCCACAGCTACGATCCTGCACAGCCACATACATAATTTAAAAAAGAGAGAGAGAGAAAGCCCCAAGCAAGAGCAGCACAGGGACTACCAGCTAAACCCAGGTAGCTTACCTAGGGTAAGGTTGTCTATGAGAAGAAGATGGTTGTTTTAAGCTACTAGGTTTGGGGATGATTTGTTACAAAGCGGTGGATAACTAAAACAGATGGTTTCTTTGGAAAGGTGGTGTGTAAGATGAGAACTAAAAGATGGAAGGGAGTCGGGGCACCCTGGAAGGCAAGCCCAGGCAGCGGGATCAGGAAATAGCCTGGTGCATCTGAGGAGCTGTAACAGGCCAGCGTGGCTCAAGTGCTCACTGATGGTGACAGAGAGAGTGGTACCAAATGAAGTGAGAGGGGGAAATGGAGCCTGATCATGCAGGGCCTTGCAGGTCTTGGAAAGAGCCTGGACTTTATTCTAACTGTCTCAGATGCCACCGAGGGGTTTTAAGCTGGGGGATGACATGATCTGATGTGGAGTTTTCAGATGTCTCTCTCGCTGTTGCACGGAGGCAGATGATGGGAAAGCAGGAAAACCAGTTGGAATACCAGTAGCAGACCCCATGAGAGGCAGTGGGAAGGCCTAACTGAGGGTGGAGGAAACAAAGGTGGGAGAAGGAGAGGTGCTCAGGGCACATTTTCTGCTAAGTCATTTCAGTCGTGTCCAACTCTGTGCGACCCCACAGATGGCAGCCCACCAGGCTCCTCCGTCCCTGGGATTCTCCAGGCAAGAACACTGGAGTGGGTTGCCATTGCCTTCTCCAATGCATGAAAGTGAAAGTGAAGTCGCTCAGTCATGTCTGACTCTTAGCGACCCCATGGACTGCAGCCTACCAGGCTCCTCCATCCATGGGATTTTCCAGGCAAGTGTACTGGAGTCGGGTGCCATTAGGGAGAATAAACAGGGCTTGCTGATGGGCTGGATGTGGAGTATGAATGAGAAGGAAGTGCCAGAAATGATTCCCAGATCCCTGACTTGACAACTAGGTGGAGGCTGGTGCCATTCACCGAGATGGGAAAACTGTGGCAGGATGAGATTTGGGTTAGGGGCACAGATCAAGGGTTCGCTTTTGCACACATTATTTTGGAAATGTCAGGGAGATATCAAGTGGAAACGTGTGTCTGCAGTTGAATACATACGTTTACATTTTCAAAAAGTGATCTGGGCCAGGGATATGCTTTTGGGAGTCATCAGCCTACAGACGACATTTAGAGCCAGAAGAAGAAGTGAAATTTCCTAGCTAGGGAGGGGGAGAGAGAGAAAAGCTCCAAGGGACACCAAGGTTAGATGCCTGAAGAAGAAGCATGTGTGCATGCTCATTCAGTTATGTCCAACTCTTTATGACTCCATGGACTGTAGCCTGCTGAGGCTCCTCTGTCCATGGGATTTCCCAGGCAAGAACACTGGAATAGGTTGCCATGTCCTCCTTCAAGGGATCTTTATGACCCAGGGATCGAACCTGTGTCTCCTGCGTTTCCTACGTTGGCAGGCGGATTCTTTACCACTGAGCCACTGGGGAAGCCCACTTGGAGAAGAAAAAACCCCAGCAAATAGCCTGATTGACAAAATAGGATTTCCCTCTGGAGCACAGGAAGCAAGACCAAGAGGTTTCTACCTGGTAGCTGCTTGGATATCTGAAGGCAGAGTGGTGTCCCCCGGAGGACCCTTCTCTAGATAAGATCTTCCAAGTTCCCTGTGTCTTTCCTGGGAAGGCATGCATGTAAGTCCATCACCGTCTGGGCCATTCTCCCCTCAAAGTTCCTTTAACTGAGTGTAAACGTCCAGGTAAGACTGAGCAGCCCAGAGTAGAAAGAGCCTAGCTGATCAATGTGAGGGACACTAAACAAAGAGTGAGTTGGGGACAGCTGAGGACAGATGGGCCATTCAGGCTTGTTGCTGAAAGATTTTCCATTGATTTTTCTCATCTATGGGAAAGGCCTGGGGATTCAGAGAAAGCCCCATAAACAACGGAGTGAGCTCAGGCACTCTGTTACTGCCTGACAGCCTCAGTGGCAGAGAACTAGATTGCTTCCCAGGGCAAAAAATAAATAGTGTGAAACTTCTAACAAGAGTGTCAGAGGGCTGCTTGCCTGCTTGATGTGAGACCTCAAGATGGATCGTTTGGGAAATGTCAAAACCTATAAACACAGAGCAGAAAAGTTCTCCATCTTCTGCTCATTTACTCCACAAAACTTCTTCATTGCCAAGATGGCAAGGTCTGAATAAATACACAACCTGTATGATTGTTCCAAGTCCTGGCTGGAACAGGAGGCCTGTATTCTCCACCAGTGTCATTCAGAGTCCCTGTGTGAGTTTTCTGCTGTGGTTACTACAAATTACGGATAAGGACACAGCCTCCTGGATGTAGAGTTTGGAAACGTGTGTTCAGTATAGCTTTGTTAAGAAAGGAGTCTTTGCTACTCTTCTCATCTCCTGTCTTCACAGCTACCCCACGTGGATGGAGTCTTTGCAGGGACAGAAAAATGGTCTGATAGTAATACGAAGATTCCCCAGGAAAGGCCATCAGCATTACTGACAAAGGTTGGTCTTACAGACTCTCTGGTCTGAAGAAGGAGGGAGAACAGAGAGAGACCAGACCATGTGATGATCTGGGTGTTTTAAACAAAGGCTTGAACTTCCTTTGGGCTCAAGGATGGAATGAGGACAGTCTTCCTAGAGTAGTGATTCTCAAAGTGTGGTTTCCCTGCCCAGTGATGGCAGCAGCAGCGGCACCTGGAAACTCGTCCGCGGTGCATATTCTTGGGCACCCGCCCAGACCTCCTGAATCTGAGTCTTGGGCGGGGCCGGTGTTCTGCTAGAGAGACGCTGTTCCAGCAGTATGCCTTTCTTTCCAGTAATGAACTGCACCTTCATGCTCTGTTAGGTGGTATGTGTATATAATTTTACATTTGGGGAGTGATGGGGAACTCTTATTTTTATAACACAAACTGTAGAACATTTTGGAGGAACAAGAAGAGGGGACATAATGACACATTAGAATCCCTGAGGTAGTTTAATGTTCGTTAACGTGGAGCAGGGCTAATAAAGGTCGTGAAACCCTGATTTAGAGAAAAGAAAGAAGCTCTCTCTGAGGCAGGTCCTGAGGGCTCAGTTCCTGAGGCTCCACACAGCAGGGCCTCTGAGAGAAGGCCCGGAACTCCTCCTGGCAGAGCTGGGAACAGGGTTTTCTTACGGTCTGTTAGTCACCCAGCAGACCTAATGGGGAGTAGTATGCATGTGCACATGTGTCCTCACCCCTGTGTGTGCACACATGTGTGTGCATGGGGGATGAGCAGGTGGAGAAACAAAAGGGTATGGCAAACATCTGTCATCTACCACCGTCAGCAACTCCCAGTATCCAGCTTTCAGCCGCAGGGGTGGTATGATCTGCAATATACCGGAGACCCCAGAATGCAAAGGTGGTCAATTTCTAGTTTCCAGGGGCTCCAAGGATGGTTCCTGAGATACTCCCTCACTAGCGGTGGTTCCCAGATTCGGCCCCCACCCACCCCCCACCATTCCCGCAGAGATCCTCATTCTATTGGCTTGGTGCAGAGCCAAGAAATCTGCATTTTAAACAAGCCCCTCCCACCAAGTCATTCCAGTACAGCCTGCATCTAGGATATTAACAGACAATTTTATCTGGGGAGATGGTGACTCTTGGGGGAAGGGAGGAGTGACACTCAGGAGCTGGAAAGAATATCCTCGGACATCAGAGCATCGGATGGGTCTTGTCATCCAGTGTCTACCAGTTACTAAATAGCAGTTAGACAGGACAGCCGAGTGAGAGCTGTCACCGCCAGAGACAGAGTGGTGTTCATTTGGGTAAATGTCAGGTTGTTATTTCATCCTTGGGGTTGCCTAGTCAGCTGGATCAGAGGCATGCTACCTATTCTTTCTGGAAGGGAGGTTTCACAAGGCTGGGGCAACCAGGTCTCTGGGTTGAGAAAGAAGCTTGTGGGTGTCAGCAGAGAGAATGAAGCCTCTGAATGTCCACCAAAAGGTCAGAGAGGCATGAATGCAACATCGATTGTATGGACAGGTCAGGATACAGGGGATTTGATCAATTCTGTCAAACTTCTCTCCCAGTCACCTGCAGGGCTGTCCAAGAGAGCCTTCTGTGATGACAGAAGTGTTCCGTATCCATGCCATGTGATGAGGTAGCCACCAGCTACATGTGGAGAACTTGAAATGTGGCTAGTGCAATAGGAACTGGTTTTTTGGGGGTTTTTTGCCTGTCACGTGGCATGTGGGATCTTAGTTCCCAGACCAAGCATTGGACCTGCACCCTCTGCAGTGTAAAGGCAGAGTCTTAACCACTGGACTACCAGGCAAGTCCCTAGGAACTAATTTAGAAACTTTAATTTACATAAATGTAGGTTCACATACTCTGGCATGGCTATGACCACCACATTGCATAGCGAGAATCTCTGTTATCAACCACATCCCAATACTGAGGTGGAAGCATTTCACCAAGGGCCCCTCCTCAGAGGAATGGTGGCCTTCCCCCATCCTGGGGGAGGGCCAGGTGCTTTGTAAGCCAGAGGTCATGGATGTGAACCATCTTGTGTCCTTCCAGCTCTTCCCTCTTTGCTCCAAGAAGGAGCACAGTCTCTGCTCTAGGATGACATCTCAGAGTTATTTCAGAGCAGCCACTCCGGGGGTGTCAGAGTGTGAACCAGCTGTCCCTGGTTCAAGGTCAAGAGGCGCATTGGCGGCTGGAATATGAGCTCTGCTCTGGAGCTGTGGAAGGAAGGTGCAGGGGCAAACTGGGGGAAGGGATCTTGTGTCCCTTGCTTAGAGCAAGCCTCTCAATTGCTCCCTCACTCTGGTCTTCTATTTCCCACTTAGAAGATAGAAAGGAAGACCGGACATAAAATAAAATAAAGCTCTTCTAGATGATGACATTTTAAAAAGGCAAGTACCCAGACATTATAAACATCCAGTAGAGGAACAAAAGATGAACTTTTCAGCTCGTCTAACAAGACTGCCCAGCGTCATCAAGCAGAATCCTGGGAACGAAAGTCCTTCACACAGGCAGACAATGGCCTTCAGCCTCTCTGCCAAGGTTGGCCAAGAACTCCCAACTTTAGCTCCCACCCAAGCTGCCCCAGCAAGGCTAAAGCCTGCGGCACTGGCCCTAAGCTGCACACCCATCTGAGACCAGGCATAGAGCAGGGGAGAGGCACAGACTGAGGTGAGGCAGAGGGGCTGGGCTGGGCAGGGGTGAGGGTGTGACCCAGGAGGCTACAGAACATAGACGAGATAAAAGGGGGCTCTGGGACTTCACTGGTGATCCACTGGTTAAGACTCCATGCTCCCAGTGTAGGGAGCCCGGGTTCCATCCCTGGTCAGGGAACTAGATCACACCTGCTGCAACTAAAAAAATCCTGCATCCCACAACGGAGACCCGGTGTATGGCAACTAAGACCCCGTGCAGCCAAACACATTTAAAAGGGGGGTGGGGGGCACTAACTCTCACTCTCAGTACTGGGAGGAGACCATGACTCTGGCCTCTGGCTCCTTGAAAGTGGGTCCCAGAGGCAAGCACCTGTCCTCAGCTGGAGTGGTCCTGACCCACCCAGCTGCCTGGCTATGTCACCTGGTGATGGCTAGCTTTACAGGTGCTACCTTTCCCAGGGTTAGGGCCGAGATGTTCTCAGAACGTTAGAAAAGACCTCCTCTCTGGGCAGACGAACTCCTGCATGGGCTAAGGGTCACACAGAGGAAGGAACGAGAGCAAATTGAGGCCTTGGGGGAGAACAGGCTGCTGTGAAGATGACATGAGTCTTTCCTTCCTCCCACCTTCACAAACCAGCCCCCAAGCAGAGAACAGTCCCAAGGAGTAGAACCATGACTGGGTGGCTCCAGCTCTTCTGGTCAGAAGTAGAGCTTCTGATGGTTTAAGGGTAAAGAGTGGCAGGAGAACTATGAACAGAGGCCACTCAGTCACGTGGCTTTGCAAAGGTTGCTGATGAGGGATGACAAAGATCTCTAGCCTGAGGCTACGGTGAGAGGCAAAGCCTGGCATTTGGAACCTCCAGCGCCTGCCTGCTCCCTCCTTCTCCCAGAGAGGCCGGGTGCTGGCAGGTCAGCGTCTCGGGGTGTGACTCATGTCTCCCTGCCTGGGACGCCGGCAGCCGCCCCCACTCCCAGCCCGCCCTTGCAGGCCTGCTGGAAACAAGACTGCTCACTCCTTTTATTTATTCCCTGTACCTCAACCACCCCTCCTCACCCCAACCCATGACTAATGTGCTCCCACCACCCCAGGGCATGCTGGGAGGGCATCACCACCACTACAATTATCTGGATCATTCAGTCTCTAAAAGTCTCTCCACTCCCCAGCATCAGTTATATTTTGAAATTATCCACATAACCCCAGTGATTCAGATGCTTGGCCTATGCAGTGAGAATGACTCTTCAATCACTGGTTTTCCTCTGGTTGTGAAGGTCAGCTCCAGTCTGGCCAGGAATTCCTACAGTTCCCCCATTTTACTGTGGGAGTAACTCAGAACCCCAAAGTTGGTATAACGATTGTTTTCAGCTGTAGACATTTGAGATTCAACAGATGCAGAAAGAAAGCTTCTCGGAGCTTCCCCCTAACTGACCAAAAGCAGAATCTTCTGAGAAATCAGGACTATCATAAATTCCCTCTAGGGAGGGGTCCACTTCCAGGAAAGAGGCCAAGAGTAAGTTTACCATAATTTGCCAATCCACCAACTCTCTCTGGGGGAGTTTTATGGCCCTGAAGAAGAGGTAAAGGCCACTCATAGCTGTATAGACAAATGTTATCACAAATTCTCTTATCTCCCACTTATTCTCCTAAAAAGTCATTTTTCTTTCTTAAAGAAACCCATTTGTTCTTCCCATAGGAGACTTTTTTCTCTCTCTTCCATTTCCTCTGCTAAATTAGGTATCAGTTCAGTTCAGATCAGTTGCTCAGTCATGTCCGACTCTTTGCGACCCCATGAATCGCAGCACGCCAGGCCTCCCTGTCCATCACCAACTCCCGGAGTTCACTCAGACTCACGTCCATCAAGTCAGTGATGCCATCCAGCCATCTCATCCTCTGTCGTCCCCTTCTCCTCCTGCCCCCAATCCCTCCCAGCATCAGAGGCTTTTCCAATGAGTCAACTCTTCGCATGAGGTGGCCAAAGTACTGGAGTTTCAGCTTTAGCATCATTCCTTCCAAAGAAATCCCAGGGCTGATCTCCTTCAGAATGGACTGGTTGGATCTCCTTGCAGTCCAAGGGACTCTCAAGAGTCTTCTCCAACACCACAGTTCAAAGGCATCAATTCTTCGGCGCTCAGCTTTCTTCACAGTCCAACTCTCACATCCATACGTGACCACAGGAAAAACCATAGCCTTGACTAGACGGACCTTTTTTGGCAAAGTAATGTCTCTGCTTTTGAATATGCTATCTAGGTTGGTCATAATTTTCCTTCCAAGGAGTAAGTGTCTTTTAATTTCATGGCTGTAGTCACCATCTGCAGTGATTTTGGAGCCCAGAAAATAAAGTCTGACACTGTTTCCACTGTTTCCCCATCTATCTGCCATGAAGTGATGAGACCAGATGCCATGATCTTCATTTTCTGAATGTTGAGCTTTAAGCCAACTTTTTCACTCTCCTCTTTTACTTTCATCAAGAGGCTTTTTAGTTCCTCTTCCCTTTCTGCCATAAGGGTGGTGTCATCTGCATATCTGAGGTTATTGATATTTCTTCCGGCAATCTTGATTCCAGCTTATGCTTCTTCCAGTTCAGCGTTTCTCATGATGTATTCTGCATATAAGTTAAATAAGCAGGGTGACAATATACAGCCTTGACGTACTCCTTTTCCTACTTGGAACCAGTCTGTTGTTCCATGTCCAGTTCTAACTGTTGCTTCCTGACCTGCATACAGGTTTCTCAAGAGGCAGATCAGGTGTTCTGGTATTCCCATCTCTTTCAGAATTTTCCACAGTTTATTGTGGTCCACACAGTCAAAGGCTTTGGCATAGTCAATAAAGCAGAAATAGATGTTTTTCTGGAACTCTCTTGCTTTTTCGATGATCCAGTGGATTTTGGCAATTTGATCTCTGGTTCCTCTGCCTTTTCTAAAACCAACTTGAACATCTGGAAGTTCACGGTTCACGTATTGCGGAAGCCTGGCTTGGAGAATTTTGAGCATTAGTTTACTAGCGTGTGAAATGAGTGCAACTGTGCGGTAGTTTGAGCATTCTTTGGCATTGCCTTTCTTTGGGATTGGAATGAAAACTGACCTTTTCCAGTCAAATTAGGTATATACAACCCCAATTCTAACCATCCTTTTGAGTTACTCAATACTGAGCATATGCACATGTTTGCATGATGCACATAAATGAACATTTTCTTCCTGTTCATACCTGTTGTCATTTGAATTCACAGACCCCAAGAACTGAACCTACGAGAGTGGAGGAAAAGTTTTTCCTTCACTACATCACCATTCTCTCCTATCTCAGAAATATGACCATTTTACAATTAATGGGATTTTAGAAATGAATTTGTCCAGTGATACACATAAGAAGCATCAGCATCTTTTAAAACACAGACAGGTCCAGGCCATAGACATACCCACCAGGAGGACTAGTGCTAGGTGTAAGTGCCCGTCCACAGGCCTCACTTCCTCTCCTGCACACAGAAGAGCCTAACTCCCTGGACAGACATTCAAGGCTCTCTGAGTCTGTCCAACACCCTCCAGCCTGTCACCGATGTCCCTGAGCTTCCCTTTCAGATTTTTGGTCAGACCATTACTCCAGCCTGACATGTCCTCACCATTCCTCATGTCCTCTCCTGTTGGAGGCATGTCCACTTTCCACCCAGGTTTCCAGCCCTTCCTCCACCAAATCTTCCCGGCGTGCACCCAGGGCAAGACACTCCTGACCAAGAGCTCGCACAGCACTGTGACACGGACCTTGGGATTTCACCAGCTGCAGATTTGTCTTTTTCATTTTGGAATCTCCAGGAGGGCAGGGCCTCTTGCCTCGGGTGCTGAATAAATGTGAGGCTGGGAGTTGGCGCTGCACCAGCTTCGCCCCATGGACCACCCTTAGGGGAAGCACACTGCACCTTTGGATGTTTGCTTTGGGGACTTCCCCACCTGGGTTCCTTTATAGATTGAACTCTGACATTTTTCATTTGTGTAAACATTCACAACAAGACAAAGGCCAGCTTGCTCTCCAAACAGACCGTAGAGGAACAGGGAATAGGTAACACTAAGAGTTGGGGGAGGGGACCATCCTACAGCCTAGGATGACCAAGAGTATGCAGGTAGCATGTAAGAGGTGGTTAAAAAAAGAAAAAGGACTAATGGTGTCAGCAGACAGAATGGGAAACATCAAAGTCTTGATTTAAAAAAAACTCAGGGAGCAATTTGGAATCCAGGTCCTTCCTTTAGCCAGTTTCATCTGCAAGGACACAGTTGGCTGGAGACTGATGGAACTGCCAAGTTTGGACACCTGGGAGGGCGGATATTGGCCTTCAGGCTCCTGCCATCTCCTGCACGATCCAAAGGGCACCGCCGGCCCAGCGAGGCTGTCCAGCTGGGAGGACGGTCCTTGCCATCTGCCTACCCCCTAAGGGCACAGGTGGCAGAGGAGGGTTCAGTCCAGAGACCAGTTCTGCTGAGGTCTCTGTCCCCAGGAGAGTAGATGAGGAGGTGGCTGGGATCTTTAGCTGCTGCTGGCAACTTGGAGGTATGGGGCAGGCAGCTCCCCTTATGGACCTACAATCCAAATGAAAGCAGCCCTGACCAGGAGTTCGGGGCAGCCCCAGGAGAAGGATGGGGAGCAGCTGCGTGTTCACAACTACCTATCTTCCATACTCCTCACTCCTCACAGTCAGCACATCTTGTTGTTCTTTCGTTGCTAAATCGTGTCCGACTCTTTTGCGACCCCATGGACTGTAGCCTACCAGGCTGCACCTAGGATTTCCCAGGCAAGAATATTGGAATGGGTTGTCATTTCTTTCTCCAGGTGATCTTCCTAACCCAGGGATTGAACCCACATTTTGGTAGGTGGATTTTTTACCAGTGAGCCACCAAAACCCTACCTTTTGCCTCAATGTCAGGCCCCTTTCCTCCCCCTTGGATTCATCTCCCTGCCTTGTCCCACATGCTTATTTCCCCCTCACCCCTGGCACAGGGTTTCTTTCAGTTCTCTACGCAATCCTTTTTAGGGTTCAGTGACTTTGCTCTTATTATTCCCTTTATCAGCAGTACCCTTCCCCTGATATCTGGCAAACTCCTGTGCGTGCCTCAATACCCAGTTTAAATGTTACTTCTTTGGTGAAGCTCTTCCCAACTCCACTATGCACTCAGTCTTGCAGTGAGGTCCCTGAAGTGACAAGTGACTATTTCTTTAAATCCACTATGTACCAGAGTGTGAAGTACGTAAAGGTTGTTGATAAATACCAGTTGAATGCAGGAGTACATGCAAATTCTGCTTTCATCCTGCTATTCCCTGCTTCCTAACCTTCAGTGGTGCTGTCTTATCTGGAGACTAAATTCCTGGCAATTGAACTCATCACGCATTTCCTGTACACATCATGAAGTGATTACTCCCATGTTTGGCATTGTAGAGAAATACAAAAATGCAAAAGAAAGTGTCTCCACCCTGAGTTCCAAAGAGTAAGACAAGAGAGGCCAGATGAAACAATGAGGAAGGCAGTGAGAGCTTCGGGGAACTTCCAGATGAAGTGAGCATCGCATCCAGCAGGGATGGATCCAAGACAGTCCCCTGGGGCACCATGACACATGTGAGTCAGCCTTGAAGGAAGGGCAGGTCGATTTTAACAGTTAGACATGGGCTGAGGGCATGAGGGCCTGGGAAGTGGGCATGAGGGCCTGGGAAGGGGGCATTCCTGGTCCCAAAGGCAAAACTATCCAGGGAATGTTTGGGGCTGTTTGGCTGAAGCAAAGTCCAGGAGGGAACAGGGCTTGCCCAGGGGTGACTCTCATCAGCAGGGTGGGCTCCCAAAGGACTCATTCAGCACTGGGTGTCTCCGGGGCTTCTGGGGGACAGGGTCTCACCAGCACTCTAGCTGTCAGAACCCAAGCAGGCAGAGAAGGAATGGAGCAAGGTGGGAATGTTTTAGAGTTTCCTCACTTCTCTGACATTTCCTAAATCCCATACCTAGTAGGAGATTGTCAGGGACCATCCCAATCCATCAGCCTCCTGCATGATAACCCACAGAACCTCTCCACCCTCTCTCCTTCAGAAGATGGGGACCTGTGGATCTTCAACCTAGGACACACAGCTAACATCTTAGGCACCATCTACCTGAAAGGGGCTTCCCTGGTGACTCAGATGGTAAAGAATCTGCCTGCAATGCAGGAGACACAGGACCAATACCTGAGTCAGGATCATCCCTTGGAGAAGGGAAAGGCAACTCACTCCAGTATTCTTGCCTGGAGAATTCCATGGACAGAGGAGCCTGATGGGCTACCATCCATGGGGTTGCAGAGAATCAGACACGACTGGGTGACTAACACTTTCACCTGAGAGGTAGCATGTGAAACACGGTGGGGATACCCAAGGATAGAGGACGTGGACTTCTAGTAATTAACCACATCCACAACCACAGAGCCAGGCCAAGCCAGGGAGTGGTATCAAGTGAAGACAGGAAGCAACAAATCTCAGCTTTTCCAGGGTACCATATACATCACTGTATGAACCAGGCAAGTGAAAGAGTGAGCTATTAATAAATATGCTACAATATAGGCACGAATAGGCCAATTCCAGGATAACCAGATGGTGGTCATCTGACCCACAAGAGTCTTAGGATTCTAGTATCTCTATCTCCAGACCTGTCCTCGGTCCTGAGCTCAAGACCCATAATTAGTTGCCTGCTGGTCATTTCCACCTGGACATCCCATAGCTACTCAACCACAATATACCCAAACTGAAGTCAGCAGCTCCCCTCCTCCTCTTCCCCTCACCACTGACTTTCCCCCTTCTGTGTTCCCATCTAAAGAAACAGCCCTGGTTTCTATGCATCTGTTCCAAACCAGACCTGGGGAGCCATCCCGTGTTATTCGCTGCCTCAACAAACCCAGGCAGTCACCTCCAGAGCTACTGCTTATCCCTCCTCCTGTCCTCTCCCACCTGTCCTTGTCTTGGACCACTGTAGCAGCCCCCTAACTGGTCTTCTATTTCATCCTTCCATTTGTACTTCTCAAGTCCGGGTCTGTCATGGCAGTGGAGTGATCTATAACATACACAAAATTTCAGTGGCTCCCCTTACACCTTTTAAATACATCTATGTATGAATATTTATGTATTGATTTATTTGGTTGCGTCAGGTCTTTCTTGTGGTATGCCGGCTCCAGAGAACATGGGCTCAGTAGCTGTGGTGCATGGGTTTAGTTGCTCCGAGGCATGTGGGATCTTAGTTCCCTGACCAGGGACTGAACCCGTATCCCTTGCGTTGGCAGGCAAATTCTTATCCACTGGACCACCAGGGAAGTCCCTCCCGTTACACTTGGACCCTTTCGGGTGGTTGTTTAGTCACTAAGGCGTGACCAACTCTTTTGCGACCCTGTGGACTGTAGCCCTCCAGGCTCCACTGTCCATGGGATTTCCCAGGCAAGAATACTGGAATGGGTTACCATTTCCTCCTCCAGGGGATCTTCCTGACCCAAGGATTGAAGCCAAGTCTGTTGCATTGGCAGGTGGATTCTTTACCACTAAGACACCAGGGAAGCCTTTTGAGTGGTAGCTGAGAACTTTTGGGTCCTCCACCCCCACCCCCACCCCAGGGCTTGTGTGTTCAGCCTCACCTCCACTTGCCATCCCACTCCCTGTTGTCTAGCTCAGTAAAAGCTCTGTGCTGCCATCCTCCAAATATTTTTTCAAGCTGCTCTCTACCTGGGGTGGGTGGCATTCCGCCTCTGGTTCTCCTGTGCCACAGCTGAACTTCAGGTAGCACCCACTGCACAAGCCACCTTGCCCTTTAAGGACTGACTTTCCTGCCACTGCAGCCATTTGTTCGTTCACAGAAAACAGTGTTAGATGTTAAGCGGTTAGAAATACATATAACAACACAGAGATAAAGCAAATGTGGCAAAAATGCAATCAATCAAACCATCTAGGTGAAGGACTCGGGGTGTTGATTGTATCATTCTTACAACTTTTCTTTGGGCTTTAAATTTTTCAAAATAGAAAACTAGGCTAAAAAAAAAAAAAAAAGAATAGAATATGGGCCTGAATAGAATTTCATTCAAACATAAGTTTACTGTGACCCGATTTGAGGGAGACCAGTATCCACTGAAATTCAGGCATGAGGTTTGCTGTTAAAGTTCCACATTTATCAGTAAATTTGTTGTGTTTAAATTTGAACATATAATATTTAAATGGGGGTGGGGGGCAGATTAGAATAAAAAACAGAGAGGTGGACAAAAGAAAATAAAATTATCCACAATGTCAGTACCCAGAAATAACAATTTTAACTATTTCAGAATATGCCTTGGTGGTAATTTTTGTGTGTAGATGTACTTTTTAAAGTAATTTTTACTGGAGTATAGCTGCTTTACATTGTTATGCTAGATTCTGCTGTATAGCAAAGTGAATCAGTTATTCATATACATATTATGTGTAGATATATTTTTAGATACAAAGTGGGTTATGCTCCACAGTTTTGTAAGTTCTTATTTTTACTCTATAGCATATTACAAATGACTTTCATATTGATAAATACACTGGCATTTTAATAACTGTACTGCTTTCCATGGAATAGGTGCCCTATAATTTATGTAACCCCATAATCTTTTTCCTACACACATGAACAGAAGCCCCATCTTTCTGATTCCTACACCTCCCATGACTTTAACCCAAAGAGGGGGCCAAAGTCAATGCTGGCCCTTTGTTTAGGGAGGTGACACGTTGCTATTTGGGCTTCAAAAGGGAGAATGAATACTGACAGGTTAGAATTAACTGGGAAAAGCTCCTCATCGCAAATGCTATGAGCATTTTAATAAGCAGAGTTCAATCTTCCTGGCAGCTCTGCTCTGGGAGGCCAATCGAACTTCAGGCCACGCCTGGCAAGGTTGAGAGGAGCTAAAAATAGCCCTAGAACTAAGCCTCGAGACTTTTCTGAATTCACAGGCATACAGGCTGCCCCAGAAGGACTTGCCACGCCAACATTTTCCATCTGCTGTTGTATGTTATGGTGCCTGAAATTCCTAAGGGTTACGGTTTTCTAAAAAGCTCCTGTCGGAAAGTAGGCAGCTGTCCTGGGAAGAGGATGGAGCGAGTCCCCATCAGGACCCAGAGGAGACAGCCAGGGCTTTGAAGTTAAACAGAATGAGGCTCGTGTTCCAGTTCCACCCATCACCAGCTGTGTGAACTTTGGTCCAGTCTTCAACCTCTCTGAGTCTCTGAGTCCTCATCCAGTAACAAGGGGATAAAAGGAGATAAAATACATCTACTTGTTGTGAAGATAAAATGGGATGATGCCTGGAACAGGGTTTAGGAAGTGAACAAATGCAGCTTATTGTTATTACTGAGGACTTGAATTTGTTTCTCCGATTGGCCAGGTGTGGTTTTGGGAGAGCTGAGTTTTCTCAGGGGGAGTAGTGAGCATGAGAGGAGCACAGCAGAGTCCCCACGCGTGATACACCATACAGGAGACATGGCTGCATGTCCAGGGTCACCTGAGACTTCAGGCAGGCCAGACATGTGCTAGAATGGCGCAGGGACCTTCACTCAATGCCATACCCTCATCATTCACAAATTTACCATTCAGAATATCGAGTATCCTCCAGTTGATCCTGAAGGTTTATGACCTGCGATAATTTCTGTTTGGCTAAAAATCCAATCACATGGACTCAGTGAGCAAGCGTGTCTAGTAGATTTCCCAGGAGCGGCCCCTCACAAGGCTCTGTAGCAGACATGACCCCAGCTCCTGACCCCAGGCCTGACCTCTGCCTGAGGTCCCCGTGGACTCATCACACAGGACCCCTGGCCCTGATTGTGATTGCATCCCATCCAGGGTTCCAGCAGTAGAGAAATGAAGGGACAGATGGCGGAGGATGACTGCTGGGTCAGATTGGCAACATTGACAGACAGGGCACAGATAGCGAAACTGATCTTTAAATGGGTGCTCTGGACTGCACTGGTCTTCACCTCTGTCTTACTTCCTAGGGCTGCTGTATTATAGCAGCACACGCTGGGTAGCAGAGAACAACCGAGATGCATTGTTTCCCAGTTGTGGAGGCCAGAAGTCAGAGAGAGCTGGAGACTGGGCCCCACTCTTTCTGAAACCTGTTGGGGAGAATCTTCCTTCCTCTTCTAGCTTCACCAGCAGCCCTTGACTTTCCTTGGCTTAGAGACACCTCATTCCACTCTCTGCCTCCCTTGTCGCATGACTGTCATCTGCCTGAGTAACTCTGTCCTCTTCTTACCAGGACACCAGTCACATTGGATCGGGCCCCCCACCCCAGTTTGACCTCATCTGAACTGATTGCATCGGTAACAAACCCTATTGCCAAATAAGATTAATTTCTAAACCAAAAAAAGAAAGAAGGATCACTTTCTGAGGTACTGGCGGTTAGGCCTTTAACGTATCATTTTAGTGGGGTATACAGCTGAACCTATAATACCCATAAACTCATCTTGAGATGAACATTCTCTCCTCAGTGCCCAAGCTCAGCTCAGAGCAACATCAAACATCCTCTCCACAGCCAGAAGAGCCCTTAGGACAGACCCTGGGGACCCCTGGCCCATGCCCTGCAGCCTGGCAGAGGCACATCAGAGAGGAGGGAGGCAGGCACCTCGCCCCCCTTTCTCAGTGACTGTCATCACTCAAGTCCTCCTCACGCCCTGTAGAGTACCCCGGGAGCTGGGAGCCCCAGAGTCCCGGGCTCTGACTCCTGGAAACTTCCAACCCCTGTAAAACAGGGAGTGAAGAGACAGAACAGAGAGAAGCACCCACCCGCCGCCTTCTCCTGTACTCAGATCATTACAGCCCAGGCAGGTTATGTGGCCAGAGGAATGGCATGAAGGGGACTGAGCCCCTGCTTCCTGCCCCTGAGACAGCTGGCCACCCCTGGTGGCCCGCCAGTGCAAGAGGCCAACAGGGACTTCCTGATCCAATCACTCAAGTACATTAGAAAGGGGAAAGTGATGACAAAGCTCTTTGCACTTTTCTTAATACATTTTAAAATTCTTAACAAAACAAACCTCAGGGCCTGAATAAATTGGCTCCCAGACGCTGGCCAAGGAACAAACTGCTTGGAAAGAATGGGGAGTTGGAGAGGGGATGGTTCAGGAAGCAGGGTGAACGAATAGCCTGTCCCTACACCCAGAGTCAGGGAGCTTCCTAATGAGATGCCTCTGCAACCTGTCTGGAACCCGGAGCCCCAGAGCCCCCAGGCAGGCAGGGAGGGGCTCCCTTGGTTCCCTTCCCCAGCAGTACCAGGACAGTGGCTATGGGCAAATCTCCCCCACCCTCAACAACCCCTAAGACAAAGCAGGACAAGCACCTAAGCCTGGACCTCCCCCAATCTCACCTGCCCAGAGAGAGGCTGGCCCTGAAATCCCTCCCTATGAGGTGGGTCAGCTCTGAGGCCAAAGGGCAGCCACAGACACAGCCTGTTAGAGCAGAGCTGGAGGAGGCCTTTGCCAATTCTCTCCCGTTGGCAGTCTGCTCTGCAGCAACTGACATCTGAGGGGTCAGGTGGGAAATTGCCCTCCTGGTGGCAATGACCTCTCAAGGCTTTTCCCCATCGTTCATCTCCCCAAATCATGGGGATGAGTTTTCATTCTCTGAGGGCACTGTCCTCCATGACTGACCCCAGCAGTGGTCAGGCTTTGTCTGGTTTTGGGCCTCCCGCCTCAGCCCCTGGTCCACCCACTGGACACCAAGTGGGGCTTGATGGGGCTTGATGTGCACTCCGCAGCTCAGGGAGGAGGCAGGGCTGGAGACTGAAATGCCGGTGTGGTGGGGGCGGGGGAGGGTTTGCAGACCAAGAGGTTTCTGTCTAAGGCTTGGCCTTAGACAGGAGCAGGGACAGGTCCTCCACTGTGACAGGAGCGAGAGGCAGGTGGGCACTGGGGACTGGGGAGAGGTCAGTGAAGGAGTTCCCGTTAAAGGTTTGTTTTCTCCAGGAAGGATGAGATGGACAAAGAACACGGCAAGGGTGCAGGCAGACAGGGCTCCCCTAGGAAGCCGAGTGACAAAGGCCTGCTGGTGTCTGGTGTTGTGTGAAGTTTGGGGTCATGAACAGAAAGAGGCCGCACAGTCAGCCCAGATGCAAGCTCTCCTGCAGCCGCAGAGTGGGAATGAGCTTGGGTTTAACAGAAGGGGAGGGAAGGCAAGGAAGTTAAGGGTATTTGGTAAGTTGGACGGTGGACTCTAAGCCAGATAAGAGAGGGTGGGGGAAATGGCAGGATGAGCATGATGCCACTCTGTGCCCTAGGCCAACTGACCTTAGACAAATGGCTTGCTGGGCCTCAGTTTCCTCATCTGTACAATGGGGATAAGACCCATCCTGCTTAATTATTGTGAGACCAACACGAGAGAGGGTTTCCCAGGTGGCACTAGTGATAAAGAACCCGCATGCCAAGGCATGAGACATAAGAAATGCGGTTTCTATCCCTGGGTTGGGAAGACCGCTGGAATAGGAAATGGCAACCGACTCCAGTATTCTTGCCTGGAAAATCCCATGGACAGAGGAGCCTGGTGGGCTACAGTCCATGGGGTTGCAAAGAGTTGGACACGACTGACGCGACTTAGCACACATCCAACATGAGAGAACAAACTCAGTATCTAACATTGCCTGCTTTTCAGCACTCACTTCATAACTGCTAACTCTGGGCCTTTGATATCTTCCAGGGCCCACCTGTTTGTTCTGGTAAAGATTCCAAGGATAGGTCTGGAGCTTATTCACAGGGGAGGGTAAATTACTAAGGCACTGTGACCCTCCCCTGGGCATTTGCAGTTGAGCTGCAGCACAAGGATCAGATTACAATCTTCTTTTTTAAAAAAAAGGAGGTGGTGGGGAGGGGAGGCATCCTTCCCAGCACCTGAAATCACACTTACTCAAGGCTCTCTCCAGTGTCTGGACCCCTCGGATCCCCTCCCCCAAAGGCCTTTGACCTTGAGGAGCCTCTAGTCTCATAAAAGTGCCTCTTTTTACACGCAGCTGAACAAACCAGCTGAGCTTCAAGTGGCTGTGCTTGGAGCTTTCAAATGAGCCTCGAGCGCCCCATTTGGATCAGAGTGCAGCTCCTCCCCAGACTTGCTTCTTTTATCTGAAAGTTGAAGATCATCCCCGAGACATGTCATGACCCAGATCTCAGGGTTCTCCAAGGTCAGCCTGACTCCAATACAGAGAAAGTGAGGAACTGCTGGGACGCCAGGAAGATCTCATGCCCCTAAAAACCCTCTCTGAGCTGCTAGTCAGGAACTGAGCATCCCTCACACTGGGCCAACACCTTCCACTCTGCCTCGGGAGACCAGACACCTGAAGGAGGAGAGCCACACAGCTGCCACTTGCACCAGCAATGAAGTGACCGGCAGCAGGACTTTCCTGAGCGCTTGTGCTGGTAGGTGGAAGCTCTGGGCAGCTGCAATGGGAGCGTGGTCAGATCACACCAGCCACAGATTCTAGTTCACCAATCACACTCAACACAGCATGAGGCTGGCATTTCATCCCAACTCTTGCTTTTCCCCGAGGTCTTCATTAATTCTGCAAGTTAACTTTCTGTGTTCTGTGTCAGTGGTCAGTTACAGGAGGAATCCATTCCTGTCACCAGATCCACAGTCCGTCCCCTCCCTCCACAGCACTGCTCTGAGAGGCTGTGTGTTTGAGAGGTTCAAAGCATGCATCAAGGGAGTCAGGCCTTGCAACGTCTGTCTCCAGGGCAACCCAGGAGTCAGTAGGAATCACTCAACTCTGTTGTATCTTCCAGATCCTGCGGAGATCTTGTGCCACGTCCTGAGACAGGGGACCTGGAACCTTGTGCTAAGTCAGCGCCAGTTATGACCGTTGATATTAGGACAGAATGTTCTGGAACTCCCTGAGCTCTTTCCCACACATCTCATCTGTCCTCCCCTCTCGCCTGTGAGGAAGGGCAGGCAGGCTTAGACAGGAAGCAGGCTCAGAGAGGCTACAGGATTTGTCCCAGATACACAGTTATTGGGGGGTGAGCTGGGGTTAATTTCCAAGTCCTCCGTCTCCAGATCCAGGGCCGTTCCCATTGCTGAAGGAACAGTACTGGTAGCAAAACCTAAAGCAGGTCTGCTCCCTACCACGCCATCCACCAAAGAGGAAGAGGAAAGAGGGAGGTCAGGGCCGAACGCCATCCTGGAACCCAAGGGAAGTACATGCAGGCTAAGTTGCTTCAGTCATGTCCAACTCTTTGGGACCTCATGGACTGTAGCCCACCAGATTCCTCTGTCCATGGGATTCTCCAGGCAAGAATACTGGAGTGGGCTGCCATGCCCTCTTCCAGGGGATCTTCCTGACCCAGGCATCGAACCTACCTCTCTTGTGTCTCCTTCATTGGCAGGCAGGTTCTTTACCATTAGTGCCTCCTGGGAAGCCCCACCCAGGGAAGAGCCTGCTGTATTTCCCCAGTGTGATCGTTCTTTTCCTTCCGTGTTGTCCAGACACGTGTTTGGGGATCTTCCAATGGCTTTCTCTTGTGGTTGGGGATAGCACCTTACTTCTCCAAGGAGACAGAGACCTGAGATTTGATGAGTTATCTTCCCAGAGAAGGCACTTTGTGTACTGAAACTTTTTCTCCATTAAAGACTCTAACATGGATCAGAATGAGTGAGTTTTGATTTAGAAAAGTAGATGGAATCTAGATGCAGGCCTGGGACCTTAGAGAGCTGCGAGCTCCTGGTCTCCAGAGACACGACTGAATGTTTACCTAAGGTCATGTGAGTGCTACTGCAGTGCCAAAGGTCCCCCTGGAAGGGGGTGCAGTGTGGGGCTTGCCTGGTGAACTGCCCAGCATGAGTGGTGCTGCTGACCCCTAAGTGTTCCTACCAACATTGGTATCTTTTCAGACCCATCGAGTCAGTTACATTGAAGAAACTGAGGCAGCTTGGTAGGTTCTTCTCTCTGTGATGTCAGAACTGGAGCCAGGCTGACTCCTTCAAAGACTGCCTTGCAAAGCGAAGGATGTCTGCTCCATCCAGGAAGGGCATCTCACACTCTCTTGGCTTCCCTGGGACCTCTCACTGAATCCTCCTATTTTATTCTGAGCCTTCTTAGAGCTACACTGTGGTGGTGAGAAGGGTCTAAGTGCCTATGAAGTTTGGGCAGTAAGAAAAAAACTTACAGGTTTGATGCAGCACAAAAAATGTCCTTAGCATGGAGAAGTCTACTCTATGACACCATCCTAACATTTCCTATTAATCTATTAAGCAGTCTTCCTGGCATCAGCAGGCGAGGAGTATGTTCTGCAGCTATTTCATGCCCACCTTCCATGAACATGTTTGCTCATCCTTAAAGCAAAGATCTTTCTCATTGTTTTCTCATAGAAGCCAGTTCACCATAATCAAAACACTGCAATCTTAGCGGCCCAATTAAGATCTTTAAATATATCTTGGTAATAAAAAGATGCTCAACATTGCTAATTATTAGAGAACTTCAAATCAAAACTATGGTAAGGTACCACGCCATTCCTGTCAGAATGGCCATCATTAAAAAGCCTACAAATAATAAATCCTGGGGAGCGGATGGAGGAAAGGAAGCCCTCCTACACTGCTGGTGGGAATGTAAACTGGTGCAGCCACTATGGAGAACAGTATGGAGGTTTCTTTAAAAACTGAAAGTAGAGTTGCCATATGATCCAGCAACCCCACTCCTGGGCATATACCCAGACAAAACGATAATGCAAAAGATTCATGCACCCCTGTGGCTTAGCAGCACTGTTTACCATAGCCAAGACATGGCAACAACCTAAATGTCCAATGACAGATGAATGGATAAAGAAGATTTGATATATATACACAATGGAATATGATTCAGCCATAAAAAAGATTGAAATAATGCCATTTGCAGGAATATAGATGTACCTAGAGATTATCATACCAAGTGAAGTCAGAAAAAGAAAAATACCATATATCTCTTGCATACACAATCTAAAATGTAACACAAATGAACTTATTTATGAAACAGAAGCAAAGTCATTATAGAAAACAAACTTATTATTATAAAAGGAAAGGGGAAGGGATTAGGAGCTTGAGATTGGCAAATACAAACCAGCATATATAAAATAGGTGAAACCGGTCATGCTGTGTAGTACAGGGAACTAACATATTGAGTATAAGATAGTCAATATCTTATACTAAACCATAATGGAAACAAATATGGAAGAGATATGTGTGTGTGTGTGTGTGTGTATATATACATATATATATAACTGAATCACTCTGCTGTACATCAGAAACTAATAACATTGCAAATCAACTATACTTCAAAGAAAAAAAAAACAAATATAAATATATTTTGGTAGCTATTCTCAAAACCTTATTCAAAGAACATGTTCAGTGGATAAAGGCTTCTTCATTTTGCACACATACAGGACCATGTGTAAAAGCACACTAGTTAATTTCCAGCCTCTGTTAGATCAAAACAAGTCATAGATGAATAACAGTATGATTTAAGGAAGGGCCATTGGTCCGTCCCTTGAGTGGTCAGAGACCAAAAGGATTTGAGAGATGGACATGTCAGGTCAGGCCAACTGTTGGTTATAAATGAGCGTCTAGCTGATCTTGGGTTCACATTTTTTGGTCACTTAATGTTTCCTGAAAGACTGAGATGCCTGTGACTGCACGAGACAAGGAACAGGAATATGATTCACCCTGACTTCTGAGTTATCAGTATTTTGTCTTATTGTCCTGGAACAGACACTGTTGATGTTCTTCCCAGAACTCCTAGACATCCCCTTGAGCGTTGCTGTGCACCCCCTCCCCAACTTCCATGCATCCACACCTACGTTAAGAAGACAGCCCTTAGGTTACTACTATTCTCAGCTGAAAGCGCCTGGGAGCTTGTATCCGCAGGGGTTAGCCCACAGCCAAGGACAGGCTCGTGCAGAAACAGGGCAGACTGGAGTTTCCCAGAATGGCCACATCAGTGTTCTACATGTTCTTCCAGAACACTGTTGCTGCCCCACCAAGAGCTGGCGAAATCGAGTGGGCCTTTGTGACTACCTCAGCACAGAATGTGGTGAAAGTGATACTGTATGATTCATGAGGCTAGGCTAGGAAAGGCAATACTGCTTCCATCTGCCTCTCCCGCTCTAGACACGTGGTCCTGGAACTCAGCCACCATGTTGCGCGCAAGCCCAGGCCATGTGGGGACGGTATGGATGGATCTGTTGGTCTCTGCCTGCTAACTGCAGTTGGGATGAATCCCCAGACATGTGGGTGAGTAAGCCTTCAGAGGAGGCCAGGCCACAGCCTTCCAGCTGCTTTAGCTCAACGGAAAGAAAAAGAGATGAGCTATTCCCATCAAGTCCTGCCCCAAACTGAAGACGTATGAGAGAAGTGAGTGTTGTCATTGTCTTAAGCTACCACTCTTGGGGATGGTTTCCCGTGCAGCAAGAAATACTTCATACAGACTGAGGGGCCTGGAGGCAAGATGCTACCATAATAAAGCTGCCAGGGACTTCTCTGGCAGTCCAGTGGTTAAGACTTCGTCTTATAATGCAGGGGGTGCAGGTTCTATTGCTGGTCGGAGAGCTTAGATCCCTCATACCTCCCAGCCAAAAACATAAACAACAGAAGCAATATTGTAACAAATTCAATAATGACTTTTAAAATGGTCCATATGTTTTAAAAAGACCTTAAAAAAAAAAATAAAGCCTCCAAATGCGTCTTTGGGACTGGGTGCTGGCGACTAAATGGACCTTGAAGAAATGACCGCTAAAAACCTAAAGGGCTTCAGAGGAACTGTCTGGACAAGATGGGTGGCTGTGGATCCACAACGATATTCCACTTGCCCTTCTAGAATCATGCCACTCCCCAGGAAGAAAAGTGAAAGTGTTAGTAGCTCAGTCGTGTCCAACTCTTTGTGACCCCATAGACTGTAGCGAACCAGGTTCTTCTGTCTATGGAATTCTCCAGGCAAGAATACTGGAGTGGGTTACCATTTCCTTCTCCAGGATTCTTCCTCACCCAGGGATGGAACCTGGATTTCTTGCCGGATTTCTTGCATTGCAGGTGATTCTTTACAAATGAGCCATCAGGGAATCCACACCCCCACCCCACCCCCCGCCCAAGAAAAAGTGGAGCTTTATTTTCTCTTCCCTTTGAAGTTGGGCAGGCTGCAATTTTGCCTAAATGAAAGAGCAAAATTATTACTGTCACTGTGTTAAGCCACCATGGGGGATGGACAGGGAAAGATGGAGTCATGGGGCTAATCTATCAATTACTCTAGACAAACACTTTAAAAACCAAATAAACATTGGTTATTCCTAAATTTAATAAGAAAAAACCCAGCAATACCATGATTTTTATTACTTTTTCATGTTCCTACCTAATTCTAAGCCTTCTCTGGGTAAAAAAACCTCCAACTCACTAAAGGAGCAATAATTTTATCATTTGAAGGGGATCAGGGTCACCATTCCAGGCAACTAGGTGTGACTTTCTTGCCAGGCTAGAGTCACCCACAGACCACATTTTTGGTTGGGGTGAGATCTGCAGCAATAGACTCATGAGATTTTTCTCATGACAGTAGGGACAATTGTAGCCCCGCTATATTGTAGCTCAGCTTAAACTTTGCAGTTTAAGACCACCCTCCAAACAGGGTGGTCTCACAGCCTGTGCCCTGCGTGACACCTTCCCTAATTATCAAGTGTGGTTTCAGTTTGCAAACCTCACTCACCCCCCACTCTTACCCCCATTCCTTCCACACTCCATTAGAACTTGTCTATTGACTGCTTAATGCTGTTCTAAATTCTTTTTGTGCTCTTCCAATCTGGCAGGGCCACGCCTCTTGAATATATTTAAATCCAATTGGATTCTGAGCATCTCTCCTGTCTTTGTCTGGCTCCTTTTGAGGCCATTTCAGTGACAGACAGAATGAACAAAGATGACCCTTGCAGCATCATTTATAACAGCCTAACAATTGGAAACAAGTGGAATGCCCAATAAAGAAGCTGTTGAGTCTTCAGTTGGGTCACATTTGGGGTAAGACAGCAAGAGGGGAAACTGCCAGCAGCCCATCCAGGCCTAGGAAAGCCTCTAGAACAGGCTGGGGCATTGGAGACCTTGGCCACACACAGCACTTGGGATCTATAAACCACATACCTCCTTAAACCCAAAGCAGTGCTGACTGCACAAAGCAAAGTTGTACAGCTGCCAGAGGGTGGAGACAGTCTGTGTCTGCTCACTGCACACATGCTTCCAGGTACACACAGGCACAGAGCACATAGGCGAGGACCTACCTCACATCCGCACCCAGAGCCCAAGATGCAGAAACCTAACGACTATAATAGGTCTGCGACCTGTGTCTCCCTTGCAGGAAGAGGCCAAATGTACTCATTCAAACCAAAATTCGGAGGTGGCTCTGGAACATCTATGTAGGAAGGGCTTAGGGAGGACAATCTGGTTGAAGAGGAAGCTGGCGGATTTGGGTGGAAGCCAGGTCAGCATATCAAGTATGGTGTTTGTAACTGGAGATTACAGCTCACCACTCTCACAGTCAGCCCTTGGCACTGTCTCTATTAGAGACAAGCAGCAGTAAAAGAGTCTGTTGGAGACTGCCTCTATTAGCGATCCTATTCCCCTCTCCGCCCCCAAACCCAAGACCCTCCAGTGTGGGACTCAGGTGCCAGAGGTAGGGACAGGAAATTGGACTTGATGAGGGAGGTCCCTGGAGAGCAGAAAATCCCTTTTAACAATACGTTATCTGGCTTAGTGAGCAGGTAGGGTGGGAAGAATGGCTGGGACTTGCTTTCCGGGTAGGAAAGCTGAAAAGTGAAGATCACGCTTGCGCAGGCAGAGCTCTCCAGAAGGCCCCAGGGTTTACCGCTTGCTCCTCCAAGTGCTGAGTCAGCAGAGGACCTTGGCAGTCATTTAATTCTGTATCCAGCCGTGTCTGTACCAGTATCAGCCCCTGACTCGGAATTAACTGGCCTTCACATCTATCTCTGATGCTTGTCTTGTGCATGTTGAAGAATCACAAAGGAGGAGGAGAAAATTCAAGCTGTTGGGGAGTGCTGCATAGGCAGGAAACACACCAGTCCAGGGCAGACAGCCCTGGAGAGGGCACCAGCCCAACCCCGCTGGGCAGGACGTGGGGGGAGGTACTCAGGCTTAGTGCTGATGGCTTGACCTGCAGAAGGCTGAGAGGAGACCACAGCTGAGTGGTGGAGGCACGCCCCAGCCCTGCCTACTGGGCCCTTTGTGTCAGAGGAGGTCAGACACTCTGCCAGCTGCAGGTAATTCAACCAGCACGAGTGTGCCCAGGCTGCCCAGCTCTGTTTCAGATGTTGTGTGTTTGGGGTGGGAGTAGGGTCTGGGAGAAAAGCAAGAAGGGGGGCTTCCTGAATTAGAGGAAATGCAAGACTGTGGGCCAGACTCCAAGCGTGAGGGCAGGCAGAGAGGTGCCTCTTTTTGGCCACAGCCCAGGGATCAGAAAACCTGGGCTCCAGACTATGTATCACCACTCAGGGCTCATACTATTTTGATACAACCATTCGACACATGATTTTAAACTATAACATAGATGATATGTCTCAAATGGCAGTATTAAATGAAAGGGCCCAGGGACAAGAAGCTAGTTATAAAAGGCCAAAAATCGTATGATTCCACTTTTATATAATGTTCAGAAAATAGGTGGTTCAGATGGTAATGAATCTGCCTGCAGTGTGGGTTCGATCTCTGGGTTGGGAAGATGCCCCAGAGAAGGAAATGGCAACCCACTCCAGTAGTCATGCCTGGAGAATTCCATTGACAAAGGAGCCTGGCAGGAGTCGGACACAACAGTGCAACTAATACTTTCATTTTTTCACTTTCAGAATAGGCAACAGAAAGCAGATTAGTGGCTACGAGGAGCTGAGGGCAGCAGGTAAGAGAGACTTCTCAGTGAGTACAGGGTTTCCTTTGGGGTGATGAAATAAGTTGGAACTGAAGAGTAATGTTGGCTGCACAACTTTGGGAGTGTACTTAATGCCACTGAATTGCCCACTGTAAAATGGTTAAAATAGTACATTTTTTGGTTATGTGTACTTTATCACAATTTTTTTTTTAATGGAAGGTCCCATTGATTTCCTGCATGACCTTGAAGGCAAAAAGCTCTTGGCCTTCAATCCTTTTCCTCTGTAACATGAGGCTGTTGGGCCCGCCTGTGTCCAGGGCTGTAGGAGTTTGTGTGGGAGTGGAAAGGACACAGGCCAGGACTCCAATCTCACCCACAAGCCTCACCTGCGGTGTGACCTGGGCCAGTCACTCAGGCTCTCTGAATCTCCCCCCATGTCATCTTCTATAACCAGGACTGTTGGAAGTCCAGACTTTTGATGTGTGTTAGAAACAATTTTTTATAAGAAAACAAATATTTATAAACAAAGGAAAGAATGTAAAATTGTGTGTGACGTGTGTGTGGTGCCTGGCATAGATACAAGGGCTCCTCCTTCATTAAAAGGAAGCTCTTATTATTAGCTAATAATTATTTTAAATAAAACAAATGAAGGTGAAAGAGAGTTGTAAAGTAAAACTCCTAATTAAACCTGGAACTGTTAGTAGCATCTCATAGAAAAATGGGATTGGAATCAACTCATTTGGGATTTGAAAGGTGAGATTCAGACAGGTATGCGTGGGAAAAGGGCAGGACAGGACGCCCATGAGTAAAGGCTTAGAGGTGGAAGCATGCTGAGGCCAATGAGATTAGTTTGGCTGGAACAGACTATTTGGGGTACATGGAGAAAGACAAGATTCTGGGCTTCTTTGAACATCAGGTCAAGGAGTTTGGACCTTATTCTGAGGGCACTGGGGAGTCATGGATGGTTCTTGAGCAGCTGAGCAACATGATGGCTATGGTGACATAAGAGGATGTATCTAGCCCATTCCATGCAGAAATGATGTGGAGCTGAGAGTCTAAAGGCCAGGAGACCAGCCTGGCAACTATTGCTTTAACCTGTTATAAGGTTAAAGGATAGGGCATGAGTGTGGGAACTGACCAATCTAAGAAATACCCAGGGGAAGGACCTAGAGAAGTTTTTCTGGACTCCTGACTCACCTGACATCACTATGTCATGGCTGCTGGCGTTAATAGCACCAGTCTGGCTATTTCTCATCTGTGGGCGTTTTCCTTGAAAAACTTAGAACGTGGTGTCCAGGAAAATGATTCAAGGGGCACACATAGATCTGAGATGATGAGCCCAGGTCAGAAATGATAAGCACAAAGCTGAGTGTGAGGAAGGAGCTGGCCTTCTGCAAAAGAGGCTCAATCCTGCTACCAGGCCTGGATTGGGCACAAATTTCCAAGGCACTTGGGCTGGGCTAGCAAGTCTGCAGGATGGCATCCAGAAGGGCTTGTCAATCCCCAAGTGGCAGCTACAGGGCACCCTCTGGCAGGGAAAGTCGGCATTTATACCACTTATTCATAATCACCTCTATTCCCAGCAAGTGGTGCCACATCTATTGCTACAGATCTGGAGCTCACCTAGTAGATGACCATCCTACGTTAAGATATGTGGGAGCACAGTTACCCTGCAGAGACCTGAACACTGAAAACTGCAAAACACTGCTGAGAGCAATCACAGATATGAACAAATGGAGGGATATATAGTACTCTGGTCACGGCTCATAAGGCTCAGTATTGTTAAGACACCAATTCTCCCCAAATTGTTCCCTAGAGTCAATGAACCCCCAATCAAAATCCTAAAAGGCTCTTTTGTAGAATCAACAAACTGATTCTAAAATTTACATGGAATAGCCAAAAGGACTTCGAGAAAGAATAAAGCTGGAGGAAAATAAAGATA
The DNA here is from genome assembly GCF_032452875.1 of Bos javanicus. NCBI lineage: Eukaryota > Metazoa > Chordata > Mammalia > Artiodactyla > Bovidae > Bos > Bos javanicus. The sequence continues at coordinate 29,874,099 of NC_083878.1, read as the reverse complement.
GACAAATAGATCAATGACACAGAATACAAAGTCCAGAAACAGATCCAAGTAAAAGGACAAGTGATTTTCAGCAAAGATGCAAAGGTAATGCAGAGGAGAAAGGAACCTTTTAAACCTACCACATTGAACCAACTGGAGGGCCAAATGCAAAAAATGAACTTCCTATGCCTCGCCATATACAGAAACTAACTCAAAATGAATCATAGCCTTAAAGGTAAAGCCTACAACTGTAAAATTTGTAAAAGAAAACAGGAGAAAAATCTTGGCGGCCTTGGGTTAGGCCAAGTTTTCTTGTATTATCAAAAGTATGAACCGAGAAAGAAACTCATGCATCAGACTTCATCCAAATTAAGAATTTCTATTTGAAAGATACAGTTAAGAGAATGAAAAGATAAGCCACAAGTTGGGAGGAAATATTTGCAAATCATAAATCTGATAAAGGACTTGTATCTAGTATATAAATAATAAACTCTCAAAATTCAATAATAATAATATAAGCAACACATTTTTTAAAAATTGGCAAAAGATTTAACAGAGACTTCTCCAAAGAAGACACAGATGGCAAATACATGAAAAGATGCTCAACACTAGTCATTTTGAAATGCAAATCAAAATCACAATGAGATATCACTACACATTATTAGAATGGCTAAAATTAAAAGACTGATTCTGCCAAATGTTGGAAAAGACGTGGAGTAACTGGAACTCTCATATACTGCTGGTGGGAGTGTAAAGTGATACAATCAACTTAGAAAATAGTTATTTTCTTATAAGTTAAATATTCTACTCATAGATATTTACTCTGGGGAAGCCAAAGCATATGTCCATTCAAAGATAAGTACACAAATCTTCATAGCAGCTTATTCACAATAGCTCCAATCTGTAAACACCCCAAATAGATATTTGGGGAATAGAAAAACAAATTGTTTTATATTCATATAATGGACTAATAGTGATATAAAGGAATGAATTAGTAATACAAGCAACAATATAGGTAAACCTCAAAATAATTATGTCAAGTGAAAGAAGCACACTAAAAATAACACAAATTCTAGAAAATGTAACTAATCTGTAGTTTGATCAGTGGTTGCCTGGGAGTAAGTAGGTAGAGAGAGAGACAGGTAGGAGGGAGAAATTAAAAAGGGGCACAAGGAAACTTTGGGGAATGATGCTCACTGTCTTGTGTTGATAGTTTCATAGATAGATACACGTTAGACCTCATGAAATTATACCTTTCATGCATGTGCAGTTCAATGTTTGTAAGTTATATTTCAATAAACCTTTTTGGAGAAAAAACAAACCTTTAAGTTCTTTGCATCCCATTTAAAGCAAAAGCCAAAGCCCTTACAGTAGTAAAGCTACATAGCTGGCTGACTTCTATTCATAGTGTTATCTCCCCAGCTTCCAGAAGAGTGCTTGGAGCAGTGAAAGAGTTAAATAAGTATTTGTTGAATGACTGCCTAGGGCCCCAGTTAATCAATTAGTCGTTTGGCAATTATGGTTAAGAACAAGGTGAGGAAAAAAAAAAAAAAAAAGAACAAGGTGGATTTCCTTGAATGATTAAACATGCAGGTACCACGTGACCTCGCAATTCCATTTCTAAGTACAGTCTCAAGAGAAATGTAAATATCTGTTCTTAATAAAAAGGTAGAAACAACCCAAATGTCCAACTAATGAATTAGTAAATAATAGATAATATATCCATACAATGGAATGTTATTTGGCCATAAAAAGGAACCACATACCACAACATAGATGAGCCTTGAAAACATACTATGAAGCCAGTCACATATTATATGATTCCAGTTACATGAAATGTCCAGATTGGGCAAGTCTATAGAGACAGGAAGAAGAGTTGCTGCTTGGGGTGCTGACATGGTGATGTGAGGGGAGTGATAGCTAAGGCATACAGGGTTTCTTTTGAGGGTGTTGAAAATGTTCTAAAATTGTGGTGATAGCTGTATATATCTGTGGATAAACTAAAACCATTGAATTATACACATAAATGGATGAGCTGTATGGTGTGTAGATTATATCTCAATAAAGCTGTTTAAAAATAAAGAGCATGGGGAGTTCCCTGGTGGTCCAGTGGTTAAGACTCTGAGCTTCCACTGCAGGGGGCCCAGGTTCAATCCCTGGACAGGGAACTGAGATCCTGTATACTGTGAGGTGTGGCCAAAAAATAAATAAAGTAGTTTAAAAAATAAAAATAAAGAGCATGGTGGTGGGTCAGGGGAAGGCACAGCTCTTGCTAAGATTTTGAGTGGAGAACAGTAATCCCTTGTTACAGTCCATTCACGGGGTCTCCAGCTCACATGCCCTCTCCTGGCACTGCCACCCACAGTTAATGAATCAATCAAGAGTAATTCCATTTTTGAACAATGCGTGCCTGCTGCGGGGGAGAGCACTTCACTTGTCCTGCCTGGAGAGATGCAGATGGTTTGAAAGATGGGAGCCTGAGAATACCTCCCAGGGCATGAGGAAGCCATGTGGCACAAAATCCTCAAGGGGTGCAGTCCCATCAAATGCCCACTGAGAATGGACATGGTCCAATGTGTCCAGCAGAGAAGGGGTTAAGGGCTCAGAGAGGACTCTGGGTTTGCTGAGGTCGCCCTGAGGGTGAGCTCTGACTGGAGGAAAGGCCCTCTCTCTCGGGACAAGCAAATGAGAGCAGGTGGCTGACAGCCCCACAGCCCACCGCTGGGGTTCTTACAGCTGCCTTGAGCTGCCTGAGCCACATGGCATCCCCCAGTTGCCTCACAATGATAATACCTTCTATTTATACCAAACACCTCTCCTCCCAGGAGAGTGCTGTGTTTTCCCAACATCGATTCAGTAAGCCAGCCAGACAGAATTGAATTAAAATTCACAGCAACCACTCACATCAAGCCTCCCCCCTTGCTCCTGCCCGTTCCCTCCTTCAGACACTGCAGTGACTCTCACAGCAAAAATAGAGAAGAACATTGGCCTTCTACACACCCACTCCCCTTCAGGGTCTTCCACCCCCAGCCTGTTCCAGATTTGGGGGGATGGGGGATTTGTGACATCCCAGGGCACTTCTCTCCTAGGAGAAATACAATGCAGAAGAGAGGGGTCTTCAAGTGTAACGTCCTCCCCTTTCTGTAAACATTTAAACCTTTAAAACTCAAAGATGACAACTCCTGATAACCAGAGATCAGGCACAAAAGCGAGATGTTTCTCAGGTGGCACTGGAGCCTCTTCCACGTCTTAACTGTCATCACAGAGAAAGCTATCTCTAAGCTATCACAGAGAAAGTCTATCTCACCCAGGCAAAGCTGTGACACCGACTCCTTGTTGGCTTGATCAAAAGGGTCTCCACTGGGCAGAGACCCCTGGCTCACTGGAGAAATGAGAAGGAAGGGGCTGATGGGTGGGGTCTGCCAGCCCTTTCCCTTTAGTACAGATCCAATTGGCCCTGCCAGTCCCTATCCCTGGCCTGAGGGACTGCAAGCAGAGAGGAAGTAGTCTGCACTGGTCCGATTGGAATGATGGATGGATGTCTCCCCAAATCCCCCGCCATCACCACCCTGCTCCCCCCTCAACAGCCTCACCCTCTCTGTGCCTCTATTGTGCTCTGCTGCATGGCAGAGGGCCAGGGGCCAGGGGAATAAGGATAAGGGGTCTCCAGCTCACATGCTCTCTCCTGGCACTGCCACACACAGCTAATGAATCAATTAAGAGTGATTCCATTTTTAAACAATGCGTGCCTGGTGTGGGGAAAAGCACTTCACCTGCCCTGCCTGGAGAGATGCAGATGGTTTGAGAGACGGAAGCCTGAGAACACCTCCCAGGGCATGAGGAAGCCATGTGGCACAAAATCCTCATGGACTACAGTCCTAGAGAGCCTGGGATCTCAGGGTGGGGAACACCTAGTGGTCATTTTGTCATCCCCCGGCCAACCCCAGCCCTCACCCATCACCTGCATCCCATTGCCAACATCAGCAGCATTGAGCAGAAGCCCAGTGCTGGTCTCCTTCACCAAGGCCTTGCCCACCTTCTCTTCCCTTCATTACCAAGGCCTCTTGGGGCTACCTGTCATGAAGAACCCTTATCCCATCTGTAACCTCAGTAACCTCTGCTCCTTGAGAGGAAGTAATCTGGGAGCTTCCTGGGTGAAATTCAAACTGACCCTCATACACAGAAGGCAAGGAGAAATCCAAGAAAAAGGCAGACTACTTCAGACTGATGGGTGGCAGGCTAATAAGTAAGGGAACTTACACACGAGGCTTGTCTTGCAATAGACACACAAACAAGTAGACCTCTGCACTTGACCGCCAGCATCTTTAAAGTTTATATAAAGGATTTAACTGGGTCCAGTTAGACTCAGTGACACATTACTCTTTCAAGGCTGCATCTTTGGAAAAGTTCCCACTGTGGGGACAGTGGGCAGAATGTACATTCCAAGGACGGAGGAAGGAGTGAGGAGCCTCTGACCGCCTGGGTCCAGCTAGCTGTCGTGTCCTATGACCTCCTCTGATACCTGGGTTCAGCTCTCCCAAAGGCACCCAGGCCAGCATTCCCATTGTGATGATGGGTGGACAGCTGTTCCCTCACCCATCTCAGCCCCAAAGCCTGGGTCTATGGAGAGAAAGACCATCCTACAGCCTTGACCCAACCTGAAAGTTGGCCCAAAGCAGCCTGGCTCCTCTCAGCACTGCAGCCAGGCAGAAAGCATGGACAGATGGACTGAGGGACATTGCCTGGATGTGTTTCTCCCAGCTGCAGAAATGGAGGCTGTTCTGAGACATGGTTCCTTAGGGGCCTTCGGAGGCAACAGGGCGGGGCTCCTTAGCTGTGATCATTCCTAGGTGTTGGATCGCACCATTGCAGTCACCAGCCCAGGAACTGTTCCAAACCAGTGAGGATATCCTGCTGGAGGCACTGGAGATGGTCAAGGGCACAGCCTTGGCTCCTTGAGTCATAGTGAAGTCTCTCAGTCATGTCTAACTCTTTGCGACCCCATGGACTATAGCCTGCCAGGCTCCTCTGTCCATGGGATTTTCCAGGCCAGGATACTGGAGTGGGTTGCCATTTTCTTCTCCAGGGGATCTTCCCAACCCAGGGATCAAACCCGGGTTTCCTGCACTGCAGGCAGACTCTTTACCACCTGAGCCACCAGGAAATAACCTTGAGTCATACACGACAATAAAGGAATTCGCATTCACCTGTTATGGAGAAAGAGTCTGGCTGCTCCTCAAAAAGTTAGACATAGAATGCCATATGACCCAGCAATTCTACTCCTAGACATATACTCCAAAGAATTAAAAACAGGTGTCAAAAAAATACTTGTCTCTGAATGTTTGTAGTGGTGCTGTTCTTCACTATATCCAAAAGGTGGAAACACAACTGTCCATCAACAGGTGAACAGACAGACAAAATGTGTCTGCCCAAACAATGGAACACTATTCAGTCTTACAAGGGAATGAAGTGCTGAAACAAGCTATAATGTGGATGAACCTCAGACACACCATGCCAAATGAAAGAAGCCTGTTACTGAAGGTCACACATAGTATGATTGCCTTTGTGAGGGTCATGCTGCACAGCTTGTGCGTTGCAGGATTTACTTCCCTGAGCAGGGATTGAACCCAAGGCCTTGGCAGTGAAAGCTGTAAGTCCTAACCACTGGACCGCCAGGGAATTCCCAGTATGATTCCATTTAGAGGAGATCTCCAGAAGAGGTAAATCCACAGAAAGAGAAAGTGGATTGGTGGTTGCTAGGGCTGAGGGGAGGAGACATGAGGACAGGGTATGGGGTTTTATTTTGGGGTGCTGGAAGTGAAACTAGACCAAGGTGGAGGTTGCACAACATTGTGAATGTCCTCCATGTCACTGATTTGTTCATTTTAAAGTAGCTAAATTAAAAAGTTGGTTTTTTTTTTAAAGCATTTTGTGGGCTTGAGTAACCAGAAAATCCAGGAAGGCACTCACAGGACCTCATCTTCTCTTTGTCTTCAAAGACAGGACGTCTTCTCTCTTTGTCTCCATCTCTCAGTCTGCTCCCCTTGGCAGGCTTGGCCTCCTGTTGGCCTCTGCTCCCTCTGCTCAGATGTGATCCACATAGTTAATGATGCCCACTGAATGAGAGCTTCACTTTCCTGATGGATCCACCAAATGTCCCAGGTCTGTCTTGTTTGCCTGAGCGGACACTGTAGCAGGTGGATGGAGTGCACTGCTGGGCCTGGCTGGGTCTCAGCCCAACTCTGTGTTTGGGGTGGCAGTGGGGGTGAGCTCCACAGCACCAGCCTCCCAACCCCAAGACCAGAGAACTGAGGGGATGTTTCCCAAAGGGAATGGAGTCTGGGTGGACAGAAACCACCCATGTCTACTCCAGGACCACGAAGACCATGATTTCTCCTGTCTCTTTCATCCCTGATCCCTCTCTCCTCTTGCTGAGAACTTTTTGGGGGACACAGCACAAGAGGAATAATTCCTGTGTAAGTGGACCTGACTATGGGTCACAGGTCCCCTGGCACAGCCCTGATTTTCAGTGATCTGTCCCTATGCTACATTTGGATCAGACCATGTGTCCTGGTTAGAAAACATGGCCAGTATCCCTCACAGCTCCACTGACACCTTAGACTCTCGCTTAATCGTCTCTGCAACTACCTGACAGTCTTAGCCACACCAGAACAAGCTAACAGGAGTGTTCTTCCTGCCCCTTCCCTCCCTGGGGGCTGCCAATTCTCTCACACAGGATCCTAGTCCTCCTTCCATAATCTTCCACAACCACTTCCCTGGTGGCTCAGTGGTAAAGAATCTGCCTGCCAATGCAGGAGCCAAGAGTTTGATCCCCTGGGTTGGGAAGATCCCCTGGAGGAAAAAATGGCAATCCACTCCAGTACTCTTGCCTGGGAAATCTGAAGGACAGAGGAGCACGGTGGGCTACAGCTCATGGGGTCGCAAAAGAGTCAAACATGACTTAGCAACTAAACAACAAGATAATGCCAAGTTTCTGTAGGGATCCCAGATATATAGATAATTATGAAGAGTAAAAGAAGTCATAATGCCACTTCCACAACCACGGTGGCCCATGCTGGGCTCTTTCTTCCCAGAATTTGCTCAACACACACAGTTAGAATCACCATGGCTCTCACTGTAGAACTGGTGATGATCAACCAAGGAATATACCTTGGTCAAGAAATGCAGAAGGCATTCATTCCAGAACGCTTCTGTCCTCTGGAGCAGGGAATGATCCACCTTAGGGTCCTCACTTCCTGTCGGCCCTCAGGTCCTGTACTTGTATGAAGAAATAGTGTAGTTGCTGAGCTTTTCCGGAAGTAAGGAGGTGGGAGTGGGGTGGGGGCAGGGAGAAGGTGGGTATCAGGCCCTTTGTCTGGGCACAAGGCAGGCAAACATCCAACTTACATTCAGAATTTGCTGAGTCGCTACAGTTTTCTTTTGAAAGAACTAGTGCTGACTTGTCTACTTACTTGAAAATTTAATTAACCATCTCTGCCTAAGAAACAGGGCACTTCTCTCTAGAGGACAAGGGAGGTGACTTTTGGTCTTTCTGAAATGCCGAGGGAATCTAGTGTCTTGGAGGCAAGGACAGGAGGCACATGAAGACTGTAGTCTGGAGAGCGCCAAGGAGGATGGAGACTGGGAGCTGGGTAAGGAGGCTGACCTCACCTCCTTCACTGCCCAGACCACTTAGCTTCGCTCTGTTCCCCAAGAGCAAGGCTCCTAGGTCTTTAACCTGGCTCACCTGCCAGTTCACAAGGATGAAAACAGTCCTGGCAGATTATCCCCTCTCTGGGGAAAAAAGCAAACTGCACAACAGAAAGCTTTTACAATCACAAATTAAACCTCCAGTGAGATCCTATTAAATGCAGATTTACTCCTGTGTATTGTGTCCTCCGCTGCAAATGTTTCAGCCAAAATATTTGCCCTGATGGCCTGACCGACTAACCGCACTACCCTGTGGACTCCACTTGTTGGGTAGACTTTGAGGCTAGGTTGCCTGCGTTCAAGTTCCAGCTCTGCCATCTGCCAGTTGTGTAACTTTGGGCAAATAACCGAACTTCTCTGTGCCTCAATTTTCTCATCTATAAAATGGGGACACCAGGAACATTCATCTTTTAGGGTAATTGTGAGGATTGAATGCATTAATCCATCTAAAGCATTTAGAATAGTGTGTGGCATATAGTATGTGCCAAGGAAGTATTAGCTCATAACAAATCACTCACATAATTTGTCTGCAGTATGGTTAAATTCTCCTTTGTAATATGAGTGAGGGTTTCCTTATTAATCCATGGGAAAATATTTACACAGGTTTTCATAGATTAATTCAGTCCCTGATCCACTGCAGATGGTGACTGCAGCCATGAAATTAAAAGACGCTTACTCCTTGGAAGTAAAGTTATGACCAACCTAGATAACATATTAAAAAGCAGAGACATTACTTTGTCAACAAAGTTCTTTCTAATCAAGGCTATGGTTTTTCTAGTAGTCATGTATGGATGTGAGAGTTGGACTATAAAGAAAGCTGAGCGCCGAAGAATTGATGCTTTTGAACTATGGTGTTGGAGAAGACTCTTGAGAGTCCCTTGGACCGCAAAGAGATCCAACCAGTCCATCCTAAAAGAGATCAGTCCTGGGTGTTCATTGGAAGGACTGATGCTAAAGCTGAAGCTCCGGTACTTTGGCCACCTGATGCGAAGAGCTGACTCATTTGAAAAGACCCTGATGCTGGGAAAGATTGGGGGCAGGAGGAGAAGGGGACGACAGAGGATGAGATGGTTGGATGGGATGGATCACCAACTCAATGGACATGAGTTTGGGTGAACTCTGGGAGTTGGTGATCGACAGGGAGGCCTGGCGTGCTGCCATTCATAGGGTCTCAAAGAGTCAGACATGACTGAGCGACTGAACTGAACTGAAACTGAAACTGATCCATTATTGTAAATCAGGTCTTAAGCATCTCTATTGAGAATTCTCTAATCACAAGAGTGTTTGGGACATCTTGGGGAGAAGCAGGTTTGCTGTAATTTCCACTTAATGGTGTGTCTCATAGGTCTTTTGGAGCTGGAGACGGGGATTTGAGTCAGTTGTTTGAAGTGGAGTCAACACAAGCATCTTCATTAACTGGGGTTTTTTGTTGTCTTTCTCTTCTGAAGTGACCATAGTGATGTCTTCAATCTTGTACCTTCTAGTGTTTTCTCATTTTCCTCAAAAGGCTGCATTACTCAGTAGTAACAAGTTCAATTTAAACAACAAGTACAAGAGTAACAAGTAAAACCCATATGTAGAAAAATGTTCAGCTCATTCTCTCTCCCTCAGGAGCAGAAACGATGGGTCAGAAGAGCTCAGCTCAGCCCCTCTGGTCACTCTTGAGCTAAGAAGGACACATGGTTTCGCTCTCCCTCAAAAGGACCCCCCTCCTCAGAAGGTTTTCATGATAAACCAATGAGCTCATGGGCATGAAAGGCTTTGAAAATTTATTTTGGTCACAGTCTAATGAACAATCCTAGTGATAACTTGTTTCTCTGATACTAGTCCAAGTTTGGTCTTTAGCAAAGTGGGCAGTGTACATACTGAAGATGACACAGACCTGGTAGCTTCTCCCCTTCAAAGTTTCTACATGAGCGAGAAAAAGACACATCACGAGAGAATCAAATCCCATTGATCTAACACTGCCAATTGGTATTATAAGTCAGACTTTATCTGTGATTGGATAAATTTTTCATTTCAAGTAAAATGTTGGCTAATGGGGGACTGAATAACCAATAGGGAAAAGATATGAGATAAAAGGAAATTAGAAAATAAGATAAAGTGATCCGTTACTCATTTATCTTTTTGTTTCTTTTCCAAAATTTTCTGTTGAGAGAAAATTCAGAGTACATAAAATTCACCATTTAAACCCTTTTAAACTGTACAATTCAGTGTTGTTTTTTTTTTTTAGTATATTCACAATATTGTGCAACCATTATCTAATTCTAGAACATTTCCATTACCCCAAAAGAAACCTCATATCTCCCAATTCCCTCTTTCCCCCCATCCCCTGGCAACCAGTAATCTGTTCTCTATCTCCTATGATTGTCTGTTCTGGACACGTCATATAAATGGAATCACATAATATATGGTCTTTCCTTTCACTATTTCTTGAGCATCCATTTTGGGCCAGCACTGCACCAGTGTTTGCCCTCAAGAGAAGTTTGCCCTTCCTAACCAGGGAGAAAAATCTGTAGCAGCAGAATTTTCCTGCCTGGGGGTCAGGGATGGGGGGTTGATGGTGTCCTGGTACAGGAGGTGATAGACCTGCTGCTATATTAACAAAGGAGGAGTTTCCAGTAAAGAAGAAGGACTGGCACTGCAGGAAGAGGGAGCAGCGTAGAGATGGTACGTGTGTGTTGAGGAAGGCTGAGAAGTCCTTCATCTGCAGTTCCTGCATCAGGTGTACAGGGAGGGCAGGCCATGCCAGGGAGGAAGGAGACAAGGTAGCGGGTAGTTTAGGTCAGAAAGAGCAGAGATGAGAGAGCTGCTCTGAAGAGACCGGGACTGCTCCTCCAGGCTCTGGGGACTACCAGAGCTGCACAAGTCAGGGAGAGGCCGAGTGTGTGTTTTCAGAAGGAAGCTGCTGTGGAGCGTGGACTGCAGAGGGAAGACTCTCAAATGGAGAATGTGGAGGATGGCAACAGTCCAGGGAAAGGAAGGCTTGGAAGTGGCAGGGGACTCAGGAAGTAAGGTCCATTTGAGAGCAATTTCTAAAGTGGGATGGATAGGAGCTGGGTGTCTGCTTAGATGTGACAGGTGAGAGAGAGGAAGTCAGGACTCCAGACCAGCCTCCCCCTGACACATAATGAGACCCTGGGAGAATCAGAGGCAGCCTGAGAATCCAGCACCCCTGCGTGCAATGTGACAATGGCTTCCCTTTCTGGGAGCCATTCTCTTAGGGCTTCCAAAGCTTTGAGGGGTGAGCCTCTGCTGGCCCCGCCCACTCCACAGCACCCTTCCTCAGTTCCTCCCAGCTGCCCAGAGGCCTTTGCACAGGCTGTTCCCTCTGTGTGCCCACTCTCTGGCACTCACATGCCCTCCTCTTGGTCAATGCCTGTACATCCCTGCCCTGTTTGGTCAAAATCTCCCTGGATGCATTTTTTACAGAACCATGGCATTTCCCTCACAGTGTTGTTACATTGTTAATTTCTCATATGCATGTTTGATTTGTGATTCCCCAGGGGCTTGAAGCTGCAGTGAAGGCCAGAAAACCTCAATTTTGGCTCTTGTAGCTGGCACTTACCAGCACACCTGACATGTGGTTGATGCCCTATAATACTTGTTGGGAAATGAAAAAGAAATGAGCAAATGAGCCTGGGATCTTTTCCATGAACCTGCGACCTGTTGAGATGCAGTTCTCTTCAGGGAAGTGGGAAGACAGGAGAGTCACTGAAATCTCAGCATTTTCATGAGAGCCCTCCCCATCGCCCCCAGCCTGGACTTTTCTCCTCATAATATCTGCTTTTGAGGAAGGCGGCGGGCAGCCATACCTCTCAGAGTGAATCCAGCCACTGGCTTCTTACCTCAGGTTACAGTATCTTATGCTTTTTGTGTGCAATATATTGAGGGCTCATGAGAACACCTCCCAGATTGTAATTAATCTCCAATGTGCTTTTACTCAGCACTTTGCTCCCGGCTCAGCAAAGTGGGGAGAGACTGGAACTTTTATGGCAAATTTTCTAGAGCTGGTCCCTCTTGTCTCCGTTTTCAATCTCCCTCACCTCTCTGCCTGACGATTCTCAGCTGTTCTACAAAAGAATGTGAGTTGTTGAAGCGGGCTTCAGGCTGACCTCCTCGGGGGCCCTGGAGATGATCTCCTCGGGAGCCCTGGAGATGATACAGATACATTTCACTACGGCTCCTGGGAAAGATTGGGTTCCTTGGCTCCAGGGAACTTTTCTAACAAGGCAGGAGAGTCTGGGATAGAAATAGAATGTCCTCCAACTCTGAAGAGGTTTCTCCTAAGAATCACTCAAAGGAAAGGTTTTTAATGATATCACCTCTTTGTCTGTGGGCTGGGCATCCAGGATACCTGGACATAATCATGATTCTAGATCAAGGAAGGGTATGTTTATTGGTGGGTTTGACTCAAATAATTACTCATAGGCTGTGGTCAACTAGCTAAGGTCACCTAGCCAGTGAGTGGCAGAGCTGGACCCGGAGCAGGCTTTGTATTTCTTTTACCTTTCCTCATGACACTGGAATTACAGCCAAATATATTTCCAGGCAGGCTTCCCAGGTGGCACAAGTGGAAAGAACCTGATTGTCAAGGCAGGAGACATAAGAGACACAGGTTCGATCCCTGGGTCAGAGAGATTTCCTAGAGGAGGACATGCCAACCTACTCCAGTATTCTTGCCTGGAGAATCCCAAGGACAGAGGAGCCTGGCAGGCTACAGTCCATAGGGTCACATAGAGTTGGACAAGACTGAAGCGACTTAGCACACATGCACACATATTTCCAGACTCTGACCCTCTAAGGCCCACTTCAGCTGATCCAATGGCCCAAGCCCACCTTCCACAAACTGGAGGGTCCAGGAAGCTCACTTGGGAAGTCTGTGGCCCATGAAAGTTCCCAGGCCCAATCCCTAGATATTGGGATTCTGCAGGTCTGGGCTGAGTCCTTTGAAGTGAAGTAAAAGTTTCTCAGTCAGGTCCAACTCTTTGCAACCCCATGGACATATAGTCCATGGAATTCTCCAGGCCAGAATACTGGAGTGGGTAGCCTTTCCCTTCTCCAGGGTCTTCCCAACCCAGGAATCGAACCCAGGTCTCCTGCATTGCAGGTGGATTCTTTACCAGCTGAGCCACAAGGGAAGCAAAGCCCTGAGTACTGCATATTCAGTAAGAGCTCCAGGGAATTTGGTTGCAAGAGGCTCCAGGACTAAATAGATGTAGAATTCACTCTACTTCAAGCCCAGTAGTACAGTGGGCTTTTGGGTGGATAGATTACAAATGCACTGCAGGATATAAGTACCTCCGACTCTCTGTCTGGGCCTTAGCTTTCTCATCTATGATTCCAACCCCCCCAGTGGCACCCTGCCCTCCTTCCTACCCCATCCTAAAATCACCTGTCATGAGTCAGAATCCTTAATAGCACAGTGCCTGGCCCAGAGTAGAGGTTTGGAAATATTTATTGTATAGGTGGATGGAAGGAAGGAAAGAGTGGAAGGAGACGGGGGGAAGGGAGGAATTAAGGCAGGCTGATCACACTTGCATATTCATCTATAGAGAAGAGCTTCTATCCACAAGGAATATTGTTGCATCTAGAAGCCCTACTGACTTACGTAATACTGGAAAGGGTCCCCAAGATTCTTCCCATCCTATCTCTGCATCTACCTCCATCAGTCCTACCCCTCCAGATACCATCCCCATGTCCATGCCCTCCTCCAGCCTCTCTACCCACCAAGATTCATCACTGGACTGTTAGCAAGGGAAACAGCACATGTCTCTCTCATTGTTTAAGGTGAGCATGATGCTCTGTGCTGTGATCCATCTTCAGCACAAGGGTTTTAACTGATGCCTAATGAACAAACCTTGTCTTTGTACATGTTTCACAGCAACGGTTAACAATCTGAAGAATGATTTGGTTATGTGAACAATTTCTTCCCCAAAATGCCCATTCTCCAATGCTGCCTTCCATTCCTCTCTCTTCTTGGGCTCACCCCTCTTTTATAAGAGTTGCCCAATTAAATTATCTAATCTCCAAAGATCAGTTCAGTATTCTTAGACCTCTGACTCATTCAAACAATGAAATATTTGCTATGATAACTCCAAAGCATCTTCATCCTTGTGCCCTCCTCTGCTTTGTTTTTGCTTTTGAGTCTGGTAAAGTAGCGTTTTTGAATTAGAAAAGTTGCTGATATTGCAGCTCCCCCAACTAAAAGAATGTGTATAATATTCAAGTGGAAATACACACACGTCTTTGGGCTTCCCTGGTGGCTCAGTTCTAAAGAACCCTTCTGCTAATGCAGGAGATGTGGGTTTGATCCCTGGGTTGGGAAGATACCTTGGAGAAGAAAATTGCAACCCAGTCCAGTATTTTTGCCTAGAAAATCCCACAGACAGAGCACCTGGTGGGGCTACAGTCCATGGGGTAACAAAAGAGTAGGACACGGCTTAGTGACCAAACAACAAACACACACGCACACATCCTCAGAGGAAAGTCAACCACGGTGAGAGCACAGAAAGCCGCAAGACATCTGGAAGAAGGGAAGTGGGGGGTGTGAGGGAGAATGTGAAGCAGAAGAAGGAGTCAGGCCTGTTGATTGTCTCACAACATTTGAAGGTCTAAAGTCTCATCTCAGACTGATTTCAGGCAGGAACTTTTGAATACTCGGAATATTTGATTAGTGACGTGGATCAAATGCATAAAGGTTAATTCTCTCCCATATAAGAAGACTAGAGATAGGCATTTCTCTGTTATGCAAGCTCATTTCATCATCTTGCTCTTCAACAATGAGGCTTCCTTCATTAAGGTCGTCTCATGATTCAAGACGGGAGATGAAGTCCTAGCCATCACATCCACATTCTAGGATGCATGACTGAGGAAGGAGGAGTAGTTGAAGGATAAAAGGGCATTCACTCCTATGGAATTATCTCCCTTTACTCAGCCTTCCTGAAAGTGCCATATAGTATTTTGCTAGCACTTAAAAGCACAGTCTCACCTAACTACAAAGGAGGCTTGAAAATGTAGTCTTTGAATTGGGCACATTGACACCACAAATAAAATGGATGGTCTGTTGTTGAAAAAGAGGTAGAGAATGGATTTGAGTGGGAACTAGCAGTCTCACGGAGAAGTCAAAGCCAAACATCTACTGAAATTTTGCATGCATGCTAAGCCACCTCGGTTGTGTCCAACTCTTTGCAACCCTATGGACCGTAGCCTGCCAGGTTCCTCTGTCCATGGGAATTCTCCAGGCAAGAATACTGGAGTGAGTTACCATGCCCTCTTCCAGGGGATATTCCCAATGCAGGGATGAAATTCATGTCTCTTACATCTCTTGTATTGGCAAGCAGGTTCTTTACCATTAGCACCACCTGGGAAGCCCATTTTAATAGGGGACTAAAGGAGCCTGGCAGGCCATGGTCTGTAGGGGTCACAGAGTCGGACACAACTGAAGCGACTAAGCATGCACGCAAAGGACAATACAAAAAGATAGAGGAGAGCAATGAGGGGGAAACCTTAAAAATCCAGGAATACTTGCCAATGTGAAATTTAGTTAAATTTTCATTTGGAAGGACAATATGCCAACAAATGACACACTCTCTCTCTTTCTCTAGTAACTGCCCCACAGACATGTTTGAATTGAAATACTTGAAATATTTTTTGAATGACCTATAGTGTTACAGAGTAAGTTTAAAGTGGTATGCAACATATCCCATAATTTTAATAAAATTAAGTATGTATGTGCAGATAGATAGACTAATAGAGCCAGCCAACCAGGCAGGAGAGTTATTAAAACAACTGATAATAGTAATTCTCTCTGGATAATGGAATGGAATTTGGAGTAATTTTTGTTTTTTCCTTTACTGAATCTTCCAAGTCTTCCAATCATTCTATTTATACATTACTTTTATAGCCTTTTAAAAGCTGTATCAAAATCTATTTGGGACAAAAATCAGTACATGTATGGCCTTAGCTACAGAACAACAACAAAAAAAAATCAGATTTTAAAATAAGAATTAAGATAGACATTTGAAAATCACTTCTTAATAAAAAGTGATTTGGCATTGCAAGAGTGGGCTCATGAAGACATTTAGACAAGAAATCCACAGTTTTCTGGACAAGAAAATTCGGCAAGGAGTGGTCTCCAGTGGCCTCATGGCAGCTCCTCACTCTAGGATGCTAGGCTTCATTTCTAAGCTCCTTGTAAACAGACAGGCATCAGTGACTTCATTTATCTTCAAGCATCGTTTGATACAAAGATGACACAGTGCATTCTTTGCAAAGACATTTGTGGAGCCCAGGGAGATTTTAGCACTAGAGCCCTTGACTGTGTGCCCAATAGGTTCCACTTGTCCCTCTCTTCCTCTGTAGGCACGGCTAACCCCATGTGGTCGTGTATATGGGGAAACTAAACATTTATCATTAAATTGGCTTCATTAAGCCTGAGTCGATTTATATTAGATATCTGATTCTCACTCTGGAAGGAGAGCATTGATCTTTGAGTTTCACAGGGTCAGTTATTGCATACAATAGTCATACTGAGAGGCTGAGAGGCCAGCGAATGAGGTCATGGAATATAAAAGACAGAGGCTATTCCCTCTCTTCTCACCCACATCTACTCTCTGTGCACCACAGTTCCTTGAACAAAATATGCTCTTTCCTGCTTGCACGCTTGTACCCAGGTCAATTTTCCTGGCTGGAATGTACCCTTTATTTCCATACATCTGAACCCTATCTGTTCTCAGGACTAGCCCACATAGAGCCTGCTCCTGCTAAGCTGCTAAATCGCTTCAGTCGTGTCCGACTCTGTGCGACCCCATGGATGGCAGCCCACCAGGCTTCCCCGTCCCTGGGATTCTCCAGGCAAGAACGCTGGAGTGGGTTGCCATTTCCTTCTCCAATGCATGAAAGTGAAAAGTGAAAGTGAAGTCGCTCAGTCGTGTCCGACTCTTCATGACCCCATGAACTGTAGCCTACCGGGCTCCTCTGTCCATGGGATTTTCCAGGCAAGATTACTGAAGTGGGGTGCCATTGCCTTCTCCAATAGAGCCTGCTACCCAAAACTAATTAAAGAAAAATGAGAGGAGAGGGCTTCTGCATTTGTACAAATGAGAAGGCTGCTCAAGTGGCCCTTCACAGGAGATAGAGATGACCAGCTTCTCCAGATTTTATGCTATATTTTCATATTATATATAATATTATATATATCCTGTAACACAGCTAACTACCAAATGAGTAATGTAGACAAATATTAGAGGAGTTCTGAGGTCAGGAAGATCAAAGAGGTTTGGAGTACCCAGAACACTTTTAATTTGCTATTTGGAATGCTGAATTTTTCATCAAAATATTACCAATACAGATTAATTTTTAAGATAAAGTATTTCGTGACAAAAACTCCTTTATTCAAGTTCAACTTCATAATAAATTTTCCCTTTAGCACAGCCATATTGCTTCCAATTTTTCCCATTTTCATTTTATTTTTCCCCCATTTTTAATTTTAAAGAAATTATCTTTCTTGGGATAAGTTCTTTTCTATTTCCATTTTTTCAGTAAAGATTTCCTTGGTTAATTGCATTTCTATTTGTTTTTTAACAGCTTTATTGAGATATAATTCACATTACATACAATTCACACATTTAAAATGTACAATTTGAAGGTTTTTAGTATATTCACAGATCTGTGGAATCATCACGACAATCAATTTGAGAATTTTTTTTTATCATTCTCAAAGGAAATCTCATACACATTAGCAGTCATTCTCATTCCTCGTCAATTCCCCAGACCTAAGCAACCACTAAGTAATCATGTCTTTATGGATTTTCCTATTCTGGACATCTCATACAAATAAAATCATACACTATGTCATCTTTTGTGACTGGCCTCTTTCACTTAGAATAATGCTTTTAAGATTCATTCATGTTGTAGCATGAATCAGTACTTTCTTCCTTTTTATTACTGAATATTTCTTGTATAAATATACCACATTGTACAGCTTTCCTCATGGCTCAGACAGTAAAGAATCCACCTGCAATGTGGGAGACCTAGATTCGATCCCTGGGTCGAGAAGATCCCCTAGAGAGGCAAATAGATACCCACTCCATTATTCTGGCCTGGAGAATCCTATGGACAGAGGAGCCTGGAGGGCTTCAGTCCATGGGGTCACAAAGAGTTGGATGCAACTGACCCACAAGCACACACACACCACATTGTACTGATCGGTTTGTCAGTTGATGGACACATGGGTTGTTTCCACTTCTATGAATAATGCTACTATGAACATCCACACTCAAGTTTTCACATGAACGTATGTTTTAATTTATTTTGATATATACCTAGGAGTAGAATCATTTGATTGCACTTGACCTGACCTAATTTTCTTGATTAATACTCCTTCCATTGTGCTTTCTTTTACAAAGTACAGAAAGACACAGAGAGAGACAGGGTGAGAAGACAGAGGGTGTATCTGCTCAAGTGTCTTGTCTAAAGTTCATGAGGACATTCAGAATCAAATGATCTACAGCAATCAATGTGATTGGGTCAAAATATTCTATAAAGAAAAAGTTTTCTGGAAGAACTCTAATCTGAGTTGAGCTGTATACACAAACAGCTGGAGAAGAAGAGAAAGAAGATGGCACTCCAGCAGGGGCCACAGCATAAGCCAAGCACTGGTGGTTGGGCTGAGTATGGAGTATTTGGGGGATAAGTAGCAAGTAGTAGAAGGTGAAGTTGGAATGATTCGATGGGAATCACATCATCAAGGTCTTTGAAGAGCAGCCACCAAGGGTTTAAAGACTAAATTTTTATGGTTTTGAAGGAGCCATTGGAGACTGTAGTCTAGGGACATGAGTGACATGATCAGATCAAATGGACATGATCAGGGTAATGACGGCCAGGTACAGGCAGGATAGACAGAAGCATGGACACATTTATGATAGCAAGCCCCCATTTTTTGGAGGCTGTTGCAGCAATTTAAGGTTGAGGTTAAAGCTTTGCGGATAGCCAGTTGGAACCTGGTGACTTACATTGATTCAGTGGGCAAAGGCATCATTCATCATGGCGCTGGTTCCCCAAAGGACCCAAGTCTATGTTCAGGGAAGTGATCATTTCCCTATTATATAAATCGATTAGGTCATTTGGAGCTGAGATTGATGCCAGGGGTTTCCTACTAATCAAGCTAGAATAACAAGCTGGAGGACAAGGCAGGCCCTGTGCCAAATGGGTAAGGAGAAAGTCCAGAGGCACAGAACACTGCAGCAAAGCACTCTGTTCTGGCCCTGGGAGTCTGGGCAGAGAAAACCACCGAGAGATCCAGCAATGCCCTTCAGCTTCATCTGGAGACTCTACGGCCAGCTCCTGGAATGACACTTATAAGCCTTCTGTCAAAGCTGACCAGTCAAGCGGAATCCAGCCCTGGAAGCCAATGGCTGGGCTGTCCTCCCTACCTGCAGGAGCTTGTAGAGACAGGGTTATTACAGGGATGTAGGAACAGGCTAGGGTGATGACACCAGTAGTGAGCCCAGGGGAGGCAAAGGCTTGGAGAGAATTGTGTATTTTGTCAATAATAACAATAGTCTGCAATGGCAATGATTTGTGTTTACATAAGGCTCCCACTGTGCTTCATAAAAGGAGAGGG
Source organism: Bos javanicus (assembly GCF_032452875.1). Classification (NCBI taxonomy): domain Eukaryota; kingdom Metazoa; phylum Chordata; class Mammalia; order Artiodactyla; family Bovidae; genus Bos; species Bos javanicus. The sequence goes on along the minus strand of NC_083878.1, from coordinate 29,854,784 downwards.
TTCTGTATTCTCAGTGGATGAGATGCTCTCCCCTCACTCAAAGGTTCCCTTGACCCTTTCTGAGAAGACCACTGTAAAACTAACCACATGCCATCCAGGACCAGTAAGGCTGCTTCTGACTCTGTTAGTGGTAGAGCCTCTCCCATTTGTCCCTTCCCTAACACAAAGGAGAGTACAGTTGGCGCCATCTATAAACTGGAGTAGAATTTCTAAGAAGAGCCAAGTCTCTGATGTGTCCTGGTTTGGGAAAAGCAGTATCTCAAGTCCAATGCCTTTCAGCTTCTGGACAGCTCTCTTGTACTCCAGGCCTCCACTCTTTCTGTCAGGGCATGGGTCAGAAGCGTTTCCAGGCTTTGAAATGGTGGAGGCTTGCTCAAAAACCACTGAGTTCCTTGACAATTAGGGGACTGACGATGTCACTACTTTGGGTGGAACTTAGCTTGAATATTTTCTATTGTAGAGATCAGACAGCCTGAGATTTGGGGTGAGGGGCTGGTTTTGGATTTCTTCACAGTTCACCCATCTAGGGTATCTAAGCACAGTCCCCTTGATTATCTTCATTTTCTGTCATCTGCATCATCTCATCATTATTCAGGGTCCCCCTCTCCTGTGGAAGGGGGACGGACAGAGAAGGGGCTGGCTGCCAGAAGAGGACAGTTTTCTGTCTGTTCCAAGGGCATTCCTCGACACAGAACTTAAGAGATCCAGGCAAAGCCGGCCTGCGTCTGGGCGAAGAAGCTCCAGCGGTAAGGCTGAGCCCCGCACGGTGTTCCCCTGTTGCGGCGGGGCGGAGAAGGGCGAAGATATCCGGCCCCCGACACACACCCTCCCCCTCAGGGCTCAAGAACACAGCCTTCCCACTGCTGGCCTGGGGGAGCTGGTTAGTGAGTTCTCCTTACATCTTCTCTACCCACCCTGCCGCCTCCGGGATCTTAACCAGGGTCCCCCACCACCCTGGGTGGAAGGATCAGAGGGTAGGGGTGACGAATGGAGATCCTGCTGCCGGGTGGGCCTGAACGCTCCCTCCTCCCGAGGCACCTTGGTCCCCTACTCGCGCTTGACTCCTCCCCCGTCTCTATTCCGCAGCGTCCCCGCCCTGTCAGCACTCTGCTTCAGCGACCGCACCTGCTTTAGGGGTCGAGGGGACACACGGGAGGCAGAAAGGGAAAGAGGGTTTGGGGAGCGTAGCGCATCAGGGTGACCGGCTGGGCCCGTGCCGCGGGTCCCCGCAGCCCGAGCGCCGCCCGCCCCGCGGCTGCGGCACCGATGCGCTGTCCGCGGTGCTGACGCCGGCCGCCCGCTCGGTCGGCAGGGGGAGGAGACGCCCTCGTTCTCCCGCCGCCCGGAGCCCAATGACCCCACCCCCGCTCCTAAGAAGGATCCTCTCCCCCGAAGGAACTCTCCGAGACCGGGTGCTGTGGATGGATCCAGGAAGAAGAAGCGAGCGAAAGGGAACTTAAACTTCGGACAGGAGCCCAAGAACCCGGTGTTGGGGAACTAGCGTCTTTCGGCCTCCAGCACCTGAGACCGCAGGGCAACGTCAAGTTGAGCAAAGTTTGGCTGCCGCTTGGACATAGGGAGGGATTCCGGGGCCGAAGCGCAGGGAAGGACTGGACGGTGTTCTCCGGCGGGGTGGTAGCTGCACCGCAGCCCGGACACCTGCTTCGGTGCCCCGCATTGGTGTCACCAGAACGACCGGGAAGGCGTCGCAGGAGCCCAGCTCCCCACCCCTTCTCTCCCGTCCTTACTCCCCACCCCACCCCCCCGCCCAACACCCCGCCCCGGGCGCCGGTGACTCCGCCTCTCCGTGGCGGGCGGCTCTCCGGCTGGAGCTGGAAAGGGAGCGCTTCCCCGGACTCTGCTCGGTTCCAAGGCTCCGAAGCCGACGCCGCCAGCTCAAGCCCGGGGGCGGGAGCTGGGCTGCCCACGGAGCCTGCGTCTGGGAGCCGCTTGGCCGGAACGCCTCATGGGACGCCCCCGGGGTCTCTCTCCGTGCCCTGCTGCCCTGTCCCAGTCCTAGGCGCCCGGGCTCTACAGCCCGCCCCGCCCGCAGCCCGCGGCCTGTCTGGAGGGGAGTATGAGGCCCGGGGCCCCGCGGACTCCGGCCACAAGGCGGCAGGGGCCTATATTGAGACCCCCGCGCCCGAGGGCGGTGGGTAAGGAGCCGCGGGAGCCGGCCAGGCGTCGGGGCGCGGAGAGGAGCGCCCCAGCTCTGGCGCCCGAAGGGCCGCGGGACCCGTGTGCGGCCTGAGCGCCGAGGAGGAGGCGAAGGCGCCCTGCCGTCCGGGCTGCTCCGCGGCGGCCCCAGCCCCCTGGTCACCATCCTCACGTTTCTGCTCCCGCGGGGGGGATGTCGCGGCCCGGGCCCCGAGCGCCGCCCCGGCCCCGGGGCTGAGCTCCGGACCATGTCCTCCCGCAGCCCCCGGCCCCCGCCCCGCCGCTGCCGCCGCCGCCTGCCGCGCCCCTCCTGCTGTTGCTGCTGCTGCCGCCGCTCACACCTCAACGAGGACACGGGCCGCTTCGTGCTGCTGGCGGCGCTCATCGGCCTCTACCTGGTGGCGGGCGCCACCGTCTTCTCGGCACTCGAGAGTCCGGGCGAGGCGGAGGCACGGGCGCGCTGGGGCGCCACGCTGCGCAACTTCAGCGCGGCGCACGGCGTGGCCGAGCCGGAGCTGCGCGCCTTCCTCCGGCACTACGAGGCCGCGCTGGCAGCCGGCGTCCGAGCCGATGCGCTGCGCCCGCGCTGGGACTTCCCCGGCGCCTTCTACTTCGTGGGCACAGTGGTGTCGACCATAGGTGAGCTACGCGCCCGGCGCGCGACTTCCCTCTCCGCGTCTTTCACCTGCCGCCCTTTCCACTGCTCCGGGGCTCGAGCCGCGTCCTTCGGCTCCCTCTTCCCTTCTAATGCCCGAGCGCCTACTTTCATCGCGCCCTCTCCTCTCCGCCAGTCCCTCTCATACTGCCTCGTCTTCTTTACTGGCTTTCGGCGCGGGAGGTGGCCTGAAAGGCCCATCACTGGCGCTTACCCAGCGGTGACTGACTGCCCGGCAGAGAGGCCAAATGGGGAGAACCCTCACCTGGGCACGGGGCAGACCGGGGCCCGCCTGCACTCCAGCACTTGCCAACTCCGTGACCTAACCTCCTGTGCCTCAGTGTTCGCTTCTGAAAAGGACAGGGGAGAGTATGTATAGGGGGCCTGGGGCTTCCTTCTTATTTCTCACTGCTCCCCGTCCTCGGTTTCCTCGTCCAGGTAATCTGGAAAGCCCTTTCTCTCTCCACTCGGCGTTTTTCTCTCTTTTCCCTCTCTTCTTTCTTTTCCCACGCGTTTTCCCTGAGTCCTCTAGACCCTTTACCTTGGAAAAGGTGACCATTTTCCAGACTAATCCCCAGGTCTCCTTCCCCCTTTTTCCTACAGTCTGTACCATCCCTTCCCAAAGCAAAAAGCCCATTAGACTCGGAGAACAGGACTTCAGCTGCTCTGATTCTGGTTTTCTGCCCTTAGTACCCACCCCGCAATTTCCCTCCAATTTCTTGACCTCTTTTCTTTGTAACCTTGTTATCTTTTCCAATAAATATTGGCACCAAGGGGTAGCTTGAATGCAGGGATTAGTTTCTCTATACTTTCCATCATCCCTTCCTCTTATTTTCGGTAAAAACAGCTCATGGTTTTGTAACAGTACAAGAAATGCTGTGTAAATGTTCCTTGAAGCCCCTCCCCCCACTTCTTTCACCCTCCTCTGAGCTGCTTCTATACAGACTCGGGAGCCACCACTGCTCCCCACTCCACCCTGTCTCTGTCTCTCTTCTTCTCTTACCCACTTTCTCCATCCCCCCCCCCCCACCATTTCTCTGGGTGTCATGTGAAACAGATCTCCTCCCATTACTGTATGGAGTGCAGAATAAATACAACATTGTCACTTTGGCATGACTGTGTCTCATCCACTCCTCCTTCGAGTCCCAGGGTGAAAAAAAGCATTTGGCTGCTCTTGCTTCCAGTCACCTCAAAGCACTCTCTGCTGGTGGTAGGTTTGACAGAGGGGACTGGACTCACAGGACTGAAAGGTGAAGGATTTCATAGGCAGCCTTCTCTGGGTGAATTCTGGCCTGGAAAGTGGACTAACTGCCCAATGTAAGCCATTGCAGATGGCTGCTGGAAGGCAGAAAGACTGCATCCATGTGGAGAACATGAGCAGCTAGAGATGGCTCTCTGAGCGTATATGTATAGTCTACGAAAGGACTTCTTTTCAATGAATTTTCATGTGTCATGTTTGATCTGATGACTTAAAATAGAAAAGGCAAATATGGCCCAAGTCCAAAGCACAAACAAACTGGATTAAAATACCCTGTAAAAGCTATATCATGTTGTTATGGTGATTGAAGATATAAAATGACCCCCTTAAAAAAAATCCCCTTTTAAGAACTGCATCAAGTTGCTATAGCAACTAGTTTTTTTTTAAGTGCTTTAAAAGTGCTAAAGATGCTTAGTCCTGATGACATCATGTGTTCATAGCTCATTATTGATTTGTGCTCTTCCTCTTTTAAACACACCCATTTGCTTTCACCTAGAGGCACACCTGTGCACATATTGGACAGTCACAGCAGTTCTGTCCCGGTGGTGTGCTCTGACTTTGGCTTCCTAATGGGACCCACTGGTTAAGGGAAAAGGTGACAGCAGTGTCCCCTTCCCCTACAGGCCATGAGTCCGTCTAGATGGGGCCTCATTCCAGGGACCTGTGGTCTCTGTGCCTTTCTGATGAGCTCCCTTCTTTATTCTTCATTCACTGCCTTTATTCACTGCCCAGTCATGGCTTCTACAGCTTCTTTTCAGCCCTATGCATGAAATCAAGTCAACATGTTGGCAAATGGTTCTAAGCCCGAGCCTTTAATCTACTGGCAGGATTGGCTGTTTTTTAGTCAAGCAGAAAGAAACTATGTTCTCTTTCTTGATTTGTGTTTGGGAATGTAGGCAAGCCTTGTAGGAGGACTATGCTGAAGCTTGTGGCTATGTTACAAATGACCCAGCACATTGTTTCCAAATTCTGCTGCAGGGAGACATTCATCTTGGATAAGAGCTGGACTTAGGGACCAGATTCAGCTGGTGGACAGCTCAGCATTCAACTAGCCCCTTTGCAGAGGTGCCAAGAGGGCCACGTAGGTAGCAGGGTCTCTGCCAGTAACCCACCTGCTGTCATGGTCTCAGGAAGTTAGATAAGTTCTGCTGAATCCTGAAGTAGCATGATTTTTATTTCAGTCTTCTTTTGCAAAAATGTACTTGGATGAAATTTAAGTAAAGACCTACATACGTCAGTTTCACTTCTGTTTATATAGTTCCTTTCCCTTAAATGCCCTGAGTCTTCAGAGACAATGATTATCACTACTGGTGCTTTTATGGATTCAGCAGCTCAGGGAGCCAAAGCTGAGTCCAAAATGGGCTGTCAGGATTCGATATCTACCATCTCACCCAGTGAAGAGGAAAATTAGCATGCACTCAGTTTTATTTTCTTCCCTGGTGACTCAGAGGTTAAAGTGTCTGCCTGGAATGCAGGAGACCCGGGTTTGATCCCTGGATTGGGAAGATCCCCTGGAGAAGGAAATGGCAACCCATTCCAGTACTCTTGCCTGGAGAATCCCATGGAGGGAGGAGACTGGTAGGCTACAGTCCATGGGGTCGCAAAGAGTCGGACACAACTGAGCGACTTCACTTTCACTTTCATGATCCATGCAGCAATGTGGACATTTTCTTGTATTGTGTAGACCCATCTAACAGATTTGTCTAGACCTTAGTGTAGAAAACTGTGCCGTCATTTATCCCATAAATGATATATTGTGATATAATGTGTATATCAGGCCCTGAGTGCTATATTTTGAAGGTTAAAGCTTATTCTACAAGGCAAGGGTTGAAGCATATTCCAACAAGGGCAGCTGAATTGCAGTGTTCATGGGCGCCACATCTTGGCTAGCCTCACTAATGATGATTGGAACAAGGACGAGTCCTTTGGTCCAGTCCCATGTGGCTCAGAGTGTTAAGGGATGTGTCTCAGGTCACAGTTAATTATGTGTTCAGCTGGGTCCAGAATCCAAGTTATGCTGTGTTTATTCTACCAGTTTCATTCATATAACTGGTGGGCACATTCTTGTTTGAGGCTGAAGTATTTAATAACGTGTGTGTGTGTCTGACACTGCAGCAGGGCTGAGCAGATGGACTGGTCTGTTGGTCAGGCCAACAATGAAGTCCAGAGAGAACTTGAAGGATCAGACACACCTTAGAGGTCAGACAGGCTAGAAAGAAGCATCTGGCAAGTCTTAGACAGCTGGAAAGACAAGAGCCAGTACCAAGAAGGTCAGAGACAGAAATGCTAGCAAGCAGGAGACATTTGGGGAAATTCTGGTCCAAGAACAGTAGCCACCAGCTCTCTGCCTTCTTTTGCACCAGTTCGTGTGTGTGTGTGTGTGTGTGTGTGTGTGCATAGAGGAAGGAAAGAAGTGTCAGGAATGGGCCTTCAGCTAGAGGGAGAGATAGAAGAAAAATTCAGGTGTGGCTGTATATACTCAGGTTAGATGAAACGTCCTGATGAGGTGGAATACTTGTCCTGACATTTGGCTTGAACAAGGCCCATATCTGGAGCTAGGTAATTTGCAATTGTGAAACACATGTGTGTCCACGCAACATAGACCCAGTGGGAAGATTTGCCAGTGATTGTTCAGTGGTCGTTGAGGCTGAATAGAAATTCAGTCTGAATAGCTCAAGTAAAATGAAAATCCACTTTGTGGTCTAAATTATTCATATTGATTGCTTACACTGAACTGAAATCCTGGGCAATTATTTCTCCCATTTGTGCTCTGTGACATATTCCCAAGGAGATGAAATCAAGTTTGTTTTAATGTAAATGCATTCAGTTATTCATTCCTCCATTTAACAAAATCCTAAGCAAGCAGAACTCACAACCATGCATGTATCGCCTTTGGCATGTTGTTATCTGCATCTCCCATGATAACTTGAAGTCCTGAAGATAAAGACAGTAACTGGTGTTCTTTTAGTACTACACAGTATTCTTGGAGGCAGTCCCTAGGTGAATGATATTCAAACATACAAAGAGTATTAATCCGTCATTTCACATCCTAAAGGATGTTTTATTGGTTTACTTTGAAAAGATTAAAAGGAAACTCTCCACTGGGGTTTTAATTATGCAACTGCTGTCAGATTTACACATAGGGAAGAACATATTTAAAAGTCTCTCTCAAATGGCAGCTTGATATAAACAGAAATATTTTTGCTTCCTTTTATTAGGTTTTCTGGCAGCGTATTTTAGCTATAAAGCTAAAACCATGCCGCTCTAGCCGGGATGGTGTAGGTATGAGAGATGTCAGTTTTGGCACTGAATAATTTAGGTTGCTACTTTCAGAATTAGGCATACTTAATTATTCAACTGCAAGATTAGTAACAAGTTCTAACTTTTTTCTTCCTTTTTAACATGGAGTTTTTAAAATGTTTTTGTTTCAAAGGAAACTAAGACATTATAAGACCGAAATGTCACTACCCCATTTACGTTTGGTTTTCTTCTGACATGTATGTAATCCAGCTGGAGCTGGCTCTGATGCCGGGAGTGAAATACATTACCCAGAAGGAGAGGAGTACCTTTCTTTGCTTATTTTTCTCATCAGTTTGTTTTTTTTTTTTAATTGGAAGATGACACTGTGACAACTTTGAAGGACATTTGGGAGGAGGAATCCATCATTAGATTTGAAACTCTAGATGGACAGCGAGGAAAATGCATTCTAATTCATTGCTCCTTCTTCAGCAACCAGCACTGGACCCAGCACATTGTAAATAATCAATAATTATGATAACTCATAATACTCTGCTCTCATATAACTGTTTTCATTTTTGCAAGGTCCCTTGCACTCCTTTCTTTTGTAGGAAAATGAGAGGAGACTAATTGACAAGTGCTGAGCTGAGCTGCTTTTGGTCTAACACTTTATAGTATCATCAGTGTTGTCTCCATCTTTCCACATGTCCTGCACATCCTAGTTTTATGTATTCATTTTTTAGCTGCGGTGTGTCTTCGTTGCTGCACGTGGACTTTCTCTGGTTGCAGCAAGCGGGGGCTTCTCCTCATTGTGGTTTGCTGGTTTCTCCTTGTGGTGGCTTCTCTCTTACTGTGGAGCAGGGGCTCTAGGTGCGTGGGCTCGGCGGTTGCAGTTTGTGGGCTCTAGAGCGCAGGCTCAGTAGCTGTGGCGCAGGGGCTTAGTTGCTCTGCAATATGTGGGATCTTCCCAGACCAGAGATTGAACCGGTATCCCTTGCATTGTAAGATGGATTCTTAACCACTGGACCACCAGGGAAGCACCACATACTAATTTTAATGAGTGCCTAATATTCTATCTAAATGATGTGCTATAAGTTACTACCCCTATTGTTGGGTATCTGGGTGTGGTTCTCAGTTTGGGGGGCTATTTTGAATAATACCACAGTGATTATCTTTATGCAGATGGCCTTCTCTTCATGCAATATCTCCTCGGGTTGAATTCCCAGCAGTGAAATTGATAGTCAGGAGACACTGCCATCTTCATGGCTCTTGGGGCCAGTCCCTTTGGAGTGAAGGACTGTCTGATCTCTCCTGAGCTGAGCCTACAACCTCTACAGAGCCTAGAAGAGACTAGACAGTTACCCAGCAAATTGCTCCATGGAAACAGCCACAGGTCCACTTAGTTTTCTCCAGGATTGCGCTCAGTCCCTGGGACTGAGCTGTGAGCCCTGAACAAGGCAGTGGCTTCAGCATCTTCAGCTTCCCCTGCTTTACTGAGGGCCACTTTCTTTGGGAAATTTGGGTGAGTGGAGAAGGGCAGGAAGGAAAACAGGAACAGCTTCCCAGCCATCAAAGACAGAGAGGGAATACCTGGAGCCTCTTCCTTCCTATCCCCTGCGTTCCCAGGGATGTCTGCCACCACTTCTGGGCCAAGCCAGCTGACGGAGAGGGTGCGTCCCTTTGGTCCTGACTGTGGCCAAGGACCCCAGCCTGGACTGGCCCAGAACTGTGCCACATGAAGCAGATACCTATCTCTAGAATATTCCAGCTGGATAACACTGTAAGAATCCTCTAGAACTTTCCCCAAGCATTTATACCTTTTTGTCAACAAAAAACAGCAAGCCACCTATTACAGAAAGCAGACAGTAGCCGAAGTCTTACAGTGTCTGGACACAATGGCATTATTTTCCCAGTAACAGATACTGCCGACCAAGAAGGTGGGGCACACGGAGCAGTGCTTCTCAGTCAAGACAGTATCCGAATTACTAGCTCTGATCATAGTACGGGTGTCGGTTTCAGGAGGTCTGGGAGGACCCTGAGACTCTGCATTCCTCACTAGCTCCCAGAGATGCCCATATTCTTGGTTCCCAGACTGCACTGGACGCAGCATGGGTATAAAGAAGCAGCAGTGAGTCAGGGACTGCAACCTAGACCCACACTGCCGCTCACTGGCTGCACAGCTGAGAGCAGGACTGGTCACCATGCAGGCCACAGGGTCTTCATTCCTAAAAGTAGGGAGTGCTGGGGTCACCTGGGTCTCTTCCGCTCTGATGTTCTCATATCTAGGAAGGCTGCTCGCTCACATCCTCTGATGCACTCAGTGCAGGCTAAGCACACCAACTCTGCAGACTGGGTCCCGGGCCCAATTCTGCCACTTCCGAGCCATGCGCTCCTAGTGAGAGGGCATGCCTCTTCTCACCTCAGTTTCCTCCTCTGAAAAGTGAGGATAGCAATGCCCCCTGCCCATGGGCGCCCACAAGGGAAGAAGGAGCTAATCTGTGTGTGCAGTGCCTGGCGAGCCCTCAGAAAGCATCAGCCCCTCAGAACAGGGTGAGCCTCATGGGCGAGCCCTGCACTGCCACCTGTGCAAAGGGAAGCTGAGTTCAGCCCTGACCCACTGTTCCGCGTCCAGCCCTCTGGGTCTCGCCACCCCTGCCCTGTGGCATCTACCACCCTTTCATGGGCCACTATCTCTGGGGCTCATTGCTGTCTGATGCTGTTACATAACTGACCTGGGAGGGTGCTCTTTAAAATGCATTTTCTTTGGGTCTTCAACTAGAATTTTTAATGCCTCGTGTGTGTGCTGTTTGATCTTTTCAAAGAAGATTGGTGAATAACTGAACGAGTGACCGAATGGTGGTTTAGACCGGTGTCCCTGCTGTGTCTCTGGTCTTCATCTCTCAAGCAGAGCCCTGGGAAGCCACCCTCTATCCCCCACCGCCCACCCTCTGTGTTTGGTGGGCTGGGGCCTCTTGGCAGAGCCTGGGCTTAGGGGGAGGTCGTGGAGCTGAGACCAGCAGAGAGACCAGACATGGCTCAGGCCAGGCCTCACCATGCTTCTCTGAGGCGGGTTTGGTGTTGGCACTGTACGGAGAGGCAGTTGTAGGATGGCACTATGGCGTCACCCCATTGTTGGGGGAGCCAGGTGCTGCTACTCCCTTCACTCTGGGGCTCCTCAGCTCCCCCGATGGGTGGAGACAGCATCCCCAGGTCTAGGGCAGGAGAGGTGAGGCTGCAGAGCCTGCCAGCATGTTCCCTCTCCAGACTCCACCCTGCCAGGAGTCAGGGCCTTTGTTCTGGGGAGCCAGAGGGTACCGGAAGCATCTCTGATCCCTTTGATTATCACCCCCGCCCCCGCCATACACACGTGTTATGTTTCCCCTGTACAGTGTTTTTCCTGTGTTTACTCAGGAATCTTTCCCCAAACCCCAGAACAGCAAAGAGAATGCTGTATTCCCATTTCACAGATGATGAGACAGCTCAGAGAGGTTAAGCGACTTGCCTGGGGTTACACAGCAAAGGAATCAGGGGCAGGATAGAGGATTCAGGAGCCCTGACTGCACAACAACCTCTCTGTTGCCCCGAGCCACGCACAGCCACAGAGGGAGACGAGTCCCAGCCCAGTCTAGGGTCTGCTGAGTAGTGGGGGCAGAGGAGGTGAATGTGCGGCTGTGTCAGCAAGGGCTCAGGCACAGTTTAGGGATTTGGATTTGGTTCTGCTGTGCTCCTTGTAGCCCCAGTGGCTATGCTGAGCCAAGGGCTGCCTGCTTTCCATCCCACACCACCATGCATCCTTTCTGAGGGAGGCTGCAGACAGGCAAGAGTGTGGATGAGCAGGGTACTCTGTGCAGAGCTGACTACAACTCTAGGAGCTGTGTTAATGGGAACGTTCAGGGCCCATCGCACCCAGCTCCTGCCCAGAGAAAGGACCTCATGACCTGAGGGCCCTCAGCCTTGTACTTGGGATAGCAGCAGTGGCCAAGGAGAGGTGGGAACAGAAAAGCAAATAACCCGAAGGTCCGCACTTGAGCACACCAGCCAGGAAACTCTGGGGACATGGCCAGCTCAGGACTATCCAAGGTCATGTCTTAGAGGCAGACCTGCTCAGACATTGAGGGAATGCATGAAACCTAGGACCCACCAGTGCACCCCCAACTCTAGCCACTCTCAACTTCTGGCCAGCCCCCTCCACCTCACCCTCCCACACAGCCTACCCCTGAATTCCAGGCGCGTTTAGGCTCCAGGCCATTGTTCATACTGTTTTCTCCACCTGGATGGTCTTCCCTTTCTTTCCATTTTCCACCAAATGAACTTGGTTTTCAAGTTGCAGCTCAGATGAGACCACAAGAGTGAGACCTTCTTGGAGCCCCTCTTACTGCCCCAAGACACGTGGTCATTATCTGTTTCGATGCCAGTTTCCCTGGCAATAATGCCAGCCTCTGTGCAGTGGGCTAAGGTATAGCAAAGTCTGGCACAGGACCCAGAACCCAGTAGGTGTCCTTTCTCCTTCCTCCAGGTCAGGAGCCCTGTCTTAGTCGTGCTTATCACCGCTAGTTAATGACAGTGATAGCCATATGGAAGCAGCCATGCATTGAATGACTACTATGAAGTGGGCACCGTGTCTGGAGATGGAGATAATTGAAAAGCAAAGAGGTAGTTTCTGCAAATCATGGAGCAGAATGCTTGGCACAAAGTCGGCGATTAATCAACGTATGTTGAATGGATGGAATGAATAAATGAGTGTGAGTAACTGAAAACCTTGGACTGCTGGAAATAATAAAAAGAGAGTTGAAAAAGCTGGGTGCGGGCTGGGCTCCAGGAACCTCCCAGCGCCTGCCTTTCTCCCCCGCCCTGCGGAGCCAGAGGGGCTGGCTGTGCACTGGCCCTTCTGCTGGGTCACTGGTTTAACGATCTCTCAGTGGCTGGCAGGTGTGCAGCAGACAGCCAGCTCACTCTGGCTGGGGATCCCCTGGCGAACAGTGCTGTCTCCGTGGCTCTCTGAGTCAGCCGGGTCCTTGTCCTACCCTGCCTGGGGCCCGGCAGAATTACTGGAGTGAAACCAAACCAGATGATTCTGAGCCTCAGCCCCAGTGCCCCAGGAGTGGTGGGAAAAGTTCAGTTCTGAACAATGAAGCCAGGCTTCTGGTCCCAGCTCTCCCTCCAACCCAGATGGCCCATCTGGCCCTGGCCATCACAGCAGCTTCTAGCCACAAGGAAGCCCTGCTGAATTCTGTCTCTCAGCTCAATAGCTCTACCTTCTCCATCACTAGCCCATGGCACACCCCTTAGAAACCAGATGTTGGCTCATAAATTGAACAGAAGTTTTATAAGTAACTAAATGCAGTTCCACAAATCCAGAAAACCACCTCATCCACACAGCTGAGCACCATCACAATGCCTCTAAAAATACTTGGGAAAGCTTTTATTGGAATGGGGGTGTCCCAGCTTTCTGGAAAGTTACAGTTGAGATAAACATAAGCCTCAAATCGCACTCCGCGTGACTTCTCCCTAATCCTTTCCAAATGGCCACGATCTCATCCCCTTGCTGCCAAGTGTTCTGAATTCTGAACGCCTCGTGGTGAGCTGCTCACACCAGGACCTGCCAGAAAAGCTGCAGGGATAGCCCAGGCCAGGGAGGGAAAAGAAAACACAAAACTGCCCATGTTGAGTGCGACTGCAGGGCCTGACCCTCCCCATACCCAGAGCCTCTTTCTCCTGTTCTCTGCTCCATCTCCCCATGCCTGGCACCGGGCTTGGCACATGGGAGGGAGGGGCTCCATGAATACTTGTGGAATGAACATAAATTTGAATAATTGGTCATTTCCAAGATTTTCAACTTTACTTAGACACCAGTTTAACAAAAAAGTAAAATACGAAAATCTCCACTTAATCAGATGATGATTCACTTTGTAAAAGAAAGCTTCAGTTTGCAGAGGGATTCACTCTGGTGCATCTGTAAGTAGCCAGGGACACCAGTGTATTTCAAGTGAGATGCAGCATGCAGCCGGTATGTCAGGAAGCCAGCAGCCACATCAAGTCCCCTTACTGCCATTGCTACACAGACCCCAGATCTCTGAGGCAGCCCAGTCCCTAAAGTCAAGGGGTTCTGGTCCAATTCATAAACATTACACTTGACCAGTGGGCAGTTCAGAGGCATAGATTTCAAGAGCTGATGTGAGTGGTGTGCCCTGTTCCGACTGGAGTTGCTCAGGTCCGCTGGAGTGGTCCAACCAACAGAGCATATGCCCAACATGTGGAAAGTGCATTATAAAGCTCATTGCTGTGCATTATTCAGCCAAGCAGGCTGGTCCTGTAGGCGCCTCCATGTTAAGAATGAATACATTTATAGTGTAGTGATTACAGGCAAGTGCTGAGGACCCTGGCCTGCCTTAGGGTTCCAGCTCTGTCATTCACTAGGGGGGTTGCCAGGGAACATCTTCTGGCCACTCACTTAAGAAGTCCGGCTCACTGCCTTCATCTCCACCCCTGTCCAATCTCCCAGGCATGACCCATCCAAGACCCCAGCCTCACATTCCTTGACCATATCATCTATAGCAGTGTTTTCCTCTATCCCCCTCCAGCAAGTCCTCTGTTCCGTCCATGACCAGTGAACTGCACTGCCTTCAGAGCTATGACTAGTGAGCTGCACTGCCTTCAAAGCCCATCTTCTGGTCACCACCTCCTACTTTTCCAGCTCACATCCTCTGTTGCCCCAATATAGTATTCCTTGGATCCCAAATCTGTAGTCTCTACTCTGATGTTTCCATTATTTTCTTTGGGCCCTCATTTCTTTCCTAACCCAGCTTAGATTCACTCTCTGCGAGGACCCTTAACTTCCTTGCCCCTCTCTCTCCCTGCATTGTGTCCCTATACCTACCCTGCTGCTGCTGCTAAGTCACTTCAGCCATGTCTGACTCTGTGTGACCCCATAGACGGCAGCCCACCAGGCTCCTCCACCCCTGGGATTCTCCAGGCAAGAACATTGGAGTGGGTTGCCATTTCCTTCGCCAATGCATGAAAGTGAAAAGTGAAAGTGAAGTCGCTCAGTCGTGTCTGACTCTTCGAGACCCCATGGACTGCAGCCTTCCAGGCTCCTCTGTCCATGAGATTTTCCAGGCAAGAGTACTGGAGGGGGTTGCCATTGCCTTCTCCAATACCTACCCTGATACCATCAAAATACCAGCTTTCCACCCATTCCTTACCTGTGCCCAAGCTGCTCCATGTGACTAGAAAAAAATCATGCAAAGATGCTGACCAGTCCAACTTTAAATTAATGACCCTGGGGACCAGCCAGACACTCCATCCTGGCAGACCCTCCTCCTATCTTCCTACTGTGTCAGTTCACCGCTTATTCGTCTTCTTCCCAGGGAGGCTGACTTCCTAGCCTCCCACACCCCTCACTCTCTGCTCACACTTCATTGAGAAAATAAAAGTAATCAGACAGAGACTCTTTCATCTTTACAACTCCAAATCCGTTCATCATGTGGAGCTGCCTCTCCCTTAAAACAGCAGATGGACTGCCCACTTTCAAATGCCTGCCTCACTGGGTCTCATCCTGTCCAGCTTTCTCAAAGACTTTGTTTTTGCCATTACACACACCATGGTCTGTCCTCCAGTATGCAAACATGCTGTATTTTCTTCCTTCTTAATAGACCCCTCCCTTGACCCTTTTCATCATCCTCCAGCTGCCTCCCCATTTCGCTGCTTCTTTTTACAGGAAAACATCTCAAAAGAGTAGTCAACATCTCTCTTCCTCCACTGGATCCACCTCAAACCAGAGTCCAGCCCCATATTTCCACCGAGTCTGCTCTTGTAAGATCCCCCATGGCCTCCTTACTATAATTCCAGTGATGACTTCCCTATCTTCATCTTACTCAGCATCTCAGCAACATTTGACACCACTGGCCATTCCTCCTTGAAATCCTCTTTTCTCTTGGCTTTTGAGGCACCATGCACTCCTTGACCCGCACTGGCTGCCATCCAGTCTCCTTTGCTGAAACCTCTCCTCTCTGCTCTCTTACTGTTAGAGGGTCCCTTTCTCCCTGGATTCTCTTTCCAGACCTTGTCACTCGACCTGTAGGACAGGAAAACTTTTTTATTCTGTCCCCTTAGGTTCTAAACCTGGAGCACTGCAAATTAAATTGATAAAAGAGATGAACATAAGAAAAGGCTTATTATGTATGCATATGGAGGCCTTTATAGAAAAGAATTGAAGAACCAAAGAAAGAGCAGTTAAGCCTGGGGCTTATATGCCATTTTAACAAAGCTGTAAATTGTGGAGAAGTTATAAGGAAGAGACAAGGGTTTGGGCTTCTAGGAGCAATAGGCTGTGAGAAGGTAAACATATGGGGAAAACTTATGGACAGAGGAGCCTGGCAGGCTACAGTTCATGGGGTCATAAAGAATAGGACATGATTGAGTGACTAACACTTTCAAAAAACCTTTTCAATGGAAGGTAAGGGTTATTTTAGTAAGCTTTGTTGTGCAGACTCCATCTCTTGCAGTCTTGGGGTGAGAAGTGTCTCTGGTGATTAAGAGTTGTTCTTCTTTCCTGCTATAGTTGAGAGGAGGGGGACACCTTCACAAAGGAAAATTTATACCTTACCTTTGGGCTTATAGGGGAGGGGTAGAGAGCTTTTCCTGCATCTGTTGTTTCTCTATTGCCTCTAGCTCAGAGTAATCCTTATGCCAACATTGAATATTTTGGGGTAACATTCTTTGAGCCCCTTCAACACTGTTGGCTTTAAACCCCATCTATCTTCTGATGACTTCTAGATGAATAACCCCAATCTTCCACATTATGCTTCAAAAGACTGGAGGTCCAACAGCCTAACTGGCATCTCTGCGTGGAGGTCTAGTATGTATCAAAACTTAAGAAGACCAAAGTAGAACCCTTGATTTCTGCTCTATTCCAGCCTTCTTCATCTCAACCATTGGCACCATCGTGAGGAGCTGTCCTGATTCCTTTCTCTCTAATCTTCCATATTCATCATCAAATCGGGTCAGCTCAATCTGCAAAATATGCTCCAATTTTGTTGCAGGAGGGGGGACCCCTTCCAGAGCCCAAGAGTGGACTCTTGTCTAACACTTGGAAATGAATTGTCCAAGGAGATACATGTGGTGATGAAGAAAGAGACTTTATTGGAAAGGGGCACCTAGTTAGAGAGCAGCAGGGTAAGGAGCCCAGGAGAACTGCTCTGCCACGTGGCTCAGAGCCTCAGGTTTTATGGTGATGGGGTTAGCTTCCGGATTGTCTCAGGCCACTCATCTTGCCTGTGCCCATATTTGGTCTGACTCAGGGTCCTTCCTGGTGGCACATGCATCCCTCAGCCAGGATGGATTCCAGTGTGAAGGAATCTGGGAATCTGGCTATCTCCTCCTCCTTTTGGTCCCTCCCAAATTCTGGTTAGTTTTTTGGACAGCAACACCATGTTCCTTATTGGGACCTCCTGTTGTGAGACTACTCAGAAAGTGGTTGTCACTGTGCCTGGTTGATGGTTTTGGTCAACATTTCCCCACCTCCATCCCCTGTCTCCATGCCTGTCACTACTGGGATACGTTGATCACAATCATCGTATGTTGCTGGGACAACCAAATCAGTCTCCCAACGAATCCTCCAGCTTCCTCTCTGCTTTTTGACCTCTTTTCCACACAGCAGCCAAAAAGATCTTTTTTTCTTTTTTTGCCTCATTGCAGTGCGCAGGCTTCTCCAATTGTGGTGTGCTAAGATCCGCAGCATGTTGGAGATCTTAGTTCCCCGATCAGGGATTGAATCCATGTCCCTTGTGTTGGAAGGCGGGTTCTTCACCCCTGGACCACCAGGGAAGTCCACAAAGAGATCTTTAAAAGTATGAATCAGTCAAGTCCTTCCCTTATTTGAAACCTGCCAATGACTTCCTGTTGCAGGAAATCTGTCTCTTCATCGTGACCCACACGGCCCTGAGTGACCCGGCCCTGCCTCCTCTGGGCCTCACTGGTACTGCTCTCCCCTTTGCTCAGCTCACTGTGGCCAAATTAGACTTGTTAGATTTCATTGCATTTGCATTTGCTGTTTCTGCTGCTTGGAGCCCTGTTCCCTAGATGTCCCCTCGGCATAGCTGACTTCTCAACGACATTCATGCCTCGACATCTAAAATGAAAACGTCACCCCTGAGGAGCCTTCTCTAACCACCTGACCACGATAGTGCCGCCCACTCTCCCCCAGCTGCTGTTCATCACACTGCTGTCTTATTAGGGTATATACCACTTTCCTAAGTCATCCACTTCCTGTATTTACTTGTTTATTGCATGGCCTCTAGCCACTCCCTGCTCTATGAGAACAGAGGTCTTGTCTCATCTACTGTTATATTCTCAGTGCACAGCACAGCACCTGGTGTTTGTTAAACAAACGAGCAAACTTCTAAAGCTTCTGTTTTAGCATCTACAAAAGGGAAATAAAACAGTGTCTATCTCACACGGTTGTTGGGAGAATTATATGAGACCATGAATATAGGTGCTTCATCTGGCCATGGCATTTAATAAACACTTTAATATGAGTTAGTGTTTTTATTAGTAATTTGGCTGATATCACACAGCGAGTGGCAAAGCTGAAGCCCAGATCCTTTGCTCATTCCCGTGTGTCTGATGCCACCTCTCGTGGTAGGCCTGGGGGAGCAGTGTGCGGGAGGTCAGGCATGCCTGCCTTAGGCATGTTGAGGATGAGCAACTGGTAAAACTGCTTAGTAGGTTTAGGTCTTATCAGAGGTCATATTGAAAGCTGGGCAGAAATGCCTTAGATTTGGCATGAGGAGCATTAAGGGGCCGATACACGTTCTTGAGCAGGAGTATAATGTGATGATGAGTGTTTGAGGAGAACATTCTGGCTGATTAGTCACTATATAGTTATGCTATTAAATCAGGCAATCCAGTTAGTCTAAATTGTCGGTCTGTAAACGGCCTGGAAACAACCAGATAATTGTGAAGTCCCTTGTTTTGGCTGTTCACTTTAACATTTAAATCAGCCCACTACCAGCTGTCCCATTCAGTTTATGGGGAGCTTATGTGTCTCTAAGGTGGCAAATCCTTGCGTTTGTAATATTCATCTCTGAACTGCTATGTGATTCCAAACTCATTCAAAGGGATTGCCAGTGTGTATTATTTCTTCATTAGCTCTAAGTGGCTCATGATATATGATAGCTCTGGTGTATGCACTGTGGACAAAGAGCAGAATTTGGCACATCCAACTTAGCAGCTGTGTACAAATCTTTCTCACAATGACATCTCTCTTATGCAGTTGTGGGAAGGACCCACGTAATTGGCCACATAACAGGTCAGTAAGTGTTGTTCATTTGTTAATGTGGCAGCCCCGGATGCTAAATACTTGTGTGCAGAGTGATTTGAGTGGAGGTGGATAGCGATAAGGGCCAGGCCAATTATCTGTGGCCTTTGGAAAGGAGAAGAGGAAGCATGAGAAATATGAGAGATGTTCTCAGGAGCCAAATGGCAGGGTCTAGTAACTGACATTCAACATGACTCAATATGACCCCTGCCACTCTTGGTTCTCATCCTCTGTTCCTCCTCAATTTCTTGACATCAAAGTTACACGTGAAGATCTAAGGGAAAGGGCTAACTGTGGGCCTGGGGATCTCTGTGATGCATCCGGACATGTCTAATAATGGGAGGAAGGGAGTTGAGGATGCTGCAGCTGTACAGAAGGTAGAGAGTGAAGTCAGGCTGAGTCTGGATGAAAAAGCCCCTCCTCCAAAGCAGAATTCAACAGGGTAGCCCTCCCCACCCCCAACCACTGCTCAGAGATTGCTGGGGGCAGCTTCTGTGTCCAGCAGGTGAGAAAGGCACTGAGGGAGGCTGGCCTGAATGCAAAGGACGTTAGTGTGTAGCAGTGAGCTTAATTCATGACATCTTTGTCAGCATCACCTTCATCTTCTTCTAAATCCCTGGTTTATATCTTTTTAAATGTTTTTTCAGTAAACTGTGGAAAATTCTGAAAGAGATGGGAATAACAGACCACCTGACCTGCCTCTTGAGAAACCTGTATGCAGGTCAGGAAGCAACAGTTAGAACTGGACACGAAACAATAGACTGGTTCCAAATAGGAAAAGGAGTATGTCAAGGCTGTTTATTGTCACCCTGCTTATTTAACTTATATGCAGAGTACATCCTGAGAAATGCTGGGCTGGAAGAAGCACAAGCTGGAATCAAGATTGCCAGGAGAAATATCAATAACCTCAGATATGCAGATGACACCCCCCCTTATGGCAGAAACTGAAGAGGAACTCAAAAGCCTCTTGATGAAAGTGAAAGAGGAGAGTGAAAAAGTTGGCTTAAAGCTCAACATTCAGAAAACTAAGATCATGGCATCTAGTGCCATCACTTCATGGGAAATAGATGGGGAAACAGTGGAAACAGTGTCAGACATTTTTTGGGGGGGGCTCCAAAATCACTGCAGATGGTGACTGTAGCCATGAAATTAAAAGACGCTTACTCCTTGGAAGGAAAGTTATGACCAACCTAGATAGTATATTCAAAAGCAGAGACATTACTTTGCCAACAAAGGTCTGTCTAGTCAAGGCTATAGTTTTTCCAGTGGTCATGTATGGATGTGCGAATTGGACTGTGAAGAAAGCTGAGCGCCAAAGAATTGATGCTTTTGGACTGTGGTGTTGGAGAAGACTCTTTGAGAGTCCCTTGGACTGCAAGGAGATCCAACCAGTCCATTCTAAAGGAGATCAGTCCTGGGTGTTCTTTGGAAGGACTGATGCTAAAGCTAAAACTCCAATACTTTGGCCATCTGATGGTTGACTCATTGGAAAAGACTCTGATGCTGGGAGGGATTGGGGGCAGGAGGAGAAGGGGACGACAGAGGATGAGATAGCTGGATGGCATCACTGACTCAATGGGCATAAGTCTGAGTGAACTCTGGGAGTTGGTGATGGACAGGGAGGCCTGGTGTGCTGCAATTCATGGGGTCGCAAAGAGTCAGACACGACTGAGCGACTGAACTGAACTGAACTGAAAAAGGAAATCAGTCCTGAATATTCATTGGAAGGACTGATGCTGAAGCTGAAACTCCAATACTTTGGCCACCTGATGTGAAGAACTGACTCATTGGAAAAGACCCTGATGCTGGAAAAGATTGAAGGCAGGAGGAGAAGGGGACGACAGATGATGAGATGGTTGGATGGCATCACCAACTCGATGGACATGGGTTTGGGTGAACTCTGGGAATTGGTGATGAACAGGGAGGCCTGGCATGCTGTGGTTCATGGGGTCACAGGGAGTCAGACACGACTGAGTGATTGAACTGAACTGAACTGAAATGTTTTTCCATAAAATTTCTTCTTCTTTTATAGCTGTTAATGGCTGAAGGGCACTCTAAGTTCAACTAGGAGCTGAGTTCTCTGATCAATTCTGTCCTAGCTCCTGACCCTCCCCTCTCCCCAGGGCTGAGGAAGAGGAAAGAGCTGATGCAGACTCTGCAGAGAAAAGCCCAGTTCTCAGTATAATGTGATTGAGTGAGCCAACATCTGCAAGGCCCTGGCTGTTCTCCCTTGTAATTTTCCCAGGATTTTCAACCTCCGAGTGCTGCCACTTCAGTGACACACATGTCGTTTAGAGCTCCTCCCAGCCCCTCTGAGCTAGGCACAGGGAAGCCTGTGGTTAGAGTTGAACTTTCAACCAATGACCTGTCTTACCCAGAACTGGGACAAAAATGTTTTTATGTTTCAAGAATCCAGAACAAACTTGAGGTAGAGATGCATGCACGTGTGTTACTGATTTCACATTCTATGTACATCAGTGAGTAAGCAGACAAAGTCCCTGCTGCATGGAGCTAACATTCTAGTTGGAGGAGGCAGTCGGTCAACAGATAAGTAAAAGGCAGACAGTGATAAATGCTATTAAAAGAATAAGGTAACAGAATGAAGAGTGATGGAAGTGGGGGTGCTTTTTTGGACAGGGTAATCTAAAAGGATCTCTGATGACATGACCCTTGAGGAAAGATATGGGGTGAAACAAGGGAGCAAGCCGTGTGGCTGCTTGGAGGAAGATTATTCCAGCAAGTGTCAAGGTCCTTAAGCAGGAGTTCGCATGGTTTGTTGGAGAAGCAGCAAAGAGGCCAGTGTACCTGGAGGAGTGTGTGAAGAAGGGTCAGGTGGGAGAATGTTAGAATGTGAACTCAGAGCAATATGTATGTGTGTTAGTCACTCAGTTGTATCTGACGCTTTGCGACCCCATGGACTATAGTCCACTAAGCTCCTCTGTCCATGGGATGCTCCAGCCAAGAATACTGAAGTAGGTTACCATGCCTTTCTCCAGGGGATCTTCCTGACCCAGGGATTGAACCTGGGTCTCCTGCACTGCAGGCAGACTCTTTACCATCTGAGCCAATAGCCAAGGACTAAATCATGCAGGGTCTATGGTCCATGGCAAGGCCTTGAGATTTTACTCTAAGTAAAATGAGAGCCTTAGGAGGGTTGTGAGAAAGAGGAATGCAGTGAGTTTATAGGCATAGGGGACCAAATGTAGAAGCATGGAAACTAGTTAGGAGGCTTTTGAAATATTCCAGGTGAGAGATGATGGTGACTTGGACACGAGTGTGATGGGCAGTGTCAGAGAAGAGTGATTAGATCTTTCAGAAAAGAGATATTCACTAAGTATAGAAATCTATACTTATTTTCTTGGGCTCCAAAATCACTGTGGACAGTAACTGCAGTCATGAAATTATAAGATGCTTGCTCCTTGGAAGAAAAGCTATGACAAACCTAGAGAGTGTATTAAAAAGCAGAGACATTACTTTGCTGACAAAGGTCCGTATAGTCAAAGCTGTGGTTTTTTCAGTAGTCATGTACAGATGTGAGAGTTGGACTATAAAGAAAGCTGAGCACTGAAGAATTGATGCTTTTGAACTGTGGTGTTGGAGAAAACTCTTGAGAATCCCTTGGACTGCAAGGAGATCCAACCAGTCCATCCTAAAGGAAATCAGTCCTGAATAGTCATTGGAAGGACTGATGCTGAAGCTGAAACTCCAATACTTTGGCCACCTGATGCGAAGAACTGACTCATTGGAAAAGATCCTGATGCTGGGAAAGATTGAAGGCGGGAGGAGATGAGGATGACAGAGGGTGAGATAGTTGGATGGCATCACTGACTCTATGGACATGAGTTTGAGCAAACTCCAAGAGATGGTGGTGGACAGGGAAGCCTGGTGTGCTGCAGTCCATGGGGTTGCAGAGTCAGACACGACTGAGTGACTGAACAACAGCAACAACATAGAAATCTAGGTTAAAGGGCTGTTTTGTTTTTTGTTTTTTTAATTTCATCATTCAGAAGGTTGTTTCTTGCATAGTTTCTGACAAGAAGTCTGTGATTTTTATATTCATTTATGTTTAAATAAGCAATTCATGGGGTCGCAAAGAGTCGGACACGACTGAGCAACTGATCTGATCTGATTTTTAAATAATGTGCCCTTTTCCGCTCTGGCTGTTTTTAAGATTTTCTCTTCATTCTTGATTTTCAGCAATTTGACTTTTAAAAATTGTTCACTTATTTATTTGGCCACACAGCTTGTGCGATGTTAATTCCCCAGCCAGGGATTCCCCAAACCCATGGCCCCTGCAGTGAAAGTATGGAGTCCTAACCACTGGACTGCCAGAAAATTCCCTTGACAATTTGATTGTGATGTGCCTCCGCAGAGTTTTCTGTATGTGTTTACCCTACTGTGGGCTTCTTGGATCCGTGTGTTTATAAGTTTTATTAACTTTGAAAATTTTTTGACCAAAATTTGTCAAAGTCTTTTTTTTACTTCCATTATCTCTTTTTTGGACTCCAATTACACATATATTAGACTACCTGATACGGTTTCACAGGTAACTGAGGCTCTTGCTTTCTTGTTTTTTCAGTCTTTTTTTCCCCCTCACTGCTTCATTTTGGATAGTTTTTATTGCTATGTCCAAGTTGTTTTTTTTTTTCTGCAGTGTCTAACGTATTAATCCTATCCAATGGAAATTTTCTTTCAAATATTATATTCTTTATCTCTAGAAGTTCTGCTTAGTTCTTTTCAGTTTTTTCCCATTTCTCTCATTAAGTTCATCTTTTCCTTCAAATCCTTGAGCATATTCAATATATTAATAATAGCTGTTTAAATGTCTTTGCTCATTCCCTAATCTCTGCCATAGTTGGGTCTGTTTATGTTGACAGATTTTCCTCTTTGTGGATTACATGTTCCTTCTTCTTTGTATGTCTGATCCTTTTTTATTAGAGACCAGAATATTGTGAGCTTTACGTTTTTGATGGTTGATTATGCTGTCCTCCTTTAAACAGGGGTAGACTCTGTTATGGCAGACAGTTAAGCTGCTTATGGGTAAGTTTGATCTTTTCTAGGCTTGTTTTTAAGCTTTTTAAAGTGAGGTCTAAAAGAGCCTTTTCTCTGGGACTAATTTAGCCACAGTGTTAGGGCATACCCTTTCTAGGGCTTAGTGGAATTCCTCGTGTGTTTATTGAAGCCTCTTCACCCAGGAACTCAGGTGATTCCTGGCTCTATGAGAGCTCTGGGAATTATTTGGCTTACAGCTCTCTGGCAACTGTCCTTTCCTGGAAGTCGTTCACCGCCACCCCCATCTTGGTCTTGAGGAGCTTCACCCTATACCTGCACTGACTGTTATTCAGCCGAAGACTCAGGGAACCCCTGCACAGATTTCTGGAGCTCTTTCTCTTGGTAGTTCCTTCCTCTCTAGTCTGCTACCCTGCAAGTCAGCCTTTTTTTTGAAAGCTGCTTTGTCCTTCAGTGAGACCGCTAGGTTCTGGATCCCTATTCCCTCTATTGCTATCTGCAAACTGCATCCAAGCAGAATACCAGGGCAATCAAAAGTTTCACCCTGTTTGTTTCCCTCTCTCAGGGACCATAATCTTGTACTACCTGTCTTCCAGGGCCTGAAAATAATTACTTCATAAATTTTGTCCAGTTTCCTAGTGGTTTATGTTGGGAAAGAAATCTGGATCCAGTTATTCCCTCATGGCCTGAAGAAAAAGCCAGTGGTTAGATTCTGGATCTATTTTGAAGGTAGATTTGCTCATGGATCAGATACAGAGTATGAGATAAAGGAAAGAATCAAAAAGGACTCTAAGATTTTTGAACTGAACAACTGGAAGGATGGACTTGTCATTTACTGAGATAAGGAAAGATTTAATAGAACGAAGAAGAGGGTGGTTGGGAGGGAAAATAAAGAGCTCAGTTTTCAAAATATTTATTTTGAGATGTCTCTTGACTTCAAATTGGATGTCAGTCAGGCAGTTGGAACCGAGATGCAGATTTAGAATTTGTGAGTCTCTGGACCACTGGTTCTTAACCCTGTCTGCAGCAATATTAACATCACTTAAGGGGCTTCCCTGGTGGTCCAGTGGCTAAGAATCCAGGCTCCCAATTACAGGGGGCCTCAGGTTCCATCCCTAGTCAGGGAACTAGATCCTACATGCTGCAACAAAGAGTTTGCATTTTGCAACTAAAGATCCTGCATGCCACAAAGAAAGATTAAAGATCCCACATGCCGCAATTAAGACCTGGCATGGTCAAATAAATAAACATTTTTTTAAATCACTTAAGAAACTTCAAAAAAAGAAATCAGTATTCAGACCTGACCTTAGGCCAATTCAATCAGAATCACTGGGGATCAGGCCTGGGAACTGATACTTTTAAAAGTTCACCAGATGATTCCAATGTACAGGCAGGGATAAGAACCACTCTTCTATAGTATTATTTAAAGCCCTACCAAATATCAACAAGGACAGTGTTCTCAACCCTGGCTGCATATTAGAATTATCTGGGGAGGACCTCCCTGGTGGTACGATGGATAAGAATCCATCTGGGACATGGGTTCAATCCCTGGTCTGAGAAGATTCCACACGCCATGGAGCAACTAAGCCCATGGGCCACAACTGCTGAGCTCACGTGCTTCTAGAGCCCATACTCCGCAGCAAGGGAAGCCACCACAAGAAGAAGCCTGCATACTGCAACCACAAGGAACCCCTACTCGCAGGGGGTCGTAACCCCTACCCCTAACAACTAGAGAAAGTCCGAGTGCAGCAACAAAGACCCGGTGCAGACAAAAATAAACACATTTTTAAAAAATTACCTGGGGAATTTTTGAAAGTCTTGATACCCCTCCCCCCACCCCACCCTCCACCACCAATCTAACTGCATCATACTCCCCAGGGGTGGGACTTAGAAATTCATATTTTGTTAAATTCCTCGGGTAATTTCAATATACAGCCAAGATCCTACAGTGTGCTCGTTGATACCCAGAAGAGAAGTGATCTGAAGACAAAGCCTTAGTGGTCTCGAAGATAAAGGTGGGACTGAGCTAGAGGGAGAGGTCCCAGGCTTATCTCAGATGTCTGAACTGTGGCTGCCCACTCACATTTAGGAATTAGAATCAACTCTGACTGGTAGCTCAGTGGGCACAGGTGGGGCTTGTGGACTCAGGCTTCTCTTTAGGTCAGTGGGCAAGCAGGCAGTGTTATCTGTGTGGTGTTGCTCAGACCCATGTCTCCCCAGGGCTCTATGGGACAGTTCATCTTCCTCCCCTCCTTGGCTGTCGTCCTCTCTGAGCAGCACCCACCTTTGCCAGTCACCCTTCACTCCTGCTGGCCACCTTCCTAAAGTCTGTTGAAATTCCTCATCCACAGGAAATCTCTCTGCCCCTTTCAGTGTTTGAGCCTTAATATCCCTTTACTATCATTTTAAAAGATTCTTAGGAGGGAAAATAGATAAGATCAGGTGATGAGATGATCATTTTAAATCAGAAGTCTGCCATGTTTTTTTAAGTGTGAGGACCACTTTAAAAGCTAGAGATATTTTTACAGAACCCGTCTGACAGAAGTCACATATACTTCCAATATCTATTCATTAATAGGGAAATGGGCTTCCCTGGTGGTTCAGATGGTAAAGAATCTGCCTGCAAGGTGGGAGACCCAGGTTCGATCCCTGGGTTGGGAAGATCCCCTGGAGAAGGAAATGGCAGCCCACTCCAGTATTCTTGCCTGCAGGATTCCATGGACACTTGGCGGGCTACAGTCCATGTGGTAGCAAAGAGTCGGACACGATTGAGCGACTACACTTTCGATAGGGAAAATACATTCTGACACACAAAGCCCTCTGAACTAATTCAATACCACTTTTAAACGCATCTTTTCACCATCATAAAATCATTTGATATGTTTAGAAACCAATAGTACAAATGTAGGAGAAACTCATGACAGCTGAGCTGCCTTTGCAGTAACTGCAGTCATAGGCGTCCAAGCCAGGTGACTGGGCCCCGTGGCTCTAGGCCCTCTGAAGGCGTTGGAGGTTTTTGAATGAGGGGAGGGGCTGTTCCTGGAACCCTCAAGTGCTGCTAGCTTTACAGCTTTTCCCTGTCTGGTCTGGTCCAGAGTTCTCTCTTTCTCTTTCTGTCAGGTGGATTCCTCCCCACAATAGAGCACATAGAATAGGTGAGCTGGCCTCCTGAGCAAATTATTTCCCCGAGAAAACAAAAAGGAGCTTAGAGAAATTCGAAATTTCTGTTTGTCTTTTACTCATTCTCCCACCTTTTTCTTCTCCATCCTTCCTTATGCCCTATCTTTAGAAACTCTGTTCCTTGTTCTCTAATAGTACAACTGGTCAACATTTCAAAGCCCCATGCTAAGTGCTTTGCACACTTTATCTTACACAGTCCTCATCACCTGCTGTGGAAGTGGGTACCATTCATACCCTCACTTTTCAGATGAGGAAACCGAGGCAAAGAGAAGTTCAATGGCCTTCTCAGATGAAAGAGCCAGAGAGTGACAGAACTGAGATCCTAAGCCAGGTGGCCCTGCGGCTTCTGCCATTTCACCCACCTCCCACCCTACCCCCTGGACGGCAGAGTTGGTGCCCCTTGAATGATGAGGAATTTAGAGATATAAAGGATACTTAATAAATGACTGAATTGGGGAAAGACATCGACATGTCTCCAAGCCTCCCAAAGGACCTATCCTCTGCTGGCAGGCTCCCTGCTTTCCTCCAGGGAACCTCCTTTAGTTTCAGGGCTCTACAGACTGGGCCCAGTCCCTCCAACCCCGAGAAGGGTTAAGGTTCTCCTTGCTGCACCCTCAGCTCTGGCCAAACTAGACCAGATACTATGTACCTCATTACGTTACCTCATTATATTACCTCTGCCCAGAATACCTTCCCCCATCTATCCCCCTGTACTTCCCCCTAATCCATGCCATGCAACAGCCACTTCCTCTGCAGAGCCCATCCTGATAATGCAGGCTTCATGACCCTCTTTCTTAGCTTCTGCTTATGGTCATCTGACCACCCACCTCTGACCCATCATGGCCTTATCTGCTCACAGATGTGTGACTTCCTACCCTACCATGCTGTCAGACCCTGCCTTTAAAAAAATAATGACAAAATGAATCGTCTATAATTCATTAAAATAATATATGCCAATTAGAACTCCTGAAAAAATCCCCACATTTTCACCATAAAATAGAACCACTACAAGTCTTTTTTTTTTTTTTTTCTGGACAAAGATTTGGGATCCTAAAAAAAATTGGGGGTACTGCTTTTTATATACTTATATATATATAATGACTTCCCCAGTGGCTCAGCTGGTAAAGAACCAGCTTGCAAATTCAGGAGAGGTGGGTTTGATCCTTGGGTCAGGAAGATCCCCTGAAGAAGGAAATGGCAACCCACTCCAGTATTCTTGCCTGGGAAATCCGATGGACAGAGGAGTCTGGCAGGCTACAGTCCATGGGGTCTTTAAAAGTCAGACACAACTGAATGCATGCGTGCATATGATGTAGGAGTAAACTTTTCAAGCATTCCTGTTGCTGGACACATAGTTTTTCTTGGAGAGGATGTGCTATAGTTTTTCAGAAGCACAATTACATTCCCTCCTCCACAGCCTAGCCAGGGACCCTCAGGATGGCATTGCTGAAGACTGTGTGAGTAATTGGGTTGTCTGGTGGGTGGAAAGAAGGTGGGTTATGTTTGGTGCATGGTACATGTTAGCTGCAGGGGGGGCATTAAGAGGCTGGAAAATTACAGGGAACTCATGCCGAGCCCACGTCTGCCAGCAAAGGGCATTTAAAACAGATCCCAGGAAATTATAGTTTTTGCAATCTATGAGTTACTCAGACAGGAAAGTACACGGGAGTGATGTGTTTTAGTAAGAGCACAGAGAACAATGGGGCTAGCCATCTCTAGGGCCTGGGGAGGAAGGGTGTGAAAAAGAAAGGCTTTCCTAAGTGCTGCTATCAGTAAGCAAGCCCTGCCTTTAAGAGCTGATATAGAGATGCGGGGCTTCCCTGAGCTGTGTGGCCTTGAGGGACAGGCTGAGACCAGCTGAGAACTGATATGATGAGAATTCCTTTGGCCTATTTTATCCCCAGGATGCCATGTATATGTCGAGAGAGAGAGGTGGGGGGCTGAGGCAGCAAAGATGGGGTTCAGGCATATCTGTGTGTCCGACATCAGGGTCAAGGTCTGTCTCCTCTGAGATAGAGGAGTCAGTCTGAAAAAAAGAGGTAAAATTGGTGGTGTCACGAATGTTTCATGGCCTTTTGCTGCCACCTAAGAGCAGGCCCTGGGGACTCCACACCACATCTGGGGGAGCCTGCTCCCAGGAGACCCCTTTATGAAAAGGATCTGTGCCCTGCTCCCATCAGTGGCGCAAGAGCTATGAGAACTGAAGCTGGTGGATGGTGCTGCACTCCGTGGCAGAGGGATGGGAAATAGACTTTGAAAGAGGAAAACAAATATCATATATTAAGGCATATATATGGAATCTAGAAAAATAGTACTGATGAACCTATTTATGGGATAAGAATAGAGACACAGACATAGAATGTGGATTTGTGGACACATCAAGGGAAAGCAGAGAAGGCAAGGGCACCCACTCCAGTACTCTTGCCTGGAAAATCCCATGGACGGAGGAGCCTGGAAGGCTGCAAGTCCATGGGGTTGCTGAGGGTTGCACACGACTGAGTGACTTCCCTTTCACTTTTCACTTTCATGCATTGGAGAAGGACATGGCAACCCACTCCAGTGTTCTTGCCTGGAGAATCCCAGGGACAGGGGAGCCTGGTGTCGCACAGGATCGGACACGACTGAAGCGACTTAGCAGCAGCAGCAGCAAGGGGAAAGAGAGGGAGGGACACATTGAGAGGGTAGCATTAACAAATATACATTACCATGTATAAAATAGATAACTATTTTATATAGTCTCTGAGACTGGCTCTCAGAGAGAAATGTTAAAGTTCAGTTATGATGTCTGGGTGGGAAGTTGCTGGGGAAGTTCTGGGTGATCCTCCACCCTGCAGAAAAAAAAAAATAATAAAATAAAATAAAATAGATAACTATCAGGAAGTTGCTATACAACACAGGGAACCCGGCCTGCTGCTCTGTGACAACCTAGAGAGGTAGGGTGGGGGGTGGCTGAGAGAGAGGCTCAAGAGGGAGGGGCTATATATACACTTATGGCTGATTTGTGTTGTTGTACAGCAGGAATCAACACAACGCCGTAAAGCAGTTATCCTCCAGTTAGGAAAAGAAGTGTTGAACATTCTTCTCCAGATCCCCAGAACCACAGCAGCAGGGGAAGAGGAAAGACGAGCCATTCTGCACCTGAGCCCAGCTTCCAGAAGACCAGTCCAGGGGCAGTGTCCAGAATCTCCTGACCGTCCTTTCTCCCAAAGAGCCAGCAGGGCACACACCGGGGGGAATACACCCCATTGCCTTGTGGGGCATCTGTCCAGCCAGGGGGCAGCTGTACCCAGTGGGCCAGCTGAGCTTCCCACAGGTTTCTGCTCTGAAAGCCCCAGATGGTCACAAACCTACAAGGGGAGCCACCCACCATGGGGTCCCTGAGCCGAATTCTGACACCACCTCAACCACTTACTTGCCTTGGACCGTGCCTTTCTGAGCCTCAGACTGTGCATCTAAAAACTGGATAGTAGTCCCCCAATCATGGATGCTTGGGAAAAAGGAAGATAAATTCTGTGAAAATGACCTCTAAAACCATAAACCCACAGAAGCCTCATAAGGAAAATGACACAGTGCAGTGATAGGAGCTTAAAAAAAAAAAAAGAGGTTGTCATCTGTGCTCTGATGGAGGGGTTGTGACTATTCGTGGTGGTGATGAGGCCCTGGCAGATCTTCTTTTCATAATTCCAGGGACACCCTTGCTCAAGTAAAGTTCCCATCTCAAATAATTCCTTTAAAGAGCAAACATTCACATGTCATATAGACTTATCCACCAGAAAAAGTGTTTCTGTAGCCAGCACTGAAAACCCATCAGCTCCTCCCTGTCTTTTCTTACGTGTCCCTGTGGTGCCCTGGTTTCCTGTAAGCTTGGATCTTCTGCAGCAGCAGCAGCGTCCCTCTGACTTTGGTGCTCTCACCTTACACTCTCCCTGAGGAACTCAAGGATCCCAGTGCAGCAGCAGGTCTCAGTGGTCCCTGTTCTTGCAAATAAAACTGGAACCTGTGCAGTATGGCCAGGGGTCCAACTGAAACCTCCTGTAGGCTCCTGGCTGGCTGCAGGACCCCAGAAGAGCCCAGGGTTGCTGAGACCCTCTCCCAAGAGACCATCCCCTCAGGGCTGTCAGGAGAACGGGTGGTAAAGGCACTACAGTTTATGAAGAGAAAAAAATAAACGAACCCTTCTTATTCTGTTCATTGAGTACCTATTAAGTACCTGGTATTGTGTTGAATCTAAGTGAGGCTGGTGCAATGGATAACCCACCTGACTGCAGATCAAAAGATTCTAAGTGAGATTAGCATCACGACTTGCTTGCAAAGGCACCAGTCTTTGGTCTGGGCATGTTCTGGAGAGGTTGTGAGACGCAGTCTGCATCCTCACAATTCACATGGATGCCAGGTAGAATAGCTCTGGCCTGGGAGCCCAAGCCTGGTGTAGGGGTTAGGAGAGCCAGGCATCAGAGAGAGCCTGCAGGGAGGAGGCAGCTCAGAAGCGTGGGGCCTGAGTGTGTGGGCCCTGCTGGAGGGACCCAGTGGGCCTGACAGAGGCAGCTGTTCCCTTGGCTGCCCTCAGCTCCCCCAGGAGGTTATTGCTGTGGGTAGAAACAGTCCCTTGCCGTTAGCAGGATAAATATAAACACAGCCTCCCGATCAGGGCTCAGAAACTAAGCTTTGCATCTGAGCTCTCTGCAGCCTCAGCTACTGCAGAAAACAGAACAAGCTAGGGTGCAGCAATGCAGGGCTTCTGCAGCCCAGCAAATGGGCTGTTAGCTGGCTCGGGCTGCCCAAACAAAGTGTCACAGGCTGGGTGGCTTAAACAGCAAAATTACAATTCTTAGGCCAGAGCTCTAAGATCAAGGTCATCGGCAGAATTGGTTTGAGACCTCTCTCCTTGGCGTAGAGATAGCAGCCTTTCCACTGTGTCCTCACATGGGCTTCCTTTGGTGCGTGTCTGTGTCCTGATCTCCTTGTATAAGGACACCAGTCATACTGGATTGTTGTTGTTCAGTCCCTAAGTTGTGTCGGACTCCGTGACCCCTTGAACTGCAGCATGCCTGGCCTCTCTGTCCTCCACTATCTCCCGGTGTTTGCTCAAGTTCATGTCCATTGAGTCAGTGATGCTATCTAACCATCTCATCCTCTGCGTATTGGATTAGGGTCTATTTATATGACCTCATTTTACCTTATTTACCTCTCTAAAGGCCCTATCAACAAATACAGTCACATTCTGAGATACTGGAGCCTTCAACATATGAAATCTGGGGGAGATAAGAGGTCCTTGTGGCCATCACCCTGCCTGTAGACTAAAACATCTTAGGACCCTGCTGTGTGACAGATAGTTGGCCTGTATTTTAAACACCACCTTAGAGAAAGAGATCCCATGTATTTGGTGGGGTTACCCTAGTGATTCAGCTGGTAAAGAATCCACCTGCAATGCGGGAGACCTGAGTTCAATCCTTGGGTTGGGAAGATCCCCTGGAGAAGGGAAAGGCTACACACTCCAGTATTCTGGCCTGGAGAATTCCAAGGACCCTTTAGTCTATGGGGTCGCAAATAGTCCGACACGACTGAGCGATTTTCACTTTCACTTTTCACTGTGACTCAGACACTTCTGGAAATTGCTGTTGCTTATTATATATGCCTAAAAGCCAGCTTAAAATTCCACAAAGGACTTGAACAAATTTGAGTGATAAAACTAGAATAAGCTGAACTGCACTCTTTAAGAGGGCAGCACTGTGTCCTAGCATGGTGCTTGCTCACAGGTGCTCAGCAGATCTTGTGGACAGGAAGAAGGGGACAGGTGGGTGGGCAGGAAGGGAACTAAAAATAATTAAGAACTGATGAGAGATGTACCACATGCTAGAGCCCTGCAGCAACTGAGCACTGTGCTGGCTCTATCAAGAGGCAAATGGAGCTCAGGGTTCACTAAAAGGGAGCAAGTGGACGAGTGCCCCTAGGAAGCCAAACTTTAGATCCTGAATTCAAGGAGAAATGAATCTCACAAGTCTTTAAATAAGGGACATGGGCAATGATATTTTTTTCTGTGGTTTTGCAAAAGATACAGACATGGTCTTCAGAAAGATATTTCCACCATCCCTTCCTAAAGGCATGAGGCAAAACATTAAATAACAGTGAATGCATTTCTGTGGGGAGTGGGATACTGTGGTCCATGGTGGCTATTTTCTGATGACCTGACTTAATATAGAAATGGCATTTGGAGTTCCCACAAGGAGCGTAAAGTTCCCATCACTTTACATTCCTGCCATCAATGCACAGAGTTCCACAAGAGGGGACTTACTGTGTTAGGTCTCTGGACTATCATTCAAGCCCCTAATGGGGTAATTGTACCCTCCCACATCCCAGGCCAGACACTGAGCCCTTTGGCACAGCAAGTACCTCATGGTTGGCACAGGGTACGCACTTCATGATTTTATAAAAGTGAGTGACCAGGTGAGTGCACGCGTGAGGGACTGCTGAGTGTTTGTGGTCTGAGTGTCTGTGCCCACCCACCCCCGAATTTGTATGTTAAAACCTAACCCCCAGGGTATTGTTATTAGGAGGTGGGGACTTTGGGAACTGATCAGCTCTTGAGGGCAGGGCCCTTATGACCGGGATTAGTACTCTTATAAAAGAAGCCCAAGAGAGCTCCCTGGCCCCTTCTACCATGTAAGGACACAGCGAAACTCTGCTGTCAGTGAACTAGGAAGAGGGCTCTCACCAGACCTGAACCTGCCAGTGACCTGATCTTGGACTTCCAGCCTCCAGAACTGTCAGATATTAGTATCTGTGTTTATAAGCCATCTGCTCTGTGGAGTTGTGTTATAGAAGCCCAAGTGAACCAAGATAGGGAGTAAATGCCTTAGAAGCAAAATCCAACAACTAACATGCAGTTGTGAAAATTTAGGTCCATCATTCGTGCGTTCTCCTAGACAGAGGCCTGCCCAGCTCAGCCTTCTCCCTTCTTGGCCCTCTGCAGGGGGTGTAACCTTAATAATGAGCATACTTACTGAGTGTTCACTCTGTGCCAAGCACTCTGCTGCCCGTGGGAGCCACCCCATGCAATCCCTGTGGCTGTCCTGTGAGGTAATACTGTCTCCATTCCATAGATGAGGACATGGACACATGGCCAGGAGCTCTGAGTGGGCACTGGGCACTAAGTACAGCCCAGATCTCTGACTCCAAGGCCAGGGATTTAAACCACTGTGCTTGGATACCCTAGCAATTGACTCAGCCTCCCTGTCTTAGTCCGTTCAGGCTGCTATAACAAATATGCCACCGACAAAGCAGTTTAAAAAGTATTTCTTTCTCACAGTTCTGGAGGCTGGCAAGTCTAAAGTCAAGGTGCTGGCAGATTCGATGTCTGGTGAGGGGCCAATTCCTAGCTTCCAGATGGCTGCCTTCTCTCTGTGTCTTCACATGGCAGAAAGAGAGATAAAGAGAGATCTTGGGACCCCTCTTACAAGGGCACTTATCCCATGCATGAGGGCTCCACCCTCATCTGATCACCTTTCAAAGGCCCCACCTCCTAGTGAAAGTAAAGTCGTTCAGTCGTGTCCGACTCTTTGCAGTCCTACGGACTGTAGCCTACCAGGCTCCTCCATCCATGGAATTTTCCAGGCAAGAGTACTGGAGTGGGTTGCCATTTCCTTCTCCAGGGGATCTTCCTGACCCAGGGATCAAACCCGGGTCTCCTGTATTGCAGGCAGACGCTTTACCCTCTAAGCCACCAGGGAAGTCCACCTGCTAGTACTGTCACATTAGAGGTTAAGATTTCAATCTATGAAATCTGGTGGGTGGAAACCAACATTCAGTCCATAGCACTCCCTGAGGTAAGTAAGTGAAGTGCTTGTTTTGACCTTGACCTTGGCCTTCCCAGGTGTGGGTGTCCCAGCTTTTCTCATATGCTGCTTCAAAGGCCTTCATTCATTCTTCCCTCTTCAGCACCTCGGCAGCCCCTTGCAGTTTGGCATTCATGAGGTTGTCTCCCTCCCCTCACATGTATAGCCAGCTTCCTCCCAGTTGCCAAAGCCCAGGGGAGCTGTTGGGAAGTTTCTGAGCATCCCCTCGTTCCTGCTTCCTCCTCTAGTTTCCATGCCTTCTGCCAAGTCTGTGGCTTCTCTTTGGCCTCTGTTCTTTGCTCCCTTTGGGCTACTGTCGTGCTCTGGGCAACCCCACCTCTTTGATACCTCTGAACTGGACTCTCTGACCTGCTGCTTCAGACGGCCTCATCACAGCAACCAGAGAGACTGGCCTTTTCTTTTATAACTGTTACGTAAAATTTTTAGTAGGTAAACATTGATAGAGCATATATTAACACTGTACTCAAAATATAAACTGACATGCCCTCAAATATTTCCCTTGTTATAACTGAAAGATTATAGGCTTGAGAGATGGGGTTGAGAGACCGGAGACAGGCTCAGACTCGAGGGAGTCACATGCCATTTATGTCACATTATCTCTCATGGATTCAATTTCCTCATCTATAAAATGAGACAATGATGACATTCTTTCCTGGGTTATCGTGATGACCAAATGAGATAAGACATAAAAATTTGCTCTATACACTGTCCAGAGATATTAAAAAATGTTGATGGTTATTCTTATCATCTTAATACCTTCTAAAATGGCAGGAGGTTCTGCTCATAGAGAAAAAAAATTATATTCAGCATCTCAGATGTCCCTTGGAATCTAGTTGAATATTTATTGCATTTCTTCCTCTTTTTATAAAACCACTTGTTTACCTCTTTTTCCCTCATGTTAAAGTCAGATGAGGGACTTCCCTGGTGGTCCAGTGGCTAAGACTCCATGCTCCCCACGCAGGGGGCCCAGATTTGATCCCTGGTCAGGGAACTAGATCCCACATGACACAACTAAGCATTTTGCATGCTGCGATTAAGACCCAGTATAGCCAACTAAATGAATATTAAAAAAAAATAATAATAATAATAAAATGAGAGTGATAGGTTTTTTTTTTCATATTCTGGGGCATTTATGTAATTGAAACTTTGTCCAGAGAGTGTCCATAAGAGATTTGATGACCAATCTCTTTGTCCTGTGTTTCCTTTATTTTTCCCTCTTCCTTTCTCCCCTACCCCCACCTCCTTGCCTCTGGCTGTTGATTGGCCTGGAACACCCTTACCGGAGATGTCACCTCCTTCCAGTTTTTCATTAGCTGTTACTTCCTCAATAAGGCCTGTGCTGAACTACCCCACTTAATACCACAAACCGCCTCCTCCCTCCCCCAGGCTCTCTCCACCCACTCAGCCAACTCTTTTCTTCTTCTTCTTCTTCTTTCCATAACACTGCCACTTTCTAGTATACCATGCAGTTTACTTACACAATATGCTCACGGTTTATTATCCATATTCCATGCTGAAATGTAAACCTTGTGAGGACAGGGTGCTTTGTCTGTCTGGATCACTTATAAAGCCCAAGGGCCTGATAGATAATGGGCCCTCGGTCACTATTTGTTGGCTGAATGAAAGCCTCCTTCACGGGCTCCTCTTCAGCCCCTTCTCCAGGGGCCCCCATTCTCATACTGTACATGCTTCCTGGGAAGTCTTATCCACATGACCCTTGAACAGATGTTCCAACCCAGACCTCCAAGACTGTCTCCCATTGCCTCCCCCTGCTTGGGGAACGCATCTTTGTTGCTTCTCTAGGAAGCCCACTCAGCTCTTTTCTTTTGTTTCCTGGCATCCCATGATGTCTCCCGTGTTGTTATTTTTATAAGGTATCATGGTTATTCTCTTAAAAACGTGGGTCTAATTCATTTTTTTAAATAATTAAAAAAAACCAATGCTTATTGGGAAAAAAGTTATGGTTTCAAAAGTAGCCATACTTTTGAACCACTTTTGTATCACAAGGAAATGTGAAATATTTATAACAGCAATGCAGGAGACGGGTTGAGAAGATTCCCTGGAGAAGGAAATGGCAACCTATTCCAGTATGCTTGCCTGGGAAATCCCATGGACAGAGGGGCCTTGTGGGCTATAGTCCACAGGGTCACAAGAGTCAGACACAACTTAGGGACTAAACCACCATTACAGAAGAAAATGGAAATAAAAATCACCCATATTTTCACAATCTAGATGTATGTTTCACCTACGGAATTAAATACACGTGCGGGCATACATGCATACACATATATAGCCAATATATTGGGAAACTTGGAAGGAATTAATTAAAGAAATAGCGTCTATGGAACACTTAGAGCAGAACTATTTTGAGAAAGACAAAGGCAACCTCTGAGAGTCAGGAGCCAACCTGGAACTCACAGTTCAGTAACACGGTGTGGGGATGGGGTTTGGACCTTGACCAAGCACTTTCCCAGGACATCTACAGCAGCCAAGGCCACCTTGTGGCCAAGGTGGAGAGAGATTAAAAATGAGACCACTCACCAACATCATGTCTGAACACAGACCAAATAGCAACATCATCCAAACCACAGAAATGACCAAACACCCCCATCAGGTTAACATGAGCAACTGCTACTTCTTTATCAATCACAGCTTTGGCTTTCCTCCATTATTCCCCCCCTTCTAGGTAACAATTATCAAGATACTCAAGCCTAGACTTATCCTCTGTTTCCTGCTTTGGTGGCTTCTAGTTCAGAGCAAAGCCCTGCTTTCTCGAGTCCTCCCCTAGTCACCTGACTCAAGGCCAAATCCTAAATGAGTACCCCAGATCCCCATGACAGACAGTCTCTTTTGTTACTACGAGTCAATAGATTCCATTTTGTTGAGCTGCAGGTGTGTTCCTGGTGACCTTTGGCAGCAGGGTATGGGCAATATTGTACATCTGAGTATTCTTCCCCACCCCCATACCTGGCACATGGCAGGTCTCAAAAACATGTTAGGTAGATTAACTAAAATGAAGATTGAAACCACATTTCTGGTACAGAACCTACTGGTGGTCACCAGACAAACTGCAGTTTCTGCCCCTGCATTATGAAGGATCAGAAGAAACCTAAGACATGGGCCACGTCCTCATTGGCAAGGCAACACAGAAACATACAAGATGAAATGATATTCCAGGACCATAGTCAATAGTACAGAGGCCATTAGCACATAATTAAATGCCTGATGAGAGCGAAGTGCTGCCAGGTGATGAATGGGATTCAGGTAGGTGAACAGAAAAGGAAAGTAGTCATTGCAGACTTTCAGAGATCGGAACCAGTGGGCACACAGGCACGAAGCAGGGAGTGTTCATGGTATGCTTGCTAGACACTAGCTTCTTTCAAGCTGGGATTCTGCCCTCCTTGCTCACCTCATATCCCCATGATGTGGTGTCCATTAAGAAGCAGGATTTTAGTAATTACCTGGTAAATGAAAATGTGTGTGCATGGATCAGTGAGGGGACCTATGCCCCTGAAGAAGAAGGTTCAAAGAGAGATGATGCTAGAAAAGTTAATCGGGGCCTTGAATCTAAGTCTAAGAAATTCTGGATCTTCCTATCACTTGGGAGTTCATTGCAATGTAAGCAGAAGAGAGATCTGGGCAGAGCTGTGCTTCAGTGCATTGGGTCTGGGACAAAGTTCAGAATGGACAGGAACAGAATATTTCCAAAAAACCAGAAGTCTGGTCCCAAGTCATCAGGGCCTCTCTGTGCAAATGGGGCGAGGGGGTTAACACAAGGTGATGAGGAAGGAAAGTGGGATTTGGAGTTGGTGGGCCTGAGCTGGAATTTCTGTGACCTTCAGCAAGGTCCTCAACACCCCTGTGCCCCAGCCCCTGTCTCTCGTTGCTTGGGATCTGGTACGGATTCATGCCATAGGCCCAGGGCAGGCATTTTGGCCACAGCCAGTCCTCCTGCATGGTATGATTGTTTGCATGTTTCAAAGCAAACTCACAGCCACAATCTCCGAACCAAAGGCTGAGTCAGGCCTCAAGAGGCAGAATGGAAAGAGTTGTGAATGTGGGGCTTGAGGCCTGAGTGCTGGGGGTGTTCTTTCAGGCACTATTTTACTTCTCTGAGCCCTGGTTTCCACACTTGAATAATGACCAGAAGTCACACACTCCCCCGCCACACCCAGGAGCTGCTCTGGGGACGTATCTGTGATAGCACCAGCAGAGTGCGGGGCATAGCATAGGCTCCAGACATCCATCGCTCCACCCTGCCTTCCCGTGAGCCAGGGATCAACCTCCCTTCCCTGCAGGGCAGCCGAGAGCTGAATGTGCAGCGGGGATGGCTCCCCCCCATCTGGAGAAGGATGCGCCTCTCCCTACTGAGCCTCAGTGCAGGGGCCACAGGTTTGGGCCCTCCTGACCCAGCCAGGCCCTAACAGACGTTCACATTGGTCTACCAGCCTGAGGCAAGGGGCCATGTCAGCAGGCCAGCGCGGCATACCCACGGTTCCCCGGGGACCCGCTCCACTGTACACGGCAGCTGGACCTGGCTGCAGCTTCAAGTGCAGTTTGCTTTTCTCGTGGTTTCTTGGCTTGTTTTCTCCTCTGGGGCAGCCACGCAGGCCGCCTCCTGTGAGGAGAGGTGTTGGGAGGTGGCCAGGTTTGGGGACCAGAGTTAGCGAGATGGACTCAGAGCCCCGAGAAGCAGCCCCTTCCCCATGTCTCCCCTGGGTGCAGAGACCCCCCTCAAATGTGGCTCTGGGCTGCATGGGTGGGGAGGAGGACATGCTTCTCCAGATGAATAAAAACTGAATTAACTGAGAGGAACTGGAACTGTGCGCGTGAGAGGACAGTTTGACAGAACTACCACAGGTTCCCTTTAAAAAAGAATCTGCACCTCTCTCATCTAGGA
The DNA here is from genome assembly GCF_032452875.1 of Bos javanicus. Taxonomy (NCBI): domain Eukaryota; kingdom Metazoa; phylum Chordata; class Mammalia; order Artiodactyla; family Bovidae; genus Bos; species Bos javanicus. The sequence continues at coordinate 29,815,217 of NC_083878.1, read as the reverse complement.
TTGGCGGTGAAGTGTGATTCAGTTGACGGTGTATGGACACTTCTGGGTGGAGGGACCTGCCTTCTCCCCACAGCGGGTCTACCCGCCCTTCTGGGGGGTGACCTGTGCCTCACCACAGCCCTGAGTGGGGACCCTGAGGTTCGGGGGGGTAAGGCCGGGGCTGCGTGGGCTTCAGGGCTTTCCTCACCTCACTGCCCCACCTCCGGCTGTTGTTAGCCAGACTTTTGTTGCATCAGGGGCTGTTCCTGCATTCCCTGGCCTTGGAGTCAGTCTTCTGCAGTTCTGGGCTAAGGCTAAATTCTGGGCTCTGCTCTTTTTGTGGTGGGCAGGAGGGGTGGTGAGCTCATCCCTGGAAAGGATTAGTCATCAGAGAGACAGGGACAGATCTAGGGGGGCAGGACAGAGGACGGGCTCTATGTAAATGAGTCATCTTCCCTGCAGCTCTGAGGCCCCAGCTTGACAGCTGCTCCCCAGGAGAGGTTGTTAAGCGGGAGCGTCCCGGAGGCAGGCGTAGTTAACCGGCTTTTAATAACTCATTTTGCTGAATGATTTTTGGTGAGGAGAGAAAAACCTTAATCCCACAGATGAAGCGCATGGTGGGGGCAGGTTCAATTAGCCCCACGGGCAAGAGAAACAGCACTGAGTTTCAAAGCCGACTCTTGGGGTCACGTGTCCATCACTCCCAGATTACCGAAACTTTTCTAATGTTAAAAATCCATGGCCTGCAGCCTGTGGGGTTCAGCCTACTTTTTTTAAGCCCCAGACCCTCTCAGGCATCCCCACACACACCCTGCTTTCAGCAAAGGTCATCCCAAAGGCCCCCGAAGGACAAGCAAAAGCGAACAGGAGAGTGAGAGAGGGCCCGCTTTCTCCACGGGACTTGTGTTCTGTGTTGCCTCTGTGTCCTGAGTCAGGGAGCTTCTTAGGTGGTGCTAGTGGTAAAGAACCTGCCTGCCAATGCAGGAGACGTAAGACATGGGGGTTCAATCCCTGGATCGGGAAGATCCTCTGGAGAAGGGCATGGCAACCCACTCCAGTATTCTTGCCTGGGGAAATCCGAGGGACAGAGGAGTCTGGCGTGGTCCATGGGGTAGCAGAGTCAGATACAACTGAGCAGCTCAGCACATGCACACAGGGAGCTTCTAGCACGAGGCCAGCCCCACACTCCGCTGCGGTGCCAAGCCCTCACCAGCACTGAGCCCTCAGGGGCTTCTAAACCAGCTTCCATCTGGTTTACAATTTAGACAAATCCTCAAGTACCAGTGGGCTTCCCCGGTGGCTCAACTGGTGAAGAACCCATCTGCCAGTACAGAAGACACAAGAGACACAGGGTCGATCCCTGGGTTGGGAAGATCCCCTGGAGGATGAAATGGTAACTCACTTCAGTATTCTTGCCTGGGAAATACCACGGGCAGAGGAACCTGGCGGGCGACAGTCCATGAGGTGGCAAAGAGTCAGACATGGCTGAGCACGCACGCACATGCACACAAGTGCCAGCAAATGTCGCTCCCAGAGTGTCCGCTTTTCCACCACAGGCCCACTTTCCAGGATCAAGCCCTTCCCCCCACTAACACACTTGATTTCAGGATTGGAAAAAGTGGTGCCTCCCCGCCAGCATGGGGACCAGAGCCTGAAGCTAGCCCAGAGGGGATGTTGCCACTCACCCGGGATGGCTGAGGACACGGAGGCCTGGTGAAGTGAAGGGACAGCAAGTTAGTGGTGGAGTCGTCTTGGGTGTGTGTACGGGGGCTTTTCCTTGCCGCTGAAATGCCTAGTCGTACTTCACCCGGGCCCTGCTCCACCTGCAGCTCTTCAGCTGTGATGTGAGGGCCAGCCTCGCCTGTGTGTTTCCCAGTTAAGCTTGCAGCTTCTTGAGCGCCTGCCACGTTCTAGGCGCCGTGGGAGGCACGAGGGAACCACCTCCTCATCCACTCTTCACAGCAACCTCACGAGGTAGGCAGTCATCAGGCGATTTTTAGAGGGAGAATAACGTGTCCCCGTCGGCCCATTAGCAAGTGGAGGTGCCAGAGCTTGACGCCACAGCCCCTGCCCTCAGCTCTCCAAGAAAGCCGATGTTGGCCCTTCCTAAGCCTGCAGGAAGGGAGGCTCACTGAACTTGATGTTTCCAGAGTTTGTGGGTTTCTACTGTACACACACCCAAGACGACTCCACCACTAACTTGCTGTCCCTTCACCTCACGGGGCCACCGTGTCCTCAGCTGTCCCAAGTGAGTGTCAACATCCGCTCTGGGCTGGCTTCAGGCTCTGGTTCCTGCGCTGGGGGGAGGTACCACCTTCTCCAAAGCTGAAATCGAGTGTGTCAGAGTTTGTGAGTTTCTGTTGTACAAGGCCAGACATGTTGCTGGATGCCATGCCCAGATGACAGAGAAGCTTCTAGAGGTGTCAGGTGACACTGTCACTGCCACAGAGCTCCCGCAGGTTCAGCCTGAGTACAAAGTGGACAGGAGGGTCCCCAGCCTTGCCCTCCCCCTTCTGCCTCAGGTTCACCCACTCCATCAGCAAGAGTTCCTGAACGCTGTCCGTGGGCCGGACAGCAAGCTGCACATGGGAGCCAGCCAGGCTGGACCCAGCCGCTTACTCTGGCCCCATGCACACCGCTCTCCCAGCAGGGCACACCAGGTCTCTAACTTCCTCCTTCTCGAAGTCCCATCCACACTTCAAGACTAAACATGAATACCTCTTCCTCCATAAGACTCTCTCAGTCGCTGCAGAATACCAGCCCTGCTTCTGACCTAAGCTGCTCTGGAGACTATTTTAAATTTCCCAGGCGATTCCACTTTGAAGCCAGAGTTAAGAACTGCTGCTCTAACCAAAAGCAGCCTACGTCTCTTTTGTCTGAACTCTCCTGCGTTTGACTCTTAGTGCATCACAAACTCCTTCCTCTGGTTTCACACTGGGCTCTGTCACTTGCTTGCTCTGTGATCTGTGCAAGTTATTTAACCTAAGTGCCTTTATTAAGTGTGACTCAGTTTACTAATCTCACAAATGGGAATGAAAATAATTCCCACTGTAGTTCATCAAATCTAAGACACCAGCAATTATAGATGCACCAATAATGTATACTATTAAGAATTTTGAATGCTGCCAAATAAACTAAGTCATCAATTGTAAGGTGCATCCTGATTTCAAGGTGTTAAAACTTGAGGAAAATAGCTATGCCTTAGGATGAATGACACCCAGTGCCTCACTGAATTGTGAGAATGGATGCATTGATTTACATGAAGCTTTGGCACAGTGCTTAGAAAGAGTAAGGGCTCAATACATATCAGCTATTATGTGATAATATAATTATCACATATCCCATGTTTCCACTCCTCACTAAATGCTTTAATAACTTCTTCCAGCCTTCCTTTCATTCTCAGCCCTCCCAGAAGGTTTGGCCAGGCTGCTCGGCTATCCTCCTCAGGAGAGGGACTTGGAGAAGGATGACATGGGCAGCCTCGAGGTTCCAGACCTGGGGCTTGCTGCTGCTACTGCTGCTAAGTCGCTTCAGTCATGTCCGACTCTGTGCAACCCCATAGACAGCAGCCCACCAGGCTCCCCAATCTCTGGGATTCTCCAGGCAAGAATACTGGAGTGGGTTGCCATTTCCTTCTCCAATGCATGAAAGTGAAAAGTGAAAGTCAAGTCGCTCAGTCATGTCCGACTCTTTGCGACCCCATGGACTACAGCCTACCAGGCTCCTCCATCCATGGGATTTTCCAGGCAAGGGTACTGGAGTGGGGTACCATTGCCTTCTCCGAGACCTGGGGCTTATGTGAATCTTAAGTCTCACCTCTCAAGTGTCCAGCCCGCCTCCACAGAGTGTGGCCATGTGCTTCCTACCTTCTGCCCAAGTCAGTGTCAGCTCCAACCACAGAGCAGCCTGAAGGCTGCCCCAGTCTCTGCCCCACAGCCCATCCCACATCTCCCACTGTTTCCTGTTTGGAGAGGGAGAGGTGCTGGAAGACCCGGCTGCTGGCCTGGCCTTGGGCAAGGCCCAGCTCTGTGTGAGCTTTAGGCCCCTTGAGTGTTAAAGTGAGCCTGTTACCCCTCCTCCAGCATTCAGGAAGGATCCCAGGAGAGGGGGATGTTGGAAGATGCTTCCCAGAGGAGTGTGCCCAGCAGACAAGTAGGCCATGGGTAGGGCTGCCAGATTTAGCAGATAAAAATACAGAACTCCCAGTTAAATATGAATTTCAGAAACACAACGAATCTTTTTTTTTTTTTTAGTGTAAATATGGCCCATGCAATGTTTGGGATGTTCTTACACTAAAAAGTTCATTTGTTTATCTGAAATTCATGTTTATCTGGGAGTCCTAATGGGTCTTTTCCCCTCCTCTGCCCATTGATCCCCTGACCTCAGCTTTCTCACTCTCCCTGATATTTAACTCTCATCCTGGAGAGGTTCTTGAAATTTTTATTTTCAGTTATTCAATAACAAGTAACTATCAGTGCCTAATTTATACATGATTCCCTTGTCCACTGTGGAGAATAGAAAGAAGACTTCATAAGCGCTTATTAATGTGCTAGGCAAGGGCTTCTGCAGTGGCTCAGCAGTAAAGAATCTGCCTACAATGCAGGAGACACTGGTTCGATCTCTCAGTCGGGAGGATCCCTTGGAAGAGGGCATGGCAACTGACTCCGGTATTCTTGCCTGGAGAATCCCATGGACAGAGGACCCTGGCGGGTTTCAGTCCACGGGGTTGCAAAGAGTCAGACACAACTGAAACGGCTGAGCACAGCACAGCACAGTGTGCTAGCCGGGCACTATCCTAAGTGTTTTAGATGTACTGACTCAGTTTAGTACAAAAATGCAAGTATTATCATCTCCACTTTACAGATGAGAAAATGGAGGCACAGAAACATTAATTTGCTCAAGGACAAATCCTAGTGGAGCTAGGATTCAAACCTGAGAAGCCTATATAATCTATAATTCCGAATTGCCGATATAAGGGTCCCTACTCCCAAGGGGTTCCCAAACTCATGGGGCCGTTTGACTGGACAGTTCATTAGGGCTTTCAGGATAACGTGACTCAGGCTCCTGCAGTGTCAGCTTCATCTAAGCTGGCTCCTCATGGCCACAGATGGCCACCAGCCACTTCTGGGGCCGCCTCCTCCTCCTTCCATACCCAGGGCAGCACTCTTAAAGGTGAGAAGCATTTGACCCAGAAACTGTCAGAGAAACTCTCCTCTCATCTGATTGGTCACATCCCTGAGCCCAACCCTGTAGCCATGAAAATGCCCCACACTGACTGGCTTAGGCCCATCCATCCTCCAACCAGTTATAGTAAGGGACTGGATTTTCCAGATTGGACTAGACTAATGGAGCCCACGGGAGAAGGCAATGGCACCCCACTCCAGTATCTTGCCTGGAAAATCCCATGGACAGAGGAGCCTGGTAGGCTGCAGTCCATGGGGTCGCTAAGAGTTGGACACGACTGAGCGACTTCACTTTCACTTTTCACTTTCATGCATTGGAGGAGGAAATGGCAGCCCACTCCAGTGTTCTTGCCTAGAGAATCCCAGGGACGGCGGGGCCTGGTGGGCTGCCGTCTCAGGGGTCGCACAGAGTCGGACATGACTGAAGCGACTTAGCAGCAGCAGCAGCAATGGAGCCCACCCCTGGCTGTTGGGTCAGTTCTTTGGCTGCTATACTTAGGGGTGGGGGGTGGGGTGATGGTTAAAGGAGATAGCTGCAGTGTCCACAACAAGGGTTTTATGTTACTTGAAATTTAAACCAACAAATCATTATGATGTATATTTTAAATATCTTACAGGTTTATATGTCAACTACAACTCAATAAAGCTGAAAAAAAAAAAGGTTTAGGGAATTTAAACCAAAATATTTGAAATTGGGCCAATTCCAACCAGTAGGGTCATCAACGATAGAGTATTATATTGTTTCTTAAAGGAAGCGCTTTAGCCCATTCACATTAGAATCATCAGGGGACAATTTGTTAAAATGCAGAGTCCTGGGCCATTCTAAATAAGTCTCTGGAGTGGGACCCGCCTTGGAATCTGCATTTTAATCATGCGTCCCAGTTGCTTGGATTCGCTGTGGCTTACACCTGTTGTCCTGGGGTAATTATTTGCTGTCAAGTATCTCAGATTAGATTATAAATTATATTTCCCCTCCACCAGATGACACTGCAGAGCTAGTGGGAAAAGTTGCCCCAGATGATGAACCCAAATGTCCCATTTGGCGCAGTGAAAAAGGTCAGCACAGTCAGTTCAGCCGCTCACAAACAGTAACTTGCTGAGTATATCGCTCAGCCCATGCCCTTGCCTGCACTGTTGCGGTTGATGATGCGTCCCTCTCAGGATGGTTGAGGGGACCGGGTGAGAGGACATGTCCAGTGCCCAGCACAGAGGCTGCACCCAGGGCCTGAGACAGATCAGTGCTGGCCTCCCCATCTCACTTCCAGGCTCTCAGAGCTGAACTCCAGAGGCCCTGTCACTGGGGCCCCATTTGCGAAGGCGGCACCAGACAGACTGTGGGAATGAGCTTCACAGCTTTTGTCAAAGTGGCATAATAAAGCCCCCAAGTGTCTGCTCTCTGCAAACGGGGATGGCAGATCAATTGTGGCATAAACAAAACAGCAGGCTTGGTGCGAACCCGGGGACAGATTCCGCCTCTGCAGAGTGTGAGTGGGGGAAGGGGGAATTCTCTGGGTGGTTGGGTTTGCCTTTTCTCTGGCTGAAGCTTCAAGGTCCTTCTCCAGAGCCAGCCTGGCTCCCCACAGATTGCCAAGAGTGTGGGGGGACTGTTCTTCCATCGTGGGAACATCTGGCTAGGCAGCAGCACCAGGCATGACCCTACCGCCCTCAGCACCCCCAGAACTCTGAGCCTCTAGGTGCTGATGGGGAAGGAGGGTGGACCGTGCCCCCTCCACCCTGCCTCTGGAGCTGAGCTGACGGTGGGTCTGCAGGAAAGCAAAGGGAGGTGAAGTGGGCATGGGGGCCAGACCTCAGGAAAAGGCCAGTGAGAGGGACCCTGGCGTTGGGTGTCCTCTGTGATGTCAGGGAACCTCCTACCTGCCTGTCCTCTTCATTTTCGGCAGAAAGTGCCATAGCCAGCCATGCATTTGGCGTCATTTGGGGCCTGGAGTCATAGCCACGAGGAGACCTCAGGCCCAGGTCTGGCCCAGCCCCTGAGTGGAGGCAGCAGGGAAAAGCTCTGCCCCTGTCCAGGGGTGAGCCGCTGACAGCAGAGGGTCAAGTGGGGAGCTGTGTAAAACCTCTAAGAAGGCAGCCTAGGTCATCTGTGAGGGTGTCTGTCTGGTTTTCCACCAAAGCCCTGAGCCTAGCACAAGGCCTGCCAATCAGGTCCTCAGTGTTTGCTGGAAAAGGAATGAGCCGGTAGGGGTTGGCCCTATGGCTGCACCACAACACCCACTGTTAGGACAGGCATACCTTTTCATGGAGCCCATATGGGTCTTTGGTGATCCCCCCAAACACAGGCACCACCACCCTGTGCCTTTACTTGAGTGGGTGGTGCTTCCTATGACTACACTGCATGCTCACCTGTCCTCTGCCCCTCAGGCCCCCATGATCCAGCAGGCAGCCCTCCTGGGCAGTCTCTTCAGATTTGGCTGCAGAGTTCACTTGACCCCTGTCACTCTCCCCCGTCCCTGGCACAGGATGCCCTAGGAGACTGCCAGGGCAGCAGACTGCTCCCACTAGTGCCCCCTTCCTGCCCCTGCCTGTGTGAGCTACACCAGTCAACCTTCGGCCCAGGGAACTGTCCGGCACAGGGTTAGATTCCAGGAGACACCTCTGACTCTCCCAGAACCCTCACCATGCTCTGCTCCAGTGCTCCAGGGTGAGTGGACAAGTGTCTGCAGTTCAGCCAGCATCCACCAGGAAACAAGCTGCCAGGCTGCCCCTGCTGTAGCCTGATATTCTCCTGACCAATCCTCCCCCCACCATCTCTTGACTTGGGGATGCCACAGCACCCTGCTATTTCAAGGTCATCTCCCATTATCCCTGGGTACTTTCTAGTCTTTCTGTATAGCCTGGAAGTGGGTGGTGAGGGTTACTGGTCACCCTATTTTGCTGACTTAATAGATAAAAGGTAGATGTATTTAAAACTTCTCTTTATGGGTTTCCCTGGTGGTTCAGTGGCTAAGACTCCAAGCTCCTGATGCAGGGGGCCCGGGTTTGATCCCTGGTCTGGGAACTAGATCCTGCATGTCACAACTTGGACTCAGCACAGCCAAATAAATAAATATTTAAAACTTCTCTTTAGAATGAGGGCTAATGTATTACATGCCACGCTAAACTTTTAGCTGAAAATTCTAAACAACAGGAAAATCCCATTCAGTATTCTCTTAGGCATAGTATTAATATTCCAGGCTCAGCATTTTTCATTTCTTTAGGAATTTAGCCAAGTGATTCCCCCAACCAGAGGGGTTGTTTTCCCTTCCTGAGTAGCAGCAGTGTTGTGTATGATGGTTTCAGCACCAAGCGAGAAGCCAGGACACAAGTATGGCATCTGTCCCATAGGAGTAGGTCATGTTCCCTCAACCCCTGCTCCCTCATCTATACAGTGACAGGTAGAGCAGAATTAAGGTCCCTCATAGTTCCTAATTGTCTAGGCATTTTGAGGTTTTTCTTATTGTGAGAGTAAAAAAGCTCCAAAAACACATAGTTTGAAAAGTTATTATACAATGAACACTCATGCAACCACCACTCAGATCAACAGATCATTTCCAGCACTCCAGAGTCTCCCTGGGTCCCCTTCCATTCACCCTGCCCTGCCACCCCCAGAGCAAACTCCAATTCTGACTTTTATCTCAATTTTCCCTTGTAATTTTACCAATCAAATATGCATCCCTAAAAAGGTACTGTAGTTTGGTTTTGCCTGGCTTTGAATTTTATGCCAGTGGAATACTTTTTTTGTGTCCAGTTTCTTTTAACATTCTTTTTGTGAGGTTCATTCATGTTGCAGGTAGCAGTGGTCTTTGCTTTTTCTTTGCTGCATAGTATTTTCTTGTATGAATTGACCATGAATTAGTTAGGCTGGTGGACACCTGGGTTATCAATCTATTAATAGGATTTTTTAATAAATTCACACAGAGACAAATACAAACACTCCCACTCCACATATAGTCATACTGATTCAGAGTTGAGTTCTTTATGAATTCAGAAACTTGAGTTTGACTTTAAAGTGTAGTAAAATCCCTCGTTTTGAACTCCTGGTTACACTGCTAGTTTGGTTTTTTTCACACTCTTATAGCCAAATTCTGAACCTAGGGACATAATCCATCTTCCTCAACAAAGGTATCACTAGAAGATTTTCTCCTAAGTTGAGTCATTAAGCATAAGATGAAGACAATGTCAGGCAATGGGGCATTTCCTCCAAGGATTCTAGAAAATGATTAGCATACACATTTAAGGGATCATTCTAAAAAAAAGAAAAAAGAAAAAACTAACTTCAAGGTTTTTCAGGGAAATAGTTAAGCCACCCCTTTCCCAGAGCTGGCCTTACCCCACTAACAAGGCATAAGTAGATCTTTTGACCTTGGGCATGCATTAAACAGGGATGCCCCTGAACTTCAGCTGCAGAGGTCTTGATAGGTGCTACCGTGCTGCTCTGATGATGTGTTTTCAGCTCAGACTCCAAGCAGCAGTGGATCTTCATGCTAAGGGATAACATCCCCTCCCATAACCAGAGTCAGGTAGCCATGGGTCCCACAAAGACATCACAGCTGGCAGCTGGCTGAGAGCTCATGGTGGAGGAGCAGAGCTGCCGCTCTGCAGGACCCTGGCCAGCATGGGCCAAGCACCCTGGCGGGAAGCCAAGCCTTCTGCAGCAATCAGTCGATAAAGAAACTCCCTTCAAGACTGTGCTTTGAACAAGCGGGTAAATCAAGACTTAATTATAAGAGTTCAAAGCACTAAGCTGCTGCCCAGGCGTAGAGCAGACCTCTCAGAATAAAAGCCACTCCAGACACACAGCAGCACAGGACCCAGCTGGGCAGAAACCTTTCCCTTAGCTACCATCAAATATAGCTAGCTGGACTAAATACAATATACCTGGTCCCCAGCAATTCTATCAAATGAAGCCTTTACGGAATTCTGTCCTAGCAAGGCCCAAGTGTGCCACTGGTACATTAAAAAAACGATTTGAGTGGCGAGACAACAGGTGACACTCGTGTGAGCTGTGGGTATCTCAGTATCTTCCCCTGTGCAGCTCTTCTGTGTGTTGTGATGGGCCTTTCCTAGTGACTCTCTCACCACTGGCATGATTTATAGATCCCCCAGAAGAGGAGCCATGTATCCTCCATCAGTTTAGGGGTTGTCCAGACTTACTTAGGAACCATATCTGGTGCCACCAAGGGAGAGAAACGTCTTGGCACTGTTTCTCCTCCAGTTGAGTGATGCCACTCAGGTAAGAGCCATGTCAACACCTAGATAAAACTGCGCTGCGCCGGGTGGGGACCACCTGTCCAGCCAGGATCGCGCTGACCCCTGCTCTGTCCCCACAGGTTTCGGCATGACCACCCCCGCCACGGTGGGCGGGAAGGCCTTCCTCATCGCCTATGGGCTGTTCGGCTGCGCCGGGACCATCCTGTTCTTCAACCTCTTCCTGGAGCGCATCATCTCGCTGCTGGCCTTCATCATGCGCGCCTGTCGGGAGCGCCAGCTGCGCCGAAGCGGCTTGCTGCCCGCCACCTTCCGCCGCGGCTCCGCGCTCTCGGAGGCCGACTGCCTGGCAGGCTGGAAGCCCTCGGTGTACCACGTGCTGCTGATCCTGGGCCTGTTCGCCGTGCTGTTATCTTGCTGCGCCTCGGCCATGTACACCAGCGTGGAGGGCTGGGACTACGTGGACTCGCTCTACTTCTGCTTCGTCACCTTCAGCACTATTGGCTTCGGGGACCTGGTGAGCAGCCAGCACGCCGCCTACCGGAACCAGGGGCTCTACCGCCTGGGCAACTTCCTCTTCATCCTGCTCGGCGTGTGCTGCATCTACTCGCTCTTCAACGTCATCTCCATCCTCATCAAGCAGGTGCTCAACTGGATGCTGCGCAAGCTGAGCTGCCGCTGCTGCGCGCGCTGCTGCCCCGCGCCCGGCGCGCCCCTGGCCCGGCGCAACGCCATCACCCCGGGCTCCCGGCTGCGCCGCCGCCTGGCCGCACTCGGCGCCGACCCCGCGGCCCGCGACAGCGACGCCGAGGGCCGCCGCCTGTCGGGAGAGCTCATCTCCATGCGCGACCTCACGGCCTCCAACAAGGTGTCGCTGGCGCTGCTGCAGAAGCAGCTGTCGGAGACGGCCAACGGCTACCCGCGCAGCGTGTGCGTCAACACGCGCCAGAACGGCTTCTCGGGCGGCGTGGGCGCGCTGGGCATCATGAACAACCGCCTGGCCGAGACCAGCGCCTCCAGGTAGACGCGCAACTTGTCGCGCCACGGACCCTCAAGCAGGCTGGCGTGCAGCCGGGCGGCGTTTGCTCTCCTCTCAGACGCTGGCGCTTTCTTAACCTTTATCCAATAAAATGAAACAAAAAAAAAATTTTTTTTTTAAAGAAATACTATTTGGCCAGGCCTGATGTTATCAAGGGCAGGTTTTGGGGGAGCCTGTTATTCTTGTGGGTCCCCTTCTTGGAGAACCGGGGTCCCCAGCAGATTATCCTCTGGGGAGAGAAAAAGTGGCACCCCAGACCCTCGCCTGGTACACACAGCAGCCAGGGGAGTGCCGCCCCTGAGTTTTGCAGACTGGCACTAAACCCCGCCTCCATGCACATAAGCAGCTGGCAACCCCAAAGCATATGGTGCAACTTTCCATGGCTCCGAATTACCTCCGCAGCATTTAGAATCCTGGCCCAGCCTAGCAGCTTCCTTCTGGTCGTCAGAAATGATATAGTCACAGTTATGACAGGTGGGGGTGGGGAGAGCCATATGTTGCCTCCTGATGTATATATATAGAACAGCCGCTACACACAGAGAATGGTGTAGTATTATGCAATGAGATGAAACACAGCACCAACTTGCGGACTGTGGCATTTCCCAGAGACCTGGGAACTGCCATGGTAAGGGGCTTAGGAGGCCTTTCTCAGCCTGGAGTTAGTCCACTTAGAACATGGAGCTGGCCAACTCTTTAAGGAGGGAAAGCCTGGAGTGGTCTGCAGGGCTCATTCAGGCTACAAGGAGCCCAGCTCTGCCTCAGCCGGCTGATCTCTGTGGCTCAGGGCGCATCTCTGAATCCCCTCAACTCTCCTTCCTTTCACCAGCATCATCCACGGGAATGCTTTTTGTTGTTAGCCAGGAACATCTGAGTCTTCTCAAACAAGATTTTTTTTTGTTGGTGGGGATTTTTTTTTCTCAACCATTTTTTCCCTTGTAGAGGGCCTGAGGGGTGCAGAGCACCCCCTCCAGCTGCCCCTCCCCTGCAGCAGGGCTCTGCTAGCTGCATTGGTGGGCACCAGGGCCTGCAGCCCTGGGAACCAAAGCAGCCATCCTGCAAGTGACAGAGAACATGACTCCAGAGCCCATGATGTGTTTGGGATACATCCCATTCTGAGCCCTGTTGGTCTCTGATTCTCAGGTGAATGTGTTTTTTTTACACACACACAGTCTGTATTGGAAGTGGAAGCAAGCCAGAGGGAGAGAGCTGGTGGATGGAAAAAGCAGTTTTGGGATTCAAGTTTTGGTCTGGATGATCCTCAAGCTGAAGGACAGTTTCTCCTAGACTCACCCTCTGCCTCACAGGGAGTCATCCACCTGAAGGAAAGCCCAATGCCCAGTCTTCATAGAAGAGATGAAGGTCTCGGACTATAAAGGAACAATCCTCTATCCTCTATGGGCCCATTTTCTCATCTAAAAAGATGATGATCCAAGGATAAATACCAGAGTCTAGTCAGACACAGTGTGACCCACCAATACATATACAGCTTCTGACAGGAAGTCTTAGAAAAGCACTAGGACACCTCACACCCTCTGCCTGAGAGGCATCAAAAGCCGTGAAATCTCCCTTCTTGGAAATGAAGGAAGCATATGTGCCTGGAACTCTCAAACAACACACACAGCATTAAGAGTCATGCTTGAATGTCAGCCTCCCCTCGCCCCTTCTAGTTCATGGCAAGAAGGAAAAGACAAATTCAGATCTGAGCAACTCTCCAGCTACTTTGGGATCATTTCTTTTTTGAGTGGTGAGGGGTCATTTCTAATTTGGATCTGAATTGGCTTTTACACACAGACCCTAATCTGGGGGTGAAGCCAGTGAGGAGCGGTCCTGGACAGAAGTCAATCTTGCCAATTCCTGAAGGGTAGGCTTCCAGACAGCCAACACTTCCAGGATGCACTGTGACATCAGTTAGGCTGGCTCCATGAGCCACCCTTCCCAACCCCCGCCACCCCTTCCTCCATCTGAGCGACAGCTGCAGTCACACTGAAGGGACCACATGTTCAGAGAGGCACACATGTTTTCAGGGCAGAAGTCCTCTAATGGGACCTAGAAATGAAGTTTCAGTTCTGTCCCTTTAAAAGAAGGAAAGATTAAAAGGCATCCAATTAGAGATGTCACCTAGGCAACGGGAAATAACTTGGGGATCTGAGCCATCCAGAGGGAAAGCAGACATCCCCGTGACAGAGATACCTAGACCACGAGGACTTAACAACAGGCAAAACAGCAGCCTACCCAGAAAGGTGAGCCCCAGGAACAGCACAGAGAACTTAAGACACAGTCATCAAGGCTGCTTGAGCCAGGCAGGCTAGAAGGGGCATCCAGCAATCCTCTGACCTCGAACAGGACTGCACAGAATCCCATCCCAAGAGGGAACAGGATCTGCCTCCAGAGAAGAAAAGCTCGCCACCTTCCTTGGCAGTCTTCTCTGTCACCGCTGCTCCCTAACGTCTCTTCTGGGTTGCTCATGCTGCAGCCTTAGCTGTTTTCACTTCTTTTCCTGTGCTTTGGCTTTGGAAGGAGGCAGTTGCAGACAGCTTGAGCACGCTTCTGAGGGAATTGAAAGCATCGTTCAAGGGAGCCAGGAAAGGGACCTTTCCTCCTCAGTAACCTCCCAGAGAAACACTGGTCCTCTAGTGTACAGCAGCAGATTAGGGCTCAGTGGCATGCACGTACTTTTGTTCATGTTCCCTTAGTCTACTCCCCCCTTCTCAATAAACATTGTCTTTCACCTCAGGCCAAAGGGCTCAGTGCCCCAGATGTCAGGGGCTGCTTCCCTTGGAAAAGCCAAACTCGCAAGGTCAGTGGGATTGTCGGAGCCTAGACCCAGAGCTAAAGGGCTTGTTTGACATCCTGCTTGAGGGCGAGCATCGAGAACTAGACCCGCCTGACAAGCTGGAATGGGGTCCTCCTGTCATTTCAGGGTTATAGACATTATTAGGGACCCCTTGTTTGGTGCAGGTTTCTGAACCCCCAGCTAAGAAAGTGCTCCATTCTCTTAGATGCTGTGGCCACTCCCACCACGTCTCCGGTCTGATGCACAGCTGGCAGCTCACAGTGCCCTCAGGCTCCAAGAGTTGCTTCCTAATCTTAGGCCCACACTCACTCCTCTTGTGCTGCGGCTGTGAGGCTCCCGTAAAGACAGCATGGGCTCTAAGAAGCCCTTGTCACCCATCTGTGGCCACGCAGGGGCCAGAATCCTAGACAGGAGCCCAGCCTTCTCAGAGCTGAGCAGGCAAGGGCACGCCTTGGTGCCGTGTTCAGTAAGAAGACCAAGTAGTCTGGCCAGCCCTTGTGTTCTCTGTCTGAAGCTAGTGCTTCTGTCTGGGTCTGGCAGAGGAGGCAGAAGGCTCAGGCAGCCTTAGGCCCTCAGACTGTGGAAAAAGCCAGGCAATCCTGGGCTTTTGCCAGAAGTGTCACATATTGCAGCCTCATGCACGCATGCACACACGCGCACACACACACACACACGCACACATACATACATACACATGTGTCAGCTTTATAAAGAGCTACTAGCCCCTCCCTAAAGCAAAAAAAAAAAAAAATCCCAGTCTGGGCTACTTTAAGAAGAAGGATTTTTGCATTTTTAGCTCCTTAGAAATCTGCAAGGGCCTGGAAAATTCCTCCCTGTCTTGGGGGAGTTTCATGAACACTTTGCACAAATCTGTGTTTTACACAGAAGCCAGCGACCAAACCCAAGCCAAACCCTGGAAAACAGCTGCTGAATGTACTCAGGCTCCTCCATCCCTCAGACAGGCCTCCCAGCAGAGCCCTGCTTCCTGCGCACCCCCTCCCAGGTGGGTGAGGAGCAACCTGGCACAGTAGGAGCCATGGGCCAGACGGCTCCATCTTACTGTAACTTTTTACATTTTTCACAAACAAAAAGCACAATTGCACGTGCTCACTGTCTGGAAAGCACATTCAGACAGACTGCTGAGGCACTTCTGAGTCCAGAAGAGGCACTGGCTGGGGCTCATTTCTTTGTTGGAACAGTTGTTAGAAAATGTGCTGCTTGGTGCTGCCAAAGGCTCCCTACTCCGTGGGGTGGGGGAGAGGAGGAGAGGGCTGCTGACAGCACTCCTGACCCCGAGGACAGAGCCATCAGCATGGACTCTGGCCCCTGGAGCAGCTCTGACACCTCCAGGTGCCCACCCAGCCAGGCTCCACACTGAAGTGGTGAGATTTCTGCATCAACCTGACCCAAGACCCTCCCCTTCCCCTTGCTGTCAGCCTCCTCCCCTTCCACCCCCAACCCCGTCCCCCCTTCCACCCTCTCTTCCCTAGGGAAGCTCCCCCCTTGCTTTACAGATCATTTTCTATGCTCCCTGTTCTCTTAGGAGGGACTTAGAGCATGCGGGGCCAGTCTGCAGGATTTCTTAAACAATACATTTATTTTTTCGAGCAGCACTCCAAGAGAGGGTTTGAAGGGTGTTGAAATTAACAATGAATAAAATGCAGCCTGCCACCCCTTTGAGCTGTTTGCTTTCTGTCTGTCAGAGCCGCCTGCCTCTCCACCTCCCTGATCACACCTCCTCTCAGGGGGCCCCAAGAGACATCGGCTCTGAGGACTGGGCCTGGGTGGCAGCGTCCTGGGGGAGTCACTCTGGAAAACAACAGTGACATTCATGTGAGCTAAGGGCACCAACATCTTAGGCAGCTTGGCCAAATGGGCCAAGGTAGAACCTGATAGCCAGGCCCGGAAAGAAGGTAGGGGTGAGGAGGACCCAGCACTGGGGACACAGTCCCAACTGCGCCCAAGGTTTCCAGTTCTAGCTGTGCACTAGGTTTTCCAAAGAGAGCTTTGAAAGATACTGATAGCCCAGCCCCATGCCCCGATTCTGATTTCAATGGTTGCAGGAGGGAAGCAGGCAGGCCTTGGAATTTTTTGGCAGCTGCCTGGGTGATTCTGAAGGGCAACCATCTTAAACCTTAAACCTTGTCTAAACACAGTGCTCGCATTGTGGTGTGGTGGAAAGGCCACCCATTCAGAAGCTAGGAAGACTGGATTCTCATTCTGCATCTGGCAGCTTTCTCAGATCCTCAGTCTCCCCACCTGCAAAATGAGATAATGATCTCACCCCTCCCCACACCCCCTAGGAGGCTTGGAACATTGAAGTGTAAATGCTCCACATATACAATATCACTGTTATAGAAGCATTTCATGATAAGAGACCAGGGAGCTCCTACGGCTTCTGCAGCAGGCCCTCTGTGGTGCCAGCTAGGAAAGAAAGTGCATTAGTCACTCAGTCACGTCCAACGTTTTGCAACCCCGTGGAGTGCAGCCCGCCATGTTCCTCCATCCTTGGGATTCTCCAGGCAAGAATACTGGAGTGAAGGCTGCAACCAAATGATTTCTTCTGCCCATGATGCCTTTGCAAACCTCTCCTTTTTTACCCTTCTTTAATCACCATCTCCAATTCCACTGAGGCTTCCTCTCTCCTCCTCAGCCTCCTCCCCAGGTTATCTTTATCCTTCAGTTTGCTCTAGAGATGAGAAGTAATTGATAGGTCACTCAAGTACAGGCCCTGCCCGCCTCAATCTACAAAATCACTCCCTGGCTCCCCCAAACCCCAAAGTTACTTATAACTGCAATGATACACAGTGTACTATTTTCCATTCTGGTTTGTTTTGTTTTAATGCTATTAAATTGATTTCCTGATCTGCCTAGGAATCATACCCAACTTTGCAAAACTGTAGCCTGTGGTGTTTCTGGAAAGAGGCCTTCCCATTCCCCTGCTTCCAGTGGAGACCTACCAGCTAGCTGTTGCAGTGGAGGAGCCTGCCCCATGGTCACCCATCAGCCTTCCTCTGTCTTTGGGCCTCTTTCCCCAGCTGTATAATCAGCTCAGGTGGGTGTTTCAGCTGCATGAAGTGGTCCTTACCTTCCTTTCAAGCTCTAAGGCCTAAGATCCCTATGACGTTTGATCAATAGATCTCCACCCAGCCATCCCGGATGGATTGCCAACACTTCCCTTCTATGGTCAGTTACCTTTCTGTTTTCCTGATGAAAAGTGAGAGGTGCTCAATCATGTCAGACTCTTTGCGACCCCACGGACTATACAGTCCATGGAATTCTCCAGGCCAGAATACTGGAGTGGGTAGCTGTTCCCCTCTCTAGGGGATCTTCCCAACCCAGGGATCAAACCCAGATCTCCCACATTGCAAGCAGATTCTTTATCAGCTGAGCTACAAGGTAAGCCTGATGAGAAGATAAGAAAATAACATATTTGCCAAGCCAGGCTCTTGGACAAGGGATTTGTGTGTTTATCTCAATCTCCTACTAACCCTGGGAGTTTGGTACTTTTCCCGTTTAGGTCCCAGATCGGAGGGGATAGGTCATTTGTTTAGTTTGGGGCCAGCAACCTCTTGCCATGCTAGGGTCTGGAGACACAGGCTGAGAAAGACACCACAGCCCTTACTCCAGGCTTGTGGGAGGCCGATAGCAGAGAGGGCCTGGCAGCTCTGCAGGATGAGCATTCCACATCCGTGGGCCGTCTGGGCTGCCGGGAGCACCCATGGAGAGGCAGCCAGCCCACCAGGCAGTTGGGGGAGCCTCCCAGAGGCAGGCTGTCCAAGCTGAGTGCAAGAGGGGCCTAATGAGCTGGCTGCTGAGGGGTAGAGGTGTCCCAGGCAGAAGGAACCGTGTGTAGGAAGAGAAGGGACCTGTGTGCAGTCCCCTGGGCCTAGAGCTGGCACAGAGCTTTCTTGATTGTAAGAAGTGGAGTCTGGGCAAAGAAAAGTACATTTGTGGCTCTTTCCGATTCCACTTTAAGAGAAATGTTCACAGAAGAGATGTTGGTGGAATCACTAAAGAAAGGTGTAACCATAAGGCAACGAATGCCTGGTGTGAGAGCTCATTTCTGCCTCTCCGGTTTCTGTCTCTCTGGCCTGTGGTGAACAGACCTCCCAGCCTTCCTACGGTCAATTGTCAGCAAAATGAGGGGCTGGCTTTTAGCCTGCAACTCCAAGGATCTGGAGGAGAAATGTCAAAGTGCCACAGGGATTCCTATCAAGAACCATCCTTAGCAAACCTCAGCTGTTTCCCCGACCCAGCTTGGACAGTTTGTCCCAGTTCTTCTTTGTCCACTGACTGGGCTGAGTGGGACCAGCCATCTGGATGCAGGAAAGAAGGAACTGTGCCCCACTGAGGTTGGGCCGGCTTCCTGCTGAAAGCTGCAGGCTCAACACACCCCTAACCCTCTGAGAACCTCCATGAGCTCCGGGTCATCCTGTTGGTCTGTCCTCTTCTTTACAGCTGTGATGTCCAATGCAGTAGCCACCAGCCACACACACCTCTTTAATTGTAAGTGAATTTAAATTAAATGGAATGAAAACTTCAGCTCTGCAGCTGCATTAACCACACGCACTTGCAGGCAGAAAACAGCAGAAGCATGGGCTCCGCCTCCAATCTGCCTCTCAAATCTGTGCACGTGCACCTAACATGCATTATCCAGACTGGTAGCTGCCCGAGAGTCGGGGATATGCTGTTTTCAGCCTTCTAGCCTCTGCAGTAAGGACAGCCTGCTACAAGGTGGGTGGGTTAGATGCAAGGGCCTGTCAGCCAATGATCACGCCCTTCCTCAGCCATGTGGAGGGTCTGCCTACAGGAGGGGAGGGAGGCCACTGTGCAGAGGAAGCAGAGGCAGACCGAGGTGCCCACCTGAGCCTACTGTGCCCCCCGAGGCCTGGTGCCTACGGGTCTTCCTCCAGATCTTTCTTCACCACTGTGAGCCCATCATTCTGCCTTTGCCTGTGGGCTGAAGTTAGGTTACCTTACCCTGCAACTGAAAAAACCTTCCCTGGTGGCTCAAGCAGTAAAAATCTGCCTGCAATGTCGGAGACCTGGGTTCCATCCCTGGGTCGGGAAGATCCTCTGCAGAAGGAAATGGCAACCCCCTCCAGTATTCTTGCCTGGGACATCCCACGGACAGAGGAGCCTTGCGGGCTACAGTCCACAGGGTTGCAAAGAGTCAGACATGACTGAACGACTAACACTAACAGTCATTTTACCTCAAATTAAATCCTTCCTTGCTCCTTGAGGGGGTCTTTTACAGCAATGGCCACTTTCATAGCAAAGTTCAGTCTTTGCATACATCTCTGGGAGAGTGAGTACAGTAACCTTTCACAGTAAAGCGTAATGACTGATAGTGGAGCCTGTCTCGGAGACCAGATTCTGATGGAGCAGAGGGAAGGGAAAGCCTTGGCTCCTGGTAGAAGGCGATGCAAGCTCTACCAAACAGACAAAGGCCACAGAAAGGCCATTGGAGGGCGTCAGGGATCTGCCTTGTTGACTCAAGCTGCAGAGAACAGAAGCTGAATAGAAGCCCTAATACTCCTTCTCTTTAAAAACAAATTTCCAGCCATCCCTTGTTTTATTTCTAACAAATGCTCAGTCTCCTGTGTTGACTGAATGTTTATGTGACAGGGTCTCTGCCAGCCCGGCTTCTAATTCTATTAACCAAACACCCCAACATTCACAGGAGTCTCTCAATCTGTCTCCCTCTTCCATGTTCCAACTTCCCCAGATTCTTTCCTGAGCATCCAGAGCTTAGGGCAAGAGGGTGGTGAGAGGGAGATTTCTCCTGGCTAGAGAGCCAGAGAGCATCTCTGTTCCAGAAACTTGGAAGGTCTGCCCCTCCCCAGCCCCTCTAGCCTCACCCCATTCTCCCTAACAAGGAATTTCCCTTTTCATTGGTCAAAGAATCAAAATAGGGCTTCCCTGGTGGCTCAGTGGTAAAGAATCCATCTGCCAATGCAGGAGACACGAGTTTGATCCCTGGTCTGGGAAGATCCCACATGCCGCAGAGCAGCTAAGCCTGTGTACCACCACTACTGAGCCTGAGCTCTCGAAACCAGGAGCCACAACTACGGAGCCCATGTGCTGCAGTTACTGTAGCCCACACGTGCTGGAGCCCACGCTCTGCAACAAGAGAAGTCACTGCGAGGAGAAGCCTGTGCACCACAACTAAAGAGTAGCCCCTGCTCACCGCGACAGAAAAGCCTGTGCAGCAACAAAGACCTACCCAGCACAGTCAGAAACCAGTCAATCAATCAATAAATTGTTAGCCCATATCCCATATGGTTTTTGCAAGAATAAAAAAGACACAAAGCTTGGAAACAGCACAACTGTTAAGTATAAAATCTCTTTACTCCCCACGTCTCCATCATCAATCCCCACCCACATCTGCCCCAGAGGCCACATCAGGGCCCAGCCCCACCAGTGCTTACCTGCTGCTCCCAGAGAATGAAGTGACCAGCACCCCACCTGAGACATTCAAGAAAACCTGCACCCCCCAGGCAAATCAGCAGCTGCCTCTGGGTTGAGATATCAGGCATCTCTTCTCCAGTTTCGCCAATGGTGCCACTTGAAGAAAAAACAATACTTCCCCCCACTCCCAGCTTCCTGATGCTGAAAGTTGGCAAGAGCATCTGCTGTAGGATCTTTGAAACAAACATGAGGCTCAGGCCCAGGCACCTTTTGTCAGGGGTCCCCCAGAACCACCCTTAGGATCAATGACTTACTAGAAGAACGCAGAGAACTCAAACAAGCTACTATACTCACAGTTGTGGGTCAGTACAGTGAAAGAATACAGATTACAATCAGCAAAGGACTAAGACTCTGTGCTCCCAATGCAAGGGACTCCAGTTTGATCACTGGTCAGGGAACTAGATCCCACACACCGCAACTAAAGATCCCACGTGCTGCAACTAAGACCCAGGGCAGCCAAATAAATAAATAAATCAGTAAAGGACAAAAGCACATAGAACAGAGTCCAGGAAAAATCACATACAAGCACCCAGGCATCCTTTCCCAGCAGAACCACAGAAACAGCACTTAATTCTCCCAGTAACAACATGTGACAACATGTAATGTATTGCCAATAAGGGCAACTCACTCCAGCTTTGGTGTCCAGGGTTTTCATAGGGGTCAGTCACGCAGGCAGGGAGCACCCACAGATGGACCTTAGCTACTCAGTCGTCAGTCTCCTCAGAGAGCAAACCAACACCGCACTGCTCAGGGCCCAGGCGATCACTTTGAACCACATTATTAGGTTAAACTATGCAGCACGGCTCAAGCTCCCAGGTGAACAAAGACACTGCTATCCAGCAGGATCTTCCCAGGGCTCAGAGGTTTTCTCCCAGGAGCAGCTCAAGGGCCAAGCCTTTGGAAAGTGCAGGTGTGAGCACCCCAGCCTGCTGAGCCCACCCTTCACTGTACACACCTGCACCCGGCCCCACTCTTCACTGGAAAGCAGCCTCTCCTGCCTGGGTCATTCCAGCAGAGGCCAGTGGCCAAAAGGGAAAGGGGAGCTTGGGAGGGCTTCTCTGCTGGCTCAGTGGTAAAGAATCCACCTGCCAATGCAGGGGAAACAGATTCCAATCCTGATGGAAGATCCCACAAGCCACAGAGCAATTAAGCCTGTGTGCCTCAACTACTGAGCCTGTCCTCAGGGCCCAGGAGCTGCAACTATGGAGGCCCATGAGCCGTAGACGAGTAGCCCTGCTCACCACAACTAGAGAAAAACCTGTGCAGCAACGAAGACCCAGCACAGCCAAAAGTAAAATACTAAATAAATAAAACAGAAGTGCACGGAACACAGCTGGGCTTGGCTTCAGGCCCCCTCCCAGGAGAATCAGCCTCAGATCCCAGCCCCACAGACCCTCTCTTCCTCTAACAAGGACCCAAGGGGATTGATGTGTTCTCTTTGGTGGCCAACCAGGCTTCTGGGAGGACAGGCCCACAACCAAGGTGAAGTAGGCTTCTGAGCCAAACCACAATCATGCTGGGCTGTCACCACCGATCAGTCTCCAGAACCAAATCCAGTCTGGGCTCCCAAACCCCTCTGCCCACTTGCTCCCTGCTGGCTCATCTCCTCTGAGCTCTGCTCCTCTGACACCAGCGAGCCCTGGCCTGGGGCTGTTCCCAGGAAGCCCTCAGCTCCTGCCTCTTCTCGCTCCTCCTCTGAGGCTTGTCCATTCACTCAACACCTGCTCTCTGCTTTTACACCGTGGGATAAATACTGGGAAGGGGGTGGTCTGCTGCCTGGGGGAAGGCAGGGCTGGAGGACATGGGAGGGAAGGAACAAGCTAGGCAGGGTCAGGCGGCCCAGGCACCCCTTTTTCAGCAAACAGCATTCCAGGACATGCCTGTCAAGGCCACACCTTTCAGGCTCCTCTCAAACCAAGGAGGGACACAGTCTTCTGAGGCTGATGCAATATGACACCCAGGCCTTTGGGTGGGAAGGGGCAGCTCTTCCCTCAACCCCTACTGCAGACCCTCAGTCAAGCCTGGGCCTACTCCACTTTAAGCCACATCCTCCTGCTTTATGAGTCAATGCTCTGAGTAAACAACATCACAAAAGTCAGCTTTTGGTGTCTACTTGGTGCTGGGTTGACTTTCAAGTGTGGTGTCATTTTCTGTTCAGACCGACCTAGATGAGGTTCCCATTAAGTGAATTCCTTAACCTCTCTTAGCATCAGTTTCAACATCTTGAAATAGAAAAACAAACCTACCTTACTGCATTGGTGTGAAATGATACTATAAAGTGTCAATCACAGTATTTAGCACAGCTACTCAGTTCCCTTACCACCCTTTATCAATCCACAAATCCTACTTTTCCTAGAGGCCATCCATCCAACCGCTTATCCATTGATGCAGCCATCCACTGCTCCACCCATCTACCTATCCATCTACCCACCCAACTATTCATCTGCTCATCCACACACCCATCATCTACCCATCCACGAATCTATAGAACATCATTTTTTGAACACCTTCTAAGTACAAGCCACTGTGAGTTGTCCACTGAAGTCGATACAGTAATATACAATCTAGAAGCAAAAATTAAATATTACGACCAAGATATAAATAACTTGGCAGAAAGTGAAAACTGTCTTCAGAGAAGGACAGAGAAAGTGTTGGGAGATTAAACACTCCCAGACCTCTTTTCACGCTCCCATAGAAGGCAATTGCCAGGATTACGCCTAATTTGATAAAACATTTCTCTTTCTCTAACGATTGGAGACGACCAGGACTTTTTCCTCCTGCACAAAGAAGACGCCTCAGGTTCTCATTATCCTAACTTGGCTCTGGCTTTGTCTCAGCTTTCATTTTACTGTGTTCAGCTCTCAGTTGCTCCACTGAGGACAATGTACAGAGTCCAAATTCCTTCCAAGTTTTTAATTGGACTGTCCATGAGGGATTTTGAAACCAACAAAATAGGCTAAATGAGGAGATGATGGATACATTAAAGACAGCTGCCTCGGGCCAGGCATTCCCTACACAGCAGTCTGCCCGAGAGTCCATTAAGTGAGGGCTTTGCAGCATCAGCAGCCAGCCTCCACCTCCTTAAAAACCTCTCCCCACCACCTGAGTTCTGTCCAGACTTAAGGCAACCCCTGGAAGAATTAGGGGAAAAGTATCTCCCTACGAAAGTGCCAGATAAATAGTGTGGGGCTGTATTTCTCAGCTGATGAAAAGAGGAAAATCTTACAAATTTTGTTGCCGCAGTGAGACACAAGGACCCGTCAACGTGATGAATGCAACACCCCATAATCTCTGCAGGCCACTACCCACCAGGAGTTTGACTGGAAAATTCCTGCAAAGGGGACTTCTCTGGTGGCCCAGTGGTTAAGACTCCTTGCTCCCAAGGCAGGGGGCCTGGGTTTGTCCCCTGGTCAGGGAACTAGATTCCCACACGCAGCAACTAAGAGTCTGAATGCTGAAAGGAAGATGGAGGATCCCGAGGGCCACAAAGAGGACCCAACGCAGCCAAATAAATAAATACATAAAGCTTTTTTTAAATTCCTGCAAAGACATTGCTGAGTGAATGCTGCCGATGCAGCCAGTGGGGTTGTTTGGTATTGCAGATTTAAAGACAGGAGACCCAGCTCTGCCACTTACCAGTCCTGCGAGTTTGAGCAAGGCCCTCCAACTCTCCAAATCTGTATTTACTAGCAGGTAAGTCGGGAGAGCATGGGCCTCACCAACCTCTGTCGGCCAGCTTGCTGGTGGTGGTGCGGTCCTCTCCATGAGCCGGCTCATGGGGGAGGAGGCATGGTGACAACCATCACTTGTGAGCTCAGTGGCTGGGACAACCAACGTCCCTTCCCCAAGCCTCCACTTCTGTGTCCGTGTAGGTTACACATTTGCTGCAAGTTAAATGAGATGACGTGTGCAGAGTGCGTGGCGCATGCCAGGTGCTCACTGGCCCTCCCCTGACCCTCATCCCTGCAGCCCAGCACAGGAGGCACAGGGCCCCCCAGACACCCAAGTTGAGGTCAACAGAGTACTGTTTAGTGTCTTCTCTTAGGCTGACTTCCACTTGGAAACCAAGCCAGGCTCAGTGGCTTCTTGGTCCTCGAAAATGATTTTCTGAAACATTTCCTCCTTTCACGCTCCATGCAGCATCATTTACCAGACTTGAGAATTATTTTTCCAAACTCTGGCCATCCTGAGTTCAGGGATTTCAGTTCTGTCTCAGCACACAGATCCCCTCCTCCTCAGAGGCCAAGGCTCACTCACGGGGCTCAGGGTACCAGGCACCTCTCTGAGCAGATAAAAGGCCAGACCAGGGTGACTGGTGAAGGCTGCAATGTTGCCCCTTCAGCCACAGGCTGGCCCCCCCGCCCCGCCCGCGTGCAATTCGCACAGTCGCCACCTCGCTGCTCGTTTCTTCCACTTTCTCCTCCTCTCCCTCCCTCCCAACTCTGCGGACATTATAGCAGCAGCTGACTCTTATTGAGGGCTTGCTAGGAGCCAGAGGCTGTGCCATGTCTCTCTCTTTTTAAATTGGAACATAGTTGTGTTAGCTTCTACTGTATAGCAAAGTGAATCAGTTGTGTGTACATATTTTCCTCCCCATTTTTTGGATTTCTTTACTATTTAAGTCCCCAGAGCGTCGAGTCTAGTTCCCTTAGCTATAGTCTGTTCTCTCTAGTTATCTATAATATACTTAGTACCAATAGTGCATATATGTCAATCCCAATCTCCCAGTTCACTTCCCCCGCCTTTTCCCCCTTGGTATCCATACACTGGTTCTCTGTGCCTATTTCTGCTTTGTAAATAAGATTGTCTATACCAATTTTTTCAGATTCCATATACGAGTTAATATATTTTTCTCTTTCTGATTTACTTCACTCTGTATGACAGTCTCCCGAGCCATGCCTCTTTTGATCACACAAGTCTCCGTAAAGATGTGGACACATGCCACTTTCCTCAGCTCAACATCCCTTCCTCATTTCCTCGCATCAGGGTACTGCCCCTCATTTCCTCTAGAAACCCCCTCCTCCATGCCACATGGTTCTGGGGGCTGCCCTGGTAGACTTTGCCTCAATCAAAGTGAGTGGAATCCTTCCTGGGACTTTACATGGGGACCCGAAAGAGAGAGACGTTTCTCTGGACTGAGAGATGCAAGGAGATGACCCTGTTACTATTTGTTGGTGGCAGGGTCCTCCTGTCACATGAAGGAACCTGAGGACGAGATCAACACCCAAACAGGCAGGGAGGAGGGAGGGAGGGAGGGTGGCCAGCCGACACTGCTCCAGCTTCCAGCAGCTCCAACCTCAGATGACTCTTTTTGTATAAGCTGGTATAGGTCGACTTTCTCTTATCTGAAAGGAAAAAGGTTCTGATTATTAGTAGATAGATAGGTACATTAGCTAAACTCTCTTATTATGATCCTCAATTTACAGGTGTGGAAGGTGAGGTTAAGATTCTGAGGTCCAGAGGCAAAAATGTTTGCATGGATATATTTCATTCTAAATGAGTGCCCAGTGCAGCCATGCGCTGGATACTGTGCAAATACAACAGTGGGGAAACGACTGCTCTCTCAGAAATTACAGCCTGGGAAAGAGGTGCAGTCATGTGTTACTGGTCTAACCCCACTTTACTCAAATCCACACATGCAACGCCATATTTATGGTGTTCAGGATGCTGCACAACATCGCACGTCAGAGTTGCCTTAAATAGTGGATGCCTGAATAATTAACAGAAGCACGAGTCTCCTATGTCTCTTCTGAGGCCCATTAGGAGTTGGTTGTCACGGGTTTTCATTTTGGCTCAGAACAAAATCTGTACATGAATCATCCAGGGACCCTTTGGTTACAAGCAACAGAAACTGCACTCAAAGTACCTTAGCCAAAGGGAATTGGTTGGCTTGGTGATGCACAGCCCAGGGGTGAAGCTGGCCTCCAGGAAGGAGGGAGGCCAGGGACTCTAACAACATGGTCAGCCTGGTTTTGCACCTTTTCCCCACCACTCTCTAACAGCTCTGTTGACTCAAATTTTCCTGCTACTGCTGGGCTCCATGTGATGATGGCTGGGTGGGCAATGGAAGATGAAGGGAGGGGAGGGACATGCCTGTAAACAGTTCCAGGTGAGCACCACCCCAATGTAAAATCTTGAAAGAGGGAGAGCTGCTCATCTGTGGGAAGCTTGGCTCATTCACCCACCGCTCTGGCCAGGACAGTAGGCCCTGTGACCTGCAGCCCCTTCAGAACTGCATGGAGGGGCTTTGCCAAGAAAGATGCGGAGGGGACGGTGAACACGTATCAGGCATCATCTCACCACTGAAGTGGGTTAGAGTTTGCAAAAGGCTCACTGGAGGACATCCAGTCTAGCCTCCTCCAGCACCCGGGGATGGAGACACACAGGTGGCTTATTAACATGCCCATTCCTGGCAATTCCACTCCATACCGCCCGTGTGGCCTTAATTTTCTCAGGTGCTTGAACTTGACAGAGCTGTCTAAAGATCCTCGCAGTCCTGATTATCCAAGGACAGTCCCAGCTATATGAAATGAAATTTCTCTTGGCAAAGGGACCCTTCCCACAGCCTAAGCCTCCACCTGTGCAGGAGTTGGTGAAGTAGCTGAAGCGGGGGCTGGCCAAAGGCAGGGAAAGGGTCAAGGACAGGAGGAGGCCAGCCCTTGGGAAGCCAGATCAGGAAACAGCAGAGCTTCACAATCTTAAAAGATCAAGATGCTTGTGGGTAAGGAAGAATTGCCATCAGATTGTTGAGAGTGGTGAAGGTGCTCCAGGAACTTGGCCCTTAGTCTTCCTGGACTATGGGGGAGAACATGAGGCCAGGATGGCAGGGATCTGGAAGCTCCAGAAAGGAACCAGAGAGGGTGACAGAGCTCCATGTGTAGAAGAAGCAACTCAGTTGCAGGCCGAGGAGGTGGGGCCTTTTCTTACTTGGCTGCTGTGCTGCCCGGGCCCAGGTGGGATGTATCAACACAAGAGAACATCTTCAACCTAGTAAGAGTCCCCAGGTCTCCTAGGGGATGGTACCCTCCCTCTCTGAGCTGTCACCTGCAACCTCTGGTGACCACAGAATCTAAGCCGGAGTCACCCTGGGACTAGCTCCAGGGGAGATTATGAGGCCTCCATGTCCCTCACTAGGTAGATAGAATTGCTTGCCAACCCCTGAGACTAGGAAAAAGGGTCTCCCTTAAACGCTGTGAAGCAAGCTAAAAACAAATGAGTTGAGGATTCATTTGGAGGAAACAAGAGATATCTGTGGATTGATTTCAAGTGATCTGAAAGACAATGTCATTAAGAGAGCTACAAAATCTACTGTGGGAAGTCCGAAGAAAGCAGAAATGGCCTCAGAACACCCTGAGGTGGCCCTGGGGCCTCTGTCAGCAAGACTGCTGGAAGGAAAGGGTCTGGCCCATGACTGCAGGTCCTGAACTGGCCTTGTTGCCCCCTGGAATCTGTCCGCCAGTGACTCTCCTTCAAGCACGATCGCTTCCCCAAAGGGAAGAAGATGGCATTTCCAGCACTTCAGAAAGAGGACACAACTCCTAGAAAAATTAAACTATCTTTTTCTCCAGCTCACTTTTCTGGCTTGTCAGTTCTTTATACCAAAGGAAAAACTGGGAGAGAGGAGAGAAAAGGATTATCTTAGTAAGTATTACAGTCTCTGCGAACGAGGTACAAGTACAGTAATTACACTTAGATCTGGTGCTCAAAAATCAGTTCAGGTTCATTATTTCCAATGAGTCAGTCAATCCCAAGAGGAGGGGAGGAGAGAAAAAATCTCTGAATACATAAAAATTTATCATCCATTTCCATTGTACTTACTGACCCTGTGCAAAGTGGCTGTCTGAAAACGTCTGATTGAGAAGCTCTATGTCAGAGGTGCCGGACAGTCAGGAGGCTCACCCTCCAGGCCAACTCTGCCACCAACCAGCCACGAGGTCAGTGCCTCCCGCCTCCCGTGGAGGATCATCTTGTTCCACCCGTGCCAATGTTCAAGTGCTCCCCTGGCCTTCACAATGACACAGAGAGAAGCAACCACACTGGGCCCCATTACAGTCCCTGCTCCATGGGTCAGTGACCCATGTCTCCAGGGAGATCACAGTCTGTGCACAAGTCTTTCCTAAGATGCTATGCCTGCTGTGCTGAGAACTGTGGGCAAGAAAGACGAGGTCCTGAGTTTTTAGCTTAGTTGGATTCAAGTGGAAACAGGATTACAGAACAGAGTGGAGTCCAAAGAAGCTATTACTCAGGAAAGAGAAAGAACAGAAGCCAAGATATGCCTTGAGAAGAAATAAATCAAATAATAACAGGAGTGGGTTGCCATGCCCTCCTACAGAGGATCTTCCAGACCCAGGGATCAAACTTGTGTCTCTTGCATCTCTTGCATTGGCAGGCGGGTTCTTTACCACTAATACCACCTGGGAAGCCCAGTAGTAAAATTAACATTTAGACAAGGTGGGGCTTTGAAGATGGCGGGCAAAGGAAATATCATCATCCCAAACCACCAAATTAAAAATCCCTTGCCATTCCCAAAACACACTTTTCAAAATGAGTTTGGTCCAAGTGCCCTTATGAGGTAGGGAGGACAGCCAAAAGACTCCATTTCCTGGCTTTCTCAGTGTGGACACATGACTCAATCTAGCCAAGAAGATGTAAGTGGAAGCAATCTGTATAACAATCCAGGATTCCTTAAAGCAAGGAATAGCATCCTTACACAGTCCTCCTTCCTGCTGACTGAAATGTGGGTGCATTGGCTGGAGCCCCAGCAGTCACCTTGGGCCATGAGGGGGTCTTGGGAAGAGAATCTGAGCACAGTGGAGAGACAAACTTGACGAATCGGGGTCCCTGATCCTTGTGGAGCCAACTTACCTAGTCTTCCTCCCTCCAGACTTCCTTTACATGAAAGAAAAATTTGTATCCTAATCTACTCATGTTTGATGATCTTTGACAAGCCACTTGTCTTCCCTACACCCCAGCTTCCTTGTCTCTAAAATGGAATAATAGTATTTACCTAATACTTTGTGGAGAGTAAACCGTAAACAGAGTAAAATGAGTAAGCCAGACACACAGCCATTATTACATCTTACGCAAGCTATTATTTTTTAACAGCTTTGAGAAAAAAACATACATACTACATAGTTTGCCTAAAGTATACAACTCAGCATATTTATAGTGTTTTTATTATCACCATGATCTCATCTTAGAACATTTTTATCATCCCCCAAAGAAACGTTGTACCCATAATCAGTCACTGCCCATTTTCCCCTCTGCCTCCCAGGCCCTAGATATGTTTTTTTTCCCAATAGTAAACTCTCTTTAGTCACAATTTTAAGAGTGCTTGAAGATATTCTATAATATTAGATAGTCCTTGATGTAAGATAAGATAGATTTCCCTGTCAACCTTACATTATAAAGCAATTTACTTAGGGCAAAAGTATGAGACTGTGTTTCCTGGGTTTTTCTTAAGAAGTCAACAGACGAATTGAATAATATTGTAATTTAAATATACTCTTAGGCAGTTTTCTTTTTCTGTGTTCATTTTCAATTTAATATTGATTTTCTCACTGAAGCAGTAAATACAGTTTTTAAAAAATCAAACTGTAACATCAGGAGGTTTGTAATAAAAAATGATAGTCCCTCCCCTCAATGCTGCCCTGGTCACTTTTAGCTCTTAGAATCCTCCAGCATTTATCTCCATGTTTTTTAACATGCTTATTCTGCTATTTCTTTATTTTCCAATTTTAGACATTATCTTACAGAAAGAGTGGTAGATTTATTCTCTTAACACTCTTCATTCCAAACATAGGTTTTTAAAACTATTTTTCCTTAAATCACTTATTGGTGTTTAACTTATTATAACTAAATGAGGTAAATTCACAGTTAAGAGAGGCAGTGTACTATCATGATAGTTTTGATATTTCTGGAGTTAATATTCCCACCCCCTTTCTTCTCAATTGTTTTCCTATCATTAATATTAGCTATTATTAATTCACCCCCACACTCCCTTCACTGCACTCAAACACGACAGGTCCATTTCTTCCTTGCATCCATCCTTCTGGGGATTCCTGTCCTTGATCTGGTTGCTGTCTGGGTTTGCTTCAATCCTGAAAGTTACTTCAGTCATAGTGAATCCTGAAGGAAACAGCCTGCTTTATCTCCTTAGCCCCACTCTCCGTAAAACCTATACGTAAGCTCACGGAGCTCAAAGAGGCTTGGAAGTGCCACTTTGGCCTGACCACCTTGCCTTTCCCTTCTCAGATAACCTGACATCCTCACCCCACTCTCTCTGCTTGCAATTCATTGGGCCTTTTCTCTCCATGTCCAATTCGAGTTAAAGGACCACCAAGAAGGTTCAGGGAAAAGCATTATCAATGAATATTTCCAAGCCTCAACAAACTTGGGTGCTAAGATCACAGCTAATAATACAAAATAAAGCAGAAAAGCGCTCTATTGCTGATTAGAGAATGAGCTAGATTACTGACATGGCCCTCTGAGGAGAAAGGAGGGCAGGTACCACCTCGGGGTGGCTCTCTGGATGCTGGCTTAGACCAAGTGCAACCAAGGCTTATACTCTTTTACAGCACCTATGAAACAAACTATTCATGTAATCAGGAAACATTAGTGGCCACCCTGTGTGTACCAACTGGCAGCCCTAGGACCAAATCAGGCCTGCACACATATTTTCACGGCCTATAGGGTTTTAAACTTCTCAATGTTTCTAGGTTGGGGCATTCACCTTAACCCTCCTAGTCTCTATATTTTGCATCTGTCTGGCCCTGAAGGTATGGCCTTTGAGACCTGTAACAACTGAACCCCATTAAATTACTGAAGAGGGGAAATCCATAGAGGGGCAGTTTCTAGTCACACAGCTCAGTGGCAAATCAGGGGCTAATCCAGCACAAGCAAGCTTTCTGATGCATCCCCTGCTGCTCAGTTTAACTCACCCACATCCTGACCTGTGAAGGTCAGCCCTTCACCCACTTACCAACCCTTCACCCACTAAGCATGAATTCAGAGCATAGCAATAGAGCAAACTTTCAGGGTTATTCCCCACAAGCTGGATAAAACACTCCTGGCTCAACACAACATATACAACCTCCAAGTCAAGTGATCAAAATATCTGAGTGCACCAGATTGGTGTCCTGCTCCAAACCTGCTGACATTTAACTCCATCTCCTCATTTTGCAAGCTTCTGGCTGACTGTCTCTCTTCTCATTTAAACCTAATCCTGTGTCCAAACAGGGTTCAATGCAACCCCTTGGCTGGATGTCGGCATTTGGTGACTGGTGAACTTGTGAAAGAATGCAGTTGCTGAACTGCTGTTTCCTTTGGGTGATGAAGCCCAGAGAGCAGCCCAGTAATTTGCCATGAGCCAGATAGACAGCAGTACGCTGGTGGATGCCTCTTGCTGTATCCACATCACCGAGAGAGAGAAGCCTTCTGTAGGAGAACCAGCTTCCACAAGAAAACTAGAAATAGTACTTCCTAACATCTATACCACATCTCCTATTTTCCTTAACTCCTGCTATGCTGCCTACATCAATCATTCTGACAATAAATAATATTTTCAGTTCAATTCAATTGCTCAGTCCAGGCTTCCCTGTCCATTACCAACTTGCAGAGCACCAACTTGCTCAAACTCATGTCCATCAAGTCAGTGATGCCATCCAACCATCTCATCCTCTGTTGTCCCCTTCTCCTCCTGCCTTCGATCTTTCCCAGCATCAGGATCTTTTCCAATGAGTCAGTTCTTCACATCAGATGGCCAAAGTATTGGAGCTTCAGCTTCAGCATCAGTCCTTCCAATGAATATTCAGGGTCGATTTCCTTTACGATTGACTGGTTTGATCTTCTTGCAGCCCAAGGGACTCTCAAGAGTCTTCTCCAACACTACAGTTCAAAAGCATCACTTCTTTGGCGCTCAATTTTCTTTATGATCCAACTCTCACATCCATACATGACTAGTGGAAAAACCATAGCTTTGACTAGTCAGACCTTTGTCTGTGATGTCTCTGCTTTTTAATATGCTGTCTAGGTTGGTCATAGCTTTCTTTCCAAGGAGTAAGTGTCTTTGAATTTCATGGCTGCAGTCACCATCTGCAGTGATTCTGGAGCCCAAGAAAATAAAGTCTGTCACTATTTCTATTTTTTCTCCATGAAGTGATGGGATTGGATGCCATGATCTTCATTTTTTGAATTTTGAATGTTGAGTTTTAAGCCAGCTTTTTCACTCTCCTCTTTCACTTTCATCAAGAGGCTCTTTAGTTCCTCTTCACTTTCTGCCATAAGGGTGGTGTCATCTGCATATCTGAGGTTATCAGTATTCCTCCCGGAAATCTTGATTCCAGCTTGTGCTTCATCCAGCCTGGCATTTCGCAAGCTGTATTCTGCATATAAGTTAAATAAGCAAGGTGACAATATACAGCCTTGACATATTCCTTTTCCTATTTGGAAGCAGTCCATTGTTAAATTTATCACATGTGCACATCTCAGATTCCTAACACTATTTTAAGCCTTTAAAGGGAAGAAAAACAGTACAGATTTTGGAGACATGCTCTTAGGGTTCAGATCCCAGTACTGCCACTGACTGTGTGGCTGGGGCCAGTCACTGAACCTGTGAGCCTCAGTGTTCTCACCTGTGAAGAGCAGGTAACAGAAGTACCCACCTTTCAGTACTGCTGAAAAGGATGAGTCTTCTGAGGTACCCAGCACCATCCTTTGCCTTCTTCAGATAGCCACAAAGTATTTAATGTTGCCCAATCATTCATCGATGGAAAGCCCTGGTGGCTCAGTGGTAAAGAATCTGCCTGCAATGCAGAAAACTAAGGTTCGATCCCTGGGTTGGGAAGATCCCTGTAGCAGGAAGTGGCAACGCACTCCAGTATTCTTGCCGCGAAATCCCAAGGACAGAGGAGCCTGGCAGGTCACAGTTCATGGGGTTGCAAAGAGTCTGACACGACTTAGCAACTATACAACATCAATCATTCACCTATTTTGTAATATTAAGGATTCAATGTGAAACTCATTTTCATGGGGGATTTAGCCGAGTCAGATCATGTTTAGCAATAAAACATCACATTAGAATTGATAATAAAGTCCTGATCATTATGTGAAGAAAAAATTGATAAACCACATCTTGCTAGATGGGCAGTGCACCATAAAATTTCAGATCAGTGGCTGACCTGAAAGTAGTTCATTGTCTTAGATTTAACTAAACTTTGTTTGGTTTTAAACTATCTCCATTCAAGATTATTCATAAAATTAAACGGACTGCTAATTATAACAGGTAAGTGTCAACAAAATTCTAGGAAATAAATGCAATAGTAATAGTGTGATAACACAGATGTTAATCCCTATAGTTGGTTTCATTTACTGGTTGATTTTAAACACTGAAAAATTCACTGCCATTGTTCTTTTGTTAGAATAAAACATTGTCCAGACAGAATTATCCTTCTTTCTAAATTTAACTTTTAGGGAGTTTATCATTTCTCTTTACCTCTTTGAAGCAAAGCAAGGCAGCAGCAGCCTGGCCCTCTATTTCCCGTCTAGAAATAGGATTGTGATGGTCCAGTGAGAGCCGCCTAACACCTTGTAGCGTTCATGCCACTGCTGAGTTGCCCACAAAGCTGGATCAAAGATGTGCGTGGGCACTTCTATTTGGGCAAACCACACGCTGAAGCAAAAATATGCTAACACACTTTGAATCTGGATCATGTTCTGAATGTTGTCTGTCACGTGACACACTGCTGCTTCCAGGACAGC
Source organism: Bos javanicus (assembly GCF_032452875.1). Classification (NCBI taxonomy): domain Eukaryota; kingdom Metazoa; phylum Chordata; class Mammalia; order Artiodactyla; family Bovidae; genus Bos; species Bos javanicus. The sequence goes on along the minus strand of NC_083878.1, from coordinate 29,780,782 downwards.
GGGGAAACTGCTGTGTCAAAGGCAAGACAAGGGCTCCCCACTTTCCTCCTCAAAGAACAGGAGGCATTGTTACCTACAATGAGGTGCTCTGCTAGGGACTATTTCCTGTGGATACCCTGGCTCTCTACCACAATGCTCACAGATACCTGAACGCTGGCCAAATAGGTAAATTCCAGAGCAGAATATAAGAGAAACCAGCAGCTCTATCAAGGGAAAGGGGAGTGGGGAATGAACACGTCAGGCAGAAAACTACCGTTTTAGGGACATCCCTGGTGGTCCAGTGGCTAAGACTCTGCACACAATGCGGAAGACCCTGGTTAGGGAACTAGATCTTGCATGTTGCAATTAAAGATCCCACGTGCTGCAACTAAGACCAGGTGCAGCTGAAGAAATATGTGCAGTATTCTGGGTGCTTTCACCCACCTTCCCTGGCCACACCCTATTCCCTTATCCCAAACCCAATGACCCTAGGAAAGTGATAATAGAAATTTTCTTTGTATATGAAAATTCTCTTTACTCATTTGTTCTTCCCCATAAGCTGATTAACATTAATTTATTTCAGACCAGGCACTGGTTTTCCTTCTGACTATTCTGCACACCATCTTAATCAACAGAATATACCAAGCTTAAAGAGCCACTCAGTACTGAATCAGCAGCTCATACCATATGTTGTGGGTAAAAACATACTTCCCAAAAAAGCTAAATGCAGAAAGACCAAGGATAGAATATATATTTAATACTCATGAAGTCTAACAGGATGTGCTTAGTATGTGGAACACTGAGATTTTACAGGGAAAAAGTTAGTCTTTAAATATATCCTAAAACATCTTTCTTCTGTTCTGTTACAGTTTTTGCCCTCAAAAGAGTATTTTAAGGGAAAAAATCTAATTACAAAAACAATTGCATCTTGGATGGATTCTTAGTGCTAACTTTTTTAAAATGTAAAAAAGCCATGTATTTTCTCAGAAATGTGGTGATGTGGCCAACAGATTTCATGGTAACAGTATGGCTGAGTCCTAAATCTTGGGTAATATTTATAGATTCAGCTTTATTCTGGCATTATCCAAGTTCACATTCGAGTGGAGAAAGAAAACCAAACCACACTGCAATTAGAATTTTCAAATGCCAACTGTCTTTTCTCAGGTCAGAAATTAGTTTATCTTTTGCTTTACATCTACCATTCCAAAAGGAAGGAGACTGGCTGCTTCATTAGCATATTCATGTAATAAGCACAGCTTAAGTCTGAAACATCTTAAACTACAGGTCTATTATGAGCTGCTTCATTTTTCAAAAACATCTTAGAACTAAAACATTAAGTCTCTTTTAGAAAAATGAAAGCACCCTGATTTATCAGAGCTTGAGAGACCACATGTTTTCTTAGAATCAACACCTCACCCCTCACCCCATTTCCTGTAGCCCTCACAACTAAAACCATAGGCTGATTTCCATTTTATACACGCTCTTCTGTGCAGCAACCTAAGAACACCTGATCACAGCTAACCAAGGGATGAAATGTTTCACTGGAATTTAAAAACTGCCTTTTGAATTGTATCAAAAAGTCCTCCACTTGTAAGTAGCCACAACATTTTGTAGACCAATAAAAATGTACACATCTAAAGCTTTTCTCTGTAAGTCTGCCTTCTCTCCAAGCATTTGATAGCCATAAAAGAAAAACTGATGTCACTCACTTCAAATTATCAATGATGATGAGTAACAGCATGGTAAATTAAGATGAACATTTTAAAGGGCTTATTGGTATTAAATTTTCGTGTGTTCTCATATCAAACATAAAGTGCTTAACACATAATTGCATAGCTTGGCAATAATCATAAAGCAAGCGCCTGTATAACCACCACTCAAAAAACAGGTCAAAAAACAGAACAAAAAACAGGTCAAAAAACAGAACACGATAGCACCTCAGAAGTCCTCTAGAAGCCCCTTCCCATCAGCATCCCCAACCACTCTCCAGACTTACACAGTCACATCCTTGCTCTTCTTCGGTCTCACCCCCTTAAGTGCACCATTAAAAGGTATTCTATCTATTAATAGTTTTCAACTTCGTATGATTGGGAGAAAAACTGTATTACTTGTTATCTGTCATTTCTTTTGCTTACTGTTTTAAAGATTCCATTTATTTTATTTTGTGTAGCTGTAGTTTGTTTTCACAGCTGGCTTATTTCCAGTTTGGGTCTATCACAATATACCTATCACTGCACAATATGTACAAGCATCTCTTGTACAGAGTATGCACCGAGGAATAGAACTGCTGGGTCACATGCAAATTTTCTACTTAACTAGATAATTATTCTCACTAGCAGTGTTGTGCCACATCCTTATCAATAATTGGTACTGTCACATTTTAAAGGATTATCAGTCTGGTGAGGAGAATGGAGTTGGGAGGGTGTAACCTGGAATAGTTTTCATCTTCATTTTTCTGACTAGTGATTGAAGATTTTTTCATGTATATGGATCATTTAGATTTCCTCTTGGGTAAAGTGCCAGAACTTCTTTTAAAATGAGTGTTACTGGAGAAAGGGTTGGTGGGAATGTAAACTGGTGCACCCATTATGGAAAACAGTATGGATGTTCCTTAAAAAACTAAAAATAGATTTGCCATATGATCCAGCAATCCCACTCCTGGGCACGTATCCAGAGAAAACTATAATTTGAAAACTTAGATGCACCCAAATGTTCACTGAAGCACTATTTACAATAACCAAGACATGGAAGCAACATGCATCCACCAACAGACGAATGAATAAAGAAAATGTGGTACATATATATACAATGGAATATTACTCAGCCATAAAAAACGAAATAATGCCCTTTGCAGCAACATGGATGGACCTAGAGATTATCATACTAAGTGAAGTCAAAGGTAAATACCATGATATCATTTGTATGTAAAATCTAAAATGTAATAAACTTTGTATAAAACAGAAACAGACTCACAGACACAGAAAACAAACATGGTTATCAAAGGAGAAAGGGGATGAGGGAGTGAAAATTACAAGCTGCTATATGTAAAATTGACAAATAAGATCCTACTGTATGTAACAGGGAAGTAAATGAAATACCCTGTAATAAGTCATAATGGAAAAGACTATGAAGCAGAACCCACATATATGTATAATGAATCACTATGCTGTACTCTAGGAACAAACACAACACTGTAAATCAACTATACTTCAATGCAAAATTTTAAACTTAAAAAAGGTTTTATTGAGATATAATTGACATCATACAATGCACCCATTTAAAGCATATGATTCAATGGTTTTTAGACATATTCACAGATATATGCAACATCACCACTTAGAACATTTTCATCTCAAAAAGAAACCTCTTATCTTTAAGCTGTCACCTCCCTAGCCATCCATTCCCAGCCCCCCAGTTCTATGCTGCTGCTACTGCTGCTGCTAAGTCGCATCAGTCGTGTCTGACTCTTTGCGACCCCGTAGACGGAAGCCCACCAGGCTCCTCTGTCCCTGGGATTCTCCAGGCAAGAATACTGGAGTGGGTTGCCATTTCCTTCTGCAATGCACGCATGCATGCTAAGTCACTTCAGTCGTGTCCGACTTTGTGAGAACCCATAGATGGCAGCCCACCAGGCTCCTCTGTCCCTGGGATTCTCTAGGCAAGAATACTGGAGTGGGTTGCCATTTCCTTCTCCACCAGTTCTATGCTGCTGCTGCTGCGTCACTTCAGTCATGTCCAACTCTGTGCAACCCCAAAGATAGCCTCCCACCAGGCTCCCCGGTCCCTGGGATTCTCCAGGCAAGAACACTGGAGTGGGTTGCCATTTCCTTCTCCAATGCATGAAAGTGAAAAGTGAAAGTGAAGTTGCTCAGTCGTGTCCGACTCTTAGCGACCTCATGGACTGCAGCCTACCAGGCTCCCCGTCCCTGGGATTTTCCAGGCAAGAGTGCTGGAGTGGGGTGCCATTGCCTTCTCCGAGTTCTATGCTAATCTATATTAATACTTTTGTTTCTACAGCTTTCCCTATTCCAGACTTTCACATGAACTGAATCACTTATTATGTAGGCTCTTGAGACTGGCTTCTTCACTAATGTTTCCAAGGCTCATCTTAGCTTTAGCATGTATCAGTCCTTCATTCCTTTTATAGTCAATTAATAGTCTATTGTATGGATATCCTACATTTTGTATAGCCATTCATTAATCCATTGATGGACACTTGCGTACTTTCTACTTTTTAGCTATTATAAATAACTCTGCTATTAGCATTTGTGTACAAGTTTTTGTGCAGACATGTTTTTCTTAGATATATACCTAGAAATGGAAATCCTGGGTCATCTGGTAACTTTTAACTGTTAGAGGAAAAACTGTTTTCCAAAAGTGACTACACCATTTTACCCTTTCACAGCAGTGCAGGAGAGTTCCAATCTCCCCACATCCTCATCAACACTGTTTATCTGGCCTGATTTTAGCTATCCTAGTGGTAGCACGACTGAGCGACTTCCCTTTCACTTTTCACTTTCATGCATTGGAGAAAGAATTGGCAACCCACTCCAGCGTTCTTGCCTGGAGAATCCCAAGGACAGGGGAGCCTGGTGGGCTGCCGTCTATGGGGTCACACAGAGTCGGACACGACTGAAGTGACTTAGCAGCAGCAGTGGTAGCTCACTGTGGTTTTAGTGTGTACTTCCCTGATAACATTTTGCATCTTTTCATGTGCTTATTGGCCATTGCATATCTTCCTTGGAAAATTATCTATTCAGATCTTTGCCTTTTAGCTGGGCTGTCTTTTTGTTAATGGGAGGTATTGAGTCATATCTGTTTAGTGATTTTTATAGTTCTTTATATACTCTGGATACAGATTCTTTGATATTTTATGTGGTACCAATATGTTCTCCATTATGGATCTACAGCTGACCCTTGAACAACACTGATTTGAACTGTGTGGGTCTGTTTATACTTGGATTTTTTTCAATACGTACTGCAATACCATATGATACACAGTTGGCTGAATCTATGGAGGCACAACTGTGGATATGGAGGGACTGTAAAGTCTTATGTGGATTTTCAACTGCATGGGGCGGGCGGTCACTGTCCCTAACCCTCACGTTGTTCAATACTCACCTTAGTCTTTTCACTTTGTGGTACCTTTTAATGAAAATAATTTCCCAATTTCAATATAGCTAAGTGTGTCAAACTTAAGACGGTATTTGACTTAAGAAATCCTTTCCAAAGCCATTTTCATATTTCCCAAATAGTCATAAAATATTTCCCTGTATCATTTTCAATAGAATTACAACATAAAAAACTTGGTAGTGCTGCTATATACATTTAGGTAGAAAAAATTCACTGGAGTTGATTTTTATATATGATATGGAATACAGATCCAATTTCATTTTGTTCCTGTATGAATTACCCTATCATCCTATCACCTTTTATTAAAAAGGCTGTCCTTCCTGCATTCAGCAGGACCAGCCATTAGACTCTTATTAACCTCTCCATCAAATCAGGGTTCAATCTGAAAGAGTTTTTAAATCCAGGTTTCTAAGTCTCATCACAGACTGGGGGTGGGAGAATGCCAGATGGGATGGAGGATCACACCAGGACTCTGGATTTCTAAGTTCCTTAGCTAATGTGCAAGCAGCCAACGTGGCTCCTACCAACAGATGGACACTGCGGAACCCCTGGAAATGAGTCCCATGAGTTCCTTCCAGCTTTAGGATCCCTTACTTTCTTACAAGTCTCTAGGCTACTTGTTTCTTACCATTCAAGAATATGGAAAAATGTGTAAAAGTCTTATTACAAAGAAATACAACACATATCAAATTCTAAAAACTAATACATGATTTTATTTATAATATTCAACATATCGCCTACTATTGCCCGTGTCCATTTAGGTATTCCTCAGTTACAGCTTTCATTTTTCAAAATAAAGATTTTTGAAAATATACTCAGGGAGCACAAAGTATACTAAATATTTTACTAATTTGATACCCCATGGGCATCAATTACCAACAGTATGGAAAAGGGGTTAATATAAAACAATACAAAAGCGTTACAAACAATAGCTTATCAATATTATCTTCATTCCATTAGCAGAATTTACTCACGCAGTTACCTTTATTCGGGAAATGATTTCATTTACAAAACTATTATTCTTTGCGATCACCTCAGCTTTTAGCTGTTTTAACTTTCTTGTGATGCTTTCTTCTGACATTTCAGTAAAGGGCACTTGCTTTACCTTGGATAGAAACTCTTGAATAATTTTTTCACCTTGCTGAAAAAAAACATGTGAACATTTTATTAGTCTTTTAAAAATGACTTTTCTAAAAGTCACATTAAATAGTAATGACTTGTTTCATTACAATTTCAATCTAAACATACCACCCAATATTTAAACATTCTTTAAAGTGCACACCATTTAGAATTTATAGCAAAGCCCTCAGTTGACTGTATTTCTTCATAGCAAGTTATTAAAAGGGTATTTTCAGCTGCTAATGACAAAGGGGCTGAATATTTTAGTAGTTTCCAAACCCCTCAGGTTTTGTAATTGATACATAACTTAGCCTACTGGGGAAAAAAAGAACTCAAGGTTTACAAATACGGTGAGGCATAAACATTCACTGAAAATTTAGTAATCATACACACACACACACACGGGATGTTTCTTCTTTATTTTACTGCCTAGTTATTGCCGTTCTAAAGAACATGGTTGTTACTTGCTGTGTGAACCATGGGGAAATTCCTTAACACATATTCCTCATCCATAAAATAGGGACAATAATATTATGAGCAACACAGGGCTGCTGTGAGAATTAGAGTTAGGATGTGCACAGTGCTAAGAACAGTGCCTGGCAAAAGGTATAATGTTTATCACTACGTTTGAAACGGAACTAAAGTCCGCTACCAGTGAGCCAGTTGGCCATATATACCTTAAGGTGAAAGGTAGATAACCCAAATGAGAAGATAAAGAACTACATCTCTGTTAAATAACAAGTGCCTTTCCCCCCAATAGAGTAAAATCTAGACTGAGTAACATTGATAATTCTATGTTATATGTCTCCCTTAAGAATTTTTAAAAAGTTCATTTTAAGTAACGTTATCAAAAGTACATGATTTCTGTTCTAATTGGAACCAATTACATAAAGGAGTCTACCTAATCCTGGATCGTGGATAGCTGTGGTGCTGATACTAAGACCATTTCACATCCAGAATGGCAATCTTCCCTAGGTAAAACTATTAACAAGTTATAATACATTTCTCCTGCTTGTATAGACACAACAGATAAAATCTTCAAAAACCATACCCATCATCTGTTATTGTAACATCTATCCAAATAAGAACAAAAATTTCACTGAGTAAAAGCTAACAATGTGCCAAGAAGTTGTCACAATGCATTATCACAGTAAATGCTGCCAGAAGTAAATTAAGATTCTTTTGTTATTATGGAAAACTATGAATAATAGTCCTTTAATTTTTTAAAAATACACTGGGCAAATAAATGCTTATACCTTTCTGCGTGAACACCTCAATTTCACCCACCACTCAGAAGGTCCAACTTAAGATCCACTTCTCCCACAAGAACTGAAAAGCCTGCCCAAGACAGCTTTCCTGAGTAAACACCTGTCACATTCTCTATGACATGGTCACTATTACTACGTTCCCAACTAGTTTCTAAACAACTGGAGGGCAGGAGCTGTTTATTTATCATCTTAACTAGTAAGCATTTGAGTAAATATGTAATTTAACTGGACTTGATCTATTTGTTTATAGGTAATCAAAGATGTGTGTGGACTTTTATAACTCCTCTGAATTACATATTTTAAACCTACACTAATATTCCTATCCTCCTACTTTTGAAATCTGGTACTTGAAATGATATCTTTTGATTGTGCAGATGTGTGTAGTGGTGAAACCAAAATGATAGAGATGGATTCGTTGCCATGCAAAGAAATGTTAGTAGAAACCAATAATGAATGATCAATAATTAAAAAGAATCATACAGGGGAAAAAATAACTACAAGAACAATCTGACAAACCTCTCTTTCCAGATAGCATCTCTTTGCTGCTGGTTCCATTTCATCACATTCCTGTGGTTTCCCAATATTCTGAAATTCCTCCAACTCCAGGGCTTTCTGTTTAGCACACTCTATTACATGCCTGGGAAAATTAGCAAGCTCAGCAACATGAATCCCAAAACTTTGATCACAGACACCTACAAGAAATTTGGGGAGTAGGAAGAGAGGGCAATGTATGTAAATGGAATTTATTTTTCTCACTGTGTCATCAGGAAACTTAATCTTGCATTTTTCAAATGCATTAGCCAAATGTTTCAGAGTAACTTAAAGAAATTTTAATTAAGCCTCCAATGAAAAGTGATTATGACTTGGCAGTACAGCACTATATTTTATCCTTGACAAATGTAGTAGGAAAAATTATAAAAACAGAGAAAAAAGGCTTGATAGATAATCCTCAAAGGTCTAGACAAATAACTGAATCTGAAGATTAATCAACACAATATCTCTGAGGTTTTCTTATTTCAAAAGGGAGGAACTAAAGTACTATGGAAAAAAAGACAGATAAATATAAAGTGTCTCTAATTAGGAGCAACATTTAATTCAAAATATACTTCATATGACAATGAAACTTTGGACCCAAATGTAGACCAGTAAGTTTACCGACTAGGCATGTTATCTTTACCCCTGTGGGTAGAAAATAAACTGACTTAAGATATTCCTTCCAAATGTTTAGTATCAACGATGCTCACAGTGTTATCATGGAGCTCCCATTTTTGCCTCAACTGTAAATTTTCTTTTGGCCTAGTAGACATCCCAAGCATTCTGGAGCTGGATATTTTACACAACTTAGAGAAACAAAAATAAAATGGAAGCAAGTGTTTGATAAACATCCACAGTGAAGGACAAACCTGTTCCTATCTTCACCTGATCTTTTTCAATATTTTGAACCCATTTCTTTATCACACAAACACTTTTTAAAACCCAAACCTCAACTTCATGCTATATGCCAGGTCTAACCAAGAGTATCTATATTCTCTATCAACAATAATGATGCAAATAGTAACTCAAAAGGATTCCTACAAACATAAGCAAAAAAGAATTAAAAATAGTACCTTATTTATATGCAACCAACAGATAACAGAAAAAACATGTTTGTGGAAAATAAAAAAGCCATCTAAAAAAGCTATTCTGATGTCTAATGAAATGTTAGAGCAATAAAAACTTTATAGTATGTTAATCTTATCAATGCAGTCACCTGATTAGCTGCCAGACCCACTAACAACAAACTTTTCTGAAAGGTTGAAATACCAACAATTTAAGTTGTAACTACCAACAATTTCAAGATCTCTGGAAACCCCAACTTTAAGCTGTTTATATAAAAAGGAGTAGGAAATGGCAACCCACTCCAGCATTCTTGCCTGGGAAATCCCATGGAGAGAGGAGCCTGGCAGGCTACAGGCCATGGGGCTGTAAAAATTGGACACAACTTAGTGATTAAACCACCACCACAGCTAATTTGACAAGAAAACATGGTGACCTGAGAGGTAGTATAAAATCCCTGATGATGTTCAGAGTATAGATCATGTTTTTGGTGACTGCTTAAAATGAATGGTTCTATTATGAGACATAGAAATGTAAATAATGTACCCATGTCCCTGTCCCTACACCGTAAAGAGGTAAACGTTTTACAGATCAAACTTCAACAATTCACCCTACTGTAGAATAAGGCAATTACCAATGATTCCAAGGGTAGGAACGCTGAATTTACACTACACCAGTGGAATGTGCTCACCTTTCTTCACCTGATAAAGCATAGTTAAAGTCTCCTCAGTAGTCAGTGCTGTGACATGTAGATTATTAACAGTTGGTATCTGATTGGCCAAGGCTGTAAGTTCATGAAAATGGGTTGCAAACATGCAAAAAGCACCGATCTTTGTTGCAATGTACTCGGATATAGCCCACGCTAATCCAAATCCATCATAGGTAGAGGTTCCTCTTCCCAGCTCATCTATGATTATTAAGGAATCTTTGGTTGCAGACCTGAAACACATGATTACATGAAAATTCCCCATGACGCAGCATGTGGTAACACAAGAAAAAAAAAATTAGGCAATACAATGAGAAAGTGTGCCACAAGCATTAACAGATTATAAAAGGAAACAAATGGTGAATAAGCATTTTTTAAATTACCAATCCCACTAGCTCATCTAAGAATTTCCAGATAAAGCATTTCTTGGCAATCAAATCAGTCAAGATTTAAAAAAAAACAACCAAAGAACATGGGACAAGGGTGTGGTGATACCCTCACATACATGGCTGACGGTCACATACATCTCTATGTGCCTGCTACAACCCTGCCAACACCACATACTAGCATTTTCTTTTCTCTTTAACCAAATGTAAGAAGGGGAACTTTACCAATTACTATACAGAAGCCTGTACTGCTTTTATAATTCCCCACAAAGAATAATCAATACATAATTTATTAAGGATCTACTATATGCAGAGTACTTCAGAAGACTCCAAGAAACAGAAGGCACAGCCTCCCTGTCTACAAGGACGCACCTAAAAATAAAATAAAGACAAGAGATTTCATAACCTCTAAAATAAAAAGCTAATAAATTACAGGCATGTCATAGAGTCTGAAGAAACACTTGTGACCTTAGGCACATGAGACAAAGAAAGTCATCAAAGAAGTAGAATTTCTGTTAAAGGCATGTAAAGATTAGAAAAGGACTTGGTAAACAGCAAGGAAGGAAGTGTGTTCAGGCAGTGTGAACAGTGTAAGCAAAAGCATGACAGTGGAGAGACTCATAAGGTGAACAGCCACTGGAAACCTTAAGAAGACAACTCGACAAATCAAAGATGGGCCTTCCCGGGTGGTCTAGAGGTTAAGACTGTGCTTCTACTGCAGGGGGCACGGGTTTTATCCTGGGCTGGGGAACAAAGACCCCGCATGCCACATGGTATAGCCAAAAAATAATAAAAGAAGCTTTCCACAACCATCACCCTTTTATAATATAAAGTGGGACTTCCCTGGTTGCCCAGCAGTAAGGAATCCACCTTGCAATGCAGGGGACGCAGGTTTGATCCCTCATATGGGAAGATTCCTCATGCCACATGGTATAGCCAAAAAATAATAAAAGAAGCTTTCCATAACCATCACCCTTTTATAATATAAAGTGGGACTTCCCTGGTTGCCCAGCAGTAAGGAATCCACCTTGCAATACAGGGGACGCAGGTTTGATCCCTCATATGGGAAGATTCCTCATGGCAACTAAGACCCAACACAGAAAAATAAATAAACAAAGAGTTAAAAAAAAAATGATAACATAAAGTACATAAAGCTCACAGGAAAACTATTAAACTAAATAAAAGATTGCAAATGTATCAAAGGACAGAGACATCCACTTCCACTTTCAGGAGACTGGGAACTGTACTCACCTGAGAATAGAAGCAGTTTCTAACATTTCAGCCATAAATGTGGAGACTCCTTTCAACTGACTGTCACCAGCCCCTACCCGGGCCAAGATGCAGTCCACAATGGACACTTCTGCCCACTCACATGGCACAAAACACCCGATCTGGGCCATGAGAACTACCACCCCAGTCTGGCGAATATATGTTGATTTCCCTCCCATATTGGGACCTATAAAACAAATTATATCAATAAGCAAGATTATTAACTTATTTTTGCTAATAATAATTGACTATTAGTCCCAAGCTGCACATTGATGACTCTCTCGTGATACAACATACGAAAAGCAGACCACAGGCTGCCCAAAGGCATGAACAAAGTCCCCGCCTTACACTAGTCCCTGCAACAATGCCATTTTCTCTTCAGACAAACCTATGCCGTGCCCTTCTTCAAAAGAACCCATGAAAAATATATCTCATCTGTAATCTGACTATGGTCTAGGAAGACCATATAGGTACTGCCCCACAGCTCACACAGCTGCCTGTAGGATAACTTTATGACATTCAGGAAAGCAGTACTGGCCTAACTGATTAATTAACTAAACACTATTAATTCATTAATAATGGGTCTAGTAGAGAATGAATCAGTGTGATCAAATCCTTCAAATCACGTAAACTCCACACTAAAACCCAAGGACATGACCTACTTTTGGAAAATGTGAAATTTACCAATTAATGGGTTAGACCATGGGTCCCCAACCTCCGGAAACTAATGCCTGATAATCTGAGGTGGAGCCGATGTAACAACAGAAATAAAGCATACCATAACGGTACTGGGCTTGAATCGCCCCCAAACCATCCCTTCCCCCACCCTGGTCCGTGGGAAAATTGTCTTCCATGAAACTGGTCCCTGGTGCCAAAAAGGCTGGAGATGATGGGTTAAGTTATACGAACAACTCAAAAATCGAATTAGGGGAATAAAATATAATCACTGACTGCTTCCCAAACACATTTACCCAAAGACTCCTACCACCCCCGCACTCTAACACTTCTGTTTTCTAGAATCTGGTTAAGATCTCTCAAAATGCTTTAGTCTGAGACCTGCTACATTGGTCTACACACAAATCTACTTTTTTTAGTTTCACATGAATATAGTATTGTGTCTTTAAAAGAACTGCTATCCTGAGCTGAAGTCATTCCAGCAGCTAATTCTGCTTGACCTTCAATGACTTCACTACTGAAAAGGTCTGGCCCAAAGGTGCACTTTGAGGATGAAGAGATGTTTATTTTGAAATGCACTGAACCTCTGGAATAGCAGTTTCATTCTTATTCATTCATATATTCATTCACTCACATGTTATTAATATATTACTAACTAGTATGAAAAAACATTCTTTTTCTACCATCAACGACTAGGATTTTCTGCATCAACCTAAAATAACCATCTGCTCCAACATAAACAAAGGGAAACACTATTCCCCAAAAGCCCATAAACAAGATTTCTACCAGTAATGATGTGGAACATCTGTTTATCTTTTTCAAAGTGAACATCATTAGGAATAAATGCGACTTCATCTTGAACTTCCACACAAGCATGTCTGGATGCTTTCAGTGTAATTCTGCCTCGTCCTTTTTCCAAAATGACCGGCCGTACATATGGAACAGGTGCTGCATCGGACACATGAGCAAAGCTGACAACAGCATCCAGCTGAGCTAACACATCGTTGAGTGTCTGCATCGGTTCTACGTAGCCTATGAAAAAACAGAGTACACAGGAAGACGGAATAAGAAAAAATGCAGAGAAGCAGCTTTAAGAATAAATTCAACCTGATTCCATTTGTGAATTCAAAATCCACTTCCTAATTTATATACTTAAAAAAAATTAACAGAGGTTTCTGCTATAACTAAACGTGAAAGGAACACCTAAAATTCAACAAGAGGTTAAAATGTCTTGTCACATTTTTCTCCCTACTATCAACAGATTTCAAAAACCCCTTACCAAAATCCATTAAAATACAAAAGCACATGGCTGCTTATATAAAGAATTGAGGCAGAGGTTTAAAAAAAAAAAATAAGAAAAAGTTTTCATGGGAGCACTTTCATGATATATTGCAAGTAAGAAAAGCAGGGCGAGGCACAGTTCTAAATTTTAAGAGCCTGAAACCAGGATGGCATTTCACAATTATCCTAAGAAACCTGCAAACACCAGGTAATAAGATATAATGGGGCTGTCAAGATTGTTACTTGAGGTTTTTTCCTGCCTTGCAATTAAGTTTTAGCATAAACTTAGATCCATAATTGTCACTTAAAACACTTTCAACAAGATTCTACTCTGCTACAGCAGTAAAACTAAAAGTTATTACATACATTAAACAGTCCCTCACACATGCTAGAGAAAGCATGATTAGCCAATAAAAAGGGGCCAAATTTTTAGAACAGATTCTAAAATTTTAATAGGTTGGAGGGGTTGGTGTAACAGGCCCCTGGGTCACGTGGAACTATCACGTGGGTATCAACGTGTCCAGAGCCTTAAGAGCCATTCCAGAGAACACCATCTCATTTTAGAAAATACAACATTATGAGCTTAATCAAATACAGGAAATCCGATTCATCTTTGACTGCCTTATCCCCCATAAAAGTGAGAATATAAAAATTCATGTATAAATGGCCAAATACAAATAATTCTTAATGTTTCACTTTAAAATTTATTCCTGTTTTATCTAACATATAAAACAGGGGGGAAGGGGAGAGTTCTCATTACCCTACCATACAGCAATAGGAACCTTTGAGAATTACTTAAATATCAGTGGAGTACTTATATAATTCTCACAAAACTTCTAACATACTAACATGAATAGGTTTATAATAAAAGAAAACAAGCCTCTCAATCAAGAGTCTGTATTTGGTATCTCACATCAACTGGTTCTTAACAGTATCACCTTTTCTGGTTTAAGAATAAGAGAGAAAATTAGAAAAATGATCTATTATATTTTTAATAAAGATAGTTTACAATGTGTATATTAGACCAAGAAGAGATTTCATTTCAATTCAAGGTGACTCCCAATACAAAACCTTCTTTTCAAATGTTAAAATCTAACAGCTTTAACCTACTAGGTGCTTAACGAATATTAGTTAATATTATTTTGGGGGAAGACTTCCAGTTTGAATTTACGCAGTGTATTTTTAGGGTCCTTACAAGTGTCATCTAGGAAGGAACATAATTCAGCTAGAAGAAGATCACCATGCTACAGTGATCTGATTAACACCAAACAAAAATGTAATTACAGATCTCATTCATCTCAACACAAATATAAGGTATAATAAAACCCTTTAAAAGTGTTAGGTTTCTTTCTGATTTACTATAAAAATTCATAACAGTAAAACAATTTACAAAACTATACATGCTTATACTTTTTAAATGACTTAGTAGTCCTAAATAATTCAGTACCCATATCCTGAGAACAAGTAGGAGGACATCCTCCTACTTAATCACAATACAACCCAAGAAGTATGACACCAATACCTTATTATCTTATATTAAACTTTGCCAATTTGTCTTAATGGTGTCCTTTATAGCTAGTCTCCAGGTCCAACCCCTAGTCCCAGATTCAATCAAGGATCATCCTCATGTCTTTGACTATCCTGTCACTTTAAGTCTCCTTTAATCTGGAACACAATCTGCCAATTTCTTCTTTGCTTCCATGAACCTGACATGCTTTTTGTCTGTTATGTTTTGGCCAAGCTGCATGGCACATGAGAACTTAGTTCCCTGACCAGGGATAGAAACCTTGCCCTCCTGCACTGGAAGCTTGGAGCCTTAATCACTGGCAAGTCCTGACACTGAAATTTTTAAAGAGTGCAGGCCTTAAAAAGTTTGTCCCACGATCTAAATTTATCCAACATTTTTCTTCTTGTTACTATTCAGGTTAAACTTTTTTTTGGTCAGGAACACTACAGGCCTATCCTGGAGATATTGCAGGTTCAGTTCCAGACCACTGCAATAAAAGGAATATCACAATAAAGCGAGTCACACAAATGTTTTGGTTTCACAGTGCATATAGAAGTTATATTTACACTATACATTGCTAAAGAATGCTAACCATCATCTGACAAGGCAGAGTTGCCATAAACCCTCAATTTGTAAGACAAGACAAAATAAGACATTACCTGTGAGTACAATGAGGTATGCCTGTACACGGGTGATATCATATCTTTTCCTTGACATCACATCAAGAAACACATAATGTCATTTGTCATTGGCAATGTCAACCTTGATCACTTGGCTAAGGTTAATTCTTTGGTGTGTTTTTTTTTAAGGCACAATAAAGGTTATGCTCAATACACACACATGATGATAGGCAAAGACTTCCAGCTTAACACATCACCACCTACCCTGTGCTATATACATTCATTCCATGCTAAGGGCAGTATCATAGAGCCAAGTCAGGCTGTCCTTTCAATTATATGACAATCATCTTGGGAGCTCCCTGGCAGTCCAGTGGATGGGATTCAGTACTTCTAACTGCTGTGGCCTTGGTTCAATCCCTGTTCAGGGAATTAAGATACCACAAGCCATACCACATGGCCGGAAAAAAAAAAAAAAAAGACAATCGTTTCTAACAGGTGTCCTCAAGAACAGACTGAAAATCTATGAAATGGCACGCAGAACTCAAAAAAGCTTGCTGCCTATATAATTTCTATTTGCTTTATTTCCATAACCTAGAGCATGAGCTCCTACATCTAAGGTATTAGTGCCTTATAGTCCCTAGTGTTTCTTTTCCTTGTTACAACTACAAGTTTTGTGCTTTTCTGTCTGTCTTTGTTTTACAGAATATTGCAGAATATTCCCATTCCTTAGCCTGCACTAGCTCATCTTTCTAGGTACGAGAGCAGCTTCCAGTTAATTTTCCTAATGCAACACAGCATGCATTCCTTCAGAGGAAGCTTCTTAACACAACAGTCATAGTGTGCAGCAGCTTTAAAAAACAAAAACAAAAAACCCACTCTTCAAACAGCCCAATATTACTACTGTTACCAAAATCCAGGTCATTTTCCAAACATCTAATGTATTGGTGCTATTAAATTTACCTGAAGAAATATTGACAATTTCTTTAACAATGGCATTCTGGGCTTCCTCATATTCAGTTTTATTTTTGGTGTACTCTTCATTGAGAGAAGTCAGTTTACTGCAAATCAAGATAATGGTATTAGAAGTATTAAAACATCCACTGGAGGTAATGTGCACTACCTCTGAAATATATCTGGAGTATTATCCTATAAAGCATCAAAACAATAATTAAAATGGAAACATCAGTAGAAAATGGGCAACTCATTAGGGGTGGATGTGACTGGAATTCAGTGTATTAACATTTATGCTGTTTGTAATGGCCCACTGGCACAATTCTTGCTATAAAAATTATTCCCTTGAGTAAAATTCTGATCTGTAATCTTTTCTAAAATATTTAAATGTAGTCTTCATCCCTATTAGGACAGAGGCCATCTTCACTTTTAAAATACACACACAAGCAGCACTATTTACAACACCCAAGATATGGAAGCAAATCAACTGCCCATCAACATATGAATGGATAAAGGTGTGGTGTGTGTGTATATTACTCAGCCATTAAAAATAATGAACCACTTGCAGAAATGTGAATGGATCTAAAGAATATTATGCTTAGAGAAATAAGTCAGAGAAAGACAAATAATCAACTACCCCAATTAAACAACAACACACACACACACTCCACACAGTTTCTCTTATTACCGTAGGAAACTGTCTTTTCATACTCAAAGTTGTCAAAGTAAGGAAAATGTTTTGAAAACAATTCTACTGAGTGGTTTAAAGGGAAAATAAAAATTATAGGTTAAAACAAAAAATGAAGAAGAAAAATGAGAATAGAGAAAAAATATTCACTGATATCAAAGGAAGGGAATTAAGTTAAAACACAAAAAAACAAGGTGAGGGGCTTACAGCAGATTCAAGAAAGAGGTGAAGTACTTACAAGAAGGAGGAAAATATTAGTCAATCAAGGCAGTAACTGTGAACATGATGCTGTCGGCCAATGGCATAACACACATATACAGCTCAAGAGCAGTAGAGGAGCACTAAAAGACTACTGTGAAACAGGCAAGTGGAAAGAATTAAAGGAAAAAAGAGAGAAGCAAAGATACTAAAAAGTGAGAGATTGCTGTGTGAAATGAAGAGCTGCCAGAGAGAAAGGTGTGGGCAGGGATCAGATTGTATAGGTTATGGTACAGATTTTATATTTTTCCTGATGACAGACATCAGAGGTTTTTAAGGACAATTATATGATCACAAAGTCAGACCCATGGCAAGCATTCAACTTGCTGACACAAATCAATGAACAAATAAACAAATGAACTTTTCACAACTTTTGGAACCACTGTTGTCATTCAGTTCAACTTCTTATAGTTCTATTTTGGCTTAGGTAAGACAGAACTTTTGGGGGGTTATATCATCTTCAAATCACTTACTGGTCAGTTATAACGTATAAATTTCTTGAATCAGGGATATAGTGTGATCAAGAAATAGCAACTAATAAATCTAGTAACAGAAGATCTAGGTCTGATATCCTCTATTACTAGTTGTCCAGTCCTGGGGAACTGGAGTTTCAGTTTCTCCGTCTAAAGGTGAGAACTATGACCTGTGCTATTTATCTCAGAGGGCTGTATGAGAAACAAACTAAACAGACACACCGTTTTTCATAACTAGGTTGTCTGAACACCTAGAATAATGTCTGCATGTAACAGACACTCAAAAACACTAAATAAATGGATAAAAGAGGGGCGTATATACAAAAGCTAACTGGAAATACAAAGAATACCCAAGAAGGGCGGGAGTAAGGCTGGCCGTAAGTTCTAAAATAATACAGAAGAGAAAGGATCATGCCCTTACTCTCCCAGTTACTTTATTTTTAAATAATTCTTTTTCACTAATAAGTAATTTGCCTCAGGAGCTTCCTAACATAAGCAAGAGAAAACACGTAAAAAACTACTAAGATTTTTTCCAACATTAACATTATTTAAAAAAAAAAAACTTATAGTCTAAATGAATGGCCTCATTAAAGTTGGTAGCATCTCCCTAAACTAAATGACACATCAACTGATATACCAGAAGAATAACAAAACTTTCTTAGAAAAAATAAACATGAAAATAACTAATAGAGATATGAAGGGAACTAACTCTAACAGATATGCAAATACAAAAAAAATGTAATATAATCTATTTCATATTGATAAAAAGATAAAGAGAGATATGTGAAAGAATAATCTTAAACCCAAAGTGCCACTTCAGTGAATGAGGAAAAGCTGAATTATTCAACAAGTAGCATTAGGATACCTTCCTCTCATAAGGAAAAAAAAAGCTTCAATCTTATTTTATGCCTTGTATCAAGAAATAAAATAAAACTTCCTTATCATGCAACATTCACATTTCATCAGAGAATAGTTTATGGAACTAGTAAAGATTTAATTTAACATAGGCTTACAAACCTGTTTGTAAATTTAACACCATTCTTCTGGATATCTACTGTACTGAAATTTTTATTATTACGAAGGACTTTTTCTTCCTTGCATGTTACTCGGAAATAATAGCCAAACTGTGTGCTGGAATCCAGTTTAATCTGTTTGCCAGGATCTAAGCCTTCATGATCAGGAAAAAAAAGAAAGAGTATGTCATAGACATGTACAGCCTTTTTAAATGTAAGTGTTCAGAATACTTAAATCTAAATAGTGAAAAATATACTTTTATTGTTTACATGACAGCATACTGGAAATTATTTATACTATCCGACTGGGAAAGATGCACATCCCACTTAACTCAAAAAACTACATGAATTAAGGATATCTACAAAATATTTAAACCCCCCTTTTAATGTTAGCCTGTGATGTGGAGCCCGTGCTGTGTAAACCCATCCAAGGTCCCAGGGCACCAGCAGTGGGGTAGCTCAGTGTTTCAGATGCTATGGGCACGAGGATAGGTAAGGTATGGTTGTTACCCTTGAAGAGTTCTGCTGAAGGTTCTTTAGTTAACCAAAGCCTTTCCCTGGAACTAATATAGAATATAATTAAAGAAAACAAATATACTTTCCAAAGAAAAATGTGAGACTCTGAGATTGACAACGAAGCTCTAGAAAACACTAGTCCGTGTACTCTGTTAAGTGTAGGGAGCATCACAAAAAAGGCAATGATGAATCAGCTAGACTATGCACCTAAGATTTTTTAATTTTTACCCTTGTCCTCTCCTCATTCATTCATCAATGTGATCTTTAGACCCCAAATCAGAAGGGAGAGATAGTACCTTAAAACTTAAGATAAATAAATGTATTTGCTAAAGCATGACTATGGAGTACTAGAAACAGCAAACAACTGAAGACCGATCTCACCTGACCAGGGAGGAGACACATAAAGAGAACACGCAGAGATCTATAAGATGAGGAGGGTGGATTTCAATATCCTTCAAGTCAAAGATTAAATCTAGGATCAAGTTCATATATGAACTCTCCATGGAAACTTTTTTTTTTTTTTAATTTTATATATGTTGGTATGGGCATATACAACAGGGGGCTTCCCAGGTGGCGCAGTGGTAAAGAATCTGCCTGCCAACGCAGGAGACTCAAGAGATGCAGGTTTGATCCCTGGGTCAGGAAGATCCTCTGGAGAAGGAAATGGCAACCCCCTCCATTATTTCTGCCTGGAAAATTCCACGGACTGAGGAGCCTGGTGGACTATAGTCCACGGGGTCGCAAAGAGTCAGACATGACTGAGCACATATGGGCATATACTAGTGATACTGCTCTGCGGGACCTTCTAATGTGCTCAGATTTACTCATTTAACATAGAAGTCAAAGATGCTCATTACAAAGAGGTTTATAAATTCAGAGCCAGACAGAACAAAACAGTGTGAGACAAAATAGGGAATAAGCTAGGGAATTTAAAACAAGTGATTTTTAAAGTTGATATTAATGAAGTGCTTGGGAACCCCAAAGCCAAATCAATGAACTATTCCTAATAGAATTAGGCTTACAGAAAGAGTGTCATTTAAGACAGGTCTTACTTAAAAGATGTTGCAAGGGCAATATGGGGTGACTTGTTTGGCAGGAATGTGCGGTCATCCTGGGATTAGAGAAATTGGTTAAGAGATGAATCTGAAGGGGAGGCCAGGCCCCAGATGTAAAGAATCCTGTATGTAAACTTTATGTGACTGTAATTTTATACAGTAGAAAACGGGCACTTTAAACAAGGAGGTGGCATGATCAACTGTGTCTTCTAGCTCCAGTGTGGATACTATATAGACAAAAGAATTATTCAAACCTTCAAGGACCCATTCTTACCTAGATCTCTAGCTGCACTTACTAATGTTGACTGCATCTTCTTTTCTAAGTCATCCATTATTTCTCTTAATTCACTCAAGTTAGGATCAAATGAAGGTTTTACAAGGAATTCATGGTTTTCCACCTATAAACAGAACAAAGAGTAGCCAAATTTTATCAGTGATGGATAAAGATGGAAGTCATGTAATTCTTTGCTTATTTAAAATTCACTAATGTTTTGAGTTAAATGATTCACTATCTGTAAGTTATTCAGTCACAACTGTAAAGGAGTTTTTACTGATTAACAGATGTAAAGAGTTCTATTTATTAGGAGCTGAGACCTCTAGATACACAAAAATTATTCATGTCAAACAGCTTAGTGCTAATGATGCTTTTAACACTAACAGTATACGTTATTTTTATTTATATTTTTTCCCTAAACAATGTTTAAAGACTGTAACAGAATGGTTTTTGCCCAAACCAAGGATCTACCTTAGGAATTTCAGAAAGTTAGCTCTTGAAATCCTTTTTTGAAAGAAAACAAAATGACTAAAACTTGAACAGACAAAATTCTGAAAGACTTATTTTTTAAAAAAAAGAATGAAGTCTATCCACACATATTAAAAAGACCTAATTTCATACAAAAATGAGTCAGTTTTCTAAAATGAGGAAATTTTTAAAAAAATCAGTATGTGAGACTGATATAAATTCCTAATTACTACCCATTTAATCACAGCATATCTTCTCCACATACCAAAATTGAACACAAGAATGAGGAAATAAAATATTACAGAAAACTATCAAAAAAGAGAATAAAACATTTATCAAATAACTTTCTCAATTTAAACCAACAAAAGATTTTATCATATACTAAAATTTTAAATTTCAAACAAAACTAACTTTTTTTAAAGGCAAAAGATTTGTAAAAATAGCTTTGTAAAATATAAAAATGTAAAAGTTGACATTTTCTTTTTTAAAAAGGCACTCGTTTGCATGTATGAGAAAAACATCAAGTCATTAACTGGGCAAGTATAAAAATATACAACTCACAGATGAGAAAATAAGTAGTAATCTAAAGTCACAGAAAACTGCTAAAGCTCCATAATAATAAAAGGCATGAATATTTAAGCACCCTTAAGGTATTATTCTACAGCTTTTTTTTTTTTTTTTAAAGAAAAAGAAACCTATTCCCCAATACTAATGAGGCTACAGTGAAATTAGTATATTCATTCATTTCTGGTGAGAATCTAAATTGCTATAACCTTAAAAAAACAAAAAAAAAGCAATATGCGACAAGACTCAGAGATATTTGTTATACTCTGACATAGCAATTCTACTCCTAGAAATTCAATCTAAGGAAATAATGCAACAGAAGCAAACAACACATGGATGAATAAGATCTCTCAGATTTATCTGTTATAAGGCCTGGAAATAATAGAACATCACAATATTTGCACAGTTCAGTTCAGTTCAGTTCAGTCACTCAGTCGTGTCTAACTCTTTGCGACCCGATGAGTGGCAGCACGCCAGGCCTCCCTGTCCATCACCAACTCCTGGAGTTCACTCAGACTCACGTCCATCGAGTCAGTGATGCCATCCAGCCATGTCATCCTGTGTCATCCCCTTCTCCTGCTGCTCCCAATCCCTCCCAGCATCAGGGTCTTTTCCAATGAGTCAACTCTTTGCATGAGGTGGCCAAAGTTCTGGAGTTTCAGCTTTAGCATCATTCTTTCCAAAAAAATCCCAGGGCTGATCTCCTTCAGAATGGACTGGTTGGATCTCCTTGCAGTCCAAGGGACTCTCAAGAGTCTTCTCCAACACCACAGTTCAAAAGCATCAATTCTTCAGGGCTCAGCCTTCTTCACAGTCCAACTCTCACATCCATACATGACTACTGGAAAAACCCCAGCCTTGACTAGACAGACCTTTGTTGGCAAAGAAATGTCTCTGCTTTTGAATATGCTATCAAGGTTGGTCATAACTTTCCTTCCAAGGAGTAAGCGTCTTTTAATTTCATGGCTGCAGTCGCCATCTGCAGTGATTTTGGAGCCCAGAAAAATAAAGTCTGACACTGTTTCCACTGTTTCGTCATCTATTTCCCATTAAGTGATGGGACCAGATGCCATGATCTTCGTTTTCTGAATGTTGAGCTTTAAGCCAACTTTTTCACTCTCCACTTTCACTTTCATCAAGAGGCTTTTGAGTTCCTCTTCAGTTTCTGCCATAAGGGGGGTGTCATCTGCATATCTGAGGTTATTGATATTTCTCCCAGCAATCTTGATTCCAGCTTGTGTTTCTTCTAGCCCAGCGTTCTCATGATGTACTCTGCATTTAAGTTAAATGAGCAGGGTGACAATATACAGCCTTGACGTACTCCTTTTCCTATTTGGAACTAGTCTGTTGTTCCATGTCCAGTTCTAACTGTTGCTTCCTGACCTGCATACAGATTTCTCAAGAGGCAGGTCAGGTGGTCTGGTATTCCCATCTCTTTCAGAATTTTCCACAGTTTATTGTGATCCACACAGTCAAAGGCTTTGGCATAGTCAATAAAGCAGAAATAGATGTTTTTCTGGAACTCTCTTCCTTTTTCAGTGATCCAGCAGATGTTGGCAATTTGATCTCTGGTTCCTCTGCCTTTTCTAAAACCAGCTTGAACATCTGGAAGTTCACGGTTCACGTATTGCTGCAGCCTGGCTTGGAGAATTTTGAGCATTACTTTACTAGCGTGTGAGATGAGTGCAATTGTGTGGTAGTTTGAGCATTCTTTGGCATTGCCTTTCTTTGGGATTGGAATGAAAACGGACCTTTTCCAGTCCTGTGGCCACTGCTGAGTTTTCCAAATTTGCTGGCATATTGAGTGCAGCACTTTCACAGCATCATCTTTCAGGATTTGGAATAGCTCAACTGGAATCCCATCACCTCCACTAGCTTTGTTTGTAGTGATGCCTTCTAAGGCCCACTGGACTTCACATTCCAGGATGTCTGGCTGTAGATGAGTGATCACACCATCATGATTATCTGGGTCGTGAAGGTCTTTTTTGTACAGTTCTTCTGTGTATTCTTGCCACCTCTTCTTAATATCTTCTGCTTCTGTTAGGTCTATACCCTTTTTGTCCTTTATTGAGCCCATCTTTGCATGAAATGTTCCCTTGGTATCTCTAATTTTCTTGAAGAGATCTCTAGTCTATCCCATTCTGTTGTTTTCCTCTATTTCTTTGCATTGATCGCTGAGGAAGGCTTTCTTATCTCTTCTTGTTATTCTTTGGAACTCTGCATTCAGATGCTTATATCTTTCCTTTTCTCCTTTGCTTTTTGCTTCTCTTCTTTTCACAGCTATTTGTAAGGCCTCCCCAGACAGCCATTTTGCTTTTTTGCATTTCTTTTCCATGGGGATGGTCTTGATCCCTGTCTCTTGTACAAGGTCATGAACCTCATTCCATAGTTCATCAGGCACTCTATCTATCAGATCTAGGCCCTTAAATCTATTTCTCACTTCCACTGTATAATCATAAGGGATTTGATTTAGGTCATACCTGAATGGCCTAGTGGTTTTCCCTACTTTCTTCAATTTAAGTCTGAATTTGGTAATAAGGAGTTCATGATCTGAGCCACAGTCAGCTCCCGGTCTTGTTTTTGTTGACTGTATAGAGCTTCTCCATCTTTGGCTGCAAAGAATATAATCAATCTGATTTCGGTGTTGACCATCTGGTGATGTCCATGCGTAGAGTCTTCTCTTGTGTTTTTGGAAGAGGGTGTTTGCTATGACCAGTGCATTTTCTTGTGCATATTTGCACAATGGTACATCAATAGAATATTATACAGCTATTTAAATAGACAATGAAGATGACCTAGAAACAAGGACTAAGACTTATGATGACTCCAAGGGAAAAATCAATGCTACAGTGGTGGACTGACAGTGTTACAGAACTGCCTTCTTCCAACAAACTTAGGGAAGTGATGCTGAGCCAAGCTAAATTCCTATCCTCATTCCCACCTTCCAGTAATCCACGGGTGAGTAAAAAAAAAAACCCGAAAAAGCTCACTTAATAATCCCAATCTGGAGAGAAGACCCAAATGAAGCAAGGGAAAGTAATGACTGACCTCTAACTTACTAAACAGTCTTAGGCCACACCCCAAATGGAGTGCCCTTTGGTAATGCTGTACTCCTCCCAAACAATGGATAAGAAAATATACCACCCAACTAAGTGTTCTAACTTAGAACTGAAGTACTCCAACAAACATGACACAATGACTTCTATGAGTTGTTTTCGTATCATCAGCCACTTAGCACCATAAACACACACAGCTACTACCCTAGACTACACAACAGGAAATATTAATAGAACAAAATAAACCTAGGCTTAGAACTGCAAAGTGGTATAATAAAATCAAGAAAAAAGATTTAAAAAAAAAGAAAGGAAAATCAGATCCTAGCAGTATCACTGAAGTAAAAATAAATACAAATAATACAAAAATAAATATACAAATAAAATTTAAAACCTGGCTTAAAACTCAACATTCAAAAAATGAAGATCACGGCATGAGGTCCCATCACTTCATGGCAAGTAGAAGGGGGAAAAAAGTGGAAACAGTGGCAGATTTTATTCTCTTGGGCTCCAAAATCACTATAGATGGTGACTGCAGCCATGAAATTAAAAGACGCTTGCTCCTTGGAAGAAAAGCTATGACAAACCCAGACAGCATATTAAAAAGCAACACTTTGCTGACAAAGGTCCATAGAGTCAAAGCTATGGTTTCTCCAGTAGTCGTGTATGGATGTAAGAGTCGGACCATAAAGAAGGCTGAGCGCCAAAGAATTGATGCTTTTGAATTGTGGTGCTGGAGAAGATTCTTGAGAATCCCTTGGATAGCAAGGAGGTCAAACCAGTCAATCCTAAAGGAAATGAACCCTGAATATTCACAGGAAGGACTGATGCTGAAGCTGAAGTTCCAGTACTTTGGCCACCTGATGCAAGGAGCTGACTCAGTGGAAAGACCCTGATACTAGAGATTGAGAGCAACAGGAGAAGAGGGCAACAGAGAATTAGATAGTTGGATGGCACCACTGACTCAATGGACCTGAGTCTGAACAAATTCTGGGAGATAGTGATGGACATGGTAGCCTGGCGTGCTGCAGTCCATGGAGTTGTAAAGAGTTGGACATGACTTAGGGACTTAACAACAAATAAATACAATACAACAGCGAAGAGATACTGTTGAATAGAATTACCTGTACTGACATAGAAGAAAAGACTTGATATAATCAGAGACATTTCACAAGACAGAGATTAAAGTAATTAGAGAGGAGAAGAAAAATATAAGGAAGATACTAGAAATCTTCAAAAACAAAAGCAAAAACTCCACTATCCTAGAAATACTAGATAAAATATTACAAGCATTTTTTTCAAATATGTTTATAGTTAAGAGAAAACTAGATACCTGAGCTCCTACAAAGTGGAGTCAGTGCCCAGCATAAAGCAGGCCACAGGGCCATTTTAAAAATCTTACCTCATGAGAAATGGTAACAATTAGAGAAACCTACCTCCAGCAGCTTGGGCCCCGGGAAAGGGAAAGTGGGGGCAGAATCTCCTCTCTGACAACGTGTGACCAAAAGCCTGCCTTTACTATATATAGAATAAGTGAAGTGAAGTCGCTCAGTCATGTCCTACTCATTGCGACCCCATGGACTGTAGCCTACCAGGTCTTCCATCCATGGGATTTTCCAGGCAATCAGTTCAGTCGCTCAGTCGTCTCCGACTTTGCAACCCCATAAATTGCAGCACGCCAGGCCTCCCTGTCCATCACCAACTCCCAGAGTTCACCCAGACCCACATCCATCAAGTCAGTGATGCCATCCAGCCATCTCATCCTCTGTCGGACCCTTCTCCTCCTGCCCCCAATCCCTCCCAGCATCAGAGTCTTTTCCAATGAGTCAACTCTTCACATGAGGTGGCCAAAGTACTGGAGTTTCAGCTTCAGCATCATTCCTTCCAAAGAAATCCCAGGGCTGATCTCCTTCAGAATAACTATTAATAGTAAGAATCTAGTGTATACAGCACAGGGAACTCTACTCAATGCTCTGTAATGACCTACGTGGGAAAAGAATCTAACGAAGACTGGATACATGTATGAAGTGAAGTGAAAGTTGCTCAGTGGTGTCTGACTCTTTGTGAACCCATGGACTATACATACAGTTCATGGAATTCTCCAGGCCAAAATACTGGAGTGGGTAGCCTTTCCCTTCTCCAGGGGATCTTCCCAAACCAGGGATCGAACTGCGTCTCCCGCACTACAGGCGGATCCTTTATCAGCTAAGCCTCAAGGGAAGCCCAAGAATACTGGAGTGGGTAGCCCATCCCTTTCTCTGGGGGATCTTTCCGACCCAGGAATTGAACCAGGGTCTCCTGCATTGCAGGCAGATTCTTTACCAACTGAGCTATCAGGGAAGCCCAGATACAAGTATATGTAGAACTAATTCACTTTGCTGCACAGCAGAAACTAACACAACACTGTTAATCAACTATACTCCAATACAAACTAATTTAAAATAACCAAATAAATAAACGCCTTCACTTGGATTGGGATTTCAAATGTCTGCTACTTATCTTAGCAATGCAAAAGGCTGTTGGTTTTGGCCATTTCTATTATCCCGTCTTACAGTGATAGAACTGACAATTTTTCAGAAGACATGTTAACTACTAAGAACAAACACTACATTTTCCAGCTTCCCTTGCAGCTGGTGTGAACATACAATTAAATTCTGATCAAAAGACTGGGAGCAGAAATGATGGGTACCATTTCCAGAATGTGACCTCCTCTTCCCTCTTTGTCCTTTGCCATTGGCTGGAATAAAGATAAGGAAGTAAGCTATCCTGGATCTTGAAGGAGAAGTAAAGGAGAAGACGGGCTACAGAGATAGTGAGCCTGCCCTGCCAACCCTGTGTTGCTATGCCCATACAGTCATGATAGAAAATTAAACACCTATCCTATTTAAGCCATTGTTATTTATTTGCGGTTTCTTTTTCACCAGCTAAGTCTTTGCCAGCAGCCTAATCTTTGCCCAAACAAATGTAGAAAGCGCCAGACTGAGAAATTAACTTAAAAGTGTTCCTGGGTTAATTACATTTGTAGGGTATAAAGCAAAAGCAAATTTTATCTGAGGGGATATATGATTTGCCTGTATAGCTTGCACAGGAGGAACACAGATAAATGAGTATTATCTAAACATACATAACAGACAGGAAACAAGACACCATGAGTAAGAGACTCAAAACAATACCAACAAAAGACAGCAGAAAGAAGACAATGAGCAGATTTAAATCCAAGAAACTTTAAAGATGGAATATTAAATATATTTACAACATTTAAAGAATGAGAATAGAACATGTGAGCAAAGAACAAGATATTACTTAAAAAAGAGTAGACAGACTTAGAAGTGAACCCAACAACTTTTATAAATGAAAAATACAATGATTAATTTTTTAAAAATCGGTTGTTAAACTACACATCAGAGTTGACAAATTAGACTATCTGAAGTAATCACAAAGAAAGCAGCACAGACACATGCAGAAAAAGAATGTAAGAGGCCAACACATGTCTAATCCTAGCATTAGAAAAAGACAAGGAAGAAATACAGTGTTTGAGAAGATAATGACTAATAACTTTTCAGAACCGATAAAAGACAATAATTTTCTGATTAAGAAAATGCAGTAAATCCAAATAGGAAAAAAGAAAAGAAACCCACTTTTGGACACAGAGTAGTAAAAGGAGCCAACATCTGGAAACAAGATGGGTAAACAACAAAATAGTGCAAGCCAAAGGGCCATGCGACACAATTTCACAGGCACTGAAGAGAAGCAGCGTCAGTGTGAAACTGTACACGCAGTTAAAGCTTACTAGCCCTGTGTTAAAACAACCCAGCCCTGTGTTTCACCCTGTTCCTGCACTGTGCTTTGGCTTGCACTTTTCGCTGTTTACCCACCTTGTTTCCAGATACTGGCTCCTTTCACTACTGTGTGTCCAAAAGTGGGTTCCAACAAACAAAATCTGACTGACAGCACCCCCCAATAAAGGAACACCTAAAGAATATCCAGGAAGAAGGAATGAATAGCAACGAAAATGATAAGCATACAGGTAAATCTAAACTGAACACTGACTATAAACAGTGGAAATCTAAGGGGCATAAAGATAGAAATAAAGGATCAGCCAATAATGAAGAAATGTTATCTGATCTAAGGTATTCTAAGGTCCTGATATTTGAGGGGAGATGTAAGAACATGTTGACAGGTTTTTCACTTTGATGAGTTACGTATACACATTAAAAAAAAAAAAGTTTGTAACTAACTTCAAACCAGTGCGTGTTTGATAGGATGGAGGAGGAGCATAAGGGGAGACAAATGGGGATTTTTAAAATCCAATCAATATAAAAGAAAGAAAGAGTGGGTAAGGAGAACCAGGAAGAATAGGAATCACAAAATAATTTGGTAGAAATAAATCCAAACTGCCCCTTAAAAAAAAAGAGATTATCAAATTAAACTTTGAAATAAATAAAATGCATCTATAAGCTTTACCTAAAACAAAAAAACTCACAAAGGACTGAAAAAGATATACTATGTAAAAAAACAAAAAATAAGGACTGGCATTGCTTTCTTATTATCAGACAAAATATATCTAAGGCAAAAAACACTACATAATAATAGGATGACTATTATGAAAGTGTCCCTAAAGATTCAACTCACTGCAGAAAAAAATAACAGCCCTGTGCCTTGAAAACATAAGAAGCAAAATTTCTTCACATTTCTCTTAGTAACTCAGCAGATTAAAAGTTAGCAAGTATCCAGATAATGTGAACAAAACAACTAAAGTTTTATTTAATGGACATATAGAGAACTCTGCAACCAAAATTAGGGAGCACTTATAATCCATAAATACATGGAGAATTTTATAAAACTGACACATACCAAGCTTATAAATTTTGGCCACCTCATGTGAAGAGTTGACTCATTGGAAAAGACTCTGATGCTGGGAGGGACTGGGGGCAGGAGGAGAAGGGTCCGACAGAGGACGAGATGGCTGGATGGCATCATCGACTTGATGGACATGAGTTTGAGTGAACTCTGGGAGTTGGTGATGGACAGGGAGGCCTGGTGTGCTGCGATTCATGGGGTCGCAAAGAGTTGGACACAACTGAGCGACTGAACTGAACTGAACTGAACTGAAGCTTATAAATTTAAAAACTTTCTAAACAAATGACAGATCAAAGAACAAGTGATGATGGGAATAAATGACTCAAAACTGAGTAAGAAATAATACCTCTCAAAACATATGGGATGCATTCAGCTAAAACAACACATAGAAAAGTATAACCTTAATTGCTTACTAAAAAAGGCTGGAAAAAGAGAGGCTGAAAGACATAAAAAATAGATGTAATATATACATAAGACTGGACATTAATGAAAAACAAAGCAACCCAAAGCTACAAGGAGGATTTAAAAGTCAAAAGTTGCTCCTCTAAAATAAACAGGCTATGCAAAGGATGGAATATCAGAGGCACATATTATATTAAAAATAAACAGGAACTCTGCCTGCAAATACCATAGTGCTTTTAAAAATAATAAGCAATCACTATGAACAAATTTTGGCAACTGGAAAACTCAGAAACATGTATTTCCTAGAAAAAGGGTTCAGTATTCAGAATATAAATAGAATTCATAACTCAACGAGCTTCCCTGGTGGCTCAGATGGTAAAGAGTGCGGGAGACGCGGGTTCAATCCCTGGGTTGGGAAGATCCCCTGGAGCAGGAAATGGCAACCCACTCCAGTATTCTTGCCTGGAAAATTCCATGGACGGAGGAGCCTGGCAGGCTACAGTCCATGGCGTCGCAAAGAGTTGGACACAACTAAGCGAACATGTCCCATCCATAATTCAACAACAGAAAGACAAATAAGCCAATTTAAAAATGAACAAAATATCTGAATAGACATTTCTCCAAAGATACAAAATGGTCAACAAATATATGAAAAGATGTTTACCTTCAGAAACTAGGGAAATGCAAATCAAAACCACAATGAAATGTAACTTCATACTAACTAGGGTGGCTAATACAACAATGAAGAAAAAACAAAAAACCCACAAGTATTAGCAAGAATGTGCAGAAACTGGAATCCTCATATATTGTTGGTAGGAATTTTAAGTGGTAAAGGGACCAGGGAGAACGCACAGTGATTCCTCAAAAAGTTAAACATAAAATTACCATATGACTCAGCAATTTCACTCCTAGCTATATATCTAAAAGAACAGAACAAGAGTTGTACATGACTGTTCAAAGGCGTACTATTCACGCTAGCCAAAAAGTGGAAACAACCTACATGTCCATCTACAAGTGACTATATAAACAAAGCATGGTATACCCATACAATGGCACCTTTCTGATCATAAGACAAGCCAGTCACAAAGGCTACATATTGTATGATTCCATTTAAAATGTCTAGAATTAGCAAGACAGTAGAGATAAAAGTAGGTTAGTGGCTGCCAGCAACTGAGGAAACGGGGAAAGAGAGTAGCTGCTAATGGGTTTGGGTTTTCTTTTTGTAGTAATGGAAAATATTTTAGAACTAAGTGGTAGTGGCTGCACAACAATGAAAATGTAGTAAATACCAATGAATAATATGCTTTTAAAAATTTTATGTAAATTACTCTCCAAAAATGTAATCATTGGAAAGAAAAAAAAGGAAAAAATATAATATTCATGGATAGAAAGACTCAATGTTGTAATGATGTTGATTCTCCCTTAAGTTAATCACTAAATAAAATGCAATTTCAATCAAAATATTGATAAGACAATATTATTTATAAAGTTTATAAATAACCAATAGTACCTATTATAGTAATGAAATGCATGAAAACTATAACAATAAACACCAGTTCCAGGATAGCAGGTAATTCTGTGGAGGGATGTATGAAACAGGACTTTGTAGTGAGCATACTATTAGTATGACAAGTATTTCCTAATTAAATGTTAAGATTTTTAAACACCTCAAAAAGGAGGAAAGTGAAAAAAAAAAAAAAAGGAGGAAAGTGAATGGAAAAATTAACAGGAGAAAGGATGTGGACAGAAAGAGGGGGAAGGAAGGACAGGGGTTGGAAGAGAAAAGAAAGGAAACAGGGGGGGTCGAGGCACGGGAGGCCAGACAAAGGAAAGGGGGAAGGTGGAAGCAGGGAAAGTTAAGGGGTGAAGAAAAGAGAAGAGCAATGAGGAATTTTTCAGACATCTAGGCAGGAAGAGCAGATCACCTGAAACGCGGGGATGGAGAGGTGGGTGGGGAGGAAGGGGCAGTTGTAAATCAAAGTGGTAACAGACATTTCATTAGTACTGAATGTCAGAAGATAGTGATGCACACTGGAAGTTTTAAGAAAGCACTAATTATAATAAATATTTGTTTGAGAATAAAGCTAAAAGACAGATATGTTTATCAAGCATGAAGTAATTCAAGTCCTATAATAATATTCATCAACCTTAAAAAAAAAAAACCTGAAAGACAAATCTGGCCAAATAAAAGTCGAATTAAGCATTTTAAAACCCAGGAATGAAGAAGCCATGGTAAAAGAACATGATGAGCACTGAATTCATTTACAAATAAAAATGAACGTTAAACAGTCTGGAAATTGGAATTAAGGCTACAGACATATGCGTATTTTAGACCTGGCCAGTGCAAAAATAGAACTATTAAAAACCAAGAGTTATAAAGGGAGTTATGTAGAAGCACATTTGAGTGAGTAGTTAACTGCTCAACTTTCAGAGTAGGTAATTAATACTCCAAAACTGAAACACGTTTGTCAAAGAAACTTCAATCTTTTCTAATTTAAGTTTCTTTAACCTACGTTTTAGATTATTTTCCCTCTCTTATGGTGAAAAATCATTCAACTGAAGTTAAACAATTCCCTCCAGTAATTTTTTTGTTGTTATTACACTGAAAACCATTAGGTTAGACCCTTTTAAAATTAAAAGTTACATCTACAGTATGAGTTTTCTGCTCTAATTTATCTATGCATCTGTCTGCATATAACCATAAAAAGACCATTAGCTATGTCTCAATGGGGGCACTACTAGGACATTGAATAGGACAGTACTTTATTGTAAGGGACTAAAATGCAAAATTTCAACGTCTCTTCTCTAAACCTTCAATCCTGCTCATACTTGAGAACAGACTAATTTTAGTAACAGTTATCTCTGGGTGATAGATGTGGGGGATATTTTAACTTCCATCTCTCTTCCTTTCTGCATTGTGTGAATGCTTTATATAGGTATCAGTTTTACATAAACAGTGTTTTATTTTTATTTTTTGGCCATGAAGCATGAGGGATGTTAGTTCCCTGACCAGGAATCAAATCCGCGCCCCCAGCATTGGAAACAGGGAGTCTTAACCACTGGACCAAGAGGGACAACCCCTAGCCCTGTGTTTTTTAAAGCAGAACTATAAGAAAAAATGCCAGTAGGTTCTGACAGTTAATTCTAGGTGGGAGAATAGGAATACTTTGCTTTTTTGTATTTCTTTTTCATTTCCAAGTACAAAAACTTTAAAGTATACTGCATATAAATGCAGCATCTTTAAAACTTCTATATATCTACAATGATATAGTTGTATCAGAACTATTCAACTGTGGCTTATTAAAAACAATTTCAATTTTTTGTCCCAGTATTTTCAATAAAAATTTATCTAAAGTCATTACTTTTCCAAGATGAAATATCAGTAAGGAGTATATGTGAAAACTAAGATTCAAAGATAAAATGGTCCAAATACGTACAGAAAGGTTTAAAAATTCCATACATCCCACTGAATCACCCAATAAACTAAAACTGTTTACTTTTTGTGAAAAATCATTGTTATTTTTGAACCCTGCTTTATGGTAGTTCTGCTCTACATTCACTTCAAAAACAGAAAATCATTCCATAAAATTTATGGAAAGCAGCCACAAAAACAAGCGATGCATTTATATAAAAAGCTAAGCCTCTAGGAAAAGATAAAAAGTAACCCAACCATTCACATAAATGACTGCTCCCCTCATCACATGAATTCCTAAGTGCACAGCTAGAAAATATGAAATCATACATAAAACGACTGATATTCTCTTGAGGTTTTCTCAAAGTGGTTCTGAGTCATGTAATTGAAATGCCTAAACTCATCACAAATATCCACAATGACAGTGAAGGGTTGGAATCACCTTATAACCCAAGCTAAGTTTAAAAGTTTGTAACTGAGAATAAAGATATTATAGTAAGTCACCTCCCTAGAGACTCTAGACAGGTTTTAACTAGAAATCTGATTTATTTAAAAGACAATATCATACTATAAAACATGAAAGTCTACAGTTACAGGGCAGAATCCTAGCAGACACTCCTGGTGGTCACAACAGTGACTCCCCTCCTTCCCCCTCCCAGTAGTGCTCTTACTTTGTGGCCTCCAGCTAGAGAAGTAATGTACCCTTGGTTATCTTAGGCCCATAACCACATTCGATTTCTCTGGCCACACTCACTGCTTAAATAGTCCCATCAAGGCAAACTGCAGAAATCGTTCTTGGAATATGGCATGAACTTCTACTGGTAGGTAACTATCTTAGAGCCAAAAGAGAAACCAGCCTTAGGTTAAAATTTAAATCATAAAAAAGTAGAAAAGATCAAGAAATGAAGTTCTCTGATGGGCTCACAGAGCTTCTGAATAAAGCAACCCTTTGAGCCAAGATGTACTGAGTTTAGATTACCTGCAAAAAAATACGAGTCCTAACTGATACTAAGTTTAACCTCAATAATCTACTCAGAAAAAAAAAAAAAAAAAGGAAATTCACAACTCACATCTTACTGGCAAAGAACTTAATGTCAAACGGGGTCCACAATATATCACTGTGGCATAAAAATTATACTGAGACAAAAGTATGAGAGTAGACTTTGTTTCTGAGCCCCGTTATTTCCGTAACAGCAGAGCACCCCCAAAGAACTCAATTGTTAAGTCCTCTCTTAGAGAGTTTCACAACCAGGGAAGTCAAAACTATCGTATCTTCCATCTGCTCTCCAAAGAGCTCACTCATCTGCCTTAAAAGCCATTTGCTTTCCAGTAAGTGCCCTTTCTCCCTCTCCCCCTTCCCTACTAAGATACGATACACATCCCAAATTCTAACAGCTTCCTTGATTAATATTTTTCTGTGAACTCAAAATCTGTGCTCTTGCTTCTCTGGTTTTGCAGTCTTTGGGTGCAAACTCAAAACCGACAGAATGATCTTGGTTCGCTTCCAAGGCACACCATTCAATATCACAGTAATCCAAGTCTATGCCCCAACCACTAATGCTGAAGAAGCTGAAGTTGAACAGTTCTATGAAGACCTACAAGACCTTCTAGAAGTAATACCAAAAAATGATGTCCTTTTCATCACAGGGGACTGAAATGCAAAAGTAGGAAGTCAAGAAATACCTGGAATAACAGACAAGTTTGGCCTTGGAGTACAAAATGAAGTAGGGCATGGGCTAACAGAGCTTTGCGAAGAGAATACACTGGTCATACCGAACACCCTCTTCCAACAATACAAGAGTCGACTCTACACATGGACATGACCAAATGGTCAATACCGAAATCAGATTGATTCTTTGCAGCCAAAGATGGAGAAGCTCTATATAGTCAGGGGAGAAGGCAATGGCAATCCACTCCAGTGTTCTTGCCTGGAGAATCCCAGGAATGGCGGAGCCTGGTGGGCTGCTGTCTATGGGGTCGCACAGAGTCGGACACGACTGAAGCGACTTAGCAGCAGAAGCAGCATACAGTCAGGAAAAACAAGACCAGGAGCTGACTGTGGCTCAGATCATGAACTCCTTATTGCAAAATTCAGACTTAAATTGAAGAAAGTAGGGAAAACCACCAGACCATTCAGGTATGACCTAAATCTAATCCTTTACAATTGATTATACAGTGGAAATGACAAATAGATTCAAGGGACTAGATCCGATAGACAGAGTGCCTAAAGAATTATGGACAGAGGTTCGTAATACTGTACAGGAGATGGTGATCAAAACCATCCCAAAGAAAAAGAAATGCAAAAAAGCAACATGGCTGTCTGGGGAGGCCTTACAAATAGCTGTGAAAAGAAGCGAAGCGAAAAGCAAAGGAGAAAAGGAAAGATAAAAGCATCTGAATGCAGAGTTCCAAAGAATAGCAAGAAGAGATAAGAAAGCCTTCCTCAGCGATCAATGCAAAGAAATAGAGGAAAACAATAGAATGAGAAAGACTAGAGATCGCTTCAAGAAAATTAGAGATACCAAGGGAACATTTCATGCAGAGATGGGCACAATTAAGGAAAGAAACGGTATGGACTTAGAAGCAGAAGATATTAAGAAGAGGTGGCAAGATACACAGAACCATACAAAAAAGATCTGAATGACCCAGATAACCACGATGGTGCGCTCACTCACTCGAGCCAGACATCCCAGAATACGAAGTCAGATGGGCCTTAGAAAGAAGCATCACTACAAACAAAGCTAGTGGAGGTGATGAAATCCCAGCTATTAAGTTATAATTTATATTATAAAAGATGACACTGTTAAAGTGCTTCATTCAATATGCCAAAAATTTGGAAAACTCAGCAGTGGCCACAGGACTGGAAAGGTCAGTTTTCATTCCAATCCCAAAGAAAGGCAATGCCAAAGAATGCTCAAACTACCACACAATTGCACTCATCTCACACGCTAGTAAAGTAATGCTCAAAATTCTCGAAGCCAGGCTTCAGCAATATGTGAACCGTGAACTTCCTGATGTTCAACCTGGTTTTAGAAAAGGCAGAGGAACCAGAGATCAAATTGCCAACACCTGCTGGATCATAGAAAAAGCAAGAGAGTTCCAGAAAAGCATCTATTTCTGCTTTATTGACTATGCCAAAGCCTTTGACTGTGTGGGTCACAATAAACTGTGGAAAATTCTGAAAGAGATGGGAATACCAGACCACCTGATCTGCCTCTTGAGAAATCTGTATGCAGGTCACGAAGGAACAGTTAGAACTGGACATGGAACAACAGACTGGTTCCAAATAGGAAAAGGAGTTCGTCAAGGCCGTATATTGTCACCCTGTTTATTTAACTTCTATGCAGAGTACATCATGAGAAACGCTGGACTGGAAGAAGCACAAGCTGGAATCAAGATTGCCAGGAGAAATATCAATCACCTCAGATATGCAGATGACACCACCCTTATGGCAGAAAGTGAAGAGGAACTCAAAAGCCTCTTGATGAAAGTGAAAGTGGAGAGTGAAAAAGTTGGCTTAAAGCTCAACATTCAGAAAACGAAGATCATGGCATCCGGTCCCATCACTTCATGGGAAATACATGGGGAAACAGTGGAAACAGTGTCAGACTTTATTTTTGGGGCTCCAAAATCACTACAGATGGCGACTGCAGCCGTGAAATTAAAAGACACTTACTCCTTGGAAGGAAAGTTATGACCAACCTAGACAGCATATTCAAAAGCAGAGACATTACTTTGCCAATAAAGGTTCGTCTAGTCGAGGCTATGGTTTTTCCTGTGGTCATGTATGGATGTGAGAGCTGGACTGTGAAGAAGGCTGAGCCCCGAAGAATTGATGCTTTTGAACTGTGGTGTTGGAGAAGACTCTTGAGAGTCCCTTGGACTGCAAGGAGATCCAACCAGTCCATTCTGAAGGAGATCAGCCCTGGGTGTTCTTTGGAAGGAATGATGCTAAAGCTGAAACTCCAGAACTTTGGCCACCTCATGCGAAGAGTTGAGTCATTGGAAAAGACTCTGATGCTGGGAGGGATTGGGGGCAGGAGGAGAAGGGGACGACAGAGGATGAGATGGCTGGATGGCATCTCTGACTCGATGGACCTGAGTTTGAGTGAACTCCAGGAATTGGTGATGGACAGGGAGGCCTAGCGTGCTGCGATTCATGGGGTCGCAAAGAGTCGGACACGACTGAGTGATCTGATCTGATCTGATGGTTTTACCAGTAGTCATGTACGGATGTGAGAGTTGGAACATAAAGAAGGCTGAGCGCTAAAGAATTGATGCTTTTGAATTTCTGAACTGTGGTGCTGGAGTTAGTCCCTTGGACTGCAAGGAGATTCAACCAGTCAATCCTAAAGGAAATCAATCCTGAATATTCATTGGAAGGACTGATGCTGAGGCTGAAGTTCCAATACTTTAGCCACCTGATGTGAAGAGCCGACTCACTGGAAAACACCCTGATGCTGGGAAAGAGTGAAGGCAGGAGGAGAAGGGAAGATAGAGGACAAGATGGCTGGATGGCATCACCGACTCGATGGACATGAATTTGAGCAAGCTCCGGGAGTTGGTGATGGACAGGAAAGCCTGGCATGCTGCAGTCCGTGTTGTTGCAAAGAGTCAGACAAGACGGAGAGACTGAATGACAACAACAAACAGTGAACCCACAAGAAGACAAGTCTTTCTTCCCCTACAAAGTTAACTACTTAATATTCCATCTTCAGATCTAAAAACTGGGACTTGTCATATCTAAAGTGATAGCAATGAAATTAGGAAAAATGACCTCTCTTTTTCCAGTCTATATCCAATTATTGCACTGTTTTCCTTTCTGACTCACTCCTTCCAGACATTTATAAAATC
This sequence comes from Bos javanicus, assembly GCF_032452875.1. Classification (NCBI taxonomy): domain Eukaryota; kingdom Metazoa; phylum Chordata; class Mammalia; order Artiodactyla; family Bovidae; genus Bos; species Bos javanicus. Next base: position 29,742,402 of record NC_083878.1, on the reverse strand, counting down.
TTTAAATGCTCTTCTGGCAGCATCATTCAAGCACTGACACTGACTACTATTTTACAGTCACAGCAAATTCAAGTTTAACAGGTATGTGTCACGTATTTCAGATCAAAGTAAAAATCCTTAATCCACAATAAGGAAAATATAATGGAAGCGAAGAAAGAACACCAGCTATTACACTGTTCATCTGAAAAGAGGGAAGGAGAAAGATCAAAGATAGTAATTTTTGCCTTTGTATTTCCCTGTATCATTTTGTTTCTCTTGTTCTAATATTATGTGTTCCATTTATAAGGAGAAAAACATCAAATAAAGAAAAGCACTTTACAAATTTGTATCCTGGTACTTTAAATATCTTTCTGGAAAACTATCCTCAAGAACACCAACCCCCATATAAATGGAAAAGATTCCCCTGTCACTAAGAAATCATTCCAGAAAAGAAGCATTTATGCCTACACAGACACATATACAAACACACACAGTCTCACACACTCACATGCTCCTAAAATCCAAAGATTGTAGACATCTGGATACTGATGCCCCTTTTTCCCCCACAGCTAAGGATGTGGCCTCACCTGTGACTGGGGAGAGTTGGATATTTGTAAATATTCCTTAAAATGAAAGAAAATAAATGTGTAGATCTTGATGATCAACAACACTCTGACTAAAACAGAGAGATGGAAAAGCAAGAACTGAGCTTTTCCATGTCATTATAGATGTTTCCACATTTGAAAAAACCCAGAGGTTAGGCAAAGCTCTGCTGAAATACTACAATTGATTCTGCCCTTTATGGCCACCTTAAGTTGGACTGTGAAGAAAGCTGAGCCCCGAAGAATTGATGCTTTTGAACTGTGGTGTTGGAGAAGACTCTTGAGAGTCCCTTGGACTGCAAGGAGATCCAACCAGTCCATTCTAAAGGAGATCAGCTCTGGGTGTTTTTCGGAAGGAATGATGCTAAAGCTGAAACTCCAGTACTTTGGCTACCTCATGCAAAGAGTTGACTCATTGGAAAAGACTCTGATGCTGGGAGGGATTGGGGGCAGGAGGAAAAGGGGACGACCGAGGATAGATGGCTGGATGGCATCACCGACTTGATGGACGTGAGTTTGCGTGAACTCCGGGAGTTGGTGATGGACAGGGAGGCCTGGCGTGCTGCGATTCATGGGGTCACAAAGAGTCGGACAGGACTGAGTGATTGAACCGAACTGAACTGAAGCCACTATCTCCATGCATGTGGGTCTCAAACTTAAGCATGTATCAGAATCACCTGGAGGGCTTGTTAAAACATAAAATAGACTGCTAGGCTCCCAATGATCTAAAAATTATGTACCTAAAATCATTCCACTAAAAGTGATATTACAGAGGAAACAAGAACTAAAACACAAGTCTTCCTAAACAGCGGGTGAAAATGATGCAAGTTTCCTAACTGCTTAACCTACAAGTAAATGGAAAAGACTGCCCTATTACTGACAAAATAATACCAGAAAAGAAGCATTTATACCTATACAAACACTCCTCTTTCACTTCTAAAACCTAAAAAGCATAGAGTAAATGTGGTTTAGTATTTTGAATCTCAGTTAATTATCCAACAAAAAATTAAATCAGCATCACATATGTCATGCGTTAACTCCAATTAATCTAGTTATTAAGAAGAATGCAAAGAATCTAACTATCATTTAATAAGAATAATGTAAGCACATATTCTTTACCAACTGAGCTCTTCAAGCTTCTTGCAGTTCCTTGGACTGCAAGGATATCGAACCAGTTAATCCTAAAGGAAGTCAGGCCTGAATATTCATTGGAAGGACTGATGCTGAAGCTCCAATACTTTGGCCACCTGATTCGAAGAACTGACTCATCTGAAAAGACACTGATGCTGGGAAAGACTGAAGGCGGGAAGAGAAGGGGACGACAGAGGATGAGATGGTTGAATGGCATCACCAACTCGATGGACATGAGCTTGAGTAAGCTCGGGGAGTTGGTGATGGAAAGGGAAGCCTGGCATGCTGCCATCCATGGGGTTCCAAGGAATCGGACACGACTGAGCGACTGAACTGAACTGAAGCACGTATTCCTTGCATGATCACGTTTAACAGAAAATTCAGTGTAGAAAAATTTCACAGTATTAGTATACAGAGTCATGGTTAACTTTTCAGTATATAATGACTACTAGAGATACACTCACTCTCACCTCCTCCCCCAAAGACCTTCCCTACGTGGAAATAAACAAGAGAAGCTGACATCTCTTATTTTCCATATTTACCTCTATATCCTGTCCCTTTTCAATGACTATAACTTTGGTTCTTTCTTAGAATTAAAACTCAGCTTGCAAATGTGAAATCTTTTATTTATGAAATTTTCTTTAAACAGGGCACTTATCCCCAATATTCACTTCCTCTGTTAACCCTTCTTAATTTTTATCCACTGAAATGATTTTTATTAAAAAAATAAAATTTAAAAACCTTTTCTCATCACTCGTTCTTACATACACTGTCTCAAAAGGGCCCTACAAGTGCTACAATTCAACACTAATAAGAGAAATCTGGAGTTTTCTGATGTGCCTTTGCTTTTCAAAATTATTTTTGTGCCTGTTTTAAAGAGTATATTGCATACCTGATCCATATCTAAAGTTGTTTCTATCATTTCCTGAAACTTGGAGAAGTCAGAACGAAGATCAATAAAAGGAGTCACAAAAACTGCCAGAAACAATGCCTGATGTTTTCCTAAAAGAAAGAAAAAGAAAAGTAAATAAGTAGGTCCTATTTTTAAGAATACAAAACTACAAATCATAAAAATCTAATTATAATGAGCAGCATTTGATCCCAAAAAGTACAAACTGTGCAGCAGATCTCTGAAGTTACTTGGTAGGATACCTTAATTCAAACGTGTTTAGGACTTATATGCAAAGGGAAATGGTCTGGCATTCAAAACCCCCTACTAATAAAACAGTGCCTCCCCCACAAGTCTGTGAAAGAGTGAGTCAAAGTCGCTCAGTCGTGTTCGACTCTTTGCGACCCCATGGACTATATAGTCCATGGGATTCTCTAGGCCAGAATACTGGAGTGGATAGCCTTTCCCTTCTCCGGGAAATCTTCCCAACCCAGGGATCGAACCCAGGTCTCCTGCATTGGTGTGGATTCTTTATCAAATGAGCCACAAGGGAAGCCCCCACAAGCCTGTAATCTCCTTCATAAGCAGTGCTATATACAGAAACGTGACATTAATTACAACCAAATGAACTGTGTTTCCTTGCAGATTTAACAATCCCAAGTCAACGTTATTAAAATAAAGTATCTCTAACTTACCTTATAAACCCCTAATTTCCATTAGTAATACAGTGTTCCAATTAACAGAGGCTAAATCAAGTCATGTATTTACACTGGAACTTTGCTTGATGTTGTTTAAAAGCACATGCTGGGAAATCATGTGAGGAGGAGTAAGTGAAGCAACAGAATCTACAGCTTGAAAGGCCCGAGTAGAGAGCTGGGAACCAATCCCTGCTCTCATACTTACTGGCTCTGTGATCTGAAGCCGCCTTTTCCTTGTCTATTGTAATGGAAGTAGTAACAACAGCTACCCAGAAGATGAAAGAGTAGACCACCATACACAACACTTAGTATATATAGTACTTGAGACTTAACAGAAGCTCAGCAATGGTTATCATGTATTATTATTGGTTGTAACACAGAATTTTTTTTTCTAATATCCAGTAAATTCCTTTAGAAGAACTCTGCAAGTGATCTCTGCTGCTGCTGCTGCTAAGTCGCTTCAGTCATGTCCGAGACTCTATGCGACCCCATAGACGACAGCCCACCAGGCTCCCCTGTCCCTGGGATTCTCCAGGCAAGAGTACTGGCGTGGGTTGCCATTGCCTTCTCCAAAGCAATCTCTAGCATACTGCATTTTACTCCAAAGCAGCAGTTACCAGCCTTTACAGAAGTAGGGGAAGCTCTTGGGAAGATGATGAAAAAGCTACGATGGCAGTCAAACAATTATGAGAATTCATTTATTATTATTAATCACAACAGTCTCTACACATATTGAGAAAACAGTACATATGTGTGAAACATTATTTAGACAGTCCGTAAACAACACTTTGCCCACATAATGTCTGTTGTGCTACAATGTCTAGTTCTTTAGTCTGAATTAGCTCACATGCGATGGGTTAAGAGGGGAATGATGGCAGCAAAACAGGGTGCTAGCACGGATTCACAAATGATTTCTCCTCCAGACCACTAAAGTTTTGAAGAGATCAAGGCCAAGCTTTCCCACAATTAAAGAGTAAGCTTGGCAACAGCTACTTGACCTCACGGTAGCTGGCTTAACCATTATACTTTCCACTATGAAAAGTGGATATGTATATCTACATTCTTATAAGATATGTAGAAAGGCTGAATATAGATGAAGAGTACAAAAACATCTGCCAGTGTTTAAAAAAATTTTTTTTTCTAACTGAACTGTATATTCCCTGGTACAGATTTTTAACTTGGTTGAAACTGACCTTTATTTGAAGTAAATGCCCCTGAAGGGCACCTCAAAGGAGGGAAAAAAAAAGAGTCCCAAACTTAAAAGCTTCAAGTCACTTGATGCTGATATTGGGTACAAATCCAATGGAGATTTATGTAGGCTACTATTTTTGTTTTAATTAATTTTTATTGGAGTATAGTTGTTTTACAGTAGGCTTCATTAAAGTTTGTTAACGCTTTTGTTAGCAATCATTTAAAATTTTTCATATATTTTGAGGTCTACCTTATCACTATTTTTTCTGTTAAGTTCTCTTCTACCACATGACTTTGAAGAAGGTTAAGGTTTCCTGAAAAAACACAAGCAGTATCACTGTAGCAACACCTGTACAAAGTTCAGAATATTTCCTCTAGTCCCTCACACACAGGCCCACTTGCTGGAGCTGTTCTCAGTTAATGTCCCTTCTCTGCTCACTTGCTCCCTATCCTGCAAGCCTTATCTAGCATCTTTTTAAATAAATTAATTGATATCAGAGTATAATTGCTTTACAGTGTTGTTAGTTTCTGTTGTACAGCAAAATGCATCAGTTACACACACGTATATATCCCCTCTTTTTTGGATTTCCTCCCCATTTAGTTCATCCCAGAGCACTAAGTAGAGTTCCCCGTGCTATACAATAGATTCTCGTTAGTTATCTACTTTGAATATAGTTGTGTATATATGTCAGTCCCAGTCTACCAACTCGGCCCGCCCTGCCCTGCTCCTCCTTGATAGCCACTGGTTTGCTTTCTGCATTTGTGGCTCTACTTCTGCAAGGAAGTTCATCAGTACCACTTCTCTAGATTTCACATACAAGTGATATTATACAATATTCTTCTTTTCTTTCTGACTTACTTCACTCTATATGACAATCTCTAGGTCCCTCTATATCACTGCAAATGGAATTATTTTATTCCTTTTCACGGCTGAGTAATACTCTACCGTGTCTAAGTACCACATCTTCTTCTCTATTGGTTTTTCTATCTATTGGCTGCACCACGTGGCTAGGGAGACATTAGTTCCCTGACCAGTGATCAAACCTGGGCCCTCAGCAGTAAAAAGCTCAGAGTCCTAACCACGGGACTGCCAAGGAATTCCCCAGCATCTTGAATTCCTTTCCCTATTCGTAAGTTGTACTGAGCCCTAGGTGCCAATTTCACCTGGTTCCCCCCTCCAACTGGTTATGGTTTTAATTAAAAAATAACAGCTCTATTGAGATATGATTCATATACCAAACAATTCTTCATTTTAAAGTATACAATTCAATGGTTTTCAGTATATTCACAGATCTAGGCAATAACAACCACAATCAATTTTCAAACTGTCACTGCTCTCAGAAGAAACAAGGAACCCTACACCCATTAGCAATAACTTACAATTTTCCTCCAACCCCCTGCCACCCCTTCAAGCCTAGGCAACCACTACTCCTCCACTCTATGGATTTGCTTCTTCTGGTCTTTTCATATAAAAGGATATTACACTGTGACTGCATTTTTTCACTTAGCATAATGCTTTCAAGGTTCATCCATGTTGTATCATGCATCAGTACTTCATTCCTTTTGACTGAGGAACAATATTCCATTGTATGGATATGCCACATTTTATTCATTCACCAACTGATGGGCACCATTGAGTTTTTCCATATACTCCATTTTCAACTAGCTACCACAATCTGAAAAGCTCTACATGATCTATCCTAGGGTCTTAAAGGTACACAGATCCTTGAATTCAAGGTAGTACATAAACAAAGAGAAATTAATCTCATCTTCATTTTCTGTAACCTCTAACTGGAACCAAGCATTTTCTTCCACTGTTAATGTAAGTAATAAATCACAGTAGTATTATCAGTACCTTCCAATGTTAATATAAGTAATAAATCACACAGTATTATTTTATTTGTAATCAACTTTATTTTTGGGGGCTCCAAAATCACTGCAGATGGTGACTGCAGCCATGAAATTAAAAGACGCTTACTCCTTGGAAGGAAAGTTATGACCAACCTAGATAGCATATTCAAAAGCAGAGACGTTACTTTGCCAACAAAGGTTCATCTAGTCAAGGCTATGGTTTTTCCAGTGGTCATGTATGGATGTGAGAGTTGGACCGTGAAGAAAGCTGAGCACCGAAGAATTGATGCTTTTGAACTGTGGTGCTGGAGAAGATTCTTGAGAGTCCCTTGGACTGCAAGGAAATCCAACCAGTCCATTCTGAAGGAGATCAGTCCTGGGTGTTCTTTGGAAGGAATGATGCTAAAGCTCAAACTCCAGTACTTTGGCCACCTCATGTGAAGAGTTGACTCACTGGAAAAGACTCTGATGCTGGAAGGGATTGGGGGCAAGGGGAAAAGGGGACAACAGAGGATGAGATGGCTGGATGGCATCTCTGACTTGATGGACGTGAGTTTGAGTGAACTCCGGGAGTTGGGGATAGACAGGGAGGCCTGGTGTGCTGCAATTCATGGGGTCGCAAAGAGTCGGACACGACTGAGCAACTGAACTGAATCAACTAAAATTCCAAACGTTTTCATATCACAGTTTTTGGAGATAACTAGATAACTTTAACATTTAAACTCATTAGTTCAAAGTTAAAGTAGAACTTCACCCAAACCACGTTTTTTAATGCATTAATAAAAAGCACATATTTCTCAAGAATATTTTATATTTTGATAAGTGTGTTTCAATATAAATGGCTTCCTATTTAACTCTATGTGTTTTATTTTATGCATTTAAAAACATTATTCTGAGAAGTGGTTCACAGGCTTTATTGGAAGTCAAAAGGGTCCAAGCATAAAAATGTTAAAAACCTCAAAAGACCTCACCTCCTTTATTCTCCATCTCTATGGTTGACAACCCTAGCTTCTCTTCACTCCTTCAACAAGTTAAGCTGTAGGCACTTATTCTAGCTACTCCCACTAACCTCCCCTATATCTTAACAGTCGGCTCTCTGTCATCATTGAGATTTACCTGAAACAGCAATTCCATGGAGAGGCCATCTTCAACCACCATATCTAGTGTCTTCCTGGCCTAGCCAAGTTATTCTATCACATGAAAATATTATGCTTTCTTTGTTGTACTATTTGAAGTTCTTGCTCATTTATTTGTCTGTCTTTACTCTTCCACAATTACAGAACCTCCATAAAGACAGACTTTATCTGTCATATCTGCCACTGTACTTCCCAGAACAATGCCCAGCACAAAGCAGGCAACTGACAACCATCTCCTCAATGAATGACTTTATGAAGGGAGCAAAGGAGTAAAGAAGCAGTCAGTCACTGGTCATTAGTTCTGATACACGCAATACTCATCTAGCAAGGATAACAAAGATCACACAGGGAAATAATTGCTAGCTTCTTAATTTGTCAAAATGTGGAATGTCTTAAGTAATCAAATTCAATAATATCTCTAAGAACTCCAGATTCATTGTCAGCCCCTAAAAATTCATTTATGACTCCCTGAAGATTTCATTTTCAAGAATGCAGCTACATATTCAATGGAGAAAAGACAGCCTTCAGTAAACAATCCTGGGGAGACTGGATATTCACACGTAAAAGAATGAAACTAGACCCTTAAGTGCTCCACTCACAAAAGTTAACTCAAAATGGATTAAATACTTAAACAGGATAAGACCTGAAAACATGAAACTTCTAAAAGAAATCATGGGGGGGAACCTCCTTGACATGGGTCTTGGCAATGATTTTTTTGGATAGAATACCCAAAGCACAAGTAATAAAATTAAAAATAAACTAAAGGGACTACATCAAACCAAAAAGCTTCTGCATAATAAAAGAAACAATCAACAAATGAAAAGGCAACCTATGGAAGGAGAGAAAATATCTGCAAACCATTTATCTGATAAGGTGTTAATATCCAAAGTAGATAAAGAACTAACAGAACTCAATAGCAAAAAGAAAACCCAATTAATCCGATTTTAAAATGGGCAAAAGCCATGAATAGACATTTCACTAAAGTAGATATATGAATGGCCAACAGATACATGAAGAGAAGCTCAAAATTAGGGAAATGAAAATTAAAACCACAGTAACACTTCAGGCTCATTAAAATGGCCATAATCAAAGACAAGAGATAACAAAGAACAAAGGTAAGGATGAGAGAAAAGGAAACATGAGCACTCTTGGGGAGATTGTAAACTGGTGCAGCCACTATGTAAAACAGTATGGAGGAGCCTCAAAAATTAAAAACAGAACTACCATGGGACTTCCCTCATGGCCCAGTGGCTAAGACTCCGAGCTCCTAATGCAGTGGGGCCTGGGTTTGATCCTTGGTCAGGGAATAAGATCCCACATGTCTCAAATAAGACACAGTGCAGCCAAAAAAAAAAAAAAAAAAAAAGAACTACCATATGATCTAGCAATTTCACTCCTGGGAATACAACTAAAGCAAACAAAAACACTGACTGGAAAAGATATGTGCACCTCCATGTTTGTAGCAGCATTATTCACAATAGACAAAATATGGAAACAACCTAAGTATCTGCCAATGGATAAAGGGTTAGAGAAAATGTGATTACATACACACACATACAGATACACACACAGACTACTATTCTACCATTAAAAAACAAAACAAGGAAGACTGCCATGTGTGACATGAATGGACCTTGAGGGCATTATGCTAAGTGAAATGAGTCAGAAAAAGACAAACAGTGATCTCACTTATCTGTGAAATCTTAAAACAACAACAATAAAAATAATGCATAGATAAAGGGATCAGATTTGTGGCTGGGAGGAGAGGAGAGCTGGAGGAAGGAGGTCCAAAGGCACAAACTTCTAGATACAAGATAATTAAACAGTACGGATATAATGTACAGCATGATGACTACAGTTAACACTGCTATATGATGTATATGAAAACTATTAAGCAGTACTTTGGCCACCTCATGTGAAGAGTTGACTCATTGGAAAAGACTCTGATGCTGGGAGGGATTGGGGGCAGGAGGAGAAGGGGACGACAGAGGATGAGATGGCTGGATGGCATCACTGACTCGATGGACCTGAGTCTCACTGAACTCCGGGAGTTGGTGATGGACAGGGAGGCCTGGCGTGCTGCGATTCATGGGGTCGCAAAGAGTCGGACATGACTTGAGCGACTGAACTGAACTGAAATCCTAAGAGTTCTCATCACAAGGAAAAATTTTAGAAGAGTGTGGTTGTGTGCCTCAGAAACTGCTGCAATGTTTAGGTCATTAAATAAGCCTAAATACTTACATTTCTGTAACAACCCAAACAAAGCATAATCTAATCTCTATCAAACATTTTATCATTTACTATGATAAAAATTAGAACAAATTTCAGGATAGACTGAAAGCTCCTAAGTTTATGAAGAGAAACTGGTTCATTAAGATGTACTCTGGAATCACACCCAAGCCAGCTTCTAAATCTAAACCTTAACTGGTGTATTAACACCAGTTCTGGGACTTTTCTCCATCTCGCCTGTGTTCACGCCACTGATTGAGAGAAATACTAAGGAGACAATCCTTTAGAGACGTTAATTTTCAGGGGACTTCCCTGGGGCTTCAGTGGTTAGACTCAGGGCTTTCATTGAACCCAGGGCCTGGGTCAATCCCCGTCCAGGATCAAGGATCTCATAAGTCAGATGGCATGGCCAAAACAAAAAAAAGTTAATTTTCTACTGGCAAAAACACTAATGAAAACTACTTTGACATGTGCATTGCCCCAAAATAAAATGTTGGTACTTTTCTGATAAACTCATTACAAAGGAAGACAAGCAAGGATAACAACAGGGAAATACAGGAAGGTTTTGGAAACAAAACCAGGACAGGAGTGTACCCAAAGGTAGGAACAAGGTCGGCTTAGCCAAAGAAATGACTGTAAAGGTGAAAATCTAAGATGAAGAGAACAGGGCTTCCCTGGCAGTTCAGTGATAAAAGAATCCACCTGCCAATGCAGGAGATACACAGGTTCGATCCCTGATCTGGGAGGAGCCCACATGACAGGGAACAACTAAGCCTGTGTGCTGCAACGACTGAGCCTGTGCTCTAGAGCCCAGGGAGCAGAAACTACTGAAGCCCTCTCGTTCTAGAGGCCGTTCTCCACAATAAGAGAAGCCATGCACCAAAATGAAGAGTAGGCCCCATCGCCACAACTAGAGAAAAGACGCCACCACAGCAACGAAGACCTAGCACAGCCAAAAGCAAAAAACTTATATTTTAAAAAAAGGTTTAAAGTACATTAAAAAAAAAAAGATGAAGAGAACAAAGCCAAGTGAGATGGGAAGGGAAAAATGTCTGAATCTAAAGGAATAGCACATACAAAGGCTGATGATTGTGCAGTTAATGTGAGGTCCAGAGGATGTTCAAGTTCCCATGAATAGACAAAAAACAAATGCAATTTGTGTTTTCAAACTGCAGACCTTTCTCCAACATAAAATTTAAAAATCTTAGCATTTTTGACAGGAAAAAAAAAAGTCAAAGTACATTGTATTTGTTTCAAGTTTTATATATTATTTCAGTTAATACTATTTATAACATAATAATTTGTTTTTATAGACACTGAATACAGTGTCTATGTATTGTTAAAAACAAGACAATGGGCCCCAAATGGAGTTGCTTATACGAAGTCCCAGGTCATCAAATCAAGGCTTACCTTAATTATAGTTTTGTCTCTCCCAGAAATGGAATTTTAAGCCAGTCAATTGGGAATCACCTGATCAGCACCAGTTAGATAATGTGCTTGATTGATAGGCCCCTACAATCTCCCTAAAGGAAAGAGACCTTACCATAACCAGCTAGCTGTTTTGTCAAAATTAACTTGTTTCTGCTCCCTTCTGCCTATGAAAGTCTTTCATTTTGTCAGATACAGGTCTTTTCTATCTCCTGCCCTGTTTCTGAACTGTTGAATAAAGCCAGTAAGATCTTTAAAATTTACTCAGTTGAATTTTGTTTCTTAACAGTGCATAGACACACCCACGGGAGTGCACTGAGTCAAATGAAAACGTATATCTTACTGTGAAAAGTGGAAGTGTTAGTTGCTCAGTTGTGTCCAACTCTTTGCAACCCCATGGACTATAGCCCACCAGGCTCCTCTGTCCATGGGATTTCCCAAGCAAGAATACTGGAGTGGGTTGCCATTTCCTTCTCCAATCTTACTTTGAGTCATAGTCAAAAAGTGTAAGAAACACTGGCAATGAGTACTAGCAGAGAAAGGAAAGACAGAGATAGGCAGAGCCTATCTATGAGGGGCTTTTCAAACCAGCTCATACTCTAATCCTAAAGGCAGTGAAAAACCCCTGAAGGGCTAATGACATTTATATTTTTACATATAAAAATATTTACATATTAAGAAAGACAGCTGGCTGAAGCAGATAATGGATTAGAGAGTGCTAAGGCAAAAGACAGCAAAAGCATTAGGAGGCTGACAGTAGTTCAGGTAAGAAAGGATTATAGCCTGGGCTAGGCAGCTGGCAGTGGGATGGAAAGGTGTCTGAGGTGAAGAACATATATGATGCGATACCAACAGGACCTGGTAACTAAGTGAATGCAACGAGACAGGGGCACGAGGCAAGGCTGATTCCCAAGGCTTAGGCTACTGGGCAGATGACTGGGGCCATTTTACAGAGAAAACACCAAAGAAGAGTTTAGAGAGGAGAATTCACCGTAGACACTGAAACATGGGCCTTTATGGGAAATCTCAGTCAGAGCTCCCACTCAGTGGTAATCAGTGGTCTGACTAGCAGTGGCCCACTTTAGTCAGACCATGACTTCCCCAGCTCATCAGCTGATCAGCCCACCATTCCGCACTATTTATCTGTCACCTGCCTGGTCTTATCCACTACAGGCAGATGCCAACCACACCACTGGCCCCCAGCTTCCCACCACAAGAAGACTTTCCTAGATCAGTGTGTGGCAAAGTTGAGGCTGCTAGGTAAATTGGCTGCAGTTGCACCAAAATTATTGGTAAACATCTTTCTCAAATCATTTACATCTTATTTAATGTAACTAAGAAATAAGTGGAAATGGCTGGCAAAACGATTAAGAAAAAGACACTAAGATGTTCTAATCAAGTTAAATGAGTAAGTAACACTAAAATCAAAATGAACTATAGGGAAGTTCTGGATAACATATGAGGTGCTTCTTTACACGTGTCCTCCTGACACTAACTCAGGTCCAAGGCCTGCCACTGGTCATAGATCTGCTCAGTCAGACTTTCCAAAATAGTTTAAGACCAGAAAAACCAACCTAAAGTCTAAATTAATTATAAAGTTAGTATTAGGGACTTCCCTGGCAGTCCAGTGGATACGAATCTACCTGCCAACACAGGGAACATGGGTTCAATCCCTGTTCCTGGAAGATCTCACGTGCTGTGGAGCGACTAGGTCCATGTGCCGTAACTACTGAGCCCACGTGCTACAAGCACTGACACCTACACACCTAGAGCCTGTGCTCAGCAACAAGGGAAGCCACTGAACGGGAAGCCCACGCATAGCAATGAAGAGTAGCCCCCACTCGCAGCAACTAGAGAAAGCCCATGTGACAGAAACGAAGATCAGCCAAAAAGACAATTAAATAAATTAAGAAAAATAATAATAAAGTTAGTTTAGCATTCTTGTTCCAGTAAATATTTTGGTATATGGGAATAAAAAGACATGAGTTTCAACTAACAAAGATTTAAAAATTTATTCTATGCCCACCTTCCCATGACTAATTTAACATAATTTTCTCGTGTTTTTAATTCCAGGCTAGAAGTTTTATTAAGTACAATTAAACTTTATCTCACCCTTAAATATATTTATGAAATGGATTTAAAAATTCATTTAAGTGGAAAAAAGGTTGGCAAGATGCTAATTAAAGTTTACAGTATTCACACAAATATGAGGTTGGAGTCAAAATATTACCAAATTAGTAAAGAAACCAAGAGCTGAAGTGCAGTGAATCACAGTAAACAAAATAATTCAATCACTGTGAGAAACAGCCTTCAACACAAGGGCATCTCTGTTATTCCTTCACTGCCAACCGTCACCCTATTAGTTTTTGTTTAATTTCTGCTGAACAACAAAGTGACTCAGTCATACATATATATACTTTTCCTCATATTCTTTCCCATTATGGTTTATCACAAGACATTTTTGACCTCTTTTCCTCCCTCATCACCCTTGCCCTCTCTTATTTTTCAGATCCTCTGGTCATGTCATCCCCTTTGCTAATCACAGCCACCTGTCCCCATTCCTTTATTTGCAAGTAATACTTTCTCTGACAACATACCTTGTTTCCCTTTATTACTACTGTCATTTTGACAAAATAGTAATTTTCTTTCCTATGCAGACTTTCTCTTCTGATTTCACTGATTAGTTATGAGTATCATTTTACACTGTGCTAGTCTCTGTAACAGAAAATATATGCTGGACTCTGCCCCTGGTTCCTGGTAGAGTTCCTAAAACCCCTGTAATTTCCTAGTGAGAAGAGCAATAGGAGCATCTTATATTCTAATAAGGTGACCTGAAGTGGGCTGCTCACCAGAAAGACCAAGCCATGATTAGGAGTCTGGAATGTTTAGCTCTAACCCCAACTCCTGTCATCCAAGGAGGGGAGAGCAGCTGGAAATGGAGTTAATAATTGATCGTGGCTACATGAGGAGGGCTCCCAAATCCCAATGTGGGGGGAAGGGGTCAGAGAACTTTCAGGTGGGCAAACACATCTATATCAGAATGACACGCTCCCACCTCAAAGGACAAGCGCCTATGTTTAGGAACCTCCCAGACTTGTCATATCTCTTCATTTGGCTGTTCATCTGCATCCTTTATCAGTAAATATAACCAAGTGTTTCCCTGAGTTCTGCGAGCTGCTCAAGCAAATTAACCCCCAAGGGAGGGGTGGTCACTGGGACCAGTTGGTCAGAAGCACAGGTGATACCTGGGTTTTAGACTGGGTGGAAAGGTTGGAGGCTGTCTTATGGGATTGAGCCCTTAACCTGTGGGATCTGATGCTATCTCTAGGGGATCGTGTCAGGATTGAGTTAAATCATAGTTAATTGCAGTCAATCAGTGTCACAGAAGTTACTTGGTGTTGGGGGGGGGGGGGGGAACTTCCACACATTTGGTGACCAGAGTGTCACTAATGAAGTTTCTGAGTGTTGCATCTTGACCTCTTTTATCTTGTAAACTGGTTTTAATTAAAGTTTTGCATAGGGATGCATATGTCACATTATAACAAAACTGGCTATATGAAAAAGTGTAACAATATATTGGTGGGATAAAAATGTACTAACTGTACACCTAATTAAAAAAATAGTACCAATTTTACAATAGTAAATATAGTACCAACTGTCAGTTGCTATAAGTTAACCTCTACTGTTTGATATTATATTTTAAATATTAAAAGTTAATTTTTATTATTTTAAAATCTTTATAATGTATAAATTATATTTAGCTAACATCTACTATTATTTTAAAGTTCTAGGAAATTATTATGCATAAACTTAAAGGTTTGAGTACCTCTCTGGTACTCCCCCCACCCCACCTCTGGTGTTTTGTTTTTCTATTAGTAAATTCCTGAAACTATTTTTGCACTAGGCTCTGCATTTTTTTTAATAATAAAAGTAATAATGTAAAAATGTCAACTTCCAATCTAACTCTAGAAGAAAAACCTCTGTTAATTTTTTTTATCCCTCTAGACTTTTGCCCTCTTGTCTGCATTTGAATGGCAAATAATTATACCTTGACAAGATATTTTTCCAGGAAGGCTTTACTGATTTATAGTTTTAGTCACAAGTTCTACAAGAAAATTTCTCTGCATCCTCACCAACGTTGTTTGCTTTTTATTATGGTGATCAGGTAGTGTATTTTGGTGATTGAAAGAATAGAAATGCAGAGATAATATGAATATTGACTCAAGAATGTGAAAGCTTTTATCATTGAAGATAAGACTGAAGATAGTCAAGGTAGTGATCTAAGCAGCAATGGGAAGACAAGAAAGAAGACATTTAAATTATCCTCTAATAAAAGATGAGATGAGAAAATTGCTATAGAAATCGATGTGTGAGAGGAAGGAAAAAATAATCTTAAGGGGTTACGACTATAAAGGAAAACTCAGTTTTCCCCGTTTTCCTTCCCATCTGTGAGTCTTCCTCCTCTGTCTCCTTTACACACACTAGTTCATCTCTGGTCACCAACTGTGTGGAGGTTCCCGCCATACCAAGTGATTTTCTCTGACACTAACTGGGTAAGTCAACTATACTTCCATAAAGAAATAAAGAAAAAATTCATTAAAAAATTTTTTTCTTAATGATAGGAACAATTGTACAGTTTTGATAGGAACTATATAAATACTACAATAAATAATGCATTTCACCTCACAGAAGACAAAGTCTGCTTCTTGAGATGGACTCCAAAAGGCTGCAGCTCGTGAGTTCTGTGAATGGTGAGGCATCTAAACTGGAGCGCCAGTTGAAACACCAGACATGAGCAAGTGCGGCTCCGACACACGCGGGGAACTGAGGTCACAGATGTCTGAGGGTGCAAGTATGTGTGAGTGTACGTTCTGTGTATTCCTACACTGCTCAGTTCAGCTGGCTGCAATTTTTTGCATTCACCTAGTGTTTCCCATAGACAAAAATGTATATAAGCAACATAAAATTCACATTATGCTCCATTATTTCCTAATACATGAACTACATTAGAACAAGTCTTCACTGTCAAAGCACGTGTTAAACAGAACTAACCTTCTATAATTTTGTTTAAAAAATGAAACAACATATACCAAAATATTAACAATGATTACCTCTGGATGGTAGAATCATTACTACAGAGTTTACCTTGCTTTTAAAAACTGATAAAAACCAAATTTAAAGAAAATATCTCCAAAACACAAAAACCAGCCAGATCTTAAACTATAGCTTTATATAAGCCTAAGATTTAAAAAGTGCTACATTAGTAAAACCAGATTCCTTTTCAGAAATGTCAAATAAATTGCTTTCATATTCTTATCTCCCATTTAGAAGGAAGCTAAGCAATCAGGTTAAAAGGAGGGATTATTATTAAACTAACTTAATATGCCTCCTGAGAAATCTGTATGCAGGTCAAGAAACAACAGTTAGAACTGGACCTGGAACAATAGACTGGTTCCAAACTGGGAAAGGATTATGTCAAGGCTGTGTATCGTCACCCTGCTTATTTAACTTATATGCAGAGTATACCATGAGGAATGCTGGGCTGGATGAACCATAAGCTGGAATCAAGATTTCTGGGAGAAATATCAATAACCTCAGATACACAGATGACACCACCTTTGTGCCAGAAAGTGAGGAGGAACTAAAGAGCCTCTTGATGAAGGTGAAAGAGGACAGTGAAAAAGCTGGCTTAAAACTCAACATTCAGAAAACTAAGATCATGGAATCTGGTCCCATCACTTCATCGCAAATAGATGGGGAAAAAATGGAAACAGTGAGACTTTATTTTCTTGGGCTCCAAAATCACTGCCGATGGTAACTGCAGCCATGAAATTAAAGACGCTTGCTCCTTGGAAGAAAAGCCATGACCAACCTAGACAGCATATTAAAAAGCAGAGACAGTACTTTGCCAACAAAGGTCCATCTAGTCAAAGTTATGGTTTGTCCAGTAGTCATGTATGGATGTGAGAGTTGGACTATAAAGAAAGCTGAGCATGAAGAATTAATGCTTTTGAGCTGTGGTGTTGGAGAAGATTCTTGAGAGTTCCGTGGACAGCAAAGAGATCAGTCCTGAATATTCATTGGAAGGACTGATGCTGAAGCTGAAATTCCAATACTTTGGCCACCTGATGCGAAGAACTGATGCTGGGAAAGATTGAAGGCGGGAGAAGGGGATGACAGAGGATGAGATGGTTGGGTGGCATCACTGACTCAATGGACATGAGTTTGAGTAAACTCCGGGAGTTGGTGACGGACAGGGAGGCCTGGCGTGCTGCAGTCCATGGGGTCGCCAAGAGTCGGACACAAATGAACAACTGAACTGAACTATGTCATTTAGGGTTAAAAAGCAATGGAGATAAGCAGAAGGTGCAATGGAAACCAGAAAAATGAGGAGGGCAGAGGAGGCTTCATAGAAACAGTGAGGCTTGAGCTCAATCTTAAATATCAGTGGCGTCCATCACATAGACAAGGTAGTAAAGTGCAATAAAGACAAAGTAAAAACGTGCAGAAAAGCATGTATCACCAGAGCAGTCTGGAGAAACAATCCACTGAGCAGAGTGGTGATGTCAGGGAGAATGAGGGAGCCTGACTGAGCAACAGCAGCCAGGTCAGGCGCAGGCATGGGGCTGCTTCTGGAAGGCTACAGGGAGCAAAGTAACGTGTCCAGAACCAAAAGGGAAGAAATGACATGATCAGACAGGCTAAGAAAAGATTACTACAGGTTCACTGAGGAGGACGTACAGACCAGGGGAAGGAAAATAGCACATGTAAGGTTTTTAATTTGGACATGGACAGGGGGAAAGGGTTACATACCTCAGTATGATAGCTGTTACAATAAAGTTCATCAACAAAGTAATCCTGATACTTACAGTTGTTTTAAGCACTGTCAGAAATTTGCTCCAAATGCAGAATACCATTGTTTTAGGTTGTGCCTCAGCTTTTAAAAAACATTTTATTCAAGTTTAGTTGATTTAGAGTATTGTGCTAATTTCTGTTGTACAACCAAATGGCTCAGTTATACATATTTTTTCACATTCCTTTGCATTCTGGTTTACCACAAGATACTGAATATACTTCCTTGTACTGTACAGTAGGATCTTGTTTCTTATCTGTTCCATATACACTTTGCATCTGCTATCCCCAAACGCCCGATCCTTCCCTCCCCCTCCCCCTCCTGGCAACCCCAGGTCTGTTGTCTATGAGCCTGCTTCTGTTTCCCAGCTATGATCATTTGTGTCATACTTTAGATGCCATATATAAATCATATCATAAGGTATTTGTCTTTCTCTTCTGACTTTATTTAGTATGATAATCTCTGGATCCATCTATGTCGTAAATGTGTGCCTCAACTTTTTAATTTTAAAAGATACGAGGAATAATGGAGGCCAAGTATACTTTTAAAATAGCCTTTTCTTTTTTAAAGAGGAGAAAGATAATTTAGAGTAGAGCTTTCATCACTCAATGCAAATCTACTTTCTAAACTGCTGCTGCCCTCTGCTGTCTCTGAGTTTATTTTCATTTTTTCCAGGAATAACATTAAAATAACATTAAACCTAGAGTTAGTCAAAACTAAAACATCACACGATGGCAGAACATACTCAATTTCTAGTAAGATACAAATATATCTTTTTAAAACTTTTAATGATTTTACTTTTAAAGACAGCACATTTGATTTTTCCTCATAAATTAGCCTGTTTTGGCTTTCTCCATGAAATCAGTAGGCTAACAAGCTATCTCTGCAAAAAGCCATTCTACTGTGTTTTTTAAAAAACTCAAGAGAGGCACATGAAAGGATGCTCAACACTGCTAATCATCAGAAAAATGCAAATCAAAACCACAATGAGACATCACCTCACACCTGTCAGAATGGCTATCATCAAAAAGACCACAAATCAGAAAATGTTGGCGAGGCTGTAGAGAAAAGGGAACCCTTGTACTGTGGGAATGTAAACTGGTATAGCCACTGTGAAAAATACTATGATCAGAGAACTAAACCCACATGCCACTGAGCATCAAAAGATCCTCTTGACACAACAAAGATCCCGTACGCTGCCAACCAAGACCTGATGCAGCCAAATAAACATATTTAACAACAAAAAAACAGAAGTCAGAGAAAGCCAACTACTGTATGTTATTACTCATATGTAGAATCTAAAAAATAGAACGAATACAACAAAACAGAAACAGACTCAGATACAGAGAACACTGTTCTCTATATGCTGTTGTTCAGTCGCTCAACCAGCAGGGAGAATGAGGAGAGGCAATTGAAGGATAGGAAATTAAGAGGCACAAACTACAATGGGTAAAATAAGTAAGCTATAAGGATAATTTGTACAGCAGAGGAATATAGCCAATATTCTACAGTAAACTTAAATGGAGTATAATCTATAAAAATATTGAATCACTATGTTGTACATCTGAAACTAACACAATATTGTCAATCAACTATACTTCAATTAAAATAAACTCCAGACAGGTCAGTTAGTCTCTCAGTGACTAGGATACGCCTTAATTCTCCAACAATCCATATTATAGAAAGAGAAAAGCATAGCTCTTAGCATCACAAAACTTGGAACCGTCTTCCTCCTCTAATACTTTCTATGCTGGGTGATTTCAAATATTTTAACTGGACATCAGTTAACAAACTGACAATATGAAGCATTAAATTTTCATAATGTTATGATCTCATAACTGACTTGTTGAAAACCCTCAAGTACATTTTATTGTTGTTCAGTCGCATTAAGCTACACATATGCAGGAAGGCTGTTAAAGAGTGCCACTTTCAAGTCAAATTTCTAACTTCTGTGCACATACCAAGGAACGAGAAAGAGTCCCCAAATAATGTGCAAATCAGTAGTTCTTACATTTTTTTGAGGGGGAGGTTACATATGCTTTTGAATATCTGATGAAAATTACAGATACTCCCTCCCCCTCAAAATACATATACACAAAGTTTCGCGTGAAATATCAGGATACTTTCAAGAATGCATTCAAGAATCCCAGCTTTAAAGTTTCAGGTACTGAGTGAAAAGAGGGTCAAAAATAGAACGGGGTTCAGGGGTGGTTACACTTAAGGGGAAGGCAGAAAAATAGAAGGATTCAGCAATTTCAGTTCTAGGTATATATTTAAAGAAAACTAAATCATTATCTTTAAGAAATATCTGCACTCCCGCGTGCACTGCAGCATTATTTACAGCAGCCAAGACATGGCCACTCCAGTACTCTTGCCTGGAAAGTCCCATGGACAGAGGAGCCTGCAGTCCATGGGGTCGTGAAGAGTCGGACACGACTGAGCAACTTCACTTTCACTTTTCACTTTCTTGCATTGGAGAAGGAAATGGCAACCCACTCCAGTGTTCTTGCCTGGAGAACCCCAGGGACGGGGGAGCCCGGTGGGCTGCCATCTTTGGGGTCGCACAGAGTCAGACACGACTGAAGCGACTTAGCAGCAAGACATGGAAACAACCTAAGTGTCCACCAAGGAAGGAACGGATAAAGAAAATGTGACACATACACACAATGGAGTATCATTCACCGTAAAGAGAGACACCCTGCTATCTGCAACAACATGGATGGAACTGGAGAGCATATGTCAAGTAAAAAGAGACAGGAAAGTTAAATGCTGTATGATCTCACTTACATGTGAAATCTAATAAGACCAAACTCATAAAAACAGAACAGAGTTCATGGTTGCCAGAGACAGTTGGGGGAGGAAACGGGTGAAGGTAGTCGAAAGGTACAAATTTTAAGTTGTAAGATTTAAAAGTCCTGGCAATGTAATGTACAGCATGGTGACTGTAGTTAAAAAAAAACAAAGTAAAACTGTATTGTATATGTGAAAGTTGCTAAGAGATTACATCTTAAAAGTTGTCATCACAAGAAAAAAAATAACTACGTGAGGTGAGGTGACATGTTAACTAAACTTATTGTGATTTACACAGTATATATACATATCAAATCATTGTGTTGTAGGCCTAAACTTATACAATGGTATGTGTCAATTATATCTAAATAAAACTGGGAGGAAAAAAAGACCATCACACACACCAGTGAAACCTGGTTAGACCATGTTCACTGAATTTAGCAATAAGGAAGTTTCAGCAAATGCCATTTCAGTACTATGGGTAGGGCTGAAGCAGTGGAATCAATGGAAGAAGAAAATGTAGGCTTTCAGAAACTTCACTGAGTACAGGAATAAGAAGAGGATGCAGGGACAAGGACACCTTTCTTACCTTATGAAGGAAGAGATGAGAAGAGGAATGTTTAAAGCAGCTGGTATTAAGTGCGAAGAGTGAATCTTTAGACAGCCTATCTCTATGATCACACCCTGATTACACCCCTAACACTGGTCAATCCCCTGGCGCTTCCAGCTGATTCTGCAGAAATGAAGCCAGAGGAGATGCAATCAGGAAATCAAAACGGTAGAAGATATTCATTTATAGGGTGAGGAAATAGAGGCACAAGAAGGGAAATTAAGCCACAGTAAGAAATGTGAAACAGAAAAGACCCATCTCCTCTAATTTCACTTTGGTGGCGCTAAATACAAGAGCATTTAAGTCTCACTGGTCTGATGAGAAGCCCTGACTAGAACAGGATTACTTTACATACAGTGGTACTCTGAAAAGACAAGCAGTTAGCTATTCTTTAACATTCTGCTAGATAAATAAGAGGAAAGGTTATTACAAAATTTAAGTTAAATCTATATTTATTTTGTACCAGTCATCATTGTTCTAAGTCTACCTCCAAAAAAGTTCAACAAGTTTTCATATAATATTGAAAGTTTTGTTTTTAATAGTTCTAAGAGATATTGATTTTTAACTCTGAAACTTAAAATGCTTTATATATTAGACATATACCTTTGTACTTACTATTCATTGTAGAAACTTATGTTTACTTAAAATTAAAAACTATGCTCATAAGAGCAATCTGACTTTATCCACTAATAGTATATTGATTAACTATTATATGACTCTGCTTACTTTATTCTAGTAGCTTCCCTCTGACTTCAACTGTTACCACCAAGACCTTCTGTCTTAACTTTCTTTCATAGGTGTACTGCTAAGTCACTTCAGTTGTATCCAACTCTGTGCGACCCCATAGACGGCAGGCAGCCCACCAGGCTCCCCCATCCCTGGGATTCTCCAGGCAAGAACACTAGAGTGGGTTGCCATTTCCTTCTCCAATGCATGAAAGTGAAAAGTGAAAGGAAGTCACTCAGTCGTGCCCAACCCTCAGCGACCCCATGGACTGCAGCCTTCCAGGCTACTCCGTCCATGGGATTTTCCAGGCAAGAGTACTGGAGTGGGGTGCCATTGCCTTCTCTGATAGGTGTACTGGAAAGGTTAATTCCAGCAGTCTTGGAATTAGCCTGCAGTGTTTTCTTAAAGTTCCTACATGGCAGCCCCTTGGTCAAGGCATGAAACATACTAATTGTGTTATTTTGTAATCACTAGTCCAAGGAGCAGAGAAGGCAATGGCACCCCACTCCAGTACTCTTGCCTGGAAAATCCCATGGATGGAGGAACCTGGTGGGCTGCAGTCCGTGGGGCCGCTGGGAGTCAGACACGACTGAGCGACTTCACTTTCACTTTTCACTTTCATGCACTGGAGAAGGAAATGGCAACCCACTCCAGTGTTCTTGCTTGGAGAATCCCAGGGACGGGGAGCCTGGTGGGCTGCCGTCTATGGGGTCGCACAGAGTCGGACACGACTGAAGCGACTTAGCAGCAGCAGCAGCAGCAGTCCAAGGAGATTCAAGGTGGTTCATTCAGCTTAGTAGCATTGTGATTGATGATTTGTACCTGGTCTTAGTGAGGCCCCAAGAGGGCTCTGCTGTGGAATAAGAACAGGAAACCTTCCACAAGACCAGCAAAATATTAAAAAGTCCAACAAAACTGTTTAAAGCTCCCTGGTTCCAGGGTGTTCTCCTTACATTAGTGGTCCCTGATCTGAGAAGGTGCACCTCATCAAGGACCTTTCCATAGGTACCAGAACCTAAGCTCCCTGGCCCCACTGCTCTGACAGCTTTTGGCTCTGACACATTATCCTTACTCTAGTGTGGCTGCCAGACTGCATCCTTTCCCTGTAACAAACCAAACATTCATAAGCACTGTCATTTTGGGTCTTGTTAATCTTCTTCCTCAATCAAATCCTGATTAGCCACCCCTGTTAGTGCAAGAGACCTATTAATAAACCTCATAATCCTAATATTCATTTCTAAAGAACAAAAATTCTAAACTGTCTCACAACTTTTGGCTTCTGCAATGTAGCCAGAGGGCAATACCAACCTATTATTAGGAAAACTTAAAGATGAGTTACCAGAACCAACTTTAAAAAGGACAGCACATTTGCTAAGTATATCTGGAGTGAAGGAAAACAAAAACAAAATAATTTTTTACCTTCATATTTTTCCAAAGCCTGAATAACATTAGGGAGTTGATTTATACCCTGATAGAGTCGGTAACAATCTTGTAAATTTGCCGCTTGTCTTTGAAATTTCTTGGCAAGTCGGTTAAGATCTGGAAATCGACGAAGTAAATCTTCTTGTAAATTCTGCCTCAATTCTGCATCTTCTACAAAAGCTTCTACCAAATTTAATCTAAAATAAATATTAGAATTAATCTTTTAATATTTTGGTTTAGTTGTATATTACTTAATCTTTAACATTTTATTTAATTCTAATAAATTACATTTGAATTAATCTTTCATATTTTAACCTTCAGGATTAATCTTTAATATGAAATTAAAATTTGTCAACTAGGTGCATGTCTCAACTCAAAAACTCTACGTAAGAAGTTTGAATTATTTTGAAATGTTAGCTTTTTGTAGACAATGGAAAAGTTCCATAACACTGTGATATAAGCAGTATCTAATCAGTTAATATCCAAATCTCATTATTGGGACTCCATTGATATTGACACATTACTGCACATGTAAACAATGATCTTTAATGAAACAAAATTACAATTCAAGAATGCTGCCAAACCCAGTATTTATCAGAAAATCTTATAAATTCAAAATGCAGTCTAAAATTACCATATGACAGTACAAAGCCAAAATTTTCTAATTAAAAACTGAACTAAGTTTACTGCTTCCCAAAATCAATAAATTAAATCTTAGTTTCCAGAACTATAAAACATGCAGCTAATATTGCTTTTATAATTAATTGGAGTTAGTGGCTTTCCATTTTTTTCCCTGTAATCCACTGCAAGAAATATACTTTTACACCATGACCCAGAACACCCATGCACAGATGCTGTAGTGGGCAAAACACGCTACCTCAAAACATGCCATGCTAGTGTCTGTAAGGACTACTTTGGTCCATAAGGACTATTTTAAGTTAAGAACAACTGAGAGGAAGCAAAAACAAAGAAAGCTCTTTGCCTGTCCTTATACAACCAAAAGCAGGACATGGATTTACACAGGTGCCCCTCCCCCACACTTCTTCTTTACCAGGAAGGACAACAATTAAACTCAAATTTAGACCCTTGTCACCCTGGCGATGGCACCAGAGGAACCTATGTAACCCTACCAACTATCTTTTATTGACCGTTAGCCTCCCATACATTTACCTTCCCAGTTTGTAGCCTAGAAACCCAAAGTCCTCCTTTGCCTTGTCACTTCTTTGAAAATGTATTGTTCCTTTGCTAAGGTGCTATATAAGCCCAAGTTCTAGCCAACCCTAGAGTTACTCATCCTGGAGTGCTCCCAAGCATAAACTTCTGTTTGTTTTCTTATTAATCTGTCTTTTGTCAGTCTAATTCATAGGGTCACAGCTGAAGAATTAGGAGAGTAGGAAATTAGGAAAGAGAATAATTATTTAGGAAGAATTAGGAAAAAGGAATCTTCCTCCCTGACAACATATAATTAAAATAGGTTTCACAAGACAAAACCTACTCTTACTAGATGTGGTGCACTCTTTTATTTTGTATTTAACTTTTCAAAAATGCTGTTTATCACCTGCTACACTAATTTCACAACCTACCAGTGGGTCACAATATGCAGTTTGAAAAACTATATTGTAGATAGTATTGAAGTATTAATAACAGCTGAAAGGTAAACTTCAAAAGGTAGGCCGTGGGCACAGCCAATGATCCTAGGTTTAGAACACTATCAGATGAATAACCATTTTCCTTTAATCCTCAAATTACAAAGAAACAGGGAAAGGAATCAAATGAGTTTTCTAAATTTCTTTTTTTCTGATCTCTCCATCAACATTTACAATTCCTGCATCATCATCATGTTCATCTACCATGTCATATAAAGGAAAAAATACACTGCTTCTGGAGTAGCCATATAATGACAAAGGATATTAAAGCAAGACTTCACAACCTTGGTGATGTTGACATTTAAGCTGGATAACCCCTCTGTACTCGATGAACAGTGGGTTTGAGTAAACTCCAGGAGTTGGTGATGGACAGGGAGGCCTGGCGTGCTGCAATTCATGGGGTCGCAAAGAGTCGGACATGACTGAGCGACTGAACTAAACTGAACTGAACCCCTCTGTTGTGAGGTGTTGTTATTCTGTGCAGTTTAACAGCATCCCTGAATTTTACCCACTACCCTCTTCCCGGACTAGCAATTCAAAGACGTCTCCAGACACTGCTAAATGTCCCAGAGGGGGCAGGGCGGGGGAGGGGGATAGCCCCTAGCTAAGAGTCATAGGATTAAAAGATTTTGAAGTAAAAAAAATAAAAAATCAGCTTTTAAAAGATGAAAATAAAGAGAAAAACAACAAACTCTATAGAATGTCAAGATAGTTGCGAGGGAGTTGGTAGTAGATATACTCACTGTGGCAAATGCCAAATTAGTGGGAACATGATTGCTACCAAACTTGTATTGTGAACCAGTCACAGCCTGTATGTACAAACAGAATAATTCGGGCACTTACTGCTCCAGAAAAGATTTCTCTGGCTTGTTTGTACTCTAGATTTTAACAAATAAAACTGAGTTAAGGGATGCAACCAGATCACACGGTTCAATAAGGCAAACTTGGGCCTTCGCAGCTATTTCTCTGGCTCTAGCTGGGCTTCTCTGAGTTTGGTCCAAGATCACACACATCAAAATCACTTGGAGGTGGGCCCAAGGTGGGACCCACCTGTGACACTGCAATGAATGAGTTTCTCAGGTGATTCGCAGGCAACTGTTTGAAAAAAAGTCTGAGTCCTAAATGTCACAAGAAATTTCTGAGTTCTCATGATAAAGCAGGAAGAGAAGTTTAAGGGGGTCAGGAAAAGGATGAAAGTAACCTGATGCTGGATGACCTACCTCATGTTTCTTTTTTTCTTCTCTTTCTAAAACTCATGTATCCTTAGGCTACTCTCCGTAAATGGTAAGAATAATCTTGGAGAAGATATTTCCTTTCTTTTTTTTTTTTTTATTTAACTTTTTTTGCCACACCACACAGCATGTGGGATCTTACTTCCCCAACCAGGGGTCCCCAATCCACACCCCCTGAAGTGGAAGCATGGAGT
Organism: Bos javanicus; assembly: GCF_032452875.1. NCBI lineage: Eukaryota > Metazoa > Chordata > Mammalia > Artiodactyla > Bovidae > Bos > Bos javanicus. The sequence continues at coordinate 29,715,795 of NC_083878.1, read as the reverse complement.
TTTAACCCCTAGATTACCAGGGAAGTCCTATATAGAGAAGATATTTCTGATCAAGACTCTCCCTATGATTCTTTACTGTTCTATGAAATATCTTATCACTGTTTCCTCTAAACCTGATCACAGAATCTTCAGTAACCAACACTGCTCAAGAGCATAAAACCCCATAGAATAGAGAGCCCAGAAATAAACCCACACACCTGCGGTCAATTAATCTTCAACAAAGAAGCAAGAATACACAATGGGAAAAAGAAAGTCTCCTAAGCAAGTGGTGCTGGGCAAGTTGGACAGCTGCATGTAAATCAATGAAACTAGAACACACGGTCACCCCACACACAGAAATAAACTCAAAATAGCTTAAAGACTCAAATATATGACATGAACCATTAAACTCCTCCAGGAGACTGTAAACAATAACATTCTCTGACATAAATCCTACCAATGTTTTCTTAGGTCAGTCTCCCAAGGCAGCAAAAATAAAAATTAACAAATGGGACCTAATCAATCTTATAAACTTTTGCGTGGCAAAGGAAACCATAAACAAAATGAAAAGACAACCACAGACAGACTGGGTGAAAACTTTGCAAACAATGTGACCAACAAGTGCTTATTTTTCAAAATTTACAAACAGCTCATATACAACTAAATAACAAAAAACCAAACAACCCAATCGAAAAATGAGCAGAAGACCTAAGTAGACATTCCTCTAAAGAAGACATACAGACAGATGGCCAACAGGGACATGAAAAGATGCTCAACATCACCAATTATTAGAGAAATGCAAATCAAAACTACAGTGAGGTACTACCTCACACACTGGTCAGAATGTGCATCACTAAAAAGTCTACAAACAAATGCTGGAGAGAAAAGGGAACCTTCTACACCATTGGTGGGGATACAAGTTGGTGCAGCCACTTGGAAAACAGTATGGAGGTTCCCCAGAAAACAAAAAATAGAATTATCATATGATTCAGCAATCGCATTCCTGGGCATATACCCAGACAGAATTAAATAATTCAAAAGGCCCCACGCACCCTTATGTGCACAGCAGCACTGTTCTCAATAGCCAAGACATGGACCTAAAGGTCCATCCACAGATGAATGGATAAAGAAGAGGTGGCGTGTACGTACGTGTGTATGTACACACACACACACACACACACACACACACTGGAATACTACTCAGGCATTAAAAAAGAACAAAATAATGCCATTTGCAGCAACATGGATGCAACCAGAAATTAACATACTAAGTCAGTCAGAAAGAGAAAGACAAATACCATATGATATCACTTACATGTAGAGTCTAAAATATGACACAAACGAACCTATCTACCAAACATAAACAGACTCATGGACATAGAGAACTGACTTGTGGTGGCCAAGGGGAAGAGGTGTTAGCAGATGTAAGCTATTACATATAAAACAAGGTCCTACTGTATAGCAAAGGGAACTATATTCCCTATCTGATAATAAACCATAATGGAAAAGAATATAAAGAAATATAAAACTGAATCACCTTGCTGTACAGTAGAAATGAACACATCATAAATCAACTGCAATAAAAAAAAAGGAACATAAAGTTCCAGTAAGAGTATTAAGAAGTAAAACAGCAAGAGAATGAAAAAGCTTCTACAACACATAGGACAAGGCAAGATACACAGTCCCCTCAGTCTTTGGTCTGGGTCTCATTAAAAGTCTAATAAATTGCTAGTTTCACAAGTCTATTCAATAAGCCATTTCAGAAATAATTATAGTATTAGTTTATGTTCTGGCTAACAGGTTTTTTTAAAAAAGACTGCTCTACTGTTTCCATGACAATGCCATTTTCAAATCACAATTTCAGAAGTACCAAAGTTACTGTTGGCAAAACAAGGTATACTTGTCAATCCTACTCAAAATTACTTAGCTGTCACAATCTGATACATTAATTTTCAAACTGACTAGAATATAAGATCATTTTGGGGGTCAGTTCATCTCTAAAATTTCAAAAGAATTATAAAATTAGTTGTGAAATTTTTGATATTTTAAATTCACCATTCTTTCCATCCTTTAAAACCACCATTTCTGATCTCACTGTAAGAATAATTGGCTGGAATTTCACAACAGTATATTTATATAGCTGAGAATAAATTTGGTACCTAAAGAACTACAAGATTGTGTCTCTTCTTGATCTGTTCTTTACATGGTTTAATACAGACAGCACCACTCAATCTGCGACGTAGGGTTGAGAAAATTAAAAAAGAAAAAAAAAAGGCCAAACATATAAGAGAGGAATATGCTTTCAAAGAACATTGAATCTAGTGAAGAAGGACATGTCTGTTCTTACAGTTAGTGCTGAATAACAAATGAGATGTAAAATGCAACAAAATGTGATACAAGAAGGCAGAGAACTCCCATTGGAGCTTGGGAACCACATTTTGATCTCCACTATCTCCCAGAGTTGCTCAAATTCATGTCCATTGAGGTAGTGAAGCTGTCTTATCTCATCCTCTGCCGCCCCCTTCTCCTTTTGCCTTAAATCTTTCCCAGCATCAGGGTCTTTTCCAATATTCTGAAGAGTCAGGATTTAAAGAGATAGGATTTTGAGGAAAATACTTGGGAAGGAATGGTGGAGCAGCAACAGCAGAGACTTGGTGGGAGAAGAATACAGGACACAATAGAAGAAAACTGAAGGAGAGAATAGAAAAAAAAAAAAACTGTAACCAGAAGCAAAATGAAAATGTTGCCTTTGGAAAGGAAAGAGTACTATTTCCTCTTGTGAGACAGAACCAGGGAATAGAAAACTGAAAATATAGATACATTTTGAGACTGTAAGAATCAGGGAGGAGATCATCTGTTTAAGTGTAGGAGAGAATACAAAATGCTGTGCTGGTCACTGTAATAAGTCATGTAACAAAAGTGACACCAGGTAGCAGTGAAAGCTAGATAGCTTGAAAAGGACAGTGGATTCAATTTGCATTGTGTGACCTCTCCAGCAGCTTTTAATAGAGAAAGAGGGGCCAGTTTGACAAAGGGCCAATGGGGCAAGAAATTCTATGTCCCCCATGAAAGCACTGGAAAAAGGGTTGCCTTTGTGGTACAGGCTGGATAGGAAGGCAAATAAAATTCAAAGGGACTAGCAGATCAGTCCAGAAAAACCAGAATAAGGGGTTTCACTAAACCTGATCTGGAAGCAGAGAAAACAGTGGTGGGAAGGCAGTGGAGTGACAGCCCTCCTGTTTGTCCTGAGGCCAGAGCAAAGCTCTGCTGCTTCAAAGAAACTGCACTCACAGTATGACCTCCAGACCTCTGTTTCCACACAACACTCACTACTAACTGAAGACATCCTTGCACAAAAGGATACTTAACATAACCTGGAAAGAAATGTAGGTCTAAGTCTGAATACAACCCCCGAAGTACACTGCCTCAAGAAGCAAGATATACTATCACATAAGCACCACCACCATTTCTACATTTACAGGAACTACTTTTACTTGGAGACATATTTCAAATAAAACTGCTATTAAATGTCATATAAAAATAATATTAAGCTAGAAGGCAATAAGAATACCAAATTCAACATGTGCAAGTGGTATCATCAGCAACTTCATGAGTGAACTATGTCATATGCTAACATATATTCGATGTTCTTTAAAGAAGTCTAACAACAACAACAAAAAAGGATAACTCATTAAGGCTTCACATAAATCTATGGAAAGGCAAAAAGCAAAAAAAGTCCTAAAAAATTAAAACTAATGGTAACAGTCCTAGTGCCACGTGAAAACCTGAGGACTCTTAATAGTAACACAGACAGTATTCTTGCTATAATTCCTAATTTGACTATTAGGAAGAAATACCCAGAAACTCACTTCTTAAAGGCAGTAACATACCAATTCTCACTGGAGATTAAAGTACTTAAGCCATTGCTGCTGCTGCTGCTGCTAAGTCGCTTCAGTCGTGTCCGACTCTGTGCGACCCCATAGACAGCAGCCCACCAGGCTCTCCCGTCCCTGGGATTCTCCAGGCAAGAACACTGGAGTGGGTTGCCATTTCCTTCTCCAATGCATGAAAGTGAAAAGTGAAAGGGAAGTCACTCAGTCGTGTCTGACTCCTAGTGACCCCATGGACTGCAGCCCACCAGGCTCCTCCGTCCACGGGATTTTCTAGGCAAAAGTACTGGAGTGGGGTGCCATTGCCTTCTCTGACTTAAGCCATTAGCTAGCTATAAAGTATTGCCGGTGCAAATAGGTTTTAATGAATGGAAAAATGAGCATTACCACACATAAAACGATTCCACAGGTTTAACTTAAAAGCCAAAATAGTACATTTCATTTCTGATGTTAAAATTCAACTTGGATCAAATTAAACACAATTGATAGAAGCAAGAAATACAGTACAGCGATGAAAGGCTTGGGCTCTGGAGTCAGGCCAGACAGGAGCCAGTCTCCACTACCTCTCAGCTAATGAACGTGAGATGCTTAGCAAAGTGCCAGGCAACCAGTCTTCTCTTCCTCCTAAGAGCCTGACAATGACTTAAAAGCAATCCTATTTTCATTGTTATTTCTGAACCTATCACTGGGCTACAGCTCTGGAATAGATGTATCCATCAAACTCAAAGATCTAGTCACGACTGTTCCTCTGTCTGCTCTAGTAAAAATAGAAAACAGAAATCTTTGCTTTCCTTAACAGAATTCGCTGCACAGCCACGCACTTTAACTCCTCACTTAGTTTTAAAAGGGTGGAGTATAGATTTCCACCACCTCTCTGCTAGAAAATCACTGCAAAACAGTGACAGTAAGAACAAAAGCTTGATTTGATATGCAGCTCTGAAGAAAAACCCATCTTAATCTTAAATGCTTACAGAGGGAGGCAATGAGAACCCCAGCAAGGCATAAACTAGAAGCATGAGGTATCACAGCAGGTGGAACTGAGAAAGGCTATTTAACAAAAAGGAGACTGTCCCAACAGAAGTCTGCCTTAAGGAGTATAACTTTGTCTTCCTGCTCTGTGGAATTTTAGCATTGGGCCTTGAAAACCACAGACCTTCCTAATTGCTGGTAAAAAAAAAAAAAATCTCCCCAAGGTAAAAAGGAGAAAGTATTTCCTCATCCTACAGGTGCAGAAAAGCAGATCATGATCTGAGTCAGAAAGCCATTCTCGCAAATCGTATTCCTAATTAGTCAGTCTTGTAAGGGTATCAGATTTTGGAAATTATTGCTATGTCCTATGAAAATAACCTTTAATTATAGCCAAAAAATTAATTTTGGTATCTTGCCTTCTAAATAGCTTGTTACTCTGGTAACAGTAAGTGATGTCTCAGGTTTTTGAAGGGTCCAAATACAAGCACACTCTAGCTGTTAAACCAGAAGAAGACCACTGACACGTGCTCTGTCCCTACAAGCCCAAAGTTAAAATGCAACCAATGACCCAGAGCATGGGACTTAAACTACCTATCACTTCAGAAACAACAAAAAGATGAGGGAGAATGGATATAAACTTCTACTTGTGCAGGCACAGACTTTCCATGGAAGGATACTCAAGAATCTGATTAAGACCAGTTGCTCCCAGGGCAAGTGTTGGCAATTCACACAGAGTACAATAAGAAATGTGTCCCTGCTGCTGTGCAGAGGCGCTGAGGAAGGGAGTCCTAGGAAACCGGGAGATAGGAGCAAGAAACTCAGCACTGTATATCCTTCTGTTCCGTTCGACATTTGACTTATGTAAACGTAGTTAGTCACAAATAATTAAAATAAAAACCTGTAAACTGCCTTAATTACTTGCAAATATCCAATCCTTCCTATTTCTTATTTTGTTACTAAATCCCACTCTTCTTCTCCAGCAAGCCTGGCTTCAGGAAGTTATCTTAGCATTTCAACTTCCATATTTTCAATGATGTATCAACATATCCACAATTTGCTGACTTCATGAGTTATTTTTATTGTAAGACCCTTTAGAATCCACAGGATCAATGCTTAGCTTGGTAATTATCTGCAGGGTGTCTTATGATACTGATCAACTATTTTATGTTTGCCTGGCATATATATATATAGTCCCAAATAGTCAAGGGATCATCACACTTTTTGGATACCATCAGAATTCAGTAGGTAGACAACAAATTCTTGAACAATCTGACAACATCAAATCTATAAAATTACTGACTCTCTTTTATCTATTCTGACAATATATCTAATTTACCAAACTGAAAATGTTAGGTATACAATAAGGTCATTGAAATAACCTAATTATTGAAAAAGGTAAAGTATATCCAATCAATAAAATATTACGAATTTATAAAAAATGCTGAATATGAACATAAAACAGCAACACTAAAATATGCTTATGTAATAAAAGCGCAAGTGGGAAAAAAACTAGGACACAAAACTATATTAGGATTACAACTGTGTTTTTAAAAACTATCAAACATTAAGAGTGAACTATAGAAAATTATTTTACTTATATGCAGTTCAAAAACAGGTACAACTAATTAATCTATGAGGCTAGAAAGACAGTTATTACCCTTGAAGTGAGGAGAGGCAATAACTGTAAGGATAACTGAGAAGGGTTTTGGGGATACCAGTTATGTTGTTTCCTGACTTATGTGTTGTTACCAAGGTATTCACTTTGTGAAAACCCATCAAATTGCACCTTTAGGATTTGCACTTTTATGTGTATTACACTTCACTTAAGTGTTAAAACTTATATCTAAAACAAAAGATAAAAATAAAACATACTCCAATGCTACTCACATTATATGCAGGAGTATTATATCGTTTTTTATTTCCTCAATTTTAAAGATTTTCTGAAATATGTTTAGGCTGCCTTAAATTTTTTCTAGAATAATAAAGAGTAAGTGCTTCCTTTGTGCCAGACCTTGTTCAAAGTACTTTAAATACATGAAATCATCTAATCCTCATAGCAACCCTAAGGAGGAGGTGTGTTATCACCGTCATTTTAAAAGGGAAGAAACTGCCACCCTGAGGTTCAATAATACCCAGTATAACACAGCATCTAAGTGGAAGAGCTCAGTACGAACCACGGCAAACTAGCTCCAAAGCTCCAACGCTCTGGGACATTGTACCTACACCACCTCTCTAATAGAAGTTTACCTTTTTATAGTGAAGGGTAAAAAACATAATCAAGAAATAAGTTAATCAATCTAAATCACCACTACTCTACTACTTTATTAACTTTCTGTGCAGTTAGATGCTGAAATATGGGTGCAAAATTGCATGTTGTAATAAGTGGTATAAGCATATGGAGTGACTGGAAGTTAGTTTACAAAAGTGTACACTTTTTTTTTTTTTAATATACCTCTCTTCTATTCTGTTCTTGTCCATAAGAGGCTGCTTAATCCACTGGTTAACCAGTCTTTGCCCTTGAGGAGTTTTGCATTTATTGAGCAATGCAGCCAGAGACTGAGAGCCAGAAGTATCTTCAACAGAACCCTAGTAAACAAAAATAAAATAGGAAAGTGGCAGGCTCATTAGTGACCTTACTATGCCATGAAAAAGGATTACTTAATTTTAGAACAAGAACACTTAACATTGGGTACTCCCTGGTAGTCCAGTGATTACGAGTCTAAGCTCTCAGTGCCAAAGACCTGGGTTCAATCCTTGCTTGGGGAATTAAAATCCCACAAGCCTCATGGGAAAAAAAAAAACAACAAACCCTTCACTCCCCAAACTTGTTACAACAACACAAAACTTAACGTTCTTCAAATATTAAACTGAAATGTACACAGAAGCTCCTTATCTGAAAATCAGACTTTTAACATAATCTGATTTTTTAATTTTAATTTTAATCTGATTTTTTGCTGTATATTTTTCCCCAAAACAACAACACTTTATAATTACTGCAGTTTTAGACATAAAACTTCTTAAAATATAATTTTTAAAAACTGCTGTTAATACACAATTTACTGATAAAGTCAGGACAAATTATATTTATATAGTTTGCAATTAGAAAAATACAGTAATTCAAAACTACTTAAGTATAATATTTCAAAATATTTAAGCTCCTTATTAAAAGTCTTATATTCAAAAAAATATATATAAAATAAAAAATAAAAGTCTTATATTCTATATATAAAAGCAAATATTTTAAACTGATGTATTTTTTTTTACCTGGAAAAGGTTAAGGGCTCTCACTGCTGCAATATCCAATTTCATGTACTGGCTGAAGTCAAAAGTAGTCAGTTCAAACTGTCCAAAGTTTGAGTCATCTGATAAGAGTTCTAAAAATTTGATTACTGCAGACAAGGAAGAAACTGCAACCTAAGATTAAGAATTTAAAAGAAAAGATGGCTATCACTAGAATTCTAGAGATTTTTTTAAAAAAACAAATGGTAATATGAAAATAAATTTCAAACATCATTTTTCCTGGTATTTTTTTCCCAATTCAAACCAAGAAAATCAGACAAAGTTTAAATAAACCTTAGACTAGAAAATGATTTTCAGGAAGTGAAAACTAACTGTAATAGCAACACTATTTATAATAGCCAAAAGGAGAAATTATGCTATTGTCCAAGAGAAAAAAGGGTAAAGCCTGGCATGTTCACACTGCGGAATACTACATACAACAACCACATCCAACAATAGATATAAGCACAAACAATCCACTACAACAGGTCACAGTACAGATTATCTCACAAACATGACACTGAATAAAGGAAATCACAAGAGCACGATCTTTATGAGTCCATTCATATTAACTACAAAAATAGACCAAACTAATTCATACTGTCAGAGGTACTAATGGAGGTTAACAAGCGGAACAAAACATAAAGAGGGTCTTATGATCCCGGTACTATTCTGTTTCATGGGTGCTGGTTATGTGGGTATTTATAATTCATAAAAATTTAGTTATACACTTATGATACATATACTTCCTTGTATATATATTTAAATAAGAAATAACTGTCTATATTACTACTATAACATAATAACATAAAGAAGCTAAGGACATTAAACTGATAGCCCAATGAAAATTCTACTTATTATTTGGTACCAAATTCATTGTGAAGGTGCGTATGTTTCATAATTGATAACACAGTCATCTATCTGCCTCTGCCAAATATATAAGAATCTCCTGTTACGTCACCGTCAGGGACAGATGGTAACAATTTTTAGTAGCTCTAAGATGCTTGTGTGCATGGTCAGTTGCTTAGTCATGTCTGACTCTTTGCAACCCCACAGACTGTAGCTCACCAGGCTCCTCTGGCCATGGAAATATCCTGGCAAGAATACTGGAGTGGGTTGCCCGAGTCCTCCTCCAGGGGCTCTTCCCACCCAGGGATCAAACCTGAGTCTCCGGCATTAGCAAGTGGATTCTTTACCACTGAGCCACCTGGGAAGCCCTCAGTAGCATCTTCCAATTTTCAACACTACAGTAATTTTCTCTAATACAGCTTTTCCTTGACTTACGAGGTTACATGCCAATAAGCCTATCATAAATAGAAAATGCATTTAATATCGTTAACCTACTGAACATCATAGCTTAGCCTCATCTGCCTTAAATGTGCTCAGAACACATTAGCCTATGCTAAGTCACTTCAGTCGTGTCTGACTCTGTGCAACCCCATAGACAGCAGCCCACCAGGCTCCCCCGTCCCTGGGATTCTCCAAGCAAGAACACTGGAGTGGGTTGCCATTTCCTTCTCCAATGCATGAAAGTGAAAAGTGAAAGTGAAGTCGCTCAGTCGTGTCCGACTCTTAGCGACCCCGTGGACTGCAGCCTACCAGGCTCCTCCGTCCATGGGAGTTTCCAAGCAAGAGTACTGGAGTGGGGTGCCATTGCCTTCTCCGACATTAGCCTATAGTTGGGCAAAATCATCTAGCACAAAGCCTACTTTATAATATAGTTTAATAACTCAAAATTTATTGAACACTGTACTGAAAGCAAAAAATAGAATGGTTCTATGGGTACAGCATGGTTGTAAGTGTATCAGCTATTAAACCCTGTGATCCCACAGCTGACAGAGCTGCTGCTCTCTGCCCAGCAGCACAAGAAAGCTGCACCACATATTGCTAGTCCAGGAAAAAGCCAAAATTCAAAGTATGGTTTCTACTGAATAAATATAACTTTTGCAGCATTGTAAAGTTAAAAAAAAAAAATCGACAGTTGAACCATAAGTCAGGGAATGTCTGTACTGGGATTATTACTCATACACAATGGCTTTTCATTCTGTCACACAAAGAAAGTAAAACAGATACACTTAGTTTATAAGGATCAAACTATTATGTGATAAGTAATCACTGTAAAATCATGATATAATAATAGTCTCAGTTTATTCTGGTTTGAAGTCAATTTTGAAAATTATAAGCAGCTATAACTTGCTCTTATTTAAATATACAAATTTCTATTTTACTTGTCAGTGATCCACTGACATAACCATTTGAAATAACCATTCAAAAAGGTTTCTAATGTTTTACATAAAAATATAACTCCCAAACCATACTTTCTTCAAAGATTTGAAAAATTGAAAATAAACTCCAACCATTGTGTGCATGTTCATATCTAACACTGAACACAAGCAGTGCCAATTTTTGAGCCAAACTGTTTAAATGTAACATTTATTTTGCAATTACTATGCACTGTGACTATTTCCATCCTTATTACTTTCTAATCTCCGCAACAATCCTTTAAGACATAATGAAGCTGAAGTAATTTATTAAAAACCTCACAGATCCTATATTATAAAACTTTAATAGTACCAACTATCTCACCAACATACCTACGTGACTATCTCACCTACTTAGCTGACAGTAATCAGGCTCTTTCTGGTGAAACCAGTAAGACAACAATCTCTTCCTCACCCCACGGATATATGTTGTGTAAACATAATGAAGTTATATTTAAGATTATGTTTGAATTTTTCTAGTCATTTTCACAAACTTCACCACAGATTAAAATAAGCTTAAAAATCAGTGATCCATTTTAGTCTTTGAAATATAGATGACAGAAGCAGCCTTGTAAACATCACTATTCAGGGGTAAATTCACATTTGTAACCCACGTACCTGGTTCTCCATTTCTGGCAACACAGCACTATTCACCTGTTCTCCCTTCTTGCCTTTCAACAACCGGTTGAGGTCTTGATAAATATCTTTTGTGGAAAAGTCAGCTCTTTTTCTTTCTGTGATCAAAATTCCTCCTCTCTGAATAACCTGTTTTACAGGAAATATTTTAAATTACGAGGAGAACAGCAATACAGAAAGTTGTGCCGCTGACAAATATAAAGTAACAACAGTTTAACAAACAGCTTATTAACCCACATTATATTGTTACACAACAATACATGAAGAAAATGTTGGTAACATGTATTTTAAAAATATATAAATAAAATTTTCGTGGAAATCCAAAATTAGGCTTACATGAAGCTTTCAAAAAATAGTCTCAGTAGTAAAAACTATCAACAGAATGATACTCGGGGAAAGTTGCCTAGATACTATTTATGCTAAAAATGCCCATCACAGATTTGCTAACTCTCAAGTAGTTCTTATCGTATTTGAGGCTCACAAGAAGAAAAGAATCCTTAAAAATCTAAAATAATAAACCAGATATGTATACAAACAACAAAATCAGAACTTTGCTAAAATAGAAGAATCAGAAAAATAAAAGAGGCTAAAGTTCTACTCAAACTATTAAGAAATAAATAATCCTGAAGAACTGGATCTTATTTGTTACATCCATGCTAAATATGGGCATAGTTTTTTATTTTTAAAGGCCCTACATCACCTCTTCCCGACCCTGCATCCCTCAACTGTGAAAGCACTTCTTTTATTAACTGTGATCCCTTTAAGATGACATTCAGTTCAGAAGGAAAGAGAGGAAGGGGGGAGGGGGAAATGATCTGAGGGAGAACAAGTCTTAAGGAAGAGCTGGAAAGTCCTAATAAAGATACAAAGTTTCTGTCAAAATATATTGAAAGGGTTCTGACTTTTAAATTTTTCTTAAATAAAACAGTATCATGTTACTTTAGAGGCATTCCCAGCCTTGGATTCTCTATCATAGACTCCATTCCCTTACCTGCCTCAGTTTTCCCATGTCTCCAGCAGTCTCCCCTCCTGGCATAACACACTCCTTTGGTCCAATCTGAATCAGGAGAGCCTCCAGATTGGAGAACTGATCATTATCAGGGAACTCACACAGTCCCAGCTTCCTCTGTGTGGAGTCAACATACCCAACTCCGACCTGTCTTTGACCATCGACTGTAGACATTTTAACACCCACAACACCAATGGAAGCAGACATATCGTTGTTACCAAAGAGAATATCTTCAAACTGAGAAAGATTACCTGGAGAGGCCTAAGCAAAAATAAAGAGAAATTTTAAGAAACTGTTCAATGTACTTTAATATTTCACTAGCTCCCCACTCCAGTACCCTTGCCTGTAAAATCCCATGGATGGAGGAGCCTGGTGGGCTGCAGTCCATGGGGTCGCTAAGAGTCGGACACGACTGAGCAACTTCACTTTCACTTTCATGCACTGGAGAAGGAAAATGGCAACCTACTCCAGTGTTTTTGCCTGGAGAATCCCAGGGACGGGGGAGCCTGGTGGGCTGTCGTCTATGGGGTCGAACAGAGTCGGACATGACTGAAGTGATTTAGCAGCAGCAGCAAACAAAAATTACCCAACCTAGATGAATTTTATTAACATTTTCTTACCAAACAAAAAAATACTTATAACCATGTATTCCAATTAATATTACCATACTTTCTATAAAGTATCCTCCCTAATTTTCCATAAGAACACTTGGGCAAATCTCAAAACAGCAGTATCAAAAGTGATTTTCAAAAAAAAAAAAGTGCTTTTCAGTTTGAAATGTGGCAGCTAGGTTTACACTCACTCATTCATCAAGGAACCCAAAGGGATAACCCTCTCAATGGTATGCTTACATTTCTACAGTCTGCCAAACTACCTATTGGTTACACGTATTAGAATTTTCACTGAGTAGTTATATCACATATCGCATTATTAGCTTAAATACTAACCTTGGATACTCATGTCTCTATATCAATATATTTGTAAAACGCATATTGTTCTAGATCAATGATTTCCAAATAAAGGGTCTTTGACCTATTTTCAATATTTCAAAAAGATGAGAAATCTCTTTAAGAATATACAAGGCAACTAAAGGGCTTTTTTCTTTGCTTTTGGCTCTACTTGTGTCAATTCGGTGGGTTACAGCAGTTCAACATGATCAGAAGCTGACAGCTGCCTGTTAACATGAGGCATTTCTGGGGCAACTGACGGACCACAGTATGAAAACTGACATAGTTAGAAATAGTACAAATGAGCAGTGACAGCCAAACTTAGGCAACCCATAGGCATCAATAGTTCTTGGATGTCTTTAGCATCATAACAGTATCTTTTCACAATATGGTTCTGAATATACTGTAACTCTGTATGAATCGATTAAAATCTGGATCAAAAATGAAATGGAGGGACTTCCCCAGTAGTCCAGTGGTTAAGACTTTGAGCTTCCACCACAGAGGGCTTGGGTTCAATCCCTAGCTAGGGATCCTGAATGTCTCACTGTTACTGCTGCTGCTAAGTCACTTCAGTCGTGTCCGACTCTGTGTGACCCCATAGACGTCAGCCCACCAGGCTCCACCGTCCCTGGGATTCTCCAAGCAAGAACACTGGAGTGGGTTGCCATTTCCCTCTCCAATGCATGAAAGTGAAAAAGTGAAAGTGAAGTCGCTCGGTTGTGTCCGACTCTTAGGGACCCCATGGACTGCAGCCTGCCAGGCTCCTCCATCCATGGGATTTTCCAGGCAAGAGTACTGGAGTGGGGAATGTCTCACAGCTCAGCCCCCCAAAAGAAAATGTTATGGAAAACTGTTATCTGATACTCAAATTAAAAAGCACTGATTTACGTTTAAAAGCACAATCGTAAACACCATATTTTCACATACATACTTCAGATTTACACACAGGTTATGAAGCATATCTTTAAAAAAACCTTCAAAAGTGAATCAATAGCTAATAAAGTTGAGTTTTTGACAGTCCTTGAAAATGGTAAGACTGGTAATCCCTGAACTAGATGGTACTAAGGTCCCTTCCTGCTCTGAACATACTACTGAGGACACGGGAAAAAAAGTCATTCACAGGAACTTCCCTGATGATCCAGTGGTTAAGACTCCAAGCTTCCACTGCGGATGACACCGGTCTGATCCCTAGTCAGGGAAATAAGGTCCCACATGCCACTTGGTGTGTCCAAAAGTCAAAAAAAAAAAAAGTCATAGAAGTCAACTACCCTAAATATCACTAATACTTTACAACAGAATCAGTAAGCTAAAAATTAAGATATATCAACTTTAGCAGCTTGTAAATCTGAACTTCTTAAAATGTCAGAATGAAGATACTACATTTTAACCTGATCAAGATACACACTTAATGTTTTTCCCCCCCGATCTAAAAGCTAGGAGTTAAAACAATTCATCTAAAAGGATTCTGATGACACAAAGGAGTGAGGTGTGAGGAGCTGATAAAACAGTTAATCACCTAAATTCATGATTCCACATTTTGGTGTTGTTACTAACTGAGCTCTGTGTAGAGTGAGATAGAAAAACATCATGTTTTGGTACCCTCAATTTTCTATTAAAATCTTTCAAGATGTAGGATAATACTTTTAAGTCCCACTTTTCTCAGTAAAGCAGCAATGAAAATTCTAAGGAAACTCCATCATAACGTGTGTGTGTGTGCACACCCATGCTCAGTCATGCTCAACTCTTGGTGACACTATGGACTCTAGCCCACCAGGCTCCTCATCCATGGGATTTTCCAGGCAAGAATACTGGACTAGGTTGCAATTTCCTCCTCCAGGGGACCTTCCTGACCCAGGGATCAAACCCGATTCTCCCGCATTGGCAGCAGATTCTTTACTGCTGAGCCATTGAGGATAATACTCTCAGTTCCACTTTTCTCAGTAAAGTATCACTGAAAATTCTGAGGAAACTCCGTAACACAGGATGCTAAATTCTCTCAGATGTAATCTTCAGGAAATGTCTACATTTTCAAAGGTGGGGGGGTGTGGTGGTGGGAGGCAACATGGAAGGGATATTGAAGAGTATTATTCTTGGGGCAGCACCAACATCACATGTTTAAATATTGCACACACAAAAACTTTCATAGGCCTTTCAGGTCAGAAAACATCTTGAAAACCTTCTCATTTTATGTTTATAAAGAAACAGATACTGGAGAAGGCTGGGAAATCTGCCAAGATCACCCAGAGGAGAAAAGAAATGAGATGCACCAACTACAAGCCCAGAGCATTGTCCCTCGCTTACCACGTTTATTCCTTTGCAAGGATAAATCTCAACTCCCCAACATTTTAACCTTTATCCCGTATTTATGTGCATGTATTGGTTTAGTCACTAAGTTGTGTCCTACTCTTCCAACCTCATGGACTGTAGCCCGAACGCCTCCTCTGTCCATGGAATTCTCCAGGCAAGAATACTGGAGTGGGTTGCCATTTCCTTCTTCAGGGGATGTTCCTGACCCAGGAACTGAACCAGGGTCTCCTGCATTGCAGGCAGATCCTTTACTGACTGAGCTACAAGAGAATGTACTGTGTGTGAACAAAAACATGACTTTACAGACTAAAAATACAGTCTTCAAGTAAAACAAGCTAGCACAATCATCTCCATGAAGGCATTAGAAGCACATCAACAAGCCCTTCTGGACACACCTAGGAATGTGATCAGCATTAAACAAAGGTCCAGACTTTTAAAAATTACAGTCAAATGAAAGAGAAAGGAATACACAAAGAGCAAATACATTACAAATGTATATAAATGAGTTTCCCAGAACATGCTAATTGTGTGATATTACTTCAAAAACAGTAAAAATCAAATTTCCTTTAATGCTGGCATTCAACTTTACGTAAAAGCTATTAATTACTTGGGTTTCAGTGACAGTGACAAAGCTCAGAGTACTCATACTCATAAAGATTTACTGAATTTCTGAATTGCTATTAAACTGTGATTTTAAAAACCACATGCTAAAGAATATTAAAGTCTCTCAAAGGATTTTACTATCACAACCTGGCTAAAATATTAAAGCAACAGAGAATTCAATTTAATTTTTTTCTATTCTTAAAAACACAACTAAATTTAAAAGGAAGATAATTACCTTAAATGCCAAATACCAATCATTCTCCTTGGAGGCCTTATTTCCAGCTCTGTTCTTATAAACTTCAACTCTGTACTGACGAACTAGAAGAAGATCTTTTACAAAAGACTCAAAATTCATTTTGCTAAGCACAACACTCTCCAGAGTCTTTGCTCCTAAAGAAAAATATTAAAAATACAGGTTACAGATTTCACGATTTAAAGTCATAAGCGTTCAAGACCTAACACAATGCCTCCCTCCAAGCTATGTTGTTTTCCCAGTAATTCATTCACTCAATAAACCTATTTCATGTCCCAGGGATTCTAGTAGATGAAGGGTATAATACAGTGGATAAATACAGCCAGATGGCTGGATGGCATCACTGACTCGATGCACGTGAGTCTGAGTGAACTCCGGGAGTTGGTGATGGACAGGGATGCCTGGCGTGCTGAGATTCATGGGGTCGCAAAGAGTCAGACACGACTGAGCGACTGAACTAACTAACTAACATATCAAAATAAGAAATTAAGATTAAAAAAATGAATAAATATATATACAGCTGATGCTACTTTTTTCATCATCTGTTTTTAACAAGTTTGGATAAAAGTCTTATATAACAACTATTACAATAGTTATATATATAATAATAATACAATAGTATTTATATAATTTTTTCAGAAGGTCCATAAAATAAATTACTAATTATGATAAAATGTTCTGGTAACGTAGTTCAAAAATTGAAGGTTCAAAAGGTACATCAATTCACCACTGTCCCCTACACATTCCGTTTACCACCCCAGTGTTACCAGTTCATAGAATGTATTTCCAAACGCACGCACACACAGGCAAATATAAAGCACTGCCTTTTTTTCTTTTCTATAACTCCACACTATACATACTGTTCTCTTTTTTTTTAAACTTTGATATGGTAGTCTAAAAGATTGTTCCACCAGTACATAATCAGATTCTTTCTGTTACAGCTGCAACGTTTCAGTGACCCTCAGGAAGTTCTATAATTAATCTCTTAGTGATGGACATATAGGTTTTTCCAATTTTTGTTATTACAACAGGTTACATGAATAATCTTGCATGTGTTTCATTCTCTAAACATTAGAGTGTAACTGTGAGATAAAGTCCTAAAACTGGATTTTTTTCAAAGGATGATATGTGCGATTTTTATAAATATTGCCAGACTATCCCCCTTGGTTGGCTGTACCAATTAACACCACCATCTGTAAAGTATTAATGCCATTTATTTTCACTATCCAGTCAACAGAGTTTTAAAACTTACTGGTCCTCATCTCACATCACCCGTTCTCAACTGGGGAAGATCTTGCTCCCCTAGTGGACACTATCTCTGTCTGGGGGCATCTAAGTTGTCACAACTGGGGCAAGGGAGTAATAATGGAATCTAGTAGGGAGAGGAGGGGATGCTGTTAACCATGCACAGGCTAGCCCCTCACAGCAACAGATTAACTCTTTGGTCAAAAATATCAACAGTGCCAAAGTGAAGTGAAAGTGAAAATCGCTCAGTCCTATCTGACTCTTTGCGACCCCGTGGACTGTATGTCCATGGAATTCTCCAGGCCGGAATACTGGAGTGGATAGCTGTTCCCTTCTCCAGGGGATATTGCCAACCCAGGGATCGAACCCAGGTCTCCCACATTGCAGGAGGATTCTTTACCAGCTGAGCCACATATTACCTAATAGTCTTAGATGTATAGTCTTAGACTACAGGGTCTCATTTTAGTTTTGATTCATAAATAACAATGTCTTTACAAAATAAATAAAATCACCCGCACTATCAAATGGAATTATAACTCAATTTTCAAATAAAACAGTTAATACCAATTATTCACTTAAAGGTAATTCAGAATATACTTGTAGGGACTTCCCTGGTGGTCCAGTGGCTAAAACTCCATGTTTCCAATGCAGGGGGCCCAGGTTCACTCCCTGGTCAGGTGATTAGATCCCACATGCTACAATAAAAATCACCATTAAAACCCAGTGCAGTCAAATAAATTTCAAAAATAAAACTACAGAATATACATGCAGATTATTCTGACAAGTCTGGATCTTATGAGAGACTTAATCTAAATTTAACAATAGATTGTATCAAGCACAAATATTAAATACAAATACAAATTAATTAAATGACAAAATACAATTATTTTGTACAGCGCAAGACACAGCTGATACTTTCAATATCATTTTACTAGTTACATAAGCAGTGGACAAGCACCCCCGCTGTCACAGACACCCTGAAAACGGGCTCAAATCTTGCTTCTCTAAAGTTATTCCCTAGAACATTTCTTATGATCTCATCCAGGACCAGGTACAGGGACCAGGTGGCTATCAAATGAGCAGAGAAAGCCAAAGGAAGAACACAACGGACAGATGACAAATGACTTCAAATGTGGGAACCGTGACAAAATGAGGAAAGCACAAGGTAAAAGGAAAAGCTGGACTCACTAGGTCAGAGGGAGCAGCCACTGGACTCAAGCCACTGCTAACCTGCCCAGTTTCCAACTACGCAGAATTTTCAAAAGAAGCTCAAAATCTGAATGTTTTCATGAAACCACCCAATTTTTACAATATAGGCAATTAATTCAAACTTTTAAGAAAACATTATTTAGGTTGCCAGTTTTCGACTCAGCAAGTAAAACACAGCCACATTTTTACAGACTTGAATAGACTACCTTTCTTTACCTTGCATGTAGAAAGCAAGCTGCATGAAAATTACATCTACTCTGAATGTTACTCCTTCAGCAAAGCCTATACTCACATTCTCAGGAGGCATATGAGAGATATAAGGTCTACCCAGGCTGCAAGTCTCACTTCTCCCAATTAAGACTCACTCAGGACCAGAACTTCAGTGGAATGGTAGGCCCCATTTAAACTATTTCCTGTTTTTGCCTAGCACATAGGGTGACTAGGTAGTCACCTATCCCACCCATCCCACTTTGCCCAAGACTCTCCAGCTTTCAGCACTGAAAGCCCAGCACCCCAGGAGCCCTCTTAGTCCCAATGCAAACCAGAACTATTGGACAACCTATTGGCTCATCCAGTTGAATACATAAGAAACATTATTTATGGACTTCCCTGGTGGCTCAGATGATAAAGAATCTGCCTGCAAAGCCGGACACATGGGTTTGATGCCTGGGTCAGGAAGATTCCCCTGGAGAAGGGAATGGGTAACCACTCCAGTATTCCTGCCTGAAGAATTCCATGGACAGAGGAGCCTGGTGGGTTACAGTCCATGGGTGGCAAAGAGTGGGATATGACTGAGCAACTAACACTACACTGAATATTATTCATATGATGAAATATTATCATAAAATTTGCTCTTGGAAAGCACTGAACCACAGTCAATACAAAATTAGAAAGGAATTTCTCCCAGAGATGTTTATAAACGCCACTGTAATTATCGGTCAACAACTTTCAATAAATAGAGCAATGAGCTTCAAAACACTGTTATATCATCCTTTAATTTAGAAGGCAAAACATAAAGTCCAACTCAGCAAAAACAATTCTGGGAAGAGAGGGGAAAAAAACACTGGTCTGGCACATAATTCCGAAACAATCTTTAAATCAGCCTAGTAGGATGTGCCAGCACGCTTGTCTGGCCAGCACTGATTCGGAATTTGAATGCTTAGCACACATGAACAAGCACTCTCAGATCCACAAGCCCCAACACTCTCTATTATTACATCTATTTGCACATCAAAGTTATCTGCCTGGCCAAGGGCAGAGGCAGAGCAATCCTGTCTTTCTATAGACACACTCAACAGGAAAACACATTCACAACAGCACTGCCTTATTTTGGCTGTCTATCAAGCAGCATGAGGGATCTTAGTTCCCTGACCAGGGGTCAAACCTGTGTCCTCTGCAGTGGAAGCACAGAGTTCTAACCACTGGACCACCAGGAAAGTCCCCAGAGATTTCTTAAAAGTGGTGGGTCAAGAGGCAAATGAGGTGATCCCCCTCCCCCCAAGGCCTCTCACACTTCCTCCACTACTAATCTCCAGATAGGTTGTCAAACCATCTCCAAAGATACTGTTATCCTCCAAAGATACTACTTCTCTCAAACAAGTGACACACTGATGTGGCAATGCATTTTAAGTCTTAAGCACCAGATGTATGGTTACTCTATGTTTCTGGTGAAGAGTTTGGCTGTATGCTTTAAGTCTGAAAACCAGGAAGAAAAACTGAAGGGGAGCTGGAAGAGAAAGCTACCCAGCCTCCATCTGGGACAGAAGAAAAACCTCAGCTTGGTACAAGATTCTCCGCCTCAAGAATAACTTGGAAGCCCCATCTTCATTCAGCTGATGACGTGTCTGCTACCGCCTGCAATGCGGGAGACCTGGGTTCAATCCCTGGGTTGGGAAGATCCCCCGGAGAAAGGAAAGGCTACCCAATCCAGTATTCTGGCTTGGAGAATTCCATGGACTGTACAGTCCATGGGGTCGCAAAGAGTCGGACATGACTAAGCAACTTTCACTCACGTGTGGGCACTGTACCAGGGACTGGGATTCAGAGGCAGAGACTGGTAAGGAGACTGGTCCTAAGGCAGGGAACACCTAAGAGGGGCAGTTAACCAGGCAGCCTTAAGATGGGAGTCAAGAAAGGTTTCCAGGAGGAGATGCCTTCTAAGCTGAGTTCTGACAGCAAAAGAGACAAAGGATAAGGAACTTTGTTTTCTAAGGACTCAGATTTCTCATCAATAAATTGAAGCTAGGTACTAACCCAACTAGCAGGTCTTTATTATAATAATGTATCACTAGTTGTTTTAGAGTCAGAGAAAAGCAGCCAAAAGGATATGAAGACTAAATGCCAATAGAATGAACCAAAGAGAAGAAATGATCAACAGAATGCCATCTGTGAGAAGAGGAGATGCGATCCAGACCACAGCAAAAGGCTCCTCTCTTCACTGGCACAACAGGGAAGGAGAGAATGGATACAGATGACATTAAAAATATAGGTTCAAAAAATAATCCAAATATGGATCAACAAATGGATTAAATGAAGTATGGTACATCCATACAACTGGAATATTTGGCAATAAAAAGTAATGAAGGATTGATAACACAGATGAAACTTGAAAATGTTAAGTGAGAGAAGTCACTCAATACCAGTGTTTCTAGAGAGAGAGAAAGCAGATTTGTGGCTGCCTGTGTTTCGGAGGACTGTGGGGAGAGGGAAAGTTCCTGCTGACAGGTACAGGGTTTCTCAAGACTCAAGTGAAATTTAGCCTCTCTTGTAATGCCTCTTCTGCCGGGTACAGTCTTTGGCAACCCTGTCTCCGCCTCGTCTGTAACGTGTTCTGCAGCATCTTCTACAGGTCTTCAACTGGAATGAGATTTCTGCCTTGCTCTCCACTAAATGGGGCTTCCCTGGGAGCTCAGAGGAATCCGCCTGCAATGTGGAAGACCCGGGTTCGATCTCTGGATTGGGAAGATCCCCTGGGAGGGCATGGCAACCCACTCCAGTACTCTTGCCTGGACAATCCCCATGGACAGAGGAGATTGGCGGGCTTCAGTCCATGGGGTCGCAAAGAGTCCTCAACAGGACTGAGCGACAAAGCCTAGCACATCCAGAGACTAAGCACACAAACATCCACTAGAGGGAGCTCTGTGAAGGTGGCGATACTGCCTCTTGATCTATGTACTCCCAGTGTCCAGAACGCTGCCTGAAAAGGTAGCATTCAATAAATGTCTATCTGCTGAATTAAACATCTTTCGTCAGTAACATCCCATCTGCATATGGCAAAGGCAGGTCTAAAGCCTGCAACTCCTTACTCCTCCTAGAATGTTCATTCACAAAAGAGTCAGGGATAAAAGATTAAAATAAAACAAGATGTTTAGAACATCTAACTCACAAGGGGGTGAGAAGTTTGTAGTAGCTTTCCAGGGAGAGATAATGCTAGAGAAATGGGGGTGGGTTACTGAGGGCGCTGAATTCCGAGCGGAGTCACAGACATCCAAGACTAACTCAAGGACACACAGCTGGTAAAAGGAGGGGCTAAGACTTGAATCCAGGCAATCTGGCTCCAGAGTTCAAGGTCCCGACCACCAATACTGCCTAGCAACTGTAGTCACTATAAGTCCCTGCGCTGAACAGCGATATAAATCACGTTCGGCCAACAGGTAAAAACACGTTGGTGACATAAAACGGTCTCCCTAAATCCTTTCTATTCTAAATTTCAATCCTGGACTGGCATTTGTGATAACGAGGATTGGCAGCGTTTGTGATGAGATCCACAGCGCCAAGGCGGGGGCTGAGAAGCAGACACCCACGCGGACTGCAAAAAAAAAAAAAAATAGAACAATGTGTTCAAACGCCTCGCATGAAGCCAGGCACACAGCGATCGCTATTAGTTCTGATCCGGGGCAACTGCCGAGGGGCAGACTTAGGGCGGAGGCAGGGCAGGGGGCGGGTGGCGCCCCTCTGGGCCAGGCAGGGACCGGAGCACGCGCAGTGCCCCCACGAAACACCAGCGTCCCCGCCCCCGGGCCTCCCGGCCCGACACCCTACCACTTCCTGAGAGGAGCCACTCTGCGGGGTTCCCCCCGACCCGAGCCCGCGCCATCCCAGCCCTCACCTGCCGGCCCCATATACTTGACCACCCCCTGGGTCTTGAACACTTCGCGGGCGGCCAGCAGTGCGTCCTCCCGGTGCGCGGTGTAGAAGTCACCCCGGTCAAAAAGGCGCACTGTGGTGGTCGGCTTCTCCGGCATGCCTTGGAAGAAGCGCACAAAGCCGACCTCGGCCGCGCTATCCAGCTGCAGGGTGTCCTTCGGCTGCACCGCCATTTCGAAACCTCTCCACCAGCCGCCCGAGAGAACTGCACGACCCCGCACCCACCAAGATGTTTCCCGCCTCCCCTCCCTCGCCCCCCAAGCGCGTCCGGCCTCTGCGGAGATACCCAATCAACATCCAGCACTGCGACTCTGTGGGTGGGAGTGCGCCCCGACAGCCAATCATAATCGGACGCGGCCCAGCTTCCCGCGCACGCTGGCGACTCTGTATAATGCGCATGCGTGAGCCTAGGTCGCGCGCCGACCCTGGCAGACGCCCATCGTTGAAAGGGTTAGGTCTCCGGGTTTTCTGGGCTGCACAGGCGTGGGCACCAGGTGGAGGAATAGCTAGATTAAGAGGTCAGATGGGAGGTTCCGGCTAGTTTTGAGTTTATTATGTACCCGTAAGCACGAGAGTGAAATCAAAAAGAAACTTGAAAGCAAGGAAAAACTAGCCTTCCTATCACAGTATTTTTTTTAACCTATGCCCCTCTCCTTCCAGCTGCCTCCGTTTTCTTTTTTAAGCAAACTCCATCCTAGCCAAGACTTCACTCCCTGATTGATTGATTCATTCAAAAACAGAAAACTTGCTATGCTCCAGACATAGGATCTGAGGATTAGTAAAGATAAGAGAAAAATCACAGTCTTTGTTGAGCTTATATTCTAATGAATGTATTCAGATAATATACTAAGTAAACATAGTAGGGCTTCCCTGGCGGCCCAGTGGTAAAAGAATCCGCCTGGTGATGTAGGAGACGTTGGTTCGATCCGTGGGTGGGGAAGATCTCTTGGACAAGGAAATGGAAACCCACTCCGATATTCTTGCTTGGGAAATCCAGTGACAGAGGATCCACGGGGTCGTAAAAGAGTTGCACACGATTTAGCAACTAAAACAGCAGCAAACTTATAGTAAATAAACTGTTAGAAGTGTTTAGGTATAAAGGACAGGGTGGGGAGGGTTGGAATTTTTTTTTTTTTTTTTACTATTGAGCAAAGACTTGAAGGAAGGTCAGGATACATCCTGCACAGTTACCTGCCTAACACAAGGTATTGCACTCTCCTGTTTGATCACCCTTCCCCCCATGAAATCTGTCCCAAACCCTGTTTCAAAGGTGCATAATTACCCCCAGGGGCTTTTCGAAGTTGTTCCTGGGCCCCACCCCCACCTAATGGGTTGGAATTTCTGAAGGTGGGTTATTGGGCTCTTTTAAGAAAGCTCCCTGGAAATTCTTGACAGTCAGCTCGGTTTAGAAACCACTGACCTAAATGTTAAAATTCAAATAGTTTAAGAAGTAGAGAAAGTTTGAGCTATCAGACTGCTGACTACATCTCCTACTAGTGTTCCCTCCTTTCACACCAGCTCTTCCAGCTGCAGTAATAAATTTCCCCTTACCTTTCAATACCTAACCCAAACTTGTCCCTCTGCTCTGGAATGGTCCTTCCCTGCCCTTTGTGTAGCAAACTACTGGTCATTCTTCAGTGCCCAGACCTGAAAGAAGCCCATTCCCTCCAGGTGTAATTAGTTGAGTTATCTTCTGAAGTACCATCCTATTCATCAGTTCAGTTCAGTCCCTCAGTCGTGTCTGACTCTGCGACCCAATGGACTGCAGCACGCCAGGCTTCCCTGTCCATCACCAACTCCCAGAGCTTGCTCAAACTCATGTCCATCCAGTTGGTGATGCCATCCAACCATCTCATCTGTCGTCCCCTCTCCTCCTGCCTTCAATCTTTCCCTTACTCATATTCATACCCATATTATATTTGCTACATTGTTTTAGAAATATCTGTTTCTCTTACCAAACACTTGGAAAGAACACAGGTGAGTATTTTATTTATTTAATGATAAAGGCCAATGTTATCAGCATTTTATTAACTTTTATTTTTACGTTTTAATTTTTGCAACTCTAAGCATTAAGAACTATTGTTATTCTTATTTTACAATGAGGAAACTGAAACTAGGAAATGTGAGGTAGCTTACCCCAAAATCCAGAACTAATAGTAAGTGATTGAACTAGAGTTCAGGCTCCAGAGTCTGTAAGTTTAACTATCTGTGTGCCAGAGAGCCTGGCACATATGAGGAACACAGGAAATGTCTGTAAATGAATGAACTGTGTATCACAACAACCACTCCTTTTTGATAACCTTAGCCTAAGTGCCATCCATCTCTCCCCTTTCCCCATACACATTATAAATAGTGAGTGCAGAGGAAGGCAACACGATAATAATAACACCAAGGGTGATGTCAGGATTAAATGAAATAGCTTTGAAAATATTTTATGTTTTTTTTAAAAGCCTTTATACTCATCTCACATGCTAGTAAAGTAATGCTCAAAATTCTCCAAGCCAGGCTTCAGCAATATGTGAACCGTGAACTTCCTGTTTTCAAGCTGGTTTTAGAAAAGGCAGAAGAACCAGAGATCAAATTGCCAACATCTGCTGGATCATGGAAAAAGCAAGAGAGTTCCAGAAAAGCATCTATTTCTGCTTTATTGACTATGCCAAAGCCTTTGACTGTGTGGGTCACAATAAACTGTGGAAAATTCTGAAAGAGATGGGAATACCAGACCACCTGACCTGCCTCTTGAGAAATCTGTATGCAGGTCAAGAAGCAACAGTTAGAACTGGACATGGAACAACAGACTGGTTCCAAATAGGAAAAGGAGTTCGTCAAGGCTGTATATTGTCACCCTGTTTATTTAACTTATATGCAGAGTACATCATGAGAAACGCTGGGCTGGAAAAACACAAGCTGGAATCAAGATTGCCGAAGAAATATCAATAATCTCAGATGTGCAGATGACACCACCCTTATGGCAGAAAGTGAAGAGGAACTCAAAAGCCTCTTGATGAAAGTGAAAGTGGAGAGTGAAAAAGTTGGCTTAAAGCTCAACATTCAGAAAACGAAGATCATGGCATCCAGTCCCATCACTTCATGGGAAATAGATGGGGAAACAGTGGAAACTGTCAGACTTTTTCTGGGCTCCAAAATCACTACAGATGGTGACTGCAGCCATGAAATTAAAAGACGGTTACTCCTTGGAAGGAAAGTTATGACCAACCTAGACAGCATATTCAAAAGCAGAGACATTACTTTGCCAACAAAGGTTCGTCTAGTCAAGGCTATGGTTTTTCCTGTGGTCATGTATGGATGTGAGAGTTGGACTGTGAAGAAGGATGAGTGCCGAAGAATTGATGCTTTTGAACTGTGGTGTTGGAGAAGGCTCTTGAGAGTCCCTTGGACTGCAAGGAGATCCAACCAGTCCATTCTGAAGGAGATCAGCCCTGGGATTTCTTTGGAAGGACTGATGCTAAAGCTGAAACTCCAGTACTTTGGCCACCTCATGCAAAGAGTTGAGTCATTGGAAAAGACTCTGATGCTGGGAGGGATTGGGGGCAGGAGGAGAAGGGGACGACAGAGGATGAGATGGCTGGATGGCATCACTGACTCAATGGACGTGAGTCTGAGTGAACTCCAGGAGTTGGTGATGTACAGGGAGGCCTGGCGTGCTGCGATTCATGGGGTTGAAAAGAGTCGGACGCGACTGAGCGACTGATCTGATCTGATACTGTTTATCATCACGTTTCCCCCCACCCAGACTATGTCTTTCACTTATTCATTGAATTAGGTATTTGTTTATCAGTTGAGGGCTTCCCTTGTAGCTCAGTCAGTAAAGAATCTGCCTGCAGTGCAGGAGACTGGGGTTCGATCCCTGGGTTGGGAAGATCTCCTAGAGAAGGAAATAGCAACCCATTCCAGTATCTTTGCCTGGAAAATCTCACGGACAGAGGAGCCTGGTGGGCTGCAGTCCATGGGGTCGCAAAGAATTGGGCACGACTGAGCGACTGACACTTACTTACTTACTGGTTGACTTTAATGGGCATAAAGTCTAGAAATTCATCTACAAGGCTATCAGCCTTGGCAGAGGATGATAACCTTTCACCAGACTTTAAAGATAGGTAATGATTTCAGAGACTCTTTGTATCCAGACTAATAACAATCACCCAGAGGACTTTTTTCCCTCCCAAATGTCTGCAAGAAGAGGGACCTTTAAATTACCCTGCCTAGAGACAAGCTTGAAGTAAAACATTGAAATGTGTTTGTAATCAATTTGCCTAATAAGTTGTGTTTTTTTCGTTTTGGTTTGTTGGGGTTTTTTGGTTTTTTATGGCATGCCATGTGGCTTTCGGGATTTCAGTTACCTGCTGCTGCTAAGTCACTTCAGTCGTGTCCGACTCTGTGCGACCCCATAGACGGTAGCCCACCAGGCTCCCCCGTCCCTGGGATTCTCCAGGCAAGAACACTGGAGTGGGTTGCCATTTCCTTCTCCAGTGCATGAAAGTGAAAAGTGAAAGTGAAGTTGCTCAGTCATGTAGGACTTTTATCGACCCCATGGACTGCAGCCCACCAGGCTCCTCCATCCATGGCGTTCTCCAGGCAAGAGTACCGGAGTGGGGTGCCATTGCCTTCTTCGTCAGTTACCTGACCAGGGACTAAACCCCAGGCCATGGCAGTGAAAGCCCAGAGTTCTAACCATTAGGCCACCAGTAAACTCTCTAAGAGGTTGTTTTAACAGTATCTTTTCTTTAAAGCCATGTGCACAGATTAAATATTTATGATAATTTTGAAAAGTGAAAGTATCTTTTCTTTAAAGCCATGTGCACAGATTAAATATTTATGATAATTTTGAAAAGTGAAAGTCGCTCAGTGATGTCCTACTCTTTGCAACCCCATGGGTTATACAGTCCATGGAATTCTCCAGGCCAGAATACTAGAGTGAGTAGCCTTTCCCTTCTCCAGGGGATCTTCCTGACCCAGGAATTGAACCGGGTCTCCAGCACTGCAGGCCGATTCTTTACCATCTGAGCTGTGAGGGAAGTTGATAATTTTGAAAGTTATGTGAAATAGTGCATCTTACAGAAATTTTATATATATTTCTAGCCCCACTTAGGAAACTATTAGTTTCTGAAAATAACAGATGAGGGATTTTGCAAAAGTATAACTGGAAGACATCATATGCTTGATAGGGTGCAGTACTGGTGGCTTAGAGGGTAAAGAATCTGCCTGTAATGCAGGAGACCTGGATTTGATGCCTGGGTTGAGAATATCCCCTGGAGAAGGAAATGGCAACCTACTCCAGTATTTTTGCCTGGAAAATTCCATGGATAGAGGAGCCGGCAGGGTACAGTCCATGGGGTCACAAAGTGTCAGACATGACTAAGCAACTAACATACACAATAAAACCATTACCCCCAAATGGTTTTTACTTTTCTCATATTTATCAAATTTATAACTATTACTTATTTATAATCAGAATAAGTGTTGGGCAAAAAAGCACATACACCTAACAAAGAGGCTCTTCAAAGAAGTAATAAGATTTTTAAACAACCAAAAACAGAGAAATGTTTTGATGTGAATTATTTTGATGTGAGTAAATTTTGATGTGTTTAATTTAATCTTAAAAGTAAATTATTGTCAGTTCAGTTTTCTATGATAGTATGCCCATGAGAAATTCAACACCAATTTTGCCACCACTCTAGTTTCTAAAATTTTTATAATTTGGTTGTATTATCCCATTATTAAAAAGAGACAGTAAGTGAAGTGCTGTCAACTATGTCACTGCAATTTCAGAGAAAGGAGGATTTAAAAGGGCCCTTGGAGCTGAGTAAGACATCTTTTTCTTTTTTAAACAGCTTTATGAAAACATAATTTACATACTGCACAATTCATTTGAAGTATATAACTCAATGAAAGTATTAGTCACTCAGTTGTGTTCGACTCTTTGCAACTCCATGGACTATAGCCCTTGAGGCTCCTCTGTCCATGGAATTCTCAAGGCAAGAGTACTAGAGTGGGTCGTCATTCCCTTCTCCAGGGGATCATCCTGACCCAGGAATTGAACCAGGGTCTCCTGCATTGCAGGCAGATTCTTTATCATCCAAGCCACCAGGGAACCCCTGCCCTGGTGGCTCAGTGATTTGGGGTTTACTAACAGGGTTGTATAACCATAACTGGACTTCCCAGGTGGTGCTAGTAGTAAAGAACCCGCCTGCCAATGCAGGAGACACAGGAAATGCAGGTTCAATCCCTGGGTAGGAAAGATCCCTTGGAGGAGGGCATGGCAGCCTACTCCAGGATTCTTGTCTGGAGAACTCCATAGACAGAGGAGCCGGATGGGCTATAGTCCATAGGGTCACAAAGAGTCGGACACAACTGAAGCAACTTAGCACACAGGCAGGCATAACCATAATTACAATCTAATTTTAGAATATTTTGTCCCTCCAAAAAGGAACTGCACACCAATTAGCAGTCACTCCCTATTCCCCTTCCTAGCTCCTGGCAACCACAGATCAACTTTCTGTCCCTATAATTTTACCTTTTCTGGGCATTGCATGTAAATGGAATCATACAGACAGGATGTTTAGTGACTGGCTCCTTTCACTAAGCATAATGTTTGAAGTTCATTCACATCATATGTGTCACTCCTTTTTATTACCAAATAATATATCATTGTATGACTACACCACATTTTTTCTATTTATTCATCAGTCAGTGGACATTTGGATTGTTTCCACACTTTGGCCATCACAAATAATGCTGCTATGAATGTTCGTTTATAAGTTCTTATGTGAACATATGTCTGTTTTTATTTCTATTGGATATATACCTAGAAGTGGGATTGCTGGATCACACCTTTTAATGTATGTTTAATTGCAGTCCTCATGGTAAACTATAACCCGTATGTTTAACCTGCTATGTTTAACATCTTGAGGAATTGCAAAACTGTTTTCCAAAATGCCTGAAACATTTTACATTCTCTTCAGCAATGTATAAGGGTTCTAACTTTACCACATCCTCACCACACTTGTTCCTGTCTTTTTGATTCTAGCCATCCTAGTGGGTATGAATGGTATCTTATTGTGATTTGATTTTCATTTCCTTAATGACATGATATTGAGCATCTTTTCATGTGCTCTGTATCTTCTTCTGAGAAAATATTTGGAAATTATATATATGACAAAGGATTTGTATCCAGAATATATAGAGAAATCTTACATCTCAATAATAGATACATAACCCAATGTAAATGTAGGCAAAGAATCTGAAGAAGTCTATTTTTCAGAAAGTTCTTTGGTTGGTTGATATAGGCAACAGAGACTCTGTGGTTTGAAAACACAATGTACTATTTCTATTTAAGAAGCTTGATAAAAAAAAGGAAAAGAGATAGGAACGGCAGCTTCAGGGTTAGTGGGAATTGTTAGCAGGCGGGGGCATGTTTTAGGATGATCGGAAATAACAAATTATGTTGTATCTACAGAATGTGTTGTGTTTATTGAGGAGGGAAAACTTTCTCTTTACTCTCAAGTTCAGTGACTGGGAGAATGTGAGTTTGTGTTAAACTAACAATAGATTAACGGGGGAAAAGGCTAGACAGATTAATGGGGGAAAAGGCACACTTTTTATTAATATATACATGCACAGCAGTTCACAGAAATGCAAATATCAAAGAATCTGTTGTATATATATATATCCTCAAGGTCTTATATATTAACAAAGGAGAGAGGATTTGTCCTTCCAGAGATGATACATTTTCAGGAAGTAACCACGAAATATATGGGAGAACTAATGGAAGATAGGGCTACTGTAGTAGGGTCTGGTTATGCAAACTCATCTCAGTGTCAACTCTCCATCTCTGGTTCAAAGGATGATTCAAGGGGAAGCACCTTCACAAAGGGAAATTTATGCCCTGATTTCAGGCAGATAAGAGGTGGGTGAAGAATTTTTTCTGCATCTGTTGATTGTCATTTGCCTTTGGCAAAAAGAACCCTTACACCAAAGTGGCATATTTAGGGGTAGCATATCCTAACCTCCTTTGTGTTGAAAGAAGTAGAAAGAGCGGAGGCTAAAGTGCTAAGAAAGCCGTCATGAAAGGGGATCTTAAGCTGGGCCTTGACTAAGTAGAGGATACTGCAGATGTAAGAAACAACATAAGACTGTGGTACACCCGAAACTTAGGTAACATTGTACATCAGCTATACCTCAATTTTAAAAAAAAGAAAAGATATGGTCAAGCCCAAGAAAAGTATAAAAGGACCTGGGAACAGGAACGTTTGAGGAATGGAAAGAAAAATTTTGCATATAGCAAAGTTGGATATATTGGAGTATAATGGGAAATAAAATATATTTTGACTGTGTTGTTCTGGGATAATACACAGGAAAGACTGGGAATGAAGAGAGCTTGGTATTAAGTAAAATTACATCTAGGCAAGTGGTAAAGTTGTGGAATGGAGACAAAGGAGGAACCAAGGGAGGCCAGGCAGAGTGACCATAGCTAGAGGACTGGATGCCATTCAGGGACCACTCCTGTGTATGCCATTGGTCTCACCCCACCACTGCCCATGAGAGTCTTCTCAACTGTTCTCCCTTTTTGTCACAAGATCTCAAATCCTAGGTAGGGATGCCTGTGCCCTAGATGCTCAGGGCAGAGGGAACATCACTGCTCTTAAACTTCTGCAGAGGGAGGTGAAGAATTGGCTCCCACCAATACCATACACAGCAGAATTCTCCCCAAATGGAAGAGGGGATGGGATGCTGGGCAGCCAAAAGGGGAAGGAGCGCCCAGTGCAGGTCCAGACTGGAGGAGGAAGGGGTAGAAAAATGCTGTGATCAACTTTAGGCAAATCGTTATGGGAGCAATTTAGCATTTGGGCTAGAGAAGGAATAGATTGGTGGCAAAGTGTGTGTGTGTTAGTCACTCAGTCATGTCCGATTCTTTGTGACCCCACGGATTGGGGCCTGATAGGCTCCTCCATCTATGTGATTTTCCAGACAAGCATACTGGAGTGGGTTGCCATTCCATTCTCCAGGGGTATATTCCTGACCCAGGGATCAAATCTGGGTCTCCCACATTGCAGGCAGACTCTTTACCATCTGAGCCACTGATCTGGGCTAGAGAGGGAATAGACTGGTGGCAAAGAGATCAGTATAAATGTGTTAAGGGAAGGCAGATTGGAGGTAGACTTATTCCCGAGGGAGAATCTCAGGGACTGATGACCAAAACGATGGAGAAGGTAAGAGAAAAAAGAATTTAGGACTTGTTACATGGTCACAATGTCACTAGCTGATTCTGAGGATATAAGTGATGGACAAAGTTTCCGGAGGAAGGTGATGAGGTCATTGGGCGCTCCAAGTGGCACTAGTGGAAAAGAATCTGCCTGCCAACGCAGGTGACACAAGAGACCTGGGATCCATCCCTGAGTCGGGAAGATCCCCTGGAGAAGGAAATGGCAACCCATTCCAGCATTCTTGCCCGGGAAATCCCATGGACAGAGGAGCCTAGTGGGCTACAGTCCATGGGGTTGCAAAAGAATTGGACACGACTTAGCAACTACACCTCAATTCACCCTTTGTGCCTGCTCTGAAGCTTTGTCAGAAGAGGGCGCCGGAGCAACACTGCAAGAGGAAAGGGTACTGTTTCCCTTGTGGCACCAGCCACTTCCCCCCAGTGCCCAGCTGTGGCAGCACCCAGGGATTCTACAGCCCTGGGCAGCTGATGGCAGCTTCCCTGAGCACTGCCCCCCCACCCCAACTGTAAAAAACAGCTTTGTACAGTGCCTTAGGTGTCAGATCTTTCCCTTAGCACCCTAGAACAGGGGTCAACAAACTTCTGTAAAGGGCCAGAGTAGTGAGGCTTTACTTCCCATTAGGTCTGCTGCTGCTGCTGCTGCTGCTAAGTCGCTTCAGTCATGTCCGACTCTGTGTGACCCCATGGACTGCAGCCTACCAGACTCCTCCATCCATGGGATTTTCCAGGCAAGAGTACTGGAGTGGGGTGCCATTGCCTTTTCCTCCCATTAGGTCAGTCTGTCACAATTAGCTGCCCTTGTAGTGAAAAACAGCCACACTCAACACATGAACGAGTGAGTGTAGCAGTGCTCCAGTAAGACTTTGTGGACACTGAAATTTTTATCCCGTGTAATATTTTGCACTATTTTACATATACTGAAATACCCTATTTTTTTTCAACTGGTTAAAAATGCAAAAACCACTCTAGCTCCCAGTTTTGAAAACAGGTGGTAGACCAGGCTGCAGGCTGTAGTTTGATGACTGCTATTCTTGAGGGCAAATTTTCCCAGTAAATCCCAAGAGATTTTCGACAAGTTCTGCCCGTGCAGCACCACAGGAACTTCTCTGCTCTTCATCGAGCCACAGGTCTCTTCATCAGCCCTCTCCCAGGTCTGAACTCCAGCCCAGGGTGTATACAGTTTCTTTGGGTGCTGTCTCAGGCCTAGGGTAATGGCTATTTTCATATTTGTCTATTTGTCTTTAAAGTTCTCATTACTTTCGAGGACTGATTTTTGTTGCTGCATAACAAATTATGACAAATTTAAGTCCTCTTCTGAGCTCATTTGTTGAGAATTCACTTCCATGGTTGAGTGACTGGGCCCTCGGTTGCCCAGCCATTTCCTGATAGGTGACTCTCTCCAAAACATGGTAGTCTGCTTTACAGTTAACAAGAGAGTACATCTATTTCCGCTTTTTGTCTCCTACTTTAAGGCACTCTTTTGTAATCTCCCTTTTGAGTCAAGTGAAGAGGGATCATAATTGCATCTGGAAAATCCCTTCGCTTATGCCATGTAACTGAATCTCAGGAGTCATCACCTTATCAGATTCACAGATTCTGCCCACACTCTAAGGGAAGGAATTATATAGAGCATATATATCATGGGTAAGAAATCTTAGGGGCCATCCTAGAATTCTGCCTACTACGGAAGGGATAAAAATCATAAGTAAATACTTAAATACAGCTTTTAAAATTTTCTTTAACATTCTTTTCATAGTATTTTTTAAAGTTTCTTATCAAAAGCAAAATATTTCAGGATACTTTAACTTCATATAAAATGTGTTTGTACCATAATAATTCAGTTGAAAAACTGGTACTTCTAATACAACCACCCATGGAATTCACGTTCCACAACACTGTCCATCAATTCAGCCTTAAGGTATTAGTCTGCCAAAATGCCACTTTGTCTGAAATAGAATCTTAGATGGATTCAGAATAAAATTGCTTGTTTTTTCTTTGTAGAAGTTATACATTACGTTATTAATTTTATATTGAGTATACATGATTATCTGGAGGAGGAAATGGCAACCCACTTAGCACGCACACATACGTGATTATAAGGGCTCATGCAAATTCTAATTTGTAGCTAGCATTCAGAGCATTTCTTAACCTATTATCTTATGTGTATACTATGAAATTTGATTCAATGTGATTCAAAAGTTAGGAAACTTTTTTAATGTTTATTTCATAGTTCATAAAAAAAGTTTATATGTACAAGAGTCAAAGTAAATAGGAAAGCAGCTATTTAATCACAAATGGACAAGCCAGTAGTCATTTCAGACTACTGTGGAAGCATATTTAATGCGTGCCCTTCAATGTTAGGCATAAGTAATTCAAACTATCAGTCCAAATTCTGGGTTTTAGATCTGTTATCGATAGGACACTTGTAGTCAAATTTTAAGATTGGTAAAGTCAAACTGTTTATATTTTGAGTACAGGTTTAACTAGTACAAACATATGATGTTAACTAACAACACAACAGTGGTCTTCAAAGATCTTCTCTTCGCCCCATGCGTATGTTTATAATCTGAGTCTGTTTACTAATTTCCCTTATTGTAGTTATTCTTCAAACTAGTGTTATGCATTGAGTTCCCTATGCATCTCACCCATCTCCTTTATCTGAAATAGAGGGGAAAAGAGAAAAAAAATTTAAATAATTTTTCAATTTTTTGTTCATTCTGAAAATAGCTTAAAAAACAAAAAGCAAGAAAATTCTCTTCCACATTTATGACATTTAAGTTTTTTTTTAAAGTGTATTACAAGGAAATATACATTGAATACATGATCCAAATTGCTTTTTAGTGATAAGATGGCCAGTGACAGAAGTAGAAGGTAAGCTAAATATTTAAGGAAGAACCATTTTCTATTATCAGTCTTTTTTATGGGTGAGGGAATTGAAGTTTAAAATTAAATGATTTTTGTCTCAGGTTGCAAAATTAATTGTAGACAGAACCAAGACAAGGTAATGACAACTACTCCAGATGGCAAACATCTTGCTGTGTGGCAAGCATGGGACTGACACTTTACACAGATTACTCTATTTTATCCTTACAAAGGGTCTGTACTATCATCCCTATCTTACAGATAAAGGAAACATGGAGGCTTAAAGGAAGTTAAACAACTCACCCAGCTATTAAGTGGTCAGAACTCAATATAATCTGGTCTGTACTGTGAGACTCTCCCTAAGATCCTAAGGTCTACACTGTAAAGGGACTCCAGTGTAGTTGAGATCCATTCGTGTCTGGAAGGTATAGTGATTATGAGGAATAAGAGATTAAACAAGGGCCTTTTAATTAAATAACCCACTTACCTCAGCTTTCTCATACTTTGTCATGCTTTTCTTTCTGGAAACAACCTAAATGGAAGAAAAATGATTACTATTTGAGGACTGCTACCCAAACAAAAAATTAGTCTAAATTGACATACATACTTTTAATGAACACAATTCTGATCTGAACAAATTTAATTTTAAAATCCATACTGTTTTTAAAAGCATCAAGAAAACAATGAACAATCTTCAGTGAAATTTAACAGCCTAGTGTTCATTCTTCCACATCTCGTTCCACCCTAGTAAGAATATAACATGTATGCATGTAAGTTTTGGGGGTCTAAAAATGGGATCATGCAACATAATTTCCCTCTTTACACAGCCTGCATCCGCATCACAGGAATTCTTCCAGATCGAAAGCTATGGGTAGAACTCTTTCTCTTTAGTAGCCGTTTTATTCCACAGCATGGATGCCCCGGAGTTGACTTGTCCATTCTCCGCTGGACGTACACTCAGGCTGTGTCCAGATTCATCCTTACTAGCAACACAATACGTGACCTTGACCGTGCTTCCTTATTACTTGTGCTTTTATTTCTGTAGGACAATTAGATTCCTATGATCAACCTTTCATGTATTTATTTGCCGTCTGGAATTCCTTTTCTGTAAGTTGTCTGCTGCTGCTGCTAATTCGCGTCAGTCGTGTCCAACTCTGTGCAACCCCATAGACAGCAGCCCACCAGGCCCGCCCATCCCTGGGATTCTCCAGACAAGAACACTGGAGTGGGTTGCCATTTCCTTCTCCAATGCATGAAAGTGAAAAGTCTACTCACACCTATTACCATTTCTTTCTTTAGTTTCATCAGTTTGTAAGAACTCTTTATATATTATGCATAATAACTTGTTTTATTCATAGTGAATATTTTTCCTGAGCCTATCATTGATACACACATATATATATTTTTTTTCACTTTACAGCATCTCTGCCATACAAAATACTTAATTTCAATGAAGTCAAATATATGACTTCCTTCATGGACTCCAGATTTCCCACCTTACTTGGTTTCTTTTACTACAAGGTTGTACAAACATTTCATAAATTAATTTTGAGACTTATTTTACTCTAACATTTTGAACTATAACCCATCCAGAATTTGTGTTTGAACACGGGTGAACTGGCCCACTCCTTTCGTGCTGCTGTGCTTCAGAAGGTGCTATTCACACACAGCTGAGCAATGTGGCCAGCTCTGGTGGGGTGAAATAGGAATCCATCTTTTGTTTTCTTCCAGATGGATAGCAAAAAAATATAAGCTGCCGTACACCCTCAAATCTATGTCTTTATTCTGTCACGTTGGTAAGATTTCCTTACGTATCTACAACAAACCCTGCTTCTCAGGTGGTATGGTCTTCTTCTGAAGCACTGCTAAGTTCAATTTACTACTCTTTTATTTAAACTGTGGCTTCATGTTTATCTCTTTTAATTCTTTTTTATGCTAACATTGTGTTTCAGTGTTAACATGTGTTCACAATGTGTTCAAAAAAATGCAGTTTCATCTCACTGAGTGGTTTGGAAATTCAGATTATTTTGCACTTAACCTGGCAAGAGTGTTAAATCGTACTCCTGTGTGCAGTGAGGACAACTAAAGGACACTGGCTACTCAATGGCAACATAACCAACCTGTGAAGTGCTCAGCTACAAGCTTTTCTCAGATCAGCATCCTTTCTTCATAAGGCTGACTATTTTACAAAAAGGGGCCAGAAATGCAATAGATTCATTCAGCATAAAGGAGTACAACAAATGAAGATTTTGTTTCATTAACTTATTTTGGAACATGGTCGGGGCTCTTTCATATTACCATCATTTCTTGAAAGAAAAGATCCTTAAATGAAATTTCACTTGTTCCAAACTCACCAGCACAATGATTCCAGCAATAATTGCTACTACTACAACCACAATGACGGCAATAATACCAGCTTGTAGACCCTGCATTGAAAATTCAGGTGGTTTTTCATCAACATAGTAAATTGAAGTTCGACCAGGATCCAGATCCAGTAGTTCCCCATTTACTCTCAGGTCCATCCTTTTGGAATGGAACAAGGATTCATCTTTAACCTATATTGAGGAGAAAAGCAATTTAAAATAGTTAAGAAAAACCCACCACAGCCATGAATTATGTGCCAATTATGTACCAAAAGAACTGCTGCCAAGAATCTTTATGGTTTTGGTGATAACAGTCTTATCCATTGAAATAAAAAAAAAAAAAACTTTATGACAGGAAATTTCCAAACATATATAAAAGTAAAAATTATAGTATAATTAGGTCCATATACCTATTACTCAGGTTCAATAATATAAACACAGGGCCAATCTTATCTATTCTTCCTTCTCTCCCAACCCCCTAGCCTCCCCTTGGCCTGGGTACTTTTTTGGTTTTTTTGGCTACACTGCACAGTTTGTGAGATCTTAGTTCCATGACCAGAGATTGAACTTGGGCCCTTGGCAGTGAAAGCACAGAGTCCTAATCACTGGATAGCCAGATAATTCCCTAGCCTGGTTATTTTGAAGTGAATCCCAAATTTCATCAGAAAATAGCTCACTTTAGTATATTAAACACACAATTTAATCCCACCAGTTAAACAGCAATTTTTACAGAGTCTCTTGTTCATAGAAATTATAGTAGGGAAGACTAGACTCACAAGCTAAATAACTGCCAAGGAGGTAACAAGAATCATAAGAGAGAAAATATTCTAGGCATAACAATTTGATAAAAAGGCATAAATATACGAACAAGTAAAAAAGTATATAAGAAAGGCGCATGTGAACGAAAAGGAGGACAAAGTTAATTGCCACATGAGAACCACTGGAGAATATTTATTCATATGGTTGATCTAAAAGTAGAGAAATAGATGAAAGACATTTCTAAAACAGAGATAAAATAAGCAAGATTATACTCACATCTTTTTCAAAATAATAAGCCACATCAGCAATATCCACATCATTCTGAGTTTTCTGAGAAGAATTTTGTACCAGATCAATAGTGATAACATCGTTCTCATACTGGGGTGGGAGTGGGGGGGGAGGGGAAGGGAGTAAAAAATAGAAATTAATATTACTATAACAAAAACTGTATGAAAATATCATTGTTCAACAATCAGAATATTCAATGTTTGATGGTCTGTAACCTGCATGTGCTGGTATTTCTTGTCATTAGTGGATAATTTGGTTTATCATTAACAATAACATCAAAATCTTTGGAAAGTTACATCAATCCAAGGGATAGAAAAAACAGCAATGCAAACAAAGATAATTATAGTTTTTTTTTCAAAAGAGAATTTTCTTTTCCGGAAAAGATTTTGAACAAGATATTAAAGTACCTCATTTACTAAAATGCTAAAGAAATGCAATCCAAAACCATTTACCATGTTCTGCTTTTAGGAAGGAAAAAAGCATATCCCTACCAAAAAGTCTTTTAAAAAATGATGTCAGTTTTTTGCCTTGAAAGAATTCCATCACACTATCTGAGCATTTTTCACGCAGAGTTGAAAGAGTTAAGGAAGGGTTAACTGGTTAAAGACTAGCTCCTGAAACCAAAGACAACAGGACTAAGTAGCATCCTAAAGTAAGTAGTCAATCCTAAAGCAACCAGTCAGTCCTAAAGGAAATAAACCCTGAATATTCATCGGAAGGACTGATGCTGAAGCTGAAGCTCCAATACTTTGGCCGCTTGATGTGAAGAGCGACTCACTGGAGAAGACCCTGATGCTGGGAAAGATTGAGGGCAGGAGGAGAAGGGGGTGACAGAGGATGAGATGGTTGGATGGCATCACTGACTCAGCAGACATGAGTGTGAGCAGACTCCAGTCAATAATGAAGGACAGGGAAGCCTGGCCTGCTGTAGTCCATGGGGTCGCAGAGTCAGACACAACTGAGCAACTGAACAACAACAAAAGTAAATATTGCCAAAAGCAACCAGAGAGAGAGATTTTCCAAGGTAAAAAGACTGGCATGTGCTGGGGAAACTAAGAGACACTACCTTTTCTGTAAGGGTAAACTGAGGTTTTTCAAGAGTATGGAGGGAAAGCAATAACAGGGGATTCTTTAGATTAAGAGCCCAGGGCTTACAGTGTTATTCAAATACAGTTCAACCACTATCAAAAATCATACCCAAACCAAACTGTCCAACCAACTCTCTGTTAAAGCCTATCTGCTTCAAAAAAAAAAAAAACTTACCAGAATATTTGTGATATATTTTGGATCCAGTTGATAACGATTTGTGATTACGTCCTTGAGTGCACTGTAAATAGAAAAAAAATGAAGCCATTTTGCAACTATCATCAAAATAATTCATATTCCAAAAATAATAATTCATATTGATGCAAAAACTGTTGAGTTCTAGTTTTAATAGAAATAGGACATTTACACAGTATCCAAGTACCTGCCCACAGATTATATTAATTACAAAGAGAAAAGTGGTATCCACAGTGGAGAAACCTGGTGGACCCCGACCACAGTTAACATCACTAGTGAAGGCACGAGCTGACCTTGTGTGCCTCCCAGTGTGAAGTACTGAGAGGGACACAAGGTCATTGTTAGTAGTTTTTTTGTCAAAAATGCATTACTTGTATTTAATTATGAGGAAACATGAGACCAATCCAAAATTGAAGGACAGTCTATAAAATAATTTGGCCATACTCTTCAAAAATATCAATGTCATGGTTTATAATTTAAATATTAATTAAAATTTTCAATTTTACTGGGAAGACAAAGAAAGGCCAAAGCAGTGTTCCATATATAAAGAGACTGAACAGTCATAACAACTAAATGCATGATCACAGATTGGGTTCTGTGTTAGAGGGGAAAAATGTGCCACAAAAAATATTGGGAAAACTGGAACAATGTGGTTTAATGTTAAATTTCCTGAATTTGATAACTGTACAGTGATTATGTAAGAGAATGCCTTCTTTTTTTCTAGGAAAAGATACACTATAGTATTTAGGGATCAGGATGCATGTTATCTAGAATTTGCTCTCAAATGGTTCTGCAGAAATAATATTTATACATGCTCAGATAGATAACAGAAAGTACACACACACACATGCATACTCATATAAAACATGGCAAAATCTTCACTGGTGAATCTAAGCAAAGGTTACTGTATAAGAATCTGTACAATTCTTGTACCTCTT
This sequence comes from Bos javanicus, assembly GCF_032452875.1. Taxonomy (NCBI): domain Eukaryota; kingdom Metazoa; phylum Chordata; class Mammalia; order Artiodactyla; family Bovidae; genus Bos; species Bos javanicus. Next base: position 29,675,330 of record NC_083878.1, on the reverse strand, counting down.
TTAAAGTTAAAAAATATTATTTATATTATCCTATTTTTCAGAAATATAAAAAAGTAATGAGACTTTAATTTATCTAATGGTATAAGATGGAAGATTTGAGTGTCAACTGTACAAATATAATGCATTTAATAGCACTTACTACTGCAAACTTTGAAGATCATAAGGTTTTTCCCTTGTTTTGTGTTTTAGTTCAATGATGATCCAGCTATAAAGAAACAGTATTGATTAAACATAACAACTCTGCCTTTTATATTATTTTCTTAATAAGCTAATGCCAAAATTCCCACATGGAATTACAAGGAAATTAACAGAAAAAGGATCTATACTATAGATATGCCCTTCATTTCTTCCTTGGCCCTCAGACATTGTTTATAAAGAACTCAGCCATTCTAACATAGACCTTCTGGCCACCACAGTCAAGATCACATAAAGCCAAGACTTAGCTGGTCATGGTGGGCCACATTCAAGTGAAAAGAAAAAAGGCACTGAGAGAAAAAGCAAAGTGGCCACAGGCCTCCAGAAGACAGAAGTGGAGAGTGCCTGCCTTGGCTGTGATAACTTTCTTCTCAGTCTCTTCCAATAAAATCTTTTTGGCTTAAACTAGCTGGAGTGTGTTTCCATTCCTCTTCATTATATAATCCCTAAAACAACCATATCTCACTTTAAAATACAATAAATAAGCAAATATATGAGTAGCTTAAGTTGTTCATGTACACTGAACACCAATCCAACTTAAAATACTGAACAGTGTTAAGTAAAAATATATAAGCAAAAGGAAAAACATTTAAAAATAAGATATAATACATTGCTAGTAAATTCACAGAAGATCTCTGGAAGGTTATGGCATGTGACATCAATTCTACAGAAGTAAACTGAGTAACTAGGGGGTTGAGATGGGATAGGATTGAGATGAGACTGTCACTGTCCACTCTTTTTTCTCTTTTGAATTCTAAACCACAAAATCATGTTACATATTCAAAAGTACATTTAATTAAACGAATTCAAAAAGCATGAAAACAAGTAATATAGAGGCAGCCCAACTCACTAGGTCCTCACTGGCTCAGAGCAGGAGATTTCACTGTCCTTATCGGTTCTTCTGACCCCAGCAGTGTTCACACACCAGCACGTGGAGGTGCCATTGCACTGCTTGGCTTTGAACAGCCCCTTGTCATCACACTCGGGGTCATAGAGCCCGTCATTATTCTGGATGGCGCCCTCTGGTTTCCCTCTTCTCCCGGACTTTGAGTGATTCATTTCTGCCTTCATCACCAAGCATTTAGTAGCCACTGAAAGGAAAGTGTCATTCCAAACTGAAAAATAACTGCAGTTTTGTGTTTAAAGAAAAAATTTAATTCACTCCAAATTCCCAGGGCCAAAGATTATTACAGATTTTACAAGTTTTCATGTTCACTTTCTAAATCATAAGAAACTTCAAAGATGAGATAATGTTGACAAAATAGCATGATTCAGATTTGAGCCAATTAAACACTTCCAACTCAAGACATATCAATTAAAGAAGTATAAATCAAATAAAACTTAAAGGCAATGAGGATATTCTACTCACATTTTGTGCAAATGACGGAATGCTGTGTACCAACTGAAGTACACTGGCACTGACCGAGTGCGTTCACAGAGCAGTTTGTGGTCAGTTTGTAGTTTTCACACACACATCCTGGTGAGGGGAAAATCCACTTTAAAAATGAGGATGCAACTATCAACTCTGATGTTGAATCAGCTAAATTATGTTTTGACAATAATCCCCAAGTTACGGGACACACAGCCTTAAAGAGTGGTCCTTAATGTTTAACTTTTCAGCTACAATTGTAGTGGCTGACACAATGCTAAATAGGCAGTCTAATTTGCATACTCTCCTACTTATCTTTTTTAAACCAAGAATAAACCCTCCAAACACCAGATTCAGCTTTGCCTTCATGATACTCCCAGACTCAGCTTCTTCCCTCCTGTCCTGCTAAACACTCGCCTGCCGGTCATGACTCTTCCTCAAAATCAACAACACACTACTATATATAAAATAATAAGGACCTACTGTATAGCACAGGAACTCTACTCAGTATTTTTTAATAACCTACATGGGAAAAGAATTTGAAAAAATGGATATATGTACCTGTATAACTGAACCACTTTGCTCTATACCTGAAACTAGTATGTTATAAATCAACTAGATCCCAATATAAAATAAAAATCAAGTTTAAAATGCCAATTCTAGGACCTGTGAATAACTCACATTACTTCCCTCTTCCCACCCTTTAATTAATAAGAGATACTTCTTCTGAGACTTAATGGAAACATACTCAATCCCTGGACAATTTTGTGTCTTGGAAAAATTTAATTTTCAATTGAATTGGGAGGTACCTCTTTTCTAACTGAATTAAATCCTAGTACCTGATTTTGAAAGTGCTATTAAGCAGCCCATCCTGCATATTGATGTCAGTTTAATATTTATATTTTTGACTATCTCAAAAGCTTATTTTAACTTCAAACTGACAAGTCCATTTCTTTTATTAGTCTAGATAAGAGAGTGCAAGATTATAAACAAACACTAACTTTAACAGGCTGAAGAACTGATATATTGAAACTTCATATCTCAAGTTGTCTTTAATTTTTCCCTATTTAATCAATATGAACCACCTATATAATCTGTTCATCACTAAACTCAGTATTAGGGTCACAAAAAGAAAGTCTAGTGGCTGTCCTCAAGGAGTTAAAAATCTTACACTGCATTATGCTATATACCTGCTCAGAGAACAAAGTTATGCCTAAACACCGTGAAATTTTAAAGTGACAATCAGGCACACACTTTCTGAACATACTCCTACAGCAGCTGTTATCACTTTAAAGCAATTTGGTCCTGCCTCAGGGCATGCGGAAACAGTCCCCCAACCAGAGGTCCTACCCAGCGCCTCCGGTAGTAGAAGCATTGAGTCTTAATCGCTGGACCGCCAGGGATTCCCACTTTAAAGCAATTTAAAATTAAGTATTTAGCCTCAGACCGAACTTGAAATAACATGAGTTGATTAAACTGCATTATTCTGAAAGTGTAATGAATTAGGCCGAACCCTGTTGGTGAGACTATAAAAATAAAAGCCTTTCCAGAAATCTGGTTAAATGACACCTCACTGCTAGCCACCACCTTACAAATAAATCAAGAGATGGCGGCCAAGATGTTTATTCCAGAGTAAGAAAACCTGGAATCAAATTACACGTCCAAGTTTAGGATAATGATGCAACCTTTCCGGCTACAGATTGTTTTATATCATTTAAATCGTGTTTTTCAAGACTAAAGGAAAGGGAAAACTGAATACAATGTGGGGAGTGAGGACGGAGGGGATCAATACCTAAAACAATGTGTTTAGGTTTAGGGTAATATTTAGAGCAAAGCCTGAAAGAAAAATATATCTATTAATTACAGGATTCTTTTAAAATGGTGGCATTATTGTTTTAACTCTTAACGATTACCGATATGGCTGGATTTACTACAATAAACTTGGCATTACTTATATAATCCTTAAAGAGAAAATATCCATACACCGGGTAGTCAAGGCCCAGGAGGACGCCCCGTCCCCCGCCTCTCCGCACAGGTGCATAGTGGCCCCAGAGGCCTCGGCTGCAGTCACCGGCCCCCGCCTGAGACACATCCGGGGCCCGCCGCAGGTGCCCGGGGAGGGGCGGGGCCGAAGGTCGCCGTCGCAGAGTCCCCTCCCGGCCCGGGCAGGTTTCCGCCTCGACAAAACCTCAAGAGCGCAGGGGCCGGAGGAGGTGGGCGCGCCGAGGCAGCGGCGAACGGGGCCGCTCAGTTCCCTACCGGACCCTCCGCCCCTGCCCTAGGCCATTTTCCCAGATAGGCGAGCAGAGCCCCAAGCGAGGCTGCTCCCTTCCGCCGCGAGAGTGGGCGCCTTCCCGCCACCTCCCACCCTCAGGGGGCCTGGGCAGCCCCGCGCCGTCCATCTCCAGGCGGGAAACCGCGGCCCCTTCCCCGCAGTCTACATCTAGGGCACCGAGGACCGCCACCACCACCGCCCCCGCCCCGCCCCCCGGTCCTCCTATCCCCACGACTCCGCTCCTTACCTTCCTGGGCTGCGGCCACCGCCGCCGTCGCCGCGGCGACCAGGAGCCCTAAAGCGAGGACCTGGGGGGGCGCCATGCTGCGCGCGACGAGGACCAGGGCGCTAGAGCGCGAGGGCGCCAGGCAGGTCGAGGGCTGCAGCGAGGACGAGCGGACAGAGTAGGTCGTCGCAAGCCCACTGGCCGGCCGGACGGCGTGAGGCGTGGGACGCGCGGGTCCGCGTCAAGAGGACTGAAGCGAGGCGTTCGGGGATCAGACGACGGTGCTAGCTGGCCGACGGACTGCGCGATTTGGGCGCGCGGTAGAGCGGAGCAGACCTGCTTGACCTGGCGGCCCCGCCCCCGGCCCCGCCCCCGGCCCCGCCCCGGTCTCTGCCCGCGGCGGCTCACCTCCGCAGGCCGGTTCTCCGCGTAGTCACCGCCGGGGGGCGGGGGCAGGGAACAGGATCCCCTCCCCTCCCCCACCCGGGACGCGGCCGTTGGGATATCACCCTCTTCCCAGGTGTGCGCCCGGTCCGCCGGGTCCCCGCCGCCTCCAGGTGCCTCCTCCCGCGGCGGCCGGTGAGGTGGGAAGGGCGGGACCCTGGAGAAAGTTGGAAAATACCGACACTTCTTTTTCACCAGTGAGAGCACCGCTCTGAAACCTCGAAGAAATGGGGTCTGGAGGAAAGAGTGAGGGGGCAGGGAGGTGGAAGGTGGACAGTGAAACGGAATACAAAGAGAGGCGGGAGAACCGTCCCAACCTCCGTAAAAAACAGACCTCTGACTTTACCTGGCGGTTTAATTTTATAGGCCTGTGAAACGAAAAAAAGAAAAACAAATCTCTCTAGCTCTCAGGATGACAAACTTTTGTTTCTTATAATTATTCTCAATGTCTTTTCCATTTCTTATAAGCCTTTTTTAGTATTTGAAGGTTTAAGAGAAGGTGTTCCCATAGAGAGGAATGCTGGAAACTGAATTTATCTGGGTTGATTAATATTAGAGAACAATGCTAGTAAGTACTGCAAAAATATAGAGAAGTAGAAACAAAGGACAATTATTTCAGCGCAAATGAATTCAAATTACAAGCTGTTGTTACACTCAAAATAATTGTGACGTGAAACTTTTCATAACTATTAAAGTATTAAGTGTATTTAATGTTATTTATGTTAGCTGCAATATCATTATGACCTATTTTTAAGTCTTTTTTCCAGCTTAAATTATCAAAGAGTTCAAAAGAGGAAAAGTGAAAAGGCAATTTAAAGATTCAACTAATTTTGATTAATTTTTACAAATATATATAAAATCATGGATTATGCTTTTATTGAGCAATAATTTAAGTGTGTTGTGAACCTGGTGGGCTACACTCCTTAGGGTCACAAAAGAGTTGGACAAGGCTTAGGGACTAAACAACTCTCCTGACTCTCCTAATGTAAATAATTACATTGTTGAAGTAAATACTAATATAATGTGAATTTTACTGGGACATTAAGTTATTTAGTTATTTGATTATTGACATCTTAAGGAAATCCTATCAGTGTTTTAAATCTGAAAATCTGGACTAGACCTGAGTTCTGGAACTTTGTGATCTTTTCAAAAATTTCTTCAAATGAAAAGACTGTTACTATCAAATCAGGAACAACTATCAACCAGATTTTTGTTATCTTCTGCATTTGGGCTGTTTCAGGAAGTTACACACCGCCAGCCCCCAAACTACCCATGCTTTTCCCAAGAATAACTGGTTATTGTGGCTTTGTTTGCAAAATACTCCATTGCCAAGTCTGAATCTGTTATCTACCTAATCCAGAAAAATCAAATCTTTTAAAAGCTTGACAATTCTTTATTAAACGTTCGTTTCATTAAAGTGAATTGAGTAAACATGACTATTAAATAAATGACAAAATACCACAGTAATCTGACTTATAGTATATGAATATACATCCAAGATATTGTTTCTTTTTATGGCTCTTAACTCATTCTCAATTTGTCACTGCTCAAAATTGCTCTCATTTTATACTTTGTGAATCTTTTGTAGGTTCAGTATTTAAGAACGTTTCTTTATAGTTTCATACACAAGTATACTCTTTAAATTGTTCTTAAGTTTTACAGGTGTTGCTTTTTAATTTTCACAGTAGTCAGTTTGATATCTAATATTTGACTAAGAAAAATACGACTTAAAATTTGTATCTAAACTTTTCTGACAAAATTCACAGTCCATCAGTTAAGAATCCAATTGAAAAACCAATGTCAAAGAAAAGGATGGATAGAAAAAGAAACTGATTAAGAAAGATATAATGGGTAGTGTAAAATATTGCTGTCATAGGGATTTAGGTTGTGACTTTCCCTTGAAATCAAAAAGATAATGTTAAATATAGTTTTGGAGAAAAGTTAGTATCCTGTTCTTTAAAAAAAAAGAGTGCCGTTTAAGAAAATTACTCATTTTATATTCAATATTCTATAGTACAGTTTCTTCACAGAGATTTTAGAGTGTGTGTGTGTGTAAAATTTAATGAAACCTAAAATGGGATGAATGTTTTCCTTGTAGATGGCTAGTGCAGGGGTCACCAAGCTCCAGGATCTCATGCCTGGTGATCTAAGGTGGAGCTGATGTAATAATAATGGGAATAAAGTGCACAATAAATGTAACGCACTTGAATCATTGCGAAACTACACCCCCACCCCTGTCGGTGGAAAAGTTGTCTTTCATGAAACCATTGTCTGGTGCCAAAGAGGCTGGGGACTGCTGAACTAGAGGAAAGTGTAATGTGTAGATACTTGCTATAAAGGGCTATTAATTCTTAAAATTTTAGTTATTTCATGAGCAATACATTAGTAGAAAGCAAAAATACATGACATAGAGTGAAGAATGAACACTCTTTCTGACCACTCTTCAGCAAATCCCTCTCTCTCCTAGATAATACTCATTAACAGTCTGGTAGTCATACAACTGAACACAGCAATTCATACAACTGTATTCTTCATACATTACTTCTCACATATACTAAAGAACCTGGTTTCATAGAATGTACTCTGCAGAATAGAGGATATTACTTAGTTTGGTTTAGGTTTATAAAAATTGTATAATTCAGAGTCCACCTTAATACATATACATAATTATTTGTGTATAATTTTGATCAAGCATCACTATATTTGTCATTTAAAAAGTTGACTTTGTCTCCAAAGCAGAACGCTTGACCCCTAGTCATAAAGCCCTTTCCATATCTTTCTATCCTTGAAATCATTTTATAAAATATAAAACACTACATAATAAGTACTAAGAAGGCAATGGCACCCCACTCCAGTACTCTTGCCTGGAAAATCCCATGGACAGAGGAGCCTGGTGGGCTGCAGTCCATGGGGTCGGACACGACTGAGTGACTTCACTTTCACTTTTCCTTTCATGCATTGGAGAAGGAAATGGCAACCCACTCCAGTGTTCTTGCCTGGAGAATCCCAGGGACAGAGGAGCCTGATGGGCTGCCATCTGTGGGGTCACACAGAGTCGGACACAACTGAAGCGACTTAGCAGCAGCAGCAGCACACTATTTAGTGGGCTATCCAGGTGGAGCAGTGGTAAAGAATCTGTCTGCCAATGCAGAAGACAACGGTTTGAGCCTTGGGCCTGGAAGATACCCTGGAGAAGGAAATAGCAACCCACTCCAGTATTCTTGTCTGGGAAATCCTGTGGACAGAGGAGCCTGGCTGGCTACAGCCCAGGGGGTCGCAAAGAGTTGGACGTGACTGATTATAAATGCTCGCTATTGAGTACATTAATATGTAGATGCTTATCAAGTGGTGTGTGACTTCGGCCAGGAATTCACTGGCTGTCCAGTGTTTATGACTCCATGCTTCCATTGCAGAGGGCGCGGGTTCAATCCCTGGTCGGAGAACTAAGATTCCACAAGCTGCATGGCACAGCCAAAAAATATAAAGTACAATGAAATAAAATACAATCTCTGCTCCCTCCAAAGGAAATCCCAACTCTGACTTTTTCTAGCATAAATTAGTTTGCCTAGTCTAGCACGCAAGGCCAGTTTTATGGACATGCAACCTGCACAGTCACATAGGACCCCATGGTTACTTAGAAGGGCCCTACGCTTGGTATAGTGCTCTACCATAACAGTCTTGAAATTCTTAATATTTTAATAAGGCATCCATATTTTCATTTTATACTGGACCCTGGAAGTTATATAGCCAAGACAATGTGAGAAATAGGGTAGTAAAATGACAGACATGAGGGCTCAAGGAAAGATCTTACAAATGTGAAGGATAATACAACATGTTTATGTGGTGATGGAAATGATCTAGAAGAAGGGAAGATCGGTGAAGCAGAGGAGATGAGAAATTAACTGGAGGATGGACAACGTTGAGAAATGAAGAGAGGAGGACGGAACCCAGAGTGGAGGGTGAGCCCTTGAGACCAGCAGGGACAGGTTTCCTACCATAACAGAAGCAGCAGCAGATGCTAATGAGGTGATGGAAAATGAAACAGTTCTGACACTTTTATGTTATCAAAGAGGTATGAAATGAGGTCACCAGCTGCAAGAAGAGTGTGAGGATGAGGAAATATGAGTTATTTTTTTTAATATTCATTTATTTAGTTGGGTCAGGCTTTAGTTGCAGCACAGCAGATCTTTGATCTTCCTTGTGGCATGCAGGATCTGCATGTGGGATCTAGTTCCCTGACCAGGGATCCAACTTGACCCCTCTGCATTGGGAGTGTGGAGTCTCAGCCACTGGGCCACCAGGAAGGTCCCCCAAGAGTTATTATTTTAAATTTTATTTTGAAACTTTAGATTTTACAGAAGAGTTGAAAATATGGTATAAAGTTCTCATATGTCCTTTACCCAGTATCCCCTAGTGTTCAGATCAGATCAGTCACTCAGTCGTGTCCGACTCTGCGACTCTATGAATCGCAGCATGCATAACCGCACGAACTTAATAGTGATACAACATATTGACTAAGCTGTTGACTTTACTGGGAATTTCCCAGTTTTCCCACTAGTGATCTTTCACTGTTCCAGGATTCAATCCAAGATCCTGTATTGCATTTAGGCATCATATCTCCTTAGTGTCCACCCATCTGTGATAATTTCTCAGTCTTCCCTTTTCACTCATGACCTTGACACTTTTGAAAAGTATTTTGAACAATTTAGTTTTGGTGGAATGTCCCTCGGTTGGGGTTTCTAGGATGTTTTCTTAAGAGTGGACAGAGTTATGCGTTTGGGGAGGTAAAATGTCACAGAAGTGTCACACCCTTCTCATTGAATCATGTCAGAGGGTACATGATATCAATATGATTTATCACTGGGATACTTTATTACTTGAATTCGTTGTATCACTTGTATATGGTGGTGTTGCCAGGTTTTCCCACTGTGAAGTTGTTATATTTCCATTTTCATAATCTTCGTTTGAGTCTGTCACTATATTCAGCCAACACTCAAGAGGAGGGAAGTTAAGTATCACCTCTTGAATAATGAAATATAAAAAGAAACTGGGATTTCCCTTGTGGTCCAGTGGTTTACAATCTGCCTGCCAATGCAGGAGACATGATTTGATCCCTGGCCGGGGAAGATCCCACATGCCTCAAAGCAACTAAGCCTGTGCACAACTACCGAGCCCATGCTCTGGAGCCCATGAGCCACAACTACTGGAGCCCAAGGGCCCTAGAGCCTGTGCTCTGCAACAAGTTAAGCCACTGCAGTGAGAAACTCTCGAACCACTGGAGAGTAGCCCTCGCTCCCGGCAACCAGAGGAAAGTGCAAAGCAACAAAGACTGAGCACAGCCAAAAAATAAGTAAAATTTTAAAAATAAATAAATGAAACTGTGGAGATATATATATATATATATTGGATATATGTTAAAACCATCAGAGTTTTAATAAATATTCTGGGGGAGATACTTTGAGGTTATGTAAACATTCTATTTCTCTTTAAAGCTTTGCAGATTTTGAGGAGGAAAAAAAGGAAAATGGAAGAAGTCATTTTAGAATGGGCAGAAAACTTGATAGTATTTGCTGGGCAATATGCAGTGTTTGGAGAAGGCAATGGCACCCCACTCTAGTACTCTTGCCTGGAAAATCCCATGGATGGAAGAGCCTGGCAGGCTGCAGTCCACGGGGTCGCTAGAGTCGGACACGACTGAGCAACTTCCCTTTCACTTTTCACTTTCATGCATTGGAGAAGGAAATGGCAACCCACTCCAGTGTTCTTGCCTGGAGAATCCCAGGGACGGGGAAGCCTGGTGGGCTGCCGTCTATGGGTTGCACAGAGTCGGACATGACTGAAGGGACTTAGCAGCATGCAGTGGTTCATTTGAGGTTCAGGATCACCACTTCAAAGTGAAATCCATCAACTACATTGTGTGATTTACTCCAACAACCAGCTGTTTGGGTGAAGGCTGTGAGAGGGTAGGAAGTTGGATTCAACCAGAATGGTTTAGTTTAGGCCCATATGACAGAAGAGAGAAGGGCAAGATTGTTAGGGAAGATATTTGCAAAAGTGAGATGAAAATGCTGGGCCATGAGACCTAAGCAGGGTTTGAAAGTGAAGACAAGAGACAAGAGAGAGGCAGCTGCTGAACAAGGTTGAAGAACTGTGACTGTGAGTTCTTGAGTAAGGGAGCTGGAAGGACAGAAGATGATAGGAAGGACTTCAAAGGAGCTGAATGTTTAGAAGGAGAAAAGGAAAGTGGTTGGAAATGGCAAGTGGCACATATACTATCCTGCCGGGCCCTCAGATGCTCAGAATGTGAATGCCTTCTACCTGAGTGGGCTGCTTAGGAGATGGGATAATCAGGGACCACCAGATTCACTTACTGTCAGAAAATTGAGGGAACGTTCAAAGGAGAGGTGGGTAGCCAGATTTGATGGTGATGGCCTGGAGTTGCAGAAGGCAGTTTGGGAGGAAGAGTTTGGGGAGAGCAGAGAGTGGCTGGATCAGATTAGGTCATGAACTCAGGAATTCTGGGATGAGTGTCCAGTGTTTGTTTTTTTGGTTTTTTTTTTAATGTTTTTATTTATTTATTTGGTTTCCCTGGGTCTTAGTTGTGGCACTCGGTATATTTAGTTGTAGTATATGGAATCTGGGTTTCCCTGGTGGCTCCGCTGATAAAGAATCTGCCAGGAGACCTGGGTTCGATCCCTTGGTTGGGAGGATCCCCTGGAGAAGGGCATGGCAACCCACACCAGTATTCTAGCGTGGAGAATCACTACAAACAGAGGAGTCTAGTGAGCTACAGTCCATGGGGTCACAAAGAGTCAGGACTGAGCAACTAAGTACAGCACAGCATATGGGGTCTCACCCCCCAGCTAGGGATCGAACTGGCACCCTTGCACTGAATGAGGAATCAGCCACTGAACTACCAGGGAAGTCCCAAGTGTCCAGTGCTGGGTCACCTAGAGAGCTTGTTTTTCTGGCAGTGACTGAGGCAAGTGAGATATAAAGCATGACAGGATTAGCCTGACAAGCTCTTGGAGAGAGATGGGAAATCAGCCTGAGCTTGTGGATTTTGAATAGTTAGTGGAAGGTCCAGGAGCTTCAGGATGACTGCCCACACCCACAGAGTGTAGTGGTGGTGGCTGCCTTGTGGGGTGCGGTGGCCTTGGTCTCTCTGAGAGGTATGGTAATGTAGGGACTATGGGGTGGTCATCTTAGTGAATAGCCACCTGAATGATTGAGTCATGATCATTAATAAATATTGGGCATCTGTTTTGTGTATGAGTTAACTCAACAGTGTAAAAAGAATAGTGTTTTTCTTAAAGACAGCTGAGAGAGGAATTAGGTGGTTCCAGAAATTGTATTCTGGCCTAGACAGAAGGAAATAAGAGTAGCAAACACAGATGGACCTTAACCTTAGCCTTATCGGGATCAGAGAGGGGTGAGGTCTTTATGATGGCTCATTTATCGTGTAGGCAACAGCCCTGATGCAACCTGAGAGCTTTTTTTTCAAATAGTATTCATGTTTAATGGCATCTCTGAAGCAACCAAGTATACATACACAATTGTGAGGAACTTCTCTATCCTGGTAACTACTGGACAAGGTCCAACAGGACTGTGGCCTTGGGTTCTCATGTGGCTGGTTGAGAACGAATGCACTGGCAGCTTGCAAGGCATGATAAGGAAACAACAAAGCAAAAGAAAAATTCACACTTAGATTTGCTGTCCTTTCTGGAATTATCTTTATCTCCCAATAGGGACTCGAGATGTCCCTAGAAAATCAAGATGTGTGATAAGAATGAACTAAATGTCACAAACTTAATTTCATTGGTACTCCTACTCAGGATGAATGAATTATCAAGTGTCATAGTCCAGATGAACTATACACAATACACATCAATACATTCAATACTGACTCAGAAGGTACCTGGTTTGATAATGTTCCAGGAAGTCTGGGCTGTCTTGTATCCTAGTGCTAATGACCAGTAGTCACTGAGGACTGAGTGAGGAAGGGGGGAGAATGATTGCCTTGAATTGGTGGAAGGAAGTGAAAGAAGGAAATAACAAATGTGGATAGAGGAGGAGGGAGGGAGGACATGATGCATCTTCATTGGTTCCCTGTTTGTAAAAGGAAAAAAAAGGGCGGGGGGGTGGGAAATTCGAGGAGTTTGTAGGGAAATTTTGTGATAAACTAACGACCACATTTCCGTTTCCACACAGGATTTATTAGGTGATCTAGTATCAGGTTGTAATAGGAGCGGTGGTGATAATGATGATGATGATGATACAAAGTCCTGTAGAGAGCAAATCTACAGTTAGCATTTTCCCCCATGGTTAGCAACTGACAGAACCTGCCAGAATATAGCTAAGAGCTAATGTGTGGTGAGTTGAGTCACTTAACACAGTTGGAGCAATGTTAGGGACCAATTTCTATCTCCTCTTTGGTCAAAAAGACAGCCCAGAAAAAAACAGCTTTGTGGGTCTAAATGCTGCAAGTTCAAAGAATATCTCAGACTCATGAAGCATTAGTAAGCCATCTGGACATGAAGGACATCACACTTTGCTTCTATCCTTAGGAGCAGAAGGCTTTGTAGGAGAAAGTTGCAGGTGTGTGGGATGGAGATTGCTAACCAGTGGAATTTCACAAGTATAGATAAGTAGCTCGATTTCACAAGCAGCTCAGTTTGTATGTCACCCCAGCTAGTTCACCCCAATAGAAACAATCCATCTGAAAGCAGAGGTAAATTCATTCAGGGGCTTAAAATAGGGGCAAAGAAGGTGAAAGTTGGCCTATGAGTAAACCTTCAGTTCAGTTCAGTTCAGTTGCTCAGTCATGTCTGACTCTTTGCAACCCCATGAATTGCAGCACACCAGGCCTCCCTGTCCATCACCAATTCCCGGAGTTTACCCAAACTCATGTCCATCAAGTCAGTGATGCCCTCCAGGCATCTTATCCTCTGTCGTCCCCTTCTCCTCCTGCCCCCAATCCCTCCCTCAGGATCTTTTCCAATGAGTCAGTTCTTCGCATGAGGTAACCAAAGTACTGGAGTTTCAGCTTTAGCATCAGTCCTTCCAAAGAACACCCAGGACCGATCTCCTTTAGAATGGACTGGTTGGATCTCCTTGCAGTCCAAGGGACTCTCAAGAGTCTTCTCCAATACCACAGTTCAAAAGTATCAATTCTTTGGCACTCAGCTTTCTTCGCAGTCTAACTCTCACATCCATACATGACCACTGGAAAAACCATAGCCTTGACTAGACGGACCTTTGTTGGCAAAGTAATGTCTCTGCTTTTGAATATGCTATCTAGGTTGGTCATAACTTTCCTTCCAAGGAGTAAGCGTCTTTTAATTTCATGGCTGCAGTCACCATCTGTAGTGATTTTGGAGCCCAGAAAAATTAAGTCTGACACTGTTTCCACTGTTTCCCCATCTATTTCCCATGAAGTGATGGGACCAGATGGCATGATCTTTGTTTTCTGAATGTTGAGCTTTAAGCCAACCTTTTCACTCTGCTCTTTCACTTTCATCAAAAGGCTTTTGAGTTCCTCTTCACTTTCTGCCATAAGGGTGGTGTCATCTGCATATCTGCGGTTATTGATATTTCTCCCGGCAATCTTGATTCCAGCTTGTGCTTTTTCCAGCCCAGCGTTTCTCATGATGTACTCTGCATAGAAGTTAAATAAGTAGGGTGACAATATACAGCCTTGACGTACTCCTTTTCCTATTTGGAACCAGTCTGTTGTTCCATGTCCAGTTCTAATTGTTGCTTCCTGACCTCTTATAGGCTTACTCAAGCCTTAAGAGGATCCAAAATTATAATATTTCAGAATCAATTGGAGGATAGAGGAGATAAAATGATTCTGTTTTAATCAATAGTCAAACTGTGAGGTTCCATTCTGGTTCTGTGGAGACTCAGTTTCAATAAGTCAGAATTCTTAAGGTTCTCAGCTGATGAGCTTCCAGCTTCAGCAGCAAGATAGATACTGACACAGAAACTCTAGTGTGTAGAATTAACAGGATCAGGGTTGGGCTGGCCTCTATGCAATTCTACATCATTGTAAATGTTGATGAAACAGGCTGCTTTCTCTTTTGCAGCTTTTGTGTGTGTGTGTGGTTCTTCTTATCCTCAAAGGTTTTCAGAGCCTTATTTGGCTACCGACCAGAAATCTTCCTTAGTGGTTTGTTAATTCAGCTGACCATTTAGAAAGAAAGAGAAGAGAAAATGAACATTTGGTAAGCACTCACAAGGTGCATTCTTCACAGTATCTTGTGTAATCTTCACAGAGACTGGATCATTTATTTCCATTTTACAATAAGAGAACTGTTTAAGCAAAGTTGAGTAACACCCACAATCCCATTAGTGAGTGGTGGTGCCAAGGTTTGACCGTAGGAATATGTAACACCAAAACCTATACTCTTTCCCCATGGAGCTCCGTCCAGTGTAGCTTTAGTGCTATCAACCCTAAAGCTTATTGTCTTAGTTGTCAAAACTTAGAGAAATTAGATGAGCTCTGGTAGTTAATAACTTTGGACTGATTTCTAAAGGAGCTTGTAGTTAGGTGTTTATCTTTACAGGGGACCTTTGTTCTTTAAAGTGAGATGTCATACTTTCTAACACAGAGACTACACAATATTGTGTACTTTGCTTACTTCCTGTAAAAACGCCCATGAGAATGAAAGTAATAAAGCAGCCAAGCCCTTACAACCATAGGAACCCTCCCAGTCTTCTTCCTGCTGGGGGTTGGTAGAAGAGAGAGGACCCTATCTGGTAGCCGTGACCTTCCCATTTAGTCTGGGTTGCCGCTAACCCTAGCAGCATCACCCTAGCAGACAATTTATAGAAAAAAAAAAAAAATTGGAATTATATATGGGGAGGCACTTAAGCATAGGTATGTTATGTACACACGACTCAGAATTCAAAACCTATATTGGTTGTGGGTCAAGGGCCTTACCATATCGGCCCATCTCTCCATGATTTTTGAAGCTTGAGGTAATAAAGCCCTGTGATTCCTTCCCAAATTGTTTCTCCTTTTCTCCCCTGCTTTGGTTTTCATTGCAATTGCAATGAAATCAGCACTCATTTCTGAAAGTGGAACAGGCGGCAAAGAGCGCTGGCCTAACCGTTAGTCACCAGTCAGACAATGCTCTGAGTGTAACCTTGGAACGGTCATTTGCCCCCCGGTCAGATGGGATTCACTCTAATACTTGGTTCATACCCAGCAGTTCTGGGTTACTTTTTGAAGGCTCTAGGCTATAGCTTATTTCAAGATTAGCCCTCTGGCTCAATTAGGCATTTGACTGTGTGGATCACAATAAACTTTGGAAAATTCTGAAAGAGATGGGAATACCAGACCACCTGACCTGCCTCTCGAGAAACCTGTATGCAGGTCAGGAAGCAACAGTTAGAACTGGACATGGAACAACAGACTGGTTCCAAATAGGAAAAGGAGTACGTCAAGGCTGTATATTGTCACCCTGCTTATTTAACTTCTATGCAGAGTACATCATGAGAAACGCTGGGCTGGAAGAAGCACAAGCTGGAATCAAAAGATTGCTGGGAGAAATATCAATAACCTCAGATATGCAGATGACACCACTCTTATGGCAGAAAGTGAAGAGAAATTAAAAAGTCTCTTGATGAAAGTGAAAATAGAGAGTGAAAAGGTTGGCTTAAAGCTCAACATTCAGAAAACGAAGCTCGTGGCATCTGGTCCCATCACTCCATGGGAAATAGATGGGGAAACAGTGGAAACAGTGTCAGACTTTATTTTTCTGGGCTCCAAAATCACTGCAGATGGTGACTGCAGCCATGAAATTAAAAGATGCTTACTCCTTGGAAGGAAAGTTATGACCAACCTTGATAGCATATTCAAAAGCAGAGACATTACTTTGCCAAAAAAGGTCCATCTAGTCAAGGCAGGGACTTTTCCTGTGGTCATGTATGGATGTGAGAGTCGGACTGTGAAGAAAGCTGAGCGCCGAAGAATTGATGCTTTTGAACTGTGGTGTTGGAGAAGACTCTTGAGAGTCCCTTGGACTGCAAGGAGATCCAACCAGTCCATTCTGAAGGAGATCAGCCCTGGGTATTCTTTGGAAGGACTGACACTAAAGCTGAAACTCCAGTACTTTGGCCACCTCATGCGAAGAGTTGACTCATTGGAAAAGACTCTGATGCTGGGAGGGACTGGGGGCAGGAGGAGAAGGGGACGAAAGGATGAGATGGCTGGATGTCATCACTGACTCGATGGACGTGAGTCTGAGTGAACTCTGGGAGTTGGTGATGGACAGGGAGGCCTGGTGTGCTGCGATTCATGGGGTCGCAAAGAGTCGAACACAACTGAGCGACTGAACTGAACTGAACTGAGCCCCACCCCATAGGTGACCAGCCCAGTGGACTCCTGCTCTATGGTCCACCCCTCATTTGTCACAGCTGCAGTTGGGGTGTTCCATGTAATCTGCACCCCAAAGTAGGATGCTAGGTTCTATAGTTGTTTCCCTGGACACAGTCTTAGACCCAGCTCCCTGCTACGAAACTGTTAACAACAATGTGCTAGTGAGTGACAGCTCCCAGATTAGAAATTTACATTACATTAAAAAAAATTTTTTTTTAATTACTCTTCAACTTTTTTGCCATGCTGCATGGCAAGTGGGATCTAGTTCCTTAACCAGGAATCAAACCTGTGCCCCCTGCAGTAGAAGTATGGAGGCTTAACCACTGGACCACCAGTGAAATCCCTAGATATTTACATTTTAATTCAGGCCTTCTGGGGACAATTTGTATCCAGAAGAGGCAAGTGATGGTAGGAATCTTAGCCACAAAAGCATATCTTTAAGGGAGGTGTTTGAGGTAGCATGGTTTTTCACTACCTATCAAATCACTGATTAATTTGTTGTAACTTGTTTACTTAATACGCATATACTAAGTACTTAAATTATTTAAGTTATACAACATTGTCTTAAGTGTTAGTGGCATCCAGGGAGTAATTAATGGCATCCAGGAACTAAAGGACATAAAGCCTGATCTCAAGAACCTCCAGCCCCGTTGGGAGAGATTTGACACAAACGAAATTAAAAAATGAAGATCTGCATATTAACACCAGACAATAATACTAGCATACAACATTAAACTTTAAATGGATCATGAGACTGAGTTCTGGGAGTTTGTAAACTAATTCCCAGAAAAATCTCTTAAGGGAAATTAAATGCTTTTCTTTCAGGACTCCAAAGTTCAGCCTGGATACTGATTTCCTTAACAGCAAATAGAATGATCATTATTTGAACACATTCATTGCAGACTGTTTGTGGGGAAGATTCTAAGACTTTGGGTCTTTTCAGATGAGGATCCATAAGAAGCTCACTGATAAGCACAGTTCTTCTGAGATTGTTAAGCAGATCACTACCATTGTATTCAGCCAGGAATCGAGCCTGAAGTCACCATTGCCGATGCTTAAAGCAATCTTTTCAATAAATTGATAATCAGATGTCTTTTAAAAATCTAAAACTGATTTATAACTGTAAAATTAACACAAGCTTGGAGAAATATAGGAAAGTATAAATAAACAAATTATATAAAAAGAAGAAAATCACAATCACCCATAAATCCACATTTAACTTATTTATTTTTCTAGAATATTTGTTTGCATTCATACTTAGAATGTTATATAACATTTGATTTTAAAATATTGGATCACTGGGACTTCCCTGGTGGTCCAGTGGTTAAGAATCTACCTTCCACTGCAGGGAATGTGGGTTTGATCCCTGGTCGGGAAAGTAAGATCCAAAATGCAGTGAGATACAGCCAAAAAAGAAATTTGAATCACATGGTATATAGTTTTATACACTGAATATTTAACATTATATCATATTTTCCATGCCATTAAGTATCCCTGAAAAACATGATTTAAATTTACATGGTTTACAATTTATTGCATAAATTTCATTATACGAATACCCTATAATTAAGCAATAATTTCCTTAATCTTTCCAACATTTAGGTTGCCTCTGTTTTTTCAGTGTTACATGAGATGGAAAAGACAAATGTATTTTCTTCATCAGATGAGTTTTTGAAATGGAATTAGTGAGTAAGAGGATGAGAGCATTTTTAGCTCCTTTATACTTATTTATAAATTGCTTTCCAGAAAATTACTCTATTTAAGCTTCTCTCTATTGGGCATGAGTGTGTGATTCATTGGACCCTCATTTTCACTTACTGTTACCATCTTTTAAATCTTTGTCAATGTGCTAGACAAAAAAAAAAAAAGTATCTAATCACTGTTTTAATTTGTATTTCTTTGATAACTAATGATGTTAATTTATTAACCATTACACTTTCTTTTCTTTATATTATGTGTAGGTGTCCTTTGAATATTTTCTATTGAAATCTTAGTGGTTTTAAAAATAAACTTTATCAGCACTGGGTGGGAAGAGGGGGAATTAGATAAAGGCGATCAAAAGGTACAAACTTCCAATTATGGAACAGCAGGATCCTGAGGGGTCTTCCTGGAGAAAGACACCCTCCTCTGTGTTCCCCACTTCTTATTTGTAGAAAAGCTTCAGCGTCCTAGTCTTTCCTCAAATTCCAAGGAGCAAATATAATCAGAGAAGTGAGAAAAATGCAGAAACAAAGGAAAACAGTCAAGCAAGACAAAATAATAACAGTTTGGCTGTAAAACAAAGTCTAGGGCCTTTAGTTCCTCATCAAGGACCAGTTCCATCTGGCCCCATCACCTCATGGCAAATAGATGGGGAAACAGTGGAAACAGTGGCTGACTTTATTTTGGGGGGCTTGAAAATCACTGCAGATGGTGACTGCATCCATGATATTAAAAGACGCTTGCTCCTTGGAAGAAAAGTTATGACCAACTTAGACAGCATATTAAAAAGCAGAGACATTACTTTGTCAACAAAGTTCCGTCTAGTCAAGGCTATGGTTTTTCCAGTAGTCATGTATGGATGTGAGAGTTGGACTATAAAGAAAGCTGAGCGTCGAAGAATTGATGCTTTTGAACTGTGGTGTTGAAGAAGACTCTTGAGAGTCTTTTGGACAGCAAGGAGATCCAACCAGTCCATCCTAAAGGAAATCAGTCCTGAATATTCATTGGAAGGACTGATGCTGAAGCTGAAACTCCAATACTTTGGCCACCTGATGCAAAGAACTGACTCATTAGAAAAGACCCTGATGCTGGGAAAGATTGAAGGCAGAAGGAGAAGGGGACAACAGAGGATGAGGTAGTTAGATGGCATCACTGACTCAATGGACAAGAGTTTAAGTAAGCTCCGGGAGTTGTTGATGGACAGGGAGGCCTGGTGTGCTGCAGTCCATGGGGTCACAAAGAGCAACAGAACTGAACTGAACTGAGGGATACAATGTACAACATGATTAATATAATTAACACTGCTGTATGTTGTATATGAAGGCTAAGAGAGTAAAGTCTAAGATTTATCATCACAAGGAAAATATTTTTTCTTTTTCTTTTATTTTGTATTAAATAAGATAATGGATGTTCATTAAACTTATTGTGGTAATCATTTCATGATGTATGTAAGTCAAATCATGCTGTACACATGTATAATGCTGTAGGTCAGTTATATCTCAATAAAACTGGAAGAAAATAATTTATAAGCACTTAGATGAAAACTGTTTGTCATACTTATAGACAAGTGTTTTTCCTAGTTTGTTGTTTGACTTGTAATTTTATGATTTTTTTATTTACAGAAGATTTATATTTTCATGTGGTCACATCTATCAGCTTTTTCAGATTTTTTTTTCTTCTATTACTATTACACTTAGAAAGGGATTTCCTATTCAGTAAACAAGTAACTATTTGACAGATTTTTCTCCTAGTTTTAAAAAATGATTATATTATTTGAAGTAATTCTTTTTTAAATTATTTTCCTCCATAAATATTTTTTAAAATAATTTTTCTTTCTTTATTATTTTTGGCCATGCTGAGTCTTCAGTGCTGCTCAGGCTTTGCTCTAGTTGCAGAGAGCAGGGCCTACTGTCTAATTGTGTGCGGGCTTCTCACTGTGGTAGCTCCTCTTCTTCCAGAGCACAGGGTATGCAGGCTTTGGTAGTTGCAGCTCATGGACTCTAGAGCAGAGGCTCAATAATTTTGGTGCACTGGCTTAGTTGCTTCATGGCATGTATTGGCAGGCAGACTGTCCACCACTGAGTCACCAGAGAAGCCCTGCAGTAATTCTTTAACTTCTATGGACTTAATCTTGGGACATGACAAGAGGTCAAGACTTTAATACATTTTAAAATTAACACATTTTTTCCAATATCATTCAATGAATTGCCCATTTCTTTCTGGTAGACTCATGATTGCTTGTCTTAGAGTAAGTTCTGGTCCTAGTCAAATGGCATTTTACTAATTTCTTTTTTTGTTGTTGTTGCTGTTTTTTAATATTTCTTAACTTTTTTATTTAGCTTCATCAGGTCTTAGTTGCATCATGGCGTAACAGCTCATGGAGTCTCCAGTGGTGGAGCATGGGCTTAGTTGCTCTGCAGCCTGCATTGCTAGGTGGATTCTTAGCCACTGGACTACCAGGGAAGTCCCCAGTTTAATAATTTCTATTCACTGAATACAACTCTACATTCCTTTTGCATTTTTGTTTATATAGTATCTTTATTTACCTGTTAGTAAAATCTTTGACTAAAGAGGCTATCATTTCACATAATCATCTGTTTCTCCAATCAACATTTACTGGGTAATCCACAATGCTGGGCACTGAGGATCTTAAGATGGACCAGACAGGGTCAACCTGTTCAGGGAATTCACAGCTAGGACTCAGGCAGGTCAAGATAACTACAGTAGAAGATAAGTAGTGTTGTTTATAAATGTCAAGGTGTCAAGGTGCTGTGACAGCACAGAGA
Source organism: Bos javanicus (assembly GCF_032452875.1). NCBI lineage: Eukaryota > Metazoa > Chordata > Mammalia > Artiodactyla > Bovidae > Bos > Bos javanicus. The sequence continues at coordinate 29,653,949 of NC_083878.1, read as the reverse complement.
AGGCTTTACAGAGGAGAGGGTACTCACACTGTGCTGAGGATGAATAGGAATTGTCAGGTCAACAAGCGGGGAAAGTGCCTTCAGAATAGAAGAAACAGCTTTACAAATGGACTTCCCTGGTGGCTCAGACGGTAAAGCGTCTGCCTATAGTGTGGGAGACCTGAGTTCGATCCCTGGGTCAGGAACATCCTCTGGAGAAAGAAATGGCAACCCACTCCAGTACTCTTGCCTGGAAAATCCCATGGACGGAGGAGTGTAGTATGCTACAGTCCATGGTGTCGCAAAGAGTTGGACACGACTGAGTGACTTCACTTCACTTCAAAGATGGGGAAACTGTGTGACAAGTTTGGGAAGCTAAAAGTAGTTGAACATAGCTGAGATCATGGGATCTGGTCCCATCACTTCATGGGAAATAGATGGGGAAACAGTGGAAACAGTGGCTGCCTTCATTTTTTGGGCTCCAAAATCACTGCAGATGGTGATTGAAGCCACGAAATTGGAAGACGCTTACACCTTGGGAAGAAAGTTATGAGCAACCTAGACAGCATATTAAAAAGCAGAGACATTACTTTGTCAACAAAGGTCCATCTAGTTAAGGCTATGGTTTTTCCAGCAATCATGTATGGATGTGAGAGTTTGATTATAAAGAAAGCTGAGCGCCGAAGAATTGATGCTTTTGAACTGTGGTGTTGGAGAAGACTCTTGAGAGTCCCTTGGACTGCAAGGAGATCCAACCAGTCCATCCTAAAGGAGATGAGTCCTGGGTATTCATTGGAAGGACTGATGTTGAAGCTGAAACTCCAATACTTTGGACACCTGATGCAAAGGGGTGGCTCATTTGAAAAGACCCTGATGCTGGGAAAGATTGAGGGTGGGAGGAGAAGGGGATGACAGAAACTGAGACGGTTGGATGGCATCACCGATGGATCACTCAATGGATATGAGTGAACTCTGGGAGTTGGTGATGGACAGGGAAGCCTGGTGTGCTGCAGTTCATGGGGTCTCAAAGAGTTGGACATGACTGAGCGACTGAACTGAACTGAACTGAGTAAAGGGTGCACACAGGGAGATGATGGGAGATGGATGAAATAAAGGCCAGGTGTTAAGGGAATTTGATTTTATCTAAATGATGACTAATCCAGAGAGTGATGAGGTCAGATGCATGTAAATTCCTTTGGTGTTGATACAGAGGATTGATTGGAGGGACAGAGGACTAAGGTAGGGAGACCATAAAAAAGGAGAGTGCAAACAAAGGCTTGAACTGACACTGATGGGGAGAAAGTCCCAAAGAAGATGGCACAGATCTATGAGGTGTGTGGGAGCTAGAGTCAACAGGATGTAGAAGATAAGAAAAAGAAAGCAATTTAGGTTGAGTCTAGTTTCCTAGACTTGTGACAAGGTTGCAAGGTTGTCATTTGCAGAGACAAGGAGTGAAGGGTGGGGAGTAGGTTTGGAGGTGGGTTCTAGGAGAGACTGAGTTCATATCTGAGTCCGAAGTGCTTGTTGTACATCTAGGTACACCTATTTAGAGCACTGTTGAAAACACATGTCTGGAGCTAAGAAGAAAGTTTTTGAATGTATATGTGGATGGATATTAGAGTCTTCAATATCTAAGGTCAGAATTGAAATTGTACATGTGTATGAATTGTTAGAGTTGGACTATAAAGAAAGCTGAGCGCTGAAGAATTGGTGCTTTTGAACTGTGGTGTTGGAGAAGACTTTGAGAGTCCCTTGGACTGCAAGGAGATCTAACCAGTCCATCCTAAAGGAGATCAGTCCTTGGTGTTCATTGGAAGGACTGATGTTGAAACTGAAACTCCAATACTTTGGCCACCTGATGCGAAGAGCTGACTCATTTGAAAAGACCCTGATGCTGGGAAAGATTGAGGGCAGAAGGAAAGGGGGACCACAGAGGATGAGATGGTTGGATGGCATCACCGACTCAATGGATATGAGTTTGGGTGAACTCTGGGAGTTGGTGATGGACAGGGAGGCCTGACATGCTATGGTTCATGGGGTAACAAAGAGTCGGTCACGACTGAGAGACTGAACTGAACTGCTGAATTTACCAGCCAGTAAGAGAAGAAAAGAAAACTGAGACTGGATCTCTGGGAACACCAATTTGAGGGACAGATGAAAGAACCAGAGTTCTTCAGAAGTTACTGTGAAGAGGGACTTCTCTGATGGTCCAGAGACTAAGACTTCATGCTCTCAATGAAGAGGATAGGTTTTATGTTGGATGCACTGCCTACATGGATATTGACTTCTAGTTCTTCCTGAATCAGTTAGGATTTGAGCAGAGAAGTCGAAATTTTATGAATGAGGCAGAATAGAGGATGTATCATAAGGATTATATGGAAGTACGTGGAAATTGGCGGAAGACAGCAAGGCTGTTGCCAGTACACCCAGTGTTTTCCCATCAGTCTTTATGGGTCACCAGGCCGGGCTTCCCTGGTAGCTCAGTTGGTAAAGAATCTGCCTGCAAGGCAGGAGACCCCGGTTTGATTCCTGGGTCAGAAGGTCTGCTGGAGAAGGGATAGGCTACCCACTCGAGTATTTTTGGGCTTCCCTGGTGACCCACATGGTAAAGAATGCCTCAAGAATATTATGCTAAGCAACAAAAGTCAAATAAAAAGAGGACATACTGTATGATTCCCTTTATGTGCAATTCTAGAACAGGCACAATCAATCTAAAATGATAGAAATCAGAAGAAAGTTGCCTTGGACAGGGGTGGAGTTGGGAGGGGAGTGACTGGGAGAGGAAATTTGGGGGGTGGGGTGGGGGGAGATAATGGAAATGTTCTTTATTTTGATAGGGGTATGAGTTATACTAGTATATGTATTTGTCAAAATTCTTTGAACCTTACCCCTTAGATGTGTCACGCAAGTGTATGTTCCTCAGGTCTTTGTCTCGTCACGACAAAGATTTGGAGTGACGGACATTAAAGCCCCCTCGGCGTGTCACAGCTCTCAGGTCTTGGATAGACCGTGTTATAGCTCTCAGGTCTCGAATGGACCATGTTATAGCTCTTAGACAAATCAGTGTTACAGCTCAATGTTACAGCACTGTTTAATTTAGAAGATAGCAGGAAAATCCATCTTCGAGGTGTGAGAGCACGTCAATCCAAAGACACGAGAAGAGAAGAGGGCCCCAGCTCGTGGGAGGAAGGGAGAGAGAGAGAGAGCTAGCTTTGGCTCCTCTATTTATATGTTTATCTCTCCCTGGGCCTGTCCTATGTAAATTGGGCCAGCCAGGAGTGTTGTTTGTTTTACCTGAGGTCCTCACTCCGGTCCTCGGACCTTCTTTTGTTCTATTTTCGCGGGCTTTTCCCTTCCTTGTTTTTTAGCCACCACCGTTTTGGACTCCTTTTCCCTATTCTACCTACCTAACAGATGTGTGTATTTTATTGTTTGTAAATTTAATCCCAGTCTCAAAAAAAATGGAAAGTAAAGGAAAATGGTGTCCTTAGAGCTAATCACAGACTAATATGCCATCAAGGTACTCAGTGGTAAAGAATCTGCCTCCAATGCAGGAGATTCAGGAGACGGAGGTTCAATCCCTAGGTTGGGAAGTTACCCTGGAGTAAGAAATGGTAACCTACTCCAGTATTCTTGCCTTGAAAATTCCATGGACAGAGGAACCTGGCAGGCTACATACAGTCCAAGTCACAAAGAGCTGGCCACCACTGAGCACGCATGCAATAAGCCACCAAAGAAAATATATGACATGTTGTTTCCTTATATCTGCTTCCTGGGCTGCTTACGAGGAACCAATCTCAGCAAGGGACACCCTCACTCTAAAGTTGGAAAAGAATCAGAAGAGCCTGAAACTCCAAGATCCCTCTCCTTCAGCCAGAAGAGAAATCACAGGGTAAGAGAGCAGGTGGGAGCCCAAGACAGAACAACTAATAAAAATGGCAGGCAGATAAATTCAACATCACGCCACAGAACTGGGATTTTTATTCCTTTTCTCCAAAGTATAAATTCGTCGACTGCAGAATCAGCAGAGATCCGATTTCTCAGTGTGTTTGGGGTTAGGGCTGGGGAAGAAGAGATTGAGAAGGAGAAACACACAAACCCTCCAAATACTGAGTATCATCACAAATTTGAAACTCGACGACACAGTTTCACTGTATCCAGAGGAAACATTCCACAGCCAAGCAGGAACCTGAATCTCTGTCCGACTTGCCACAGGGGTTCTAGTCTGCCTCATTATCATGATGTTTTCGTTTTTCTAAACAGCATCAAATAACAAAGAAAGGTCTCCTTTTCCACCACTTGGCGGTTTGCTGACACATTTACGCAGTTTCTCTTCGGTAACGCAGTCAGCCTCTGCACAGGCAACTTCAGGCACTAACACTCAGCTGGAGGCAGAGAGAGCTTGGCCCAGAGATGCCGGGCAGGTGGGAGGGAGACCCTGAGGGAAGGAGAGACCTGAAAGGAGGGGCCGGGGGCTTGAGTTTATCGTGAAAGCTTTTCGCCTGTGTTCTCTGGTCACAGCACTATGGAGACTGGTGGAGCAGGGACCTGAAAGATCCTTACAGCCTTAGCAGACTTAAGTCCTCTTACAGGTTTGGGTTAATTTTTAACTTCCTTGGGGTGAGATCAAAAACAAAGGCAGAAGCTCTCACCCCAGGGCTGGTTCTACAGCTCTTTGTCCTCAAGTCTCCTCCCATCTCCTTTGTCTCCAGCCACCCGGGAGGCTGAGAGAAGGGTCACGTGGCCGAAATGGGGCCCAGTGCCTGGCAGTCCCCTGGGCTCCCTGCAGAGACCAGGATTCCCAGTCTTTCAGGCGACAGCCTCGTTTATTCATTTTTTGTTTCTGTTGTCAATGTGGCTGTGTGTCCACAACCTTGGGATTCCCTCATCCTCAAACTCCAGTATCCAACTTCTAAGATTTCAATGTTTTTAAGGTCAGTGGAAACTTTTTTAAAAAGCAACATCAAGTTAATATATTCTTACTGCAGAAAGGAAGCTTTGTTTTATTTTTCCATAAACCTGACACTCAGGAGTTTTCAGATCTTGAAAGATAGACACACTATTTACCGGTAGAAAATGCACCAGGTCAGGTGCTTTTCAAAACAACCAGTCACTCAGATCCTTCCCTTTCTAAGATGATAGCACTATTTTTAGGTGGTGCTAGTGGAGAAGGCAATGGCACCCCACTCCAGTACTGTTGCCTGGAAAATCCCATGGATGGAGGAGCCTGGTGGGCTGCAGTCCATGGGGTTGCTAAGAGTCAGACACGACTGAGCGACTTCACTTTCACTTTCCACTTTCATGCATTGGAGAAGGAAATGGCAACCCACTCCAGTGTTCTTGTCTGGAGAATCCCATGGATGGAGAAGCCTAGTAGGCTGCAGTCCATGGGGTCGCACAGAGTCACACGACTGAAGCGACTTAGCAGCAGCAGCAGCAGCAGTGGTAAAGAACCCCCCTGCCAATGCAGAAGACTTAAGAGACACAGGTTCAATTCCTGGGTTGGGAAGATCCCCTGGACTGCAACCCATTACAGTATTCTTGCCTGTAGAATCAGAGGAGCCTGGCAGATTGCAGTCCATGGGGTCACAGACAGTCAGACACGACTGAGCAACTACACGGGCATCAAATATCACCCAAATAATTGAAGTATAAAGAATTGTTTCCCTGGGATGTTGTTTTTACAAGGGTGAAATTGCATGGCACGTAATTCATTAACAGTTTTTCTCCTTTTCAAGACTGAGGTGTCAAATCTTGGAGTCAGCCTGGGTAATATTATACAGGAAAATGGCCCTTTACCACTGTACTTTCCCATGCTAAGGGGCCTGGTAGATGTCAGATAAGTATTTATGAATGAATAAAGAACAGTGGGACAAAAGAGGAAGCTGGTAATACCTAAAATGGGAGGATTCCTCCTAGAATAATCAAGAATTAACTGTGTCAATGAAGGTACACCTTTCCTTTTTGCTTAATTAATTACTGGGGAAGTTTTCAGAGAAAATTGTTACTGGAAGTAGAGGAAGTTTTAGAAACCTGAAAAACCTTTAGACCCCAGAACTGCTGGGATCCCAGGCCTTACAATGCAGACAAGGATGTGATGTTGAACCTGGTCCATCTAGCTCACAGGCTCAGAATGGACACGGTGACTAATTATTTTATTTCCAGAAGAACTAATTAAGTGGCTGCAGTATTCTCAGTTTAAAATGTTGTCATCACCCTGGGGAAGGGGTAAAGGAGTGTTTAGAATCTAATCAGTCCTGACTACCACTTTCTGCTCTGAGCAAGAGGGAAGACAGAAATATTTGGTAAAATGTTGCCCAAAGCATCTCTCCTAGACTCCTGGCTCTCTGGGGAAATAGTACTGTCGCTCTGTTGACCTCACAGACCTAAAAGTTCAGATTCTGTCTGTGTCCTAAGGGATGTAGTATGATAAAAGAAATGTAGACACCATGAGGCACGGTGTTGAGCTCTAAAGAAAACTCGGCTAGTTTCAGTCTTGGAGATGCAGTTGAATGATAGCTGCTCCTGTGAAGATGGAAGACAGGGAGAATGTGAGAGTGGTGGCAAAATTGCACAAGAAAATTTGGCTAATGGCTGGGCCTCAAGTCCACTTGCTGAGGCTGATAGGACAGTCCCAAGTTCACCATCAATTTGTTTTTCTGCTGATACTGATGCATATTTTTCTGGAACCAGTCACTATGGGTCCTTGTTTAGAAGCCTTGACTGCCTGGGACTTTATACTTTCCTGGTTCAGCATCCTGCAGCAGGCAGGTCCAAGGGCACATGTTCAAGATGTTAAAATTCACGTATCAAACACTCAGAAGTACTGATATTTGGGGCTGGATCATTGTTCTGGGAAGGCTGTTCTTTGAGTCAGTCAGTCAGTCACTAGTTGCTCAGTTGTGTCCAACTCTTTGCCACCCCATGGACTGCAACCCGCCAGGCTCCCCTGTCCATGGAATTCTCCAGGCAAGAACACTGGAGTGAGTTACCATTTCCTTCTCCAAAGGATCTTCCCAACCCAGGGATGGAAGCCTGGTCTCCCATGTTGGTGGCAGGTTCTTTAGGGTCTGAGCCCCCAGGAAGCCCAGGATTGTAGGGTACTAGGATACTTCTCAGCCTCCTGGCCTTGCCCAACTGTGACAATCCAAATGTCTCCAGATATCACCAAATGTCCCTCAATGGCAAAATCATCCCCAGTTGAGAGCCACTGCCTCACACAAGTTACCTGCAGTGAAATTCTTCATATAGGCTATTGTGATGACTGGTATTCATTCATTCAGCTACGAGAACAAAACTGAGAAACTTAATACCAGTTCATGTGGAGTTTACTCACTGCGACTTCTCCCTTAGACTTGAATAAATCTAAGGGTCAGTCAGCTTGGGGATCCCAGGCTTTAGAAGGTTCTACTCTAGTCATGTCCCTTCCCATGGCGCCAGGGATCAAAAGGGCCAAGAGAATGTGCCCACTGGACCCATTGCTTCCCTTCTAGACCATGTTATATCACATCAAAATTCCTTTCTCTAAAGGATCAAGTCTACTTTCACATTGATGTAGTCACTTCTCTGGGTCCCTTTTCCAGACCTGTGGGCCACGCCACTGAAGAGGCCCAAATGGAACCAAGGAATATCACTTATTGGCTGTGTGGATGGAGCTTGGACAAGCAGGCTGTATTCTTCACCTGTAAACTGCAAATGTCAGATGAGGGTCTGCCCCCTCCTTCTTACACCACCAGCCCAGAAACAGAATGTAGTTGATAGAGAATCATGAGCAGTTCCACATCCTGCCACTCCACCCCACACTTTCGCCACACCCTCTGCACAAGGTGGTGAGGAACACTGGCTTTAAGTGGAAAATCAGAAGGAAAAAGAAGAGAAGACTCCAAGAGCCCAGAGAACGCCCGCCTGCTTGAGCAGGGGCTGCACGGCTTTATCCTCTCCCCTGGGCGGAGAGCACTACGTAATTGTTGGTGACACACTCCCCAGAAAAAACACCAGCATTCTTGGCAGAGCTGCTTTCCTCTGTTTGTCCCTCATCAACTCATAAGACGGGTTTCTCCTCTAGGCTGTGGGCTCCACAGTCAGGCATTATTTGGTTGCCGGTCTCTCCTCCACCCCCATCCCCTTCCTCTGAGAAGCAGTCTGGCTGATCCTCCTCCAGGTGGAATGAATCACTCTCTGGATTTTGAGTCCCTAAGGCCTGTTAGTCACACCCTGACTAAGCATTCCTGTATTCCATTACACCTCGCACTCAGGCGAGTCCTAGTAGAAAGCACTCCTCAAAGACAGGACAGCTGACTCCTTTAGCTTTTCCCCAGTGGGCCTCGAGCAGGGCCTCACACACACCTCTCAGCTGCTCAGGCCCACTCACTGAATCAATTAACTTTAAAAGTTGACCTGGTTGGGACTAAAGTCACTGAGTTTTATGAGAAAACCAGTCCGACCAGTTTCCTCCTTCATGGCTCTTAGATCCTGAGGCTGGTTTATTTTGCCAACTTAGATCCCTTCTTTCAACATTCACGTCACAACTGGGCCCCCAGAGCTTTTTAACCTTGTAAAGACTGGAGATATCAGGGAAAAGAAAGTTTTAGGGGTTATATTAGTTTCCTAGGACTGCTATACAAAGTACCGCAAACTTGGAGGCTTAAAATAATAGAAATGCAGAGAAAGACAAATATATCATATCAATGATATGTGGAATCTTAAAAAAATGATACAAATGAACTTATTTACAAAACAGAAATAGACTCTCAGGCATAGAAAACTCATCTCATAGAAAACTCAGACACAGAAACTCGTGGTTCCCAAGGAAAACAGGGGGAGGGGAAAATTCGGAATTTGGGATTAGCAGATACATACTGCTGCTGCTGCTAAGTCGCTTCAGTTGTGTCCGACTCTGTGCGACCCCATAGACAGCAGCCCACCAGGCTCCTCCGTCCCTTGGATTCTATAGGCAAGAACACTGGAGTGGGTTGCCATTTCCTTCTCTAATGCATGAAAGTGAAAAATGAAAGTGAAGTCACTCAGTCGTGTCTGACTCTTAGCGACCCCATGGACTGCAGCCCACCAGGCTCCTCCGTCCATGGGATTTTCCAGGCAAGAGTACTGGAGTGGGGTGCCATCGCCTTCTCCAGATACATACTACTATATATAAACTAATCAACAAGGACCTACTTACTGTATAGCAGAGGGAACTATATTCCATGTCTTATAATAACCTGTAATGAAAAAGAATCTGAAAAAAAATACATATACAGTATTATAACTATATGACTTTGTTCTACAACTGAAACATTACAAATCAGCTATACATCAATTAAAAAAAAGAAAAAAAAATAGAAATGTATTCTGTCATGGTTCTGGAGGTTAAAAGTCCCAAATCAAGGTGTGGGCAGCACCACGCTCCCTCTGAGGATCACAGTGGATGGTTCTCCTTACGGCTTCCGGCTTCTGGCTGTTGTGGCACACCTTACCGTTCCCTGGCTTATAGATGTGATCTCTCCATTCTCTGCCTCCGTTATCACATGGTGTTTTCCCAGTGTGTCTTCTCTGTATGTATTCAAATTTCCCTCTTTTTATAAGGACACTAGTCATTGGATTTACGGCCCACCTAATCCAGTCTGACCTCATTTTTTAACTTTCAAGTAAGGTCACATTAACAGGTACAGGGGATTAGGACTCGAACACAAATCCTAATTTAGGGAATACGAAAAGTAAAAGTGAAAGTTGCTCAGTCCTATCTGACTCTGAGATCCCATGGACTATACAGTTCATGGAATTCTCCAGGCCGGAATACTGGCGTGGGTAGCCTTTCCCTTCTCTAGGGGATCTTCCTAAGCCAGCGATAGAACCCAATTCTTCCACATTGCAGGTGGATTCTTTACTGTCTGAGCTGCCAGGGAAGTCTTTAAGATATTGCAATCACACATTTTATTGTACTTTGATATATGTTATAAACCTCATAAGACATCATTATTATTTTTTACTTCAAATAATATCAACCTTGGGAAAATTTTGGTGAGTCTTTTTTTTGTTGTTTTGTTTTATACTGGAATATAGTTGACTTACAATGTTGTGTTAGCTTCAGTGTACAACAAAGTAGTTCAGTTATGCATATTTCCATTCTTCTTCAGGTTCTTTTCCCATACAGATATCATAGAATATTGAGTGGAGTTCCCCATGCTATACAGTAGGTCTTTGTTGATTATTTGTTTTATATATCATAGTTTATTATTTTTATACTTTACTTTGTATTCAGTTCAGTTCAGTTCAGTCGCACAGTCGTGTCCGACTCTTTGCGACCCCATGAATCGCAGCACACCAGGCCTCCCTGTCCATCACCAACTCCCGGAGTTCACTCAGACTCACGTCCATCGAGTCGGTGATGCCATCCAGCCATCTCATCCTCTGTCGTCCCCTTCTCCTCCTGCCCCCAATCCCTCCCAGCATCAGAGTCTTTTCCAATGAGTCAAATCTTCTCATGAGGTGGCCAAAGTACAGGAGTATAGTTGATTTACAACAATGATTCTTCCTTCAAATTTTTTTCTGCCTTCCCTTACTTTGGAGTGGCTTCCATTATGATAGATCACTTGATATTGTCCCACAGATCACTGAAGTTCTGTCCAGTTTTTAAGGTCTTTTTTTTTTGTTTCCTCTGCCCCACTGTGGCTGGTTTCTCTTGCTGTGTCTCAAGTTCAGTAATCTTTTTTTCTTTTTCGGAAACTAGTCTACTGTCTAGTCTAATCAATTTGGGTTTATAAAAAATACCTTCCATTTCTCTTCTGAGTGTTCATGTTTTTATGGAGTTTCATTCTATTCATGTATATCCTGTGTGTGCGCCTGTGTGCCAAGTCGCTTTGTTCGTGTCACTTCAGTTGCTCTCTGAATCTCAATTTCTTCTTCCATAAAACAGAGCCAATACTTTGTATATCTCAGATAATGTGAGGATTAAATGAGATAATACATGCTTATAGTTTTAGCTGCCTTTTGCAGGGTGTTTGGTGGCTTCCACAGTGGCTCAGTGGTAAAGAATCCGCCTGCCAATGCAGGAGACCTGGATTAGACCCCTGGGTCGAGAAGATCCTCTGGAGGAAGACATGGCAACCCACTCCACTATTCTTGCATGGAGAATCCCATGGACAGAGGAGACTGGCGGACTACAGTCCATAGGGTAGCAAAGAGTCAGACACGACTGAATGACTGAGCACATACATGAGCACACTAAGTGTTTAGATGTCCCAGGCCTCATCCTAAGTACTTTATATTAAATATCTCACATATATTTGAACTTCACAACACCTCTGAATGTAAGACATTATTAATCCCATTATACAGATGAGAATGTTTAAGCAAATTGTCCATGGTCAAATAAGCGATAAAGGCAGAGCTGGAACCCTTCTTATTTCAAAGTCATATAAAATTGTGGATTATAAGAGCTTGGAGCAGTGCCTGGGGCTCATGGTAGGAATCTGAGAATTCAAATGTTAGATTCCCCCTTTATTATCCTTCCTTATACTGGGCAGCTCAAAAGATATAGAACTATAATAGACGCCAAAGTTTATATAGGGAAATCCAATTTCTAGTCTCAAATTCTTTCTCTCCACATCTCCCTTGGGATATTCTCTCTTAAATGGATCTCAAATCCATCAGCTTTTTTTGCTCCACCTCTACCCTTCAAGTCCAGGGGACTGTCCCTTGCCTGGATTCCCTGCCCCTACTCTAGCCTTTCTAACTTGTAGTCCGAGTGATTCTTTCAAAATACAAACCGAATCAGGTCTCTTTCCAGTTCAAACTCTTTACAGAACCAGTAGATAAATCAAAATCTGAAAGTCACAGCATGTGCGCGGTTTGGCCTCCACCTGGTTCTTCAGCCACTTCTCACTCTGAACTTGCCCTCGGTCTCCTGGACACTCATTGTCTTCTTATTTCCCTAAATATGCCATCACACATCTGAGTTCTTACCTTTCTTCCGTCATGTGTCTGTATGACAACAAATTGTCTCCCCCGCTCCCGCGCCCCCCACTCCCGCTGCTCTTAGTTACCTGACCAGGGATGAACCCAAGCCCCCTGTGGTGGAAGCACAGAGTCTTCACCACTGGACCACCAGAGAAGTCCCTGAGCTGCCATTTCAATAAAAATGCCTGCTGCTGCTGCTAAGGTTGTTCTAATTTCTGTTTTTTACCTGAGACTCTCTGATAATACCCTACAGCTTGCAAGGTTTAGGTCTGGATGGCTATCCAGGCAAGCTATGAAGCTTTGATCTTTATGCTAATCCCAGACACAGAATTCACTGTTCTAATTTGCCTGCTTAACTCAGTAAGAAAACCCTGTCTGCTGAGTGAGGATTATCATCCTGCATATGCAAATTTAAGAAAATGGCCCAAGAATCATTAACTCAAAATATTGTCAATGAAGCACAGATTCGTGGCCATGACTAACTCTTTTCTTATATCAGAGAAGGCCCAGAAGTTTCTTCCCGTCTGTTTGTTCCCAGATAGAATGAATCTTCTCTTCTACCTGAAGGGCTCCTGTGGGGGCGAATGAGACAGGCTGCATAAATGGTTGAGTTCCTTGGTGAGAGCCAGTGTGTACATAAATATTACATGCCAAAGTTTGAATGGGAGTGTGTCATAAAGTCTGAAAGACTGGCATCACCCTTTCAAGCATGCAGTGTTGCTCAATGGAGTGGCATTGTTGAAGTGACCCATTAAAAACCCATGAGAAAAACAAGGAAGACAGCTCCTGGGAGGAAGGGAGTGGAAAGCTCCATGAGGGATCACGGGTTCTTTACCTGTACCCTCTCCAGAGTTTAGCCCGATGTGGAATATATAGGAGCTGCTCAGGATAGAATGAGCTCAGGATCACCTGCCAAGGTTATCAAGAGGTGATTGCGTGCTCAGAACAGACAACAGAGAATGCAGCCTCTGATGAGATCACCAGGGTACTGTGAAAGACAGTGCTTGGCAGAGGCAGTTACTTCCCAAACCTGACTGGGTGTGTTTGGTCCTGTATTATCTGGTTAGATACAAGGCTGCCTTCAGTGAGGGGTTAACAGACAGCTTCCTGTGTGGTGGTCTGGACTCCTCCACTTAAATATGTCTCTGCCCAAAGCTAGGAGTCCCACTTTTAGACTTGAATTCCTTTGTGTATCTTCCCCTGTTCAAATGTGAACACCTTGTCACCAATGGTGAACTGAGAGGTTTTTTTTCTCCCAGTAGAGCTTCCAGTGGAGAACCACACCCTACCGGGTAAGAGATGCAGAAGGAAAATCTGTGGAAGGCAGACAGGGAGGGAAAAATTTCCGATCTTTTCTGAGGCTGTGAAAGGGCATCAGTGCCCAGAAGGAGCCCAGAAGCCAGAGGAAAGGGCAAGGAGGACTTACAGCCAAACACTAGTCTGTAGCTTGGGGCAAGATGTGGCTAATTGTGGATGGGGATGGGGTGAAGGAAAATATGTCCAGTGAAGGAAATTCTCTGGTACTCATGAGGCACATTCACAGTATGTTTAGTTACAGGCATGATTAGGAAAGAGTTTGGAAGCTATGGCTGTCACCACCATGGAAAGCTGGATCCAGGTGCTTCAGGGACCAGAGATTCAGACTCAGATTCTACTTGGCTTGACTTGCATTCAAGGTATGATTGATGTCGGGCGTGTTGGGAAGGCTCGCTACCCACCTGGAATGTTTTCCCCACTGCTCACTGATGCCTGACATTCCTTTTAACAGGGAGCTAAGCCTCACATTGGGCCATCCTGATAACTCAGCATTAAAGAATCCACCTGCCAATGCAGGAGACTCGGGTTCTATCTCTGGGTCAGGAAGATCCTGTGCAGGAAGAAATGGCAACCCACTCCAGTATTCTTGACTGGGAGATCCCATGGACAGAGGAGACTGGCGGGCTACAGTCCACGGGAGCACAGAGTGTTGGACACGAATTAGCCACTATACAACATAAAGCCTGGCATTACAGAACTAAAGAGCAAGTTTTAAATGACCATGAGAGGGGAAAGAGAGAAGCGATGGTGTACATGACATTGAAGGAGACAAAGGAAGTCCCGTTGGCCTTGGCCTGGGGGCAGGGGTGTTGTGATGGTGGTGTCTAGGATGGAATAATTGTACTCAAGGCCAGCCCCATGAAGAAAATCTTTTTTCCCTCACAACAGCCACAGAATCATTTCAGAATTTAAGGTTTCTGAGAATTAGAAAACAGAAGAAAACAAGACCTTTCTTTTAGACAAGTAACTAAGAATATGAGGTGGGTGGGGAGTGAGGAGGGGGCTCAAATTCTTTTAATAGGTCTCAGACTGCCCCCTTTGAAATGCAGTACTCCCCTCTGCTGGCTGCCGTGGGTATAGCTCATCAAAACCAAAGATGACGGACTTCCGTGGTAGTCCAGTGGTTAAGACTCTGTGGGGTTTTCCATCCTTGGTTGGGGGAAATTCCACATGTTGCCTGGGTGGCCAAAAAAAAAAACTGCCAGAAAGCCAAAGATGATTCCCAAATCTTTTCCCCACAACCTGGGAAAGACCGAAACATTTACTCGCCACAAGAGATGGGAGACAAAGCAAATGTGGGCTGCTTTTCCCACCACCACTGCCCCTCAGAAATCACCCCCTTAGAGTGTCTTTTGGGTTTGAATTTAAACAGGAATATCTAGCTTCTCCAGCCTAATGCTCAGCCAATTAGGTCACATTGGCATAAACGTTCAAAGAACAGAGGTTCCAAACTCCACCCACCTGATTGCAGGGCCTCAGCCACTTCCCAGGGCCTCCCTCAGAGCCTGGGCAGTGCTCTCAGCCAGTGGAGGCACACGGTCCGGGGCGGTGGGCACCAGGAAGAGCCCACTGTGCCCTTCTTGCTGGCCCCAGGCCTGCCAAGGCTCTTGGCTAAGGAGGCCCTTTGAAGGGACATTCCAGCTGCACTGCTGACGGGCCCAGGCAGCCCTCTGCTGTGCCTGCCAGTCTGCTGGTGCCAGTTTCGGCACAGACGTAGGAGGCAGGGGCCCAGCAAAGATTTGGGATTTATTCAGCTATGCTTGTATGACCACATAACTCAATTTAAACGCTCTCAGTTGCCTGGTGTTATGTTTGGGTATTAAGCTGCCTTGCTTAGGGACTTCTTTTCATCTTAGGAGGAATTTCCCACAAATCAATTCTGAAATCAAAGTGAAAACTTTCCTAGTATTTTCTCTCTATTACTTTGTTAACGTTTAACTCAGAACCTGCTTTCCTTTTTCTTCAGAGGCCTTCAGGACTTTGCATAATGAAGAGTGGGTGCATATTCATCAAATCCCTTAGGCTGAGAAATGGAGCCTAACAGAAAAGATGTTCCCAGTACAGCTGTCCAGTAATCAGTGGTATTAAGTATTAGCGTTAAACTTCACCCTAGGTGATGAAGAGTGGGAAGAAGGAAAGTGTTTATGGTTTATAGACCTTTCTCAAAACACACTGGGAATCATGAAACATGGGTCTGATTTCAGAGGCTGGCAAATGGAAGCATATCCAATTTTAAAAAAACAAATAAAATGCAAGTTATTACTTCCGACACAAACAGTGAGACTCCTAAGACCCTGAGGTGCCTTTTAGCATCTGGAGAAAGATGATGAGGTGGCAGTCATCAGAATCTGAAGATGTTCAACCACACTGATCACCTTCACCAACGCTTTAATATTACCGTGGGGAGCTTTGCGCCTCTCCGAACGCTAGCCTCAGGACCCATCTCAATTCCGATAGGATCAAGCAGGGCAGGAGATTTTGCTGAGGACCCCAGTCGAAAGATGTGTGTGTTGAGAATTGTAGCCTTGGGTGGGTAACCGACTATGGTTATGGCCACACACACTCAGAAGGGCTCCAGGCTCAAAAGGGTCCCACACTTAGGGTTAATGCTCTGTGGCCACTATCTTGACAGTTTTACCTTTAGTCACTTTAAGAATTATTCAAGAAGATAATTTTAGGAATACTTTCACCATTCTTTTTTTTTTTTTCTTTCACCATTCTTAATGATGTTATCTTTGAATTTATGTCTCATAGGTGGAGTCTGACGGGATAGTGAAGCACACACTCGGGCTTGGAGCCTCACCTGTGCACAGTCTGCTTCTCGATGCCTCCCTGCCTCCCTGTGATAGGTCCTTGGCCGTCTGTTCCCTGCCCTCTGGCTCCCTGGGCCCTGCCTGGCTTCCCCCTCTCTGCCAACACTGCTGCCTCCACCTGGGTACAGACCCAGGGAGAATTGTGGTTGAGCATGTGTCCTGCAGCTGTCCCTGCCCTGGGCTGGTGGTGTCATGGTGCATTTGACAGGTAGCAGCAGAGGTGAGCCTCTCACTCACCCCTGATCCAGGTACCGAGCATGTCCTGGCACAGAGATTCAATCCTCTGGGGCTCTCCCATTCACCCTGGATTCTGCCTGCAGCATGGCATGTCTGTCTGGTTGCTGGAGGCAGAATCCCAGAACTGGAGCCATCATGGGGCAGCCCACCCCACTCCATCCGAGTGCCTATGAGGGTCTGTTCTCATCCTACAAATAACCCTGTGCCCAAGGAAGAAGTGGAACATTATACAGAAAGTAAGAGTGATTCAGTGGGTAAGGAATCTGCCTGCAGTGCAGGAGACCCGGGTTTGATCCCTAGGTCAGGAAGATCCCCTGGGGAAGGAAATGGCAACCCACTCCAGTATTCTTGCCTGGAGAATTCCATGGACAGAGAAACCTGGAGGGTTACAATCTGTGGGGGTCACAGAGAGTTGGACACAACTTAGCAAGTAAACCACTACCACCATGAGAAGGCACGAGAGAGAGAGACCGTGGAATTCACTGAAATATCTTGACTATCTAGAACATTTCCTTGTGCATAGTAGATGCTCAAACAGTATGTGATGAATTAAAGAACACATTCAACAGATTTTTATTTATTTCAGTTGAGGTCTCATTGCATAGCGTGTGGCTCTTGAAGGTGCTTTCTCTGTCAGGCTCTGAGAGAATAAGGGAGTAACTCATTTCTATCTAATAATTAATGCAATTTGCTACTTACTCATCTGAAATTCTGGAGAGTAATAAAGACTTGCAGTCAGTGTAACCTGTGTACCTTCATGCTCCAGGCTCTGTTGGCTCAGTTATTTGGGGCCTGTTCTGGGGAGACCAGAGTCATATGTCCCCTCCTGTTGTGGCTCGTGGCACTTGGCCTGTTCCACAGTCCAGCTGGAGCACAAGGGTAGGTACAGACTAAGAAAATGTGGACACACTGAGAAAGGATGGATTTGTGCAGATGCGGATGTTTGCTCACTGGTTCCCTCCACACCAGAGCACAGTGTCCTGCAGGAGCCCCGTGGGGAGGAGTGTGTGCTGCAGAGGAGGTGGGAATTCAGGGGGACTCGGCTTTAAGGGTGGTGTTGGCAGGAAGAACATTCCAGGTGGGAAGAGCTGGCCAGTTGGGGTGACTCTCAGGACTCTTATAACACTGGATAAGACCTGATTCCTCTTTTTCCTGGGCACACTGACAACCTGACTGAGGCATCTGGCCACCAGGCTTGGGGTTCAGGCTGCACAGAGAGGAGAGGAGACCCTAGGGAACTGCAGGTGAAGGGAGCTAGACTGACATAGAGAACAAACTTGTGGTTAGCAAAGGGAAGAGGGAGGTAGGGGAGAGATAAATTAGAGGCATGCTATTAACAGACAAAAACTACTACACATCAGATAGATAAGCAATAAGGATTTTACTGTATAGCACAGGGAAGTATACCCATTATCCTGTAATAGCCTATAATGGAATATAATCTGTAAAAAAAACCAAATCCCCATGCTGTACACCTGAAACAAACACAATATTGTAAATCATTTATTTATTGTTGTTTAGTCACAAGTCGTGTCCAACTCTTTCGCGACTCCATGGACTATAACCTGCCAGGCTCTTCTGTCTGTGGAATTTTCCAGGCAAGAATACTGGAGTGGCTTGTCATTTCCTACTCCAGGGGATCTTCCCACCCCAGGGATCAAACCCGTATATCTTGCATTGGCAGGGGGATTCTTTACCACTTAGCCACTAGGGGAGCCCTAAATCAACTATACTTCAATTTTTAAAAATTGAAAAGAAAAAAAAAGAGCAAAAGCACATTACCTCTGCCTATCTCTACAGATTGTGTCAGCAGCTGACTCCCAGGAGAGTGGAGGTGGAAACTAGCTGGCATTATCAGCTTGTTCCAGAAGCGTCTTGCCTTCTAGTGCTAACTCAGGGGTGAGTGCGAGCTCTCTCGTAGTGGAAGGAGAGCTGCCAGGACATGTGCATGGCCCAGCTCCCTGTGCTCTGTAACCACGAGCAAGACCAGAGCAGTACTGTCCTCTCAGCAAACAGCTGGGAGCACACAGATTGGACAGGAGTGGAAGGGATTAGGAGTCTGGTCCCAAAGAAGGAATATTAAAGTAGGAAAATTTTCCCTTAAAAAGACAACCCTTGGCTCCCACCAAACAGGGCTTCTTTCAGGTTCTTGGCTTCCGAAGTTGGCTTCCTGGCTTAGCAGTGGCCAATAATCACTGAGAACCTAAAAGCAATTCCTCATTTGAGAGTCAATGGGTAGATTTTTTTTAATGAAAAAAGAAAATTATAGTCAAAGTCCCTCTTCTTTCTGTTTGTTAGGACCAGTTCCGTATGTTTTTCTAAGAACTTTGCAGAAGTCAATGCCTAGCTCTGAAGGGCAGACCTGGAAAGGCCTTGAAGATGGAAAAAGAAAAACAGAGGACATAGTGGCTTAAGACTTGGCACAGGCAGCTGGGAGCTGGTGAGCTGGGCTGGGAGAAAAATCATGCTGGCATTGTGATTCATGTTTAATCTTTGCTATTGCTACACATGTTATAGTATAGAGACCATGTGCAATGTGTGTCTGTGACACACACAGGTAGGTAGTGGCATAGCTAGTGGTTAAACCTAAAGTCTGATTCCAAGATGCCAAGATGAGAAGCCAAGAGTCCAGGCTGCGACCAGCAGTCCAGACAGTGAGGCTTGTGAAGGAAGACAGGAATACTGTGGGGTTGCAGAAGCGTTCTGGTTCCTTTACTCAGGAGGATTGGGGTTTCATAGACTAGTAGATTCCCTGCACATTGAGTAGTTACCTTTTGGCAAGTAAAAACATTAAAAAAAAATCCCGCCACCATCATTTCACAAAATAGTAAAGTAAATGTAATTTCAATGCAAAGAAGAAAACAGTTGCAGAATAAAGGCCACACTTTAAGTTGAATAAATCTCCATTTGTAAAAGCCTCCCTCCATTGTCCTTATTTTTCTCATCTCCCTATGCGTGTGTGCTAAGTCGCTTCAGTTGTGTCCGACTCTTTGTGACCCCATGGACTGTAGCTCACCAGGCTCCTCTGTTTATGGGATTCTCCAGGCAAGAATACTGGAGTGGGTTGCCATGCCCTCCCTCTAGAGGATCTTCCAACCCAGGGATCGAACCCACATCTCTTATGTCCCCTGCATTGGCAAGTGGATTCTTCACCATTAGCGCCAACTGGGAAGCCCACTGTGGGCTGGTGAAAAGGTTCTCATGGATGCTACAGGTCTCAGGACCCTCATCTGGGACCACTACAAGGCCTTGTTTGATCCTCATAAAGCAGGCAAAGAAGGCAGAGAAAGTCTTGCAAACCTTCAGTTTATTGATGAAGAAACCATAGTCCAGAGAAGTTAAGAAGTTTGTTTCAGGATGTACAGTTAAAATATGGCAGGTCCAGGCTGCAAACCCAGGTTTTTAGACTCCAGGTCCAGGGGTCCTTGCCTGTGTATCTCAAGACATTAACCAGATGAACTGACTGCCCAGCAGACTGACTCCTGTGTGAGGACCTGAATGTTCAGAAGGAGAAAGAGGGCATTGATAAGTACTGTTTCCATGGATAGGGCTCAGATGTAAGTGACTAGCTGAGAGGCAGTCTCTGGCCTCAGGACACCATGAGAAGCCCTTTCAGGGTAAGGAAGGAGTGTATTTTCTCTTCTATCCCCAGGCTCACCTTACCACAGGGCTGGGCACACAGGGCTGGCAGGAAATCCTTGCAGCTTAAAAGCAAGAGTATGGCTTTGAGCTTAGCAGGATTTTACTATGGAAAGTAGAGAGGAAGAAAGGAAAGGGAAAAAACATCTCAGACACAGTTTGATAGGATGCTGTTGGGAGGAGAAGAAAAGGGATGGGCTCTGGAAAAGACCTGATGAAGGTCCCCTGGGCAGTGATGGGCAGAGGGAGGCAGCAAGACAAGGCTTGTCTCCTCTAGTCTCCAGGGTAGGCAGGGTGTGTGGGTGGATGGCAGAGGCAGGAGCGATGAATGGGGTTTCCCACTATTCTTCTGATCAAGGCCATCCTACTGATTATGGCTCCAGTGCCTGGTGGCCTGACCCCTGCCTACTGCTTTAGTGTTACCACCCCCAGTCTCGATTTCTGGGCACCAAAGTTCTCTACGAGATTCCACCTCAGAACCTTTGAACATGCTGTTCCTGTTTCTGGGAATGCCCTTTTTATAAAACTAACACTTATTAAGCCTATTCATTCATTGATGACTTCCCTGGCTCCTGTCTACCAGGTGGACAGCCCAGAGCCACACTGGCCCACCTTCGAAAGCAGTGAACATCTATTTCTTTTTGGCTGCACTGGGTCTTTGTTGCTGCGTGCAGGCTTTGCAGCGAACAGAGGCTACTCTGTAGTTGTGCTCGGGCTTCTCACTGTAGTGGCTTCTCTTATTGCGGGGCACAGGCTCTAGGGTGCATGGGCTTCTCAAATGGCACATGTGCTTAGATCCCCCTCGGCATATGGAATCTTCCCGGACCAGGTATCAAACCCACGTCTCCTGCATTGGCAGGCAGATTCTTAATCACTGGACCACCAGGCAATTCCAGCAGTGAATATATAAATACATGCTATATGCACAGAGCCTAGGGGTAGCGCATCAACCAGCAGAGTGCTTGTGAGGCCCATGGGATCAGCCAGGAACACACTTCATCTTGTCTTGGGTGGGGTCAGCACCTTGAACCTTTCCTTCGTGTCTTTGTTACAGTCTGTAATTATGTATCCGATGATATAATTTCTCCACTTAATAGTCAGCACCTGAGGTCAGGGCTTTTTTCTTTTTCTTTGTGCTGACCATTGTAGCTACGGCTTAGCCCTGGAGCCAGGGGTCTGGATGGAGCCTTCAATGCATTTGCTGAATGGAATCCTTCCTGCCTTGTTTTCTTTGAGCGCTGCCTGTCTGTGCAACTGGCATTTTGCTTTCAACTCATAATTCTTGGGGGTTGAGTGGGAGGGCTTGGAGGTCAAGGTCATGTCTAGAAAACTTATCAGGCTACTGAAAGTTGTGTTTTCTTCCTAGCTCATGGTTCCCACTAGGTTTGAGGTCCTCTCATACTGGGGACAACTGAGCCTGTCACTTGCTGGTGAGCATGAAGCATGGGCTCTTGTGAGAGGTGTGTGCTGGATGGGCCTGAGTTGTCAGCTCTGAGTGGGTAGGACTAAGGAGACTTCTAACCTGTGGGGTGTGGGGTGGGTAGGAGCAGGGCCCTGGCACCTGGAGGGCCTGTCATTCCCCATTTAGCCACCAAGAGGCACTGTTGCTCCATGGGGAAGAGCCAAGCTGGCCTGCTCTGGCCCTGTAGAGCAACCAGGTTCGAGTGATGACATCAGCTGGTATTTTCTGGGCACCACTGAGGTGGTAGGCACTGAGAATGCTCGAACTCCACAGTCATGAAACAGGTATGATGAAATCTATCTTACAGAAGAGTTGAGGCATAAACAGGATCACTTTCTCAATGTCAGAATTCAAAGCCTGACTAAATCCAAAACCCAGGGCCTTCCTGCCCCTCCCCTGCCCCCTACTCCCTCAGCCATTATGCCAAATCTCATCAAGCCTGTCCACATAGCAGCCACCTACCAGGGCTGTTGCCCACAGCACAAGCTTCTTTCTTTCAGTTGACTCAGTTTAGTCAATTCTGATTATCCAGATTAATACAGGGGCCACTGACTGGGGTGTACAATTTTAAACTGGGTTATTGAAACGCTTTATTTGAATCCAGAGACCATTACTCTGTGGGTGAGTTTGGGGGCTGAGGGTAGTGAGGGGGTGCGGACAACGAATTTGCTCGTCCAGAGCCCTTCTCCTGTTCTCATTCTACAATCGTTCCTCCTCCATCCCCACCAGCCCTCACACGGCTGTCAGAAAGCTTTCCTGCAGATTTGATCAGATGCCTCGTCTCACTATCATCCTTCTGTGGCCCCTGTACCTTCCAGGAAGAAGTCTCATTGCTTTGCCAGCACCCAAAGTTCCTGAGCTGGAGCTTTCCTTAAGCGCCCCACTCACTCACAAACATGTGTCCTTAGCCCCTGAGCCCTAGCCCTTCAGCGGCGCCAACTCTCTGAGGTAAGCAGGAACAACTGGATTTCCCACCAGGTGGTTGGGGAGATGAAATGACACCTGCGAAGCTGCCAGCACAGGGCTGACTGGTTAGCAACTGATAAATATCCCTTGCCTTCCCTTTCTCAGTCCTGGGAAATGTGTAAGGAAAATACAGCCTGCAAAGGCAAATTTAGGTGTATAAGGAAAGCTCCACGTGGTGCCTTCCCTGGGTAAACATTTGCAGACACAGGCAAATGTCATCAGGGTGGTATTTTGCTCAACCTGATGCTAGGGAAGGCATTTCCTGTACTGTTTTTTCTCCTGTGCCCATGGTGCCCAGCTCCTAGGTGATTCAAACACCCTCTGGATGCTAAACTCCTTGAGGGCAGGAGTAGGGCTGTGAACCTCAGAGTATCTTTTTCGGCCTAAATAACACCAGGTCTCCACTGGTGTCTCCAAGAATGCCAGTTGGCTGATTAATTATTGACTAGGTGTGAGCAAAACTGGAGGGATGGGCAGGTTATTTCAGGGCATCATTGTCTGAAACAGAAACGGCATTGTTTTCAGAGGCTGCTGAAGCCCAGAAGACATATAGTACTTTCTTCTTCCTGTTGCAGAAGCTGGTGGTTGAAAACCACAAGGCTTCTATTTTTTTAAATTAATTTTTATTGGAGTATGGTTAATTTATAATGTGTTAGTTTCTGCTGTACAGAAAAATGAATCAGTTATATACATACATATATCCATTCTTTTTTAGATTACTTTTCCATACAGATCATCGCAGAGCATTGAGTAGAGTTCCCTGTGGTATACAGTAGGTCCTTATTAGTTATCTATTTTGTATATAGTAGTATGTATGTGAATCCCAATCTACCAATTTGTCCCACGCCCCTTCCCCACTTGGTAACCTTAAGTTTGTTTTCTACATCTGTCACTCTATTTCTGTTCTGTAGAAAAGTTCACTTGTACCATTTTTTAAAATGATTCCACATATAAGCAATATCACATGATATTTGTCTTTCTCTGAATGACTTACTTCATTCAGTATGATGATATTGTAGGGACTTCCCCAGCGGCCCAGTAGTCAAGACTCAATGCTTCCGTGGCATGGATTTGATCCCTGGTTGGGGAACTAAGATCCCACATGCCACACGGCCGAAAAAAAAACAACACTATACACACAGGACAATCTCTAGGTTCATCCATGTTGCTGCAAATGGCATCAATTAGTTCTTTTTTATGACTAATATTCCATTGTATATATGGACCAAATCTTCTTTATCCATTTATCTATTGATGGAAATTTCGATTGCTTCCATGTCTTGGCTATTGTAAATAGTGATGCAATAAACATTGGGGTGCATGTGTCATTTTGAATTATGGCTTTCTCTGGATATATGCCCAGGAATGGGATTGTGGGATCATATGGTAGATGATAGTGGCATCACTGACTCAATGAACCTGAGTTTGAGCCAGCTCCTGGAGATGGTGAAGGACAGGGAAGTCTGAGGTTGCAAAGAGTCGGATATGACTGAGCAACTTAACAATAACAACAATGGTAGCTCTATTTTCAGTTTTTTAAGGATCCTCCACACTGCTCTCCATAGTGGTTGTACCAGTTTACATTCCCACCAACAGTGTGGGAGGGTTTGCTTTTCTCCACACCCTCTCCAGCATGTATAGTTTGTAGATTTTTTGATGATGGCTATTCCGACTGGGGTGAGGAAATACTTCCTTGCAGTTTTGATTTGCGTTTCTCTAATAATTAGTGGTGTTGAGCATCTTTTCATGTGCTTTTTGGCCACCTGAAACCACTTTTTCTTAGAGCTTTAGACTAAGAAAGCCATGAGTCTGAACGATGGGTGGCTTGATTTGAGCACACTTGGCTGGTTGGGGTGCCCACGCTCAGATGAGGACATTGGCAGGACCCTCTCCTGGGGTTTTGAGCATCTGAAGGTAGCCTCAGCCCACCCTCTCCTCCTATTTCTCAGTTTAATCTTCTTATTCTGAGATTCAAAGAGATGTAATTTACCCTTAGACAAAGCCCAGGTTCCAGAAACTCTAAACAAGGTAGACTAAGGTTAGGGAACTCAGCCTCTTCCGGGAAGGGTCCTACAGGATCAGACAAAAGTGGGGATTCCTCAGCCCAGATTCACCTGACTACAGACAATCTCAGTTTCACCCTCGGCTTCCCCCCATGCACTGCCACACTAAACCTATCTGTTCTGTGTTTGCATGTCAGGTAAATTTTCTGATCAGTAAGCATTTGCCTACTCCTGTACCATGACTTAAGGCGACTTTGGTATTGGTTGGTGTATTGCTCTTAATCTCAATTCATCAAATGCCCTTTGAACATTGTAAACATGTTATATGTAGATTATTCTTGCCTTTAG
The DNA here is from genome assembly GCF_032452875.1 of Bos javanicus. Classification (NCBI taxonomy): domain Eukaryota; kingdom Metazoa; phylum Chordata; class Mammalia; order Artiodactyla; family Bovidae; genus Bos; species Bos javanicus. Next base: position 29,629,230 of record NC_083878.1, on the reverse strand, counting down.
TTGTCTCAGTAACTGTTATATGGCATTTAAACTAACTGGGCGGTCTTCAACATGGATAGACCAAGAAACTGTCATACTGAGTGAAGCAAGTCAGACAGAGAAGGAGAAATATCATATGACATCCCTCATATGTAGAATCTAAAAAGAAATGATACAAATGAACTTGCAAAACAGAGACTCACAGACTTAGAAAACGAACTTATGGTTGCTGGGGAGAGGGTTTGGGGGATAGGGATAGTTGGGGAGTTAGGGCTAGACATGTACACACTGCTGTATTTAAACGGATAACCAACAGGGACCTACTCTATAGCAAGTGAAACTCTGATCAATGTTATGTGGCAGGCTGGATGGGTGGGGAGTTTGGCGGGGAATGGATACATGGATATGCATGGCTGAATCCCTTGTTGTTCACCCAAAACTATCACAATGTTGTTAATCGGCTATACCCCAATACAAAACAAAAAGTTAAAAAAAAGTAAACTATCTGGGTGGTCTTATATACTTTTTCTTCTTTAGAACCACAGGAAAAACTGATTGCTATTATTCCCCTGAGAGATGGGGATTCTCAAGCGATCCATGCAAGGTCATCCTGCAAAGTAGTGACAGGCAGGACCTCTGGCTCTGTGTCAGCAGCCCTCCCAGGGAGAGTTCTGTCCAAGCTTTGTAGTAGCTCCCACAGGGTTATATTAATTATGTATTAATAATATACAGCACACATTAATATATGGCTGCTGCAGCTGCCAAAGATGAGGCAATTGCTGAAACTGGCACATGTGGGCAGGTGGGTGAGGCCGGGGACAGCGGAGCAGGCAGGGATCTCTAGAGAGGGAGGCTGCTGAAGGACTGAGATTTCTGAGCCCCTGAAAAGCTCCCCAGCTCCCAAATATTAATATCTTCTCCGCCACCTGAAAGTTTCTTATCAAGAAATAAAGCCTTGAAAATCCTAGTTCTGCTCCTTATTGGCTGTGTGAACTTGGGCAGCACACCTGGTCTTTCCGAGACTTTGTTTAATCATCTGTTAAATGGAGATTTAAATAACACCAATTTTATAGAGTCGTGAGGATTAAATGTTCAAATGGGCTTAGCAGCTGCCTGACTCATATCACTCAACAAATGGCTGCTGCATGTACATGTACATTACAGATGGGGGGGCAGTTGTGGGTTTTTTTTTTTTTGTTTTCCTTTTGCTTCTCTGGGTCTTTAGCAAATTAACACACACTGCTGTTATAGTAAAAAAAAAAAAAAGATGCTTTTCAATAATAAAAAATATAAATATCCAGGGACTTTCCTGGTGGTTCAGTGATTAAGACTCTGTGCTCCCATTGTAGTGGGCATGGGTTCCATTCCTGTGTGGCATAGCAAAAAAAACCCCAAAACCAAATTTATACTGGAATAAATTACCTTACCAGGTTCCTCTGTCCATGGGATTCTCCAGCAAGATAATTGGAGTGGGTTGCCATGTCCTTCTCCAAAAACTTAAGTAAATGAGGGCAGAACATTTCCAGAGAGAAATTGGTAGAATCTGCATTTATTGAACACCTACTATGTGCCCAATGGGCTTCCCAGGTGGTGCTAGTGGTAAAGAACCCCCTGCTAATGCAGGAGATATAAGAGACACGAGTTCAATCCCTGAGTCAGGAAGAGCCCCTGGAGGAGGGCATGGCAACCCATTCCAGTATTCTGGCCTGGAGAATCCCATGGATAGAGGAGCCTGGTAGGCTACAGTCCATAGGGTCGCAAAGAGTCAGACATGACAGAAGCAACTTAGCACAGTACAGCATACACCTGACACTGTGTGTATATTTTTGTTTAGTTTAAATCATGATCATGGCAACCCTATCAGCCAAGTGTCATTGTATCAGTTAAGTGTCATAATCCCCATTTTATAGAGTAGGAAGCTGAAGCTTACGTGAGTTTTGTAACTGCCCTAAGTAAAGAACCTGCCTGCCAACACAGGAGATATAAAAGACGCAGTTTCAATCCCAGGGTTGGGAAGATCCCCTGGAGAAGGGAATGGCTACCCACTCCAGTATTCTTTCCTGGAGAATCCCATGGAGAGAGGAGGCTGGCAGGAGTCCATGGGGTTGCAAAGAGTTGGATGTGACTGAAGCGACGGAGCATGCACGCATGCAAGTGCACACAATTCATTGGGAATCTAATCCAGATCTCTCTGATTGCAAAGTCTACAGTCTTCCCAACAACTTTTCACATTAACTGAAAGGGTAGACTGGGAATGAAAGGAGGGTGGGGTGACTGAGGGAAGGAACATGGCAAGCAGGGAGCCAGGAACACTGGCCATGGACAAAAGTTCAGTAGACACAAAGGATGGGAGGAGAAAGCAGAGAGGGGCTGGAAGTATCTCAGAGCCCAGTTGCCCGGTTTCACAAATGTTCATAAATGCTCTGCCCCATTTCAGGAAGGTTAATGTCTGCAGCTGTGATGATTATGTTTAATTTTTTATTTAACAACCTCTCTTTGCAAAGCTGTGAATGCAGGCAAGGATGCCTGTGTTGCTAGCTTTACAAACCAGTTCTCAGTCGCAGTGGATTGCTGGGAGTGCGCAGGCTGGCGGTGTGCTGTGTGATCAGCCCAGCCTTGCTCACAGGTCGTTTTTATTTATTCATGCAGGATCTTAATTCTCCGACCAGGGATTAATCCTGCACCCCATGCTGTGGAAGCTTGGAGTCTTGGATCGCCAGAGAAGTCCACTCAGTCATTTGAAGGTGCGTGAGTTTCTGCAGCAGCCTCCTCTCTCTCCTCCACCCTTTCCCATGGGCAATCCCTTCATTTCAGCTCAAATGAAGGTCCAGGCTCAGTGTTTTCTTGTCAATTCAATTTCATTTAAAGTAAGTTCCTTTAGGTTTCCGGTGGCTCTGTGGTAAAGAATCTGCCTGCCAATGCAGGGGACCCGGGTTCCAAGATCCCTGGTCCATGAAGATCCCACATCCCACGGGACTACTGAGCCCATGCACCACAACTAGTGAGCCAACGCTTTGGAGCCCATGCTTGCAACAGGAAAAACTACAGCAATGAGAAGCCTGCACACCACAACAGAGGGTAGCCCCAGCTCGTTGCAACTAGAGAAAGCCTGCACTCTGCAATGAAGACCCAGTGCAGCCATAAATCAGTAAATACAATAGTGATTTCAACAAAAAAAAAAGCAAAAATTAAGGCCTTAAAAAAAAATAAAGTTCTTTCCAGGTTAGGTTTAATTGTTCAAGTTGTTCTTTACTTAACAGTGTGCAGCTGAGGGGCTACTAACATCCAGGATTTATCTGGATTTGTACAAAGGCATGGCATGGACCAGCAGCATCTGTGGTCACTTCACAAGTTTATAGATTTCCTCAAAACTGGCAACTGACCCATTGGTTACAGGTATTAAATGGAACAAGTTGTTCATGTTTCTGCCATCCTCTAGAGAGGTCAAATGACCGGACCAGGGTCATATGTGCACCAAGAGAGGACTAATGCCCTGACCTTCTGATTCCCAAACCTATGACGTCTTTCCTGAACCACTTCCTAATATCTTCTCACTTTTCTCTACGTAACGACACAGAAGAGTTGGAAGAAGAGGGTGATCCCTGTCGGTAGGAGGCTCCCAAACCTATGCCTGTTGATGCTGAAGTCTATCAGGCCTAAGGGCAGAAACTAAAGGGTTAATTCTGCAAACACAGGGAAGCTGCTGGAGTCTAGGCCCAAGAATCAGGAAGGGGGCTTCAGAGAGGGCAGATGTTAGCACATCTGGTGGGAGCATATATCCCCTGACCCTGAGATCTCAACCCTGACTGGACACTGAAATCACCTGGGAACTTTAAAAATGCTGATGCCCAGGCCCCTGTTGCAGGGAGTGGTCTTAGTTGGGGTGGTTGGATATATTTTAAGAGTTCTTCAGATGATCCTAGTATGCAGCCAGGATTGAGAATCATACACTAGCCAGTGAACTCCTGGAACAGAGATACCCTGGCCTTTTCATCTCTCATCCCTGACACAGCAGCACTTGGCATAGAAACGCTACCCACAAGTGTACAGAATTGGAAAGATCTAAGACTGGTAATACCGGATGATGGACAGCTAGGTGACAGACGATTGTAAAAAATTGGGCTGAAGAAGATGTAGTGAAAAGGAGGCAGGCTCATTCTTAACCTGAAAAATAAAGATATATGTAAGTGAGAAGGACCGGAAGTTTAAGCATTAAAGGGTTAATATTGGTTATGTTGAGTGGCTAAGTTATGGGGGAGGGTGTGTTTGCAGCAGAATGCCTGTGTGAATTCATGTCAGTCACATGTCATTCAGTCTCTCTGTGTCACTGTGCCTCAGTCTTCTCATCTCTAAAATGGACAATAATTGGGCAAAACTACATCATAGTTTATCAAAGAAAAACTGAGACACAAGCTTTAGAAAAGGAAAGGAAAAATTTACTTGTAAAGACTGCAAGAGTCTTTGTTATGTAATTTGCCACAGCAACTAGAAAAATAGTATAGCTACCACATTTACATTAGTCTGCTCATTATTTTTTAAAAAAAAACCTTCTCATGCAGTGATCATATTCACAAAGGTCATGGTGTCTTCAGACATTAAATAATTGCTTTTGTTAAGGAGTCCAGGTTCACAAGAAATAATCAAGATTTTATTCTTTGGGTATCACACAACCAGTCAGGGTTTTTTGTTTTGTTTTTAAGTTCTTTATTTATTCATTTGGTTGTATTAAGGTTAGTTGTTAGGTCTTAGTTGCAGCACAAGATCTGCACTGTGGGATCTTTCGTTGTGGTGTGTGGTCTTAGTTGCTCCAAGGCATGTGGGATGTTAGTTCCCTGGCCAGGGACTGAACTCACATCCCCTGCATTGCAAGGTGGGTTCGTAACCACTGGACCACCAGGGAAGTCTCAACCAGTCAGGGGTGAATCTGTTGTTATTTTGGTTTATTTCAGGGTACAAAATGTTCTGTGTTTTGTTTTGTTTTGCTTTGCCTGACTGTGGTATAGGCCATATTTCCTGACTTTGGAAGCACAGTGATTTTTTTGCTTTTACATGTTGTGGGCTTCAGTAAGTTGATACATGTAAAGGCACTTATAACAATGCCTGGCACTATTAAATTTTCTTTGTGTTAGCTATAGTGTCTTTCTTTTTATGTGTTTATTCTAAACTTTCTGCAGTGAGCAAGCATAGCAATTTCCCCCTAATTCAAATGCTCACTTACATTAAACATCAGAGAGGCCAGTTAAAATAGAAGAGCCACAAGAGCCTGAACCCAGGCCCCAAGGTTTCTCTGGGCCCCAGATTAAAGGCTGCAGCTTAATCTCACCTCCTTCCTGGCCCTGCAACTCTTGTTTCATCCTTCTAACTGAGAACTGGATCCCAGCATCTGTTATTTCCTCTCTTTTTAATGAGAAAATTTTGTTTTAGAGAATGTTCATGAGTATGGCTGGGAGCGGAGCAAAGATGACCAAGGTCTCATTGGGTCCTAAGAGGAAAGGGCAAGAAAGAAACAGAGGAGGAGCAGCTGTGTCAAAGGACACAGGTCAGGCATCAGGGAGGGAGCTGTGAGCAGGAGGGGATTGGGGGTGGTAGCTGGAGCCTCCTACCCAGGGACTAAGAAGCAGTAATGTCCACCCAAGAGGCAGCTCAGTCATGGGATTCTGATGTGACCAGTGCATGCAAAAGCCAAGAGGATAGGGACTTGTCTGGAACCTGGCATGGGGCTGGAGGTCAAATATCCAGGCCTTTCCTGGAAGTTCATTTATTCGTTCCTTCATCAATCATTCATCCATCCTTCATCAATCGTTCATTGACTCCAAAAATGTTCATTGAGGATCTACTGTGTCCCAACCCAGGCCCTGAGGCTTTAGTGGGAAACAGATCAGTCAGATGGAAATCTCTGCCCTTAAGGAGCTTGTGTTCTAGTTGGGGGAGAGAGATGACAAGTCAAATAAATAGATGTGTCTTCGGTAGGTTAGATAGAGATGAGTAGAAAAACAAAGCAGAGGAGGAGGGCAGGAAACGGAGGGGGGCAGCCGAATTAGCCCCCATGGAAGGCCTCGCTGATTAGTGACATTTGAGTAAGCACCCACAGTGGGGTGGGGAGGGGGGAACTAGGATAGGGGAGCGAGTTATGTGTCAGGGGAAATGTGTCTCCTAGAGAAGTGGGGCCTCTGCGGGCAAGACTGGGGAGGTCTGGGCAAGACTGCGGAGGTCTGAATGCAGGATTAAGGCTGTATGAGGAACAGCCCCTGGGTGGGGTTTTTATTTGCAAAGGGAAATACAAGGTGTGCCCTTCATGTGTTTAAACATGGAAACTGAGGATCATAATAAACGATATTCAGTAAATACAAGGCATATCATTTCAAAATCACTATCATACTTCACCTTTCTAAAGAAGTGTTTATCTAAATTTATAGCTCATAGTGTAGAGCCAAACCTTAGCAATCGTTGTGTTTTAGTGCTTTCCAAACGAGCCACTAGGTAAAAACCTACCGGGAAGCTTGGTTTAAAGGCACAGATTCCAGCTTCTGCCCACATCTAGTCCAGGGAAGGGGGCTGGGAAACTGCATGAGTCCCAGGTGATTCTGTAACAGGCAAACTTGACAGGTACCAGCAGGTCAATCCATGTTTCACAAATGAGGAAATCGAGGCCTAGAGAGAGGGGACGGACGTCCTGCTTGATGTAGAACTGGTCAATCAGGTGGACCTGGAAACAACACTGACATTCTCCAACCCCTCCAGGCTGAAGAATGCTTTTTTACAGCACAAAGATTGCTCATGATATTTAAACTCGGGGTACTGTGAAGACACAGCTTCCCAGGTGGCACGGTTGTAAAGAATCCGCCTGTCAGTTTTCAGGTTCGGGTTCAGAACGAGATTCAGGTTTGACTCCTGGGTCAGGAAGATCCCTTGGAGTAAGAAATGGCTAACCACTCCAGTATTCTTGCCTGGAAAATTCCACGGACAGAGGAGCCTAGTGGGCTACAGTCCATGGGGCTGCAAAGAGTCGGACACGACCGAGTGACTGAGCATGCACAAGACACAAAAGAGAAAAGCAGCCCCCGCGCACATACCTGCAAGGGGCACCAGATGCACCTGGGCTGAATCAGCTACAGCTGACCCCCAGACTCAGCACCGAACAGCCACGTCTGCAGGGAAGACAGGTCGGGTGACTCCATTTAAGGGGGCAATAAAATGATGTGTAATAATTTCACTTGATAAGAAAAGCTTTTTCCTTTAACGAACAAAATGGAAAACGCCTCAAACCTTTGCTCTTCTTTTATGGCTGTTACCTGAAAAAGGGGGAAATAAAAGATAGAACGTGGCAAAATGAGAGATCTACTTGCTCTCAGTCAGAATTCTTTCTTCCATGTAATTGATCTCACACGGGCTATCTGGGGTTTCAACCTTTTGATAGGCCTTTTCATAAATAACTATGTATTTGAAGTGAAAGTGGCTCAGTTGTGTCCAGCATTTTGCAACCCCATGGAATGTAGCCTGCCAGGACTACCTGGACTGCCCATGGGGGTTCTTCAGGCAAGAATACGAGTGGGTAGCTGTTTCCTTCTCCAGGGGATCTTCCCAACCCAAGAATCGAATCCGGGTCTCCAGCATTGCCGGCGGATTCTTTACCATCTGAGCCACCAGGGAAGCCCATGTGTTTGAAGGGTGTAGATAGACGTCCATAGCTCTTTCTCTCATGCTGCCTGATGGTCTTCATGAGACTGGGCTGAGAGGCCTGAGAAGAATGGTGTGACCTGTGGCAAGTCACAGGACTCCCTGGTCTCCTGGTTGTGGGGAGGGGGGCTTGCTGCATGTCTTTCCCGAGGCCCCTTGTAGCTGTGGCACCTCTGACTTCCAGCCCTGTCTGACCAGAAGCAGTTTCTGGGTTTGTGTGTATGAGTGTACTGTGTGTGTGATGCACACCCTACCACACACGTGGGAACTCAGACCCCGCACCCCAGTTATGAGGCTACCACCACTCAGGCAGAACGGTCTCTTGGAGAAAGAAGTTTCTATTTCCAAGCTGTGCAGGCCTGTGAGGAGACACACAATTGCTTTTGTTGTTTGTTCTTCCCCTGTGGGGACAAAAGCCCTTTCAGTTGCTGTGGAATGTACAAAAAGTTCTTCGCTGAAGGGCTGGGCCTGGAAACCTGCAAACTGGGCTCAGAGCAGGCTGCTTCCACCTGAAGCCCCCAGGGCCCTGGGGCTGCCTGCTAAGTGTATCTGCATGGAGGGGAGGGAAAAGAGGGTCCCTCATTCCTGCTCCCGCATCACCCATCCAAAGCATGGCCTAGGTGCCGGGGGCTGTCGAGGGAGGTGTGGTACCAGGCCTGGAGCTTTGCTTGCTCTCTCAACCCTCCCAACAGCAGTGAGACTGCACTGTGTTACCCCCATTTTGCAGCTGGGGTGACCAGTCTTCAGAAGGGGACCCAGCGGGACAGTGCTGAGACAGAGCAGCTAGCGCACTGAAAGGGGGTGTGGGGGGGAAGCAAGGAACTCTCAGAGTTCAAGGGTAGGGCCACAGGGCCTCCGCGCGCGCGTGTGGACACTTTGATCTCCAGTTAAGTAAAAATACAAGTGACCTTTCGGGGGAGGAAAAAGAACCTGCCACCACAAAACCTAATAGAGGCCTTTCTCGTTGCTATTTACATCTTTGAGTGGAACCACTGTCGCAAAGCGAGAGACTCGCCACAAAGAAACGTGCTTCCAAAATACTGTGGGGCCCTGCTATTTTCGGAGGGCAGTTTCCCAAGGCTGCTATTGTCTGTGTTTTTCAAAACAGGACTGGGGCAACGCCTAGGGTGCAGAAACCAGACACCCATGAACTTTGCTCTAGTTTCAAAATGTAAATGAGTAAGTGCCAGCAGGATGTGCCCAGAAAGAGGACTAAGCAATCAGTGTGCTCTCCCCGCCCCCCACCGCCGGGGGTAGGGGGATGGGAGGATGGGGGGTGGGGGGATGAGAGGATGGCGGGTGGGGGCATGGGACGGGGAGGATGATACCCAGGGCTGTGAACTGAACCGTATTGGCGCGTGTTTCAAAGCACTGTGCAGTTGGTCTGTCATTGCCCGGGTCTCAGCGGGGACTGCACAATCTTGCAATCTTCCAAGCAAGAGAGGAAGAAAGGAGAGAAGTGTGGGGATGAGCCCAGCTTTTCAACGCGATCTGTTTACACAAGACTCTTATCAAAGAGTAATCCTAAACGTTGGGCTTTCTTACTATCTCAGCTTCCCAGGGACTGGGTATGTGACTTTGGGGTTTCAAGAGGGAGCATTAAATTGCCTCTTAGAGATCAGAGCCCCAAATAAGCAGATAAGGTTGATAAAAATGGGGGGAAATTCCCTTGTGTCCCATGGGGATGGTCTTTGCTCCCCATTATCCAGTATTTTCTGCACAATGCTGCCCAGACTGAGAAGAAAGCTAACGTCATGGAGCAGCCTTTGCAGGCACAGCCCAGGGCTGTAGCGGCAGAGGAGGGGATGGGAGATGGAGGAATGGACTTCCAGGCTGTGCATGGAACTTCCAGTCCTTTGGTGGCCTAGTAGGTGCAGGGCATTAATTTTAAAATCTCTATTAAATTGCTATTCTGTGTCTAATACTTTATCAGATGCTCTGGAAAAACCCCAAGTAGTTGATGTACAATTAAATGCATATTTAATGTCTACCAAGTTCACAGCATCATGTCAGGGAAGGAACAACCACAGCTGGAGAGGTGGACAAACCCGTGGGTTGGCTGGGAAGTGGTTAGGCTCTGCATTCAAACTGCCTGGCTTTGCAGCCACACTTGGCTGTGTGACTGGGTAAGGTCTCTTATTTGCCTCTGTTTTCTCAGCTATAAAGTTGCAATTATTTCCCAGGATTGTTGTGAGGATTCAAAGTGAAATTCTTAGCACAGTCCCTGAAATAGACTAATGCTCAATAGACTTTAAACACTATTTATTATTATTATTACCCAAGACTCTGACCCTAACTCTTCACGTATTTACAGTCTTAAATGAAAAGTAATAAGGCATGTCCTAAAATAGAACCATTGACCTGGTTATTGCTGATAAGTGTGCTGTAGATATCTGAGGACAAAGACCTTTCAAGCAGGAATCATTAAAGAAGGCTTCAGGGAAGAAATGGAGAACAGGGCCTTCAGAATTGGGTGGGAATTGAGCAGTTAAGAACATTCTAGCTAGGGAAATATGGCATACATCGGGTTGTGGAGGCAGGAAGATGCCTGGCATGCTTGTGGGGTGCCAAGTTGCTAAGGTCCCACAGGGAAGTCGTGAGAAATAAAGCTGGAGAGTAGGTAAGTCCGTGCCAGATGGCAGTCTACAGAGTTTAGACTTGATTGTGCTTGCAGTAAGAAGCCCTGGGGAGGACTCTGAGAAGCAAGTGGGTTCTTCTCCTGTTTTTCCTGAAGGTGATATGGGCTCACATCTTGAGATGATGCTGAACCGAATCATCACCAGATCAGCAGAGATTCTCGTCAGCTTCTGTTTCTTGCCCACCGCTGTGGAGGGCAGGGCCTCTCTAGGGTGCAGAAAAGATCTTTCTTCATTTCTCCCACCCTTGGAGCATTCAGGACCAGTTGGGAAATGACCTGGGAATGGGCATATAGTCAGGGAGATCGATGCAGGTCACCAATTGGCGCTAAACTTGATCTGGAACTACGCTATCCTATATGGCAGCCACTGGCCACTTGCAGCTCCTGAGCATTTGAAATGTGACTGCTACAAACTAAGAGGTGTTCTCAGGGTAAAATACACCTCAGATGTCAAAGACCTAACACAGGGAAAGAATATAAAAAAGCTCATTATAATATTTTTAATATTGTTCCATGCTGATGCAATAATATTTTGGATATAGTGGGTTAAGTAAAGTGTTATTCAAGTTCATTTCACTTGTTCCCTTCTACTTTTTTATGTGACATCTGTAAAATTTTAAATAGTACATGCAGCTTGCATTATATTTCTTTTGGTCAGTTTAGAGGGATAAGGGCCAGGTGATCTATGACCTGGATAATGACTAGGGCTGTAGCTATACACCTCATATTAGCCTGGGTGGGGTGCCTGGCTTCTAAAGGTGCTAGGCTCAGATTTGAACAAAATCAGCATTATGCTCCAGAGAAGGCAATGGCACCCCACTCCAGTACTCTTGCCTGGAAAATCCCATGGACGGAAGAGCTGCAGTCCATGGGGTTGCTGAGGGTCGGACACGACTGAGCGACTTCACTTTCACTTTTCACTTTCATGCATTGGAGAAGGAAATGGCAACCCACTCCAGTGTTCTTGCCTGGAGAATCCCAGGGACGGGGAGCCTGGTGGGCTGCCGTCTATGGGGTCGCACAAAGTCAGACACGACTGAAGTGACTTAGCAGCAGCAATATGCTCAGGATAAGAAGTTAAAGAAGGAAGAGGTATATTCATTTTTGTGTATCAGTTCTCCAAGTTTCTCCAAAAGTTGGCTCCAAAATTGTTTTTCTGTTGAGGCTGGCAGGACTCAGTGTTGTGAGGGCCACTTTGGAAAAGTCTTTACCCATGAGAATAAAGGGAGAAACCTCTATGATATTCATTTCTATTTTATTTATTTGGCTGTGCTGGGTCTTAGTCGCCCCATGTGGGATCTTTATTTGTGGCATGAAAACTTAGTTGCAGTATGTGGTATCTAGTTCCCTGACCAGGGATCGAACCTGGGTCCCCTGCATTGGGAGTTTTGAGTCTTAGCCACTACCCCACCAGGGAAGTCCCTGGGTTATTGTTTCTTGGACTTTCTGTTGGTAGTTCCTTGGGTGGGCCTGCCTGTGAATGCTTCCACTGATCAGTATTCAGGAGCCCATGGAGAGGCTGCATCAAGGGGGCTCTGAAAGATGAATTGTATGTAGAAAATGTGTCAAGTTATTTAAAAGGATCATCTTAAGGTTTTGTCATAATGGATAATTTTTAAAAAATTGCCTCTTATGCTTTTCAGGATTTTCTACAGTCAATAAACAACTACAAGAAACTTTTTTTTTTTTTTTCCCCCAAGAGCAGAAAGGGAGCAGTGGTGGGTTCTCAACCACCACTAGGTAGGGAAGTGGGACAAGAAGCTGCAAGTTCCCAGCCTTAACGTAAAGCAAGTATCAGTGGAGACAGGTTTTCTGTGACAGAGAGGCACACCATCCTCCTATGTGGACAGGCCTGATGTTGAATATCAATGTCATATGAGAATTCAGGGGTTCATGAGACACAGGATTTGAATTGGGTTCAAATTCTCACTGTATGGGTTACCATCTGGTATCCTTGTTGGTCATCTATCATCTCCAAGCTTCAGCTTCCTCACACTGGGCTGCTAACCCCTTTACAGACAGCGGTGGTGGTGGTGGTTTAGTCACTACGTCGTGTCCGACTCTTGCAACCCCATGGACCGAAGCCTGCCACGTTCCTCTGTCCGTGGGATTCTTCAGGCAAGAATACTGGAGTGGGTTGCCATTTCCCTCTCCAGACAGGAAATACATGCAAACCTTGGAGATACTATGAGTTTGGTTCCAGGTCACCACAATAAACTGAATATCTTGATTAAGTGAGTCACCTGACTTTTTTTTTGGTTTCTCAGCGCATGTAAGAGTTATGTATACATTGTACTATAGTACTATATATTAAACATGCAACAGCACTATGTCTAGAAAAGCAACATACATATCTTAATTTAAAAATACTTAGGGGTGTGGGATTAAGAGGTACAAACTGCTATATATAAAATAAGCAACAAGGATATATAGTACAGCACAGGGAAATATAGCCATTATTTTATAACTTTAAATGGAGTATAATCTATAAAACTATTGAATCCCTATGCTATACACTTGAAACTAATATAATATTGCAAATCAACTGTATGTGAATTAAAAAAATATACCTAATTGGTAAAAAAAGGCTGACCACCTTGCCAGCGGGGTGTGGTGGGGGAGGTAAGGAAATGGAGTTTGGGATTAGCAGATATAAACTATCGTATACAGAATGGATAAACAGCACTGTCTTACTGTATAGCACTGGAAACTATATTCAATATCCTGTGATAAACCATAACAGAAAGGAATATGAAAAAGATATATATATATATAACTGAATCACTTTGCAGGGCACCAGAAGGTAACAGAATATTGTAAAACAACTATCAGATCAGATCAGTCGCTCAGTCGTGTCCGACTCTTTGCAACCCCATTAACCGCAGCATGCCAGGCCTCCCTGTCCATCACCAAGTCCCGGAGTTCACTCAGACTCACGTCCATCAAGTCAGTGATGCCATACAGCCATCTCATCCTCTGTCGTCCCTTTCTCCTCTTGCCCTCAATCCCTCCCAGCATCAGAGTCTTTTCCAATGAGTCAACTCTTCGCATCAGGTGGCCAAAGTACTGGAGTTTCAGCTTTAGCATCATTCCTTCCAAAGAAATCCCAGGGCTGATCTCCTTCAGAATGGACTGGTTGGATCTCCTTGCAATCCAAGGGACTCTCAAGAGTCTTCTCCAACACCACAGTTCAAAAGCATCAATTCTTCGGTGCTCAGCCTTCTTTGCAGTCCAACTTTCACATCCATACATGACCACTAGAAAAACCATAGCCTTGACTAGATGGACCTTTGTTGGCAAAGTAATGTCTCTGCTTTTGAATATGCTATCTAGATTGGTCATAACTTTCCTTCCAAGGAGTAAGCGTCTTTTAATTTCATGGCTGCAGTCACCATCTGCAGTGATTTTGGAGCCCAGAAAAATAAAGTCTGACACTGTTTCCACTGTTTCCCCATCTATTTCCCATGAAGTGATGGGACCGGATGCCATGATCTTCGTTTTCTGAATGTTGAGCTCTAAGTCAACTTTTTCACTCTCTACTTTCACTTTCATCAAGAGGCTTTTGAGTTCCTCTTCACTTTCTGCCATAAGGGTGGTGTCATCTGCATATCTGAGGTTATTGATATTTCTCCCGGCAATCTTGATACCAGTTTGTGTTTCTTCCAGTCCAGCGTTTCTCATGATGTACTCTGCATATAAGTTAAATAAACAGGGTGACAATATACAGCCTTGACATACTCCTTTTCCTATTTGAAACCAGTCTGTTGTTCCATGTCCAGTTCTAACTGTTGCTTCCTGACCTGCATACAGATTTCTCAAGAGGCAGATCAGGTGGTCTGGTATTCCCATCTCTTTCACAGTTTTCCACAGTTTATTGTGATCCACACAGTCAAAGGCTTTGGCATAGTCAATAAAGCAGAAATAGATGTTTTTCTGGAACTCTCTTGCTTTTCCCATGATCCAGCGCATGTTGGCAATTTGATCTCTGGTTCCTCTGGCTTTTCTAAAACCAGCTTGAACATCAGGAAGTTCACGGTTCACATATTGCTGAAGCCTGGCTTGGAGAATTTTGAGCATTACTTTACTAGCGTGTGAGATGAGTGCAATTGTGCGGTAGTTTGAGCATTCTTTGGCATTGCCTTTCTTTGGGATTGGAATGAAAACGGACCTTTTCCAGTCCTGTGGCCACTGCTGAGTTTTCCAAATTTCCTGGCATATTGAGTGCAGCACTTTCACAGCATCATCTTTCAGGATTTGGAATAGCTCAACTGGAATTTATACTTCAATAAAATAAATTTTAGAAAAGAATAACACTTCATGCCCAAGATGGGAAAAATACTAAGCATCATTTGAGCCTTCAGTGAGTCATAATCTTTTTGCACCAGTAACATCAATGGAGAAGGCAATGGCACCCCACTCCAGTACTCTTGCCTGGAGAATCCCATGGATGGAGGAGCCTGGTGGACTGCAGTCCATGGGGTTGCGAAGGGTCGGACACGACTGAGCGACTTCACTTTCACTTTTCACTTTCATGCACTGGAGAAGGAAATGGCAACCCACTCCAGTGTTTTTGCCTGGAGAATCCCAGGGATGGCGAAGCCTGGTGGGCTGCTGTCTGTGGGGTCGCACAGAGTCGGACACGACTGAAGCGACGCAGCAGCAGCAGCAGCAGTAACATCAAAACTCACTGATCACAGATCACCGTAACAAATATAATCATAATGAGAAAGTTTGAAAGATTTCGAGAACTACCAAAATGTGATACAGAGACATGAAGTGAGCAAATGCTGCTGGAAAAAAGGCATTGATTGACTTGCTCAACTCAGGGTTGCCACAAACCTTTAATGTGTAAAAAATGCATTATCTGTGAAGCTCCACGAAGTGAGATGGGGACGACAGAGGATGAGATGGCTGTATGGCATCACTGACTCGATGGACGTGAGTCTGAGTGAACTCCGGGAGTTGGTGATGGACAGGGAGGCCTGGCGTGCTGCGATTCATGGGGTCGCAAAGAGTCGGACACGACTGAGTGACTGATCTGATCTGATCATTATAATGAAGATTTTATTTCTGAAATATTCATTCTAACAGTACTAGAATGAAGTTATAAAATTTTTCCTGGCCTCCACCACGGGTGTTTTACAAGCTTTTCTTTCCAGACAAAACCAGGAGGGAAGAGGTTCCAGACAAAACAGCAGAAAGGCTGTGGGGAGACAGAGAGCTCAGCTCCCCAAGGCCACTCAGCTGCACTTGAGCTCTGTCCCTATACTGCCCGTGACATTCCATTCCAATGTCAGCGTCCCTGAGGAAAGTTTGTGTTCTAGAAACTCTAGTTTGGAAGAGCCAGAATAATGATAAACATTTTTACAGCGTTCTCCTATCAACAACCTGCTTGTCACAGAGGGCAAGAAAACAATACACCCTCCTCTAAGCACCCCAGCTGGCGTTAATCGGGGGCTCTAGTTGGCTTGATGCCAGATCCAATTGGATGGCATTTCCCTGTGAACAGTTTTTCACTGTCCGACTCCGGGACAAGCACAGTGTGTGGTTTTATTGCTAAAGGGCTCAGTATTCAGAAGGAAATGGAACACTTTCCCATTATTCTTCATGTTAGTTTTTTCCATTTTTTATTGTGGTAAAATACACATAGTATACAATTGGCCATCTTCACCATGTCTTTAAAATTGAAGTATCGTTGATTTACAATATTTTGTTTGTCTCAGTTATACAGTTAAGTGATTTGGTTATATATATATGTATTTCAGATTATTTTCCATTATAGGAACTTGATATTGAATATAGTTCCCTCCAGCCTGGTAGGCAGGGAGAAGGGAGGAGGAGGGAGAGAATGAGGGGTAAAGATTTTAAAAAGTACATAGAGTTCCCTGTGCTATACATTAAATCCTTGTAGTGTACCATCTTCACCATTTCTAGGCCTACAGTTAAGTGGTATTAAATTTATTCATGTGGTTTTGCAACCATCACCACTATCCATCACCATAACTCTTTCATCTTACAGAACCGAAACTCTATGCTCATTAAAAAATAACTTTCCACTCCCCACTCTCCCCAGAGCCTGGCAACCATCATTCTACTTTCTGTCTCTATGATTTTGACTACACTAAGTACCTCATGTAAGTGGAATCATTCAGTATTTGTCTTTTTGTGACTGGCTTATTTCCCTTAGCATAATGTCTTCAAGGTTCTTCCAGGTTATTGCATAATGCAGAATTTTCTTCCTTTTTAAGGCTGAATAATATTTCATTGTAGGTCTATGCCATATTTTGCCCGTCTATTCATTGCTTGGTGAATACTTGGGTTGTTTCCATGATTTGTTGCTGTTCAGTCTCTCAGTCATGTCTGAATCTTTGCGACCCCATGGACTGCAGCACACCAAGCCTCCCTGTCCTTCGCCATTTCCTGGAGCTTGCTCAAACTCATGTCCGTTGAGTCAGTGATGACACCCAACCATCTCGTCCTCTGTCATCCCTTCTCCTCCTACCTTCGATCTTTCCCAGAATTAGGGTCTTTTCCAATGACCATTAAGGTCTTTTGCATGCTTTAGCTATTGTGAATAATGCTGTTATGAACACGCATGTACAAACACCGCTTCAGGACCTTGCTTTCAATTCTTTGGGTGTATACCCATTGGTGGACTTGCTGGCTTACTTGGTAGCTCTAGTTTACATTTTCTGAGGAGCCTCCATATTATTTTCCACAGTGGTCGTACCATTTTACCTTCCCACCAAGAGTGCACAAGGGTTTCAATTTCTTCATATCTTTGCCAATCCTTTATAGCCATCCTTGTTGTTTTCATTTTCCCCCTTTTTTATAGTAATCACTCCCTAATGGGTGTGATGTTTTACATTAATACTAAGTTGCTTCAGAGCTTTCCATATGTTTTTGTCTAATATCCTTGTTTTAGGTGTTTTATTTCTACTGGGATACCAGGCCACACTTACTAACCTCAAAAGTGAAAGGAACTATTCCCTGGTAGCTCAAACAGTAAAGGATCTGCCTGTAATGCGGGAGATCTAGGTTTGATCCCTGGGTTGGAAAGATCGCCTGGAGAAGGGCATGGCAACCCACTCCAATATCCTTGCCTGGAGAATTCCAAGGACAGAGGAGCCTGGCGGGCTCTTGTCCATGGGTCACAAAGAGTCGGATACCAGACCACTTTTGTTAACCTTAACTTTCTGCATTTTACCTGTCCTTGCTCCACTAGAGGCATTCTCCAGGCATGCTGAAGTAGGGACTGGTGAATAAGGACAGCTCCCACAACTGAGTCTTTGGGTCCTACAGGAGGATGGTCTCCAGGTCACTGTCATGGGGCCTTGAGGATGGGAGTCCTGGTGGTGAATGGAAGAATGTGTTGACCCTGAGAAAAATCACACATAGCTCATGCACACCGTCACAATGCCTTAACCCAGGAGTTCTCAACCTAGTGAAGGATTTGTTCCCCATGGGACTATGGTGATGTCTGAAGACATTTTTTTGTGTCATAAGTGAGTGGGGGGAGGGGGATAACTGGGGGTGAAGGTAGTACTGGCACCTAGTGGGCAGAAACCAGGGGTGCTCTAACCATCCTACAATGCACAGGAGGCTTCTGTCCTCCCTACCTTCACCTCCTCCACAGAAAGAAAAATCTAGTCCAAAATATCAGCAGTGCCAAGGCTAAGGTGACTCAGCAGTCAGAGCGTCTGTGATATGCTCCTCAACCCAATGTCCAGCTGCGGCTCCCACCACACGCTCCTGCTGCCTCGGGGGGTCCTGTCTGCGTGCCTACACTTGCCTGTCTGTTTTCCAACCTTGTGCCTTGCTGGTGTAGTTCCCCCGGCCTGGAATGCTCTCTTATGCACCCTTCTGAACCCTGTCTTCAAAACTCAAGCAGCTCCTGTGAATTTGTCCTCAGCCTCCCTAGTCACATAACCTCTCTGACTCCACTAAAGCGAGAGCAGCTATTTCTCATCTGCAATGACGGTAGGATGGCTGCCATATGATATATATAGCGTGCAAGCTATACATATTATAATATCCTCTGTATGTTGAAGGTTTTCAGTACATAGTTGTTGAAGAACTGTCCACCTACACTGTCCAAAGCTTTTCCTTACTGTTCCATTGAGAGTGTAAGAAAAATGTTCCATTCTTATAGTGTAAGAAAAATGGTTGGCTGAGGCCTGGGAATACCTTTCATGTAATAGGATTTGATTTACATGATCTAGAGATAGGAATTTTATAAATTTCTAGCTCTTTTAGATTAGATATGGACTTCCCTAGTGGTCCAGTGGTTAAAAATCGGCTGCCAGTGCAGGGACACAGGTTCAATCCCTCATTTGGGAAGATGCCCCATGCCACGGGGTAGCTGAGCCCGTGTGCCCCAGCTACTGAGCCTGTGCTCTAGTGCAGGCTGCAACTACCGAAGCTGCACATCCTAGAGCCCGAGCTCCACAACGAGAGAAACCACTGCGATGAGAAGCCTGCACACCGCAACAAAGAGCAGCCCCCTCGCTCGGAACCCAGAGAAAGCCAGTACAAAGCCACACAGACCCCCAGCACAGCCAGAAATAAACAAATAGATAAACAACTGCCAATCCTTCATGTGAAAGGTCTGTGGTGAGTCCGTGAACATATAGGAACTGGTAAACAATGTAACGCTGTTCGCCAAACTGTGTGCCAGGCAGCAGGGACCCAAGCTGACCTTGTTCTTCATTTCCCCAGTGTCAGAAGAACGGTTTTACCCATATGCAGGAGGCTGGAGGAGGGGCCCAGGCCAGACCTTGTATCTCTATGACATTCGATATTGGATTTATACTCACTTTCACTGTATTACACTGAGCTGAAAAATCTGTATGTGACAGGTGGGGAGTAAAGGCACGTGGTTTGTAAAGAAGGGGAGAAAAAATTCTTTAAAGGAAAAGTTTGGGTAATGGTGTCATAGGTGAGTGTGAATTTTAGCTCTATTAACTAAATAGAGTGTGGATTTCAGTCCCAGCTCTGAAACTTTAGGCAATCTCTTTACCTTGCTGTGCCTCAGTTTAGCTTCTCACCTGTAAAACGGGGTTATTGGGTCTAATTTGTTGTGGCTGCAGTGAAGCTTAATCATGCAAATAAGTTGGCACAGTGTGGCATATTAGTAAGCTTACAATAAATTTTTTTTCTCTGCTTCACTTTCTCTTCTCAGCCAACAATGACATATTGTAATACTTTGTATTTTTGAAGAATTTTCATACTCAAATTTTCATTTGAGTTCCAACAGTCCCTTTAAAACAGCTGAAGTAGAGATTTTAAATTCCATTTGTCAGATAAGGAGACAACTCCAAGGTTCAAGTTGCAATGAAATAATAATTTAGTTACAATTTCACAGAGGTCTTACCTGGAAACTTAGAAATGGGTTGCTTTCCTGCACCCTAGCCTTCTTTCTTGACAACTTTTCCTTTATCTTTTTTTTCTTTCCTCTTTCCTTCGTCCCTCTCTCCCTACCCCCCTTCTTTCTTTTATTCATAGGTGTGGGGGAAGGAACATTATATTCCTATACATTCTCTCCTTAGGTGATCTCTTCCATACCTTGGTCTATAATTACCATCTATACATACACGACTCTACAAAGGTCTTTAGACCTCTTCTCTGAGTTCAAAACTAGTACATACAGCTAGCTGCCTATTCATCATCAATTCTTGGAGTTCTTAAATGTGCCCCCAGTTGAACAAATGCAAATCTGATCCTGTAGTTCTCTCTGTTTATAACCCTTCAATTCTTCCCACCTCAGTAAGGAACAGGCGTCACCTTGCATCAGTCTCCTGTGGGGACCCACCTAGAATCCAGAGTTGGTATGAAAATTTTTTAAGGTGAAGACATAGGGGAGTCAACAGATGCAGAAAGACGCCTTCTTGGAGCTTCCCTTATCTGACTAAAAGCAGAAACTTCTAGAAAGTAAGGCTGACACATATTCCCTCTTCAGGGCTGCTTTTACTCCCTAAGAAGGATATCAAGAGTAAACTTACCATAATCCCCTCTCTGGAGGAGTTTTATGACCATGATGAAGTCAGTGAGACTGCTTGTGCCTGCATGAACAGCCATTATCACAAACTTTCTTTTTCTATATATACATATTTATTTATTTGGCTGTGCCAAGTCTTAGCTGTAGCATGCAGAATTTTTAGTCGCAGCACGTGGGACATAGTTCCCTGAACAGGGATGGAACCCAGGCCCCCTGCTTTGGGAGCACGGAGTCTTAGCCACTGGAGTATCAGAGAAGTCCCACAAACTTTCTTATTTTCCATTCATTCTTCTGGAAACCCATTTTTGTTTTCTAAAGAAACTCATTTGTTCTTCCCATATAGGCCTTTTCTCCCCTTCCCCTTTCCTTACTAAGTTAGGAACATGAGCTTCTAACTTTAACCATTTATTGAGCTATTTCTTCAGTAGTCTCCATTATGTGTGTGAGTGGTTTCTTTTCTCCTGCTAGTCTGTCTTTTGTTAATTTAATTCACAAGCCCCCCATGCTGAACATAAGAAGGTAGAGAAAAGGTCTTTCCTCCCTGACATCCTCTTGCTTTCTATGCTCCACAACACAGGCTCCCTTTTAGTCCCTTTCAGTTCAGTTCAGTTCAGTCGCTCAGTCGTGTCGGATTCTTTGCATCCCCATGAATCGCAGCACGCCAGGCTTCCCTGTCCATCACCAACTCCTGGAGTTCACTCAAACTCACGTCCATCGAGTTGGTGATGCCATCCAGCCATCTCATCCTCTGTCGTCCCCTTCTCCTCCTGCCCCCAATCCCTCCCAGCATCAGAGTCTTTTCCAATGAGTCAACTCTTCGCATGAGGTGGCCAAACTATTGGAGTTTCAGCTTCAACATCAGTCCTTCCAAAGAACACCCAGGACTGGTCTCTTTTAGGATAGACTGGTTGGATCTCCTTGCAGTCCAAGGGACTCTCAAGAGTCTTCTCCAACACCACAGTTCAAAAGCATCAATTCTTCGGCGCTCAGCTTTCTTCACAGTCCAACTCTCACAGCCATACATGACCACTGGAAAAACCATAGCCTTGACTAGATGGACCTTTGTTGGCAAAGTAATGTCTCTGCTTTTGAATACGCTATCTTGGTTGGTCATAACTTTCCTTCCAAGGAGTATGCGTCTTTTAATTTCACGGCTGCAATCACCATCTAGAGTGATTTTGGAGCCCCAAAAATAAAGTCTGACACTGTTTCTACTGTTTCCCCATCTATTTCCCATGACGTGATGGGACCAGATGCCATGATCTTCGTTTTCTGAATGTTGAGCTTTAAGCCAACAGTTTCACTCTCCACTTTCACCTTTATCAAGAGGCTTTTGAGTTCCTCTTCACTCTCTACCATAAGGGTGGTGTCATCTGCATATCTGAGGTTATTGATATTTCTCCCGGCAATCTTCATTCCAGCTTGTGCTTCTTTCAGCCCAGCACATCGCATGATGTACTCTGCATATAAGCTAAATAAGCAGGGTGACAACATACAGCCTTGACGTACTCCTTTTCCTATTTGGAACTAGTCTGTTGTTCCATGTCCAGTTCTAACTGTTGCTTCCTGACCTGCATACAGGTTTCTCAAGAGGCAGGTCAGGTGGTCTGGTATTCCCATCTCTTTCACAATTTTCCACAGTTTATTGTGATCCACACAGTCAAAGGCTTTGGCATAGTCAATAAAGCAGAAATAGATGTTTTTCTGGAACTCTCTTGCTTTTTCCATGATCCAGCGGATGTTGGCAATTTGATCTCTGGTTCCTCTGGCTTTTCTAAAACCAGCTTGAACATCTGGAAGTTCACGGTTCATGTATTGCTGAAGCCTGGCTTGGAGAATTTTGAGCATTACTTTACTAGCGTGTGAGATGAATGGAATTGTGTGGTAGTTTGAGCATTCTTTGGCATTGTCTTTCTTTGGGATTGGAATGAAAACTAACCTTTTCCAGTCCTGTGGCCACTTTAATCCCTTTTAATTCCTCCTTCTAAAGACCTCTGCCCATGTTCTTTCTTTTCCAGGAATGCTTTTCCCTTCTCTGTGTGTTAGTCATTCAGTCATGTCTGACATTTTGCAACCCCGTGGACTGTAGCCCACCAGGTTCCTCTGTCCATGGGATTCTCCAGGCAAGAATACTGGAATGGGTTGTAATTCCCTTTTCCAGGGGTCTTCCCAACCCAGGGATTGGACCTGGTTCTCCTGCATTGCAAGCAGATTCCTTACTGCCGGAACCACCAGGGCATCTATTAACCTCTATTCATCCTTACAATGGGATTCTCAGGTGGTTCAGTGGTAAAAATATCCTCTGGCCAATGCCCATGCCCATGAACAGAGGAGCCTGGTGGACACCAGTCCACAGACTTGCAAAGAGTCAGACACGACTGAGCAACTAACACTTTTGAAACAGGAGGGAAGTGGGCAGGGCACAACTTCTGAAAGAATAACATAGCCTAAGGATACAACATAAACCAGTTAGAATCATATGGGTCCAAGGTTGCAGACAAGTCAACTTTGACTAGATCTGATCCTCAATAAGCAAGCTAAATGACACACCCAGAGGTGCCATGACAGTTTCAAGTCATCATCAAAAGACCAAAAAGTGGGTGGTGGCTCAACTCCTGGAAATCTCCGCCCATTCCCCAAAACAGTTGGAATAATCCTCCCACAACTGTTAGCCTATAAAATCGCCCAGCCCATAATAGCTAAGTACACCACATTTCGGGACCGCTAGACTCGCCCTCTGTGATGATCCACACTCTGTGTGTGGAGTGTGTTTCTCTCTAAATAAATCCATTTCTTACCTATCACTTTGTCTCTCACTGAATTCTTTCTGCCACGAGACATCAAGAACCTGAGCTTCATTAAGTCCTGAAACCAGGTACTGTGGGTTTTGGCTGGGTTTGAGTACCAGCCACATGAGTTCAAGTCCCCATCTGAGGTAAACAGTTTCACTTTCACTTTCAATGCCTGTCAATGCAGGAGACTCGGATTCCATCCTTAGGTTGGAAAGATCCCCTGGAGAAGAAAATGGCCACCCACTCCAGTATTCTTGCCTGGAGAACCCCATGGACACTGTGGGCTACAGTCCATAGGATCACAGAGTCCAGTGTGACTGAGTAACTGAGCATGCACGCACGCATCCTCAGAGCTCAGTTCAAACAGCGCCTCCCAAAGGAAGGCTTCTCTCACCTCCCAGTTTTAGGCCATCAAAGGAAAAGTTGCTTTTCCTTTTAGCACCTGTTATAGCCACAATTAAAATCTGTATGATTATCTGATTAATGTCTTCTCCAACGTAAGCTTCTTGGTGATAAGGGTTCTATTTTTGCTCATTTTTGTATTCTAAGTTCCTAGCACAAAGTAGGCACACAGGAAAAACAAACTATTGAAGGAATGCATGAATAAATGAGGGGCTTCCCTTGTGGCTCAGTTGGTAAAGAATCTACCTGCAATGCGGGAGACATGGGTTCAATCCCTGGGTTAGGAAGATCCCCTGGAGAAGGGAAAGCCTACATACTCCAGGATTCTGGCCTGAAGAATTCCATGGACTGTATAGTCCATGGGGTCACAAAGAGTTAGACACGACTGAGAAACCTTCACTTTCATGAATTAATGATAGAGGACCACTGCCTCCAGGATACCCCTTTCAAACTCAAGACACATGGATCTCCTACATTCCAGTTCTTGAGGTCTGATCTCGTAACTGGGGCAAAGCAATTTTCAAACAGCCACTGCTAATGTGTGGGGACGTTGGTACTGTAAAGTGGCAATGATCCTGGTCATGGATTACATGACAGTTTATTTGAGAAAGGTTGACCCAGAAAACCATCCTACAACATGCAACATGCATGAGAGAACCAGATCCGAATCTAAAAATAGTTCCATCACTGGAATTGGAAACAGTGAGGATTCTGCCTCTCTCTTTGCAACTTCTACCTCTGAGGAGACCTTTACCTTTGACAGAACCCCAGGATGAGAATCCTGACCTGGTCAGACATGATGAGCTCATCTATTGCTCTCATTTTTGAAAGAGAAAATTAGGACCAGAGGGGCTTAGCGACTTGTCTCATGTAACCCAGGGAGTAGCTTGCTGAATCAGGGATCAGACCGGGACTTTCTATTTCTCCTGCACAGTATGCTTGGGTTTGACACATCCGACATTTTAGGCAGTGTCGACTTGTAAAAGATGCACAATGTAGAGTGGCAAGTTAATTTTGGCGGGGGGGGGGGGCGGGGGGTGGAATGAGGACTGCAGCCTGGGAGATAGCACTTCAGATAGCTCTGAGAAGCTGTTCCAAAGAGGTAGTGGGAGAAGGTCAACATATGTGATTTTGGTGAAGATGGAGCTCACACAATCAAGCACTTATCTTACAAAAGATTTTCAGCTAGTCATGAGGAGCTGATGTCACCATGAAGGGATTTAATGGTTTTCTAGATATGAAAGTGAAAGTCACTCATTCCTGTCTAACTCTTTGTGACCCCATGGACTTTACAGTCCATGGAATTCGCCAGGCCAGAATACTAGAGTGGGTTGCCTTTCCTTTCTTCAGGGGACTTCCCAACCTATGGATCGAACCCAGGTCTCCCGCATTGGCAGACAGATTCTTTACCAGCTGAGCCACCAGGGAATTCCCTTTCTAGATACGAGGAGATGCAAAGATTGGGATTATGAAATCAGTTCCTGAAAATATCTAATTATCTAAAGACCTGTTCCACCAGTTTCCCTGGAGCACAAAGTGCCCCAT
Organism: Bos javanicus; assembly: GCF_032452875.1. Classification (NCBI taxonomy): domain Eukaryota; kingdom Metazoa; phylum Chordata; class Mammalia; order Artiodactyla; family Bovidae; genus Bos; species Bos javanicus. The sequence goes on along the minus strand of NC_083878.1, from coordinate 29,604,200 downwards.
TCTCCACCCTGAACTCCCTTCAGGGCAGGTCAACAGCTGCAGCAGCACAGGATTCAATCCCCACAGAGGCAGATGGAAAATGCCCTTGCTACTGCTACTGCTAAGTCACTTCAGTTGTATCCGACTCTGTGTGACCCCATAGACAGCAGCCCACCAGGCTCCCCCGTCCCTGGGATTCTCCAGGCAAGAACACTGGAGTGGGTTGCCATTTCCTTCTCCAATGCAAGAAAGTGAAAAGTGAAAGGGAAGTCGCTCAGTCGTGTCCGACTCTTAGCGACCCCATGGACTGCAGCCCACCAGGCTCCTCTGTCCATGGGATTCTCCAGGCAAGAGTACTGGAGTGGGGTGCCATTGCCTTCTCCGAGTTGACAGCAGCTGGGATGCTAAAGACCCTGCAAGGTCTATGTCCTTGTAGGTCACCCAGATGGGAGGGAGGAGAGCTGAGTTTAATTCCCACTTCTTTGGTTCACTGTCAAAATGAGCAGAAGTTTGGGTAGGGGGGATCTGAGCAAAGCACCTAAGGTTCCAGAGGAAAATACCTAGGCTGGAGACTGAACTAGGGCAGTGTGGAAGACAGGAGCTTGGGTTCTGAGGTCTTGTCTTAGCTCTGCCAGCTGACAGCTTGGAGTATCACTTGGGCCATACACTCATCTCTCTGAACATTTGTTAAATGGGTTAATAATCCTGGCTTCAGCAATTGTGAGACTCAAGATAATGTACTAAAGACTTTTAGCACAATGTCTAGCATCTGGTGGCCAATACATGGAGGTAAATTGTTCATTTCTTTTCCAGTTCAAGTTCATAAATGTTTGTTGCCAGTCTGCTTTAAAGGCAAGCAGTCAGGGAGCAGGTAATTACTTGGGAGGGAAAAACTCAGCCCTCTTTCCACATGACTCTTTCCATTTGTTAATATACTTTATCAGATTGCAATCAAATCCTGCTGGCCAGCTGAGCCTCTTTCAGGGAATTTGCATATCTCCTCTCTGATCCATGAGTCACAGGTCAACATCTGGAGCCATTTTTGTTTTCTCATTCCCAAATTCTGAAGTAGTTTTCTCTGTAACCCTTAATCAGGGACAGAGTCCTGATACAGAGTGGGGCCCTGTAGGGCTCCTGGGCACAAATGCTTTCTGTGTCCCCCATTTCTTTGATTATAGGAAACAACCTTAATTTAGCCTCCATGACTTTACCTGAGTTACAACAAGCAGATTCAAGCAGTTGTTAACTAGGGAAAGGAGGAGCTGTGAGACCCAGGAGTCACTGGGACATGACTTAATGACTGAACTACAACAGTGAGACCAGGGAGGAACAAACGTCAAGAGCAGCCTTGGGGCAAGGACCTGTTTCCCCACCAGTGGATACACATAACATTTTTTATCTCTTTTGCAAACACGAAAACCCTCTCCAGGTGGGAGAAGTTAACATTAATGATGATATACTGCCCACAAGCATGTAGACCTCAGACTAGCTGAACCTGAAAGCTGATGATGCTGACTTCTACTTACCTCACCACCAACCCATCAGAAGAATGTCCATAAGGTGTTCAAGCCCTCTTTGATCAGTTACCATAAAACTTCTCATCATTAACAGATGGTATATAAGCCCCAAATTCTAACTGCTTCTTTGAATCACACTTCTTTGGGAACTCCATACGAACATGATTGAAATCCATCTTTTCTCTTGCTAATCTGTCTTGTCAGTTTAATTTCCAGATCTCCCAAACTTGAACCTAAAAGTGTAGGGGGAAGTTTTTTCTCCCTGACAGACAAGATCTGTATGCATAAACAAACAAACAAAAAAAAACACAATGTAAGAAATTGTATGTTTCCTGTTCTATTGGAGTGCTTTTTTTCCTATCAAACATGAAATTCTTTCAAAAGAATTATCTCTGGTGCTCCTGTTTTACCAGCACCTAAACATATCTGTATGTTGGGTAATCCAAGTCTGAGCATCGTTAGTAATGATTTTACAGACCAGGAAGTAAAGGCTAGGAGTTGAGGGGCTTGTAGTCAGTTGCTAGGGGCTTTACAAGTAACTCAAATGATAAAGAATCTGCCTACAATGTCAGAGACTGGGTTCAATCCCTGGATCAGGAAGGACAAGGGCACAGCAACCCACTCCAGTATTCTTGCCTGGAGAATTCCATGGACTGTAGCCCGCCAGGCTCCTCTGTCTATGGGGTCACAAAGAGTTGGAGACGACTGAACAACTAACACACACAGTCAGTTGGTAAGGAGTGGAGTCAGGATAAAGTTGAACCTGTTGAAGGAGTTGAAGCCTTCTACCTACACGTCATCAGTGAACCCTGAGGCTGTTCCCAGTTCTTCATTGTGATCGAAGGCACTGAGATAAACATCTTTGGGCATGAAGCTTCAGGCACCTGTAGCTCTGAATATTTCCACAGAAGAAGCCCTCAGAGGTGGATTTTGAACTCAAAGCCTGTGAACTCTTTTAGCATCTTTTATTAAATTATCTGGTAACATTTTCTCATTTCTTAGGAACCAGAAAACCCAGCATTTGAACTTGCTTTTCCTTGTGGTTACTGCTTCTACTTCAGAAATAAAGTTTTGTTCAGGGAAAATAATATACAACTTGGAAATAAAGCAGAGAGACGTTTGTGTGACCTTTAATATCTATGAGATTATGCCCTAATAGGCCCAGCTGAGGGTCAGCTGATTATTTGAAGAAATTGGAGGGATTGGGGGCAGGAGGAGAAGGGGATGACAGAGGATGAGATGGGTGGATGGCATCACCGACTCGATGGACATGAGTTTGGGTAAACTCCGGGAGTTGGTGATGGATAGGGAGTCCAGGGGCGGTGGGCGGGAAGAGCTTCCCCACGCCCCCACGGCCCCACGCCCCAGGCTAAGGGCTAGGGCCGGGAGGACCAACCCCACGTCCAAGGAGCCGTGGCTGCACGGGTGCAGGAGGGCCTAGAGGAGCTATCCCACGTTGAAGGTCAGGAAGGGTGGCGGAGAGGAGATACCCCTCCTCCAAGGTAAGGAGCAATGGCTGCGCTTTGCTGGAGCAGCCATGAAGAGATACCCCACGCCCAAGGTAAGAGAAACCCAAAGAAGACGGTAGGTGTTGCAAGAGGGCATCAGAGGGCAAACACTGAAACCATACTCACAGAAAACTAGTCAATCTAATCACACTAGGACCACAGCCTTGTCTAACTCAATGAAACTAAGCCATGCCTGTGGGGCAACGGGCGGGTCATGGTGGAGAGATCTGACAGAATGTGGTCCACTGGAGAAGGGAATGGCAAACCACTTCAGTATTCTTGCCTTGAGAACCCCATGAACAGTATGAAAAGGCAAAATGATAGGACACTGAAAGAGAAACTCCCCAGGTCAGTAGGTGCCCAATATGCTACTGGAGATCAGTGGAGAAATAACTCCAGAAAGAATGAAGGGATGGAGCCAAAGCAAAAAGAACACCCAGCTGTGGATGTGACTGGTAATAGAAGCAAGGTCCAATGCTGTAAAGAGCAATATTGCATAGGAACCTGGAATGTCAGGTCCATGAATCAAGGCAAATTGGAAGTGGTCAAACAAGAGATGGTAAGAGTGAATGTCGACATTCTAGGAATCAACCAACTGAAATGGACTGGAATGGGTGAATTTAACTCAGATGACCATTATATCTACTACTGCGGGCAGGAATCCCTCAGAAGAAATGGAGTGGCCATCATGGTCAACAAAAGAGTCCAAAATGCAGTACTTGGATGCAATCTCAAAAACGACAGAATGATCTCTGTTCGTTACCAAGGCAAACCATTCAATAGCACAGTAATCCAAGTCTATGCCCCAACCAGTAACGCTGAAGAAGCTGAAGTTGAATGGTTCTATGAAGACCTACAAGACCTTTTAGGACTAACACCCAAAAAAGATGTCCTTTTCATTATAGGGGACTGGAATGCAAAAGTAGGAAGTCAAGAAACACCTGGAGTAACAGGCAAATTTGGCCTTGGAATACAGAATGAAGCAGGGCAAAGACTAATAGAGTTTTGCCAAGAAAATGCACTGGTCATAACAAACACCCTCTTCCAACAACACAAGAGAAGACTCTATACATGGACATCACCAGATGGTCAACACTGAAATCAGATTGATTATATTCTTTGCAGCCAAAGATGGAGAAGCTCTATACAGTCAGCAAAAACAAGACCAGGAGCTGACTGTGGCTCAGACCATGAACTCCTTATTGCCAAAGTCAGACTTAAATTGAAGAAAGTAGAGAAAACCACTAGATCATTCAGGTATGACCTAAATCAAATCCCTTATGATTATACAGTGGAAGTGAGAAATAGATTTAAGGGCCTAGATCTGATAGATAGAGTGCCTGATGAACTATGGAATGAGGTTCGTGACGTTGTACAGGTGACAGGGATCAAGACCATTCCCATGGAAAAGAAATGCAAAAAAGCAAAATGGCTGTCTGGGGAGGCCTTACAAATAGCTGTGAAAAGAAGAGAAGTGAAAAGCAAAGGAGAAAAGGAAAGATATAAACATCTGAATGCAGAGTTCCAAAGAATAGCAAGAAGAGATAAGAAAGCCTTCTTCAGTGATCAATGCAAAGAAATAGAGGAAAACAACAGAATGGGAAAAACTAGGGATCTCTTCAAGAAAAGCAGAGATACCAAAAGAACATTTCATGCAAAGATGGGCTTGATAAAGGACAGAAATGGTATGGACCTAACAGAAGCAGAAGATAGTAAGAAGAGATGGCAAGAATACACAGAAGAACTGTACAAAAAAGATCTTTACTACCAAGATAATCACGATGGGGTGATCACTCACTTAGAGCCAGACATCCTGGAATGTGAAGTCAAGTGGGCCTTAGAAAGCATCACTACAAACAAAGCTAGTGGAGGTGATGGGATTCCAGTTGAGCTATTCCAAATCCTGAAAGATGATGCTGTGAAAGTGCTGCACTCAATATGCCAGCAAATTTGGAAAACTCATCAGTGGCCACAAGACTGGAAAAGGTCAGTTTTCATTCCAATCCCAAAGAAAGGCAATGACAAAGAATGCTCAAACTACCACACAATTGCACTCATCTCACACACTAGTAAAGTAATGCTCAAAATTCTCCAAGCCAGGCTTCAGCAATATGTGAACCATGAACTTCCAGATGTTCAAGCTGGTTTTAGAAAAGCCAGAGGAACCAGAGATCAAATTGCCAACATCTGCTGGATCATGAAAAAAGCAAGAGAGTTCCAGAAAAACATCTATTTCTGCTTTATTGACTATGCCAAAGCTTTTGACTGTGTGGATCACAATAAACTGTGGAAAATTCTTCAAGAGATGGGAATACCAGACCACCTGATCTTCCTCTTGATAAATTTGTATGCAGGTCAGGAAGCAACAATTAGAACTGGACATGGAACAACAGACTGGTTCCAAATAGGAAAAGGAGTACGTCAAGGCTGTATATTGTCACCCTGCTTATTTAACTTATAAGCAGAGTACATCATGAGAAACTCTGGACTGGAAGAAACACAAGCTGGAATCAAGATTGCCGGGAGAAATATCAATAACCTCAGATATGCAGATGACACCACCCTTATGGCAGAAAGTGAAGAGGAACTAAAAAGCCTCTTGATGAAGGTGAAAGTGGAGAGTGAAAAAGTTGGTTTAAAGCTCAACATTCAGAAAACGAAGATCATGGCATCCAGTCCCATCACTTCATGGGAAATAGATGGGGAAACAGTGGAAACAGAGTCAGACTTTATTTTTCTGGGCTCCAAAATCACTGCAGATGGCGACTGCAGCCATGAAATTAAAAGACGCTTACTCCTTGAAGGAAAGTTATGACCAACCTAGATAGCATATTCAAAAGCAGAGACATTACTTTACCAACAAAGGTCCGTCTAGTCAAGCCTATGGTTTTTCCTGTGGTCATGTATGGTTGTGAGAGTTGGACTGTGAAGAAGGCTGAGCACCGAAGAATTGATGGTTTTGAACTGTGGTGTTGGAGAAGGCTCTTGAGAGTCCCTTGGACTGCAAGGAGATCCAGCCAGTCCATTCTGAAGGAGATCAGCCCTGGGATTTCTTTGGAAGGACTGATGCTAAAGCTGAAACTCCAGTACTTTGGCCACCTCATGTGAAGAGTTGACTCATTGGAAAAGACTCTGATGCTGGGAGGGATTGGGGGCAAGAGGAGAAGGGGACGACAGAGGATGAGATGGCTGGATAGCATCACTGACTCGATGGACGTGAGTTTGAGTGAACTCCAGGAGTTGGTGATGGACAGGGAGGCCTGGCGTGCTGTGATTCATGGGGTCACAAAGAGTCGGACATGACTGAGCGACTGATCTGATCTGATCTGAGGGAGGCCTGGTGTGCTGCAGTTCATGGGGTCGCAAAGAGTCGAACACGACTGAGCAACTGAACTGAACTGAACTTTATTGGATAAACAGTTGATTGTGATTGTTATTTTAACAATTTCACAGTTTGGGGAGGTCCCGTTGCTTCCCAAAGACTCCTTAAATTAGAGAGCAGCCCCTAGATCAAAAACCCATGGAAAATATAATTTTGAGATCCTTTGTTCATCCTCAGCCTTTTGTTTCAAGGTTGCTTCAGCCAACCAGTGTACTTTTGCCAGAATATGGCAAACTTGGCTCATTTTCATGGGTCTTATGCACCAAGTCTGATGATGACGTTTATCTGTCTGTTATGGTTAAGATGTCTTTGTCTTCCAAAATTTAGGAACAGAAAATGTGGTTCTCAAAGTCATGTTTTTTTCCTTGTTAGAAACTGGTAAGACTTAGCTATTGGTTTTTAGAGGAAAATTTGAAAGGCCTGGTCTGGGCCCCAGAAGTGGGACCGGAGAAAAGGCTGGGTAGACAGGGTTGGAGGTTGAATGCCTATCTTCCAGCTTAGAGGCTGGAAGTGTTGCAGGAAAAGGGACCCCTTCCAGGGCCCAAGAGTGGCCTCTTGTCTAACACTTGGAAATAAATTGTCCCAGCAGACAAACGTGCTGACAAAGCAAAAGACTTTATTAGGAAGGGGCATCTGGGCAGAAAGCAGCAGGGTAAAGGAACCCAGGAGAACTGCTCTGCCATTGGATCGAAGACTCAGATTTTATGGTAATGAGGTTAGTTTCCGGGTTGTCTCTGGCCAATGCTTCTGATCCAGGGTCCTTCCCGGTGGTGCGCACATCTCTTAGCCAAGCTGGATTCCAGCGTGAGCGTTTCTGGGAAGTTGGCAGGACATATCATCTTCTCCCTCCTCCTTTAGGTCTCTTCGGAATTCTTCCAGGTTAGTTTTGCAAGGCTTACTATGGACTGATGTGTCCTCCCTCCTTTCTGCCCCTCCCGGATTCTCCTGGTTAGTTTTCAGTACCAGCACCGTGTTCTTTATCAGGACCTCTTATTGTAAGACGACAGGCGAGCAGTCATCATCGCGCCTGGCCAAGGCAGGCAGTTTTGGTCAACAGTTCCCTGACAGAAGCCTGGGTAAGGGTTTGTGGTACTGTAGCTGGTGCTGGAAAGTCTGTGAAAGCTTCCAAAGGTTAAGTAGAGACCTGGGCTTGCAGGCTTCTGTCAACATTTCTTTGTTTAAAGGATTCTGTTGAGATGGAACCATGAAAGATCCCCAGAGTAGATGGGGAGAAGATAAGAGCCTACAGTTTTTAGTTTTTCCAGCTCTGTACTTTCAGAGTTGGTTACCTGCAGAAGCTTATTTTTGTTTGTTTTTTCCTTAAAGGCACATGTGTCAGTATTTGTGTTTGACTCATGGCTAAAGCTGTTGCACTGACACTTGTGCCTCTTGCTTGTGCACCTGTAAATGAGAAAAACCTTTGCCTTTCCCCACAGAGGAAAGGAAATCGACCGTTTATGACTATCTGTTTGTAACTATAGCCCTGCATATCTGTGATTGACTTCATTAGGAGAAGCTGGGATAACAGATGATAGAACTCTGTCATTTGTACTCATTATAGGGGCCTTAAGAGAAGGAAAAGAAATGCAAATAGGTATGCAAAATTTTATCTGGAGCCACATTCACTAATACTTTTAATAGAGTTGAATCCTTAAACAGATAAGACTGACTTGATCATTTTGATTTAAAAACAGTTGTATGCTTCATCCTGATTTTTACCACAATGTGGAGTGTAATATAAAAGTACACCTCAGTTTAGGTAAGATTTGGGGGGTTGTTTGGTTTTGTTTTCTTTGGAAAGCCTAATTAATTTGGACTTGCTAAGTTTTTGATGCTGGCTAGTATTGGTTAGACAATTATCACCCCTGGTCAGCAGCATCAACTCAGCTCGTCTGGTTCCACTCTGTCAGTCAGGGTTCAGAGGCCATCAGGAGATGGAAACCATCCCATTTTATTATAACAGAGTTCAGAATAAATCATTATTGCTTAGTCGTAAAATGGTAACTGACAAGGCAAAGAGAGAGTTGAGAGTGGCTTGCTCTCTGAATCCAGCCAGTGCCTCTGAGGGAAGTGCAATGAAGGTGATTCTGGTGCTACCTGGAGGGAATTGCCACTGCCAGCTGGCAACACGTTGCTGGGGTGACTCCATCAGGAACAGGTAACAAACAGGAAGGCGCAAATCCCATGTCCCCGCTCCAGCCCTGCATGTTCCTGCAATTACCCACTATTAGCAGAGACGATCAGCAGCAGCTGGCAAAGAAGAAAAATGCTTGTGTAGAGCCCAGCCAGCATCACAGGTGGAGTATAAAGGCTGTGTTGGGAGCTAAGAGATAATAGCTTAATAACTGATATACCTGGCTTTTCCTAGTTTCTCATTAATGTCCTAGTAATTGAACCAGAGGTGCGATTTCTATACACTTCTCTTATTAGCAGTCATCTTCCCTTTCAAGAGTTCAGACTTTTGGTTTTCTGGCATAATATCTGCTGCTTTTTTGTGTGCAAAACAGTTTCCTGTGTATATTATAGAAGCTGGGCTTTTGGTCATCTTTTACTGTGATATTTTATAGCCTCCCTATCCAAGGCATAAGGTCTTTAAAAGGAAGTGTTGTGCAGATCAGGACCACCAGGGTAAGAAGAGCTGAATGCTTACAGACTGAATGAATGATGTGGCTTCTTAAAAGAACTTCTTCTTGGTCATCATTGCTCTCCTTCTCATGCACAACTCTGCCTCCTCTCCACATCCAACCAGTCAAGAATGGTCATCTACTTCATCTCTAGGCTGGGGCAGGGCAATCATTTGCTTTAAATGACTGGGTTAAAAATATCTGCTATCAATAAGCTCGGAAACAAGAGATTGCCAAGGTCTTTCTCTGCAGGACTCAGGGCTGAGAAGGAATTCTCACAAGCTCACTAGGATAGGCTTACAATAACAGATAGCTACACAGCCTGAACACCAAGAAAAAAGTGCCTGGGAGAGAGGGAAATTTCATGAAGTGGACTTAGTATAATCAATGAAGAGCTATGCAGCTGGTTTCGTGCTTACAGAACACCATATATACGACTTTCCTGCACTGCAGCAATGGAGTACACCACTTCCTGGGGAAGTTCCATGGCAAGGGGAGAGGTGACAGGAAACGGCATTATAATTTGAACTCAGTGTAGATTGGGCTTCCTTAAACACTGCTCACTGGAAACAGCTCAAATGTCCTTTAGCTGGTACATGGATAAGCACGTTGGATAAAGACAATGTTGTATATCCACATAACGGAAATCTTGTTCTGCAACAAAAAGAATTGAAGTACTAATCCCTGCTACAACATGGATGGGCCTTGAAAACATGTTATGGGAAAGGAGCCAATCAGAAAACCACATATTGTATGATTCCATTTATAGGAAATATCCAGAACAGACAGAGCTGTAGAAACAGAAGGTAGATTAGCAATTGCCAGGGGCTGAAGAGAGGGAGGGATGAAAGTGACTGCTAGCAGGTACAGATTTTAAATATATATATGAACTTTTTATTGTCATCATTGCAGTCAGGAAAGTATGTGAGTATGATACCATTTCACAATTACCAGGGTACTAGAAGGTCAGAATAATTTAAATATATATAGTGACAAATTTAAAATATATATCTTTAGCTATAATAGTGCTTTTAATACCTTCTCCCATCAGAGCTGCTGATTAATTGTAAACGGGACTGATTTCTAACCTCTTCTGTTCCTTGGCCTGCACAGTCTCTGATAGATGTGTTCACAGCAGTTTATTGTTAGCAATATGGTCTGAAGTAGACAGCAGTAAAAAGAACTGAGGAGTCTGGATGAACCACCAACAATATAATCAATCCTGAACACTGGAGAACTGGCTGAAACATAAAAATACATCACTACAATATGTCCAATGGTTTCAAATAAAATCAAGAATGGATTTCATTTTTAGCCCAAGAACCCCACATTTAAAACACTGTCAAAATGTATTTTCACATTTGCAATCATGCCATCTCTGAAATATATATGACAGCTCAAAAATCCCAGAAAATGTAGTGCCTAAGAAGAGATAAGATGCATGAAGTTGGAAAGGAAGTAGGCTACAAAATAGCATCTCGTTTTCATGGTGCTAATACACCTCTCAGTGGCGCTGTGCATATTTAACTGAAAGCAACAGTCCGTGGGGTCACAAAGAATCGGACATGACTTAGCAACTGAACAACAGCAACAATTTTGTACCAAACAGCAAATAATTCATGGTGACTGGCCAGCCTTTACATACACTGCTGCTGCTGCTAAGTTGCTTCAGTCGTCTCCAACTCTGTGTGACCCCATAAACGGCAGCCCACCAGGCTCCCCCGTCCCTGGGATTCTCCAGGCAAGAACACTGGAGTGGGTTGCCATTTCCCTCTCCAATGCATGAAAGTGAAAAATGAAAGGGAAGTCGCTCAGTTGACTCTTAGCGACCCCATGGACTGCAGCCTACCAGGCTCCTCTGTCCATGTGATTTTCCAGGCAAAAGTACTGGAGTGGGGTGCCATTGCCTTCTCCGTTACATACACTGTAACGGAGTACAGTCCAAAAAAGCATGTAAACACAACGTAATCGTGAATATGCTCTTTCAACAGTTGAATGTTGCATCAGTAATGCCATTTAATGTTTCCTACCTCTTCTTTGGGTTTAATTTGATATTTAGGACAAATAGGATATTAAAGGCAAGATAACTATATTGAATCATGAACTTCCAGACGTTCAAGCCAGATTTAAAAAAGGCAGAGGAACCAGAGATCAAATTGCCAACATCCATTGGATCATCGAACAAGCAAGAGAATTCCAGAAAAATACCTACTTCTGCTTTATTGACTACACCAAAGCCTTTGACTGTGTGGATCACAACAAACTGTGGATAATTCTGAAAGAGATGGGAATACCAGACCACCTGACCTGCCTCCTGAGAAATCTGTATGCAGGTCAAGAAGCAACAGTTAGAACTGGACATGGGACAACAGACTGGTTTCAAATCAGGAAAGGAGTACGTCAAGGCTGTATATTGTCACCCTACTTGTTTAACTTATATGCAGAGTACATCATGAGAAACGCTGGGCTGGCAGAAGCACAAGCTGGAATTAAGATTGGTGGGAGAAATATCAATAACCTCAGATATGCAGATGACACCACCCTGATGGCAGAAAGCAAAGAAGAACTAAAGAGCCTCTTGATGAAAGTGAAAGAGGAGAGTGAAAAAATTGGCTTAAAACTCAACATCCAGAAAACTAAGATCATGGCATCTGGTCCCATCACTTCATGGGAAATAGACGGGGAAACAGTGGTGACAGACTTTATTTTCTGGGCTCCAAAATCACTGCAGATGGTGACTGCAGCCATGAAACTAAAAGATGCTTGCTCATGGAAGGAAAGTTATGACCAACCTAGACAGCATATTAAAAAGCAGAGACATTACTTTGCCAACAAAGGTCTATCTAGTCAAAGCTATGGTTTTTCCAGTGGTCATGTATGTATGTGAGAGTTGGACTATAAAGAAAGCTGAGTGCCAAAGAGTTGATGCTTTTGAACTGTGGTGTTGGAGAAGACTCTTGAGAGTCCCTTGGGCTGCAAGGAGATCCAACTAGTCCATCCTAAAGGAAATCAGTCCTGAATATTCATTGGAAGAACTGATGCTGAAGCTGAAACTCCAATACTTTGGCCACCTGAAGCAAAGAACTGACTCATTGGAAAAGACCCTGATTCTGGGAAAGATTGAAGGTGGGAGGAGAAGGGGATGACAGAGGATGAGATGGTTGGATGGCATCACTGACTCAATGGACATGAATTTGAGTAAACTCTGGGAGCTGGTGATGGACAGGGAGGCCTGGCGTGCTGCAGCCCATGGGGTCGCAAAGTTGCACATGACTGAACAACAGAACTGAACTGATTCAGTGGATTTAGTACAAGACTGTGCAACCATCAGCATTGTCTAATTCTAGAACATTGACATCATCTCCCCACCAAAATCCTGTACCTCAAACTGTTAGGTATAAAATAAACTACAGAGATATATTGTACAACGCAAGAAATATAGCCAATATTTTATAATACCTATAAATGAAGTATAACTTTTAAAAATTGTATATCATTATGTTGTATACCTGTAACATATATTACACAGACATGACTGAGCGACTGAACTGAACTGAACATATAATATTATAATCAGCTATATTTCATTAAAAAAAAGAAGACAAATATAGTTCAGTTCAGTTGCTCAGTCATGTCTGACTCTTTGCAACCCCATGGACTGCAGCATGCCAGACTTCGCTGTCCATCACAAACTCCTGGAGTTTACTCAAACTCATGTCCATCAATCAGTGATGCCATCCAGCTATCTCCTCTGTTGTCCCCTTCTCCTCCCACCTTCAATCTTTCCCAGCATCAGGATCTTTTCAAATAAGTCAGTTCTTTGCATCAGGTGGCCAAAGTATTGGAGTTTCAGCTTTAGCATCATTCCTTCAAAGAAATCCCAGGGCTGATCTCCTTCAGAATGGACTGGTTGGATCTCCTTGCAGTCCAAGGGACTCTCAGGAGTCTTCTCCAACACCACAGCTCAAAAGCATCAATTCTTTGGCACTCAGCTTTCTTTATAGTCCAACTCTCACATCTATACATGACTATGGAAAAACCATAGCTTTGACTAGACAGGCCTTTGTTGGCAAAGTAATGTCTGCTTTTGAATATGCTGTCTAGGTTGGTCATAACTTTCCTTCCAAGGAGCAAGTGTCTTTTAATTCCATGGCTGCAGTCACCATCTGCAGTGATTTTGGAGTCCAGAAAAATAAAGTCTGTCATCATTGTTTCCCCGTCTATTTCCCATGAAGTGATGGGACCAGATGCCATGATCTTAGTTTTCTGGATGTTGAGTTTTAAGCCAACTTTTTCACTCTCCTCTTTCACTTTCATCAAGAGGCTCTTTAGTTCATCTTCACTTTCTGCCATAAGGGTGGTGTCATCCGCATATCTGAGATTATTGATATTTCTCCCAGCAATCTTAATTCCAGCTTGTGCTTCTTCCAGTCCAGCGTTTCTCATGATGTACTCTGCATATAAGTTAAATAAACAGGGTGACAATATACAGCCTTGACGTACTCCTTTTCCTATTTGGAACCAGCCTGTTGTCCCATGTCCAGTTCTAACTGTTGCTTCCTGACCTGCATACAGATTTCTCAGGAGGCAGGTCAGGTGGTCTGGTATTCCCATCTCTTTCAGAATTATCCACAGTTTGCTGTGATCCACACAGTCAAAGGCTTTGGCATAGTCCTCAGTGATCAATGCAAAGAAATAGAGGAAAAACCACTGAATAGTGAACATTAAATGGTGAATTTTATAGTATGCAAATTATATCTCAATTTTTTCTAAAAGGAAAAAAAATAATACTGTAAAAAAAAATCAAAACTGTTCATTAGCACCATGAATTTTCTGTAGGTTTTTAAATAACCAAATGCTACCATGGTTTGCAACATTCAATAACATGACAATGGCAACTGATTTAAGAAGTTGATGGCAAATGTGGGTTTTACAAGGTTCCTACCATTGAAGTTTGCAGCCAGAGTTTATTTCAGACTCAGATTGGAAGGTGTGGCCAGATAATTTAAGAAGCTGTGACAGTAGGTGCATTGTGCCTGAGCAGTTACAGCATTTCTTCCCACTAGAGGTGGTTATTTGTTTAGATATAAGTTATTGAAAGAGAAGAACCATATTTTCTCCATCTCTATGTTCCTTATGCAGAACATGAAGATAAATGTCTCCCTTTTTACCTTAATATAGGAGGAAAAAAAATGCAGCTCCATAAAATCCAAGAGTTAAATCCATTTAATTAAATAGTGGGACCGAATAGTGTCACCCTCGCCCTTCAAAAGAACAGGGCATAGGAATTCATATAAAAATAGTTAAGGGAATGCACATTCCAGTTACTAGGGACCTTTAACTTGGATATTCTTTGACTGAGCTGAAATACAGAGAACTTTAACTTTGTCCTCATGTTTCTACTTTTTGCTGCTTTTGCCTGTGTAAGATCCTCTTATCTCACGACTCTTGCCTTTGCAAGAGAAAGAAGAAATTCAACTCAGACTTCCAGAAGCTTCAGTTAGAAGGGAGCCAAGGAGGTGCAGAGTAGTGCAAAGCAGGGGTCACGTGCCCATCACTGGGACTACAGAGGCCTGGGCATGTCACCAGGACAAGCATAATTTCGCAGAATTCCAAACAGTTCTCTGTCCCCTGTCCCCTTTTGTTTTGATGTATAATATTATTATTAACTGTATTAGTCATCTAATGTTGGGTAGCAAATTACCCCCAAACTTACTAATTTAAAACAGTAAACGCTTATCATCTCATATGATCTTTTGGCCAGGAATTCGGGAATAGTGTAGCTGAGTAGTTCTGGCTCTGGATCTCTCATAAGATCGTAGGATAAGACGTCAGTTGGGGCTATCGTCATCTGAAGGCATGTTGGGGGCTGGAGGATCCACTTCTAACTTCGTTCTCTCACATGAATGGCAAGTTCATGCTGGCTGTTAGCAGAAAGCATCAACTCATCACCATACAGGCTGCTCCAGAGGGCAGCCTGAGTGTCCCCACCACATGGCAGCGGGCTTCTGCCCAAGTATGTGATCCCAGAGGCCAGATAAGTGTTTGGAACTGTGCCACATTATTCTAGTAATTATTCTAGGTGGAGGCTGCAGTGTCTTTTATGAACTGGTCTCTGAAGTTACATTCCACCCTGTCCACAATAGCCTACTGATCACACAGGTCAGTCCATGGTGTGAAGGGTCTATACATGGTTGTGAATATTAGGAGCTGAACCATGGCTGACTGCTACATAAGCCATAAGAGAAAGGGTCATTTTAATGGAGTTAACTGGGAGTTTCCCCTCTGTGTCCCTTAATACAAACCCAAAATCCTGGTTGTGAAACTTCAAAAGAGCATACTGCACCTGTTGGCAGAAGATCCAGAGGAAATCCACCAAGGCAGGAAAATCCACTGAGGATACTGTAGGAAGGATTTAGACTCCCCCATCAGAAAAAAAGACAACAACCTGATTGGAGTCTACAAAAGGGCTAGAAAAGAGCCCATTTTGTCAAAATACACGAGAACACAGTCAGGCTCCCTTTTTAAAACCAGAGAGTTGTAGAAACATTCAAAGCTTCCCTCCAATGAGCCCTAGTCTGTTGGGGTGCTCAGGGTTGAGAATGTAGACAACACCGCCTGAGGTCAGGTCAAAAGCATCACCATGGTTCCTCCATACTGCTCCTCAGCAGGCCACCTAGATTCCAAACACTGTCCTTGGGGTGCCACGTGCCCAGTTTCCCAAGTGTCCCTGAGACCAGGCCCTATTTATGCCAGGATCCCAGGAGGCCTTGTTAGAATAAAGCAACTGAAAGGATCTGGGCATCTCACTCTGCGACTGTTTTCCTTGTCCGTTGTTTTGTTTGGTAGCTTTGGTGTTGAGGTTTCCTGGGTGGGGTTGTCACACTAGACCAAACAAAGTCTGGCTCACTTGCGGGGTAAGGGCTAGACCTCCTTCTTTCACATACTTGTGGTTTGAGCATGGGATAGCTTTCCATTTCTTTCAATCATCTTCAATTTCCTTTATCAACGTTCCAGAGTTCTCAGCATAATAAGTCTTTCACCTCCTTTGTGAGGTTTATTCATAAGTGTTTTCTTTTTTTTTTTAAATGCTATTTTAAAAGGGATTGTTTGTTTACATTCCCTTTCTGATATTCCATTGTTAGTGTAAAGAAATGCAACTGAGTTCTGTGTATTAATCTTGTATCTTGCTGCTTTACTGAATTTGTGTATCAGTTCTAGTAGTTTTGGTATGGCATCTTCAGGATTTTCTACATATAGTATCATGTCATTTGCATATGATGACAATTTTACCTCTTCCATACCAATTTGACTACATTTCATTTCTTTTTATTGTCTGATTGCGGTGGCTAGGACTTCCAACACTATGTTGAAAAGAAGTGGTGAAAAGGGGCATCCTTTTCTTGTTTCAGATTTTAGCAGGAAGAATTTCAGCGTTTTACCATTGAGTATTATAGAGCCAGACATCCTGGAATGTGAAGTCAAGTGGGCCTTAGAAAGCATCACTACAAACAAAGCTAGTGGAGGTGATGGAATTCCAGTTGAGCTATTCCAAATCCTGAAAGATGGTGCTGTGAAAGTGCTGCACTCAATATGCCAGCAAATTTGGAAAACTCAGCAGTGGCCACAGGACTGGAAAAGGTCAATTTTCATTCTAGTCCCAAAGAAAGGCAATGCCAAAGAATGCTCAAACTACCGCACAATTGCACTCATCTCACACGCTAGTAAAGTAATGCTCAAAATTCTCCAAGCCAGGCTTCAGCAATATGTGAAC
The DNA here is from genome assembly GCF_032452875.1 of Bos javanicus. Taxonomy (NCBI): domain Eukaryota; kingdom Metazoa; phylum Chordata; class Mammalia; order Artiodactyla; family Bovidae; genus Bos; species Bos javanicus. Next base: position 29,587,416 of record NC_083878.1, on the reverse strand, counting down.
CGTGAACTTCCTGATGTTCAAGCTGGTTTTAGAAAATGCAGAGGAACCAGAGATCAAATTGCCAACATCCACTGGATCATGGAAAAAGCAAGAGTTCCAGAAAAACATCTATTTCTGCTTTATTGACAATGCCAAAGCCTTTGACTGTGTGGATCACAATAAACTGTGGAAAATTGTGAAACAGATGGGAATACCAGACCACCTGACCTGCCTCTTGAGAAATCTGTATGCAGGTCAGGAAGCAACAGTTAGAACTGGACATGGAACAACAGACTGGTTCCAAATAGGAAAAGGAGTACGTCAAGGCTGTATATTGTCACCCTGCTTATTTAACTTATATGCAGAGTACATCATGAGAAACGCTGGACTGGAAGAAACACAAACTGGAATCAAGATTGCCGGGAGAAATATCAATAACCTCAGATATGCAGATGACACCACCCTTATGGCAGAAAGTGAAGAGGAACTCAAAAGCCTCTTGATGAAGGTGAAAGTGGAGAGTGAAAAAGTTGGCTTAAAGCTCAACATTCAGAAAACGAAGATCATGGCATCCGGTCCCATCACTTCATGGAAATAGTTGAGGAAACAGTGGAAACAGTGTCAGACTTTATTTTTCTGGGCTCCAAAATCACTGCAGATGGTGACTGCAGCCATGAAATTAAGACACTTACTCCTTGGAAGGAAAGTTATGACCAACCTAGATAGCATATTCAAAAGCAGAGACATTACTTTACCAACAAAGTTTCGTCTAGTCAAGGCTATGGTTTTTCCTGTGGTCATGTATGGATGTGAGAGTTGGTCTGTGAAGAAGGCTGAGCGCCGAAGAATGGGATGCTTTTGAACTGTGGTGCTGGAGAAGACTCTTGAGAGTCCCTTGGACTGCAAGGAGATCCAACCAGTCCATTCTGAAGGAGATCAGCCCTGGGATTTCTTTGGAAGGAATGATGCTAAAGCTGAAACTCCAGTACTTTGGCCACATCATGTGAAGAGTTGACTCATTGGAAAAGACTCTGATGCTGGGAGGGATTGGAGGCAAGAGGAGAAGGGGACAACAGAGGATGAGATGGCTGGATGGCATCACTGACTCGATGGACGTGAGTCTGAGTGAACTCCGGGAGTTTGTGATGGACAGGGAGGCCTGGCGTGCTGCGGTTCAGGGGGTTGCAAAGAGTCGGACACGACTGAGTGACTGATCTGATCTGATTATATTGGCCATGCGTTTGTCATAAATAGCTTTTATTATGTTCAGATATATTCCCTCTATATCCACTTTTGTAAGGGCTTTTATCATGAATGGATGTTGAATTTTATCAAATGCTTCTTCTGCATCTCTTGAGAGGATCATGTGGTTTTTGTCTTTCTTTTGTTGATGTGGTGTGTGGCTTTGAAAGACTGGAGCTGTCACAGGGAGGCATGTGTGTATGTATGTATGTGCTTGTGTGTGTGTATTGGGCTCCCAAAACTCTAGTTGTTGCCTGCAGGCTGGGATATTGTAGAGAAATTACTACCAACAAAACTATACCATGGTTGAGCATTTGTGTTTATATTTTGTATAAACATAGCAGATCCAAATGATTCGTGTTTTGAGTAGGAATGCAAGGTTCAGGAAGAAAATTAGGGGAAAATGGAAAAACCCTCTTCTTCCCAAAGTTCTTGGACTGTTCTGGCCCTATGATTCCAAGTTACGTTTTGTGCTTTATGCCTACATGTGTCTCCTTTGTCCCCAGAACCAAGATGGAGGTGTTTGTGGCACTGGCAGCCACAATCTACAGGCAATCTATAGGCAGGTTTGAGATGAGTCTTTATGCTATGCTTTAGGATGACTGTACCTGGTCCTGAATCAGGAAACTGAAGAGTCTAGGGCTGATCCTAACAATGTCCTGGGTTTGTATCCTGCTTCTGTCTCCAGCCAACTTTGCAAACTTAGCTTCTCTGAGCCTCAGTTTTGTCATTTAAATCAGAGGTGATACGACTGGTCCAGCCCATCGCAAAGGCTTGTGTGGACGATCCCCTGGGATAATGAAGGTGAGAGAGGTATAAGTGTGTACGGTGTTTTTTTTTGTCAGACACAGGTGAATAAGTCATGTCAAATTGTCTACTGCTGAGCCTTGCCCATCTGATTAGGACAGGAGCTTGTCAGTCTACTCTACCTGCCATAATAATGGTTCCCCAAACCAGAACTGGCAGGGCTAGGGCAGGCTTTGTGGGGCTCAAAGCTTACACAATTTGGGGAGGCCTTCCATGAGGAAAAAGTTGTGAACATATAACCTGAGCCTCTCCAAGATCTTGAAAGGGGCCCATGCAAGTAGGGGAGGCTGAAGTTTCTTTAACTTCAAGATAATTTTGCTTCTAGCTTCTGGACTTGGTATGTGTCTGAGATCTGAGAATCACTGGAAGTAGACCAAGGTTTGAACACTTGCCCCACTGCATTTTCTAGATTAGGAATTTCAGGAGTCTTCCCAGATAGCAAAGCTAAATCCCACTGTGAGATACTTTGAGCAGCCCCTGGCTGCTCCTCAACTCACTCAGGGTCAGCTCTTTCTCTGATCATGCTGCCTCCCCCTGGGATCCTTGAGAGGTCAAAGCCAAAGCCCTCATTTTGCAGGAGAGGAAATGTGGCCCAGAGATGGGCAGTGACTTACCTGAGGTCACACAGCCCATGAATGGCAGAGCTTAGAGAGGAAACTGGAGCCCCTGGGTCCCATGGAGATTCTCTTTCCACCATGTTCCCTTGAATCTAAGTCTTCCTGAAGTTATTCCTGACTGTCACCCTGTCATCCATCAAGAATCTGCTGCCATTGAGCCTGTTTGGCCTCAGGTCTCTATAACCAGACTGCAGATCCCATCTGGGCTTGGCTACATCTTCTGGCACTTTCTCTGGATTCTGCAGCACCTCCACACACCTGACACGTGGTTCTGGGTCAGAATCCTGGCTTTGCTATCCTGTTCTGTTTCACTAGGATTAACTGGGCTGTGCCTGACAGTGTGTCCACATAGGCCGGGGGAGCCCCGAGGGGCAAAGCTCGCCCTCCATCAGCTTCACATGCCCCTAGCCCTGCACATACACAGAGGCAGCCAAGCAGCCCCTTTCCTACACCTTCTATCCTTACCACCGTGTCCTATTTAGCTCATATCCTCAGGGCTGTGTCTGACCCGTCCCTCCTCACCCCTATTTCCCTGGAGCCCAGATCCCAACCAGCAGCCTGGCAAGAGAGCATCAGACAGACTGAGGCTGAGGGTTGGCTGAATGTGTCGTTCCTTAGGCTACCTGTGGCCCTCCTACTTCACCCCTTCTCAATGGAAAATAAAGCTTAAATAGAGAAAGAGATACTCAGAGCTAATGGTATATTTGAGGCATCAGTGTGAAAGATATCTTGGGGGCAATTTTCACCTCAGAAGCAGAGAACTGTCTGTTCTGCACAGATGTAGGAAAGGTCTATCTGAGATCCGAGAAAAATAAAAGAAAAATAATAGCTACACTTTCAAGTACATAGCCCAAGCAAGGCATTTTGTTAACCACTTTGCAACCATTTTCTTATTTTCTTCTCCAAGGGACAAACTGCTGCAGAATTACAGATGAATTGGATGCCCAAGGGAGAGGCTTCTAAATATTTAAGCCAGCATTCCTTCTCTCTTCTTTCTCATTTCATTTGAGGGTCCTGATTTTATTTGAGATGGTAGTATACTCAGAGAAAAGTCTATATTTCTCAGACTCCTTTGCAGCTATGTGATTAAGATCTGGCCCATGAGATTTCAAGGAAATGTTCGGGACTTAGGCTTCATGAAGGAAGTGCGACCCTTATCCTTCCCCTTTCCTCCTTGCTGCTTCTGAGAATTCACAGATATTGGCTGGAATTCTAGCAGTCATAGTGGACCTAGGATGGAAGTCATGCATGGTGGAATAGAAAGACAGAAGAAGCCTAGATCCCCATGGAACCTTCTTAGTAGCTGAGCACAGCCTACCCATGGACTTCTACGTGAAATGATAAAAGCGTATGTGTTTAAGCAACTGAAGTTTCTATTTCTTAAAGCTGAACAAAATTCCTAACTGCTACAGGACCTTAGACATCAAGATTGAGCAAACTGTGTTGGGAAAATTGGATTACACATGTAAAAGAATGCAGGTGGATCTTATCTAAGACCATAAACAAAATTAAGTCAAGACAGACTAAGTGTAAACATAAGAGCTAAAACTATAAAACTCTTAGAAGAGAGGACTCCTTTAGGGACCCAGTGATTAAAAATCCACCTGCCAATGCAGGGAACAAGGGTTGATTCCTGCTCTGGGTAGATTCCACATGTAGCAGGGCAACTAAGCCCATGCGCCATAACTACTGTAGAGCCTGCGAGCCACAGCTACTGAAGCCTGTGCACTCTAGGGCCTGTGCTCTGCAGCAAGAGAAACCACCGCAGTGAGAAGTCTGAGCACTGTAACAAAGAGTAGCCCCCACTTGCCGCAGCTAGAGAAAGCCCGCATGCAGCAATAAAGACCCAGCACAGCCAAAATAAATAAATAAATAAAAATTAAAAAATATAATAAGATAGCTTTAAACATAGTAAAAAAAAAAAACTTTTAGAAGAAAACATAGGTGAAAAGCTTTAAGACAGTGGATTTGACAATGAATTCTTGAATAGGACAGCAAGGCATAGGCAATAAAAGAAAAAATGGACAATTTGGACTTCATCAAAATTAAAATATTTTGTAGATCAAAGGAAGCCATCAACAGAATACTAGAGAACAACCCACAGAATGGGAGACAATATGTGCACATCATATATCTGATAAGGCATTAATACCCAGAATATAGAAAGAGCTCCTAAACATAATAACCAAAATCAGAACAACTCAATTCAAAAATGGGCAAAGGACCAGAACAGACATTTCTCCAAAGAAGATATATGAATGGCCAGTAAGCACATGAAAAGATGTTTAACATCACTAACCATTGAGTTCAGTTCAGTTCAGTCACTCAGTCGTGTCCGACTCTCTGTGACCCCATGAATCGCGGCACGCCAGGCCTCCCGGTCCGTCACCAACTCCCAGAGTTCACTCAGACTCACGTCCATCGAGTCAGTGATGCCATCCAGCCATCTCATCCTCTGTCGTCCCCTTCTCCTCCTGCCCCCAATCCCTCCCAGCATCAGAGTCTTTTCCAATGAGTCAACTCTTCGCATGAGGTGGCCAAAGTACTGGAGTTTCAGCTTTAGCATCAGTCCTTCCAAAGAAATCCCAGGGCTGATCTCCTTCAGAATGGACTGGTTGGATCTCCTTGCAATCCAAGGGACTCTCAAGAGCCTTCTCCAACACCACAGTTCAAAACCATCAATTCTTCGGCACTCAGCCTTCTTCACAGTCCAACTCTCACATCCATACATGACCACTGGAAAAACCATAGCCTTGACTAGATGAACCTTTGTTGGCAAAGTAATGTCTCTGCTTTTGAATATGCTGTCTAGGTTGGTCATAACTTTCCTTCCAAGGAGTAAGCATCTTTGAATTTCATGGTTGCAGTCACCATCTGCAGTGATTTTGGAGCCCAGAAAAATAAAGTTTGACTCTGTTTCCACTGTTTCCCCATCTATTTCCCATGAAGTGATGGGACTGGATGCCATGATCTTCATTTTCTGAATGTTGAGCTTTAAGCCAACTTTTTCATTCTCCTCTTTCACTTACATCAAGAGGCTCTTTAGTTCCTCTTCACTTTCTGCCATAAGGGGGGTGTCATCTGCATATCTGAGGTTATTGATATTTCTCCCGGCAATCTTGATTCCAGTTTGTGTTTCTTCCAGTCCAGCATTTCTCATGATGTACTCTGCATATAAGTTAAATAAGCAGGGTGACAACATACAGCCTTGACGTACTCCTTTTCCTATTTGGAACCAGTCTGCTGTTCCATGTCCAGTTCTAACTTGCTTCCTGACCTGCATACAGATTTCTCAAGAGGCAGGTCAGGTGGTCTGGTATTCCCATCTCTTTCAGAATTTTCCACAGTTTATTGTGACCCACACAGTCAAAGGCTTTGGCATAGTCAATAAAGCAAAAATAGATGTTTTTCTGGAACTCTCTTGCTTTTTCGATGATCCAGCGGATGTTGGCAATTTGATCTCTGGTTCCTCTGCCTTTTCATTAGGGACATGCAAATCAAAACGACAATAAGATACTGTTAATACTTCAGACCCTTTAGAATGACTGCTACCAGAAAGAGCAGAAAACAAGTTTTGGTGCAGATGTGAAAAAACTGGAACCTTTGGAAACATAGCAATGGAGAAGCCACTATGGAGAACACTATGGTGGGTCCTCAAAAAAGTCAAACAGAATTATCAACCAGGAGTTTCCCTTTTGGGTAATTATATATTAAAAAATCTGAAAGCAGGAACTGGAAGACAGATTTGTACCCCCATGATCAGAGCAGCATTAGTAACAATAGCCAAAAAGTGGAAGTAACCCAAGTATCCATCAGTGGATGAACGGATAAACAAAATATGGTACACAATGGAATATTATTCAGGCTTAAAAACAAAGGACATTCTGACACATGCCACAACATGGATGAACCTTGAAGACATTATGCAAGTGAAAGAAGCCAGACACAAAGGCCAAATACTGGTGTTTCACTTACATGAGGTATCCAGAGTAGTCAAATTTATAGACAGAACAGAGTGGTGGTTACCAGGATTCCGGGCAAAGTGAGTAACAGGTTCAAATGATTATGGAATTTGAGTTTGGGACCATGAAAAAATTCTGGAGATGGATGGAGCATGTGGTTGCATAAAAATGTGGAAGTACTTAATGCCACTGAACTGTACACTTGCGCGCATGCTAGGTCACTTCAGCCGAGTCTGACTCTTTGTGACCCCACAGACTGCAGCCCGCCAGGCTCCCCTGTCCATGGGATTCTCCAGGCAAGAATACTGGAATGGGTTGCCATGTCCTCCTCCAGGACTGTACACTTAAAAATAGTTAAAGTGGAAAATTTTATATTACATATATTTTGCCATAATAAAAAATTTAATTATCAATCAATTACTTAGGGGGTCCAACCCCCTTAGAAATAGATGAGCCAAGAAAGTATTTGCTATGAATCACACAGCTACCTGAGTAGCCAGAAGAACTAAATCAAGGTACCCAAAGGCCTGCCTCAAGGCCCTATGTTTGGTGGAAAAAGTTTCATCACCTATCCTATCTCTGAATCTGAGAAACACTTTTAATCATTTGATTACCCACTTGGTGTCTCTACCTTGAGTCCGAACAGTTCTTTCTTCTTCGAAGGTGGGAAAGAAGAAATGCGGTGGTGGATGGGGATGGGGGTGTGGCCCTACATATAGGACAGTGAAGACACCAGCTCTGAGTACAGGTAAGGAAGGCAGCGGTCCTTTCTTTCACGGGGATGAGGGATTCTGTGGGAACTTTGCTGGTGATGGATGGTCTTCTTATCCTGTTCTAGGGCCGGTTCTGTGGTCAGAGCTTCCCCGCTTCCAACACCCCTCTCTCCTTGCACACGGCCCCGGACTACCAGCTGCTTGGGACTCTTGGGTACTTGGCCTCCCAAGCTAGGCTAGAAGTTCTCTGACAGCAAGGATCACGTCTTTGCAAATGCCAACTTCTGTCACCCATTTCTCAACCCTCCCAGCAGCTCACCCAGGAGCCTCCAGGGGATTTTGCTTCCTGCTCCCAAGCTCACGTATCTTGTTTGAAGGTACACCTTGGAAAAGCCCCTGGTTATTCTCTGGATAATGCCAGAGAGGCCCAGGAAGGCCACATCTGGGGAGAGATAGTTGGGGAGAACTTGGGTGAGCCCTGGGAGTAGGCATCAGGATCAGTGCAGGGTCTGAGCGATCCAGCAACTCCAAAGACCCCAGGAGATGGGCCGGAATATCAGCAGGTACCTTCAGGTGGTCCTGAAAGCTGTCTCCTAGAGAAAGAGCCAAACACCATGGACATTAGTGGGACTGACTCTGAGGAGGCCCACCGCCACCTTCGTGCCCAGTAAGACTTCCACTGGTCCAGTCCCATGTGGGGTGGATTTCCCTCAACCTTGCCCTGACCTTCTCTGTGTCTCCAAGGCTTGAGGTTGATTGCAGGAGGAGGAGAATGAGGGTTTATAGAGTGCTAGCCAAGAAACCGGAGAAGGCAATGGCACCCTACTCCAGTGTTCTTGCCTGGAGAATCCCAGGGACGGCGGGGCCTGGGGGGCTGCCGTCTCTGGGGTCGCACAGAGTTGGACACGTCTGAAGCGACTTAGCAGCAGCAGCAGCCAAGAAACACTTGCTCCATTACCCATACCTTTCACCAGAGCTGAACAAGCATTCTTCTTATCCCCCTCTGCCCTAGGACTGAGCCTCAGGGCCAAAATCAATGCCCACTTTTAAAGAAAGACCAGTCTGGAGTCTTGTGAAAATTAATTGGCTCCCACCTCTTTCCTGTACTCTTCTAAGGTCTTGTCAAAAAAAAGTTGTGCAAGACTTTGAAATGGCCAAAGATCCTTGGGCATCCTTTCAGTGGAATATCAGGCATTGTCTAGACTATTGTCTAGACTAGAGGACCCTTCTTGAGTTGTCTGATTCTACTGAGATCTGTGCCTTTTATTGTCATCAATGATGCTGCATCTCTGTAGAAATAGACGTTAACTTCTGGAGGGCTGCTGCACAAGATTCCTGTTCATAGAAATGCAAACGAAGATGCTAGTTCTGCATCAATTAATAAATTCCTCCCCCATCCTTGATTGGTTATATATATGGATCTACGTTCTGTGACTGTAACATTTTACTGGTTCCCCCAGTAATTAATGAGTTAAATGAAGTCCAAGTCACATGTACATTTTATATTTGCATGAGTTACAATTTTCCAGGGCTTTCCTGATGGCTCAGCAGTAAAGAATCTGCCTGCAATGCAGGAGTGCAAGGAGACACAGGTTCGATCTCTGGGTCAGCAAGATGCCCTGGAGGAGGGAATGCAATCCACTCTAGTGTTCTTGCCTGGAGACTCCCATGGACAGAGGAGCCTGGTGGGCTACAGTCCCTGGGGTTGCAAAGAGTCAGACACAATTGAAGTGACTTAGCATGCATGCATGATTTTCCACTTTAAATAATTGTCTTTAACCATGTTAAATATCTGTCTCAGACTTCCCTGGTGGTCCAGCGGCTAAGACTCCTTACTCTGAATGCAGGGTTCAATCCCTGTTCAGGGAACTAGATCCCACAGGCTGCAGCTAAGAGTTTCCATGCCACAACGAAGGCCCAGTGCAGCCCAATAAACAAATAATAAATGTATTTAAAAAATCAGTATCTGTCTCGTGCTTAAGCTAAAGGAATAGAGAAGGAGGGGAGGAGAGGAGAGCAGGGTAGAAGGACACAGGAGAAGAGAAGAGAAAAGAAAGGAAGTCAGGAGGGAAGGACTGAGGCAGAGAAGGGGTGGGAGAGGAACAACATAACCCAGGAGGAAGCCGAAGAAAAGAATCCTTTTGTCCTGCAAGCACGCGAATGCTCTTCCTTTGCTTGAAGGAAAAGTCTTGATTTTGAGTCAGCTATGAGAGGCCCTCTCCATTCCTCAGTCCAAAAGGGAACTTATTTTCTGCCTCTCTTGTTTCCCAGGTCACCAGTTATATTAAGCCACGGTCCCTTGGTGGCTGCTGTCTACAATTTTTCCACTCTCCACCCTTTTGAGTCAGATTGCAAAATAAGGACATTTTGAAACTTGGACTTTCGGTGATGAAGTTGAAGAATTGTGGCCCAGGACTCTTGGGCTCTGCGGAGCTGGGCAGGGTCCTTCTTGAGGATCTTGTTTAGATCAGTAACAGAAAGGCAAGCAGTGCTACCAGGCTGCTCCCATGGGTGCTCAGACCCTAGCCTGGGCTCCTAGGGGAGACTCTCGCCGTGTTCCCAGGCCTTCCCCAGCGCAGGACATGGCTGCTCCTGTGGCACCCTGTCTGGAGATTAGAAATAAGCTCTTTGCCCTGAAATGTCCCCACAGGCCTGGCACGGATCTGAAATCTAGAGAGTCGGTCATCATCATTCTAACAAGCCCTTAATAATCTGTCCTCAATCAATCTTTCCAAGCTTATCTCCTGCCACACCTGCCTCGCATCCTGCATTCCAGCCAGGCCAGCCTACCTGCTAGTCCCCTGAACAAATTAATGTTTCCACACCTCTGCCTTTGTGCTCGCTCTTCACTCCTATCTCGGTTTGGAATGCCTTTTCCCTTTCTCCTTTGCCCAATGGCGTCATCATTATGCTTTCCACTGATTTCCAGGCAGAGTGAATTATTTCCTTCCTTAAGCCCTCGAGTGTACTTTACATGCATCTGTACTTGGACAGAACGCTCATCACTCTAGTTTGTAATTATTTGCCTGTCTGCCAGTCTGTTCTTCAAGGGCAAGAGCCCAGGCTTTTTCATGGTCTGTCCTGGTACTTGGCTTAGTGCCTGGCACATTCATGCAGTCATTTCACAAATGTACTGACCACTGACTATGAGAAATAAAATGGATACAGACATAAACGGATGAGAAAAAAAACAGTTCTCTGTCCTTACGGAGCTTATATTCTTGTTGGGAAGGCAAACAACATGCAAATAAACAGAAATAAGTAATATATCAGGTTGTGATAAATGATAGAAGAACAACCGAGGGGGCGAACAGGCCAATGGCACAGAGGATGAGGGAGGGTGTTATTTTAGACAGGACAGTCAGGGAAAGCCTCCCTGCCTAAGATGGCATTTAAATAAGGACCTGAAGGAGGTGAGGGGGTGGGTCACGAGGACAATTAGGGCAACAGCATACCAGGCAGAGGGAATAGCAAGAGCCGGAGTCTGAGATGGGAGCATGTCTGCTGAGTTCATGGGACTGCAGACAGGGGGTGGATATGGCCACAGGAATGAGTGATAGGGAAGCTGCAGACAGGGGCTCCAATAAATTATTAAGAAGCAGGGGCCAGAGCACTTGGAACCTTCAGGCCTAGGCAGAAGCTTCTGTTTTTACTGCAAGTGAGATGGGGAGCCATTGCAGGGATTTGAGGAGAAGAGAGACAGTCTAACTTAAGTTTATGAGCATTCATGATCTTATGTGACCTCCTGGCTGTCTTTGGAGAACAGACTGTCTGTGGTGGGTGCTCACAAAGATCATAGGTGTGGCATGCGTACATGGTAAGTCGCTTCAGTTGTCCTACTCTTTGCGATCCTATGGACTGTAGCGCACCAGGCTCCTCGGTCCATGGGATTTTCCCGGTAAGAATAGGTAAGAATACTGGAGTGGGTTGCCAGCCCCTGCTCCAAGGGATCAGGTAATGTGTGACCAGATGCAAATGGCCCTTGAGGACAGCATGGGTTTATCCTTGATTGGACAGGAAATGGGAGCATTTGCTCCCTTTATATTCTGCTTCTCCTTTAGAGAAGTGCCCCAGCCAATGAAGGTTTTCTGCCCCTGGGCACTCAATGAGCCTGGAGAGACCAAATAGAATTCATGGTAAATAAACAGGGAACCTGGCCTGCCAAACTGACAGTTCTGACTTTGCCTGTAACCACACACCCAAAAAGTCAAGGCAGACTTCCTGGAGGAGGTTGGGGGCTGGGGGCTGGGGGCTGGTGATCAATTACCCAGTGATTCACAAAATTCAAAGCATGGCGGGAGAAACTAGCCTTTCACAACTCAGCACTGCCGCAGTATGGCTGCTGGTTCTGAGTCACCTTCAGGATGGTCCTGGCAAGTGAGCTCTTAAAAAAAAAAAAAAGCTTGGCTGGGAGAAGGAATGAACGACTTTGCCCACCTAGTCCTTCCAAGCCCCTTTCCAGACGTATCTGATAAGGCCTCACTGTTAAAATATCCAATAGAAGTTGAAGACTCCACCCTTCCAAAGAATGGAATCTGTAACGGTGGAATTTCAAGCACCTGGTAAGGCCGGCCCCTAACCAGCTTTAGGCCATCACGGGAGCGCCTCTATTTGTATTACAAAAAAGATTCCAACTCCCACCTCCCTCCTCCCGCGGCCAGGTAGGGAGGGATGGCTGGTTCCCGGGGCCTGCCCGCCGCCGGGTCGGGTCCTGGTGTGCAGGGGCGGCGGCGGTGCGTGCAGTGGAGGCCGGCGCTCGGCAGGGGGCGCAGAGGACCCGCTGGGCGCGTCCGGAGCCCCGCTTCCAGTTTTTGCTTCCTGCCGGGAGGCTACGTGTCCCCCCGCCCCGTGGCCACACCGCCCAAACGCTCGTCCAGCTTCCGGGCGGGTGTGGCCGTCCTCGGGAAGCGCCTTCCTAGGCCATCATCCCTCAGTCCCCCTTCCCGGCCGCTGCCTCAGCCCATTTTCCGGTTGCGCCACCTCCTGCAAAGGCTACCCCTTGTTCCCACAATGCCTTCCCTTCCAGGTGTGGCCGGTGGTGGTCAGGGTGGGGCATGATCGGGAGGAAGAGGGCCCGAGACTCCGGACCGTGAGGATGAGAGGTTTTGTAGAAAGAAGCTGCAGGTGAGAGGTCAGAGCCAATTTCATCCCTCCCCCAGCCCCTGCCTTTGGTCCGCGTGGTCCCAAGCCTTGGGGCTGGACACATAGGTGGGGGCCAAGAGTAGAGCCCCAGGCCCAGAAAAGGAGGGCTGGTATCTGCTCTGTTTACCTGTGCCGGGCCTGGGAGGGGGCAATCACTATTTGAATGAATGAAAGAAACAGAAAGAAAGAAATGAAAGTGGCCTCTCTGCCCAAGACTTGGCTCTGGCCCACCCTGTGCTGGCACATTACTCACTTTTGCTCCTTACCTGCCAGCCTCCCGAAAATCATCTTTCCACACCCCACAACATTCCTTGCACTTCCTTCCACTGCTCAAAACCTTGCACTAGCTACAGTCCACCAGGTTAAAAAAAGGTGCTGGGCTTCCCAGGTGGTTCTAGTGCTAAAGAACCTGCCCGCCAGTGCAGGAGACATAAGAGATAAGGGTTTGATTCCTGGGTCAGGAAGATCCCCTGGAGGAGGGCATGGCAACCCACTATAGTATTCTTGCCTGGAGAATCCCATGGACAGAGAAACCTGGTGGGCTATGGTCCATAGGGTCGCAAAGAGTTGGACATGACTGAAGCAGCTCAGCACACACACAGCCTTTTGATCCAAATCTCTTCTCCTCGAATTCAAAGCTCCTACAGTGTTTCCACAACCTACTTATGGTAATGGAGAAGGCAATGGCACCCCACTCCAGTACTCTTGCCTGGAAAATCCCATGAACAGAGGAGCCTGGTAGGCTACAGTCCATGGGATCACAAAGAGTCGGACACTACTGAGTGACTTCACTCACTCACTTATGGTACAAGCCACACTCTTCTATTTGAATCAGCTGTCTAGCTGTACTAAATCAACTCAGGTTTTCAGAACATAACTTGAACTGGCCTTCCTGCTGGGGGCAGCCCATTGCCTCTATCAACAACACCTTCTCCCTTGCCTCCAAACCTTTCTTTTCCTTCAGTCTACCCTTAAGCCTCATTCACTTCTTTCATGAAGCATTCCCTCACTTTTTCAGCTCATAGTCAATTTTCTCAGCTCTGACCTTCTATAGCATATATTCCTTAGCCTTTTTCTGGTACCAGTTACCTATGGTGTTTTTTCATATAGTACTTATATATCTATGTTTTCTCTCCCACTGAACTGTAAACTTTTGGAAGACAGGGTCCAAATCTTATTTATCTCCCACTTCATCACACATTTATTGGGCATGTACTACATATCAAGTATTGAGAAGTATTCAGTGTAGCATATATGGTCCCAAAGGAGTCTAGGACATAGTCCACCACAATGAAGTTGGGGAGAAAAGAAGATACGGGGCTTCATGAAAAGGATAGAGTGTGGCTCTGTCATGGAGCACTCACTAGGAAAGTCCCAAATGACTTTCTCTGGGAGGACTCAGCATCCTGGATTAGGAAGCTGTCTCATTCTCTAAGGGTGTGTCTGCTCATTCATGCAGCCACTCACTCACTCCCTCATTCATTCATTCATTTGATAAATATTTGTTGAGTGCCTACTTTATCCAGGTGTCTCATACTGCAGCCCCAGAGCTGGCTGGTGTACGTGTGTGTGTTGGGGAGGAGTAGGAACTTGGAAAGTTTTTAGTGTGAGTTGCTTCTTTGTCAGTTCCTGTTCAGAGGCATAAGTTCTGCCAGAAATGGTTTGCAAAAGACTGGGTGAATGTGGCAAGAGCTGAAAAACCTGGGATTTCATGGAGGGAGGGAGGAGCTTCAGCCTTTCCCAAGGGTAAGGTGCCCTGACTTTGCCCTGTAGTTCACTTTGGAACAGCTTACTCCACCAGAAAGCATCTGTACTTTGAAGTTTTTACTCCATGATCACTTGAGGTTTTCCAAACACTCTTCTGAGGTTATGTCCATTTGCCAGATGGAAAAACTGAGGCTGGGAGATTTACGTTTCCTCCAAAGTCACTGGGCTATGTCAAAGGTGGGTCTAGACCAGATCATTAATATCCCAATCTCAGCTTCATTGCAGGGGACATCCCAGATACCTTTGGGACAATATACGCTAGATGTAACACCTGAAATGTAGTAGATGCTTAACCTTCTTGGTCTGCAGGTACACCCAGGCCTGTTGAGGAGCCAGAGGAAAGAGATTTCTGGCTCCCCAAGGAGGCAAGCCTTTGGAATAGAACATTTTAAATTTTATATGAAAGAGATGGCCCCCACCATATCTGCCTACTAGCAACTTTCCATTTCTCATTCAGAAATTCAACAGAAACTAATTACCAAATCCTAACTCTAGTTGACTTCCAAACTCTAATCTTAGTGCCCAAATTCTAACCACTCATCTAAATTGTTCATTCCCTAATTCTAACTGGAACACATCCACCCGCTAAGGGCAACTCAGCCCCTCTCATATCCTCACTCACTGGCAGCCAGATGCTATCTTTAATATCCTTCATATAACCCACAGTGGGCCAAAACTGCTGCCCTAGCATTCTGAAGCAAGAAGTTCCAAAATGAGAGTGCAAGCAGCCCAGCAGAGGCTGGTCACACCACAAAGCTGTCTTTGTTACGAAAGTGCCCCCTTTCCTCTCCAGGTACCCAGGCCTTCATGTTGTCCCTGAGCCCTCCTGGAAGTGGGAGAAAAGATTAGGGTGTTAAATCTTCTAGAGATTTTTCGGGAGACCATTAACAGGCAAAGCTAACTGGAAGAGATGAAGTATGAATGGAGATTTCCAGCCATTTGGCTTTCATTCAACATTGTATGAACAATTAAAAGCCCTAGAACAATTAAAAGCCCTAGGGCACCCAGGCAAGCTACGGTTCAGATACAGTTCCTGCCCTCAGGCACACTGCATATTCAGAGGCAACTGATTTTTCTGAGCACTTGAATTAGGTACCTGTGTTATTTAACATGTTATATTTTATTTAATCGCTACAACCCTATGGAAATGGAACTATTATTCCATTTCAGGGATTAAGGCACTAAGGCTCAGTGCTAGTAAAGTACCATGCCAAAGACTAAGTCCCTTTTCCTGCATTGTCTCTGGGTGGGGCAAGGAAGGAAAGTTTTCCAAGAAAACTTCTTCCCTGACTTCACTGAGGCTCAGTGCTAGGAAATACCATGCCAAAGACTAAGTCCCTTTTCCTGCATTGTCTCTGGGTGGGGCAGGGAAGGAAAGTTTTCCAAGAAAACTTGTTCCCCGACTTCTCTTCCGGAGTCAAGATGGCCTCCGGCACCACCTAGTCCTAGGCAGCAAGTGTGGAGCTAGATGATTGGTTCAGATTCTCTCCAAGGCCCCACCCACCTCTGCTATGCCGAGCCTATCGCAGGCCTAGATGAACCAGATTTGCAGGCCCTGGAGGCGGAGCCAGAGGTTGTCAGAATGTCACCTGGTGTCAGTGGAAGGTCAGAGCCAGGCCCAAGGAGTTCTACACTTGTTGGTTACTATTCTTTTCGTTGGTTTCCGACTCTACCCATTTCATTGGTGACCACCAGGCTTCCAAGCCACTAGACAGTCATGGGCCTTCTCTGGCTTTTCATTAAAGTCACAGTCAGACTGACAATGCCACAGAGCACAAAGCCCTGCCTTAAAGGAGGCCATTCTGCTTCATGTTATATTCAAAAACAATGCTATTTAAAATGGCAACCCACTCCAGTGTTCTTGCCTGGAGAATCCCATGGACAGAGGAACCTTGCGGGCTACAGTCCATGGGGTCGCAAGAGTTGGACACGACTGAGTGACTTTCACTTGTACGTTAGGCAACTACTCTGTCCTGCTTGTGGAGGAAATGGCCCCTGCCTTTGAGGTGTTTACAATGCAGTTATGAAAAATAGACATTAATAAATACAGTATTATAATAATAGATTAGTAGAGCACTGACTGCATACCAGGTGCTGCGGCTTTCAACAAGGACTATCTCATTCAATGCACAGAAACATGAGTGTGTGTCATACCATCTTTTCTCCTGAGACATAACAGAGGTGGAAAGAGCTGAGGGAATGGCATTAGAAGAACTTAAATTTAAATTTAAATCCTGTCAAGTACCAGCTGTATTTATTTAACCAGTCTGGGCCTCAGCTTTCATATCTGCAAAATGGGAGTATTTCATACCCCTCTGGTAAAGAGATGTTTGTAACGGCTAAGTGCGATAATGCCTATGAAGTACTTAGCATGTGCGTAGGATGGACTAGATGTTTATGTGTTTATTCATCATTTTACAAATGGGTACTGAGTCCTTCGGAGAAGGCACTGGCACCCCACTCCAGTACTCTTGCCTGGAAAATCCCATGGACGGAGGAGTCTAGTAGGCTGCAGTCCAGGGGGTCGCTAAGAGTCGTGTCACTTTCCCTTTTCCCTTCCATGCATTGGAGAAGGAAATGGCAACCCACTCCAGTGTTCTTGCCTGGAGAATCCCAGGGACGGAGGAGCCTGGTGGGCTGCTGTCTGTGGGGTCGCACAGAGTCGGACACGACTGAAGCGACTTAGCAGCAGCAGCAGCAACTGAGTCCTTATTATATGTCAGGCACAGTTGTAGGTACTGAGGATAAAACAGTAAATAAAACACAAAGTCTGCTTATGTTAAATGGCTTATTCAATCTTGGTTTCTTTTCTGCCTGTGTATTCCCATACATGTTCATGTTCAATAGCTCATTTTAAGTAGATATATATTCATTTACTTCATCTTTGCATCATCCTGGTCAAATTGGGATAAAAGAGGATTAATTCCATGTGATGGATGGAGAAACAGAGGCCTAGAGAGAGAGCTGATTTACACAACACATCCTCACAGCACCATGGACTTCCTTCTCCTGTGTTTCTACTGGTTTCTGGAATTATCTGATGAAGGTCTTTCTCCAGCTCTGCTGTCTCCCTCCATGAAGACAAAGCTCGTGGCTGCTGGTGCTCACCACTCTCTTCCCCATTTAGCACGGTTCCTCTCAATAACTGACGGATGCATAGACAGGTGAGTGGCCAAGGAGTTGGATGGGCAGGTGAGCCTGTAGAATAAACAAGAAGGAGGGAGGGGAGTGATTATAACAGACCTCAAAGCAGAAAGGAGCTTGGATTCAGGACTGGCTCCAGACACAGACTGGTAGGTAGCTGCCTGAAACAGATTACAGGGTCACTAGAAAGGCCCTCCCCGCTTGGCTCCTGCGCCTGACATCCCTTTTATGAAAGGAGACAGAGCCTTCTGTTTTCTGAAGTGTACAGAGCTCAGGCATGAATCCTATGTTGCTGGAGAGAGAGGAAATGCTCAGAGACTCACCTACATCCATGCTAAGGGGTAAATGACTGAGAGAGCCTTTCCTGAGAGCAAATTGTGATGAGAGGCTGTGAAGGAGGGGAGAGGAAATCAGGGAGCGAGGCCAGGACCCAAAATGGGCAACAGACACAGAAAAAGAAGTCTTAGGGCCTGAGGCCAACCTTGAGCGGACGTGTCATTTTGCCTTTTCTTCACTCAGTCCTATTGGGTATTAACAGACTTTTGGATAAATCGGGTTCTGCAAATATTTGACGTATAGAAATCTTTCAACAAAGATGGCGTTCGGAAGCCTGGCTCGGAGGCCCCAGGATGACAACCTAATTACGTTCCTTTTAATAGCTCCTTCCCAAGTGCTCAGTCAGGGACATCTGCTGAGCCACGGTTGCACCTTCAGGGAGGAATATTTTTATCATCGAGATGCCACAAAAGGAAACTTCTGAAGGCTGGATGAAAATGGCCTCTGTGTTCCCAGAGCCTCAGGGCCCAGGTAGGTAGGGCCGAACGCTCTCCCTACCCCCTCCACCCCCAAAACAGGGCCAGGCTCCTTTTCACAGGCAGAGGAGGTGTTGACTACCTAGGAAGCTGTGGTTGTTATGTGTGTGTGTTTAAAATTTTCCTTTTGTAGTTTTCCCAGAGGTACCTACAATGTGCCAGGCTGTCTCACCCAGCTTTCCGCGTAAGCAGGGTGTCAACATGACAACTAAGGCTGATGCAAGGCCTCTCTGCTGAGTGTGGGGTCCTGTCACCGCTTCTGTCTGCTAACTGTTCTCACCCCCCAGCCCAGCTGATGATCCCTAACACAGACCTTTGTCATGTCAGAGGAAGGAAACGGAGAGACAAGCCAGGAACAGCAGCATTTCTCTGGTTTGTTTTATAGGAGCTTAGCTTGTTAGGAAGGCCAAGCGCTGATAGGCTGAAGAAGGAGATGTGTCTGGAGGGTCCCTGGGATCAATGAACAAAATGCAAGGAGCCCTAGATAGGCAACTACTCCTCATTCTCTCCTTTTCTACCGATGAGTTCCCTGGGCCCCAGAAAGGCCAATGAACTTGCCCAAGGGATTAACATGGCCCCCTGGGTTGACTCATCTATTTTCAGCCAAAGAGCCTCTTTGTGGGGAGAACTGCTCTGTTAAGAGTTCATCAAATCACATTGGTAGGCCCTTGATTGAAGTGGGGCCTCTTTACCTTGGAAGCCAATTCTCTCTGACAGACGGACCCTGTGGAGCCAGAAGGAGAAAGCGGCCATCACTCTGCCTGGGCAGATCACCTGCTCCGTCCGGGAGCCAGACCCTCATCTGCCCATCTGAAAGGATCTGCTGGGAGCTGAGGGCACAACAGTGCTGTGTTTGCACTGAAAGTTATGACCCAGAAATGGTTTATGTTGATGGCAGCTGCTTTTCCTATTAGTAGTTTCTGCTGCTGCTAAGTCGCTTCAGTCGTGTCCGACTCTGAGCGACCCCATAGATGGCAACTCACCAGGCTCCTCCGTCCACGGGATTTTCCAGGCAAGAGTGCTGGAGTGGGGTGCCATTGCCTTCTCCAATGCATGAAAGTGAAAAGTGAAAGTGAAGTCACTCAGTCGTGTCTGACTCTTAGCGACCCCATGGACTGCAGCCCACCAGGCTCCTCCGTCCATGGGATTTTCCAGGCAAGAGTGCTGGAGTGGGGTGCCATTTCTAGCACATCCTAAAGGTGCTTCCAGAGCCTTTGTGCTGATAGTTACTCCAGGTCCCTTCCAGGTTTCCAGTGAAGGAGAAGGCAAAAGCCGCAGCGTTTCCGAGCCAGTGCTGAGAAGTGCGTGTAGAGTAGAGGGGGCCTTGCTGCTTTCCTCCCCCAGACAGATCTTCACTTCCCAGCCCAGAGTCCCGGGGGCCCCTTTCACTG
The DNA here is from genome assembly GCF_032452875.1 of Bos javanicus. Classification (NCBI taxonomy): domain Eukaryota; kingdom Metazoa; phylum Chordata; class Mammalia; order Artiodactyla; family Bovidae; genus Bos; species Bos javanicus. Next base: position 29,567,840 of record NC_083878.1, on the reverse strand, counting down.
CATTTGTACCTTCTGTTGCCCCTTCCCCTCAGCTCTCACTCGACCATCATGGACTTCTGTGGTGTCCTCGCCTTTCAACTTCAGCCTCTGTTGCTAACCAATTACCCAGTCTTTGGGTCTTCCTTTACTCACATTCTGGAGAGAGGAAATCTGGTTGCCTCAACCTGTTTTTGGCTTCAGATGCTCCTCTTGGGGTGCCAGTGTCTGGATGCACTGGTTTTGGGTCACGTGGACTTTCAGGGCCAACCCTTAACTGCCCTGCATAAAGACAAGCCTGTGCTGCTTTCCCGAAGGAGCTCTGGGGCCTAGGTTTGGCTTGGGTAGTACTCAGAGTGCTGGGGAGGGAGTGTTGGAAAAACCAAGGGAGCTCTATAGTAGGGCAAAGGCAGGCTAAGACCTTGGTGATGGGGTCCAGCCTTGGCTTTCAAAACCAAATAAACAAATAATGAAGTGTTTCAATAGGCACCATGGTGGAAAAATCTAGGAGGTACGTGGGAGGGTTGGGAGCATGCTAGTGTGCTAAGTATGTGAACTTGCCTTTTCACAACCTCTATCAAGGCCATGATACAAATAATCAAATACTACCACCATGACTAATGCTTATCCCATGCTGACACTGTTCTAGCTACCTTCCATCCAGAAACTCATTTAATCCTTAAGACAACCTCTGAAGTAAGTACTGTTCCTATTTTACCCAGGAAAAAACAGACTCAGAGAGTCTAGAAAGCCCAAGTTACACAGCTAGCAAGTGGAAGAGCTGGGATGTGCTCTTTGTGGCTTTTCTGGATAGGAGCAGGTGGGCACCTCCACCAGGCAGTTTGGGTACCACTGGAATGGCTGCCCACTTCAGCATTCTTGCCTGGAGAATTCCATGGACAGAGGAAGCTGGTGGGCTGCAGTCCTTGGGGTTGCCAAGAGTTGAACATGACTGAGCGGCTTTCACTTCACCATTCAATTCAGTCCTAACTGCCCCAGAATTTCTCCCTGTCTTTTCATGCTTGCCATTCTCCCTTGGGGTTCAGAAATTCCTGCTGTCAATCATTAATGTAGTGGAGGACATATAACCTGGGAAGAGCCCTTGCCCACTCCCACTAGACCTTGAGTCCTCAGCAACTGCAAAATGAGCATGAAGACTTCACTCTTAGGAGTGAGTTATTAAAGCCTGGGGCTTAAAGGAAGTGGGCAAGCAGTGAAGGGCTCCAGGGTTAACCTTGAATTTAGGCTGAGAAAGAAGGAAATGCATGATGTATTGTATTGGGAAGCCTCAAGGCAGAAACCTTTTACCCCAATACCTATCATTCCACCATGACAGTCTTAAAGCAGCCTCAACCCACAGAACTTGCTGTTGCTGATGAAAGTGCTCTATGTCTGAGCTGTCTAGTTTGGTAGCCACTAGCCTCACGTGGCTATGGAGCACTTGAAATTTGGCTAAGTGTGACTGAAGAACTAACTTTTTAAATTTAATTCATTGAAATCTAAATGTAAACTGCCCCCATGGGGCCGGTGGCTCTCACTATGGACTGAACAGTTCTTGAGGCCTCTTTTGTATATATATCTCACTGGGAGGCTCAGACCATAAGCAATTATCTGCCAAAACCTTAGTTGAGGTACTGCAAGCAGGGACAGGGTGTGGGGCTGCTGCCTTTCATCTGGCCAGTATGTGGCTTTAGAATCTTTACTCTGAATGCCTTCGAGCAGGGCAAGCACTCTCCAGTCTCCACACCCTCTCCCCGGGCCAGTGCCCATATTTTGCCACCTCTGATGGCATGGGGAGTTGCAACCCTAGCCTTGGTAGAAGGCTTCAATGGGTCTCAACTTGATTTCATTTGCTGTTTATGTTAGCCCCTAGATGGAGGCCAAGTTGAGATGATTGTGTCCATTTTGTGGGTAAGAGAATGAAGGTTCCCAGAAGCCCCTAGGAAGGGCCATTCTCCCAGGCTACCTCCACCTGTCTTGTCTCATTTGCATAGACACTGGGAGCCATGGGCTAGCTTCTAGGGCTGACTTGGCCCTACTGCAGAATGTTGCCTCACCTAAGCAAGGGAGCCAGGAGAGTGCCTCTTCCCTAGCACTCCATTCTTGTTTTCATTCAAACCACCTTGATTCATTTTTTAAAAAAATATTTATTTATTTATTTGGCTGCACTGGGTCTTAGTTATGGCATGCAGGATCTTTAGTTATGCCATGTGTGGTCTAATTTCCTGATCAGGGGTCGAACCCAAGCCCCCTGCATTGGGAGCCTGGAGTCCTAGCCACTAGGCCACCAGGGAAGTCCCATCTTGATTCATTTTTAATGCAGCACAGCTGCCATCCTGGCTTCCCTCGTGGTTCAGATGGTAAAGAATCCGCCTGCAATGTGGGAGACCTAGGTTTGATTCCTGGGTTGGGAAGATCCCCTGGAGGAGAGCATGGCAACCCACTCCAGTATTCTTGCCTGGAGAATTCTATGGACAGAGAAGCCTGGCGGGTTTCAGTACATGGGGTTGCAGAGTCGGACGTGACCAAGCGACTAAGCACAGCCCAGCTGCTGTCCTAAGGTTTGCTCAGTACACCCCTTCCACTCAACAGTGCCTGCCTGTCTGCCTGGGCTTTCAGCCTTCTGTTGTCCTTTCAAAGTCAAAAACGTTTGGAGTCCAGGTTGGAGTCCAGAATCAGCAGATTCAACTGGGTGAACTTGGGGAAAAACCCAACCCTCCAACTGTATCTTCACTGAAGCCTGTGCCTCAAGCCTTTTCTCCACACCCAACCTGATCCTAGCCCCACCCGTTTGCCCTGGCCTCACACTGCTTATCTTTTGGCTTCTGGAATTTAACACCTGCTTGATCCTCTGCCCCCTCAACCACCCAGCAGGGCCTCCACTCAAGTTTCCTGCCTCCCTGACATGGGAGATCCTGCTGAAGTGTCTGCCTTCTGCTTCCCCACCACTTACCTTCGCTTTTTGGAGCCTTCCAGTTCACACTACTAAAGCACAGGGGCCAAGCAAAGAGACCTGCCTGCCATTAGGAGGTGCAGTTATATGACCTTGGGCAAGTAATTTAACCTCTCAGAATCTCAGTTTCCAAAACCGGGATTTCCAGGGGTTGGGTTGGATTAATGATTTTTCACACTGTTTTTCCCAGGAGGGTTCCTCAGAGACTACTCAGATGGCCGGCGGTGTGGGGGGGGACCAAGTGGACACGATTTCCTCTACCTGCTTTGACCAGAGAATTCAACTTAATCTAATTAATGGGCCAGGCTTCTAAAATGCTGCTGAAAGAGAAAGAGAGATTAAAATCTCCAGATCATCCATAGTTAGATGATCCAAAAAGATGCTTACAGCTTTAACTTGATGGAGTCAAAATCTTTTCTCCCCAGTGGGTTACAGGCTACACAGCTGGGGCCCAAGTCAATGCCTGTGAAAGGAAGGAGGGAACCATGGAGATGTCTGTGGTGTTGCATGTTTATCTCCTCTCACCAACCAGACTGAGAGACTCTGTCTTGCATTTCTCTTGCATTCTCCAGAGAGCTCCCAGCGCAGGCCTGCAGTCTGGCCTCAAACCCTCTTCCTAGCTGGGAGATGGGGGAGGGAGCAGAAGTTGGGGGAAGGACCTCTGGAAGACAGAACCTATTACCCTGACCATTCGTGCTTCTGCTCAGTCACTCAATCGTGTCCAACTGTTCGGGACCCTGTGGACTGTAGCCCGCCGGGCTCCTCTGTCCATGGGATGTTCCAGGCGAGAATACTGGAGTGCATTGCCATTTCTTCCTCCAGGGAATTTTTCTGACCCAGGGATCAAACTCATGTCTCCTGCATTGGCAGGCAGATTCTTCACCACTTGAGCCACTTGGGAAGCCTTACCCCAACCATAAAATATAATAAAACAAATGCAGATGCTCTGGAGGTGAGTCCCACCTCCATTTACTACCTGGTGATCTCTGACAGAGGACTAAAGACCCTCCAAGCCCCAGCTTCTCAGCTAGATAATAATGTTTATGATTTATTTATTGCATTGAAGTCAGACTTTGTATCTAGACCCCTCCCTCTTGTCTAGAGATGCTGTGCTCAGGGCAGGGAAGAAGGATATATTAATTACTTCTTCTGAGTGCATTAAGTCCTGAGTAGAAACCACAGCTGAAAGGTTCAGAGCTGAGACATGAGAAGTAATAGCTTGCTAGTAAAATACAGTAAGATAAGTCTTAGAAAAACAACCACAGAGTGACGGAGGCTGGAAGAGGTGGTTTAGGAGGGAGAGAAAACAGGTGGTTCACAGGGGGAGGCCTTGAACCCTCAGCATTGGACCAGCTCACAGTACATGGAACAAAGCTGTGGGACCCACCGAGTCTTGGTCTCAGAGCTGTCGTCACATCTCCCAGAACCTGTGTCCGACTGTGACCAGTGGAGGACAGACACAACCGGTCCTGGGGGACAAAGTGTGATGTCAGACAGGCTTGTCTTCAGTATGACACCTCTTTTTATCTGTGCTCTTTCCCACCTCTCCCATCTTCTTCAGATGCCCAGAGCCTCTGGGAAATGGAAGAATGAGCACCCTAGGGACAAGACAGGATGAGTGTATTGGAGTAGGACACCCTCCTGGAGAGGTTAGGCACCCAGTGTGAGACCTCTCTCAGAGAGGGCTGCATTCCCAGGGGATCCTAGAGAGAGGAATTCCCAAGCCAGAGTCCACGTGTGACCCACAGATGCTTGTGGGTTTGGTCAGATCATGAAAATGTCAAGAGTTCTGTAAATGAAAAAATTAATTGTTGGTATTAAAAAATAGGTATTTAATTAAAAGGACTTTTAAAAATAAAATTTAGATTTCTGGCTTCTTTTGGAAAATTGGAGAACTGAAAGTGTTGGGCATATATTCCCATTGAGCTGAGCAGCTGCTACTTTCCTTAAACACTCATTAAAACATCTGCTTTAACATCTGCCACGTCCTCACCACTCCCTATTACTCCCATGGCATCTGAACTTGTGACCTTTGACTTTATCCAAAGAAATGACCCAGGCATAGGAACCATAAAGCCAATATTCCTGGGCAGAGGAGTGTTTCCCTGCTCCTAACACCGTTTCATTTGGGAGGCCACTCTTCCTAAAAGAGGTAAAACCTCCCACACCACCTCACAGATCATGAAGAGCACTCAAAGGCCAAAGGGGCTGGGAAAAAAATGTATAGCTCTGCCCAGCTCCCCACCCCTACAACCTACCCTGTCTAGCATAAACAGCTGCCCGTTTCATCAGCAGCAACAGCAATAGCTCATTCAGGCCCTAGTTGTTCATCCTCTGTGACCCAGCAGAGAGTCAGCCTTGAACTTGGGCCCAGCCCAACCTTCCAGTCTGTTCTAACATCAGGGCCCTCTGCTTACGCCTGCTGGCCTCATCGTGCTTGGGTAGCCCTTGTTTGAACCCTGGTCTTTGTTTCCTACTAGCCCTGAAATGCTCTGGAATGCTTTGTGCCCTGCCCTCCCATGTGAGGTTGTCTTTGTAGCTGAGTCCTTGGAATACCAGCTGCTGCCATCAGACTCCTTCAGCTGCAAGACTTCCTTCCTTCCTTCCACCTCTGCCTACCCCAGAGGCTGATCTACCCCCAGTCCTTAGCACAGGCCTTGTCCTTTGCCTGCCCTGCCCCATGCAGGATGCTGCCAGCACAGGCAAAGCTTGTCTAGAGAGTAGGGTTTAGGTGGGATTTCAGACCCCACTCTCCCCTCAGCCATGCACCTTTGTACACAACTGCACAACTCTGCATAGGTTCGCCTGGCTGCAGAGCCCAGGCCATCCTTGTTTGGCCTTATCCTCTCACTGACCCAGCTTCATTTCTGATATCCCTCCCCTAGTTTCCAGCATTTCTTTTTCCTCTTTGTCTGACACCTTATCCCAGGGCAACAAACCATGAATATAATAATAATTAACATATTGAGATTCTATCTGAAACAGTATATGAAGCACTACCCACTCATTATATTTAATTCTTACAACAACCAGGAAAGGTAGAACTGCTGTCCTCATTTTCCAGGTGAGGAAAGTAAAACGTAGAGAGATCAAGGAATTTTCCCAAGGCCCACCATCAGTTCAGTTCAGTTCAGTACAGTCGCTCAGTCGTGTCCGACTCTTTGCAACCCCATAGACTGCAGCACGCCAGGCTTCCCTGTCCATCACCAACCCCTGGAGTTTACTCAAACTCATGTCCATCGGGTCGGTGATGCCATCCAACCATCTCATCCTCTGTCGTCCCCTTCTCCTCCTGCCCTCTATCTTTCCCAGCATCAGGGCCTTTTCCAATGAGTCAGTTCTTCGCATCAGGTGGCCAAAGTATTGGAGTTTCAGCTTCAGCATCAGTCCTTCCAATGAATATCCAGGACTGATTTCCTTTAGGATGGACTGGTTGGATCTCCTTGTAGTCCAAGGGACTCTCAAGAGTCTTCTCCAACACCACAGTTCAAAAGCATCAATTCTTCGGCATTCAGCTTTCTTCACGGTCCAACTCTCACATCCATACATGACCACTGGAAAAACCATAGCCTTGACTAGATGGACCTTTGTTGCCAAAGTAAAGTGTGAAAGTGTTAGTCATTCAGTTGTGTCCTACTCTTTGTGACCCCGTGGACCGTGGCCCGCTAGGCTCCTCTGTCCATGGGATTCTCCAAGCAAGATCCTGGAGTGCTTTGCCATTTCCTTCTGCAGGAGATCTTCCTGACCCTGGGATGGAACCTGGGTCTCCCTCGTTGCAGGCAGATTCTTTACCATCTGAGCCACCAGTGAAGCCCCTGAGTGACAAAACTAGGGTTCAAACCTAGGTCTGTCTATTGCCAAAGCTTAGGCTCTTAATCTCTTGGCTCTGTCTCTCAAATCAAAGAAAACTGGAAAGGAGACTCAGAGAAGTCAATAATTTATTTAAGGTCACACAGATCATCAGTGGTAGAGCTCGAATTGAAACTCAGATAAGTCTTCTGTCACCAAGTCCAAGGCTCTTTGATCTGTTGCCTCTTTCCCTCTCTGTTTGCTTCTCAGCTCCTGGTATATGATGGGAAATACTTGCAGACTGAAATACTCACTTCATCTGACTTGACAGGCCTAGTTGGAGTTGTTTTCTTAGAGACTCCCTCCCAATTGTTTCAGTATCAGCCAAACTGGTCTTCTGTACAAACAGGTTAGATCTTGATTCAACCCCTGTCCTCCCAAATGGAGACCCTGGAATTCCACTAAGGAACAATTTTCCTATAAGGGGAATAGATGATTATAATTCATTGGGTTTGAAGTCCTAACATCTTAGGATAAATATGTTTTTTCTGATAAGAGGACCTAAGGGGGTATTAGAAATGGAAGTTTTAGTTGGGAGTAGGTTGAGAGTGAACTCAGGGATAAACCTGGCCCAGCAGGGCCTGAAGACAAATTTCACTTAACGTGATTTTCTGGAGATTAGAGTGTCTTGATCTTGCTTCTTGGAACTCTGAATCTCTAGACTGACTTTGTGTTTGGGCCCTACAGGTCCCTTGTCCAGCTCCTGCTCCCAGCTAGGGAAGTTAGTTTAGATACTCTTGGAGATGACCTGTGGACCGACAGCGCCTGCAGATAGGGCCAGTGGAAATGCCACCTTCACACAGCAAGTCTTCACACCTGTTCCCTTTGGGGAGTCCTAGGCCTGATCACAGTCCTTAGGAACAGCCCTGCCAAGCAGCTCATCTCATTAGCCTCTAGTGGATAGCAAACTGTGAGAGCCTGGAAGTGCTTGGATCCCCTGTAGAAATAGGTTTCTTAGATACCTGGGCCAGATTAAGTTCCTGGCAGCCTGGTTGGGCTTAAAAACTTTTCAAAACCTTTACTCAATTCAATTAAAATGAGCAAGGATTTACTTAGGGGCTCTGGGTGCCAGTATTGATTCTGGAGACTTCATCAGCTCCTCCTATTCTAGTCCATTTTCATATCCTGATAGCAACTGAATTTTCTTAAAACCAGCACTGCATCGTGTCCTGAGGCTTCAGGATAAGATAGACTTGGGTTCAAATTCCTCTGCCAGTCAGTTAATGCATGACACTTACCCTAACTGAGCTTCAGTTTCTCCATCTGTAAAACATCAACCTCAGAGGGCTGTATTTGAGAATTAAATGATATTATGCATGAGCTCAGATCAGGGTCCATCACCTGTAAGGTAGCAATCAGACCAATAAGCAGATAAAACCATAAAGCCTTCCTGCTCCCATAAAACATTCCTTTGCTCAGATACCACAGTTCCCCACCACCCCTAGGACAAAGTCCTGCCTTCTTCACCTGGCACTCAAGGGCACACACTTCCGTGTAGGGCCACGTTTCCAATGCTTAACAACCACAGGTGGCTTGTGGCTGCCGTATTGGACAGCACAGATCAGAACATTTCCATCCTTGTAGAAAGCTGGTTGTGCAGCCCTGCTGTAGGTGATACCACAGTTCACTCGCTAACCTGAGCCCCTTTCCTGGGGCTTTCAGTGGACGTATGGGGTAACAATGATCAGCATGTGGGTCTTAGAAGGCAGGGAAGAGGTGCCACTAAGCCGGGAAAAGCAGTAAACAGAGCTCAAGGAACTGAGGTCAGACCACAATAGTCATCAATTTCCTCACTAGCCATCATTTTTCTTTTTCCCCTCATTTTGGCCTTAGCTTCTCTAGGGGTGCCCTGGGAGGGGAAGGAGATGACTGGCGGGGGTTTGGGGCTTTGTGAGCCTCTGTGATTTACTGTAGGCGACCTTTCTCTTACCACTTTTTCTTTTAGTGTATATGCTGCCCAAGTGAGCACTCTCTCATCACTTAATTATCCCTACTTCTCTAGCTGCTGGGAGGAGTAAATGATTAATATCCTACCCCTGCCCAGGCACACTGGGAGAGTTTACCACATGATAGATCTTTTTCTCACATTTAAATAAGCACTGTACATGAAAGTCTGTCTGTCAGAAAGGGCGTGCATGCATTTGCTTTTAATAAAAAAAAATGAAGAAAAATGAACAGATCATTTTTTACAAGACTGCGATACCCTAAAGTGTGTGCTTCTGCCACCACCCCCGCCCCCCGCCCCCGGCAAAGTTGGGGGAAGGTGGAGAAAAGAAAACTAATTGTGAGGTGATCATTTTTGAAGCTGAACTATAATAATATGAAGGTTCATTATTATATTCTCTCTAGTGTGGCTGGAAAACATTCATAATAAAACAAGTTTAAAAACCAAGAGCCTACTCCCACTAAAACTTAATGTGACTGAGCAGACCACTTGCTCCCAAATGCCCAAGGAGATCTCTCTCTGTAACCAAGGTGCCCCTGTTCCCATGAGCTGGGGCGAGGGGAGCAGGGAGAGTGGTGAGGGGCAGAGAGTGACTGTTCACCCTGGGTGTTTCCATCCCGGTATCTGTTTATTCTACAGGGAACATGAGCCTCTCAGGTGTCTCTAATTCCTGATGAAAGGATCTGTGGGTCCTGGAGTCCCGGCCCTTGGCCAGGTTTTCCAGTTGCTTCTCAGTCTCAATCCCTGGTAGTAGGAGCTGCTTCCTCTTGCTGCAGCCCCCCACCTTTCCCACCCTCCTGCAGCCTGCGGGGACCTCATACCTCACTTTCTTCACCCCTCGGGGCTCCTTTGTTTCCCAAGGCCTTACTTGTCACTTCCTGGGCCACAGAGGATGTTTCACACAGCTGGACAATCAACCCGCTGGGGAATCACTTCCCCAGACCCTTTGCTGAGCCCTATTTTGCTGTTTCAGAAGCTAGTCTGGTATCTCTGGCTACAACCAGTTCCAGGCATAAGCTCTTTTATCTTCTTTATTTCCCATATCACCTACTATAAGATTGGGTACCCACCGAGGGAAAATGAACGAATGAATGAATGGGTCTAACAGGCAGTGAGCCCTTGCTTTTTCTACCTGCCACCCTCCACCCCCACTAGGGGCTCTGAACCAAAATAAGAACCATGAAGGATGGTCTTCCATTCTGATTCAATGGGGGCCAGTCACGCCAGGTAAGGAGTGAGCCACCATGATGCTGTTATTCTGGCATTGTGTGTGTCCACCCATGCTGGTTGGAGAGGGAATGATTTGAGCCTGGGAAGGGTGGTGGCTACTCTGAGTCTCGCCAGAAGGATACTGAGAGAGAACTAGAAAAGCAGGAGAGAGGAAAGTGGGGGCGAATAGAAATCAGAGAGGAGGGAGTAGGGAGGCTCAGGGAGGAGGTGGGAGAAAGGGAGAAAGGGGCACAAGGAAAGAGAGGGAGAGAACCTAGCCTGGCCCTGCACATCCCCAGCCCTCTGACGTGGCTATGCTGATATCTCCCGCACTAATTGCTTCAATTAATAATACCGCTCTATAAAATTTCAGCAGCTGAGACCGAGTGAAAGGAAGGATGACATAGTGCATTAATAATGCAGGCAGCCGATCGAGTTGGGCTCCTGGGAGCTCCATTAGGGAGCCCGGCTGTCGTCCCCGCAGCAGCTAACACTTGGACAGGGCGCCCAGCGTCCTTGGGCCACTGCAGACCGCGGGGCTGAGGAGCCGCAGAGGCGGCGCCAGTGGATGGGAGGCTGGGGACGGCTTTAGCCTTCTCCGAAACTCCGGAAAGCACCCCTCCCCCATTCTTTCATCCGAACAACTGATGTTTTCTCTGTTATGTAAGTGCTGCTCAAGGTTTCAAGATCGCTGCCCTAAATCCTAACCCGCCCCCACCCCTTCCCAAACTGCCCCTTCCTGGACCTAGCGCTGATTAGCAGCCCCTCCCCAACCTCCACCAGTGAGGGAAGTTCCAAGGCAGCTCTCCTGATGGTTTTTGCTTTTGTTTTGAAATCTCTGTCCCATTTTTGATCTTTCATCTCAGTCTTCTCTCCTCTTTGTCCCTGGATTCTTAAGAGCTCTTAGAGCAGTGATCTTCTCTCCCAAAACAAAGAACCTGTCATCCAAAACGCATTACAGCTGGTTTCTCTGAAGTCAGCAACAATGTCAGCATCACCCAAATCCTCCCTAAGGGTCTGCACGTGCACAGCCCATCCCCCAGACTGTGCCCAGGCCAGTCCGAGCGTGGAGCCAGGAACAAAGGAGCCAGTGGCAGACGTCCCCATCTGAAGCTGCAGGTTCCTATGCGGTATTATGCTGGTGCAAAGCCAGTTCTTTTCCCATTTGCTTGCAGAAACCAGGCCTGGACCATCCCAAGCTCACTAATTAGGGCTTCTCATTCTGGGGTCTAAATGTTAGGGGAAACACTGACTGAAACCACCCACCCTGGCCAGGCACCATAGTAACCATTAGGGTGAATTATTTTATGACAGGGGGTGTTGGTGAGGAACATGGGACTAACAAGCTACCACCAACCAGAAGAATTCAAGAAAGGTCAAAAGGAGACACCACGTGTCCTCCCACCTCCCTGAATTCTGCTTGCTGGAATCCATCTTGGCTGAGCAATGCATGCACCACTAGAAACGACCCTAAGTGTGAATGATTGGTGACAGACAACCCAGAAATTAACCCATCACCATAAAACCTGAGGCTGCGAGCCACATGGCAGAGCAGTCCTCCTGGGTTCCCTTACACTCCTGCTCTCTGGCCAGGTGCCCCTTCCTGGGGCAATTTCGGCAGAGAGTGAGTGACCTTTTAAAAAATGGCGTGAGTAGATATTAGGTATACAAAGGAGTGGGCTGCAGTGGGCACTGTTGATTTTTAGCCAGTATTCATCCTCCCATTTATACATGTCTAACAGATCCTAGTTTCTATGGGATATTTACTCCTCCTTTTAAACTCAGTGAGTGGATTGTGGTTGGTCTATGCCAGTCTCAGAATCCTACTCCTCTCACCAGGAGTCAGCCTGGGATTGGACATGTGGCCCAGTTCTGGCCAGTGAGACAAAGGGAGAAATTGCTAGGAAGCTCCTGGGAAAGAGACTTGAGTAGGGACAGTTTGTCCTTTTTCAGTGGGATGTTTTCACATCTGGAATTGCTGTGGGCATCCTGTCAGCCAACCTGAGGATGAAACCCACTCGAAGATGGCAGAGTGGGAGGGAAAGGACTCCTTGAGACACTGAGCCTCCCCTTCCTCTGAACATGAGCTAGGAAAGATAATAAATTCCCTGCAGTTGAGGACAGTTTGAGTTGAGGTTTTTTTGTTACTTGCTGACAAAAACATCACAGCTGATACACTCTCCCTACTTTAACATGCAGTATTCACACTGTTTGTCTGACATGTTTCACATATCGCCTTGTCATCTTTATTGTATTGTTGTATTGTTACTTAACTTTTCCTGTGTTTTTGTCTCATCTATGAAGTCTATACCAGCTCTTCCAACCCACGTAGATGTTCTCTGAATTCTTATAGAGCTTCCAAATAGCAGTCAAATCTGTCACCCATTCATACCAGAAATATTTACTGAGCCCCTGTTATATGCCCTGATAGCTCAGTTGGTAAAGAAGCCACCTGCAATGCATCTGGTTCGATTCCTGGGTCAGGAAGATCCGCTGGAGAAGGAATAGGCTGCTGCTGCTGCTGCTGAGTCGCTTCAATCATGTCCAACTCTGTGCGACCCCATAGATGGCAGCCCACCAGGCTCCCCCGTCCCTGGGATTCTCCAGGCAAGAACACTGGAGTGGGTTGCCATTTCCTTCTCCAATGAATGAAAGTGAAAAGTGAAAGGGAAGTCGCTCAGTCATGTCTGATTCTTTTCGACCCCATGGACTGCAGCCTACCAGGCTCCTCCGTCCATGGGATTTTCCAGGCAAGAGTACTGGAGTGGGGTGCCATCTTCCTACCCACTCCAGTATTCTTCAGCTCCCCTTGTGGCTCATCTGGTAAAGAATCTGCCTGCAATGCAGGAGACCTGGGTTCGATCCCTGGGTTGGGAAGATTCCCTGGAGAAGGGAAAGGCTACCCACTCCAGTATTCTGGCCTGGAGAATTCCATGGACTGTATAGTTCATGGGGTCGCAAAGAGTTGGATATGACTGAGCAACTTTCACTTTCACTGTTATGTGCCACACTCTGGTCAAGGGCTAAGGATACAGCAGCGAGCAAGACAGACATGGTCCCCATGCCTACAGAGCTTATAGTCTGTTATGAAATGTTTGTGTCTCCCCCAAATTCATACGTTGAAATCCTGACCCCTAATGTGATGGTATTAGAAGGTGGTGACTTTGAGAGGTATTAAGTAGGTCATGAGGGTAGAGCCCTCACGAATGGAATTAGTGCTCTAATAAAGGGACCCCAGAGAGTTCTCTTGCCTTCTTTCTACCATGAGAGTCAACAGTCCTCATAGCACTTAACATAGCTGACCCCTAAATAAGCATTCATATGCGTCAAGTAAATGAAGGGACGAATGTGTAAATGGATGGATGGAGTTAAGTAAATGGTTAAACACTTTCATTCTGTCTCTTCAGTTGGGAGATTACAAATGAATCCTTCTGATGCCAGAATCCTCATGGGCAGGTCTTGGGAAGAAAGGCTTCCTTCAAAAATGAATGTCCATGGGGAGTTCCCTGAGTCTCTGTCCTCCTGGTGGTACCCTGACTCCTTTATTGCCCAGGTTGGCTTCATCTTCCTGGCTGAAGAGTCTGAAGGAGGCAAGATCCTAGGGTTCCTAGGCACATGTGACCCCAAACTTTCCAGGCTGGATCCCCACCTCTCCAATTGCACTGATTGGTGGCTAAGTAACCCTCGTGGATTATGTCCCAGGAACTCTGGCCTTCTCTTCTCCCACCGAAGTGACTTCCTGGCCAGAGCCCAGGAGACCGGATGTGCTCCTGCTAATGGTCTGAAAGTGCTCTCTGCTGCTGGCCCAGACTCCCGGGAGGTCGTGAGAGAGGCAGAAGTCTGGAGAGATAACACAGACTACTCACTCGCCCCCGGGGTCTAAACTCTGGAAACACTGAGCAGCTCCATGCTTGAGGCAGTCCAGATGACAGCCAGCGAGGTTCGCTGAGGATAGTCTCAGTGGACTGTTAGAGCTGGACCCTGGGAGGCAGGCAGGGAGGAGGAGCCCAGGAAGGAATCATCAAGTCCATTGTGAAGTCTCCCTTAAAAATCCATCATCTGAGCCGATTTGCAGGCAGAAGTGAGGCCTTCCCTGGAGCTGGATACAGAGCCTGCCTGGGGGCCCAGTTTTGCACCTGGACTGGCCAGTACTCAGCCAGTCACCCCCAAGTGCGACCTAGGCTGGTTCTGACAGTTTCTGAGCCTTCAGGTATTGCAGAGGAGCAGGACCAGTTATGTAACTTGCAGGGCCAGGGCAACACGGAAATGTGAGGTCCCTTGTTCAGAATGATTAAGAATTCCAAGATGATGACAGGGCCTTAAACTAAGCCCAGGGTCCATCAAAGCACCAGGCCCTAGGTGACTACACAGGTCGCCCTTGTGAAGCTGCAGAGGAGTTACTGGAGAAAAGTGTGAGGCGGGGAGAGTTACCAGCAACGGTTAACCACCAGCCCTGAGTCTTAAAGGAAGGGGCTTTAACTTCCTTAGGTCTCCTTCCTGGGACCCAGAGATACCCATCACTGACCGGGTGAAACTGAGGGGAGTTTTAGTTTTGTTGGCCTTGAAGTAGAGACCGACTTCCTGTGTGTGGAGTGGATCCAAAATGAGCGAATCCACGTCGGAGGTCACAGGGCCAAGACATGTTAAGATGGCCATTTGTCCCAGGGCCTTTTGGTTTAAGTTAAGGCAGCTAGGACGCACCCTTTAGAGTGTAATTCACCTCAGCACCAAGGACAAAATAACACATCACCCCCTGGGTGAGAAAGGGTCTATAGGATCTTTGTCAGTGAGCTTTCAAGGGAGGTAATTCAGAGACAGTGCAGCTTTTTAAAAAGTCCTTGGATAGCAAGGCTTTATTTAAATGGCAAAACATACTGTAATTTGAATAGAAAGACTCAGTTTTGTAAAAGTGAAAAAATTTTCCCTAAATGAATCCAATTCCGTCTCATTGCAATCAGTGTTTTAAATTTGGTAAAACTAATATTAAAATTGATTTGGGAAAAATAAACTTGGGAGAACAAGGAAAACAGTTTTTAAATTTTAGTTAGAGGATAGGACTTTAGATATTAAAGTACATTTTCAAGAGCACATGAAGATGCCTCTGGGACCCTCTTCATCTCGAGCAGGTCCAGAGGATGGTCTTCTTTGCCCCTGTAGCCGTGGCTGTTGAGCCCCTGGACCAAGACTTGGAGGTTGTGCTGTTCAGACCCCAGGCTGCTCTGCCCAGGTGCTGCACAGGGCATTCTGGGAAGCCAGAGGCATTGCCCACTGCCCTCGGGTTGCTCCCAGAGAAACAGGTGGCTTCAACTCACTGGGGACCTTCTTGCAAAACCTCCTATCCTGCAGGGGAGACTCTTAAGGAAATCTGCACCAGTTCCTGGTGCCTGGCCTCACCTTCACCCCAGAGGCTAGGAGAGTCATCAGGCCACAGACTCGTCAGGTCAAGGAAGGTCTTGAGTAGGAAGGCAGCCTGTTGTGTCAGACTCCTGTGGGTTACTGAGTGTGGTACACACATTAGCTATGACCCGGGTCCTCCTGCTTCGTTGTCTTTGAGTGTCTCCACCCAAAATTCAAAGCATTAACATAAAGGATGGGGGAACAGTCACGATTAACATGTGGTTCAGAGGGAAGCTGAGTTGACTGAGATGGATGTGACATTTCTCTGTGTGTTGGGGGCTGATCCTCCCTCAGCCCTCTCCCCCACCCCCAATTCCCGTGGATAACCGAGAGTGAGAACTATTCCAGAAAGTAGTGGGGGTCCAGACACACAGACATCCTTAGTCCCTTCAACAGCGTTCCGGGTAGCTGGGCTCCATTCTCACAGAGGTTACTTGCTTCTCTTGCTTCTCTGTGGATTTGCTTTGGGGGGAAATGGTTCGGAGTGAGTATTGGAACCCAAATCTCAATAGCAGCAGTTTCTCCCTCTTCCAGAAACCATTCTTTGTTTTTGCCAAATGCTGGGCATTCAAAACAAGTTGTCTTTTATCTCAACGGGGAGTGGGCTTAGGTGGGCCTGGGGTGAATTTCTAATCTTCTTGCCCTGTACCTGCCTCAGGACTGGTGGACGGAGTCACTGCAGGGGTCTGGGAGAGAAAAAGCAAATTTGCTGGAGATGTCAGCCCTCCCTCCAGCAGAAGCCTCAGTGGGGTCTGCTGTGCTGACACTCGCTGACTGAGGCCGAGATCAGCCATCACTGCAGACAGAATTGTTTCTTATTTTCATCCTGTGGCATAAACGGAGAGGCTCTGAATGCAGCTTCCAACAGGGGCTGCAGCTCAGGGCCCTTAATAGGCCCTTAGAACAGGCCTGCAGAGACTGGCTTCCTAGGAGCCGGAAGAGCCGGGGGCCTCAGGCTCAGCACCACACCCCTCCTCCCAGCCCCCGCCTGCTGCATTGCACCACTGATTCAGTGAAGACATCATCCTCACCCACTTGAGAGCGGCTCGTTGCTCGGCTCTGACAATTAGACTGAGCTGCTGCAGAGAAGCGTTCTTCCTCACCGACATAAGGCTTTTTAAAAGTGATCAATTGCATTAGCAAATTTCTTATTAGCTCTGCTGTCAGGAGGGAGCTCCTGCCACATTAGCTTGCTGAGGCTGATGCAGAATTTCCCAGCCGTTAATTACCATGCCAAGGGCTAAAGGGACTCAGAGGCTGGTAGGTGGATGGGTGGAGGCCCCCATTCTCTTTTCCCTCTCCCGTGGGAGGTCAGGGAATCTGGGGCTTGGTGTTGAGCTCCTCAGGTCTGACTCTGCAGTGGGGTAGGGCCCAGGACGCCCACATAGCATCTGGGCTGATAGAGGTTGGGTTGTCCAATAGAGCCTCTGGGATTTGGCAACTTGGAATCTGCACAGCAGCTCTTTAGGAGCTGCAAGTTCAAGGCAGAGCCTGGACTGCATCCCAGAAAGGTGCTCCGGCCTCTCCTTGGCAGGGTGGAAGGTGGGGGGAAGGGAGGGAGGGGGGATTCAAGGCCACTGATCCTCATTTCTCCTCCCCTCCCTCCAGACAGCTTGAGACTCTCCTCCCTGAAGGTGACATCACATCTCCTGCTCAGATCATCTCTTGGTGACTATCCAAAGAACTGCATATTCAGGATACCCAACCCGACTTCCACCGGCCCAGGCTTAGACAAGGAATTGCTTAAAACTCACATGCATCGGGGAGCAAAATGAGAGAAGGCAGACTTTGATTTCTTGTTGTACCTAGTGCCGCAAACTAATAAAACCATTCAGAGGGTGTCTGATTCCTTTGAGAATCTGACAGAACAAATAGATCTTCATTCCCAGGAAAAATGAATATAGTCACATGTGTGTCTTCAGTTTGGGAATGCTCTGCAGTCAGTTTATGAATCCCCATTTTATAAGTGCCCTTCCCAAGCCCATGGGAGTAGCTGAACCCTGGGAAGGGCCCAAGCAGCCCCCTGCCACAAGAAGCAAGGTCAGCTCCTAAAACAGCAGCAGAGCCAGCTCCCTGGGGCAACACCGGCCCTGTTTGGGTAAAGGCTGCAAGACACAATTGCATCATTCCTTGGGTTACAGTAGACACGGCGAGACCGAGACATGGGTTCAGGGCAGCACTGACTTTGTGGTCAGGTCTGCATTAACTGCTCCTTCTGAGAAACCAGTTCCTGTGGCTGGGAGGCCCCTGGTCCTGGTGTGTTCCTGCTGAGAAAGGAGGTGGGGGGGGGTGGAGGAGGAGGAGGAAGCAGAAACTGCAGCAGAAAAAAAGAGAAGATTCTGAAATGGGTGCGGGGGAGGGTGAGTGTGTGTGTGTGTGTGAGCGCGTGCAGGCGCGTGTGGAGAAGAAGAGAAGTGGGTGGGGAAGAGCACCGAATTCCTTATTGTTTGTCTAAAGGATACTTGAGATGAAATCTCAGGAAAATTGTGAGGATGAATTTGCACTCTTTCACACACACCGCCTCAAATTCTGCCTTATCTTGAGTTTTGGTAGGCGGAATGCTCTGCTCTGTGAAATCAAGAAAACACCCTGCTTTCTTGTCAGCTCTCAGAAGGTTGGGCTTTCGAAAATCCCCCAAGGAGAGCGGAAAGGTGGGAGGTCCTCTAGCATGTGAAGTGAAGTGAAGTGAAGTCGCTCAGTCGTGTCTGACTCTTTGCGATCCCATGGACAGTAGCCTACCAGGCTCCGCCGTCCATGGGATTTTCCAGGCAAGAGTACGGGAGTGGGCTGCCATTTTCTTCTCCAGGGGATCTTCCCAACCCAGGGATTGAACCCAGGTCTCCTGCATTGCAGACAGACGCTTTACCGTCTGTGAGGGGGCTACCAAATTATTCTCCAGGGCCCCAGTGGTTTCCACGACTCCCTGAGGGGAGCAGGAGGGTAAAACTGCTGCTAAGATCAGACCCAGAGGGATTCTTCTGAGGGATGGAAGACACTGATAACCAACTGGGACTGCCTCCTTCTCTGTATTGAGGAGAGTATGTTGACTTTAGCCCAGATCCTGATACAGCCTCAGGGCCACAGCCTGTCCAGGGCCCATCCTTAGCCCTCCCTCCCTGGTTCCCGCCTCCCTCCGGGTTGAAGCAGTCATGAGCTAGGCTCTTGCTCCAACTCTAGCCTAGTATCTGCCGGGTTTCCCAATCTCCTTCCAGGATGGCCTTGCTCAGGATCCAGCCCCACCGGTCAGACCTGCTCACCATCCCTTTCAGGCATGTAGTCCCGTCCCAGCAGGTCGGCTCCACTTCTGACACTCATTTCCGTGGGCCACTCCTTGGGCTTTCTAGGTCCACATCGCAGCCCTCCTGGTGTTTTCAGCCCCACATTCCAGAAACTGTGGCATGAGAAGCTCCTCTTGCCAGCATCCCACTTGCTCCTCCTTCACTCTCAGGATGAACCGATATCAGTCTGGTTACCTGTTGGGGAGATTAGAGACATTGAAAGGGCTCAGGATTTTGTGAGCTGGGGAAGAGATGACTCAGCCTGATTCAGTTTCTCTGAGGACCATGGGCCTGGGCTTATGTCTGTTTTCTCCCTGCCCGTGGGGAATGGCCAACATTGGGCCCTGAAGCAGAGGGACTGGCTCAGAGGAAGAAGAACTCTGTTGCCACCAAGATGAAATTCTGCAGCAGCTCGTGGGTGACCGGAAAGGAACCCCTCCCTGGAAATGTCCTTCAAACATCTTCCATCTGTCCTGCATGGTCTCTGCATTTTCTCCTTCCCAGCTCTGGGCTTCAGGGACCGCTCCCTCCAGCTGCTTCAGCCCATGCCTACTCACTGGTTTATAAAGTTAGGAGAGGCAGCATCAGTGTCCCAGGAATGCTGGAAGTATGATTCTCCAAGCACTTAACTTAATTCAGAAAAGAAGTTGAAATGGGGAAAATTGATTCCCCACCCACCCAGTTCCCTGTCCTAACGTTCCTGTTCCCTATATCAACCAGAAGAGGAAGCAACTCCCCGAAGCAGCCTCGCCTCCCCGCCCCCAACTCTCTCATTTATGTGTTTTGTTTTTGTCACATCACCTACCGTGATCTTTTATTTTTGTGTTTGTTTACTAGGTTTTGCCTGTCTCCCTCAACCACCCACTCATCCATTAGGCCCTTGTCTTGTTCATCGCCACATGCCCAGTACCCAGCACAGTGCCTGGTCCCCCAAGGAAGGGTACAGTCAGTATCTGTTAATATGAGGGAAGGTGGTTAGGATTTGGAGAGGAGGCCAGGACCAGGGAGGCCATCAGTGTAGATGGAGTTGGCAGGACATTGGGCACCACCCTTTTCATTACCCTCTTGAGGCTTTCCGCGGCCAAGTGGATAAAGTTCCTATTCGTTATCCTGACACGCAAAGCCCCAGTCTGTCCTTCTAGGTTCATTTCTTGCCAATCTCCTTTTTAGACTCCAATGTGTCAGCCTCTCCAAATTGCTAAATGGTCCCCACATTCCCAAGTTCTTCCATGTGTGTTCTTCTGCACGTTTGCACCTGAAATGCCTTTTGTCTATGCAATTAGGAATTATTGGGTTGGCCAAAAAGTTTGTTTGGGTTTCTCCGTAAGATGGTATGGGAAAACTGGAATGAAGTGTTTGGCACATCCAATATACTATCTCTTTTTATGATGACTGACGATTAAAGGTTGCGCTATAGAGCAAGCTCCTACCTCAGTGCTTTGCCAAAATGAAGTCCTCCCTAAATGCTGGTTAGCATCCTTTCTCTTCCTCTCTGTCTAGGGCACCTACCAGCACAGGGGGCTGGAACTCTGTGAAGCCTCAGGCCCGGCTGACCACCCCAGGGCTCCACAGTGCTTTGTTTTCTTCCCATACTTAGTGACTTGTTTCAGGGTCTGTGTCCCCAAGCTGCCACCTAGGGCAGAGGCATCTGTGTCTCCTTTGTGCTTAACATGGTGCTTGGCACACAGTAGGTGCTGAATAATGCCTGTTGGAAACAAGCATTGGTCTGGAGGGTGTTGGGAAGGAAAGTCAGTATCTGTGCCCTCCTGGGCTGGGGGAAGCTAGGAGGGGAGAAGGAGGGTAGTGCCTCCCTCCTGGGGCCTATCGGTCATCTGGTCATGAAATCAGAATCTGCATCCCAAGCACCACAGCCACATCCAATTTTCCATCAATGAAATATTCAGTGGCTCCACAGCCATGGTCTGCTGCTCTGTATCCGGAAGGGAGGGGCTCCCACCTGCTCAATGCCTGTCTCCACTCCTCTGCACACACCGGCCCTCAATCTCCAGACCAGCGCCTTTGTTATCTACCTCTGTGCCTTGCTAATGCTCTGCATTCCCAGCATTCCCCCCATGCCCCAAATCAGGACTGCCCTTCTGCTTCCTTGACTATCCAACTCCAACTCAGCCTTCCCTGAGGCCCACCATCTCCACGAAATGTTCATTAGAAGTGATCTTTCCCTTCCCTGGACCCCAAACCTATATTTCACCACTCTAGCCAAGTGGAGTTACTTCTTAACTGGACCCATCCTAGTTCATATGAGATATGAATGTTGGCTCAAAACAATGGTTTACTGCTGCTGTGGCTTTCCCCCCTGGAGTTTGGCATTGGGACTGGAGTGCTTAGAAGAAAGTAGGAATGGGAATTTCAATGAAAACAACAGGGGTTTTCAGGGACCTCTGCTGGACTTGGAACCCTAAAGCTTCCCCACTTTAATCAAGGACAGTTCTCCAGCCTTGCCCCTACTCTAGACAAGTACTCTACACAAGCAGGGCAGGGGGACCCTTGGGGTCAAACTTGTAGCCACAGTGATCTCCAGCCACAATGTGCTGCCTCTGAGCACACAGCGGCTGCTGTTCAACATGGTGAGTTTGGGCATGTTGTGAGATTGCCAAGTGACAGCAATGCGCTGAAGGCTGAACATGACAGAAGAAAGGGACCCAGTGTGGGGCCCCTTGGCCAACTCTGTCCAATCAGAACAGTCCGGCCTGGCTGAACGCATCTTGAAATTAGGTGTGAATTAGGTGTGAAATTAGGTGTGAATCACTATTCATATGATTTTGACCCTATAGTTTCTACATGGCAATGCCAGTGAGCCCATTGCCCAAGGATGGAGTGTGGAGAATGGGTATACATTGTGGATTTGGAGTTGGGGGCTGGGACTTGAGTCTAGACTCTGCCTTTTGCTCAGCTGAGTGACCACAGGGCAGACTTTGACCTTCCTGAGCATCACTGTGGACATGCATATTGATGTTTAGCTCTATCCACACAACACTTTCTTTCTTTTTTTTTTTTTTGAGCATTCTTTATGTGCTAAGCCCTGCATCAAACATTTTATTTTTAGTACCGTCATTGTCTTCACGACAACTCTGGGAGGAAGATATTATTACTATCCCCATCTTAGAGTTGAGCAAACAGACAATTAAGAGAGTGGTTAAGTAACTTTCCATAAAAGCCATTAATTAAAGGGCAGGTCTGGGATGCTACATCAGGGTTCCTGAGCACTGTGAAATTTTGCATCTCTGTAAGTGGGAATAAAAATCTCTCCATCAATGGTGTCTGAAGAGGAAATAGGATAATCTATATCAAAGAATCTTGTAAAATGTAAAGCATTATTTTCTGTAGGAGAAGACTTGGTTCTTGCTCTCAAGCATTTTATAATCTGACTCAGCTGATCCATAAGATCCGCACAGTGTTTGCTCAGATGAAACCAGGCTGTCAAGTTGTCCAGCGCACACCTTTAAGTGACCCAACTTCTCATCACTAATGGGACAAACAGACATGGTGTGCGTGCCTCCTGACACCTTGGCACGCATGGGAAGGTGTGCCACACCTCTGTAGTATATCCTTGCCCCAAAACATTTAGCCTGGACCAAATTAGAAAAACCCAGATTGTGGGACATTTTAAAGACAGTTTGCTTGGATTCTTCAATGATGCCAATGTCATGAAACAACAATAACAACAAACAAAGACAGGGAGACTGCTCTAGGTGAAAGGAAACTAAAGAGACGATAATTAAGCATACTGTGTAAATCTCGATTGAATCCTGGATTTTTTTTAAAGGCATACAGAATATATTGGGTTAATTGAAGAAATGTAAATATGTTCTATAAGCTAATATAGAAGGAAATAATATAAGGAAATAACATAGAAGGAATAAGGAAATAATATAAGGAAATGGCAACCCACTCCAGTGTTCTTGCCTGGAGAATCCCAGGGACGGGGAGCCTGGTGGGCTGTCGTCTCTGTCGTCCGCACAGAGTCGGACACGACTGAAGCGACTTAGCAGCAGTAGCATAAGCTAATATTACTGTATCAATGTTAAATTTCTTAGGTGTGATGATATTGTGCTTATTTGAGGAAATATTGTTAAGAATGTCCTGGTTCTTAGTGCTTGGGATAAGGTGTCAGGAATATTTGTGATTTTTAAATGCTTTTGCAAGAAGAAAGTGTATATATATGTGCATATATATATATATAAACACAATATATGTATATCTCTTGCACTGCAGGCAAGATTCTTTACCATCTGAGCCACCAGGGATGCCCGCATATATATATTCAGTTTGGTAAATCTGGATGAAAGATTTATAGGTTTTCCTGCACTATCCTTTCATCTTTTCCCCAGGTTTGAAAATTTCCCAGTAAAAATTGAGAAGTTGAGCAAATAGGTTTAATAGTGAGGGCTAGTAACTTGCCATAAAACCTATGAATTAAAGGGCACATCTGGGGCCTAAAGCCTATTACAGTGCCAAGTGGAAATAGCTATTTAAAGAAACCTAGAGCCGAACACCTTTATCATATAAAGAATATCTCCATCAAGCTTATTTCTTTGTTGGCTCCACATTTTAACCAATGGCGCAGCTTAGGAAGGGGTCCACATGGCCGCAGGGTCTAAGGCAGCGTCTCCACTCTTCTACAGGGGTAACTCTGCTATTTTGTTGTTCAGCGGGGCTGCTTTTCCTTTGGCCACTATGTAGTCAAATAGTTTCCTGCCCCAGCCTTCAGGTTCCTAGGAGACAAAGCTCAACACCCTCACAGAACCCGGGAATCCTCCATAGCCCCGTGTTTCCATGGTGCTAACAAAGCCCAGCCTTACCCACAGGAGGGACAAAACAGCCGGAAGAGGACCTTCAGCCACCTCTCCTGGGAGCCACTATGAGAGTCATCTAGGATATTTGTTTACAATGCCCCCCACCTGGGACTTCCCTGGTGGTCCAGTGGTTAAGAATCTGTGCTTCTACTGAAGCAGGTACGGGTTTGATCCCTGGTCAGGGAACTAAGATCATGCATTCCAGTGTGGCAAAAAAACCCCGAAAAACAAAAACAAGTCCCATACCTATAGGACCAGGGCCTGGGAACCCTCATTTTAACCAGCACCCCAGGTATTACTGTAGTGCACTGAAGTTGGAGATCCAACAGCCTAGACTGAAACCAAAACCTCTAAAGCTAGCATTCAAGACCTAAAAAAGTTTGGCGGCCCGTACTCCCAAGTATTAGCCTCCCCTCCAGCCAGGCTGAAGGGCTCCCTAACCTGCCCTCTCGTCTGGGCCTTGGTGTACCCTCGGTTCCCTGGAATCCTTCTACTCTCCCCTCAGTCCAGGTGATGCCGATTCAGAGTCAAGGTCTGCCTATTCCCCGGGAGCCTTCCTGATCACCTCAGCCCATGCGTGGCCCGAGGGTTGCTTGCTCCCTATCTCTGATTCATTCAATGTGAAATTGGTCTAATTTCACATTAATACTGAATCTAATACTTTGCAACACTCTCTGCTGTGGTTTTTACTTGCTTTGGTTAATGTCATCGCTCTGCCAACCTGTGAAATTCTCGAGGGCAGGGATGTCATCTTTATGTCTTGCGTCCTCCTCAGTTCATGGGACAAGGTTAAAATCCCAGGTAGCTCCTCAGAACTGGGTTGCTAATAATCCAAGTGAGGGAAATTTGGGAGAAAAATGGTATAAAAGAGCGGCTGTAGGGGAGAGAGAGGAGGGAGACGATGGGCTCTGGCCGCAGTAGCTGTTGCGCAGGGCATGGGACACTTCTGTTGAGTCTGGGATTCCAGGCTCTGTGGATAAGTATTGTTAGGGTGACCATCCCTCCCCTCTCCCATAACTATTTGCATTTGGGGCTGGGTTGCTTTGGGGGTCTCTGCCCCCTTGTAACAATTTGCATCCACAAATTTACATAGACGTTAAGTGACAGAGCTTTCTGAGGAGGCAAGGCCTGGCCACCTTGCCGTATCCCTCCTTTGTTGTTCAGAGTCATCCGTGGTGGATCCTGGCCTGGAAGTGTAGGCAGTGGAGCCAGGCTGCAAACAGTATGGCTTGAGTATCTAGCGCCCCTGAGTATCTAGACGTCTCCCCAGGGCTCACAGTAATAGCAGTCCCCTAGCTCCTAGGTGACCTACAGGGGATTCCTCCGCAGACATCTGGCCAGCTCCGCTAGAAGCAGTTGAGACCAGCGAGGAGGGCTGTGTGGGCAGGGGTGACCTTGGATACTTTCTGGTAAATGTAAATGGGACTTGCCTTGTTGGCCCAGAAAGGGGGAACCTGCCACATTCACGCTGTTCCCAGACCCCCTTACACTGTTCCCTCTGTGTGGACCGCCCTCTCCCCTGGGCCAAGCTTGGTACACTCCCTGGGGAGGCCTGGTTGGACTCGCAATGCAGGAGGCCTGGGGGAGACCTACTTGAAGGCCTCTGAGAGCAGCTCTGTCTCCTGAGTAAAATGGTCACCATGACTATCTCCCAGAGTTGTGCAAGAGGAAAACCAGAGCATATTCAAGCCAAAGAAAGGGATTGAAATTGCTTCTTTACTTCTGTTTCCCCACATTTCGTTAATAAGGCTGGCAACCCCCAAGCCCCTGTTCTGGGAGCACCTCAGCCAGCCGTTCCCCTGCTGACAGTGCTGAGCAGATGTAACCCCAGCAGAGGGACGGCTGTATGCCGTTTGGGATGCTCCTCAGCCTCAAGTCCTGGCTCTGACAAAGGATGTACTCAGTCTCGCGGCCAAGGCACCCAAGGCCTGGCGGCCGATGGAAGCAGAGCTGCAAAGATAGCAGTTGTTGGAGGACGGCAAGGTCAGTGACCCTGTGAAACCGAAGCGCGGTTTGGAGGTTTGGATGGAGAGAGCCAGGAAGCGCTGGTAATGGAGGAAAAGTGAAAAGAGAAAAATCAATGGTGCGGGAAGCTTTCCTCACATCCTTCAAAAGGCTGCAGGGGGAAGTGGGGGAGGGCGAGCGGAGCTGGGAATGTATTAGCTGCCAGATCGCGTTACCAAGGGAGCTGTGGAGCCCAGGTGCCCTGAGGCCTCTTGGGAGATGGCAGATAATTACGGATGGGTCTCTGGTTTGATACAGCTCCGTCTCCAGGATGGGGATGGAATATATGACCCCCTTCAAGGTCCCCTTATCTGTACCAAAGCAGGTTACTGAAGGACAAAGAGAATTCAGGCGGCTGTCATATAATTAGTCCTGTTGTATGCTTCCTTTGGCGTTTAAGAAAATCTCCCATGAAAGTCCTAAGTGCTCAAAACCACAATGAATTTGGGGATTTCACTACCCTTTTCCCCAGCCATCTTTTATTTAAGATAATAAAAACTCCGAGCTCCTGACATCTTGATGACAGAGGCTTGATGGGCAACAAGAACAGGATCTTTAGTTTTCCTTTGATATGTCTGTTTCTCCTTGGTTAAGGGAGGGTGGGGTATGTTGGAATATTAATGTGGAGCATTTAGATGAGGCTCTTAATTTGAAAGAATGTGAGAATTAATGCTTGAGTTTAATCGGAGCCTGAATCATCACAGATAGATTTGTACCCTCTTCTCCTTAATCAATTTCACCCTAATTAATTCCTTCTGTGGCTCAGTCTTGTTACATTAGATAGTCTGCTGATTATTTCCACAATCAAGAGACTGTGTATTCATGCATTTTTAATAAGGGATGACTGCATCCTTTTTCATAAGTGATCCTGCTGGTTGGCAGTTGCAGCAGCTAAAATAATTATAGAGCGGATTACTTACTTTTAAAGCATTGTTTGCTGTCATATTCATCCTAGGTGACAATTTGGAAGAGCTCTGTAGGCTGCTGTAATCGGGCAGAGGAGCTGGATATTTAATGTGGCAATTTTCAATGTCAAATGCTGTTTATTCCTAGGTCAATGCCTTTAAAAAATAATAAACACAGGGGTAATTTGGTCCTGCTGGCTGACAAAACCATTCTAATTCTGTGCTTAGTTTAAAACCTTGACTCTCAGAAGGACCTTCTTCTGAATACTACCAGGCACCTTTCACCTTCAACCATGACTGGTCCAAATATGGTTGCTCATGTCTGGTTATGACTTACGTGAAGGGGTACTCTCGTATCAGACCCTGCAATCTAGAAGGCTTGAAGCAGGGAACACCGTAATTTAAAAGCCTTAGGTGTTTTCTGTTTAGCAAGAGGACAAAGGGAAATCCACATGAGGGAAAAGACTGCTTTTTATTTTGGAAAAAACACTGAACTTTTTGATCATGCGGAGGAAAGCTTGGTGCTTTTCTAGAGTGGACAGGTTGAGACAAGAGGAGAGCAATGGCTGTGCATACTAATGCAGAAAGCTGTCTTCCCAGTGGGCAGGCAGAACCACCACTCAGGGCAGAATTTATTCCAGGGGTCACGTGGTAGAGGAGAGGCTTTCCTCTTCTTTGAGGGAAAACAGAGTGGGGGCCTGAACTCCAGGCAGAGGGGATCTGGCCAAGGGCCCTCCTGCCTGTGAGAACTGAGTTAACCCTGCAGGTTGATGGTGGCCTAAGGCAGTCGGGGCCAGGGGTGGTGGTGGCAAGAGGTGGTGGTGGCAGGTGGGGACATGCAGGGCACCCCAGGTCATGGGTTAGTGGA
This sequence comes from Bos javanicus, assembly GCF_032452875.1. Lineage (NCBI taxonomy): Eukaryota > Metazoa > Chordata > Mammalia > Artiodactyla > Bovidae > Bos > Bos javanicus. The sequence continues at coordinate 29,540,642 of NC_083878.1, read as the reverse complement.
CTCCAGGAGAGTCTATAGACAATCTTCAACTTCATTGTTTTTCTTCTGTAATTTTAACTCTCTTTTGTCAACCTCAAGCCTTCAGCAGTTTTCTTAATTTTACAACCTTAAGAAAAATAAGAGAAGAGCCTGTGACTACATTTGTCACAAAGGTGGGGCAAGAGAATGTGATTTTCCTTTTGATCCCCTCCTTAAAGTCTGTTCAAGAAGGCCTGGTGGTCCCAGAGCCCACAGCAAGGGCCTCAGATTGGCCCTGAGGAAGGTGGAGACTCATAGGATCTAGAGGATGATAGAGGCTCAGGTTGAGGCCTTGCTCAGGTGGCAGGTGCAGAAGTGGGAAGGGACAGACCTCCTCCCCGTATCCTGGAGAAAGAGACCTTCAAAAGGAGAAAGTGCAGCTTGCAAATTACCCGGCACGGGTTGTTGGCTAGCGGCCATCTGGGCTGCCCTTAATATATACTGCAGTTGGCTAGAGTCTCAGAGGTTGTCCTGCCCTCCCTGCTTTCCACACCAGCTGTTCAGGGAAATTGCCAAACTGTAGCAACCTCCAGCTCATTTCCCAGGAACGCCACTGCCAGCTGCTCTGCAGAGCTCAGAGCCAGCAACTAGAGGTGTCACTGAACCTTAGGTCATAAGTTCCACCCCTACTGCAGATGAGGAAACTGACCGATTCTGGGGCCATGACTATCTACAGTGAAATGATCAAAAGAGGTGAGCTGCCCTTGCCCCGGATCTCTCACTTCACTGGTAGGGAACCTGGGCTCGGAGAGGTAACATGACTTGTTCAAGGTTACTCTATTGATCAGGGACAGGTTCGTGGTTTGGGTCCCAGGTCCCCCAACCCCTAATTCAATGCTCTTTCTAGATATCTCATTCCTCATGTGAATTTATTTCTCACTGAGAAAAGCAGGTGGGCTCCTGACATCCAGCCAGCTGGATCTTTATTGACCAGATCACCAAACACTTGTGTTGTCCTTCCAATCTCCAACTCTCCTTCACGAGTCTTAAGGACACCTCCTTTGATCATTTCGCTACAGATAGTACCGGCATTTTTCAGTTCTCTTACCTGTAATATGGAGATAATAACAAAGTTGATCATTAATTGAGTTAATTTCATGTAAAGAACTCAGAACAGTGTGGGGTACATAATAAATGCTCAAAAAGAGGGTGTATGTGAGCTCAACTCACTTCATTATGTATGAAAGGCTGTGCCTGAGGGTGGCTGGAATCCAATGAGAGTCAAATTTGAGTGGGGACAGTGTTCTGAGCCCAGCACTCATCAATCAATCGGTGGTCCTAGAAGCTATTAATAGGAGAGGAACAGCAAGACCCTAATAGCTCCCAGTCATCTGCTCTGGTCAACCAACCCACAGGGAAGCCCAGCCCCCAGGCTGCGGATGCAGGAGGCGAGAGATAGAGCAGTGGCTGATGCACTTAACATTTCCCTATTAAGCCCCCTTGAACTCTAGGCTCACTTACCAGGTTCAGTTCTGTAACTTCTGTCCTGTGTTTCCTAACTGGGGAGGCTTAGTCAGTGTGCAGGACCCTGGAGAGGTAAAGGTTTAGCGTGGAAATGGAAGAGAGCAGAGGACCTCCGTTTCCTCAGAGCAGTGGGAAGCTCCAGGCTACATGCCGGGAAGTCACCTTGTTTATTTTTTCCTGTATTCTCTGTTCCCCTTCCTCTCCTTTCCTTCATTCTCTGCCTTCCTCTGATATTAATTCCCTCACTCCTCTCATCCCAACCGTAGAGCTCACCCTAGAAAATGAGTCAGACTGAAGTGAGGGTGCCAGTTGAGGAGATCTCCTCACGCCCCGGGGTGGGGGTCAAACCTGGTTTGACCCCTTCACCAAGGTGAGTAAATCATTCAGAATTAGTGTGCAAAGTGGACTGGAAAAGAAGGAGATCTGCCAAGGAAGCCTGAAGCCCAGGGCTATTGGCTGAGCTCTAGAGCCCCTGTAGACAGACCAGAAAGCTAGCTAGGTTAGCTTTTAGCCCCAGCTGTGGTGGTGCTGGAGCATCTGTGAGGCAGGTCTCAACTCCAACCTTTGCTCTAAGCTCTCTCAGGCCAGGGTTGCGGGGGCGGGGTGGGGAGGGGCAGGTTGCAGATGCTTTTCAAGGGAGTCCAAAGATCCAGCTTGGCTGTGTGAACTGAGGTGAGCCTTGGCCACTTTGAAGTTCAGTGTCCTCATTTGTAAAATGGGGAAAATACCCACCTCCTGGCTCTGGCAGAGATAAGGTATGCCAGTGTTTTGCGAACTGTGGAGTTCAATACTGAGGGTAGTTATGAATACTTTCAATGATTAAAAGAAATCATCATTATCTTTTTCAGCCCCTCTTGAGGCACTTCATACAGTGCATAGGTGTTCAATAAGTAACTGTGATGTTGTGATTTATAATAAAAAATATAGATTTTGTATTCTTCCTTTTTTGGGCTAAGAACTCCTAAAATCCTTGAAATTTCCTAAGTTATTAGCGTGATAAAGGTGTCTTTTGTTATTCATAACAAGCCTCTTTCAACCACTTTTGAGTTTATGCTAGTGTGGTGACTTTCAGAAAACTGGTAGGTGACCTAAGGATGGGGACTAATTGCCAGGGGAACCAGTCATGATTAGAAGGCTTTCAGCGCCCCCTCCACCTCTAGGGAAGATTAAAGTCAATAATCACTTACTTAATCAATTGTACCTGTATAATGAAGACTCTATGAGACCCCAAAATACAGGATCCAGAAACCTTTCAGGTTGATGAACACGTGAAGATTCAAGAGAATGGCACAGAGGCTCTGTACCCCTTCTCCGTATCTTGCCCTGTGTATCTTTTCCATCTGTCTGTTCCTGAGTTACATCCTTTTATGATAAACCAATGATCTAGTAAGTAAAATGTTTCCCTGAGTTCTGTGAGCATCTCTATCAAATGAATCAAGCCTGAGGATGGGGTTGTGGGAATCCATGATCTACATAGCTGGTCATTCAGAATCACAGTGACAGCCTGGACTTGCAGCTGGTGTCTGAAGAGGGGATGAGGGACAATCTTGTTGGACTGAGCCCTTAACCTTTGGGATCTGATGCTTTGTCCAGGAAAATAGTTTTAGGACATCCTCCTGGTGTCACAGAATTTTTTTTTAATCTTATATGTATATGTGTGTATATATATATATTGAAGCATAGTTAATTTATAAAGTTGTGTTAGTTTCAGGTATATGACACAGTAATTCAGTATTTTTTATGAATTATTCTTTTTTAGATTCTTGTTCCTTATAGGAGTATACTTTTCTATGCTATGCAGTAGGTCCTTATTGGTTCTATTTTATATACAGTAGTGTGTATATGTTAATCCTAAACTCATAATTTATCCTTCTCCCCTCCTCCAGAATTGTTTGATGTGTGAAAAACGCACATATCTGGTGTCAGAAGTATAACGGTGTTGTAGTGGAGTATTGAGAGTGCAAAAGACATGCAGGAGGAATGCATGTTTTATTTTACACTGATGATGTCAGTTTCTTCTATATGAAGCTTGCATTGGTCAGCTTAGACTAAATCATGCTGCATAACAGGCAATCTCAGTCATACGGGGTTATTTCTCACTCATCGTACTTGTTCATTATTCAACTCTGCTCCATGTCCTCTTCATTCTTGGACTTGGGCTATGGAGGCAGGACCTCTATGGGGCATGTTTACCTTCTGGGAGAGGAAAAGAACAGTGAGGAACTCAATGGGTTTCACAGCTTTTGGATATGATGTACATCACTTTTCATTGGGAAATAAAGTCATATTCAGCTCTAACATTGGTGGAGTAGGAAGGATACTCTTCCTATAGGGAAGAGCATCAGGGAAGGGCAGTGTAGGAGTGGCAGCAAATATTCTTAAACAAAAAACAATCTACCTGTGAAGCAGCTTCATATTTTGAATATACTATAGCTTTAAATGGCTTCCCTGATGGCTCAGATGGTAAAGAATCCCAAAGAAAGGCAATGCCAAAGAATGCTCAAACTACCGCACAATTGCACTCATAATTACACGCTGGTAAAGTAATGCTCAAAATTCTCCAAGCCAGGCTTCAGCAATACGTGAACCGTGAACTTTCAAATGTTCAAGCTGTTTTTAGAAAAGGCAGAGGAACCAGAGATCAAATTGCCAACATCTGCTGGATCATGGAAAAAGCAAGAGAGTTCCAGAAAAACATCTATTTCTGCTTTATTGACTATGCCAAAGCCTTTGACTGTGTCAGTTCAGTTCAGTTCAGTTCAGTCGCTCAGTCGTGTCCGACTCTCTGCGACCCCATGAAATGCAGCACACCAGGCCTCTCTGTTCACCCAGACTCACGTCCATCGAGTCAGTGATGCCATCCAGCCATCTTATCCTCTGTCGTCCCCTTCTCCTCTTGCCCCCAATCCCTCCCAGCATCAGAGTCTTTTCCAATGAGTCAACTCTTTGCATGAGGTGGCCAAAGTACTGGACTTTCAGCTTTAGCATCATTCCTTCCAAAGAAATCCCAGGGCTGATCTCCTTCAGAATGGACTGGTTGGATCTCCTTGCAGTCCAAGGGACTCTCAAGAGTCTTCTCCAATGCCACAGTTCAAAAGCATCAATTCTTCGGCGCTCAGCCTTCTTCACAGTCCAACTCTCACATCCATACATGACCATAGGAAAAACCATAGCCTTGACTAGACGGACCTTTGCTGGCAAAGTAATGTCTCTGCTTTTGAATATGCTATCTAGGTTGGTCATAACTTTCCTTCCAAGGAGTAAGCATCTTTTAATTTCATGGCTGCAGTCACCATCTGCAGTGATTTTGGAGCCCCCAAAAATAAAGTCTGACACTGTTTCCACTGTTTCCCCATCTATTTCCCATGAAGTGGTGGGACCGGATGCCATGATCTTCATTTTCTGAATTTTGAGCTTTAAGCCAACTTTTTCACTCTCTATTTACACTTTCATCAAGAGGCTTTTTAGTTCCTCTTCACTTTCTGCCATAAGGGTGGTGTCATCTGCATATCTGAGGTTATTGATATTTCTCCTGGCAATCTTGATTCCAGCTTGTGTTTCTTCCAGTCCAGCATTTCTCATGATGTACTCTGCATATAAGTTAAATAAGCAGGGTGACAACATACAGCCTTGACATACTCCTTTACCTATTTGGAACCAGTCAGTTGTTCCATGTCCAGTTCTAACTGTTACTTCCTGACCTGCATACAGATTTCTCAAGAGGCAGGTCAGGTGGTCTGGTATTCCCATCTCTTTCACAATTTTCCACAGTTTATTGTGATCCACATAGTCAAAGGCTTTGGCATAGTCAATGAAGCAGAATTACATGTTTTTCTGGAACTCTCTTGCTTTTTTCATGATCCAGCGCATGTTGGCAATTTGATCTTTGGTTCCTCTGCCTTTTCCAAAACCAGCTTGAACATCAGGAAATTCACAGTTCACGTATTGCTGAAGCCTGGCTTGGAGAATTTTGAGCATTACTTTACTAGCGTGTGGGATGAGTGCAATTGTGCGGTAGTTTGAGCATTCTTTGGCATTGCCTTTCTTTGGGATCGAAATGAAAACGGACTTTTTCCAGTCCTGTGGCCACTGCTGAGTTTTCCAAATTTGCTGGCATATTGAGTGCAGCACTTTCACAGCATCATCTTTCAGGATTTGAAATAGCTCCACTGGAATTCCTTAAGAACTTACTATTTTCCATGAACAGATTGAGATCCTCAGTGGAATGTTCAACGGAATCCCTATTTTCAAGACTCTCTATCTACTACGGGAGATAAGACAAAGAACAGCCGCCAGTAAAGGCTGGCGAGAGTGGCAGGGTGCACTGCAGAGGCAGTAAATGCTGTGATCAGTAAAGAAGGCTGCATGGAGAAGGCAAGACAATGTGGGAACTGAAGGTTAGGCAAAACGTGGGTAGACAGACAAAAGTCATATGGATTTAATGTATAGCAAAATCTATAATACATAGCTTATTATTACATAAACATTAGTATATGTAAAGCTATGTGTGCAATAGTCGCTCAGTCATGTCCAATTCTGCGACCCATAGACTGTAACCTGCCAGGCTCCTCAGTCCATAGGATTTTCCCAGGCAAGAATACTGGGGTGGGTAGCCATTCCCTTCTCCAGTGATCTTCCCACTCAGGGATTGAACTTGGTTCTCCTGCAATTCAGGTAGTTCAGTTCAGTTCAGTCACTCAGTCATGTCCGACTCTTTGCAACCCCATGAACTATAGCACACCAGGTCTCTCTGTCCATCACCAACTCCCAGAATTTACTCAAACTCACGTCCATTGAGTTGGTGATGCCATCCAACCATCTCATCCTATGTCACCCCCTTCTCCTGCCCTCAATCTTTCCCAGCATCAGGGGCTTTTCAAATGAGTCAGCTCTTCACACCAGGTGGCCAAAGTATTGGAGTTGCAGCTTCAAAATCAGTCCTTCCAGTGAACACCTAGGACTGATCTCCTTTAGGATGGACTGGTTGGATCTCCTTACAGTCCAAGGGACTCTCAAGAGTCTTCTCCAACACCATAGTTCAAAAGCATCAATTCTTCTGTGCTCAGCTTTCTTTATAGTCCAACTCTCACATTCCTACATGACCACTGGAAAAAACATAGCATTGACTAGATGGACCTTTGTTGGCAAAGTAATATCTCTGCTTTTTAATATGCTGTCTGGGTTGATCATAACTTTCCTTCCAAGAAGTAAGTGTCTTTTAATTTCATGGCTGCAATCACCATCTGCAGTGATTTTGGAGCCCAGAAAAATCAAGTCAGCCACTGTTTTCACTGTTTCCCCATCTCTTTGCTATGAAGTGATGGGACCAGATGCCATGATCTTCATTTTCTGAATGTTGAGCTTTAAGCCAACAGTTTCACTCTCCACTTTCACTTTCATCAAGAGGCTTTTGAGTTCTTCTTCACTTTCTGCCATAAGAGTGGTGTCATCTGCATATCTGAGGTTATTGATATTTCTCCCAGCAATCTTGATTCCAGCCTGTGCTTCTTCCAGCCCAGCATTTCTCATGATGTACTCTGCATATAAGTTAAATAAGCAGGGTGACAATATACAGCCTTGACATACTCCTTTACCTATTTGGAACCAGTCTGTTGTTCCATGTCCAGTTCTAACTGTTGCTTCCTGACCTGCATACAGGTTTCTCAAGAGGCAGGTCAGGTGGTCTGGTATTCCCATCTCTTTCACAATTTTCCACAGTTTATTGTGATCCATGAAAAGAAGAGAAGTGAAAAACAAAGGAGAAAAGGAAAGATATAAGCATCTGAATGCAGAGTTCCAAAGAATAACAAGAGATAAGAAAGCCTTCCTCAGCAATCAATGCAAAGAAATAGAGGAAAACAACAGAATGGGAAAGACTAGAGATCTCTTCAAGAAAATTAGAGATACCAAGGGAACATTTCATGTAAAGATGGGCTCAATAAAGGACAGAAATGGTATGGACCTAACAGAAGCAGAAGATATTAAGAAGAGGTGGCAAGAATACACAGAAGAACTGTACAAAAAAGATCTTCATGACCCAGATAATCACGATGATGTGATCACTGACCTAGAGCCAGACATCCTGGAATGTGAAGTCAAGTGAGCCTTAGAAAGCATCACTTCGAACAAAGCTAGTGGAGGTGATGGAATTTCAGTTGAGCTATTTCAAATCCTGAAAGATGATGCTGTGAAAGTGCTGCACTCAATATGCCAGCAAATTTGGAAAACTCAGCAGTGGCCACAGGACTGGAAAAAGTCCGTTTTCATTTCAATCCCAAAGAAAGGCAATGCCAAAGAATGCTCAAACTACTGCACAATTGCACTCATCTCACACGCTAGTAAAGTAATGCTCAAAATTCTCCAAGCCAGGCTTCAGCAATACGTGAACCGTGAACTGTACTGAAGGAGTCAAGTTGAATACTTTAGTATGGAATTTCACTTTTAGGGAGTAGTCTTCTGTGCTAACATGATATGATTCCCATTTTGACATATGGGAAAATTGAGGCTTCAAGAAGTTTAGTGCACAGTCATGATCAGGATGGCCTCCCAGACTCCTGAGACCACCCAGCACTCTTACCACCCACGCTGCCTTTCACTGCTCCATGGTATGCATGACTAAAGCACATTTAATCTTTATGAATCATTTCTGAGACCCATGTTCAGGACGGTCTGTGATCTGTATTGTTGAGGTAAGATAAATTGTATCCACTGGAAGGTCAGCTGCTGAGTATATTGGGTTAAAGGAGCTAAGGAAGTAAATCACTCAGTGAGTGAACTTCGAAAGGCCAAGGTATTAAACTCCAAGTCAACCAGGATTTAATTTATTTGTTACTGAGGCAAATACCATTTTTACTGCATGCTAATAAAAGTCTGAGCTCTGATGCCAAGATTCAAAAGAAATCTTAGTGGTCATTTTACCCTCCATTGGTAAGAAAATGGAGACTGTCAAATTCAGGAAGGCTAGAAGAAAGAGAATAATGGGGAGAATGCAGAGCACTTCTCCCCTCCCTTTGTCTGTCATCTCTCTTTTCAGGACAGATGGAATCACCTCATCTTCCTCATCTGGATCTTGGTGCTCTGGGAACAGAGATCTCTTCCTGTGGCCAGGATCCCCTTTGGATAGCCAGTTACTTTGGGCTAGAAGGTGGAAAACTCAGCATTTCTGCAGATGTCAAGCTCAACAGAGGAGCCCCTCTGCCCCGCTAGAGCCCTTGATTCCTTACCTTTGCTCATCCCAGGCTTCTCTTGCTTGTTTTCTTTAACTAGCAAGGCCACTGTCAACTACACATATGTCCAGTTCACTTAGACAAGGAGTCACTCAGAAAGCTTCTTCTCCTCCTGGAATTCCCTCTTCAGGTCTCAGAGGCAGGCCATAGTCCATGCTTGCTCCAACATCTCATGTAAAGACTACTTGTTTCAGGAAGGATGCCAGGCTTGGATTCATCTGGATGCCCTCATTCCAGGGTGCCTCCCCAGTTCAGGACAGTTACAAAGAGCTATGTACATGGGATCTACTTAACATCAGCATGGCACAGGGAAAGGGCACCAATTGGAGGAGTCAGCGGACTAGAGATCTAATCTTACTCTTACAGGTGCTGGAAGTGTAGCTTTAGGCCAATCACTTGACATTGCTAGGCTCAGTCTTTCTTATCTACCTTACTGACCTCTTCCAGTAGTTTGTGAGATTCAAGAGGGTTGACATGTTCATTCATTGAATAAATTCTTATTGAGCAGGTTATCATCTGCTAGATCCTATGGGTACAGCTGTGGATAAGAGGAGCTCAGTTCTCTCTCTTTTTTTTAATTTATTTTATTTATTATTTATTTTTGGCTGTGCTGGATCTTCAATGCTGCCTGCAGGCTTTCTCTAGTTGTGGGAAGTGAGGGCTACTCTTAGTTGTGGTGAATGGGGGCTATACTTTGTTGCCGTGCATGGGTTTCTCATTGCGGTGGCTTCTCTTGCTGTGGAATAAGAATGGTGACATCGTGTCACAAGAAGAGCATGTAGGATGGGATGTATTCTTGCAGCCATTTATTTTGGTTATTTTTTGTTTTATTTGGTCATACCATGTGGCATGTGGGGTCTTAATTCCCTGGCCAGGGATTGAACCTGTACCCCATGCAATGTAAGCAGAGTATTAACCACTGGACTGCCAGGGAAGTCCCATGACAGCCATTTTTGAAAAGTACAACTTGGTCCTTTATGATAACATGTAAATGCTCGGGTGAGTGCTGGGCAAATGGGAAGTGGTCAGCCAGCATTAACTGTTTGCTGTTAGGTGCTTTGAAGGAAAATCATGTGATTTCTGATGACTCTGAGAAAGTCCAAAACATTATGCAAAGGTGAGGGATTTGTCTTTTTATTCTGTATTTCATGGTACCTTTATTTTCCCTTTAAGGCCATTTTAGCTTCAAGTTTCCCAAGAGCAGAGACCATACCTTCTTAACTTTGCTGTATTATTTCACTCTTTGATTTATTACCAGAAAATATGAGCTCCCTTATTAATTGTATAGATGAGATATAAAGGAGACATAAGATTGGCCTGTGAGAATGAAACTAGAAAATCAACACATGATGGATGCAGTTGTGGGTTTGTTTTATGGATTTAGTTATTATGCTTAGTTGCTCAGTCATATCCAATTCTTTGTGACCCAATGGACTGTAGCCTGCCAGGCTCCTCTGTCCATGGGATTTTCCCAGGCAAGAATACTGGAGTGGGGTGCCATTTCCTTCTCCAGGGGATCTTCCTGACACGGGGATCAAAACCCTGATCTTTTACTTGGCAGGTGTCTCCTGCTTGGCAGGTGGATTTTTTACCACTGAGCTATTTTTAGGTATTTATATATGTATATAAATACATATATATTATATATAAATATATGCATATTGCAAACCACCCCAAACCCAATGGCATAGAAGAATGATCATTTGATTGTTCAGGATTTTAGGCAGGCAGGAATTTGGGCATGGCTTGGCTGGGACACTCATCTTTGCTTTATCTGCTGTCAGCCATGGCATCTTAAGAATCAAGATGGCCTCATTCACATGTCTGGGTGCTGGCTGTCCACTGGGGCGCCTTGGTTCTTTCCTATGTGCCTTCTTATCCTCCAGGGTCTCTTTCTCTCCGTATGACCTCCCCAACAGGTTTGCTCACATTTCTTTCCAGGGAAACTGTTTCCTAGAAGTCAAAAATGGAAGTGAAAAATATGGCATATGACAGCAGTGGGCATCTGGACCCCCACCAGTTACCAGGCACTGTTCTAACAGCTTTATGTGGATTAACTCATTCCATCTTCACAGCAACTCCCTTAAGTAGGGTCTATCAGTAGCTCCATTATGCAGCTGGGCAAACTGAGGCAGAGAGTATAAATATTAATAACTTGCCTGGGGTTGTGCAGATCATTCATGTGCCCAGAGCCATGCCTATGGGTCATTCCTATGCTCTACTGCTATTTTTTAATTTTTATTTTTTAAAATGTATTTATTTTTTAATTGAAGGATAATTGCTTTACAGAATTTTGTTGTTTTCTGTCAAACATCAACAAATGTTTGTTTTTTTAAATTATGAAAGTAATTTAAAAATGCTTCTAACACATTTACAGGAGTCTTGGAAAATATAGAACAAGATTACATATAGTTTCACTATACACTACAATTATTTTTTAAGTAGATAAATTAATTTTTAGTTGGATCTTCAATATCAAACTCTCAAGAATTAATAGAATAAATATACGGAGATGTAGAAGGATATAGTAAATTTGAAAAGCACTGTGAACCGATTCAATATAATTAAGATTTATATAATTTTCACACAACAGTAGGATACAAATTCTATTCAAGTTCCCATAGACTGTAAACTAGGAGACACCAGAACATACTCAGGGACATAAAACAAGGTTCAAAAATTTCATCATCTAAAAGCATTGAAATCATACAGAATCTGTTCTCTTATCACTGTGGAATTATGTTAGAAATCAATATCTAAAGATATTTGAAAATAACCCACATATTTTAAAATGCAGTGTGACACTTACCAATAGAGATCTTCAACTTGGTCATCGAAAGGCTCAATAAAGTTAGACTGAAAAAAACACAAAGGGTGTTGGCAAAGAAAGCATTTAAATGAGAAATTAGTATCAAAATGAGAAATTAATATTAAAGATACTTTAAACAAAATTTCATGTACTTGGAAATTAAATGTCCACTTTTAGATAATGAGTGTATCTAAGAAGACATAACAAGGAAAATTAGAAAATATTTGTAACAGAATAAAAATGAAAAGAGAATTTACCAGAATTTGTTGCATGCAGCTGAAGCTGCTCAATGCAGTGAAATACAATATGGAGTCCTGAATAAGGTATGAAAACAAATAATGCACTTGCATAAAATTTTGTGAAATTTGAACAAAGTCTATACTTTATCTACTGTCATTTCTTAAATTGCTGACTAGGCTCATAGACTGGGCCAGAATAGTCAAAATAATGTGGATAACAGCAATTAAACTAACCCACTACTGAATGACTACTTCTAGCACAAGGGGCTTTCCAAAGCTTCTTTACCTCATGGACTCCTCCTTTCCACCCCAGAGCCCCGCAAGCTAGCTCTTACTCTCCTTATTTTGTAGACAAAAAAACAGACACAGAGAGGTCAAATTATTTGGATAATTTGCCCAGGCAAGATTTAATGGTAGCGGACTAACTTGCATTAACCAACCTGAAGAAAGGGTGTGTTGAAGGCGAGGGCGAGGGGACAGAGCCCCCAGAACTGCCTGTGGGGAGCAGCCTTCATCTACGGACATCTTGGCCCTGGGCAGGGTGAGGCCCGGGCTGGCGAGAGGCCATTGCTGTCCTCTGCCGGGTCACTACCTGGAGCCACTTCCTCCTTTGCCGTGGCTCCTTGCTCACCACACAGCCTTCTTCCTGTAACTCACCTTCCTGCACTGGGTGCCTGCAGGGAAAAGGAGCGCAGGCACACAGAGGCAGGGGTTCCAGTCTGTTGGGCACTTTACTCAGGACTTGCATACTTGCCATTCCCTTTGCATGAAAGACCTCTAATCTTGGCTCTAAGGAGGTGGCCTTACCTTAGCTAAGTGGCCCTTCATCCTCATATTCCCCACACCTAACCCTGGTGTTTATCATTCTCTGTTAGCTATTTATAGATTAAAAAAATTAACAGGGACTTTCCTGGTTGTCCAGTGGTTAAGACTGCGCTTCCACTGCACGGGGCATGGGTTCAATCCTTGGTCAGGGAACTGGGATCCCTTGTACCACACAGAGCAGTCCCCCACCAGAAAAAATTAATAGACTCTTGTTTGCAGCAGTTTTGGGTTCAACGAAAAGTGGAGCTGAAGGCATGGGACACTCCCACGCAAGCCCTCCCCGCTCCACCTCCCATACGCACCAGTGTGACACACTTATTTCCTCAATATCGACCAAAGTCCATAATTTACATAAGCAGACAGTTTTTGTTGTACATTTTATGGGTTTTGACAAATTTGTAATGGCATATAGCCAACAGTATAGGATCATTCAGAGTAGTTTTATAGCTCTAAAAATTCTCTGTCCTCTGCTTATTTATCCCTGCTTCCCCCAAACTCCTGGCAACCTTTGATATTTTCATATAGCCATAGTTTTGCCTCTTCCAGAATGTCATGTAGTTGGACTCATACAATATGTAGCCTTTTCAGATGGGCTTCTTTCACTTAGTAATATGCATTTAATTTTCCTCCACATCTTTGCATGACTTATTAACTCATTTCTTTTTATTGCTGAATAATACTCCATTGTCTGGATGGACCACAGTTTTATTTATCCATTCCCCTTCAGAAGAACATCTTGGTTGCTTCCAAGTCTGGGCAGTTATGAATAAAGCTGCTGTAAAGTTTGGGTGCAGGCTTTTGTGTGGACCTAAGTTTTCCACTCCTTCGGGTAAATATCAAGGAGCTTGACTGCTGGATCACGTGGTAGGAGCATGTTCAGTTTTGTAAGAAACTGGCAGACTGTCTTCCAGAGTGGCTGTTCCATTTTATAATCCCCACCAGCAGTGGATGTGAGTTCCTATTGCTCCAGGTCCTCCCCAGCACCTAGTGTTATTATGATTTCTGATTTTGTCCATTCGTAATAGTGGTGTAGAGGTATCCCATTGCTGTTTTAACTCACAGTTCCCTAATGACATGTGATTTTGGGCCTCTTTTCATAAGCTCTTTTCATATTTTTCATCTGCATTTTCTGTGGTGAGGTATCTATTTGTTCAGATTTTTCCTCCAATTTTTAATCATGTTCATTTTCTTATTACTGAATTTTAAGAGTCCTTTTTAAACATTTTAGTTAACATTCCTTTTCAGATATATCTTTTGTAAATATTTTCTCCCAGTCTGTGGCTTATTTTCTGATTCTCTGGATGGATATTTATTTTTTTCTCCCCAACTAGAATATATGTTCTACTAGATTAGAGACTTTTATTTATAGGTATTCATTAAATATTATCAATAAGGGAAGAAAGAAGAATGAATTAGCATTTTGGTCTGTGTATCAGTGTTTTATTACTCTAGTTGAAGTAAATCTACCCCTAAAAGAGAATCCACCCTCAGTCTGTTGACAACATCAAGTTTTGGAGCCTGATGAGGGAGAGTCTCAGACCTTGGGAAATTCATCAAGGTTTGCTATGGCCTTGGAAACCCTCCTGGGTACCAGCTGGCCTCTTCCCTTGGCACCATCTTCTTTCTTGTTATACAGCTTCTTTCTATCAGCAGCAGATTGTATTTCTTATGGATGATGATGGGTTTTCAAAACTGAGACCCTCTCCCAACTATTTTGCCTTCTACAAAGGAGTACACAGTTATGTCCTGTTTTGCCAGTCCTGCGTCAAAGAGTTCCTAGGTCCTGCCTCAAAAGGGCCACCAGCACTGTTGTGGGGTTGTTTGTATGTAGCTCACTTGGCACTGGTCACTTTATTCTCCCTAGTTTCTTTTCCTTTTAAAAAAATTTATTAATTTATTATGGCTTTGCTGGGTCTTCACTGCTGTGTAAACTTCTCCCTAGTTGCAGCTAGTTGGGGCTACTCTCCGTGGTGCGCAGGCTTCTCATTGCGGTGGCTTCTCTTGCTGCAGTGCCCAGGCTCTGAGGCGAGCAGGCTTTAGTAGTTGCAGCATATGTGTTGAGTATTTGCAGTAATTCAGTAGTTATGGTTCATGGGCTCAGTTGCCCCAAGGCATGTGGGATGTTCCCGGATCAGGGCTCAAACCCGTGTCTCCTGCATTGGCAGGCGAATTCTTTACCACTGAGCCACCAGGGAAGGCCTCTCCCCAGTTTCTGCTCTTCTACTGCAGCAGCCTCTGGACCCTGCTGGGCTGTGAGAGTTGATTTGGACCTGGAATTTGTGTTGCTGTATCACCTTCCCAGAAATAGGTGTTCAAGATATTATGTGCTAATCTCCTAGCAACCTTTGCTGTCTTTGGAGCTAGGAAAAGGTAGATGGAAACAGACGGGTGTGGTGGTAACATTGATAATAGATAATTTTTTGAGCATTTAACATGTGCTGAGTCCCATGCTGAGTACACAGTAAATATTATCTAATGTAATCATCAGAAACTCGATAACACAGGCATGTGTGGGCTTAGTTGCTCAGTCGTGTCTGACTCTCTGTGACCCCATGGACTGTAGCCCATTAGGCTCCTCTGTCCATGGGGATTCTCCAAGCATGGAGAAAACCCAGGGAATTCTCCCTGGGTTGATTCCCAACCCGGGGATCACGCTCAGGTCTCCTACATTGCAGGCAGATTCTTTGCCATCTGAGCCACCAGGGAAGCTCACTTATTACTATTATCATCCCCATGTTTCAGGTGACCAAACTGAGTCACAGAGAGGGTAAGTACCTTTGCCAAGGTGATTCAACAAACAAATGGCTAAGTCAGGATTTAAGCTCAGACCCTGTGCCATGCTTTTGAACACCACACCGTAGCCCTCTTGCCTGCTGCAAAAAGTATCTTCCTCACAACTTTGCAGAGCACACAAAATCGGCCTTTTGCACCTGTGATTCTGGCTGCCCTGCCTGAACCGTGGAGACTTCCCCAGGGGCACCCCCCGTTCTGGCATCCTCTTCTCTCCAGACTCTGCTGCTCCCCACAGAGCCTCCGTCCTCCGCCAGAAACTTGCAGCTTCGAGGCAAAGGTGCCCTCATCTCCCCCTCCAGTCCTCCTGGAGCTCTTATTAGCAGTACCTTCTCATAAGCCATTCAAGGAGACCTTGCGGGTTCCAAAATACAGCATTTAAATAGTTTACTGCCTCATAAACAGCACTCTGCAAGGACGCTGCAGGCCTGTGTTGGTTGAAACTCTCAGTTCCTGTGTTTTCAGGTTTGGCTTTACCTTTCTCGGCTGCGGTTACTTTCTTATTCCGGGCAGGCTGACTTTTGTCAGGGCAAGGTTGATGTGGGGGCTGGCAGAGTGCCCCTCCTGTATTCCCATGTGTGATGAGGCACCAGAGGGATGTTCTTCTTCTCTCCTTCGTTCTGAGTGAGCAGGGTTTATCCAAGGGGGCAGTGGGGGCAGGAGAAAGAACTAGGAGACCTACAGAATACAAGAGTCACATCCTGAGGGTCCTCCACTAGAGTGTTTCCCAGGAGATCAGGAGTGGCTAACCATGTACATTAACCTCAAGTCCTCACATCCTCTGGTGTCCCCACCACAAATGAGAAAGTGGAGCCTGGGGAGTGACTGTCTCCAGTTATTATACAGCTAACAAGTGGATCTACTGAAGATGGTTCAAACAGATTTCACTTCACAAGGCGAGGGCGAGGTTAAGACTGATAAGGCACCTAGACAGGAGCAACCACAAGAAGTTCTGAACACCTACAAACCTAAAAGATCAAGGAGTGGAAAGAGTGGGACCAGAGATGGGTGAGAACTGGACCCATGGAGGTCGACCTAGAATCACAGAGGGACCCAGCCACTGCCAGGACCAGGATTCAAAGCAAGGAAGGAACAGGAAAGAAATATCCTGACTCTCATTTCTCCTGATCTCCCATCCACCCAGAGGCTCCCATTGGCCAAACCCATCCAGAACCCAGAGGATGCAGCCTAAAGGGGTCAGTCATCCAGGCACAGAGCAGGATGGAGGAGGAGGGGACATGTGTGTGCGTGTGTGCAAATGGAGTGCAACCAGCATAGCAGTGCAGCTGGGTTTTGAGCCATGAGCTCTTAAGAGCCCTTGTCCTTTGTTGCGGTTCTTTCAAGCTGAGGTGCCCCTCCACCGTGCAGTAGCTGATGGATGCACTGGCCTGACTCGCCTCTTTATTAATTAGAATGATTCTTCTCCCCCTTTTCCCTTCCTCCTTCCCCCTGTAGGAGCCTCTCCCAGAGAATGAAATTGCCTAGGCCCAGGCTTCTGGCCAGCTGGATCCCACCACAGCCCTGACTGCTGATTTCATGGGTTTTTTGTTTACTTGTTTTTTCGGATTTATGCTTACATGGCTTGGTGATGGATCCTGGAGAATCACCTCCAATTTCTAACTGGCCATCTTCCCTTCTCACCCTCCACCTGCTTCAGTTCAGTATTTCCACCGAAGTCTTGCATTTCTCTGGATTTGACTGCCTTTACTATGAGTGGTCAGCCAATGGCATTACCACTGTCCTGTTGCTGTTCTTCTGGGCAGAGACTAAAGCTGGGTGAGTGCTCTGATCACCCAGACCAGAGAGAAGCTGAAGCAGTGCTGACTGTCTTGGGTGGTACCCCAGGATCTAGTGTAAGACATGAAGGATGTCAAACACAAGGGGTGGTTGACTGGAAAGCATTAGAACACTGAAAGGTAATCCCTCTGATATGTAAGAAAGCCACTGTCAGGGCAAGAGGGACGGAGAAAAGTTTGTCTTCTACTGTGGCTAATGTGATACCAACAAGGTGTCTCTCTTTTCCTTGCAGTTTCTAGACCTGCTAAACCTGGCTGGTCAGACGTTTGTCCCAAAACACCATTCCTTGAGGCAGTGGGACTTCTGGATATCCCTGTCAGACCTGAATTCTTACTTCTCACAGACTCCCCTCCACACACCCACCTGGATGCTGATCTCCAATGTCTGTCTGTTTTGCATTTCAATCATCAGCTTTACAAAGGATGATTATGACAGTGACAATCCCGACATTTCCCACACTTGAGCTGCTGTTCCAAGTACTTTATAAATTTCACAGCACTGTTATTATCCCCATTCCCAGGTGAGGATAGCAGGCTTTAGCAAGATCACATGATTTGGCCAAGATCATAGTTCAGTTGGTAAAGAATCCGCCTGCAATGCAGGAGACCCTGGTTTGATTTCTGGTCAGAAGATATCCTGGAGAAAGAATAGGCTACCCGCTCCAGTATTCTTGGGCTTCCCTTGTGGCTCAGCTGGTAAAGAATCCACCTGCAATGTGGGAGACCTGGGTTCAATCCCTGGGTTTGGAAGATCCCCTGGAAAAGGGAAAGGCTACCTATTCCAGTATCCTGGCTAGAGAATTCCATGGACTGTACAGTCTATGGGGTCGTAAAGAGTTGGACACGACTTAGTGACTTTCACTTCATTTCACTTCTTACACTAGTAAGTCTTACATAGATCCTGAATCCAAGCCTAGAGAAGCCTCCAGGGCTCACATCTAGCCATGACCCTGTATTGCCTATTGATGACAGAGGGTGAGTTTTTCTTTCTTCCATCTACTTTATAAAGCCTTTATTAAATTATAGTTGGTATACAATTAACTATACATATTTAACAATACAAACTGATGAGTCCTGACATATGTATACAGCCATGAAACCATTGCTATAATCAAGATAATGAATATGTCTATCACTTCCCGAAGCATCCTATGCCCCTTTGTAATCCATCCTTCACTCCCCCCCACCTTGTTCCTAGGCAACCAATTGTCTGCTTTCCATCTCTATAGATTAATTTGCATTTTCTAGAATTTTATATATGGAAACAGACAGCATGTAGTTTTTTCTTTTTTTTTGGTCTGACTTCTTTCAGCATAATTATCTTGAGGTTCATCCATGTTATTGCACATGTCAATTCCTTCTTATTGCTGAATAGTGTTCCCCTCTACATGTATGCTATATTTGTTCATACTATATGAACTATATTTGTTCATATATACTATATTTGTTCGTCCATTTGCCTCTTGATGGACATTTGAATTGCTTCCAATTTTTGAAGATTAGAAATAAAACTGCTAAGAAAACTCAGGTATGAGTCTTTTGTGGACATATGCTTTTATTTCCCCAGGATAAATACCTAGAGGTTGAACGGCTAGATTTCATAGTAGATACATATTTAATATGATAACACATGGCCAAACTATTTTCCAAAGTGCTTGTGCTGTGCTTTACATCCCTCCCAGCAGTGCATGAGGAGTTCTAGTTGCTCCTCTTTCTTGCCAACATTTTGTATAGTTGTTATTTAAATTTTAGACATTCTAGTAGGTATATCGGAGAAGGCAATGGCACCCCACTCCAGTACTCTTGCCTGGAAAATCCCATGGATGGAAGAGCCTGGTAGGCGGCAGTCCATGGGGTCGCTAAGAGTCGGACACGACTGAGCGACTTCACTTTCACTTTTCACTTTCATGCATTGGAGAAGGAAATGACAACCCACTCCAGTGTTCTTGCCTGGAGAATCCCAGGGACAGAGGAGCCTGGTGGGCTGCCGTCTATGGGGTCACACTGAGTCGGACACGACTGAAGTGACTTAGCAGCAGCAGCAGCAGCAGTAGGTATATACTTTCTCACTGTGGTTTTAATTTACATTTTTCTGATGACTAGTTATGTTAGGCATCTTTTCAGGTCTTATTTGCCATCTGTTTATCTATTTTAGTGATATGTCCTTTCAGATGTTTTGCTCATTTTAAAAACAATTGGATTGTTTGTCATCTTATTGAGTTGTAAATGTTCTTTATATATTCTAGAACATGGCCTTTGTCAGATAAGGTTTTGCTACTTTTCATATGCAACCTTTTCATTTTTATAACAGTCTCTTTTAAAGAATGAAAGTTTTATTTTTTATTTTTCATTGAAGTATAGTTGATTAACTGGAGAAGGGAATGGCAATCCACTCCAGTATTCTTGCCTGGAGAATTCCAAGCTCAGAGAAGCCTGGTGGGCTACAAGTTCGTGGGGTCCCAAAGAGTTGGACACGACTGAATGACTAACACATACATAGTCGATGAACAATGTTGTTAATTTCTAGTGTACAGCAAAGTGATTCAGTTATACATATACATATATCCATTCTTTTTCATATTCTTTTCCATTATAGTTTATTCTGAGATATTGAATATAGTTCCCTGTGTTACAGTAGGACCTTGTTGTCCATCTATTTCATATGTAGTAGATTGTATCTGCTAATCCCAAACTCCTAATTTATCCCTCTCCCACCCCATTTCCCCTTGGTAATCGTAAATTTGTTTTCTACGTCTGTGAGTCTGTTTCTGCTTTGTAAATAAGTTCATTTGTATTATATTTTATATTCCACGTGTAAATGATATTATATGATATTTGTCCTTCTCTGTCTTGCTTACTTCACTTAGTGTGATAACCTCTAGATCCATCCATGTTGCTGCAAATAGCATTATTTAATTAATTTTTATGACTAATATTCCATTGTATATATATGCCATATCTTCCTTATCCATTCATTTGCAGATGTACATTTAGGTTGCTTCTATGTCTTGGCTATTATTAATCGTACTGCAACGAACATCGGGGTGCATATATCTTTTTGAGTTATGATTTTCTCTGGATGTATGTCCAGGAGTGGGATTATTGAATCATACGGTAGTTCTATTTTTAGTTTCTTAAGGAACCTCAATAGTGACTGTACCAATTTACATTCCCATCAGCAAGTAAGAGGGTTCCCTTTCAAAAAACAAAAGTTTTGAATTTTCTTTCACACTTTGTGGGGTTTTTTCCTCTGGCAATTATCTGAAGAGAAGCTATCTCTTTTGTTATTATGATTATTGTGGTAAAATATATACATAACACAAAAGTTCCCATTTTAACTAATTTTAAGTATACAGTTCAGTGGCATTAAGTACATAACACTGTTGTAGTTTGTATTTTTTTCAATCCTTTTAAAGAATTTTTGGCAACCTCAAGGTCACTAAGACTTTCTCCTGTGTTTTCTCTGAAAGATTTCACAGCTTTAGTCCTTACAGATCAGTTCAGTTCAGTTCAGTCGCTCAGTCGTGTCCGACTCTTTGTGACCCCATGAATCGCAGCATGCCAGGCCTCCTTGTCTATCACCAACTCCCAGAGTTCCCCCAAAATCATATGCATTGAGTCGGTGATGCTATCCAGCCATCTCATCCTCTGTCGTCCCCTTCTCCTCCTGCCCCCAGTCCCTCCCAGCATTAGGGTCTTTTCCAATGAGTCAACTCTTCGCATGAGGTGGCCAAAGTATTGGAGTTTCAGCCTCAGCATCAGTCCTTCCAATGAACACCCAGGACTGGTCTCCTTTAGGATGGACTGGTTGGATCTTGCAGTCCAAATCTGAGGTTAAATTGTATGTATGAAACAGACAAGGTTCATTTTTGTATAGGGTTAAACACTTGTTCCCACTCCAGTGTTCTTGCCTGGAAAATCCCAGGAACAGGGGAGCCTGGTGGGCTGCCATTTATGGGGTCGCGCAGAGTCGGACACGACTGAAGCAACATAGCGGCAGCAAACACTTGTTCCTGCACCATTTGTTGAACAAACAATCCTTTTTTCGTTGAATTATACTGACACTTTTGTCAAAAATCAATTGGTTGTTTTTGACTATTTTCCTGGTTTGTTTTTCACTTTAATTCTGGACAAGGTGCCTTCTGATTTTTACATACTCTTCCTGTATAGACTCCCTCACTTGTCAATCCATACTGATCTGGCTCTGACCTTCCTTCCTCACTGTTTGATAGATTTCTAGTGGTATTTTCCAGATATGACATAATTCTTGCCTATCCCCTAAGCTGCAGTCAGCCTTGCTGCAGACTCTCTTGTCTGGGCTTAGTGCCCAGCACCTGAGTCCTGCTGTTGCCCACAGTCCTGGCACCATCAGAGTCCTGGAGGGTGAGGGCTGCAGATGGGCCCAGCTCAGGGCCCAGAGAGCAGACTTTCCCAGCCTTTCATAACTTTCCTAGTTATTCAGGAAACCCTGATATAGGAGTCTAGAGATCCAACCCTCATAGCAATAACATAACTACCATGTCTTCTCAAGACTTCCCTGGTCATTGCATGCATGCTTGCTAAGTCACTTCAGTTGTGTCCAACTCTTCTCAACCCCATGAACTGTAGGCCACCAGACTCTTCTGTCCATGGGATTCTCCAGGCAAGAGTACTGAAGTGGGTTGCAATGCCCTCCTGCAGGGCATCTTCCAGACCCAGGCATTGAACCTGCATCTCTTACATCTCCTGCAACGGTAGGCAAGTTCTTTACCACTAGCACCCTCTGGGAAGACCCCACTGGTCATTGAGGGCCCATTAAAACCAAAAACAAGATATTGCAGAAAAAAATATTGATGGATAAAACTGAACAAGGGGAATGCAGAGCCATTCTCCCATAAGGAAAGAAAACCTTATTAAACCTACCTATTCAAGGATAGCACTATGGAGTCCTTCTGACCTTACGTGATTTAGAGGCAGAGGGACCACAGTGGTGATTTTTGTCTAATCAGCCATCATGCCTGATGAACAAAACTGGGGAAAACCTTGAGGATGAATTCCCTATATCATTTAGGCTTCTTTACTAACCTGGAAGACAGGGACAGTGGCTCAAGTTTGTGGAGAGACATCACTCTGTATCCCTCAGGGTGGATCCAGGGGATGTTGATCTCAGCAGTGACTGTGCAGCTTGCCTCCCAGACTGTTCATGGAAGAGTCTGCAAGAGGGACTTCTGGAAGGATTTTGTTTTGAATTCAGTTAAAAGGAGACACTGCATAGAACATCCAAATCAAAGGTAAGGCTTTATTATGTGGCAAAAACATTTTCCACAAGGAATAAGGAATACCTGTCGTCAGCATATGTTCAGGGGAGCATTTGAGGGAGGCTGTATCTTAGCACAAATATCTCTCCATTCCTAACAGGCTGGAAAGGCAGACGCCATGAAAGAACATGTCTTGCGTGGGCGCTGGGCTCTGAGTCGTTTCTCCAGCCACTAGCCATACTTAGGCTCTTGCCTTTGTGAGCCAACAGCTCTAGTCTGGGAAGTGGTCAGATGTGAAGAAAGAGTTTTATTTTAGTGTTGTCCTACCTGGTTCATTCAGGGATGACCCCATTGACAAAAGTCCCAACCCAGGGGTGGGGACCACCTCTGGCAGGAAATCACATGGTCCCCTTCCCTGGAGATGCACACAGCCTGCTTTGCTTGTGGACAGAGAGTAGCTGGATGTGATTGAGGTCATAGAATGAAGGAAGGAAGTAGGCATGAATTAGCATCACCATGTACTCATTTGCCACCTGGCCGTGGGTCTTGTCCTGGAAAAATTAGACCAGTGCTCTTTTCCAACTTGCTTGTGAGCAGAGGCAGATCAAAGAGGCTTATGCTGGAGGTTGACTCTGACATTCTGGGATGTTAGGGACTTCATCTCTTCTCAGGCTATCACTTCCCCAACAATAAGTGCTGTGAGTACAAGCAGGGAGAGGTAACCTTCACTGCTCTGGGAAGTGGTAAGGGTGAGAAAACTGATAGAAAAGTTTTTCACGGTAAGTAAAATCTAATTAAAAATGAAGCATTTTATAAACAATATAATCATTAGGGAGTTAATATCCAAAGCATAAACAGCTCATACAACTCAACATAAAAAAAAAAAATCCTGCAAACAATCTAATTTAAAAAATGGGTAGAAGACCTAAACAGACATTTCCCTGAAGAAAATATACAGATGGTCAGCAGACACATGAAAAGATGCTCAGCATCAGTAATCACCAGAAAAATGCAAATCAAAAGCACAATGATATATCACCTCACACCTATCAGAGTGACTATCATCAAAAAGACCACAAGTAACAACTGTTGGGGAAGATATGGATTAAAGGGAACTTGTACACTGTTGGTGGGAATGTCAGTTGGTACGGCCACTGTGGAAAATAGTATGGTGGTTCATCAAAAAACTAAGAATAGAACTACTGTATGATCCAGAAATTCCAATCCTGGGTATATATCCCAAGAAGATGAAAACATGAATTCAAAAGATATATGCATCTCAGTGTTGAAAAGATATATGCTTCCCAGTGTTTATTTACAAGTGCCAAGATATGCAAGCAATCTAAGTGTCCATCAATAGATGAATGGATAAGGAGGATGTGGTACACACACACACACACACAATGGACTACTACTCAACCATTAAAAAGAATGAAAATTTGCCATTTGCAACAACATGGATAGATTTGGAGGAAAGTATGCTTTCCTCCAAGCAGAGAAAGACAAATACTATATAATATCACACATGGAATCTAAAAAATAAAACTAGTAACAAAAAGACAAAAGAGAAACATACTCATAGATACAGAGAACAAACTAGTGGTTAGCAGTGCAGAGAGGGAAGAGAGGAGGAGCAAGACAAGGGAAGGAGACTAAGAAGTACAAACCACTATGTATAAAATAAATAAGCTACAAGAATATATTGCACAGCACAATGCACATAGCCAATAGTTTATAGTGACTGTAAATGGATTATAATCTTTAAAAATGCTGAATCACTATGTTGTACACCTGAAACCTATATAACAATTGTAAATCAACTATACTGCAATAAAATAAAGAAAAGTATGAAAAAAGAGGCATTTTAGGACATACTTCCCTGTGTGCCCAAGTTTCCGATCAGACTCACTGGTAGGCAGATTAAACTGAGGCTTTTGTGTTTGAAATCCAAATGATGTTATAAGAAAAACACATCTTTGGAGTCAGATACATCTGGATTTAAATCCTCGCCCCACATCTATCACCTGAGTGGGTTTGGGAGGTCATTTACCTTTGTTGTAATCTGTTAAGCCACTCTCCCTCACAACTCATTGGGTTGTCACTGAAGATAAACTTTGCAGGCCCTGCTTAAATCACCCATCTGCAATAGAATTAAGGAGTTTCAAAGGGAGCTTTCATAAGCCAATAGGGAACTTTCTGACTTAAAAAAAAAAAAAACAACTGCTTGAGTGGACATGAAAGAGGATGTCATAAAGAGCTCTCGAGAATTCTGTGTTTTCATTTTTGTTTTTGAGAAGCACCTTGATTGAGGGAGAAGGCAGTCTCTGAGTCTAGGGGAACCTCTGTGGTGGTTGCTGGGGCAAGAGCAAAACCTATCTCAGAGAAGTTTCTGGCCATTTCACTCCAGACTCACATCCTTCAACGTTGGGGACCTCAGTGTATAAATATATTAATACTGCATGTTATTGTATTATATGCTGTAATATTTAATAGAATCAGTAACTCTTCTTTTCTTTCATAATCACTGTTTTGATTCCACAAGCAAAATATTGTTGGCCATGTAATAAAGTGGTACATTGAAGCCTTGTGGGTTTGATTTGATTCAAATACTGACACCATGCATAGAGACCATTTTAAACTATGTGGGCAAGGCTGGCAAGTACTGGTTAAGGACAGCTACTAACCTGGGGTCAGAGTGGACCACAAGTTGGACAAGCTAAAGATGTATGTTGTCCCTTAGGGACCCTGAAAATTGCCAGAATTATTTGGTAATAGGGACCTGAAGGTCTTTCAATGGGTTTGCAGCTGGGGCAGCTGTCTCTCAGGTGCCTGCCATGGGATAGATAAAAATATCCTGGTTGTCTGTTTTCATAACTTATAAAGTAGTTCCAGGAAGCAACCATGTTCAAGGGCAATTAGAAAGCTTGTAGATTTCTCCAGTGCTAGGCAGCATTGAAGCAAAGTGAAACATTTCCAAGAAAGGGTTCTGGGGAATTTGTGTAAGGCAATCTCTCTCTAACAGCCCTGCTCCCCAGAGAACCCTGATCCCACAAAGGCCACACTTTTGGGCTTTCATCGGTTTAGAAAGATATATTTATACGTTTATGCACTTTTATTTCTGTTTGTTTCTCTTTGATTTTAAAAGTATTGTTTTTTGGTGTATATACTTCAGTAGCCTTTGAGTTTTACTTCTAGAAACAAATATAAAAAGTGATTGTTTACCCATCTATTAAATAGCCAAAATCCAAAACAGTAGCAACATGAAATGTTGGTGAGGCTATGAGACAACAGAAACTTTCACTCATTGCTGATGACAGCGTAAAATGCTACAACCACTTTGGAAGACAGTTTGACAATTTCTTATGAAAGTAAACATACTATTACCATATGATCTAGCAATTGAACACCTTGGTATTTACTCAAAGGATTTGAAAGCTTATGTTTATGCGAAAACCTGTGCTTGATGTTTACATCAACTTTATTTATAATTGCCCAAATTTGGAAGCAACTAAGATGTCCTCCAGTAGGTGACTAGATAAGCTAGTACATCATACAATGGAATATTGTTGTTGTTTAGTCACTAAGTTGTGTCCAACAGTTTGTGACTCCACAGACTGTAGCCTGGCAGGCTCCTCTGTCCATGAGATTTCCCAGGCAAGAATACTGGAGTGGGTTGCCATTTCCTCCTCCAAGGGATCTTCCCTACCCAAGATCCAACCCATGTCTCCTGCTTGGCAGGCGGATTCTGTACCTCTGAGCCACCTGGGAAGCCCACAATGAAATATTTTTCAGTACTAAAGAGAAATGGGCTTCCAGGCCATGAAGAGATATAGAGGAGCCTGAAATGCATATTACTAAGTGAAAGAAGCCCATCTGAAAAGTCTATATACTGTATGATTCCAACTATATGGCATTCTGCAAAAAGCACAACTATGAAGAAAATAAAAAAGATCAATAGTTGCCACGGTCTAAGGAGGGAGGGATGATTAGGTGAGGTGGAGCACAGAAAATTTTTAGGCCAATGAAGCTATTTCTGTATGATACCATAATAGTAGAGACATGCCATTGTACAATACATTGGTCTCAACCCATAGAATGTACAACACCAAGAATGATCTCTAATGTTAGCTATCCACTTTGGGTGATAATGATGTATCGATATACAATCACCAGTTGTGACTGCTGTTCCATTCTGGTGGTGGATGTTGATGATGGGGAAGGCTGTGCATGTGTGGGGGTATATGGGATATTTCCCTCTGTACAACGATAGATGTATCCTCTCAATCTTGCTGTGAGACTAAAACTACTGTGAAAAATAGTCTATTTTTTTTTAAGTGATTCTGGTTCTCATGGCTGCAGTCAGGGAAAAAAACCCATCCACCCAAAGTCTGACAAACCTCCAGATTGAAAGTGGCAGTGAAGAGAAAGGAGGTCGAAGCACTGGGCTGCCCAGTTCACACCTGTTTTGTGCCCTACACTCTGCCAGGTGTTGATAGAGCAAAGAATAGACAAAAGTCCTTCCCCTCGTGGAGCTTACTTTCCAGCTTTCTTACATTTCCATGTGGGAGACGGCATGGTCAGGGGCCCTGAAGTGAGAGTGGTGTGCCCTGGGTATTGGAGCAGCAGCGAGGATGTCTGTGTAGCGGGGGCAGAGGAGTCAGAATGGGGAGGAGCAGGGGAAGGTGGCGGAGGGATGGGGCCAGACCGTGTGAAGGTCATGGGTAATGCTTTCACTTTACTGAGTGGTAGTGAGGGAGCTGTTGGGAGGACATGAGCAGAGGAGTGATGTGGTCCAGCCTACCCTATCACAGCATCCCCCTGCCTGGCTGCTGCTTGGAGAACAGACTCTAGGGGCGCAAGTGGAAGTGGTGCCCCCAACAAAGACGCTGCTGCTATAGTCTGGGCCGAAGACCTTGGTGGCTGGACCAGAGTGGTGGGAACGATGGTGGCTAGAGGCATTGTTCCGGTTACAGACGTGCTTCGAAGGCAGTGCTGGGAGGATTTGCTGACAGGTGGACTCTGTGACACCACATGGTCCTAACTTGGTCTAAACTCTGTTTTCATTTAATGGCAGATATTGGACCTGCAGGATCTCAGGACAGCAAGCATCAAATCCTACTCACACAAAGTTACAAATGGGGATTTTTCTGGAAGAATATGCAGACCACAAGGAACAACTTTAGAACTGGGTTCTGAAAGGATGAGTCTGGGATCTTAGAACCAGAAATTAACCTTCAGGTAAGGCCCTGTTCATGATATGAATAGCTCTAGCAGTCTTGATTCAGGTTTCAGATTTCAGTGGAAGAGCAAGTAGGACTACACTGGGCCACGTGGTTAATGCTAGATAGCCACCGGATGGAGGGGTGGGTGGGGAGAGGGTAGGGAAATGTACTTCACAAGAGTCAAATTAGGTGTTGAGATCAAAAGAAAGAAGGGGAAATGGGTACTGGAAAAAAGCCCCACAGATACTTATACTCAATTCCAGCATAGAGTTTAAGAGGAGAAGGAAACAGGCTCTGGTTTTGACTGACCAGGGAGTGGGCAGGAATGGAAGTCAGCTGGTTCCTTCTGGGTTAATTTGAGGAAAGAGTATAGCCGGGTCTGGCCTCTGCTGCTCACTGGCTGTGCTACTTCAGGCCAGGACTTCACCTCTCTGGCTCCAGGCTCCTGGGGACTAGAGTGAATGCTGTAAACCTTGTCTTCATCAAAGACAACCTTGATGATTTTTCCCCTCCCCCTTCCCCCAAACCTTTCACATTACTTCACGGCCTTATCTTGTGGAAGTGCGCAACATGCATTAGGCTTCTTGAAATTTCCAGACCAGCTGAGGAGGGGGAGTGTGGACATGGTGTTAAAGGAGGCTTGAAGCAGGGAGTGAATCGAACAGGCAAGGTCCATTTCAGGGCACCACAGCAGCATTTCTTAGGGAGAATTGAGGATATTTTCATAGTCTCTCCTATTGTTCATTTTCCACCTCTGATGAGATGAAAGGAACTGGATCTCTGGTTTGATCTACCCAGTGCCTTCTAGGCTTCAGGATACTGTTGAATTCCCTACTGGGGGTGACTTGCAGGCTCTAAATGTTAACACAGCAAATCGCACTGGATTTCTCCCCCATCCACACTGAGCCCTGCATTTGAAGTCCCAGCCCACTTACGTTTCATATCATCCTACTTAGCCCTTGATTACATATTGCCTTGAATAGTTCTCCAGGCCACTCCTATCAGAGCCTCCCACCTTTCAGCCTGCCCACTCCTACCTCCCAGTATGCTGGGTTTACAATCTCCATAAAACCTACAGTCTCTTTCCCTTGCCATGTTCTGTCATTGAATCAGAACCCCACCCCCGACTTCCTCATTTCCTTCTGAATTTAGCCTAAGCTTCAGGAGCCCTGTCATCATGCTCCTTTGCCTGAACCCTCCCTCTCCTCTGCGGGTCCTGCTGCCCCTGTCTGGCTGTCCCCTAGCCTGCTCAGGCCAGCTCTTTCTTTGTGACATCTGGGCTCCTGGGCTCCAGAGCTGTGCTGGAGAAAATCCGCAGCCCACGCAGACTGGCATTACTACAGAGTCATCTGCCGTCACCATGGGGCCACCAAGCAGCCTGGAAACCCATTTGAAGTCCCTGCCAGCAAACTTGTTCTTTCCCCATAGTTGTTCTTCTTAGCATTTCCCACTCCTTGAGCTTTGCTGAAAAAATAGAGGCCATTAGGTAGGAATTCCCTTATCCTTATGTCTGCCCCTCCCCCGTCCTGCTTCACCCTCCCTGCCTCCCTGCATCTGAGAGGCTGTGGGACTCTCTTTTCTGGCTAAAGGGAACCCCTTCTGAGAGCACCTCAGCCTTCTGAGAGGCGTCATGGGTTCTCTATCTCCTCTAGCTTCCGTTTCTCTCACTCATCTTGTCTTTCTCCTGAGTACATAAATATGTTCCCTCTCCATCCATGTTAGACCTCCTTCCCAAGCCAAACCTCATGGTATGCTCAGTGGGGCCGTACTCACCATGACCAAAAGAGTGTGCAGGGGACACATCGTCAGATCCATGGTCACTTTCAGTCCTATTCTTTGACTGTGCTGAAGTTGAGACACTTCTGACTCCTTTCTCTTCTCTCCCT
The DNA here is from genome assembly GCF_032452875.1 of Bos javanicus. NCBI lineage: Eukaryota > Metazoa > Chordata > Mammalia > Artiodactyla > Bovidae > Bos > Bos javanicus. The sequence goes on along the minus strand of NC_083878.1, from coordinate 29,511,130 downwards.
CGATTGTCACCTCTGTGAACACTTGGTTCTCCTGCTCCCCGCCCCCCACCCATTCCCACCTTACACTCTGCTTCTCCCTGGGGCTCTCCTGCCACTGGCTTACCTGCTCCTCCACTGGCTGCCTTCTGTCTGGTCGTGCACCTTAGTGCATTTCTGCCCTCAGTCTGGGATGCCCATTCTCCTTCCTGCAATCTCACCAGGACAGTTCCTGTTCATCTCTTAGGGATCAACTCAGGTGTGGTCTCATCTGTAAGTCAGTCTTGCATGATCACACCTCATCCAGATTCTCAAAATACTGCGAGGGTGTCTTAGTCTTAGCACTTATCACACTTTACTGAAATTATCTATCTCTTTGTATCTGCTCCAGTAACCTGTCAGCTCCTTGATGTTGGGGACTGGGCCTCTTAGCTCCTATATGCCTGGCACAGCTTGCTCAATTCATTCATGTTTACTAAATGAGCAAATGAGTTAATGTATTAGTTACTAGTCTCAGCTAGACTATTCCAGGGTAGTAGATGTGATTGGTCTTCTCAGAGCATAGTCAGGTGATTATATATATATATATATGAAGTGAAGTGAAGTGAAGTGAAGTCGCTCAGTCATTTCCGACTCTGCGACCCCATGGACTGTAGCCTACTAGGCTCCTCCAAGCATGGGATTTTCCAGGCAAGAGTACTGGAGTGGGTTGCCATTTCCTTCTCCAGAGGATCTTCCTGACCCAGGAATCAAACCCAGGTCTCCCGCACTGTAGGCAGACACTTTACCATCTGAGCCACCAGGGAAGTTTTATATATATATGTGTGTGTGTGTATATTTATATAAAAATATTTTAATTGTGGTAAAACACATATAAAATAAAGAATTAAAGTGTACAACTCAATGACATTTAGTGCCTTCACAATGCTGTGCAGCCTTCTCCACTTTCTAGCTTCAGAACATTTTTATCACCTTCAAAAGGAGACCCTATACCCAATGAAGAATGAAGCAGTCATTCTTTATTCCTGTCTCCCCTAGCTTCTGGGCACCACTAATTTGCTTTGTCTCTGTGGATTTGCCTGGTCTGGATATTTCATATAATAGAAATCATACAATATGTGGTCTTTTATATCTGGTTTATTTCACTTAGCATAATGGCTTTCAGGTTCATTCCTGGTGTAACATGTACCACTTCGTTTCTTTTTTATGGGCAAGTAGTATTCCATTGTGTGACTAAACAGCTATACTACATTGTCTAGCTACTCATCAACTAATGGACATTTGGGTTGTTTTCACCTTTTAGCTCTTGTGAATTGTGCTGCCATGAAAATTTGTGAATGAGTTTTTGTTTGAATACTTGTTTTGAATTCTTTGGGGGTATATAGCTAGAAGTTGAATTGTTGAGTCATATAATAATTCTATGTTTAATCTATTGCTGTTGTTGTTGTTATACAGTCACTCAGTCGTGTTTGACTCTCTTGCAACCCCATGGACTGTAGCCTTCCAGAATCCTCTGTCCATGGGATTTTCCAGGCAAGAATACTAGAGTGGGTTGCCATTTCCTTCTCTATGTTCAATCTGGTGAGGAACCATCAAACTGTTTTCCTTAGCAATTGCATCATTTTACATTTATATTCATATAGCATTTACATTATATGAGGATTCCAATTTCTCTACATTCTTGCTAACATTTTATATTTTCCTTTTTTTTTTTTTTAGCATAGCCATCCTAGTGGGGATGAGTGTTAGATATATTTCAAAGTACATGCTCAGCTTAAATGATTCCTATCTACAGATGCCTTATTGTCAGCTGTAGAGAGTAACTCCCAACAGCTGTTTAAGTCTAATGGGACCTTGACTCCTGGTCACAGTTGATTGGGTCAGGAATTCCTGAGCCGATCTGGCCCAAAAGAGTTCCTTCCATGGGAGCTTCGTTTGAGAAAGAGGGATGGAGGGGAGAGAGACTGGGTTCATATGGCTGAGATATGAACTTTAGGAGCTGTGGGGGCCTGTCTTTGATCCTACATGTGGACAGAGTAGCAGAGGGAACTCCCTAGGGAAAAAGAATGGACACAAATACTCAGAGAGAAACAGAAATAAAAGCTGGGGAGAACACATATCCCCTGAGTTTCTGACAGTTACAAGTTCCCAGTTCTGAGTTTTCCTGGGGCCTGAGGCATTTTTGCCCCTAGGGTCTGTAAATCACCTTCCATCCTAACACGGGTGAGCCAACTTTGGTGAATTTCTATTTCTTGCACATAATAGAATCCAGGGCAGCAACCATTCATGGCTACTCTCACCGTCTACTTAAGAGGGGCCTTCACACTGTAGGTCAGAAGAAAATATCTATAAAACCACTTCCATCTTTTTTTCTCATAAAAATCTGTTCTTGTGTCCTCACTGACATTGGCTTTGCCCACCAACCCAATGTACACTTGGAGGCAAATCGAATATATTAACCTCATCTAATATTCATGAAACATCCCCAAGGGCAGGGTGTCCAGCACTTTGCTACCACTTTGATGTGACTCTTGGCATCTGTTCTAGATTTTTTCCCCTCAATAGCAGAGCTCTTTTGTTCAGCTCTCCAAGTGTCATGTTTTCTTGATTTGGTGATCACTCTAAACTTTCCCACTCTCACAGAGCTTTTCGAGGGCAGCAAGGTAACATGGCATGGCGAAAAGGACACTCAACAGGGAGTTTTGCGGAACCAAATTCCGGTCCTATTCCTGTACTCACTTCGCTCTGCAATGCTGAGTAAATCATGAGATGCTCTTGATCTGTTTTCCCATCTGTGGAAGTGGGAGAGAAAAATAATACTTTCTCTGCCTACTTCACAGAGACACCAGCTAAAATTAGGTCATGGATGTGAACATTCTATGAGGCAAAAATATAGAAATTGCTGTATCTAAAGTGGCAGTGAACTCTCTTGATTTCTATCCCACTCTCAGACATCAAGTTCAAGGTCCTCACTTAATATTACTTGGATTTAACTCTAGTTTTTTTTCTCTTTTATTTTAAGATATATTATGACTGTATTAAAAACCTAGAGAGCCCCTGAGAGCTGGGGCCCTCTGCAGACTCCTCTGTGGCTTGGGGTGTCTCAGAGGGTATGCTGGGATAGGATGGATGCCTTGGAAAATTCACCACAGTTCCAGCTCTGTAAGGAGACAGGACAACTAAATGTAAGGTGGAAGCCTGGGTGAACATGCAGGAAAGGGCTGGGCTCTTCTGGGCATGGTGAGCGGTCCTCCCCAACACCACGGCTGCACGACAGCGAAGGCAACCCTGGGGCTCTACCTTGCAGTTTTTTGCTTGCATGTTAGACAGATAGTGTTGGTAGGTGGAGACTGAGGAAAGTCGTTTGGAAAGGGTTATGCCTTTTCTTCTGCTAGGACTTCAGTGTTGGTTTTTTGTTAACGCCTCATGAGTTAGGCTGCCTTGGAGGTTTGTTATTGCTATGGTTACCCTGAGCATACCACAGACTTCAAGACACAGAGAGATGTCTTATGTTTAGGGAGAGGCTGGTTTTCTAAAAGGTTTTAATTCGTGTGTCTTTGAATTTGTTTTAGCTCTTGGCCCCATTCTGTACTTCAGTTTATTAAGAGTCTCTTCCAGCTCTCCTGGCAGCGTCCCCCTGCTGCTTATAACTGATGCTCAGTGGCCCGGTGGTGGGGAGCAGGGGAGTAGTTTCTGAGGATCTGGTTAATCTTCAGGCTTGGGAAGGCCCTGTGTTGCTGGGGTCACGGTGTGGCCTGTTCAGTGCTCTAGCCTTGCCTGTCGCTGTAGTTCCCCTTGTACATGTTTCTGCCTCTCCCCTGAGAATAGAAGTGTGTGTGTGTGTGTGTGTGTGTGTGTGTGTGTGTGTTCCCCTTCCCCAGTACCTCAAGAGTGATACTCTCTATTACCCTTCCTTCCCAGATTAAGACTCTGCTTCTGTCTAGGAGATGGGGAAAATGGCCCAAGTTCTGTGTCCCAACCATAGCAACTGCATTGCTTCTCCTGCATTGGCTCCATGAGGGAAGCTTCCTCAGAATCCACCGCCATCTTCCTTCCCTATGAGCAATGGCAGAAGGCTAGGTAACAAAGCCTGCAGGCTGAACCTCTCCCTTCAGATACTGTCCTGAGTGGCTGAACACCCAGATTTCCACATGTAACATTCACCAATTCTTCAACTACTCTCAACACATCCAGTGTTGACATAAGGGAAAATGCTGTGGTCCTCACAACTGGCTGAGTGCAGGAGCTGAGACTTGCATTCTGAAAAACTTTCCAACGTTCCAAGTTGGTTGAAGATCAGCAGCCACTTCTATGTGTTAAGCATACTTTTTTCACTTTTTCTTGAAGAAGAGTAATATGTTGAGGAATGCTATTATATGCAAATAGGAGCCAAGGTAAGATGAATCCACACTAAAAACACATCTTTATCTTAGTCTGTTTTACCAGGTAACAGTTTCTGCCTCTGGGTATAACTTTTGGCTGAGATTCATTGCCTCATGGATCATGTGTTATGGGAAAGGCAGTGAAATTAAGGCTGTAATCTCCATGTCTTTCTTTGAGTTGATTTACTGTTTTGACCTCTACACATGGTAGAAAATGTGTTTCTCAGAAACTCCAAGATTATATGGTTTTTACAACTTGAACCTCAGAAAGAGAATTTATCAATTCAAAAATCTTGCCCTGTTTCTTCTGAAGGGATCATTAGACTTAGGTTGATTCTGTGACATATTATTTGTGGTGTGGGGATGCGGAGAGTGTCTGTGATGTGTGGAATGTTCCTTACCTGAGACCACATCCATCAGTCCAGAGTTTGTGCTCTTAACCACAAGATGCCACTGACAGAATTAAAATGGAGCAAACAGATTCATTTCCCGTTTTTAAGAGCTGGATGATGTTGAACTTGGAAAGATTATATCTAGGCAAGACAGTGCCCATGTTGGATCCACACAGCTCCCTTTCCTGGTCCACAGTGCTGTCGTAACCAGGAAATTCCTGCTCATCTTTAGAGGTGAAACACTCTAGGCATTTTCCTGCTGCAGTGACACCAGCTTCATTCCATGTGCACCTCCTCTCATTTGCCAGCTGCGTAGGAGTCACTCAGAGGAAGTTCTTCCATATGTAGCTGTAGGTTCAGTGTGTTCGTGGGAGGAGGCGCGTTCAGGATTCTCTTCCATCGCCATCTTGGGCCCATTTCTCTGTTTTGAATGTGGCTCTGTCTCTTCACCCATTCCTCTTGGACACTAACACACATTTTTTAAAATGACAAATAAAGGAAATGAGAGACATGCCTCCTGTTCTGTTTTAAGGCAGGCTATTTTCTTGTCATTCTTAAGGACTGTATTTATTTCCTTTAACCCAACAGGCCACTTCCTAACAAATCTCCACAGTGTATGTATATGTCCATCAGACTGGTTTGCAAGCTTGTCTGCACCTTAGACTCAAGGGGAGCTTCAGAAAATACTAATGCCTGTGTCCCACCCCCTAGAGATCATGATGTCACTGAGCTGTGGTATGGTTTGGGCTTTGGAAATTTATAAAGATCCCGAAATGAATCTAACGTGTAGCTAGGTTTGGGAATCAATGTTTTTAACGTGGTTCTTTTTTTTAAAAAAATCTAATCAACTTGGGGTTCATCCCAGCTTGGCTCATCAGAAGCATTTCCCTCATAAATTACTGTAGGAAACAACAGGAGATTAATCCTAAATCCATCCTTCTTCCTACTGTGATTGCCTTGGTCTTCATCAGGTTAATTGAAACCCCTTCTGATAAGTGCAGGGAAACCATTAATGGAGGCTTCACTTATCTGCATGCACATTTCCTGTTCTGCTGTGTCCTCCCTCCAGTAATTTAGTTATGATTTGCATTTTTTTTTTTTTTCCAATTCAAATGGTTTCTCACTGTACCTGATCAGCTGACTGGGTCTGTCTACCTGCTGTCTTCACTTCTGGGTGAACAGAATTTCCCTTTCCACGAATGTCATCTCCATCTTCTGGATCTAGCCAGGCAGCTTGGCAAGCTTGTTTCAAGGGTTGCTTGGGCAACACCTCAGACTGAGACATTTCACAATTTGGAGCCAGACTTGGATGAAGCAATTCTGCACTTCTGCGTTTATCTATTCCTGTCTGACTGGGGGCAGATTGAACCTACTGTTGATTCTGTAACATAAGTAAATCCCATTAGGAACCCTCTGGTAGTTATAGCCAATACCATATTGGCTTTCATTAGGAGCTAATGCAGATACAAACCTGAATACAAATTCTTTGGGGTCTTTTGGGCCACCCCCTGACCTCTGGGAGTTTATGAACCTCATCTCACTGTGGATCTGAATTCTAAAGTGCAAACTAAGACTACCGTTTCATCAGAGCATCGTCCCCACTTAGCATGAGTCACTGTGTTTCATCTACCTTAGCCCTCTGGGTTTATAACACCATCTGATTTCCAGGGGTGATAGAAGATTAAATGCTTTTGGTCAAACAAGCATTACTGAGTCCTGGTTATTTTAGGCCATGTGCTGCCACAGCCCGTGACCGTCCTTATCCTCTCCCTTCTGTGGTTCCCTGCTTCTCTGATTGGCTAGAGCCAGGGCATCAGTCCCAAGCAAGGATGAGAGTTGAAACTCACCCAGGTAATCAACAGAGGGCCAAAATCATTATTTCCCTTTTAGGTTTAAGACCTTCTTAATTTTTTTAGTCGCTTAAATTATTTTGTTCTCTGTCTCTTTGAAGTAAGCTATTGTTACATTAAACTATCATTTTAGATATTTTAAAGAAATTTATCATTACGTTCATTGATTAAACTGTAAAGGCATTTTTTCCCACTTTACCTTTGCTTCAGGGACCCAAGAGAAGTCCAGAAATGTATGTGATGCCCAAGTCAACGTAACTTCTCTAGATTAGGGCAAAAATGGGACATTTCACTTATGTATTATTCATGCAGTATCGCTATTAATAATAACAGAATCTGTTGAGCATTTACTATGTGCCAGATACTTTGCTAAGCTCTTTCCACAATTTATTTCAATTACTTCTTGTCCCACCCTATGAAGTAGATATTATTTATCATCCTCATTTTACATATGAGGATGTAGAAACAGGGAATTTAAAGCTCATACAGCTATTCACAGTAAATGGTGGGATCAGAACTTGAACTTATCCTGACTGCTACAGTGTTCATGTTCCTAATCTCTAGAGTCTTCTGAGATGATCTCCTTTTATGGAAATTTTATCCTTAAATCCCAGTAATGTATCTTTCTATGACTTTAAAAACTAAGGCCAGAATGATTGTTGGGGTTGTGAATATGAGGGATCAATAGTTTAATGAACATAATAGTCACTGGAAAAATCATTATCAATGGGTTGATTGGCAAAACAGCATTTTATTCACTCAGATTCTGGACTGGGTTCTAGATGTTAGGAGATGATGGAAGGGGGGCAACTTGGCCTCCTGGGGGTTCTTTACCACTAAAGAGTCCTGTGCCCTGTCACTGCTCATTCCAGCCTTTCTCTAAGGCTTCCTCATTGCACCGACCTCATAAAAAGTGATGCAACTGGCTGACGAGGCTGAGGACTGCTGAGGCTTTTGAAGGAAAAGACAGCAATTTCAGAAAACGAATCCTGTGGTTTAGAAAGAAATCAGCGGAATTTATGATCTGAGCTCATTTTGTTCTGTTCTATTTTTTTAAATAAAGAAGAGAAAAAAAATGTTCTTGTCACAAAGAAAACAATTTTGTTAGGTCTGGAGAATTACAGTCTGTGCATGAAGGCTTTAATCCTCTGAGATACCTAGATTTTGGAAGTCAGAAGGGACCATTACAGATAACTTTTTCTTCTGAGTCCTAAATTTTACAGAAAGGGAACTGAGGCCTGGAGAGAGTTTGGGACCATATAGTGATAACTAATTAGTGGAAGTTGACAACCAGTTTTTCTGCCTTTTCTATCTCAATCCTTTTTATTTCTGCTCTTTAAATGACAGGATATTCATAGGCCACTGGGAGAGAAAAGAAAACAAGATAGCTTCTGCTTCTTCAAGAAAGGTCAGTGAGAGCTCTGAAACTTCTAGAAGGAGAGTCAAATTATTTAATCTAATTTCAGGAATAGTCTTGATTTTATTAGCTGAGGGAACTGAATAAGGAGGTAAAGACCCTACAAAGCAAGATTTATTACTGCTTTCCATGAAAGCACAGGGAAAATAAATATTGGCTTAATGGGAATTTGGGCCTATAATTTAATTCTCTGTCTCAGCTTAGAGAAACAACCCACAGACAAAAGCATGGATCCTACTTGTGATGTCCTGAGCCAGTGAGGAAAGGGATCACTGGCCATTTCTCTAGGGACCCCTACAATTAGAGGTCACCTCTATAGTATGGATACCTAGAAAGGAAGAAATCTACTGGACTCTTATTGGCATGGAAAGCATTTTAAAAGGGACAGTGCAAGACTTCCCTGGTGGCTCAATGGTAAAGAATCCGACTGCCAAGGCAGGAGACATGGGTTTGATCCCTGATCTGGGAAGATCCCACATGATGAGGAGCGACTACGCCCGTGCACCACAGCAACTGAGTCCCTGTGCCTGGAGCCCATGCTCTGCAACAGGAGAAGCCACCACAATGAGGAACCTCAGCACCACAACTAGAGAGTGACCCCTGCTTTCTGGAACTAGAGAAAGGCCCTCGCAGCAACGAAGACCCAGCGCAACCAAAAATAAATACATTCAAAAAATTAAACAAAAAAAAATTTAAGTGCCAATGCTTCATCACCAGACCTGTGAAGTAAAGGGAAAGATTTTCTTAGAGAGATAATCTCTAGCAAGGATGCAGCCAGCAGTACTAATGTTAGTTCCCAGGGGAAGAGTTTGGAGGCACAGTGAAGAAAAGGAAAGAGGACTGGGGCTGTGTCAATTCAGTAAGCACTTATTGGATGCTAACTGTGTATTGGGTTGGTCAAAAAGTTCGAGTTTTCTCATAAGATCATATGGAAAAAACCCAAATGAATTTTTTGGCCAACTCAATAGTAGGCACCAAGAGATAAATAAAACCTTCTCTGTCCCTGGAAATACTTGCAGATAAGTAGGAACTAGCAACCACAGAGGAACTTGCTCCCCGAATTTCAGACACCAATATGCAAAACTGTCCCGCATCCCAGCAGCTCATTTCCATTCTGAGACCTTGTTCTGTTACAGTTCTTGGGCAGCTCAGTTCACTCCTGTGGGCTACAAAACTCCCCAACCAATTAGCAGCTCACAGATGTCAACCCAGCAGCTGGGTGCTGGGTGAGGCGCACACAGCCAGCCAAAATGTCAGGATGCTTGAAAGGAAAAAGAGAAATTCAGTCAGCTGATGCACCCAGTTTCCTTCCCCAGACATCATCAGTGCAAACAGGCAGCAGGCCCTGTCCCAGCCCAGCTCAGAAATTCAGTTCTTGATGGCAGCGTCACTCTATCAAGACTTCAGTTATTGAGGAGAGGGACTGTTTGCTTGTGTTTACAAAAAAAAAAAAAAAAGCATTATCTATCATGGGACCCAATCCAGGCCAGTGCCAGTTGGATCAATCAACCTTTTAAAAATCTTTTTAGGATAAAGATTCAGCTACAGTCATGAATTAAAAATGTGAGGGAGAGAAAAATAGTACACAGCTTATAGTGGTTAACACTGGGTTTAAAACCAAAGTGTGACACTATATTAATCTTGTTGAGGCCTAATAGACATTGAATAAAATTTGTTTTCACTATTTCTTTTATGGTTGGTAATCATTAAGGATTATTGAATTTTGCGGAAGGTGAAAAGGAGAATGGGTTCAGTGGGGAAAGGGAACATAGGTCATGGCTAAATCAATCTTTTTTAAATTAAAAAGCCCTCAGAATTTTCCACCAAAGCCTTGTATCTGATTGCTAAATATTAAACGAGTGCCTTATTGGCCAGTTTTACTCATCCCTACAGATGTATTTCCAAGTCGTGAATCCTATATATACATACCAGATAGTAGATGAGGTAGGTGGTGGTATCCATAGCTGTTAGGGTAAGTCTGTGCATCCCTAAGTGAATCACCCATTGTTCCTTTGTATCTCTGCAGGTAGAGTCACGGCAGAGATTTCAGGAAACTGCAGGCAGGCCTCAGGGTGTGCCTCCAGCGCTGTTACCCAGAGCTTCCCACTCAGAAGCGCCCCACACCTGAGTTTTAATGCTCACCATTCACCATCTTGAAATTGTTGGTACTTTTATCTTCGATTTCGTTTCTGGAAGAGACGTCTATTGGACAATGGAGCACGAGTCCAGGGACTGCAACCTTTGCTTTCCTGCAGTCCTGTCTTCTAGACTTCCTGCCCCCCTGACAGATCTTGACTGTCTCTTCACCACTGTCACCTTCTGTTCTTGGCAGGGACCTGGACACAGGTGTGGGGAGGGTGCAAGTCGGGTGTATGCTCGTGGCATCTCATGGTAGGGTGAGGGGCAGGAGCCTCGGCTCTGGGCTCACAGTGCCACAGAGGGTGGTCTCCGATCTGGGTACCAAGTGCAGCCAGCATGGAGGCTGCAATCTCCCAGGGAAGCACTTGTTGACCATGGGTTGGGGCAGCAGGCCTATGGGAAGGGGGTAGTTGATTCCCTCACTCCTGGCCAGGTCCCTACCTTTTCATTTTTGCAATGGCAAAATTGTTGGCAAGGGGTCAGCTTCAAAGACTGTGGAAGTGGGGAGAACTTCTTGATACATAGAGTTTTTAACATGGCATCTAGCTTGATATAAGGGCTTCCCTGGTGGCTCAGTGGTAAAGAATCCAGCTGCCAAGCAGGAGACTGGGGTTTGATCTCTGGGTTGGGAAGATCCCCTGGAGAAGGAAATAGCAACCCACTCTGGTATACTTTCCTGGGAAATCCCAAGGACAGAGGAGCCTGGCGGGCTACAGTCCATGGGGTCACAAAGAGTCAGACAAGACTTAGTGACTAAACAACAATAAGCTTGATATAAAACCTGTTCATAAACACATTACAAGAAGAAGAAAAAGTTCCTGCTCTCAAGGGATTTACAATCTAGTTGGAAATAGATGAAACTGACAAAGATGAAATAACAAGACTTCATCAAGGATGCAGAATTGGAGGACCACTGTCCTGAAAGTATGATTTAGGTATAGAGGAGAGGGAGGAAGTGCTCCAAATTGTAGGGAGCCAGTGCGGCCTCAGAACTTAAGCTGATTCGATGACTGTTGTATATTTTTGGTTCAAGGCCATTCACTCACAGCATTCCAAGGGCAGAACTGTCTTGGTAAGAAGGGAAGATGTGGGAGCAGGCATGGCTGATGTGGATCACTGAGGGAGAGGCCTGACAGAACAGAAGGATTGCGATTAAGGTGGGAAGTTCACTGCATGGAACTGAATTGTATCAGGTAAAGGAGAGAAAATGGGTTAAGAGCCTCCCAGCTGTGTACACTGAGGTGCATATAGCAGGCTGCTACTACTGAACACAGTGGGCCACTCCAAGTTCTTCCTAGACCAGCTAAGAGAGAATAAAGGGAAACGACCTTGTGCTTAAGATGAAAAGAACTCGAATTTCACAGGGAGCTCAACGAGGGGAAAAAGCAAATATTCTCTGGTGAAGGTTGACTTAATTAGCTATTTTAATAATTCATGAGTCTTTAAAATGTTTGCCAGAAGATTCAGAGCTCAGATTCTGCTTCTGGTGTTTGGCTCTGGGTTTTCTCCATCACAGATTGTGCTGCCTCATGACTCAACAGGAGCCTGGGAGTGTGAGGCCTGGTTGGCTAGACCCTGCACAGTCCTTAGCGCTTTGGGGCTTAAAGCCTCTTTTCGAATCTGATGAAAGGTCTGCACCCCTGCCCTAGGAAAATGTTTGTATATACAAATTTGGGGCTTTACAGATTCCCCTGAGGTCTACCTTGAACTCCAGGTTAAGAATCCTTGATTTAGAAGATCTCTAGGGACTCAAACATTCTCTTTTAACTTACCCACAAGCTGCTGTGTCAGTGTGTTACCTGGAAATGCTGTGACTCCTGGGCTTGCAGGCAAGCAGCCTCCTGTGGCTGTTTTTTGCAAAGTGAGAGATGGGAACTGCAGTATCTGTTCATCAGGCTGAAGTAACAGCACTAATGCAGAAAAGAACTGAACGAATCAAAAGCTGTGAGTCAGCTCCCTCTCCGCCACCTGCTAGCAGGAAGCCTGCTCGGGCTGAGGGGGTGAGCTCCAGAGTCACCGCCTGGAGCTCCCAAATCCCAGCTCACGCATTTTCTGGCTGTGACTTGGGGGAACCACTTAACCTTTCTTAGCCTCAGTTTCCTCATTTGTAAAATGGGGCCAATCAGATTCACCCTGCTTCCTCATGTTCTGAGTAAACCACCCTCCATAAACCTCATCATGTACAGGGCCTTGGCCACCAGAGCTTAGGAAAGGGAGCTCGTACCCCTCATTCCACCCACAATGAAGAACGGTGCTGTGAATTTGGGAACACCTTCTTGATTTAATGCTGGGGGAGGGGACAGACTGAGCAGTGGCCAGGAGCTCTCTCTCTGAACCCTTGCCTATAGGGTGCCTCTCCCCTCCTCCACCATCCAGAGGACTCCCCTCAGGGAACATAGAAGGGGTGCAGCTCAGGAGCCAGGGGTCTGAAGTCGCTCCTCCCCTCATCCTCTCCACCTCTGCTCAGGTGCGTGGAGGCTGCAGGAAACGATGGAGGGAGATACTGGGCTTTTTCTGGCTGCCGGCCTGACTGCTGCAGAAGAGAGAGAGAGAGAGAAGAGGTGAAAAGAGCGATGGCTTCTTTTTCCTCTGTTCTGAGCAGGCAGCTGCGTGTGATTCAGGAGGCCACAGTGACGCTGGGGCTGATCTTGAGGGACCTGCAGAGCTGGGCAGGCCGTACCTGCTGCTCCCTAGGACCCTGCAACTTTGACGTGGAAATAAGACAAGCCCCAGGAAGGGGGATGACAAAGGGCTGCATTGCTGGATGCAGAACGTCTGTCCAATAGAGTCCGGGAAGGGTGGGGACGGTGAGGGCAGGATGCTGGAAAACAGGTTTCTGCGGTGCCAGGCGGTCGACGGGCACTGACTCTAGCTCTCACAGTCCCCCTCCAGCATAGACCCTGTAACCCTTCACGGTGCAGTGAGGAAACGAGGAAGCTCAGTGTCGGTGACTCAATCAAGGCCATCGCTGTTCCGTGGAGCCAGAGCATTCAAACCACGTTTCCTGCCTCTGAAACGCTTTGCCCCGATTCCTTCGCCCGGTTAGCTAGGTGAGGCGGGAGGCGTCCGTAGCCCTAACCCGAGGCCGGCCAGGCCCTTCCCAGCTGCCTAGAGCGCTGCGCACGACCGGAGTCCGGCTCGGTAAATATTTGCTCTGGGATCGGGAAGGGGAGAATGCCCCTTTCTTGGCTCTCTGCAGCTCTGGGCAGTTCACGTGCGCTGTTTACCTTTCCTACCACATTCCTCCGCGAGGAATCCTCCTGCCTCCCTTCCCTCCGCCTCACAGCAGGCGGAGTGGACTGGAGGGCGGTGCCTGGGTCCCAGAGAGCAGGTCTCAGACCTGCCTGGGACCGCCCCATGTCTCATTTTATTTCAAATCGCAACCTCTACCTGAAAATCCTAGTTAAGGAAAAAATACCTCACCACATTTAACAAGGCCGACTTAGGAGGAATAAACGTTTTGAGGCCTTTGCAGCCCCAGCGCGGAGGAAGACTGCGTGTGTTGAGCTCCTAGGAAGGAGGGCAGCTTGCATTTACCAGGGGAATCCTGCATCCCACAGACTGACAGTGGATCAGTGAGAAGCAGGTCTAGAGCCGGCAGCCTCAGGCACGCTCCAGCCGGGCTTGGGCTTCTGCTGAACCCTGTCGTCATTCTAGGGAAATTTCTGAGCCGTCTCCTGATCTGATTTGTAGCTGGTGATGTGAGTGCATTACCCAATGCTGGGTGCCAAGCAGAAAGCAAAATGAGACCCTCTCCATTCATTTTCAGCCATTGATTTGATGACAATGACGGACTATGGTTTTTAAATGGAAAGGGCTTTGTCATCACGATTTTTCAATAAAATTCTAGCACAGCTCTTTATTTCCTGACTAAGGCCCTAGGGATCTTTTCTACCATGCTGGGTATGACATATTTCCCAGGGTCAGCTTTTTATTTCATTGCCATTTTAAGGGTATCAGAGCATGTGGCTAGAATTTACATATAAATAATAGATTTGTGGATGGTAAAAGCTTGTATTATTACTTACACTTAGTAATGTCCCTCTGGATGGTGGAAAAAAAAACCCAGCGTAATATTGATTTTTCTTGCTGTCACTTGACAATATGAATTGACTTTGTGTAAGGACCAGGAGCTCACTGGATTGAATTTAGGAAATTGGTAAGACAAATTTGACTTCAGTGGATTTGAATGATTACAATGTAATAAACATATAAAGGCTAGGGAGCTAATTTATCACTGCTTTCAGTTTTATTTATTTGAGATTGCTTCATCGTTGGTATAAATAAGCTTTATTAAAGATTATGGATTCAATTTTCAAATGACCTATAAATGGCTTTCTATCGAGAGATTACTTGATTTGTTGGTTTCCTGAATAAAACATGTTTTTGCCCAGTGGGTTATATAGCCCATATATTAATATTAGAAGGTTATTCTCTTGAGCTTGGCATCTCTGATGTGCACCGTTTGATTTGTTCTCTGATCTATTTGTCTTCACTCTCTTTAATACACTGAGATGGAATGCATTACCTCTTAGGACCTACACTTCAATGAATCATAAGAAAATGTCTGTCTGTGTGGCAGTTCATCAGCTGAATGATAATTCTGGTTCCCTTCAAAAATGTTAAAGTGTCTGTGCTTCAAAATAGACTGCAGTGAAAGGCATGAAAACTGCTGTGGGTCACTGATGGGGAACCATAATTGACCTCAGCTTTGGTCGCATGGTAACAGACTCCCTGGGTATTAGATCACTGCATACCACAGAATTACCAACACACTGCCCACAAAGTCAGAGGAAATTTCTGCATTTGCAATTCAGAAAGCTCCATAGAGCAGACCCTTGTAGAGAAGAGGCAGCCTGTCAGGAGAGCTGGAGCTTCTAGGAAGATGGCAAAAGGGCCCTCTAGAACCCCGCCATGTTGTAAAAACCGGTTCAATTTCAGTCCTTTCACAAAAGGGTTGTAACTTTCACAGCCCTACTGACTAATGAAAACACTGATGGGAAAATTAATTAGTGTATATATGAAGCATCTCTGAATGCTGAGACTGGGGAGGACCTTGGGAGGCCATTTATTTTCATTTTCTGGAGGCCAGGTGGCATATTTTAATGTTTTAAAGCTATTGTCTAAAGGGCTGAGAAAGCGAAATGCCTAAAGAAGGAAGATTCTACTTCTCTCCAGGAAACTCCATTTGTTGCTGTCATTGTTATTTTACTACATCATAAAACTCCAGATTGAAGGATACAAAGTTCCAGTGGAAAGGAAGTCATCACCCAACGTCAGTTTTGGAAGAAATGATTCCACTTGTTGATGACAGTAACATGATCATTCCATGATTCAACAACTTTAAAGTGGTCGCCAGTGAGGAGACTTGGGTGTCTCAGATCAAGCTAAATTGGGCCACAGACCAAACTGGTTTTAAATGTATTGACTTTAAGATTTTAAATTGACTGAATAACTCCAAAGTCTAACAAAGGAACACAAATAGTTAAACTATTCACTCATAAAGGTGTTGAGATCTAGGAGTGAGTCAGTGTACACTAGTGCAATGAAAACAAATCAAATTCCCATCTTAAGGGAGCCTGCCCCTGTTGGTGAGAAGCCTGGAGGGTTGCCTGGCTTACTAAGTCCTCACTTCAAACCCCAAACTTCCTCTCCTCTTTTGAAACCCTCCAAATACCAAGTTTGTCATTTTCCACTTCCCATTGGAAGAGAATTCTCTTTCCCCAGGATGCTTTAGATAATCCTAGAGCCCAGCCCCTTCTGACCACATCAGCAATAAGGCACTATGCACACCCCAGTTCAGCTTTACCTCTGACTGATCTGAGTGTTCCCACTGTCTTCCTTGTCTTTCTAGCTTCCAGGTGCCCATCATTGTACCTAGCATATAGTAGATACTCAACTTTTCTTGTTGCTGGTAGTTTGTTGACACAGTTTTAGTGGGATCTGAAAATTCTGTACGAACAGAGAACTTAAGTTAGACTCTCAGCGGTAAACCTGCTTTTTCAATGCCAACATCTATTTTCTGTCTGACAAAAAAGATTACTTCCATTGTCCATCTAGAGCCCGCTGTATTCTAGAAACTGTAGGTTGAAACCCTGCCTTTGAAAAGTTTTTAGTTTACTGACATAAAAAAAGAACTACTTTGAATTCCTATGTCATATATCTTGCCTTGAAATGTGTTCTAGTTGTTTTACATTTATAGATTCTGTATTTCCTGTTAGAATAGGGTCTTCCATTTCCTTTTATTTCATATCGTGCCCAGAACAGTGCTGAGCACTAACTAGTAGGTGCTGGTAAGAACCCAGATAATGAATGGATGGATGACTAAGTACTGTATTCACAGACAGAAAAGTGAAGTGGATAGGTTTGGAGGTCAGATAGAGTTGAGTTATAAATCTAATTCTGAGCTCTACCAGCTTGTGTGACTGGGAAAATTATGTAAATCCTTTAAGCTTCAGCTATTCCATCTATAAACTTGGATGGTTGTAGAACTGACCCTACAAGTTTGCTGTGAGGATTAAATGGGATACTAACTGTAAAATGCTTAGCACAGAACCTAGAATATAGTGTTTGAAAAATATTAGCTACTGTTATAATCAGAAGTGATAAAAACAAGGAAAGAAAGATAAGGAGGGTGGGGGACAGGGATTACTGGAGTTATTGTGGCTGGATTAGAGGGTTAGCAGAATTTTAAAGAGGGTGGAGGTGGGAGCCAGCCGTGTATGGTGTAGAAAGGAGTCAGGGACACTGGCTTCTAGACCTGGCTCTCCCTTCAGCTGGATGCAGGACCTTGGGCAAATCATCTCATCTTTAGGGCCTTAATTTCTTTGGTAGAAGGTTACATTAAATGACCTCTGGAATCTCTTCCCACCCAAACAATGTATACTTTAGGGAAAAGATTTCTATGATGTCTCTCTCCCTCTCCTTACTAAAAAAACAGAACAAACCCTTCAAATAAGAGATTACATGACTATTTGCAATCTGAGGTCCAGAGAGGTTATGAAACTTACCCCAAGATCACAGAGCTGATTGGTGGTGACTTGGATACAAATCCCTACCCCCCGAGTCACTGTGTAGTGGTGGCCCTCTATATGATGTCAGATGACTCAAAGGCAGAAGAGGGCAGAGCTCAGGAGGCATTTTCTGGGGCAAGAAAAGCATAATGCAGGGCTTGCTGTGAGATAATGCCACTAGATATAGAAAGGCATAGATGAAGGAGAACTTTGATCCACAGCTAAAAGCTTTAATAAGATGTAGATAGCTAGGAATCAAGGTACCTAATAATATTTCCACTTTATTTACTGTTAAAAATATGGGCAGTCTGGAGAGAAGATACTCAAATGTAGAAACAGACATGAACACAAAAGAAAAATTAGCAAAGGAGTTCTCTGTACAAATAGCCAAAATGATAGTCTTATGGGTTCAGATGAATATGGGAATGACTTTTGGGGACCTAGAACAGTAGCTACCTCCCTTTCTCTCCTGGTCTTAAGGTCACCCTACCCGAAGCATTGAACTCTGAGATTATAGATATGCTCCTGCCAGCCTCCAGTTCTCTCTGGTTTCTAGAAAGCAAACAGGTGTGAGGATGAGAGCAGGGGCTGAAGGAAGATGTGGCTTCTCTGTCACGGGCAGTTACAGCTGCATCATGCCTGCGGAGGGTCTGTGCTTTTCTCTTGCCCAGGCCCTTCTTGTTTAAGCTTTCACCTTCAGCTTCCCAGTGGGCTTTGTGAGGTTATCCATTTTCCAGTTTGACTCAGTGCTCACTTTTACACCTGCCAATATGACACCTTGGGAAAGGATTGAAGGAGACATTAAGAGCTGTATAGAGATAGCACTGAGAGCAAGGATAAAAGCCGCACTGAGAAGAAAAAAATCTGAGGACCTAGGGAGAGCCGTTGAAATGTTTATTGATTGGCTGAGTGCAATAAATACAGAATGATGAGTTTTTAAAAGTTTGGAATGAAAAACCAAAAAGAAAAGGGTGCATTTAGTATCTCTGAGGATCCTTGAATTAAATAACTGATTCCAGTTCTGAGCAGAGTAAGTACAAGGTGAGCCTGGAACATTTTGTGCCAGAAAGCAAGAAACTACTCAAAAACTGATGGAGATGTGTCAAAAGTACACTAGAGCTGGCATGAACAGTGTATACTGGCCAGATTTGGAACAACTTGAGCATGAAAAACTAAAATGAATGTAATTGATAGTACACTCAATTTTTAAAAAACATACCAGTTAATAGGAATACTCAGAAAATGAAAGAAGAGGAGAGGAATGTACTTCTTTACAAAAAGAATGCCAGCTAATATATATCAAAGGGATCATAGAATTAAAAAAAAGGTTTTTTTGCAACCTGCAATGTATTTATATTATTAAGCAAGGATCATCAGTGGATGATAAAATCACTAGGTAAGAGTTATTAGGAAACAGGATATTCACACAGTGGCAGAGTATTTTCCCACAGATTACTTATTAATTAAAAATGGAAAATATACCCTTACAATGATGAGGTCTCATAAATGCCATCTTAACTAAGTGATCAAATTAGTCATCACTAAGAGTAGAACAATGGCTGTTATGTGCTCTTGAGATGATGCAGTGTGAAATACACAGTATTACCTGTGAAGTATTTTTGCCAAAAGTCTTCATCCTGAATCTGTGAAGCCTTAAGACCTAAATTCTACTGTATAGGAAATAGAGGGATAGAGGAACAAGTTAAATGACACTAGAAGGAAACAATCAGACAAATCTAGAGCGTGGACATTGTGAAAGAAAACTGTACAGGATTCTTCAAAATATCAATATCTCGAGCAAACAACAGAGGTAGGGAAACCGGTCCAGATTAAAAAAATTAAAAGAGTCTAAAGAGGCACAGCCTTGCAAAGTGTAATCCTTGTCAGATCTAGTTGGGAAAAACGAAACAGCCATGAAACACATTTCAGGGACAATTACAGAAATTTAAGTATAGATTGGATCAAAGATAAAATTAAGGAATTTTTTAAAAATGTGGTAATGGTGTTGTGCCTTTTAGGAAAATATCCTTATTCTTAGGGGAAATATGCTGAAATTTAGGGCTGAAGTGTAATGTCTGTAACTTACTGTCAAATGGTTCATCCAAAAAAATTTCACATTTGTATGTGTGTGTGTGCACACGCACTTGTGAGCTTAGAGAGATGGAGACTGAGAAAGAGAAAGCAAGCACAGCACATGTTAGCCACTGTTGAATCTAAGTGGACGGTACCTGAATGGTTTATTGTACTCTTTTTTCAACTTTTCTGTCCAAAGTTTTAAAGATAAATTGAGAACTAAATTTCTGAGGAAATTGGCAGTCAGAGAAAAAGATTATATCTGGAAAAACAGAAGCTCTTTTATTCCTAATCAATCCTATTATTGTAATAGGGGCACCTCTCTGCCCCCCAGCCCCCACATGAATGGCAGGGGCTCTGACTGCTTCACTTTGAAGCCGGTGAACATGAGAATATGGCAGTAAGAGAAAGGAGATGTTTTCGCTAAGTGACACCCCTTTCCTCAGGCAGAGGGAAGTCACTTAAGGAAAACATCTCACTAAGTTTAGTTTAAGACATTAAAAATGAAGATTTACTCTAAGTTCTCTGAAAAGAACCTAGAAATATTGGCTAGATAATCAGATAGGGAATGGAAAACAATGAGAAAGAAAGAGAGGACCCCCAATAATGACAACTTCCCAGTCTTGAGAATGGGAATCCTGATTTTTACCTTATTAAGCTAGTATAAAGAAAATGAAGTTAAAATTTGAGGTACCATTGCAGAGAATTCACACCTCCATGGAGGCCCCCACACTACCAGCACAATGTGAGCCACAACATCAATCACTTCTTTTCTGTGAAACTATTCAAAGTTGAAAGCACAATTTTTTTAGCTTAATTATGTGATGATTAATTGCTTTAATTCTTAATTTCATCAAACTAATATGGTCTGAATCATAAATTCTCAAAATAAGATGAGAAAAAATTACAATCTAAAAATTGTATAAACAATCATTGTATAATGACATCTAAAAAATTCCAAGGAAGATGAAAATTATATTTGACTAAGTTCATATTTAGCATTTTCAAATTGATTTAAATAAAACTTACATAAGAAGATGAGAATTATCCTCTGGCTACTCTCTCTGATAAAAATGCTCTTGGTGTTCATAAGACAACTCATGCTTTGTAAAAATCTTCTGCTGCTATTGCTGCTGCTGCTGCTGCTGCTGCCAAGTCGCTTCAGTCGTGTCCAACTCTGTGCGACCCCATAGACGGAAGCCCACCAGGCTCCCCCGTCCCTGGGATTCTCCAGGCAAGAACACTGGAGTGGGTTGCCATTTCCTTCTCCAATGCATGAAATAGTGAAAAGTGAAAGGGAAGTTGCTCAGTCGTGTCCTACTCTTAGCGACCCCATGGACTACAGCCTACCAGGCTCCTCCATCCATGGGATTTTCCAGGCAAGAGTACTGGAGTGGGGTGCCGTTGCCTTCTCCGAAAAATCTTCTGAGTGCTATTAAAGTCACATGGAAAAGGCATGTACAAAACAATAATATCTTTGTTCATCCACTTATTCAGTCAACAAATTTACTGAACATCAGCTATGTCCTAGCACCATGCAAGATAGTGAGGGTACAAAGATAGTTAAAGTCCCTGAAGGAACTCAGTCTCACTGATCTATAAGGATATTTTGAGAGAGAGTGATTCCTTCTCTTTGGACAAAGGAGAGAGGGCTTGTAGGGTTAGGAAGACATCACAGGGAATATCATGCTCGGGGCAAATATGAATGGATATGCAGCAGGTAGTAGGAACACAAAGAAGGATGTTCCAGGCAGAGGAAGCAGCAGGAGCAGACATAGGTATCTGCCAGTAGTGTGGCTTGGATGATGGGGTGGAGGGAAGCACTTTTCAATGAGATCAGAATACAGGAAAGCAGATCCAGGTGAAATTATGCTGGGTTCAGTGTTTGATGTGATGTTTCAGGGCCTGAAGGCCTGTAAGAGGAGTTGTCAATAGACACATTTAGGATTTCAAGAGAGGACCCTCTCTTAGGGCCCCGCTCTGGCTCTCCTCCAGAAGCACACCTCCACTCAGGGCCACAGGGACCTCCCTACCCAGAGCCCACACTCTCTCCTACTCAAGACTCCTCTAGGTCTCCAGGATCACAGAATTCCTTGCTCAGATAGCACAGATCCTGCTTCTAGGCTCTGAGGGATGATTGAGAAGCAGCTATTTGTGGGGCTGATGATGGACTTGGTCACAAGGACCAGAGTGAGTGCACATATTGATGCCAGCCCCCTTATAGTATGTGATGGACTGAGGGTGAGAGGAGGACTGTACGCCGTGGGTTAGAGGATGGCTTCCGCACACTTCATGGTCTGGTGTGGAAATCTGAAATTCTACAATTGACCACAGCCTTCCAGGTTATTATGAAAGTTTATACATCAAGGTAGGAGGATAGAATATATTTTATTTGTTCATTAGATTGACTTATGACTTTAACACATTTAACATATGCTCTGTAAGCCTCTATTTTTACTCTTGACTGAGCCTACAAATGTTAAGGTGATCCTGAGCAGCTGAAAATACTAAATAGGAATTGAGGAGAGACTTTACCTCTGGCCATCTGTATTTGGGGGTGATCAGCACACAGCCACTGCTGTGCAAGTTGGGGGGGGTGCTACAGTGGGTATCCAAAGTCACAAGAAAAGAGAGCCATGGTCTAAACTTGGAGACATGCCATCTTTTAAGCAACAGATGAAGGAACCAGCCAAGGAGCCTGCAGAGACACTGCCAGAGAGGTGGGAGAAATACTAGCAGAGCTAAGTTCCAAAAGCCAAGCAAGAAGAGGGTTTCAAGAGGAATAGAATGGTCAATAAAATGGACAGTGTATATAAAATGATCAGCACAGGGCCTGGCCTGAGGTGAGCAACCAATCACCGTGGCTGCAAGTGTCATGAGGATGGTAGAAGTGATGATGGTGATGACGATGTCTCTGTTCTTTACTGCTTCTCTCTGCTTCAAACACCTTTCCCTCTTTCTCCACCTTAACCCAAATTCCTGTGGATTACATTCTCTAGGAAGTCTTCCTCTTGCCCATCGGGCTGTCTTCCTATGTGCCCCTGGGGTCATTCTTATCATAACTCATTCTTCTCACTGCACATTTATAGCACGTAATAGACTGCTGGTGAGGCCTGGTGTGCTGCGATTCATGGGGTCACAAGGAGTCGGACACGACTGAGCGACTGACCTGATCTGATCTGATTTATTAAATGAGTGATCATGGTTTCTAGGGTGACCAACCACCCTAATTTAACTGTAACTGCCTGGTTTCAGCAATTTAAGTCCTGTGTCCCAGGAAACCCCTCAATTCTAGGCAAACCTATATGGTTAGTCACCCTAAATTGATATCTTTTTTTTTGAATGAATAAATGAGTGAGTGGCAGTGTCAATATCAAAGTTAATGACCCTCAGCTTTTTCCATGTATATATGAGCATAAGCCTATTCAGTAAGTCTGGAGGATTCAGTGTTTTCCCTATACTCTTCACTCCTCATCAAACTGATGATGCTGTGGGCGAGACACTCTCATGACCTGGTTGTATTCTGGTTCCAGCTCTGTTTTACCCTGTAGTCCTAGAAGGGGATAGCTTCCTTTTCTCAACCAGGGCTCCTTATCTGAACCACAGAACAAGAAAATCATCTAAGTACTATTTTGTCATCTCTCTCCAGGTTGGTGTAAAAACAAGTTCTATTCTAGATGCATAGGAGAGAAGTTGATGCACACTGTCAGTGCCTTAGGGCATTTAGGGCTTAATTCTTTCACCTGTTGAGAATCACACAGGACCTGCAATCCAGAATGCCACTGGGGGACTTCCCTGGTGGTACAGTGGATAAGAATCCACCTGCCAGTGCAGAGGGGCGTGGGTTTGATCCCTGATCCAGGAAGATTTCACATGCTGCAGAGCAACTAAGCCTGAACACCACAATGAAGAATAGCCCCTGCTCTCTCAACTAGAGAAAGCCTGCGCAAAGCAACAAAGACCCTGCACAGTCAAAAAAAAAAAAAGAATGCCACTGAGATTGTCCTCTGCCTTCGTTCATAGCAGAGCTGGCTGGAAGAGAGAAGCTACAGAAAAGAAGTGTCAAAGGATGGGGCTTGTGTTATCTCTATTCTGCAAATTGAGGAACTGAGGCCTGGAGAGGAAGTGAATTATTATTTTCCCAGGATAGACAAAGTTAGAAAGCTGTAAGATCTCACCAGTCAGGAGAGGAAAGTAGACAACCAACTTCCCGGGCCTTGATGCAATGGTTAGTCACCAACTCTGCTTCTCAGCTGGCAGTTGCCAAAGTCAAGCTGCACTGTAAGTCATCTTGTGGAAGACAAATGCTCTATAAATAAATTGATTTGGAACAGTCTCAAATACACAAAAACCACAATGTCTTTAAATGTATGTCTCAACTTTTTTTTTCTCTCATTTTCTTTCTCTTATTAGAGAGGTCAGCAAGGAAGGTTTTTTTTTTTGTTTTTTTTTTTGAATTTTTTTTTTCTTTAATAGAAAATTATTTAATTAGTATACATGTGTTCCCCATCCTGAACCCTCCTCCCTCCTCCCTCCCCACACCATCCCTCTGGGTCGTCCCAGTGCATTAGCCCCAAGCATCCAGCATCGTGCATTGAACCTGGACTGGCATCTCATTTCATACATGATGTTTCACATGTTTCAATGCCATTCTCCCATTGGGAGAAGATTGTGGGAAGATTTGGGAGAATAGCAAGGAAGGTTTTGCAAGAGAGGCCTTAATAAAATTCAACCTGAGAAACCAGGAAGAACTTTTCTGTATTGTCTTTAAACAGACATATTTGATTATCAAATATTTGTTTAAAAGCTCTTTGATTCAATACATCTGTCTGTAAGCATGCATCTGTATATTATACTCAAGCTAGTTATACATTATACATCAATCCCTTTAAAAACTCATTTTCTAGAAGAACTGATTATTCATTTTTGTCATTCAATTTCTGATCATTAAAAATTTCATGTGTAAAAGCACTGCATACTGGTGGGGTATTGTATAAAGAGAGAATATTCTTAATGACTAGCCTGAAGGAAAAAAAACTGTTGATGGCTCTTCCATCTGAAGAAGAATCAGAGACAAATGTCTGAGGAAAACCTTAGACTTGGGTGATATCAGAATGGAGGGTAATGGGAGAGTGGCCTCAGGGCTCTGATTTCAGCTTAATTCTGACGCAGTTACCCACTTTTAAGTGACATTCTCAGTGGTACACTGTGTTTCATTCGTAAGTGAAAGTAGCTCAGCTGTGTCCAACTTTTTGTGACCCCATGGACTATAGCATGCCAGGCTCCTCTGTCTATGGAATTCTCCAGGCAAGAATACTGGACTGGGTTGCCACTTCCTTCTCCAGGGGATCTTCCCAACCCAGGGATGGAACCTGGGTCTCCTGCATTGCAGACAGATTCCTTACTGTCTGAGCCACCAGGGAAGCCCTTGTTTCATTGGTGGGGTAAGTTAATTAAGCCCTCTCCCTGTGGCATCAATGCCTCACCATATTAGCAAGGACAACAGAAGCACACTGAGGGGTCCAGAGCTTTTATTGAGCAGTCATTCATCTGACAGGAAGGTCACAGGGTTGCCAATACTAATTGAAAGAGCTCTTACTTTGTGTCTGATTCACGTGACTGAAAGAAAGCGAATCCACCTCTGGTCTAGTGAAAGAAATACTTTAGATGGCTTGAGAAAATGTCTAAGTTTGAAAATGTTCGTCTCTCAATGTCTGACTCTTGTGACCCCATGGACTGTAGCCCGTCAGGGTCCTCTGTCCATGGAATTCTCTAGACAAGAATACTCGAGTGTGTAGCCATTCCCTTCTCCAGGGTATTCTCCTGACCCATGGATCAAACCTGGGTCTCCTGCATTGCGGGCAGATTCTTTACCATCTGAGCCACCAGGGAAGCCTAAGTTGTCTGCTGCTAAGTTGCTTCAGTCGTGTCCAACTCTGTGTGACCCCATAGATGGCAGCCCACCAGGCTCACCCATCCCTGAGATTCTCCAGGCAAGAACACTGGAGTGGGTTGCCATTTCCTTCTCCAATGCATGAAAGTGAAGTCGCTCAGTCATGTCTGACTTTCAGCGACCCCATGGACTGCAGCCTATCAGGCTCCTCCATCCATGGGATTTTCCAGGCAAGAGTACTGGAGTGGGTTGCCATTGCCTTCTCCAGTCTAAGTTGTTTAAAGCAGGTTAAATTCCACTGAGGCTTTCCATGTTGGTTCAGATAAGCTGTTAAGAAAGTATTTTGGTCTTGCGGGGCATTCTGGAGGTATTCTGGAGGGACTCTTCTTCTCAATAAGCAGATCTTACCTTGGTTTGCTGAAAATGCTATTCATTAGGTTTTACAAGGTTGTGCTTTTTAACCGGAAAATTATGAAGTCTTGTTGTGCCTAAGAGGATTTTTTCTGGGCAGTGATTCTACCAACATTCTTGAGGAACTGCAGTTTGAGCATGAATCCCTAGTTTCTTCCTAACTTCCCAGCACTATCTCCTGAAGTGGGCTCACCCTGGTAATGCCTAACCACTGACACTCCTCCACTGTGCCATGTAATTGCCTGCCTTCGCTCTTTCTTTCATCTAAACTTGCTGCTCTATTCCTCCCTGCCTTTTTGCTTTTTCCTGGCCCATTATCATGTCAGACCCAATGGAGGAGTCATGTTCTCTGGGAACCCTCTTTGGAATCTCTGCGGTGGGCGAAATCCTCTAAGCCCCCTCTAAGGTAACAATTACATTATTTTCAAATGCGTTTATACGGTATATAAATTATTGCTGTTCACTTGCTAAATATTCCAGGTTATGCACACCCTTGTTTATTTTGGGTGGGACCAAGAAGGTAATTGTTTTTAAATGGGGTATGGGGAATATATGAAACAAGAATGACAGAATGCCAAATGACAGAATGACAAAATGGTAAACCTAAGTGATTGGTACTTTTTTTGTTATACTTTTCTCTCCATTTGTATATCCCTGGAGAAGGGAATGGCTGCCCACTCCAGTATTCTTGCCTGGAGAATTCCATTGACAGAGGAGCCTGGTAGGCTACAGTCCACTTGTATATAGTTTATATCTAAAGTTTTCCAAATTAAAAGTTCAAAAAAAAAAAAATTTTTCATGTGTGACAAAACGCACGTAAATTTATTGTCATAACCATTTAAGTGTAGAGTTCAGTGGTACTAAATACGTAATGCCGTGTTACCATCCCCGTCCATCCCCACCACTATTTTCATCTTGTAGACTCGAAACTCTTATCTATACCCATTAAACAATAACTCCTTGTTCCCCCTTTCCCTGACAACCATCATTCTACTTTCTGTTTCTGTGATTTTTGACTATTCCAAATACCTCAAATAAACGGAATCATACAGTATGTGACTTTTTGTGACTTATTTCACTTAGCATAATGTCATTGAAGTTCATTCATGCTGTGGCATATTGCAGCATTTTTAAGGCCAAATAGTATGCCATTTATGTACAACAGATGTATACCACATTTTGCTTATCCATTCATCTGCTGATGAACACTTGGATCCCTTCTACATTTTAGCTGTCTTGAATAGTGCCATGAACATGGGTGTAACAATATCTCTAAGATCCTGCTTTCAGTTCTTTTGAGTATATACCAAGAAGCACAATTGCTGGATCATATGGTAATTCTATTTTTAATTTTTTAAGGAACTGCCATGTTATTTTCCAAAGCGGCTGTACCATTTTACATTCCCACCAACAGTGCACAAGGATGCCAATTTCAGAGCTAATTTCTATGTGGCTTCAAAAATGTTCATTTAAACCTGAGAGATTAAAGACTCAAAAGGGCAAATTCATTAGGAAACTCAGTATGATCACATATACACAATACTATGGTTTTACTATAGTAACCACTGTGTGCCTACCCTGAACCAGGTACTTCAACACTTTACCTAGATGCTAATCTTTATATGATTCTAATTCTTATAACCTTTCAAGATAGGTATTGTAACCTCCATTTTACAAATAAGGCTAAAGATTAAATGACTCATCCAAGGTCATACATCTAACAAAAGTGACCCAACCAGTACTCATACCCAGGTCTCACTCCAAGCCAGAACCCTATTATTCCACAGTATCAAGGAGCTATTGGAATTTTGTATACTGTGTTTTTTCCCCCCTCCTGGTAAATTATCCGCATGATGAAGGCAAAGTGAAGTCGCTCAGTCGTGTCCAACTGTTTGTGACCCCGTGGACTGTAGCCCACCAGGCTCCTCCGTCCATGACTGGAGTGCGTTGCCATTTCCTTCTCCAGCGGATCTTCCCAACCAAGGGATCAAACCCAGGTCTCCCGCATTGCGAGCAGACGCTTTAACGTCTGAGCCACCAGGGAAGCCCAAGAATACTGGAGTGGGTTGCCATTCCCTTCTCAAGGAGATCTTCCCGACCCAGGGATTGAACCCGGGTCTCCCACATTATACGCAGACGCTTTACGGTCTGAGCCACCAAAGGGGAAGTATCAACGGAAGTTTCTTTAGGATTAGTCAGGTAAACAGCTGCATTCGCCTTTACGAAGATTTTCATGGGCTTTGTGGGCTCAGCTGGTAAAGAATCTGCCTGCAATGCCGGAGACGTGGGTTCGGTCCTTGGGCTGGGAAGATCCTCTGGAGAAGGAAAAAGATACCTGTATTCTGGCCTGGAGAATTCCATGGGGTCACAAAGAGTCGGGTACGACTGTGTGATTTTCACTTTTCGCTTTGTGGGGGAGTTACATGGTAAACGTGTGGCCTCCATAAGGCGGATAAACGAGGCTGAGATGAAGAGCGCGGGGTACGGGTTTCACTGGGTCTTTCAGCTTCATTCTTAATCGCTACTTTCGTAGACCCCCTACACCGGGGCGGGAAAGCGTTCGTGCAAATGTAGCAAGGAAGGATGGGTGGAGGAGGAAAGCTTTCCAGCCAACCGCAGTTGCCAGGACAGCGCGGCCCGAGCCGCAACGGCAGAAGCTGCACCGCGTCCCGGCAGCGGCTGCGAGCCCCAGTGACGCATTGCAGGTACGAACCAGCCAATCAGAGGAGGGCTCAACGATCATCGCGCTTCGCGTCGTTACTACGATGCTCTTCCGCGCCGCAAAGTAGCGCCTCTCAGGCGCCACTCCACCGGCTCTTCAACGGCTCGCTAGGGAGTGAAACACAGTTACGTCATCCGTTCGTCCCCTTCCCTTTATCTTTTGCATCGTCTATCACATAATTGTGGATAAAAGGGTCTCGAGAGGCGTTGGAGGGGAGGGGGTTGGCCGGGACTCGTTTATGATGTTCCGTTATCTGAAGTGTGGCGGAGGGATCTGGCGGAGGGAGGTGTTTATGAGGCGCTGGGGGCGGAGGGGGAGAATTAGTCCGAGTGGAGCGAGCGAGCTGAGTGGTTGTGTGGTTGCGTCCCGGAGACCGGTAGCGCTTGCAGCATGGTGAGTGCGTCGCTAAGCTGCGGGCGCTCGGCCTGTAGGGGGTAAGAGGCTGAAGCGAATGGACGAAAGGGAACTAGCCTTTCTCACACTCTCTAGGAGTGGTCTTCGCCAGGGGGATGGTGCGCCAGAGGCTGGGGGCGTCCACGGCGGTTGTGTCGCAGGTGCTCCCCCACCCCCACTCTCCTCAGGGAGGTGTCCCGTGGTGTACTGGGGGCCAGGCGCAGCGCCCCCGGGACCTTGGAGCTCCTCAGAGGCTGGATGAGGATGGAGCCGGGGCGGGGGCAGCTGGGTTAGGCGAGGGTGGAAGGGCGGGAGGAGCGGGAGCGCAGAAGCCTTGGGTCGGGCATCTCAAAAGGTCAGCCAGGGGCCGTATTCAAAAGCCCAACGGACGGTTGGTGCGGGCGCCAGGAAGCGCCTTTGTCCGCGCGCGGCCGCCATGCGCCGTGGGGGCGGGCGGGAGCGCGCGAGGCCCGGGGCGAGCGCCCGCGCCGCCGTTAGCCCGCAGCCCCCGCGTGCTGGGCCGGGAGGGAGCTGGGGGCGCGCGAGCGGGCGGGCGGACAAGCTGAGTGGGCCGAGTCCGCGGGGAGCGGCCGGGGGCGGGGCGGGCTCGGGACCGCGGCCGTCGCTTGCCAGACCCGGCTCGAGCCCCAGCTGCTGCGCTGGCACCTGCGGGACTGCGGAGGTCTGGGCGTCCCGCGGCGCTGCGGGATCGTCCGGTCCGGCGAAGTTTGGGGAGGGCAGCCTCGTCCGATTCCCATCCCCCACCCCCGGCGGCGAGGAGGAAGCTCGGTGAATACTGATCTTTTTGCTACATATGGGCCTTGAGGCCTAATTCCACTTCCCAGGCTAAATAATTCTAAAAAAAATTCAAGTGGTTTTGTCATTGAAGGAAATGACTATATCTGAAGTCAGGCGCAGCCTCGCACTGCGCATCTCGTTAGAGAAAGCCAGAGACTCCAGCTGGCTTTTGAAAGGCGTTTTTCTATTCACTCACCGAAAGCCCGCTCCGGGATGACTCCCGTTCTGATGCCAAAGTCGATCTTACCCTCTAGTAACAATCGGAAGGATGCCTTTAACAGGGGCCACAGTCCTCTTTTGAGTGCTCACGTGCACGTTGAAATGTTTAAGATCCATTAACACTATTGCCCCGCACCAACACCCTTGAAAATAACTCCCTATTTCCGTAGCGAAAATGCCAGGTCATCTTTTAAGTGAGGTTTAATTCATTTGTACATTAATGATTGTCAAAGACTATGGTGATAGAAGAGTATATTGGGGGACGGGATTTTTTTAAAGCATTTTCCTGTCACTTGAGACCGGAACTCTTGTTCTTTCCTGTTAAGAAAAAGTCTAATGAGCGAGGTAATTTGCAATACTTATTTTGTGGTTCCTTCTGCCAAGTGGTTACAGGCGATGGGTGTGTCCAGGAGGCAAGGTGACATCTTAAACAGGAGTTGGGAATCCTTGCCAACTGAAACCTCCACTCTGTATGGGTGTGGGGGGAAGAGTTCACATTTGTTTGATGTACTCGTTCCATTTTGATATTTTAATTATTTTATTCTAAATTTGAATATGCTGGTTGAATTTACTCTTTTAGGTGAAAATATTGGCATGTAATTAAGGTTCTGAATTGTGGGGTGAATTTTTTTATATTATGTAAATAAAAAATAAGTTTGTTTCTAATCAGTCTGATAATTAAATCAAGATCTCAGATTTTCTTGATGAGGCACAGTTTGTATCTACCCTTTCGTAGTCCTTTGCCAAAAGTAAGCTTTTGTAGTTACTGATCACATCATTACTGTTTTGAGTGTTTTTGACAGTCATTGTTAACTAAACTGGGAATCATCCTTGCTAAGTCACTTCAGTTGTGTTAGACTCTTTGCGACCCTATGGACTGTAGCCTGCCAGGCTCCTCTGTCCGTGGGATTCTCTGCGCAAAAATACTTAAGTGGGTTGCCCTTTCCTACTCCAGGGAATCTTCCCAACCCAAGGATCGAACCCTCCTGTCCTATGTCTCCTGCACTGGCAGGCAGGTTCTTTACCGCTGGCATAGGTAATTTAATAATTACAAGACCTGAAGGTTTAAAATTAGGACTCCATAAAGTCAAAGAATGAAAATTTATTTGATACGGAATAAGTTTGCTCATGTGGCTGTTGGGTTTACGTATAGTTGATACATGGTCATTGAAAGGGAGATTGATTAAGAAGACTTGAGGCAGGGGTGATGAGATAAGTAAAAGATGTGAAGACGTGGAACTTTTGGTCACTTGAATCCAAATAAATACCCATCGAACAGCAAGAAGATCTGTTTCTGTTAGACTAAAGAAATTAATTATGCCTCAAAGTATTGAAAGTTCTAGGTTCAGGTAGACTGATCAAATTAGGCCTTTAATAAAGGTCCTGATTTTTAAGTAGTTTATTCTAGTTTCCCTTTTGGGCCAAGATACTGTTCTATATGAAATAACTTAGAGACTACTTTTGATATAGGTAAAACAAATGCCCTGACTTCTGAAACTAGAAAAATTTTTGCTTAGCATGGAAGCCTTTGTTGTATCTAAGTAAGTAATACTTGGAGTAAACAGGAATGAATGCAAAACGAAAGTTTGCTCCATTTCAAGCCTATGGACTCATATTTATTGAGATAAGAATTTTGGATTATTTTTATACCACCTTTGACTAGATAAGCTCCATGGTATCCATACCTACTACTTTTGAATGCCATTTGGGAAATGTTAAATAGGCACATAATTCCCTTAAGGTCACACATGTAGTCTAGATTAGTGGACTCTGTTTTTCTCAGTGTTTACAAATCACCTGTGGTTCTTCAAAATGCACAGTCTAGTCCAGTAAGTCTCAGCTGGAACCTGAGCATATACTAATGTTTGAGAGCTTTCTCTAGAGTTGACAGTAGCAGTTGAAAGCGATATTTGTAGAAATAAAGGAGTAAGAAGTAGTCATCTCTCTAGTGAATTACTCTTCACTGAGGTAAACACATTTTAATGAGCTTGAGTTTTCCCAAAAGTATAATTCTTCTAGTTCTTCTACTAAGAAAATGACACTCTGTATAGACAAAAATAAGAACCAAATTCATTTGCATGTCATTGGAAAAAGCTTACAAATTACAGTGCTAGGGAGCTTTGTGTTTTTACTTTCAGTAGTTTTTAGTCTGAAAGTTACTGATGAAGGTTATTTTAAAGCCTTGGACTCTGGGTTAGTAGTAAATACAAAAGAAAGTTTTTTTTTCTTCCTAAAGCCTTCTCAGCTTTCATATGTGAGTCTTCCCAAAATCTCCTCCCTCACAACTTGTTGAAAAAACCCCACTGTCTCAGTTTCTGCACATAGCAGTCATTCTTTCAGCGTTCACATATGTTGCTGTGTTTTCCACACTTTGGGGTTAACATTTTTAGTCCTAAACTGATTTCTTCTGCCCCATTTGTTCCTGGGCTTGTGGCTTCAGTTTGTGGAAATAGATTTTCTCATCTTAAGTCAAAGTTAAAAAGAAACATGGAGAGTTTGCTGTAAAGGGCTTGATAATGCCCCACCTGTCTACCTTCACTGTGAAAGTTGAACTAGTCAGGTTGGTGTTTAATGTTAACATTGTAGGTTCTTTGGTTAATTAACTTACATAAAATAATTTTCACTGAACTTTTGGGGCTAGCCCTTTATATAGCTTCTAAATGCACAATGACTCTGCAAGGTAGGTATTAATATTCTGTGTTACAGATGAAGTTGACAATGAGAGTTTGAGTAACATGTCCAAGGTCACATGGCAGAGCTGGGATACTAAACCATTGATGCCTCAAAGCACCATGCCATGTTATCCTTCTTTTAGAAATGATAGAAGTCCTGCAGGATGGAATTAGATCAGAGGTAAATCATCAGCCTCTAACAGAGTAAAAAATATCAGTGGATTTACTGGGTTTTAATTCTTATTCGTAGAGAACACAATCTGATTTTATACCAAATACTTGGGACAATTGGGATTTGTTAAGGATAAAAGTAGATAATTTTTATTTTATTAACTTGTGCATTTGAGCTTGATTATTGGCTTTTCAATTTTAAATTGCTAGACTTGGCTTTTTTTCTAAAGACCTTGTATTTGCTTCAAGGTCAAATCAAAATTGATTAGGGAAAGAAATTTTTGCTTTTCTGGGTTTCTTCTCAAATGTTCTCATGCTGTCCCCTAGAGAAAATGTGAATGCCATCCTGTATTAAGGTTATTATCCTTTCCAGGGGTGTGTTCATTTAAAATGAAACCAGGCAGTGTTTGTTTTTCTTTCATATCAATAAATGAATGGGTTAATCACAGTATGCTTGACTTCTGTAGGTAGGAATGTTAGCTAGGAAGCTACTTCTTGTCAGTGCCTCTGGATATATGTTCCAATAAGCAGTGCATGTCCACAGATGAAGGCCACATGAGGAACAGGGAGCCTTATTATTTTGCAAGTATCTTTATAGTGTGCTCTGAATTTAAAACTTGAGGATATGTCCAACAAGTGTTTAATCCTGACCCTACATGTTAGTTATTTTGTACTCCTGCTCCCTAAAATTTAACCTTAGCCTTTTTCCCCATCTGTAAGATAGAGTATTAATGGTATTATTAATTCCATTTAGGGTTTGAAGATTGAGTAAAAGCAACATATATAATGGGTTACAGCAAATGCCTGAACATGCTTTTTGTTTTTTTAAAGTAAAAACAAGTAACTGTTCTCCATTTGCTAAAAATATCAAATCTTATCACTTTGGAATTTTAAATATTAAAAGAAAATGAATAACTGGACTTAACATTTTGTAAATAATGTACTTCAAATCCTGGATTCTCTGCAGTTGCATGGCAGGTGAAGAGGAGTAAAACTGGTAACTTTCATGTTGCCCCAACCAGTACACCTTGGATTTTTATCTTTTTGATAGATAAAGAGTTTTGCTTAGTAATCTTTGGGTTTTTTGAGGTTTGGAACATCACATGTCCAAGTGAAGTATTTAATCACTTACAGGGAAAGTTTATGGAGAAGGCAATGGCACCCCATTCCAGTACTCTTGCCTGGAAAATCCCAGGGACGGAGGAGCCTGGTGGTCTGCCGTCTATGGGGTCGCACAGAGTCGGACACGACTGAAGTGACTTAGCAGCAGGGAAAGTTTAAATGTAGTTCTTGTTGATTTTTTGATTCGGTGGAGATTTCTGGTATTAATGGTTTTTATCTACCTGAGGAGATGAGCTTAAGTTTACATATACAAACTTTGAGAAAGGAAACAATGCTTCTTTGCATCTATCCTTGATTTAGAAGAGTACAATTCCAATTAAACTTTGTAGTGTTAGTGTGCTAGATTTGCTTTTTTAAAATTAATGTAAAATTTAGACTTTCGAATATATTCTGAAATATTTTCACGTCTTAAACTTGGGGGCAAGGTAGCTTAGCTTTGGAGATAAATCAGATGTATTTTCTGCTCCCTGTGTTTGGTACTAAGGAGTGAACTAAATGAAGTTGAGAAGTTTATGAAACCAGATGAACCCTAAATGTTTTTAAACTTGTTTCTGTAACTGTTAAACTACACACTGTCAAGCCACTTACCTATTTCTTTGATTTCTTTTTAGGCTGACCAACTGACTGAAGAGCAGATTGCAGGTGAGAAATAACTTTGCTAGGTTATACCTGTTGAATTTTATTATAAATTGAAAAGCCATTCTCAAAAAAAGATATTTGTATGAAAGAATTGACTTTGATCTGTGTAGTAGATGGGAACGAGTGTAATGTAAGAGAGTAATTGAACCTGCTTTGGCAAATGAAAAGGAAAACTTGTCTGTGTAAGATGTGTGGGGCTAACTGTAATTAAAGACATGTTTTTAGGTTATGTAGATATACTTTTGAGCCTGGTGTTGGGGTGCTCTTTGTTTTTCTTGAGGTTATTTTAGTCTAAAGATTAATTCTGGGCAGTTTTTAACACTGAAACTTCAAATCAGTCTCCACAAGAAAAGAGGCCAAGTAGTAGTTAACTTGAAATGTAAAATCAGAAAATGAATGTTGAATTTAACTGTGATTTAAAGTAGCTAATATCTTAACCTTAGAATTGCATGTACGATTGGTCAGTCAGGGAATAACCATTTCTCTAGTGAAAAACTTAGATCCAAAAGTTAGTATTCTGTTTTACAGACGCAGTAAATTTGAATTTTATCTTAAAAGCGGTGACAGCTATTGAATGAAATGAGTTTGTTTTGTATCCTTTAGTTTGCTGTGAAAATGTGAAATTGTTACATAAAACCTGATGTCATGTAGTCATTATGCTGAACCAGTAGTACTTTTGATTTTATTCGAATATTTTTGAGGTGGCTAGTTAACAGAATATTGGGGTAACTTCTAAATGGGTTTTTGTTTTGTTTTGTTTTTTAATTTCAGTGTTGAAATGCTTTTCAAACTCTATTCCTTGACTTTGATTAAAGAGAGACTTAGTAAGGAAAGCATCAGGCAGTTTTAACTGCAATGGTTTTCCTGATAGGCAAGGAGTTTCAAGGGCTCAAAAGCACTAAAGCTTTTTTTTTTTAAACGCTAGAGAAAACTGAGAAACCCAGTTGAAACTCAGGTATTACTTTACTACCCCACACTTAATACACAGTCTTGGCAGAGCCAGAAATCAATAATCTCAAATTCTCATCACAGATAATATTTGCTTGGACTGTATAAAGTAGAAAGCTATTAGCACTGAGGACCAATTTGACAGGCTTTATTTTTATTTCTTACTATGTGCATTTGACTTAAGCTGGGAATTTGCTCTTTAGGGTTGGTAAATTTGTATGTATAGAGTATGTTGAAGGAGTCAGGCAGAGCTTTGGAAATGATTTCTTTTGTTCATATTATAGTATTTTAGGTGTATTGATGAAATGTAAGTTATTCTGGAATAGTTTTTTATGTATGACTCAGGCTATTATTTCCAATCTTAAGTTCTTACCTTCTCTAATAGACCTGTCTTCTTTGCCTTTGTTTCTCCGTAGTCTCAGTCAGGTAGTTCTGCATGGCACAGCTTTGTTCACTTTAGGGTAGATAGTGAATTATTCAAAGTGCCAGTTACATAGCTGGTGCTCATTACTCCTTTCCCAAACACACATACAACTCTTTTAAAAAGTAGTTTGTGTCTGTTAAATTCAAGAGAATCAATCCTCAATACTTGATAGCATTTTTGTAAAAAATACATGCAGTTCATGGAACATTGTCCTTAAGATAAATTCTGTCTTTTCATTGGTTCCTATCATACAATTAAATTCTAGTGAGAGTAGCAGAAAAATCTGTTCCAGGTTCTTTCCCTACCCTGCCTTTTCCTAGGCTTTTAATAAAGCTGTTCTTGGAGCCCAGGTTTTAGTGAACCTTTAAAGTAGAGGAGCTAAAGCTTTTATGCTACTAAAATAAAAATCCTTATTTCCTCGTTTCCCACTACCTCCCACACAGTAAGGACTGAGTAAATATTTCCTGAATATATAAATTTTCAAAGATGTGTGCCACACAGATATGTTCTAAAGCAGTACCTACTCTATCCTAACAATCACTCTGCCTCCTCCTAGAGTCCCTTACTTTTGAGTTGCAAAGTTGAATATACTAAGGTACTTTTTCAGTTAGCTTTATCTTCATATGCTGACCGATTTAAAATTCCTCTAGCAGGTAACTTCGCTTAGAAAAATGTACGCTTATAGTTTAGGTGAAGTGTCTAGAATTGTTTACGTTACCCTGGTCTTAAAGAGCAATCCAGAACAGTCTAGTGTGACATCAATAATAGCAAGTTAATTTTGTTGATGAATTGCCATGATGTCGTTAGTTGTTGGTGTTTAAAGGGAAAATGTAAAATAATTTTTTTCTTTAAAGAAATTTATGCCTAAAGTTTTAAATTTCAGTGTAGAGATAAAACTTACTTGATTAAAAAAAAGCACTAATCTTACTCAATAATAAAGGCCTTTAAGGATTTAAATATATGGCCTTTAAAGGATCATTAAGTTCAGAATTTTATAAATAAATAGAAATTGGTAAACAGACATTAGATTTGTCTTAATTACGATAATCTGTTTTAATAATAATGTGAATTTATGTAAAACATAATTAGAAAGGTATCCTGTGGTTGCTAATGAAAATCTAAAACAAGTAATAATATGACTTCTGAAAGTTTCAACTTAGGCATAACTAGAATAGATTTTGGGAGGTTCCATCAGTTATATTGAAGAGACCTGTTTTCTTACTGTGTTTTGGAGTTTTGACTCCTAGGTTTATATTTCAAGTCATTCCTGGGAATTACTTGTTTAAAATGATAGGCTTCTATATATGAAGATTAAACAAGTTCTGAAGCACAGGTGGTGAGCTATAAAAGCAGGTGAATTGTATTTTTCAGTTTGTTTTTATTTCAGGATTTTACAGGTATTTCTGCCTCTTAAACTTCTTGAAATTTAGAACATACATAGATGTGTAGCATGCATCTTTCAGAAATAGTTTTTGAAATTAAGTCATTTAGTAAAATGATTATGTCTGATAGTTATATCTGGGGATTTTTGTACATAATGGTGTTAAATGATGCCTATATTATAGCAGAGAATGTAATTAAATACAAATCTCTTAAGTAATTTTCTTGGAGGCCAAGTTACTAGGTGATAGATGCTAATGTGTTCAAACTCTTAGTAGTTTACATACTTCCAGACAGTATTTGTACATCTGTTTTTTTAAAAGACTCGGGTAAAGTGGAAATACTTTTATCAAATTCTGCTCTTTGTAGGACTTACTGATTTACTTTTGTCATTGAATTGGTCTAGGTTAGTACTGCATGTTTTCATAAGATCAGTCAGTAGTTTGGTTCTAAGCTTCTAATATTGGGTGAGTTTCTCTGAAAACAAGTTAACATTTAAATGGAGTGGACTGTTTAGTACTGAGAGTAAGTAGCACATACTACAGTAATACTAGTCTAAAGCTAAACAATTAAAAGAATCAAAGCAGAAGAAAATAATGTGATAATCCAAAATGGTAATAGGACTCAGGTACTTGTGGAACCCATTTGGAACCCACTTGGGTGGAACCCATCTGGAGGCTATTGTGATAGTCCAGATAAAAGATGATGGGGCCATGAACCAAAATGTTGGATGTAGAGATGAAAAAAGAATCAGGCAGTATTTCAATAGCAGAATTCAGCAGGCCCGTTTCAGGGGAAAAGAGTTAAGGTAACTTGCTTGTGTTCCTAGGGTTGCTGTATATGGAATTCATTTTCATTAAGTTTTCCCTGAGGTCAGCTAGGGGAGATGTCCTGTAGGATGTCAGAAATAAAAGTATTACATTGAGAGAGATGAGTGGACTAACTGAAGTCTTCATTAGTGGGCATAGATGTAATGGCCAAAGAGAGAAGGATAAGAAATTTGGTCAGATCTACATGCAGGAGACAAATAGGAGCGAGACCCTTTGGCAGTATAAGGTAGAAAGTAAAGGACTTCGAAAGTCAAGAGAAGTTTTCCTCTGTAGTTTTGCTACAGGAAAATGACATCATCTCTTTCTTGATACTTAAGTACTTGCCAGGCATAGTTCAACATGCTTTACTTACATTAATTATTTAATTTAGAAAGTAGGTACCAAGTGAACAAGTGAAAGTTGCTCAATTGTGTCCAATTCTTTGTGACCCCATGGCCTATACAGTCCATGGAATTCTCCAGGCCAGAAGACTGGAGTGGGTAGCCTTTCTCTTCTCCAGGGGGTCTTCCCAACCCAGGTCTCGCATTGTAGGTGGATTCTTTACTAGCTGAGCCACAAGGGAAGGTACAATTAGCCCTAAGTAACAAAAATGAGGAAGCTGAGGTGGAAAATTTGCCCAAGGTTCAATTACTAGTTAGTAGCAGAGCCCAGGCAGTTGAGTTCCAAATTCTGCTTTTAGTTTCGGTGCTTTATGTTTTTGTATTTACTTGCTGATTGAGCCTAATATCTCTACTCCTACTCGCTTTGTTATTAGCTTATTAATATGCTCTCTTGCACTGTTAAAGTAAATCTCTAGTTTCTCTGTATTCGGGTATCCTAGACTGTTCTAGTAGCTTTCCATGTAAACTAGTGGTGAACTATTGATAAAAACAACATCATTTCACAATAGTATCTTAAAGATTTTAGGCAATAATATATTTCATTCTGTTGCAAGCTCGGAATTTATATTCTGAAGAGAGGTCTAAATTATTTTTGTTTTCAGTGATAATAACAGTTAAAACTGGCCATACATACCTTTATCATCCCATTGTTAACATCATTACAGATTATTTGGTGATAGCCTCTTCTGTCCTCCAGAAAAGGAAACTAGCTTAATGCATGTTGTTCTAAAGTTTATAGTTTTTTGTTTTTGATTTAGTAAGTGATTAAATGGACTTAGTTTTGACTGTAAGGATTACTGTAAGTAGTACAATTGCTGTACAGAAATAAACGTATTTGGTCCTTTTCTATTGTGAGTGTAGGTTAGATCTGTAATTTAGAATTGTGTTCCACAGAGCAGCTTAAACAGAAAATACAGAAGCAGACATTTGGGGTTTTTTGGTTCTGCTTTTTCAACAATAATTTGACTTTTATCTAGTCTAGATTTTGGAGTTCCCTGTGAGATTTTAGATGGAAAAAACTCCCAGGTAGATCAGTATGAACATATGATTAACTTAAAAAGTTTGAAATACCACAAGGTTTTCCACCTTCAGGAATAAAAATCCCATTTCAGGTCCTATCTCCATATAATATCTTTGAGAGTTGATTAATACATTTCGCTTAGGTTACTTTATTTTTAACCTGTACATTTGGATTGTGTTTTCTTTTTCAAACAGAATTCAAAGAAGCTTTTTCACTATTTGACAAGGATGGTGATGGAACTATAACAACAAAGGAATTGGGAACTGTAATGAGATCTCTTGGGCAGAATCCCACAGAAGCAGAGTTACAGGACATGATTAATGAAGTAGATGCTGATGGTACATCTTTTTAATTCTGGGTTTGAGAAGAGGGAGTTGAAGAAGTGGCATTTAAATTCTATTGTAATGTTTCAATATTTCAAATATTGTAATACTTCACCTAATACCATTGCAGGTAATGGCACAATTGACTTCCCGGAATTTCTGACAATGATGGCAAGAAAAATGAAAGATACAGACAGTGAAGAAGAAATTAGAGAAGCATTCCGTGTGTTTGATAAAGTAAGTATTTGAAACTGGATTTGTTCCATTTTAATTTGAGGATTTTTAAATATATTAGGATCTCTTAATCTCTGAAGATTTGTTTTTGTGATTATTTGCCAACATACTTTAATATCAAGCAGAAGCTTTCTAAGAATTTAGAAGATTTCCTAATAACATACTTTACTGACTGAGCTATGAGGGAAGCCCAGTAGTTTTTATATATATACATATATATATATATATAGTATTAGTTTTGTGGCAGAAGAGGTATTGACTTTGGAACTAAGAAATAGTTAAATAAAGGTTTGTGTGGATTTCTAAAGTATATTTTGCTCCCGAATGTGAAGTTTAATAAACTTCTTATCTAGCTCATTACATCGATAATATCACTCAGACATTTTACTAAATTTTTTGCAGGATGGTAATGGCTATATTAGTGCAGCAGAGCTTCGCCATGTGATGACAAACCTTGGAGAGAAGTTAACAGATGAAGAGGTTGATGAAATGATCAGGGAAGCAGATATTGATGGTGATGGTCAAGTAAACTATGAAGGTAAGTCTTTGCACTGTCACAGCTGTATCCTGTGCTTTACTATCAGATCCTACCCTTTTAAAAGAAGCACTGCACTCCAAACTAGGATAAAACCATTTTTGGTTACCATTTTTGGTACCATTGTGGAACAGTTTGAAAAGCTTCTTTAAACTTATTTCAGGATCCTCAAAATTAAGGTGACTTTAATGTCTTTCATTGGATTATCCTTCCCTTCAATTAGCTTTAAGTCTGAAATTATTCATGCTTCTGTTCAGAAGTATTATATATGATAAACTAAAGCAATGATTTGGTTTATTTGTTAATAATCATAAATAATTTTTGATTTGTGAAGAATCTAGCTTTAGCAGTAAATTAGCTTTCCTCTGTACTTTATAGTTTTAACAAAAGACAGGGGAGTGGGAACTGCTCAGTAGTTGAGTAAATGTGATTGGTTTTGTCAGACTTTTGCCATTGACTCAACATCTTTGTATACTTCTTCTTTTTCAGAGTTTGTACAAATGATGACAGCAAAGTGAAGACATTGTACAGAATGTGTTAAATTTCTTGTACAAAATTGTTTATTTGCCTTTTCTTTGTTTGTAACTTATCTGTAAAAGGTTTCCCCCTACTGTCAAAAAAAAATATGCATGTATAGTAATTAGGACTTCATTCCTCCATGTTTTCTTCCCTTATCTTACTGTCATTGTCCTGAAACCTTATTTTAGAAAATTGATCAAGTAACATGTTGCATGTGGCTTACTCTGGATATATCTAAGCCCTTCTGCACATCTAAACTTAGATGGAGTTGGTCAAATGAGGGAACATCTGGGTTATGCCTTTTTTTTTTTTTTTTGAGTAGTTTTCTTTAGGAACTGTCAGCATGTTGTTGTTGAAGTGTGGAGTTGTAACTCTGCGTGGACTACGGACAGTCAACAATATGTACTTAAAAGTTGCACTATTGCAAAACGGGTGTTTTATCCAGGTACTCGTACACTATTTTTTTGTACTGCTGGTCCTATACCAGAAACATTTTCTTTTATTGTTAACTTGCTTTTTAAACTTTGTTTTAGCCACTTAAAGAAAATCTGCTTATGGCACAATTTGCCTCAAATCCATTCCAAGTTGTATATTTGTTTTCCAATAAAAAAATTACAATTTACCCAACTGTTGCTCTGAATCCGAGTCATTTAATTAATTTGATGTTGAACAATTTGGACAGTCAAATTGGGAGTGTAATTTCTTCTACTTGGTGTAATTTAGATACTTAATTTTTTTTTTAACTATTTAAGACTGTGTTTAGTTTTTAGATTGTGATACTTCCTTCAAAAGGTTTAACTGAAAGATTAAAAACTCTTGTGTAAGTGTACTTAGCATGGGGATTGACATATGGTAGGTATCCAGTGTTGCCTACTTTTGTAATTTTCAGCTTTGGCTTTGTTTATCCATATTGACTTCAGCCATGCAATGATTTTTTTAAATATTTGGGCTTTAAAACCCTAAAATCCAAATTGGGGCAGGGGGTAGTTGTTTTACCTGTTTTCTAATTTTTTACTCAGTGCTTTTTAATTCTCCTACCATAAAACAAAGAATTTTCTCTTGTGCCTAACTATCTTCAATATGTTTTACAAATAAGTATCTTTGGTAGTGGCTTGACAGTAACTAAACTTTGTTTTATTTAGAAGTTTTCCTTGCTTCTAAACTATTGCTTTCTTTGTACAAAAGGTGTCTATAAAGGTTTCTGTTTTTCTAATTACTTTTAAATCTGTAGCAAACCAGAGCCAGGATGAAAACACTGAAGTATGTTCCTTGATTATTACAGCCACAAGGCTTTTAATTTCCTAGAGGGCAATTTGTTTGACCGGTTACTGTGCTTTGTTGACTACTTTAATACCAATGTTACTCTGCCAGAAAATGGAAAACTGGATGGTTGTGAAGGAAAAGAGACATGATTTAGATAGGACAAGGGAAGTTACACGAATTGATCATCCTAATAGGGTATTATTACATATTAGGCAGGTGATTAAATAAGACCTTCATTAGATACGTGTTTCATGTCCTACTGAGGCATAATAATCTCCAGAATATTAAACATAGGCTTTGGAGTTTTATTGAAGCAGTAGTCAGATCACTGCTCTGTATAACCTTGAAGAGGTCAATACTACTTGAGCCTCTGTTATCTTACATGTAAAATGGGTGTAATTTACCCAGGTGGTTTCTAACTTGGCTTTTGTAATAATCTTAGGTAAAGCACTTAGCATAGACTGAGCACACACACACAGCACTTAGCATAGTTCTTAGTATTTGCATTGTATTATACCTATGCTGTTAATCAGTTATGATCCTTATAAAATGAGGGGATTAGGCAAAGTTAATATCGGTGCTTTTCTAGTTCCAATAGTTTGAAGTAAGTTGGTAAGGAGGAAGGGGAAAACATGTTTTGTGGTTACTTGTGCGCATCACACTGCTGATTATATTCTTGTAGTCTTCACGAAAGTCACACAGTTAAGCATTACATAATCTTACTCAAATCAGAACTATAAAAAACGTTATTTTTTAAGTCTTAACCATATTACGTGTTTTATATTAGAAGCATCATGGTAATTGTTAATTTTTTCTCAATACAATCTGTAGCATGTTTGCTTTCAGATAGTTAACCAAAACTATCACTGTGCAGTTAAAAATGATTCTACAATATGAGGTATTTTATCTAGAATTTTTATTAAAAATCTGATGCATAGCATAGGCACTGTTGATCTCTACATAGTGTAATCTTGTATTCACAAAGAGAACGGCCTCCTCCCTTTAAAACTGCTGTTATGGTAACCTGAAAATCAAACAGTATACTGTACAAGACAGTGTTTTCTTAAGGGGACATTTTGTTTATTCTACATACTTGGTCTGTTTTATTGGCAAAGTCCTTGAAATCATTGACCCGTGCTGTTTCTATTTTTGCAGTACCCAAAACTATTTTCTCATCTAGGTGTTCCCTTATATTTCATACCTTCTATGGGTTTCTGGACTTCTCTGT
This sequence comes from Bos javanicus, assembly GCF_032452875.1. NCBI lineage: Eukaryota > Metazoa > Chordata > Mammalia > Artiodactyla > Bovidae > Bos > Bos javanicus. Next base: position 29,467,763 of record NC_083878.1, on the reverse strand, counting down.
ACCTTTCATTGTATTCAGTCTCTAGGGTACCAGTCCCTAGTCTGCTGAGCCAGTTTTACAGGCTCAGCCAAAATAAGAAAGTAAAATGAGGCACAGTGATGGACTAGCTTAATCACTTTTGGTGAAAGTTCTGTATTTTACTTGTCTCTTGGTCTTATAACTTCAGCTGTTTATTTCAAACCTGGTGCTTGTCTCCTCCTGCTCTTTTTCCTATTTTTAAGGCTATGTTAAATGAATTTATTGAATAGCCCCCGTATTTTAGAAGTTTAATGGTGTCCTCTCTTGCTATCCAGAAAAGTCACCCACACGATTACCTGTGAGATCTTGTTAGAGAATCTCAGTCTGTATTTTAACAATATTTCCAGATACTTAATGGGCACATTTGAAAAGTGCTGCTATAGTCCATTTTCTGGTTTTAACTTATAAAAAAAACTTACTGTGTTGAAAGGGCTGAAAATTAGGACAAAAACCTGTTTTGGATATGTTTCAAATTAGGGGAGATACGATTTGTCACAATGAGTCCTCAATAAAGAAGGCACAGGGTCCTTCAGGAGACTTGGAGGAGCTGACTCTTGAGGGTTGCCAGGCCATGAAGAAGGGAATAGCATTTTAAGCAGAAGGGTCAGCGTTTGGGGAGACGTGGTGGGTGGCATGTTTGGGATTTTTGAGTATACATCAGATCAGGAGGTTCTAATGGGAAGATGAGACTAGATTGTAAATCTTGCTTTTGTTCTAAAGGCAATGATTATTGAATGCATTGTGCCAGACTGTTCCAGGTGTCAATGAAGTTAATCATAATTACCCCATGTGGGTACCAATATATTTCACCTCTTTATAGACAAACACAATAAATCAGCAAATACAAATCCTGTTAGGGGAGAAGAGGGATTCAAGAAGGATGGAAAAGAGCAATCAATGCAGTGATGAACTGAAAAGTCAAGCTTGCTAAGAGCTTGAAAAATCCCCGTTGGTTTTGGCAACTGAATAACTGGCTAGTTTATTAAGTGCAGTTTTTAACTTTAAGGTGTGTGATGTCAGAGTAAGATGGTTTCAGGGAAGTATGGGGCAGGTGAGAGTTGACTCATTGGAAAAGACTGATGCTGGGAGGGATTGGGGGCAAGAGGAGAAGGGGACGACAGAGGATGAGATGGCTGGATGGCATCACTGACTCGATGGATGTGAGTCTGAGTGAACTCCAGGAGTTGGTGATGGACAGGGAGGCCTGGCATGCTGCGATTCATGGGGTCGCAAAGAGTCGGACACGACTGAGCGACTGATCTGATCTGATCTGATGGGGCAGGTGAGGAAAGAAATGAATCTACACTACTCTTGAAAGTTTGTGACAGGAAGCAGAAACTCCATGGTATAGCGGGCCGTTGGCACTGGAGTCAGGCCTGGACTTGAACTCGGTTCTGCCACTGTTCTGTGATGCAGTCTGCTGTGCTAAACTGTCCAAGGAGCCTGTTTCCCTCGTGCGTAAAATAGGATTAATACCTATTTCACAGGGTTATTTTGAGGATTAAATACATGTGAAGTATTTGGAACACAGCAGGTATTCCATAAAATCGATTAAGGTTGAGGGGACGTTTGTTTTTAAAGATGGAACTGTGTATAGGTTGAGGAGCTACAGCCAAGATAGGCTGACAATGAAAAGGGTCTATACAGAGGGTAAAGGGTGGTCCGTGGTTTCACAGAATGTTGTCTCCAGAGCTCACTGCACTTCTCAAAGCAGTGACACCCAGAAATTTCCTTCTGGAGGAGTTGAGAAACAATCTTCGTGGATGCTAAGGTTGATTTTTCCTTAAGCATGCTATCTCCTAGTATGGAGGTGATTTGGGAAAGGGCTGATGGAGATGATGGGATGCTCTAGCTCCTTTACAAGCCTCCTTGGCGCAGGCTCTTGGTGACTCCTGAGCCCTCGAGATTTTCTTACCATGCACGTGCGTGACGATCTCGACCGATTTCGCTAGGCTTGGCGCGGGCCCTCCAAGTGTGCGCCTGCCGCCCTTCCCCCACCAGCAGAGCCAAACCTACCGGCGGGTCTCCTGCGCATGCTCGGGAGCCGGCTGACCGAGGCGCCTCCTGGCAACCGGACGCCAGCCTCGGCTTAGAGTGAAGAGGCAGCAATGGATCAGTCTATCGCCATCACCTCCACCGCAGTAAGGAAGACCTGAGGCATGGGGCTTCTGCCTTGGCCTCGGTACCGCCTACCTTCCCTGCCTTCAATTCTCAAAACACTGTTCCCCTTGCAGGGCTCCGCCAAAAACACCAGCTGTCTCTAATCCTGGGTCCTTGCGCCCCTCCGCTTCCTACCTCCACACCCACGCCTGCAATCCTTTCTTCCTGATCATTGAGTGCCCTTCGTTTGCTTTTCTCCTGCCTAGCTCTCACTTATCCTTCCCCTTCGTCCTTTGTTTCCTGTCCTGTTTCCCACCCTCCACCCCCGATCTTAACCTATTGCTACTTGGGCTGGACAACTGCTTTAACAAGGTTATTAGATTCCTTCGTTTCCCTCCCTCCACCTCCTCCCCACCTCCCCCACCGTCTGCCAAGAGAATGGGTTTTTCCTTCCTTGGACTACTGGACACGTTTTTGCCTTGCTTCCTACTGTAGTATTTATAAAATATTTGAAACTGTCTTGTTTAGTTTTTAAATAAATTTGGGCAAGGGATGTTTAGCCTAACTTGTGTAAAGTAATCCCCCCGTGAAGTGAATATGAAGTGGGAGATAGGGGAAGTTGAGGTCACCTGTCTTGGGCTAAACAAAACAGCAGCTGCCAGGTACCTCCTTCAGACGTGTCATGTTTACTTCTCCCTTCCTCCCACTTCATTTCCCTGGTCCTAGGTAGTGGTGCAAGGAGGTCCAACCAGTCCATCCTAAAGGAGATCAGTCCTGGGTGTTCACTGGAAGGACTGATGCTGAGGCTGAAACTCGAATACTTTGGCCACCTCATGCGAAGCATTGACTCATTGGAAAAGACCCTGATGCTGGGAGGGATTGGGGGCAGGAGGAGAAGGGGACGACAGAGGATGAGATGGCTGGATGGCATCACTGACTCGATGGACGTGAGTCTGAGTGAACTCTGGGAGTTGGTGATGGACAGGGAGGCCTGGTGTGCTGCAATTCATGGGGTCGCAAAGAGTCGGGCATGACTGAGCAACTGAACTGAACTGAGGTAGTGGTGGAGACCTGTCTTAACTTGCCTGAAAAAGTTCAATTTCTGTGACTATAAATGTGCAACAGAGAAGATTCAACATAAATCTAATAAAGGGAATGTATAGGAAGAAATTCAGACTTAGCAGTGCATATGAAGCAATGCTTTTTCAGAGAAATGCTTGTATTTCATAGTAAAACTGAAGCCCAGGGTTCCTTATATGTGGATATATGTTAGGAAGAATGAATTATATCAGTTTACTGATTAGATTATTTTAATGCCTTGTTGCTTGAGATGACCTATATTTCATAGCAATAAAAAAGCATTCTAAATGAAAGTAAAACTCGGTATTTTAATGATTTTGCCTGGTGGAAATAACAAAAGGAAAAAACTAAGCAACTGTGTTCTGTTGTCCTCACTGTTGACAGTGAAGCATCAAAATAATTTTCTTCTTAACTTGGCAGATAAGGTATTAAAAATAAAAGCCACCACTTACTGAGTCCTGGTTGTGGGTACAGGTCTTTATGATGCCTTATTTTCGTGCCAGCTCAGCTGCCTTTTGTTGTCCTCCTAAGAGGAAGCTGAGGTTCATGAGGGTTAACTTGCCTAGTGCACCTAGGTAGTCGCTGAACTGGAGTTCAAGCCCAGGTCATAGCATATGGAAATCTAGAAAATGGCACTTTCAACATTTGCTATATGGCCAGGAGTTTGAATTCCGATATTACATTAATTGGATGTCTATACATTTTTACCTTGAGCTCCCTGAGCCATAAATCGTAGTAACAATTACACAATTTTGGGTTTACATAACTCTTTGCTTCCTGCTGCTGCTGCTAAGTAGCTTCAGTGCAACCCCATAGACGGAAGCCCACCAGGCTCCCCTGTCCCTGGGATTCTCCAGGCAAGAACACTGGAGTGGGTTGCCATTTCCTCCTCCAATGCATGAAAGTGAAAAGTGAAAGTGAAGTCGCTCAGTCATCCTACTCTTAGCGACCCCATGGACTGCAGCCTACCAGGCTCCTCCGTCCATGGGATTTTCCAGGCAAGAGTGCTGGAGTGGGTTGCCACTGCCTTCTCCGCTTTGCTTCCTAAGAGCACCAGATTTTGTCACCTAATTATTCTTATGACATCTTGGTGAGATGGGGATGTTTCAATTCAGTTCAGTTCAGTCACTCAGTCGTGTTTGACTCTTTGCAACCTCATGGACTGCAGCATGCCAGGCTTCCCTGTCCATCACCAACTCCTGAAGCTTCTTCAAACTCCATCAAGTTTGTGATGCCATTGAGTTGGTGATGCCATCTAACCATCTCATCCTCTGATGGGGATGTTTATTACTCTAATTTACCCAAAGAAAATTTAGATACTTAAAAAGCACTTAAGATCTTAAAATAGCAATTTAAGGAAATATTATAGGCAAGATTGATTATGGAGCTCTTGTTTTCATTCAGGGTGACCAATTTCATACAGTATCAATTTCTTCAAGTACATGTTTTATAAGTGATATTTAACTTCTAGTGATCACTTCTCAAATGAATAAGCACATTTTTATGTTTATTAATAGAAACCAACCCAGAAGTCATCATCTTTTGAAAGAGAAGGATGGTGGAGGATAGCATTAACGGTATGTATATTTTCATCCTTTCCTATTTGAATCAGTATTCGAGTCTGACCTTTTAGATCACTAATACTTAATTTTAAGGAAACAATGGTTGTTCAAATCTACCTGGGCTCGTTTTATATTTATAATTTTAGTATCAGCACATGACTGAGAAACTAAACTTTGAATGCAGTAAAAGCTTGGACATAAAACAACTGTAGGAGCCTAGGTGTTTTACACTACAGGTTATCTTGATAAAGTCAACTAAGCTTACACATTCTGGAAAGGTGTTTGACTTCACTTTTTATCTTACTTCTTCAAAAAGTAAGAGCCTATGATAGCTTGTGTTAACATGGTCAACGTGTGAAAGCAAGATGGTGATACATGAAAGAAAGATGACCAGAAGATCCTTCTCTCAAGATACATTATTTCTGTATGGCAGAAATATTTTCTGTTCACACCTTTCCATAACGGAGGGGCCCTAGGGACCAAAGCCTCTTTGGAATTGTACTAATTTTAATGGTATAACTAAGTCGAGTGCTCAGTGGGAAGATGGCCACAAAAGCAGCGTGACTAAACTGTCGGGCCTGGCCATTCAGCCGTACTGTGGTTGTGATTTGAAAGTCCCAAACCTCTTATTGGACTAATTAGACCATATGTTCTGCCAGTTCATCCTCAATCTCATGTTATTATCCTGTAGCTTCCCACTTGAGGGTTAGAAAGAAACACGTGGTATCTAACTACTAAACTGAAGTAGGATAACTTCTATTTAGTCACGAAACTTATCCAGAGGGTTCTCATAAGAGACCTGACATTGATAGTCAAATAGAACCTCAAATTTAAGTATCTTTGGGGCTACTTTTTATAAAGTTAAAGCTTTACTTTGGCCATAACCCATTTGCTTAACCCACAGTTAAGCAATTGTCGCAGAAAGGAAATCATCATGATTGTCTTGAAATGTTTTGTGGGGAGTGTGTACTTGACGGAATTTTATTAAAACATTTCTCTAAGTAAAACAAAGAGAAATGCTACTTAGGAGTGACCTTTGAAAGAATGATGCTTTAGGAGATGTTACTGGTTTACATAGTAACTTGAAAAATGGTATCAATTCTCTGCAGAACACTCCTAATCCTGGCACTTACCACTTGAAAACTTTTATTGAAGAATCACTGTTAAATCCAGTGATAGCAACCTACAATTTTAAAAATGAAGGAAGGAAAAAACCACCTCTTTTGCAAAGAAATGATCCGGTGCTGAATGACCTTCCCCAGTACAGGCCTCCTGACTTCTTGGACTTGTTAAAGAAGCAAGTGGCCACTTACTCATTTAAGGACAAACCGCGGTCAAGCCCCAGCATGCTGGTTTACAGAGATCAGGTAAAGTACTAGTAGCAGTTGGCTTTGTGTAGGAAAGCTGTCAAGAGGCCCAGAGGAATATATTCTGTATACTTAGATTGTATCTTCTGCAGGAGAAATTGAAAATCTATAGGATGCCTTATTTCTTCCAGAAATCAAACAAAGCATGCTTCACTTGCAAATATGTCCAGCAAGATGTTTCCCTTCTCAGCCTAACGTGGACATGGGAAATTTTTTTTGCCTTGCTGGGAACTCTTGGTAGGATTCCCCTGACTTGGGGTCTTATCTATGATGGGGCCATGCTTCTGGTCTCTTCAAGCAGTTGATATGGTATGTCCTCTTTTTTTAAAGAGAAAACTGCCTTTCAGTGAGTAGTCCTCATATTAGAGTGTGAATATGACTATACACCATAGGAAAGCTTTTGCAAGAATTTCTTGCAGAAATGAGCATTGTGATATCAGAAGAGTCAGGTTGTACTCTAAGCTCTACCAGTTCATGCATCACATTAAGGATACTGAGCACTGCTTCTTACAGCCCTGGGCTAGGTTCTGTAAAGGGAAGATGTTCCTGACTTAGAAATATTTAAGTAACAATACAAGAGCAAATAGATCAAGTGCTGAGATAAATGGTGTAGCAGGAAAGGCCTAGAGAGAGCTCAGTGAAGGTGGGATTGAAAGGCTAGAACGCTCCCTGGATTGAGTAGGACTGAAGTTGGACCTTGGATAATATATAACATTCCTGTGGCTCTTAATAATTTACCGTGAGCTTCCATGTATATTCAGTTAGTAGTTCTTCCCAGGCATTCTGAAATAGGCAAGATGGATGTCACCCCCATTTTACAGATGAGAAAACTGAGGTGAATAGGGATGAAGAAACTGGTTACGAGGTGCATAGCTTATAAAGAAGGCAGTGCTTTTTTATGGTTGACCCAATTTTATTTTGTTATTATTTTTTATTAAAGTATCGTTAGATAGCATCACCGACTCAAGGAAATGGATTTGAGCAAACTCCAGGAGACAGTGAAGAACAAGGAAGCCTGGCGTGCTTCAGTCTATGGGGTTGCGAGGTCTCAGACATGACTCCGTGACTGAACGACACAGTTGGGTTACAGTGTTGTGTTAGTTTCAGATGGGCAGCAGAATGACTCAGTTATACACATATATATCAGTTCAGTTCAATCACTCAGTCGGGTCTGACTCTTTGTAATCCCATGGCCTGCAGCATGCTAGGTTTCCCTGCCCATCACCAACACCCGGAGCTTGCTCAAACTCATGTCCATCGAGTCGGTGATGCCATCCAGCCATCTCATCCTCTGTCGTCCCCGTCTCCTGCCTTCAATCTTTCCCAGCATCAGGGTCTTTTCCAATGAGTCAGTTCTTTGCATCAGGTGGCCAAAGTATTGGAGTTTCAGCTTATATATATATATATATATATATATATATAAATAATTCAGCTTATATATATATATATACAGATATATATATTCAGCTTATATATATCTATAAATATATATATTTATAGATATATCTATTCTTTTTCAGATTCTTTTCTCTTATAGATTATTACAAAATATTGAGTATAGTTCCCTGTACTATAGGTCCTTGTTTAGTTCTCTATTTTATATATAATATTGTGTATATGTTAATCCCAAACCCCTAATTTACCCCTCCCTTCCTAGCTGTCCCCTTTGGTAACCGTAAGTTTGTTTTCCATGTTTGTGGGTCTGTTTCTGTTCTATAAATAAGTTTATTTGTATAGGCAAGCTGTACTTGTAACGAAGGGCTTCTGAGCCCCAGTTTGGTGCTGTTTCCAGTCTACTTTGTGCCTCTGGCCTTGAATGAGGGGCAGGGTTTCAGGGGGTGGAACCCAAAGGAGGCATTTCACAAGAAGGGTAGAGTTGAGACATGGACGTTGTCATTTGGGACTTTGGGCCTTAATATCTTCTGTTTATAAAGGAGCTAATAATATGTATCAGTCTTTACAACCTTATTGGGATAATGTGATCATAATCTGAGACAATGCATTGCTACTTGGAGGTTGAATTGAATGGAAGGGGTTGTGGTTATTAGAATGGACAAGAAATCTTCAGCAAAATGAACCCATGTTGTGTCCAAGCAATGAACCCTTCCTAGGGCTTTGCAAATTATGGCTTTGAAACAGGACAGAATGATAAATGTTCACAGGGTAAATCTTATCCTGTTCGGTTCAGTGGATGAATACAAGCACTGAATTATACATAGACTTTTATGGCTTGGTATCAGGTAACCAGGCGACATGTGAAATCGTCTTGGCCACCTCCTATGCAAAAATCATTCTTCCTCAGCCTCCTCCACCATTTACTTCACTTCTGCTTCCTTTCTTCTGACTTTTTTGGGTTTCTGAGGGTAGACACAGGCCCACTGCTGAGAGAAGAAAAAATAGATGGTTGGTATTAGGCAAAATTTAACGCATTAAAAGACCATAAGAATTTGGCTTATCCAGAGGGATGGATAAAATGTTCTAAAAATTCTTTCTTTTCTTTATCCTCTCTCTTCCACCTCCCAGAAAGGCTTGACCTCCAGAAACTAGAAGAATTAAATGTTTTCCTAATTTTATATTTCAAAGGTATATGATAATATATTCACAAGAGGAGAGAGATTCAGATGTAACCCTGTTTACTTGCCAGTAAAATTCATAATTCTGATTTTTTAATGGCAGAACTCAGTAAAACAGTCATTTGAATTCAAGGTAGATACAGTATACATTATTGTTGTTTACTAAGATCAGCATTCTCAAGCTTCATAATTCTTAATAGAATAGTCTTGTTATACCTCATTAATGCTGTTCTTTATTTGTAAGAAAGTTTTTGCTATTTTTAACACCTTTATTCTGAAGCATATGATTCAACTGGAGAATCTGTATGGAAGAATCATATGTGTGTTTACATTTATATTTTAACGTGTGTGTCTGTGCATGGTGGTTGTTCAATCGCTCAGTTGTGTCCGACTCTTGGAACACCATGGACTGTAGCCTGCCAGGCTCCTCTGTCCATGGGATTTCCCAGGCAAGAATACTGGAGTGGCTTCCCATTTCCTTCTCCAAGGAATCTTCCCAACCCAGAAATTGAACCCACGTCTCCTGCATTTCAGGCAGTCTTCTGCATTGCAAGTGGGTTCTTTACTGCTGAGTCACTAGGGAAGCCCATGTCTGTGTATATATACTCATCTATAGCTGGCTCTTTCCAAAGAGTATTTGATATGGACCTAAAGTTTTTACAATCATTTTTTTTTCTTATCAGAGAAATAGTATGTTTTTATTTTAGAATGTATATTCAAATATTCAAAAGTGGGACCATTTCTCTACAGTATGTGGTTTTATGACCTGATTTTCCCCAGTGTTGCTAACCCCTGGGTTACTTACTCTACCTTATTTGTGGATAATTTTAGCTCCTTTGCTCCCTGGCACTCTTTCCACTACTCCTGTCATAATTTCAGTACATTCAGAGATGATGATTTTTCCAACAATCTGGCTTCTCAGTGTTTTGAACTCTTCTTCACTTCAGCCACTCACTCCTTAGATTTTTTTCAACACCAATCATTTCAGCCATCCATAATTTCAGTTGCATGCATTGTACTGTGATCACTGTCCCCAGATCTTCTGCCTTGCTCACTCTGGCATCCCCAACCTCAACAATTTTTCTGTTCCCCCAGTCTACAATCCATTGATCCTGCTGTTACTGGAAAAATGGGTTTGCCTCTTGGTGGATGTTGAACCAAAAGATATAGCCAAGCCAAAGAGCAGAGAAGGAAGGATTAACTTGCTGCTGCTCTCAAGGCCTCAAATCATTGTCATCCCTTGGGTGTCCCCACCATCCACAGGCTCTGGACCAGCTTGTGCAAGTGTGTGCATGTGCGTGCAGCATGTGTCTGTCCAAGACCCTATCTACTTACACTACCACCTTTCATTGCCTTTCAACTTGCTGATATTTTCCTTCCTTTCAAAGCTTAAGTTCCATAGTTAATCATTAGAGTTACTCCCTGCACACAACCTCAATTCCTTGGCCTCTTGATGCTTCATCTTACTTGTTTGGGAAAGTCACAACCCTGGTCAGATCGCTCTGTGAACTTGGAACCTGCATTTGTGTAGCTGAATGACTAGTCTCATTTTCAGTTCTTTACCACCCATGGGTACAGAATTGTTGTTGTTCAGTCCCTAATCTGTTTACTCTCCCATTCTCCTGAGGTAGGTTTCTCTCACATCTTTCTTCTTTCCGAATCCTAAACACCTCCTCCTCAATCCTCATTCTTTTTTTCTCTTCTCAGACTCTTGGCTTGTTCAGCCCCTCCTTCCTGCCGTCTTCCATTTGGAGGCCCAGGCATGCATACCTCTTCCCCATCTGCTCTCACTCCCTGCTGATCTGATTTAGTCTCAAGGCTTTGAACACCAGCTGTTTGTTTGTGATTTCCAAATGTATATCTCCTATCCAGACTTCTCTGTTGAACTCCAGGCTTGTATATCCAGTTGTTGTTTTGACTTCTCTGTTTTATGTCAAATTCAGGGTTTCTCACCCTTGGCTCTGTTGACTTTTTGGACAGGATAATTCTTTGTGGTAGGGGGCAGTCCTATGCTTGTAGGATGTTTAACAGCATTTCAGGATAATTAGATGCCAATTAGCAGCCCCCGCTCCCAGTTGTTCTTCTCTGGTGGCTTAGACAGTAAAAAATCTGCTCTACAATGCAGGAGACCTAGGTTCAATCCCTGGGTTGGGAAGATCCCCTGGAGGAGGGCATGGCAACCCACTCCAGTATTCTTGCCTGGAGAATGCCCATGGATAGAGAAGCCTGGTGGGCTACAGTCCATGGGGTCGCAAAGAGTTGGACACGACTGAGCGACTAAGCATACCTCCCAGTTGCAACAACCAAAACTGTCTTCAGACATTGTTCAAATGTCCCCTGGGGAAGGAGGGAACTAAAAAAAAACCACCAAAAACACTTCTGATTGAGACCCTCTAGATTTACTCTTTGTAACAGTGGGTGTGATCTCAGAGTGGCTCTTTTCAGGGCCAGCAGGTTGACGGTGAACTGGCTTCATCTGTGACCTCAACTCTTGTGTCTCCCCTCATTCTGGTCCTGACCAATGGTCTGTTCCGGGCTGCTTCTTGAATTTGCTACTCCCGATCCAACCTCATGTCTTTGCGATGGATCTTTCTTCATCTGGAATGCTCTTATCACAGATATCCATGTGACTTATTCCCTCTCCATCTTCAAATCTTTGTTCAAGGGTCACTTTCTCAATGAGCCTCATTTAAATTGGCCATCTGACACCCCTGACCTTTCCTGCCTTCCTCTTTTGTTTCCTTAGAACCTAGAGCCATCAGTATACTATATTATTTATTTACAGTTTGCATTTATTATTTGTTGTCTGCCTCCTCCCATGAGAGTAAAGCTTTATAGATGGCCTGAATACTTATCTGTTTTGTTCACTGTTACGTTTTTGCCTCTAGAATAGTGTCTGATTGGTTAATATTTGTTGAATGCATGAAATGAATTGATTGCTCATATTTCTGAAATCTGACTGGGCCTTCATCATTTTGTTTCCCTGGATGTGTGATTATCTTTGGCTCTGCATTGTTCATTGCCCCTGAAAGGTTGTTTCCATGGATTCCCTAAGATGAAAGTGTTTTTCTTCCAGAGAAAGTTTGGTTTTGGTTTCTGCTAATATTTAGGGTGGTGCCACTTGAAATACACTGCTTATATATTCTTGGGTCACTCTAGTGATGGGAATTTGGACCAGAATCCATGAAAGGAACCAGCCCACAGTTACACTCTTTCAAGGATGGGTTTCTCCCTGTTGTCTCAATTCTGCTTAGCACCAAGACATGTCTTTCTGTACTCCCCTTAGCATTGGGGTGAGGTGGGAGGGTGGCTTTCAGGAAACTCCCTTTTAGGGCCTCCAGTTTCTGTGGGTAGGACTCCCAATAGATCACCATCATTGATGATCCAGGCTTTGGCCTCTGGATTCTTCTAGGGTTCTAAAGTTCACTCAAATCCAGGTCTTTTCCTCTGCTGAGTTTAGTCTGGACCAACTTAAGTCCTCTGAGCAAAACTAGGCCATTTGTATCTCTGGTTTCTTGCTATCTCTTGGTTTTGTTGTTGTTCAGTTGCTCAGTTGTGTCTGACTCTTTTGTGACCCCATGAACTATAGCACTCCAGGCTCGTCAGTCCCTGGGACTCTCCAGGCAAGAAAGCTGGAGTGGGTTTCCATGCCTTTTTCCAGGGGATCTTCCTGACCCATGGATAGAACCTGAGTCTCTGATGTCTCCTGTCTTGGCAGGTGGATTCTTTACCTCTTGGTGTGGGGATCTTATATTCCTTATGACTTTATTATCAGTTTCATTTCTTGTCAAAAGCTCTTGTTTATTTTGTATATTTTGTCCCTCATTTCTAGTAGTTGTCTACAGCGGGAAGGTTCATCATCCAAATAACCTAGCCTGCCAATAGCAGAAACCAGAACTTTGCATTTTTCTTCGAAATATATTTTGAATCTTTTCCATGCATCATGATGCAAAGAAATGGAAAGATAGCCCATGTTCATTGTTCAGAAGAGTTAATATAGTTAAAATGTCTGTACTACCCAGATCAATCTATAGATTTAATATAATACCTGTCAAAACACCCATGACTGTTTTTTTTTTACATAATTAGAACATAATCCTAAAATTTATATGGAACCACAAAAGACCCTGAATAGGGAAAGCAATCTTGAGGCAAAACAACAAAGCCAGAGTTATCACCCTCTCTGATTTCAGACTATACTACAAAGTTACAGTGATCAAAACAGCATAGTAATGGTATAGATAAATGGGACAGAATAGAGAGCCCAGAAATAAAACCATGCCTTTACGGTTAATTAAGTTACAACAAAGGATGCAAGAATGTACAGTGGGAAAAAGACTGTCTCTTTAGTATTGCTGCTGGGAAAACTGGACAACTACATGTGAAAGAATGAAATTAGAGCATTTTCCTACATCATCCTAATGAGTAGGGTTGGATTTTTTAATTTATCCCAATTTTCTGACCTTGTTGGAATTGGTATAACACAACTGAATTACATATCCACACTAATAGCTTCCTGTCTTTTTCTATGACTCCAAGCTACTGCAGGATTTCTGAGTGCCTAATCAGCATGGATTGAAACATTAATTAACTAGGATCAGCTGTTTTTATGGGCATATTGTCTAGATTCTCTGAGCCTTACATTACAAGTGAGGAATGAAGAAGCATATGCAGGAATTAGAGTAAAATGTACTTACTGTATATAAATGCATGCATGAAAACATGCATTACATATATGCACAAGGGAGCCATCCAGATAGTTTGCAACATGTTCAGCAATGCACAGAGAAGCAATCTCTTGTGTAAGGCAGCTGAGTATTTAAGACTTCCTGGAAAAGTCAGTCCTCTCTCAGCCATATTAAATAGCAAAGAATGGCCATTGCCAAGTAAAGTAGGACAAATAAAGAAGCTATGGATAACCAGTATTCCTTCTAGAGTAAGGCTAAGAGTTTTTCCATGATTGCTTCCTTGAAAAAAATCTTATGCAATTGCTGAGTATAGATGAATAAACAGTGGCTTTAAAGTTTTTTTTTTCCCCTCACTTTTCAGTTCTCTTTCTTCCTTCTCCTCCTGTATATGTGTATATAATGTGCCTGAGTGGGAGAGAGAGGGAGCAGAGAGCGAGGTGCACGAAGCATACATTCACAGTGTAAAGTAAATAGAAAGCAAACACCTGTGTCATCGTCATCAAAATCAAGAAGTAGAATGCTGTGCCCCCCAAGAAAGCCCCCTGCTTAAAATGCATGTCTATGCTTCCAGCATATAATAATAATAATAATAATAATAAATACCTATGTTCCCTAGGTGTTTATTCTGTCAAGTGAACAATGAACAATGCACAGGTGCATTAGGACATTGTGTCTATTTCATCATAAAATTTGTATTTACTGTTATTATCACTGAATCCACAGAAAATGCCTCTGCAGTCAAAATTCTGTGTTAATATGTGAAAGATAGCTGTAGGATCAGATACAACAGGTGAACTTACTACATGAGGCAGATAACACCAGGATATGAACGTCTCGTTTCCAACAAGAGCAGTATTGTATTTTTAAATCTGATTTTAAATTAATAGGGGTGGAAGAAGAATGCCCATTTTGAGCAGGATTCAACTCCTCCCTGCCAACTCCTGGAACACAGGAAGTTCCCGTCTGTCTTCCCCTGGCTTCTCATTCTCTTTCTTTTTCTCCATCCCTCCCTTCACAGAGCCCACTAGCTATGCTTACCAGTTCCTAATTCTCCCTTGCTTCTCTTACTGTGGGCTGACATCCACAGACCCAGGGATAATGGAGCTATCCAGGCAGTTTGTAACAAGTTTCACAGTGGGCAGAGAGACAGTCCATTCCACAATGTTCTTCCTTCTTAGAATCTCCCCCTTGCCCCCGTTAAGGGGTCTTACCTTTCTTAAAAGCATACTCAAATCTCACTGTCTTTACCATCTTTATATCACCCAGTTAGATTTATTTATTTATTTCTCCCCCCTACCCAGTTTTACTGAGGTATAACTGACAAATAAAACTGAACATATTTAAGGTGTACAACATGATTTGATATATGTATAAATTGTGAAATGATTACCACAGTCAAGTTAATTAACACATCGATCACCTCACACAGTTAACATTTTGTGTGTGAGTGTGTGTGTGTGTGTGTGATAAGAACACACAAGATCTACTCTCCTAGCAATTCTCAAGTGTGCAATACAGTATTATTAACTATAGTCACTATGCTGTGCATTATATCTCCAGAACTTATTTATCTTAATAATAAAGTTTGTACTTTTGACCAATGTTTCTCCGTTTCCCCCATCTGTCAGCTCCTGGAACCACCATTTTACCCTCTGTTTCTGAGTACAGCCCTTTCATATTCCACATGTAAGTGTTATAAAATGGTATTCATCTTCCTCTGTTTGGCTTATTCGACTTAGAATAATGCTCTCCAGGTTCATCCATGTTGTTGCAAATACTAGGATTTCTTATTTTTAATGGCTGAACAATATAATATATACATTAAGGGACTATATATCACATTGTCATTATCCATTCATCCATGGATGGACACCTAGTTTATTTCCATAGCTCGGTTGTTGTGAATAATGCTGCAGTGAATGTGCAACTGAAGATATCTCTTCCAAATATTGATTTTGTTTCCTCTGGATATATACCCAGAAGTGGGACTGCTGGATGATATGGTAGTTTTGTTTTTGATTTTTGAAGAATCTCCATACTGTTTTCCATAATGGCCATACCATTTTATGTTTCCACCAAAGTGCACAGTTCAGTTTGTTTTGTTTTTTGCACGTGGATCTCCAGTCTCCCAGATACCATTTATTGAAGAGACTATAGCTTCCTTATTGTGTATTCTTGGTGCCCTTGTCAAAGGTTAGTTGACCATTTCTGTCTGGATTTATTTCTGGGCTCTGTATTTTGTTCCATTCGTCTATGTGTCTGTTTTTTGCTAGTATCATACTGTTTTGATTACTGTAGCTCTGCAGTATAGTTTGAAATCAGAATGTGTGATGCCTTCAGCTTTGTTCTTCTTAAGTTTGCTTTGATTATCTGGGGCCCTTTGTGGTTCTATATTGATTCTAGAGTTGTTTCTTCTATATCTTTGAAAAAATGCTGTTTTATGCTAGGGATTACACTGAATCTGTAGATGGCTTTGGATAATTTGGATATTTTAACAATATTAATTCTTTGAATCCATAACCATGGTATATCTTTCCATTTATTTGTGTCTTCAGCTTCTTTCATCAGTGTCTTATACTTTTCAGTGTACAGATCTTCCATCTACTTAGTCAGATTTATTCCTAACTATGTTATATTTTTGATGCTATGGTAAATGAGCTTGTTTTCTTAATTTTTTTTTAGCTTGTTCATTATTAGTGTATAAACTCAACTGATTTTTGTGTTGTTTTGTATGCTGCCGCTTTACTGATTTTGTCATTAGTTCAAACAGTTTTTTGGTGGAGTTCTTTGTTGTTTAGTTGCTAAGTTGTACCCCACTCTTTTGTGAACCCATGGGCTGTGGCTCACCAGTCTCCTCTGTCCACGTGATTTCCCAAGCAAGAATACTGGAGTGGATTGCCATTTCCTTCTCCAACGGATCTTCCCAACCCAGGGATCAAACCTGCATGTCCTGTATTGGCAGGCAGATTCTTTACCACTAAGTCACCTGGGAAGCCCGGAGTTCTTTAGAGTATTTTATATGTAAGATTATGTCATCTGCAGACAGGGACAATTTTACTACTTCCTTTACAATTTGGATACCTTTTATTTCTTTTTCTTGCAGAATTATTTGCTAGGACTTCCAGTACTATGTTGAATAGGAATGGAGACATAGGCACCCCTATTCTGTTCCTAGACTTAGAGGAACAGCTTTTTAGCTTTTCACCACTGAGTATGTGATGTTAGCTATGCGTCATCCGTTTGGGTTAATCTCTCTCTATCCCCCAGATGTCCAGTCTTTAACTTTTAGTATTGGTTATAGTGTTTTATGTTAGAATTGTTTATGTATTATGAGAATATGGCCTGTATTTCCCACCACTCCTAGTAGTTCTTTACCAGCAGAGCATGCTCACTATTTTGTGGTCAATTGGATTTGTTGAATCAAGTATACTTAAAATGTGATTAATTGTATAGCATTTTTCTACATACCACTGCAGGTGTACTGTCATAAAATTCACCATGAAAAGTGAGTATCTGTTGAGTGTTTTGAAGCTCTACCTTTGAAAATATACCTTTTCCATTCTTAAAATAGAAAATAAATGATATAATGTTGGTATGGTCATAAAATAAATTATATGAATGATAGATAACAAAGTGAGTTTGAGACCTATGTTAATCTTTTATTGGTGTCCTTGTCTGTTCTGTGTAGTCAGTTAAGCTTTCACCAGGGCAATACGAGCTACTTCCTCCACCAGTTCCCAAGCAAGCTTCCAGGTAATTAAGTACTTATTAAGTTGCTTTTACTAATTTCACTCATGCCTTTCTATTTACATACTTAATAGCCAACACTAATGACTTTTAAACCTCATGTATGCCCATTATATTCAGATTAGCATTTTAAAATATTTAATAAGAATATGTTAAAGATCCTTACATTTAAAAATACGTTTGGAAAATCGTACCTTTTTTTTTAATATAGGAGCTTCGTATTTCGTTCTACGGTTCAAAGGTTTCCAACAGGCTGCTTCACTCCTGTAAGTATATTGATAGACCATAAACTCATGATGAATTTGATATTTAAAATAGGCAGTGATTCCTTTTGAGATGTCAAGATTAACATTTCACTCATCATAGTAGAAAGGCAATGAATGATTAATGTGTTGATTCAAGATATACTTAAAATATATCTGAAGATACAGCGGGGGTGGCAATGTAAGTAACACATTTGTAAAGTTATAGAAGAAAAGTAAAGGCTCTTTTACTTTATTTAGCTCTTGATTCACATGACCTTCTCATTGAGGTCATCCCTAGTCACTTGTTCAGAATTCCCTATCCCCCTTTCTTGGTTTATTTTTCTTCATAGTGCTCATCACCATCTGATACACTTCATCTAAAAATTTACTTACCATGTTTTCATCTGTCTCCCCACAGAACGTAAACTTCACAAAGGTGGGGATTTTTGTCTGTTCTTGTCTTGTATACTGAGCATCTAGGAAAATGGTTCACACAGAGTGCAGAGCATTTGTTGAATTAATCAATTATTAAAACCATTAGAGATATTCAGTAGATCACTGTATTATTAACAAGAAAGAAAAGTATACCTAGTTTCTTTCTTTTCAAAAATGTAAAAATGCTTTCCCGTTTCTAAAAATTTTCAAATACGCGTACATGTGTTTGATAAAAATTAACTATTTTAGATAAGTAATCAGTAGGATGCCAAAAAATAAAAAGGGAAGAATGAGAAACTATGAAGCTATTTCACGGTGTTTTGATGGACTATAGTTATTTATTTGTAATTAGAAACAGCAGTGCAAGGGGGGAGACATACAGTGAACATCTGAAAGAGGAGCTGAGATAACCAAACTGAGCTCAAAAATAGACTCCAGAATACATAAGATCTCTGTGTTTGATAAAGAAGGCATGACAAATCAGTAGGAAAGAGAGATATTTTATGCTAGATGATTAATTAACTTGTAAATATTAGACTCTTCCTACCACATATAGTAAATTCCATACTGACTAAAGAATTAAATGCTTTTGAACTATAAAACTAGAAGAAAATATATTAGCATATATTTAATTTTGGGCTTCCAGGTGGTGCTAGTGGTAAAGAACCTGCTTGCCAATACAGAAGGCATAAGAGATGTGGGTTTGATCCCTGGGTCGGGAAGATCCTCCGGAGGAGGGCATGGCAACCCAGTCCAGTATTCTTGCCTGGAGAATCCCATGAACAGAAGAGCCTGGTGGGCTCCAGTCCACAGGGTTGCAAAGAGTTGGACACAACTAAAATGACTTAACATACACACACACACACACATTTAATTTTAGGATAAGGCAGATTTTCTGAGACAACAGAAATGAGTGGATTGCAAAGGAAAAGAAGCCTTAGGTTTGATTACATAACATTTTGAATTTTTTGTACACCAGGAAACAAACTATAAACAAAGTTAGTAGGCAAACGCAAATTAGGAAAAATATTTTCGACATACATGGCAGATAAATAGTTAATGGCTTATCTTAAATTCTGTTAATAATTTATAGGAAATAGAAAAGTAAAACAGATAAAGACAGTGAATAGACCATTTGTAAATAAGAAATTCAGATATCCAGTAAAGGTGAAAAAATTTTGGTCTCACCAATACTTAAGTGTGGGAAACTGAAAAGCTGACTGAGGGGCTTCCCTGGTGGTCTAGTGGTTAAAGAATCTTTTTACATTGAAGTATAGCTGATTTACAGGCTTCCCTGGTAGCTCAGCTGGTACAGAATCTGCCTGCAATGCAGGAGACCCCAGTTCGATCCCTGGGTTGGGGAAGATCCCCTGGAGAAGGGAATGGGTACCCACTCCAGTATTCTGGCCTGGAGAATCCCATGGACAAGGAACCTGGCAGGCTACAGTCCGTGGAGTTGCTAAGAATGAACTTTCACTTCATTTGGTTTAATATTAAACACTTCATTTGATTTAATATTTAACACATTTAATATTGTGTTTCAGGTGTAAACAAAGTGATTCCATTTTATATATGTATTTTTTCAGATTATTTTCCATTATGGGTTATTATAAGATATTGAATATAGTCCCTGGCTATACAGTAAATCCTGTTGCTTATATGTTTTATGTGTAGTATTAGTAGTTTATATCTATTAATCACGTATGTCTTAATTTACCCTCCCTTTCTCCCCTTTTGATAACTGTCCATTTGTTTTCTGTGTTTTTGTTTTGTATATAGATTCACTTGTATTATTTTTTTGATTCTACATGTAAGAATCTAGATACATATCATATGTGTTTGTCTTTCTCTTTCTAACTTACTTCAATTAGTGATAATCTCTGGGTCCATCCTTGTTGCTGCAAATGGCAGTATTTCATTTTTTAGGACTAAATAACACTCTGTTGTATATCTACCACATCTGCTTTATCCAGTTTCTGTTGATGGGCACTTGAGTTGTTTCCATGTTTGGCTGTTGTCAATACTGCTGCTATGAAAACTGGGGGGTGTGTATCCTTTCAAATTAGTTTTCATCTTTTCCAGGTAAATGCCAAGGAATAGGGTTGCTAGATCATATGGTAACACTATTTTAGGGTTTTTTTCCTTTAAATAAGATGTGACTTTATTGCTAAATAGGTGCTCAGTGATTATCTAGAGAGTACTAAAGAATGAGATATAATGAATTTGCAAATTGTTATCAAAGACTCAATGACATTAGAGTCATTGTCCCATGTTTTCCCATGAGTTTATTTAAATATTGAAAATGCCTTTTTCAAAATATATATCCTAAAAATTTGCTGATTTACTATTTGCCAAGCATTCTGCTAGGCATTTTTTTAAAAATGTATCTATTTTTAATTGGAGGATAGTTGCTCTGCCATATTGTGTGGGTTTATGCCATACATCAGCATGAATCAGCCATAGGTCTTGTGTATGTCCCCTCCCTCTTGAGCCTTCCTCGCATCTCCCACGCTGTTCCGCCCCTCTAGGTGATCACAGAGCACTGGGTTGGGCTCCCTGCCTCGGGCGGTAACTCCCCACTGGCCATCTGTTCGCATGCGGTGATGTGTGCATCTCAGTGCTGCTCTCTCCATCGTCCCCCGTCTCCTTCCCCTGCTGTGCCCACGAGTCTGTTCTCTGTGTGTGCGTCTCCATTGCTGCCCTGCAGATGCGTTCAGCAGTACCATCTTTCTGGATTCCATATGTATGTGTTGATATACGATGTTTGTTTTTCTCTTTCTGACTGACTTCACTCTGTATAATAGCCTCTAGGTTCATCTCCCTTGTTAGAACTGACTCAAATGTGTTCCTTTTTATGGCTGAGTAATTGTGTATATGTACCACAGCTTCTTTATCCATTCATCTGTCAATGGACATCTTGGTTGCTTCCATGTCCTGGTTATTGTAAATAGTGCTGCGATGAGCATTGGCACACATATGTCTTTTTCAATTATGCTTTCTTGAGGGTATATGCCCCGTAGTGGGCTTGTTGGGTCATACGGTAGCTGTATTCCTAGTTTTTTAAGGACTCTCCATACTATGCTCCATAGTGGCTGTATCAATTTATTTTCCCACCAACAATGCAAGAGTGTTTCCTTTTCTCCATATTCTCTCCAGTATTAATTTATAGATTTAATTTATAGATTATTAATTTTTTATTTATAGATTTATACATTTTTTAATTTGTAGATTTAATTTATAGATTTTCTGATGATGGCCATTCTGACTGGTGTGAGGTGATACCTCATTATAGTTTCGATTTACATTTCTCTAATAATGAGGTGGTTGGATGGCATCACCACGTCATCCATATGATGTTCGATGACATCATGTCAATGGACTTGAGTTTGAGCAAGCTTCAGGAGTTGGTGATGGACAGGGAAGCCTAGCGTGCTGCAGTCTATGGGGTTGCAAAGAGTCGGACACGATTGAGCAACTGACCTGAGTAATGAGTGATGTTGAACATCTTTTCATGTGTTTATTCGACATCTGTGTGTCTTCTGTGGAGTATTTTTAGTTTTTGAAGGAACCTCCATACTGTTCTCCATAGTGCCTGTACCAGTTTACATTCCCCCCAGCACTGTAGGAGGCTTCTCTTTTCTCCACACCCTCTCTAGCATTTATTATTTGTAGACTTTTTGGAGATGGTCTTTCTGACCAGTGTGAGGTGATACCTTGTTGTGCTTTTGATTTGGATTTCTCTAATAGAGATGCTGAGCATCTTTTCATGTGCCTCTTGGCTGTCTGTATGTCTGGAAGTTCTCTCAATTCCTGTTTTCAGTAAAGGTCCCTGTCTTCCCATCACCTGGGATCCTGGATCCAGGTCTATGGCTCAATCTCTTTAGAAATGAAACCTTTCATCTCCTACAGGGATGAGGAAAGGGCAGCTACCTGACTGCTAAAAGTAGATACCTAGGGACCTAGAGAAAAGAGCACACTCAACCCTCCTGCACTTCACTGATGCCTAAGGCCTGAAATTCCTGAGCTTTTCTTGGATTCCTTGGGCCTCACCCTCACCTCCACCTCGCTGATGCCTAAGGCCTGAAATTCCTGAGCTTTAGCTTTTCTTGGATTCTGTGGAGGAAAACAGCCCACTTTTCATCAGCAGGCCCTCTCCATGCACCAGGCTTCAGCGTTCTCCACCCTGCCACGTCAAGGACCATTCCTCCAAACTGCTTCACGTTCTCTCAAAATACATGATCTCTGTTGGGTGTTATCTCTTCTCTTGATTATATGTGTGTGTATATATGTGTGTATAGAGGTGTGTGTGTCTGGGTGGAAGAGATAGTTATGCCTTTTTATTTGACAAGGGAGGAGTGATAATAAATGCATGTGTAAATAAATGCATTGGCTTTGGTAGTAAGCAGTCAAGACAGTTCCCCTACCCTCACACACTGGGTGATATTATATTTCCTTTGAAATGCATGCTTTCAATGAATGCCATGAGTTGAATAATGATTTGTTTACTATTCAGTTCAGTTCAGTTACTCAGTCGTGTCCGACTCTTTGTGACCCCATGAATTGCAGCACGCCAGGCCTCCCTGTCCATCACCAACTCCCAGAGTTCACTCAAACTCACGTCCATCGAGTTGGTGATCGACATCAAGTCCTCCTGCCCCCAATCCCTCCCAGCATCAGAGTCTTTTCCAATGAGTCAACTCTTTGCATGAGGTGGCCAAAGTACTGGAGTTTCAGCTTCAGCATCATTCCTTCCAAAGAACACCCAGGGCTGATCTCCTTCAGAATGGACTGGTTGGATCTCCTTGCAGTCCAAGGGACTCTCAAGAGTCTTCTCCAACACCACAGTTCAAAAGCATCAATTCTTCGGTGCTCAGCTTTCTTCACAGTCCAACTCTCACATCCGTACGTGACCACAGGAAAAACCATAGCCTTGACTACTAGATGGACCTTTGTTGGCAAAGTAATGTCTCTGCTTTTCAATATGCTATCTAGGTTGGTCATAACTTTTCTTCCAAAATTAGATGGGTTTTAGTCCAAGTTAGGCATCCTGAAGGGTAAGCAGCCTGGTATGTGAAATAGCACAAAGCTGTTGATTCTGACAGCTTTTGCCTTTGTTCTCATTGCTTTTTATGGAAGAGAAGGTTTTTAGAGATCCTTATTCTGCCATTTTCATTGATGTCACCTCATCCATACCATTTTATAAATAAAAGTGATTCACAGCTTGGAACATCCTGTCTTTCACCAAAGTGAAAAGAATACTTTCATGGAAAAGGTTCCAAGATATAGAATTAGCCCAGGGCCGTGATTCATGTCTGTCCTAAACATGCATTCCCAGAGCAGACTTGTGGGTTTAGTTTAGATCCCCAAACTTGTAAACGGCAGAGAGCAAACTGCTTTGATCCCAGTGGTGGGAGATTGTGGCACTCGGTGTGAGAAAATGATGCTTGCTAGGAGAATATCATCCCAGACGTTCTGGAAATCAATGCCTTGATCCTTAGTATTACATTAATTTACATCTCTACCAGCAGTTAAAAGAGTGTCCATTTCAGGAAATCTGTATATATCTTGTTTAGCATTGTTAATTTGATAGTAAAAGAATGACATCTCATTATTTTAATTTAATCCATAGGATCAGAGGCTACACATGCTAATTATTTGTTAGCTAGTTTCTTGTGGCTTTTCTTGCACGCTTTCTGGTCACATTCTTCACCTAGTTATCTACTGGGTGGAGTCATAACATTTTTTTTTAAGGTTTTTTTGGTGTGGACCATTTTTGAAGTCTTTATTGAATTTGTTACAATATTGCTTCTGTTTTATGTCTCCTTTTTTGGCATGTGGGATCCATGACCCGGGATCGCACCCCTTGCACCGGAAGGCAGAATCTTTTTTAAAAAATTTCTTTCTTTCTTTTTGGCTGTGCTGGGTCTTCATTGCTGTAGGTGGGCTTTCTCTAGTTGCGGGGAAGGAGCTACTCTGTAGCTGTGGTATGTGAGCTTCTCATCGCTGTGGCTTCTCTTGTTGCAGTATGTAGGCTCTAGAGTGCGGCTCAGTAGTTGTGTGAAAGGGATTAGTGCCTTGTGGCACGTGGAATCTTCCTGGACCAGGGATCGAACCTGTGTCTCCTGAATTGGCAGGCAGATTCCTAATCACTGGACCACCAGGGAAGTTCCTAACGTTCTTTTTTTGTTGCTTTGTATATACTCTACAGTGAGGAAATAGTAATGCTTGCGTTTGCTGAAGTTTTTCAGGAATTTTGGCTTTTACTTTTGTGTTTTCATATTTACACAAGTTTAAAATGTAAAATGTTTATATCGTCAGATCAGAGTTTGTAATTACCTTCTGGAGTGTAAAGTTCCATGAAAGAAGGGGCTGTCTTATTCACTGATGCCCCCAGCCCCTAGTACAGTGCTTCAAAAATGTGCTGAATGAACGAATGAAATCTTTGTATCCTTTCCTTTTCCATTTCTCCCTTAAATATTTAAAAAAATTCCCTCCAGAAATATAATGTCACTTGTAATTCTCTTCAGTTTTGGGGGGCATTAAAAAAAAAAAAAACAAATGTATCACTCTTTTAAAATGTGTTATGTGTAAGATCACAGTGTCACTTGAGCGTTCTTGACTTAGGACAGGTTGCCTCACCATTGGTATACATGAAACCTACAGTCACCAGAAATCTGACCTGCAGATCAGGTGCAAGACAGCATGACGACATTCAGACATTCACTGAGTCACTTTAAACCCTTTAGAGAATAAGGCAAATTATAAAAGATGGATACTTACAAGTTTATCTCCTCCTTTCCTTCCGTTATCTGTGAAAACTAGCTCATTGAAATGTGTTAGTCATTTATACCTAGAATCCCCAGGGGCAGCCTATCAAAAGAATGAAGAAACATGTGAAAATGTGGCAGATCACTACTCCATTTTTTAGTTGTAAAAAGTACAGTTACTTTGAATTTTAAAATACTCTAGGATCTTATGTGCCTGAAAGTTCCTCCATGTGGACAAGCCATTATCACTTGTTAAAACACACAGCCTTTTTGTTTAGGTCAGGAATTCCGTAGATGAATTTACACGTTGTCCCTAAGGTGTCAGTGCCTCTCAGGAGAGGCGGTTGCCAAGGGATTTGTCTTGTTGGAAGATGGTTTCTAATCTTTAGATTACCAATATAAGGTTGTATACTTACTGGATACTTCAGTTATTGATGAAATAATAATAATAATTGATTATGGCTGGGGTGGATACATGCATGCTCAGTCATGTCTGACTCTTTGCCACCTGGATCAGTAGAATTGTTTTGTGTGTAGGAAGGACCGAGGGGAGTGTTTGTGTGAACGTTTTGCAATAGACACCAGAAGATATGTTCTACCAAAAGTAAAAAGGGGCCTTTTGTACTCACGGAAAAAATTGTATTTGGAAACTTGTACCAGTCACCATTTCCTTTTAGCACCGTGATAATAATGACCAAGTCCTGCAGATCCTGAGATCCAATGCAAACACACAGTTCCCTCATAGCAAGTTTTTTTTTTTTTTTTTTTTTTTGCTGCATGGCAGGCACGTGAGATCTTTATTTCCCCAACCAGTGATTGAATCTGCACCCCTTGCATTGGAAGCATGAAGTCTGAACCATTGGCCTACCAGGGAAGTCCCCAGGATTTTTTCCAAGAGTAGAAAACAAACTGCAACAAATCATAGTCATTCTTATCCAAGCAAAGCAGACAAAGTAAAACTTGCCATTTGCAGTTTCTCCTCCTCTCATCCTTCCCTTTAATTCTTGACCTGCAGAAAAATTGCGTGAGTTTTGTTTCCTCCTGAATGCATTTCACAATTTGGGCATTTAGGATAGCAGATATCCTACACAACTTCTTTGGACATATAGGAAATACTGATGACTTTAAGGTGAGGAGGAGTAAGGAAGATTTTGTTTTTCTGTTTTCCCCAGTATCTATGAACCATAGCGTCAGTGCTTTTCTAGTCTCTCGCTGGTGGAAGTATACAGAATACAACCCCTTGCAAAGCCACCAAAGTATTGAGCCACCAAAACTGTTTATATCTTTCAGCCAATTAATTTCATTGTTTGAAAACTCTCCTAAAGTAATAATTTATTTATAATAATATTCATCTATGCAAAGAATATCATCAAGGGATTGTTTATAATAGCAAGATGATGAGATAGCCACAATTTCATATCTAGGAGAAGGAAATAATTTTAAAAGAATATTACCATATCTACACAGAGGAATATTTTACAGCCATTAAAATAATTACTGTTAAAATTATGAAATAGCACCAGAAATGTTTATGAACTAACTTAGCAATCCCCAGCCTTCTTGGCACCAGGGACTGGTTTCATGGAAGGCGATTTTTCCAAGGAACAGGCGGGGAGCAGGGGAGATCCCTGATCTAATGCATAGTGAAAAAATGCAGGTTGCAGTTTGGTATATCTATCATGATGAAAGTCATGTAAGAAAAATTATGTTATTAAAAACATGAAATGCAGCAAAATGCTTTTAGTGGCTATGCTGAGATGTTGTGAGGTGGGTGTAAGATGTTGTAAGGGTGGGTGTTTGCTTCCTTTCTCTCTTTTGCATTGCTATTATAATCTTTCAAAATACAATTTTTAAAAGTCAGAAGAATAGTTTGAAGAAAGGAGCCATGGAAATGGTCAACATAATATATTTTGTTACTTTAATAAAGATAATGCCATTACTACTACTTAATCAGGACTCAGTCATTCATATGATTTGGGACTTCCAACAGTGATTTGCTGAGCAGATTCTTTTCAATTATTTCTCACAGTTGCATATAAAATGAAACATGAGAGGGATATGCATCTTTCCTGGCAGTAGAAATAAAATCTTACAATGTCAAATGAAAAAAAATGGGTTTCTTTTATTTGATGTCAGAAGTATTTCAAGATGTTTCTGTATTTTTTAAAACCTGACAAGCCTATAAAGAATAGGAAAAGATCAGATAAACAGGAAAGAGTTTGTCCAAAGACAAATGAGCATTATGTGATTTATCTGTTTTAGTCACATTTGACAGAAGTTTGAAAAGGGGAGAGCAGGTTCATGGCATACTCTCTGCATTAAAACTAACATTATGGGGACTTCCCTGGTGGTCCATTGGTTAGCACTTCGCCTTCCAATACAGGGGGTGGGGGTTCGATCCCTTGTTGGGGAGCTAAAGTCCCACATGCTTCACAGCCAAAAACCTAGAACATAAAACAGAAACAATACTGTAACAGACTCAATAAAGACTTTAAAAATGGTCCACATCAAGAAATATTAAAGAAAAAATACTAGCATTATGAAAGAATGCTGAACCATTTCGGTTATTTCTGCAATTAAGGAATTAGTTCGATTAAAAACTCAGCTTAAAATCCCGTGAGGAGCAGAAAAATAATTAGTAAACATGGTCACATTGAAAAAAAGCCAAATAGATGTCTGTTTGAATGGAATCTGAAAGTTAAGATGATTAAAACAGTTCCCATTGTCAGTCTTCTCAAAGAGTTCACTTGTAGGTAACATTTTTGGAAAAATCAGTTCAGTTCAGTTCAGTCGCTCAGTCGTATCCGACTCTTTGTGACCTCATGGACCGCAGCATGCCAGGCCACCCTGTCCATCACCAACTCCCAGAGTTTACTCAAACTCATGTCCATTGAGTTGGTGATGCCATCCAGCCATCTCATCCTCTGTCTTCCCCTCTTCTCCTGGCTTCAATCTTTCCCAGCATCAGGGTCTTTTCAAATGAATCAGCTCTTAACATCAGGTGGCCAGTGAACACTCAGGATTGATCTCCTTTAGGATGGAGATCTCCTTTAGGTTGGATCTCCTTGCAGTCCAAGGGACTCTCAAGAGTCTTCTCCAATACCACAGTTCAAAAGCATCGATTCTTTAGCGCTCAGATTTCTTTATGGTCCAACTCTCACATCCATACACAGCTACTGGAAAAACCATAACTTTGACTACACAGACCTTTGTTGGCAGAGTAATGTCTCTGCTTTTTAATATGCTGTCTAGATTGGTCATAACTTTCCTTCTAAGGAGCAAGCGTCTTTTAATTTCATGGCTGCAGTCACCATCTGCAGTGATTTTGGAGCCCCCCAAAATAAAGTCAGCCACTGTTTCTACTGTTTCCGCATTTACTTGCCATGAAGTGATGGGACCAGATGCCATGATCGTAGTTTTCTGAATGTTGAGTTTTAATCCAACTTTTTCATTCTCCTCTTTGACTTTCATCAAGAGGTTCTTTAGTTCTTCACTTTCTGCCATAAGCATGGTGTCATCTGCATATCTGAGATTACTGATACTTCTCCTGGCAATCTTGATCCCAGCTTGTGCTTCATCCAGCCCAGTGTTTCTCATGATCTGCTCTGCATATAAGTTAAATAAAGTGAAAATGAAGTCTCTCAGTTGTGTCTGACTCTTTGCGACTCCATGGACTGTAGCTCACCAGGCTCCTCCATCCATGGAATTTTCTAGGCAAGAGTACTGGAGTGGGTTGACATTTCCTTCTCCAGGGGATCAGCAGGGTGACAATATACAGCCTTGACGTACTCCTTTTCCTATTTGGAACCAGTCTGTGTTCCATGTCCAGTTCTAACTGTTGCTTTCTGACCTGCATACAGAAAAATATAACTTTTCAAATATAACTACAGATGTACTAGGGTTTTTTAAGAAGTATGGAGTTCAGAGATACCATCAACTCTTCAAACTTACTTTTATTTGTTTATTTGACTGTGCTGGGTCTTAGTTGCAGTCCATGAGATCAGGGTTTGAACCTGGGCCCCCTACAATGGGAGTACAGAGTCCTAGCCAGTGGACCACCAGGGAAGCCCCAGTACTGTCAATTTTTAATTTCACAAATGTAGATAACTTTTGGCCCCTGCCGAGTTTAGTTCTACCCTATCCACCAGCATACTTGTCTCCTTTCTCCTCTGAACCTTTAGACATATTCTTACAGAATTCTAGAGTTTCCTGAGTGTACACCCTGCCACATGCCTCCTCCTGAATTCCCACAGAGGCACGCCCAGCTCCTCTCTGTGCCCTCCTCCACCCAGGGCTCTCCCCTCCTTGCTGGGGCACCTCTTTTCTCCTGGGCAGTGTGGTCCAGTTATCACACCATCCACCCCACCAAATTTGGGTGAGATCCTTTTTACCACCATGTCTAGTAATTTCAGTTTGTGTTGTGTATTTCTTATGTTTTGCATGTGTATATATATATAGACATTGGGGGCTATACATTTTACTTTATCTCTGACTTTTTCTCTTTTCAAGTATGATTCATTGAAAATTGTTTGTGTCTAGGATCAATAGAGACAGACTATGTGCTCTTTCTAGGTTCCCTTTAGCTTTATGATTTTAAAAGGAAAATAGCTTAAAACTCTTGAGAGTCCCTTGGACTGCAAGGAGATCCAACCAGTCCATTCTAAAGGAGATCAGCCCTGGGATTTCTTTGGAAGGAATGATGCTAAAGCTGAAACTCCAGTACTTTGGCCACCTCATGTGAAGAGCTGACTCATTGGAAAAGACTGTGATGCTGGGAGGATTGGGGGCAGGAGGAGAAAGGGACGACAGAGGATGAGATGGCTTGATGGTATCACCGACACAATGGACGTGAGTTTGAGTGAACTCTGGGAGTTTGGTGATGGACAGGGAGGCCTGGCGTGCTGCGATTCATGGTGTCGCAAAGTCGGACATGACTGAGCGACTGGACTGAAGTACTGACACCTCCCAGCACCAAGAGGCATTGGATTAGGGTCCATTGTAATGACCATATCTTAACGTAGTGTATCTGGTTGTTGTTGTTCAGTCACTAAATTGTGTCCGACTCTGCACCCCGTGGACTACAGCACACCAGGCTTCCCTGTCCTTCACTGCCTCCCCGAGTTTGTTCAAACTCATGTCCATTGTGTCGGTGATGTGTCCCACCACTTCATCCTCTGTCGCTCCCTTCTCCTGCCTTCACTCTGTCCCAGCATCAGGGTCTTTTCCAGTGAGTGGGCTCTTTGAATCAGGTGGCCCAAGTATTGGAGCTTCAGCTTTAGCATCAGTCCCTCCCAGTGAATATTCAGGATTGATTTCCTTTAGGATTGACTGGTTTGATCTCCTTGCTGCCCAAGGGACTCTCAAGAGTCTTCAGCACCCCAGTTCAAAAGCATCAATTCTTCTGCACTCACCTTATTTATGGTCCAACTCTCACATCTGTACACGACTACTGGAAAAACTGTAGCTTTGACTATATGGGCCTTTGTCAGCAGAGTGATGTCTCTGCTTTTTAATAAGCTGAATAGGTTTGTCATCGCTTTCCTTCTAAGGAGCAAGCATCTTGTAATTTTGTGGCTACAGTCAGGAGTGACCCCATTTCCAGACGAGGTCACACTGTGAGATACTGTGGACTCCAAATCCGCAGGTCTTAAGAATTTTGAGGGAATGTCATTCAGCATAATGAAACACACCTAAAACTCAGAGGATTTATAGATTTTTGGAGAACTTAATTCAGTATACATCTTGGGATAACTTCATCTACCCTCACACAGTCTTTCAGAGGTACCTGGCACCTTTCAGTTCCTGAGCAGTGTTGTATACATAAGCCAGTCCCATCCTCTCAGCCCTGGAGGGTTGGAGGTAGTGGTGGGAAGGCTTTAGCAGATGCCTACAATGGTACTGAGCATTGTGGTGCATGGAATGGGAACCAAATAAGAAGTTCAAGATCGAGGCCATAGCATGTCTTCATACCATATGTCTTCTCCCTGTCCTCTTTGTTTTGAACCCACCTCACCCCCCCACCCCCCCTCTACCACCCCCACCCCCACCCCGCTGTTCAACTGAGTCCATTTCTCTTCACATTCAGAGCCATCCTGGACCAAGCCCTCTTCTCTCCTTTCAGCTCTTCCCACTCTGCCCACCATCCTCAGATGGGGCAGAAACAGGAACTCTGTTGAAGCTGCTTCCCACCCATTGCAGTACCCTGGCCTGATCATTACTTCTCACTTAGAACAGGATTCCTGTGGCTTCTGGAATTAGAACTTGGGCCTACATCAACTTTCTTAATATTCCCCACTTAAGAGGTCCCATGTGACACATGGGGGGCAAATAGCATTCAGTAATTTCTTTCTGTCCCGAGTCTTAGGCCCTTTGATTCAGATGACCACGCACATGCAGGAAGGCCGCTGGATGGTACGGGCACATATCAGGGCTTCACGAGGCCTGACACCTGGACTCTTAAGCAGCTCATGACTTAGAAGCTTAGAAATGAAAGCCACTTGAGGCTTCTGGGGAAAGGGTAGTGTTCACAGCGTTTCTTAGCCATCCCACAGATTGGATGTCAAAGACATGGAGTCAGTGGTGACACCCTCAGCAGCATCTTTTGCCCCAGCTGCCACTCCAGCTTGAGAACTTGCATTATTATGGCCGAACCAAGGGGACTCTGTGCAAACCATTCCTGTCCAGACTCCCCTGACTTTCTATCCTGTGTGCTTATGGTGGCTCAGACTTCTCTAGTGAAGAAGCCTTGCCCTGACAGCAGTCTCTGTCCCACAGATGCATCAGGTTGAAGACATTGCTGTTTCATCTCTTTGCCATGAGTTGTAAAATGATGAGACACATCCCTTGATTATCAGACTTATGCTTGGCTGATAATAACAGACTTCATTCGTGGTGGATAATTGAGAATGGCACCCCTAATTGTGCTGCTGTGCCACAGAAGGAAAACAGGGTTTTGAAAGCCTTGCTCTTAAATCCTGCAGAGGGGCCACATTTGGGTGCTTATTCAGCCAAATCCATTGGGCTAACCTGCGGCTCAGTCTCATGTGTTACAGGATCTTACTGGATACATTTCTGTTCTAATCTTTATGCTCATTTTATCTTTTCTCCCTACCCCCTTTTTCACTTACTCAATTCCCATATTCATTTATCTATGCATCAAGTATAACTTTTTTTCTTATTTCGAGAACACTCAAGTCCATCATAGAAAAATTAGAAGCAGCCAATAAGAAAAAAAAAAAAGAAAATTCTTTTTACTCAACATGTCACCACCTGGAGAAAACTGCTGTCGGTGAATATTCCATTCCCAGTTTTTTAATGCACATTTTTAAAAGCTTGTATTGTTCACTTAATGATATTTGGGAGTAGACTTTATGTCCATAGAAATTCATCAGCTTGTATGACTGGATGGAAGAATCACAATTTATTTAACCAGGCACACGTCATTGGTCATTTCTTTCATTTCTGATTTTTCAACTCTTAGAAACAGTGTTGTAGGGAATGTCTTTGTAACCAAATATTTGTACACATCCTCAATTGTTTTCTTAGGAAAAATTCCTAAAAATGGAATCACTGGGTCAAAATAACAAATGTATATTGTCTTTGACTTTGTATTGTGAAAACTTTAAATATATATACCATATAGACAGAACTCGGAGAAGGCAATGGCACCCCACTCCAGTACTCTTGCCTGGAAAATCCCATGGACGGAGGAGCCTGGTAGGCTGCAGTCCATGGGGTCGCTGAGAGTCAGACATGACTCAGCGACTTCACTTTCACTTTTCACTTTCATGCATTGGAGAAGGAAATGGCAACCCACTCCAGTGTTCTTGCCTTGAGAATCCCAGGGACGGGGAGCCTGGTAGGCTGCCGTCCATGGGGTCACACAGAGTCGGACACGACTAAAGTGACGCAACAGCAGCAGCATAGACAGAACTCGCATGTACTCACCCATTCAAAAATGACCAGCTCTTGGCCAGTCTACACCCCCACCTACTTCCTCTAGTTCCTGCGTTATTCAGAGACAGATCTAAAACATCATGCCAGAAAGATTTTTTTTTTCTGTCGAATAGCACTGGTATTTGAAAATGGGAGAGGAAATGAATTGCTAGAAAGGAAGAAAAGGTTAACAGTTTGTCTACATTATCTACTGTGGTGTTTGGGCTGTATTCATTTTCCTGCCATATCTGGGCTCAGAACTCATTGTTTGTCTTCTGGATTCCTGAAACAATCAGGAGTAACCAGACTCCTTTTTTCTTTCTCCCCCTTTGGATAGGTATATGTGTTTTTAAGCTGTTTCAAGCTTGCCAAATTATGCTTCAGAAAGGCTAATCAAATGAACAGTTCTGCCAGAGTCATGTAGGAGTATCCACACTGTGGATAAAGTTTTAGTTCCTTGGGAATCAACTGGAGGTTAGGATTTGGGGCTTTCACTGTGGTGGCGCAGGTTCAATCCCTAATCTGGGGACCAAGATCCTGCAAGCCAAGCTGTGCGTGCCCTGGGCTCCACCCACCCCCATACCCCTTCCCCCGCAAAAGGTTTTGGCTTCCCCGTCCCTTCTTCCTTTTTTCCTTCCTTTATCTCTTTCTTTCTTTCCTGACCCCAACAAAAGTATATCTCATTGTTCTTTTAATTAGAACTTCAGTTCAGTTCAGTTGCTCAGTCGTGTCCGACTCTGCAACCCCATGAACTGCAGCACGCCAGGCCTCCTTGTCCATCACCAACTCCCGGAGTCCACCCAAACCCATGTCCATCGAGTCAATGATGCCATCAACCATCTCATCCTCTGTCGTCCCCTTCTCCTCCTGCCCTCAGTCTTTCCCAGTATCAGGGTCTTTTCCAGTGAGTTTGTTATTAATGACCTTAGAGCTCCGCCCGCCTCACTCGCAGTTTCCTCACTGCATTTCCTCTCTGTAAGTTGCCTTTTGCTAACTTTTCTATTGAGCTGTTTGTCTTTTTAAAATTGTGTTCATCTACTTATGTTAATCGCATGGCATTCTATGTAGGGCAGTGAATTGCTATGAATACTTTTTTGGGGGACTAAGAGAACATATGCTGCATTTGTGTGAAGGAATAAGTGTGTTTTATAAAACTAACAGCCCAGAGCAGTAAGTCACCATCAGCAGTGGGACAAGAATGGAGTGAGACCTGCTGGTGTGGGCACGGGGCCTGGGAGAGGCGAGGGTATCCAGGCAGGGAGAGGGGAGACTTCCACATGTCTTTTCCCCTGCAGTCTTCACAGTCATCCACAAGGCAGGTAAAGCAGGAAAAGCAGGTATTATTCCCATTTCACAGTGCCTGGTGCCAGGGCACACCTTAACACGATCTTCCATGTCCCAGTCCGGGGATTTTTCTACCATATCACACTGATTCATATGTTTATTCGTAAAAGACAAGTAGAACATCAAAATATATCAGCTATCATTATTTATGAAACAAAAACTTTTTTTTTCTACAGCGTGAAGGCCCAGGACCGGGTCATTATGACTTGAAAATACCTTCAGCAGGTTCTGTAACTTCTTGTTTTCAATCCAGAGTACCTCGATTCTTGCCTGCCTGTTCAGTAAGTGTCCTAAAAG
This sequence comes from Bos javanicus, assembly GCF_032452875.1. Taxonomy (NCBI): domain Eukaryota; kingdom Metazoa; phylum Chordata; class Mammalia; order Artiodactyla; family Bovidae; genus Bos; species Bos javanicus. Next base: position 29,433,605 of record NC_083878.1, on the reverse strand, counting down.
GCAGATATGGTTGTAGGTGTTGTGGCTGCTGTGGGGGGTGGGGTGGGGGGTGGAGTGGGCATTGGGAATGGGATGGGAGCCGTAGAGTTGTATACAATTCTAGTGTGCACGTGTGTGTGCCAAGTTGCTTTAGTTGTGTCCTACTCATTGTGACCCTATGGACTGTAGTCCACCAGGCTCGTCTGTCCATGGGATTCTCCAGGCATGAATACTAGAATGGGTTGCCATGCCCTCCTCCGGGGGATCTTCCCAAACCAGGGATCGAACCTGCATCTCTTATGTCTCCTGCGTTGTCAGGCAGGTTCTTTACCACTGGGAAGCCCCACAGTTCTAGTGTATATACATTAAGATTGCTTGATAAGGCAGCAGAGTATCGAGCTCACTAAATAAGCCCTCAGCCAGCTTCAGGCTTAAAGTGACTCCAGGCCCAAAGACCATGGCTGAATTATGAGTCCAGGTGAGAACAGCCAGCACAGGGATTAGCCATCAACGTTATGTCCTGGCTGCTTTGTGGGGAAACCCCTCTAACAAATAGAGGCCAGCGGTGGGCCCGTACAGAACTGCCGTGCTGTGCGTGTGCCTTCTGGGAACGGAAAGTCACAGCAGAAACATTGTCTTTGAACCAAAGCAGACTCTTGAGTCCTGACCCATCATCCTGCCCCCGAGGACTGAGGACAGACAGGGAAGAGGCTTGAGTCCATGGAGATATGCAAGGAGGTAGATTCTGGGAGGGGGTGAGAGCCTCGGAGGCCTAGAGGAGACCAAGAAAGATGGCAGAAGCACAACATGGAGCTTATGAATGTGGCTTGGGTTGTTTGTTTCATTATTTAAAGTTTTCATTCCTGTGGCCTTGTTGTTCCTCAGTCTGAAAGTCCCCCAGACTCACTGGTTTGTAGCCGGATTTGAGATGGTTAATTCGGTCTTTCTCCAGAGGAAGATTGGGGAGGCCCTACCGGAAAGACTAAAGACAGACAGACAGACAGACAGCTGGAGGCTAGTGGTTCTGTTCAGCAGATCCTCATACCCTAGTGGCATGATCATGATCCAAACAGATTGTCAGTCAAGCTCACAGGGCTGAGCTTCTTCAGGAAGTTGGAGTCATGCTAACCAAAATCCCAAGAGACTGATGGAGAAGCCGGAAGGTGGTGGTATTCCTTTACAAGTGTCTAGCGAGGGGGCTGGTGTCTAGAGCCGGTGCTCCATGGGGCGTCTCCCCTTGTAGGAAACTAGGAAGGAAGCCAAAAAACAGCGGAGTTTGCTTGGTAGCAGTGACATCAGGGTTGGGGGACAGAGCTGGATGTTCACAAGGTCTGAGGACTACGGCCGGCAGCTTCCCGAAGGATGGCCTTTTGGGGTGCAGGCCCCCGAACCTCCTGTTCAGGCACTGGCCTTCCTGGACTCCACACACAGGCAGCTTCCTCATTAAGAGCACTAACAAGGGCTTCAGCTTCCTTTGACGTCTGGCCAGGACTTGATTAGATTCCCAAGCTGCTCCTTTGCATTTGGCCAGGGAAACATCCTGTCATTTAAAGCAGCTTCTGCAGGCAGCTGACCTCGTGCACCCTGGGCTGACCGCTCTGGTAATCTTGTTTGTACTCTCTCTGCTTCCTGCAGAGATAGCAAACTGCAGGGAAGGATGGCAGTGACAAGCTGGTGATAATAGGGACTCATAATAGTGGTGGTGACTGGTGTGTGGAGTGGTACTTGCTGCCAGCCTGGCAGGTGCTGTCTGTCCCTGGGGGCCCCCCGTGAACCTCAAAACCTTATTTGATGGGTGAGGAGTAGGAAGCATGTGTCATATCGAGCCATTCATGGTTGGATACATGGCCTTGAATCCATAGGACTTGAATCCAGGCCTGTCTGACATTAAGACCCTTTCCTTAACCATACATAGAGGTACCGTTGTCTCTCTAAGATAAAATTTTGGGGTATTCAAGAATATTGCGTGCACCTCAGTATAGACAACACTGACCTAAGAAATCAACGAGAATGACATTCATTGGCATCTTACCATGACATAAGAGGAGCTTTGTTTAAATAGTTGGTTGAATAATTTTTCAAGAGTCATGCATGGGTGTGAGAGTTGGACTGTAAAGAGAGCTGAGTGCTGAAGAGTTGATGCTTTTGAACAGTCGTGTTGGAGAAGACTCTTGTGAGTCCCTTGGACAGCAAGGAGATCAAACCAGTCAATCCTAAAGGAAATCAGTCTTGATTCATTGGAAGGACTGATGCTGAAGCTGAAATTCCAATACTTTGGCCACCTGATACGAAGAACTGACTCCTTGGAAAAGACCCCGATGCTGGGAAAGATTGAAGGCAGGAGGAGAAGGGGACGACAGAGAATGAGATGGTTGATGGCATCACCGACTCGATGGACATGAGTTTGAGTAAACTCTGGGAGTTGGTGATGGAGAGGGAAGCCTGGCGTGCTGCAGTCCATGGGGTCGCAAAGAATCAGACATGACTGAACTGAACTGAATTTTTCAAGCATTTCATCAAAGTGAAAACAGGGCTTTTCAAAATGAGAACTCATCCATCCCTTGCGCCTGAGGGCCATGGGCCTTGGTAGTACTGCATCTCACTGTTTGTACTGGGGAAGATGATGGAAACGCAGGAGTTTGGGCTTCTGAGGTCGACTGTTCAGGCTCAGAATCCATCCTCTCCAACCCATGACCGCTAGAGTGAAGTCACTGGGGGCACTGGCATTCACAGGGACGGGGTGCCCCAAAGAAAGTGTGTCCTGAGGTGTGGGGGAAGAGTGAGCCCGCCTCCCCTGGGCTGTCGCTTGCTTGTCTGCCCTTCTCTCAGCATCTCTGCAGCCTTGGGGAGAGCCGGGGACCGGAGCAGGCCTCCTGGGACAGGAGCCGAGGACAGGCTCCAGTTCTCAGGTGCACAGGCCTCAGCCCGGACCAGCGCAGCCCTCGTCTCCCTCTGTGGGGGTTTGCCAGCCATGCCCGAGTCCACAGCCGAGCTCAGGAGGCTCTAGGTTCTGGTGTCACTATATCATCACTTGTTCTCTGCTGTGTTTTCAGAAAACCCCCGGCCCGGGAGCATATACAGCTTCAGCACAATTCCCCAAGCAGCCCCGCACCATAGCCAAAATGGGCCGAGAACACAGCCTTTTCTTCAATAACACAATTGGCTTTTAAAATAAATAAACCCCACCTTGGCCCTAAGCAGCTCTTGAGTTTTTAGTAAGTTCTGTTTTGTCTCCTCTTTAGGAGAGTTTGACCACAGACCATATTCGATTGCCTGGTCTGACCGACCAGCCCACTTATCTGGAATAGTTCCAGCAAAATGTCCAGTTCCCTCTCAGAAGTCTCCTGGTTTGAACAGTAAATTATATGCTCTCTCTGTGTATTGTCAGAGGGTGTGTCCCTGGACTGCTCTCACAGCACCCGGACGGGCCCTGAGGTGTCAGCTGGGCTCTGCCGCCTTGGGCTCTCTAGCTGAGTCTCCACTGCACTGAGGTGGTCATTCCTCCTGGACTCCTGGAGGCTTCAACAAGGGCCATCCTGAACTTGACGGGAACCCAATAGTTTTTTCTCTATCTCACCTCCCTGAAAAGAACAATATTGCTTCAGCCTGATGAGCATTTGTGGTTTCAAGTTAACAAAAATATTTTGACGATATGCTCCGGGCCAGGCGCTGTGCTGGGGGTGGGGAGTGGAGGTTAAGACAAAGATGAACGAAGCATGTGACTGAATTTAGGGTGGGTTAAAGGGGAGACAAGGCCAGAAAGGTAGTTTGGAATAGTTTCCGGCTCAAGGAAGGCTTTGAGAACCATGCCGAGAACCATGCCAAGGACCTCTTCCTGGTTACCTTGTGCGTGCGGCTCAGGGGTGGCTGTCATGTGGACGGCAGTCCCACCGGGAAGACACACCCTAGGCTCAGGAAACTGCGAGATTACTGCGCCCAGTGCATGGAGGAGCGATCCTGACATCGAGGGCCCCAGGCGCTCAGCAGAGACAGGGCAGCACTGCCCCAGTGGGGAAGGGTGGCTGCATGCGGCCGGCAGCTTGGCTGGCACCCCTGGGACCAGGAGACTGAGACAGGCAGAGAGGAGAGGGAAGAAAGTGGAGGGCAAGGAACCCTTTTGAGTGAAACGCAGGAAGAGACATTTGCTGGAGGGGAACAGAGGGAGACAGGCCCAGCTAGAGTGGAGGGTGCAGGCGGAGCAGGAAGGGGTTGGGCGAGGCGCAGATCACAGGCCCAGCAGTCAGCACTGCTCACGGACTCCAGCCAGGGCATGGGCTCGGGAAATGACGTCAGGAGAAAGGAAGGATGGGGAGACTACAGAGTCATTCATCAGTAATAGGAAGGAATCTTTTTAACTAAAAGAAAGAAAATCTAATATAAATCCTTATATTTTATTATATTGAGAAAAACCCAGTTCTCTAGTCTTATAAATACCATTGTAAAGTAGGCATTGGGGACAAGGAAGGGGAGGCCTGCATCTCCCATCTGGGTTTATCCACGTTTTGTTTTTATGGAAGAGACTCCCTGCATTGCGTTCCTTCAGAGCAGAAAATGGCCCCTTGGAGGATGAGGCGGCTGCCTCGGGTGGCTGCTCTTGCCCCACTTTGATCAGCAGATGGCCACAGGGCAGCTTTATTCTCCAAGTGGGTCAGAGGCCCCTGCAGGATCAGAAGGTAATGCTGGCGGTTCTGACGGAGGGCGTTTTCTCCAGGAGCAGTGGGCCAGGTTGTGCCTGGCGCTCAGGGCAGTGGGGGCAGGGCTCTAGAAGGAGCGAGGTGAGCGGTGATCACATCTGTTTTGGGGCTTGTGGGTGGAAGGTCAGGGCAACCCTCACGCTGGCAGGGGCAGGAGGGAGACTGTGCTGCACGTCTGTGGGGGTATCTCCCGACAGCAGAGCGACCCAGGGGCGTGAGGGGGAGCGGTTCCTCCCCCCCTCCCTCAGCCTCCCGCTGTTTCTCCCTCAGGCTGGCTGTGTTGGGTCTAACACTGCTTTCTGTTCATGTCACGCCCTAAAGAATGTCACCAGCCCCTCCTGATTCCACTGCGGGGTTCCCAGGAGAGAGAATCTAGTTGGCCAGCTTGGGTCAGGGGTCCACCCTGGTCCCTCCAGATCTGGCCAGGAGGGCCTCGGCCCCTGGGGCAGACAGACACAGCTGCAGGGGCCCAGCTGCATCTTGTGTGTAGGTGGGGTGGAGGGCAGCTCTCCCATGTTCTAGAAGAGAATGAAGACCCTTTCAGCATAAGAAGCAGGGGATGGCTCTTGCCTGGTCTGCAAGAAGGGGGTTTGGGAGGCCTGCCAGGACGTCGACTGGAGGTGGAACGGCGAGAGAACATTCTGCAGGGCCACCCGGACACCCTGGAGTCTTGAGTCTGCACTAACGTCGTCCTCGGCTCCGTGGCTTCCGTCGTCTGTCTGGAGCCGGGGGGACCTCAGTACTGTCCTCCCTAGCAGCCTTGCCCCTGTCTGTAACACAGCCCTCTGCCTCCTCTGTGACTCAGGTGATATGACAGAAGCTGTGCCCTAGGTGCTAGCAGCAGGGCTGGCTGCGCCCGGCAGTGAGGAGAGCAGTGTTTGCTTCCGCTCTTTGACATCTTCCGGCATTTTAAATAGTACTTCATACAAGTAGTGGGAGGCGTTCCCAAATAGCCCGGAGGGATTCTGGGTGGCTTTTTCCTGCCACGAGCCTAAAACCGGGACAGCGTTTGAAGAGCAGGGCCTCCTCCTGTCTTTTCCAACGTGGAGAGACTGGACAGACTGGACTGGCTGACTTTGAGCTTGAGCTCCGAGAGGGGATATTAACACCTAGCAGCTACAGCCACTGTGCGCATCCGGGGACAGGTCCAGACTGAGTTAGAAAAGCCCAGAGATGGAAGGGAATGTGGTGTTTATCCCACATCCCCGAGGGGCCTTCTCTCCAGGGTCCCTCTGGCCTCCTGCGTGGACCACTGTGATGCTTGCTTCTCGAGGTCCCTGCCCTGGCTTCCCTGAGCATCCCTTGGTCCTCTCCCCTCCCACTCACTTGCCCCAGTTGCCCTTGGAATTTGGCTTCAACCAAAGGGAATGGCTCATCTTCGCTGCAAATATCATCTGCTGTTGCCCTGTGAAATTCCCTCCGCATTGAGTCAGAGCATGTCAGAAGTCACCACACTGATGGGGACAGCTTGTCTCCTCCCTTCTCTTCTCCTCTTTCCCTCCTCCTCATCCACACTGTGAACGCCCCCTCACTGCTTTCTAGGCCCATAGAGGACACCTTCCAGACCCAGAGACCAAGGGCCACAGGTTGCTCAGGCAACCGGCCCTGCCTCCAGCACCACCTCTCACTTGCCCGGTGCCACCCGCCTCAAAACAGCACGAGCTGCCTGGACTCCAGTCCTCAAGCCTAGAATCACTTTGGAAGCCCTGTTATCTTGAAAACACATTCCACAAGTTCCAAATCAGTTGTTTTAAGCTGCATTTTAGAATCCCCTGGGGAGACTTTAAAACTCTCACAGCCTGGCAATTGCCCGCCATCATCAAACTCATTGGTAAGATTCAGACCCAGTAGTTTTTGTTCCCCCTTCCCATCCCCACACCCAGGTGATTGCAATGATTGGCCAAGATTGAGAATATCTGCTGGGACAGTGTGAAAACACCAATCACCAGTAACTAGGTGGGGCCACAGGTAGTCCTCCAACCCATAAAAGTTTAAGACAGGGCCGCCGTTGCCCTGAGAAGTCACACTTTCCGGCTCAGAAGAAGAGATTGGCCCGTGTTGGTGTCTGGCTGAGTCCTGAGGGAAGAGGGCGGGGCTGGACCGGACTGAGTGAAGCAGGTTGCTGGTGCATTCTAGTGGAGGCCGTTCTGCATAGAGAGGTGAGCAGGGCCTGAACCCAGCCACTCTTGCCAGCCTGATTCTAGGCTGGGCACCTTACAGATCTTTGGTTTTGGCCCAAGGGCAGGGCTGCAGGCATGCAGAATCCGCTGGGCGCAAACGGAGGGGTTTGAGTTCTGGATTGATGACCACAGGGGCTGGGTGGGCTTGTGGGGGCCACTGCCAGAGACCCAGATCCTGGCCTGGCTCGTCTGCCATCTCCCTGGTGAAGACGCGACTGTGGATGGTAGGATGAGCCAAAGCTGACAGAGGCCTGGATGTTGAGGGTGGCAAGTAAGCGATGGGTCAGGGACAGATGGAGGAGGAGCCAGAGGAAGGGGAGGCCCGTGGGGTGGACACATGAAGGCTGTCTCTTAGTAGGTCTTTGCGTTGCCTTAATGACGACACCCTTGGCCGTATCAGAGCCCAGAACAGGATGTCACCCTTCTGAGGAGAGAGAGGGGCTCAGAGAGGCCCATCCAGCAGTGGAGGGAGGTGGCAATGTGGCTGCTTTGGGTCAGAGTGTAGCTTAATCCCTGAGAACTGTAGGTAGCAAACAGGGCTCAGACCCAGTGGCAGTACATCTCTGGTCACCAGAGTGGGCTTGGCGGGAGGCAAGGAGGCAGGGACCTGTGCCCCCCACTTAACTGAGCAGCCTGGGAAGGGGCCGGGATGCTCGGAAACATGCCTGGCACAGTCACAGCTAATCAGGCTTCTGATCACCAGCCCCTCCTGGGCTGGGCATGGGAGCTGGACTGCAGAGTACCCCCATGCCCAGGGAGCTCACTAACGAAATTATGTGTGTTAGTTTCCAGTGGCTGCTGTTACAATTGCCACAGACGTTGGTGCTTAAATCAACACAGATTTATTCTCTTACTGTTCAGGAGGTCAGGGGTCCCCAAATCAGTCTCACTGGGCTAAAGTCAAGGTGGTGGTGTTCAGTCACTCAGTCGTCTCCCTACTGTTTGCGACCCCATGGACTGCAACATGCCAGGCTTCCCTGTCCATCACCATCTCCTGGAGCTTGCTCAAGCTCATATCCATTGAGTCGGTGATGCCATCTAAGCATCTCATCCTCTGTCATCCCCTTCTCCTGCCTTTAGTCTTTCCTAGCATCAGGGTCTTTTCTAATGAGTCGGCTCTTCGCATCAGGTGGCCAAAGTATTGGAGCTTCAGCATCAGTCCTTCCAACAACTATTTAGGATTGATTTCTTCAGGATTGACTGGTTTGATTTCTTTGCAGTCCAAGGGACTCCCAAGAGTCTTCAACACCATAGTTCAAAAGCATCAATTCTTCAGTGCTCAGCTTTCTTTATGGTCCAGCTCTCACATCCATACATGACTACTGGAAAAACCATAGCCTTGACTAGACGGACCTTTGTTGGCAAAGTAATGTCTCTGCTTTTTAATACACTGTCTAGGTTTGTCATAACTTGTCTATTCAGGTTTGTGCCCATCTTTTAATTTTGTGGCTGCAGTCACCATCTGCAGTGGTTTTTGGAGCCCAAGAAAATAAAGTCTGTCACTGTTTCCATTGTTTCCCCATGTATTTGCCATCAAGTGATGGGACCGGATGCCATGATCTTCGTTTTTTGAACGTTGAGGTGTAGGCCAGGTTTTTCACTCCCCTTTGCCCTTCATCAAGAGGCTCTTTAGTTCCTCTTCGCTTTCTGCCATAAGAGTGGTGTCATCTGCGTATCCTGAGGCCTGAGGCCAGTGTTGGATTGTGGGCTCTGGGGTCATAAGAGTTGGGATCTACTGAGGAATGGGTGAATGTCCCAGTGCCTACTATAGTGTTAGCACACAGATGCTTACTGAATACTGTACTTTATTGAGGTATAGTTGATACAATATGATGTTTCTGGTGTACAGCATAATGATTTACCATTTTTAAAGGTTATGCTCCATTTATAATTATCATGAAATATTGGCCATAATTCCTGTCATATTATATATCCTTACAGCTTATTTATTTTATACATCATTGTTTGTGCCTCTTAACCCTCTACCCCTTCCCTCTCCTCACTGGTAACCACTAGTTTCCTCTCCATATCTTAAGCCTGTTTCTTTTTTGCTATAGTCACGAGTTTGTGTTAGTTTTTGGACTCCACATATAAGTGATATCATACAGTATTTGTCTTTCTCTGTCTGACATATTTCACCGAGCAGAATACCTTCCAGGCCCATCCGTGTTGTTGTAAATGCCAAATTTTCACTCTTCTATGGCTGAATAGTATTCTATTGTGTATACGTACCACATCTTTTGTTTATAGACATTTAGGTTGCTTCCATATCTTAGCAATTAAAAAAAAATTTATTTATTTATTTGGTTGCAGCATGTGGGATCTAGTTCCCTGACCAGGGCCTGAACCAGGGCCCTCTGCAGTGGGAGCTCAGAATCTTAGTCACTAGACCACCAGGGAAGTCCCGTATCTTAGCAATTGTAAATAATGCTATTTACAATTGGCTGTTGGAGTGCATGTATCTTTTTGAATTCGTGTTTTTGTTTTTTTCAGTTTGGATATATATGCAGAGGAGAATTGCTGGATCATGTGGTGGTTCTATTTTGAGCTTTTTGAGAGGTCTCCATGCTGTTTCCACAGTGGCTGCACCGATTCACATTGCTACATTGCCACCAACAGTGTAGGAGGGCTCTCTTTTGTCCATGTCCTTGCCAGCATTTGTTATTTGTGTTCTTCTTGATAGCAGTCATTCTAAGAGGTGTGAGGTGGTATCTCATTGTGGTTTTAATGTGCATTTCTCTGATTAACGATATTCAGAATCTTTTCATGTGCATACTGGCCATCTGTGTATCTTCTTTGGAGAAATGTCTATTCAGGTTTGTGCCCATTTTTTAATCAGGTTTTTTTTTATGTTGAGTTATATGAGCTGTTTTTATATTTTGTATATTAACCCCTTATTGGTCATGTCATTTGCAAATATTTTCTCTCATTCAGTAGGTTATCTTTTCATTTTGTCAATGGTTTCCTTTGCTGTACGAAAGCTTTTACTTAAGGTCCTATTTTTAATTTTAACTTTGTTAACACCAAAAGCATTTTGTATTGGGGTGTAGTTGATTAACGATGTTGTGGTAGCTTCAGGTGAATGCTTTTATTTCTTTTGTCTTAGGGGACAGACTCAAAATCTGTTGGTACAATTTATGTCAGAAAATGTTCTGCCTACATCTTCTTCTGGGAGTTTTATGGTTTCTGGTATTACATTTAGGTCTCTAATTCACTTTGAATTTATTTTTGTAAATAATATGGGGAAAATGTTCTGATTTCATTATTTTACATGTAGCTGTCTAGTTTTCCCAGCACCACTTACTGAAGAGATGGTCTTTTCCTCATTGTATATTCTTCTTTGTCATAGATTAATTGCCCATAAGTTTGTGGGTTTATTTCTGGGCTATTTTTAAAAATATTAATTTTTATTTATTTATTTGGTGGTGCCAGATCTTAGTTGCATGGCATGTGAACTCTTAGCTGTGGCACGTGTAATCTAATTCCCTGACTGGGGATTGGACCCCAGCCCTCTGTATTGGGAGTTTTAGCCACTGGAGAACCAGGGAAGTCCCTGGGCTCTCTTTTTGTTCCACTGGTCTGTGAGTCTGATTTTTGTGCTAGCATACTATCTTGATTATTGAAACTTTATAGCATAGTCTGAAGTCAGGGAGTATGATACCTCCAGTTTTATCCTTCTTTTCTCAAGATTGTTTGGCTTTCCTGTTTCATAACGTCTTTTATATTATGGAAGTTCCTTTTATTTTGAACTGCAAAGAATTGTCTGGGGAAGGACTGTTAGCCTAAATAACCTCAGCCATTTTTGGTGTTTGGTCCTGACAAAAGTCATCTGAAATGAATTAAGTTTTTTGAAAGAGAAGATAAAAAAATGTATTACTGATTTTAGAAATCATTCCTGGAAGGTTGACCTTAAGACTGCAGATGTTAGATGTTATAAACAAGCTCTGTAAGATCACTTAGAGAGCAGTCATGTTGGAAGTTCCCTGGCAGTCCAGCGGTGAACGGACTTGGCACTTTCAATGCCATGGGCCCAGGTTCAATCCCTGGTTGGGGAACTAAGATCCCACAAGCTGTGAGACCTGGCCAAGAATTTTTAAACAGTAAAAAAAAGTCACCTTAAAAGTTATGGGGAATGGGGTTGGGTGGGTGGACAATGCTCCTAATATTTTACTTATATTAGAAGTAAATAATGGCTTCTAATATGTGGCTCCAGGGGTCACATTATTCCAAAAATTTAAATATGCTCTATCTTATATGGAAATGAAGCTTCTGGAAAGTTGTGTTTAATGATGCATGTATCGATAGTGTAGATGAAGATCCTAATGGTGAAGATATATGAGTATTTTTTTGGCTGTGCTGGGTCTTCATCATGGCGCATGAGCTTTTCATTGCTGCGCATGGACTTTCTCTAGTTGCAGCGAATGGGGTCTGCTTTCTCGTGGTGGCGTGTGGGCTGCTTCTTGTGATGGCATCTCTCATTGTGGAGCATGGGCTCTAGGCGTGTAGGCTCAGTAGTCGTGTTTGCAAGGGCTCAACAGTTGCAACATGTGGGCTTAGTTGGGGATCCTAATTCCCCAACCAGCCATTGAACCCCAGTCACCTGCATTGGCAGGTGGATTCTTAACCACTGGCCACCAGGGAAGTCCCTCTAAAATAATTTATAAAATGAGATTAAGCATACATACAGTTTTATTAAGAGAATATAGTAAATTAAGAACTGTAGGCCCTTGAACAGCCATGATATACAAGTTGGGACCTGGGGACAGGGAGCTGGGGAATACACCTATGCTGTGACCTGTACACAGCGAAGGGATCCATCTCAGGCATCAGAGCTGACACCTGAGGCAGCTGGTCTTTGCCGTGGTGTCCCCACGCCTGCTCTGGTCCCCGTTTCAGCATACATGTGCTCCTCCTCTGGTTGGCAGGTGTCCCAGGAAGAATGCAGTAGACGAGGTTCTCGCATGCAGACTGCCTGCATGTCGACCACTGCCCTGGAGTATGGGGGTCTTTGGGCAAGTCACCTCACCTTCTTGCACTGACTTCCTGCAAGATGGGCTTTTGCCACACCCACCTGTGCCCCTTTGCCTCTGGTCAGAGCTCCTCCCCCTAAAGGTGGGTACCTTGGCATGTGCCCCCCAAAGGCTGGTCTCCAGGTGTACACTGAGAGGAGAGTGTGCCTCTCTGGGAATGGGCAGAGTCACCAGGAAGAGATGCACCCAAGGTCCCTTAAGTCGTGAGGGGTCATTGCAAGGACCAGGGGGAAAGGATTCAGATGGGAATCTTGACCTCAGGCTGCAGGAGTGGGAAAGGTTGTCTGGGACAGAATCGATGAAACTCTTGGGCTTCCATCATTTTCTGCCCCCTTGAAAATGGGCATCCATTTCTGTTTGGAGCTCTCTGTCTTTACAGATTCACCTGCTCTGCATTTTTTAATCTTCCTGACTCTTCCGACCAGCTCGTGTGTGTGTGTGTGTGTGTGTGTGTGTGTGTGCTAAGTCACTTCAGTTGTTTCCAACTCTTTGTGACCCATGGATTTTAGCCTACTAGGATCCTCCAGGTCAGAATACTGGAGTGGGTTGCCATGCCCTCCTCCAGGGGGTCTTCCTACCCAGGGATTGAATCCATGTCTCTTACGGCTCCTGCATCGGCAGGCAGGTTCTTTACCACTAGTGCCGCCTGTGAAGCCTCCAACCAGCTCCTCTCCTTTCTTTCTGACCTGCAGTTTCTACTGCTTTTCAACCTCTGCTCCAGCCACGAACTGCCTTTTCTTTTTTAATTTTTTTTTTGCATCATTAAAAAAAATGCAATTTATTATTATTTTGCCACACCATGCAGCATGTGGGAATCTTAATTCCTTAACCAGGGATCAAACCCATGCCCCTGTAATGGAAGCACAGAATCTTAAGCACTGGACTGCCAGGGAAGTCCCCAAACTGCTTCTTTCTCCGACTATATTGACACCTCAGAGGCCAGACCCTCTGCAGCCTTCAGCTCTGTCAATGTCGTGAAGGGCAAAGAGAGGGAGAGGAGCTGTTGCAGATGAAAGGAAACCGGAGATGTGACAGCTAAGTGGAGTATGGGATCTTGGGTTGGGGGAAGACAGGGCTGCAAAGAAGAGTGGTGGCATATGAATGGGAGAGGAGAGAAAATACTGCGTCAGGGCAAATTCCTTCATTTGTTAACTGTGCTGTGGTTACGTAAGACGAGACCCTTTGTTCTTAACAAACCACTGAATTATTAAGGGGTAAAGGGGCATGATTTATGCAACCTATTCTCAAACGGTTCGGGTTGGGGTGGGGGGAGAAACGTTTTTAAAAGAGGCCCACAATGGCTGACTTCTTGCCAAATTCCAAAGAGACAGTTAAAAGGGGAAGACAGTGAGTGTGAGGGAGGAGGGGGAGTCACGGCAGGCTGGGGGCCTCTCCGCTCGGGGGCCCCTGCCACCTCCTGGGTGGTGGGCCGGTGCACAGAGGAGGAACTTTGGTTCTGGAAACCACCCGTGGCCCAATCAGCTGGTGCGCAGGCTGGGGGGGGGGGGGTGTCACATGACCTGGTGCACAGCCCCTGTGGTGACCTTTTCTTGTTTCTGGTTTGCCTGGCGTCTTGAGAACCCTCTTGCTTTTGCGGTGACTTTCCAACTTCTTGAGTGATCTCTGTTTCAGAAACCTCCTCTCTGGCTGCAGAGAGGGCGAGGGCAGCAGGCAGCATGGGCTGTTCTCCCCTGGAAGTGTGGGTCTTGGGCTGTGGGCTGCAGCTGCTGGTGCAGTGGGGTGGGTGGGGGGTGGGGTTCTGGACCCGTGTATCTGCCCCTGTGACACTTGAGCAGAGGATTCCTGGTGATACATGTTTCCATGGATCCCAAAGGGGTCATTCTGCTGCCTCGGTGACAGGCGCTACCTGCCTCTCTCCCATCCGATGAGCTGGGGCGGGCTCTATGGGCAGGGACCTTACTCTCAGCTTGGCTGTGTTCCAAGCAGTGAGCGGAGGCACCATAACTGTATCACCTTTCACGGGGACAAAACTCACTTCCCTAGGTTGTTGACTACCAGAGGAGCAATGTCAGAGAGAGTTCACAGATAAGCAAAGTGCCTTATACTAATTAGTATATTGCAGGGAGAATGTTAGGATTGTCATCAAGAGCCAGGACAGGAGCCTCACAGTGTACCATAAAGTGGCAGTGATAGGGAGGGGCAAGGGTGGGGGCCAATTCTGTTGTCTGTCTCCTCCAGCAGGACCTCCATCTCACCCAGGGCCCAGGAGGGCTTGAGGAAGTGATGGGCTGATGCAGGGTCTCAGAAGGGGCCCGTTACTGCTCACCCAGAGTTCCAGCTGCTCAAGCAGCTGGATTTTGTGTCCTGAGGCCCATGTCCTCTGGTCACAGCTGATTGTCATTAGAGACCCATGGAAAAATGAGTGGGACCAATGGGATCCTCACACCCAAGAATCTAAGCTAAGCTGTGCAGAGGGGCTGCAGCCAGGGTATGTGGATTGAATGCAGTCCTTTGGGAGCATCTCTGAGTGAGCAAAGGCAGCCACCAGGGAGAGGAGGCGGGAGCAGGCAGGGGCAGGGAAAGTCATCATATGGTATCCAGTGGTTATCACGGCACTGTTCTAGGCTCTTTCTGTTTTTCTTAATCATCAGGACAGTCCACAAAACAGACACTATTCCAGGATTATTCTTTACAGATGGGGAGACAGGCAAAGAGAGGGTTGGTAACTTCTCAAGGGCATGGGGCCAGCCAGGGGTACACTGGGCCTTCGAGCTCACTCTGGGTACTGACTCCATCACCAAAAACAGATACGTAGCTGCTTTGGCCCCAGATCTGTGCCCTGCAGTCCCTGCTTTAGGGCTCCAGGGCCCCCTTGCCTCTTTTCCTAGGGCTACTTTCAGTGGGTCTCTGCTTTTTTTTGCAACTGAAAGCTTGATAAAAACTCGAAGGAGTTTCTGGCATGGGATACTTTCCCAGTAGGACCTCCCTAACTTCCAGAACCCAAGTCGGCACCATGTGGGTTGGTCTGACACATTGCTGATGCTTGAGGCTCTCTGACTCCACAGTTGTCATCGAAAGCTGGCAGCATGGGCTGGGGGAGATTTGTTTAGCTGGATGCTTCCCAAGCAAGGCCAAGAAATATTTGCACAGTGACAACATCTGAGAGCTCCAGTAGGGCAGGGGGTGTGTCTACAACAACGAGTACTGTGGTAGCAGAAAGAAGTCTGGGTGGTGGTGGCTGAAATTCCATTCATACTTGTGCTTGCAGATAAACACTGTTAACACTACACGGCTGTGGGCTGGAGGTTCATGTGGGTGACGGTGAGACCTTGAGTCTTGTCCCAGAACTCCAGCCCTTGTTCTGGTGCCATGGGTTGGACACAAGGCTGGCTCCTCCCTCTCCAGGGATGGCTCAAGTGTGAATGAGGGGTCTGTGGACCTGTAACTGGAGGTCAGGGAATGCCTGGCTTTCCACCACTGCCTGACTTTCCAACATCTGACCAACAAAGCCTTCCTCAGGGCCAGGAAAGCCTCCCCTCCCCACCCCTCTCCAGATTCCTACCATTCTTTTCCTGGTAGGACTAGCTTTTCTAGACCTTTCTGCCAGGCAGGCAAGTAACACCATCTATAGCCTAGATGAAAAGGGAAAATGTTAGTTGCTTCAGTTCAGTTCAGTTGCTCAGACTCTTTGCGACCCCATGAATCGCAGCATGCCAGGCCTCCCTGTCCATCACCAACTCCCAGAGTTCACCCAGACTCAGGTCGATCGAGTCAGTGATGCCATCCAGCCATCTCATCCTCTGTTGTCCCCTTCTCCTCCTGCCCCCAATCCCTCCCAGCATCAGAGTCTTTTCCAATGAGTCAACTCTTCGAATGAGGTGGCCAAAGTACTGGAGTTTCAGCTTTAGCATCATTCCTTCCAAAGAAATTCCAGGGCTGATCTCCTTCAGAATGGACTGGTTGGATCTCCTTGCAGTCCAAGGGACTCTCAAGAGTCTTCTCCAACACCACAGTTCAAAAGCATCAATTCTTTAGCACTCAGCCTTTTTCACAGTCCAACTCTCACATTCATACATGACCACTGGAAAAACCATAGCCTTGACTAGACGGACCTTTGTTGGCAAAGTAATGTCTCTGCTTTGGAATATGCTATCTAGGTTGGTCATAACTTTCCTTCCAAGGAGTAAGCGTCTTTTAATTTCATGGCTGCAGTCACTATCTGCAGTGATTTTGGAGCCCCCCAAAATAAAGTCTGCCACTGTTTGCACTATTTCCCCATCTATTTCCCATGAAGTGATGGGACCGGATGCCATGATCTTCATTTTCTGAATGTTGAGCTTTAAGCCAACTTTTTCACTCTCCTCTTTCACTTTCATCAAGAGGCTTTTTAGTTCCTCTTCACTTTCTGCCATAAGGGTGGTGTCATCTGCATATCTGAGGTTATTGATATTTCTCCCGGCAATCTTGATTCCAGCTTGTGCTTCTTCCAGCCCAGCCTTTCTCATGATGTACTCTGCATATAAGTTAAATAAGCAGGGTGACAATATACAGCCTTGACGTACTCCTTTTCCTATTTGGAACCAGTCTGTTGTTCCATGTCCAGTTCTAACTTGCTTCCTGACCTGAATACAGATTTCTCAAGAGGCAGGCCAGGTGGTCTGGTATTCCCATCTCTCACAATTTTCCACAGTTTGTTGTGATCCACATAGTCAAAGGCTTTGGCAGAAAATAGATGTTTTTCTGGAACTCTCTTGCTTTTTCTATGATCCAGCGGATGTTGGCAATTTGATCTCTGGTTCCTCTGCCTTTTCTAAAACCAGCTTGCACATTAGGAAGTGCACAGTTCACGTATTGCTGAACCCTGGCTTGGGGAATTTTGAGCATTACTTTACTAGCATGTGAGATGAGTGCAATTGTGTGGTAGTTTGAGCATTCTTTGGCATTGCCTTTCTTTGGGATTGGAATGAAAACTGACCTTTTCCAGTCCTTAGTTTCCAGTCCTAAGTTAGTTGCTTAGTCATGTCCGACTCTTTGTGAGGCCATGGACTGTAGCCCACTAGGCTCCTCTGTCCATAGAATTCTCTGGGCAAGAATAGTGGAGTAGACAGCCATTCCCTTCTCCAGGGGATCTTCCCGACCCAGGGATTGAACCTGGGTTGCCCACGTTGCCGGCGGATTCTTCACGGTCTGAGCCACCAGGGAAGCCCCCTCTGTGGCCTGTAGCAGGCTTTTAGTTCTCACCCAGGGGGCCTGAGCTGGGGGTGAGGCTGTGAGACAAGCAATTTGATACTAATTGTTAAATCACTAAAGACTAAAGGTGTTTCCTAAAAAGTACCAGAGGGAAATCGAAGCTGAGCACCCAGCAGCTCCTGGAACGGCCCTTCCTCACCAGAATAGCAAAGCCGTGACCCAATCACAGGGCTGAGGGTTGGAGTGGAGGAGGCCAGGGTGCTGAGTGGGCAGCTTTGTCTAGGCCAGCCCCGAGAGCCAGGGGGAAGCCTTAGGGTGGATGGGTGCAGCCTTGGGTGTCTTACCAGATACTCCCGTGGGGCGCACTAAGAAAGCAGGGCTCCTGTGTAAACTGTTGTCATCCTTTGATGCACATTTTATAACAGGCGTAATGTATCACATGCAGTGTAACATCTATTAGAGAACCTGTCTGGACCTCTCGGAGCAGGTGGCTGATCTGGGTGTGGCTTGGACCCTAACCACACACCCCTGCCTCCCCTGGGCGCTCCCCCAGGTGCTAAAGATGCTCCTGGCCGTGCCCTCAGGGCAGTCTCTCCTGTTCAGGTGGCACATCCAGCCCTGGCTTCTCCCAGCCCACATGAGGGGCAGGTGGCAGGCCAGAACAAGGCCCACTCCAGCCAGCCCTGCCAGGACCCTGCTGCCTTCTCCCACCCTCCGCAGTCCTTAGTACCTCCCCGAGGCCCCCATCACAACCTCCTCAGTGGGCCCCTCCCTTTCCCCCCCTCCCCACCTGTGCAGCTCCACCCTGGCCTCCTCTCCAGGGCTCGCTCAAGGCCAGGGATAACTGGTAGATAAATGAACACGAACACACTGCTTCACACAAACCAGCCTTCCCTTCATGGGTCTCTTTATTCAAGACCTTTGAGCTGTCAGCAGCTTGCCCGGCCGTCTGAGGCCTCCCATCAGGAACGATGCTTCAAGTCAAAACGCAGGTGTTGCTTTGCCTTTTGCATTACCACGGACTCACTACCCACCTCTCTGGGCATCCCGATGTGAACCAGTAGCATCTGCTTTTTCTTGTTGAATTTTTTCCCATCAGAATTTCAGAATAAAAATAGATCTCTATCTCATATATATATATATATATATATTTATACACATACGTACACACACAGAGCTCCTTCACCCAGGTGGGAGAAGGACCTGGTGTCGTTACAGTGTCCCCTGGCCTGGCACGGGAAGGCAAGGAGGTACAGGCTGGCCCTGGTGGCACCTGGGGGGTGTGCAATGCTGAGCCCGGGCCGGGAGGCTGGGGAGGGGGTGTCCTCCAACAGCCCCTCCCCTCCGAGGAACAGACCTGGCCCAACATTTCCACACACCTACAGGTGAGGAACGTACCAGATGGAGCTTTAAAAACTAAACTCAAGGTGCAGATAAGGAATTCCCTGATGGGCCTGTGGAGGCTGACTTCCTGGGGAGAATTCCAAGAGCACTGTGCAGCAGGGAAGACCCTCCCCCAGCCCCACCCCTAGGACCCCTGTAGACAAGGGTGTCATGTACACAGAGGCCAGCCCGACTAGAGAGGAGGGGCTGGCTCCTCCTGGGGTCTCTAGTCTCCTTCCTTTTTGGCCCCAGGCAGGGGAAACCAAATGGCCAGGGCAGAGTTTGAGTCAGCCAAGAATGGGCTGTGGTTAGTGAAAGGTACTAAGGCCAGTCTCCACATCATAACCCCCAGAGGCATCTATGTTGCACCCATTGCCCAGAAAGGTAAGGCGTGCAGGAATGAGGTGCTGATGCAAGGATTCAGGAAGGGCTGAGTCCAGCAGCCACATGTGTACCTTTGGGGCTACAGCCCAGGGCCTAAGGAGGCAGCCAAGGCATGCTTCCAGAGAGATGGGGTGGGCAGAAATGGAAGGTTAGTTAGGGCCGGAACCCAGTTCCCCTGGCCAGACACCAGAGGCCTTAAAGGCACTTGGCAACAGCGGGGGGCGAGCATAAGGGGGCCCAACAGCCTCATCAGACAAAGGGCCAGGCCAGGCACCGCCCGCTAACTTAAACCTGGGAAAGGCCCCAGAGGCCTCTCCTCTTCCCACTTGGCAGCAAAGCCTATAGCCAGGACCACTCTGGAGGTGACCTGAGAGGGGTGTGAGACCAGGGCCAGGGAGCGCCCTCAGGCACAGGGGCCTGGAGGGCGGGGATGTACAGCTGGGAGGCTCCCCAACTAGCTAAGGGAACCGGTCCAGTCACCATGCCTCTCAGTCACTTAGGTTCAAGCAGACGGTCTCCCAAGGCGATGAGGAAGGAACCCAGAACTCTCTCGGCCCAGCCAAAGGGCAACTTGTGGGGCTCATCTTTGGTGTTTGGGAGCAGAGAGCTGAGGTTTGAGACTAGAGCTTGTGCAAAGCTGGGAAACCCAGGGTTAGGGATGTTGAAGGCAGGTACAGTACAGGGGCTTCCAGACAGGTGCAGGGGGTATGCAAGCCTCAGACCCCGACTGTTCAGCTAAACGATACACAGGTACCCTGGGGAGCGGCCCCCTGTTGATGCGGCCTGCCAGCTACTTCCTTGCTCACAGACACCACGATGTCCAAGTCCCAACGAACAAGGGATTTGTTTCTGATGCAAATCTGGTCCACCCTGCTCCAGAGGAGCAGCTCTCAGTCCTCACTGGCCCTGGAGGGAGAGGAGGCGAGGAGAACCAGGGTTGCAGCCGGCAGATGTGTTCCCTAGAGGTGTATTTCCCTGAGGCCCTGGACCTCCCCTGACCATGCTCCCTACTCCTCGCCTTTGCCTGCCTGCCGCCCACCAGGCCGCTCCCTCCATCCCCGTGGCTGTGGGCAGTGTCAGAGCTCTCTGGGGATGATGGAGAAGGGCAGCACCGGGCTGCTGGCTTCCAGCTCGAGGGCGGTGAGAAAGCAGTCGACAGCGGCCTCGCTCTGGCCCTGGGCTTCCAGCACCTCGCCCAGGCCTTGCCACGCCTCGTGGTACGTGCTCTGCCTCTCCACGGCGTCCCGTAGCACCTTCTGGGCCAGGCTCTTATGGCCCAGCCGACTCAGCATGAGACCCTGGGGAGCAAGCACAGGGTGCGGTGAATGAGGCTGTGCTGGCGGAGGGGCAAGCATCCTGGCTGTCAGGGTAAGGACAACAAGCTATAGGGAACCCTGCATTTCAGGCTTGGGTACTATCAAGGGCCCCTGACCTATGCAAACCCTCCCTGTGTCAGTCCCAGCCCAGCCTCCCAGGTCACCCCCTGGGGCAGCTCTGTCCCCTCCTGGTCCCAGGGGATGCCCTTTAAGGTCAGCAGGCCTGGCTTTGAGTCTCCCCTTTACAGCTGAGGGCTCCTGAGCAGGTCACCCTTATCAGTAAATGGGAAAGACCAGTGTGCCCACTTCTGGGGTTGCTGTGAGGTTGACACCACATGTAGGCAAATCACTTGAACATCGTTGGCATGTGTGAGCACTCAGTCCATGGGTCTGTTACCCTGAGACCCCAGGCTACACCGTGGCGCTGCCTTCTCCCCGGGGACACGTGAGACCAAGGCTTGTGAGATCCTCAAGCCTGTGGTGGATGGACGGGTCCTGTGCCTGCATCAGGGGCCTGTCTTCCTGGGACCCAAGCCCATCCCTGCCTGGCCTGGCAGGTGAGGGCCGCAGACGGCTGGGGATCAGGGACAGATGCTGGGTGAAAGGAGGGCCTCTGAGAAGGGGTCAGGGCTGCCTAGGGAGCTTGGCCCTGCTGATTGGCTTCAAGCACAAGTGAAACTGGCACACTGTCCCCTCTACATCCACCCACACCGGGAAGGGTGTGGGAGGTGGGGAACAGGGTGGTGAGCAGGGGCCAGGGGCCCCTTTCAGCCTCGTCTCAGAAAGACTGCTCTGCACCATCCCACCAACCTGTGTCCCAGCCCTCAAAGGTGGCACAGGGGGAGCAGCACAGGGGCCAGCCTTTCGTTCAAAGTTGTGAGGTAAAGCCCGAACACTGACTTCCTGGACAGCCGGGGACCAAGAGCTGCCTTCTGTGTGCCTGGAACCCCCCTTCAGGTGCCCGCCCACTGACGGCCACGTACATTTTTAGCTGGAACATTTTCCTCCTCGCTGCACTCCCCAGAGTTAGGCCCTCTGTTGCTATGGAGACCCACTGGGGAAGATGCACATGCCTGATTTCATAAAGTCCTCCGAGGGCTTGGAATACAACCAATTAGGCAAGAGTGAAAGATGGTGCTCAGGAAGCCCTCAGAAAAGCCTGTCAGAGGCGATGGCTGGAGGTCAGGTATCCAGGGGGCCAGAAGGAAGGGGAGCACTTCAACCCAGGGCAATGCTGTCCCCAGGGGACCACAGGGATGGGGGAGGATGGGAGAACCAGGCACAGGATGGAGCCTTAGCAGAGCCCTTGGATTTGGACAGATGAGAGCAGTGCTGACTCAGGGCTGCCCAAGATCAGAGAGCAGTGCTCAGCGTGTCCAGCAGGGCTCCGGGCCAAGCTGCTCTGACTGCATGGCCTCGGGATCTGGACCCCGAGCTGTGCATGATGGAACAGGGCCCACAGGGAGGAGGGCAGGAAGGCAAGACGACAGGCTGCCAGACACCAAAATTAAGCACCAAAAATGGAAGGTTAGAGCCCTGGGAGTGCTGTGTACGGCCAAGCGACAGAGGACAGATGGGGAAGGCCAGTGGGCCGCCCAGGGCGGGGGTGGGGCCGCAGTGGCGTTTACACACACGTTTGCTATGTCCAGCTTCCATGTGAGATTCCTGTCTCAAAAGAGGGCTCTCTAGTGAAAAATGATTTTGAAAACCCCTGATCTCAACAAATGTGCAGGTGTCTGGGAAGGGCTGCGTGGGGTGTCGTGTGTTGGTTTTACTCGTGGTTCAGGAGGTTGGGGCCGGCTCCTCTGTGTAGGGGGGCACCCAGGGCTCAGAGCCAGAGGACCTGGCTGGGTCAGAATCGAGCCCTGCCACTGACGGGGGCTGTGACCACAGGCGAGTGGCCCATTTTCTCTGAGCTGCTGTTTCCTGGTCTGGAAACCAGCAGATAGAGCAGTCCTACCTCGCAGGCTATTGTGAGGATTCTGCAAGAATGAATTGTGAAATCGTGAGTGGGCTGCATGGTGGGCCAACAGCAAATGGAAGTGTCCCCAGGATGAACAGAGGGGCCTGGGCCGGGCGGTGGCATGGAAGGTGCAGAGAGGGGATTTCTCTGGAGGGCCAGGCTCCCCCTGGAGGAGACTGTGGGCTGGGGTGGGGTTGAATCACTTCCCCCTACCCTGGGGTGCTGACCTGAGAGCCTGAAAGGAGATACTGGCTCAGGCTGGGGTGGGGTTGAACCACCTCCCCCACCCTGGGGTGCTGACCTGAGAGCCTGAAAGGAGACACCGGGTCAGGCTGGGCCCCGAGGCCCAGGGCCTGTAACAAGATCTGCTGCCACCTGCCCGAGACACCAGCCCGTCGGGTTCATGTTTGGTAGCAACTCAGCGCTGTTTGCTGCCTGACAACTGGGCGGGCCCCACTCCACGAGGGTGCGCGGTCTCACCTGCTCTGCCCTGAGCCCGGGACTGTGCCCAGGGCCCGCCGTCAGTCACCCTCTCGGCACCCGCATCCCCAGGTCTCCAGGGAGGTGGTGGGAACACAGAACCGGTATTTCAATTCCATCCAGATACCCTTCTTGACTCTGCCCCATCCTGCGCTGAGAGGGGAAGATCAGACCCCTGCGTGACTCTCAGCCTGACGCCTGACCTGGCAAATGCCACAGCCGTGCCCACACAGGGATTAGAACAAAGTGCAAGTTGCTGAATGTGGTGGAGCATCGCGCCTGTAACGGAGCTCAGGGAGGGGCAGGGCTATGGGGCGGGGGTGGGGTGGGGGGTGGGGAGTCTCCAGAAATTCCTGAGATCATCCATTTCCTCTTCCCTCCCTCCCTGGATCTCAGGGAGGAGGGGGCCTCTGGCCACATCTCATCTACCTGCTGCTCCTCCAGGAAGTCTTCCCCAAGAATGGCGCCCTCTGCTCACACCACCACCTTGACACCATGCTCCTTACTGTGGGCTCTTGAATGCCACCCCTGACCCACCCCTCTTAGACTGAAAGAGACAGTGTTCCTGGCTCCTGCCCTGCTCTGTGATTTCCCACAGGACCGCAGCTCAAAAGAGTGTTGGCAGGAGGATGCAAAAGCAGGCGCACTGGAGGCCTTTATGTACTTAGTGACCTGCTTAGGGCCACACAGGCTGGGGTGTCTGGTCTCAGGAGTGCACGGTGACTCTGAGGGGCCCCTCGCTGTTAGGAATACAGGTTCCCTGCCGAAGTACAGGGCACAGGGCGGGGGCAGGAGCTGCAGCCTGGGGTGGGGATGAGGGGGAGGGAGGGTCCTGCCCGCCTTTGTCAGAACTGCCACTGCACGCTGTCACCCTGTTAACGCAGTGCCTGTCCCCCGAGTGGGGGCAGGCAGCGGGAAGGCCTGGCTGTGTGGGGGAGGTGGTCCTGGGAAGCAGCCCCGGGGCTAGGCCAGCTGCAGGCCAGGCCTAGGGCTCCCTCCCCACCCCTCCCCTCAAGTATTTATAGAAGTTATTTTGGGAATTTTCTTTCTGAGCTCAAGGCACATTCCTGGGATTCTGTCACAGCCTTTCCAGCTGGGAAGCCGGGCATCAGCTGGAGGCTGCTGGAGCCTCCTGGTCCCTGGAGCCCCCTGCTTGGGGACCCTGGGGCTGCAGGAAGGAGCCCCGGGCAGGGCCAGCTCTGAGGCAGCTCCAGGAAGACTCCTCCTGTCATCCCAGGGTTGAAGTGGGGGCGAGGGGGTGCTGGCACGCCCCTCAGGGAGGCCTGCGTTCCAGCCAAGCCCAGGCCCTCTCCTGCTCTCCAAATTCTTCCAGGTGTGTCAGCCGCAACCTGCCCAACCAGACTGGGAATGAGGAATCTGCCCTGGCTGAGAACCTAGCCCACGCATGGCCACGCCCCGCCTGGAGCTGGGCAGCTCCAGGGCCACAGGAGGCCCACCTACCTCCCTGTTGTGGGGAAGGGCACGACTCCTTCTAGACCCACCCGAGGCCTGGCTGATGAGCTCCCCATGGCTCTCAAAGGAAGAGACCCCTGCTGAGAGAGAGAGCCCCCAGACTCCCTCAGAGCCCAGCTGTGTGTGGCGGAGGGGGGGGTGGGGTGCTGTGCTCTTCACACCTGTCCCTCCCTCCCTCCTGGGGCTCCACAGTGAGGCTTTCCTGGTGCTGCCTGTCTGCAGAGGCCACAGCCAGGCTCAAGGACAAGCACCAGCTTGGTGAGAGGGCAAGTCGCGACCTGGGCAGGGGGGCCCTTGCCCGTCCCAGGTCCAAGGCAGGGGGCTGGACCTTTTGGGGTTGGTTTCAGCCTGGGCTGGCTGGGGGCTCTGCCCACTCCGGAGCACAGCCGGGCCTGCAGGGCCAGGTCAGGAGACTGCAGCGAGGCCTCCGGACTTTGGGTTCCAGACGAGAACACTGATGGACAGTGATGGCAGACGCTGCCCTCTGAGCAGAAGGTGGAGCTTGAGGGGCTAGTGACAGCCTGTTTTGGGGTATGTTGGCCTCTGTACAAAGGGAAGGGGCTGAGCCCTGCTGAACCCTCCAGATGTGTAAATCTTTCCCCTGACCACTGATTCTGGGGTTAAAGTAAGCCAACAATGCCTACCCATGGCTCTGTGCTGAGCCTGTGGCATGGACAGAAGGCTTCCTGTCCACTTCCTCATCAGGGTTGGCATGGGCTTCAGAAGTCCACACATGGACCTAAGGTTGCCTACAAAGTCCTGGGGTGCAGGCAAGAGGACATGCCTCCACCTTCATGAGCCTGGGGCGAGGGTTCAGGCTGTGTGCTGGCTGCGCCAGCATGGGCATGGGGGGCTGGGCAGGGGGCCCAGGCTGCAGGGACACACCCTGCACCCCCCATCCCCTCCTCCCTTCCCCTCCACTTCCCCATCAGGGACTGCAGACCTCAGGCAGCCTGGGGAGGGGCCAGGAAGAAAACTCACAAGAAAACTACTGCACCAGGGGGTCAAATAGCCAGCAAGACATTCCTACTGAATTTTCCTGTCAAACAGAAGTAATATTCCTGCCCGCTGGAGCTGGGGGGAGGCTCAGACTCCGCTGATGAGGGGCTGTGTGTGCAGCCACACACACGCACAAGACTTCTGGGTCCTCCCATTCCTCGGGCTGCCTGGATGCTCTCAGCCCCTGCCACAGCTTAGGAAGCCAGCCGGGAGGGAGAAGCCTAGAGCAGGCATGGGGCCTGGAACCAGAGGCCCTGCTGTGCTATGGTACTGTCTACTTCATCCATCAACCCAGCCTAACAAGACTGTGGGCCCAAGCGCAGGGCTTCTCCAGAGCCTGGCCTTCCCAGTTCTTCCTCTCCAGCAGCCTGAGGGCCCAGCCACCCCTTTAGCTACAGAGCCTCACCCGCAAGAGGGGGTCTCAAGTCCCCCTCGTCTCTCAACACAGACTCTAGCCCACTGGGCCAGCTGCCCTTGCTCTCAGCCGAGGTCAGCCTGGCCTCGCCTTGTGCATACTCGTCCCATCCACAGGGCAGCTGGGGCTGACATCCTGCACCTCTGTGCCTTGGCCAGAGTCACTCACTGTGCTCTGAGAGAACAGAGCAACTTGGCTACAATGAGTGTCGGAGACTTGACTCTGGGCATCCTCTCCCCTCTGCAAACCAAGAGCATCTGAACTTGGCCTGGGAACCACACTTCAAAATGAAAAAGGAAAAGGTAAAAGCTTTCATAACAGCATAGGAAACCATAAACAAAACAAAAAGATAACCTACAGACTGGGAGAAAATATTTGCAAATGATGTAACCAACAAGGGATCAATCTCCAAAGCACACAAACAGTTCATGCAGCTCAAAAGCAAAAAGAACAACCGCCATGGCAGTGATGTCAAACAGCCCAGTCAAAGGTGGGGCTCAGGCCACCTGGCCTGCCTTGTGAATGGCACCAAAAATATGCCCAATGTTGACTTGTCCTTTCATCATCTGAACACTAAGACTATCCCCTGGAGGTCACATTATTATCCCCATTTGATAGAAGAAAAACTGAGCTAGCAAGAAGATGTAATCTCCAAGTGCCCCCACAACCCAGGGGCTGGCAGGGCTGAGCCTCTGTGTGGTCCTACCCTCCAGGACTGGGGCTTCCCAGGTGCTCAGCGGTAAAAAATCTGCTTGCAAGGCAGAGATGGAGGAGACCCGGGTTCAGTCCCTGGGTTGGGAAGATCCCCTGGAGAAAGAAATGGCAAGCCACTCCCATATTGACCTGGAGAATCCCAAGAACAGAGGAGCCTGGCAGGCTACAGTCCACGGAATTGCAAAGAGTCAGACACAACAACTGAGCAACTAACACTTTAAGTTTGGCAAAAATGGCTTGGCTTTTCAAAAAGTGAGTTTGTAGTGAATCAGGATAGAATATGTGTACAGAGGGAGAGGGGACGACAGAGGACGAGTTGGTTGGATGGCATCACTGATTCAATGGACGTGAGTTTGAGGAAGCTCCGGGAAAATGGTGAAGGACAGGGAAGCCTAGCATCCTGCAGTCCGTGGGGTCACAAGGAGACTCGCAGGCACTCACCATCCAGGCTTGGGGACGGGACCCTGGGGGGCTGGGAGGAGCTCTGTGCAGGTGGAGTTTACCTCTCTGACCTCAGAGAGCAGAGCCTTCTGGTTGGATTTCTGGAGCACCTGCAAAAGGCCCAACCCAGAACCTCAGGTTTGGGTGGGGCAGAGCCCTGGTGCTTGCTAACTCAGGCCCTGCCTTGGGGAATCTCAGAGGGATGATGGCGGGGAGCTTCTGAGGACTTAAGTCGTGAAGTGGCACACCCCAGCCTAGAGAGAGGGAGGCAAGAAGCTCTCTGGGGTCATGGCCATGCTCTTGATCCCCAAGTCCACTTAAAGACAGCCACGTTGGGAGCCACAGGGAGAGAATGCATGTGTGCATGCATGCTCAGTCACGTCCAACTCTTTGACCCTGTGGATTGCAGGATCCTCTGTCCATGGGATTATCCTGAAAAGAACACTGGAGTGGGTTGCCATTTCCTTCTCCCGGGGATCTTCCCGACTCAGGGACTGAACTTGCGGCTCCGGCATGGCAGGCGGATTCTTTGCCACTGAGCCACCTGGGAAGGCAGGGGAATAATTCATCAGCCGCTCTCATAGAGGACAGTGGATGACGAAACACTGTCTCCCCCATCCCTGATATGTGGAATCCAAAAAGAAATGATACAAATGAACTTATAAAGCAGAAACAGAGTCAGAGCTAGAGAACTAACTTAGGATTTATGATTATGGGGCTTGGGGAGAGGACTGGGGGAAGGGATAGTTAGGGAGCTCTATTTGTAAACAAATATATCCACTATATTTATAATGGATAACCAACAAGGACCTCCTGTATAGCACATGGAGCTCTGCTCAATGTTCTGCGACAGCCTGGATGGAAGTGGGGTTTGGGGGAGAATGGATACGTGCGTACGTGTGGCTGAGTCCCTTCACTGTTCACCCGAAACTCACCACCTTGCTAATGGCTATATCCCAGTACAAAAGAAAAGATTAAAAAGAGAAAAAGAAACACTGTCTTCCCGGCTTTCCAGGGGCATCTGGAGAGAGAACAGGCCAGGTCGCGAGGCCAGGACTGCTTCAGAAATCACATCTCTGGGAATTACATCACAGGAGCCGAAGCTCATGCAGGGCTGTTTCCTCCTGTGGTTGGGGTGCCTGAAGAGGAAAGGGTTCTGGGGAGATGGGGCAGCAGGAGCTGGAGCTCTGTCCCAAGAAAGAAGCATTACCAAGAACAAGGGCCAATGAGGAGCAGGGCAGCCTGGCAGGAGAGGGGCCAGGAAATCCCACACCCCCAGAACCTGTCCCTGATAGAGAAGAGGGTGGGGCGCCACCCACAAATACAGGCGGCAGGGATACAGTCATGGCTGTCCGCTTCTGGCTGAAACTTTCAAGCTGCACTTGGAGTGAGACAGGCTCTGCACTGAAGCATCCATTCTCCCAGCTCAGCCAAGCGGAGGGTAGGCAGAGTGAGGCGGTGGGTGGCCGGGGCGAGTGACCCGCCTATCACTAAGGTCAGGTCACCTCAAAGGAGCCCCCTCTTGGGAGGTTCTCAGGGACTTGATGACTCCTCAGTCACTGCTGGGCCCCGCGCCTTCCCTCAGCATCCCTGCTTCCTAGGAAGTCCCCTCTCGGCCCTTACGTAAGTGCCAAGCTGACACAGACGGGGAGTGACTCCCATTATGCAGTACCATGGTGAAAAGGATCCCAAGATCCCATCTGTGCTCAGTGGGAAAAAGCACTGTGACCGATTAGTGATGCCTGTTTTGGGCAAGGGACTAGAGAGTGTGGTGGGTGTGCTGTGTTCTGCCTTCTCTGGTACTGCACTGCAGACTTTCAGAAGTGCTTTCTCACGTATCAGCTCATTTGATTATAACACCGCTGGTCTAGGAATGATGAAGCTCATTATTCATTTATAAAAGGAGACATTAGGATCGTGGAAGCCAAGTGTGTCTTTTCCTAAATCACTCAGGTGAATTAGGGCCCGAGCTAGGATTAGATCCCAGATGTTCTGAGTCTCAGGACAGGACAAGGACGACACTGAGATCAGGGAATGCTGGAGACCAATACACCAAAGCGTTCATGTGTCTTTAGGAAAAGAGTGCTTAGTAAATCTTCCCCAGGCTTGAAATTTGCTATTCTTTACGCATATGTGTGGGATGCTGGCAGGAACACAACGTGTGGAAAGGGGATAAGCTGCCTACGCTGCAGCCGATGCCCCTCTGGTTGCCTGTAACTTCACAGTGGGCAGTCCTTTCTCAGATTGCATCAAATCAGCAAGGCACCCCGGGAAGAGAAAAGGGGCCATTTCAGAAACATCTGTAGGGAGCCACTCTGGACAGCTACTTGGTTACCATGGAAACCCACCCTTGGAAACTGCCTCAATTTCAGGAAAATAGCTACAAACAATAATAAGCATAAATGAAAAATGGTACACTGCTGCTTCAAAATTGTTCTTGTTACTGGATTTGGCTGGGTTTTCCGGGAGGGCTGAGACAGTAGGCTCGTATCTGTGACCGTAGGGGCAGGCAGCTGTCTGCCTGGCTGCAGGCCGAATGACAGCGCCTGAATCCTCTGGCTCCTTAATCAAGTTTCTGGATGTGACCTTGGGGGAGGCATCTATCAGAGAAGCTAATGTCTGAAGTGCAGGGGGAAGGACAATGTGCTTTGCAAGAAACAAACATTTGCTGAGCAGACTGGAAGGCAATACAGCGCCAGGTGGAGGGAACCTGGACCAGGCTGAGATGTTGCTACATGGGCCTGAGCTAGGAATCAAGAGATCAGGCTGAGATGGGAATCCCTGCTTTCAAGGACTCTTGGGGTTAGCAAGGAACTTATAAAGATGAGCTGGTCCAGCTCCTCCTCCATGGGATATTTACATTCTCTGGGCAGCATCCTCACCAGATGATTCACGAGTCTGTCCTTGGACTATGCCAAGAGTTAAACCATTTTACTCAGGAAAAAAGCAGACCCCTTGTGGCAGTGATAACCCTTCAGCCATCTGGACCCATTCCCCTGGGGCTACCGTGTTGTCCATGGGGCAGACATCAGTGACACCTTCACGGCTGTGCTCCGCAGAGAGTTCTTAAAGCAGGGCCTCTAGGTGGAATCCAGACCCCGAATGTGCTGTAACTATGGGCTCCTAAATTATACTTCAGAAATCACTGTACCTGCAGGCCTGACCACTTTTAGGTCATTACATTTATCCTGATACCTGCTCTTTGAAAGCAGGTAAGGATGGCAAGGAAAGAGTCCTCCCTAGGTTCTACTCGACCACCTGTCAGAGACATTCCCTGGACCAGAGAGTCCCCACTGCACAGGTA
This sequence comes from Bos javanicus, assembly GCF_032452875.1. NCBI lineage: Eukaryota > Metazoa > Chordata > Mammalia > Artiodactyla > Bovidae > Bos > Bos javanicus. The sequence goes on along the minus strand of NC_083878.1, from coordinate 29,403,699 downwards.
AGTAAAACTGGGGTCCTGAGGAGGGGCTTTGCCAACAAAGGTCATCTAGTCAAAACTATGGTTTTTCCAGTAGTCGTGTATGGATGTGAGAGTTGGACTATAAAGAAAGCTGAGCGCCAAAGAATTGATGCTTTTGAACTGTGGTGTTAGAGAAGACTCTTGAGAGTCCCTTAGACTGCAAGGAGATCAAATCAGTCAATCCTAAAGGAAATCAGTCCTGAATATTCATTGGAAGGATTGATGCTGAAGCCAAAACTCCAGTACTTTGGTCACCTGATGCAAAGAACTGACTCATTGGGAAAGACCCTGATGCTGGGAAACATTGAAGGCGGGAGGAGAAGGGGACGATAGAGGATGAGATGGTTGGATGGCATCACTGACTTGATGGACATGAGTTTGAGCAAGCTCTGGGAATTGGTGAAGGATAGGGAAACCTGTTGTGCTGCAGTCCATGGGGTTGCAAAGAGTCGGACACGACTGAGCGACTGAATTGAACTGAGAAGGGGCTGACTTGCCCTTGATCACCCAGGAAAAGAACAGCAAAGCCAGGGCAAAAAAACCAACCTCCTACTCCCAACTGCCGAGCCTTCCCACAGGAGAGGCACTGAACCCCGGACACCCACACCCTGGCCTGCATGTCCTAAGGTTAGGGGCCGTTGGCCCCTCTTAGCACCCCGAGGCCATTCTGCATGTGTGCTGAGTCAGGCCTGACACAACAGTCCACCCCAAGACACTGCCTGAATCCCACAAGGAGGCACGGAGCTCCTCTCAAATGGGGGAGGCAGCCCCGTGATCAGGCAGGGCCTGGGGATGAGGGCATTTTGGTATCTGTCTAGAATCTGCAGGGCAAGGACCTGATGAGTACCTACAGTGCAAACCCTTGGGGCTAGATGGCCTTACAGAAACACACCAAGAGGAAGTCACAAAGAATCAGCCAACCCTCCCAGATGTTTTCATCCACTCAGGCAGGGGATTGCAAGGGAGTGGCCTGCCATATGGTCTCTATTCTCCCAACAGGGCAAGGAGGAAGCCATCTCCCACAGATACCAGGGCACTGCAGGCAGGGGAGGGGGTGAGGAAGGGAGGGGGGCTCTGAAGCCATCTGAGGAGGTGCGGGGCTGACTTACCAGGCTGTGCATGATACGCACACCGTCAGGGTTCACCGTGAGTGCCTCCTTGTACAGCTGCTTGGCCTCCTCCAAACTGCCCTTCATCTCGGCCAGCCGGCCCCGCATGTAGAGCACCGAATGCGAGGTGGGAAAGAGGCCCGCTGCCTCCTGGATGCAGAAGTCTGCTTCCTTGAGGTGCTGCTGCTCCATGAACAGCTCGGCTGTGAAACCAGAAGGGCAGGTGAGGCGGCGGGAGAAGTCAGAGGCGGTGGCCCCCTCCCACATCTGACCGTCCGCCCCCGGAGTTCAGGAGCCGGGCTTGGGTGATGGCACCAGCCCCCTGGAACAGCACAGGATGGGCTCACTCTGGGGCACGGCCGTAGCACCAGGCAGTGGTTTCTGAGTGCTCACCTTGCGGCAGGTTCATGCCATGTGCTGCACGGAGACCAACTCTGCCGACACGCCCAAAACCCTACAGAACCATCACTTCTGTTACCCACTTCGGGGAGGAGGAAACGGGCACAGAGAGGCCGAGGAACTCTCCTAAGGCCACAGGGAGAGAGAGCGATGGAGCCAGGGTTCACACTGGGCTGTCTGACATCAGAGCCTGGCAGTGGGGGCATGAGTGGGGTCCCCTGCAGCTAAGTCTTTGCTCGGGTCCTGTTCATCACTTGTTCATCTGCTCCCCATGTGTCTGGGGACAGGGTGGGGGGCAGATGAGGTGGCTCCCCAGGGATGCCAATGGACTGAAGAGCTAACTCTGCCTGCGTCATCAGGACGAGGAGAGCTACATGCTGCTGCCAAAGATGGGACTGGAAGGAAGTCCCGAGGGTGCCTGCGAAGGGGCAAGGCTGGGACTCAGAGAAGCTAGAAAGCCACTAGTACATACTGAGAGTTGACTGTGGACCCTGGGCCAGGCAAGCATCTTCTCATAGGTCTGGGAGGGAGGCAGGTTCTCTCCCGCGCCCCAGGCTGATAGAGGGAGGACCTCACCCCAGCCCCTTGGTAGAAGGTGCAGCTCCCGGCCTCCCTCCAGATTCAGGACTTTCCATCCCACAGAGAAACGATGTCTTTCAGCCTACTGGCAGGGAAGATCTCCCCACAACCAGTGTGCCTTCTGGCTCCAGAGCAATAGAAAACGGGGCAGTTTCTCCAACCCTGGCCCAGCCCACACAAACGCACATTTCAAACCCACGCTGCACAGGCACACACCCACTGCAGTTGCTTTTAGAAACGCAGTGCCCTGGGGTTGCCTTGCAGCCCACTCAGCCCGCCTCCCATGGCAGCCTGGGCTCGGGTGCCCCCCTCGGGGGCTGGTGCCCCACACAGATGGGAGGGGACACAGAAGGGCAAGCAGAGCCTGGCTGGTGACTCTGCCAACAGCTATTCCCAGCAACGGCCGAGAGCTGAGGTCACACTGGTTCAGATGAGGTCTGGGGGTCGGGGGTGGATAACAGACCTTCCAAAGGAAGCTACCAGAAAGAGGTGGAAAACCCAGGCCCAGGCAGCCCACCTTCTTTTTCTAACAAGAAGCAGGAGGAGGCCTAATAACAGCCTTGACTGTGCACACAGCACCGGGGCACCCAGCGTGAATGCAGCCTAAGATCCACTGGATAATCAAAGCAGCTTGAACAGTGCAGAAGTCTTTCTGAGCGGGGTACTCTTTGCCTTTACTGGAGATGGAATGTGGGAGAATCAGAGAATTAACTCAGAGGAGCCAGGCTGGCATAATAAGGTGAGAGAACAGCACAGGCTCCTGTCCTCAGAGACGGCCTGAACCGGAGCCGCCGCCTGGCCTCTCCACCGGCTGCCTTCATACCTGCGTCCAGCATCCGGCTGCTAAGGACCGACCGTGTGCCTGGCCCTCCCACGAGAAGGAGAAAGAGAGGTGGGGGAAGGGGAGCAGCTGAGCCACCAAACCACTGGAGTGACCAGGGCAGTGGAGTGACAAGTGCCATGGCTGAGTGTTTGGGGCACTCAGATAGGTTTGGGCCAGCTGGGCTGCTTTGATCAGGGGAGTCTTCCTGGGGGAGGTGGCATCTGAGCTGGGGCCTGAAGGCACAGGGGCACTTGGCCTGGCAGAGAGGAGAAGGGAGGCCACGCTGGGCTGGGTCTGGAGGGCTGGGCAGGTTTTTCCGGGGCCACAGGGGAAAAGGAAGGGAGGAAGTGTGAGCGGTGGGGGTAGGGAGGCCTGTCCCGCACCAGCCCCTGGGCTGCTGTGTCCACCGCCAGGAGCTGAGCTCAGAAGAGAGCTGGGCTCTCTCCTCCCCTGGACCTTGTCCCCGCAGCCCTCCTCGGGCCTGGCCCACCTGCCCGCCTGGTCCTGGCCCGGCTCATTAAGCTGTTTACATCTTGCTGCCCTGACTCCTGAGCCTCGTCTCTGGAGGCTGGCCCTGTCCCTCCCTTGGGATCTCTTCACAGTGCCTGCACATCAACAGATTTCGTTACGAGGATCCCCAGCCCCCTCCTTCCTCGGGGCCCTGGGCTTCGTCCCAGCCACACAACGGAGGACATGCCCTGAAAAATAGGTAGGGCTGCTCTGCTCTGATGGACTTCATCACCAGTCAGGCAGGAGACCAGATGCCACAGGACAGAGCCAGAGGCGAGGGCCAGACGGCCCCCAGCAGGCCCACTGCCCTGCACACAGACCCTCAGGTCGGAGGGCCGCAAATGTACCCCTTTTGTCTAAACTCAGCCTCCCTGGGCAGCTGTTTTACCAAACATGGTGCTCCCCAGCCAGCCAGCCTCGGCTGCAGAAGGAGCCCTATGGCACAGTGCCCGCCCACTGCCCAATCCTCTACCTCCCAGCCTGGTGACCAGGGCCCCAGGGTGTCCACAGCCAGCCCAGTCTCCCCTGGCCAGGGCTGGATAAGCACCCACTACCACTGGATTTTCCTTGGATTCTCATAGTCGAGGTCATCCCTCCAGCACGGTCCTCGCAGCCCCCTCAGTGTCAGAGGCTCCTCTCTGATCCCCTTGGTCCCTTCTCTCTCCCCCTCCCTCCTGGTCTCCACTTCTCTCGGCTTCCTCTCTTCCTACCCTGGCCCTGACCTCCTCTCCTGTCTGTGTGTTTCGGCTTTTCTTCTTCCCTCCATCTCTCCCCACCCGCACCCCCCTCTCTGCTTTCTCTCAGCAGGCTCCAAATGGAAAACATCTGTTCCCTGGAGCTTTGCAACAGTCCCTTTTATTATTTTTTTCTGAGGCATCCTGATCTAACCCTGCACCCAGAGCTGGCTCCAGTCTCCCGGTCGTTCCTGCCAGTTCCGAGCCCTCTGTGCTGGGAGGAGGGCTTTCCTCGGCTGGTCCTGAGGAGCAGGGTGAAAGAGGGCCCAGAGGGCCCAGGGCCAGGCCTGAGGCCTTGGAGGCACCTCCCCAGGTGAGACGGCTTCCTAGAGGCCCCCCAGCCCGGAAACCCCAGAAAGGAAGGGGGGCCACCCGGGCTAAAAGGGCAGAGCCCTTCCAGGGCAGGAGATAACGTTAGACCCTAAAAAGAATCCACCTTGAGCTCCAAGTGCCGGCGGGCGGTGTCTCCAAAAGTTGTCCCTTAAAGGAAATAAGCATTTCCCTATATGGGTGCCCAGAATAAAGGAGAAGGAAGGGTCGGGGAGGGCAGGGGAGGAGAGAGAGTAAGAGTAACAGAGAATCCGAAGGTCTGAAGGGACTTTTTGGGTTAGCCTGGGACCCAGGGTGCGTGACGCATTGACTCAGGCCACACGGTGTCAAGGCCCTGTGGTCCTGCGTGCCCGACTTCCTGTCCTGGGAGCTCTCCTCACGAACTCAGGAGGAGGGGTTGACTGACAGAGAGGAGGGAAGAAGGACAAGAAGGAGCACAGGAAGAGAGGACGCGGGAAGGGGGCATATAAGGCCAGAGGGAGAAGGGAGACTGGAGGGAGAGAAGGGAAGAAATGAGGAGGAAATGGAAACACGAGAGTCGGGGGAGCCTGTTGGACCAAGGGTCAGATGCAGCTTCTGTCTCCACTGTGAACACTGCCCTACGGCCCCACCCAGGTCCCCAGTCTGCCTGGCCAACAGCAGGGGCAGCACCCACTTTCGAGGCCATCTAAAGAGCCAGGGCACCAGCGCCCAGATGGTGTGGATCTGCCATCTGGAAGCTGAGACTCAGGCCAATTTTCCCCGGATACGGGGAACGCCCACAGCTGCCCGCGAGCCCTTGGACCCCCAGGGCAAGGGGACTCTCCCTGCACCCACAGCCCTCTCTAGCATGCTCTTAGCTCCCAGAGACGTGAGCTGCAGAGAGGAAGGTAGGTCTTCCTGCCCTTCTGGAAGGCACCTCCCGACACTCAGGATCCTGGAGCATCTATGGGGCTGGGTGATTCCCCCATTTTCACACAAATCCACTGCCAAAGAGGAGGCATTTTTGAAACTCATCTCTCAGGCAGAAACCCTCTGTGAGGCTTCTCACTTCAGACTGGAATGGGAAGGAGTCTTGAAGAGGTTGGGGGGGTGGGGGTGGGGCAGGAGGACAGTTGGGAGATGAGGGATACATTTCCCAACCTAAGTGCGGGTTAATGATGGAGCTTACTGCCAAGACAGACTGGGATGCAATTAATCTTGAACCAAACTGGGAGATTAGCTCATTCCAAAATGATAAAGGGCGATAGTCTTCTCTTCCTGGAAATCTGGTGCAGCTGGAGGAATCTTTAGGCTGGGTGGGTGGGGGTGGTCATGGGGGTTGCTGATGACAATACTTGTAGCTTGGGTCAGGTGGGGGTGTGGAGGCTTAGGGTGATCTGCTCCTGGCAGTCCTTCATTCAAGGGGTGCTCAGCACATGCTTGCTGGGGATGATGATGGCCACGGGAGGGGAGGGGGCTCATGCAGTGAGGATTCTCCAGAATCCTCCCACGCTCAGAATGGAAGACCTAGGCTACCTTCTTGCTTCCCTTTTTGCCTGTGGCAGCTACCCACCAGTCTCTCCTCCTTTCTTCTATAATGACAGATCCCCTGATTTTTGATGGGGCACATGTATACCCAGAATAATGGCATCTCCCAGAGTCCTTTGCAGGTAGATGTGGTCATGTGACTAAGTTCTGGCCAGTGGATCATGAGGGGAGGTGACGTATGCAAATTCTAGGACATGTCCCTCCAGGGACGGGGTGTCCCCTTCTCCCACCCTTCCTAGTTAAGCCTTGGAATGTGAATGTGGTGGAGAGCCACCTTGGATCACAAGGACAAGAGCAACACCGCAGTAAAAGCAAAGCCAACAAAACGGAAGGAATCTGGGTCCCCGGACCAGGAGAGCAGAGCTGTCATCCTAGTCAAGGCTGCCATCTCTGAATTGTTACAGAAGGAAAGAGAAGTGTGTACCTTATAGAAGCCACTGCTATTCTGCATGGGTCACACACCCCAAGCTTGTCTCCTAATGCCACACAGCCCAACCCTCACTTTGCACCACAATTCAAGCACTTGGATTTTGTTCTCAGAGTTCTCCGTGGGCCAAATGTCTAAGATAATTCCAGAGAAGAAAAGCTAATGTGCAAATTAATGAAGAATGTTGGCTTATACCAAAATTCCCAAGTCTAATTATAGGCTTCAGGAAGGCCTTTAACCTTACTTGGAGTTACCAGAACATACTGCCACCCTAGCAGAAAGCAGCATTTCTCAGAGATGCAAGCAGCCTTGTAAAATGCAGAAAGGTTGTTATCTGCTAAGATGAGTCAACAAGACAGACCATTAACACAAAAGGCCTTAGGAGTTCCAAAGCAGGTAGCATGCACCTCCCAAATGCGACCACTCATCAATGCACTGCCAATATATTCCTTGAAGCTGGTGAAACCCCCGGGGAGGGTGAAGCTTTCTGCCCCAGGCCCCTGTGGTGGTGGGGCCCCAGTATGCCCATCGGGAGCTGTTAGAGCTCCACGTCTTAGAAGATGACAGGGCATCTTTGCCTCAGAGGAAGCCTAGCTTTTTATCCCTCCGGATTTTTCAAAGTTCTTCCTACTTCAGATGCAACAAGTGACGCTGGAGCACAGCCCCCGCATCCCTAGCATCCCAAGGGAGCCTGATGTGCTAACTGGGGCAGTATCTGCATTATTAACATGCTTCCCGGTCTAGTCTTTTTATGAATCTTTGTCCAATTTTTTCCCCCAGATTTAGATCCTGTGGAGGGGAGAGTGGGGGCGTCCTGCATACTAATGTGTCCATATGTGGAAGCTACCAGTGGGGAACTGTAGATCCTCAATCAACAAGCACATTCTAACTCTGACTTGCAGAATCCGCAGGTCCCAGGAAGGGAGTGTCTCCTTCGTCTCTTCTCTCTGTCCTCGGGGTTATCTTATCGACACTGCCCGGGGTTGGGGGGGGGCGGGGGGGGGCGTGCGGAGAGGTGGGGCGGGGGAGGGGCAGCAGGAGGGTAATCAGTAGCAGGTGAGGCGCTTCATGCCTGGGTCAAGGGGTCATGTTGGATTCCACTCACCCTATCACCTTCCTTTTCCTTTTGCTGCTGCTACCATTTTCTCTCATTCAGGCACACCCCACCTTGGTTCTCTCGTTCCATTCTAATCCCCCTCTCACACCCACTCCAGTATTCTTGCCTGGAGAATCCTATGGACAGAGGAGCCTGGCGGGCTACAGTCCATAGGGTCGCAATTTAAACTTTGCCAAGCACCTACTATGTATGTGCTAACTGCTCGACACACACTAGCTCATTTCAGATCAGGACAGTAAATGAGCTGTGGGACTCTGAACCTCCTGCCTCCTCAACACTCACAGACCCTCCAACTCCGGGGTGGCAACGGTGCCCACTAGCTATCAAGAGAGATCATTACCTGAATGGCGATCCTAGAGTTCCCAGCCCTCTACTTTCAAAGAACTCGGCCACCAGGTCTTGCTTTCTTGGGGCCAGCACACCTCACTTCTGTTCTAGCTCTCCCAAGAGTTCTTGGGGGTCTGAGTCCTAACAGGTTTTCTTCAAGACACAGCTTTCCCACCTGGGCTGCCAGGGCAGACCCGCAGGAGCCAGAGGGGTCCTGGGTGGGAGCACTCACCAGCCTGGAGCCAGATCTGTTCCAGCGTGGTCCACAGCTGCATGGGGCCCTGCTTCAGGACCGAGCTGGGCACGGTCAGCTCTGACATGGCCTCCTCCAGCCGCGAGGCAGCAATGGATGATGCCCGCCGAGAGCCTGTAGAGCGAGACAGGAAAGGCTGAGCTGCAGGCCTGGTGGCAGTGGCTGCATAGCCCTGCAGGAGCGGCAGGGCACACCGAGTCACAGCAGGGTGGCCTGGCCCTGCAGCTGCAGAACAGTGCACACACCCACTAGGAGGGGCCCATCCAATGCCTCACCCATGCATGAGAGAGGAGGTGGGTTACTGAGGGGCACTGAGGCAGTAAGCCCACTTCTAGGAGTCAATCCCTAAAGAAGAACACTGTGAATGTCGGCAATGGTGGGCATTCTACCACCGCCCAGGACACTGAAGACAGAAACGATCTCGATGTCCATCAGTGGGGACTGATTAAAAATAAGTGAGAGTATAACCATACTGGACAATGCAGTCATTAAAAATAGCAATGCGTAACTATGGGTACTGATGCAGAAAGATGGTGACATTATGCCGTTTGGTAAAGAAATAGAGGAAAACGACAGAATGCGAAAGACTAGAGATCTCTTCAAGAAAATCAGAGATACCAAGGGAACATTTCATGCAAAGATGGGCTCAATAAACGACAGAAATGGTATGGACCTAACAGAAGCAGAAGATATTAAGAAGAGGTGGCAAGAATACACAGAAGAACTGTACAAAAAAGATCTTCACAACCCAGATAATCACAATGGTGTGATCACTCACCTAGAGCCAGACATCCTGGTATGTGAAGTCAAGTGGGCCTTAGAAAGCATCACTACAAACAAAGCTAGTGGAGGTGATGGAATTCCAGTTGAACTATTTCAAATCCTGAAAGATGATGCTGTGAAAGTGCTGCACTCAATATGCCAGCAAATCTGGAAAATTCAGCAGTGGCCACAGGACTGGAAAAGGTCAGTGCATTCCAACCCCAAAGAAAGGCAATGCCAAAGAATACTCAAACTACCGCACAATTGCACTCATCTCACATGCTAGTAAAGTAATACTCAAAATTCTCCAAGCCAGGCTTCAGCAGTACGTGAACCGCGAACTTCCAGATGTTCAAGCTGGTTTTAGAAAAGGCAGAGGAACCAGAGATCAAATTGCCAACATCCACTGGATCATGGAAAAAGCAAGAGAGTTCCAGAAAAACATGTAATTCTGCTTTATTGACTATGCCAAAGCCTTTGACTGTGTGGATCACAATAAACTGTGGAAAATTCTGAAAGAGATGGGAATACCAGACCACCTGACCTGCCTCTTGAGAAACCTGTATTCAGGTCAGGAAGCAACAATTAGAACTGGACATGGAACAACAAACTGGTTCCAAATAGGAAAAGGAGTACGTCAAGGCTGTATATTGTCACCCTGCTTATTTAACTTATATGCAGAGTACATCATGAAAAAGGCTGGGCTGGAAGAAGCACAAGCTGGAATCAAGATTGCTGGGAGAAATATCAATAACCTCAGATACACAGATGACACCACCCTTATGGCAGAAAGTGAAGAGGAACTCAAAAGCCTCTTGATGAAAGTGAAAGTGGAGAGTGAAAAAGTTGGCTTAAAGCTCAACATTCAGAAAACGAAGATCATGGCATCCAGTCCCATCACTTCATGGGAAATAGATGGGGAAACAGTGGAAACAGTGTCAGACTTTATTTTTGGGGCTCCAAGATCACTGCAGATGGTGATTGCAGCCATGAAATTAAAAGACACTCCTTGGAAGGAAAGTTATGACCAACCTAGATAGCATATTCCAAAGCAGAGACATTACTTTGCCAACAAAGGTCTGTCTAGTCAAGGCTATGGTTTTTCCAGTGGTCATGTATGGATGTGAAAGTTGGACTGTGAAAAAGGCTGAGCGCCGAAGAATTGATGCTTTTGAACTGTGGTATTGGAGAAGACTCTTGAGAGTCCCCTGGACTGCAAGGAGATCCAACCAGTCCATTCTAAAGGAGATCAGCCCTGGGATTTCTTTGGAAAGACTGATGCTGAAGCTGAAATGCCAATACTTTGGCCACCTCATGCGAAGAGTTGACTCATTGGAAAAGACTCTGATGCTGGGAGGGATTGGGGTCAGGAGGAGAAGGGGACAACAGAGGATGAGATGGCTGGATGGCATCATGGACTCGATGGACGTGAGTTTGAGTGAACTCCGGGAGTTGGGGATGGACAGGGAGGCCTGGCATGCTGTGATTCATGGGGTCGCAAAGAGTCGGACACGACTGAGCAACTGAACTGAACTGAACTGAAAAAAGCAGCAGACTGCAAAAGAGAGCACAGTTTTATGAGAAACAAAATACAGGAATGTTTCCGAAAGTCTGAAAGGCCACTTATTAAGGTTTGAGTGGTGAAATGATGGATGACTTTTCCTTTCTCCTTTTCATATTTTTACTTTCTGTTTTCACAAGCGCCTATTATTTCTTTATAGAGAAGTACCCTGGAGGAGGGCATGGCAACCCACTCCACTGTTCTTGCCTGGAGAATCCCATGGACAGAGGAGCTTGGTGGGATACTGTCCATAGGGTCGCAAAGAGTCGGACACAACTGAAGTGACTTAGCACGCACGCATGGTGGAATGATGGATGAATTTTCCTTTCTCCTTTTTATATTTTCACTTTCTTTCACAAGTGCCTATTATTTCTTTATAGAAAAGTCCCATCGGAGGTTGGGCTATGAAGGATTCTTGGGTAGCAGCTTGGGCCAGACCGTGTGCCCTCTGGAACACTTCTCCCCGTGGCAGTCCTGAGTAACACTGGGTCCCTGTTCAGGATATACAAGCTGTTGACATTTACAGTTTACGAGAAGGTGAAATGCAAGCTCTTTTTTTTTTTCTCTCTCTCTCAGAGGTAGTAAAGGCTCCAATAAACTCAGGAGACCTTGGGGCAAAACCACAGATGACTTCAGTTTATAAGGCAAGTGTTCATAGAGTCCTAATAACTTTGTCCAGAGTTCTCCCCTCTCTAATTGCCAAGGCGCTACACTCCCTGGCACCGTTGCCTCCTTGGAGTCAGCAGCTCTACGTCCAGCCCATCGCTCCTCAGCTCAAATCAGGTGCTGGGTGTGGCTTCGGGAATCAGCTTCATCTCTCGACAACAAAGGCGCAAGTTGGTTCCCAGCCACAGGAGTGGAAAAGATGAGCAATGACACCAAATACAACTCCCTCACACGTTCATTCCCGTGACTAATTTTGCTTGTGTTTTTGAGGAAGGTATTTGCTTTAATCAGGTCCTGGGTAAAAATATGTTAAGTTTGCAGATTCTAAACTGGTTTGAATTTCACAAGCCATGGATGTCAGGATGAATTTTTCCAGGAAACTATAGTCAGATTTAGGCTGAAACAGAAGCTCAGCCCTTCCTTTCTACTTGACTTGATCTGTTGAAGACATTATCATGGCAGACCTTGGCCTTGAGCTTTTTTAAAAAACACATTTCTTTGGCCGTGCAGGATCTTCATTGCGGGAAGTCTTAGTTGCGGCATGTGGGATCTAATTCCCCGACTAGGGACTGAACCCAGGCCCCTGCATCGGGAGCATGGAGCTTAGTCACTGGACCACCAGGGAAGTCCCCTTGGCCTTGAGCTTCAGCCTAAGGGGAGACGGTCTCCGTGCTCCACACAGTCCTCTCTCCACCCGTCTTCCCCACGCCCACACAGAGGATGGGGTCCCTCTCTTACCTACACCATCTGCCTACTTCCTGCCCCTGGGCCAGCAGCTGTCTTGCCACTCTGGGCCGTAAAGAGGCCCGAGGGCAGTTCCTTAGCACAGGAGCTTGGGCAGCAGCCAGCCAGAGGCAGGATGGATTCCACCAGGCCGGGCAAATGCTCAGGCTGGGACAGGGAGCTGTGGGCTTATGTGGACAGCTGCCCACGGGGTACGTTCTTACCAGAGTCTGCATCATGGGCATCAGGCAGAGTCAAGTGCATGCCACTCTGTTTCTTCAGCGTGAGGCCCTCGCCAAGGCTGCCATCTTTTTCCAGGCCCCTGGAAGGCAAGGGAGGGCCAGGCCCCAGTGAGGTGGAGGGCTGGCAGGGAGAATGAGGGAAGCCTTACGCCAGGTAGGCTCTGGGGCTGAGAGTTCAGACCTGAGAACGGAGCTAAAGATCACTGGGAAGGACAGAGATGAGCAGCAGGCCAGATACAGCTCAGGCTCAGGATTCTAGAATCTGGTTCATCCCAGAGCTGAAGTGACATGGTATTTCTCCTGATTGCCTCCTGCCCGCTCCCTTCCTCGTCCACAGGTTGTGCGCCTGCAAGGCTATCAGCCTCCTCACTAGTCCCTACCGTGACCACATTTTGTTTCTAGAGCTACATGCTTACTCATGCTGTTGCCACCAAGGCCATTCCTGCAGTTCTTGAGATCCACCCAACCCCCCACTGCCTTTAGAACCCAGTCCAAGGTCCCCGCCTCCCTCTAGAGGCTTCGAACTGCTCATCTGCTCTTTGTCACTGTGGATCCCAGTGCGCGTGCACACACACACACACACACACACACACACACACACACGCTGAGGACGAGAAACCCTCCCGTCCATCTAATCCTCTTTTACCTTTTGTGTCCTCTCGGCGTCCAGCAGAGAGTCAGGTACAGAGCAGACGCCATGAACTGGCTTCCATGGAAAGCCTGGTTTTTGCGGACCAGCCCGCCCCCTCAGCCTGCCCTCCAGGCATGGAAGGCCCAGAAGCCACTCCCTGCCTCAGGGTCCCTTACCCTGGACTGCCAGAGTGGCCCTGGAGGAGCCGGAGGGGGCCCTTCGGTGGCAGATAAACAGCGTGGCCATCTTATCACACCTCCCCCAGTCCCCCAGGTCCCTGCAGCTCCCACACAGCTAGGGAGGCTCCTCTTTTCTAAAGAGTGGGGTGTGGGGGAGCCGCCAGCTCGGAAAGGTTATGCCCATCTTCGGGCGCACAGCCCCCAACAGCACCCTGTGACCTTAACCTGCTGACTGCGGAGTCTCAGAGGACTGAGGCCGAAAGGGCAGGAGAGGAGGAAGTGGGCCCAGAGGCCTCCTCCCTTCAGAGTGGACCCAGAAAGAACACCAGGGCATCCTTCTGTCTTAATGCCGGTTCACACTGAGCTCGGGCCTCTGGGTGCACAGCCATCTTTGTCGGCGTTAGAGGAAACCATCCAAAAAAGCACAGTGGGAAAGGGCTGGCTCCCACCCTGCATGCCCACCTCTCCTTCTCGGGGAGGCACAGATGCTCCTGCCCCTGAAAGAGTGTGAAAGAGCCAGAGACCCTGGGGGAAAGCTGGGGGCTGCCCCTCCTTAGCTGTGTGACCCTTGCCAAAGCTACTTAACCTTTCTAGATCTTACTTCTCTTTTCTTGAAATGGTTATTGTGTGGAGTTAATGAGCATGAGAATGTCAACATCACAAGGCTGTCGTGAGGATGAAATGAGGATGTGGACTGGGGCCCCTCCCACAGTGGCCTAGAGTAAATGCACAGACACAGCCGCTGCTCCCAAGGGGGCTCTTCTAGGGGCTCCAGAAACGGCTCAGCTCGGGGACCTCCTGCCACCTGGTCCTAGGCCCCTACCCTGAAGAACCCGACACCCGGACAAGAGGAGACAGTCCACGCTAAGCATTTAACAAAGACCCGGATGGAGAGTGTTGCACTGGGGCACCAGAGGCCAGGCACAGGGGGCTCCCCAAGGGGCCGTGTGGGCCGGGCCGGGCAGAGCAGAGGAAGACAGCCAAGGTGCAGAATGGGAGGTGGGGCTGGCAGGGCGGGGTGGCCCAGACCTTCAGGCTGTGGATTCTGGCCTTGATCCTGGACTGCCCCAGTCCAGATGTGACAAGTTTTTGCTCTGTGGCTTCAGGTTCAGAAAGAACACTCCCTATCCTTGGGAAAGCCAGGAGGGGACTGGATTTTACTCTCTGCTTCCAACAGTTTGCCTCCAACTAGCTGGCCAGGCTGAGCCCTGCTCTACCCTGAGTGGGGGGGGGGTCCCCCCCGAAGTGAGGGTGAAGGTGGTGGCTTGAAAAGACCCCAAGGCAAACCCGACAGCTCCACAGCTCTGCTGCTCCTGGAGGGGAGCCACAGGCTAAGCCCTACACGTGGAGACAAGGCTGCAGCTCAGAGGACCGTGATCGCCTAGATGAGCAGGCAGCCAGCCATCCGGCTGAGAGGAGCGCTCTGCCAGCTCTGGGGCAATTCTTCTCTGCAAGTGGAGCCAGGCCACGCACCTGCCTGCCTGTCACAGCTGGTGAGTGGCAGGACGAGGGACATCCAAAGGCGGGCCCCCCACACACCAGAGTCTGGCCCTCACTCTACAGCACCCAGCTTCCAGGTGGTTCCCCATTTCCTTTCTGCAAAGTCCCTCACTCCAGAGCTGCCTGCTGGCAGCTTCCACCCACCACCCCGCTCTGCCCTGGAATCTTCCAGGCCCAAAGCCTGCAAAGAGAGGGCTGACCCCACCCTGCCCAAGGATTTTATTCGGTCAGATTATCCTGGGGCCTCCTCTGTAAATTCCAACTTTAGAGACATTGTTTTGGGGATTATAAGAGGTTGCTAGGTTCCCAGAGTCCCAGTGAAAGGACAAGTGCCCACCAGAGGGGGGTCCCCTGAGGCGGTAGGGAGATGACACAGCCAGACAAGGGGAGTGGAGCAGAAATGAAGCCCATTTCTGCTTTGGGCTGCACAAGCTGAGCCCGAGTGTCTTGGCAGGTTTCAGCAAAGACGTTCTGCAGATTCAGCCTGGACAAGAGTGCCCTGCTCTGGTCGAGAATCTCAGAGCTGGGGACTGGAGCAGGAGATGGGATGTGTGGAGATGGTAGGTGAGTGGGGGCCCTTCAGGAACTCAGCTTCCTCCTCCTCTTCTCCCAGCTTCCAGATGGAACCAGGAAAGAAGTGACAAGCTCCACAGGCTGGGGTTCAGGAGACTCAGGTTTAAGCCCAACCACTACCACTCATAGGAGAGTGGCTCTGATACATTATATAAGGTCTCTGGGTCTCAGGTTAAGAACCCTGGGGTGAGGATAAACTATGACAGTGGATAAGATAAAACCAGCTGATGGGGGAGGTGCTTAATAATGATTTCTCTTCCTTCTTATCCCCCTGAACTTTAGTTTCCTAAAGAGCCTTTTTCTGTCCTTCACAGAGGATTGTCAAAAGATTAAAATTAGGGCAGGCCATAAAAGGCCCCAGGAGCAGTAAGTCCCATGCCCTCATTCAAACATCCTCAGCACCCTCTCACCCATCAGGCATCATGGCCACTCAGCTGTAGACTGTTGCTCTGGCAACCACCACCTCCCAACTCCGTCTGGAGGGACCCGCCACTCACCCCAGCTGGGAGAAGCTGTACAGGGTCTGCCACAGCTGCAGCATCTGTCTACAGGTCACTAGGGCTTCCTCTGGGCCTTTCAGGACCTGCTCCAGCTTCACCTTGGTGAACATCAGGCTGTGGGAGGAAGAAGAGCAGTGAGAACACCTGAGGGGCCCCCTTCCCCTGGCTTTCCTCCCAGGGTGGAACCCCAGGGGATTCTGCCCCACCGGAGCAGCCCCATCAGCCCACCTCCCCAGCACTCAGGAGGCACCGTGCCCACACGCACGGCGGTGGCCGTGTCCCTGGATCATGTGCTCTCTCTCTGCCTAGCTCCCCATCCTCTCTGCCAAAGCACAGAGCACTCCTCTGCGTTCGTCAGCATCCCTGCGGCTCTTGCTTATCCCGATCGTGTACCATCCCGCCCACCTCTCAAGCACTGTCTGCCGTGGTAGCGGTCTCCCTCCACACCCTCAACTCTGCAGCATCCCCCTCACCGAACACATGGCTATCTTTTTACTTACACACTCTCCAGGCCTTATATCAGAGACAGACCCAGAAGGAAACTGACTCAAGGAATGAGGCTAAGCAAGGAACGGGTGAAAAGGTCACAAAAGGGCAGGGTTCTGCTTTCCCTCCTCACCAGCATGCAACAGGTGCTTGAATGCAGACTGTATCCTGACCCTGAACACCTGAGGATGATCAGGTTTTCCTTTATCTTCACTGAATAGCCTAACATTGCCAGTTCTCCTCATATATTCAATAAGATGAAAGTGACATGAAGTCTTATTCAGTCACCGTTTAGGAACAACAGAATCTCTTTCAACCCCCCCCAAACCTGAAGTCCTCTAGGGTAAGAACAGTGGGAACAGTGGGGATGTGGCCCTGAGAGAGGCTGGGAAGAGAAGGAAGGGCTGGTCCTACCAGAAGGCAGGTCCACAGCAGGGGTGGACAGCTGCCCCGCTCTGCCCAAGACAACAGTAGAGACCATCAGAGCGCTGGCTCAGCATGACCACCCCAGTTGTTGGGGAGTCCAGGGTCCTGATGAGGGCCAAGGCAGTGGCTATTTACCAACATGTATGGAAATACTGCAGTCTTTTCACCACGGGTACTGCCAGCTACACTGACGCACACCAGCTGCCTGGCAGCCTGTGGAGAACTTGGCTGAGCCACTGAGGCCCAAACAAGGCTGTGACTCCTGGTTCTCCTCAGGTGGTGAGTGGTGAGCCTCCTTCATTCACGACGCTGCTGCTGCTGCTGCTAAGTAGCTTCAGTCGTGTCCGACTCTGTGCAACCCCAGAGACGGCAGCCCACCAGGCTCCCCCATCCCTGGGATTCTCCAGGCAAGAACACTGGAGTGGGTTGCCATTTCCTTCTCCAATGCATGAAAGTGAAAAGTGAAAGTGAAGTCACTCAGTCGTGTCTGACTCCTAGCGACGCCATGGACTGCAGCCCACCAGGCTCCTCCATCCATGGGATGTGCCAGGCAAGAGTACTGGAGTGGGGTGCCATTGCCTTCTCTGATTCACGACACTGCTTCTGGGCAAATCCGTGGTCTCAGTACCCTGGTGGTAGGTGCTGGGGACACTGGTCCTGCCATCCCCAGTCCCTTTTTCCAGATTCTTGAAAGGTCCAACACCCCACAAGTATTAGGAGCCTCTGCTTTAGGAACATGAAGACACAATTTTGGCCTTCCGGGTTACGATTAGCGCTAAAAATGACAAACTGCTCACAGACTCCAGGGCTGGTGTTCTGGGTCCGACTCAGAACAAGGAAAAGCACAGATGAAGGGGGTCTTTCTGGGACTGGTGTTTGATGAAAACGTGGGGTAGGATGTGGCTGAGAGTTGGGGGAAGGAGGGGGACTGTGGTGGGCTGTGGCTAGAACAGGTGTTGGTGCAAGTGAAAGCTCTCCATGGGGAGGGATACCCAGAACAGCAGAGTCCCCATGGCAGGGTGACTGGGAGCTGGTTCCCTGGACAGTCCCTTGGGCAGACCAGTCCCGAAGCACTCCTCTGCTCCCAGATCTCCCGACTGGCCTTCTCTGCAGCATGCCCCTCCCCACCAGGGCCCGTCCCCCTCCTGCTCTCTGGCTGTGTCCCTGAGAGCCAGCAGGGGTCCGTGGGGTGGATCCAGCCACACCATGTGCCCGGAACAGAAGTGGCCGAAAGCTGAGCTGGTGTTACAGTGACTTCTACCAACACAGGCTCTTCTCCTCACGGCTGCTGACATTCCATTAGCATGAGCAACCCAGGGTGTAATTTCTCAACCCAACCACATCCTTTCTGGGCTGGGGCAAGCGCTCTGACAGCCCTCCTCTGGCTGGATCCCTCAGTCCCAGATCCCTGGAGGCCTGGGTCAGCTCCCGAGATTTCCCTGGTCTCACAGTGCAGCGCCACCAGGACCATCCTCCTTGACAGGAAGCCCTGCGCCGACCGTGACATCAATCAGAATGCCTCTGTGTGCCACCTTCCATCCCGTGACCCTGGGCACCCATGTGGTGCTCACAGGGTATTAGAGGCACCCTGGACCACAGGGCAGGCTCCCCGGCTCATCCATGCTTTGTTTCACGCTGTCGCCCTGCTAGGGCTCCCCCTTCCGCTGACACGTGGCCAGGTCCTAACCAGGTGTCACCCTCTGACCTTCTGTGTGTCCCCATGGGGGCCTCACCCCCAGGGGTTTTTACTACATCGTGGGCACATGGGCATCCACACACAGTGGGCACCGCCGAACGCTCTCCACCTGGTAACAGGGATCAGCAAACCACCCCACTCCTTGTCGCTCTTCTAGGACAACCAACTACTGGTCCTGCTGGAGCAAAGGGCTCTCCCCCTCCCATCTGCCAGGATGGGAGGCCCAGTTCTTCAAGCAACGGTACAAGGAGGCTGGCAGGGCCTGGCGCGCCACTATGGATGGTGGGGCCACAGCCTCATCAGGACTCTATGCTTCCTGGGTGGAGCCGTGGGGAGGCTGCTGGCAGTGGGGGCTAGGAAGAGAGGGGGCAAGCCCTGGCTCCCCACTCCCTTCAATCAGCCCAGCCCCTGGCATACCTTTTTATACACTGAATGAGTCTAACATGTCATCTGAAGAAACAATTCTGAGACTTAAAAAAAAAACAAACACATTTTAATCCAAAGTTCTAGTCCTCCGAGAAGTGTGATCACCCCTGCCCTTCTCTGCTTAGGACAACCTTCAGTTAGCATTTAAATCACTCTCTCTCATTTATACGTGTGTGTGTGTGTGTGTGTGTGTGTGTGTGTACACGTTTTCTGTTTTTCCACATAGGCTTATGCTTTTAACAGTGAAGAAACACTAACATCAAGCATTTACAAACTCAGATACTCTAGAGAACACTCAGCAGCCAGCCGTACGTAGAGATGGTAAAACTACCATCTGTCTTGTCCTGGGTCTTGCTGTGTGTCCCTGCCTGGATGACGAGTGCCCGCAGGGCAAGACCCTGCCTCCCTCCATGTCAGCATCCTCCTCGCTTCCCTGGTGCCTGGCACAGAGCTGAGCACACGGTGTCCGTTCAGCTTAATACTATGAGGATGTGTGTGTGTTGTTACAACCCTCCAGCCACATTTTGGGTCTCGTGGTCCATGGTAAATCGGAGTCGACTTCTGAAGGCACCGCTTCCCGCTGCCGGCTCCCAGCTAGGAGGCAGGTGGGGAATCTGCTCGCGGATGCCTCAGAACTGCAGCGAGGGCTGGACTCACACAGCCAACAGGCAGAGTGCCAGCCAATTCCATTTTAAGCTGTCCAGAAGCAAAATGTCCCAGGGCCTGGGGAGGAATGGGGAGCTCGGGACGTGACAGAAAGGCATCTGGCTCCACGTGACTCCATCTGGCTCTTCATCCCAGAGAAGGGTCCCCAGGCAGAGCCAAAAGTACAACAGAGGAGAGTCTCTGAGGCAGGAAGGCTGGGATACTGGAGTCCAGCAGCCCTCCAATGCCCCGACACGAGCCAATCCAGGGAATGGCCCCGCTGCTGTCCTGACCCTGCCCTGTGACGTCGCTCAGTGCACAGACACTGGCCCAGGAGCGAGAAACCCGAGCCAAAGTCCCAGCTTTGCACTGCCACCCAGCTGGCAGGTCACAGGTTCCAAACCTGTGACAGAGGAGTGAAGTCTCTTGTCCCGTCTGCCCCAGAGACTCCTGCAGGATGAACTGTGATGACCCAGAGCAGCAGCTGAGAAGCCCACAGCTGCACTAACTCCTCAAGCACAGGCCTGCCCGAGGCTCTGGGAAGGGATTCCTTTATACTTGCAGGTCTGAAAGGCCCTGAAAATCAGCCTTCAGGCCAGGTGCCTTCCAAGGCTCTCAGAAAGCCTCAGACCTTCACGGCTTGTTCAGCAAGGCACGGGGGATGAAAGATGGGCATAAGAAAGGAAACGGATGAGAAGGGATGGACAGTGCCGCACCAATCCAGGCAGAGCAAAACAACCTCGGCTGTGACCCCCACTGCAAGCCCTTTCCTGTTTTTTAAGATGTAGAATAAACAGTGAGGTCTTTTAAGGCCGAATGCCTTTGCCACGCCGCCAAGGCATCTGAAGGCACATATGAAAGTGAGTGTGCTCTGGGGAAGGGGAAGGAGCAAGGGGCAGTGTAGACGCCACCGCAGGGCTGCAGGAGAGTTCCAGGTGCTTGTACTCTGCACAGCCCAAAGGCTGAGGCATGAGTGCCCTGTTCCTAGCCGGGAGACCAGCGCAGCTGCGGCCCACCCTCTAAGCACTCACATCCTCCTGACGAACACCAGAGTCATGGCAGTCCCTGCCGGCCCCCTTCCGGGTCACCTGCACAGGTCAGCACCTGGGGTCAAAGACAGGTACTCATCGGACCCAAACAGAGCCAGTCCCTGTTGAACCATGACCAGTCTCAGCCCTGCAGAGTCAGTCTGCCTGTCTGCATCTGGGCCAGCCCTCCTCCGGTGGGGACGACAGAGACCAGTGAGGTCAGCGTCTCTGGGTGTGGCCACAGGTCACGGCCTTTGTAAGTCTTTCTGGTCCCTCTGGCCAGGGGCTGACGATGGAGGTTCCCGGGGGAAAGCAGGGGTGGGCCTAGCACCGCCTCTCTTCCCAGGCCCTCTGCCTGGCCTGCACTCCTGGGCCAGGATCAGCCTTCTAATTATTTGTCAAGAGGATCAAGACTTGGAGCTCTTCCCACCTGAGGCCAAGACGAATCATTTCTTTCCACTGCTATGAAGAAGAACTATCTTAGGGTGGTCCTCCTCAGAACTGGGTGAGCATGAGCCTTTCCAAAAACTTTTCTTAGAAACAAAACATTATTCTGTAAGTGGGGGATATTTTTGTGACAATGGCTCTGGCTAAGCCAACAAGCACTGTCCTGGGGTCAGAGTTCATCCTGTCCGTCCCCCTCACCCAGGGTCTCCAGTCATCTTCCTCTGCGCTCCCTCCCTGCTGCTCACCCCAGCATCCCACCCCCAGTGGCAGGGTGGACGCTGGCAGAACTGAGCTGGCTGCAGGGAAGGACATGGGCTGTGTGGGCAGCAAGCACAACAGGTCCACGTTTTTACTTTCGTCTTCCTTGAAAGAACTTCCCTGTAAAATATACTCAGCATGTGCAGTAAGCAAGACTTGGACATGGTAACTGCTGTGTACCTGAGGGAGTCGCTCTGGCCCCTGACTTACTGCCCAGCACACAGGAGGACATCGTACTGAAGCATGCCCTCTGGCCTCAGACGACGTGGGTCCACTGCCAGGACCTGCTGCTTCCAGGCAGGTGCCTCGGCCTCTCTGAACTTGACCAGCTGTTGGTAAAGCAAGGGCGGTTAACAGCACCATCATGGAGGGCTGCTGGCAGGACTACAGGCAACAGAAACCGTGAAGGCAGCCGGCCCTGCTGCATGGTGACTCCTCAAGAAAGGTCAGCCGTCATCCTGAGACCCCTCCATCATTACTGGTCTTTCCTACGGGGCTCCGCGCTCCAGCAGGGACCACATCTTCCTCATCTTTATATGCCCAGTGGCTCACCTGACGTCACTCAACAAATCATTGGATAACAGAAGAAAGCTGAGTCACAAGGACTCACTGAGGCCTGGAAGGCTGTAGGGTCCCCAGGACCAAGAGCCAAGGAAACCAAGTTGCAGAGCACCTGTGGAAACTCTCCCCTCTTCCCAGTCCCGCTGCCCACGTGTGTCTCCCCGGCCCCGGCCTCTGGCTCCTGCCCCCATGGGAGTCCTCTGTGACGGGAGAGGGTAGTGGCAGGTATGGGGAAGGCACGAAAGGGGGCATTATCTCTTTAAAGGACAGTAATTAGTAATTCCAGCTGACGGCCACGCTGCGTTGTTTTAATGAAGAGTTCTATTTTTATAGAAAACACATAATTGAGTGGAAAAAGCAGGCTATTCTCTGAGTCACCACAGACACACCTTTGGAAAGTCTTAACTCCTCAGCCAGGAGGCCAGAGCCTGCACACAGCGTGGGCTTCGGTGGGAAGTGGGTCTCTTCCCAGAAAACGGGGCCTGAGTCTGAAGACCCAAGTTCAAATCCCAGCTTCCCTTCCTCTAGCCCTGGGACCCCCGGCCAGTCATTTCAGCTTCTCAGAGCTCCAGTTTCAAATCTGTAAAATGGGACAACAGTATCGCTACCCCCTCGGGGCTTTAGGAGAAAAGAAGGCATACGCAAAGCCTCGCCTTCCTAAAGGGTTCACCCCTTCCTCACTACTTACCCAGCCCCGGTTATGCACAACCACTTACGTTTGCGCTCTCTGCCTCTCTTTCTTCATCTGGAAAATGGGAGTTAACAACAGTTTCTACACCTCCCAGGTAGCGAGGAAAGTGAGTGAATGCGTGGAAGGTGCGCAGAGCAGTGCCTGGCACACAGCCAAGCACGGGGTGTGTTGCTATTTTATTATTATTGAAGTGCTTGGGGTTCAAGCACAGCAGGGTTGTTCAGTGAATCAGCTGGCTGGTCAGGGTTGTTCAGCGAATCAGCTGGCTGGGGTTCTAGTCCCTGCTTTGCCACTCATCAGCTATCTGACCTGGAGAGACCAGCTAACTCTCCAGTTAGTTTCTTTAGACTAGGAGGGTAAGACCGAAAACTCAACAAATCAAACCAAGACAATGACAAAACAGGGTAAGGGGATGTGAGAGCACTCTGAGGGCTGTAAGAAGCCAACATCCCCATGCGTTCCCTGCCTCCCTCCCTTCCTTTCCTCCATCCTTCCAAAAGAGCAAAAACAACTCCTACAGTCTGCCCATCAGGGGGTCTATGTATGTGCTGGATGCCCAGCTGTCAGTTCCCTACAGAGAGGAAGAGGAGACAGAAGACAGGCCATCGTCTGTCCTCTGTCCCCAAGGTGCTTCCACATGCTCAGGGAAGCTCGAGCAACAGACCAAAGGAAGCAGAAGGGAATCAGATACTCAATGAGTGGGTCAGCTCTGAGTGCAGGAGCTACAAGGCAAAGTGGAGCCCAAGGGGAGTCCCTGAGGCTGGGCAGAATCTGGAAGCACGGCGGCAAGGGAAGGAGGGCACCCCCTGGGGCTGGGCCAGCAGGGGCAGGATCAAAGGCCTGGAGGTGGGGCTCCACGGCCCACTCCCAGCCCTGGATCGGGGCAGGGGGAAGGGGAGGAGCAGCCAGTGTGTCGGAGCCAGCCACTCCCTCACCTCCACTGGGGCTGTGATCATCTGGCTCTTACCCCGGCCAGGGCAGTGCTGAAGGACACAGGTCTCAGAGTCCTCTAAATGCCCCGCATCTGGGAGAGACTCCACCAGAGCGATTAACTGATTCAGCTCACACACTTGCTCTTCAGGACATTATTTTAAAGCTCTAACAGGAGACCTCCCTGATAAGGGAGAGGGACACTTACGGTAACTTTTCTTGGCCCTAAAAACCAGTCATTTTCCCTTGGTTCTGGAGGATTACATTGACTCATGTCCCCTAATCTTTTATGGTTCACACTGATCCTCTTCCTCAGGGGTCCCCAACCTCCAAGATCTAATAACTGATGCTCTGAGGTGACGCTAATATAATAATAGAAATAAAGTGCACACTAAATGTAATGTACTCACATCATCCTGAAACCATCCCCACCACACCACAATCTGTAGAAAAAGTGTCTTCCACGAAACTAGTCCCTGGTGCCAAAAAGGCTGGAGACAGCCACTCTATCTGACTTTGAAGCTTTCAAATCCTTTAAAATCAACAGCCCCGCAAGCTTTCACCTCCAGGAGCGAGCACCTCTGTTTCAAAAGTTCTGCCCCACCCGCGGAACAGCCGCCTCCACCCAGGGCACCTGAGGCCTAACCTGAGCTGACTGATTGCTGACCCAGTGGGCCTTCAGGCCTGGCTTCCCTCAGCTCCGGGAGACCAGTTTCAGTTACCTTCAGGGGACTCCCCAAAGACACATTCTTGATCATGAAAGATATGAACACAAACCGCACAGAAGCCATTCCACAACCACTCTGGGGTGGAAGAACTTCCAGAAGGATCCTTAATTGGAACAAAAGTTGGCTCCCAGCCCAATGTAAGAAACCAGGAAGCAAACACCTTGTTCTATAATTGCTGCCCAGTGAGATGATCTGGGGACCTGAAGACTACCCACTGCAGAGGGCAGCCCTACTTCAAGGGTATCAATGTGCCTCCTGGGCCCTCTCCCACCTGCAGAGGCCAGGCCACTCCCGCTTGAAAACCAAGGGCCCAGCCACAGCACCTGCCTCCAGCAAATGTTGACAGCAGTGAGACTCAGGAAGCAAAGAGCTAAAAACCACTTTAAAACAAAGAATTCCTTCTGGAAAAATCTGTCTTCCTTCCTTCCTTCCTTTCTTCTTCCCCAAACAAAATAACCGAGGTCATTCTAGTTGGAGTGTGAGCAGAGGACTGCAGGGAGAAGGAAGACTCGGTGACTGCAGTGTCACATGCAGTGAGGTCCTAGGAGGCTCCCCAGAGCCATCAGCGCAGGGAAATGCTGAATGTCAGACTGGCTGAGCCGAAGAGGAACTGACCTTTGGGGAAGAGCGAGCCGGTGCCAGCGATTACGCCTGGCTTAACACTTCCCTCCACCACATGGCCTTGCAAGTTCACCCCAAGGCTGCTAACCCTCATCGGGGCCTGTGGCAGCCAAGAATGTTTAATGAACCTGGCGAAGTGAGAAACTATGCTTGTGCTCATACCTTTGATTCCAGCCCCTCACTGGCGTGCTGGTATTTCAGGCATCCTTTTGATCCACTCCAAGTCCCCAATAAGAATCACCCAATAAACACAGTGGGTTTAAGTCAAAGACATTAATGGAAGCCCCAGGACTCTGATCCCTTCCGCTTGGTGGAATATACAACTCAAAGTTTATCACATGCAACCTGTAACAAAGGTGAGGCGGGCCAGGTAGAGATCAGAAGGGTGCCCTTGAGGCCTACGTTGGCCTTAGCGGGATTCAGTCACCGTCTGGCCCCAGCTAACGCCTAGTTATCAGCTCAAACATTTTCCAAAACAGCCCCGGTTTCCTGGGGGAAATGCTGTGACTGGTTCCATTTGTTTACAAGTGGCAAGCCGAGCTCTGGCTTGTTGAGAGATCCATATAGCTCCTGCTCTGGGGAAAGCTCCCTAGGGCTCCAGACAACCCTTCCCCTAGGACCTTCCAAGGCCCGCAGAACCTGGGCTGGGCAGAAACTCTTAAGAGAGGTGGTAAGAGGGGAGGGGAAGGGCAAACCCAGTTTGCTCCCCTCCTGCCAGCCCAATAGCCTGGGCTTTCAAAACCA
This sequence comes from Bos javanicus, assembly GCF_032452875.1. Lineage (NCBI taxonomy): Eukaryota > Metazoa > Chordata > Mammalia > Artiodactyla > Bovidae > Bos > Bos javanicus. Next base: position 29,378,540 of record NC_083878.1, on the reverse strand, counting down.
GTGTGGCAGGCTGCCAGGCCTGGGGTGGGAGCAATGACTGACAGGCTGGTTATTGGAAAGCTCCCATCATTAGCCCAGGAATGTTGTTTGGTTACTATGGCGACCTTCCCTACAAGCAGCCTGACTAAAGCGCAAGGAATCTGTTACCTAAAACCAGCACCCTGTGGAGCCCATGGCTTCTGGAACAAGCTTATCAGTGGCCTGTTCCTTTGACTCTCCTAGCTGAGCCTCCCAAGCCCAGGAAGGGAGAAGGAAACAGCTAAGACATCGCTGAGCTTGCTATGGGGAAACCTCTCGAATTCCAAGGCCCAGCCTGGCTTGGAACCCAGGTCCAAATAGGGAGCCTGCTGCCCCCTTGAGGCCCCCTGCACACTGGCCAGGGGCAGCCTGGCCAGCACATGTGTCCAGGGCTTAGTGGAAAGCCCTCAGCATTTCAGGAAGCTGCTCGGGTGTCTGGTTCTCGTCACGCCAGGTTCACGCTGTCCCTGCAGGGCCGTCAGCCACTGCCTCATCACGTTTCTGCCTTTTTAAACTCAAGCTCCATTAACTAAAGGTCACCTCATAGCACGGAAATAAAGATCCCCTTTGCTATGTTTTCTAATCCCTGAATTTGAAGTCAGCTCCACAAAGGCTGGGATTTTCTCCAGGAGTCTTGAGTCCTGGAAATGGTGACCTCCTGGTGGCTGCTAGGGAGCCGGCACACCTCTTCTCAGCTTCCACTGACCCTCCTGTGCAGGACGCCCTCCCCTGACCCACCACGTGTGCTGCCCTCCTTGAGCCCCCCAGCGCAGCATTATGCTGTGGACCATTTCCCCTTCCCCCACTGCTGCCCTTGACCCGGCTGTAAACTGACTGTGAGATCTTCTCTTGTCTGAATCTCACAATAGACCCTGGAAGCAGAGGGAGGCAGGAGAGATGTCAGTCTTTCAGCAGCTGAGGAGGAGGGGACATGGGGAGTAGGAGCAAGCTGCTGGAGGGAGCATAGCTAAGTGACAGCCAGGGACCTGCTGCGGCTCCCACGTGAGGACAAGCCAAGAGGAAAGGGTCTATTCCACTCCGCAGCATCGCCCTGTGCCAGGCCTCTTCCACCCGACACAGGCCTGCCAGCCTCTCCTTCACTCTGCACAAAGGAAGAGCAAGGTCTCAGCCACTGGAACTGGCAAGGCGCTGGGTGGCAGAAAGGCTCAGACCTGGTGCCTTTGAGTGCCCACAGAACAGACCTTATTGACGATGCTGAGGTCCGGGCATCTACCCCATCATCTGGGGCAGATTTTTTTGTTTAGCTGCATTGATATATATTGGATTAGGGGCTTAATTAACTGCGGTGGCAACAGCTGGAGCCACACACAGCTTGTTCCCAATGCAGGGAGCAGCTGGAAGAGCAGGCTACGGTTTCAGCTGAAGGGCAGTGACATTCTTCAGTGATCCCTGACCGTAATGGGCGCAGTGACATTTCCTGCTAGTCCATGGGTCTCATCCGTGGGGAAAAGCACTGAATTATTTGCCAAGACCCACAGTCACACCCTAGGTCACTCCACAGTGCTGTGGTGGGTGGCTACCCTCCCCCTCATACCCCACAGTCCCTCCCTCCTCACCCCCACTCCCTTTTCTTTTTGGCTTAAGACAACAGAAATATACTGTCTCACAGTTCTGGAAGCCAGAAGCCCCTTGTATTTTATTCAGTTAGTTTTGTAGCCTTTTAGGGTGGCCCAGTTCAAAGGGGAGCTCCCCATGGTCATGAATGTGAGGGGCACATGGTGGCTCAGAGATAAGAACCTTCTCTCTCCGTGGATGGGCGGGTTCACAGATGGAAGCACCACGGGGGATGGGACGCTCTGGGCCCCAAACACTCCACAGCAAGGCTTCTCTGTGGTGACAGGAACACGAACCCCAAACGTGCTCTGGGAATGGGACTTCCTCGGGCTGGGACGTCAGAGGTGTCCCCTCGCGCTTCCAGCCCCTGAGAGCGCCTGAGGCCCCTGTAACGGCCCTGCGGTGTTTGGATAGAGGGGCTCTGCTCCCACGGCAGAGGCTGCCCCACGCTGAAGGCTCCTGCCTGCAGAAGCGGGGACCCGGCTGACACCGAGCGGCAGCCACCCTACACGCTGACCACCAGCACCATCTCCCGGGGCTCCCACTTTTTTGGCTTCTATTCTCCCGATGCAGGCACACAGGCGCAAATGTCACAGCTCGGGTCCAGGTATTACTGGGGGCCCAGAAGGCCACCCACAGGGCTCTGGGGGAAGTCACCAGCCTCACAGCAAGGCCCCATCCCTGCCCCCACTTCTCCAAGACACTGAGTGACTGAAGCATTTCCTGGTGAAAGAGTCCGCACCTGAGTGAGGTGAGAGGGAAGAAGAAGGGGGTGGTGGAAAGTACACTTGGGGGACTAAAGAGACGGTTCGCACTCAGCCCAAGAACCAGGAGCAGGTGGGGGGCGCGGTGAGGAGGAAGAGGATGGGGGGTGGCAGGAGACACCTCCCAGGGCGTGAAACAAGCGAGGTGGGCCTCTGATCACACACAGCTAGTTTCAAGCCGACTTCAAAAGGTGGCGCTGGCATCCCCACATCAGGCCAGGGAGGGGATTCTGCCAGCAGAGAGCATTCAGCCCAGGAGTTAGGAAGAGACACACGCAGTCAGATGGGTGGCACTGGCATGGGAAGCTCCTGCACTGGGTCAGGGCGCCCAAGGGAGCAGTGTGTGCAGCCCCTTCTGCGGCTTCCACAGGGCAGCTCTGCGCCCATCTGCTCAGTCTCCATCTGTTAATGCATGGAAGATTCCACTCGGATAAAGGACAACGTCTGACACCTGGCCCAGCCTCTGGTTTCTTCTGTGACACACACTCTGAGCCAGGGGCTGGATAAGGATTCTACCCCTTTTACTGTTCTAACCCTTCCACCGAAGCCTCACTGACAATAAAACACACAGAGGCACGCTCGCACACACACATATGCACACACACGGCTGGCAGCAGACCATGGGTCTGACCCTGCCAGATAGTCTTGAGCTTGGGAAAAAGCCAGGGTAACTGGTACTAGATGAGGAAGACCTTTGTCCTTCCTGTATTTTTATAAAAGTAAAAAATAAACTTCTAAACAGTAGTTCTTGCTGTACTGTATTTGGGATTAGGTAACTACACCTTGTCCACACACCGGTTCTATCTACGTGGTGCATGCCCTAGGCGACTTGCCTTTTAAAGTGAACTAATTTCAATTTTAATAATCTCTCAAATATAGAAGGGAGGCCAAGAGCCAGGGCTGTCTTGTGAACACAAAGGACGGGCTATGTGGAGCTGGCCTCGCACCATCTCGGCTCACACCTGACCGGGGCAGCTGGGACCTACCTGGACTCCACTGACCCTACTCCAGACTAATACCCCCACCCCGCCCACAGCATCGTGACTCCTGACCCCGCTGTTCTGGCCCAGGTGGGTCCCAGCTGCCCCTGGTCAGGTGTGAGCCGAGATGGTGCAAGGCCAGCTCCACATAGCCGGTCCTTTGTGTTCATAAGACTTGATGAGGAGGAGGCCACTCCCAACAAAGTCCACAGGCAAAGCCACCGTGGCATCTTCTGAAGGAGGCCTGACTCCCTGGTGCAAAGGGTCAGTCCTGCCTCTGCTGGACTACAGGTAAACAGACAAGTGCTTGGCTCCCCACGTGGGCCGGGCCGCCTGCAGCTCCCGCGATCACTGATCTTGGCTGTAAAAGTGAAGTCGCTCAGTCGTGTCCAACTCTTTGCAACCCGTGGACTGTAGCCCACCAAGCTCCTCCGTCCATGGGATTCTCCAGGCAAGAATACTGGAGTGGGTTGCCATTTCCTTCTCCAGGGGATCTTCCCGACCCAGGGATTGAACCCAGGTCTCCCACATCGCAGGCAGACACTTTAACCTCTGAGCCACCAGGGAAGCCCTGATCTCGGCTGTGGCACCTACCGATTTCTCTAATTCTTTGTGGAACTGTTTTTACTGCCAGCGTGAGTCACCTCTCAGGGCACCAGGACCACACTCCTTTCTGCTATCTAAAGACAACAGCCTTTGGCTGGTTCTAAAGGGTTCTCTTTCAAACCCCGAGCACAGTGGGAGTGGGGGTGCTAAGGGCCCCTCATTCTGGGATCAGGGGATTCAGAGAGACAGGGTTTATTAGCACCCTATGTCACCTGTCCCAGGGAAGGAGGGCAGAAATCTAAAGATGACCTCTTCCTCATTTCCTCCTAAGGGGCAATGCACCCTCCTGCCTCAGCCAGTCAGTGAGGCTCTTGTTCCCCAGGGTCCTGGTTGGATGGCAGCAGGTCCCCTGTGTATAGGCGGGGGCAAGAGGGTCTAGTCCTGCCCCACCCACCACCACTGGGGCCATGTGCAGCATGAACCCTGCTCCCTAGAGACAGGCATCTGGGTAATGTGGCAAGCAGGAGCTGTGGAGGAGCCGAGAATAGAGGGAGAGGCCAGGACCACTCTGTGGGGATATAAATCTTCACCCCGACAGCCTGTGGCCTTCCTGGAGGTAGGGGCCAGCTCACATGGCCTCTATCAGCCCAGCCACTGTTAGAAACCATCCTTGGCTGGCTATGCCAGGGTTATGGTTAAGTCACACAAGTTAGTGTCCCCATGATGCTCAAATGTAGAGTGCAGGGTGGGATGGAAGCACCTCGGGCATGTTATCTTAGAGCACAGGCTCCTTGGTGGTCCACACAGCCCCCCGTGGAGCCTGCAGTTACCACCGAGAGCTTCCCCCTCCACACACGGTGCCTCCTGGCACCAAACAAAACGCCAGAGCCAGGCTCCGAGCCCATGAGCTCATCCCATCTTGACTCTCAGCGTGTGCATGACCAGCCTCCCAGCCCAGCAGCGTCCACGGGGAACTCACTTGAAGTTCTCAGGGTACTCCGTGATGGCCATGTTGATAACGTCCAGGGCGTGCTGGTAGTGTTTCTGGGCGGAGAAGAGGAGCGCCAGCAGGTGGAGGGCATTGGCGTCGTCCTTGCACACTTTCAGGGCCTCCTGCAGCTGCTCCATGGCACTGGAGATCTGCCGGAGAAAACTGCCGGCTTAGCGACCTTCCCCAAGGCCCACACTGCTCCCCGGACTCAGGGGCCAGGTGCCAGCCCACGAGGCGCAGCAGACCCAAGTGAGACCGCAGGCACTGTGGGGCAGGCAGGAACTCTGATGAGAAAACACACCCTCGAACACCATGGCAAGAAGGGTCTGCTGTTCCAAGTCAGTGCCGTCTCACAGCAAAGAGGGGCATGTCCACAATGGATCATGAAGGACTGGCCGGAAAGCCCCAACCAAACCGGAGGAGGGGGACTGTGAGAGGCTACCCAGACCCTGGCTACAGATCTCTCCTCTGAACCCGTTCTCGCAGTGATTGGGGCTGACAGATACATGCTGCCTCCTGCTCAGGGGCTCACAGTGGCAAGAGCTTAGGCCTGGGGTCAGACGGGATGTGAATTCCAACTCTGCCACTTCCCAGCTGGCGCCGGGGCAGGGGACTTGGCCTCTCTGAGCTGCAGTTCTTACGCTGCAAAATGAGGATAACAGTCCTACCTACGACACTGGCCGAGAGGGCGAGACAACGTAGGAAAAACGTCCTGCTGGGCATGGAACACGTTAGAAAATGTGAATTTCCCTCTTCAAGCCCCCAAAGCCCAGGCAGCTAATGAACAGGTTAAGAGTCTTCCTTCCAGTCCAGAGAGACATGTTTGCTCAGGCACTCAGGCTTAGCGGTTGTCAGCTATTCGAGACAACCAGGGCCTCATCCTCCCAGGAACGTCAGAGTCTTTTTCCAAAATTTTGCTCTTGACCAAACCTCAGACCTACATCTCCAATGCTCCTGGAGGGGTCTACAGTACACAGGTCAGCTGGGGGCTCTGGTCCCTGGTGTGCCTGACCCCTGCCTGGTCTCTGCACTACTGCCAGGCCCAGAGTTCTCCCTTGGGGGACTTCCTTCTGTGGAAAGGTCATGGAAAGTAAAGGAGGAAGCTAAGGTCAGTGTGACTGCTGGCTCAGCTTGCCCATGCCCCCCACCCCAAGGCTGCTCCAGCAGCATGATCCTGGGCTGGGTGTCCAAACCCGCAGCCTTCACTGTTTGAGCACCTAGACATGCTTTGGAAAGGATGGTGCAGAGGGCCTCAGAGACCAAGGCAGGCAGGACTAGCTTAGAGTCCATTCAGAGACCCTCAACCCCCTGAGGTTACCAAGATCTGGGGGCCCCAAGGACATGGGGTACCAGGCTCCACTGGCCTGGCCCAGCCATCTCTCCCGGAGGACAGACGCCATTCATCAGAGGTGACTGAATAATTAAAGATACTAAAAAATGCATCACGGAAGGTTTTATCAGGAACTGGACTGGCAAGGAAAGTACTGGTTCTCCAACTGAGGGCTAAAAATAAACTGGTCTTGGACATCTTTGTGTTCATGCTCCAGGGAGCACCAGAGGGGATTGATGTTTCTGGAGACAATGGTGCAGAGTGCCTACTCTAGGACCTGGGAGTCGGGAACCGGGGGCAAGTGGCATGGGGGCTGGAAAGACGGCTCCCTGAAGAGAGGATCAGGGGCCGGAAGTTGACACGGGCCCGTAAAACCAACCACCAGGCTGGTGGACAAGGCTCCAAGTGCCCGCTTCCAAATGGGACAGGGGAACAGGATTCTTAGAGCCACACAGGGCTGCTTTAACTAGGTCAGAGTGGGCTCTGAAGCTGAACTGTGCAGGCGTGGCCAGCTCCTAGCTCCTGAGCTCAGCAGAGCCGCAGCGCCTCAGGTGTCAGATGGGGTCAACGGCACCCTCGTCGTCAGCTGCAGGGCTGGCCCGCGCCCGTGGAAAGACAGCAGCGCTCTTGCCAGCCGGGCTGCCCATCACCCGACCGCGAGCAGCCACCACCCAGAGGGCTCTGCGGACTCCTCTCTGCCAGGCTAGAGCCCAGCCCCGGTCCTGCTGGCTTGTCTGCAGTCCCTGAGTGGCCCAGTGTCCACACTCACCAGAGAAAGGCCACCGAGAGGCCCTGCTTCACACAGAGCACCAGCCTGAGGGGCCCATGTGAGAGCAGAGACTCTGAGGGGCCTGGGGGATGGGAACCTTCACTTTTTTCTGACAGGCAACCAGCTGGGTGGGTAATTGCCTGACCTCACTCAAGTCCCTCAGCAGACCTTTCGGCACCAACAGCTCAGCTCAGAGAAGGCAGGTGGGCCTAGAGAGCCTTGGGGATCGAGGTGGTCAGCGGATAGGAGGCCCCAGAGGCCAAGCCTGGTGGTGGAGTCCACACGGTCAGGGGAAGCTCTGTGTCACACAGAAGCAGCTCCACATGACAATCTCTCTGCTCCCCTAGGCCCCTGGGGAAAGCTCAGTGAAGGTGAGGACACAAATGTTTACTCAGGTCTCCTGTCAACTCCTCAGGAGACGGACGTGTTGCAGGGGGAGTGAGGGCAGAGAACAAGCCCTTCCTGTGTGCCCACCAGAGGTCAGGGGCTTTACCACAGTAACTGACTTAATCCTTGCCTGGGCCCTCTGAGGTGGAGTATGAAGGCACTTTCATTAATAGATAAGAATAGAGGCTCAGAGAGATCAAGTCACTTGCAAAGGGTTGCACAGCTGATAAAAGCAGCAGGGCCAGGAGGAGATCAGCACCCCCAGAGACCTGGGTGTTAGGACTCACCTGGCGGACGAGGGCCAGCTGCAGGGAGACATACAGGATGACCTGGGGGTCGCCAGGCGCCAGCTGCTGGGCTCTGTATTGGGAAGGGGAGCAGTGAATCAGCCATCAAGGGTCGCCAACCAGCATGATGAGGGTCACAGCCAGCCCTGTGCTGGGCACTTTTAGCAGGGCCAAATGCTGGAAATTCTGCCCAGCCCCACCTTGGAGGGTGCCCCGTGGGAGATGACAGCTGGGGCGGAAAGCCCAGGGGCACCCCAGGCCAGGGTGGTGACTGCCAAGAGGGTTGGCTCTGGCTGAAGTGGGGGGTACCTGGGAGGGCGAGACTAGGAGGTGAGGGAAGCCCCTCTCCTCCGGGCAGTTGTTGGCCTGGATGGGCCCTGTACAGAGCCTGCAGCCTGCCCTCCACGTGGGACAGTGAAGACCTCTGGAGGATGAAGGGGCTGGATGGCCTCTCTGGGTTGGAAGCCTTGGGAGTGAAGAGCCGGTGGGGGAAGGAAGGAACTATCCCCTGATCCTGGGGCTCAGAGGGAGTTGGCCAGAATGGGACTCTCCTTCCTCCCTGGGTTTGAGAACAACCTGCCCCAGAGGGGAGCTGGATGTTCCTAGGAAGCTGGCACAAGAAGTCTGGGGCAGGCCCTGACCCAGCCCCTGCCATCTATGCTCAGAGGGAGCAGGGCTCAGAGGGAAGAGCCCTACAATGGCCAGAGGAAGGAGGGAGAGGAATGCTCAGGTAGGGCCAGGCTGTGGTGGAGAGGAACTCACAGGAGGGGCCTGGGGGAAGGGTTCTCTGCCTCTCCCCCACCACCCCCAAACCTAACTCCCTCCCAGACTCTGGCGTCTAAGGAAAGCTCTCTGAGGGCTGGGGGAGGGAGCCTCACAGCTCTTAGGTTGGGGAGGGTCTGGGAGGAGGCAGATCCCCTTTGTGAGCCCCTGCTACTTGTAGATTACTGTGCAAGGTGCTTTCCTGCTTTCTCTCATGTCCCCTGAACTCAGAAGCAGGAGAGCTGAGCCTGGGGGCAGCTCCACCAGTGCAGAAATGCTCAACCAGACCACCCAACCGCAAAGGCCTGTCCCTGCTTCCTGCGTGAACTCTCAGAGCCTCAGTTTGCTGGTCAACAAAATGGAGACAGAAAACTCTGCTCTGTCACACCAGAAGGTCCCCTGAGAGAGGAGAACAAGCCGCCTCACACAATGCTGCCCTTCGGTGTCCTTACCTCTCCAGCGTCTGCAGTGCTTTCCGGTGTAGTTCATCTTGCTTGGATTTCAGAGTCGCTGCAGGACATAGGACAGAAACAGAGCCGTGAGGGGCTGCTGGAGGGAGCCAACCCACCCCTGCCCCACCCGGGACATGGAGCTCTGTGGGGAGAGGCCCCACCGGGACCCTGTCTGGCAAATGCTCCGGACTGGTGCCCTGGTTACCGGGGGAAGGGGTGCAGATGTCCCCTGGCCCCAGCCTCCTGGCATGCACACTTCTTGGCACAACAGGTCCTTCTACCCCTTTGCCTTCCTTGCCGCATGGGCCATCCTGATCCTTCCAAAGGCCCGAGCTTCTGGAGAAAAGTTACACCTCTGTCCTGGCATGTGCCTCCCTAGGCTTCCTTACTCAGGAGGCTCCTTCTTTTCTAACCATTTTAACAAATTTCAAGTGGACAATTCAGTGGCATTAAGTACATTCACCATGTCTTGCAACCATCACTACCATCCATCTCCAGAACATCTTACCACCCGACAGTGTCTGTACCCACTGGAAACGACCTCCTCTTCCGCCGGCACACCCCAGAAACCTCTATTGCACTTTGACCATGAGGCTTCTTGCTTTAACCCAATTTACCTCCCTGGTAAATTAAATCGGCTTTAAATGCAGTAGGATACGCATCTGAAGCCTCAGCTACACACTGAACCCCCTGAGAAGCTTTAAAATGACTGTCACAGGCTCTAGTCAGAGTATGTCAGGATGCTGCTGGCAGCACCAGGCAGGGATACATGTCAGGGGTCCCAAGCTCATAGAGCAGCCCTGCTTCTAGAGGATTAAAGGCACATGGAGGGTCTCTGGACTCTGACCAAGGGACTGATGACTCCCTCACTTGACCAGGGTGTGGGGACCCCAGGGTTCCCTATCAGAGCCTCACTGACACCTCGAAGTGACCACTGTCACTCAAGAACAAAGAGCTGGCACTGCACCAGGATCTTACCCTTCCTCCTCCCTCCCTTGTGCAAGTACCAGCTGTTCCTACCTCTCGCTGTGTGGGCATCTGAAGCCCACTTCCAGGAGATGGCATTTGGGGAGTGTGGGGGGCTGATGACTATTCTGGGTTTGGCCTGGGTGGGGACCTATCGCTCCTTTTCCCTCAGGCTGCAAGGATACAGAAGGAGGTGGAGATGGTGGGGCTGGGGAGGGAATGCAGGCTCCAGGCGGCAGGAGGGGAGCCTAGGCACCAAGCTCAGGTCACGTATTTAGTAAATGCTTGCTGTGTACCCAGCTCTGTGCCATGCACCGGGGGGATTTAAAAGACCCCAAAAGATGGCAGTGGTGCTGCGGGTAAAGGTGAACCAGAACGAAGACACTGGGGGCTCAGGGCTGGTGGCACAAACGCCCCAGGAGTTCCGGGGCAGAGATCAATTGGGGCTGCGCCTTGAAAGGAGAAAGAACCAGGTTCATGAAGACGGCATACCTGAGGCTGGCAAAGTTGCAGCAAAAGCAGAAATGAACTGGGATGTGTGTGTGTGCACACACACTCGTGCACATCAGTGTGTGAGTGTCTGCGTCTGCACATGTGTGTTTTTATGTACGTCTGCACACCTATTCTAGAAGAGTCAATGGAAGTGTGTTGGGGGTGGACACTGACGGGACAAGAGGCCTGAGAGGCCATTAGGAGGCCCGAGTCACCCCGAGTGGAGGTTCCCGGGCCCCGACACTCACCGTCGGTGGCCTGCAGGCTGTAAGTGAGACCCAGTGCCAGGTAGCCCTTGGACAGGAACTCCCCGGCTTCCTCCCCAAGGTGGATCACCATCATGGCAAAGCGCTCTGCCTCTTCCAGCTGCAAAGAGGGGAGGCAAAGGTCACTGGGGAGGGCAGCTACTCACAGGCACCCAGCCTGGGACCCTTGGAACTGCAATTCCTCATACCTGACCAGAGAGGCCCAGGCGCCTTTCAGAGGCCACCCAGCCACTGAACGGAAGGATAGCTGTTTCCTCCACCTGTGACAATCTGGACCTTTTCCCTCATCCAGGGGCCTGTGTTCCAGGTCATGGGATGCTACCTTTCACAGGGAAAGTCTGCCTTGCTCCAGAGACCCCAGCTCCCCACAGCTGCTCTGAGATCCTGGACAGTCTGTGGCAGCCTGTTTCTTCACGTGGCCCCCATGGCTGTCACTGCCCTGCTCATCAGCAGAGACAGGGGAGCCGGAAGCAGGCAGGGGTTGGGGCGGGGTACAGGCCGGGCTTGGGGACCAGGCCCTGGGATAACCCACCCTGCAGAGCAGGCAGGCCGCCACGCCTTCTCCGGCTGTGAGCTTGCTACCCGACACCAGGCGCTCTAACTTTTCAGGGGAAAAAGGCCTGGGGTTGTTTTTGTCCTGGGAGCAGGAGGGACTGTTTCAGTTGGAAAGGGACCAACTGGCGCAGGTCACGTGTACACACATCTCACACACCACACGTGACGCGAACAGAGGAGCACACAGGCGGCCCTCACGAGCCCTCTGGGGCACCCACACAGCAGGCAGGGGACAGCTGGGGGCCTCAGTTGTGCCCGCTCACAGGCCTCCCAGAGGCCCCTTCCCTTCGCCCAACCCTGGAATGTCATCTGCCCACGTGGCTGGTATGGCAGTGTCACCAAGAATGATTGGTACCACCCTCAGCAAGGGATTCATACCCACAGCCCCACTGCCACCCAGAGGTCGGGGTCCCTTGTAGGAGACTCCCCTCCACCACCCAGAGGGGCCCACAAAGTTAAGCTGGGTTCTGACACCCCAGCCAGTGTGCCTGTCCCTGCCCAGGGCCACCCCCCTCGGCAGGAGAGGGACAGCTCTGTGCATCTTGTCATCTGACTGCAGGCCATAGCTGGGGGCACTGGTAGGCTCTCCTTCCCTGGAGTATTAGAGGAGCCTGAGAGAGAGGTCATTAGCTGTGGGGAGGCGAGCTGGGCTGAGTCCACCTTGAGGGCACAGCTGTGGGGAGCTATGTGCAAGAAAAGGCTGGCGGAGCAGAGAACCCACAGAACAGAGGAGTTAAAAACTCCCAAAGTACAAGAGAGGTAGAGTGGGTGAGCTGAGAGCCCAGAGAGCGATGGTGGGGGTTGGGGGGGGGGGGGGGGCTGACTCCCAGTAGCCCGGCCAGAGCCACGACAAACGCTGACAAGGGCAGCTCTCCAGCCCCCATGTGGTCGAGCTCAAGCCACTGACCTGGGCAGTGGACCGCCTCCAGGTTGGCAGACTGGTCACTGGAAGGACACGGAAGCTGAGAGCTAGGCCTACATCACCCTCAGGCCTGAGGTCTCGGGGTTCAGGAGAGGCAGGCAGCTTAGCAGACCCCATGGCTGCCTGCTGCCCAGCCTTGGTTGCCGGGAGGACTGAGGGCAGTGGATGCAGAGTTTTGCCTCCTGGAGCACGTGGCCCAGCAGGATGCAGGAGAGCTGCGGGGCCTGAAGTCAGAGCCAGGCTGAGCACTGGGCAAGACCCCAACATCCTTGGAGAAGGGAATGGCAACCCACGCCAGTCTTCTTGCTTGGAGAATCCCATGGACAGAGGAGGCTGGTGGGCTACAGTCCATGGGGTTGCAGAGTCAGATGACTGAGCAACTATCACTCACTCAAGCCCCCCTTGAGTGAGGGGGCCCCTGATAGATATGGGACCTCGGGCAAGTCACCTCCTCTCCTTTCTGTGCCCCAGAGGTCCTCATCTGCAAAATGAGGAGCTGGGGCCAACCCCTTGCCAACCCCTAACTGCTCCTCCCTACAAACCTCCACGGGGGCTTCTGCAGCACTCGGCTCTACGCTGCGCTTGGCTGGGGCAGCACAGCGTCACAGGCACAGGATGCTTGGATGAAGCACACATGGACTCTCTAACGGGGGAGGACCCCATGGGACAGGGTGGCTCTTAATTAAGGCTCCATTGTGTGGTGCTGGCCTGGGGCCACGGAAGATCCAAGAGGGGGAAACTGCCTGGCCGGGGCTGTCCTAGGAGGCCTCCTGGCAGAGGGGACAGGAAGCACCAAGGGAAGGGCAAGTGAGCAAACGGCATCTTGCCTCCTCTGAAATATGCGCAATGCTGGTGTGGTCTGTCTTCCACTGTCTTCAGGCATTGCTATGCCCCATTCAAATGGGAGCGAGCTTTTTTATAAATCACCAAGTGAAAGTGAAAGTCGCTTAACCGTGTCCAGCTCTTTGCGATCCCACAGACTATATAGTCCATGGAATTCTCCAGGCCAGAATACTGGAGTGGGTAGCCTTTCCCGTCTCCAGGGGATCTTCCCAACCCAGGGATCAAACCCAGGCCTCCTGCATACGAATTATAAATAGAACTCAGAAACCTCCTGCACTCCATGTATATACACTCTTCTCATGGCCATGTCCTTCTCCTAGGCAAATGCCAACTTCTATCTCCTGCAACCCACGCAGAGAGGGTGCCAGGAATGAAGCTCAGCGATTACTGGCATACAGGGAAAAGTTACTCTGCAATTCATGTATATCATATTCTGGATTAACAGGGCTCACCAGCCTTTAGTTTCAAAAAGTGACAACATGCATCCTTAGGTTTTCCAACTTGTGGTCCACTCTGACTCCAGGTTAGTAGCCATCCTTGGCCAGTACTTGCCAGCCCTGCCCACACAGTTTAAAATGGTCTCTGAGCGTGGTGTCAGCATTTGTCTCAAATCAAACCCACAAGGCTTCAGTGTACCACTTTTTCATGTGGCCGACAGCACTTTTGATCTCTATTACCTACCACAAAAGTTTTTTGCATGTGGAGTCAAAGTGATGATTATGAATGAAAAAAATTATATTAGTTTTATTAAATATAATATACAGTATTAATATATTTATTCATGGGTACTTTAGCCAGCCAAAGGGGAAAATGCTATCACATTAAAAATCAACAAAATCCTCAAATATATATGTATTTTAAATATAAAATATAAATACATAATGCACAATTCCCTTTCATCTAAGACAGGAATGGGAATCCTAAAACTCTTGAGAATATGGTTTTCCCACCTTTGTCTTTAAGTGTGATGAAGTAAAGTGAAAGTGAAAGTTGCTCAGTTGTGTCCGACTCTTTGCGACCCCATGGACTATACAGTCCATGGAATTCTCCAGGCCAGAATACTGGAGTGGGTAGCCTTTCCCTTCTCCAGCAGATCTTCCTGACCCAGGAACTGAATGAAGGTCTCCTGCATTACAGGCAGATTCCTTACCAACTGAGCTATCAGGGAAACCCTTAAGTGTGATAAACCCACTTAAATCCAGAATCACTCCAAGCCCCTGAGCAAGTTTTCCATGCAAAGATCAGGACAGCCTAGCAGCCAAGAACACAAGCATTAGGGCCAGGCTTCCTGAACTCAAATCCTGGCTTGGCTATTTACTGTATGACCTTGGGCAAGTTGCTTCACTCTGCTGTGACCCAGTTCCTTCTTCTGTAACATGGGGATAACAGGTTTGGATCTCACAGGATTGTGGGGAGGACTGAATGATGAAATAAAGACAGGACAAACGCTCAGAGCAATGCTTGAAGAAACCTAATCTACTATCACTATTAGCTGTGATATTAGATCTATAATTAGCTTAATTTTCCAGAATTTTTTTAAGTCTCAGTCTAATACAGGTGGCAGGTGCCATCTGGGTAGAGTTCGTGTTCCCTACAGCTACATGGACCCACTGACAAGTTAGGAAGTGGCATCAAAGACTTTCCTGGAACTCAGAGAGGAGACACCACTGCCTGCCTTCCGTCTCTGGCGTGACCCTTAATCACAGAAAAGGAGTGATTCTACACAAGGACACCAGGGTCTCCTTGCAGTCAGCTGTGCCAGGTGGGCCCACCTCTCTGACCCCTCCCCCGCCACGGTCCGCGATACACACACCAGTAACCACCCACCTAGCTGTGTCACAGTACTCACTTCTACTGTGGATAATACACTCAGATATTTTCTGTGCTATTCTCTATTCCCTTTATAAAAGGGTTCTATTTCGTAATCAAGTAGTAGGTCTCAATCTGTGATGTGAAAAGCAAATTGCTGACTGAGCTGCCCAGAGCCTGCCCATCTACAACCACCCAGCCATGTGATACCGCACTTGCCCTTCCCAATCCCCACATGCCTCCTCCTGCGGCCTCCACAGTGGACAGCTAATGGCTCTAGAGTTGTGGCCCCTGCTTCAGTAAGATCTGCTCAGGTTACAGCACTGCGCCCTCCTTATTCATGAAAATACTTCTAGGGTGAGGGGTTTTCAAAGCTTTCAACCATTCTCCTGCACTGCTTTTTTTTTTTTAATATTTATTTGTTTTTGGCTCCACGGAGTCTTTATTGCTTCAAGAGGGCTTCTCATTGTGGTGGCTCCTCTGTGGAACACAGGTTCTAGAGCGCTGTCTCAATAGCTGTGGCACGTGGGATCTTCCCGGACCAGGGATCAAACTCCTGTCCCCTGCATTGGCAGGCAGATTCTTAACCACTGAACCACCAGGGAAGTCCCCCTGCACAGCTTTTTAACACCCCTTTTAGCTGTAACTCTGCCACGACACCCAGGAGGAGATCCCCCCATCCTCCCTTGCAATTCCAGAGCAGCTGGGTGCCCACCAGAGCGTCACAGCACGGTGGCCAGCTGACAGAAGGGTTTTTCACAGCTGAGGTTGAGAGGTACAGGGCACTTAGGGGACCCATCTGAGGTCACCCCGCTAGTAAATGGGAGAACATTTTCTTAGTTTTCAACCCAGGTCTTCTGAGTCTATATCTAGGTCTTTGAGAGCTGCTCAATTCATGGCTGCCCTCTGTGGGTCTTCATTTTTCTCCTCTGTGACCCTTTGGGGAAAAGGATGTAAGAAAGGATGCAGCATTTTGATCCTTTGCTTTTGCTTTCTGTAAGTAAGGAAGTGTTCCCGTGCTTTTCCAAGTTCCTGACTATCTCCAATTCTCCTAATTTGGTCCCCGCACAGCCAGGCTCCTGGCTTGTACACTCTGCTCCTGCTCGGGCTGCCTGGTTCATCTCGAAGGCACCAGGCTGGTTGTACCCCTTCCTCCTGCCCAGGGAGCCAGAGAAAGGTCACTTCTGAGCCTGCAAAGCTCTGTTTAAACAGCACCTCCCGTTTGTCCTAAGTTGCTTCCCACAGGGTCCAGGACCTATTGTTATTTGCTCTCCCCCAAACACATTTTTTCTTCCTGGAAGTAACAGGTACTCTTCGTATCTCCACAAGCTCAAGGCAGGACAGCTGGCATTCTTTCTGGACTCCAAAACACTTAATCCATCTTTCTGAATCTCAAAAAACAAAGGCAACACCACAAAGGCGCATCCTTTCTGAGAGGCTGCTATTTCAAAGGGGCCATCACAGGGATGGTTACCATTGACCAGGCACCTCCCACGTGCTAAGCAGGGACACTGCTCAGCCCTGGGGGTCACAGCCATCCTGTAATGGTGGATGCAACTATCTCCAGGTTACTGATAAGGCACAGAGAGGGCAAATTACTTACCCAGAGTCACACAGCTACTAAGTGGGAGGCCAGGAATTTGAACCCTATCCTCTCAGCCTCCAAAGCCTGCACTCTTTCCACTACCCCATCCACCCCCTTAGGGGAAGAGGCTGAGGGACAGCACCACAGACTTTTTAAAAAACAAGCATGGCTTGCTTTTCAGTTCCACAACCTCCTCTCCTTCCACATGTGACACACACACACACACCCCCTAGCCGCCTAGAAAGGTTTTAATCTTTTTAATTAAATGAATTTGAACTAATTTTGTTTGCAGGGATATGAAAAAATATTTACAGCTCCTCTTTCTCATGCCTCGAATAACTGGCTGGGACCCTGGCAAGACACTGCCATGTTGAGGCAGGAGGCTGCCCCACCGCTGTCACCAGGTCAGAGCCTGGACACGACACCCTCCTCCACTCAGAATAAACGGCGGGACCAGTGCTCTCAACCCTGGGACATCACAGGTCCCTCTGCCCAGGCCCCTCCTCACCCACTCTCACTTGGGCAATCTTGCTCTCAGACCCAGCCCGGAGCATCCCACACTGGCTCTGGGCATAGGGACATTAGCCCTAGGCATAAGGACAGGACATGAAGGTAACAGGTGCCCCACCTCTGGGCACATGGCCACCTAGTCTGCTTTCACCCAGCACAACTCATTTTTCCAAGTCCCAGTTTCAGCCTCCCTTCCTGCAACCTGGGCCAAACTGTCCACCCCCAGATCTCCATCCCCTGCTCATGGGGCTTGGCTGGGCCTGCTGGGGGCTGACGTGAGTCAGAAGAGACATGAAGGAAGGAGACGGAGGTGGCGTCAGACGCCTTTCAGGATCTGTGCTTGCCACCCGCACCAGCGCCCCTCTGCCTGCCTGTCAGACCCTTTCTTCCTGCTCATAGCCTTGAGGACAGAGAGCGTGGGCCACCCTTCCCGTGGTCTCCTAGGAGAACAGGCTGCCCCTGGCCACCCACAGCCTGCTCTCGGCCCAGCACCAACCCAGGGAGCAAGCAGGCAGACCCGTGAACCAAATGTAGATTTCCCACACCTGTCCCTCCCGGCCGGCTGGAGCCAAAGTCAATCTATATTTCTGAAAACCTACTATGTGCAGGGTTCTTTGTGGGAGCAAAGGGCTGAGGATATGAGACACAATATGTGAAGAAGCTTCCTGTTTAGATGGAAAGGCAAGTACCATACAAGGCAGAACTCCTTGCCAAGTAGGATCCATCCAATCAGCACCCGGCATGAACTCTGGGCTGCAGTTTCAAGAAAGAGGAGAGAGAGTTCCTGCCTTCAAGAAACATATGCAACAGGAAACGCAATGCATCATGCTAAGTGTCCAAGGCAGGTATAAATGGGGCTTTAGGGAAGGTACGAGAAATGAGGTTCCAGAGCAAGGAAGGCTGCCAGGAGCCCACCCCAGCCCTACAGCAGGACCACGCTCTAGCCTGGACCTGATTTAAACTCTAGTTCAAACCGGCCCCCAAACCCAAATATGTTTTTCAGCCAAGGTTAAATGGCTCACTCACTCTTCTCCCCATTTCGGATGTCAAGTCCGCATGCTGAGGTTTCCTTTTGGGCTTTTCTATTTATGTTGTCATTGATTACTTTGCTCCCAACTCATCTGATTTCAATTTGGACTGATTGGATCCTAATTTTATTACCATGTAATCTGAATGCACATAATTACTGTCATTATACTGCTAAGGGAAACAGCTCCTCCGCGGTGGGAAGACCTAAATTTAGGGCTTCCTGGCAAGGGCGGCACTGCCTGGGTGGACCCACAGCCGTCTCAGAGCCGGCAGCCCCTGGGAGCACAGATGCCCTCCCCACCCACCCTTGGCGAGGTGGGTATTTGGGCTTCATACCAGGGATGCACTTGAGGCCCCTCTCTGGAGCCTTGGGAACACACAGGGCTGTGAGCTAGGGGTCAGCGAGCCCACGCTCTGCATCCTCTGGCTCACATGACCACCCGCCACTGCTGTGCTCAGCCTGGGTCCTCACTCTGCTGGTACCCACATGCCACCCAGAGGGGACCTTGTCCTCTAGGGTGGACGATGCCAACAGTCTCCCGCAAAACACTGGGGGGACAGGCAACTTCCCCAGTAACCATGAAGCCGAGGAAAGCAAGCTGGGATGGAAGGGACCACCTCTGAGCCCCATCCAAGGCCCTCTCCTCCTGGAGGCCTCCTTGACCTGTCCAGCCCTCTCCTGACTTTCGTCATTTATACCACACGACAGTGAAACTCTTACCCCCCTCATCACGCTGCCTCCTCCAAATGCTGAGAGCCTATTACAGATCAGTCTTACAGGACGTCATAAAGCCTGGGGCCAAAAGCCATGCTTTCTCCTCCCCCATCTCCCACAGTCGGGTGGGGCCAAGGCAGGGCCATACTCACACGTCATACACGGGGACCCGAGGACCAGGGAACAGAGGGAAAGGTGCTGCTCCCCGCCCCCACCCCCAATCCGAGGGAGCCAGTCCCTGCAGCAGAGCCAGGGTCAGGCCCACTGGGTGGGGAGGCGGAGGCCCTCTGAGAGGGTCCTCAGCATACTTAGTGGGAAGGGTTAGAACGCAAAATCTCCCTCCCCAGAGATGGAGGGGTTGGAGAGGCTGCTAATTCTGAAGCACCTACCAGAGGCACCTGGAACCTAGCCCCTGTTGCTCTGGAACAAGCTGGGCACCCGACAACAAGGGCAGGCAGGGGTGTCAGGACATCAGGAATGGGAGGGACATGTATGGAAGAAGCTCCCTCTTTGGGAGACACTGGGCCAATGAAGGAACTAGGCTTATTGAGCTTGAAGAGAGATGTAGGTGGGGCTGAAAGCCAACACGTGGGAGAGACGCTGCACTGTTCTAGTTGCTGAAGAGGGTGGAAACAGGACGGCCTGGACGTAGGAGGCTGATGTGGGAAGCCAGGAACGTGGGCAAAGGAGCTTCCAGCGAGAGCAGACAGCTGGGCAGAGGCACCGCTGCAAGATCCCCCAGGCCGAGAGCAGCAGCCAGGGAGCCAGGATGAGGGGAGCAGCAGGCGAGGCCTGGCGCTCTGGGTTCCTGGGCCAGGGCTCCTTCCCCACTCCCCCTGCTGACCTCCTAGAGGGAAAGTTGCTGTGGGGAGAGGGCGAACGCTGAGCTTGTCTGTAGTTCAGCCGCCTCAGCAGAGAGTGGTAAGCAGGCAGCTGAGCACAAGGCAGGGACTGGGTGCTGGAGTCCAGAGGGAAGGAGGTGGCTGACAGAGAGACCACCCTCCCATCCAGCACAGAGCTGGTTCCGACTCTGAACGGTGGGCTAGCCCAGGTTAACTCCAAGGTCCTGCTCATTTCCCCTGTGCTGGGCAGGTGGGGGGCACCCTGTCTTCTGACTCCACATTTGGCTCCCTGGAGAAAGTCAAGGCTAAAGCACAAACCTGACACCATCCTGAGTTGGGGGATGAAGGCTGGAGTTTTCAGAAGCCATTCTCCACTCCCCCACCCCTTCCACACACAGCAAGACGCACCCACCTGCTGCCACCCTCCTGTAGGAAGCTGCCAGGACCTGGGCCCTGTGACCGGAATCACTCACCCAATGCAGGGACCCGATGCAGACCTTGGCGGCCATCAGGGGCACGGTGGGGTCCGAGGGCCGAAGCTTCACGCACTCCCGCAGCAGAGACACGGCATAGGATGACTGCAGGAGAAAGGGCGGCAACATGGTCACTCATAGCCCTGGGTTGCAGCAGACTGGGTGTTTCATGCCTTCAGTGGGGGCATCTCCCAAACGGCCAGCCCCTGCCCTGCACCCCTTTCCTCCCAAGCCAGGAAGAGGCCCACTGGAAGGACCCCAGGCGGTGGTGGCAGGCAAGTCCCCCCGGGGCTGTTTCCTCATCTGGAAAATAGAGGCTGTGACCCTTGCCAGAGGTGATGTAACAAGAGCTAAGGAGAAAAAATAGGGAAACTCTTCAAAAGGAATTCACATGTGAACCACAGGAATTTTAGAGGTAGAAGGAAACTCTCTCAAATCTCTGAGAGGTGATAAGGTTTTACAGGTGATAAGAGGAAGACACACCCACATGGAGACTGGCGGGAGCAAAAAGGCTGTCAGGAAAGAAGCCATGGAGACGGGGCCACAGACATGCTGAGGATGGCCAAGTGTGGTCAGTAAAGCCCAGCCCACAGGCCGAATGTGGCCCTCTGCCTGCTTCTGTAAATAAAGTTTTATTAGAACTTGGCCACACCCATTCAGACGAGTATTGCCTACAAATGCTCTCATGATGCAAAGGCAGAGTGGAATAGTTCCCACAAAGACTGTTTGATCTACAAAGTAAAAAATGTTTACTCTCTGACCCTTTACAGAAAGTCTGCTGACCTCTGTTCTAAGTGCTTTATAAATATGAAGTCATTTATTTTTCACAACTCTCCTATGAGGTAGGTTGCTATTGAAACCATGTAACTCAGATTGGGGCTTGAACCTATGGTCTTTTAACTGAGATCACACACCTGGTTCTCAGGACCTAATGCAGCTCAGGTTCTTGATGTCTCATCACAGAAAGAATTCAGTGACAGAAACAAAGTGATAGGTAAGAAGTGGATTTATTTAGGGAGAAACACACTCCACAGAGTGTGGGCCAGAAGAGAGAGCGCCCTTGAAATATGGCACAGTCAGTTTTTATGGGCTGGGTAACTATAGGCTAATGAGTGGGAGGATTATTCCAACTATTTCATCACATCCTAAAGGCTGTCCCTGCCCCCTTCCCTCCTGTTTCACTCTGTCCCTATTTACAGATGAGGAAACTGAAATGCAGAGAAGTGGTGTGTTTGAAGCCACACTGACTATAAATGGCTGAGCTGGGGTTTGAAGAGTTTGACTTTAACCACTGTCCTATCCTGCCTACCTTGGCCAGCGAGGAGGCTTCCGTCTCCCTCCTACACACGCATGTGCACGCATGTGTGCACATGTGTGTAACTACAATTCCCACAAGCTGGGCCCTACTGTTGGCCCAGCTCGCCACCATTAGTTAGCTTCATCCTCCCTGGCTACTTCAGAGGCCCCGTGAGGACATGGGGACTCTGTGAAGGCTCCCTGTCCACAGCACAGTACAGAGACTAGTGGACACAGACCTGGGGCCCCACTGGTCTGTGTCCACCCTGGGACCCCGCCTTTCTCTACCTGCCTTTCCTTTCCCCGCAGAGAAAGGAGAGCTTTTCTCAGCCCAGATGTGACAGACTTCCCTGGGCTCTGGGCTCAGGCTTATTAGGCTGATTTCAGGTGTCTCAGCCTCGGGCCTGCTCCGTGTCAAGCGTGGCACTGGGAGTTGTGGGGTCCCTGCTGGGAGGGGCAAGAGACCCACAGAAAGGCTGGGTGGAGAGGACAAAGCCCCGCACCACTGCTCTCTCAGGAAAGAAGAGGGTAAGAGACCAAGAGAGTGTTAGCATACGACCAGCTGGGAGGCTGGGGGCCTGTGGGGCAGGGGGATTCTCGGTGTGGGCTGTGGCGAGAGAGGCCAGCGAAGGGCTGGCAGGAGGTGCCAGGCCACCCCCCTCTCCCAAAACCCTCTCTCTGGAGGCTGCTCCCAGCCCCTCGCTGTGGCCCCCTCTGCCCCACCCCGAAGCAAGCCCTTTCCCTTTCCCTGGCTGCTGACCTCAGCATCCCTGAAACCCAGACTTCTCTAACCCTGACCCTCCATGTCCCACCCCGACCTGGACCAGGAAACACTGCTATTTAAGGAGCCATCTGAGGACTCCTCAGTCAGAGCTGCTGGCTCTTTTTTTTTTTTTTCTTTTTTTGTCATGCTGGTTACCTAGCAACACAGCCACTGAGGAGACCAAGAGAAGAAGCGACCTAAATCATGCCAGGGAACTTGTCCTCTCTTCCTGCAGGTGGAGGTGCCGGATATACTCATATCCGCTTGGCCTCACCTTCTGCACACAACTGCAGGGACAGAACCTGGATTCCCACCTTAGGCTCCTGGCAAAGGACAAGGTCTGGCTATTCTTCCCAGGGCTGCATGGGCCAACCAGGCAGGCTGAGCTGGTGTGCAGGGCTCCTGAGGGGCGGGGATGGAGAGCCTGCATCCAGACCAATCTCCTGCTGCACTAACCCAGGTGTAGGTGTGACACAGCCTGTGGGGCCTCACGCACGAGGCACTCACTGATCACTCCAACCTCCTGCCTGTAAGCCCATTCTTGTGTCTACCTTCCTGTTCTGGGAAGGAGCCAGGCCATGACACCAGCTCCCCAGATTCTGCGGTGTGCCAGGCTGCGTCTGAACCTCTCTGAGCCTGGCTCTTTTCAGTAAGGGGGTTGAAGACCTCGTAATTCCCAGGTTGGTGTGACACTTTCTCCTGAAACGGGGGCCTTCCAGGAGCATCCCCAGAAATTAAAGCTAACATCTGAGAGCAGTGCATTCTTCTGAGGAGGGGTCCCCAGCTTTCCTCAGCATCTCAAAGTGGTCCACGACCTACAGAAGGGTGGAGACCTAGCCCTGGGCCTCTCCTCCCGGACCATACTCAGACTAGAGGCTCTTTCTCTGTTTCCTCGAGGCAGAAAGAAGCTGTCAAATGTCATCATCAGCTACCTACCCAGGCTCCATACAAGCCCCAGCCCCCTTCTTCCTCCCCTTGGCCTCAACCCATCTGTGTTCTGAGCTCCCTCTGACCCTCAACAAGACCCTGCTGAGCACACAGCCAGGGTACATCATGTCATGACTTACAGGATGCCCTGTGAGGTGGCCAAGATGATGAGGGAAGGGGAAGAGGCTGGGAAGAAAAACACTTGGCAAGGTAACAAGGGTGCAGAGAAGGCTCCTGCTTGATTCTTGGCTGTACTTCTCCAGCCCCTTCCCACCTGTCAGAAGAGGCACTTGCTCTTCCCCCATCCCCACCAGAACCTGGTGAGCATAGCCTCCTTTCGGGGGGTGGGGTGGGGTGGCGGGGAGGGTGCTGGCAAGCCCAGGAGGACCCTCCTTGGAGACGACTGCAGGGCTAGAAGAGCAGGTGGCACAAATGGCTTGGGGGTGGCGGGGGAGGAATTCCCTCAGCCCCACAACTGGGCTCTGGGTGTTTATAGCTCTTGGAACGATCTGTGAGCTCAAGCCTCCTTACTTCCTGCATTCGTAGCATCCTCAGCCCCAACACCCTCAGCACCCAGCTCCGGAAAGGTTTTCCTTTCATGTCACTGCTGAGAATAGAGGCTTATGTAAGTGTGATTCTCATGGGAGGGAAAACCAGTGGGTGCAGGGACAGGGCTTGGGGAGAGGGTGGTGGAGGGCAAACACAGTTCTGGAGACCTGGATAAGGTCAGCCCTGCTCCAGGCAGGACTCCTCCTGACCACCCCAGCACATCCACCTCGCAGAGCACCCAAAACACTTCCTTGGGAGAAGGGGGGTGCTCTGCTCTACCCTTCAACCCCTCCCTCCTAGGGAAGTTCTGGATTTGCAAGAAGGTCCTTCCTGCTGCCACACTCCCAGACGAGAAGAGATGCAGCCCCCAACAGAACACCGTTCCCCTCGCTGGGAACCCACGTCCATGCCTGTCTCAGGCAATCACACCAACCAGCTCGCAGGCAGAAATGCTGCAACGCCCCGCGTGTGCACACATACTCAGAGAAAACCATCCACAGATTCACACCTATACACCTGGCCCCGTCGTAACTCCCAGATAAGACATCAGGTTCACCCTGGGGTCTGTGGGCCACCCTTCGTGCCCCTCATTCCCTGGAGATTACCATCCGCTGCGGGACAATATTTCTGAATCATTGCCCCACCCTTTGCCAGCCTCTGCGAGGGACTAGTGGAGAGCGGAGCCCCCAGCCCCCTCTGAGGGGGAGTGTGCAGCCCCCAGCCTGCCCTGGGCCTTACCTTCCCGCAGGCCACCATGGACAGGGCCACCTGGTACCAGAGGTGAAATTCTCCAAATGCAAACTTCATGGCTCGCTCCAGGCACTGCGAAGAGGGAGTCGGTCAACACTTTCCCTTCAGGGGTCCTCTCTGCCCTGGCCCACCCACACCGTTCCAGGGGAATCACTGCTCCAGCCACTTGCGCTGGAGGCAGCCAGAGCTCACACCTGGTTCCTGCAGAGGACTCCAGGGGCAGCCTGTCTCTACCATCGCATGCTGCGTGTCCTTGCACAAGCTTCTCACCCTCTCTGGCCCTGGGTTCCCTCCACCGTATCATGTGAACACCACATCAGGGCGACAGTAAAAAGCGCATGAAATGAGATTTGTGACAGCGCTTTCAAAATGTGAACATCCAATAAAAATAATAGTTGACAATTCTCACTATTATGCCTGGCACCATCCTCAGCTTTCTACATGGACAAACACATTTACTCTTCCCAACAATTCACTGAGGCAGCTTCTCTAATTACCCCCATTGCACAGATGAAGAAGCTGAGACTTGATTGATTTGCCAGAGTTGCAGGGCCAGTAAGCAACAAACTTACTGACTCTGAAGCCCGTGTACAGAATGATGCCCGAATGCACAGGCTTCCTTCTGCTCTTCGCGACAACCATCAAGAAAAACCATCTGCTCCCTGGCCCTCTTATCGGGGCCACCCCAAGTCAGGGGCTGTCCGTGAGACCTGACAGTAACCAACAGGAGTGGTTCCCGGCGACAGAGGCAGAGCCAGCACATGAGGCCAGGATGTACCGTATGGCCCCAGTCAGGCGGGCCGGGGACAGAGGTGAGGGGCACAGGGCCACACACAGGCACCTGCAGAGCTCAGTGGCCTGGGTCTCCCATGCTGACTCAACACACTCCCTTGCACCCGGGCAGAACCACCTGACCAGGCCTCGCCCTCCTCACTGGCGAACTTAAGAGACCACTTATCTCCTGATACTAAAGATGGTATCTTCTGGAAGCGCCTCCCGTGATGCCTTGGTGTAAGCAAGGGCTCGGCAGGTGTCACTGCCCCTCCTCTCGGGAGCTCTCCCAAACATGTGGACAGAGAATCTGCTGCTGAGAGGGCCACCTAAGCCCAGGGCCCTAGAGCCACCCTTGATCTCAGCTTGGATCTGAAAGCTCAAATATGTGCACATGCCATTCACCCTGGGTGCCGGGGGAGAGCAGGAGGGACGGGCAGCTCTGTGCCCCTGGTCCTCACATCCTGGAGCGGGACCATCCCCTGGGTCCAGCCCATGGAGTGCTGCCCCAGTAGGGTCTGCCCAATACAACGGGGGTGCCCATTCTAGAGGGGGTGGGAGGGGGATCCAGGCTCCCAACCACTCTCAGCTCAGAACCCCTCCAGAAGAGGCAGTCACAGAAAACCAGCATCACCTCCAGGGGAAACGGAGGGGTGGATAATTATCCTCTTGGGCTTCGCTATATAACACCACGTGCTCTTTCAAAGGAAAAAACACATGACAACATTTGAAAAAACAGATACACTCTGCCAGTGAAGGGCAGCCCCTCTCTGCGCTGGGTCTCCTAAGAACAGAGCCGGACCTCTTGGTGGCGGCAGGGGAGGGATGAGGAGGGGGTTGTACCTCGGAGAGCATGACATACTGGCCCCGCCTGCCCAGCGTGATGCTCAGCAGGTCATAGATGGCCGCCGCATTCTGCAGGCTCACGGCCCGGTCCTCCTCCTGCTCCGGTGCCCGGCTCAGCACCACATCCCGAGTGGCCTGTGGGGAGACACGGTTTAGAAAAGAGTGAGGACAGAGAATAAACAGGTGCCTGTCTTCACAGGGCCCCTGCCTCTGAGGCCCAGTGACCTTCACCCTTTCGCTGCTGACCCAGGCCACACTCCTAGAGCCAGCCAGAGCCTTTCCCCACCACCACGACAGCAAGCAAACCCTCTACCTGTAGCCCAGGCTGGGGTGATGGAGCAGTCCTGAGTCCCTGCTCCTGATTTTATTCAGTGTTTTATTCTGCAAGCTGTCCAACCTACAGAAAAGTTGCAAGAACAGTAATACAAGAGCAGTAAACCCAACTTGGTAATGTGGATCACAGTGGCTTTGACTCTCTAGTAACAGTAGTAGCAGCAGCAGCAGTAGTTATGGTAGCCAGTTAGAGCAACTTGAACTTTCATCCCTAAATAGGACACTCTTTCTATAACCACAACAGAAATGCCAAATTCAGGAGATGGAACACTGTCCCCTCTATCTTCTACGAGCAGCTCATATTCAGATCTTGCCTCCCGTCCCACCGATGCCTTCATGGAAGAGCCGTCATGCCAGGATCCAACCCAGGATCATGCTCTGCAAGTGGGCACCAAGTCTCTTGTGCCTCCTTTCACTGTTAGGAGTCCCGTGGCCCTCCTCTGTCTCCAGGACACTGGCATTGCTGAGAGGACAGGCCAGCTGTCCTCTGGGACAGTCCTTGTGTGTGTAATCATCCACTCACAGGACAACCCTCAGATAACACTGGGAACTGACAAGATTGGGGGCGGCTCTGCGGCTTGACTCACAGGACTAGAGTTTGGGCGGTGGCCGCTCCGCGCCCTTTTCCTCTGAAGGTGCCCCCAAGTTCCTCCGATAAGGACCCCTATACCTCCTTCCCATCATCCCCATGTCCGGCCCAGACCCTGTCCCTGACTTCTCACTATGGAACTCTCCTCTGTCCTCAGAAACTTCCCCACAACCCAAGGTCTCTGTGCTTGGCATCCGGCACCCAGGAGTCCAGTAGCTCAGAGTTGCCAGGGACTGCTCTGGGAGGGGAGGGGCAAGAGAAAACGTGCTTTAGGAGTGGGCGAGTCTGCACAATTTAAAGGAGGAGCTCTGTAAACCCAAGCTAGAAATCCCCCCATCAGGAACTGGCGACCCACTTGTTCTGTGGCCTGTGGTCCCACCCATTCTTGTACATTCACATTCTGGGGACAGCACTCAGGAGAAGCTAAACAGGGGTCATGGGGATCCTGACAGGGTTGGGGGAAGGCTAGGAATGCTCTGGTCCCCCTGTGTCTCCTCCAATCACACACACACACACACATTCTCTCTCTCTCTCTCTCTCTCTCTCTCTCTCTCTCTCTCTGAGGGCTGTGTCTGAGCAGAAGCAAAGCTGGGTTCTGGGCAGACGCTCCCACTGGCTGCTCCCAGCGTCCTCCCTCCTCTTGCCTCCTCTCCACCAAAGGGGTCCCTTCCCAGCACCCCCTCCCTCTGTAGAAAGGGCTGAACCCCCTTTCATGAGTCGAGACTCACTCTCCTCTACTACCCCACAAAGGACCTCAGACCCAGGGACTTGACCTCTTTGACAGGATTAAAAAGACCTCCTCCTGACCCTTAAAACCCAGATCCTGTTGGTCAGGTTCAAACAATGTGTCCATAGGTGGTCCTCACAACTTCCTTCCATGTAAGACTACTATTGCCTCCGCCAGGGCAGGGGTTGGGGCTCCCAAGGGTGATGGCTACAGAGGCAAAAGCTCAACGGTATTTGGATTATAGGTTCTGGACATGTCCCACCGTGCAGGCTTGACGTGCATTCCCAGAGGCTTCTAGAAGCCAAAATGCCTGTAAGACCCAAGGACGTGACTCACTCGTGGGGGCTTTTCAGTAAGGCAGCCCAATGGCCTTGATGGGGCTGCTCCTCTGGGCACAACAGGCCAGGGCTGTCCACTACCCTGATGGGCACAGACTGCCCCAGGAGAGGGTGCTGCGGATGGAAGAAGATCCCCAGAAAGGTTGAGTCCCAGTGCCAGCCTGGTAAACAAGAGCCGCTCAGATGCCAAAGGGTTAAGTGGAGAGGGAAAGTGCCAAAGAAATCCCCCTCCTTCCCAGTGAAATCCACCCACACAGGCACTAACAGGAAGAGAAGAGATTCTAAGGACAGCCTTGGCAGCAGCTATTTCACCAAGGAACACAAAACCCACTCTGTGCCCAGCCATGGACCTGCCCACTCCTCCAC
Organism: Bos javanicus; assembly: GCF_032452875.1. NCBI lineage: Eukaryota > Metazoa > Chordata > Mammalia > Artiodactyla > Bovidae > Bos > Bos javanicus. The sequence goes on along the minus strand of NC_083878.1, from coordinate 29,350,417 downwards.
CTCCAGCAACTCCCCAGCTCTTGGCCACCCAGGGTGGGGGCTGCCTCTATGGTGGGATGGGGCCCGGAGGTTTGGAGCTGAGAGGCGGGGAGACACAGTCCCTGCTCTCAGGGAGGGGCTGTGGAAAAGGACCCAGTCTATTGTAGGGGACAGTAAGCAGTAAGCTTTGGTTGGCCTGTCCTCCAGGAGCACCCTGCCAGACCCCCACTCCTTTCTGTGGCTGCGAAGGAGCCCTATGCCGCTGGCCAGCTTCTCTCCACTAGCTCCCAGGTCCTTCCCTGCAGCTCCCTCCCCTCACCAAGGCCCATCTGTGTTCTCAATTTGGGGACCCCTTCCTTCTGCTGCTCTCCCTGACTTGTCTTACCAGGTGAGGTTGCCCACCTCACATCCTCTCCCAACCCTAGGCACACACCCGGGCCCCACATGCTCCCCTTGCTCATTAGTTCTCAGGGCAGGAATGCATCTTGCTCATCTCTAGCCTGCCAGCCCCAGCACAAGCCTGCACACAGCACTCTCAAGTGACATCTGAAACAGAAAGATTCTGGCCCTCATGTGGAAACTTCCTCCTGTTGCCCTAGACCCTGACCTTTAAGAGAACAGTGTCTCTGAATGTGTGTGGTTGGTAGGAGGAAGGAGTGGACTCCTAAGCTCTGGGCAAGCCTTAGGTTAGAAGGACAGGAATGGATAAGGGAACCACACAGCATCTCCCCTGTCTGAGGACTCCCTCCCACCCCAACACGGAGACAGTAGGAAAGGCATCTTCCCAGGGGTCCTCAGGACTTGGCACCTGTACCAAGAGGGAAGTGTGGTTACCCAAAGGAAACCCAAAAGCAGAAGTTTGCAAGCAGTTGCTATGGTTTTGGGGCAGGGCTGCGGTGAAACACTCCCGGGTTTGCAGGGCAGCTGGGTAGCATGTATATGTAACCATGACAACAGGGTGGGGTGGGGGAGAACCAGAAAAGAAAAAAGGAAGCCACAGTTCGGGGCGGGGGTGGGGGCGCTGGTGACAGGGTGAATTCACATGCAGCTCAGGGACCAGAGCAGGCCTCGGTGCACAGGGCCTCAGACCTTCTGGGGTCTTGAGTCCCCACCCAGGGTGCCCTAGCTGCCCTGCTCCCTTCTCCTCCACTGAGCTCCCTCCTCCTCCACTGAGCTCCCTCCTTCAGGCCACAACTCTGCGCCCAGCTCCATCAGCTGCCTGCCTCACCCTTGGCCCCCTCACATACTTCCCTTCCACCATTTAAATGTCCTCACAAGGACGTCCTGCACGTCAGATGCAGTGACAGTCATGAACTGTATGGAAACTAAATGTTCTTCTCATCACCCCACTCCTTACTAGTCTGGGATAATGACAGGCTATTCTGTTTTCCCCTGCAAAACCTCAGGCTCCTCCACTTCGGGGGGTGCCCTGCTCCTGTTTACTTCATGCACTTAATCCCAGGCAGGGCTCATCACCTGTGCCAGCTCCTAGCCTTGGACCCTCTGCTCTGCTGTCCTTCCAAGGGGCAGTCTCCCCAGACCAAGCAGGTCAGAAGAGGAAAAGTCAAAGAAACATGCTCTTCCCACCCCTCCATCATCCAGTGTGACCCACTGTGGCCTTTGGATATGTACCCATGAAGCAAAATCACGCCTTAAGAAAACACCCACAAGGGCATGTCTTCTGCCCCAGACGGACCAGCGGCGTGACACCTCAGACAGGATGGTCCTTGCTCAAACGGCCACCCCTCGTGTGGGTGCCACGCATTTTAGAAGCTGAATTATCACTGCCATGATCTCATACTAACCCCATGGAAGGGCGGGATGAAACTGCCGGTGTTCCCTTTACAGATGGGAACTTGTGCGAGGAACTTTGCTAACTTGTGCGCGGTCTCCAGGAGTTAAGGCTGCACCTCCGACAGCCAGTCTAGGACAAGCTTCTACTGCCCTAAGTACCTGCGGCCCTATGGGCTTCTTGGCCAGCCCTGGTCCCCAACCTCTGTTGGCCGCAGGGCCACAGACAGCCCTGACCACAGACAGCCCTGACAGCCCCATTTCTCCTCTGATCCTGGACACAAGCAGGGTAAAGGGAAAGGGAACTAACTTGTAGAGTCCTTTGTGAGTATTATCACATAATGCTGACAATGACCATCCCCTATTCTATTGTCCTTTTTATCAGATGAGAAAACGGAGGTCCAGAGGGACCAAGAAGAATACTCAAGGCATACAGATAGGGGGTTGAGGACCCAGATTAGAACCCAGACATTCTGACTTTACCCCAAGTCGTCCCCTGCCTCCAGGTATCTCTTAGGAAGAATCCGCCAGCCCCGCCCACACCAGCAGAGGCCCTGGGGTGGCTCTGCTTGGGAAGCACCAAAGCAAAACATGAGGCTGGGCTTCTCACTCAGGTCTCAGGGGCTGCTTCTCAGCAGAGAACAAGCTCCCTGGACCACATCAGCCCCGTTCTCAGCGACAGCCTCTCGGCTGGCCATGGACCCCGCCTCCGGGCCTGCTGCTCACCCCCCACAGCCATCCCCCTAGAAAGGAGTCTCCCTCCCTGGAGGACACAGTCACATTCTGCTCCTGCTGTGCCCCCCACCAGCAGACATCGTTACCACTGGCTCGAGAGCCGCCAGCCCACAGAACCGAGAAATAACATGTTCTGTGCCACGTATCATCTACACAGGATCCTGGCCAGGCCCCTCTCAGCCCCCTGCTTCTGCAGCAGAAGCTTTCCTGCCAGCGAGGGTGCGAGGCTCTCCCATCTCCACTGCCTCGAGCATTCTGAGCTGGCAGTGGTTAACAAGCCCTTTCCCCTCACAGCCTGCAGCACACAGGGCCTCATGTCCGAGAAAACCAGGTGCCAGAAGCTGGAACAATCTGTGCTCATCTGCGGAGTTCCAAATGGAATCAAGTCCGGGAAGCACTTTTTAAAAAACAACAACAACAAAACTGTATCCTCAAACCGGTTTATCATCCAACCAGAACTGAACCTAAATGTTTTCTAAAATTACTGAGTCAGAACCAGGTATCTATAAGGATAAAACAAAAACATGTTGGCCACCCACAATGTACCGGGCATCTTGGTGTTCATTTTTGTACTTCATCCACCCAGTGGAGAAAGAGATCTTATTGGTCCCATTTTACAGATGAGAAAACAAGAGAATCAAGGAGGTAAGAACCTGTCCAGGCTATAAAGGTTGTGAATGGCCAACTCAAGATTCAAATGGCTGGCTGCCTGCCTTTGGGCATGAGTGGCAGTTAGTTTGTTGACCTCAGGATCCCAGGCCCCAGAGACTTATCCACCCACCCACCCTCTCTTAACCCAAGCCTTGTGTTCTTTCAGTTCCCAGGAGCCTGACAGCAGCAGCCACTTCTCCCCCAGCTGAAAGAAACAGGGGCTTGAGTTTGCTATAACACATTTTCATGCCTGAGATCAAGATTTTAGAAATGACAGAGTCCCTCTGGTTATCCAGTGAGAAAATCAGGCTGATTTTGACACATGGTTTTTCAAAAACCAGAATATGCATTTGAGGTTCAGCAGACTGAGCTAATTCCTTCTGACTGGGGGGCCAGGCCCTCCTCCGGGTCCCTAGATGCATGTTCCACTAGGTAGGAGGACATCTGGGACAAGGGCTGTGGTTTAACTTGTCATCATTCTGTCACCAGTGCTGAGCACGCATGCCACATCATCACTGCTCAGACAAGACTGGATGGATGGAGGGTGGGTGGGTGGATGGATGGGTAGGTGGGTAGGCATTTTTAAATGCCCTTTTGGCCCCCCAAATTCAAATCTGAGTACAAAACACAAGTCTCCTTTAGCCAGTTGTAACTCATGTCCTATGCATTTCTATGATAGCATTTGTACGGTTCCTATTTATCTCTTGCAAGACAAGGGCTCCCCTATTCATTCTGATCGCACTCAGCCTGCCACAAAAACCATACCTATGTTACCAGCCCTGCACTCAGACAGAATACTCCTGTGAGTTCCAGATCACAAAACAGGGGCCGAGGAAACCTGCAAACACCCTTTCCTGAAGCAGCTGCACCGGGGACCTGGAGGTGGAGAGCTGTGATGACTCTGCCTCTTGGGCTGGTTTTGCTGGAATAGCTGTTGCCGTAGCCTAGTGAGTCCTGTAGGGATTGGGATAACCCAAGGAGCCGGCAAGGCAGCCATCTTCTTTAGAAGTTTCTCCTGACCACCTCCAGCCAAACCCAGCCAGCATTAAAGGGAGATGAGGAAAATCCTGCTGGTACATGGAGGTCAGGCTGAGCCTCAGGTGGTCAGTTAAGGGGTCAGAGCAGGAACATGGCAGGGGTGCCCACAACTGATGGAGAATGTGACCTGTGGGGAAGGAGGGGGTACATCTAGGGCAGGTGAGAAGTCAGGGGCAGTCTGGTCACTCTGAGAAACCACTTGGAGCCACAGTGGTCAGATCCTGATCCCCAGGTGGAAAACCCTCAGATGAGACATCAAACTACTTCCATCGCCAACACCCTCTTCCAGATGTCTGAAACTTCTAGATGTGTGACAGGCTGGGTGTGAGGAGGAGGAAACCAACCAGCCAGCCTCGAAGAGTGCCTCCTCCCAGCCATGAAGAGTGCCTCCTCCCAGCCATAGAGCACGTCTTCTGCTGCGCATGCCTCAGGGAATTCCCACCACATCCCCACCACGTCGCCTGTGCAGGCCAGTGAGCCACATACCCTCCCTCAAAAGGGAAAGAACTGCTGGGAGGGAAACCACCTCGGCTCCAAGCGTGGGTCACATTTTAATAAAAGGCCGTTTTCTACTTGGAGTGTTTGGGGGGAATCGCTTTAATGGAAAGGCATCTAGATTCTGGTTCTGGGCACCCAGATCAAGCAACGGCCATAGGAAATCCTCTGCAGAGACAGAGTCCAGCCTCTGTCCCTGCCAGGGAGATAAACGCTGACCATTCTCATACAGACAGCCAAGGCCCTGTTTACAAAGCCCTTCCCAAGCCCTGTCTCACTTGATTATCAAAGTTATCCCCCTGGCCCTTTTACAGATGAGAAAACCAAGTCAGTGAATCACAGACGTGATTTGAATCATGGCTGCGAGGATTATAGTATGTGACCTTGACCAAAGCTGTGGTTTTTCTAGCAGTCACATATGGATGTGAGAGTTGGACCACAAAGAAGGCTGACCACCAAAGAATTCATGCTTTCAAATTGTGGTGCTACAGAAGACTCTTGAGAGTCCCTTGGATTGCAAGGAGATCAAACCAGTCAATCCTAAAGGACATCAACCCTGAATATTCACTGGAAGGATTGATGCTAAAGCTGAAGCTTTGATTCTCTGGCCACCTGATGCGAAGAACTGACCCTTTGGAAAAGACCCTGATGCTGGGAAAGATTGAAGGCAAAGGAGAAGGGGGTGGCAGAGGATGAGATGGTTTGATAGCATCACCTACTCAGTGGACATGAATTTGAGCAAACTCTGGGAGATAGTGAAGGACAGAGGAGCCTGGTATGCTACACTCCATGGGGGTCCCAAAGAGTCGGACATGACTTAACAAGTGAACAACAAATGACCTTGACCAAGACACACATCTGTCCTGGACCTTACTTTTCCTATCTGTAAGATGGGAACATAGTAATATTAGATTAAACAATATGAAACTTACTTTTCACATGGCTCAACACAGTGCCTACTAGAAGAGGTGATCAGCTTGGAAACTGGCAGAGAAAGGACTCAAGAAATGTTCCCAGTTTCACCTTCTGATGTCCCACCTGCAGACAACACTGCAACCCTCAGCACAGGAAAGTGAAAATGATGGCCTGTGTTTCCCAAGGCAGGTGACTCCCCTGCAGTCTTACCTGATGGTGTAGGTGCTGAGATGGCCGAGGTGTGTGTAGGGGGCAGGGAGGGGATGCTGGTCTACGGCTGAGGGTCCATAATTATAAACTGGGGTTCAGTCTGTGAGAAGCGCACTGTTCTCCCATGAGAACCAGATCTGGCCTTGGTACCGCTACGCCCACATTGGGCTAACCAGCTAGATGCCCCTACTCAAGCACACGCCCTGCAAATCTTTCAGGACCACATCCTGGCCACTTTGCTCTTGGGATCCAAATATCCGCACCCCTTCCTGGGCACTCTTGGATCTGAATGGACCCCACCTGGCTGGGGAAAGATACACTCTTTCTCCCCAAATCCAGTGACCCCAACCCCCCACCCCCCTACCCCCCATCTACTTGTAGGAAGGACCTGCTCAGCTGGAGACAACCCACTGACCAGAGTTCTCTAAACAAACCCTGGCATCACACAGGTCCAGGTGTCCAAAGAGACATTTGTTTCTGGCTGTTTGGGGGACCTGGTTTCTTAAACTCCACTTTCAGTCACTGCTCTCAGATGCATCATTTTTAGAAACCTAGTTCTCAACCCAGGGGTCCCCAGCTCATAAGCTCTGAGGGGCCCCTCCATCAGGCCACATCCTTCATCTCACCACCTCCTGGACTACCCAACACATCTCTTCCCCTCACTGAGCCTCCGTGGCACAGGCGTGCGTGTATGAATGCACACGTGTGCATGTGTGTCTGCCTGGGGCAGGACAAGCGGTCTTATGAAAAAATCTAGAGAGTATTTCACGCCTTACCCCCTCCGCCTTATTTCTGCACAGCACTCAGGCCCTGAAACCCTGGATAGTTGAAGAGTTATTTGTTCACTGCCCACCTCCCTCACTAGAATGTAAGCTCCATGAGGGCAGGGAGTTTTCTCCATTTTGTCTGCTGCTGTTTTTCTGGCATCCAGAAGGGGCCTGGCACAAAGTAGATGATACTCTGAATTAAGAGTGGCATGGGACTTCCCTGGAAGTCCAGTGGTTAAGACTTTGCCTTCCAATGCAGGGGGTGAGGGTTTGATCCCTAGTTGGGGAGCCCAGGTCCCACATACCTTGTGACCAAAGAAACCAAGATGTAAAACAGAAGCAATATTAAAACAAATTCAATAAAGATTAAAAAAGGACTGGCACGAGTGTATGAATACATACTTGTACAGGCATCTCACCCCTGTGAGTTACTGTCACTTTAGAGGTGAGGAGCTGAGGCTCACAGAGCTTAGGTGATCTGCCCAAGGGCCATCAGCAACTGAGTGGCAGGGCTGGAACCTGAATCTAGGCCTTGTGCCATGAGAATTACACGTTCCTTCCACTCCCCTCCATCACCACAGACCCAGCTCCCAGCTGTTCATGCAACATTCTGTTGACAAGCTGATGATATCATTTAATTCCAGAAGGAGGAGGTAGGAACTTGTCAGCTTAGTCCCTGGTCACTGGAGGACAGGACCCAGGCCCCCGCAGGCAGCCTTGTACACCACACCTAAAGCTCATAAGCAAGCCACACCCCCTGGGGGGCAAGCAAAGCCTGCTGCAGTGACATCCACGGGGGGCTGATCTCAGTCAGGACCTGGTGTTCTAAGCCTGAGCCCCGCAGCTTTCCCCCACAGGGCGGAGGCTGGAGGCCCGGGTAGAGCCTTGGCACTCACCATGGACTCGCTGATGAGGAGCAGCAGCAGGGCTTCCTCAATGTTATCCTTCGGGCAGTAGAGGCTGGAGGACAAAGAAGGCAGTCTGGCTGCAGGGTGGCCCTCACCAAGCAGCACGCTGGCCTGCCCCACTGGCCCTTCTGCCCCGGCGTCGGCACCAGCCCTCGTAAGGTGACCTTCCCCTGCATAATTCACAGGCACCGGATTCCACCTGCAGTTCTTTATCGTGCCCCAGAGTCACGGACCTGAAAGGCTGTGGTGGGTGAGGGTGGGAAGCACTGCAGTGCTCTTGGGGTGGGGGTGGGGATGCCCCTTCCAGCCCCCAGCGCTGCCTGCAGTGAGTGGCTGGGGCAAGCTGCAGAGAAGAGTGGGAAAAAAGCTCACAGACCCCACCTCCAATTACTGGCACAAACGAGACAGATAGTGCATGAAAGCAGGAACTCCTCGAATAATTGTTTGGCCTTTGGAAGCCATACAGGACCCCTACACCCACCGTGAGCCCTGCCTTCTCTAATCTACTCGGCTCCTGCCTGTTCTAAGGAGCCTGCCTGGCAGGGAGCTGGGCGGAAAGTGCAGGAGAGCGTGGAGCAGAGAGAGGGGCCACCTTGGGAACCCGACCCCAGGGACGGTGGCCTGAGTTTGGAGTGGTCCCCTGAGCAGACAGGGCTTACTTGTCTCCTTCGTAGAGGTGAGGTTTCCGCAGGGCCTGCGTGATGAAGGAATTCTCCTCCTTGCTCATGAACTCAGGCAGAGGCTGAGACAGGGGGTTCCAGTAGCACTCCTCACTCAGGGAGTGCAGCAGGACCCCTGCCAGGTGCTTGGCGGCCATCTGGCAGAGAGGGCAGGACTCAGATGCAGGCGCACGCTGGCTCTGCCCTGCTGGGCCCTCCACCCACGGCCCGGCCACATCTGCCTGCTGGCCACGTGCTGCCCCTCCAGGAGGCCCACCACTCCACCCCCAAGGAGCCCCCTCCCTTCTCTGTGCCTCTAGCACTGAGCTGCCCCCACCCCTTCCGTTGGCCTTTGATGGCTCCCACTTCATCTTTTGTCCTCTTTCTTCTCTAGACAAGAGGTACATTTCCTCCTCCTTCTGGCCCCACGGAGCCCAGCATGGCTCTGAGTGTTCACAGGCCCTTGCACAGAGTAAGGCCCCCTAGTACAAGCAGCTTTCTCCACCAGACACCTTCCTGATATTTGACAGAGAAGTGTAGAGTGAGAAGCAGCTGTGGCTCTGATTCGGGGTGCATAAAAGCCTAAGAGGGCAGGCCTGAAGTGGGGCAGGAAAGCGAGCCAAAGTTCTTTATTAAGATCAGAAACAAAAGCCTGAGAAGTAGCACACCACCGTGCTAGGAAGGGATGTCAGGAGGCTTCAGCACTGATCTAATGTGAGGGGCTATGCACAGTGCTGTGATGAGAAGGATGCTGAGGGCGTGTCCCAGGCTTGGAGGAAAAGAATGCTGCGGTTGACTAGCAATGTCTGCCGTGAGCATGACAGGGGAGGATACACACGCACACGTGCACGCGACATATGGTCATCCCTGATTCAGGGGTTGCCTGCTAGGACTTCTGCAGCCTCCTGCTGAAATCAACCCCTGAATAAACCAGCCAGAGCCAGCACCCAGCCCTGGGGCTCCTCCATTACCACTTTGAAGTTCTGAGTTGCTTTGGTCTCCACAGTGCGTAGCACCTCCCGGAGCTCTTTCATGCCTTTCACGATGTTCCTAGTGGGAAGACAGCAGAAGCAGGGTCGTTACCAGCCTAGTTCCCACAAAGACATCCTCATCAAACCTGAGGATGCTAGGAGGAGCCTGCCCATTTGAATGTTATTCGACAACATCCAGTACTTGGTAAGAAAGGTCAGAACTGTAACACCAGGATCCTAGGGGCCCAGGACTTCACTGATCAAAGAATACAAAGGCTTCCTCTTTCCTACAGCCCTCCAGAAACCCAGGCCTCCAGTTCACCATCAGAAAGGGACCAAGATTGGGTCTTTCAGAGAGCCAGAGGGAATTTGTTATATGATGCAGGGAGCTCAACCAGCTGCTCTGTGACAACCTGGGGGGGGGGGGTGGGAGGAAGGAGGGAAGTTCAAGAGGGAAGGGACATAGGTATACCTATGGCTGATTCATGTCGATGTATGGCAGAAGCCAACACAACAAGTGGTTTATGCACAATTGTAAAGAAATTACCCTCAATTAAAAAAAAAAAAGGATCGGGTTATTTCAAAGATATCATTCTGGCCCAAGTACTCTGGGCTAGTGTCAAACTTTCAGACTTGAGGTCAGCCTCAAATTCTCCATCTTCACCCACCACCTCTGGTCTACACTGGAATCCATCCCCTCCTCTTAGTCCTTACATCACCTGAGGCCTAGATGACAGCAACAGCTGGTCTCGCCCACTCCAGTCAGGCCTCTGAGCCTTAAGCTTTTTAAAGTGTGATCCACAGTAAGAAATATGTCTGACATTGCAACCCTATATATATGCACACACTGCTTACATAGAACTGAAGTACGTTTCTTGATCCAATATCTTTCTCTACTACATGCACGGCAATCCACTCTGATATGTTCTATTTTACATTTCCTGCGACTTCCCCTTTTGAAAAATGCTCGCAGCAGCCCACTAAGCAGATTATGCAACCCACTGATGGGTGTGACCTGAATGTGAAAAACTGCTGCCACTGTCCCTTGAGGACTCCACCTGACACGCAGGAGACATCTTGTTTCCCTCCACGTTTGCTTTTCGTTGGTCCCCCCAGGCTTACAGAATCCAGTTGAGGCCCTCACAGGGCTGTCAGGCCTGCTCCTTGCCTCTCTCCCATGGCATCTCTCACCACTTGAGTCCTTTCTGAACAACTTTCCCTATGTTAAGTCTTGGCACAGGCTTCCCTCACTGCCTTTAAGAGCCCTTCCCCTGCTACTGCTGCTAAGTCACTTCAGTCGTGTCCGACTCTGTGCGACCCCATAGACGGCAGCCCACCAGGCTCCGCCGTCCCCGGGATTCTCCAGGCAAGAATGGGTTGCCACTGCCTTCTCCCCCTTCCCCTACACATCCTTAAAAAAAACACCTGTGTCTTTACACATCACTTTCGATATCACCTCCTCCTTGCAGCCTTCCCAGGCCCTCCTGACTGTGTAGCTCTTGCCTCGTGTTAAGTCCTCTTTCGAAGCAAGCATGGCACTGCGGTCATTTCCCATTTACAGGCTGACCCCCTTTCGCACTTTGCACCCCCTGAGGGCAGGGTTCCTGTCTTGTTCCTGAAGCTCAGCCTGGGCATACAGCATGTGCTCAGCAAATGCCCTCACTTGTTCTGGGGGGTTCTCTAGATCACAAGGAAAATCAGTAGCTGCCAGGGAAGCAAATTTAGAAATGAAAGAGGATAAAAAGCCAAAGGTGACCACTCGGGAAGTCACATGAGTCCCTCCTGCAGCTTTTATGCATGAAACAGATTCCTGGGGACTTTGAGCTTGGAGCCATAAAAGGACAGAAGCTCAATTCCTTGCCTTCTGGAAACCTCTGGTTTCTGACAAGCAAGCAAGCAACATTATAAATTTTGATCCCCGTTTGTAAGATTGACAATGGAGACTAAGACCTGGGAGATAGAATAAGAATCACAGCAATCTTCCCTAGTCTGTCCAGAGCTTCTGAAGAGCCAGCAAGGGCATGAAGCACAGGGCACCACAGGCTCCTTAGAGACTTCTTGTCTGGGGGCTGCTACTGAAGGCAGAGTTCACCTCTGTGGGCTGTGCGCAGTCCCCTCCTCTATGAAGTCACACCTTCAGTTTCAAACAGCATCTCCCAGACTCCTATCATCTACATGCCGCATCTACACTTTTGGCTACTAGCTGTACACCATTAGTGTTACTGCTTTGTGCAATACTTTTCTTTATATCTTCTTTCTTTTTACTTCAGTAGACATCCCACCTTCATCAAACATACCTGAAATCATGGATTTGGTGTACAAGTTGTTTGGCTTCAGGTTTCGCATTTCTTTTTTGCTAACAAATATTACATACAGAAGTACTTTTTTTTTTTCAGAAGTTCTTTAAAAACCTTAGTCCGTGTATCACTTACAGCCATTTGTGTGCCACTAGAGGTATTAAGGTGGGACCAGCGGCATTAGCATCAGGGGAACTTGTTAGAAATGCAAATTCTGAGGATCCCTACTCCAGACCTGCTGGGTCAGAAATTCTGCTGTGGAGTCCAGCAATCCATGTTCTATCAAACTCCAAGAGGGTCCCAATGACATTCAAGTTTGGGAACCACTGATTTAGTCGATTCCTCAATGCCTTCCAGTTCTCCTATGCTAAGCAATCAGGTTCCAGGAGGAACAACCTGACATGGAAACCCTGGCTTTGCAGCCAGATCCTAAATCTGCAATCTTAGGAAAGTGAGGTAGCCAATCTGACTTCTAGTCTCCCTGTCTGCAGGAGGATTCCTCATTTGCTCCCAGTGCTGTCAGGAAGATGAATATATGTGAAGCCCTGAGGACAGCAGGCATGTGGTATAGACTTACTGAGTATTAGCTATCTTCCCTATTTTCCTTTCTAATCTGGGTCCTAAAGGTCACATTACTTATGTTTTAATTTGCCACATTATTTTGCACGGAAGTTCAGAAGCTAATGAGTAGAGGGGGAGGAAGTACCCAAGGGGCTGCTCCAGTTTTGTGTCCATCTTTCTCCTTCCATCAGCCCCGCCCACAGGGGACATAAGAACAGGACTCCCTGATAGGCAGACCACACCCAGGGACAGGCTGGGAGCCCCAAGCCCGAAAGCAAGAGTCTGCAGCAGAAGCCCTTCAAGCCCACTGAGGACTCTGCCTTGGAGAAGGACCCAGAGGTGGACAGCAGGGGCAGCTGAGAGGAAAACCACACGGCCACCACTATTAGAAGAGTGAGAAAAGATGCATGAATTCTCAGAAGACAGGAAACGGCTGGCTCTGGGAACTCAGCTGTGGGAGAGCTCTGCTGGAGCAGCTGGGCCACAGGCTGAGGAAGGCTGGACCCTGGGGCTGCCCGGGGCCCCTTTGGCCCAGAAGAAGCCAGGAGTGCCCCGGACCTGTGGGTGATTTTCCACTGTGTGGGCTACCTGCCAGCCTCCTCCCTGGCAGCCTCGCCAAGGCTGCTGCCAGGAGGCCAGAGCCAACAAGGACTATGATCCCTTCTTCCCACTGCAAGGCAAGGACTGTCCTCTCTCTGCCTGTAGTTTCTATATCATCAACACTCAGAAAGTACTCCCAGGTCAGCAGGACTGGCATTGCCTGGGGATTTGGGAGAAATGCAGACTCCCAGGGATCCTGTTTCTCCCAATACACACACAATTTAGGAATGAGCACTGTATTTTAACAAGATCTTGTGCTCCCAAAGTTGTATATTTTTATTGTTTTCAAATCTGTAAGGGAACTGGGCATCTAAATAAGCTTCCAAGAATTTTTTAGCAAAGTAATCACCCTTAGGCATCTTTTGGGTAAGTTCCAATTTTTATTGAATGCAGATAAAGAGAAAAACCGACAAAGGTTCTGGTGGCCGGAGCTAGACAGGGAGAGACCCAGGCTCCTGGCCAATGCTGATCTGTTCTGAAATGTCAGGAATGCCCCTCTCCCTCAGCTCACCCCTCCAGGAAATGGGAAACAAGCTGGGGTCTCTCCCACCAGCCTGAATAATCCTGTCGCAGGTCTAAACTGATGATGCCAGGTAGAACTGGGACTTTTCTGAACCCCGTGAGAGGCCAGTTTGAAAGATCTCTTTGTTCCAATCTCTCACATTGACCTTTCTGAGCAAAGCTGCCACTTTAAACAATATCCAATCAGGAGCCTCCAACAAACCCTGGCCCAGAATCAGGCTGCATGCAGACAAGCCAGGAGGCCATGGATTCCAACTCAAGCAAACCCTGGCTGGTCAGGAGCAGAGAGAAAGAGATGTGTGTGCAGTCATGGGTCAACGGAAACAACCTGTCTTAGAGTGGCCTGCAGGTGGGCCATGCAAGGAGGTGGCAAGCTCCCCAGGGCCCCTGGTCAACAGCAAGCAGTGGGGAGGATTTTGGAAAGCACTTTATCTCATTCAGTCTTTGCAACTTCTAATGAGGTTGGTGAGGGAAGCTTCATATTTCTGGGTACCAGCTCAATGCTTGGAACACAGGAGGCACTCAAGAAATTATTGTGGAATAAATCCATCCATTCTCCAAGGGGAAAATTAAAGCCCTGAAGACGCCTGCCTTTTCAGGCCATCACTCACGCAATGGAAAAGGTGGGCTCCCTGCAGGCACCAAGGGATTCAGATTTCACTCCCTTCTAGCTAACCAGACCCTCCAGAAAGACAACGGTGTTCTGACTTGGCACAATTACACTTCCCTTTCCTGGCTATCTGACCTCCAGGACTCCCTCGACTAAGTCTTTTCAAAGGGCTCACGGCATACCAAGTACCTGGATATTGTCCGACTCAATGGACATGAGTTTGAGCAAGCTCCGGGAGCTGGTGATGGACAGGGAAGCCTGGAGCGCTGCAGTCCATGGGGTTGCAAAGAGTCGGACACAGCTGAGTGACAGAACTGATCTGGATACTGAACACCAACTACCTGTTCTCAACAGGCATCCAACTAGTACAGGGGGAATGAATTAAGAGACTGATGATAAATGAATAGCTCATTTATGGGCTTGCACGTAAGGAGCTCATGGTCTATAAATTTAGCCATGCCCCTGATTTATTCAAGAGCTTAGCAAAATATTTTGCATACAGTAGGGTGCTCAACAAATTTTCTTGAGGGAGAGAATGAGAAACAGGGAATGAGAAAATACATGGAATTACCACTGAATGGAACCTAAACAGGCTCTGGTATGCATGGCCCCGGCCAGAAGTCTCTGTTTCAGGGCTGGCACTGCTAATCGTGTATGAGATGTTTCTGGTCAAAGACCCAGAAATGCACAGCCAGGTCTCAACAGCTGGAGAACTGAACCAGAAGACAGGGTCAGGTGAAGTTCAAATGGTTATCAAGCTACTCCTTCCTGCCACAGAACCACATCATCATTTTCAAAAACTAAAGCTCTCCTCTTCACTCTCAACCCCAGAAAAAGACTGTGACACTTCCGTGCAGGGCCCTGAGGACATCCAAGCAAGGGGACCGTTCTAGCAAGGTCGGGGATGGGTGGTGGTAAGGACAATAAGTAAAGACTGTGCATTGAGAGAGGCTGGAAGGATGTGCCTTCTCTGATGGGCCTCCAAGTTCTCCCTTTGCCTAAAGAGGTCTCTTCCGTGACCACCAGGAGGCTCTCCTGGGTTTTGCCGTTGGGTGACTCTGCTCCCTGGATGCCCCCTTGAGCCATCTGTCTCCTGCCCTCCCCCAGCACTGCAGATACTGGGTGGCTGATGAGAATACTAAATTACTGCTGATTGGACACATCCTTCACTGGGTTATACTTAATAGCAGGCTGGGTTTTCTAAGGTACCTACACACACACACACACAGTAAAAGGGAGGGTGTTTTCACAAGGCTTCACAGCCTGCCAAGCCCTGCAACTCCCTTAGAAAACACACATTCCCTTCTCATTCCCTTCTCTATTGTTTGGTTTTGGTACAAAGAACATATATTGCTTTATTGATTTAAAAAAAAAAATAGAAAACTTTTTAAAAAGCACGCACAAAACATTCAGCCCACCTGGTTCAACCCACATAACCCAAACTGGCTGCCAGACCTGAGCCAAGAATGGGCTCTGTACATCTAGGGAGAAAGAAGGGAAAAAAAAAAAAACACTCTGAGGAGAAATGGCCCCTTGCCCACTGTGGGGGAAGGAGACAAGTCAGCTCACATTCTTTTCTTGGGAGATGCTCAGAGACCCAGTTCTAGTGAGGTCAGGGTCATCAACAGTGTCCCTGGCATTGCACCACCCTCAGCTACCCGCTGCTGCTTCACTCCTGGAACTGCTTCATGCAAAGGAGAACCAAGCCTCCCCCACAGCCAAGACCTTGGGCTCACCAACCCCCAACTGAGAGATGCCTCCTCCTGGCAGTCGGCATCCGCAGAACTGCCTGGGGCGAGGCTCCAACCAGAGTCCACGGCTGCCCTCTGGTGGCAGTGAGGGGGAAGTGGAACCCAGGTACCCCAGGTCCCTGCCCTTGGGGAGGGGCCTTCTAACTCGGGACTTTCGGGCCAGCACTTTCAGTCCCAGGTCAATTAGGAACTCTGCCATCAGTCACAGAGCAAGGGGCAGGAGTCAGCTGGGGAAATTAACTGCTGGATCAATAGGGCAAGGCCCTTGGAAAAAATGAATGTCCCTCAGACACTGAATGAGTAAGCGGGCAGCATGAGGGAGGCCCAGGCCTCAGTGAAGCTCAGGGTTAAAGGAGAAGCACTGTCTGGAGGCCAAGCAAACACCACTGACACTGCACAGTGGAGAACGCCACACCCTTTAAGTTATTTCAGATCCTCAACTGGAGGAATCAATCCTCAATCCTCAACAAGTTGGGCCCTGGGAGCCAGCACTACTCGTGGTCATCTGGCCCCTGGGGCTGAGCACCCCGTTCTCAGCAGGGTCTCCTCTGACCCTCTGGAGCCTGGGTCCACACCATGCCCACATGGGAATGAGCTCCGGCTCTCAGATTCCAGCCCAGAGTCTGAGAAGCAGATACCACCACCTCCCCCTGTTCTTTAGGCCCTAACAAATGTCCTCTAACACCCAACAGTGCCGGAGCCCCAGGGACTCCACTCCGCCCAGCCTGTCAGAACACAGTGTCTCCCTAGAGTCTACCCTGTCCCAGGCGGCGCCCAGCTCCCTGCCTTCTTTTCCTCCAGCACAGGGCACTGTCCACCGTCCACACACGGCTCCTACAGCTCCCGCTCAGACGCGGGCTCTGTAAGGAGGGTCCTCGTCCGGCCCGGGCGGCTGGGGGCGACACTCAGGGCTCTCAGCAGCAAGCTGGGAGATGAGCTGCTGGGCTCTCCTCAGGGCTTTTCCATCTTAGCCACCTTTCCCCAACTCTTCCCAAACACCCCAAGAGCCCAGACAATGGGAGTGAAATTTAACCACCAGGAAACGGCTCTGGAGCCCTTTAAAAGACTCTCCAGGGCTGCTCCAGAGACGGTGACGGGGGTGTCAGGTATCTGCATCCCAGTCTCCCCCCAACCCTGCCTCTTGCACCTTGAGCTAAGACAGTGGTTCTCAAGTGCGGTCAGGCTGTGGGGTGGGACAGACAGTTCAGCACCAGGTTTGAAGGCAACACCAACTGTTGGCCTTGTGACTTTGGGCAAGTTCCTTAAACTCTCCTTCAGGAAAATGGGGATATTACTAGTTCCAACTTTATAGGATTACATGTAAAGGCATCAGCATTCTGCCTGACATGCAGTAAGTATTCAACAAATATTGGCGACTATCAAGAAGAAAGGTGTAAAGACATTATTCAAAGCCCACCCAGGCACCCGGGACTACTTTATCTTTGTCACATTCCAGGGTCACCTCTGGGCTGGATGAGTTCATAGGAAACAGAGAGGGAAGGACCGAGCTGCTGCCAACATCCTGAGAACTGCTCCTCACACTCAGGCTTTCAAATGTTCGGGCTGTTCGCTGGGAAACAAATGATGATTCAATCTCTATTTGTCTATATGTGGGAGGCAGGGTGGAGCAGGGGTTGGGGGAGTTGGCATCCTGGCTTTAAGGACCAAAATTTGTGCTTCAGGAGATAGAGGACAAAGACAGGGGAACAAAGTGACAGGCACAGAAAACGAACCAAAATGACGTGGGCTTTCCCGGAGGGGTGATGGTTGGTTAATGCCTCTGCCCACAAGGGGTGCGCGCACGCACACACACACACACAGACGCACACAGCCTGAGTGTGCGGAACAAAGACAGGGCAGGAAGCAGGCCTACTCTAGGGAGGAGCAGGCCTGGTTCCGGAAGAGGAGCCACTCTCTAAGAATGTGACTCAGGGTCCCAGAGAAGGAAGCGGAGCCCTGACTCAGCACAGCAAGGATCATCAGGACCCTGTCCTTCTCCCACACACCCCACAGGTGCCATGGCTGCCCCCTGACACCCCTGAAACCTTAAGTGGCGTGGGTTTCCAGGCCACTCAAATCTGAAGCTGGAACCCCAGGGAGTGATGTCAAGCAACTGACTCAAGCTCATTTGAGCCCTGGCCCCGGGGGTCACATGACCTCCTTCACAGAGCACATGGTCCAGCTTGGCACACAGCATGTGCTTGACAACTGCTGGCTCTCTCCTTCCCTCCTGGCTGTCCAAGATGCTCACCTTGACCTCGTCACACCAGCAGAAAAACCGGTATGGGGAAGGGAGCAGGCAGCCCTGAGGGGTGAAAGGAAGGGGACCTCAATGGAGAGGGAGTTAACAGTGCTCTGAATTCCATACGCCAGTGTCTTTTCATTCCCACTCTCCTCTTGGACCCTCACACCCTGGGATGCAAGACAGAGACCCCCTGTTAGAGGTGAGGGTGGGGGCAGGGGAAGAACTCACTCAGGGTCACTGAGTGCCTCCCCATTCCTCAGCCCTGCTCTGATGACCACCGACTCTTCAAACCAGAAGCTGAGACCACACACACCAAGCAGGGGCATACTCGCAGGAACATGTGGCAGGCTGTGAGCACCTCGGGGGGTGGCCATGGGGTCTTAACCTGGTATCTGCTGTGGGCAGTGCAGCCTGGTGGTTAATGGTGTGAGGCAAGACCAGCATACGCAGTCCTAGCTCTGCTCCGGACAAGTCACTTGTGTTCTCTGTGCCTCAGTTTCCCATCTGTCAAGTGGGGATGTGAATGACAGTACTTACCTCAGAGGAGTGCTGGAAAGACAAAGTACACAAGCAAGCAATGCACAAATTCAGCACTTAGTGCGTGGCATGTATTAGCAAAAGGAGTATTCCTTATGAATGAATGAAGGGCACAGAACGCTAAAATCTGAACCACCTGGGGAACTCACTGGCAGTCCAGTGGTTAGGGCTTGGCGCTTTCACTGCTGCGGCCCAGGTACCATCCCTGGTCGGGAAATTAAGCTCCCACAAGCCATGCAATGCCGTCAAAAAGAACTGTCCCCTCCCCCCAAAATCTACTCCTCTGCTCCACAGGGCTCCCCTACAGAAAAAGAGTACCTCTTCTCCTGCGAGAGGCCCTGACAGGAAGGAGTTCTTAAGCAGAGAGCAGGTGTCAGCAAACTCTTTTCTGTAAAGGGCCAGGGAATAAATATTTTAGGACTAGCCATCCAGTCTCAAGCCCAACTACTCAGTTCTGTGGGTGAGACAATATGCAAATAATGGGTGTAGCTATGTGCCAATAAAACTTTATTTGCAAAATCAGGGTGACAACAGTCTCCTGCTAAAGGGAAGCAGCCAGGTGGCAGCTGCCTGAGCAGTAAAAACAGGAACCAGCCTGCCAGGTCACCATCTCACTGAAACTGAGGTTCAGTAATCAAATAAGAACAAAATAGCAGATGGTGGATGGAGCTAGAGTAGACAGGGTGCCACCCAATGGCCCCACCTCCCTGGCCTGGTTGGTGTGAGGCACCCAGGGGCACCCAGGCCAGTACCACCCTTGGGAAGAAAATTGCCTCGGCTCTCTGGGCCTCCTGATCCTTGCATCCCAAATGGGGACACCACCACCTCCCTGGCCTAGCACTTGAGAGTTTTTTCTTTGTAAGTGTAAATTTAAAGCTTGAGGCAGCTGCCCATCTAGCTGTGGAGTGCTTCTAAGAAATAATACAAATAAATGATAATGACTTTCTAAGCAGCTGCGACAAATAGGGTGCTGGGCTGGGTGTTCGCGTATGAGGGAAGAGCAAGGAGGGAGCCTGTGTCCCTGGCCGGGACCGTTTCCCTTTTCTTACCATTTGGAGGACAGGACTTGTGGGGCAACCCACTGCCTCTATCAGGAGGGCGGGATAGGGAGAAAGGAAGGGGCACAGGTCTCCAGGCTGGGGTCCAGCTGGGGCAGGACCACCTCTCCCCAGGCCCGGGCCCACCTCCGGCCATCTCAGCCACCTCTGCCTCCGGGGAGTGGCCTCGCCACGGCCTGCTCCGCATTCTGGGCAAGGACTCTGCTTCCTTCTCTTCCAGGTATTAAGCGCTGAAGCTCAGAGCTTCCAACACCCCAAATGGGATGTGGCTCTGATGGGACTGGAATGCCTGCTGGATGGAAAAGCTACCTGGGCCAGAAACCATGCCCCCAGCCGGCTGATCCCCCTAAGAGTCCCACCCCAAACAAGGGCTCCGTGTCAAACCAAGCTGAAAACTTTACATGCCGTTGCCGCCTCCTGAAAATTTACCAGCTGCATTCAAGCTCCTTGGAGTTCCTACAGGGTTTGGGAAGTCTTTACCTCACTGTTTCCCAGGTGTATTTGCCTTGGAGCGTCCCAAGTTCCCCATCTAGAATCCTCAGCCCCATACTATCTTCTGCCCCACCCAGATTCCTCCTGTCCCTGGGAATCTCCCTTCCCTCAAAGCCCAGCTCAAGGATGACCGTTCCAGCCACGTAGCCCACCAAGTCCTAAGCCCACCTGCAAGGTGGGCCTGGTCATCTTCCCCTGACCCCACAGGGAGCAACTTCATAGGGAAAAGCGATGAGCAAGGGCAGAAAAGAGGCTTGCAACCAAGCCCTGAGTGGAAAATGCAGGCCAGAAAGCAGTGTACTATAAATTATGATACTGTTTTGTTGCTGTTTAAAAAAAAAGAAAAAAATACACCTGTATATCTATACATAGGAAAATGTGAAAAGACATATATCAAATATTAATAGTGATTATCTGGAGTATGGGAGCTGGAAAATTTTCTTCTGTACAGAGTCAGACTGTAAATATCTTAGGCTTGGAGTCATATAACTCTGTAGTTGCTCTAACGCAGCCATAGATCTAAAAGCTATCTAAACCAATGGGAGAGCTGTGTTTTAAAAACAACTTTACAAAAGCAGGTGACTGGTCAAAAGGTCATAATCTGCCAGTTTCTGATATGAAGATTGAATATGTGGTTTTTAATTTGTCTATTTTATATTTTTCAGTATTTTTCAAATTTTCCACCATAAACATATTACTTATATAAACTAGGAAGGAAGGAGTGATCAATAAATTGTTCATTTTGGGGAAGGGAGGGGTAAAAATTAGGTATTTGGGATTAAAATACACATACTACTATATAAAAAACAGATAACCAATAAAGACCTACTGTATAGCACAGGAAACTATAATCAATATTTTGTATTAACCTGTAAAGGAAAAGAATATAGACAAATACATGTACATATATGTACAACTGAAGCACTTGGCTGTATACCTGAAGCTAACACAACTCTGTAAATCAACTATATTTCAATAAAACTTTTCTTAAAAAAGCTTGCACTGCGCTGTGAGAGCTTACAGAGCAGCCTCTCCCACACATCTTGGTGGCACAGGAATGGAAACCCCTACGAGGTCCGAGCCGGCCATCTCTGTAGCTCAAGCAGGACTTCCCTGTAGCTCAAACGGTAAAGAACCTGCCTGCAAGGCAGGAGACCAGGGTTTGAGCCCTGGGTTGGGAAGTTCCTCTGGAGAATGGAATGGCAATCCACTCCAGTATTCTTGCCTGGAGAATACCAGGGACAGAGGAGCCTGGCGGGCTACAGCCCATGGGGTCGCAGAGTCGGACACGACTGAGCGACTAACACACACGTGAGGTCTAAGCTGGCCATCTCTAGTGAAATGACCAATGCGCATACCTTTTAATCCAGAAAGTCCCTCTGTTAGAATTTACCCTGTAGGTTCCCACTGAAATAATGCACCGGTGTGGTTCTGTTCTGGACTCTGGAATATGCTGAAAAGAGCCCAAGTCTGGAAGTGACCTATTTGTTCCTCAGTCGGGAACTGAGTAAACCAGTTCTCAGTAAACTGAGGACATCTGAAGTAGGACATCTGAACTACAGGGCACTGCAAATACTATGCAGCAATGTGAAGAAAAGGCAGCTCTGATGTGGAACAATCTCCAAGAGATACATTTTAAATGCAAAAAGGCAAATGGGAGAATATGTTTTTTAAAAAGGAAGAAAATACTACATGCATATAATCACTTAGGAACGCTGCTAACTATCTTGGAATGACACAAGAGCCTAGGAACACTGCCTACAGAGGAACCAGGAGGCAGGGGGTGGAGATGGAAGGAAAACTTATTGTCTCCTGTACCTTTTTAATTTGGTTTCCTGTGTAAGAGTCTTCTATTCCAAAAATGTTAAAAGAATGAATAGAGTGGAATTTAACAAAATGAATCACACCAAAAATGACCCAGGGGCTTCAGAGGACTCGAGCCAGTCAGAGCAAAGAAAGCTGATCCCGACCCTGTTTCCTCACCTGTGTGGCAGGCCCACCTCCGCCTGGGAGGCCTGAGAAAGGCGAGGTGTTCGCCCAGCCTGCACAGTGACCACCTCCATCGAGCACACGAGTCCCCACTCCCTCAGTCCCCCTGCTTGCCTGGACGTCCTCACAGCCCCTCCAGTGTCTGCAGAAGGCGGTAATGATGCTAAGGAACTCGGGGCACAGGAAGCCCAGGCCCCTGCCTGCCAGTCTCCGGCCTGGTGGAGGCCTTGAGCCCTGTAGAACCGCCAAAGACCCAACACCGCCAGCAACACACCCTCCCAGGTTGGGTTGCCTCTTCTTCCATCTCCACCACCACGCAATGCACCCTGTGAAACACCACGCTGGGCCTGGCACCTACACCCCAGCCCCGGCCCCAGCAGGTGGGAACATCCACCAGGCTCTTCACAAGGAGGGCGTGCTTCTTAACCCCAAGGAGCAAAAGACTAAGAAAGGGGTTCTCGGCCCATGTTTGTGCATACCAGGGCTCTCCAGTCAACACACAGGAGAACGAGCTTCTTGCCACCTCATATGCAGGCAGTTGCACCCCCAAAACAATGCCAAGCCTTTACTTTCACATCTCCCCTGGCATCTCACAGCCCCCTGAAAGATAGAACAAGCAGGAATTGCCTTTTCCATTATATTTTGGAGAGAATGAGGCTCAGAGAAGCGAAACGACCAGATGACACTTCAGGCGACAGCAACCACCGCCAGACCGCCTGGCTCACTGCCCTTCACTCTTCCCATACCCCGTCAGGCTCCCAGAACCTCCGCTTCTAAAGACAACCATCCTGCAACACGTGCAGGCTTCACTGCTTCAGCAGCTTCCTGAAGCTCAGCCCCGGTCCCAAGCTCCTGGGCACGCTCATCTGACAAGACAGGAACAGGCCAACCCCCCGTTGTCCTCTCCAGGGAGTCCACACACACATCCCCAAGAGACAAGGGGGACCTGATTCAGCGAGACCAATGTGAGCAGCTTCCAGGACGGGAAGAAATGACCAGATCCTGCTCGTCTGCCGGCGACCTACCCCTTCTTCAAGTTCGTCACATAAGCGCTCTGGAGGGCGGCTTCCAGGAAGTAGGTGAGCTCGTAGTCGACTGGGTGCGAGCCTTTCAGGTGCCGGGATGTGGTGTTACTTGTGACCTAGCAAGGGGGACACAGAGACAGCTGCTGTCTGCAGGTTCCAAGGCTGAGGGGCTGGGGCCAGGCTCAGGCCAGGCGGGGGCAGCGGCTCCAGCACTTCCCAAGCCCCCAGGCACCTCAGGGACACATAGCTCAGTATTCAGACCAAACGCAACCTGACCTGCTTCCATTTAAAATAAGTCTACAAAAAAAAAAAAAAAATAAATAAAATAAAATAAGTCTACAATATAATACTTTCCAGCAATATTAACTATTCACATGAAATGTTACAGGAGTATCTAAGGGAACACAGAGACTAGCAATGGTTACGGAAGAACCTCAGCATCTTCTATGCTTTAAACTGAGTGGATAGTTTCCTACCCACTAAGTATTATATTGTATGATTTGAAGACAGACTACATGTCATTTTTATTATACTCTGTCAATCTATAATATATTAGACCAATGCTTTATCTAAAATGCTTTGATTTTGTGTATCTTGACAAATTTTACTACCATATGTAATAAACGTGTATTTTTGTACTTGGAGAAACTTGCTAAATTTTAAAGTTGTTTGGTTTTAAAGGCATTGATAAGGGATATGTATGAAGTCCATGCTGTCTTTCAAATAAAACACTACCCTTCAGAAAAAATAAATAAATAAAATAAGTCTAAACCATTCTCTGCATGCAAATACCAGATGCCCATAACAGCCTTTCAATGCTGGTTTTATTTGCACTTCAGAGGAAACTGAGGCTCAGAAAGTGCCTGAGAACACAAAGCTGGCTTGAGCCATGATCTCAGACTCAAGTCTGGCCAGCTACACATTCCGGGCTCTGTATTTATTGGTACATTCATTCAACAAGCACTCAAGTGCCTACCAAACGCCAGGCACTGCACTGGCCCTGTCACATACCTCAGAACAGCTGGATGGCTGACCCCAGGTCTCTGGGGAAGCTGAGGAACAACTATATTATTAACTGAGCTGTCACTTAAGCTCAGCTCTGGGAGGGCCTGCCTTCACTATGCCACCTCCCTCTCTGATCCAAGGGGAAAAAAACTAACGAGCCATCCACCTTATTTTTAAAAAACTGACGTAGGTTTAAGAAGGATTCTTAGTTCCTCAGAGGTTGGGGCTGGGTCTTAGAAGGCACACCCAGTCTTGCCGAGAATGCACAGGGTTCTACGGCCTGCCCTCCCTGGACCCACATAACCAGTTATCGAGGCCCATCTGTGAGCCCAGAGTCCCTGGGGTGCTGATTCCAGCCCTGAAGACCATTACAGCTCATCGCCTGCATCATCCCCTTTAATGAGTCCAAAGGCCAGGCTTCTACTGAATGGGTGACTTTCTCTTTTTCCTGAATGCTTCCTTCAAACCATATGTAATTCCAATGTGAAGAGCTTCCAAAACACTGCATGTGACCTTGGCAGAGGTCAACTCAAGTCTCCACATGGACCTGTGCCAGGGAATACACTCGAGTCCTGTTTCTGCAGCTTTAAGAATGGGCCTCTTTCCCACCAGGGGAGCCAGTAAGGGACTCCCAGGGCACCTGAGAGTTGAGAAGAGTGTCTACAAGGACTGGCCTGACTGCGCCCTTCCAAGGGGAATGGGTGGTGGTGATCAGTCACTAAGTCATGTTCAACTCTTTGAGACCCCATGGACTGTAGCCCGCCAGGCTCCTCTGTCTATGGGGGTATTTCCCAGGCAAGAATACTGGAGTGGGTTGTCATTTCCTTCTCCAGGGGATCCTCCTGACCCAGGATCGAATCTGTGTCTCCTGCAGTTGGCAGATGGATTCTTTACCACTGAGCCACCCGGGAAAGCCCTCCAAGGGGAGAGGAGTGGGCAAACAGACTAACCTAAGAATCATCTATTAAACAGGGATGCATATAATACCTACTTCATAGAGCTGTTGTGAGGGCTGTCTCAAACAGGGCTGTCAAACTTGGTCACATGAGCTGAGCTCATCAAGGAGTTTGCCGGCTCCCCATAGACAGTGTGGACTCTTCTATTTAGTAAAACTGTTTTCTGGCAGTAAAGAGTCTCATGCTAACAGGATCAGGGTACTATAAGGAGTTTCCAGAGCACCTTAAGGATGGGTGCAGGGCCCTCTTTTCTAATTTGCACAAGCATAACCTATGGGGTTAGTTGGCGAGACTGGAGGGCTGGGTGGTGCACAGATACACATGCTCAGCAGAGGGCAGTGATGACGACGGGGTTGTCATTTCCAGCTTACCTTCTCCAGTTCCTGCAGGAACACCTGAGCGATCCAGGAGGCTCTCTCAAAACAGGTGATCACTTCCTCCTCCCTCTCGGTCAGGCGGGGGCGGGAAGCAATGGAGTTGGGCAGGCGTTCCAGGGAGAGGCCTGCAGGAGGAGGGGCGCACTTCGGACCTGCCCTGCTTGAAGGTGGGGGCACCCAACTCCAGCCCCCTCTCAGGCGCCCAGGGTGGTCTCATCTGAGACTCTGGAGCAGCCAGTGGGAGGCAGAGGTCCAGGGAAGCGGGGGAGGGCCTAAAGCAAGAATGGCATTAGCAGCGGCTGGCATCAAGCAGTGGGCAGACGGCAGGCACCCGTGCCCCATATGGGGAACCACACTGGTGGTACCCGCATGCCCAACTCCTGCCTGGCCTTCCAGGCAGCACTCCACGAAGCAATCCTGACCCCTCCCCAGGCACTCACTACGTCTACATCCTGGAGCGGTTATTTACATCCAACTCTTCTCTCCCCCAGTAGTTCAACTTGAGCAAATGAGTCTCTTTGGACTGTCACAGTGCCACAGTCCTTGCACATGATAGATGCTTGATTACACAGCACTTACACGCAGACCTCTTGAGGAACCAACCAATCTCTACCCTGCCTACGTTACACACTCAGGTCCTATGTGCCTGCAGGAGAATCTGTTTTTGTGTCCCTGGCATTCACTTCCCATTCTTTCAGCAGCAGCACCTCACTTTCCCTTTGAGTGTCCATCCCGCAGCCTCAGCCCCTATCTCACCTCCAGGGCAGGCATGTGATCCAGGCTGACTTATCATCAAGCCCACAGTGATTGGCTAGGGTGTGCACTTGGCCAGGTGGGGCCAAGAGGACCCGATCCCAGAATTCTCACCCCTTCCACTGGGCTTGTTAAGCTGCTAAGAGGTCAGACTGGAATTGTTAGGGAAAGCTGACCTTAAAACGAAGCTACATAATGTGAATGTCATTAATGTGATGCTACACTTGAAAACGGTTAAGATGGTGTATTTTATACATATGTGTCTTCTTACCAAAATTTAAATATAAGAAAACATAACTCTAAAGTCAAAACAAAAACAAAAATCCCAGAATTATAAGAAAGCAGGAAGAGAAAGCTGTGAAGGAAAACAACTATATTTATATCTGTTGTTGTTTTAAGACAGGAAAAAGATTGACTGAACGCTTAGTCATTAAAAAAAAAAAATGAAGTCTACACAGAGCAGAGATGAGACATGATGGTAAAGGGCAGATTCCTAAAGAGTTTGAACCTGAAGAACTACACCCTGAAACCTTCCAATGTATGCACCAATAAATCACTTCCCCGACTTCTCCCTCAAGGCAGGGGAGGGGTCAAAGTCTGCTTAAATTGTACTCCTGACATGTGCAACTCACAGTCCTGACTGGAGAGTGCTGTCCTAGATGGTGGTTCTCAGTGAGCAGAACTCAGATCTTTCTCATCTTTGTGCCCACACAGTATGTGACATGTAGTAGTGTTCAAGATGAACTGACGGAAGGAAGGGATAAGAAGAGAATCCTCATCTCTCTGCCTTTGGCCCTAACATCCAACTGATGACCATTTTAACATTTCAAACCTCCTCTCCCCTTCCCCTCTCTTATTTCCTTATTTCGGGCTTTATCTCTTGAGTAGATAAAGAGATAAATTGCCTTCCTGTCACGTGCAGCTCACAGTTCTGCCTCCAGGCTCTCATCCATCCTGCTCATGGCTCCCAGGGTGATCCTTCCAAAACTCTTCTGCTTACAACCCCTCCAAGGGTCCCTGCTGCTATAGTATAAGGTCCAAACTCCTGACTCTCTGTACCACACCCTCCAAGGTTCATCCCTGTCAACTCCCCAGCCTTGTCTCTCACCACACATTATAGATTAAATGTTTGTATCCCCTTGAAAGTTACATGTTGAAAACCTAAAGCCCAAGGTGATGATATGAGGAGGCTGGCCTTGGGGAAGTGATTAAATCCTGAGGCTGGAGCCCTCGTGATAGGGATTAGTGTCTGTAGAGACCCCAGAGAGCTCCCTCATCTGTTCCATCATGTGAGCACACAGCAAGATGTTGGCAGCCTGCAATCTAGTTCAGCAGTAAAGAACCCACCTGCCAATGCAGGAGACACAGGTTTGATGCCTGGGTCACAAAGATCCCCTGGTGAAGAGAATGGCAACCTACCCCAGTGATCTTGCCTGGAGAATCCCATGGACAGAGGAGCTTGGCAGGCTACAATCAGGGGTCTCAAAGAGCCAGACACAACTTAGCAACTAAAAACAATAACAAACAATCTGGAAGAGGGGCCTCACCAGAACCTGATCTTGATTTCAGACTTCCAGCCTCTAGGACTATGAGAAACAAGTGTCTGTGGGGTATAAGCCAGCCAGTCTGTGGTGCTTTGTTCTAAGCCTGAGCTGACTACGGCTCAGACTGCTCCTCTTGCCTGGAATGTAAGGACCCCCCAAAGTCCACCCAAAATTACAGCTCACCTTCTGCCCCACTGAGTGCCACCTCCTCTGTGGAGCCCCTCCTGATACACCCTGGCATAACCAACCATCTCTCCTGGTCTACACTTTACATATTTCAGCCCCACTATTTTTTATACTTATTTATTTGTGCACATGTTTGCTCAGCCAGACTGTAGGCTCCTTAAAGGCATAGACCTCATCACGCTCCCCTTTCTACAACCTGGCGCACAGTAGGCACGATGCAAGCACTGGCTGGCTGAACAAACGACAAGCCCGATCAAGTCTGACAAAGTAGAGTACTCTACAAACAGAAGGTAAGGAATCACTGCTTTTCTTGGCGAGATGTCAACCCATATGGATTCAGTGACCTTGCCCTCTGCCAGGATGGGGTGTGAACTGGTTCAAAGGTTAGGGTGCCTCAGTCTGGGAAATGTTGGGCACAGGCCGTGAAGGCCCTTGCTCAACACAAAGATTCAGTTACCCAGGTCACCAAGTGTCAACATGCCTCTTGCCAAATGACTCATGACCAGGAGAGGACTGAAGGGGGAGGAGGAACAGAGGGTGAGCTGGAGGAGACGCAACAAGAAGGCGGAAGAAGGCAGGTCCCCTGCATCACTGCTAGTGCTGGCCCAGCCTCTCCTCTTGAGACCATGGCCAATGCCCCCGAAGGATGGCGGGACACAGAAATGTTCAGGGCCTGGCCTGGAAGCCAAGCGCAGATGGCTGGAGGGCACAGCCAACTCCAGAAGACACAGAGAGGGTCTGCTTTCACTCGTCCTGTGCCCGCCCTCCCCAGCCCGGGCCAGAGATATGCCACTGGTTGGGTTCCCTACTGCCCTACCTCTGGGCCCAGAACTGGGATGGGTGATGCCAGCTGCCTGGCAGGTTCAGGCTGCCAGTTCCAAGACCCTGCTGGGCTGGCCGCAACAAAGCATCTGTCTGTGGGGCTGCCACCTTCCCCAAGCTTCATCCGTTCCTTCAGCTCCTAGCAGGGGCCTCTCCTCTAGGAGAGAATTCTAAACCCATCCTCCTTAGAAGCTCACAGCGAAACCACCTCTTCCCTGAAGGCTTCGGAAGTCTCTCGACTCCAAAACCAGCAGAACGTTTTAGCTGCGTCTCCTCTGAGTGTGCCCTTCCTCTCTGCCCATTTCTGGTTGATCTTTGCACCCAGCGAAAGCAAGACCTGGTGTTCAGTGAGTGGAAGGATGCATAGAGGAATGTGCACGTTCACTCAGGCAGAGTGCAGAGCCTGGTGAAGTTTCTTCCTCTCTAAAAAACAGTTCATGCTGAATTTATAAACAAACCGTAGCATATTTATACAATGGAATACTACTCAGAAATAAACAACACAGATGAATCTCTCAGAACTTATAATTGTGCAGAAGAAGCCTGATATCAAAAAGTACAGGCTGTATGATTTCAGTTATATGTCATTCTAAACAAGAGCAAAATTATTACCTGTATTAATAGAAACTAAGCAATCATTGCCTGGGGTGGGGTTGGGGAAGGGATCAATAGGTAAAGGACCTGAGGGAATTTTCTGGGGTGATAGAAATGTTCTTTGTCTTTACTGGGCTGTTGGTTACATGGGTATCTACATTTGCCAAATTCATCAAATTACACACTCAAGACCTAGGAACTGTATAAAAATATATCTAAAAACAATAAAAATATTCCTCTTTTAAAGGAAGCAATTATGACTAGGGAACTAATGAAGATCAAATTAGAGGGGATATAGTCATTGATGTGGTGGTGTATGAAATAATTTCCAACATACAGAAGACCAAAAAGCTTCCTGGAACTAGCAATGGCTCCTCCTAGTGAGAGTCACAGTCCAATCACTGAGTTCTATCCGTAAAAAAAGGCTTCTTTGTCTTATATTTGCTCTTTGATTCATATGAAAGTCCATTTTCCTGTCTATGAATATCTAATGGGAAATATACCAGGGACTCCAGGCCTCGAGTTTCTTCACCCTCTGCCCTGTGTGTGAGACCATACGAGGTCCAAGGCGGAGACAGGCTGCTCCTGAGCCTGCCCCCAAAGGATCCCAGTGGATCCCAGCCCTGTCAAGTGTCAAGAAGCCAGGGGCTACCAGCAAGCATTGGGTACCACCTCCTGAATTTCCACTAGCAGAGGGGTCTTTCTGTGAAAACACCCTGTCCTATGAGAGAGGGGAGTTCCTCTTTCAAGAACTCTTGCTTTTTCAAGAACTCCAAACTTTCCGTTTGAAGGCAAACTGACCCTGGCACAGCCCTGGGCTCAACACACAGACTGGCCCTGGCCTCATCAGTCTGAGTGACTCATCCCATCCTGGACAGCAGTTCTTCCAAGAAGCCCCGCCCTTGGAGCCTGGGGTTCTGGACGTAGAGATGGAGAACGCGATGCTCCCTCTATAGTGGAACTTTCCAGATATGTGGAGCCCTCCCTCCTGCCTACCCAGCTGGTCAAAGAGTACAGGGCACGCAAGAAGGGTACACCCTATGGAGGTGGAGGATGGGAGAGAGGAAGACATGCAAGTGACTGCTTCAGCCCTAAGAGAGGAAGCCGCAAGGCCAGGTTGGGAAGAACCCTTATAAATCACACTCAAAAGCGGACAACTGTGGGAATACAAAATGGTACAGCTTGGTCATTCCCCAAAAGATTAAAAACAGAATTACCATATGATCCAGCAACTTTACTTCTGGGTATACACACAAAAGAATTGAAAAAAAGGTCTAGAAGAGATATGTGTGCACGTATGATCATAGCAACAGTATTCACAATAGCAAAAAGACAGAGGCAACCCAAGTGTCTATTGATGGATAGATAAAGAAAATGTAAGATATATATACAGTGGGATATTATTCAGCCTTAAAAAAAGGAAATCCTGCCATATGCAACAACACAGATGAACCTTAAGGATATCATGCTAAGTGAAATAAGCCAGTCACAGAAGACAGAGTCTGTATGATTCCACTTCTACGAGGGACCTAGAGTAGTCAAATCAGAGACGGAAAGTAGAATGGGGACTGCAAGGGGCTGGGGGAGGGGAACGGAAAACTGTTTACTGGACACAGAGCTTCAATTTTGCAAGATAAAGTGTTCTGGGGATTGGTTGCACAACATCATGAATGTACTTAACACTACTGAACTGTACACTTAAAAATGGTTCAGATAATAAATTTTATGTGTATTTTACTGCAGCTGAAAGATTTTTAATGGTTAAGATGCTAAATTTTATATTTTACCAATTGAAAAAATTTAAGAAAAGAAGAGCAGACAATTTGACTTGTATCAAAGTCTCTGAAAAGTGCATATACTTTGACTTCACTCTACTTCTAGAAATTTATCCTTAAAAAATAATGTATGCAAAAAAATTAAAAATTTAGCTTTAAATATATCCAGTACAGCACTGTTATAATGGCAAAAAAAAAAGAGAGAGAGAGGCTTAACCTACAGGTTCAATAACAGGAGATAAGTTTGCTAAACTGCAATAGATTCTTGCAATGAAATGCTATGATGCTACTTTAATGTACACACATACTAGAAACTAGTTCATAAAATATTAACTTCAAAAAACAAGTTAAAAAATACATGAATGTATGAACTTATTTCTCTTTAAAACATATAAACCTACAGGAAAAAAAGACTGGAAGAATATACCCCAAAATATTTGCAGAGATGTAAGTCTCAGTTTCCCCAAGCACAAAATAAGATCGCTAACAGTGTCCACCTCATAGGTTGGCTGTGAACATTAAATTTGATGATATACTGAAAAACAGAGCTTGTGCTCTCAGAAAACATTTCAAGTAATGCTCAAAATCATCTCTTAGGTAGGGGTTTAGCCCTTCCCAAGAATGACAAATGGGAAATCTAACTCAGGGAGAAGAGATTCCCTCCAACACCTCCACTCTAAGTGCCAGCCAGACCCATGTCTTCCGGCTTCAACACCATCTGTCCTCTCAGCCCAGATTCCACACGTCTTTCCTTACTTACCCTCGATGACCCACCAGGGGTTCCCAAATCTCAGGCTTCTGGCCATCCATGGGGGCCTGCCTTTCACATGTGTATCTAACGGCTGAATGACAGCTGTCTACCCTGGCACAGCTGGGCCATAGTGTCAGTGCTGGTTTCTCAAATGCACCCCTCAGTGTCCTGTCCAATTTCACACCCCCACCAACTACTCTCGGGGGTGGCCTCCAACGATGGAGGAACGGGCCACGAGGAGACGATGCAGGGAGACCACACCAACTCCTTCACTTCCAGCTCCACGGTCTCCCTTCTGTGAGTCCGCCCACCTTCCTGTCCTGTTCTTTTTTTTTTTTTTTTTCCTGTCCTGTTCTGTATCTCTCCACCCAGGCAGGACCTCGGTAAAGGCTTGGTGAGCACACAATGAACACACCAGCCCCTTGCAAGATGCCCAGACTGCTCATTCCTCTCCATCTGCAGGCCAGCCTCTCACTCCAGGGCTCACAGTCTGGGGCCAGGGCTGACCTGCTTTCCCACAAGGCAGATGGCCCACGCCCCTTTGAGAAGGAAGCCAAAATAAACAGCTAATTCCTGCCATACCAGGACTAAAAAAACCCCCCAAACCAAATATCCCACCATATCCTGCCCTAGGAGCTGCCTGGTGTTCTTTCATTTTTTTCAGTTTTACTAAACCCATAAAATTGTATTCTTGCCTGGAAAAAAATCCCATGGTTTGAGAAGCCTAGCAGGCTACAGTCTTTGGAACCCTACTGAGTGATTGAGCATGCACGCATAAATGGTTAATTTTTTTAAAAAGGACACGTGTGCATAAGCTTGAGCTTACACACACACACACACACACAAATAAAGCCATAAAGTCCCAGGAGACAGTAGAAGAGCTGGCGGTTTCAGAGACTGAATGAACAGAAAAAAAATCTTGAGGGGTGAGGAAAAGATAATTTCTCACAGCTACTTAATGTTTCTTACATTTTTACTTTTAAATTTTCACAGCACTTTCACAATTTAGCATCATACTGCAGTATTCTGGGTGAACCAGGGCCCTCTCCCTCCACGGCCAGGCCATCCTTTCATTGGTCGGCCAGCAGATATATCTCCCAGGGTAGCCTCCCTGGTGCTGGGCTGCGGGCAAGAGGCAAAGGGACTGGCTTGGCTAAAGCACAAGGCACCTCTGGCTTTCAAGGGGCCCACAAGCCCCAAACTAGGTAGCAATGACTACGTCTGTAGGGCTCAGGGCAGGACACATGGCCGCAGAAATGGGGGGTCATTACCACACTGAGCAAGGGCCAGAGAACAGGAAGCAACACAGGTTGGAGGAGAGAAGGGAGCTCTTTGCCAAAGAACTGCTGAGAGGTGGACAGCGGCACTGGGGCTTTCGGGGCTGAACTGGGTAAGGCTCAAGATGTCAGAAGAACAGGCCTTGAAGCATCATGCATGTCCGTGAGAACTGGGGATACCCTTAGAACTCAGATCAACAGAAAAGACGACAGTTTGTTATGTGGATCCACAATGGCCTTGCCTAGACTACTCCAGATGGACCCAGACAGCGTGCTGGCCAACAGATGAGCCCAATTTTACGGGAAACAGGCTGTGCCACACCTCATGGTATGGCCACCTAGGGCCAAAGTTCTGGAACACCAGCAAAACGGATACCACAAGCCTTCCTGCCGGCTCTTGATGGCCCCTTATTTCCCAGTCCCTCCAGCATACCCTCTTAGTTCCAGAAAGGTATAACTATACCCTACTCCAAATACATCACTTCCATTTCCCCAGGGCCTCCCTCTGGATTTTTCCTTTACCTGGAAGGCACCTCTTCCATCCATCTGCAGCTGATCCATCCTAAAGTTCAGCCTCACCTGCCAGCTCACCTGGGAAGGCCCCACAACTTGCTAGGTCTCACTCACTTCCCTCTCTGGAACAGAGTGGATCAAACAAGTTCTCCCTGGACATCAGTGATTCTCCTACTTGGAGATGGGCAGCTGAGGAGCTATAGCCCCCAAGAGGATTCAAAGACTGACCCTCCCACCCCCGCCAAGATGTTAAGGCAGAGCAGCCCACAGAACTGGGGGCAGCCATGTGGCCAGGACACCATGGCCAGGCAGCAAGTCTGGCATCCTGCCCAGCAGGCCATGGGAGTAAGCTACAGACCAGCCACCACTGGGTGTTCCCATTTCCTGCTTTTCCCAAATGGTGGACTTCACGGACACTACAGCCTGCTGATGCACAGGCGGGGCCGGAAAGAGTGGCACTAGGTGGCTTATGACTCATCAGCGCTGGGATGGCCACTGCAAGCTGCGGGCCTCCTCCAGAGCAGCTGCTTCTCCCCGGGCACAGCACACCAGCAGTGGGCTTTGCTCACCTACCTGCCACTCCTCTGAGAGGAGGGACCCGAGTTGTCCATCATGGCACCCCCACCAGGCACTTGCTGGATCAACTGCTGGCAAATTTTACTCTCTCCAGTGGGAGCTGGGCCAGGGGTACAATGACAAGACACCAGACCCCTGGCAGGAGAAGCAAACTGACCTCTAACTGGGGAGACTGGGCCAAGGTCCAAATGAGCTTGACAGAGGGAGAGAATGCTGTATTCTGCAGCTACAATCAGGGGGATCTCCTGGTGGAGGAGGCACCTGAACTGTGTCTGGAAGGAAGTGTTGGCGCTACCTACACGTAGAGGAACAAAAATGGGGTTGGTTGGCGAGGACAGTGGCCCAAGAAAAGGTGAAGGGACAGAACTTTCTAGATCATGTTGAGCACCAGGAGTGACCTCATTTATCAGAAACATGTGGTCCAGGAAGGGAAGGGAGAAGAGGGAGAGAAGACTGGGAGTGTTGAAGAAATGACCCTCTATCCTCAAGGGGCTTCAAGTTTCGTAGGAAGACAGG
The DNA here is from genome assembly GCF_032452875.1 of Bos javanicus. Taxonomy (NCBI): domain Eukaryota; kingdom Metazoa; phylum Chordata; class Mammalia; order Artiodactyla; family Bovidae; genus Bos; species Bos javanicus. The sequence continues at coordinate 29,315,966 of NC_083878.1, read as the reverse complement.
CTGACAGCCACAAGCACACAGAATCAAACCAGCAGGGCTCTGCAAAGATGGGCAGTACTAAGGACAGGTCTTCTGAGAAGGGCCTTGACACCAAATTATCCTAGATTGTCTTTAATGCAAAGTAAATGGAAGATGTTTCCCCCAAACCAATCAGAACAGTATCAAAAGGAGGTATCTATTCATGCACCTCTGTGTTCACTGCAGCACTGTTCACAATAGCCAAGACATGGAGACAACCTAAATGCCCATCACAGATGAATGGATAAGGAAGACGCAGAACATACATATTAATATGATGGAATATTAGTCAGCCATGGGAGCTTGGAAGACAACCACTGGCCACCAGTCCAAGCTCTGCTACTCACAGGCTGCACAATTGTGGACAAGCCTCAGTTTCTGCATCCAAAGAGTGAGCATAAAAACTCCCTTTCATTCTAGAGATGAACTAAAGGTCAATCCACCAGCCAACGAATGTTTATTAAAAGAGAGTTCCAGGACATTGTTTCTCAAACTGTAAGGTGTATACACATCACCTGGGGATGCTGTTAAAAATGCAGATTCTGATTCAGTACATCTGGTGTGGGGCCTGAGTCTACACTTCCAATTTGGGTGGTGCATGTGATAATCCTGCCCCCGCTCCGCGATCTGCCCCCATCATACTCTCAGGGTCCAGAGCGCGAGGGCCCACACCTCACGTTTCTGGGTATACCACAAAGTCAGATAACCAGAGGAGCTTGGAAGACTGGGGGGATGAGGGACCAATTGGGGGACTGCGATAGGCAGGGACAGGGCCCTCAGCTCCATCCGGGGCCAGCCCGGGACTTGGGAGCAGCTGGCCACAAGATAGGCCTATTTCTGTGTGGCAGACCCATCAACCCGGCAGCCAGAAGGAGCTGGAGGCCCTGGGGAGAGGCAGTCCTTCCTTAAAGCCAGAGGCTTTGACAGAGCCCAGCCTTGTCCCGGGGGCCCATGTGAGGCCCTAAAATCCAGTCCTCTGCTTCTGGCAGGATCAGGTCAGTCTGATCCCAGGTGTGATGTTGGGGAACAGTTCATTCAGACAGGGAAGTGAAGCTGTTTTATTTTTCTATCTTAGTGAAAAGTTTGTAGTTTTCATATTGTTTCTGATCAAATTTGACATAGACAATACTTTTTTCCCTTAGAGGGGTTGGAGGGTCATATATCTTCCTGTCCCCACTCCATGCAATATACATGCATGTGCACATAAGGTTTCTTCACTTCAAGCAAGAGAAACCCACAACTGCTTCAACTGCTCCCCTCTCTCGAGCTCCTGGGACGATGTCTGAAGCTCTCCCTGAGAATCAGAAAGAATCTTCTGTTCTCATCCATGTCTCCCCAACTTCAGAGCAAGGTCAAGTCCTGGTGAGTGACCTCCCAGAGGACACACTGCCAAGTCCCTCTGCTTTGAAGGGGAAAGCAGGTGAGTTGAGTGTGTTTTTATGTCTCTCATGAGTGAAGAGACCCAGAGCCTGCTCTTGAGAAACCCACACTTACAGTTCCACTGAGCCTCCAGGCAGGGCGCTCAGGCCCCTCCCACTACGACACACGGCCTCACCCCCTTCCCTCCAGCCAGGTGGGCTGCAGAACCCAACTCCCTGCCCCACAGGAAGGGACCAGGTGGAACCACAGAGCAGACTCCAATGCAAGACGGTACAGAAGCTCAGCTGTAATGGCTTGGTCAGGCAGGGTACTGGGGAGCAGGTATGTCAGGCTTTCGAAGGAGGCCACCCAACATCTGCCGACAAAGGCTGAAAAGAGCAGCCTGGAGGGAGGGCGTTCTGGTTCACACACAAGCGAACTGATGTCCAGGTCAGTTGTTTAACTTCCGCCAGCCTTTTTCATCTGTTACCTGAGAACTGACCTACATCATTTCCGTGATTCCTTCCAGTCTAGGACTCTGAGCAGCACCATCACAGAGTGTTTATGAGCTCTGGCTGCCTGGGTTCAAATCCTGATTCTGCCAATTCCAGGGACATCCACAAGGGTCCCTTCTCCTCTTTGCTTGTAACTCCTGGTCTAGAACATACGAATGAAGAGAACACCTACTCAGCGGGTTACTGTGTAGACTGAAGGAGGGCATACCTGCCGTGGAGTGAGGGTTTAATAAATAAATACTGTTGTTTGTTGAACTCTGAGGCATGCTGCTGCCACCATTCTACTTACAGACTGAATGTTTGTGGGCCCCCAAGTTCATCCATTGGAGCTCTAACCGAAATTGGATGGTATCTGGAGATGGTGTCTTTGGGAGGTAACTAGGGTTAGATGAGGTCATGAGAGTGGGGGCTTGATGATGGGATTAGAGGTTTTATAAGAAGGTGAAGAGATCTCTCCAGGAGCCCACAGGGAGGAGAGGTCACGTGAGGACACATCGAGAAGGCAGCCACCCGCCATCCAAGGAGTGAGCCCCTACCAGACACCAACGCTGCTGGTACACGGATCTTGGACCTCACAGCCTCCAGAACTGTGATAAATTCCTATTATTTAAGCCACCCAGTCTATGACATTTTGTTGGGGCTTCCCAGGTGGCTCAGTGGTAAAGAATCTGCCTGCAATGCAGGAGACTCAAGAAACAATAGCTCGATCCCTGCGTCAGGAAGATCCCCAGGAGGAGGAACCCACTCCAGTCATTCTTCCCTAGAAAAGCCCATGGACAGAGGAGCTTGGTGGGATACAGTCTATGGGGTCGCAAAAGGGTCAGACATGACTGAGCATGAGTCAATGACATTTTGCTCTGGCAGCCTGGCAGACTAACACAAGCCCCATGCTCACAAATGGAGTCAGGACCAATGATGAGCCGTCCCCACCCCCTACTCTCTGCTGCGGAACCCTGCTGGATCCCCTAGACCCAGGAGAACCAACACCATGCACACTCTGGAGGCCACGTGCAATCTCAAGCACACACAGGGTCAGGTGAACCTCAGCATGCCAAGCAGCAGGGTACAGGCACCGCAACAGCACAGAGGGGGCAGGCAGAGAGGAGGCAGGCAAGCACAAGGCCACGTGCAGTCAGTGGGGGCTGGGAGCCAGCACAGCCAGATGATCGAGCAGCCCACGCCGGGGACACCCGGCTCCTTACCTCCCCTGCAGCACCTCTGACCACCGGGCCTGTGTTCCCCCAAGAAGCTGGAGGCGTGCTGGAAAGAGTAGAAAGCAGGAGACAGGGAGCAGTAGGTACCGAGCCAGGTCTACAGGAAAAAGTGCCGGAAAGGAGCCCTGCGGAAGGGTGTTAGGTTTGGGGAGTTGGTGGCAGAGGTGGTTTTCAAATGCCAAATGAAGATCAACCCCCCAAGACCCCCCCAGCCTGTGCCAGGGGTGCAGAGAAAGGGACAAGACAGCAATGGGAGAAGACCCCACACTGGACCATCCGAGATGGGCACCTGCTTCTCACAGCCTGGTACTGGTCTGTCTTGGGTGAAAATCTCAGCAATTTCCCAGGAGGGCATTAACAGTCTCTCAATGGTGAAAGGGACCCAGGGACTCAGGGGTGGATGAACAGCTCTTAAAGGAGGCCATGCCCTGCTCAGACTAGTCAGTCCTCTGGGACCCAAAGGAGACAGAAGACTGGGAGTGGGGAATCATAGTCCAAAGCCAACATCACAGGAGGTGGAGGTTCCAATCCTGGTTCCACCACAGATCTCTGGGTAACTCTAGGCGAGGTACCTTCCCTCTCTAGGCCTCAGTTTCCCTGTATATAAGATGGCAGAATGTCCCCGTCTACAATAGAAAAGAAGGTGACAAATACTCTGCCACTACCAGGCACCAAATCCCCACAGGGCCACATGTGTTTCTAGACTCTGGGGGTTGGTTTGTGCTGGAATAAAAAGACTGACCATCCAAGAATCCTGGTAACAGTCTGGACGGACAGGTTCCTGCGACCCTCACTGCCACCAAGAGCCACTGCCCAGGCTCTATGATCCCAGGGTTCAAGGGTCCAGCGAAGAAGGAGCTTGCAGTGCAAAGTCTGGGGCAGGGCTTTCACTACCATGTAACGCCTACAAGCTCAGGTCAAGGGCACTCTTTCCCCACGTGAGAATCCACAACCCCCATCATGAAAGTCCTACATTACTAAGCCCATGTGCCTAGCTCCCCACCAGAACACTACTCACCCTGGGAGGTGGCTCTGACCGGCCCATCACAGGATCCCAGCACCACCCCCCTGGGCCACTCACAGCAGGAGAGCAGCAGATATCTGAGCAATTCCAGGTTTCTCTGCCATCAAGCACTTGACCTGTAGCCAACATCAATACTGGTGCCAGCCTGACGACAGGTGGCACATTTCTTAAGCCTTTCCCAACCTGGTTACACAACTGATTCCTCTTATTCATGGTAACCCTGTGAGAGCAGGTTATTACGACCCTGTCTTATAGAAAATTCAACTGAGGCCAAGAAAGGTGAAGAGCTATATGCCCAAGGGCACACAGTTGGGTTCCTATCTGTCAACAGAGTGAGGGCGGGTTACCCAAGCCTTCTAACCTGACATTCAGCCCATACCTGCAGTCAGCCAGCGGTGTGGCTGGTTACCCTGGCAACCACCTGGCCGGTCAGTGCTTCAGGGACGTGGGGGTCAGAGTGTAATGACCTGGGCACAGTGAAGGGGAGCCCCGGCTGGCGCCCACACCTACCTTTAATGACAAAGGCCTCTGCCAGCAGCCGCATCTGATACAGGGGCTTGTTCTCCATGGACATGTCATCAATGCCGGCCCGCGCGTACATGCTGATGGCATCTCGATAGGAGCCTTCCACGTAATGCAGCTTGCCCAGGATCAGCATGGCCTCACACAGATACTGCGGCTGAAAGGACAAGGCCCACATCAACGGGTTCCTGCCGCAAAGCCCCTGGCCCACCCCACCAGGTACCCAGGGATGAACACTCCCCGCTCTGAGCCATAATGGTTTGCCTAAGACCCTGCTCAGAACACCTCTCCTCTTCCAGGAAGCCTTCCCACCCCTCAAGTACACGTGGACAGCTCCCCTCTCTGCACACCTGTGGTCCCTGGCCTACACTGTGGCTCTTGGTGATATCTTCACACGAGTCCCTAAAAGTGTTGTGTGTGTGTGTGTGCGTGTGTGTGTGTGTGTCTTATGCTGCCAACTAGACTGCAAGTGGCTTACAGACTGGGCCCTGATTCCTTTCTCCTGAAGCTCCCAGAAGCCCCAAAAGCTTCACCCAAGGCAGGCACTGGCACTCAGTTCAGGCACTTGCTTTTAATACAAGCAGGGAGTCAGAGACCCAGTCAAGTTTCGTGGGGCCTAGTTCAGTTCAGTTCAGTCACTCAGTTGTGTCCGACTCTCTGCGACCCCATGAATCGCAGCACGCCAGGCCTCCCTGTCCATTGCCAACTCCCGGAGTTCACTCAAACTCATGTCCATCGAGTCGGTGATCCCATCCAGCCATCTCATCCTCTGTCGTCCCCTTCTCCTCCTGCCCCCAATCCCTCCCAGCATCAGAGTCTTTTCCAATGAGTCAACTCTTCGCATGAGGTGGCCAAAGTACTGGAGTTTCAGCTTTAGCATCATTCCTTCCAAAGAAATCCCAGGGCCAATCTCCTTTAGAATAGACTGGTTGGATCTCCTTGCAGTCCAGGGGGCCTAAAGCTTATATAATTGTGGGTCCTCTCTCTATATATATATGTGTGCGTGCTAAGTCACTTCAGTCGTGTCTGACTCTTTGTGACCCTATGAAGTGTAGCCCTCCAGGCTCCTCTGTCCATGGGGATTCTCCAGGCAAGAATACTGGAGTGGATTGCCATGCCCTCCTCCAGGGGGTCTTCCCAACCCAGGGATCGAACCTGCATCTTTTACATCTCCTGCACTGGCAGGTGGGTTCTTCACCACAAGTGCTACCTGGAAAGCCCCATCTACACAGATAGATAGATAGATGCATATATGTATATTTAACCAGGTGAAAGGTCTTGGAAAGAGTCCTGCAGGTGAGGGGCCTGAAGCTGAAACCCTCACCCACAGCAGCAGGACCCCTGCAGGGAGACGGCCACAGCCACAAACGTGGCCAGAAGACAGGAGAGTGAAGGCCTGTGAGGCCACCGCCCTTATCTTATCAGAATCCAGTGCCTGCACACAAGCCTGTTTTCTTTCCCCTACTTGATCAAGTACTGCTTACACTCAGATCTCCGCCCCATATGAGCACTCCTGGGAACTCCCTCAGGACCCGAGCAGGTCTGGTCAGCCCTGCTTGAGAGTCCTGGCCTTGGACGTGGGCCCAGACTATTCTAAAATCTTCCACCTTCTGAGGCCATTGTTGGTAGCCCTCCGTCTCCATGTCTGTGCTCAGCCAGCCCACCACCCCTTTGGCCAGGCTCTGGGCACCCCCCCCCCCCCCCCACAGAGCACCAGTTCTGTCCACGAAGCTCCGGGGAGATGCAGTCCTGGTCCCCACTCCCGGCCTCTGTCACCAACAGGAAGGTGTTGCCCTTGACCCCCTGTAGGGAGATCAGAGTCTCGGGTACTCACGGCCCCAGGGGAAGCACCCACCACTCCTCACCACCTACTGCCTTCTCAGAAGCCAACAGAGGGAAGTGGAACACGGCAAAGCCCCAATCCCCTCCCTCACTGGTCCAATACACGTTCTTCCGTTGCTGCTGCTCACACAAGCCCCATCTGTAACAGTCTTCCCTTCCCCTCAGTCTATGCAGATCCTCCACTCTTCTTCAGGGCCTTGCTCAGGCCCATCTCCTCCTAGAAGCCTCCCTGGCTACCAGAGAGCTCCCTTCTGCTGACCTCCCACAATGTCTCCACCAAGCAGACCCACTGGGCTCCCTGCATGCCTGACCTGCTAACTACAGACCTGCTCAAAGGCTGAATTTTTCAAGGGGATTTGCTAGTCTCCCCCAATAGGTCACCTCTGCCCTGGGTCAGGGCCACAGATCACACACCTTCTGGAGGCGCATTTCCTCCCTGCTCTGTCCTGGATTTCCCCATTGCTGAGGGCAAGATAATAACAGCCACCCATCACCTCCCGTCACAGCGAAGCCAAGAGCATAAGCAGACGAAGTCCAGAAAAGAGCTTTGAACTTCTCTCTAGAAAGGAGCTACATAAACACAGGCCATGAGTAATTATTATTATTATTCTGTTCTCCTGTAAAGAAGGAAAAGGGCAGCTAAGCTCAGGACATGCTTCAGGGCGAGATGACACGGTGTAGCTTGGAGTGGTTCCTGGTGAACCAATAACAGTTTACAACAGAGCTTCCCCCAAGCTGGTGGAAAATTAAGGACGATGCGGTGAATGTTTTATAAAGTTAAAGTCATGCTAGTTAAAAAGCTGCCTTTAATTCTTAAGAATTAAGAAGGGCATAATTCTTAAGCATATCTGTCTTGTGTTTTGATGTTAAGATGTTTGTTCTTTTATGCACCGATAGTAACAGAAAATGGAATGGTTCTGCTGTTGTGCTTGGGGGCTTTGTGAATGTCCTTTCCTGGCAGAATTAAAAGTTGGCTATGCTCTTTGGGACCCATGCCTTTGAATTTGAACCTGGCTTGTCAATTCAACAGTGTGGGAACCACAGAGCCTCAGCCCCGTGGAAGGATGCTCTGCAAGAAGCCACTGGGTCTGGGGGACAGTCCTTCGACTGGACAGATCAGGGCTGTCACCGAGCCTTTTTGTGCCTCACTGTCTGTCAATAAACAGGGAAGAGTGACCTCATGTGTACACTCAGGTAAGAAGAAGAGGTGAGGAAATACTTCACAGATGCCAAATGAGATCTCTAACAGCAGGAGCCGCAACATAGCCACCCACATTAGTCCCAGTTTCTCAGTTCAGTTCAGTTCAGTCGCCCAGTCCTGTCCGACTCTGTGACACCATGAATAGCAGCACGCCAGGCCTCCCTGTCCATCACCAACTCCCGGAGTTCACTCAGACTCATGTTCATTGAGTCAGTGATGCCATCCAGCCATCTCATCCTCTGTTGTCCCCTTCTCCTCCTGCCCCCAATCCCTCCCAGCATCAGAGTCTTTTCCAATGAGTCAACTCTTTGCGTGAAGTGGCCAAAATACTGGAGTTTCAGCTTTAGCATCATTCCTTCCAAAGAAATCCCAGGGCTGATCTCCTTCAGAATGGACTGGTTGGATCTCCTTGCAGTCCAAGGGACTCTCAAGAGTCTTCTCCAACACCACAGTTCAAAAGCATCAATTCTTCGGCACTCAGCCTTCACAGTCCAACTCTCACATCCATACATAACCACAGGAAAAACCACAGCCTTGACTAGATGGACCTTTGTTGGCAAAGTAATGTCTCTGCTTTTGAATATGCTATCTAGGTTGGTCATAACTTTCCTTCCAAGGAGTAAGCGTCTTTTAATTTCATGGCTGCAATCACCATCTGCAGTGATTTTGGAGCCAAAAAAAAAATAAAGTCTGACACTGTTTCCACTGTTTCTCCATCTATTTCCCATGAAGTGATGGGACCAGATGCCATGATCTTCGTTTTCTGAATGTTGAGCTTTAAGCCAACTTTTTCACTCTCCACTTTCACTTTCATCAAGAGGCTTTCTCTTCACTTTCTGCCATAAGGGTGGTGTCATCTGCATATCTGAGGTTATTGATATTTCTCCTGGCAATCTTGATTCCAGCTTGTGCTTCTTCCAGTCCAGCGTTTCTCATGATGTCCTCTGCATATAAGTTAAATAAGTAGGGTGACAACATACAGCCTTGACGTACTCCTTTTCCTATTTGGAACCAGTCTGTTGTTCCATGTCCAGTTCTAACTGTTGCTTCCTGACCTGCATACACATTTCTCAAGAGGCAGGTCAGGTGGTCTGGTATTCCCATCTCTTTCACAATTTTCCAGTTTCTTGTGATCCACACAGTCAAAGGCTTTGGCATAGTCAATAAAGCAGAAATGGATGTTTTTCTGGAACTCTCTTGCTTTTTCCATGATCCAGCGGATGTTGGCAATTTGATCTCTGGTTCTTCTGCCTTTTCTAAAACCAGCTTGAACATCAGGAAGTTCACGGTTCACATATTGCTGAAGCCTGGCTTGGAGAATTTTGAGCATTACTTTACTAGCGTGTGAGATGAGTGCAATTGTGTGGTAGTTTGAGCATTCTTTGGCATTGCCTTTCTTTGGGATTGGAATGAAAACTGACCTTCTCCAGTCCTGTGGCCACTGCTGAGTTTTCCAAATTTGCTGGCCTATTGAGTGCAGCACTTTCACAGCACCATCTTTCAGGATTTGAAACAGCACAACTGGAATTCCATCACCTCCACTAGCTTTGTTCGTAGTGATGCTTTCTAAGGCCCACTTGACTTCACATTCCAGGATGTCTGGCTCTAGGTGAGTGATCACATCATCGTGATTATCTGGGTTGTGAAGATCTTTTTTGTACAGTTCTTCTGTGTATTCTTGCCACCTCTTCTTGATATCTTCTGCTTCTGTTAGGTCCATACCATTTCTGTCCTTTATCGAGCCCATCTTTGCATGAAACCTTCCCTTGGTATCTCTAATTTTCTTGAAGAGATCTCTAGTCTTTCCCATTCTCCCATTCTGTTGTTTTCCTCTATTTCTTTGCACTAATCGCTGAGGAAGGCTTTCTTATCTCTTTTTGCTATTCTTTGGAACTCTGCATTCAGATGCTTATATTTTTCCTTTTCTCCTTTGCTTTTCGCTTCTCTTCTTTTCACAGCTATTTGTAAGGCCTCCCCAGACAGCCATTTTGCTTTTTTGCATTCTTTTCCATGGGGATGGTCTTGATCCCTGTCTCCTGTACAATGTCATGAACCTCGGTCCATAGTTCATCAGGCACTCTATCTACCAGATCTAGGCCCTTAAATCTATTTCTCACTTCCACTGTATAATCATAAGAGATTTAAGTCATACCTGAATGGTCTAGTGGTTTTCCCTACTTTCTTCAATTTAAGTCTGAATTTGGTAATAAGGAGTTCATGATCTGAGCCACAGTCAGCTCCTGGTCCCAGTTTCTCAGTCATTATTTAATTTCTACTCCAGCACTCAGTACACAACACTGAGAAACGGCAGAGAACATGGGAATGTGGGAGCAGGGTCAGACAGGCTGTGTTCAAGAACTACGCTGTGGTCCTTGGCGAAGTGACTCACCTCTCCTAGGTCTCAGTTTCCTCATCTGGAAAATGGGAATAACAGTAAATACCACTGCAGAAGGTTACTGTGAGGCACCAGTGAGATGGGGCAAAACCTGGCACTCACTGGACACCGAAGTCAAGACAAATGGCTCATTTTCACCAGCCTCCAAAGCACGAAGCTGTACAGGATCTTGGAGGTGACTGAGGGCAGAAGTTTCCAAACTACCCTGAGGAGGTGCTCCGGGACCCACGTCTCCTCCTCACCCCAGGAGAACGCCTCAGAATGCATGGGAAGCCACCTGAGATTTCATCTGCTGCCAAGAAATATCACACCCCAGTCACACCTTTGCCTTTGGGGTAAGATAGAGAATCCCACAAACTACTTTTAATATTTTATTTTGCCTGATTAACATGGAGTTTTTAGCCTTGGTCCATATAACAGTGAATTTCTCAATGTTAGCAGCGCCTATCTTTGTCTCTGGTTATTAGCATGGTAAAATCTGTATTGAATAAATTTGATATGGTAGATAAAGCAGCTTTCACAATAATACATGTGGATACCATTCGGCAAATACAAAGAATGAGATATTGGCACGGAGATAGCATCAAGTGAGTTTTTGGTGCAAAAGAGCAACTTGACAAGAACCTTATAACGCTAAGAAGAAAAGAAAGCTCCATACATGTGTACATGTGATTGTTAACATAGAGAAGGCATATGGAACTCACAGCAAGTGATGACCAGAGCTCAGCTCGGGATGGGAGTGAGCACGGGGGTTGGAGTGGAAACAAGGACTTATTATTATTCAAACTAGTTTTTTATTTTAGTGAACCTTTTTTTCCAATAAGCCCGAGTCATTTTTATTAAAAAAAAATTCTTTTTAATATATAATTAAAAAGTCTACCGGAAAGAAAAAAATTTAAAGGGTCTTGATGGGAAAAACTTGAGACCTACCAGTCAAGTTCAGCCATTTTGATGGGCAGATGAGAAACTAGAAGGCCTGGAAGATCAGGGGACAGGCTCAGGGTCAAGCAGCTATTTTAATCCAGCACAAAACCTCCCAGGACTACAATAATCCCTGTCAAGGAGTCTGAAGGCAGTAACCTTAAACTCCCAGGACAGTCTCCCCACACAGCTTACCAAAAACACACCCACTTCCTGGCCTGGTATTTCACTCCCAACTCTCTGGTCACGATGTCCCTTTATACCTAATTAAAGCCATCCCCTGATGCTCCTGCTAATTGACATACTTTAAGGAAACCCTTCTAAGAGGAACTTTTGGATCATACATTGCTTCCGTAGCTTAGAATGCACTGTTCTATCTGTGTAAGTCCATATCCTGACCCCTTTTAAGGTCCAGCCCCTAAATGGGTCCAATTTCAGAACTGCCATCAGCCTGAGTCTGACTGCCCCAGCTCACCACAGGGACTGTCCCCCTAAGACTTGCCTCCCCTCATAAGCTACTCCAGTGGCATGCATCACAGTCCACCTTGGACAAGTGTTTAATAGGACTATCTTCTCAGTAGCCCTGCAGCCTCCCTGAGGTAAATATTTAAGTCAGGAAATATACTACTTTGGAATATCTCTTGAAAAATTACTTCCTCTTTGGGTCTCTAATGACATACCAATACTTCTATTACAACTCAGTATACACTGGAATTGAGAACAGTCTCAAACTTAAAGAAAGTGCATGAGAATCACCGAGGGAGCTTTCTTAAATGCAGATTCTGAATCGGATTTTGTATTTTTTCCCTTATATTTATGTTTGTTTATGTGATTATTTTGGATCTTCATTGCAGCATGCGGAATCTTTAATTTCAGCATGCAAACTCTTAGTTGTGGCATGTGGGATCTAGTTCCCCGACCAGGGATCAAACTTGGGCCCCTGCATTGGGGGTGCAGAGTCAGCCACTGGATCACCAGAGACGTCCCAGATTTTGCATTCTTAACAGCTCCCAGATAATACCCACACTGCAGGTGGGTGGACCATGCTTTGAGCAGTAAAGGCCTAAAGAAAGCTGAGACTGTACCTCCCTCTATATCACTCTTCAATGCCTTGCATTCAGTAGATGCTCAATAAATGCACGTGGACTCAAACTGGACTGCCATGTTATAGAGTGCTTCCATTGCTAGACAACAGCATATTTGCCTGTTTCCAACTAGATAGTAGGCTTACTAGGTTTTATTTCCCTGAGACCCTGGAAGAGGCCAAATGATCAGGGACAAACTAGGTCAACCAAACACTGTGTAATAGAAACATACAACTTGGGCCACAAGTGTAATTTAGGTTTTTCTAGTAGAAATTTTAGTCACATTAAAAAAGGTAAAAGAGGTGAAATTAATTTTAATAATGTTTTATGTAACACATTCAAAATATTATCATCTGAATATGTAATCAACATAAAGAATTAATGATCTTTTATATTCCGCGTTTTGTACTGTCTTCAAAATTCAGTGTGTGTTTTACACTCACAGCACGTCTCAATTTGGATGAGCCCTGTGGCTAGTGGCTACTGTACTGAATGGCGCAAGGTTGACCCTTAAGAGATTCATGCTTCTCCAGCAACCAAATGACCCCAGCAAGGCTGGACAGCAGACAGGAGGGAGGAGAGAGGAGAGGCAGCCCCAGGCTTGCTGGGTAGAGGGCAGAACCGCTTACCGGCAGCTTCCCGTGGTTAAGGATGCTGCTCAGGTGGTTTCTGGCTTCATTCATCTTCGGCTCATTCTTCTCCAGCAGAGGGATGGAGTCTTTTATTGTGGCGTGGTTCCCCTTCAAACACTGCTCTAGGAGGGCCTCGGCCAGGAGCAATTTCCCCAAGTCATCTGGAAAGCAGGGCAGGAGTCAGAGTTGGTAAGTGAGGGCAGCAGTCCCCTCAACAGGGCGAGTGTGAAGACTGTACGCTCCCAAGCACTCCCGCCCCAGGCACATGAATGGTCCAGGTCTAAGAAAATAAAGACACAGATTCCACAAACTTTAACCAGCCTTTGAAGAGAAAACACAGACATTCTACCACGGTCACAGCACAAACTGCCCGCTTTGGTTTAATTTCTGCAGTGTAGCGGTTGAGGTGGAGTTCCCAGGACTTGGAACAAATTCCGGGATTTCAGAATTTAAAATGACAAAACCATATCTGTGCTCCACAGTGATAAGTTCTCACGCCAAGAAGGAACGTTTCCCAAACAACTGAAGAGGAAAAATAAGCATGGTGGCTTACACATTTTAGGAGTTTAGTGCTCCTAACTTCCATGTAACCAGAATTGGTTTTCTGTTTTTACGGTATTTGAACATGACCCTGGGATAACCTGGGCTTCCTCTGGGGCTCAGCAGTAAGGAATCCTCCTGCAATGCAGGAGATGTAGGAGATGTGGGTTGTATCACTGGGTCAGGAAGATCCCCTGGAGGCGGGCATAGCAACCCACTCCAGTATTCTTGACTGAAAAATCCCATGGACAGAGGAGCCTGGTGGGTTACAGTCCATGGTGTCACAAAGAGTCGGAGACACCTGAAGTGGCTGAATATGGCACGGGACTGGGATAATCTAACAGCCAAGCGGAGTTAAGGCAGGAAGCAGATTTACCGGTGTAGCAAGGCAAATCCTTGAACATCTTCAATCCTTGGCACTTTCTGGAGTTCTCTCACATACGTTAGCTCATCTATAGACCTCACTACTTGGCTAGTGATTTTATACTGCTTGGTTTAATTTGCCATCCCCCCAACGGCACTGAAAACTCCAGTCTTGGGGCCACCACATTCCTGCTACTTACAGCAGGGGCAACCTGGGTGAAGTGGGATCCGGGTGCTCAGGGTGCAGGGTTTGAGGTTGACGGTGATTTAGGGATAGCCTCAGGTGGCTGTGCTCGGTGTGACTGGCTCATGGCCCAGTCCCCTCGAACAGAGCAAGGACCACTGAATACAGGCACCCAATAAATATTAGCTGCTGAGCAAAACAGATCTTTTCCACTCCCCCACGGGGAAGCCATGGGGCTTCGGGACTTCCATGCGGATCCAAAATGCCTCCAGGAAGGTGAGCTCAGTCCCACTTCCTCTAGAGCTCTTCCTGCTGCCAGGATGGCATTCTCAGACCTACTCAGAACGCCACTCACTCCTTACTCTCAGGACCACTGCAATTTGCTCACAACTCAAAGCCATGGGTATACAATTGCCTGTCCCTGAGTAAGAGTCTTTCTCTGTAAGGGAGATGCCCTACAGGGAGTACCCGGGAAGTCCAGATCCAAGAAAACTATAACAGGGTGTGTGCCCTCTGAGTACGCCATAGCCTACAAGCCCATTCTTTGCTACTGACCTCATGGTTTCTAAAATTAACATTTGGATGAAATGGGCAAAAATGATGGCTCAAACTATCATCCATTGCTGGTGGGGCAAAAGTTGGTGGAACCGCTATAAAGTACAATTTGGTGACATATGATAAAATTATTCCTTGCACATTCCATTGACTCAGCAATCCCATGGCTACAGACATCCTCAAACATGTGTAAAACAACTGACATATAAGGCCATTCCTGCAATGTTGTTTATAATAGCAGAAAACTAGAGACAACTTTTATGTCCATAAAGAGGAGTCTGATTAAATAAAGCATGATACATTCATTAAAAGGGACGCCGTACTACCATATAAAGAAATTAGGAAGTTCTGTATGGGTTGTCATGAAATGAACTTCAAGATACACTGATCAGAAAGTGGAGCACACACAGTGGGCCACTGTGCATTTATGCATGAAAACACACAAAAGAATGACATAAACATCTGCTAACTCTGCTGCTTTATGGGGAAGGGGCAGAAATGGAGGGAGGCTTTTCACTCTTTTGGTTACCTTTGGAAGACTGACCCATGTGAATATATTATCCAGTCAAAAATAAAATTTAAATCAACTCAAGAATAAAGGGAAATATCCTACGTTTCCAAAATCTTCAGGCAGGAAGGGAAGTGAGCTGCTTAGAAGTAGGTGCCTAAGCAGCTTTTCTGAGCTGTCGGCCACCGGGCAAGTTGCTGTCCCCTTCTAATGTGTAAAACTTGAGGCAGAGTTAGGAACTGGCTGCTTCCCAGGGAGGAAACAGCAACCCACCCCAGCGTTCTTGCCTGGAGAATTACATGGACACAGGAGCCTGGAGGGCTATACAGTCCATGGGGTCGCAAAGACCTGGAGAAGACTGACGGACTGAGCATACACCCACTTCCCTGGGAACCGAAACCCTCCCCAGGCTCCGCCTCCTGCGCTGGTCCCGCCCCTCTGCGGCCAGGTGCGCCTGCGCACACAGCTTCCGCCCCCTCCACCCCGCCCCCCAGGTCTGCAGCCCAGCCGCTGGACCACCAATCCCACCTCAGCCACTCAACTGCCCAGCCCAGAGCTCCCTTGAGCTCCCTGGCTCCTTTCCTTTCATGCCACAAGAAACCAATTCCTTCCAGGCAAACCTCAATCTTGAAATACTCTCCAGGGCCCATCAGTTCATTTCAGTTGCTCAGTCGTGTCCGACTCTTTGCGACCCCACGAATCGCAGCACGCCAGGCCTCCCTGTCCATCACCAGCTCCAGGAGTTCACTCAAACTCACGTCCATCGAGTCGGTGATGCCATCCAGCCATCTCATTCTCTTCTCCTCCTGCCCCCAATCCCTCCCAGCATCAGAGTCTTTTCCAATGAGACAACTCTTCGCATGAGGTGGCCAAAGTACTGGAGTTTCAGCTTTAGCATCATCCCTTCCAAAGAACACCCAGGACTGATCTCCTTCAGAATGGACTGGTTGGCTCTCCTTGCAGTCTAAGGGACTCTCAAGAGTCTTCTCCAACACCACAGTTCAAAACCATCAATTCTTCGGCTCTCAGCTTTCTTCACAGTCCAACTCTCACATCCATACATGACTACTGGAAAAACCATAGCCTTGACTAGACGGACCTTTGTTGGCAAAGTAATGTCTCTGCTTTTTAATATGCTATCTAGGTTGGTCATAACTTTCCTTCCAAGGAGTAAGCGTCTTTTAATTTCATGGCTGCAATCACCATCTGCAGTGATTCAGTTCAGTTCAGTCACTCAGTCGTGTCCGACTCTTTGCGACCCCATGAATCGCAGCACGCCAGGCCTCCCTGTCCATCACCAACTCCCGGAGTTCACTCAGACTCATGTCCATCGAGTCAGTGATGTCATCCAGCCATCTCATCCTCTGTCGTCCCCTTCTCCTCCTGCCCCCAATCCCTCCCAGCATCAGAGTCTTTTCCAATGAGTCAACTCTTTGCATGAGGTGGCCAAAGTACTGGAGTGTCGGCTTCAGCATCATTCCCTCCAAAGAAATCCCAGGGCTAATCTCCTTCAGAATGGACTGGTTGGCTCTCCTTGCAGTCCAAGGGACTCTCAAGAGTCTTCTCCAACACCACAGTTCAAAAGCATCAATTCTTTGGTGCTCAGCCTTCTTCACAGTCCAACTCTCACATCCATGCATAACCACAGGACAAACCATAGCCTTGACTAGACGGACCTTTGTTGGCAAAGTAATGTCTCTGCTTTTTAATATGCTATCTAGGTTCGTCATAACTTTCCTTCCAAGGAGTAAGCGTCTTTTAATTTCATGGCTGCAGTCACCATCTGCAGTGATTTTGGAGCCAAAAAAAATAAAGTCTGACACTGTTTCCACTGTTTCTCCATCTATTTCCCATGAAGTGATGGGACCAGATGCCATGATCTTCGTTTTCTGAATGTTGAGCTTTAAGCCAACTTTTTCACTCTCCACTTTCACCTTCATCAAGAGGCTTTTGAGTTCCTCTTCACTTTCTGCCATAAGGGCGGTGTCATCTGCATATCTGAGGTTACTGATATTTCTCCTGGCAATCTTGATTCCACCTAGTGCTTCTTCCAGTCCAGTGTTTCTCATGATGTACTCTACATATAAGTTAAATAAGCAGGGTGATAATATACAGCCTTGACGTACTCCTTTTCCTATTTGGAACCAGTCTGTTGTTCCATGTCCAGTTCTAACTGTTGCTTCCTGACCTGCATACAGATTTCTCAAGAGGCAGGTCAGGTGGTCTGGTATTCCCATCTCTTTCACAATTTTCCAGTTTCTTGTGATCCCCACAGTCAAAGGCTTTGGCATAGTCAATAAAGCAGAAATGGATGTTTTTCTGGAACTCTCTTGCTTTTTCCATGATCCAGCAGATGTTGGCAATTTGACCTCTGGTTCCTCTGCCTTTTTTAAAACCAGCTTGAACATTAGGAAGTTCACGGTTCATGTATTGCTGAAGCCTGGCTTGGAGAATTTTGAGCATTACTTTACTAGCATGTGAGATGAGTCTGCAGTGATTACCTCTCTTCAAAATAACGGAACTGTCCTCGGAACACATTCTGCTCAAAATGTGGTCCATGGGCTGGGGCAGGTCTGTGCATGTTTGTGACCCAGTCCTGCAGGTGAGTGCAGAAATTTATAACGTATGTTTAGAAACACTGATAATCATGTGACAGAACAATTGCTGAATCAAATACTAAAAAACTGGGGGTGAGTGGGTATCAGTTTATGTATTTTAAGAAAGTATCAGAGCACAATAGATTGAGAATCTAAAAAAACACACAAAACCCAAAATCCAGAACATAAAACTGAGCCTTCACCACAGATAGCTTGAGAAGCACTACTCTAAAACACAAGAGTGCCTTTTACTGCCAAAGGAGGGCTGATGTTTGCTGAGGGCTCACTGAATACCTGGTGGCTCAGCAGTAAAGAATGCCAGTGAAGGAGATGCAGGAGATGCGGGTTCAATCCAGGAGATGCGGGTTCGATCCGTAGTCAGGAACATCCCCTGGAGGAGGGCATGGCAACCCACTCCAGTATTCTTGCCTGGAAAATTCCATGGACAGAGGAGCCTGATGGGTTACAGTCCATGGGGTCGCAAAGAGTCAGACACAACTAAGCACGCACGCACGTACTGAGGATCAGGTACTTTATCATTTAGTATCATTTAATCTGCACAACTCTGAAAGGTAGAAATTATACTCATTTTATAGGTGACAATGGAGATGCAATACTGTTATGGTCACAACCCACCATAACGTAATGCAACCAAAGAACAGTGTGTCTTCCCCACATCCCATGCAGAGCAGAGCCTCTGATAGTCTGGAAATGAAGAACAGTCTAAGGAGCTGTAGACAGTAGGTTAAAAGCTAATTCCAAGGTCAGGAATAAGAACAGTTCTCACCGTTACACATTTGTGAGTTACAGACTATTTTGTAAATTAACACTCCGGGGCCTTCTCCAGAACCCTTTGCCCTCCCTCTTCACTCCCCACTCAGTCTCTGTTTTTCCACTTAGCAGACACTCAAAGTGGATGTTGGGAATTTACTTTCTTTTCTTCCTTGTCCAACTCTCCTCCCTGCTCCACATTTTCCATCCCACTGTCCTCAAGTGGTCAGTCTATGGAACTGAAGACTATTCTAGGTTTTCAGTTGTTAAATAAGGACAGAGGTAGATCGAGGCTTTCCTATCCTTCTCCAAAGGTAAAACAAATTGCTCTTTATCATTTTAGTGTCTGACATTTACTCCCTATCCTGGGTCGGGTTAAGTGTTCCAGCTTCTCCCTTCCCAGGGCATTAGAAAGGCCTTTCTCACAGACAGTGCCACAGACTCTGACAGCCTGGCTCTTGATTCTGGCGGCCCAGCCTAGCCCTCTGCCTTAGCAGAGGCGCAAAGGAAGCCCCTACTTAGTGGCCCCCCAGTCTTCCCACCTTGTTTTGGAGGCCTCTGGGGCCAACTTCCTTTCCATTCTTGCCCCTCTCCAGGCCTCTCAATGGGTAACAGGTCATAGGGACCCACTTTAAGGATACCACCCTCCTCCCCAGAACCCATACTTTCAGGGCACAGCGCCCTTCTCTTCACTTCTCAGTTCAGTCAGGAAAGCTGGGTCCAGCCAGCGGGCCAGGTGCTCAGATCAGCCCCTTCCCTCCTGGTCAAAAGGGGACACATTGGTCTCTGCAACTGCTCACTTCACAGAACTGCAAAGGGTGGGACCTTCCAACCACAGCAAGAGGAGGAAGAGGGCAAAACTCGTGACAGGCCACCTGCCTCAAACACACTCCCTCTGGCTTCAGCTGAAAAAAAAAGCTCAGAACAATCGCCAGGTTTTTTAATCACTAATTTAAAAGGGGGATAACTACAGATTAAGAGACTTGAGCTGAATGGACAGTGTGGCAGAAGTGATTAAAGACAGTATAGTAAAAGAATATCAGAATTTAGGCGGCGACAATATAGGTGTCTACTGCAAAATTCTTTCAAATTTGTATGTTTGAAATTTTCATAATAAAGTGTCTTAGATCAATCCATTAACCAAATGCAATGTGTGGCCTTATTTGGATCCTGATTCTAGCAAATGAACTGTAAAGTTAAGCATTAGATGAAGGGGGGCTGCAATAATAATATGGGAGTTTTATTTTTCAAAAGAGTTCTTGTTTAATAAATAAATACTGAAATCACAATGTGGGGGATAAATGGGCCAGGGTATAGCTCAAACAAGACTATTCATGGGTTTGTGATTACTGACACTGGTTGATGGATACATGAGATTCATTTTTCTACTTTTTTGATGTTTAAAAAATTTTTCATAATAAAGGTTTTTTTTCTTTTTTTTAACCACTTGGATGGGATCCTTTGTTTCTACATGAACAAACCCCATTACAGTTAGCCACACTCTGGGGTTCCCCTGCTGCATCCTGACCAAATCTAAACCGGATATGTTTGAAAGAAAATGCACAAACAGTAACAACCCCTTTCCCCCTGGGCAGGTGGTGGGGAGCAATCTCCCCAAACAAGAAAGGAGGGGTATAAGGGCCCCCTTTGGGGGAGCATTTCCTGATCCTTCACTCCTTCATCTCTGACCAGAAAGAGGCCCCCCCCCTCCAGCTGGGTCTTCCCCTCCTGCTGCCTGGAGTGAAACCCAGGCCCTGGGAGCTATTCTTTGCTTCTGGAGGAAACCCCACAGATACAGTGGGGCCTCAGTCTGTAAAGCAGGGTTCAGCCGGGGTTCAGCTTCCTCCCTTCTCCCAAATTATGTCATTATGTTGACGCTTCTGGTCCTTGACTGTAACAATCTAATCGACCAGGTGGGACTTTTAAGAATCTCCCCCTTGGGTTGCAGTGGGGGGTGGTCAGTGCCAACACCACCTCAAAAAAATAGGCTGCCAGTCCTTCCAGTGATAAGGAACTCAGTGGAGAAACAACCAAAGTAGCAGACAATCCAAAAATGCCCTACACGTGGGCTTTGGAAATCACTTGTTTTCCTTCCTTGTGTGTGTCTGTGTGTACATGTGCGTGTGTGCATTTTGGAATAAGTGTATCTAGATTTAACAGTGGGAGAAAATAACTTATAGAACCAAACCTCAAAATTGGCAGTAAAGACCCCAGTGCCCGCAGCCTCCCTCTTTGGGCTGGCCAGTACTCACCGTGAAGCCCAGCCAGGCTTCACACTGTCCCTGGTAGACTTGGTGGGTGAGACTCATGTTTGGGTACACATTCTCTGCCACATACTACTCATTATGTGACCTTTCTGGGCCTTGGTGTCTCAAGTGGGGACAATCATTCCTGCCTTCCCCACTGGGCTGTTTACAAAAAAAGATTGTTCAAATAGAAGAAGCACTTTATAACTACACATACCATTTATAACTATGCCATGCCAGTGCTTCCCAATAATGCTTCACAGCATATGGTCAAAGTAAGTTTGAGAAATGTGTGTTTATACTCTAACCTGGGCTTGAATATCACCGACAGGTGAGCACATGAAAGGCTCTGAGAAGTCCTACAGTTTTAAAACATCAGTTTAACCATATTGAATCTATTAAGCCTAATGTCTTAGCTTTGGGGATTCCCCAAACTCTTTTGTCCTGCAATACCAATGACTTAATTAGTCAACCTCCTTGAGATGTCTGAAGACCAGCTTAGGAAGCACAGCCCTGTGGAGCCTCCAGGAGGCCCTGGTTCGTTTCGTGGGCCCAGCATGTTTCTCTGAGGTGCTGCCAACCTCACTCAGATTCCCACGCACTGTCCAGGCCCCAATGCCCTGGCATGGGTCAGTTTCCCTTCCACCCTCACCAGCCCCACCCTACCACATCACCCCACACAGGGGAGAGACGGAACCTAAAATTTATCAATCCTTCCCATCAGTTTCTCCCACATGCATCTTTAGCTCTGGCCAATGCAACTCACTGCCACATTCAGACCTACCTGAGAGTCTCAGACCAACTGTCCATCCCTGGCATCTAGCTCCCTCGGTGTCCATCCATCCTTCCTCCTCACCAGGAAACAATACTCTGCCTTTCCCAACACCAATTAGAGGCCAGCATCGGTTCTGCTGTTTCCTGAAACCTCCCCTGTCTCTGAGTTCCACAATCTCGCACACAATTGCCCTCTGATCACCCCTCTGCTTCCCATCCATTTTCGTCAGGTCTTCAAGCTCAGTTTTTGTGTAATACATCCTTGAGAGGTAATGGTGCAAGTAGTTAAAAGGATGTACTCAGAAATCTGGGTTCAGGAACTTCCCTGGCAGCACAGTGGATAAGAATCCACCTGCCAATGCAGGGGACACAGGTTCCATGCCTGGTCCGGGAAGATTCCACACGCCGCAGAGCAACAAAACCGATGAACCACAGCTACTGAGCCAGTGCTCTAGAGCCCAGGAGCTGCAACTACTGAAGCCCTTGTGCCCAGAGCCTCCTCCACGACCAGCGAAGCCACTGCAATAAGCCGGTGTATTCCAACTAGAGAGCAGCCCCAGCTCTCCACAGCTAGAGAAAACCCACAGGCAGCAGCGAAAACCCTGCACAGCCAATAAATAAATTATATATATAAAAAAAAGAAACCTGGGTTCAAAACCTGGTTCCACCACTTATTGGCTGGATGATAAGTTGCTTAAGTAATCTGTGCCTCAGTTTCCTTGTCTGAAAAAGGCAAACAAGAGTACCTGCTTCATGGGGTTGTTGGAGAAATTAACGAGTTGATTACAGGGCTTAGACACTGGCACACAGTGAGTGAGCAAGTTACTTATTACTGATATTATCATTCTGTCTCCTTACAGAGCCTTCCACGGGCTGGGCAGTCCTTAAAACTTTATATCTGTATTGATTTACTGCCTGCCTCCTTCCACAAAGGCTCTAAAGTTGGTTTAGCACAGAGAGGGCTTAGGCAGGGCTCGCCGGGCTGAGCTGAAGGTACGAGGAACAGAATTTGAGGTTGGAGACTGGGGCGGGGTGCTCCCCACCGCCACATCAGGCTGCTTTCCCGCCTCGGCACAAGAGCCCAGCCCAGCCAAACCAGCCCTACTGCTAAAGTCACCGACTGCAGGACTAGAGGCGTCCTGAAGCAGAACATAGAAGAGGAAACTAAGGCTTAACCAGCCCTCTTTCCCACTTCACCACTCCACCTTGGCGCTCGTCAAGCCCGCAACCGTACTGGCTGTGCACAGAGCTCCGCTGTCAATTTGACGGGGGAAGAAGGGGAGGGCAAAGAGAGACAGATAGTCTTCACCTGACAGAGTTTAGGAACCGGAATGGGGGTTGGAGGGGTGGCGCAGGGGTCCAGCCCACGCCCTGAGCTGATATGTGTTGGTACCACCATTTCACAGAAGTCGGAGTAGCCCACAAGATCGGAAACGGCAGACAGCAAAACCCGTTTCTCTTCCCCAAAACACCTTGCACGTGTTTCTCCTGGGGCAGAAGAATCTTCCTAAGTACCCTGGCTGTTCCTAACATCAGCAACGCAGGACGAGTAATACCGAAAGCAGCCACCTCCCGCCCCAGGCAGTCGGGGCCCGCTTCCTGGAGGAGGCGGCGCCTTTCGCGCGCTCCGCGCTCGTGAACCGGCCCCTTCCCTTACTCACCGGTGTCCAGAGAGGTGAACCCGGCGCTCGGGCTGCCTCGCCGGCCGCCTCCGCCGCCCAGCACGACTAGCGCCTGCATCTGCCGAACCAGCTCGGGCATGCGGTCCCAGTGGCCCTCGGCGCGGCAGCGCTCCAGCTCGCTCTCCATCTTCAGGTGGGAGCCGTACGCGCCCTTCGCAGCCATCTTCGAGCGGGCGCAGTCATGGGAGGTGCGGCCGAGAAGTGGAGACCCGGCCGGGGGCGGCGTCCCGGCTGGGGCACACACGCGGGCGGGGTTGACGGGGGCGCGAGCTGCGGCCGGGGCCCGGGTGGCAGCGGGGGCCCTGGCAGCGGAGGGCGGGCAGCAGCCGCAGCACCCAGCGCACCGCCCGGCACCTCCGGGCTGGGACTCCGGCTGCGCGAGTCGGACGCGTCCAGGAGCAGCCTCCGCCTCTGCAGCAACAGCTCCTGGCGCCGTTGCCGCCGCCGCTGCTGCAGCTGCTGCCACAACCCCCGCCCCGGGCCCGGGCGCCGCCAGCAGCGGACCCGCCCCCGGCCGCAGCTCCACCCCCGTGGGGGCGTGGCGCGGCCTCGGCGAGCCAGGCGCGCGGGCCGCCAACGCGGCCACAGCAGCCAGGCGCGCGCTAGGCGCTCGCGGCCGCACCGGCGCCACCCCCGCGCCGCCGCCGCCACTGCAGACTCGGCGCTCACTTTAATACCGCGCGGAGCCCCGGCGCCCGGGGGCGCCTCGCTCCCCACCCCCTCCCCATCCCATTGGGGCTCTTGGCCTGGGAGACCCCCGCCCCGACGACCCTGCTTTGTGTGGTGGCCCCGTCACCACCGCTGCCCCGGCACGTCACAAATCCGGGGAGAGGCCCGCCGGCCGGTAGCTCCCAACTCGGAGAAGGAGCCTCCCCGGGAAGCCACCGGCTGTCGCCCGGTTCCCGCCCTGCTGGGCCGCGCGAGTCTTGCGCGCCAACCCCGGGGCGCTCTGGAGAACCCGCTCGTTCCGAGGCCCGCGACTCTCGGGATGCCTCCCCTGCGAAAGATTTGTACGTTCTTGCCTCAGAGTGGAGTTCCTCTTTCCAACCTGTCTCTCCCCACCCCAGCTGGCAGGCCTTTTTTCCTCTGCAGAATCCTGTTGCCCTTGATTTCTTAGACGTTTTAAGCCGTTTCTCCAACTTGGTATTTACTTATTTCTTAATTCTAGTGTATAAAGACTACTTTGATCAAAGCTGTACCGAGCTCTTAGCAGGACTTAGCCCTGTGCTGTGGGTACTAAGAAGTTCAAAGGATTACAAGGCAGGCGGGGGAGGCAGACCTACAACCCTTTGAGACCCGTTTATGGTGGCCCCGCTTCCGGGTACAGCCCAGGGTGGGGATGGAGGCCATCACGCAAGACCAAAGCGACAAAACAGGGTTATTTAAGTGACAGTGCATGGTACAGACCGAAGATTCCAGAAGACCGGAGAGTTAGAGCAAGCTTTTGAGTATAGACCCCTAAGAGCTAGAAGGTGCACACCTTCTTCCGCAGCCCCTGCCTGATACGTAACCCTGGGAGTGAGCTTGACCACCTTCAGTGTCAGGAGACTCACTACTTCGTGCTTCTGGACAACTGTAACCTACGGGAAGCTTTTGTGAAGTGGAGCTCAGGCTGCTGGGCCTTTGTCTCTGCAGCCACAAGGGGGCGTCTGTTGAAGGCAGCCTCCCTGCGCCCCCGCCCCCGCCGTAATCCTCTTCAGTGTTAGTGGGTCCGTCCTGTCCGACTCTTTGAGACCCCATGGACTGTAGCCCACCAGACTGCTCTGTCCATGGAATTCCACGCAAGAATACTGGGGTAGGTAGCCATTCCCTTCTCCGGGGGATCTTCCCGACCCAGGGATTGAACCCAGGTCTCCTGTACTGCAGGCAGTTTCTTCACCATCTGAGCCACCAGGGAAGCCCTAGATGTCCTCTTCTCCAGGTTCCAAATGCAGCTCCATTCCTTGCTTGGGAGGCAGAATTCCTCACCTTGGCTGCTGCCCTAGGGTCTGACCTGAGCTCCTAGAGACAAGGAGATAGATGAAGGGAGATGGGGGTGGCTTTGGCAGTTTACTCAGTTTACACAGACTCCTTTTGGTTACCCTTTGGCTGCCCTTGCTGGTCACCAGAACCGGATGTCACTTGGAGAGAGCTGTGTGTGTCCTTTGGATGGAGGCGGCCTGAGGACACCCTGTGATTTGCCCCAGTCTGGCATTCCCCAGAGTCAGCCCTAAGGCAGCCAAAGAAAAGCAGAGCTGATAAGAGGAATCCTAACAAAATAAGGAAAACCTCTCCTCCCTCTTCTCTCTCCAATCCTTTGCTAAGCCTGCCCCCAGGTTGCTGGACTCCAGGGAACTATCTGAGGCAGTATTGCTGCCTGTTGATTGCGTGTTCAGATCCTGTTGGGGTCAAACTGTTATTTGGGCTTTCTTGGTAGCTCAGATGGTAAAGAATCTGTCTTTGATGCAGGAGACCTGGGTTCAGTCCCTAGGTCGGGAAGATTCCCCTGGAGGAGGGCATGGCAACCCACTCCAGTATTCTTGCCTGGAGAATCCCATGGACAGAGGTGTCTGGCAGGCTGCAGTCCATGGGGTCAGACACGACTAAGCAACTAACATGTTCTTTGACAGGAGCACCGATATTTGTGTGGACCTGGGGCACTGGCAGGAGGAACATAGCAGGATGTTGAAAACGAACACGAACACATGCTAGACCCCCTTAGAGCTGTTTTCCAGAAAAGTCAAGACCCCAGCCCACTAGTCACCACTGTCTTTCATGGGAGTAAGAGGCTGTAGGAACAAGAACAAAGAACAACCATGATCCAATCAGTAATGTTTGACAAAATCAGTGGCAAATACAAGTGTAGAGGTTGTTTTTAATTAATTTTTAATAATCTGGGATCTCCCAGATGAGAGCTTAAGACACATTCTGATAAAGAATGCTGTCATTGCCAGCTCAGAAATGCTGCCAAAATAACTTGCTGATCAGGTGAAGGAAGCTGAGTTCATTGCTTCCCAGAGAGGGAGAGTACTGCCTAGACAATCTGTGCAGCATCTCAGAGAAGGAAAGGAAGTTCGCAGGAGGTAAATCGACTTAATGAGGAATGTGTATTTTCAGGGAGCAACAAAGATGGTACCCCACAGGGGACGATCTGGTTTAAAGGAGACTCTTAAAGCCAAGCCAGTGGGAGACTGTTCCTTTAGCTGCTGCCCCTGAACAAAGTGGGAAGTTCTTGCCACTGGATCATCAGAGAAGCTAAGCTACTGGTGTTTATTCTCATGAAGTTAAGGTCTCGGTGAGATCGCTTACTGACTTACAGTTGGGCTTCCCTTATAGCACGGATGGTAAAGATTCTGCCTGCAGTGCCAGGGACCCGGGTTTGATCCCTGGGTTGGGAAGATTCACCTAGAGAAGCGAATAGCTACCCACAGAGAGTTGGACACAACTGAGAGACTAACACACACTAGGCCCAAAGTAAGAGGGTTTTGAACAGTTCACTCGAACTAAAAAAATTAGTTTATGTTTGTTCTCAGAGAAAAGACTTGGTTACCAGGAACTTGGGTAAGTCAAATAATGGTGTGGGAGCATAAGAAAACTTGGAAACACACAGCCCACAGTGGCCAGTGAGACTCAGTTCAATTCAGTCACTCAGTCGTGTCCAACTCTGCAACCCCATGGACTGCAGCATGCCAGGCTTCCCTGTCCATCACCAACTTCCAGAGCTCACTCAAACTCATGTCCATTGAGTTGGTGATGCCGTTATGAGGATTCATCTCAAGAATCCTCATAATTATCTCTTAGTTGGCTGGGAAGCTTTTGCACAGCTGATTGTCTGGAGTAAGAGATTTACTTCATGGGATAAATCCTATCTTAGGTTGTGCACTGTCCTTTAACAAATTGTTAATGTCTCTCTGGAACCCATATGCCCTCTCCGAGCTAAAAGAGTAAACAGATGCATCAGCCTCAGAGCCAGCCTCATCTTTGGAACAAGAAAGATTATCTGCATATCGGCTAAGAATAGGATCACAGGGCGAATTAAAGCTCCAGAGGTCCTGGTTGAGGATTTGTGAAAAGTAGGAGGGCACCTCAGAAGCTGAGGCATACCAGTCCAGGTATGTTGATTTTACTTGGAGAAGATAGGTATTCACTTTTAACTTAAAGGCACACCAAGGAAAGCACAACAGCGTTCCACAGTTGTGCAACACATGCCCAGTCTCCTCAGACCTTGAGGATGAAACAGTATTTGAGTTTGCTCCTAAAGGGAAGTGGAGAGTGACATTAATATTTATGGCCCCAGGGAACTATTAATAAGTGAATCTATGCTCTTGCCCACTGGGTTTTTTGACTGGGGAAATAGGAGTGTTACAAAGACTGGGATGAAGTATGAAAACACCTTTCTCTTTGTGGCCTTTGATTATTAGTTTTATTCCTTCCTTAGTGCCTTGTTTTAAAGGCTGTTGGGCAAATTTGCATAGAGGTTTAGGTGGGTCAATCTGAACTGAACACCATGCATTTAGTTCCAGTAGAATGTAAGTGGAATTATTTGCCCACAAGAGAACTGCAGTCTATGTTTGATTTACCACCAAAAGTACTGGTAAATCAATATTCACATTAGCCAGGACCTCATTATGAACAGGGAGGTCCTCGGGGACTGAAAGGAAGAGGCCATCAAGAGAGCATTTAATGTGGCAATTCCATTCACACAGTAAATCCCTTGCTGTTAAGTTAATGAGTATAATGTCACAAAGGAGAAAAGAACATTCCTTGGTTAAAAGTACAGGGTGATGGTTAAGTGCTGGGGCCTAGGGAAGGTGTGAGAATTATCAGATAGATTCCTGACCACATAGTTTGTTGAATCCAAGGAGAGGGTTGTTCCAGCAGGTCCCTGGCTTATGATGATGCAACTTCTTCCACCTTTAAGACGGTAGGAAAGTGATATTCATTTGGTGGAATCCATACTTCAAATTTTGAATTTTGATCTTTTTACCAGTCTAGCAAAATGCAGTAAGATCCTCACTAGTGATGCTGGGCAGGCAGCAAGTGGCAGCTCCCAGCAGCCACGTAATCACAAGGGGACACAACCAATACCCTTACAACCACTCTATACCTGGACAACCATTCTGTTTTTCATTTTCAGTATTCAGTAAGTTATAAAAGATACTCAATACTTTATTATAAAATAGGCTTTGTGTTAGATAATTTTGCCAAACCATAGTCTAGTGTAAATTCTGAGCATGTTTAAGGGCAGCAAGGCTATAATGGAAGGTTTACAAAATGCATTTTTGACTTAATGATATTTTCAACTTACGATGGGTTTATTGGAATATAACCTCTTTATAAGTTGAGGAAGATCTATATAATAGTGCTCAGATTTAAGATTGCTGTTATTGTGATGATATCAGTCAAAATTGTAAGATTGTCTTTTAGTTTCTAGACAAGTGTTTCCTTTTGGGTTTGCAGGTAGAATGGGAAACTGAACACCTTCACTGATAATTTTTTTTATTTCTTTTCCCTTTAGTCTGTTAGTTCTAGGGCTCTTTTAAATAGAGCTCTTCCAAGGTTTTGGCGATCTGGCATGGGCCTATTTCCCACCCTACTTTTTGCTTGCGTATTAAATCCCCTATTTCTGCTTTGAGGCAATTTACAAAAAGATGAGAGGGGGAGCCAGGGTCCCATCTGCTTCAAGATTTACTACTGAACCCTGCCACTATGTTTTAAAGAACCTATCCCTAAAGTCTCCATCAGACTTCTCTTTTTTTGGCTTGAAGAACTGAATTCACAGAAAAGACAGAGAATAGTTTCCAAAAGACCTTGACCCACATCTGTGGTGTTTCTAAGTCCCTTCCGTTTCCTGTTCAAGTCACAGTCTTTTAAGTCATCATTGGAGGTTCTGACCTTTTCACTGAACTTTTTGCAACATATGAACTAATTGGTATATATCTGGTCACCCTGGATTATATGTACCTCAAACTAATCTGAATTTCTCTTCACTGTTCTCCTTATCTTGTCTAGGCCTTGGAAAGTCTTTGACAATGGCTTTCAGCTAAGAATGGAACCAGAGCTTAAAATTCACTATTAACAGTTTTCTCTGTGCTGAAGAAGGTTTACCTTGAAGAGATAAGTAAGGATAGGGTTGGACTTCCATGGCAGTGCTAGTGGTAAAGAACCCACCTGCCAATGCAGGCAACATAATGTAGGTTTGATCCCTGGGTCAGAAAAATCCCCTGAAGGAGGGCATGGCAACCCACTCCAGAAGTCTTGCCTAGAGAATCCCATGGACAGATTCATAGGTCCTACAGTCCATAGGTCATGAAGAATTGGATGCAACTGAAGTGACTTAGCACACATGCACACAGGTTTGGGGTATCTGGTGGGCTAGGAGGGAAGAAGAGTGGGTCAGAGGGAGAGATGGGGCAGTAGGAGGTGGAAGAATGTAGGATAGAGGAAGAGGAATAGTGTGTTTGAGTTGTGATTTGTGGGAGATCTAAAAGACAGATGATTTTAAGTTGTTCAGATTTTTCTTTTGCTTTGGCCAAGGAATCTATTAAGGAGGTGATTTTAGAATCCAATTTTTTTTGGATTCTTCCTAATAAAAAAAAAAGACCATTGGATGTTTCAACTGTGTTCCCTTTTCCTTCAAAGACACTTATCAAGTGGATAACTTTGTTCACGTCCAGAGTTCTTGTAGTGGTCACTGTAATTCTGAAGCATCCTTGGTGACATGATGCTACTTAGAAAGATAAGTGCACAAATTTGGGCAATAGCATAAATACCAGTAAGAAGCGGAAGTTGGGCCCAAGGAGGACATGGACTGAGGTTTACACTAAGCGAACCCCCATGACAGCCTGGGAATGTCAGTGGAGAGTTGCTTGCGCATCCTGTAGCTTGGGGCCCTCGACCTCACAGCTCGACCTTATCCAGTTGCAGCGCTGATGAATTTACAGCTCTCAGCAGGTGAAGGATGTGTGGAGAGCTCTGTTGATCCAAACTCACAGACAAAACGAGTCTGAAGAAAGTTCTCATAAGGTGTTGATCAGTGTCCTGAGACAAAATTTTTCCCTGGGCTGGCTTAGGGATGGACTTATTGGGACCCACACTTGTCTTCTTCAACATAAACTTTATTCTTTTAGTTTACAATAAATGACCAGGGTGGATATAGACAAATAGTTGGCTGATTAGTGATAAGGTAGATATCCACCGAGGAGAAAAAAACTTTTACATATGGTCTGGTAATCAAAGGATTCCTAAAAAGGGTTCCTAATTGATAGGAGACAAAATAGACTCAGCACTTGGGGAGCTCAATAAAAAAGAGACTTAAGAAATCGGAACTCGGGCGCAGGGCAAGCCTTACATCCCTCACTAGTGATGTCTGGAAGGCACCTGAGGGGCTTGAGGGCCTGAGAGGAGCACATTGTTTTTGAATCAAGGGTTTTTTGCTCCAGTGGTGAAGGGAGTCTCCATTCGATCTTGGTGGGCTTTGATAGTTGAATGGTGGCTCCCTGAAAGTACCCTCAAAAGAGCTCTGTGATAATGCAAAGCCAAATTTGTTCTCATCACAGGAAGGGAGAACACAGCTCTGCAGAAGCATAGCAGCATCTAGAATGAGGAGGCAGAGTTGGGATTTATGAAGTGTTGGGGTCTACTTGAAGGCAGCTCTTCTAGTGAGGGGGCTTGATTGGGAATTGGCAAGAATCATGATGCAATAGTTGACGATTATTGAGCAGGGCAACGGGAGGGTTTTGAGGCATGGATTTCAGTCTTAGAGAGTGATTGGATACAAACTATTTAAAAAATTGCAAAGTTCCTTTATATGTTTTTCTTCTTGAAATGTCTGCAAAAAAAAAAAAAAAATGATATTTACAACTTTTATTATCCCGGGCAAGAGTTTCCTGCAACAGAAAAGTCAAGTCAGTGTCAACAGTAAGCTGTCAGAATGTTTAGTTCTTTCTATGCACTGACTCAAAGATGTGTTTTGTGTGATTATTCCAACATCCCCTTGAAGCCCGCATAAAATCCATTGCTATTTATACTGGCTGTCACAGTGCCCATGAGTCATTAGGTCATCTAGAGGGAAAGATGGCCTGGGGAGGAGATGTCCTCCCATCTGTTACTCCAGCCTCTTCTTTCATACTATTGTATTTACCATCTGGGGTTCCCAACAGGAACCCTAAAAATACTGAATTTGAGTCAACAGTCCCTTCATCCACCCAGATCTCAGGGTATGTGATGTAGAACAGAACGACAACTGCCTTCCCAATTTTCTGTAGTTGTAGCCCAAATCCTCATATACAGAATCCAACTTTTACATATTACCATAATTATTGGCTCATAGCGTTTCTAGTCCGTAATGTAACTCGTGTCTTAATTATCAGTGCTGTGAATTGGCCAGCCCAACCAGCCCTTCTAGAATGTTGACATGAATTCTGCCAGAGGCTGACTTGCATGGTCAGTCTTTCCCTTTATAGCTGCCATAAAATCTAAGGGGTGATCATTAGGTAAGGGAAAGAGACCATAGAAAGGCAAGTTTCAAAACCATGAATTCTTGTATGTGTGCATGTTAGGCACTTAGTAATTATGTTTTTTTAATTCTGTTTTCCAGTTTTATTGAGATATAACTGAAATACAACACTGTATAAAGTTAAAGCATATAGCATCATGATTTGACTTATATACATCAAAGTTTAATGAACATCCATCATCTCATAGAGATATAAAAGAAAAAGAAAAAAATATTTTTTCCTTTTCATAATTCTTAGGGTTTCCTCTCAACAACTTTCATATGTAGCATACAGCAGTGTTAACTGTCTGTATCATGTTGTACATTACATCCCTTGCTGTTGCTGAGTCGCTCAGTCGTGTCCGACTCTTTTGGGACCCCGAGGACTGTAGTCCGCCATTACATTACATCCCTAGTACTTATTTATATTATAACTGAAAACTTATACTTTTTGACTACTTTCATGTAATTCCCCCTCCCCTCTGTTACGTTATTTTTAGAATCCTAGAAATCTAAAGTTTTCCCGTGCCTGGGAGATGAGGGCTCTGGGTGTCTCCCGTCCCCACCCACCCACTTCATGATCTAGATCCCAGCACCTCCCTCCATGCACATACCTCTTTCCCGTCATCCCCAGCCGTTCTGTTCCCTGGTCTCCCAGGTGACTCCTGCTTCTTTTTGGTAGATTTTGTGTCATCCCGTAGGACTGCAGTGGTGGTCCCCTCCCAAGAGGGGTGGTCCGTGCTTCCTCCCAGCCTGCCTTGTCCTGATTCCCTGCCCAGGTGCTGCCATCCTGGGGCGAGAAGCTAGCCCTACCCACCAGCCGTTGTTGTATAGTCACTAAGTCATGTCCAACACTTTTGCAACCCCACGGACTGTAACCTGCCAGGCTCTTCTGTCTGTGGGATTTCTGAGGCAAGAATACTGGAATGAGTTGCCATTTCCTTCTCCAGGGGGATCTCCCCAACCCGAGGATCAAACCCAAGTGTCCTTTACCATCATTCTTTAGCCACCAGGGAAGCCAGGCTGCATTAATAAACAATCACTCAAAAATCTCAGGACTTTCAACCAACATAGTTTATTTCTCGTTCATGCTGCCTGTTCCATCCAGATTGGCTGGATTCTTTTCCACATTGTTTTCGCTGTGTGACTCAAGCTATCAGAACAGTCACTGTCTAGAGCATTGACAACCCTTAGGACATAGGGAAGAGAGACAGTATGGTAAACTGTATGGAAAACTTCTGCCTAGGTGTGACATATCACACTTCTGTAAACATTTCATTGACTGGTGCAGAAAATACAGCTAAACTTGATGCCAATGCCCAGAGATAGGCAGTAAATCTTTGGGAGTAATAGTACAATCCAATATTTTATTTTCTAGACTAGAAAATAACTTTTTGAAATAGAATCTTAGCTCATTAATTTTAACCTTTGTTATTTTCTAATATATGCATTTAAGACTATAAATTTCCCTTTATCAGCTGTACCCATGAATATTATTCTAATTTTCTTTGTGATACCTCATTTAACCTATGTGTTATTTAAAAACACTTCTTAATATCCAAATAAATATAGAGCTTTTTGAATTTTTTCCTAGTGTAATTGCATTGTATCAGAAAATATGATTTGTATACTTTCAAATCTTAGGCTTTTTTTAGACCTCCTTTCTGCTTTCAACTACATGGTCCGGGTAGAATACCTTGAACCTCAGATGAGACCCTAGCCTTGGCCAACACTTTGATTTCAGCCATGTGATATTTTGAGTAGAGAACCTATTTGATCCTTGCCTGGACTTCTCATCAACAAAACTGTGAGATAATAAGTGGATGTTGTTTTAAGCTGCTAAGGTTATAGTAACTTGTTATGCAAAAGTAGAAAGTTAATACAGTATTTCTGCTAGTGGGTAAAGCACTCAGTTTTTATTTGTCTAAAAATGTCTGCTCATGTTTATTCTTAAAGGACCTTTTAGCTGGATGTAGAATTTTGGACTAGCGGTTTTCTTTTAGCACTTAGAAGGCAGTTCATTGTTCTCTGGTTTCCATTGTTGCTGTTGAGCAACCTCTCTAACTGTTGCTTCTTTGGAAATAATCTTTTTTTCTCCTCTGCTTATCTTTAATTTTTTGTTTTGTTTTTTGAAGATTTAATGTGCCAAGAATAGATTTCTTTTACTAACTTTTCTTGGGGTTTTTTGCTTTTCTTGATTCTGAGCTTGATATCTTTCATCAGTTCTGGAAAATTCTAAATTATCTTCAAAATTGTCCCTGCTCATTCTCAGCTCCAAGTAGACTTATACCAACTAGATATAAATAAGACCTTCTCTCTGTATTGTGTGTCTCTTGTGTTTGCTTTTGTGTTTTCTGCCTTGTTGTCTCTTCTTCATCCTAGGTACTTTCCTCTACCAAGTTTTCTGATTCATTGATTCTTTCTTCTCATGTATCCAAACTGTGGTTAAACCCAACCCTTGACTTTTTAAACACCTATTATATTTCTCTGTTCTCAAATTTTTATTTGATTCTCTTTCCAATCTGCTACTGTGTTACTCTTCTGTTTTATCACAGAGGGAAATCTTCCTGGACTCCCCCCATCCTCAATCAGACTGTGTACTCCCCTCTCCCACTGTGTTGCCATGGCAACATGGGCTCGCCTGGCATTTGCTGTGTTTCTTACATTCTCTCTCCAGCTAGACTCCAAGTATCTTGAGGATAGAGACTATCACTTACTCTGTGTATCCAGCGCTTATCACAGTACCTGGTAACAGCAGTCACTCCATAAATGTTGTGGAACTCAACTGAACTTTACCTAAAGAAACCTCCTTGACCATCAAATACTTCCCCTTTGAAGAGATGGAAAAACTTCAGTTAAGTCTCCACTACTCACAACAACTCTTTGTGTGAGGAGATTCTTCTACAGAGGGAATGCTAAGAGATGCTATTTCTGCATCCAGGCTGATAAAAGAGCAGAAGGCAAAACAGACAAAGAAATAAGAGGCACCTCAGGTGAGTAAATTCTAGGAATGAAGAGAAATTATTGGACAAGCTCAAATGTTTCCAAGCTATGGAATTACCCAGACCTCCAAAGAATGAGGGGCTCTTGCTGACATCTGAATGGCACTGTTTCAGTATATCTAGGAACTCAAGGCAGAGTGGTTTCTAAGAAAAGAATCTTTTATAACCAGTATGCTGAACAAACAGAACTTGTGGGTTGTATTCATCAAAGCTACTTTATTTTTGTCTTCCATTGCCTTTTAAAAAATTGAGGTATAGTTGATATATAATATTTTATGTTTCAGGTATAAAACATAGTGACTCACAGTTTTTTAAGGTTATGTTCCCTTTATGGTTATTATAAAATATTGGAAATAAAATTATAATATATAAAATATTGCACTATATATCCTTGTAGCTTGTTATACATAATACATAGAAGTTTATACCTCTTAATCCCCTACCTCTGTCTTGCTCCTCCCTCCTTCCCTCTCCCCACTGGTAACCACTAGTTTCTTCTCTGTATCTGTAAGTCTGCTGCTTCTTTGATTTACCAGTTTGTTGTATTTTGTACTTTCACATATAAGTGATGTCATACAGTATTCGTCTTTCTCTGTCTTAGTTCACTTAGCGTAAGAGCCTCCAAGTCCATCCCTTCCTTCCATGGCTTTTGTGAGGGTTTAGGATGGTCTTTTCCTGGCCATGTGTAAAAATCCTGTCAAGCTTATAAATTTTTCTGAGCACCCTTAGTTAAAAGTCCAAGGGTCACAAATGAAGACTTATTACTTAGTATTTAAATCCTCATTCAAAGATAAGATTTCTCTCTCACTTCCCCAAAGCTAGGGCCAATGGCAGGTGGGTAGTCTGCAGCCTCAGGGAGGGCTGTGTTCAGTTTCTTCTCTTTCTTACTCTCTTCCTCCTCATCTTGCTGCTGCTTCTGACCTTTAAGGTTGAAGTGGGAAAAGGAACAGAGGGAAGGGGGATAGGAAGGTTGCTGGTAGAAGGGCTTCATAGGTTCTACACCTAGGGATCCATAGGTCCCTGGCAGATGTTTAAACCTGACTCCTAGGGGCTTTCATGGGGTCCTGGGAGACTCCCATGCTGGGTTTCTCAGACCCAGCTCCCTCTCCTCCTGTTCCTCTACTTCCCACAGCCTATGCCTTAGCATCTGCCTCCTGGTCCCTAAGCACTAAGTTTCTTTTTTCCTCATAGGTCACCCTCTTGGTCAGGCTTCACCGGGGGTGGACCTTGCCTCTCCCTCTTCCTCATCTGGTCCCCAGGATTCTAATCTCCTTTGATCTGCACTCAGAATGTAGAGCAGTTCATGCCCAGATCCACTTTTTGCCAAGGCTGCTTAACTTTCCAGAGCTAGCCAGGACCTGACCAGAGTATGTGCCCTGTGACAGAGGCCATGTCAAACTCCCACAGTGGTCAGTCCCCTTGAGACCTCTCTCACTAGACTTGAGGCGAGGGAGTAGGTGACTCCTTAGATTTTCCCAAAGAAATCCTACCCCAAAACCTCCCCCCTGAAACCTTCCCTTCTGACTCTTCTTATTTTCTCTCTGAGTGAAGGATTCCCTAGGTGAGAGATCAAGAGACAGGTAACCAGATTTTGAAAATTTCCTTTGAAGATCTGCATTTTTGTGGACCACTCACACCTTACTAACATCTTCCCTGGTGGCTCAGATGGTAAAGCGTCTGCCTACAATGCAGGAGACCCGGGTTCAGTCCCTGGGTCGGGAAGATCTCCTGGAGAAGGAAATGGCAACCCACTCCAGTATTCTTGCCTGGAAAATTCCATGGACGGAGGAGCCTGGTAGGCTACAGTCCATGGGGTCCTAAAGAGTAGAACAGGACTGAGCAACTTCACTTTCACTTTCACTTTTCACACTTTATTTTAACAATCAGTAACTATCATATCTTAGCACATCAATAAAAATTTCCAACTTAACATCCTTTGTTGTACTTCTTTGCTTTTACTGGAATTAAAACATCATTATTCTTTTTTTCTGATTATAAAATTAATGCATGCTTCTTATAAAATTGAACTAATGCATAAATGTAAAAGAGTGTAGTGGCCCAGGGCAATCCCACCTCCCAGAGACAATTCAAAGATAGGACTTTTCAGTATACCTTTCCAGACTTTTTTTTCTTTAACACACTTGCCCTTTTTGTTAATAACTAAAATGGGATTGTAACATACATGAACTCCGAAGAGCCTTTTCCCTACCACCATAAGGATATGTAGGCCCTCCCATCTCCTATATACCTAAAACTATCTTGGAGTAGAATAGGAGAAGAGAGAAAAGCTGAGATACTGAGAAGTTACCTGGATAGACTGAGGGTCTAAATGGACAGGTTACATTATTTAATTAAACTGTGATTTAGTGGAGTGGACAAATTTAGTTTTCTCTCACTTTCCACCAAGATAGTTGCTTTAGAGGAAATGAGATCAGTTATATAAAACCAAAGGGCTGCATTTGTGTTTCACACTAAGGGAGTATTAGGTAAATTTTCAAATCCCTACTACAAATGAGATCTTCCCTGTAGCTCAGATGGTAAAGAATCTGCCTGCAATGCAGGTGACCTGGGTTCAATCCTTGGGTCAGGAAGATCCTCTGGAGAAGGGAATGGCAATCCACTCTAGTATTCTTGCCTGGAGAATCCCATGGATAGAGGAGCCTGACGGGCTACAGTTCGTGGGGTCACAAAGAGTCGGACACGACTGAGCGACTAACACACCCACACCACTACAAATGAAAAAAATGAGTTGGACCATATGCACCTGTCGACTAAAAAATTAGTCACAACCTGAAAGCCAAGAAATGCTTTATTTGGTGGGAGTGTTTAGGACTTCCTGGGAGACAGCATCTCAGTAGCCCTGAGGAACTGCTTCCCAGAGGCAGGAGAGGGAGTCAGGCTATATACAAGTTTGCAACAAAGCGGGCAGGCAGCCTGAACATCAAAGGTTATTGTTAAGTAAGGAAAACTAGGTATCAGGTTAAGAAATTTAGGGTCCTTGCCTGTATGGGAAGATGCAATAATCTGGGATATTGAAGTCATTCCTTTCACCTGCATCTCGCCTATCTAGGACCAGTACCCTGCATTTTTACAGATATATTCTTCTCTTCATGAATTCCCTTA
Source organism: Bos javanicus (assembly GCF_032452875.1). NCBI lineage: Eukaryota > Metazoa > Chordata > Mammalia > Artiodactyla > Bovidae > Bos > Bos javanicus. Next base: position 29,278,417 of record NC_083878.1, on the reverse strand, counting down.
GGTCACACCAGAGAGCTATAACCACTGATGACTGTAACATCCTTAAGTTCCTCTTGTAGGGAGTTCCTCTTGTTGGCATGGCTCAGAAATTCACATTTGGAGGGCTGGAATTGTGATAGCTATGACATTTCTTGCCCACTGATATAGCAGGAAATACTTCATTTTCCACACCTTTTTAGGGCTTTGAGTGAGCATTTCCATTGTGTACGAGAGTATACCCTCTCATACACTTTTTCTGTACCCTCCTAACAATGGATATTTACATTTTTGCCAGTGTAAGAGGCCAAAATTAAGAATTAAGCTGTCGACTAAAAAAGATGTACAACTTGAGAGTTGTGAGTTAAGTTTTATTTGGGGCAAAATGAGGACTGCAGCCCAGGAGGCAGCATCTCAGATAGCTCTGAGAGCCTGCTCCAAAGTGGCAGTGGGGGAAAGTCAGTATATAAAGTTGGGGTGAAGGAGGAGTTCAATACCATGAAGCACTCAATTTACAAAAGGTTTTCTGTTAGTCATGAGGGTCTGATGTCACCATGAAGGGGTTTAGTGCTTCTCTAGATATGAGGAGATGCAAGGATTGAGATCATAAAATCTGTTCCTAAAAACATCCAACTATCTAACCCACCAGATTCCCTGGAGCATAGTGCCTCTCTCCATCCTGAACTTCCTCAGGGGTTGTTGAAGGTCACCAGCTATAGCAGCATGGGGTTCAATCTCAGTAGAGGCAGATGGCTAATGCCTTGTTGTTCAGTCATTGGCAATGCTCTTGGTAAGTGCCAATTTGTAGTTGACAAAGCCTTTCTTTGATTTGTAGTAAGGTTGAGGAAATTTTGCATTAGGATATGACACTTGCTAGTTATTAGGGCAGTATGCTTTCTTCGCCTAAGTGTTTGTTTTGATCTCCCAATAACATCTTAGTAAGTTTTGCTCCAGGCTCAGTTTTGAAAGGATCCAAACTAAAACAAGTGGGTTTTAGAGTGGGCTGTGAGACGCCTGTTTCTTCCACAGGTCCTGGCATGTATGTGGGCCCTGACAGGAATAAAGGCTGAAGGAGATACTTCCCCAGAGGACTTTTGAGAGACTACCATCCAGGCTGCTTCAGGCTTGATCAGTCACCCTCCTCCCTTCTATGAGAATCTGCCCCACTCATTCATAGCCCCAAAATGTGCCTCAGCAGGTCATTCCATGGCAAGGAACATTGTCTGTTTAGATATGAGTAACCCCAAGACCAAAGTGGAGACTCTTGCTTCAAGGGAAGCCAGATCACCCATGGACCAATCAGCTGTAATGATGACTTGGCACAAAAAGATGGCCTCAACTAGATTCTTTTTCCCAAGGATTTCAGCTAAGAAACTCAGAAAGAATTTGCCTGTAAACTGTGGAAAGTTGTAAATATAAGGAGATAATGAATTGAGCCCTGGGCAAGTCCAAGCCCAGCTGAATCTGCAGGGAGAAGATATTCTGAGTAGAGAAGCTATTCCCTGTAACCCAGGCAACTCTCCCAGGAGGCGCTGCTGGCCACCTCCTGCCTCTGGGGCTCCAGCCTTGGAGCTGCAGCCATCCTTCCGGACTTTGAGAGCCAGAATCCTCTGCCCTCCAGGCTGCTGGAAGACTGCAGTGATTTCAGCTCTGCTCCAGACCACACTTCCTTGTATATCCCTAGTATTTCCATAGATGTGTCCCCATCCTTTTGCCTTTTCATACTGTTCAGGGGGTTCTCAAAGAAGAATGAAGTGGTTTGCCATTCCCTTCTCCAGTGGACCACGCTTTGTCAGAGCTCTCCACCATGACCCATCCGTCTTGGGTGGCCCTACACTGCATGGCTCATAGTTTCATTGAGTTAGACAAGGCTGTGGTCCACGTGATCCAGTTTGGCTAGTTTTCTGTGATTGTGGTTTTCATTCTGCCTGCTTTCTGATGGATAACGATAAGAGGCTTGTGAAAGCTTCCTGATGGGAGGGACTGAATGTGGGATCCAATTTTCTGTTGATGGGTGGGGTTGTATTCCCTCCCTGTTGTTTGGCCTGAGGCCAAACTATGGTAGGGGCAACCTCCTTCAGGAGGGTTTATGCCGGCACTGTTATATTCACTGCCCTGACCCCATGGCAGGCCACCGTCAACCCACGCCTCCGCCAGAGACTCCAGGACACTCACAGGCAAGTCTGACTCAGTCTCTTGTGGGGTCAGTGCTCCTTTCTCCTGGGTCCTGCTGTGGACAAGGTTTTGTTTGTGCCCTCCAAGTTACCCCAGTCCTGTGGAAGTTCTGTAATCAAATCCCACTGGCCTCCAAAGTCAAATTCCTTGGGGCTTCTCAGTCCCTTTGCTGGATCCCCTGGTTGGGAAACCTATTGTGGGTCCTAGAACTTTTGTAACAGTGCGAGAACTTCTTTGGTATAATTGTTCTCCAGTTTGTGGGTCGTCTGCTCAGTGCCAGCAAATTTGGAAAACTCAGCAGTGGCCACAGGACTGGAAAAGGTCAGTTTTCATTCCAATCCCAAAGAAAGGCAATGCCAAAGAATGTTCAAAGTACCGCACAAATGCACTCATTTCACACACTAGCAAAGTAACGCTCAAAATTCTCCAAGCTAGGCTTCAACAGTATGTGAATTGAGAACTTCCAGATGTTCAAGCTGGATTTAGAAAAGCCAGAGGAACCAGAAATCAAATTGCCAACATCCATTTGATCATAGAAAAAGCAAGAGAATTCCAGAAAAAAACATCTAATTCTGCTTTATTGACTATGCCAAAGACTTTGACTGTGTGGATCACAACAAACTGTGGAAAATTCTTAAAGAAATGGGAATACCAGACCACCTTACATGCCTCCTGAGAAACCTGTATGCAGGTCAAGAAACAAAAGTTAGAAATGGACATGGAACAATGGACTGGTTCTAAATTGGGAAAGGAGTATGTCAAGGCTGTATATTGTCACCCTGCTTATTTAATTTATATGAAGAGTACATGATGCTAAATCCTGGGCTGGATGAAGCACAAGCTGGAATCAAGTTTACAGGGAGAAATATCAATAACCTCAGATATGCAGATGACACCACCCTTATGGCAGAAAGTCAGGAAGAACTAAAGAGCCTCTTGATCAAAGTGAAAGAGGAGTATGAAAAAGCTGGCTTAGAACTCAACATTCAAAAAACTAAGATCATGGCATCCAGTCCCATCACCTCATGGCAAATACATGGGGAAACAATGGAAACAGTGACAGACTTAATTTTCTTCTCCAAAATCACTGCAGATGGTGACTGTAGCCATGAAATTAAAAGACGCTTGTTCTTGGAAGAAGAGCTATGACTGAACTAGACAGCATATTAAAAAGCAGAGACATTACTTTGTCAACAAAGGTCCATCTAGTCAAAGCTATGGTTTTTCCAGTAGTCATGTATTGGATGTCAGAGTTGGACCATAAAAAGAGCTGTTGCTGCTGCTGCTGCTAAATTGCTTCAGTCATGTCCCACTCTGTGCAACCCCATGGACGGCAGCCCACCAGGCTCCACTGTCCCTGGGATTCTCCAGGCAAGAACACTGGAGTGGGTTGCCATTTCCTTCTCCAATGCATGAAAGTGAAAAGTGAAAGTGAAATCACTCAGTTGTGTCCGACTCTTCGTGACCCCATGGACTGCAGCCTACCAGGCTCCTCTGCCCATGGGATTTTCCAGGCAAGATTACTGGAGTGGTTTGCCATTGCCTTCTCCATAAAGAGAGCTGAGCACTGGAGAATTGATGCTTTTGAATTGTGGTACTGGAGAAGACTCAAGAGTCCCTTAGACTGCAAGGAGATCAAACCAGTCAATCCTAAAAGAAATCAGTCCTGAATATTCATTGGAAGGACTGATGCTGAAGCTGAAGCTCCAATACTTTGGCCACCTGATTCAAAGAGCCAACTCATTAGGAAAGACCCTGATGCTAGGGAAGACTGAAGGCTGGAGGAAAAGGGGATGACAGAGGATGAGATGGTTGGATGGCATCACCTACTAGATGAACATGAGTTTGAGCAAGCTCCGGGAGTTGGTGATGGACAGAGAAGCCTGGCATGCTGCAGTCCATGGGGTCACAAAGAAACAGACATGACTGAGTGAACTAAACTGAACTGTCTCCATCCATCACACAGGTCGCAGGTGTACATAATTGATACCTCTGGGAGACTCTGGGTTGGCCTCCCCAAGCCACTCAGAACACCAGAGGAAAGATTTTGCTTAAAAAGATAAAGGTATGTGAGCATTCTTGAGACATTCTGAGCAGATATGGGACAAGTTTATAAAGACCTTCCACAAAATATAAGACAGTACACCGTAGCATTTTACAATGAACTCTCTCCTTAAGACTGGATGGGAGAAAGTTTATTAAAATCCTCTTGGCAATTCTGGTAGTAAACCCAAAGGATGGCATGTAAAATGGACCTGCTTTCACCTCCTCTTCACTCACTCTACCTCCAGACAGTAAGCCATCAATCAATACAGACAGGTTCATATAAACTTTCTGTATGGTTCTTTGGATGCAAGGCAGCCCGTAAAACCTGACATTCTTCTAGAATGGTCAGAAAGATTCATACCTTTACCCTTTTCTGAAAAGAATGTTCTGTCAAAAGAAGTCCTTTCCTCAGTGGCCTCACAGCCGAGGGAGGCCCTTCCTGCCCGGGCCAGGGCCAAAGGAGGACCACGTGGATGACCATGACCTGGGCCAAGGGCCTTGTTCAAGTTCAAAGACACCACCAGAGCCCTTGCCAAACCTCCTCTCAGCCATTGTTTGGGACCCTGATTCTGAGGTCTATGTGCAGAGCCACAGCCTAGGACTTTAAGGGATGTCTAGAGGGAAAGAGGAGCTAGTGATCAAATGAAAGTCTGCGATTATCTACTTTATGAAAATAAAATACCGTTAATTAATATCCCCCTGCCCCAACCAATAAAGGGACAGGAGCAGAGTGGCCTGGCATGCTGCAGTCCATGGGGTCCCAAAGAATTGGACACAACTAGGCAACTAAATAACAACAATAACAACAACCAACGAAGAAGTCCGTTTAGCTTTAGCACATTCCTTTTATCCGTGTCAAGGGTGGTCTGAGTGTACTGTTGATCCTGAGAACACTTATTTTAATTACTTACAAAGAATAATGAACCAGTTGATAACTAAGCAGAGGGTTTGAGCTAATTCCTGGAGTAAATGCTATGCCTGGGAAAACTCTTCAAAATGATGAACTACCTTTGTTCATGCAGTAACTTCGATGCTGGAAAGTAACAAATCAATTAGAATTTTGTAAAATTAAATATTATTAGAAAGGCAGAAATGATCATCGTAGAAAATGCCCTCTATATGAAAGGACTTTTATAATGTGACTAGTCAGGCTATAACCTTTAGTTTATTGGGTTTGTTTACCTAATGGCTTGTAAGAATCCTTGTTTCCTGACTCAATACCCAGGTTCTTCACCTCAATTTGCACCTGTTCCATGAAGCCTTCCCTTCCAACCTGGGTTTTATAATTCCCTTTCATTCATCTCTGAAGTCAGTTTTAATATTGTCTGTGTCCTACAGTTTAGCTCTTTTTGCTTTCAATATTCAATTCCTGCAATGTATTTTTTAAAAAGAAGTATAATACTCAGTTTAAAACATTTTAAAATGTTTATCTTGCCTCTTCCTTCTTTTCCCTATTTCTATCATTACATTCTTCAGTATATTTATAATAATCAGAATTTCAGGTATAGGTCAACAAGTGTCACTGTAAAAAGTAAAATTTAGAAGGCTTATCAAAAGCTACAAACTTCCAGTTATAAGATAAATAAGCACTGGGCATGTAATGTACAGTGTGATATACAACTGCTGTGTATGTGACAAGTTGTTAAGAGTTCTCATCACAAGAAAAAAGCATTTTTAAAATTTCTTTAATTTTGCATCTCTATGAGAAGATGTATGCTCTAACGTTATTGTGAGAATCATTTCATGGTGTATATAAGTCTAATATGCTGTACACCTTAAACTTCTACAGTGCTCTATGTCAATTATATCTCAATAAAACTGGAAGAGAAAAAACAGTAAGTAGATAGAAAAAAAATGGATTAATTGATTCATTCGCTCATCCATCCCTTCATTTATTGTTATTAAAACTGTGTGAGATTTTGGGTGGAGAAAATAATCATTAATGTTGCTTGTGTACGTGCTCAGTCACTTCCTACTCTTTTTGACCCCATGGACTGTAGCCTGCCACTCTCCTCTGTCCAGGAGATTCTCCAGGCAAGGATACTTAAGTGGGTTGCCATCCTCCTCTAGGGGATCTTCCCGACCCAGGGATCAAACCTGGGTCTCCTGCATTGCAAGTGGATTCTTTACCCACAGAGCAACCTAGGAAGCCCTAATGTTGCTTAGAGGAGATTAAATCATAACAGTGGGAATCTGGGAGGGAAGGCAAAAGAAAAATCAGCATAGGAACTGGTTTATGAATTACCTTTATCCACCAAGTAAGTCAGTTGATATAGTCAAGTTAATTTATTCTGAGAAGGCATGTGTCAACATTTTACCAAAAAAAAAAAAAAAAGCAGTGTACTGAACTAACCTGTACTTTAAAAGAAGTACTGAAAGCTAAATGGAAGCAGCTCAGATCCCAAAAGGTCAGTTCATGGAAGGATCAGTTAGTTCAATGTCCAAGCTACTCCCAATTTGTCAATGTGTGATTTATCAAAAATGTAAAAGCACTCTTGAAAATACCCAATGAATACTAAGGTTTTTTTATGAATACCACAAGGAGTATTTGTTATTCAGGATACTCTTTAAAATATTACTGTCACATATTCTAATTTAAAACATTTATATTCAATTATTCTAGAATATATTTTTCTTCATGAATGTGAATATGTTCCATAAATGTATTCAGTTCTGTTTCTTCCAAAACATGTTAAGATGCTTGTAAAATAAATTAAGCTTTCTGTTAATTGGATAGCTAAGCTCACAAGAAAGTAGGGAACATTCTTGATGGTCCCAAGATTAAGAGGGAGTTAAATTGTGGGGGGAGGGGGGATGCAGGAATTTTGGATGAGCTGAGGCAGAGGCTTCCCTGGGGGGTTACTGGACTTTGAGTTTTAATGGATGCAGAGCAATGGGAGAAAGACCTAGGATTAACAAGAATAAAGAGGTAGACCTGATGCCTTCATGTAAAGTTAGAACTCTGAAGGGCTATACCTGTGGTGAAAGTATGTACCAGAAATGAAACTGCAGAAATGCATGAGGAAATAGAGAATGTCCTGTTATAACCTCTTTATTTGGTTTTTAAAAAAAAAAAAACAAACACCTTCCCTTGAGAATTTAACCGCCTGACCTGCCTCTTGAGAAGCCTGTACTCAGGTCAGGAAGCAACAGTTAGAACTGGACATAGAACAACAGACTGGTTCCAAATAGGAAAAGGAGTACGTCAAGGCTGTATATTGTCACCCTGCTTATTTAACTTCTATGCAGAGTACATCATGAGAAATGCTGGGCTGGAAGAAGCACAAGCTGGAGTCAAGATTGCGGGGAGAGATATCAATAACCTCAGATATGCAGATGACACCACTCTTATGGTGGAAAGTGAAGAAGAACTAAAGACCCTCTTGATGAAAGTGAAAGAGGAGAGTGAAAACATTGGCTTAAAGCTCAACATTCAGAAAACGAAGATCATGGCATCTGGTCCCATCATTTCATGGGAAATAGATGGGGAAACAGTGGAAACAGTGGCTGATTTTATTTTTGGGGGGCTCCAAAATCACTACAGATGGTGATTGCAGCCATGAAATTAAAAGAAGGTTACTCCTTGGAAGGAAAGTTATGACCAACCTAAACAGCATATTAAAAAGCAGAGACATTACTCTGCCAACAAAGGTCCATCTAGTCAAGGCAATGGTTTGTCCAGTGGTCATGTATGGATGTGAGAGTTGGACTATAAAGAAAACTGAGTGCTGAAAAATTGATGCTTTTGAACTGTGGTGTTGGAGAAGACTCTTGAGAGTCCGTTGGACTGCAAGGAGATCCAACCAGTCCATCCTAAAGGAGATCAGTCCTGGGTGTTCATTGGAAGGACTGATGTTGAAGCTGAAACTCTAATACTTTGGCCACCTGATGCGAAGAGCTGACTCATTTGAAAAGACCCTGATGCTGGGAAAGATTGAGGGTAGAAGAAGGGGATGACAGAGGATGAGATGGTTGGATGGAATCGCCGACTCAATGGACAGGAGTTTGGGTAGGCTTCAGGAGTTGGTGATGGACAGGGAGGCCTGGCATGTTGCAATTCATGGGGGTCGCAAAGAGTTGGACATGACTGAGCGAAAACTGAACTGAACTGAGAATTTAAAATGATAGTCTGCCTTTACTCAGTTCTAGGTTTCAATTTTGTACTCCCTATAGAAAGCAGGGGCCTACAAGTTGAAAAATTAACTTAAAAGTGGATACCAAGCAGAGAAAAGCAAATATAAAATCTCTTTGAAAGGAATATATGCTCCAGTGAACTATACAGGATTGCTATAGACAGTTCAGTTCAGTTCAGTCGCTCAGTCGTGTCCGACTCTCTGCGACCCCATGAATCGCAGCACGCCAGGCCTCCCTGTCCATCACCAACTCCCGGAATTCACTCAGACTCATGTCCATCAAGTCAGTGATGCCATCCAGCCATCTCATCCTCTGTCGTCCCTTTCTCCTCCTGCCCCCAATCCCTCCCAGCATCAGAGTCTTTTCCAATGAGTCAACTCTTCGCATGAGGTGGCCAAAGTACTGGAGTTTCAGCTTTAGCATCATTCCTTCCAAAGAAATCCCAGTGCTGATCTCCTTCAGAATGGACTAGGTTGGATCTCCTTGCAGTCCAAGGGACTCTCAAGAGTTTTCTCCAACACCACAGTTTAAAACCATCAATTCTTCGGCGCTCAGCCTTCTTCACAGTCCAACTCTCACATCCATACATGACCACTGGAAAAACCATAGCCTTGACAAGACGGACCTTTGTTGGCTTAGTAATGTCTCTGCTTTTCAATATGCTATCTAGGTTGGTCATAACTTTCCTTCCAAGGAGTAACCTTCTTTTAATTTCATGGCTGCAATCACCATCTGCAGTGATTTTGGAGCCCAGAAAAATAAAGTCTGACACTGTTTCCACTGTTTCCCCATCTACTTCCCATGAAGTGATGGGACCAGATGCCTTGATCTTCATTTTCTGAATGTTGAGCTTTAAGCCAACTTTTTCACTCTCCTCTTTCACTTTCATCAAGAGGCTTTTTAGTTCCTCTTCCCTTTCCGCCATAAGGATGGTGTCATCTGCATATCTGAGGTTATTGATATTTCTCCCGGCAATCTTGATTCCAGCTTGTGCTTCTTCCAGTCCAGCGTTTCTCATGATGTACTCTGCATAGAAGTTAAATAAGCAGGGTGACAATATACAGCCTTGACGTACTCCTTTTCCTATTTGGAACCAGTCTGTTGTTCCATGTCCAGTTCTAACTGTTGCTTCCTGACCTGCATACGGTTTATTGTGATCAGATGAGCCCATTACCTAAAATTGCAAAATGCAGGAGGAAATAATCACCATGACTGAGAGTTGAGAAATTCTGAGGAGGAAAGTGACATGGACCTTGCCTAATACAGTAGCCTCAGCCTGGCATGAATATTCCCACAGTTAAAATCTCCAAGTCATCATAGGAATCTGACAGGGGCTAAAATTGTTTCTTTATTTATCCTAACCAGCCTGTTCAAGAGCACACTTCACAGACTAGGCTCTGCTAGATGACAGCTAATCAATTAGCCTCCCCCTACCCAAATGTCCGGAGAAGACAATGGCACCCCACTCCAGTACTTTTGCCTGGAAAATCCCATGGACGGAGGAGCCTGGAAGGCTGCAGTCCATGGGGTTGCTGAGGGTCGGACACGACTGAGCGACTTCACTTTCACTTTTCACTTTCATGCATTGGAGAAGGAAATGGCAACCCACTCTAGTGTTCTTGCCTGGAGAATCCCAGGGACGGGGGAGCCTGGTGGGCTGCCATCTATGGGGTCACACAGAGTCAGACATGACTGAAGTGACTTAGCAGCAGCAGTACCAGCAGCACCCAAATGTCAAACCGAAAGAATGCAAAAACTTACTGTGCCTAGAGTGTCTTTAGTTTTTTCTTATCTCATAAAGCCCTTTTTGTTGACAACAGCCTAGTGACTGTCCTCCTTAAAACAAGTAAGTATATCATTTGGCACGCAGATAACTAAATGTCTCTGAGTTATGCTTTCATAAGTTAGGGCTTCCCTGGTGGCTCAGAAGGTAAAGCATCTGCCTGCAATGCAGGAGACCCATGTTCGATCCCTGGGTAGGGAAGATCCCCTGAAGAAGGAAATGGCAACCCACTCCAGTATTCTTGCCTGGAGAATCCCATGGACAGAGGAGCCTGGTGGGCTACAGTCCACGGGGTCGCAAAGAGTCAGACATGACTGAGTGACTTCACTTTTTATGCTTTCACAGGGTCAAAAAAATAAACACAGAAGCAGGACTAGGCCACAATAACTTTAGATAATAGAATTACCAGATTATTACCAAATGAAGTCCATGTGCCCCATTCCGCAACAAGCCAAGCACTGAGAGGTGCAAGTTTGCAGCAGAGAAAGAGTTTTTTCATGAGACAGCCAAGCGAGATGGGAGAACAAGTCTCAGATCCACCTCTGTAAAGATGAGAGGCTTGGGATATTTATGGGATAAAGAAGCAGGGTGGTCTGAGGCATGGGGAAAGGGGGTTGAAGATAAGAAAAAGGTGGAAGTAATCAGTGTTGTGTGCAGGTTATTTGCATTACATGCTTCTTCATGGGACACATGCTCAGAAAATGGCAGCATTAGCATGTCCTAAGGGTGGGGTTTTTGTCCCTCTGACATCTATTGGAAACTCGCACGGCTGAATGGTCAGTCATCTTGACCAGTTTGAATTGGGCAAGACTATCCCCATGTTCCTGAAAAACAACTTAAGCAACCATTAGTATAGCGACCCATATGTCAGAGATTTTTCTCTAAAGCGTGGTTAGAGAAATCTTGTGATTTATTGTCCAAGCTATGGAGAATCTTGGTGGGTATGCAATTTGCAAGAACAATTAAAGCAAGCTTGATTAGTGAAGGTGGGTTGCAAGTTATTATTAAGCAAGTTATAGTTCAAGGATTCTAACTGATGACTGCCCTCAGTTTCAAGACTGTTAAAAAAGTATGTTTAAGAGGTGGGAGGTGGGAGGGAGGTTCAAGAGCAAGGGAACTTATGTATACCTATGGCTGACTGATGTTGACGTTTGACAGAAACTGACACAATATTGTAAAGCAATTATCTTCCAATTAAAAATTAATAATTTTTTTAAAGCATGTTTAAAATAATTAGACTTATCCCTAAGTATTTTGTGTTTTGGGGTGCTATTGTAATGTTTTGAGTGTTTTTGTAAAATATTTATTTATTTGGCTATGCCAGGCCTTAGCTGCAGCATACGGGATCTAGTTCCCTAACCAGGGATCAAACCTGAGCCTCCTGCATTGGGAGTGCAGAGTCTTAGACTCTGGACCATCAGGAAAGTCTCCTGTAATGATATTTTTTAAACTTTCCATATGTTCATTGCTGATATGTAAAAATATCATTGATATTTTATATTGACCTATAGCCTGTGGCCTTGCTAAACTTATTTAAGAGTTCTAGTAGCTCTTTTGTAGATTCTTTAGAAGGATTTTCTGTGTGCACGATTATGTTGCTGCTGCTAAGTCGCTTTAGTTGTGTCCAACTCTGTGCGACCCTATAGATGGCACCCACCAGGCTGTCCCATCCCTGGGATTCTCCAGCCAAGAACACTGGAGTGGGTTGCCATTTCCTTCTCTGATGCATGAAAGTGAAAAGTGAAAGTGAAGTCGCTCAGTCGTGTCCGATTCTTAGTGACCCCATGGACTGCAGCCCATGAGGCTCCTCCGTCCATGGGATTCTCCAGGCAAGAGTACTGGAGTGGGGTGCCATTGCCTTCTCACGATTATGTTAACTGTGAGTAAAGACCATTTTCCTTTTTGCTTTCCAATCTCTGTGGCTTTTGTATATTTTTTTTTTGCAGTGACTTGAAGCTCTACCATAATGGTCAATAGAAGTGTTGAAGGTGGACATCCTTGCTTTGTTCCTGATGTTAGGGAAAACGTATTCAGTCTTCTACTACATGAACATTAACTGTGGGTTTTTAATACATGCCCTTTATCAAGGTTGAGAAACAACTTTTCTGTTCTTAGTTTGGAGAACATTTTTATTATGAATGTATTTTAACTTCTGGCAAACACCGTCCTTCCCCACCCCATCTTTTTAGATGATTGTATAGCTTTTCTTATGATAATGTATTTATTTCTTTCTTTAGAAACTGAAAGAAAAGAGCTCTGAATCTGAAGTTTTATACAGTACAGCCAAATTCTCATTTCAGTGAGAGAGAGTATTAAGAACGTTTTCAAGCATACAGAGCCTCCGAAGTTTAACACACAAAAATCCACAATCAAAACACCTTTAAAAGAAGTGTTCATGTAAGAAAAACAAATCCAGGAGAACCTTCAAGATATATGGGATGTCAGGGTGATCAAATATTTTGATACATTTATTGCTGTTTAAAAAAACTCTTTTAAAGCTAAGACTAAAAGAGACAATGTTTATCCAAAATAACTAACATCAAAAATTCCAAACAAGAATAATATGATGGTGGGGAGAAGAGGGAGACAGAACGGATGCTAAAAAATGCTAATGCATTTGACTTATTACGAGGAAAGTATATATATTTAGAAGTTTCAGAAATCAATAGTCCTGGGAATTTTCATCAGGAGTTATGTGTTCTTTGATAACAGTCAGGGATGGAAGAAGTGAGGCCATTAAATACAGATAGGTATCATTCCCAACACCCCAGTTTATAGTATATCTGAAAAAGAACATCCCCCAACAGAAGCCAGAATTCCAACTTTTAGCAGCATGCTTTGCCTTTTCAGAAATATTGAGTAAGAGATGGAGAAAAGCCCCACCTCACTGTCTTGATTAAGCGGATTTTACTGACATCAGTATTTTAGATTTCCCCCTCTGTGGTTATCTTGAGGTTTTTCTACCCTGGGACAGTGCGTCTTAGTAAGATTCAGCATGGGATTCCATAGTTTAAAGTGGGGAGGGAACATGATTGTGAGAGGGACAAATGGCATGATGTTCCAAGGCAGGTCCTTGTTAAGCAGGCCGATTTTAGTGGAGTGCATAGGAAAACAGGCAGGCTGGAAAATAATCTCTGCAACTACCTGTGCCCAGACACCCTTAGAAGAGCTGTATGTACCCTCTAGTACTCATGCCCTGCACGAACAGGAGTGGGTCATTATGAACAAATGGAGAATTTTTTAAATTAGTTTAAAAAATCACCAACGCACTGTGGTCAGTCCCCTTGTGATGCAGAACACAAGAGGGGAAGAGTGAAGAGTAACTCTGGAAGCAAATAGGCCCAGGACAGGAGAGGCCCCTGTTTTCTGTATGTGCCACTAATGTCCAAAATCCTGCCATGGCCGCTCACTGTCAGATGTGTCTATTTGTATTTTCCTCATCCCAGTGACCAGGTCAGGGGATGAGGAAAATTCTTAGAATTGTGGAAAATTCTTAAAGAGATGGGAATACCAGACCACCTTACATGCCTCCTGAGAAACCTGTATGCAGGTCAAGAAGCAACAGTTAGAACTGGACATGGGACCATGGACTGGTTCCAAATTGGGAAAGGAGTATGTCAAGGCTGCTTGTCACCCTGCTTATTTAATTTATATTCAGAGTACATCATGCAAAATGCCAGTCTGGATGAAGCACAAGCTGGAATCAAGATTGCTGGGAGAAATATCAATAACCTCAGATATGCAGATGACACCACTCTTATGGCAGAAAGGGAAGAGGAACTGAAGAGCCTCTTGATGAAGGTGAAAGAGGAGAGTGAAAAAGCTGACATAAAACTCAACATTCATAAAACTAAGATCATGGCATCCGGTTCCATCACTTCATGGCCAATACATGGGGAAACAATGGAAATAGTGACAGACTTTATTTTCTTGGTCTCCAAAATCACTGCAGATGGTGACTGTAGCCATGAAATAAAAAGACGCTTGCTCCTTGGAAGAAGAGCTATGATAAACCTAGAAAGCGTATTCAAAAGCAGAGACATTACTTTACCAACAAAGGTCCGTCTAGTCAAAGCTGTGGTTTTTCCAGGAGTCATGTATGGATGTGAGAATTGGACCATAAAGAAGGCTGAGCACCAAAGAATTGATAGTTTTGAGCTGTGGTGTTGGAGAAGACACTTGAGAGTTCCTTAGACTACAAGGAGATCAAACCAGTCAATCCTAAAGGAAATCAGTCCTGAATATTCATTGGAAGGACTGATGCTGAAGCTGAAGCTCCAATACTTTAGCCACCTGGTGCAAAGAGCCAACTCATTAGAAAAGACCCTGATGCTGGGGAAGACTGAAGGCAGTAGAAGAAGGGGATGACAGAGGATGAGATGGTTGGATGGCATCACCGACCTGATGAACATGAGTTTGAGCAAGCTCCAGGAGTTGGTGAAGGACAGGGAAGCCTGGCATGCTGCAGTCCATGGGCTCACAGAGAGTCAGACATGACTAAGCAGCTGAACAACAACAGTGACCAGGTCTCATTTCGTGTGTTTTGCTCTCACACTAGCCTTCTTGGAGGACTTTGGAATTCTTGCCTCCCTTGGCTGAACCATGCTGGGGCTCAAGGGACTGAGGGCTTGAGGATGCTCTCAGGCCCATCTTTCTAGACATCACTCTCAGTATCGCTTCTCCATTGTTCAGGTTCCATACTGGGCCCCCTGGGGATTGTTGTCTCCTGGAAAATACCCAAGGGAAAGTGGGGACTCTACCCTGGTCTCCTCTCAAACCCAACCTAAGTCATGAGCTCTTGAACTAGATTGGGAACATTTTTAAAGGGATTCTGCCCAAAATAGTGCCTGTTGGACTACCAGGGAAAACAAGATTTTGAGACAGGGCCAGAAAAAAAGTGGAAGTGAAAATCCTAGTCACTCATTCATGTCCGACTCTGTGACTCTATGCACTGTAACCCACCAGGCTCCTTTGTCCATGGAATGCTCCAGGCAAGAATACTGGAGTGGGTAGCCAGCCATTCCTTTCTTCAGGGATTGAACCCAGGTCTCCTGCATTGTAGCAGATTCCTTACCATCTGCCACCAGAGAAACCCAAGTCTTCCAAAAGAGAGTGCTGTCCTCTTGTCCGGGGACCTTCAGTGAAGGGTCCACCAGGGGAGCCACAAGAAAGCACTCAGCATTAAACATCAATCAGATGGAGGGAGGGAGGAAGAGCTGACTTACTGTGCCCATTAAGTAAGAACTTCCTTATCCCGCTTACTCTTCTCCAGTCCAGCCCCCCACTCAACCCTGGTGTGGTCACAAACAGCAGCATGCAAGATGGGAAGATGTGGTGATTGAGAGAGAGGAACTTGGTTTTTTATCAGACAACTTTCTGTTCTAATTTTTTTTCTAGCTACATCCATGTGTAACTTAAATGCAAAAAAAAATTTTTATTAAAATTCACACAGTGTACATTAACCATTGTATGTAATTAAATAATTAGGCAGACTACCATTCTAAATGAATGATCCCTAACTCCAACTGAGCTTTCAAGTCAGGCAGGAAAGTCTTCTATCTCTTCTAGGCAGCTTGCTGTCCCAGTTTCACAATAATGATTTCAAACTTTGACCCAGCTGCCTGCCCTTCCCCCAGTCACAGCACTCCCAGAACTAGTGGGCTTCCCTGGTGGCTCAAGCAGTCAAGAATCTGCCTGCAATGCATGCAGGTTCAATCCCTGGGTTAGGAAGATCCCCTGGAGGAAGAAATGGCAACTCATTCCAGTATTCTTGCCTGGAGAATCCAATGGACAGAGGAGCCTGGTGGGCTACAGTCCATGAGGTCGCCAAGAGTTGGACAACAAAAGCAATTCGGCATGCCCAAATTTCAGGCTCACACTCATCTGAGCTTTATATCCATTCTCTCCTGCCTCCTCAATAACCTTATTCTTTCAGTTTTTTCCACTCTGCTGTTTTCAATATTGTCTTTGCTGGGCTCCTTCTCAAAATGATTTCGACATGCACAAGGTCCTCCACCTTAAAGACAACCCTTCTGGATCCTGTGTCCTCCAGTTACTTTCCTTTCCCTCACAGGCAAACTTAAAAGGCTTGCCCACACTTGCTGTACGCAGTCTTACCTGCCAGGCACTCACCACCCACTGTACATCGGCTGCTGTCCAGAATTCCACATAAACTGGTCTCTGAGCCTGCAGTGACCTCACATAGACAAATCCAATTCCCATCTGAGTCCACATCTTGCTTGGCCTCTGTGTCACTTGGGAATGCTTTGGACTGCAAATAACTGTCTTAGAGCGGCTTAAACAAATAGGAGTCCTCTGCTCATAAGAGGATATCTGGAAGTAAGCAGCTGCTGGTGTTGGTTCAGTGGCCCCACAGCACTGGGGTAGTCTTTCTAAATCCTCTCCCACTTCCCTCCATGGTTGAGGCTGTACATCCCCATTCACAACTGGAGGAAGGGGAGAGGTCTGCATTTGTCTCTTTTATTAGAAAAGCAAAAGATTTCCCAAGTTCCCCTTATGTCTCATTGCCAAGAACTGTGTTCCCTGGTCATCTAACTGCAAAAAAAGATGGGGAAGTGAGTGTTTAATGTATTTTAGCCTTTATTGTAGAGATAGACAAGAGAGAAGGGTGTTGAAAATGGAAACTGGGCTACCACCCACTCTAACCAGTGTTGGCCTGGTGTATCTCTTGGGTTACTTAAAACCTACGCACACCCTCACTTTCCCACATACATATTTAACCTGGGGGGTGGGGGGTGGGGCACTCACTCCATACAGGAGATAATCCTAGGCAGGAGTCTCAGCCAGCTCCTGCCTACCACATAGAGTCCAGGTTCTCTGTGTACTCTGTAGGACCCTCTTTGAGGTTCAGGTGTGGCTTCTCATGGTTGGATGATTTAAGCCAAGACAAGTTCATTGCCTGCTAAAATGAGAAAGATGGGATGTACCAAGTACTGGAGAGAACGGGGACCAATAGAACACCTTATCCTCTTGCTGGTCTAGATTGACGCAGCCACTTTGAAAGATTTTTGGCACTATCTCATACAACTGAACACCTGCATTCACTCTGAGCCGGGTGAATACCTGACACAGACATGAGCAGGTGTGCAAGAAAACATGTGTTGTACAAAGTTTGAAGCAGCATAATTTATAACCACCTGAAACTGGAAACCACCCAGATGTCCACTGATGATAGAAGGGAAAAGGGAGCAGCATACAGAAATGAGGGTGAATGTTCTAGATGCACACACTATGTACAGATCTCAAAACAATGCAGTGTAAAAGAAGCCAGAGACAAAAGAGTATGTACTGTGGGTTCCATTTATAGAAAAAACAAAAACAAGTAAAAGCCACTCTGTGGTGTTAGCAAAAGCCAGGATACCAATTGCCTTTCAGGAGAGGGTGGTGCTTGGACAGGAGCACAGGTAGGTCTCCTAGGATGCTGGTAATGTTCTGCTTCTTGATCTGGGTGCTGGTTATATGGGGGCATTCAATTCCTGAAAGTTTATTCAGCTGTATGTTTTTCAGTATGTGTACTTTTGTGTGTACTATTGTGAAATAATAGAAAAAAAACATACCCTTGGTTCCTGGCACAGAGCTGTAATTCCATTGTAATTTCATAAGTGACAGGAGCACTAGGAGCATCTTTGTTCTAATATTTGGCCTTTGACCCTGGTTCATGATGATTTTTAAATCCCTTGGAATTTCCTTGGTGATTGGAGTGTCCTTTGTTCTAATGTGGTGACCCTTGGTGGGCCCCTGGATGGCTTCAGGATGGGTCTGATCACCAAAAGACCATAATTAGACAGGTAGAGCTTTTAGTTCCACTCACTAACCTCCAAGAAAGGGAAAGGACTGGAGATTGAGTTAATCATTGATTATGCCTGTATGGGGAAGCCTTCATAAAAATCTCAGTGGTACAGGGTTTGAACAGCTTCTGGGTTGGTGAGTATATCCACATGTCTGCAGGGTGGGGTACTGCAACTCCAAAGAGACGGGGCTCCAGTGCTTCGTGCCTTTCCAGACCTCACTCTATACATTTCTTCATCTAACTGTTCATCTGTACCTTTTGTGGTAACCTGTACTATAAAATAAACTGGGAAATGCAAGTAAATGTTCCCCTGAGTTCTGTGAGCTGTTCTAGCAGATGATAAAATCTCAGGCGGGAGTCATGGGAACGTTCAATTTGTAGCCGAGTCCAACAGAAGTCATGGTTAACCTGGGGACCTACTTACTGAGCTTGGAATTGGAAGTGGGCAGCAGTCTTATGCAGCTGAGTCCTTTACCTGTGGGCACTGTACTAACTTCAGTTAGTGTCATAATTGAATTGCATTGTAGAACACTCAGCTGGTGTTGCAGAAAATTGCTTAGTGTGGGGAGAACACCCCACACGTCTGCTGTCAGAAGTATTGTGTGTGTGAGTAAAGGAAAACAGGAGTGTGTTTTTTTCTGAACAACCATGCATCAATAAGCTCTAAAGAAGAAAACCAAATCAAAATACAGGGAAACACAGTCAATGCACAATGTGAAGAAATAATAAAACTCCTTTCTTTCCAGAAAAAAAGAGAATAAAAAACATAAGATTATACCCCAGTCAGTAAGCCACATCCCGTCCAGTCCTGCTGGACAGAAACAAGGGGTGTCTTCCGTGACCACGTATCAGGTTCTTGTAGGGGATCTGGCAGCCCCTCCCTTGTTAACAGGGACGACCACTGTTGACCAGGCTGAAGATTTTAGGGATATATGACTCCATCCATCATTTGTTAGGCTTCTGGTCAAGTTTATGCATGAGTAATCACAATCACATAACTTATCTAAAGAGTCTTCAAATGGTTTTCTAATGAAAGACTATATTCCACTCCCCCCAATAGGTAGTATATTTGACTTTTTAAAAATGAAAGCAATATAAAAAGATAAAATGAGGTCTGATTCTCACCTCTGTTCTCTTTTGTTAGTTCCTTGGGTATACCTCAAATGTTTCTTTTTGGAAAACA
Source organism: Bos javanicus (assembly GCF_032452875.1). Taxonomy (NCBI): domain Eukaryota; kingdom Metazoa; phylum Chordata; class Mammalia; order Artiodactyla; family Bovidae; genus Bos; species Bos javanicus. The sequence continues at coordinate 29,259,310 of NC_083878.1, read as the reverse complement.
AGCAAGACCAAGTACAGGAATACTTAAGTCTTACAGGAGCTGGCCTGTGTGCTCAGTCGCAGTGGAGGTGATTCAAAACAAAGCAGGTAGAGAAGCCACCTGTGGCCCCCACCTGTGGTCCATCTTTGCTCCCGTGGGCCTCTATCTTATCTCCTGATAAAGCTGCCTCTTCCCTGTCTCCATTTGTTCTGACTTCAACTTGGATATTCAAAGAAAATTGTTTATTTCAACCCAGCAAGGCTCCAAATTGTGCGACTCAGCTACTTTAGGCTGTGAGCTGTACCTCATCAAGTCCTCCTCTCTCACCAAGGCCTTATTTTCTTTAACCTCTGCTTTCAAATCCGTTCTAATCTGGATTTGCCACTCTCTTGAAGGACTTTGCTGAAAGCTACTTTAAAAAGGAAGAAAAAAAGGCAACGCTCTCAAGTGTTCTGGATTGTTCCTGAGATTTCCAATAATACAACTTTGGTTAGCGTGTGGGTTTTTTCCAAGTGACAGCTGTCTAGCAAGTGACAGCAGTTCAACTCTTTACTACTTAACATGTTGGTCACCAACTTTCCAATATGGAATAGAGAGGCTTCACCACTGGCTACCTTATTACTTCAGTTAGCCAATCCCACATTTTATTATTGGTTTTTGTGTTCTACTTCTAGTAACAAGTTATTTGCCTGTTAGGAATGGGTTCAGCTACAAGTTCTAGAACACTCCTCTATAAATGGCTTAAACAAATGTCTCATGGACTAAAATGGGGCAAGGGAGGTCAATAAGGAAGTTCTCACAGTAGTTTAAGTAGCGGATGATGGTTTCCTGGGTGTTAGTTATACCTCAGTAAAGCTGGGGGCAAGGGGGAATGTAGCTCCTAGAATCTGGCTTGAATAACTAAATGGATGGCAGTGACATTTGCTAAACTGGGAAAAACAGAGAGGTACATGTTTGGGGGTGAAAATATTTCAGTGGGCCAAGTTAAGTTTGGGATCCTAGTTAGACACTTCTGTGGAGATGGCAAGTAGGCAGTTATTTTGAGGAGTCAGGACTTATAGGCTGAGGTCACTGTTTGAAGTCTTTTTTTTGGAGTCATCTGCTTGTAAATGGCACCTAAGACCACATGATTAGATGAAATCACATAAGCAGAGTGGATAGGTCGACAAAGAAGGGGACTAAGGATAGAACCCTAAGCACCCCGATATTTATAGGTTGAGAAGTAGGTGAGAAGTCAGTGAAAAGAACCCAAGAAAGAACAGCCAGTGAGACAGGAGGAGGACCAAGTACATGGCATCAAAAAACAAAAGAAGGTGTTTCAAAGTAGGAATGAGTGACTGTGAGAAATAGTACTGAGATGGAGAGTAAAAACAAAGAAAAGGAAAAGGCACCACTGAATTTGCATGCAGACTGCAGTTTCAGTAATGCAGTGGACAAGAAACCACAGCAAGATGAAATGATCCTGGGGATGGTCTATTAGAGGGGGAGTGATTGGTGATTCAAGAGAGAGATGACACAGGATAAGATCCACAGAAAAAGTGGAAGTGTTGGATAAATAGAATGAGAAATGCTTTATCCATCTATCAGACACTGAACTTGTTGAAGGAGACCATTTCTTGTTTGTATTCATTTCTTGGGTTAACTCCTAGCACAGAGCCTAGTACCTAGGAGGTACTCAAGAAGTGTTACTGAATGAATGAGTAAACCATCAGATGGACGAATGGATGGAGAGCAGAGGGAGAGCTGAAAAATGAACTAGATCAAACTAACTCAAACTTCAGAGTAAGGAAAGGAGGAGGAGTCTGGGATTAATAGGGTGTCCTCTATCCTCAGATGGTAAAGAATCTGCTTCTAAAGTGGGAAACCTGGGTTCAATCTCTGGGTCAGGAAGACACCCTGGAGAAGGGAATGGCAACCTACTCCAGTATTCTTGTCTGGAGAATCGCATGGGCAGAGGAGCCTGGCTGGCTACAGTCCATGGGGTCACAGAGATGGACATGACTGAGCAACTAAGAGCCTGCTCTCCTGTCACAATGGTCAGAGAAGGGTGGAAATAATTTTCTGAGCTATTAAAACTAGAAAGTGGTACTTGATGCTAGACAATATGTTCACCATCCATGTTTCTTTCTTCATTCTGCCAACCCATAAAAAGATAGGAAGCCTGGGTGCTTGATTCTCCCAGTTTGCAGACTCCCAACATGATTCTCTCAACTAAGTCCCTGCATCATCTTCAATCCCTGGCTGAGCCCACAGCAGTTCTGTATTTCCTAGGGTTATCTGAATTTTTTCCTTAGAGATTTATCTTAATCTATCTAAGTATACCCGAAGTATATTACGTTTCCTGTTTTTCTCCATCCTAAAATTGGTCCCAGGGCCCACGGTTGGTGAGCAACTGCAGGGGCTAATGGCTTGATCCTGACAGAACTGGAATGGCAGGCAACAATTTTTTTCTTCACGCTATTATATTTTTTCCTAACTTGCAGTCAGAGAAACCCAGGAACCTGTAGAGGTGGAGCTGGTGGTGGAGCTGAAAGCCAGTTTGCGGGCCAGTTGCATCCGCCATCCAAAGTCCTCGTTCTACTACAATCCTGGGGGCTTCCGGGCTTGCCTAGCCCCTACGGTCTTGGGGATTCAGGTGGTCCAACCCAGGATCCAACCGAGTGTCGCCCTATAGAAGGTAGACAGAAGAAATGCCTCCGCCCAGTCCTTCCTGGGCCTGAGGCCGTTACACGTGGAATCACCCCAGCGGCCCGGATCCCGCACTGGTCAGAGGCGGGGCCCGCGGCGCCAATGGGCGGGCAGAAAGGGACGCGCGTGCGCACAGCGGGCCAGGCCGGGGGCGGAGCGGAGGACAAACGTACTGAAGACGGGAGCTGGCGAGGCTCATGTTGGAGGGCTTCGCGTCTGGGGAAAAACTGGTGGCAGCTGGTGGCAGCGAGGGTGAGTGAACCGGGGGCCTCCCGCGATCCGGCTGCGGCCTGTGATCCCTGTGACCCGACCTTGGAGGAGGAGGTCCGTGGGGCGGCATTCAGGAGTCTGCAGAGGGGCGGGATCCTGGCGTTCCTTCGGGGGCTCTCAGGGCTTCTGGCTAGGTTTGGACGGCAAGCGCGGCCTGGGTGGGGGCTCGGACCCCGAGCCTCCCCGGGAAGCTGGCCGACTAGGAGCAGAGCCTCCCTCCCGGGGCATATGCCGTAGGGGCTTTAAAGCCTGATGGGCCGGCCGGGGTCGATCTCCGCGCTCTTGGAGGACCTGCGGTGGACCTGCGCGCGGGCCGAGTCGTTGCTGTCCGTCTGCCCCTGGTACCCCGTCTCTCTCTGGGAGAGACAGTAAACACTGACGGGGGCCGAGCTTGGCCAGGCTATGCCAGGGAAACAGGGAGGCGGGGAAGCCTGTATTCCTCTCTTGTATCCCTTGTGTGGGCATGGCACCGCCATCCATCCAGATGCCCAAGCAGAGTCTTGCACGTCATTCTCAGCTCCTGCACGCTTTACCCATCCACATCGAATCCATCACAAATCTCCCTTGGATACGCCGACTTCTCCACGCCCAGTTCCTCTGCTCTAGCAAGTTCAGGCCACCATCATCTCTCCCCTGTGCCCCTTCTCCGTCCTCTGTGCTTTGTTATATGTTGGCAAGCCAGAGTGATGGCCTTAAAACCGAAATCTGATCACGGTCACCAGAACCCTGCCCCCATCCCCTGGTCTTCCTTCTGTGGATCCCTATTGCTCTTACAAGCTCTTGAACATCGCTTTCAATGCCCTTGGTGACCGGTCTTCTTTACTTTACTAACTCATCCGTCTCCACTATACTGTCTTCAACCATGTTGAACCCTTTTTAGTACCCAGATTGGACCACGTTCCTTCTAGGCTTAGGTGTTTGTTACAGTAAGTTCGCTCTACCTGAAGTGCTATTCTTTAATTGAAAAAAAAAAAAATCATCCTTCATATATTAACCCAGGTAGGGGTTCCGGCTATTGCCATGCCCTACAGCTATCCATTTACTGGTCTTTTCCACTGGGCTGTAATCTGTGTGACAGGAGCCTGTCTGGTTCTTGTCACACAGATTATCCTATTCTCAGACATACCTGTCCTCAGAACCTTGTGCAGCACCAAGCTGTTTAGCGAAGTTGTTGTTGTAGTTTAGTCACATCCAACTCTTTTGCAATCCCATGAACTGTAGCCTGCCAGGCTTCTCTGTCCATGGGATTTCCCAGGCAAGAATACTGGAGTGGGTTGCCATTTCCTTCTCCAGGGATCTTCCCAAGCCAGGGGTTGAACCCCACATCTCCTGCATTGCAGGCAGATTCTTTACTGCTGAGCCATCAGGGAAACCCAGGAAACAGTTTAGTTAAATGTATAAATGAAGCATGCTAGCTCCCTCCCAAATGAACAAATAGATCAAGTTATTAACTGCCTGCTTCTCCAGAATCAGTTGTCAACGCCCAGCCCATGTAGAGGTTTCTTTTTCTAGGAACTTGGTTCTTTCCTTACTTTCAGTCCAGGACCATGGCAGTTTTAAATGGGGAAGTACCAGTCAGAGTTTTTCTTTGGCATCAACTCAGGGTACAGGATGTGTGGCTACTTTGAGTTTGATTCTTAACTGAGGGCGGTAGCATGAGAGAAAAGTTGCCTACAACTGATGGGAGGAAGGCTGACTCCAAACTTTTTGGTGCTGATAAGACTAAGGACACAATGAGAGTGGGCCAGGCCAAACCACTGCTGGGAGGACTCCCAAGGGAAGTTATGTTTCTAGCTTAGGTCAGATCCTCTGTGATAGGAAACAACACACCTGAGTTCCAGGGCCCAGGGCCCTGATACAGAGTGAAGGCATGCTGTTCCAGGTGAGCTCAGTATTTTGTTACAAATTCACTAAAGGAGTAAAGGAGAGACAGAGAAAATAGCTTCCCCGTCTTCATAGAGAGAGGGAAAGAGAAAAATAAAAGGAGAACAGTATGTGACCATATGTTAAGGCCAAGTGAGTGTGAGAGACCGCAGACTGAGGTCAGAGGAGGGAACAGCTGGCTTTGGCTGAGAGAGCACAGAGATGACATTTGAACTGGGCCTGGAAGGAAGAGGGCAGATGGACAGGTGGAGCGAATGCGAACAAACGCCCTAGGACTGGGAGAGGCTGCTGGAGCCAGGAGGAAAGCCCTGTTACAGTCAAGGCCTGGTGGGAGCCGGCCGCCGTCAGTGGTCTAGCGCTTCTCCCCAGAACGCCTGTGAAGGATGTCTCAAATTCAGAAATCTCTCCTCCTCTGGATTTTAGCCTTTACACTTTCTGAAAGGCCAGTGAACCCAGGAACTCCTGGGGCTTATCTGCCAAGCTCTTTGCTTATGGCCTTGAGCTAAATAGTTGGAGTGTGGGTGATGCAACTTGTTCTTTCGGCGGAAGGGGCTGCTAATATTTCCTTTTCAGTGTGAGCAGTATGGTTTGTCAGGTGGCAGTCAGATTCCCTGTTCTTTTTGTAGCACTTGCTAGGGGGAGTTTCTCTTCTGTGTTTGCAGATTTGGCTTTTGTTGTGGTCTCAAGGTTGGAAACCTGGCACAGCAAGCCAGAATGGGGTGAGCCCCAAATGTATGGTTCTTGGCCTTTATCTGGTCTCCTTTGAAGAGGGGATAATTTGGACTCAAAGTTACTATATTACCAAGCACTTGGTTGCTTTTTGGCCTTATTCCAATAGAACCTCTCCCCCTCACCCCACCCATTCCTGATATACTAAGTATCCAACCACATGGTTCTAGGAGATGGTGCCAGGGGTCTGTTGATCACTGAGCTCTACTATCTGATAGATAGCGCCCGAACCGAATTTCATCCTCAGTTATGTTGACATCAGACCTGGCAGTGTATGGGTGAGGATGATAACTCCCCAGCTCCCAAGGACCATGGCACGAAGGCTGAGAACCTCCAGCCTCTGTGCAGGAACTGTGCCCAGTGCTGCGAACGGGAATCCAGCCCCCAGCCTCACAGAGCCCAGTCCAACAGAGGATACTGAGAGGTCCTCAGACGCGTTCACAGGTGCATGCACAGCTGTTGTCAGCAACAGACAGGACCCTCCTGAAGGGAAGCACTTAGGAGCATATGGGAAGAGCGTCTAAGCCAGACTTGGAATTGAATAAGGCTTGCTGGAGAAAGAGACATCTAATGCATTATGAATCTTAAAGGCTTACCCCTCTGGTCCCTCCTGTCCCAGAACTCTGCAGTGTGTTGTCAGAACAAGCTATTCTTCTCTGGTTGGGGCAGTCTTTGCGGAGAGTAACCTGATACCTTGTTTTCAGGTACCAGGTAGAAGGACAGTGGCCTCATCAGTGTCTGGACACTTCTATTTGGTAAAATTGGGATGTAGTTTCTGGCTGTTCCTGAATTATTTTCTAGAGATGAGACTCAACCAGAATCCCCCTTTTTATTCCATCCATATAGAACTGGAACAAAATTATGGGATGAATTGCATTAAATATATATTTGTAAAGAAAACACATGTTTTTAGTAAAAATTTTAGAAGCAATGGAAAAGTAAAGAGAAGAAAAATAAAAGTCACTCCTAATCTCATAATTCAGAAAGTAATCTCTCTTAGTAGTTTTTAGTCTTTGTTCTGTGTATGAGAAATATACATACATTGTTTTGTTTTTTACAAAAGTGAATTTTTTTTTTTTTTTGGCTGTACCACGTGGCTTGTGGGATCTTAGTTCCCCAACCAGGGACTGAACTCAGAGCCACAGCAGTGAAAGCACCGAGTCTTAACCACTGGACCACCAGGGAATTTCCCCAAAATGAATTATTCTTTACAGACTTTTGTAGCCTGCTCTTTTTCACTTGGTGTATATTGAACATCTTTTTCTGTTATGAAATATGACAATTGCATTTTGATGTCCCTATTCATTTGCAAGACTCAATGCTTCTTTTTACACCTAGAAGTTATATATCCCAGGGACCATTGTCTCCTTAAGGGAGGGTATACTGCTGATATCCAGCAAAGCGGGTCTGGGAAATTTTCCTAAACATTGTGGGGATGGCTTTTTCCTAGGGTCCTGCCCTCCAGAGCCTCTTGGGGTAGGTGAAAGGGGCCAGAACACCTCTGAGTAGAGGTCTCTTGGCTGTCCTTCAACTTCTTTTTTTTATAGAGGTCAGTCTATAAGCCCTGGAAGGATCAGGACTTTCAGCTGAATAGCAGGAGAAGGAAATGGCAACCCACTCCAGTGTTCTTGCCTGGAGAATCCCAGGGACGGGGGAGCCTGGTGGGCTGCCGTCTATGGGGTCGCACAGAGTTGGACATGACTGAAGCGACTTAGCAGCAGCAGCAGGGCGGCCTGAGTGTTGGTGGGGTACAGGTGGGAACAAGGCACTCCTGTCCTCGGGGAGCTTGCTGTGTAGCCAGCTGTTTCTCCTTGTTGACCAGGACTCCAAGTCCAGCCAAACCCCGGAAGTACTAGATGGAACCTAATCCCTATGGAGCTCTCCTCCCTGGTGCTCTTTCTTGTGGCTCAATTGCTTGCCTCCCTCACAGCCCTGGGAGGTGGACGAGGCAGGGGATAATGCCCACTGCCGTGGGCCTTGATCTAACCTACCCACTGTTTCCCTCAACCCCTATCTCTGGTCTCACTCTGCCTAATACCTTCCCCATTGCACTGCCAGATGAGCCGTTCTGAAACCATCTCTGCTCTCATCTCCCTCAGTGGCTCCCATCCATCCCCAGGCAATGTCAGCCTCTTGGCCTAGCATGCAGAGCTGCCTCCAGCATGGCCTGGTCAGCCTCTGCAGCCTGTTGCCCACTGTTCCATCCACTTCATACCCTCTAAGCTCAAGTCCCTCTCACCCACTTGGAGTTTCTCTCCCCCTTGACTGCACCTACCCTTCTACTCACACCGTCCATTCGTCCTTCAGTTCCTGCACGCCCACTGCACACCCCTCTATCTGGACCTGCTGAAATGTCCCCATGTCTGTTAACCTCTGGCTTTCTCTAGCCCGAAGGACACTTCGTCCTCTGAACTCTCAGAGGGTTTCCTCTTTCTTTAGTACACCTCACTTTCTGCCTTGATTAGTGCTCTTGGCAGGAAGAATTTCTCTCACCAGACTGTAAGCTGCTCGTAGGCAGGAGTGCTCTCCAGATCCCGGTAAACTCTCATTGAGCTGCTTGGCATTCTGAAGGGGCTTCAGGAAAGGTCATGGACCTGCCAGCCCATTTGAGTGATGGGGACTTGGAGAGCCCGAGGTCATCCTGCAGTCTGGTGGCAGAGCTGGCCAGCTCTCTTCCCCAGCCCTGCTCCTTCACCCAGTTCCCAGGAGTGTGCTGTGTCAAGTCTTGAAAGAACCTCAGTTCTGGTGTTCTTGTCTTCACCTTCTTGTTCCCCACCTCCCAGGTACCGGTGACCATGAGATCTCTGCGACTGCTCAGAATCCCCTTCCTGTGTGGCTTGCTCTGGGCCTTTTGTGCCCCGGGTGCCAGGGCCGAGGAGCCCGGGGCCAGCTCCTCCCATCACGGCAGCATGGGCCTGGATAAGAACACAGTGCATGACCAAGAGTACGTATTCAGCCAGGGCTGTGGTCCAGGGGCCTCCCCGTCTGCAGCTGCAGCCAGCTGCAAGGGCACACGCTGTCCCCTTTGCCTTCTACTATTTGTACAACCCCTTGACATTTTTCCAAGCATGGTGTTTATTCCTTGTAGCCGCCTGTAAGTCCAGGTGTTCTTCTTTTGCCATCAGATCACAGATGAGACTCAAAAAGGATGAATGGCTTTCCTGAGTTCATTCTGTCTCTCTCTCAGCACAGACAGGCAGACAGACACAGACACCAGCAGTAGTGGCAGAGTCCAAAATAGAGCTAAGGTTTCTTGCTTATGACAAGATCTTTTTCTTTTTTCTTGGCATGTTCAAACATTGCATCATTTGTTGGAACTTTTACCCTGGGCCAGTTAGCCTCACACATTCCTGCCTACAGTTCCTGCTCTATTATCCTTAAATTGCTTTAAGAAAAAAAAAAAAATTAATAGCTCCCCCAACAATGTTAGGTAAAGAACCTGCCTGCCATTGAAGAAGACCTAAGAGACATGAGTTTAGTCCCAAGGTCTGGAAGATCCCCTGGAGTAGGAAATGGCAGCCCACTTTAATATTCTTGCCAGAAAATTCCATGGACAGAGGAGCCTGACGGGCTACAGTCCAAGGGGTCGCAAAGAGTCGAATACGACTGAACATGCACACACCCCCCCAAATGTTATAACCATATTCTAATAATAAAAAGGAAAAAGCACCCATAATCTTGCCAGCGTAACAGATGAACTGATTTTTCCCTACTCCTTTCATGGCCTTGCCTATGTCTATCTTCTTGGAGAGTGGTCTGCCACTGTTTCTGTTAGTTTTTCTGTGATGGGTGTACTTGAAGATCTTGAACTTTTCAGAGTCTTTAAGATTTCAGCAGGATCCCAGCCCAGCATCGCTGCCAAGTGGTCTGAGCTTCACTGTTGGTCTTTAGGCATATCATGGAGCATCTCGAAGGTGTCATCAACAAACCAGAGGCGGAGATGTCCCCACAAGAGCTGCAGCTCCATTATTTCAAAATGCATGATTATGATGGCAATAATCTGCTTGACGGCCTAGAACTCTCCACGGCCATCACTCACGTTCACAAGGAGGTAGGTCGGGCAGTGGCCCCGGGGGGGGCAGCATCTTGGAGGGGCCTCCCTCTGGTGACTCAGCCCCTGCTCCTGATGGCTTCCCCTGTCCTTGTGCAGCACTGTTACTGCTTCTCCTCTTTCTGCTCACCTTCTGCTCTGCCTTTTTTCCTGTTCAGAGGGCCTTCTCACAAAGGGTGACCAGCCGAGGCAGAAGCCCCAGAGCCTGCCTTGGATCTTTAGCAAGTGCCACTGGCATTTCCACCATGTGCCAGGGTCTGAGAACTAGCTGAAAGGCAGACCACATTCAAAAGGCGGAACTGGGGAGAGGTTATATCATTTGGGAAGAATGGCCTGTCTGGTCCAAGGGATCAAGGGATTTGATGATAAGGGTTTGGGTAATACAGTATGATGGTCATGTCCTTGTTATTATCTCTAATTTGAGAGGTGAGGAAACTGAAACTCAGATCTTATGCCTCCAGATCTAATGTCTGTTCCACTTGACCACACTGTAATCTCAAGAGAGGAGGAGAGGCAAAGTTGGGGAGGGGCGTGTGCTCACACCGGCTGCCAGCCGAGCCGGGCTGTGTTTGCTCTGAAGGTAGCAGGGAGCACCAGCGGCTTTGCACAGGAGGCAAGCATGACTAATGCAGTGTTTGCTGTGGGAGGCAGACTGATGGATGCTAGCAAAGACTGGCTTTGGGAGAGGAATCGAGGTCCAGCTGCCCTGGCAGGCGAGGATGGTGGTGGGCAGGAGAGGAAAGGGTCGGGACATGGGAGAGGTGACAGAAGACGGATTGGCCACAGATAGGAGCAGCATTAGCTCAGCCCTTGGCAGCGTGAGCCCTGCCACACCTGCTTCTGGAGCAGAAGTGCCTTCACCTCAGAGACTGTAATGGGGTCTGCTGGTCGGCAATGCCTTCTTCCTCTTGTCCTGACCCTGAGATGTCTAGTGTGGGCTCTCACCACTTTAGCAGAGCTGACCTGTGGGAGGGCCTGGGCTGTGAGCTTTTCTTTAGGATAGATTTGTGGGTCCTGGAATCTGTGAGACTCTGAGTTCTCTAAGCCAGACCCAGCTTTCTACAATGAACATGTATGACTTTGGTAATGAAAAAAGAATGAAAAGTATTTTTTAAAACAAATCAGCAAGGGCCTACTTTGATTGCATCGTCCTTTTAACTGCCAAATATCATTTTTTAATTGGGTTGTTGTGAATTGACTCTGGATCTAACATGTGGCTTGTGGATTTCCAAGAAGTAGAAGTACTACATTTGAAGGAGTCTATGGACATTTTATTTTGGACATTAACCAGGCGCTTTCAGTAAAAGATGCAGCTCATCTTGGTGTGATTTGTACCTTGTAGGAGGGAAGTGAGCAGGCACCAATGAACGAAGATGAGCTGATCAACTTAATAGATGGTGTTTTGAGAGACGATGACAAGAACAATGATGGATACATCGACTATGCCGAATTTGCAAAATCCCTGCAGTAGACCCGATGTGGCCATCTCCCAGTTAAATGCAAATCTGACCCATTATAATGTGATCGGACACTTTCCGTAATGCAAAATAACTCATTTCCAAAATACCGCTTTGGTATTTTGGTAAAAACCTGTAGCAACTTGTTACACTGGGGTGAGAAAGAGAAATCAAGAGAAATAAAAAAGCAGAGGAATGGGACCTACTGTAGTCCCCAAGTACTCTTAAATATCTTATTGGACAAGGGCTTGATAAAAAAAATCCTTTTAAGGATATTGGATGATCACAGCTGAGCACTCAGGAACTTGGATGGAGAATGCTGCTAGGCTCTTGGTTTTAATTCATGCTACCTGAAAAGTAAGACAAGCTTTTGCTAACTGGACACACTTTTCAGTAACTGAAGGAATGAAATGAATGCCAAATGTTTCCCCTGGGGCTGTCCTGTCTCTTCAGAGGAACGTGGTCAGTATTCTGTAAAGTTCCCCTGGCCTAAGTGATTACTTGTTCTGGTCAAGGGAGTATTTATTAGGCTATTCAAAGCCACAGATCAGAAGAATGTCAAATAGTTGAGCTAGCCAGAGTCTAAGATTCTGTATCTCCTGGGACTTTGGGAACACCACACCACTGACCTAAGTGATTCACCTTTTTCAGTTTTTCAATATTTCATAATACTACTGCCACATCCTTACACTATCTTTTATGTCTTCTTCAACCAAGGAGAGACCTCAATTCTAAAAGTGTTCTCTACTTCTCATTAGCAAACATTTTAGCTTTCTAGGTATTTGTATTTAACTCTTGTTTCTAGGGTTTTGTTTTTGCAGTTTAGAAACTCTTAAGAATGTAAGGACTTTATCCCTTCTGCTTGATACAGCAGAGGTGAGCTACCAGCCAGTCTAGCCTAAGTGAAAAGTGGAAAGATTCTTCACCAAGCAGGTGATTAACCTGATACACATGAGATCTAGAAGGAATGTTGTTTAAATTACCTCTTCTGCCTGAATACGTGAATTCTTTCAGATCAGCAGAAAAAGAAGCCTAAAAACTCTTAAAAGTGTGAATCTCAATTGTAACTGAAAATCAGAAGTGGCTGCAGATTATAAGTTGGCTTATGGAATGTGATGGATATGCTGTGATAGGAAACCTGAAATGATGGTTGAATGGGTTAAAAAAAAACTGCATAAAATTTGCTGTAAGATATATAGACTTATTTTCTGTACTAAAGTATTCTTATAAGAAAAATAAGTATTTGTAAAAATGGTTTCCTGTGTCAAGTATTTGTGCAATCAGAGCTGAATTGTAAACTATTCTTGTAATAACTGGTAATTTTGAAAGATTTATATAATGAATTCTGGATATATGACCAATAAAACTGATGAAATGCAAGGGCAGTTGATTTTGTGCACATAGGCTTCTTCTCCTACCACCCAAAGGATTGGTTGGTTTAATGCCCACGTTTACAGGTGGGACCCATCCCGTGGGCTGGGACCCTCCCTGGCACTACCTTGTTCCTTTCTGCAGGGGTAGGTCTAGGATTCACAGTAACTGTCCTTCTGTAGGCATTTTTTCCTTCTGCATGAAAACACTTTTTGGACTGTCCTTCTCTGGCCCAGTTCAGATTATGACGGCATTGTCTAGGAAAATACAATGTTTTCTCCTTGAGTCTCACTGACTGTTTTTTCTTAGCTGGAAAATTTAAATTAGATAGCATTATTGTAAGCACCCTTGGACCAAGCAGGAAGCATAGTCGCCCCTGGATTTTTGGAAATGACACTGTTCTGCCAGTTGAAAGGAGAGCAAAGGAAGAAGTTACCATTGCCTCCCTGACTCCCATCCCCTGCCCGAGACCCCTGGGTCTTGCCCCACTTCATCCAAAGCTGCCCTTCTGGATGGATCTAGTGAGCAGACCCACGGTTGAAAGAACCTTGTATTGTTGGCAGCTAGGAAGTGAGGCAGCTGGAGACGAAGAGACAGATTCCTGCAAGGTAGAGTCACCCAGTTAAACAGACCAGACAGACACCTCTTCCCTCCTTCCCAGTGGGCTGCACTTTGAAATTATTCCACACTGGCCTTTATGGTTAGCCTGGCTTTCCTTATAGCACCGTCCCCCCACCCCCCCACCCCCACGCCACTGCCTGGCCCACACTTCCCCATCATGGCCCCTTTATCTCCTTTCCCCTACGTGAGGTGTTGGCTGTCTCAGCCCGCCTCGGTTTTTCAGATTGTGTAAGGAACATCTCTGCTCCTTAATTTCTTTATCTCTAAAATGGAGACAAATACACCTGAGAGGCCACCTTATAACACCACAAGCTTTGAACTCAGGCAGAGCTGAGTTGAAACCCCAGGCCTGCTATGCTCTTAAAGTTCTCTAAATTTCTCATCTAAAAACATAGTGAAATTTACCCACAGAGTGGTTAAAAGTATTAACAAAGTGAGAGAAAATATATATAAAACATCAAGCAGATGGCCGGCACAGGGTATGAGCCACACATGGTCAGTCCCCTCCCTGTTCCTTAGCCTGGCCGAAGTATCTGGGCCCCGTCTCACTGAAGAGTAGGGTCTCGAGAGGCTGGGAAGAAGTGGATGGCTCCTTAGGGGCGGGCATCAAATGTCTTTTCTGCTGCTTTTTTTTTTTAACCGGAATTTTTTAATTTTTAAAAGATTTTGGCCCACTGTGCAGCTTGTGGGGTCTGTTTCCCAACCAGAGACTGGACCTGGGCCACAGCAGTGAAAGCACTGAATCCTAACCACTAGACCAGGAAACTCTCTCTTCTCTGCTGATTAGATTCCTCAATCAAAGTGCTGAATGAATGAGTGAGTGAGTGAGTGAATGAATTCTCAGGGAAGAAATGAAGGGTCATACTGAATGCAATGGTGAAGGACACAAAAGCGTGGAAATAGAAATCAGACCAAAGGAGTTTTCTACTCACCTGGCCTCCCAGTGATTTCACTGGTCCTCAGTTAATCCCCCTTCAGTTCAGTTCAGTTGCTCAGTCGTGTCCAACTCTTAGTGACCCATGAATCGCAGCACGCCAGGCCTCCCTGTCCATCACCAACTCCCGGAGTTCACTCAGAGTCACGTCCATCGAGTCAGTGATGCCATCCAGCCATCTCATCCTCTGTCGTCCTCTTCTCCTCCTGCCCCCAATCCCTCCTAGCATCAGGGTCTTTTCCAATGAGTCAACTCTTCGCATAAGGTGGACAAAGTTTTGGAGTTTCAGCTTCAGCATCAGTTCCTCCAATGAACACCCAGGTCTGATCTCCTTTAGGATGGACTGGTCCCATCACTTCATGGCAAATGGATGGGGAAACAAACAGTGGCTGACTTTATTTTTCTGGACTCCAAAATCACTGCAGATGGTGATTGCAGCCATGAAATTAAAAGACACTTACTCCTTGGAAGGAAAGTTATGACCAACCTAGATAGCATATTCAAAAGCAGAGACATTACTTTGCCAACAAAGGTCCATCTAGTCAAGGCGATGGTTTTTCCAGTAGTCATGTATGGATGTGAGAGTTGGAATGTGAAGAAAGCTGAGTGCTGAAGAACTGATGCTTTTGAACTGTGGTGTTGGAGAAGACGAGAGTCCCTTGGACTGCAAAGAGATCCAATCAGTCCATTCTAAAGGAGATCAGTCCTGAGTGTTCATTGGAAGGACTGATGTTGAAGCTGAAACTCCAATACTTTGGCCACCTGATGTGAAGAACTGGCTCATTTGAAAAGACCTTGATGCTGGGAAAGATTGAAGGCAGGAGGAGAAGGGGATGGCAGAGGATGAGATGGTTGGGTGGCATCACTGACTCAATGAACATGAATTTGAGTAAACTCCAGGAGTTGGTGATGGACAGGGAGGCCTGGTGTCCTGTGGTCCATGGGGTCGCAAAGAGTCGGACATGAATGAGTGACTGAACTGAGCAGAGCTGTGTCACTTGGGCTTGTTACTTAGTGCCTCTGTACCTCAGTTTCCTCATCTTACAATAGGAATGAGATTCACCTCACGAGGCTGTCATGTGGAGTGACTGAGGAAACACAGATAACATTTGCAAAAGCCTAAGAACGGAGCCTGCAGAGAGGGAGCACTTTGTGTCAGTCAGAACTATTAATATTCTGAGCCCTGAACCCATCACTGAGGCCAAGGCCATGCCACACAGACTGATGGGCTCAGGCCTCGGCTATAGCTGCATTTCTGGGGAGGGTCTGGAGCCCCAGTAGCATAAAATGACTGATGGTGATGAGGAGGCATTTCTGCAAAGTAAATCAGGGTACAATTTTTAGAAAAGGGAGGTGGGAAGCTCAGCGTGTCCTGCCCTAGGATGGTTAGTAGTGAAATAGTCCATTCTTTCAAGGAAATCTCCTCACTCCTCACCATCCAGGGCCCGGCCTCAGGGGCTGCTGAGACAGATAAATACTATACTTGAAGGCCCAGCTTCCTGCCTGTTCCCACCTGGGCCTCCATCATCAGCATGAGGGGAAGCCGTGTGCTGTTCTCTTTCTGTCAGTCTCTCCTCATCCAGCTCGGACCCAGACTGCCTGGAATCACTCACACTCACTTCTCAGGAGTAAATAATCATGGTCGAACATGGTCCAGTCTGACACCATTTAGGAAAAATGTCTGCAGCTGTACGAGGGCACACAGTAGGGCTCTTTGAATCAATTTACCCTTCTCAACATCTGGATCTTCAGTGGGGTGACTTCCTCCAGTCTGAGGCGTTCTCTAAGTACCACAAGTGTTTGCCTTGCTGCTGGGAGACTGACAGAGGCCCCTGGGAGCAGTGGCCTGAAAAAGAGGAAAGATCTGCCTACCGAAGTAAATAACTGAGTCCCACAGCCGGGAGGAGAGAATGGAAATATGTCAAGCACACACAAGAGAAAGACTAGAGAAACGAGACAGAGGGCTTACAGGAAGGTTGACAACACTCCAGTCCATGGTCAGGACTTGGAGGGCACCAGAGAATTGAATTGAGGACAAAAATCGGGTGGGGAGAGTCCATGGGATGCTCTGAGAGGAAGAGCCTGCAGCTGGGGAACTCAGGGGTGTTTGCATGTCAAATGTAATTGATGTTCACAATAATGTGTTTTAAAATGTATTAATGTGTCAGCTTTATTTTCCTACTTTGTGCTTGACTATGTACACAACCACAGCTTACTCTCTCCCTCTTGGTGCTATAGGAACAAAATGCTGGGATTTCATTTGAAGAATATACTACATTTTTATTAAAAATAATATGAAGGGCTTCCCTGGTGGCTCAGTGGTAAAGAATCCACCTGCCAATGCAGAAGACATAGGTTCGATCCCTGATCCAGGAAGATCTCACGTGCCACAGGGCAACTAAGCCTGGGCACCACAGCTATTGAGCCTGTGCTCCAGAGCCTGGGAGCCGCAAGTACTGGGCCCAAGTGCCACAGCTTCTGAAGCCCGTGCACCCTAGAGCCCGTGCTCTAAAACAAGAGAAGCCACCACAATGAGAAAGCCAAGCACCGCAACTAGAGTAGCCACTAATCGCCACGGGGGGAAAGCCCGAGCAGCAACAAAGACCCAGTAGAGCCAAAAATAAATAAATAAAGTCGTTAAAAAAGTAATAATATGAGGGCTTCCATGGTGGCTCAGTGGTAAAGAATATGCCTGCCAAAGCAGGAGACATGGGATCGATCCCTGATTAGGAAAGATCCCACATGCCGTGGAGGAGCTAAGCCCGTGTGCCACAACCACTGAGCTTGTGCTCTAGAGCCCCTGTGTGCTCTAGAGAAGCCACCACAATGAGAAGCCCATGCACCGCAACTAGAGAATAGCCTCCGATTGCCACAACTAGAGAAAAGCCCTTGCAGCAGTGAAGCCCCAGCACAGCCAAAAATAAATATAATCAAATAAAAATTAATAAATAATAAAACAAAAATAAAAGTAAATAAATAAAAATTTAAAATAAGAGCCTAAATAAGGCCTCTTCAGTGTGAGTGAAGAGCATCATCATCATCATAATATGAAAATCCAGAGTAGTAAAGAAAGGAAAAAAACGGACTCATTCAACAGAGTTATATTATATATAATGATGTATTTCCACATAGTCTTTTTTTTCTGTTTTTTTTTTTAACATTGTTTTAATCATGGTATATATACAATTTGTGTGTGTTTTTATCAAAGACATGTTCCTGTCCTCTGATGTAGTCCTTGTAAACTTCATTTTCAACAGCTGCAGGTTATTCTGTTGAACAGATAGACCATGATGTCGATCCATTTGTCCACTGAGGAACTAGATAACATGTGAGAATGTTCTTATCATTGGTGTTAAATTTTCATTGTGATTTCTCTCTTTGTGCCTAAAACCGTGTCTATCTTTACTATTATTTCTTGAGGAAATAGAGTTACCGAGGGCTGAATAATTTTAAGTCTTGATAGGCACTGCTAAATTGTGGTCCAGAAAAGTCAGACTAATTAATACTCATCTCTATTGTATATAAAGAGCCCATTTCCTTTAGCTAGACCCATAGTATATCCCAACAAGTTTCCCTAAGTATAGAGTGACCAAACATCAGTGCTTCTTACATTTTGCTCAAAATAGTACAATCTACACCAATGCTATATGCAAATGATACCATTTGTTCATTTACTTATTGGATATTTATTGTGTGTTTACTATGTAACCTCTCTGTTCCACTATCTAGGGTTGAGTACCTCCTGGAGAAGAAAAAAAGAAAAAAGAGGCTTTTCTTTATTTACCTCACCCTGCCCTACCACCCACCCTGAAAAAGGCTTTTTGTCACTGACCATGTTTCCCTAGAAGGTGCTGAGGTGAACAGAAAAATATTCTTGAGTAGCATCTCCAATAAAACAAAAGCTAAATCACATTTCTACCACAAGAGGGAATCCATTTTATCAAGGACTGAACCAAATAACTAGCATTTCAACAGGGAATTCGTTGCAGAAACCATGAACATTATATCTGAACTTTTGGGATGTTAAAAAAAAAACTACAGGACTTTTGCTTCTGGGAAGAGCAAGCAGACATGCTTCTCCCTGTTCCTCTAAGCACAACAAAACCCTGGGACGTTATACACAAAACAGACATAGGAAGACTCTGAAGGTGGAGAGAAGACAGGCTGGCCAGGGGCCCTGGGGCCTGAGCAACAATATGGTGGTGAGTTCCCTTATCTGTTTTCATTTTTTTAACCTCATGTATCCCAGACCTGGAGCTAATGAAGCCAGCAATCCGGAAATGCCAAAAGGCACAGACAAAAAAGGCCCCCTTGAAAACCTGCTGTCTCTAGCCAAGGATGAAGACAAGAGCAGCCTAACAAGGCAGAAAACATTCAGACAATGACTGCTCTGCTCCTGCCAGACACTGGGGAAAACTGGCCCGTCCAGCAGAGGCCGAGCGAGGCCCAGACTTTCTCCCTTGCCAGGCTATGATGAGGGGCCCCTCCTCCTTCCTGCCCGAGGAGGCCAAGCGCTCAGACTTTCATTCCTCCTACCTGCTAGGCAGTACCGAGGCCTGAAATTCTACCTCCACCTGGGTTCACTCCCACTTCCTGCTGGATGGATCAGAGGAGGCCCAACAGAGGGTTAGGATTTCACCACTGCGCAGTGACAAGGGCTTCCCAGGGGGCTCAGTGGTAAACGAATCCACCTGCCAAAGCGGGAGACACAGAAGATGCGGGCTCAATCCCTGAGTGGGGAAGATCCCTTGGAGAAGAAAATGGCAACCTACTCCAGAGGAACCTGGCAGGCTACAGTCCGCAGGGCGCAAAGGATTGGACACAACTGAGCGCACACGAAAAAGACAAAAAGACGGTGATAACAGGTCACCTGCACTGCAGTGTCAGTGGGGACCACACAGTTCCCAAGCTCCCATCCCACCCGGCAGCAGTGAGGGGTTCCTGGCTTTGCTTATCAACACGGGACTAGTGGAGATTCTGGGCTTCTCCCTCCGATTGTTAGTGATAAGACAGAACCCTACCTGCTCCCTGCTAGACTGATGTCATAGAAAACCAGATAATGAGGTTTAAATAAGATCCAGTCTCATTACATAACCAGAAAATGTCCAGGTGTCAATTGAAAAATCCTTCATCATGCTAAGAACCAGGAAGACATCCAACTGAAGGAAAAAAGATGCTGATACTGAAGTAACAGATGCTCTCTGTTAGATATCAGTATAAACTGTTAGAGAATTAGATGGGTTAGAACTATCTGATGAAGATTTTAAACCAGTTGTGATAAAAAGAATAGTTCAACAATCACAAACAAGCACACAAAAAAACAAGTCTCTGCAAAGAAATAGAAGTAACAAAGAAGAATGGATAGATGAATGGATAAAGAAGACGTGGTGCACATATAAAATGGAATTATTATTCAGCCATCGAAAAGAATGAAATAATGCCATTTGCAGCGACATGAATGGACTTGGAGATGATC
The DNA here is from genome assembly GCF_032452875.1 of Bos javanicus. Classification (NCBI taxonomy): domain Eukaryota; kingdom Metazoa; phylum Chordata; class Mammalia; order Artiodactyla; family Bovidae; genus Bos; species Bos javanicus. The sequence continues at coordinate 29,239,850 of NC_083878.1, read as the reverse complement.
ATACTAAGTGAAGTCAGACAGAGAAAGACAAATATCATATGATATTGCTTATACATGGAATCCAAAAAAAGACAAAGACACAAATGGGGTCTTCCCTGGTGGTTCAATGATAAAGAGTCTGCCTGCCGATGCAGGAGACAGGAGTTTGATCCCTAGTCCAGGAAGATCTCACGTGCCATGGAGCAGCTAAGCCTGTGTGCCATAACTATTGAGCCTGTGCTCTAGAACCCAGGAGTCACAACTACTGAAGCCCGAGTGCCTAGACCCCACGACCTGCAACAAGAGAAGCCACCACAATGAGAAGCCCACGCGCTGCAGCTGGAGAGTAGTCCCTGCTCCACTGGAGCAGGAGACGACGGTGGGGGTGGAAGGGGGGGCGACCTGAAAGCCAGGATCTGGGAACGTGCAGGACCACAGGGCGCGGCGCTCTCGGAGGGTCCCACTCGGCCCGTCGCGCGCCTTCTGCGCCGACCACGGCCGCTGCGACCCTGTCGGTGTCGCCCGAGGGGGCCAGGAGCCGACGCCGTCTGAAAACCCTGCAGGGCAGTGGAGACCCAGCACAGCCGATAATACATAAATAAGATGATTTTAAAAATTGACACAAGTGAACGTGTTTATAAAACCAAAACAGACTTAGCAAACAAACTTATGGTTACCGGGTTGGGGGGTGCTGGGGAGGATGCGGGCAGGGATAGATTGGGAGTTTAGGATTGACATGTCCACAATGCTGTATTTAATATAGATAACCAACAAGAACCTACTGTATAACAGAGAGCACTGCTCAGTTGCTAAGTCCTGTCTGACTCTTTGCAGCCCCATGGACTGTAGCCCGCCAGGCTTCTCTGTCCATAGAGTTTCCTAGAAAAGAATGCTGGAGTGGTTTGCCACTCTCTACTCCAGGGGATCGTCCCGATGCAGGGATCGAACTCACATCTCTTGTGTCTCCTGCATTGGCAGGCAGATTCTTTACCACTAATGCCCCCCTGGGAAGCCCAATCGACTATATTCCAACATAAAATGAAAATTTTAAAAATTGCTGGTCAACCTACTGTCTGGCTAATGAAATTTCCCAGAGTGCGAAAACCCCCAAAGAGAATAGTAAGTGCAAAGAAATCTATACTGAGACTTATCACAGTCAAACTTCTGAGATCTAAAGGCAAAGAAAAAAATCTCAAAGGTATGGGGACAGAAACAAAACCTTACCTATAAGGGAAAAACAACTTGAATAACAGCCCGTTCTCATCAGAAACCATGGAAACCAGAAGGAACTGGCACAGTTTTTAAGCATCAAAAAAGATCCCTCAATCCAGAATCCTGTATCTAGCGAGAATATCCTCGCAGGGAAACCAAGATATTCTCAGACAACGGAAAATAAAGGGACTTTTTCACCAGCAGATCTACTCTAAAAGAATGGCTACAGGGAGTTCTTTGAACACAAAGGCAACAATAAAGGAAGGAAACAGAACAGCAGGAAGGAAAATAGAAAATAGACTCAAAAAAAAGGTAAAAAAAAAAGTGTTGAAAAATGTAGTCTTTTCAACCCCACCGTGGCAATTTAAAATGTGGGCCCTCTGAGCCAGGGTTAGAAGAGGCCCGTTGCTCGGTGTTAGTGCCCCGGGGGCTGTACTGGCAGTCCTCACAATTAGAGCCTTCTTTCAGAGGCTTTCAGAGAATTCGATTTGCTCTGCCAGAAACATTGCGCTGGGCATTTTGGGTCCATGAATTTCTAATTGCTTCCCGCTGGGTGGCTGGGGAAGGACACACACATCACTCCTGCCAAGGCTAAGAGGCCCAGGGAGGGGAGAGGAAGGTGAGGAAGTCACTGAGTCTCTGTGGAGGGAAGTACGTGGGGCTTGCCTGAGGGCTGGAGTCCTACAGGGCAGAAGAGGTTGAGTGTCCCTTGCCCCTGGCTGTGGATATAGCCAAAGAGGACTGGAATGGGGGCAGGTGTGGATGTGGCGGGTGAGCCTGAGAGGAGAGACCCAGCGGGTGTCCACATCTAGATTTCAGGGAGAGACCTTGAGCTCCAGAGATACGGGGGAATTGCAGCGTGGGAAATACTAGGTGGCCATCCACAGGGCGGACTCTGGCATTCATAAGCTAAATTCTATGAGCTCTGTGGGGTGTGATTTTGGGAGTAGAGTGACCATATCTGAAGGGTTGAGGGTTTTGAAAGTACCCATTCTTGTGGGCTATGGGAGCCCATGAACAACAACCTCATTAAACTGTCCTTGGGTTGTTGGAGAAAGTCACTGGGTGGGAAGAAGATGGTGTAGATGGAGCAGGCAAGGAGCAGACAGTGAAGTCATAGGGCTACAAGACTTCCCTCTGCCTCAGGGCGGGACCTCCAGCCAATAGCTCATTCCTCCCCTCCTTGAAGGCGGACATACCCATGCTGTAAGGCTATACTGACCATAGTTTCAGAGATAGGCCTGGATACCCGCTCAATTCAGGCCAATGCCTTTTCTATTCCGGGGATTTGATGTTTTGGACCGAGGGACAATCAGCAGGCGGGCGCGGTGGTGGAGGCAGGTGTGTGGGACCCTTGCTACTCAATGTGTGGTCCACGGACCAGCAGCATCACCCAGGGTGGGGGTGTTTATAAATGCCCATCCCAGATCAACTGAGTTGGAATCTGCTCTTTAACAGATCCCGTGATTCATATGCTCATTTAAATTGGAGAAACTGCTCTAGAGAGACGGTCCCCAGACACCTCTTGCGAGGAGGGCTGAGCTCTGAGAAGGGCGGTTCCATTCTCACTTGGATTCCAATGGCCTCCACTGAATTGCCTTTTTTTCTAACTCTGGCCAACTTGGTTTCTATATTGTTTATGACCAAGAGAATCTTGCCAATGCACACAGACAAGGCCTTGGGAACAAGGTAACTCAAGAGCAGGCTGACCCAGTCTGCCATACCAATCCAGTTCCATCACTAGTCAGTCAATCCTCTGTTTTCATAGAGGCTTTAAGTCACATATAATGAAAATGCTCCCAAAATGAAAATGATTTAAACCATTCTTCCTTTAGGATCAAGTTATCGTCTCAAATTCTTTCCAAAGGGACCATTTGATGGACTGGACACAGAAGAAATCATAGAGACCCTCCCATATTTACATTTTAGCAAAGCCTGGCTCTGCTTCTGCAGGAAAGGCTTGTATTGAAACCTCTCTGTGAGGCCCCTTTTAATGAAGTGCAAAGAAGACCTTCATCCCTGCTCTGACTAGTCCAGCCCGTGGTCACCAGTCCCGCGCCTGAGCCTCTAGAACAGCACGCCTTGACCTCTTGTGCACCATGGGTCCCTTTACAGAATAACGTCTTCAAATGTGTAAAAGACAAAAGATTTCAAAGAAGTCAATTACATTGAAATACAGGTTCCAAAACATTTTAAGAGGTGAGCCATTTAATAATATAAATGCTTCTTAATTCACATCAGTAACATCTACCAGCACTTACAACAATCACTGCAATTTCAAAGTCATGATAAGTAAGTCATTTGAGACATTTGCAATGACTACAAATGATAGGAAAATATTTAAAAACTTTCTGTGAATGATGAAGTCACCGTTTCTGCTAATACCACCACGTTTGATGCCTAATTCATAATTGAAGAAAATGCTAAATTCCAGCTTAAGTTTCCTGAAAATAAAGATGTCCTTTTTTCCCTGCCCAAGTTCATGGAACCTCTGAAGAATATCTAGGGACGACAGTTGGTGGGCCTGAGGTTTAGAACCCTTGCCCTAGAGAATATCTAGTCTGTAACACGTAATAAATTATTTATAACCTTAGAAATAATGTATTTTTAAATGCAAAATAGATGTGTATTACAGTAAGATTCCAAGCCCCATCACTCCTCTACCTGCCTTCCCCCCACCCAGGTCTGCTCCTCTCCTAATTGGTGTTGTCTTGGCAGGGTCCTATATTCAGTGGACCTGAGTCTGTCTTCTCTTACCTGCTGGACCGCCACCCAGACTTGAATGCACAGCAGAGGCTAGGCCAGGAAGGACCACTTAATCAGCATGTGTTGACTCTGCCTGTGATGACTTGTTGAATGTCTGTATCTTAAGATTCTGAGATTTTTGTTATCTGTGCTGTGCTTAGTCGCTCAGTCTTGTCTGACTCTTTGCAACCCCATGGACCGCCAGGCTCCTCTGTCCATGGAGATTCTCCAGACAAGAATACTGGAGTGGGTCGCCATGTCCTCCTCCAGGGGACCTTCCAAACCCAGGGATGGATTCTAGGTCTCCTGCATTGCAGGCAGGTTGTTTTTATGGATCCCCTCAGGTCTGATATAAAATTTGTCATTTGCATTTGCACCACTAGATGGCAGCAGCATCCCACAGAATCTCCTTTCCCAGACTTCATATCCTATCCAAGGGCTATTTATTTTTTGAGTCCGTTCTATTTCTCTTTTGGAAAATCCAAGTCCCTTCCCCAACCCATGCGGATTTCCCAGACAGAGTCATCTCTGCATTATTTTGCTCCTCCAGTGGCAAGGCAGTGGGGAAAAGTGGAAGACTGTGGGTAAGTAGGTAGACAGTCTAAGTTCAGTGCAAAATGATCTGACTGGTCTGAATGGAGAATTCAGCTCCTCCCAGCATTTTCTGGGCACCTACTGTGTGTTAGACTTACAGCTATGCTTCATTTACAGGGTACACTGTCCCTGTCACAGATGTATGGTCACATCCTGAGAATGAAAGGAAAAAGTAGCTGTGGTCCTTGGGAGGATGGTTTAGAGTTGCAGTGGGAACTGGTGCTGGTCTGAGCAGTACTGCTCTCACTGAGCTGTTCACTCCACTTGGAAAATATAAATTACAACAGACTCTGAATGCAGCAAAGCTAAAATACGTATGTGGACAAAGTCTCAAAGGTGGCATGCAGACACGAAGTCAGTAATCAGGATGGGATTAAAGGATGATGGTCTATATGAAATGTTCTCTATACAAAGGACTCTGTCACATTGCCATTATTTAATTAAATAAATAAAAACATTAAAGAACATATAATTGATTATCTTAGTAAGAAGTAGACCTCAGGCTAACCCTGAATCACACATGCCATGTGTGAATTCTTCACACGTGAATTGGGTTTGGTGAGAAATCTTAAACAGCAGATGGTGTTTGGGTCACTGAACTTGACAGGAAAACAGAACATTTCCTTGTAGGGTCGGCAGCTTTGTTTGCTTCAAGGTGGAACAAAAGCCTTTTAATCTTCAAATTTAAGAGCCAGGCTGGCTGACATCAGATACCTCCGTGTATTCCTGTGCGGGCAGAGCCAAACCCCAGGGTCTTTTTAATTGGAGGTGCCTTCCCTTCCGCACGATTATTTACAAGGGCAAAAGGAAAAGCTGACTCCTCTTCAAACCCGCCTGCATCAAACGGCCGCCAGAACCCTTCTTCCAGCACACACACACACAAAATGACAACAACAAACCATTCAAAAATGAATATGACCTTGAAAAATTGCTCACATTGAACTACTTTGGGGAAAGGCATTATTAGCCTTTCCCCAAACAATGGAAGTGAAGACCTGGATGGGTAGAGGCAGCAGTGCTACTGTGGACTCAGTGAACTCTCAGTGGGCCAAAGTGAAAGTGAAAGTCGCCCAGTCGTGTCCGACTCTTTGTGACCCCATGGGCTATACAGTCCATGGAATTCTCCAGGCCAGAATACTGAAGTGGGAACCTATCCCTTTTCCAGGGGATCTTCCTAACCCATGGATCGAACCCAGGTCTCCCTCATTGCAGGCGAATTCTTTACCAACTGAGCCACAAGGGAAGCCAAAGCAGTGTATGAAGTCCAGGTGTAATCAACCTTTGTGTTACTGGGATTTCTTTTCCTAACACAAATGCCTTCTGAAAAATCTCTACCCTATAGCAGTTTGGCCACAGAGAAAAGGGATTTCCCCCCTGACTCCCATCAATATTGCTCTCTAGGCGAGCAAGGCCACCAAGAGGTTACCACAGTGTGGGGACGGGGGTGGGGAGGCATGGGAATTGATGCGGATTGACCTGGGAAAGGGAGGCCTGGAGTGCCTGGTGTGCTGTAGTCCATGGGGTCGCAAAGAGTAGGACACGACTTAGTGACTGAACAACAACTTGGATTTGGAAAATGAGGTAGGTTGAAAGAGCCAAGCCCTGAGGGAGAGATGGGCATGTGGGAGCTCCGTCATGGCCCTACACACTGGAGTTGACATCCTAGCCTTAATCCCTAAGCTTTGATTCCAGCAAGCTCCTCAAACGTCTCCAAAGCCACACTTCTCTTCAAGAAGTCTAAGAAAGCCGAAAGCCCTACAGGGGTGAGAAAACTTTGCTTTTAGAAGTGTTATTCATCCTTTAGCAACACAAGCACCATAGAGAATTCAAACTGGTTTATCTGTGGTCAAGCCTGGAGGAACAGGGCTCTACACATCAATTCAGAGAGCGTTTTTCAACATCTCTCAAGAGCCAGGATTGAATGGGGTTAGGATTCTGGGGTTGGGTGGCCTCTCAGAGCCTCAGTCCTCTGAAGGTGTGGGTGATCTAGTGCCCGTCTCATAGGCTTGTTGTGGAAACTGTGTCAGTGCCTGTAGCATTCATTGATAACTGATGGATAAATAGTATAGATCAATGTGCTCCTAGGCATGGATGCAGTCAACCAAACCTGATGGATCTCTGAGAACATAGAGTGAGACCCTACAAATGTGTATACACCCACATATACTGCCTGGATTCTAAAATGTACTTTTTTGTATGTTCACATCTTTGAATTTGGTGACACTTTTCCCCAGGTGTCGCAAGGGTAAAGAATCCACCTGCCGATGCAGGAGACACAAAAGACTCCAGTTCAACACTAGGTTGGGGAGATCTCCTGGAGAAGGGAATGGCAACCCACTTCAGTATTCTTGCCTGGAAAATTCCATGGACAGAGGAGTCTGGTGGGCTCCAGTTCATGGGGTTGCAAAGAGTCAGACACAACTGAGCACACACACACCGTGCTACTACAATACGTTAAGCTATGCTACTTTCTTTGTTGGTAAATTAAAATGAAATAATGGTGTGACTACATCTTAGAGTTGGTGAAAAACAGCAATAATCATAGAGACAGAGCCACCAGCTCACCACCATGATCCAGCCCCTAATGGACACCCAGAACCAGAATCTCAGTACAGGTGACACAGAAATAAAAGTTTTAGTCACTCAGTTGTGCTCAATTCTTTGCAGTCCCATAGGCTGCAGCCCACCAGGCTCCTCTGTCCATGGAATTCTCCAGACAAGAATACTGGAGTGGGGATCTTCCCAACCCAGGGATCAAACCCAGGTCTCCTGCATTGCAGGCATATTCTTTTTTTTTTTTTTAATTGAAGGCTAATTACTATTTTGGGGGGCTCCAAAATCACTGCAGATGGTGATTGCAGCCGTGAAATTAAAAGATGCTTACTCCTTGGAAAGAAAGTTATGACCAACCTAGATAGCATATTCAAAAGCAGAGACATTACTTTGCCAACAAAGGTCCATCTAGTCAAGGCTACGGTTTTTCCAGTAGTCATGTATGGATGTAAGAGTTGGACTGTGAATAAAGCTGAGTGCCGAAGAATTGATGCTTTTGAACTGTGGTGTTGGAGAAGACTCTTGAGAGTCCCTTGGACTGCAAGGAGATCCAACCAGTCCATTCTAAAGGAGATCAGTCCTGGGTGTTATTTGGAAGGACTGATGCTAAAGCTGAAACTCCAGTACTTTGGCCACCTCATGCGAAGAGTTGACCCATTGGAAAAGACTCTGATGCTGGGAGGGATTGGGGGAAGGAGGAGAAGGGGACAACAGAGGATGAGATGGCCAGATGGCATCACCAACTCGATGGACATGAGTTTGAGTGAACTCCGGGAGTTGGTGATGGACAGGGAGGCCTGGCGACCATGGGGTCGCAAAGAGTTGGACACGACTGAGCAACTGAACTGAACTGAACTGAATTACTTTATAATATTGTGGTGGTTTGTGCCATACATTCACATGAATCAGCCATGGGTGTACATGTGTTCCCCATCCTGAACCTCCCTCCCACCTCCCTCCCCATCCCATCCCTCAGGGTCATCCCATACACCAACCCTGAGCACCCTGTCTCATGCATCTAACCTGGACTGGCGATCTATTTCACATATGATAACATACATGTTTCAATGCTATTCTCTCAAATCATTCCACCCTCACCTTCTCCCACAGAGTCCAAAAGTCTGTTCTTTACATCTGTGTCTCTTTCACTGTCTCACATATAGGGTCATTGTTATCATCTTTCTAAATTCCATGTATATGTGTTAATATACTGTATTGGTGTTTTTATTTCTGACTTACTTTGCTCTGTATAATAGGCTCCAGTTTCATCCACCTCTTTAGAACTAATTCAAATGCATTCTTTTTAATGGCTGAGTAATACTCCATTGTGTATATGTACCACAGCTGTCTCATCCATTCATCCATTGGATGGACATTTAGGTTGCTTCCATGTCCTGGCTATTGGAAACAGCGCTGCGATGAATATTGGGGTACACGTGTCTCTTTCAGTTCTGGTTTCCTCCATGTGTATGCCCAGCAGTGGGATTGCTGGGTTATATGACAGTTCTATTTCCAGTTTTTTAAGGCGTCTCCACACTGTTCTCCAGAGTGGCTGTACTAGTTTGCATTCCCACCGACAGTGTAAGAGGGTTCCCTTTTCTCCACACCCTCTCCAGCATTTATTGTTTGTAGACTTTTGGATCACAGCCATTCTGACTGGCATGAAATGGTACCTCATTGTGGTTTTGATTTGCATTTCTCTGATAATGAGTGATGTTGAGCATCTTTTCATGTGTTTGTTAGCCATCTATCTGTCTTCTTTGGAGAAATGTCTGTTTAGTTCTTTGGCCCATTTTTTGATTGGGCTGCTTATTTTTCTGGAATTGAGCTGCAGGAGTTGCTTGTGTATTTTTGAGATTAATTCTTTGTCAGTTGCTTCATTTGCTCTTATTTTCTCCCATTCTGAAGGCTGTCTTTTCACCTTGCTTATAGTTTCCTTTGTTGCGCAGAAGCTTTTAAGTTTAATTAGGTCCCATTAGTTTATTTTTGCTTTTATTTCCATTACTCTGGGAGGTGGGTCATAGAGGATCCTGCTATGATTTACGTCAGAGAGTGTTTTGCCTATGTTTTCCTCTAGGAGTTTTATAGTTTCTGGTCTTACATTTAGATCTTTAATCCATTTTGAGTTTATTTTGTGTATGGTATTAGAAAGTGTTCTAGTTTCATTCTTTTACAAGTGGTTGACCAGTTTTCCCAGCACCACTTGTTAAAGAGATTGTCTTTTCTCCATTGTATATTCTTGCCTCCTTTGTCAAAGATAAGGCGTCCATAGGTTGCAGGCAGATTCTTTACTGTCTGAGCCACAGGTGACACAGGTTGCTGTCTTTTTCTCTCTTCCGATGTGTCAGCTCCCCGGCTGCCTTTGGGGGACAGGAGTGGGAGGGGCCTTTGGGTGACTGGACTCATCACCTTCTTGGCGGACGAGGGCTGGGCAGTACCCAGACTCCAGTGCACGTACAAGTCCGTGTTTAGAATGAAGCCCTCAGGTCCTGCCCTGGGGGGATCTGGTTGGGTAGATGTGGGGTGGAGCACCAGGTGGCTTAGCCAGTCCTGGTCCCTCCCTAGTGCCAGATGATTCTTTGCAGGAGGAGAGGGTCTGAGCTCTGGGCCCAGGAAAGGATCTTCGCCAAGAAACCCGAGTTTGCTTCCAGATGCTGCTCATCCAGGAGTGTGCTGACGCTGCCACTCGACTGCCAGGCAAGTGCCAGGCGACTGCCAGTTAGTGTGAATACAGCCAAGGAGGAAGCACTTAACCCAGAGCAATGGGCCAATACACCAGACGTTTTTTCCCCTTCAGAGAGTCAGTTTACCAGCACACTTTGTAACTTCTAAGCTGGGTGACCTTCAGTAAGGAGGTAATGGAAAACCACTCTGAGTGAGTCTGTCTTTCCATCCGAATGGGGATAATTATATTTCTCACCTCATGGGGTTGTGGAGGGAATAAATGAGTTCATGAGAAAGCATCAAGCCCAGGGCCAGGCTCCATCAATTTGCAGTTTATTCTTTTGCTCCAGAAGTTTCCTATAATGTTTTCTCCTTGGGAACATATCGTGGCTCTTCAGTCACTAAGTCACGTCCAACTCTTTGTGATCCCATGAACTGCAGCATACCAAGCTTCCCTTGTCTTCTGCTATCTCCAGGTTCCTATGCAATATTGTTCTTTACAGCATCAGACATTATTTTCACCAACAGACACATCCACAACTGAGCATCGTTTCCACTCTGGCCTAGCAGCTTTATTCTTTCTGGAGCTATTAGTAATTGCCCTCTGCTCTCCCCCAGAAGCGTGTTGGACACATATTGGGTCAGCCAAAAAGTTCATTTGGGTTTTTCTGCAAGATGTTACAGAAAAACCTGAACACACTTTTTAGCCAACCCAATAGTAAGGAGAGAATGAAATGAAATGAACGTCCTTCATGAGACAGTTTAAATCTCCACGTGGGTAACTAGCATTTAACAGCAAGGATGTGTGTGTGTTATCATTCAGTTGTGTCTGACTCTTTGTGACCCCATGGATTGTAGCCCGCCAGGCTCCTCTGTTCATGAAATTCTCCAGGCAAGAATACTGGAGTGGATTGCCATTCCCTTCTCCAGGGGAGTCTTCCTGACCCAGGGATCAAACCTGGGTCTCCCACATTGCAGGCAGATTCTTTACTGTCAGAACTACCAGGGAAGCCCAACAGTAAGGATAAATAGTAAGCAACTTTATATGACCTTTTACAGTTTAATCACCTGTATTTAATGTGGCACAACCTCCCAGGGCAGACACTGCTCCCCTCACTCTTCAGATGAGGAAATCAAGCCCCAGAGAAGTGACTTATTCCGTGTCAGCCAGTAAGTGAAGCAGGAACCACAACTTTTGATGTACTTTGTTTCTTCCCCATCTCATCACAACAGAGCCTGTGTGAAAAAGAGTCGTGGGTGAGCAGGTAGGTGGGTGGTGGTGAAAACAAACTAAACTCCCAAGCCCCACAAGTTTCCTGCCCAAAGCTTAAAATTTAGTTGGAAAGCTTCAAACACCCGCAAGGGCTCTCACTTGGGAACGATGACCAAGCAGAGTCACAAAGAGCAGATGATTTAGTGAATTCAGTTCCTCAAACATATGGAGGGGTGATCAATGCAAGACCAGACCATCTCAGAACTTTCAAACGAACAAATCTGCTCAGATGTTCCCCTGGACAGTTTCTCAACCATGCTGTGGTTCTACTATTACCTTCCCTCCGGTGTTTGCAGGGGAAGCCGAGCTTGGGGCTGAGGCAGCCTTTCTTTTTCCCTTGGTTGCAGTCAGGCTCTTGGTTTTCTCCAAGACAAACACTAAATTCTTGAAAGCTGAGGCTGTCCGCCCTGGGTGTGAATTCGGATGGCGATTTAGTCTTTGGTTTCTGCAAGTATGAACTTTATGGCCTGAGCTGCTTATTGACTTATGAGCTGATTAAAAGGCAGGAAAAAACCTCTCCCAACTAAAGACATGCACCAGACCTTTCCAAAGTTTAAATAAAGTTGAAATTCAGCAGCAGTTTGGCTACGGTTGAGGAAAGGGAATTTCAGCCAAGTTAAGCCTTCATGTTCTGAAGGTGTTCAAGGGCCCAGCCCTGCGGCTCCAAGGAGCACAATGTCTTCCCTTAGAAAGGGAAAAAGTTTGCTTGCAACATTTGTTGCCTCAACCTTGGGCTTTGCTGAGAAGATAGAAGCAGTTGTTAACAAAATTCAGGAATCCAGAGGGAGAAGGCAGAACCCTGTAGACATGGTGTGACATGACAGTGACCATCAGCTGGTCTGATCATGTCCCCCCAGGCCCACCCCCCAGGCACACAGCCCGCTGGGTCTCTGAGCCCTCATCTGTGGCTCAACGAAGGGAGTGGCTTCTTAGGGGCTGGGGCTAAATCTCGCATGTGATGTGCTTGGCCAACACAGTGTTTTAACTTTTCTTCCCTTCCTTTCCCAAAATGTGTGTGCCATTAGGAAGGAAATGCCTCTACAATTCACTCTTCTAACCATTTCCTGATTTTTAACCCACTTCACACACCCACAGAATAAAGATTTTCAGCTTTAAAGATTCCATGAGTAAGATGTTCATGATTCCTTCACATCTTGAAATACTAAAATCACTTTGTAGAAAATATTTGTTGATACGGGGGAAATATTCTCAATGTAGTGTTGAGTGTAACAATAATAATATCGGTACTAGAAAGTCACAAAATGAGATGTGAACTCTGGAAATCTCTGGTCTTTGAGATGAAGGGTGATGTGTTTTTTATCTTTCTGCAGCAGGCTGCATCATAATTATTAGTTTCTGAGTTCTGGGTGAACAGTCAGTTCTCTGAATGCAGGATCCATGCTAATATATTTCTTGATGTGTCCACAGTGGCAAAAGCTATTTTAGTGATATGGGAGCCAATGGCTAAATATTTGTTGAATGAATGAATGAGTGCTTTTCTGGGTAGAAACTGTGCAATGGACATATAATACTTTTATTTATTATTGAAGAGTGGGGGAGCAATCAATGATAATGTACAAAATTAAGAAAATTCATATTCTTAACTGTCTTCATTAAAAAACAAACAATAGCTTCAATAAACCACAATGGAAAAATGTATATATATTTATATGTATAACTGAATCACTTTGCTCTGTAGCAGAAATTAATACAACATTGTAAATCAACTACACTTCAATTAAAAAAGAAACAAATTTTAAAAAGTAAAAAAATAAATCAACAACACACAGAAGTTTTAATATCGGGCAAGTACACAGCCTTGTTAGACAGGGCTTCTGCTGTTGTTTCAACTTTGGGAGGAGATATTGTCCAGTCCAAGGAACTCCACCCCCGCCCTGGAAAGCCCCTAAACAGCACACAGAGTCTCCGCCATAATGTCAGCACGAACCCCGAGACCCCCAAGCCACCTCTGGGCTAAGGGAAGGGGAGAGAGCAAAACTGGGTGAGAGTTTGGGGCTTTGATATTCAAGTGAACTGGCTTTTTACAATAGAAGACGGGGCTTTTTTTTTTTTTTTTTAATACATAAGAGTAAGTGGAAAGCTAGGGAACCTCCCTGCGGAGAACCACAAGTTGTTAGAGAATCTTCTGAACCTCCGCTTGCGCCCCCTGCGGTAGCGCATCAAATGGACGGATTCCAGCTGTTGGGGATAAGAATCCCTATGTCCTTGAAGTAGCCCTCCATGTCCCTGTTTCCACCAGGCCACTGCCTCTGGTAGTCCTGGTGCTCAGTAGGAGCCCGAGGCAGTCAGCAAACGTTTGTAAGTGGAGTGAAAGGGGATCCTCAGGCAGCTGGGTGTGGGGCATTCAGGACACCTGGTGAAGGTCAGGGGAGCAAGACAGCAGAGATGAAGGGGTGAACGCCCATGGGAATGACAGCTTTGGGAGGGGAGCAGTGGCTGTGTGCATTGGTGGGAGCTCCCAAACAGATCAGATCATCTTCTGGGCTCACCTCAAGCTTGGGCTTGCTTCTCCCCAAGGGACCACATCCTGCACCCAGGCCTCCTCACAGGGTCCTTGTTGCCCATGAGATATGGGGAGTCAGAAATAGGGCTCCATGTAAAGAAACTGTGTTTTATTCCTGGTCCCCCCGCCCCCGCCCCCAGCACCAGCCCGCACTTGCTAATAACTTTCTGTTCAATTCATCACTTGGCAGGGTGGAGTAAGGTCTATTTAGCTCTCCATTTGGCTGTACTTCAGAATTACCTGAGCCACTATTAAAGCTCCCAGTACCCAGGCTCCACGCTGGACCCATTACATCAGAATTTCTGGGGGTGGGAGTGTCAAGAAAGCCTTTTAAAGATCCTCTCCTTTGCCCACCCGCTACAACTGATACCCGTAAGCAGAGCCAGGATGAGAGCCGGGAATATTCCTACATTCTGGCTGCCTCTCCTGGCCTAACCCCGGCCCCCGCTCTGACCCCTCAGGGCTCTCTCAAACCACTAATCTGGGGCTTAATAAGCAGGGGTGAGGCTGGGGTGATCCCTGCCATCTGTGAGGCTGCCTCTGGCTGTGAAGGATGTAACAGGGTCACCAGCAGCGCGGGCTGACCCCTCACACGTGCAATTTACGAGGCAAAAATTTCTCTCTTCATAAAAAAGTCCCATGTTCCTGTCACGAAGGGTAATTGAGGCTTTTAGCTTCTGTGTCACAGTCATCACGCATTTCTTTATGTGCCTGGTGGGATCGCCCATGGGGAATTAAGTCATGTTCTCGGTTAGTGAGTAACAGAGAGGCCATATGAAACGGACGTCCAGGCAGGTGACTCAGCCGGGACCTGAGCCCCTGGAGAGCCCCTGGAGAGCTTCTTTTCCGGTGTCCAGTCCCTCAGTTCACTCAGACTGTCCTGCGGAGGGGGCGTGCGGGGTGGGGGTCGAGGCGGGGAAATCTGCAACGGCTCCTGCTTCCTCCTCTGTAAGAAGGAGGTGAGCGTGTTTATTTCTCGGGGGTGACTGTGAGGGTTAAAGGAGGCAGTGAACACGAAACCCTGGTGCCTAGCGGGCGATGGTTCATTTAAGCCACCTGAATGCTGCTTCCATTTGCCTCTTCCCTCCCTCTCCCCACAGGGCCCCAAACACACCAACACCGGTTTACTTGCAGCGGGAGCTGAGAAATACCTGTGAACTGAATTCCAAACAGCTGGAGTCCAGGCCAGCGATCAGCCTGTTGGGGGGACTTTAGGCCCGTTCCCTTTCCCTGACAAGAAGCCCTGTCCTCTTCTCTGCCTAGGGCCCAGATGCAGGGCTCCTCCCTGAGACGGGAGCCGCCTAGCTGCAGGCTGAAAAGAGAAAGAAAGTCAAAGTCGCTCGGTCCCTTGCGACTCTTTGCCACCCCATGGACTATACAGTCCATGGATTCCCCAGGCCAGAATACTGACTGGGCAGCTGTTCCCTTCTCCAGAGGATCTTCCCAACCCAGGGATCGAACCCAGGTCTCTCTCATTGCAGGCGGGTTCTTTACCAGCTGAGCCACAAGGGAAAACCCAGTGGCAGGCACAAGGGCCTCCATTACTCCGCCCCTGCAACCCGATGTGGTAAGTAGACCCGGGAACAAAATAGCTATCATTCTTCCTCCTGACACATGAGTAGACAGGCTAGGAGCAGCCAAGCTATTTCTCTAGGTTACAGAGCTAGTTCCTGTGTTCCAACCATCACCCCAGGCTTGGTGCCCAGCGCTGACTCTGCACCCTAGGCCCTCTGGACTTGGGGGATGAGGGCGCCCCCTGGAGGCTTCTCCTGGGAGTGCAGTCTCAGTTCAGCCGCTCAGTTGTGTCAGACTCTTCGCGACCCCGTGAACTGAAGCATGCCAGGCCTCCCTGTCCTTCACCAACTCCCGGAGCTTGCTCTAACTCATGTCCATCCCGTCGGTAGGAGGGAGAAAACCTGGCATCGGGAGCTCCCTCCCCAGGGTCAGGGTACTGCACTGAGAAATCCAAGGACTGGTGGTGGAGACACAGGGTACCTGGGAAGAGGACGGACGGGGTGTGACGATCTGGGCTTCCTCCAGGCTCGGTCCTCTGCTCCAGTGCACCAAAGGTACCTACTCTCCGCGAAAAATGGCCAACTGCTGACTGACCAGCTGGTTTGTCCTCCGGCCAGAGTGGTGCAGTGGAGCCAGAGTTGCCTGCCTTATGGCTTCAGCTGTTAGGCTGGTGATCTCAGGAGATTGAAGTAGGCCTGTTGGGGAGAGTATGTGAGAGGTGGCGAGGGTTCCTAATCCTGGTTTTCCTGGTCACCAGTGGGTGGTCTTGGGCCCAGCTAAACTCCCCCAAAATGTGGATAATAGTACCTGTTTCAATAGGCTGTTGTTATTTAGTCTCTAAGCGGTATCCAACTCTTTGTGACCCTATGGACTATAGCCTGCTGGGCTCCTCTGTCCATGGGATTTTCCAGGCAAGGATACTGGAGTGGGTTGCCATTTCCTCCTCCAGGATCTTTCCAACCCAGGGATCAAACCTGCATCTCCTGCGCTCTCAGGTGAATTCTTTACCACTGAGCCACCACGAAAGCCCCCAGTGGACTGTTACAAAGATTAATTAACACATAAGAAAGCACTTGTAAAGTTACTGGGCCAGTGCAAGCACTATGTACGTATTTGCTATCACTCTAAATCCATGAAGGCAGCGAGACCCTGCAGGTATGCCGAGCTCAGTGAATCTGAACTGACTGGTTTTTTTTTTCCAGGGAGCGAGCCCTCTGTCTTTGGTTGCCCCTCCATGGTTCCACTTTGTACTTCTATGACCCAGCACTGCCTGGTCAAGGTGGGTAGCCCAAGCTGGGGTTCAGGTTCAATTTACTTGAGACTTGAGGACATTCTGTGTGTGCTTTTTGTTTCTTTGTTTGGCTAATCTGATGTAGGTGAAATATTGTATTTTTGTTTTAATTTGCATGTCTCTGAATACCAGTTCTAACCCCATCACTGTATTTGTTTCTCTTCCTTCTAATTTCAATCCAGAAAGTGACTAGTGTGTCACTTGTACTGTAGAGCTTACAAAGCACCCTCATGTAATCGCTAATGCAGGCCTCCCAACAAGGAAATGATGTGTGCATCATCGCCACTTCAGGGTTGTGGGAAGTGAGGCTAAAGGTATGAAGCACCATGTCTGAGATGCAAGTGGGCCTTAACATGGATCTTCCAATGTTGGAGCCTATAATGTTCTTTCCATTAAATACCTTTCCACCAATTTGTAACAGAGTTCTACAGACTTACACATTTTAAATTCCTTTTATTACCTAATATTATTTCAGAAATAAGGTTTCCTTATTTAACACTGTCATTCTGGTTATCATTTGAATGACTGCACAATACAACATTCTACTGTAATTTACTCATTAGCCCCAGATCGTCTCTCATTTAGGCCATTCTGGTGTTGCTGTGTTAGAAGCAATGCTACTACAGCCTTTTGGGGCCAGAGAAATTTTCTGCTCTGAATTATTTCCTTAGTGAATTCACGAGAATTGGGATTAGGGACTCAATGAGAGCATTTTTACAACTCTTGATTCATCTTGGTATTATTGACCTCCAAAGGAACCAAGCCTATTTATTAGTTATCCATCAATGTATGCATTCTTTGTTTTGTTTAGCCAGTTCTCCATCCATCCACCCAATCATTGACCCTTCCATCCATCCAAAGTATACTATATGTCCTCTAAACTTTAAATATATTGCAGAAATCCCAAACCAGCATGCATTCTGATAGATGCATATGGATGTGGATATAGTGGGGGAAGTCCCTGCCCCAACCCTCCACCCTGTCTCCCAGTTTCCACCGTTTTCTTAGACCAACCCCTGTTGCCCCCTGGGTCCCCTGAGCGATATGTTCCCAGGCTCTGCCTCCACCCCCACCCTACCCCACCCTTCTGCTGCCCTCAGCTGACTCCTTCATTGATGCTGGCAGTCCTGACTCCCTCAGCTTTCCTTTGCTTATTTTGGAAGGTCTGATCATTTAACTGCAGCCGCTAGAGTCGTTTGGTTCCAGCAGTTTCCCTAGAGGCTGGCTGGTTGGGGGTCTATGCCAGAGACAGCTGGCCGGAGTCAAGGGAAGTCAGGACCCTGGGGGAGAAAGAGGCCAGCAGTAGCTCTGGGACATCCTCAAGGGCCAGTGGCCTGTTGTAGGAGAATTGACTGTGTGTGAGCTTGGCCCCAGTCTTCCTTCATGGCCTTGGAAGGTAATGGATGTTTTTGAGATGCTCTGCTCCTTCCTACCTACAGACAGGTTATCATAGCGTGTATGTGTGTGTGGTGTGTTTCGAGGAACATTGGGAAACACTGCTGGATGGGACTCTCTTTTCTCCAGTGATTTTTTAAAAAAATTAAACCTTCCTTCTGTTTCTTTAGTAAATAAGTAAAACATTGCTGTGATAGAAAGTACAGATAAGCAATTAAAAAAAAATCACTTCTGATTCCACCATCTAGCAGTGGCCATGCTAACACAGGGGGGACACCCTTTGAAGCAGACTGATGTGGCTACAGTGTGGCTGGAAGGTGTGGATTAAGGCCAAATTATTTTGTGTCACCAGGAGCCATCCAGAGAGAGGTCATGGGCCTTGTTCTCAGACCTGAGGTCAAAGCCTAATTCTGTCCATTTCCCAGTTGTGTGACCTTGGATAAGTCACTCAACTTCTCTGAACCCTTACTTGCTCATCTGTAAGATGGGAACAATAGTATCTACCTCATGGGATTAAATGACAGCAAATGTGTCTCATGGTTGGCACGGGGTTTAGTCATGTCAGTCCCTCCCCAGGGAGTTTGGATCATCGCCTGTGAAGCGTATTCCAAGCACAGGAGGCAAACATTTACTTATGATTGATTGATTCTTTGAAAATCATTTGCAGGCTCATAGGACCCAATGTCAGTGAGGCCTGAGGGAATGTACACTCTCATGGCTGCTGGAGAGAGGGTTTGATTGGTACAGTTTTTCCTTGGGGAGAAGTAGGTGACATGCCTAAAGACACTTGAAAACCCCAATGCCTACCCCGTAGTCTAGCAACGCTACTGTCAATAACCATCTGATGGAGATGATCACTCAAGACGTGTGTATAACAGTGTTCTTTCTTAGTTTCTTTTCCGTGTTAAAGTGACAAATAAGCTAACTGTCAAACAACAAAGCACATGCATCTAACCCTGACATGTCCTTACAATGGAAGCACTATCAGTAATGAATGAAGTTTTAAGTCTAAGTTTACTAACACAAAAGAATGCAATATATTGTTGAATGAAAAAAAAAAGAGTGAATGTACAGTTTGATTTCTTATTTGTAAAAAACTTGTACCGACATTTGTATAGAAAATGTTTTGGGTGATTTCTAAGGCTCTTATCCTTGGTTTGGGGCTTCCTTGGTGGCTCAGATGGTAAAGTATCTGCCTGTTATCCAAGAGACCCATGTCATCGTTGGTTTAAGATGCCCTACTTAGCAGCAGCAGCAGCAGCAGCTATTCCTTAAACTGAATTCTCCAAGGCCAACTCTAGGGGGCGGTGTTAGTAGCCAAACACACCCCAATCAATTCAGAAACAAATTCTGCTTGCAGGATTTGTCTTATTTAGAATGCTTCCCGGATCATAAAACACACACCTCTTGTCTTGGTTTTCCCAACTGGGACGGGGAGGCATGTGGAAACCCACTGCTCTCAGCCCTGTCCGCTAAGGGGAACTCAGGCTTCCACAGAGGCAGGAGAGGCTCTGCTCATTAACTGTGTAGGGAACAGCCGGGAACAAGGTCAGCACTGGCCTTGGGACATTGGCCTAAAAGTACTCAGGGAGCATCCATTGTGTGCAACTGATGCTGAAGCTGAAACTTCAATACTTTGGCCACCTGATGTGAAGAACTGATTCATTTGAAAAGACCCTGATGCTGGTAAAGATAGAAGGTGGAGGAGAAGGGGATGACAGAGGATGAGATGGTTGGATGGCATCAGCGACTCAATGGACATGAGTTTGAGTAGGCTCTAGGAGTTGGTGATGGACAGGGAGGCCTGGTCTACTGCAGTCCATGGGGTCGAAAAGAGTCGGACAATGAGCAACTGAACTGAATTGATTGTATGCAATGCACTCCGCCAGGTGAACAAAGATGAATGAGCCACAGCTGTTGCCCTTAAGGAGCTCAGTGACTGGTAAGAGGGGAGGGGGTGACCCAGAGGAGAAAGGGGAGCCCTGCTTGGGGGAGCTGGGAGAGTAGTTCCGTACAGCACCCCTAAGGGATGGTTCCAGAAGCTAATGTTGTAAAGCCTTGACCCTGTTATCTTAAGACACAGGCTTGTGACTGAAGGATAGTCATTTTTACCCCAGATGTGTTAGGAAATAGTGATTTTCTGTGTACGTGCTGCCCCATGTGCACACACACAGATGCACACACAGGCACACACACACAAACCCATGAGCCCAAAGGGAGACGAGAAAAGTCCACTTCCCCGCAGTCTGACTGATCCCTTCAAGGCTCATCCGTACAAACAATGCCGGGTGACTCATCGCTTGTGACTCACAGCACTGCAGGGCTAAGGTCCTGCCGGCACGGGGCGGACATCTCATTAGCTGTCCTTTCTGTCCTCTGAGATGGACAGTCCCCCTAGCCTGGCCTCTACCTCCAAACCAGGTGATCCTGGAGGCGGGGGGGCTCGTTAGTGTAGGAAGTGGGGGAGCATCCAAGAGAAACTCTGGGCAATAGGGGTGACGGGAGAGGGTGTTACATTACAAAAGGATTTACGGAAGATGTATTTCAACACTGCATTCCCCACTGGGCATTCAGAATAGGGTATGATTTCCCCAAAAAATCATTTCCTGGCATCTTCTCAGGAATCCATCGATTGTGCAAAGTGAGGTTGGAGTGAGGAATGGTGGGGGGAGCAGAAGAAATTCCCCGCTGAAAAGTCAGAGTGGGCTTTGGACCTTTGGGGTCATTTCCTCCCACCACCTTGATCCCCTGTCATCACCTTTAATCCCCTCTGGCTCCCCCCTCCTTCCTCCTCATCTGGCCCTGCGCTCAGGGCTGGAGACTGAGGGGAGAGGCTGCTCTGATCCCTGCTGGCAGCTTGATTCCCTTCAGCTACTCCTGAGAACACTGTGCCAGAGAAGCCGATTCCTTCCTCTGCTGCCAGTATTTTTATCAGGCATTCACTGTGGCTCTGCCATGTTCTAGGGTAATGAAGTGAGGGTGGGGGAATGCAAGAGGCCAGACATTCAGCCAGGAGCCAAAGGTCCCATGCAGTGTGCCTAGGGAAGGGCGGTTTTAAATTCTCATCATAGGGTGGAGGTATACAGAAAGGCTGCCATGTGGGGGCCAGGCTTCAGTTAAGAGAAGATGTCACTGCATTCTAGAGCAGGCTTCCACAGTTCTGGGCAACCAGATATTCAGATCCGTTGGTCAGTAGCTTGGGAATGTCCCAGATTGGAGGAGAAGGGGGCTTTACCTTTGAGACAGCCATAGGCAATGCTTTCAGGGCATCCCTGGTCTAAGAAAGAAGATGGAATTTCTCCCCTTCCTGTTCCCATCCTTCATAACAAGTAATTAACATTGGCAACGGGAACCTGAATTGGGCAGAGGAATCCAAGGTTTCTGTTAATCCCACTGGGGCCACTCATGAGAGGCCTTAAACGTGGCCTTATTTGTCAGATGATTACAAGGGATAAATGAATCCTTTGATGAGAAAATGCTAAATAACAAAAGCAATATTATTAATTATAGATCATTTAAAAGACCAGGGGGACTTCCCTGGTGGTCCAGTGGCTAAGACTCCAAGCTCCCAGAGCAGGGGACCTGGGTTCGATCCCTGGTCAGGGAACTATATCCCACACGCTGCAGCTAAGAGTTTGCAAGCCTCAACTAAAGGGTCTTGCATGCCGCAATAAAGATCTAATATCCCATGGGCTGCAACCAAGACCCGGAACAGTCAAAGAAATAAATAAAAATAAATTTGTTGCCTATGCTAACGTCTTTGTGCAGATCACAACAAACTGAAAAATTCTTAAAGAGATGGGTTTACTAGACCACCTTACCTGCCTCCTGAGAAACTTGTATGCAGGACAAGAAGCAACAGTTAGAACTGGACATGGAACAACAGACTGGTTCCAAATTGAGAAAGGAGTACGTCAAGGCTATATATTGTCACCCTGCTTATTTAACTTCTATGCAGAGTACATCAAGTGAAATGCTGGGCTGGATGAAGCACAAGTTGGAATCAAGATTGCCAGGAGAAATATCAACAACCTCAGATATGCAGATGACACTACTCTAGTGGCAGAAAGTGAAGAGGAACTAAAAAGCCTCTTGATGAGGGTGATTGGTCACAGATTGGTTGGCCAGATGTCAAGGCTGTGCTATCACTGTTCAGTCACTCAGTCGTGTACGACTCTGCCACCCCATGGACTGTATAGCACACTAGGCTCCTTTGTCCTCTGCTATCTCTTGAAGTTTGCTCAAACTCATGTCTATTGAGTCAGTGATGCTATCTAACCATCTCATCCTCTGCCATCCCCTTCTCCTTTTGCTCTCAACCTTTCTCAGCATCAGGTCTTTTCCAGTGAGTCAGTTCTTCATATCAGGTGGCCAAAATACTGGAGCTTCAGCTTCAGCATCGGTCCTTCCAGTGAATATGCAGGGTTGATTTCTTTAGGATTGACTGGTTTGATCTCCTTGTAGTCCAAGGGACTCTCAAGAGTCTTCTCCAGCACCACAGTTCGAAAGCATCAATTCTTCAGCACTCAGCCTTCTTTATGGACCAACTCTCCCATCTGTACGTGACTACTGGAAAAATCAGAGCTACAAACCTTTGTCAACAAAGTGATGTCTCTGCTTTTTAATATGCTGTCTAGGTTTATCAAAGCTATAAGGGTGTTCTAAAGACTGGACCATTCCTTCACCCCGGAAACAGGCAGTCTCCTGTAGGGCCAGCTTGGGAGAGGAAACAGAACCACAGGGCAGAAGTGAGGAATGATAAAAAAAGGCAGTGGGACTGTTGTGCTGGGGTTGGGGAGGGGAGGGAGAGGATGGAGAGGAAGCTTGGGAATTGGGAAGAAGAAAATGTACCTTGTCTTCTGGGGTGAAGTTGATGGAAGGGGTCCCAGTATTGTGTCCTAGGGTAGGAAGCAATAGAACAAAGTTACGGTATGGAGGGTAGAAATCTTGTGTATTGACTCATGAGGACTGTGGCAGAAGACTGAACTTGTGTAGAAACATGTACATTTCAATAGACAAGGACAGACAGAAAAGAAACAGAGATCATGAAAACCTGGAGCAGGATGAAGTCTGACCTCCTCAACCTCAGAGGGGGCGGTGGGGGGTGTCCCTCCCCCTCTGCCCAGAGAGAGGCTCACAAATGTCTTGGGGGCTGTGGATGTGGTGAGTGGGGAGGTGGGGCTGGCATGCGGAGAGGGGTTGGCCTGAAGAACAGGGAGGGGGATCCAGGCTCCGGAAATGAGGCCCACAGTCTCTCTGTGGACCAGACATAAGAGCCAGGCTTTACTGTCCCAGCCCCACCTCCTACCCCCACCAATGAACAGTGCATTTACAGCAAAGAGCTGTTTGACTCTTCCTCAGGGTAGTACCCATCAAAGAAGAAGGAATACAACAGCCTCTGCTGGAAAAACTGCCCCCTCCCTTTTCTTACCTGGTCAGTGCCCTGGGAGGTGAGCGGGGGAGGCTGATCTTGGATCTGGTCAGAAAGGGGGCTGGGCTTCACCCCCATGTTGACCCCCGTCCACCGGTGGACCAAAGGCCAGGACTCTAGTGTTCATGCTTCATAGAGGAGCATCAAGGCACGTGTTAATCATAAGAGCTCTTCCTGTTATCTAGCGCTTGGCCCCACTCTAAGTACTTTGCAGCTGGGCGTTCTCATCACAGCCCTGCTATCCGATCCCCTTTTACAGACTTGAAGGCAGGCACAGAGAGGTGAAGGAACTTGCCTGAGGTCCCAGGGCAGAAGGGGCACCGCTGGACTCCAAGCCTGACGGTCCTGCTGCTTGCTCTCTGGGGCCTGTTCTCCAACCCCAGCTGGTCTGATGGCATCCTCTTCAAGTGGCCTAATGTGTAGCAGATTCTGCCAGACTCAGGACGGGCACCCTGGGGGCTCTAGGATCTGCATCCCGGGCTCAGGACCGGAGAAGCCAGCCGGGCAGAGGGGCCTCAGGGTCCCCAGGGTCGGGGTCGGGGGTCAAAGTTAGGATGGGGTTAGACTAAACCAACAGCAAAGGCAGGCCAGTTTGGGCTATAAACAAATAAAAGTGAGCCACAGTGGGGCAGACACGTGTCCTGGAGACAGCCCTGCTTTCCTTGTGTGTGTGTGTGTGTGTGTTTTGAGCGAGTTGCCAAAACACTCTGAACCTGGCCAGTGGAGATGGACTCTGGGCTGCACCTGACCCGTGCTCACTCAGGTCCCTGTGGCCCACAGTATCAGAGACAGCTGAACATGCTGTAAGCTCCAAAGAAGAAAACAAATTCCCCTAGCCCACTGGAGTGGGGGTGCTGGTGGTGGGGAGGAGCCCCTCAAACTCAGGCAGGTACTGAACATCAGAGAGGACTCAGGGGGTCTTCTGGGACTTGGCCGAGGAGGCCCAAGAGGTGGGTTCCAGGCCTGGCCGTGCCTCTACCCCTGGGGGACCTGGGGCCGGTTGCCCCTTGAGCCGCATCAGGGCCCTGGGAACACAGATGCCAGCTTTTGCTCTTGGCGGGATTGTCCTTATCACTGGGACACCTTCCTGGGAGCCCTGCTCAAGCATCTGGGCTCCTGCTGGCTTCTGTGGGCTGGGGCACCCTGGCACCCCATCTGAAGCAGGGTTTCTCAGCCTTAGCACTGTTGACTTTGGAGGCTGGATAATTCTTTGTGGTAAAGCTCACCCTGTGCATTTCAGGAGGTACAGCAGCATACCCGCCTTCTACCCATTAGATGCCAGTTGCATCTCCTGTCCCTACAGCCCTAAATGTCTCAGGACTTGACAAATTGTCCCCATTGAGAAGCACAGGTCTAAGGGGAGGGCTCGGGTGTGGAGGAGCCCTGGGACTGGCAGTTGCTGGACTGGTGGGACTGTGAGTGGATCCCTTGATCTCTCCCCAGCTCCTCGAATTTCTGCCCCTTGTCAGGGGAACCAGAACTCCTGGCCACGAGACAGAAGAAGGCAGGAAGCTGTTTGAGACCCAGAAAGCTGTTTTAAGTTGGGTTGGGTAGGCTGGGGTCACAGGCTCTCCCCCTAGGAGAGCACAAGGTGTGAACTGTGTGGTCAGAGAAGGTGGCGGGGAACCCAGGTGTGTTTCCTTTGAGAACAGCTTCTCTGGGTATGCAGAAATCATGCCTGCCCATAACACGAAGCACATCTGACTGGTTGCTGGTACCTTGGGGACCTTCTTTCTCCCAACCGGTTGTGCAGGCGTCCGCTCCTGCTGCCTCTGTCTCCTGGCTGACTGCTGGTTCCACACCTACCAGGCTGTGTCCAGTCCTCCTTGCTTCTTCCTGGGCTCCTGCAATAGCTCCCAGTAGCCTTCCCACCTCCACTTGCTCTCATATCCACGGTCTCCCCTGATCTGCTCTCCATGAAGAAAAGTGAAAGTTGCTCAGTCGTGTCCGACTCTTTGCGACCCCATGGGCTATACAGTCCATGGAATTCTCTAGGCCAGAATACCGGAGTGGGTAACCTTTACCTTCTCCAGGGGATCTTCCCAACCCAGGGATCGATCGAACCCAGGTCTCCTGCATTGCAGGTGGATTCTTCACCAGCTGAGCTATCAGGAAAGCCCTGCTCTCCACATTATAGAGGTTTTGTCTGAGAAACAGATCTTCACGTCACCTGCCTAAACCCTTCTATGGCTTCCGATGGCCCTCAGGATGAAGCTCTGTTCCCTTAGGCTGCCCGCTCACTAGGCCTTCTTGTTTTGCCCTCCTACGGCCTCAGCCTCGTCCCTGGTGTTTCTCTCCCCTTTACTGTCAGCCCTTTCATCTCTCGCACTTCTCGCCTGTGGCTCTCCTTCACACCCCCGTGCCTCTGCACATTCTATTCCCTCTGCCTGTGCTTCAGTTTACTGGACTCCTGTTCACCCTTCAAGACCCAGTTTAGGAAGCTTCTCCACTGTGAAACTCTCCCTGACTTCCCTGACCGAGCCATTTTTTTCCTTCCCTGAGCCACTCTCTTACCCTTATCTCAGGGAGGTTTTATTGCCTGTCTCCCCTCCTTGACTAAGAACTCCTGGAGAGAAGGTCCTTGAGCTCAATGATGCCCAGCCCAGAGTCAGGCACATGGCATGGCCCAGCCAGCGTTTGTTGAGTTGAATTAGAATTCAGAGGCAGAAAGAGTTTCGGCCCCTGTTATCAAGGCAGAGAGGCCTCTCCCCCAAGAAGATGTGACATGCTGAGACAGAAAGGCTGCCTTTCTTACCATGGGAGCTTTGAGGACACCCAAACATAAACCAACATAGGAATACATGGCAAGTTATTCATGCGGCACCACCGG
The DNA here is from genome assembly GCF_032452875.1 of Bos javanicus. Taxonomy (NCBI): domain Eukaryota; kingdom Metazoa; phylum Chordata; class Mammalia; order Artiodactyla; family Bovidae; genus Bos; species Bos javanicus. Next base: position 29,213,844 of record NC_083878.1, on the reverse strand, counting down.
TTCCAAAAGAGGAATCTAGAACAGAAGGAGAAAGGGGTGACGGGGGACAAGATGGTTGGATGGCATCATTGACTCAGTGGACATGAATGTGAGCAAACTCCAGGAGATGGTGAGGGACAGGGAAGCGTGGTGTGCTGCAGTCCATGGGGTCACAAAGAGTCGGACATGACTGAGCAACTGAATAAAAACAACAGAACCGTGAAGTTGAAAGGGGCTCTGAGATCCAGCGTTCTTGTTTATCAACAAGGAAACCGAAGCTCAGAGAAGTGGTGTGCCCTCCCCAGCACATCAACTGGGATGAGAATGCAGCCCCTGAAGTTCCAGTTTGGGGGCTGTGACCCTGCCTCCCCAGGAGTAGCCCTGAGTACCCCGGCACAGCAGGAACAGATTCCCAAGGGAGTCAGGATGGGGGTCCTGTGGCAAGTGCCCACTCAGAAGGTCTTCACGGGGGCCAGTCCTCGCTCCTGCTCTATGCTGGGAAGGTGCCAGCACCAGGGCCAGGCAGCTCAGAGGCAGGAAGTCTGTTGGAGGCGACGAGCCAGGATTTACAACAGGAACTGCTGTTTCCTGAGAATGCTGTGTTCCCAGAGGCCTTCCCTCCAGAGCCGCGACCGCCCCACCCACCCTGCACAGTCACCCATTACTGCAGGTTCAGCCTTTGCCTCCAAACCTGCAACCTTGCTCCTGAGGATCCGCAGACCCCCACCAAGGTTGGACCTTGGCCTTGGCTGTCACATCCTCACCCTAAAGTCCTGAAACCTGCTCTGACTCCTGAGTGACACAGGGCGGTTTGTCAGAGCTGCCTTGGTGTCATAGGAGCTTGTGTCACAGGACAGGAAAGGCCTGATCCAAGGCCAGGTGCTTTGTTAGTGCCACAGGGCTAGGGACGCATGTGCCCGCGCCAACTCTCTGTCACCGCTGCTCTCCATGTCCCCATAGCCTAGCCTCTCACCCCAGTGTCTCCATTTTTCTTGCACTTGTCTCCCTTGCTAAATTAAAATGCCATTGGGTTTGCGGCTGGGGCCAGGGGTTGGGAAGTCACGTGTCAAGGAATTGTATGGGCTTTTTGTGTGTAAACTCCCAGGGGCCAAAGACACGATCTGCTATCTCCACAGGCTCAAGGACATAAACCTTCTTCCTTTTTCTTTCTTCTTTCCTTTTTCTAGTATAGCTGCCACCACCCACTCTCAATGTCACAGTGAGACTGAGGTGGCCATAGGATGGATATCAGGTCAGAGGACCCAGAAGGATTCAAATCTCTCCCACCCCTCCCAGCCCTCAGAGGAAAAGGTCAAGCAAATTTTTTCAGTCACTAAGTAGTGTTTGACGCTTTGCAACCCAAGGACCGCAGCGCTCCAGGCTTCCCTGCCCTTCACCATTTCTAGGGCACTTTGTTGCTGGCTGGAGCCTTGACCCTAAACCTAGGAACCAGTGCAGAACCACCTCTTCTCTCAGAATCAGGGCCCAGAACCTGGACCAAAGGGCCTCCCTACCCCGGCAAGGCCACAGCTAGCTGTCAGGGAAGCAGAGGCCAGCCCAGAAGCAGCAATTGTAACATGTAGGCTGCATGGCCCAGGTGGCCTTCCTGGCATCAGACTCAGGCTCACCTTGTCTGGATGAAGCAGACTTGGGATGGGGGAGAATTGCTGCCTGCGGCTACTTGTAACAAGTGGGGAGACTCTGGACTCAGCCCCCACCTGCTGGGTGCTGCGCTGGCTTGGCCTGCAAGGGGCCACACCCTACTGCTCAGTGACCCCGCCTGCTAGCCTACAGACCCCATCTATATCCCCCAGTTGGCCCAAAAGTGTGGTGGGAAGGGACACAGAGAACTTTTTTCCTCTCCAGGCTGAGGGCCACACCCGCACCTCCCTGCCCTGACATGCTTGGAGTTTTACTCCACAGCCTGCTTCCCTGCAGTGACCCAGAGGTTGTTCTCCTTCTACCAAGTTCCCCAGAATCCCTGTGGAGCATCAGGTGCCAGACAACAAAAGCCACAGACATGGGAGGTGGTGAGGGTTCTATAGACCCCACCTTCTTTTCTCAGGAGTCCCAGGATGCCTGGTGAGCCCTGGGATTGTTGGCATTGTGTCCTCACTGTGCAGCGTCCCTCTCAGGTTTCTCCAGTTGCCCCAAAGTCCTCCAAAACCATTGCTCAGATAAAATAGGGTGGCAAGACAGTTGGTGGAGTGAAAAAGTGGACCCAGCCAGATCTGGGATGCAATCTCCCCTTTCCCACTTCTGACTGTGAGAACTTGGACAAGTTCCTAGCTCCTCGGGCCTGGGTTTGGGCATCTGCAGGACGGGGATGCTGTCTTCCAAGGTGACTGGGATCCCACACAACTGCAGGGTGCCTGGCAGCATATGCTCAGTGAGTGGTACCCAAGAGTCACTCTGGATTAGAAACTAGACATGCATAATGATGATGATAAAAATGAACATTGAGAGAACACTTACTACATGCAAAACCTAATTCTATTTAATCCAAGAATAGCTCTATGGGGTAGGTACTATCCTTATTCCCATTTTACAGAAGGAACTTGGGGTACAGAGAGGTAAGTAATTTGTTGACGAAGCAGAGCCAGGATTCGAACCAGAGACCTGGACTCCAGAGTGGTTACTTTAGGAAGAGGCATCAAAAAGGGCCAGAAGTGAAGCTGGGGTACTAACCAAACATGGCCTGGAGGCTTTTTTGTTCTTCAGGATGGGAACCCCCTGCAACATATGGTACAGATCTCATTAGGGAGGTAGTCCACCCCCTTGACTGCAGACAATGCTCTCTGAGCCCTGCCAGGTGGGTGCTGAGTGGGGAGAGCAGCCTTTCTTGTCTTTCAGGGTCTCTGTTAAAAAAGATCACCTAACTTGTTGCCCAACTCTGATGCAGCCCAAACCCATGCATCTGGGGGTGGGGTGTGGGGTGGGGAGTAGGGTCTGGGACTCAGGATATGGAGGGAAGGGTCATCTGCAGCACTTATGCTGGGGATGAGAGCCAGGAGCTGGGATGGCAGCGCTGCTGACTTGCAGAAGATCTCTGCTGGCATGCGGGCCGTGTGAAGGAAAGCTTGTAATTGTAGCCATAAATCAAACACAGACAGAGGAAAAACTGTCAGACTTTGGGGAGTTATTTTGTACAGAAGAGGTGGAAAAATGCAGCTGTGGTGTGAGAGCTAGGCTGGCTGGATGTTGGCAGAGGTGGGATGCATGGGGTCATCATGGAATGGAGGGGGACCCCTGCTCCACAAAGCCATTACTGTTGCCCTCACTTGCAGGATGACGAAATAGCCAGTTCTCCAGAGAAGGAGGCTTTTCCTCATAGGGGCTGTCCTGGGGGACAACTGTGAATCAGTTCGGCTTATCTTTAGCCCTTTTGTTCTACTCTCTGCGGATTTGAGTTCCGGCCAGGCTACTTATAGCTCTGTGCCCTTCGGCAAGATGCTTAAAGGGAAATGACTCTAAGTATTTGGCGCCTGCTAGGTGCCAACTCCTGGAATTGGCCTCAGCTGGAGTGTAGCATCTTCCTCAGTAATAGAACCTGACTTAATTCAAGCATCCACTTTCCCCCAGCCGGCCATATGCCTCAGCCCAGCTGGGCCTATCTTTAGTTTTATGTGTTGGGTCCTGATTGGTTCAAGCCAATCGCGATGGTTCCATTCCTCTTGCCTGTGAGGGCTGGACATGTGACCCAATTCTGGCCAATGAGATACAAGGAGAAAGTCTATTTGGAATGCTTCAGAAGAAGATTTCTCATTCTCCAAAGACATCTCTCTTACACTTCTGGATATTGTGCCTGGAACCACTCTAACCATCTACTTTCCAGCCCAAGGCTGACAACAGCACCAAGAATAGCCAGGCAGAAAGCTGGAAAGAACCTGGGTCCTTGGTGATGTCACTGAACTGCTAATTGACTCTTGCTGGAGCCAGCCTACCTTGTGATTTCTTGTTATGTAAGGTTGCTTAAGCCGCTTTGAGTTAGGTTTTCTGCTAACGGGTTTTTACCACTTCTTGTTTCACCAAAAAAGCCAAGTGTGTTCTCTTCCCCAGGTTGGAGGGTCCCGTAGCTGGGTTGCTTGGTCCCTGTGGTGTCATTCTCTTTTAGATTTTGCATCTGGCTGTAATCTCCCCATTGTTGGACACGTCTATATGCCATGTATTCTGAACCCCGGTCTTGATTGTCATGCAGCCCTCACATTGACTTGGTGAGGTAGGTGGTCCTGTGGTATTGGTTTCCTCTTATTGATTCCGATAAGTTAAGGAGGCTTGGGGAATAGCTGAACACATGTCAGCTCTGTGTAAGAAAGACACATACATTCTGAGAACCCCTCCACCTGGCCCAGCCCGAGGTCCCTGGAGGAGAACCCATGAGAACAATCTGCACCTCCTAATCTGGAAAACTCAGATTGTGGGGCCAAAGGCTGAGCAGGGGAAGGGGTGGGCAGGGGCCAGGCTGGTAAGCACTGGCCTGAGGGCATCAGCATGAGAGAGAGAAGGGCTGGGGAGGGCAGCTGGAAGCCAGTAGGGAGGCACGCCTGGTGCTCAGAGACCAAAGGTGGGGGCACCAGGCTGAGTCTAGAATGGCAGCTCCCCAGGAACTCTGGGGGCACAAGTGAGGGGCATTTAGGGCAGCTCCTCTCTGAGTTGTGTCCTGGGTTTGCCCCATGTTGAGATGGAGTCCAGGGTTAGGGAATCACTTGTCATATGCAAGAAGGGTGCTCTCGTGCACAGGACACCTGGACACCTTACTTCCAATGGTGATTGTAATATTTCAAGGGAGTTACCTGCCCTCATCCACTGTATCCCTGCCCACCAACAGCTATCTGCCCAGCCAAATATTTATGAGACTGTTCAGCATTGAAGGACAGTAGAGAGTCTTACAGACAAACAAAAGCTACAAGAGTTTAGCATCATTAAATCAGCCTTATATGAGATATTAAAGGGGTTTTTCTAAGTGGAAAAGAAAAATCCACAACTTTAAATAGGAAAATTATGAAAGGAGAAAACAAATATACAGTAAACACTTCTAAAGCTAGTAGAAAGGTTAAAAGACAAAAGTAGTAAAATCATCTATAATAAGAGGTTAAGGGACACATAAAAGATATAAAATATGATATCAAAAACATTAAAAGTAGGGGTGGGAGAGGAAAAATGTAAGATTTCTAGAATGGGGTGGAACTTAAGAGATCATCAACTTAAAGTAATCACATATATATTGTTTAATATGAACCTCATGGTAACCACAAGACAACCTGTAATAGATACACATACAAAAAGAGGAGGGAATCCCAACAAAATACTGAAAATAGTCATCAGATAACAAGAGAGCAATAAAAGAAGTAACAACAACAACAACAAAACCCTACAAAAACTACCAGAAAACAATCATCAAAATGGCAATAAGTACATGAAAAAAAGTAAAAATGTTAGTCACTCAGTCCTGTTGGTTCTTTGCGACCCCATGGACTGTAACCCACCAGGCTTCTCTTTCCATGAGATTCTCCAGGCAAAAATACTGGAGTGGGTTGCTGTTTCCTTCTCCAGGGGATCCAGAATCTTTACCATTTGAGCTACCAGGGAAGCCCCAATAAGTACAAACCTATCAATAATTTTCTAAAATGTAATTGCACTAAATGTTCCAATCAAAAGACAGACTGGCTGAATGGATTTTTTTTTTTTTTAAAGACTCTTAAGTTCAAGCTGTTTTTTTTCCTGAAAAATCTCCTCTGGATTGTCTGTTTTTATTGGAAAACAACCTAACTATATGAGTAAAGGAAATTTTGAAAAAAAAATTAGCCACCATCTTGCCAAACACCATCATGTTTTTCTATTTTCTTCCAGTCTTGGTCTGAGTGGTGGCTTGCTTTCACCACACCGTCCTGTGTCCTACCACACCAGCCTGGTCCTTTGATACATTAAATTGGATCAGCACCCCTCCCAGATAGACGGACATCCTCTGTCTGCGGCTCCTGGTCCAGGCTCCACCTTCTCCTCCCTGGGGTCTGACCCATGTGGACTGTGCATACTTGCTCTCATGCCCTCTGTCTTTTGGTTGGGTTTGGCCAATGTGTGGGGGGCACCAGCCAGAGCTCCCTAAAGAGGGAGGAGGGTAAAGTTGGGGCATTCATCTATGTTCCTTTGCTAGGACTGCCATAACAGAGTACCATGGGCTGAGTGGCTTAAACAACATAAATATATTTCTGCCAGCTCTGAAGGCTAGAAGTGCAAGATCAAGGTGTCAGGGGTTGGGTTTCTTCTGAGGCCTCTTTCCTTGGCTTGCCTTTCCGCTGTCTTCTCTCTCCGTCTTTCCTCTGTCTTCTCTCTCCGTCTTTCCTCTCTGCACTCCTGTTCCTGGTGTCACATTGTCCAAACTTCCACTTCTCACAAGGTTTCCAGGCAGCTTGGATGAGGGCCCATCCTAATGGCTTCATCTAAACTTAATCAGTGCTGTGAAGGCTCTAGCTCCAAGTACAGTCACATTCTGAGACTCTGCGGGTTAGGGCTTCAACAGGAATTTGGGGTGGGGGACACAATTCAGCCCATAATGTCTTTCCCTTGACTCCCTCCCTGTGGGGTCACTGAGAGCTGTCTGTGCCCCTCAAACAGAAGCCCACAACTCTCGTCAGGCAGCCTGTTCTGTTCCTGTCCCTTCAGGCCTCGTAGAGTTAATGGTGCTGGGCTGGTACCAGCTCCACTGTTTTCACACACACAAGGCTGCCCACACCTCTGTAAATAGTCCCTTCATTCAACTCTCTCACATGATCCGTTTTGGGCACGCCATCTGTTTCCTGCCGGGCCCCTGCCTTATATACCAGGTATGGCGGCAGACCCAACAGTGCTCCCGGCAGCTCTGAGAATGTCTGTGGGGGGGCGGGAGCCAGCCAGGTGCAGCTGTCCTGTTTCCTCAGCATTGGAATACTCTGCCCTGTCACTCACTAAGGGCATGAAGATGGAAAGTGAGGTACTTCATGCCATGACCCACAAATGCCTTAAACAGAATGTCATGTACTTTTTTTCTGGGGCAGGGGCAGCGGTGCTGCACGGCATGTGAGATCTTAGTTCCCTCACCAAGGATGGAACCTGTGCTCCCTGCAGTGCAAGTGTGGAGTCCTAGCCACTAGACTGCCAGGGAAGTCCCTGTCACACTCTTCTAAGACTCCTGGCCATTGCTTCACGCAGATACCTGTTGGATACCTGAACGTTCTCCTTGGCAGTGCCCTTCCCTTCCAGATGCCAGCCCCAACTCTCAGATTCCTGTTATTTCTTTTTCATGATGCAATTCTGTAGTACCCATCCACACTTTCAGCCCAAGCGGGCCATTCCCTGGGGGCTTCACGTTCCACACTCGAGGACATATCCTGGTCCTTGCCAACAGAAGCACTCGTTCTCTGGGGAACTCCGCCACCAACTGTAAACTAACAATTCCCCTTCTGCATTAAGGCTTCGTGGGGCTTCCCTGGTGACTCAGTGGTAAAGAATCCACCTGCCAGCGCAAGAGACTTGGGTTTGATCCCTGGGTCGGGAAGATCCCCTAGAGAAGGAAATGGCAACCCACTCCAGCATTCTTGCCTGGGAAATCCCAGGAAATCCCTCCTCCCATGGAGGAGCCTGGCAGGTTATAGTCCATGGGGTTGCAAGAGTCAGAGATGACTTAGCAACTAAACAACAAGGCATCAAGGACTGGAGTTATCCACCAGGTGTAAAAGGGTCTCAGGCCCGCCCATTGGCAGGGTCTTCTTATTGGCTACATGTTGCAATCATCTGGAAACCTACAGAAAATACAGATGCCTGGGCCCCATCTCCACAGAATGTGACTGAGTTGGTCTGGGGTATGATTGGACATAGGAATTTCATGGCCAGAGCTGGGAATCCGTGACCTGCAGTGCTCTGCAGCTTTTTTTAGCAGTGACACTGAGGTTGGTGAAATCTTTCCAAATCAGTCCTTCCCGGAGACTCCAAGGCCGATTCTTGCTATTTGAGGTGATTGTAACACAAGGTATCTTGAAATGCCCTGTGGTCCTAAGAGGAAGCGACCTCCTTTATCCTCAGAACCTTCTGAGGCCTGACACGGAAAGGGCCTTGTCCTCAGCCCTAGAACCCTCCCATCCATCATAACCAGGCTTTCCTGCCCCCAGGTGGGATTCTCACCCCAATCTGCCTCCCACAACAATTTTTTTCATTTTGACAAGCTCCTCTGTCCATGGGATTTTCCAGACAAGAGTACTGGAGTGGGTTGCCATTGCCTTCTCTGAAAGATACATTAAAAAAAATCATCTAAGAAGACATGTGTAACCCACTGGAAATTTCAAGGCGGTGAGTCACATTCCTGGGCCCCCTCAGATTCTTATGTAAGGTTGAGTCACTTTTTGTGAGGTCCATGCATAGCAAAAGGCAATTGGAAGCCTCCCAAGATATGTGGATGAGTGTGTGTGTGTGTGTGTGTGTGTGGTGAGTGTATGAGAAAGAGAGAGGTTATTTGCAGCTTTAAGAGACTGGCAGTAACTCTGAATTAACTTTAGAGATTCGTCAGGAGACACAGATGAAAGATAATCAGGAGATCCTGGAGGTGGTGAAGCCATCAAGGAAATTCCACTTCTGGAACCCCTAGACCTCCTCAGTGGAGTCCCCTGCATCACCATAGGCCTCACTTTTTTTTTTTTTTTTTTTAATAATTTCTTAAGCCACCCTGTCCACTAGCCCCCTGTGGCTGTGGAGCACTTGACATGAGACTTGTCTAGTTTGAGATGTGCTGTAAGCGTCATACACAGATGGGATTTTGAAGACTTAGTATGAGAAAAAGAATATATCTCTTTGAGCATTTTCTATATTAGATGTTGAAATGACAATATTTTGGATATATTGGATTAAAGTTAATTAAAATTAATCTCTGTATCTTTTTTGCTTTCTTTTTGGTGTGGAACATTTTTAAAGTCTCTATTGAATTTGTTACAGTATTGCTTGTTTTATGCTTTGGTTTTTTGGCCATGAGGCACATGGGATCCCGGGTCCCCGCACCTGGGATTGAGCCTGCACCCCTGCATGGGAAGGTGAAGCCTTAACCACTGGACTGCCATGAAAGTCCCCTTCCTGTTTCTTTTTACCTGGGGTCCTGCCCCAAGCATCACCAAAGTGAAAACAAAGGGACAAAGACAACAGAATAGACAACAGTGACTACTTAGGAGTCAAAAATCAGATGGGGAAGGGGGCATGGACTTCACTGGCCAGATAAAGTTGAATCCAACATTGCACTGGATTGGATGGTGCAACCTAAAGTTCATGCCCACCTGGAACCTCAAAATGTGGCGTTATTGAAATAGAATCTTTGCAGATGTAACTGGTTAATTTAAAATGAGATTTAACTGGATTAAAGTGGACCCAAAGTTGAGTGGCTGGTACCCTTGTAAGACCGCATGAAAATCCAGACACAGAAAGAAAGAAGGCAGTGTGTTGAGGGCAGCAGGCCTGAAGGGAGGCAGCCTCATACCAAGGACTAACCAACAGAAGCCACGGAATAAGGAAGGACTCTTCCTGGAGCCTTCAGAGGGAGCGTGGCCCTGCTGCACCTTTATTTTATTTACTTAATTTTTGTCTCTGCCTCACCGCACGGCATGTAGGATCTTAGTTCCTGTGCCCCTTACAGCGGAAGCATGGAGTCAACCACTGGGCTTCCCACTGACCCCTTGATTTTAAACTTCCAACCTCCAGAATTGTGAGAGAATAAATTTCTATTATGTTAAGCCACCCTGCTTGTGGTAGTTTTTTATAGCTGCCCCAGGAAACGAATATACTTAACATGAGAAAAAGAATGTAAAAGGGCACATCGATAATGTTTTTCTGTTGATTAAAAGTTGAAATGATAATATTCATTTGTGTTGATATAAATATATTGGGTTAAATAAAATGTATCATTAACATGAATGTATTTTTCTTTTTTTAAAAAAAGTGGCTATTCGACAATATTAATACAGATGCAACTCTCATCTGTGGCTTGCATCTTATTTCTATTGAACAGCAGTGTTCCAGAGGGAAGGAAACACCGTGTGAGACCCTGGGGTTCTTTATCCGAAGAACAGAAAGTTGGTGAAACTTTGGAACCAGAAGCCACAAAGGTGGGAAGGTCTTTTTTTCACAGAGCCCAACAGGCGAGTCAGCATTTCAGCATGAGGTGAGGCCTGGTGGAGTGTGGAGGGGCTTGGAGGGGATGACAGGAGAGATCAGAGAGTTTCTTCATTTGTAGAATGGGAACTCTGTGCTGCTCCTGGTCGGGAGTGAGGGTGGAGGTGAACTCCTCCTTGGAGGACAATCACCCCTCCGCAAAAGGGGTTCCTGCTCAGGGAAGGCCAAGCAGGCAGAAGGCAGGCCGGTTGAAGGGGTCTCTCTCCCAGGAGCCAGAGCCTCACACGTCTCACTCTTTCAAAGGCGGCGGCCCACAGCCTGGCCACGGCTCTGGAATGCTGCCTGAACACCTGGCTGCAGCCAGTGTGGAGAGGGGTCCTGGGGTTATCCAAACAGCCCACTGGCTCCAGAGGGTGGCAGTCGGGGGACAGAAGGTGGGGAGAAAGAAGCCACCTGGCTTAGCCAGGCCAGACTCTTGTTTTCCTTGGCTGGAGCTGGGATTCCTCCCAAGGTTTCTGCCCTGAGACAGCAGTGAGCTGAGCTGGGTAGCAGCCCAAGGCTCTATTTCACCCTGTCTGGGCAGGAGAGGAACCAAAGATCACCCATGGGATGTGTGAGGTATGCAACTCTCCCTTAAAGAGTGTGCTATGCGATTGGAAGTGAGAGTTCAAGGGGGTAAGGAGTCAACGAGCTGCCAGCCCTCACCCCCAAACAGCCCATTTCCCAGGGTTCTTTGGTTGCAGGCAGCAGGCTGGAGTGCTCCAGTTATTCTGAAGGCTTCAAGGAGGGACCAGAGTGACCTTGAAACTCCTCTCTGGAACCCACCAGAAGCGCCCCCTCACCTCTGCACCACAGCACCCATCATTATTCCTATTGCTGTTACTGTTGCATGACTTTCCTAAAAACTCCCCAGGTGGGTCAAGAGCTCAGGTCACCCAGATTCCCCCACACAGACCACCTGCACTTAACCAAGCCCCTGTATGTCTGCTGTAAGGGACACCTGGGCATCCCTCTTCTGGCCCTGAATTGTCATCCCTGGGGAATTTGTCCTAGCTGAAATGCCAGTTCCCTCCAGGTGGAGTAATACAGCAAGTCATTCTCTCTCCAGGTGTGTCCTGAGTGCCACAAGGCCTCGAGCCAGACCTGGTCCCGGAATGTGACACAGAGGGAGCTGTGCTTTGTAAACCCACGCTGGTGGGAAGTTAACTCTCCCATCTCCCTTTCTGGGCAGCTCTGCACGAGCTCCTGGGGCACAGGGTGGGCATGGGGTCAGTGCCTGTGCTCAGGCTGCTCACAGGAGCACAAGTTATGACCAGAGAAGTACTGGCCAGGCCAAGGGCTCTGGCTCCCGCCACTGTGTGGGACAGACTCAGCGTGCTGTCAGAGCCAGGGTAAGAGTTGCATTCTGGCCATCCAGGCCCCTGTGCTGGGGTCTGGTGCCTCCGCCTTTCTTAGCAGGGAGCCTACTTTCCTCCTGGGGTCTTCTCCAGCTCTCAGGCTTCTTCTCCCATCTGCTTCTTATCTTTCCCTCCAGTGTTTAGAAAGTGTCATCTTGAGTGGCGTGGGCTGTGAGCAGCTGTGGGAGCAAGGAGAGGTTTGCTGTGAGGTGATGGGGGTCCCCTGGGGCCTGGTTTCAGAGCTCAAAGCTTGTCAGCCTTGCAGGAGCCATCCAAGCTCAGCCACTGCTGCCAGATTCCCACTCCCTGGACCCCATAAACCCACCTCTACCTCACCTTGGGGAAGTCGAGATTCATAGTTTTGATAGATTAAGGAGAGATGAGATGTTTTCTTTGTCCCTCGACTACCCACCCCCCAACCAGCACATTTTCAAACAGGAAATCAAGGGACACCCACTCTGTTTTTCTTGGGCAGAGCGAGACCAGAAGACTGACTCCATCTGTTTAGGATGTTGACCCCCTGGCTGCGCTGTTCAGACAGCGGTCCTACTGGGGCAGCCCTGGATCTGGGGTTTGCCCTTTCATGGGATGCACAGATTTTAAAAACTAGTTGCCCTGGGGTGACAGAGACCCCCCTCCCCCACCTGCTTTCTCTCAGAGCCTTGAAGGACCCAAATCACCAGCTCCTAGTCTCCTAGTCATTGTCCAGTTCTCGACAGTTGAAAGGAACAAATGGACTTTAACTCCAGCAATGGGGGTATGAGTAGAATGGGATGGGGTGTCTTGACACTGGGGGCCCAGGAGCTGCTGATGGAGCTCCCTGCACCCCCAGCAAGTTATTCACAGTTCAGCGCCTTCCTGTGGGCTTTGCTTGGTACCTGGTGGAGGCAGAACAGGGAGACTGATGTTTCCTCCATATCTTTCTAGTCTTATGATTCTTATAATCAGACCTGGAAAAAACATCTTTTTCTTTCTTCATTTCTTTGAGAAAGCAAGATTGGCTTAAACACAAAGTGATCACTGGGGCTTTTGGAAAGCAGAAAGAAGAGAGAGCTGGCCTTTTGAGAATAATTCTTCATTTCCCCTGCTCCATCTCCCTATCCCACCCTCGTGGCTCCCGCCCCTGCCTCATCAGGAGAAATGCCCCTGCTGAGGTCTTGCCTCTGGAGGAGACGGGAGACCAGGTAACTATCCCTGGCCCCTGCCCCACAGCATCAGAAGCGTATTCCCTAAGAGCCCAACCGCTTACAGAGACTCAGAAAACCTTGGCCAACCTCTTGGCCCAGCCGCTGGCCTCAAAACTAGGCTACGTGGCCCGTCCAGGACGCCCATAAATCCCCCAGTCGGCAAAAAAGTTGCACTCTGGAGCCTGCTCGCCCCTTTGCTCATAGGCCTGGCTGCAGGCCCTGAGCTGTCCTCGGCCAGTCTAGAAATCAGTGTAAATAAGCACATTTATCTGGGGCAGACCTCATTCTCTGGGGACTAGTACCCCCTCAGAGGCATCAATAATCTAAAAAGTCCAATGTACCCTTCGGGGGCCACAGCTCTTCCCCACCAGACAGTTGATATTTAACTGATGTCTGCTGTTCTGCACAGGGTTTTCTTTAACATGTCACAGGGTATCAGTAGAGTTCTGGGCTTCCCAGTGGTACAGGGGTAGAGAATCCACCTGCCAATGCAGGAGATGCAAGAGATACAGATCCTTGGGTTGAAAAGATCCCCTAGGGAGGAAATGGCAATCCACTCCAGTATTCTTGCCTGGAAAATTCCATGGAGAGAGAAGCCTGGCGGGCTAGAGTTCATGGGGTCACAAAGAGTCAGACAAAATTCCAGCAAAAGAGTTCCAGCGAAGTGTTAACTCTTTTGTGCCCAGGGCAGAGAGTGGTGGCTCTCCTAATACATACTGAACCTGTTATAAGCCCCCCAGAGGGTAGATGCACATATACCACACATCAAAAACTCAAATGCCCTGCCTTCTCTGCAGCCAGAACCAAGCACAGCTTGCAGATGGGTATTCTGGGAGTTGAGGTAAGCTGGGAGTGGTGTGCCGCTCACAACTGCTTCAAGTCTGGGAGGGAAGAAGGAACTTTTGTCTCGAGGGCTGCAGAAACAGTGTAGCAGCCTCAGGGATGTGAGATGTCACCATGAGAGGTGGCAAGAGTTGGCAGCTCGGGTGGGATTTGGGGCCCCAGCAGGACCACGCAGCAGGTGTGGGGCAGATGAAGCTGACATCTCATGAAGTAAGTCTTCAGATGCTGGGCATGCTGTGCAGGTGGCAGGGAAAAGCATGAGAGTCCTAGACACAGCCCAGGCTGCCCCAGGTAGCTCAGGAGCATCAGGAGGGAGGCTATGGGCCAGACTGGCCCATCCCAGCTCCTCCGGCTACCCGGCCTCAGGCCATCGTCCTTGCCTCAGTTTCCTTATCCATGGCAGGGGGATGGTGATGCTGAAGAAAAGATAGAAACACAAAGGCTGTGGAAAATGCTTAGTGCAAGAAAGGAGACTATGGAGGAGGGGTGACTGCTATGGGGCCCACGGCCAAGTCTCACCAGCTGAGTTCCATCTTGGGCTTAGGAGCCAGCAGGTTTATAACCACAATCTCAAGATGGCTCTGGAACCACAATGCCCAACGGGCGAGCACACAGCCTGTTTTTTGTCTGTTGGCCAGGGGCCGCTCTGCTTCCTGGGGTGGAGGGGGAAGGGGGATCTCAGGAGCTATTGGTGGACTGATATTGCCAGAGAAATCTGGCTGGCCTCTCCCCCTCACCCCACTCCTTCCCACTCGTGTGTTTGGGATTAACATGTATCCCTTGACCCTATTCATTTTTCTACTGAGATGGAAACTTGGCCGGCTACCAGGCCTGGATGTGCTCACGGTGTGGCTGGGCTCCAGCCAAGCCCACGGTAATTGTGATCACATGTGAGGCTTTCTCTGGGCGCTGGGGCCCTGGGAGATGCACAGCTGCCAGAAGGAAGGGTTGGGGCCCTTAGCAGTGTGCTGATGGTGTGGCCTCGGGCCTCTGCCCTCACCTCTCTGGCCCTCCATTTCCTCATTCATAAAATGGAAGGATTGGCTCATGGGACCTCTGAGAATCTAAGATCTCAGGGGATATGGACCGGCTTTCGGCTTCCCAGCCCTGGCCTGGCCTTCCACGTACAGAGAGGGAGACCTTGGCCAGGGTGAGATTGAGGGTGCTTACAGAAGGGTCTGGAAGGAGAGACTGAGAGTATCCTAGACAGTCTTCACCAGCTGCCCCATGGCACAAGGGCAAACCTAATACCCTTTCCCCATTAGTCTAGGGGCTGGGGCTGCTGCCCGGCATGATTGAATCTATACTCTGGAGTAAGATATCATATTGAGAGGATTGTTGTGGCTTTTACTATTCACCTTGGAGGTTCAGAAAGCCTGAGAATAAGGAGCAGTTGAATAGCTTGGCTAATCGGTACAGACAAGAACAAGGGTAACATTCTGAACCCCTGGTCTGAGTAGAAGTGGTGAGGAGGTGAGTTTCTCTACCTTCACATAATCCCTGGGCCTTCTCCTCTCCCCACTTTCTGCTTACAGATGTCCCCCCTCACTTCTCCCTTTGTCTTTCTCTCTCTGATTTCTTCTTCCTGTTGCCTTTTTCTTTTCTCCTTATTTCTTCCTTCCTCCTTTGTAGTAAAAGAAGCCAAATGACTCCTTGGAAAGAGGATGGCTCAATAGTCAGGTGGCTTTGAGCCTCAGGCTATGAACCTGGGAGAATGCTATCCTCACTATGGCATTGTTGGGAAGATTAAAGAGGATAATCTATAAAACAGCTTCAGGCAGTACATAGAAAAGTGTCAATAAAAGGTAGCAAATACTATGATTTCCCCAAAATATCAACTGCAATGTGTCTTCAAAGATTATTTGTACTTGATTAACTTCTGTTCTGATTGTTCATACAAATCAGGTAATGTAAACTTGTTTTGCTCCTTGCTCTTATAAAATGGAATGGCCATATTCAAAGAGAATGCTCTAGACTTCTTCGTGGCTTCTGGCTTTTTCCTGTGTGTCAGCAGTCCTGGAGGGAAAGAAGACTCTCCCTGGAGCTGGCCCTTTTGACCATGATTCTCTTGGATCTCAGGATGGATGAAGGCGAGGCAGAGGGATTCTTCTGTCTGGAAGAAGTCTCAAAGGAGAGTTTTGATGTTAATCTAGTGGTTTCAAGGTCACACACCTGAGAAGGCTCCTACCAAACTAACAAAAACAAACCTAAGGGCCATTTTGTCACTTTATATATTAAAAAAACAAATTTCACTTTCTAGGAGAAAACTTTTACATTCCAGAGGGATTCCCCCCACCCTGACACGACACACACATCATTTTACATAGCTTCATTACCTGTGCCAGTCAGGATTTAAAAACCTGTGTATTCTGGGATTTAGGGGAGAGGGCTGGGTGAGGGAAGGTCAGGGAAGCCGTCAGACCCCATAAAACTGGGAAGTGCCAGGTCTGCAGAGATCACCCAAGCCACCTGCAGCAGTGCTGTGGACAGCTTCCGGGAGCTTGCCTGGAGGCCACAGTCAACCTCACGCCTGTCCGGGCCAATTCATAGAAGGTGGACTCTCCTGTCTTTGGTCTAGGAAATCTTGTATTAGTGACTCTATTGCCAGGAACTTACTGAGAACTGTGCTTGCAAGGAAGGTGGGAAACTGTAGACCCCAGGGCTCTCAGCTGGCGGCCGAGGAACGTGGAGTTGTGTGGAGGTGCTGCAGTCCTGGCCAGGCTAGAGGACCAGCACCCTTTCAGCGCATGCTTTCCTGTCCGCTCGGCCAAGTGGCCGCTCCTATTTCCTCGGCCGCACTTGGCAGGGACAAGGTGTTCATGAGCCACTGTGTCCAGGGAAGCGGGGAAAGGGCACAAGAATAGAAAAGTCCTAGAGGCATTTTACAACATGTAGAGACATGAATAAAGGCAGTTAAAAAATAGTTGTCTTTGCCAAGGGCACATTATGAAGTCCTGGACTCATGGGGAGAGAAGGGGATTGGATGTCTAGAGCAAACAGCTGTAGGGGACCCTGGGGAAGCCACTCCTTCCTGTGTCCTCTGCTTCTTCATCTGTTAAGTGAGTTGGCTAAAAGCAAAACCTTAACCTTCTGTGATGCTCTGATTTGTTAATCTGGGTGAACAGAGATATGATGCGCTTGGCATTATTAGGACATGACTCTTCCTGTCTCCTCTCCTGCTCCCCTGGATTCTTCCCTCCGCCTCTGAAAGGATGCTCAGGACTCTGTGTCCTTTGGAGACAGACAACCAAAGGGAACTCTTTCCATGACCTTATCATGAATTCTCTTAAAATACTGTTCCATCTTGATCTTAACTTATACCTTTTTTTTTTTTTTTTGGAGGGAAAGGGAAAAAAATTTTAATTCAAGTAAAGTTGACTTACAATACTATGTTAACTCCAGGTGCACATTATAGTAATTCAGCATTTCTATACATAACAAAATGATCATGATGATAAATCTAGTTACCATCTGTCATCATAGAAAGATATTACAATATCATTGACTATATCCCCCTGTTGTATATTTCATCCCCATGACTCATTTATTTGTAATTGGAAGCTTGTGCCTCTTAATCTCCCTCTCTACTTCACTCATTCCCCTACTCTTTCTCCCCTTTGGCGACCACCTGTTTGTTCTCTGTATCTGTGAATCTGTTTTTGTTTCATTATATTTGTTCATTTGGCTTGTTTTTCAGATTTCACATATAAGTGAAATCATATGATATTTGTCTTTCTCTGATTTATTTCACTTAGCATAATACCCTATAGATCCATCCATGTTGTCACAAATGGCAAGATTTCATTCTTTCTTATGATTGAGTGGGCTTCCGTGGTAGATGATAAAGAATCTGCCTGCAATTCAGGAGACCCCAATTCGATTCCTGGGTCAGAAAGATCCTGGGGAGAAGGGATAGGCTACCCACTCCTGTATTCTTGGGCTTCCTTGATGGCTCAGACGATAAAGAATATGCCTGCAATGCGGAAAACCTGAGTTTGATCCCTTGGTTGGGAAGATCCCCTGGAGAAGGGAATGGCTACTCACTCCAGTATTCTGGCCTGGAGATTTCATGGACTGTATAGTCCATCGGGTTGCAAAGAGCTGGACACGCCTGAATGGCTTTCACTTTCATTTTTTTATGACTGAATAGTTTTCTGTTGGGCTTCCCAGTTGGTGCAGTGGTGAAGAACTGTCTGTGAATGCAGGAGACTCAAGAGATGTTATATATCACATCTTTCTAGTCTTGAGGCCTCTTGAAAGCATCTTGTGTTGATGCTGAATAGTAGGACACTGGGGTGCAAGTTGTCTTGGCTTGCAGGTCTCAGGTCTTAGAAGAAAAAGGTGCAAGGGTCCACTCCCTGGTTGGATGTTGAGGTCCTTTAATGGACTGGAACCTGGTGGTCCAGAGTCGATCGATAAGAAAGTAAAGGAGAGAGAAAGAGGCTGACATTCCTTGGTTTACACAGAAAGCCAGTAAAGCCCCTGACACAGGGCTTGATCTGTTCATGGAGGCCTCAGGCGCCCTCTTGATGGGATGAAGGCGCACAGTGCCTTCTTGAGAGGGTCTTAGAAGCCCAGGCAGGAAAGTGGACTCAGAGAGCCTCTGTGCTCCAAAGAAATAGCCTGACAGAGAGAAAGAGAGAGAAAGAAATAGAAAGAAAGACACGGGGACCAAAGCTCTGATGGAGCAAAGGTGTTTTATTCAACATTGTGTAGGTATTTATACTGTCTTACAAGATAGCTATTTTCAGCAGAGATAAAATCAAAACTTACAAGTTATCAAGGAAACATGAGGTCATCCACATGAAAGAGAGGGTTGTAAATAATCACTTTTACCATATGGTTCATAAGAAGGAAGAGGGTACTTATCACTGTATAGAAAAACTAACGAAGGAAATGCCTGGATTCCTCAGCCCCTGGGAGAGGCTTGCCTCTCCTCTTAATTCCCGAATATTCAGGAATTAATAATGAACAGAGAATTCCTGACAGATCCAAAACAGCACACAGGAAGCCTCCTGTTAAATGCTTCCTGACAGGCGGGGAATGAGGTGTATGCTTATGTGGCCTTTATGTCAGCACAGGAAAAGTGTCTTGCCAAGGGGCTCTGCTGCCCGGGACCTATATTTTGAGCAATATGCTTGTATTAGTTTCTTAGACTGCTGTAACAAATTACCACAAACTTGGTGGCTTGCAATAACAAATTCATTTAGTTGTGGAGGCTCAAGTTCTGAAATGAAAGTGTCATCAGGGCCGCACTCCCTCCAGGTGCCGTAGGGACAGTTCTTGGGTCCTCTAGCTTCTGGTGCTGCCAGCTATTTCTTGGCTGTGGCCGCATGATACCAGCCTCCCCCTCCATCTTCCCACAGCCTCCTCTCTACACATCTCTTGGAAGGACATGTTTTTAAATTTAGGACCCGTTTGAATAATCCAGGATAATTTTATCTCAACCATATCTATTAATACAAAGACCTTTTTTTCCCCAAATAGTCACATTCACAGGTTCTGATGATTAGGACACAGCTGTATCTTTTTTTCAGATTCACAGATTGACCTACAGTAGTGCTTCCCCTCTTCCCCAGGTGATTGGATGAGACGTGGGCACCTGAGCTCCAGACAGCCAATCCATAGGCTGACTTGCCCACCTCAGTGTGGTCCAGATTGAGGATGGGAGCCAGCTAATCAAGGTGATACTTTCTGGAATTGGAACAGGGGAAACATGGAGAGGTTGAGCTGGTTAACAGCTGGGCCAGAAGGTGAAAGGGTGCCATAGGTTGATGCCTGGGGCCAGCAGAAATTGTGAGGGAGCAGGTGCCAGAAGTAAAGAGAAATAAAGCAATTAGCAGAGAGGAGGATGGAACAGACACAGAGGGGGAAGATGTGCCATGAGGGAGACCTTGCAGCTCAGCGGAGAGACAGAGGAAGACCTTCTGCTTCTGGGGACTGCTTTGGTTCCTGGCAGCCTTTCAGATGCAGGGTGAAGCCTGAAAAAGAGAACTCTTTCCCTGGGGCACTGGCGGGATTATTTTCCCTTGGGACCCGACAAGAGCCTGAACAATGGTGGACATTCCTCTTCCTGTAGGTGGAAGCTGAGGTTCCCATGGAAGGCTCTTTGTGATGATGTGATGAAACATCCCTCCCATGCTCCTTAGTGATGTCACATCACTGCTCTTCTCATCAAGAAGTGATGTCCTCTCTCCTCTCCTGGAATCCCAGCTTGGAGACGTGCCCTGTTTTGGCCAGTGGGCCATTCGCAAATGTGATGCAAGCAGAGGCTTGAAACCCTCCTTTGTGTGAGGTTTTCCCTCTCTCTGTTGTGGTTGGAGTGGAAACGAGGATGTGAGCGAGCCTGAGCTCATCTCCTGAAGAGCCCACATGGAAAACCAAAGCATCCCAGCCTGAAGATTGACAACTGCTAGTTGCGTGTGTGAAGACATCTGAGCCTATCCAGCCCGAATCAGACCACCAGATGACTGCAGCTGTGTGAGAGACCCCAGGCAATACCACCGGCAGGGCTCCCAATGAACCCAGCCACATTGTTGACCAGCAAAATCATGAGCCAGGAAAATGCTTGTCATTTTAAGCCACTAAATTTGGGGTAGTTCACTGCAGAGAATGGCAGATACCTGAAATACAGTCCCTATGTAGCCAAGCCTCCCACACCCCCAAGCATAGAGTCAGCCCCTGAGGGCAGACTCCTGGTGACTCTTAGGAGTGTGTGGCAGAAGCTGTGGTCTCCCATAACCGTCATGCCCTTTATCTTTTTAGTAATGGAACTTTTTAGTAACGGCACAAGTCCACCCAACTAAGAACCATCTTTCCTGGTCTTCTTTGCCACTAAGTGTGACCACATTTTTCACCAGTGGAATGGAATGAAAGGGATGTGTGAAACTTTGGCATTACTTTTTTTTTTTTAATTGAAGTACAGTTTATTTATAATGTGTTAATTTCTGCTGTATAGCAAAATGATTCTGTTGTACAAGATATATATGTATGTATATTTACATACATAACTCTTTTGTATATCTTTTCCATTATGGGTATCACAGGATATAGAATATGGTTTCCTGTGCTAAACAGTAGGACTTTGTTGTTTATCCATCCTATATATACTAGTTTGCTGCTGCTGCTAAGTCATGTCAGTCGTGTCCGACTCTGTGCGACCCCATAGACGGCAGCCCACCAGGCTCCCCGTCCCTGGGATTCTCCAGGCAAGAACCCTGGAGTGGGTCGCCAGTGCCTTCTCCATATACTAGTTTACATCTGCTAATTCCAAACTCCTAGTCCTTCCCTCCCTGACCTCTCCTCCCCCTTGGACTGCATTCCTTTAAAAACATTTTTTTTGCCCTACACTTCTTTGTTTCCCCCTTGCTACTGGCAGGAATGCAGAGCTGGGGCCAGCACGGGTGGATAGTGTTCTCTGGAGCAGGGCTCCTCAAAGTGTGGGCCACAGACTGGCTGCTTGATACAGTCCATGACAAGGTGAGTGCAGAAACTGGGATCAGGTGTTGACAGATTTTTATAGCAAATCAACAAATTAATGTTAGTTGAATATAACAGTAGAAACTGAGGCTTTAAAAATGTGTGCAGGATTTTTTTTTGTTAAGTTTTGTATTGTGTTTAACCAAAGTTATGATTTACAGTAAGATTGGGCCAAAAAAAAAAAAATCTGACTGCCACTGAGAGCCTGGGAAGCACTGTTCTATGAGATGTCAAGTTAACGACCACCCTGGATCTTAAAAGTGGCCAGAACCTGGTCAGAACTGCTCCCTTGGCCTGTCTTTTTCATTTCTCTCTGAATGTTACCTTTTGCCACAAGGCAGGACACCTGGCAGCTTGGAGCTCCACAATCTAGCTTTTCAGTCTCGCAGCTGAAAAGGACAGAGGCCGCTTCCCCATAGCTCCAGTTAGAAAACTTCTGGAGAGGGACACGACCAGGTCAGTTAGTCACCCACCTCACAATGAATCCCTATGACAGGGAGGCAAGATCATGTAAAATGGCAGCTCCCATTGGACCACACCGGTGAGTGTTGGGAGCAGTTTACAAAACGCAGGGGTGCGGGCGCTGCTTTTCCTAGGAGAAGGCAAGGACCAGGCAGACAAGGAACACGTCCTCCACAGGGAACTTACAGCTCTCCACCCACTCTTGTCTCTTGTCTCCCAACCTCCCAAACACATTCCCACCAGGAACAGCCCTCCGGCTCCTACACCAGGAACAAAGGAGGTGGGAGATTAGTGTGGGGGAGAGCAGAGGAAGCAGCCTGCGCATGTCCAGAGGGGAACGAGATCAGCTCCACTGGGTGAGTCGAATACAGCTCAGAATGGCTAGGGGGTGCAGAAGACATGAGGCTGGAAACCACATCCTGAAGGGGGTTGGTCCTCAGGGAGCCCCCAGCTGCTGTAATTTAAACCGATGACTGGTTGCTGAACCAAAAGTTGAAAAGGGATAAGGCTGGAGGCTGGGAGGTCAGTGAAGAGGCCGTTGGAGCCATCCAAGCAACAAATGATGGCGGCCTGAGGAGTAAGGTGGTGCAGAGGAACAAGACAAGTACATTCAAGAAACATTTAGGAGGGAAAATGGACTGGCTTCGTGGATGAGTTCACTGAAGGGGGGAGTCCTGGATGACACGTGGGGATGATGATGCCATTCATTAAGGCAGAACACCTGGGTAGAGAAGGGGCATGGGGAAGCCAAGCTGGCTGGCTTCTGCTTCTGTCTTGGACACGCTGGGTTGGAGGTGCCAGGGATTTTCAGATTCTCTTACTTTTTGCTTAAACCATGCCTGCAGTCTCTTAACTGGTTGCTCTTTGTGTTTTCCTTCTTTTAAGGGATCTGAGCAGATTAATGTCCCAGGTGATATCCCTGCCATGGTCACAGGCTTCAGTGGTTTCCTGTTTTCCCTAGACTCTCATCTGAGCTCTTTACCCTGGTACCCGAGGCCCCTAAGATCTGATCCCTGTTTCCACCTCCTCCTTCCGAGGCTACATCACCTCTTCCTGGGCCTGTGTTCTGGCTACACTGAATCACCGACTTTCCCCAAGCCTTAGGTCACACAGTTCTCCCAGCCTGGAGTGCCCCTTCTCATGGATACATATGAAAAACTCCACTCATCCTTCCAAGTCAAGTTCACATGCTACCTCTTCCATGAGGTGATCCTTGGTTCCCCATATGGGAAGATAATCCCCCACTTTCTGAATTGCCGCTGCATCTTCTCTAAACCCCTGTCATCTTTCTCTCATGTCCTGTATGCATGACAGATAGAAGTAAGACAGTAATATAAGTAAGACAATTATAAGTAAGACAGTAGTTGATGGGCCTGGTATCGAAGTGTGTGGGGACATGGGTTATTTTTGTTTGTTTATGAAGCATCTGTTCTCCAGTTTCTGCTGTTTCTGGAACAGGGCTGACTGCTCCCACCCATGGCAAATGCCCAGGCCCTGTGAATTAGGAATTAGCTCATTTCATTCTCTGACTGCAGTGATGAGTTCAAGGCTGAACTCAATTCAACAGAAGCCCAGGCAGGACTTTGGAGGGAAAGGGCAGAGGGAGCCTAAGAAAGGGAAATTAGGGGAGGAAGAGCTCACTGTTCATGCAGTATTGAACTGGAAGATGAGATTCTGGGCCAATCTACAGCCACTTTACCTCCACCAAAGGAGCACTCACTCAGGAATGGAGCCCGTCAGAGGAAGACGGGCTTGAGAGGTGTTCTTGATGCCGTGTGCACACCTGGATCAAGCGACACTTGTACCTTTTTAGTTATTTTAGCCGACAAATTCCTTTCTATGCTTAAGACAGTTTAAATTAGGTTTCTATCACTGGCAGACAAAATGATTTAACTACTATAAGATGCTCAAAGCTCTTGTATGTATGTATGAATGAATGAATGAGTAGGTGACTTAAGGTCTCTTCCCTTCTACTACAGGAATACTCCTTTGGGAATCGAATGTCACAGCATTATTTGTAAGGATTTACTCAAGGAATTATCCAGTTTAAGTACCAAGTGTATTCATGATCTACAGGTGCCTCCCTGTATGAGCCTTAGCAGGAGGAAAAGCCGGGCATGTTTCTGACCTCAAGGAGCCAGTGCTAAGTGTTCAGTTGCTCAGTCGTGTCCAAATCTTTGTGACCCCATGGACTGTAGCCCAGCAGGCTCCTTGGTCCATGGGGTTTTCTGGCAAGAATACTGGAGTGGGTTGCCATTTCCTCTCCCAGGGGTTCTTCCTGACCCAGGAATCTAACTGGTGTCTCCTGCATTGGCAGGTGGATTCTTTACCACCTGGAAGCCACAGGGAGTCAGCCACGCATGCTTTCTGCAGTGCACGTAGAGCAGTAATGTTGTTTGCACTTCCTCGTCCCACCTGCTCCAGGAGGGCAGCCATTCTGTCCCAGTCACAGCGGTACCCCTGGCACCTAGACTTGTACCAGGACACAGTGAGCTCTCAGCGTTTGTGCTGATGAATGAGTGAAACATACCTGTTGAATGAATGAGAAAACAAATCAGAAAGGAACGTCATGGAGACTGGACCCCAAAGAGGATCTGCGAGCTACCCAAGCCAGGCTCCTAGGACTGGGCCTCGCACCTGTCTACTGACCCTCTGCCCACTGATCCTTCCAATACACGATGGGAGGGCTGCAGAAAGGGCCAAAGGGCCATTCTGGGAAGAACTGAGAAGACATCAAGAAAACAACGATGTGAGGATTCTGGGAACATAGCGGTGATATTGGCAACAGCAGCGTACACTGTTGTTTTGCTTTTACACCTTTACTGAGATATAATTCATATGCCATATAGTTCACCCATTTAAAGTGTACAATTCAGCAATTTTCAGTATGTCCACAAAATTCTGTAACCATCACCACAGTCAATTTTAGAACATTTTTGTCACCCTCAATAGAAACACCGTTCCTATTAGTATTCATTCCCCATTTTCCTCCAAACCACGCCCTTCCTCCCAGTCCTAGGCAACCACTAGGGCTACATTCTCTCTCTAAAGATTTGTCTGATCAGTATTTCGTCCTTGGTGACCAGCTCTTTGCACTTAGCATAATACTTTCAAGATTCATCCATGATGCAGCATATATCAGTGCTTCCTTGTTTTTTATTGATGAATACAATATATGGGTATAGCACATTTAATTTATTCATTTAGCCATTGAAGGACATTTGGGTCGTTTCCTTTTTGGGGCTGTAACAAATACTGTAATTATGATATTTTTATTAGACATATGTTTTCATTTCTCTTGAGCATTATCCTGGATGGAATTTCTGGGACATAAGGAAACTTCATGTTCACAATTCGAGGAACTGACAAACTGTTTTCTAAAGCAGCGGCCCCTGACCTTTTTGGCACCAAGAACCAGTTTCATGGAAGACAATGCAACCAATGGTTCGGGCAGTAATGCAAGCGATGGGGAGTGATGGGGAGTGGCAGATGAAGCTTCACTTGCTTGCCTGCCGGCCGCTCACCTCCAGCTGTACCAATCCACAGTCAGGAGGTTGAGGACCCCCGTTCTAGAGTGACTGCACCATTTTACATTCCCTCCAGCTATATTTGAGGATTCTACACCCTTGCTAACACTCATTTATCCATTTTTTTTATTATGCCCTTCCTAGTGGGTATCTCATCTGGTTTTGTGCTTTTATTTGTTTTTATTTTAAACTTTTTATTTCGTATTGGGGTATAGCTGGTTAGCAATGTTGTGATGGTTTCAGGTGAACAGCAAAGGCATTCAGCCATGTATATATATCATTGGGTTTTGTGGTTTTGATTTGCATTTACCGTGTTGGAGAAGACTCTTGAGAGTCCCTTGGACTGCAAGGAGATGCAACCAATCCATTCTGAAGGAGATCAGCCCTGGGATTTCTTTGGAAGGAATGATGCTAAAGCTGAAACTCCAGTACTTTGGCCACCTCATGAGAAGAGTTGACTCATTGGAAAAGACTCTGATGCTGGGAGGGATTGGAGGCAAGAGGAGAAGAGGATGACAGAGGATGAGATGGCTGGATGGCATCACCGACTCGATGGACGTGAGTTTGAGTCAACTCCAGGAGTTGGTGATGGACAGGGAGGCCTGGTGTGCTGCGATTCATGGGGTTGGAAAGAGTCGGACACGACTGAGCGACTGAACTGAACTGAACTGAACTGAATGCCTAATGATGCTGGGCATCTTTTCATGTATTCATCGTCTACTTGCATATCTTCTCTGAAGAAATATCTGTTTTGATCCTTTGCCCATTTTTATGTTGGGCTTTTTATCTTTTTATTATTAAATTGCAAGAGTTCTTTATGTATTCTGGATACAAGCCCTTTATCAGAGATATGCTTTCTGCATATTTTATCTTATTCTGTGGGTAGTCTTTTCATTTTCTCAGTGGTATCATTTGCAGCACAGTTAAAAATTTTTTAGCATATTACAAAAATAATTTTATTGAGGTATGATTTATATACCACAAATTGCACCATTTTTAAGCTCACAATCCAGTGATTTTTAGTAAATTTACAGAGTTGTGCATCACTATAACCATCATCTAATTTAGTGTTAGAACATGTCTGTCACCCTCTAGAAAGCTATTGGGCCATTTCCAGTTAATTGCTGTTAAACTACCAGTTCCAGCTAGCCAAAAGATTTGCCTGTTTGGATATGTTGGTATAAGTGGAATCATACAATACGTGTTCTTTTATGTATGGCTTCTTTCACTTAGCATAAAATTTTGAGGTTTACCCATGTTATAACTTGTGTCAGTAGCTCATTACTTTTTCGTTGCTGACTAGTATTCCATTGTTATCTATTCATTAGTTGATGAACATTTGAGTTATTTTTAGTTTGGAACTATTATGAATAACACTGCTATGATTCAATGTAATTGTCTTAGCTCTGGTTTCTTTTTTGGCGGGGTCTGTTCTGGGTCTTTAGTTTGCAGCTATTGTGAATAACACTGCTATGATTCAATGTAATTGTCTTAGCTCTGGCTTCTTTTGGAGGGGTCTCTGTTCTGGGTCTTTAGTTTGCAGCTATTATGAATAACACTGCTATGATTCAATGTAATTGTCTTAGCTCTGGCTTCTTTTGGGGGGGGTCTCTGTTCTGCGTCTTTAGTTTGCAGCTATTATGAATAACACTGCTATGATTCAATGTATCTGTCTCTAGCTCCAGCTTCTTTTTTGGGGGGCTGTTCTGGGTCTTCACTGAGGCACTTGAGCTCCTCTAGTTGCAGCGCCTGGCTTTGTTGCTCCAAGGCATGTGGGATCTTAGTTTCCCATCCGGGATTGAGCCTACGTTCCCTGCATTGGAAGGTGGATTCTCAACCACTCGACCACCAGGGAAGTCCCAGTTCGGGCTTCTATAACCAAATACCATAGACTGGGTGGCTTAAACAACACATAGGTATTTCTCATAGCTGAGGAGCCTAGGAAGTCCAAGCTCCAGGTGCTGACAGATTCAGTTCCTGGTGAACGCGCTCTTCTTGGCGTGTAGGCATCTGCCTTCTTCCTGCCTCCTCATGTGGCAGAGTGACTGTTCTCTCTTGCTCTTTTTATAAGGACACTAATCCCACTTAAATTGAAGAAAGTAGGGAAAACCACTAGACCATTCAGGTATGACCTAAATCAAATCCCTTATGATTATACAGTGGAAGTGAGAGATAGATTTAAGGGCCTAGATCTGATTGATAGAGTGCCTGATGAACTATGGAATGAGGTTCGTGACATTATACAGGAGACAGGGATCAAGACCATCCCCATGGAAAAGAAATGCAAAAAAGCAAAATGGCTGTCTGGGGAGGCCTTACAAATAGTTGTGAAAAGAAGAGAAGCGAAAAGCAAAGGAGAAAAGGAAAGATACAAGCATCTGAATGCAGAGTTCCAAAGAATAGCAAGGAGAGATAAGAAAGCCTTCTTCAGCGATCAATGCAAAGAAATAGAGGAAAACAACAGAATGGGAAAGACTAGAGATCTCTTCAAAAAAATTAGAGATACCAAGGGAACATTTCATGCAAAGATGGGCTCGATAAAGGACAGAAATGGTATGGACCTAACAGAAGCAGAAGATATTAAGAAGAGGTGGCAAGAATACACAGAAGAACTGTACAAAAAAGATCTTCATGACTCAGATAATCACGATGATGTGATCATTGACCTAGAGCCAGACATCCTGGAATGTGAAGTCAAGTGAGCCTTAGAAAGCATCACTACGAACAAAGCTAGTGGAGGTGATGGAATTCCAGTTGAGCTGTTTCAAATCCCGAAAGATGATGCTGTGAAAGTGCTGCACTCAATAGGCCAGCAAATTTGGAAAACTCAGCAGTGGCCACAGGACTGGAAAAGGTCAGTTTTCATTCCAATCCCAAAGAAAGGCAATGCCAAAGAATGCTCAAACTACCACACAATTGCACTCATCTCACACGCTAGTAAAGTAATGCTCAAAATTCTCCAAGCCAGGCTTCAGCAATATGTGAACCGTGAACTTCCTGATGTTCAAGCTGGTTTTAGAAAAGGCAGAGGAACCAGATATCAAATTGCCAACATCCGCTGGATCATCAAAAAAACAAGAGAGTTCCAGAAAAACATCTATTTCTGCTTTATTGACTATGCCAAAGCCTTTGCCTGTGTGGATCACAATAAACTGTGGAAAATTATGAAAGAGATGAGCATACCAGACCACCTGACCTGCCTCTTGAGAAATCTGTATGCAGGTCAGGAAGCAACAGTTAGAACTGGACATGGAACAACAGACTGGTTCCAAATAGGAAAAGGAGTACGTCAAGGCTGTATATTGTCACCCTGTTTATTTAACTTATATGCAGAGTACATCATGAGAAACGCTGGACTGGAAGAAGCACAAGCTGGAATCAAGATTGCTGGGAGAAACATCAATAACCTCAGATATGCAGATGACACCACCCTTACGGCAGAAAGTGAAGAGGAACTCAAAAGCCTCTTGATGAAAGTGAAAGTGGAGAGGGAAAAAGTTGGCTTAAAGCTCAACATTCAGAAAATGAAGATCATGGCATCTGGTCCCATCACTTCATGGGAAATAGATGGGGAAACAGTGGAAACAGTATCAGACTTTTATTTTTCTGGGCTCCAAAATCACTGCAGATGGTGACTGCAGCCATGAAATTAAAAAACACTTACTTCTTAGAAGGAAAGTTATGACCAACCTAGACAGCATATTCAAAAGCAGAGACATTACTATGCCAACAAAGGTCTGTCTAGTCAAGGCTATGGTTTTTCCTGTGGTCATGTATGGATGTGAAAGTTGGACTGTGAAGAAGGCTGAGCACCGAAGAATTGATGCTTTTGAACTGTGATGTTGGAAAACTCTTGAGAGTCCCTTGGACTGCAAGGAGAGCCAACCAGTCCTTACTGAAGGAGATCAGCCCTGGGATTTCTTTGGAAGGAATGATGCTAAAGCTGAAACTCCAGTACTTTGGCCACCTCATGAGAAGAGTTGACACATTGGAAAAGACTCTGATGCCGGGAGGGATTGGGGGCAGGAGGAGAAGGGGACGACAGAGGATGAGATGGCTGGATGGCATCACTGACTCGATGGACGTGAGTGTGAGTGAACTCTGGGAGTTGGTGATGGACAGGGAGGCCTGGCGTGCTGCGATTCATGAGGTCGCAAAGAGTCGGACATGACTGAGCGACTGTACTGAACTGAACTGAACTGAATCCCATCATGGGAGCCCCATACTCATGATCTTTTTAAAACCTAATTACCTCCAAATACCTTACCCATTGGGATTAGGGCTCCAACATATGAATTTTGGGAGAGACAAATTTTCAGTCCATAATAATAATTATTGATATGATTGAATTTACATCTACTATTTTGCTGTTTGCTTTTGATATGTCTCATGTCTGTTTTGTTCCTGTGTCTCATTTACTGCCTTCTTTTGTGTAAATATTCTTATAGCATACCATTTTAATTTCTTTGTTTTCAAAACTGTTATCTGTTGAATTATTTTCTTAAGGGTTGCTTTTAGGGATTACCACAGGCATCTTAATTTATCACAAAATAGACTATTTGACAATTTGTCGGCATGAATTATTTAATAATTTTATATGTAATAAGTAACACTTTAATATTGTTATATTTAATTTATTGTAATTTAAATGCCTAATTATTAATTTAATACATTTAATTTAATATTACACTAAATTATTAAATGCATACATATTTTAAAAATAATAGTTTAATATTTCGGCATTTGGCATGTGGTCTCCATTTGTACCCCATGCCCCAAGCCCTGAAACATGTTGAGGGCAGACCTATTGGTCTCATATCTGTATGCATACATAGAAATACTCATACCATGAATTATATATTGTGAATGCTATGATTCTATAGCCTGCTTTTTAAACTTAACATTTTGTTGTAGGCATTTTTTTTTTTACCATAAGCCTCTGTGAACTTTGATAAAAGCTGCATTATATTTTATTGGATAGGTCAGGCTTTAGTTAAGCACTTCTCTGCTTTAAGACATTTAGGTCATTTTCAATTTTCAGCTCTTTTGAGTGTGTTTTTGATGCTGCAGTGAATACCTTCATGTACTGTTTTCCATATTTTAGAATCTTTAGCATAAATCTCCAATAGTAAGATTACTTTGTTGAAGAAAACAAATATGTTTATAGTTCTGAGCATCTGCCACCATATTTCCCTTACGAATTATAAAGCGTAATTGTTATCTCTGCATGAGTACCGGGTGTTAGTTGAGATTTTTTTCTATGTAACTTTGTGTTCCTTTGGTGATTAGCTGGGTTGGACATTTTTCTATAAACACATTTACTATAGTCATAATTTGCTTTATGTAAATTGCTTCTTTATGCTCCTTGGGTATTTGTATATAAGGCCCTTTCTTTATTTTTTCTTGGCTGCATCAGATCTTAGTTGTAACATATAGGCTGAGTCGCCCCGTGACAGAATCTTAGTTCCATTACGGGAACTAAGGGATCAGACTCATGTCCCCTGCATTGGATGACAGATTCTTAACTGGTTCATCAGAGAAGTCCAGCCCTGTGCTTATTTTTAAACTATCATTTTGCATGTACTCTTTTTGAAATATTTCCTCCTCAAGACTTTTTAGGAAGGAGGCAGAGTATAAATAAATAAAAAGAGACAATAATCTTTTATCTCCCCTATTTGTTGTCAGTACTTCTTCCCATATGCCCCTTTTCAGTCTTTTTGTTAAATGCAGAAAATGTAATTTCTCTGTAGTCAAACCTGCTAATCTTTCATTTGTGATTTCATCGATGATTCCAGGTTTAAAAAAGACATTCTCCCTCCAGAGGTTTGCTGAATGTTTCTCTTCTACTTTCTTTATGGCGAAAAGCACCACAATATTGCACAGTAATTAGCCTCCAATTAAAATAAATAAATTAATTTTTTTTAAGTATGTAGCTGTTTAATCCCTGTAAAATTTCTCTGTAAAAACTCCTGCTGGTCTGAAAAAAGGGGATAATCTCAAAGCACAAGTTTCTCAAACTCGAGGGTTTCCTTCCCTGGTTTCCTGGGGCCTCTGCCTGGGGCCATCTGTCTGGAGGAGGGAGCACTCAACACAGAATCAGCACTTGCCTCTTGAGCTAAACCCTCCTCCAAAGGGGCAGCACAGGGCAGTGGAAAAGCAAGAATAGGAACCTGAGTCTGACACCTGGCTGTGTGTGTGGACCCTCAGCCTCCCCTCTCTGCCAAGCAGGGCAAAGTGTGCCTGACTGACAGGGCAGTTGTGAGGGTGATAGGAGATGAAGTTGCGAAAGTTCTAGAACACTACGTGGCCCATCGCAGATCTCTGGGTCCTGCCTTCGCAATGACTTGGCTTCTGGGTCCCACTTTGTGCCCGGAGGTGACCCCCAAGCCTCCCACACCACACAGCACAGGCAGGCCTGCCAGAGCATTTAAGAGTATTTACTTTCTTGGGTGAGAAAACCGAGGCTTAGAAAGGTCAAGTGGTAGCACAACTGATACTCTTGACTGCTCTGATGCACTGTATCCTCCCGCATCACTTCGCCTCACTGCACCTCAGCTTCCTCAGATGTGAAATGAAACTAATCGTCCTCATTAGTCTCCACTGCTGCAGGGTTCTTTGATGATCAAACAGAAGGTACCGAAAAAGTCCACGGAAAAATCCAGAGGCAAGGTAGAGTCCCCTTGGGCCGCTCAGTCCACCCTCCCTCGCTTGGGACACAGAGGAAGCCTTGTGTTAGCTCTGCGAGGCTCCCGCCTCCTCACCCCGCTCCCCAGGAAAACCACACGGAGACTCTGTGAAGGCCCCTTGTGCCCGCGGCTCACCAGGCAGGAAGCCCGGGGTTTGGCGGAGGCCCCAGGAAGCAGGGCCCGGAGGTGGCTGCACTCCGGCCCAGCTGTATTCAGCTTGAAGCAACTTCTGATGTCTCAGAGGGCCAGAGCGGGGATGGACTTGGGGGCGGGGCGGGGGGGGGGGTTGTCCCTGGGGCCACGCCCATTTCACAGAAGTGGAAGTTGAGCCTCAAAAGGAGGAGCTAGTTAGTGGCAGTGTCGGAACTTGGTTGGGGGAACCTGGTTCCCAAATCCAGCGCCCTTTCCACTTGTCCTCTGCTGCAGCCGTGGCCTCCTAGGGAAGGACTACTCCAGTCCTTCTGAAAAATTCTTTGTTACATAGTGAAACCTGAGCAAAACTGCATGACGCTGGGACAGCACAGCAAAGCACTGAGAGCAAGATGCCCTCCCTCAGGAGGGAGTTTCCTGAGAACAGAACTTTCCAGAAAGGCAAAGAAACATTTTGAGCCAGAGCGTGGCTTTACTGGAGCAGCTGCGAGAATGTTGAGGCAGTGGCTGGAGGCAGGCAAAGGTGGTGTGGAAATTTGACACCATCACCCCACCCTGGCAGCTTGGCATTTAAAAATAAAGTTGCTTTCTCTTTTAGTAATTTAAAAAACAAACAAAAAACCCAACGAAGCCATATCACACCTCCCAAGGTTTGAGAGGCTAGCGATGGTTCTCAACCCTGGCTGCATTATTTTTTTTTTTTCTCTCTATTTTACGGTGAAGAAAATGCAGGTCAACGAAGCAAATAGTCCGTATAAGGTTACAGATGGAGGAAGTGGAATGTGCCAGGTGCACTGGCCTTCTTTTCCTCCACACTGTTAGGGTTCTGCTAACAGGATGGGTGGCCCCAGAGCAGGCAGGCCCTGGCTGGGGGCCAAGCCTAAAGCCCTCTCCTGGAGAAGGCCTGGCTGGCAATCGCAGAGGCCATCTGTGAAGGGCTGTCTGGTCTCCAATTCCTGGATCCTGAAGAGGGGTGAGAGGGGATGTTAGGATGGAAGTGTCTGCTGAGTTCTGAAGATGACAGGCATCAGTTCCCAGAGTCACCGCAGCAAAATGCAAATTAAAAAGAGATATTTTATAAACTTTGCAAATCTTACAGTTCTTCTTGTGGTTGAGAGGTTCTTGGAGATGAACGAGGAGAATTTGGCGAAAAGAATTTGTTGACTGAACGTTATGCTCCTCCTCTTTCAAGGAAAAGGACTGGAAGGTTCCTGCCTCTCAGATCAACCAATAGGAGGGCTTTGTCAGAGCTTCTTGGGGAGGTGAGGATGGGATCCCCACATGTTGGGGCAGGGGAACTGATGCCTGACTGCCCTCTGAAACCTGAAGGGCCAGGGCTGCTCAGTGAAGGAGCTGAAGGAGAGGGGGCTGAGTTGAGGTTAACCTAAAGTGGCTGAGTCTTCTGGGAGAAAGAATGTGTGGATGTATCCCATGGGACACTGGATTTCTTTCTTCTTTATTATTTATTTCTTCTTTTGTGTGTGTGTGAGACCATATTTAGAAACAGGGTCTTTGGAGATAAATCAACTTAAGACAAAGTCATGATGGAGTAGGGCAGGCCCTAAATCTGAGAGTCACAGAGACTCAAGGACACAGGGGTCAAGGGAGAGGGCCACAGCTGATGAAGGCAGAGATCGGAGAGTTGCTGTCACAAGCCAAGGAGTTCTGGTGACTGACAGAAACTGGGAAGAAACAAGGAAGGATTCTTGCCTAGAGCCTTAGAAGGGAGCTGCTGTTACCTGATTTCGGAATTCTAACCTTCAATACTGTGAGAGAATAAATTCCTATTGTTTTAAGCTACCTGGTTTGCAGTAATTTGTTATGCAGCCCAAGGAAACAAATACAGGGTTCACGTGGGCTCCTGTGAGGCTCTGTTTAATGAGGCTGCCCAGAGAACTAATGCTGACACCATCAGAACTGCGGAGCCCTACCGGCCCCTTTCCTCTCCTCGTTTGTCTCCCTGCCCATCTCCAGTGAAGTCCGAAATAATAGCCAAAGAGATAGAGAAGAAGGAGAAAGAGGAAGCCAGTCCCCTATTCAGATGGCTGGCAGATAGCCAAGGGAAGGGAACTGTAATTCGGAATTAAATTCATGGGCAATTTCATGGGACCGGACATTCTAAGTATCTTATTAATAATTAAAACTGCATTTTGTGAGTCTTTACTATCTAAAAATGAACAGAAGGGTCACAGGACAGAACTTCTCCCATCAAATAAAAGCAAAAATAAAGGTGCCTTGTAATTTCAGCTCTGAGTCACGTCTGCTCAGTGTAACAGATCCATTGAAAGCAGGAGAGGAAAGGAAGGGTGGTTCCCAGGGTTCCCTGGCAGGCAAGGGTCATCTCACCTAATCCTCGGGAACCAGGAAGCAGACCCTGGGTGCTCATCCCACGGATAGGGAACTGAGGTTCAGAGAGATCAAGTGACTTGCCTAAGATCACAAAGTAGGTGGCAGAGGGAAGACGTGGACCCAGGTCCTCCTGACTCCATAGCTCGGGTCCTGCGTCTGCTGCGCGTTTCGTCATGTGGTTCTGAGGGGTGTCCCCTAAGTGCCACGCCTCCTCCACAGAGCCCACGGACCCTCCGCTGCTGCTCAGGATGCTTCTCACTTGCTGAGCTTGGCTGAATAGCAGAAAGTGAAGACCATGAGGGACTTGCGCACTCATTTCTCGTCCCTTCCAGTAGCAATCTTTCTCTTTGGTCTCAGTTCCTGTTGTTTCTAAAATGAAGCAACAAATGATGGAGAAAAGGGGCTTACCACGTCTGGGGGAATTAGAGCCTGGCTGCGGGTCAAGGCAGCCAGGAGATGTTGGAATGCTCTTGTTCTCCAAATTCAAATGGTCTCATCTGCCAACAGGCTGCTCTCTGCTGGAATGTGGAGCCGACTCTGAGGAAGGCTGGTGGTGGGGGGAGGGCGGGAGGGAAGGAAAGGGGCTCGGTCAGGGCATCAACCAGGGCCCAGAGTGATGGCTAGTGCCCTCCATTCAGGGGCAGGCCACAGGGAAATGCAGCCCTCATATCCCAGTCTTTAGGGAACAGATTCATATTTTCAAAACAAACGTTATGGCAGAAGTGACTGAACTTCACAGGGCTGCTATGAAGGATAAGTGAACTGGTGCCTGTAAGGCCCTGACTGTGAGTTGTTGATGGTCTGTGGTCAATCGGTGTCAGTGATTATCATTAGCTGTGGTAGAGGATTGTTGCTGGGATCGTATTCGCTTATGGATGGGCAGATCCAAAGGATCCAAAGGATCCAAAGGATTCTGGAGACTTTCCTGCCACGGGGCCTCTGACCCCTTCCTGACTCTGGAATTTAAGCCTGGCATTTAGGGGGGTTCGGCAACTAGGAGAAGCCTTTCCGGTGACTCTCAGTCCTGGTGACCCTCCTTTGTGTATCCCCTCAGGCCTTGCATTGCAGCTGTCTGGTTACTGACCATCTTTCCTGTTGGAGAACTGGTGTGCTTTTTCTCTGTGGCTTGGTTCAGCTGGGTGCAGTTCTCTGGGGTCACGGAACATAGGGCTCAGCAAACTGTTCTTAAAAGGCCAGATAATAAATACTTTCAGCTTTGCAATGCCATATGGTCTCTGTTGCAATGATCTAACTCAGCCATTGTGGTGTGGAGGCAGCCATAGACCAGACATAAATCAGATGAATGTTGTGGGTCCAATAAAGCTTTATTTACAAAAACAGGCCACTGGCCAGAGGGCCATGGTTGCCAACCCTGGACCTAGTGTTTCCCACGGACAAAATCACACATGAGCAAAACTGAAACTTGCATTACGCTCACACTGTTCCCTCATATCCCAGTCTTCAGGGAACAGATTCGTATTTTCAAAACAAACATTATGGCAGAAGTGACTGAACTTTATAGGGTTGCTATGAAGGATAAGTGATCTGGTGCCTGTAAGGCCCTGATTGAGTTGCTGATGGCTGGTGGTCAATCGGTGTCAGTGATTATCATTAACTGTGGTAGAGGATTGTTGCTGGGATCGTATTTGCTTATAGATGTAATGTCCTTAGAACAGTGCTTGGAATGCAGTTAAAAAAAAGCTACCATTTTCATCAAATCTAATACATACTTTTTTATTGTGGTAAAATACACAGGGGGCTTCCCTTGTGGCTCAGCAGTAAAGAATCCGCCTGCCAATGCAGGAGATGCAGGTTCCATACCTAGGTCTGGAAGATCCCCTGGAAAAGGAAATGGCAACCCACTCTAGTATTCTTGCCGGAGAAATTCCATGGACAGAGGAGTCTGGTGGGTTACAGTCCATAGGGTGACAAAAGAGTCAGACAGGACTTCGCGGCTAAAAAGAAAGCAAAAATACACATAACTAAAACTTACCACATTAGTTGTGTAAAAATGTACCAATCCAATGGCATTTAGTCCATTCACTGTGTGTGCAGCCTTCATATGATTTATTTCTAGAACATCTTCATCACCCCAAAGGGAACCCCATATGTATTAAGCAGTCATTCCCCATTCCTCACTCCCCTGGCCCCTGGAGGATGTACATTTCCCCCCTGCATCTCTGAGATGGAGCTGTACTTAAAATCAAAAACATCTTATGGGGAGTTCCCTGGTTGCCTAGTGGTTAGGATTCTGGGCTTTCACTGGGTTCAATCCCTGGTTGGGGAACTGAGATCCTTCAAGTGGTGTGAAATGGCCAAAAAAAGAGCATTTTATAATCACTGTTTCTTGGGTGGCAGTCCCACGGTGTTGGCACTTCTTGCATGAGCATAAATTTGGCTATCACTCTTCAGTAGAGTTATGTGCATTCTTAAAATTTTATTTCTTGAATTTAACTGCCATTCAAACTGCCTTCAAGAATGAAGCTGTAGCAAAGGAGCAAAGAGTTGTTAAATATGAAGACATGTAACAGAGTAGCAGGACATAAATTTGATATTAATGAAACCTATATTCATCATCAGAGGAATCACCATTCTGTGCTTCTTCCAAAGCCAAAAACCAAGTGCTTAATGAGACAGGAAAGGCAGATACAAATAGATAAATCTATGTTATATTTTGTTAATGACATCTGAAAAGATGGCCTGTCACATTTGAAGCAAGGCAACTTACAGCTGGGGATGTTATGAAATCCTTGACATAGCTAATAAAAATTTCAAAGTCATGGGAGGTTGGTGTGACTGGTTCATATGTCACGTGCGACAATTATTAAGGTGACCTGTCTCAGTTTAATGGCAGTATTACTTTTTTTGATGGTACAGTGTGTCTTACAAATGATGACATCTTAAAATGGTCATACAGTATTATCATCATCACATTGCTTTGTTATTTTCATTTACTTGTATGTTTCCACCACTAGACTGTCATTACATTGAAGAAAAGTCATTTGTCTTGCTCATACTGAAGCCTCAATGCTTGCCCAGTGTCTGGTATGCAGTAAGAACCAACAGATGATGTAGGATGAACAAAACTCATTTGAGAGATTAATTAATTAGTATTCAGTTCAGTTCAGTTGCTCAGTCTTGTCCGACTCTTTGCGACCCCATGAATCGCAGCACACCAGGCCTCCCTGTCCATCACCAACTCCCGGAGTTCACTCAGACTCACGTCCATTGAGTCAGTGATGCCATCCAGCCATCTCATCCTCTGTTGTCCCCTTCTCCTCCTGCCCCAAGTCCCTCCCAGTACACCCAGCTTTAAGGTGGTTGTGAAAATTAAACGGAAAAACAGCTTTAAAAAATCCTGCCTTGGGAATTCCCTGGTGGTCCAGTGGTTAAGACTGCATGTTCCCAATGCAGGGAGCATCAGTTCAATCCCTGTTCTGGGAACTAATATTCTGCATGCTCCACAGCATGGCCAAACTACATAAATATAGAGATGTTATCTTATTAAAAAATCCTATCTTGTCCTGTGCTCAATAAGAACTTACTTGTTGGTGGTAGTTTTGTACCACGTAGGATTGTGTTTGGCTAAAGTAATAGAACACCCAAAATGCTTTCAAATGGTGATGTTGGAGAAGACTCTTGAGAGTACCTTGGGCAGCAAGGAGATCAAACCAGTCAATCCTAAAGGAAATCAACCCTGAATATTCATTGGAAAGACTGATGCTGAAGCTGAAACTCCAATACTTTGGCCACCTGATGTAAAAAGCTGACTCAATGGAAAGACCCTGATACTGGGAAAGATTGAGGGCAGGAGGAGAAGGGGGTGACAGAGGATGAAATGGTTGGATGGCATCACCAACTTAATGGACTTGAGTTTGAGCAAACTCTGGGAGATAGTGAAGGACAGGGAAGCCTGGTGGGCTGCAGTCCACAGGGTCGCAAAGAGTTGGACATGACTTAGTGACTGAATATCAACAAACAAGATGGAAGTTAACTAACCCTGCAGATAAACAAAATGTGAAAGTAAACAGCCCAGGGATTGTAGTAAATCTCCATGATCATCAGCGTCTCAGGTTCCTTTGGTCATGTTGCTTTGCCATCCTCAAATATGGCATCCACCTTATGGCCCAAAACAGCTGCTTAAGCTCCAGCCATCGTGTTCACATTCCAGCTGGCAGGACATAGGAAAGGAAGTAAGAAAAAGGGAATCTCTCCTTTTATGAATACTTCTTAAAAGTTGTAAATGACACTCTGCTTATAAACTGGCTAGAATCTGACTACGTCTAATCACATGAAAAGTGGGAAATACAGGTTTCCATCAAGGCAGCCATGTGCCCTGCTAAAATTCAGAGGTTCCATTACTGAAGAAGGGGAAAATGAATGTTGAGAGACAAGTAGCAGGCTTTCCACACTTATTAAACTCCATGGTGCTGATTACAAGTGCAACATGGGGCTCCAACAAGTCTTGTTCCATGAAGGCAATGGAAGATTTTCAGGTGAAGCTGGGCAGGAGCTGAGCTGTGAGAGGTGAGTATGATTTAAATGATCAGAAAGCACGGGTAAGAGCGGTTCCAGCAAGTAAATGACCAAACAAAGGCCCAAAGGCAGGCGTCCCTATGGATTAACAGAGACGCCGTAATAGGTGTCCCTATGGGTTAACAGAGTTGTCTTGGCCAAAAGTGACTTTGAGTCAGGAGGCTAGCTAGTTGAGTCCCAGCCCTAGGAGCAAGGAGTTAACCCTTAGTTGACTGTGTAACCAGTGTGGGGTCACTCAACTCCCGGATCCTTGGTTTCCTCCTCTTTAATTTATGTACAGAGTGAACCTTGTTGTGAGGAATCAGTGAAACGCAGCAGGAGGAAGCCCTCTGTAAACTGTAGGTTCCTGGACAGTTTAATGTTCAAAAAGCAGCTGCTGTCATCATGACATGGGGCCAGTTGGATGGGGAATGGGAGGGGTTTGCACTCCACCCTCCAGGCAGCTGCCCATGTGTGATGCCCTTGTGTAGGTGGGGGATGTGGGTGGTGAGGGGGGACATGTGGGCAGGCAGGAGAACAGGAGCCTCTGGTAGGGCACAGACAAGGCACACAGATGCTCCCAGGATGCAAGAGAGTGATGGAGAATGGCCCTGCACTGCCCTAGGGTCTGTTCCCTTCTCTCTGCCCCACACAAGGAGCAGAGTGGGTCAATACCCCGTGCTGACCCAGGGGCCAGTCATGGGCCTCCCATGCCCACTGCAGTCAAGCCAGTGAGGTTTCCAGGCTCCTGGGTTGGAGGCCAGGCCTCAGGCAGGCCCAGCCTGGGATCAGGGGTCTTGTCACATCCCTAAGGGAGCGCCTGTGGCAGAAATCAGAGGCCACACAGCTGAGGCGAGGGTAGAGAGTGATGGGGGTGGGGGTGGCTTTGGTTCTGGTAGGGCTGTTGCTTTCCCACAGAGGGCTTGACAGGATAGAGCAGTGTCTTAGCTCTGGCTGCCATAGCAAAATACCAGGGACTGGGGCAACAGACATTTATTCCTCAGAGTTCTGGAAGCTGTGAAGTCCAAGAGCCAGATGCTGGCTGGTTCCATTCTTGGGGACGGCTCTCTTCCTGGCTTGCAGATGGCCACCTTCTCACTGCATCCTCACATGGCAGAGAGAAAGAGCTCTGGCCTCTCTTCCTCTTTTTGTAAGGGCATAATCCCATCCCCTTCTTGTAAGGGCCCACCCATATGACTCCACTTAAACCTACTAACCGGAGAAGGCAATGCACCCCACTCCAGTACTCTTGCCTGGAAAATCCCATGGATGGAGGAGCCTGGTAGGCTGCAGTCCATGGGTTTCGCTAAGAGTCAGACACGACTGAGCGACTTCACTTTCACTTTTCACTTTCATGCATTGGAGAAGGAAATGGCAACCCACTCCAGTGTTCTTGCCTGGAGAATCCCAGGGATGGGGGAGCCTGGTGGGCTGCCGTCTATGGGGTCGCACAGAGTCGGATACGACTGAAGCGATTTAGCAGCAGCAGCAGCAAACCTACTAACCTCCCCAAAGCCCCACCTCCAAATACTGGGGCCCTGGGGATTAGGGCTTCCACATGTGGATTTCAAGGGAGCACATACACTCAGTCCATAGTGAACACCCAACTCCACTTGGAACTTGGAAGCGTGTCCTGGCCCCTGTGGGTTCCTCTTCTGTCCCCATGCTTGGCTGTGCCTTCAGGGCATGTGTCATGGCTGACGAGTCACTGCTCTGGCCTGTAGAAGAGTGGGAGATATAATAGAGCTGGCATCTCTGGCTGGTGCACAAGGAGGGTCCCCCAGCAGAGACTGTCCAGGAGGAAGGAAGGGCAAACTGCAGCAGGGAGGTGGCCCTGGAGCCGAATCCAAAGGCCACAAGGGCTCCATTGCACTGAAGAAAACCGACTGGTGCCTTTTCTTTCCTTTTTCTTTTTTATTTTCATGAGATTGCTACGAAGTGGATGACAGCCCATGCAGAGGGGAGCAATGAATGCGGAGGGGAGGGCCATGGAGGGCCAGAGACATGGTCAGAGGGTGACAATGGGACAGGGTGAGACAGTAGGGAATGTTGTGAAGCCATCAGGAGAGATGGGGACAGGAGGAGGCATAGGAGAACAGGGACAGAAAACAGGGACAAAGTGACAGAGATCCAGAGAGAGACAGGGGGACGTGGGGTCACTTAGATACAGCAAGCACCTAAGGCAGCTGGGCTGGGACAGGAAAGAAGACCTGAAGAGGGAAGGGGCCTGGAGGGGAGGGCTGGGTGGTGGGCAGACGGGTCCTTCTCTGTGCCCCTCACCCCATCCAGCACTGTGCAGCTCATCGGGCATCAGGGTCCTTCCTCAGTCCCACCAGGCTGTCCTCTCTGCTCTGGTCCAAGCCCTCACCTCCAAATAAGGAGGTCAGGCTTAAAGGGGGAGGTTTGAGGACCCTGCGGCCCAAGGGGGGCTGGTCTGATGGATATGGTGTGGCCAGGCCTAGAGGCTGGGGGTGGGGACGTGGCCTGGGAAACCCCCTTAGCCGCAGGGCCCATGGGACAACCACAGGGCATCACCAGCACTTTACGCCTTTCCTAGTCACTGTGTTGCTCTTGGGAGCCAGAAGAAATCAAGGGCTGGAAGGGGAGATGAAGAGAGAAGGTCACACATTCGCATCATTTGCTATGAGTTGTCATCCCTTCCGGAGAGTGTGGTCTTCCTGGACCAGATGGCCGTGAGTCATGCCCGTTCCCAGAGCAGCTCCATGGCCAGACCCTTCCCTGACAGCACATCCCAGCAGACCAGGACTCGGTCTGACCCGGGTCGTGGGGTGAGGAGGCTGCTTTCCTAGAGCCACACTTCTAGTAACTTCTCCCAGAAACCACTGGGGAGCCCCAGACTATAGAAGTTTCATTCAGATCCCAAGACCAGGCTTGTCCAGAAGTGACATGCAGGTCAGGGAGCAGCCTGTGTACAGGGGGGAGAGTCGGCAGTCAGGGAATGACAGAGACCAGGCAGGGAAACCAACCCCAGGAGCCAGAGGGTGTGGAGGGA
Organism: Bos javanicus; assembly: GCF_032452875.1. Taxonomy (NCBI): domain Eukaryota; kingdom Metazoa; phylum Chordata; class Mammalia; order Artiodactyla; family Bovidae; genus Bos; species Bos javanicus. The sequence continues at coordinate 29,172,132 of NC_083878.1, read as the reverse complement.
AGGAAAGTGACAGATCATTCCCAAGCACCAGGGGCAGGGGGAGGGCAGGGCCCACCTGCCCCACTCTGCCCTGGGCTCCCCCAGCATAATGTCCTCAGATCGGTCAGGGTGCAGAGCATGGGCCTTGGTGGTGGCTCTGAGATGTCATTATAGATAATGTAGAAACTGCTGGCAGTACCTCAGAAAAGAGCCCTTAAGAAAGGTGAAGATAATGGTGTTATTCTCCATAACTGAAAATGGCAATGAGAGGGAAAGAAAGTGAAGTCGCTCAGTTGTGTCCCACCCTTTGCAACCCCATGGACTGTAGTCTACTAGGTTCCTCCATCCATGGAATTTTCCAGGCAAGAGTACTGGAGTGGGTTGCCATTTCCTTCTCCAATGAGAGGGGCCTAACTGCATTTGAGATTGGACAGTCAACCCTCGCAGTGCACAGACAGGGTCAGCAACTTGCCCAAGGCCACATAGCCAGACATCTTTAGACACTGATCACTATTCTTCCACCTCCTGACAGTGTCCCGTGTCTAACTTGGCTGCGTCTTTTAGGTCTTTTATCTCCATGGAGCACACAACAACCCTGAGATGTAGGTAGGATGATTCCCATTTTACCATGAGGGAGACTGAGGCCCGGTGGGTAACTTGCCCAGGGTCCCAAGGCTCATTCAGGGACCAGACTAAGAGCACCTTGGACTCTTGGCACAGGGCTCTTTCCCCCTCTGCTGTGAGGAGACAGTTTGTATTCCAAGGTGGTACTGGGGGGCAGCCTGTGTCACACTGACCACTCATCTTCCCTTGCAAGCTTCTCCCTCAAGCAAGCCCTTCCTGTGTTGGTAGAGAAAGCAAGCCCACGCTCCACATCCTTGACCACACGGGTCCATCCCAGGCTAAGTCATTTCTTTGATGGAGCCTTGTTTCCCCGGGGCTACTCTTTTTAATCCACCCATCTTCCTCACCCTCTGTCCCGCCCACCCCAGTTCCTCAGTGTGGGTGAGTGTGTCAGCCACTAATCCAGGCAGGAGGCTTGGGGGCAGCCGTAGCACAGTGACACACCCTCTGATGTGGGACGAGGATATTTTAAATCTGAGTTATCCTTCAGAGTCAGGAACATGTGGTTTCCAGAACCAGGAGGACACTGGTTTCCCAACGAGGGGAGGGGAAGCAAGGAAAAAGTGTTGAAAGGGTGGGGGAGGTGGGTGGGGTGGGGACAAGACCTACTGAGGGCTGGCCTGGGAAGAATGCCGTCTGCAGACGAGAGGGTCAGTCCTCCTTGATCCTGGAAGCCTCTCCTTCTTGTCCTCTGGGGACCCTTGCTCCCAGCACACTTCCTGCAGCCTCAGCAACATGTTTCTATTTTTTCCCCATCTCCTTGGTGCAGCTCATTCCACTGCACCAGCGTGAGCCTGTGTGCCAAATGCCTCCCCTCGCTCTGGTGAAGAGAGTGTGTGAGGGAGGGAAGAGTGGTCACATTTGCCTCGGCCCCTGAGCCCCTGGGCAGGGGGGAGGCTGGGGGAGAGGACGGCAGAGCCCTGAACTTATCAACCAATTGTGAACATGCCAGTCTGGGTTTGGTCCAGCGTGAATGCCAGCCATTCCCTGCACGTGGCCAGCTGGGCCAGGTCCCTGGCACAGGGAGCAACCCCCACACCCTGCCCAGAGAAGCAGGGTGTCCAGAGGAGGGGCCACAGGTTGCTCGTGAGCAGCTAGAGAGACAGAGAAGGCATGGCTGGCCACCCTCTCCTGCGACACAGGCTCTAGTTTTCTTGGAAAAGACAGAGGGAAATGCCTTCTGTTCTGAGGTATGGGAAGATGAAGAGGGCTCTGCCTTTGGGGGGTTCCAGACCAGGCTGGAGACTGTGAATGAAAGTCAGTGGCTTTGAGGGAAAGATTTCCGTGCCAACGACCCTCTTCCCAGGAAGATGTCTGATTGGCCAGCTAGCCACCGTTCTGTATAGAGTTACCTACTGGGTGAACCATGTGAGGAGATGCCAGACTCCCTCCCGCCTACAGCCTTTCTGGTCGCCTCTGGCTGGGGCCCCAACCCCAGTCTTATCCACTGCAGCAAGTCAGGGAGGTAGTTTTGCTGAACACGTGGCGTGAACCATAACACCTTAAAGCAGAAAGAACTATCTGGGGTCACTTTCTTCCAAGGGAGAAATACCCTCTGGGAGAGGCAGGTCCCAACAATTCTGGGGATAAAGGTCAGTGGGAAAGCACAGAAGTAAGCCATGATGACAGTCCAAAGTGACACATCTGTTACTGGACAGGGTGTTTGTTTTGGCGCTTGTGAGGGCCCTCCCTCAGTGCTGGGGTCAGGAAAGCTCTTTGGAGAACAAGGACACCTAAGGTGATGCCTGCAGAAAGGTAGTTAAGTGAGATGGTGGCTATTGGAAAGAGCCTTCCAGGTTGTGGGGACAGCAGGGGCCAAGTCTTTGAGGCAAGAGTAATGATGGTGCTTTCTAGAGAAGACTCCGCGAGCAGGTGGTAAAGAGGGAGGGGGCCACAGAGATAAGCAGAAGCCACTCGCAAAAGGCCTGCATGTTTTGTATTTTTATACCTGTCTTCAGTCTTCAGTCAGAATTTTCCTCAGCCTCCAACTCCAGCAGGAAACCTAGTGGGAAATAGTCACTTCCTGCCCTTAGATCGGAGAAAACAAAACCCCAGCTATTTCTGCTTCACCCCAAATATCAAAGTTGACTCCTGCGGTTGGGGTATACAGGATACCTGACTTTCTCTTTTACAAACAGTGCTTATTGCTTTTCCATTTATAAAGGTCTATGTATTCAACATAGAAAACTAAAAAGAAGAAAATGAAGTCATGTATAATCCCTTCATCTGGAGCTTATTGACATCAACCTTTTGCATTTTTCCTTCTGTCTTTTTTGTTGTTACATAGTTGAGTTAAAACTATATATACAATTTTATTACCTGCCTTGTTCCTTTAACATAAGTATGTTCCCATGTTGTTAAAAAAGGCTTCATTTTTAACCTCCCTGGTAATTTTGTGTGTGAATGACTTCCTTACTTTACTGTATGTTTGAGCTTTTTATTTTGTAATTTTCTTGCTTCTAATTGTGGCCTTTTCTTTCATGCCTAAAGAAATTCCTTTAGCATGTGTTGTAAAGCTGGTTTGGTGGTACTGAATTCTTTCAGACTTTGCTTGTCTGTAAAGCTTATGATTTCTCCATGAAATTGGAACAAGAGACTTGATGGGTAGAGTAGTCTTGGTCTTATGTTTTTTTCCCTTTTCATCACTTTAAATATATCATGCCACTCCCTTCTGGACTGCAGAGTTTCTGCTGAAAAAAATCAGCTAATGACCTTATAGAGATTCCCTTGTATGTCATTTATTGCTTTTCCCTTGCTGCTTTTGATATTCTCTCTCTGTATTTAGTTTCTGTCATTTTGATCACAGTGTGTATTGATATGTTCCTCTTTAGCTTTATTCTGTATGGAACTCTCTGCACTTCCTGTTTCCTTTCCCAGGTTAGGAAAGTTTTCAACCATTAGGTCTTCAAATATGTTCTCATGCTCTTTCTGTCTCCTCCTCTCCTCCTTCTGGGACCCCTATAAGGTGAACATTAGTGTGCTTGCTGTTGTCCCAAAGGTCTCTGGAACTGTCCTCATTTCTTTTCATTCTTTTTTCTGTTCAGTGGCAATGATTTCCATTATTCTGTCTTTCAGCTCACTGATCCATTTTTCTATATCATTTAATCTACCATTGATTCCTTCTAGAGGCGGCTGTGGGCCCATAAAACTTTTATGTTTTTTGCTTTAATATTGGATTTGGGCTTCCCTGGTGGCTCAGACGGTAAAGAATCTGCCTGCAATATGGGAGACCTTGGTCTGATCCCTGGGGTCAGGGAGATTCCCTGGAGAAGGGAATGGTTACCCATTCCAGTATTCTTGCCTGGAGAATTCCATGGGACAGAGGAGTCCAGTGGGCTACAGTCCATGGTGCTGCAAAGAGTCAGACACGACTGAGAGACTAACACTTTTTCACTATTATAGTTGATTTATGGAGTTCACAGGTAGTTCAGTGGTAAAGAATCCACTTGCCAATGCAGGAGATGCAGGAGACGAGGATTCGATCCCTGGGTCTGGAAGATCCCCTGGAGGAGGAAATGGCAATCCACTCCAGTACCCCTGCCTGAAGAATTCCATGGACAGAGGAGCCTGGTGGGCTATAGTCCATAGGGTCACAAAGAGTCGGGCACGACAGAGCACGCACCCATATTTGATTTACAATATTGTGTTAGTTTCAGATATACAGCAAAATGATTCAGTTATACATACACTTCTATCCATCCTTTTTCAGATTCTTTCCCAAACTCCTACTTTATCCCTCTTCCTCAAACCCTTTGGTAAGTATGTTTTCTACGTCTATGAGTGTGTATTATAAATAAATTCATTTGTATCATTTTTAGGTTCTACAGATAAGTGATATCATATGATATTTGTCTGTCTCTGACTGAATTACTTCACTTAGTATAGGTCTTTAGGCAGCCTGTTGCTGATGGGTGGGGCTGTGTGCCCACCAGTTAGTTGTTTGGCCTGAGGCCCCCATCACTGGCACCTGCAGGCAGCTGGGAGGGCCAGGTCTGGGCATTAACGAGGAGAGGGAGGAGCCTCTGCAATGGCGCTTGCCTGCATTGGCTTCACGCGGTAGAAGAAGCTTCCCGGGATGCACTGCTGCTGTCGCCACCTATCCAGGAGACTCTCCAAGACCAGCAGGTAGGTCTGGGCCAAGCACCTATCAAATGACTGCTTTTGTCCTGGGACGTGAGGCATTTGGTGTGCATTTCCCCCAGATCCCTGGGCTCCTGAAATCAAGCTCCGCTGGCCTTCAAAGCCTAATGCCCTGGGGGCTCGTCTTCCCCGTGCTGGGGAGCCCCATGGGCTCAGAACTGTCATTCCTGTGGGGAGCCGTTGCAGAAGTGGGAAATGTCCTGTCCTGGGGCTTGCAGGAGTCCTTAGGAGAGACCACCAAGTGAGGGTCCTTGGCTTTGTGCATGAAAGAAGTCGAGAGAGCCAGAGACAAGCAAAAGCAAGTTTACTTAGAAGGATGCATAGGCAGAATTTGGACAGGCTCAGAAAGTGAGAGTGGCCCCAGAGCATGGGGTCCTTGTTTTTTATGGACTGTGTAACTTCATATGCTAAAAGAGTGGGAGAAATATTCTTGTTATTTCAGGGAAAGGTGGAGATTTCCCAGGATTTGGGCCACTGCCCACTTTTTGACCTTTTATGGTTCCTCTTGGAACTGTTGTGGCATAAAGGGGAGTGATTGTAGTATTACAATAAAGGTATGATGAGCTAAAAGTCAATGACCCAACTGTTCTTGAAGCCACCTTGGTTTCAGCTGGTTCCAGCCAGTCTTTATTGGATCCCAACACTGGACCTCCTCTTCATTTATCTAGCACCTGTGTCCTGCTGCTTCCCCTCCTGTCTCATTCTCCCCGCAGAGATTTTACTCCCATATTCTTATGGGAAGCAGAAAGGCAATGGGCCGTTGTCTGTACCCACTTCAGCAGGCCGAGCAGGTTGACTCTGCCTGTCCGGGAGTAAAACCCTCTGGATGCCTAGCCTAGGGAGTCCCAGGGGCAGAACAGCTCCTTGTTTCGAGTTGGAGAGTGGTATGGGCTGGAATCCTTGCAGAGCCATCATTTTGACATGAAACTGTTGTAACCTGGAAGACATCAACTTCACCAGGAGGTTAAAGAGGCAGGGGGAAGAGGAGGAGTAGGAACGACCATGACTGGGCCCAGGAGGGGCAGGAACCACATAAAGCTAGGGAGGGCACTCTTAATGTGGACCGGATGGCATTAGGGTCTGACCCCTGGTTGTAGCCGTGTAACTATGATGTTTGTTCATAAATCTTTTTGATGTCCATCTCCATCTGGGCTGAATTATTGACATATGTACAGGAGGTTTTGTTTATGACCTCACACACACCACCCTGGTCAGCCAGCAAGTAATCCAAGGCCAATCTATTGTCCATAACCACATCTGCCAGTGAGTTTAAAGAAGGCGAAAGTCTATTTAGGGCATTTCCAGTGGTCAGGCTAGGCTCTCTAAAGTGTTGGTTAGATTTCCTAGGGTTACCTCACAATAGGTAAAGCCTCTCCATGGAGCTGCCAATCCCCTCTGCCAGTCCTGCTCCTGCCAGTGTTAGTCCAGTGACCCTCCTGGGCTGGTATTGAGTATTACTATGTATTGTGACTGTGAATGGGACCAGCTGTCCTAGTGTACTGGCTCCCTTGTGCCATACGTTATTAATAAAAGGATGAGCAGTTACACAGGGGCCAAATTTCCTCTGGGATGCCCTTTTCTTTGGGCCCTCATTCTGGGGAGTGCCACATATGCAGGCATATCCTGAAGGTGCAATAAGAGATCTGGGAACAGAAGACTTTAATAAGCAAGCAGCCACCCAGATCAGAAGGGACAGGTCATGAACTCAGTGAGGGGACGAGAGCCCAATAGTATACTGAAAAGAGTTAAGTCTGGGAGTAGTCCACACCCTTTGGCTTGGATGAGATGGTGGGTACAAAAGGGCGTTACCCACCCCTTCCATAAAGTCCAACAATTTTTAGTCCAATCCATCCCTGTCCTGTGGGCACCCTGGGCCTGGGCTTCACTTCACAGTGAAGGCATTCACACAGAATGGAGGCATTCATGAGGATGCAGCTTGGGTCTGGGTTCCAAAACATTGTGATCATCTTGCCATCCGGCAGCCAGGGATTGTTCCAAAGAGGCTCACCACAGCCTAGAGAGCCATAAGTGTAGTGACATCAGAAGCATGACTGGTTTTCTGGATGACAAAAGTAGCCATGATTAATGGAAAAGTTATGTCATGTTTTTAAAAAAGTTAAATGTGGCAAGGTATCAGGCCTGATGGAAGTATCGCCCATTGAGCTCATGTTGGTATATATGTGTGTGTGTGAGGGGGGAGGGTTGTTTCCATGTGTTTGAACTGGTAAAGCTCTTCTATAAAAAATTTTTTGGAGTAGTACAATGTTATATTAGTTTCAGTGTACAGCAAAGTGATTCAGTCCTATGTATACATATATTCATTCTTTTTCTTTTTTTTTTTTCCTGGTAGGTAAACTTGAATTTATTAAATGCCAAAACATTTGATTTTTTCAACCATTTAAAAATGCACAACTTTAGTTCACAGACCATACAAAAGCAGGCGGGAGACCAGTTTGCCAAACCCTGGTTCACATCATACAATAGCATATAAACATGCTTTTTATGGGACTTTCCTGGCAGCCAAGCGGGTTCAATCCCTGGTTGGGGAACTAAGATCCTACATGTCTTGTGACAAGCGTCCCTCCCCGCACGGTTTATTTTAAAAAGGTGCTGCCTTCAGGTACAAGGATGACACATACATGTACTTCCTATAACAGTAGGTATAAGAGCTGCTAGTTATAGGGAACAATAAGACAACAAAATTTTTAAAAGCCAGTTCCTAATTTACTAGCTGTACTTCTAAGTACTTGGTAGCTAGAGAACATTTCTATCATTGGACAGGCCCATGTCCTAACTGACAGGAGTATTTATTCAGTACGTCATCACAAACCATATAATACAATAACAGTTCCAACGTTTCATATTTATTACTGAGTCTCAGACTGATAGTGAGGAAATAACATCAGGAGCCAAGCATTACAGTAGTGATGTTCTCATTGTGATTTGGCTGCTTAAAAAAGTGGTCTTAACATGTGTGCCACACATGTTAAGACCACTTCTTATAGACCCAGCTTGCTTCTTATAGACCCAGCTTGGTTCTTCTCCAATGTCTTCTCTTGGAGTTGTACCTGATTGTATTGCCAGTTTTCATTTGAATCCATTGAGGAATGGGACGATTCTGCTTTTGTTTCTTGGCCAGGAATCGCTTGATCCTGAAAGTCTTATGAGAAGACATGGTGAGGAGAGAACTCAACCGCACATAGGATGGCGGAGAAGAGAAAAGAGCTCATTCTTTTTCTGATTCTTTACCCATCTAAATTATTATAGAATATTGAGTTCCCTATGCTATATAGTCGGAGAAGGCAATGGCACCCCACTCCAGTACTCTTGCCTGGAAAATCATGGATGGAGGAGCCTGGTAGGCTGCAGTCCATGGGGTCGCAAAGAGTCGGACATGACTGAGCGAGTTCACTTTGACTTTTTACTTTCATGCATTGGAGAAGGAAATGGCAACCCACTCCAGTGTTCTTGCCTGGAGAATCCCAGGGACGGGGGAGCCTGGTAGGCTGCCATCTCTGGGGTCACACAGAGTCGGACACGACTGAAGCGACTTAGCAGCAGCAGCAGCAGCAGCAGCATGCTATATAGTAGGTCCTTGTTTGTTATCTGTTTTATATATAGTAATGAGTATATGGTAATATCAAGCTCCTAATTTATCCCTCCCTGCTCCTGACATTTCCCCTTTGGCACCCAACCGATTTGTTTTTGAAATCTGTGAGTCTGTGGTAAAGCTCTTGTGGTATGTACCTGTTTGTATCTGTAATGACGATTGTAAGCCAGGGTTTTCATGGCAGACCCAACAATTAACTAGTTTTTCTCCCTGGTGACTATTTTAGATATGTTTAATAAAGCATTTTTTCCCCATTCCTCCTGGGTTGAGACCATTGTCAGAAGTTCTACTAGGAGTATTATGGCTTTTGACATTGTATTACTACATTTTTTCTTTCAGACCCAGCAAAGAAGATGTTTATCAGGGTGAGGGGATTCTGAAAAGTGGCAGAATAAGAGCATGATTGTCAGAAATGCCAGGTTGACTAGACCAAGCCACCTTGGCCACATGAAGTCACTTACTGGTTCTCTTGAATAGGTATCTGTCTTCCACGGGCTCACAGGAGTAAGGCTCCTCTGGTTGCTATTGGGACTTACACAGATTTTATTCTAGACAGACGTACCCAACTAGTGACTCTCATAGCTTGACAGCAGTTGGATTGCTTAGTTACGCTTGACACGGTCCCTTCCATCGTGGCTGTAGCTGGTCCTCAGGGGGCCCTTCCTTCCAAGTTTTTAGTAGGACAAAGTTCCCTGACTGGATGGAGACCTCGGCCTTTTTCTTTCGTAGGGGTGGGAGCAGCACTTTGTTTCTGTACTCTTGGAGGGCCCTTTGAGCTTGGCTTAAGCTGAACAGTATGGGCATCCAATTTGGGGGCTTCCTCATCAAACAAGAGATCTGAAGGAAAAAAGGGCCTCCCATCGGTCATGTCCAACAGGCTAAGTTTCAGAATTTCCTCTGGGGCCATCCTAGTCCTTAGAAGGACTACAGGGAGGAGGGAGACCCAGGTTTCTGAAGCCTTTTGATATAGTTTAGCGAGTGTTCTTTGTAGAACATGACTTGCTGTTTCAGCCTTGCCACCTCCAGGAAGAGTGGAGGCGGTAGTTAATACCCAGAACGGAGGCAGCTTGTTGGGTCACCTTGGCAGTGAAGGGATGTCCGTCATCACTCTGTAGACTTTTTGGTAACCTGAATTTCGAAATTATCTCTTTAAACAGAAATTTGGATACTTTTATTGCCTTTTCAGTTCTAGCAGGGAAAGCTTCTAACTATCCTATAAAGGTGTCTATGAATACCAATAGGTATTCCCATTTGGGAGTACCATTCTCGTTCCCATTTGAGGGCATTTGGGTCAAGTCTGTTCACCAGTCTTCCCTTGGATAGGTTCCTTGATGTTGTATGGGCTGAGTTAGGGGTGGAGGTATGGGGTGGCTTTCTGGGTTATTTTGGCACAAAGCTTGCAAGCCCATGACATTTTTAACAGTTTGGGACAGTCCCTTACCTAGGAACACAGTTCGAATAGGAAGTCCCACCCTAAGTGGGAGAATTCTTGGACGTCCTTATTTTCCATTGCTGGGGCCCCAGGAATGAGAAGCTTGTTATCTTTTGTCGGCCACCCTGAGGGGTTTCTTTCCAGTCCCCTATATTTAGCCCCCTCAGTTTCTTCAGGTGTATAAGATGGCATCACTGGGAAGGATGGATTGTCAGGTCTGAGAGCTGAAGTTTGTAGGACTGGGTGTTCTTGGCTGCAGCCTTAGAGGCCTTGTTGGCCAGGGCATTTCTCCTTCAAAGGAGGTGTGGCCCCTTTGGTGATGACGCCTGCCATGAATGACTGCAGCCTCCTCTGGAGGCAGACCTCTTTTAGGAGTTCTAGAATTTGTGCCTGGTGTTTAATAGAGACACAAATTCTTTGGCTGTCAGTAGTCCCCTTTCTTCCCATATGGCAGCAATGGGTGCGTAGCACTAGGAAACCATACTTGAAATCAGTATTTATATTGATTCTTAATCCTATTCCTAGTTGGAGTGCTCTGGTCAAGGTAATTGACTCAGCCGTTTGGGCAGAAATGTAAGAGGGTAGAGCTCAAAAATCGTCTGCAGGCTGACTATGACATACATAGCCAGCCTTTCTAAAAACTGCTTCCATCAGTAAACCATTCGGCATAGGGACTGGTCAGGGGCTCACTGTTGAGATCAGGCCTAGTGAGTAAACTTGTTCAATAGTCTCCATGCAGGAGTGAATAAGGACTTGGGGTGGGGCTCTGGCATTAGAGTTGCTGGGTTCCAGACTTGGCAAACCTTGAGTGTTTGATGCCTGTGGGACTAAGAGGGCTTGGTTTATATATTTATTTATGAAGCAAAGTTGTTTTACAATGTTGTGCTAGTTTCTGGTATATAGCAAAGTGATTTAGCTGTACATATATATTCTTTTTCATTTTCTTTTCCATTATGATTTATTATAAGATATTGAATATAGTTCCTTGTGCTATTCAGTAGAACCCTGTTGTTCTATTTTATATATCATAGTTTGTATCTGCTAATCCCAAACTTCTAGTTTATTCCCAACCCCCCACCCCCTGCCTTTCCCCTTTGGTAACTGTGAGTGAGTCTGTTGTGAGTCTGTTTCTGTTTTATAACTAAGTTTATTTGTATCATATTTTAGATTCCACATATAAACCATATTGTATGATGTTTGTCTTTCTCTGACTTACTTAATATGACAATTTCTAGGTCCATCCATGTTGTTGCAAATGGCATTATTTCATCCTTTTGTATGACCAAGTATTATTCCATCACACACACACACACACACACACACACACACACACACGTCTTCTTTATCTATTCATCTGTCAATGGACATTTAGGTTGCTTCCATGTCTTAACTATTATAAATAGTGCTGCTGTGAACATTGGGATGCATGTATGTTTTCAAAATTGAGTATTCCAGGAGTGGAACTGCTGGATCATATGGCAACACTATGCTTAGGTTTTAAAGGAACCATCATACTGTTTTCACAGTGACTGCACCAACTTACATTTCCACCAACAGTGGAGAAGAGTTCTTTTCTCTCCACACCCTCTCCAGCATTTATTACTGTAGACTTTTTAATGATTGTTATTCTGATTCATGTGAGGTGATAACCTCATTGTAGTTTTGATTTGCAGGAGGACTTGGTATTTAGCCCCTGTGTTGGGTTTCCCAAGCTTAGTAAAAAACCCTTTACCCTCTCTGTGAGAGACAGAAGTAGAGGATTCACTGGTGGCTCAGATGGTAAAGAGTCTGCCTGCAATGCGGGAGATCTGAGTTCAATCCCTGGGTTGGGAGGACCCCCTGGAGAAGGAAATGGCAACCCACTCCAGTATTCTTACCTTTAAAGAACCCATGAGTGAAAGAGTCTGGTGGGCCACAGTCCATAGAGTTGCAAAGAGCTGGACACAACTGAGTGACTTCACTTGGTATTTAAGCAGTCACCACCGGTGCCCTTTTGCTTCTAGGACTCCTTGTGCCTGGTGAGGGGTTAGGACTTCAGTGATTGTTCCAGGGAGAACTTACTTACTGGCTGCTTCTACTAGCAGAGCAGCGGCAGTCACTGCTCTAAGACACCCTAGCCATCCAGTGGCCATCTGATCAAGTTTTTTTTGAGAAATAAGCTACTGGTCTAGGGAGGTCCCCCAGTTTTTGAGTGAGGACACCAGGGCTACTCTTGTCTCTCATAGAGTAAGTTTGGGAAATCCAACACAGGGGCTAGGAATGCCTGTTGGCAGTTTTCATCCCAGTTGAGGGGTTTGTGGTCACCTTCTTTTAGAGCCTCATAGAGAGGCTTTGCTAGAAGCCCGAATCCAGGTATCCAGATCCTACAAAATCCTGCCATCCACACAAAGGCCTTCGGTTGCCTCTTTGTCTGGGTCCAGGCGTCGGGGAGAGTTGAGGGTTATAATGGCTTCCTTTTGGTCCTTGGTTACAGTCTCGTTTTCCCAGTGAAAAGTGAAAGTGTTAGTTGCTCAGATGTGTCTGACTTTTTGCGATCCTATGGACTGTAGCCCACCAGGCTCCTCTGTCCATGGGATTCTCCAGGCAAGAATACTTGAGTGGGTAGCCATTTCCTTCTCCAGGGAATTTTCCTGATACAGGGATTGATCCTGGGTCTCCTGTATTGCAGGCAGATTCTTTACTGTCTGAGCCACCAAGGAAGCCCAGAGTTGAGCACATATCTTGGGGACTTAACTTTTTGGGAGGAATCTGAGCCTTGTGAGGAGAGGCTCAATATTTTCGTTCCCCTAGGAAGCTAAGGATCTGAATGATGCTTTTATCTGTCTTCCTTAGTAGGATTAGAAATTAGGGAGTCACTACTGTAGGAGAGACCCATTTACCAGTTGTAATTCTCTTAATTTGTTTGCTAATATATTTCCAAACAGGAGGGAAACCCTGGGGCAGATGAAGTGTTATGAGGGTCTGCATCTGTCCACTCAAAAAGAGATACTGGGAGTCTGGCTGCAGGGGAATGCAAAAGAGGCATCCTTTAGGTCGAGCACTGTAAACTGGTTTGCATTTTCTGGAACTGGGGTGTATGGCATGTGAATTAGGGACTACGGAGTGACCCAGGACCACTGCCTCATTAACTGACCTCAGGTCTTGAACAAACAAACCCGTATTTTCCATTTGCTTTTTTATGGGCAGAACAGGGTATTACACAGAGATCAGCAGGGTCATAACAGCCCATATTTTTAAAACTTGGTTTATTAAAGGCTGGATACCTCATTGGCCCTTGGGCTCAAGGGGTACTGGTTATCCACCAGTGATCAGCATTGGTTTTAATGAAATCTGAGCTAAGGGCAGATTGCTGGGTTTGCCGGGAACCTCCATGTCCAGAGGGGTTTATTTGAGAAATGTAGGGTGGAGAGGAGATCTCCTCTGATTTGTGACTGAGGCACGCTCCCATGGCCACGAGCAATTGTTTCCCTGGTGAGTGCCTTCTCTGAGGGGGTCTCTGAATTGAACTACTGTCTATAATTTAGTGAGCAAATCCCTTCTCAGCAAGGGGGCGGGACACTCAGGCAGGAATAGTAACTGTGTGCAAAGGTAAAACTTCCTAGCAAGCAGCTGGGCGTCGGGGGTGAATTGCTTGGTTTTGGGCCATCCATCCGTCCATCCCCATTACTTTCAGGATGGGGAGGACAAGGGTCCGGGGAGATCAGTCAGCACAGAGTAGGTGGGCCCCATATCTAGTGGGAAAAAAAAAAAAGAAGTAGCTTTTCTACCTCCCACATCAAGGGTTACCTGAGGCTCCTTCAGGGAAATGACCTGGTGTCCTTTGGGTGCCAAGGGGGTCCTGGGCCCCCTAACTCTTCAGTCCTTTTGGTCATCATCGGCTTAGGCAGCCCCAAGCCTCACCCGGACTGGGGGCCCTCTTGCTCCTAGGAGTCCTCTAGTTTACATACCAGGCAGGATTTGGGTGGACATTTCCCATACAGAGGGCATTCGAGCTTCCAGTGGCCCTCCTGGCTGTGTTTAGAACAGGTTCCTTCTCAGTGGGAGAGTGGCTCTGATCCAGATTTTTCAGATCCTGCCCCTGCTGTTGGCTTTTACAAGGGGTTGGGTATAACCCTGGTGGTTCAGGGGCTAGGGCTGCCACCAATAACTGTGCCCTTTGTGGTTTCCCTGAGTGTTCTTCGCTTCCTCAACCCTCTCTCTATTGTTAAATGCTCCAGAGGCTAAGTCCATGAGCGGATTCATGGAGGTCTGGGGTCCCCTAGCTGCTTTCTGTAATTTTCTGCTAATGTCTGGGGCAAATTGATAAAATGAGTGTTAACTAGGACTTACCCTTTGTGGGTGTCAGGATTAATACTGGTATACTTTCTAAAGGCTGGCCCTGTAAGAGGGCTGGATCCTCATCTTTTCCATGTTACTTCCCTGATTTCATCATAATTAACAGGCTTAACAACACATCTTTCATCCCTTCTATGAGGCGAGTCGCCATGTGCTTCTTGGTGTAAGCCCTCTAGCTCTTTGCTGGTAGCCCCAGTGGAGGTCATGGTCAAGGGCTGCATTCTCTCTTGCAAGGTAGATTGTATGTCCTTGATGTGGGGCTGCCAGTTTACCGGCATGTGCCCAGGCTGAAGCAAGGATCCAGCTTTTCTCTTCAAAGGTGAAGCAAGTAGAAAGGAGGATCTGTCAGTCCCCCAGGTAAGTTCTCAAAACATTGTCAGCTTGGTGAATTCTTCCGCGAACCGACTGGGGTCCTCAGAAAGATGTCCAAATTTCTCTTCGCAAGTAGTTAGGTCAACCATAGGAAAAGGGATGTGGACTCATTGTTCCTCCATCACCCGTGGGCACTTTGCCTAAGGGACAGAATTTGGTAGGAGGAGGCTGGTAGGCAGCCTGGCTTCGTGTAGTATTGGCGCTGGTACCGGAGGATACAGGACGGGACTGGAGGGATAAGGCAGTGGGATTTCCAGCAGATCAGATGGGGCACTAGGGGTAGATGATCCGAAAGACGGTCCTCCCTCAGAATTAGGGGGGCATAGGAGTTCCAGTGGCCTCCATAGGAGCCAGTACTTCCCTGGTGGCTCAGACGGTAAAGCGTCTGCCTACAATGTGGGAGACCTGGGTTCGATCCCTGGGTTGGGAAGGTCCCCTGGAGAAGACATGGCACCCCACTCCAGTACTCTTGCCTGGAAAATCCCATGGACGGAGGATCCTGGTAGGCTACACTTCATGGGGTCTCAAAGAGTTGGACGGGACTGAGCGACTTCACTTTCAGGAGTTCCTAGTTGTGGACATGGAAGAGGCAGACCTATAAAGGACCATGGAAAACAGTGGGCTCCTGTTGGGGAAGAAGTCACTTTGGAGGGGTATGAGCCAGGCATACCCATCAGGAGTCTTTTAGATCTGGATCTTGAGGCAGGGTCATGAACATTTGAGCATACAGGACTCCCCTTATTCTCCTTCCTTTTTACAAAACACATCCAGCTGCAAGATGGCATTGTAGTTCAGTAATCCATTTTCTGGCCAGATCTCTTGATCCCCTATTTGGGGCCATGTCGTATTCAAAATAAGATTAATTTATTTTTTCTTAAGCCATCCTGTCTGAATCTGCCACAGTTAGCTAACATGTGTCCTAACAGAGACTCCTTCATAGTGCTTATAATCACTCCCATTTTGGGTTAGGATGTCATGACGAGACAGGGGTCTGAATTTCGGGGATTCTGTAGGAAATGGGCCACTGCCCACTCTTTGGCCTTTTATGGTCCATTTCAGAACCATCATGGCGTTAGGGGGAGTGACTTTTAATATGACCATAAAGGTATGGTGGGCTAAAGGTCAATGACTGAACTATTCTTGAAGCCAGCTTGGTTTCAGCTGGTTCCAGTCAGTCTTGATTATCTTCCAAACAGCCACGCCCCCTCTTCATTTACGTAGCCCTCGTGTCCTGCGCCTTCCCCTCCTGTCTCAGAATCTCTGCAATATAACTCTAGTTTGTGAGTCACCCATCCGGGGTGAGGGGTGCGTACGGGATTTGATTGTATTTCAAGTCCACCCCTCCTGCCCATCTCATTGCAGCTCCTTCCTTATGTCTTTAGCTGTAGATCTTTTCTGATAGGTACCGATCTTTTCCACTGATGACTGTTTTGCAGCTTAGTTGAGATTTTGCTGTGCTTGTGAGAGGATATGAGTGCAGTGTCTTTCTACTCCACCGTCTTGGCCCCAAAAGACTTCACTTCTGAGTTCTGTATCAGATGGGCTCTCTTAGGTTGCCTCCAGGTCTGATGATCAGTGAGTATAGTAATGCCAGAACTGGCCCATCATCAGAATCACTTCGTTACCACCCAGGCTTTGAGCATCAGAATCTAGGGTGTGGAGCTGGAAAGGTGCATTTTTAAGAACCCCTTTCAGGATCAGCATTTGGGAGGGGCTGTTTTGAAACCCTCTGGGCTGCCATGTAGCACTTACACAGCTCCTTCGAGGAACTCACAGAGTCGAGATGTCTCCTGTTAAATTGCACAAAACATTTTCTACCTTGTAGAACCAGTGGGCAAACATTACTGGTACTCAGGGTCTGGCATAGTTTATGTGCTCAAAAAATAGTAGCTGCTGTTCATCTAGTTCCCAGGGGAAACCTTTGCTCTATATCCAGACAGACAGACAGACACTCTTTCTATACTCACCCCTGGGAAGGGCTTGCTGCCTTGGGACCCAGTTCTCCACACATTTCTTTGCATAAATATAGAATTCATGCTCATCCTTTCAGGAACACGTCTATTGTATGGCAGACACTACACTTTAAAAAGTTAGAACACATTTCCAGGAGACAGAATATGTATAATCAGGACTGTCCCCAAAAACAGAGGCTATAGGACCATAGATGAGAACCATAGATAATGATTTCTAAACACATGGATTGTGCATGCATGCTAAGTCGCTTCAGTCGTGTCTGACTCTTTGCAACTCCATGGACTGTAGCCCACCAGACTCCTCTGTCAATGGGATTCTCCAGGCAAGAATACTGGAGGGGTATTGCCATGCCCTCTGAGGTGTTCTTAGAACCCTTTTGCCACCCAGTCAAGGAGGTGGTAAGTTTGTCACTGGTTGCTCTTAAGTCTAGAAACATAATAAACACAAATTTTTAGAGCCATTTGATAATGCCACAGTATTCAAATGTGTGATCATCTTTTTTTCTAGTATTTCAAGTTTGTTGTGTCTTACAAAAGCACTGGTCTGTGACTGATTAGTTTCAAAATTAGTCCTTTACAGAAAACTTCAGAAGCTATGGTCTAATGACTGATAGATGCCACCTTACTTAATCCTCACGGTCTTGGGGTCCTTTCTCTTTTCCTTGTCCCCCCTCCCAGGAACCCAGCACCCTCATGTTTGCCTGCTAAGGTTCAGCCAGAGGAGGGCAGCTCAATCCCTCAGTCTCCTCTCCCACCCCAACCGCGAGGCAGGGGCCAACATTCCTCAGGAAGACCCCAGGGAGAGTGTAGGGGCTCCTGATTTGCCCACAGTATGGGGGTGTGAGACCCTCAGGGCAGATTAACCTGGGGACTGCCATGTTCCTGAGGCCTCAAAGGAGGGAAATTCCCCAGACAACCTCTGCCCTTCATTTGGAATCACGGGTCCATGTCATAGAGTTTTCACTTGCACCCAATCCCAGGACTCTGTGCTGCAGCAATCAGCTAATTGTCACGTTGTATACTGCTAAACATTGAGCCTGTGTTAGCTGCTCTGGGGTGCACCAGATGAAGGTATTTTTGGTAAGCATGTACTCTGATTAACTCATTTAATTTTCACTATGACCTTATGAGATAGATCCTATTTTTACCTTCATTGCACAAGAGACTATCAAGGAGGTTAAGGGACAGGCTTAAAATCATGCAGCTAATAAGTGTGAGGCCTGGAGGCCTTCCCTGCACCCGCCCCCAAGCCGCTGCTCTGTGCCGGGTCCTGAGCTCTTAACACATGTGAGGCTGTGCACATGCCATTGAGGGGCTTGCAGCCTAGTTGGGTCTGAGAGACCCTTGAGAATCCTAGAAGGGTCACACAGACCTGACCTATGGAACCTGGAGGAGAGAGGGAGGCTGGGATGGCGGTGGGGGAGGAGGGTGGATGGGGAGAGGGGAAAACTTTCAGGGAGAGAGGCGGCTGGCTCCCCTGGGTGCTCGCTCACATCCTGTGTCCCTGCCCCTGCCTCCCCAGACATGATCTCACTCCTCAGCCTCATCCCTGGGGCTTCAGAGGAGAGGCTATCATTTCCTCCCACACACCAGAACTTGGGGCCTGAAAGACCCCTCTGCCCTGTCAGGGCAGCCTAGGCTCCCACAGTGACAAGGATGGCTGCCTGTCACTAGCCCATGCTCCCCAGCCCCTCACACAGCAATCCCCCCCTGCCCGGCCCCCCCGACACACACACTTCTCACATTATCTCAGCACTTTTTGTGCTTTTTCCTTCTTTGGGAAGGATACGCATTAGGAATCCCAGAGGGAAGAACCCTGCTGGAAATCTTCCCATCTTCCCACTCCCCTGGTTTCCCCTTTCCATCTCTGATGTTCTGTGCTCTGCAAGTGGGACACAGTACACCAGGCAACTGGCATCAGAAACTCCAAGTCGTATCTGGCTGCCTGAATCTCTCAGGGGCCAGTTATTTAAATTGGGCGTGATCATGAAGATTAAATGAGAAACAGCCATGGACGTTCTTCACCAGCTCTCAGCAGCTCTAACTAGCTTAGCTTCCTTGCCACGCTCGGCTTTTTCCAGTCTTGTCCAAGCTTCAAAACTGGGCTCAAGCCCACTTCCTCCCAGAAGACCTCCTTGACTACACCAGTCTGGACTGAGTCCTTAGCCCAAAGGGGTTA
Organism: Bos javanicus; assembly: GCF_032452875.1. NCBI lineage: Eukaryota > Metazoa > Chordata > Mammalia > Artiodactyla > Bovidae > Bos > Bos javanicus. The sequence goes on along the minus strand of NC_083878.1, from coordinate 29,153,488 downwards.
TCATCTACACTAGGTGACTTGTCGTGTTTCTGCAGCCCCAGAGTGCCTTATGAACACCAAGTGTCACTCTTCTGACCACGTATTGGGATCACCATGCTGTCCTCGTAGCACCAGACCTAATGCAAGATCATGTTTGCCAAGAGGGTCAGATGGCAGGGATCTCTTAGCCACTCAGGGAGATGGCCTGGAAGAGATTTTTTAAATTCCCTTTATACTGATGAGGATGGTGATGCTGAGAAAGCCCATGAGACCTGGCCAAGGTCACAGGACTGGGTAGTCAATTGCCAAGTCTGGGTTCAAATCCAGGTTCCCACATTCTCATCACTCCCTGGGGGGCGGGGGGCACATTTGCTCAGGGCCCAAATAAAACCAACAAAGGACCAGAAGTGTGTACCCTTGGGGCTTCTATGACTCTTAAGTGGGCTCCTGCCTTTCTTTGCTACCCCTGCTCCCTCCCCCTGGCATCTCCAACCCCTCCCAGAAGCACCCCTAAGCCCTGGCAGACAGCCTGTCCAGGCCTGGGCTGGCAGAGATAGTCCCAACAGAAGGCTATGGGGCACATGGCCGCAGGGGCCCCGGTGGCTGGAACAGGCCCTAGACACTGCATGCGTCCAGATCTGGGTCTGGGTGCAGATCCAGAAGGAGACAGGCAGAGTTTGCTCTTGGCAGGACAGAGAGTCCCAGTTCTGAAGGTCCCCAGGGGCCCGGAGAGGGTTTTAAATAGCCAGGGACAGCCCAATTGTGAGGCCTGCTTTAAATTGATTGAATCATCTTTAATTGTTGGTTGGTGCTGAAATGAAGAATGAGGTATGGCTTTAAATAGGAACCATAAGTGTTTCAGTCACACCCTTAGTGGGAACTGCAAGCTCAGATCTGCTCTCCTATTCAGAGCCGGGAGGCAGTAGAGACGGTGGCCCGCAGCTCAGAAGGTGGGGTCTCACTGATTCAATCAACAAATCCGTCAACCCATCCCTCCATCCATCCTTTTGCCCGAGCTTACTTACTCACATCTGCTCCTTCGTGGCTGTGCCCAGACCCATCTTCCTAGAGTTGACAGACGAAAAGGAGCCCAGGGTCCTGCCTTCGGGGCTGTCTGGCCTTGGAAAGCCATCTGAGTTCTCTGGGACTCCATTGCCACATCTGTAAACCAAAATGAAGCTTGCCCTGCCTGCCTCCTTCAACGAGCTCTGAAAGCTATCATCTGGCCCATTATTGCTTGTGCATCAGCACCTCCCCTACCTGGCCCTGGGCTAAGCTGGGATGTGTGGGGAGCATGTGCCCTCTAGGGCCCAAGGGCTCTCCCCCAGCCACAGGTCACAGCCCACTCAGTGGTGCGTCCTCGGTGTTCTCTGGGCCTGGGCTGGAGTCCCCATCCATCCCTTTTACCTGGGGCCTGCCTGGCAGGCTCACTTGGTTGCACCTTTAACCTCCAGATTTCCCTAACTCCCACCCGGAGCCACGCGGAGCAGTCAGAGAGCCTGAGAAGGCCCACAGAGACAGGGTTCTGACGGTCAGTCTCCTTGGGAGGGTGCAGACACTACCCCCCCACCACCAGCCAGTCCTGGGACAGAATCAGGGACCATCTGGGGCCATTTCCCCATCTCTGAAGAACAGATATGGCCAAGGGCAGATTCCTGGATTTCCCTTTTTGCTTGATGTTAGATTTAGGACTTCGAGGGCCTGAGAGAGAAAGTGACAGGGAGGCAGATTTTAGCTCACCTGGACAACCTTTGAAATGAGGCTTTCTCAGGGAATACCAGAGGAGCTCAGACCAAGCCTGGATGAAGCTTCCACGGAGAGCATTGCAGAAGGCCGCCTCTCAGGCTGGGACAGACAGGGCTGGTATCAGTGCTGGAAGACCACATCCTGGTCCATCTCTGACCTACTGTCTCCGCAGTCTTGAGTCAGCTGCTGCATCTCCCTGAACCACGGGCTCCACTTTTGTGAAAATGCGGAAATAAGGCTTTTCTGAAAAAGAGCAGTATGAGGATTCTGAAATATGAACTAACATGCAAAAGTACTCTTGGCTTGGCCCAGGATCAGTAGTGGATAAATGCTGGTTGAGTGTGAATAGAAGCCAGGTGGGGGCTTGTACCAGGTGATCCCCTGAGGGTCCATGACTTTAATCAGCCTCGGTAGCCAAAGGCCCAGGTGAGGACACTGCCAGATCAAGTGCCCACAGAGTTTATAGGGGCTAGGATAAGAGTCGGAGAAGGCAATGGCACCCCACTCCAGTACTCTTGCCTGGAAAATCCCATGGATGGAGGAGCCTGGTAGGCTGCAGTCCATGGGGTCGCTAAGAGTCAGACACGACTGAGCGACTTCACTTTCACTTTTCACTTTCATGCATTGGAGAAGGAAATGGCAACCCACTCCAGTGTTCTTGCCTGGAGAATCCCAGGGATGGGGGAGCCTCATGGGCTGCCGTCTCTGGGGTCGCACAGAGTCGGACACGACTGATGCCACTTAGCAGCAGGATAAGAGTGGGTAGTTAAATGTTGCACCATGCCTTTAGCTTGACTTCTTTTTGGAGAGGGAGCCCAGAAGGGACTGACAAATCTTAGGATCTATATGAAGTTGAAAGAAAGCTCTTATCTCATTTCTTTCTCCAAGCTGCACGGGATGGCTACTTGCAGAGTAATGGGAACTGAGGGGGTCTGGGCCACATTCTCTGGGTCCTCTTCCCACATAGCCATCCAGAGTGGGAGAGCTGGGCTCTCTTTGTGGTGCCAAAATAAACTTGCATTGTTTCCAGCAACACAAGAGGCCTTGAGTGAAGCTGCTTTTGCCAAACCCTATAAGGAAGAGAGGTGGGGGGATTTGGGGGGAGAGGGGAGGGGAGCCTGGAATGAGAGATTCCCCTCCACCCCTCATCCCTCACCTCCAGCTTTCTCCTGACTTCCAGAGAAGTCTGTGTAGGCAAGCCCAAAAGCAGGTCCCAGAGGGCACTGTGGAAATCTGGGCTTTTAGGGGAAAAAAGAAGGGACAGGAATTCCCATTTGAGTGTCTCCTATGTGCTCAGTACTTTGCTTACAGTCATGCCAGTGGGCTGGGGGTGCACACAGACCTCGGGGCAAGCGCTGATCCTGTCACTTGCTAACTGTGGTCTGGGCAAGCATTACTACCTTCTCTGTGCTTCCGTTTCCTCATGTGAAAGTGAATATGAAGTCGCTCAGTCGTGTCCGACTCTTTGCGACCCCATAGACTGGAGCCCACCAGGCTCCCCTGTCCATGGGATTCTCCGGGCAAGGGCACTGGAGTGGGTTGCCATCTCCGTTTCCTCATAGGAGCTAACAACAATACACTTCAGAGGGTTGTATCAAAGGTTAACTCAGGTAATGTAAAATGCTCAGCCTAGCATAGAGCACAAAAATTACCCTCAATGCATATCAGTTGTCATTACTATCCAATAGTTGCTTTTTATAATAACTTTTATTATTATTATTTTCAGTTCAATACCCAGAGGTGGGTACTGTTACATACTTATTACAGGCATGGGAACTTCAGCTCTGGAGGGTTGAGGCACTTTTTCAGGGTCTGACAGTTAGTGTGTGGCAGGCTTAGGGTTCAGACTCAGGTCTGACCGGCTCCAAGGCTCACAATTTTACCTGCATCTGAGATGAGGCCCTGACTGGGTTTCTTGATGCAGAGGCCAAGCTGCTCTGAGGATGAGGATTTGCAAAGTGGTGAAGTCAGAGCCTCTCGGGCAACAATTTCATGGCCCCACTGTCCCCGAGACTTCATGGACTCAGTCACTGTCCAGCTGGGCCTGGCTGAACACTAAAGCCCACGGATCCCCTTGCCAGGACTCAGGGCCCCTTTATCTCTGGAGCATCCATCTGGAGTGAGTGGCTGCAGCTCAGGCCCTGCTCTGAGCAACATCTACACAATTAGACCCCAGGCCTCCCATTTCTACACGGAGAGCTTGTTGAAGCTGAGCCAAAGCCTCTTGAGATGTAAATTCTAGTTGTCGCTTCCTAGCTGGGTGACTTAGGGCTTGTTACTTGCTCTCTCTGAGCCTCACTTTTCTCCTAATACTGGAGTGATATTCCCTAGCTTTCTATGTCTCTATGAGTGTTACAAGAGATAATGAATCTGACAGTCAATGTTTGTGTTTTGAGACAAGTGGTCCGGGGGACCATGGGATGGTGGGGCTCCAGGCGGGGACCTACTTTTCATCTTTAGATATGGACTCTCTGCATGTCATCCTTAATGAAAAATGAATAACTCATGTGTTCATTTCATTAAATGCTACCCCCACAAAAAGTGTGGACTTATGCAATTCTCCAGACTGTCAACTGGAAGATATCTCAGAATTCCTCGTAAATCAAAAGGTTTCATTTTGCTGCCAAGAGAGTCAACTTTCTGTGCTTTGAGTCAGGCAGGGGAGCGGGGGTTGCTGCTGCTGGGCTGGGATTAGAGTCGGGAGACCCGCCTGCTAATCCAGACTCTGCGAATTATTGATGCGGGACAGGATGGAAGCAGACCGCTTCTGGTCCCCGAGGCCTCAGTTTCTTCCTCTGCAGAATGGGTGGTGTGTGTGTGTTGGGACCACCCTACTAGATGACCATCCTTCTCCTCCTCCAGTTTTAAAATTCTGGAATTTGATCTTTCTTTCTCTCTACTTCTCTGTACTCTCTCCAACCTCCTCCTCACCCTCCTCCTCCCCCTTATCCCATGATCTCTGTCTCTCCTGTCAATCAGGCCAAATCAGCCCAGGGCAGAGACTGTGGAGAAAAAACATCTCTGCGTTCCTGGCAGATGACAATTTTCTAATGCCCCTTATTGCAAAAGCAGCCCTTCTTTAGGGTGAAGAGAAGGGCAGCCAAAATCTGTGTTTCTATTATGGGGTCTAGAAAGGAGGAGCATTTGCTCACAGGGCTGAGGATGGAGACATTTAGAAGTAACAAATGGCCCTTTCTCTGGCTGTGGGTTGGGAAGGGGTCCCAGGCCAACCCAAGGGGGGCTTTGTGGTCACTTGGTGGAGCAGGTTCCAGGCCACCCAGAGGAGCCCAGGGACTGTGTGGGTGGATGGAAAGTGCTTGGGGTGAAGGACCCGGAGGGAATTCAGTCTCCTAAAAACCACAGGCAGAGCTGTCTCTTGGGGAGTGAAGGGAAGGATAGTTAAAATGTTTGGGTTTCTTTATATTGGGTCCAGCCGACTGATGGTGGGAGATATAAATAGGGGACTGGGAAGAGCGCAGGGGTGGGGAAGGAAAGGAGGAGTGAGAGAGAGGGACAAGGACGAGGATGGGGAGAGGCAGAGGGACAAGGAGAACCAAGGAAGGGAAAGCGGAGGGGAGAGAGAGAAGGACAGGAGGGGGGCGGGAGGGAGGCAAGCAGGCAGGAAGGAAGGGAAAAGGAAGGGGAGACGTGAGGAAGGAACCTGCCTCCCTGCACACTGTCCTCTTGAGTGCGGCCTCCAAGACTGAGGCGCACCAAGGAACCAGTCCACACATGGGGAACTTCCCAACAACCTCCTTCCTGGGTCGTCCCTGAGCCCCTTGCTCCATGGTCCTCCCGACAAAGGCGGGTTTCAAACCTTCTTATTGCACAACTCTGCTGCTGCTGCTGCTAAGTCGCTTCAGTCGTGTCCGACTCTTCGCGACCCCATAGACGGCAGCCCACCAGGCTTCCCTGTCCCTGGGATTGTCCAGGCAAGAACACTGGAGTGGGTTGCCATGTCCTTCTCCAATGCATGGAAGTGAAAAGTGAAAGTGAAGTCGCTCAGTCGTGTCCGACTCTTCGCGACCCCATGGACTGCAGCCCACCAGGCTCCTCCGTCCATGGGATTTCCCAGGCAAGAGTGCTGGAGCGGGGTGCCATCGCCTTCTCCGATTGCACAACTCAGGGAGTGCTGTTTACGTAAATATGAAGTGAGTAGTTGCCCTGCAGCTGTGCAAGGAAGTAGCGGGCCCTATGTGGCTGGCAAGTCCTAGCAGCATAAATAGACGGGACATCACTGAACATTCCCAGCACAGCGTGTGTTGTCCCAGTTACTAAATCATTAAGAATGGTTTATACCATACTCCGTTTATACTATACTGTACCAGCGCTTTTACATGTATAAAGCCACTCTATTCATCATGTTTGGCTGTAAAACTCTCTTCGCTAGTTCAAAATATAATCCCCTATTCAGGAAAGACCTGCAGCCAGTAAGCTCTCTGTCCATCCATCTGTCTGTCCAACCAGACATTCCTCTGGAGTGTATCCTTTCAATTATTCAAGGATTTACAGTCTGTTAGGCACTCGGCTTCACTGGGTCAACCATGGAAAATTCTCAGTCCTTGCCCTCAAGGGGCTTACCCTTCACTGGGAAAAGACACATAACTAATCTAGTATATCATTATAAGTGGGGTAATAAAAGTGTCACCAGTTGTTATCTGGGAGAAACAAGACAAACCAATGGTGCCAGGGCAACTGTTATAGGTAACCTGCAATGAGGGCCCCTGGCATCCAGCAGGAGGTGCCCTGCTCTCTGTGCCACTCAAGGGCAGAAGACTTGTTCGGCTAGGGTGCCCTGAGTTCATAACTGGCATCTACATTTTTCTTATTTCCTTTTTTAAAAATGTATAAAATTATTTATAGTTTAAAGAACTATAAAGCAAATACCTTTGTAACCACTCCCAAGGGCAAGAAATAGACTAGAACATCTCCAGTACCTGTGAATTCCCCCTTCCACCTCCTCCTCTTTCAATCAAATCTCCTTCCCTCCTCCCCAGAGGGGTAACACAATCCTGACCTTTCAGTTCATGATTACCTTGCTTACTTTTATGGTTTTACCATCTGTGTATGCACCCTAAAAACACTAGGGATTTCGATGGCCATGTTGGAGTGATCCATAAAGATCCCACAAAGGACTTACTCTCCCTCCTGACAACACATTTCCCCATAACTTTTTTCAGCATCACTTCTAATAGATCCTTCCCACTGCTTTACTCTATCTAGGGTAAACTGTAGGAAATTGCCATTTTGCCTCAGAAAAATGGTTAAATAACAGCAATTTCACATACAGTCATCCCTTGGTATTGACAGGGGATTGGTTCCAGGACCTCCACAGATACCAAAATCCTAAGATGCTCTCTTATATAAAATAGTGCAGTATTTGCAAATAACCTAGGCAATCCTTCTATATATTTTAAATCATCTCTAGATTATGCATAATACCTAATACAGTGTAAATGCTATGTCAATAGTTGTAAATGTAATGTAAGTACTATAAGTAGTTGCTGAAGGATGGCCAATTCAAGTTTTGCTTTTTAGAACTTTCTGGAATTTTTTCCCCTGAATAGTTTTAATACCCAGTCGGTTGAATCCACCGATGCACAGCAGGCAAGTGCATAAGGCCAACTGTAGTTTGAGCTGGTGGTTGAATCTATTTTTAGGCTGGGTAAATAAGTAACATACTGTATGCATTATTTTTTTTTAATTGAGGTATAAATGACCTTGTGCAGCCCGCCATGCCTCTCTCTTCTTGGACCCATGAGTATAATAAATCCTTTCATTTCGTATGCCTCTCTGAGTGTGATTTCTATGGCCATGTTGGAGTGATCCTTAAAGACCCCACAAAGGAATTAATCCCCGCTTAGAATACATTTCCCCATCACTCTTTTTTCAGCATCATTTTTTTTAATAGTTTGTTCTTTCCAGTGCTCTGTAATCCTACCTCTATCACATATCAAACATCCCTATATGTGTATCTGTTCGTGGGCTCTTTATTCGGCCTCACTGATCTACTGTCTATGTCTGTGCCAATGTCACACTGCCTTAGTCACTACGGCTTTGTAGTCACTCAATCCCTTCACCTTGTTTTTCTTCTCATTGTTGCACTTGTAGATGGTTTTACAATAAACTTGCCAGATTCTACGTGTAAATATGTATTGGGATTTTAATTGAGATGCATCGAATCTATGTATAAACTTGTGAAAATGACCTCTTCATAACACCAGCTCATCCATCTACGAATGTAGAATACCTCTGCATTTCTTAGCACGTCCTTTAAAATATCTCTTAATAAAGCTTAATTGAAGTCCAGCACAAACTCTCAAACTACTTCTGGCCCAAGTTTTGAATCACAATGAATCTTAAAAAAAAGCAACAACCTATCATTGTTTTCTTACATTGTCCCTCATCTCCTTCAAGGTGGGAGAGGAGGACAGTGACTTTCTCCCCCCGTCCAAATGTTGCTTTAAAAATCTAGGTGGACAGTGCCGTGCTATCTTCTCTGGGGTGTCTAACCTGCGTTCAGCTGTTAGGAACACCAGGTATAGCGTAACAACTCACCTGATGATCCCCTTTCATACAGAAACACCTAATATTCTAGTCTACTTTTGTTGAGGCATTGCTTAGTCACTCAGTTGTGTCCAACTCTTTGGGACTCTTTGGGACCCTTTGGACAGTAGCCCACTAGGCTCCTCTGCCCATGGGATTTTCCAGACAAGAATACTGGAGTGGGTTGCCATTTCCTCCTTTAGGGGATCTTCCCAACCCAGGGATCAAACCTGTGTCTCCTGCATTGCAGGCAGATTCTTTAGCCACTGAGCCATCAGGGAAGCCCATATAGCAAAAGGTATTGGGAGAAGTTTTGCAAAGTAAGCAGTGAAGTTCCCACTCCTGTCCTCTGTGGAGGAGAGAGGGCTAGATGTTGAATCAGTTGCTTATGACCAGTGATTTAATTGATCATGTCTATGTGATGAAGCCTCCATTAAAAACTCAGAAGGCCAGGGTTCAGAGAGCTTCTGGTGAGTGAGCACATGCAGATGGGGGAAGGGTGGTGCATCTGGAAAGGGCATGGAAGCTCTGTGTCCTTTCCCCAGACCTTACCCTGTGCATCTCTTCCACCCAGCTATTCCTGAGTTATATTCTTTTATAATAAACCTGTGATCCAGTAGGTTCAAGAAAGCATTGAAAATGGTGTTCATCATGTTGTTCAATATTCTTTGTAAAAGGACCCACAGAATACATTTTTGGGGGGATTTAATACACCATAGTTGGTTTCTCCTGTTGAACTAACATGTTTCTGCAACAGGGTTGACACTCTGAAATTACTTTTCGATGAATTTTCGCATCCTATAAATCTTGTTCTGGGGTTACTTGCCCACTGAAGCAATGTGTGGTGTAGAAGGTAAGAAGAAGACAGAATACTAGCTCAGTATATTCCAATTAGATTTTTGTCTGAGTCATAGCAAAATTCTTGGATGGAATGCAGTCATTGTTAAAAGAAAAGGTTTTCTGAATTCCTTCATCTCTCATTTAACATATCAAGAATTAGGCCTGCCTGACTAGTTTTTAGAAAATGAAGAGAGGAAATCTTGTTTCTTCTCTTTTGATAGATTGTGGAAAGGAGGATGGAGAGATAACAGTTCAGGCCCCAGGGTTTTTCTCTGCCACTTTGCTTATTGCCTCCTCCATTGTCCCTACAATATGTCAGGGTACAATCTGTTGGAGTTTTTAAGGCATCCAGAAAAGTATGAAGGAGACAGCGAGTGTCTGGGCTAGTATTCTATCAGCATCCAGGTGCATGGGGGCCATGACAGGTCCAGAAGTACCCACATGATGCTGTGAATGATGACAGGAGTGGTCAGTAGGGAAGCCTGAGGCAGCACACAAGGAGACACTGGGAGAGCCAGCAGGATGGCGGAGGACAGGCTTGGCCACAGGTCCGAGTGGTCGCTTCGGCAGCTGGTGGGGACCACAGGCTTCGCTGATGCATCCTGGCACAGCACCCTGTAAAGCAAGATGCAGCCCATCCCACCTCAGTGGTCCGTCAGCGCAGGTAGCAGGCTGGTCCATACCCTGGCAGCGGAGAGCAGTGAGGATCCAGGCATGCTCCAGGGACCTTCTCCCGGGATGCCACAGTGATCTCGTCAGAACCATCTGCCACACTGGATTCAGGAGGCAGACAAAACAGTCTCCCAAAGGCTGAGATTCAGTGGAGTCATCCATTACTTAAGACAATTTTAGTTACTAAATCAGATTGGAAATTTATCAAATTGGACAACATTTAGCCATCCCCCCAGCCAACTAGAGGTTGGCTCCCTGGTGGAACTGATAAGAAAGGGTTGACTAGTTACAAAGAAAATAAGAAAACTACAATCACATTGTAAAGTAAAGTACATGTGCCCCACCACACATCCTTTTTATGAAACTGAAAATTATTTATCTCATCATACTCTCTCTTTAGTTTCGGAGTTGACTTGCACATGATATTCAATAACAACAACATACTCCCACATACAAGTTTGGAGTTAGACAGGCTAGGTTTGGGGCTGCAGGATGACTTTTGGGGCACTTTTCTGTTTGTGAGTCCCCTCCTCCACTAAAAATAGTAAAAATTATATTTTACGATTGTATAGAAAGTATAGAGGTATAAAGAAGAATATATGAAGATTGTATATTAAAACATTTCCTTCAACCTAAATTTTTCTTCTTACTGTGATTTTAAAAGAATGTTTTAAACATTTTCACAGGCTCCTAAATATCCCAAGCCCATTGTGCTTGCACCTGCATTTGGTCTGGGCCTGCCTCTTTGCTCTTGCCTTTCTGATCTGTAAAATGGGGTTGTTGGATTAAACGATGATGACATTCAAGAACTTGACACATGGTGATCATCGATGCTGGTTTCTTTTCTTCATTTTCATGGATTTGATTTTCTATTTTACTGATCATGCTGCATGTGGTTTTCATTTTGAGTCACCTTCAAATTCTCTTGGGAAGTAGGTGGAGTATAATTTATAAATAAAAATTCCTTTTCACTGCCTCAGCACTTAGCACAATGCCTGGCTTTATAGTCTTGATCCTTATTTGTTGACTGTGCCGGTAAACAGCTCGCTCCCTTCCCAGCCTCCACCCACCACCCCGTCCCACCCCAGGCCTGAGAGATGCTAAAATCATCCTTCCTTCCTTCCCCCTCGAAATTCTTCTTTCCTTAGTAGTCTGTACTCGGTGGGCTGTTGAAGAGTGGGGAAGCCACCCACTAAACGGCTGACCTTTGAACGAGGTCATCTTTCCATGGCCCCTTAGGGTAGAGGGGCCTCACAACCCTCGCTCCAGCACTGAGGAAGCTCTGCCTCAGAGGACATGAGGAATCTGCTCAAAAAATAACGGGACAGGATGTGAACCCAAGCCTATCTGACCGTGACTTGGTGTGATGTGTTACGCCTTCATGATTTGCAGTTTCCAGACAACTACTTGGAAAAGTAACTAGAACGTCGTACCAGCGCTGAGGGAGAGGTTTTAGACGATTGGATGCTGCTCAAGTCACACCTGTAGGGAAGCACCTAAGCTGCTTTAGGTGTGCGCTCACTCTTGTCATTGTCACCTGGGCCATTCATCACGCTGACAGTTTGCACTGAAACCCCCTTCCTAAATATTAGAGAGGGGTGAGGCCAGAAGTAAGAGGGGATGGTCATGAGTCACCAAGACCGAGATGAGGGTTTTAAATGGTGTGTAGAGGGTACAGACTGAACACCGTTCCTTGCTAGCCAGACTTCGGAGTGCTTACTATCTGCTGGGCATGGGGACATTACGATGGTATCAGAGCATCAGCGAGTGAGTGTGTGAGGCCCTGAGAGCAAACAGCACCTGGCATAAACATCGGCTCTCACAGAACCCAGCACGTGGCACCTCCTGCCCTGCGTGCTGGGGAGATGGGCATGAATAAAACATCCTCCCACTAATTCCAGAGAAGACAAAGCAAAGATTGCCCTGTGATGGGATAAAATCTGCAAGTAAAAACCAAGAAGCATGTTCAAGTTTATTTATGTCCTATTACACAAGCTTCTCCATTCTCCACCCCCACCCCACCCCCTCAATCTGTCACAGTCAGGGATCTGGGGCTCCAAGCATTAAAATGAATTAAACAGATTCATTGGCAAGTTGGGAGTGGAAGGAGGAGAAAAGGAGAAGGTGGAAGAATGAGCTGGAGGGAGATGTTAAAAGGACAGTAGATATGGGAGGTCAGTACATGGACCCCGTGGGGAAAGGACTATAGGTCAGACAAGGACTTGGAAGTTTCCACTGGAACACTCATATTATCCACAATAGTGACAAGGCTCATATTTGTTGAGTGTGTCTGGTACCAGGCAGTGTTCTAAGCCTGTTACACATATTAGCACATTTTTCCTCCGATCACCCTGTGAGATGGCTTTTCTCCCAAACCCTATACTATTGTACTAATGAGAAATCGAGGGCTCAGGGAGAGGCGAGGACTTGACCAGGGGCACTAGCAGCTGAGCCTGCACAGTCCTGCAGCCTATGTACAGCCAGTGACTGAGGGACGGTGCAGTCGGGGAGGCTGTGCGGCACGGCTGTGGCTTCCCTGGGGTTTGGAGCACACACTGTGGGGCAGAGGTCCACGTGTCTGCATCCCACTTACTGTGACCGCGGACCAGTTCCGTGCCCTCTCTGCATCTCAGGTTCCTCTTCTATTAAATTCAGATGACAATGATGGGGGTGATGCTGGCACATCTCATAGGGTGTTGTAAGGATTTAAAGCAATTCTGCACATAAAGCTTTCAGCACAGTGGCCAGCCCAACAAGTACTTAATGATGGCAGGTGACCCCAAGATGAGATGAGGGCTTGCTTCCTAGGATAGCTCTCTGCCAGTCCCTCAAGGGACACCCTGTGGACCCAGTTCTGACTCAGCATCAGTATCCAACCTTCAGTGCTAACACACCCAGGGGCTGGAGGTAATGTGGGGAGGAGGCCTGCCCGTGACCCTCAGTGGCGGCGCAGAAAGGAGTCTGACCCCAAACTGATGGCTCTGCTGGGAAATGAAGGCGGCTGCTCCTGAGCCCCTTGGACACTAGGCCTGTGACTGGCCTTGGGAATACTGGAGGACAAGGGCTGGTCTCCACCTCCTACTGGGCCACAGTCTAGCTAGGGGCCCATGACTCTCCTCTGTGAACCAGTTAGAGGGCCAGGTGGGGTCTTTTAAAAGGGCCCCACAGTCCTGGCTGTCAGAGAGCAGGTGTGGGCAGAGCAGATGTGAAGAGGGCCGAGGACTGCAAGAGGCAGCACGTGTGTGTGAGTGAGTGTGAGTGTGTGTGAGTGAGACGCTGACTCAGACACCCCAAGGGCTAGCGTCAAGTCTTTCCTCCCCACCTCTGGTTGGATGGTGCCTTTGCCTAGACTTGCAGGATTTTCTCTCTCCTTGCCCCCCTTTTGGTGAGGGGTAACTCTGTGGCCACAGGTGAGGCCCAGCCAAGGCCAAGGTCCTCCCCAGAGCTGCTCTGGGCTGGGCTGAATGTGCAGGGCTCATTCTGTGGGACGCCAGTAAACACTCCACTGAGAGAGAAGACCTTTCGGGATGTGTTGGTGTAGATGATCTGTCCCACCTGTCAGAGACGGAGGCCCGGCAACCATCTGCTAGAGTCTTTATTCCCACCCCTCCTCTTTCATTTTTAACCATAGATTTTCACAGTTTGCATTACTTATTTAAATCTGTTATTTAAAAAGACACATGTGTTGCCAAGTAAGGCAATGGCAGCTTTTGCCCATTGAAGCCCGTTCTTTCCATTCTCTGTAGGTGGCCCAGGCCCTACGGGAGACCTTCCTGTGCCAGCTGGGTTTCCTTGACCAGGCTGGATTTAGGACTGTGTCCACCTTGGGCTTCGCACTCTGGCTGGATTTGGGATTCAGGATTTAGGACATGATGCTCGGGGAGTGAGGAGAGGCAGGTGCAGAGCCCAGATTTCAGCCTTGGGGCTTTGTGGTCAGTTCTCCTTGTCGCCTACCATAAAATTTAATGTGATACATATTTAAGACCAAGAAGGGGACCCCGATTTCTTGATTTATACTATGGGGGATGCTGATCCCCACCACAACCCATGGATGATACTGCAGGTTTAAGTGCAATACCCTTCAAGTCACGCTTTACAGCCAGGCCATTGACTCAGCTATTCAGCATCTACTGTGTGCCAGCAACAACTCGGGATAAGAGACAAAGTCCCCAGCCTCACAGAACTGACGTTAGAGGGGAGACACGGGAAAGACAAGGACCACTTGTGTTACGAGGTGTTAAAGGAACAATGGGGGCGCCATGGGCCAAGGAGGGCCCCGGGGTGGGGAGTGACATGGGAGCAGGGACTTGGAGGGTGAGGGCCATTAACAACAGTCCATGCAGAGGGAGAGCTGTGCAGAGGCACAGAGGTGAGAGTTTTACACGTTTTTGTAGCAGGCGAGTAATCTGACCTGGCTGCCCTTGGAGCTCTTAAGAGAAGGAAGGACCAGGTGAAGAAGGAAACAGACAAAACAGGCTCTATCTTGAAAGCAGGACTCCATCTTGAGCCGGACTGTGGACTTTGAGCTATATGCCCAGTACCTATGGAAACGACATACCAACTGGAAAACCAGGCCCCCGGAAGAAAGGGCCCCAGGGCTCATACCTAGACTCTCCCTCGCCTAAAAGAATACCCTAATTATCTGTGTAACAGAGTAGAATCACACATTCTATTATGCTTACTGGGGTATGACCACAGGCCTATTGATAATTGTCCACTGTTAACTACCTAGGCGTAAGGCACAGGAATCAGGAGTTAACTTTGACTGTATCTTTCTTTTCCTTTGTTCAGACTAGTTTCAGGGAATCTGGGGAGGTGGGTTTGGCGTACACTTAGGGTATATAAGGTTTTCACAAAATCTGGTCGGGGTCCTTGGCTCAGAGAAGACTCTGCTTTGGGCCTCCTGGTGTAATAAACTGCACTCTACTATCTGCATTGTCCTTCTGAGTGAGTCTGTTTCCTGGAACGCGTGGCTACAACACAGGCAGTATGCTTCTGCCCATCTGTGCTGAGCAACCTGGAGGGCCTGGCCTCCCTGCTCACCCAGTAACTCCAGGCCCTGCCTGAGGTTGCACCAGCTGGAGTCCCAGAAGTGTTCTGACACCTCCCCCTGCATTCCCACTCCACCCTGGCCTACCCCACCAGGGTGGCAGAGCTCCCCAGCTCAGCCACCTACCTTCCCAGCATCTGTGCTGAGCTCCCTGGCAGCCTCGTCACCCTGCTTTTCTCCACTGGAGCCACGAGGCACCATTCACAGCTCCTGTCCACGCCTTCAGCCTTCACTTCTGTGAGGCTCTTGCCTCTCCACTCTTCTTCCTGGAGACATCTGATGATTCCCAAAGGTCTCTTCAAATGCACTCCTGTCTGCCCCCCAGACATTTTCCTCCCCCATCCCTACAATCCCATTGCTAGTATTTGAGTCTCTCTCCCTAGCTTCCCAGGGGCAAGATCTGAGACACCTTTGTATTTGTATTCCTAGTATCTGAAGCGGAGTATATTATCACTAAGGAAGTTTTGAATGAATCCCTCATGAACCCCTGAGAATAATAATCTCCTTCATTTATTCAGCATTACCAAACCACTTTCAAAACTGCCCCATTTTCTGCCCTCAATACTTTATACAAGTGGGTGGTGACCCACAGAACAGGTAAGGACATGGAGAAATGTTCCATGACTTATTCTCCATCACACATAAATTGGTGGCAGGGCTGCGACATTTGCTTAATGCCGTTAGCCCTGGTCCTGCCATCCTCACCAGCCTCAGAGGACTCACAGCTGGAGCCCTAGAAAACCCAAGTTCCTCAGTAATAATCCTTAAGGTATAAGTTGGAGTGTATACACCTGTTATGACCCAAGCTTTTAATTTATTTTTTACTTTAAAAATTTTTGGCTGCACTGGGTCTTCATTGCTATGCGAGGGCTTTCTCTATTTGTGGCGAGTTGGGGCTTCTCTTCATTACAGCATGTAGGCTTCTCATCGCAGTGGCTTCTCTCGTTGCGGAGCCTGAGCTCTAGGTGCACGGGCTTCAGGAGTTGTGGCACACGGGCTTAATGGCCCTGCAGCACATGGGACCTTCCAAGACCAGGGATTAAACCCATGTCCTCTGTATTGGCAGGTGGATTCCTAACCATTAGACCTCCTAGAGAAGCCCTAGAATTGCATTTTAAGATCTGAAGTAATACAGCCTTTCAGTCATTCATTCAAGAAGCATTTACTGTATTCCAAGTTCTGTATTCTAGGAGACACCGAAGAATTATGTGTCTCGCCTCTACAGCAGTCAGTTATTCAGGGGAAAGGACCCAGAGAAAACAAATGGAGAATGGGGGTCAGGATATGGTAAAAGGCAGCCAGATAAGTGCGGAAGTCTGGAAGGCCCTTGAGGAAGAATGCATGAGGTCATTCCCTGAGGGGAAGAAGAGTGAGGGCAGGGGAAGAGTGGGAATGAGGAACAGGGAAGAGCGGGGGCCGTGGAAGTGGAGGCAGCCCAGGAGCTTTGAAGGGCACCTTCAGGAGACTCGCTTCTGGCGACTTGAGATGGTCTCCCTGGGTGTCTTGTCCATAAGTCAAGCATTTCTTTTCTTCTGTTGCCAGAGACAGTTTTAGGAAAACAAACTCAATCTCTGCCTAGAACGGATGCCTCAGCCCAAGGGATTCTAAAAGAGCAGGATCTGTCTTTCCAACTCCATGTAGCTCAGCTCAGCCCAGTACAACCTGCTCTTCACACTACCTACCTGTCCTAGGTCAGCCCTCCCCTATCTTCAGCTGACTGAGCAAGTGAAGTAGTTGAGAAACAAGCAGAAATTTTCTCTCTCTTCTCTGCACCACTCACAACTCACAACACCCCTTCCCCTTTACTTCACCTACCCCCATCCCAGACCCTCCCAACAGGAACCAAAGGCCCAGCTCCTTTAGTGAACTGGCCCTGGGGGTGGTTGGGGGTTCCCAACACTGGTGGGAGAGCCTCTGGAGGACATAGCTCAGCCTAGAATGTGACTCCTCTTCTTCCCTTACAAACAACCCACAGTGAAATGGGCAGGAGGACAGAAGGGGTCATTGTAGGTACATGCGCCCACCAGACCTGGCCATTGGGGCTGTGCTGGCATGCCAGCGAGGCTGTCAAGTGCCCTAGGTTGGCTTTAAAGGTGCCAGGAGGTTCTACAAAGACCCAGTGCATAAAAGTTTCATGAGAAAGCAGGTCTACCAGGCCCATTCTCTATTACCTCTTTCAGACTCAGGCCTCAGGGCTGGCTGGGTGCCAGGCAGGGATCTACTTCTTTAATTGTATCCCTGGGTAGCACTAATGCATCTCAGCAGCTCTGTAACTTCAAAGACCCGTGGGTCTCTGTGGAGCAGATCACACACAGAGCATCTCTGACTGAGCCCACGGGCCTCATCACAGTTTCCTTGAGCTATTCATGGCTCGTAGAGGCCATTAAGTAAAAGCTCATATGGACCCATAGGGGTCACCACAGGAGCCAGTCACTGATGAAAACATCTATATATTCCAACAGATTTCCTGCGGAAAGTTCCCCATCTCTTTTCATAACTTCTTTCTTTGTTCAGCTTGAACTCAAATCTAATCTACTACAACACAAGCCTGTTCTTTTGGCTTGATCTTTAGAGACAGCCCATTGAGTGAGAAAATCCATACACTGCAGCATTATACTGGGAGTGGGAGAGTGGGGAAAAAAGAGACAAGAGAGGAAATTCCTACAGCCATTCCAAAAAACCAACAAGCAGAATGGTGGTAGATAGAACAATAACCATGATCACTGTCATTTAGTGAGCAATCTCTCTGTATTAGGCACCCTTTATGGAGTTAACAAACCGCCTTTAACCATTTCTACCTTAAAAATAAGACAGCCAGTTATTTTTACTAGCAAAATTGGTTTATTTGGGAATAGCAGAAGAACTGCAATGCAGGACACGCAAGCTATGGCAAACCATGCGCAAGTCTGGAGAAGAAAGGAGAGGAGTGTAACTTTATAGAGATAAAGGAGGAAGTTGAGGGGGGCTTCTTTGAATGAAAGGCCATCCAAGGAAAGTGAGGGGTCAGGATGGTGACAGTTTCTCGTTGGCTGAGTTATCGGACTTTTTCATTGGCAGGGCTGTTATTGGTGAAGAGAAAATCTTACTTCCTTTCAATGGGGTGGTAAGGTAAGCTTCTTTCTGCCCAGAATTGTAAAATAAAATGCAACTGGTGGTTTGCATGTGAAAGATCCCCCTTCAGGACTTCTCAAGTCCATTTAAAATAAGGGTTTCCTATTTTAATTTTCACAGTCATCATGTGTAGACCTCATTATCTGTTCTACAAATGAGGAAACTGGAGCTCAGAGATGAAGTTGCTTGATGTCACAGTAATTGAGGGCAAAGTGCATATCTAGATAGAGGCTTACAATTTCAACCTTATAACATTCATCTGTTTAAAAAACATGTGTGAAGTATCTGCTACATGCCAAGCACTTAATTGGCATTGAGAACATGGACAGATACAAACACAGAGACAAATACCTCTGCCCTATTTCAGAGACATTCACAGAATCACAGCTGCAGTGGAGACATAAGTGATTACGCACAGATGGGTAGAAGAGACCCACAGACACTGAGAGACATGCTCTTGGTCACTCGGGAAATCTAGAGGCAGAACCAGGTGTCCTGTCTCTTGACTTCTCCTTGCTACCCCTCTCATCTTTGGAAGTAAACCTTTACTAGTCAAAAGAACTTCTTGTTCTCTGGATTCCTTGCCCTAGAAGTCCTCCTCCCTGCTTTGGAGGGGTTTTCCTAGCCGAAGACAACTAGATTGGAGAAGGATGTGGCAATCCACTCCAGTATTCTTGTCTGCAGAATCCAGAGGAGCCCAGTGGGCTACAGTCCATGTGGTCGCAGTCAGAGACGACTGAGTGACTAACAGCACCACCACCAGCAAGACCACTAGATTCAAGGCCCAGGGATGCTGGTGTGTCAGCCCCTGGTGTGCAGAGCTGCCCATGTGCCTGCCGCTTACAGAGGGCTGTGCTCCTTGTCCTAGACCTTCCTTTTTTGGAAGGATGTAAATGCATGGCATTAATTTTTCTAATGCATGGTATTTACGAGTTTTTCCCCCTTGGGGCTGCACCATGTTCAGAAATGTGAACATGGCAAGAAGGATGGATACATTTTTAGATCAGTAAGTGCAACCAGATGTGTGGATAGGACTAAAGAAACACAATGAGCTTTTGTGAGGGATGCAGAGCTCTTAGACACAGCCTGGGGAAATGAGTTCATGACACAGCCTGGGGAAATGAGTTCATAGCTGGCACAAAAATTCACAAGTCTAGGTGTTCTCTAAACGAGTACCAGCTTCATGTAGCCCCTGAAAGACTGGAACCCTGTGCTACATTCATTAATCCAGTTCTCATGACAGCAGATAATAGCCAGGGGCTTGACACAAGTCTCTGTTTTACTCCATCACATCCATGAGACTGATGAGGAAACTGGGACTCAGTCTGGCTAAGTAACCTGGCGACAGTTAAATAGAAGGAAGCAGGCAGGGCTGAGATTTCTACCAGGATGGTCGGCCTCCAGAGTCCTTTTTCCTTCAGAACACCACAGTGTCACTTGGGAGCAATTTCTTTCCCCAGGCAGCTGGCTGGCCAGGGGTAGGAGGTCTTTGGTGCTCCAGGATGCTTGGGAGGCTCTGTCCCAGGTGATTCACAATGAGAAACACCTCTTGGCACTGCTGGAGCAGGCAGTGATGATGTTGCAGGAGGAAAAAGTATTATAGTACTCATTCCTGAGGAATTCAAAATCAAAGGTGAGGCAAGACACAGAAGCATCCTTGCACTGTGAAAGACGCATATCAATACACAATAATGCTTAATTCTGGGGAGGCAAAAGATGAATGCTTAGACCTGAACTGTGGCCTAAAGTAACCTGGAAAATGTTCAGGGTGGAGGGATTCAAACTGTGCCTTGAAGGATGGGAGGATTTGGAGAGGCAGAGGGGTGTGAGAAGTGAAAAAGGCTGAAGTTTGTAAACTGGATAAAAAGAGTAGGAACACAGAGAGAAATTAAAGAGGTGAGGTTGGGGAGATGAAAAACAGTATTTATTAATCACCTATTGTGTGCCATGAATGGTGCTGGGTCTTGTATATATTCTCATTGATTTAAATCAACTATATTTGATTTTACTTTACATAATAGAAAATGCATACATTTTAAAAGTGCGTAGCACAGTTCCAATCACCTGTGCAATAATATCAAGCAGTCTGGTGTCCATGAAATTGGACTTCCAGAAAGATGGAAGAGAGGAGTAAACAGAAAAAGTATTTGAAGAAATTATCGCCAAAAATTTTCCCCAAATTTGTTGAGAACTATAAATCTACAGATAGAAATGTCTTACACCATAACAGAATATGATCAAGTTTCTGAAAAACAGTGACAAAAGAACATCTTTAAAGCATCCAGAGAAAAAGACACATTTTGTACAGAGGAACAAAGATAAAACTTGTCACAGATTTATTATAAGAAACAATGCAATCCAGAAGACAGTGGAATGCATCTTAAAGTGTTGAAAATAAAAAGTCAACCCAGAATTTTAAATCTAGCAAAGATGTAATTTAAAAATGAAGGTGAAATGATGACTTTTTCAGACAGACAAAAGATGCAAGCATTTGTTGCCAATAGGCCTGAACTTAAAAAATATTAAAGTTCTTCAGGCAGTAGGAAAATAATGCCAGATGGAAAGTTGGATCAACACAAAGGCCTGGAGAGATCGGGAAATGGTAAATAATGTGGGTAAAAATAAGAGACTTTTTTTACCCTTACTAAAAAAATTTAAAAGACTAATGACTTAAAGCAAAAGAATGTATTGTGGTGTTAATAGCATATACAGCAGTAAAACATATGACAACAGCAGCACAAAGTACAGGAGGGGAGCATAGGAGCATACTGTTGGAAAGTTTTATATGAAGTAGTATAATATTTGAAGATACCCTGTGATACATTAATTATGCATATTTTAAATCCCAGAGCAACTACTGAAAAAATAAGACAAGGTGATATAGTTAGCAAACCAATAGTGGAGGTAAAATGGAATACTAAAAAATGCAAAACTAATGCAAAACAAGACAAAAAGATTAAAAAGAGAACAGAATAAAGGGAGCAAGTAGAAAATGAGCAGCAAGATGGTAGATAGAAACCTGACTCTATCAATAATTACATTAAGTGTAAATGATCTAAACACTTTTTCTTCTTTCAGAAAGAGACCTCCCCACCCACCTTGAGCTGACTCAGGGAAGAGGGATTTAATGCAAGGATCTGTGAGGAAGGGAGGTGACCCCTAGAAAAGAAGCCTTGACCCAGCTGGCTCCCATGGGGCCGGAACTGAGATGGGACACTCCCCGTCCTTCCAGGAACCCACGGCCTCTAGTCGCTGCTGCTGTCTGCTCCATTCTCCCGTCTCTGCCCCTGGCTCCTTTATGCCCTCGTCCGGTGGGTGACCATCTTGGCGATCACCTCCTTCTCTCCCCTTTCTGCACCACAACCATCTGCTTTGGTTTCCATTTCCAGAATGTCAGCAGCCTCTCAGTTTCCCCTACTTACGGCCTGAAGAAGGAATCTTAGTGGATCATTATTTTTTTAACCAGGCCCCAAGTCAGTGGCCTTGGGAAAGGTAACCTGAGGTCAAAGGCCCCCCTGGTCTAGGCAGCTGTACCTGAGATGGGCTGAAAGGCAGGTTCTCATAGGTTTGGGGGTGAAGAGGGAAACAAGATTGGCCTCCCAGCTGATATCTTTTTCCTTAGTGGAAACATAGGAGACAAAAGCTATTCTTTTGAGCATTCAGGGTTGCCCTTCTCATAGTATTCTCCAAAGAGAAGAAAAATGTCATCTCTAAACTCCAGATTAATCCCATGGCAATTGGGATGTTAGAAAATTCACAGAGAAAAAATTTCTGTGTGTTAATATAATGAAAGCAATAATAATAAAGTATGGTCAATTAGCTAGACTCAGACCTTGAAGGTTTGAAAAGAAGCTGAGAGAACAAGACTGGGAGTTGACTGTGGCTCAGATTATGAACTCCTTATTGCCAAATTCAGACTTAAATTGAAGAAAGTAGGGGAAACCACTAGACCGTTCAGGTATGACCTAAATCAAATCCCTTACAATTATACAGTGGAAGTGACAAGTAGAATCAAGGGATTAGATCTGATAGAGTGCCTGAAGAACTATGGATGGAGGTTCGTGACATTGTACAGGAGGCAGTGATGAAGACCATCCCCAAGAAAAAGAAATGCAAAAAGGCAAAATGGTTGTCTGAGGAGGCCTTACAAATAGCTGAGAAAAGAAGGGAATCTAAAGGCAAAGGAGAAAAGGAAAGATATATCCATTTGAATACGGAGTTCCAAAGAATAGCAAGGAGAGATAAGAAAGCCTTCCTCAGTGATCAATGCAAAGAAATAGAGGCAAACAATAGTAAAGACTAGAGATCTCTTCAAGAAAATTAGAGATACCAAGGGAACATTTCATGTAAAGATGGGCTCAATAAAGGACAGAAATGGTATGGACCTAACAGAAGCAGAAGATATTAAAAGGTGGCAAGACTACACAGAAGACCTATACAAAAAAGATCTTCATAACTCAGATAACCATGATGGTGAGATCACTCACCTAGAGCCAGACATCCTGGAATGCAAAGTCATGTGGGCCTTAGGAAGCATCACAATGAACAAAGCTGGGGGAGGTGATGGAATTCCAGTTGAGCTATTTCAAATCTTAAAGGATGATGCTGTGAAAGTGCTGCACTCAATATGCCAGCAAATTTGGAAAACTCAGCAGTGGCCACAGGACTGGAAAACGTCAGTTTTCATTCCAATCCCAAAGAAGGGAAATGCCAAAGAATGTTCAAACTACTGCACAATTGTACTCATTTCACAGGCTAGCAAAGTAATGCTCAAAATTCTCTAAGCCAGGCTTCAACAGTACGTGAACTGTGAACTTCCAGATGATCAAGCTGGACTTAGAAAAGGCAGAGGAACCAGGAATCAAATTGCCAACATCTGCTGGATTATCGGAAAAGCAAGAGAGTTCCAGAAAAACATCTATTTCTGCTTTATTGACTATGCCAAAGCCTTTGACTGTGTGGATCACAAGAAACTGTGGAAAATTGTGAAAGAGATGGGAATACCAGAACACCTGACCTGCCTCCTGAGAAATCTGTATGCAGGTCAAGAAGCAACAGTTAGAACTAGACATGGAACAACAGACTGGTTCCAAATTGGGAAAGGAGTATGTCAAGGCTGTATATTGTCACCCTGCTTATTTAACTTATATGCAGAGTACATCATGAGAAACACTAGGCTGGAAGAAGCACAAACTGAAATCAAGATTGCCAGGAGAAATATCAACAACCTCAGATATGCAGATGACACCACGCTTATGGCAGAAAGCAAAAAAGAACTAGAGAGCCTCTTGATGAATGTGAAAGAGGAAAGTGAAAAGGTGGCTTAAAGCTCAACATTCAGAAAACTAAGGTCATGGCATCCACTGGTCCCATCACTTTATGACAAATAGATAGGGAAACAATGGAAACAGTGACAGATTTTATTTTCTTGCGCTCCAAAATCACTGCAGATGGTGACTGCAGCCATGAAATTAAAAGATGCTTGCTCCTTGGAAGAAAAGCTATGACCAACCGAGATAGCAAATTAAAAAGCGGAGACATTACCTTGTCAACAAAGGTCCATCTAGTCAAAGCTGTGGTTTTTCCAGTAGTGAGAGTCAAAGCTGTGGTTTTTCCAGATGTGAGAGTTGGACTATAAAGAAAGCTGAGTGCCGAAGAATTGATGCTTTTGAACTGTGGTGTTGGAGAAGACTCTTGAGAGTCCCTTGGACAGAGAGGAGATCCAACCAGTCCATCCTAAAGGAGATCAGGCCTGGGTGTTCATTGGAAGGACTGATGGTAAAGCTGAAACTCCAATACCTTGGCCATCTGATGCGAAGAACTGACTCATTGGAAAAGACCCTGATGTTGGGAAAGATTGAAGGTGGGAGGAGAAGGGGATGACAGAGGATGAGATGGTTGGTTGTCATCACTGACTCGATGGACATGAGTTTGAGCAAGCTCCAGTAGTTGGTGAAGGACAGGGAAACCTGGCATGCTGCAGTCCATGGGGTCACAAAGAGTCAGACACAACTGAGCGACTGAACTGAACTGAGAGAACATTAGTTCTCATGTCATCTGTGCCCTCATGGAAAATTAGGCTTAATGGTGTAACATCCATTATTGATTCTTTTATTAAAGATCTTCCTTTTTGTCTGATTCCAGCAGAGGAGTTTCATAGTTTCCTTTGTTAAATCCTCATTTTTCTAGGAAGAAATTGAGACAGTTATAGGAAAATATTGATCAAGACAGGTTGATTCCCTGAAGGTTTCAGCAGAAAGGATATTGATCAATTCCCACACCTGGCCCTCAGTCTGCAAAGCAGGAGAACTCAGGCCACCTCTGGGGTTCTTAGTTCTCCTATCCAGGAGGCAGGCCCCACGCCACGTGGCCAGACCTGGAAGGATTTGGAGTCAGCAGGGATGGGGCAGGGTTCCTGATTCTGGCTCCACCACCAGTCCTGCCAGGAAGGCTTGGAGCTGCTCCTTGACCTGGGACCACCCCTGGGAGGGGCACAGAATTCTGCCAGAGTTTTACATGGTCACAGTACAGCCTATCTCACTGAGGTCAGGAGGGCAGGAAGCCCAGCCCTGTTCTCAGAGCCTCTGAGAGACTGACCCTACTTTATTATTATTACTTTCATCATATTAACACAAAGAATAACAAGTGTTTTCAATATCCTAAGCACATACATGGAAGCTGCAATGTGCCAGAAAAATACAAAACCTACAAAGAGTTGGCTACTTGTCTGTGCTCTGGGAGGCTCAGATGGACTTGAGACTGGTCACCCTTGATCCTGAGCTGGCCCCCGAGTCACCAGGTTGCCCACCCTTGGCAAGGACTGATGGTGATCAAGTGCTAGTGTTCTAGACAAAGTTTGCCATCTGCAGAACCGCTGGCAAGAACTAGGACTCAGAAATCTTGGTAAAGAGCTTTCTGTTAGAAAGTCTAGCCAGTTGCAGTGGGAGCCTGAAAGGACAGGTGTTATATAAGCAGGGTGGCCAGCACTGTCCAGACCTCTGATGTCTGCATTCAGGCACTGGTTCTCCATCCCCAGGGGGACCGCCCTGCCCACGACTGTCATAGCGCTGACTGGGCCCAGTGGAGGGGCCACAGTCACGGGGTCCTGCTGAGCTCCCCGCTCCGTTTGCTGCAGGAGTGAAGCCAGGCTCTGGGAGCTCCCTCCCACTTTGGTAGGTGTTGCCACTTACAGCTGGGTCACACTGGGCACATTAGCCAGCATCTCAGAAATGGAAATTCTAGCCTCTGCCTTTCTGACCTCAAAGGGCTATTTTATCAGCGCAAAATGAAGGAGCTATGTAAATGGCCAGGCGCTGAAAAATGTGATGATGGCACTTGGTGAGATGACATTTAACTTAGAGGACATATTTTACTACCCACAAAAGTCTAGTCTCCTCTAAGGAGTAAGGACAATGGAAATTCCAGAGGAAAAAAATGTAAACCAAGAAATACTGGGCCAATAGCAAACCAGAAAATGGCATTTCCAATTCCAGCCCTTAAAACCCTTGACTGAGTCAAGGGTGACTGCAGCCTCCCTGGCGTCTGCTTGGAGGCCTGTGGGTTCAGTCCCCTTTGCTGGAAGAGTCAGGGTCTCATCCCGATTTCCTCCCTGCCACCCCTAGACTCCCATTGCCCACCCCCGCCCCCCACCACATTACATCCCACACACCCTCCAGAGTAGGCTCATGCCAGACCCCTTACCTGAAACGCCATCCTCTGACCTCATAGTCCCTCCCCATCCCTCCTCGAGCCACTTGAAGGGGTCTCCCAGCTCTTCTTGGCAGATGGTCCAGCACTTTGGGTGCCCCCCAAAGCAGATTCTAGACAAGGATTTAGGTACAAGTTGTTTATTTGGCCTGGAGAATTCCATGGACTGTATAGGCCATGGGGTCGCAAATAGTCTGACAGGACCAAGCGACTTCCACTTTCACTTTGTTTATTTGGAGATGATTCCCAGAAGCATGGAAAAGGCCAGAGGGAAAGAGACAGGGACGGGAGGAGACCACTCAGGGTTACGTCAGGGAGTTCTGGGCCTTGAGCTTGGGCAACTGAGAGGCAATCCTGCTGAGGATCTCCTGAAGTTCAGTGTACAACTCACCTTGAGTCACCCTATGGAGGGCGAGAAGGCTGGAGCAGAGAGGAAGCTAGCGTATCTCTGCCCACTCTGGTTCTTTGTATTTTGAGCCGGTGCCCCTAAAAAAGCATTTACTCCCTCAAACTTTCAGTCTGACCTGTTCACAGGCAAAGAGTGCTCAGCGTTCCAGACAAAACCCTTGGGCGGAGTCTCAGGTGTTTGAGGCAAGAAGTCATCTGCACATTCTGTTCTATGAGCCTGCAAGGAACTTCCCCGTGGTCTGGGGGTCACAGACAGTGCCACAGTGACCAAGGCTCAAAGGTGGGCTCTCGCTGCCTGTGCTGACATCGTCGCTGTTGACTTGAAAGCTGGCCCTGCCCCCAGAGCCAACCCTGAGCAGCTACCCCCACCTCTAAGCCTCACACTCCTCTCCAGTTGTAATGGAGGTACTTGTAGTCACCCTCAAGAATGTTGTAGAGTTTAGGAGGAAACGGATGGGGATACTGGAGGGGACTTTAGAAACATGAATGGTCATGGAGAATACGTAAGTCCCCAACACCTGAAATAAACAGCAAGGTGTCTGCCCATCTCCAGGCTGTCCTCTTCCCCATAGCTGTAAACTCCGCTGCCCAAACCAGACAAATATTTTGAAATGGCATTGTTGTGTGGTTTTGGAGATAAATGACACATGCTGAAATGTATATTGTTCATTTACCACAAGCTGCAGTTACTATTACACTCTTGATCAATCATTATGGAAGTTTTAGTAATAATAAGAACTGGCATGGCAATACTAGCATATTCCTGCTGATTATCCCACCAACATCTTGCCTGCCCGATTCCAAATGTTTTCCTGGCCTCCAGCTCATCTTGTTCCTTCTCTTTTCCCCCTTTCCTACCAGCACATCGTGTACCCTCCCAATAGGAGGCTTTCCTAAGATGTAGTTTCACCTTAACATTTGCTTGCTGGTCAATCAAGAGAGTTTTCTTCATTCTTCTTTTACTGTACTAGATACCAAATGAGCTGCCTTCCTGCCTACTTTGCAGAAACTGCCTCCCATCAACTCGTTTGATAAAAGCAATTGGTCCTGGTAGCTCTTTTATGCACGTATGCATGGTTATGGCTAATTGTTTCAAGGGTAGACAAATTGGGGGTGGCAGAAGATGAGATGGTTAGATGGACATGAGTTTGAGCAAACTCTGGGAGACGGTGAAGGATAGGGAAGCCTGGAGTGCTGTAGTCCAAGGGTTTGCAGAGTCAGACATGACTTCGCAACTGAATAGCTTAGAGTATGGACTTAGCAAGAGAGAAGTCAGACTGTTTCTAGGTGGCTGGGTGTATAACATAAACTCAAGAGCTGGAGAGGAGTCTGAGGCCCATATTTTCCATCCTGCTCCCTGTTCTAAATTGGGGTGCTAGGCCACCGAGGCAGAACTTGCAGAGGGGGTAGAACCAGCATATGTGCTCCACCAGCATAGTCTCCTCTTCTTTACTCTCTGCCCCCAGCAGTCTTGTAGGTTTCAGTTTTCCTTGAACATTTTTTGTTAGATTTATTCCTAAGTATTTGATGTTTCTCATCCTACTAAAAATGGTGTTTAGGTTTAACAGAGTGTTGTGGATTGTTTGGAAACCTGGCAGTCTTGTATCTCTGACTTTTGGGCTACTGGAGGGGTTTGGGCCAAAAAAGAGGAAGCAGGTTCTAATGCTGCCTAATCACCTCTTCTGCTTCATTCCTTTCTGACGATTCGAATTTCATGCCGGTATTATTTACCTTGTTCTGAAAAACTTCCATTAGCATTTCTATGTGCAGGTCTGCTGGTGTCAAATCCTCTTAGTTTTATCTGAAAATTTCCTTATTTGACCTTCATTCTCGGAGGATAGTTTTGCTAGATAGAGAATTCAGGGCTGATAGATTTCCTTTCCTTTCAGCACTTCAGGAAAATTGTTCTACTGTCTCTTGGACTTCATAATTTCTGATAAGAAGTCAGCCATTTATCGAACTGTTCTTTGAATGTAGTACGTTATTCTTTTCTTGCGACCTCAGCAATGTTTACTCTTTGTATTTGGCTTTCAATATTTTGACTATAAAATGTGCCTTAGCACAGCCTGCTTGATGTTCTTTGAATACTTTGAATCTATGGATTTAAGTTTTCAACAAATTCATGAAATTTCCAGTCATTATTTCTTCAAATATTTTTTCTGCCTTATTTTCTTTCTTTTCTCCTTCAACTACATATATTTTTGACTGATATTATCTAAAAGATGTCTGAGGCTTTTGTTTTTTTCAGTTGTTAAACATTATTCTTCATATTGCATTGTTTCTACTGATCTATCTTCAAGTTCACTTACTTTTTTATCTGTTATCTCCATTCTGTTAAATTTATCTAGTAGATTTTGTAAAACTTCAGCCATTATACAGTTTTTATATATTACATATAATTTTTAAGAATATCTTAAAATTTTTTATTTGCTGAAATTTTCTGTCTTCATTGTGAACATTTTCTTTTACTTCATGGAGGATAGTTATGATAGCTTTAAAATTGGTCTGCTAATTCCATATTTCATTCATCTCAGGCTTTTTCCTCAGTGGATATTCTTTCCTCTTGAAAATATGTTCCATTTTCTTGGATCTTTTTATGTTGAGTAATTTTGGACTGTATCCTGGGCATTATGAATTTTAATTTACGGAGACTCAGGATTATGTTATTTTACCCTGATAAACATTCTTTCTTTTCTTTAAAACTTGTTTTCTTTCTTCTTTCTCTTTTCTTTTTAAAGCAGGCAATCATCTTTGTTGAACTCAAACTGCAACGCATCCTTTTTTGGCCACTACCTCCAATCTCAAATCAGTCTGCCCTCAGCAGAGTGGTTTCAGGTTGTTCTGTGTATGTGTGATTCAAAGCCAATAGCAATGTGAACAGACAGAATTGGGGGATCTCTTCTCCAGCTCTCTCTCTTCTGGAGCCCCTTCCAGCAGCTGTGGCTCCCCCATATTTAGTCTTCTGGTTCCCCAGAAAGACAGCAGTTGTTCCATCAGCACTCCACTGTCCTGTGTGCCACAGTGACTGCCTGGCTCTAGTCTAAAATGGCAACTCACTCCGTACAACTCCCCTCCTCCAAGCATGGGCCCCTCACCAGAAGCTGCCTGCTTTTGTTCACTCTCCAGTGCCTTCAGATAGCTGTTTTACTTTAGTTATCACCTGCATTCTGTTGAGAGTTTATGGTTATTATAGAAGCTCATATCCTAGCTGAAACTCGCAGGACAGAGAGCAGCACAGGGTCTTAGGAAACACAGATACTGAGTACAGGGGAGGGAGGAGGCAGGGACCTACACCTGAGCACGTATGTTCCTGCAAGGGGTGCGTCAGGCTCTCTGTTCTGATTCAGCAGGCAATTTTACCATGATGTTTTAAGTAACAGTCTTGTGTGGTATAAATATAACAATTTCACAGTTTTGCAAGCAAATATGTTTGTGCTGGATGAGCTTCTCAGACACATTTTCCCACACCTCCTCTTTTCTTAGTCTAGTCAAAGGCCCCTCTTGGAACCTCCCTGTAGCCCTACTTGACAAGAGTCAAACATTAATCACACCCATGAACCATGTAGATGAGGGAGACCCTACCAACTTCAGCTTCACACAAGGATTCAACCCCAGTTCCCAGGGTTTGCTAACATATTTCATTTTAGTTTACTAAACTAAAGTTTCCATATTATGTCCTGGAAAAGAGTTGAATTATTTCCTTTTAAGCCTCCAGGAGCCATACTTAGCCAGGTGTATGAGCAGGTGGTCTCCTGCCTCAGTCCATTGAGGCTGTTTTAACAAGGTGCCAGAGACTGGATAGCTTATAAACAGCTGAAACGCATTGGTGGTTGTTCTGGTGGAGGCTGGAAGTCTGAGACCAGGGTGCCAGTGTAGTCAGGTAAGGGTCCTTTCTGGCTTGCAGACTTACAGTTGTATCCTCACTAGCACTCAACTCCAATTTCCAGGGTTCACTAACACATCTTACTTGAGTTAACTAAACTAATACTAATATCCTCAGAAGGTGCTAGGGCTCTCTCTGGTGTCTCTTTTATAAGGGCATGAATCCCATTCATGAGGATTCCTCTGTCATCACTTATGCACCACCCAAAGGCCCCACCTCCTAATACCATCATCTTGCAGGTTAGATCTCAACATAGGAACCTGAAGGGGACACACGCATTTAGACCACGGTAACCCCCATATGCCATGACTTGGGGCCATTGAGAGGCCTGCTTCTCCCTCCACCGTATCTCTTCCTGCTAGCCTGCAATTGAATTACCAATGAGTTAGAAAAGAGAGGCATAGTGTTGCCTATCAATGGGAGCCTCCAGTCATTAATTTAGTGACATTTCAGTACTTGTTTATTAGATGCTGGGCATTGTGGTTAGCATATGATTTGTCTGCAAGTCACTCTTTAGACTTCTCCCGTTTGTTGGAGATGCTTTGGCCAGAAGGAAAGAAAATAGGCAAATAACACAAGACCAAAACAATTCTTTCAACAGAGCTGGGTGGGGGATTCAGTGGCAGGAAGCCATTAATTCAACTTTCTATGTGAAACAGTGCCTGAGGCCCAGCGTGTATCAGGCTCTGTAATGGCACTGGTGATGCAAAGGTGAGCTGGATTCTGCTATTGCTCCTCAGGCATCACATTCAAGTGAGGTGTCTGGTGTGAAAAATAAACGGTTTCTAATGCAAAAAGCCTGGTTGTAATGAAGTTATAAACAGAGTAGATGGGTATCCAGGAATAATCAGAGGAAAAAACAGGGAGGCATGGGGCAGGGCTTTGCCAGGCAGATGGGGGTGGCAGGACAGAGGGCAGGGCCAAGTGAGGAGAAAGAGGAACGTGTGCAGAGAGGCAGAGCTGAGAGTGAGCAGTGTGTTCATGGACTGTGAGGATTCCAGAGCCACTAGAGACAGAATGCATGGGTAGGAGGGGGCTCCAGGGCAGTTAGAAAGGTGGCCACTGGTCAGACCACAGAGGGCATGTGTGCCAGCCTGTGGGATCTGGCTTGTATCTTATGGCCCTGGGGAGTCAGTGGAGCAGCGACTGTAGAAGTGATATTGGGGAGCTGTGGTGAGAGTAGCAGGCTGGCAGGAGTCACCAGGCAGGGCAGAGAAGAGACTGGGAAGAAAGATGCCTCTGCTGGGCTTCCAGTCCAGCCCAGGGCTGTCCTCCCACCTGGGCTTCATGAAAGAAACGCTTATTTCTCATGACAAATTTTAGGGCTGCCACAAATGCTTGTTGTTGCTTTATATAAAAAGTCTTGCCTAAAATAAAAATTTAAAACCATAGTTTAATCTGCTTCTCAGGACTCCAAATAACCTATGTGACAACACAGCACAGAACTTGGGACCTGGGATGTTAGGAAAAGAACCACCTTGGGGATCCTCTAGTCCATCACCTTCTTCGGTGAAAGGTTTTTCAGAAAGGGCATGACTTTGTCTGAGTTTCCTGCAAACAGATTGAGTGCAATCAGACCTTGGTCCTCTGCCCTGCACACGAGGCTGAAGGATCTCAGAGTGTGCTACTAAATAGAGGTGTCAGGACTAAGGCTTACACCCCACACTGCTCAGAAAGTGACCTTCAACCTTCCACATGTCATATTTTTGAAGTTACAACTGGAATATTTTTCCTTCTTACTAAGAATTACTCTCAGTTGTTGACTGTGCTCTCGCTCAGCCATGTCTGACTCTTTTGTGACCCCATGGACTGTAGCTCACCAGGCTCCTCTGTCCGTTGGATTTTCCAGGCAAGAATATTGGAGTGGGTTGCCATTTCCTTCTCCAGGGGATCTTCCCAACCCAGGGGTAAACAGATAAAATGCCCCACTGTTTTGAACAAATTATGTATATTTAGTATCTTAATATCTCCAAAATGGGCCAAAATTACACAGGGATTAGTGGGAAAATAAATAATTTTGCCATTATAAAAATTTTTTGGCAACAAACATTTTCATTAGAGGGAAATAATGGCTATATTTAGAATAAATAAACCAACAGGTTGAAAACACAAGTTGCTGATAATTTGTGGGTAGTATACCGTATGAATGGAGAAAGTAATTAAAAAATATATGTATACATAGACATATGTATATATACATAAACATGTACATGTGTAGGAGATGTGGGTTTGATCCCTGGGTCAGGAATATCCCCTGGAGGAGGAAATAGCAACCCACTCCAGTATTCTTGCTGGAAAATCCCATGGACAAAAGAGCCAGGCAGGTTACAGTCCATGAGGCCACAAAGTCAGACACGACTGAGCGACAGAGCACACACACATATGTATACATAAACATATGCATATATATTTATGTACTGATCAGCAAGAGAGAATGTCACAGGTTAGATTTTCCAGAATCAGGTACTGAGGCAGAATTTGGAGTGCAAGAATTCTCACAGGGGATCCCACCTGTGAGAAGGAGAAAGAAGGATGGATCAGAAGTTAAATTGCATTAAGGCCTCAGCCAATGTAGCAGGGAGCTTTGGAGTGAATACTGTCCACAGAGTTGTCTAGAATGGCTATGCTTTTACATCCCTGCCCCTGTCTGTTAATGGGTATAAACAGTCCTGAGAAGGGTATGACCTTGAGCATGGTAGCTTTTTTGCAGAGAAGTGGCTTTTTGCACCTGAAGCTGACCCTAAAGGAACTGACAGTTGGAAGTTGATTGCCAACACTTCCTGTAAATGGATAGCTGGTTCTTTCTAGGATGGAGATCTAAGCAGTGCATCTGGTCTACAACAGACAATGGTGCCCTGATAATCTGGGTCATTAAAAAAAATTTTGTTCTTAGTCTTTATTGAATTTGTTACAATAGTGTTTCCATTCTGTGTTTTGGCTTTTTGGCCCTGAGGTGTGTAGGACCTTAGCTTCCCAGCCAGGACTGAACCTGTACTGCCTGCATTGAAGTCTTAGTCACTGGACCACCAGGGAAGCCCCACTCTGTCATTCTGACAACCCCTTTTGGCTGTGACTCACTCTAGAGTTGCCTCCCCCAGTCCCTTGGTTTACTTAATATTCTCCTTGCTCAACTAAAGGCAATTGGAGGGTAGGAGGGTGAAGAAGAAAGAGCTATTCCAGCCCTTTCTCTTCACCTTTCCAGCTCTGGATGTGGCTGTGTACAAATATTTACAGTCCCGATTACCTCCAACCCCTCAGGACTGGCTCCAGTTTCCAGCTTCAGTGTGTGTGTGTGTGTGTGTGTGTGTGTGTGTGTGTGTGTGTGTTAGTCACTCAGTCATGTCCAACTCTTTGCAACACCATGGATTGTAGCCCACCAGGTTCTTCTGTCCAGGTATTGTCCAGGCAAGAATACTGGAGCAGGTTGCCATTCTTTTCTCCAGGGGATCTTCCTGACCTAGGGATTGAACCTGGGTCTTCTGCATTACAGGCAGATTCTTTACTGTCTGAGCCACCAGAGAAGCCCCAGCTTTAGTACCTTTGTCTGAACCATGGATTCCTTGGAGCAGCTCCTCTATCCATCAGCTTCTCTTTGAAATCCCTAAATCTCTATTTTTATTACTTTATGGCAACATTTAACCATACATCCTTTGTTTCATGCAGTAAGCCTTTGCAAAAATTAATAATTGAGGAGTAGGAATGTGCACTTGTTTTATTCCCTAAAGTGCCTAGTTAGAATTGAGTGCATGATAGGTACTCATGTATTTTGTATTGAATTGGAGGAAATTTAGAAGGAATGTTCAAAATGTAAAGTGATTACGTTTTAACTGTATACGAATGGTTTTAGCTGTTGCAGTTTCTTATTTGAAAGAAAATTAATGATTATGAAGGGATCTGGAGGAATAGCATGTGGGAATTTAAATTCATTAATTTATCAAATAGCAAAAAGTTATTTCTAGCTTCTTTACCAGAACTGACTAGGCTTCCAGAGTCATACTGCAAAGGTGGAAGGAGTTTCTGGATCCAAGTTTGAATCCATGGCTCTTGGACTGTTAACCTTGGGACCCACTGATTATTTCATTTGAGGCATCAGTAAATCCTCGACCTAATTTTAGGATTTTAAAGGTATTTTTCAAATCTCATGGTTTATTCTATACAACTGTGTCAAAATTTGCATTGATGGTGCAAAAGCCATGGTGGGCAAAAATGGTGCCCTTGCATGAATCAAGGCGTTGATACCAAACTGTACCAGGAATGATTGTGTTCTGTACTGCTATGCACCAGCAAAACAAAAAGAGCCAGCTCCACCTAAGAGAGTCCTTGATAAAGCAGTAGAAAGGATTTTTATTCAATTTCAACTCTTAAGTACACATCTTTTTAATATTATGTGTGCCAACAGAGGAAGTGAAAAAAACCATTCTGCTCCCTCTTGAAATAAATGGTTGTTTCCGTGAAAAGTGCTTGTGTGACTGAGTTTCAAGTTGAACTAGCAACTTCTAAATGAAACACCATTTTTATTTGGAAGAATGGCTGACACTGTGGTGACTCAGGTTTCTATCTGGCAGACATTTTCTTGAAAGTGTTACTTCAAGGTAAATAATTGAGACGATTTGTTGCTAATGACAAACTTTGAGTTTTCAATCAAAATTTTGAATATCAAATATTATGTTTCCTAGTTATTTATCAATGAGATTAGGGGTGCTGTTATCAAATGTGATTTTATAATATTGTATATTAAAACACATAAAATATTTGGAAGAACTGCATAATTCAGTGAACTAAGATTTTCCAAATGACCAATGCCTGATGCTGCAAAACTCATTCAAAGTGGAAGACAGACCATTAGTTCATCGATACAGTTGCAGACTCTGCTTTCTAACCAGCCTTTAAGAAACTATCATCTGCTGAGTTTTACTCTAGTATTATTGAGGACTATCCACAATTATGCTGTTAAAATACTCCTATTCCAACTACATATCTATGTAAGGCCAGAGTTTCTTCAAATTCTTTAATCAAAGCAACATATTGCCATAGATTGAGTGGAGATAAGAATATTCAGCTGCCTTCTATTAAGCCAGATATTTAGGAGACTTTCAAAATTAAAACAATTTGGCTCTTCTCACCAATTTCTCCAAAATATGTTATTTTTCAAAAAAATGTTATGTATTTAATGTATGATGAATTTTTAAAAAGAAACAAACCATCTTATGTTTTAATTTGTAAAATGGTAACTATTGATAGATAAATCAGTAAACAAAACTTTTGGGTGGGTCATCAATAATTTTATAGAGTGTAATAAAGTCTTGAGACCAAAAGTTTGGGAACTGCTGCCATAAACTGATGGGAATTTAGGATTTCAGGGAAATGGGCTCAAATGACATGAGGGAGCTGACTGTGGCTCAGACCATGAGCTCCTTATGGCCAAATTCAGACTTAAATTGAAGAAAGTAGGGAAAACCACGAGACCATTCAGGTATGACCTAAATCAAATCCCTTACAATTATGCAGTAGAAGTGAAAAATAGATTTAAGGGACTAGATCTGATAAACAGAGTGCCTGATGAACTATGGACGGAGGTTCGTGACATTGTACAGGAGACAGGGATCAAGACCATCCCCGTGGAAAAGAAATGCAAAAAGCAAAATGGCTGTCTGGGGAGGCCTTACAAATAGATGTGAAAAGAAGAGAAGCAAAAAGCAAAGGAGAAAAGGAAAGATAAAAGCATCTGAATGCAGAGTTCCAAAGAAAAGCAAGGAGAGATAAGAAAGCCTTCCTCAGCGATTATTGCAAAGAAATAGAGGAAAACAACAGAATGGGAAAGACTAGAGATCTCTTAAAAAAAAATTAGAGATACCAAGGGAACATTTAATGCAAAGATGGGCTCAATAAAGGACAGAAATGGTATGGACCTAACAGAAGCAGAAGATATTAAGAAGAGATGGCAAGAATACACAGAAGAACTGTACAAAAAAGATCTTCATGACCCAGATAATCACGATGGTGTGATCACTCACCTAGAGCCAGACATCCTGGAATGTGAAGTCAAGTGGGTCTTAGAAAGCATCACTACGAACAAAGCTAGTGGAGGTGATAGAATTCCAGTTGAGCTATTTCAAATCCTGGAAGATGGTGCTGTGAAAGTGCTGCACTCAATATGCCAGCAAATTTGGAAAACTCAGCAGTGGCCACAGGACTGGAAAAGGTCAGTTTTCATTCCAATCCCAAAGAAAGGCAATGCCAAAGAATGCTCAAACTGCCGCACAATTGCACTCATCTCACACGCTAGTAAAGTAATGCTCCAAATTCTCCAAGCCGGGCTTCAGCAATAAGTGAACCGTGAACTTCCAGATGTTCAAGCTGGTTTTAGAAAAGGCAGAAGAACTAGAGATCAAATTGCCAACATCCGCTGGATCATGGAAAAAGCAAGAGAGTTCCAGAAAAACATCTATTTCTGCTTTATTGACTATGTCAAAGCCTTTGACTATGTGGATCACAAGAAACTGTGGAAAATTGTGAAAGAGATGGAAATACCAGACCACCTGACCTGCCTCTTGAGAAACCTGTATGCAGGTCAGGAAGCAACAGTTAGAACTGGACATGGAACAACAGACTGGTTCCAAGTAGGAAAAGGAGTACATCAAGGCTGTATATTGTCACCCTGCTTATTTAACTTATATGCAGAGTACATCATGAGAAACGCTGGACTGGAAGAAGCACAAGCTGGAATCAAGATTGCCGGGAGAAATATCAATAACCTCAGATATACAGATGACACCACCCTTATGGCAGAAAGGGAAGAGGAACTAAAAAGCCTCTTGATGAAAGTGAAAGAGGAGAGTGAAAAAGTTGGCTTAAAGCTCAACATTCAGAAAACCAAGATCATGGCATCTGGTTCTGTCACTTCATGGGAAATAGATGGGGAAATAGTGGAAACAGTTTCAGACTTTATTTTTTTGGGCTCCAAAATCACTGCAGATGGTGACTGCAGCCATGAAATTAAAAGATGCTTACTCCTTGGAAGGAAAGTTATGACCAACCTAGACAGCATATTAAAAAGCAGAGACATTACTTTGCCAACAAAGGTCCGTCTAGCCAAGGCTATGGTTTTTCCAGTGGTCATGTATGGATGTGAGAGTTGAACTGTGAAGAAAGCTGAGCAATGAAGAATTGATGCTTTTGAACTGTTGTGTTGGAGAAGACTGTTGAGAGTCCCTTGGACTGCAAGGAGATCCAACCAGTCCATTCTAAAAGGAGATCAGCCCTGGGATTTCTTTGGAAGGAATGATGCTAAAGCTGAAACTCCAGTACTTTGGCCACCTCATGCGAAGAGTTGACTCATTGGAAAAGACTCTGATGCTGGGAGGGATTGGGGGCAGGAGGAGAAGGGGACGACAGAGGATGAGATGGCTAGATGGCATCACTGACTCAATGGACGTGAGTCTGAGTGAACTCCAGGAGTTGGTGATGGACAGGGAGGCCTGGTGTGCTGCGATTCGTGGGGTCTCAAAGAGTCGGACATGACTGAGCGACTGAACTGAACTGAATGCATCAGTTAGAAGAAGGAAGTGGTTCTGATTTCAGAAAGAGACAACAGGACACAGACACAAGTAAAAGTCCACACAGCTGCCACTCCCCAATGTCTGGTGGAGACTGGAGCTGAGCTTCTGTGAGGGTGGGGGCTGTATCATTTCTTGAAGGAGTCACTTATTGGACACAGAGACATCTGGTAAGCATGGAGATATTCTTTTTCCAAGATGTGAGGTTGAGAGATCCAGGCAGTTATTATTTTTAAACACTTAAATTTAACCGAAACTTACAAATTAAAATATATTTTGAATCATTCAGTGTATTCATTCATTCAGTAACAGAAGAAAAATAACCATAGGATCAAACAATATAAAGTTTTTAAACTGAAAGTACTAGAATTACTCAAAGAGATTGGAACTATTCTCTCCTGAAAAATGTTTCTGGTTTGATTATGTATTATTAGCTTTCCTGAACTCAACTGACTTAAGGTAGCATTTAGAATCAACTGACTTAAGGTAGAATTTAGCTTGAATTTAAGGATATGGTCAAAGTGGTTTGTTTCACCTGTCTTCACCTTGACTTTGCTTCCCAAGCTGACAGACATAGAGAAACAAATGCCTCTGCAGTGGAGCCTACGCCCAATGTCACAGCAGCCAGGACCCAAGGACAGGACACAGTAGAAGTCACAAACCATTAAAATCAAAGCAGTGCTTTCTTTGGCTTGGTCTGGATAATGGCTTTCAGACATTCCTTAAAGTGGCATAGAGTTTTCAGAATGTTCCATGAGAAACTGCTCCAGCGTAGGTCCCAAGATTCTAAACATTCTGCCTTAGAGAATGAAAGCGCCACCGTGATAGCCATGCAGTGTAAACAGACACATTCAGGAGGGCAGCTCTACGGCCGGTGTCTATGTCTCCCCACTCCTCTCTCTTTCAGGAAATACTTGATGTTAATTAGGTGGGAGCACTTTCTGCCCTTTACTGATGCATTGCAGGGCCTCTGAGCCTCACTTCTCAACAGATGGTAGGCACTGCAACCTCAAAGCAAAACTGGCTTCTAAACCTCCAGCAGTTCTAGAATCAAAAGATATGAGTTTACGGTTTCAGAGTTACCTCACCTGAGTTACTCTTTACGGTTTCAAAGAGTTACCTAAGCAGCAGAAAGATGCAATAAAGCCTAAAAAGGTGTCAATTTCAAAATTAAGAGACTTTTAACTAAAAGGCAGTAAACTAATTAAGTCATTAGGTTAGAATAAAGTACAATAGCTTATTAATGTTTTGACATAAGTTAAAACTAGCAGTTATACAATGCTAGCTTGCTTTTTAATTCCTTCATGTTTTATGCTTTATAAATGTATCCACAATAGATATTAAACTACTTAATTTTTGAGAATCCACTCTTTGAACAAAAATCTACTGAGCACCTGCCATGAGCCACGAGGAGAGCTGGGTTCTAGGGATCTAGCTAGGAACTTGATGGCATGGTCTCTATGTCCACAAACCCACAGGAACACACAGCAGTGACTCTGTGTGTAAGGGTTTCCCTGGTAGCTCAGCTGGTAAAGAATCCACCTGCAATGCAGAAGACCCCAGTTTGATTCCTGGGTTGGGAAGATCCCCTGGAGAAGGGGTAGGCTACCCACTCCAGTATTCCTGGGCCTCCCTGATGGCTCAGTGTGTAAAGAATCTACCTGCAATGCAGGAGACCTGGGTTCGATCCCTGGGCTGGCAAGATCCCCTGGAGAAGGGCGTGGCAACCCACTCCAGTATTCTTGCCTGGAGACTCCCCATGGACAGAGGAGCCTGGCGGGCTACAGTCCATGGGGTCGCAAAGAGTCGGACATGACTGAGCGTCTAAGCACAGCACCGTGTGTAAAGTGGGGAGGCAACAAACTAGGTGAAAAGGGACACACGGAGATTTCCCGGGAAGTCTCAGTCATGAAAGGAGCCACGTTGGTTTTCAAAGTCTCAGGCAACAATTGAAGCAGTATGGGCTTCTCACAGGATGCACTGTGATGATCTATAGTGGTGGCACAGGATGGCCACGACAGGTTTTAAGGCGTCCTGTAGCCATGCCTACGCTGTGTGTGTGTTTCCTAAGCCTAACAGTCATAGCCAGGTTAGAAAATAAAACGGTGCATTTGGAGAAAAATAATTCCTGAAACTTTTCTAAGTGTACTGCCACATTTCTAATGGGATATAAAAACATGAATCAGATGCATAATAACTATATATCTATCAATTCCAAAGATAAATTCTTTAGCTTTATGGAAAACTAAAACATCTTATGAGCACTGAAATAAAAATCTGAATAGAATTATGGTTCTCTTTATCCTATCTGCTCCCCAATAATTTTCTGAGATTTAGAAATCATGTTTCAACATTTTGATTATGTCCATCAGCAAAACTCCACATTAAGCCAACAGTATATAAAAGAACTACTGGTTGAATTTACATTTTAGTCAGGCCCTTAACAGAGAAAAAGAAAGACCGGTTTTAATCAGAGGCTCTAGATTCCAGTTCTGCACATCTGCTAATGTAATCAGTGATGGATGGAAGGATAAGAAAACAATATTTACTGAAAACTTACTATGTGCCTGGCACTGTGCTATGTGTTTCTCAAGGATTATTAAATGTATTTCCACACCACAATGGGGGTAGAGATGAGCCTGAAATGAAGAAACTGAGACTGAAAAGAAGCTTACCAGTTAGTAGGCAGCTGAACTGAAGCACAACCCAGGCAGTCTGACAACAGCCATACAGCTAAAATAAACTTGAGTTCTTCAAAAGAAAAACATTATATAAAGGACTTCTTTCTTAGTTTAATCATTTTAGGTAGATCTTTGTCTTTATATTAAGTCACATATTACAAATTTTTTTCAACTGCCAGAGTTCTGAAGATTAATGGTTAGTGCCTTTCCTATCATTTCTTATCTGAGATAATTTCCAAAATGTGATTCTGTGAAATGGACAGATAATTCCTTTACAATGAGAAGAAGCAAAAGCCAAGAGAAACTGTAATTTGACCAAGGTGACATGAGTGGTTATCTCTGAACCTGAACCCAAGTCTTCTAACTCCATCACATCCTACCTCTCTGGTTGGTGGTTTAGTCGTGTCCGATTCTTACGACCCCGTGGTCTGCAGCCTGCCGGGCTCCTCTATCCCTGGGCTTCTCCAGGCAAGAATACTGGAGTGGGTAGCCATTTCCTTTTCCAGGGGATCTTCCTGACCCAGGAATTGAACCCGGGTCTCCTGAATTGCAGGCAGATTCTTTACCGACTGAGCTGTGAGGAAAGCCCGATCGTGTCCGACCTCTGTAAGATCTCATAAACTGTCATACGGTTTTTCTTCAAGGACAGTTTTCTAGTTTTTAAAAAGATGACTTTCAATGCCATGAAACTCAGGATGTGTAGGTTCACAGATACAGTTCCCTCCAACTACGTGAAACAGCTGCCCTAGTTTCTCTAGCATTCACTTGTTCTCTGTATCACCTGTGGGATTTCCCATTCTCCACAGGAGGCTCATCATATTCGTTACCTCGTCTTTTTTTTTTTTTTGGTATTTTTTAAATTGAAAGTATTAGTTGATTTGCAATGTTTAAGGTGTATTTTAATAAAGTGTTTAGTTAAACATCTGTAACTATTCTTTTTCAGATTCTTTTCCATTATAGGTTATTACAAGACACTGAATATAGTTCCCTGTGGTATACAGTAGATCTTTCTTGTTTATTTTATATTTAGTAGTGTGTATCTGTTGATCCCAAGCTCCTAAATT
This sequence comes from Bos javanicus, assembly GCF_032452875.1. NCBI lineage: Eukaryota > Metazoa > Chordata > Mammalia > Artiodactyla > Bovidae > Bos > Bos javanicus. The sequence continues at coordinate 29,112,245 of NC_083878.1, read as the reverse complement.
ATCCCTTCTCTTGCTTTTGGCAACCATAAATTTGTATTCTTTGTCTGAGTCTATCTCTGTTTTGTAAATAGGTTCATTTGTATCATTAAAAAAAAATTCTGCATATAAGTGGTATCATATAATATTTGTCTTTATCCATCTGACTTACTTAGTATGATAACCTCTAGGTCCATCCATGTGCTGCAAATGGCATTATTTCATTCTTTTTATGGCTGAGTAATATTCCATTACACACACACACACACACACACATATTCTTTGTCCATTCATCTGTTGATGGATATGATGCTTCCATGTCTTGGATATTATAAATAGCGCTGCTGTGAACAGTGGGATGCATCCATCTTTTCAATAAGAGCTTTTGTCTTTTCTGGATATATGCCAAGACTGGATCATATGGTAACTCTTAGTTTTTTTAAGGAACTTCTGTACTATTCTCCATAGTGGCTATATCAATTTACATTTCCACCAACAGAGTAAGCGGATTCCCTTTTCTCCACATTCTTTCTGGCATTTATTATTTGTAGATTTTTTGATGATAGCCAGTCTGATCAATATGAGGTGATACACTTCATTAGAGTTTTGATTTGCATTTCTCTAATAATTAGCAATGTTGAACATCTTTCCATGTGCTTTCTGGCCATTTTTATGTGTCTTTGGAGAAATGTGTATTTGATCTTCTGTGCATTTTTTTTTTTTTTTGATTGGGTTGTTTTGCTTTTTTTTGATATTGAGCTGCAAGTGCTGTTTATATATTTCAGAGATCAATCTCTTTTTGGTCTTATCATTTGCAAATATTTTCTCCCATTCTGTGAGCTGTCTTTTTGCTTTATTTATGGTTTCCTTTGCTGTGCAAAAGCTTTTAATTATATGCAATTTCTTTGTTATTTTCATTACTCTAGGAGGTGTATCCAAAAAGATCTTGCTGTGATCCATGTTAAAAAATGTGTTGCCTATGTTTTCCTCTATGAACTTTATAATATCCAGTCTTACATTTAGGTATTTAGCCTGTTTTATTTTTGGACATGGTGTTAGAGAACGCTCTAGTTTTATTCTTTTACATGCAGCTGTCCTGGTTCCCCAGCACCACTTACAGAGGCGTCTTTTCTTCACTGCTTCCTTTGTTGTAGACCGGGCGACTGTAAGTGTGAGCATCCTCTCTGGACTTGCTATCCTGTGCCATTGATCTGTATTTCTGCTTTGTGTGTGTGTGTGCCAATACCACACTGTTTTGATTACGGCATCTTTGTAGTTTAGTCTGAAGTCAGGGAGAATGATTCCTCCATCTGTTTTTCTTTCTCAAGATTGTTGTGGCTGTTCAGGGTCTTTTGTGTTTTCACACAAATTTAGAAGATTTTTGTTCTGGCTCTGTGAAAAATGTCATTGCTAATTCGGTAGATATTGCACTGAGTCGGTAGATTGCCCTGGGTAGTATAGTGACTTTGATAGTATTGATTCTTCCAATCCAGAACACAGTATATCTTTTGACCTGTTTGTGTTTTCTTTGATTCCTGTCATCAGCATCTTACAGTTTTCAGAGTACAGGTTCTTTGTTTCCTGTACCTTGTCTCCTATGGCTTTACCAGTGAGCTTTCCCATTCATAATTTTCCTGTTTCTAGTCGTGGCCTTTTCTTTTCCATCTAGAGGAGTTCCTTCAGCATTTGTTGTAAAGCTGGTTTGGTGGTGCTGAATTCTCTCTTTTGCTTGTCTATAAACATTTGATTTCTCCATCGAATCTGAACAAGAGACTTGCTGGGAAGAGTATTCTTGGTTGTAGGTTTTTCCCTTTCATCACTTTAAATACATGATGCCATTCCCTTCTGGCCTGCCGAGTTTCAGCTGAAGAATCAGCTGATAACCTCATGGGGATTCCCTTGTATCTTTTCTCTTGTTGCCTTTAATATGTGTCTCAGCATGTTCCTCCTTGGATTTATCCTGTATGGGACTTTCCACACTTCCTGGACTTGAGTGTTTCCTTTCCCATATTAGGGAAATTTTCAGCTATTATCTCTTCAAATATTTTCTTGGGTCCTTTTTCTCTCTTTTGCTTCTGAGAACCCTAGAATGCAAATATTGGTACATTTAATGTTTTCCCATAGGTCTTAGATTGTCCTCATTTCTTTCCATTTTTAAAAAAATTCTCTTCTGCAGCAGTGATTTCTACCAATCTGTCTTCCAGCTCACTCATTCTTCTGCTCTTGATTTCTTCTATTTTTCATTTCAGTTATTGTATTATTCAGCTCTGATGATGATGCTGACTTCATAAAGTTCATAAGTTTTCCTTCTTCTGCAATTTTTTGGAGTAGTTTCAGAAGGATAGCCACTAACTCTTCTGTAATGGTAGAATTCACCTGTGAAGCCATCTGGTCCTGGTCTTTTGTTTGTTGGGAGTTTTTAAATTATTGATTCAATTTCAGTAATGGTAACTGGTCTGTTCATATTTTCTATTTCTTCCTGGTTCAGTCTTAGGAGATTGTACCTTTCTAAGAATTTGTCTATGACTTCTGGGTTGTCCATTTTTACTGGTGTATAGTTATTTATAAGTAGTCTCTTATAATTCTTTGTATTTCTGTGACATCAGTTGTACTTTCTTTATTTTCACTTCTGATTTTACTGATTTGGGCCCTCTCATTTTTTTCTTGATGAATCTGGCTAAAGACTTATCAGTTTTGTTTATCTGTTCAATGAACTAGCTTTTGGTTTCACTGGGTTTTGTTTTCTGTCTCTGGGTGTGATCTCCTTTAAATGACATGATCAGGTCTCTCTGAGGAGGTGACATTTAAGCTTAAGAGATAAAGAATGAAAAGAACCTATATTGCTATGTGGAAGACTGTGAAGGTGAGAATTTCAGGAGGGAGCAACAAGTGCAAAAGTCCTCAGGTTGGAAAGATATTGGAGTGTTGAGGCCACTGTAAGAAGCCAGCATGACAGGAGAGAAGGGAGCAAGGGGGACAGCAGTGCTAGAAAAAGTAGGAGAAATGGAAGACTCCTTAGATAATGAACTGGAGTAGGAATTAAGGAATTCTAGGGGCCTACTGCCTGAAAAATCCCATGGATGGAGGAGCCTGGTAGGCCACAGTCCATGGGGTCACAAGGAGTTGGACACGACTGAGTGACTTCACTTTCACTTTTCACTTTCATGCACTGGAGAAGGAAATGGCAACCCACTCCAGTGTTCTTGCCTGGAGAATCCCAGGGACGGTGGAGCCTGGTGGGCTGCAGTCCATGGGGTCGCTAAGAGTCGGACACGACTGAGCGACTTTGCTTTCAGGGGCCTATTGCTTCAACACTTTTATGAGTGGTCTAGAATCTATTTTTATCAGTTGTTGAAAATCTATTGTCCCCTTGACATGAAAATAAGGGACAAAGTACTGGAAGAAATTTGGTTCACAAAATTAGGATCCAGAAAATTAAGGTATCACTGATAAGCACTTAGGTTCTGGCCTCAACTCATGTTTGACATCTAACTCCAACATTCACTGTCTCTGTGACTCTGGACATGTACTTAACCCCTCTAAGTCAAGTATCAAGACAAGCAGAGGATTAGACACAGCAGCTAAAGTAAATCTTATGTATTACACAATGATTCATCTGCTGCATCAGATTATATATGGTTTGTTTTTTGGGCCAGGAGGCTGTTCTGATGGCTTCCCCTCTAGGATTATTTTAGGTACATCACCCAGGCTCTGACAGAATTCATAGATTAAATGTAGACCCTTAACATTTATTTTGTTCATGTCACCGATATACTGCCTCTCAGATTACCTACTTGAAGGATGGAAATTTAGTACAGCCAAATTTTAGAAATTAATTTTAGTTTTCTAATCCTATTATTACTCAGAAACTGCTAAAAGATATTTTAAAATACAGTTTGCAAATTTTATCATTCAGTCTTGTAACTATTACTATATACTAAAATTTTTCTCTATTCCTATATAATGTCATTAAAATCCAACACTTCCTCTATTACACTCAAGGGCACCTTAAAATATTTATAAAATTAGATAAATTATTCCAGTTCAATTTAAAAAATATATTCAAGTGTTTACAAAAAACTATAAAGTAGTTCATCTTTAACAGAAGCCAATAAAAAGTACAATTAAGTGCATAATTGTATGCATTTTAAGACAGATGAGAACATATTAGACTGTTCAGTGTAATGCTAAGTTGTAGTGTTTAAAAAATACCCTAAACTCTCGGGGTTCTAGTTAAAAATAAGAAATACTTTCTTAGAGAAAGAAGTATCAGAAAATAAGTACTGCTGCTAAGTCACTTCAGTCGTGTCCGACTCTGTGTGACCCCATAGACAGCAGCCCACCAGGCTCCCCTGTCCCTGGGATTCTCCAGGCAAGAGCACTGGAGTGGGTTGCCATTTCCTTCTCCAGTGCATGAAAGTGAAAAGTGAAAGTGAAGTCGCTTAGTTCTGTCCGACTTCTAGCGACTCCATGGACTGCAGCCTTCCAGGCTCCTCCGTCCATGGATTTTCCAGGCAAGCGTACTGGAGTGGGGTGCCATATAAATATAACCCTGAGTACTAAAATAAGAACTTGATACAGTCTTCACTTACTAAAATTAAAAATGAGAAAAATCCCATCAATTAGAATAGCTTTTGAGGGGTTTAAATTCAGTAACTCCCTCTTAAATCTTATCTTGCCGCCTGTTCTCAGCATTTTTGTCAGGTTGAAAATTTTTGATGTTTAGATTTTACATAATTTTTCTATTCTCTATATAAAGCTAAGAGTGATGAACTTCCCCCTAAACATTACTTCTTTGCATTAAAAATGCCTTTCAAAAATACACTATCCATATTTTATTTAAAAAACAGGATACATACTCATATTAAATGTGCTCCTCAGCTTAATGCCAGTGGTATTAAGGGACCCAGGCAAATTTCACAGGGCATCCTTTCTCCAGTCTCTCTTGGTTATAATCCATTTTACGGCTGCTGGCATAATCTCTTAATCTTTAATTCTACCTTGCTATGAACCTAGATAGATTCAGACTCTTCAGTCTAGTACATTCAAAAGTTACATTCAACAGATTCTTCTACCTCACCCTGCCTTCATCAGTTGCTACTTACCACTACACTGTCACACCTAACTTCTCCACCATCTGGTAATCAATTTCTTAGACATTCTTGTGATGAAATAAACCTAAGACACCAAATCACCCTGCCTCCAAGTGGGTCACTTTTCTCTTTTTCCTTATCAAGCATGCAATGTTTCTGCTAAATTACTTTTTCATTAGTCTATTTTCATATATTTTCATCACTCCGTATTTATATACTTGCCTCTGTCCCCATTAGTTTAAAAGTTCTATGACATGAAGATTCTCATCTTCTACTGACATTTTATTTCAAGAAACCATCAGTGACCGGGGCTTAGCAGTGTCAGTTACTCTAACCATTGAATGACCTGTCTCAAAAATCTGAAGAAAGTTAGGTCCACACTGAATCAGGTACAGAGTAAAATCTGGACCATATCTGAGTATGTCCTAAAAGTGATTCAAGGTCCACAACTCTCTTCCTCTCTTGGTATGTTATCATCTATCTTTATCCATATTTCAAAAACTTTCATCTTTTGTTAGAAATGCATGGACAGTATTGGAAGAGAAAAATAATGTTAATAGCAGTTACCTCTACAAAATGGGAGTTGGGAGAGTCAAGGTCAGGGTTGATGATGGTAGAGGAAATGGTAATACGGATTTTTCTGTGGTCCTGATTGTTTTAAAAAGTTTTTAGACTACACTATGCAGCATGTGGGATCTTAGTTTCCCAACCAGGGATTAAACCTGTGCCCACCCTGCACTGGGAAATGGAGTCTTAACCACTGAACTGCCAAGGAAGTCCCATCTGAGGTACCAATTCTTTATAATCTTAGTATTTTCTAAATATTCCATAATGAACTTGCTTTTTCATATAAACACTTGTACTAAAAAAAAGACATTAACTTGACATGGAAAACATGACAACTAATTTGACATGGATGAAGTTTTAAAACTGGGTACAAGGCTTATGATTCCAGTATTTGAAAAATTGTTGAAGCGCAAGTCCTCTATTCAAATTAGATGGCTTAAAAAACAAAAGATAATGATACAGAACCTTGAATTGACAAATTAAGGTAAGTACTGCCATTAATTACTTCTCCCAAAGAAACACTTGCTTCCCTGGTGGGTCTGCCCTGGTGGCTCAGATGGTAAAGAATCAGCCTGTAATGCAGGAGACCCTGGTTTGATCCCTGGGTTGGGAAGATCCCCTGGAGAAGGGAAAGGCTACCCACTCCAGTATTCTTGCCTTGAGAATTCCATGGACAGATGAGCCTGGTGGGCTACAGTCCATAGGGTCTCAAAGAGTCAGGCATGACTGAGCAACTAACACTTTCACTTTTTCCCAAGAAATACTTAACCCCTGCAAAATGCCTAGCTCTTGCCATCCTGTCCTGTAGTTTTAAGTATTATTTATATAGCAATGCCCCATATTTTCTTTTCCTCCTTAACTCTACATTCAGACATCCCAATGTCTCCACTGAGATAATAGTAATTCATACATCCCAATGTCTCCACTAAGATAATTAATAGTAATTTCAAAATTCAACAAACCCAAGGTCAAGATTTGACTTATACTCTCCAATTTGCTCCTCCAATGTTATTCTAAAATCATAGCATCATCATCCTTTGCTCAAAATCAGTCATCTTTGATTTCTTCTTTCTTCACATCCAACCTATCACCAAATCCTGTTTTTTTCCAGCAAAAGACTCCTCCCTATGACAACCACTCCAATCTAGGCTCTCACCATCTCTCACCTAGATGACAATTTGGCCCCACTGCAGCTTGTTCTCCATCTATTAAAGGAATATAAGGCAGACCATGTCACCCCCTTATTACCATCAGACTCAGAATAAAATTTAGATTCCTTACTTTGGACCCATAGCCCTAAGCGGTCAGGCCCTTGTCAATCTCTACAACCTTATCACCTACCATTTCCCACCATACTCACGGGACTTGGCTTACTAGCATTCTTTTCCAGTATAAAAGCTCATTCCTGCTTTCAGATCTTTAGTTTTATTGACATACTTTTGATATTGGTGATTTCCTTCTCATCACTCAAGGTCACCATTCCCCAGTGACCCTGTAACTTTGTCTGATAACCCAGTGTGCGCCCATCACTAAAACGGTGATGGATGCACATGGCTCTTCAATGAGTATTTGTGAATGAATAGCTGAAATGAGTCTTAATATTTAATCAAGCTTCCTGGGTATGGAAAGTTGTTCCAACTGATCCTTACTTTTTAAGGACAATTCATTAACACCCCGCCCCCCTGCTCCAAACCACCAACCATCTCCCACAAAAACTCCATCCCAAACCTCCTTAGAAAGATACCACATTGTGAAAGTCTATGTTCTGTATTTGGCTGTTGCAAAAATATGAAACAAAACATGAGCCTAGATATGTAGTTTTCATGTACCATGGAGTATTGCTTCCTTTGGAATAATATTTCTCACCTTTAAGTCAGCCCTTAGTGTGCATGTTTATCTAATTTCATCTAGGTTACACTGTATGTGCTGTGGTGCAGAATATGAAGGAACGCATGTGATCTGCCCCATGTTAACACTTAACATACTCCCAGAGATGAACATAGGCTCTGCATCTTTCCAAGGAGAGTTCGGACTCACTCCAGACTCTGCCACTACCAAGAAGCAACTTTATAGCTTTCTTTGTTATAAAAATAAAGGATCTAAGACCAATCTCAATAAAACTTACCAAACTAATATTTAGTGATCTGGAGCAAGAGAAAACTTAGGATGAAAATGAACAGCAACAAGGTCAAAACGTCAAATTAAAATGTTCATAAACTTTGAATTTTGTCAATATGAATCTCAGAATTCAAGTATCAATTTTTATGGTTCAAGCCACTATAAATTTTATATAAATCTTCTCATGGACCATAAGAACACACATCAGTTTGTGAAGTGTGATTATTTGGGCTCAACTTTTGTATAAGAAATATAAATTTAATTACGACTCTTAATAACTTGGAGAAGGAAATGGCAACCCACTCCAGAACTCTTGCCTGGAAAATCCCATGGACGGAGGAGCCTGGTAGGCTATAGTCTATGGGGTCGCAAAGAGTCGGACACGACTGAGCGACTTCACTCACTCACTCACTTAATAACTATATTTAAATCAAGCTGTTTCTTCAAAGAATCTTTACTGTGTTTAGCCAGTAAAGAAAATACTAATGAATGCTTTCTCTTTACAAGTTACTACAAACAAGATTATAGTTATAAGTCTAAACTTCAGGTGCAGATAATCAAATCTGAATGGTACAAGGATAGAGTATATATATATATATATATATATATATATATGGCTTTTATATAAATATATATATATATAAAGGCCTTTAAATGATTTTGAATCAGATGTCAATATTAATGTTGAAAGTAATATTAACATCATAAACACATATGTATGTATGTATATACAGAATATGAATGAATGGATAATGAACTTAAGAATGAGAATGTATATGAACCAGAGCAATCTTTCTTTGGGTTAATTATAATTACTTCTATATGAAATCTCTAAACTTCTAAAGAATTTCCTAGTTTGTATTAAAATGCACTTCAAAAAACCCATGAAAACATAAATTTAGTTGACAGACTACAGTGGGATTCAGAAAAAGACACAGTGAATATAGACTTAGGTGCAGTTTCATGCTGGTGATTTTTCTTTTTTTAAAATGTAAGCCACTAATTTTTTTAAGAAAAAAATTTAAACCAAAAGTCGCATATGAATATTACACACAAACTGAAACATAAGTGACTTTTAGCACAGTGTATACATGCTTACATAAACTCAAATATTTACACATTTAAAACAATTTCCATTTAACATAAGAAAGTTCTGAAATACATAAAAGCATTAATACTTTCTGTAAAACTACAATTAAAACATCAATTTCCTACAAGCATATAAAACATCAAGTGCTTTCTTGGAGTTTCAAGTTACCTCTTTAAAACAAGATCTTGCTTGCATATATAGTCTTTCTCCAATAATCAGTATGAACTCTTTATTTCCCCAAGAGGTTTATTTTTCAGGTACATTATAAGTTCAAGAAAACGGACCCAACAATTATGCAATGTCATTATGTCATAACAACTTAATTGCACATAATGCTTTAAAGTAGGTTTGGATGACGTTCTCAAACACTTTGGTATTTGTTCTTCAGGGACTTCTACTAGAAATGACAGGAATTGTAAGTCCCTTCAATCCCCATTTTGCTTTAAAATGGACAAGTCTTTGGTTAAAGTTTCTACATTTTGGGCATTTATTATTAATTAAAATGGTCCCCAAACCAATAAATGGTGCTACTGTTATTAATTCACAAGACTTCATTAACTTGCTTCTGATGCAGGAGGCTACAGATATTCATTTACTATAACATGTCATTGATAGTTTCAATCTTTCACTTAAAAGCAGAGAAATCAATAGGTTTACTCAGTATTTCTCTGTTCATTTTCTGTTATAACCTAAACTATACAGTAATTTTCAGTAACTAGAGAGATACTGTTCCACAGTATATGTGATTATGATTGGAAAGATGTACAGAATTAAATTTAGAATTAGCTTACTTGGAATAAGTCAATATTAGACTGTTCAGTAATTCTGCATTAACTATAGGAGGTTGCCAGGTAATGCTTATTTAAAAACCCCAAACCATTCCATTTACAAGAGAAATTGTTGCAAATGTATAAAACAGCAGATATACAAGGAGAACACCAAACATACTTTATTAGCACAAAAAAGCAGCCATAACAAGGCACAGCAAGCAGAAACATACATTAGCAGTCAAAGGGTTAGTGTTGCATACAAATATAGCTTTTCTTTTTTGTGGCCTTGGCGACAGCCACTGGGATGTAAAATAACTTTCTGTAGCAGCAGGTAAGGAAACTAGGGAGCACTCACCAGTGGTACAGAGCACATTAACAGAAAGACACAAGAACAGATTTGACTACTTTAGTGCAAAATGTCTAAGACGGACTGTAAATTCGGTTCAATACTAAGAAGCAAACACTAGAACTTGGTATTACGTCCAAAATAGCTCACTCAAGTAGTATTGCATACTATTCTAAGTGACAAAAAGGTGCTAAGTAAAGTTATTTACAGATACAATGGTTGTACAGTACCTTTTAAATCAGCAATTTAGGTTTCAGATTTTCCATTAAAAATTAAGTGCACTGAAATTCTATAACTTGTACTTAAGCAATTCAGCTATGAGAGTTTACAACAAAGAGATAAATACTGCCATCCAAATTATGAGTTACAGTTTAACAATAATTTCAACGACCAGCAACCACTGGAGTTAGTATCCTCTGACTTGTCTGGGTATCTTCTCGTCTCACTTTCTTCATGGTTCACAAACTCATCATGGGCATAGAAAAAGATCCAACTTTAACGAACCAGCAACTCGACTGCACGTGTCAACTTAAAAAAAATCATACGCAGGCCTACCTTGCAGCAGCTATTTCCAATGCGCTTTAAGTTAAAGCACTCATTAAAAAATGAATACCTAAGGCCTTAAATAAAATTCTACTACCAACTTCTTCTAAGTCTGAAATTTTAAGAACTACTACTTAGAAAACCTGGTTTACTTAACAGTACCTTTTGCAGAAGAGAAAAGGAGGCTGACTATAAACTATATCCACACTTACGTGAACTGCACTATGCCCTTGTGGCCAGAAATTGCATTTGTGTTTTTTTTCTAAAAGGAAGGCAGTCTTTATGTTTTTGGACTTCCAAACTTGACTTACAGTAACTATAAACATCACTACTTTTGGAAGGTTATAGAAAAATTCTTAGAAAAAATAATAATTTCAAACATTAGTCATACTGTTGAAATACTCATTCAATATTAATAATTTGTTCTTCAGTAAGAAATAGAATTCTTCATAGCAAATGCCCCAGAGTTGCTTCACTCAGTTACTACAGCCATTAAAAACCAAACTGTCAGCTAAATCGGCAGAATGTTTCTGCAGCCTTACTGAATACCTGTAGCTCTATCCCCTGTTGTCTCAATAGGCACCACATTTACTGAGTAAAAGTAACAGCAGATCGCACCTGACAGATACTAACACTAAGCTTGCATACTGTACTGAAGAAACCTAACACTGATATGTGTGCTTGCTATAGGAACACTGCCTGATGCACAAAAAAGCAGATCTAGTTAATGCCCTTTGGGACAGGAGGGTTTACTTTGCTTTGACTGGTTCTCGTTCTAGCCAGCGAACTCTAACTTTCTGTTTATAATGATACTCTTTTAAAAAATCCTGTAACATCGATGGTAAAGGGAGCCCATCAATTCCATCATACGTCGTGCATCTGCAGATGACTGCACGGCAGATGTACTGCAGGCTAAAAGGGAAAGTCCTGTTTAGTGATATTGTAAGCAATGGTTCAAAAAACATGCAAGAGCTGGGGTCTTTGTAATGTTCCAAAAGTCCTGTTACAGTGGAGGAGTGAAACACACATGGGTCATGGGCATCGAAACTAAAGTTGTGATTCCACTGTTCAATTCGGGCATGCAGGGACCTGTTGTAGCGACGGAAGCTCACAGAGAAGAGGTAGTCCTCTTGTGCAGAGTCCCTGAGCAAAAATGTACCTTCAGGTTTCCCTTCCAGAAGGGCTTCTGCTTCGTAGCGGTCCATCACTCCCCAGTAACAGGGATTACCTGTGATCTGGAGCAAGTCCGGCACGAGGCAGTGTATGTAATCAATCTGCGTGTGGACTTTCCAGGCTCCCTGTCTGCTAACGTGGGCATGGCTGTCTCCAGACACCTGACGTTGCTTCTGCCTCCGTGACTGCAAACACAGCGTGGTTGTGTCCTCTTCTGAGTCACAATTAGCTTGTGGAACTGCAGAACTGTCCCCATTTACTTCAGTCATTCCAGGAGCTAACTTTGGTCCCAGTTTATATAACGGGTTAACCTGTGCAGTGGCTTCGAATGTATGTATTTGTGCATTGGGCGGGGGGTCTACCCCTTCTTCAATACTAAGCCGCCTTCTCTCTCGAAGCCGATCTTCTTCATCTTCTGTAGAAACCAAGGATGGATCAAATGTATCAAAAAATGTTGAATGTGGGCTCACAGGGGCTGTGTGCTGCTTAATCAAATGCCATTTTTGGGCCAAATCTGAGCCAGCAGGAAAAGGGCATTTCTCAAGCATTAATTCAGAAAGATGTATTTTTCTTTTATTAGAAAATAGGGGTTTTGACTGCTTGCTGTAAGTTCTCATGGGAAAACACAAGCCCACAGTATCCTGCAACCTCTGTCTCAGAGAGCGACTTCCTACAGTCCTGCTGGACACACTGTCCATGTCGTGCACGGAGCTGACGCCGTACCGCCGCTCTCTCCTTTGAAGTCCACTTCGAGTTCTACCAAACTTTTTATCCGTATCCAGTGAACTCTGTGTCTTTGTAGAACAGGAATGTTTCTTCTTCCCACCCCAAGGAGCATGTCGAGAGTAGGAATCTCTTCTTGCAAGTCTTGTTCCTGGGGTGACACATGAGTCATTATCCTTTTCAATGCTTATTTCAACAATCTGAGGAATTTCAGCGGCACAGTTTTGGTTTCTCCTTGAAGAATTCTTTGAAGGGCTTAACCCTAGTTGTAAGGCAACGTTTTCTCTTAAGGGACTGCTTTGCTGCTGAGGAGCTGAGTCTCCTAAACTGATGTTTTTCTCTTTGACAGACAAACATCTGTTGGAGTTCATATCCACATTTTCACTACGGCTTCCTCCCTCGTGACCAAAGAGATTCTGACACCTGTACTTGAAGTTATTCCACATTTTCCCCACTTTATCCATTGATTATAAGACCTAAAGACAAAAAATAGAAAAAGAAGAAAATAAGTTAATCAAAGGAGTGTGTGAAAACAAAAAAGGCAGTCAGTACCCATCCCTCTTTTTCTCATGGGAAACATCAGCGGTTTTGGTCAGAAATTTACATTACATCACCCCATTACTGTGATAAGGGTTATGAGACCCTACTGTGACACCATTATTCAAGCAAGTCCTCACTTTCTACTTCCCTTCAAATAGAATACAGAACTCAGAGGAAAGCAAAGAAACCCTTTTAATTAAACTCTGGTGGCTTTTTCACATGTGTTGTTGTTGGTAATCATTAAGTTGTGTCTGACACTTTGCAACCCCAAGGACTGTAGGCCACCAGGCTCCTCTGTCCATGGGATTTCCCGGGAAAGAATACTGGAGTGGGTTGCCATTTCCTTCTCCAGGGGATCTTCCCGATCCATGGGATCTCCAGGAATCAAACTTGTATCTCCTGCATTGCAGGTGAATTCTTTACCACGGGGTCATCAGGCCATTATGACATTGGTTTCTGTCTCCTTACTTTGAATAATTTAGGTACTGCCTCAAGTATTATAAAGGGAAAATATGTTTTACATTGTTGAAATGCATCTTCATTCAACTTCTTAAAAGTGATAATCAGGACCACATTTGTGTAATACATCAAAATTAATTAAAAAAAACCTTTAAGCAGTCATCTAATTTCACTTACCAACTAACTCTACTCCACTCATCTAGCAATCTAAGCCTTACAGGTCAATCACTTGTAAAAATTCCTAATCTACCCTCCTCACCCTATGACATAATTTTTTTCCGTGATTTTGAAGTAGTTTGAGTGTAACAGAAAACAGGAAAAAAGAAAGATAATACGTGTTTAAATAGAAGGTAAGCGTCTCGATTTTTAATCCTGGAAAAACTTGAAAATAACAGAGTAATAGAAAAAAAGTTATGATACTACAGTAATTAAAAAACAAAAACTATGCAGTTTGGGTTTTTTATTCTTGCTCCTTTAAAAAAAATCTAAAGCAGTTCATGGCACTTTACAAGTGTAAATTATTTTAAGACTATGACATTTATAGGCACGCTGTCTCATTTAGTAACCTAAAAATCAACATTAGATGAAATAGAAAAGCCTAAACTTAAACTTCAACCAGTTTTATCACAATATGACAGCAGAATCTTTTTCTTCTTCTATTTTGGCATTTAATATTTATGGCACTTTTCCCCCTGAATTTTTTGTTCATATTTATTTACTATCTCACTGTGTACTATTTTGCACAGTTCAGAATCAGTATTGGAAAACTGAGTTTTGTTTTAACAGTGATAAGAGTCATTAGAGCTGATCTTTCCATAACCGACTAAATCTCTTTGTCAGAAATACTTCCATTTTCAAGAAGCTGACTAGGAGCAAGAGAAATGAACTTTCTTAAGAAGAATTATGTATCTTCCCTTTAGTTTCCTCCAGAAAGGGTCTTGAACTAACAGTGCTCTTGGAATAGTGACAATGCCAACATAGATAATTTATGTCTCTGACATCATAAAATGTACGGTGAGAGTCCTCTTTATTAAAAGCATACTGTTAAGTACATAGAAATTTGCATGACAGGTGGTATATGTTCTAATAAAATGTTAGATGGGACTGTTAAATCTATTAAACTCTGTCAGAACATTTTGCTTCCTCCTCCTTGTAAAAAAATCTTTTGTAAGCATTTTTTGAGTCTTAAACCATTTGAACATGTTTTGTTTTTATCATTTATTCTTTATATATTAAGATTTCACTTATGGCCCTATTATTTTTAGGACTAATTCCTGCTCCATTTTTGTTGACTCTAGAATTTGTAGATGTACTCTTCCAACATCCTAGCCCCTTTTAGCCTGGATTCCTTCTCATTTCTTAAAGTTGCTTTTTATTTTTACCTAATTCATACATTTACAGTTTCAAAGGTCAAACACTATTACAAGGCTTATATCAAAAAGGAGTACTGCCTGATACACTCTCTCCATTCTTGATTCCCACTCCCAGGGGTCAAGGAAAGTTACTTTGAATTTTGTTAAGCTGTTTCTGCTGCTGTTTTCCTCACTGTTTCTAGATAATGTGTTCATATGAGTTGACAACATTCTAGGATGGAAATAATTCACCCTCAGAATTTTGAGGGCCTTATTCCACTATTCTAATGGCTTCAATTTGGCTATTGAAAAGTCTAATGTTATATCAGTTCCCAGTCTTCTGCATGTGACCTGTTTTTATTTCATGAAACACTGCAGCTTCTTTGTATAGTGTGGGACCTTTTTTACACTCATTGTGCCAGGCCCTTTCAATTTCTTTTTACTCCATCATCTTCCCTCCCTCCCTCCTTAAAGTTCATTAGACACTAGACACTAAAATCTAGTGTCTAAAGTTCACTAGACACTAGATCCATCTTCTGATTATCATATGTCTCCTTTTTAAGACTGTCTTTCTTTTCATTTTCTACTGGTAGATTTCTTTGACATCACTATCCAACAGTTCTAGTGCGATTACAGTTCTTTGTATCACAGTTTTAATTTTCAAGACAAATTTTCTTGTTCTCTGAATGTTCTTTTTAATAGCATCCTATTCCAGCTTCCTGGATATAATACCTCATTTCTCTAAGGATACAAAATTTTAAAACGTTTTCCTTTTTTCTTCTTTTAACATTTTAAATATTTTTATCTGTTTCTTCTAAGTATATTGTTTTTTCTCCTTAAGTCTTTAGGTCTTTGTTTTTGACTTCAGAGGCTTTCTGTAGTGTCTGATGATGCATCAGCACTGACATGTAGATCAGAAGCTTTGTTCGCTGGGGGGTGGGGAGGAGGGGGCGGATGGGGGGCACGGGGGTGGTGCTTGCTGACTGGTTGGCTTTATTACAAGATGATGAGACAATGAGTTGGTTTTTCATTAGGGGATCCTCAAAAGTTACTATCTGTAAGCTTTGTCTCCTGGCTGTTCATCCCAGAAAGAAAGGCTCCAATCTCCTATGTGGGGCATACACTCCTGACTGCCGTGTTCTGAGTACAGGGAAGGCAGGTTGCGAGGTCTTAACTTCAGTATTCCTACTTTCACTTAGTCTCTGTGTTTCAAAAGTGGTGCTTATTTCTGAAAGATATCCCAACTTTAGTTATGACTAAATTTCTTAAACTCCTCCCAGCTCTGACCTCTAGTTTTATTCAAGGTAAAGGAACAGTCATTTCCAGGCTGCTCAGGGTGAAAGACACATGGGAGACTGATGCATGGGCTGCCCACTGTGCTGTTTTCAGCTCCATACTCTACCCTTGCCACCCGAGGTAACTGGTTCCTCACACTTTTGAGCCAGCAGCATAAACTGCTTGCAGAAGCACTGAAGGGGCCTCTTAAATTATCTGTAGTGAAAGCAGTTTCTTTTTAATTTCATAGACTGATTCTTTTGTAAAATATCATAAAATTGCTTTAAAAGTGAAATGTAAAAAAGACATGAAATATAAGTGCCAAGTTTCTTACTAGTTGAACAGATATAAAGTAACTGTTAAATTACTATAAAATATTTTAAATGCTTGTTTTTAATTTCTATACTTAACCTGTCAAAAACTGGTAACAAACTGTAGGCTGACACCGGTTCATGGTCCATACTTTGAATAGCTCTGGTGTGGAACTGTGCTGTCTGCTACATGTAGTTACTGAGTCCTTGAAATGTGGTTAGTGCCACATATTGAAATAACAAGTTTGGATATAACTGGTAAAATATTGTAGTAGAATTCATTTCATCTGCTTCTTTTTATTTTTTAAATGTGGCCACTAGAAAATTTTAAATTACATACATGGTTCAAATTATATTTCTACTGGACAGCGCTGATCTAGAGCAGGGGTCAGCAGGCTATAGCCCAGGGAGGAAATCTGGCCTGTGGCCTGCTTCTGTATAGACTCAAGCTAAGAATGGTTTTTACATTTTTAAAAGGATTAAAAAAAACAAAAACAAAAAGCCCAGAAAGAACATTCAACAGAGATCACATGTAGCCTACAAAGTTGAAAGTATTTTATATCTGGCTCATTACAGACAAAGTTTGTTGACCTTGGTCTACTGTATGTAAGATGATAAGCCATACCACCGCAGAAACTAGACGAGTAATATTCAAAAAGTACAGAAATCTCTCATCTCCATGTTTATAAGATACATTTTGTAGCTATCTAAAGATACTTCTTTGACAAGCAAATTATACCTAAAAAAATAACCATTGATTTTAGAAAGCGACCAAACTTAAAACCACGTATTCTCATATACAGCTCTTTGTAAGCTGTATGAACAAGCTGCATGACAGGCCAGGTGACAGCAGGCAGTTTCTAACACTAAACCTCTGGTTCAGTTTCATAGAGCATGAAATTTAGCGATCTCTCTCTTCCTAGTGTGGAAGGCTGCTGCTAGATTGCATTGTGACAAAATATCCTAACTGAAATGACTAGTATGCTTCCAATACTTCCTGGGGACAGAAAATGGATTTTTTTCTTGATGTGGGGAATGCTATGTGGGTGGCTGTAATAGTGGGAAGAAAATCCCAATAGTGATTCACAGAAGAGTCCATATAAGAATCAGGAAGACATATCAACTTTCTTAATATTTACAATGTCAGTTTTGAGGTTCTTTGGTTTTTCTGGTTAAATTTTTGGAAATACAGCTGAAACCGTTTGAGCTATTACAACTCTATTACTTTATGGTTTCATATAAGGTTACACAGGGCTTTTTATGAAAAAGTGTTAAATTTCGATTGTATTGATTCTAGATTGAGATCATCCATTAACAATCTTTCACATTTCTATGCTTGCGGAGTTATCTTTAAACCTATCCAAAGCAAATTTCTAAAAAGTCATTCCTTTCCTGAAGGACAATCATAATTTAAATTGGTTTTATAATACTGTAGTAAGTTAAACAGCTTTTGTTGAAAAGTGATAATTAACAGGATAAGCTATAAATCAGAATTATGAAAAATGAGAGGTCAAATTCCATTACTAAAAAATTTATATATATTAACAAAGTAAAGACTGTAGTCAATGGCCCTCTTAATGCCAAGTAGTATCTATTACAAAATTTCCACAAAACAAAGTCATTGAAATAGTTTCCAGGAGTTCATTCCAGTGGAACTGAATCCATACTTTATCAGAAATAAATTAAATTCAACAAATTTTAAGACTACATGGCATGCCATAGTGGGCAGAGAGGAAACATGTGACCCAACTAAACCGCTCCTCTACTGTTTAATCTATCTAGACTACTAATCATAATACCTTTTCAATAGAAAGCTCTTCAGTTTCAGTATAAAAACTGGGACACAGGACTGACTAAAGTATTTCTGTGCCAAAGTCAAGTACAAGATGCAGTTTAGGAGATGCCATTTTTGATTGATATTTTGGTGACATTTCAATAACTTAAAAAAAAAATACAGTGTTTAATATTAAAGACTGATCCAGAAATCCAGGGATGCATGGCTGTCATAGCTCTAGTCCCTTAAAATAATCTGAGAACCACTGGGGTTTTTTAGAAAATTATTTTTAAATATTTTTAACATACTTTATAGTCTGTGACATGATCTACATTATCCAACTGTATGCCTACATATCTTTTACACTGTTATTTAATATTATATTCAACCATATAAAACCGCTGTTTTGTGGGTAATAAATGATCATGTAATTCAGTTACAGTATTATACTATACACAGTATATTAATATAGTAGAGCATGTACATGTGGAATCCTCTGACCTAATATACTCAGACTTCTTCCCATCAGCTGAGTTTTACTGAGTTCTAGATCTGTTCATGTCATTTATACTTATTATTATAATTAGGTGATTTAACTGTTAATTAACCTAACAAAATATGGGGGAATGTGAACACTGAGTTGAATAACTTTTGATATACTCAATAGAAGTGAGATACTTCTGTTGCTATATCAGGTATAGGCAAGAAAACAGTTTCAAAGATTAGAAAAAATACTACAAAAATATATAAGGATTCTAAGATCAGAATGCATCAGAAAAGTCTAAACTCTTACGCTACTTAAAAAACCCAAACTATAAATCTTAAATGATATATTAATGAGTATAGTTTCTAAAAGATAAACAATATGGAACTGGCAACTAAACTAATGGACCTATTCTCAAAGAAAAGGCCTTTGTCTCTTAATAAAAAGCCTGACAAATGAACATAGAGTCATGTTCTGAGAGTAGAATACTTAAGGCATGCACCCCTTTTAATGATTTCTTGCTTTAATGGACTTTGTGGACTACTGGTACTGACTGAATCAAAGGAAAGGTCTTCGTTAATAACCAGTTAATCAATTTTATAGCCATGCCAGGTGGGAGTGGTACAAAGTCCTAATGATAACAGGGAGTCATGAGCTAGATTCAGGGATGGTAAGGAAGACTTCTCTCTGAGGAGGTGATACTTCAAAATTCTGTCAGGAAGGATGAGTGAGAATGAACAGTGTCCAACACTGTTGTAGAATACGAGGACAGTGTTCTACAGGCAGAGGAAGCAGCATTTGCAAAGGTCGTGAAGCAGGAAGGAGCATGGCAATGAACAATGGCTGAAGTTAACAGAGACTAGCAAGTGAAGGGAATGAGGGCCAAGATGAAGCAGAAGAGGCAGGGCTGTAATCCACAGAGAGAACAGGAAAGGATACTGATGCTGCACAAAGACCACCTCAAAGGTCCAGGTAAGGACCCCACTAGGCTGGTAACAGTGGAGACACAGATTTGAAATGATTAGAAGGCAAATCTACAGGATTAATGATTGCCTTGACATGGTGAAAGAGGAAGAGAAAGGTGTCAAAAAAAGTTTCTGGTTCGGGTGGAAAGAAATGCTATTTCAGAGATAGAAAACACAGTCGATAGAGCAGTTTTGGCAGGTGGGAGGTTGAAGAGAGTTAAGAAACTCAGTTTAGCAAACACTGAAGTTGAGGCTGTCACTGGGACATCCTAGTGAAACCTCATCAGTCCATGAGTGTATATCCAATGATGGATTACTAGACAAGCAGGCGTGATAACCCACTTGCATCTATACTATGAAACTCAAAGACAATGCTTAGAGAAAGATATGATACAGAAGATATGTATATTATGAATCAATTTATCTGTTTAAGTCCAAAATATGTTGTTGAGATAGGCATACATATCTAGTAAGAATATAAAAAGCAGGTAAATGGTTACGTTTGTGGCAAGGGATACAGAGTTAGTGAGAAGCACTTAGGGCGTTTCTAAAGCACTATTAATTTTGTATTTCTTTGGTTGGGTAATGGCTACAATGGTTTTTATTTATTAAATATTTTTTAGACTTCACTTACAATTTTACACAGTCTTTCCTGTACACAATACACTGCACAATAAAAGTTTTAAAATTATACAGCCACATTTCGACCACAATGGGAATTAATAAACACTATTTATTTAAAAAGCCACTATGAAAATAAAAGGCTCTCATAACTCTTCAGTAGATGAATTCAAAACTGAAAATTACAGATGATTTAGACAATAGCATATTAACATTTGGGAGATTTTTTCCTATATGCAATTTGGTGATTTATCAAAATGTTCCATTAAAGGATGGAACTGATATTAAAATGTGACAAAGCTAGCACTCAGAAGAAAACCACTAGCTTGTTCCATTTTAAGTGCAATGTGTGAAACAACACTGACCAAAAGAACCCAGAGCAAAAGGCGTATTCACAGGCCTACTGTGAATGCTTGGTGTCTCTAGTCTATGCCTACCTACTATGAAGGTCATGACTCTCTCTGTAGGCTTGTATACCACTCAGAAGTGTTCTGATGTTATTATAACTAATGGATCTATCAACATATGACTAAACTTCACTTCTTTTCTAGAATACTACTTTCAAATATAAGATCAATTAAGAATATGTTTGGATATACATTACCATATGTAAAATAGATGACCAGTGCAAGGTTGACGCATGAAGCAGGGCACCCAAAGCCGGTGCTCTGGGACAACCTAGAGGGATGGGGTGGGGAAGGAGGCGGCGGGGGGGTTGAGGATGGGGGCGGGACGGACACATGTGTATCTATGGCCAACTCATGCTGATGTATGGCAAAAACCATCACAATATTCTAAAGTAATTGTCCTCCAATTGAAATAAATAAATTAAAAAAATATATATTTGGAACCACATGCTTAATTTCAAGAGATGAAGCTTAGTAATTTCTTGTATTTCTTTCTGCATATTAAAGTAAATACAATAGCACATTTTAAAAAAGAAGAAAAAATGGACATTAAATCAAATTAAGAGTCACAGTGTTCTATAGACTGCCTTAATAAACCCCCCAAAAGACAATTTAAGAGCTATTTCTTTTTCTGATTTAAAAAAAAAAGTATCTAAAATTTGCATGTTCCTTAAATTTTACTCACACAATTCTAATTTCCAGTGTCATACAGGAGAGTGCTCCAACCCATCAAAACCCCAGATTCTTAAACACAGAGTACTTGTAGTGATTCTGCCTGCACTGCGCTTAGGACAACATAGTGAAAAGGGCACAGGCGTGAGACAGTCAGCTGAGGGGGTGAGTGGGGGAGGAGGCTGAACAAGTACAGTCCTTCACATTTCTGAACCTAAATGTCCCGCTTGGTAAAATGAGGATAATATCTCCCTCATGGGTTGGAATGTGAGGATTAGAATCCATATCTATAAAGCCTTTGGTTCATGGGAGACACTCAAAAGACAGTGGCTGTTACCAGTACTATCTAGCATGAACCTTTAGCTTTCCTTTCTTCTTAAAAATAATTCTCTCTTTCAGTTCTTCTAGGTCATGCCACAAATGTCAGTATTTTCCTATGTACAAAATCTACCAGACTGAAAGTTTTATCATTCATCATTTAAGATTCTCTATTATTTCCTAAGAAATATTACAGGGATTTCAGTATTCCTTAGCAGTTGAAGCCACAGCTCATCTACAGTCTAAACTAAGCATAGCTAATCTGTAGAGTACTAGGCAAGGCCCAGGAACATAGTCCTCATTCATTTTTTTTTAGTGACTCAATATTTCTTTTTAGTTTTTAACACTGCCATCATTTAAATTCTACCATATATATACCGCACGTTAGGGAGGCATAAAATCCTAGTAAGTTATGCTACATTTTCTATGGAGAAAGTATCTTATGTAATATACTAACAAACATACTATTCATTGAAATGTTTCTTATCTGGCCAGCATTATTGGCAGACTGTGGTAGAACACAAAGAACATGTGCTTTCGCTTCAGAAAGCCTTAAAAGCAAATTCAAGCACTCACCAGCTGTGAAATCTGTCTCAGCCTTTCCATCTAAAAATAGAAATAACTACCCCTCTCTTACAAGGGTTTTTAAGAGGATAACATGACATAAAGGTAAGTATAGCTGAGTATATATAACAAGGGCTCAGAAAAGGTAGCTTCTGTTATACTATCTACAGGGCAGCAGAAGTACCACGTACTTCTGGTGGTAGCAGCAAAAAGCAAACTGTTGTTACTAAGCATCAAGGCAGCGGTGTGACTAGGTGCTGTTGAGTTGCTCAGTCATGTCCAACTCTTTTGCTACCTCATGGACTGTAGCCCGCCAGGCTCCTTCTGTCCATGGGATTTCCCAGGTAAGGATATTGGAGTGGGTTGTCATTTCCTTCTCCAGGGCATCTTCCCGACCCAGGGATCGAACCCGAGTCTCCTGCATTGGCAGGCAGGTATTTACCACTAAGCCACCACGGAAGTCCAATGTGATTAGTACCTTCTCAGAAATGCCTGTAACATTTCCTAGAGCACAGGGCCAACCCCCTACCCCCAACACACATACACAAGTCTCCCTTAATACCAAAAAGTAAACTAGAAACAAATATCTACCAAGGGAAACAGCTCTAGGTTGAGGAACTTAGTGGATCAAGCTACTACACTGGTTAGCCTTCACTGCTGATTGGGGCCTGTTTAACAATGAGCTCACTGCGGTCCTGCTAATAATTTACAAAGAATATTTAGTTACCAATGGTAAGTGAGCAATTGTAATCTGGAGCATTCCTTCTCTAGGAAGGATATCCATTTTGTAACTCCAGTAGTTTAGTGTCACAAGAAATACAAAGATTCCAAGGACTAAAATAAAATGATTTTTTAAAATAACACTTTCCTTCTATTATCACTATAATACAAACTAAAGGATACTACTTCCTTCTATGCCAAATTATAGGCCTGAAGATAATCCATGGTCTTCAAATAATTTGACAGCTTGTAATGAATGAGTAAAAGAAAGGAAGAAGCCCCATAATCAGGACAACTCTGGTTTTTTATCTAGATCCTTAAATCGGCCTAAGTAAAAGAAATTTTAAACATCTTGAAATGAGTTTATTCTTCAGAAAGATATTTGGGAGCAATACTGGGAGAAGTAAAGACAAACAGGATACCTTTTAACCATTTAAGAAAACTAATTTCAAGAGAAGCACTCTGACTAAAATTATAGACTAGAAACTCCAAGTAATATACCTCACTTTTATGTATTACCATGTTACATACAATTTTATTTTTTTAAAACAGGACAATCAAAAAACCTTTAGTTTGCTAACAACTGAAATAAAACCTCACCTATCAAAAGATTAAAAACAAGTAATCTGAAAAGACGATAAAAATATATATTCATTTTAACGTTTACTGATACTACATGCAAAAGTGCACAGCAATTTGGAAACTGCAAATGAAAAAAGGGTGGCAGGGGCAGAGAGGTTTAAAGAGAAGTGCTTTGAGGAAGTGAGCTGACCAGAGCAAGAGACTAAAGAACCTTAGAAAGCATAATAGCCTGGGGCCAGAAACTACATGCATACACACTGTAAGACATTTAAAAGAAACAAACAGATGTAAAACATGAGAAATTTTAAGCCAATAAATTAAAAAGGGTTTTAGAAAGGCTAGATTTTTAGAAAAACATAAAATTTCAAACTAACTCAAGAAAAAATAAAAAACACCAAGCCCATAACTCTAAAAGATTTTGAATCTGTAATGAAAAATCTTTGCATAAGGAAAGCACCAACCCAGGCAAGTGTTCCAGGCAGAAGTCAATCTAACAACTATGATTTCTAAATCACTGGTGGCCAGAGCAAGAGATTAGGGTTAAAAGAGAAGTGAAAGCCACCACAATAAAGCAAGAAAAAGAAATGTTGATTGATTGGGCAGGAAGAAATAAAACTGCCCATTTTCAGATGACATGATTCTCCACATAGAAAAACCTAACGAATCCTGCAGCCATGAAATTAAAAGACGCTTACTCCTTGGAAGGAAAGTTATGACCAACCTAGATAGCATATTGAAAAGCAGAGATATTACTTTGCCAACAAAGGTCTGTCTAGTCAAGGCTATGGTTTTTCCAGTGGTCATGTATGGATGTGAGAGTTGGACTGTGAAGAAGGCTGAGCGCCGAAGAATTGATGCTTTTAAACTGTGGTGTTGGAGAAGACTCTTGAGAGTCCCTTGGACTGCAAGGAGATCCAATCAGTCCATCCTAAAGGAGATCAGTCCTGGGTGTTCATTGGAAGGACTGATCCTGAGGCTGAAACTCCAATACTTTGGCCACCTCATGCGAAGAGTTGATTCATTGGAAAAGACCCTGATGCTGGAGGGATTGGGGGCAGGAGGAAAAGGGGACGACAGAGGATGAGATGGCTGGATGGCATTACCGACTCGATGGACATGAGTCTGAGTGAACTCCGGGAGTTGGTGATGGACAGGGAAGTCCAGCGTGCTGTGATTCATGGGGTCGCTAAGAGTTGGACATGACTGAGAGACTGAACTGAACTGAACAAATCCTAAAAAAAAAAGGAAAAGAAAACCCAGCAGGGTTGCAGGATACAAGATCTATATGCTAAAAACAAACACGTGGAAACTGAAGAGATGCAACAATGAACATGACCGTAACCCACTCCAGTACTCTTGCCTGGAAAATCCCATGGACGGAGGAGCCTGGTAGGCTGCAGTCCATGGGGTCACTAAGAGTCAGACATGACTGAGCAACTTCCCTTTCACTTTTCACTTTCATGCATTGGAGAAGGAAATGGCAACCCACTCCAGTGTTCTTGCCTGGAGAATCCCAGGGACGGCGGAGCCTGGTGGGCTGCCGTCTGTGGGGTCGCACAGAGTTGGACACGACTGAAATGACTTAGTAGTAGGTCATTTCTTCACTCTTTGGGCAAAGCCCTAACTTTTGTATGCTTTGGAAGTATGAGATTCAAACTGCAAGGGGAGAAATACAGACATCCTAGTTACCACTGCCTTTACACTTCCGCTAGGGAAGGGTGAACTGGAAAATGTGGTCTGCAGTCCACCCGAGAGCCCCGTCAGGTCCATGCCTCCCCGCTGTTTTCCACTGCCATCTCCCAGGTTCAGTCTTCATCATCATTTGCATATACTACTTGAAACAGCTGCTTAAGTAAGGCATCTTCCTTCACTCTCACTCCCCTCTAGAACATCTGCCTTAAGATTGATCCCAGGATTTCAAGCAGCGAAGAAAAGTCAAGGGACTCTATGTCTGGCTCTTCCTCTACACTTTAAGATCTCAGCACAAAAGGAGCAACAAATAAACAGTTATCAGTATTATAACTGAGGAATAGAAAGATACAGCTGAAACCATATCACCTGGAGAAATAAGGTAACCAGATGGTTGTTGTAGGGATATAAAGAGTCTTTCTCCAGGAAGAATTCTGAGTGGTCACTTTTTAATCCTTAGGAAGACAAAAACAAAGAAACTCTTAGAAAAAAATTAGTATTTCAACTAGTTAAAAATGTAAATAAACAACCAGAAGTAGGTTGTAAGGAGTCTTTCATGGGAGATGTTAAAGAGGATAAGCAACCCTCTGTCTCCAGCCAGCCCAGGGAGTCCTCTCTCTACAAGCAACTACATTAACTAACCTCAACGATCTGTGATTTTTTAAAATATCAGAACTTAAAAGTATAGCATTCCACAAATAGAGTCATGTTATTTAAGATCTACCAGCAGCAAGCACATCAGATGCAATTCTGAGTCCTAATCATACTACGGTGCGATTAAGGTATAATCCCCTAATGTCCAACATAGTGAGCTATTCTCACGGTCTTGTACTCTATGTAACTAGTCAGCTTTCAGTCAGGTGCTGATTTAATGTTCAATTTAAACACTAAAGGTTCAGGGTCAGCTGAAAAGCAACAACAAAAACCCTCATAATAGCAATACTATTTTGTCACAAACTTTCTCCTTCCTGTCTTCCCTTACAAAAACCTTCTCAGCACAGTTTAAGAGATATTTACTTGCCCTACATACAGCTTAAAAATGAGGGTTATTTTTACAGATAAAGTAAGTTTAAATTGTGTCAAAGATACACTGAGCAATTTGAACTACAGTTAATTTTCAATATTCTTTGATAATAAAGAAAGCAGTACTTTATTAAAAAAATTAGATATTATGTCAGATCTGAAATGAATTAAGATTTAGTATTTACTTAAACTGTTCACATTTTAACTGTCTGAAGTAAAAATAGCAAGTAAAAATAGTTTGTTATTGCTTGCAGGTAATTCTGGAAACCTACTTATATGAGATAATTCTTGACCTTGTCAAATAATTAACTGGCTAATTTTCACAATGAAATGTCACACTTTCCAGTTAAACACTTGGATCTAATGTGTATGAACCATTCCACAATTGCTATTTCTAACTGGAATCACAAATACACACAAATCAAAATCTAATTTTTAAAAATCTCAATTATTATGCTGAAAGAGTCAGAGACATATCTAACCAACCACAGACATTTTCTAAACTCTCCCTCTTATCAAATAACTTAACCAGAAAGACACCTATGTGGTTTGTATTATTTTGACTCCTGCAGATATACTATTTTACCAGAATTAAAACTTAATATTATGCCCTTAACTTTTATTAAGAGTTTATAAAATAAATGGCCTTCTATTATTCCATGTCCTATAAAAATGGTATCAAAGACATCATTCCTCATATAAAGATACACACAAAAAATTCCTCTGACTTTACTGCCAAGATTTCTCTCTCAAGAACACTGATCTGCTTCCTTTAAGCAGACAATGAGAAACATGTAACTCACTGTTCCTCCTCTTTTCTGCTATTACTAACAGGAAACCTGAATGGAAGGCCTACAGACTTGGAAATTACCCCTCCCACTCCCTTGCCTCAGTATAAGTCAATTATCACCATACTAAATGTCCAAGTGTAGATTTATTGTTAAATCATTTTTTTCTCTTAAGGAGATGGGAGTAAAAATAAAGCTAACAGATTTTCTTAAACTAGAAAACTCTATAATTCTGAATCTAAAATTTTGTAATCTTTCCAATGTAAAAGGAATGGATGAGCATTTCAATGGACTGTAAAAACAGACTAACCATAAATAAAAAAATAAACATAAGAGACTGTCTAACCTATCAAAGAAGAGATGGGAAAGTCTATTTAAACAAAATGCTGAAGAAAGAAATCAAAAGGAAATTATCAAAATACTTAATAGTTGAATATTTTAAACTTTTACATGTCAAAAAATGCCATAAACAAAATTAAAGGACAAATGGTATGCTACATAAAAAACTTTCAACATATGACGAAGTATTAATATATTTATAAGAAAAAGATAAAGCACAACACCACAAATAGAAAACAGCAAAGGGTATGTCCAGAGAAAAAAAAAATCACAAAATCAGATAAAACACTTGACCAATAAATGTATGAAAAAAGGTCATTCTTAGAATTTACTAGACATCCAAAGTGTAATATAAGATTTTTTACTTACCAACTTGGCAAAGCTTGTTTCCCTTATTTTACATTTTAATGGTACTATCTAAACGTGGTATTGAGAAGCTTGTATTCTTACAAACCTGAGGACACAAATCCGCATGGCGTTTCAAGAAGGAAATTTTATGTTATCAAAACTTTAAAATAGATGTGTATACTTTTTGACAAGACTTCACAATTAGAAATATATTCCAAGAAAATAATTAGATAAAGACACAAAGGTTTATATACAAAGAGATATTCATCATAGCCTAAGTAATATTAGCAAAAATTGGGGAAAAACTGTATTGTTAACAGAGGACTAGTTAAATAAATTGTGGTGCTTTCATTGACTGGAATAATAGACATTAAAACCATGTTTCTGGAGCATTTAGTGTTTTGGAAATGTTCATTATATAAAATAAATATGGTAATAAAATGTATTTAATAAATTTATTTATTTAAATTTAAATTTATTTAATAAAATTTATTTTTATTTAATAAAAACATATTTATTAACAAATATGGTAATAAAATAAAATTAGTATGTAAACTAACCTCAACACATAAATACAAACATTTTAATAAAAAGATTATGGATAGCAAATACCACTATAGTTATTTTGGGAGGTGTTCAATTATATTAATTGATCATTTTTTTCTTTCTTTTCTGTATTCCTGTTTTCTTTTCTGTCTTTTCCAAGATATTACTTTCAAATGTAATATATTAATTACCTAGTTGGAAAAATGCTATTTCAAAAGGAAGTAGATCTTGAAAAACACCAATCTGATTTCATCTTATAAAACCCATAATATGTGTAAAATGCAGAATAAATGAAGTATTTTTAAAAGCTTTTTAAAGAAAAGGTGGGGGAAGAGTGAGTTAGAAAAGATACAAAGAAATGGGGGTTGAAGGGGCTGATAAACACAATCAGTAGAGAAAAGAATAACAAATACAGAGCTCTCCATTAAAGCCAACCTGATTCTCAAACAGTATTTGGGATCAGCAGTAAATAACACCTGACTGGGAAGCAGGAAGTACTCTTTGCCAAAGAGCACCGATAGTAAGTAATATGCATTCTTTTGTGTATGGTAATACTATTTATAGAATAACCAACAGAAATAGATTATGTGATGCAATACAACTGTAACACTTCTAGTACAGCTGAGCTTAGAAGATGAGTTTCCAACATGTAATAAAAAGAAGATAAAAAGCAGTGGTAGGAATGGTGGGAATTCTATTGTTATAAAAATGTTAATCAAAAAAAGGAGCACTCTGATGTGAATTCAACCCTATCACCTTAGTATCTTCAGTGAAACTCCAGTCATCTCTATACTAATAGACTATTTCTCCAATTATATTACCTTTATCACTACTGTGACATATTGTATCTTAAGGCAATTTCTAATTATAAGAGAAACACTTTATTACCAAGGTTTTTTTCTACTTAACTCCATATGGTTATAACTGTTTTGCTATATACACAAAGAGCCATTCTGAGACAGAAAGCCTATAAACATTTGGCATAGCAGCTTCAACTAAACGTTCCACTAAAGGAAAACATGAAACATTCTATTATATACTAGTAGATTACTTCAAATGTTATAAATCAAACAAACTAGTTAATTCAGTAGCTTATAAAATTTAAGAATACAATGCTCCTTGGCAAGACATTATTGTGCCACAATATTTATTCTAAGATGTTTTTCTTTGTGAAAGAATCTAAGTTCTTGTCCCTATTCTTCATCCTTCTATGTAAGGCATAGATTCTGCTTTCTTATTTAATAGTATGGGAGAAGAAATCCAGTGTCCTGGATGTGATTTATGATTTATTTAACTAGTCTCATCAGTTGAAATGAAGCTAACTGGGGGGGGGGGGAACCTTATTTAAGGGGTGGGAGGTGGGAGGGAGGTTCAAGAGGGAGGGGACATATGTATACTATGGTTGGTTCATGTTGATATAAGGCAGAAACCATCACAATATTGTAAAGCAATTATCCTCCAATTAATAATAAATAAACTTAAAACACTTATTTAAGAGTTTCTCGGGTATGTAGAAGTTAGGAGAAAATGTGCTCTAGCTGTTACTGTTATAATCAGTGATCCTACTTTCCAGGACCAGTTCTCACCTCGAGTACAGCTGGATTTGTACCACACATTCCACCCACTTTTCAGTCCACTACGAGCCTAAAAAAAATCTGTCTCATTTTGGCTTCTCCTTCGCAACTCAAATACACTATATCTAAAGTTAATTCAAGAACTTTCCCCAAAATGGGATATCAGTCACATTTCTATGGAATTTCTCAGAAAAATTTTCATTTTGCTCTTCTTCCACTTGACACAATTATACTTACTGTTATTTAGTTCAATAGACTTCCCCCCCAGAATGGCTCTCAAATTTACCTTTTTTTCTGCACTTTCACTGCCAGAAACCCCGTCCAAATTTCCATTGCCACTTTCCTAGATTTCTGCAACACCTTTGTCTCTCTTCTGTTCCTGCCAGACTCATTTCCCTTCCAGAACATCCAGCAGTCACACACACCTTCTGGTACCTCACTGTCACTCACTGCCATCCATAGTCGTGCCCCATTTTAGTCGAACTTATTTCTTACTCTAAAACACCGCCACTATTTTGTCCTTTACTATTCACTTCGATTTTTCATGTTTATATCAATTTCTGATTCCCCTAAAAGAATTCAGAGCTAACACCACAATGTGTTGTTCTCTTCTCCTCAGATCCTTTCAGGCGTGTCAGTTATATCTCTTAACTGTACTAAAAGATTTAAGTGACAAGGAAGTCTGAGACTGCCTCTTGTAACTCAAAACACCTAGGGGCCGGATGGAAACTTACATTCAGACTTTCAGGGAAAAGACAAAATGTTAAAACAGAGCCAGGGTTCTCTATTCTATTCTGGTGCTTTGGTCTTGGTTCACATAACTGAGTAAATCAACAGCTGGTCTGTGGTTGGCCAGGTAAGTATGACTCACCATTCTGCCAAACTGACCAATCAGCTGCAGTGGGAAGGTATCTATGAGATTCTGTTTAAACCACTGGACATGCACTTTGTATTTATGTAACTTCGAAAATTTAATCAGAATTTTAGTAAAACAATTTAATCGCTAATTTGGACTTTGTATCTAGTGGGACAGAGGTCAATATCCAGAATTTTCTAGGCTCAGACATGCTGTGGTTCTGGTGAGGGATGGGTGGCGATGACTCCAACAATGTGTGTGTACTTACTGCCACGGAACAGTATTCTTAAAAATGGTTAAAACGGTAACTCTTAGGTAAATTTTACTACAATTGTTTAAAATGGCATAATACAGAGAATATACAACCTTTTATTTTTCATTGTTCCTGACACTAGTCATTTTTATTTATTTTCTTTGTCAGAAACATAGGAATTCTATTACTCATGGCACATCAAGAAGCATATTATATATGGAATGGACAAAGTTCTACTGTATAGCAGAGAAATATATTCAGTATCCTGATAAACCATAACAGGAAAGAATATATATAAAAATGTATATATATCTATGTGTAACTGAGTCATTTTGCTATTCAGCAGAAATGAACACAACATTGTAAACTAACTATATACTTGAGTAAAATTTTCTTAAATGAAGCATGATTCTTATTTATATACAACATTTTAAATAACTCTGTGTTCTGTGTGGTCAATTTTGAGGCATTACTGAAAAGAAGCCATGCCCGCTACTATTGGCAGTGTCCACTTCCCTCTACAAAATGGCGAAAAAAGAAAAAAAAAAACTTAGGTCTAAGAAATCAGTGTCTATATAAACAGCTTCCCTTGTTCACATGGATATTTAAATATCATTGCCTGCTTTTGTCTCTGATAATTTTGCCATAATTTTCCTGAATGCCTTTAGAAGTCCACAATCTGGTGGAGAAGATACATGAATTCTAATACAACCTAAATGCTAATTTGAGTGCTGTCCAGAACACAAAGCACAATGCAACCATCTCTAGCTGGGCAACTGTGGCATACTGCTAGCTGTATTCCATACATGTTCTCCCTTTCTTCCATAATAATACGATTAGCTGGTACAGAGCCACCCAGAATAAAGACTCTATTTCCAGATCTTCCCTGGGGCCAGTGAGATGTAAGCAGATACGTAATTTGGCAGCTTTAGGGAAATTTTATGAGACAGCTCAGGAATATCCTTAGTCCCTTTTTGTGTTCCCTTCCTTTATACATGGTAGTACATAAAATAGACTACCTCCATTTTGGATGGTGAGGACAAGGGTTAAATCTGAGAGATTCTGCCACCCTGAGGGAGACATCACTTCTCGAATGACATCATGAAGCAGAGCTGTCATTTCAGCCCTATGCTGCATATTCCACTGTTGCAGAAGAGGAATAAATCCTCTCTTTAGACCGTTGTTATTTTGTAGGTTCTGTTGCTTGCCATTGTACCTAATCCTAACTAACACAGAGGGTCAAGGAAGACTTCACAGAAAAGGTGATATTGAGCTGGGTTTTGAAAAATGAACAGCTGACTGCTGAGTGAGTGGAGAAAGGTATTTAAGGCAGAGACAGAGGACAGGATCTGGCCTCCCAAAGGAGAGGTGTGTTCAGGTGGCTGAAGGACAGGGTAGGTGGCGTGAAATAAAAAGAAAACGCAACTTGAAAAGCTGGAAATAAAGACTCTAAACATGATATGCTTAAAAAGGGGTGCTTCTCTTCCTGTACTTGGTTGTACTGAATGACTATGACTTCCCTGAAGATTCTCTGCATATTCTAGAAGAGCCAAATGGCTCAGTGAGAAAACAAAGCATTATTTCTATTAGAAAAGGACACACTGTTATTTCTGTAAATCCTGAGGACTAGAAGAAGTAATATTTGGCACCAAGATTACGAGTTCTGAGAGTGTGAAGGGAGAAAACATGGACAGTGCAAAAAAAGGAGCATACATACAATATGGCAACGTCTGGATGAGGCAAAGATTAGAATCTGCCTTTTAAAGCAAACGGAGGTCTGTGAATTACAGTATAAATGTGGCCATCTGATTGTAACACACTTTATTTTTATTGTATACCTATACCCATGGGTTCTTTTCAAAGTGGCTATCAGAGACTATCATATAAGTAATAACTGAACAGCATCTAGTCCACAGTAAGAACTTGGTATTTGATGGTCAAACTCCTTTCACCATCAAAGAAGAGTTATAAAAATGAGGAGGGAGCAAAAACAAACAAACAAAATAGCATTAAGGTTATTAAGAGTTTTAACTTTTATTCATGCAAGTAGTAGTATTTTCTGCAATAATCATATATTATTTTTGAAAAATTTTAGTTTTATAATTAAGGAAACAAGCAACCACCAATGCCCCATCAAAAAAATAAAAAAGCAGCAGCAACTATTTAAAGTATTACAGACAAAACACTGAGAGAGTATATGGCCTCCATAAATCCATAATCTAATAATTATATTCTCCAAAGTTTCAAAGATCCAAAAATTCTTTTAAGAAGTCTCTCAATGTTTCCATTATTTTTGTCTCTAGTTCTCCCTAAACTTAAATATAGCATTTTACCCTTCTAAAAATGTTTATTACTTGCTGACCAGACCCTAAATACTGTATGGAATACTGGAATTTATTAACTGGAAGACTGCAGGACATGATTGTTTTTTTTTAAATATATATTTTATCCTGATATTCTTGTTTTCAATTAGTTTTAAAGTATCTTTGGTATCTTCAACGAGATTGAGAGGTTTATCAGTACTGTCCTCTGGTAACTGGCATCAAAATATGCTATGGAATCCTGTGAGGAAAGATACACTTTTTTAAGGGGTGGGCTAGATGGCTTTCTTTATTTAGACTTGTAATTAAAATCGTTTGTATCTAACTTTTGCTGGGAAGACTCTAGACATATCTAGCTATATCTTAACCCCTGAATTTCATCTGATTATTAGTTATCCCTTACAATAGTTATCCTTTATTATAAAACAATTTGGGCAAAAATAGGAATTCCAATGGGCAAAGAGACTTTTTGGCCCATGTAATTATTTCTCAATGAATGCACGACAATACAACTTCTGCAGTAGTGATTAGCCACATCATTTTTAAACATTATATAAATAAAGCTAACAGTGAAACTAGCTACTGTGGAAGCTGGTTATATTAATAAATTCACTGGACTCCTCACCATACAGAAGACTAACTTTCAAGGTCCTAGCCCTTAAAACCAAGAAACAGGGTTTCAGTAGTAATGCCTTCTAGGAACACAGAAAGGACACAGTTGCTAGTAAGCATCTACAGCTTTGATAATATTCTCGAAAGGGTCAAGGCTATCAAAGAGCCACACTGCTGCTGCTACTGCTAAGTCGCTTCAGTTGTGTCTGACTCTGTGCGACCCCATAGACGGCAGCCCACCAGGCTCTGCCATCCCTGGGATTCTCTAGGCAAGAACACTGGAGTGGGTTGCCATTTCCTTCTCCATTGCGTGAAAGTGAAAGTGAAGTTGCTCAGTCGCAACCGACTCACGGCGACCCCATGGAATGCAGCCTACCAGGCTCCTCCATCCATGGGATTTTCTAGGCAAGAGTACTGGAGTGGCTTGCCATTGCCTTCTCCGATCAAAGAGCCACACTAGTTCCTCCCTATCCCACGAGATTCCCAGATTCCAGCTGAGTCTCCTTCAGTCTACCTGCCATTCTGTCACAGTGAGTGACAGAAACAGTCACTCACTGTAGCACAGTGAGTGCTACAGAAACCAGTGATAGAAAATATAATTCACAGTTGAAAATTTTCAGTGTTCTCTACCCGCTAAGGGATAAAACGTAAATTCTTTAAAGTGGTATTCAGGGCCATTGAGAATTTGGCCCCTGCCTAACTATTATGTTTTATTAACTATGTTTCCTTTCTTTGCTTCTCTCCTTCCTTCCAAGTTATAACCTTCTTTAACGCTGAACTACGTAAGAGTTTCTCAAACATACCAGGCTTACATCTGCCTGTTTTTTCAGGTGCTGCTGTTCACCCTGCCTGGAATGCCCTCCTTCTACCTATGTCATTCCTGGCAAAACACTATTTATTTGCCAAGTCTCAGTTCAACTGTCTTCTCTGTCAAGTCTTCCAAGACTCCTCCAGGTTGACCAAAGAGCTCCACTTCCAGAGGTGTGCTGGTTAAACCAGGTCTCAGAAGGGGAAAAAAGCCCTGTTACACTCAGTTCTGCTCTAACATTTGTTTAGAAAACTTAAATCTGTTTCACTGCCCTTGTTTCACTACGGAACAACAAGAGCACCACAGGAACGCCACTGGCTTATGCGCTTTTAACACTGGATGAATGCAGAAAACTGCACCCAGCAGCACTGAGCCCTGCGCCCAGGAATACACAGAACATACACATGCCTCCAGCACCTTCCAGCTACTTCAGCCCACCTCCCGTCGGGAGCCTCACCCATCCACATCAGGTGTTAACTCTGCCTCAGGTATCAGACGCTTTCCCTCCACCATTCCACAACTCACAAGAGGCAATCTCCCCCACACCCACTTCACAAGCAAACAGGGTGCTTTCAAGTTAAAGCACCCTATTTATAATAATGTTTATTTTTTTCTTAACCATTTCCATTTTAATATGCAAAACTGTTTTACTGTTTTAATTAGGTTTCTCCTTTTTTTTTTTTAAACAAAGAAATGTGTGGCTGAGGAAGTTTCAGTAGTGTGTCCCAATCCCATTTTTCCCTACACTTAATGATTTTTAGGAATGCACTTGTCCTGTTACAGAGGAACTGACTATATACATAACATTTCTGATTTGTGTGGTGTACATACCACCACAGTTCAGTTCACTTCAGTTCAGTCGCTCAATCGTGTCCGACTCTTAGCGACCCCATGAACTGCAGCACGCCAGGCCTCCCTGTCCATCACCAACTCCCGGAGTTCACTCAAACACATATCCATCGAGTCGGTGATGCCATCCAGCCATCTCATCCTCTGTTGTCCCCTTCTCCTCCTGCCCCCAATCCCTCCCAGCATCAGAGTCTTTTCCAATGAGTCAACTCTTCCCATCAGGTGGCCAAAGTACTGGAGTTTCAGCTTTAGCATCATTCCTTCCAAAGAAATCCCAGGGCTGATCTCCTTTAGAATGGACTGGTTGGATCTCCTTGCAGTCCAAGGGACTCTCAAGAGTCTTCTCCAACACCACAGTTCAAAAGCGTCAATTCTTCAGCATTCAGCTTTCTTCACAGTCCAACTCTCACATCCATACATGACCACCGGAAAAACCACAGCCTTGACTAGATGTACCTTTGTTGGCAAAGTAATGTCTCTGCTTTTGAATATGCTATCTAGGTTGGTCATAACTTTCCTTCCAAGGAGTAAGCGTCTTTTAATTTCATGGTTGCAATCACCATCTGCAGTGATTTTGGAGCCCCCAAAAATAAAGTCTGACACTGTTTCCCCATCTATTTCCCATGGGGGAAATGGGATGGGACCAGATGCCATGATCGTTTCCTGAATGTTGAGCTTTAAGCCAACTTTTTCACTCTTCTCTTTCACTTTCATCAAGAGGCTTTTGAGTTCCTCTTCACTTTCTGCCATAAGGGTGGTGTCATCTGCATATCTGAGGTTATTGATATTTCTCCCGGCAATCTTGATTCCAGCTTGTGTTTCTTCCAGTCCAGCGTTTCTCATGATGTACTCTGCATATAAGTTAAATAAACAGGGTGACAATATACAGCCTTGACATACTTCTTTTCCTCTTTGGAACCAGTCTGTTGTTCCATGTCCAGTTCTAACTGTTGCTTCCTGACCTGAATACAGGTTTCTCAAGAGGCAGGTCAGGTGGTCTGGTATTCCCATCTCTTTCACAATTTTCCACAGTTTCTTGTGATCCACACAGTCAAAGGCTTTGGCATAGTCAATAAAGCAGAAATAGATGTTTTTCTGGAACTCTCTTGCTTTTCCCACGATCCAGTGGATGTTGGCAATTTGATCTCTGGTTCCTCTGCCTTTTCTAAAACCAGCTTGAACATCTGGAAGTTCATGGTTCACGTATTGCTGAAGCCTGGCTTGGAGAATTTTGAGCATTACTTTACTAGCATGTGAGATGAGTGCAATTGTGCAGTAGTTTGAGCATTCTTTGGCATTGCCTTTCTTTGGGATTGGAATGAAAACTGACCTTTTCCAGTCCTGTGGCCACTGTTGAGTTTTCCAAATTTGCTGGCATATTGAGTGCAGCACTTTCACAGCATCATCTCTCAACATTTGAAATAGCTCAACTGGAATTCTATCACCTCCACTAGCTTTGTTTGTAGTGATGCTTCCTAAGGCCACATGACTTCACATTCCAGGATGTCTGGCTCTAGGTGAGTGATCATACCATGGTGATTATCTGGGTCGTGAAGCTCTTTTTTGTACAGTTCTTCTGTGTATTCTTGCCACCTCTTCTTAATATCTTCTGCTTCTGTTAGGTCCATACCATTTCTGTCCTTTATTGAGCCCATCTTTGCATGAAATACTAACAGCTCAGTTCACAGGTCCAGCCTATCTCCAACACACCACACGCACAGTACTCTACATATCTTTTTCAGAGTAACTATTTTTTTGGAATAGCAACTGTTTCTCTGTAAGCTTCTTGAGGGCAGGGCTTTTTTACCTTACAAGAGTACTCAGTGATTATTATGTGTCTTGCTTATGCAGATACCATGGGGTAAGAGACTTAAAAATCTAATATAAATAGTAACTATAAGACCTACTTCTACAATAGAGAATTTATATCTACTCTACCCCAATCCCCAGCTATTCTGCCAGTAAGAGAGATTATCAAAAAAGAAAATGTTCCATAACTAATCTACTAATCTAATCAACTAATCCACATACCTCAAAAGCATAGATGGATTGTAGGCTAATTTTAAAAATTCTGAAAATGTGGTCTAATAAGATTTTTTTCTGATTGGTAACTTTATATAAAATGTTTCCTCATATTGATGGCAATGGGTTCGCAGAGTCAGACACGACTGAACAACACAGACAGCCAATAGGCATATAAAAAGATGCTCAACACTGCTAATTATTCATTTCAGTTCAGTTCGGTCACTCAGTCATGTCCGACTCTTTGCAACCCCATGAATTGCAGCACCCAGGTCTCCCTGTCCATCACCAACTCCCGGAGTTAACCCAAACCCATGTCCATCGAGTCGGTGATGCCATCCAGCCATCTCATCCTCTGTCGTCCCCTTCTCCTCCTGCCCCCAATCCCTCCCAGCATCAGAGTCTTTTCCAATGAGTCAACTCTTCGCAAGAGGTGTCCAAAGTACTGGAGTTTCAGCTTTAGCATCATTCCTACCAAAGAACACCCAGGGCTGATGTCCTTCAGAATGGACTGGCTGGATCTCCTTGCATCCATGGAGAAATGCAAATCAAAACTACTACAAGTTATCACCTCACACTGGTCAGAAAGGCCATCGTTAAAAAGTCTGCAAATAATAAATGCTGGAGAAGATGTGGAGAAAAAGGAACCCTCTTACACTTGTTATTGTTTAGATCACTGAGTTGTGTCTGACTCTTTGCATCCCCTTGGACTGCAGCACACCAGGCTTCCCTGTCCTTCATTATCGCCCTAAGTTTGCTTAAACTCATGTCCATTGAGTCAGTGACACTATCCAACAATTCCACCCTCTGTTGCCCCCTTCTCCTCCTGTCCTCAATCTCTTCCAGCACCAGGGTCTTTTCCAATGAGTCAGCCCTTCCCATCACATGGCCGAAGTACTAGAGCTTCAGCATCAGCATCAGTCCTTCCAATGAATATTCAGGGTTGATTTCCTTTAGGATTGACTGGTTTGATCTCTGTGCAGTCCACGGGACTCTCAAGAGTCTCCTCCAGCACCACAATTCAAAAGCATCAATTCTTTGGTGCTAAGTCTTTATGGTCCAACTCTCACATCTGTACATGAAAAACTATAGCTTTGACTATACAAACCTTTGTCAGCAAAGTGATGTCTCTGCTTTTGAATATGCTATCTAGGTTTGTTATAGCTTTTCTTCCAAGGAGCAAGCATCTTTTAATTTCATGGCTACACTCACCATCCACAGTGATTTTGCAGCCCAAGAAAATAAAATCTGTCACTGTTTCCCCTTTTATTTGCCATGAAGTGATGGGAATGGATGCCATGATCTTAGTTTTTTGAATGCTGAAGTTTTAAGCCAGTTTTTCACTAACCTCTTTCAACTTCATTAAGAGGCTTTTTAGTTCTCTTTGCTTTCTGCCATTAGGGTGGTATCCTCTGCTTATCTCAGGTTGTTGATACTTCTCCCTGCAATTTTGATTCCGGCTTGTGATATATCCAGCCCAGCATTTCACATGATGTACTCTGCAGGTAAGTTAAATAAGCAGAGTGACAATATATAGCCTTGACGTACTCCTTTCCCAATTTGGAACCAGTCTGTTGTTTCATATAAGATTCTAACTGTTGCGGCTTGACTCTCAGGAGACAGACAAGATGGTCTGGTACTCTCATCTCTTTAAGAGTTTTCCACAGTTTGTTGTGATACACAGTCAAAGGCTTCAGTGTAGTCAATGAAGCAGAAGTTTTTCTGGAATTCTCTTGCTTTCTCTATGATCCAAGGAATGCTGGCAATTTGATCTCTGTTCCTCTGCCTTTCTAAACTCAGCTTCTACATCTGGAAGTTCTTGGTTCACCTGGCTTGAAGAATTTTGAGTATTCCCTTGTGGCTCAGTTGGTAAAGAATCCACCTGTAATGTGGGAGACCTGGGTTCGATCCCTGGGTTGGGAAGATCCCCTGGAGAAGGGAAAGGCTACCCACCCCAGTATTCTGGTCTGGAGAATTCCATGGACTACAGTCCATGAGGTCTCAAAGAGCTGGACAGGAATAAGCGCCCTTCACTTTCACTCACTTTGGTAGCATGTGAAATGAGCACAGTTGTATGGTAGTTTGAACATTCTTTGGTATTGCCCTTCTTTGGGACTAGAATGAAAAGGGACATTTTCCAGTCCTGTGGCCACTGCTGAGTTTTCCAAATTTGTTGACATATAGAGTGCAACATTTTAACAGCATGATCTTTTAGGATTTTAAATAGCTCAGCTGGAATTCCATCAACTTTCACTAGCTTTGTTTCTAGTAATGCTTCCTAAAGCCCTCTTGACTTCACACTCCAAGATGTCTGGCTCTAGGTGAGGGACCAACCACACGTGGTTATCCCAGTCATTAACATCTTTTTCTGTATTCTTGACACTTCTTAATTTTCTGCTTCTGTTAGATCCTTACCATTTCTGTGCTTTATCGTGCCCATCCTTGAATGAAATGTCCCCTTGCTATCTCTAATTTTCTTGAAGAGATCTCTAGTCTTTCCCATTTTGTTTTTCTCTGTTTTTTTTTTTTTTTTGCATTGTTCACTTAGAAGGCATTGTTATCTCTCCTTGTTATTCTCTGGAACTCTACATTTAGTTGGGTGTATCTTTCCCTTTCTCCCTTGCTTTTCGCTCTTTTCTTTTCTCAGCTATTTGAAAAGCTTCCTCAGACAACCACTTCCCCTTCTCACATTTCTTTTTCTTTGGGATGGTTTTGGTCAGCACCTCCTATACAATGTTACGAATCTCTGTCCATAGTTCTCCAGGCACTTGGTCTGCCAGATCTAATTCCTCCACTGTATAATCAGAAGGGATTTGATTGAGGTCATACCTAAATGGTCTAGTGGTTTTCCCTACTTTCTCCAGTTTAAGTCTGAATTTTGCAATAAGGAGCTCATGATCTGAGCCATAGTTAACTCCAGGTCTT
This sequence comes from Bos javanicus, assembly GCF_032452875.1. Lineage (NCBI taxonomy): Eukaryota > Metazoa > Chordata > Mammalia > Artiodactyla > Bovidae > Bos > Bos javanicus. Next base: position 29,071,849 of record NC_083878.1, on the reverse strand, counting down.
GTTTTTTGCTGACTGTATAGAGCTTCTCCATCTGTGGCTGCAAAGAATATATAATCAATCTGATTTTGGTACAGACCATCTGGTGATGTTCTTGGGTTGTTGGGAGAGGGTGTTTGCTATGACCAGTGTGTTCTCTGGACAAGACTCTGTTAGCCTTTGCTCTGCTTCATTTTGTACTCCAAGGCCAAACTTGCCTGTTACTCCAGATATCCCCTGACTTCCTACTTTTGCATTCCAGTCCCCTATGATGAAAAGGACGTCTTTTTTGGTGTTAGTTCTACAACAAGGTCTTGTAGGTCTTCATAGAACCATTCAACTTTAGCTTCTTCGGCATTAGTGCCTGGAGCACAGACTTGAATTACTATGATACTGAATGGTTTGCCATGGAAATGATTCTCACTACTTACACTAGTTGGTGAGAATGTAAATTGGTGCAGTCACTATGGAAAACAGTATAGAGGTTCCTTAAAAAACTAAAAACAGAGATGCTATATGATCCAGCAGGAGGGGCATATGTCAGAGAAAACTACAACTGGAAAAGATAAATGCACCCCTATGTTCATTGCAGCACTATGCAGAGTAGCCAAGAGATAGAAGCATCCTAAATGTCCATCAACAGATGACTGGATGAAGAAGGTGTGGCATATATACACAATGGAATATTAATCATAAAAAAGAATGAAACAATGCCATTTGCAGCAACATGGATGGACCCAGAAATTATCATACTACGTGAAGTAAGTCAGGTAAAGAAAGACAAATATCCTACGATACTACTTATACGTGGAATCTAAATCATGATATGACGGAACTTATTTACAAAACAGAGACAAACTTACATACATGGAAAAGAACTTACGGTTACCAAAGGGAGGAATAAATTAGGAGTTTGGGATTAGCAGATACAAACTACTACATAGAAAATAGATAAACAACAAGGTCCTACTGTAAGCACAGGGAACTATATACATTCAATATCTTGTAATAAACCATAATAGAAAAGAACTGAAAAATAATAATGTGTGTGTGCATATGTATGTATGTATAAAAAACTGATCACTTTGCTGTATACCAGAAACTAACACAACATTTTAAATCAACTACATACTTCAATTAAAAAAGATAAAATGTCTTATAAGGACATGCAAATTAAACTTAGGTGTACATTTAATCTTCTATGAGAAAAATAAAATTACACAAAATAGGACAATCTGCAAATTTGGGCCATTTTATCTAACCCAATCTTAGTCTAAACCTGTATAACAAGTTACCCTGAAATCTAGGGAAATTAAGTATTAATATCCTAAACTTTAAAATACAGATCATGGACTTCCCTGGTGGCTCAGATGGTAAACAATCTGCCTGCAAAGTGGAAGACCCAAGTTTGATCCCTGGGTTGGGAAGATCCCCTGGAGAAGGGAATGGCAACCCACTCCAGTATTCTTGCCTGGAGAATTCCATGGACAGAGGAGCCTGAGGGGCTACAGTCCATGGGGTCACAAAGAGTTGGATACGATTGAGAGACTAACCCTTTCACTTTCTCATATAATATAGTAACTACCAGAGACTAAGTGACTTATTGGCCAAAAATTCACCTCTAAACTGATATCTTTGCATACACACACATTTAAATTTTTTAATTCATAGTATTAATATTTTAACTACTGTAAACTTGAATAATAAAGTGTAATTTTAAAGCTGTATGTTATTTACATCAGTAAGAAAATTAGTTCGCATTCAGCATACTACCATATGTCTCAAACAATGGTGAAAAGCTACTTCTGTTTCTTATATTAGAGTTCAGAAAAGAAATTAAAACGTACTTAGTATTGTGAAGTCCTATAGCATAGAGAAATGGTCCTCAACTTTAGCATCCATCAGGTTAACACAGGCTCATCAAAACCAATTACTGGGCCCTGTTCCTACAATTCGGATTTAGTTGACCTGAGGTAAGGCTAGATCGTTTCTATCAAGTTGTCAAGTGGGTCTGATGATGCTGGTACTGGGAACACCCCTAGGCTCCTCTGTCAATCCCCAGCCTGTCAGTTACTATCTTTGGACCTAGTTTAAGAGTTCACTCCTCAATTTCCTCATGTCCAAAGACAGACAGTTGTCAGAGAATTAAACATAATATATGTAAACTGCCAAGCACATGGTCCTCACTCAAATGATAAGGACATATATGGGTTGAATAAATAATAACCTACTTAAAAGTACACAATACAGGGTTCCAGTGGCAATTAAGATAAAGTAAAAACACACCTCCCTGTCCCTTCTACTGAATAAACCTATCAAATCTAAACAAAATGTCTGGAACAGTTATTTAAAGACTCTAAAAATTGAATGGTAGCAGGTAGCTTGGGCAAGACCAGAATACAAAGTGCCATGGAACCAGAGGCGGGTTTCTTTTTTTCCCTCTTGTATTCTACCACTCACCTAGACTGGGAGAAACCCGGAAGTGGGCAGTAACGCAGACTGTTTCACATGGCACCCTTTAGTTCAAGGCTTGGGCAGGAAAAGGGAGGCAGTAATGGTAGGGGGCCCACAGGTACTTTAAAGCATGAGCAAGAGAAATCTTCCTCTCTTAATCCCAGAAGCTATGGTTTCAACAGGGTGGGGCAAACCCCTCTCCTAACCCATCCCCCCCCTGCAACTTGGTCCCGGCATGTGGGCACAATCACAGGAAGAAAGCATAGTAGACAGCCTTCAGGGAGATTCCAGGGAAGCAGAAAGGGTAGGGGAAATAGACTGAGTGGGAGGAATTCAGAAAAGCAACTCCATGAGGCTGATTATGAACACCTGGGGTCACTCCAGAGCTGAACAGAGCATTGAATTTATCCTAAATAACAAACCAAAAAGGTTGAGAATCGAACAAAGACACAAAGTCACCTATCTCAAACTGGCCAATGGGAGGGTACACACAGGACAGAGCCAAACAGCAGAGCACCACAGGCTTTGAAAACCAAACTGATACTGAAATCTCATCCCACAGAAAGCTAGCTGCAACTCGCAGCCTAAAGCAACAGGGTCCACTGCCTGCTAAAACACAAAAATGAACATTCTCCACTGAATTTAAGCAAGATCTAGAGTCTCATACGGAGAAGGCAATGGCACCCCACTCCAGTACTCTTGCCTGGAAAATCCCATGGACGGAGGAGCCTGGTAGGCTGCAGTCCATGGGGTCGCTAACAGTCGAACGTGACTGAGTGACTTCACTTTCACTTTTCACTTTCATGCACTGGAGAAGGAAATGGCAAACCATTCCAGTGTTCTTGCTTGGAGAATCCCAGGGACGGGGGAGCCTGGTGGGCTGCCAGCTATGGGGTCACACAGAGTTGGACACTGAAGCGACATAGCAGCAGCAGCAGCAGAGTCTCATAATATTTCAGGATACAACTCAAAATTACTTGGCATATAAAGAACCAGGAAAATCTCAACTTGCTTGGTACAATAAAGAGCCATCAACACTGAAACAACATAGTTGCTGGAATTATCTGACAAACTTTAAAGTAGCTGTTATAAAAATGCTCCAAGAAGGGCAAACACTGTTGAAATAAACAGGTCTCTAAATATTTCCAGGAGTTTCTTGTTCTTTGACAGAAGAAACACAAAGGATTTATTCCTGAGTTTAAATTCCATAGTTATATAAGTGTAAATTTATCACCAAGTCCTTGGAACATCAATTTACAAATTATGAAAAAAATTTAACATATTCATAATACTTAACATACTAATTCTAGTTCTGCAAAGCCATTTCACTGAATAGTTGGGTTTTGCTTTTTTTTTTTTTTAGAATTTATACTGCTGCTGCTAAGTCGCTTCAGTTGTATCCGACTCTGTGCGACCCCATAGACGGCAGTTCACCAGGCTCCCCCGTCCCTGGGATTCTCCAGGCAAGAACACTGGAGTGGGTTGCCATTTCCTTCTCCAATGCGTGAAAGTGAAAAGTGAAAGTGAAGTCGCTCAGTCGTGTCCGACTCCTAGCGACCCCATGGACTGCAGCCTACCAGGCTCCTCCGTCCATGGGATTTTCCACTGGAGTGGGTTGCCATTGCCTTCTCCGAGAATTTATACTAGTGTAAAACAAAAAATAATCTTCACACTACTCCTCAATAGGGAAATATGTGAACTATTTTGTGGGTATTAAAAATAATGCCTACCTAGAATTCTACTTCTAAAAATTTACAGATATACAAGTGAGTATGTGTGTGCATGAATATACATATACAAACATGCACGTTGGTTTGCACAGAAAAAAAAGTAAAAATAATTTATATGACCATTAATAGTAACATCCATACAATGAAATTTTAAAATTTCATATACTTCCACATGTATCTATTTTACAACAAGCATGTACTGTTACATAAATTAACTAACATAAACTAAGTTATATGAAACTAACACTTTAAAAGACTAAAAGAAAACATCTCAGCAAAGAAACCAAACCAAATGTAAATTTTAGATTTAAAAAATAAAACAACTGAAATAATTCACTGGATGGGCTCAATAAGCAAACTGGAAGTGACAAAAGAAAGTCAGTGAACTTGCAGACAGACTGATACAAATTATCAGGTCTGAACAACAAGGAGGAAAAAAAAACCATGAACAAAGCCTCAAGGACCTCTGGGACACTAAAAGGTCTAACTTTGGTGTCACTGGCATTGTAAAAAGAGCATGAAAGAGTTCACTTCAGGAAAGCACTTGAGAAAGTAATGGCTGAAAACTTTCCAAACTTGGTAACAGACACAACGTACACACAGATTTTGAGACGCACAGAACCCAAACACAATAAACCCCTAAGAAATGTGTGCCCAGACACCTAACAGTACAACTGATGAAACTCAAAACAAAGAAAAAAGTCTGAAAGTAGACAGAACAAAAGTGATTAATTGCTTACGGGGAAGAACAGTTTGAATGGATGTGAATTTCTCAACAGGAACCATTAAGTTCTGAAAGAAAAGGCATATTTTTAAAAGACTGAAAGGAAAAAACTGTCAATGCAGAATTTCTGTATCCAGTGAAAATATCCTTCAGGTGAAGGGACAAACCAAAAAAATTCACTACCAGCAAATCAGCTTTGAAAGAATTACTGAATGGCACAAGGGATATTATGCCAAGGGAAAACTGGAACATTAGTAATAAAAAAGAATTAATAACCATATGGGTAAATACAATAAACTATTTTTTCTCTTCTTCAATTCTTTAAAATGTTTAGTGGTTAAAAGTATAAGCTGTAGCATTCTTTGATGGAGTTTTCTAGGTATGTAGACACAATATATGACAATACAACAAAAAAAGAGGCAACATGTATAGACAGTAATAAGGCTTCTACACCCCCACTTAAGTGGGAAAACATTTATCCTAAGTAGACTATAAGAATTTAGATTTATTATAATCCATAGAGCAAACACACATACCCACACCAAGACTAGAATGAGATATAATAAAAAAAAATAATAAACTTAAATGAAACACTAAAAGCTGTTTTAGCTTCTGTCAAGAAGAAGGCAGAAAGGGGTAAAAAAAAAACAGCAAGCAAAAAATAAAATGGTACACTAAATCCAAATATATAATTATATTAATTGCAAAGCACCTAAACACACCAATTAAAAGACAAAGACTATAAAATGGATTTTAAAAACAGGACCCACTTATATGCTACCTACAAGAAATTTATTTCAAAAACTTACAAGTAGGTTGTAAGTAAAAGGATGGGGAAAGATGTATTACAGAAATATTCATCATGAGAAGGCTGGAATGGTTGTATTAATCTCAAATAAACTTCAAAGCAAACTACAAGGCATAAAAAATGGCATTATAAAATGATAAAAGGGTCAATTCACCAAGAAGATTGTAACACTCCTACATGCTGCTGCTGCTACTAAGTCGCTTCAGTCATGTCCGACTCTGTGCAGCCCACCAGGCTCCCCCATCCCTGGGATTCTCCAGGCAAGAATACTGGAGTGGGTTGCCATTTCCTTCTCCAACGCATGAGAGTGAAAAGAGTGTGCACATAATAGAGCTTTAAATTACAAAGTGAAATCTGAAAAAACTGGAAGAAAAAATACAGTAGTTGGAGATCTTAACACTCTTACATCAGTGATCTATATGATTAGTAGACAAAAAATCAACAAGGATATAGAATACCCTCAACCAACTGCATCTAACTGTCACTTATAGAACACTCCACCCAAAAGGAGCAGGGTACTTTCAAGTACACACAGAATATTCATCAAGGCAGACTTTATCCTTGGTCAGAAGATAAATCTTAACAAATTTAAAACAACTGAAGTAACACAACATATGTTCTCTGATCATAATGAACTTAAGCTGGAAATCAATAACAGAAAGATAACAGGAAAATCTCTAAAAACTGGAAAATTAAATGCTGCACTTACAAATAATCCATAGGTCAGAGACAAAATCTCAAGGAAAGCCAGAAAATATTTTTACTTCAAAGAAAATTAAAACACATCAGCATTTGTACAATGCAGTTAACAAAGCTCAGGGGACAATTTATAGCATTAAATGCTAATATTAGCAAAGAAGAAAATTCTCAAATCAATAATCTTAAGAGTCTACCTTGGGGGAAAAAAGAGCAAAATAAATCCAAATCAAGCAGAAGGAAGGACACGCTTACAGCTAACATCATACTTAACAATGAAAGTATGTTGAATATACATCCTATTTGCAGACAACTTGATTGTCTACATAGAAATCTCAGAGAATCTACAGAAAACCTCCTGGAACTAATAAGTAAAATTATAAAAATCATAAAATATAAGGAAAACACACAAAAAAATCAATCACATATATATCAGCAATGAACAAGTGGAAACCAAAATTTTTAAATGCCACTACAATAGCTCCCCAAAATTTTAAATATGGAGGTATAAATCTAATAGAACAGGTACAAGATCTGTATGCCAAAAACTACACCACTATTAAAAAAAAATCAAAGATCTAAGTGGAAATTCATATTACATTCATGAATTGAAAGTGCAACATAGTATAGGTGTCAATTTTTCTCATTTAATCTGTAGATTAAACACAGTTCTGATCAAACTACCACCCTCCAGGATATTTTTTGTATATATAGACACAAACTAACTCTAAAAACAGTAGCAAAGGAGCTAAAAAAGCCAAACAATTCTTAGCTACAGTAGTAAAGAGGGTATGGCACTGGGTTAAAGAACAGACACAAATCAATGGACTAGAGCTGAGAAGCGGATCCACATGAATACAGCTCATATGATTTTGGACAAAGGTGTTTGCAAAGGCAATTTCTTCTTCTTTTTTTAAAATTTATTTATTTTTTAATTGAAGGATAATTGCTTTACAGAATTTTGCTGTTTTCTGTAAAACATCAACATGAATCAGCCACAGGCGTCTCCTCACTCTTGAACCTTCCTCCCATCTCCCTCCCCATTCCACCCCTCTAGGTTGATACCGAGTCCCTGTTTGAGTTCCCTGAGACATACAGCAAAACATCTATTTTACACATGGTAATGTAAGTTTCCATGTTAGTCTCTCCATACATCTCACCCTCTCCTCCCCTCTGCCCCCGTCCACAAGTCTGTTCTCTATGTCTGTTTCTCCAAGCTGCCTTGCAAATACATTCATCAGTACCATCTTCCTATATTCCATGTATATGCGTTAGTATATGATATTAATCTTTCTCTTTCTGACTTATTTCACTCTGTAATAATAGGCTTGGGTCATCTACCTCATTAGAACTGACTCAAATGTATTCCTTTTTATGGCTGAGATGCGAGGTGCTGGAGCAGCTAGAGGCTGAGAGGGGATACTCTTTGTCCAAGGTCAGCAGTGGAGGCTGCACGGCGCTGGAGCGGAGAGCGGCCCAGAAGAGATACCCTACGTCCAAGGTCAGTAGCGGCAGCCTTGAGGAGATACCCCACATCCAAGGTAAGGAGCAGTGGCTGCGCTGTGCTGGAGCAGCTGTGAAGAGATACCCCACGTTCAAGATAAGAGAAACCCCAGTAAGACGGTAAGCGCTAAGAGAGGGCATCAGAGACTGGGATGCTAGCTATTTGCATGGATGCAAAATTCCCGAGATGATGCCAGGAATTAGGGTGAACAGGAAATCAGTGGGTCTCGATGATCAACTCCTCAATCTCAGTTCAGTTCAGTTCCATCGTTCAGTCGTGTCCGACTCTTTGCGACCCCATGAATTGCAGCATGCCAGGCCTCCCTGTCCATCACCAACTCCCAGAGTTTACTCAAACTCATGTCCGTTGAGTCATTGATGCCATCCAGCCATCTCATCCTCTGTCGTCCCCTTCTCCTCCTGCCCCCAATCCCTCCAGCATCAGAGTCTTTTCCATGAGTCAACTCTTCCCATCAGGTTCCCATCAGGCCAAAGTATTGGAGCTTCACCATCAGTCCTTCCAAAGAACACCCAGGGCTGATCTCCTTTAGAATGGACTGGTTGGATCTCCTTGCAGTCCAAGGGACTCTCAAGAGTCTTCTCCAACACCACAGTTCAAAAGCATCAATTCTTCGGCGCTCAGCTTTCTTCACAGTCCAACTCTCACATCCATACATAACCACTGGAAAAACCATAGCCTTGACTAGACGGACCTTTGTTGGCAAAGTAATGTCTCTGCTTTTGAATATGCTATCTAGGTTCGTCATAACTTTCCTTCCAAGGAGTAAGCGTCTTTTAATTTCATGGCTGTAGTCACCATCTGCAGTGATTTTGGAGCCCCCCAAAATAAAGTCTGACACTGTTTCCACCGTTTCCCCATCTATTTCCCATGAAGTGATGGGACCAGATGCCGTGATCTTCGTTTTCTGAATGTTGAGCTTTAAGCCAATTTTTTCACTCTTCTCTTTCACTTTCATCCAGAGGCTTTTTACTTTCTCTCCCCTTTCTGCCTTAAGGGTGGTGTCATCTGCATATCTGAGGTGATTGATATTTCTCCCAGCAATCTTGATTCCAGCTCGTATTTCTTCCAGTCCAGCGTTTCTCATGATGTACTCTGCATAGAAGTTAAATAAACAGGGTGACAATATACAGCCTTGACGTATTCCTTTTCCTATTTGGAACCAGTCTGTTGTTTCATGTCCAGTTCTAACTGTTGCTTCCTGATCCGAATATAGGTTTCTCAAGAGGCAGGTCAGGTGGTCTGGTATTCCCATCTCTTTCACAATTTTCCACAGTTTCTTGTGATCCACACAGTCAAAGGCTTTGGCATAGTCAATAAAGCAGAATTACATGTTTTTCTGGAACTCTCTTGCTTTTTCGATAATCCAGCGGATGTTGGCAATTTGATCTCTGGTTCCTCTGCCTTTTCTAAAACCAGCTTGAACATCTGGAAGTTCATGGTTCACGTATTGCTGAAGCCTGGCTTGGAGAATTTTGAGCATTACTTTACTAGCATGTGAGATGAGTGCAATTGTGCGGTAGTTTGAGCATTCTTTGGCACTGCCTTTCTTTGGGATTGGAATGAAAACTGACCTTTTCCAGTCCTGTGGCCACTGTTGAGTTTTCCAAATTTGCTGGCATATTGAGTGTGGCACTTTCACAGCATCGTCTTTCAGGATTTGGAATAGCTCAACTGGAATTCCATCACCTCCACTAGCTTTGTTCGTAGTGATGCTTTCTAAGGCCCACTTGACTTCACATTCCAGGATGTCTGGCTCTAGGTCAGTGATCACACCATCGTGATTATCTGGGTCGTGAAGATCTTTTTTGTACAGTACTTCTGTGTATTCTTGCCATCTCTTCTTAATATATTCTGCTTCTGTTAGGTCCATACCATTTGTGTCCTTTATTGAGCCCATCTTTGCATTAAATGTTCCTTTGCTATCTCTGATTTTCTTGAAGAGATCTCTAGTCTTTCCCATTCTGTTGTTTTCCTCTATTTCTTTGCATTGATCGCTGAAGAAGGCTTTCTTATCTCTTCTTACTATTCTTTGGAACTCTGCATTCAGATGTTTATATCTTTCCTTTTCTCCTTTGCTTTTCGCTTCTCTTCTTTTCACAGCTATTTGTAAGGCCTCCCCAGACAGCCATTTTGCTTTTTTGCATTTCTTTTCCATGGGGATGGTCTTGATCCCTGTCTCCTATACAATGTCACGAACCTCATTCCATAGTTCATCAGGCACTCTATCAGATCTAGGCCCTTAAATCTATTTCTCACTTCCACTGTATAATCATAAGGGATTTGATTTAGGTCATACCTGAATGGTCTAGTGGTTTTCCCTACTTTCTTCAATTTCAGTCTGAATTTGGCAATAAGGAGTTCATGGTCTAAGCCACAGTCAGCTCCTGGTCTTGTTTTTGGTGACTGTATAGAGCTTCTCCATCTTTGGCTGCAAAGAATATAATCAATCTGATTTCGGTGTTGACCATCTGGTGATGTCCATGTATAGAGTCTTCTCTTGTGTTGTTGGAAGTGGGTGTTTGTTATGACCAGTGCATTTTCTTGGCAAAACTCTTATCAGTCTTTGCCCTGCTTCATTCCGTATTCCAAGGCTAAATTTGCCTGTTACTCCAGGTGTTTCTTGACTTCCTACTTTTGCATTCCAGTCACCTATAATGAAAAGGACATCTTTTTTGGGTGTTAGTTCTAAAAGGTCTTGTAGGTCTTCATAGAACCGTTCAACTTCAGCTTCTTCAGCGTTACTAACTATAGAGGCTGTTAATACATAGTAATAACTAAAGACAAATATTTAACATCACCATGTAAAAAAGATAATTTGAGATGAAACAAATAGAGCGTATATTAAGTCAAAAGAAAGATTCCACATTCGTACTAGATATTCATTTGGTCCTTGAAATAAAAATGACATTGTTTATTATTAGTATGGTATGTCCCTTGTTTTTCCTAGTAGCAATTACAGATTTACAGTGGTTTATCCAAATTTTTCTCAACTGATTCTGCTTCATATATATAAAAAAAAAATTTTTTTAAGAATGCTGATATGATGAATAAAGAAAAGGTGACATACATAAAAACAGAAAGCAGAATGGTGTTTGCCAGCAACTTATCAGCAGCAGCAGAGGGGTGGGGAGGGGGCGGGCAGGTAGGAGAAACAGGGATATGTTGGCAAAAGGGTACAGGCTTTCATTTATAAGATGAATAATTTCTGTATGGCATGGTGACTATGGTTATTATTACTGTATTCTATATTTGAAATCTGCAAAAAGGGTAGATCTTGAATGTTTTCGTTTCCCCCTGCAAAAGAGGATAACTATGTGAGGCAATGGAAATGTAAATTAGCTTGATTGCAATAAGCATTTCACAATGTATATGTGTATCAAATTACCATGCTGTATTCTTTAAATATATAGCCACTCCAGTATTCATGGGCTTCTCTGGTGGCTCAGATGGTAAAGAATCCGCCTGCAATGTGGGAGACCTGGGTTCGATCCCTGAGTTGGAAAGATCCCCTGGAGGAGGGCATGGCAACCCACTCCAGTGTTCTTGCCTGGAGAATCCCAATGGACAAAAGGAGCCTGGTGGACTACAGTCCATGGGATGCAAAGACTCGGACACAACTGAGCTACTAAGTGCACATGCACACACATACACGTTTAACTATATACAAATTTTACTCATCAATTATACCACAATGAAGCTGGGAGGGGAAAAAAAAAAGACTGCTGACTGAGACCACATAGTAAGACGGTCATAACTACCACTCATCCTAAGGAGCCTGAAATAATTTTTTTTTTCTTCTCAAGAAATAAACCCAGAGCAAATCAATCTACTAAAACACAGAGGATTGTAATTCAAGACAGCTATTCTCTGTAAGGATATATACGTGATGGGTGCCATAAAATTAGACCTTAGGTTATGACTGTAAAAAGCAAAAACACAAACAGATGACCACAAGTCATTTACTCAAGTAAGTGACCAACCTCCCCATCCGCAACTTTCCCTAGTTCCTAAAGCATTACAGTTATCTGTGACAGCACTCAATTTCTTCCAAATGATAAGAGCACTTTTGTAACTCTTTTCAATCTTAACTCTTCAAGGATACAAGCTTTAAGTAGCAAATACAGATCTTTCTTGAGTTGAAAGTATGTTAAAATGTAAATTTTGGTGTAATTAAAAAATTGATAACATATTTACCCATTGATCAACAATTTACTGAATGCTTAAAATATTCTAAGCCCTAAGGGTCACAGAAAAGAGATCAACGCCAGTCAGAATGGCTGCTATCCAAAAGTCTACAAGCAATAAATGCTGGAGAGGGTGTGGAGAAAAAGGAAGCCTCTTACACTGTTGGTGGGAATGCAAACTAGTACAGCCATTATGGAGAACAGTGTGGAGATTCCTTAAAAAACTGGAAATAGAACTGCCTTATGACCCAGCAATCCCACTGCTGGGCATACACACCGAGGAAACCAGAATTGAAAGAGACACGTGTACCCCAATGTTCATCACAGCACTGTTTACAACAGCCAGGACATGGAAGCAACCTAGATGTCCATCAGCAGATGAATGGATAAGAAAGCTGTGGTACATATACACAATGGAGTATTACTCAGCCATTAAAAAGAATACATTTGAATCAGTTCTAATGAGGTGGATGAAACTGGAGTCTATTATACAGGGTGAAGTAAGCCAGAAAGAAAAACACCAATACAGTATAATAACGCATATATATGGAATTTAGAAAGATGGTAACGATAACCCTGTGAGATAGCAAAAGAGACACAGATGTATAGAACAGTCTTTTGGACTCTGGGAGAGGGTGAGGGTGGGATGATTTGGGAGAATGGCATTCAAACATGTATATTATCATATGTGTAACGAATCGCCAGTCCAGGTTCGATGCAGGATACAGGATGCTCGGGGCCGGTGCACTGGGATGACCCTGAGGGATGGGATAGGGAGGAAGGTGGGAAGGGGGTTCAGGATGGGGAACACGTGTACACCAGTGGCGGATTCATGTCAGTGTATGGCAAAACCAATACAATATTGTAAAGTAATTAGCCTCCAATTAAAATAAATAAATTTATATTACAAAAATAAAAAGAGATATCAGAATGGCACAGATCCTCAAGGATTTAGCTGAGGATCCAATACACACCTGTGAGATGATAAAACACCAGGATTTTAAGTAAGAAAGTAAAATGTAGAACAATTAAAGAATAACATCTAAACAGACATCAAAACACTCTTTAACAAGTCTTCTATGTAAGTCAAATGGTAATTCAGAAGAGAAGAAAAAATTCATCTGATGTAGGGAGGATGGGGGTATGGCAAAAAGAAGAGTGTGCTGGAGTCCAGAGGCTTGTCTTAGCCCTGCCATTAAAACTCCAGGGTTAAGTCCCAGCTGTTCCACAGTGCCCAGGCAGTAGACACAGTACCTGACACAAAAAGCACATTTGTTCATTCACAGTGATTTGGATTTGGCTAAGCAAGAAGGAGGGGCAAGCAGGCACTCCTTTTAGAAGGGACCTGCTTAGGATGTCTGCTACTCAGGCAGACACCACAAGCTCCCTGCTTGCATTCAATAACACCTTCTCACAACCATGTGAAAGAAAGGATGCTGACACCTAAAGGGAGGAGCCAGCTGCTGTCCTTGTCTCCTCCAGAGTACAAACTCATCAAGGGCTGCACCAGCACCTCACAGTCCCAGAGACCCATATGATACATCAGCTTAGTCTGACTTAGTTTCAGGTTGGTTCCTGGGGTCTCAGTGAGCTCATCTGAAGGAAAGGAAATGGGATCAAGTCCAGCATTATAATCTATGAATGTAATAAATTAGAAATATTAACTACAGAGTATGACTCTTACTACATTGTCAGCAACAAGTAAAAACAGTTTATTAAATCCGTTACCTGGACTTGTTTGTTTTACAAGAAATACCAAGCTGTTTAGAAATGTCAAATTGAGAAGAAAACACTATTGAAGTCTTTAAAAGAATGATTCTTACCTTAGTCTCAAAATATTAAAATGGGGGCTTCCCTGATGGCTCAGTGGTAAAGAATCCACCTGCTAAGGCAGAAGACATGGGTTCAATCTCTGATCCAGGAAAATCCCACATGCTATGGAGCAACTAAGCCCTTGCGTCACAACTATAGAGCCTGTGTTCTAAGGCCCAGGAGCCACAACTATTGAGCCCATTTGCCCTAGAGCCTGTGCTCCACAAGAGAAGCCGCTGCAATCAGAAGTCCGCATACACAACCGGAGAGCAGCCCCTGCTCTCTGCAACTAGAGAAAGCCCATGCAGCAACAGAGACTCAGCATAGCCAAAAATAAATAAAGAAAATAAAAGTTTTTAAAAATATGAAAATGGTTAGATCTCACAGGAGAACATAACTTATGCAGATTCATCACAGTTCATCAATAAGTTGAATTAACTTTATCACTCAGAACAATATTCTTAGAAATCAAATAGTGTTAGTACCTCAACACCACCTGGCCTAGAGTTGCTATCAGTGCCTGAAAAGAAAGAGTGCAAGAATGCAAGAAAAGATAAGAGTGCCTGTCTTAACTCCCAGACCTCCAATCTAGAAGTCAAAGACAACAAATCATCTGAACAATTACTAAATGGCAACTCTCTAGCAGGCACTGCAGTACATGGATTACCTTATTTAGTTCTCACAACAAGTCTGGGAAGTAGCTAGTTATTATCACAATTTTAATGATAAGACAATGGAGACTGCAGAGATTAAAAGATTTGCGCACAGCTATAGAGTCTTTCACAAAGTCTAAAAATAAGGTAATCGAAGAAGAATGTACTACCTTGAGCCTTCAGGAAAACAGTCTGATTAGCTGGACCCTAATTATTCACATCCCATTTGCAGAGGCAGCCCTACAGTGAAGATGTGAGCTATCAAACTATTATGGCTTGATACTATTAAGAAATAATTTGCTTGTTTCCCATAGGAGTCTTCAGTAACTTTGCGTAGAATGAAATCAGTTCCCCTGACCAAAATAAGTTTCTGGATCTGCAACTGCTAAGGAATAGACACCAGACTGTCCAAGTTAAGGTCATTCTCTGAGGTCTGATATAAATGGTACTTCCCTGGAAGACATGTCTAGTTCTTTATTCATTAACCACAACATTCCTTTGTCTCTTCTTTGGTATATTAACTTTCTCCATTGGATTTCTAGCATGTTCTATATATAGCAAAAAATGTGAAGCTGAGTCACTAGAGTGAGTTCCTAAAGAGCACCAGGTCCATACACTTTAAGATGCCAGGGACTGAGACAGCAAATGTAGTATTTTATTGAGAAAAGTAAAGTCTATGACTTCTTTTTTATACCATAAGGGTATCCACATCTACAAGGAGGTGCACAGTAACAGGTGGCTGAGAAAGCAACACAAAAACTTTAAAAAAAAAAAAAGGGAGGGAGAAAGAAAGCAATATTAATCTCTTCAAGTGTACAAAGCAGTGCTTGATAGAAATTCCACAATTTTAAACTATGAAACATGGGAGACTGCCTTAAAATAGAAAAAATTAGGATATATATCATACATATAATGTAAGAATAAATAAATGTTTCACTAAATCTATACTGTAAAGCTCAAGTTAAAGTATCTGCAAAAGTGGAGAACAGGCATGATTAAGATGAGAAAAACTACAATCACTTAAATCCTTCTGCCCTTATCCTCCATTCATTTTATCAGAATTTTAAAAATTGGAGAAGACTGTTGAGAGTCCCTTGGACTACAAGGAGATCCAACCAGTCCGTTCTAAAGGAGATCAGCCCTGGGTGTTCTTTGGAAGGAATGATGCTAAAGCTGAAACTCCAGTACTTTGGCCACCTCATGTGAAGAGCTGACTCATTGGAAAAGACTCTGATGCTGGGAGGGATTGGGGGCAGGAGGAGAAGGGGACGACAGAGGATGAGATGGCTGGATGGCATCACTGGCTCGATGGACCTGAGTCTGAGTGAACTCTGGGAGTTGGTGATGGACAGGGAGGCCTGGCGTGCTGCGATTCATGGGGTCACAAAGAGTCAGACATGACTGAGCGACTGAACTGAACTGAACTGAGCCATTCTTCCACTGTTGATTCTGCTTAATAAATTTACCCTTGTTAATTAAAGTGCTTTTAATTAAAAATAGTATGAATTGCATAAATCTACCTTAAAAAATTATTTTTCCATGTGCATATTTGCAATAAGAGATCTGAAATGATTAAAGGTAACCATGGAAACCTCATTTTCAGATATTAAGCTTTCTTCCTTTCTTTTGAACTTTCTTCTTTATAGCTTTCGGTATGGCTTGAAAATTAAAATATGATGATATGCTGTACCAAAAGTTACAAAGGTTTTTAGGGAATTCCCTGGTAGTCCAGTGGTGAGAACTGTGCACTTTCACTGCTGACGGCCTGAGTTTGATCTCTGGTCAGAGTACTAAGATTCCACAAGCCACACAACAAAAAAAGTTTTTAAAAAGAAGAAAAATTAAAATGAAATTTTACATTTCCATTTCCAGTTATGATGGAGTAACTGATACAGGGCTAGACCTCCTGCTGTGAAAAACCATCAATCTGGGCAATACATATTAAATATTATTTTCAGATGTTGCACAACAGGCAGCATCAGACTGCGATTATTCAGAGGAGGGAAATAAAGACTCATGAACACCCTGGTTTTCTGCATGTACCTGGGAAGGGAAATCTCCAAAGAACAGAGATCTCACTGAGTTGAAAAAATAGAACTTCATGTTTGAGGCCACTGAAGTCATTAGAATTTAAAGAAAATACAAGAAAGAAAGGAGTTATGTTGAGAAAATGTTTCAAAAACCTGTAGAGAGATCTCCTAATTCTTTGCCAAGACTAAGCTGAATATGCACAAGGCAAGACTCCATGAGGCCAAACAAAAAACTCTGGGGAAAGAACAGCTATGGAGCATGTGCTGAACAACTATCTGGAAGACATTCAAATTCCTGGCAGCTGGAGAGAGGGGACCTCAATGATGACTATTACATGCATTTGGTAGAGATCTCAGAAAGGCCATGCCTTGGTATTCAGATCAGATTAGATCAGTCGCTTAGTTGTGTCGGACTCTTTGCGACCCCATGAATCGCAGCACACCAGGCCTCCCTGTCCATCACCAACTCGTGGAGTTCACTCAGACTCATGTCCACCCAAGTCAGTGATGCCATCCAGCCATCTCATCCTCTGTCGTCCCCTTTTCCTCCTACCCCCAATCCCTCCCAGCATCAGAGTCTTTTCCAATGAGTCAACTCTTCCCATCAGGTGGCCAAAGTATTGGAGCTTCACCATCAGTCCTTCCAAAGAACACCCAGGACTGATCTCCTTTAGAATGGACTGGTTGGATCTCCTTGCAGTCCAAGGGACTCTCAAGAGTCTTCTCCAACACCACAGTTCAAAAGCATCAATTCTTCAGCGCTCAGCCTTCTTCACAGTCCAACTCTCACATCCATACATGACCACAGGAAAAACCATAGCCTTGACTAGATGAACCTTTGTTGATAAAGTAATGTCTCTGCTTTTGAATATGCTATCTAGGTTGGTCATAACTTTCCTTCCAAGGAGTAAGCGTCTTTTAATTTCATGGCTGCAATCACCATCTGCAGTGATTTTGGAGCTCAGAAAAATAAAGTCTGACACTGTTTCCCCTGTTTCCCCATCTATTTCCCATGAAGTGATGGGACCATATGCCATGATCTTCATTTTCTGAATGTTGAGCTTAAAGCCAACTTTTTCACTCTCCACTTTCACCTTCATCAAAAGGTTTTTTAAGTTCCTCTTCACTTTCTGCCATAAGGGTGGTGTCATCTGCTTATCTGAGGTTATTGATATTTCTCCCGGCAATCTTGATTCCAGTTTGTGTTTCTTCCAGTCCAGCGTTTCTCATGATGTACTCTGCATAGAAGTTAAATAAACAGGGTGACAATATACAGCCTTGATGTACTCCTTTTCCTATTTGGAACCAGTCTGTTGTTCCATGTCCAGTTCTAACTGTTGCTTCTTGACTTGCATACAAATTTCTCAAGAGGCAGATCAGGTGGTCTGGTATTCCCATCTCTTTCAGAATTTTCCACAGTTTCTTGTGATCCACACAGTCAAAGGCTTTGGCATAGTCAATAAAACAGAAATAGATGTTTTTCTGGAACTCTCTTGCTTTTTCCATGATCCAGCGGATGTTGGCAATTTGATCTCTGGTTCCTCTGCCTTTTCTAAAACCAGCTTGAACATCAGGAAGTTCACGGTTCACATATTGCTGGAGCCTGGCTTGGAGAATTTTGAGCATTACTTTACTAGCGTGTGAGATCTTAGCTAGTCCTAGAGTAAATAAAATTGCTGAAAACCAAAGATAAAGAGAAAATCTTTAAGGCAGCCAGAGGAGGGGGAAAAAGACATATTACATCAAATGAACAATAGTAAGAATGACCACTAACTTATCAGAAACAACTTAAGAGAGTAATGAAATGATGATTTTAAAATGCTACAAGAAAAAAAAAAAAAAGCTGCCAACTTAAAATTCTACATCCAGCATAAATATCCTTCAAAAATGAAGGCAAAAGAGAGCAACAAAGTCCAGAATTGTCCTCCTGACACAAACAAGTAGACAAGTAGACAAAACATAAATCAATTATTTTCAGACACTAGGTAACAGGCAGTATGGAAATATGACCTCTGAAAGAAGGGAAACAAATGAGGTCAACCCAAAGACTGCCCTAGTTTTCTGTTTGGAACAACAACAAAAGGAGGGGGAACCCAAACAGAGTCAACAGTCTCACCGAGTTCAGGTCACAGAGCTCAGAATTTATGGAGTCTGAGATGGGTAGGATTTGCAGGGCATATGATTATAAAGCTAGAAACTAAACGGAAACCCTCAACAATGTACAGAAGAGGCCTCTGAGTTTCTGGCTAAACACCAATCTGCATATGTGTGTTATGTAAACCTATGAGACTCTCAGAGGAAAACTTCTAAGAAAAAAACAAATATTAAGGAGCTCCAACAACTCCCAGAGTTTACACAGGGCCAGGATCATTCCGTTTCCACCAGCCAGGATGAATAAACCGTGATGAACACGTAAGGCAATCAAATGAGACACAAGAAGGAACATGCCTCAGTAATGGGCCCAAACTAGCCCTAAACTAAAAGCTATTCTAGAACCGCCCAAAACCAAAACCCCAAAAACCCCGAAAACAAAAGTCAAAAGATCAAGCTGATCCACAAAGTAACTGCCTGCCAGAATTAAACTTAATACTCAAAAAAGGAAAAAAGAAAAAAAACAAATATTCAATACCATAATCCCATAAGAAATTACCAAATGTATGAAAAAATAAGAAATGGTCATCTATAATCAGGATCCAGGAGTGGCAGGGATAAAGAGAATTTTAATAAAAGGACTTCAAAATAGCTATTAGAAAAGAGTTCAAAGGCTTAACGGAAAACACAGACATAATAAAAAGAAAAACCCTAACAGAAAAGTGGAAATTAAGTATATCTGACAGAAGAATTTAACTGGATGGGTATAACAGTTTGTTAGACAAAGGAGAATTTTTAAAAATCTGTGTTCTTGAAGACTGGTTAACATAAACCTTTTACAATGAAAAAAAGAAAAAAAGATTGGAAGAAAAATGAAAAGAGCTTCAGTGATCCTGTGAATTAATATTAAGTGGCTAAATGACCATACGTAGGACTGCAGTCTTAGGAAAAAAGAAATACTTGGGAACTTAAAAATCTGAAGTTAGATGGCTAAAAATTTTGCAAATATGGTGAAACAATATACCCACAGATCTAAAAGTTCAATAAAATGCAAGAATAAACATAAAACCACACCAAGGAACATCATAATAAAGTTGCTGAAAACCAGCGATAAAGAGAAAACCAGCCAAATGGAAAACACACACTACATATAGGGAAACAAACATAAAAATCACCACAGAATTCCTATCAGAAATTATGCAAATGAGAGGATAGGAAAATAACATCTTTAAGGTACTAAAAGAGGGGAAAATCCTAAAAGCCTAGAATTCTGTAACTATTAACAATAACTTCCCAAACTGAAGGCAAAATGAGAGAAAGTAAGAGGAGAGACGGAAAGAGAGAATGTTGCACTAAAGGAAATGTTAACAGTTTTTCAAACAAAAGGAATATGATACTACATACAAACCTGAATCCACATGAAGAAATGATTAAAATGAGAGAAATATGAAAGACATTTTTCTCACCTATAATGGTCTAAAAGGTACAACTGCCTAAAAAAGTAAAAAAACCAGCAACAGGGTTAAAGCACACATATCAAAATGTATGACAAAAATGCACAAGAGATGGGAAGGAGAAGCTGGAAGAGTAATATTATGTATGATTCTTACTTATGAAGTGGCATGATAGTATTTGATGGCAGCCCTTAAGTATAAGGGCTACCACTAAAAAATTTTAAGAAAAATGTTATAAACCAATAGAAAAAATAAAATGGAACCATAAAAAATAACCCATCCAAACAAAGACAAGGACATTAAGGAAAAAAAGAATAATAAACAGTAACATGATACATTTTAATCCAACCTTATCAATAATTACATTCAGTGTAAATGGTCTAAGGTAGTTGTTGGCAATCTTTCTCTATGAAGAACCAGAAAATATTTTATGCTTTGGTCTCTGTCCCAACTACTTAACCTCACCACCTGCAGCACAATAGCAACTACAAGCAATGGGTAAACGAATGAGCATGATCATGCTCCAACAAAACCTTACATACATAAACAGGTGGTAGAGTTTCATCTGACAGCCAAACGTTACCAACTCCTGGTCTAAACACACCAAATTAAGAGAGACATTATCAGACTGGATTTAAAAAGTTAGATACAACTACACACTGTTTACAAGAAACCTACTTTGACTATAATGATAGACAGGTTAAAAGCTTTTAAAAGGATGGAAGAAAATATACCATGCAACAACGGTAAATATACCATTAATCAAAAGAACACAGAAACTTCAGAACAAGGGAAATTACCAGGAATAAGAAAGGACAGTTCATGGAGGCCAATTCATTAACAAGGCTTACAAAGTGAAAAGTGAAGTCGCTCAGTTGTGTCCGACTCTTTGCGACCCGTGGACTGTAGCCCACCAAGCTCCTCCATCCATGGGATTCTCCAGGCAGGAGTACTGGAGTGGGTTGCCATTTCCTTCTCCAGGGGATCTTCCCGACCTAGGGATTGAACCCAGGTCTCCCACACTGCAGGCAGACACTTTAACCTCTGCGCCACCAGGGAAAGCCCTTGATTGTTAACAAGGCTTAACAATCCTAAATACGTATGCACCTAAGGGTGCTGTAACAATGCTTGAAACATGGAACAAAATCTGATAGAACTCAAAAGAGAAGCAGAGAAATCCAAAATTGTAGGTGAAAACCTCAGCTGTGCTCTCAGCAACTGATAGAACAGGCAAAAAAACTGGTAAAAATATAAGAAGATTACAAAGGCCAATCTAACCTAATTGACATTTAGAGAACATTCCACACAGCAACAGGAGAATACACATTCTTCTCAAATATACACTGAACATTCACCACGATATACCATCTGTTGGGCCATAAAATAATAAAAAAGCCTAAGTTGCCTGGAATTATTAGGTTTGTTCTATAATCACAATGGCATTAAATGAAAACACAGTAACAAAATAGCTGAAAAATTCCAAATAGGTTAATTATTTGACAAAACTCTTTGAAACAACCTATGGGCCAAAGAAAAGTTATAAGAGAAATTAGGAACTATTTTGAATGTAATGGTAATGAAAATTTATGGCTTTAAATGTTGATCATTTTTCAAAAAATTAAAAATCAATGATTTAAGTTTTCACTTTAAAAACTACAAAATGTCAAGCAAATTAAAACCAAAGTATAGAGGAAGTAAGGAATTAGTAAAAGATAAAAAAACTTAAATCATGAAATAGAAAACAGATAAATCCCAGAGCAAATCAACAAAACCAAAAGTCAATTTTTGGAAAGGACTGATAACCCCTAGCTAGAGTAATCAGGAGGGAAAAGAAAATAAATCCAACAACCAGGAATCAAAGAGGGAACACCAGTACATATCTTACATTAAAAGAAAATACGGTTTCATAAAATGTGTAATTTATTTTTCAAGATGATAAATTCGACAAGTTAGATGAAGCAAATTCCTCAAAAGACACAAATTACCAAAACAGACACCAAAAGAAATAGAAAATCTGAAGAGTCTTAGACCTATCCCTTTAAAAATCAAATCCTTGATTAAGAACCTTTCTACAAAGAAAACTCCCAGGTCCAGATGACTTCACTGGTGAGGTCTATCGAACACTTAAGGAAGAACATCAATTGTACCCAAACTCTTCCCTTAAAAAAAGGAAGAGGGAACACTGCTGGTAGGAGTATAAATTGGGAAACCCGCCTTGGAAATCGTTCTGTTAGTTTCTCATGTTAAACACACCTATCCCATACACCTAGCAATTGCACTTCTAGGCATTCACCCAAACATACGTGTCACAGAAAGCCTGTATGGGTATGTTCAAAGCAGCTTTCCTCATAACAGCTGAAAACTGCAACAATGCTTACTTTTATAGTAATAAACCACAGTATATCTATACAATGAAACACTAGTCAGCTAACTGAAAGGAATTAAACACTATTACATGATCACTCTGTTACATGTATCAGGATGAATTTATATTTCAAACAAGAGCTTTATATAATTTTTATGCCCAGGAAAGTTTGAGAACTACCGGTATAGAAGTACATAATACAAAAACAAAAGAAAATATAAGGAATTTGGATGGTATATAAATTAATCACTGCCACATACATCATAATTACATCATAACCTATACGTAACAGTTGTCATCTTCCATAATTGCTTAATTGCTATTTAAATCATGTTATGATACGCCTCTGTTCACATTCAACTTTCTACTTATTTACTTTGCTGCTGCTGCTGCTAAGTCACTTCAGTTGTGTCCGACTCTGTGCGACCCCATAGACAGCAGCCCACCAGGCTCCCCCATCCCTGGGATTCTCCAGGCAAGAACACTGGAGTGGGTTGCCATGTCCTTCCCCAATGCATGAAAGTGAAAAGTGAAAGTGAAGTCCCTCAGTCGTGTCTGACTCTTAGCGACCCCATGGACTGCAGCCCACCAGGCTCCTCCGTCCATGGGATTTTCCAGGCAAGTGTACTGGAGTAGGGGTGCCATTGCCTTCTCCGACTTATGTACTTTAAGGAGTACTAACTCCAAATTTTAGTTTTCAGTCATTTAACACTAATTTATCATGAACCACATCCCAAACTGTGCATTTTAGATAAAGAATCCTGTTCACCAGTTCCTTTGCTTTTCTTAAAGTTCTACCTTCTTGGTACATACTGTTTTGCCTAGTTCTTTAATAGTGTTATTCTTACTTTTTGCCGCACAGCCTTGTCTTGCTACCTCCTTTAAAACTGAACCAAAAACTCATCTTTTCCACTAAGTACTAAACCACCTCAGATTCTTTCCAAATTCCCTCGGCACTTGAAGACCTAGCTCCTAATAGATGTATTTATTTTACTGAATTTGGACATCTCTTCTTAATGACTCACCAACTCCATCCCCTGGATTAAAAGAGTAGAACCTTGGGGGAGAACTGAAAAGATTACAGACTTCTTCAAGGCTCTTTCTCTTGTGCCGTTTTTACTTTTCCCTCATAAGAGTAGCCATTCTATTGCCAGAGACTTGAGCTCCATAGGGCTGGAAAGGTAGGAAAGAGAGGTAAAGAGATGGTTAATTAGAGCTGCTCTGGCCGAGATTTTAAAGGTAAAAAAAGCCTTTGGGCTTCAGTATCTGTTCAGACAACCCCGCCAGCTCAAGAAAGCAAACAGGATTCCAAAAAGAGACTAAAGTGAAGAATAAGGAAGTGCATTTGTCTACGAATTCCCTGTTATGCTGGATGGCATAACAGGATGTGGTACACTATTTCAAGGACACTAAAATATTTCTGGCTTGCTGGCAGTAAATATTTCTATGTATTCTTTGTAAGGCTATGTGGTAGGTGTTTGACTAGAGGTGGGCAAAATTTCAAACAAATATTTTAAAATGTCTACATTCTTGAGCTTAGTGTTAACACTGGCAGTTACTTTTTGTTCCGCATGCATTATTATTTAGGAATTATGGTCATTACTTGTCTAATTTCAAAACTTTC
Organism: Bos javanicus; assembly: GCF_032452875.1. Classification (NCBI taxonomy): domain Eukaryota; kingdom Metazoa; phylum Chordata; class Mammalia; order Artiodactyla; family Bovidae; genus Bos; species Bos javanicus. Next base: position 29,047,723 of record NC_083878.1, on the reverse strand, counting down.
AACTACAAACTTTATACCTTCCAAATCATATCGATAAAGCTGACCATGCTCCTGAGCTAGACCCATTATTTCCAACTGATCACTTATTACCTATCCAAAAAGCAAACTACTTATCTGAAAGCAAACTCTGTGTTTCCCTTCTCTCACTTGCACATATTATTCTACCACCAAGTCAGGAACCTTAGACTCATCTTCAACTTCCTTAAACTCCAAACACAAACCAAGTCTGGAGGAGTTAAAACTCCTATGTATCACTGAAATCAGTGCTCTTGTTTCTATCCCTATTACAAATTCAGACCATCATAATCTCATTCTTGAATGACAATTATACAGCCTTATATGGCATCTTTGACTGTGATTTGCCTACCAGAGGCCAGAGGAAATACCTCATTCACTCACTCTACTGTATGTATTGTTGTTGGTTGTTCGGTGGCTAAGTCGTGTCTGACTCTTGTGACCCCATAGACTGTATAGCCTGCCAGGCTCAGGAGTGGGTTGACATTTCCTTCTTCAGGGGATCTTCCCAACTCAGGATCAGGTTTGATCCTGCACTGCAGGTGGATTCTTTACCACTGAGCCACCAGGGCAGCACTGCTGGTGAATAAATGTCTCCATTACCTGCTCCTCTAGGCTGCTCTCTTTATTACACCTATAACTGTTTTTAAAAGACCAAACTATTTTTTATCACTTCCTCATCTATAAAAGAAAATAAAAACCCTAGCTTGTACTATTGCATTTTGTTCCCATTCTACCTTGGTTCTAGTCTGACTCCCTAATTTTCTTTTGTACTTATTCTGACAGATCAAACTTCACCCTTTTCCTTAAACACACTATGCCTTTTATTTTTAAGAATCTAGAATAAACAATAACTCAGTACAGCTTATTTTATTTTTATGAGCACCCTTATACAATTTAAAGCCATTCAGTTCAGTTCAGTTCAGTCGCTCAGTCGTGTCCGACTCTTTGCAACCCCATGAATCGCAGCACACCAGGCCTCCCTGTCCATCACCAACTCCCGGAGTTCACTCAGACTCACGTCCATCGAGTCAGTGATGCCATCCAGCCATCTCATCCTCTGTCGTCCCCTTCTCCTGCCCCCAATCCCTCCCAGCATCAGAGTCCTTTCCAATGAGTCAACTCTTCGCATGAGGTGGCCAAAGTACTGGAGTTTCAGCTTTAGCATCATTCCTTCCAAAGAACACCCAGGGCTGATCTCCTTTAAAATGGACTGGTTGGATCTCCTTGCAGTCCAAGGGACTCTCAAGAATCTTCTCCAACACCACATTTCAAAAGCATCAATTCTTCGGCTCTCAGCCTTCTTCACAGTCCGACTCTCACATCCATACATGACCACCGGAAAAACCATAGCCTTGACTAGATGGACTTCTGTTGGCAAAGTAATGTCTCTGCTTTTGAATATGCTATCTAGGTTGGTCATAATTTTCCTTCCAAGGAGAAGCATCTTTTAATTTCATGGCTGCAATCACCATCTGCAGTGATTTTGGAGCTCAGAAAAATAAAGTCTGACACTGCTTCCCCTGTTTCCCCATCTATTTCCCTTGAAGTGATGGGACCAGATGCCATGATCTTCGTTTTCTGAACGTTGAGCTATGTTCTGAATGTTAAAGCCATTAGCTAAACCTATATAGAAGTGGAGAAACAGACAACACAGTCAACTCTCAGTTAGCCTATTTTCATAGCCTTATTAACATGGTCTATGTAGACTACCTGCTGAGCTACTTCCTTATTGTAAGTTACGGTTAAAAAGTCCTCAGTTACTGATGTATTACTCTCCTTTTGATCAACTGGCACAAAGAGAACTACAGCTCAATCTTCTTCACATTCATTCATTCACTTCCTTTCTTTCATCTTGAACATCTTCCTTCACCACTTCTGCTGTTTCTCTCTTGTACTTCTCTCTTCCTACTTAAAGTTTTCACAGCATCTTCTTTGTCCATCCTTCTCAAGAGAATCGGTATTTCTCTATCACTCTTACTGATAGAACACTTAAAAATTTACAAAGTACTTTCACATTTACCTACTCACTTGGTTCTTGGAACCTCATTTTTTGAGGGTGCCAAAATCAATAAATACAAAATACGTGTAACAGTTTATACACGATAGATGTCATCCTTATAAGTGAAATATAAAATATTTTCTTACATTTTAACTCACATTTAAAGAAACTACAATTTCTCTCTTCACCTTCTCATCTCTTAAAACAGTTCAAGCCTTCTCCTACTTTCATAGCAAGAACATTAATGCCTGTTTCAATGTTATCCAAATGTTTTCACACCCCTCTTTCAGACCACTAGGAGAGCCCAGGTCTCTGGACTCCTACTCTGGTGTCTTTTCCACCCAAAAACTGTTTTTTGTTAATGTTTCCCTTAGTAATGCCCATTAATAATCCAGCATTTTATAAAGTCAACAGGAGAAACATTTTATGGGCAGCCAGCACTAACAGTAAGACTATACAATACACTAAAACATTTTTATTGTTGTTTAGTTGCTAAGTCATGCCCAACTCTTTGCAACTTCATGGACTGTATCCTGCCAGGCTCCTCTGTCCATGGGATTTCCCAGGCAAGAATACTGGAGTGGGTTGCCATTTCCTTCTCCAGGGGACCTTTCCGACCCAGGGATTGAACCCCTGTCTCCTGCTTGGCAGGCAGATTCTTTACTATTGAACAGCCTAGGAAACCCAAAACATCCCTAGTTTTCCTTAAAAATCAATAATTTAAGGAACGTCTTTAAGTCCTCTCAGAATACCTAGACACTGTCTCTTCTGGTAATGACATCCAAAGCTGCCACAGCAAAGGAGTACAACCGCATTCCATAAACCCTAAATGATGACAAGTTTGAAGAGCTGCCCCCTAATATATCCGGAAATGTTTAGGGTTAACAATAAAAAAAAAAAAACCAGGGCCTCAGTCCCAATTCTACCACATACTGGCCAACTTGGGAAAGTTACTTAACTTTTCTGAATCAAACTTCCTCTTTGATAAAACTGAATGCCACCTACATTTCGAAACTGTTAAAACAGAATTAAATCAAAGCACGATGGCAAATCTCTTGGCCTGGAACATAATAGTAAAAATGGTAACCCCTTGTGTAATTATTTTCATGTACAACAACATTCTTGTTTTCAGAACCTGGCCCCACAACACTCAACATGTTCCTCCTTGGACTTTGTGGCCAAGCAGTAACTATAATGAATGCCTTCAAGGAAGTTATCGCCATGACTTCTGGATCCCCTTCCTGGGTCACAGCTCAGGCTATAAATATAATTTGGACTATCTTCTCCTAAATGCATTATCTTGTTCTCTGCCACACAAAAACTCATCGAAGGATGTTCCGGTAGCTTCTTCTTGTTGGCTTGGCTTTTAACTGCTTGGAACGACACACGGAGTCAGCTGCAGTCAGCTGCAAATCTGGCAACTTTCAATGCCAGTATGTCTTTAAACCATTTATAAAAATGTTAAATAAAATTAGTCCCAGCACCAATCATCTGAAGAGTAATAAGGATGGCCTACTTCTCATGTTAATAACCAAGGTCAAAGACTAAATAAATAATTAGATAAATTAGCTCCCCTTTGACTACATGCATATTTTAACTCTTACAGTACCTGGACTTCTCCCAACAGGTTATATTTAATGTTTACTAAGTTTATCCTTCAGCAGTTTTCCTGATACAAAGACACACCTAGTACATAGAACCTAGGACCAATGCTAGGGCTAAAACTCCTACCAAAGCCCAGTTGCCTTCAACATTCTCTCTCCAACCTCTAATTCTTAACTTTCTTCCTCTGACTACCTGCCGCATATGCAGGCCTGAAGTTCAGTTCCCAAATCATTTTCATTCCATCATTTTATCTTTCATGTTCCATTTTAAGCCTGTGTATTTATATGTATAATTTAAATAAGCTTCTATCCTTTTCAATTGCTTGAAATACCACATATGAATTCTTGATTACCACCTCTAACTGAAGACTCTGGCTCAGATTAGAAAGACTGGATATTATTCCTGTATGCAGGCATGCATGCTTAGTCGCTCAGTCATGTTGAGCTCTTTGTGACTCCATGGACTGTAGCTCCACCAGGCTCCTCTGTCCAAGGAATTCTCCAGGCTAGAATACTAGAATGGGCAGCCATTCCCTTCTCCAGGGGATCTTCCCGACCCAGAGATCAAACTCTACCTCCCCAGTCTCCTGCATTGCAGAAAGATTCTTTACCATCTGAGCCACAAGGGAAGCTCTGTAGTTTTCCAATAAAATAAGGAAGTTATTATTTGAAGACAATCCCAGAGCAGATAAACTCATTTCAAAAATAACTGTTTCAAAATTATTTTCACCACTGCTTTTCTTATTAGTTTTGATAAAGATACAGTAACTGAATGACATCTCACCAAAGGGAAGGTAAATTTAATTTTGATGTGAACCAGCATGTAAGTAAAATGCTTATATACTATTAGTGAACTTGCAGACATATATTCTCCCTATATGTATTTAGCAATCATGTCACTATGGTTTCCCTCAGGGCATTCCTCAGAATTTGTCACCTGCATGGAGAATTGCTGTTGTTTAGCCTCTAAGTCATGTCCAACTCTTTGCGACCCCATGGACTGCAAACCACCAGGCTCCTCTGTCCATGGGATTTTTCAGGCAAGAATACTGGATTGGGTTGCCATTTCTCCTGACCCAGAAATCAAACCCACGTTTCCTGCACTGCAGGCAGATTCTTTACCACTGAGCCACCAGGGAAGACCAGGTGGAGAGTAAAGACAGGTAACTTTCAGTTAAACTATTCAGATGCAAACTTACCCAACACCAACAGTCCAACTCAGCCAATTACCCTTCAAGATTACTTCTGCTCTAACCAGATACAAAAGCCCTTTCCCCTCTTTAAAAGTAGGATAGCTGGATAACTCAGATGAAAAATTCATGATTAAGTGGAGCAAGGCAAATGATTTACATTTTCCCTGTCACTCTCTAACATCTACACTGAGGCTAAGAAAAGTAGTCTGCATGGTCTGTATCTACTCAGTCCATATACCCATGAACTTTCAATATGACTAACAGGCAATTCACAACACCATAATTATTTTTAAATACATGAAGAAAACCAACTTAATGAAAAATTGAGTAATGGTTTGTTGTTTTTTTTTTATTATAGCATGGTATTTACCATATCTTTTGAAACCATATTTAACTAAATATTTTATTCACATAATTAGATTAGATGTGAAGAAAAGATCTGTATGTCTGCTGCTGCTGCTGCTGCGTCGCTTCAGTTGTGTCCGACTCTGTGCGACCCCATAGACAGCAGCCCACTAGGCTCCTCTGTCCCTGGGATTCTCCAGGCAAGAACACTGGAGTGGGTTGCCATTTCCTTCTCCAATGCATGAAAGTGAAAAGTGAAAGGAAAGTCGCTCAGTCGTGCCCAACTCTTAGCGACCCCATGGACTGCAGCCTACCAGGCTCCTCCATCCATGGGATTTTCCAGGCAAGAGTACTGGAGTGGGGTGCCATTGCCTTCTCCAGATCTGTATGTCTAAGTTGTACAAAATTCCTAAAAGTATGTCATGAGGCCAAAAATGAACAGCAAATTGTAGTAATTTCATAATCTTTATTATAACAATTTATCAAAAGAGGACTAAGGGTTGGTCCCTCTCAAACAGTAAAATTCTGTACTAATGAAAGAAAAAGAAAATGACTCTGGAAACTTTTGGTGACTCCATGTAACTCTTAGCCCTGCTGGTCAGCGTTACTTCAGAGTAAAGGGATGACCCATGTGTTTATCATCTGAAGTACCACCAAAAGAATGCCTACCTGAGATCTAAAACAAAATAGCTGAAATCAAGTACTGGCATAATAAAAATGCTTTTGAGCTACAACTTATTTCTTATTTTAATCTCAAACGTGTAAAATAGGCTCAATTCAATGAAATTCTAAAAATAAGGGCAATTTTTAAATATTATGTGATATAACTTAAAAAATAATTGAAATTAATGTAAAAAAAAAAGGTATTAAGAAAAAGTAAGCTCCTGTGTGACTGCTTCCCTGGTGGCTCAGTGGTAAAGAACCGCTGCCAATGCAGGAGATGCAGATTCGATCCCTGGGTGGGGAAGATCCCTTGGAAAAGGAAATGACAACCCACCCAAGTATTCTTGCCTGGGAAATCCCATGGACAGAGGAGCCTGGCAGACTACTGTCCACAGGGTCTCAACGAGTCAGACACGACTTAGCGACTAAGCAACAACAACAAATAGAAGACAAGCTGCTATAACATCAACTGAAGAACCTGATGAGGACGAACTCCAAAATGTCCAGGAGAAAACATCTGCCACTGTCACCATAAAACACATTTGCTAAACCACATGTTCTTGAGACTAGTGAGATCTGGGCTATAGCAAATCAAAAAGAATTAAATGCTATAAAATTGGAGCTAAACAAATGTTATCACTAAAACCTAATAGTTGAATGAATGAAGTCATCAAAATATCCACTCAATAGAAAACAATGTTCAATGGTTTTCTCATGGTTCCATTGGGAGAAGGGGGTTGCAAATAGTAAAAGACCTTACAGAGACCTGGTTTCCTCATCTAAGTTTAACAAGGAGGCCTGCAGAACTCACTGTATTTTCAACAGAATATCTGCAAATCAACTGTTAACATTTTAATTCTAGAATAATGAAACTTCTACAACGGTCTCCCAGTGACATTCAGAACAGCCACACTCACTATAACTTGACAGATATATCTAACTCAAGTTCCAAGGTGAGCAGACTAATGACTAAAAATAAATAAATAAAGGAGGGCATCATTGCTCTAAGTGTCCCTTAAAGCAGACTGTTATTTGATCATGCATTTATCTAGGAAATTTGTGTAGCCACAAAGTGACTTCATTAATAGCAAGTAAACAATTGGACACATAAGTGCTCGTATATACCTAATGAACATTACAAATGATATCTAATATTTGTTGTACCCTTACTCTGTACTTTTAATCCTCACCAATACCCCATGAGGGGGTATATTTACTAACCTCACTTTACATGTGAGGAAACTTAGGTACACAATGGTTAACATAATTTGCCAGGGATCATGATGTTATTATACAAATCCAGTCTTTACTACAACTATGATCAAAATCATGTTTTTATAATTATGCAATTCTACTACTGTTCTTTTTAAAGGTACTAAAATCCATTTTAACAAAATCTCCACACATATTTAAAATAATAATTTTTGTATAACTTATTTTTAAAATATCTGAGCCTACCGAACTGAAAAATTTTTAAGCAATTAAGTTTTAGCATAAAAATTACAGAACACTAGCCTACTCTAAGAAGTTCACCTACTATTTCAATCTAGATGACAATGAGAGGGAAACATCAGCACTTGCACTAACAATGCTGCATACTGTTTTAAAATGTTCAATAAAAGCTCATCTTATTGTATATCATTTCATGTATAATAGTAGTCAACCCAAGTTTCCCCATCCTTAGAAGGGAACATCACCCATAATCCTAAAACCACTTATAGTGGGCACCAGAATGCTTTAGAAATAAACAATGTGAACATGATAACGTAGAAAAGCCCTGCACTAGAGTCCAGAGACCTGCCACCAATCGTGGCTCATCACTAGCTAGCATTTTAGACCCTTCCACTGGTCTGGGTCTCAGTCTCCTGATCTGCAAAATAATCATATCCAAATTCTACTCTTCCAGCTCTAAAAGAAATGTGACTCATACACATAAATCTTTCTTCCAAGCTTCCTATTCTCACTCTTTTAGTTATTACCATTACTTTGCAGGCATTATGCATTATTTTTCCTTATTTTGACAATGGGCGAATAGCCCGTTCTAAACAAAGCTAAGAGGAGAAAGCCTTTCTGACCACTGGTTTGCCATAAATGAGTCTGAAGGTGAATAATGTAGAAGCTATTATAATGTTAAAAGGTGTTAGGTTTCAATATTTCAGGCTACTGTTTTGTGTGCCAGTACATTCTCCCTAAGGACAAATAGTAAAATTCAAGGACAATAGGGAGAAAAAAATTTAATTTTCTATTATTTATTCAATAACTAAGAAGGTGCCAAGTGAATATAACTAACAACCTTTTGCAGAAATGTTTTCTCTGACAGATGAATTACATTTTACATCAAAGTGAAAATATGATCTACAAAATTTTCTCTTATGCTTAAATACTCCCTTAAAAAAAAAAACTTTTATTTTATAAATTGTGATGAATCAGTAAGATATATGATTGTGAAAAAATTAAAAATCTAGCTGTGAAATTCTTAGCTTCCTCTTCTAAGAGACATGAAGAACCTCCGTGGGCTGCCACAGAGGTAGATTCTGTGGACTAACCCTGGTATGAATTTTCTATGCTCTTAACTCATTTTCAAGAGTGTTATGCAAATACAAGATTATTAAACTTAAACTAAGCTTCAGACAATAAAATTCCCAACTGTTAGAAAAATCAAGCTGATTTTTGTATTGCTTTCTAGAGCTGCTAGCCTACCAAATATCTTCCCAGTTCAACAAAGTTAAAATATTTTAAACTTCTATAAAATTTGTGGTTCAATTTTATATGACCTTGTAAAGAAACAATTAAAAACAAGGGAAAGAAAGCCCGTGAATTACTTATTAATCTTATAGAATAAAAGTCATTAGCAACCTGTAATAATAGTACACATCAGTCTAAACGTTAAACTGGAAGGAAGTAAACCACTGCTATGGATGGAGAGACCTGAAGGAGGGATCTTCAGCAGATGGAGAAGCTGCTACAAGAGGTGCAGTTTGTGAATTTCAAGGTGCAGTTTGAGCAAAAATAATAACCGGGAAAACACCATCGAACGCATACATACATTTTAGAAGGTAGCTGCCAAGGTCCACCTTTTGGTTGGAATGCCGAAAGAAAATGTCAAAAATCACCTCGTGACTCCAATCCTCCAGCCTTTCAAAGTTCAGAACCAAGCCAAGATGAGCGCTTAAACTGTTTCTGAGCATCCTTCTTTAAATACAACGCCCTCTCCAGAAAGTCACTTCGCCTCAGCTACTTGAATTCCCAAATCCCAGTACCAAAGAATCTTAGGAGCCTAAGTAGTTGAGGAGGGTCTTCCAGCCCCAGCCTGAGCATCCCTTTCCACCTCAAGTTAAACTCCGGAGGTGCTCCAGACACTTCCCCCAGCCAAGTTTCCCAGTTCCCTCTCATCTCCCGGTGGACCTTCTCGTTGACCTTGAGGACCCCCGGACTGGAGCCTCAGAGCCCAGTATCTTGACGGGTGCCCTCTTCCATGCAGCGCGGGCAAATGCCCCACAGTCTCTGGTGACCCCCGAGACTGGCCATGACCCTGATCATGAACGCCCTCCGACTAGCCTGGAGCGATCCCTCTCCCCTTAGGCGCCCCACATTCCTCCAACCAGAAAAATTATTCAACGAAATGCATTGAAAGCCTACCAAGCGCAAGCTCCCACTATGCGCCTCACGGTCTGCACCGAGCTCGAGGCCCGGGTCCGCCGTCCCCCGCCCGTCGTCCTCTTCCCGGCCAGAGGGCCGGAGCTGCCTCCGCCCGGGATGTGGAAGCGCCGGCCAGAGACGGACTGCGCTCGGCGCGAGCACCTGGGGCCGGAGAGGCGGCAGCTAACGGCGGCGCGGGGGCCGGGGAGCGCTCACCAACCAGGTCGGCCGCGGGGACACTCACCGGTCGGGGCGCGCGGGGCGGCCTCATCCAGGGGCACCTGCGGCCAGGCAGGACGGGCCCGGACGGCGCAGTCACCGAGAGCGAGTCTGCCGGCCAGCCCGCCGGTCCCGTCCGGCTCCCAGTGACTGCCCGAGTGAGCGCAGTCTCGCTTCCTCCGGACGGAGCCCGGGGACCCCAGCTCTGCCGGATGCCCCCTCCAGGCCCCCACCCCTTTCCCGGGCCGCCTCCCCCTCTTCACCCTTTACCCCTCCCCCCACCCCCCAACCCCCACCGGAATGGAAAATACCTCCCGGGGCGGGGGGCGGTGGCGGCACGCCTCTCTGAAGGGCAGCCTACCGTGACCAATAGCAGACGGGGCTCTGGAGGGGCGGGATTCCTAGCGGCCAATCCGAAGGCGTGTAGGTGAAGGCCGAAGGAGGGAGGCTGGGAGCGAGAGTTGGGCGGCCCGGGAGTCAGGGAGGTCCGGCCGCTCGGGTACGCTCTGTGCGCGGCTGCCATTTTGGAGTCGGGCCGCTGCGACGGCGGCCGGGTCCGGCCCGGGGGAAAGGGAGGAGCCAGTCAGATGGGAGATATGAGGTCACGTGGGCTTGAGGGGCGGAGTAAAGCGGGCCCAAGGGGAGGGGTCGGCGGCGGCGAGTCTCTGGATCTGAGCAGGGTCACGTGGTCCGAGAAGGGGCAGTGGTGGGCTTGAGGGCGGAAGGTCAGCCTTGAAGTGGTGGGAGGAGGAACGCTTTGTCCCTGGTTTCAACTCTGTTAGGGAAAAGGAAAGGAAAAATGTTGAATGGAGGCCTGAGTTTCTTGTCGGAAAAGTGAATGAGTCTCCCTAGTTCCCTCCAGCAAGGAGCCTATTACTAAATTCCAAGATCCACGGGAACCTAGGCACTTCGTTTAATTCAAGTAATCCCATCCCTATTGCCAGCTGTCACGAACATGACTCAGATCGGATGGAGGGGTGTCTCCCACTTTTTGCTTGCAGTTTGGCTGGAAGGGCCCCCCGCCCTAGAAATGGCTAAAAGGATAAAAGCATAGTTGAGGTAGTCCAACTCCACCAGGACAGGCCATCTGGACTTATAGAAGCCTTGTCATTCACAAACTTACCGACCTCTTTTGTGTTAGACATACCCATGGTCGTATTACAACACCTCCAAACAAAACAAACTATGAGACCCTGTCTGGCTCTCAGCCGTATTTCAATTCTTGCTTCCAGTACAGACTAAATTATGTTCCTTACTAATCCACTGAAAGTGCCCCTCTCAAGGCCACCAGTGACATCCATATGATCGAGTTCAAGGGTCGCTTGTATAAAGTGATCTCTTGCAGTAGTTTCTAAGGTCTCCCCTCACTCCAGTTTCCCTAAAACCATAAACTCTCAGATTGTATTTCTTTTCAGTTAACCTTTCTAACTCAATTGTGTTGGCTTTTTAAGAGAGTCCCAGGATCTAATCCTTAGTCCTCTGCTTGGTAGGTACAGAGTCATTCTGCTGCACACTAAGGTGGTCTAACCATTCTGATGACTGAGTGTACCTTTAATGAGGTTCCAATCTGCCTGTCTTAGTGCTTTTGGATATCTCCACCTAAATCTAATCTTGACACATCCAAATCGGAACTGAAATACCATAAGAAGTCCACAAAACTTGCTCCTCCCCGTCTGTTATCTTCTTTGATAACATCACCATTCATTCACTTAACCAAACCAGAACCTGGGAGCAATCCTCCAGGCTACTGCCTCCTTGCTGTAACACTTCTGTACCCCTTTGAGCTTTGTCCCGTTGATTATCTTTTCTAATTGCCCTTTCTCTCAATTTCAACAGCCATTGCCTCACCTGGGCCATTTATTCATTAGCCAGTATTTACTAAGCATTTTACAATGTGCCAGGCACTGTTTGAGGTGCTTAGGATATAGTGGTGAACAAAACTGACAAAGTTCCTGAATAGGGTGAAATAAAGCATATATGAGTAAAGTAGCAAATTAATAATTCAGGGGGTGATATACACTATAAAGATCTCCCACCAAAAAACAGAGAAACATTCAAGAATCTCCTGAAGTTTTTGCCCAGCTCTTCACCTCAGTCTCCCCCTCCATCCTCCTCCCCCAGCCTCCCCACCCTGCTTAGTATCCTCTCATCCTTCCTTCTTGTTCTCAAAGAAAAGATGGCCCTGATTGTTTCATCTGGAGCGATTTTACTTCCTTTCATCTGTGAGGACTTCCCTCTACCTTTTTGTTAGGGCTGCCTCAATACCAATCCCCCAGCTATGAGATAAGCTACTTTGAGGGCAGGGGTCAGACCTTACACATCTTTGGGCCTCCACAGTGTCTTGGCTCAGAATAGGTACTTACAAAATGCATATTGAAATGAACTGGGGAAATCTCCTGACCCCTGAAGCAGGCTGCCACTAAAGCATCTTGAGCCCAGTCAGAATGGAAGGTCAATAAGCTCATCTATTAGAGTGTAGAGGCTGTGATGCCTCCTGGCAGGGGGCAGGGTAATAAGTGGATGAGATTACCTTTGTTGGTTCCTTCCAGGTCTGGGATTCCATGATGCTGTGTCCCATGTGGGGCAGGAGTTGCATCATAAACACGACTTTACTTGACAGTGCCAAGTACACGTGGGCAATTTAAAAGTACTCTTTGTTTCTGATGAGCTTCAAACCCAGAGCACTCTGGGTAAATTGCCAGGAGAGGCTCTGCAGGAGAAGGGTTGCAGTTGCCACTTGACTCTATTTCCAGGCCCTTAGGTGTTGCACCCCAACAGGGAGTGAGATGTTGCCAGTTCCGTCATAGTCATTGTAATTAAACCCAAGTTCTGGCAAAGGGCAGTGCGTAATTATGAAGTACTATTATGGTTTTTATCATTATTAGGCACCCAGCTGCCCAGCCCAGAAAACCACAGTAGTAAAACATGGAGAAGCCAAGCTCCTCTCCCAGCTGGCATGAATCAATACCAGGTGTATTGGCACACAGTCCTGTAGCTCTGCTCATCAAGATGAAACCTTCTGTCCCCTCTTCTTGGCAAGATAAAATGTTAAATGAATGAAAAGAGGAAATGTAAAGAAAGACCTTTGCCACCTCCTCTAAATGGAGTTCCATTTTTTCCGTGTCCCCAGAATGATCTCTTCTCATCTACATATTTATTGTGTAAATCTTTTTCAACTTTATCCTTGACCTGCCAGCTTTCTAAGCGTCATTCACCCATGTCTCTGGAGGATGTATTAGCTAGGGTGGGAGTGCAGAGTGCAGAAAAGAGTGCTTTTACTTTCAAGAAACTTTTAATACAGACCCAATAATTCAGAAAGTATAGTCAGGCCTGACAAGGCATCTGCCTTTTATTGAGCGCCTACTTAATGCCATACTTGGCATTTTCACATATGCTGCTGCTGCTGCTAAGTCACTTCAGTCGTGTCCGACTCTGTGCGACCCCATAGACGGCAGCCCAACAGGCTCCCCCGTCCCCGGGATTCTCCAGGCAAGACTACTGGAGTGGGTTGCCATTTCCTTCTCCAATGCATTAAAGTGAAAAGTGAAAGAAGTCTCTCAGTTGTGTCTGACTCTTAGCGACCCCATGGACTGCAGCCTACCAGGCTCCTCCATCCATGGGATTTTCCAGGCAAGAGTACTGGAGTGGGGTGCCATTGCCTTCTCCGTCACATATGCTAACTGACTTGATCCACGCCACCCTGCAAGGTGCCTCTTATAAACCTTATTTTCTTCAAGATCTGAAAGACTTAGTGACTGAACTGAGAATCCAACATAAATGTACAAATTTGGTGACTGTATATTCATGGTAGATGTGTTCACACTGGGTGGTGAATACAGGTATCAGATTCCTCCTCCTCCTGTCATATTACACATGGTTTTTTGAACAAAGTAGATTTTAAGCTGAATATTGAAAGAACAATTCAGAAGTGGTGCTGAGGGAATGGTGCCAAACAAGGAGGCCAAATTGGCCATAAGCCTGAAATCAATCAATATGGGAAGATTTCTTGTTCAGCGGTGAGTCATATTGTATTCTTCAAGTACCTTTATTATCTCAGCTCTTCCAAATGGGGAAGTCAACCCAGGTGGTACAAGGGTGGGCTGAGGATGAAAGAGGGTGGTTTGGGGAGGGAATAAGTTTTTGAATGGAAGACTCCCAAATGGCCCATAAACTGGCACCTCAGGCACTGGCTTCTGGAACCAATGACACCATGGCAGCTTTCCTTGCTGCCTATCAGTTGTTTTTAACTGATGTGTGTAGAACAGTTTCTCATTCTCTTCTTTCTTATAAAACAACAGTTTTTAAAAACAATTTAGCAGTATGTTATACAAGGCAGTTCACTTTTATTTTTAGCAGTTTTTTTTTTAAGGAATTCAAGATTATATAAAATGAATCCATTTAAAGTGCACCATTTGATCTGTTTTGAAACATGTATACCCTTGTAATCACTATCATAATCATGAAATAGAACATTGACATCACCCCCAAAAGTTCCCTTGTGCCCCTTTCGCAGCAGAAATATTAATACAATTTACATTTTGATTACTCCAAATCTAGTCTGTAACTTCAACCTTGCTTTCAAATTTTAGACCCATATTTATAGCCATCTACTTGGCATATCTGGGCTTCCAAGGTGACACTAGCGGTAAAAGAAACTGCCTGCCAACACAGGAGCCAGAAGAGTGGATTCAATCCCTGGATTGGAAAATACCCTAGAGGAGGGCATGGCAACCCACGCCAATTATTCTTTCCTGGAGAATCCCATAGACAGAGGAGGCCGGCAGGCTCCTCAAATCAAATAGGACTAAAAGCTTTATCTTAGCTACAAGAAAACCCCCATCTCCTCCAATTCCCTTTTCAAATCATTTTTCTGCATTCTTCAATTCTGCTGAAGTCGTCATCCACCGAGTCATATAAGCAAGAAAATTTTTAAAATAATCTTCACTCTTCCCTCTTTTCAACCTCCCAAAAAAGTGATTCTATTTCACACAAACATTTTGTAATCAGTCCTTTCCATTTCTAATATCATCGTTCAGATACATCTTGCTCACACAATCACTCTTAAAAAAAAAAAAAAAAAAAAAAACCTCCTAACTAGTTTCTTCATGATCCAGTTCATCCCCCAATCTGCCACTCTAATTCTCTTGAAAACCCAGAGCTGACTGTTTCAAACCTCTGCATTCAGAGACTACCCAACGGCATACAAAGTAGCACTGAAAATCTTTCACAGCATGGCCCCAACCTCCCCTCCTGGATTCCTCTGCTCCCTGCTATATAAAACATGCTATACATTTTCATCTTTCTGTGCTTTGTATATGATCTCTATCTGAAGTGTGCCTTTTCCTGCACCTGGAAACTCCTCCACCTTTCATAGCCCCATTTATATGACTTTCCTCAATAAAGCCTTCCCAGACCTCTCCAGATAAAAATAGTCATTCCGTCTGTTACACTTGACCTCCCATAGCATGCTGCACGTATATTTATCACACTGAACAGACATAGTGATGAAGTAGAACAGGAGATAACTGTGGACGGTGACTGCAGCCATGAAATTGAAAGATGCTTGCTTCTTCAAAGGAAAGCTCTGACAAACCTAGACATATTAAAAAGCAGAGACATCACTTTGCCAACAAAGGTCCATGCAGTCAAAGCTGTGGTTTTTCCTATATTTGTATACGGATGTGAGAGTTGGACCATAAAGAAAGCTGAGTGCCAAAGAATTAATGCTTTTGAATTGTAGTGCTGGAGAAGACTCTTGAGAGTCTCTTGGACTGCAGGGAGATCAAACCAGTCAATCCTAAAGGAAATCAACCCTCAATATTCATTGGAAGGACTGATGTTGAAGCTGAGCTCCAATATTTTGGCCACCTGATGTGAAGAGTTGATTCATTGGAAAAGACTCTGATGCTAGGAGAGATTGAAGGTAAAAGGAGAAGGGGGCAGCAGAGGGTGAGATAGTTGGATGGCATCACCCACTCAGTGAACATGAATTTATTTGAGCAAACTCTGGGAGATAGTGGAGGACAGAGGAGTCTGGCATGCTGCAGTCCATGGGGTCACAAAGAGCTGGACATGACTTAGCAACTGAACACTGAACAATAACAACAGAAGAACAGGAGAGCTGAGTCAGGAGATCTGGGTCTAACTTAAAAATCTCATTCCCCACTTGCTGTGCCATCTAAGGCAAGTCACATAACCTCTCTGAACTTTGGTTATTTAACTATAAAACTGAGATAACACTTTTGATAATACCCCCTCATAAGACTGTTCTGGTGATTAAATGAACTAAGTATAATTATAAATGTGAATATATTTTGTACTATACAGATATTAGAGATTATAATAACAAAGCTATATCTTCTGCTGAGCTTCACTGGTGGCTCAGATAGTAAAGAATCCACCTGCAATGTGGGAGACCTGGGTTCAGTCCCTGGGTCGGGAAGATCCCCTGGAGGAGGGCATGGCAACCCACTCCAGTATTCTTGCCTGGAGAATCCCCATGGACAGAGGAGCCTGGCGGACTACAGTCCATGGGGTAGCAAAGAGGTGGACACTACTGAGCAACTAAGCAACTAAGATATTTAAAATGTCTTCTGCTAGATTTTGAGCCATCTTTAGAGTCCTTCTACTTAACATAGTGCTCAAGCTGCCTGTTGCCTAGATTGGTTTATGACATAAGTTACTATTTCTTATATTAATAGAACCATATTCTTTTCATTTATTCTCTTAGCCTACTTTGTACAAGATAAAAGCAAATCATGACACTTTATTTCTTTTTTGTCGTGTCCACCTCTTTGGGACCCCATGGGCTGTAGCCTGCCAGGTTCCTCGGTCCATGGAATTTTCCAGACAAGAATACTGGAGTGGGTGGCCACTTCCTACTCCAGAGGGTCTTCCTGACCCAGGAATCGAACCCATGTCACCTGCATTGATAGGCAGATTCTTTACCACCAGCAACAACTGGGAAGCCCTTTATAATTGTTTATTGCCTTTGTAATTAAATAGTTTCATCAAAAGGTCTCTGAGGAAATAAGCTATATAGTCTATCCCTGATTAATTTTAAAAGTCTTTATTTTTATTCAACAAAAACTTTTTAGAGCCACTGAATGCTGAAAATTCTCCAAGCCAGGCTTCAGCAATACGTGAACCGTGAACTTCCTGATGTTCAAGCTGGTTTTAGAAAAGGCAGAGGAACCAGAGATCAAATTGCCAACATCCACTAGATCATCGAAAAAGCAACAGAGTTCCAGAAACACATCTATTTCTGCTTTATTGAATATGCCAAAGCCTTTGACTGTGTGGATCACAAGAAACTGTGGAAAATTCTGAAAGAGATGGGAATACCAGACCACCTGACCTGCCTCTTGAGAAACCTATATGCAGGTCAGGAAGCAACAGTTAGAACTGGACATGGAACAACAGACTGGTTCCAAATAGGGAAAGGAGTACATCAAGGCTGAATATTGTCACCCTGCTTATTTAACTTCTATGCAGAGTACATCATGAGAAACCCTGGACTGGAAGAAACACAAGCTGGAATCAAGACTGCCGGGAGAAATATCAATCACCTCAGATATGCAGATGACAGCACCCTTATGGCAGAAAGTGAAGAGGAACTCAAAAGCCTCTTGATGAAAGTGAAAGTGGAAAGTGAAAAAGTTGGCTTAATGCTCAACATTCAGAAGACAAAGATCATGGCATCTGGTCCCATCACTTCATGGGAAATAGATGGGGAAACAGGGGAAACAGTGTCAGACTTTATTTTTCTGAGCTCCAAAATCACTACAGATGGTGACTGCAGCCATGAAATTAAAAGACACTTACTCCTTAGAAGGAAAGTTATGACCAACCTAGATAGCATATTCAAAAGCAGAGACATTACTTTGCCAACAAAGTTCATCTAGTCAAGGCTATGGTTTTTCCAGTGGTCATGTATGGATGTGAGAGTTGGACTGTGAAGAAGGCTGAGCGCTGAAGAATTGATGCTTTTGAACTGTGGTGTTGGAGAAGACTCTTGAGAGTCCCTTAGACTGCAAGGAGACCCAACCAGTCCATTCTGAAGGAGATCAGCCTTGGGATTTCTTTGGAAGGAATGATACTAAAGCTGAAACTCCAGTACTTTGGCTACCTCATGTGAAGAGTTGACTCATTGGAAAAGACTCTGATGCTGGGAGGGATTGGGGGCAGGAGGAGAAGGGGACGACAGAGGATGAGATGGCTGGATGGCATCTCTGACTTGATGGATGTGAGTCTGAGTGAACTCCGGGAGTTGGTGATGGACAGGGAGGCCTGGCATGCTGTGATTCATGGGGTTGCAAAGAGTCAGACACGACTGAGCGACTGATCTGATCTGAACCTTCATGAAATTACTGTATGACTCCTGAACGACTTCTCTCAAGCTTTTTTCTTTCTGGTATTTATTTAATTTTTAATATTTGACCAGTTGATACATTCACACGTTTCAGAAATCAAAACAGGACTTCCCTGGTGGACCAGTGCTTGAGAATCCGCCTGCCGATGCAGGGTACATAGATTTGATCCCTGTCAAGGAAGATTCCCACATGCCATGGAGCAACTAAGCCCTTGCACCACAACTACTGAGCCCACACTCTGGAGCCTGTGCTCTGCAACAAGAGAAGCCACAGCACTGAGAAGCCTGGGTACCGCAACTAGAGAGTAGCCCCTAGAAGGTCTGTCTTTACAGCAACAAAGACCCAGTGCGGACAAAAATAAATACATAAATAAATTTTAAAAAAAGGTTTCCACCAGAAATTTTTAAAAAGATCAAAACAAAATAAAAAGGTATATGGTGAAAATTCTCCCTCCCACCCTGCTTCTTCCATCCCTTCTTCACGCCCACCCACCCTCATAGGTAGAGATAGTTACTTATATTGCTTTTCCCATGTGTCCTGACAGTGATTCTTCATGCACATGTAAGCAGTTCTTCTTTCTTTCCTTCTTCCCTGCTTACACAAAAGGTGGCATATTATATCTCCTGATCTGCATATTGCTTTTCCCGTTGACAATGTCTCTTCGAGCTCTGTCATATCAGTACTGAGAGAGCTTCCTCATTCTTTTAAACAGCTACATAACATTACACTACAGTTTATTTAACCATTCCCCTATTGATGAACACTTGAGCTGTTTACAATCTTTGCTATTTATTACAAACAATGCTGTGATGAATAACCTGGCACATATGTCTGCAGGTATATCTTTAGGATAAATCCCCAGAAGTCTCCTAAACACTTTAATGAAATCTTCCAAAGGAATATTCTAGGGTGGCATGACTAGGTTTCCAAATTAGAACGTCAACTTTCAAAGGATTAGCTCTCACATTCCATTAAAAATAATTCTTCATTCTTTGGTCTGAAAATTATAGCTTTTATCATTTCCTAATAAAGATTCTTAATTTCTGCAGTGAGTGTTTATTGGTATTTTATCATGTTTATCCTGTTTAACTATTTTTTAAAATTATCTATTTACTTATTTATTTTTGACTGTGCTGTGTCTTTGTTGCTGCAAGCCTGCTTTCTCCAGTTGCAGTGTGCAGGCTTCTCTTATTGCCCAGCACGGGCTCCAGGGCACTTGGGCTTCAGTAGTTATGGTACATGGGCTCAGTTGCCCTGTGGCATGTGGAATCTTCCTGGACCAGAGATCGAACCCATGTCCCCTCTATTGGCAGGAAGATTCTCAACCACTAGACCACCAGGGAAGTCCAGAAAATTTTAAAATATTTAATCTGCTTCTCCTGTAACCAGTAATGGCTGGCATATTTTTATTTTTATTTTTTTTATTTTTTTTAAAAGGCTTAAAATGTATTTTAATAAGTTCATGTTGCATTATTCATTTCTCAGAAAAACTTCAAAGGTATTAGGGACAAATCAAACATGGTACACCAATAAAAAATGCACAGCATAACTACCTAAGATAGGCAAAGCTAAGAGCTACCGTCTGACACTCAGCATACAGCAACCCTGTTCTCAAGATTGTACTAGGCCTATCAAGAAAGCTGTGAATGGCAACATCACAGACACAAAAGGGCCATTTCTGGGTTGTCCTTACCCAAGAAAAAGATGGAGGCAAGTTTAACACAAGATTTTTTTAAAGATACACTAAATGAAAATCTCTAAGAGAAAATGTCTTCCTTGGGACATGAAAGGGTAATATATGGGACATAACAGAACCGTATGTATGTTGTCTGTGACCTCTGTGGACATGTGCCTGAATTCCCACCTGGGAGTGATTGGAACAGTGGGGCCAAGGTCACTGGGGGATGTTTGGTTTTTGTGGTATATGTGGCAGGATCTCTGGGGTGAGACAGTGCACTAAGTCGTGTCCGACTCTTGCGACCCCATGGACTGTAGCCTGCCAGGCTCCTCTGTCTATGGGATTCTCCAGGCAAGAATACTGGAGTGGGTTGCCATTTCCTTGTCCATGGCATATTTTTAAAAAGAAGAAAGAATAATATTCAACTTGATTATGTGCCAGTTAATAAATTGCAAGCTCTAGAAAATACTTGAGTCTTCTTAACTCAACATCTAGAAGCATCTTTTGAATGAAGTATATGATGGGATTAATGGGTTTGGAGTTGAGAACTTGTAAGGTGTAGACTGCCCCAAACAGCTCTAGTGCTACCCTAGCCTCAGGTTCAAATATCCTTCATTCATTTTCTTTTTTTAAATTAGCCTCTCTTTGCATTTGTCTTTGTAATTCTTCAGTTTCCCATGGTTGCTTTTGGAGAATAGGTTTACGGGCCTGGGAAGATGGATAGACTTTGGTAAATGTGCTTTATAACTGAGCCGTGTAAAGTGAGCATCCTGTCTTTACATTAGGCACCTCCCTCCATACTTTTTTTATTTATTAGATTCCAGATACATGAGACCAGGATGGAAGAATCCTAGGGTACTTAATTTACATGAAATATTTAGAACTATTTAGGGCATCATCAACTCAATGGACATGAGTTTGAGCAAACTCCAGGAGATAGTGAAGGACAGGGAAGCCTGGCGTGCTGTAGTCCATGTGGTTGCAAAGAGTCGGACACGACTTAGTGACTGAACAACAAAATTTAGGAGAACATACAGATGTAGAAATATGTACAAGTAACATGGCAGTGAAAGCTTCCATTTGAGAAATATATGTAAATATCGTAAGAAGCTAGCCTAGCCATATTACTATTGCTATTAGAAAATAAAATTATCTTTCCACATAGGACTTCTATTTGGTTCCATTTCATGTATGGGGAGGTTTGTTTGTTTCAATTATAGAATGAAAGTATTTAAAAACAAATCATGAGTTGACAAGTTTCAACAAATAGCCACCTATAAAGTTTTCCTTGGCTCTAAAGCTCTCTTCCTTAGAAACTGCAAAATCTACAAATCATGAAGCTAGAACTGCCCAGTATCTTTGAAGAGTATCTACTCGCAACTCTAATTGAAACTACCTTCAATTTTTAAAATGTCTCACATGAGGATTCTATAGTCTCTCTTTTGGCCATTGTCTTTTTCTTTTTTAAAATGGAATCCACTTCTTTTTTGGTTTTAAATTAATTAAATTTAAATGCCTTCTCATATATTTTGGTTTCTGTATTTGCAATATTTATCCTTCAAGCTTTCATTAAGCACTAACTCTTCTATGTAAACATTAGGAAATGTCAGTTATACGTTCTCCTTTTTTTCTCTTCAGCTGGTAAGACTTGGATTCTAGAAGATATCCAGAATTCCTTCTTAAATGAGGGATAATATTCAATAAATTTATTTGTGCGTCTGGTTCCTGAGTGTTTGTAGAGAGCATCAGTTCTACTCACCACACTCTTAATTTTGTTCTGCGGACTCTGGTCCTCCCTACTCTCAGGGCTTGGTGAGAATAGTGATGTCTCCACCCCCATGCTGTGGGGTGACACATGTGACTTGGGTCTAGGTCTTCTAGTATATCCTACTCCCCTGGTCACAGTGACCCATTCTAGATCTGCTAGAAAAGTTGGTCCTGGATTTGAACCTAGGGGTAAGTATCAGCTTGCATCCATATCGGGTACAGAAGGTGAGAGCTTGTCCAAGAATGGAGCCCATATGGAAGATGCTGAGCTGAGAAATGGAGAGAGAGAAAGCAAGTCCTTGGTCATATTGTTTGAGGCCTGGATCAAGCTTCACCTGCACCAGATACTCTAAATTATCCAGTTACATGGGTCAATAAATTTACCTTTTGATTCAGCTACTTTGGGTTATGTTTTTTCAACTTTGGCGAGCAAAGGATTTTTGATTGATGTAACATCTTCAAACAAAATTTGGCAAATTAAACACATGTTGTGTCCATGGTTTGCCAAATTTTGTGATTTCCCCAGCTAATTCCCAGACTCCTTTCTTCTCACATCTAGAGTGACTTTAGCCTTGCAGCAAACCCATCTAAACACCAAACCAGAGTCTTATTTCCCTCCCCTGAAAGACTCCTCCAGTTCTATGCTTAAACCCAGTTCACTGGGGAAGTTAAAGAAGGAAGGGAACAGATGGCAACCTGATTCATATTCCTCTTGTAGGAATTAAGCCAATTTCTTTTAGGGGTCAGTTCCAGTTCAGTTTCAGCAGTGAATGAGGGTTGTTTGAATCTATTTCTTGTTTAGGCCTGTAATCATCTGCAGTAATCCAAAGTGCTTCGCTGGGGAAAATATTTGAGGGAGTTAAAATCTTGTTCCAGTTTGAGGGAACCATGTAATGTAGAATCAAGTTGCACCTGTCTTATTAGGCCTTTTGTGCTAACAGGGGCAATATATGGGCAGGATAGGGAGGCGATTACTAGTATACTTAATACAAAAATGATCAGCCTACTGCATCCATAATAAGCTGTGTCATAAAATCTACTCTTCGAGTTTGCTTTTAATAATTGTAATCCACGTGAGAGTAGACTTTGAAATATCAGACTGTATCCACCAAATGACTAAAAGATACGTTAAGACAAACTTTAAAATTTTTGCCTCTTTTAGAGGAGCAGGTGCCTCATAGGTGAAATACTTAGGGCCTCTGTTTGAAAATTATTTCTAATTAAAGTGATAGACTTAGTGAATAATTTGGGGACATGATTATCCTCTAAAAAGTAAAAATCTAGGTTCAGAATATCAACTGGACCTTTGTAGATATATATAATATAAGCAATATTATACTAATAATATATAAGATAAAAATGTTATATTTAATATAAATAATTACAAGGCACTTACAGAATGTTCAGCTTGTTCCAGGATATTTTTTGTTAGTGGCTGGTGTACAAACAAGAGATAGAATGACAGATGCCATCTGTATGTTTTACAGAAACACCTCTTGCTTGCGCATGTGTAAACAGAGTCAGGTTTGACAAAATGCAAAGAGATGTCTTACAGATGGCGCCTGTGAGGAAGACAGGTCTCCTCAAGCTGATGAGGCTGTAAAAGCAGTTGTCATGAGTATGTGCAAGTCTGCCACACCTGTTCTTCAAGGAAATTCCCACTGGTAAATATGAATCTTCAGAATCAGAGACCAAGGCTAGCTGAGCTTAGTTCAGTTTTCCATTAGTTCAAGAGAGACTATGACCACCAAAATGGCTTTTTGTGAGTCTTTCTGAGACTTTTCTATTTCTCCTGGCTCTGTGTTATTTGTGGTTAAAGTTGAAGATTAAAATCCTCTTACTTGGTCCTTGAAGAAATAACCATGATTAATCTTATAGCATTAAATTCATTGGTGATGTGTTTTGAAGGGAATAAACTCCTGCAAAAATAAACTGCAAAAAGGCTTGGATATACAGAATTTCGATGCTTCAAATGATGTAATTTTCTATAATATTTAGCCTGCCATTTTTAGTTTGGTATTTGTATAATAGGAGATTTCGAAGAAAAAGCTAAAGAGAGGCTAATTTGCTTGGTACTGCTTCTGTTCTTTTGTTCTTTTAGAATCTAAAATTAACCAACATCTGCAGTGTCAACAGGGACTCCATATGGCATTCAAGTTTGTACTTTTCCTAAATAATGCATTTGAAGCAATGTAATCTGAGAGGAATTCTGAGGTGATAATGAATAGACTGCCTAATATTGTATAGCACTTGATAGTTTCAAAATGATTTAACAACTAGGACTTTATTTGATCTTCATAACAATGTTAAGAGGAAACAAGATCAGGTATTTCTTATTCTTGTCAAACAGATGAGAAGATAGAAGTCCAAAATATGGAAGAGAGATGACCACAGTCAAATCTGGTGAGTAGCAGAGTGAGAATGAGACCCTGGCCATACTCTAATCTCATGCCCTTTCACCAAATTACTAAGATCAAGTTATTGACTCAAGTTAAAATAGCATGTTTTCAAAATATTAGATCCCTCAAACAACTCTGTAGGGAAATGGAAAGGACTCAATGCCAGAAATAAATAATAAACACGCACCTTTAGTTTCCTGGAGTTTAATGGATTTCTTTGCTCAGTTAAGTTCACAGAGGACTTCTACTAAAGTTCATCTAGTTACTCTTGTGAGTTCCTATTTTACGTACCAAAAAAAAGTTTTTACCAAAATGTTTTTTCTTCTGTGAAATTGCACCTCATAAATCTTTATGTCAAATCTAGAAAATTCAAAAGCTTTCCAGTTAGAGATGTTGCAACTAAGAGTGTTTTCCTCCCAGTAATAAATTATAATTTACCTCTACCTGAGTTTTGAAATATTTTTTCTCAAGCCAAATTTCTGTAAATGTCCACAGCATAACAGGATTTCTAGGACAAGAAAGAAAATAGTTTAAAGTCAAAAAATGTATTATCTTGTGACTGATACACAGGCATAAATTTTGAAGAACTCAGGTTTTGAAAGCATAAGTAATGTTATTGCCAATCCACTTTACAGAAATTTCTAGCTATGTAATACTACTATTTCTACTTTTAAATGAAGAGAAAGTCAGTTGCTTCCATTTCTTTAAAGTTGGAGGCTTAAAAATTATGAATGCTGGCGTTCTTGAAGCGGAACACTGTGAGTTTGTTGTATCAAAAAAGGTATTGGCGTTCACGAGCACTGACAGGCAGATGGATTTCCCACAAGTGGAAACACAGAGCTACACTGGCAAAAGGAGCAGCCAGCAAGCATTTCAATCGTGATTTGGCTCATCTCTGCTGGTTCTGACTCCACAGAAGTTCATCTTTAGGAAGCACCTTCTACCAAATGGAAAGCTGGCAAGAAGTAATGCTTGAGACTGCTGACACTGAAACAACCAGAGCTTACTTAAAATCGAAAAAACATTTCCCCCTATTATTTGTTTGGATATGTCTCAAAGAACCCCAAACAGAAAAGCAATATTTAAATTTGATTTTGTCCAAAACATTCTTGCAATTCTAATACCCTACCTACTCTGTGTCCAGGATTAGTGGACATTTTTGAAAAGATTATCTGACCCAAGTAGAGGATTGTTATCTTTCTATGAATGAGAAAATTTAGATATGGGAGTGATGAAAAAGAGAGACTCAGAGAAAGAGACAAAGGGAATGACGGGGAGTGTCCTTCACTAGAAAAAAGTATTGGGAGGAATTGGGTGGAGTTGGAGAATTTGGGTAGAAAAGCTTTCAGAGAGGGGAGGTTTAAATCATTTGACTGGGCAATAACTCCATCTGGCTAATAATGGGCATCTGTAAAGAAAGAGCCATGGGTGATAGAAAGGAATGACTATGGTGGTACCACTGGGTGGTAATCTGACTGCTTAGTGACAGCGAATGCAGAGATGGGAACAAGGTAACCAAAGAAAGGGAGGTGCCCAAGATGCCATAAGAAGCCAGGCTGCAGGGGTTTCTTTCTTCTTCAGTCAAATCTAGTTTTTCTCTTCCCTTTCCACCATCTCTACACCTCTGCCCCACACTGCAAGAAAAATCCATGTTCACAGGCCCAAGTTTGTTTAGCTTAGTCCTCATTCACCACTGAATGATTTGTGGAGACTGCGACTGGTAACCACTCTTTAGCAAGGACTTCAGCATTAATCAATCAGAATTGGAATGATATAACTTTGTTCCCAGTCGACCCAATTACAACCTGAGCTACAGCACAGTAATGTGGTGTCCTGGCGGTTCTGCTGCCGATTAATGGACTGGACAGAGAAGTGTTGGAAAGGCCAGGGCAACTCCTGCAATAGTCCACTGCTTTTCTGCCAGATCGGCTTCAAAAAAAAAAGCTGATCATACCAAACCATGTTAGCCAATTACCTGTATTGCTTGCCTGAACTATAAAGTACAACAGTACATCTTGTTCTTTTGCAATCCATTATTAGAAGAAAGAATATAAAGAAGAATTAGACCATGCCTATAATATTCAAGATAGCTAGACAAACGTGCATACTCCTACACTCCCCATTGGAACATGTCGTTTGCACACTGATATGGTAATGATTATTCTCAAAGTTAGATGCAGTATCACTCCCTCTTCCTCTCCCTGCCAAGATTCAGTGTCTCTCAGAGGCAGTGGGACAAGGACACGGTCTTGCCAGCTGCTGCTGCTGCTGCTGCTGCTGCTAAGTCGCTTCAGTCATGTCCGACTCTGCGACCCCATAGACGGCAGCCCACCGGGCTCCCCGTCCCTGGGATTCTCAAGGCAAGAGCACTGGAGTGGGTTACCATTTCCTTCTTCAACAGCTGATGCTAAGGAGGAACAAAGATTCAAGGACCAGCTGTACATATAGCTCATTCACCTGCCTCTCACAAATCACCCAGTCCACACACATCATCGCCACAGGAGGAAGCAGGTTCTCCAAGGTCATCCTAAGGATGATTGTGGAGGGTAGCTGGACCCATGGGATTTTGCCTTGTTTTCTCCACAGATACCTTTGCAATGGCTTTTGGGGGGCTGTGCACTCTCAAGAAACTGATGCCTCCTGTGTGAAAATGTAGAGAGCCTGGAAGAATGGAACATATCATGACTGATCTCTGAATACCTCATCCTGGAGGGAGTTGTTCTTGCTTTCACAAATAATTCAGTGCTCAGTCGATCAACACATTTAAAGGAAGTTTCCAAACATGTCTGAAACTCTAGGTGCAGAGACTTTAGTGCCAATTAACAAGGGCAGTTCAGAACAGAAATGAGGGAAGTGAAGAAGCAGTGTGATAGAGTAGAGACAGCCAGCTCTGTCAGCAGCTAGCTGTATGCCTTTGGTGATTATGCCCGCACCTCAGTTTTCCCAACTCTAAAACGAAAAGGAGCTTGGTGAGAAAAGCACATTTACGGTGTCTCCCTGTATGCTCTCCCTGACATTGAATTCCCTGCGGGCATGCTGCTGCCAGCCCTCCTCGTCATGTTTTCCCTCACCAGCCCTTTCTGGCCTCCACGTTTTTTCACTAGGGATGTTTTATTGAGAAAGACTGGTGGCACCTGGCACAACATCATATGCTGTCTCCCAGATTCCTGAATAATTTCTTCTGGGTTGGAAAGGAGTCTCTTTCATTTTCAAATACCTGTATCTAATGTCAGCCTTGCCCTGAGAAGCAACACCACAGAGTTGGAGGGTGGAATCTTTAGTTAGCTTCTCTGAGGCCATGTGCTAATAAAACAAACAAACAAAATAAAGTTTAACAAATCTTTTGTGCATTTGTCTTTGTTGTTGTTACTGCTGCGGTTTGATTGTCGAAGAATATGTTTATAACGTCAGGACCGTAGAAAGGGGTGAAACACTTAGAGCAAGTCAAAACCTTGCCAGATAGGTTGCCAGCTTTTTTGATCTCTTATTTCACACAATCTCATGTCTGTTTTTTATGGTAGAAGATATATATTGCTATGTTCTTCTAAGGCCATTTTCCTCATATAGAGTGCATCTCAAATACTTTGGAAGGAAAAATCATGTATTTTTTGTTTTTTTTTGTTATTATTGTTATTATTTGTAACTTAGAGAGCCTATAATTTTTATTCTTTCAAAATAAATCCTTAAGTCCCCTTGTATCTCACACCAACTTGGTAAACAAGGAAAATGGTATTCAAAAACCTTTCCTTTCCATTTATCTTTCTGAATTCTCCTATATAGCTGAGGAATTGCCATTTTCTGAGAAGTTGGGGGAGGGGAGGGAAGAGCATTCCTCTAATATCAGGCCTCCTAAATCTGGGATTCCTTATGTTGCTCAAAGAACTAAGCATTCTGAAAATTCTGCAAAAATTAATGCAAATATTGTTCTCCCAACTAAATGTGGTCATACGGTCCCTTGGACTGCAAGGAGATCCAACCAGTCCATTCCGAAGGAGATCAGCCCTGGGATTTCTTTGGAAGGAATGATGCTAAAGCTGAAACTCCAGGACTTTGGCCACCTCATGCGAAGCATTGACTCATTGGAAAAGACTCTGATGCTGGGAGGGATTGGGGGCAGGAGGATAAGGGGATGACAGAGGATGAGATGGCTGGATGGCATCACTGACTCATGGACGTGAGTCTGAGTGAACTCCGGGAGTTGGTGATGGACAGGGAGGCCTGGCGTGCTGTGATTCATGGGGTGGCAAAGAGTCAGACACGACTGAGCGACTGATCTGATCTGATCTGATCTGATGGTCTATCTCTTACAGGAGGATTTATTCCTTCTTTCTTAATTAAATGAGAAATAAAAGGAAGTCATGCACAAGCTTTCAGAGCAATGACTATAATATAAAAAATGTAGTTCCAGGGAGAAAAAGAAAAGAAAAAATGTTGAAATGGGAGAATAATAGGAGGGCTTACTCAAGTAGATTCTTATGCTCCATCCAAGCGCTGAAAGAATTAAGAAAAGCTCTAAAGAAAGGTAGAAGAAGGCAGACAATGGAGCAAAGCAGTCAAGGACAGAAAATAATTGTATAGAGTAATAAATTGGAATCTGGGATGATTCTTAACTAAATCACTTTCAAACTGCAATTTTCAGATAAAAGATAGGGTTGAAAAAAACTCACTGCTAGAAAAGAAAACAAAATGAATTCGTAAAGAAAGCCCATTTTGAATAAAGTCTTCAGAGATAAGGTCATCTGGCTAGAAAAGAGTTGAAACAAAATAAAGTGGTGCAGGTGAGGACATTTGCTAAAAAAACCAAACCATCCTGACTTTGCTGCATCCACCGAATGCGTGTGCTGCATCCACTCAACGCATGTGCTGCATCCACCCAACGCATGTGCTGCATCCACTCAATGCATGTGCTGCATCCACCCAACGCATGTGCTGCATCCACCCAGCTGCAGCCTCCCAGAGGCAAGTGTTTCACCGCATGTGCTCTACTTCCAGAAGGGACTGGGTTTAGTCTACTGTGTTAGTTCCATGTTCCTGTGTAACAAATATTCCAAAACAGAGCTTACAACAAAATTTATTACCTTACAGTTTCTTTCTGTCAGAAATACAGGTACAGCTTAGCTGGTTTCTCCTGCTCAGGGCCTTTCACAAGACTGCAATCAAGGCATCAGCTTTTTAAAAATAACAATAAAATACACACATACTTTTGAAAAATACGAAAACACACAAAATGACAATTGAATTCTCACTCTTTGACTCCCTCCCTACTCCCACTCAACTTTGAGGGTAAAGATTTTTGACTGTTTCTTAGATATTCCTTCAAATATTTTAAATGTGAATGCATTGTGTGTCTGTGTATGTATTTACATATATGGGATCATAATAATATTGTTGTACATCTTGGTTTTTAGAAAAACATAATGATATGTCTGGGAACATGTATAGATGAGACCCATCTCATTTTTTTTCTTGACTGCATAGTATTCTTTTAAATGGCTGGCTGTTTCATAATTTATTTACTGAGTCTCCGCCTAATACACATTCATATCCATCCCTCCCACAACTTTTTGGCTATTTCAAACAATGCTGCAATGGGCATGCCTATCTCTGCATACTCTGGTGAGTTTCTCTTACAGACAAATCCCTAGCAGTGAAATTCCTAGGCCAAAGGATATGTTCATTAAAATTTTTTAAAGCCTTTTTTTATTATACAATACAAACACAGAAAACCAAATAAAATAAATGCAGAGCTTAGTGGATTGTTATAAGGCAGCACCCCCTTAACCATCACTCAGGTCAAGAAAGAGGACTTTGCCAGCCTTCCATGTGCTCCATGATCACAACTGCCTCCCTCCCCGATAATAACCACTATACTGATTTTTATAGAAATCAATTTCTTTTGTGGTTTTACCCCCCAAGTGGCATCCATAAATATGATAGTTTAGTTTTGTCCATTAAAAAAACTATTGATATATCTTTCAAATCTCTTTAAATTTGCAGTTTTCCCTTCCAAACTTTTCTTTTCCATGCAAGGGCTGTTATCACATGAGCCCAAATGCTTTTCAGCAAATACCTCTTGGCTGTTATTCAACTTTTCCATCCCCTGATCTTTTGGATACACTTTCTCATGGATTTCTCTGCTTCCTCATACATAGGAGCTGATAACAGGCAGGTCTTCTGGCTATCCCATTTGGTTGGTATTTTGATGTTCACAGAGCTACTTTATCACCTAAAGCTTTACTGTAAATATTTTCAAGGGTTTTGAGTTTTCCTATCCAGTTATTTATTTGGGGGAAGGGATCTAGGGAGATTCAAATCTATGCTACCACTTCCTCCATCTTCCCAGAGTTTCCTCCTCATTTTAAAATTTGGTTCAGTCCATTTCAGTCGCTCAGTCGTGTCCAACTATTTGCAACCCCATGGACTGCAGCATGCCAGGATTTTCTGTCTATCACCAACTCCCAGGGCCTGTTCAAACTCATGTCCATCGAGCTGGTGATATCATCCAGCCATCTCATCCTCCATTGTCCCCTTTTCCTCCTGCCATCAATCTTTCCCAGCATCAGGGTCTTTTCCAATGAGTCAGTTCTTCACATCAGATGACCAAAGTATTGGAGTTTCAGCTTCAGCATTAGTCCTTCCAAAGAATATTCCATACTGATTTCCTTTAGGATGGACTGGTTGGATCTCCTTGCAGTCCAAGGGACTCTCAAGAGTCTTCTCCAACACCCAGTTCAAAAGCATCAATTCTTTAGCGCTCAGCTTTCTTTATGCTCTAAATCTCACATCCATAAATGACTATTGGTAAAACCATGCAGGTCAGGAAGCAACAGTTAGAACTGGACATGGAACAACAGACTGGTTCCAAATAGGAAAAGGAGTACATCAAGGCTGTATATTGTCACTCTGCTTATTTAACTTATATACAGAGTACATCATGAGAAATGCTGGACTGGAAGAAACACAAGCTGGAATCAAGATTGCCAGGAGAAATATCAATAACCTCAGATATGGAGATGACACCACCCTTATGGCAGAAAGGGAAGAGGAACTCAAAAGCCTCTTGATAAAAGTGAAAGAGGAGAGTGAAAATGTTGGCTTAAAGCTCAACATTCAGAAAATGAAGATCATGGCATCTGGTCCCACCACTTCATGGCAAATAGATGGAGAAACAGTGGAAACAGTGTCAGATTTTATTTTGTTGGGCTCCAAAATCACTGCAGATGGCGACTGAAGTCATGAGATTAAAAGACACTTACTCCTTGGAAGAAAAGTTATGCCCAACCTAGATAGCATATTCAAAAGCAGAGACATTACTTTGCCAACAAAGGTCCGTCTAGTCAAGGCTATGGTTTTTCCTGTGGTCATGTATGGATGTGAGAGTTGGACTGTGAAGAAAGCTGAGTGCTGAAGAATTGATGCTTTTGAACTGCGGTGTTGGAGAAGACTCTTGAGAGTCCCTTGGACTGCAAGGAGACCCAACCAGTCCATTCTGAAGGAGATCAGCCCTGGGATTTCTTTGGAAGGAATGATGCTAAAGCTGAAACTCCAATACTTTGGCCACTTCATGTGAAGAGTTGACTCATTGGAAAAGACTGATGCTGGGAGGGATTGGGGGCAGGAGGAGAAGGGGATGACAGAGGATGAGATGGCTGGATGGCATCACTGACTTGATGGACGTGAGTCTGGGTGAACTCCGGGAGTTGGTAATGGACAGGGAGGCCTGGCGTGCTGTGATTCATGGGGTCACAAAGAGTCAGACACGACTGAGTGACTGAACTGAACTGAACTGAAAACCATACCTTTAACTAGATGGACACTTGTCCGCAAAGTAATGCCTCTGCTTTTTAATATGCTCTCGGTTTGTCATGGCTTTTCTTCCAAGGACCAAGTGTCTTTTAATCTCATGGCTGTAGTCACCATCTGCAGTGATTTTGGAGCCCAAGAAAATAGTCTGTCACTCTTTCCATTGTTTCCCCATCTATTTGCCATGAAGTGATGGAACTGGATGCCATGATCTTAGTTTTTTGAATGTTGACTTTTAAGCCAGCTTTTTCACTGTCCTTTTTCACTTTCATCAAGAGGCTCCTCAGTTCCTCTTCGCTTTCACAAATTAACTAAAATTTGGTAAATGTGATCAAATTACCTGGAGGATGATATGCTTTCTGTGGACATTTGCCTAATTTTTAAAAAGTACTTATTTACTTTTGACTGTGCTGGGTCTTCACTGCTGTGCAGGCTGTCTCTGGTTGCTGTGCACGGCTTCTCACCACGGTTATGGCTTCTCTTGTTGAAGTGCACACACTCTAGGGTGTGCGGGCTTCAGTAGTTGCAGCTCAGAGGCTTAGTCACCCAGTAGCATGTGGAATCTTCCCGGACCAGGGATCAAAGTCATGTCTCTCGCATTGGCAGGCAGATTCTTAACCACTGGACCACCAGGGAAATCATGGACATTTTCTTTAAATTAATAGACTTCCTATTCCTAAATAGCAGAAAGAAAATAGTGAAATCTTAGGAAGAAATTGTATGTCCTGTGCATTTTCATTCTGCACCAACGTCCGTGAATAGATATCAAAGAGGTTTGTAAATAAGAGCGGGTAGGATCTTCAGTTCTGTAGGATCTTTATGCACTGCTCTGAGATGAACAATGCAGCTGGAGGACAGGGGGACACACTGCCTTTCAGAGACCAAATCAGGAGGATGTGCCTGTGGACCTTCAGTGTACGATTTTCAGAGACCAAATCAGGAGGATGTGCCTGTGGACCTTCAGTGTACGAGTTTCAGAGACCAAACCAGGAGGACGTGCCTGTGGACCTTCAGTGTACGATTTTCAGAGACCAAATCAGGAGGATGTGCCTGTGGACCTTCAGTGTATGATTTTCAGAGACCAAATCAGGAGGATGTGCCTGTGGACCTTCAGTGTATGATTTTCGGAGACCAAACCAGGAGGATGTGCCTGTGGACCTTCAGTGTACGATTTTCAGAGACCAAATCAGGAGGATGTGCCTGTGGACCTTCAGTGTACGATTTTCAGAGACCAAATCAGGAGGATGTGCCTATGGACCCTTCCACAAGCCACAGTGTCTTTGAAGCAGAAACTGAAGATCTCATGGGGTGAAGTTTTAATATTAATATGTTAAAGGAGTCTATTCGGGCATCTCTCAAACCACAGGTCATATGTCTGTGTCTTTCAGCTGGGAGGGACAGTTGGTTTTTATTATATTCCTCTATTTCAACAGGGTTCTCATGAACAATGTGCAGCCACTGACAGGGACTTTTGTTATGTTCTGAAAAAAATATTGCCGTTTTTTGTCCTCATATTTTGTTTATGTCTATGCTGTTGAATTGAGTCCAAAACCTCTAAAATTAGCAACTCGTATAGTATTGACTAGTCAACTAGCTCAGTTATCTAAGAAAAAGAAAACATTCTGTATTTGACTATCTTTCCAGACTGATGTGAGGAAGGCTTCCTAGTCATTGACTAATTACGTATTTTAGAATATTAGACTCAGCAATCTTCATATGTTTGGGTCAACATGCTTGTCCCTGTGAATTTCCCAATTCACTGAAATATGATGCCACCTACTCAGTGGCTTGAGTATGTAAAGGTGAAGATCCCGTTTATATGTCCATGGAGCCCTGCTGGCATTAAACCTGTCACTAGAAAACTCAGGACGAAACTTCAGTAGAGGCTTTTTTGGGGAAGTTTGGAGTGCAGTGATGAGTCCTTAGAAAAGAAGTACTTAGAGTGGACAGTTCAGTGAAAGATTAAAGACACTCTGGACAATTTTCTAATTTTAATCTGCTTTTTTTTAAAAAAAAGCTTTTCCTGAGTGAATGGGTGCAATCCTGCCTTTTTGGAAAATACACCAATGAAACATTAAAAAGCATCATTGTCTAGAACTAAGTAATTTCCTTAAATATATATTCCTGTCATATTTGTGTTAATTCTGTAGAGTACTAGCCCACAAACTATCTGGAAGATCCCGAAGGGACTATTATCTCCTAAAAACTTAAACCCATACACTCCATCCATTCCTTATCAATCCACTACGTGGTTTCTATCCATCCATCAAGAACATTCATAAAGCTAACTAAACTGCCACCGGACATCTGCATTAAGTAGTATAACCTACAGGACAGTAGGCATTTCTCATATAGTTATCAGAGTAAAGCCTCATCAATTATTTACAATACATTTCCTATACCCAAGGCACCATGCTAAATCATATTCAATGTTTGTGGAGTAGTTTAATAGTTAATTATTACCTAAGTGCAAGTCTCACAATTGACATTTGTGAAGTATGAAATGTCAAAAGCTGCATTTTTAAGTATGATGCACAGAAGATACTGTTAATTGCTAAAATTTATTTGGCCTAAGAGACCTATTTCCTCCTCACTGCACTGGCTACACATTAACTGGAGCATGGGAAGTCTTTTCTTTCTGTTGTGTTTTCAACATATACCCTGTGACAAGAAAAAGATGACAAAGAACGAGGAGAAAAGGGAGTTTAGTGAGGGTGTAGAAATAGGGGAAAGAGAAAAATGAGGATGGGTAGGGAGTAACGAGAGGGTTTGTTGATTGGGATTCTGCAGGAGGAAAGGAAGGATATATTGGTTGTTTTGTTTTGCATCTGTTTATTTTGAGCACATAGATGAGTGCTTAAATGTACACAGAAAACCAAAATCAGGGAAGAGAATGCAGCAGCAGACAAGGAGTTTTGAAGGAATGTTCTAGACAGGTGTTTACTTCAGTTGTAGCTGTTTTATTTTTTCAGTAAGGACATTTATACAGCAAGAAATATCTGGGTAAGAAGCATGGATTAATGACAAATGGTGATGTGAAATACTGACCTGTTGATTATTAAAGAGCCATGTAAACATCAACCTGGATATTTGTAGAATCATGGCAGTCTAAACCTCGAAAAGGTATTGCTTTCTCTCCTGGAAACAGTACACATCAATACAAATATGAAAATCTAGAAAAGCTCCAGAAGGGTCTCAGAAATTACTTGAGGACTGATGACTTACTGAATGGGGTAAAGCACGTTGGAAGGAAGACTGAACAGGAACATGATTAGATTTTATGAAACTATGAAGTTTATATACTGTGTAATCAGGAATGATTCACCAGATTTTCCACCACTAAAACTAAAAGGGAGAAGGAGCTTTTGAACTTTGAAAGGAGTAATTTTAGAACACGTAAGAGGGGATTCTACTTTTAGTCTCTGAGTTATAAATTCATCATACCAAGAAGCACTAGAGACGTGAACAAAATAAATGCTACTGCAATGTAGGTAACTGCATGGATAAAGAATTCATAATGAGTTGTTAAAGGAAGCAAGAGCTGCTTAGGATGTGTCTATAATTTTGTAAAGATGATGTACTGAAGACTATTTTTATACTTCTATAAAAACAGTCCTTGGTTTGTCTCAGGGTTGTCTTCTGAATAAGCCAAACTAGATCCAACCTATTGTACTATCCAGAACCTCACACAGTGCCTGGTAGGAAGTAGGCTGTTAGTCTTTGCTTGGTTTGCTGATTCTCTTTTGTACATCAGAGAAGTATGGCCTTCAGAAAGGCCATGTTGTGACCTAGTATCCTAATATTTAATTTGGATGAGGAAGTCATTTGAGCAATGCAGATAATTGTCATTAATAAACAAATGGAATGAATTGTTATTTAGCAATGGGATGTGAATGATAGGATGCAAGACTGGTTAAGTTTCCTGAGTTCCACTGTGGTTTCTGTGACTGTTCAAGGAGTGGTCCATTCCCTTTGATAAGTAAAATGACACTGATAAACAAGGCTGGGCCAAGACAGACAGATGCCTTAATGGGACAACTTTGTATTGCTTCAAACACATATAGAAAAATATGTGCTTAATATTTATTTAAAGACAGCTTCACAACCGCAAGTGAAAGAGGATAGAATCTGTCTCTCCTCTATTGGCTTGAGCCATTTAATTCTGACCCAAACTTGTACCTCTGCTCAGCAGAAGAAGAGCTCTACAGCTGACCACATCCCACCCGACTCTAAAGGCAGGTGAGTGAAATACTGTTGTCCCTTGCATAATTCCCTTGGGAGTCTCCCAACCCAAGCAGCTTCCTGAGAGGTTCCAAGTCAGCATAATTAATTCTGTTTTATTCCATTTCAGTATACAGATTGATTCAGTATACAGACTGAGTGTACATTTCATTTATAGAGTGAGGCCTGGAGTTCTACCCTTAATTCAACTCTTAATATAAAACAAAAAGAAGAGAGACAAAAGATATCCACTAAATCTAAGCTTTTTACTAAAATGACTTGCAGGAGCAATAGATGATCACAAGATTGGCATTCGATGAGGGATTTCTGTGTTATTTCTGTATCTACATAAATTCATCCACTGTGGGCAGAGCATGCTTAGTCAGTGCAGACAGAAACAGTGCATGGTTGATAAAAGCAGGTAATACTGGGACTTCCCTGGTGGTCCAGGGGTTAAGACTCCACCTGTCAATGCAGGAGACACCGGTACGATAGCTGGTCCAGGAAGATCCCACAAGCTGCAGGGCAAGGAAGCCTACATGCTGCAAGTACTAAAGCTCACACTCTAGAGCCCGTGCTCTGCAACGAGAGAAGCCACGGCAATGAGAAGCCCATGCACGCTAACTAGAGAAAGCCTGAGTGCAGCAACAAAGACCCAGCGTGGCCAAAATAAAATTAATTAAAATTTTAAAAAATGATTGAGAAAAAAAAAAAAGATTAACAGTGGGTCACTCTCAATCTCCTCTTTCTTTAGCCCATGAAGCCAGCTTAATGACCACCATACTTTATTCCCACGTTGACTCATGGCGAGAATCCATTTTCAAGTTTGTGAGAGAAAGCAGCATCCTTGAAAGAGGGCTCCTCATTTACCGCTAGCCAACAACCCAGGAAATTCAGGGTTTTTTTTACCTATTCTATTTTTTTTAGAATAACTCAATATGCATTGTATTAGACTGGTCCATATCAAGTAGCCTATTTTCAACCATTTTTGACCTGCAAAGAGGCTAGTCTTAGTGAAAACTGCATTGTTTCCTTGGTGGAAAGAACATGGAGGCCCGCTTCTGGAATTCGGAATTCAAGTCTCAGTACTGTGACTATGTCAAGGAGCCAGCTAACCTCCTCCAGGTCACATGTGCTCATTCAATAAAGACTGAGCTTATAGTCTATGTGAGACTCTCCAGAGAATACAAGATGTGTGACACACAATTTCTGTCTTTTTGGACTCACAGTTTATTTGGGGAGAAAAAAATTCACCTGCAAAAAAAGCTATAATCCAAGGCAGTATATGATGGCTTTGTACACCTATTTTTATTAACTCTGTCCCAAGTAAGAAAAACTACTTCTGCTGCTATAATCAGAAGAGCAATATAGAAGAGAAGACAGTTAAGCTTGGGCTTAAGGGACAGTTATATTTCATTAAGCAGAGAAATGAGGGAGGGCAGTTCAAGCAAGTGATGGCAGGAGCCAAGGTGCAGAGGCTGAAACACGGTGCTATTTGTGTGACTGGACAGATGGTTTCTGTGGGCAGGCTAGGATACAAGATTACAGACCTGTTTCTACCATGGCATGTAGGGGCAATTTTTTA
This sequence comes from Bos javanicus, assembly GCF_032452875.1. NCBI lineage: Eukaryota > Metazoa > Chordata > Mammalia > Artiodactyla > Bovidae > Bos > Bos javanicus. Next base: position 29,010,218 of record NC_083878.1, on the reverse strand, counting down.
TTTCAATCGCTACACTGAATGAATGAAAAGGGCTTCCTGGGTGGCTCAGCGGTAAAGAATCTGCCTGCAGTGCAGGAGCCTCAGGAGATGAGGGTTCAATCTCTGGGTCAGGAAGATCCCCTGGGGGAGGGCATGGCAACCCACTCCAGTATTCTTGCCTGGAGAATCCCCTAGACAGATGAGCCTGGCATGCTACAGTCCATAGCATGTAGCATGGACTGTAAAAAGAGTCGGACACAACTGAAGTGACTTAGCACACATGCATGAATGAAATAAGGAAGACTGGTAAAAAGAACCCCAGAATGGAAACCAGGAGACCAGACATCAGCTTTGTCACCAATTACCTGGACTCCCTCAAACAAGTCACTGTGGAGCTGAACTGTCCTCAGCTGTCAAACAGAGGTATTCTGACTCATCTCTACATGCTCCTATGAGTTACAAGGACAAAATGAACAATCAGAGGGAAAACTCTCGAAAAAGGAAACTGCTGTGCCTTTCCCCCTAACATGAATTGCTATGGATTAAAGTCAATTTAGATACCCTTGGTAACAGCAAACCTGTGTACCTTTTTCTTAGAGTGCTTACTACATGATAATCTCATTTCTCAGTTACAAGTGGAAGAAACTGGAGGAAAAAACTCAGATTTATGATCATCTGGGTCAGCCAAGAACACAACAAAATCTCGGATGAAGGCGTGGACAGAGATGGTATGGAAATATTAAATGAAAGCCTCAATATCAAATCATAGGTTCATCACAGTACCTGGAGAGACGTGAGGAGAGGAAGCCTCCTGGAAGTAGGAGATCAGAGGGAAGAATTCACTGAGCCCCAGGATTACAGACTACATAAACCTCTGGCACCCTTCCAGTTCCACACCCTGCCCTTCCTCCTGCAGCACACGACCCATGCACAGGTTACTGATGTGGAGCAGGAAGAAGCATTGTTGTCCTTGCCAGTGGCTTACCTGGAGCCAATCTACTTTGGCAGCCAGCCACCAGGGCAGAATGGGCGTTCCTCCATTACAGCTTCTTAAATGAGTCTTGCTCGTTTCAGCCAACTTTCCTTGGCTCACAGTTCCAGGATGGACTCTACCAGGTCAGAGTATACAAACAGCTCTGCATTTCCCAGATGAGAGTTGGCTTAACAGCTTCTTCTCTGTGGACTCAGATCAGGTCAGATGCCCACTGAGGCACCCCCTATGCAGATCCCAAGGAATGTGGCTGCTCCTGGTGTTTACACTCTGTGGGTATGAGAAGGCTATAGGCAGACAGACCCATCCACGTGGCGCTGCCACCAAAGCCACAGGGCAGAGCAGCCATCTTCTGGGGTGTTTTCCTTGGCACTCTTGACCAAAGTCATTGCCATCTGTCAGGTCAGTGACTAGATGAGCTCATTTCCTCTGGTGGGATGAGTTATCCTAGAAAATCTAGAAGAAACTCCTACGGAATAGAGACTCAAGGACTCCAGTTCATCAGGGAATAGCTCCCCACGCATCTTCTTCCTGAGCAAGCACCAGAGCTTCAGCCTCAAGTAGAGCTCGTGGCAACTCCAGGAAAAAAAAATGAGGATGGGATGGCCATGGAGTTGGGGCTGGGTAGCAATGCCTTTCACCTGTTGTTTCTGTTCCCTAGGCAATCTGATTTGGGGCCAGGCTCAGGTTTTGCTGACTGGGAGAATCCCAGGCTCCCTCATCAACTTACTGCGGAGAAGCAGGAGTCACAAAGGCAGAGATCCAACCACAGCAGGAAAGGATGTAACTTCATGCAGAAGAGTAATGCTGGTTAGCAAGTGTGAAAAAGACAAGCACTAATGTTGCTCTGTGTCAAGAATTAGAGCAACACTTATCTGATCCCCTTGAGAAATTTTCTCTTAAAATTCAAGTGAGCAAGAAAGATCCAGTCCATGGAAGTTCTCTACTATGTAAGTCTCCTGGTCTGGGAAACCATATCAAAACACCCCCATTTAAATCTGGAGGTGAAAATAGCATACTTGTCACTGACATCAATATTATTTCAGAAGGACTGGCTGATGCTCATGACGTGTTTTATTGTTATGGCATTTGAGAATCTGTCAATGTTCTGGGATCATAAAAGGAAGATAAAGGTTAGTCCTGAGGTACGACTCCATGAAGACGAGCACAGAGCCTGACGGTGAGCTATTAACAGGACTGGCATTTCACAGCAGAGCTTCCATGAGTGAGATCAGAGTTCATTAATAATACCTTGGCACACAATGGGAGCTGTTTGCCCTGTCAAGACAGGTGAGGGTCTGGGCCTCGGAGCTGGAGATTTTCACGCTGAGGCATCCGTGAGGACCAGGGTCAAGAATAATGGATATAGCAATCCTCTTGATTGATTCCCAAGGACATGGCATGAATAAGAGTTAGGGGCATGGATACCCTGCATAGGGGCATGTCACCACAAGTTTGCAGTGTACAACTTGTGTACTTGATTACTTCTGGTTTGTTCATGTATAATGATGTATATTTACAGTAAACATTTATGTCCCGAATGTCATCACTTTCTCCTAAAAGTGGACTAGGCTGAACATTTTAGGAAGCCTGCTTTTGCCATCACAAGTAGTGCCTGGAGCTAGGAGATACATATAGAAGACATTTCCACTCCTCAAACAGGATACTTTTGGGGATTGATCGGATGTGTAAGATTTTTAATTTCTGGTATCTACCCTCTAGAAACGTGTCCAAAATAGTTTGACTAAAGCACAGTTCTCAAAACAACAGAACAGACATTGGGATGGTCGGGCAGGATCTATCCTTGGGCTTCCTCTGATTCCTCTGGGTAAGGTTATTGGGTTGGAAAGGTTTTTCTTTGTTGGCAACTTTTCTCCTTCCAAAACATCCCAAACTGTTCTGTTCACCCCGCCCTGTGTCCCCTTAGTACTTACGAACCCCCTTCCCTTGCAGTTGTTTATTCCATGGTGCTTTGCAATTTTTCTCTTTCTAGTAACCCAGAAGCTCCCTAGCGCTGGGGCCTGCTGCCTCGCCAGGATTTCCCCAGAGCTGGGACCACTTCTCTTCCAACCAGCCTGGGACACTCATGGGTAGAAGCTCATCCTTCACCTCCTGTCTCTTCCCTCGGCCCCTTGGGAAGTGGGCTGCTCTTAGCTGCTTGCCCTCAGGTTGCTGGTTGCAACAGGACCACAGATAAACAGGCCTTCTTTCCATGGCAGCAAATTCAGTCATGGCTAGAGCTGATTCACAGACGCTGGAGTCCACAGAGAGTTTTCAGTGGTTCATCCAGTCTGCTCCTTCTCTCTGTTCTCTCGCGTGCTCTTCCTGCCCCCACTCTTCTGTCTATCTCCCGCTTATTTTCAGTAACCTAATCGGAAAGCCTTCGATGTGGAAGAAAATGTTCTTCATCTGCCTCATACATTTTGCACAAAAACAAAAAGTAAAATACACTGCACAACCCTGGCACTGTCCTGAGTCTTTGCCATTGGTGGGGTCATTGCCTGTGAACTGGTGAAGTTGGGAGGTTGGAGTGGAGGTGGTGGTCGGATGCTTGTTAGCAAGGTTTGCAGCCCCTTTTCTGAGCCACCCCATATCACAGCCCCAAGTTATTTGGATCCCTTTTGGGGCAACTGCTTGGCCCCCAACTGCTTTTTGAAAAAAAATGAATTGGCTGCATTTAGCAAAGTAGAGTTAGTGTTTTTAATAGCCTGAAAAATGATATCCAGATGCTCGACACAAAGGAGGGGGGCCCTTCCCTCTAATTTCGAGCCTGCCACAGTGATCCTCGGCCTGTCCCTCCCATCTGGACAGTTGCCCTATGCTCTCTGGGGGTCTACCTTGGGAGACCGCCCAGGAGCTCCAACTGGCCCCAAACCCAAGGAAAAAGGCAAACCATCTGGAATGCATCGTCCAGATTGACTCCACGCAGCCCAGGCACCCTGACAGCTTCTTGGGACGGTTGGCGGCTTGGATTTAATCCATCAGGCTCTCCAGTCAGAGGCCTCCAGACCTCTCTTTGTCTCCTTCCAGAATTTAGATTCCACAGAGGCACAATTAGACCTGCTAGTCACTTCCAAGTTTGGCTTTCTCAGGAAAAAGACCAAGGTGTGTTCTGAGTGACTCATTCCAGCCGCTCTTGGACTAGGAATAAATGAAGGGAAGGGAAGGGAATGGTTTTAGCAAGAACCTTTTCCTCTCCTCCCTTTTCATTCCCACTGCCACATCCTGACAATCTACTGCAGCCCTGATGGTTGACACTTACTTGGAGGGGAGAAGGAAAAGCTGTCCCATTCTAGGATGTTTGAGGGACACTTTAAAATGGCAACCTGACTTCCCATACCATCTCACCAGGCCAGGTATGCTTGGGAGAAACAAAAGAATCAACTCTACAGTGGAGGGAGTCACTAGAAGAGAGGTTCAGAACCATCCTCAAATCAAATTGTAAAAAAAAAAAAAAATAGAATGAAGTGTTTTAAAATTTTTTTCCCTAAAACTGTAAATCCCCATCAACTATCAATGTATTTATTGCATTTTCTCCCCAAGGCAGTAAGCCAAGGATTACTAAATTTGCATAGGCTAAACATGTTTCCTACCATCTTGTCTCTACTTCTGATTTGTTTCTTCACAGACAAGAAAAAGGTAATTTCACCCAAACACCTGACCATGGGAACGCAGATTCCAAGTTAATTGGATCCAAATTTAAGAGACTATAGAGTGTCTGATATCAGGCTAGCTCTCTCAAACTGTGAGAGTGGAATGACAATGAATCCCAGAATAACCCAGCACAGTCATCTCAGAGTTGCCTTCAAAGCCTCTGGTGTGTTTGGCAAACAGGGGCTATGTTTCCTGTCCCTGCCTAAGTCTACCTGGCAGTTGCTTCTGTGTCAAGCACTTTCCCTGCTTCTCGCAGACCCGCTCACCCCGCTAGCAGGGGTTGACCAACTGGAACTAGCAGTTTCCTGCCTAAAATCGAGGTCCAACACTCCTAGCTCATAAGTCTCAGCAGAGATGAGTGGAGCAGACCATGTTTCTCTATATTGTCCTGTTGTCTCACCCCTCATGTCTCCACCACAAAAGCTATAGAGGTGTATCTAGGTTTGGAGTAGGGAAGAGATCATCTTGCCTGACAGCAGACAAATTAAAATTCAACAGCAGAAGTCCTCTGGTCATGTCACATAGGGAATGTCTTATTGGCTCCTTTCCCCCTAGGTTCCAGCATCTTTATATGTCACTCAAACTACTCCAGACTTCTCCAGGGTCCTCTCTTTTGTATTCTTTCCTTCATCTCCAGTATCTACCAACTCCTTATGCAGAATAATCTAGCCAATTCTTTGTCTCCTATAAGACCATGTCTTTGGAGCATCACTTCCAAATGAAAAGAGGCCTGTAAGGTACCATTGTGGATGGATCAGTGTATCCCTTCCCCATGGTGGGGAAAACCCACTCAAAGCATTGTCCTCTTTAGGACATCCTTGTGCTGGATCTCACTGGGCAAACCAAGGAATGTGGCTAGGGTTATATGGGGTTGGGGAACTGATCCAATGGAGAAACTGGCCCATGATAGGTAGACAAGCATCATCCCAAGGGAGGGACCCTTTAAAACGGCAACCTGACTTCCCACACCATCTCACCAGGCAAGGTATGCTTGGGAGAAACAAAAGAATCAACTCTACAGCAGAGGAAGTCACTAGAAAAGAGGTTCAGAACCATCCTCAAATCAAATTGTAAAAAAAAAAAAAAATAGAATGAAGTGTTTAAAATTTTTTTTTTTAATTTTTAAAATTTTTTGATGAAAATCTCAGCTTTGACTTATATCAGGTCAAACCTGGGATTTCCAATCTGGCAGGCAGAGCACAGACCCTGGGAATTCAAAAGATAATTAGTGCTCAGAAGACCTCTGAATGGACAAAAACCATGTAGGAGGCTGGCCCGTGGGCTGTAGGACCCAACCACGGGGTTTGGGTATAGGCCAACACTCCGGCCCAGGAAGGGGACCAACAGAAGGATAGTCCCCCAGTGCTGGATGGTCATTCAGAGTGAGCTCCAGCCTCAGAAGGGGACTTAGTCGCTAAGCAGGATAAAGGGCTTAAATGTCAGACACTAAGGTCAAAGCCCTGGTGAACGTGGGAAGATGTAGAAAGAGCTATTCCTCAGGGCCAATATGCATGACCAGTGGTCACCAGAGGCCTCAGATCTCAGCTTAGTTACCCATGAGGATATGAGGGGAGTGAGTAGGCGCCCTGGCTGTGGGAATAGGACCTGGTTGTCAGTCCCACTGGATGGTGGAGCGAGTGGGCTGGGCTGGGCTGGGCTGGTCTATTTATGTCCTGAGCCAGCACAGCCAGTGATGTTGGGCTATGGAGGACAGCAGAGGACAATGTGGACACTGGTTATCTTCAGCCATAAAGGATAATATGTTTATTGTTGGAATGGCACCTCCCTGGCACTCTGACCACGCACCAGCTTGAAGCAGTGGGAAAGCATCAGATTAGAGGTCAGGTATCTCTGTTCTCGTCCGGCTTTAGCTAATAATCAGTTGTGGGCCCTTAAACATGTACTTTTAATTCTTGAGCTTCAGTTTCCTCATCGGTGATCTGGACATTGGACTAAATTAGTGGTTTTCCAAGTGTGGTCCTCAGACTGGCAGTATTAGTGTCACTTAGCAACTTGTGAGAACGACAAATTCTCAGGCCCCACCCGGAGTCAGAAACATTGGGTCGAGACCTAGCAGTCAGAGCTTTCACAAGCTGGCAGGTGATCCTGATGCACAACGAAGTGTGAGATGCCCGGGGCTAAATAATTTCTAAGTCCCTGCATGCTCAAATGCCTTTGAATCTGTTGCTGCTGCTGCTAAGTCGCTTCAGTCATGTCCGACTCTGTGCGACCCCATAGACGGAAGCCCACCAGGCTCCCCTGTCCCTAGGATTCTCCAGGCAAGAACACTGGAGTGGGTTGCCATTTCCTTCTCCAATGCATGAAAGTGAAAAGTGAAAGTGAAGTCGCTCAGTCGTGTCCGACTCTTAGTGACCTCATGGACTACAGCCTACCAGGCTCCTCCATCCATGGGATTTTCCAGGCAAGAGTACTGGAGTGGGGTGCCATTGCCTTCTCCATTGGATCTGTTAGGAGATGAAATCAATCTCTCTGCTTCTCTCTCTCTCTCTCTCACATACACACACACACACACACACACACACAAAACACAAGCCACATATAACTTGGCCAATAAAATACCAGTCTTCAGATTTTGTACTTAAAAGCCCTGTGAGCAGGTCTTCACTACATGTTCCAGAAACCCAGCCTACATCATTTTTCTCCTCAGCCTGTCACTAAAATCAGAGCCTGCCTCTGAAATGAAGACATTAGTGTTTCAGTCAGCAGGTGGCAAATTGGACCATAAATTATTGTCTCCTCTACCTCCTGCCCAATTAGCCAGAGATAAGATAGGAAGATTTAGTCTTTTCCACAAGCAAGGTCACAACCTGGAGCCCTAATAGAAGCCAGTTTCCAGCCTGGCTCTCCTGAGGCTCCTGCAGCGGATTGGCTAAGAGGCAGGTGGATCTGCCTGGTAGCAGGGATTTAATAGGCAAAGCGGTGCAGGGAGGAGAACCAACGGGGAAGAATAGCTGTGCTAAGCCTGTTGCCTTCTAGTTAAAAAAGTTTATAGATCTATTTATAACCTGTCTTGTTCCACAAAGGATTTGAGGCGCTGCCTTCTTGCTGAAAAAAATCCTTGATGCCGTGGACATCCCCGCCTGGAGCAGAGGGTCCAGTCTTATTCCTACAGCCTCTGTGAAGGATACAATGGCTGCTCCAGGAAGCCTGCTCTAGAGTACCCCCTCTTCCTGCTCATCCCCTTCCTTCTACCTGCTTCCTCAGAGAAAAGATAGTCACCACAATCCTGTTGCTTTTTGTTTTTAAACTGCATAACTTGATACCTGGCTTTACAATTTCCCGTTTAGGTCAAATAAACAATACCCACTAGAAAATGTTTGAAAGCCTGGTTTGAGGAGTGGTCCTGGACGGTCTATATAGAATTCTTCAACTTCCCTCAGTGATCTATTCCTCACGGGAAAACACCAACAGAAAAAGCATCAGCTAGATACATACTCTGAGTTGATTTAGGTTGGAGTAGGTGAGATTTAAATAAATTACTACATGGAATAAGTAAGATTTAAATAGATTACTACATGGAGTAAGTGCCTGGAAGAGAGATAGGCCCCTAGTAAATGATCAGTGGTATCTAAACAAACAAACAAACACAAATATCAGTAAATGGACATGGATTCATACCAGAACCATCTATGTTCTTTTTGGAAGAAAACAGACTGGTGCTATGGGTTCAGCTAGGTTTGTCTCTTGTGATATTAATTGATGCCTACGAGGCCGAATCCCCAACTCTGGCTTCTTTTCCAATTTTCATTTGTCTCCTTAGCCTAGAACAGTATTCAACAATTAAGTCACTCCTAATTTTCCTCTTTTTTCAGAATAAGTAATTCCAGTTCTTCAGTGTGTGCATGCTTGCAAAGTCGCTTCAGTCATGTCCACCTCTGTGCAACTCTATGGACTGTAGCCTGTCAGGCTCCTCTGTCCATGGGATTCTCCTGGCAAGAATACTGGAGTGGGTTGCCATGCCCTCTTCCAGAGGATCTCCTGACCCAGGGATTGAACCTGTGTCTCCTGCACTGGCAGGCGGATTCTTCACCACTGTGCCACCTGGAACACCTGTGCCACGGTTCTTCAAGAAACCTCCCCAAACGTGGGGGTTTAGTACCTTTATGATATCCCTGGGCCACTGGGTTAATAAAAATAAGCAGAGATAGCCTCATATCACTTTTTGACATTGGCTGAGCTTTCCCATGCTAGGTGGTATTCTGGCTCCAGAGGCCTCGGTTTCTGGATTTCAGATATGCTGTGGTGGTTGGTACCACCTTTCATCACCTACTCTGCCTCAAGTGGTCCTCACTGGCGTGCATGTGGATGCCCACCCGACTCCTGCTTCTGCCCATGACAAGTCCTTTCAGGAACTTGACAAACCATTGAAAACTTTTTACAGGGAAGAGCCAAGAGCAAAGAGTAGATAAGATACTTCTAAAAAAGTAAAGAGACTCACTCTACCAGATATCAAGACTTATTATTAAGCTTATAGAAATTAAAACTGTTATTGGTTTGGGGATATATTACTAGACTAATGGAATAGAAGAACAAACCCAGAAACAGACCCACACACATATAAATACATGACTGAGAAAGCACTAAAGATAGGAAAGGGAGATGAGGGTCTATTCAGTAAGTGAGACTGGAAAATTAGTTTCCTTTATCATAAGGAAAAAAAGAAACTTGATCCTTACTATGTACAAAAATGAATTTCTGATAGCATAAAAATTTAAATGTAAAAGGCACAATTTAAAAGATCTTTAAAAAGAACTACAAAATAAGTTTAGAAACTCAGTATTGGAAAGAGTATCTCAAATAAGTCACAAAAGGCATAAACCATTAAGGAAATGAATAGTACATTTTTTCTACATTGCATTTTTTAATTTCTATAATCAGAATTCACCTTAAAGAGAGCAAAAAGATAAGTCACAGTCTGGGAAAGTATTTGCAACATATATAACTGGTAAAGGATTACTTCCTGCAATATAAGGAGGATACCAATGAATCAAGAAGAAAGAGAAACACCCCAATAGAAAAACAGACAAAAGTCATAAGCAGGCATTCACAGAAGAGGAAAGACAAATGGCTAATGAACAAGTAAAAAGATGGTACAATGAGATACCCATTTCATACCCAACAATGAGCAAAAATTTTAAAGTCTGCTGCTACTGCTGCTGCTAAGTCACTTCAGTCGTGCCCGACTCTGTGTGACCCCATAGACAGCAGCCCACCAGGCTCTTCCATCCCTGGGATCCTCCAGGCAAAAGTCTAACAACAACAAATGCTGGAAAGAAGGTGGAGCAAGCAAAACTCCTTATTAGTGTGAATATATACTGGTACAGGTACAGGAAAATAATTTGGTATTTCCTGCTTAGGGTCAAGACAGGCATACCCTACCATCCAGTAACTGTACATGCAGGTATGTACCGAAGACATTCTGTATCTATGTTTATATCTATGCCTATACCTATATCCATATCCACATTCATGGATATCTGTATTCTAAACCCAGACACATGTACAAGAACGTTTTGTGCCACATGTTCAGAATAACCAACCCAAATATCCATCAACCCTAAGTGAACAGGTCAATTTTGATGTGTTCCTTTCAATGCGGTATTATATAGCAAATCAACAACAGCTACACGCCTCATTATGGATGGCTCTCATGAACTACATTAAGAAAAGCAAGACCAAGAAAAATACACTGTGTCCTTTCATCTACGTAAAGACAAAACCCAGAAAAACTAAACATGTATTGTTTAGGGACACAGGTATGTTCTCTCGTATCAGTCAGTGCTCTGGCAAGAAAGAAACAGCATCCACCAGGTGGGTGGCCGGGGAAACTTTTTAAAGGGACTCTTTACAAAAAACATGAGTTGGTTTGAGGTATACATTCTCAATGAGGGGCCATATTATCCCCAAGAGGGCAAAGAAGTATTATTCTTTTCATGTGTACAGCAGAGAAGTGTATAGTACATAAACAGATACATAGTATGTCTGTGGTATTAAAATTTCATGGTGGGGAAGAAGATTAGGAAAAAAATCTGAAAAGGCTACTTGGTGGTTGAGGTGGGTGGTGAAAATGGGAAAAAAAAATTTGAGAAACACTAGGTTTGGCTAACCACAAAGAATGGTATAGTGCCCTGGGGCTAGCAAAACAGTCCAGAAGCTTTCCCATCCCTAAGTCTGAAGGAGCTGGTGGGGGCAGGGGAAGGACAGGGAGGGAATAGCTGCATGGAAGGCTGCCTACCTTTGGTAGAGGAATGCAACTGATTTATTACAGTGGGTGACCCAGCAGGGAGGGGCAGGGGGGCTAACACCCTGGCCTCATTCTGCTCATCCTCTGATCTCCTGCCAGCACTTCACTTTAGCCAAACCGATCAGGAAGCCAGGGATCAAGGGAGCCTCCCAGGGCAGTCAATACAGAGCAGCTTCAGGGGACACTAGGAATGATGAAGAAGATTGGAGAATGGATCTGGAGGGGCAAGTGGCAATGCCACAGCAACCACATGTGGTAAAATTATAAGGCACAAAGGAATCGCCGGAACACATGTCAGGATTGTGGTTACCTCCAGGGCTGGGAACAGAGGGGAATATGGCACTTCAATCATATTGGTAATATATTATTCCTTAAGTTGAGGGGTGGGTTCATAAGGACTTAATTTTCTTAAACAATACATGTTATATTATTTCTATTTATTTGCACATACAATCCATTTCATATTCTAGTTTTAGAAAGTTAACATGATAGAAACTTGGTAGGTGCAGTAAAATGAAAAGAAATAGCCATTGGATCTGGGGATGGAAATGGAGGACTAGAATCTAGGTTTTACTGCTAACTAGCTGTTTGAGATTAAGCAAATAGGTTAGTTTCCTTGATGAACCCTGTTAAAGGCCGAGGAACCACTGTCCCCAGCCCCACCTTTTCCCAGAGATGTTCAGATTAAATGAAATTAGTACATAAAATCATGTGATACACTAATTGGTACATAATAAATAGTTTTTCTTCTTCCCTATTCTATCCATCCAATTCTATGTCCTATTGTTTATTCTCTTACAAGTTCCTGTGTCCCAGCAATGCCACCTCCTCCCTGACCCCCAAGTATGGCCTTGCATCCAGACCTGGATCATGCTGGGTCCTTCCCCAGCCTGATCCTTTCTCCTGTCCATCAGCCTGGCTCTAGTCCCACTCCAAGCCCCATCCGTACCAGTAACTCCTCCCTTACCCCTACAGCACAGTGCCTCCTTCATTTCAGTTCAGTCACTCAGTCGCGTCCAACTCTCTGTGACCCCACGAATCGCAGCACGCCAGGCCTCCCTGTCCATCACCAACTCCCGGAGTTCACCCAGACTCATGTCCTTCGAGTCAGTGATGCCATCCAGCCATCTCATCCTCTGTCGTCCCCTTCTCCTCCTGCCCCCAATCCCTCCCAGCATCAGAGTCTTTTCCAATGAGTCAACTCTTTGCATGAGGTGGCCAAAGTACTGGAGTTTCACTTTAGCAACATTCCTTCCAAAGAACACCCAGGGCTGATCTCCTTCAGAATGGACTGGTTGGATCTCCTTGCAGTCCAAGGGACTCTCAAGAGTCTTCTCCAACACCACAGTGCAAAAGCACCAATTCTTTGGCACTCAGCTTTCTTCACAGTCCAACTCTCACAACCATACGTGACCACTGGAAAAACCATAGCCTTGACTAGACGAAACTTTGTTGGCAAAGTAATGTCTCTGCTTTTGAATATGCTATCTAGGTTGGTCATAACTTTCCTTCCAAGGAGTAAGTGTCTTTTAAATTCATGGCTGCAGTCACCATCTGCAGTGATTTTGGAGCCCCAAAAAAATAAAGTCTGACACTGTTTCCACTGTTTCCCCATCTATTTCCCATGAAGTGATGGAACCAGACGCCATGATCTTCATTTTCTGAATGTTGAGCTTTAAGCCAACTTTTTCACTCTCCACTTTCACTTTCATCAAGAGGCTTTTGAGTTCCTCTTCGCTTTCTGCCATAAGGGTGGTGTCATCTGCATATCTGAGGTGATTGATATTTCTCCTGGCAATCTTGATTCCAGCTTATGCTTCCTCCAGCCCAGTGTTTCTCATGATGTAGTCTGCATAGAAGTTAAATACGCAGGGTGACAATATACAGCCTTGACGTACTCCTTTTCCTATTTGGAACCAGTCTGTTGTTCCATGTCCAGTTCTAACTGTTGCTTCCTGACCTGCATATAGGTTTCTCAAGAGGCAGGTCAGGTGGTCTGGTATTCCCATCTCTTTCAGAATTTTCCACAGTTTATTGTGATCCACACAGTCAAAGGCTTTGGCATAGTCAATAAAGCAGAAATAGATGTTTTTCTGGAACTCTCTTGCTTTTTCAATGATCCAGCGGATGTTGGCAATTTGATCTCTGGTTCCTCTGCCTTTTCTAAAACTAGCTTGAACATCTGCAAGTTCATGGTTCACGTATTGCTGAAGCGCTTAAAAACTGTAGATGGTAATTTAAAAAAAAAAGGAATTAGGATATTATTGTAGATGTTGTCATCAAATGCAAAAAAGCAAAATGGCTGTCTGGGGAGGCCTTACAAATAGCTGTGAAAAGAAGAGAAGCGAAAAGCAAAGGAGAAAAGGAAAGATATAAACATCTGAATGCAGAGTTCCAAAGAATAGCAAGGAGAGATAAGAAAGCCTTCTTCAGCAATCAATGCAAAGAAATAGAGGAAAACAACAGAATGGGAAAGACTAGGGATCTCTTCAAGAAAATCAGAGATACCAAAGGAACATTTCATGCAAAGATGAGCTCGATAAAGGACAGAAATGGTATGGACCTAACAGAAGCAGAAGATATTAAGAAGAGATAACAAGAATACACAGAAGAACTGTACAAAAAAGATCTTCACGACCCAGATAATCACGATGGTGTGATCACTGACCTAGAGCCAGACATCCTGGAATGTGAAGTCAAGTGGGCTTAGAAAGCATCACTAAGAACAAAGCTAGTGGAGGTGATGGAAGTCCAGTTGAACTATTCCAAATCCTGAAAGATGATGCTGTGAAAGTGCTGCACTCAATATGCCAGCAAATTTGGAAGACTCAGCAGTGGCCACAGGACTGGAAAAGGTCAGTTTTCATTCCAATCCCAAAGAAAGGCAATGGCAAAGAATGCTCAAACTACCGCATAATTGCACTCATCTCACATGCTAGTAAAGTAATGCTCAAAATTCTCCAAGCCAGGCTTCAGCAATATGTCAACCGTGAACTTCCTGATGTTCAAGCTGGTTTTAGAAAAGGCAGAGGAACCAGAGATCAAATTACCAACATCCACTGGATCATGGAAAAAGCAAGAGAGTTCCAGAAAAACATCTATTTCTGCTTTATTGACTATGTCAAAGCCTTTGCCTGTGTGGATCACAATAAACTGTGGAAAATTCTGAAAGAGATGGGAATACCAGAACACCTGATTTGCCTCTTGAGAAATCTGTATGCAGGTCAGGAAGCAACAGTTAGAACTGGACATGGAACAACAGACTGGTTCCAAATAGGAAAAGGAGTATGTCAAGGCTGAATATTGTCACCCTGCTTATTTAACTTTTATGCAGAGTACATCATGAGAAACGCTGGACTGGAAGAAACGCAAGCTGGAATCAAGATTGCCGGGAGAAATCTCAATAACCTCAGATATGCAGATGACACCACCCTTATGGCAGAAAGTGAAGAGGAACTCAAAAGCCTCTTGATGAAGGTGAAAGTGGAGAGTGAAAAAGTTGGCTTAAAGCTCAACATTCAGAAAACGAAGATCATGGCATCTGGTCCCATCACTTCATGGGAAATAGATGGGGAAACAGTGGAAACAGTGTCAGACTTTATTTTTTGGGGGCTCCAAAATCACTGCAGATGGTGACTGCAGCCATGAAATTAAAAGACACTTACTCCTTGGAAGGAAAGTTATGACCAACCTAGATAGCATATTCAAAAGCAGAGACATTACTTTGCCAACAAAGGTCTGTCTAGTCAAGGCTATGGTTTTTCCTGTGGTCATGTATGGATGTGAGAGTTGGACTGTGAAGAAGGCTGAGTGCCGAAGAATTGATGCTTTTGAACTGCGGTGTTGGATAAGACTCTTGAGAGTCCCTTGGACTGCAAGGAGATCCAACCAGTCCATTCTGAAGGAGATCAGCCCTGGGATTTCTTTGGAAGGAATGATACTAAAGCTGAAACTCCAGTACTTTGGCCACCTCATGCGAAGAGTTGACTCATTGGAAAAGACACTGACGCTGGGAGGGATTGGGGGCAGGAGGAGAAGGGGACGACAGAGGATGAGATGGCTGGATGGCATCACTGACTGGATGGACGTGAGTCTGAGTGAACTCCAGGAGTTGGTGATGGATAGGGAGGCTGGCGTGCTGCGATTCATGGGGTTGCAAAGAGTTGGACACGACTGAGTGACTGATCTGATCTGATCTGATCTGTCATCAAATGCAATTGGGACTATTGTTAATCAGTTACTTGAAAACATTGGTTAGAGCAGATAAGACAATGAAATACACAAGCCTTAAGCATCTTCAGAGAAACAAAGTGTTAGTTGCTAAATTGTGTCCAACTCTTTGTGACCCCATGGACTGCAGCCCACCAGGCTCCTGTGTCTATGGAATTCTCCAGGCAAGAACACTGGAGTGGGTTGTCCTTCCCTTCTTCAGAGGATCTTCCCGACCCAGGGATCAAACCAGCATCTATTATGGCTCCTGCAATTCCCAGGCAGGTTCTTTACCACTAGCACCACCTGGGGAGCCTTATTTTAACTTAAAACATACAGGTAGGGGGTTATTTGCCAGTCTTTTGGTGAGAAGCCTAGGCTTTTCCTCTGAGCCTGAGTTCCTCATCATCTTTCTTGCATCATGCCAGCATCTCTATGGTGGAGCAAAAGCAGTCACTTGAGAAGCCCAAGGACGCAGAGCTTGCAACAGACCTGATACCAGAATGACTTTGTACTCCTCAGCACAGCGCCGAGTGGAGCAGTGTCCTATAAATTTAGTTGAAGTGCACAGAGCAGCTTGGATGGGTGCCTGAGGAGGGCTGGGATGGGAACAAAGAGGCTAATCTGTGAGCCGCAGGCAGGTGCCAAAGACAACTTGACTTAAATTATGACACTGCCTCTGGTGGCCATCCCTGGATCAAGCGCTGGGCACAGCTACACACACCCTCACACACAAAGCTTCAACTGGCATCTGTCTCTCACAGCCAACTGCTCATTTTGGGATTTACTGATTTTTTGGTGTATGTATTGCAGGGTGAATACAGGAGGCTGGGTAGGAGAAAGGGACATGGATGGTGAGGAAGGTAGACTTTGGCTTCCCTGGCATTTTTAGGCCCTTTTTTGTTCAGTCTGTGCTCCAAGGTTAGAATCTAGTCCACAGCTATTTAAAAGCCTTGACTTGGCCCTGGAATGCTGGCAAGCTCTAGTGGAATTAGAGTTCATAAGTACAATTTCCTAGGGCTGTTGATGCTTCATGTGAGAGGCTTAGCAAACTCCAGGGACAGCTGGTATGCGTACATGCATGTAAATACATATGTGTGTGTGTGTCTATGTATGTGCATATATGTGTGTGGGTATGTGCTCCCTTTCCCACCAAGACCAAGTGAGTACAGATTGCACAGGGAACCAGGGAGTGCCTTTGCAGTTCAGAGCTCCTAGAATTTCAAGGTGCATGTGCCGCTGTAGATGATACTTTTTCTCATAAATATTATCTTATGGTACCTACCTGGGCAGTGCTCACCCAGGGGACAGGGGAGGCCATGCAAGTCCAACCTGTTTGTGTTGGCTAGGCCTGCCCTGGGATAAAGCATGGTGGCCACCGGCTCTTCCCTTGGTGCAAGTGGCCAGCTGTGGGGGAGCACCTGAGCTGCAGAGGGAGCAGTGGCAAGGTGAAGCCACGCTGGCTACTGTGGCTGTGGGGGAGCGGTGAGGTAGAAACGCAGGTGATGCAGAACCCCCTCAGCACTCACTTTGTGTTTTCATTCTCCTGCCTATTCAAGGGCCTGATTTAGGAGAGTTATAGCACAGCTCTGCAAGTGCTGTCCAGCCGAGGACGATGTGAATTCCTGATGTACTCCTGATGAGTACTAATCTGTTAGTACAGATTTCCTATCAGTACAGTTTAGGTTATTGAGAGATTCGGGCTGGGCAAGAGGAAGTCCTTCTTTGAGAACAAGAGTGATTAGAGACTGGGTCAGAAGCTTTTAGATGGTAGATCATTCCAGAATAGCTTCTTGATATAGATATTCAAACTATAGCCCAGAGAGGTTCACTGACTTGTCCCAGGTCACACAGCTCATTGGATTGGATGGCATGCTTCATGAAGTCTTTTTTTATTTTTTAGGACTGAATTGTTCAGAATTTTTTCATTAATTTTTACACTAAATAAAGAACAAAGTAGCAACTGGCTTCTCTGTTTACTAGCTGTGATACTTGTGCTACAATGTACCTTGTGTTTCCTCCTCTGTAAAGTGCAGTAAACAACACCTCCCAAGATCAGTGTGAGGAAGAGAAAGTTAATGCATGTGAGGCCTCTATCTCAAGCACTCAAAGGGCTCTACAAATGCTAGTTCCTCATGCCTTCTCTCATCTTCATTTTCTCCCCCCTGCTCTTTGAAATCACAATAAACAGAAACACGAGCACACCTTATTTCATAGACAGGCTCACCTCAAATCTGAGAGGATATGACAAAAACCAGTTAGAACTGATTAGATCCAAGATGGAGGAAGGCTCAACTTAGTAGACCTTGAGCCTCATTATACACTCAATAGATGAAAAACATCTATTTCTACTTTATTGACTATGCCAAAGCCTTTGACTGTGTGGATCACAATAAACTGTGGGAAATCCTGAAAGAGATGGGAATACCAGAACACCTGACCTGCCTCTTGAGAAATTTGTATGCAGGTCAGGAAGCAACAGTTAGAACTGGACATGGAACAACAGGCTGGTTCCAAATGGGAAAAGGAGTACGTCAAGGCTGTATATTGTCATCCTGTTTATTTAACTTTTATGCAGAGTACATCATGAGAAACACCGGACTGGAAAAAACACAAGCTGGAATCAAGATTGTCGGGAGAAATCTCAATAACCTCAGATATGCAGATGACACCACCCTTATGGCAGAAAGTGAAGAGGAACTCAAAAGCCTCTTGATGAAAGTGAAAGTGGAGAGTGAAAAAGTTGGCTTAAAGCTCAACATTCAGAAAACGAAGATCATGGCATCCGGTCCCACCACTTCATGGGAAATAGATGGGGAAACAGTGGAAACAGTGTCAGACTTTATTTTTCTGGGCTCCAAAATCACTGCAGATGGTGACTGCAGCCATGAAATTAAAAGACACTTACTCCTTGGAAGGAAAGTTATGACCAACCTAGATAGCATATTCAAAAGCAGAGACATTACTTTGCCAACAAAGGTCCGTCTAGTCAAGGCTATGGTTTTTCCTGTGGTCATGTATGGATGTGAGAGTTGGACTGTGAAGAAGGCTGAGTGCTGAAGAATTGATGCTTTTGAACTGTGGTGTTGGAGAAGACTCTTGAGAGTCCCTTGGACTGCAAGGAGATCCAACCAGTCCATTCTGAAGGAGATCAGCCCTGGGATTTCTTTGGAAGGAATGATGCTAAAGCTGAAACTCCAGTACTTTGGCCACCTCATGCAAAGAGTTGACTCATTGGAAAAGACTCTGAAGCTGGGAGGGACTGGGGGCAAGAGGAGAAGGGGACGACAGAGGATGAGATGGCTGGATGGCATCACTGACTTGATGGACGTGAGTCTGAGTGAACTCCGGGAGTTGGTGATGGACAGGGAGGCCTGGCGTGCTGCAATTCATGGATTCGCAAAGAGTTGGACATGACTGAGCGACTGAACTGAACTGATCTGATCTGACAATATATTAGCCTATGCTAAATAACACACCCACAAGCTCCAGAACAGTTCTGAGGCCAACCGTAAAAGGCCAAAAGTGGGTCGTGCCCCAATTCCTGGAAATCCCCACCCCTTCTCCAAGATAGTTAGAATATTCCTCCCACCGGTTAGCCTATAAAATTACCTGGCCCATAAAAACTAACCACCCCCACGGCTGCTCTCACTTTCCCAGAGGACCCCATGCCCTGGGGCTGCCTCTTGCCTTCTGAGCCGGTCCACACTCTGTCAATGGAGTGTGTACCTTGCAGGATAAATCTGCTTTCACTTTACCATGGCTCACTCTTGAGTTCTTTCCTGCACAAAGCCGAGGACCCTCACTTGGCAGCCCATCCCAGGTACTCACCCGAGACCTGGGACACGACCATCCTCTCCAGCTCCACTTTCCTACAACACCTTGAGCTGAAATGCAGACCTGAATGCACGATATGGGTGGTCTATCCCATCCCATCCCACCATCAGGTGGTCCATCCTTCAAGCTCAACTGAAGCTTAATTCCGGTCTCTTCTTGAAAGCTTCATTAGAGGAAATCTAGAGGCACATGATGACCTTAGCTGTATTTCCCTGGGCAACATTAATTTGTACAATTCAATTGCCTTTGACCACCTGGGTTCCCAGGTGCTCCTTTCCTCCCCCAAAAGTCATTGTGAGGGAATCTCCCCATTGTTGTACCCCACCCATTCTGCCATGTGGTGGCTCCTTTCTGCAACTTCCTACCCACAGTTCAAGAGCCCAGAAACCAAGGTTGATATGTCAGGCACCAACCATCATCTGAATCCTCCACACAGACAAGGGGTCCAGAGGCATTGGCTCCGGGCAGGGTGTAGAATCCACACAAGGGGAGAAATGGAATCTCCAGTCCTGAATGCCAAAGATTTGAAGAGAGCAACATCCAGCCGAGAAATGGAAATGCAAACCTGGTCCCATCCAATGTAGTCATCTAACCAAAAGGGCTTTGGAGAGATAGAGAATCCATTTGCTGGCAAAGCAGTGCAACCAGGAAGAAGTCCCTGAGCCTGAGAGCACAGCTTCACTCACATTGTAAGAGGTGGGAGAAGAAGAAGAAAGGGACCATAGGTTGACTGGATAAGCAATGTCCATTCAAGGCTTACTGCTCTGGTCACTCAGCCCAGAGGAGAAGATTCTTGTTCTCTCCATGCTGCTAATTACAACTCTTACTAGGATGCCGAAATGAAATTTAATGCTGTCTCTGATGAAGGTCCTGAGTGAGTTTCTAGGAGTCTACAGCTATTTGTGAGTAACCTTGCTGCATCTCTGATAAGCATTATTCCTCTCACCCTGCCAGTCCCCTCTGCCTTCAAGTTCCCCCGCTGCTTGGGACACATAGTCCTGTGTCTTCCCTGGAATCAGGTGAGCAAATGAAAAATAGCACAGGTGAAGAAGGACTGAGTTCTCTGAGCCAAAGATGAGAGTCTAAATTGATGAAGCCAGAGAGATAATGCCAAGACAACTGTGGCTTCACACTGGCAAGCAAGTCATGGTAGAAATCTGGACTGTGGGCTGGAGCCCTGCCCCAGAGGCCCAAAAAGGCAGCATGTTCAGGCCTCCCTGGCCAGTCCAGCTCAGGCCCTCCAGGGGGCTTCTCCAGGTACCTCAGCTCACCTATCTGGGGCTTTCCAGAACTTCTTCCCAGAACTGAGGACGTGTTTACTGTTCCTCTTTTGGGAAAGGAAAGCCTAGGGCTTTGAGGCCAATCATCAATCCTTAGACGTCTTCTATGCCATTTCTCCCCAAAGAGATGGGAGAATTGTCTTTCATGTAAATAAGATCTTTAACTGTGCCCTCCTTTTCCTAAACTCAGGGCTTTTTACGTATCCTGCCTCACCCCAGACTTCTGCTTCACTCATTTAGCCATTATCCTAAACTGCCAGTTATATTTTTTGATGATTACAGCACATGTGTTTTGTCACTCCAATTAAGTAGTACATACTTTGTGATTCAATATGGGGAGCCTACTATGGTCTAGACCCTTTGCTAAGGGCTTTACAGACTATCTCAGCTAATCTGCATAACAACCCAGTGAAGTAGGCATCATAATTTACTATCTCCACTTTTCTGGGGGAAGTAGGGGAACAGAGCTGTCAACAAACCAGCCCAAGATTCTTGCTCCTGTGTGAGTTGAGCAAGTTAAATAACCTCTCTGTGCTTCACCTCGGTCTCTGTAAAATGGGATGAATAACAGTACCAACCTGCTAAGACTTCTATGAGGTTTAAAGGAGCTGAATGTTTAAGTGCTCAGAAGAGTGCCTGGCCCATAAGTATTGGTGAAATAACAAATGACCTTCTGGCAGAGCAGGGCAGAAGCCAGGTGGTTTGATTTCAGAGCACATATCCCTAACCATGATCCATTTCCTTGTTGATCATGGCCCATTTTATTTCTTCTGGAAATTTTCTCATGGCTTTTGATTTCCACTTTACAAAGATGGGCAGACTGAGCTACAGAAGTGATCAGAACAGGGTGACACGTGAGCTTCTCTTCCTGAGAATTCCATTGGGACAGTTCATGTATTCTTATGGGCTACGCACTGCTCTGCTGGCTTGGCTAGTTATGGTCGATCCGTGTGTTTTAAAAAAAGTAAACTGGAGCAATCTCCTCCATTAGGAAAGAAAGTCTCCCCAACAATGTTCCTATGATCTTGTGATTTAATACCAAAAGCAAAATTCAATGGGTCAAAAAATGGCTGCAGGCTTGTGTGGTGTGTAGGGTGACCAACCATTCTGGTTTGCCCAGGATTAAGAAGTTTTTTTCTAACACAGGACTTTCAGCATTACAACTGGGACATTTCTTAGCAAACTATTTTGATTTCGTCACCCTAGAAATGGGCCAGACTGGGAGAGTCTGAAAGTTAGGCCATGAAAGTTAGGCTGGGGCAGTTATTGAAACCTGGGGTCCAGTGCAGGGCAAGCTCATAGACCACGGCAGACAAGGTGAGGCAAAGAGTGACTCGGGTCCCTTGGTAAGAGGCTCTTCACATGTGACCCGCCAAGCTATTATTTTGTTTTCCTTTCACATTTTCACTCTTCCTAAACACTTCTCATAATGATTTCCTTTTAGGGGAAGGCAAGCAGCAGAATGAAGAGATCTGGCCTTGGCTTTAGGGAGACCCCATGAGTAGAAGAAAGACTATGGACTTTGGGGGCAGAGAGATCAGGGTGTGAATCCTGTCTCTGGTGTGTCATTTCAGACCTTTGTGCGAGTGAATTTTGTCATAAAAGGATAATATAAGATCAGTGATGATGTATATAAAGTGATTTGTGCAGGGTGGACTGATAGATGATAAATGACTGATGAAAGAGGTCATAGGTCAAGGTTGGAGCTCCCAATGGACTGGTCCTGATCTGAAACGGGAGCTGAGGTCTCCGGAGAGACGCTGCTGGGTGTCTGATTCATGCCTGATATTGTGTCTTGGCCAACTTCTTCTCTTCTTACCTTCAACGTCACTTCCCTAAGGAAGCCTTGTTACAGACTCATACTTCTTATAAGAAGGATGCTATACTTCTTCATACGACTTTTTGTAATTTGAATTCAAATTTACTAAATCTTAAAAATACAACTAGTGACTATAACAAAAAGAAGCAGACTCACAGATATAAAAAACAAACTAGTGGTTACCAGTAGTGAGAGGCAAGAGGGAAGGGGATTAAGAGGTACAAACTGTCCTGTATAAAATAACCTACAAGAATATATTACACAATCTGGGGAATATAGCCAATATTTTGTAATAACTACAAATGGAAGTCAGCCTTTAAAAATTATGTATCACTATAGTGTACACTTGTAACTTATGTAAGATTATACATCAACTATACTTCAATTAAAATGGTAAAAATTTAAAAGACAAAAATAAAAACAAAAATGTACTTGACAAATTATTCAATTTCTGTCTTTCCCATCTGACCACAAACTCCCTTAAGGCAGGGACCATGTCTGTCTTGTTCACTGTTTTAGATTTAGAAGACAAATGCTCGGCATACAGTAAGCATTCAGTAAATGCTGTTGAATGAAATGAAAGGATGAATCAAATGACCATCAACTGTACTAGAAGACATAATTTTGTGAGGGAACTTAGGCAGCAGTAAGCCACTAGATGGAGCTACTACTCTGCATGAAAACTGTCCGACACAACTTGTGGGAGAAATGGGGCTTTGAACACTGGATTGTCGGCCTCCAAGCCTGTGCTCTTTCCAGGGTTTTTACTTTGGTAGTCTAATGCAGCCAGTGCACATGCTTCCTGCTGCCACAGTCTCCTCACTCTTACCGGACCTTTTTTCCCCTTACGGCTTGTTGTTGTTTTATCACATACCCAAGCAGAATCCTCCACACAACCACTGGTTTCTAAAACACCAACTTAGAGAGGGGAAATGAGAGGCAGAATAGACTCAGCGTCTCTTAGACCAGACATTTGATTTAAGTCCTGAGTTCATTCATGAGCTAGCTGTAGCATTCTGAGGAAGTGGCGAACGATCTTCAATGTACCGACCAGTCATCAGTAGTTCTTCACTCAGCATCTACGTTGTATACACAGGGCTGAGCAAACACAGATAGGCTTATAATCTAGTAGGCGACACAAGACATGCCTATACAGGGCATAATACACTCTAGTACCTAAGAGCTTGTGGATGATACATATAATAAGTGTACTAGGAATTCAGAGGCAGAAAGATTCCTATGACAGGGTAGTCGTAGATCTGAAAAAGTCAGGGTCAACCTCCATGGAAAACACATTTAAAGATATGGGCACCAAGTAAACTCATCCCTTTCTTCTAGAGGCGAAGACTAAGGACCGGTTGCTTTGACACCACTGAGAGCTTGTTAGAAGCGTAGAACTGTGGGTCTCATCTCGGACCTGCTGAACCAGAATCTGCATTTTAACAGGATCTCCAGATGGTTTCAGACTTTTGGGGACTAAGTATCAGTATTCACATGTCCCTTTAAAATGAAATAGTACTCTATCTAAAATGCTCCTCAATTTTACTGTTCAGTTTAACTTTAGATTTTTATTTGCTTCTTTTAAAATTAATTTTTATTGGCGTATAGTTGCTTTACAATGTGTTAGTTTCTACTATATACCAAAATGAGTCAGTCATACACATATATGTATCCTCTCCCTTTTGGACTTCCTTCCCATTCAGGTCACCACAGTGCATTTGGTTTGCTTTTAAAATAATGGTATGAAGTACTTCAAATTTCTGCCATTTCTGTCTATGACAACCTATGAAGATTCCTAATAGCCACATTGTCTGTGGCCTTGTGATTCACTAACTGAAAGGAAATCTTTAATTCAAAGCGCCTTCACATGTATTTATACAATGGAAACTGTGGTTGAAGAAATAAGGCTTTGCATATTCCTAAAGGATGTTTTCTGAATCACTAAAGTGTATGACTTCCCTGATGGTACAGAGGATAAGAATTCGCCTACTAATGCAGGGGACTCGGTTGGATCCCTGGTCCAGTAAGATTCCATATGCCTCAGGGCAACTAAACCATGCCTCACAGCTACTGAGCCTGCATGCCCTAGAGCCCCTGCTCCACCAAGAGGAGCCACCACAGTGAAAAGCCCATACACCTCAACTAGAGTAGCCACCGCCCACTGTAATTAGAGGGAGCCTACACTCAGCATTGAACACCCAGTGTTGCCAAAAATAAATAAATAAAAATGGAAAATAACAAAAGAAGTTTATTTTATTCTTATTATACCTGTTCAACATAATCTTGGTACATTCTAATTCTTTTCTACAGGCCACACCCTACCTATCCACACTATCCCTAGTACCTTTGATGACCCAACATATGCCATGAAAGTAGAGCCAATAACTGGGGGAAATGTTCTCTTCTAATAGTAGAGTGTACAACTTCTCTGACCTAATAATATCAAGTCAAATGATCTAATTAAATGTGAAGCCTACATTTTAACATTGAAAAAAATATTTTTGCTTAAATTCAAGCGTGATATTAACTCTACTCATATCAGCTGGATAAATGAAAATTGTTGGAATATGAAATCTGTGATAACTCTGGAGAAAGTTAAGACACCAGCATATCCATAATATTTGCTTTGACCTCTCAGTAAGAAGTGATGATGGCCTTATGTCTAACGGTGGTCCCATTTCTCTTATCCACTCATGGAAGTTGGGTGAGTCCATTCAGAAGGCAGCGTGGTAAACGGAAAAGAGCACTAGAAAACTAATGAGGAAACAAGGGATCAGGTCTGAGACATGCTAGCTGTACATCTTCACTTCTTTGAGTGTCAGTTCCTCATCTATCAACCTGGGATGTGAACTAGACACTTGCTAAGGTCCCTCCCTGGCTTAGCATTGTATAAGCCTAGTTAAGTAGGAGTTAGAGCATGGTGGTCATTCGTTAAAACCAGATTATATACTCCCAAAGAGAAATAGCCCATACTGTCTTCACTTACAGATAGAAAAGTTGAGAAGGTTGGTTACCACAGCAATTTACCTTCATGGAGTCGTTTACCGATTTCATTCTGTGAAGTGACGGTATCATGAACTGGCACCTGCACAACTCCCTAATGTTTCCCTTGCTTCCATTCTCCACGAGGCGACAGTGCCAAGAGTAGTCCTTATCTGGAGAAGCAATCAGAGTTCTCAAGCTGCCTTTCGGTCTGCTAGAACAGAAGGTGCTGACAGGGGTGGGAGTGAAGGCAGGCTTCCTTTCAGTTTACTAATTCTGTAGCCGCCCTTCACAAACTCCAGCAAATATTTTGCGATGTTGCAAGGTGTTACGAGAAGTGAAAAGCAAGCTGTGATTCAGCTGGTATGAAGACTTTGCAAACAAAAAAGAGTGATCTGTTTTGCAACAAACTATTATTCTGCCAGAGTCCACAGACTGGAATACTAAAAGAGGTATTTCTGCAAGACATCGCCATCACACATATTGCAGTTGCCAAATAAGACTAATTTCAAATGATTTGGCCCAGCAGGTTCCCACTTGTGGTCCTCAGACCCCTGGGAGTGGTGGAGTTACCTGAGGGGAATCTGCAAACCCACATGCATGTTCTGTCTGCAGACTAAGTGAAAAATGTGCACATCCATATGGATTCCTTCTCAAATATGCATAAATGTTTTTATGATGAGTGAAATTATCGTACAATGTTGCTGAATATATCTTAGCTTTCTGTTATGTATTTTTCTTAATCAGGTGGATACTAAAAAAAGTAGAGTTAATACCATGCTCGAGTTTAAGCAAAAACATTTTTTTCAATGTTGACACACAATCTTTATACTTGGATCATTTGACTTTGTTATTGGGTCAGGGAATTTGGACACTTTACCATTAGGAGAGAACCTTTCCCTCCAGTTATTGGCTCTACTTTCATGGCATATGTTGGATAGTACACTCACCATTTGGTTTCTAGAAACTTAAAACCTAAGAAGACATTTTAATGGCTACTTGAACACAGCTGCTCTGTGGGAAATGTCACCCCTAAATATAAGGTATGAGCAGTGGATATATGTCTTAATCCACACATTTATGTAAGAAATAGAACCTAAATTTTATTCCAGTCTTCCATTTCTTGGCATTGTCAGTAACTTAATCTCAGTGAATTTGTAGATTTCAACCTCCCCTTTCCCCTGATTGTGTCTAGTTCCTAGGAGGGGTTTATGAGGTGTCAAGGTATGTGGTGGGGGAGGGGGAGTGGAGGGAGTGCTGAATCTGCTCCCCAAGGTTGTTCTACCATATACACTGGTATTTACTGAGACATCCATTACCCTGGTTGCATGACCCCTTCAGGTTCAGAAGCACCCTCCATTTCTCTGGCATCCTCTCAGGCACAAGGAGAAAAGCTTTATGTCTCACTGGGGCATGAAAAATTCTACCAGCCTACCTAAAGCCCCTTCATGAGGGAGCCACCATGCACCTAGTCCTTCTCTGAGGTCTTGAAATCTTCCTGGGGCCCTCCTGAGGGTGTAAAAAACATTTTCTATATTCCCAGACAACCATCTAGGATTGTGCCTTCTTTCCAGGGTGACCCTGTATAGTAGTGCACAGGACCTGGAAACATGGTATTTTCCCAGGAATTCATCTCCTGCCCCTCAGGGATAAAGAGTTCTTTTCTATGCTAATTATCCTTTCCTCCAAATATTTTGTCTATGGTGTAAGTTTTCTTCTTCTTTAGCCTAAGTGCAACTTTTGAAACCAAAAGCCGTTTTCTCTGACACTCATTTCTCTACTTCTAGCTATCACATCTCTCCTCTGGGTAAGAAGCACAAACTAGGCTAGTTGCCTGAGTGAGGGGAAGAAAGAAGGCAGTTAAACACAGGGAAAGGGATAGGCTGTACTATCCTGCCACATGTATAAATTAATATAGATTTCATGCGTCCAGGGCCTGCAAGAGAGGAAACCAGCCCCAAATGAAACCAGACACTGAACAAAGAGTGAATTTTTAGAGAATAATTAAAATAAGACTCCCAGTAGTGGTGCAGTTTTTCTAAGGCTCTTCATGTTTTCTGCAGTGTTTGCATTCAAGACTAAATGACTTTTAGACATGATGCTGAATAAGAAAAGGATCTTTTCCAGGGATGAGGTGAAGGTTGAAAGCTCCTCTGTGGAATATGAAGGCTCTCCAACCAGTCAGGCTGGATGTTGGGAGAGGAAGGGTAAGGAGGGGAGGAAAGGGGAGGTGCGGTACACTGCTGTACACTTGTGGCTCTGCTCTCAGGCTCTCTCTGGAACTTCCTTGCCCCTAGGGCTGTTGGAAAGGCAACTGCCACTAACTCTGATATTCCTGCCCTAGGTAGATCTGAAGTGTGTTTGTTCAGTTCGTTCATTCTTTCATAACCACTGAATTCCTATACTATGTTCTGGAGAACAGCAACCGTTTTGGTCTTGGTGACTTTATTTAAGAGTCTTGTTGAACAGAAAAGGCATGGTCACTGTATTTCAAGACCTTACAATTCAGCCGGGGAGGGAGTGGAACCCATGGAAAGGACAGGAGAAGGAGTGATGTCAACATCATGATGGGAAAATGCAGGCTGTAGTGAAATACTATGGCAAGCCTGGAGGTGTCAGAGAAGGCTTCTGGGGTAGGAGGAGGAGGAACAGGTAGAACTTCAGAGAAGTAGCACCAGGGCTTTGGGGGCAGGGCAAACTTGGGAGGCTCCGAAACAGCCCAAATTTCCAGTAGCCATATCTTTCAAATTTGATGGTTATGAACACATATTTTTCTCATTCAAAAGGCTCCTGTTAACTGCAAGCCTAAGCTAGAATGTTCCATTTCCCTGTTTTTCAACTTGTGCTAAATCAAGAGCCTAGGGGAGAAATGGGTAGGTGTGAGAGTGGGGCAGGTCCTTCACCATGCAACAGCCACAAACTCTCCCCCTGGCCTCTTGGAGACAGAATGGCAGTTGACTTAAAAGATCCTATATCTCAGGGACTTCCCTGGTGGCCCAGTGGCTAAGACTCGATGCTCCCAATACAGAGGATCCCACATGCTGCAACTAACAGTTAACATGCCACATCTAAAGATCCCATGTGCTGCAACTAAGATCCGGGGCAGCCAAATAAATAAAAATTTAAAAAAGATCCTATATTTCAAGAGAAGAATTTGTTGGCAAAACGAACAGACACCAGAGAACTTTTGTAAGCAATGTATTTTTAACCTTAAACTCTTGGCCAAAGCTCATGTGTTCCAAATGGGCTATCTTAGCTGAGTATGCTCACCTGAGTTTGAGGAGAGAGTCTTGAAAATAGAGGTTTGTTGCAAATAATCCACAAAGAAAGCAAGTTAACACTTATTTTATAGATGAAGGATAGTGTGAGAAGGCAGGAGGATCTCTGGCCCACTAAATCATGAAATAGGATGATGTTTCTCCAGCTGGGTAAAACTTAATATCCTGTTTGGGGAATCTCAACGACATCACCTGAAGGCCAACTCGGTGATGTGGAAACAAATCAAAGGACTGCATTTCGCAAGAGACCCCAGCGTTCCAGATCACACATACTATTACTCTTGAGTGCATGTAGCAGGAAAATAAAATCCTAGGGTAAATAATTGGAACAAACTAAAGACATTTGCATTAAACTGTAAAGTCATCTAGATTGAATTACTTAACAGTTTAATCCATCAGTGTAGAATAACATGAGCTTTAGCTTAGGCCAGTAAGATAACCCTGAGAGATGTCTGAATGACTTCTGGCCAAATGTGGCCCATAAGGTGATTAAGGAATTACGAAACAATAAAAGTAGCAGCATGGGAAAACACTGTACCACTACTGTGCAGCCACTAACTTTTTATACCTACTCAAGATTTTTCCCAAAATGCTGATCATTTCTAGAACTATCTAGAACAAGAGTCAGCAAAATTTTTCTTGAAGGGTCAGGTAGTAAATATTTTAGCTTTGCAACTCTGCTGTTGTACAAGAAAGTAACCACAGACAATCTATTAATGAATAGTCATAACTGTGTTCCAATAAAGACGTATACACAAAAACAGGCAACTAGTCTTTGGGTCACAGTTTGGGTCATAGTTTGCTGACTCTTGAACAACTACATAGATGTAGAAAAATTGCAAGCTCATTTGAAAGGATTACGAGTTTCCTGGAGCACCTCAGCAGACCAGTTTTGGTGGGGCCGAGATGAGGGTGTATTGGTCCATTTGTCAGCAAACTGTGCCCTTTTTCTACAAACATTACATAAGCAAACCTGGATGAGGTGCTGTCACGAGGCTAGGTGGCTTGCAGGCAGCAGACCTGGTGCTGGGTTCAGAGAGTGGTTAGTCTGAAGTGCAAACTACTTGCACAGAAGGAGTAAGCACACTAAGCCAATCGTCTTTTCACATTTCCACCACTATGGTAGCTTTGTAAGGTAGCTTGGGGATTCTGGAGCTGACCTGACCAACCTCAAAAGGTAAAATTGTACACCAAAAAGTTTCATTTCTGTTCTAATTCAGATTCATTAAAACAACTCTTTTGTCTGGGTGAGTCAATGTGCCTGCCATATTTGCAGCTGCTGTTGAATGGACAGCACAACCCATCCTCTGTCACTACTGGCCACTGAGGCATGTGTAACGTGTGCCCTGAATTGAAATGTAGAGCTGGGCCCTAATTCTCTTTCAGTAGTTTGAACTGAAACACTAGAGGGAAGAAATAATTGGTGGTAGAGATGAAGCCAAAAAGGTCACCTGACCTCGGGAATTAGAATGGCCCTTTGTGGGCCTTGTGCCAGATGTGTTCCCTATAAAAGCAGAAGTAAAAAAGAGAAAGCATTTCTGTTCCAGAGGACTGGCTGTTCTTCAGGAATCTTTATATTCCAGTGCAACCACTCTGTGAATTTATAATAGCCTCCCTTTCCCTTTTCTTGACTTGTCTTGATTGGGCCTTTTCTCAGTAAATCACGTGGTGCTCAATCAGGCACATTTCTTGCCACAAATGACATTTTATTTGGTGTTTCAGATCTACCACCCATGAATGTAAGATTCTACACATTCGACTATGATCTAACTTCTATACCTGCTGGAGGTAACAATCAAATTTTCCCTGTCAATGACTTTTAAACCTGTCCTTTCCATTCCCATGCTTCCCAGTATGGCCTAGTTTATCACTCTATCTGAATTTCAGCCACAGTTCTGGAAGGCTCCTCTGCCTCTACTCATTCCCTATTCTTGTCCATATGTTGTCAGAGCTCTGAGATTAATATTTATAAAATCTACTTTCATAAAATCACTTCTCAGATAAAAAGTCCATAATGCTTTCTGCCTGCCTCCTGGATTCAATATGATATCAACAAACCAGTCTTTTAGGCTTCATAATCTGATCACACCTTATTTATTATATTCGTATCTCCCATAACCCTTCAAGATGAACTTCAATTTCAACCAGTTAATCTCCAATAACCTCTGTTAACATCTTTCTCTTCGTTCCTACTTCCCAATTATATTATCTATAAGAAAGGGTGGGAAGGAAAAAAAGGCTGTATCTGTTCTCTTCCACCTGATAGTCCACATTCCAAAGGGTAAGTGTCTGAACACAATTAGAAACATGACAAGTATTTAAAGTACATGAAATTGAAGCTTCTAGATAAAGACAGTTGAATGAACAGCATATCTGGATATGATATCTAGGAATGAAACATATCTAGTTTTCATCCTTCTCAATCTCCCCACATAAAAATACAGTAAAGGAGTGCATAAATCCTTAGGATAAAAAGAGTGAAAAAGGATACCAAAAGAACCAAATTTTGGAGAGTAGAAAGCAGACAAATAGTAATGGACTTGGCAAACTTTGAAAGACCACAAATAAGTTAGTAAACAGACATTAAGTATAAGCACGCTCAGTTCAGTTGCTCAGTCATGTCCGACTCTTTGCAACCCCATGGACTGCAGCACACCAGGCTTCTCTGTCCTTCACCAACTCCTAGAGCTTGCTCAGACTTATGTCCATTGAGTCGGTGATGCCATCCAACCATCTCATCCTCTGTTGTCCCCTTATCCTCCCACCTTCAATCTTTCCCAGCATCAGGGTCTTTTCTAATGAGTCAGTTCTTCGCATCAGGTGGCCAAAGTATTAGAGCTTCAGCATCAGTCCTTCTAATGAATATTCAGGACTGATTTCCTTTAGGATTGACTGGTTTGATCTCATTGCTGTCCAAGGGACTCTCAAGTCTTCTCCCACACCACAGTTCAAAAGCATCAATTCTTTGGCGCTCAGCTTTCTTTATGGTCCAACTCTCATATCCATACATGAATACTGGACTCTAGAATCCTCAAAAAACTCAAGGATTGATGGCATCTCCGGAAGAGGGGTTAAATGGGGTGTTGAAACAAGGAAGACTGGTTGAATTAAGGTTGTTTGAGGATCAGGTAGCTTCTTGGATTTCTCCTCTTCCCATACTCCACATCACTGGTTGATCATACCTCCCACACTCTGGCCAAAGTCTAGAGGTTTAGGCTTCAGAGATGGGAAAACAGATGGATTCTGGTTGGAGGAAAACCAGTCATGGTTGAGGGTGGGTAGTACTTAAAACAAGCAAAATAAGTGGATGCATGTATATTGAATACTAAGTCTTTCTGCTTCTTCTGCCACTTTATCCTTCAGCCAAGAGAAACTGGAGGACTACTCTGTGCAGAATATGACCATCTCAAAAAGAAGTATCTAAATATACTGATTTTAGGAGTCCCTTTGCAAATACCTTAGATAGATCACTCCAAATCAGTGATTCTAAACTTAAGACACATATGGTGTATGGCAAAGTCTAGAGACATTTTTTATTTTCACAAAACTTGGTGGGGTGGGGCATTCTAGCATCTAAAGGGTAAAGGTTAGGGATGCTGCTAAAATATCCTACAATGTGCAAGAAAAGCCTCCTACAACAAACGATTACCCAATCTAAAACATCAATAGTGTTACTGCTGCTAACCTCTGCCTTACATGAAACTCATGGTCAACTTCTACCAACACGAGCAGAGTTTCCAATAGTTTCCCTAAGAAAGAAAAAAAGACCAGACACTTGAGGAAAACAAGAACAGAGACCTAAACAAACAGATAAAAGCACATGGAGGAAACAGAGACTGCGGGAAGAAAAAAACTACAAAACTACACTTGCCTCCCACTTCTGACGACGATGGACTACCAGGGACCAAACAATTAGGAATCCAGGCAAGTCTAGAAAATTGCTTTCTGATATTGGACAACAGGACTGCCTTTCACATCTAAGTCCTGGATTTGGCTTTTGTTTACAAGGATCCAGTTTTAATTTACCGAAGAATTTCCGCACTGATTTATAATGCCACTTGCGTCATATGCCACCTTTCCACACATGCATTCATCTACTCTTAGTTGCTCTGTTTCTGCCTTTGTGCTGGTATAATACTGTCCTAATAATTCAGTTTTATAACAAACTTTGATATTTGGTACATCAAGTCCCTCCAACTTATTATCATTAAAAGTGTCTTTTGGCCCTTTGCTCTTCCATATAAACTTTATGATCAGCTTGCTGAGTTCTGTCTTGTTCAATAAATTTTGTAACTTTCTCCAAAAGGACTTGGACACCTTTTGTAATACTTATTTTTATATAGTTTCTATTATATATAGATTCAAACTACATTTAGTTTTTGCTGGTATGCTTAAATACATTCTGCTTTTGTATACTGATCTCCTTAGCAATAAATTGCATAAACTCTTTATTCAGTGTAATAATTCATTGGGGATTCTTTGGGGAGCCACAACACACTGAAATACTGCAAACACTTGGTTTTGTTCTTTCCTTCTGACCTCTACACTTTTTTCCTCTTTGTCTTCTTTTACTGCACTGGCTAGAATCTCTAGTACAATGTGAACAGAAATGGTGAGGGGCTTCCTTGGTGGCTCAGTGGTAAAGGCTGCACTCACAACGCAGGGGGCCTGGGTTTGATCCTTGGTCAGGGAACTAGATCACGTGTGGTGCAACTAAGACCCAGAACAGCCAAATAAATAAAAAGGTAGATTCTTTACCATCTGAGCCACCAGGGAAGCCCAAATAAAAATAAACATTTTAAAAAAGAAGTGGTAAGAGTAGGCATTCTTGTCTTGTTACTAGTTTTAAGGGTGATACATTTAAGACTTGACATGATGTTTGCTGTGGACTTTGATGTTACCTTTTAGGAGGTTAAGAATTTCCATTCTAGTTTTCATTGTTTGTTGGATTTTACCAAAAATGATCATATAGTATTTTTTTCATTTATTTGTTAATGTGGGTAATTAATAGATTTTTTAAAATGTTGGCCAATCTTGTGTTTCTGGGATAAACCTGCATTGGTCACAAAATATTATCAACTGTTAAGAACTGAGCAATTAGTTTTCTAATATTTTCCATCTTTGCTCATGACTGATAATGCTCTGTAATTCTCCTTTCTTTACAGTACTTACCTGATTTGGGTAACAAGGTTATACTAGCCTTATAAAGTGAGTTGAGTAGCCCCACTTTTTCTCTTTTAAAAAGGTTTGTGTAAGTCTGGAATCACTTATTAGAATTTTGGTTTAATTCTCCTGCAAAATTATCTCACTCTTATGTTTGATTCTTGATAAAATTTCTTTAGTGACTATAGGATCTTTCAGGTTTTTAAATTTATTCTTGACAATTTCAATCATTATTATTTTTATAGGAAAATATCCATTTCATCTATTTTTCAAATATACTGACATCTGTCCACAGTATCCTTTTTCTTTGCTGTATCTAGAATTAAGCTCTAATATTTATTAAAATTGTCTATTTCTGATTTTTTAAAAATAAGTCTTGCTATAGGTTTTAAAGTACTTGTCTTTACAAAGAATGAACTTTTTGAGCTCTATTTGTTTCCTATTGTACCTTAGTTTTACATGTGATTCATTTATAATCTTATTTTTATTAACTCCTTCCCCTTACTTTCTTTGGATTTGTTTTCTAACTTCAGTTCAATTCTTAGCTCACTATCAGACTTTCTTTTCTTCCTAGATGAGCATTTAAAGCTATACACAACCCTCTGAATTCCACTTTAGTTGTATCCCACAAGTTTTGATAAATTATTTCATTATTTGATCTTAAGTAAATTCTAATTCAACTATGATTGTTTGGACTCAGTTATTTAGAAGCATGTTTTATCCAAATACAGTTGTCCCTCCATATTTGCAGGGGACCATTTTCAGGACCACCCCCAATACACCACAGCTTGCAGATGTTCAAGTCCCTTATATCAAGGGATGTAGTATTTCCATATAAACTACGTACAACAAGACAAGGGTGCCCACTCTCACCACTACTCTTCAACATACTTTTGGAAGTTTTGGCCACAGCAATCAGAGCAGAAAAAGAAATAAAAGGAATCCAAATTGGAAAAGAAGAAGTAAAACTCTCACTGTTCGCAGATGACATGATCTTCTACATAGAAAACCCTAAAGACTCCACCAGAAAATTACTAGAGCTAATCAATGAATATAGTAAAGTTGCAGGATATAAAATCAACAAACAGAAATCCCTTGCATTCCTATACACTAATAATGAGAAAATAGAGAAATTAAGGAAACAATTCCCTTCACCATTGCAACAAAAAGAATAAAATACTTAGGAATATATCTACCCAAAGAAACAAAAGACCTATATATAGAAAACCATAAAACACTGGTGAAAGAAATCAAAGAGGACACTAATAGATGGAGAAATAGATTGTGTTTGTGGATTGGAAGAATCAGTATAGTGAAAATGAGTATACTATCCAAAGCAATCTATAGATTCAATGCAATCCCTATCAAGCTACCAACGGTATTTTTCAGAGCTAGAACAAATAATTTCACAATTTGTATGGAAATACAAAAAACCTCGAATAGCCAAAGCAATCTTGAGAAAGAAGAATGGAACTGGAGGAATCAACCTGCCTGACTTCAGGCTCTACTACAAAGCCTCAGTCATCAAGACAGTATGGTACTGGCACAAAGACAGAAATATAGATCAATGGAACAAAATAGAAAGCCCAGAGATAAATTCACGCACATATGGACACCTTATCTTTGACAAAGGAGGCAAGAATATACAATGGAGAAAAGACAATCTCTTTAACAAGTGGTGCTGGGAAAACTGGTCAACCACTTGTAAAAGAATGAAACTAGAACACTTTCTAACACCATACACAAATATAAACTCAAAATGGATTAAAGATCTAAATGTAAGACCAGAAACTATAAAACTCCTAGAGGAGAACATAGGCAAAACACTCTCCGACATAAATCATAGCAGGATCCTCTATGATCCACCTCCCAGAATATTGGAAATAAAAGCAAAAATAAACAAATGGGACCTAATTAAAATTAAAAGCTTCTGCACAACAAAGGAAACTATAAGCAAGGTGAAAAGACAGCCTTCAGAATGGGAGAAAATAAGAGCAAATGAAGCAACTGACAAAGGATTAATCTCAAAAATATACAAGCATGCAGCTCAATTTCAGAAAAATAAACGACCCAATCAAAAAATGGGCCAAAGAACTAAACAGACATTTCTCCAAAGAAGACATACAGATGGTTAACAAACACATGAAAAGATGCTCAACATCACTCATCATCAGAGAAATGCAAATCAAACCCACAACGAGGTACCATTTCACGCCAGTCAGAATGGCTGCTATCCAAAAGTCTATAAGCAATAAATGGAGAGGGTATGGAGGAAAGGGAACCCTCTTACACTGTTGGTGGGAATGCAAACTAGAACAGCCACTATGGAGAACAGTGTGGAGATTCCTTAAAAAACTGGAAATAGAACTGCCATATAACCCAGCAATCCCACTGCTGGGCATACACACTGAGGAAACCAGAATTGAAAGAGACACATGAAGCCCAATGTTCATCGCAGCACTGTTTATAACAGCCAGGACATGGAAGCAACCTAATGTCCATCAGCAGATGAATGGATAAGAAAGCTGTGATACATATACACAATGGAGTATTATTCAGCCATTAAAAAGAATACATTTGAATCAGTTCTAAGGAGGTAGATGAAACTGGAGCCTATTATCCAGAGTGAAGTAAGCCAGAAAGAAAAACACCAATACAGTATACTGCTGCTGCTAAGTCGCTCCAGTTGTGTCTGACTCTGTGCGACCCCATGGACTGCAGCCTACCAGGCTTCTCTGTCCATGGGATTCTCCAGGCAACAACACTGGAGTGGATTGCCATTTCCTTCTCCAATGCATGAAAGTGGAAAGTGAAAGTGAAGTCGCTCAGTCGTGTCTGACTCTTAGTGACCCCATGGACTGCAGCCTACCAGGCAGGCTCCTCCATCCATGGGATTTTCCAGGCAAGAGTACTGGAGTGGGTTGCCATTTCCTTCTCCAAATACAGTATAATAGCACGTATATATGGAATTTAGAAAGACGGTAACGATAACCCTGTATACAAGACAGCAAAAGAGACACAGAAGTATAGAACTGTCTTTTGGACTCTGTGGGAAAGGGCGAGAGTGGGATGACTTGGGAGAATGGCATTGAAACGTATATTATCATACGTGAAACGAATCGCCAGTCCAGGTTTGATGTATGATACAGGATGCTCAGGGCTAGTGCACTGGGATGACCCAGAGGGATGGTATGGGGAGGGAGGTGGGAGGGGGCTTCAGGATGGGGAACACATGTACACCTGTGGTGGATTCATGTCAATGTATAGCAAAACCAATACAATATTGTAAAGTAATCAGCCTCCAATTAAAATAAATTTATATTAAAAAAAAACTAAGTACACCTTCCTACCATATACTTTGAATCACCTTTAGATTACTTATAATGCTTATGCTGCTAAGTCATGTCAGTCGTGTCCGACTCTGTGTGACCCCATAGATGGCAGCCCACTGGACTCCCCCGTCCCTGGGATTCTCCAGGCAAGAACACTGGAGTGGGTTGCCATTTCCTTCTCCAGTGAATGAAAGTGAAAAGCGAAAGTGAAGTCGCTCAGTTGTGTGGACTCTTCGTGACTCCATGGACTGTAGCCCACCAGGCTCCTCCATCCATGGGATTTCCCAGGCAAGAGTACTGGAGTGGGTTGCCATTGCCTTCTCCATATAATGCCTATAATACTATTTAAATAGTTGTAAATACAGTGTAAATGCTCTCTAAATAGTTGCCAGCACACAGCAGATCCAAGTTTTGCTTTTCAGACCTTTCTGGAAATTTTGGGGGGAATATTTTCAATCCGTGGTTGGTTGAATTTGTGGATGTAGAACCCAAGGATAGAGGGCCGACTATACACACTCTAAAAAAAATTATCTGTTGTTGATTTCTAACCTGTGTTATGATTAGAGGTTGGTCTTTCTGATATCAAATTTCTGAAAATTGTTGACATCTGTCTTATGGCTTAGTACATGATTTTTTGGTAACTGTTGTACGCTTAACAATGCGTATTATTCAGTTACTGACATGATCTTTTCTGTGTCCATTAGATCAAGTTATTAACTGTATTGTTCAAATCCTACTGAATGTTTTATATTTTGGCTGTTTGATCAATTAGTGCAAAAAGTATATAAAATATTTCATTAAAAGTTTCATCAATTTTTCCTTTATATATTTTGAAGCTATTAGCTTATACTAGTTATAATTAGTATAGCTGATATTAGTATATAACCAAGACTTGTTTTTATCTTCTTGGAAACTTGAACCTTTTATCAGTATGTAATGGTCTTTTTTTCTCTAGTAATGCTTCTGACCTTAAGATTTACTTTCCCTATATTAATATAGCCACATCAGTTTTCTTTTAGTTAATATTTGCCTGGTATACTTTCCCATCCTTTTACTGTAAATGCACATTCAGCATATGGCTGGAACTTTAAAAGACCTGTGACAGAATTTGTTTCCTTTAACTGGAAAATTTAGTATATTCACATCATTTGTGTTAGAGATACATTTGAATTTATATCTTCCATATTACTTTGTCTCTTCTGTTTTCTAAATGTCTTTTCCCCACACTCTCCTTTCTTGACTTCTTTTGGATTGATATATTTTCCCTTACTCCATACACTTCGGTTTGGAAAATACGCTTTATTCTTTGTTAAGAAATTTCAACATGTACTGCTTTAAAATGTATTTTTTAACTTAACCAAGTTGAAAATTTGTAATATCTTTTTCTTCTTGAGTACTTAATCTGACCAACTATTTTATTATTTTCCAGTATTTTAGTTATTAACTCCACAAACTACATGTTAACATGTTTCATAATCAATGTTTGTCTATACTTACCTGCATATTTATCATTTTCTGGAACTGACCATTATTTCTTTAATGGTCATTAAATTAATTTCATTAATTTTGAGCTCATTTTCTTCTTCCTGAAATATGCCTTTTGGAATGTCCTCTACTGAGGATTTGGTTGGTTTAAACTCACCTGCTTGCCTAAAAATGTCTATCTCATTCTTGTTCTTAAGGAGAGATTTTAATTTTCTACCCCATGTCTTCCCAAGGCTAAGGCTAGGATAAAAACATATTCCCGCTGCCTTTTTTGTGTGTAAGTGGGGTTTTATAGTAAATCCACTGAAAACAATGCTTTGTAGGGATCCATGCTTTATGCACCTATGTCTAATCTAACCTTCCCACCTTGCTCAAGTCCAGGGCTTTGTCTTCTATGCACATGATGCTTTAAGTAGGTTTTAGACACTGACAGATTGTTGGAACTAATGTACATTTTGGACTTTTCTTCGTTTCTGGGCTCTAAGAATCATTATTTCCTGCCAGTTGATACATACACAGAAATTTTATATACTTATATGAATATGTATACATGTAAATGGCACCCCACTCCAGTACTCTTGCCTGGAAAATCCCATGGACAGAGGAGCCTGGTAGGCTGCAGTGCATGGGGTCGCTAAGAGTCAGACATGACTGAGCGACTTCACTCTGAACCATGTAAATAAATATTTTCCAGGATTTTTATTGTACGACTAAGTTTCTCTGGCTATCTTTTCACAATGCTGTTGGAGACTTAAGTCCATCTATTTGATCTGTACGTCTAAAACTGCAAATCTTTTAGCAGGATGGAAAATTAAAAACCAAGAAAGAACACCATTGCCCCCTGGTGGAGGAACTTACTATGAGAACATATAAAGGAGACCCACTATAACTCAACTTCTCATTTCCTCATTTAGTCAACAAGGCAGTCAAATCTTTTAACAGCTCATTCGAATCTGTCCCTTCATTTCCATTCTCTGAGTATCACCTTGGTCTAGTTTTTTTGTTGTTGTTGTTAGAATTGCTGTTTTTGAAACAGTCTCTCTCTTTAGTTACTATTCTTTCAATATATTTTCTCTGTACATTACTTTTATAATACTACATTAATTGATGGTTTGTTTATCACATTCTTGCTGATGGTTATGAGCAAAAAACTTGGAGCCAATAAAAGTAGTCTGATTAGGGATGAGAACACAGTATAGATTCAATAAATGTTAGCTGAATCGAAACAAGTATTTAGTATCAGTTATTCACTTACCAAATTCATCTGGGAGGCAGCATAAGCACAGAAGTCCCCAAGCTCTTTTCCTGCACTAACAGACTGATGAATGACATTCACATGTATCATTCTGTTGGCTTACTTAGATTTTTAAGAAACTTAAAACTATTTTTAATTGCAAAATACATGAGCAATATTAAACAATTCAAAGTTCTGCAATAATGATGCTGGAGACCCAGGTTCTTATTGTGGAAGAAGATACAAATATCAAATGGGTAAAGGCAAGAAAGAACCCTGTGGGGCTGGTTTGGAATTGAAGGTATTAGAGAAACTGGGGATTTCTAATAAATGTTTCTTGGTTCTTTCTGTTGAAGGCCCTATAAGCAATGACAAGCCAGCAGGTCTAGATCTTAGTTTCTGAACACCATTGTCCACTGAAAGAAACTAAGAATCTTTGGAGAAATGGCTGATTTCCAGGGATGGGTGAAGGGAAAACAACACGATAAACTTGGAACATTTTGTGCTGGAGAGTAAGAAACTTCTCAAAGAACGATAAAAACATGTCAAAAAGACTCAGAAGCCAACCTAGAAGGTCTCCCACTGACCAAATATGGAACAATTTGACATTAAAACAAATGAGAGTAACAGAGGAATAAAATAGGAATTTATGAGTTCATACTAAAAGAAGTGAGAAAAGGAATCTTTTCCTTATAGTAGAATGCCAACTAATAAATGAGGGGGAATGACAGAACTGGAAAACCATCATTTGGCAGCCATCAGAGTAACAATTCAGCCAAGAAGCATCACTAGATGCTAAACTTAGCGTATGAAAGTTTGCTGAGAAACAGAGTATTTACAGTCTCAAAGTATCTCCCCACAAAATGCTTGCTAACTTAAAAGAAAAAAATTAGAAACTTTACAGTGGAAAAATCTAGCAGATACCACCAAAAATAAGTGATCAAAATGAACAGCTTGTGATGGAACAACCAATACCACGATTCGGTGCACTCAAAAGGACACAGTGCCACTTCTATGATATTCTTGCCAAAAAGACATAAGCTCAATTTA
This sequence comes from Bos javanicus, assembly GCF_032452875.1. Taxonomy (NCBI): domain Eukaryota; kingdom Metazoa; phylum Chordata; class Mammalia; order Artiodactyla; family Bovidae; genus Bos; species Bos javanicus. The sequence goes on along the minus strand of NC_083878.1, from coordinate 28,969,660 downwards.
ATCATAAACAAACATCAGAAAAATCTCAAATTAAGGGACACTTCATATACATAAGTAGTCTATGTTTTTCACGCCCTTGACATTTCTGAGAGACAGACTGAAGAAGTGCTTCAGACTGAAGGAGACTAGAGACTTGACAATTAAATGGAATGTGTTATTCTGGACTGAATCCTGGACCAATTCTCCCCGGCCATTACTGGAACAACCAGTGAAATGTGGAAAATATTAGATACTCTGTATTAATGCGAATTTTCTGATTTTGATAATTATGCTGTGGTTATATAAGAAAATATCCTTATTCTTAGAGAATACACATTTAAGTTATTTGGGGTAAAGAGGAATCACCTGCAAGTAATATTCAAGTGATCAGAAAAAAAGCATTTATTCTACACTTATGATAAATAGATAAAGGGAAACCTTTTCTTTAGAGTAGTATGACAACTAATTAATATAGAAAGAATAATGCAGGTAGAAAAATCACAATTTGGTAAACATCACAGTAAAAATTTATTCAGACAAAAATCATCAAAAGATGCTAAATCTAGGAGGGGAAGGTTTGACAAGGAATAGAACATCAATCAACCTGGTCTCAAAGTTTCTCCTCACAAATTATCTACTAATTGCAAAAGTTAAAACAGGAACTTAACGATACAGTGGAGAAACTGGACAACATCTTACTCAAGTGATAAAATTAACATCACCAATAAGAGGCGAGGGGACATTCTGAGAGCCTAGACATGACACTGAGAGGACACATCAGTCACAGGATTTCAGCCCATACTGCATAATCCAAATCTAACCATAAGGAAGAATCAGAAAAACCCAAACTGAAGGATAACCTGTACTTTAACTGTCCTGTATTCTCCAAACAAATACTATAAAAGACAAAGAAAGGCTGAAGAACTGGTCCAGATTAGAGTCATGATAATCTAACATATGATCCTGGGTTAGATCCTGTAGCTGTAAAAAAATTTACCAATGGGACAACAAAATGGAACTGGAACAAGATTAGATGAAAATATTAATGTTAAATTCCTGAATTTGATAACCATACTTTACATGCTTGTTCATATGAAGTACTGCTGCTGCTAAGTCACTTCAGTCATGTCCGACTCTGTGCGACCCTATAGACGGCAGCCCACCAGGCTCCCCCATCCCTGGGATTCTCCAGCCAAAAACACTGGAGTGGGTTGCCATTTCCTTCTCCGATGCATGAATGTGAAAAGTGAAAGTGCATATGTAGTATTAAAGGGTATGATGTCTGCAATGTATTCATCATGTGGTCAAAAAAATGTATAAGGAGACAGAAAATGGTAAAGGAAATAGGAGAAACATTAACAATCTGAAGTGCAGGACAATGTACATATTTCTTCTGCTTGAAATTCTCAAGAAATAAATATGTATCTATGCATGTAAATACATATTTCTAGGATATGAAAATTATTAGTACTCTCCTGCTCCCCCAGGTAAAGGAATTAGAAGCTAAAAAGTTCTAGGTAGTTGGCATGAGGCTGTAAAGGGGTTAAGTCTCTCTTCTGAACCCTTAGTTCTACTCCAAAGAGAAAAACCATATCAGTGGCCTTCAGATGTTTTCTATTTGTATACATAAACTTCTGCACAAATACGTAAATCTTGTATTATTTTGATGACTGCATATTTTAATGAGTGAAAGTACTTAAGAAGTGTTCTGTTGGTATTTGTTTCTGACATACATACATTAAATACAATTTGAGATTTAAAAAAATGTTATTTAACTTGATAAAGATATGATCTTAATCCTGTCATCTTAATGTTATATTTTCTATTTTTTCATTTCTTTAAAAATATTTTATGTTTATGTTTTATTTTGGGACTTTCTTCCTCTTTTAATAACTTCTATTCAATTTATGGCAGTCACATTGTTATTTCAACAATATGAAGATCTGTAACACTTACACTACTCTGAGGTATAACACTGACAAATATCTTCACAGAACAACCTGAGTCTGGCCATTGGATCATTTACAGTAGAAGGCTAGTCAGGCACGAATAGGAAATATGAGTTGTGGAAATCCACATCCCAGGTGATACCTGAAAAATGTACTTTCCCAAAATTGACCAATATAGCTTTTAATGGATCTGGGTCATCCTCTTACCCAGGTCCTATTATGTTTCCCTTGTGCTGATTTTAGTTTAAAATCCCAAGCTAAAGCGTGAGAAGATACTTCTTGCCCTCAGAGCTATTGTTATTATATTTTGCAATTATCGCTGTGATATTTCTGGGTAAGGATAAGAACGTATCCTAGGGGGGAAGAAACCTTATAGATAAAATTAAACAGTTAAAACTTTAAATACTTTCCACAGTAATTTTAAAACAAATAAAAATGTGGTATCTATACCATGTGTATCATCACTGTATCTAGTCTACCATTTTATAGTGATATGTATTTATACTGCACTTGGCAATGGGGAATACTTTTCTTGGCCTCCCACAGTAAGCTTGTTTCAAAAGCAGAAGTCCTGTACCTCTGAAGGCAGCAAAAGAAAAGGGCTTTGTCTGAAACCTGAAAGTGAACAGACAGCCCAGAAATAAACCCACACACCTATGGTCAATTAATCTTCAGCAAAGGAGGCAAAAATATACAATGGAAAAAAGACAATCTCTTCAGCAAGTAGTGTTAAGGGAAAGTTGGACAGCTGCATGTGAATCAATGAAGTTAGAACACATAGAACACACCCTCTCACCATACACAAAAATAAGCTCAAAATGACTTAAACACTTAAGTATAAGACGTGATACTGATACCATAAAACTCCTAAAAGAGAAGGCAGGCAAAACATTCTCTGAAATAAATCGTACCAATGTTTCTGAGGTCAGACTACCAAAGCAATAGAAACAAAAGCAAAATTAAACCAATGGGACCTAATCAAACTTACAAGCTTTTGTATAACAAAGGAAATCATATACAAAATGAAAAGAACCTACAGACTGGGAGAAAATATTTACAAATGATGTGACTGACAAGTGCTTAATTTCCCAAAGACACAAACAGTTCATATAATTCAACACAAAACCCAAACAACCCAATCAAAAAATGGGCAGAAGACCTAGACACTTCTCCAAAGAAGACATATAGATGGCCAACAGACACATGAGAAGATGCTCAACGTCACTAATTATTGGAGAAAAGAAAATAAAAACTACAATGAAGTACCACCTCACACCAGTCAGAAAGGCTATCATTAAAAAAATCTACCAATAACAAACGCTGGAGAGGGTGTGGAGAAAAGGGAATCTGCCTACAGTGTTTGTAGGAATATAAGTTGGTACAGTCACTATAGAAAACACTATGAAGGTTCCTCAAAAAACTAAAAATTGAACTAACATATGATCCAGCAATCCAACTCCTGGGCATATATTCAGACAAAACTACAATTCAAAAGACTGACACATACAATGGAATTTATTACTCAGCCATTAAAAGAATGAAATAATGTCCAATTAACATGACGGCCTTAGAAATGACTGTACTGAGGTCAGAAAGACGGATACCATATGATTTCACTTAAAGGCAGAATCTAAAATATGACACAAACGAACCTAAGAAACAGAAGGAGACTCACAGACAGAGAACAACCTTGTGACTGCCAAGGGGGCTGTGGGGTGGGGAGATGGACTGGGAGTTCGGGGTTAGCAGATGCACAGAAGGGATGAGCAACAGGGTCTCACTGCATAGCACAGGGAAGGTATTCAGTATCTTGTGATATAGCATAATGGCAAAGAACTTAAAAAGCAATGCATATAGACGTATACCTGAGTCATTCTGTTGTACACAGCAGAAATTAACACAACATTGTAAATCAGCTACACTACAGTTAAAAAAAACCTCAAAGCAGTCTTTTAGCAGTCTACATTATATATATATTAAAAAAAGAGTCAAAATGTTTGCTTTGTCTATTTATTTTTGGTGGGGGAGGGAAAAGAAGAGGAGGTTAAAAAAATGCTTGGTGTCTGCTTCAAAGCACTTTCCCGAAGAATGGTGATTCATTCACTATACATCATTATGGGTGCACAGTGTTCTTCTGGCTTTCATGATGGCCTGAATTCAAGGTGATATGTGTTTTTCTGAAATCCAGTGTATTTTTTTGGACATATGTGGGTTGTCCCCTGAGTTCCTGTTCTCATATGAAAGGTATTGGCACTTTGGCTTCACAAATGAATAAAAAATAACATAAAAACAACTTTTGTTTAATTTGGGTCTGGGCTAATTTATTTAAGGAACTATTTAACAATAATGGGCTCAGATATTTAAATGCCCTATGATGCTGCCATTAATTAAGGAACTGCTGATCCTAAAACTACACAACCAACAGGGAATGAGAGAAGGATTACAAGTCTGAATGCCAAATTCAAAGCCATATATCAATAACTTCCTTCTTACTTTTGCGCTATCTATAATGTAGAGGGAAAAAGAATAAAAATTATATGAGTAATGATAAATTAAAAAGTGCATACAGAACCAGGAAAATATTTTTGTTAGATTTGTTACTTACTCCAGTTAAATAAGATGTTTGTAAAGAAAAGCTTGAGGCAGAGAACTAGTTACATTGCTGCTGAACTTCTTGACAGCAAAAGAAAGAATACCAGTCTGCTTCCCTGGTTTACTTAAGACATGTTATCTTGTAACTTGAACATCTAAGTTATGCCTTGAAAATTCAAAGCAAAAAGTAAAATCATACAGAAAACCAGAAATTTCAATACATCTAAACAGACGTTTGCTTGTAGTTTTTGGTATCCAAAACCTTTTTCCCACACATAGCGCAGATGCCTAAAACAAACAAACAGAAAACTCACGTAAGCAATCAAGTGTTAACAACAACTAATTATACCAATCAAATATTTAACTAATATCAAGGATTTGGTTTATTTAAGTCACTGCTGAAGGTAAAAAAAAAAAAAAGTTAAACAGCATCAGAAAAGAGAAAACGAATATACTTTTAACTATGACACGTTCTATATTCTTTGCCTTAGAAGAGCATTTATCTGACAAATAAAGTTTATGAAGGGCTACTCTTATACTGTGTTATCCAAATCAGTATCAAAAGAGGTACATTCGATATGAATATAAAAGTGGTATTAAGAGAAACTCACCCTTTTTGTAGGCACAGCCCTGGCAATAATGAGAACCCGGCTGGTGTACAGAACTTTTACAAATTCTGCAAGTGGAGAACTTATTCTTTCCATATGGATCAAACCTAGAGATTTTTTTTAAAGAAAGAAAAATATACAATACAATAGAAATACTCTTAAATAACCTCACTTGGCAACAAATGTGATTAAACTATGCCCTCCGGTCCCTCCAACTCTACAATTGATAGGCAGAGCACTCTTCTAACTGGCTACTCTCTTAACATACCTGCACACTTCTGCCCCTTCCATGTAAGCTGTATGCTTATAAAGAGTCATCTGTACTTAATCCCAAACCTGTTTATAATAGTTGTATTTGTCAATCTATTCATGTGGTACAATTATATATTATGGAAACTCATGAAATGAAGAGTACAAAAAAAGTAACTGATTCTATTAAAAACTAAGTGAATACTTGAGGATGACCAGAAAAGAGTGAATCATTAAAACTGCTACAGCATTAGTCATGGGTAAGAAAACTTAAAAATTGAGAAAAAATTCTAAATGGAAGGACTTGGCACTTGAAAAGTTATCAGTTCTTGAGCTACTTTAAAGATATTGAAAATATATATTCTGGTTATGATTTATATAAGGCAAATGATAAAGCAGACTCATATTCAAAAAGTCTTGTCTCAATGTAAAATGACTGATGAAATAATATGTACAGTTATATGGTTTGACTTAAAATAAGGTATGTGTATCTCTTCATGACTACCTAGTTTAGCTGATAATTTCAATTAACTGATGTAAACTTCTTTGGATAAAAAGTTTCTATTAAATGAAAATGTCACCTTACTGTAACTGGAGTGCAAAATAATTTCAGAGGAAATACTTCCCATCAAATTGGCAGTAACTTTTTGTAACTGAACTCACATACTGAACACTAACACTGTTGAGACCTGGTTTCTTCTCTTGGGTACAATACGATAGCTCATTTTCAAAGGTTAATTTTTCTAAATCCAAAAGAATGTCACTTTACTTCCCACAAGGGAAGTTAAGAGTGAACCTGATTCTTCCTTTGAATAACAAGCTCAATTTGTTTGAACTTACAAATCTAGAGATTACTTTTTCTTAGAACTATATATTTTTCTAAAATGTACATTTTAATATCTCAGAAATCTTATGTACACTTCCCAAAGTGAGACATTTAAAATACCCCAAAGTAATAGCTACTTATTAATGTTACCAAAGTAAGTTTGGGAGCATAAAGGAACTAGGACCTAAAACTGTACACTCTGTAAAAGGAACAACTTGGTCAATAATAACTGAATGATCTTAGAAGACATCAATAGGTCAGTCAACAATACACAATGAGACAATGCACTGAAGTTTAAGTCTATTATGCTATTTTATACTCATTATTTAATAAACACCTTTATGTGTAAGGCACTTTATGTATTAGCAGCTTTATAATTAAAAGTCAAAGATGAACTTGACAAAGCTTCTGTCCTCATCCAGCTGACATTTGTGAGAGGAGATAGTAAGTAAGGAGACAACCACACTTTTAAGACAGTAATACCTGTTGTAGAGAAAATTCAAAGAGGATACTGTGGTGGACAGGAGGGGAAGGAAGGAGGAAGGAAGACATTTGTTTAGATGCTGCTTAGGGACTGTCTCTGGAAAAATGACATTTCAGCTGTGACTCAAGTAACCAGAAGAAGCCAGCTACGTGAGCTCTTAGGGATGAGTTCTAGGAAGAGGGCACAGTAAGCAAAACCTCTTCCAATGAGAGTGTGCTTGGCAAATCTGATTCAAGAGTTGGCTCAATGGGAAGTCACAGAGGTAGGAGGGGCCAGACCATAAAGGATCCGTGAGAACATGGCACAGGGCCTAGATTTTATTCAATGTAAAAAGAAACCCAAGCAAAGGAGTTACATATCCTTTAAGGAACCACGCTGACTATTTTGAGAATGAAGTATAGGGAATCAGAGAGGAAACAGGGAGACAGAAGTTATTACAGTATTCAATAAGAAATAATGATGGTTTAGAAGAGGGTACTAGCAGTGAGATGAGCAGAAGAAGGTGGATTCAGGTTGCTTTTTGGTAGTAGAGCCATAGAACTCACTAATGGATATGGGAAGTAAATGAAATGAAGAAATCAGTGAGGAATTTTGGTTTGTACAAGTAGATTGAACCCCAGAGCCATGATGAGAAGACTATGATTAGACTGAAGGAAAAAGAGGATAACTGTCAAACATCAAATTAGAAAAGTCAAGGAGGCAACTGGATATATGTCTGGAGTTCAGAAAAGTCATGATGAGATATACACATGGAATACATTAACATACAGTTTGAATTTAAAGGTGCTGGACTAAAGTCACTTGAGGAGAGATAGCAAATTTATAAATGGGGAAAAAATGTCTAGGATTGAGTCTACAAGTACTGGATTGAGAAGGAACAGTTAGTGAGTTAAGAGGAAAGGAGAATGTGGTATCTCAAAGCCAAGACAATAAATAGCTGCAAAAAAAAAGAGAGAGAGAGAGACAGCACGCTGTTCAAGGTTAAGAAAGGTAAGAACTGAGAAGCAGCCAACAGTTTCAAAGTTCATGTGTGATCTTGACAAGAGTAGGTTTAGGAGTGTGGTAGAGACAGAGGCCTGACTACAATGGCTGAAGGAGTGAATACAACTTAAGGCACTGAGAAAGTACTCTAGATATGGCTTTTGAAAAGTTCTGCTATAAAAGGAAGCAAGAAAATGGATGGCAGCTGGAAGAATTTATGGGGCTTTTAAAACTGAATACAGTAGAGCATAGTGTCAAAAATTGTTTTTATGGTGGGACACATTTTTATCCCCACTCCTCAGTAAAAAAGCAATGTTCAGGAAAGTTAAGGAACTGTTTTGACTTGCTTAAGGTTCTAGAACTAGACAGTACAAAGTCTAGATTCAAATTTATGTCTGACTTTAGAGCTCATGATCTGTTCACATTTGTCTGCTGCCTGTGATTCAGAGAAAAGCTAAGAACTACTAAAAATAAGTACTATTTTCTGGTCAAATTATAAAAATAATACATAATATCTTCATATATTGATACAGTGAAAAGAACAGGGTGAAACCAATAGGATGTAACAGATAGCTTGGTTATACACCCTGGGAAGTACCTAAGTCTATGCTTTATTACAACAGAATGAGGCAAAACAAATTCATTCCAATATACTTAATAGTAAAAAGAGTGGAAATTTATCACTGCTATACAGATGCTCTTTTACCTACCTTGCTTTTTTTGAGGTCAAAGCCTTATTTTCGTTCAGCTTTCTTCCACCACTTTCTGTATTGAAATATACATACACTTTAGTGGGTTATTTCTACACATTTCACATAATAACATAGCCATGCAACATATAACAATTAGAATGTTCATTTTTTGACTTCTAACCAATCAGTTCAGTTCAGCTGCTCAGTTGTGTCCGACTCTTTGGGACCCCATGGACTGCAGCATGCTAGGCTTCCTTGTCCATCACCAACTCCCAGAGCCTACTCAAACTCATGTCCATCGAGTTGGTGATGCCATCCAACCACTTCATCCTCTGTCGTCCCCTTCTCCTCCTGGCTTCAATCTTTCCCAGTAGTAGGGTCTTTGCAAATGACTCTGTTCTTTGCAATCAGGTGGCCAAAGTAATGGAGTTTCAGCTTCAGCATCAGTCCTTCCAATGAATATTCAGGACTGATCTCCTTTAGGACGGACTGGTTGGATCTCCTTGCAGTCCAAGGGACTCTCAAGAGTCTTCTCCAACACCACAGTTCAAAAGCAACTATTCTTCGGTGCTCAGCTTTCTTTATAGTCCAACTCTCACATCCATACATGACCCCTGGAAAAACCATAGCCTTGACTAGACGGACCTTTGTTGGCAAAGTAACATCTCTGCTTTTTAACAGGCTGTCTAGGTTGGTCATAACTTTTCTTCCAAGGAGTAAACGTCTTTTAATTTTATGGCTGCACTCACCATATGCAGTGATTTTGGAGCCCCCCAAAATAAAGTCTCTCACTGTTTCCATTGTTTCCCCATCTATTTCCCCTGAAGTGATGGGACCAGACACCATGATCTTAGTTTTCTAAATGTTGAGTTTTAAACCAACTTTTTCACTCTCCTTTTTTACTTTCATCAAGAGACTCTCTAGTTCTTCAGTTTTCGCCATAAGGGTGGTGTCATCTGCATATCTTAGGTAATTGATATTTCTCCCGGCAATCTTGATTCCACCTTGTGCTTCATCCAGCCCAGTGTTTCTCATGATATAGTCTGTGTATGAGTTAAAAAACAGGGTGACAATATACAGCCTTGACATACTCCTTTCTTGATTTGGAACCAGTCTGTTGTTCCATGTCCAGTTCTATCTGCTGCTTCTTGATCTGTATACAGATTTCTCAAGAGGCAGGTCAGGTGGTCTGGTATTCCCATGTCTAGAAGAACTTTCCAGTTTGTTGTGATCCACACAATCAAAGGTTTTGGTGTAGTCAATAAAGCAGAAGTAGATGTTTTTCTGGAACTCTCTTGCCTTTTCAATGATCCAACAGATGTTGGTAATCTGATCTCTGGTTCATCTGCCTTTTCTAAAACCAGCTTGAACATCTGGAAGTTCATGGTTCACGTACTGTTGAAGTCTGGCTTGGAGGATCTGGGGCATTACTTAGCTAGCATGTGAGATGAGTGTAATTGTGCAATAGTGTGAACATTCTTTGGCATTGAAGTGAAAACTGATCTTTTCCAGTCCTGTGGCCACTGCTGAGTTTTCCAAATTTGCTGGCATATTGAGTGTAGCACTTTCACGGCATCATCTTTTAGGATTTGAAATAGCTCAACTGGAATTCCATCACCTCCACTGCTTTGTTCATAGTAATGCTTTCTAAGGCCCACATGACTTTGCATTCCAGGATGTCTGGCTCTAGGTGAGTGATCACACCATCGTGGTTATCTGGGTCATGAATATCTTTTTTGTATAGTTTTGTGTATTTATGCCACCTCTTCTTAATATCTTCTGCTTCTGTTAGATCCATACCATTTCTGTCCTTTATTGTGCCCATCTTTGCTTGAAATGTTCCACTGGTATCTCTAATTTTCTTGAAGAGATCTCTAGTCTTTCCCATTCTATTGTTTTCCTCTATTCTTTGCATTGATCACTGAGGAAGGCTTTCTTATCTCTCCTTGCTATTCTTTGGAACTGTGCATTCAAATGGGTATATTTTTCCTTTTCTCCTTTGCTTTAGCTTCTCTTCTTTTCTCAGCTATTTGTAAGGCCTCCTCAGACAGCCATTTTGCCTTTCTTTTTCTTGGGGATGGTCTTGATCACTACCTCCTGTACAATGTCATGAACCTCTGCCCATAGTTCTTCAGGCACTCTATCAGATCTAATCCCTTGAATCTATTTGTCACTTCCACTGTATAATCGTAAGGGTTTTGAGTTAGGTCATACCTGAATGGTCTAGTAGTTTTCCCTATTTTCTTCAATTTAAGTCTGAATTTGGCAATAAGGAGTTCATGATCTGAGCCACAGTCAGCTCCTGGTCTTATTTATAGAGTTTCTCCATCTTTTGCTGCAAAGAATATAGTCAATCTGATTTCGCTATTGACCATCTGGTGATGTCCATGTTTAGTCTTCTCTTGTATTGTTGGAAGAGGGTGTTTGCTATGACCAGTGAGTTCTCTTGGCAAAACTGTTAACCTTTGACCTGCTTTGTTTTGTACCTCAAAGCCAAATTTGCCTGTTACTCCAGGTGTTTCTTAACTTCCTACTTTTGCATTCCAGTCCCCTATAATGAAAAGGACATCTTTTTTGAGTGTTAGTTCTAGAAGGTCTTGTAGGTCTTCATAGAACCTATAGCTTGTTCAGCATTACTGGTTGGGGCACAGACCTGGATTACTGTGATACTGAACGGTTTGCCTTGGAAACGAACAGAGATCCTTCTGTTGTTTTTGAGATTGCTTCCAAGTACTGCATTTTGGACTCTTTTGTTGACTATGATGGCTACTCCATTTTTTGTAAGGGATTCTTGCCCACAGTAGTAGATATCATGGTCATCTGAGTTAAATTCACCCATTCCAGTCCATTTTAGTTCACTGATTCATAAAATGTTGATGTTCACTCTTGCCATCTCCTGTTTGACCACTTTCAGTTTGTCTTGATTCACGGACCTAACATTCCGGGTAGACTAGCCTATATCAACATTTTCAAAAATCTTCATTTAAAAGCCAGGTTTTAAAGACACTACTTGAAAATAAAACAATTTTTTACTAGGAGAATAAAATTTGAATAAAAGGCAATCATTATAGGAATTCCCTGGAAGTCCATGGCTAAGACTTTGTCCTTTCACTGTCAAGGGGGTGGATTCGATCCCTAATCAGGGAACTATGATCCTGCAAGCTTCACAGCATGGTTGGGGATGGGGGGCAGGGTGTGGTGGTGGGAAAAAAGCAATCATCTTATTCCTCAGACTCAATGTAGGACTTTGGAAATGGGTCTATATTTACTCTATCTAATGTAAAATCCAGACGCCACTACTTTACTGCCAGTGACATTGAATAGTGAAAATATTTCTTTTTGTTCCCTCTGAAAAAATCCTCACTGTATTTAATGATTATGATGGTGAAAAATTTAAATAATTTGTTCAAGAATATAAAAATCAGGTGAGGAAAAGAGGCTTTCAATACTAACCCTATGTAAGCTTAATCAAATGAGAGTTGGACTGTGAAGAAGGCTGAGTGGCGAAGAATTGATGCTTTTGAACTGTGGTGTTGGAGAAGACTCTTGAGAGTCCCTTGGACTGCAAGGAGATCCAACAAGTCCATTCTAAAGGAGATCAGCCCTGGGATTTCTTTGCAAGGAATGATGCTAAAGCTGAAACTCCAGTACTTTGGCCACCTCATGCGAAGAGTTGACTCATTGGAAAAGACTGATGCTGGGAGGGATTGGGGACAGGAGGAGAAGGGGATGACAGAGGATGAGATGGCTGGATGGCATTACTGACTTGATGGACATGAGTCTGAGTGAACTCCGGGAGTTGGTGATGGACAGGGAGGCCTGGCATGCTGTGATTCGTGGGGTTGCAAAGAATCGGACACGACTGAGCAACTGATCTGATCTGATCTGATGATGCACTTGTTGCTTAAAATTCATTTAATTATTTTGCTATTTCCTTTCTACCAAATCAGGAACCCTGACACATCACTGAAAGAATGAAATAGAAGAATATATTAAACTGTTGGGAGATCTAGTATTCTTTAATGTTTAATAAACAAAGTATGTTGTACATATAACAATATTTCATTTTACAAATAATGTGAAAATGAAAACATTATTCACAGGAAGTATCTGATTCAATATCTATGTTCTAAAAGGAAAAATACCTGTGGTATTCCTTGCACCATCTTTCCATGTATCTGGAGTAATAACAGTACCAAGTTTCTTTTCACCTGTTATAAAAAGATAGTAAAAACAAGGGGGATTAGTGTTTACTATCTAATAAATACACTACATTGTGCCTAAAGTTCACAATGGTATCACCAGTCATAATATGTACAAGCTTGTTCATGTTGGGGTCAGGGCCACTAAACTGAGACTTAAGATATTAACTGTGGGCAATGGATAACTGACTCAAGTCAAATTTGTGGATAACAGGATGGCTTATAATAGGCTTCCTCTGTACGTGTATAAACAAATCTGATAAATCTATTCATTCCGTAAATATTTACTAAGCATCTCTGATGTATAAGCCATTGTACAAAGTACAGAGAAAAGTAAAATGAATTAGATAAAGGTCTAGATTTCAAGGAGTTTATAGCACACTCATTTCCCTAACAGTAGTCCTTAGTCTGAGTCCCACAGGTAGGCCACAGACGATATATGAATAAGACAAAACCATACACAAACTTTTTGTATATTCATTTTTAAGCAGACTATACTAAGTCCATAGCTTTCATCACATTCTCAAAGGGCTCAGAGAACCACCCCCAAAAGTTAAGAACTATTCAACTAAAATATAAGCTGGAAAATAAGCAGTATAACAATTCAGAATTGTAGTATTAGGAGAAATACCGTGGAAGAAAAAATAACCCTGATCAGGGAAATCCAGGAAACCTTTGTGGGGAAGGCAATAGAGAGGGTTAGTGGCAATAGGACTGGTAAGAGGAGAAAAGAGGATGAAGGTAACCTGGATCAACAGCACATCCGGGGGAAAAGCATGAAAAACTCAGGTCAGGCATACGAAACAGTTTGGTTTGGCTGAAGTGAAGAAAATAAGGGTTAGTGAAAATGAAGTTTAAAATGTAAGCTGAGGCTGTATTGTGGAGGGTCCTCCCGAATGCCAGGCACCAAATATAAAAACACCAAATTATTTTCTGTACTCTGAGAATTTAACAAAGAAACCATCCATGGTCATTCTTTCACCTAATATAAAAACTCTGATTCAAACTCACAGGCGTTTGTGTTCAAAGTTTTATATACTATGGGGATATAAACAAAACGGATCATGTTAATTATCACGATATGAGGACTTGAATCTTTTTTACAGAAGAGTCAGACATACCTAACGGTACGAAAAAGGTATTTGAGGATATGACAGCTCTTTTCAAAGCTATAACCAGTTTGTGACGTCAAAAAATCATATTTTCTAGAACTGTCAAGGGTTAGCGTTAGAGTCACCGAATGGCAACTATAAGGAGGAAAGTGTTAGTCGCTCAGTCCTGTCTGACTCTTTGCGACCTCATGGACTGTAACCTGCCAGGCTGCTCTGTCCATCGAATTCTCCAGGGAAGAATACCGGAGTGGGTTGCCATTCTTTCTCCAGGTGATCTTCCGGACCGCGGGACGGAACCCGGGTCTACCTGCACTGCAGGCAGATTCTATAGATTCTGAGCCATCAGGGAAGTCCATAAGGAGGAAGGACTTCTCTAAAAGCCAGTGAAAACTACAGGGACTTCTTTGAAGATGGTAAGATTCTCCTAGGCCCGTGCCTCAGTACTCTAGGCATTCATGCAAAGAGCACTTAATCATTGGGTGGGATCCTCATTTAGGCTTGTTAGATAAAGCACAGGACACCCAGTGAGATTTAAATTTCAGATAAACAAAGAATACTTTTTCAGTAAAGAATGTCGTAAAAGTGCGTGCTTTGGGACAAAGCACTTAAGAGTAGTAAGGAGCAGCAAACAGGGCCAAGTCTCAAATACTGCATAGGACATATTCACACTAAAAGTTATTCGTCGTTTACCTGAAATTCAAATTTATCTGGGCGTCCGGTACTTTTATTTGCTAAATCCAGCAACTCCAGATGTTGTGGAAGTGATTTTTAAGATCCATTCCAACCCTGAGGGTCTGTGAAGCGAGGGAGCCTGTCAAGAAGCAGTACAGGATGATAGCTGGGGTCGAGGGGAAGCAACCGAAATAGACAAAACGGGGGCAAAACTGAGACCACCCCGAATCCAACAGATACAGGACTATACGGTCATTGGGGAGGGGCCGGAATGGTCAAATAGCAAGACAGAAGGACAGAGACTAGAATCAGAGGCCTGTGGCCGAAGGAAAAACAAAGGGCAGAGTTTCCGGGGAGTTCGAATCAGGGTCTCCCAGCCTCTTTCTCCCAGAGAAAAGTCTCCTTAACTCACATTTTTCGCACACCATCCTTTCGCGATGATACCCTCAGCCGCAGAACAAGCAGCAGCTGGAAGATATCAACACTACAGCCAAGAAAGAACTCCCCTTCCGGGTTACTAAAACCCACTTCCGGCCCCACGGCCCTTCGCCCCGCCTATCCTGCACCTGGAAAGCAGCGGGAGCAATAAACGCGAGCGAGAAGGCGGGGCTGGCTTCTTGGTCCGCCCCTCCACTTCTGCGATTGGCTGTGAGGCCTTGGGTCTCCGCCCCACAGGCTGCGCCTGCGCGAGGCTCAGGGCAGTGAGTGGCACCTGATGGTGGGCGGTAGTAACCCTCGCTTCCGTTCGGCGGGCGGGAGAGATAGGTAAGCCCAGCCGAACGCCCTCGCATGTGAGCTTCCCGAGGCTGCAAGCCACTTTCGCCAACTGCCCAACTGGCCGGAAATCTCTGTCCCCGGCCAGTTGGCGCCTGCCTGCCCCTCGAGCGCCGCCCTTCCGGCGTTACCCAAGGGTTGCCGTGATGGACTGGCCTCTTTCAGATACGTCTTTCTGTGTCTGTACCTCTGTTTCTGTTGGTCTCCACGTCTGTGTTCTTTGATTATGCTTCTCAGCTCGTCCCTCGCTGCCCACACTCCGGTCGGCTGAGACAGGCTTAGGCAGAGTCCAGAGCAATACAATTTGGGATGAAGCTGCAGGTTCATGTCCCGCCAAGGCTCCTGTAGGAGTCGCTCAGAAGGGCCTTCTCTACCTCTGCAAGGCTTGAGGGCCTGGGTCAGGTCTGACTGCGGATGCCGGGTTCCTGGCCACCTGAGAGGGCACCTGACCAGAGTCGTCCTCGGCTGGCCAGGACCTAACACAGGGCTGGTTTCTCAGAGGGGCAGCACTGGACCAACTGTTTGTTCATTCACTCATTCCGCAAGCTATCTAAGTTTGGGTACCGCTCACTGTTTTAGGTCCAGATCTGCTTGGTCAGTCGGGATTCTGAGGGTGGCCCAGAAAAATATCTGAAGGGTTGTCTATTGAGAGAATATATTCTTTTTTTTTTTTTTGAGAATATATTCTAGATCTCCCTCCCCGGCCCTCAGCTGAGCGTAGCACCTGTGAGAAACATTTCCTTTCTTGCCATTCATTCGCTTTTCGACCCCCTTGGTGCGTATATATCAGCGAGGCTAGGTTTTGAAATGGCTTTAGCACTTGAGAGCTTGAGACCTTGGAGTATTTCTTAATCTGTTTTAGCCTGTTTCCTTATCAGTAAAGTAGTAATATTTGCCTTTGAAAAGTATAGATGTGAATTAATGAGAACGTTGGGATAAGGTGTGGATTCGCCCTTTTGCCCTGGTGGGTGTCCTGTGTGTATCTATAAAATATATACATATGCATATATATATGTGTGTGTGTGTGTGTGTGTACATATATATGTATATGTAGGCTTCCCTGGTGGCTCAGCGGTAGGTAGAGTGCTCACTCAGTCCTGTTCGACTCTGCGACCCTGTGGACTATAGCCCGCCATGTTGCTCTGTCCATGGGATTTTCTGGGCAAGAATACTGGAGTGGGTTGCCATTTCCTTTTCCACAGTGCCTGCAAAGCAGGAAACTCAGGAGACCTGAGTTCGATTCTGGCCGGAACAATTCCTTGGACAGAGGAGCCTGGCAGGCTACAGTCTGTAGGGTCGCAAAGAATCGGACACGACTGCGTGAATGAGCACGTTGTCCATATCTATATGTATGTTCATATAAGTTTTTCTGGACTGTTCACCACAGTGTAACCTGTGGACTATTACTTTAATAAACGCCTTACTTAACATCAGTCCATACCATGTATAAGCTCTCTGTTAGGTAATCTGTAAATATGTACATACATCAAATATGTGTTTTATAGAAAGAAAGTAAATATTTTTATTCCTTTCATTCATACCCTGCTTTTGGTTGGAATCTGGCGTCTGTAACGGACATTGCCATTTTGGTATTTTTGCAGCACTGGGATTCCTTGGTTTAGCATAATGTTCTTTGAAAGCTCTTAATAACACTGGCTGCCATTTGAGTATTCCAGTGTGTACCTGGTGTTACTTGGCATTTGCTAGAAAATGTGAACTTCTGTGACGTTAGACAAAGGTCTGTAATGGTAAAAAATGCCAACAGTCCAGCCAAAGTGTACTATGGGGTTCCTAGAATGCATAGCCTATAATTCCAAAAGGGCAAGTTATTAACCTATGTCCTTTGTTTTCACCTCTGATTTTGGCAAAGAAAAAAAGGAAAAGTACAATGGATTGCTTAAACAGTCCTAGCATATGAGCATGTTGCAGAAACTAAACAAATATTTAAGAAATTAGTTAATGTGTCCTTTTTTAGGCTGTGAGAACAGTTTGTACCATATTAGTCTACATGTATGTTTCCAGATATGCATCTCCCTGTGCTCTAGCACTTAGACATTTTTGCCCATAGAAAACTGACTTTGGTTCATGGCTTATTTTTAGATGTCTAAGCATTTAGGACAATGCAAAAAGTCATTATTGTCTATGCTCTTTTCTTAATTTGTTTTTCATTAGATAGCCACTCAAGAAAACACCATGAAAGATACTGACATCAAGAAACTACTGTATACCCATCTTTTATGCATATTTTCAATTATCCTAAGCATCTTCATTCCATCATTCTTCTTGGAGAACTTTTCAATATTGGAGACACACTTGACATGGTTATGCATCTGTTCTGTTTCTGTAACTGCCGTCAATTTAGTATTGTATTTAGTAGTGAAACCAAATGTGTCTTCTAAAAGAAGTTCATTATCATACAAGGTAAGGCTTTATTTCTTGATAAATGATTTTTAGATGTAGGTAATTTTTCTTTTACTTGAAGGATAAAGTATTAGTCAAGCATTTATTAGGCTATTTACAGTGAATAAAGAAGCTGATATTTTCACCCCCAAATCAGTAGTGTATTGCTTGCTGAAAGATTGTCCATCATGTTTGATAGATTCTTGCCATGAGTTCATTGGATATCATAGCATTGTGAACCTATATAGTCATGTTTTATGTCATCATAAAACATGATGAAGATAAAAACATGTAGCAATTGCACGTTTAATCTTTATAAGACATTTCAGTTTATTTTCATGCATCTTTTGCATTTCTGAAAGACACAATGGGTTTTTTAGACATTATAAAATAAACCACCTTGGTAGCTCTTGTTTCAAACATGGCCTTCCTTGACTAAATAGTAGTTGAAGTTTCAGATATTGTAATCTATTTTCTGGAATATTTATTACAGTGTAACACAACTATTATTTGAAAAGTCCTCACTGAACATTATTCAGTACTATATGTATGCTATTAGGTAATTTAAAACATGTTTACTGCCCTTTGATATAAGAAGCTCAGTGTGTGTTTTACCGTTAGATCTTCTTGAAGTCAAGTAGGTCCCACACACTGATTTTCAAACATGCAGGCCTTTTTTATAATAACATAAAATATGATTCGGGGAATTATTTAATATTGTAATTTTTTGTCCAGTTTTTCTAGGAATTTTGTTTTAAAATGAAAAAGATTTATTATAGTTATTTTCTATAAATATTTCACGTGTAACATTATCACACAATAAGGACTATTTGTTTTTTGTGTATCCTAGCACTCTTATTGGTAAATATTTCATAAATACTGCGTAACAGCATAATTCAGTACTCTTGCCTGGAAAATCCCATGGACGGAGGAGCCTGGTAGGCTGCAGTCCATGGGGTCGCTAAGAGTCGGGCACGACTGAGCGACTTCACTTTCACTTTTCACTTTCATGCATTGGAGAAGGAAATGGCAACCCACTCCAGTGTTCTTGCCTGGAGAATCCCAGGGACAGAGTAGCCTAGTGGGCTGCCGTCTATGGGGTCGCACAGAGTCGGACATGACTGAAGTGACTTAGCAGCAGCAGCAGCAGAGGAACAAAAATGTTTTCTGACTCTGCTGTTGCTTAGGTGTGTGGAATATGGAGGTCTATTCTTATCTTTTAGGCTTTTTAGAAGTGTTGTGCAAAGCATATGTGATCTGACTTCAGGAGCAAATCCAAAGAATAGTCCCCTGTACCACTCAGTGTGGGACCAAGTTGTATTTGTAGATAAAATTCAAAGTATCTGCTGTCCTTCAGGCACTCTTGATTCTTTAAATTGTTCATTTCTTTTTTTAGGTAACCAGATTTTTGAAATGCTGTATCTACTTTCTTACATCTTGTTTCTTCTTTCATGTAATTTTTGTTCTGTATGGAGCACCACTAATAGAGTAAGTCTGAAATGTGTACCTTAAGCCAATTATATTTTAAAACAGTCATTGGTAAAACCAAATGCTGATTCTGTTGGTGATTAGAGAAATAAAATGGTGTGTTCCATTAATGGATCACAGAAGGATACTGAAATCATTGCCTTTCCTTGCCAGTGTTATTTATTTTTTTTAAAGACAGTGAAATAACTTAATTCACTAAATGCTCCTATTATCTAGCCTTCTGTTACCCAGTTGCCTGAGGAGGGAGGTACATGAGAAATTGTCATATACCAGTAAGTGTATGATACTGGTAATCATAAGTCCTTAGAACCTCTAAGGAAACTGATTATAATGATACATGTAAATTAGTTATAAACAGCATATCAGTTCGGTCAGTTCAGTCGCTCAGTCGTGTCTGACTCGTTGCAACCCCATGAATCGCAGCACACCAGGCCTCCCTGTCCATCACCAACTCCCAGAGTTCACTCAGACTCAGGTCCATTGAGTCAGTGATGCCATCCAGCCATCTCATCCTCTGTCGTCCCCTTCTCCTCCTGCCCCCAAATCCCTCCCAGCATCAGAGTCTTTTCCAATGAGTCAACTCTTCACATGAGGTGGCCAAAGTACTGGAGTTTCAGCTTTAGCATCATTCCTTCCAAAGAAATCCCAGGGCTATTGTCCTTCAGAATGGACTGGCTGGATCTCCTTGCAGTCCAAGGGACTCTCAAGAGTCTTCTCCGACACCACAGTTCAAAAGCATCAATTCTTTGGTGCTCAGCCTTCTTCACAGTCCAACTCTCACATCCATACATAACCACAGGAAAAACCATAGCCTTGACTAGATGGACCTTTGTTGGCAAAATAAACAGCGTATCAGTTCCTAGTAAATGTGATTCTAAACTGCTTGAAAAGTTTGTTTTCTTAAAAGTCAGTAGATTGTTGTATTGGAGAAGGCAGTGGCACCCTGCTCCAGTACTCTTGCCTGGAAAATCCCATGGATGGAGGAGCCTGGTAGACTGCAGCCCATGGGGTTGCTAAGAGTCGGACATGACTGAGCGACTTCACTTTCACTCTTCACTTTCATGCATTGGAGAAGGAAATGGCAACCCACTCCAGTGTTCTTGGCTGGAGAATCCCAGGGTTGGGGGAGCCTGGTGGGCTGCCATCTATGGAGTCGCACAGAGTCAGACACGACTGAAGTGACTTAGCAGCAACAGCAGCAGCAGCAGCTTGCTGTATTTAATTACATAATAAGCTAATGTTTATAGTTGAAAAGTAAAATTTTACTAAATACCTTTTCTAAACTGAAAAATTTTTAATTAGGGAAAGGCAGATTCTTGAATATGTCTTAGGCACACAGTAGTTGAAGAAAGTTCAGCTTAGCAGTGATAAATGATCATGGTGAAATGAGTGATGTAATACACATACACACACATAGCTGTGTGTGTATATATTTGTGTGTGTGTGTATCTGGTTATATGTACACACAATAAGTTAATAGGCAGTTATCTTCTAGAGAGGGGATAAGCCCTTGGTAACAGGAAATGGTAGTTTTCTGTCTAATCCATTTAGAGTAGAGTGGATGTCTGGAGCAGTGGTTCTCCAAGTGTGGTTCTAAAACCAACAGCGTCAGCATTTTATCAAAATGCAAATTCTCAGGCCTTAGAAACTAATTTACTAGTTCTTCATATGGTTCCAGTATAAGCTAAATTGAACCACTGGTTGCATAGAAAGTTCCAGAGACTATTGAGGAAAAAGTTAATGATCTAGAAGTGGGTTTTCTTGCAATGGACAGTTTCAGTGTCAAAGGGCATTTAACACTTCTGAATTCTATAGTTAGAGCCACATATCTGCTAGATTGTTTTTTATAGTTTGCATTTCATTAGTAACATTTTTTATAGTCATCATTTTGGTAAGACAGTAGGTTTATATTATTAAATCTGTTTAAATAAAAATGACACAAAATGTGTCTGTGCACGTTTAACAGTTCTTAAAAAGTTAATGAAGGTTTCCTTTTTTCTAGGTTGGCTTTGGAAACATTTTCACTTGCGGTTATTTTGTCCACTTTTACTACCATACCTTGTTTATGTTTGTTAGGACCAAACTTCAAAGCCTGGCTAAGAATTTTCAGTAGAAATGGGTAAGTTTTAATTTTATATTCTAGAGATGTTTGAAGTATTAAAAAAACTGACTAGTTAGTATTAAAAAACTAACGAGGTCCTTTTCTATTCGGGGCAACTGTTTCTCAGCCCTGGATGGTTCCCAGAGATGCCTTCCGGGCCCACTGCAGCTGGGGACTGGGACCAGGGGAGGGTTGTGTGCACTCGAGGGGGACCCAAGCAAGCAGAACTATAGGCCTCTCCCTCCACTTCAGCATGAGCAGCTCTGCTTTTCTTTTTTCCCCTGTATGGTAGAATTTCACTTCGTCTTTTGTGGAAAAAGAAAACTGCTACTGAAAGAAAACCTTGGAAACACTCCTTGGGGACAGTTTGTCACTGTGATAAAATTGGTGCCGATAAAATTGCTTCCATACATCTTATTATGTAGAATTGGCATTCATTAGCCAAAAATGTTTAGTGTTAACAACCATAGTTTGTTGTTCACCCTCTTTTGTGGTGAGACATCCAAGTGCAGGTTTTACAGGATTTTATTCCCTTAGTAGCTGTATGTATTTTTAGCATCACTAAGTTAAAATTTTAGTTTCTTAAAAAGCATTGAAATTACTTATATCAGAAATGGTTGAGTCATAACTAAGAAAACTGGAAGTTAGTTGGTACCCATGATTTTGTCCTATTTATCATCCAGCAGCAAAAACTTCTTGAGCCTTTAACTCTGTTTAGAGTTTGTACAGAGTTTGTACAAACAGAGTTTTTGGAGTCTGAATCAGCTGATTCTCTCCCTAAGGGGCTTGGATGTTCGAGGGGCAGGGATGAGAGGAGCAAAAACATAAGACTAAATTTGTGTAAACAGTAAAGTTTTAGGAACTCAGTAGCAGGGGAGATCCCTGAAGAGTGAGCTGTAATGGGGATGATCTATGAAAGACTTAGATCAGGAGTAAGAGATTTGGTGAGACTTGGGAAAGGGGAGACACTGCATGATAGAGGAATGAGTGAAATCATAGAAACTGAAATGAATGTGGTATTTTGTGTGATTTGGAAGAGAACAGCCCAAGTAGAGAGATACTGCTGTGTAGCGAGACTCCATACATTACTGACTTTTTCCTTTGGAAATGCATACTGTTGGTACCCCTTCAGGACCATCTTCTAGTGTTCATAAAGTCTCTAGAAAACAAAAGTGTATCACTGTTTGAATACCTTTTCCTACATCATTACCATATTATTCCAAATAGCATTGATTTCTTTTAGCATTTTAGTTTGAAAATTTTAAACAGTGAAAATCATTTGAAATCTTACTGGTTTGGATTGATGATTTATCCAGCTTTGATTTCTGTTTCTGATGATAGCACCGATGGTGCATTTAGAGTGATATTGTTATCTGATTGGACAGTCAGTTCTACTGTATGATGCATACCTAAAAATCCTTGGATTATACAGAACTAAGCAGTAAACACAGAGCTTGTGAAGAAAATGGGATTGAGGTGCAACACTCAGAAACTTGGTCAGTAACACATCATAAAAGATATTTGGTATTCAGAAGAGCATGTGCCCACGTGTTCAGTCGTGTCTGACTCTTTGTGACGCTGTGGACTGTAGCCCACCAGGCTCCTCTGTCCATGGGGATTCTCCAGGCAAGAATACTGGAGTGGGTTGCCGTATCATCCTCCAGGGGATCTTCCCAGTCCTGGGATTGAACCTGTGTCTCAAGTAGATATGGGAGGGGTTGCGTCTTGTAAGGAGGGTTGTTAAAAAGTTAAGGCGGATGGTGGAAGGTGTGGCTCAGATACGTGAGGGGAACTGAGACAGCTGGGAGGCAGGTTTTTTTTCAAATAGTATGGAGATATAATTCAGACACCATATATGTCACCTATATAGTGTCCAATTCAGTATTTTTAATGTATTCACAGATATGTGCAACAGATATGTCAGTTTTGAATATTTTCATCACCTAAAAAAGAAACTGTTTCCTTTGGCTATAATTCCCTTATTCCTCTCCCCTAGCCGTAAGCACCCTGGAGAGGGAAATGGCAACCCACTCCAGAATTCTTGCCTGGGAAATTCCATGGACAGAGGAGCCTGGTGGGATATAGCATGGGTCGCAGAGACTTAGCAACTGAACAAGCCCTAAGCAACCACTAATCTATTTACTGTCTGTAGATTTGCCTGTTTTGGACATTTCATAACAATGGAATCATATAATATGTGATCTTTTGTGACTGGCATTTTCATTTATCATGATGTTTTTGAGGTTTATCCACGTTGTAGCGTGTTGTTAAGTCATGTCTGACTCTTTTGCAACCCCATGGACTCTAGTCTGCCAGGCTGCTCTGTCCAGGGGATTTCCCAGACAAGAATTCTGGAGTGAGTTGCCCTTTTCTTCTCCAGGGTATCTTCCCTTCCCAGGGTTTGAACCCTGTCTCCTGCTTGGCTGGCGATTCTTTACCACTGAGCCTCCTGGGAGGCCAGTTGTAGCGTGTGTTAGTACTGTATTCCTTTCTGTGGTTGAATAATAAGGATGGGTATGTACTGCATTTTGTTCATCCATTCGTCAGCTGATAGACATCTGAGTTTTCACTTTTTGCTATTCTGAAAAAGTTGCTGAAGGAGTCTGTGTGCAGATTTTTGTGTGGATATATTTTTAAATATGAAACAGTTTTTTATTTTATGTTTTTAAACTTTACTGAGGAATAATTGATGATAAAAAATTATACATATTTAAAGTGATTTGATATACATTGCAGAATGATTTCAAGATCAAGATAAGTAACGCATATGGATAAATGTTTTTATTTTACTTGAGTGTATGCCAAGCAGTGGAGTTGTTGGGTCATATGGTAACTCCACATTTAATCATTTGAAGAACCACCAGACTTTTTCAATGTGGCTGTTCCATTTTACATGTCCATAGCAGTGTGTGAGGGCTCCAATCCCCCTACATCCTCACCAACAGCTGTTAGTATTTGACTTTTTAATTAATGCTATCCTTATGGGTGTGAAGTATTATCTATTTGTGTTTTTTATTTGTATTTCCCTTTTGACTAGTGAGGTCAAGCATCTTTTCCTGTTCCTATTGGCTGTTATATGTATTCCTTGAAGAAATATCTCTTTAGATCCTTTGCTCATTTTTCAATTGAGTTTTTTATGTTTTTATTGTTAAGTTGTTAGAGTTCTTTATGTATTCTGGATACAAGCCCTTTATCAGATGTATGCTTTGCAAATATTATTTACTCTCTTTCTGTCTGTTGTTTTTTCACTTCCATGATAGTGTTCTTTGAGACACAAGGTTTTAATTTTGATGAAATCTAATTTTTCTTTGGTTGCTTGTACTTTTAGAGTCATATTTAAGAACACATGGCCAAATCCAAGGTGTTGAAGATTTACTCCTGTGTTTCCTTCTAAGAGCTTTCTAATTTTAATTCTTAAATTTGGGTCTTTGATCCATTTTGTGTTAGTTTTTATGTATGGTGTGAAGTAAGCGTCTCCCACTTTATTCTTTTGCACGTGGCTTCCAGTCGTGCTAGCATCATTTGTTGAAAGGCCATTTATCCCTCTGAGTGATCTTGGCACCTCTGTTGAAAATCAGTTGATCATAAGCACATGATCCATTTCTGGACTTTCAGCTCTTATTCCATTAATGTATATCCTGATGCTAGTATAACACTGTCTTGATTAGCTGCTAGATGTTTGAGGAGTGTGCATGTTGTATGTATTCATACGCTGCTCAGTTCAACTAGGTGCAGTTTTTGTGTTCACTCAGTGTTTCTCACAGACAAAGTCACTCCTAGTGTTCTTTAATATATCAATCAAATTGGAATAAATTCAAAATTTCAAAACAAGCATTATAGCAGAACTGACTAAATATGTATAAATTCCTAATATTTTAAAATTAAATAAAGTCAAACTTTAAAACTGAAGGGAAACAGAGTAACCATTCTTAGTTTCTCATAGTAATTTATCATGAACTTATTATATAGACATTTTCTGAGCCTTTTTCTTTTGATAATTTTTTTGAAGTATAGTTGTATTATATGTTACAAGTGTATAGCATAGTGACTCACAATTTTTAAAGGTTTTACACCATTTTCAGTTATTATAAAATATTGGTTGCATTCCCCGTGTTGTACAATATATCCTCGTAGCTTATTTTGTACATGATAGTTTATACCTCTTAATTCCCTGCCCCTGTATTGCCCCTCCCACCCTGAGAGTTGAGTGAGGTTATGAAATAGTAAGTGCTCAAGAAATGTTTGTCAACTGGATTAACAGTTGTCAGGAGACATTTGTATACTTCATGCTCCCAGTCCTGACTGCCATCTGTCTTAGTACTTTTCTTGGTTTAGGTAACAGACCAAGGAGTGCTAAGCATAGACAACCACAGGGAAGGAAGAATGGTTTTTACAGTATATTTAATGTAAAGTTGATTTGAACTTTGTCGTGGGGAGCTTAAGTCTTCATGCTTCTACCATACATTAGTGATATTTCAGTTTCCTCCTATCACTTCCCTATCACTTTTATCACACTTGAAGGATTTAGTATAAATATGTCACATGTCCAATTTTGAATGAGGTAGGAAATAATCTGATACAGTAACTTGTTTAATGTTAGAGTTAGCCTTAAATGTTCACTTTTATGCAAAAAATTTTAAAAATTCAAAGATCTGGTGATTCTGCACTGTTAGTATGAAATACCTAAGAAAAACAATGACTTGTGTGTTATTTTGAAATTATTTGAATATATTAACATTATTTATATTGAGTTACAACTTGAATTTAAAATAATGTTCTAATTTAAGGAGGTTATATAGAACATATGAATAATACTTTTCTCCCTAACCAGTAATCATTTTCAGCAGAAATTAAAGTTCTGGTTTGAAGTACTTATGCTATAGTTCTAATTCACTGAAAGTATTTTAAATACCTTAAAGTACTGACTGAAGATTTTAGAACTTTAAATTTTTATCATTCATCCTGTGTTTTAGTATACAAAACATAGTAGAGTATTTTCCTTTTGTTTTGCTTATTTAAAGTAGGCCCTTGTATTATTTTTGAAATATAACTAATTCAGGTGTTGAGTATGAATAGCTCAGTTTGGAATTAGGCTGAGATCATATGTTCTGTATAACCTCCTTAAATTATTGATTTTTGTAGAGTTTTTTCCTTTTGTTTTGCTTATTTAAAGTAGGCCCTTGTATTATTTTGGAAATATAACTAATTCAGGTGTTGAGTATGAATAGCTTGGAATTGGGCTGAGATCTTGTTCAGTATTGAATCAATATTTTGTACTATTTTAAGTGAAATATCATTATATCCTAATTTTTAGTGTATTTATTTGCATGTTTAACACTGAGTAGATGATAATCAAATAAAGACTGAAGACACCAAAGCTCTGAATTTGAGAACTATGTAAGAGATGCATCCCAAGAGTGAAGGGCCAGTTGGACACTATTCAGATTGAATATGTAATTAAATGACACTGTTTTCACAAGACTTTTTCTTAAAGGCATGTAAAATTATTGTAAATTTTTTTTTTTTTTTTTTAAAGAATGCTATTTTAAAGAGGCTTGAAGATAGAAAAGTCATTTGGTTTCCTAAAAAATTCTAGCGACTTCTTTTTGGTATACTTTATTACTGAATATACTCAATTTGTACTGCTGCTGCTGCTGCTAAGTCACTTCAGTCGTGTCCAACCCTGTGTGACCCCATAGACGGCAGCCCACCAGGCTCCCCCGTCCCTGGGATTCTCCAGGCAAGAACACTGGAGTGGGTTGCCATTTCCTTCTCCAATGCATGAAGGTGAAAAGTGAAAGTGAAGTCGCTCAGTCATGTCTGACTCTTAGGTACCCCATGGACTGCAGCCCACCAGGCTCCGCCGTCCATGGGCTTTTCCAGGAAGAGTACTGGACTAGTTTACTTCCATTTGTTGCTTTGGTGTTGTAATTATTGTGGGGCCTTTTTTTTTTTTTCCATTTGTCGACTTCCTTATAAAGGAAAATAATAATTCGACTATCTTCATCCTACATTTTTCATTCAAGTTTGCTTTTTCTTTTATCAGTTTATTTTATGCTTTTATTTGAATGTTTCAGAATCTGATCACTTTTCATGAAATGAAAAAGTTTAATTTCTGAATACGTTCCTGAATCTGTGATTATCTTGCCAAGGTAAAGACAGCCTATAAGCCCTATTTGTATAGTGAAAACAATAGGCCTCTTTTTGCCATCTTTGTGTTGAAATGGACTTTATATTGAAAAAAACCACTGTGGACATTAAAAGTGAAAGGATGGTGAATGACCAATTTTTATATGTATTAAAATTAGGTAATTTAGTCTTAATGTGGGTACAAAAATTTAGTAGCAAAGAGGCATTGGTTTTAATATTTATTCAGTGGGGGAAGGGGAAAGTTTATGTAAGATTTCTGTAAATATCTTTAGCCACTAGGAGGAGTTGTTTAGTGCCTCTTTTTTAGATAGAGATCAACAGTTAAAAAGATCAACTCCATCTAAACAAGCACTGTTGTGGTGACAGCCTGTCTGAGCCATAGTATTTATTGTTAACTATCTCAGATGACTGATACAGTGTCTGGAACATAGATAGTAGGCATTTGAAATGGTTTATTTATTTCAATTAATATTTGATTAAATGAATTTCAGTGGAGTCAAATAATGTGGACATTTACTTAGAACTCACTGTCACGAAGACTGATCTGTAATATTCAGTCACTTCTAAGTTTGTTTGCAGAATAGTGCACTATGTATTCTATTCTCAATCATATATATATATATAGAACTTAACTATGAAGAAATTAGCCATTAACCATCGAATTCCAATGGCTTTATTATGGAAATTTATAAAATGAAAATAAATCAATGTCAGTGCTGCTATAAATCAGTGACTAGAAAGGAATTTATGCTTTTTGTTTTTTACAAAAGAATATTATAAAAATTCAAATAATAGAAAAATATCAAAAGTTAAAAAGAACAGCTGTTACTAACAGATTTTATATGTTCCAGATTTTATCTATGAAAAAAATATATGTAATTTAAAAATAAAACTGGTTATACTAGTCACTGCTTTATAATTTGCTTTACTTCTCACTTATTGGGCTGGTAGGGAAATGGCAGCAACTTCTCTTCTCTCCTTAAATCTTCCTAAACTAATCATTGGGAAAGAATGGGATCACCATGATTTAATTAGCCTAATCATCAGAAATGAGATGAATGTTGGCAACTAATCATCATTATAAGTATTCCATGTACCATGATTTAACTCATTTCCTATTGAGGGCTATTATCAAATTTTCATGATATAAATAATGTTGTTATGAACATCTTTGTACCATATAATTTTGTATACTTGTACAGTGATTTCTGTATACCAGATTTCTGGAGTAGAATTCCTAGGTCAAAAGAAGTTGATAGACATCACCAAATTAAAATTCTAATTTGAAATATATACACACACAATATATATACTTTATTATTATATACATATATATATATATACACACATATAGCTTCCCAGGTGGCACAGTGGTAAAGAATTGCCTGCCAGTGCAGGAGACCCAAGTTCAATACCTGGGTTGGAAGACCCCTGGAGTAGGAAGTGGCAACTCACTCCAGTATTCTTGCTTGGAAAAATCCATGGATAGTGGAGGCTGGCAGGCTACAGTCCATGGGGTTGCAAAGAATTGTACACATCATCTGAGCACATCTGACCTTATATCACACAACTGAGCACACACATCATCATCAAAACTCAAACACATGCAGACACCTCAGCAGAGTGCCAGCTTCCCTGAACCCCCATCAGTGCTGTTTATACTCTTTATCAGTCTCCCAGGGCTGCTGCCTACTGGGTTTTACCCAGGAAGCAGACTGTTCTACTGTAGTTTCATCTGATTCCTAATGGGATACATAAGCCCTGGTCAAAATTTTTGTTAATTTGTAGAACCACCATTCATTAAATTGCAGCTGAATATTTCTGATTATATTGCAAAGACACCATTTCCCTTGCCTTGGCTCTCTGCCTCCATTCTTTCCTTCTGCCTCATGTCACCGAAAATTTGATAGAAAAGAACATCCAGTCCTCAAAATGCAACTTCAAGACTTAAAAAATTGATGTTGGTTAAGATAGAAAGGCGGCTTCAAATAACACATTTGTTTTATCCAAACAAATGGGTAGTTTGGGCAGCCTGACCATATGAAGTATGGGCAAGTTGAAAAGAAATGGTCTGACAATGCCTAAAAACAAACTATAGAAGAAGAAAAAGGCGTGTAGAAGATAAGGAACTCAGCCTGGAAGAAAATACTACCCAAGGAACAAAAACAAAAAAGCTCCACACAGTTTACCACTGAAAAAAATGTTATTAAGGATATTAATGCAATAAAATAAGAGCTCAAAGATGAGATAATTAAAGAAAATGAGGTGGAGAAGGAAATTGAAAAATTAATGAAATAAATTCAGAATCCAGATCATACTATTAGATCATAAATTAGAAACATAGATAAATTAGAAAATCAAGTTGTAGCAGCAAAAAAGGTTTGAGCTAATCAAAATGAATGAAAGCTAATGGGGGTTGGGAAGAATAAAGCAATTAGAGAAGAAATGATAAATATAGAGAACATACAAAGGAGATCACTTAAGACAAGTTCCAGTTCCAGTTCTGTCACTCAGTCGTGTCCGACTCTTTGTGACCCCATGAATCACAGCACGCCAGGCCTCCCTGTCCATCATCAACTCCCGGAGTTCACTCAGACTCATGTCCGTCGAGTCGGTGATGCCATCCAGCCATCTCATCCTCTGTCATCCCCTTCTCCTCCTGCCCCCAATCCCTCCCAGCATCAGGGTCTTTTCGAAAGAGTCAACTCTTCGCGTGAGGTGGCCAAAGTATTGGAGTTTCAGCTTTAGCATCATTCCTTCCAAAGAACACCCAGGACTGATCTCCTTTAGGATGGACTGGTTGGATCTCCTTGCAGTCCAAGGGACTCTCAAGAGTCTTCTCCAACACCACAGTTCAAAAGCATCAATTCTTCAGCGCTCAGCTTTCTTCACAGTCCAACTCTCACATCCATACATGACCACTGGAAAAACCATAGCCTTGACTAGACGGACCTTTGTTGGCAAAGTAATGTCTCTGCTTTTTAATATGCTGTCCAGGTTGGTCATAACTTTCCTTCCAAGGAGTAAGCATCTTTGAATTTCATGGCTGCAGTCACCATCTGCAGTGATTTTGGAGCCCAGAAAAATAAAGTCTGACACTGTTTCAGTACCCCTAAAATACAAAGCAAAAAATAACTCAAAGATATGATAGAAGACAGTTCCCCCAGATGAAGGAATTACTGAGTGCATATATAAGGGGGTTACTATATCAATGAATTAGAGTTCAGAACAGAATATAAATACTGTATAAATATCATAGTTATACAGTGGGTGAAGGGAAGATGGAGGAAGATGCACCCCCAACCACTCCGGCTACCCCCAGATCCTGAGCCTAGTTGCTACAACCTCTTCAGGAAGCCTTAAACAAAATTCTACATACTAAGCAATGAGTCTGTACCTTATGCCTAGTCCTTTTTATCTTCTAGGCCCAGAACACTGACAGCCAGGCTTATACCATCTAGGTAGAACACTGAAATGATTTCTCTCTGAGAAAAATGGTCCCAAAACACCTATAGATACTGACATTTGAGATTTCTCTTAACAGGCAGGGTTCCTACCCAGTTCCTGGAACAGTGAAGCCCATCAGTTGAATCATGCTATTTGTGTACAGTGATCAGCCAGCCAGCTGTTTAGAGTTTCACTTTTTTTGTTGTCTTTTTAAAAAGCACATTATTGAGATATAACTTCAAGCTATAAAACTCACCCATTTAAAGCGTACAGTTCAAGGGGACTTCCCTGGTGGCCCAGTGGTTAAGACTCCACGCTTCCATTGCAGGGGACAGAAGTTCAATCCCTGGTTGGG
Source organism: Bos javanicus (assembly GCF_032452875.1). Classification (NCBI taxonomy): domain Eukaryota; kingdom Metazoa; phylum Chordata; class Mammalia; order Artiodactyla; family Bovidae; genus Bos; species Bos javanicus. The sequence goes on along the minus strand of NC_083878.1, from coordinate 28,938,599 downwards.
TAACTAAGATCCCACATAACGGCCAAAAAATAAAGCAATAAAATGTATAACTCAATAGTTTTTTTTGCGTAGGTACTGTTTTGTAACTGTCAGTACAATCTAAGAACATTGCATCACCCCAAAAGAAATACCTGTCAACAGTCGTTCTCCATTCCCACCCTTCTCTCCCACCCACCCCCTTACTCTCCATCCCAGGTAAACACTAAAGTACTTTCTGTCTCTATAAATTTGCCTTTTCTGGACATTTCATATATAGTGTTTTACATTTAAGTAGAATGGTAACTGAAGAATCACTAGACATTTGAAGAACACCTCTAAGCTGAAAACCAGAAATGGAAACAACAAGAAAACTCAGTGGAAATAAAAGCAGTGTAAGAACCAGAAGATAACTTTAAAAAATACATATTTTTACATCCATAAATGTGAACAGGAGGTAATCAAAAGGAATATTCAGAGAAGAAAGCTTCTTGGGAATTAAATTCAACAGAAGTAGGGACAAAGTTGAAAAGATCCTTTAGTCAAACAAAAAGGCAAAGATATGGGAAATGAGTTAAAAAGTAAGAAGATTAGGGAATTAATTCATAAGGATAGTATCCCCTGCAAAAGAGTAAGAAAAACAAAATTCTTAAGGGACCTGGGCATCAAACAGCAAGTCTTCAAATGAAAATTTCAAGAACTAAAAACCTGAGAGTCTAAATTAAGAAAGCCCATATGTATTTCTGGCATAATGGACGAAAAGACCCACTCCAAGACATGTTAATGTGAAATTTTAGATAACAAGAAATAAAGAGATGATTCTAGAGGCTCCCAGAAAGGATGGTGGGAGGTGGGGTGTAGAGAACATGTTACTTACAGAGAACTGGGAGCCAGATGGCCCTGAACTTCTCAAGCAGGAATCAGAAAACAATGGAGCAAATGCCTTCAACATTCTGAGACAAAATGATTGCCAACAATTATAGTAAAGTCACTGTCAGACTTTAAACATCTCTAAAATCTGTTTTCCCCCTACATTTTCTCAGGAATATGTTAAAGGATGTACTTTAAAAGAAGGGGACGATAGAAGGAAGACGTCTTGAAATTCAGGAAAATGAAGACCCAGGAGCACTGAGAGAGGCAAAGGGAATTCACGAGATGGTGTAGGGCACTCACAGGAACACAGTTGTGCCTCAGGCTTTTTAATTTTAAAAAGATAGGCTACAGATTTCTTCTAATTTTTAAATTAGGTCTTGGTTCCATTTTTTTATGCATTTGTTGTACGTAAGATCATAAACACTCTTCATACATCAAACAAACAAAATAGAGGACAACCTCTTGGATATTTGCCCTTCCCTGGAGAAGGAAATGGCACCCCACTCCAGTATTCTTGCCTGGAGAATCCCATGGACGGAGGAGGTTGGTGGGCTACAGTCCACGGGTCGCAAAGAGTTGGACACGACTGAGCGACTTCACTTTCATTTTCACTTTTCTTGGATATTTGCCTTTATTTTAACAAATATAAGATGACCACAAGTGTGCTTATAACAATGAAAAAAAAAGTGTGATGACATGGATCTTGCCCCTTAGCCCAAGGAACTTGGAGCTCAGATTAGACGTGTACATAGATCTTATTAGACTTAACTCATATTGCTGACTGGATTTAAAACCTTCAGAGACTTCTTTTGACTTAAAAAAATTTGACTTTTAAGGCTTTTATAAAATCCTAAGCCTAAATCTACCACAATGAGATACCGCTTCATCACTACTAAGATGACTATAATCAGTAGTAGCAAGTATTAGCAAGAATCTGGAAATTGGAACCCACATACACTACTGATGGGAACATAAAATAGCTCAGCTGCTTTGGACTATAGTCTGGCAGTTCCTCAAAAGGTTAAGCACAGAGTTATCAGCAAGTCTATTCCTTAGTATATCCCCAAGAAAAATATATGTCCACACAAAACTTATACATGAATGTTTGTAGTAGCATTAGATGTAATAGCCAAAAAGTCAAAACAACCCAGGTGTCCATCAACTAATGTGTGGAAAAAATAAAATGTGATATATGTGTATAACAAAATATTATTTGGCAATAAAAGGGAATGACATTTTTACGTGCTACAAAATTGATGAACCTTGGAAACTGTGCTAAGTGAAATAATCCAGTCGCAGAAGACCACACATTGATTTCATTTGCATGAAATGTTCAGAATAGGCAAATCCATAGAGACAGAAAGTGGATTAGTGATCTAGAGGGAAGGGGAAATTGGGAGTGACTGCTAATATAAAGGCTTTTGTTTTGTGGGTGATTGTGCAATTCTGTTAATATACTAAAAACATTGAATTGTGCACTTTAAGTGAATCGTATGGCTGGAAAAGGTTTCTCTGTAGCATTTTTTTTAAACTGTATTCAATAAAGCCATTATTTTTTTAAAAATCCTACTGTAACCTACTTTTCCAGTGTTGTTACCCATTCTTCCACTTGGGCTCAACCAATTTTACTTACGTTCTTTTAACCTACAGTATATCTCTTTCTCCATTTCTTCAAGACCAAATACCGCTCATTCTTCCAAATTCAGCTGAACTTCCTTTCATAAAAAAAGAAAAAAGTAAAACTCTTCTTAGCAGAAAGTAAACTCTGCTCTCAATTTTGTGTCTCTCGGCAAATCACTTTACACATTGCAATGCCAAGAAGTGTGTGTTTTGGTGAAAGGAAGTCAACATTTCTCAGCAACATAAAGTAAAAAATTACCTTAGACAAACCTTTAAATTGCCTGAATCGTACAATTCTCTCTTTACATTCAACTCATCAGTTTTTTCACCTCTTAAGACTGGAATAGATCTCTGTTCTGTTGAATGTTAGTTGAAGAAATCGACTTTTATTTTTAAGTGTTACACAAAATAGAGAAGAACAATTAAGCCCAACAAATAACACAGATTTGGATGTATGGGGATTGCCTCCAATCTTCTTCCAGCCCCAGTTTTCAATAGAAACAGGCTGAAGCTCTTAACTCGTGTAGGTGAGGGAAAGGCAGTACTGAGATGGGTAGGTGATGGGATGTTGGTTTATGGACTGACTTGTCATTCTGGATGGTTTTAATTCAGGGTACTTTTGTGTATAGTCATTAGCCTGTTTCTAAAGCAGTCATCTAACAAAGCAAATGTTTCCCCCCTTTACCACACTAACAGAAGAAACTGCTTTTCATAAACTTCAGAATAACTAAACACTGCATTTGAAACAATTGAATATTTGGACTCCAGTTACTGCATTTTTGGGGACTGGTTTACTCCACTGTAATGAGATTCTTATTCCACCCAGTTAAGTGATCCCATTAGGGGCAGACTGAAGCCAAGACTTTCTAAGAGACAGATAGAATTATGTCTCTCCACCTTTACACTGTAAGATGTGCATTTAATAAATAAGAATGGTAGGCCAAAGCAGTGGATCTTTTGTAATGTTTTGTTCTCATTCTCTACTCCTTCCCTACCAAATAGAGTTGATTTTGTTAAATGAAATGTGCCATAAGGGACTAGTTGAATAAATGATGCTTCCTTGGGACAATGGAATACTAGTAAAACTGTTAACAGGGGAAGATACACAGCAAAACCGTGTTTATGACATGGTACATTTGAGTTTTGTTTTGAAGGGTTTATACATACATGTGTGCATATAAGTAGATGTGCATGTATCATTCTAAACAAAATTGTGTGGTTTTGTGTGTATACAATATTTCTAGAAGGATATGTACTTAGTTGGTAATAGTCATTTCTGGGAAAAGGAACCAAAGTTGATAATAAGGGTGAGAGGAGGACTTAGCATTCATTGCAAATACTCTTTTGTATTATTTGACTTTCAGTATGTGTATATGTTACTTTTCCAGCTGAAAACCACTTATATCTTCTTGCCAATTAATTGTTAATGATTCATAGCAAATATTTATGTGTCAATTTGAGATGCTTATTTGAAATGAACAGAACATGTACATATGTATGGTGTTAATACGTGCTCTTTGTTTGATTTCCCAGCAGCTGAGATCTGTTCCACCAATGATTTATATATTTGTGTTTTACAGAGTTACGTCCATTTGGGAGAATAGTCTTCAGATCACTACAATTTCTAGTTTTGTAGGAATATGGCTTGGAGCCTTTCCTATTCCACTGGATTGGGGAAGACCATGGCAGGTTGGTTTCAACTCCTTAAAGCAGCAAAGTAAATGTTTGTACAGTGAGGGTAAAACTGATGACGCCAACGAGTGTATATATAAATTGTTTCATTGTTCAGTTAAGTAGGGATGTCGGTTCCCTCTGTCACTGTAATCTGGGGGACTTATTGGGGCCTCAGTGCTACAGGTATCCAGATTAGCCTGTTTCTGTCTTCCAGCACTGTTTAACATATAGCAAAATTGATTTTGAAATAAGTGTGTGTGAAATTAGAGGAAACTTATAAATATCAGATTTTTCATTTTCTATCACAATAGGGTATGGCTATTAAGCTAGGTGAAGCACCGTAAGTATTCTTTTATCTGCATTTTACAGATGAGAAAACTGATACCTAGAGGACATATGATATTTCCAAGGTCACTGAGCTAGTGATGCATATATATTTGTTGTAATTTTTAATGGCTTTGTAGTAAATCATTATATAGTTATTCTAAAATTTAACAAATTCGCTATTGATCATTTAAGTTATTGCTAATAATTAACTATTTTTACTATTATACTGTTATAAACGTTATGATAAAGATCTTTTAATCTGTATCTTAATGGATGTTTCCAATTATCAAGATAATTTCTCCTAAATCAAGCTTAGTATTAAAAAATAAATATACTTTCTTTTTCCAAAATGAGAATTTTTCTCTTGATTACAAAGACAGTATACATTTATTTAGAAAACTTCAGCAGTACTAATAATTATAAAAAGTAAGTTAAAAATTATCAAATATCCAGCCACCCAGAGGCAGCTCCCATTTGTGTTTTGGTGACAATCTTTGCAGCTCTCTCTCTGTATAACTATTCATAGTACACATACTATTTTTAATCTGTTTCTTTCCCCTTCAGCAGTATATTGTGGAATTCGTTCCATGTCAGCAACAAGTTGCATGGGTGTAATACTGTATTATTTGTGTAAAATCATATATGAATTTCTTATGAATGGATATTTAGATTATTTACAGTTTTCACTATTATTAATTACCATAATTATCATAAAACATACATCCTGGCAGTTTTGTCCAGTTTTCTCCTTAAATTTTTCTTAGTTTGTCCAGTTTTCTCTTTAAAATAAATTCCTAGGTAGTGAATCTCTGATACGTGTCTCACTTTCCAAAGGCCACTGAGGGAGCTAGATTGTATGCCTTGCACTTAACTGCCTACTTTTTAAGTCCATTCTTTGTGGTTTCTATTAGATGTTGTGTTTCCCTAACAAATGAGTTGTTTTACATTCAGTAAGTCTGGTAGGTTGGCCCTTCCCTGTAATAGTTCTTCACCTACTTATATGTTATAGAAATCCCTGGAGGTTTGGCATGTGTGATGTCACTGATACCATTCCCAAGGTTATAGTATTAATAAAGGTTTCTTTTATATTCTCTTGGCCATCTCAGTGATTGCTGGGAAATAGAGATTCATTTGTACTCAAGTTACCATCTTATGAAACTTAATTTCATTCAATAGTGTCATAATTTCTAGATTGGAGGACAATCAAAATCACTGAAAAGTGTACATAGGAAATTGTGTCTTAATCCCTTATTTCAGATATATGAAATTAAATCTAATACAAAGTATCAGTATATAACGCACCATGGGCCATCAGCTTATGAGTTGGTAAGGTAACGTGTAATTAGCTTGTTAGTTTGCATATAGATGCAATATTTTGGAGTGTAAAAGTTTGATATCTTGTTGTTGTTGTTGTTCAGTTGCTAAGTCGTGTCCAAGTCTTTGCCATCCCATAGACTACAGCACACCAGGTTTCCTTGTCCTTCACTGTCTCCTGGAGTTTGCTCAAACTCATGCCCATTGAGTCGGTGATGCCATCCAACCATCTCATCCTGTGTTGCCCCCTTCTCCTCCTGCCCTCAATCTTTCTCAGCATCAGGGTCTTTTCCAACGAGTTGACTCTTTGCATCTTAGACCTGTATAAATCGTCTTAAGACTATGCAGGGACATCCCTGGTGGTCCAGTGGTTAAGACTTCGCCATCTGGTGCCGGGTACATGGGTTTGATCCCTGATTTGGAAACTAAGATCCCACATACTATGTGGTGCAGCCAAAGGTGGGGGGAACGACAGGCAAAAAAGACGATGCAGAAGTAGATATTGAATTATGGGGAGCAGATGCATCTGTCTAAAATCGGGTTTAGGTTTGTGAAGAAAATATATATTTCAGTTATTTACAATCCAATTATCCATTTTTGATTGTTTAGGCTTCTAGCTAGTGACTCTCATTTTTCTACCTCAATTCTTATTTACAGTAAGAGGTGAACTGGATCCAAATTAATGGTATCAGACTTTTAAAATTAATATAAATTTTCTACTTGAATTATCGACTTTAAAAAAAATTTCTAGCTAGCTAATTTAGTATGTAACAAATGTTGGTCTTCATTAGGAATGTTTCATTTGACTGGACTATTACTGGTTATTTAATAATCTTTACTATTGTGTTGTTTTAAGAGTATTCCAAGTTAATGAGCCACTTATTTACTATCATCTTTCAAAATTATGATAGATATGTATTCACTATCATCTTTTAAAATTATGATAGATATGTTAGAAGTGATATATAATTAATCATCTTTTATTCACATAATAATTACCTGCCCCTCCCCAGTTTAGTGATTATTTACTAATTTAGCAATTATAAACTAGAGAAATGATGTCTTTTTTTTTTTCACTTTTTATTTTCATCAAAGTTTTCTGTTCTGTTTTTTTTCCTTTGTAAACCTAACTACACAATAAGTACTCAGTGTGGCTCATGATGCTGACAGAATCTGCCAGAGAAACAATAAACCAGATAAAAGATTATGGCATTACTTCAGAATGGAGGTTTTTCTAAAGTAGAATTTCAGAAGAAGAAAACCTCTGTCTATACTTTATTATTTAAACTTTAATATTATAGTATTAGGAAGAGATTTTAGTTCTGTATTCCTGTAGCCCAATAAAGATTTGATATGTTTGTGGTAAAGCAAGCTTTTCTGGGTTGTGATCTGATTTTACTCATGTTTAATAAAAAGAAGTAAACTTGGAGAAGCAAGAGTATCTGGTTAAGCAATTACACTTTCTTTAAAAACACATACACACAAACCACCTCACAAAAACTGTCACATATTGTAGTTCCATTTTTCTACTTTGTACTCAATCTGACTGTGTATAAAGTGCCCGAGGCCAAGCATAAGATTATATAATGATGTGAGTTCTGTATTGAGCAAGTTCAAGAATGCTTATAGTTTTTAAGTTGTTTCAGAATTTAGTGACTGGAAAGGCCCATTGAAAATACATAACCTTAATGAAAAGGTTTTTTCACTTAACTAATAGGAATTTTAAATAATTTTAAGTAATGACAATTGACGAAAGATTCCAGGCATCTTTATATAATTGGAGGAAGCCTTCCATTTCTAGGAGGCAGCAAGAGAATTTGGTGAAAGAGAATATGGTTGATGGCTACCCACTCTGTTGTTGGTCATCTTTATTGTTTTCTTTGAAAGTAATTCAAAGTCATCTTGCTTCTCTTCCCTGCCTTAATTATTACATTATAAACATTGAATTGTCCATAACCCAGACTGGCTTCTTCACCCCCAGAGAAAACTTATAGCTGCAGTAACTGACAAGATTTTTGACTATGGAAAATCTATTTACATTATAATTTGATGCTTCCATCTGCCATAAAAATAGCTAATCAGTAAGTATTTGTTGAGTTCTTACTGTGTACAAAGTACATATTAACTATATAAGCTATAACAGAAATATTACCAGGACTGGAATTTAATTGTTTGGTAATGATAATTTAGATCCAGATTGTGAGTTAGATTCTGATTCAGATTTAATATGCTCTAAATATTTTCAGAATATATGGTTATCAGCTTTTCATCTGGAAAATATCTTAATTCTTTACTTACCAAAAATCAGCACTTCACATTATTAAAACAATTAGTACAAAGTTAAGAATTGTTGTTAGTCATTCTAAACAAAGGAAATTTACATGAAGTTTTTAAACCCACATGTTTTATTAATAGGTAGATAACAGGATTTTTAAGAGCTGAGGCATCAAATTACTGGGTTCAAACCCTGGCTCTGACACTTGTTGCTGCTGCTGCTGCTAAGTCGCTTCAGTCATGTCCGACTCTGTGTGACCCCACAGACGGCAGCCCACCAGGCTCCCCCGTCCCTGGGATTCTCCAGGCAAGAACACTGGAGTGGGTTCCCATTTCCTTCTCCAGTGCATGAAAGTGAAAAGTGAAAGTGAAGTTGCTCAGTAAGTGTCTGACTCTTTGTGACCCCATGGACTACAGCCTACCAGGCTCCTCCGTCCATCGGATTTTCCAGGCAAGAGTACTGGAGTGGGTTTCCATTGCCTTCTCTGCTGACACTTGCTAGTGAGGATTAAATAATTCTGAATTACTTAGTTTAGAACCCTACAGTTAACTGCTTAACTGATGTTATAGGCATTTGTGACCTATAAAAGGAGTAGGTTAATGACTGTTTTTTCTTAGCATTCCCAAAAAACGGCCAATTCATTATTTGAATTCTCCAGAGAATGTGCTTGTTTTATTCATTCTGCACAACAGTCCTTAAATTGGTAGAGTGGATTGTTAACTCATCTTTTTGTTTCTCTGGTATTTGGGTATTTAGGGTATTTGGATTTCACTTAATTTTCAATCCTATCTGACATTTCAGATGGCAATAGAAGGAAAACACAGTATCTCTTTATGTACCAGGCATGGGGCTTGGCACTGTCACACAAGTAACTTAATCCTGGTAACCATAGTGCAAGGTAGGTTTCATCCTCATTTCTACACATAAGAGAGCCAAGTGTCAGGAGAGGAGTATGCATCTTGTTCAGCATTTCTTGACTGATTAGAGGAAGACTCGGAATCCAGTGCTCCAGGACACCATGATTCTCTTTATCCCTGTTCTTCTTTAACAATGGCCAGGGCTTAGATTTTTTTGAAAAAGGTCGAGTAATTATTATATTGTATTTCTTTCCCCACATGAGGATCTCATTTAAATGCCACAACCACTCAACTGGTAGTGTATGTTAGACCAAAAAATTTAATATATTTGTAGGAGAGTATTTGAAGCTAATAAATGAGGATTTTGTACCTAGAATACCAACAAATACCTTTAAACTCTGGACTTCCAGTTCTACTATCTCCAAAATGGAATTGAACACATAATCAAATCTCTTCTGAGTGTATTTGTTTCTTATAAAGTTAAAATGTAAAATGGATGGAGATTGTCTTTAAAACAATTTAAAACTGTTAAATATTTGTACTTATTCCCATCAGATACCAGATAAATGAGGCATTGTTGTATTTAAAAATTTTTTTTTGTTTTCTCTGGTTTTATCAGGTTTAAAAATTAATATCTGTGAGACATATATTCATTATTAAAAGTCACAGGTGCCACAGGTAATACTTTAATAAATTGATGCTGGAGATCATTAGGAAAATTAAATGAATCACAGCAAATAATGGTAGAGAAAGGGATGAAGCCAAGATTATGGATTTAATTATTGAAAGAGTGCATATTTTTAGGTTAATTGGTGTTTCTGTTACTAAAGGTCTTACACAGTGTTTTAGACAAACCAAAATAAAATATTAATTTATATGAATGTGAGTTACATACTTCAAGCATGGGAAAAATACTAATACTTAACTGATAGAAAGTGGTTTGCGATTTAAAAGGTGGGTTCATTGTAGGGCAGTGATACTGAAAATGATATGCCAGTAGGACTTCCATGTGATAGAGGAGAGTGCTGGCTGAGGTGAAACTCATTTGCATGGTCCTGGCAGGGACCTTACATCGACACTTTAACAAGAAGTTCCAGCCTGGAGACTGTGGACCTCTCCACAAATAGCTCTTCCTAAATCTGTGTTCTTAGTCACAGGAGAGTGGTAGAGTAATCATGGCTCAGAGCAGAGTTACAACCAACTCTGGACCAACCAACTCTGAGTTACAACCAAGCAGAGAAATTACCCCGATGAGTAGACTCATCTGCTTGTGTATTCTTACACAAGACGGCAGCATCTACTTTATGTGCATCTGGGAAACACAGCGTTAAAACCAGGTTCAGAAGAAAATACACACAATCATCTAAAACCAGGTGAAGTTTGGAAGTAAGTCGGTTTTGAAAGATGAATTGTATCAGTCATGCAAATGTAAATCTATGGTAAGCACGATAAACAAAACATAGTAAAAAGTAGTTTGTGTGAAATTTAGAATTGCCTGGGTTTTATCTTCATTTTTATCTGAAAGAGTCAGTAATCCTAATGGTTGTGGGTTGTTCTAAGTGTTTCTAGGTTTTCTGATCTGCAGATAAGTCAGTTTTCCCTTGAGATCTCTCAGATCACATACCTCTCCAAAAATTATATTGCAACACATTTTTTAGTTTGTGTTATTGAAATTTATCTAAAAAAGAATCTTAGTTTGCCCCTTAATTGCTTGGTTTATAGTAGGGGCTATCAATACATAGTTTTGAATGAAAAGAGCCATTCAAATGAAGACTCTTAAAAATGATAGAAATTTCTGCTGTATATATTAGGTGTAGTTTTTTAGAAATGCTTTAGAGATGGTGTATTTGAGGAATGATAGTGTTGTAGATTGTAATTACAACTTACTTCATATGTGCCTGTTTAAAAATATGAACTGAAAGATTATCCATTGTAACCCATTGATTGGTCACTTGTCCTATGTGCCAGACCTGTGTTTTAGGTATGATTGTGGGTACCACATAGGACTTTACCTCATTTGGTCATTACAGTAACCCTGTGAGGTGAGTTTTACAGTGATCCTCATTTTGCAGATAAGAAACCAAGGCACAGAAAGGTTAGGCGACTTGCCTAGGGTCATCTTTTTGTTAACTTTTTTTTTTTTTTGAAGTATAGTTGATTTACAATGTTGTGTTACTTCCAGGTGTACAGCAAAGTGATTCAGAATATATATATGTATATATATATATATATACACACATAGAGAATACTATTCTCTACTACTTAGAAAATGCTTTCAAACTTTGTATATTAGTACATTTTCCTTTTCCAAAATGTAAAGCAGAGTTTTATAGCAGTGCCTGATCAGAAGAATGTAGTGTGGTCTTCAGGTAGAAATAAGCTTATATAATTTTGAAGTGTCTTTCAAGCAGCAATAATAATGATTTTTGTAACAGAAAAACACATATCTGTATTATTTCAAAAGTTTTTTAAAGCTTATTAGGGTGAAATTGTTTTATTTCTAAGAGAAAAATAACCTATTGCCAGTACCATGTACTAAGATCCTATGTATCAGGCCTTTGTTAATGCTGATTATTTTAAGCGAACACTGACTTTTTTCAAGTGCTGAGACAAATACGGAATTATTTGATTTAGAGCAAGGATAATAGTAGTACTGTAAAGCAGGGCACTTTCTTCACATGATGTAGCTACTCATTTTTGTGAAGTTTTTCTTTTTGACAGTAACTATAGTAATTTTACCCAATTGCACTATATTATCTTTTGTTATGCAACAGAAAATTTTCTTTTATTTAGTGATTTTTAAAAAAAATTTTACATTTATAAAAAATTGGATAAAAAGATGGTCCTTTGGTGATAAACACATGTGACTTTTACATGAATGTCTTTGAGTTTTCTATTTTCCTTAAACAAAACAAGATAATTATGTAGCTCCATCTCAGATGACCATCATTTGGAGACGTTTATAGCAACGAAGTTGAATTGTCTGTTCAATAGATACCGTGTGTGTGTTTCTAATCCTATTTGTAGTATGAGGAACGATAAATAGAAACATCTCTGTATGTGAGATGATAATTTAAATGGAAAACTTCAAAATCTATGAAAATACGTGACAAATCTAGGATTGTTTGACAATTCAGTATGATCTGTTGCCACAGGATAGTTTTTAAATTGTTTTAAAGCAGTTACAAGAAGGTTAGTAGCAAGCTGTTTGAGGAAGGGTGGTTTGTTGGCAGCCTCCCGCCCCTCCCCAACCCCAACTCCCTCCAGTAGCCTCTGTGCCATTCCCTATCTTGGCTTATAAAAATCAGGAAAGTCTGCCCTTATATAAAGAAAATCTCTTGTTAAAAATGACTGTGTTACAGATAAGGATTACTTACTTTAAGGAAAATCAAGCAGGAGAGTGTGACCTGTCACTAGCAAACAGTGTCCACAGTTAGTCCAGCATTCTGATTTGTTGATGGCATGGATTCCTTGAGATGTTGAATAGCAAGTGTTTCAAACTTTAACCCCTCTTTAGGCAAAACTTTTAAACTTTCTAATATCTACGTCATTGCTGGCATTCCACTGGAGGTGAGGTATGGCAGCTATTTGAAGAATGTGTGTGTAAATGTATCTTTGTGTTTGGAAACAAAGAGCCACACTGAAATGACAAAGTGATTAAAATAGAATTTAGTAACCCAAATTGGAATCTGGCTGGATTCATGAGGGATTGTGATTCTCCCTACACTTTGACAATGTGCTCTTTACCAAAGTGCAGGCGCTCACAATTGGCTGATGATGCATAAACTCACAGCAATGAGAAACAGAGGAAAATCGAGTGTTAGTCCAAATGTTTACATAGAGTGTTAAATAAAAACTACTAAGGTAAGAAGTTCAATACTTTACATAGGTAGTAAACTATGCATATTATTTTATTTGTAACCCCATGTGTTGAGATGGGACACTATTAAAGTAACAATCACTTAAAAAGCAACAACCAACAAACGAGTATTCAATTTGGTACGTAAACTGAATAATTAAAATCAAATGGAAGCAATGCCTAAAGTAACTACGATAATTCACAATAAAAACCATTAGTTCAGGCTCTACTTATTGGAAAGATGATAATTCAACATAGGCTAACCTAAAATGTACCTTTAGAGATCGAATAAGGATATAAGCAAAATATTAAATAAGATGTCAGGAAGTCCCTAAAACTATGTTTAAGGACTTAAAACTGATTACTTACATGCAAAAAAACTAAGTTTGAATTCATTCATACATGATCTTATTTGAAGCACTGTATTTTCATTCACTAGCAAAATTCATGTCAGTAAGATATTTTTGAAGTATTTTATTTTCCAGATATTTCACTATGTTGTTCCAGTGATTAGCCTGAATTTCTGTGGAAACCTAAGTTTTAAATGAAGACATGCTTCTGAAAATAAGGCAACTTTTCTATAATCTGTTTATAAACAGAAAAAAAGAAATCTTTGGTTTTAGTTAAAGTGGCTGAAAGGGTTTTGCAAAAAAAAAAAAAAGAGAGAGAGATACTAAAGAACCAAAGCAATGAAAAGGCTCTTCATAAGCAATAAGCAATGGGAAACTCCAAACCCCACCAAGGTCAGTAGAGTACCTAAGGCACCTCAGGTTCAGATGATACAATCATCTTTGCTTAGAGTTCTAGTAATCTATATACAGGATTTTTACCATCTTAAGAACATGAAGCCGAAAAGGTAATGTCCAACAGTGATTACTGTAAGAAAGAAGAAAACCATAGCAGTTGCTAGGAAGAGAGATTAGAATCCATATTTAAAAGATGAGAAAAATGAGGCCCAATCAAGAAACAGATGACACTAGGGTTTGTGTTTCTAGAGTCCTATTCCATTTCTCTTAGGGCAGGGCAAATTCTAGATTTTAACTTTATTGGCTAGGAAACCAAGTGTGAAGAGTTTCAGATATGTGAACTGAGGAAGAAAAAAATTCCCATCAAATCCCCAAAGGCAAGCTGGAAATAAATATATAATACTTTACTGTCTTAATTCCTTTATATCATGTGTTGGACAACTTGGCTAATATACTAATTGAGTTATACAGTTCTTTCAGTTCTATCTAAAAATAGCAGACCAATATTAAATGAGAAAGTTACATCAGATTCCATTTGAGCATACATAAGGCCATGATACTTAACACAAACCACCACTTTTTGGGAGAAAGAAGATATCCACTGTCCAGTTCAGGAGAGAAAGCTCCTGACCAGTTATCCAGTAGATTCTCCACTCTTCAATGGGGATGATGCTTATATTTTTAAAAAAACCTCTACAAAGCTCACATACAAGACAATACATCCTAGATTTGTGACTGCTATGAGCATTTAAGGCTGTCATTTTCAAGTATAAAAGTTTAGTGTTCCATTACCCAATCTGTGCAACAGACATAGCTGTAAGCTCAAATCATGGAAATTAACAGAAGCTCACCAAAGACAGACAGAAATCATAATTTAGGCAACAGCAAGTTTAAATGTAGGAAAGGATGGGGAAAAAAAATTATGTATTAGATTATGCTTCTCTGAACTGCATCAGTTGTTCACACTGAATCTTTGTCTAACACACTGTCTGTTGCATGGCATTTGGACTAAGGTAGATCAAGAGCAGACCAAACAAGGAAGCTTAATTAGGTAACAGAACTATCATTAAGATGGTTCACCTCTAACACAGTTATACGGCCTGTTTCCCTAGAGAAAAATTAGAAATGGCTCCAGTATACCAAATGAGCTTCACAGATAAACATGAAAAAAAATTTGTTTAAAGCAGGACCTTTCACCTTGGGACCACCATGCACTGCTCACGGATGATCAATAAATCAATGTTATTTACTTCTGGCTAGAGGTAATATTGTGAAATATAACATGACTGGAGAAAAATGGGTATTTGGAAGCCAGCACATCATTTAACTTATACTCTAGATGTGTACATTAAGTTGTAGTTCTGTAACTTCTACTGTGGTTTCAATATCTATGTCTGAAAGGTGACATCAGTTTTATTATGAAAGCAGCTGCTTTGTTATAAATTCGATGTAACATGCTTGAATTCTAGGTCATTTGTCTTTACATGATTTAAAGTTTCTTGTGGTTTGGTCAGCATACATACTTTTTGTCTCATTTGATATACAAGCCAATGTGGAAATTAAAAAAAAAAACTACCAACTAGTTCAGAGAGCTAAGTTGAGTCCAGGATTATGACAAAGTCTGACCCAAAGTTTTTAATCTGTAATCTCAGCATGTATCTCATGCAGTCTGGGGAGCATCAAACTAAATCTACAATCGCCAGAAGCCTTGTTACAGTTGAACGCACATTAACTAAAGTGTGTACATTTTTAGTGTTCATGATAAATGCAGTTATGACCTTATTACACTTTTGGCATTCTTTAAGAAAGCACGTTAAGCTTTAATATAGAAATATTTAGGTTACACTTGTGCTCAAGTAATAGTAAAACATTTGTTCTTTTTGATCTCATACATTCTCTCCTCAGGAATGGCCCATCTCCTGCACGCTTGGAGCAACCTTTGGCTACGTGGCTGGCCTTGTTATTTCACCACTCTGGATATACTGGAATAGAAAGAAACTCACATACAAGAACAATTAATTGGAGCAAAGGGAGAAGAGATTTCTTTGTGCAGATTCCATAAAGACTGTGCAGAAATGTATATGGTCTAGGCCAGGCAGTTCCACTTAACAGCACTGTTTTTTTATGTAGTTACATGATGTGATTGTAGCTTTTTAAACTATGAAACCCCTGAGAGATTG
This sequence comes from Bos javanicus, assembly GCF_032452875.1. Classification (NCBI taxonomy): domain Eukaryota; kingdom Metazoa; phylum Chordata; class Mammalia; order Artiodactyla; family Bovidae; genus Bos; species Bos javanicus. Next base: position 28,922,898 of record NC_083878.1, on the reverse strand, counting down.
TACCTTCTAGTTGAAATAAAGTATTTATAATAGATTGTGGCTTCAGATGCTGTTTGCTGCTTCTTGGACCTTTAAGAAACATTCTTAATGAACTTTTATAGAATTCTGAGGACAGGGTTGGTGTTTTTTTCCTTTCAAGTTTTAAACTGCTTCATTATAAGAGGTCTGGGTACAGCTGTAGCATTTCATATGCTTTCTGAGAGAAATGTACAGTTTCCTTGGCCACTGAAGATGTTTCTCACGTAATCAAACAACAGTTTATACATCTTGATCCTATTCTTTTTTTTACTGTGTGTTTCTTTGGAGTTAAAATGGCTATGATAGCCTCATCAAAAACAGTCTTCAATCCCTTCTGTGTTAAAGCTGAACATTCCACATAGCAGCACGCACCTATCTGGGAGGGAGAAAAAGAAAAAATCACAAATATATAAAATCTTTTTTACACAACTGGTACCACACAAACATACCATTATAAGGAAAATCATAAAATGCAAAAAGAATGAAATCATATTTATGATTCCCTAGAGATAGCTAACTGTTAAAATATTAGTGTATATCCTTTCAGACTTTCTCTGAAAAATTATTTCAATCATCAAATGTTGACTGGATACCTATTAAATGCCTGGCACTGTTTCTAGGTGCTGGGAATCATGTCTATGAACTGAGCAAAAGAGCAAAACCCCTGCTGTGTGATGCTCACATTTGCCTAAGTTCTACTGGGGGAGGAACACATGAAGGAATATAGAAATGGTGGCACATGCTGTGGGTTAAACATGGAGGGAGAGGGTGCAGATGACCGTGGTGATGGTCAGTGAAAGCTGCTCAGCAAGGTAAAGTCTGAGCAGTGAGGGATACCTACTGGCAGGGTTTCCAGCCATAAAGAGCCACAGACGTAAAGATCCCTGATGCAGGAACGTGCTTGGAACATTCGGGGCAGGACGGAAGCCAGAGTGGCAGGGGAGAGGGTGAACACGGGTAGTGGCAAGAGATGAGGTCAGTGAGGTAGCCTCAAGATAGTGACTTCGAGTAAGGACTTTGGTTTCTACTCTGAGAGGGGCCCCATCCATCCATCCGTCTGTCCATTCATTGAAAACTTACAGAGCACTGATTTGCCAAATCAGAGGAAGGAATTTGTTCCTTCCTACAACAATGAACAAAATTAAGTCCCTATGCAACTCTTAATGAAATGTATTTTAGAGGAAGAACACCATGGATTAATAAATATAGAGGTAGAAGTGGTTTAGAGAAAAATGGGGAAGGAGATAGGGAGTGGGGACAGGTCAGGCAAGATCTCATTGAGAGAGTGATATTGGAGCAGAGATCTAAAAGGAAGTGCTTTCCTAGTAGCTCAGCTGGCAAAGAATCCACCTGCAATATAGGAGACACCAATTCGATTCCTATGTTGGGAGGATCCGCTGGAGAAGGGATAGGCTACCCGCTCCAGTATTCTTGGGCTTCCCTGGTAGCTCAGCTGGTAAAGAATCTACCTGCAATGCGGGAGACCTGGATTTGATCCCTGGGTTGGGAAGATCCCCTGGAGAAGGGATAGGCTACCCGCTCCAGTATTCTTGGGCTTCCCTGGTAGCTCAGCTGGTAAAGAATCTACCTGCAATGCGGGAGACCTGGATTTGATCCCTGGGTTGGGAAGATCCCCTAGAGAAGGGATAGGCTACCCACTCCAGTATTGTGACCTGGAGAATTCGCTGGGATAGGGAGTGGGGAAAGGTCAGGCAAGATCTCATTGAGAGAATGATATTGGATCAGATACCTAAAAGGAAAGGATGAACAGTGTCTACATCAGGAAGACTCCCAGGCAGAGGAAGCAGTAAAAGGGCAAAGGCCTGGAGGCAGAAAATGGGAAACAGCATGGAGGCCGTGTGCCTGGAGCACAATGAGTGAGGCAGAGGTGGCTGGGCCTGGAGGCCACAGTGGGGGTTTCATTTATTCAAAGTCAGCTGGGGAGCCACTGAAGGATTCTGCACAGAGCAGTGAGCTAATGGAGCTTCTGTTTATAAAGACTCAATGGCTGATGTGTGGAGAACAGGTTAACAGTCACAGAAGCAGAAAGGTGAGTGAGAAGCTGTTCCAGTTAGTCCAGGCAGAGAGGGAAGGAGCCTGGTCCAGGCTGCCAAAGGAGGGGACAGTGAGGAACATAGGTATTCTGGATATATTCGAAAGCAAAAAAACAGGTTTTGCTGAAGTGTTCACTGTATGGTATGAGAGGAAGAACAAGGTCAAGTGTGACTTCAGGTTTTTAACCTGAGAAACTGGGAAGACAAGCCTGGAGGATAAAATTGGGAATTCTGTATTGGACGTGTTAATTCTGAGATGCTTACCACCAGGATGGACTTGTTGGATGAGAAGTTGGACTACCACGTCTAGAAGTCCAGGCTGCAGATGGGAATTTGGGAAGCTCAGTAGTAGATTGTTCAAACCACAAAACTGACAGAAGCTCAACAGGCCTAAGGACTGAGTGTGGATATAGAAGGAAAGACATCCAAGCAGCTGAGGGCTGATCCCTGGACTCTCCAACATTCAGAGACAGGGAGATGAAGAGAAGGAGAAGAGGCCAACGAAAGAGGACAAAGCCCAAGAGAGGGCGTTCAAGGAAGCCACGTGAAAGTGTTTCAAGAAGGGACCAGTTGTGCCAAATGCTGCTGACAGGTCTAAAAATGGGATCATAGTGTTTTGCAACCATTTTTTCCCCTTAAACTATAAGCATGAACATTGTAATAGGTATATTAGTATAAAATTTTAATAGGTGCAGGATTTTTTGTTTTTTGCTGTTATAAACAATACAGCAACTTTATGGCCATCTCTTTAAGCACATCCTATATAATTTTTTTAGGATATACTCCTACCTATGGAATTGCTTGATCAAAAGCGTTCATGCCCTTAAGCCTTCTGCATGTTGTTGAGGCTGCTTTTACTTACTGACCAATAGAACAGCAGAGTACCCACTTCCTTGCCCCATTGTGTGTTAGTTGTTCAGTCGTGTCTGACTCTGTGCGACCGCATGGACTGTAGCCCACCAGGCTCCTGTCCATGGATTCTCTAGGCAAGAATACTGGAGTGGGTTGCCATTTCTTTCTCCAGGGGATCTTCCCAACCCAGGAATTGAGCCCAGGTCTCCCTCATTGCAGGCAGATTCTTTACCGTCTGAGCCACCAAGGAAGCCTTTGCCTGCTGGGACAGTGTTTTTGCCAATTTTATAGATGGAAATTGAACTACAGTTGACCACTAAGGAGTATGAACGTATTTCTTATCTTCTGTGGCAATCCGTGTTTTTTGAAGAATCTGAGTCCCTTTTCCTATTGGAGTGTATGAATATATATATATGTAGAATTCCCAACATATGTATACCTGTCGTTTTGTGATTAATCCATATGCAATGGGGCTCCTGTACACTAAGGATATTAACCCTTTTTTCTGCCATAAATGTCAAGTTTGTTGTATGACTTTTAATTTTATTTCTGGCATTTTGATGTATTAAATTTTTATGTAGTTAAATCATCAATGTTTTCATTTATGACTTTTACCTTTATGACATTTAGAAATTCCTTCTCTCCCAAGATGACAGAATTTAGTACTTGGAATTTGTAAAGTGACTTGTTAGTGAAACTATTTCTCTTTTGCTTTAGGAAACACTATTTTCCAAAAAGTTTTCTTGCTTTTTTCTGCCTCTTGATATTTTTAAAAAGACCTGATTAGATTTCATTTCCACAAAAGTCCTATTAAAGTCATAACATCTAAAAATAGAATCCAAGAATGTTAGGGCCAAATGGAGAAAAAAGTATGCCTTTCTTTGGGGAAAGGAAGACTCTAAGTTAGGAGGCATGTTGTGCATCAGAGTTATATTTTTAGAATGATAATATTTTCCACCTTTCATAAAAAGATTGCAGCGCATTTCCTCTCCTACCTAGCCATAATTTTTTGTTTTTTAACTGCAGATTTAAATTGTCCTCCAACTGCACTCCACTGCCTACTCCATGAGTCTTCACTGAAGACAGGGCCTGATTAAGAAGCCCCTTTTTCTGACACCTCTTTCTACACATGGCTTATTAGGAAAATAGTGTTGGCGGTGTAGCACAGGTTTAAAGGCTGGAGTCAGGTCTTTACTGAACTCAGCTCTGCCATTTATTACCTGCAGGACCTTACAAGCTACCTGACAAGTTATCTGACATTGCCATGCCTCTGTTTTCTCCTCCAGAGCACCTGGTCAATCGAGGATTAAATGATTGAATGCATGTAAAACACTCATCACAGTGCCGGCATATGGTAAATGCACAATAAATATTTGCTTCTATTACTACCTTAGCTTCATTTACATTTATTTTTAAATTCTGTAAAAAAAAAATAAATAAATAAAATCTGTAAAGGTTGCATTACCTCTTTTGCTAGTTTCTGTCCTTGCTCCACACATATAGGTTTTTCCTTCATATCATTCAGTCTTGCTAAAGTTTTGGGGTCATCTCGGAGATCAATCTAGTTAAGAAAAGTTGATAACATCCCATCATAGCGTCAGTCTTTAAAGATAAAACATGTAGTACCATTTAACCCCCACATATAAAAAAAAAAGATTACAATGGAACTTGATTTTTAGAACAGACTAATACAGTAATTGCTTTCTTTTGACACTACCTTTCCCAAAAGCGTGACAGAATTTATTATAACAACTGAGATTAAACACATATCTCATTTGCTAAACCTTGGGGCCATCATCTAAGAGCAACATCACGAGGCAGGCCAGAAAGGTTATTCTTGAATGGGTAAAATCAAAGCATACATACCTGAGTTCCTATTAATAAAAAGGGTACATTTGGTGCGTATTCTTTAAGTTCTGGCACCCACTCCTCTTTCACGTTTTGAAATGAGGCTGGATTCACCACAGAGAAGCATATAAGGAAGACATCAGTCATTGGGTAAGATAAAGGCCTCAGACGATCATAGTCTTCCTAAGGAAGAAAGCAAAACCTCATGATTTCCATCACTGTGAGTTTACTAATAAATATGCACATTAGATTAGATGGTCAAAAAGCATGCTCAGGACTATTCCACAAATAAAACACATGGCATTCTACATCCATCAACATAATTCCATTCATTTCTGCTGCTCTTCTTTTGGAAGTTCTGAACACCAGGGGGGTAAAAAGATGACAACATCATTAACAACTACAAGGAAACTTGGAGAAAATACATTGTGATGACCACAGTTCTCACTGGAAGCATCTTTAACCGAAAAGTTTGCACACAGAATTGATTGTGGCTAAATATCTAGGTACAGTCATGCATAATAACTAATATTCTGAATGCTACTATGTAAACATACCATGTTACTTATTTAATCCTTGTAACAACTATACAACATAAGAACCACTCTCTTGGTGTTGCATTTGCGTAAACTGAGGCGCCCAAGTTAGATGACTTGTGTAAGGAAGTGTAATAAGCAAGTAAAGGAGACAGGATTCAAACACGGGCAGCTTCACTCCAGAATCCACGCCTTAACCACTATACATCTTCACCGAGACCTTAAATCTTTGTTTTCCCTGTTTATACAGTTTTCTTAATTGTGTGTATGTGTTACATGTGCATGTTTGTGAGAAAAATTAAAGATAGAAACACATGGAATAAATCTACAGAATCCTTCTTACTCCCCAGTTTCCATTTCTTTCCTGAACTGCGGATTTTTCAGATGTGTCTTTTCTGTTGTTTTTTGTGCATGTATATGCCTACATATACATGTGCATGTATATGTATTTAAACATCTGTACGTAGAAGAGACTGTGCAATCCATGTTGTTCTGCACCTTTCAGCATGTCCTGGAGCTGGTCCCAGACTAGAACCCGTTAGACTGCCATACGATTTTAAACTGAAGTGTAGCTCATTTACAATGTTGTGTTAGTTTCAGGTGTATAACAAAGTGATTCATATATATATAATGAGTATATGTGTGTGATTATGTATATATGTGCATGTGTGCATGCTAAGTCACTTCAGTGGTGTCTGACTCTTGGAGACCCTATGGACTGTAGCCCACCATACTCCTCTGTCAATGGAGATTCTCCAGGCAAGAATACTGGAGTGGGTTGCCATGCCCTCCTCCAGGGGATCTTCCTGACACACATATATATAATCTATTCTTTTTCAGATTCTTCTCCCTCATAGGTTATTACATGTTGTTGCTGTTCAGTCACTAAGTCATGTCCGACTCTTGGCAACCCCATGAACTGTAGCATGCCAGGCTCTGTCCTCCACTGTCTCCTCGTATGTGTGTGTGCTAAGTCCCTTGAGTTGTGTCCAGCTCTTTGTGACCCCATGGACTGTAGCCCACCAGGCTCCTCTGTCCATGGGATTCCCCAGGCAAGAATACTGGAGTGCGTTGCCATGCCCTCCTCCAGAGGATCTTCCTAACCTAGGGATTGAACCCGCATCTCTTTTATCTCCTGCATTGGCAGGTGGGTTCTTTACCACTAGCGTCACCTGGGAAGCAGTATTTCCTGGAGTTTGCTCAAATTTATGGCCATCGAGTCCGTGATACTATCTAACCATCTCTGTTTCTGCTGCTACCTTCTCCTTTTGCCTTCAATCTTTTAACAGACATACAATTTTAAACTGCTGCTTCATATTCTACAGAAGAGCTGCACCATCAATGGCTGTTTTAACATCTCTCCATCACAAAAGGCAGTGAATATCCTGTTTGCTTAGATTATTTCCTAGGACACAAAATTCTGCTTGCTTACATTCCAGGGAGTGAGCAGAATCAGGATTCCATTTTTGTCAGGGCTAGCCTCTCATCTGGTTTCAAGGAAATTTTATTTTTGGCCTAAGCTGCCACCCCTCTTAAATGACCCTTCACTACTGGAACTGCATGAATGTGGAACTAAAGGCATATTAAAAATATCTTCCACTAGGAGTTTCAGTGGTAGTATTTCTCTCATGGGACGATTTTCCTTTCATGTCATCTTCTGACATTTTTCTTACTACAGTATTACACTCAAGCATATTATTATCTCAAACTCTTGACTTTGGAGTTAATCCTTCTGGTTTTTTGCAACGCTTTCTAAGGGCACATGTGCAGTCTGGGGCCAAGAATATTGAAAGATTTCTCAGGTGCTGGCTCAGGACAAGATGGGAAATGCCACCCCCAGTCTTCTTGAACATTTGTTTTTAAAAGTGGAGGCTTCTAACTGGTTTCGAAAGCAGAGCTCTAGTGTTAAGAAATTATTAATGAAAAAAAAAAAAGAAATTATTAATGATGAGCTCAAGTAGAATGGGTGTGAAATATGTTGGCACCCCAGTCAGTTACAAAAGGACTATTATCAAAAACATGTTTTAGAATCAGTTTGAGTCCATTCACGTAGAATGGGAAGCTAGTGGGAAGCTGCTGTAGAGGGCCAGGAGCTCAGCTCAGGGCCCTGGGATGACCTAGAAGGGTGGGATGGGAGGTCCAAGAGGGAGGGGCTGTGTGTATACACACAGCTGATTCACTTTGTTGTAAGGCAGAAACACAACATTGTAAAGCAACTCTACCCCAATAAAAATAAAAAACTAGATAAGCAAAAAACAAACAAAAACATCAGTTTGAGTGTTAAATAGTACAATTTGTTGCATTAAGTATACTTTCTGTACTCATGTTAAGAAGGAGAATTAAAGGGACAGCATCTGATCTTAGCATTCCACCGAGCAGCTGTCCGTTCCTGAGCAAACTTGCACACAGCATGGTCAGGGAAGGAGGGTGGGGTTCCTGCTACAAAGTCCTCATCTATTTCGAGATCTAGTTTTCACAGAATTAGTAAATGAAGATACTATCTCATAGGATTATGAGGAATAAATGAGATAATGCTACTAAAGCACTCAGCAGAGTGCCAGATGCATAAAAATCTCTTTCAATGCTTTAACATACATTCTTCAATCTCATGGGAAACTGGTTCTCCTATTTTCTGCCATCCACACAGGGTCCCATCAATCCCATATCAGTCCTGGCTCTGCATCTCTCTCTCTCCAACCACAGGGAAGAAACTCTTCTAGTGAGAAACACAAATTTTCTACCCTGGCATCAAAACACACAAATGAAACTAAGGTCTCTTGAGGACAGTATAATTTTCAGATTACTATAAAAGAATGATATATTATTACTGTACCAATTAATCATTTGGGGACTCAAGAGCCTTAAGACTATTTACAATGTAACCCCCCAAAAAGAATTATGTATTTTTCAAGAAAATCAAATTAGATTTTTTAAATGAAAAATTTATTTCATCAGGGAAACAGAACATGCATTCTTTCTCGAGGAGGGTATTGAAAGTGAAAGTCGCTCAGTCATGTCCGACTCTTTGCGACCCCTTGGACTGAATTCTCCAGGCCAGAATACTGGAGTGGGTAGCCTTTCCCTTCTCCAGAGGATCTTCCCAACCCAGGCATCAAACCCAGGTCTCCCTCATTGCAGGCGGATTCTTTACCAACTGAGCTATGAGGGAAGACATAAAAACTAACTGAATGGAAAGGTCTCTAGAAATGCTTAACATTCATCCAAATATTCTATAGAACATAAGTCTACTGCAAGCATTCTTTTCATAACCTCAATGAGAGACACGTGGGCACAAAGGAAGGAACCTAGACTAATCATTTCTACATTTGCTAAATTGTAGATTTTTGTTGCAAAAGTTAAAATATGAAGAATTGAGGTTGAAAAAAAAAAAAAAAGACTAGTGTGTTTAGAACTCCTTGGAAAGAAATGTTACTTAAGTCTGAACTATCTAATATGAACTTCTTCTGCCTATAGTCTCCAGCTAAACCACCGGCAGTGATTATCAGAATGAAACCTTTCTGCTTCCATCTAGCCTAAGTAATTAGAAGTCTAATAATAGATAACAAATTAAAAAAAAAAAGATTCCCTGTGCATACTGTACCACGCATCATATACAATTATTTATATCCACTGCACAGTATCTTGAGAGAAGACAATGTGCAATTTTAGATTTGGGGATAAACAAATTGAAGCATGTAACCCTTTCCTCCCCAGCTATATATTTAAAATTTGACAACACAAAGAAAGTTAAATGTGGAACTGCCCTTTCTTTTAAAAATCCTAATTCCTTAAAGTCACTTCTCATGTCCTCCTAATTCACAAATTGATTATATTTTAGTCCAAAAAAACTTTTTTAAAGGTAGATGTTTAAACATTTCAGCCTGGTAATTTAAATATTCTCAGTGTATTAAAGACAACTGTCTTATGTCAAAAGCTGAGAAACAATGGTGCACTTGGTCAACAGGATTGCTGAACTGCCTAGTAAAAGCTCTAGTTTCTTAGAACTGGCTGAGTACCAGTGGGATCCATTTTCTTACAGTGGGTTCTGGTAGCTCAGTGATTGATTAGACTCTCCGTGCTCATCAAGAGTGCTTGACCTGTGAGGATGACCGGCTTCACCCTTCAACAGTATCACAGTTGACGATCTGACAAGAGCCCACACACAATGAGGCCAATGAAACATGCTCTGAGAGGAAACGAAACACCTTCAGTGCGACAGAGAACTGCGGCAAGCGGCCATCAGTCAGGAGACCCCTTTTAACGCCCAGTTCAGCCAGCAGTGCTCCTCAGGGTGCCCACTTTTGTTCCCTTCATGTGGAGCTGGGTGCTCCCTCCCACTTTAGTGAGTTCTGTTTAAAATACATGTTTTTAGAATGTGTACACCTACTTCAACTACATATCCAAAATATGTACCTTAAGCAAACCACTCACACTGGGTGGTGTAGCCTCTGCCATGCTTTTTGTGGTATTCTATCACATACTGGTCATTGAAAATTAGCAAAGAGGTTCCAAGGACATGTACACACAAATGAATAATCATCCCCTCTGGAGCTCATATTTCATTGGGAATTCAAGACATGAATACAGAAAAAGATAGTCAGATACAGCAATGGGAGAAAGAAAAGTGTAGACGGCAGCAGGTGGACATATACATGCTTGATCAGAAAGACACTAGTAAGCAAGTACGGTGTGTCCAGGATGTGCAACCATCAGGGAAATGAAGTCAGGACAAGATTCAGCCATTTCTAACTTGTGACACGCTTTATTTGCAAGATGCTCTTAAGACATCTGCATGCTGAAAACGTGGCAACGAGCTTGAATGAGCACCAACACCCATGGTGTGCCCGGGTACCTCACTAGGACTTTGCATACCTCAAAGCCATAGCCTAGAACAGAAGAAACTGTGCTGCTGCTGAGAGAACATGCTAAGGTTGGCATTGAGGAGGAAGAATTGACAGAGAGGAGACCAAAACATTAATAACAGCTTTTGCTCTTAGGGAGTTCACAGCAAGGGAAACAAACCTATGCAGACATTATATTACAAGTCAGAATGTGGTGAAAACCAAGGGCAGTAATTAGGAGGCGCTAAGAAAAGACAAGAGGCAGCATTTGAGCTGGCCCTTACAGGAGGGAGAGGACTGGAACACGTGTGACGGGCCAGCATGTGCCCCGTGTCAAACCACTTATGTCTTAGAGCTTTTGTTTACCAGTCTGTGAAATGGGAGATTATCAATGACAAGTGCTTTGAAGACTATAAAGTGCTATAAGAATATATTATGCTTCCGAATAATCCAGGATGTTACTTTAGAAAATATGTGTCAAAACCTGTAAGAGTTTTCCTCTTTAACAACCTGGAATGAGAAGTGGGACCACAATTGAATAATTCTTTTAACAGTCAAGTCCCAGACTCCTATTACTTCAAGATATATAAAATGTAAGGCAACTGAGTAAGAATGTCCCTGACAACTGGTGGCTTGTGGTCAATGAAGGAGGAGTCGTCTCCATCTGAAACATCTGTTTCTGCTGAGAAGCCCAAAATAGGTATCAGGCATGGCTCCCGAACCACTCCAACCCCTGAACGGTGCTCCTCTAAAGCCAAGAGGACACATGGGCTGAAGCTGGCTTCTGAAGACAGAAAGCATTTTGTCAGAAATCTTATAAATGATCAACATTTCTATAATAATTCTCGGTAATAGCAGTCTATGAAACCTCATCTTCTTTGTGTAGCTCTTTTGTTCTTTTCGTGTTCATTTTGTATTTCCCTTTTGTGAAATATCACTTTTCAGCCCCTTAAAAATAACTTTCCAAGGAAGCTGGGTTGGGTTCTTTGGAGGAGTATTTTGGTAAGTTTGGTTCAAAATGCATTGACGATGAGTTTATTGGACTAAATAAAATTTAGGGAGAATTTAATCGTTAGAAATTCCTAAAAGGTCATTGTTTTTCAAAAACTTAAAAAATTTTTTTTTACTTTCTTAACATTGTTTTCCCTTCCTTTCTTCTTTTCTTCCACCCTCTTTACCTCCCTCCTTCCCTTTTTTAAAAAACATCTTCTGTTCAGTTGTGAAATGGTGTTTACTTATCATAAGCCTGATTAGTTCCTGGCAAGAGTTCTTGAAATTGAAGGCTCAGCTTCTAACTTTAAGCAACTGTCATCTTCATATATTTTGATTAGAATAAATCCATTTCCCAGTTAATGCACTAATTATCTAGGAGCTAGGGAACTATATCTTTGGCTTCTTTTCCATTATTATCTTGCTTTTGGCTGTCTGACTGATTGTAACTCCTGTTTAGGTTAGCTGGAGAAAAAAAGAGAGAAATGTAAATGTGTGGTAGCAGAAAGACAACCAGCTGGAGCACTGACTGTGCCGTTATCTAACCATGTCTCATGAACCTGCACTTCCTCATCTCTAGAAGGAGAGGACTGAACTACATTGCCACATCACATGGTGAGACACGCTCAAACTAACACTTTTTACCCTTGTGAGCAGCCCTAGTAACAGATTTAATGTGGGTGGAGGTTTAAACTACCGAATAAAAATTGAGTTTTAGGGTACTGTTTTATCTAAGCTGACCCCCCAAGGCAGGGGATCAAGACTTAGCTAAATATGGCCCTTCGGCAAGCTTCATTTCCCCATCTGTGAGGGGAGAATAAATATAGCATACACATGTTAAGATAAATGAGAGAGCTGGTCAAGTGTTTTGAGCTCTTCAACAAGACAAGCCTGACTTTCCAAAAAAAGACAAACCACAACTTCAGAGCCAGTGCAATTTCTTTTGTGCGTGGTGAGATGACTTCCTTCATTGTAAAGGATTTAGAGCTGCAATTCTACATTGTCTGGAGCTATAATTGCAAGTCTCTTTCACTGAAACAGAGGTCAGCTGGCCTAAGGCAGTCAGAAGGATGGTCAATGGCAGGTCACACTTCTGTGCAGTGCGTTCCTTTTCTAACTTCTTTCGGTACAAATTTCACATTGATGGAACAGTCATGCATTCCTATATTCCAACAAATACTACCCACTAGCTGCTAAACCCTGCGTGCTCCAATGAGAAACAGTTGCGTACCCAGCCCTCGTGGAGTTCACCGCACAGCAGAGGCACCCCACTAGGGCAGGACTCCTCCAGGTTCAGGGGACACCGGGAAAATGCAGGAGTTAATTTTGATTGTCAACATGAATGTGGGAACCCTGCCAGCACTTGGGGATTGGGAGCCGGGTGCTACCTGACCTGTGTAATGAAAACTGGCCCTGGGTCCCGCATGATTGATGAGTGTATCTTGCTAGGTGCTGAGTGACTCTAGGACCTATCTCTGCTGCATATGAGACAAAGGTAGATTTACCTGGTGTTGCTCAAACATTACAGGAGTTACTTATCACTACCGAAAATTGTACACCACTGGCAATACTACTTCTAGTACCCTAACTGCTAAAACTAAAACACAACCCTGTTAGTGAACTTTTGGAGTTATTGCTACAGTTGTTCAACTGATGACTTCATTTATGATTTCTGAAGTACTCAGCCCTGGGAACTTAGGAATTTAATACTGAAATAAATGCTTTTATTATGAATTACTTTCCTTTTATTTCTCCTTCTTACTACTGCCAGGATGTAACACTGATTTAAAATTATGTATACAGAGAGGTTATATTACCTATTCATTTGAAGATAAGTATAGGAGAACTCTATTTTTAAAATTGTTATCAAAAGGGGAGAAAGAGATTTCCCTGGTAGTCCAGTAGCCAACACTCTGTGCTCCCAATGCAGGGGGCCCAGGTTTGATCCCTGGTCAGGGAACTACATTCCATATGCCACAACTAAAGACCCTGCATGCTGCAATGAAGACCAAAGATCCTGAGTGCTCCAATTAGGACATGGTTGCTGCTGCTGCTGCTGCTGCTAAGTCGCTTCAGTAGTGTCCTATGCTGTGCGACCCCATAGATGGCGGCCCACCAGGCTCCCCGTCCCTGGGATTCTCCAGGCAAGAACACTGGAGTGGGTTGCCATTTCCTTCTCCAATGCATGAAAGTGAAAAGTGAAAGTGAAGTCACTCAGTCGTGTCCGACCCTCAGCGACCCCCCGGACTGAAGCCTACCAGGTTCCTCTGCCCATGGGATTTTCCAGGCAAGAGACATGGCAGAGCCAAGTAAATAAATAAAAGGTGTGGGGGGGGGGGGCGGGGCGGGGAGGAGCAGTGTGGATCCAATGTATCAATACCAAGGACTTCCCTGGTGGTCCAGTGGTTAAGAATCTGCCTTTCAATGCAGTGGATATGGGTTCGATCCCTGCTTGGAGAAGTAAAATCCTACATGCTTTGGGGCAACTAAGCTGGCTCCCCACAACCAGAGAAAGACTGTGCACCACCAGGAAGACCCAGTGCAGCCAAAAAATTAATAAATAACCACTGGACTGGCGGTCCAGTGCTTAAGAATCCACCTTGCAATGCAGGGGATGCAGGTCTGATCCCTGGTCAGGGAACTAAGATCCCACATGCGGCCAAGCACTAAGCCCACACACTGCAACTACTGAGCTTGTACGACAATTAAAGAGTCCATTCGCCGCAGTGAAAGACCCTGTATGCTGCAACTAAGACCCAAGGCAGCCAAATTAAAAAAAAAAAAATATATATATATATATATATATATATGTGAGAGAAACTGAGTCAGGTATTTAACAAATTGGGACAAAAATGATTATGAATGCAAACTGGGATATGCTGAGAAGGAAAAGAGCCAGGAGAGAGGGCAACCAGGATGAACAGCTTCAGCCTGGTTGGTGTGAAAAGACCTCCTGGAGGGAGTGATGTCTAAGCTGAGATCTGAGGGATGCGTTGAGGAGCCAAATATAAGATTGCAGGGGCAAAAGGCCCAAGACAGGAAAGCCCTGACGGATGCGAATGCAGGAAAGGCCAGCATGACAAGGTGAGACTGGAGAGGAAGCCCGCCTGGATCCTTAGAGCTTACTACAATGGAAAGTTATGGAATGAGTGTCTTGTAATTTGTGTTTTGTTTTGTTTTGTTTTGTTTTGTTAAAGGCAATTCAGTCTGCTTTGTGGTGAATGAATGAGGTGGCCAGGAGTACAAGAAGAGACAGTATAATAGTAATTCAGGTGAGAAAAGATGGTGGTTTAGATTAAGTGGAAGCAGCTGATAGCTAGAGAAATGGTGGGTTCTATTCTGGAATTAGACTCAAGTTTGGGTGATGGATATGGAGGTTTAGGCCTTTAGGTTGGGGAGGCTTCTGGAATAATCCAGGGTTCAGTGTGTGCAGCTGGATGGGTAATGCCTTTTACAGCGATGAGGAAGACTGAGCGTGGAGAAATTGGTCCACCACTAGAGAAAGAGACCAATTTTGGGCCCATTAAGTTCGAGATACTGAGTAGACAATGGAAAAGTGTATCTGGAGAAGCTCTCTGCCTCTGAGTTCTGGACTCAGCTCTGCAAGTCTCCTTTTGGCCGAACCGGACGCATCTGAAATTTCACATTTCTTCTTCCTCAAATTTTTAAGTCCTCCTAGATTCACCATCTCATGAAAAGACATCACAACTCAATCAGGATCAAAACACAACTCTGGAAGGCCTCAGTATCAACATCAAACATAAAGAAAGTCAGTCACTTGCCCAGCCAGTCTGTTGTCCCCTCTCCATATTCCCCACCTGGGTACCTCAACTCACCTTTCAAAGTTTGGTCTAAAAATCGCTTGGTCCAACAAACTTTCTTCAAACCCGCAATTCAGATTAAGGTCCCTCTGTAACACAATGTCATCCCGTTTCTTACATTGTAATAGATTGCCTCTTTTCTTTTCTCTTTTATCTGTATCCTTCGCAAGACTCCCTGAGGGCAGAGGATGACTCTTCAAAGTCTGGTTTATAGTAGCTGCTTTTAAAGTCTTGCTGAATGAATGAGGATAGCATGTGGGAGGTGAAGTCAGAAGAGCCAATTGCAGCCAGATCACAGAGGCCTGCACGTCCTTCACCAGCTACAAAGCTGGAGACAGTGGATAAAGCATTTGAATTCTCCACTAACAGGTGAATTTTTCAAGTTGCTGTTACCACTTTCAGCCAAGAACCCAACTGCCTGTCCAACCCATCTTCCTAAATAATAAGGTGAGCTCTAAGGAGCAAAGCCTCAGACTGAGTGATTCTTCTCGTATTTTACCTCCTGCTACTGTTTTTCACTGCCACCTTTTTTCCATTGTCTTGACACTTTTTCTACCCTGGATGGAGGAGATCATCGACTGTCTACCCAGCATCCTTTTCCTGCTTGTTCCTTCTTTCCAAAACTAGTTTAGTTCAGGACCTATCTCTCTTCTATCCAGACACATGACCCCATATTTAGCTTAAAGTAAGTCTTGGTTGGATTTAAGCCAATCATGGAGTTTCATTCCTTACCCCTTGGCCAAAGTAAGTATGGAAGGATTTACCACTCACTGGCCTCATCTCCAATACTTTGGCCACATGAAGTGAAGAAATGACTCATTGGAAAAGACCCTGATGCTAGGAAAGATTGAAGGTGGGAGGAGAAGGGGATGACAGAGGATGAGATGGCTGGATGACATCACTGACTGGATGGACATGAGTTTGAGCAAGGTCCAGGAGTTGGTGATGGACAGGGAAGCCTGGCGTGCTGCAGTCCATGAGGTCACAAAGAGTCAGACATGACTGTGTGACTGAACTGAACTGAACTGGCCCCATCTCTGCAGCCCCTGAAGAGTGTTCAGGGACTCTGCCCAATGCTGTGGTCCCTGTATCACAGGGGACCAGTTTTTGCCCAGGGCTAACTATTTCAATGCGGGCATGGATAATTTCAATGCACGCCTGACACTTCCAGGGGAGCAGCCCTCCTACCCTTCCAACACCTGAGCTGCAGAGGACCCTTGGGCACTGTGGCTGCAGGTTACCTGGGCTTCCTGTGGGCAAGGCTGCCAACACAGAACTAGGAGTTATGGATGGGCCAAATCCAGAGGAAATACCATTTTTCTTGACTGTGGACTAAGACCTACATTCTTTGCCTTTGAGGCTGAGAAAGAGGCTGCTGCTGCTGCTGCTACTAAGTCGCTTCAGTCGTGTCCAGCTCTGTGTGACCCCATAGACGGAAGCCCACCAGGCTCTGCCACCCATGGGATTCTCCAGATAAGAACACTGGAATGGGTTGCCATTTCCTCCTCCAATGCATGAAAGTGAAAAGTGAAAGTGAAATCACTCAGTCGTGTCCGACTCTTAGCGACCCCATGGACTGCAGCCTACCAGGCTTCTCTGTCCATGGGAATTTCCAGGCAAGAGTACTGAAGTGGGGTGCCATGGCCTTCTCCAGAGAAAGAGGCTGATGATGACTAAAGTCTCTCATTGGCAGACACCTTTACACACAGACTTCTAATACACTAGGGACAAACAGCAAGAGAAGACTCAGGAACTACCCTCTGATTAATCCTGAAACGCTGGTTTTCTCCATGCCCACCGAGGCAGCCACGCTACACAGAGGAGTTAAATCATAACTAGCAAACATATTTGGAATCTGAATACTTGAACTACACTCCCTGGCCAAACACACGGTACAGGCTGATGGGGGAAGGAGGATTCCGGGCAGGTAGGCAAAATCAGGATGACCTAATGCCATTCACAAATACTGTCACAGAACAGACCCTTTAGGAAGTACACACAATTTCCGTTGGACCTTGACGGAGGTGGCAGTTGTGCAACACTGTAAATGTACTGAAAAGAAGTGAAGTGAAAGTGTTAGTGATGTCTGACTGTGCGACCCCACGGACTGTAGCTGCCAGGTTTCTCTGTCCATGGAATTCCAGAGGCAAGAATACTAGAGTGGATGGCCATTCCCTTCTCCAGAGAATGGCCAACCTAGGGATTGAATGGGAGTCTCCTGCATTGCAGGCAAATTCTTTACCATCTGAGCCACCAGGGAAGCCCATAAATGTACTACGTGCCACTAAATTGTACACTTAAAAATGCTTACTGTTACGTTGTGTGAATTTCACCTTAATTTAAGGGAAATACATGGGTTTACAAGTGTGCAAAGCCAGGTCTTTGTGGGCACCCCCACACATGTGTACACACATACACACACACAGACTTCTATGAAATTCAGAGAGATGCTTGCACATGGCAGAAATACTCTTCTCCTGCAGACAGTCCCTGGCAGAAACTCCCAAGACATCCACTCCTCAGGAGGTGAGTTCATCCCCATGACACGTTTCCACATTGTGGAGCACAACTTACCTTCCCTCAGGCATGTCTCACACCCCCTACTCTGCCAGTTCTGCATAACCTGCTTCATCTTCTCCCTCCATTTCTGGTCCCCTTGTTCTGCAGGAGGCTCCCAGCAGAGCTCTTTGCCAGGCTTATTATGGAGTGACTGAAGCGACTTAGCAGCAGCAGCAGCACCACGCTACTTTAGCCCTATTTCACTTCACAGCAGAGAAAGCACAGCAAGCACAGCCTTGCTTCTGCTACCACACTAGTCCAACCAGCCCACCAAACCTTCGGCTCCCAATATACTGATGAGGAAACTGTGGCTCAGAGAAACTCATCACTTGTCCAAAGTCACAGTTGAGTTGGTCAGAAGTGAGGCAGGAAGGCAGTTTCTTCCATCAACTAGTATAGGACCCTCATGGCCTCTTTGTTCTAAGCAAGCAGTAGATTTTAGACACAGACCTTTTAAATCTCTGAATCATAGTCTTACTGGCTATGTGGCCTCAGGCAAGTTACTTACTGTTTCCATTTCCTTCTTCTATAAAATGGACTCAACTGTTGTAAGATTAAACAACAGACATTGAGCCTGTGTGGTGGCTGCAAACTTATCACCCCACCCAATGGCACACATTCTCTGTTCAGTTTCAGGAGATTTGATGCAAAGGAATAAATTGGAGGAAAAGGAGGATTGAAGGGAAAATCGACTTTGTGAAAAACACACAGAGAAATTTGGCTGCTTACTAAGTGCATGTTTACCACGGCAGGCAAGAACTGAAATTCGAGGTTTTACTAAAATAACTGAAGATAGCTAAATCAATAGACCCCAAAAGTATTGTTTTAAAACAATGGTTAACGAGACTTGAGAAGTGAAAGAGAGTCAAGATGCGTGTGGACTTTGATGTGGCCGCCCGGCCCTGCACTCAGCACAGGCAGTTTTCAGCTGCTGCCTGTAAAAGGTTCATTGGACCCACATTTGCACCAGCATCTTTGTGCTCCCAGAAACTCAGCCAATCCAGGAGCTGGATTGCCCACCACAGAGAATCTGGCTAGAAGAAGATGTGACACTGGCCAAACACACCAAGGGCCAGAGCAACAAAATCAAAAAGCAGCAGATGAGGAAACAACAAAGTTTTCAAGAAAAACCTCAGTCATTTCCAGTGGTTTCGAATGTGCATTCTCTTTCCTAGATCCTCTAAAACACTTGAAGGCAGCGCTGGGACAGGAGCTGCCCCCCAACTAGGGCAGAGAGCAGCAGCCAAGCCCAGGGCAGTGGGTGAAGTGCTGGGAGGCCGTGGCTGGAGCAGTTGGGCCAGTTAGCGTGGGAGTGGAGGCAGTTTTCAACTGCAGAGGTGTGGACCCTAGAGTCTGGTCAAATTGCCAGGAATCTGTGAGGTTCCAGCTTTCAGCACCGCCCTAAGTCACCCACTAAGCTGAGTCCCGTCCAAGCTGACATGTCAGCCCTTTTACGGAGTCTGTGTTATGTGCTTCCTGGAAAATCAAACAGTGTACATCTCCTTTCAGAGAGCCACTAGCTCAGTTAAGCAATCTAGTAAGACCCTGGCAGCAGGGGAAGTCACTAATGAGAATAATGACTTACAGATCTGGAGCCTGTGGGCCTGGTCTGAGGCCCAGCATCGATCTCCTGGGCTGTGTGTGTAACTCATGCAGGTCATTTCAGTGTGTCTGTTTTCTCATCCATTTAAGCAAACGCAGGAGGAGGGGTAGATAATATCACCTACTTCAGAGGTTGTTGTTATGATCAAATGGGATACACAGGTCCAAAGAAGGCCCGCTGATGTAGGCAGAAAGAGACACATGTGCTAAGTGCCACAGGAATTCATATGCTATGTCTACCGCCTGAGGACTAGAGAAGGCTGCGAGGAATACCTTGTCCTACCCATCTTCCCTCTGAACCTCAAATGCACATGCTCCCATCACCTCCTCACCTAAGAAAACTGTCCTGACCCTCCCTGTCCCCATCCTCAAAGTGGAATTGCTCCTTCCTGCTTCCCAATGTCAGTATCTGGGGATGCAGTTAATAAATATAGGGGAACTATAGTAGGACATCCTAATAGTTTGACATAAAGCTACATGTTGAGAACTAAAGTCATGAAAATGAAACCATAATCGTCATTAGTCATCTGCAATATGGGTCATTACTAAGAGATCACATTACTAAGAAATCACTGACATGCTTGAAAACACCCGACTCTAATCAAGGTGAATAAAATGTAAGTAAAGGGAGCTGTAACCTAATCAGTTGAGTTCAGTTCAGTCGCTCAGTCGTGGCCGACTCTTTGCAACCCCATGAATTGCAGCACGCCAGGTCTCCCTGTCCATCACCAACTCCCGGAGTTTACTCAGACTCACGTCCATCGAGTCAGTGATGCCATCCAGCCATCTCATCCTCTGTCTGTTTTAGCCTGTCTGAAAAATGTTGACTTAAAAATCATTATCTATAGGGTTTCTAAGTAGACTCTTGTTGTTGTTGTTTATTTGCTAAGTCATATCTGCCTCTTTTGCAACCCCATGGACTGTAGCTGGCCAGGCTCCTCTGTCCATGGGATTTCCCAGGCAAGAATACTTAAGTGGGTTGCTGTTTCCTTCTCCAGGGGATCTTCCCAACCCTAAGTAGAGTCTAGCAAAGGGGAAATTGCATAATCAGAAATATTCATGCCCATCCAGCTTTGCCCAACAGTAAGATGCTGGACCTGGTGGACAAAAAGAGCCTGGACACTAGAAAGCCAAGCTCTCACATGGAAGGGACAGTTAACCATACGGTTCCAGGATCCAGATGAAATTCATATAGCCTCTACCACCTTTTGTTCCAAAGCCTGAATCCCAAGAAAGCTTCTAATGAATTAATTTTCCCCGATACCTTAATACTAAGGGAAGGTACACTGGATAACAGGCACTGAACAGGTATTTATCACTATAGCTTTGCTCTTCTTATGTATGTTTTCTGACTATGAAAACAAATTGGAGAAGAATTCAGTTAAATCTTAGGCAACTGAACACATGCATCTATCTTTGATCTTTCCCAAATCCTCTGACATATATAGTAATTAAAAAAAAAAAAAAGGCATAAAGCCACAGGACAAATTAAACAGCCACATCATTTTAGAAGGTAGAAAGCCAAAGAACAAGTAAGAACTGATATGCAGACCCTGGGAGCCAAATCCTGGATCCTGGGCCAACAACAAGGGGAAGTTATAAAGCACCTTGTTCTGCTCAACAGAACCCTTTAAAGGTGTGGGAGCTCGCACAGTGTGTTCTGAAAGGGGGTTGAAAGCGGCGCCACAAACAAGGGGTGGGTTGATAGTCTGCTTGTAAAGCAGTTACACCCCAGATACCGTTCTCTATCATGATAATGTTCTCCCCAACCCTGACAAAAGGCAGAGAGATTTATTTCCAGGAAAGTGTAGAACAGAGGGTTCCCTGGGTGGGAAGACACAGGGCCCCGTTGAACATACCTAACACACGGGCCAGAACAGTGGAGCCTAGCAGGACCCTCTCAGGCAGCAGAGTAGAAGATTCTTTTCTGGGGAACATGACCAGTGCAAGAGGAAGGACCAGGTTCCCCAGGGAAAAGGCCCAGACGGCTCACCCTACAGCAGTGGTTCTCAAATGGGGAAACAGGAAGTAAGGGGCGATGTTGCCCCAAGGGAACACTTGGCAGTGTCTGGGACATTCTTGATCATCATGACTGGGGTGGGAAAGACAATAGGGATGCGCTCAACATCCTACAGTTCACGGGACAGCACCCACAACAAGCTGTCCAGCTCAAAATACAATGGTGCTAGGCTGAGAAACCCAGACCTTCAGTAAGGACCAGAGTCATCCAGGCCCATGTATACACAGAGCTTTCCACATTCTCCAGTGTCACTCTCATAAATATAATTAGACACTTGAGAAACTGCCACAAAAGGCAGAGACTAAAACAAAAGACTGTGGGAAAACAAAAATTTCAAAAACCTATCATTAATATCCTCAGAGACTTCTGGTGTTTGCTTTATGTAACTTTATCTCTTTGTTGTTAAGGTGTCTAATGGTTTAGGATGTCTACCTTCTTTGTGAATTGTACCTTTTATCATTAAAAATATTCATCTTTATTTAAAATAAATTTTTTCAAAAAGACAAAAAAAAAAAAAAAATACCCTCAGAGAAATTAGAGAAGATACTCAAACCAAAAGAAAGCCAAGCCAAACTTAGAAAATGCTAAAGAAAAAAAGAAAGGCACATCCAAAGAACAGGAAAAGGTTCTGCTAGAATGACATTAAACAAACAAATAATAGTAAGGGTAAACTTGAGGAACTCTCCCAAAATAGAGCAAAAAGACACAGAAAGGGCAAATATAAGACAATTGTGACTCAGCTGGTAAAGAATCCACTTGCAACGTGGGAAACCTGGGTTCGATCCCTGGGTTGGGAAGATCCCCTGGAGAAGGGAAAGGCTACCCACTCCAGTATTTTGGCCTGGAGAATTCCATGGACTGTATAGTCCATGGGGTCACAAAGAGTCAGACACGACTGAGCGACTTTCAGAGAACCACCCCAAAGCTCCAATATCTAAAACCTGGAAGTTCAAGTGTAACAGAAGAGATTAACTGGAAGTGAAGAAATCAAAGAAATAAACCAGGAAAATTTCTCAGAACAGAAGGACACGAATCTCTGGAGTGAAAGGGCTCACAACAGTTGGCTGGACCCTAACCCAAAGACCATGAGTGTGAAACTCCAGAGAGGAAAACCAAGTTCTTGACAATGAATCCAGATCCAGATTGGGATCAGACTTTGTGACAGCAGAAACTGAAAGTGGAAGACAATGGAGCAATGCCTTTAAAGTTCTGAAGAAAAAAATGATTTCTAATCTATTTTCAAAATGTCAATCAAGTATGATGGAAATAAAAACACATTCAAACACACAGGCAACAAAAAATTTGCCTACAACGCACCTTTTCTCAGGAAACTAATAAAATAGATGCTCTACCAAAATGAGGAACTAGACTATGCAGATAAGAAAAGTAAAAATAAGAATGTAATACATAAGATAGAGCCAAAGGGAATCCCAATAATGATGTAGGAAAATCCCAGGATGACAGCTGTGCAGCAGCTGGAGGCAACTAGCCCAGTCTGAAGCAGAACAGCAGGCTCATGGCAAAAGTCTCCCAGAAGAGACAGACAGAAGACTTGATACACTGGAATGCCTGGAAAGGCAAGTTCAGGATGAGACAGACATACAATGAAAACTTAGCAAGGGAAGAAGCAAAATAATTAGTAATTCCAGGGAAACAAAAAGTAGCACAAAGAAGGAAAAGTAATTATAGTACATTACATGGCTCAGCTGTGCTAACACAGCAGTAAGGATATAACGATGGGTCAATAATCAAACGAAAATGACCGTGTTGCTCCTGGGGATGGGTGGATGGGACGTGGAAGATACTCTGAAAGAGAGCTAAAGCCTCATCATTCCCAGTGTGAAGGCAACAGAGGATTTCTTTTACCAAAATAAACTGCTAAGAATTGAAAGTGCTTGCCTTGGGGGAGTGGAAGGACTTTTCTACAGAGAAGTGGAGAGGAATCTTTTGTTTTTCCATAACAGGATCTTATAGAACTGTTGACTCTTTAAAACTTAAGCCATTTGTATATATAACTTCAATAAAACAAAGCAACCTTTTTTTATAAATTGAAGGAAAACAGAATAAAGTATAAAGAAGTAAATTTCTAAAAACATTCACCATCACTACCTAGAGCCAACAGATTAACATTTTGACAATTTTGTACCAATTTTTTTCTTACACATTATACATATGTATGTTTTTCAAAGTTGTAATCATGCTACAGTTTTGATTCCTGCTTTTTCACACTTAAAATACCACCAGCCTTTTCATATATCTTTAAATATCTGCTCAAAGCAGTTTTTAATGGCTGTGATTACTCTAATACACACTATGCTATCATTTAACAAATCCCTTTTTACTATGCATTAATGTGTTTATATTTATCACTGTTATAAGTATCACTATGAATAACATCATTTTATGTAAATCTTTGTGTACACTGAATGTTTCCCTGGCATAAATTCATAGAAATGGATCATTGAAAATGTAACTATCTTTGCCAAATTAACTTCCAAATGGACTGTATCAGTTTTTACTGAACTGATACAGTTCAGTACATAAAGCATCCTCTTCCCTGACTTCTGAATATCAATTTTTCTCATGTTCAATTTGATAAGTGAAAAAAGTTTTTATTTTCATATCTCTGCATATTGTGTGTCCATTGGCTATTGGCTTTTCTTCCTTATGAGCTACTGGTTTATGGCTTGTGTCCATTTTTCCAATGAGACCACATGGTAAGTTAATCCCTCCACAGCCTTGTTTGTATCTGGATCTGTATGAATTAACACAAATCAGACCCATGGACCTGATGATGTGTGAATGCCTCAGTGAAATCAGGTTTCTAAAAGTCTCAATGGCCCCACTGAGGGCTGAGCTCTCTGGGAGGCTCCAGGCAAGCAGCATGGCAGCCAGGCACCTCTATGACACTCCTCACACTCCTACCTTTTCTTGGCACATCCCATTTTCTGCTTTCATTTTGTCATATGGACTTCCCTGGTGGCTCAGGTGGTAAAGAATACACCTGCAATGCGCGAGACCTGGGTTCCATCCCTTGGTTGGGAAGATCCCCTGGAGAAGGGAAAGGCTACCCACTCCAGTATTCTGGCCTGGAGAATTCCATGGACTGCATAGTGGGACACGACTGAGCGACTTTCACTTTCACTTTCATAGTATACATCTTCTCTTTGCAATAGACTCTAAGCTCCTACAGAGGATGGATCTTTGTGTTCCTCATGTCACCTATATTTAACAGATACTCATGTACCTAAGGGTGTGGATGGTGGGAGGTGGGGGAGGATTATGAACACAGGCAGCAGGAGAACTGGAACACTGAGAGTAGAGGGCGACCAGCCCCGACCCCTTCTGCAGGCTTGGGTGAAGACTGCACCAGAAGTACGTGACCAGCAGGACTTCAGAAAGCGGTTTCTGGGGTTCAGGCAGAATGTTCGTGTAATGAAGACTGACATATACGAATAAAAAGGACAGGCAAAGGTTATTCAGCCACAAAAAGAAATGACATACGGGTATACTCCACAACATGAGTGAACTTTAAGAACATGATGCTAAGGGAAAGAAACCAGACACAGGGTTACATATTGTATGATTCCACTTGTATGAAATGGCCAGAACAGGCAAATCCGCAGGGACAAAAAGCAGATTAGTGGTTGCTAAAAGCTAGGGGGAGAGGAGAATGGAGAGTATTAGTAGGTACAGGGTTTCTTTGGGGAATGATGAGGATGTGTTCTGGAATTAAATAGTGGTGATTCAACTTTGTGAATATATAGAACCTGCTGAATATGAATAATACCTCAACTTTTAAAAAGGAAAGAGGAGTAAACTTATACATTAAGCAGTCTGGCCCACGGGAAACTTCTGAGGAATCGCTTTGTTCATAATACCAGCTTCCCTAGACTGATGCTTCCACAATGCCTGACCCAGCAGCAGGATGTCTGGGCTCCCCACCAACCTCCTGCTTTTAACAGAGGGACACCTAACATAAAACACACTTAAGGGATCCTAGAGATCCAGACTTGCTGGAGAACAGCACACATCGTGTCTTGTATTTTATCCAAATAGGCCTGGAAGCCTTTCTGCTAATGGCATCCATGAGTTAAGAAATGAGTTTTACTGTGCTTCAGTGGACACCTTACAATGACCTCCTATAACCTGATTTTAAAGAACTTCAATAACATCCAGACAGATCAGAATCCCCTTTAAAATGAGCTGATGGAGGAGGTGTAAAGTCATGGGAAAAGTACTCTCCATGATTATCTTTCTGATAATCCCCTAAATCCAACACACACCTGGTTGTGAGCTGTGCTGAGTGTACCTGCCACTTGCAGCCTGCTCCTCCCTATTCCCAGGGCTTACAATCTGGGGGCTGAGTAAAGATTTACACAAGAATAAAATGAAATGCTAGACTAGAGCCTATAGATGATTTTCTCAGCTGAAATGCAAAGAAGGAGTTCAATCCTTAAGAGGGCTGGAGCCTCAGAGGAGGAGCTCATGGGATGCCTGGGACTCAGAAGGACCTTCTCACTTTCTGCAGACTGGATAAAGCCCAGAAATTCCCTCCTGCTGGACAAGGCCCCTGTCTAGAGACCGCAAGAAACCCTTTCACCTCCAGCCCTTCCCCATTCCTCCAGGGCCAGGGAGGTCACGAGAAACACCTTAATTAGGAACCCTTCATCAGCTAACTGGGAAGGACAGCTCTTTGAAAATTAGGCTGGGGTAAATGGAATTTTAATCAAGCTGGACAATAAGAATTAAATGCTTTCCCTCAGTGGCAGCTCTTACAGCGGGCACACTTGAGCCAACTCATTTATAATCCCAACCATTAGCTCATTTGAAAGAGGATGGTCTTTCTACACTGGAACAAGTTCTGAAAAAAAGAAAGAGCAAGAGAGAAAAAAAGAAGGAAGAAAGAAAGGAATGAAGGAGGAATTCAAAAGTGGGGGAAGGGAAGGGGAATGGAAGAGGAGGACACTTACACAGACAGCCATGGTCAGCCCGAAAAGTAATTACAGCTGAGAAGAGTGTCTGAGTAATGGCCTGTCCCAGTGACCTGCCTGGGGAGTTTCAACACAAAAGGATGTCATGCTACCTGTTGCTTTGTAACTGATTTAGCACAAACCGAACCAGCATTGTCCTCAGGGGCGGGCCTGTCACCTCCCAGAGTGCTAACCTCAGCTACAGTGAACACAGCAGGGCCTGAGCCTCAAATCTGTCTGGCTGCTTACAGTACAGGGGAGAACATGGCTTGACACTTGGGTTTCATCAAAGTATACTCATGGAACCTACTGTGTCCACACCCTGGGCCAGACAGCAGACCACTGGAGCCAAGGGCAGCTTAAGAAGTTCTGCTTCCGTTTTCTGCTGCTGATATTGCCTCGGCCCCATCTCCACCAGACAAGTGAGGAAGGCGGCACCACTGCCTGAATGATTCAATTCATTCCAACGTATACAGAGCGTCCCAACTGCATGTAAAGAACTAGAGATGAGGGTGTATGTAGGCGTGTTTGGATGGATAGGGGTTAAAAGATGAGTAAGCTATGTACTGCACTCTGGAGACAATGTGTAAGTAGAGCAGGTATACAGCACGTGTGTGTATGTGTGTGTGTATACACAAGTGTTGGGGGAGAGGAGGTGGCTTGCTATGAGGAGATACATGACGTTCACAGTTATTCATTAATGGTGGCTCTGATACTTCAGTTGTATCCGAATGACCTGGAGGGCCTGTTATACCAGAGTTGTCCCGGATTTTCTGATTCAGGAGGTCTGGGTTGAAGCCTGAGTCTGGATGCCTAAACAAATTCTCAGGAGACACATGTTGGCTCGAGGACCACATTTGAGAATCAGTGTAGTTTAATTCAAGGCGTTCCCAAGTGGCGCTAGTGATAAAGAACCCACCTGCCAACACAGGAGACGTAAGAGATTCGGGTTTGATCCCTGGGTCAGAAAGATCCCCTGGAGGAGGGTGTGGCAACCCACTCCAGTATTCTTGCCTGGAGAATCCCATGGACAGAGGAGCCTGGCGGCTATAGTCCCTAGGGTTGCAAAGAGTCGGACACGACTGAAGCAACTTGGCATGCACGCACATAGTAATTCAAACCCTTGCTGAGCATTGAGTACATGTAAGAATCCAACCTGGCACTTTCTTCACCTAAAATCGACCTGGAGAATCCTAGGCAGCTTAGCTCTTAGGAGCAGTTCATTGCTTGGGAAGGACAGAACCCAGCCCCCTCTGCGCCCCCTGATGAACAGGCACCTACTCCCTTGCCCCTTGTGCTGAACTGTGAGCTTCTAGCAGCAGGGCCTGACCTGTCTTGTAAGCCCCGCCCCTGGCACAGGTACCGGTGGCCCAGACTGGTGCTCAAGGAATGTTTGCTGACTGAGTGAATGAATGTTTTCATCCAGTCCTGGCAGCCTCAGTGGCGGGATGCAGCCCAGGCTGTGGGATGTGGGAGCTGAGGTGGTGCCAACGGGATACTCAGGAAGGCAGGCAAAATGAGGCGCGGGTGGCAGAGGGAGCACATCCAGGGCATACCCGATGGAAGAGGGACAAACAGGTTGAAAACAGCAATTTTTACCTAAATAAGAAAACCCCTAAAGGGAGAAGAGAAAAGCCTGGGGCAGCCCCTATGGGATGGAAAAGACACCTGCCATTTGCTGGCTGTCACGGCCCTGCCCAGTTGCCGCTGCACACGTACTCCAGTCAAGTCAGGGCTGGCAGGCGAGCGGGGGTGGCAACACAAAGGGGGCCCAAGCACAGCCCGGTCCTCCTTCCCGGGAAGAGGCGACACAGGCTCCGGCACGAAGCTTCTTCCACAGCCTCACTGGCAGTGCAGCCTCCGCTACCACACAAGGGACGGCCTCTTTCAGCAAGAATGGAAGTTAATGAACACATGAAGAAAACGCCCTTAATCTCCCAGGTGGGGGTGCGGCGGGGGTCTCCTTAAGGGCCATTTCAGCAGCAGCCCCTGGTGTCCCAACTATAGATACCATCCCACCCACTCTTTCAACCAGAAAAGCAACAGGCCTGGAATACACTGTTAAATGAAATCGCAACGGAGTGTACATGATGTAGAGGAGACATATAACACCGTCGAGCTGATTCACGTGAGCGATTTAACATGAAGAACCCAGGCCTTGGAGTTGGGCGGTCTGGCCCGCAACCTTCGTTTTGCCTTTTATCAGCTGTTATGGTATGAACAAGTTACTTAACTTCCCTGACCCTGCACAGGAGACAGTGGCAACCGGCTTTCTTCACTCACAGAGCAGGTGAGAGGCCTCATGGAGGCATGACATGAAGCATGCTTTGTACCCTGTAAGAATACCATTCAATGACAAGGGTGTCATTATTGAAGCCCAGAGTCCACCCTCAGTCTGGAAAGGGCTGGCTTGTGTGGGGATGGGGACAAGAGATGGCTAGGCCTCTACTCAGTCACTTGAAATGAAAGAGCAGGCCCTTCCCCCGTGTTCTGCTCTTTCTATTAAAATCAACAAGCAACGCAGCACCAGATTAATATCTCTCTAATTACTAAGCTGTCACTTACCAGGTGAAAAACTCCATAATTTAGTACTCATCCCTACTCCACATATTGACACTGAGAGCAGGGATCTGGGGTACCATAAAAAGACACATTTGGGACACCCCATGCCTGCACTCCATGCTCTTCCTCTCTATCCAGAATATCAGTTCTCCGTGCACCTCTGCCTGTGTCACCTCATTTAGTCCATTGCTTCTCAAGCTTTCACTCCACAGGAGAGAAAAGAGATATATGTTCAGCACACAGTGGGTGGGGTAGAGGGGCCCTGGGGTAAGTGACTGAGGTCAGGCTGATTGAGCTGGAAGGGACAACCTGAGCCCAGGGCTGTCCATTCTAGGCCCCACCCAGCTGCCTTGAGGCTGAGAAAAATCCCTTACTTGGCAGCTGGAAAGCTCTGATTTAATAATCCCCATTTTACAGATAAGGAAACTGAGGTTTTGAGAGGTCAAGACCCTTGTTGAGAAGTGGATCCTGGCAGTCCAATGTGGGGGCCCACCATTGTAACCAGCCTACTGTGCCGCCTTCTATCTCTTCCTGCAAGCCAACAACTTCCAAAAGCTTGTCTGGACCACCTCCTCTCAGCTGGGACCATGTGGCACTTGGTTTCACACATGGAGTGTTCCCTATTGCATAGGTGGACCTTTATGCCATCTGATCCCCCTTTTCTCCTACCCCAGAAGACTGACACACAGAGCCAGCCCTGAATCAACATCAGCTGAACTGACCTGGGGTGAAACCCCCAAAGCTGGCCTGGACCATCGTCACAGACTGAGTGCCAGGCCATTTGGGACCATCTCTAATCCTGATGGAACCCTGCAAGGTGGCCATTATCTCCCCACTTTATAGGGAGGGAAGAAGCTGGGCTGCCTGACGCTCTCACAGAGAGAGGAGGAGCGGGATTCAAAGATGTTCCAGACAATTCAATACCCATACATTTACTGCCAAGCCGCCTCCTCCCCAGGGGATTTGAGACTGCGAAGCCTCAGGAAAGATGCTTGAGACGGCATTGGGGGACAGACCCACAGGTGATACTAAAGGCCCCCAGGGTCCGAAAGAGGGGATAACACTGTTGGCCTGCTGCTTACCTACATGCCTGTCACTCCTTTGAAACTTAAGAGACTCCTACTAAATTTAAAAAGCTTTTTTTTCCCAAGAAAGGGGGTATGCCAGAAGCTCTTATTTAAGAGCAATAACCCTAGTCTTTGGTTAACCTTTTAGCAGAAATGGGTTGACAGCCAGATGGGAATCAACTCAATTTAAGAAATATTCATTGGAGGCTTACCACGCACCAGACACGGGGCTACGAGCTGGAAACATGGTGGAGAAAAAGAAATACAGTTGCCTGTCCTCACAGAGCTTAGAGGGAATGGAGCCAGACCTGCAGGCAGCAGATCTGGAAGGACTGAACTCAGGAGGGCTGGCAGACCCGGGGAAGGGCTCTGACGGCTCGCCACAGCCAGCCTGCCATGGCCAGGCTGCCACCGTGCGCAGCCTCCCTGGCTGGGTCTCCCCTCGCTTCCTCGTGCAAAGCAGCTGTCTGCCAGAAACTAAAAGAGGAACAGCAAACTGCTGAGGGCAAGGAAAGCTGCTCCTTGACCCAAGCATGCCAAATTAGGGCAAAACCAAGCCCTCTGACTGAAAAGAAATTCAGCTGAGGCGCACAAATTTTAAAGACATGTGTGGTCTTGGGCTTAGTTTCTTTGTAGCAGCCTCTCTTTCCTCCTCCTTGTATATTGCTATTCTGTATCTGAGGCCTCTCAGTAGTACCAGCTGCTGCCAACACATGTGTCATTGCTAGAAACTGATAGCCCCATGGAGAGTGGCTCTGTTTTGTCTTGTTTTAATACCATTAGGGCTCATCTCTTGAAACCCCAAATTCCACAACAAAACCGCAAACACCCAGCTCCCCATAAGGCCTCCGACCCCTGAGCTTTAAAGCAGTGCTTCCCACCTTTTTCACATCCTGGCACACAGAGAAAGGACCGCATCTGCTCAGCTCCCTGGAGGCTGCACACTGCCCCGCCCCCCCAGAGCCGAGCGGATGCTATTTGGGCACACCTGTAACACCATTCCTGATACACCTGCTGCGGAGCTTTGGTTCCCAGAGCGTAAATGTCACCAAACTTCAAGAGAATCATGACAGAAGTGAAGCCAGATGGATCAGAGGACCACATCCCAAACCCGTATCAGAGTCCCAAGCCAGGGGACACAGGACCTTTGGCCACCGCAAAGGCTTTGGAGCCAAAAAAGGCCATCCACCTTCCCCAGACGGAGGTGGAAACCAGCATTCCCTATGATGCAGTGCAGGCTAGAGATATAAATAGCTTCTAAAAAGGTTAGCAAAATGCAGAGATGACAAATCTACAGTAGGTTACTAAGGGAAACCAGGGTGCTCAGTGCCAGCATCTCACCTGTTGCGGTTGATGTCTGAAAGGGACACTGCCGCTCCTCTCAAACTCTGCTCCCTGGCCCCTCAGGACGAGTGAGGGGGTACAGGGACCTGGAGGCCTGGTGACGAGAGTAGGCACTTCCTGAGTCCCACTGATCTTCCCCACAGACCCCTCCAAACTAAGGAAAACCTTTCTCTGGGTCTGGTTTTCACAAGCACACTCCCTCAACTCCCTCGGAAGGTTTCTTGAGGATGCTGGCCTGAAGGCAGGAGCTGTTCCATGAGTGGCGATTCCCTGGGCTTTCCCCTCCCCCTTCCCGTGACCCTGGGCCCTTGGGTGCTGCCCAAGGAAACACTGAAGGCGGGGCATTTCAGAAGGCGGGGCATTCCCAGGCTGCCGGCCCTGGAGATTCCCTTCTGGAAGGGAAGTGCTTTCCTGGGCACCCAGAGGGCTTGCAAGGGAGCCACAGCTGCTGGGTTACGACAAGAAAGAAACAGACCTTGCCTGTCCCTGATCCAACCCCCGGGGACACCTGAGCTAAGGTATTTATAGCTCTCCTGTATGCATCCTTGAACTTGTGTGTGTTCAAGTCAACACATATAGCAACAGTACACCCTAAAGCACACATATGGATGTGTACGCACTGAGGCAGTGACTAAATCTGGAACTCTCGGGAACCCAAACTCAGCCCCAACACACACCCTCTTGAGTGTGGGTATTCCGGGACCTGGGATAAACTGGGCGTCTGTCCTTCCCTCTTCAAGGTATCAAGTTCTGCCTTCCTGCCAAGGATTAAGAGATCAGCCGGGTGCTGGAGAGCAGCTTGCCAGGCAGCTCCCACCAGCTCATCTGCCAGAGCCCTTTCCACTTCCCCCAAGCTCCCTGTACAGAGGCAGGAGGGAAAAATCTCACCCTCTAGCCCCTCTGTGAGCAGACAGAGGGGCTGCAGAGCCGACCTCAGAGCCCTGAAAGCTGGGCAAGAAAGGAGAAGCACTGCAGAGGCCCAGGCCAGAAGCCAGACCCTCCAGGGAGGAGGAGGGAGTGTCCTCAACTTCCACTCTGAAAAGCTTGGCAGTAAAATATTGGGCCTGCTCCTGGGCCACCCAGGGTCTTGGCCCAGAGAGGGGGGCTTCCCTTTGGCCTAACACTGGTGGTATTGAGGGATGTGCCCAGGCAGAGCGCGTGACCAGACTAACACTGCCCATCACACTCACGTTCTCTCTCTCCCCGCCAGCAGCAGAGGTGAAGGGGGAAACTGCCAGCTCTGGAAGGCAAGAGGTCATCTGCTACAGCCACCTCTTGAATTGTTCTAATATGTTCTTTAATATATAAATTGGGCAATTGTTACATGGCTTTGAACTCGACTGGGGTCAAAGAGGGGACCCAATGGGACTTCCCTGGTGTTCCAGTGGTTAGGACTCCATGCTGCCAATGCAGAGGGCTTAGGTTCGATCCCTGGTTGGAGAACCAAGATCCCACATGCCAAACAGGGCAGCTAAAAAATAAAAATTAATAATTTTTTTTAAGAGGGAACCCAAGAGTAGGTGCCCAGACTAGGAGTCCCAACCAACCCGGGAAGGTGCTGTTGCTATGACTCAAATACAGAGAGCACCCAAGTATACAAGTGAACAGCATACTTTATTTTTCAAAACTTTTTATATTTTTTTCTGGCCTCAGGTAGGATCTTAGTTCCTCAACCAGGGATCAAACCTGGGCCCCCTGCATTGGAAGTGCAGAATCCAAACCACTGAACCACCAGGGAAGTACCCCAAGTGAACATCTGAAAGTGCTGAGTTCCTTCCCCATCCCAACCTACCTCCTAAAGTAGCATCAACTGAAACCTACATATCCCACTTGGTTCTCAAATTCTACACTGAACTCTTCATTTTGCTAAGAGTTCTATCATTGGGGATGTAGGTTCTGATCGAGAAAGGAAAACCATCTGACACAACAGGGCATTTAGAGAAGGGAGCATTCAACTGTGTCCATGTACCCATGGGGTACATGTGATGGGGACTGTGGGAATTCTGAAGGACAAAGTTGGCACCATGGCTCCACTCAAAAGGCTCTAGGATCTGGCATCCTAGTGGAATTTCTATCAACTCCAAGTATAACATGCTGCCCTCTTCCACCTGCGACCCCTTCACCCCACAAAACTGCCCACAGTGGAGCACAGTAATTTCTCCAAATATTTATTACACATCTACTATTATGAATGAAGGACAGTGTCAGCTGCTTTTCTACACATTAAACAATTTAAGTTGGCCTACAACACTGCAGTGCAGATTTTAATTATCTACATTCTTACTAGATCACAAAGAAGGTTAATAATGTGGTAAGAATCACAAGAACAGTTCAGCCAAGTAGAGATCTGGGCCCACGCTAATTTGGTTCCAAAGCCCATTGGCTTTTTTCTGGTGCCCATTAGACTTTAAAATTTCTCTATATATGTATATGTGTTTCTTGATCACTATTATTATTGTAAGATTAACCTGATATCAATTCATAAAGGCATGAGGCCTTAATGTCCAAGTATAACACAAGTACCTCCTATATAACACACATGGCATCTAATTCAAACACTTTCACTTATGCTGTCATTGGCCATGGCAGATCCCTCTCTTAAATTTATTCTTTGTAGCCCCCAGGTGCTTAGTGCAGGGCTAGGCATCATAGAGTTGCAAAGAGTGGGATATGACTGAAGAGCCTGAGCACAGACACACACAGATACAAAGTGGGCACTCATTTAATCTCATTGAGGATTATGTCGCTAAGACTGCTTATTAGTAATAAATGCTTGGATGCTGAAAGATGAACTATTGCCAAGAAAAGTCTTAGACACTGGGAGAAACACCAAGGGGGCCTAGTCCACCTCTTGGTCAACAGAATAGGTGATCCACCGATGGGTAAAAACAGTAAACTTTAATCACTAATAGGTTGATCCCACTAGGTATACAGCTTACAATCTCCACTGGACAGAGCAGTTGACTCTTTGGACCTGGGTTCTTTCCTCTACAGGACTGGCATATAACCCCCAAACAGAGAACAGCTGTGAAGATTCCAGGGACCATGTCTAGAGACATACAAGCAACCCAATCAACCCAGGTGGTATCTCAGCACCTCCCATGGCTTCCTGTGTATATAACCACCTCTAACTAGGGCAGATTCAGACCCATGTCCTAACCCCAGCAACACCCTTCAGCAGTTGTGTGACCTTAGATCAGCGACCTAACTTCTTTAGGCCCCTTTCCTCATCTGCAAAGATAGTGGATTACCTATCTCATGGGGTTGTTTAGTGGAGAAGATATAATATTTGCATGTGGATGACCCTGGCCTGATATGTACGATAGAAGAAAGTCAGCAAATATTAGTCACATTTGAATGTGCACAGAACAGCTCTGACAGATACACGTCCTGTTGAACAGGGCTTGTGGTCAAAAAACAGTCATGGTGACAAGTAACAAAGAAAAGGGAAGAGGCACTAGTGAGAGAAGTTAAAATTAGAGACAATCCTTAAAAACCTCTCTCCTTTCAACCAATAATTTCAGCCTGTTGTTTACCAGCTGTACTTCTTAAACATTGGTCTTATTTGATTGAATGGGTTCTGCCTCTTGCCATCCATGACAGAAGGAGTAGCTACAAGGCAGGTAATGAAAAGCGGCCCTGGAAAACTAAGAACTGGTTATACTGGGACTTCCCCAGTGGTCCAGAGGTTAAGACTTTGCCTTCCAATGCAGGGAGTGCAGGTTCTACCTCTGATCAGGAGCTAAGACCCCATATGCCTCCAGGCAAAAAAACAAAATATAAAACAGAGCAATACTGTAACAAATTCAATAAAGACTTCAAAAGTCGTCCACATCAAAAAAAAAAAAAAAAAATCTAAAAAGAACCGGTTATACTGACCTGGGTCAGTTTGGTGAGAGGGGGTGGCCTTAGGCACCTCTCTCTGCCAACAGTCTCTCTTTTGAGACTACTCTATAGAGTCTATTCTAACAGTCTCTCTCAGAGGCTCCACTAACTTCACAGTACAGAAACCAGAGGTCACATTGAGGTGCCCCCCGAGAAGACCTTTTCCAGAATCTAACCTGATACTACAATTCTGAAACCCAGATCTAGATGAGTTACAAAGAAAACCTCCTCTTTATTGACCAAGTATGTGCCAGACTCAACGCTAAGCATCTAGCATACAATATACGCCCAGGGGAACGGTCTGAATTTTTTACGCCCCATCTTACGCATAAGGAAGCTGCGCTGTTGGGTATTCCCTACAGACTCTCTCTAAGGCCCTCAACCGCCCACTCGTCCTGAAGAACTCAAGTCAGGATGACACATAGAAACTTCCATCTGAATTTTCAGGTCTAATCACAGGGCTGGATTTTGCAAAACTTCATCACACATCTTAGGCCCACAGCAAAAGTGGGTTTGGGAAAAGGGTGGAGCTGGGACAGAGTCAGAAAGGAGACTTCAATCCTTCAGAAGCCACCTCTACTTTGCCAATAGTGGTTAGAGACTGACAGGAGGAGGGTGCATTTCCTTTCTGCACAGTGATCTCTACCAAAGAAAACCCAGACAAAGTCACCTGGCCTTCCTAGGGAACAACAACAACAAAAGCTCTTCCTCCCAGGTTCAGGCTGAACTCCTAACCCTTCCTTCCTCTCCCTGACCCAGGGAGTGGCTGGATGGTTGTTGTTTCTTTTCTTTTTTTCCCTGTGGTCCTCAGTAACACCACAAATTACGTTTCCAGGGACTTGAGTCCCACAGTGCAATGATGTTGTAATAAACATAACCAGGACCAAATGCCTTCCCATCATATTAGATGATGCCATTTCCCACCAATCAGGCTCCTCGGGCAGGCAGACCACTCACCAATGAGGGACCAGACAAAGGCTGTGAGGGGAGACCTGGTCATCTGCAACTAAAAATAAGGGCGCTTCAGGATTGGCTGCTGCCACTTTGCAACAGGAGTTGGGACCCACACACCAGGCACCACACAGGAGGCACACACAGGCAAAAACTTTCAGCCCAGGGGTTCACATGGGGTGGGCTGGTCTGCCTTTGTTGCTGAGGTTTTATCTTTTTCCCAATGTGCTGACTCAAAGAAATACTCGATCCAGAGGGACCCTCGCAGACACACCCTCGCTCCTAGACACCTCAGTTTCTAAAGGCTCTTCGCGATCATCCTAAATTGGGGGTGTTGGCCAGGGCCAAGACACTCACCTGTCCCGCTGTGTCATAGAGTCCCAGGAGGTACTGCTTGCCCCCCACGGTGACGCTGACTGCAAGGGCAGAAGTGGGGGCGGGGAGAGAAGCTCAATTACCTAGACTCTGGGGCAATTCTGTTCCCCACCAGGACCCTCCCCTCCCAAACCAGCGCTCGCAGGCGGGAGCTCCCAGGGAGATGCCACTCCTTTTCCCAGGCTCACAGTGAAGTGGGGGTGAGGCTGGGATGAAGTGGCACCCAGCTGCCCACTCCCTTCTCCCGAGTCCCGTAGCCACGTTTCCCCCTCGGGGTTTGACTGTTGGGAAGGCGACTGTAGGAAGGTCAAGGAGGTCGGCCCGGAGCACCGAGGGGGTTGGGAAGTGCCGGGAGCCCCGACGCGGGACGCGGGACTGGGCTCCAGGATTGGGGGGGCGGGGTGGGAAGAGGAGTAGGTCCAGCTGGCAAGGGGGCTGCCCGAGGGATAGCCTGGGGGTGGGGCCGGGCGCCCAGTGGAGGGCGCGGCGGGGGAGGGGCGGGGAGCGCGCGCAGGGGAGGCGGCGAGGGGGCTCATCCAAAGTTGCTCCAAAGTTCCCGGCCTGGGGAGCTGCCCCTTAGTCAGCACTTCCGAAGCTTACCTGCGTAGTGGTCGAAGACGGTGGGCACGTACTCCTCCGGGAAGGCGTCGTTGGCATAGCTCATGAGTAGGCACGTCTTGCCCACCGCCCCGTCACCGACCACCACGCACTTGAGCATCAGCGCGCCGGGCCCGTGAGCCATGCTGCAGCCGGCCGGCCTCCGGGCATGGTCCCCCCGGGGCCCCCGCCCCGGCCCCGGGCTTAGCCCCAGCCCGCCTGGGGGGTCCGCCGCCGCCGCCGCTCAGCGCAGCAGGGCCGACCCCCCGGCCCCATGCAGCGGCTCCCCCGGCCCAAGGGGAGGGGGCGACGGGCCCGGGGCGCTACCGCCGCCTCGGTCGCTGCCCGGATCCCCGCCCGGGCCCCGGTCTCCGCGCCCGCCCGCTGCCCCCGCCGTTCGGCGCCCGCGCCCTCTCCCCGGCCCAGCCTCCCCAGGAGGATCCACTGGATCATAAGACTGGCCGGCCCCGGGGGAGACGGCAACTTTGGGGAGGGCAGCGGAGGGGAGGGGCCAGGCGGCTCACCCCGCCCCGCGCCGGGCAGGGGCCCCCTCCCCGCTGGGCCCCAGATGAGGGCGGGCCCAGGCGCCTCCCCCGATTGCGGGCAGCCAGCCTCGCGCCCCCGCCCGCCCGCCTGCCGGCTCCAGAGCCCCGCGCCCCGCCCGCAGCCGCCGCTCTGCCCTGCCGGCTCACCCTAGCTTGGCTCCGCGCGGGGGCTGCGGGGAGGGGGCGTGGAGGAGGAGCCGAAGAGCAGCGTAGCGGGGAGGAAGGTGAGACTGGGGGAGGGGGGCCGAGAAACCCGCGCTCGGGCGGAGCCGAGGGCTCCTCGCGAAAGTGCCCGCAGCGCCCAGAAGCGTCCCAAGGCCCCGAAGCTGGGAGAAGACGTGGAGCCCTCTTGGGGGACCACGACGACTTTTATGATGACGCAATAGTCGTGCAAAATTATTCGTATATATTTAAACTCCACCCGGAAGGCAGGATCCATTCTATTAGCCTCTAAATGCACAATAGAACTAGAAATCGGGAAGGAAGAAAGGCCAAGAGAGTTTGAAAAAAAAAATTTTTTTTTTTTTCAGGCGCACGGGAGTGACAGGGGAGGGGTGGCGGTAGTCCCTGAGCTGGAAAGTAGGAACTCCTGAATTGAGGCTTGGTTTCCCTTCCTTCCCCTCCACCAACCCAACCCATGCTGTCCACATCATTTGCTATGAAACTGGTGACTAAGGGAGTTACAGCATCTTGAACCACTGACGCACTCTCCACCCCCCGCCCTCCTTGCCAGAAAAGGTAGATTGGGCGACTCTGGATGCTGCGGGTGTACCTGTGCTCCCCCTAGAGGCGACATTCTCTGAGGCCCCTTTACAGTCCCAGTATCCCTCGAAGGTGTTAGGTTGGGATCCCTGAGGAGTGTTACACCCCAGAGCTCAAAGACATGGCCAGTGAGCCAGGCGACAACCCCTGCCCTCCCGCCTGGACGAAGCCTGGAAACACCCATCTGTTCACTGGCCAAAAGTGCTGCTTCTAAGTTTAGGCCTTGGAGGACAGGGGAGGCGGGGATGATACACTCCACGTTGACACCACACCCTCCCTCCCCTTGCTGACGCCAGATAAATCGCTTCCTGTCATCAGTTCACAGGATCAGAAAACGCTGTGTTGAGAGGCACCGCAGAGGTCAACCATACGGTCTCCCTGAGATCTCTCTCAGATTATAGGTAAACAAATTGAGACGCAGACAGGTGAAGTGGTTATCCCAAAGGTCTCCACCTCTTTTCAGCATTCAGGTTCTGGGAACACACCGTGGGAAATGCTCAGTTGGTTATGTACTCATGCCATGCTTCCGAGGCCTCAACCCTCAAATCCCAAATCTGATTTCCATTGTCCTGAAAGACATCCTGGCTTGTCAGAAGTTCCTTGTGGAGTCCCACTGGATGTCTCACCAGACCCCTCCATCGTGTTTGAGTGTGAGTATTTACACTGCCAGCTGCTTTAGATTATGCAGTCAATCTGAAAGACACTTTATATGTACTGAACGCCCGGTTAAGGAAGGCAGTTCAGTGTCTTGAAGTCAGATCTCAGTTCAAGGCCAATCTCTGCCACTTCCTTCTAGAGGGGAAGGAAGGAGGACTTGCCTCCTTTGCCTGCAGGACCACTTCTTCAGGCAGCATT
The DNA here is from genome assembly GCF_032452875.1 of Bos javanicus. Lineage (NCBI taxonomy): Eukaryota > Metazoa > Chordata > Mammalia > Artiodactyla > Bovidae > Bos > Bos javanicus. Next base: position 28,883,841 of record NC_083878.1, on the reverse strand, counting down.
TGCTGCCACTAGAATACTGAAAGGAGTCTATTGAGACAGGTTAAGGAGCTACTGCATACTGTCAGCCGAGAGAAGACATTTGGTTTCAGCTCTGACAGTAGTCAATCCTAAAGGAAATCAATCCTGAATATTCATTGGAATGACTGATGCTGAAGCTGAAACTCTAATACTTTGGCCACCTGATGCGAAGAACTGACTCATTGGAAAAGACCTTGATGCTGGGCAAGATTGAAGGCAGGAGGAGAAGGGGACAGCAGAGGATGAGATGATTGGACTCAATGGACATGAGTTTGAGTAAGCTTCCAGGAGTCGGTGATGAACAGGGAAGCCTGGCATGCTGCAGTCCATGGGGTTGCAATGAGTCAGACATGACTGAGCAACTGAACTGACTGATCGTAGTTAGCAGTGTGACCTTGACCATGCCACTCCTCAGGGCCTCAGGTTTCTCATCTGTAAATGTGAGCTTGTCCATAGGGTGTGATCAAGGCTCACCTTTGACAACTCTAGAGCTCTTCACAATGTACTCTGAAAGATCCTGGTAAAGGCTTTGGGCCAGTTGCTAGAGACATGGGGGAGGCTTTTATGAGGGATAATGAGGTCTGTTCCAGGACTGGGAGGATGGAGGCTTCCTCCATTCAAGACTCCAGCCTCTCAGTTCTTTTGCTGCTTTTCAGAAAGGCAGATATTTACTGGGGATCCAGAGAGCTGGATGATTAGCTCCAAAACCTTGACAGATGGAAGGGTCTCTAGGTTCTGGATCCTTTGGGAGAAGTTCTGGGAATATCAGGACATTCCAAATGGGGAACTGATGTCAGATGAATCATGCAATGGTGACTTCATTGATGATGGTGACTTCATCCCTTTGGCCCATAGAAAAGCCAAAACAGACTGCCAGGAGTACTTCGAGCTCTGGGTTGATTCCACCAGTTGTATATGGAGGCAGAGGGGAGTATTATCCCAGATGCCCAGGTCAGCCCACCAATAGGTTAGCTAGAAGGACGAAACAGATCTCAACAGATAAGTACTATATAATGTGTTCAGTGCTGTAGTAGGGGATGAAGAACAGTCTTTGGGATGTGCAGGAAGGCTGTTAGTACCTAGCTCTGGGTGTGCAGAAGGGTGTCATTGGCCTGGGGTTTAATAGGAGTGAGATAAGAATGCCTGGGAAAGACAGAAAGAAGGAACAGCACGCAACTTCTTGGGAATGTTGAGCCATGTAGGGTGGACAGAATGCAGGATTAGTGGTGTGAAAGAACTGATTTGTGTTTAATTGAGAACTGTGTGGTGCTACCAGGCCATGGGCCTCTGGATGCCACGTTAAGGGCATGCAGGGCCAACCTGGGCTGGGCAGTCTGTGCACTGCACAAAGGCAAAGGGAGAAATAGGATACCCAGAAAGGCCCACGTGATACCTGCAAAGCCATGACCCTAGCCTAAGGCTGTGTACACGGGAAGAAGGGGCACTTTTTTATCACAGAGGCCTCTTCTGCTTATCAGACCTGTGCCTATGGGGTGGCATCCACCCACAGAGGGACATCTTTTTAATTTGTTATTGTTGTTTATTCACTAAGTCGTGTCAGGCTCTTTGCGACCCTGTGGACTGCAGCATGGCAGGCTTCCCTGTCCTTCACTGTCTCCCAGAGTTTGCCTAAACTCATGTCCATTGAGTTAGTGATGCCATCCAACCATCTCATCCTCTGTCATCCCCTTCTCCTGCTTTCAGTGAGTCAGCTCAGGGTCTTTTTCCAATGAGTTATTTCTTTGCATCAGGTGGCCAAAGTATTGGAGCTTCAGCTTCAGCATCAGTCCTTCCAATGAATATTCAGGGTTGATTTCCTTTAGGATCGACTGGTTTGATCTCCTTGCTATCCAGACAAAGGCACTAGCTAGGTAAACAGTGGCTCTGGCAGTAAGGATGTGATGAAGGGAGGAAAGGAGGATTTGCTGTGTGCTGTCACTGTGTACTGTGCCCAGGCACTGTCCTAGGTATTTGCTGCTCATTTCATAGGTCATCCTATTACACCCCCAAAATAACCACGCAAGATAAAATTCATAGAGAATACCTACTGGCTTCTCTATCCAAAACAACACCCTTTGCTTGTGTTACATGTTCTTTCTGTGATCGTGTGGTTTATTTTCTTTTTCTTTTTAAAAACATTTACCTGTTGATTTATTTGGCTGCTCCAGGTCTTAGTTGCAGCATAGAGGATTTTTTAGTTGTGGCATGCAATCAAACCCAGGCTCCCTGCATTGGGAACATGGAGCCTTAACCCCTGGACCACCAGGGAGGTTCTGATCATATGGTTAAATGGTAGATGCCCTCTTCATACACATCCTGTCCTTGACCTCCATTGATTAGCCCTGGGCACCTGACACCAGATGGGATGACCAGAATCCTTCTTGAGAAGTTTGAATTTGGGATTCAAAACTGGTACTAACTAACTGGAAGATAAGAGCCTAAAGGCAGTGAGTCATTCCTGCTTCATGTTTCAGACATTTACAAAATAGTCAACTCAAGGAAATGAAGCAACAATGCACAGAGAAACAAAAATGGAGAGAGGTGCTCTCCACCCATCCCCCTTAAAAGTGGCAGGGATGACACAGGATATTTATGAGTTCCTGATTCTGGGTATCCCTGAAACTCTGTTGTATACTAGTGGGCTTCAGTTGGTCACTTAATAAGTCCTCCCTTCCTTTTTGCCTAGATGGTGTAGATTGGTTTTCTGTCACTGGTAAAGGAATCTTGTCTATGATAGTATTATCACTGCAGTCAAGATAGGTGATGTGCAGAGAAATTAAGACATTTACTCAAAGTCATGTAGCTGCTAAGTGGCAGAGCTAGCTTTCAAAATAATTGGTCTGAGCTCATACTATTTCCCATGTTCCACAGGAAGGAGGCATTAAAAGTGTTCAGTTGGAAATGACAAGTTTCGAGCTATCTTTTGAGATGACCACTCTGGGAGTGGTGTAGAACATGGATTTAGAAGGGACCAGAGTGAAGGCAGAGAAAGTGAGGAGGAGAGAGGTCAAGAAGGTCTGGATCAGGCATGGCTGTGAAAGTGAAGAAGAAGCAGAAGTTTAGATGACCAAGTTCACAGGGCTTGGTAACACAGAGAAGGGCTGGGGTACTCTGAGGTGTCTATGTTATGATTCCATTGACATATCCCTTCTCTCCCTTTTAAATCTTCTCTGTTTTATCCTCTTTACTTCTTTAGGTTTCTTCCTAACTTTTCGAAATTTACCAGTCTCCTCTTGGTGATTAAACATGTGACCAACTGCCTAAATCAAGCTGAGAGTAGAACTCCAGAAGGTCACTAAGTTTCTAAAATGTATTCGCTTTCTGTCATTTTGTTTGTGTCCCCTCACATTTACTCCAGAAATGAACAACTGGATTCCAGTAGATCATTTGGTGTCATGATGCTTTGGGTTCCAAGGAATAGGAAAGTCAGCCCAAATGGTTTCAACAGCAAAGGGAATGTATGGACTTCTTTGATTGAAACAACCAGAAGTAGCTCAGGCTTCGAGTATGGCTTGATCAAAACCCTGAATCAATTTTTTTTCCTGCACTTCTTTCAGTTTTTCTCTTCTCTCTGGGTCAGCGTCCTACTTAGGTTGCTTTCTGTCTTGAAAATAAAATGGTTACACCAGGTCCAGGCCTTACCACCCGTATACCACACTGCCCAGCAGGAGAGAGAGCTTCTCTTGATTCACTTAATACACAAAGTTCTTGGACTTCCTCTCTTCAGATTAGCTGAGTTCATCACGGTGGCCAGCAGAATGTCAGATGCTCATTGCCTTAGGCCTGGGCTACTGGCTGTCCCGGAAACCATTGCTGGGACAGGGGCTTGGAACTATCCTTATTAGGCCGGTCAGGGCCCACCCCAAGGCCAGAGTTTTATTCCCCCTCAAACTCTATGTTTCCTGCGCAGTGGACAGTAGGCATGGGGGGGTAATATATGCTGGGGAGGCAACCAACAATACCTATTACCCCTGGATTGTTGCCAACAGTCAAAGATTCAAGGTCTCCCCAAGCTATACTAGAAATAAAGAAAAAGCAAATTTCAAGGGAAGAGGGAGGTGAGAAGGATCCAAGTCAAATCTGTGATTTGTTTTAAATTTCAGTCAGTTGATTTGTCACTACATGAATCCAAGCTTGGTGTGAGTCCCTGATTCTTGGCTGATAGTAGTTACTCCTTTCCCCCTTCAAACTTCCTTCTTAGAGTTATTGGCAAGGAGGTAAAATGGTAATCATTCTTCTACCTGGTCCCTTCTGCTCTTTTATTTATTTGGCTGCACTTGGTCTTAGTTGCAGCACACTGGATCTTTGATCTTTGTTGCAGCCCTCAGGATCTTTAGTTGGCAGTATGTGGGATCTAGTTCCCTGACCAGGGATTGAACCTGGGCCCCCTGCATTGGAGGCCCAGAGTCTTAGCCACTGGACCACCAAGAAAGGCCCTCCTCTGCTCTTCAATTATGCTTCTTTCCTCCATACTTGCCCAGTGTCTTCAGACTGCAGCCTCTTCACTCCCCAGGGCTCTCCTGCTTCCCAGACTCCACCTGGCCCACCTTTGTAGCATCACACTGTGTGCCATACCTATTCCTCTTTTTCTTCCTACCACTAAAACCTCCCATCTGCATCCTTTTCTCTTAGGGGTCAGATGTAATGTATTACACTATTTTTTAGCTGAGATGTTAATGGCTTAAACACTGCAGCAATTTCTTAAAGGTCAGTGGTTTCTGATGATCAGGATGATTTAAAAAATCCAATACATCGGGCTCACTTGATTTCATTTCTAGTTATGTTTCTAGAACACATCTAGATCTCCTTTTTTCTAGCTTGTTACATACTAGAAACTCAGAAGTAAATCCCAGCCTCTGAGAATTTTAGCTCAAGCACCCTTAATAATGTTTTCCCATCTTCATTTCTAACCATCTTTTGCTGCATCCTAGGTCAGGAGACCAGTCATTATAACAGATGGCATTGCCACTATTGCTGAATCATAGAAAAGGACACTTCTTAAGGCTGCTGGTACAGAATACTTCTATGATCTGGGAGTGGCCACCTCCTGTAAGGTTCAAAGGAGGCCAGATCATAGATCCATCTTCCAGAAATGAAATTAATGATTTTATTCCAGGCTTCAGTTTTAACAGTGCCAGAAAACCATCCAAGATTTGTTGATGATTATTTTTCCGTAGTGGATCCTGTGGTCACTGAGTGTTATATGCGCATTTTGAATTTGGGGAATCTTCCACTTTGTAAGTCTTGGTGGGAAGAAAAAGATCACTCTTGTGGAAGCTGTTACAGACTCCTGCTTTCCTTGTCAGACTCAAGAGCTGGAGTGACTACAGTTAAATACAGAGCGCACTCTCGCAGCTTTGGTGCTTGGCCCACAACTCAGTGCTGAATACAGGAAGTGGCACATAGGGTGGGTGGTGGTGCTGGTTGTGGTGTAATTGAGTTCCTGGTGCAGAAGTGACCACTGTATACACTGAGTGTCTAGAATTTGTTGGCAGCAACAATACCAGAAGTGGTTTTCTCATCAGAGCAGGTCCTGAGGCATATGTTGGGCGTGGTTCCTGTAAAGACAGTCCTGAGCAGCTTCTCTAGCCTGCCACTATCCTGTGAGCCACGCATAATCCTTAGAATTTCCTTTTCTGTTCTGTTAACCACTTCCAGCTTCTGTTCCTCACAACTCCAGCCTCCTGAGAAGACTTTGGAGGACTGGATGGCTGTATTCAATGTGCCTCATGCAGTGCGAGCAGAGATTCCAACTTCTACCATACCTAAATCCCTGTTTTCAGATATTGAATGTAGTTCAGGACTGTGATTTCTGAAAGACAGGAACAAACGAGGCAAACTCTATTACCCTTTCTGCCGGAAGTACTTTCTGAATCGCAGTGCACAATTGAACCAAAGTTGACCTTAGTGGTCTTGCTGAGTTGAGGAGACTTTTCAAGACTGAGTACTAGAGAGGAGGGAGTATTCTCTTGAGTCCGTTGCTTATGCTAAGTTGCTCATTGTTCAGTTGTTAAGTGGTGTCCGACTCTGCAAACACATGAACTGCAGCATGCCAGGCTTCCCTGTCCTTCACTGTCTCCCAGAGTGTGCCCAAACTCTGGTCCATTGAGTCGGTGATACCATCCTACGATTTCATCCTCTGTTGCTCCCTTCTCCTCCTGTCCTCAGTCTTTCCCAGCATCAGGGTCTTTTTCCAACAAGTCAGCTCTTTGCGTCAGATGGCCAAAGTATTGGACCTTCAGCTTCAGCATCAGTCCTTCCAATGAATATTCAGGGTTGGTTTCCTTTAGGATTGACTGGTTTGATCTCCTTGTTGTCCAGAGGACTCTCAAGAGTCTTCTCCAGCACCACAGTTTGAAACTGTCAGTTCTTCAGCAATCAGCCTTCTTTATGGTCTAACTCTCACATGACTACTGGAAATAGTATAGCTTTGACTATATGGGCCTTTGTCAGCCGAGTGATGTCTCTGCTTTTTTAGTACACTATCTAGGTTTGTCATCACTTTCCTTCCAAGGAGCAAGCGTCTTTTAATTTCATGGCTGCAGTCATGTGTCTGCAGTGAGTTTGGAGCCCAGGAAAATAAAATCTGTCACTGTTTCCACTCATGTGCAGGCACAGAGTGAAATGCCACAGGGAGTTAAATTCTTATTGAGCTCTAGTTTCCAAGTTTGTGGGTGGAACAGGAGGAGGTGTCTCCCTGGGGCAACCACTGCAGCACCTCTTCACATTCCTCTCTCCTCCATCTGAAAAAGAGTTGCAGATCCCTAGGATTGTGACAGTCTATACAGAAGACTCTTTCCTCACTATCCATCCGTTTATCTATGAGTCCAACAGATAATGCTTAAATGCTATGTACTGGACTCTGTTGTTGTTCAGTTACTAAGTTGTGTCTGATACTTTGCAACCACATGGACTGCAGCACACCAGGCTTTCCTGTCCTTCACTATCTCCTAGAGTTTGGTTAAATTCATGTTCATGGAGTCACTGATGCCATCCAACCGTCTCATCCTCTGTTGCCTCCTTCTCCTCCTGCCCTCAATCTTTCCTAGCATTAGGCTCTTTTCCAGTGAGTCAGCTCTTTGCATCAGCTGGCTTGGAGCTTCAGCTTCAGCATCAGCATCAGTCCTTCCAGTGAATATTCAGGATTGATTCCCTGTAGGATTGACTGGTTTGATCTCTGGGCAAAGTGTTAAGATGAGCACAGAGGGGGTCAGAAAGAGCTTTTCCCAACTATGTCATATGGAAGCCCCTGTGCACCGTGAGGGACACAGTTGAGTGGATACACTCTCTTCCTTGCAAGCCAATAGCTACCCTGCTTCTGGGCTTGAGCTGTGTCTCTTAGCAGAGGTGAAGCCAGTCAGGACCTATAGCAGCAAACATTAAGTCAATACTAGAGGAGCATTTGGAGAAGGCAATGGCAACCCACTCCAGTACTTTTGCCTGGAAAATCCCATGGACGGAGGAGCCTGGTGGGCTGCAGTCCATGGGGTCGCTAGAGTTGGACACGACTGAGCGACTTCACTTTCACTTTTCACTTTCATGAATTGGAGAAGGAAATGGCAACCCACTCCAGTGTTCTTGCCTGGAGAATCCCAGGGACGGGGAGCCTGGTGGGCTGCCGTCTATGGGGTCGCACAGAGTCGGACACGACTGAAGCGACTTAGCAGCAGCAGCAGCAGAGAAGCATTTGGCATCTGAATGCATCCCCTGAACTGGGAACAGGTAGCAAACATTGAACAAGCAGAGCATCTGCTCTTTCTAGGCTATCCCTGACCGTGGCCCACCAGCTGGAGACTTGGGCAGCCAGCTCCCTTAGAAAAGCTTGTGTCCTGGGGCTCCTGGATGACCTCAAGCCCACCCTCCACTTGCCTGGGGGCTTTCGAGGGGTATGACTACTGGCCTGCTCCTACCTCAAGGCAGCTTGAGGTTCTGGAAAGGGCAGGATGATTGGGGTGGTGTTTTGTGAATGAGGACACCTGTGGTTCACCTAGCATTTAACACAGCATTTGGCTTTCACAGAATTCCTCAGTAACACCCTCTCTGTAAACAGATGAGGCTTTGTGTCTTTATCCAGAGGGAGTTGGAACAGATTGTGAGCCCTTATCCAGATCACCCAGCCTGTGAGTGACATCAGGATTGAACCCTTTACCTCTGATGCTCCATCCATTGCACTTCTCATGACACCAGTTATGGCCCATGGGGGCATCCAGGGCAGAGAGAGGCCTCTTACTTCAGGGGCAGCCTGGTTCCTACCCTCAGCTACCATCCCATGATGTCCTGTGACTGCCCAGCCCCTGGGGGCATGCTCAGTAGATATTAGCCATGTAAGTTGCTCATGCTTCCCAGGTGGCTCATAAAGATAAAGACTCTGCCTGCCAATGCAGGAAGACACAGGAGACGCAGATTCAACCCCTGAGTCGGAAAGATTCCCTGGAGGAAGAAATGGCAACCCACTCCAGCATTCTTGCCTGAAAATTCAATGGACAGAGGAGCCTGGCAGGCTACAGTACGTGGGCTCACAAAAAACTGGATATGCCTGAGTGACCATGCTCCTCATACGTCATGTAGCCAGAATCTCAGACCACTTCCATCCACCCCCATCCCCACCTAGAAGAGATGTGTTTTGGGGATGAATACTTCCATAGATCGATTGAGGGAGAATTTCCAGGGTCTGCTTGAGTAACACTGGTTGCCTTCTAAGGAGGTTGGATTCAATTAACTTGAGGTCAGAGTTTTTCGTTGTCGCTTTGTTTTTAAAAGTACTATTTATTGGGCTGCACTGGGTCTTAGTTGCAGTATGTGGGATCTAGTTCCCTGACCAGGAATCAAACCCAAGTCCCCTGCATTGGGAGCACAGAGTTTTAACCACTAGACCATCAGGAAAGTCCGGAGGTCACTGTTGTTCAAATGTTTTGTATATTCAGTTCAGTCGCTCAGTCATGTCCGACTCTTTGCAACCCCATGAATTTCGGCATGCCAGGCCTCCCTGTCCATCACCAACTCCCGGAGTTCACCCAAACTCATGTGGATCTAGTTGGTGATGCCATCCAGCCATCTCATCCTCTGTCGTCCCCTTTTCCTCCTGCCCCCAATCCCTCCGAGCATCAGGGTCTTTTCCAATGAGTCAACTCTTCTCATGAGGTGGCCAAAGTATTGGAGTTTCAGCCTCAGCATCAGTCCTTCCAATGAACACCCAGGACTGGTCTCTTTTGGGATGGACTGGTTGGATCTCCTTGCAGTCCAAGGGACTCTCAAGAGTCTTCTCCAGCACCACAGTTCAAAAGTATCAATTCTTCTGTTTTGTATGTTAAATCACAGTTAACAAATACATTTTCATTGTGCACCAGAATACGTATGTACGTATGCATCATATATATGACAAAAATTTGACAAACAGCACTTAAGCTCACTACCTGTAATGAATTTTGGATTTTCTATTCCTTTTGGTTTTACAGCCCACACTTTGAAAAACCCTATCTAGAAGCTTTGTTTGCTGGCTGGCTGGCTACCTGGCTGGCAGCTGGAGTGCTCAGGACCACAAGGTGATGAGAACTCCTACAACTAAACGACAAAAGCAACCTGGTTTTTAAAATGGGCCTGAATAGACATTTCTCCAAAGAAAATACACAAATGCCCAATAAGCACATGAAAAGATGTTCAACATCACTAATCATTAGGAAAATGCAAATCAAAACTATAATGAGTACCACCTCACACCCATTAGGAAGGCTTTTATCAAAAACACAGAAAATAACAATATTGGTGAAGACATGGGGAAATTGAAACCCTTGCTGCATTGCTGGTGGGAATATAAAATGGTGGAGCCACTGTGGAAAATGGCACAGTTTCCTCCAAAAAGTAGAGCATTGCCATGTGATCCAGCAATTCCCTTTCTAGGTAAATACCTATAATAATTGAAGGCAACGACTGGAACAGATATTTGTACACCCACACTCAGAGGAATGTTATTCATAATAGCAAAAAGGTAGAAGCAACCCAAATGCCACTGACAACTGAGCAAAATGTGATAGGTACATACAATGGAATGTTATTCAGCCTTATAAAGGAAGGAAATTCTGACAAGTGCTACAACATGGATAAACCTTGAATACATTTTGCTACGTGAAATAAGTCAGTCACAAAGGACAAATGATTCCACTCCCAAGAGGTTTCAAGAGTGGTCAGCTCTAGAAAAATGAGCATCAGAGAACTGATGCTTTTGAACTGTGATGTTGGAGAAGACTATTGAGAGTCCTTTGGACTGCAAGGAGATCAAACCAGTCATTCTTAAAGGAAATCAGTCCTGAATATTCATTGGAAGGACTGATGCTGAAGCTGAAGCTCCACTACTTTGGCCACCTGATGTGAAGAACTGACTCCTTGGAAAAGATCCTGATGCTGGGAAATATTGAAGGCAGGGGGAGAAGGGGATGACAGAGGATGAGATGGTTGGATGGCATAACCGACTCGATGGATGTGAGTTTGAGCATGCTCCAGGAGTTGGTGATGGACTGGGAAGCCTGGCGTGCTGCAGTCCACGGGGTTGCTAAGAGTCAGACATCCCTAAGCGACTGAACTGAACTGAACTGAGGGTGGTCAAATGCATAGAAACCCAAAGTAGTGCAGTGGTTGCCAGGAAATGCGGGAAGACGGAATGAGGAGTTAGTGTTTGATGGGTACAGCATTCTGGAGATGATTGGTGATGTCTGTCACACGACAATGTGAATGTATTTAATGCCACTGAACATTACTTCGGAGAAGGCAATGGCACCCCACTCCAGTACTCTTGCCTGGAAAATCCCATGGATGGAGGAGCCTGGTAGGCTGCAGTCCATGGGGTCGCTAAGAGTCGGATACGACTGAGCAACTTCACTTTCACTTTTCACTTTCATGCATTGGAGAAGGAAATGGCAACCCACTCCAGTGTTCTTGCCTGGAGAATCCCAGGGACGGGGGAGCCTGGTGGGCTGCCGTCTATGGGGTCGCACAGAGTCGGACATGATTGAATCGACTTAGCAGCAGCAGCAGAACATTACTTAGTGGTTAAAATGACAAAAATTTGTTATGTGTATTTTACCACAATAAGACAAAAAAAAAAGATAAAAGGATTTTACTTTTCAAATGGGATTTCCAGCTTCCCTAAAATATGAGAACTTGTGCCCCCACGTCCCCATTTCCAGGAGACTCAGAAGGCTGAGCCCTTTAGGCAGCGATGAAACGGAGGGGTTTTGTTTTGGAGGTGTGGGGAGCCACCACTGCAAACCTTTAGCTATGCAACTTGTAGCACATTGCTCTCTGGGAGAACTGGACTCCTTTGAAGTAACCTTCCTGCAGATGTGTGAAAAGGAGAAACTAAGTTGTAAATTCTTAATGTACATTATTTGGGGAAGAAATGTCTCTGACCCTACCTGATTCTCTACTTTATATTACCTGCCTGCCTCTTGTGGGCATTAGCTTTCTCCAGTCCCAATCACAGCCTGCTTTGCCACTGGGATGGAGTTCTTAGATTAAAACTGTATGTGTCCCCTTAGTTATCAGCAACTGAAGCAGAGATAAAGCTTTGTGGACACTTCTGATTTCCTCTCTGGGGGGATGGGTCTTTTAATTCCTCACCAAATGAACTCTCTGGCTGTTGCTTTCTCTATCCCCAGCTGGCTCTGGAAGGAGCAGTGTGCCTCACACCTGCTTTCCCGTATCTTCACACTGAGCTGAGCAGCTCAACCCTGTGGGTGGAGCTTCGGCAGGTGCTGCCAGGGCCAGACCCTGAGTCTTCAAACCTGCCAGCTCTGGTACCCCATCTCCTTCCACCTCTGTTCTCATGTTCTTGTCCAAGCATCCATGCAGTCTCAACCTGGCATTTACTTAAAGCCAGACTCTCCAGCTTTCACCACCACCAGGCTAATCTTTCTAAACCCGGGTTTGGCCAAGTCACATCCCTACTCAAAACCTTTAATGGGTCTCCTTAGCCTCATGTCCCAGCCCTCAGTCTGACATTTCAAATCTTCCCCAACTGAGCTCCGACTTTCTAGACATCGCTCACTCCCACTGCCACTGGAGGCCTGTCTGCTGCTGCTGATCCAATCTGTTCTCTGCGCTCAGACCTCCTACACATTCCCAGCACAGTGCCTCTGCCCACAGCGTTCTCCCTGTCAAAAGACTCTCACTTTCTCTTCCTGCTTCTCAAGTGTCTGTCCTTCAATCCCCATCCATGCCTCTCCCTCCGAGGTTGACCCTTTACCCAGAGGACCACTCCTTCTACTGCAGTCTGCAGTCACAGCCTGTGTCCTCTGCTTGCTCTTATTCCTTCCTATGTTGGGTTCAGGTACCCTTCCACGTTTCTGAGCCAGAGTCCTTCTGGAAACCCCAAGGCATTGCTTCGAGTCAGGTATCCCTAACAACTTGATTGATTCTTATCTATTTGGAAAACCCTCCTTCATGAATATACCAACTTGCTACCTTTTCCAAGTGGTGGTGATGGTTTAGTCACTAAGTCGTGTCTGACTCTTGAGACCCCGTGGACTGTAGCCCACCAGGCTCCTCTGTCCATGAAGTTCTCCAGGCAAGAATACTGGAATGGGTTGCCATTTCCTTCTCCAGGGGATCTTCCCGACCCAGGGATAGAACCTGGGTCTCTTACGTGGCAAGTGGATTCTTTATCAGTTGAGCTACCAGGGAAGTGACCTGCATCTAAAGCATTTGTTGTCACTAATGGTGTGTTTCAAACCACCCGCTACATAGCTTAATGGTTGCAGAACAATTCATTATAAAAGAGCCCATGGTGAACTTGGGAGGGAGGGATTTAGGCATTGGATCCCTTCATTTGCTTAGCCTTTTTCTTTTTTTTACTATATATTTATTTGGCCATGTCAGGTCTTAGTTGTGGCATGTGGGATCTTTAACTGCAGTGTATGGGACCTAGTTCCCTGATCTGGGATCGAACCCTGGCCCCCTGCACTGGGAGCTTGGCGTCTTAGGCGGTGGACCACCAGCGAAGTCCTCACCTAGCTGTCTTGGAGCTGCTGATTGCTAACAGGCCACCCTGTAGTGTGACTTCCTGTTGACCTGTTGGTCCCTCCTATGACATCGTGGGCTTGGGAGGCAGGGCTGGTGTTTGCTTGTTCTCTATCTCTAGTGCCTACATGGTACCTGGCATGTAGTAGATGTTCAGCAAATATTTGTCCAAAGACAGAAAAGGGGACCCCCCCTTCCACATATTAAGTATTTTAAACCCCCCAGAGGAGTCCTTATTTTTCTGAATTTCCTCACCCACTTCTTGGGCCCTGCAAGTTGCCCCGGGCACCCTTCCCTTGCTCACTCTGTCATCTCTAAGTGTCTGGAGGCCCCGGTTTGGTGCTGTTTGTCCTTAAACCAGGGAGCCCAGACCTGGACACATGACCTCTCAGACTTACAAATCCCAGCTGGAATGAGGAACAGTAGCCTCAGGGTCTGGACAGGGTTCCAGGCTGACAGACACATTTGGCCCCCCAAGCATGCCTGCTTCCCCTCCTCCCTCTCGTGGTGACAAGGATTCTCCAAGGTGCACACAGGCTCCTGTAGGTGAGGACTGGCGAAGAGAGATTTCCAAGCCCACACTTCCTCTAAGAACACCTCTTATGCCTATGAATATAAAATCATCAGCTTTGAAATGTCTTCTTCCCCAAGGTCATAAGGAGGGGTTTCTGGGGGTGCTGGTAATGTCCTTGTGCTTGACCTGGGTGCTGGTTACTGCAAGTTTGCCTCATAATAATTCATTAAGCTGTATACTTTTCTGAATGTGTGTTATAATTCACGATAAAAAAAAAAGTACTCCCCCCACCCCAGCCTCAAGCCTTTAATCCAATCAATTCATGTTTAACGAGTCTGCATCCAACCCCTGCTAGAGAAGGAGATTTTTGTCCTCAAGGAATTTCCTGGAGGAAGCAAGGTAACTGGAGCATCAAAAGACTGTGAATTATATCTGGAAAATAGGCCATGCTGTCATTTTGAGGAGGAGTCCAGAGGTCAAGGAGGTAGTGGGACTCACATTGGGCCGAAGATGTAGATGTGATTTAGTTAAGTGGAGAGAAGCAGAGGAAGGCTGTTTAGCTGAGGGAACTGTGTGATCACAAGCTATGTGAGTTAGGTAGGGCTGAGCCTGCTGTGTCTGGGGGACAGTGAAGAGACCTTGGTATTGAATAGTTTATGGGAGTAAGACCATCTTGAGAGCTTTGGGTGCTGTCCCCTACCAAGTACGGGCAGGACAGATGCCACTTACAGTGCAAGTCTGCCTCGTGGGACGGGAGAGTCCTGTGCCCTCGTGCAAGAGCAGACACGTATGTTTCATATTTCTTAGCTCCTTTTCATTGTTTTGTTTGAGCCACAGGCTCATGTGAGTTCATAATCCCCATCCCAGACAGACTGGAAGTTACATCAGCCAGATGCATTATACGGGCAGCTGCGTTCCTGCGGAGACACTTGCTCAATCCCTGACTTCTAGCCCTGCCCCACCGTGCAGCTGCTTTCAAGTCCCAGCACCGAGAGACTGATTAGAAGTGGGAGTCCCAGAGGAGGTATGAGAACTCAGGACTGCAGTTTCAGGGACTGTTACAGGCTGTGAGATGACTCCACCTCACCCCCACAGCCCAAGAGCCCTGAAATTCCAGGACTTCACCTCCCATCACCAAGGATATGGCTGGCCACCTGAGATCACGGGTGAATATGCCGTGAAGCGCTGGGAGGTTCTCAAGCTTCTTGCAGGGTTACTAAGTTGAATACAAGGAAGCAAGACTAGGATGTGTTTCTACTTACTTTTGAGAATGGAAATCAAAGCAGTCTCTGTACATATACAGAGGGACGATGATGATGCTTAAAGCAGAGGAGAAGAGCTAGGTATAAAGCAGTAGCAGTCTAGTAGTGACGCTGATGATGACGGGAACTGCCAAGCATGATGATTAACTGTGTGTTTAGCATTATGCTGAACACTCACTTCTTTCATTTAAGCCTCACAATAATCCTATGATGTGCATGCTATTATTATTTCCACTGTACAGATGAGGAAACTGAGCCTTCAAGGCATGAGCTGATTCCCCAAAGTCATACAAATGTTAAGTGCTGAACTAGGATCTCAATTCCAGCAATCTTACTCCAGAAGATTACTTACACTGTGGAAGCCAGTGATGCCCCCTTTGAGCCCTGTCTGGACTTGGAGAGGATGTCCTCGCTTATGGACCAGAGCATGCCAGCACCTGTGGCCAGCGTGCCATTCTTAGAGACCATCTGGCACATTTTGTTTGCCCTGGTTTCTCACTAGACAACTTTTGCATTTGGCTTCCCATGTGACTCACATACAGAGAAAGAGGGCCATGAGCTGCCAGCTTGACGGCTGTATCTTTCATTAGTAAATTAAGAAACTGGCTGCCTGGGTTCACACACACATCTGTCTCTGATGGTTTGGTTAAGGTGGGCCCACCCCAGAGTTGAAGCCCACCGTGTGCCAACTTAATTGAGATTCTGGGTGTGCAAGCACATCCCCCAGCCCAGGCCTGTGTGCCAAGGAAATTCCTCTTGGCCTCCTTTTGGCGGGCTTGGCTCGCCTTCCCCAGTGACAGCCTGGCTCTTTCCATTCGAGCTGCCAGGTCAGACTGAGAGGGTCGTCTGCAGAAAGAAGGAAGCAACAGTGCCAGGTTCCAGTAGGTGTTCCAAGTTCCACATTCTGCCTGCAGACTCCGGCACCAGAGCAAAGGCTGGCCCTTGGCAGGGGGGCTGGTAAGGATTTGTCTGGTACATTTTTTTCTCTATACACTTAACCTGCAACTTCCTGCATCTCCCACTCTCTGTCTTTCATTTACAGTGGCTTTCAAAGCTGGTGATCAGCAGGGTTACCCAGAGAGCCTTAAAAAAAAATTTAATGGACTTGTCTTATTTAGGAACAGAGAATGTTTTGCTGTTTACTTACAAAAGCGCAGTTTAAGAAAAATTACATCCTAAAATAATGGAGAATGGATGGGCTAAATTATTTTCTTTTTAACTTCCGATGACAGTTTGCAAAGTTGAACCCAAAGTCTTGGTCTTTGTCACGAACATGGGTATGTTTTTCCGACAAGCTTTGGTGAGTGGTACATCTTTCGGGGACAGCATTTTTTTTTTTTTTTCCAATTAAAAAAAACAGGTAACATACAGTCTACCCTCTTAACAAAAAATTTAAGTGTACAGTACTAGCTATATACACATTGTTGTATAGCCAATTTCTAGGACTTTTTCATCTTGCATGATTGAAACTCTATACCCATTAAACAGCAACTTCCCAATTCCCCACCATTTAGCCCCTGGAAACCATCATTATACTTTCTGCTTCTATGAATTTGATTCTTAAGATGCCTCATTTAAGTGTAATCATGTAGTATTTTTCCTGTGACTGACTTGTTTCACATTGCATAATAATGTCCTCAAGGTTCATCTATGATATAGCATATGACAGAATTTCCTTGTCATATTAAGGCAAAATTATACTTCATTGAATGTATATACAACATTTCCTTTATCCATTCAATCATAAATAGACATTTAAGTTGCTTCTACCTCTTGGTTATTGTGAGTAAATCTTCAGTGAACATGAGAATGCAAATATCTCTTTTGAGATCCTGTTTTCAATTCTTTTGGGTAAATCTCCAGAGGTGAAATTGTTGGATTATATGCGATTCTTTAATCCATTTTGAGTTGATTTCTGTGTAAGATAAGGGTCCAATTTAATTCTTTTGCCTGAGGATATTTAGTTTTCCTGGTACCATTTGTTCAGAGAAGGCACTGGCGACCCACTCCAGTACTCTTGCCTGGAAACTCCTGGTAGGCTATAGTCCATGGGGTCGCTAAGAGTCGGACACGACTGAGCGACTTCCCTTTCACTTTCCACTTTCATGCATTGGAGAAGGAAATGGCAACCCACTCCAGTGTTCTTGCCTGGAGAATCCCAGGGACGGAGGAGCCTGGTGGGCTGCCATCTATGGGGTCCCACAGAGTCAGACACGACTGACATGACTCAGCAGCAGCAGCAGTACCATTTGTTAAAGAGATTGTCCTTTCCCCATTGCGTATTCATGGCACCCTTGTTGAAGATCATTTTATTGTGTTTGTGTGGGTTTATTTCTAGGATCTGTATCCTGTTATATTGGTCTCTCTACCAGTACTATACTGTTTTAATTACTATAGGTTTGTAATATGTTTTGAAGTTAGGAGTGTGACGCCTCCAGCTTTGTTCTCTTTCAAGACTGTTTTGCTGTGAAGGATTCCTTGTGGTTTCATTTTAATTTTAGGGTTGTTTTTTCTATTTCTTAAAAAAAATGCCATTGGGCATTTGATAGAGATTGTATTGAATTTGTAGATCGATTTGAGTAGTATGAACAGTATTAAGTCTTCTAATGAACATAGGTTATCTTTCCATTTATTTGTGTCATTAAATTCTTCCAACAGTAATTTGTAGTTTTTAGTGTTCAAGTATTTAGCTTCCTTGGTTAAATTTAGTCACAGTATTTTGTTCTTTTTGATGATATTATAATTGGAATTGTTTTCTTAATTTTCTTTTTAGATTATTCATTTTAATATTACAGAAATAATTGATTTTTGTATGTTGATCTTGTATGTTTCCAATTTTGATGTCTTTCTCTTGTCTAATTGCTGTGACTAGGACTTCCAATTCTATGTTGAATAAAAGTGGCAAGAGTGGGCATCCTTGCCTTATTCCTGATGTTAGAAAAATAGCTTTCATTTTTTCACTGTTGAGTATGAATGATGCTGTGTGCTAAGTCAATTCAGTCGTGTCCGACTCTTTGCGACTCCATGAACCATAGCCCTCCAGGCTTCTCTGTCCATGGGTTTCTCCAGGCAAGAATAGTGGAGTGGGTTGCCATTTCCTTCTCCAGGGATTTTCCCGACCCAGGGATTGAACTCATGTCCTTATGTCTCCTGCATTACAGGCAGGTTCTTTACCTCTAGCGCCACCTGGGAAGCCAGGTGGATGATGTTAGCTGTGCACTTTTCATATATGACCTGCATTATATTGAGGTAATTTCATTCTATTCCTACTTTGTTGGTTGTTTTTTTATCATGAAAGGGTGTCTAACTTTCTCAAATGCCTTTTCTTCATCTGAAATGATCATGTGATTTTATCTTTCATTCTATTAATGTGGTATATTGCACTGATTGATTTTTGCATGTTGAATGATCATTTGTATGATCATTGATTTTTATATGTTGAACCATCCTTGCATTCTAGGGATAAATCCCTCTTGGTCATGGTGTATAATTCTTCTAACATGCTCTTGAATTTAGTTTGCTAATATTTTCTTGAGGATTTTTACATCTGTGTTCATCAAGGATATTGGGCTGCAGTTTTCTTTAGTGTCTTTGGCTTTGTTATCAGGGTAATTATTGTCGTTCAGTTGCTCAGTCATGTCCAACAATTTGTGACCCCATGGACTGCAGCACACCAGGCTTCTCTGTCCTTCACCATCTCCCCAAGCTTGCTCAAACTCATGTTCCTTGAGTCAAGGATGCCATCCAACCATCTCATCCTCTGTCATCCCCTTCTCCTCCTGCCTTCAATCTTTCCCACCTTCAGGGTATTTTTCAGTGAGTTAGTTCTTCTCATCAGGTGGCCAAAATATTGGAGCTTCAGCTTCAGTATCAGTCCTTCCAATGAATATTCATGGTTGATTTCCTTTAGGATTGACTGGTTTGATCTCTTTGCGGTCCAAGGGACTCTCAAGAGTCTTCTCCAACACCACAGTTCAAAAGCATCAATTCTTTGGTGCTCAGCTTTCTTTATGGTCCAGCTCTCACATCCATACATGACTACTGGAAAAACCATAGCTTTGACTATATGGACCTTTGTTGGCAAAGTGCTTTTTAATATACTGTCTAGGTTTGTCATAGCTTTTCTTCCAAGGAGCAAGCATCTTTAAATTTCATGGTTGCAGTCACTGTCTGCAGTGATTTTGGAGCCCAAGAAAAAATGCTGACCTCTTAAAGTGAATTTGGAGGTGCTCCCTCCTCTTCCATTTTTCGGAAGAGTTTGCAAGGAGTTGACATTGATTTTTTAATTTTTTTTTTTGGTAGGGTTCTCCTTTGAAGTTACCTGGTCCTGGGATTTTTTCACTGGGAGGTTTTGATTACTGATTCAATCTCCTTACTTGTTATAGCTATGTTCAGATTTTCTATTTATATTTAGTCTCGGTAGGTTGTATGTATCTTGGAATTTATCCATTTCTTTTAGGTTTTCCAATTTGTTGGCATATGGCTGTTCATAGTAATCTCTTATAATCCTTTTTATTTCTGTGGCACTGTTAGTAATGTCTCCTCTTTCATTTTTTATTTTATTTGAGTCTTCTGTTTTTTTCTTAGTCTAATTAAAGGTTGTCAGTTTTATCATTTCAAAAGCTCTTAGTTTTATTGATTCCCCCCCTCCATTTTTCTATTTCATTTATTTTTGCCCTAATTTTTATTATTTCCTTCTGCTAATTTTGGGCTTAGTTTTTGTTTTCCTAGTTCCTTAAAGGTATAAAATTAGGTTGCTTATTTGAAAATTTTCTTCTTTTTTTAAAAAAATATGTATTTTTGGCTGTGCTGGGTCTTTGTTGCTGTGAGCAGGCTTCCTCTGGTTGCCGTGTGCGGGCTTCTCATTGTGTTGGCTTCTCTGGTCCGTGGAGCACAGGCTCTAGAGAGTGCAGACTTCAGTAGTTGTCATGCACCGGCTTAAGTCGTCATGAGGCATGTGGAATCTTCCTGAACCAGGGATAAATCTGTGTCTCCTGCATTGACAGGCAGTTTCTTAATCATTGGACCACTAGGGCAGTCCTTTCTTCTTTTTACTTGTAGGCTTTTAACACTATAAACTTCTTTCTCAACACTGCTTTTGCTACATCCCAAGTTTTGGTATGTTGTATTTCATTTTTGTTTGTCTCAAGATATTTTTTAATTTCCCTTTTGATGTCTTCTTTGAGCTACTGGTTGTTCAAGAGCATTTTAATTTCCACATACTTGTGAAATTTCCATTTTTCCTTCTGCTACTGATTTCTAGTTTCATTGCATTGTGGTCAGAAAAGATGCTTGGTATGATTTCAGTCTTTTTCAGTTTGTTAAGACTTGGTTTGTGACCTAACGTAATCTATGCTGGAGAATGTTAAAATTGTACTTGAGAAAAATGTGTATTTTGCCGCTGTTCATGGAATATTTTGCTATGTCTGTTAGGTCTGTTTGATCTATATCATTGTTACAGTCCTCTGTTTCCTTATTGATCTTCTCTCTGGATGTTGAACTCTTACTGTTATTGTGTTCCTGTCTATTACTCTTCAGTCCTGTCAATGTTTACTTCATAGTAGTCTGATGTTGGGTATGTATCTATTTATAGTTATTATATCTTCTTGTTGAATTGACCTTTATTTTTATAAAATGTCTTTCTTTTACTCTTAGGACAGTTTTTTACATGAAGTATATTTTATATAACTTAAGTACAGCCATTCCTGCTCTCTTTTGGTTACCATTTGCACAGACTGTCTTTTTCTGTCTTTTCACTTGAAAGTAAAAAGAATATGTGTTTCACGGCCTATGTGTGTTCTTAAAGTGAGTCTCTTGGAGACAGCGTAGGATTGGATCTTGTTTTGTTTTTAATTTCATTTAGCCACTCTATAGCTTTTGATTATGGAGTTTAATCCATTTACATTTTAAATAATTACTTGTAAAAGAAAGATGTGCTATTGCCGGTTTGTTCATTGTTTTCTGTCTTCCAGCATTTTTTGTCCCTCTCCTGCTGTCCCCATGTTTCACCGATTTGTTTTAGAGACATGATTTGGTTGGTTTTTCAGTTTTGCTTGTGAATCTGGATGTCCATTGCCTTCCTCAGATTTGAGGAGTTTGGAGTCATTATTTCTTCAAATAAGCTTTCTGCTCCTTTCTTTCTTTCTCCTCACCTTCTGGGACTTCCATAGTGCATATATTAATCCATTTGATGGTGTTCCATATGTCCCTAGACTTTCTGCACTTAAAAAAAATTTTGCTTCTCCAATAATGGATACTTTCAAATGGCCTATCTTTGAGTTTGCTGATTATTTCTTCTCCATAATCAAGTCTGTTGTTGAACACCTCTAGTGAATTTTTCAATTCAGCTATTATATTCTTTAGCTTCAAATTTTCTGTTAGGTTCTTTTTAATATTTTCTGCCTCTTTATTGCTAGTCTTATTTTTTCATATGTCATTTTTAAAATTTCCTATATCATTTGCCTGGGCTCATTAAGCATCCCAGAGAGTCTTTTTTTTGTTTCTTTTCCATTATGGCTTATTACAGAATATTGAATATAGTTACCTATGCTATACCATAGGACCTTGCTGTTTAACCATGCTATATATAATAGTTTGCATCTGCTAGTCCCACACTCCCAGTCCAGCCCTCCCCTGCATCCCATCCACCTTAGCAGCCACAAGTCTGTTCTCTATGTCTGTGAGTTTGTTTCTTTTTTGTAGATAAGTTCGTTTGTGTCATATTTTAGATTCCACAGATAAGTTATATATATATGTCTTTCTCTTTCTGACTTACTTTGCTTAGCATGATAATCTCTAAGTCCATCCATATAGCTGCAGATGGCATTATTTCATTCTTTTTTATGACTAAGATTCCATTGTATATATGTGTGTGTGAATATATATATACCACATCTTTTTTCCATGCATCTGTTCTTGGACATTTAGATTGTTTCCATGTCTTGGCTTTTGTGAATAATGCTGAAATGAACTTAGAGGTGCAGGTATCTTTTCACATTATAGTTTTGTCTGGATGTGTGCCCAGGAGTGGGATTGCTGGATCATCTGGCAACTCTAGTTTTTGGAAGAACCTTCATACTGTTCTCCATAGTGACTGCACCAATTTACAGTCCCACCAACAGTGTAGGAGGGCCCAGAGAGACTTAAAGATATGGATTCCCACGCAGACCCTACTGGCAGAGCTTCTAATTCAGTATTCTGGAGTGGGGCCTGGAAAGCTGTATTCCTGAAAGGTCCACAGGTGATTTATACGTACATCTAGGTTTGGAAACCACTTCCAGTTAAAGGATTAGCGCCAACCTCTCCCACCTCCAGTTCTCTCCAGGGTGCCACTATCTGTCCATGAGTATTGTGTCTCTTCGTATCTTTTGAGGCACTAAAGACCTTTCTTTTTCTAGGCAACCTTCCTAGATCGAATCCTGTTTAACCACAAGTTTCTTATGACTCCCTCAGCCCTCTCCAACCTGAAATGTGCCTACACTTTCCATTTTTGTATTAATTTGACCTTTCCATTCTCTCCACTTGTTATCTATGATTGAGCCATTGCTGGCTGGAAATCTTTTGTCTTGATTGTCTCATATTATTTGATGACAAAAAGGTGATGAGTGCAGTAAAAATGGAACTCTGGGAACCCAAGTTTGAGTCTGATTCTACTAGGGTATGACTTTGGACAAGTTGCTTTCCCTCTCTGGGCTTCAGTTTCCTCATCTGTGACATGAGTCATGAATAAATGGTCTCTGTGATCCTTCCCTTTGGACCCTAACTCTATCCTTCCTCCCTTCATACACTCCACAGCTCAGAAAGTGGAGCTCCAGAAACACACCTGAAATTCTGCGCTAAGTCAGAGGAACCAGAGGTCCACCAGTTCTTCCTCTACCTCCCTTTCCAGGAGCAGCCATGGCCCTGAGTGATGTCGATGTGCAAAAGCAGATTAAGCACATGATGGCTTTCATTGAGCAGGAAGCCAATGAGAAGGCAGAAGAAATAGATGCCAAGGCTGAGGAAGAGTTCAACATTGAGAAAGGACGCCTTGTGCAAACCCAGCGACTGAAGATTATGGAGTATTATGAGAAGAAAGAGAAGCAGATAGAGCAGCAGAAGAAAATCCAGATGTCTACCTTGAGGAATCAGGCAAGGCTGAAAGTCCTGAGAGCCCGAAATGACCTCATCTCAGAGTTGCTGAATGATGCAAAGCTGAGACTCAGCCGGATTGTGACAGACCCAGAATTTTACCAGGGGCTGCTGGATAAACTAGTGCTCCAGGGTCTGCTCCGACTGCTGGAGCCTGTGGTGATTGTACGCTGCAGGCCACAGGACCACTTCCTGGTGGAGGCTGCAGTGCAAAGAGCCATCCCCCAGTACACCGCAGTCTCCCACAGATGTGTGGAAGTTCAAGTTGACAAAGAGGTGCAACTGGCTACAGACACAACTGGAGGTGTGGAGGTCTACAGTAGCGATCAGAGAATAATGGTTTCTAATACTCTGGAAAGTCGCCTGGATCTCTTATCCCAGCAAAAGATGCCAGAAATACGAAAGGCCTTGTTTGGAGCCAATGCCAACAGGAAGTTTTTTGTATAAGCCTCTGGAAAGTGAAGCTCCTGTTGAACTTCTAAGCCGTAAAAGCATAACCTATTAGGGCAAAGCAAACTGGTAATATCTCCTCCTCTGTTTTGCCCTGGGATTGGTCTATCTTTATGAAATACTCTCTGACTAGCTAAAGGCATTATACTTTGGAATAAAGCCTGACTTAATGCTTATAAATCGAATTCCATTTTATCTATACATTCTAGAGCTCCTGGTCAATTCTACAGTCTGGGCTGAAAGACATAGAGACATCTGCTCGTTAGCTCATCTTTCAGCTGAGATGTGAATGGTAATCTTGATGTATGCGTCTGAGTGTCCTAAATTTCTTTAATACGCATTTGAAGTGTGTTTTTCTTTTTTTGTTTCAGCTTCTTGTTCTTATTTTACTTAATAAGGTTTAGACCTCTTTTTCAAGGAGGGCCTGGCAACCTACTCCAATATTCCTGACTGGAGAATCCCGTGGACAGAGGAGCTTTGTGGGCTACCGTCCATAAGGTCGCAGAGAGGGGGACACGACTGAAGCGACTTAGCATGCACGCCCACACAGAACTCTTTTTCTTGTGTAGAGGGTCAACTTCATGGGCGTACGATGAGTGCAGTCACACAGAGCTCCATGCTCAGAATTGCCCAGCAGTTGGGGTCTACGACAGAGGATGAGATGGTTGGATGGCATCACTGACTCGATAGACATGAGTCTGAGTGAGCTCCAGGAGTTGGTGATGGACAGGGAATCCTGGCGTGCTGCAGTCCATGGTGTCGCAAAGGGTCAGAGACGACTGAGTGACTGAACTGAACTGAACTGAGGTCTAATGCTCGGTAGCTAACCGTCTTGAAGTTCTTACTTTTATCTTTGAATGTGTGCTTTATAAGTGAAGTCCAGTAGGACTTCAGTGAATGAAGTCCAGGGGCTTGGGCCCTGGCTCATGTGTGCAAGTACTAACTCTTGAAGTCTACTCATCTCTCTGGGATGGGTTCTTGAGCACCCACTTCTCAGCTCCCTGGTACTCCAAGATCCTGCCTTCCTCTCCCTCAACCAGTGAACACTAGTGCCCTCTGCCCCTGGTTAGGGCCCAGTGTGTGCAGGGAAGGTCTGTATCCTTCATAGAAGCTTAGGGCTGGACATAATGGTGGCCATCTCTGCCCCAGGTTGGCAGCTCCATGGCACATCCAGCAGGGAACTTGGTGAGCATGGGTTTCTTACCCACCAGATACTGAGCACATCTCAGTGTGGAGGTCATGACCCTGGGATTCACCTGCCTACTGTGAATTGGATCAGCTAGCCTATTGGAATGGAAGATGCGTGGCTTGACTTCCCTGACACTTGGCAGAACACACAGATTTGGGGACTGGTGGGAAGGAGGGCATAACGTTTGTTAGGGTTGATCTCTGGGTCAGGAAGATCCCCTGCAGAAGGGCATGGCAACCCGCTCCAGTATTCTTGCCTGGACCACCTCCATGGACAGAGGAGCCTGGAGGAATCCATGGGGTCGCAAAAGTCAGACATGACTGAGCAACTAAGCGTGCATGCACTACATGTTGTAGTTTCAGAAACAAATTTGCTTTTCTTAGAGTCAGTTCCTCTTTTCTGAGAAGGAGTCCATTTGGCCCAGCTCAGATCAGATGTCCATCTCCAGTCCAGTTGGTGTCTAGGGTCAGTTCTATGAGAAAAGGGTGTCTTTGTTAGCTGGACAGACTCCTTAAAAGATGTCATCTTTGTGGGCCCTTTTGAATTGCAAACTCAGTCATTCATTGAAAATTTTCTGAATGCCAGGAATGAGCTAGGCCCTGTGCTGGCTGCTCGGCTGCAAAGAAGACCATCTGGCCCTGTTCTTTCACTAGTTACGGACCCATTCACAGACGAGAACTTGGTGATGAAACAATGCAGAAGTGCTGTATACAGCATGCTGTAGAAATACAGTAGTAGGTGGAAGGAAAGGGCCACAGAAGGCTCTGGGGTGTTGGCAGTTGAACTGGGGAAAAACTTCAGGTAAAGGTGGGAGTCAGGGGTGGGGAGAGCATTTGGAAAGTCCCTGAGATGTGTAAAAGCAAGTTGTGTTTGAGGACCTGTGTGTAGTTCAGTGTGATGGAGTGTGGGAGTGACAGGAAGTGACGTGGATGAGGCTGAAAAGATGGACAGAGCCTGATTACATGGTGCAGTGTGCCCTGCTCAGGAAGTAGATGAATGTGGGTAGGGGAGGCAGGGTGTAGGTGATGAGGGGTCACTGAAGGACTTTATTTTAAATATTTGACCAAGCTGCTTGGCATGCGGGGTCTTAGTTCCCTCACCAGGCATCGAACCCACGCCCCCTGCATTGGACGGGTCTTAACCACTGGTCCGCCAGGGAAATCCCAGAGAGCTGGACTTTCAAAAGATTCTTCTAGCACCGCAGTATGTGGAGGACAACATTGGAGAAAGGGAGAGACTGCAGGCAGGGGCCCTGTCAGAAACTGTTCATCAGCCCAGGTGAGAGATGACAAATAATCCCCCCATCTTTTTGGTGAGGTAGGTTAAATTTTTTGACACACAGGCTGGAAGAGGTCAGAGTCAGTGACCTGTGTCCTACCCACTCTCAGCTCCCTTCCTTCCATCCCAATAAAACCTTACACTTGTCCAGGGCTTGAGACTTTCCATCACAGTTTCACACCATCTGACAAGTCCCATTGGACAGCCCCCCCAGCCCACCCTCTTCTCTCCCAGCCATCATTCCTGGCCCAGCAAAGAAAGCATTCCCTTTCCAGCTGCCTGAGCCCCCTTCCTCCTCCCCTTCTGGGGACTCTAACCCCACTTCAAGCTCTATAACCCAGGAGTGTCTGATCCCCTGGCCAACCCCAGTTTTGACCCTCTGAGTTGGCCTCAATCCATTATTGGGGCCCCAACGATCATCCATGTCCCCCAGATTGACATGAATTCATCTCCTCTGCAAATTCGTTGTAATGAAAGGTTTGGGGGAAAGTTGAGAGCTTTACAAAATTTCTCCCAGTTCCACTTCAGTGTCTCTCTGTTTTCCAAAATGTCTCTTCCACAACTGCCTGATACTATCTCTCTCTCCCCAGCTTCCTCCTCAGCCTCTCAACCTGTGTGTTCCAGTCTACACCGTCATAATGTCCCCTCCACAAAACAAAACCCAGTGGTGGACCAAGCCTGCCCTCCCAGCCCCTGATTTCCAGGAACCACAGCCCCGGTTGACGAGATCTTTCCCCTCATTGCCTTTATTTCCGGTCACCAGCTTTGTCTGCTTGGGCCACCATCTTTTTCAACACAGCTCTTTGTGGGCAGGAGTGTGTTTTCATCCTTGTGTGGTCCCTGCTGCCCTGTTGTTTTAGTGCTGACACTGGGGGTGCACGCTGTAGGGTCTGAACAGACATTTATGCTTGTTACAGTCTTCTGCCCTGGCCTGGCGCTGGTTTCTGGATGGAGGCTTCAAGCGTCTGTCTCCTCTTCAACAATGGATTGTGCCATAGAAAGGGATGCTTAGGTGAGGTGAGGGCCAGGCAAGGATGCCCACCCTGTAACACAGGATGGTGTTTGACAAGAGAATCCCTCTCTCCTGCTTCTGGCAGGGAAGGCTGCAGGTGCATGGAGTGTGAACTCAATCAGGACTCACTTCAGTCAGAGTTGGTTCCTCCTGGACAAATCTGGGTTTTATTGCGTCCCTTCCCTCCCTGGGAAACAAACGGGGGGAGGGGCTTGCTTTGGACCTGGGTGCGAAGGTAGGGGGCTGTGGATGAGCTAGGTCCACCGCCATGAAGGGGCACCTTTCTGTAGCCCCCAGGCCTACCCTCGACCTGCGGGGCTCAGTTGCTGGTCAACATCCTGTCCTTTCCGGCAGCTGTACTGCTGTCCAGATCTTTGCTTTAGAAATGTTTGCACTGGGCACTTTGTTCGATCAGTGTTAACCATCTTACCCTCAAGAAGGCGTGTTCCATGTATAAGTTCCTCAGTGCCTGTGAGCCAGAAGGAGCAAACTGTTACAACCGCAGGCAGGCACAGCCCTTCCTCACCGCTCTCCTCATTAACACTTCCTGCTGAGGTGCAAGGGAAGCTGTTTGCTGCTGACTCAGTCCCAGGCTGTGCTCCAGCCGAGGCTGTTCTGCAGGCTCACTCCCTTGCTCTGGGAGAACTGGGGGGAGCTGAACACCGGGTGGCCAGGCCCTGCCCCTCACTGAGGCCTGCTGCCCCAGGAAGGCCAGGATAACTTGGTGGATGGAGAGTGTGGATTTCAGCTGCCTGGAGAGCCGGAAATGGAGAGGGAGCTTTGCACACATGCTAGCATTTCGGAAAATTCTGCAGGGCTTCCTCTCTGTCTCTAGGGTTCCAGGAACCCCTGAAGGGATCAGCAGACCTATACTGGGCCAACACCAACCCCCACACGTCCGGGGAGCCAGTGCAGCCCTCACTGGACCCCCCAGGGAGGTGCTCAAGTCTTGCCGCTTTCCTCTCTTCTCTGCATCCTGTCCATACCCTCACGGCCCATTACTCTGACTTGATGCCTGTTCATTGACAACACTGTGCGTGCTCAGTCACTTTATTCATGTCTGACTCTGCGACCCTGTGGACTGTAGGCCATCAGGCTCCAAAGTCCATGGGATTCTCTAGGCAAGAATACTGGAGTGGGTTGCTATGCCTTCCTCCAGGGGATCTTCCTGACCCAGGGATCAAACCCGCATCTCTTACATCTCCTGCATTGGCAGGCGGGTTCTTTACCACTAGTGCCACCTGAGAAGCCCATTGACAGCACTAGGAAGGACTGACTCTCTCCTGCCACCCCCACCTTCCCAAGCTCTCTCCCCTCCCCCCTTAAGCTCTATTCTAAAGCATGATAAACCCTCACTTTGTCACAGCACCCCAGCTTTCCTACACAACCTCACAGCTCACCTCGTGGGCTTTTCCTGCAGTATGGGACCCCTTTCACTATAAGGCCAGCTACTGCATTCTCATTGCAGATGCAGCAAAATGGATCCCCAGTTCAGAGAGAGTCTTGGCAGACCTTGGCCCAGCTCACCACCTACTCCTGTACACCCTTGGAGTGATGGAATTGAGCACATTTTTTTTTTTTTTGCTACTGGGAGATGAGCCCATAGAGGGTGATGTTTGACTCATCCTGGCTGCTACCAAGCCTGAGTGGATTCATGTGCCAAAGATTACACAAGATCTAGAACTTGAAGGGATCTCAAAAACCAAGTGTTCATTTGAATCTGAGGCTCAAAGGAAGTAAGAAAGTAGTCCTGGGTCATAGTCAGCTAATAAGACTCTTGGGACTACAAGCCAAAAACCTGATAAGACCAGGTTGTTGTCATTCATTTTTATGAAAAACTTAGTGTATAGGAACTCTAAAACTTTGACTCCCAAGAGGACAAATATGTTAGCAAATACATGCCTATAGCTGGTTCCTTGGAGAATCCTTCATTTCTCTTTCCCAGGGTGTCTGTCCTCAGAACACACAGGTCCAATGAGGGTCCAGGGAGAAGATGTACCAAGGGTGGGGGTGAGGGTATAAGGGATGTGACTTGAGGGGGCCTAGGGTTAGACTGGGGCCCTGGGTGAGGTCAGGGCACTGGGGACATGTTAGGGAGCAGAGTGGGTGGGAAGGTGGGTTATCACACAGCACCTAGCCAGAATAGGTGCTCATGAACCTCTGTAAAAGAAAGAAGCGAAGGTGGGAGAGAGAAGACGAACAAGTGGAAGCAAGCTGCACTGGGCCCAGTAGAAAGGAGGGAAGCAATAGGGAGCATGTGAAGATTCTCATCTTTTCTCCTTTGGAATTTGAGCTCTGAGTGTTCGCTCAGTTACGTTCTAAGCAGCAGATCTCTTTTTCCTTCATTCATTCCACAAATATGTATTGGCTGGTTCCCAATGTCAGGCCCTCTGCCAGGCACCACATCCAGTTTAGTGAGCAGGGCAATTAAGCCCCAGGTTTTACAGAGGAACCTGCTGAGGTGGAGGGTGGGGCACAAGTGGGAGGGGTCAGGGCTGGGGGTGGTGGAGATACTGGCTACTAAGCAGGTAGACCACTGGTGACTTGGGCTGATCTAAGTACTATGGAGAAGTAAAGGTTTATGCTTGGGTAGGGAGCAGAGGGAAGCAGGAGGAGGCAGCCGTGCATCCAGCAGGGTGAGGGGAAGGGAAAGGATGGATGTTCTGAGCAGAGGGACCCACAGTGTAAGGCACCAGGCAGAGACAGCTCTGTTGGGTTGAGGAGCAGAGAGGAGGTCAGTGGGGCTTCACTGAGTGAGTGAAGGTGAGAGAGAAGGGGCAGGGCCAGATCCCATGTGACACTTACAGAATCTGAATTTATTCTAAATACAATGGGAAGCCACTGAGGGTTTGCAAGTATGGAATGGACATTTCATTTTACCAACTTCCTGCTTCTCTGTTCCCCAGCACAGCACTTGTACCTCTTCTTTACTCAAAAGAAATCCCACAGACCCCATGGAAATAGCAAAGCAAGCACCCAGTTATCATCAGCTCAGACCAATGGGCAGGTCTCTTTATAGGCAAGATTTTTTTTTTCCCCCCAAAGCCTCTTTGTAAATAGCACTTGGGGCGAGTTGCTTCCCTTTTCCTTACAGAAAGTATCATTACCTTCACATTTGTCTTCAGTAGCAGGAACTACTCCCATTCAGGTGTTCCATGCTTTTCGTTCCAGTTTGGGGACAAACGCTTAAATGTACTGTTTACAGAAATCACCCTATCCAAGCACTTCCGCCTCCCATTCTCCTGACTAGGGACCCTCCCCTGACACCAGGATTGGTAAATCTAGGCTTTCATTCCCCTCTTAACTTTTTGTGCCATTCCCTTGCCCATGGGAATCCTTTGGGTTTCTTTTAACTCTAGAGCACGTGCATCCTGCTGGACCACTTGAGTCATATGTCTGTCTGACTCCTCCTGCTTTCTAGAAGCTTTCCCTACTGGGCCCTGGACTTGTCACGCCCCTGGACTCAGCCCATTGGTTTGTTTTCTGTGTTGTGGAGTTTGAATTTATTTCTCTGGAGGAGTAATTGCCCCCTTGCCTGTGACATCCACATTTTCCTCACCTTGAGTCATAGGGGTCACTTGATCCCCAAAGGAGAGGGGACTGGGGACAGGGTGCTGGCTCTGGACCCATGACAATAGGAAGATCTGATCAGTGGGAACGGCACTGGGTATATCTTGAATGAATTAGTGAAGCCTGGCTCTGTGGAGTTGTGGCCTGGTCTCTGACTAATCCCTTGGTGCTCTGGATTGGGCTTACTCCTGCTCAGTCTGGCTGTGACCCTGGCAAGTCACATCTTCTGTTACATGAGGGACCAGGACTTGATTCCCTGGGGTTCCTCAGCCCCTCCAGTTCCCTACTGCTGGCTTGGCCCACTGTCGCTGAGACTTGACCTCTTCTGATCTCTCTCTCTCTCTTTGTTTTTTTTTGATTGAAGTATAGTTGATTTACAATGTAGTTAGTTTCAGACATATAGTAGAGTGATTATATATATTTATTTATATATAAAAGAAAAAATATATATTTGTATATGTATTTTTCTTTTTCAGATTCTTTTCCATTATAGGCTGGTTATAAGATATTGAATGTAATTCCCACTGCTATATAGAAGGTTCTTGCTGTTTATCTATTTTATGTACAGTTTGTGTATCTGCTAATCCCAAACTCATAATTTGTCCCCCCCTTCCCCACCTGTTTCCCATTTGGTAACATAAGTTTGTTTCCTATGTGTGTGAGTCTATTTCTGTTTTGTAAATAAGTTCATTTGTTATCTTTTTTTTTTAGGTTCCACATATAAACGATATCATATGATATTTGTCTTTGTCTGGCTTACTTTACCTCAGTATGATAATCTCTAGGTTCATCCATGTTGCTGCAAGTGGAATTATTTCATTCTTTTTTATGGCTGAGTAATATTCAATTGTATATGATATATATATATATATATATGCCACATCTTCTTTATCCATTCTTTTGTTGATGGACATTTAGGTTGCTTTCATGTCTTGGCTAATGTGAACATGCTGCTCTGAACACTGGGTATATGTATCTTTTTGAATTAGAGTTTTTGGTCTTCCATATATACGCCCAGCAGTGGGATTGCTAGATCGCATGGTAGCTCTATTTTTAGCCGAAGGAACCTCCATCCTGTTTTCCATAGTGGCTGCTCCAATTTACATTCCCACCAACAGTATGGGAGGGTTCCCCTTTCTCCATACCCGCTCCAGCGTTTGTTATTTGCAGACTTTTCAATGATGGCCATTTTGACCAGTGAGGGGGTGCCTCATTATAGTTTTGGTTTGCATGTCTCTAATAATTAGCGATGTTGAGTATCCTTTACTGTGCCTGTTGGCAACCTGCATGTCCTGATGCTCTTTCCAGGCTTGCTTGTCTAGTGCCTATCTAGTTTGCAACTAACCTCTGACACATGCTGGCCTGTGGGGCCCCTGATCCTCCTCCTCTGGGGACTCTTGGTGAGACTGTACACCAGACGGTGTGGGGGAGGATAAACTACACATCTATTGGCCTCTCTCTCCATCCAAGACCAAGGTATGTTCCCAGGGAGCCTGTTTTCAGGGACATGGCTGGCTGTGTGTGTTGGGGGTGGAGGAGTTTGGAGTGTGAGGGGAAAGCCTTAGGCCTTAGACATTCCCACTCTGAAGACAGAGAGGAGAAGTAGGGCGTGCTCCATGCCCCCAGGCTCTTGCTCTCTGAAGAGAATCTACACTTAGATCTCAGAGTTGGGGGTCTTAATCATTGTTTTTATTCTCCAGGCAGCACCATCAGCCTGTGCATCAGGAAATTGGTGTGGTTTATAGGCCAGAGTTCTGGGGTTGTAGGCTCTGGTCCCAGGGTTGCCGTGCATTTACTAGCTTACTCCAAGTAACTCATTTGCCATCTTAATGCCTTAACTTTTCCATAGGTAAAATGAGAAAGAGCCTAGTCTCACTGGGGTGTTTGGCAATGAAGTGAGATAAAACAGAAAGCATTCTGGAAAGGTAATAAAGATTCCCGTGTGCTCTGTGCTAATTTTGATATGGAACCTTAACACAATAAAATATTGTGTTATAAATGTTTATAAAATAATAAAATAAAATATTAAAATAATAAAAATATTTTTATTAGTATAGAAGAAACAGAAGATATTATAGAAGTTCAAAAAAGTTTTAAAAATCACACATAATTTTACCATTCTGATAGTTATCTTTTGATATTGTTTTTTCTTTCAGATTTTACAACAATATTTTCAAATAATTGTGTATAGTATGCCTACCATTTTGTACCTTGATTTTTGACATAATGGTGTCACTTGATCTCCATACCTTTCATTTTCAGTGCCTGCAAATTATTGCACCTAATGTGTTTTTAAATTCATTTAACTATTCGAAGAGTAATTGTCATGAACTACTTTGAAGTTTTCATTATATTAATAATAAATGATATCATAATTAAAACATGACTTTTTAGTGAAATCAACCTGTATATAACATTTTGTGTACTTGTTAAATTAATACATACATCCTGCATTACTTAATAACACATACACACTGCATTAAAAGATTCGAAATAGTATAAAGAGAGCTTAAATCACTGGTAATTGTACCACTGAGGGATACCACTGTGAGAATGTGGCTGTTTGTCTTTCCATTCTTTTGCTATTCATATATTGTGTGTGTGTACATCCAACTGGCCTGATGGTGTGTGTGTGTGCAGTATTCATACTGATTTCTTGCCAGTTATTACTGTGACAGGCAGTTAAGAGCATGAGGGTTAAAAGGCTGGACTCAAGCCTCAGATTTTGTGGGTTCAAATCCTGCCTTTGTCATTTATCTAGGTAAGCCCTTTGGGTAACTGCTAAGCCTCAATTTTCCCACTTTATTAGCTAGTCAGCCTTAGGCAGGTTCCTTCTCTAGGCCGCAGTTTTTAGAAGAGGGATTATAATGGTATCTGTCTCCTAAGGGTGTAAGTATCAATCCACAGAAAGCATTTAGCAGAACATCTGGCACATAGGAAGTGCTCAGCAAATACTCCCTGTGGCCATTGTCTCACACATTTTCCCATGTCATGAAAGATTCTTGGAATCATTTTAAACAACTGAACAATATTATATTGTTTTTTTATACTCTATTCACTTTCCTTATATGGTTGGTTAATTTCAATAACAAAGTGACTTTCAAGTACCTAAACCTTTGCCCCAGTTTGAATTACTTCCTGAACAAGCACGCTGGAAATGGAATTAATAGGCCATATGAAGAATTTTAAAAGACCGTTTAACACATATGCCAAGTTGCTTTGACAGAAATGATTTTAAGGAGCCTTAAGCATAATTTTCAAACTGCAGCAGCAGTAAGTGCTATCTTGGACTTTTTTTTCTCTCTCCCCTCCTTTCTTTCTAGCCCAGCCCTTTAAATTGTAACATTTGCAGCCAAATCCTTCAGGATCCTACACTTTTGAGACAGTCCCTTGTTATGAAAGGGACCAGAGCCTGCGAGAGAGGGAGGGAGAGAGAACTGGTTTGAATGTCGCACGCCCAGATCGGTTTAGTAATTGTATCACAGTTGACAGATGCGGGAGCGGTCACGTGACCGAGCATGACCTCATAGCTCCCGGCTCCCCCCACCCACTCTTTACGTCCACGGTTCGACCTCCGGCACCCAGAGCGGACTCGGCGGCGGCAGCGGTGGCGGGAACTGGAGAGCCTTTCCATCACTCTTACTTGGCAAGCTGTCGAAAGACCTGGGGTTTGGAAACTCTCTTTGGTTCCCTGGGCGGACAAGGAGGACGCTGGGAAGCCCTGACTTCTGTAATCACTGGCCAGAGGGAAAATTGTACTGCGCGATTAGCAAGTATTTGCTGAGCGCAGCTGGGTACCCAGTTCTGGCTGCAGGCCAGGCTCCGTGCCAGTACGAATTTCATCTCGCTGAATTCTTTATATCAGCCTCTTACTGCTGAGAAGAGAGGCTTGGAGACACAGATGAGAAAACGAATGGCTTAGCTGGGGAGTGAGGACTCGCCCAAAGCAAGAGAAAACGAGGAAGCAGTGGGTGCCGCACGTGTACAAGAGGTGTTAGACCGCGGTCAGCGAGTCTGGGGAGGGCGGGTGGAGGCACTGCCCACCTGAAAGCTTCTGGAAGAAAGGAACGGTGACGCGGGATACAAACAAGTCGAAGAGATCTCATACTGACCGGACAGGCCATCTGTAGTGGAGAGAATGGATTTGGGAGGAAAGCTGAAAATAAAACAAGCGAGAGAATAAAGAAGACGGAGGAAAGTGTTGATAGGCTGAAGCGGGAGCGCCTCGGCCGAGTTTTCACCAGTCAGAGGCCCCACCCCCAGCCCAGCACTTTAAGGGTGCCCCCAGGTCTCTGGAGACTTAGGAAATCCTTAAAGGTGCTGATTTTGCATTCACTGAAGGCCATCCCCTTGCAGGCAAGAGCTAAGCTCTGTGACCCTGGTGCTCTGAACGTTTTTCTTGTGGACTCCATTTTTTTCCCGGAAAATCTGTGTACCCCTTTGCACATTTTTAGGAGCAAATGTTCAAAATTTTTCCATAGTTTAAATAGTTACATAGGGTGTACTTTCTGGTGTATGCAAATATTGACATTTAAAGATAAAACTGTTACAGTACTCTGAAAAATGTTTCTAAATGAAATAGTATAGTGATTGGATACCCAGCATAATCCTTTTAAAAAATACATGAAATTCTCCCTTAACAGTTGGAAAAATTTCATCTCTTTTTTCTCCTTGAATTTATGTTTCCTTCTACTTCCCCAACAGAATTTTATCCTAATACATTTTTATGACAGAATATCTTTTATTCACCCAATCATACTTCTCTCCAACAAAGCTATGTATATAAAAATGAATTTATTTAAAAATGTTCTTGTGACCATAGATTCTAAATATTACAGAATATTTTGTCTGGACTTGTACCATGACAACTAATCACAATTAATCAAAAAATGCTATTAGAAAATTTAATAGCTACTTCAGTTCAGTTCAATTCAGTCTCTCAGTCGTGTCCGACTCTTTGCCACCCCATGAATTGCAGCACACCAGGCCTCCCTGTCCATCACCAACTCCCGGAGTTTACTCAGACTCATGTCCATGCCATCCAGCCATCTCGTGCTCTGTCATCCCCTTCTCCTCCTGCCCCTAATCCCTCCCAGCATCAGGGTCTTTTCCAATGAGTCAACTCTTCGCATCAGGTGGCCAAAGTATTGGAGTTTCAACTTTAGCATCAGTCCTTCCAATGAACACCCAGGACTGATCTCCTTTAGGATGGACTGGTTGGATCTCTTTCAGTCCAAGGGACTCTCAAGAGTTTTCTCCAACACCACAGTTCAAAAGCATCAATTCTTCGGGGCTCAGATTTCTTCACAGTCCAACTCTCACATCCATACATGACCACAGGAAAAACCATAGCCTTGACTAGACGGACCTTTGTTGGCAAAGTAATGTCTCTGCTTTTGAATATGCTATCTAGGTTGGTCATAACTTTCCTTCCAAGGAGTAAGTGTCTTTTAATTTCATGGCTGCAATCACCATCTTCAGTGATTTTGGAGCCCCCCAAAATAAAGTCAGCCACTGTTTCCCCATCTATTTCCCATGAAGTGATGGGACCAGATGTCATGGTCTTAGTTTTCTGAATGCTGAGCTTTAAGCCAACTTTTTCACTCTCCTCTTTCACTTTCATCAAGAGGCTTTTTAGTTCCTCTTCCCTTTCTGCCATAAGGGTGGTGTCATCTGCATATCTGAGGTTATTGATATTTCTCCTGGCAATCTTGATTCCAGCTTGTCCTTCATCCATCCCAGCGTTTCTCATGATGTAGTCTGCATAGAAATTAAATACGCAGGGTGACAATATACAGCCTTGATGTACTCCTTTTCCTATTTGGAACTAGTCTGTTGTTCCATGTCCAGTCCTAATTGTCGCTTTTTGACCTGCATATAGGTTTCTCAAGAGGCAGGTCAGGTGGTCTGGTATTCCCATCTCTTCAAGAATTTTCCACAGTTTATTGTGATCCACACAGTCAAAGGCTTTGGGATAGTCAATAAAGCAGAAATAGATGTTTTTTTCTGGAGCTCTCTTGCTTTTTCGGTGATCCAGTGGATGTTGGCAATTTGATTTCTGGTTCCTCTGCCTTTTCTAAAACCAGCTTGAACATCTGGAAGTTCACAGTTCACGTATTTCTGAATCCTGGCTTGGAGAGTTTTGAGCATTACTTTACTAGCGTGGGAGAAGGCAATGGCACCCACTCCAGTACTCTTGCCTGGGAAATCCCATGGATGGAGGAGCCTGGTAGGCTGCAGTCCATGGGGTCGCTAAGAGTTGGACATGACTGAGCAACTTCACTTTCACTTTTCACTTTCATGCATTGGAGAAGGAAATGGCAAGCCACTCCAGTGTTCTTGCCTGGAGAATCCCAGGGACAGAGGAGCCTGGTGGGCTGCCGTCTATGGGGTCGCAGAGTCGGACATGACTGATGTGACTTAGCAGCAGCAGCAGAGATGAATGCAGTTGTGCGGTAGTTTGAGCATTCTTTGGTGGTGGCCGAGAGGAGCTACCCC
Source organism: Bos javanicus (assembly GCF_032452875.1). Classification (NCBI taxonomy): domain Eukaryota; kingdom Metazoa; phylum Chordata; class Mammalia; order Artiodactyla; family Bovidae; genus Bos; species Bos javanicus. The sequence continues at coordinate 28,846,909 of NC_083878.1, read as the reverse complement.
ATGTCCAAGGAGCGGCGGCTGCGCGGGCACAGGAGGGCCAAGAAGAGCTACTCCACATTCAAGGTCAGGAGGGGTCGCCATGAGGAGATACCCCTCATCCAAGGTAAGGAGCAGCAGCTGTGCTTTGTTGGAGCAGCCGGGAAGAGATACCCCACATCCAAGGTAAGAGAAACCCAAGTAAGACGGTAGGTGTTGCAAGAGGGCATCAGAGGGCAGCCACACTGAAACCGTAATCACAGAAAATTAGTCAATATGATCACACGGACCACAGCATTGTCTGACTCAATGAAACTAAGCCATGCTGTGCGGGGACCCCCAAGACGGGCGGGTCATGGTGGAGAGGTCTGACAGAATGTGGTCCACTGGAGAAGGGAATAGCAAACCACTTCAGTATTCTTGCCTTGAGAACCCCATGAACAGTACGAAAAGGCAAAATGATAGGATACTGAAAGAGGAACTCCCCAGGTCAGTAGGTGCCCAATATGCTATGAGTGATCAGTGGAGAAATAACTCCAGAAAGAATGAAGGGATGGAGCCAAAGCAAAAACAATAGCCAGTTGTGGATGTGACTGGTAATAGAAGCAAGGTCCGATGCTGTAAAGAGCACTATTGCATAGGAACCTGGAATGTCAGGTCCATGAATCAAGGCAGATTAGAAGTGGTCAAACAGGAGATGGATGACAAGAGTGAACATTGACATTCAAGGAATCAGTGAACTAAAATGGACTGGAATGGGTGAGTTTAATTCAGATGACCATTATATCCACTACTGTGGGCAGGAATCCCTTAGAAGAAGTGGAGTGGCCATCATGGTCAACAAGAGAGTCCGAAATGCAGTACTTGGATGCAATCTCAAAAATGACAGAATGATCTCTGTTTGTTTCCAAGGCAAACCATTCAATATCCTAGTAATAGCTGCTTAAGGAAGCATAAAAAATAAAGCTTAATTGAAAATGTATCTCTTAATGAGGATGAAGTGCTTTTTTCCCCACCCAATTAGATCATATATCCATAGATGAATATTACTCATTGCCAGGAGGGGTCAAGTTTCAGTATTATTTCTACTTTAAAAAATAGATGCAAGAGCTGAGCTCAGAAACCTTTTCACTTACATAAATACTAACGAATGTAAGGAGTTTTCCTATAGCAGTGTCACTCAGTTTTATAAACTCTTTTTGAGTTATATGTCAAAAATCATATGGGTAATCATTAAAAACCCATCAGTTGACAGACAGCTAGAATAGATTCTCCTTCGCTTTGAATGAAAGCAGAGAACTGGAAGCTAGTTGATTTGCCCAGTCATTTAGCCACCATTCTTCTCCACATGGATACAGGAATTGAGACTTCTGCTTCATTGTGCCATACATGTTCCTTCAAGCCAGTGCACCGTGGGAAGATTCGGGATGGGTAAGAAGCATGATGCTCTTTGGGGAAGTGGGAGAAGGGTGACGATGTAAGGGAAGCAGGAGGGAGAACCAGCCGCCTCCCTCACATGTGTACTCAGATGAGACAGCTATTTAACACAGTGCTTGCGAAAGGTGAGGACTTGTCACGTGAGGCTCTTAAAATGGCCCATGCCAAAATGCCCCAGGGAGGTTCTTCATGTATGCCCAGGAGCACCAGTACCTTAGTTTTTGCTGGTCCATCATTGGAAAAGACCCTAATGCTGGGAAGGATTAGGGGCAGGAGGAGAAGGGGACGACAGAGGATGAGATGGTTCGATGGCATCACCAACTCTATGGACATGGGTTTGGGTGAACTCCAGGAGTTGGTGATGGACAGGGAGGCCTGGAGTGCTGCGATTCATGGGGTCGCAAAGAATCAGACATGACTGAGTGACTGAACTGAACTGAACTGAACTGATTGCTGGATGGATGAGCAAAGAAAGGGAAGGTGATGGGATGAGGGGTCCCTGCAGGGTCTGAAGGTCTCTTTGTAGGAGGAAAGATGCTCTGGGCATAGGAGACATCCCTGAGGGGTGACCACCTCTCTGTAGGGTCTTTCTGAGGAAGGGACAGAAGCAACAATAACCTGAGTCTAGGCGTACTGGCTGCTGTGTGTTTCTGATCCAGACTCTTTTCTTAGAGCTTTCCTTCTTCTTTTGGTTCAATCTACCTTGAGCTCTTGAAAGGCCTTCCTTCTCATTCTTCCATGAAGGGCCTCTGCGGGAGGAGTGGAGGTATCCCCACAGACCAGTCAGAGCAGAGGAGCTTAGTGGGGCCAACAAGAGGCTCAAGATGCTGCAGTCCCCATCTGACCCTGACGGAGGGCTGGCTGCTATGCTGGCTCTCTCCTCTCCATCCCAGGGCATGCTCATTCCTGACTGGCCCTTGGTGCCTTTGTCACTAGGAAATGGCCTTCTTTGGGCAGATACAGCACCATGAGCATATGAGGTGGGGAGCACAAGACACCTTTGTATGAACAGCAGTCTCTCCTCCAGACTGACGCAGCCCAGTGCCAAGAGGCATGGCTTGGCCAGGAGAGGGGAAGTTGTGTTTCAGTCCCTGCCTGTCCCCTTGGCTGGGCACCTTTTGACATTGCACAACCTCATAACCATGTGTGTCATGCTGCTTGTTCTGAGCCCACCCTCCCCCATCTTGGAGGGCTGTCCTTCTAGCTGGATTCACCAGTTCCTACTCAGCCTTTGAGGCCCAGTTGTGGTGCCACTTTCTTCAAGAACCAGCTCTTCCCATCCACAATCATCTCCCCCTCATCTGTTGTTGTTCAGTCACTCAGTTGTGTCTGACTCTTTGTGACCCCATGGACAGTGGCATGCCAGGCTTTCCTGTCCTTCACTATCTCCCAGAGTTTGCTCAAACTCATGTCCATTGAATCAGTGATGCCATCCAACCATCTCATCCTCTATCATCCCCTTCTCCTTCTACCTTCAATCTTTCCCAGCGTCAAGTTCTTTTCCAATGAGTCGGCTCTTCTCATCAGGTGGCCAAAGTTTTGGAGCTTCAGCTTCAGCATCAGTCCTTCCAGTGATTATTCAAGGTTGATTTCATTTAGGATTGATTGATTTGGTTTCCTTGCTGTCCAAGGGACTCTCAAGAGTCTTCTCCAGCACCAGTTCAAAAGCATCAATTCTTCAGCACTCAGCCTTCTTTATGGTCCAACTCTCACACCCATACATAACTACTGGAAAAACCATAGCTTAGACTGGATGGACCTTTGCCAGAAAAGTGATGTCTCTGCTTTTTAGTACACTATCTAGGTTTGTCATAGCTTTTCTTCCAAGGAGCAAGCGTCTTTTGGGCTGCACTCACCATCCACGGTGATTTTGCAGCACAAGAAAATAAAATCTGTCTCTGTTTCCATTGTTTTCCCGTCTATTTGCCTTGAAGTGATGGGATCGGATGCCACGATCTTAGTTTTTGAATGTTGGGTTTTAAGCCAGCTTTTTCACTCTCTTCTTTCACCTTCATCAACAAGCTCTTTAGTTCCTCTTCACTTTCTGCCATAAGGGTGGTGTCATCTGCATATCTGAGGTTATTGATATTTCTCCCGGCAGTCTTGATTCCAGCTTGAGTTTCATCCAGTCTGGCATTTCTCATGATGTACCCTGCTGCTGCTAAGTCGCTTCAGTCATGTCCGACTCTGTACGACCCCATAGACGGCAGCCCACCAGACTCCCCCGTCCCTGAGATTCTCCAGGCAAGAACACTGGAGTGGCTTGCCATTTCCTTCTCCAGTGCATGAAAGTGAAAAGTGAAAGTGAAGTTGCTCAGTCGTGCCTGACTCTTAGCGACCCTGTAGACTGCAGCCTACCAGGCTCCTCCATCCATGGGATTTTCCAGGCAAGAGTACTGGAGTGGGTTGCCATTGCCTTCTCCACATGATGTACTCTACATACAAGTTAAATAAGCAAGGTGACAATATACAGTCTTGACATATTCCTTTCCCAATTTGGAACCGTTGTTCCATGTCCAGTTCTAACTGTTGCTTCTTGACCTGCATACAGGTTTCTCAGAAGGCAGGTAAGGTGGTCTAGTATTCCCATCTCTGTAAGAGTTTTCCACAGTTTGTTGTGATCCACACAGTCAAAGGCTTTGGCGTAGTCATTGAAGCAGAAGTAGATGTTTTTCTGGAATTCCCTTGCTTTTTCTATGATCCAGCAGATGTTGGCGATTTGATCTCTGGTTCCTCTGCCTTTACTAAAGTCAGCTTGAACATCTGGAGGTTCTCGGTTCATGTACTGTTGAAGCTTACCTTGGAGGATTTTGAGCATTACTTTGCCAGCAAGTGAAATGAGTGCAATTGTGCAGTAGTTTGAACATTCTTCCCTGGTGGCTCAGCTGGTAAAGAATCCGTCTGCAATGTGGGAGACCTGGGTTTGATCCCTGGGTTGGGAAGATCCCCTGGAGAAGGGAAAGGCTACCCACTCCAGTATTCTGGCCTGGAGAATTCCATGCACTGTATAGTCCATGGGGTTGCAAAGAACAATTTTCACTTTCACTTGGAACGTTCTTTGGCATTGCGTTTTCATTGGGATCGGAATGAAAACCGACCTCCTCACCTGGCTTCCTGTAATTATCTGTCTATAAACATTAATTATACTGGAAATGATGGGGAGGTGTTTATACTAGAGCAATAGTTCTCAGCTAGGGGCAGTTTTGACCCCCATGGGACATTTGGCAGTGTCTGGAGATACTTTTTGTTCTTACAACTGGGGCAGGGAGCCTGTTACTGGCATCTAGTGGGTTGGAGGGCAGGGCTGCTGTTAACATCTTGCAATGCACAGGACAGCTCCCCCTCTTTCCAAGCAAAGGGTGGTGGTGGTGAGAGTCACTGAGTCGTGTCCAGCTCTTTGTGACCCCACGAACTATACAATCCACAGAATTCTCCAGGCCAGAATACTGAAGTGGGTACCCTTTCCCTTCTCCAGGGGATCTTCCCAACCCAGGGATTGAACCCAGGTCTCCCACATTGCAGGTGGATTCTTTACCAGCTGAGGCACAAGGGAAGCCCAAGAATACTGGGGTGGGTAGCCTGTCCCTTCTCCAGGGGATCTTCCTGACCCAGGAATTGAACTGAGGTCTCCTGCATTGCAGGCAGATTCTTTACCAACTGAGCTATCAGGGAAGCCCAAGCAAAGGGTAATGTTGTCCAAAGGGGCAGCCGTGCCTAGGAGAAACTCTGGATGAGATAATCTCTAGTCTTGAAAATGCTTTATGTCACACTCTGTTATATCATGGGGGTTTTATATTGTGTTTTTTTTTTTTTAATGTTGAGCATCTTTTCTTTCTTTTTTTAATATTTATTTTTATGTATTTGTTTGGCTGTGTTGGGTGTGCGGGCTTCTCTTTAGTTGTAGCACATGGACTCTAGAGCAAACAGGCTGTCTAGTTGAGGCTTGGACTTGGTTGCCCCATCATGTGAGATCTTAGTTCACTGGCCAGGGATGGAATCAGGGTCCCCTACACTGGAAGGTGATTCTTAACCACTGGACCACCAGGGATCGTTGTGTTTTAATGATCCGCGTCAGTGTTACTTTGCAGCCAGATGATAAGTTCTTGGAGGACAGAGACCGTGTGTCTTGAAGGTCTCTCCTGCAAGGGGCCTAGCACAGGATTTCTGCGTTTTTGGCCGACAGGAAGATGTAGAGGAAGGATGTGTGGATACTCCCTGGCCTGCCTCAGTCCTGCTCTCAGGCGTTTCCCATGAGCTTCTGCTAGGATTCTTTGCCAGTCGGACTCTTACTACATGATATCTTAAAAGCAACAACAACAAAACTGAAAGACAAGGGAGCCAGACAGGCACCGACTCCTTAGTAGGGCTCTGAGAACCACTGAGTCTCCAGCCTGCACCTCACCATGTGCCTAAGCTGTGGGCTCAGCTGAGAAGATGTTGAGAGAAATCATTAAACTTCAGGTTGCGGGCAGCTATGTATCAGCTTTCTCTATAGCCTGGAGCTAAGAATCCATGAACTGTTTTGTAAATCCATAAACACAGCCTGGGAAATCCCTTAGCAGGATTCTGTAGAAAGAAGAGCTCTGATAGATTTCTCTCAAGTGAAGCATCTCTCAGCATCAGATCTCTGTGTTTGCAGGGATCCAGAGCATGAAGACAAATGGAGGTCTACAAGCCACGTGTGTACATATCTTACAGCTATAAAGCAGGCTAACAAATTGTTAAATGTTCCAGCTTTCTGTCTTGAAAAATACATCTTCATGATGACCTGGAAGGTCAAGTTTGAATTGAGAACGCTCATATTTCTCTGGCCACTTGCTGGAATACTTGGTGATTGTGGGGAGAGTGGGCCCCAGGACCCTCCCGACCCTGCCTGTGGCCTGTCCCTTTATCCTTCACCCCCCAGCTCTGCCTCATTCTTCGAGGGGCCTGGTGTGGGCAACCAGCCTGCATATCCAAGTTCCAGTCACACCTCTTGTATGTGCCACCCACCAATTCAGTCTACCCTGTGGAGGATGAACCTGGGGAAGAGGATTGCAGACTCGAGAAACAGGTTTGGGACCTTTTGGGCAAGGAGTTCCTGGGTCCTGTATGCCTATGGTATGTTCTTAGGAGGTGCAGTGTGGTGGGCACATCCATTGGCCCTACAGTCTTTCTACCCTGTGGGGAGGGGTGAGACCAGATAAGAGTCAGCGGGCAGCCCTCTTATAGTGCTCGCTCAGAGTGAGGTCTCTCATGTCATATCTGAGGGGAGACTCCCTCCCAAAGTCGAAGCAGCTTCATCAAGTGCCCTGGGTCACCTGGAATCTCCTGGAGGCTAACCTTTCACCTTTATCTCCCCCACACACAGACTCAGCAGAAACCTCAAGAGCCATTTTGGAGGGTGAGAACTTTATTGAGATATAATTCATATACTGTACAATTTCCCACTTAAAGTGTGCAATTAGATGACTTTTAGCATTTCAGGTTTTGCAACCATCACCACAGTTAATTTTAGCACATTTCATCACCCGAAAGGAAACTGTGCACCCATACCTCTCATCTCCCAGTCCCTCTGTTACCCTGGTCCTAAGCAACTACTAGTCTACTTTGTCTCTCTAGAGATTTGCACATTCTGGACATTTTATGTAAATGGAATTACAACATTTGTAGTCTTTTATGTTTGGCTTCTTTCACTTACCATGATGTTTTCAAGGTTCAACCATGTGGTAGCATGGATCAATGCTTTATTCTTTTTTACTGCCAAATAATATTCCATGGCATGGCTGTCCCACATGGTGATTATCTACACATCAGTTGATGGACACACTTGGGTTGCTTCCGGACTGTTCATGGTCTTATCATGGAGCCTTTGTGATTGTACAGACTATGCTTGTCTATGGTTTTCCACTGGGCATCCCCTCTCAGTGATGCCCTGCCACCACTTCCATTGGTAGAGACATCAATACCTCAGTTGCTCATGGTGCCAGAGCAGGGCTGTTTTCCCTCCAGAAGTAATGACTCCCTTCCCACATGTGTGCCCCCCAATAGCGCCACTTCTACCCGTGTCTATTAAACTCCCTTGTTTAGGTTCATCTGCTTGGCTTTCTCTATAGGACAGGCTGGAAACAGATGCCAAGTTTCCTCCATTAGCTATCACTGAGCTCATGTTCCAACTCATGTAATTCTCTTCTCCTTAGCCAAATGGGAAAGCCCTTATGCTTCAGAACTCTTGGTTCCAAGTGACAGAAACCTAATTTAAATAAAAGTTAATAGCAACTGAAAAGCTTAGGGATGTCTCTTATTTCAGGTGGATCCAGGAGCTCAAATCATGCCAACAAGGTCTCACTCTCTCTCCTTCTCCTCCCTCCCTCTCTTCCCCTGAGTCTTCTCATCCCTTCTTGGCCCTGCTTTTCTCCATGTAAGCTGTAGTCTCAGGTCGGGCTTTCCCAAGTGGAGCAAGACAGCCACCAATTGCTCTGGACATTTATTCTGCCTAATTAGTACCTAAAGGAGAGTTTATCTTTCCCAGGAGTTCCAGCAAAAGTCCTAAGTCTGAGACTCACTGGTCAGGCTTGGGTCATGTGTCCACACCAGAACCTATCATTTGGCCAAAAGATGGAATGTTCTGATTGGCCAGGTTTGGGTCTGGGGCCCACCCTCAATTGGAAGCCAGCCCACTGGAAATTTACAAAGACTGATGAACAGGGAGTTCCACGAAAGAAAATCAATGGGGAACAAACACTGGGTACACGTAGCAAATGTCACTGAAATCATGCTATAAACTGACCTGTCTGGGGTCTATCGTACTAACTTATCATACACGTTTAGATATGCCTGAATCCTAGTAGTAGACATACCTAGGCTGAAGCCAAGACCCCTGCTATGTGTGATAAATTAATTTATGAGATTCTAGAAGTTTATATCCAAGATATTACTGTTCCTAAGGAGGGTTTGTAATTGAACATGAACAAATCCTTAGTCCAAGAATTTTTGCCCTGATAGTTGAATTACAGGCTTCCATAGCAGGACAGTGGAGAAAATATTTTTTAATTCAAGAGGCCTTTTGGAGGGACTTCCCTGTTGGTCTGGTGCCTCAGACTCCATGCTCCCAATGTAGGGGGCCTGGGTTCAATTCCTGGTAAGGGAATTAGAGCCCACATGCTGCAATTAAGAGTTCTCATGCCACAGCTAAAGATCCTGCATGTTGCAACTGAGACCTAGTGCGGCCAAATAAATATTTAAAAAAAAATTTTTTTTAAAGAGGTCTTCTAGAGACTGATGCGAAGTAAGTAGTTACACATCCTATAGTTACACATATAGGATCTGAATGTCTTTGACATCAGTTCATAGTATTTTCATTTCATAGTATTTTATCCATGCCACGGTTGAGTGGAATCAGGTGGGGGAGGTGGTAGAGGGCCCGGGAGTTATAGACAAGGCACCTGGATGGAGGGGAGAGACCTGGCTGTAGCAGCACAATATAGCTCTTCTCTGAGATTCCCCCCCTCCCTCCTTTTCTCCCCTCCTCCTTCCTTATTCCTTTGTTGCCATGGCAACTGATGATATGCCCTCATCCTCTTCCCCTCTCTGGCTGGATCCAGTCCCCAGGCTCCATCTCTCTGTCTCACCAACCTCACAGGGCTGTTGCCAGCCTCTCTCCACATCCCTAAGCGAGGACACCCAGCTTTGCCCTCTGCCTGCAACGCACTCTCTTGCCTCATTTCTCCACCCCAGGCCCCAGCCTTGCCCCTTCTTTAATCCTGTCCAGGCTTGAGTCAAATTCCCATTTTCCTTCAAGTTGTATGAAAATTAGATTTTTCCCATTCTAACTTGATTTGAAATGCATAAAGAGATCTGTCTCTTGAAACACCTCAAGGTGAGGCAATTTGTGAAGGGAAGAAACATCCTTTACTGCTGCTTCTCTGCTTAATGCAGGGCTAGAGTGAATCACATTCTATTTTTGTAACTAGGTGTATTTTCTGTTTAAAGAATTCCCCCAGCACATCTCTGAGTGAAACAGAAGACTGTATCATAAGGGAAATCACATCTCAAGTTCAAAGGTTGTGAGTTGGTGGGCCTGCAGACTTTTGTTAGGTCCAGAGAGTGCCTAAAAAGATGGAGTCAACAGTTAAAAATCAGCAGGTGTCACTTAAAAAGACTGGATTCCTGGCTGCCCTTAAACTAGACACAGGGTGAAAATGGGCAGGAGGGTGGGAGTGGGGTGGGGGCTGCCTCTTTTGCACTGATTCTTCCTTTCTTGTTAGCTCCACCTGGCCAGCTCCCGTCTTTCACCTGCCCCACCCGAGCCAGTGAGTGAGGACTGACATGCGTGTCCCCTCTCAGAGATATTTCCCTCCACAACCTTTAGTGGGAGGAAGGGAGAGAATGGGCAGAATAAAAGGGCAGATTTTTCAGTCGAGTACCTTTGAAGCCTCTACCCCTAGGTGTGCACAATATAGAGAGATACAGCGGACCTCACAATAGCATTTGAAATACAGTAACATCACTCTTCACATTTATTATCAAAGCAGCTCTGAATCTCATTGACATCCAAACAGACGAGATAGATTTCTCAGCATTCTTTAAAGCAACTTTCAGCTCTGTGTTATACTTGGTCCCTGCTCAGGAAGCTCAGGCAACTCCTGAACCTGTCTGAGTCTCATTCTTATTGGCAGAGTGAGGATGGTTATAGTACTGTCTCACAGGGTGGCTATGGGATGAGATGAGTTGACATGGACGGGACAGAATATACAGTAGCTACAGGGCAAGTGCGTGAGCCCTTCCCTCCTCTCCAAGACATCTTCACAGAAGGTTTGAGCTCAGAGTCTTCTCTCAGGCCGTCTACTGCATCCTTTTGTTCATCGACTTGTTCATTCATTTGCTCCTCAAGCATTGACCGAAGCCCTGGCAGTAGGGTGGTCCCTGCAGCACACAATTAGCTGCTCCAGCTGGGAGGAGAGTGGCTCCATGGCAGAGAATTTCTGGCATATGCCCTACCTAGGGGTGGGGGAAGCTCCCAAGGACACCCCCCCACCTCCCTCCCGCTGACCCCCACCTTCTCAACCAAGGGTTGCCTTGCTCAGCACTTTCTGCCTGGCTTTCCGGTGGCTCTCTTCCAAGACCTGCTTTCTGCCCCAGGACCCTACAAAGGCTCCTTTGATGCAAAGTTTGAGGCAAAGTGACTGTGTCATTTGATACAAATGAGGCTCATGAGGGTAAAAAGTGTAGCTTTATTCTCTTATTTGGGGATTTTCTAGCCCAGAGAAAAGCTAGCTGCTGAATGGGGCTGGGGAGGAAGCCAGGAGGGAGAGGAAATGCCAAGAATTGGGAAACTCAGTGCTTGTGTTAGCCCTGAGATTAGCAGCTGCAAGCCCGGGGTGTGACCTGCACACCAAGAGGTATCTCCCACTCAGCCAGACTCTGCTTCCAGAGCTGGTGGGGGTATGAGCCCCGCCCCCCAACCCCGGACATTGTCTGCGCAGGGACCTTTCCTCCCTCCAGACCACCAGACTCAGCATCCTCAGCAGTTGGGCCTGCTCCCGTGGTCCCTGCCCCCTTTCAAAATGCATAGCACCTGTTCCCCTTCCTCTGGCTGATGGGGTGTCAGGGACCAGAGGGGGATTTCAGAGGATCCACAAAAGCCCCCTACCCCAGAAGGTCTCCCACACTCACTCGAGGGCCAGCCTCATGGGTGGACCACCACAGCACTGCCCCCAGTCTCTATGCTTGGTGGGGGGGGATGGCCTGCACTTAGCCAGACCCCACAGTTGGTTCCAGGATCCTCTGTCCCCACCTTGAAATTCTCAGTGGTTCTTGAACAAGGGACCCTCAGTGTCCTTCTGCATTGGGCCCCGAAGGTCCTAGAGCTGAGTCCTGATTGCTTCACTTCTCCCGGTTCTTAAAGTCAGGTCTCTGACCCCTACATTCTCTGCCCTGCTCTTACTAACACCTCTCATTTGTAAAGCTGAGCCTGCACCCTGTTATCACATTGTCACCTTGAGTCCCTAAATCACTGACTCTTGGCAGAGGCGTTTGGGGGATTTGTCTCCTGACCCCAGGCACTTTGATGCCACCCCTTTGTTCTTGAGGAACCAAAATGCTTGCCTCCTAACCCTCTCTGTGATCCCCTCTTTCTTAAAGTATAGGAAATTTGCAAGTCCGAAGCTCTTAGAGAGCAGCAAACCTAGCCCTCCGAGGGTGCTTAATAAATACCAACTAATGAACCTGCCCCTGCTGCTCCTTCGGCTAATTAAATCTAAATGAGTCACAGACTTTAAATTATGCAACAAGGCTTGGCCAAAACAGCTTAAAAATGCGGGAGTCCTAGCTTTTCTACTGTGCCCTGTGGAAAAAAAATCCCGTCTTTTAATCATGCTTAACCTTCCTGAAAGAACAGTGGCAACCTTTAAATAATGAATGAATGTATATTAGCAAGATTTTCCCCCAAGCTACAACAGAGCCAGATCATAAAAGGGACAGAGGCAGACAGGCCTGGGGGGATTCCGGAAGTTTCTGGTGAACTGCGGAGTGCTGGGAGCAATTATTTGGTTGCTCAGAAGCCCAGAGCAAGGGCTGGTGAAGAGCGTGGAGGGGAGGGGTGGAAATATGGCCACTCAGTCTGTGCCTGCCAGCTGTGAGGGGGCTCCCACAGCCCTCGTAGGGGCTGCACGCTCGCTTATCCTCTCTCCTCTCCTTCCTGTCTTGCCTGCACATCCCACCACCCACCCCGCACTCCCCCACCACCGCCCCCAGCCCAAGACCCTCCAGGCCGAGAGCACCATCTTTGCAACTGAACAAAGGTTGAATCACTTCACCTAGAGCAGAGCTTTTGTCATGTCCACATGTACAAGAGTCATTGAGAATATTGTCAAAAATGCAAATGACCAGTGGGTCCAGAGTGGGGCCTGGGATGCTGCACTTCTAAGATACCTGGGGCTGCTGGTCCTCAGATCCTGTGTTGAGTCACAAGGATTTAGTTTGTAATGAAGCTGAAAATGTTACAATCAACTGGGGCGGTGTTCAAAGTCACCAAACTCTCTGGACACGATCTCAGATCAATTAAATTGCAATTTCTGAAATCAGACTCAAGGCTCTTTGGTCCTATTCTCTCCACCCCCCACCTTTTTATTTTATTATTATTATTATTTTTTAAACTGAGAGCCTAGGTAATTGGTAGGTCACCCAAATAAAGCCTAGAAAGCTTAACCAACTTGCTTGCCATCGCCTGTTGAAGTGGATTAGAAACAGAGATGGCAGGGAAGTTGGAAGCCGAGCCTGCTCCTCCTTCCCTCCTTGCAGATCTGAGCATTTCCAGGATCCTAGCCTGTCCCTGGGCTCAGGGTTGAAACCTATGTGATTCCACTGGGACAGCAGGCAAGATTCTTCTATCTTTCTCTTCCTAAGACTGCTTTATTATTAGTGCTTAACTGCTTGGGCTAGAGTGGAGTGTACTGTGTAGGATCTGTTATGCTCAGTCTTCAGCAACACAGTGTGAGTGGGATGACAGGATAGATTTTGGGGACAGGGCTCTGTTCTGCGGGATCTGGGACTCAGGAAGGGGAGGGACTCTAGAGGCAGACTGGCCTCCTCCGGCAACCTTGCACCAAGGGGTGTGCCCCCAGGCAAGGCTGAAGCCCTTGTTGTGTAAGATCCTGGGGCCTCAGGCAGAGGTCAAGAGGATGAAGGCCGAGCTGTTCCAGTCCTGTATTGAGAGAAAACTGTGACCTTCTTGCTGTGGTATGTGAGTGAGGCCTTAAGGCAGAAGTGCAGCCATTGACCAGACCTAGCTTGGCCACAGCTGTGCTCCACCCAATTGTCTCAACCCCGACAGGACTGTGATGCTGGGTCAGCACTGAGGCAGGGAGTGGGAGCTGGGCCTAAGAAAGCAGCAAGGTACTGTAGACACAGTTATTTGCTTATCCACTCCTCTCTTTCCCCTCCTCCCCATACTATCAGAATCTTAATTTTGTTCAAGGCTGCAACAGTGTCCAGGCAAAAAACTTATTATACTAAAGATGTCCTGAAGCTAGGAGCAGCAACGTGACCAGTGTGAACCATGAGATGCAAGCAGAAGTCTCTAAGTGGATCTTTCTGGAAAGCTTTTAAGAGGTGGCTTCATTTCTTTTCCCCCTTTGCTGACCAGGAGTTGATACCTGGAGCCATGGCAGCCATATTGAGATTATGAGGCTAAAAGCCATGAAGTGAGTAGGATAAAAGCCATATGCTAAGGATGGTGGAACGAAAAGACGGGTCCTTTATGACTTCCTAGAGAAATTTCACCATCACGGACTGCCTTACCAGGGATTTTGTGAGACATGTAAACTTCTACTTTGTTAAGCCACTGTGACTGGGTTTCTTTTACAGCTAAATGCAATCTTCACATGGGATGTTAGAACAAATGTTCCTAGATTGGAAATGGGAAGAGAAGGTCAAGGCAAGAACGTGGTCCCCAGGAGAGGGGATGGGTGGAGAATTTCCCCTTTTTAGGGGAGGGTCACAGTTGTTGTTATTCAGTCACTAGGTAGTGTCTGACTCTTTGTGATCCCATGGACTGTAGCATGCCAAGCTCCTCTATCCTCTACTATCTTCTGGAGTTTACTCCAATTCATGTCCATTGAGTCAGTAATGCTATCTAACCATCTCATCCTCTGCCACCCACTTCTCATTTTGCCTTCAATCTTTCCCAGCATCAGAGTCTTTTCCACTGAGGCGATTCTTCTCATCAGGTGGCCAAAGTATTGGAGCTTCAGCGGCAGTCCTTCCAATGAATATTCAGGGTTGATTTCCTTTAGGATTGATTGATTTGATCTCTTTACAGTCCAGGGGACTCAAGAATCTTCTCCAGCACTACAATTTGAAAGCATCAATTCTTCAGCGCTCAGCCTTCTTTATAGTCCAACTCTCACATCCGTACATGACTATTGGAAAAATCATAGCTTTGACTATACAGACCTTTGTTGGCAAAGTGAAGTCTCTGCTTTTTAATACACTGTCTAGGTTTGTCATAGCTTACTTCCAAGGAGCAAGCATCTTTTAATTTCATGGCTGCAGTCATTGTCCGCAGTGATTTTGGAGCCCAAGAAAATAAAATCTGTCACTGCTTCAACTTTTTGTCCTTCTATTTGCCATGAAGTGATGGGACCAGATATTATGATCTCACTTTTTTTAATGCTGAGTCTCAAGCCAGCTTTTTTCACTCTCCTCTTTCACCCTCATCAAGACGCTCTTTAGTTCTTCACTTTCTGCCTTTAGAGTGCTATTATCTGCATATCTGAGGGTGTTGATATTTCTCCCAGCAAACTTGATTCCAGCTTGTGATTCATCCTGCCCGGCATGTCACATGATGTACTTTGCATATAAGTTAAATAAGCAGGGTGACAATATACAGTCTTTCCCAATTTTGAAACAGTCTATCGTTCTATATTTGGTTCTAACTTTTACTTCTTGACCCGCATGCAGATTTCTCAGGAGACAGGTAAGGTGGTCTGGTACTTCCATTTCTTTAAGAATTTTCCACAGTTCATTGTGATCCACACAGTCAAAGGCTTTAACATAGTCAATGAAGAAGTAAATGTTTTTCTAGAATTCCCTCACTTTCTTCATGAGCCAATGAATGTTGGCAATTTGATCTCCAGTTTCTCTGCCTTTCCAAATCCAACTTGTATATCTGGAAGTTCTTGATTCACGTACTGCTGAAGCCTGGCTTGAAGGATTTTGAGCATATGAAATAAGTGCAATAGCACAGTAGTTTGAACATTCCTTATTTCCTAAGAGATTAAGTTCACATTCCTCAGACCAACATTTAAAACTATAAAATTTGGTTCCAAATCACTTTTACAGGTCTGTTACTATTCACCAGAGTGAGGATGAGCCTACTCCTCTCTTTGAATTAAGATCCCACACTGGTCTGAATTCAGGTGAGTTCTCCCTGCTCCTTTCTACCTGTCCCAGGCTTACCGGCCCCTGTGAGCTGCTCTTTTGAGAAGACTTCCGATCACCCTGCGCTCCAGGGCCCTCTTGTTTAATCTCCTTCATCACTGAGGTCTATGTGCCTGCTAGTTTCTTTACACTTTAGTGTGTATCAGCTGCATCTCCCCAGCAAGGCTGTGAAATCCTCCGAGGCAGGATTTTAGGAATGTATAAGTGTATAAACATCATGTGTTTTGGAGTCAGACTTGAGATCTAAGATGGTTTTGGGTGCGTCACTTAACCTCTCTGAGCCTCAGTATCCTTGGCTGTGAAATGGGGATGATATACATGTCTACCTCCCAGGCCTCCATAAAGCTTGTAATCAAGTACCAGGCACATTGGAGATGCTCCGGAAGGGCTTGTGTGTTGACTTGTTGCCTGCTTGGTAACTCAAGGCTGTGCCTTTTTCCTATCCTTTGCATCTCTCTTCGTTTTTCTCTCTCCCTTCCTTCTGATTTCCTACTTTGCAACTGAACTGGGAGGCCTATACCAAATCTGGGGAGTGACCATGAGTTGCTCCCATTTTTACTGAGGGCACATCTTCTCTTACTAGCTCCAGTCTTCTATCAGAGTAGGAGGAGGGACAGAAGGGAGATTTCATGCCCATTGCTAAGGGGGTGAGAAGAGATGCTAACAGCTGAAGGTTTATTTAGTCTTTCTCTAAAGATTTAATAGGAAAATGGGCGCATTTAATCTAGTTTTATCTGGCAACAGGCTGATTAAATAAATGGTATTATAGCACTTGTTTTTTTCCCAAACTCTCAATTCTATTTGCTCTAGCAGATTAAACATCTGGACCTTAATCTTTTTGATATCCTGATCTCCTCCTTCAGTTCAGTTCGGTCACTCAGTCGTGTCCTACTCTTTGTGACCCCATGGACCACAGCACACCAGGCTTCTCTGTCCTTCACCATCTCCCCAGGCTTGCTCAAACTCACGTCTCTCGAGTCAATGATGCCAGCCAACCATCTCATCCTCTGTCGTCCCCTTTTCCTCCTGCCTTCAATCTTTCTCAGCATCAGTGTCTTTTCCAGTGAGTCAGTTCTTCACATTAGGCGGCCAAATATTGGAGTTTCAGCTTCAAAATCAGTTCTTCCAATGAATATACAGGACTGATTTCCTTTAGGACTGACTGTTTGATCTCCTTGCAGTCCAAGGGACTCTCAAGAGTCTTCTCCAACACCACAGTTCAAAAGCATCAATTCTTTGGCACTCAGCTTTCTTTGTAGTCCAACTCTCACATCCATACATGATTACTGGAAAAACCATAGCTCTGACTAGATGGACCTTTGCTGGCAAAATAATGTCTCTTTTTTTTAATATGCTGTCTAGGTTTGTCATAGCTTTTCTTCCAAGGAGCAAGTGTCTTTTAATTTCATGGCTGCAGTCACCATCTGCAGTGATTTTGGAGCCCCCCAAAATAAAGTCTGCCACTGTTTCCATTGTTTCTCCATCTATTTTCCATGAAGTGATGGGACCATATGCCATGATCTTAGTTTTCTGAATGAGTTTTAAGCCAGCCTTTTCACTTTCTTCTTTCACCGTCATCAAGAAGCTCTTTAGTTCTTCTTCGCTTTCTGCCATAAGGGTGGTGTCATCTGCATATCTGAGGTTATTGATATTTCTCCCCGCAATCTTGATTCCAGCTTGTGCTTCATATAGCCCCACATTTCTCATAATGTACTCTGCATATAAGTTAAATAAGCAGGGTGACAATGTACAGCCTTGATGTACTCCTTTTCCTATCTGCAACCAGTGTGCTGTTCCATGTCTGGTTCTAATGTTGCTTCTTGACCTGCATACAGATTTCTCAGGAGGCAGGTAACATGGTCTGGTATTCCCATCTCTTTAAGGATTTTCCACAGTTTGTTGTGATCCACTGGTGGCTCAGAGGTTAAAGCGTCTGCCTCCAATGTAGGAGACCTGGGTTCGATCCCTGGGTCGGGAAGATCCCCTGGAGAAGGAAATGGTAACCCACTCCAGTATTCTTGCCTGGAGAATCCCATAGACGGAGAAGCCTGGTAGGCTACAGTCCATGGGGTCACAAAGAGTCAGACACGACTGAGCGACTTCACTTTCACACACTCAAAGGCTTTGGTGTAGTCAATAAAGCAAGATCTTCTCCTTCTTTTGCCTCAATCCTTGCCCCCCAGAAACCCAGATCAAATTAAGAGATGGTGAGAAGTGACCCATAGCAAAAAAATTCTATTGAAACTTTAATGAGAAATGACCATTTTATTACCTTCAAGTAAATACCTGCCACATGCAGCTACAAATGGGAACAGACGCATTGAACGGGGTGGAAAACAAGAAGTCACTGTGGACTGAAGTGCATGATAATGTGTCCTGACGTTGAATCCCAGGGTGGTCTTCTCTTTTCATGTATTTTCACTCAGCATCACTCAGACAGCCCAACAAGACAGAAATGTATTCTTTTGTTTCTCTTAAAGCAGAGCCTCATGCCCAGAAAGAGGAGGGGGTCCAAAAAAAAAAAAAAGATTTGACTGATCGCACAGCTGTGTCCATTCGGTTTGCTGCGTTATTCTTGAAGTCTCCTGCACTGGCCATCATTCTCAGCTGGGGATGGTGGGGTCGGGCAGCTGACAACCTCCTGTGTGTGTGTGTGTGTGTGTGTGTGTGTGTGTGTAGGGGATAGGGGAGTTGAACACACACACACTGGGCCACTTCATTTGTGCCCTCTGTGAACCCGCTAGTGCCCAAAGTCTGTTCCTTTTAGTCGTTGCTGCCTGCTTATCTGTGTACCTGTCTATTGTAGACAGCTATTAGCTGTGTGTGTGTGTGATTTGAGGGTTGGGCTGTGTGGCCTGTTTGGTTTTGTCCCCCCTCCTTCTACTTTTCCACTTGTTGTGGTTCTAATCAGACATCAGTGCCTCCTCCCCAAGGCCCCTTGGAGTATGCCCAGATTTTGCCCCCACCTCACCCAGGCCTGCACTGCTCAATGATTAGGATACCCGATAGGCCCATCCTGGGCTCCCTGGAGCTTCAGCATCTCTATTCTTGAATTGCATGTTGCTGAGGGCAGGCTCTGAGCCTGTGTGATGGATTGTGTGCAGTCCTGCTCAGGCCAGGGTTAAATGGACCCTTGCCAATGGCATGGCGATGCCCTCTTGACATGTCTGCAGAGCTGGAAGGCGCTTACAGAGTTTTGGCTCTTGTATTAGTTTCCTGTGTTAGTTCTGCTGCTGTCATAAATTGTTACAAATGCAGTGGCTTAAAGCAACTCATTTATTCTCTTACAGTTCTGGAGGTCAGAAATTTAAAATGGCTTTGACAGGGCTGCATCCTTTCTGGTGACTCTAGGAAAGAGCCCATGTTCTTGCCTTTTCTAACTTCTGTAGGCTGCCTGCATTTCTTGGCTCGTGGTCCCACATCACTCCCCGCTCTGCTCCCGTGGCCACATTTTCTCTGCCTCTCACCCTCCTGCCTCCCTCTTATAAGAACCCTTTTGATTACACTGTGCTTATCTGGATAATCCAGGATCACTTCTTCATTTTAAGGCCTTAATTTAATCCCAAAGTCTTTTTTTTTTTTTTTTTTTTATCACATAAGGTGACATATGGGAACTGGGATGTGGACCTCTTTGGGGGCCCTACCTCCCAGCCTCCCTCAGCTCCCCACACCTCAGACAAGATCTGTCTAAATGAGCAGATTCAGTGGATCCCAAGTCAGCCCAGTCACGGTATAATTTCTATGGTTCTGGAAAGGCTTTCTAAACCCCTTCTCCCTACAGATGCCTCCTTAACCCACTACCTTCTGAAATCCTCCTCTTGGAAAACAAAGCATCTTCACCCACAGTGAGAACTCAGGCTTAGTACAAGGCCTAAACACGTTTCTTCACACTAAGGTGTAAATGTTTGACAGCAAACCTTTCCTAACAGTGAGTTCTGATTGGGGGAGGGGGGCACAGGTGAGGCAAGGTGGTGCCCAGTGATGGAGAGAGAGCGAAGGCACTTGGAAGTATGACCATAAAGTTTTAATCAAACAGAGCAAAATGGCCGCAATGCAGAACAGGTAGTGCTTGGAGAAGAGAAAGAAGATCATCTCCTTGGTGACATAGATTATGTGTATGAAGATGAAGCAGTACAGGAACATGGCGAACTGGTTCTGGGGAAGCAGGAGGTCCTGGAGGCCTCCTGAGAACTGTGGGGAAAGAAGAGAGTGGAAACGACCAGCTGGGGCCTGGACACCAGGCAGACCTGGGCTTCCTTCCTGCTCTTGTCCCTTCCCGAATGTGACCTTAGGCAGGCTGTCTTCCTCACCCAAGGTGAGGGTAATTGTGCCCACCTCACAAGATGGTGAGGAGGAGGAGTGAGACAAGAATGAAAAATTCCAGGCAAGGCTACTGGCACAGAGGGGACTCGTCAGTTTTCACTTCTTGAGCCTGGCCTTAGCCCTCCCGAGTCAGGCTACCGCCCTCCTTTCTCTGTACGCTCCATGCAGCCTGTGGGTCCCACACATGGGCAGTCTCTCTCCTACTCAGAGATTCCCAGATCTGGACACTGGGTCTTGAGCTAGTTCCCTGGAGGGTCTCCCCTGATGCCCCACCTTTTTTGCTGGATGGTGGCCCAATGAGAGGGCATCCCTTGGGCACAAATGACTGTATCTGATTTTCTGGGTGCTGGTGCGTGTCACATCGGGACAGGCTGCGGTCCTTCAGCCCAGGGTGTGTCTCTCCTGTGGACAGGTAGTAGACAGGGGATGGGGCCTCCCTAAACCCTCGGGGTCTTGGGTGTGGGGAAGGGTCAGTTTTAGCTGTCTGGCTGATTCTGCCTGTGTGTTGCTCTTTTCCAGGATCTATATGATTAAGGTCAAACAGATCCCCATTTAAACTGTAGAAAGCAGTAACATAGAAGTGGAGTAAAAGCTGATGTGACTATTACAGTCTGCAGTTAAGAAGGCATCACACTTATGGTTCATTCTTTAAAATATCTTTTCAACTCATGCCACATTTTTTGTAAGCAGGGTTGGTGATGCTCTGAATTCACTAGAAACATATTCAGAGGTATTTTTCAATACAATAACAACTGTCTACCTACTCACCCACCCACCCAGAAAAAGAGAGTTGGGAATTTAAAAATAAACTCAACTCTCCAAGGAAATGCGCAGGAAGCAAAACGCTTTTGTAAAATATTGTTAAAGGTGGGGTTTTGGACACAATACTGTTGAAACAACTACGTAAAATGTGAGGCAAACTGAATAAAACTGAGCAGGGCAGAAAATGACTCCAGTAAAGCCGCCTCTAAAATGAATGATATGGAAGGCAGAAGACCAGAGGAAGAAACCCGGCGTTCTGGGCTGGGAGTGGAGGGCTGGACAGATACTGTGTTTCTCTGCAGACCTGGTGCGGCTCTGTGTCCATGGACTCTTTGCCACTGTTGGTGGTCTGCAGGCTAATGACTGACATTTGTGATTTTGATAACAAACTGCATTTGTGAAACCTTTTAGACTTTTCAAAACACTTCCAATGGTCTCTTTTTTTAAGTGGAAGACAGAGAGCAGATAGGACTATAAAGATTTCCATCTCCTCCAGCAAGGAGAAAGATTTTCAAACTAAAAAGCAAGGATTTCATGAGCAAGAAAAACAAAAGATAGTTGTTAAGAGGCCATTGTGTGTTCATTGAGAGCAAATCATGCAAAGCCAACCTAATTTTCTTTTAAAAAGAACATGGACCAGTCAGTTGGGGAAATGCTATCATATAATATCTTAATTCTGGGAAACCATTTGACTGTGTGTTCAGTACAGTTTTCTGGACAAGGTAGAGAAATGTGAGCTGGAGAAAATGTAACTCAAGGGTGCTGATTAATGGAACATTGCTAACCTGTAGGGAGCTCTTTTAGTGGTATTTACTTTAGGTCATATCCTCCTCAACAATTATAGCAATGACTTGGATAAAGCCAGAAGGCACGTTTCTCAGAACTGAGGATGACTCAGAACTGGGAAGCATAGCTAATACATTACATCCCAATAAAATTAAAAAGTGATGAACGTAGGTTGTTGCATTTGGGTCAAGAAGTGAATTGCATGAGTACATAAAAATGGTAATAGCTAACATTTATTGAGTGCTTACCTCAATGTGCCAGGCTCATTTCAGAGTGCCTCACATGTATTCTTTCATTTAATCCTCCCCACAATCCTATGAGGTAGGTATTGCCTTATAGATGAGCAGCTGCTGCTGCTAAGTCACTTCAGTCATGTTCGACTCTGTGCGACCCCGTAGACCGCAGCCCATCAGGCTCCCCTGTCCCTGGGATTCTCCAGGCAAGAACACTGGAGTGGGTTGCCATTTCCTTCTCCAATTCGTGAAAGTGAAGTTGCTCAGTCGTGTCCGACTCTTCGCAACCCCATGGACTGCAGCCTACCAGGCTCCTCCATCCATGGGATCTTCCAGGCAAGAGTACTGGAGTGGGGTGCCATTGCCTTCTCCGATAGATGAGCAGACCAAGGTTCAAAGAGGATCAGTAATTTGCCCAGTATCATGAATTCATATGTTTCAGAGCCAGGATTTTAACCTAGAACTGTCTGATTTAAAGCTCAGACAGTGCTGCTTTAAACAATAACATCTTTCATTATTTAGTGCTTATGATGGTCCAGCCACAGTGTTAGGAACTTCCCATCCCATTTAATCACACACAGGCTTTCTTATCCCTGTTTAGGTTAGGGGGGAGTGGCCCATTTCTTGCCAAAAGATATCTAAGTTTTAGTTGACAGCAAGGCAGTGTGATCCAATAGAACAAATGCAGCCCTGAACAGAGGAGGTGTGTGTCTGTGTGTGGTGGGGCCGGGGGTGGTTTTATCAAAATCCATCAGCCAGGCTGCAGTGGCGGGCGTCGGGGCTGGGGGTGGGGGAGCATTGGAGGGGACATGGTGGGGGGTGTGGAGGGTGGGGGTGGGTGGGGGTGTCTGCAGTCTAGGTCCAGGCATCTTGTTTTAAGAGATGCCGAGAAGAGAGGAGAGGGGTGGGAATCCAGCCAGAGAGGAAATGTTGAGTTTTCCCTGAGGAGGAAAACCGTGGACAAGGTGGTTCTGGGACCAACCTTCCTTGAAGAGCTGGATCTGAGTTTAATTAACATGGAAGCTCTAAAGCTGTGAGCGGAGGTAGGGTGGCACGCAGCCACCAAATGGATAAAGTAGGCTTCCTGTGCAGGTCAGCGACGGGCTCCCCTCACCCCTAGTGTCCCGCACCCTTGGCCTCCGGGCGGGACCTGGCACCTACCAGGCGGGGCGTTGCCTGCTGCTGCAGCTGCTCCATCACCTCCTCGTGCTGCCGCTGGCGCTCGTTCTCTTCGTGCAGGTACTTGAGCCGCTTGAGCTCAAACTCCATGCGCACCTTCTCCAGCTCCATCTCGGCGTCGCGCTCGCGCACTGGGCTCCCCGGCGCCGCCGTGGCTGGGACCGAGGGCAGCTCCGCGAGTTCGGGTCCATCGCCCGCCTGTCCTTTAGTGGCAGCGGGGCCGGCCTTGGAGGACAGTACCTTAGGTGGCCCCGGGCAGCCTCCGTCCTCACAAGTTTCCATCTCCTCCAGGTAGTCGTAGGAGGAGTCTGGCTTCGGGGTGTCTGCCTCCTGGGGCTGGGGAGGCAGAAATGAGGGGATGGGAGGAGTTAGTATGGGGTGGCCCCGCCTCCCACCCTACTGTGCACCGGCAGCCCCAGGCACAGTGCCCCGGGGGTGCTTGAAAGTGTGTTGTGAACTGAAAGCATCTAGACTCAGTTCTTAAGAGAAACTTACATGGAGTTATCAGGACCTTGAGAGTTAAGAAGGAGAGGGCAAACTGACAGAGGAATGGAGCCCTAAATTTCCAAGTGGGTGTGGTGGGGGAATTGAGTAGAAGTCTGTCTTCCTGGTGGTCTTCAAATCGCTGCTTGCAGGTGACTCACCCCATCCCCACAACTAGTTTGAGATCAGTTAGATACCCAGTCGTCTAGAGGTTACAGAGGGAGGAAGAAACCTAGGCTCTGCATTGAGTACCTCTGTATAGGAGGACCCAGATCCCCATCTGTAGGAGGAAGAAAGCCACTCCCGCCCCCCACCCATGGAGAGGTAGATGTGTGTGTGTGTGAAAGTCGAGTCTGACTCTTTGGGACCCCATGGACTATAGAGTCCATGGAATTCTTCAGGCCGGAATACTGGAGTGGGTAGCCTTTCCCCTCTCCAGGGGATCTTCCCAACCCAGGGATCGAATCCAGGTCTCCTGCATTGGGGGTAGATTCTTTACCAGATGAGCCACCTGGGAAGTGGAGAGGTAGATAGATGGGGGGGATCAAAGCCAACTTCAGGTGACTTCACAATGTTGTGAAGGCTACCTGGTCTCTGGATGCAGCCAGGTGCCAGTGTGGGGACAGGGTGCATGTCACCCCCTCTTAGTAGCTCTCTGGAATCTCCTAGCTCTCAGCCCCTAGCTTGTGGTGTCCCCATTGTGCACTTCCTCCCCTCACTGGGACGGGCTGGGGCAGTGGGAAGAGGCATCCTCCTTACCAATGAAGCCCTTGGCTTTCCTTCAGACATGGGGTCATCAGGCGCCATCTTGGGGAAGGTTGGGCAACTTTCTCCTGCCCCTCGGCCTTCCATCATTTCCCTATCCTCCGTTGCCATCCAGAAAACCACAGCACTGCCAGTTGGGGCCAAAGGACATTTTTTGAGGCATTAACATTTGGCCTCACAAGATTCCACAGCCCAGCCGCCATCACAATCGCCTGTCCTCATAATAACCCACATTCCACTAGTTGCTAGGGCCCCTTTAGCAGAGATACCTTTGAGGTGCCTTTTATGAAGAACTACAGGGTGGGCCTTCAGCACCCCTAGGGACCACTTTGAAAACTAGAATTCCCCCACTTGAAACCCAGAATTCCATCAATTGAAGTTTCTTCTCCTGAAGTTCCTCTTTTAAATGCAGGCTGTATTGAGATGATTCAGAATTAGCTCCACAAACCTTGTTATGGGCTGGATTTTGTCCTCTCACCCCCCACACTCATGTGTTGAAGTCCTAGCCCCCAGTACCTTAGAATGTGACTTCATGAAGAGATAAGGGTCTTTACAGAGGTGATTATGTTAAATGAGGTCATTAGGGTGGGTCCTTATCCAGTATGACAGAGGAAACGTAAACACAGAGGTGCACCTGAGGAGATGATGTGAAGTTGAGGGAGAAGATGGCCATCTGAAGACCAAAGAGACAGGTCTCATATTAGAGCTCTCCAGAGAACCAACAGGAGCCCCATCTTATACGTTCAAATAGAACTTATTAAGAAGGGGCTCAGGTGATTATGGAAGCTGAGAAGTGCACGGTCTGCTGTCACAAAGTGGGAGACTCCTGAAAGCTGATGTATAACTTCCAGCCTGAGTCTGAAGGCCTAGTAACCAGGAGTGCTGCTGATGTAAGTCCCGGTCCAAGACTGATATCTCAGGCAGAGAATCAGTTCAGCATTCCTCTGCCTTTTTTCTCCATTCAGGCCTTCAAAGGATGAGATGATGCCCATCCACACTGAAACAGGCTAGTCTGCTCTATCCAGTCCACCAATTCAAATACTGATCTCTTCCAGAAGCATCCTCACAGACATACTCAGAAATAATGTCTAACCAGATATTTGGGCATCCCAGGACCCAGTCAAGGTGACCCAGAAAATTAACCATCAAAAGACTGGGACAGATCCTTCCCTCACAGCCTTTAGCTGAAACCAACCCTGCTGACACCTTGACCTTGGACATCTAGCTTCCAGAACTGTGAGAAAATAAACCACCGTCATTTACGCCACCCAGTCTATGGTGCTTTGCTATGGCAGTCCTAGCAAACTGATACAACCTCGATTTTTCCTTGAATGCATTGGGTGGGAACAGTAAAGAGATTGGGTACCGGGGTATATTTGTTGTCTTCAGTTTTGTGGAAATGACAAAAATCATCGTTGGTAGTTGGAGGCAGGGTTGCATATGGAGAGAGAAAGGGCTGCATTTGAATTCTAGCTTTGCTACTGTGTTTAGCTGGATGTCCAAGGAAAAGTTATTTCACATCTCTGAGGTTCCGTGTGCTCATTTGTGGAGGGATAAGGATTTGCCCAATCCCCTGCCCTGTGGCTTTCCCAGTGACTCAGTGGGCAGAGAACCTGCCTACAATGCAGGAGACACAGGAGATGTGGGTTCGATTCCTGGGTCAGGAAGATCCCCTGGAGGAGGAAATGGCAACCCACTCCAGTACTCTTGCCTGACAAATCCCATGGTAGGCTTGGTAGGCTTCAGTCCATGGGGTTGCAAGAGTCGGACACGGACACCACTGAGTGACCAAGCGCTATGCTGCACTGTAGCACTGATGTGAAACTAAGCTACTGTCTTTGCCCAGTACCTGCCTATACAGGGGCTATGAAAATGACAACCACACCATCTCTATTACAAGAGGGTTTGTCACTGGAGAGAAGAACGTGCTCAATGTCTACCTTCTTGAAAGGTGTTTTTTGGCCATGCCAGGCAGCTTGCAGTATCTTAGTTCCCGAACCAGGGATTGAACCCAGGCCACAACAGTGAAAGCCCAAAATACTAACCTCTAGGCCACCAGGGGACTCCCTGTTGCAAATCTTTATCTGAACCATGGCTTTCCTCTCCCAGAATTATGATGGTGACCATGGAACTAGCTCACAGTTACTGTGTAAGATGTTGATCCTGCCTCAAGCACTAGGAGTAGGATTGCCAGATAAATCTATTTAAGGGTGTCCAGTTAAATTTGAACTTTAGATGAATAATTTTTAGTATAAATAGGTTCTGAAACTTGCATGGGACATGTTAAAGAATTCTTTGTTGTTTATCTGAAATTCAAATTTATTGTAACTGGGGATCTTGTGTTTTCATTTGCTAAATCCTATGGTCTTAACTAGGAGAGACCTGCCCAGAGAAACAGTTATATATGACTAATGAGCTGCTATTAAAAATCACTAAGTGCTCAAGTGTATAATAAGTGGTAAATGCAGTTGTATCAGTTGTATATCAAACAACCATAAAATCTCAGTGATGTAACAACAATAAACATTTATTTAACTCAGACATCTAAGAGTTGACTGATCTAGGCTAGGCTCCTCTGGGGGCTTGGTCAAGGCAGCTTCTTCCTCTTCTTGGAGCTATTGGGCTGGCCTTGACATGCTCTTTTCATGGCAATGGGAGAGGTACAAGAGGTCTTTGAATTGGCATACCATCACTCCCATCTTATGCTATTGGCTTTGGCTTGACCAAACTCAAAGTCGAATGATGGGGAAATGTACTGCATCCTTTTAGTGGGAAGAACTGTGAAGACATAGTGTAAAGAGTATCGATATGAGGCAGTAAGAAGAGTTGGGGCCCATAAAGCAATCTCCTGTTGTAGTCAAGAAGGTTGGTGCTGCTCTGATTGGAGCAGCTGGGGAAGGTTTGGTGGAAGAGGTGACATGAAGGGCAGGTAGGATTTGGGCAAGAGGATCAGCATGAGCAAAGTCTTGGCTGATAATTATTATCCATTTGTCTTTCCATTTCTGCTCTCTGCCCTTCTCCATCCTGCCCTTTCCCTAGGAGGTCGTCCTCCAAGAAACTGCATGAATTCATTATGCAAAGCAAGCAAGATGTACTCTCATTTCCCCTGTCCCAAGGTAAGAACTGCACATACCTGTGCTTAGGGGACTCTATAGGAAGCTGGGGAGATAGCTGTCATGAGCTTTGGGTTGGTTTGGCACTTCTTCACCATGAAAAGAATCTCCCCTCCTCCACTGAGCCCAGGGAAAGGAGGCTATAGTAAAGCCTCTTGAGGAACAAGGAGACAGGATCACATGGGGGCCCCCGGGGACGGTGCTGCCTTCAGCAGCCAGCACTGCTGCGTCTTCCTGTGCTTTGTCATTGTTACTTGGCTGGCTCTGATGTTGCTGCTTCTCTGTGTCACTTTAATCAACATCCTTTCTCACTTTTTTCCCTATCTCATAGCTTTAACATATGTAAGGTTTCTGCTTCTTCCCAATTTCAGCATATTGTAACTTGAGCTTCTAATAGCCCTTCCCAGCCCTGACTGCATGGCCTCTCTCTATGCAGTCAGTGTTGTGTCTGTCTTAACTGCCTTAGTCATCATGATTTCCTAGTTGACTTTCCCAAGAGCAGGAATCAGAATGACCTGCTTTGTCTCTATGTGGGCAGAGCTTCTTATTCTAGCTGCTGGGCAGCCCGTAGATTGGAAAGATGTCCAGCCCAGCTGGCAGGCAGGGGAACAGTGGGGGGATGGGGAGGCAGGGCCATACAGAACAGTGTGCAGCCTTGGGTGGCTCCTGAGCAGGAGCTGAGGGTGGGTGGGGGGGTCAGTTTCCCTCAGAAGGTCCATTGGGTGCAGCAGGCACTATGTTGAAAGTTGATGGACAGATTCATATAGTAAAGTGTCAATTGTTTTGGCAAATAACCCAATGAGAGATGTGTATGCATATTAGTATGGCACTCACGGACTTCCATGCCCATTATCTCATTTGATTCTCAGAATGCCTGACGAGGCCATTTAAAGCAGGTGTAATTATTGCTTCCTGACAAGCAAGGAACCTGAGTCACACAGAGAGATGAAGTGATCAGTGTCTGAGTGCAGACGACGTTAGTGGTTGAGCTACAGCTGGAATGCGGGCTTCCCGTCTCCTTCCCTGATGTGTTTATACTAGACCATAGGATGGTCTTTGGGGCTCCAACTCTAAGAGGTAAGATGATTTTCTACTTCAAATAAAAGAAAGACAGGTGTACATGGATGTGTATTACAACAAGACTGGAAAAAAGTTAAATTTCCCCTAGAAGCAATCTGGTTAGTGCTGTATCCATATCAAGAATACTATGCAGATTTTTAAAAGAATAAGACTAAAGAAAAAAATAACAAATAAGGTAGATGCATTAGCACAATTATGGAATGTTCTCTAAGATATATTACTCAGTGGAAAAGCAAAAGCAATGCTTTCCTGTACATTAAAAATAGGAAAACATATTATTACTGGTAGATGCCTAGAATATGCCTGTAAAGCCATACAAGAAACTGGTTCCTGATGGCTGTGCTTGAGGTGGGAGGATGGAGGGATTGAGGATTTGGGATAGGACAAAGATATTCCTAACTGTATAGCGTTTTGTACTCTTAAACTTTTTTTTAAAAAAAGCAATGTGCATATATTATGTTTTCAGTTAAAATTTTTAAAAAGTGTCTGGAAGAGAGAGGTTTGCTCAATACGGGTAAAAGGAAGTTAAGGCTGTGTAATCTGTTCTAGTTGAAGAGGTAGGCATCTTTAAGCCACTGGATCATACTCATCCTACATGCCATCGCCCCACCTCTGTGGCCCCTCTCCCATCTGGGGTTGCCTTCACTTTCATTGGGGACATATGTCCAACTGCCAACATGTCCTCTTCCCTTTCTGGCTGCCTCAGTTGCAGATTGCTGGGATTTTGAGACATTTCAGCTCGGGTGTGCTACAGCATTTAGAGGATTGTATGAGTTTGAGTAAGCTACAGGAGTTGGTGATGGACAGGGAAGCCTGGCATGTTGCAGTCCATGGGGTCGAAAAGGGTCGGACGCGATTGAGTGGCTGAACTGATGATCGGGCACTAACCAGCTACCAGGTACTGGGAACTTTTCATGGATCATTCTGTGTAATTTTTCAGAGAAATCCTATGAGTTAGGTACTATGATTATCTCTGTCTTCACAGAAGTAGTAACTGAGTTTCAGAAAGGCTTAGTCGCCTGCCCGTAGTAATGCAGGTAGGATCAGGTAAAGCCTGGACTTAAGCATCAGAGTCCCTGTATTAAATCCATTCCTGCTGGAAATACTGAGAGCAGTTTCTATTTTCCTGACTGAACCCTGGCTGATATACAGTGAGTACGCAAGAGGAAGAGGAGACCTAAATGCTCAGAGGATTTGTTGGGTGCATCTGACGTAGGGACACATGCCCCCAGGGTGTATGCCAGGATGTATATGGAGGCATGTGTATGGCTTGCTCTCTGCATGTCCCCTTGTCCACCAGTCCCTGCTTTACCTGAACCCTCCTTACCTGACTATCCAAACCTCCTAATCATGGAACTTAACCAGTAACTGCCTACATGTTTGCTTCTTGCCCCAACTAGTGATTGTTCTAATCCTTAGTT
Source organism: Bos javanicus (assembly GCF_032452875.1). NCBI lineage: Eukaryota > Metazoa > Chordata > Mammalia > Artiodactyla > Bovidae > Bos > Bos javanicus. Next base: position 28,817,431 of record NC_083878.1, on the reverse strand, counting down.
CAGAACAGGTCCACCTGCTAGTTTATTAAAGGGAAATGTCCACCCTTGTGATGCTTGTTAACCAAAGGGGCTGTGAGGGCTGTACCCCAGCAGCTGATTTCCCTGGTAACTGATGAACCAACCTGACATCAATTCCACCTATAAATGGTAGCCTCCCTGACTTCAGGCGTGTAAGATCCCCTATCCAACAAACTGTTGATATTAACAGCTCTGTCTCTGTTTCCAGGCTCTTTCTTTGGCCTGCAGACTGGGCCATAACAAGACTTTCAGGCCTGAGGAGTGCAGCCCCACAGTATCTATATGAGCATTTTATCAGTCAGGGCCTGATCAGAAGACAGAAGCCACACAGAAATTCTAACAGGGAAGGCAGAATGTAAAGAATTATTAACTAGTGACAGGGAATTGGCTACTTAGGAGGTAAGACAACTCTAAATAATACAGGAATGAATTTGGGAGCAGTGCCTCTTAGAGGCTGAGATTCAGATCTCGCTGGAGAGGATGTGGCTGGAGTCATCGGGCCTTGTTCACTGAGGTCAAGGTCAAGCTGGAAACTGACCATGGGGTGCCAACAAATCTCACCTGGAAGCTGCCTAGAAGCTGGTGTTACACTTTCCAGGAGGTCATTGGAGAACCTTAGCTAGGAAACCTGTTGGGACAAGCTTCTCCTAAGATGCCCCTGAGACTCTGTGGAGATGAGTACCACGCCTAGCATTGAGAGAGGAAGAAGAAAGCAGAGAGCACCAGAGCCAGGAGAGGAGCCCTTTCTTCCTCTAATGTCTCTTCAGCTCAGTTCAGTTCAGTCACTCAGTTATGTCTGACTCTTTGCGATCCCATGGACTGCAGCACACCTCCCTGTCCATCACCAACTCCCAGAGTTTACCCAAACTCGTGTCCATTGAGTCAGTGATGCCATCTAACCATCTCATCCTCTGTCATCCCCTTCTCCTCCTGCCTTCAATCTTTCCTAGCATCAGGGTCTTTTCAAATGAGTCAGCTCTTCCCATCAGCTGGCCAAAGTATTGGAGTTTCAGCTTCAACATCAGTCCTTACAATGAACGCTCGGGACTGATCTCCTTTAGGATGGACTGGTTGGATCTCCTTGCAGTCCAAGGGACTCTCAAGAGTTTTCTCCAACACCACAGTTCAAAAGCATCAATTCTTCGGGCCTCAGCTTTCTTTATAGTCCAACTCTCACATCCATACATGACTACTGGAAAAACCATAGCCTTGACTAGACGGACCTTTGTTGACAAAGCAATGTCTCTGCTTTTTAATATGCTGTCTAGGTTGGTCATAACTTTCCTTCCAAGGAGTAAGCATCTTTGAATTTCATGGCTGCAACCACCAGCTGCAGTGATTTTGGAGCCCCCCAAAATAAAGTCTGCCACTGTTTCCACTGTTTATCCATCTATTTGCCATGAAGTGATGGGACCAGATGCCATGAACTTAGTTTTCTGAATGTTCAACTTTAAGCCAACTTTTTCACTCTCCTCTTTCACTTTTATCAAGAGGCTCTTCAGTTCTTCACTTTCCGCCATAAGGGTGGTGTCATCTGCATATCTGAGGTTATTTATATTTCTCCCAGCAGTCTTGATTCCAGCTTGTGCTTCATCCAGCCCCATGTTTCTCATGATGTACTCTGTATATAAGTTAAATAAGCAGGGTGACAATATACAGCCTTGACGTACTCCTTTTCCTATTTGGAACCAGTCTGTTGTTCCACGTCCATTTCTAACTGTTGCTTCCTGACCTGCATACAGATTTCTCAAGAGGCAGGTCAGGTGGTCTGGTATTCCCATCTCCTTCAGAATTTTCCACAGTTTATTGTGATCCACATAGTCAAAGGCTTTGGCATAGTCAATAAAGCAGAAATAGACGTTTTTTCTGGAACTCTCTTGCTTTTTTGATGATCCAGCGGATGTTGGCAATTTGATCTCTGGTTCCTCTGCCTTTTCTAAAACCAGCTTGAACATGTGGAAGTTCATGGTTCATGTATTGCTGAAGCCTGGATTGGAGAATTTTGAGCATTACTTTACTAGTGTGTGAGATGAGTGCAATTTTGCGGTAGTTTGAGCATTCTTTGCCATTGCCTTTCTTTGGGATTGGAATGAAAACTGACCTTTTCCAGTCCTGTGGCCACTGCTGAGTTTTCCAAATTTGCTGGCATATTGAGTGCAGCACTTTCACAGCATCATCTTTCAGGATTTGAAATAGCTCCACTGGAATTCCATCACCTCCACTAGCTTTGTTGAGTGATGTTTCCTAAGGCCCACTTGACTTCACATTCCAAGATGTCTGGCTCTAGGTGAGTGATCACACCATTGTGATGATCTGGGTCATGAAGATCTTTTTTGTACAGTTCTTCTGTGCATTCTTGCTGCCTCTTCTTAATATCTTCTGCTTCTGTTAGGTCTCTACCATTTCTGTCCTTTATTGTGCCCATCTTTGCATGAAATGTTCCCTTGGTGTCTCTAATTTTCTTGAAGAGATCTCTAGTCTTTCCCATTCTGTTGTTTTCCTCTATTTCTTTGCATTGATCACTGAGGAAGGCTTTCGTATCTCTCCTTGCTGTTGTTTGGAACTCTGCATTCAAATGGGTATATCTTTCCTTTTCTCCTTTGCTTTTTCCTTCTCTTCTTTTCACAGCTATTTGTAAAGCCTCCTCAGGTGGCCATTTTGCTTTTTTGCATTTCTTTTTCTTGGGGATGGTCTTGATCCCTGTCTCCTGTGCAATGTCATGAACCTCCATCCATAGTTCATCAGGCACTCTGTCTATCAGATCTAGTCCCTTAAATCTATTTCTCACTTCCACTGTATAATTGTAAGGGATTTGATTTAGGTCATACCTGAATGGTCTAGTGGTTTTTCCTACTTTCTTCAATTTAAGTCTGAATTTGGCAATAAGGAGTTCATGATCTGAAAAGAACGGAGAAGGAAATGGCAATCCACTCCAGTACTCTTGCCTGGAAAATCCCATGGACAGAGGAGCCTGGTAGGCTACAGTCCATGGGGTCTCAAAGAGTCGGACATGACTGAGCGACTTCACTTAGCTCATGATCTGAGCCACGGTCAGCTCCCGGTCTTGTTTTTGCTGACTGTATAGAGCTTCTCTATCTTTGGCTGCAAAGAATATAATCTGATTTTGGTGTTGACCATCTGGTGATGTCCACGTGTAGAGTCTTCTGTTGTGTTGTTGGAAGACGGTGTTTGCTCTGACCAGTGTGTTCTCTTGGCAAAACTCTATTAACCTTTGCCCTGCTTCATTCTCTACTCCAAGGCCAAATTTGCCTGTTACTCCAGGTGTTTCTTGACTTCCTACTTTTGCATTCCAGTCCCCTATAATGAAAAGGACATCTTTTTTTGGGTGTTAGTTCTAAAAGGTCTTGTAGGTCTTCATAGAACCGTTCAACTTCAGCTTCTTCAGCATTACTGGTCGGGGTATAAACTTGGATTACTGTGATATTGAATGGTTTGCCTTGGAAATGAACAGAGATCATTCTGTCATTTTTGAGATTGCATCCAAGTACTGCATTTTGGACTCTTTTGTTGACCATGATGGCTACTCCATTTCTTCTGATGGATTCTTGCGCACAGTAGTAGATACAATGGTCATCTGAGTTAAATTCACCCATTCCAGTCAATTTCACTTCGCTGATTCCTAAAATGTCTACGTTCTTGCAGTCTCCTGTTTGACCACTTCTAATTTTCCTTGATTCGTGGACCTAACATTCCAGCTCCAACAGAAAATTGGATTAAAGATTACTGAGCATGGCCCCGCCCATCACAGCAAGACCCTGTTTCCCCCTCAGTCAGTCTCTCCCATCAGGAAGCTTCCGTAAGCCTCTTATCCTTCTCCATCAGAGGGCAAACAGACTGAAAACCACAATCACAGAAAACTAACCAATCTGATCACATGGACTACAGCCTTGTCTAACTCAATGAAACTGAGCCATGCAGTGTAGGGCCACCCAAGAGGGCCGGGTCATGGTGGAGAGTTCTGACAAACTGGAGAAGGGAATGGCCAACCACTTCAGTCTTCTTGCCTTGAGAACTGTATGATGTCTCTTCAGCGCCCTCTGCTGACAAAGCCTAATATCAGGGGCTGGCAAGAGAGATGCTTACAGGCCTTTGCTTCAGTATCAGGAGTTGGGCAATTAAGGGAGGATTTACAGTTGAGAGGCAATAAATTGATAACTGACATAGCATGTAGGTGCTAGGAATTCAGTTTGCTGTCAACACAGCTGCTTCAGTACCCCAGGGGAAGGTGCTGCCTTTTGAGAGGTTCACCCAAAATGATACTTCACAAGCCCCTTCCAGGTTCATGACCCTGTGCTGGATACCGAGGCTCATCATATGTACTTCTCACCTTTGTGGAGCATGTGATCTAATTGGAGAGGGACAATGCTTCTTGACATTCCCTAGGCACACTCGAGTTCACATGCCTTCCTGACTTTTTGCTGGCAGTTTTCTCAGCCTACAAAACCCTCTCTCCTTTATCTCTACCTATGAAAGTCCCTCCAGACTTCAAGGCCTATGCCAGCTACTGCCACCTGTGAAACTGTGTCCTTTGTTGAGTCTCCAGCTGCCTTGTGTTAAGTGACCTGGTGCTTGTCTCATTTTCCCTCTAGAGCAGCAGTTGGATGAGGGCAGGACATGCTGTCTCACTCACAGCAGGGGCAGTAAAGGGTCAGTGTAGCCGATGGCCCTGATCAGGCTGTGGCTCCCTTCTGGCTAGTGAGTGGGAGGTGGGTAGGCCAGAGGGTCGGCCAGAGTGGCAGGCCAGAGGGTCAAGGAGCTGCATTTTCTCCTTTTCGTCCTTACACCCTCTAAGGAGAACCAGAGGCCTCACTTCTGACCACTTTCTTTGTTTGATCTCTCTACTGTGATATGAGTAAATTAGCAGCAGATGAATCCCCACAAAAGTGGATATAAATTAAATGCCTGGGAAGTATGGTGATGGGTGTGGGAACCTTGCTATCTAAAAGAATTATATGTATCATTTCACAAAGCTGCTTCCCTACCAATCTCTTATTTCTATAAATCCAATGGCTATTTACATACTAGGCTTACTGAAGCAAAGCCCATCAGTGGTGAAGCCTGAATACAGGTGCCCTTATGCTCTAACCAGGTGGAAGCTCCTGATGGGAGGCCTACTCCACTGAAGAGTTGGCATAAGGGTGAAATTCTGGACTTGAATTGTTCAGAGCTGGAAACGGGGCGTGGAGACCCTCCAGCTTGGGCCTCAGGGGCTTTCAGCCCTGAGGCTGAAAATTCAACCAATTTCTGAATAACTCCTCTGGGGTGGCAGGAAGGGCCCAGTGGAGAACTGTGGAAAATGTTCTGACCCAGGGATTGAGGTCCTGGGGTCCTGGGTCCAGCTCTGCCATTGGCTAAGCCAAGACCCTGGCAAGTTATTGGAATCCTCCAGGAATGCAGTTTCTGCACATAAGCACTGGGGCCATGAAACCTGTCCTGCTTCATACAGGCCTATTATCCTTGTCCCCCCACATTACCACAGGTGAGCTAGGAGCAAGATGGTACAGCTGCTATTACACTTGCCCTGAGCTGGTATTCTAGAATGTCCTGAATGCAGTATGGAACGTCTCCCCTATGCTAATGCTGAAGTAGCCCCCCAAGAGCCTTGAATGTTTCATCAGACACTCCTTTTTCATTTCATGTAACTTAACATAAACTTATTCCCATAAAGAATGTTCCATCCTTCCCTCACCGCTACAAGAGGAAGGCGACCTTAATTCAGTGAAGCACCATTGGCCGACATTGCCCCCTTGTGGTCCAGCTTGTCCTTACCGGGCAGCTTTCAGCCTAGGAGTTTTTCCGGAGGTTCTTCCTCCTGGTCATTTGCAGAATTCTCAGGTCACCCCAGAAAAGCTAAATCCACAAGTCCCCTGGGAGGCATTCCAGCTCGAAAAACCTCCTGATGGCAACCTGGATCTCCAGAACTGGCTGTGGAGTCTGTGTTCCAGAGGGGAGAGTAAGGTGGGCGGAACATGTCATACTCAGGAATACTCATCAATTGATTATAAACAGAACCGTGGGAATGAGACCAGCAAAGGAAGGAGCCATTGTGGGAGGTGGGGGGGAGGGGTGGGTCTTTGTCCATGGGACCTCTAGCAGGAAGGAGTCGGGAGCCATCCAGTAGGAGGAGGCATAGGAGAACTATTTTAGCAGCGTCTGGCTTTGTCCTGGGCCCTGGGGTACAACCCCCAATCCTTGCGGGGGTGAAGGGCTACAGGGCTGCAGGCCCCAAAGTGGAATGACAGGCAGAAAATTAAGATACCAGAAGGGGTGAATGTGGCAGTGAATCAACTTCTGGGCTTGGAAAATAAGGTGACGGGGCAGGACCAAAGCACTCAGGTCTTGGACCTGGGGTAGCAGGTGGCTGGGTTTCCAGAACTGGGGGCTAGGTTAGAGCAGGCCTGGACCTGAGTGTGACCTATGCCTATAAATGCTATGTCATCTCACAGGGACTAGAGGCCTCTGGATAGACAGAAGTCTCCAGAGGGGAGTCAAACCTGTGGGAAAGGATTAGGGGCCTCTTGCTGTGAGTGAGGAGATGTCATTTCAGGCCAGTGTTTAGATTTTTACAGGGTTCCAGGTAAGCTGTGGGCTTGGCAAATTCTGAAGGAGCTTAGATTGTGATTCTTCTCTGCTGGCCCTAGCAGGGCCCTGGCTCCCCTCTGACGGCTCAGGTCAGCTCCCCCCAGCCCCCGCACCCCCAGCTTGAATACCTGCTCTGAGCCTCAGAGTAACTTCCCAGCCCAGAAAACAAAGGTGCCACCTGTCACTTGAGAGGGGTCACATCTACTGACTCACACCTTGTGGTGGTGGCTGACGGAGGCTCCGGAGCATCTCCCAGGCATATTTGCACTCGAACTAATGTCAAGGCCTCCACACGCCAATGATGGAATTTAGGTGCTGAAGCAGAATAATGGAAGAGATGGCTGGGAGTTTGCGGAAGGCCCCTGAAAATTCCATGCTGTGCCACAAGATGACAAAACCCCCATCAGCTTAAAATCCCAGCATTTGCAGTGGGAGCCTCCCTAAAAACCCACACGTGGGCCATGGCTATGGTGTCTCTGCTGGTGAGACAGTTCACTCTGTCAGGGACTGCTTAACACCTGTGTCTCACCTGTGGTTTACAGGTGTTTTTGATGTAATTTTTGCTTTCAGGTGTCATCTTTGAGCAGCATTTCCTGGAAAGCCAAGACTAAGGGATGCGTGTGAAGATCAAGTTCCCAGGACCAGATGGGACCTGGGAAGCACTGCAAACCTTCTCCCCCTCCCCTTCTAGAAACTCCCAGTTCACATCAGCATAATAAAGGTCTAGCCATGAAGGAACCTGTTTAACCTGCAAATTTATTTGCTCTAGACTCACTTTGCCTTGTGTGCTCCGTGCTTCCTGCTCTTAGAACTAGCTGCCTACAAAACTCAAGGGACCCCACCTTAGGGATGCTGGCTCACTATTAGAGGGTGGGCTGAAATGAGCTTTGACCTGCAGAAGCTGCCTGAAAGTCTCTGACTCTGGTGTGCCTGAGTTCCCAGCAGCTTCCAGGGGTTTCCACAGCAGCGTCAAACTACTTCCATTATCTATCTTGGCTACTACCTTGGCTCATCCCCCAGGGGGATTGGAAGCAGATTTAGCCACTAAAAATACAGGAGGACTAGCTAGGACTGATGGCAAAGCTCCAATACTTTGGCTACCTGATGTGAAGAGCCAACTCACTGGAAAATACCCTGATGCTGGGAAAGACTGAGGGCAGGAGGAGAAAGCAGTGGCAGAGGATGAGATGGTTAAATAAAATCATTGACTCAGTGGACATGAGTTTGAGCAAACTCCAGGAGATAGTGGAGGGCAGAGGAGCTGGGTGTGCTGCTGCAGTGCATGGGGTCACAAAGAGCTGGACACATCTTAGCGACTGAACGACATCAAAGCTAAACAAGTAATCGTGTTTTAGCACAAGCATATCTCATGAGGTGTGCCAACCCTATCTGGAAGATGCCTGAGAGTGTGGGTGCCTCTGGGAACAAGTGGACACAGAGCTCTACAGAAGACCCAAACTGGGTCCTCAGTATCACGCCCCGAGGCCTCCCCAGCCAGTCACTGACAGGCCTTGGGCTAGGGCTCCACAGGCGTTGCCTCATTTAACTCCCCTCAGCAGAGACTGTTACCATCACTCCTGTTTATGCGGGAAGAAACCACAGCTCAGAGAAGTTAAGTGGTCTGCCCACGTCACACAGCTGTGACGCAGCCAAGTTGAGATCCAAACCCAGTTTCCATTTACTCCAAAGTCTGGTGTCTTACTTCCTCTTGGCCACAGCATTTACTGTCTGCCCCACACCTGTGGGCGGAACCAGCGACTCTGCAGCACCCCCTCCCCCAAATCATCTTCAAAAAGATCCCATAACCTTTCACCTCTCCACCTTCTCTAGACTCTCCAAGGTTCCCACCCATGTTCAACACCCTCCAAGTTTCCCAGTGACCAGTTGCTAACAATGTTCCCGTCTGCTAACAATGTTGCTGGCCACTATGGAAAGGGGAGGAAGGCGGGGAGTGGCCCGTGACTCTATGAGACTAACTTGAGCCTTCCCTGCCCTCCCTCTTTGGCTGCTCAGTTCAGTTCAGTTCAGTCGCTCAGTCAGTCGTGTCTGACTCTTTGAGACCCCATGAATCGCAGCAGGCCAGGCCTCCCTGTCCATCACCGACTCCTGGAGTTCACTCAGACTCACGTCCATCGAGTCAGTGATACCATCCAGCCATCTCATCCTCTGTCATCCCCTTCTCCTCCTGCCCCCAATCCCTCCCAGCATCAGAGTCTTTTCCAATGAGTCAACTCTTCGCATGAGGTGGCCAAAGTACTGGAGTTTCAGCTTTAGCATCATTCCTTCCAAAGAACACCCAGGACTGATCTCCTTTAGAATGGACTGGGTGCTCACCACCAGTCAAATGTCACCTTTTCTGTTCCCCTTGGACAATTTCCCTTTCTGCCCCAGGCAGACTTCTTCCTTCCCAGGCCTGAGGGCACGTGGGACACCCCCTAATGGCACTGATCACATTGCAATGTTACCCTTGGGTCACAGGTTTCTGGACCTCTGGACTTTAGGTGTTTTTTTAATTAATCTTATAGAGAAATTTTTGGTTTGTCCAAAGAGACTCCAGACTTTTTATTTTCTAAATTGAATTTTAAGGAGAAGTTTTAGGTTCCTACGAAAAGACTCCAGGCTTTCTTTTAAAACAGAGACTGTGTGATTCATCTGCCCCCAGCACCTAGCATGGCCTCTGGCTCATAGCCGGGGTTCAAATGCATGCTTGTTTGGTAATAAGTGAGGCAAGACACACTGGGAATGATTTAAAAAAATAACAAAGAGATGTATCTTTACACACATCTTTGCTGTTGAAAATGAAGTCCGTGAAAGTTTTCTGGGAATTCAAAAGTAGTTCTTTTTCATGGGCCCTCCTTGGTTGGTTTTCAAGTTTGCCCTGAAGCATCTTCTGTCCAAATAGCCTTTCGCTGGCAGCAGTTCTACCTTCATCCAGAAGATGGCGGGCGAGGCCAGCAAGCGAGCTTCGCAATGCAGCCAGGCGCCAGGCCTAGGCAGGTGACCCTTTTTTAACAAAAGATGCGGGCACCTGAAGCCTATTTGCCAGCCCCATAAATGCGCATGGGCGACAAGAACTTCGGGATAGGTTCTGGTGTTGATCCCCGTGAAAAGGAGCCTTTTTGAAAGGGTGTTTCAGGGGGAGCATGGCAGCAAGTGGTTAAAGGGCAGGTCCTCTAAAACTCTCCTTTGAATGGGGAAAACACTGTGTAAAATGAACTTCCTATAAAGCAGGCACAGCCCTCAAAGTCTCCGTGACTCAGGACGACGTGCTTTTTTGCCTCTTGAAGCTTACTTGCTTTGGAAATGGTTCCCGGCTCCCTGGCCACCTCCACAGCTGACCGGAAGCTTCTCTTGGGTCACAATTCCTCCTCCTCACAGGTCTGCACACTCCCAACAGGTAAGAGAAGAGCTTTTGACTTGAGCTAACTGGGAAGTGGTGACAACTGAACGAAATGGCAAAATGGGGAATTTCCAGCACAATAGGAATTTGCCAAATAGCTCTTTTGCAGGGCTGATGCGGCCTACCCACATCTCCTCCTAGAGGCCGCAGTGCTGGCGGAGGAAAGGCCAGCCGCCCCATGCGCCTGCCGGAGGAGCACAGGTGTGACCGTGGGAACCGTCTCCATCTTGCTAGGCCAGATACTAAGGCTGCAGCCACCCCCCCTACCCCCCACCCCGCCATTTTCCTTCTGACCTAAATCTTCGCTGAGGCTGAGCTGGGCTCCCGGCCAGGGTGTCAGCTGTGGACAAAAGCGCCCTGTTTGGAAGGCTTGGCTACTGTGTTTTCCTATACAGCCCAACAAACTGTGTCCAACTCCCCCAAGTCAATGTGATAACGCAAAAAGATGCAAAAATGGCAGTGGCCTCCGGGCTGCCTTCCAGGAAACCAGAAACACTGCCCCCTCGTGTTTTTACCACAAGGCAATGGGCTTGTTTATAGGAAGAGGCCCCCTGCGCGGTCTCCGCCTCTGGCTGATCACGTGGCGGATGCTGTGCTGGGTGCTTCCGCAAGCTGAGCTTGCCCTATTTTTTTCTGGCTGACTGGGGAAGCCGACCATTACTCACTGCTTCTCCCCCACCCTCCCCCTACCTCCTCCTCCTCCTTCCAGCTCCTCTGCCTCTGGCTTTGCAGGGGTCCCAGCAGAGGGCTGGAGTGGGCTGGAGACCAGGCGAGTTGTGCTGCAACTACCCACTGCTGTGTGGACTTGGGGAGACGGCTCCTCCAGCTCTTCGTGTGCAGGCTCTGCTAACGGCAGTAATGACATATGCTCTAACTTGCCAGTTGTTTGCAGGCTGTGTTAGTATGGTTGGTGCACAGGACAAACCGGGTGTGCAGTCAGGATGGGCACCGCTCTCTGCGGACCTGGAAGGAGGAGGGAAGGTGGGAAGGATGAGAGGGACTTAGTTCACGTTATGGGGGAGGGAGTGCCAGGCTGGGGAAGTGGTGGGAACAATGGCACAATGACAGGAATCCATGGAACATTTCCTAGGAACAGTGGGGACGTCATTCTGGCTTAATCAAAAGCTCTGTGATTGTGTGTGTGTGTATACACACCCGTGCAAGTGTGCCCATAACAGGGACACGATTCTGGAAATTTGGTTGGCAGCCCAGTTATGGGGGACCTTGAAGTCGCAGTTCATTACCTTGGGCAACATTGCAAGTTGACGAGCAAGGATCACATGCAAAGGACTGTGAGGAAGAGAACGTGGCCATTTGTGTGAGAGAGGATTGGAGAGATCAACTGGAGGGACCCGTTCTGGAGGCCCCTGTAAGTTCCAGGCCGGAGAGGATGGTGTGAGAGACCAGGATGGCACCCCAGGGGACATACATGAAAACCATCATGTAGGAAGGGTCAGCGGGACTTGACTGAGGTTAGGCCTCTGAGATGGGAGGCTGCTGGGGCTGTGGAAGAAACCAGCAAGGCTAGAGGAGAAAGCCTGGTGAGGGGAGAACAGTTCAGCTTCAAAGGCACTCCACACAAAGTGACTGATTTCATTTGGCCAAAGCTGTAACCGGTGAGAAGGAGCGTGAAAGCCCTCAACTGATGGGACTCCTCTAGCAGGCTCTCCTCACTCTTCTGGTCTCCTGGGCCTTTCAGAAAGTGTCTTCCACCCTGCGCCTACATCCTGACTTGGCCTCTAGCTACCAGTCCGCTGAAGAAATGGGAGGCCGATCTTGGCCTAAATGGAAAGATCCAGGCTGTACCTGGGCTTCGCTTCACCGGGGGCTGCTGTTCCTCTTCCTGCTGAACCAGATTCAGCTGTTTTTGCTGGATAGGTTGACAGCTGAACCTCATCTGGCAGGCTCTGTTTTGGGAATGGAGACCAGGAGTTCTGCCTAAGAAGCGGGGAGAGAAACAAAGGTGGTAGATTCTTTTCTGGAAGGGCAAAAGGTAGCTGGAGGCGTTTTATCCTTCAATTCAGAGTCATTCAGACAGCTGCTCCTATGATTGATGGAGATGTTTATTTGCCGCAGTTTTCTTGGAATCGCTGATCTCTAGTAAATGCTCAGCGGCCTGCAGGAGAACACTGCTAGCATTGTGAGGTGTGCGTTTTCATTCTAACGGAGTTGCAGATGCAGGCAAGACATGATTAAATATAGAACTGGCAGGAGCAGATAGGTGTAAGTGCCCACAAAAAGGAGCTGGGTGGGGGAGGGAGCACCTGGCTCTGTGGCTCACCAGCCCCTTCCTCCCTCTAGACTTCAGTTTTCTCACCTGTCAAGTGAGGGTATTGGGCTGGAGGACCTCCAAGTTCCTTCTGTACCCGGAGATTCTACAGTTTATTTTGTGTCGTGGTCCTAGCCTAGACGTGGGTTCTGCAGGCAGTGGTGAAGAAAAACACCCAGACTTTGGCATCTGGAAAAGGCCACCTCAGAATTGGCCCTCGTGGGCCTCTCGAGAGCTTTTGAATCCGTCTTGGTCAGCTGAACAGAATTCTGGTCTTGTGTGGGCCAGCGTCGGTTTTCACATTGTCTGCCGTTTGGCTCCTATCACAAACTGGTTGTAAGAAGTAACTTTTGTGAGAGATGAGCAAAGATTAATTTTCAGAAAATTTTAAAAGCAATTAAACCCTTTTCTTCAAAGGGAACTTTATGTGGACTTGAGATAGGACGGATAAAACTCTGGCTATTCTGGGAGAGGGGCCCGAGAGTCCCCAGGCTCCTCTGTGAACATGCAGGCTCTGGAGCACGGTTTGAAAGTGACCAGCCTGAGGGTCAGACAGTCTTAATGACAGCTATGCGGACAAGTGAGGCCCCTGATTCCATGTCCATGTCATACCTTTGATTTTAGCAAAGGCAACTCAAGGACCAGCACATGAATGCCTCCTGTGTCTGCTGTGAGGCTTCTGGTGAAGACACTGCGTGCTGGTTCAAGCAGTGTCCTCCACCGAATGCCCCCGTGTGAGAAATTTCCCTCAGCAGTTTGTATGAGGAAAAACTTTCTTTTCCTAGGGACTAAAATGCCCTTTGGGTCTTTGTTTGAAAACAAACAACCGACCAATGAGCAAACACCGTCTCCCCTGAGAGGAACTTTTCCAAAATAAGATGTGTATCCCTTAATACGATGTGTGATTTCCTTGTGCTGTGTGGTAGATGCCGTGTGTTGCCGCTTGGTGTCCATCTCAAGCTCGTATGTGTCTTCCTGTGCCTCAGAGACTGTAAAGTTAGAAACACCGTTTCCGGGGTTCCCCTGCTCCTAGGGTTCTAGATTTACATTTATTTCCACTGTTAGATGGTCTAATGTAGTGTGTGGATGCAGAAGTGGAGGGAGGTCATTTTCATGCTGCGCTGGCTCTTGCTGGTGACCCGGGTGATTCTGGGTGTGAGAGTTCCTGCAGTCATGACCTCATGTCCAGTCACTAGCTCCATGGGTGTTGGTGGGCTGGCAGTGCCTCCCAGATTTTGAAACTGGAGTCATGGCAGTGTGCTCTTGATTTCAATGATTCTGTGTGTTGAGATTTGATTCTCTGCCATCCTGATTATGGCAGAGGCGGCAGCTCCCCTGATGGGCCGGTTCAGATCACTGTTTCTGATGGCCTAGCCTAGAGCTCTCTTCTCACACTCTTTCCACGATCCATTCTGTAAGCACTGAATCCCCTATGTTACAACATGTTTCCTTAACAAGCAAGAGTGATTTCTGTTTCCTGTACTTGAACCCTGACTAAATGTTCCATGGTTGTCAGGATGCTTAGATCCAGGTTTTGTTGCTTCCTGTTGAGGATTAAAGGGTCTTTGAACCTCAGTTTTCATATCTGAAGCTCTATGGTAGTAATAATCTTTTTATTTGTATTGTAATTGTTTCCATGTATCTCTCACCATTGACTCCTGCCTCCCTCCATGACTAAGAGCTGTTTGAGGTTTTACAGCTTACCAAGCCCTTTCTCCTTTTATGTTTTGACTCTTACAACTACCATGGGAGGTCAAAGGGAGGGTTTATTATAATCATCAATGCAAGCCCACAAGGTAATTGGCATGGTGGAGTCATGCACGTAATGTGGCTGAAAAATGAGTGGAATGCTCTGGGTTGCTTGGAGGAATTGGACAAGGCTTTAGGAGGACACAGCACCTGAAATGTGAAGAACGTGATGTCTAAAGAGAGAGAGGCAGGGTGAGGGAAAAGCATGTGCACAGGCATGGAAGCCTGCACAGGCGTGCATGTTCAGAGGAGGATGCAAGCGTGAGTTTAGGACGGTTTGAGTGGACAGTGGGAGGGCTGTGACATGACAGGGACTGGGACTCCTGCCTGCGGGCGTTTGTTTTCCCCTGTAGATGGCCAAGGGGCAGGAAGCAACCTGAATGATCATACTGAGGCTGGAAAGGGCTGGAGGGGCGAGTTTAGAAGCAGAAAGAGTGAGCAGCCTATGATGGCAGTTCAAGGACTAGGTGACCAGAGATGGTGCTGGGGGTGGGAACAAGGGTATTGGATATGGAGGGTGAGAGGGAGAGGGAGTGATCTAGGATGACTCCTGGGTCTCTGGTTTGGACACCTGGATGAGTGGTGCTCACTGAGAAAGGGAGCTTGGGAAAAGGAGCAGGTTTGGACTTACTGAGTTTCAGATTATCTGGTAACCAGATGCCTTACATGGGTCTGAAGCTGGAGAGAGGTCTGTCTGGAGGGGTAGGTTTTAGATCACGTTCAAATGGTGGTTGAAACCTCGAGTAGATGAGGTTTAGGGAGAATGTGAAGACTGGGGAGAAAGGAAGATTGAGGACCATCACTGCTTAGAGAAAGAGAAACTTGGAAACAGGAGTAGAGAAAGATATAGAAGGAAAATTAGAGGAGGAGAGAAAGGTTCGGGGAGATGAATGGGGGCACAGTGTTGGAATTACGGGGGTATCTACACAGGTGGAATCGGAATGTTTCCTTTGGATCACTGGTTGAACATGGTAATTCAGTTCAGTTTCAACAAATATATATTGAATACCTACTATACTATTCCTAGAACATGGGATTTTTCAGCAAATAATTCCATTCTAGTGAGGGGAGATAGCTAATAAAGAATGAACAAGTATTTTTATAGCATGCTAGAAGGGTGTGTAAGTGCTATAGATAAAAAAAAAGTCAGACGTATTAAGAGGAAAACCAGGAATGTTGGGTAGGGGGTTGTGATTTTTAATCTGGTGGTTACATGTGAGCAAAGACTTGAAAGTGATGAGAGCACATGAATATCTGGGCAAAAGCCTGTCAGGCAAAAAGCATAGCCAGTGACAGGGCCTCAGGGTGGAATCTGCCTGGAATAGCAAGGAAGGCAGCATGACTAGAGGTGAGTGAAGGAGGGAAAACAGGAGGAGATAACATCAGGAGGTAAGGGTGGAGTGGAAGCAACCCTTCGAGGGCTTGGCAGACCCTTGGAAGGACTTTGACTTTGGGTAGCAATGGAATGTTTTGAGGCAAGAAATTATATGGTATGCCGCTGCTAAGTCCCTTCAGTCGTGTCCGACTCTGTGCAACCCCATGGACGGCAGCCTACCAGGCTCCCCCGTCCCTGGGATTCTCCAGGCAAAAACACTGGAGTGGGTTGCCATTTCCTTCTCCAATGCATGAAAGTGAAAAGTGAAAGTGAAGTCGCTCAGTCGTGTCTGACTCTTCCCGACTCCATGGACTGCAGCCCACCAGGCTCCTCCGCCCATGGGGTTTTCCAAGCAAGAGTACTGGAGTGGGGTGCCATTGTCTTCTCTGATGATATGGTATAGCTTATGCTATAAAAATACAGATTATTCTGGCTACTGCATTGAAGATCAGCTATAGGTTGGGGGTGGGGAGCTGCAGGAAGACCTGCTATTGGAGTAATCCAGGCAAGAGGAGGTGATATCTTGAGTTAGGATGGTGGAGATAGTCAGAAATATCAAATTATGGATCTGTTTTGTTTTGTTTTTTTCCCCCTTTTTAGTCCCCTCAGACTCGAAACTTTTTATTTTGTGTTCAGATATATCCGATTTGGATCTGTTTTGAAGATACACACTACAGAATTCCTGGTGGATTGGGATATAGGGTATGAGAGAAAGGAGAAGAGGAGTGTTCTGAGTTTCTTAGCTTGAGCAACTGGAAGGATGGCATTACCCTCAGCTGAGCTGGTGAGGATTGTGAGTGAAGAAGGTTTGGGTTCAGATGTGAGAAGTCTGGTTTTGCACATGTTGAGTTTGAGCTATCCACGAGGTACCTGAGTGTAGATATTGACTAGATATTTTCAGGGGCATAGGAGGGGTGGACTCCAGATTGTCTGTATTGAGGAGTGGATTGGAAGTGAGAAACTGGAGACTGTCCTATAAGCTTGGAAGGAAGGTATACTGTATGACTGCTTAGTGACGTGAGAGGGAAGGGATTGATTGGGAGAATTTTTTTTTAAAGGAGAAGCATGAGCTTGTTTACAGGAAGAAAAAACAAGGAATTCATAGGCTGACAAGTACAGAAGGGAAATTGTTCCTAATGGAGCCAAGGCCTTGAGGAAGTCGATGATGATGGATATATCTGAACATCCGGAATGTCTTGTTTTCTGAAGAAGGGCCATATGAAAGGTAGACCGAGACAGTTTTCTAGGTAGTGGCAGTGAAGGGGCAAAAAGTTGAGAGATTTCAGTTTATATCTCTCTGAGATAAGAATTAGGGTCAACTAAAAGAGAAGGGAACTGAGGATGGAAGTTGAGGAAAAACACAAAGGTTAGAAACCTTGAGGGGAGTGGGAGAAGTTGAGTGGCTGCGAGTGGTGAGGGTGCAGCTGATGCTGGGAATTTGTGGAGCACACTTCTTCATTGCAGTGAGCTCTTCTCTAGCAGTCCTGAAAGTAGCCATGGTAAAGAAGGCAGAGATTTAGGTTAACCCAGGTTTAGGAGTTTATGGGATAGATGTGATAGAAAGACAAGCAGATGATAGCGCTGGAGCGAGAACAATGGAAGCGAAACTATGTAGAGTGGGAGGAAGTGAGGTCAGGAGCTGCTGACAGAAGTGGAGAGCCAGGTAGAGTTAGGAGCTCAGAGGTCAAGATGAGGTCAGAGAGTAGGTGTAGTGGGAGGACCTGAGTGAGAGCTAGAGAAATCAAAGATGTGAGAGTGGATTATTAAGGTTAAGACTGTAAGGATGAAGTGGTTTTGGGTGGTTGTAATATAGGAGGTGGGACCAAGGGAATGGGCAGCCCAATGTGGATAGGAGGTGAAGGTCCCTGGAGCTGAGAATGTGAAGGACCTGGAGACTGGGATGCTAGCTATTTGCGTGGATGCAAAATTCCTGAGATGATGCCAGGAATTAGGGTGAAAAGGAAATCAGTGGTCTGCATGATCAACTCCTCAATTTCAGTTCAGTTCAGTCGCTCAGTCATGTCCGACTCTTTGCGACCCCATGAATCGCAGCATGCCAGGCCTCCCTGTCCATCACCAACTACCGGAGTTTGCTCAAACTCATGTCCATTGAGTCAGTGATGCCATCCAGCCATCTCATCCTCTGTCGTCCCCTTCTCCTCCTGCCCCCAATCCCTCCAGCATTAGAGTCTTTTCCAGTGAGTCAACTCTTTGCATCAGGTGGCCAAAGTATTAGAGCTTCAGCATCAGTCCTTCGAAAGAACACCTAGGACTGATCTCCTTTAGAATGGACTGGTTGGATCTCCTTGCAGTCCAAGGGACACTCAAGAGTCTTCTCCAACACCACAGTTCAAAAGCATCAATTCTTTGGCTCTCAGCCTTCACAGTCCAACTCTCACATCCATACATGACCACTGGAAAAACCATAGCCTTGACTAGACGGACCTTTGTTGCCAAAGTAATGTCTCTGCTTTTGAATATGCTATCTAGGTTGGTCATAACTTTCCTTCCAAGGAGTAAGCATCTTTTAATTTCATGGCTGCAGTCACCATCTGCAGTGATTTTGGAACCCCCAAGAATAACGTCTGACACTGTTTCCCCATCTATTTCCCATGAAGTGATGGGACCAGATGCCATGATCTTCATTTTCTGAATGTTGAGCTTTAAGCCAACTGTTTCACTCTCCTCTTTCACTTTCATCAAGAGGCTTTTGAGTTCCTCTTCACTTTCTGCCATAAGGGTGGTGTCATCTGCATATCTGAGGTTATTGATATTTCTCCCGGCAATCTTGATTCCAGCTTGTGTTTCTTCCAGTCCAGCGTTTCTCATGATGTACTCTGCATATAAGTTAAATAAGCAGGGTGACAATATACAGCCTTGACGTACTCCTTTTCCTATTTGGAACCAATCTGTTGTTCCATGTCCAGTTCTAACTGTTGCTTCCTGACCTGCATATAGGTTTCTCAAGAGGGAGGTCAGGTGGTCTGGTATTCCCATCTCTTTCAGAATTTTCCACAGTTTATTGTGATCCACACAGTCAATCTAAGTTGGGGAGAATTCAGGCAGGTCCTAGAGAATCATGATAGTAGGCAGTTGGGGACAATGAGATGGTTGGCTTAGCCGTGAAGAAGGGAGGAGATTTTTCCCAAAAGCTGAACAAGAATGGCCTGGTAAGTTCACTCCTCTTTCTGAGATTCCTCTGTATTTTTTGCACCTCTATGATAGCCTGCACTTCATTTGGCTGCCTCCTACTGCTGACCTTTTTCAGTCTTCTTCTTTTTCAATAGTGTTAGACCCTTGAGGGAAGGTATGATGAATTCTCATATTGGAGGTACTTAATAGTACCTCCATTTAGAAATGGAAAATTGGCCAGATTGTGACTGGTGTTATTTATGTTACTTGAAACAAACACAGAAACGCTTCATTTTCTGTCCCTCAGTGTGTGCTCAGCACAAAAACCCCGTGCCCTAAACTCAAGGTCAGGGTGGCTGGCCTCACATGGAAGATACAAGAGAGATGAGATTCCCGTATGTGTCACCTCCTGGGACCTTGTGTCTGGAAGTGTCTCTGAAACCCAAGTGTGCTCAGGCTCCTGGTGACCTGACAACTGATGGGGAAACACAAGGAACTGGAAAAGATGCCAAGCACAGAAGTGGCTGCTGGAAACTGAAAACTCTACCAGAAGATCAGTTGTACAATGAACAGCAAACTACTCAAAGGAAAATATTTAATTTAAGGTGGGGCTTTATTTTCCTTATATCAGAATAATACGGACTTTGGATCAAAGCCTCTGGGACTAATGACAAAAAAAATTAAATTAAGTGTAATTATATGCCACTCAAAGACTCCTGGGAAGCCATTCAAATATGCAAGTGTGCTGTGTGAAAGGTGGTGTTGGTTATTCCTGATTGAGAAAGGCAAGCTGAGGAGGAGGTGGGCTGAGCGGAGGTAATTTCATTTGATAAACTCAATTACCACTTCTCTGCGACTGTAATGGGTTCTGCTCAAACAATGGAAAAATGATTAGGTGTTTTACCCCTTTGATGATCCAGGTGAATAAAAGAAATAACTAAGTTTCTAGAACCTGGCAACTTTAAGGCAAGACCAGATCCTAAATTGTGAAAGATACTACAGATGCATTAATAAGTATTGGACTGACCCATTTAGCTCCCTAGTGGTAGCACATGTTTGAATGCCGGGGGCAGAGGAGTTTGGTTGCCCCTTGAAGGCAGGTACCATGCTTAATACTCTTTAGTATCCTTTTACCCTTGGCACAGACAATGACCATAGTTGGTTTGGGGAATGCTCTGTTTTGTTGTTTTTCTGATGCAGTTGGCTACCTAGTTTTCTCCTTAGAATGGTTGTAAAAGGCAGTTTTATTTCCCACCATGATTCCATGTTAGCCCTTAGCGACTTAGGTTTCCATGTCTGCCAGGAAAAGCGAGTTGAGTGACTCCGTTCAAGGGGGCAATAAAATGATGCATAATAATTTCATTTGATTAAATTAGCAAACAAAATTATAACTTTTGCTAGAAACTAGTTATGAGTTGAGTTGGATTCGCCATATTCTTTTCATATCACTATGCATGCTAACAAATGTTTGGCCTCCTCAAGTTTTAGCCCCTGTCTTTGTCCTAACAACCTTTGGACCCACATGCCCAGCAGTTTCCTGACTGTCCCACAGACACTTCAGATTCACTCCTTCTCTCCACCCAGTCTCCTGCTCCCCTCCCCAGTTCCCCTGCCCAGCTCCTTGCAGTAGCCTCGCCTGTTGGTTCTTTCTCAAGCGCAGCGCACCTCTCCCAACTTTCCTTTAACTCTTCCTTTCTTCTCCAACTCCAGGAATACAGCTGTAACTCAGGTATTTGTTACCCATCACTTGCACGGGGGCAGCCATTTCTCAGCTGTTTTCCCAGACTGTCTTCCTGCTGGCCCATCCTCTGTATTGTTGCTGGAATACTCTTTGAAAGCAAAAGGCAAATAAAACCAAACCTAACGGGATCCTACTGCACTTGGCATGGTTCTGGAAGGCACAGTCGCTGTATTGAGGCCTGATTTGAACCCCAGCTGTACCACTTCCTGGCTGTGAACCTTAGTTGCCTCACTGGTAAAACTAGGACTAAAAATAATCCCTACTTCAGAGGGTTATGGTGACAGTTCAGTGAGCAGACCAGTAAAGAGCTGTGCCTGGTACAGAGTTAGTGTCCAATAAGGGCTAGTTATCTTTAGCCTTATGAAAACCTTTCAGTGTCTGCCCCCAGCTCACAGCAAGAGTTTTAACACTGTGCTTTAGGAGGGCTGGGGTTTGTGGTGTCTGAATTTTTTGTTATTCTGGAGGAAGGAGGGAGCATTAACACACAAAAGATTATTCAGGGTTTACTTTCATTTCAAAATTTACATTTACACTTTAGACCAAAAACACTAGTTTTCCCCTGGGCTTTTAAGTTTAACCTGCAAATTTCATAATGAGTCTAGCAGATATTTAGAATCGTGTTGAAGGGGGCCCATATAACATCCTCTAAAATATTCAAAATGCCTTTAAAATTCAAATTCTATTAAGTGCTGCAACTATCCGATTAATCAACAGTATCTTCTAAGGTATTTTGTAATTTTTAAAATATGTGAAATTAAACATATAAATAAGGTCATTTCCAATATTATTTTCAAAAAATTCCTGATATTCTTTATAGACCTAATGCATCTTAGAATTTTCAACTTAAAATCATTACTCTAAAAGTAATACACATTATAAACTAGAATCAGAAGTCTAATTTGCTAGATACTGTAATATGTAAATCCTCTTAAACATATGGACTTGAATATATGGGCTTAAACATTATATGGACTTAGACTAACACATATTTTTTCTCAATTCAACATTTTACCTTTATGGATTTGATTTATTTATTTCTATACTTACTTAATTTTGGGTTTCCCTGGTAGCTCAGCTGGTAAAGAATCCACCTGCAATGCAGGGTACCCCAGTTCGATTCCTGGGTTGGGAAGTTTCCCTGGAGAAGGGATAGACTACCTACTCCAGTATTCTTGGGCTTGTATGTTACCTTAAATAATCCACCTGAAATGCTAGAGACCCTGGTTCGATTCCTGGGTTGGGAAGTTCCCCTGGAGAAGGGATAGGCTACCCACTCCTATATTCTTGGGCTTCCCTGGTGGCTTAGATGGTAAAGAATCCACCTGCAATGTGGGAGACCTGGGTTCCATCCCTGGGTTGGGAAGGTCCCCTGGAGGAGGGCATGGCAACCCACTCCAGTATTCCTGCCTGAAGAATTCCATGGGCAGAGGAGCCTGGTGGGCTCCTGCAGTCCATGGGATTGCAAAGAATTGGGTGCAACTAAACACAGCACATATTTAATTTTATTATTAATAAAATTTTTTTTGGCCATGCCACTTGGCTTGTGGGAGCTTAGTTCCCTGGCCAGGATTCAAACCTATGATGGGACATGGGCGCACATGGTGCTGCTGTGGTCATGGCAGCTGCTGGCCAGCTTTGGACCTTGAGAAATCCTGCTGACCAGAGCACCCTGGCAGCAAGGAGTCTGAGATGAGTGAAAGTCGATTCTTTCTTTCCCAGGCCATCTATTTGTGCTTGTTTGAACCATTTTCCACACTCAGATCAACCCAAGCCTTGAGATTCTGGGTCACCTGTATGGATCCAAACGTTACAAGGGAAATGATGTCACTTAATTCTCTTGCAGTTAGATCTTCTGGGCCCAGGCAGAGGACGTGTTTATTTTGGAAAGGGACAAACTTTCACCCACTTGAATTCCTTTGCCTCCAAAATTAGTGTTAGGGGATGACCACAGGCGTTCCATATTTCTTACCCTTTGTCTTGCCAAACAGATTGTAAATGCCCCCAGGGCCGCCTTTGACTTCTGTGTCCCTGGGAAAGTCCGCCTCCACAGGAGGTTCAGAGGAGCTCTCAGAAACCTCTAGGACTGAGAGACTGTTCTAGATCTTTTCTGACTTGTGTGACTTAGGAAGGTAATTTAACCTCTTGTATGTTTCCCATTCTTAAATGGGGGTTACACACATTAACTGCTTTCTAAGAGCACTATTATTATAAATTTGAAATGAGCTAGGATTTCAGTAAAACCATGCATTTATTTATTTTAAAAAATTATTGTTTTTTGGCTGTGCTGCACAGCTTGCAGGATCTTAATTCCCAAACTAGGGGTTGAATCTGTGCCCCATGCAGTGGAATTGCAGAGTCTTAACCACGGGACCACCAGGAAGTTCCTATACTTAATTTTTAATCTCCTAGTGTTAGGGTTAGGTCACCTGATGGCTCAAATGGTAACGTGTCTGTCTATCAATGTGGGAGACCTGGGTTGGAGACCTGGGTTGGATCCCTGGGTTGGGAAGATTCCCTGGAGAAGGAAATGGCAACCCACTCCAGTACTCTTGCCTAGAAAATCCCATGGACGGAGGAGGCTGGTGCAGGCTACTACTGTCCATGGGGTCGCAAAGAGTCGGACATGACTGAGAGACTTCACTTCAGTGTTAGGGTTGGGAAGATCCCTTGAAGGAGGGGATAGCAATCCACTCCAGTATTCTTGTCTGTAGAATCCCCATGGACAGAGGGGCCTGGTGGGCTACAGTCCATTGGGTCGCAAACAGCTGGACATGACTGAGTGACTCAGGACACACAGTGTTAGAAAGGCACTTATCCAATTGTATTATTTGTATTGTTGTATTATTTTAATTTGAGTGACTCAGGGCTTCTGACACAATTTTCTCATCAATCATAGAAAACCCTGGCCAGGCCACAGGGCTTGAATCTTGCCCGTGATGCTGAAACACAGTTCTGTTCCCTGACCTCCAACTGGGCACTGTAAGCCCATTCCTCTACATCTAATAGCAAGTTACACATTGCCTAATTTTTGTGACAGTTTATTACTTTGCCAAGGTTACAACAAACTCTGCCACTCATTCTGTTAAAGTTTGCATTTTTAGACTTACTTGACATGTTTGAATGAATTTTGCTCCTGGCTCTTTGTGCAAAATAACTTTATAACCTCTTTGAATTTTATCATCTAATTTAGGAGCCAATAAACCTTTTTATCCCCTGCATTTTTCACTCTGGCATGGCTTCCACTAGAGCAGAGAGTAAAATGACCCACGGTCCTGACTGCCACTTCTGCCCAATATGGAATAACAGGAACTAGATTGATCCTCCTGCCTGAAATTCCTTAAAAAACAAACAAACAAAAAACCCAGACAAAATACACGAGACTATACCTCTCAAGACTTTGGATATCAGGCAACAAAGAACAATAATCCTTGAAGGACTGATAAATGAGTAAGTCCTATAATTTCCCCAGCTTGCTGCCTGGGGAAAAATTTCAGGCTGTGGATTAGGGAAGGGGAAATCTAGAGACTGTCAGTCTTGAGTTAAGGAGATAGAATTGAAGTCTGGGGAGGCCAAGATGGCTAGACTTTTTGGAACATTAACCAGAAGACAACTGCATACTGTTCCAGAGATCTATCGAGGGCCCCCCTCAAATGTGCTGTTGAGTATTGATCAAGGCATGTATGTGAGGGAACTCCCCGAGGCCTGGGAAAGAACCACCTGAAGGTTTAGAGGATCAGACCATCACCAGACATCACATGTAGTCAAGCACAGTGCTTAGTCCCAGTGGCCAACTAGAAACCCCATAACTTACAGGGTATAGGTTAGAGTAACTGAGAAGGGTTTTCCCTTGGTAATGGGGAAAATGAACCCTAGACAAAATGCAGTTCTGGTTCATAAAGGAAAGGCCTGAATGAATCAATGTTTCCAAGTAACTCCATCTTAGAACAGAGCTTGAAAATTTTTGTAAGGATAGAAAATATTCAGTACCCAGCAAGACAGCATTCACAATGCCTGGCATCCAATCAAAATTTTCTAGGTGTGCAAAAGAAGCAAATGAAAATACAGCACATAACTGGTAAGATCAATCAATTGAAACTGACAAAAAAATGATATGGATGATAGACCTTGTGAACAAAAGTTAAAACATTTACTGTAACAATATCCAGTATGTTAAAAAGCTACATAAAAGGTGGAACATAAGTAGACACATGGAAAATATATCAGAAAAGACTTGGATTGAACTGCTAGAGGTGAAAACTGTAATGTCTAAGGTGAATAATACACTAGATGGAATTAATGGCGGGTTATAAATTATAGAAGAAAAAATGAACTTGAGACAATAATGGAAACTATTCAAAATGAAACAGCAAAAAGACTAGAAAGGAGAAAAGAAAGGACAGAATCAGAAGGACAACTTCAAGAGTCAGTTATACATGCACTTAGTATACTGCAAAAAAACATGAACAGTAGAGATGAATGCACATGATAACCAAATTCCTTACTACCTATGGCAAAGAGAAAACCGGCTGAGCAACCAGGGGAAAAGGACAGGGGAACAAAGCTAAGAGTGATAACAGGATTTTCATTGGAAACAATGTAAGTAAGATGACAGTGGAACAATATCTTTAAAGTACTGAAATTAAAAAAAAAATACTGACATAGAATTCTTTACCCAGTGATATCTCCTTCACTGTGAAATAAAGATTTTATCAGACCTAAAAAAGCCTAAAAAAATTCATTACCAGCAGACCTGCACGACAAGAAATGTTAAAGGAAGTTCTTCAAGTACAAGGAAGATTATATTAGACATTATCCTGGATCAATGTAAGAAATAAAGAACACCAGAGATAGTAGTAACTATGTGGGTAAATGTACAGGCTTTTTTCTTATTATTTAAATATCTTTAAAAGATAGTAGAATTTTAAAGCAAAAATAATAATGTGTTTTATAACTTGTAGAATTAAAATGTACGACAGTGATGGCACAGAGGACTTTCACATTAAGAAAGTAGAATAAGAAGGGCAAATAAAACCCAAATGTGAGCAGAAAAGGGGAACTGTAGAGATCAAGGAGGAAATCAGTGAAAAAGTAAATAGACTCAGACTCCATAAATGTAAAAATATCAAAAGCTGGTTCTGTGAGAAGATCAAGAGAAATGATAAACCCCGTGTCAGGCTTATCAGGAAAAACAGTACAGATGATTCCAATATTGGGAATGAGAGGTGATGTCACTTTGAAGAGTAATAAGGAAATATTATTAACAACTTTATGTCAGTAAATTGACAATTTAGATGAAATGGAAAAAATTCTTTGAAAGATACAAAGTATCTTCTTTTGACTCAATAGTTCAAGTATTAAACTGAATTTAAATATGCTTTAACTATATTAGAATTATGTTTTTAATCACGTACTGATTTTCACTAGGCTGGCTTTCTTTCCTGGTTTTTCAGTCAAGCATGCATGCTTCTGTGTTCATGTGCCTGTGTGTGTGCCCATGAGAAACTTTGCACATGTTTTCTATAATTAAAATATTTTAAAAGTTTTATGAAAAGGAAGCTTCCTTTCCATGAATGTCAAGTGCCTGAGGGGAAAGGTCTGTCCTCCCCAAGGACTGAGTGTATGGATTTATACAACTTGAAACCACTGGAGTTCCCTTCCTGTTTAGAACTCCAAGCTTCTGAGTGTTTGCAGGGATCAAGAGAGTGCTGTCACAGGCTCTCGGCTGTGGGAAGTCACAAGTGCTCGTGTTGTAAGGGGCCTGCAAGACACGTGGGAGGGGCAGAGTTAGCACACTGAGTCAGCTGGGTGACTGGGATCTCCCGTGTTTCCTGGGGCTCTGCTCCCGCCCCAAGAAAGGGCTGTCAGAGCTGAGGCTGAGGCTCCAGTGTAAGATGGGGTGCTTTCCCTGGAGTCCTTGACAACTTGAATTTAGGACATCTTAGACTGTCCCACTTTAATTAGTGCAGACTAAGTGTAGTGCCCTCCTCTCTAGAGGGTCACTGGCTAGAAGCTAGGTGACTGCGAAAAGGCTCACCCCTATTGCCTGAGAAATGTTTAAACAAAACAAACAGGACCATTGGAGGAAGGGGATTGAGGGAGACTCAAAAAGGCAGTGAGAGAAGCAGGACTGGATACACTGGAGTGAGCTGGGTGCACAGAGTGGGCTTCAGGAGGGCTGTGCCTCTGGTTTCATGAGTGTCCAGAGGCTGGAGAGAGAAGAGGAGGGGGCCTGCGATGCCTTGGTGCTTTCTGACACACGTGCTGCATAATATTCTCTGTTAACTTAAACTTTTAACATTCCTCTGTGGTTAGAGGATTTATTCTGTGTTTCAGATATTCATAGATGATTCTGACAAAGGGGGCTATGGCTGCCAGCTACATTCCAGAAGCTAATACCTTGAAGGATTTGTATGACAAATTACTTGATTTGTGTGTTACAGATAAGCTTACGAATGGCATTCCTATTGGATTATTAAGGGCTACTTAGCTTGTTTGGGAATGCCTCTGTTTGGAGTTTAATTCCGCAAGTCCCTGGGGAGCACACACTATGGGTCCCCAGCCTGTGCTGGATTCCCTGGGCCTGGGTTCCAGGCCCTGCCAGCAGGAGCTTTCTGTCCAGTGAAGGAAATGGGGCAAATGAGAGGAGGATCAATGAGAGACGAGATTGACAGAGTATGACTCACAGGGGCAGGGCCAGTGTTGACTGGAGTTTGGGAAAGGACAGATCCTAAGCCAAGTGGAGGTAGGATGGATACCAGAGGGCAAACATTGGGCTCCATGGTCCATTTGGCCACCATACGATGACTTTCCCCCTGTTATGAAATGTTCAACAACTCCAATGAAATTGACGTGATTGATCAACCAAGTGAATAAAAGTTAGTGTCTAGGGGTTTAGGATTTAAGGGACTAGAAACGCCTATGCGGCACCATCTGGGTAGACCCCTTAGGATCACTGTATGGGGGGTGGGCATCAGGCCCAGTGCGGGGAGGTGAGTGGTCCAGGGCCCCTGCCCATGTATTTCTAGGCACTGTTTTTTCCA
Source organism: Bos javanicus (assembly GCF_032452875.1). Taxonomy (NCBI): domain Eukaryota; kingdom Metazoa; phylum Chordata; class Mammalia; order Artiodactyla; family Bovidae; genus Bos; species Bos javanicus. Next base: position 28,790,104 of record NC_083878.1, on the reverse strand, counting down.
GGGAGATGGGAGAGAGGGGGGTGCATTGGCTTTGGTCTGCAACGTTGAGGTTATCAGTAAAAGTTCTTCAGCTTTCCTCAAAGGTGAGAGAGATCTCTTCAACTGTCAGATTGTGGGCAATGTTAGGTGATAACTCAGGAACACTGTGGGGAGAGGGTCCTATTTTGAATTCTTTGGTTGTATGCTCTTTTGTAAGAATTGGGGGTACCAGAAGACAGGGATGGGGTCCAGAGAGCCTGACTTTCTAGCACACGTTTCTTCATGGATTTCAAATAATTCTTTCTTCAGGCTGCATAACATTGCAATGCATGAACAGTTCAAACTTTAACAAGATATTAATAATGCCCTTGGATTGGAGAGCTGGGTTGTTACTGTTTATACACAGTATGGCCATGTCAAATTTAATGATTTATTGAAGAGGAATGTCTTAGGTGCAAATCAGAAAACAATTTAAGAAAGGAAATCTGAGCCATGGACTCCGTAATTGGGCACAAAAACTGGAAACCAGTGTAAGAATAGCTGCAGTCAGCTGTCCTGTCTTCCAGGATGCTCTGGAGTTTGTTTGGAACCCCTGCCACTGCCCCGTGTGATGTCCACCCAGCTGCTGTGTGCTTGCAGTGACTGCACTTTATTCTTCTCTGTACAGCACAAGAAGGGTGGGCCCCTCTCTATAATAGCCTGGTCAGAGAAACGGAAACCAGCAATGGTATTTTTCTACTTTGAAAAAGGATAGTTGACTTTGCAAAACCTTTAACTGATCGTCTCTATGCATCAAAACTTTTATACTCGATCACACCCATAAAGACTTCTGATTGGGAGAGGAGATGAAAATTAGGGGAAACTTTAAAGCAAAAGCTGGCAAGTCCCTGCCCACTCAATGGAAAAAGCAATGAGTACAGTCAAAGCACAAGATTCAACTGTGGTTTGAACTCTGGCAAGTTAAACACACACATACACACACACACACACAATAGCTAGAAAGTAAGGCAAACAGCATTTGCAGAGCTTCAGTGTCAGTTCTAAGGTAGAACTGCAGAATGTCCGCCTTGACCCCTTGCCCTGCTGAGTGTATAAGGTCTCCTGGTAGACGGGCAAAGAACCTTTGGGTCAAGAACATTTCCTGGGTCAGGGAGGTCACTACCCCTGTGAGGTGCCTTTGGATGATCTTACTGTGGGCGAGCCCTTCTTCCAGCGGTGATGTCATCTGTCTCCCTCGGAGCTTCCTGTGGTGGCCGTCAGTTCTGCTCTGTGGAGCGACACCAAGCAGACCTCCCCTGTCTGTCCACCTTTCAGCCGCTTGTCATCATTGTGCTTCTCTCGAGTCTGCTCTTGTTCAGCCCAAGTGCCCTCATTCCTGCTTGTTCATTAGACAAGGTGCCCAGACCCTCGCCATCCTATTCTGTGTCCCACCGGGAAGGTCAGTCTGTCAATACCTAGAAAAAAGTGTGAGGCTCGTAATGGTGTTTCGGTGATAGGGCTTGATAAGCAATCCTACTTAAAGCCTCAGTAGGGAGGGGCAGCCTCCCCACAGTGACTTTTTCTTCTCTGTGGGACGGTGAGAGTAACAAACAGGAAAAAGCAGACCTACGATTCCACCTCACTTTAGTTATTTGCTGGCTGTCTAAATGATGGAGCTGGTTACTTTCCCAGGTCATTAAGTGTTGTGAGGGGGAGAATGGATAAAGGAGCATCAGAAAAGAAGAGTTGGGCCTAACCTACCTCTGCCCAGACAGAAAATAGGGTCTCTTTCATTGGCAGTCCTAGAATGTGAGAGTTGCAAGATTCTTGGAGGTTACTTCCCTCAAACAACTGATTGTCATATGACAAAACGAATGTCCAGGGAGCTTAAGTGACTTGCCCAAGATCACAGAGAGATTTAACAGCAGGCCCTAACCTAGAGACCACATCTCTAGGGTTCTTTCTATTAATTTCTGCTGCCTCTCCGTCTCTCCTCTGACGTTTTCAGACTCAACCTCTGTCCCTCTGACCATTACTCTTACCTGAAAGCTTCATTTTGAAAACTCAAACACCCGAGTCAGAAGATGCCTTGGCACTTTTTTTTTTTCCCATGAGAATATTTTGTGCTGTGGTTTATGAAGGAAGCTGACTTCAGCAATCTAGGTGATGTGGTGGTTATCAAGAGAGAGCAGTGGCCGTTGAGATAGTGTATGTGTCTAAATATGTCAGCAGGTACAAGAGCTGTCTTGTCCCACTGGGGCTACAGGAAGTGTATTCACCCAAATATACAGGTCACAGGTAGGTCAGAGGGACAGCCCAGGCCCCAGGGGTCAGACCAGGCCCAGTGTGCTTTCATAGACATGTGACCTCTCTAGGGTGAGAGGAACAGTACTGCCCATCTCCAGAAAATTCCATAGTGTTCTTGTGGGCACTTGTAGAGAAAACTCCTTGAAACAAAAGTTCCGCAGAGTCAAGGGCCATCTTTAATTGTTAACCTCAGGCCTCTCACTGTCTCTAGGATGCGTCGTGGACATTCCAACTCGTTCTTTTGTTTCTCTATGCTTTCCATTCATTCACTCACTCAATAGTTATTTTTGAGCTCCTGTTATGCCAGCAGCTCTCCCTACCTATCTGAATTCTTCTCTGATTCCATTAGGATTCAACCAGAATCACACATCCTTCAGGATGCCTTAGTTGTCCATCCTAGCCCACTGCTCTTGGAACTGCCTATGCCCATCATCTGCTTTGTACACAATGCTCTCAGTGGATAGGCTCTGCCTTACCAGTTGGATAAACAACTGGTTTAGCCATGTATTTGAACATTTGGTTAGCCATTTGCTGTCAATCAAATTTGTGTGTATTTTCACATTTCATTCTTATAACGTTAGGTTGGTATTATCATTCTCATTGCAAAAGGGAGAAAACTGAGGCCTCAGATTAAAAAACTTTAACGAAGAATGTTCTACTGTATGGCACAGGGAACTCTGTTCAGTGTTATGTGGCAGCCTGGATGGGAGGGGAGTTTTGGGGAGAATGGATACATGTGTATGTATGGCTGAGTCCCTTTGCTGTCTACCTGGAACTATCACAACATTGGTAATCGGCTATATGCCAATATAAAGTAAAAAGTTTTTTAAAAAAGAAACTTGCTTGTCACACGGCTGGTAGTAACAGTGCAAAACTCAAAAGTCTGGTTTGCCCATCTGACTCCTGCTTTTTCTCTTTCACCACTTTAATACTTAAATTTCCTTTTATACTGTATTGAATTGTACACATTGTCAACGACATTCTCATTGATTTAATTGTTCTCAAGTTTTCTGTCCAGTTTGATAGTTACAGAAAGACATAGTCACTTGCAAGCCATCACAGAAATACGGAAATTTTGGATTGTATTGTGGCCATTTTTGTTTCTAATGTTACTCTAATTGCTTGGGTTGAGCCTGGAAGAAGATGGAGAAAACAGATGAGATAGATTTTAATACACTACCCTTATAAAGCAGCTTATTAGTATACTATACAGCTATTGCATCATGCCTTACCCTCCAGAACAAGAAGTTTATTTCCAGGGTGAAGGAGGAGAGGGACAGTGCTACTGAGCTGGCCTAAACAGACAGATGACTTGATATGTGGCATCTAGTGAAATTTCTAAGTGCCTTAGCATCAATATTAATGCAGTTCAAGTTTGCTATTTAAATTGGGAATATGGTGGTGGTTGCTTGTTTTTAATGTGGCCTCTGGGAAGTCTCTACTCCAGCATGAGCTTAAGAAATTAGTTCCACTCTAATCTAAAAAATGATAAAATGAACTTATTTACAGAACAAACAGGCTCATAGATTTCAAAAACAAATTTATGGTTTTCAAAGGGGAAAGGTAGGGGGGCAGAGTTAGGAGTTTGGGTAACATATACATACTACTATATATAAAGATGGAGAAGCTCTCTACAGTCAGCAAAAACAAGACCAGGAGCTGACTGTGGCTCAGGTCATGAACTCCTATTGCCAAATTCAGACTTAAATTGAAGAAAGTAGGAAAAACCACTAGACCATTCAGGTATGACCTAAATCAAATCCCTTATGATTATACAGTGGAAGTGAGAAATAAGATTTAAGGGACTAGATCTGATAGAGTGCCTGATTAACTATGGATGAAGGTTCATGACATTGTACAGGAGACAGGGGTCAAGACACCATCCCCATGGAAAGAAATGCAAAAAAGCAAAATGGCTGTCTGAGGAGGCCTTACAAATAGCTGTGAAAAGAAGAGAGGCAAAAAGCAAAGGAGAAAAGGAAAGGTGTTCCCATTTGAATGCAGAGTTCCAAAGAATAGCATGGAGAGATAAGACAGCCTTCCTCAGTGATCAATGCAAAGAAAGAGAGGAAAACAACAGAATGGGAAAGACTAGAGATCCCTTCAAGAAAATTAGAGATACCAAGGGAACATTTTATGCAAAGATGGGCTCGATAAAGGACAGAAATGGTATGGACCTAACAGAAGCAAAAGATATTAAGAAGAGGTGGCAGGAATACACAGAAGAACTGTACAAAAAAGATCACAACCCAGATAATCACAATGGTGTGATCACTGACCTAGAGCCAGACATCCTGGAATGTGAAGTCAAGTGGGTCTTAGAAAGCATCACTACGAACAAAGCTAGTGGAGGTGATGGCATTCCAGTTGAGCTATTCCAAATCCTCAAAGATGATGCTGTGAAAGTGCTGCACTCAATATGCCAGCAAATTTGGAAGACTCAGCTGTGGCCACAGGACTGGAAAAGGTCAGTTTTCATTCCAATCCCAAAGAAAGGCAATGGCAAAGAATGCTCAAACTACCACACAATTGCACTCATCTCACACGCTAGTAAAGTAATGCTCAAAATTCTCCAAGCCAGGCTTCAGCAATAAGTGAACCGTGAACTTCCTGATGTTCAAGCTGGTTTTAGAAAAGGCAGAGGAACCAGAGATCAAAATGCCAACATCCGCTGGATCATGGAAAAAGCAAGAGAGTTCCAGAAAAACATATATTTCTGCTTTATTGACTATGCCAAGGCCTTTGACTGTGTGGACCACAATAAACTGTGGAAAATTCTTCAAGAGATGGGTATACCAGACCACCTGACCTCCCTCTTGAGAAACCTATATGTGGGTCAGGATGCAACAGTTAGAACTGGACATGGAAAAACAGACTGGTTCCAAATAGGAAAAGGAGTACGTCAAGGCTGTATATTGTCACTCTGCTTATTTAACTTATATGCAGAGTACATCATGAGAAACGCTGGGCTGGAAGAAGCACAAGTTGGAATTAAGATTGCCGGGAGAAATATCAATAACCTCAGATATGCAAATGACACCACCCTTATGGCAGAAAGTGAGGAGGAACTCAAAAGCCTCTTGATGAAAGTGAAAGAGGAGAGTGAAAAAGTTGGCTTAAAGCTCAACATTCAGAAAATGAAGACCATGGCATCCGGTCCCATCACTTCATGGGAAATAGATGGGGAAACAGTGGAAACAGTGTCAGACTTTATTTTGGGGGGCTCCAAAATCACTGCAGATGGTAATTGCAGCCATGAAATTAAAAGATGCTTACTCCTTGGAAGGAAAGTTATGACCAACCTAGATAGCATATTCAAAAGCAGAGATATTTGGCAACAAAGGTCCGTCTAGTCAAGGCTATGGTTTTTCCAGCGGTCATGTATGGATGTGAGAGTTGGACTGTGAAGAAAGCTGAGTGCCAAAGAATTGATGCTTTTGAACTGTGGTGTTGGAGAAGACTCTTGAGAGTCCCTTGGACTGCAAGGAGATCCAACCAGTCTATCCTAAAGGAGATCAGTCCTGGGTGTTCATTGGAAGGACTGATGCTGAAACTCCAGTACTTTGGCCACCTCATGCAAAGAGTTGACTCATTGGAAAAGACCCTGATGCTGGGAGGGATTGGGGGCAGGAGGAGAAGGGGATGACAGAGGATGAGATGGCTGGATGGCATTACCAACTTGATAAACATGAGTTTGGGTGAACTCCGGGAGTTGGTGATGGACAGGGAGACCTGGCGGGCTGTGATTCATGGGGTCACTGAGTCGGACACGACTGAGCGACTGAAGTGAACTGAACTGATATATAAAACATATTATTAATGAGGGCCTGCTATGTAGCACAGGGAACTCTACTCAGTATTCTGTAATGACCTATATGGGAAAAGAGCCTGAAAAAAAAAATGGATATAAGTATAACTGAATCACTTTGTTTAAACCTGGAACTAATACAACATTATAAATCAACTATATTCCAATATGAAATAAAAATTAAACAATAAAAACATAAAAAGCTCTTCTTTATTTATGTGAAAAGGTTATCTATGTGAAAAGAAGCAAAATAAATGCATTAAAATTCTAATTTTGTTTGTCACAGAACAGTGTATAAACAGTTGATCTTTTCTTCTACAGGAGTTTAATTTTTGAAACACCCCCAATTTATTTTATCCTACTTTTTGTTATTTATGTATTATGTATTTTGCAAAAAATAATGCATTTCAGTTGTAGAAAAATCTAAAAATATGGAGACAGAGAAAAATGTCTCTACCTTGTTGACTCTAAATGGCTATATCCTATTCCACTGTTTGATGTAGCATCTGTGTGATTCAACCCTTAAGGGTTGGCTGTTTCTCCCCTAGCTGTTGGCCTTTGTAAAGAATGTTATAATAAACATTTTGCTCAGGTTAAAAAAAAAAAAAAAGACATTAGTTCTACTTTCTTGATTCAAAATTATTCCACCAAAGTAGGATCCTTCCTATACTGGGTGCCAGATCAATCTGTTTACATAGGTAATCATGCCATGTATGAACAAAGAGTTTCATTCCTTCCTTTCTCATCAGTATACATTTTATTTCCTTTTCTTGTCTTATTGCAGTAGCTAGGACTTCCAGTATGCTTGTGAAGAAGAATGGTGAGAGTAGACATCTTTGCCTTGTTCCTGATCTTAGGGGGAAAACCACCCACGTCTCACCATTAAATATGTTAGCTGTAGTTATTTGTAGATGTTCTTTATTATGCAGATGAAGTTCCCTTCTTTTCCTGTTTGCTGAGGGTTCTTACCATGAATGGATGTTAGATTTTGTCAAAAGCTTTTTATGAATCAATTAATATGATCGTATGTTTTTCTTTTTTAGCCTATTGATGTTGTGGGTTACACTGATTTTTTTTTTAATATGTTGTTGGATTCTGTTTGCTTATATTTGTTGAGGATTCAGATTAAGCTGTTTAAGTCACAGCCATGAATAAATCACTCCCCTGTTCAAAAGCGTCAATGGCTCTCAAGTGCAGTCAACTAAAATCCACATTCCTTAGTCATTTGAAGCCTTCTATTATCTGGCCTTATGTACCTTTCTGTTCCTCTCTCCCACTACTTTCTTGATGTACCCTCTATTTCCCAAAACATGTTCTATACTTTCTCACATCTTGTGTTTGGACATTCTGTTCTCTTCATTTGGAACTAGGCATAATATTCAACTTTCCTCCACTCCCATTTTCTGAAATTCAGTTTTTCTTCTGATACCCAGCTCAAATTATAACCTTTTTTCCATACTGGGGATTGTCTTTTTCATCTCTCTCTCTTGAAACAGAATGTCTCATTTATCAGGTCCTTATGAAAGGACCTGGAATTTAACTTTGACCTCATTTCTCAGAATCAGACTTGCAGTCTTTGTTTTTGTTTTGTCTCCGCCCCTACTCCGCACCCCGCATATATTGAGATCATCTAGTCCAGCTTTTCAGAGTTTCAATTCCCTCTATATTATCTCAGAAAGAAAGTTGTTTCTGTGAGGAAGCATTCAGTGTCTCATGACCTATCCTGTTGCTGGGTTTTGTAACTGTTAGAAGGTTTATGTGGTATTTACCCAAGTTTTGCCTACCTCTGACTTCCACTATGGGCTTAGCAGTCATTGGAGGAGCTTGTAGCTTTCGTGATATGCTTTTAGGGAGGCTTCATGGTGGAGTGGAAAGATCTTAGGCTTTAGGTTTGGGCAGTCTTGGGATCAAAGTCCACTCTGCTGCTTATTAACTGTACTGTCTTGGATGAGTCAGTGGATTTGTCAAAGCCTCTGTTTCCCCATCTTTAAAATGGGGACAATGATATCTTTCTAGGAGAATTGTTAAAATGAATGACAAAGTGTTTGCTTGAAATAAATTATGTAAAGCTTCAAGCACAGCACCTGGAATAAATTAAGTATTCATCGAATGAGAGCAATTATTGAGCTCCCACTGTGTACACAATACTAGGTATCAATGAGAATCAGATAAGTGTATAAACTAATCCTTCCCTCTTAAGACGCTTAAGGCTAGTTTCAATTGTGTCCTGAATTTGTTGCTCCAGATGGAGTGAAGTGAAAATTTTGTCCCTTCACTTGCCCAGGCAATGAGTCCAGCTTGGCAGATGAGGGTTGTCATTCCTGGCAGGGACAATGTCACAGGTTTCTGGCATCAAGATTGGCCTGATATATGATCAATTCAGTTGAAGTTTCCAGTGGTGGTTTGGAAAGGCCAGACTGTCAGTGTGATGCTTGTGTGGGAAGGAAAAAGTGAAACAGACCCTCAGGGTTTACTGGGTGAGCTGAGTGAGCTGTGGACAGTGGGAGCGGGTCAAACAAATAGAAATTCCTTAGAACTTTCTTTTCACGTCATCAGAAGACTTTGTGGGGACAAGTATCTATTTTCAAAGACAATAATGCACAGTGATATCCAAACCTTTTCTTTCTTTCTCTTTTAACATTGGTGTGCTCTTCTCCCTCTTTCTTATGCTAGCCCTCTCATTTTGTGACTTGTAAAGATAACAGTATGTAACTCATTTTTTTGGCTCAATGCAGTGTTTTTTGTTTTTTTTTTTTTTAAAGCTGTGAACTTGTATTAAGATTCTAAGCACCCTGGGCATTTTATTAAATGTTTTGTGGACTTAATGGCCAGTAGGTAATGGCTGCTTTGAACATTTTCTAGGCTAACTTGCCAGTGGCTGATTTCTATGATGTACAGCTCTTGGGACTTTGCCACAGGTTGGAGAAGATGTAGAACTAATTCCTGTGGGAAACTTTGCTGCTTTTCTTGGCCCCCTTCTAGATGGAGGTTCAGTGGATTTTCATGCTGGCTCCAGTCCTGATTAGGCTCCTTAACTTGGCAAAAGAGGACATTGGCCCCACCTTCCACTTGGTTTGTGGCCAAAGCATATTCAGTCTTCCCTTAATGGGAACAATGGATTATCTTAAACCTCAGACTTTTGCCTTGATAACTCCAAACTCTGCAGCTCTATTCTTATCAGAAGCTTGTTTTAAAGAAATAATGTTCAAGGAGGATGACTTGAAGGATAAGCCATTCATCTGTTTCTCTATATTCTAAATATTATCCTAGAGCCAAAGGATGTCATCCGATGGGGGCAGACTTGGACTGCGGTGTCTTGGTCATTCAAGCAGTTCATTTTGAGGAGTTGAAATTTGTCTATTCGTCCATTTGGGCCAGTAGTCTGTGGGCTTCCCAGGTGGCGCTAGTGGTAAAGAACCCACCTGACAACACAGGAAATGTAACAAGATGTGGATTCAATCCCTGGGTTGGAAAGATCCCTGGAGGAGGGCATGGCAATCTACTCCAGCATTCTTGCCTGGAGAATCCCATGGACAGAGGAGCCTGGTGGGCTGTATTCCAGAGAGTCACAAAGAGCTGGGCACGACTGAAGCGGCTTAGCACACACACATTGGTCTATACTGAAGAAGAGCCCCTTGAAGCCTGCTATTGTATTCACTGTGGGTCATTGTTGCAGGTGGAGTTCCTTCCAACGCACTACTTTGGGGCCCGAAGAAAATACTCCCTGGTTTTAGTATCAATACGAGCTGTATTTCATCTGGGGACCTATTTTTACCTTTTAGAAACCAGCAGACTTGTAACCAGTATTACCCTCCGTGTATTTGCCCTGGGAAGCATACTATCAAATTTGTGTCTCTCTGCTTAGCATTGTGTCTTGTTCATTTGCTAAGTCATGCCCGACTCTTTGCGACCCCATGGACTGCAGCATACCAAGCTTCCCTGTCTTTCACTATCTCCTGGACTTTGCTCAAGCATTCTGTCTTACTCCCTGCTTTTCTCTCGTTTGTCTGCTTTATTTTCTCTTCAATTCAGTCTTCTCATTGAAACAAAACTCTAGTTATACCATATGGATACATATAACTGGCACAAATCCCTTTATAAGCAGATCAGGGCAGGTCTAAATTTGTAAAAGCCTCCTCTCCCTTGATGAAGGTCAGCATGGTATGTGGAAAATTCCAGAGGAAAAAGCAAAGGGGAGGTATTCTCCTTAGAGAACAAAGGTCAGCATCTGTTTGCATCTTAATTCTGCAAAACTGTCCTCTCTCACTGGCTCCATGCAATACCTTCCAGCCACAGGGTTTACTTTTCTCAGGACGTCATGGCAGATGTTCCAGAAATGGAAGATGGGGCTTGGTGACCAGAAATGCAGTCATACTGGGTGGAGATTGTGGTCACAAACAAAGCCAAACACATCTTTTATCAAGACCCTACGTTCCCAGCCTGTCTCGCCTCTTAGAAGACCAGCAGCTGTTCTGAACACCCCTCACCACCCGCTCCCCCCACCCCACAGCCTGACACAGCCTCCAGAGTTCCATGTACCTCTGGGGCCCTGCTTGTATCTGACTTTACAGATCTCTATCTTTATTTCACCCACAAACAGAGAGGAGGGCCAGCGAGCTCTGTAAAATCTTGATGAGAATTGGGGATGTACCTGGGATGACCCCTAGGAGAAGTCATGGACTCAAGCCGAGGATGTCTTCCTCAGCCGTGGCCTGTCCTCTTGATGTGTCCTCACTCCTCATGCTCTCTACCCTTTTCTCAGCCAATAGCAGTCTCCCCCGAGTGCTATCCATCCTTCAGAGCTCACCTGAGTCCTTGGCATTCTGTCCACACCACTAACAGTTGCCGCTTCACACCTGGAATTATGGCAGCCTTAGGCCTGGAGCTTGGCCCTTAAATTCTGCTCTCCCTGTAGTTAGGCCGTTTCATTCGTCCATGGTTCCACTCCAGCTAGATTGTAAGCTTCTAGAGAACAGCACCGGAGAAGGCGATGGCACCCCACTCCAGTACTCTTGCCTGGAAAATCCCATGGACGGAGGAGCTTGGTGGGCTCCAGTCCATGGGGTCGCTAAGAGTTGGACGACTGAGCGACTTCACTTTCACTTTTCACTTTCATGCATTGGAGAAGGAAATGGCAACCCACTCCAGTGTTCTTGCCTGGAGAATCCCAGGAACAGGGGAGCCTGGTGGGCTGCTGTCTATGGGGTCACACAGAGTCGGACACGACTGAAGCGACTTAGCAGTAGCAGCAGCAGCAGAGAACAGCATAGACCTCCTAGCCTTGGTCTTTCATCTCTCACAAACATTCACATGATTCTGAGCACCATTGGGTACTCAAAAGTTTCTCTTCCTTCTCTCCTGTTCTACACTTCCGGTTCCTCCTGCTGTTCCTTCTAATTGTGGGGCTCTGTTTTAATCAGTTTTGTGGTGGTAACAAGTAACCTCCAAACCTCAGTGGCTTAGAAAACAGATTTGTTTCCATGTCATGAACACTCCAGGTCAGCTATGGCTCTGCTCCCTCTGCCTTCTCATCAGGGACCCCAGCCAAAGGCAAAGCCCTCATTTGAGGTGAACCATGGCTGAAAGAAAGAGCAGGGAAACTGGGAGAAACTTTTGTTGTCCCTAAAGCTTTTCTTCTGTCATTTCCATTCACATCCCATTGACTCAAGAAAGTGACACAGGCCACCCTGACATAGGTGACAATGTGAACCCCACTTGTAGGAAAGTGCTTAAGCCACATGGCAATGGTGAGATGTGTGATCATGTTTCAAGAGAGGGAGCTGAGAGTTGGGAGCAATGACACCTTTTACCACCGATTGCTCTTAGGTACTTGGTCCTGCTGGGAGCATCACATAAGGCAACGTGTGTCCATCTGCAGGTGTAGTCGTTTTCTGGCAGGAAATGGTGTTAAGTCTAGAGCCACCTGTGCCTCTTTCTGTTACCCATCTGCTTGAGGGGGCTGTATGCAGTAGAGAATAAGGGTCATCTTTAGAGAGTGAGTGTGTGGTGGTAGTTTGAGAGTCAGAGAGTACAGTACATACCAGCTTGAAGGCAGCCCTGTTTGAGCTCTTGAATCCATCTGACCTAATGCCTGGTTCATTACAAACTTTTTCCCCAACATACTTCTTTGCTGGAATAAGCTAGTTTCAGTTTGATTTCTGTCCTTTTTATCAGGAGTACTGATCTGTGTGGTGGATATGACATTTGGATGATTTTCTAAAAATGCCACTTCTGTTCCAGATCTGTTAACATAGCTTTTGTTTAAAAAAAAATTCCTTTCTTCTTTCCAAAAGTATTTACTGAGCAGAAAAATGTGCAGGGTACAATGTTAGATCTGGAAATAACAATTGTAGCTCATTATCTGAAGCAAGTTGTCCTTCAAGTTTTTCCAATTTTTGTTTAGTGTAAAAAAAACATTACACTGGGTTTCTCTTCAAAAACTCTTTAACAATGTATTTTTTTTTCTGTTTTGTTTTCACCTTGTGTTCCTTTAATATGCAGGATAGTTTTCCATGGTTATAATCATAGTATAGCTCAAATTTAGAATTCTACTTTTGCTCTTAACATGAAATTGTAAGGTCTTCATATTCATAACATTAAATTTCTGTTTCTCAGCATGATTGACATTTTGGGGCCTGTGTTATTCATCATAGCATGTTTAGCAGGATCTCTGGCCTCTTCTCATTAGATCACATGGAATTCATCCTCCATCCCCAGCTCAGACAACAGAAAATGTCTTCAGACACTGCCAAATGTTATTTGCAGGGGCAAAATTGTCTCGACTTGAGATCTATTGCTGTGTAAGACTCCTTTGACTTAACACTGTAATTTTTTTTTTTTTGATTTGATTTTGACTGTGCTGGGTCTTTGCTGCTGCATGTGGGCTTGTTCTAGTTATGGTAAACTAGAGGTTGTGAACTGTGGGGTTGTACTGTGCTGTGCTTTTCGCTAAACCGTGTCCAACTCTTTGCGACCTCATGGACTGTAGCCTGCCAGGATTCTCTGTCCATGGAGATTCTCCAGGCAAGGGTACTGGAGTGGGTTGCCATGCCCTCCTCCAGGGGATCTTCCTGACCCAGGAATTGAACTGGGGTCTCCTGCATTGCAGGCGATTCTTTACCAGCTGAGCTGCCTGGGAAGCCCAAACAGGGGCTGCTCTCTAGTTACGGTGCTCAGGCGTCTGATTGCGGTGGCCTCTCTTGTCCAGCATGAGCTTAGTTGTCCTGTGGCATGTGGGATCTTCTTGGACCAGGCATCGAACCCATGTTCCCTGCGTTGGCAGGCAGATTCTTAACTGCTGGCACACAAGCGAAGTTCGAAACGGTAATTTTCTTAATCAACTTTTGTGTTTGGACATTTAGATTACCCCCAATTTATTGATGATACAAATAATGCAGAAATAAATACTTTATACTGTACCTTCTTATTTTATACAATTTTTTTCCTGAGAATAAATTCATCAAGATCAGGAGGTGGGAACACTTGTAGGGCTTTGATACTTATTGCCAAGTTGCTTTTCTAAAGAATCCCACCAATCTCCCCTATGAGGTACAATTAATGAATGTAATTGTTTCCCTGACCTCTTGCTAATACAGAGTCTAATATGTTGTAATTTCAATGCAATTTCAGCTTCATGTGAAGAAAGGAATCTAGAATTTGGAGTCAAACTGGTCTGGATCAAAACCCAACATTAGCACTGATAGCATGTTGACCTCAGTGAGTTTCTCAATCTCTCAGCCCTGATGGCCTCTTTGTAAAATCAGTATAACAATCCATACCTTGCAGGGTTGTTATGTTCAAAGAAACTATTAACTGTCATGTCCATTATCGCCTTGGATTCTCAGAATACCTCTCCCTATGAAGTAGTCACTTGTTTTATGAAGGCTGGAGAGGGGAAGGAATGTACCGGGATCACACAGGAGATTTGTGCTTCCCACAGAGGTGGAGGTTCATTGCATCATAGAGGTTGTTGCTTCATTTTGACCATCTGTACCTGCTTCCCCAGTGCCTGCACCTGGAGGCTGTGGGGGCCATCAGAGAAAGGGGTGGCAGAGATTACTGTCTGATACCTGAAATTATAGGAGTGGTAGGCAGAAACGACAAGACTGATGGCTGAGCTGGGTGGAAACCTATAATAAAGGCTGTGGGTGTACCCAGGAGGCTGGGAGTACTGGGGCCCATAGGGTTAGGGGTAGAAAGCCTTATAGGGACTTAGGATGACTGCAGGTGAGAGCTCTGGAGGTAGAGGGGAAGACAAGGAGGCTTGTGGTTAATGAGTGTGTCGGTTAATGGGGACAAGGAGGAGCCAGGACGAATGAGGAGCCCAAGCCAGCACTGAGGGTAGCAGGAGGGTGCTTAGGAGCAAACGGTGAGGGGGTGAAGGAGGGCAGGGAGGGTGGGGCACAGGTAGAGTCAGGACACGGTGACAGGAGTGGCCCTGCATCCTGTTTTGCTGTTGCCGTGGGGGTGTTTGGACTAAGCATTTGTAAAGGAATTGATGGGTGGCTAAATGGACCAGAAATCTGATTTGAGCCCATAATAGCAGTATTATTTTTTTAAACTATATTCCTCTGCATAATTAAAAAAATTTATTTTTTGGCAGTACTGGGTGTTCATTGATGCATGTGGGCTTTCTCTAGTTGCAGCAAGCGAGGGCTGCTCTCCGGTTGCAGTGTGTGGGCTTCTCCTTGCGGTGGCTTCTCTTGTCGTGGAGCACAGGCTCTAGGTGTATGGCTTTGAAGCACACGGGTTCAGTAGTTGCCATGAGGCATGTGGGATCTTAATTCCCAGACCACGGATCGAACTTGTGTCCCCTGCACTGAGAGGCAGATTTCTAACTGAACCACCAGGGGAGTCCACAGCAGTATTCTTGATGGAGGTGACAGAAACACAGCGTGTACAACTTTTTTCCAAATTGGAGTGCAGTTGATTTACCGTGCGTCAGGTATACAGCAAAGTGGCTCCCCAGGTGGCACTAGTGGTACAGAATCTGCCTGCCGATACATGCCGTGTCAAGAGATGCAGGTTCGATCCCTGGGTCCGGAAGATTCCCTTGGAGGAAAGCATGGCAACGCACTCCAATATTCGTGCCAGGAAAATCCTATGGACAGAGGAGCCTGGTGGGCTACAGTCCACAGGGTCACAAAGAGTCTGACACGACTGAAGCAACTTAACACATACACATGCATGTAAAGCAGAGTAATTGAGTTACTTTTTAGGTTATTTTCCATTTGGGGTTATTATAAGATATTGAATATAGTTTCCTGTGCTATACAGTAGGTCCTTGATATTATCTATTTTATGTATGTAGTTTAGTTGCTAAGTAGTGTCCTACTCTTGCTATGGACTGTAGCCCGCCAGGTTCCTCTGTCCATGGGATTTCCCAGGCTAGAATACTGGAGTGGGTTGCCATTTCCTTTTCCAGGGGATCTTTCCAACCCAGGGATCAAACCTGGGTCTCCTCCATTGCAGGCCAGGTTCTTTACTGACTGAACCACCAGGAGAGCCTATTTTTATATATAGTAGTATGTATCTGTTAGTTTTAAACTCCTAATTTGTGCCCACCTCCAATGTGTAAAGTCCATGGGGTCGTAGAGAGTCTGACATGACTGAGAGACTTCACTTTCACTTTTCACTTTCATGCATTGGAGAAGGAAATGGCAACCCACTCCAGTGTTCTTGCCTGGAGAATCCCAGGGACAGCGGAGCCTGGTGGGCTGCCGTCTATGGGGTCGCACAGAGTCGGACACAACTGAAGCGACTTAGCAGCGACAGCAGCAGCCAATGTGTAAAACCTTAGGCAAAAAGAAAATACTACTATTCGTAGTATTCCTTGAAGTTGGAAAAAATTGCCCTGTGACCCAGAAATTTGACTCTTAGGTGTGTGGGCCTCAAAATGGAGAACAGAGGCTCAGACAAAAACGTGTATGTACGTTTATAGCAGCACTACTTACAATAGCCGCAAGGTGGACATAACTCAGATGTCCTTTAATGGACGAATGGACAAGCCAAAAGTGGTATATACATATAATGGAATGTTATTCAGCCACAAGGAGGAAAGACTCTGATACACACTATGTGGATGAACCTTTAAGACTTTATGCTGTATGGAAGAAGCCAGAGACAAAAGTCACACGTCGTATGATTCTGTTTACACAACATTGCGAATGCGCTAAATGCCACTAAAGCATGTACTTTATAGTGGTTAATTCTATGTTGTGTGAATGTCACCTCATAAAGGGTCACTCCCACAGCTTTAGAAAGGACAGGCATATGTCTGGTCCTTAGAAACAGCCAGAAAGAGGGACTGCAAAGGCCACTAGGAGGCTTCCCTGTGCTGCTTTCCATGCATCCGTGGCGGGCTCTCACCCTTTGTGCAGGGAATGCAGCAGTTGATGGCACTAAGGTGCCTGAGCATGGCAGCCTCCCTGTCTCTCCGTCTCTGTGAGGATGTTTCCTTATTGACCCAACATCCATCATCCGCTTACTCCTGAGCCATTCAAATGCAGCGGAGAGAGGGTCATAAAAGCTGGCAGGGGGTGGTGAACAGGAGGCACCAACAGTGCTGGGGTAAGACCAACTCTGGGGCCCAAACACAGATTAGATTTCAAGGGAACATAAAAAGATCTTGCCAAATAAGCCCACTTCACAAATGTATTAGAAATATTCAAAGTAAGCGCCACCTTTCTGAGGAGCTCCTCCTCCTAGCTCTTGCCTCCCGGCTAAGTTATTAGATGAGCGATTTTCCTCCCTGTGTGCATCCTGCTCTCCTGTGCCATCATTGTCCAGTGGGCTCCCTGCAAGCACCCCTTCTTTCTGCTGTCATCCTCCCCACAGTCCATGTTTCACAAAACATCAGCCGTAAAAGATAATTGGATCACGCTGCACCTTTCCCCAGACCCTTCAATGCCTCCCCAGCATTTAGAATTAATTCAGACCTTGGACTGGGGTCTGCAACTCTGTACCTCAGTGGCTGTCAACACTGCTTAAGCTTTTGAATCACCTGGAGTGTGTTTAAACATACTGATGCCCCAGCTTTCCACAGACCAACTGAAGCAGAGTGAGAAGATGAGGGCCCGGGCAGGAGTATTTTCTAGATTGTATCTTTGCAGCCAGAGTTGAGAACTGCTGCTTTATGTGGTCTCATAGCTGCCTGCCTTTCTAAATTCTTCTTCATCACTGTCCCCTTCATTCCCACACTCCTGCCACATGGGCCCTCTTTCAGTTTCTCAAGCCCAGATAAGCTCATCCTGACCCCAGGGCACTTAACCTGGAATGCCTAACCCTTGAGTCTTCTCTTGATTGGCTCCTCCTTGCGTTTCAGATCTCTGCTCAAATTTCATCTTCTCAGAAAGTCCTTCTAACCCTCTGATCATTTTTTTTTTAAGTTATCTCCACAATTTTCTTCCCAGTTGCTTTCTAGAGAGTCACCTTATTTTCCTCTTTTCACAGCACTTGTCACCATCTGAAACTTAAAAGAAGCCTGTTCATATCCTGTCTCATAAGAATGTCAATTCCATGAGAAAAGAGACCTTTGAGAACAGTTTCTGAAATTTAAACTACAATGGAACTCTTGCATCCCAGTATCCATGTCATTTCGACCTGGGCTGTTCATACGGCTGTTGAGCACTTTATATAGGGCTAATGCAAACTGAGATGTGTTGTAAGCGTAAAATACACACCGATGTTTCAAAGACTTAGTATAAAAAAATAAATGTAAAATACCATTTTAATAGTTACATTTTTCTTAATTGAAGTAATTTACGAAGTTGTGTTTCAAGTGTGCAGCAAAGTAATTCAGTTATATATGAATTACTTCCCAGGTGGCCCAGTGGTAAAGAATCCACCTGCCAATGCAAGAGATGCAAGAGACATGGGTTTGAACCTTAGATTGGGAAGATCCCCTGGAGCAGGAAATGGTGAACTACGCCAATATTCTTGCCTGGAAAATTCCATGGACAGAGGAGCCTAGTGAACTACAGTTCATGGGGTTGCAAAGAGTTGGACATGGCTGAGTAACAGAGCGTACACACACACATATACACTTTTTCAGATTCTTTTCCATTATAGGTTATTACAAGACATTGAGTATAGTTTGCTATACAGTAGGTGTTTGTTGGTTATCTTTTTTTATACATAGTAGTGTGTATATTTTAATCCCAAAGTCCTAATGTATCCCTCTCTCCCCCTCCCCTTTGGTAACTCTTAAGTTTGTTTTCTGTGTCTGTGAGTCTATTTCTGTTTTGGAAATAAATTCATTTGTACTTTTTAAAAATTCCACATATAAGCAAATCATGTATTTGTCTTTTTCTGTCTGACTTGCTTCACTTTATATGATAATCTCTAGGTCCTTCCATATAGCAGAAGATGATATTATTTCATTCTTTTTTATGGCTAAGTAATATTCCATTTGTATGTATACCACATTTTATTTATCCATTCATCGGTAGTTTAAACAATTTTACTACATGTTTAAATAATAATATTTTTGCATATTGGAGGAACTAAAACATTAAAATTAATTTAACCTGTTTACATTTTGTGTAATGTGGTTATTCGAAAATTTAAAATTATGTGTGTGTCATCTTAAATTTCTGTTGGACAAAGGGCAGTTCACTTTGCAGTGATGTGTTCCCTACTAGCCCACACAATTTGGTAGTCCTATTCTTGGAGTTTCTGTTCCAGGAATGTTTAGTGACCCTCACTGGTTCCCATTTCTGCAGACAACATCCCATGGAGTTGCCAAGTTAATGACCCTTATTACCATGGTTTGAGAACTCTCCCTGCTTCTGTTTTTTTCCCTCCCTTCCTTGCCATTCAGTTCAGTTCAGTTCAGTTGCTCAATCGTGTCCGACTCTGTGACCCCATGAACTGCAGCACACCAGGTCTCCCTGTCTGTCTCCAACTCCTGGAGTTCACTCAAACTCACGTCCATCGAGTCAGTGATGCCATCCAGCCATCTCATCCTCTGTCGTCCCCTTCTCCTCCTGCCCCCAATCCCTCCCAGCATCAGAGTCTTTTCCAATGATTAGTTTATCATTATTTTCTCCTTGAGTTTGCTGTAATCTTTTCTATCAACAATTGAAACTGTGCTGTTGGGCAAAAAAATTTTTTTTCATTATATCTTTTCTAAGAGCCACAAAAACATTTCAAAAACAACCAAGGGGTTGTTGAGAGCTAGACGGAACCTTAGAGAATATTTTGTAAATTGTTGTGTGTTGTTGTCATTGTTCAGTTACTAAGTCGTGTCCAACTCTTTGTGATTCCATGAACTACAGCACACTAGGTTTCTCTGTCCTCCATTATCTCCCAGAGTTTGCTCAGATTCATGTCCATTGAGTTGGTGATGCTAAACATCTCATTCTTTGCCACCTCCTTCTCTTTTGGTCTTTATTTTTTTCCCAGCATCAGGGTCTTTTCCAGTGAGTTGACTCTCTCATCAGGTGGCCAAAGTATTGGAGCTTCAGCAACAGTCCTTCCAGTGAATATTCAGGGTTGATTTCTTTTAGGATTGACTGGTTGGATCTCCTTGCAGTCCATGGGACTCTCAAGAGTCTTCTCCAACACCACAGCTCAAAAGCATCAGTTCTTCAGTGCTCAGCTTTCTTTATGGTCCAACTCTCACATCCATACATGAATACTGGAAAAACCATAGCCTTGACTAGATGGACCTTTGTCGGCAAGGTAATGTCTCTGCTTTTTAATATGCTTTCTAGGTTGGTCATAGCTTTACTTTCATGGAGCAAGTGTCTTTTAGTTTCATGGCTGCAGTCACTGTCCTCAGTGATTTTGGAGCCCAAGAAAATAAAATCTGTCCCTGTTTCCACTTTTTCCCATTCTATTTGTCATGAAATGATGGGACTGGATGATGATTTTAGTTTTGTTAATGTTGAGTTTCAAGCCAGCTTTTTCATGCTCCTCTTTTACCCTCATCAAGAGACTCTCTGGTTTTTCTTTACTTTCTGCCATTAGAGTACGTCTGATAGATATGCATCATCTGCATATCTGAGGTTGTTGATATTTCTTCCAGCAGTCTTGATTCCAGCTCCTGATTCATCCAGCCTGACATTTCGTATGATGTAGCTTTGTCATACTCCTTTCCCAATTTTGAACCAGTCAGTTGTTCCATGTCTGGTTCTGACATACAGGTTTAAGAGACAGGTAAGGTGGTCTGGTATTCCCATCTCTTTAAGAATTTTCCACAGTTTGTTGTGATCCACACAGTCAAAGGCTTTAGGTAGTCAATGAAGCAGAAGTAGATGTTTTCCTGGAACTTCCTTGCTTTCTCCATGATCCAACAGATGTTGGTAATTTGATGTCTGGTTCTTCTGTCTGTTTGAAACCCAGCTGGTACATCTGGAAATTCTCAGTTCACATACTACTAAAACCTAACTTGAAGAATTTTGAGCATTACCTTGCTAGCATGTGAAATGAGTATAATTGTATGGTGGTTTGAACATTCTTTGGCATTGCCCTTCTTAGGGATTGGGATGAAAACGGATCTTTTCAGTCCTGTGGCCACTGCTGAGTTTTCCAAATTTGCTGACATATTGAGTGCAGCACTTTCACAGCATCATCTTTTAAGATTTGAAATAGCTTAGGTAGAATTCCATCACCTCCACTATGTTTGTAGTGATGCTTCCTAAGGCCTACTTGGCTTCACACTCTAGGATGTCTGACTCTAGATGGGTGACCACACCATCGTGGTTATGCAGGTCATTAAGATCTTTCTTGTATAGTTATTCTGTGTGTTCTTGCCACCTGTTCTTAATCTCTTCTGCTTCTGTTAGATCATTACCATTTCTATCCTTTATCGAGCCCATCCTTGCATGAAATCTTTACTTGATATTTCCGATTTTCTTGAAGAGATCTCTAGTCTTCCCTATTCTGTTCTTTCCTTCTATTTCTTTTCACTGCTCATTTAAGAAAATCTTCTTATCTCTCCTTGCTATTCTCTGGTACTCTGTATTCATTTGGGTATATCTTTCCCTTTATCCCTTGCCTTTTGCTTCTCTTCTTGTCTCAGGAACCACTTTGCTTTCTTGCATTTCTTTTTCTTTGGGATGGTTTTGTTCACTGCCTCCTATACAATGTTACAAACCTCTGTTCCTGGTTTTTCAGGCACTCTGTGTACCAGATCTAATCCCCTGAATCTATTTGTCACCTCTACTGTATAATCATAAGGGATTTAATTTAGGTCATACCTGAATGGTCTAGTGGTTTTCCCTACTTTCTTCAATTTAAGCCTGAATTTTGCAATAAGGAGCTCATGGTCTGAGCCACAGTCAGCTCTAGGCCTTGTTTCTGCTAACTGTATAGAGCTTCTCCATCTTTGGCTGCAAAGGACATAATCAATCTGATTTTGGTATTGACCATCTGGTGATGTACATGCGTAGAACCATCTCTTGTGTTGTTGGAAAAGAGTGTTTTCTATGACAAGTGTGTTCTCTTGACAAAATTCTGTTAAACTTTGCCTTGCTTCATTTTGTACTCCAAGGCCAAACGTACCTTTTATTCTAGCTATATCTCTTGACTTCCTACTTTTGCATTCCAATCCCCTATGATGAAAGGGCATCTTTTTTTGTGTGTTAGTTCTAGAAAGTGTTGTAGGTCTTCATGGAGCCAATCAACTTCAGCTTCTTCAGCACCAGTGGTTGGGGCATAGACTTGAATTACTGTGATGTTGAATGGTTTGCTTTGGAATCAGACTGAGATTATTCTGTTGTTTTTTTTTTTTTTAATTGTACCCAAGTATTGCATTTCAGACTCTCTTGCTGATTATGAAGGCTACTCCATTTCTTCTAAGGGATTCTTGTCCACAGTAGTGGATATAATGGTCATCTGAATTAAATTTTCTCATTCCTGTCCATTTTAGTTCACTGATTCCTAAAATGTTACTGTTCAATGTTACTATCTCCTGCTTGTGCAATTTACCCTGATTCATGGAACTAACATTCCAGGTTCCTATGCAAAATTATTCTTTACAGCATCAAACTTTGCTTTTACCACCAGACATATCTACAAATGAGTGTTGTTCCCACTTTGTCTCAGCCGCTTCATTCTTACTGAAGCTATTAGTAATTGCCTTTCGCTCTTCCCCAGTAGCATGTTAAATACCTTCTGACTTGTGGGTCTCATCTACAGGCATCATATCTTTGCCTTTTCATGCTGTTCATGGGGTTCTCCAGGCAAAAATACTGGAGTGGGTTGCCGTTTCTTTCTCCAGTAGACCATGTTTTGTCAGAACTCTTCGGTATGACCTGTCTGTCTTGGGTGGCCCAGCCTGGCATGGCTCCTAGCTTCACTGAGTTACACAAGCCCTTTCACCATGGCAAGGCTGTGATCCATGAAGGGGTGTGTAGTGACTTTGTTTAAGGTGACCAGGGAGATAGTTGGAGAGTCCACACTCAAATGCAAAAGTTAATAAGGTGTGTAAAATATGAAGTAATGTACAAGCCACAACCCCTCTGTTCAGATGACCTACATTATCAGTGGGTAGACAAGGCATAAAAACAGAAGAGGATGTTGCAATATGTATGCTTCATAACACGAGAGGGGAGAGCTCCCGGGGAGCTGCAGGCTGGGGCTGGTGCTTAAAGTAGACGCCCAGCTAGTAGGAGGCTTGATTGGAGAACTCTTTCAAGCAACTAATTTGTCATCCTCCCAAGCTTCGTTGTGACCCAGAACCACAGGACAGTGGTTTGTCCAGGTTTAGACAGCTCTCAGAGTTGGTCATCTTAGCATATAGATACTCCCAAGGATGTGAGTCAAGTCCAGTATTAAAATCCTTACATTGTCAGGCTGATTGGACTTGTATGTTTATGAAAAACCAGGAAATAAACCCATTCATTCATTTTACAAGGACACTTAGAGAACCTGCTTTGTATCAGGCACTGTAAATTTAAAGTTGACCGAGACACACGGCCATGTGGTGCCCCAAGGAGAAGTCCTCTGAGAACAGGATAGAATGGAGAGGTGGAAAGGACCGGGGCCCTCCGTGGAACTGCTGAGCCTCTGAATACACCAATCTTGCAGTTTGCTCTGTGTTTGATCTTATTATAAGGCATTATTAGTCAAGGTTCCTGTTGCTTGGAGCTGAAAATATCCTAATTGATAGGAACAGCATTCTTGAGGAGGCATTTCTACTCCTGACTGGTGTCGCTGGGCGAGTTTATCACATCACTTCAAGATCCCCACTGCCTCTGAGTGAGACAAGCTATAGAAAGGTACAGAATTAGATGAGAAAGATGAAGATAAGGTTTTCCTTGGGACATTCACTCTCCACCAATCCCTTTCCTATCTCCCAGCTCCTTAGCGCCTCCATTCTTCCTGTCCTACCTTATCCAGCTTAGATTCCATTTCCTGCCATTTCAGGATCCCTCTTGCTAGTATCTTAAAACCCCATCCCACCTTGGTTTTACCGTCAGCTATCTCTGTATGTTCATGCTTTCCAACATCAAATACATACTTGGGACTGGTCAGCAATTATACCATGTCTCTCTTGTCAACTGTTCTTCTCACATTCTCCAAGGACAATTTAAATCCTTTACTGTTACAAACTTCCATTTCACTTCTCAATATCTCCTATGTTGCTAAGAAAATTGATGTTGTCATTTGGGAACTCTCTTCAATTCCCATATAAAATCTATAAACTAACATATATTTATAACCACCTGTTGCTTCAGTCTACACATTTTTATAGATGAGATGCTCACTTTTCTTTCTAAAGCCATTCTTTCTACCTGGCTTGGGTCTCATCCCTTGCACCAATCAACCATTTCTCATTTTTAAGTCTCTCCCATCCTAAAAAAAATATCCTTTCTTGATCCCATGGCCTTTCCCAGCTATCACCCTATTTGTTAATCTCTCTACACAGTCAGACTTCTAGAAAGAGTTGTCTATATTTGCTATAAGGCTGTTGGGATTTTGATTGGAATTGTATTAACTCTATAGATCAATATTGGGAGAAATGATGACATCTTTAAAATATTGTCTTCCTATCCGTGAACATTGTAAAGTCTTTCATTTGTTTTCATCTTTACTTTTTGTCAGTAATGTTTTATGTTATTCTATGTGAAGGTCTTGCAGAACTTCTGTTAGATTAAGTCCTAGTTATTTGATACGTCTTTTTGCTATTATAAGTGATTAAAAAAAATTTTTTTTTATTTGGCTGTGAGGGGTCTAAGTAGCAGCATGCGAGATCTTCAGCTGAAGCATGTGGGATTTAACTCCCTGACAAGGAATTGAACCTGGGCCCCCTGCATTGGGAAGATGGAATCTTAGCCATTGGACTACGGTGGAAGTTCTAATGGTATTTTTTTTTTCAATTTTAATTTTCTGTTTCTTGCTTGTATAATAGAAATGTAATAAAAATTGTTTATTAAACTTGTAGCAGCAGTCTTGCCTAATTCACTTATTAATTGTAATTATATGTCTGTATATTTTCACGTACAGGGTTTATATCATCTGCATGCTCTGCATGCTCAGTTGCTTCAGTCGTGTCCGACTCTTTGCGACCCATGGACTGTAGTGCACCAGGCTCCCCTGTCCATGGGATTCTCCAGGCAAGAACACTGGAGTGGGTTGCCATGCCCTCCTCCAGGGGATCTTCCTGACCCAGGGATTGAACCTGCGTCTCCTTTATTCCAGGTGGATTCTTTACCGCTGAGCCACCAGGGAAGCCCTATATCATCTGCAAATAACATGTACTTCTTGCTTTCCAGTTCTGACTGGCTTATATACTTGTTTAGTACCTCCAATACTATAATGGATACAAGTAGCAATAATGTGAAAACTTGTCTCATTTCTGGTGTTAGAGGGAAAGTGTTAAATGTTTCCCTATTAATTATAGTGTTTGCTATAGATTTTTATTTTTAGTTTTTTCAGATAACCTCTCTCAGATTAGAGAAGTTCTCTTCTATTCTTGGTCACTTAGAAGGTGGTTTTTTTTTTTTTTTCAATCATGTAGAAATTGATGTTAAATTTTATCAAATACTTTTTCATGATAGTATCTACGGTTATAGTCATATTATTTTTCTCCTTTTGTTATTAAAGTGACAAATTATATTAATTAATCAACTTCATAGTCCTGAAACAAAATCAGTTTGCTTACAATTTACCTTTTTGTATACCACTGGATTCTAGATTCAGTTTTTTTTTTAATTTTATTTTATTTTTAAACTTTACAATATTGTATTAGTTTTGCCAAATATCGAAATGAATCCACCACAGGTATACCTGTGTTTCCCATCCTGAACCCTCCTCCCTCCCCATATCCTCCCTTTGGGTCGTCCCAGTGCACCAGCCCCAAGCATCCAGCATCGTGCATCAAACCTGGACTGGCAACTCGTTTCATACATGATATTATACATGTTTCAATGCCATTCTCCCAAATCTCCCCACCCTCTCCCTCTCCCACAGAGTCCATAAGACTGATCTATACATCAGTGTCTCTCTTGCTGTCTCGTACACAGGGTTATTGTTACCATCTTTCTAAATTCCATATATATGCGTTAGTATACTGTATTGGTGTTTTTCTTTCTGGCTTACTTCACTCTGTATAATAGGTTCCAGTTTCATCCATCTCATTAGAACTGATTCAAATGTATTCTTTTTAATGGCTGAGTAATACTCCATTGTGTATATGTACCACAGCTTTCTTATCCATTCATCTGCTGATGGGCATCTAGGTTGCTTCCATGTCCTGGCTATTATAAACAGTGCTGCGATGAACATTGGGGTACACGTGTCTCTTTCCCTTCTGGTTTCCTCAGTGTGTATGCCAGCAGTGGGATTTAAATTTTTGGTTATTTGTATTTTTGGCTGTGCTGGGTCTTTGATGCCAGTGGGCTTTCTCAAGTTGTGCGAGCAGGGGCTACTTTCTGGTTGCAGTGTGCAGGCTTCTCGTTGTATGGCTTGTCTTTATTGTGAAGCACAGGCTCTAGAGTACACATGCTTCAGTAGTTGTGGCACACGGGATCAGTAGTTGTGGTGGACAGGGTTAGTTGCCCCACAGCATGAGGAATCTTTCTGGACCAGGGATTGGGCCCCTGCGTTGGGCAGGCGGCCTGTTCACCACTGGACCACCAGGGAACGCTGCTAATATTTTATATAGGAAATTTTCATCTATGTTCATAGTGAGATTGGCCTATCATTTTCCTTCCTTAAAACATCCTAGTCAGGTTTTGGTGTCAAGGTGATGCTGATCTTATACAATCAGTTTTGAAGCTTGCCTTCTCTTTTGGGTCTATGAAAGAGTTTGTATACATCTTCATTAAATGTTTGGTAGAATTCACTTCTAAGCATTTAGGCTTATAATTTCCTTGTGAGGTGGTTTATAGATTATATTTCTTTAATAGTAAAATGACTCATTAGATTTTCTATTTTGTTTTTTTTGGTCAGTTTTGATGTCAGTTTTTTCAGTTTCTTATTTTTCTAGGAATTTGTCCATTTCATCCAGATCTTCAAATTTCTTGGTTTAAGTTGTTCAGAGTATCTTTTATAATTTTTACAGTACATACAGAATCAGTGATGATGCTCCCCTTTTAATGCCCCCTTTTTATTCATAATATTAGGTATTTGAAGTTTCTTTTTTTACTTCAGTAATGTCACCAGGATTTATCAGTTTTATTAGTATTTTCAAAGACTCAGCTTTTGGTTATATTTATCTTTTCTGTTGCAAATACCCATCCCAAGCATTTGTGGAGTCTAGGGCAAGAGTACAAATGAAGGCTTACATTGCAAATGTTTACAATATATATTTAAAATAACACCATATATTGCCCCTTAACAAGTAAAACTGTACAACAATAAAATTGAAAACTATGTGAAAGCTGTGGTTTTTAGGGTTTGAGTTGGTAAAAGATTAAAGACAATTGAATTTAGTTTTTATTAGATGTATCTGGGTGTTCTAATAATGTTTTGATTAAGCATTTTTCTTGTTTTAAATAAAATTAATAATTATGGAGTTATAGGCAAGGATTTCACATAATTGTGTTTGACAGTAATGCCAAATTAGACATCCTTTCTTGAACCTTTATAGTTCTCAATCTTTAAAATTAATTTTAATTGGAGAAGCTTCTCTCTGCTGAGGCAGTAGCAACTGAAATTTTCAATGAGCTACCTATAGCATTAATTAATTTGGAATGAATAATAATTTACATATAAGTACAATTGTAATGGGGTTATTTAACATAACTTGTTACTGCAGAAATATAGTGATATATTTTTATTTCATTAAAGAAATCCTTATAATTATAAACTAAAGCAATATCTGAATCCCTACTGTATGTAAGATCTTCTTTTCTCACACTTTTCAATGCTTAGACTTTACCTAAAAAACCTGAAAGCAGCATTGGTTGCTCATTTTTTTAAAAATGTCTTTCAATCAAGATTATATTTTGAACTATAATTGTCAGAAGATAAATTGTAAAAATTATTTGGGAGCATATTTGTATGTGAATGCTTTCTTCATATTAGTGCAAATAGTTTTATTATTTAGATTTCTCATAACTTATTGGAGTGTCACATTTTTACATATTCTTATTCTTTTGACTGAAAAATCATTTTCACTACAAATTTTTAAGAGTTTTTAATCCTTTCTTTTTAAAAGTAAAACAGGCAAATGTTGGTCTGCCTGGTTTTTTGGTAAGTTTATCTGCAGTATTAATAGCAAGTAAAAGTTTATGCCAACTAACTGTGGGTTTGCAAATTAAAATCATCTTCCATCAGAGACCACAACGTACTCTTTATTTGAAGGTCTTGTATTGTTTTACTTAACTCACCTAATGTATTTATTATCTTGTCTAAATTAACTATACTTATTCTAAGAACGGGCTTCCCTGGTAGGTCAGCTGGTAAAGAATCCGCCTGCAATGCAGGAGACCCCGGTTCAATTCCTGGGTTGGAAAGATCCCCTGGAGAAGGGGCAGACTATCCACTCCAGTATTCTTGGGCTTTCTTGGTGGCCCAGATAGTAAAGAATCCGTCTGCAATGCACGAGACCTGGATTCAATCCCTGGGTTGGGAAGATCCCCTGGAGGAGAGTATGGCAACCCACTCCAGTATCCTTGCCTGGAGAATCCCCATGGACAGAGGAGCCTGGTGGGCTACAGTCCATAGTGTTGCAAAGAGTTGGGCACGACCGAGCAACTAAGCACAGAACAGCACCTTCTAAGAATGTTTAGTTTGTGTTTCCATCACATGTCCTGTTATTACCACGACGTCAAATTTGATCTGTGTTTTATCAAGACTCTCCATGTATAATGCTATGTATAGTCTTTGGATTTTACCAAAAAGTATCGTTATTTATTGGCACAGTTAGACCTGTTTCTCCTAGAAACAAATTCCAACCATATACTCTATGTTGGCACAAAGAACGCTTCTAGGTTTTAGACCAAAATTCTGGCTTATATGTCTTTTTATTTACCAGTCACACTAGTTCCATTGTCATCGGCTTGCCTCTGACATTCTTTTAAATAAGTTCCTTCATTGAAAGCAATTTCTGTAGTTCTTTCCCCTGAGGCAAAATCTATACTTTTCATGACAGGTGAAAACTCATTCCTGGTTTATTTCTTCTGTTAGCTCAACTGTATAAATTAAAGATTGTTAAATGTAACTTTTGTGTTTGTTATAGTCTAGTTGAATAAAGTAAGCCTCAGTTTTATTATATGCATTTATTTTATGTATAAAAACTTTATTAACATAATCATCTTATTTTGATTTCTTCATCTTAGACAGTGATCGTTTCTTTTAAAAATCTCTCATATATCTTGTCACTCTAGTTCAGTTCATTTCAGTCACTCAGTTGTGTCCGACTCTTTGTGACCCAACTGTAGCATGCCAGGCCTCCGTGTCCATCACCAACTCCCAGAGTCCACCCAAACCCATGTCCATTGAGTTGGTGATGCCATCCAATCGTCTCATCCTATAAAATCCCCTTCTCCTGCCCTCAATCTTTCCCAGCATCAGGGTCTTTTCAAATGAGTCAGCTCTTCACGTCAGGTGGCCAAAGTATTGGAGTTGCAGCTTCAAAATCAATCCTACCAATGAACACCCAGGACTGATCTCCTTTAGGATGGACAGGTTGGATCTCCTTGCAGTCCAAGGGACTCTCAGAGTCTTCTCCAACACCACAGTTCAAAGCATCAATCCTTCGGTGCTCAGCTTTCTTTATAGTCCAACTCTCACATCCATACATGACCACTGGAAAAACCATAACCTTGACTAGATGGACCTTTGTTGCCAAAGTAATGTCTCTGCTTTTGAATATGCTATCTAGGTTGGTCATAACTTTCCTTCCAAGGAGTAAGCATCTTTTAATTTCATGGCTTCAATCACCATCTGCAGTGATTTTGGAGCCCCCCAAAATAAAGTCAGCCACTGTTTCCACTGTTTCCCTATCTATTTCCCATGAAGTGATGGGACCAGATGCCATGGTCTTAGTTTTCTGAATGTTGAGCTTTAAGCCAACTTTTTCACTCTCCTCTTTCACTTTCATCAAGAGGCTCTTTAGTTCTTCTTCACTTTCTGCCATAAGAGTGGTATCATCTGCATATCTGAGGTTATTGATATTTCTCCCAGCCATCTTGATTCCAGCTCGTGCTTCCTCCAGCCTAGCGTTTCTCATGATGTACTCTGCACTTAAGTTAAATAAGCAGGGTGACAATATACAGCCTTGACATACTTATTTTCCTATTTGGAACCAGTCTGTTGTTCCATGTCCAGTTCTGACTCTTGCTTCCTGACCTGCATACAGGTTTCTCAAGAGGCAGGTCAGGTGGTCTGGTATTCCCATCTCTTTCAGAATTTTCCACAGTTTATTGTGACCCACATAGTCAAAGGCTTTGGCATAGTCGATAAAGCAGAAATAGATGTTTTTCTGGACCTCTCTTGCCTTTTTGATGATCCAGCGGATGTTGGCAATTTGATCTCTGGTTCCTTTGCTTTTTCTAAAACCAGCTTGAACATGTGGAAGTTCATGGTTCACGTATTGCTGAAGCCTGGCTTGGAGAATTTTGAGCATTACTTTACTAGCGTGTGAGATGAGTGCAATTGTGCAGTAGTTTGAGCATTCTTTGGCATTGCCTTTTTTAGGGACTGGAATGAAAGCTGACCTTTTCCAGTCCTGTGGCCACTGCTTTGTTTTCCAAATTTGTTGGCATATTGAGTGCAACACTTTCACAGCATCAGCTTTCAGGATTTGCAATAGCTCAACTGGAATTCCATCACCTCCACTAGCTTTGTTCGTAGTGATGCTTCCTAAGGCCCACTTGACTTCACATTCCAAGATGTCTGGCTCTAGGTGAGTGATCACACCATCGTGATTATCTGGGTTGTGAAGATCTTTTTTGTTCTTCTGTGTATTCTTGCCACCGCTTCTTAATATCTTCTGTCTCTGTTAGGTCCATACCATTTCTGTCCTTTATTGAACCCATCTTTGCATGAAAAGTTGCCTTGGTATCTCTAATTTTCTTGAAGAGATCTCTAGTCTTGCCCATTCTATTGTTTTCCTCTATTTCTTTGCATTGATTGCTGAGGAAGGCTTTCTTTTCTCTCCTTGCAATTCTTTGGAACTCTGCAAAGGGTATATCTTTCCTTTTCTCCTTTGCTTTTCGCTTCTCTTCTTTTCACAGCTATTTGTAAGGCCTCCTCAGACAGCGATTTTGCTTTTTTGAATTTGTTTTTCTTGGGGATGGTCTTGAATCCTGTCTCCTGTACAGTGTCACGAACCTCCAGCATAGTTCATCAGGCACTCTATCAGATCTAGTCCCTTAAATCTATTTCTCACTTCCACTGTATAGTCATATGAGATTTGATTTAGGTCACACCTGAATGGTCTAGTGGTTTTCTCCACTTTCTTCAATTTCAGTCTGAATTTGGCAATAAGGAGTTCATGATCTGAGCCACAGTCAGCTCCCAGTCTTGTTTTTGCTGACTGTATAGCGCTTCTCCATCTTTGGCTGCAAAGAATATAATCAATCTGATTTCGGTGTTGACCATCTGGAGATGTCCATGTGTAGAGTCTTCTCTTGTGTTGTTGGAAGAGGGTGTTTGCTATCACCAGTGCATTCTCTTGGCAAAACTCTATTAGCCTTTGCCCTGCGTCATTCCATATTCCAAGGCCAAATTTGCCTGTTACTGTAGGTGTTTCTTGACTTCCTACTTTTGCATTCCAGTCCCCTATAATGAAAAAGGACATCTTTTTTGGGTGTTAGTTCTAGAAGGTCTTGTAGGTCTTCATAGAAATGTTCAACTTCAGCTTCTTCAGCATTACTGATCGGGGCATAGACTTGGATTACCATGATATTGAATGGTTTGCCTTGTAAATGAACAGAGATCATTCTGTTGTTTTTGAGATTGCATCCAAGTATTGCATTTTGGACTCTCTTGTTTACTATGATGGCTATTCCATTTATTCTCAGGGATTCCTGCCCACAGTAGTAGAGATAACAGTCATCTGAGTTAAATTCACCCATTCCAGTCCATCTTAGGTCACTGATTCCTAGAATGTTGATGTTTACTCTTGCCATCTCCTGTTTGACCACTTCCAATTTGCCTTGATTCATGGAGCTAACATTCCAGCTTCCTATAATATTGCTCTGTACAGCGTCGAACCTTGTTTCTATCACCAGTCCCGTCCACAACTGGGTGCTGTTTTTGCTTTGGCTCCATCCCTTCATTCTTTCTGGAGTTATTTCTCCACTGATCAGCAGTAGCATATTGGGCACCTACCTACCTGGGAAGTTCATCTTTCAGTGTCCTATCTTTTTGCCTTTTCATGATGTTCATGGGGTTCTCAAGGCAAGAATACTGAAGTGGTTTGCCATTCCCTTCTCCAGTGAGTTTCCCTTGTGGCTCAGCTGGTAAAGAATCTGCCTGCAATGTGGGAGACCTGGGTTCAATCCCTGGGTTGGGAAGGTCCCCTAGAGAAGGGAAAAGCTACCCACTCCAGTATTCTGGCCCGGATAATTCCATGGACTATCTCTAAGAGTCACTCTAGTAGCAAGTTTCAAAGTCATTTCTGCTAAACCTAAAAATTTTCCTTAGTTTGTTGTTTATTCAACCTTTTAAAAAGTTTTAGTAATTATACGTATACATTTCGTGTACAAAATAAATTTTATTTTCTATTAACCAAGAACCTAAATCTTTCCAGTCACAAGTACTTTTATAGTCAATCTGACCTTGAATATTGATTGTAAAATGGTAGTTATGTAATTTTTTGTCTGTTTGAAATAATTTTGGTATTAAAAATTAATCTTCTACCATGTTTTTCCAGTGGGAAACTGTAGACCTCAGTTTATATCAGATTGTGCTTTGTGAGAAGTATTCTGTTGCTGTGAGAAGATGAGTACCATTTCCTAGAATCATTGTCCAGTAAGTACAGTAAAGCTATAGAGGGTTCTTCTTTCACAGCTAATATCCCAGATTTATGAATGCAACTTTTTCCCTTTTAATTGGTAAGGCTAGAGTTTAATTTGTTGCTTCTGAGTTGTGAATTCTGATCAGTTCTGATCAGTTCTTTTCATTGTCATTGTTTTGAACAGCAATCAAATCTTTTTTCTGTTGCAAAAGGCTCATCTGATGTGTTTAGATTGTAGATTTGAGAAGAATCATTTTCTTGCTCATTTTTACTATCTTGATAAAAAATGTAAGACTTCATTAAGTAAATTCTAATGTCTTTTTCTCATTCTGTTTTGGATCATTTGACAGATGTTTATTTAGTTTCATTGCTTCTGTTATTTAGAACCTTAAGCAGACCCTCACTTTGACTATTTTTCTATGACTTTTTTCTTTTCAGTTTTTTTTCCTTTCCTGAGTTCTAGTTTTCTATTTTTAGCATGATCTCCACTTCTACACATTCTCAAAGATTTAAAACATGAAAATTTAATGCATTTAAATGAAATATGTGTCCATATATATATAAATATAAAATTGAATATATTTTCACCAAAAATTATAGCTAATATTAAAAATTAAAATTACCTTTAATATATGTGTTTAAAAAGTTACTTATTTTTTCTGAACTATGCTAAATTCTTTACTAAAGATAAAAAATAAAATACAGAGAATAATTGAACTATTAATATTTTAAATTTTAAGCAATTTAAAAATTGTTTATTATATTGAAGTATTTTACAGTTTGTTTAGGACACTAAATTTTTATTAAGATATGTACGTTTCTAATATGTGATGTTGATCTAGTTGCTCAACGGAAAACTCAGAATTACATTTTGTGCATATAGCATCTAGCCCCACATATATACAAATTTGAGAATAATATGAATGGCTTAAAATTGTAAAATGCTCCTAGGCCATTGTGATTACCTATTGTGAAGTCTTTAGTAATTTGTGAGTACTTCCAGAACTGCTAGTCAGAATATAAAAGAAGCAAGAAAATGTACACTCAGTGCTACTGGAAGATAATATTAATAAATTTAATGCAAGAATCCATTGAATTCATCCTGAGAGTTAGGGTTTGACAAGTTAGGGTTTGACAAATTAATTTGTGTTTCCTTTAGCCTAAGTGCTTTGTTACTTAAATCTTCCTTTCACTATAAAGGAGTATGCATCTTTCATATTGGCAGTGGCAAAGCCTATAAATCTTCCTGGTCATCTGATGCGTGGAAGGAATTCTCTGAGAGCCTGAATGATGTTAGTCACGACAGTGGATGTTTAAATTATGCATTGTGTTGGTGCCAAGCAGCAGATCCTAAGTGACAGAAGTGACCATGCACTCTTTAATAAATTGTGTGTGTGTGTGTTGGGTGGAAATCTGCTTTTTCTGCATATGGATAGCCAATTGTTACAGCACCAGTTGTTGAAGATATCCTTTCTCGACTAAATTACCTTTGCATTTTTGTCAAAAGTCAACTGACCATATCTGTATGGATCCATTTATGGACTCTTATTTTGTCCCACTGGTCTATTTTTCTATCTTTACACTGTCTTGATTATTAGTACTTTTTTTTTTTTATAACTTCTTTATTGCTGTAGCTTAATGATGTCCTAAAATCATCTCATGTAGTTCTTCCAACTTTGTTCCTAGTTTTCAAGATCATTTGTATCACCATTTGATTTTTAGAATCAAATTCTGTAAAAAAAAAGCAAGCTGGGATTTTTGGAATTGCATTGACTCTACATACCAATTTGGTAGAAATGGCATCTAACAAATAGTGAGTCTTCTATTTATGAACATATCTGCTTATTTAGGTTTTCTCTATTTTTCTTTCAGCATGTCAACACATTGCTTAGTCTTTAGGGTATAGGTCATAAGCATCTTTTGTCAAATATCTTTCTAAGTATTTCATATTTTTGATGTATTAAAATATTTTAAAAACTTTATAATTATTTATACCTTAATACATAAAAGTATAATACAACTGACTTCTTTCCTACAATCTTGCTAAATTCCTTTGTTACTACTACTAGCTTTTGGGTTGACTTTGAAGGATTTCCGACACAGATAATTATGTCATCTGTGAATAAAGATAGTTTTATGTCCTCCTTTGCACTTTGGAAGCTTTTTTCTATTGTTGTTGTGGTTGTTGTTGCCTTATTACAGTGGCTAAAAGTCTAGTAAAATGTTGATTAGAAGTGGTGAGAACACTGCCTTTTACATTACTTATATTCTTAGGGGGAAAGTATTCAATGTTTTGCTGTTAAAATGTTAGCTGTGATTGCTGTGGCTAGGACTTTCAGAACCATGTTGAATAATAGTGGTGAGAGTGGGCACCCTTGTCTTGTTCCTGATCTTGAAGGAAATGTTTTCCGTTTTCCACCACTGAGAATCCTGTTTGCCGTGGGTTTGTCAAATATAGCCTTTATTATGTTGAGGTAGTTCCATCTTTGCCCACTTTCTGTACAGTTTTTTTTTTTTTTTTAAATCATAAATGTATGTTGAATTTTGTGGAAAGCTTTTCCTGAATCAATTGAGATTATCATATGGTTTTTATCCTTCAGTTTGTTAATATGGTGTATTGTAATGATTGATTTGCATGTATTGAAGAATCCTTGCACCCCTAGGATAAACTCCACTTGATCATGGTGTATGATCCTTTTAATATGTTGGATTCTGTTTGCTAGAATTTTTGTATCTATGTTAATCAGTCATATTGGCCTGTAGTTTTCCTTTTTTGTGTGATATCTTTGTCTGGTTTTGGTATCAGGGTGATGGTGGCCTTGTACAATGAATTTGGGAGTGTTCCTCCCTCTGCAGTTTTTTGGAAGAGTTTGAGAAGGATAGAAATTAGCTCTTCTCTAAATGTGGGGTAAAATTTGCCTGTGAAGCTATCTGGCCCTGGGCTTTTGTTTGTTGGAAGATCTTTTATCACAGTTTTGATTTTAGTGTTTGTGACTGGTTTGTTACTATTTTCAATTTCCTCCTGGTTCAGTCTTGGAAGGTTGTACTTTTCTAAGAATTCGTCCATTTCTTTCAGGTTGTCCACTTTCTTGGCATATAGTTTCTTACAGCAGTATCTTAGGATCCTTTGTATTTCTGTGGTGTCAGTTGTAAGTTCCACTTTTTCATTTCTGATTTTACTGATTTGAGTCCTTTCCCTTTTTTTCTTGATGAGTCTGGCTAAAGGTTTATCAGCTTTCTTTATCTTCTCAGAGAACCAGCTTTTAGTTTTACTGATCTTTGCTATTGTTTTCTTCACTTCTTTTTCATTTATTCCTGCTCTGTTCTTTATGATTTCTTTCCTTCTCACTTTGGAGTTTTGTTGTCATTATTGTTCTTCCTCTAATTGCTTTAGGTATAAGGTTGTTGTTGCTAAGTTGCTAAGTCACTTCAGTCGTGTCTGACTCTGTGCGACCCCATAGACGGCAGCCCACCAGGTTCCCCCATCCCTGGGATCCTCCAGGCAAGAACACTGGAGTGGGTTGCCATTGCTTTCTCCAATGCATGGAAGTGAAAAGTGAAAGGGAAGTCGCTCAGTCGTGTCTGACTCTTCTCGACCCCATGGACTGCAGCCTGCCAGGCTCCTCCGTCCATGGGATTTTCCAGGCAAGAGTACTGGACTGGGGTGCCATCGCCTTCTCCGAGGTGTAAGGTTATGTTGTTGATTTGAGATTTTTCTTGTTTCTTGCGGGAGGATTGTACTGCACTGTTGGTGGGAATGTAAATTGATAAGCCACTATGGAGAACAGTATGGAGAATTCTTAAGAAACTAGGAATAAAACTACCATATGACCCAGAAATCCCACTGCTGGGCATATACCCTGAAAGTGAAAGTCACTCAGTCATGTCTGACTTTTTGCAACCCCAGTATTCTCCAGGCCAGAATACTGGAGTGGGTAGCCTTTTCCTTCTCCAGGGCATCCTCCCAACGAGGGATCAAACCCAGGTCTCCCGCATTGCAGGTGGATTCTTTACCAGCTGAGCCACAAGGGATATACCCTGAGAGAACAATAATTCAAAAAGACACATGTACACCAATGTTCACTGCAACACTATTAACAATATCCAGGACATGAAAGCAACCTAAGTCTCTCAACAGATGGATAGATAAAGAAGATGTGGTACATATATACAATGGAATATTACTCAGTCATTGAAAAGGAACGAAACTGGGTCATTTATAGTTGAACCTAGAGTCTGCTATACAGAATGAAGTAAGTGAGAAAGAGAAAAACAAATATCATATATTAAAGCATATATATAGACTTTAGAAAAAGGATACTTGTGAACCTATTTGCAGGGCAGGAATGGAGATACAGATGTACAGAATGGACTTGTAGAAAGTCCATTGGGGAAATGGCTGGGGAAAGAGAAGGTGGGACGAATTGAGCAAATAGCATTGACATATATACACTACCATGTATAAAACTGATAGCTACTGGGAAGCTATTGTGTAACACAGGGAGCTTAGCTTGGTGTTATGTGATGACCTAGAGGGGTGGAATGAGGGTCGTGGGAGGAAGGTCCAAGAGGGAGAGGAGATACACACACACACACACACACACACACACACACTTATAGCTGACTCATGTTGTTGTACAGCAGAAACTAACACTGTAAAGCAATAGCATTGTAAAGCAATTGCTAAGATGTTAGCTGTGTTTTTTTTTTTTTTTCTTTTTTAAAGATGTAGATGCCCTTTGTCAGTTTAAAGATGATCTCTTCTACTACTGGTTTGCTTAGAGTTTTATTTTATTTATTTATTTATTTTTGCTTAGAGTTTTAAAATCAGGAATGGATGTTTAATTTTACCAAATGCTTTTTCTGTGTTACTTATATTATGGTTATTCTTTTCAGTGTGTTAAATCAGGCGATTCTTTGGTCATCATGTTGTTACCCTTTATATGCACCATTGGACTCAGTTTGCTGAACGTTTTTAAAAGAATGTTTGCATCTTCATTTATGAGCTGCTGCTGCTGCTGCTAAGTTGCTTCAGTCGTGTCCAACTCTGTGCAACCCCATAGAGGGCAGCCCACCAGGCTCCCCCGTCCCTGGGATTCTCCAGGCAAGAACACTGGAGTGGGTTGCCATTTCCTTCTCCAATGCATGAAAGTGAAAAGTGAAAGTGAGGTCGCTCAGTTGTGTCCGACTCTTCGCGATCCCATGGACTGCAGCCTACCAGGCTCCTCCGTCCATGGGATTTTCCAGGCGAGAGTACTGGAGTGGGGTGCCATTGAGATACTGATCTATGATTTTGTTTACTTAAGTATCTATCAGGTTTTGTGTAAGAATAATGCTGGATTCAAATAATAATTTGGGAAGTAGTCCCTTGTCTTCACTTGTTGAGAAGTTTGTGTAGAATTGATAGTATTTATTCTTGTGTTTGGCAGAATTCATCAATAAAGCTATTGGAGCTGGGAGCTTCTTTGAAATATATAAAGCTGTACTGGTTATTTATTTCTCTTTGAGTGAGCTCTGTATTTTGTCTTTCAAGGAATTTGTCCACTTCATCTAAGTTTTTGAACTTATTGGCATAAAACTGCTTATAATATTCACTTACTATCTTCTTAATATCTGTAGAATATGTAATGGTATCACCTCTCTCATTCCTGATATTGACAATCCCATCTTCTCTCTTTTACTCCTGATTTATTTGGCTAAGAGCTTACAAATTTTATTGCTCTTCTAAGAACTGGCTTTTGGTTTCATTGGTTTTTCTCTGTTGTTTTCTCTTTTTCTTATTTCATTGATTTCTGCCCTTTTTTTTTTCTACTTTATTTGGTTTAATTTTCTCTCTCTTTTTTCTTTTGGGTGTGATCACCAAGTTCAGCCATATCCTGTTTCTAATAAAGACGTTACAGTGCTATGAACTTTTCTTAAAGCACTGTTCACTGCACTCATAAACACTGATATATCCCAATTAGTGGTTTGATATTTTGTGTTTTCATTTTCTTCAGTTAAAAATGCTACATTTCCTTTTTAATTTCTTCTTGGATCCATGTTTCTGAATATTGGGGAATTTTCTAAATATTTTTCTGTTATTTTCTGACATAATTCCACTGTAGTCAGAAAACATACTTTATATTCCTTGAAGCCATTCAATATTCAGACTGGTCTTAAATACCCTAGAATATGTTCTTAGTGAATATTCTATATGCATCTTAGAATAAATAGTATTTCTGTTCTGCTATTGTTGAATGAACTGTTCTATAAACATCAGTTATGGTTACTGTTTTGTCAAGTTTCTTGAAAGTGTTTTTCAAATATTCTGTGTCGCTGTTCTTGTTCTATCAATTATTGAGAAAAGGGTGCTGATATTTCTGACTATAATTTGGATTTTTATATTTACTCTTATACTTTATGAATTTTTACTTTATGTATTTTGACTCTGTTATTAGCTCTATATACATTTAGGATCATGTCCTCTTGATAAACTGACTCCTTTCTTATTATGAAATATCCCTGTTTATCCTTGGTATTATTCTTTCCTGTGCTTATTGTTAGCATGGTATACATATCCTTTTATTTTAAACCTATTATTGTCTTTATACATAAAGTGAATTTCTTGCAGGTTGGATATAGTTAGACCTTGCTTCTTTATCCAGTCTGACATTTTCAGTCATTTAATTGGAAATTTTAGACATTTACTTTTAAAAATAATTTTTATCGGACTATAGTTTATTTACAATGTTGTGTCAGTTCGGGTGTACAGCAAAATGACTCTGATATTCATGTGTCTACTCTTTTTTAGAATCTTTCCCCAATAGGCCATTACAGAGTATTGAGTAGAGTTCCCTGTTTTTTTACAGTAGGTCCTTATTATATATATCTTTATATGGTAGTGTGCATGTGTTAATCCCAGTCTTCCAGTTTATCCCTCTCCCACATTTATGCCCATGGTAACCACAAGTTTAGTTTCTACATCTGTAACTCTATTTCTGTTTTGTAGATAAGTTCATTTGCAGCCTTTTTTTTTTTAGAGTCCACGTAAAAGTGATATCATATGATGTTTTTCTCTCTCTGTATGACTTGCTTCACTCAGTAGGACAGTCTCTGGGTCCATCCGTGTTGCTGCAAATGGCATTATTTATCCTTTTTTATGGCTGAGTAACATTCCATTGTATAATATGCACAGTATTTTCTTTATCCATTCCTCTGTTGATCAACATTTAGGTTGCTTCCATGTCTTTGGTATTGTAAATAGTGCTGCAATGAATATTAGGGTGCATGTATCTTTCAATTTATGGTTCTCTTTGTGTGTGTGTGTGTGTGTGTGTGTATATATATACATCCGGATATATATATATATATGGATATATGGGCTTCTCAGGTGGCTTGGTGATAAAGAATCTGCTTGCCAATGCAGGAGACACAGGAGACACGAGTTTGATCCCCTAGATCTAGAAGATTCCCTGGAGTAGGAAATGGCAACTCATTCCAGTATTCTTGCCTGGAAAATTCCATGGACAGAGGAGTCTTGCAGGCTACAGTCTCCATGGGGTTGCAAAGAGTCAGACATCACTGAGCATGCTGGATATATGCCCAGAAGTGGGATTACTGGATCATATGTAGACCATTTACTTTTAATGTTATTAATAATATGGTTTGGCTCTCTTGTTATTTATCTTTGCTCCATTTGTTCTGTCTTCCTTTTCCTCCTTGTCTACCATCTTTTAGATTTATTGCTTATTTTTTATTCTGTTTTCTTTGTTAGATTATAGTTATAATTTTTTTATTTTGTGGTTTTAAGGTTTATAGTGTATATATATACCTATTACAGTATACCTTCAAGTTATATTACACTGCTTTATGGATAGTATAAAAAACTTACCACATTTACATTTCCCTCCTCCTGACCTTTGTACTATTGTTATACATTTTAATTCTACGTGTGTTGTAAACCTCATAACACATTGTTGTTACTTTTGTTTTAATTTTTATTTATGTTTTAGAGACTCTAAATCTAAGAAAATAAAATTTTAAATGTTTACTTACATATTACTCCTTTCTTTATTTCTCTATTTGGTATCATTTTTCTTCTGCCTAAAATACTTCCTTTAACATTTTTTTCATAATGAAGATTTACTGCTCAATAATTATTTCAGCTGTTATATTTCTGAAAAGTCTTTTGTGTGTGTGTTGGTTTTTAAAAGGTTTTTGTTGGGTCTAGATTGCTAGGTTGATCTTTTTTTTTCCCCGTCAGTATTGTAAAGATTTTAGTCCACTGATTTCTAGCTGCCATTGTTTCTGATGAAACTTCTGCGTGGTCTCTATCTTTGTTTGTGTTTATATAGTGTGTCTGTTTTTTGTCTGCCTGATTTTCAGATGTTCTCTTTATTGCTGGCCTTAAGTAATTTAATTATGATATTCTTGGTGTAGGGTTCTTCATTTTTCTTTCGCTTGGGGTTTGTGGAGTCTGAATCTCTGGGTTTGTGGTTTGCATTGTTTTGGGAGAGCTTTGGCCATTGTTTTTTCAAATAGTATTTCTGAGCTCCCTCTGCCTCTCCAGTTGTGTGTTTTATTCACTCAGTTCACTGAGCCTCTGTGTCTTTGTTTTCTCCCAGTCTTTTCTTCTGTTTCATTTTGGGTACTTTCTGTTGCTCTGTCTTTAAGTTCACAAATCTTTTCTTTGGCAATGTGTAGTTTTTTCTGTTAAGTCTATCCAGTGTTTATTTTTATTTCAGACTTTGAATTTTTCATGTTTCGAGTTTGATTTTTTTTTTTTACATTTTCCATGTCTCTACTTATCATACCCAATCTTTCCTCTACCTTCTTGGACATATGATATATAGTTATACTAACTATGTTAATGTTTTTGTCTACTAACTTTAATTTTTGTTATAGTCATATGTTTTTACTGATATTTCCCCCTGTATGAGTCATGAGTCATACTTTGCTGTTTCTTTGCATACCTGCTGATTTTTTTTAATTGGATCTCAGGCATTATGAATTTTGCTTTATGGGTGCTGGATATTCTTGTATTCCAACAAGTATTCTTGAATATTGGACTGGAATGTAATTAAACTATTTGGAAAGAGTTCAATACCACTTATGCTTGCTTTGAGTTAGGTGGCAATATCATAACCTCTAGTCTAGGCTAGACTAAACTAATGTACATTACTGAGGCAATACCCTTCTGAGTGGGGCTTCCCTGGTGGCGCAGCGGTAAAGAGTTTGCCTGCCAATGCAGGAGACTTAGGTTCGATTCCTGGGTTGGAAACATCCCTTGGAGAAGAAAATGGCAACCTACTCTAGTATTCTTGCCTGGGAAATCATATGGACAGAGGAGCCTGGTGGGCTACTGTCCATGGGGTCGCAAAAGAGTCAGACATGACTTAGCAACTAAAAAACAAACAAAAACCCTTCTGAGTCTGCTACCTTATATATTGTATTATAAGATTTTTATTCTAGCTGATGGGAATACAAAATACTCTTAGCCCTGTGTAAGCTCAAGTGGGAGAAGGCAATGGCACCCTACTCCAGTACTCTTGCCTGGAAAATCCCATGGACGGAGGAGCCTGGTGGGCTGTAGTCCATGGGGTCGCTACGAGTCGGACACGACTGAGCGACTTCACTTTCACTTTTCACTTTCATGCTTTGGAGAAGGAAATGGCAACCCACTCCAGTGTTCTTGCTTGGAGAATCCCAGGGACGGGGGAGTCTGGTGGGCTGCCATCTGTGGGGTCACACAGAGTCAGACACAACTGAAGCGATTGCAGCAGCAGCAGCAGCAAGCTCAAGTGATTATTTTCCCTCTATTTTTTGAGTAGTTCTTTCCTTAGCCTCAGTATGAATGCATGGATTTGTTCCCCGCTGAAGACTCAAGGCGGGACCCTCTGCAGATCTTTGCATGTCTCCCCAGCCTCCATATAGCTCTCTCCTCTGCCTTGTGAACTCTACCTGTTTTAGGCTTCCCAGATTCCCAGCTCTGTCTCCTCAGATTCTCAGAAAGTCTACCAGACTCTGCCTGGGTTTCCCACCCCACTCTGTGGCTTGAAAATGCGCTTTAGGCAGTAAGCTGGGTCAATAATGGGATTCACTTTGTTTCCTGTCTC
The DNA here is from genome assembly GCF_032452875.1 of Bos javanicus. NCBI lineage: Eukaryota > Metazoa > Chordata > Mammalia > Artiodactyla > Bovidae > Bos > Bos javanicus. The sequence goes on along the minus strand of NC_083878.1, from coordinate 28,747,578 downwards.
CCAGGGATCCCTGCCCTGCACTGTCTGGTATCCAGTGTCTAAAAATTGTTGTTGTTGTTTTTGCCCAGTTTTTTTTTGTTGTTGTTGTTGTGGAAGTTGGGAGAGTATATTTAGTTTATATTACTCCATCTTGGCCAGAAACAGCTCAACTGGATTTTGAGGCCTCAAAAACACTAACCACACTCTTTTGAACTCAGTGGATATTGCCTTTCTACTTTTACAGTGAACTGTCCCAAACTTAGCCCAATACTCTAAATGACACATGGTAATTTGAGCTAAAGCCTGTTTTATTTATTTATTTGGCCCCACCATGTGGCATGGATCTTAGTTCCCTGATCAGGGATTGCACCTGCACCCCTTGCAGTGGCGGCACGGAGTCTTAACCACTAGACTGCCCAGGAAGTCCTAAGCCTCTTTTAAAATCCTCTTTGGTTCTAACACTGTAGGTACAAAAAATCCAACTGGGCTTCTTAATATGCCTTTATTCATTCAGTGTTGATTTATTGCCTACTGTGAGGCAGGCCCTGTTCTAGGTACTGGGAATACAGCAGTGAACAAGTCATACGAGACTGCTCGCCTTTCTGAAACTACATTCTAGTGAAAGAGTGACAGATTTAATCATGCGTTGTGTGTTAGTTGCTCAGTTGTGTCTTACTCTTTGCAGCCCCGTGGACTGTAGCCTGCCAGGCTTCTCTGTCCAGGAAACTCTCCACGCGAGTCATCTCAGGGCTGCTCCAGTCTCTCCTTGCCTGTATGTCTCTGCAGGCGGTTCTATCTGGTGCTGCTGTGTCCCTGTTAGAAACTGCAACTCTCGACCTCAGCTCATACAAACCAGCTGACTGAGCATTGCTCCTAAAACAAATGTCAGTTTTTTGGGCAGTGAATTATAAACTGGGGCTCCTCTGTTCAACGTTTTATAACGGATGCAGGCAGGTGGCAGGTATAGCTTTTTCATTTTAGACCTCGATTACCACACCTTGTGGGGAGGTCAGTTCAGAATGTTAAAAAAAAAAAAAAAGGGCTGTTGGCATTTGATTCTGGACAGAAATCAGTTATGGGATTGGGCTGAGCTGCTAGCCATGACTGAAAAAAGATCCGTCTGAGTTATTGAGCTGGCAACTTTAAAGCTATTGGACCTGTGCTATATTAGCTTTCTTTTTTCTTTTTTTGGTTGTTTACTTAAAAAATTTTTTGTAATTAATTAACTTTAATTGAAGGCTAATTACTTTACAATATTGTGGTGGTTTTTGCCATACATTGACATGAATCAGCCATGGGTGTACATGTATATCCCCCTCCTGAACTCCCTCCCACCTCCTTCCCCATCCCACCCCTCAGGGTTGTCCCAGTGCACTGGCTTTGAGTCCCCTGTTTCATGCCTTGAACTTGGACTAGTCATCTATTTCACATATGGTAATATACATGTTTCAATGCTATTCTCTCAAATCATCCCACCCTCGCCTTCTCCCACAGAGTCCAAAATCTGTTCTTTATATCTGTCTCTTTGCTGTCTCGCATATAGGGTCATCGTTATCATCTTTCTAAATTCCATATATTTGCATTAATATATACTGTATTGGTATTTTTCTTTCTGACTTACTTCACTCTGTATAATAGGCTCCAGTATCATTAGAACTGAGTCAAATGTGTTCTTTTTAATAACTGAGTAATATTCCATTGTGTATATGTACCACAACTTTCTTATCCATTTGTCTGCCAATGGATGTAACCTAGATGTTCATCGGCAGACAAATATATTAGCTTTTATTTTGCTTAGTCTACCCAATTCAGACTAAGCTTCTTGGGAGATGAATCCTGTTAACATTCAGTTAAAGGAGAATTTGTATTGCCTGCCATATATATGACTACAGCTGGTCCATTCTTGTCTGTTTATACCAGCTACTTAAAAATCCTAAATAGGGCGGGCGGGCGCGCGTGGCGCCGGCGCAGCAACGTCGTGAATCGCCGGCTGCGCGGCTGTGAGTAAAAAAAAAAAAAAAAAATCCTAAATAGAGGAACTTCCTGGTGGTCCAGTGGTTAAGAATCTGCCTGCCAGTGCAGGGAACATGGATTCCATCCCTGATCTGGGGAGGTTCCACATGCCTTGGGGAGAGTAAGCCTGTATGCCGTGATTGCTGAGCCTGAAGTCTAGAGCCTGCAAGCCACAACTACTGAAGCCCGTGTGCCTAGAGCCTGTGCTCCACAAGAGAAGCCATCACAGTAGGTCCGGGCACTGTAATGAAGAGAACCCCCTGCTTGCTGCAGCTAGAGAAAGCCCGTGTGTAGCAATGAAGACCCAGCACAGCCATTAATAAATAAATATTAAAAATCCTAATAAAATATAAATAAATATTTATATACATATAAATAATTTTTTGGCTTAATTATATATAAATTATGTAGTTACAAATCAATCAAAAATAACAGCAAAATACTAAAGATAGTAAAACTATTTTGGACACTCATCAACATAATGTGGTGACGTGTTGGTCCGATGATTTATTTTATGAAATGTCAAAATAACTTTTGGGCTCAGAAAGTCATTCTAAATTTGTAACTTCTGTTTGAAAGTCCTAATTTTAATGGCCATATATGACTTCGAACAGCTTTTGGCCAATAACCACAAGTCTCTCCCTACCCAAGTTGTGGCTGTTTGAGCCAAAAACTTAAAGGAAATATCAATATTTGGCTGGAGAGTAAGGGTTGGTCTATTTGTTATGTGCACAGTGGGTATATTTATTTTATTTTTATGTTTTCAATCAGGAGCATGAGAACTCTGGGCTTTATTTCTTCCTGCCCATTTTGGGCTATTCATTTGTGTGCTTGGCAGAAAGAAGACCTTGGAGAAATTAGCTGCCCAAATGTATGATTTCTTGGTCTGCCACTCTGGTCACAAAGCAGGTGCTCCCAGGACATTCACGGGCTGTCCGGGTGCTTGTCGGGACAGGAAGGTGTATACTCTGTCTAGACAGTGCAGTGGCTTCACTGTCCAGGCAGCTCTGGCAACCTGGGCCAGTCCAGATTTTTCCAGTTCTCTGTGACAGTCAGTGGCTGCTGATGACATGTGGGGCTGACAGTGACCCCTAAAACTTGGAGACGAGGGAAACAAGGGCACAGGCAGTGCTGTGAGGCCTGTGGAGAGTAGGGGAGAAGGGTGGATGTGGCTCTGGGACAGGTCTGAAGGCAGATGTGGGGTTAGGCTCAGGGCTATCGAAGCCCCTTCCAGTCCTTCTTGTCTGGAGCCTGTGTGCTGCAGGGACAAGAACGCTGAGTGGACACTGAAGGCCTGGATCCTGTGCCTAGCTTGTCATGGGACACATAGATTCCTCATCTGCAAAACAAGAGGGTGGGATGAATGAATGACGCATCAGGTCCCTTTGAGGACATGTATTCTGTGTTCTTTGATCCCCACTTCTCTGTTTTTTCTGTCTTTGCTGTCACCACTTTGGGGGCCAAACATTGGTGCTGTATGTGAGTGGAAGTAGGGAAAGGGTGGCAATGGAGGGTGGGGGCAATTTCTCCTCCTTTTGACTCTCACTCCTTCTCCTTTCCTCTCTCTTTTTCTAAAAATGGAAATACATTGAATAGTTGGTGTCCAGTGTTATGTTGGTTTCAGGTGTACTCCATAGTGGCTTGACATTTGCATACATCATGAGATGACACCACTATAGGTCTAGGAACCATCTGTCCCCATCCAAAGTTACCGTATTATTTACCATGGCCCTTGTGTGTGTGTGCTAAGTCATTTCAGTCGTGTCCAACTCTTTGTGACTCTATGGACTGTAGCCTGCCAGGCTCCTCTGTCTATGGGATTCTGGGCAAGAGTACTGGAGTGGGTTGCCATTTCTTCCTCCAGATAGTCCTTAGACTCTATATTATATGTCCGTGGTTTGTTTATTTTGTAACTGCAGGTTTGTACCTCTTAATTCCCTTTACCTATCTCGCATCCTTCCCACTTGCCATCCCCAACCACTTGTTCTCTGTATCTCTGAATCTATGAATTTCTGTATCTATGAATCTGTTTCATTTTGTTTTTTAAGATTCCATATATAAGTGAAGTGTGGTATTTGTCTTTCTCTGACTTACTTCACTTAGCGTAATACACTGTATATTCATTCATGTTGTTGTAAATGGCGAAGTTTCACTTTTTATGGGTATATATATATCACATTTTTTGTTCATTCATCTACATTAGACCCTTATGTTGCTTCCATATTTTGACTATTGTAAATAATGCAGTGAACACTGGGATGTGTGTGTCTCTTTGAATCAGTGTGTGTTTTCTTTGGGTAAATACCAAGAAGTGAAATTGCTGGATCCTATGGTAGTTCTCGGAGAAGGCAATGGCACCCCACTCCAGTACTCTTGCCTGGAAAATCCCACGGACGGAGGAGCCTGGTAGGCTGCAGTCCATGGGGTCACTAAGAGTTGGACACGACTTCACTTTCACTTTTCACTTCATGCATTGGAGAAGGCAATGGCAGCCCACTCCAGTGTTCTTGCCTGGAGAATCCCAGGGACGGCGGAGCCTGGTGGGCTGCTGTCTATGGGGTCTCACAGAGTCAGACACGACTGAAGTGACTTAGCAGCAGCATGGTAGTTCTATTAGTAATTTTTTGAGGAACCTCCATACTGTTTTCCATAGTGGCTGTACCAGTTTACATTCCCAGCCAGCAGTGTGCAGGTCTCCCTTTTCTCTGCATCCTTGCCAACACTCTGTATTTGTTGGTTACTTGTCTTTTTTGATGATAGCCATTCTAACAGGTGTGGGATAGTTCTTCCTTCTTTCTTACCGTCTCCTTTTCCCCAACGTGAAAGTGCTGCAGGAATCTCAGAACTTGGAGCACCCCTATGTAATTTTAGAAGCTCATTATGTGAATTTTTGAACCAGGCGAGACTCTTCTTAACGGACAGCTCTTAGCTAGATAACCTGCTGTGCCGTGGAGAGAAATGCCAGGAGCTTCACGTGAATTTGGCTGGGGTTGAGGTGACTCAGGGAGCTGGCTTCTGGGGAGGGAGTAGGGTGTGTATGTGTGTGACCTCACCTGGGCCCATGACACACCCAGACAGGACCGGGGCCAGCAGCTATTGGGGCTGAGGTAAACATTTTGAGATGCTTTCGTCAACAGAGCCTCAGCCCTGTCTGCAGCCCTCTGCTTGCAGAAGCCCAGAGAGGGCTGGCGTACTTCCACTTAGAAGACTCAGTTTTGTCTCCAAAAGTGGAGCCTGATCCTTTCAGCTTTCTGTTTCCAGTGCCTCTCAGGGAGGAAGGTAGTGCTGTCCTGGCCTCACCGGGCTCAGAGCGGTTATGCAACCCGCTCCAGGCACTGGGAGAGGGCCAGGCCCGCCCATGTTCTCTGTGGGTTGTGGCGAAGATGGCAGGGCAAGAGGCCCAGTCCTCGGTCTGGATTCCCTTCCTGTGGGCTGGGGTGAAGGGAGAGAAGGATGCTTGCTGGCTCCTCCTGAGAAGCTTCTGGGCTCAACTGATTCCCCCAGGACCCCTGGCATGTCAGAGGCCCCTCTCCCCACATTCAGCCTATGCTGCTCTTCTCCTTCATTCTCATTCACTCCAGATCATCATATCCCCCAACAGCTCTGGTGACCGCTAGCTCCCAACCCATGCCTCCCTGCTAAGCAGTGGACATATAGCCAGCGTCTCAAGGTCAGCATGGAGCCGAGGAGTAGGACTGCAGGCCCTGAGGGACACACCATGGCTCTGAAACAAGTTTTCAATCGCTCTGTGCCTCGGTTTTCTCAGCTGTAAATGAGGTGATAACAGTACTTTCTCAAAGTGTCCACGTGAGGATTAAATGAAGTAATTCATCCGCAGCTCCTAGTTCACTTCCTAGCACCTCTTATTGTTGTTTCTCCTCTTCACCTTCCCCTCAGGCCCACCCTTGCTGCTGTCTTCCTCGTCCTGATGGTTGGCTCCAGGTTACACGAGGCATCTCGGCCTCAGCCTGTCCTCCTGCATTCAGTCACCTCCAGGTCCTGGTGACTCACCTCCCCTCTGTTCCTGCTGCCACCATTTTGGTTTCAGACCTCTTCACCTCTCCTTTCTCCCACTGGGCTGCCAGCTGGGCCTCTTACCTCCAATCTCACTTCTTCCAGTCTCGTGGCCTTGTGACACAACCCCCAGTCACTCTCTGTCAGCTCCAAGGCCACGTCCACCCTCCAAGGTGTGCACAGCCTGGCAGCTTCTGGCCCTTTCCCACCTTCCTGGCTTCATTTCAGCACATGCTCCCCGGTAGCAGGCATGCCAGCCCAGCCCGTGCGTCCACACTTCTGCCTCTTCCTGTGGGTTTCGCTGCCTGGAGCACCTCCCCGTGCTCTTCCTCATCTGCAGAGTGCCTGCTTTTTCACAATCATATTAATAAATACATTTATAGAATCTAATAGTAGACACTGTTCTAAACATGCTTTACATGTATTAATTTGTTTCATCTTTTCAACAACCTTATGAAGTAGATGCTATTTCCAGAATGAGGAAACTGAGTCAGAGAGAGGTTAATAAATTGCCTGAGCTCACAGAACTAGTAACTGCGAGAAGCTGAGTGTAATCCCATGCAGCCAGCCCCAGAACCTGGGCCTGACCGCTGTACACCTTCCTGATCCTCATGGCACTGCCCTGCATGGGAGCCCCGCCCCCGCCCCCCACCGGCCTCTCCTGGCTCAGTTAGGCAACTGCTGTTCCTTTGTCACAGCGTTCACAGTGCTTTCCTGTGAGCCTCTGAAGAGCAAGACCATGCTCTGTTCAGTTCCACATCCCTGTTGCCCACCGTCCTGGGCACTTGGTGAGTGCCCACGGCTGCTGCTGCTGCTAAGTCGCTTCAGTCGTGTCCGACTCTGTGCGACCCCATAGACGGCAGCCCACCAGGCTCCCCCGTCCCTGGGATTCTCCAGGCAAGAACACTGGAGTGGGTTGCCATTTCCTTCTCCAATGCATGAAAGTGAAAAGTGAAAGTGAAGTCACTCAGTCGTGTCTGACTCTTCGTGACCCCATGGACTGCAGCCTACCAGGCTCCTCCGTCCATGGGATTTTCCAGGCAAGAGTACTGGAGTGGGGTGCCATTGCCTTCTCTGGAGTGCCCACTACATATTATTAAATAAACACCGAAGAGCCATAAGTAAAGTACCACCTCTGGGATTTTGATGAGATGCCTTCTCGTTTTCACCAAAGTTTGGCCCTTGCTTTCCAAGACTTATTTGGGACTTGCCTCCTCACCTACTTTCTCTCTCTTCTTTTGCTCAGAGTGTTCCTTCCCCTGTCCAAGGCCCTGGTGTGTGTGGTCAGCTCTTAGTTAGGTCTGCTGATGGCCCAGGAGTCACAGGGAGCCAGCAGACTCGAGGGAAGCCCTGGTTCTCTCTGTTTTGGGAGAAGGAGACTTGGAGGACTTGGGTCAGATCATGCCAAGCAGGAAGCGGGACAGAATGGAGATGGGGGCTGGGGGCAGGAGGCACAGAGCAGCAGTGGGTCCTGTAAGGACCTCCCTCTGCTGCCACAGCCCCCTTCTCCCCAGTCCAAATGACAGAGTAGTAAGGAATCCACGTGCAGAAGTTAGGGGGCCAGTCTGCTCCCACATGACTGTAATCAAGGAATCCATATACAGAATAAAGGAAATGTCTTTCTTGCAAAGTATTCATTCTGAAACCGGAACTGTGCATCAGGGCCCAGGCAAGGCATTTTGAAGCCAATATAAAGTTCCTACAGCACCCAGAAGCTTCCGTCAGTCTGAGAGTCTGTGTTTCTGGGGGTGCTGACAACATGGCGCTGAGACTGAACAAGTTCCTCCTGTGTGCCAGGCACTGGGCTGGGCACCCTTCACACTAATTAGTCCCATGCCATCCTCACCGAGCCTCTAGGAGCTGACTCATGCCCTGTGTGCAAGGCGGAAACTGAGTCAACAGTTGGTTTGCCCACCCCAGGTGTCCATTGCCCAGGAAATCTGGTGGCTCGGATGCCAGTCACTCAAGATTTTAGACACGTCTCTTCAGTTTGTTCTGTCAGTGGAATGCCCACCTTGCCCTTTGTCTCTCAGCTCCTGGGAAGAAGTGAGGTCCAGGAAGCCTCCCATCCTTAAACATGTGTTTTTTTCTCAGATGCTCCCTGCAGCCTCTACCCCATGCTTCCTGTGGAAGCTAAAGCTCAGAGAAGGCTTGAGTGCTCTCTTGGGTCCTAAATAGAGTCATTTTGGTTGTGCATGTATGCTAAGTCACTTCAGTCATGTCTGACTGTGCAACCCCATGGATAGTAGCCCACCAGGCTCCTCTGTCCATATCATTCTCCAGGCAAGAATACTGGAGTGGGTTGCTCTGCCCTCCTCCAGGAGATCTTCCTGACCAGGGATCGAACCCATGTCTCTTACTTCTCCTGCATTGGCAACTGGGTTATTTTATTTTATTTTTTTACCACTAGCACCACCTGGGAAAAAATAGGTTGTGGATACATCCAAATGGCTGTGTCCAAATGTGAAGTGACTGGTTGTTTTTGTTACCAAATAATATGTCCCTCTCTCAGTCATCTCTCCCTCTGTTTGTACCTCATCTGTCCTCCCTGTACCTTGATCCCCACCCCATCCCTGACTTCCTCAGCACCCCTCAGCCCCTGTTTGACTCTCAGATCGCAGAGGATCCTGTAAGGGGTCAGGCAGAGAATAGAGCATTTGCACATTACTTTGTATTTTTTCAGATGCAAAAAGTTTAGGTTCATGTTGCTGTATTGGCTTTAGATGTTACTAAAATGTCCCTAATAAGGCTCTCTTCCAGAGTCTTGAACCTTGGGGATTTCCCTGGAGGTGTCCTTAAGATGGAGGGGCTCTCTGGTCACAGCTGGGCCTGATCAGAGATTAGGCTGGGCCACAGGTTCGCTGGGAAGTCAGTGTTCTCAGCCCCTGGGCCTGCTGGCTCCCTAGCTGACAACGAGAAGGGTGGGAGTGGTGCCAAGAAACCCGGAGGACACAAAGGAGGGCTCAGTGCACAGGCGGACAGGCCACCCCTGGGGCCCAAGTGGGGCCCTCGGGGCAAGTTCAGCCCATTTCTGGTGGTAGCTGGAGGGAAAGCACTCAGTGAGCCATGTGGGCTTTGCACCCAGGCCACTGAGCTCCAGCTTTGCCCCTTACTGCCTGGAGGACCTTGGACCAGCTCCTCAACCACACTGGGGCCTGTGTCCTCGTTCATAAAGGAGAGTGATGACACCTTTCCCTTAAGTTTGCTGCGAGGGCGAAATACCAATACGTTGCTGCAGCTGTTTGCCCTTCAGGTCTCATAATTCCATGGACCTGTGTTACCTGCACACTTATGCCCATTTCCTAGTACTTCTTCATCCTCCTTCACCCCAGACCTAACAGGACTGGCCTGAGAACGTAGAAAAGTAATAACTGTGTTTCATATTTCCAAAAGGACTTTCTCTACAACAGTGGTGTTGCCTGGGAACAGGGATGGAAGAAGGGAGGGATTTTATATATATATAAAACTTTTTATTTTGTACTGTGTATAGCCAGTGAACAATGCTGTAATAGTTTCAGGTAAACAGCGAAGGGACTCAGCATAACATTGAGCTGAGTTCCATGTGGTATACATTTGGTTATCCATTTTAAATATAGCAGTGTGTCCATCCCAAACTCCCTAAGAAGGGAGGGGTTATAAGGGGCACAAGGAAACTTTTGGGGTGATAGACACTTTCACGGTCTTGATTGTGGTGATGGTTTGTAGGCGTATGTCAAAACCAATTCATTTGTGTACTTTAAATATGTGCAGTTTATTGTACTTCACTGATACAGTAAAATTTAGAGATGATTAAAAAGATATCTTAAATGAGCACAAAGGAGGAAAATATGCTTTAACACTACTTTCACATTTCATTGAACTACAACAGTATTAAAAATATAGCTTTGTCAGGGGTCAACTCAGTAGAACATCACAGTTTATCTGTGAGCTGGGTTATTATGTGCTAAACCCACAATCATTGCAGAACTGTGCTTATGCTTATATTCCTCACGCCTAGCCCAGAGCAGTGTGCCTCGTAGGCATGCAACAAGATGGATGGTTGACGGATGGTTGAATGAATAGCTGTGAAAACTAAGATTCAGTTAAAAGAAGTGACTGAGCATACAACCAGCTCTTCTGTATCAAGCCTATTTCAAAGCAAAACGTTACCAGTAGTTCTCTCCTGTGTCCCCTGTCTCTGCCCTGCCTAGGGTGCCACGCAGGACCCTTGGTGATGGCCTTCCCTCCTTGCCTTGTCACTTGCACCCTGCCCCAGAAAACCTGCTTTTCCTGTACGTATTTCCGGAGGCCTTAGCTGCTATCTGACAGCTTCATCTGCACACAGGTGGAAGGGTGACGTGGCCTCCCGGAGCATGTATTTTCCATTCTGAAGGAATGCAGACCATGAGTGTCTTGTTCTCCTCATCTGCATGACGAGGAAGTGGACCTGATGGCCTCTGAAAGCCTGCCCTTTGAGGCACGCTATGGTGCTGTTACTCCTGGATGCCATCGTGAGGCCGGTGCCACATTCATTTGGATAGAGTTTAGATTCTGACACGATACAAAATTCAGATGGTATGATAGGGTAATTCTCCTCCCACCCCCATGGTTCTGTCTTGTCGTGCCGGGTCACAGAGGTGACCACCCCTGCCAGTTCTTCATATGTCTTCAAGGGGCATTCCAGCATATATAAATCTAGAATGAGACCTGAGGATGTGGGCTGGGTTGGGTTGACAGTCATTTGTTTCTAATGCTGAAATGCTACTATTTAGATGCCCCATAATTTCTCCAAACATTTTCCAACCCCTGATCTGTAGGCCTGAAAATAGTGCTGCAATAAATATCCTTGGGCATGTATCTTTGTGCACAAGTGGAAGTGTAACTGTAAAAACACTGAAAGTAGAATTATTGGTTCAAAAGATAAATATGGCATTTCACTGTGTATAGATATGACCAGATTACCTTTCAAAGATATTTACAACTTCTACTTCCATCCACAGTACAGAGTGCTCATCTTCCCACATGCCTGTACCAATATTTACCCAATATCCAGGTAATAAAACTTTATTGAGGTATAAAGTTAATGTAGAAAAGCACACAAATTGTAACTGTATAGTTAATTATCCCAAAGTGAAACTGCTTTCAAGCTCAGAAAGAGAACATTAGTGCCATCCCAGAAAGCCCCACTCTTGTGCTTTTTTGTTCACCAGTGTTCTGCCCAAAGGTGATCAATATCTAACTTTTAACACCATAGGTTGGTTTTACCTTTACCAAACTTTTGCATGGAATCACACACTTTGTAATCTGTTCTTTCTGGTTTCTAACACCCAGCATTTGTGAAGTTCATCCATGTTCCTGCATGTGGTCGTTCATTTCATCGCTGTACCGTATTCCATATTTTAAATATATTGTGCTTAGTTGCTCAGTCGTGTCCGACTCTTTGTGACCCCATGGACTGCAGCCCGCCAGGCTCCTCTCTCTATGGGATTCTCCAGGCAAGAATACTGGAGTGGGTTGCAATTCTCATCTCCACAGGATCTTCCCAACCCAGGGATCAAACCCAGGTCTCCCACATTGCAGGCAGATTCTTTACCGACTTAGCCACCAGGGAAGCCCAAGAATACTGGAGTGGGTAGCCTATCCTTTCTCCAGGGAATCTTCCTGACCCAGGAATCGAACCAGAGTCTCCTGCACTGCAGGAGATTCTTTACCAGCTGAGCTACCAAGGAAGCCCCTTACTACAACTTATTTGCTCTTTCTTATATTTGGGAATGATATTTGGGTTATTTTAGTCTGGGGCCATGGGGAATCATGCTGCTATGTATATTCTTAAACCTGTCTTGCAGGACAAATTAACTTCTTTCTCCTGGGTAATTCTATGAGAACAGTTGAAGAGTATACTTACATTCGGCTCCCCTAGGTGGCTGTATCAATTCACCAACAGTCAGCCAAGAGAGCCATCTTGGGCTTCAGCTCAGCTGGGCAAAGCAGTATCTCTTTCCAACTTAGTTATGCTGAGATTTGGGGGAATGGCTGGTAAAGGCAGACCTTTTTATCTTGTTAGCACCTAGCTTATGCCTTAAAATATGACAGAAAGTTAAATATACTATTTTTGGTTTTTTTTACTGCACTCTGGTTTATTTACTTCCACCAGTATTGTATGAGAATGGCAGTTGCTTCATGTCCTCTCCAGAGCTTAGTGTTGACAGCTTTTTTCAACTTTAGCTATTGTGGTGGGTGTGTAAGTGGTTTCTCATTAGGGTTTTTATTTCATTCTCCTGAATTTGAGCTCCATTTTATATTTTCATTGGCCATGAAAACATTTGTGAAGTGTCTATCCAAGTCTTTTGTTCATTTTTTTATTGTTTGCAAAACTGATTTGAGGAGTTATTTCTGTATCCAAGACATGAGTGTTTGGGTCGGATGTAAATATTGCAGATATTGGCTCCCACTCTGGATGGCCTTTTCATGGACAAGATGTCTTGCCTACTTTGAGGTCATAAAGATATTCTCCTATATTACCTTCTAGAAGCTTTATTTATCTTCTACATTTAAATCTATATTCTATGAAAATTTTAAATTTGGTGTGAAGTAGGAGTTAAGAATGTAATTCCCCCCTGCCCCTATGGATGTCTTATTAACTTAGTACATTTGTTGAAAAGACCGTTATTTCCTCTTTGGTCTGCAGTGTTAACTTACATCATGGAGTGAGTGTCTAGATATGAGTGAGTCAATTTCTGGACTGTCTTTTCTGTTTTATTGGTCTATTTGTATGTCCTTACATCATACCATACTGTCATAATTTTTTGTGATTTTAAAATAAGTTTTGATATCAGATAATATAAGTCTTCCAATTTTGTTCCTCAGTATTGTTTTTGGATACTCTTGGTCTTAGCATTTCCACATAAATTTCAAAATATGTTTTTTAGACTACAAACACATACACACACTAATTCTAGTATTTTCATTGGGATTGCATTTGATATATAACTAAATTTGATGAAAATTGACATCTTAGATATATTGACTCTTCCAGTCCATGAACATGAGATAACCCTTAATTTATTTAAGTATTTTATTTTTTTCAATATTTTTTGAAGTTTTGTATTTGGCACTCATGTACATCTTTTATATCTGTTCATGGACATTTTGTTTTTAATTGATTTAGCTCATATTACCATTTAAAAATATAATTTTCCAGTTATTTTTTGATAAATAAGAATAGTTGATTTTTGTATATATACTGTTGACTTCTGTAATCTTGCTGAATTCACTAATAAACCATAATGGTTTATCTAGAGATATATTTGCATTTTTATTTATACAATCATGTAGACTGTAAATAGTTATAAGGTTTTCTTCTGTTGTTTCTTCCTAATCCTCATAACTTTTCTTTTTCTTTTTTAATAATTTTATTTATCTATTGATTTATTTTGGCTGTGCTGGTACTTTGTCACTGCATGGGCTTTTCTCTAGTTGGGGTGAGTGGAGGTTACTCTCTAACTGTACTGCACAGGCTTCTCATCATGGTGACTTCTTTTGTTGTAGAGCAGGGGCTTCTAGAGTGAGCAGGCTTCAATAGTTGTGGCGCATGGGCTCAGTTAGTAAAGAATCTCCCTGCAATGCAGGAGACCTGGGTTCAATTCCTGGATTGGGACGATCCCCTGGAGAAGGGAATGGCTACTCACTCCAGTATGCTTGCCTGGAGAATTCCATGGACAGAGGAGCCTGGCAGGCTATAGTTCATGGGGTCACAAAGATTTGGACATGACCAAGCAGCTAAATATAAACGTATATGGGTTTAGTAGTTCTGCCTCCCAGGCTGTAGAGCACAGGCTCAATAATTGTGGAGCATGGGCTTAGTTGCTCTGCGGCATGTAGAATCTTCCCGCCCCAGGGTTTGAACTGGTGTGTCCTGCATTGGCAGGCGGATTCTTTACCACCGAGCCAGCAGTTGTCGTTCAGTTGCTCAGTAGTGTCCGACTTTTTGCAACCCCATGGACTGCAGCATGCCAGGCCTCCCTGTTCTTCAGCATCCCAGCCACTTGCTCAAACCCCTGTCCATTGAATCAGTGATGCCATCCAACCATCTCGTCCTCTGTCGTCCCCTTCTCCTCCTGCCCTCAATCTTTCTCAGCATCAGAATCTTGTCCAATGAGTCAGCTCTTCATATCAGGTGGCCAGAGTATTGGAGCTTCAGTGTCAGCATCAGTCCTTCTAATGAATATTCAGGATTGGTTCCCTTTAGGATTGACTGGTTTGATCTTCTTTCAGTCCAAGGGACTCTCAAGAGTCTTCTCCAACACCACAGTTCAAAAGCATCAATTCTTTGGCGCTCAGCTTTCTTTATGGTCCAACTCTCACATTCATACATGACTAATGGAAAACCATAGTTTTGACTATATGGACATTTGTTGGCAAAGTACTGTCTCTGCTTTTTAATACATAGTCTAGGTTTGTCGTAGCTTTTGTTCCCAAGGAGCAAGCATCTTTTAATGTTATGACTCCATCACCATCTGCGGTAATTTTGGAGCCCAAGAAAATAGTCTGTCACTGTTTCCATTGTTTCCCCATCTATTTGCCATGAAGTGATAGGACCAGATGCCATGATCTTCATTTCTGAATGTTGAGTTTTAGCCAGCTTTTTCACTCTCCTCTTTCATCATCATCAAGAGGCTCTTTAGTTCCTCTTTACTTTCTGCCATTAGGGTGGTGGCATCTGCATACCTGAGGTTATTAATATTTCTCCCGGCAATCTTGATTTCAGCTTGTGCTTCATCCAGCCCAGCATTTCGCATGATGTACTCTGCATAAAAGTTAAATAAGCAGGGTGACAATATACAGACCTGACATACTCCTTTCCCAATTTGGAACCAGTTGGTTGTTCTATGTCCAGTTCTAACTGTTGCTTCTTAACCTGCAGACAGATTTCTCAGGAGGCAATAAGGTGGTCTGGTATTCCTGTCTCTTTAAGAATTTTCCAGTTTGTTGAGATCCGCACAGTCAAAGCCTTTAGCGCAATCAATGAAGCAGAAAGTAGATGTTTTTCTGGAATTATCTTGGTTTTTCTATGATCCAGTAGATATTGGCAATTTGATCTTTGGTTCCTCTGCCTTTTATAAATCCAGCTTGAATATATGGAAGTTCTCAGTTCACATACTGTTGAAGCCTAGCTTGGAGAATTTTGAGCATAACTTTGCTAGCATGTGAGATGAGTGCAATTGTGCAGTAGTTTGAGCATTCTTTGGCATTGCCCTTCTTTGGGATTGGAATGCAAACCAACCTTAACAGTCCTGTGGCCACTGCTGAGTTTTCCGTATTTGCTGGCATATTGAGTGCGGCACTTTCACAGCATCATCTTTTACAATTTGAAATAGCTCAGCTGGAATTCCATCACCTCCACTAGCTTTGTTCATAGTGACACTTCCTAAGGCCCATTTGACTTCACACTCCAAGATGTTTGGCTCTAGGTGAGTGATCACACCATCGTGGTTATCATCGAGCCACCAGGGAAGCCTCTCTTTTTCTTCTTGATTATGCTGGTTTGGTTCTCAAATATACTGTTGAATATATATGATGGTAATTGACCTCTTTCATCTTGTTTGTCCTGGGGGAAAAGCTTTTGGTATTAATTTCACCATTAAATATAATATTTTTAAGTCTTTTAATCAAAACCCTTTATCAGATTGAGGAAGCTACTCTGTATTCCTAGGGTGCTGAATTCCTTTTCCCCCCAATAATGCATTTGAAACTTTATTAAATATCTTTTATGCATCTATTGAGTTTTTCTTTATTCAGTTAAAATGTTAAGTTACACGAATCAGTTTTTCAGTGTTAAATTAGCTTTGTGTTCCTGTAATAAACCTACCTGCTCACAATGCAGTTTCCTTCCCATGTGTTCTTGTTTGGGCAATATTTTGTTGAAGATATTTGATTTGATGTTTTTGAGAGACAGTGGTCTCCTATAAGTTTTCTTTTTTTTAAATGTTTGCTATGCATTGGTATCAAGGATATGTTGGCATCAGAAATGAGTTCAAAGTGTCCCCTCTATTTTCTAAATGTGTTTGAGAAAGGGTGATTTTCCTCAAACATCTGGAAGAATTTAATGGTGAAGCCATCTGGGCCTGAAGATTTCTTAGTGGGAAAGTTTTATTTAAGGATTTGATTTCTTTAATAAATATGGAATCATTCATATTTTCTATTTCTTCTCATGTCAGTGATTTTGAGTTTTCAAGAAGTTAGTCTCTTTCATCTGGCTTGATGGTAAAGTTTTTTCTCATATCCCTTTATAATCTTTTATTTTCTGATATTAGAAATTTATATCTACTATCTCTTTTGCCTGATACATCTTGTAATGTATTTGTAAATTTTGTCAATCTTTTCAAAGATTAATACATTAGCTTTGTTTATTTTTTTCACTTTTACATTTGTTTTCAGCTAGTGTTTCCTCTCATATTTTTCTTCATTTTTTTCTATTAGGTTTAATTTACCATTTGTTGCCTAAATTCTTGATATTAATACTTATGTCATTGGTTTTCATCCTTTCTTCTGTTCTAATGTAATCTGCTGCTACTGCTGCTACGTCGCTTCAGTCGTGTCTGACTCTGTGCGACCCCATAGACGGAAGCCCATCAGGGTCCCCCGAACCTGGGATTCTCCAGGCAAGAACACTGGAGTGGGTTGCCATTTCCTTCTCCGATGCATGAAAGAGAAAAGTGAAAAGGAAGTCGCTCAGTCGTATCTGACTCTTAGTGACCCCATGGACTACAGCCTACCAGGCTCCTCTGTCCATGGGATTTTCCAGGCAAGAGTACTGGAGTGGGGTGCCATTGCCTTCTCTGAATGTAATCTAAAAAGGCTATAAATTTCTCTGTAAGCATGGCTCTAACTGAATCCCAGAAGCTTTGACACATTGCTTTCATTAATATTCAAAATATAGTCTAACTTCATGTGAATTTTTTTTTGACATGTGAGTAATTCAGAAGTGTACTGCTTAAAATTCAACATGTGATTCATAAGCTTACATTTGGTTATAGACTTCTCTTTTTAAGTATGTTCATTTTTTTCAGAAAAATTTGATTGGAGTATAGTTGATTTACAATGTTGTGTTAGTTTCAGGTGTATGCAAACTGCAGCAGTTATGCATATATCCATTCTTTTTAAAAAATTCTTTTCCCATATGGGCCATAACAGAGTGTTGAGCAGAGTTCCCTGTGCTACACTGCAGGCTCTTATTAGTTGTCTATTTTATATAATAGTGCGGATCTGTCATTGCCAATCTCCCTATTTGCCTCCCCACCCCTCCTTATCCCCTGGCAATCATAAGTTTGTTCTCTACATCCACGACTCTACTGTTTTGTAGATAAGTTCATTTGTACCTGTTTTAAGATTCCACAGACAAGCGATGTTAAATGTAATATTTGTCTTTCTGTGTCTCATTTACTGGTTATTGATTTCTAGTTTAATTTCAGTGTGGTCAGGAATATACTCTGAGTCATTTTAAACCTTTGAAATGTGTAAGGCTTGCGTAGTACTAATACTGTGACTTCTAGTACATGACTAATTTTAGTAAATTCCCTGTGTACACTTAAGAGTTCTGCATATGTCAATGAGGGCTTCTTAGCTGTATACGTCAATCTTTTATACCCTTATCTACTTTCTTATTGATATATAATTCACAAACCGTAATATTTACCCTTTAAAGTATACAATTCAGTGGTTTTTAGTATATTAACAAAATTGTGCAACCATTACCACTATCTAATTTCAGAATGTTTCATCATCCCCAAAAGAAACCTTCCCTATTTTTTCCTTCTTCCAGCCCTTAGTAACCACTAATTTTCATATCTATGGATTTATCTCTTCTGAATATTTCTTATAAGTTGAATCCTTTTGCATAAGTTGTGGCCTTTTGCTTTGGCATCTTTCACCCAGCATGGTGTTTCCATGCTGTGGCACGTATTAGTACTTCGTTACTTTATATGGCTGAATAATATTCCATTACACAGGTATTGTTTATGTATTCATCAGCTGATGGATGTTTGGGTTGTTTGTATTTTTTTGGCTGTTATGAATAATGAATGCTGCTATAAACATTTGTGTAGAAGTTTTTCCGTGAACATGCATTTTCAGTTTTCTTGGGTATATACCTAGGCCTGGGGTTGCAGAGTCATATGGTAATTCTATGTTTAAATTTTTGAGGAACTGCCAGATTGTTTTGTGAGGGGCTGTATCATTTTACATTTCCACCAGAAATGTATGAGGGTTACAATTTCTCCACATATTTATCAACACTTGTCTGTGTTTTAGATTTTAGCCATCCTAGAGGTGTATGAAGTGATATCTCATGGTTTTTATTTGCATTTCCCTAATCACTGCTGACCCTGGGCATCTTTTTCCTATGCTTAGTTTCATTTGTGTATCTTCTTTGGAGAAATGCCTAAAATTTTGCCCATTTTAAATTGGATTATTTTCCTCTCAATTATTGAATTATAAATGTCTTTCATATATGCTGAAATTAGTCCCTTATCAAACATATAATTTACAAATATTGTCTTCTGTTTTCTGGGTTGTCTTTAGTTTTTTTCTGCTTGTTCTATCAGTCATGGAGAGAGATGCGTTAAAATCCCCAATTATGATAATAGTTTTCTACTTTTCCTTGTATTGGTATCAATTTCTTAGGCTTCTTGGGTGTATACAGATATATAGTTATCTTCCAGTGGCATTTTATTGTTATGAACTGCCCCTCCTTGTTCAGTAATGCTTCTTTCTTACAGTGTCCCTAGCTGACATTAGTATGCTGTAACAACTGTTTGTTTAGTGTTTGTCCTGTTTTTCTTCCTTTTACATTCTCCCATCTGTATTCTTATTCAGAAGTCATGTTTCCTAAAAGCAGCTTATATTTATTTTTTAAATCCAGCCTGGCCTTTTACATTTATTTGAAATATTTCACCTACGTATATTTTCTGTAATCACTGGTATATTTAGAGTTAAACCTCGCATCTTATTTGTTTTCTGTTTATCCCACTTATCCTATGTTCATTTTCCTCTTTTTTCATCTTCTTTTGGGATAATCAGATTAAAAAAAAAAGATCTCATTTTCCTGTTCTTTTAGCTTGTTACACATTACTTTAAAACACACATCTTTGACTTATTAAAATCTAATATGAATCAGTACTTTGGCCCCTTAATTGCTGGGCACCGCAGAAACGAAACATCATTTTACTACATTTACCTTTTCCCACCTCTTGTACCATTGCTCTCATGCACAGTAATTTCACATTTATTTAAAACCACACAATATATTATCATTATTACTATTTTAACAGTCACTATTCACTTAGATTTACTCATTTATCCTTTGCTTCTCCTTTCCTCCTGTATTTCTCTGTTTATATCTGCCATCATTTTTAATTAAATATTTTTAAGAATAGTTTCAGGCTTATAGAAAAATTGTAAAGATAACACAGAGAATTACCATCTGCCCTGCACCTATTTCCCCCTATTACTGGCATCTTACATTAGTGTGGTGTATTTCTTCCTATTAATGAACCAATTCTGAAATACCATTATTAGCTAAAGTATATACTTTATTCAGATTTCCTTGATTTTTACCTAATGTTCTTTTTTCCCCATCCGAGAAACCACATTATATTTAATCATTGTATCTGCTTAGGCTCCCCTGGGCTGTGACAGTTTCTCCAGTTGACTGATTTTTGATGACCTTGACAGTTTTGAGCAATACTGGTGAGGTATTTTGTAGAGTGTCCCTCGATTTGTCTGATGTTTCCATGTGATTAATTGGTGCTGTAAATTTTTGAGAGAAAGAACCACAAAGGCAAAGTGTCATTTTTATCATATCATGTCAAGGTTACCTACAATTAACAGGTCTCTCAAAATCTGAATCTGCCCCCGAAGGTGGGTAACTATGCCCATTGACCAGTTCCAAGAAATGACCACGTGCCCCTAGGATAGGGTGAGGAAGGAGTTGTGGATCGGATCTTTCCTCAAGGAGTCTGTCACCACACCCTTCTCAAAGTGTGAGCTTCATTTAAAGATGTGTCTTGTCTTTACAACATGGCCCTGAGCTGGAAGCCAAGCTATTTCATCTGGTGCTCATCCAGAGAAACCACACTTGTTCTGACTGACCCTGGAGAGGAAAGTGGCTGTGCTGGGTTCAGAGGTGGGGTGCTGGTTTCCAGCACAGTCACACCTTCCATAGAGGTTCTTGAGGGTATTTTGACTCTGGTGGTTTTTACTTTACTCACTGACTTCAGATGTGACTCCCCAGTATCTCCCAAAGAGAAGCAGTACTTCTGAAGAGACCATACGCTTTAAGTCCATATGAAGAAAAATGTTTTAAATATTTAAGTTCAACATAACTTGCACTTTCTTCTGCACAGACAGAAGACTAGACTTAAGGTGCAGTTCTGGTCCCCCTCTGCCTGTCCTAGGTTTCATGAGCCACCTTCGTGATCCGATGGCCAGACCTGAACAAAGGTGTGAAATTAAGATTTTTCTTTATCTTCACCAGATATACTTAGATAGCATTATCCTCTAAATAGCTCTCTTGTGTGAGCGAAGTAAATGGTACTTCCTGTTATACTGAGCAAACAAAAGCTGACACATTATAAGTGGAGTGAGGTTTACTCTTGAGTATACTTGCGTTGAGCTGCTGTTTTTCTGAGTCTACAGGCCTAGTTCTCTATTGCTAAAAAAACAGTATTGCTCAAAACTGTCAAGGTCATCAAAAAGAAGTCAGCTGGAGAAATTGTCACAGGCCAGGGGAGCCTAAGCAGATACAATGGTTAAATATAATGTCGTTTCTTGGATGGGGAGAAAAGGACATTAGGTGAAAATCAAGGAAATTTGAATAAAATGTATACTTTAACTAATAACGATACTAGGGGGCCATCCAGAAAAACTCTTCTCCAGATATTTGAAGGCGGTCATTTGAGCTCTCTCAAAGTCTCTAGGACAAACTGTCCCAACTTCTCCAGTCAGTTGTGCTGTGGTTGCAAGTCCTATCACAATTTTAGTGGTCTTCCTTTGAACAAATTCTTGTTTATGTGTATCTCTATTAGAGTACGGTGCCCAGAGGGGGACAGGATATCTTAGGGTTGCATCTAGCTCACGCTATTATGGAACTATCAGCTCAGCAATGCTGGTGCCTCAGTCACAGCTCCTTGGTGAGTGGGATGGTGGGCATAATCTCCCCATGGCAGAGGCCACCTTGGTTAGCACAGCAGCCACTCCATGTTTGAAGCCACAGCAGGAGTGGACACGCATGTCCTGGATTCCCCACACCCATCCTGGCCAACCTGCCTGCCCGTCTGATTGCTCTCGTCCAGATTTGAATCTTTAGCTGGAGCCCTGCCTTGGCCTTTAAGCAAGGCCCCCAAATGATGTCAATGTTCATGCTCAGCTGCCCTCGCCTCCACCAGGCTAATGAGGACGGGAAAACATCACTTTGTTTCAGGCCACTGGGTCCTCCGACCGCACTGTCTTTGTTCCTGCAAGTGCTGGGCACACCCACAGGGTTCAAAACCAAGGTCCCAACAGGCAGGGAGGGAGGGAGCCGCCCCCTGCACCCTCACACCTGACTCAGAAAGCAGCAAGCCCACCTTACGTTCAGTGAGTGCACTCATATGATGGTCCCTGGGTTCTGCAGGAGATAAGTAGAGCCTAGAAACTCCATGGATGGGGTGGAGAAGCTGTGTGCCTCCCCAAGGCTGCAGGAGGGGTTGGCCCCCAGCCTGCCCGTGTGACTCTCCAAGAGGCCTCAGGAGAATACACAATCTCTCCCACTCCCTGAACCTCAGTCACCAGTGGCCGACCAAGGCTTCCAGGCTACGTGCCATCCCCAGGCTCTTGTCCCCAGGGGTTCTGCACATCTATCATTTCCCCATCTCCCACCCTCCCACCCTGTTCCTCTCATGCAGTCTCTGGAGCTCTGTCTGACATTAACCACCACCTGGGTGCCACTTCTCTGAACGCATCATCAGTTTCCTCTTGAACTGGAGCCTGGCTCTCAGCTAACCCTAACCCTGTCCCCCTCCCACAGCCCCTTCTCCTCCCTCTCCCTCTGCTCATGTGACTGGACGTTTGCTTCTCCTCAGCCGTCAACCTCGGCCTCCGGTGGTTCAGTTCTCAGTGCGTGTCTCTCCTTTACCTTTACGAGCAGTGTCTCCATAACACCCACCTCATGACCCTGACAACATCCTGTCTCCCTACTTCCTCTCACCTTCTCTGATGTGTTATTTCAGCTGCCTCTGAAATCTCAAATTTTGCTTTTATTTTAAAAAGAAATTTACATACAGTAACATTTTTCTTTCTGATGTACAGTTCTGTGGCTCTTGCACATGCATGAATTCTTGTAATGATCACTATGGACAGGCTACCGAACAGTTCCGTACTCCAAAGAATCCCCGTGCTCTCCCTTTATATTCAGACTTCTCCCACCCTTAGCCCCTGGCGACCAGTGATCTCTTCTCTGTTCCTTTATTTTTGCCTTTTCCAGAATGTCATATAAATGGAATTACATAGAATGAATCTTTTGATACTGCCTTCTTTTACTCAACACAATACTTTTGCAATTCATGCATGTTGCTACCTGAATCAAACATGTTAACTTTTGATTGCTGAGTGGTATTCTATGCTATCAATGAAGTACAGTTGTTTTTTTTTAAATCCATACTTCTGTTGAAGGACATTTGGGTTGTTTCTAGTTTGTGGTGAATACAAATAATACTGCTCTAAATATTTGTGGGCAGATTTTTTTGTGTGTAAATTTAAAAATTTCATTTCTTTAAGATAAATACTTAGAAGTAGTATTGCTGGGTCATGTGTAAGTATATATGATGCCCCAATTTTAAGTTTCCCCTCCTCTGACCATGACTGTCTGCATGATTCCTTTTCTCTACACCTCACTTTGACTTCTCTTTGACCTCATTAGGACCTCTAATTCACTGAGCCTGCTTTTTCTCCACTGGCCATCAACCTCTTCATATTTTTTCTTCCCTTCTCACACAGTTTCATTTTCATGGTCTATCATAATAGTTTCTTAGAAACATTCCTTTCTGCCATCACAACACAAACATTCCCTAATATAGCTCATCTTTAAAAAACTGCCCCTAAAAAATCAGTAATTTTGCAGTGGAGCACTCCGACAAACGTGATCTCAGCTGAGTGATCAAGATTAACATCAACAGTGATAAGTCACATTGAGAGTATGTTACTCTTGATATGAGGTGATGACAATGGCACCCTTGTGGTCTTCCTCCCTCAAACCCACAACCTCTCTCTAACCATGAGAAAAGCATCAGACAAATCCACATTGAAGCATGCTATTCTGTAAGAATATCTGACTAGCACTCCTCGAAACTGTCAAGGTCATCAACAATACAGGAGGTCTGAATAATGGACCGTGGACTTATGATGGGATTATGGTGGACCATGAAGCTGTCTTCCCTCATAGCTCGTATGAGTCCTCATATGAGGACTTCCCTCATAGCTCAGTCGGTAAAGAATCTGCCTGCAATGCAGGAGACCTGGGTTGGATTCCTGGGTCGGGAAGATCCCCTGGAGAAGGAAATGGCAATCCACTCCAGTATTCTTGCCTGGAGAATCCCATGGACAGAGGAGCCTGGTGGGCTACAGCCCATGGGGTCGCAAGAGTTGGACATGACTTAGCGACTAAACCACTACCACCATGAAGCTGTCAGTCTAGGGAAGCTGAAGGACGCATGACAATTAGATAGAACGTGGTCTCTTGGATGGCATCCTGGAATAGGAATAAAAGGTAAAAGCTAAAGAAGTCTGAATAAAATATAGATTCTATATAATAAGAAACATAATACCAATATTGGTTCCTTAGTTGTAATAAAAGTGCCATAGAAAAGTTAGCGACAGAGGTAACTCAGTGCAGGAACTCTAATATTCTTGCAATTTTTCTGTAAATCTAAAATGATTCTAAAGTAAAAGTTCATTAAGTGTTTAAGAAAAACTTCCCCTGACCCCTTCTGCCAACTCCACTCCATTTCTCTGCTTCCCTTCACAGGGAAATTTTTTTTTAATTTATTTTATTGATGTATAGCTGATTTACAATGTACTAATTTCTGCTGCACAGCAAAGTATTCAGTTATATATATATACATATATATACATTCTTTTTCATATTCTTTTCCATGGTGGTTTATCAAAGGGTATTGAAAATAATTCTCTGTGCTGTTCAGTAGGCCTTTGTTGTTTATTAGTTTTTATACTTTAATTTTATTGGAGGATAGTTGATTTACAATGTTGTGTTAGTTTCAAGTGTATAGCGAAATGATTCATTTTATATATTTACATATATCCATTCCTTTTTTTAGATTCTTTTCTCATATAGGCAATCACAGAATATTGGGTAGAGTTCCCTAGTATAGTAATACTGTGCTATACAGTAGGTCAAGGTCAATGATGATCTCCATATTGCCAAACCCCAGAGTCATTTTTTTCCTTCTCATTTTGCCTGACCTTTCAGTTAAGTGTGAAACCCAGTTAACTATTCCTACTTGTTGAAAAAAACTGTCTTCTCTTGGCATTTGGAATACTGGAATCCTGTTTTTTTTTAATTCATTCATTCATTTTCGGCTGTGCTGGGTCTTGGTTGCTGTGTGGGCTTTATTCTAGTTGTGGTGAGTGAGGGTTGCTCTCTAGTTGCAACGTGCTGGCTTCTTATCGCGGTGGCGTCTCTTGTGGAGCACGGGCTTCTAGGGTGATCGGGCTTCTGTAGTCACGGTGCGTGGGTTCAATAGTTGTGGCATATGGGCTTAGTTGCTGCGCTGCATGTGGGATCCTCTTGGACCAGGGATTGAACCTGTGTCTCCTGCACTGACATGTGGATTCTTTACCACTGAGCCACCAGGGAATCCCTGAAATCTTATTGTTTTTTTTTTTCCTACCTGTTGCTACTCCACCAGCCTCCCTGCTGTCTCCTCCTCTCCCAGACTTCTACCAGCACTGCCATGGTTAGGGCTCTATCTTAAGGCTCTATTGTTTGCTCTATGCTCTTACCTCCCAGGTATAGTGCATCCAGTCTCAGGGATTTAAGTAGTTACCCTACGGGCAACCCCCAAATCCGTATCTCCAGCCTCACCCCTACAAGGTAGGAACTGTTATCACACTCCTTTCACAGGAAAGCAGACACAGGCTATCGGACATGAAGGGGCTTCCCCAAGGTTACTTGGCTAGAAGCATAAGAGGCAGGGTTTGAATCCAGGTCTGTGTGACTCCAGACGGGTGCTGGGAGTGGCCAGGCTGCCCCCCACCCCCACTTCCTATCCTCCTTCCATCCCAGTTCCTGGTGCCGCCTGCTCCCAGGGTTTCCTGCATGTACTGCTCATTCTGACTTTGTGCCTTTGTCCCCGTACCAATCCACATCTCCTAGAATGATCCCCCACCTTCCTCTGCATCCTTTTTCTTCCCAGGTCTGATTGGGGGGGTTCTCCATTTCTCGGGTCCACACTGATCTGTCCTGGCCTCCTCTGAACTTCCCCAGGACCGAGGGTTCACCCTAAAGCAACCGAAGGCTCATTTGTATCTGTAAGATTCTTGTTTTCTGAACCCGAGATGGGGGTTCAGTGTGTACAAGCACACTGAGGGGGAGGGTGTTGAGATGTGATGTCTGTGACTAGGACTGCCTGGGAAACTGTGGGCCGTGGGCTTCCTCATACCCAGGCATACAGGAGTCTGAGTTAGCCAGGGTGGTTTCCTCTACTAGCTGGTAAACTCTTGGAGAGACCATGACTTTACCAAATAAGTATCATTAAAAAAAAAAAAAAACTCTGCTGTGTGTGTGGTAGGGTGTGGGTAGAGAAGTACTTCAAAACCCTTTTTTCCTGGGGTCTGGGAGGCCAAGGAAGCTTCAGTCTAGAAATGAAGGAGGTGGTTTAGTTTTCACTGAGATCACAGAGGCCAAGCAGTTCCTCCAAGGGCCACTGAGCTCAAAGGAATAATTTGAAGAAATGGGGTGATGCTGTGATAGTGATCATTTTAGAGGAACTGAAAGTGCCCTGCGGGGGAGACAGAGGCCGGGGACTGTGAGATGGCAGAGGGAAGGGCTGTGGGTGGGAAGGGCCTGTGCACTGGCTGAGAGATTGAGACCTGATGTCATGGGGCAAGGACGTGGTCCCCTTCGCGTGTGGTGAAGTTGGCCTCAGTCCCTGTGATGCTGGCCTGGGTTCTGCTCCCAGCCCTGCTGTTCACTCACATGTGACAGCAGGCAAGTCCCTTTGTCTCCCTGGGCCTCAGTGTTCTCATCTCTAGAATGAAGAGGTTGAAAAAATAGATGACAAGTTTGGGCTACATCATTTCCAGGCCGATTTTAGCACCTTGAGTCCATCTGGGACTAGTACATCCAGTACTGCTGTCTTAATGGGGACACCACTGCCTCAAGACAGGAAGAACCTGGTTAACCTGCAGCCCCCTCCCCCTCAAAAAAAAAAAAAAAAAAAACAGATTCTGTGCTTCCAATGCTGGAGGCATGGGTTCAATCCCTGATTGGGAAAACTTAAGATCCCATGTGTCTTGCAATGTGGCCAAAAAGAATAAAAGTTCTTTTTCACATAAAGCAGAGGGTGGGCAGGGACTGAGGAGAACAGGGCTACAGAGGGTTGAATCTTGTATGTTGTGAAGGAAATGGGCCTGCACTGTATCTCTAGCGAAACCCACACTTCACCCCTCAACTCCAGTTTGAAATCTTCATTAGAGACCATGCTTCAGGAGAGGGTAAATTCTGCCCTACTCGGATCACAGGGAGCCAGGGCTGGCCCTTCTTCACCAAGAGGGGCTGCCTCCTTCCTCAGCTTTGGGTCTGCATGTCCCCACCCCTCAAAAGAGGGACTTCTTATCTGGAGGCTGTTAGGCAAGGTAAGCTCTGGGAAGGTGAGTTTTGCATGCCTGGAGGAGAATGTATTTAGAGTCAGGAGGAACCCCAGTGGCTGATTTATTGTTAATTCTTGCAGGCTGCTGCTCCTGCACACCTGGCCACGTAGGCACACACCTACTCCTGAGTGTTAGTCGCTCAGTTGTGTTTCTCTGCGACCCCACAGTGGTAAAGAACCCACCTGCCAATGCAGGAGACATGAGAGATGCAGGTTAGATCCCTGGGTCGGGAAGATCCCTTGGAGTAGGAAGTGGCAACCCACTCCAGTATTCTTGCCTGGAGAATCCCATGGACAGAGGAGCCTGGTGGGCTACAGTCCACAGGGTCGCAAACAGTCGGACACACTGAAATGACTGCGTGAGTGCAGAGTGTACCCGCCAGGCTCCTCTGTCTGTGGGATTTTCCAGGCAGGAATAATGGAGTGGATTGTCATTTTCTTCTCCAGGGGATCTTCTTGACCCAGGGATCAAACCCAGGTCTCCTGCATTGCAGGCAGATTCTTTAGCAGGGAAGCCACCTACTCCTAAGCCACCTGCATTAAAAATTTTTTTTATTTCTCAAAATCCTTCCCGTAATTTTCTGAAGGCAGGGACCATGACTTCTTTTCTTGGTGCCCTCCTAGAATACAGAAAAAGGGGCCTGTGGCAGAGAGAACAACACCTGCAGAAATATGGATGATGTAGCATGGCTTCCTGGTCTTAGACAGTTGGAAAGGTTTAATAATAGCCTCTTTTTCCTTCATCCAGCTTCCTGTCAGTTGTCTCCCAAAGATCAGTGCCCATGTTCATTTTCTGTAAACTACTCAATAGTTGACTTTATAATGGTGCAGCCCATGATCAATCCACCAAAAACAAAAGCCACCAGCAGTGGTAGGATCAGAATACTTTAATAAGATATCAGTGTCAAAATACATTTCCTTATAAAGTTAAGCTCCCATATAGTAATAACATTGTCAGTAGGAATTTGACAAAATAATAATGTTCACGAAATCATTATGTTGATAGATAAGGTTAATATGAAGCTTGGAATATTTTTTCAGAGTGTTTTAGTAAAACTGCAAGGGTAAAATGCCCTTAATGCTGAGGCAAACAGAAAATCAAACACCAGCGCTTACACGTCAGTAGCCCTTCAGGTTGTGCCGCCCACTGTGCGTGAGGCAGGCTGCGGTGCTAAAGGACAATCTGGGCGACACAGTGACTAGGTAATTTTTTCTTGTGAAACTTAAATTTTGTTTTGTTTTGGGCAGTAAGTTCATCCAGGCTTACCAGATTCTCGGTTTGCTGTGTTTTGCTTTGTGTGTTTCTAGAAACTTGGTCGTTTACCCATGATGGAAGAGTTCCATGTGGCTAGTATTCTGAAACAAGTGATACTGTCCCTCTTACTGGGGAGTTACAAGGCACTTTTAGGAGACTGTTTGCAGTGCCTCCTACCTCTATACGTCACTTCTGGGAACAGACAGACCTCAAGGAGGCCCAGGGGCCATCCCCGGAGGTCTGCTTGCTGCACCTTGACATTGCAGGGTGATCTGAGGGCCTGGCCCCATTGGGAAGGGGCATGAGGATGAGGCTGGTCAGGACCAAGGGCCCCCTTTCTACACCTTCACCCCACCCCCGGTTCAACTCCATGGGCTCCAAGGTGGTGAGCGGGACGTGCACTGGATCACTGTACTGTTTCTGAATCTGCACCGTATCGTGAATTCCCATCTAAACCACCTCATGGTAGTTCTGGAAGTATCCAAATGTGCCACATGAAAGACCATTAGAGTCACATAGCTCAGTGCACTTGAAGGGCTGGCAACAAAATCTTAAAAAGAGTTAAAGCACTTCCCCTCCCTTAGATCGTCCCACCCCAACCCCTGACGTGCCATCAGACCCTCTTGGCAGTAATAATAATACATACATACATACATACAAAATACATATGGAACACAAGGAGAAGACAGCTCGCAATGCTCCCACTTAATGATTCCACTTTCTGGATTATTTGTCACGCCTATGGCATATCCTGAAAGCAAAAAGCCAACAGCGAGAGACCTTGAGCAAGGTTAGTACAGGCCCGTGGGAGTTCTGTACAATTCTGCAGTGTCAGCAACATCAGGAAAAAGAAGATCAAACAGCTTAAAAAAGATTTTAAAGTGATTTTGTGAGCAGGATTCCATTTCCGTTTCTGATATTACAAAGTACCCATATATATGATAAACACTTAACCCAGATATAAATTTTTTTCTTAAAAAACTCAGTTATGCTTTTGAATAATAATTAAAAAAAAATCCACCAAATGCAGGGGAAAAACACCAGTTTAAGAAAAGCCGTACTGTGCAACTTTCATAGATAACCACACACAATGGAGTTTACCCTTCACATTTCATTTCCTTTTTTACCCCCAAAAGTCATATCAAAATTAGAGCAGAGAGTTGGCTTAAAAAAAAAAAAAAAGATAGACATTTACAATACAGTGATTAGTTTTAAAAAAGAAAGGGCTGAGAGAGGCCAAAAATCAAGCTTAGAAAGCAAGATTATTTTGTTTCTCTTTGGCAACAACAACAAAATCTAGTTTTAGTTAAATGAAGCCAAAGCTTTCCCGAAAGGAGAACACACATACACCAAACTTGTTAATATGAATATTGTTTGTGTGTGAGAGAGACCCATGAATATTATAAATTAGGATTTGGGGAAAGAAAAATCTTATAAAATTTAAGAACATTTCCATTGACAGAGCAAAACATAGGTAAAACAATTATATTTTAAAAATATGGATAATAAAGTGAGCATCTTCAGAAAAAGGCCACTACTCGGTGACCTGGACAAGTTTGCCAGGTGAGTATATCTTGTAAAAAGTGTGGTGGTGTTAGAAATACCTAGTTGCAAAAAACAGACGGAGAACGTGAAGCTGGTGGGACGGCGTGGGAAGGGTGCCTGTTGGCGGGCGGCCCTGGCTCAGGTGGCCTGGTCCAGGGCTCGGAGGAGATCCCCTCCTTGGAGGAGCGTGGAGGTTCCCGGAACAGGCACGTTCACCTCACAGTCATATCTGGTCAGTTCCGGCAGCAGGTAGGGCTCAAACGAGGGTCCGAGCAGCCGGCTTGCCATGCCTGAACAGAGAGAGAGTGCTGTCGTTTAAAAGCCCTGCATCAACCGTGTGGGGGAGGGTCTGTTCCCTAAAAGGCTAGCAGGGACGCAGCGGGTTCACAGAGCAGGAGGCGCTTCCAGTTTTCCTGACTCCGGGGCACAGTGGGGCAGCCCTCATTTCACTCTTCAGTGTTGTCTTTCCCTAGTCACCTACCCCGTGCTCGGAGCAGGGACCCAGCAGATAGCCCGTCTGCCTCTCTCATCAGGTGAGGGGCTGAGACCCAAGGCAGGGACAGAGTGCACAATGCAGATAGGACGGGGAAGGGCTCAGAGGGTGGGGGGTGGGGGGTGGAAGGAGTCCCCACGAAGGCTTCCTGGCCTGGGAGGTGGAGGCATGAGCCAGTGCCTGGGCAAGGCTCGGAGTTGCTGACTGAGCCTGCCCCCCGTGCACTGGCAGCTGGAGGGAAGGCCGAGCAGAGAAATGGAATTCTGAACCAGCTGGTGTCTGCACACACTTGCACACACATCTACATGCACTCATATCATACACATGTGCCACAAGCACATGGGCACGTACATACATACGTGCACACACACACACACAGGTCCTTCAAAGGCCTGACTTCAGTTTCAGGATCCCCACCCTTGGCTGCTCCTCTCCTGCTGAGAAGGAAGATAAGGGGACATTCCCAGCCCACCTCCCACCTCCCACCTCCAGGGAAGAGAGGGCCTGGGTGCCTGGAGGCAGACCCAGAAGCCCTTCACTGGCCCCAGTGATGTGAATCCCTGCTTCCCTTCCTGACTTACGTGAAACATCTCAGCCCCCGGGCCCTCTCTTCCTTCAGTCCTCATCTCAGCCACTTCCTAGGGTCCATGCCTGCCTCCCCCACTCATCCTTGCTCTCCTGTGGACTGGGTGTGTTTCATGGCTGGCTGCAGCCCCACAGTAGAAAGGGGTACTTGCTCATCATCCTTTTCTAATCCCCTCTTCTTTTACTCACCCTCAGAACCGACCTAAATTTAAAAAAAAATTATTTTCCCCTGAAAAGAATGAGTTTCCTAGGTTCACAGCAGGGATAATAATGCTGACTACCACTTCATGCAAACATATACATGAACATATACACTTTGCACAGGTGTGGGCATGGTGAGTCCTTGCCAACCCATGGACTGTAGCCTACCAGGCTCCTCTGTCCATGGGATTTCCCAGGCAAGAATACTGGAATAGTTTGATATTCCTTTTTTCAGGGGATCTTCCTGACCCAGGGATCCAACCTGAGTCTCCTGCATTAGCAGGTGGATTCTTTACCCACAGAGCCAGCAGGGAAGCCCACACTTTGCATGCAGGCCTCTAAATTAAATGTGCAGGCTACTACTCCAACCTAAGGTAGGTAAGGAGCAAAGCTGAAATGTAAGCCCAGGACTATCTTGTGACTCTAAAGCCTGGACTCTGAAGCACTGAACAGCAGTCTGTCTCAAACCATAGTGCTGAGGAAATGACCCTCTTTTGGGGCAGGAGTTTGGTATCTTTCACCCAAAGTATGAATTACATTCCTGTTTACATAGCAACCTTTTTGTGATAACATATTACATAGGATGCTGATAGACTAAGGTGGGTAAGAGGCAGGCATTGGGTGGCCAGTCCTCCTAGAAAGCAAGATCCCCTCCGAGGGCAAGCGTGCCTGTCCTCCCAGCAGTGCGTCCTCATCTCAGCGTGATGCCCCAGTAGGTCACTGCATCAGGCATTACAGTAACACGAAGAACTGAGCAAAAGGCATAGGCTCTGGGGCTCTTACAGGGTATAGCCCTGGGTGTCACCTAGTCACTGGAGGGCTCCTTCTACAGCCCTGTGGACAGGTGGACTTCCAGTCTCTGCTGTGGTCCCCTGGGGAGAGGAGGGCTCACCCCTCTCAAGGCAGCTGCCTTGCATGAGCAAGTTCATCCTTGTGCTGAGATCTGCCACCTTCTCCATCCCCTGGCTCCCACCCTCCCACAACGCCCAGGCCCTGGCACAGCACGCCTGTTCCTGAGTGCACCCACCTGACATCTTGTGAGCCGCGGGTAGGCTGTAGTCCTGGTACTGGGGGGCGTAACACTGAGCGGGGAACCCACTCTTGGTGGGCTCCCCCGGGCTCGTGGCAGACGGAGGCTGTGGTGGTGATAAGTGTCTCAGGGGCTGGCTCCTACCCCTCACGGGATTCTGGATGAACTCATCTGAAAAGGCCAATGTCAGACTGATGGGACAGACTGTGACACCCCCAGCATCCCTCTTCCTCCACAGGAGGAGCCCAGAGATTTCTGACCATGTCACCCTCAGGTGGTGAGAGAGAGAAGAACCAGGGTGGGCCCGGAGCTAAACCCCTTGCTCCACCGGCAAATGCCCTCTCCCCACCCCACCCCGCCACGGACCAGGACTGTGCTCACCATTAGGGACATTTGCATTTGGCAGCTTGTCCGGCATCAAAGAGCAGGTCCCACCACCCCTGAGACTCTTCATTCTTTTCCACATCAAATGCGAGGTGCTGCTGCCTGGCGGATCCCCCTGCATGTGGAAGTGCAGACATAGAGGGAGAGGCCAGAGAACCCAGTCCCAAACTGCGCTGGGGTGAGGCGGGCCCTGCTTGCTCTGAGAGACCCTCCCTGTCAGCCCGGGTCTCTACATTCAGCCCCGGCTCCCACCCAGCCTTCCCCAGGGCTATGGAGAACCTGCGGCAATGCCCCCAGGAGATGGCTCACCCCACTCATGTCTTGGAAGGCTTGCTCCTCGTACTCCAGCTGTCGCTTCAGCTTCAGCTTGTTGGAGAGGGCAATCATGGCTGGGCTCATCATGTCTGGACCCTGAGGCCCGAAGCCCTTGGCAGACCTGCCAAGCCAGAGAGAGAGGGCGTGAGAGAGTCTGGGGCGCCACGGGCCCAGGGTCCTCCCCAGAGGGCAGTCTCCCCCAGGGCCGAGTCCTGGAGGAGGGGGCGAGGGCCTGGGCTGGAGCTCTCCCTGTTCTCAGTGCGCTCTGCCTGGTGGACACTGATGGCTCAGCTGTCTGCACCTCCCCCGACACGTGCCCGTCTGCCGGGCTGGCCCCCGGCGGCCTTTGGTCCTGGCCTGGTTTGTGGCTGCCCAGCTCGGTGACAGCTGTCTTTCGAGGTCCGCTTCTGCCCCATCTCCCCTGCTCTGCTTGGACTGCTCCCCACCAGGGACAAGGGAGGATGCCCTGTAAAAGGCAAGGGCCTCAGGGAAGCCTAACCAATGGGCCCTGGGAACTTGAAGTCTGTTCCAACCATGGGACAGCCAGGGGAGCTCCCAGGGGTTGGAAGGGCCTTGTGGGGTGGTGGATACTGGCAGATGCTGGGAGGAGGCAGGACGGGGAGGGCAGTGCTGGGCTCCAGCAGCCAGTCAGGCGGAAGGCAGGGGCATCTTTTCACTTTCCTCAACTGGGCTTCCACGCTCGAATGAGGAAATGTCCCTCCGTGTTGTGTGTGTGGGTGGTCTGTGGCTCAGATAATGAACTCTGAATAAAAAAGCACTCTAGGGGGTAGTTCAGGAAGCCACTTCTTTCCCTGTCTGCAGGCCTCTCTTGGTCTCCAGCTCCGATAAAACGTGTCCCACGCGAGGCCTCACGTATCTTAGGGCGAGTCCCCTAAAGCCCAAGCTCTCAGAGTTGAGAGAAGGCTAAGCGGCATATCGCACCTCTGTCGGATGGAAACTGGGGATGGGGCCAGGGGCCTTTTGGAGCCCCATACCTGCCCCTAGTGGGCACCTGTCTGTACCTCCTCCCCCATACTGCACAGCCTTAGCTGAAGCAGCCCAGCATCTCCGTCACTGACCTCTTCTTGAGCATGGCGAGATGGGGTGTGGCGGGGGGGAGCCCCAGGGGCGCTGCCCCCACGGCCTCTGCGTGCCGGTCTTCACCAGGCCACTTCGTGGGCCCCAGCTGTCGTGGTGGGTCAGGGGGCCACTGGGTGTTGGAAATGCCTCCCATGGAGGAGAGGGGGGTGTAGGTCTGACCACAGCACTGCAGCAGGGACACCCTGCTCCCACCGTCAAAGAAGGCGAAGGACACACGCCGCTGCTCAGGCTCCGTCTTCTTGCTTTCCAGCTGCTGCTGATACTTGTCCAGGAGGAAGGTGCTGTGAGAGGCCATCGGAGCCAGTGGCTGGAAGATGTTTGACATGGTGCTGAAGCAGTGCTGGGGGGCCGACTGGGGGGTCTCCGGCAGGAGGCTCTCCTCAGGGCAGATGGGGCTAAGCTGGAAGTCCTCTCCGTCCATGGGGATGTAAGGTGCCAGGGTCTCCAAATCCAGCTCGTTAAAGTCAGTCTAGAAGACACAGAGCAGGGGCAAAGCAGCTCAGCAGTGGGCGCTGCCTCAAGGACGCTGTCTCATCTTAGCCCCTCATTCCCCCGCTCCCGCCCGAGGCATTCCTCCTGCACAGCCTGGCAGCACCAAGGTCTTGGGGGCCCAAGAGAGGAAAACACAGATGTGTCTTCAAAGTGTGGAAGGTCTTCTGACAAGTGCTACCAGCCTTCCTGCGCGTCTCCTTCCACTCAGTCATTCTTCCACACACCCCACTGGTGTCGACCCCACCTCTTCCTTCCTGCCTACTCTGATGAGCACGATGGCTCCTGGGGGCCAAGGGCAGCTTTGCCCTCATTTCCCACCCGTGCCCAGGGTGTATCTGTGGACAGCTCGTAGGGTAACCGTGGCCCAGTGCTCTCTGTGGGACCTTCATTCAGATCAACAAGGACTCAGAGATGGCCCCCAGGTTCCCTGTATGGGCACCATAGGGATGCAGATGCAGCAAAACAAACATTTCACCCCTCACTGGGGGAGGTAGCTTATTAATGGTTACAATGACATGAAACGGTTAAAGAGAAGCAGCAGCCAGTTACCCACTTTCTCTCTTCAAGGAATAAATCTTAGAGTTCAGAGAAGAAAGTGCAGGGCTGAAGTAGGGAAAGATTGCAGAATAAAGACACAAACTGAGGAGGCAAGGCAGAAATTTGGATGAATAACCCAGAGTAAGACAAATAGGGATTAATACATTTCCTTTGGGTTTTGTGACATACTTACCATCCACCCACACCCTAGCCTGTTTACACAGGTTTTACAAGACTGTTTGGCCTTATGTAATATGTTTCTGAAAAGTTATGTGTAAATAAAAATTTGTCAGATGTCATTTTAAAATGCGTTTAACATACGTTATTTCAAAGAATCCTAAAATGAAAATGTTTGTAAAGGGAATTGTTCCCTGTGCCTAGAAAAGTCTTATGCATCTGGACATGCTTTTTAAATGCAGAGCTCGTTAAAGAAACGTTCAGTTGTAGTTTTGGCATTCTGAGCTCTAATAAATATCCAAGTTAGTAGGATATAAATATATGGAGAGGTAAAAAGAGCTGGATTTGACACGGGTAAAGCAGAGGGCAGAAGTGGGAGAAGCAGGTGACCACAGGCTCCATTTCCCTGCACTCTCACCCAGTTAAGGGACCATGGCGTTGGCCAAGCTTTCCCACTAGTCTTTGCAACAAAGGGCCGAGGCTGCAGAGCATGGACGTAAGCCTTCACCAGCAGCAGCTGGTGGGCCTGGTGCACCATCCCAATCTTCTCCATGGCTACATACCTGGGTGCCACACTGGTCCTTCGCCTCTGTGTCCATGGCAAAGAGCTTCTCGATTGCTTCAATCTTCAGATTGTCATCTAGAGATGTGTAATAGTCTCCAGGGCTACTGGGCTAGGGGCCAGGAAGGAAGGTGACCAAGTCAAGGCTATGGCACTGCTTTCCCCAGAAGTCCAAGATGGAAGGAGAAATACATCTCTGAACCCACAGAGTCAACTCCATTCCATGGAACAGGATTTGTAGAGAGGCCACTCCATATGAGCCATGTGAACCTCTCTAAGCTCAGTCTCCTCACCATAAAATGAGGCTGTCTTGAAGAACAAGCCAGACAGAGGCATGGCTGGCCAGGCCCTTTGCGCCCAGCAGGATGGTTACTGTCCTGCATGGAGACTGAGCTCAGGGCTCACAGCTCTGAGTGACTTAGCCCCTGTCTCCAAGGACCTTATTCTGTAGATGGGGGTGGAGTGCCAACAGCAAGCATCTAATATGTGGCAGGCAAGTCTCATGGCCACCCTTGGGGTCTGCAGGAAACCCGAGGAAGAGGAGGAGCACAGCATTGGGGCCTGGCCTGTCCACTCAGCCATCCGGCAGCAGCCAGAGGAGCTCACCCTCTCCATGACCTCAACCCAAGGCGGGGGACTCACCGTGGAGCAGCTGCTGCTGCTGCTGGCACTGGGGGTGCTGTTCCCCAGGGCGGCCGCCTGGGGCACAGTGAAGGCGGGCAGGCTCCCGGCCTCACTGTGGGTGCCGTGGCTCTTCACCTCTCCGGTCCACTGCTGGCCTGGGGGCAGGATGCCCTTGCCATAGGCTGAGGACTC
This sequence comes from Bos javanicus, assembly GCF_032452875.1. Taxonomy (NCBI): domain Eukaryota; kingdom Metazoa; phylum Chordata; class Mammalia; order Artiodactyla; family Bovidae; genus Bos; species Bos javanicus. The sequence continues at coordinate 28,711,179 of NC_083878.1, read as the reverse complement.
CTCAAAGTTCGGGGTCCCTGTGGAGACAGGGCCTGGCTTGGTTAGCACCCACAACCATCGGGCTCACTGCCAGGACAGAGGAAGCCTGAAGGATGCACAAGAGTTCCTAAAAGGGTCTGCAGTGCACCTGGGCTAGGCCCTGGTGCACTGAGGCTCAGTTGGGTTAAAGAGGCCTTCAACCGAGGCTCTGCTTCAATGTACAGACTCTGTTTAATGGGAACACCCTCTTGGAGCCGCTAACTTTCAGAGATTAAATGTATCAGTTGCGTCTCTTCCCTGAAGGGTAATCTAGAATGCAGAGGAGAAGGTTATGAGAACTGGGCAAGTTACCTTGTTATTGCCACAAAACTGGGACGCTGCATGACTCCTTGGCCCAGGTTTGCCCTCTGTGACTCTCTGCAGTCACAATTCCCCTGTGGCTTCTCAAGAACATGTCTAGCAAGGCCAAGCCAGTTCAGAGCAAGTACAGGGAGGTGTAGCTATTCCTTGAGTGGCCACAGTAAGGCTTGGGGTGATGGTGGTCAGTTGCCACATAGGGAGGAAGGGGCTTCGCAGGTACACAGCAAGGGTCAAGAGCTGGAAACCCTGCTGGGGCCACCAGGACTCGCATCCCCAGGGGACAGGTAAACGTTTAAAGACGTGCATGTAAGGACTTACTGCTGGGCCCAAATCTGTTTCTCCATCCATGTTTCTGGGATGATTTTTCCCAAAATTATTTCAACATAGCAGCCTTTTGCCCCAACACACAATCTGTCTTTCAAGGTGGAGATCTGCCCGCTCTGCAAAAATACGCCCATGGCTGCAGAGCAGATCCCTGAGACCTCTCTTCTCAGACTCCTACTGCCCATGATGCAGAATCGACCAGACCCCACCCGGATCAGTGCCTTGAGAGATTAGATATACGGCAGTCCTGAGCCATGGTGAGTGTATGTGCACAGCACAGGGTCTGGCCACACTAATGGTTGATTAGCAAGACTCAGAGAAGGCACACGGCAGCTCTGCTTAAGGGAAATCCTCCCACCCAAAGAGAGTTTGATAGCCTCAGCGTAGCTAAGATGCACCCACCGAAATCCAGAGAAATGATGGTATCTCCCGCAGTAGGTGCCAGCTGGGCCAGCTCCTCGGGCTCCTCCTTCAGCTTGGTGAATAGGAAGTTGCTCTTCTCAGACACAGCCACCTTGCCACTGTTATCAAAGATGCTGTTCATGGTCAGCAGGTGCGGCTTAAACGGTGACTCTGTCTGATCCATGGAGAACACCACGTCGTTCTTCTCAATTTCACTGTTGAGATGAGAGGGAGCTTCAGACCCTCCACATTTTCCATCAGAACCCTTTGGCTCTCCCAGACACACTGCAGCCCTGACAGCTGAGCCTCTCATATAAAACCATGGGTATGGACAGGGTGTTAGCATTTTGTAAAGAACTGCACAGTGGTGGTTTGCAGTCCTGGAGCCTAGCGATGCCAAGAGCGCCTCACAGTATGTATCTGTCTTGGATGCTGTTTTTATATTGTACATGGACTGTGTGGTGTGCACAGACCTGAAGGCTTCTGCCTTTGTTTCACCCCAGCACTGCCTTTCTCCAGCTGTCTTCCCAAGTTCTACATAGCTAGGGTGTTACCTCTTCTCCCCAAAAGTATGAGCAGTTCTCTTCCCTTGATCCTCATTCAGAAAACAGGTTAGGCTTCATCTACGTTCTAGTTGTCTCCCTCACATAGGGTGGAGGCATGACAGATGACAGATGAGAGGCAAGGGGCAGGAAAAGCGCCGTCAAAGGCAAATCCCAATGTCCCATTGTCCCCAGGATGCCCACCGCCAAGGACTCTAAGATGTGGTGCCGGGTTCTGAGGAGCCTGGTGTCCCTGGGCTGCACTGTCAGCCTCAGGAACACCCTACCCCCAGCCTTGCGGCCCCCAGCCCTCGCACGCTCACCTCAGGACGTAGTTCACACACATGATGCACTGGGGCTGCAGGTTGCGAGGGTTGTAGATCACCGTCCCCTGTGTCTCCAGCCACACGTAGCCCCCGTGCTTGGCAAGCATCCGGTACTGGCCGCTCACCACCTGACCCTTGGTGCACACTAGGGGAGGAGAAACGGGGCCTGAGGTCAGGGAGGCAAGGGCAGTGTATGGGAAAAAATGTGGAAGGATGAGCTGGAAGGGCGCTGAGAGCGTCTTGCCCAACACTTCATGTTAAACATGGGGAAGGTGGTCCAGAGAGGTTAGCTGATGTCCCTAGGCTGGCTGTGAGGGAGTGGCCATGGCCAACCCTTGACAGGTCAGCTCACACCGGCTCAGCTGTGAGCAGAAACCAAGAACACACCTGCCCTTCTTTCCCCTCAAGGTCAACGAGAGGAAGCCGCTCCACGGGGCACCAGCCAAATCCATGCATGCACCCAGGGTGCAAGAGCGCCTTCTCTGCCCCACACTGCAGGTGAGGGGAACCTGCAGGCAGCGTGGAGAATGCCTGTTCTCGGCAGCCCCTGGTAGCAGACCCACCATCAACACTCTGCTTGTGAATAAAGGCAGTTTAAAACAAAACAAAACAGATATCCTGATTGTTTCAAGTCATTGGTCAGACCCGCCACCTTTAGGGCCACAGAAGGTTTGGGACCCAGAGCAAAGGCATAAACAAGCCTCCCAGGCTCCCAGTGGGGGCTGAGGCAGTACTGGGCCCCCAGCCACCTCCACACACAGCCTCTTCAAAGCCTGTGAGTCCTCTGCACTTGGCCTCCCAGCTGCCCAGCTAGGCTACCTGCATATGACTTCTTTCCTCTCCCAGAATTTTCTAAATGTTCATTTAACATTTGCTTTTCTCTATAAAAACACTGGAGAATGGACCCTGCATCCCAAGATGGTTTTCTTCCCCAGTCTAGAATGCTCTGACTGTTCCCATTAAAAAGGTATCAACAAGTCCCTTCAAATGAAAGTTTGCTAATGTTAGGATTTCTGATAGTTTTCTGAATTGCCCACTTACTTTCATTCCTGGGGAATTCATTCTTTTGAATCCCAGCTCAGAAACCCCCAAATCATACAGAACTAAGATGAGACATGCCAGCAGGATTAGGAAATCTGGGTTTTGGTTTCTTCATCTGCAAAATGGGGTACTGATAATAATTAACAGTAATGAAAAGGCAGAGGAACCAGAGATGAAACTGCCAACATCCACTGGATCATGGAAAAAGCAAGAGAGTTCCAGAAAATCTGTTTCTGCTTTATTGACTATGCCAAAGCCTTTGACTATGTGGATCACAATAAACTGTGGAAAATTCTGAAAGAGATGGGCATACCAGACCACCTGACCTGCCTCTTGAGAAACCTGTATGCAGGTCAGGTAGCAAGAGTCAGAACTGGACATGGAACAACAGACTAGTTCCAAATAGGAAAAGGAGTACGTCAAGGCTGTATCTTGTCACCCTGCTTATTTAATTTATATGCAGAGTACATCATGAGAAACGCTGGGCTGGAGGAAGCACAAGCTGGAATCAAGATTGCCAGGAGAAATATCAACAACCTCAGATATGCAGATGACACCACCCTTATGGCAGAAAGTGAAGAGGAACTCAAAAGCCTCTTGATGAAAGTGAAAGTGGAGAGTGAAAAAGTTGGCTTAAAGCTCAACATTCAGAAAACGAAGATCATGGCATCCAGTCCCATCACTTCACAGCATATAGATGGGGAAACAGTGGAAACAGTGGCTGACTTTATTTTTCTGGGCTTCAAAATCACTGCAGATGGTGACTGCAGCCATGAAATTAAAAGACGCTTACTCCTTGGAAGGAAAGTTATGACCAACCTAGATAGCATATTCAAAAGCAGAGACATTACTTTGGCAACAAAGGTCCGTCTAGTCAAGGCTATGGTTTTTCCAGTGGTCATGTATGGATGTGAGAGTTGAACTATAAAGAATGCTGAGCACCGAAGAATTGATGCTTTTGAACTGTGGTGTTGGAGAAGACTCTTGAGAGTCCCTTGGACTGCAAGGAGATCCAACCAGTCCATCCTAAAGGAGAACAGTTGTGGGTGTTCATTGGAAGGACTAATGTTGAGGCTGAAACTCCATTACTTTGGCCACCTGATGCGAAGAGCCGACTCATTGGAAAAGACCCTGATGCTGGGAAAGATTGAGGGCAGGAGGAGAAGGGGACAACAGAGGATGAGATGGTTGGATGGCATCACTGATTCAATGGACATGGGTTTGGGTGGACTCCAGGAGTTGGTGATAGACAGGGAGGCCTGGCGTGCTACATGTTAGTAACTGTGGGGCAGAGGGGCTTAGAAATACTGAGTGATTTGCTGAAAGGCCCCCTCAGTGGAACTAGTACAGGACTGTAGTCCAAACTGAAGACCCCTAATCTGAGTTTTTTTTTGGTTTGGTTTGTACTTTTTAAAAAAATCAACTTTGTGTGCTAAATTGCTTCAGTTGTGTTTGATTCTTTGCGACCCTATGGACCGTAGCCTGCCAGACTCCTCTGTCCATGGGGTTCTCTAGACAAGAATACTGGAGTGGGTTGCCATGCCCTCCTCCAGGGGAATCTACATGACCCAGGGACCGAACCTGAGTCTCTTATGTCTTCTGCATTCACAGGCAGGTTTTTTACCACTTGTGCCATTACCACCAATAGAAAATGCACCCATTTTAAGCATACATGTTTTGATGAATGTACAGACCCTTGTAACAGTCACTACAATCAAAGAACTTTCCTTTATCCAACCTCCCAAATTTCTTATAGCTCTTAACAGTCAATCCCCATTGCTCCACCCCAGTCCCAGGCAACCACCGATCTGTTTTCTGTTAACGATATATTGAAATCATCTTCTCTCCATTTGCATGGAAGTGGAATCATACAAGAGCACGTGCTCTTTTGCATCTGCCTTCTTTTTACGTAGCGTGTTTCCCAGAACCCTCATGTTGTTGTAGATGTTTCTGGCTTGCCCCCTTTAATTGCTGAGTAATGTTCCACTGTACAGAGATACCATTATTTATCCATTCACCTTTCAGTGGATGTTTGTTTTCAGTTTTTGGTTATGATGAATAAAGGTGCTATAAACATTTATGTACAAATCTTTGTATGGACATACAGTGTAGGTGTAGCGTAGGGGTGCGGTGGGCAGGTCTTATGGTACGGACACCTTTCCTTTATTAGATACTGCCAAGTTATTTTCCAAAGTGGTTATATCGGCCTTGTCTAATCTTTTAAATAAAATCCTGTGCTGTAGGGAAGACAGATATCATTTTTTTTTTTTTTTAACATGAGGAAACTAAGGCCAGAGGGATTGTGACCTGCTTTACATCACGCAGGACAATAGTCTGGGCTATGAGACAGCCTTGTGGCCCGCAGCATGGTGCCCTCCTCCTACATTCCCCTGGGCGGCACTTCAGTGGGAAGACTGAATTGGTGGTTGCTGCTGTCCTAAATCATCAGGGACCCCTTGGCCAAAGAAATAACTCTGTCTCCCCTCATCTCCCTTGATCTGCCCCACTGAGGCTCCCCTGCTCTAGCGACATGATTCTTGCACAATTTCAAGTGCCTGGAGTGAACTTATTTATTAACTTATTAACTTGTTCTTAATGCAGACAAGATTCAGGGCTCTTATTCTCTTTGATTAAACAGTGCAGTGAGCGAAGGTTTTTAACTGCATTTCTAGCGACTGCAGGCGAGGGCCTGCTCTGTCAGTAGCACGTAATTACACCAGCTTTCTAATCATCTGCTCGTTAATGCCAGCCTGGGTGAGGGGCCTGCTACTTGGTAGATAGGCTTTTTATGGCCTTAATCTAGTTTTCCTAAGAGCACATACTGTCCTCACACAACAAAGAAAAACCAGCCCCCCTCCCCCAAACCCTTACCCTCCAAGGGTAACAAATGTATAAACTACTAATCCATTTGCAAATGATGGCTTTCAATTATCTAAATCTGGTTTGAGGCCTGAACTTCCCCAGCAATTTCAATGGTAAACCTTCACAGGCTAAGATACACATACATGCCTAAATTCGGGATGCTGGTGTGTAACCCTGGACCAGCCTCAAGCCTGGGCCCCCAACTATTCCATAGTATGAGCATGGGTCTGTGGTGCAACTTTATCTGCATAACTCAATGAGAGAGAGAGAGAGAGAGAGAAAGAGACAGAGAGAGTCGGACAAACACAGAGAAACCGATTGAGATAGATGGAAAGATTGAAAGAAAGGAAAAGAACTGTCTGGCACATGGAACTCTACTCAGTTATGTGGCAGCCTGGATGGGAGGGGAGTTTGTGGGGAGAATGGATACATGTATATGTATGGCTGAGTCTCTTTGCTGTCCACCTGAAACTATCACAACATTATTAATTGGCTATACGCCAATATAAAATAAAGAGTATTAAAAAAAGACAGGGGGAAAGAGAGACAGAAATAGTTTCTTCTGTTTAGCTGGCATTAACCCCATTTCCAGGCAACCCATGCAGATTTCCTTTTGTGGGTTCAGGCTGACTGGGTAGAGGCCTCCAAACTCAGAGCTGCTTTGCTTGGCTCCATCAGGGAAAGAAGGGAACCTGTGATTTATATTTGGTCTGTGAATTATCTTTAAGTGTGCCTATTGCTTAAAAACACAAAGTCAATAAAAAGTACCATATTGCCCTTGGATTCAGCAGAAAACTAAATTAGTATGACAATATTTCACCCCAGATCTTTTTTAAGGATCAAAGATTTTCTAAGAGAAGGTAAAAAACCCTTTCATAGGCCTACTGAGAAGTCATCGTTTTTGTTCTTTTTGACAGTAGCTTCCTCCCCCTTCCCACCCCAGAAGATTCAGTCCAATGCTGTCCTGTAAGAACTCTCAGAAACATTTGCTAGTGTCCCTACTTTGATGATGCACCCTTGGCTGAGAAGGAAGGTTAGGCTTTTCCCCAGTTTTACATCTAAAGGAGGGAACCAGAAAGCCAGGCACTGGGGAATCAGTGGGAATCCCAGTCCCAGTATCAGGACGACTTAGGGAGCTGGAACTGCTATGGATCAGAAAAGCATGGGGAATCCCAGAGAGGAGGCTGGTGCCACATCCCACAGCTTCAAAGCTGGGGCAGGTTAGGGCTGGGTCACGTCCATGACACATCCACCTCCCACCCCCATCCCTGTGTCCCTGAATGTGGAATCTGGATTTTGGATTTTTTTTTTTTTTTGCCAGAGACCACAGTGAGAAACATCTTTGAGATATCATTAGGGGCCCTGCTGCACTGTCAGATTGAACCCTAAAGCCATGAGGATGAAGCACAGAAACCAATTAGAGAAGATCTTACTGCTTGAGAGAAGAGTAACTGTGCTTCTGTACAGTTTATGGGCTGCTGATCTGTTAGCTGCTCTGAACCTCAGCTGTCCTAACCTTGGGATAGATGGATGGATTTAGGAACAGTGGGGAAATAGCTGTATTTCCATTTTCTTCATTGCTACTTCAAGCCACTCTAATCCCTGGAGTCCAAGACCAGCAGGACCATTGGGAATCTTCTCAGACTAACCCATTTTAAGTCCTTCTGTAATCCTCTCAGCACCTCCATCTGCACTGGGGGCACTTTTTTGAAGCATTCTTTCCAGAATATAGTTTTTGCCCTTGAGTTTATCATTCACTTAGTGCCTATACAGTACCAAACACTACGCTAGATACTGAGGCTGAAGGTACCGGCCAGCTGGCTCCCAGAGAACACATAGCCCTCCTTCTCCCTCAGATATGAGATCCTTTAGGGTAGGGATCAATCCTATAAATTTCTATTTCCCCTAGTAGGCCAAGTGAGGAGGGTATGGCAACCCACTCCAGTATTCTTTCTTGGAGAATCCCCATGGACAGAGGAGCCTGGCAGGCTACAGTCCATAGCGTCACAAAGAGTTGACATGACTGAGCGACTAAGCACAGCACAGCACAGCACAGGCCAAGTACAGGGTTATAAACCCATAGTCTTGCATGTTGATGGGCTGTATGGATTCAAGAAAATTGTCTTAGATCATTTGCAAATGAGAAGACTTAATTGGGATTAAAGTCAACTGAAATGCAGTAGAACGGCTCTGTCTAATATGGTATCCATAAGCCAAGTGTGGCTACTTAAAGTTGATTAAAACTATAATTTAAAAATTCAGTTCTTCAGTTGCATTACACATATTTCAAATACAGCAAAGGTCACCCATGACTCTGCAGAGGAAGAACATTTCCACTCCAAAAAGTTCTTCTGGACAACCCTGCTCTAGAATCCTTTCATAATTCAGGGTTTTTTTTTGTAAGCTACAAGGCACAATTTCCACATGCCATTATTGGGTTGCCTGGACATTCTCATCCAACTGAGTTCTCTTGATTCAGCAAGCAAGCTCTTAAAACCATGGCCTATCTCAACTAATCTAGTAAGCTGGTACTGTACAAGCTCCACCTCTGTTTAGCCCAATGTTCCCCCATCCTTCAAGGTTCAACTAAAGTGCCCTGTCCTCTCTTTTCCTGAACTGTCCCAGCCCTCTTCCTCTCTGAATGGTGTACTTGCATCTAAAGCATATTACCCAAGTTGATCACGCTCTATGGGGCTGTTCCATAAGTTTTTGCAATCTGTTAACTGCAGAAATGTGCCCAGTGGAGGTGGTAAGGGGGGAATGAGATTCAGCCCACCCTCCATTCTCTAGGCTATATGCCTTGGGGTGTTGCTGTGTCCCCTTATCCTATTTGCATCAACATGCCATATAGGCTGGTGGCAATTCTGGTTTTCTAACTTTCCTGAGGACATGAGTCTTGTATGCCGCACAAGACGGTGGGCCCTGTGACGAAAGTGATTGGATTTTCTTCCTTCTCACCAGTCACATTTCACTCAAGGCCAGATTCCACAGATGTATGGGGGTACTCCTGGAACTTACAGTTCTGGTGGCTTTTGGTCATGTTCTCTGAGTCCAGTGCATGGTAGAACTCATAGGCTGAGCGGCCAAGCAGCTCTTCAGGGTGGTAACCAACCAGTTCTGTGATTCTAAATTGAAAAAAAAAAAAAAGCAAGGTGGGGAGATCATATGAATATGAACGGGGTGCAAGGACCTATATCCAGAATGTAAGTCAAATGCACACATTCAAGGAAACACATTCCAAACTTCCTGGTCATACCATTCATCCAAACAAACAAAAGTATGGTGATCAACTTGCAACTATGGGTCTACTGAAGCTCACTCTTCCTGCCTTTCCTGAATTGTGTTTGGAGAGGAAGGAAAAACACCTATCTAAGGGTTCCCTAACTCTCACCCCCAGACAAGCACACATGCATATTCTCCAGTGACCACTGGAAGGGGCTCTCATCAGCCCCCTAACTCCTAGTTTTTGTAGACAAGTAAGCAGAGATGCAGAGACAGCAGACAATTTACTTGATGTCTACACAAGTGTCTGGGCACAGAGCAAGAATAAAAATGGGAACCTCCTGATTATTCAAGCTTATTCTAGTAGAAGTCATTATAAATGAAAAGTGAAAATTACGTGATCCTGAGTTAGAAAAGCCCAGAGGTGGCCTTTCCATGTGTGTTAACCACGGGGCAAGAGGAACCCGGGCAGCAGAGGCTGGTCTGTGCTCAAGTCTTCACCCCTCAGGTCCTGCCTGGTGACCTGATACCTCTTAGACATCAGGTGTGCCATTATGGGTTCTCCAATTTGTCCCTCCCCACCTCAAGGAAAGGGGGGAGGGCATAAGGTGCCGAGAGGAACAAATACGAAATCATAGCTCTAGAAACGTGCCCCTTCATTAACACTCTGATAAATAGGCAGCTCTGAAATGACAGGGCTTGGCTGGGCGCTGTACAGTGTCTGCTTTTGATGGGAAGAGGGCAGAGAAAAGGCAGACGTGGAGAATCATGAAGAATCAGGTACCCTTCTAAGAACCCTCTGCTCCGCACAGGAATCATTAAAATAAACAAAGCCCTACCCAAGAACCACCAGATAAGCTGCTTCCCCACGTCATACCTAAACATATTTCTCATAATCTCTGTTCTCTTACGTTTTTTCTAATGGGCTTGCTGTCTTGTTTACTTAGCCTATCACGAGCTAGAAGCGATGCTATCTCCTCATCATTACAAGCTCTGTTTTGGAACACATGGCTTCTGGGGCCTGGCCCGGTCACCTGTCCACGCTGGAGATGAAAGCAGAAGCTGTAACTCCTTGGTCTCCTGTCTCTACTCCTCTCCCTCTCTCCATGTGGGTTTTGTATAGGTCAGACTAAATCATCCTAGAATATTATTTCTGTTCTGTCACTCCTCTCTATAATAAGCATCTCCAGCTTACCTATCACCAGCCACATCCAGAGGAAATAAACTCTGCCTAACTTCTAAGTTCCCCCAGAGTCTTATCTCCACCTTCCAAGCAGTTTAATTCGCAGCTGATCGGCAGCATGCCATATCTCCTGCCCTGGTATATCCCTTTCCTCCCAGTTTCCATTGCTGGCAAAGCTAGGCTTGCTGCAGAGCCTCAGGGTCTTCTTTCTCTGAGCCCTGCTGATGACAGGGCCAGTTCAAGACTGCATCTTGTTCACCGAGCTGTCTCCAAGTCCCCCTTCTTAGGCCTAATCAGCGAACACAGTGTCACAAGGAATTATGTATTCTTCCTTCCACATCCTAGGTTGCCAACCCTGAATTCAGGAACCACATTCTCCTTTGGCCTCCGCGACAAGTGCTCAGTAAATGCCAGAGTAGCCGACCAATGGACTGATTTTCTTTGGGGGCCTAAGGTACAATCAGAGCCCTGTCTAACTCAGCACTGTTAAGGATCCCAAGCACTAACAATCCATTTTTCTTCCTAGAACACAATCACCTATCTTAGTGCATGACAGTGCACACACACAGCCTTCAGTGCAGCCCTCATGGTATTCAGTCCATCCTTCCTCCATTCCCTAAGGTGTGTCTGATGTTGAAGTGGGCAGAGAAGAGGCAAATTCTCTGCCTAAGTGAGACCTGGGGGTGAAAGGCTTTGTCAAACAATGGGCAACAGACCAGAGCTGAGATGCTTAGGTCTCAGCTGATTTAGGCCAGCAGAGATTTCTCTGGTGAGATTTCAGCAGTTCACTTGCACCAGCCAACTGGTTTCAGATGGGGAGGACCTGTCCCCTCACTTGGCCCTGAGCAGAGAGATCTTTGATTTCATCACCAACAGACATGTTCCTCAGCGGCTCAACCCTGGGACTGCCAATGGCACTTTAGCCGGAGTGGAGATTCAGGGAGAACGAGGAGATGGTTGAACAGAGCTGGTGCTTCCTTTCTTCCACCCAAGTAGCTTTTCCGATGGGTTCCATGTCTTTTAGGCGTAGCCTGGGAGTCAGAATCACACCAGTAGGCTGTGCTGACAGTGGGTTGGCTGTTTACAGGCTCACCAGTTTGCCACAGAAACTACTTCCGTGCGTGCACTAGTTGTAGATTTCCTAGAGACCCTCAAAAATGAGGCTGTTCTGGGAAAGTCTGATTCTCCTCCGTAAAGAGACTACACTTTCTTTCAAGATTAGAATCTTTAAAATGCTCAAAGTAAATGTTTATTATAATCAACCCCAAATAAAATATTTTCTGATCTAATTAGTATACTATCCATTCAGAGGACACAATGGCATGTTTTGGAAGTGGACAAACAAGGGCTCAGCTTCAGGATTGCCAGCTCTCTTCCCAGTAGCAGCCTTCATTTATCTTGTCAACTAAAATAAATATTTAACGTCTCCTTCTTCATGCCTTTAAACAGACGACTATAAAAACTGGGAAATACACATACCCCAAACACAATTGAAGAACATTCGAGTGGTTGAACTTCACAAAACCAGGAAACCCCAACTCAAAGCTAATGGTCGTTGCCCTCCTTCGGCAGGCACGCCGACGCCAGCGGGGAGGCTAACGAACCCGGTTTGTTTATAGGGTCGGCCTCCGCGGCACACAAGGGCCCTCCCTGCTCATTTCCCTCTGTCCCAGGGAAGTCTCCAGAGCTGGGCTGTGATAACATTTCATCTGCTCTCTTCACCAGAGGCAGGGGAACTATTTTTTTTTTTCTCTCTCTAATTAAAGGTCCCTGACTCTCTGGAGGGGGGGAGAAAGTCATTTTGGGGTCACCCCATAAATTTCAAAAGTCAATTCAGTATGGTTGTTCTGTTTGTAGAGAAGAGGGACATGTAAAGGGGCTTAATTCACCAGACTTCAGAAGTAAAAAAGCACAGAGGTTCCTTTTTAATAATAAAGTAGAAATAGAACCGGATTGAGGATGAGGCCAGGAGAGGGACACAGACATTGACAGGCAGCCACAGGAGAGGCAGGAGGAAGAGAGAAAAAAAGAAACTAGAAAATGGAGAGGGAAAGAAAGGCAGTTAAAACCTGAAGTTAGTGTCGCCCCAAGTTAATATGTGGGTCAGAAGGCTGGGCTCTCTGGATTTCAGAGTCGGGTTTGCCTCACAGCATAAAATGACAGTTACTGGTCATTCATTGCTCTCTACCCTTCACGCTGCGAGGCCCTTTCCACGTGGACCAGCCGCGGCTGAGTGCTAGGAAGACATGGACTCTCCCGCGGCAGCAGGGTCAGGGCCGTGTGGCCTTGTAGGCAGAAGAAAGTCAGTGCGGGCCTGAGCCGGCTCGGCCGCCCACGAGTAACGGGGCAGCGAGCTCCCTGCTTCGCTCCCTGCTTCATACGCTGCGCCTGGAGTCAAACAAGGTCTGGCTACAGTTGTTACTCATTCCGTACACGGGCACAGAATTTGCTCAGTAAATTAATCATGTAAACAAGATGGTTAGAAGAGTATTTAAACTATTTGAGAGGATGAAAGTTTTAAGTACTTCATAACCACCTATTTGTTTTTGAAAGAATGCCTTTGCTAATAAAACCATCCTTCTATTCAGGCCTGCTTTCTTTCCTTCCCTCCTCTGGCCACGGCCTCTCCAAAGTAACACTGGGCTCACCTCATTTTGGTTTCTGTATGTGCTTTTTTTTTTTTTAGCTTTGAAACTGCATTTCCTTAATAATAACCAGACTATTCACCACCACAGATTTCAATGGCGTTTGTTTTAATGTATTTCAATCCAGATCTTCTTTGCTTTAAACAACACTTTTGCCTTGTGTTTCCCTCCAATAGGACATGGTTAAGTGCATATCCAGCTGGCTCTGCAGTTAATAGATAATTAATTTGCATCCTGTCAGTGTTATGTGTTACTGGTGGGGTGAATATATACATAGTGTGCATAGGGGGGTAGCCTGGTTCAACCCTGGACTGACTCTAAGTGCCACCAAATGCCGAAACCGCCTTACATTACCTTGAAACCCACAAGCAGGAAGGGGAAAGTTGCCTTGGATTGTAGCAAGAGAGAGGCAAATCATGCAGATGAATAACTTTTGAATTGTGAGGTCTATCACACTTGAAATCAATTCCAAAGAGCTGCTTCTTCCAAGGAATATTTTGAACAGATTAGACAGGATGATATACAAGCATTTCTCATAAACACGCTCAGTCTTTCTTAGGACTGATTTCAGAACGTTGTTTGGAAGAGACGCAGATGCACAAGAACATTTCAAGTGTCTTCTAAACTCCGGGACTTAAAAAACACATTATATATACTCTGCTACATAAGATCAGTAGAGAAAGGCTAATATGAAACTAAAAATATGTAACATATTAAGCTAAAAGATCACTTTGCATTTAAAGATGCTACCTATCCTCTAAAAAAAAAGAAGTAAAATAATTTGTTAAATGTATTTCAGTATGCAATTAAAGTATATAATCTTTTACTATTAATTTGCCCAAAGTCAGTCTATTTTCTTCTTGGGCATTAATACTATCACTTTTCAGGTGTTTTTATGTGTGTTTTGCATCTCATGGTTCTCTATAATTTTACTGACAGTCTCCTAAAGATTCTCAACTATCCCTTACTTTTATCATTACCATTCCCAACTTCATCGTAGAAAAAGTTATTCATAAATCTGACCCACAGAATTTGAAATGTAGGCATCTGCATTCACTAAACTGTAACTTCTGATATTATTACATCCTATGTTGCCCTGATTCAGTGACAAAAAGGGGTTGCCTTCAGATTCTTTATTTTTAAAAATTACATGACCCTCTTTGTTAATCTGAAAATTTTACTGTTATGATAACTCCGCCCCACTCATACTTCTCTTATGCACATAATTTTCTTTTATAATTTATTTCTAAGATACAAAAAGACTCATAAAACACACAAAGTCACAGCTGGATTTTGTGTATTACAGATTTGCCCTGCTCTCCCTGATGACTTGGCTTCTTTCTGTTATTTTCTTTTTCCACTAGATGGCGCCTCCACGTGAATTTAAGAACGACCCCATCTTGAAGTTAAATTACTTGGGAACAACTTTTGTCTTCCTTTTGGGTGAATGGTTCATTAAGTTGCTCATGTCTCCAACTCCAGACCCTTGGAGATCAAGAATCATCTCTTTCCTTCTTTGATAGAATCAGTCTATGGCACTGAGTTAGATACATGGTAGATGTTCAATAAATAACACTTCATTAATTGGCTGCTCATTTTAGGAAACTATATGAATTGTGAATGGAGACAAATTCATTACACTGATAATCAGGATATTCTTCTTTAAACTTTCTGCTCAGTTTTACTGCCTCCATTGAGAGCAATTGATTGTATATACAAATAAATGTGACTGACATAAACTGTTATAGAATTCTCTTCTAACAATATTTGCTGTTTCAGATAATACAGGACTTGAGTATGGTCTTGACTCTCTATTAAGAGGAGCAGGATGAATGCATTTTGAACCATCTGCATTCCTTTATTCAATTTCAGATCTTTCAGGACAAGTTGCTTCTGGTTCAACTGATTTTGGAAACCTGAGAGTTAAGTAAGATTACTCTTTTTTCTATTTTACTTCTCACCTCCCTGCTTCCTGTCTTCTCCCTTCTCTTTTTCTCCATGATCCTCTTTTTTTCATTTGTTTGATTATGTCTGTGGTCTCAATACAACTAAGAAAAAGTACCAAACAACCTCAGAAGTGATTCTGTGGGTTCTAATTGCCTTACATTTTCACCAGATTCTTTCTAACTTTCCCAATGGAAAAAGAATCCCTTTGTGGGAAATCACAGCCCCTCATGTGTGCCAGATGTCATTAAACCTAGTGAATTCCCTGATTAAAATGAATTGGTCCCCCTACTATGATACGTTATGTGCTGGATTTTGAAGCACTGATCTTGGAAGAGTAGTTTGTGTGTGTGTGTGTGTGTGTGTGTGTGTGTGTCTGTGTCTGTGTCTGTGCGCGCACGTGTGTGCATACCTGTGAGATAGCAAACATGAATGTGTGTATACCTTTCCCCATCCCAATACAAAAAGTAAAAACAAGATAAGCTACCCAAACGAAAAAATCCTAGTCCTCATCAAAGCAATTGAGAAGTAACACATAGGTGTTAAGGACTTAAAACAGTCACTTTATAAACTGTCTAAGCCATGTCTGTGCCCTTGTGAACTAATCTCCTAATCCATTAAACACAACTTCTGTGTGGCACAGCCTTCTGTGTCTTTAAACGGCTCTGCATCCATCTCTCCAGCACCATTGAATTCAGAGTTTGGGCCATGTAATTAGGTTTTTGAAAGACAAGATTTTGCTGAAAGTGCACTATATCCAGCAAACCTTACAAGTAATATCCCCCTCCACACTCTGAGTCACAAAGCCCTAAATCACAGGTTCCTTCAAGTCAGGATCAACTCTGCCTACCAGACCTGAAGCAAACTAAGAAGTCAGTGCAGGGTCCCTCTCCTTTCTGGGAGGAGGGTCTTCCACACTCTTAGCCCCCCAATTCCTCATGTTATTTCCCCTTCTTCCTTTCATCCAAAGGATTAGATGCTTTCAGGAAATGATCTGAAAATTCATTCAAAACATGGTAAAGAGTGAGGAATAACTTCAAATTACTCTTTCCAGAGGAATTTTCCCTTCACTTTAACAAGGAGCAAAGTCTTAACACTTAAAAATTTCTTCTTTCCTGTTATCTAGGGATAAGAAGTTATTTTCTAGGACAGTAGGGTTTTCCCAGTGCTTCTGGGGTCACATTAGGGCTGTGCACATTACAAAACTGTATCTTCTGCCCAGAATGGTCCTTTGAATACAAAGACTGCATCTGATAAATAACCTCACACAGCATGGATTTCTTGGGTGCCTGCCTTTGCAATAGTCTTTCTCTCTAATTATCCTCATATCACAATAATGACAACATGAATAACCATAATAACTGCTGGCTGTGACAAAGTGCCAGGACATAGTCTTCATATGGGATATTTTCTCCCTATGAGGTTAGAGCACTTCTTTCTACATCTTGAACCACCCATTACATGCAACAGCCTTGAATACAGCACTATGGTGGTCAGAAGGGGACAGGAATGACTCAAGGGCATTTTCACCAGAGTTCTTAAATCTGCCCTGGAGTCCAGTTCTAAGGAGTGGTAGCAGCAAACACCAGGTGAGTCCAGGATCAGGGGAGACAGACTCAGCAGAGCTTGGAAAGCAGAGCCCCATCCATGAAGAAACCTGCACCCCTGGGACACCCAGCAGAGGAGAGAAAGGTGGGGGGGCCTGGGGGTTGCTGAACAGGAGCTCCCTCCTGGGTTCTGTGGCTTCCTGCTGGTAGGCTCTCCTTCCAGGCCCCCAGCCTCTACATATCTCCAGAAGTGGTTTCGGCCCCTTGAGTTTAACAGGGAGACAAGCTTCAGGGGAGGACAAGGACAGGGAGCAAGATGCCAGCAGGAACAAAAAGCCTCTCATCAGTTAGGGGGTTTGTGCTTTTCAAAGCACTTCCATGGCCATCACTCATCTTACAGTGATTCTGTGATACAGGTGGGGTAAGTGTGGATTTTAGAGAAGGGGAAGCCGCGATCTCAGGGTTTCTGGAGAAAGCTAGAAGGTGAGAGTGGAATGGCTGGAGCAGCAAAGAGTTTCCCCAAGAACTATGACTCTGGACAAACGTGGTGACTATGGACACTGCTGAAAGCTGGAGTCAGGTGGGGAGATTCCCAAGGGCACATCCCATCATGCACTAGATGGCGGGCAGCAGTGGCATCTCCTTGAGCCGGGCCTGCCTGGCCCAGCCCAGCCCCTGGCCTGTCCCTCCCTCCCTGATGGCAGCCATTGCCCATGGCATCCTTGCTTCTTCCACCTCCTGATCCACCCATGCTTCCAATGTCTGGGCACAGAGGGGAGGGCAGAGGCCAGGCAGTGGGGAGGAGTCAAAGCTGTTCTTCCTGCCCCTCCCATGACAACTCAAACCTTTTCCCTACCTGTTTCGATCCTCACCTCGAGGTAAAACTAGAATGACATGGATTATATATGTGGCCTTGGGTACTCTTTCAACTACTTTAATAAAGAAATAATTTAGGGTGGGGATCACAGCTAACACTGAACACTTCCTATTGGACTGGAACTTAGGCCATCTCACTGCATTAAGGTTCTTAACCACTACACTCTCCGGTAAGACAATTTTCCAACTGGGCCTGGCTTCAGGGATTGGAGTTTGGCTTAGTTCCCATCATCAAAAAGTCTTCCAACCGGGGATGGACATTGGCTGGAATGGAGGTGGCATAGGAGGAGCAGAGGAGGCTGAGGAAAGAGCTCACTAATGGAAGAGAACACACAGGAGTCACGTGCCTGCAGGGCAGCTTCCAGGCTCCCAGCGGGCCTCGGCCCTGGGTGTGCTGATGGAGACCTCTAGACCCTCTTTTCCCGGCGAGCGGAGTGGAGAGAGGCTTGGAGATCTAGAACAGCTCTGGGGTGACAATGGGGTCCAGTATGACCCTTGGCAGCACTGGTGGGATGAAACTGTGACCTGCCCCCAACAATACAACGTGTCTGCTGCAGACCTGCCCCTGACCACAGGCACAACCACACGCGCATGCGCACACACACTCCCCGCCAGGCCCCACCTGTCGTCGCAGTAGGTGAACTTCATGTCCATACTGTGGCGGCTCAGGAAGGTCTTGCTGTCCAGTGGAATGTCCATGTGGGATGGGTGCTGGATCGGCTCACACATGATGATGAGGCAGGACAGCAGCGGCTCCTTGCAGCCGCAGAGACTGCTGTGAGGGGGGCAGTTGTTGTAGACCTTCACCTGGCCCGTGCAGTGCAAGACCTGGAGACCAGCCGCGGAGGGTCAGACATGGGGCCGGGGGAGGGGTGGGGGGGCACCCCGGGACTCCAGACCCAGGCCTGACGCCCTACCTTCCAGGTGGCTGACTTGAGGTTGACCGTGCGGCCTCGGTTGGTGACCGTGCACTTCATCCTCATGAAGAAGTCCCTCTCTGTGGACATGTCTTTGCTTTTCTTCCCAAAACCAGAGCCTGGATGGAGAAGGGTAGTGGAGCCAGCTGAAGTTAGTTCTGTTTGTAGTCAGAAGTGGGGAAGTTTTTCAGGGCTGTGTGTGTGTGTGTGTCCGTGTGTGTGGTCTGTGTGTGTGTCTGTGTGTGATCCGAGGAACTGCCCTGAGTGCTCTGTGCTGTCTGGCTGTGGATCAAGGCTCCCTCATCTCCAGCCTGTCTCCCCTGCAGGGTGAGCTCCTGAAGGGTCGGGGCTATTCCACTGTTTTATTTCCCGCTGCACCTCACACTGCAGAGTGGTCAGGTGATGAGTGACCATCGGCCATGATCTCAGCAAACCTCTCCCCTGGGTGGGCCCCATAGAAGGAATTCCAAAAGGACCATCCAAGCAAGATCACAATCGCTCCAAGGGGATTAGCCTCTCAGATGGGAAATTTCCCTTAGATGCTCCTGTCTTTCCCCCATTCCTGTCCCTCCAGTGCCCTACTGTTAACCCACAGTGGCTGTGTTCAGGATCCCACACCATGCGCTCCCTTCCCAAAGTGACACAGGTCAAGGCTCATGGAACACTGCTGGTCCAAGTCTCCTGTAGTGAGCAAGTTCACCTTGAGGATTAACTCAGTATGGATCATATCCCTTCTCGGCCAGGATTAAATAAATCACCAAGACAAACAAGATTGCTTCCTTCCTTATGGTCCCCAAATAACCTGCCCACTCAGAACTTCTCCCACTGGAAAAAAAAAAAAAAGTGATGAATGCAGTAAACCCCAGAGGTGTCCCCCTGTCCATGTCTAAATTCTGCCATTCGGGACCTTCCAAGGTACACTCCTGCCCTGCTGCCCAGCATCTCAGAACAACCCAGAGCCTTGTTTCTAATAGTCACACCCTCTCTCTGGGCATAGCCTCAGGACTGAAACCCCCAGGGGTCAGTGACTTGAGTGACACAGCCCCAAATCACTGTGTCAAATGAATTGTGGCACTTTTTAATCTGTCATAAACATCAAAAGAGAGCCCACTAAGTAACAGGCCAGATAGTGAATTTTTTTCTTTTTCTTATGAGAGGGTATTCCTCCCCATCACAATCACAGAATCATCTCTCCCATACTCAATGATGTCTTGCACAATTCTAGCTTCCATAGGTGGCGTTTGCACGTCATGAGACGTTCTTGTATCCTGGGGTCCAGACGCACCACCAGGACCAGCTCAGGTGCTGTGCAGCAGTGGGCGGGAGGGACCCATCTGTGGCTGTGGCATGGGTTATGGCTGTGGCCTCCTAACGTGTTAACATCGGGATTTTCCCCATCCTGTCATTTGCTTAATCTCTCTCCACACAGCTCCAATCAGATTACCCCATCTCTGCTCAAAAACTTCCAACAGCCCCCTCTGTCTACAGGATGAAGTTCAAGGCTCAATTGCCGGCCTTCAAAGCTTTCCACAAGCAGCCTCACAGCCTTATCTGCCTCTGGGTGCTCACACTAACCCTTTGCTTATAGATCACGAGTCCACTCAGGTCGGCACCTTCAAAGCCTTTGCTGATTCACTGATTTTGATCCCAAGTCCTCAACACAGGGACCGAGAGACCCAACATTCTACGCAGATCAACAGAGTAGCGTCATGCTGAGTCACAGCCCTGGAGAGCGAAAGGTCCTGGACTTTGCCTGGCCCAACACTGTCACTTTGAAGAGAAAGATTCCCAGGAACAGAGCGATGAAGGGACTTGGTTCAAGTTGTATGATCAGACTGAGGCAAGGTCAGAGGTTGAACTGAGACCAAGAACCCAAGGGTTTCCAGGGTAGAGAAGAAATAAGAGACTTTGGGGTTTTCTCAGGCTTCCAGTGCCTGTTTTAGGAAGGGATTCAGAAGGCCTGGCAGCCTTTTTCTCACAGAACTAAACAAGACTTTCTCAGCAACACAGAGAAGACAGTGCGCAGCCCTGAGAGCTCCCCTGCCTGCGCCTGACCAGAGCCAGGTGGCCTTCAGGAGGGAGAGCAGAGGGGCTGCAGGAGGAGGGGGTGGTGGGGCTCGGGGGAGGAGGCGGGAATCCTGCATTCTGCAGGCTCAGGTGGTAACGAGGCTAGAAGTAGGCTAATGAAATGTATGCTTTTTCAGCATGTGTGACAACAAGAGCAGAACCTTGTAGGCTTCATACGGCCACCTTGCCTCTGTCATTCAGGTTGGATAGTACACGCTCCATGTCAGTGACAGGTGAGAGCTGTAGAAAGGGATGTTAGACTCGGTACAATCTGTGCAGGGCAGAGACTGACTCTCAGGTTCAGAAGGGACCTTGAAAGCCATTGAGTTCCCTTTTTCTTAAAGCTTCAGTCCACTTGACAATATGCCCATTAGAGCTTTTGCGCGACTGTCCCCAGTTACAAGAGATGAAGCAGCCAGCTCCGACTGTCCCTGAAAAGTGCTTTCTGCTTGTATGGGCCCTTCCATCCACTGGCACCTGCTGGAGCCCCCGCAGGTAGAGTGCGGTGCACACCACCTTTCAGACTTTCTCCATCAAAGCCACCTGTTCCATTTTTTATCACCCGGGGACCAGACTCCTTCCTTGGCTCCGGTGGTAGCTAGTCTCTAAAGGTGGCCCCAGTGAGCCACGTCTCACAGCATTCAGGGCCTGGTACAGCCCCTCCCACAGTGAACGGGCCAGGTCTGTAACTCACTGTAACCCAAGAGTGGCGCTGTACCAGTTCCAGGACTAAGCCTTCAGAGGGCCTGGCAGCTTCTACTTTTGCACTTTTGGGGAGTCCTGAGCTCCCCACAAGGGAGCTAAGAATATAAGTATAAGAAGTCTGGCTACCCTGGAGAGACCATGTGGAGAGGAAGAGGCTCCGATACCTTATGGAGTGAGAGAGAGCTCCAGCCTCTAGCTATGCCACAAGGTCCCAGAGGTGTGGGTAAGCCCCCGACATCACATGGAGCATAAGAACCACCCATAGAACCCACCGAATCATGAGAGACAATAAAAGGACTGTTTAACCCACTATGCTTGGGCAGTCTGTTACACAACCACCACACGGACAGCTGCAACAGTACCCATGAACATTTTGGCACAGACAAGCTTATTGGTTAGGATGGTGTCATTCGGAAAAGATGCTGGACACTCAGGTGATGAAACCTCCTGGAGATGGTGTCCTAACCCACAGGAATGCCCTAGGAGTGTGATCTCAGGCACCACAAGAGCCAGCAAAAGATAATTCTGAGTACGAGGTCCTTCCAGGGCCCTTGATCTCATCTCCGAAGTCCTGCTGGATTTTCTATGGGTGTCTGTTTTTTCTGGATCATGATGGCCATGATCTATCCATCCTACATTAGTACACAAAGGGGAGGCAGGTCCCTTCCCCACGTGGTGTTAAGAAGAAAAAAAACACACCGAAGAACACCTTACCATTTTTGAGGCTCAAGTTCTCACGGATCTCCTCATGGTCACAGGGATGAGTGAAGTCAAAGATACTGTGTCCTGTTAACTCTACCTGTTTCAAAAAACAAGGCTGGGATCATTATTCCTGACACTAAAGAAGTCTCCAAGAGGAGGCTGAGTCCCCTTTCAGGTTTGGAGAGAGGGAGGAGGCTGAGTCAGACCTTCTCATATTCCACTCGGCAGATCCATAGACACACAGGTGTAATAGAGGTCATGACAGACTTGGCTGACAAGGGTGGGCCTGCAATCCAGCTGGCAGAGCTGTCTGCCAGGATGGCCACTGGCAATGCTAGCCCAGTGCCAGGGGCTCTACGTTATTTCTAAGGTTTGAGGCTTGAGATCAGAGAGGAGGAGGGTGGGTGCATACAGGGAAAGGTCAGGAGGGAGGTGATCAGAATCTTCCACTAATTTCTACCCCCAAATGGAAACATTTTCCCTTTCTGAAGGAGCCCGAGGAGGGTGTCACCTGTGTGAGTCCCATGAACTTGCTGATGTTCTCCGACAGAAAGATCATGTCACCATCTTGGGTCACCACGGCAATGAAACCCTCCAAGGCTTTCAGATACAAGTTGTCCATCTGCTGGTCAGCGTCGGCTTCAGATTCATTTTCAGAGCAAACTGGAAAGACAGGGGATGGGGTTGAACAGTTTGCATCAATGTGGGGTTAAAGATGTGACTGGTGTGCATGGGTGTCTTCCAGGGATAGCTCAAAGACATCAGATGGATTTTTCTGGAAACACATACTGCCAACCACCTAAGTGTCTGTCACATGCCCAAGGAGCAGGCATCTGATGAGCACCACTGCACGGAGGACACCCTGCTGGGGGCTTCACAGGCAGTACAGTTGCGGCACTTTACTTGTGGGTCACCGATGTCAAGGCAGTTACAGGAGTCGTCGGGACAGTCATTTTCCCTAATGGATGTTGAGCAATGACAGCATATCAGCCTATCACTGAGAATGCTATGTAATCTTCAAAACCCCTGTGGGGTAGGTCCTACTGTTTTTTGTCTTATCTTACAGATGAGGCCCAGAGAGATTAAGTCATTTGCCCAAGGTTATAAAGGTTGTGGACTCAGGCAGATGAATCCAGAAGGCACACTCCTAACCATTCATCGGTTTTGGAGCCAAATAACCACTGACTCTCTTCCTCCTATTAGGTTTTGGCTCTGACTGACATAACAAAGAGTAAGTGAAAACCTCGTGAATATCAGTTTCCTCGTCAGCCAAATGGAGATAATAATGCCCACTTCTTGTAAGGGTTAGGTAAGTATGGAGAATGCCTAAAACATGCCGACTAGCATGAATTCTCTCCCTCTCTGGCTCCTTCTACAACACTGTCAGTGTCTTCAAATTGCTCAGAACCTGAATGGGGGCTGGGTGGTACACTAAGCCACAAATCTAAGTAAAAAATTCAGGGTGACAGAGGTGGGTGCCTAAGAGGAATATAGACAGTCAGTGCTGAAGGGTTCACAGGAAGAGGGGGTCACTTTGAAGTGGTCAGAGACAACTGTTGAAAGAAAGGCATTTGAAGAGACTCATGAAGAGCAAGTATCTCACTCTGTTAAATGAAAGTAGGGCTTTCTGGGCCTACTGGCTTGGGCAGACACTGGAAAGCATGGAGGAGGCAGAGCCTGGAAGGAACTCTCTGGGGATGAGAACAGGTCCACCCGGCAGAAGAAGGAGGGTCTGTGCCCCAGGCTCATCGACTGGGTTCATGAGTCCAGCGGCCTGGAGGAGCGGCATCTCAGACCATTGCTTTGGGGAGATTCGTCCGGCAATGGCACGCGCGGTGATTTGGAGACAGTGAGGATCAGAGGTGTGAAGCCACAGGAGGAGGCTGCTGTGTTAGTGGCAGGCTGTGGAGGTGGTTGCTAGGGGCAACCGAGGAAGGCATCCACTCCCCAACTACTCTGGGGGGCCCTGGCCTATCAAGTAGACCTCTGCTGTCTGCAAAATGTAGCCTCAACTCTGGCCCCAGCGAATAAAGCTCTCAGGCCCCAGACCCTTGGTTGTTACTGCTCAGACCACAGACTTTAGTTCAGCCCTGGTTCTCCTAGCTCATTATTTAACTCCAAACATACATTTACTTATAAAAACTACAAACATCAAGCCAAGTATGCTTACCTTAATTTACAGAACGAGAGGATCATAGAATAATTTGTCACTTACGAAAGTTAATATTCACTTAACTAAAAAAGAAGTCATTCAAACAGACTATTGGAGGGAATATAAAATGCAACTGAATTTATGGGCCACTTGGCAAGAGACATGTGGATGCTGTGCAATAAAGTTCAAGGGCCTTCCTGCAAGGGCACTGGATTTATTTGGTTCTCTTTTCCCTTCAGCCACTAAATTTAAGCTCTGGGCCATACACTGTTATTCCTCCAGAAGAACAAATCCAAATTAGGAGATGTTCCTACCAAGGGGCTTCAGTGGCATCCCTGGGGACCAGCCACCTTCAGGACACAGCATCAGTGAATGTGCCGGGGTCACTGATGCTGTCCAGGGACAGGCCACCCTTCAGAGCCAACAGCTGGGCCATACAGAGTGTTATCCTAGTGACTTCCCTCTGTTTTGCTAAAATGGTAGAACAAAATGAGGGAAATTCTTTCCTCTTCATACCCTGATTCAGGCAGCTAGCCTATGGGATGGGAGACTGGGAATGGCCTTTTTGCCATACACATGCCCATACCTGATCCCTGCTTAGGGTCCCTGCCAACCAACTGGTTAGCCGAACTGATGATAATGAAGCAAAGTTCTAGGTGTGGGTGGTGCCGTGGCCAATGTTCACACTCCTGGTTAACACTTAAATTTAAACAGGGGCTTCAGAAGAGACCACGACTTTACCTAGTGCTGTCAAAATGGAGCAAGCACCAGGACCATTGGAGGACTTGCTAAAACAAGGATTTCTGAGACCAGAGCAAAGTGAAAATGTGGGATCTCTCACTGAAACATCAAACCATGCCCAGGGCCCTTCTAATGGTGGAAGTTCCCATGGGACCGCAGAGTCACAGAGTCATAGAGCCAGCCCTGGATGGGCCCTGTGCCCAGCGTTCCTGATCCAGTAGGTCTCAGGTTGGGGGCAGGGCTTCCCAGGTGGCTCAGTGGTAAAGAATCCCCCTGCCAATGCAGGAGACACAGGTTCAGTCCTTGAGTTGGGAAGATCCCCTGAAGGAGGAAATGGCAACCCATTTTAGTATTCTTGCCTGGGATATCCCATGGACAGAGGAGTCCTGTGGGCTACAGTCAATGGGGTCACAGAGTCAGACACGACTGAGCGAGCATGCACGCATGCAGGTTGGGGGCTGAGAATCTGCTTTTCTAACAAATTCTCATATGATGTGAATGCTGGTGACCACAGGTGGAGACCATCACTGCCTTAACTTAAAGTCCTATAAGACACCCTAATGCTGGGAAACAGAGAAGGCAATGGCACCCCACTCTAGTACTCTTGCCTGGAAAATCTCATGGATGGAGAAGCCTGGTCCATGGGGTCGCTAAGAGTCAGACACGACTGACCGACTTCACTTTCACTTTTCACTTTGGAGAAGTAAATGGCATTGGAGAAGTAAATGGCAACCCACTCCAGTGTTCTTGCCTGGAGAAACCCAGGGATGGGGGAGCCTGGTGGGCTGCCATCTATGGGATCACAGAGAGTCGGACACGACTGAAGTGGCTTAGCAATGCTGGGAAAATCAACATGTTTTGGCAAGTGGTGACCTATTTGGGGGACATAAGGAGAGATTTTCAGCACTGTTAAAAATCACACCAGACAGGTGAGCGCCTTCTCCAGACAGCAGAGGCCAGTCCTGTGATTCCTGGCCTAGTGAGAAGATTTTTCTTCTCTTCAATTTCTTTGATCTCAGTGGCAACACTGACTTCAAAATCTGGAGTCATCCCAAGACAACCTGATTTGGGTTAGCTAGGCCCAGAGGAAATTGTTCTGCTTAAAGTTTCCTGTTTTTAACAGTTCCAGCACAGCCAAACTGGTTTCCATCCGTGCCCAGTACACTTGCTTCCAGGAGGTGGTGAAATTGGCTGCAACAGCTGGCCAGCTGGACTCCAGGAGGGAGGGAGAGGGGCACACAGAGCCCACGAATGGAAACAGAGCATCTTGGGACTAAAGTCACAATGGCTGGGGGACCAGGAAGCCAGCAGGCCAGCCCCGCGGGGACCTGGAAACAACGGGGCCTCTTTCCTCTGTGGAACCATTTGCTCCCGCAGCACCTGCCTATCCTCCTGGGGACTTCGGACGGAACCTGGCCAGCTTGCTGTCAGCTTGGAGCTGAAGGTTGAAGCTGCGGGGCCGGAGGGAGCACTTTACCCGAGGGGCTGGGGCCCCAGGCACATCACCTGGCTGAAGATGACCCTGCCTTTCCCCTTTTCCTCTCTCGTGGGAGCATCAGGCCTCCTGAGGGGATCACTAATCTCTGACTCAGTGCTGGGCACACAGACAATTCACTCGCCCACAATGCAGCTATCACACTCCTGCCACATGTCTGCCCTATGCTGGGCACGAAGTCAGGCCATCTGTCAGCAAGTGTCACTTACTGGGTGCTCAGCCCTGTCCTCGGGAAAGTCAGGTGTAACAGCATCCTTTCCCCAGAGGAAATCTACAGACCAGTGGGGAAGAGACAGATAAGCCGCCGTAAAGTTGCACAACAATCCGGAAGAAACCCTGCATGCCCAATGAAGACGAGCACACAGTAGGTGCTTGATAAACCCTCAGTGGACTCTTTAAATAGCCCTGGGCTCCGGGTCTCAGTTACTTGCTTCCCAGGACCCTTCAGGGTCTGACCCCCAAGAAGAGGAGCGGGTCATGCAGATCAGAGGCACTCTGCAGAGACTCAGTACGCTGCACCCGAGAGCACAACAAGATTCTTTCAAGCTAAAAATAGCCCCGGTAAACAGGCTTTGATGACTCCCCACAGCCAGGATATGCGCGGGCTGAGGTTTCGGAGCACTTTTTCCGGAGCACCGCGCATTTCCTTCAGGCAGCACCGCCTGGGTGGGGTTGGACCTGGGGCGGGGGGTTGGGGGGCAGCAGGAGCTGGGCATCTGGGGTGAGCAGGCAGTGGTGGGGCAGACGCTCCTGACCGGGCCCCTGGGGCCAGGCAGGCCATCACAGGTGCTGCTGCGAAGGTTGCCAAGGTTATTTTCCCTTTGTTCCTACTCTGAGAAGTTCCAAGTGTTCTGACTGGTCCCCAAACCACTCTGATGTGATCCTCCTGGGGCATATGTGCTTGGCGGGCAGTCACTCCTTAGTTATTATCGAAGGGGCTTCCCTTTTACACTGATTCTTCTCCTCGGGCTCTCCTGGGCCCAGAGACCCATGACACCACTGGGCCCTGGATGTGCTGACTGCAAAAGCAGCCCAGTCAAGCCATGAGGAAACTATTTTTGAATGGCTTACCTGGCCATCAGCCCTACCTGTAAACGCCACCATCACCAGGTAGTAGGCTGGGGTTACCCTCGCATCTTTGGTAGAGGGCACTGTGTTTTATCTGACCTGTGGGCCTCCCAAAGGGCCTTGAAAGTCCACCATTAGAAATACATTTCTCTGTCCCGTACATGACTTACTGTCCTGTCTTACCTCTCTATATGACCCCTCATAACATACGGCACAGGGCTGGGCAGCAAAGACCTGCTGACGGACCAGACTTATCAACTTTAAGCTAAGGGAATGATCTGAACAAAGTATCTCTAGAAGAGACTGTACACTAGGGGCTCTCAGCGATCAAGATCCTGGCATGAATCAACCATTCAGCTCTTCTCCAACAGGACAGAAAGAGGCCTTGGTTTGGAGGGTGGGTGGGATAGGGGGTGAGACAGAAAGAAAGTAGGGATGAAAGCCTGGGAAAAGAAGTCTGAAAGAGGGGCAAAAGAAGGCACCAGAAACCGTAGCTGCCTCCCCAATTTTACCTCTGCTCTCACTTTTTCCTGCACGAGAAGGTCATGGTAAAAAGCTAAAATCACTTGTCCTACATTTTAATGCCTTTCCCTTGGTAGTCTAAAGAGGAGGAAATCATCATCTCTTATTAAGAGTGATGTCTTCACTAAGCAACTGTCAATGAATTAATCATAAACCTGACATTTGTCTTAGAAATCTTACTTCACATTGATCTCTAGCTCTTGTGTTAAATGAATTTGATTTTTTCCTCACGAGTTTGTGTGGGGGGAGTCAAAAATCAATTTCATAGTGAAAAGCCAGTTTTGCATATTTACTGCTGTTGAAGGCCCTTCAAATGCAGGAGTGACCCTCATTTGGGTACAGTTTGTGGGGCTCCTCTTGAAAGAGGATTTAAGACAATCAAGTGGTATTTCCACTGATGTTCCCGTCAGAATGTGTTCTGTTCTCAGCCCAGCGTGGAAGCTAATATCATAAAGCTATTGTTTCAGTTTGCTTCCTGTGATACAAATCTCAATCGGCCGCCGAGACTCCCAGCCTGAATTTCTCAGCGCTGAGGTTTCCTCTCCAACATTCCCACACAGAACAGCCTACTGTGAAAATCAAAGGGAAACGTGTTACTAAGTAAAGAAGAAACTTCTCTAAAGCAAAACCTGGTCTTTTTTAGCCTTTTGAACTCTGAGGTATGCAACCAGCTATTTCCTATCATAAAGGGAGCCAACATCGACGCTCACCTTTGTTAGAAATGCTTCCATCATGGATCTGTGGTTTATTTTGACTTAGGAAGGCTTGGCAACTCTGCATTTTGCTAGAAATTGCTAGAAGGTAGTAAAAGGACAGTAAGGGTTTACACTGGGTTTTCATTCACATCATTTCCCCCAAAAAACCTATACTTATAAATCTATTTACTTGATCATAGTTGGTTTTATCGCTAGGCTATAACTTATCGAGAGCCTAATACATGGCAGCAAGAGGATAAGGATTTTAACAACCAACATCCTTGGACGGCACTGCAAGTGAGTACTGGCAGCCGCTTTGTGCAGCGGAGAAAGTGAGCTGGAGGGTGGTAAGGAGGTTTTCACAAGGCTGCAGAGAAGGAAGGCAGCCTGACTGAGGTTCTAGGGCAGGTCTAACTGCCCACAAATCCTGTACATCTTTTCGTTGCGCTGCATGTTTTAAACAAGCAAAATATGATTAAGATTGTCTCGCATACAATTTCTAAAAACAACGTCAATAACTGGTCTAAAGAGTGTGTGGCAGCAACATGGAAGAGGGGCAGAGAGAGCCATCCATCACCTCCTCCCTCAGGTGATGCATGTTTCATGAGAACTGCTCCTTCAAGGACACCCAGATCAGATGACCGAATGTGGACACTTTTTATCCTTTTCTGTCATTTCTTTCCTCCGGACCGAGAGGACCAGAGCCAACACGCTGAGTGCTCCAGTGGGCCCGGGGAAAAGGCCAGCCAGAGGGCAGGCACTTTGTGTCCACAACTTGCAACAGGCCCTGGGCAGGGATATGTGAGGTCTTGCTGTGGCCACTCTGGTCCCATCTCCCCAGGTGTGTCTGGCCCACAGGGGGCTCTCGCCAGCACATTTGCAGGCAGACATGCTCAGAGCCTCTGATACATGTCCTGTCCAAGCCAACCCTGAACCACTGATGGGGTGGGGTGGCTATGCACGGGAGAGCTTGGAAACCCAAGGCCGTGCACCAAGAGCAGGGTAGAAACAGCCACTGAGCGTGTAAGGACCTCCCCTACAGACCCCACTGCTCAGGGCCAGCCCCCGATGCCTCCGTTTAACTTTGGTTCCCCACCAAGGAAGACCCCCTTTCTCCTCAATCACCAGGCCCCATCCACATCTTCAGGTGATGACGACCAAGTCTGCAGAATGCTCCTGCCCTCCGTGTCTCTGTTCCACTGGATTCAAAAGGACTTGAACTCCAGGTGCTAAATGTGTGCCTTTGCAGCAAAGTTAACTTTTCTGTGCCTCACTTCTAATCATCTGTGAAATGAGCAGAAACATCCTCCAAGCCCAAATTTAGTCAGAAAGCTGTCTCAGGATTAATGTATTACTCCTTTTGGGGACCCCTGTTGGTGGAGGAACAGGGGTGATGGTGGTGAAAGTAGTGAGGAACCCCAAGAAATCAGCGTCTAAAAGTGGAATTTCATTTCGTGTCTCAGTGTGGAATTTCAAGTACTGGAACAGGAAAGACGAGATGCTTCTGGGTGTGGGGAAGGGGTCTCTGTTTAGTCCTTAAGTCCTCCACTCCCTGTTCTGTGCAAATGGAAAGATGACTCCAACATGGCCAGACACGGCCCTCACCTGTCCTAGAGGACATGCTTCTTTAAAGGAAACAGGTACACCCACACCCTGCGATGGCATCTCCAGGCCTTTCTTGGATGTCAGTCCATGGTTCCCTTTCTCTGCAGCATCTATGACACCACGCCTGCCATCGCCTTGCACTGTTTCTTTCAAAGTATTTTGAGAGCAAGATTTCACCCTGGGTTCTCTCCCTCCTGTCTGCTCTTTTCTGAGATGCTTTAGATTTACCCACTGCGCTGTCATCCTATTTTCTGAGTCTTCCCCCCATATCCTTCCTGTGCTCCTGGGCCCAGAATAGCACATGGCACTCCGGCCTCCCCGCCTCACACTGGATTCCCTCTGTTCTGGGTTTCCTTCCCAGAATAGCCACTGCATAACAGGATGGCAGAGTCCACCCTGCTCCAAGGTACATGGCTCACTCGGGAAAACTGAAAACCAAGCACGAGAGAACTCCCCCTGCCGCCCCGCTCTGCTCACCACCTCAGACGAGGCTACTGACGGTGCCACGGCTGGGTGGGGGCGGTGGGCACAGAGGGGCGCAGCCCCCTGCCCAGTTCCCTTACAAAACTGGCAGACTAGAAAGGACTGACTGACTATCTGTCTGTCAGATCTGATATTGGCAGAAGCCCCAGGCCTCCTCCTCCTGGTCTGGACTAACAGGAAATGGTATTCTGAAGAAGATGAACTCTGAGCGGGAAAAAAGTTGTGTGACCTTGAGACTTGCAGAGATAGCAGGGAAGGTGAGAATTTGTGGGTTCTGAGGGGAGATGGTTATCTGTCCGGGGCTCCCCAGTGTGGCTGGGCCTGTGCTTCACAGACATTATCTCAGTTTATTCTTAAAGACACCCTGAGCAATAAGTATTCTAACTCCTTTTACGGATGAGGAAACTAAGGGCACAGACACTGAATAACCTGCCTGGCATCCTGGCTAGTAAGAGGGAAGGGTCACATGGGCACACCTCTGCCTTCTGGAGAAGGTGGCCTGCGGACAAACACTAAGATGTTCCCTAAAGGATTCATCCAACCTGGACTGGAGAGTGGATCTGCCAGCCGAGGGCATGGCAACTGGGAGCCAGCAGCAGCGGCTCTCGCTCTCCCAGCCCTCTGTGTCCCCTCAGCTGCCAAGGGCTTCAGCCCATGATTGTAATCACCGCCAAGGCCACTGCTGGAAAGAGGTGCAATAAAAGAAAACTAAATGCTAAGGATGGCGTTGCTGTGGGTGGAAGGTGTGCAGAGTGGGGGTTCCTGAGGAGGAAAACCCCTGCTCTGTGCCTGTGGCCTTCCAGCTCTGGCTCCTGCATGTGAGAACACGGGGCTTGGGGCGGGGGGACAGAGGGAGGGGGCCCAGGGTTCGCGGCCTCACCAGAGGACAGGAGCTTGTGCGTGCGCAGGAAGCTGATGGCCAGCCGCATGATGGAGGCCTTGTCCAGGTGCGAGCTCACGCTGTGCGGCAGGGGCAGCTCGTGCGCCAGCTCATAGAAGACCTCTGTTTCCTTGCTCCGCCGGCACCTGGCTGCATCTCGGGACTTCTCCTTCCTCCTCTCGGAGCTGCTCCTACATTGAGAGACAGGGGTTAGTCTCCAGAACATCACTGCCATCCCATCACACCCCCGGTCATCACACCCTCAGGACTCCCCCATCCAAGGCATGGCCACACTCGCCCGCTGGGCTGATGTGGGCTCACATCGGTCACCTGAGCCACAGGTGACAAAGAGCTCTGCCTTTGTGGATCTCGTGTCTTCTCAGCCGCCCTCCCATCCCGCACGCCATGGAGTCCACACCAGGGCTTCCAGTGGGTGAAGTCTGAGCAAAGACTTGCTGGTTGAGTCAATCCACTGGCAATGCCCAGGGCTATCTGGGGACTGAGGTGAGCGCCCAGGACAAAGAGGGAAGTGTGAGGAAGCTGTGGCCAGTGGCTTAGATGGCTGTGTCAAAGCCTCTGGAGAGCAAGATGAAGAACTGCTTCTGGAAAAAATGCTTAAACAACTAAGCCCAGTACTGGACCTTAGATTCCATTTCATATCAGTGATTTCCATCACAAAAATTGAAAACGCCACTAGAGCCCAGGAGCAGTCAACCAGACGGACACCTATCCGTCTGATGTCCCAAGCACACACCTGCCAAGGGTTAAAAAGGACCAAGCACAGACACGATTCCTCTTTGATCTACCAGCAGAGGCTTCCAGTCAGCCTCATCTCCCTTAGTGCAGGAGAGAGGTCCACTTGCCAGCTCTGTACATTTATATTATTTAAACTGATTAGCCTCAGTTTTCTCATTGGTAAAATGATAATACAGTACTTGCCCCACAGAGTTAATGTTGAGGACTGACATGTGATAACACGTGGAAAATCTTTAGTGCCAGGGCTATCCTGATGGTAAAGCAGTGTTAGCTAATAGTAATAACAAATTTGTCCATGAAGAGATGAGCATGAGAGCAAAAATGTTACAAAAGAGTACAGCAGAATCCTATTTTCATGGAAATATATGTTTTATACATAACACCTCTTATACAGGAAAAATCTAGAAATATAATAAAATACTAACGACTATTATTCTTACAGCTGCCCTGTGTATGGTGCTTACTATATTCCAGGGATGGTGTTAATCACTACTGCACTGGCTCCTTTAATTCTCACAACTAACCTTGGAAGTAGTTATTATTATCCCTAATTTACAGATGAGGAAATGGGTCGATGGAGGCTAAGTATTGTAGTCCCTCCTTTATTCGCGGGGATTCATTCCGAGATCCCCAGTGGACGCCTGAATGCACCGACAGTCCAGGAACCCTACAAGTACTGTTTTTCCCTGGGCGAATGGGCAGGTAGCATATACGGCACAAACACACCGGACAAAGGAATGATTCACGTCCTGGGTGGGACGGCAGGAGATTTCATCATGCTTCTCAGAATGGCATGAGACGGAAAACTTACGAATTATTTCTAGAATTTTCCATTCAATATTTTCATCCTGGGATTGACTCTGCGGAACTGAAATCACAGAAAGTGAAACCATGGATAAGGGGGGACGGCCGTTAATTCACCTGCAGCCTCTAAGACAGCCTCTAGGTAGGGAAGTGGGACCCTACACCAGGCATCTGGGCCCCAAACTCTAGGCTCTTACCCACCAACGATGTCCTGTCTCCCTATCTTCAAAAACGTTCATAGTGTCAGGTCAGTGAGGTGAGGAGATTTTTTAAGTGCTTATTCATATTTTCTTATGTTTCTATAAAGTACCTATATTGCTTGTTTAATAAACAAGTGTCCAATGACGCTCATAGCTCTCAAGGCCTCAACCAACCAGCTCCGACTT
This sequence comes from Bos javanicus, assembly GCF_032452875.1. NCBI lineage: Eukaryota > Metazoa > Chordata > Mammalia > Artiodactyla > Bovidae > Bos > Bos javanicus. The sequence continues at coordinate 28,677,948 of NC_083878.1, read as the reverse complement.
GCTCTGTCTATCCTTTCTCCTGAGAGTTCTAAAACCAAAGGTTACTTCTCTTTTTGTTTGGCTTTGCAGCCTGTTATCTGGACAGAAAAAAAAAAAAATCAGTATTTTTGGGATTCCCCAAATGTTGACACACCATCTCTCAAACCCCTCAAGATTTGGGGATGCCATCTCTCAAACCCCTCAAGATTTGGGGCAGAGGCACTGTTTTGACTTTACAACATGCTTTATTTAAAAAAAAAAAAAAACAGAACATCCAGCGCTCCTTGGATGGATTAAGCATTGTAGATTCAGAATGCAAGAAGAAACTCCAACAGCTCTCGATGGTCTGGAAGAACCTTCTGAAAAACTGTGAAATGGGTGGGATTGTTTTTCTTGCCCTATCTCCCTTTTCTGTTTCCTTTACCAAACCTGCTTCCTCTGCGCCCACCACCCCCACCCCACCCCCGATGACTTTCAGCTGTTACAGCTCTGGGCCCTGTGCCCCGCCCATCCTCACACCCATCCCTCAGAGCCTGCCCGTAGGATCATTCTGCTTTGCTCCAGCCGGTAGTGGCAGTTTGTATACTAGTCCCTCCCAGTTGCCTTTAAATCCTGACCTCTGATTGTGGAGCACAAGCGGATGGTCAAGGTTTGCAGGTGTTCTGGACCAGGAAGGGAGGGTGGGAAAGAGGCAGGATGCTGTGACTGTACCCATCGCACCTGCGTGTCATGACAGCAGGTAAAGGAGAGCCGGTGTCTTTAGGACATTGAGTCCACTCTCCAGCACCTATGTTCACGCTTTCTGAAAAAAGCATCATCAACACGTGATCAGCCATTAGAAGCCTCTAGAGAAAGCCTGGGCTTTCCTGGTGGCTCAGTGGTAAAGAATCCGCCTGCCAATGTAGGAGATGCAGGTTTGATCCCTGGGTTGGGAAGATCCCCTGGAGAAGGAAATGGCAACCCACTCCAGCATTCTTGCCTGGAAAATCCCATGGACAGAGGGACCTGGTGGGCTACAGTCCATGGGGTCACAAAAAGCATTGGACACTACTTAGCGACTAAACAACAACAGTAACAAGAGAAGGCATCCTGAGTGAAACAGACACCAGCACAGGCTGTGACCTTCATGCCAAGATCTGCACACACAGTGCTTCCCTTTCCCATCACCCTTTCCTTGAAGTGGAAGAGCAGACAGAGAGGATAAGCCAGGGAAGGAAAAGGCTGTCTGGAGTTGGCGCTCTGTCCGGCAATGGCCTTTGAGATTTGGCTCCTACTATGTTCCCTTCACCCTGCTTATTTAACTTCTATGCAGAGTACATCATGAGAAACGCTGGACTGGAAGAAACACAAGCTGGAATCAAGATTGCTGGGAGAAATATCAATAACCTCAGATATGCAGATGACCCCACCCTTATGGCAGAAAATGAAGAGGAACTAAAGAGCCTCATGATGAAAGTGAAAGTGGAGAGTGAAAAAGTTGGCTTAAAGCTCAACATTTAGAAAACTCAGATCATGGCATCCGGTCTCATCACTTCATGGGAAATAGATGGGGAAACAGTGTCAGACTTTATTTTTCTGGGCTCCAAAATCACTGCAGATGGTGACTGCAGCCATGAAATTAAAAGACGCTTACTCCTTGGAAGGAAAGTTATGACCAACCTAGATAGCATGTTTAAAAGCAGAGATATTACTTTGCCAACAAAGGTGTGTCTAGTCAAGGCTATGGATTTTCCCTGTGGTCATGTATGGATGTGAGAGTTGGACTGTGAAGAAGGCTGAGCACTGAAGAATTGATGCTTTTGAACTGTGGTGTTGGAGAAGACTCTTGAGAGTCCCTTGGACTGCAAGGAGATCCAACCAGTCCATTCCGAAGGAGATCTGCCCTGGGATTTCTTTGGAAGGAATGATGCTAAAGCTGAAACTCCAGTACTTTGGCCACTTCCTTCGAAGAGTTGACTCATTGGAAAAGACTCTGATGCTGGGAGGGATTGGGGGCAGGAGGAGAAGGGGACGACAGAGGATGAGATGGCTGGATGGCATCACTGACTCGATGGACGTGAGTCTGAGTAAACTCCGGGAGTCGGTGATGGACAGGGAGGCCTGGTGTGCTGCAATTCATGGGGTCTCGAAGAGTTGGACACGACTGAGCGACTGATCTGATGATGTTCCCTTGGCTGCACAAATGTTTACTGACACTTTTGTGCTAGATGCTGCACTGAGAACCTTACATATAGTACCTCATTATAATCCTCTTAATGGGACAATTATGGGAGGCATTGTGAGCATAATTTACACATGTGGGAACTGAGACCCAGACATCATATTTAACTTCTCAAGGTCACAAGCTAGTGCCTGTATAAGCCCCTGGAGACGGTACAGTCAGGGAGCAGATACCTAGAAGTCCTGAGACACGTAGGTGCTCACTGTCTAATTCCATCCTCACCACCTGCATGTGAGATGGGCAAGGCAGGCACTGCTGTTGTCCCCATTTCACAGATCTGGAAACTGAGGCCCTGTCAGGTTAAGTTACTAACCTAGGACAGTTCAGCTAATTAGCAGCTGGGCTAGGACTAGAACCCATCTCTTCTCAGGCCAAAACACACTCTTTCTATTGCTTAATGGTAGGAGATAGTGGCTTTAGCAAAAATAAACAGCAACGTCTTAACATTGAGAAAAAGAAAGGTTGAGAATCTCACAGAGACTCTCGGTTTAAATGTCTGAGCTCTGCTTCAGGTACCTTGTTTTTACAGTAGTACTCTGGGACCAGCATGACTTTAATTGGATTATCTAGGTAACCTCGACACAGCCCAGAGATAGCTGTCTAATGTTGACTCTTGGAAAAACAGACAGACGTGTAGCACTGCCATCACTGAATTAGCAACACGAAGAAATACAGCTAAATGTGAAGTAAGACCTGCCTTGACCCAACTGACGCACCCCGTTGACCTCACCCCATCAACCACAGGCTGGGCCTCTCAAGTCAACAGACCAAGGGACAGGGAGTTAGGAGGACTGGTTTTAATACACTGGTTAATAGACTTGTATTAATACTGGTTTTAATACACTGGCAACCCATTATCTTGCTATCTGATGTTGAGATAGTACCCCAATGGCCTCATGTGTGAAACGGGAGCCTTCTCCTGTCTTCTTTGTCAGGATCAAGTGAGACAAGCATAGAAGGGATGGGAGTACTAGAAAGCTCCCCACCATGGCTGATATTAATGATCCCACTGCCAGGCTAACCTGAGCACTAGTCGCAGTCAGACTTTGGCCCTACAGCTGCTGGTCACCAAGTCACCATGTGTCAGGGCTGCAGTTTCATTTGTTGGTCAGGCTGATTTTGACCAGTTTGTTGGGTCATGTTGCTGGTCCTTAGGTCAACGAGGCTTCATGTCCTAAAGTACATATGCCTTATTTTCTCTCCCTAGATGGGTCCTAGAATTCACTGCAAAGACCAGAATTTTTTTTTTTTTAATGATAATTCTAGACATGCCATGTTACAATTCTCTGGTTTATTTATTTTTTGGTAAAAATATATTTTATCTAAGTTTTCCAGATCATCAGAAATGTATTTCTCACTCCAGTTTATCTTTCTACAAAGTCCCTCTTCCTATCCTTCTTGGTGGCCTTCCTGTGACCATGGGGTGGTCCTGTACAATATGCGGTATATGGAATATATAATTTGAACATGGCCCTGGTTGACTGTGTCCTTATGCAGACCCAGAAGTATTCACTGAGCTCCGTTCTGGACCTTGTGGCTGAGGTGCACATTCCTTGTTCTCAAGGAATATGCAGTCTGATTGGGGTGCCAACTTGAAACATCCCTGTTAACCAGACAAATAAGTACAGACAAAAAGCACAACAGGTGGTTCAGATGAGAGACAAGCTGGTGGCCACAAGCAAGGTCAAGGTCAAGGCAGGCTCGCCAGGGAGGCTCCAGCTGATCCCAGAAGGACAAACGGCGGTACCTCACAGTATTTGAGGGGTGTAGACAGCACTTTTTTTTTTTACATGTTATCTCACGTGAGTCTCAAAATCCCTGAGAAATAGAAATCATCATCCCCATCTAATAGATGAAGAAGTGGGAGATGTAGACAGATGAAGTGACTTGCTAAAAACATGGTCTCAAACCTAGTTCTGGGTTCAAGGTCAACGTTTGTCCACTGGCAGCAAGGAAGCTGCTATTTTCTGTCTACTTTCAATATGGACCAGGCTGTGTTAGGTATTTTCCCACCAACTGGATGTCCATGTACACTACAGGAAGGAGGGGCGGGGACGATGGAAAAGAGACACTGACATAAAGATTCCTTGGTGGGGTGGGAGGAGAGGCTGCCTTAGGTGAGCATCCCACTCACCTTGGGAAAAGAGCTGGAAGCTTAGGAGTAGGATTAAGAACCAGTTGTTGTTCTGACTCACTGTGATCCCTGGACTGCAGAGCACCAGGCCTCCTTGTCCTTCACTATCTCCCACAGTTTTCTTAAATTCACGTCCACTGAGTCAGTGACGTCATCCAACCATCTCATCCTCTGGTGCCTCCTTCTCCTCCTGTCTTTAATCTTTCCCAGCCTCAGGGTCTTCTCCAAGGAGTCAACTCTTCGCATCAGGTGGCCAGAGCTCAAAAGGGGTGTGAGTAGGAAGAAGGGGAATTGGGGCAGGATGCAGGCTGCATCACTCAGGGCTGAGAGTCTGGTGCAGGGCCATCAGAAGCAGCTCCGTGCGGCTCTGTGCTGCTCCGTAGAAGCCGCAGGTTCAGCCTATATGAATGTCTCTCTTCACGCTGCAGCTGGAGACCAAGTGGCATCTCTCACTTTGGGGGGACATTTTCATATACACAAATGTATATTCTTTCCAAGTTAAAATCTCAAAATCTGAAACATTCTATCTCAACTAAGGGAAACAACCAGGCAGCCAGTCAAAAGATAAAACAAAAATGACTGTCCTAAAGCTTCAGCAGATGCATGCTACAGGTTAAACAGGGAGAAACCTCTTTGCCCAGAGCTTCATTATCTTAGAAAGTCTCTAATTTTGGAGTCATTGCTCTAAGGATGGCTTAGGGATCCCTACTTAAGTCAGTAATGGAACCATTATTAGCCTGGCCTGGGGCCCCTGAGATGTCACCCTCTACACCAAGGGGGTTGGTTGTTTAATTAGCCATAGTCTCCTGACCTTTAGTGTGATTAGGGTTCCCATGACTAATGCCTGTAGGCCATCAGGGTGTCAAAACAATATACCTGTTCCCTGTAAGGTTAGATGGCTTAGAAGCAGAATGGATTTTTAGCAGGTTAGGGAGAGAGAGACTGAAACTAATTGAGCCGGCTTGAATCAGTCTGTTGGCTGGTGGTGAAATTCTAAGCTGGTACCAATTTGCAGGAGGCTGTAAACGGATGAAACAAAGGTCAAATGCAACGGGGAGGGTGTCCCTTCACTGAGGCTGCACTGCACGAGGGGTGCCTGAAGGGAGGAATGTGCTCCAGATCCCAGCAATCAGGATCCCACCCAGGAGTGGCTGCCCTACACAGAGGGGTTGACAGCTTCGTGGATTAAATCAGAGCAGAACCAAAGCTGGTGCCACTCAATCTTGGCTGCTCATGGCAATCACCAGAGAAGCCTCAAAAAATGGATGCCTGACCTGGCATCTGGGGTTTTAAAGCTTCCCCTGTGATTCTCCTCTGCAGCTAGGGCTGGGAAACCACCACTGCAAAGCAGTGTGCTTTAAAAATAAAAAAGCTTTTTTTTTTTTTTTGGTGGAAGAAAAAAGGGAACTGATATTTATTGAGCACAGAGGCTAGGTGCATTTCATAAACATTCTCCTCTGATCCTTACATTATGCAGCGACACTGGTCCCAGTTTTGTAGAACGGTGGATCTCAACTTTAGCCTGCAGGAGAATCACTTGGAGGGTCTATTAACAGATTTCTGAGTCTGTGATCACGGGTCTTTGGAGGACTGAAATAAATGCAGATGTACTTAAACCTAACCACATCTCTTCTCCTATCATGGACTGTGTCCACCCTCATTATGTACAACAAATCTGAGGTCATCATCGTAAACCAAAGTTATTTTATCTAGGAGCTCATGTGACCATCAGTGCCCCAGAGGTATAACTGACAGAAAGAGGGAGGTGAAAATAAGGAGACAGATTTGAATCGAGGCTACATACAAGCCAACAACCCTCCAATACAGCCACCTGGGGAGAAGGCACAAACTTTATTCTAGTGAAATGGACATTTGTTGTTGCTGTTTAGTTGCTGAGTCATGTCCCACTCTTTGTGACTCCATGGACTGTAGCCCACCAGACTCCTCTGTCCATGGGATTTTCCAGGCAAGAGTACTGGAGTGGGTTGCCATTTCCTCCTCCAGGGGATCTTCCCAACCAACGGATCGAACCCACATATCCTGCATTGGAAGGTGAATTATTTATCATTGAGCTACCTAGGAAGCCCTAAATGATCACTGCACTAAGTATTTTGGGAGGTCTTTTAGAAAGGACCTCAGAGCCACACAAATCCATCATAATACTTCAGAGAACTAACTTGATTTCAAATTGCAAACAGTATTATCCTGTTTAGCCACCCCTTTTAGTCACAGACTTGGCTGTAGATGGATCTCAGTTGTTTGAAAGAATAAAATATGCCCTCAAAGATAAGGCCTTGCCACAATTGAAGGCATTGAAAAGAATGGTCTTTGGCTCTGAAGGCAGTTCCAAAGGAGTGGCAAAAATGCTTTAGAAGAGGGTGGTGTGGCCAACTTTCTGGATGTGTTCTGATGTTTGCCTAGAGGCAGTAGTGAAGTATAGGGGACTCTATTACATAAGTTATATATTATATAGGAAAGGAAAAGGCATCAAAATTATCCAGGTGAAACAGAAGAAATTAAACGAGCAAATTCAGTAGAAACTGGGCAGATCAGACAGAACTTGACAAGGGTGGAAGGCACTATTCACTCTGCAATATGCGTGCCTTGGGGAGAGGACTGGCCTCTGCCCTGAAAGAGAGCACAGGCCAACTGGGAGATTAGACTAATACTACAGACTGGGGCATCAAAAGCCCTGAAAGAAGGGATACAAAGAAGAGAGGAGGGCTCAAGAGGCAACAGAGGCCTGCCCTTAAGGAGGGATCCTGGAAGCGTCTTACTTCTCAACCTCCCCACCACCCCTGTCTTGAGGCTAAGCCCCCAGGCTGCCTGACCCCTCAGATGGTCTGTGCCTGGGGAGACAGGGCCTGGACTGCATTCAGCACTGACAGTAATGTCTGGGGCCCACCCAACATGGCCCTCTAATGGTCAGATCTGCTCAGGGCCCACTGGAGATGCTTATCTGGTGGCCTCCTAGGCCCCAGGCAGCCTTGGGGAAGAGAGCAGCAGACCCAATTACTGGGCAGCTCCGTAGGTACAGCCCATCTGGGGCTCCAGATAACCCAGCTCCTCACGTCATCTGAGGACATGTGCAGTCCCCAGCCCAGCGGGGAAAAGCATGCGTGCCCAGGAGTAACAGTGACGATCTGGCTCTATGCTGAGCTTCACCAAGCCCAGGACTTAGTGTCGTTCTCTGTTCAATACATTGCATTTGTATCACTCGTTACAGATTACAGCACACTTTATACATTAATCTGTAAATCTTACCCAGCAGGGCACAAAGAGCAAGTACTGTTATTCCCATTTTAGAGATAAGGAAAATAGAGGCTCAGAAAGGTACTGGAATGTGCGGAGCTGGAACCAAACCCCTGAGCTCTGACTTTTTCCAGGACACATAACAGAGCCCATTGCCAAGAAGCACTTGATGGTTCACACAATTGGAAACAGACCTTCATTATGCATTACCATCGCATAACCTAGTTTAAGATAACACTTTTTGAAAAGGCTTTGGTGGAAGGGTATTGCACATTTAGTGCAGGCAATTTTGAAAACACAAAAAGTACAGAGAAAAAAATTGAGATCTCATTGGATACATGGCTTGTTACTTAACATTTATCACATTTTAGAGAACTCTCTAAAGATACTCCTAACAGCCAGCAATGTCATACTGTATGGGTGGATCACAATGTGCTGCACTGTTGATTAAAGTATGGCTTCTAGTTTCTAGCTGTTATAAATAACACTATCATAACTACCTTTCTATCAGGTGTTGCCTTTTAATTTATACATTTTTATATGATATAAGATGACACATATCCAGCTTGCTGCCAGCTCCCCATGACTTTCTCACCATGATCACCTGTGGAAGTTGAAGAGATGAGTTTGGGAGCAGCATCTTCAGACCACAGCTGCCATTACTGAATGCAGAGCCCCAGAGGAGGTGCTACCACAGGGAGACAGCCAGAGAAGCACAGCGGGATGTGCATACTGTCTCAGCAACTTTCCCTGTCCTCTGACCAGCTCTCTCAGGCTTCCTCTTTCCCTCATGCCATGCCCAGGTTAAAACATCTGAAGAGAGATGACTAATTGGAACTGAAACTGGAGAATCCAGTTCTGCAAAGATGGCCACTCCTGTTGGTCAGTAGGAACTCAGCTCCAGCGTAAAAATAAGGTGTTATTTCTGTCTGCCCTGATCGCATCATGTCCCATGCACCGAGAGAGAAGACTCCCCATAAAGAGGAGGAAAGTGAGCAGCCACCTGGCTCCCTACTGGTTTCTCCAGCCTCCGATGCCCACTCCTGCCTGCCCTACCGCACCGTGCAGACTCCAGCTGGGGGACTAGTTAATCCCAGCAAGCTGAGGGGCTGCTGCTGCTGCTGCAGCTAAGAAAGGACCACATGCAACACTTGTCCCTTGCTAAAGAACTCTCACCGCACCGACTCTGATTTAATCCTGACACAATCTGATGAGGTAGGCCTGTATCACCCCATTTCACACATGAGGAAACAGACTCCAGGGATGTTCGTGACGTGCCCTGTGTCACCCAGCAATGGAGCCAGCACTCAAACCTACCATTTGACCCCAAATCCCATACTGTTGATGGCAATCGGGCAACCTTCCCCAAAATGCTCACAGGCAGATCCCTCTCACGGGTTCAGAAGGTTTAGCTGTATTGGGGTGAAGCCCTCTAAGCATATTTAATGTGATGAGTCTTGGTTGGGATGCAGCAGAGGGAACATCACATTCACCCTCTTGTCTTAGGTCAGTCTCACCAGTCCCACAATAACCAACCAGGCCCAGTAGGATCCCCTTTCTCTGCTTGGAGATGTCTGTTTCACAAAGAAAAAAAGTTCCTACTTTGCTATCAGCATCTATAGACATCAGAAAAGACTAGGGCTTCCCTGGTGGCTCAGATGGTAAAGAATCTATCTGCCTATAATGTGGGAGCCCTGGGTTCAATCCCTGGGTTGGAAAGATCCCTTGGAGAAGGAAATGGCAACCCACTCCAGTATACTTGCCTGGGAAATCCCATGGACAGAGAAGCCTCGTAGGCTACAGCCCACGGGGTTGCAAAGAGTCAAACACAACTGAGCAACTAACACTTTCCCTGGCTTTCTACACACACACAGGTTACACATTCCACTCTTGATAAATGCTTTTCCTTGGTGCCACTTCCCTGGGCGTGAGGGTGTTGCCCCACACCCAAGCTGGTACCAGATCTGATCAAGGGTTTTCCCTAGGGCTTCTCTCTGTCAGCAGCCTACTTCCTCTGAATCCCACAAGCTTCCAACAGCACAATCTGTGGTTTGGCTCCAGCCATTCTGCCTAGGCGGCCATCCTGTTCCTACAACACTGCCTTCAACTAAGGGAACTGATAGAGAAATTGCACAGCAGAGGGATAAAGAAAAAAAAAAAAAAAAGCCCTGCCCCAGATGTAAAATGATTCCCCAGCAGGAGGCAAGCACTTACCCTGGAGGGAGTGGGAAGCAGCTTACTGTCCCCATAGAGGCTAAGACCTAGCCCCTCTCTTCTATTCCCCACACCTTTCTGGAGGACATGGTCTTCATCCCTCGGTTTGTCTAATCGCACTCATCCGGCAGGACCTCCCCAGGTCCGTTTTCTCCAGGAAGGCCTCACTTATGCTGACCTCTCCACCTCCCAGTTCAGAGACCCTGCATTGCATCATCAGGCCCTGACTTGTCCTCCACTCACTTCACTTCTGTAGCCTTTGTCTCCTCACTAGAACAACCATTCTGGAGGGAAAGGACCCCACCATCTGCTCCTCTGGTGTGCTCCAAAGCATAAACAGTACAGAGTAGTAGGAACTGGAGACATTAGATAAAAACCACTTAAATGGTTTCCATTCTGTGAATTCTTCAAAATTGCTCACTGTTCTAGATCATTCATGAAAATTCGAACCCAATTCTTAATTAGAATAAAAGATTTCCATCTAAGAAGAGCCCCAGTGCAGAGACACTTCAAGATGTTTGTGTGTTTCCCCAACTCTTTGAATCAGAGTTGAGGTCTAAACCAGTGCTGCTGACAGCCGCCCGTGGAGTCACACAGACCAGCACTTCTCAAACCTGCCTCTGCCTACAAAGCACACCAGGACCCTGTTACAAAGCAGCTTCTGACTCACAGGTCTGGGCTGGGGTCTGAGGTTCTATATTTCTAACCGCCTCCCAGACGATGCTAATTCTACTGTCCACGTCCACAGTTTAAATAGAAAGAGACCCAAGGACACATGAGGCCTGGAGATCAAGGACGTGAGGGAGATACCAACGTCTGGCTGGGTCAGTGCTCCCCAGAGATGCCATCCTTATCCAGCCATAGTCACCTAAAGTCTAACAAGTTAGGTCTCCTCTTCTGCCAGGAAGCATCTGACTTCTTCTGTTTCTTGACAGGATTTCATCAAGCCCTACTTTGGAGTCCCTCTCCTCCTTCACATCTTCACCACTATCATCTCATCCCTTCTTGTCTCTTAAAACTCCATCCCTTGGGGGGCAGTTCCAGCCCTACTTCCCCAGACACTTGCCCGGCCACTCTCACTCCCTCCTCCAAGGCACCTCTCACCCACATTTCTCACTGGCCCTCCTTAAAGGTTTTCCAGTCTTGCTGGCTTTTCTACACAAATCTCCTGCTGCTATAACTAGACTGCAAGAAAGTTGCCTTGGGGTGGGGCACAGACACAACATCATCTACTTCAGTGTATCCTTCAGGGAACCTTGGACCACAGCAGACAAATTAAATATCTGCTACTCGACTTTAAGGACAATTCAAGTGTGCCCTTTACTCATCTCCTTTGCCTCTCAGGGAGGAAAAGAAAGTGATCCTGGCTGTCTTGGCCTCCGTCCCCAGTCCTGGGCCTTGCTCCTCTCCCGGGAGCTGCAGCTGGGCCAGCCTAGACTGTGTTTTGTTCTCCGAGACTCCTTTCCCCTTAAGGGAAGAGTTAAAGCACTGGGAAGGCTGCTTCCCACTTGGAAATCTCCATTTCCTCATGCAGTGTGAACAAGAGAACATCTATGATCAGAGACCGAGTGAGCCAACTGCACAGGGAGTGAACTCGCTCTGAATGGGGCTGCTCTAACGCCAGCCAAGTCAAGTCATTAAGATGCCATCCCTGAGGTGCGGCCCCCAGCGTCACCTCGAGACAGTCCCTCAAATCTTGCCGGCAGAGGGGATGAATGGGGAGCCCAGAGCCTGCTAAAAGCAGGCTCTTTCATGAGCGGGGGGGCCAGGACCTCTGCACTGACACCATGGTTGGGGGGCGGGCGGCTGGGGTGCTGCAGAGGAAGCAAAGGAGAAGTCCTCTTGCCCCTCTACTTCCCTTCTCACTACACAGAACTAAAATTAACCCCCTGCTCTACACCGAACTGCCCAAATGATTGCTCCTCAAAAGGCAACCAAGGAGGGGGGAGAGTAGGGGCAGCGGGGGAGGTAATAACATTAGAGAAAATATGCACAATGCCAAAAATAATCACTGTGTCATGAGAAAACAGAACTGGGCCGCCTCAGGGGCCAGCGCTGGGTATATTCAGGAAGGAGGGGGCAGAAATTCCCCTGGCAGTGTCGTCAGACATTCTGGCTGGAAAAAAAACTTAAAAAGCCCCAAACTGGAACAGACAGTGGTCAGGGAGAACTCAAGTACAGAACATGATTTTAAGGGTTGGTTCTCTGCTCTTTATTTTAGACACTTCAATTTCAAAGAAAGAAGCATTTGTTCAGACTTCTAATCAGAACTGATGCCTGATCATACGTTAATAGTGGAATATCCACAGGATCTGCTTTACTAATCCCAATTTGACACCAGAACTTGCGGTGCCTGGTATTTAAAGTATTTCAGAACAGCAAGGGTCGGGGTGGGGGGAGGCACAGGTTCTCTCATTCCTCCTCCTATTCCATACCCCTTCTAGCCTCCCTGTTTATAGAACGGAGAAAGCAAAGACAAAAAAAAAAAAAAGGAAAGACAGAGAAAGGAACCCAGAAAGAACTCAAGATCCTTTCTCTCCTTTAGAACCACAATTTTCAGCCTGTTTACATGGTCACGTTAAGTCCCTGCTTTGTTCATTTCTGCCTCCTCATACTATGATGTGAAGTGAGATAGATATTCATGCACGTTTAGGAAGCTACATTCCATTTTTTTGTACAGAAGTCATCAAAAACCATGGAAAATGCCAAAGAGTCTTCCTCACATTACTATCATGCTCTCAAGTGATAATATTGAGTAATTTGGGAAATACGTTGTGTGCCCGCCCCCGCCCCCCCCCCCCCACCAGCAACCACTTTTTCTCTCCACTCATTCAGTAAGTATTTGTAAATCGCTTTTCATGTGCCGGGGCTGTGAGCAATAGAATGAAAGATGGAATGACCACACCTGACCTCAGGGAGCTTGTAGAGAAGTGAAGAGTCAAGTCCTGAAGGAACGGCCTGGGGGTCAGCAGATGCCATGGGAGTTTGAGTGGAGAAAGTATGTAAAGCTGGACAACATGGGGAGAGCCTGTCACCAAAGGGGGAATTCGAAGGAGGAGCAGATAACAGGGAGGTAATCATGAGGGCAGGCGGGGTAAGAACAAAGATACTGCTGGGGAGTGAGCAGGGATGCCAGGGGTCAGGAGACATACTGGAGGTGGGTGCAAGACGGGAAAAGCCCAAATGGGGAGAATAACTTCACTCAGCACACAGGGCTGAGCGGCCAAGCACAGAGGAGGGCTGTCAACGATAATAAAGCTGCTGAGTCGGTAACCGCCGGCCCGACTGACCAGTTAGCGGTTGACCTAGCGGGCGGTGGGCAGTATAGAACCAGCCTGGACCCCTCTTCTTCTGGTTGTGCTTCTGCCACAGTGGACAGCAAATATGAGAACCCTTCTTCCTCGGGAGCAGAGCCAGGGGAAACAAGTCCCTTTGTTAAGAGTTCTAAATATGGCAGCAACCCTTGGGCCACCACGAGCAGGAGCCTCGGTCCAGCCCACAGAGACTTCGGCAAGGCATTCTTGCTGAACAGTTACTCAGACACTGCCCATGGGACAGAAAACAAACTTGAGCAAGGTCGCACGCCTCCTCGGGCTCCAGCGGTGTTGCATTTGTTTTCAGACTTTAGCCCCCATCCTCTAGCTGTTTTCCCTTGCCTCTCACCTCGTTGACCACGGATCAAGAAGAATACACTTCCAACCAGATCTCAGAGAGAGGACCGGCACACCAGCCCACCCCTGTTTTCCCCAAGCTATTTCAGCATGTCATTCCCCTATTTAAAAAAACATGGGCAGCTCCCTACTGCCCTCACCATGACGTTCAAGCTGTGGATGCCCCTCAAGGTCTTTTTCCTTACCTGAAATGCGATCCCTCCTTTCCTACATTCCAAACCCTGTACTTTCAGAACACACACAGGCCCATCAGATCCACAGGTTTTCCTGGCCACACTACCCAGTCCACACTGATTTCCCCTCTCCTGCCGGCCCTGAGCAACCGGAGAGTTGTGTTGTTTCACTTAACTACAAGTGAGCATCACCTTAGTATTCCCTGTCTTAAGGATCTTCTCTGAGGACAAAATGTCAAGAGTTCATGTATCAGACGCTGGGGCTGCCTCTTACCCCAACAATGACAGTTTCGTCCAGCTCTTTCAGATATGGTATGGCAAGCTGGAGTGAAGGCTAAATCGGTGTGATCCCCCAGCAGTGGGATTAGGACGGCAGAGCTACAATGCTCTGCTGCTTTCCGGGTACAAAGTGGGTTAATAAAGAGGTGTGAGGGTGGCTGCATTCATCACCCGGTTACTTAACATCCAGTGACTCCTTGTTCCTGGGGACCAGATCCTCATACCCTCGGGACGTTTTCATATGAAGCTGCTGGCTATGCCCGTGTCCACATCATGTTCAGTGTGCCAGACGCCAGGCAGCTTTCACTAACACCGGTGAACAAGCCTGGACAAGGGCAGCCCGCTCCTTCCTTGCCCCCCTGCCCCTCCCCTCCCTCCTCTTGCCTACCCTCCAGATGAGCCCAGGGAGGCTTCTGCCTCTGACCCCACCTCCCAGAGACAACAGAGTGATCTGTTGCCAACACCACCATCACCCAAAGGCCTCGTGTCACATGTGGACATGCCCTTTCGGGAGTCAGATTTCTGGCACGGAGGATGCTGGAGCTTGGCCAGGGTTCCACCCCTTCGGTGATGTAAAATAGAGGTGAGAAAATTGGCCAAGCCAAAAAAAAAAAAAAGAAAAAGGAAAAAACGCTACTAAACACAAAAACCCTAAGAGGGGGGAAAAAACCCCATTAAAAACCCAATACAACCTTAAAGGCAAGCAAGAAGGGTTGGAGAATGACCTACACTTTGGAATAAACCATTAGCCCACACTTCAATCTTTAAAAATCTAGTCCCCTAACCTCAACCCTGCCCCCTAACATACCCACCCCCGACATACACACACCCCCCAGACTAGAAGGGGTTAACAGAACCCAGCTGCTCCTCTTATCTGGCTAACCTGCTAATGGCAAATCTCTGGTACTGAGATTCTACAAGTGATTTCTGCAAATCACTTTAATTAGAGATAATGTCATTTTTACTTCATTATCCAGCCTAGCAGTCAAAGAGAAACAAGTCAATATTATTTCTGTGAAACACCAGTTCTGCCCTTTAATGCTGACAGGTGACAGGGAACTGAAACTCCTGCCTACACCACTTTTCAGGAGATTTTGGTCAAAAGACTGGGAGGTTAACCCTTGGTATCCTGGGCCGAGCAGAGTGCCCCCAGCAGCCTTTACCCCAGCGACTCTGAAGCAAAGGCTGGTTTCTGTGTTTGGGACGAGGGTCCCCTGACTGTAGCATCATGTAACACCCAGGCAAGCGAGTGGAGCAGCACTGTTAATTCCACTTTGTGGGAAGCAATCATTAACATGTGAGTCAGCAGCCGAGAAAAGACTTTAAGCCCAAGGAAAAAACAGCCCCAAGTCCCTGTAGCCTCAGAGGCCACACTGGGTTTGATTAAACCATTTAGAAGATTAGCTGTGTGTGGGAGACCTGAGTGGCTATATAGTCCTGGTAACTCTCATGGCTTCTCTCAGCTGTGCCTGTGCTGAGTCCCTCAGTCGTGTCCGACTCTCTGCGACCCCATGGACTGCAGTCCGCCAGGCTCCTCTGTCCATGGGAATTCTCTGGGCAAGAATACGGGAGTAGGTTGCCATTTCCTCCTCCGGGGGAATCTTCCCAACCTAGGGATTGAACCCAGGTCTCCCGCATTGCAGGCAGATTCTTTACGGTCTGAGCCACCAGGGAAGCCCAAGAATACTGGAGTGTGTAGCATATCCCTTCTCCAGAGGGGGTCTTACTGAACCAGGAATTGAACCAGGGTCTCCTGCATTGCAGGCCTGGGACATTTCAAATCCTGCTGCCACATTGGAGGAGAAGATTCATTTCTCCAGAATCAAGTAAGAAATGCTCTTTGCTGGGTCTCTGCTTACTAGTTTCTGCTAATTATTTAAAAAAATGCCAGATGCAGCTCTGGTTTCATTGGAGTGACTTCTGATCGCCTTTGAGATTGTGAGAAACCTGCCTGCCCTACACCCACCTAACTGTATAACTCTGGCACATAGGAGAAGTCCTGAGGCAACCAGGGTTCTGAAAAGCACTATCACTGAGCTCAGAGAGCAAGGACTCCTTTGCATTTTAGCCTTCTGTTAAGAAGGGTGGCTCTTTGGAATTTAAATCCCATTTGGCATTTATGTTTGGTGAGCTTTTGTTTTCATTGAGTCAACATTTACTGAGTGCCTGCTCAGCGCCAGGCCCTGGGGGATACAGGAGGGAAAGATGGGTTCCTGCCCGCAGTTTGCTGATGGTCTAGTGAGGGAGCCGGACAAGTAGGTCAGGGCCTAGGGCCAGACAGACAGACAGACAGCCTGGGCTTGGGGGCGCAGATGTTTCCTCTGTGACCCGGGGCAAGTCACTGAGGTTTCTCTGAGGTGTCTTGTAAAAACAGTTCATCTCAAAGTCCCTGCCTCCTGGACTCTTGGGCAGAGTAAGTGTTAAATATGTGCAGCACGCTTAGAATCATGCCTGACGTGTAGGGTTGACTCTGTTGCTGCTGAAGTCAGTAAACAGAGCTCTGGGAGCACAGAGGGTGCCCTGACCTAGGTGAGGAGAAAGGGAGACCTATGGAAGGCTTCTCAAGGAGACAGTAAGGACAAACGGGAGTAAGCCAGGACAAAGAAGGGGTGAAGGGGTTCCCGACAAGATGGACCAGAACCAGGCCTGGTAAAGAGGGCTCAACTCAGGTTTGGGAACACAGGCCTTAACCAATTGGGGTCAACCCAGAATGGGGGGACTGTCCCTCCCGAGGTGTCCCAAGGTGCCCTCAGTAAGAAGCAGAAGCCTGGGTTAGCGGAACCAAGGGGCAACCCTGTTGTGGCATTTCTTCTATTTTCGCATTCCTAGTGCTTTGACAATGAGATGATTGTGTGGATATTACAAGAGGTGATTATCTCCATGGGTGCTGACCCTGTTCTGGCGCAAAGACCTTGCCTCTCCAGAGCCAAGACTTGTGAGGTCACTGCTAAGTTGTCGATTCTAGAGAACCTTGACAAACCTCAAAGCCACCAGGGGAACCTGCTCTTGGCAGGATGGCTTATTTTAAAAGACAAGCTGCAGTAAACAGGTGTAGGACAGGAGGCAGCCTGTACATTGGGCACTTTCAATTTAAGGGCTGTGCACTAAACTTCCCCATGTGCAGGGGCTGGGGAGCGGTCAGAGAAAGGCAGCCTCTCCATGAATCAGCAACCGACATCCACGCTGCTGGGTGCCATGAAGCCCTGGTCCTGCAGATCCTCTGTGGGACTGGGGGTGTGCAGGGCACTTCCTGCCATCACAGGGACAGGGGAGCACAGAGCTGATGGCCTCTGTCATGATTAAAGCCTGAAGATGGAAACTTGGAGGAAAAGTTTCAAGGAAACAAAATGTCACCAAGTCTTCTACATGTTACAACAAACCCAGGCGTCACAAATGTTCCAGGACCTCAAGCAAAATGTGTTGAGCAGTTACACTTTCCTAGTTGGATTTAAGTCCTCCTGTGAATGATTCATCTTGATGTCTAGTGACGAGCTTCTTGGCTGTGAGGAAAGAAGAGCTAAGGAAATGAAAATGTCTGATAATCCATGTGAGGCAAGTAGAGGTTATAGAGATAGCCAACAGTGTTTTCTCTTTGAGAAAGTTTAACAGACATCTTATTATTCCTTCTTGGAGACAAAAATAGAGAGGAGCGCAGGCCAGTGAACAGGCAAGGTCTCAGGGAAAACAGCTCATCTTAGCAGGAGGCCTCCTTGGCCCTATTACCTTTCGGCCATCAGGTTCTCTTGATCATCTTCCTGTTCTGCTCCAGGCCTCCCCTTTCCTCACCCTGGGACAGCCTACATGCTCTGCTCCTGCCTGGAAAGGACCCAGAGTGGAGAGGCTGAGTCCTAGGAAAGTCAGCACATTCTGGAAACCACGTCTCCCCCTCTGCTGTTGTCTAGCACCCAGATGACAATCCCCAAACCAGTGTCAGTAGCCAACTGTAGGTCTCCGCTTTTGGACACGGCCTAATCATCCAGGAATGATTTCTGGAAGTGCCCTTATTAAGGAAAAGAAATGTAATATGTAACTTGACTGAAAAAAATCCAGGAAACTCCAACACTCTATCGAGTTCTTACGACATTTTCTTTCCCCCATAATCCTTGGCCAAGTTCAAAGGTGAGCACTTTCCCAGAGGCTCATTAGGAATAATGTTTATTTCATACATTTGGAGGTTGCAAAGTTTGATTCCATCTTGCTTATTTGGGGAAAAAATAACTTTTTTTATGAAAGGAAAGGAGGGGGGAATGGGGAATGAGACAAGGGTACAACTGGGGAGAGAAGAAAGGTGCCCGGGGTGCAGCCTGGAAGGCAGACCTGACTTCTGAACCGTTCTCATCTCTGGTTTTCTCTGAAGGGTTATAACAGCAAGTCACCGCCCCTTCCACCCTTCTAGACCTCCTGACCCCATCTGTCCTCTCTACCTTGGTGGGTGCCTATGTTGAGGTGTGTTTTGATGGCAAATAGGATACATCCTTGTGCCTTCACAGAGGGTGCTATATAAACGAAATGTACAGATGTGTTGTGAGGGTTTGTGGTCTGCTCATCTGAAGCCAGGATGCCCCGAACTGGCCTATCAAGCCAGGCCGTCCCTGACCACTTGGGTGATGAGCAGGGATTCTCAGTGACCAGTTGTTGGCTGGGGGGGTGTTCATGTTTGTGTCTCCTCTGTCCTTTCTATCTGGCTTCCTTTCCGCGCATCTAACTGGCTTTGCCACCTCCCATGTTTGCTTAGCGAGGAGCAGTGGGGGAGGGGTCACTGTGGGGGAATGGACGTACCTGGTATCTCCACCCACCGTATCTGCTGACCTGACCTGGCCTCCACTCATCCTCCCAGGTCCGCTCAAGCCCCCAGCTGAAGCCTTCCAGCAGGAGGTGCCCCTAGTTTCCTGGACGGGGTAACCTTGCTGTCTTTATCAGTCTTCTGGCACCATCAATATGCCAAGTATTTTAAGTTTCCTGTCACCTGTGCAGGCCAGGGTCACTAATGGTCTGGTCTGCATATCCACCTTAAGAAACTACGAGAAAGTAGGGCCGCAGGAGGCAGTTTCCTCAAAACCTAAGTTTAAACACTGTTGGAGAGAGTGGACCTAGAGTCTCCAAGGCATGGAGGGAGGAACCTTAGGAGCAGAACTCATCTTTGATAAGGAAGCTTGAGGAATACTAAGCTTCACCAAAGCTGTGGCTGGAGAGCTCTGCAGGGCCACCTCTGTGTGCTGCCCTCTAGAGGAGGGGCTGAGAACACCATTGGGATGCCCCGGCTGTTAAGAGCGGAGGAGTCCGATGAACTGACCCAGTGTTCTACCAGAACTATGTTCTACCACAATGACCAACCAGGAATACATGGAAAATCAGTGTGAGCCTCTTCACAGTTTCAGAACATAGTTTTCCTTTGAGCAAGGAGTTTTACAGGTCTTATTCCATCTAAATCCTAAATAGGTAATTTCTTTTTTTGATGTGGACCATTTTTAAAGTCTTTACTGAATTTGTTGCAATACTGTTTCTGTTTTGGTTTTTTGGCCATGAGGCATGTGGCATCTTAGCTCCCCAACTAGAGATTGAATCTGTACCCCCTTGCATTGGAAGAAATCTTAATCACTAAACTGCCAGGGAAGTCCCAATTGTTGTTTTTCTACAGTTCAACTTTAACTCAAATATTAAGCAATTTAACTTGTTTATTTAACATAAATATGAAGCAGTGTTTCAAGCTTCAGAATTCTTGGATTTGATAAACAAGGCTGAGCTCTTGTCTATAGTCTCTGTGGTTCTACAGATTGAATTGATGGTTGCTGTGGAATCTCTTGACTATTTTGGTTTGCTCTAAACTCTCCATTTCTATTCTGTTACACCCATATAACCAAGTTTTTAATTTCTAATATTCTCTAATTCTCCAGTACTATCCTGAACATTTATGTCCTCTCCTTACATAGATTATGGCTTCTTGAGGATTATTACCTTTTCTCTTTCCCACCGTGCTTAGCACAGTAATGGATACCTAGAAAGCTCTTCATATAAAATCACAGAATAGTAGAATTTTAGAATAACTAAAATATTAGCATTTATTCAGTCTGATCCAGTTCAAATGAGGAAACTGAGGCCTGGAGGTTGTCAGTCACTAACTCAAGGTCAGCACAGTCCCTCCATTTCTGGTCTTGGAGCTAAAACCAACTTTATGAACATTAAAACATACCCTCTGACATAGTACTAGAATGACTCTCAGTTTGCAGTCAAGGAAACAGAGGCACAGAGTATTTAAGAACTTATCCCAAATGTCTCAATAAATAAGGGCAGACCAGGGCCTGAATGAAGGCTGTGTGGCTCCAGGACTACTCTGTTAACACCACTCTACCCCGCTTCTCCTCTACAGAAGCCCTAAAACCACTCCCCCCACTTCCCCTCATGGCATTCACCATCTCCTGCCTTGGCTGCAATCATCTGTATGCTTGTCCTCTCCATGCCCCGTCCCCACTAGACTGTAGCTCCCATGGGTAGAAACCGAGATGTCTTCTTCTCCCTTGATCCTCTAGGGTCTCCAGCCTTCGCTACAGTGGATGTTTGTTGATTAAAACTCTAAGAAAATGCAACTAAAGTGTGCTAGACTAGATAAAGCAATTGATTTCTTCCTCTTAAAAAGCTTAGCAGAACTTTAATACTTGCTTTCATGGAGAAGATAGGAATCTATTAGGAGTGCAAATACCTTTGCCAAGCCCTCTCCACCCTGGCCAAATGTTGCCCAGTTGTTGCACAACTATGAAGTCCTGTGGGAGGTTTATACCAACCCCCGACCCCAGGCAGGTGACCCAGCCACTCCTTTCTGCAGCCTATTCATGGTTTTTATTCCCTTATCCTTTTAACTCTGTACAGAAAACTTCATTCTGGCCCATGACTGAAGTTAAACCTCTCCAAGAAGTCTTATTTCCCTGATACTAGACCGATGGGACTGGAAGCCACTGTGAAAAGCATATTCGCCACTTCTGGGCTCTTTCCACTCCTCCGAGCTTCTCCTGGGAGCTGCGGCGGGTGGGAGTCAATCCAGCAATGACTACTGGGCTCAAGGGTTTCCCAAACCCACACAGGAGAGGAAACTGGGCTATCCCCAGGGGCCACCAGTGCCTGCAGGGAGCTGCCCCATCCCAGCAGCGCAGAGTCATTCCCATTTCTCATTGAATGTCACTCTTTTCTCAAATATTCAAAATAGCATCCATGCTATTCCAAGGCTGCCCCTTATGAAGACTAACTGAGCCCCAATTTTATAATTTTCTTAGCTGGAAATAATCACTACAGCTCAGCTATTTTCTCTCTTCAGGATTAAAATGGGATGGAGATGAGAGGCTTTCATTAACCTTGTACAGAGCTTTTTTCTGTTTCTTCTATATTTGGTGTCCTTGTTTTAAAAGTCCAAGGCCCTAACACAAATTCTGAAAACGATGATGATAATAGTATTTTGCTTTTCACCCATGCAGTGGCTATGGATAACTATAAGTAAGACATTCTGGAAGTGAAGGTGGACATCCTGATGGAGTTTTTCTGTAACAGGAGGCCAAACAGAGAAAACAGTTACGGAACTTATCCTCCAACACCTTCCTGATGCCACTGGTCCACAGACCAGGATGCTCTTGCTGAGAGATGGAAAGGCTGACCAGTGACTACACAGTCACCCTCTATTGACCTGATTCACCTGGATTCTTAGATGGACTACCAGGAGGGTACCACCCAAGTGAATCATGTCATCCTTCACCTGCCTATTAGACATTCTTACATCAAGACTATGAGCGCATTACCATGAAGGAAGCACACCCTCGGTGCCTCTCCCAGTCGCTTGCCACAAGAAAATACCTCCAACAGATGGAGCAAAATAGGACCCCTCCTCAAATAATTATCTAAAAATGTCAAAAAAAACCCCAGCAATATTCTAATATAATATTGGGTTGGCCAAGAAGTTCATCTGGGTTTTTCCATATGAACTTCTTGGCCAACCCAACACGATGTTTACTTTTAAAACCCTTTTTCATTTAAGACTCTGACTTACAACATCCAGAGGCACTGATCACTGGGCAGCAACAGGTCAAAGAAGCCACCTTCTTCTCTCTGCTTTCTGGTAGGGAAGTAGGCTTTTCCCAGGGGCCTGTCCTTAGGGGGCTTCTCTGCTCCATCTGGAAGGGTTCACTGACCCTAAATAGATTAACTGGATCATTCATCTTCTCTTTCAATGTCAAACAAGCTACAGAACATACCTAAAATAGTAAACAACTTCTCTATCAACGGGAATTTTCCAATCCAACACTACAGCTAAAGTCTCTACCCACTCTAACAGGAGGGAAGTATGGCTCATGCAGACTGTGAGACTGGCTCGGCTCCAGTTAAATCCATTTCCAGAGCAGAGCAGAAATAATGAGTTTTAGATTTCCCTGGTGGCTCAGGTGGTAAAGCGTCTGTCTACAATGCGGGAGACCCGGGTTCAATCCCTAGGTGGGAAAGATCTCCTGGAGAAGGAAATGGCAACCCACTCCAGTATTTGTGCCTGGAGAATCCCATGGATGGAGGAGCCTGGTAGGCTACAGTCCATGGGGTCACAAAGAGTCGGACACAACTTCACATTCACCCTTGACATCTAACAAAAAAGCCTCCAAAAGAGGGCTCTGCCTGCATGTTAAGCCTTTTATAAGGTGCAGTTAGTTCCCCACTTATGTAGTTGGATTTAATACACGGCTTTAAAAATTTACTCTGGAAAAACCTTGGCATTAAAGAAAGATAGCGCCAAGTCGTGTCCGACTCTTGCGATCCCATTAACTGTAGCCTGCTAGGCTCTTCTGTCCACGGGATTCTCCAGGCAAGAATACCAGAGTGGGCTGCCATTTCCTTCTCCAGGGGAACTTCTCAACGCAGGAATTGAACCCAGGTCTCCCACATGGTGGGCAGATGCATTACCGACTGAACTACACAGAAAGCCCCATTGGCATTAAGAAGCTTCCCAAAGATGGACATTTTTCATTCTAACCAATCCAAGTCTTGCCCACCACAGGCATCGTCACAACCAAAGTGGGCAAAGATGATGCCATACCTTTTTTTGAGCACAATGTCTATATGTTATTCCCAAACCAACGTGGATTTCTCAGGGTGTATATACTATTCAGCCAGGACAGCGGACAGACATCATGAAAGAACCTCCTTTTCTCCTCTGGAGGCCCTATGTTCAAGTTTTTTAACTATTAAATAACCTGTACTTACTAATCTATTTCATTTGATCTGCTTGGCCATGGTAACGGCTTTCAATGGCCAATTGAGTAATCCTTGTGTGATACATGAGACTAACTTTCAATCCCATTAATGGTTTCATAAGAGACCCACAGAGGGACTTCTCTGCGGTCCAATGGTTAAGAATTCGTCTTCCAACGCAAGGGGTGTGGTTTCAATCCCTGGTTGGGAAACTAAGATCCCATATGCTGTGGAGCAACTAAACCCACACACCACAACTACTGAGCCCACGTGCTGCAACTAGAGAGTCCACGTGCCTGCAGTGAAAGATCTTACACGCCGCAGCTAAGATCCACAGCGGCCAAAAAGTAAAGAGAGTTAAAAAATACACATGGAGCATCTTGGAAAGCTTTATTTCCAACACAATGTTGGATGAAATATTCGTTCTTCCTTTCACCAGTTGGGCTACAGATAATGATACAGAAAGTATCATTTAAAAAGAAAAAAAAAGAGCATGACTATACACATGCTCATGGAGAAACACAGGTATCAGGAATGTGCAGAGAGAGTTGAGTTTTCTATACAAAGGTGTGGATGCTAAAAACCATAGTCTTTCCTCTCAAAACAATCCAGAAGGCAAGAGTCAGGAACACCCTTCAAGGCAGTAAATATAAATACTCCCTGTCACTGCGTACTGGTTTGGCCAGAGACAGCCCTGGACAAATCTGTTCTCAGGGTTATTTTTCCCCATTTCCAACATACACCTTCCCTACTGATGTACTTTTCAGCCCTGCCACTTCATCTCTAATCCACCTCTCAACACAATCATGTGCCCAATTCAGATATGAAATGCAAATCACTTAAAATGCATACACACAAATGCCCAGACACCTGCTCCCTCTTGTTTTGGATATAGAGGGTAGATGCACATATAAGCTCATCTTTTATGTACACTTATGAACATTACATTCTTTTCCCAAAAGATTTTTGGGAGAAGATCTGTAGTATTTTTAAATGATGAATGTGTGTTGAATATCTGCTACATACAGGTCTTGCTAAGTACTGTAGCACATTCAAAACACATAAAAACATAATTAATCTCACCCTTACTTTTAAAAAACAGCAGGTGAGACAAGAGATCTCCCTGTACACACACTAGCAACAGACTAAATATTTGATGTTGGTAGTGATGTGGGTCAGACATTGTCTGGGCTGGCAGAAACAGGAAAGATAGTGATGGATTATTCTAGAAGACAGGAATCACACCTCAAACAAGCAGCTTCCTTTGGTCACTCACATATAAAGTTTAGAAGATGCCTGACCTTTGTAAAACTCTTCTTTGGCATCCATTGACTCCCTTTGGGAAAAAAATGTATCCAAGGGCTATAACAATGGCAATGCCTCAAATAATTCACAATTTTCAGAGGGAAAATTAATTATTCCCTTGATTGATCAGTTTAATCAGTTTTCCACCACTCTCTTATTTCACAGAAATGCAGAAGATAGAAGTCTGTGGATGTCTTTGGAAGCCCTAGAGGAGCTATGTAAATTCAAGATGTTATCCTGCTCAATCTTATTCATTCCTCCTGTCCATTTACTAAAAGATCTCATCAAGTAAGGATGCAACTGCCTCTGGCACCTACTTTGCCTTTCTTAATTATTTATTGAGCACTGTTTTCTATTCATCGCTAAACTTACTGCCAAATACTGGAATAACTCCTTTTTAGAATAACAAATAGTAGATGTAAATTAGACAAATAATGGCAGCTTACAAAAACTCCTTATTGACTTCATCTAGGTTTTAAACTTGGTAAGGGCCCCTAGTCAAGGATCCTGCCTTGCCTGGATGCCAAACAAAGACTAGCTGATGGCCCACAAGGTTCCGGCATATTCTGGGACCGCTATACTTCCCAGAGTTCCCAATCCACCAACCACTTCCCTCCTAGGCAGAACAGACTTGAGCTCAGGCAAGGGCTCTTTTTCAAAGTAAACAGACCACTTTTGGGTACTGTTTCTCTTTTTGAGAGGATGCATTCATTGGTACAAGAATGACTCATTTCAGTTCCCAGGGAAATGGGTAGGCCTGGCTATCAGGAGCAGAGTAGAAAGGATTCCAAAGCCACCTCTGGGTTCAGAGGTCCTGTGATCGATTAATACTGCCTATCCCTAGGGGTAGATTAGATGAGGGATGCTCAAGGGCTGTGCACCTACCACTCTTGATACAATGGGAATTATATCAATACAGCAGAGGCTTTGGAGTGAGGGCCCCCTGCTTCAAATCCAGGCTTTGGCACTCTGTCTGTAGGACCTGAGGCCAGTCACTTTGCCTCTCTACAACTCACCTCTTCATCTGTAAATGGGAATAATTCCTATTTCATAGGGTCCATGTAAAGCAGTTATCCTCAAAGTGTGGTCCTCTGGCTAGCAGCATCAGTTATCATCTGGAAACTTGTTAGCAAGGCAGAATCTCAGGCCTCACCCAGCCCTCCTGAATAAGAAATTCTGGGGATGAAGCAATCTGAATTTTAACGAGCCCTCCTAGTGGTTCTGATGCCTGTTAAAGTTTGGAAGCCCTGTTGTAGAAGTCCATGTTAAATTATAAGACCTATAACAGTTTTTTTAAGGACAGAAGTCAGGTCTTTCATCTTACGCACTGACCAGCAAAGTGGCCAGCTTACCACAGGTACTCTATACATTCTATGTCCTTTCCCTTTCTTGTCAAAATACAAGCTGCCAACACAAGAACTTAGCGGGTAGGGAAGAGCAGGGGGTGTGTATGTTGTTTCAGGTGGAGTAATTAGACAGTGGGGTGGTTCAAAGAACTAAGCAAGCCTGTGGCAAGATGTCTGGGGGATTTCCTCCCCAGGGAAAGGAAGGAGGATGGGCTCAGGTCTCTGGAGCTGATGACAACAATGATTATTCTCAGGGATGAGGGCTACTTATGTCTATACAACACAGTAAAGCAGGAAAGATCACACAGCAGGCCTGTCTTAGTTAAACCTCATCCAAAGAGATGACATTACTTCACCCCAAAGCCCTGTTTTTAGGTTTTTTCTTTTTTGAAGTATAAGTGACTTACAATTTTTTTTTATCAGCTTCAGGTGTCAAGGGCCTCTATTTTAAAATTGCTTCACTTGTCCCCCAGTACAGACTTTGACAACAGGTCTACTGAGGCGGCTGTACTACATGTAATACTCGCACAACGCTCCCCTCCCTCTCACCTCTCACTCCCAACAAGCATTACCACACTGACAGTCTCACTTGCCTCACAAGTATAAACAATGGTGTGGTGATTTCCACCCCCACAGTCCGTTGTGTGTGTGGCAATGCATTTGTAAAGACAAACTGAAAATCATTAGGGAAATGCAGATTAGAACCACAGTGAAATACCACCTTGCATCCATGAGGATGGCTTTTTTTTTTTTTTTTTCAGTTTTGCTACACTTTAATGGTAGATTTTTTAAGGGATTATCTTTAGGTCTTGTCAGCAACATCAAACAAAAGGTACTGAGTACTCCACAGGGTACAGAGTGCTGCCAAGCACCTCAGAAAATGTACACGACACGGAGAAAATGTGGTTCTTGCCCCTTGAGGAGCTTACACGCTGGGTAGGGGTGGGGGTGGGCTGACAACTCACAGTCTATAAGAGCTGCATGAGGATGGCTTTTATGTGAAAACAACAACAAAAAATGGTGAGGATGTGGAAATGCTGGAACCCTTGTGTTTTGCTGGCGGGAATGTAAAATGGTACAGCTGTTACAGAAGACACTAAGGCAGGTCTGTAAAATATTAAACATGAAATTACCATGTGTGTGCATGCTAAGTTGTTTCAGTCCTGTTTGACATTCTGTGACCCTATGGACTGTAGTCCCCCAGCCTTTCTGTCTATGGATTCTCCAGGCAAGAATATCACAGTGGGTTGCCATTTCCTACTCAAGGGGATCTTCCCAACCCAGGGATCGAATCCGCATCTCTTGTGACTCCTGCATTGGCAGGCGGGTTCTTTACCACAAGCACCACTGGGGAAGACCACACAATCCAGCAACTGCACTCCAAGGTGTATACCCTAAAGAACTGAAGCAGGGACTCAAACAGATATTTTATGCCCATGTTCCTAGCAGCATTATTCACAATAGCTGAAGACAGAAAAAAAACCAAATGTCCACTTACAGAAGAATAAGCTAAATGTGGTGTGTGTGTGTGTGTGTGTATTTTATATATATATATATATATATATATATATATAAATCAGTTAAGTTGCTCAGTTGTGTCTGACTCTTTGCGACCCCATGGACTACAGCACACCAGGCCTCCCTGTCCATCACCAACTCCCGGAGCTTGCTCAGACTCATGTCCATTGAGTCGGTGATGCCATCCAACCATCTCGTCCCCTTCTCCTCCTGCCTTCAATCTTTCCCAGCATCAGGGTCTTTTCCAATGAGTCAGTTCTTCATATCAGCTGGCCAGAGTATTGGAGTTTCAGCTTCAGCATCAGTCCTTCCAATGAATATTCAGTACTGATTTCCTTTAGGATGGACTGGTTTGATTTCCTTGTAGTCCAAGGGACTCTCAAGAGTCTTCTCTAGTACCACAGTTCAAAAGCATCAATTCTTTGGTGCTCAGCTTTCTTTAGAGTCCAAGTCTCACATCCATACATGACTACTGGAAAAACCATAGCTTTGACTAGACGGGACCTTTGTCAGCAAAGTAATATCCCTGCTTTTTAATATGCTGTCTAGGTTGGTCATAGTTTTTCTTCCAAGGAGCAAGTGTCTTTTAATTTCATGGCTGCAATCACCATCTGCAGTGATTTTGGAGCCCAAGAAAAGAAAGTCTGTCACTGTTTCCGTTGTTTCTCCATCTATTTGCCATGGAGTGATGGGACCAGATGCCATGATCTTAGTTTTTTGAATGTTGAGTTTTAAGCCAACTTTTTCACTCTCCTCATTCACTTTCATCAAGAGGCTCTTTAGTTCTCCTTCACTTTCTGCCATAACGATGGTGTCATCTGCATATCTGAGGTTATTGATATTTCTCCTGGCCATCTTGATTCCAGCTTGTGCTTCATCCAGCCTGGCGTTTTGCATGATATTCTCTGCATATAAGTTAAATAAGCAGGGTGACAATATACAGCCTTGATGTACTCCTTTCCCAATTTGGAAGCAGTCTGTTGTTCCATGTCTGGTTCTAACTGTTGCTTCTTGACCTGCATACATATTTTTCAGGAGGCAGGTAAGGTGGTCTGGTATTCCCATCTTTTGAAGAATTTTCCACAGTTTGTTGTGATCTACATAGTAAAAGGCTTTGTCATAATCAATGAAGCAGAAGTAGATGTTTTTCTGGAATTCTCTTGTTTTTTCGATGATCCAGAGGATGTTGCCAATTTGATCTCTGGTTCCTCTGCCTTTTTGAAATCGAGCTTGAACACCTGAAAGTTCACAGTTCATGTATTGTTGAAGCCTGGCTTGGAGAATTTTGAGCATTACTTTGCTAACGTGTGAGATGAGTGCATTGTGTGGTAGTTTGAACATTTTTTGGCATTGCCCTTCTTCGGGATTGGAATGAAAACTGACCTTTTCCAGTCCTGTGGCCACTGCTGAATTTTACACATTTGCTGGCATACTGAGTGCAGCACTTTAACAGCATCATCTTTTAGGATTTGAAATAGCTCAACTGGAATTCCAAGACCTCTACTAGCTTCGTTCGTAATGGTGCTTCCTAAGGCCCACTTGACTTCGCATTCCAGGATGTCTGGCTCTATTGTGGTTTTCTGGGTCATTAAGATCTTTCTTGTATAGTTCTTCTATGTATTCTTGCCACCTCTTCTTAATATCTTCTGCTTCTGTTAGGTCCATACCATTTCTGTCCTTTATTGACCATCTTCGCATGAAATGTTCCCTTGGTATCTCTAATTTTCTTGAAGAGATCTCTAGTCTTCCCCATTCTATTGTTTTCCTCTATTTCTTTACATTGATCACTGAGGAAGGCTTTCTTATCTCTCCTTGCTATTCTTTGGAACTCTGCATTCAGATGGGTTTATCTTTCCTTTTCTCCTTTGCCTTTCTTGCTTCTCTACTTTTCTCAGCTATTTGTAAGGCCTCCTCAGACAACCATTTTGAGTCATTCTGTCATTTTTGAGATTGCACCCAAGTACTGCATTTCGGACTCTTTTGTTGACTATGAGGGCTACGCCACTTCTTCTAAGGGATTCTTGCCCACAGTAGTAGATATAATGGTCATCTAAATTAAGTTTGCCCATTCCAGTCCCTTTTAGTTCACTAAATATGTATATGTAAATATAAATGCATATATATGTGTGTGTGTGTGTGTGTGTGTGTGTGTGTGTGTGTGTATTCCCTGGTGGCTCAGGCGATAAAGCATCTGTCTGCAATGCAGGAGACCCGGGTTTGATCCCTGGGTTGGGAAGATCCCCTGGAGAAGGAAATGGCAACCCACTCCAGTACTCTTGCCTGGAAAATCCCATGGATGGAGAAGCCTGGTAGGCTACTGTCCATGGGGTTGCAAAGAGTTGGACATGACTGAACGACTTCACTCACTCACTCATATATAATGTAATATTATTCAGCCTTAAAAAGCAATGAAATTCTAACACATGCAACAACATGAATGAAATTGGAAAACACTATATAGGCTAAGTGAAATAAGCAAGACAAAAAAGGATAAATATTGAATGATTTCACTTATGAGATACTTATTGTAATCAAATTCATAGAGAAAAATAGAATGGTGGTTACTAGTGGCTTGAGAGAGGGAGAAATGGGAGTTCTTGTTCAATGGATAGAGACTTTTCAACTTGGGATGATAGAAAAGTTCAAGAGATGGAGAGAGAGAGAGGTGATGGCTGCCCATACCCAACATGTGAGTATGCCTAATGCCAGTGAATTGTACACTTAAGAAATGGTTAAAATGGTAAATTTTTACAATTAAAAAAAGTACTTAACCAGCTTTATCCCATCATGACCACAAAAGGAACATCATGATGCAAACCTTTTACAGTCCTCCTAAACTCTGATCAAGGTAAATGCCCTAAATAAAAAGGACTCCAAAACCTCTGCATGCTTGAAAATCTAAACTGATCATGGCAGCAACACCCTTTCAAGACAAATAGAATTCTCAATTTACTTTGGCTTGCTATGCTATGAGAATATTTGATGTGAAAAAGAGACACAGCTGAAAATGGAGAATTGGCTGTGGCTTTCCGATGTGTTCACTCAGAGGCTTCAAAATGCCCATCCTTCTTCCCATTAATGAAGGTTTGATTCAACCTTTCCATTAGCCCACAAACTACTATTAAAAAAGCCATTTATCAGATTAACACTGAGTACTGCAAAAGTCATCTGCAAGCGTCGTGCTCTTTTCCACGTAGGGGTTGCCATGCCAACGGCTGCTCCATGTTCATTGTACAGGAGTATCAACTTCAACAAAGTCCTGCTTCATAATTCCGAGGACTAGTTCTATCCTGTTGTCCCTGACCACTTCCCAAATGTGCACACATGACAAAGACCCCCTCCTCCCTGCCCCACCAAATCAGGGAACGAAGAAAGGGAGCAATGATAAAATCAGTTTGCTAAATGTCCACATATTGAAAATGTTGCAAGGCAAACCAACATATTATTTCCTCTAACTCTTATCCCCATCCTAAAGAAGTACAGACAAAGAATTTGATGCAATAACAGTTTAGATGTAATTATTGAGAAAGGGTGAATAAATTGAAGGTGAGATTATAATTATGCAAATTGTTGTAATAGATTGTGCCTGAAGAGTGGACAACTAAAAACAAAATCAGGTAAGATACTTGGATTCTACTGGTGCTAAATTTTGTTGCAAACTTTTGTTTTCAAGAAGGCCTGAAAACTTTTAAGTAAATGTGTTTAAATTGACTAGTAGTATCAAGCCTTTTGATTTAGAAGAAAGGTCTGAAACAGAGAGCTCTAGGAAACAATTTGTCTTGACTCAAAAGTAAATCTAACAAGCAATTACCAACCACAGTCAATGAGCCTAGCCTCATACTAAAAACTCATTGGTAAATCAAAGAAGTATCCAATCCAGTTTAAAAATGATTCACAGGGAACAAGCAAATGCTGTATAGACAATGGATTCCCAAATGAACAGGAGTCATATTATGTTAAAGTCTGCTGTAAATCTATGACACACTTCCAACCACAATCAGCAATGGAAGAGAAACAGCTCATTACAACTCTTAAACATGTACAGTAAGCTCCCTCCAATGTGAATGAGTTCCATTCTGAGAGTATATTGCTAAATTCAATTTGTTCATAAGACCAACTAAGTTTAGCCTAGGTACCCAACTACTAATGACACAATTGGCTACATAGTGCTGTATTGTAAAAGGTTTATGATACTTTTTTCACACATAATACATAAAAAAACACATAAAGAAATAAAACATTTTTGATCCTACAGTACACTACCTTGAAAAGTACAGCAGGAAGTACAACAGCTGGCACACAGGGCCTGGCATTGAGTGAACAGGCATGAAGAGTCACTGACTGGAGGAGGAGGAAGAGCTGGGAGACGATATAGCTGAAGGACCGTGGGCAACAGCAGATGGAGGGTACACTGCAATTTCACTCATGCCTGACGTTTGCATCTTTGAAACTGCAACTTGAAGGTTCCTATTTTCTGTACGGCTTTTAGGCAAGAGACAGAAACATTGTATTGATAGCATCTACTCCAGCTAAAAATTATTTTACTTTTATCTTCACCAATCTGAAAGATACTGTATATGCACTAAAGTTTAATACTATGAACACACTACTGTGTAAAGAAGGAAGGGTATCTTGTAAAAAGATACAAACAGGGTTACAAAATTTCAGGAGGGAATAATCAATTAAAATTTTACATGACATTTATTTGGCATCTTGGGCCCAGGAACAACACCACTGAAGAAAAACTTGCTCTTCTAGCTAGTGGCTCCTGGTTCAGGGCAGACATACAGGCCACATGGGGAGACGATCTTACCCGAGGGACACCCAGCCCAGCCCTGACAGCACTCAGTGCCCCAGCCTCTTCTATGTAATCATGGGAATTATTCTAAGCCTAGAGAAAGGCCTACATGGGTACAAAACCTTTTAATTTGTAGTTATTTCTGGGACACTAGAGCTAACACATTTGTCAGGCGTATACAAGAGATGCTGTTTTCCAAGTCTGTGAACATCTCTGGGCTGGTTAGAGCTTGTTTTCTGAACCTGGACATGTCAATGAATCGGTGTTGTATTATGATACATCTGTAAGTGGAAGCTGTATTAAATCTATGCACGGTGATAGCAAGAGAGAATATTGATACTTTGCTGTATGAGAAATCCATTTTCTACAACTGTATATAGTATGATCATATTTGCAATTACATGTCCATAAGTTACTGTATTGAAGAAAATATGTTCACCAAAGTGTTTAGTCATTATCTCTGGAAGGTGGAATTTAGGTGATTTTTATTTTCATCTTGATGCCTTCCTGTACTATGACTTTTTACAGGGAACATATATACTTTTTATAATCAGAAGGAAACAACTAGTTTAATAATAATTTTACAGAAGAAACAACTTATAGGGTCTGGGGTGTGTGTCTGTGTGTCCCAGTCTCCCTAACTACCCTAAAGCTAAAATCTCCTTCTAAACATTTTGGGGAACACTGCCTTCCTCCCTTGGAGCCCGGGCACCCCTGGGTATGTCTGCACATCCCCATCCTCCCTCCACATCCTGCTGTCCATCCAGCAGTGTCAGGGAGCTGCCCCCGCACTGGGGGCAGCCATTCAAGAAGCAAGGAAATATTATGCAAGAGCACAGGAAGTCAGAGGAGACAGGATTCTGGGCAGGCCTGGCAAGGAGTCTGTGTGAACTCCAGTGAACAAGCGGACTTTGCTCAGCGGGGCTGAAGCCAGCAGAAAGCCTTCCCAGGGCGGCAAGGGAGAGCCGTCCACCTCAGGTCTCCAGCCAGTGGGCGGCCATCCAGAACTTGATGTACCTGATGTAAGGCAGATAAACCTAAGTCTCCATATTTCTACTTCTTGGCCCAAGTTCAAGGTGACTCCCCAGCACTCATGCACCATGACTCACTTCTGTCCCACATCACTCTCCCCACTACTCCCCCCAAATACAGCATGACTCCATTCAGCAATTTCCAGGCCTGTTCCTCTCAAGGCCACCAGCTTTCCGACTCAGTCCTCTCTCTCACTGCCTCAGGCTAAGGGACTCAGTAGCTTCAGGTAGCGTATGTCCCTCATCTCACGTCAGTATCAACCCTGAGTACACCAGATATGTTTATTTACACACACACACAAATCACAGAAGTAATAACCCCTTCTTTTGCAGTAGTTTATATTTTCCAAGCCCCAATCCAATTGGCAGAGCAGGAGTTATAGCAGCTATCTGACAGATGAAGAAACGGGGCTCAAAGAGGGTGTAGGAATGCTGTGTCTCTTGTTACAGGTGCTCTCATTCACCCCAGAAGCCTGCCCCGCTCTGCCCTGGGATTAGGAGATGAGACATGGCCTTACCTGGTAACACGACTGCTCCCTTTTGTAGAAACTGTGGGATAGAATGTAGAAACACTATCCCATCTAAACCCACTTCCTCCTTAAGGAGGAGGGCCCTATTGCTGCCAATGAAGTGAGTCCAGAACCTGCTCTCTGGCATCATGCCATGCCCAGGACTGACTCTCAAGGCTCTGGCCCTCTCCACTTTAATAGAACCTCCTCTTGGAGAGGGGGAAATTACAAGGGAACTGGAGAGGCTTTCTTCAAAACCCTCTCTGATCACCTTTAACCTCCCTTTTTCCCTCCCTAAGGAGGCACCTGGAAACAGGAGTTGGGACCAGGCTCCACCTGGATTTCACTTCACAATGGAACTGGGTCCCACCTACTGGCCCATTTTAAAGATGGAGAAACTGAGGCTCAGAGGTCACCCAGCTGGTTAGCACTCCTCTTTCCACTAGGCCACAGGAATTTCACTAGACATACAACAGGACATTTCCCAAGCAGAAAGGGCCTAGATTTAAGTGGTAGGATAGACAAGACCGGAGAGAAATGGGACTGAGGTCCTAGGCTCCTCCCAGTCTCCCTAATCTCCACTCCCCTACTCTCCCTTGCCTCTGTCAGAAGCAGACAGTGGTATTTTAACACATAAAACCAGCCACACAGGGGACACCACCCACCCAGTTACTGCCCCTGGCCCGACAATTGCTAATTGTGGTGAGCACCGACAGTGGCATTCTCCTGGGACTCTCTTGTGTATTTCCAGTCGCCACCAACACACAATGGCCCCTACTTCTCTGGTGTAAACATTGCCAAATAAGACAAACAATAACATCACCATGACAGAAAAATAAGGTGCCCGGAGAGGCAGCACCAGCCAGGGGAGAGAAGGTTCTGCTCACATGGGCTCTTCTGCACTCTGGCTTTGCAACCACATTTTTGTGTCTTTGTTGTTTCACCTGTATGATGAGAATGACAACTACTTCATCACAAGCTTTGGGGAAAAAAACTGAGCACTGAACAAATGTAAGAAATGATGCCAGGTTGAGGCCAAAGACCCAGCAACGCTGAAGTAATTATTTCACTTAACAAATATTTAAGGAGCTCCTTATAGGTGTCCAGCACCATCCCCAAACACTAAAGATATGGTGGCAAAGAAGACAGAATGGCCCTGCCCTCAAGGACCTTGCAAACTAGTGGGGAGCAACAGAGAACAGACAGACAAGTGAATGACAGCATGCGGGGAGTGCTGTCTTTCAGAAAAAGAGAAAGAGAAGAGGGCTGGAGGTCAGCTGAGGGGCTCAGGGGAGGCTTCCCTGAGGACGTGATATTTAAGCTGAGCCCTAAGGCCCTGACAGCTGTCCACCTCAAAACGGGGCTGAAGGAAGGGCCAGCTCAGGCACGAGAGGTGTCAGGGACGGGGCAGGTGACAGATCTGAGGCTGGAGCGAATGCCCTGCCAAGTTTCATGGTCACTATGTGACACAGCCAGACTCTTCACATCCAAAGCCTCTTCCCACTACTGGTAAGACCAGGATCATAGGCATCCCAAGGCATCAACGGGTCCCTACTTCTGTATCTCTCCTAGCAGGCTGCCTGACCTTTTAAACACCTTGGCTGCAGCACTTGGTCCCTTCTGTGCTATGCTGTGCTTAGTTCCTTCGTCATGTCCGACTCTTTGTGACCCATGGACTGTAGCCCACCAGGCTCCTCTGTCCATAGGGATTCTCCAGGCAAGAATGCTGGAGTGGGTTGCCATTCCCTTCTCCAGGGAATCTTCCCAACCCAGGGATCGAACCCAGGTCTCCTGCACTGCAAGTGGATTCTTTACTGTCTGAGCCACCGTGGGCCTACAATTAGGTATTACTTGTAAGACACAGAGCAACAAGTGGGACCCAAGCAGAGGTGGCGCAGACATAGCCCTGTAGGTCTAGAGATCTGAGGGTGCTGAATCAAAGGGCAAATTCCCACTGCATCAGGATGGCAGCAGCCCTAGACCCTGGACCCTCATCTTCACAGATGAGGGGAGAACAGGCCAGGCAGGGAAAGAGGCATACCCAGGGTCAGACCATTTTTCAGGAGTCCTGGAAGGTTCCTTAGTCTCTTGATGCTATCAGATTTTCTCACATCTCAGGATATGGGAGAAATACAACTCAAATGTGGAAATCACTCTTGGCAAGAGCCCATAATCTTGGGGACAGCTGCGGGTGAGGGCAGTTAAAAGCCCTTGATAGGCTTGAGAGCAAGTGAGAGATCTCCACTTAGAGTCGGCTAAGACTCCCTCTCAGTTGCAGTCAAATCACTCCAACAGGCAGTGATGTGCCAAGTGATTATAATGCTGTGCTTGTTAATACCTTAATGGTCTGTACTTTATACTTTTCAAAGGTCTTTCTATTGAGATAATCATTGCAAAAATGACTTTCAAAGCATAAAAAATATGCTTTTTAATTTGTCTTTTTTAAAAGTATTTTTTATTGAGGGAAAATTGCTTTGTGATGTTGTGTTAGTTTCTGCTGTACAACAACACAAATCAGCCATAATTATACCCACATCATCGCCCTCTTGTGCCTCCCTCTCCACCCCCATCCTACTCCTCTGGGTCAGCACAGAGTACCAGGCTGTGTTATGTAGCAATTTCTCACCAGCTATCTATTTTTACACATGCTTATTAAAACACTTTTACAATGCATGGTTTTAGGGAATTCCCTGGAGGTCCAGCAGTTAAGACTGCACTTCCACTGCAGGGAGGATGGGTTCGATCCCTGCTTGGGGAATTAAGATCCTGCAAGCTGTGCATCACAGACAAAAAATACATTTTTTTTTTAATTAAAAAATAAAAGGCATGGTTTTATTGAAATCCTAGCTCATTTCAAACTTATAATAATAGTACTCTTAGAAAGCAGGTAATGTGTGTAACCCCCACTTAGGTATGGGAAACATTACCTTCCTAGGTCACACAAGTCAGAAAAGATCTAGAACAGTCTCTCAGTCCTAGAGGTTTCTGAGAGCTCCTCTGAACCTCCTGTGGAGGTCAGCTTTGTCAGGGACACAGAAGAAGTCAAAGGCGGCCCTGGGGGCATTTACAATCTGTTTGGCAAGACAAAGGGTAAGAAATATGGAATGCTTGTGGTCATCCCCTGACACTAATTTTGGAGGCAAAGGAATTCAAGTGGGTGAAAGTTTGTCCCTTTCCAAAATAAACACATCCTCTGCCTGGACCCAGAAGATCTAACTCCAGGAGAATTAAGTGACGTCATTCCCCTCGTGACATCTAGATCCATACAGGTGACCCAGAATCTCAAGGCTTGTGTTTATCTGAGCATGGAAAATGGTTCAAATGTGCACAAGTGGATGGTCTGGGAAAGAAAGAATCGACTTTCGTGGTCATCTCAGACTCCTTGCTGCCGGGGCACTCTGGTCACCAGGATTTTCCAAGACCCCACGCTGGCCAGCAGCTGCCATGACCACACCAGTACCACGTGTGCCCATGACCTGTCACCAAAATGACCCAAGTGGGAAAACAGCTTGCTTGGAGTTTAACAGTGGCAAAAACTGTCATTTTTAAAGGTAATTTTAGTTTGGAAAGGAAAAGAAAAAAAAGAAAACCCCAGAGAGGAGTAGGCATGGTGACAGTGTCATTGCAGATTAGCCAGCTTAGATCTCCCTCCTTTCCCCTCCGGAGGCCTGTCTGGAGCTGTGGGAGGCAGATGCTAGACTCAAATTCTAGCTCTAGCTAGATTAGGGTAAACGTCACCTCCTGGGCTGTGGGGTGTCTTTGGACGTTCCTTGAGGCTGCTTCCCAGGGACTGCCCAAGCCCCCAGACAGCCCCTGTGTCTGGGCTGCCTGCCCTGGGGTCCGTGGTTCCCCGCCACCTGCGGGCCTGGAGGATAAAGGCTCTGTCCACCTGGCTCCAGAGGGGGCCCTTCCTGGGCTGCTCAGACCCACAGTGGAGGGGGAGGGAAGAACCCCAGCTACCCCACCAGGTGACTCCAAAAGATGTTCTTTGACTACACCTGTCCAAGAACACCAGAGTTCAGGTTTTAGGGAATGGTATAGCCACATAACAGGAAAGGAGTAGGCCAAGGAATAGCTCAGCTGCCTCTTTGTGCAAAGGACACAATTCCCAGTGATTGGTACAAACTGCCAAAAAGCATGGATGCCTCTCTCCCTACAAACAGTGGAGCACTGAATAGCCTTTCACAGTGACCAGACTCAGAAACCTAGAATCTATGATGACAAAGGGCAAGAAGGGAGAGGATGAAAGCCCCCATCAAATTATTAGGGGGAAGCAGGCTTCACCATCAAAATGAGAACGTGAGATGAGCATCACACACTCATCCACAGAGCCTGATGGAAGCTATTTAGAACACAGCAAGTTGTCCCCTTCTGGTCTCCCACTCTGGACCCCAGGAGGCATTTGTTACCCTCAGGCATGGTACAGTCCAAAAAGAAATATATTCTAGAGCAAGCTGGGCACATTTGCAGATGACTGATTTCCTGAGATGCAGAGGGCATTTTCAGTCTCTGAGGTCATTCTTACAAAGGATAACCATGGTACCATCCACCCACCCTTTGGTGCTTATGCTAGAGTCAACTGGAAGATAATAGGTGTGCCCTGGGCATCTTCCTTAGGTTCAAATAACCCAAGAGAAGCAGGCACTGCTCTTGTGGCCCCAAGGCAGCCCTAAGTCCATCACATCATGACTAAGATATCATCGTGTCCTCAACTTCTCAGCACCAGCCTGGGCCTGACCCCTTTCTCCCATACGTTTATACAGCTCCAGATTCAGTTCTGGAAGGAGCCGATTCACCAGTACTGCTCTGTACACCCTAATTATTCCTACCTCCTCATTTAACTCCAGCTGTTCACCCCACTGGAATGCCCAAAACCCATTTGCTTATCTAAATTCTACCTAATCTTCAAGACCTAGCTCTTAATGCTCCTCCCTGAAACCTCTAACTATTCACAGTACACAAGATCTACTTACCCTTATTCACACTCAATTACTATCAATCTTCCAGTTTGCTCAGTGTTTTGTCTGAGCTCTTTTTAACTTCATAACAAGACAGCAACATTGTAAAGATGGGGTGAGGACAACCTTTAACATCAACCATCTTGCATGATTTTAAACAAATCAGTTTAGGAATTCTCTGACTCACCAACTAGACTCCAAGCCCCCTGAGTGCAAGGTCCATCTAAAGCCTCTCTGAAACCTCACTGCACGGCACAGCACCTGAATTTAGTAGGTAGCTTAGAATGTTTGTACACAGCGATGATGACAGTAGCCCCCCAGACTTTACTACACGCATGGTGGGGGTTCCAGGAGGATGGGTAGGTTGATCTGAACAAAGGTTTCTGCCTAAATCGCTAACCCTCTGCACTAAGCCCAAAGTTCATAACATAAGATCAAGTTACTGAGTCTACAAGCAAATCCTGGGCACCAAGTGTGGGCCTCTGTTTTGAGTGCTGAGAACAGAAAAAGTTAACAGGGCTTCTGTTCCTGAAGGGCTTACTCCCTAAGTGGTAATCAGAGACAGACACAGACACACATACAGACACACACACACACACACACACACACACACACAGAAAAGCAAGCTGTAACAGCATCATCCCAGCAGCATGATACAGACTAAAGGCCATGTAAATGCAGGGGGAGCCAGTGTGCTGCACCATTTAGACTAAGGGCCATGGGAATGCAGGGGAGCCAGTGTGCTGCACCATTCAGACTAAGGGCCATGGGAATGCAGGGGGAACCACCGTGCTGCAAATCAGGAAGGCTCCATAGGGAAGATGATTTCTAACAGAGAGTGGGTCCTCCCCTACACACCCGTTCCCACCTGACCATTTTAAACTTTCACCTGAAGTACTTTGCTGTTTGGCTTGCACTTTACCTTGGTGTATTGGGCATTCTTAAAGTGAAGCCCTGACTTCACAATACTTGCCTAATGCTTGCATTTGATGTAAAATCATGAGTCAACCACATCTGTCTATGGTCTTCTGTTTGTTTGTTTTTTTTTCCTTTCTCTTTTTTCTCTTGTCAAGGAAAATTTAAAAAGGGCTCAAATCTACATGAACAAGAAAAGCATAGTCCAAGAGGCAGGCTTTCCAAGTGACCCAAGAGACATCGATAAAGCAACTGTATGTTTTTTTAAATTAAGCATGATTTTAGGGACTCAAAATGTGCAAGATGTTTACAAGGCACATAAGAAAATCAGACATCCTTGCCCTCCAGCAACATGCAATGTTGCTGGAAAGACAAGACCACATGAAATGTCATTAGATAACAAGGAAATATAATCAGGCAGGCTCTCTGGAGAAAGCAACCGAGAGCTAGAAAGGAGTGGAGGGGGAGACCTGGGGGACTCGGCCTCACATTAGGAAAGAGGAAGATACTCACGTAGAGACAGAAATGGGGAGAACATCTGAGATGGAGAGACTGGGCTGAAGGAATGGAGGTGGGAGGGAGACCCATGACATGGGGTGAGCAAGTCCTTAGGGTACAAGGGGGAGACTGGCACATTTGGGGCTCAGGAGGCTCACTGGGTGATGGTGAATGGGGTGCTTGGCTGGAGTGGGGTCCCTTTTTGTCAGTGAGATGAACTCCCAATGCTGTGTGGCCTGCCCTTGGGAAGAAAACTGGACCAAGGATCCATTTCCGCATTCAGGCTTTGAGTGTGTCGGCTAATCCTTGGAAATCTGTAAGAGAAACATGCAAATCCACAAAAGGAACTCCCCCGCCCCGCTAAAGACTCTGTGCTCCAAGGACATGACAACCCTGCCTAAAATAGGGCAGTAGCAGCACCATGCAAACCTGTTCTGAGAGGCTAGGAAAGCTATTGTATCTGAGCAGCCAGGCTCCCTCCCAGCCAGTCACATAGCAGGGAAATGCATGG
The DNA here is from genome assembly GCF_032452875.1 of Bos javanicus. NCBI lineage: Eukaryota > Metazoa > Chordata > Mammalia > Artiodactyla > Bovidae > Bos > Bos javanicus. The sequence continues at coordinate 28,637,420 of NC_083878.1, read as the reverse complement.
GGGCAGGGGCTAATTTCCAGAGACTACCAGAAAGTTCGAGAAAGTGGGGCAGCCACACAGTGGACCAAGATTTCCCTCTGACATCCTGACCACTTCAAAGGGCCTGGCCAAATGGGAGAGACATGTCAGCTGCGCCAGGACATGCACAGCACAGGCAAGGAAGCCAGAATACTGTGAAGGGACTGGCTCCCAGGCCCCACCCACCACTAATTCCCCTAGATCCTTGGTACAAAAGAAAAGACAGACTCCTGCAGCATGGCCATACGGTTACTTTTATAGAAGTTTCCTTGTCGCCCGCGAAATGTGACCTTCATACTTCTCTTATCTTAATATCTGGATAAACACGTGTTGTGCAAGCACACAAATAAAGGTTCTAAAGGTGAAACGTGGTGTGTCCAGTAACACCATGCAGCTCTTGAACCCAGGCACCAGAAAGCCCTTTCAGCTCCAGAGAGGACTTCTCTCTCTCTACCCTGGGCACCAAAATTAGCTTCATCAACCTCAGCCAGTGCTGGAGTGAAGGCTGCCATTCTAAAATAGCATCTGAGAACTCTTGGAAACACAGGAGAGAAACACAAGGGTATGTAGTTTACAGACACCGAAGAGAGCAATTTCACTGGAGTGCTTCTTAAACCAAGTACAGAGGAAGGAGGCCTTATTGTGGTTTATTCTGAAATCTTGATGGAGTGAATGATATTCTTCTAGCTTCCTGAATTCCCCACATGGCATACTTTACATACTGTGATGTACTTAATTAAGCTTGATTATCTTCATTCAGAAAAACAGTGCAGAGGTCATATGTTCTTTAAAAAGTAGTTATCAAGCGACTTGTGCTTTGCTTGCACACTCCTATTCTTTCTAGAACATTCTGCAGAAACATCACGTGTTCCACTCTCCATACATTTGACCGTCCAGAATTGATTTTTCAAATTTTGTTTTCAAGTTCTGAAGAATGGGCCCTTGAACAGACCCTCCCAAGCACAATTTTCTGTTGTTTCCACATGGAATTCATAAACAGAGTGCGTGCACTTAAAGTTAAAGACATTCTTTCCTGCAACTGGGTATGACGTACTTTCCAGGATCTTTCTCAATACTCCAAAGTGCTTCAGCAACAGGAAGTCATAAAGGTAGGAAGGAGGCCTGTAAATATTTGCTGTAATTACTCATTAGTAATGAGAGTGGTTAGCCCTGAAGTTTGAGTCGCCCCCTTTGTGCTCATGCTTAACTACCTTGTAACAGGAGCCCAAGGGGACACCCGGGTCCAGCTCTAGCTTTCACTGCAGATGGTATGGCTTTCTTCTTTTCACAGCTCAATTTGTCAAACACAAAATTAGGATAATGTGTTGCCCTTCTTTCTCTCTGCCCTCTACACACAGGCAGTCAGAACAAATCTTATTCAAAGTGGTAACAATATGAAATCTTTCTTTTTTTATCAAGAGTAAAACACACATCTTAAATTGATGAGTGCAGGGAAAACTACTAGGCCATTCAGATATGATCTAAATCAAATCCATTGTGATTATACAGTGGCAGTGACAAATCAACTTAAGGAGTTATATCTGGTAGACAGAGTACCTGAAGAACTATGGATGCAGGTTTGCAACTTTGTACAGGAGGTGGTGACCAAAACCATCCCCAAGAAAAAGCAATGCAACAATTCAAAGTGGTTGTCTGAGGATGCCTTACAAATAGCTGAGAAAAGAGGTGAAAACACACGTTTGTTAATACAAATACAGCATTGAGAGAGAGAGAGAACTGTCCGACTAGATACCCAGCATAGTGATTTCAATGATTATTACATAACCCCGCCCCCCCACCAAAACCAAACATACACTTTGATGTATTTTTAAAGTATGTATAAAATGCTTTGAAATAGATTGAGGCCATGTGTCCCCTTATTTATAGGGAACCACTGACTCCACACAGTGATAGGTCATAAGCAAGGAGACTCAGACTGAAAGTGAGACCAGAAGAGTCAACTAAAGCTGTTACAGAATCGATGAACTTCTAAAAGACTCTCATATTGGCTGCATCCCCAGCAATTGAGAGCAACCAGCACCACAAGCAGGGTTAGTTAACCTCTAACATTACTACTGTGACTGCAGAAAATGGACTCATTTCCTCACTCATGTATTTTAGTGCATAGTCTCCTCCGATAAAATCATTAATCTGTTATGATTCCTAGCACTAACCTCTCAGGTTTGATTTTTTTTTTTTTTATTGGATGGTACCATGGAGATGGGATGCAGAAAGTCACTGGAGAAATATAAGGAGAGATTTCTAACAATCCACTTCCTTGGTTTTGTAGAATTGGGAAAGTAAACCAGACAGGGGCATAGCAAAATCAATATATACATTTTTAATAGAGTTGTTTTCCTTACTGACGTATCTTCTTTTCTGAAATAGCTTTCCACATGAGAAAAGGAACTGCTTCCCAGAGTCATTATCTCGCATAGAAGTTACTTGTAACTTTAAAACCGAAGAATTTTTCCAAGTGGCGGGGAGGGACACGGAATGTGCCTCCTAGGAACATGCAAAGGTTCTGATGGTCATGACAGATAAGTTTTTCTGATGTACAAGTGATCTCTGGAAACAGTCTAAGGTGGTCAAGCTAACTGGTAGTCTTAAAAATTTAGGGGAAATTAAAAAAGACCACTTAGAAGTAGGTAACATTCTAGTCCATTCCACACCTGTCTTGAGTCCAGAGGGCTCATAGGGCCCTGTCACTCTTCTTGAGACCGGACTATTGGTGACAGATTGCACCCAATCTCTACCTGAAAGAGCTTCCCTGTTGGCTCAGATGGTACAGAACTTGCCTGCAATGCGGGAGACCTGAGTTTGATCCCTGGGTGGGGAAAATCCCCTAGAGAAGGGCATGGCACTTGGCACCGCATTCCAGTATTCTTGTCTGGAGAATTCCATGGACAGAGGAGCCTAGTGGGTTACAGTCCATGGAGTCACAAGAGTTGGACATGACTGAGTGACTAACATTTCATTTCATTTCTACCTGAAAATCATAGATGCTGTGAATGGCACGCCTTGCATGGCCACCATACACACAATGATGTGCAACCGCCAACATGGCTTGCCTCTCTCCTTAGTGATATATGTTCATGCAATTGTGTTTTAGAGCCCTGGGAAAACTCAAGAAGCCCTTCAAAGTTCACAGTGCAGAGGCCAATGGTGTGATGACTGTGAAAGCTTAGGACTCATCAGAGAAAGGGCCCTATAAAGATCTACCGTACTAGTATTGCAATGATCATAGCTATTCTTTATTCTCCCCTCCATTCTCTCCTTCCTGTGATTACAATTTCAAAAGATCAGTAGAGCCAGAAGCTGTTTTGTGCATCTGGATTTGGAGATGGCTCTTCAAAAGTTATGGAGGAAGAGCTTCTAACAGGTTCTTCTGCACAATCGAGTCCGAAGGTTACAGTAATTACTGAATTACTGCCACCTGTTAAGAGTGGGACGTGGAGGGCTTCCCTGGTGGTCTAGTGGTTAAGAATCTGCCTGCCAATGCAGGGGACACGGTTCAATCTCTGGTCCAGGAAGATCCCACATGCCCTGGAGCAGCCTGGGCCTGTGTGCCACAACTATTGAGCCTGTGTTCTAGAACTCAGAAGCCAAAACTACTGAGCCTGCCTGCTGCAACTAGTGAAACGCGCTTTCCCTAGAGCCTGTGCTCCACAACAAGAGAAGCAATGAGAAGCCTGTGCACTGCAAGTAGAGAGCAGCTCCCGGTCCTTGCAACTGGAGAAAACCCCACACAGCACGGAGGAAAACCAATGAAAAATAAAGAGCTTCCAGGGCTTCCAAGCCTGCCCTTCAGATCTTCAATCCTTGTCTGCATGTCAGGGTCAAAACAAGTGATGAGTCACGAAAGAGAAAAGTAATTATAATAGTTATAAATACAACAGCAAAAGCAGTTATCATTTATAGAGTACTTGCCACAGGTCCGGAATGGTATTTATAGACATCTTAGGTAAGGTAAGGTGGTGTGGATCACTGGTTAAGAGTAAAGGCTCCGAAGGCATTTTGCCCCATTTGAATCTGAGCCTCGGCCATAGGCCATACTACCTATTTGACCTTTGGCATCTCGCCTTTCTATGCTTCAGCTTTCCCATCAGGGAAATGGGGATAATAACAGGGCTTATCTTATGGGTGCTTATGAGGATTAAAAGAGCTCGTGCACGGAAAGTTCTGAGGATGGTGCCTACACAAACAAGACTGAGGGTTTTTTTTTGTTTGTTTTGTCCTGCTGCAGATATAATTAATATTAAGGACACACAGATTCCTAGTATGTAAAAAGACCTCCAGTAACTGTTTGAGGATGGTGGAAAATGTGAAGATAAAATTTCATGGCCATTTTAAGAAGCAGTAACAAAATGAGCCACATGAGAAGTAAGCCTGTGCAGGGCACTGAGCTGCCCACTCCGCCCCCCCATTACCGAGGGCAGACGTGTGGGTGGACAGACAGGTGCGTACAGGTAAGGTTAAGCCACACTACAGAATTTTAACTAGATGCACATGCCAACCTCCTCCCCCATCTCCAAGACAGGGAGAAACACTGGCGGTGAAATGTGGACCTCTCTGAGACCTGAACAGTAAGATCCTGAAAGGTAGGGCAGTCACCAAATCAGACATTCAAGAGCAAGGGCTCACCTTCTCCAGATCACAGAACTTATGAAAGGCTATCAGTGCTGAACTGACTTCCCTTGTGGGGAACAATACTTATATCCCTAACACTAGCAGCCATTCAGAGACTCACAGACCACCCTCTGAAGCCCACTCACAAAGCCCAGATTAAGAAGCTCCCTGTCCCTTCCTGGTCTTCCTAGAGTCTAGGCTGTCTCCACGATTACCCTTAATGGGACCAGAATCTCCACCCCATCACTCCCAGACCCCTACTAGGTGCCTCCCTTCATGCCCCTCACCAAAGCAAGTGTGCAAAGAATAGCAAACATTCAACTCTGGGGGCCCTTCTGGCTATGGTGTCGGAGAATACCCCAGGGATGCTCTTGAACCCTCTACTTCTCATCACTCCTGACACTGACTGACTTTCGCTCAGAGCCAGTCTTTATGCTGCTATCAGGGCCTCTCCTGTGTGATTCCAGGGAAAACTAGGAACCCATTCTCCCACTCCCAAACACACAATACTTATCAATAATTATGCTTATATGTGATTAAGAACTTCTTTAGCTTCAAAAGATTTTATCTCAATAGAAAAGTGACAAGCAAGCTGCAAGCTACCTATATTTTTAGGTAAGCTTCCTTGTATGTCCTTCCCTCCCCCCAAACAAACTAAACAACTTGAAGACCAAGACCACATCCCTTATTCCTTAATGTCTCCTCAACATTTTATCCAGAGAGGGAGTAGGTATTCCATACACATTCGCTTTCATATTGGTTTATATCATGGTATGAAAAGCAGAGCTAATTTCATGAGGACACTAGATATTAGTACTGGGAGAGTGAGGATAAAGGGTACTGGGAATCCTGGGAGCAAACACTGTTAACTTCACAATATTGGCAAAAGCCCTACCTGCTATGAACTACAAATGAAGGTCAGTACCAAAAGCAAAAGGGAAGATTCATTAGGCTAAAACAAAAAGTCATGTTGGTATGGGCCAGAACTGAGGCAGGAAAAAAACAGTACTACTGGAGAGATTTCCTGAGAGGTGGAAAAGCCTAAATCTTAAGATAACTAATGACAGCAAATATTTTCAAATGTATTGGGCTAAAATCCTGGAGTACTAAGAATTATCTAATTGGTTCTGTTCTATTTGTAAACATTTTACAGAATAGATTCCTAAAACATTGAGGATTACCCTACACAGAGAGAGAGAGAGAAAGAGAGAGACAGACTGACTGATTTATGTTTGAAGTGAATTAAACAGTTTTGTCTCATGATTTTCACTCCTAGTGAAACTGCCAGCGTATTCAGTACAGCCTCTTGGATGTCTCCACTGACAGGTAGTTCTCTACTTCACAAAGCAATCTTCTCCACTGGGGAACAGTCCTTGCATAAAACTGTAAGATTCCCATCAGCAATACTGAAAAAACCTGTAGTCACAGCATTCTTTAGAACTTCACAAAAGCTGTGTGAGTTAAATTTTATTCACGGGAACCTGTACTGTGTTACATCAATTTATTACATCCAGTAATGCAATTGGAAAGAGAGATCAAATGTTAAAGGGATGTTTATAGAAAACATATTTACATTGAGAAAAACTGCCCAGCAATATTTTTGCCTTTAGATTTGAATAAGAGGTGGACTTGATTTTACTTTAGCAGAGGAACAACTACACCCAGGGACAGGAGAGGAGATTTCTGATCCTCTTTCCATGGAGGCCCCACACTAAGCAATAGAAGCCTTCTGGGAAGGAGCTTTGAGCTGTCTAGCTTTGGGAATGGACTTTGATCCCTGAGCATCCAAGGATCTGATTTACATTTATCCAAACCACTCTCCAATCCCCATGTACGTCAGAACTTCCAGACTGTTTTCTCTTTCAGGGAAGGGACTCAAAAATTGTCTGATTAGGAAGTGAGTAGCCCAGACATTTTCTAGCTCTTCACAGTCCAGGAATCCTGATTAAAGAGACCTTCACTTCACTCCTGACAGGTGAGTGCAAAAAGTGAGTGCAGCACCTTAGCAAGCATCTGGCCATCTCTGATGTCAGCACGAATGCCCACTACCACTAAAAGAGCACACTTTGAAACCCTCTGTCAAGGCCAGCCAAACGTTTAGAAAGTAAACTCTTTATTATTAAACATTAACATCTCCATCGACGCATGAATGTTCTGGAACAAAACAATCCTGCCCACTTCTTGAACGCCTGTTGTTAGAAGGAACACTGTGAATGTTCCGTGCATCTTGCATTTGGGGGAAGAAGAGACTCTGCTGAACCAGAAGAATCACATTTTAAGAATCTATACACAGAATCCTAACCTGAAAGCCTCATACGGAACTTGTGAAGCACTTTGTCAAAGCTAAGGATCACCACTTACATGACACACCAACTTCCAATGCACTGGTTCACATATTTTAATTATACCTTGGTCCTTCAAGGAGCCTGCCCCCAGCAAACAGAGCCAGACTAGAAAAGTAAATATGTCTCAAAACACTTAGCCCAACATGAATTGGACAGCCTCTCACAGGACTCCGGATGGTGAGGGACACAAATGTTTGCCCTGCCGGTCTGCGACATAAAAACCAAGGCCAGTCGCAAAGCAGACAGGCAGGGCCACCGGCTCTGGCCTCCTGGACATCTCATAGGCAATCCCCACAGTGGTTCTGAAACCTGCTGCTCTTGCGAATAATTCAGAGCCTGATTACCCAACTTTTTTCCAGCTCCGATTCTGGCTCCCTCTATCTCTAACAAAAGAGGCACTACAGTTAGGTATGTCGAAATAATTTCTCCTCTGCTCCCAAGTTTCTTGAAACGATTAACATATGTAACAGCACAGAACCCGTGCACAGCCGCGCGGGAGAAACTGACGCTTCACACATCTGTCAAGACTACCTTCAGGCCCCACCTCCGCGATTGCAACATTCGCCGATAGGCATCACAGTTGTAAAATGTACAATAAGTTCCCTCACCGGGTCCGGAGCCCAGTGTGCGCGCAGAGGAGCTGACTATAACTTTACATTTTGATTGTTCAATCATTGTTATTGGCAGGCTATACTGGGCTTGCAAAATGCGTTGGAATCTTAAAAGTCCCTTCCCTGCTTCGCTGCCCTTCAAAGACAGAAGACTCCAGGGGTGCTTCGAGGCCTCCCGGGGCGCGCGCCCGCTGCGGTCTCCGGGGAGCCCAGATCGACCGAGGCAAGACTTCGTTAGCCATCTCAGGCCTGGGGGTGCCGCAGTGACGCGGGAGGGGCAGCTGCGGCCGTAAACTCGGAGTTAGGCTCAATCCCCTCCCCTTCTCCCCTCCACTCCCGGCAATCCGGGAGCGAAGGGCCCGGGCGCTCTGCCAGAAAGGGCGCGATTTGCTCCTGTTTATCAAACCCTTATCGGTGCCCCGAGGTGGGAACCGCCGCTTTCGACCAGCGGATACACGGTTTCTGGCTCCGGTCCCGAAGTCGGAACACGAGTAAATCGACCCAAGCACTGAGCTCTTCGGGCTCCCAGGTTCGAAGCCGGTCACGCTCGCCCATCGCGGCTGGGTTCCTCATCTCCGAACCACCGTACAACCCCCCAGCAGCTGATCTCCGGAGGCTCAAATCCTTCAGCCGGCCCAGCACGCGTTCGATTACAGTTCCCCGCACCCCAGCCCCGCCAGCCACCGTCGAATACTGGGCGGAGAGCTCCAGCCCGCTGGGGCGGCACGAGTGGAGGTTGAGAGGAAAGGGGAGCCAGGCTGCAAGCCGCGCGCGATGGCAGGAGGCAAGGTGGTTCCCACGTCTGAGCGCCACGCCGTGCGCTCTCACCCTCGCCGGGAGAGGGCAGGAGGGCAGTGAGAGTTGGCCTCCGTTGCCTCTCACCCAGTGCCGAGAGGCTGGCGAGGGCAGGCGGGCATATCGTGGCTGCCCTTCTCTGTCCTCTTGGGAGAGAGACACCGGGACCTGCCGGGAGTGCCGGGTGTCGCCATCCCCTCCCCACACGCGAAGACAGCTGCTTTCGCGAGGCAGCCGGGCCCACTACCCACTCTCCCGCCGAGGCAAGCTGCGGGATCAGGAAAGGGACTTCTTCCAGCTTCCGTGGGGTCTGGAGCCCTGGAGTGGGTCCCTTCGCTGAGCCCTGGCAGCTCTGCCGGGGCCCGTCCCAGCGCTGCCTTCTGCCTCCGGCCCCTTGCCAGTTCCGGGAGGCAGAGCGGGCAGAGTTCATTTAGAAGGACCCCACGGGTCCCGAAGAAAAGAGTGGATGCTGCCCCTCAAGTGGGCCGTGAGAAAGTCGAAAGTTGATTTGAGCGAGTCAACCAAGAAACGTTTCAACACGCTGGCCGCGTGAGTTTGGTGCGGGGTTTGGAGAGGGGTGGATTTTGGAAGGTACCTCGAGAGCACCTCCGACCTCTAGGGCTATTTCCTGGCTTCGTTGTCCGCTCAGATTCCCGACTCCTTCGGGCCACAGAACTCTCGACCGCGAAGCCGGAGCGGCGAGTCGCCAGACTGGACACCTGCGCTCCCCTGCCAAACCTTCCAAATCGTCCCTGGGTCCTCAAAGTCCCCTCGGCGCTCTTCTCCCAGCGGCGGTCCCGCGGAGCCCCGCCACCCGCACCCCGGACCAACTCCCCTACCGGCTCGGACGCCCGCTTACCTTTTCTTCTCCTTGTCAGCTGTCATTGTCGCTGGGGCCCTTTGAGGCTCCGAGCACCTGAGCTCCAGGGCCGGCGCGGGCTGCAGCCGCTACTTTCGCTGTGGCCCTAGCCCACTCCTCGAGGCCCACGCCGATGTGAAAGGTGCCAGGTGCTCGCAGGTCCCGAGCGTCCGCACGGTCAGGTGGAAGTTGCGGGCGGCAGGCTTGGTGCGGGGGAGGGGGGGTGGAGAACGGTGACGGGGAGGAACCTGTACCGGGAGGCGGGGTCGGGAAAGGAGTGGAAGGACGCTGTCAAACGCGAAAAAAAAAAAAAAAGTGGGGGGCGGTGGGCAGCGAGCAGGGGGCTGAAGTTTCTTTTTCCTTCGAAAAGGAGTCAGGAGTCCCTTTTCTGGGTTTTCAAAATACAAGAAGTGGCTTGAAAACGACTGGAGTTGGCAGAGTCCGGGGCCGGGCAGACGCGGAGGCTGAGATGACCATACAGTCTCAGGACACTGCCGAGGATTGTACGGCCGCCTCAGGAAAGCTGGGGCGGGAGGCGGCAGGCGCCGGTGCTGTGCGTCGGGCCGCTCCCGAATGTCGGGCTCGCGGGGCGGTCAGCCCACTTTAAAAACTCCGGCGGCCGGCGGGGGTGGGGAGGGCGCGAGGGGCGCGGACGCAGCGGGCGGGGGCCGGGGGGCGGGCACGCGCAGGCAGGCAGGCCCCGCCCCCGTCCGCCCCGCCCCGCCCGCGCGGCGCGCCGGGGCAGCCCACGGCGTCCCGGCCAATCGGGAGGCGCGGCCGCAGCCTGTGCCCTGACCCCGGCCCGCCCCGCTGCCCCCGCGGTCGGCTCAGCAGCGGCCCGCCCGCCCCGCCTCCGCCCTCTGCGGTTAGCGAAGTTGTTTATGAGGTCGGCGGGGTGGCGGGAGGTAGGTGGGACTCCGCACCGAGGAGGCGCACCTTGATGGGGCTAAGCGGCAGCGAGGACTGGGTTTGCGGGGGGTGCTTGCAGGAGTGGCTGTGCTCCCGTAAGCCCGGGTCCTCCCACCTCTGCCCTGTCCTTGGGACCCGGGCTCAACCGCGAGCGCCCAGGGTCCCGCGCTTCATAGAGCCATCGGCGATGCCGCGCTCCCGTGTCCCTCGCCCTGCTGCCTGTGCTATCGGGCCCAGGTCGGGGGGTAATTCCGAGGTCTCCAAACGCTGCGCTCGGTCTGGGCGATGTGTTTTTCCAGAGAGGCAGGGAGACCAATCACTTGTGCCTGTCGGATCTGGGGAAACAGTGCAGTGAAACTGAATTACTGTTGCCTCTGCTCTTCTCTTCCTTCACCTGGCACGTCTGTTGCCTGCGGGGTTGCGCCGAGCTGGAGGGGATGCCTGATCGAAGGTCCTTCGGGCGGTCTGGCTTGCCTCGCCCAGCTCCCAACACCTGGCCACCACCGCCCGGGTCCGGGCCAGTTCAGAACTGGAGAAGCAGTCTGGCTCTACGGCGTGATCTCGGGATAAGAGTTGACAGCGTGTCCTCAAATCGCATAATTTCAGGGCTGCCCAAGGTATCTCCGCGGTCCAGTTGAATCCCTGGTAACGAAAAGACTGCAGGTGTAGGGAGATCAGAGGTCCAGGGGCCGTCAGAGCCCAAGGTTTTCCTGCTGCTCTTTCGGCACTGCCAGGGACCCGCACCCGCTGGGGATCCTCTGCTCTGTGCTGCCGCTGACTGCTCTCCCAAGAATCCCACCCTATTCCCTACCTACATGGCAGCGATCCAGCAGGGATATTTCTGGAAGGGACCGGGAGGATTTTAATCTTTGAAGCTCATTTGAGAGGGGCGCACGGGCTTCACAGATGTGAGCTGAAGAGAAGAGAAAGCAAGGGTGGCGGAATTGGTCCACCCTGGGACCCTAAGCCTTGCTGTTCATTTCCCCCCTTAGCTTCCCCACATTTTATACAAAAATAATCTGCTGTAAGGCACCTTCAGTATTGTTAGGCTAAGTGAAATAAGCCAGTCACACAAAGGCAAATGCTGTGTGATTCCACTCTTGAAGTTTCTAAACTAGTCAGATTCATAGAAGAAACAAACCAGAAGAGGGTGGTGTGAGGGATTCATGTTTAATATGTATAGAGTTTTAGTTTTGCAGGATGAAAAAGTTCTAGACGATGAACAATGTGAACATATTAACAATACTGAATTGTATGCTTAAAATGGTCAAGGGGGTGTTTATGTTTTTTAAAACATAATACAAAAAGGAAATATCAAGAAATAAGATACATAAGAAGAGTTTGGTATAAGTTCGTGTCACCACCAAAATACAAAATAAATGTGTTTTCCCCCTGGCAACCTGTAAGAGGGGTGGGAGTACTTTTCAGGAGCTTTTGGAAGGGACTGGAAAGTGGAATAGGCATAGGTGTAAAAACCAGCAGAGAACTGGGGAAACAGGCGTATTTTCTCATTTTCCTAGGGTTGCTGAGTACTGTGCACACAGACTTTGAAATCAAATATCAGGCCCGAAGTTAGGAAATTCAAACAAAAAATTGCAAATCCCTCTAGGGAACCTTTTCTTGGTGTTGGTGGGTTTTAAGTTCAGTTCAGTTCAGTTGCTCAGTCGTGTCCAACTCTTTGCAACTCGCCAGGCCTCCCTGTCCATCACCAATTCCTGGAGTTTACCCAAACCCATGTCCATTGAGTCGGTGATGCCATCCAACCATCTCATCCTCTGTCATCCCCTTTTCCTCCTGCCTTCAATCTTTCCCAACATCAGGGTCTTTTTAAATGAGTCAGCTCTTCGCATCAGGTGGCCAAAGTATTGGAGTTTCAGCTTCAGTATCAGTCCTTCCAATGAACACCCAGGACTGATTTCCTTTAGGATGGACTGGTTGGATCTCCTTGCAGTCCAAGGGACTCTCAAGAGTCTTCTCCAACACCACAGTTCAAAAGCATCAATTCTTCGGTGGGTTTTCAGAACTAGTTAATTTCATATTGGGCTTCTCCAGCCAAAGGATTGGTGAGACACAGTTCTCCATTAATTAGCAGTAAGCTTATTCACCTCACTTGGGACTGGAGTGGGAAAAGAAACAGGTACTTTGATGACTTTCAGGTGCCCAAAGCCTTGCATTCCCAGAGCAAGGAGAAATCTCTAAGTCTTCAGCTGTGCTTGCCAGTAGCAAAGTGACACCTCCAACCCAAAGAGAACATTTCAACAAGGTTGAGCTTATGAAATTAACTTATGTTAAAAAAAAGAAGAAGAAAGGTAAAGCATCAGATAAGAACGCATCAACCATATTAACAGATCCTTCTCATGGCCAGCCTGCCCATCTTTCTAATCAGGATTTTTGCCCTCTAAGTGAAAGGTCCCAAGCTAAGATAAACAATTATGCAGATTTTGTGGAAATTCCAGTGAGTAACATTGAAGAACCTAGGATTTTGGAGTATGAGATTTGCCAAAGCCTATATAATTCCCAGAAGGGTTGCAGCCAGTCTTGCTTAAAGCAGAGCTGAAGGACCCAATGACCTCTTAAGATTTCTTCCAGGATTCAGTTCAACAACCTTTGCAGGAAGGAGCTGAGAATGTAAACCAGATGCAGGCTTGTGGCTAGAGTGTCCCATTTTACTTTTAAAGCCTATGGAGAACTAAAGGAGAAAAGCTTCATAAGATGATGGCAGGGAGAGAGAGAGCCCCAGATTCAGTGTCTCTGCTGCTGCTGCTGCTGCTAAGTCACATCAGTCGTGTCTGACTCTCTGTGACCCCATAGACGGCAGCCCACCAGGCTCCCCTGTCCCTGGGATTCTCCAGGCAAGAACACTGGAGTGGGTTGCCATTTCCTTCTCCAATGCATGAAAGTGAAAAATGAAAGTGAAGTCGCTCAGTTGTGTCCGACTCATAGCGACCCCACGGACTGCAGCGCACCAGGCTCCTCCGTCCCTGGGATTTTCCAGGCAAGAGTACTGGAGTGGGGTGCCATTGCCTTCTCCCTCAGTGTCTAGAGACCTTGAAGTTTTGGCCACAGAGGGCAGCAGAGGGCACTACTAGGCAAAGCTCCCAAGCTGCTTAAAATGGGAGCAAACTGCCCAGCTCCTAACAAATCTTGCCACCTTCTCCTTACTCCAGACTGAACTGCTTGGTGACAAAGGCTGCAGCAGCAGGGAAACACCCATCTTGTTTTAACTAGTTCCAAGACTGGGTCTCTGGCTTCCTCTCCTCTATAGAGCATAGCCCTAGGAGGATGGGATAGAGAAAAGGAGTTAAGTTACAACCTTGGTAGTTAGCTGGCACCTGGGATGCTGTGTGCAGATGGCAGAAATAAGACCTCAGTAATCTGTTAAAGTAACAGTATGGTCCAGGATGTGGTTGGAAATTATGTTGGAATATGTCTTCCCAGAAGAAGAGATATTGGAAGGCAGGGCTGTTTCTTTTGTATTTTACGACTTAAAGCGCATTATCACACATCAGGGCTGAAACTAGAGTGAGGTAAGAGAGGCTGTCAGAGTCATGCAAGTCCCTGCATGAGTCCTGGTGCTACTAGGTATGTTATCTCAAGGATGACCCATCTGGCCCTTGTCTGGATATTTAGTTGTTTTAGGGGTGGGAGAGGCTGCAGATTTGGGAGCAGAGATGGGAGGAAGGGCAATCATAGAGGCTATGACTCCTCCCCTATGGAAATAACACTTGAAATAACAAGGAACACTTGCACGTTACTCCCTCCAAAAGAAACCAGCTCTTAAGTTGTGACTTTACAAAATCTATTCTCATACTTCCCATCACTGAACTTCAGCACCAGTAAACCATACCCGCCCCCCCCCCAATCCCCCACATCTGGATTCAGGCCAGAGCTGCGGGATGGTTCACATAGACATATGCTATATCTACTATTAAATGTTGTGATTCTTGACACCCTTAATCCAGAATTTGTCATCTTTCAAAGAGTTCTGTAATTTTTATTAAGGAAAGGATCAAGCTTTTTTGAATTCCTAAGTGCTTATTGATAAGAAGGATCCAGTTTTAAAGAACCACAGCCTCGGGACTTCCCTGACAGTCCAGTAGTCAAAACTCCGCTTCCAGTGCAGGGGATGTGGGTTTGATCTCGGGACTTCCCTGATAGTCCAGTGGTCAAAACTCTGCTTCCAGTGCAGGGGATGTGGGTTTGATCTCTGGTCAGAGAACTAAGATTCCCATCTGCTGTATAGAGTGGTTAAGAAAAAAAAAAAAAAAAAATATATATATATATATATATATAATCAAGAATCCCAGCTTTCCCTATGCCTCAACCTGGATAATCAATAACTATTGAGACTAATGGCTTCCATTTTTAGCTCTAGGGATGAGGTTTTTTCCATGAAAGGTCTTGTCTGTCCATCACGCTTATTAGTCCTTCAACTAACAGTGAAGGAATCATTGGCCCATGGCTACCATGTATCCAGTTTCTATTTGTGTATACCCCACATTTCCAGATAATGACACACCTTTACTCTCTTTTTAAGACTTCTGAAACCAGTAAGAATAGTTTAATGTGGTAATGTTCCTATTTTCTCCCCTAAACTGTTTTTAAATTGATATATACAACATATATATTCTTAAAAATTTTTAATATAAGAATTGAGAGGAAAATCAGAGTCTAAACAATGAGTGTTAAAAGAGTTTGGTGATGGAGGGTGAGACAGTGCAAAGAGTGAGTGAAAAAGTAGGAAAAGCTAGAGTCTCAGCTGTGTATTAATAAGAAAGCTAGGGCCCCGAGAAGCACCACTTAGACTGGCCCATCTGCCAGGCTGGTGGGTGCCATTGCAAGGTGGTAAAATCACACACATGCGGGAAGAATGGTCCATAGAAAGGACACACCAGCCCCACCTTAGAGAGAAAAAGGCACAAGCAGAAGTGAAGGTGCTAATGTCACTAAAAATGATGATACTGGGCCCTAAACAGCACTACCCTTGAGCCTGGACAATTAAGAAGGATACAGAACAAGGGTCAGAGATACCCTCCTGACTCCTGTAGTGTGGGTTTGGTTTGTTAAAAATAAAGTAAGGTCTGTAACCATGTGTTAAAATGGGACTTTTTCTAGTTCAGTGTCAACTGAGTTCAGTCCCAAGACAAGAGGAACCAACTATCCTTTTTTCCAAGATACACAACTGGAGAAAGAGATTTTTGAAGATGGTTTTGCAGGATTTAGCCAGTGCTTACCTCAGGGAGTGTGTGGATGGATATAGGCAAGGACTGGACATTTGGTCTTGAGGGCAGAGTTGTCAAAGTCATGGAGTCCCCCCTTCCCAGGCCATGGAGGAAGGGAGAACCCTCCCAACCACTCCAGGTCTGGTGACTGGGGCTTACAAGTGACCACGTCCTGAGGTTGATGCCTGTCCCCTGGAGCTTGAGGAACACCTATGGGTAAGAGGCTGACTGAAGTGGCGTGATGCTGTTAGGGGGAGGACGAGGTTCTGAAGTTACTCCCTCTCGTCTACATCATGATGATGGTGCCTGTAGCAGGTTGGATTCCCCAGAAGCCAACTTGAGGGGGAGATGAGTGTGCAGGGAGGTTTAATAAGGAGCACTCTTGGAATTAGCACCAGTGGGAGGAACAGGAATTAAGCTGGATTGGGCAGAAGAAGCGGAATCTCAACAAAGACCTCGCCCAATCCCCCGAGGAAGTTCTGAAGCTGGAACAGCCCTTCAGAGTTGTGTTGGAGGGGATAGGCCTGTGTACCTCTGTGCTGATCAATCATTGATTCTGGCCGCTCCCGGGGAAGATATCTGATCATGGGCACCAGTGCCTGGGGGAGGATGCCCTCATTTCTAAGGGGAATCTGGGCAGTGGTCACTAGGTCTGTACAATGTTTACAGATATTGTACAATATTTACCAGATTGGAATCCATAGGCTTACCTGTCTAGGATTTTAGAGAGGATCCTGTCCAAATATACTTCTTCAAGGAGATCCCAGCAGAAAAAGTGAAGGTGCTGCTGGAGGAAGAAACTATGGGAAGATGACGAGTAGTCAGCTGAAGAAGCCATGAGGGCTGCAATTGGAGGGGACTATTAGGGGAAAATCCAGCAAATGCACAAAGATAACAAAGACAGAAATAGCTGCGATGACCAGAGAAAATCAAAGAAATTGGCTTTCTATCTCTGGGCCTCAGTTTCCTTTTCTTTAAAGCGAGAGGGCTAGATATTTAGAGTTCCTTTAAGCTCTGCTGTTTGAATACTCTGTGCATCACTGAATTACATGATGGTTTCTGACTCATTAGCCTAGGCTGGCAGAGGTGTGAGACTATCTCTGGGTTGCTTAGGGTCCAGCCATAGACTATACTTTTAGGGCTTCCGTTTCCTACATGGGAAGAGAACTGCTTTGGGCATCTTGTCTAGGCAGATGCTCTGAGGAAGGGCGGTTTGACAGGAGTTGGTCTCCAGCATCTTCATGTCTCACCTCCCCTTGATCTCCTTATCATCCTGGCATCCTCAGTGCACTCCTGTGGCAGACAACAGGGCACCCAGCAACATCGACGAGGGAGCTTAGAAATGGAGGGAAATTCTAGTCACATCTGGCCCACTCTCTAGGTTTCAGTCTCAGAAAAGGAGAATGGGAGGGAAGGGCCACACAGCCTCAGAAATGGCTTTCCTTCCAAGTCATCATCACGTGTCCCCAGCAAACTCCCTGCAGATTTAAGAAGTGGTAGCAAGAAACAATCAAGGCTTGGGCCTAAGCTAAGTGAGGATAGTCTCATGGTACTGAAGGGGCTTCCCTAGTGGCTCAGATGGTAAAGAATCTGCCTGCAATGCAGGAGACCTGGATTTGGTACCTGGGTTGGGAAGATCCCCTGGAGAAAGTCATGGCAACCCACCCTAGTATTCTTGCCTGGAGAATCCCATTGACAGAACAGAGTCAGACATGACTAAAGCGACTTGGCATGCACACATGGCACTGAAGGGATCTGGGTACTGCAGGAGTTTGATTAGGAAACATATTAATGTACAAAGAATGGGGGAAATGTTTGCCCCTTTATGATTTGCAGTGGCTGTGCAAAGACCTTTTCTACCTGTGTAATTCTAGGGTCTGGAGCTGCATCCTTCTGCAGAGTTGGTGTTAGAGAGGAGGGTTTCAGGGGCACCTTCTAAAGCACTCATGAATGTGTCCCTAAATGTGCTCACATGTACCACATATACATGCACATGTACCTCCCCAGGTGCCAAGCCAAGATATAAGTTTCCACACAAACCTCATTTTTAACGTTTTATTTTTCTCCACTGCATACCTCTGTCTTTTCTCTTTGAAGAAAACCAGGGATGTAATGCTGAGAATGTGCCTGTAAATACTTAAGATTTTAAACTCTGAGGATTTCTCTTGGTTTCGCTCAGAGGCTAGTAGCCTCTGGTGCATGAGTTGGGGTCACAAGCCCAGCTATGATCAACATGCTCAATGATCTACCTCAATAGAATGAAGAGGAGGCATGGATGTTTCAAAACTTTTAGACAATGGGGCTTGGCACGCTCTATCTTAATTGTTCATTTTTTATCATAGCAGATTAGCCCTCTTATTTATTCTATCTTAGGCTAAATTAAAGAGTCTCTCCATCAGACAGTAATTTATGGTAGAGAGATGCCTTCTGACCTAGAAATATGCTGATAGTAAAGTTCTAAGTAAATGACTCCAAGGCAGAGAGCCCAGAGTTCATTGTGTACGAGAGCATTACAAAGAAAAGTTCATCTGCCTGAGGTATAATAATTAAGGCCAGAATTAGGCTTGTCCTGGAAAGACCCAAAGACAATTCCACGCTGACTTTACCTGTACAATGTACAGTGGTGAGTATTTCTCTGCAAATTCTAGGAGCATCTGTGGAATGGAACATGGGTGCCTTGCCCTGGGCAGCCCCTGACTCAGGTTCCTAAGTGCTTTCTCCCAGTGCCTCATAAGAACAGTTTACCTTTCTTGTTCAGCTCAATTTTTACAAAACCTTCATGCCCTCTTTATACTGAAACTTTGTGCAATCGGCATTAGCATCAGAGCAAAATTCTTGTGGATTTTAGAATCTCCTGTATATTCCCCCTCTAAATAAGGAGCCAACTATTACAGCCTTGATGTTGGAGGGGATCTTGGTCTATAGGTGTGTCCTTGAAAGTACAGATGGGTGGCTGTGAAGGCCATAGCATCTTGGGGATTAAATAGGGTTGAAGCAAATCGAATGCTTCCCCCACAGTCCAGTTATTTAGGTGAAGTAGCATGAGGAAATCCCTAGAGCTGGGAGGAGTGGATTTAGAGGGAGTCCCTGGCCCTGCAAATTTTCACTAAATTTCTTGCCTGGGGCAATCCCATCCCCCACCGGCCCTGTGTGCCTACCTCGCTTCTTCTTTCCACGCCTCCCTTTCTCTTTCCCTGTTTTTCTTTCCTAATGAATGTATCTTTTTTCTCCAGAGGTTTCTACTGAATTTAAGAGAAGCTGTCAGGACAAACGGATCCCAAACTGAATCACTTTGCTGTACACCTGAAAGTAACACAACATTGTAAATTAAATACTCAGCTCAGACAAAACCTAAGTCTTGTACGCTACACATTCTGTACATTTAAAATGTAGTTTCTATTTGATATAATTTTTTAAAAAATCAGATTATTTTAAATTTTTACTAGAAAATTACAATGAAGTGGCATTTTTTCTATTTGATATCATTTAAAATCAGATTATTTTAAATCAGTTTCTATTAAAATGAAGAGGCATTTGCTTTTCAGAGTCAGGAAAGACACCTCTCCCCTGCCCTTTGCTTGCTAAAGTGGCCTACTTCAGGAGGGGGGCCCACTGTCCCCCTCCCCACTCATTAATGTAGGGGTGTTTAGGTGAATTCCCTGCACCTGTCAGGAGCAGGTGGGTAGGGACAAGGGAAGCCTCTGGTTACATTTTTAAAATAGTGTTGAGAAAGAGGGAGGGAGCCAGGCAGGGAGGCCCACCTGACAGGAAGGGCAGGTTTTTCTGCCTCCTTCCCCGCCTTCGGTCTCAGCTAGCCCCACACCCTGTCACCTTGTCACCCCAGAGCAGCCAGTAGTCCAGCCCCACACATTCAAGGGCCCTACGCTGGCCCCACACAGCCTTCCCACTGAGTTTCTCTGTTCCTGGGGGACCTCCCCTCACACAGAAAGGAATCCCTTCTCCTAGTTCAGTTCCTGCATCCAGGCTGGGGTCAGCCTCAGTCCCTCAGCCAGTTATCAGCTGGGAGCTAGAAATGCAGAGGATGGCTCTGTAGGGAAAATGGACAATGAGTCCGGGGTCTGGGTCTGGCTCACTTGGGCAAAGCTGAGAGGTGGGTGCCAGGCACTCCCAGTGGCCCTTTCCTGGCCTCCTCTATGCCCCAGAAGGAGTCCCAGGCCCTGGAAGGGAAGCCATCAGGGCCTTTGGCACCCTGCCTGAGGGTGTGGCACCCTGCCTCACCCTCAGCCTCTGGTCAGTGCCTTCCTCAATGGGTGGCATGGCCCCTCCACTGGGCATAGATGTGGCTGCATCTTGCTCTTGAATTATTCTCAGGCTTGCACACCTTCTGCCTCCCCTGCCAGGCCTCTCACCCAGGCCCTCAATACTTGCTGGCTGATTATTTGCCTCTTGGTGGATTGAATGACAAACCAGTCCCAAGGGTTCTGAGCTTGTCCTCAATCATCTCTGGCCTGACAGGTTCCCAGGATGTCTGGATCACTGGCTGTCATGGAAAGACTGATGGAGAGCAAGACACTGATGCTTTAGGATTGCAAGCCCTAGGACTGGGGCACACAAGGCCTTGGAATCAGGCTGACCTGGGCAGACTCCCAGCTCTGCAACTCAGCTGATATCCTTGGACAAATCCATTACCGGTTTCCTCATGTGTAAAACTGAGATGATGATACCCACTGGGAGGGATGTTTGAAGATCAAGTGAACTTTAATACACAGACAATGCTTAGGCACAAAAATTACCTACCTACTACCCAAAGTGTACGTGCAGATAGAGGCCGGCTTCTTGCATTTGTTTGTTTTTCACTCTGTGCACTTGTGTGTGTGTGTGTGTGTGTGTGTGTGTGTGTGTGTTTAAATGCGCTTTCATTCAAACTCAGCCTGCAGGGCTGGGTGACACACCGGAGGAGCACTAAGATCTTTCTTGATGTGTCACAGGTCTTTTCCCAATCCACCGACAACAGAAGTAACTCTTCAGTAAAAGCAACAACACTACTAACACTTCCTAAGGGGTTTCTGTTGCTTCTGCTTCGTGAGGAGGAAGCCAGTACCAGATTCTTATCCCTCTTCTCCTTAAGGGGAAATTGCCTTAGAGGAAAAAATGGAGCGTTTCAGCAGTGACTGCAAGCTGATCATCAGTCCCAAGTGTGTTGGTTTCTACTGTACGGTAAATGAATCAGATCTACATGTATATCTATATATCCCCACTCTTTTGGATTTCCTTCCCATTTAGGCTACCACAGAGCACTGAGTAGAGTTCCCCCTGCTATACAGTTAGTTCTCATTAGCTATCTATTCTTTACATAGTAGTGTATTTATGTCAATCCCAATCTCCCAGTTCATTCCCCACCCGGCTTTTCCCCACTTGGTGTCCATATGTTTTTCTCAATGTCAGTGTCTCTGTTTTCTGCTTTGCAAATAGGTTCACCTGTACCATTTTTCTAGGTTCCAAAAATATGTGTTAATATATGATATTTGTTTTTCTCTTTCTGACTTCACTCTGTATAACAGTCTATAGGTGTATCCACAACTCTGCAAATGGCATACTTTTGTTCTTTATGGCTGAGTGATAGTCCATTGTATGTATGTACCAAATCTTCTTTATCCATTCCTCTGTTGATGGATATTTAGGTTGCTTCTTTTCTTGGCTATGGTAAATAGTACTGCAATGAACATTGGGTGCATGTATTTTTTTGGAATTATGGTTTTCTCTGGAATGCACATCAAAACTACAATGAGGTATCCCTTCGCACCCTTGCCTCCTTCTGCCTCCAGAATGGTCATCACAAAAAAATCTACAAATAATAAATGCTGGAGAGGGTGTGGAGAAAAGGCAACACTGTTGGTGGGAACAGTAAATTGATACAGCCACTATGGAGAACAGAATCAGATCAGATCAGATCAGATCAGTCACTCAGTCGGGTCCGACTCTTTGCGACCCCATGAATCGCAGCATGCCAGGCCTCCCTGTCCATCACCAACTCCCGGAGTTCACTCAGACTCACGTCCATCAAGTCAGTGATGCCATCCAGCCATCTCATCCTCCGTCGTCCCCTTCTCCTCCTGCCCCCAATCCCTCCCAGCATCAGAGTCTTTTCCAATGAGTCAGCTCTTTGCATGAGGTGGTCAAAGTACTGGAGTTTCAGCTTTAGCATCATTCCTTCCAAAGAAATCCCAGGGCTGATCTCCTTCAGAATGGACTGGTTGGATCTCCTTGCAGTCCAAGGGACTCTCAAGAGTCTTCTCCAACACCACAGTTCAAAAGCATCAGTTCTTTGGCGCTCAGCCTTCTTCACAGTCCAACTCTCACATCCATACATGACCACTGGAAAAACCATAGCCTTGACTAGACGGACCTTTGTTGGCAAAGTAACATCTCTGCTTTTCAATATGCTATCTAGGTTGGTCATAACTTTCCTTAAAAAACAAAAAAAATAAAACTAGTATATGATCCAGCAATCTACTCCTAGGCATAAAAGTAACTTTTAAAATGATCTAGCACCATCTTTATGTCACGATGGCATAAATAGCATAGATATCACTACTGGCATTTCATAGACAGCAGGGGAGAGAGACTAAGTGAAGTAGCCAGCGTGGAGCACAGCATGCTGAGAAATCCAGGGCTCCTATCTCTCGGCCCTTTGTTTCATTTTGTTTGGTTTTCTCTTGTCACTGCTCCAGGCTATTCTTCGCCCAGCAAACCATGTTATCTTTTAGATCTCAAACAAGACCACTCAATCCCTGGTTTCCAACCTCCAGGGGCTTCCATCAGAAGTAGAATACAACCTGGGAGTTTACTAGGAAGAGCTGCTGCTGCTTCTCCAAGCTCCTTTCCTGCCCACCTCTCGCACCGCACTGCCTTCTCTCCGCCCGTGTCCAGAGCTCTGCCTTGCTGCCCCTTCCCCCATCCATCACAGGATCCTTCCAGACTTCCAGACCACTCTGACCCGGCCTGGTTCTGCTCTCTGGAGTCAAGTTTGTCTCTTGTCTCCCACCAGCAGAATATCAGCCTGGTGGAGTCAGGGGCTTTGTCTTGTTCATGCTGCCTTCCCAGCACCTAGCTTGGTGCCTGATACACGGAAGGTAATCAAGAAAGGTTGTTTTAATCAACCGATGTTATACTGCATTCATAAAAGAAAGAGAAGAAAAAGTCCTAGAGAAAAAAAGTTCTGGAAGGAAGAGGTTATTAACTATGAGAAAGTATAATGCTTTGAATAACATGAAGATCTGCTGTGAGAGATTGCAGGAGGCTTGCTGGATCAGCCCCTCCCCACCCAATCTAATCTTCCTGAACCCCAGTCCTCTCCCACCCTACAGGTCTGATCAACAAACCAAATCCAGCAGTAACTCCAAGCAGACTCCAACTCTAAATCAGCCTTAACCCCAGGCCTGCCTTGTAGAAGTAACATCTCTAAATTTAACCCTGCCCTTAATCATCACCTGAATATAAGTAACCTTAACTAACTATGCCAACCATCCAGCATAACTGGATGCTGACATGGAGATATCAGCTAAAATCAGAGACTCCAAAAGCTGGGAAGGACCTTAGAGACCATTTAATTTCTTCCCTTTCTGGATAATACATTACAATTAATATGTGCTACCATTTATTTTCTACTTGGCCTCTTGGTTTCTTTTTCATTTCCCTTGTTCTCTTTCAGATCAACTATTACTTAATATTCCATCTTATTCCTTTTTTGGCTTTTTAGCTAACCCTCTTTTATTCTTGAAGTATCTAGGGATTACAATATGCATCCTTATCATGTGTGTGTGTGTGTTAGTTGCTTTGTTATGTCTGACTCCTTGCAACCTCATGAACTGTGGCCTGCCAGGCTCCTCTGTCTATGGGGTTTCCCAGGCAAGAATACTGGAATGGGTTGCCATTTCCTTCTCCAGGGGATCTTCCTGACCCAGGGATCAAACCCAGGTCACCTGCGTTGCAGGCAGATTCTTTACCATCTGAGCTATCGGAAAGTCCCTCCTTATCACATATAAGAATTTAAACCAGTATCATTCTCTTTTACCACCCTCTTTCCCTGCTCTACTGCTCTCATATATTTTATTCCTTGAGGATATTGTTATAAGCCCCATGATACATTCTTGTTGTTGCTTTAGACAACTGTCTTTTAAAGGAATTAAGAACTGGAAGATTGTTCTCTTAAAGTACCTATCCTGTATAATAATAGTTTCTGGTGCTCTTCATCCTTTTCCATAGATCTTACAGAACCTCACAATTCTGTCCCCACTACCAGACATACTGTGACCTCTCTACCCTTCCACCCTTGCCTTCACAAAGGCTTCAAAATCTTCAAGCTTCTATCCAGTTCCCAGAGTGTGGTTGACTGCCAAGATAAAATTTTAAGCATTTCAAACTCACTAAGGATGGGTCCAGATGGAGCCATGAGAGAGGAGAAGGCAAGTAACAAGGGGCCCCTCCTTTTCTTCCTTCTTCTCCTCCTTCTCTGCTTCTAACCTCACTCTATAGGGCATCTGTCTGATCCCAGGATGCAAGATTCAATTACTATGTTTATTTATTGTTTTTATATCTGTTCCCTCCCAGGGGATGGGAGTCCATGTACACCCATCCTAAGGAGACCAACAATCCAGTCTTCTTTCTTTTTCCTTCTTTTCTCTCCTCTTTCCCTTTCTTTTCCTGCCAATCAGCCAACATCAATAAAAATGTGGGTTGGAATAAATGCAACTAGGTAGGAAAAGAGGATCAAAGAAGTCCTCAGATTCTGGTCTCTGCTGAGGATGTTGCCTCCAAGGCCATCTAAATATCCATCTCTAAGTATCATTTGAAGAGATAACAAGGGGACCCTCAGAGCTTTGGGAATGTACAGGTAAGGACAAACCAAAGGCTATGCTGATGTGCATGGATTTGAAGAGGATATAGGTAAACACCGGAGGAATCCTCGGAAGGGTTATGAAGGAAGAAGGGATGCTAGGCACACGTCCCTCAGCTTGGAGGCAATGAATGGAAAAGTGCACAGCTGGCACCAGGCCAGGCTCCTTCCTGGCTTCCAATTCCCCTGGCACTTTATTCCTCCTCCTCCTCCATATGTGTCCCCATCCCCTCCAACAACTGACTTATACTCATCCATCAGAACATACTCAAGTTCCACTATTAAGGCTTCCACACTTACTGTTACCATTTCCTTTCCTCTTCTTCTTCTTCTTTTTTTTCTGATCAAGAGTTGTGGAGTCAGAAAGATCTGTGTTAGAATCCCAACTTAACCACCTACTGGTTGAGTGACATTGGGATAATTCATTTTCCTTGTGGAGTTTTGGTATACTCATCTGTAAAAATGGACATATATTTTTCTTTATTTGGAAAATTCTTTATGAATGAATATAATGGACATACAATTAATATCCTGAAAATATAAAGATTTCATCTAAAACAACAAGAAATATGCAAAGACAAAAACAATAAGCGGATAGGCTCATGAGCAGATGATTCTCAAAAAAATGAATTCCAGTTGAGCTATTTCAAATCCTGAAAGATGATGCTGTGAAAGTGCTGCACTCAGTATGCCAGCAAATTTGGAAAACTCAGCAGTGGCCACAGGACTGGAAAAGGTCCGTTTTCAAAATCCCAAAGAAAGGCAATGCCAAAGAATGCTCAAACTACCGCACAATTGCACTCATCTCACACGCTAGTAAAGTAATTCTCAAAATTCTCCAAGCCAGGCTTCAGCAATATGTGAACCGTGAAATTCCTGATGTTCAAGCTGGTTTTAGAAAAGGCAGAGGAACCAGAGATCAAATTACCAACATCTGCTGGATCATGGAAAAAGCAAGAGAGTTCCAGAAAAACATCTATTTCTGCTTTATTGACTATGCCAAAGCCTTTGACTATGTGGATCACAATAAACTGTGGAAAATTCTGAAAGAGATGGAAATACCAGACCACCTGACCTGCCTCTTGAGAAATCTGTATGCAGGTCAGGAAGCAACAGTTAGAACTGGACATGGAACAACAAACTGGTTCCAAACAGGAAAAGGAGTACGTCAAGGCTGTATATTGTTACCCTGCTTATTTAACTTCTATGCAGAGTACATCATGAGAAACGTTGGACTGGAAGAAACAAAAGCTGGAATCAAGATTGCCAGGAGAAATATCAATAACCTCAGATATGCAGATGACACCACCCTTATGGCAGAAAGTGAAGAGGAACTCAAAAGCCTCTTGATGAAAGTGAAAGTGGAGAGTGAAAAAGTTGGCTTAAAGCTCAACATTCAGAAAACGAAGATCATGGCATCCGGTCCCATCACTTCATGGCAAATAGATGGGGAAACAGTGTCAGACTTTATTTTGGGGGGCTCCAAAATCACTGCAGATGGTGACTGCAGCCATGAAATTAAAAGGCGCTTACTCCTTGGAAGGAAAGTTATGACCAACCTAGATAGCATGTTTAAAAGCAGAGACGTTACTTTGCCAACAAAGGTTCGTCTAGTCAAGGCTATGGTTTTTCCAGTGGTCATGTATGGATGTGAGAGTTGGACTGTGAAGAAGGCTGAGCACCGAAGAATTGATGCTTTTGAACTGTGGTGTTGGAGAAGACTCTTGAGAGTCCCTTGGACTGCAAGGAGATCCAACCAGTCCATTCTGAAGGAGATCAGCCCTGGGAGTTCTTTGGAAGGAATGATGCTAAAGCTGAAACTCCAGTACTTTGGCCACCTCATGCAAAGAGCTGACTCATTGGAAAAGACTCTGATGCTGGGAGGGATTGGGGGCAGGAGGAGAAGGGGATGACAGAGGATGAGATGGCTGGATGGCGTCACTGACTCGATGGACATGAGTCTGAGTGAACTCCGGGAGTTGGTGATGGACAGGGAGGCCTGGCGTGCTGAGATTCATGGGGTCGCAAAGAGTTGGACACGACTGAGCGACTGAACTGAACTGAACAAACATTTCAAAATATGTTAAATATCATTAATCATAAATGTGAAAATTAAACAAGCGAAGCATATTTTGCTCATGAAAAGCTACCGCAGTTTCAATCTAAATTAATATTGCAAGGACATGTGAAGATGGACACTCTCTGCCTGATTATTAGCAATGCTTTTGGAATACAGTTTAGCAATACATACAAACAGCTTTGACAAGGCTGGTACATTTTGACCTAGTAATTTCACTTGTAGGAATCTATTTGGAGGACATACCAGAAATGAGGTCAAAGATGAATATTCACAGATGTTTAGATATTCATCTCAGAGTTATTAATAGGAAGTTTTTGAAAACAAATCTAAATGGCCATTTGTAAAAGAATGCTTACATTTGTATAGCGCATTCTTAAAGTGAAATTGCACAGCTATTAAAAATAGTATTTTAAAAAATAATTATAATGATTATATACTGCTCATAAGTAAAATATAGCATTGTGTAAGCTGTGTAATACCAACTTTATGCAGCTATATTTATTTACACTTATGTATGTATGTCATTGGAAAAAAAGACCGAGAAACAATCACACCAAAATGTTATAATAGCAATTTGAAAGGCTTTGGATGATATTATTTTCTTTTTTTTTTTAGTGTGTTCTATATTTTTTTACAATAAGCAACTGTTACTTTTAAAATCAGAAAGTAAATTTAAAAGTCACAATTATGCAGTTTGTCCCAGTAACTTCTCTTCTTCAATCTATCCTAAAAAATAAACAGAAATCAGAGAAAGATATTGGTACATGATGTTATAGAACTATTATTTGTAATTTCAAAAGATAGAAAAACAGATGTCTAGTAGTTGGGGAAAAGCTAAAAAGCTAGTCTAGCTGTTTATCCTTATAATGGGGCACTGTTGGAGAAGGAAATGGCAACCCACTCCAGTGTTCTTGCCTGGAGAATCCCAGGGACGGGGAGCCTGGTGGGCTGCCATCTATGGTGTCGCACAGAGTTGGACACGACTGAAGTGATTTAGCAGCAGTAGCAGCAGTGAGGGCAATACAGATGCTTTTAAAGAATTTTAATGACATGAAAATATTTTTGCTATACAGGTTATTAAAAAAGAATAGAAAATATTATATACATGTGATATCACATGTTTAAAATGAATTTTAAAAACAAATATACACACATAAATGCTAATAATTATATTTTTATTATTAGATGACAGATGATTTTTTTCCTTTCTTGTACTTTATTATTTTCATATATCAGGTCTATAATGAACACTAATTACTTTATGACCAGAAAAGAAAAAAAAAAACAAAAAACAGGAAAACTAACAATGGAGAAAGGGTGTGAGAGGAAATAAACTCCTATGTTGGAGAATGCAGCTACTGACAATTATGTTACAAGATCTCTGGGAAGATTAGATGAGGTAATGGACATGAATGTGACTAGCACAGTGCCTGGCACCCAAGAGGTGCTCAATCAATGCGAGTTCATCCCTCCTTCTCCCCATATGCCCACACCCATCTCTCTAATTCTGCACCCTATATGCCTTTGGCAGCCTGTCTCATCTCTTTTGCTTGAGTAACATTTGTCTCCCCCATAGTTTGTTGGCCCACCTCTTCCTGCCTTGCGAGGAGCTCCAGGCAGCCTTGCAGACCCAAGACAGAGGAACAGGAATAACACCTGCTTCCCTCCACCCTCATGACCCACACATGAGGTCTCTTCTCAGGGATGACATCTAGCGAGGTCAGGTTTGCATGGAGTCAAGGTGTGAGAGGGGAATTTCCTTGAAAATGGATAGTTCCTTTCTCCTCTTTCTAGTCTCCAGTCTAGAACTGGCAGAACACCCAGGTAAAGAAGCTAAGGGGAAAAGCGTATGGTCAAATGGCTCTAAAAAAGGTTCCCATGCCAACCTTTCCTCTAGCTGATAATGGTGTTCCATCAGTAGAGCTAAACAACAGGTCAGTAGTGCTCTTTGCAGGTACTTCTCACAATACAGATTCCCTCTGGGGACAAAAATGTTAAGTCTCTAATCCCCCAGTATGCATATATTTATCAGCTTCCCTTCAGAAGGCATATGTATGACAGCCCCCACATATGGCAGTTAAGCAGGGAACTACTGAAGACAGGCATATCTGGGGATAGGGGTCTGGAAACTTGCCCTCAGCAAACCCATAATAAATTTCCTACCATGTGCCAGGGACTACTATATCCTAGAAGATACACACTGACAAAGGCAAAGGTCTGGTCTTCAAATCTGTTGCTCTAAAAATGAAGAACTAATGAGACAAACTTGTGGAATATCAGCAAACACATATGGTCAGAATTGAACTGCGCAACTGACAGGACCCTCAGAACTCTCAAGGTCGACCGTCTAATTGGTTACTGAGTGACTAGAGGTAGAGAGCATAAGTGATACAGGGCTCAGAGGTGGGTTGAGTAAGCTGGAAGAATGTGTACAGCACTGGAAGGGAGGAGAGACTGGGCCTTCAGGACAAGAAGGCCCAGAGCTGGGACGCTCTTGAGAGGAGTGGCTGTGAGCAGACTGTCGGCCGGAGGTTGGTGAAGAGGAAGAGGAAGCAGTGTGCTCAGGGGCATTGGGGTCAATTTTCAGAAGGCCCGGGAAACCAGTATGGGTGTCCGGACTTTGTCCTTGGACAATGAGGGGTGACTTGGAAAGCAGAAGTTTCTACAGATGATTCTAACACTGGAGGCAGAGGGTAGGAACTGATAGAAGGTGGAGACAAGGCGGTGAGCCAGAAGACATCCCAGGCCACAGTGTGAAGGCAGGGTGTGGGTTAGGACTGTGGATGTGGGAGGGAGACGGGAAGGACGGGGACGTTCAAGGGAAGGCTGGCAGGCCTTTAGGGCTGAGGGACGGCAGGACAGCCAGTCCCCTGCTCCCTTTGTAAATGCACTGCCCCGGGAGGACTCAAGAGTCCCCAGCGGCCGCAGAGGAAGCACATTTTTGACCAGGGTTTCCAGGAGTTGTGTGGCTAGCCATAGACTGGTACCCAGGGCAGAAATGGAGTCAAGGAGAGGGGTGGCCTCTTCTATTCTCTGGGACAACAATACTCTTCAGCCAGCCATTTTCTATGATTGAAATGAGGGCCTTTCTCCTGCCAGTCCCTCACCCACAGGAAATCCGAGTTTCTCAGAAGTCTGCAGCTGTGACTACAGTCTGTTCAATATCCAAGGGCATATTTAACTCAGGCCCCCTGGGGCCTCTCAGGAGATGACCACAGCAGCCAAGCACTGCTCATTCAACCAGTCAACATGGTTCATGAGCACCCACTCCGTGCCAGGCAGGTGCTGAATGCTGAGAATACGGAGGTGAGTGAGACAGGCTATAACTGCAAGGCAGCCAGACGCCTGCCAGTCAAGGTCTGTGCCAGGTGTCACATAAGCAGAAGATGGGGCTGGAACAGTCAATGGGAAGTTTAAGAAAAGTCTCCATCATGGAGCAGGTGATGTTGAATAGATTCTTGAAGGAAGGAGAAGGGCTTGTCAGGTGGACATAGGTAGGAGGAAATTGGATCACATTCCAGGAGATGCCCATGTGCCCAGTCCGGAAGCAGCCAGGACAGTATATCTGGGGAACTGCCAGTCATGGGTCAGCTGCAGGCCGCAGTGAAAGTATAAGGGATAGGAGAGAGTAACAAGGTTCAGGAATAGAGAATAACCACAGGCATCCCAACAAGTACATCAGGGTTATTCTGTAGATCCAGGGAAGCCACTGGAGCACAGATGTGGCCACCTGTTCTTGGACCTGCCTCTGGGAGATTTTTTTCCCCTCCAGCTGAGCTCTGGAGTCCAGGGAAGGCCCAGGTGGCTGAGGGACAAAACCCTCTCTGTATAACTCCTGTCCTGCCAGGCAGACTCCCACTGCAGACTTTGCACTGTCTGCTTTCCACTTAGAATGTTCTTCTTGCAGTGAAGTGACTTGGAAAACAGAAGTTTCCAAGAAAACATGATGCTAACACTAGCAGGAGAGGGTAGGAACCTGATAGGAGATGGAGACAAGGTGATGAGTCAGAAGACATCCCAGGTCAAAGTGTGAAGACAGGGATGTGGATTAGAACTGTGTACCGGGAGGGAGAAGGGAAGACAGGGAGGGCCCCTCCCCTATTATTGATTTCTCCACCCCCTCTACTCTTTTACAGCGCTCATCATCACTCCCACAATATACTTGTTTATCACATCTATTTTGTTGTTGTTGTCTGTTTGCTAGAATACAAGCTCCAGAAGGCAAAGATCTTCACTTACTTCGTTCCCAGGCTTATCCCAGTACAGTACCTAGAACGGTGCCGGCGCACGCTCCTGCTCCGTAACTGTATGTGGAATCAGTGAATGAGGGAACGAATGAGTGAAGGCAGAAACCATGCAATCCCAGTGCGCAACACAGAACTTGGCAATAAGAACAGCTGTGATGATTAGGAGAAAGATGTAAGGAAGGAAGGGGCCAAGAAGTGAGTGCACCCGGGTTTCCAAGGCAAACCCCCAGCGTGGTTTGCACCCCAGCGTGGCGCCGACCCCCACCCCGGCCCAGCGGGGCACTTGGCAGGGCCCGAGGAGAACGTGCCACTCGGAGAATCAAGGCTTCCTTGGCGGGGCCGCCCTGCCAGGCTGCCCAGTCTTGCGTCCCGGAAAAGCCCCTCCACCCCCGACATGCTGGCCCAGCGGGTCCCAGCTCGGGCACAATGGCTCAGGAAGGCCTCGGCTGCATAAGCCTGGGCGGGGCTTTCAAGGAAGGGGGCCCCGCCTCGGGGCCTCCTCCTGATCCCGCCCAGAGAAGGAGAATGAACTTGGGGCACCCACATCGCCTCCTCAGCAGCTGGGAACACCCCTCCGCAGGTTTCTCCCGGACCCCAGGGACTTCTTACATAGGGCCCCAAGCCCTGGAAATAGCTCCGTGTTCCGGTCCGGTCCCCTTTTGTAACTTTAGAATTACATTATTTTAATTTAGATAAATTGAAATGTTCATAAATTAAACAGAAATGTAAGAAGAGACTTGGGGTGTGAATACAAGGGCACTCAGCTCTATCTGAAATGATATTCTTTACAGAATAAAATGATTGGATGCAAAGGTGAAAAAAATATTAGCTTAATATGGGAGCTGCTTATATAATTCTTTTCACTTTTCTGTAACTTTAAAATATCTCAAGATTCAAAATAAAGAAAACATAAAGACGAGCAACAAGATCCATATTTTCTTTTCCCTGATGACTCCTTGGAGGTTTGCTGAATTAATGAATGTCCTGGATTCCAGTCTTGGCAGGGCTGTTTCACCAATTGGGAGATCAAGGTCACGCCCCCCACCCCCATCCCCGCCCACCCTGCCTCAGACAGTTTTGCGGGTAGAAAAGAGATTTGCGAGGGGCCCAAGGTATAGGAAGGGTGGAGGGTGGGAGGTCTCCCAAATCTCCCCACACAGGGAACTGCCCTGTTGTTCCCACAGAAAGGGCAGGCTTACTTTCTTGGCTTCTTGCGTGTTTTATTTTCTGCCTCTGAGCTAGAGGTCAATTGTTGCCACATGAATTAGAGGACAGAGGAGTTGGCTGAACAGAAAATGCCACCTCAGAGGCGGACTCTGCCAGGAGGGGTCCAGCCAGAGTCACCTGGTAACTCAGGTCTGTTTCTGTTGCTGGAATCTCTGAGTGGGGATTTATGAGGGTGCTCATGGACTCCTAGGACACACTGAATCCAAGCAGCCCTAAATAGCACCCTCCAGGCCCCAAGAAAACACATGAAAAATGTGCAGATTCCTGTTTATCCACCATCCAATGAACGTACAAACCATAGGTTTTTTCCTGCTTTTGTGAGGGAGAAATCTTTTCTTTCTTTTGTTTGTTTGTTTGTTTTTTAATCATGTTCTGAGCATCTCATGGGATCTCATAAGGTTGGTGTAGACTTAATCCCATCTCTCTCTCTCTTTTTTTTTTTTTTTTACAGATTTATTTATCTTTAATTGAAGGACAATTGCTTTACAATACTGTATTGTTTTTTGCTATGCATCAACATGAATCAGCCATAGTCAACCCCATCTCTTGAATCTCCGTGAGGTCAATGCCTCTCTGGTGGTGTCTTTGTCAGTTTCGGCTGCTGTAGCACAATATCATAGAGAGTGTGGCTTAAACAACAGAAGTGGAGGCTGGGAAGTGGAGGCTGGGAAGTCTAAGGCCAAGGTGCTAGCTGATTCAGTTCCTGATGGAAGCCAACTTTCTGGCTTGTGAACAGCCACTTTCTTGCTTCATGGCAGACAGAAGCAGCTCTGGTATCCCCTGCTCATCTATAATGGCACTAAAAATGTCACTAATAATGGCACTAATCCTATTATGGGGGCTCTGCCATCATGACTGCTCTAAACCTAATTACCTCCCAAAGGCCTTACCTCCTAATACCATCATATTGGAAATTAGGGCATCCACGTATGAATTTGGGGGGACATAAACATTCAGTCCATAACAGATGGGAAGTGACTTGGTAGCCAACCCTCATGGGGACATAAAAACCTCATCTGACTAATGCATATGTAGCCTTCCTTCAAACTTCCCCCCTGGACACTCACTACCTCCACCCACCAGACAAAATTCTGCTCTCTGGGGGTGTACTAAATCTGGCCTTTATCCACAAGGCATCCATTCCCATATTTATAGACACAGTCTTACTTTCTCTAGGCTAAATGCCCTGGTTCCTCCCATACAGTCTCCTATTCTCTGATCGACCAGGTCTGTGCAATGTGAATGATGCTCCCAGAGTACTCTGAAATTCCAAAAGATTGTTAAGTGATTAATCCACTCACTAGCCATGGAAATGATGGCTTAAGATAAACCGAGCTATAAAATCACTCAGAGCTATTTATTTCCTGGTCAGCTGGGTTGGTTAAAGATAGAGTGACCTCCTAGAATTGTTTAATTTGCAACCCACATTGGACTCAGAAATTTCAGGACTTATTTACAAGAGTATTCATCAAATTACTCTCCATGAAAGTTGTCAAGTTTCAACTCCTCAGGACAACAGAAGGCTAAGGAATCCTCCCCAATTAATTAAAAAAAAAAAATGGACAATTTAGTATGATCAGAATCCTTGAAATACATGTTCCATTTATGTTCAGATGGCCCTTCATATGGCCTCATTTTAGGGGTTGGGCACAGAATTCAGCTGAAGTGATTGTTGTGAACTGGAGGTATTAGCCAGTACTCTTGATCTCCAGGGAACTGGGCCAGAGAAGAGAGTTGTGTGGGGGCTAAGGGGAAGCAGGGGGCATGGGGGAGACTCCAAAGGAAAAGGAAAAATGAGTGCTGAGGGCCTTGACTTTCTTCCTGAGACACATCATCCTTCTGGCCTCACTTAGAGTTTAGTCCAGCTCCCTGGTGGCACCTAACTGTTTCTCTTCCCCTAACCACTCCATCTTCAGAAAGACTGTGGGTAAGTGAATGAGGGCCTGAGTCAGGAGCCATGGTTTTTAATCTGGGTTGCCTGCTGACTCAGTTTGAAGATAATTACGCTGGGTTGGGCACAGTGCAGTTCTGTGGGCCAGCCAGGCGTCATACCTGTCAGGAAGCCCTAGGGACACAGAACAACAGGGAAGGGATTTAAAGACCCAAACAGCTACTCATTAAAATAGGGTACTAGGCTCTGGGCACCTAACTTACCAAATGCCTCTAGGGCATGAGACACTTCTTGAAAATACCTGGGTGGTTTCTTTCTGGGCTTGATGAGGCTTGAGGAGGTCCATATATAACACCCATGTATTCCCCATCCAAGTTCCCCATCAGCAGATGAAGGGGGAAATGTCAGCTCCATTACCTTCCCCCTTCCAAGTTCTCTCTATTCACACAGTTCCTTTGTGTGGGGAGGGCTGATAGGTGGGGACCAAGCCAGGAGAATACAGAGAACTAGTCATTTATTTCTAAGAAAAGAGGGTTGAGATGCAGGATAAAACATTTTGGTTAAGAATTGGCTGAAGAAGTTGGAAAGGAGTTGAGGGAGGCCAAAAAGTCTCCTGAGCAGAACAGGGTCAGAGCATTCAATTTAATTCCACCGCATTTTGTGAGCATCCACTTATAACAGGCACCACGCTTGGGTCTGGGACAGACAAGAGGTTCAAGGTCCTGCCTCCTACGTTCCCCACTACCATACGATGCTGTCTGTTGGAATGCAGACATGAACAAGGTGCAGAAACGGAGGAAGGAGGAACATTTCTGCAGGGGGACAGTCTAAAGAAGGTGAGCAAATAAAGGGCGGCCCTGATCAATGGAAAAGCACGGGAACAAACAAACAAAAAGCTCATACAGCATAAATGACATCCTGTTGCAGAGGCAGGAGACTACACTAGTTAGAGCACCCCTTAAAATTCCAAATGAACCACAGGTGTGTTTATGCTGGGAGGAATAATCTACCAGGGAGAGAAAAAAAACAATCCTAGAAAAGTCCCAAGTTGGCTAATTTGCCTGACCTGCACCTCTGCCCCCGTCACAACTGCTTTCTGCTGGACCAGACCCTACTCGTGTGTACACTGCCACTAACATTCTAAGATAACCTTCTCCCCAAGGGTCCTTGCAAAAGCCTTGGCCCTTATGTCAACCTCCAAGAAGTCACGGTAGTTTTCCCAACCCCTTTGCAAAACTGTTTCACACACATGATCTTGAAACCAAATGGCAGGTCAGGTTTAGAGAAATTCCAGTGTATTGATCTTCCCTGTGAGGATTAGAATTATCTGCCCTTTGGGGCAACAAGTACTTTCACCCTTGAGAGGGGACTGTCCTTTGTAGTAGCTTTCCTTCATCACAACAGTCCTGCCTGACAGCACATCTGATCAGAGCTCCCAGGTCCTGACAGCTGCTCGCAGCTACCACGGCCACCATCATGCCCAGGCAAACCAAGGTGCTGACTTGTGTACCCAGAACACACATGATTCTGCTCAGCTCTGCAAAGACATTACCTTTACCAGCACTCACGGGCCAATTACAGTCCATCTTGATTTAATAAGACATTAATGCCAAACAATGACAAAGTATTAACTTAAGCAAATAGAGAAGCCCACAAGCTCCAATGTTCCATGTGTCAGATTGGTTTGCCTCCTCTGGGGCCAGGGCTGGTTCCCAGAGGTCACAGGGTAGGTTAAGGGAGTAGTATGTCTTATGGCAGAAAGTGAAGAGGAACTAAAAAGCCTCTTGATGAAAGTGAATGTGGAGAGTGAAAAAGTTGGCTTAAAGCTCAACATTCAGAAAACGAAGATCATGGCATCCGGTCCCATCACTTCATGGGAAATAGATGGGGAAACAATGGAAACAGTGTCAGACTTTATTTTTCTGGGCTCCAAAATCACTGCAGATGGTGATTGCAGCCATGAAATTAAAAGACGCTTACTCCTTGGAAGGAAAGTTATGACCAACCTAGATAGCATATTCAAAAGCAGAGACATTACTTTGCCAACAAAGGTTCGTCTAGTCAAGGCTATGGTTTTTCCTGTGGTAATGTACGGATGTGAGAGTTGGACTGTGAAGAAGGCTGAGCGCCAAAGAATTGATGCTTTTGAACTGTGGTGTTGGAGAAGACTCTTGAGAGTCTCTTGGACTGCAAGGAGATCCAACCAGTCCATTCTGAAGGAGATCAGCCCTGGGATTTCTTTGGAAGGAATGATGCTAAAGCTGAAACTCCAATACTTTGGCCACCTCATGCGAGGAGTTGACTCATTGGATAAGACTCTGATGCTGGGAGGGATTGGGGGCAGGAGGAGAAGGGGATGACAGAGGATGAGATGGCTGGATGGCATCACTGACTCGATGGACGTGAGTCTGGGTGAACTCGGGGAGTTGGTGATGGACAGGGAGGCCTGGCGGGCTGTAATTCATGGGGTCGCAAAGAGTCAGACACGACTGAGTGACTGATCTGATCTGATCTTTTAAGGATGACTTCTGAGGGGAGGTGTGCCAGGGAGGGAAAGAGAAGGGATTGTTTGCAGGGCTGGAGCAGCAACTGCAGCTTTTATGCACCCAGGGATTTGTCTGCTAAAATAAGTCTGAAGTTGGCCATGAGGTGGTTTCAGCCAGGGGCATGTGGAGCAGGGCCAGAGGACTGACCTCTGTGAGGAGAAATGTCTCCTGGTCTTTGGGCGGAAAGATACACCAGAGAATGTCAAGCAAATGAATATGATCTTATGGCTACATTGTAAACTCTTGACAGGGAGTAAAAGGTGCTAACCTCTCCCTGCATCTTCTACACTACTTAGAGTATTCCCCTCTTAGAAGCCACTCAGTGAAACGGTATTTGTTAAACAAATGAACGAATCTGTTTCCTCCCTACTAGAAATTCCCCATCTGGAAAGGGAAGCAAGTTTTGGGTGAGTCACAAATATTCCAATTGTTGTATCAAAGACTCTCCATTTCCATATTGTCTCTAGTTCTAGGAATTTGCTGAGAAACATAAGCACAGCAAGGCTTTGCTTTATAAAGAGACAATGCTCCCGAAAAGTTGAGTGTTAAATCAGATTTTTGGAAAACAATAAGTAGTTTAAACACACAGTGGGAATTGGCTATTTTAGGAATGCTATGAATTTGTATAGAAAGTAATGTTAAATTATCTTAAGGTGAAATCAAGCTAAGCCACAGAAATCAGGCACGCACATGGATCCACTCACTACACCCTCCCACATCTTTCTTTATCTGTTCCTAAGGGAGCAATCTTGAATAAAAATTACATTACATTATTCAAAAATAAAATTCAGTGGGACTATTGCTCTTTAAAGTACAAACAAGTGATAGGAATTCTCCTTATCTTCCAGGATTATGGCTACTGATTCCCAGTAGGGGAAGAGGGGAAAATAGGCTGGTACATCACCCGTCACTAGTTGGCCGATTAGCTTCTGGGAAGCCAGTGAGTCACACTGTGACCCCTGTAGGCAAGTCATATGTACTCCTCATCAATGACCATGAATCTGCTCTCAGAAGGAGAGGGTGGGACCCTTGCAGGCCTCTGGACAGATGCAGCCTGGATTGTGGGAGTGGAATAGGAAATGAACAGGCATGGAGGGGACCAATTTCAAACCCCAAACAAGCTCCTTTAATTGGTTTTTGTGGCCTCAGCTGCAGAAAGTGGAGGCACTAATGTTCTTTCAGTGGGGTACAGTGTACAGGGCTGGGATGGGGTTCTCACCAGCACCCAGATCTCTTCCTCTAGAGGTGAGGGAAGCACTGGGGGTCTCGGTGAGTGTGATAAACTAAATTATTCTTCCCTGAAGGAGGATTTTTAAGTAATGCTGGGCCATCCCACATGCTTTAGACAAAGAAATGTGAGCAGAAGTGACCTGGATCATTTCCAGGCAAAGGCTGTAAGAGTCAGCATCCATGGTCACCACAGAGTTCCCAGTAATGACAATGGTATCAGCCTGGATCCCAGAGGGACCATGACACAGAGAAGAGCCCCAGTCAACCTGTGCTAAATTCACAGAATGAGCAAGAAATAAACATCTGATGTCTTAAACCACTGAGGTTTAATAAACCACTGTTTATTATCACAGAGTAACCTTGCCTATACAGGTAGGTGTGTATGTAGATACAGATGGGGTGAGCATGAACCCCGTGAGAAGATTCCATAGAACCAAGGGACACGAGTAACCGGGCCAGCCCCTCAGGGAGGTGGGGATGGAAGATGGAAGATGAGTGTGCATCTCCCAAGTTACTCCTGAACCCCGAGGAACCAGGCCTCAAGGATATGAGGGCAGGCTTGTCTCATCTCTGAGAGATTAAGATAACGTTCAATGGAACCTTGTTAATAGTTCTCCCCAAGTGAACAGAATTTTCCTTTCTGCACTCTGACCTTTCCCAGCTGTCCATCCCTATCTGTGGATTAAGCACGAACTAATACCCAGTCCCGTGGTTCTGTCTCTCAAAACAAGCTATGCTCCAGATGCTGATCACGTGAAGCCCTGCTGGGAAGAGGAGCCTAACTTGCAAGAAATATGTAGGAGCAAGACATTGCAGAACCGAATGATAAACTCTGCAGTCCTTGTTTTGGTTTTGAGTGTGGCAAAATATACGTTATGTAAAATGTACTGTCTTTGCCATTTTTAAGCATCTGGTTTGGTGGCATGAAGTTCATTCAGGTTTTTGTGTGACCATCAGCATCATCATGATCACACCATCATTTCTGGAACTCTTTTCATTTTGCATAACGGAACCTCTGAACCCATTAAACTCCCCATCTCCCTCCTTCTACCCCTGGCAACGACCATTCTACTTTATCTCTCTGTGGTTTTGACTACTCTAGGTATCCACCATCTCTTTGCCTCAGGTTGAAGAACAGTGGTCTTCATATCTCTTTAACCACAAATTCCAATCAGTTAAATAAGTTGGCATACACACCACCAATGTGTTATCATCATTCATCTATACTAATACATTTGTATCACTCTACTAATGCATTAGGTATATTTTTAAACATATAGAAAGCAGTAGAACTTTAAGTTCTTCTAAGAAAATATTTTACATTGAAAAAAATTCAGACTGACAGAAAAGTTGCAAAAATAGTATACAGAGTTCCCATATTCCCTTCTCTCAGTTTCTCCTAATGCTACTATTTCACACAATCGCAGGAGCTATCACAACTAAGATAACAGGGATACAATACCCACAGCTGAATTACAGACTGTATTTGGATTTTCACTAGCTTTTTCCACTAAAATGCTTTTTCTCTCCTGGGATCTAGTCTAGAACCTCACATTGCGTTTACTCATCCTGATTCCTTCATCTCCGTGCCCAGTCTATGACAGTTTCTGTCTTTCTTAGTCTTTCATGACAGGGACATTTTGTAGAATTTCCCACAATTTGAGTTTGCATGAGATCTTTTGATGTTTAGATTAGTCATACATTTTTGGCAGAGACACCAATATGCCCTTTTCCACGTAACCTATCAAGGGGCTCTGTCAGATCCATACATCTTACTCCTGGTAATGTTCACATTGACCAGTTACTTGGGTGGGGTTGTCCTACTGTCAAGCTATGATTTTTCCCTCTGTAAATGATAAATATCTTGGGAGAGACACTCTTAAGTGAAGTGAAGTCGCTCAGTTGTGTCCGACTCTTTGTGACTCTGTGGACTGTAGCCTACCAGGCTCCTCAATCCACGGAATTCTCCAGGCAAGAATACCGTAATGGGTTGCCATTTCCTTCTCCAGGGGATCTTCCAGACCCAGGGATCGAACCTGGGTCTCCTGCATTACAGGCAGACGCTTTATGCAAATGTCCACTTTCTCCTGGAACTCTTGCCCACTGATGTTAGCATCTGTGTGGATCCTACCTGCAGTAGTTATTACTGTGATGTTCTAATGGTGACTTTTCTCTTTCCTTCATTCTTTCTACATTTATTATTTGGAATTCTTCCAAAAGGAGGGGCTATCTTTTCATTTCCATTTATTTATATTTGATTATTTATTTCAATCAGAGCAAATTCATGCCTAGTATGTGGTGATAATCTAGCATTATTTATTTATTTATTTATTTAATTTCCCAAATTGCTCGGCTCTGGCTCCTGGTAGTTTCTTCAGGTGCTACCTGAAGTTCCTATGCGCTCCACCCTTAAAAGCAAAACCAAAAACAGATGTGCTCCCAACATTTGGAAAGCATTTCCTTGCTCTTTGACTCCACAAGATGCTTCAGGCTCATCTTGCATTTTCCCTGCCCCAGGCCTGGAGTCAACAGTTTCTTCAAAGAGGCCTGACTCCTTTGACAGGAGAATGGGCATCAGGTATGTTCCCTGCTGCTAGAGCGTCCTCACTTCGAGGCCCTCTCAGCTGAGAGACTGGAAATAAATGTATATATACTAATATAGGGATACACATTGTCCTCTGTTTTTTTCTGTATCTATTTGTACATGTATTTAAAAAACACGAGTGCCCACCAACAAATGAATGGATCAACCAGATGTGATACAAACAGATAATGGAACATGATTCAGCCTTGAAAAGAAATGAAATTCTGATAAATGCTACAACAAGGATGAACTTAAAAAGCAATATGCTGAGTGAAATAAACAAGACCCAGAAGAACAAATACTGTATGATTCCACTAACGGGAGGCACCTAGAACAGTCTTATCCATATAATCGAGATTAACAGGGACTGGAGGGAGTGGGGGATGGAGAATTATTTCATGTTACAGCATTTCTGTTTGGGATGAAGAAAAAGTTCTGGAAATGGATCGTGGTTATGGTTGCACGACATTATAAATGTAGTTAATGTCACTGAATCTTACACTTAAAAATGATAAAAATGGTAAATGTTATGTTATATGTATTATACCAGAAAAACAAGTGTTTGTGCTGATACCTCCGAATCCAGTCCCACACCACAGAGTTCATTTGGGCCTTCCCCTCCCTTGTTTGTAACCTCTTCTCTGACAGTGAGAGCACAGGCTTTCCTTATCTATAATGTGTTTACTTACTTGTTCGACCCAAGTATATCCATTTTCAGAATTGCTAATGCAGACCTCTGTGAGAAACAAATTTGCTAACCACATTACTTTGT
The DNA here is from genome assembly GCF_032452875.1 of Bos javanicus. NCBI lineage: Eukaryota > Metazoa > Chordata > Mammalia > Artiodactyla > Bovidae > Bos > Bos javanicus. Next base: position 28,596,598 of record NC_083878.1, on the reverse strand, counting down.
GTAGTTTATTTTTTCTTCAGGCTTATGATAGCCAAAGTACTATTTCCAAAATTATGTAGGTTAGTTCTTTTCTTCTCCACTCCCTTCAGTGTGCTGATGTCATTCATTTGTAATATTGTTACATCACTTGTTACAATTTGTATTTCATTTTGAGTTTGCCCCACATCCTGGTTGGTTTTTTCTTAATTTAGATGCTGTAAAATTCACTTTTTATAACATTCTGTGCTGTGGGTTTTGAAAAATGCATAGAGCAGTGTATCCATTACCACAAACGCATGATACAGAACAATCCCATCACCTCCAAATTCTCTCATCAACTTCTGCCATCAACTCCTCCCAACCTCTGGAAGCCACTGATTTATTCTCTGCCCCTGTCATTTCCTGACCCAGGATTTCCCTGGTGGCTCAGATGGTAAAGCGTCTGCCTACAATGTGGGAGATCTGGGTTTGATCCCTGGGTCAGGAAGATCCTCTGGAGAAGGAAATTGCAACCCACTCCAGTACCCTTGCCTGGAAAATCCCATGGACGGAGGAGTGTGGTAGACTACAGTCCATGGGGTCACAGAGAGTCAGACACGACTGAGTGACTTTCACTTCACTTCACTTCCTGTCATTTTGCCTTTTCTGGAATGTCATGTAAACAGAATCATACCATATGGAGCCTCTTGGTTCTGGCTTCTTTCACTTATAAAATACATTTAAGACTCATCCATATTATTGTTTGAATCAATACTTTGTTCTTTTTATAGTTTGTTCATTCACCAGGACATCTGGGTTTTTCCAGTTTGGGGCAATTATGAATAAAGCTGCTATGAGTATCCACAGACAGATTTTTTTACGTGATAAGTTTTGTTTCTCTTGAGTAAATACCCAGGAGAAGGATATTTGCATCATATATGTTTGACTTTATAAGAGACTGCCAAACTGTTTTTCAAAGTGGTTGTGTCATTTGCATTCCCACTAGAAATACGTGAGGGTTTCAATTGTTCCAAAGTCTCACCAGTACTTAGCATGAATCAGGGTTTATGGGTGTTTACATGTTCTGTTTTTGTCTTGTTTTAGTCTAATGTGTGGTGGTATCTCATAATGGTTTTAATTTAATGGTGTTGAATTTCGGCAGTGAGGATTATGGAGCCAGGCAGAGACCAGCCCATTGCATTCTGAACCTCAGTTTCTGGGGTCCCTATTCAAAGTCCTTCAGGTAAACAGGGAAACAGCAACACACCTGAGAAACAGTCCCATGTCTTTATCAATCCCTGTCTGATTTTCGCAACTAACTCCCGTCTGTACCATGCTTATGTATTTCATACTCATGAGCTCTAATCTTCATAACCACCCTTCAAGGTAACTAGCCACTAGGATTGCCTCCACTTTATAAATGAGAAAACTGGCTTGGAGAGACCAAGTCACTGGGCTGAGATTACCAGGACTCAAGTCTGGATCAGCTCCTTCTAGATCTTGGGCTTTTGCCATTAAATGTGCAGGATGGGGTGCCACTGTTTTCACAGTTCAATTAATCTTGACTTTATTTTCACAGACAAATACAACCACATAGTTTATTAATATAAATATATACTGGGTCTCTACTACAGGTAGGCAAGCCACCCCTAGGTTAGATGGGGGTTCAAACATTAATAAGATGTAGTTTTGGCCCTGATGAAACCACCCAAACACATACAAATTTGATGACTCTCAAATTTAAGTCTTTGGCCTGGACCACTTCCCAAAACTGCACTCATATATCCAACTGCCTATCTGACATCCCCACCTGGATGTTTAATAGATGGAAGCCAAACTCCTCCTCTTTCTCAACTCTTACCAGCCCTTCTTGTCTTTCCCCTCACTTCATGATGACCCCGCTTTTCCAGTCACCCAGTCCTAAAGCTTTGGAGTCATCCTCAACTTCATTCTTCTTCTTCTTTTTTTTTTTTTAAAAACAAACAAACAAAAACAAATCCATGTTCATCCTCAAGATCTGAGGGCTTTACTTTGGAACTTCTCCAGTAGCTGACCTTGTCTCACCAGCTACAACACAAGTACTTTGGTCCAAATGGCTGTCATCTCTCCTTTTGCACTCTACAGTCTCTCTTGGGCACAAAGGACCTTGTTAAAATGGAGTCAGATATAGCCACTCCCCCTCTAAAAAATAAAAGCCAATGTTCCTACAGTGGCCTCTGGGGCTCTGCACAATGTGGTTCCCTATGGCCACGCTAACCTCATCTCTTACTAACCTATCCCACTCCACTCCAGTCACACTGGACCCCAATATTCCTACTGGCTTTTCCTGCTTTGGAGGCTTTGTACTTGTGGTTGCCTTTGCCTGGACTATTCTTTCTCCTAATGGCCATGTGGCTCCCTCTGCAACCTCCTCAGGGCTTTCTCGAGCCCATCCACACTGAGACCCCTAGCCCTGGCCCCTGTCCTCCATGCACACACATTTTTACTCCCCTTTCCAACTTTGCATTTCTCCAGGTACATACCACCATCCGACACACGTTATAAGTATAGGATGCTTTCTTTCCTTCTTTGCCTGGTCCTTTCCCACTATAATATAAGCTATATCTGTTTTGTTCATAATGTATACCTAGGCAACAGAACAGTGCCTGGCAAATGGTAAGTCCTCAGTAAACAAACACTTGTCAAATGAAGGAAATAACTAATACAAAAAGAAAGAGACCCGTGTCACACATGAACAGCGGAATAGGTGCTATAGTGTTGCCTCAGAGAAGTGATTCCATCAGGTGGAGAAGGGAGAATGATAACTACTTGAGGAGTAAAGAACTTATTTTGTAATTCTGCATGCATACCAACATAGCCTGCATTTTCTACTGTCTTCCCGATTCTTTACTTGTTTTGAAGCACTTAAGATTTAGACATGTGGAATTTAAAGTACGACACAAATGAATTTATCTGCGAAACAAAAACAGATTCTCAGACATAGAGAACTGTCTTGTGGTTGTCAAGAGGGAGGGGCAGTGGGGGAGAGAAATATTGGGTATTTGGGATTAGCAGATGTAAAATATTATACATACGATAGATAAACAACAAAGTCCTATGGTATAGCACAGGGGACTATATTCAGTATCTCGTGATAAGCCATAATAGAAAAGAATATGAAAAAGAATATATATATGTGTAACTGAGTCACTTGGCTATACAGTAGGAAATAACACAACATTGTAAATCAACCGTGCTTCAATAAAATTCTTTAAAAATTAAAAAAGACTAGGATTTAGGAATAACAACTTAAAAACAAAATTACTCTCATCACAGCTGTGTGCTTACACACAAGCAAAAAATTCCTTATAAAAGCTGATGTCAAACGACCACTGTCTAATGCTCTATCCCGCGTCTCTGCTGCTGCAGGAAACCCTGTGTACCTGGGAGCAAGGTGGGTAGCTGGGTTAGGAGGGCCTCTTTCAGCACCCGCAGTGCCTGGTGCCACCCCCAGCCCCATGCTAGCCACTCATTGTCTCATCTGTTTCCTTTCCCTTTTCTTGTCCCTGGAGTGCTTTGAGGGCTTTGGCAGTCTTTTTTCCTGTCCACATCTTTCCCTTGCCAAAGAAATTTCAAACAAACTCCAAGAGTGAAATTGGGTACCTTTAAGGTGATGCTAAAGCTGAAACTCCAGTACTCTGGCCACCTCATGTGAAGAGTTGACTCATTGGAAAAGACTCTGATGCTGGGAGGGATTGGGGGCAGGAGGAGAAGGGGACGACAGAGGATGAGATGGCTGGATGGCATCACCGACTCGATGGACGTGAGTCTGGGTGAACTCCGGGAGTTGGGGAGGGACAGGGAGGACCGGCGTGCTGCGATTCATGGGGTCGCAGAGAGTCAGACACAGCTGAGCGACTGAACTGAACTGAAGGTGAAACTTCTTTTTATGGCACCCAGGGAATTCAAGAGTGGTGGCTGCAGAGGCCCCGCCTATCAGGACACAGGGCAGGTGTGAGGCTTAACAGCCTGATTACAGACCATAATGAACCCACTCTACAATGCCCAGCTGGCTCTCAGGTCAGCAGGTGTGAGAGAGGGAAGTTGCTCAAACCAGAGGCTTCGCCACACAACAGAGTGGAAAGTCTCTCTGTCCTTCAGCCCCAAATCCAGATCCTTCCTCTCTGCTCTTTATGCCATTCTGCTATGCAGAGTGTGACTGCTGGTTTCTTTCCTGTCTCCTTCCTTCCCTAACTCAGGCAGGGCCCACCTACATCCCTGAGTCACTCACTCATTCAGTCAGCAAACATGTAATATTCTCCTACTTGGTGTCCAGTCCATGGCAGAGTCCTGGCAGGCCCATCCCTGCTCCTGTGGAAGGCCTGATCCTCAAGCATCCTGGCCTCATCTATACATATCTTGGGGCTAGAGCCTTAAAAGAAAGCTGGAATTCCTGAAAGTTTAAGGAACCTCCAGTTTGGGGCGAAAAAAAGTTTGGAGTAAGGAGAGAATGGGGGTAAAAAGAGAAAAAAAAAAAGAATGAGATGATCTTGGAGTGGGGACAATGTCTCTAGGGGGAAATGTTTACAAAATATTCTCCAAATAGTAAATGAATACATTTCAGTACTCCTCTGTATTTTTCAAAACCATCCTACCTATTCTCTAATTCTCTTGTCACAACACCCTTGTGAAATAGACAAGGCAGGGGGTAATTATCTCCAATTGATCGATGAGGCATGTGAGGCTCAGAGTGGGTAAGAGCCTCACCCGACCTTGTAGAGTGAGTCAGTGGTGAAGCTGAGACCAGCATTGGGGTTTTCTTTCACTTCCACCAGTGTCAAGGACATTATCCTATTATGATGATGTCATGGGAGGCATGTATATGTCTCCTAATTAGATTCATTTTAACCAATTAAGTATCATAATCATCTGTGGGGACATGAGGTGTAGCTCTTGCCCTAGCCTGCTTTGATCTGTGATTGGTTGGCCAAGACGATGGGCACCATGGTGATAGGTTGGCTACCAATAATTCACAGACTTCTGAGCAAAATTTTTATTAGGAGTAGTCATTATGGATGTTGGTATGGTTGAGATTCCTAAAATGTTAGTTGCGTGCCTGCCGTCATGGTTGCATGCCCTTGTTTTTCTCAGTTCAGTTCAGTCGCTCAGTTGTGTCTGACTCTTTGCGACCCCATGGCCTGCAGCACTCCAGGCCTCTCTGTCCACCACCAACTCCCAGAGTTTACTCAAATTCATGTCCATTGAGTCGGTGATGCCATCCAACCATCTCATTTCTCTAGAAATAATATAAGGCAGAAGCCTATGTCTCTGCTGTCATGAAAGCTCCTCATCTGATGAAGACAGGGTCCTGAGAGGGCCTCCAGTCTGAAGAAGGAGGGTCAGTGCCCATCTTCCATGAACCATTTATTTGGGAGGAGGGCCATGGTTATGCTGTTAGGGGCCTCTTGGTTTGACTGGTTGTGTTGGCAACCCAACCGGCTCTATAAGTTTCTGAGGGTTTCTGGTTCAGAACCCCTTCCTTCCTCCTTATATAGCTTGGTGTGCAAATTCCCCATCATTGAGGCTTTCCTGGTCAATGCCAGGGAGTGTGAGAGCCCAGGCATGCATCCTTGGAGTGGGGAGGCCATTTAAAATAGAAAGAAGCCACTCAGCAGCACCAATTGCTGCCTTGTTGAGAATACGGGTTTAGTGTGACCAGATCTGATAGTTTTCTGAAAGAAACTGGAAGTAAAAATTTTAAGTGAAATTCCTCAATATTTAAATGCTGGCTCAGGGACTTTCCCTGGTGGTCCAGTGGCTAAGATTCTGTGCTCTCATTGCTGGATGCCCCGGTTCCATCCCTGGTCAGGGAGCTACTACATGATGCAACTAAGACCCAGCTCAGCCAAATAAGTAAGTAAATATTTTAAAATAAAATAAATACTAGCTAAATTTTTTAAAAAACACTGTAAAGTTCATTAATGTACATTTATGTGGAGTAGATTCAATTTTTTTCTATTTTTCCTAATTTTACTATGTTGGAAAATTTCTAAATCCAGGAAAGCCGAGAGAAGAATAAGATGAATACTTCACCAAGACCCACCTATTGCTAGTGTGTAGACCCACCTGTTGCTAGCACTTTACATTTGTTTTATTTTGCTTTCTTTCACTTTATATACATACACACTTTCTAATTTACTAAATGTTTGAGAATAAATTGCAACCATATGATCCTTCAACTCTAAATACTACAGCAGGAATCTTCTAAGAACAGGATATATTCCTATATAACCATAATATGATTTCACATTCAAGAAATTACATATAATATTATCTAACATATGGTCCATATTCAAACTTCCCCAGTTATCATAATACCCTTTATGACTCCTTTTTTTCTTAATCCACAATCTAATCCAGACTCACACACATTTTTAGTGTCCTTTAGTCAACAAGTTCCCTGCCTTCTCTGTTCATGACAGGACAGTGGAGAAGGATCCAAGGTCAGCTGTTTGGAGACTGTCTCTGGGTTTGTCTGATTATGTATCCTTGCGAGCAGAAGGTCAGACATTTTGGGCAAGAATCCTACCTGGATGCCACTGGATGCCCTTTCCACTATATCACACCAAGAGGCACATGATGTCAGTCTGTCCCACGCTTAGTGATGCCAAGCTTGACCGTGTTGTTAAGGTGGTTTCAACCAGGTTTCTCCATGTAAGGTGACCTTTCCCCCTTGTAACTAATAGGTAATCTGTGGAGTGAAATTTTGAGAGTGCCATCTGTGGTTTATTTAGCACTTCTGCAGGTATCTTGGGAATACAAACAGAGACAATGGTACAGCTGTAATCAGATGCCTGGTCTGAGGCCTGATTCTGAGGATGAACAAGAGTAAGTAAACTCCTTACAGTCTCAAGGCTAGTCAGTGGGTGAATCAGGGTTTGAATCATGGCATTCCTGAGTACTAGGATAGTGTGCTTTAATCCATACTGGCAGAAAGCAGATTAGTGGTTGTAGAGATTGGGAGGAGTGGGGATGGGAAGTGGCTGAGTAATGGGTACAGAGTGTTGAGAATATTCTGGAATTAGGTAGTGGTGATAGCCACAGAACACGTGCCTGTACTAAAAACCACTGAATTCCACACTTTGAAATGGTTAAAATGGCTATGTAAATTTGTGTTTATGTACTCTAGGCATACAAGAATTAAAATCTGTGTTTAGTACTCCTATGTGTAGAGTACTCCATAAAAGTACTTTTATGTTATGTAAATTTGTCTTCAAAAATGAAAAGAAAAAATCCTGTGCTTTTCTCCATACCGGGTTGACTTCCTGGTCAAAGATAACACTAAACATTTATCCGAAATGTGAGCAGATCTGTGGACAGTTGCTAGCCTCATTATTCTTCATTAAGATGAAAACTTGGAAATAACCTAAATATCCAACAATGGGACATCAGTTAAATAAATTGTGGACAGCCATTGAAGGAATGTTGTGGATCTGTTCCAAATTATGTCTTGAAAGAATTTTTGATGACATAGAAATGTGCTCATGATATAATGTTAAAGGAAAGAGAACAGGATGCAACACTATATATAATTACACGCAGCGCACGTGTATGTGCTTAAAAAAGAGGTCTATATGGACATATGCCAAACTCTTAACACTGCATAGCTCTGGGGTTATGGGTTATTTATTTTCTCCTCTATACTTTACTGCATATCCAAGTTTCCTTTAGTAAGCATTTGTTACTTTTATAATTTAAAAAAGTACAGTAAAAGTTATTAAAACAAATTTAGCGCAGTTTTCCCTGTACTCTTTCTGGCTCTGGGCATAGTTCCCAGGACCTCTCCTCTCCCCCGCACCCTGCCCAGATAAATAACAAGCAGATAAATATTTCAAAAGGTCCTGATCTCAGCTGCTGCCCAATTTCAGCAGCAAATTAAAGGGACACTGCCCTGCTCCCAGGCCCAAAGCTGGTTATGGCCCTGAAATGCCCTGTTTTTCTGGCTGGAGGGGCTAGAGTACTCCTCAGGAATCCAGACTTAGGAGAGGCAACCACTACCTGGGTGGATACAGAAGGCCCCCAACTCACAAGGGCTGTCCTGCCAACAGGCTAACTAACGCTTGATTGCTATCAGTCACTGACACCTCAGTGTGACTGAACTTGCTAGTTTCCTGAGCATGGGTGGATAAGAAGAGACATGCCCGCAAGAAAAATGACAAAATCCAACTTCAGTTTTTTTAGCTCCTTGGACACTGACTCTGAGTGGTGACGTTCATAAGTATACAAAATTAGCAAGGATTGAGGTCATTTCAAGGGCAGAGACACTCAGCCCTAGCCGCTCACAGAAACAACTGGGAAGCTTTTAAAAAAGACCAGTGCCTAGCACCACCCCTTCCCAAGATTCTGTTATGATCGGTCTCAGGTGGGACCAATCTTCAGGATTTTCTTAAACTCCACGAAGTCTCCAACCAGGCTTGAGAAGCAGGAGACTTAGGGATCTTCTTCCAATGACTGTTTGCTATTAAAAATAATTTAAAGAGTGATGCTAATAAGTATTCATAAGCACCTGACAATAAGTGATACCTTCTTTTCTGAGGAATATTTCAAGATGGGGGGAAAAAACCCCAAACATCTGGTTCACACTTGGGCATAATCGGGATTCGTTGTCCTAACAACGGAACTCAATCATTCCGTTGTTAGGACAAAAGCCATAGGATATGATCAGAGATGTAAAGAAAAATGTATTTGAAATGATGCTATCTGTAACATAAACATTTTGAGACAACATTATCATGTTGCTTCTGATTCCTTGAAACCTGGTACAAGTTGAGGGTTGGTCAAGAAATCAAGCAGGCAAGTAATTTTAAACTTAATACTGAATTTTTAGACTTGGCATGAGGATGGGTCTATACCTCTCTGTGTCTTTTGTTGTTTAGTCACTAAGTCATGTTCAACTCTTTTGTGACCCCATGGACTATAGCCCACCAGGCTCCTCTGTCCACGGGATTTCCCAGGCAAGAATACTGGAGTGGGGAGCCATTTCCTTCTCCAGGGGATCTTCCTGACCCAGGGATTGAACCAACTCTCTTGCATTGCAGATAGATTCTTTACAACCAAGCCACCAGGGAAGCCCCCTCTGTAAGTTGCTGCTGCTGCTAAGTCACTTCAGTCGTGTCTGACTCTGTGCAACCCCACAGACGGCAGCCTACCAGGCTCCCCTATCCCTGGGATTCTCCAGGCAAGAACACTGGAGTGGGTTGCCTTTTCCTTCTCTGTATGTTAGTTCCTTCTATTTGCAAAGAGAGAAGACACATTTAGGCTTTTCAAAAAACCTAGCAGGAAATGACCTCAAATGTACCAAACAGTCAAATCTCAGAAGTCTGAACCATCCATTGGAAAATATTTCATTGTTTAGGATATAACACAGCTGTAGTGACATGGTCATTTAACCATCTCCTTAGCAAGGATGCTGAAGCTCCTTCTGTCAAATTCCATCATGACAGTGATGGGGTCATTCTCTGTCCACTGACTGTATTGACTTTCTCAGCCTTCCAGGGCAGACTTCCAGGAAGGAATCTAATTGGTTCTAACCCTTTCCTAACTCGTTAATTTGACAAATATTTATTAAATACCTACTCTGAACCAGACTCTTTCTAGGCACCAGAGATATAGCAGTAGGCAAAATACACAAAGTCCCTGTGTTCAGGGTGTTTACATTTTAGTGGGGGAAGACAAAAAAAAAATTAAACACACATTCCCACAACACATACACATATATATGTATCAAATGTCAGATAGTGCTACGTGCAGAGGCGAATAAAGCACTTAAAGGGAGAGAGAGTGGGAGGTGGTGCCAAGTTTCATAGAGCAGTAAGGGAGAACCTCTCTGACAAGGTGAACTTCAAGGTGAGATCTGAAGACAGCAAGAGAAGAGTTTTCCAGGCAATCGAAAGAGTAGTTACAATGCAAAGTTCCTGGACTGGGGAGACAGTGAAGTGTGTTTGCAAGGAGTGGAGGGTGGAGACAGGGATGCAGCAAGGAGGGCAATGGGGTGGCTGCTGCAGGTCTCTGAGTGACCTGGGTCAGGGTTCTGGCTGTGATGGGTACAATGTGGCCAGGTAGAGTTGTCAAGAGTTGCTAATGGATTATAGGTACAGGTGAGACAGAGAGAAGAACCAAGGATGATTGCAAGGTTTTAATTTGAGTAACTGAAAGAATAAAGTTGCTAGGATAGAAAAATACTCAAGAGAGGGAATGAAGGAATGTCAGAAGTTTGGTTTTGAACATATTTAGTTTGGATGCTATTCAAGTGGATACTTTGGATGGGGGTTGAATATATGAGTAGCATTTAGGGGGATGGACTTCCCTGGTGGCTCAGTTGGTAAAGAATCCACCTGCAATGTGGCAAACCTGGGTTCGATCCCTGGGTTGGGAAAATCCCCTGGAAAAGGGAAAGGCTACCCACTCCAGTATTCTGGCCTGGAGAATTCTATGGACTGTATAGCCCATGGGGTTGCAAAGAGTTGGACGTGACTGAGCGATGTTCACTTTTACTTTAGGGGGAAGGTGTGGACTGAAGTATATATTTGGGATTATCAGTATATTCATGGTTGATTATGGGACTGAATGAGCTCAGCTAGAGAGCAAATATAGAGGGTGAAGAGGAAACACTGAGAGTTAAACCCTGGGATCTTTCAACATTCAAAAATCAAGAAAATGAAGGAGATCCTACAAAAGAGATCAAGAAGGAGCAACCAGTGAAGTTGGACATGAACCAAGAAAGAGTGGTTTTGGACATCAAAAGGAGAAATAGCTCAGGAAGAATGACCCCCTGTGTCACAAGCTGTTGGGAGGTGGAGGAAGATGAGGACTGAGAACTGACCATTCACTGTGCAACACAGTGGCCACTGGTGGGTTCTTCAAGAACGGAAGTATGGGAGCAACAGTCGAACTGGAATGAGTTTAAGAAATAAGGAGTTTATTCCTAGGTATTTTACTCTTTTTTATGTGATTTTAAATGAGATTGTTTTCTGCTTTCTTCCTCTGGTAGTTCATTATCAATGTATAGAAAAGCAACAGATATCTGTATATTAATCTTGTTCCTGCATCTTTCCTGATTTCATTTATTAGTTCTAACAGGTTTTTTTTTTGGTGGAAACTTCAGGGCTTTCTATATAAACTCTCATATCATCAGCAAATTATTACAGGTTTACTTCTTCCCATTTTGGATGCCTTCCATTTCTCTTTCTTACCTGATTTTTACAGCTAGGACTTCCAATATTATGTTAAATAGAAGTGGCGAGAGTAGGCCCCTCTGTATTGTTCTTGATTTTGAAGGAAAACCTCTCGGTTTTTCATCATTGAATATGATGTTAGTCACCCGTTTGTCATAAATGGCCTTTATTAGGTTGAGATATGTATTCTCTATACCTGTTTTGATAAGAGGACATGATCTCTTCCTTACAGGAGACAGCAAGTTTAGACAGCTCTTGCAAGGTGTTTTGAAATAAAGTAGAGCAGAAGAATGAGGCCATGGCTGAGCAGGGTTGTGGGCTGGAGGGAAGATCTTAAAGATGGGAAATAGACTTACAAGTGTTGTGCATTGCATCTCTGTGGGGCATAAATTTATACTTACTGCTGTGCCAGCCTAGGGTTGCTACACTTATTTCTTGTCCTTTTGGCTGTAGCCAAAAGGAATATCACATGGCACCAAGCCCGATGACCCCCTAGATGGGAAACTCTCAGGATGAGTACCTAGGCGTCCCTGCAGTGGGCAGTATTTCTGACCAGTACCTTGTATGGTCAGTCTGCAGTGATCTCTTTCTTGAAAGGAAATAGTATACTTTTAAATTAATATACAGAAAACACCTCTTCATTCACAAAACTGAGTGCCTGTTTTTCTGAGGTAATATGGTCTTTTCTTCACAGCTGTATCACAATGATACTGATGATACTGACCAATATCAGTACTGATCACATGCCTTCTCTTTTTAGTCTTCCAAGTCCCTTCACAGTTATATGCTATTCAAATATCTCAACCTCCATGGCTCAGACGGTAAAGTGTCTGCCTATAATACGGGAGACCTGGGTTCAATCCCTGGGTCAGGAAGATCTCCTGGAGAAGGAAGTGGCAACCCACTGCAGTATTCTTGCCTGGAAAATCCCATGGACGGTGGAACTTGGTAGGCTACAGTCCATGGGGTCACAAAGAGTCTGACATGACTGAGCAACTTCACTTCACTTCACTTCCATGGGGTTGAAAAGGTAAATACTATTTTCCTCATTTTACAGTTAAAGCCCAGAAATGTTGACTTGACGGAGGTCACACAGGAAGCTGGTATTAGGGTCCAGGTGCCCTAATTCAAAGCCAATGATCTTGATCTTGCTGGAGTGGCCGGCCTACTCCAAACTCTGGGGTGTGAAAGAAAAAGTCTTGTCTACACTGAGACCCTGGCAGAGCCTGGGCCTCAGGAACTCTGTGTATGATCCATGCCCGGTAGTATAACGGGTATTGTTGGAGGTCAAGTCAGTCATCATCAGGAAGCTTCAACCCAGGCAGAAAATCCTACCCAGGACCTGAAGAGCCTGAGAGCAATCAGATCAAAATCTCATCTGACATGGGAACTCTGAGGCCATAGAGGCCAGTGATAGCCAGCCCAGTTCTTCATTCCCAACCCTCTGGCCTCTTTTCACAAATCCTCCTCACTCTTTTGTGGGGTTTCTCAAAGTTTTGATAGCAGTGGTGCTGAGGTCTTGGCCATTTCTTTTTTGGTTCTTTGGGCCCTGTCACTATCTCAGGCCTTGAATCCTACTCTAGGGAGGCTTTCTCCCTCCCAGGGACCCAGCCTCCTTAACACTCTGATGAATGCAGTCTGGCCTCTAGAGTTACCTTCATCCTCCTTCGTCTTTCTAGGCTTTTCCAGCTCGCTTCCCAGGGCTCTGAGAATTCAGGACCCTGAGGCCCTCCTGCCATAGCAAAGAGCAGCTGCTTTTTCTCTTGTGGGAAATCAGTGCTCAAAAGGGAAAAGCTCAAAAGGGCATACTTTCTAACGAGGGCACTTGGGCTAACTCCCAGGGGCTCTTTGGGGACAGAAGGCCTTCACCATAGGCTTGGACACTCTCTCTACCCGCAAGCCTTGTGTACTGGGCTCTCCTTTTCAGTTACCCGGTTGCCCTTTCTGAGCACTCTGTCTCTCTCTCCCCTTTCTCAAACTTTCCCTGGCACATCACCCATCAAACTAACTGCGTCACTTGGAAAATGTGAGAAATCACTTCGTAAAGAACTTTCCTGGGGACATGGACAGGTAAAAGGCTTTAAATAAATGATTTCATCTTATGCTTAATTTAAGAAGAACTATGCCCACAGTATCTCCACTGGTAAGGAAGATAGATGACAGATAAGTGGACGAGCTGAGCAAGCTGTCAGCACTGGAGTGAGTAACCTCCATGAGCCTAAGTTTCCTTCTTGGGATGCAAATGGGGCCGTGCCAAGGGAGGCAGCTCTCTGCCTGGCTCTGTGGAGAGGAGGGACTGGGAATCAGGCCAACCTGATGTCATCCGACATCTGTGTGACTTTGGGTAAATTACTTAGCTTCTCTGAGTTACATCCAGGAAATGGGGGTGACAATACATGTTTAATTTTTATCTGTTGGCTTCCCTGGTGGCTCAGATGTTAAAGAATCTGCCTGCAGTGGGGGAGACCCAGGTTTGATCTCTGGGTTGGGAAGATCCCTTGGAGGAGGGAATGGCAACCTACTCTAGTATTCTTGCCTGGAGAATCCAATGGACAGTGGAGCCTGGTGGGCTACAGTCCATGGGATCGCAAAAAGTTGGACAAGACTGAGCCACTAACATGCACACACACACACACACACACACACACACACACATTCCACATATATGCCAAGTGTCAGGCACCCTGCTAAATTTGAGGGATACTCTATAGGAGCAGTATGTTAGGAAGCCACAGGCTGTAGTGAAATAGGGAGCAGACTGCCATAGTGGAGCAGGATCCAATTCACAGATGGGCTGGTCAACCTTCACCATCAAGAGCAAAGAGGTGCTATTGGCATCTGATGACACTGTGGTCAGGAATCCTGGAAAATCAGAATTCGACCCTGTTTATCATTTCTCCTCTCCTCCTTTCAGCTCCAGAAAGTTTCCATTGGAATGAACAAGAGCCAAACAAGCATTAAAATGACAATTATAAGCTATACCAGTGAAGAACAAAGGCTCAGTTGAATTTTTTGAAAGTTCATTTAATTAAAGCTACTTAATAGAATCCATAAATGGTTTCTCCTAGAAAAGTTATAAAATGCAGCATATTCTAAGACACCGAGAACAAGTGGGCAAAGAATCTGAACAGACTTTTCCAAAGATGACATACAGATGGCCAACAGGTATTTGAAAAAGTGTACAACTTCACTAATCATTAGGGAAACGCAAATCAAAACCATAGGAGAGATCACCTCACTCCCATTAGGATGACTGTTATCAGAAAGATGAAAGATGACAAGTGTTGGTGACGAGGTGGAGAAAAGGAAACCCTGGCACACAAATTTGGGGACCGTAAACTGGTACAGCCACTATGAAAAACAGTATGGAAGTTCCTCAAAAAATTAAAAATAGAACAACCATGTGATCCAACAATTCCACTTCTGGAGTATATACAGAAATATATATCCAAATGAAATGGATTCAGGATCTCAGAGATACCTGCATCCCCAAGTTCACTGAAGCATTATTTTCAGTAACCCAGATATGGAAGCAACTGAATGTACACTAATTGATGAATGGACAAAGAAAGCGAAGTATCTATACACATATATATAAGTATAGGTACTTGATGAAATGGTATTCAGTCTTAAAAAAGAACGAAATCTTGCCATTTGCAACAACATGAATGGCCCTGGAGGACATTATGCTTAGTGAAACAAGCCAAATGCAAAAAAGACAAATATTGCATGATCTCACTTATATGTGGAATCTAAATCGTCCAAGTCATAGAAAGAGTAGAATGGTGGCCACCAGGGGCTAGGGGACAAAGGAAATGCAGAGATGTTGGTCAGGGCTACAAAGTTTAGTTATGCAAGATGAGTAAATTCTAGAGCTCTAATGTACAACATTGTGACTATAGTTAACATTGTGCTGTGTACTTGAAATTGCTGAGGGTAAATTTTAAGGGTTCTCACCACAAAATAAGGGTAACCAAATGGGTGATGGGTATGTTAATTAGTTTGATTGTTGTGGATATTTCACTAAGTATATGTATAGAAAACCATCAAGTTGTACACTTTAAATATGTACAACTCGTAATCATCAATAGTGCTGGAAAAACAAACCAAAAAAGCTGGATTGAAGCGTGAAACTTAGACTCTAAGCTGAAAAAGACTTTTTACTTCTCCCCACATCCAAATCCAAAGTTTGTAAGCTCACCAACTCTGTTTTCTGGGGCTGTATGGATGAAGTCAAGGACCAAGGGAAGGAAATCACCCAGATCTGTAGAGTAATATACGGCCAATTGGAAGTCAACTTCCCTACCCAGCTGGATGGGGAAAAGACCCAAAAGCAGGCACACACAACCCATGTATGCACAGCACCTCTGCCCTCTTCTCTATGCAGATAAATCAGTAGTTCTCTTTTGGGGGCCAGAGTGAGGTACTCCGCCCGTGACAAAGGTCATGAGGAAGGAGGCTCGACATACGCAAAGGCGGGATCGAGCCTCAGGAGTCCCCCTGGAACTCCTCGAGCATCTACCCCCATAACCAGAGCCTGCCTACTTTACTACTTTGTGCTCTCACCTACATTTCTGACTTTACGGGGGGCTGTCCCCCACCACCTCTTTCGGAGAAGGAGTTAACCTAGAGCTCCAATTAACAAAAACTCTTGGGTGTGACAAGAGTGTTTTAACCTACAAACTCCTCTGAAGGTTCTCTAGCCTGCCTGACAGGCTCGCTTCCGAATGCTCTGCCGGAGAGTTCTCCACTTTAGGCATTCAGATTGGTAACTCTTCTCAGAGGAGAGCTAGGCAGAGGGTAGACATGGAGGTTGTAATTAATTCTCTCTTCTCCTAAAGGAGTCAAGTTAGGAATCCGAGGCCCAATGAGAAACCACTGAGTGATCTTCAGCCAGCTGAGTGACAAAGTAATATTTGTATGTTACCACTGCTGATTCCCTTCCTCCAAGATCAACCCAGGAGGAACTCTGAGACAGAAAACAGTGACAACCCCCTGGGATGATAGGAGCTATTTTTATTTGTTGTGTCTGGTGGTGACTTAGGCCTGAGGCTGCAAGCACTCCGGCTTCTAGCACTCCGTGGGAAGACCAAACAGAACCAGAACAGTTGGCTGTCTGCTATGGCTTCTCTACCACCATTTCCTTGAATCAGACAGGGTCTTTCCCTGTGTCTCTACCACAGGGGTGAAATCAGGGCAAAGCAGGAGCCATGGGCTTGAAGGAGCTGACAAAACCAAGTGTAGACCAGCTGGCCTTCTTTCTCATCCCATCTCCTTCCAACCCAGAGCTGGTCTCCTCCTAATGTGTCTTTTCCTAATGCACTTCTGGCTCTGGGGCTGGAGGGGAGAGTGAAAGTCAGACCTCACCTGAGAATTGTTTGTAGAATAAACAGTGATTAACTATGTTTTACAGATTGGAGATGGAGCTGCATTAAGACTTTAGTGGGTCCTGGGTACCCTTCCTTCATAAAATATAGTAAAAATTATTTGATGACCACATTAATATAAAGATTAACATAATCCAGACCAGATTCAATATTACAGTCATTATTATTGCATTCATTTTTTTCTTTATATTAAAGTGTGTGAAAGTGTTAGTCTCTCAGTCATGTCTGACTCTTTGTGACCCCATGGACTGTAGCCTGTCAGGCTCCTCTGTCCTGGGATTTCCCAGGGAAGAATACTGGAATGGGTTGCCATGCCCTTCTCCAGGGGCTCTTCCTGATTCAGGGATTGAACTCAGGTCTCCCACATTGCAGGCAGATTCTTTACCACCTGAGCCACATTAAAAATAACACATTTTTGTGGGCCCTCAAAAGTATCATGGACCGTAGGCACCAGGTCTTCTACAGCTAATGGATAGGGAATTGTGGTTTCCTGGTGCCTGAAGCTCTCTCCACCTTAAGGTTTATTCACTGGCCATCCCCTGAGCCTTTTGAAACTTTCCTGGTCTAGTGTCTGGCCCACCCTCATAATTATTGCCTGACATAGTAGCCAATACCCCAAGGAAAAAATGAACCCTAGCCAAAATAGCTGGCCATTTAAAGATCTCATTAAAAAGGAACCAAGTAGAAATATTAGTCATCAACATACAATGTTTAAACTAAAGAACACAATAGATGGATAAATAACAGGATGGTTACAATTGAGAAATGACTTCACAAACTAGAAAATGAAATTAAAAAAAAAAAAAAGCTCAAACAGGAAAAGGAAAGAAATAGAAAATATGCAAAGCAAGTTTAGGAGATAGAAATTTTAGAGGTGAAAATTCTAAGAGCTGAATAGTAAAAGTTATCAGAAAGACAGAGGTATAAATAGGGATAGAGAAAATACTTTGTAAAATAATAGAAATATATAACGTGAAACTTAAAATAACAAAAGAAGAACTGAGAAACCTCAGATTAAAAGGACCTGCTGCTGCTGCTAAGTCACTTCAGTCGTGTCCGACTCTCTGCGACCCCATAGACGGCAGCCCACCAGGCTCCCCTGTCCCTGGGATTCTCCAGGCAAGAACACTAGAGTGGGTTGCCATTTCCTTCTCCAATGCATGAAAGTGAAAAGTGAAAGTGAAGTCGCTCAGTCGTGTCCGACTTGTAGCGACCCCATGGACTGCAGCCTACCAGGCTCTTCAGCCTACCAGGCCTCTTCAATTTTCCAGGCAAGAGGACCTAGGAAGGGTCAAACAAACAAAAAAAAAAAAAAAAAAGGAAAGGAAAGGCTTAAATCTATTCACGAGCAGCAAGATTATTAAAGACCAAAATTATAAAAGCCTAGAAAGTCAATCAAGGTGCCTGGATATAAAAGTAATACTCAAAAGTCAGTTGCATTTCTATATACTAACAGCAAATAACTAGAAAATGCAATTGAAAGGAAGGTATCATTCATAATAGCATTAAAAATTATCAAGTATTCAAGAATAAATCTAAAAATAATACTGCGTACTTATTTGTCTAAATAAAGGTCCTCATAAAATGCTGGTTAAAATAATATTAAAGACCAGGGAAATAATATTAAGAGATATTTAAAAACCATAAATGAATGGAAAAATACTATTTACTGACAGGAAAGCTGATTAACATGAAGATGTCAATTCTTCCCAATTTGATCTATAAATTAAATATAATTTCATTGAAAGTCCATTTGTAGATTTTTGTGGAATTTGACAAAATAATTCTATTTGGAATTTATTTGGAAACTATAGGGCCAAGAATAGCCAGAGATATGTTGAAGAAGATAATCAGGGAGAGAATTACTTTACTGAACATCAGGACTTATTTCAAACCTATCGTGGATGTGTGTGAAAGTCGCTCAGTTGCGTCCGACTGTTTGTGACTCCATGGCCTATACAGTCCATGGAATTCTTTAAGCCGGAATATTGGAGTGGGTAGCCTTTCCCTTCTCTAGGCGATCTTTCCAACCCAGGGATTGGACCCATGTCTCCCGCATTGCAGGCGGATTCTTTACTAGCTGAGCTAGGACAGTGCGGTTCATCTGTGGTCCAAGGTTGGAGAGACTGACCAAGGAGATAGAACAGAGAGCTTGGAAACAGATCCATGCAGCATGGGACTCTGGTAAATGACAGAGCTCATACATCCAACTGATAGGGAAAGAGGGCTCATCAATTAATGAAACTGGAAAAACATGTACTATAATCAGAATAGATGAAATCAGATCCCTTCTTTATAACTCACGTGGATTGAAGACTTTAAATGCTTAGCAGAAAATATATGTGAGTATGTTTTATACCTTGGGTAGGGAAGGATTCTTAAAACACAAAAAACATAGGCTAAAATATGAGAAATGAATCAGTTTGATTACACTAAAATTAAGAATTTCTATTTTTCAAGAGATGACCTGAAGAGAGTAAAAAGACAAGTTGTAAATGGGAGAAGGTATTTGCCATATATACAACTGACAAGCATTAATATTATATTAAGAATATATTTATATATATACAACACAACCATTTAAAATAAGATGATGGACCCAGTAAACCTCATAGAAAGTTGGATAAAACACATGAACAGAGATTTTGTAGAAAAGAGGTATAAATGGCCAATAAACACATGAAGAGATGCTCAACATCACTGGTGGCTGGGAAAGCACAAATCAAGACTATAGTGTAATTCTATTTTGCGCCTAATCAACTGGCAACATACTGGTGAACTCATTTTTGAAAACAGTCTTGCGTTATTTCCTCAGGTTGAAAACTGACATAACCTATGCCCTAGATTTTCACTCACTCAACATGTACTCAGGAAACATGTGCAAGAGTATTCATAGCAGCTCTATTCACAATAGCAAAAACTTGGAAACAACCCAAATGTCCATCTACTCAGAGAAGATTATATTGTAGTATATTTTCACGTAGGGGTTAAAATAAAGAAACTGCAGTGACAGACAACGATATGAATAAAAGTCAGCAATATGATATCAAATTAAAAAAGTAAGTTCCTCCAAATCACATGCAGCATGACTTTTCATAAAGTTACAATTAAAAAAATGCCATTTTAGGAATTAAATAGATACAGTAAGACTCTTATAAAAGACTACAAAGGAATGAAGAATGTAAGATTCAGGACTATTATTTACTGTGGGGGTAAGGAAAGAAAGGTTACTTGTTAGGACGATTACCTAATGTGGGGGGAAGGAAAGGAAGGTTATTTGTTAGAAGCAACCATATCAGTAGACGTAAATTCATAGAGACAGAAGTAGATCAGTGCTCGCTAGGGACCTGGGGGGATGGGGAAGGATGAGGATGATTGCTAACGCATATAGGATTTCTTTTTTTGGCAATGAAATGTTCTGGAATTAGGTAGTGGTGATAGTTGCACAACTTTATGAATATATAAAATCCATGGAATTGAATATTGGAAAGAACAGACTTTTGGACCCAGTGGGAGAAGGAGAAGGTGAGATGATGATTTGAGAGAATAGCATTGAAATATATACATTACCATATTAAAATAGATAGCCATTGGGTGTTTGACGTAAGATGCAGAGCACCCAAAGCCAGTGCTCTGTGACAACCTGGAGGGATGGGATGGGGAGGGAGATGGGAGGGGAGTACAGGACAGAGGGGACAAATGTATGCCTATGGCGGATTCATACTGATGTATGGCAAAAACCATCACAATATTGGAAAGTAATTATCCTCCAATTAAAATAAACAAATTTTAAAAAGATAAAACCAAGAAAAGAAAAATGCCCATAATTGTGGTAGATTTAAAGTATTTTCACCAATTCTTTGATATTCCTCCCTTCCCTAGGTGAAGTCTAATTCCCCCTTAAGTGCTGGCTGCACCTAGAGATTGGCTGCTAATGAACAGAACAGCGGACATGAAGGTGTGTAACGTCAGGACCAAAGGCAGTGCAGTTTCCTCCTTGCTCTCTCCTCCTTGGACCACTCTCTTTGTGGGAAGCCAGCCACCACATTGTGAGGACCCTCAAAGGCACAAATAGTAAGGAACTGAGGCCTCAGGCTAATGGCAGGTGCAGAATGGAATCCTCCTGCCAATAGCCATGGCAGTGAACTTGGAAGTGGATCCTCCAGCCCCATCAAACCTTCAGGTCAGAGTGCAGTCCGTGTCAATTTCTTTTTTTTTTTTTTTAATTTTTAAACTTTACAATATTGTATTGGTTTTGCCATATATCAACATGAATCCACCACAGGTATAACGTGTTCTCCATCCTGAACCCTCCTCCCTCCTCCCTCCCTGTACCATCCCTCTGGGTTGTCCCAGTGCACCAGCCCCAAGCATCCAGTATCATGCATTGAACCTGGACTGGCGACTCGTTTCATATATGATATTATACATGTTTCAATGCCATTCTCCCAAATTATCCCACCCTCTCCCTCTCCCACAGAGTTCAAAAGACTGTTCTATACATCAGTGTCTCTTTTGCTGCCTTGTATACAGAGTACTTGTTACCATCTTTCTAAATTCCATATATATGTGTTAGTATATTGTATTGGAGAAGGCAATGGCACCCCACTCCAGTACTCTTGCCTGGAAAATCCCATGGATGGAGGAGCCTGGTAGGCTGCAGTCCATGGGGTCGCTACGAGTCGGACACAACTGAGCGACTTCACTTTCACTTTTCACTTTCATGCATTGGAGAAGGAAATGGCAACCCACTCTAGTGTTCTTGCCTGGAGAATCCCAGGGACGGGGAGCCTGGTGGGCTGCTGCCTCTGGGGTTGCACAGAGTCGGACATGACTGAAGCGACTTAGCAACAGCAGCAGAATAATGTATTGGTGTTTTTCTTTCTGGCTTACTTCACTCTGTATAATAGGCTCCAGTTTCATCCACCTTATTAGAACTGATTCAAATGTATTCTTTTTAATGGCTGAGTAATATTCCATTATGTGTATGTACCACAGCTTTCTTATCCATTCATCTGCTGATGGACATCTAGGTTGTTTCCATGTCCTGGCTATTATAAACAGTGCTGCTATGAACACTGGGGTACACGTGTCTCTTTCAATTCTGGTTTCCTCAGTGTGTATGCCCAGCAGTGGGATTGCTGGGTCATAAGGCAGAAAATAAATGACCCAATCAAAAAATGGGCCAAAGAACTAAATAGACATTTCTCCAAAGAAGACATACAGATGGCTAACAAACACATGAAAAGATGCTCAACATCATTCATTATCAGAGAAATGCAAATCAAAACCACTATGTGGTACCATTTCACGCCAGTCAGAATGGCTGCGATCCAAAAGTCTACAAGCAATAAATGCTGGAGAGGGTGTGGAGAAAAGGAAACCCTCTTACACTGTTGGTGGGAATGCAAACTAGTACAGCCACTATGGAGAACAGCGTGGAGATTCCTTAAAAAACTGGAAATAGTCCATGTCAATTTCACGAGAACTCAGAGCCAGAATGACCCAGCTAAACCACTGTAGAATTCAAGCCACTACATTTTGGCATTGCTTGTTAAACAATAGATAACTAATATACTAACATAAAAATCAAAAGATAAGCAGAAAAAGTCACCTATAGGGAACATGATTGGAATCTTGACCAATCAAAACTTCATTCAAGTGCCAACTTCTACTGCAAGTATCTCCTGGCTAATCTAGACCTTGATCGTGCCCCTGTGACAAGATGCTGCAGCCCCTGCTATCTGGGCCATGCAGTTAGTCCACATGGCCCTGGACTGTGCCAAGGCACAATCTTATCTTCCCAGAGCCAACCTTTGTATTTCTAGGTAGGCCTGACCATTCTGAAGGCCCTGCTTCCTTCAGGACACCCAACACTGGGTGGAGCCCATGGGAATATTTTTTGACAGAAGTCAGGGAATCCAAACAGTACTGTTCTCCATCTCATTCAAATTAGAGAAAGAATAGACATCCCCTTGAGAATACTGTCTCAGTCCAAAGAATGACGAAACAAAAAGTCAACAACCTTCAAAGGTTAGTGTTTTCACTGCTGTCTTACAGATAAGGAAACAGAGCCTCAGAGAAGTAACTAACTACCCCAAGTTTGCACATCGAGAAAACGCAGTATCAGTATTGGAGTTAATTCTGGGTATTGGCATCCTCTCTACATGCTGCGGGCAGTCGAGCCCACCAGTTATAGACTAGTGTGTGCAGTATCATCCCACTGGCCGGGTTGTCCCTCCCACCGAGGAGAACCTGCCAGCTCCTCTGAGCCTCTCCCTCCTAAACTGCCATCCCTCTCCTCTTAACAAACTGCCTTCCCAGACCCCCTCTTCTCTCCTGAATGCAATACAGCACCAGGGGTGTCCAGCACTGCTTTCTGAACATATTACCCCTTTCCTTGTGTGAGCAGGCTGGGTATGTGTTGCCTTTCTATCCACGGACCTGGAAATGCATCTCAGAGATTTCCCCTCCAGGGGACGAAGTACTTCCTGTGTCATTGGTCAGTGGATAACACAGCCACACAGCCCCCACCCCTGGTCTTCTCAGAAGGTAGGACTCTGATTTCACGTGAGCTGAGACATCACAGCCACCTCCAAGGCAGCTGCCAGGTCCAGACCATCTGGCTAGGCTGCCTGCAGGGGATCAGCTCCACCTAGTCCATGCCTCTGTGGGGTTGGGATTTCTGAACCTACTGGAAGGACCACATAGTTTTGCACCAGAGCTGCAGAGGCAGAGGGGCAGGGGGAGGAGAGGAGGCCCTCTTCCTTCCTACTTCCTCCCCACCCAAGCCTGCAGAGCCCCTGGGGTTGGAGGGAGGGGCTGTCAATGGTGGGGGACCAGCCAGAATGCAGGCTCCTGGGGGAGGGAGCAAGATGCCGTCTCTGCCACTGTCCCCAGGGCTGTAAGAGCCCTTTGAGATACCCAGGCCAGAGGCACCAGATGCCCAGAGCTTCTCCTTTCAAACCAAAAAACGCTCCTATGAGGAACACAGTTCTTCCACGTCACACAAAAGAGGAAATCACAAAACCGTCACTATTACCCTGAGTAAGGGAGAGGCTCCAGTCCAGGAGACAGGCTGGAAAGGTCACTCACCATTATCATTATCATCACGACCACCATCAACAGCGTCTTGTAGGCATGAGGAGCTGGAGAAACACAGGGATAAAAGGACACAATCCATGTCCTCAGAAACATACAATCTAGTCAGGGAAGTAGGTACAATGTTAAAAAAAAAAATGCATATATTTTAAAGACAGCAGCTGAGGGTATAAGTTCAGATGGCCACTGTGCCCACGAGGACACCAGGAGCTCAGAGTAGAGAGGACTAACAGTGGGCTGCAGAGGTCAGAGGCTGACCTGAGGTTATGAGCATGGGAGTCTGAGGGTCCAGTCTGACGGTCTCAGTCAGCTGGTGAGGTGGTGTGACCTTGGGTTAGTTCATTCCTGAACCTTGGTTTCCTTATATTAAAAGCTGGGATGTTACTAATGCCTGCTTCACCACACCATCATGAGGCTTCAGTGAGATTATGTATAATGATAAGTATCTAAATACCAAGGACCACAATGAATGCAAGTCACGCTTCCACCATGGTGGTGCCAGGTGAGCGCTCCATAGCGGGCCGCTGCTGCTGCTATTTATAGCACAGGTGGCCCTCGGTCTTGAAGGATGGGAAAGCACATCACCGGAGTGGTGTGAGCAAAAGTGCAGAGGCAGGACTCACCTAGTAAAGAACAAACAAGTCCATCGTGTTCCGTGTGGGTAAGTCTTCAGGAGGGGTTAGGCATCTGGCTGGGGTCTCCCAGAGACTCCTAGGCAAAGGGAGCCTAGACCTTCCAGGTAACAGCTTTACCCACTCCCCTGGTCCATGTTGATGCCAGAGGGGCCCAGTTCTTCCTTCCAGAGAAGAGAAAAGCAGATTAGGAGGAAGGCTGTGCCCAGCTTTGGCTCACTCACTCCTGAGGCTCAGCTCCACCCTGTTCTGCTGAGGAAAGACTTAACAGAGCATAGGGTCCAGTTGGGAAGGTGAACAATCAGGTCAGCAGAGAAAGCCACCCAGAGGGACTTGCAGGATGGCGAGGAAATGGCTGTCAGGGCTGTGGGTGTTGTGGGTACACATGAATCCAGGCTGATACTCCACATACATATCCCTCCCTCCCAGATGCAGCTACAGAGAGGTCCACAAGGCTGCAGAGGGCCATGTTGGTGTCACGTGTACACCCAAGCAGTGCAGAGATGCACACTCATCTCTGGAGTTTCAGCACTACCTCTCCCACATCTGTGTCCAGTTCAGTTCAGTTCAGTTCATTCGCTCAGTCGTGTCTGACTCTTTGCGACCCCATGAATCGCAGCACGCCAGGCCTCCCTGTCCATCACCAACTCCTGGAGTTCACTCAGACTCACGTCCATCGAGTCGGTGATGCCATCCAGCCATCTCATCCTGTCATCCCCTTCTCCTCCTGCCCCCAATCCCTCCCAGCATCAGAGTCTTTTCCAATGAGTCAACTCTTCGCATGAGGTGGCCAAAGTACTGGAGTTTCAGCTTTAGCATCATTCCTTCCAAAGAAATCCCAGGGCTGATCTCCTTTAGAATGGACTGGTTGGATCTCCTTGCAGTCCAAGGGACTCTCAAGAGTCTTCTCCAACACCACAGTTCAAAAGCATCAGTTCTTTGGTGCTCAGCTTTCTTCACAGTCCAACTCTCACATCCATACATGACCACTGGAAAAACCATAGCCTTGACTAGATGAACCTTTGTTGGCAAAGTAATGTCTCTGCTTTTGAATATGCTATCTAGGTTGGTCATAACTTTCCTTCCAAGGAGTAAGCGCCTTTTAATTTCATAGCTGCAATCACCATCTGTAGTGATTTTGGAGCCCCCAAAAATAAAGTCTGACACTGTTTCCCCATCTATTTCCCATGAGGTGATGGGACCAGATGCCATGATCTTCATTTTCTGAATGTTGAGCTTTAAGCCAACTTTTTCACTCTCCTCTTTCACTCTGTGCCCAGTAAGAGTGGACAATTGTTCGAGAGAGGCCTCTGTGTGCCAGGTGTGGAGGATCTTGAACACCAGGCTAACATTTGCATTGAGGAACAGGGAGCCATGGGTGGCTTTGGGGCCCCGAAGACACCATACCCCCAATTCACAACACAGATGTGTTGGTCTCCAGATGCCTAGAGACCAAGGGACCCCATTTCCATATAACAGGCACAGTAAATCCTAGACAATTCTCTGAGAAACAGATGCCCTATGACGTGGACATATACACAGACAAAGATCCACACAAGCGCACACGGCGGGACACGCATACGGAGACTCCCAGAAGTCCAGGCTATCACACAGAACCTCCCTGCCATCACAGAGAGGCCTCTGCCTCACCCCAGAGTGCAAACAGGCACTCATTGGCACCCACAGAGGCCCATGGACAGCATAGCCTGGGGTCCTCTGGTTTGAGTGGGTGGGGGAAAGGGGGCAGGTTGACTGTCCTTCTCTCATAGGGGTCCATGGGAAGCTTACGAGGCAGTCTGTGAGCCAGGCCTTTGGCCTTGAGCTCCCTTGAGTGAGTCCAGGCCCTTCCCTGCAACATAGTGAGTCTCAAACAATCCCTTGGGCTGAACTTCAGCTTCTGCTTTGCCAAGTCCTTTCTGCATCTTGGTATCATCTGAGCCTCCGAGAAGCCCTGGGAGGCAGTAATATTATCTCCCCTGGCTGCAGAGAAGACAGGCCTCAGCCCAATCAAGGTCAAGCGGTGAACCAGCAGGCCTGTATCCCTGAACTAAACTCTCGAGTGCAAGGCCTTTCTCCCAAAGGACTCTGCCGGACCCACTGCTCTCCTGTCTCCCAAACCCCTCCTCTGACAAGCTTTACAGAAATGCCACAAGGATACAAGGCGAAGCTAAGGATTCCCCAAAGAAGGAGCCAGACACAGGGGCCTCTGCGGGAGCTGAGAAGAGCAGAAGAGGACGCAGCTCAGAAACCCCCTAGATCCCTCTATCCCTCCTATTTACTCCTTCATCCCCACAAAAGCCCTAGGACTCGCATGCTTAGGACTGGAGGGAACTGTGGCCACCTGCCCACCTCAGGCCTTAGCACTCTGGGGTGCCCTACAGGGAAGAAAGCCCACTGTTTGCATAAGGTTAGCTGAACTTGATGCTGGCTATGCTATAGCAGCCAAGACTGAAGTTAGACGTGAAGAAGGACTTTCTGTCTCTGAAGCAGAAATGCAATAATCTGTGGGTCCAAGGAGAAGAGGCAGGAGTCAAGATTCTGAAATTTATGAGGGCAGACCAACCAGGTTGGGGTGGGGGTGGAGTGAGGCCTGAGGACTGCCATCTGATTCTCTGGCTCTCTAAACCTGTTGATAGGAAAGATAATGAGTAGCATTTGCATTGCCCATCTTTGTTTACAAACTAAGCCTTAGCTCATTTTTTTGTCAATTAATGGGTTTATCTGGGAGGAAGACTGGTAGAGAGGATCAAGAGCCTGGAACAGCTGCCTACAGGCAAATGTAACTCCATCTTGTTCTCACAAGATGAGAGAATATCTTGTCTTGGAGCTGGTCTTTGAATTCCTCTGAGCCCCAGTTTTCCTGTTTGTAGAATGAGGATAATAAGTAGTGCCCACCCCTGCTTGAGGGTTAAAGGAAGATGTTAGCGTGGTGTCTGGCACCCAAGAGAGTTCAGTACACGTTAGTTATTGGGTCAGGCAACTAGTTGATGGATGCCCTGCTTCCATCTATAAAGTTGACTACAATATTGGCTTCAGTCCTCCCAGAGGCCCTGGGGATGTCGGGGGCCGGAGGTGGGGGGTGGGGGTGGGTAACCATGACTGTCCCCATTGTATAGCTAAAGATTCCAAGACTCCAAAAGAGTGATTGCCTGCCCCAATCACATCGCAAAAACCCAGGGCCTTTGCCCAGATCCTCTGGTTCCAAGTCCTGCTTTCTTTCCTTGCACTGTTTCTGGATCCTGCCATCCTGTCATACAGTGCCCAGGGCAGGTGTGGAGTGTGGAATGCCCGGAAGGAGGGTGGGAGGAGCCATGGGCCCCTTAGCCTTAGAACTGGGTGCTGCTTAGCAGCTTCTACATTCACACAACACAGAGTCTGGTGAGATCTCCTCTGATGCAGATTTAAAAGTAATTAAAACTACAAGCTGATTTATGGTGACAGAAATCAGAAAGTGGTTGAAAGAGATGGATATATTGCACAATTTGGATGGTAGCTGCACCCAAATTGTCAAACTGAGATATGCATTTTATTGCATGTTAATTTATCAGATGATATCAAGTTTTGATACGGGGCTGAGTCCATTAAGGGGCCCAACTTGCTGTGCAGTTCTCTGTGTGGCAGCTTCAGGGGAGGGTGGACAGACCCCTGCCCAGGTAGAGATGTCACTTGCATCTGCTGGCAGAAAGCATACATAAGCATACCTTCACAAACATACACAAACCCAGATGTGGGGAAAGTGATGGGACAGGTCAGGGGAGTGCTGGACACTGGAAGCTAGCCTCAAAGGGTCTGCTCCAGGCTCCTGTTTGCCCCGCAGAGCTGGGCACCTATGAGGACACCAGAAGAATGTGGAGTGGGAGAGGGGCAGAAAAAAACGTGCCCTGAGCCTGCAGCTGGAGTGAACTGGCCGTCACTCTACCTTCACTGCCCCCCAGCCATTTTCTGGGCCTCCCCCTCCTGGGAGCCCTCCAGAAACCTGCTGGGCTGAATCGGCTCTCTGTCTAGGACCAGGGCATTCATCCACGAATTGAGAGGCTGGAGCTGAGTCAGAGGACAGGGGAAGCTTCAAGGACGTGAGGGAGAGCACGCTGGTGCTGTCCACGCCTCCCAGCCCGCCCGGGGCCCAGCAGCCGTCTAGCCACATCCCGGGCTGCCCTGGCAGGCCCTCCACGCAGGGCCCATGACCACACAGGCTCCTGGGTGGCCCATGCTGCCCTCACCGCAGCCTGCCCACTGTGTGGACAGAGGGAAGGACTCTGGGTCTGGCTGAGGAGGAGCTGGGACAGGGTCAAATGCTGCAGGCAGGGGTGCGGTAGGGGTTGACCCCCAGGATTTTAAGATCTGTTCTTGGTATTGCAAAAAATTTGTGAGATGCATCATGGGGGAAAAAATTGGGGGATCATCTGCTATGCTGGCTTATCCAGACTGTTTATTCATTTATTTATCCAACAAAGTGTTTAACTGGAAGCTTACTATAAGCACTTGGACTATATACAAAGATGGATAATAGAATCTTCATTTTCAAAGTGTTTATAACCAAACTAAGGAGACAGACAGGTTACAACTCACAATAATAAAAGAAAGAAGGAAGTCAAGATGTTATAAGCAACTAGCAACAGAGGCCCACTATAGGGTGTCCATTTGGGCCTAAGGGGTTTAGAAAAAGCAGAGATGGGAAGGTAGGGCTGAGTATCAAGGATTGGAGTCACGAGAGCTGAGTGTACCTAGTAAGGGCACCAGAGTGAGCAAAGATGAGAAAGGTTGGAAGGGCACCATGAGATCTCAAATATCTGAACCTCTGAAGATGGTAGGTCTGGGTCTGACTGATGAATGGGCAGGCCAGACCTCAGGAAGCCCACCGGTCCACCCCACAATGAGGAGAACAGTTCATCTTGGGACCCCCATCTCCCTGCTCTCAGTTGATTGGATCAGGCCAGGTATCTGCTCCAAGTCCTGTCCACATAATGGTCTGGCAAGAACTCTCTGCCCAAAGAATACTGGGACTGCTTGGGTCAGTAGATCCTTGCCCTGTGCCCTGGTGGTGGATGTTAAAGTAGAGAAAGAGAAAGAAAGATTATTAGTTTGTGGTGAGAGTAAAAGGAAAAGGGCAGAGAGGGAAGAGAAAGAGTGCATGTCCCGTGGCAAGCTGAGTGCAAGAGCTGAACGCAGTGGCCTGAGTTCTGAGCCCCTAGATCGTACTGCAGCCTCCAAGCCCTGACTGCTGTCCACTGTGGTCTTTCTTGGAGGCTCTTCCTGGCTTTTTCCAGGTCTAGCCACACGGTTGAGGTTTGCATTGCCATCCTCACCTGCCTCCCCACACCTGCTGCAGGAGACCATCTGCTCTGTGCACCCAACTCCATAATGAATCAGTCCCCTTGGAGAGCAGGCTGAGAAGCTGGAGTTCTAGTTTACAGGCAGTGGGGCACATGGAATATATTTTGAGCTGTTTAGGAAGCAGTATGGAGAGTGGGATAGA
Organism: Bos javanicus; assembly: GCF_032452875.1. NCBI lineage: Eukaryota > Metazoa > Chordata > Mammalia > Artiodactyla > Bovidae > Bos > Bos javanicus. The sequence continues at coordinate 28,566,831 of NC_083878.1, read as the reverse complement.
GCAGGGCAAGGCTGGAGGAGGGAACGGAGGTTGAGAGGCTCTCTCTGGATCCAGGAGAGATGGGCTGAAACAGGATCTGGGTGGTGGCTGTGGGGCAGAGCATCATGAATGGTCTTCAGAGACCTTATAGAGGTGAAACTGATCTGATTTGGTGATAGGTAGATGGGGTTTGGGGGTAAGAGAATACAGTCAAAGACCCCTGGGTATAGAAACATGAGGAGGAACGGGTTTGGGAGAGAGACTGGATAAAGCTGAAGGAGCTTATATGACATTCCGGTGAGCTCAGGGTGGAGATTCAGGTCAGGACACTGAAAACTGGCAGGTGCGACAAGCATCTTTTCAACTGCAAAGCATGACCAGCCTCTTGGGTGGGATGAGATGAAGCCATAAGCTGAGTGATGCTGTCTAGAACTCTGCCCTTCCTCTTGGGTCTAGATAAGGAATTTCCTGAAGGGTAGAGGCACCAAGACATCCAAATGTGATTGAGAGGACCCCATAAAAAAATGGGCAACAGGCTTGAACAGGAACTTCACACAAGAGGACATCCCAGCCAGCAATAAACACAGATAAAATGTGCTCACCAGGCTCATCTGCAACATTTATGGGCCCAGAGCCTCTAAGTCTAGTGTCAGCCTAGTTCATGTATATCTCAATATTTCAGGTATAAATTGAGTCAGCACACTATTAAGTGAAATCTGTTTCATCCTCCTAACCCCACACATGCACATTCACAGTGATCTGGAAGGCCAGGTTCAAATTGACAACTTTCAGATTCCTGGGAGTTCAGGCCTGAATGAAGGTGATGATTCTGGCGGATGAGGCCCCAGTCCCAGGCCCCTAGTCCACTCTCATCTTTTCTCCACTCCTAGCAATGTCTTGCATTGCAGAGGACCTCACGCCTGTGTGGGTACAACAGCCAGCAAACTCCTGCCCTGTGACCAGCCTGGAGACTAGAGATGGTATCCACCCCTGGGATAGTCCCTCCAAGGAGAAGAGCCTGGGAAAGTTGCCAGTTTAGGCTCTGGAACCTGTTCTGAGGACACTGGGATAAGAAATTCCAGAGTCCCAAGTACCAACTACATCCTTAACTGAATAACTTAACCTCTATGAGCCTCAGTTTGGTCATTATAAAGACTCAATAAAATCTCCTCTACTAGGTCGTTATGAGGTAAGAACATTATGTAACTCTAAATCCTCATTCAAATGTTAGTCCAATAAATTTAATGGTGCTAGGCTGGGCATTAACCAGACAGCTTGGCCCCGGCTGTAAGGTGTCACCCGGCGTGGTGACAAACTCAGGCAGGGCTGGGTTCCAGCCGAACCCCTCCTGCAGCCCCTGAGGAAGGGCAGGAGGCAGCTGACCAGCACCCGCCACAACCCGAGGGCCAGATGGGCAAGAACCCTGGTGCCCCCAACCCCCCTCAGGCCTTAGACTGATGCACTGCCTTGGCTGGGAGGCCTGACTGGGCTTGGAGCTCTGGCACCAGCCCTTAGTTGGGTAACAGGATTCTGGCCCCCGCAGTGTATCTGCCAACTGGGCTGGCTTACAGCTTGGGTTGGGTGGTGTGTATGTGCCAGAAGCGGGGAGACCTATTTTTGCTCCAGCCACAGGCCAGTGGGCCGAAAAAAAGGTTAAATTAAGATGACTGTTTTTGTTTTGTTTTTTCTTCCTTAATGTCTGAAGAGTGCAACTCACCTACTTTTTAACAGAAGTGATTAAAGAGCCTCCTCAGGGAGAACAAGTAATCCTGAATGTGTGTAGGTCTGCATGAGGCAGGCAAAGCAGGAGACAAGGTAAAAGGTTGAGGATAGAAAGAGAAGAAGGCAGAGGAAGGGGAGGGAGAAGGATGGTGTGGCGTAAGCATGGAGGGAAGGAGGAAGAGAAAGCCAGCACAGACAGATATACAGAGACAGAAGGAAAGAGGCAGAGATGAAGAAAGACGGCTGGAGAGAGGACAAAAGAATCAGTGGGTCTGAGGAGCACACTGAAGGAGGTCATGAGGTGATGTGTGTTCAGAGGCAACATCATCCTGGCTAAGCACTGTTCTAGCTCCTCAGTTACTCCTCTCTGCAACCCCACAAAGGGTCCATTCTCAGTGAGTGAACCCAAGCAGCCCATCACAGAGGAAGCTCTTCTCTATCACCCCAGACACGTCTCAGGCCAAGAGCACACACTTTTCTCCAGTGTCCCTGTCATTTCATGAACAAAAGCTGGAAGAATGTTAACCTGGGGAAGACCCTGGTAAACAGCCGTCAGCCCACCTTAAGACACTCAGACAAGGAGAGGTATCTCCTTCCCAAGAACTTTCCAACACAGCCAGGGTCCCCAGCCCAGCCAGGGTAGACCTGACACCAAGGCCCAGTGGGCAGCTGCTTCCAGAGATGAGATTTGAGAATGCCAGGGAGAGAGCCCTACCCCAGAAAAATTCTTCGGCTGCCAGTGAGGGCTTTGACCCTGACCTTCAGGTAACAGCCCCTAACAGAGCCAGAGCCAGATGCCGGAAGTCTAGCTGTGGGGTACCTGGCAAAGTTTTGCAAGTCCAAATTTCCCATCCTAACTAGGGGTAATGTTCCTTCTTGCCCACTTCCCAGCATTGCTGTGAAAACCGAGCTGTAAATGAGTGTACAAGATCATAGCCTGGAGTTTGAATTTGATTCTGCCACTAACTAGTCAGGTGATTCTGTTCTCTCACTGATAATAAGAGGGGAAACAGGGCTGTTATGACAATGAGGAAAAGTAATTTCTAATGATCTTGCATGACTTGGTGGCCAATACGAAGTCCTTCAGTACTTCCCCTAATGTAAGCTCTGAAGCTAAAACATTGTGATTCCTTTGTGTATAGGTACTCCACCACCTTCTAGAACTCCAGTACATGTATTCCTTTGAGGGAAACACACCAAACCATGGTTAGTATCTTTTCACAACTATTTTTCCAATAGGATGGGCAGGTGAGAGCAAGTTTCTGATTTGTTGGGGGGTGGGGTGGGCGGTGGGGAGAATGAAAATAATCATAAAATATCAGCTTGATAGTGATTATCAGTATTGACTGGTAAATTAATCGTGTTATCTAAAAAGCCCAACAAACCCTAACTAGTATAAACAGAATATTGAATTCATTAATAATTGTAGGACTATTTTGAGCATACACATAATCTCTGGTTTTATACCCACAGCATTTCAGAATTCTGTAAACTGTGAGGTATTCAATGTACCTAATGTGGCAGAAATGTGTACTATAACAGCACAGGAAAAATTTGGTAAAGATAGGCGAGAAATTGGTCCAAGGTTGGTCATTGCCTGGGTTCAACCAGGCAACAGGTCAATTGTTCAGTTGACAGACTTGTGTTCACTGGGGCTTCCAGGTGGCGCCAGTGGTAAAGAACCCACCTGCCAGTGCAGGAGATGTAAGAGATGTGGGTTTGATCCCTGGGTCAGGAAGATCCCCTGGAGTAGGGCATGGGAACCCACTCCAGTATTCTTGTCTGGAGAATCCAATGGACAGAAGAGCCTGGTGGGCTACAGTCCATAGGGTGGCAAAGAGTTAGACATGACTGAAGTGACTTAGCACACACACATGTTAAGATTCAAACCAAATATCACCTTTTCAGTGATGCCTTCCCAATCAGAGATAGCTGTACCATCACTCCTCATCTACAACCATTCTATTTCATTTCTCACATTTTATTGCAATTATTAGCTGCATCCTCTACCAAACTCTGAATTCTTTGAGAGCAAGAATTGCATCACATTCGACTTTGGATCACCAGCCCTTGGCATGTTACCCAGTCCAGAAAGGCATTCAAGTTTTATTGAATAAATACCCAGGCTTCCCTTCTTTCTGAGAAAACCAGAGAACAGAAATACTTAACTTCTAAAAGGATCCTTCTCATTATCAAAATAAAAGCCCTTTCACTTTTGTAGACTTTACAGATTATGAGTTATATACTGATTACTTCATTTATTCCTCAAAATAATCCCACGTGGTAGATAGGAAAGGTACTGTGCCCCTTGTGACTGCTGAGGAAAAGAACTAAGAAAGGCAAAAGGATTTACTCAAGGTCATCCAACTAGTGAGGAGCTGAGCCAGGACTGGCGCCCAGGTCTCCTGAATTCTAGTCCAGGATAAATCTGCTGAGGTCTTATTGGGTCAGGGAAATCCAGGCCAGCTGGGGAATGAAATGGGGGATATTAATTTCTAGGGCTTTTTCAATTGTTGTTGTTAAGGATTATATACTTTTGAAAAAGAAAGCTTGTTTTTTAAAAAAAAGGCCTAATAGGTACAACATGCATAACATCTAAAAGCACGTGAGAAGGTTACAGGAATTAATTTTTAAGTTCAAGTATATCCTATTTAATCATTATCAAGTTGATGAATGAGAACAACAAAGCTGTTGTAAATCACAGAAAAATGTAAAGTCAAGAGTAGACATGACCTCGGCAGGCCATTGCGCCTCATTATCAAACAAATGTTGTGTTTTGTTTTGAATCACAATCATTGTTTAATTTGATCGTTTACATTAGGGAAAGTAGCTAAGTACTTTCTAATGACTATCAAGTAGGTGCCAGATCATCACAAACATTACTTCTCTCCATTTGTCATACAATAGACTCACATTATAAATAATCTAAGAAACTTTTGTTATATCAAGGTATCCTGCCCTCTTTGGTATGAACACACACAGAGCACTCTCTCTTTTTAATGGTGCAGAGTATTGCATATGCTTATATAAACTGAATGTTTATGACCCTCCAAAAATTCACACGTTGAGACCTAATCCCCAATGTGATGATATTTGGACGCGGGGTCTTTGTGAGGTGATCAGGTAATGAGGGTGGAAACTTAAATGGGACAAGTCCCTTGTCCCTTCTACTATGTGAAGACCCAGAAAGAAGACCTCTGTCTAGGAACCAGGAAGCAGGCTCTCACCAGACTCCAAATCTGCCAGTGCCTTGATTTTGGACTGCTCAGTCTTCAAACTTGTGAAAATAAATTTGTTTCTCATAAGCCACCCAGTCTACGGTATTCTCTTAGGCAGCTCGAATAGACTAGGACACCATGAGAAGGAGGTATCATTATTTGTCATACTAGTCCTATTCTGAGAGACATTTGCATGATTTCCAATGAAGACTTCTGAATATAGAATGTGTACTTATGTCCATATATGAAGAATAAACTCCTAGGAGAGGAGATGCTCAAAGAGTGGGTGCATTGTACATTTTTATAGATATTTCCAAGTTGGCCTTAAACAAAGTCTGCCCCAATTTTCCTTCCCACCTACTGCTAATCTGCCCCCACCTCACCAATAATTAGTACATTTTTGAAAGTTCTGTACTAATATGCTGCAAAAATCAACAGGCATTGCTTTAATTTGCATTCATTTAAATTACGGATGGGATAGACCATTTCTTCATATATCTGTTAAGGGTTACATTTCTTTTTTCTGCATTGCCTATTCATACTCTTTGTTTTCCTTTCTTGGTTTTATCTTTTCTCCCTTTTATATTTATGTATCTCTTTGAATGTTAAGGGTGTTTCCACCCATCCTGTCAACCAAGACTCCTATATCCAACAAAACTGACCTTCAAAAGTGAAGGAGAAATCAAGACATTCCTTGATAAACAAAAGCTGTTGGAGAAGACTCTTGAGAGTCCCTTGGACTGCAAGGAGATCCAACCAGTCCATTCTGAAGGAGATCAGCCCTGGGATTTCTTTGGAAGGGATGATGTTAAAGCTGAAACTCCAGTACTTTGGCCACCTCATGCGAAGAGTTGACTCATTGGAAAAGACTCTGATGCTGGGAGGGATTGGGGGTAGCAGGAGAAGGGGATGACAGAGGATGAGATGGCTGGATGGCATCACTGACTCACTCGATGGACGTGAGTCTGATTGAACTCCGGGAGTTGGTGATGGACAGGGAGGCCTGACGTGCTGCAATTCATGGGGTTGCAAAGAGTCGGATACGACTGAGTGACTGAACTGAACTGAAGGAAGTTCAGTGACAATCTGAGGGACCATCTTGCAAGAAATATCTATGTCAAACTCTGGCACAAAACGGATGCAACAACCTGGGCAGTGGCTGAACTCAATAACCACTGGGTCAATGGATAGACTGGGCATGCCCCCTGTCTCCTGTCACTGACTTCAGGGAGTCCTGCTGTTGGCAGATGGAGGAATGCACCTATGGTGGCTTCTATGACTTCATGCACTGCAACTCATCCCCTGGAACCTTTTGCAACAGCTTTAAGGGTAGGGACCCAGGCACAGGTGCTTCAGGACTAGTCTTCCAAGACTTGTCTTACCTTAAGGTCCTTATACCCAGAGAGGAATCTAATCCTATGCCCCAATAACAGTGTCTTAAACATTTTGTGTCCTAAGACTTCATCTCAAGACCAGCAACTAAGTCCAAATTTTAAAGAAACCCTTTTTAGCTTTTCTCTCTCTATTGATATTTCCATTTTGCTCATACATTGTTTTCCTAACTTTCTTCAAATATTCCTTCAGTTCCTTAAGTATCTTTAAGTTGGTTGTTTTAAAGTCTTTGTCTAGTAGGTCTGCCTTCAAGTCTTTCTCAGGTATGGTGTCTGTTGATTTTCCCTTTGAACAGGCTATATTTTTCTATTTCTTTGTATGCCTTTGCTTTTGTTGTTGTTGCTGAAAATTGGACATTTGAATCTAATAATGTGATAAGCCTGGAAATCAGATTATCTCTCTTCCCTAGAGTTTGCTGTTTATTATTATTATTTATTTGTTTATTTTTTTAACTATTGAAGGCTGACTGTGTGCCAGGGATCTGCCTTAGGTATAAGCTTAAGGTCCTTTCAGTTCTCTTTCGAGCCTTCACCTCATCTGAGCATGTGTGGTCACTGTCTAACTTTCCCCATTTACAAAGTTGCTTTTTAATATGATAGTCTTTAACATCTCTGGCTTACAAAAGGGGAAAAGAGAAAAATGGAAGGGAGGTAAAAGAATACATCAGCCCTTTAAATTTTTTGGAAGTCATTTCAATAGGAGGAAGAGGGACTTGCAACTTATGGGGGAGATGCAGCAACAATGGCTGGCAGCCTCTTCGTCTGCATTTCTATGATCAGAAGCAGCAGTCAACTATGGGACACAGAACTGTGATACTTGGAGGACAGGGTCTTTTTTTCTCACTCTGGTTCTCACAAACTGTATGTAGGTCTCTTCTGGAATACGTGCTCTGCTGCCTGCCTTAAGACTGAGGGTGGGGACAGGTCACTGCACCAGCCTTAAGAGTTGAACTTGACTGAAATTAACAACAATTTATGCATGCTGTGCTAAGTTACTTCAGTTGTGTTCGACTCTTTGTGATCCTATGGACCATAGCCCACCAGGCTCCTCTGTCCGTGGGATTCTCCAGGCAAGAGTACTGGAGTGGGTTGCCATGCGCTACTACAGGGGATCTTCCAAGCCTAGGGATAACAGCAATTTAATGTTCAACTTTTTCCTGGAAGTTGTATGCCTTCAGTAGACTCCAGAGTTCCAAAATAGTTGCCTTAGGCAGATTCTGCCTGTGCAATTATTGTCCAGGTGGGGAGACAGATTCCTGGTGCTCCCGACTCTGTCATCTTCTCAGAATCCTTTCTATTTAGTTTTATTTTGACTAAATTTACATGAACATATTTAGAAGATTACACTAGTTATACAAAATTTATTATGAAAGTTAGCACCTATACCCCATACCTTCCACAAATTGCTGCTTCCTAGAGGCAACTAGTCTCAAACAAATTTAGTTGATTCATTTGGTATTTATGCCCACATTTCTAATACTGCTGTTTATTGATTTTCCACTTCTAGGTATTGATTTCCCACAATGGAAGATGAGGATTTAGCATTTTTTTAAACCCCTGGCCTGTCCGATCATCACACTTTTCATTCTTTTCTCCTCCCAATACAGTTACATCATAATTTGTTTTGATCACTATTCTGTGTTTACATTCTCTGTGACTTTTAAATGCCAGTTCCAGTTGAGACATATAGTAAACTTTGATTGCTTTATCTTTCTTTACATAGTATTTTCTTTTCTCTGGAATTAATACTTCTTTTATTTTCCTATTATTTTACTTTTTTATAAACTCAACTTCAAACTCTTCCAGCTGTGTAAATCTCTTATTACTGTGTTCAAACACATTTTGAGGTCTATAGACTTAATATTTTCATGGAATAATATTCTAAGTTTTCTGATCTGTTCAAGTCAGAAGTTCTCTTTGCCCTCTGGATTTGGCACATAGCTGTTGTTCTTGGAATTCCTTTCTCCATCATTTTGGGGATTTCCTTCTCCTCTTCCTTGTATTGAATCCCTTGTTTCCTGGATCTTCTGTTTTCCCAAAGTTTCTGAGAAAGGGTGTGTGGGAGACAATTTTTTAAGCTTGGATATCTAAAAATGTCTCTGTTCTACACAAAAACTTGATTGATGGTTTGTCTTGGATATAAAATTCTATGTTTAAAATATTTTAATAGAATTTTAAAACATGATATCATTATAATTTGTCTAACAAGTTTGAGGTTGTGGATTTTGAAGTCATTCTGTTTCTAAATGTTTATATGTGACATACTTTTTTCTTCCTTTCCAGAATCTTGTGAGATTTTCTCTTTGATGTTGTGGTTGGAAATTTCATGACAAGGGTCTCTTTAAAGCCAATGTGTTACAAACTTGAAGAGCCCTTTAATCTAGAATCTCATGAGTTTCTCATCTTTGGAATTTTCTTCTATTATTTATTTGATTATTTTTTGCCCTTTCTCATTGATCATCATCTCTTGGTATTCATGCTCTTGTGTAGTCCCTCCAAAGTTGAAAAGGATGACATGTGTGACCTGCTGGATTTTAGAGAAGTGATGATAGATAATATCCAGAGCTAATCATGAAAGACGTTTTCCTTGATATCTTGGATTACTTGCTTAGTGAAAATCATCTCAAGAAGAGAGTCAAGCTAACCTGTGAAGACGCTCACATAGTGAGGAACTGAAATCTTCAGCCAACAAAGATCACAAGCTTGCTTATCCCTCCTATCAGGGAGCCACCTTGGAAGCAGATTCTCCAGCTATAGTCAAACCTTATGAAAACCACAACCCCGGGCAACATTCAGCTGAACCTCATGAGAAACCCAGAGTCAGAACCATTCAGTTCCTGAACTCATGGCTGTATAAACTAGGCACTTCTCATTCATGATATAAAGTCTGAAAATTCTCAGTATTGAATATCTATTGCTTCACAAGGCTTTAGAAAAGGCAGAGGAACCAGAGATCAAATTGCCAACATCTGCTGGATCATCAAAAAAGCAAAAGAGTTCCAGAAAAACATCTATTTCTGCTTTATTGACTATGCCAAAGCCTTTGACTGTGTGGATCACAATAAACTGTGGAAAATTCTGAAAGAGATGGGAATACCAGACCACCTGACCTGCCTCTTGAGAAACCTGTATGCAGGTCAGGAAGCAACAGAACTGGACATGGAACAACAGACTTGTTCCAAATAGGAAAAGGAGTTCGTCAAGGCTGTATATTGTCACCCTGCTTATTTAACTTATATGCAGAGTACATCATGAGAAACGCTGGGCTAGAAGAAGTACAAGCTGGAATCAAGATTGCCAGGAGAAATATCAATAACCTCAGATATGCAGATGACACCACCCTTATGGCAGAAAGTGAAGAAGTACTAAAGAGCCTCTTGATGAAAGTGAAAGAGGAGAGTGAAAAAGTTGGCTTAAAGCTCAGAAAACTAAGAAAACTAAGATCATGGCATCTGGTTCAGAAAACTAAGATCATGGCATCTGGTTCCATCACTTCATGGGAAATAGGTGGGGAAACAGTGGAAACAGTGGATGACTTTATTTTTTTGGGCTCCAAAATCACTGCAGATGGTGATTGCAGCCATGAAATTAAAAGACACTTACTCCTTGGAAGGAAAGTTATGACCAAACTAGACAGCATATTAAAAAGCAGAGACATTACTTTGTCAACAAAGGTCCGTCTAGTCAAAGCTATGGTTTTTCCAGTGGTCATATATGGGTGTGAGAGTTGGACTACAAAGAAAGCTGAGTGCCGAAGAATTGATGCTTTTGAACTGTGGTGTTGGAAAGACTCTTGAGAGTCCCTTGGACTGCAAGGAGATCCAACCAGTCCATCCTAAAGGAGATCAGTCCTGGGTGTTCATTGGAAAGACTAATGTTGAAGCTGAAACTCCAACACTTTGGCCAGCTGATGGGAAGAGCTGACTCATTTGAAAAGACCCTGATGTTGGGAAAGATTGAGGGCAGGAGGAGAAGGGGACAACAGAGGATGAGATGGTTGGATGGCATCATCAACTCGATGGACATGAGTTTGAGTAAACGCCAGGAGTTGGTGATGGACAGGGAGGTCTGGCGTTCTGCGATTCATGGGGTCACAAAGAGTTGGACATGACTGAGCGACTGAACTGAACTGATTGTTTCACTTGTTCAGCATTTCCTCTTCTGATGAAAGGAAGATTCTCTGGGGAATCATCTGTAGGGGTTAGAGGCCTTTCCTCCTCCCCTGACTCCAGCTCAAAAGATGAGTCAGATCTGATCAATGAGACTCATGGCCAGGACTTTGCTGGAACTATTGCATAGTGAATGATGACTCAACCCACAGAAGGTTAAAGCTTGGAGTTGCTGGTATTCACCCCAAACTGTGGAGAGAGCCTGCTTGAAAATGAAGTCAATAGAACAAAGAAGAGTCAGTAGAGAGGCAGTGTCTTACTGAACTGCTGGAAGTGTGGAATCTAGCATTGTATTTGTTGTCGTTTCTGTTCAGTCGCTAAGTTGTGTCTAACTCTTTTACATACAAATGTTATATCAGCTCTGGAACCTCCCAGGTACCTGAACCAATGTGTTTATTTTTGTTTAAAAGAAACAGACAGAAGGAGATCTATGTCTTTTCAGTGCTGTATCTGCCTCTTTCCTACCTCATTTAAGTGTTTTTTTAAAAATCATAACTGATGTTTCTTTTTAACAAGTTTTTTTCTGCATCTATAAAAATTATGTTTGGCTTATAATTATTAATATTATGAATTATATTCATTCTGTAATGTTCTCAACCATGGACAACATTACAGGGCACATTTGGTGATGTCTGGAGCCATTTTTGCTTGTCAGAAATGTGGGTGCTGCTGCTGCTGCTAATATGTAGTAGTGACTGTAGGCCGGTGCTGCTGCTAAACATTCTATGGTGAACAGGTTGGTACTCCACAACAAAGATTTATCCAGCTCCAAATGGCAGTACTGCCCAGGCTGAAAAACTCTGTTAAATCGATCTCACATTACTAGCATAACCCAAATCGCTTGATATTTTATCTATATATTTGATATGTGTTTTATTATATGTACTCTGTGCTAAGTGGCTTCAGTCATGTCTGACTCTGCGACCCCGTCATGCTCCTCTGTTCATGGGATTCTTCAGGCAAGAATACTGGAGTGGGTTGCCATTTCCTATGCCAGGAGAATCTTCCCAGTCCAGGGATCAAACCCATGTCTCTTACATCTCCTGTATTGGCAGGCTGCTTCTTTACCACTAGCGCCACCTTGGAAGCCTTTATAACGTCTACAGAATATGTAATGATGTGCCCTTTTTAATTTATAATATTTGTTATGTATGCTTTTTTTCTTTTCCTCTTGATTGGCCTAGCTAGAGGTTTACTAACTTTATTAATCTTTCCAAAGAACCACTTTTAAGTTTTTAATTCTTCTCTTTTGCGTAATTGTTTTCTATTTCATTAATTCCTGCTCTGATTCCCTGGTGGCTCATTGGTAAGGAAACTGCCTGCCCATGCAAGAGATGTGAGTTTGATCCCTGGGTTGGTAAGATCCCTGGGAGAAGGAAATGGCAGTATTCTTGACTGGGAAATCCCATGAACAGAGGAGCCTGGCAGGCTACAGTCCATGGAGTCACAAAAGAGTGTCACGACTTAGCAACTACACAACAACTGATATTATTCTTTCTCTCTTTTACATTTATTGTGTTATTTTACCATATTTCCCCCTAACTTCTTGAGATAGTTTATTTCTGTTGTCTGTTGTTTCTGTAAGTTTTTACTCACTTGTTTCCTTGTATACCTTGTTATTTTTTATCAAACACTTGTAGACTACATGTAAAAATTATTTTGAGGAAATAGTTTTACTCCTAGAATAATGCTCCCCTCCGCTACAAGGGATCTTTGCTTGTTGCTCCTGTCAAGGACCATCTTAATCCAAGTTAAAGAGCTGAGATACGCTATCCTCCAGACTATGGGAAGGAGGCTGCAACTTGGTGCCAGAGCTGATTTATTTCTGGTTTATTCCACTCTGAAGACATAGTGAGCACTGCTTTAACCAGAGCATCTGATAACTTCTGATAAGCTCTTGGCTCTGACTTTTGTCCCCTTCTCCTGGCTCCATGAAGCAACTAGGATTTTGGGTCGTCTCTATAGCTATTTACCCAGGTATATTATCTCAAGGCAAACACGGCTTAAAGTAGCTTGTCTAACTCTCTGGGTTGTCCTTGTCTCCCAACAATTCTTTAGTATTTGTCAAATTCTTTGATGTTTCTAAGATAGTTTTAAAAAAAATATTATCTTGCTTCTTCAGCTGTTCTCAGCAGGAGGGTAGATTGTAGACACCTACTCCATTATCAGAGGGGAATTCTTATTATGTAACTCTTATACCTTTTGACTTGTAAGCTTTATAAATGCCTCATCTATACAAAAAACTTTTAAAAATAGAGATTGCCACTTGTGGTTTCCTATTCTGCATGTAAGGGGCTTGGAAATTGCCACTGAATGCTAACAACAAATAAAAAGCTGAACAAACTGAATAACCAATTATTAGATCCATAAGAGGGATGAGGACACAGGCAAAATCACTGCCAGCAGATTAGAGGGATGGACAGGTGAATACAGGGAATCTCTGCTGACTGGAATAAAGACTTAAGAATAGAAACCCAGCACTGTGAGACCCAACACTGGAGTAGGAAAACTGTAACTAACAAATTGCTAAAGGCTCTGCAGACAGATTTGAGGGTTAAAAAAATCCAGGGGGACTCAGTCATGGGATGGTCTCACGGTTTTATAAATTTTACCTCCAAGAGTTCAACCAGGTTTTCATTGTAAATAACAGAGAAAAATTTAAAGATTAGAAACTCTGATTTACATAATGGAAGTACACTGAAGAAGGGATAGGTGAAAGTAAAATATTAAAAAGCTTCTATTTTTTTCATTCTTAACTAAACTAACAGATAACACTTTGTTAAAAATAAAAGCAATTATATATATACATATGTGTAATACTGAACTGTGGTGCTGGAGAAGACTCTTGAGAGTCCCTTAGATTGCAAGGAGATCAAACCAACCAATCTTAAAGGAAATCAACCCTGAACATTCATTGGAAGGACTGATGCTGAAGTTGAAGCTACGGTATTCTGGCCACCTGATGCAAAGAGCCAACTCATTGGAAAATTACTCTGATGCTGGGAAAGATTAAGGGCAGGAGGAGAAGGGGATGACAGAGGACGAGATTGTTGGATGGCACCACTGATTCAATGGACATGAGTTTGAGCATCTGGGAGATGGTGGACAGGGAAGCCTGGCGTGCTGCAGTCCATGGGGTTGTAAACAGCTGGACACCACTGAGCGACTGAACAACAACAACAACAACAAATGTATAATATCCTAAGGTAGGGCATGGGGACACACTCCAGTGTTCCTGCCTGGAGACTCCCATGGACAGAGGAGCCTGGTGGGCTATGGTCCAGAGAGTTGCAAAGAGTCAGACAGGACTGAAGTGACTTAGCATGCACGTATAATATATATATTAATATATGAAATGAATAACAGCAATGATACAAGGGATGGGGAGGAGGAAATAAGACTACTTTGTTAAAATATGGTTCTCATATTACTTCTGGAGCAGTATAGTGTTATTTAAAAAGTGGAAAATTATTTAAATGTATTAATATATTGCAAACTCTAGGGTAACCAGTAAAAAAAAAGCACACATACACAAAAGGACATGGTAAAAAGGGAGAGAAAATAAAATAATATAAAATGCTCAATTAAAAGCACAAAAGGTAGAAAATGAATAGCAGACAAAAATGGGAACAAAGGCAACAAATAGAAAATAGTAACAAATATGATAGCTATTAAGCCAACTATATCAGTATTCACTTTGAACATTAATGATATAAATGCATCAATTAAAACAGATTGTCAGAGTGGATCAAAACAATATGAATCAACTCTATGTTGCCAAAAAAAATTTAAATTTTTTTAAATTTAATTAAAATTTAATTTAAATTTTAGTTTAAAATTAATTTAAAATTAAATTTAAAAAATGTAAATCCATTTAAAAAATACAATGATTCCTATAGATTAATAATAAATGAATGGAGAAAAATATACTATGCTAATACTAATCAGAAGCAAGCAGGAGTAGCTGTATTAAGTTCAGACAGAGCACACGTCAAAGCAAGGAAAGTTATCAGGGATAAGGAAGCGCATTACATAATGATAAAGTGGTCAGCTCTCTAAGAAAACATAAATAACAATCCTTATTATGTATGCATCTAAAAACAGAGCAACAAATGATGTAAGGCAAAAATTAATAGAATGGAAAAGAGAAATGGGGGACTCCACTATTGTAGTTGAAGATTTTGACATCTCTCTATCAGAAATGGACAAAATCAGCTGGCAGAAAATCAGTAAGAATGTAATTAATCTCAACAACACCACCAATTAACTGGATGTTAATTGACATCTATAGAGTACTTTATCCAACGATAGAATGTACAGTCTTCTCAAGCTCACATGGAACATTGACTAAAGTGGATCATGTTCTGCATCATATAGCACAAGTTAACAAATTGAAAGGCGTTTTTCATGGCTCAGCAACAACCTTTCAGAATCTGCCTGCAAAGCAGGAGACCTGGGTTCAATTCCTGGGTCGGGAAGATCCCCTGGAGAAGGAAATGGGAACCCACTCCAGTATTCTTGCCTGGAGAATCCCCATGGACAGAGAAGCCTGGCGGGCTACAGTCCATGGGGTCACAAGAGTTGGACACGACTTAGCTACTAAACCGTCACCACCAAACTGAAAAGAATGGAAATCATGTAATGTCTATTCTCATACCACAATGGAATTAAACTAGAAATCAACAACAGAAAGAAAACTGGAAAATCCCCAAACACATAGAGAGTAAACAACACACCTTTAAATAACACAGGAGTGAAAGAAGAAATCACAAGGGAAATTTTAAAATATTTTCAACTCAAAGAAAATAGAAACCCAGATATCAAAATTTGTGATGCAGTGAAAACATTGCTTTGAGGGAAATTTATAGTATGGAATGCCCGTATTAGAAAGATTCAGATCAGATCAGATCAGTCGCTCAGTCGTGTCCGACTCTTTGTGACCCCATGAATCGCAGCACGCCAGGCCTCCCTGTCCATCACCAACTTCTGGAGTTCACTCAGACTCACGTCCATCTAGTCAGTGATGCCATCCAGCCAATCTCATCCTCTGTCGTCCCCTTCTCCTCCTGCCCCCAATCCCTCCCAGCATCAGAGTCTTTTCCAATGAGTCAACTCTTCTCACGAGGTGGCCAAAGTACTGGAGTTTCAGCTTTAGCATCATTCCTTCCAAAGAAATCCCAGGGATTATCTCCTTCAGAATGGACTAGTTGGATCTCCTTGCAATCCAAGGGACTCTCAAGAGTCTTCTCCAACACCACAGTTCAAAAGCATCAATACTTCGGCACTCAGCCTTCTTCACAGTCCAACTCTCACATCCATACATGACCACAGGAAAAATCATAGCCTTGACTAGACGGACCTTTGTTGGCAAAGTAATGTCTCTGCTTTTGAATATGCTATCTAGGTTGGTCATAACTTTCCTTCCAAGGAGTAAGCGTCTTTTAATTTCATGGCTGCAGTCACCATCTGCAGTGATTTTGGAGCCCAGAAAAGTAAAGTCTGACACTGTTTCCACTGTTTCCCCATCTATTTCCCATGAAGTGGTGGGACCGGATGCCATGATCTTCATTTTCTGAATGTTGAGCTTGAAGCCAACTTTTTCACTCTCCATTTTCACTTTCATCAAGAGGCTTTTTGGTTCCTCTTCACTTTCTGCCATAAAGACTAGAAAATGCTAAAATTTGAAAACTTGAATACATTTCTAAAACAAAATAAATGGTAATAATTGATTCATGAAGAACATTTTAAAAATAAATAAATAAGCCAATGAGACTAAAAGAAGGTAAATCAGTAACCAAAGCCTCCTTCTCTCAAAAGATACCAGACT
Organism: Bos javanicus; assembly: GCF_032452875.1. Taxonomy (NCBI): domain Eukaryota; kingdom Metazoa; phylum Chordata; class Mammalia; order Artiodactyla; family Bovidae; genus Bos; species Bos javanicus. The sequence goes on along the minus strand of NC_083878.1, from coordinate 28,550,525 downwards.
AAGGTGGCTTTATAAGGAAGCTTTGTTTCAAAGATAAGAAAACATACAACTTGTTTCAGATGACAGAAAGAAAAGAAAAACTACCCAATCTGTTTTACCAAGACATTAGTCAGACTTTGCTGTGATAGTGCTGTGCAACAAATTACTCAAGTCCCAGTGATTTACAGTTATTTCTTACTCATTTGTCTATGGTCACTATATACCATAGTTCTATCAGTCAATATAGGAAACATATTTAACTAAATTCAACACTCACTCCTGGGAAAACAAACAAACAAACAAGACCTCATAACAAACAGCTATTAGAAAGTAATATGAATAGAGACAGCTTTCAAAAACCTATGGCAATCATTATACTTAATATGGAAGCTATCAGTTCAGTTCAGTCGCTCAGTCATGTCCAACTCTTTGCGACCCCATGAATCGCAGCATGCCAGGCCTCCCTGTCCGTCACCAACTCCCAGAGTCCACTCAGACTTACGTCCATTGAGTTAGTCAGTGATGCCATCCAGCCATCTCATCCTCTGTCGTCCCCTTCTCCTCCTGCCTCCAACCCCTCCCAGCATCAGAGTCTTTTCCAATGAGTCAACTCTTCGCATGAGGTGGCCAAAGTACTGGAGTTTCAGCTTCAGCATCATTCCCTCCAAAGAACACCCAGGGCTGATCTCCTTCAGAATGGTCTGGTTGGATGTCTCAAGAGTCTTCTCCAACACAACAGTTCAAAAGCATCAATTCTTCATTGCTCAGCCTTCTTCACAGTCCAATTCTCACATCCATACATGACCACAGGAAAATCCATAGCCTTGACTAGACAGACCTTTGTTGGCAAAGTAATGTCTCTGCTTTTGAATATGCTATCTAGGTTGGACATAACTTTCCTTCCAAGGAGTAAGCGTCTTTTAATTTCATGGCTGCAGTCACCATCTGCAGTGATTTTGGAGCCCAGAAAAATAAAGTCTGACACTCTTTCCACTGTTTCCCCATCTATTTCCCATGAAGTGACAGGACTGTATGCCATGATCTTCATTTTCTGAATGTTGAGCTTTAAGCCAACTTTTTCACTCTCCACTTTCACTTTCATCAAGAGGCTTTTTAGTTCCTCTTCACTTTCTGCCATAAGGGTGGTGTCATCTGCATATCTGAGGTTATTGATATTTCTCCCGGCAATCTTGATTCCAGCTTGTGTTTCTTTCAGTCCAGCGTTTCTCATGATGTACTCTGCATAGAAGTTAAACAAGCAGGGTGATAATATACAGCCTTGACGTACTCCTTTTCCTATTTGGAACCAGTCTGCTGTTCCATGTCCAGTTCTAACTGTTGCTTCCTGACCTGCATACAGATTTCTCAAGAGGCAGGTCAGGTGGTCTGGTATTCCCATCTCTTTCAGAATTTTCCACAGTTTATTGTGATCCACACAGTCAAAGGCTTTGGCATAGTCAATACAGCAGAAATAGATGTTTTTCTGGAACTCTCTTCCTTTTTCCATGATCCAGCGGATGTTGGCAATTTGATCTCTGGTTCCTCTGCCTTTTCTAAAACCAGCTTGAACATCAGGAAGTTCACGGTCACGTATTTGGTGAGAGGGGAAGGTGATTAATCATTTTCTGGAGTGAGAGAGCAAACTATCCAAAGATTTCCAGGAAGAGTTAAATGTCTACTGTGTTTGCAGTCATGAAATAAAGAGAAACCTGTGAAGCTTCCCTGGTGGCTCAGACAGTAAAGAATCCATGTGCAATGCAGGAGACCCAGGTTGATCCTCTGGAGAAGGAAAGATCCCCTAGAGAAAGGAATGACTACCCACTCCAGTATTCTTGCCTGGAGAATTCCATGGACAGAGGGGCCTGATGGGCTACAGTCCATGGGGTCACAAAGAGTCAGACATGACTGGGCAACTAACACTTTCACTTTTTCTTTGAGAGTCTGTGATTTTTCTCAACCAATTTTTAGCTGCCCAGGGGTAAGCTCAGTGACACTGTTGAATTTAACCAAGTTTGGGATTTTGCTAGACAAGAATCTAAGCCAGGTAGAGAGGAATGTGAAGATAACAGAAGAATAATAATGGAGAAATGATGGGGTCAGTGGATTGGAAGTCAAAGATTCCTTGAGGGGATATAAAAGTAGGTGGACTTAGGGCTAGAAGGTTGTGGTGGGGGTGTGAGGCTTGTAGTTGAGTTTCAGAAGTGCTGTAGTTGCTGGTATTGAATAGGAATGGGGTGACCATAACGGTGGGGGTAGTGGCTGAGCTGGAGTAGAAGCAAATTGGAGTTGGAGGCAAGAGGGACAGGGAATGGGGAGGTCAGCATGTTAGATGTGGTGGCCACATGGATGTTAAAACCTCTTAGAATGAGGGCAGGTATGAGAAACAGCCAGGAATAAGAATATTCAGTGAATGAAGGGAAGAGCTGGGAGGTCTGCAGAAGGACAATGGTGGCAGATAATATGTCAAGATGAATTCACTGTCACAGAAGCGAGATTTTGAAGGAAGGAATAAAAAGGCTTGGGAATGTCAGTGGAGGGCAAGGAAAACACCCACCCCCATTCTCGACTGGAGGAAACCTGTGTCCACTTGAGAGGGCTGCAGGGGCCAGGCAGCATTCTGGGAAGGACTAACGGTACAGAGGTCGAAAGCATAGCGGAGGTTTCTAAAGGTGGGGTTGAGGTGGTGGGGGTCCAATGGGTAGGCTGCAGAAGGAAGGATTAGCAGAGGATTGGATGAAACTGGGCCCAGTTGTAAATAATGCAGGAAGGTTTGAGGACTCTGGTGATGGCTGACGTAGCAGGGATTAGTCTTAGGGAGGACTAGGACAAAAGAAAGCATTTTATTTTTTTAAATAGTTTTAGTATGGAGAAGGGATAGGCTACCCACTCCAGTATTTTTGGGCTTCCCTTGTGGCTCAGCTGGTAAAGAATCCACCTGCAGTGTGGGAGACCTGGGTTCAATCCCTGGGTTGGGAAGATCTCCTGGAGAAGGGAAAGGTTACCCACTTCAGTATCCTGGCCTGGAGAATTCCATGGACTGTATAGCCCATGGGGTCGCAGAGAGTCAGACACAACTGAGCGACTTGCACTTTCAGTATACCTTTTAATTAATTTATGCAGTTTACCTGGCCTTACCATGCAGCATGCAGGATCTTAATTATCGAGCAGGGATTGAACCCATGCACCATACAGTGAAAGTATGGAGTCTTAACCATTGGACCACCAGGGAATTCCTAAGAAAAAACATTTTAGACTTCTATCTTGGCTCCTTGGCTTGGGAGGTTGGAAGCCTGTGGTGATGAGAGCTTTATCCATACAAATGAAGGTAGATGACAGAAGTTGAGCTGGTTTGGGGAGGCCCATCCCTCAGTGGGTCCAGAACGGGACAGTAGGGAGGAAGGGAAAGTCCCTTGAGGTGGGTGTGGGTCATAGGCTCACAGCCCAAACCACCTCTACAGGCTGCAGTGGCTTCAGAGGGCAGCAGCCTCAGGGGGCAAAAGTGTCTGGGCTGGCTGTTTTTGGACATCCCAGGTAGAGACAAGCTCTAGAGGGGATGGTTTCCCCAGCAAGTGGAGTTCTGTCCTCTTATCCCTGCTCACAAACAATAGATTCCAAGAATGCTGCTCGCTGGAGATGGGCCTAGAGGAGCAGTCTTGGTGGGTTACGTAAATAACAATTTCAAGGATCTCTCTCAGGCCAGAGTTGGGGAGGGTAGGCGCTAAGAAATGGCAGATGCTGGTCCTCCTAGGTCCTGAAGGCAGGCCAAGAGGTTTCTCTTTGCACACTGTCCTCAGGGGCGCCGCTGTGTCCTGTGAAGGACCATCCTAGGAACGTTTGGCATCTCTGCCGTCCCAGCAATCCTGCCAGGCAGGGGTAAGTGTCTCTACTTGGCCAATGTAAGAAACATGCCGTGTCCCATAGAAAGGCGCAGAGCTCAGAACATGCACCCCTTGCAGTGTACCTCCCTGCCTCTCATTCAGTTCTTTGAGCATTTATGGGGTGACTTCCACAGCAGTCACCCAGCTAGAAACCGGGACCCCCTGTCCACAGGAGGACAGTTTCACAGCCCTGGTTGTGCACCAGATCACCTTGAAAACCCTCAGCTCTGACTTCACAGGTTGAGGGGTGGAACCTGAAAATCCACATTGTTATTTGAATGATACTTGGAAAGGACAATTTGTGTGGGATCCTCTTGGGTCACTAACTGGTGAAGAAGGCAGGTTTCCCTTTCCAGGCAGGCAAGAAAAGTGGAGTGGCCTGGCTTTCATCTCTCATAGTTAAGCAGGGGTGAAAGAGGCAGCCCCTGCACACCACCCCCTCTCCCCCAAGGTGCCTGAAATCCCACAGTCAGGTGTATTCCTTTGTTAGGTTTTATCTCCAGCTAAAACAGTCATCTCTCTGGGGTTGTAGGGGGGAGTACATCAGCCATTATCAGTTAAATACAGGCGAGTTTGTTGAATCAATGCAATGGGAGAGTAAACAACAATAAGAAAAACAAATCCTTAGTCAGGACCAGTTGTGCCAGCTCACAACTTGGCAAGTTACAGCTTGGGCAAGTAACAGCGAGAAAACCAGGCTGGAACCTGCCCTGGGAACATCTAGAGGAAAAGTAAGGAGGAAAAAGAAATAGGTTCAGAACCCAGGGCGCTGTGCTGGAGGAGCAGGCCTGGGGAGGGCTGCTGGGCCTCTGGAGACCCAGTGGAGCACACAGGAGATCCAGGGGGTCAGAGCACAATAGCTCAACCCCTGGACTGGCTCCTGGGGCAGGTAATGGGAGTCCCGAGGAGGGGGTCCCTGAGGAACAGGTGCATAGTGGACAAAGCTCCCCCCTTGGCCTGTGCCAGGGAAGGCTTCCCAGGGGCCCTTTAAGGGCAACTTAAAACAAGACCCTGATGCAGTGGAGGGTGGCTGGGAAATGACGGGCGTGAGCAGAGGGCCAGCAAGGGCACAGGCACCAGGCTGTGTAGAGGCCCCTCCACTGGGGGAGGGGCCACCCGGGCATGAGGCTGGGGCCTTGCTGGGCCAAGCTGAGGTTGCCCGGGCAGCTGTCTGAATTCAGCTGTATTCCCTTCTGCAGCTTCAGAGGTGGTGGGATAGGTAGATGGAGGGCAGAACTGCTGAGTCACCGGGAATCCTGCCCTAGCTGGGCCCTCCCTGACCCCCAGAGAAGCCTGCCCCGAGGCTGCCGGGGAGGGAATCTTTTCCCTTCTACCCTTCTGGGCTCTGTGACTCGTCTAAGAATGACATTGACGTAAGACAGATTGACAGGAGGAAAAACACAGCTTTAATTATGCTGGTTCCGACGCAAGGAGCCCCACAAGAGGGGCTGCAAGAGGCTTATATACCACCCTGAGTTAAGGCCAGGGATAGGGGCCTGGGGCTGCTAGGCGGGGGAGGCAGCCCCGGAGGGTGACGGGGGAAACGTAAGGGAAACTAAGTCTGTCTCTCAGGTGGCGAAAGCTTTCTCTGTAGAAGCTCTCTCTCAGTCCTGAGAGGGACAGCCTCACAAAGGCAGCTTTCCTTTGCAAATGTAAATCTCCCCACAGAACAATTACCTCTGTTCTGTTTTTAGAGCTTCTCTCATGTCTAAGTTTCTTAGGGCTTCCCTGGTAGCTCAGCTGGTAAAGAATCAGCCTGCAATGCAGGAGACCCCGGTTTGATTCCTGGGTCGGGAAGATCCCCTTGAGAAGGGATAGACTACCCACTCCAGTATTCTTGGGCTTCCCTGGTGGCTCAGGTGGTAAAGAATCCACCTACAATGTGGGAGACCTGGGTTTGATCCCTGGGTTGGGAAGATCCCCTGGAGGAGGGCATGGAAACCCACTCCAGTATTCTTGCCTGGAGAATCCCCATGGACAAAGGAGCCTGGTGGGCTACAGTCCCTGGGGTTGCAAAGAGTCAAAATAATTAGCTCAACTTGATCCTTGTGCCCAAGAGGCAACTCTAGGGGAGGCAGATCCCACTCCCCTCAGGCCTCCTTCCCTTCCACTGCCCCTTGCCCTGAACACCTTCTACAAAACTAACAGGGGTGAGGGGAGGGCTAGAAGGATTCATTTATCTTGAAGGAAAGAGAAACTGATTCCCCGGGCCCAATTCCTGGGCACCTCTAACTCTAGCCAGGCACCTGCTCTGCCCTGGCAGGATATTTTATCCCATTCTCAGAGGTAACTGAGGCCACAAAGCCTCTCCAAGCAAAGTAAAAAGGCAGATTAAAGAATTACGACATTAAAAAAAAAAAACTGAAAAAGAAAATTCCAAGAACAACAGGAAGCTGATCAGGAAGTTCCCATAGAAGATGAAAATATTTGAGAGTCGTGCTGAGAGCAGAGGCTGAGGGCAGAGGGCATTCCAGGGACATACAGCCGCAGTGGTGGTGGTCGTGCCACCCAATCTTCCGCCCACCCTTCTCCTTTCGCAGGGTGACCTCGGGCCTGCTGGCCAGGCCCTGTCCACTCCCAGGGGCCCCAGGAACACCTCTGCTTAAACAGGCACATGCATGCAGCTATGTGCACACACACAACAACTTTTACACATGTTCCCCCAGATCTGCCGGTGCATGCATGCCCATATGTGTGCTCATGTGGACAAATGCTTGTGCATGGGGAACCTGTCTATGCACATAGAGGCAGAAAGGGCAAACTCTCAGAGATGTATTGTGTGTAGAACTGTAAAGAAAGTGAAAGTGAGATGGTAGGCCCTTCCTCGAACTTGCTGTCTTTCAGTTCAGTTCAGTCGCTCAGTCATTTCTGACTCTTTGCAACCCCATGAATCGCAGCACGCCAGGCCTCCCTGTCCATCACCAACTCCTGGAGTTCACTCAGACTCACACCCATCTAGTCAGTGATGCCATCCAGCCATCTCATCCTCTGTCGTCCCCTTCTCCTCCTGCCCCCAATCCCTCCCAGCATCAGAGTCTTTTCCAATGAGTCAACTCTTCGCATGAGGTGGCCAAAGTACTGGAGTTTCAGCTTTAGCATCATTCCTTCCAAAGAAATCCCAGGGCTGATCTCCTTCAGAATGGACTGGTTGGATCTCCTTGCAGTCCAAGGGACTCTCAAGAGTTTTCTCCAACACCACAGTTCAAAAGCATCAATTCTTCGGTGCTCAGCTTTCTTTACAGTCCAACTCTCACATCTATACATGACCACAGGAAAATCCATAGCCTTGACTAGATGGACCTTTGTTGGCAAAGTAATGTCTCTGCTTTTCAATATGATATCTAGGTTGGTCATAACTTTCCTTCTATGAAGTAAGTGTCTTTAAATTTCATGGCTGTAGTCACCATCTGCAGTGATTTTGGAGCCCCCCAAAATAAAGTCTGACACTCTTTCCACTGTTTCCCCATCTATTTCCCATGAAGTGATGGGACTAGATGCCATGATCTTAATTTTCTGAATGTTGAGCTTTAAGCCAACTTTTTCACTCTCCTCTTTCACTTTCATCAAGAGGCTTTTTAGTTCCTTTTCACTTTCTGCCATAAGGGTGGTGTCATCTGCATATCTGAGGTTATTGATATTTCTCCTGGCAATCTTGATTCCAGCTTGTGCTTCTTTCAGCCCAGCGTTTTTCATGATGTACTCTGCATAGAAGTCTTTAACCACTCCTGTTTCAGGTGTCCAGGCTTCTGATGGTGTTTGGCTGAAAGGCTTCTCACAGTGCATCCTCCACCCCCTCCCCACCCAGGGCAGCCCTTCTTGAGAAATATCCTAGCGCTGTAGTTCTCAAACTTTTTGATCTCATATCCTTTTTATACTCTTAAAAATTACAAGGACCCCAAAGAACTTTTATTAATGTGTATTATATCTATCAATATAGTGGCATTGTTTTCTATTTGTACAAATCTCTGTTGTTGTTGTTTTAGTTACTTAGTTGTATCCAGCTCTTTTGTAACCCCATTGACTGCAGCTTGCCAGGCTCCTCTGTCCATGGGATTTCCTAGGCAAGAACACTGAAGTGGGCTGCCATTTCCTTCTCCAGTGGATCTTTCTGACACAGAGATTGAACCCTTGTCTCCTGCATTGGCAGGCAGGTTTTTTAACCACTGAGCCACCCAGGAAGCCCCATGAGTCTCTCTGCTGCTGCTAAGTCGCTTCAGTCGAGTCCGACTCCGTGCGACCCCATGGACCGCAGCCCACGAGGCTCCCCCGTCCCTGGGATTCTCCAGGCAAGAACACTGGAGTGGGTTGCCATTTCCTTCTCCAATGCATGAAAGTGAAAAGTGAAAGTGAAGTCGCTGAGTCTTGTCCGACTCTTAGTTACCCCATGGACTGCGGCCCACCAGGCTCCTCCGTCCATGGGATTTTCCAGGCAAGAGTGCTGGAGTGGGGTGCCATTGCCTTCTCCGATGAGTCTCTTTACTGTGAGCTTAATATGGGACAGCTGGATATGTGCTCCTGCATGAAATCTCTTATGACACATTTTGGTTGAAGCATAAGAAGAAAGCCAAGTATTCCAGAGACAGATAGTTGGAAAGAGATTCTTTGTGGATGCCCTGTGTTTGGAGCCTCTAAAGTGTCTCCCAGGGCATCCTCCCCACATCCTGATCTTCATACCCTGTGCAATCCATCCCCTTGGGTGTGGGCTAGATCTGATGATTCACCTCCAAGGAAGTGAGTGGTACAAGAGGTATGGCAAAATGTGATGCAGCTCACTCGGAAGATTAAGACACAGAAAGACTGTGGTTTGCATCCTGAGGAGGCCTCTCTTGCTCCCTTGCTCTCAGGGAAGTCAGCTCTAAGCTGCAGGATAGAAAGCCGCATCTGGCAAGGAACAGAGAGATACCTCTGGACAAAATTCGGTGAAGAACTGAGGCCCCTAATAACAAACTAAATCCTTCCAACAACCATGGCCTTGAGCTTGGAGGTGGGTCCACCCCCGGCTGGGCTGTCAGATGAGACTGCAGCCCCAGCTGCCACCTCGACCAGAGCCTGTGAAACCTGAATGGGAGGCATCCAGCTAAGTCATGCCCAGATTCCTGACTTATTGTGAGCTACTGTGAGGTAATAAATGTTTGTTGTTTTAAGCTGCTGAGATTTAGGGTAATTCATGACAAAGCAAGAGATAACTAACAACTTCCACAAAACAATCTTGGAGACCCCCAGGAGTCCACAGCCCTCCCTTTGGTACTGCTACTCTAGACCCGATGCCTTCAGCTGCTCTGGTTTGACTCTCTCAGTCAGCATCTGCCCTTCGTACAGGCTCCTGCTCTCCGCTGATGTAAGGAAGGGGGCTGGTAAAGGGGGTAGGCCCCATGCAGGTGACCAGCGACTGGTGATGTGCAAGTGATGGGCGCATAGCGTCTGTTCTTGATGCTGCTCCTTCATAGCAGACTTTGAGGCAGTGGGCACAGCATGAGGGATCTGATGGCAGGTGGGGATAAATTTTTAGGTAATAGCCTGTACCCTTTGTAAGCATCCACATTCTACCCCCCCTCCCCCAACCCAGTGCCCTTTGGGGAAAGCAAACTGTGCCTGGCCCTGGGTTCCTACTCACAAATTATCCTATTTCCTATTAACATTTAGGTTAACAAAGACGGCCAGAATCCTTGTTTTCCAATCAGTGAAAAGTCTTCCATCTGAATCACCACAGGTTCATACAGGCCCATCCGTCTGCCTCCAAAGTTTCTGCTAGTATCACAGCTGGTTTTACAGACAGAAAAGCTGAAGCAGGCATCCAATCAGGGCCACACAGTCTAGAGTGGAAGCAGATGTTCAAATGGAGGAGGGATTCCTTGAGCTCTCATCTAGCAGGCAGAAAGGAAAGTGCCTGATAGCTGACATGTCCCTGAGGCTGACTTTCCCATTCCCAAGAGTAACACCAGCGCTAACGACGATGCCTCATGTCCTGGACACCCAGGGTGGTCGAGGCTTCCATCGCCGGCATGTGCACTGAGGACTGGCATCTCCCACACCGTCTAGGCACATCGGCCCACTGCAGAGGAAGGCAGAAGACCCAGCAAACTGGAGACAGTGCTGGGGCTTCAGATAAGCCTCCCTTCTCCCCCACCCACAATCTGATCAAAGTTCTTGTGGGGTGCTTCCCTCCCCCAGGCTGTACGTCTGTGAGGACTGGGCTGGGCTCGCAGTACATGGCAATCCACAGAAGCTCAGTGGTGACTGCGAATGGATGAGGAGGTGGGCAAACATTTGAGTTAGGTCTGTGCTCGGGGTTAGAAAGCTTGGCTGTGGTGAGTATAAAGGCTAGTTTCTGATAAGTCAAGGTTAGAGAGTCAGTCTGGAGCAGGATGGGCCAGTCAACTTAGGAAGGACTAGGAAGTCAGGCTTTGTTGGGGGTCAGCTTCTCTCTGATGGGGTTTAGAGTTCCATCTGGTGGGTGTGAGAGGTCAGTCTTTGGCTGAGCTGAGAACACCATCCACGGTCAGTACTTGCCCCTTGCAAAGCTGATGAGTCTCTGTGGTGCTTCCCGCAGCATGTCTATCACCTGACCCAGAATGTCCACTGTCCTGAGCAATGGGTGAAGTCAGCTCTGGCCCCAGGAGTAGAGAGAGGTTCTGAGTAGCACCAAGGATCGCATTCTTGGGGATGGGGTTTAAGGTGACCTTGCTTTTAGGGCTTCCCTGGTGGCTCAGATGATAAAGAATCTGCCTGCAATGCAGGAGACTCAGGTTTGATCCCTGGAGAAGGGAATGGTAACCCATTCCAGTATTCTTGCCTGGAGAATCCCATGGATAGAGAAGCCTGGCAGGCTGCAGTCCATGGGGTCGCAAAGAGCTGGACATGACTGAGCGACTAACATTACTTCTAGGGCGTCGTCCTCAGCAGCTGGCTTGGGACGTAGACCCTGCATGAAGGGTGCAGGGAATAAAGAGACTTCAGGCCCTTGGAGGCATTTCCTGTTTTCCAGTGAACTGAAAACTCAGCTTCCTGCTTAGAATAGTCCATAGGGATGGTTTCTTTTTTTGGTGATGGGAGGGGTGTCTGAGGGTGGAGGATGCAGGCTTTGCTGGGCTTGAGGACCAGCTCTCAGGACTCTGCTAGGAGGCGGCACAGCCAGAAAGGTGGGAAAGGAGAGCGGTAAGAGTCCCCAGGTGCCTCTGCCTGATGCCCTAGCCATGCCTTCCTCGGTGCTCACATTCATAGTCTTTAGAGTGAGCAACGCAGTCTAATTATATCAGACAAATTGTATCATTTCACAAGGATGTGAAATTTCTCCAGAAAAAAGAAGCCAAAAGCATGCGGGACCTGTGTCGGGACAAGGACCAGGGCACAGTGGGGAGAGATGTCTTTGTCCCTGACTAGAGGCAGATGTAAATCACAGGGTTGCATCCTAGATCTGCTAGGGGCTGCCTGTGCAGCTTGGAGAATTTCCTGACTTTGCAGCACTTTAGAGCCCTCATTTCTCAGACGGGGAACCAAATGACCGCCTTGCCAGTGGAATGGTGCCCAGCTGGCCCAAGGCAGGCACATTGGCATCCAGTCTCCTTCCCTCCATCAGAGCACAGAGGGCAGAGGGGTACCTGGGCAAGAGAACAGAAGTACATCTATGCCCACAGCAATCTCATCAGCTCCGTTTCTGCCATAACAGTGCACCCAGCAGCTGCTGCTGACTCCACCCCAGAGTCTCTCCACCCTTCTACTGCAGGCACATCCTGGTCTCTAGTTACTCGCCCCGCTCTCGGTTCTTTCATTGTCTGTTGGGTACTGATTGGGTGATTTGGGAGAACAGATTCTCCTGCTTGGCCACACCTCCCTTTGCCTGTGGCAGCATTTATCCTCACCAGGCTGGAGGACTCTGTTCTTCCTCTGCCAGGGATCAACCTTGAGCCCCCACCTCACCCCAACATCCACATGAGAGACAGATTAAACACCCCCAAGCACAGCTGCCATGGGTGGAGTGCAAAGCAGGGCCATTAGGGAAGGGCATTAGTATGGACCATGATTCTGAAGGAAGTATTGGCCAGGACAAGGTCCTTTGATCCCACCCCCATGGTGGGACTGAGCTCTGGGGGAGGAACTGGTGTTGAATAAATGGGAGGGCTACAAGGTGGGGGGACTACCCAGTTCAGCCCTTGTCTGTGTGCTGTGATAGTTCATGGACATCACCTTTAGTGAACAGTGCCCACTGGGATGGGCACTCAGGGGTGGGACCTCCTTACATAGCTGACATGGCTGGGGGCATGGAGTCACTGACTCACGTTGCCAGGGCGAGGGCCATGCTGAGGTCTACAACTCAACTGAGCAGTGAGCTGCCTCACCTTGGCCACTGCCCTCTCTTCCCTCCTGGTCTTTCTCTTCCTTTATGAGTCTGTCTGCCTGTTCATTCTCCCTTCCCACTCTCCAGCTGGCTTTCCAGGTTGTTATGATGGTGTCCTTGTCAAGGGATAAGGCTAGACCGTATTCTTTAACAATAGCTTGATTTATAACAAAAAATCTTTAGCTCTCTGGTCTGGACCTCCATTTGTACCCTTGCTTCAAATCTTAGGGGTGGCCTGGATCTTCTAACACATTATGTACTTCACTTAATGGTCATGTTTATTGCTTACTGTCTGTCAATACCCCACTTCTACATAAACTCGGTAAGTGTGCAGATTTTTGTCTGTTTACTGCTGTCTAGATGAATGGCAGGCATATAGTAGGAATTCTATGAACAACTGAGGAATAAATGTATGGAATAAATGAGTGAATATTTCTGTCATCTGTCCTGTGTGTTAATACTACATCCTGTTGAAGCAGCTTTTACTGGAGCTGAGAATCTGGGCAATTGATTTTATGTAGAATGGGCATAAGAATACAAGAGTTTCATGGAATTTTAAGGACTAAAACCTTTCATATATAGTTTATGAGCCTCAGTTTCCTCATCTATAAAATGAGGATAACTGGAATATCTATTCCATGTGATTTTTGTGAGCTTTAAATAAATGACTTGTGTGAAATACTTAGCAGAATGTCTGAAACAAAGACGGTAATACATGTTACTCTTAAATGAATAATAACCGAAAGAATAAAGCATGAAGAATGAGAATCTATAATTTGTGCCTAGAAAGGGACCTTTCAGAGCCCCTCACAACAGCCCAAGGGGGTGGTGGTGCTGGTGGTTTAGTAGTTAAGTCTGACTCTTGCAACCCTGCGGACTGTAGCCTGCCAGGCTCCCCTGTCCATGGGATTTCTCAAGCCAGAATACTGGAGTGGATTGCCATTTCCTTCTCCAGGGAATCTTCCTGACCCAGACATCTAACCCATGTCTCCTGCATTGCAGGCAGAGTTTTTACCGCTAAGCCACCAGGGAGGTTGCCCTAAAGTGCAGAAGGCCTGAGAAGTAGTGAGGATTACAACTGTTTCCTCAGCATACCGGTCCTAGAACCGAGGCTGGCCTGATCTCAACCCCCAGGCAGTGTCTATCTGACCTCGAGAGAGCAGGCAGTGAAAGCCGAACTCCCTCATCCTACACAAAGACAAGGAGCCTTTATTCAAGGTGAGGGCTGGGCCCTCTCAGAGACAGTACCGCCTGCAGAGAGCATCACACTTTATAGGATTCCATGACCTTGACAATCTTCTGCTGAGAAATAACGTGAGGGCTACCGCACTTCTCCTGCATCCTGGGGAAGGGCAACTAGGGAGAGACAGGAGCGACCTTTCCTTCTTCTCTCTGATTTGTGTTCCCCTCATTATCACATCTTGCCCCTCAGCACTCCTGGGGCACCTGCCACAGCCCGAAGCCATGAAGAGGCAGTGATGAGAGGGCACTGAAGGAATACGAAGATGTGGGTAGAAGAAGGTAGTAGTAGCAACGACACAGGAGGGAAGGGGGCAGGGAATGACCTTGAAAAGAATGATCTAGCCATCAAGGACATGACATAAACTGGTTAGACGTAACTGGGTCCAAGATGGCAGAAGATTCCGTTTCCAGTAGATCTTGAGCCTCATTATTTCTCACTGTAACATTAGGTTGGTGCAAAAGTAATTACAGTTTTACATCGTTAAAATTTGCCTCTTGGTATTGGAACACATTCTTAAATAAATGTGGTTATGTTATACATCACTTTAACGTGCATTTCTCATTTCATGGTTTTTTTTTTTTTTGCTAATGACATTACTTGCTGCTTATTTTAAATTTATTTTAGACTATAGAAATGATTTAGATAAAAATAAAATTTAAGCAATTTATTTGAGTTCAAAATGGGTCCTAAAGCAGCAGAAACAACTCTCAACATCAACAACGCATTTAGCCCAGGAACTGCTAACAAACGTACAATGCACTGGAGATTTAAGAAGTTTTGCAAAGGAGACAAGACAGCCTTGAAGGTGAGTGTAGTGGATGGCCATCGGAAGTTGGCCATAGATAATGATGAAAGAAATTAAAGATGACACAAACAGATGGAGATAGATATATCATGTTCTTGGATTGGAAGAATCATTATTGTGAAACTGTCTATACTAACCAAAGCAATCTACAGATTCAATGCAATCCCTATCAAATTTTCAATGGCATTTTTTCTCCTACAGAATTAGAACAAAAATTTTACAGTTTGAATGGAAACACAAAAGACTCCAGATAGCCAAAGTAAACTTGAGAAAGAAAACTGGAGCTGGCGGAATCAGACTCCTTAACTTTGGACTACATGACCAAGTTACAGTCATCAAGGCTGTATGATATTGGAGCAGAAACAGAAACATAGGTCAACGGAACAGGGTAGAAAGCCCAGAGGTAAACCTATGCACGTATGGGCACCTCATCTATGATAAAGGAGGCGAGAATATACAGTGGACAAAAGACACAGTGCTGCCAAAACAGTTACATGTAAAAGAATTAAATTAGAATACTTCCTAACACCATATACAAAAACCAACTCAAAATGCATTTAAAGACCTAAACGTAAGACCACACACTATAAAGCTCTTAGAGGAAAACATAGGAAAAACATTCTTTGACATAAATCAAAGTAAGATCTTTTTTGACTCACCTTCTAGAGTAATGAAAATAAAAACAAAAATAAACAAATAGGACCTAATTAAACTTAAAAGTTTTTGTCCAGCAAAGGAAACCATAAGACAGAAAGACCCACAGAATGGGAGAGAATATTTGCAAATGAAGCAAATGACAAGGGATTAATCTCCAAAATATACAAATAGCTCATGTAGCTCAATATCAGGGGAAAAAAACCCAAATGACCCAATTAAAAAATGGGCAAAAGACCTAAATAGACATTTCTGCAAGGAAGACATGCAGATAGCCAAGAGGCATACGAAAAGATGCTCAACATTGCTAATTATCAGAGAAATGCAGATTAAAACCACAATGACATATCACCTCATACTGGTCAGAATGGCCATCATCAAAAAATCAACAAACAATAAATGCTGGAGAGTGTGTGGAGAAAAAGGAACTCCCTTGCACTGTTGGTGGGAATGTATATTAATATAGCCACTATGGAGAACGGTATAGAGATACCTTGCTGCTGCTGCCGCTGCTGCTAAGTTGCTTCAGTCGTGTCTGACTCTGTGCGACCCCAAAGACGGCAGCCCACCAGGCTCTCCCATCCCTGGGATTCTCCAGGCAAGAACACTGGAGTGGGTTGCCATTTCCTTCTCCAATGCATGAAAATGAAAAGTGAAAGTGAAGTCGCTCAGTCGTGTCCAACTTAAACTAAAAATAGAACTACGCTATTACCCAGCAATTCCACTCCTGGGCATATACTCTGAGAAAACCATAGTTCAAAAAGATACATGCACCCCATGTCCAATAGCCAGGACATGGAAACAAACTATATGTCCATCGACAGATGAATGGATAAAGACGATGTAGTACATACATACAATGGATTATTATTCAGCCATAAAGAGGAACAGAACTGTGCCATTTGTAGAGATGTGGATGTATCTAGAGACTGTCATACAGAGTGAAGTAAGTCAGAAAGAGAGAAACATCACATATTAATGCAGATATATGGAATCTAGAAATATGGTACTGCTGCTGCTGCTGCTGCTAAGTTGCTTCAGTCATGTTCGACTCTGTGCGACCCCATAGACGGCAGCCCACCAGGCTCTGCCGTCCCTGGGATTCTCTAGGCAAGATCACTGGAGTGGGTTGCCATTTCCTTCTCCAATGCATGAAAGTGAAAAGTGAAAGGGAAGTCATTCAGTTGTGTCCGACCCTCAGCGACCCCATGGACTGCAGCCCACCAGGCTCTTCCATCCATGGCGTTTTCCAGGCAAGAGTACTGGAGTGGTGTGCCATCACCTTCTCCAGAAAAATGGTACAGATGCACCTATTGGCAGGGTAGGAATAGAGGCACAGACATATGGACAAGGGGGACAAGGAAGAGGGGAGGGGAAGAAATGGGAGATTGGGATTGACATATATACACTACCTTGTGTAAAACAGATCGTGGGAACCTGCTGCCTAGCACAGGGAGCTCAGCTCCCTGATGATCTAGAGGGGCAGGATGATGGAGCAGGTTGGTGGGCAGGAAGGAGGTCCAAGCGGGAGGCGATATATATATACATAAAGCTGACTCACTTCGTTGTACAGCAGAAACCAACACAACATTGTAAAGCAACTATACTCCAATTAAATAAACAAAACAAAAATGAAAACAAAACGAAACCGCCTCTCCAGAAGCCCTTTCATGCTGCCTCCTAGCCATTGCCTCTCCTCCCCTAAGGGCAACCACTAGCTTGATTTCTAGCAGCACAGACTATTTCGTACTTTGTGTAACTGGAATCACAGTCCGCACCATGCCTGACTTCTCAAGCCCAACACTATGTTGTGAGCTTCATCTACGTTGTTGTCTGTAGTTGTAAATCATCCATTCTCATGTCTATCTAGTGTTCTATTGTGTTAATATAAAATTCCACAATTTATTTATCCAGCTGGTAAATTTTCTATTAAGTCAAGGGTATACATATTTGCTTCAATAGATACAGCCAAAGTTTTTCAAGGTAGTTGTACCACTTTATACTCAAATCTGAGACATTAAAACTCCAATTGCTCCACATCCTTAGTGAAACTTGATAAGTCTGCCTTTTTAGGTTAGTCATTCTGGTGGATGTGAAGTGGTATTGCACTTTGATTTAAATTTGCGTTTCTCTAATCACTGAGGAAATTAAAGACCCTCTAGTTTCTTATATCCTGATTTTTTTAAAAAAATGGGTATTTGTCTTAAAATATATTTGCCAATGTACTTATCTCAAACACCACCGATGTCATCTTTCTGACACCCTTTATGCTAATTAACAAGCTACTGGTTTCCTTGAGAATCTTTCCTAGCATTCTTTATGCTAATAACAAAACCCCCAGGAGTTGATGGGAGATGAAAAAGAGCTGAAGCACTTGTGGTGGTGGTGGTTTAGTTGCTAAGTCCTGCTCAACTCTTGTGACCCCATGGACTGTAGCTTGCCAGGCTCCTCTGTCCATAGTAAAGAAGCACTTGTCAGATCAGATCAGTTGCTCAGTTGTGTCCGACTCTTTGTGACCCCATGAATCGCAGCACGCCAGGCCCCCCTGTCCATCACCAGCTCCTGGAGTTCACTCAGACTCACGTCTATCATGATGCCATCATGCCATCACGTCAATGATGCCATCCAGCCATCTCATCCTCTGTCGTCCCCTTCTCCTCCTGCCCCCAATCCCTCCCAGCATCAGAGTCTTTTCCAATGAGTCAACTCTTCGCATGAGGTGGCCAAAGTACTGGAGTTTCAGCTTTAGCATCATTCCTTCCAAAGAAATCCCAGGGCTGATCTCCTTCAGAATGGACTGGTTGGATCTCCTTGCAGTCCAAGGGACTCTCAAGAGTCTTCTCCAACACCACAGTTCAAAAGCATCAATTCTTCGGTGCTCAGCCTTCTTCACAGTCCAACTCTCACATCCATACACGACCACAGGAAAAACTATAGCCTTGACTAGATGAAACTTTGTTGGCAAAGTAATGTCTCTGCTTTTCAATATGCTATCTAGGTTGGTCATAACTTTCCTTCCAAGGAGTAAGCGTCTTTTAATTTCATGGCTGCAGTCACCATCTGCAGTGATTTTGGAGCCCAGAAAAGTAAAGTCTGACACTCTTTCCACTGTTTCCCCATCTATTTCCCATGGAGTGGTGGGACCGGATGCCATGATCTTCATTTTCTAAAAGTTAAGCTTGAAGCCAACTTTTTCACTCTCCACTTTCACTTTCATCAAGAGGCTTTTTAGTTCCTCTTCACTTTCTGCCATAAGGGTGGTGTCATCTGCATATCTGAGGTTATTGATATTTCTCCCGGCAATCTTGATTCCAGCTTGTGTTTCTTCTAGTCCAGCGTTTCTCATGATGTACTCTGCATATAAGTTAAATAAACAGGGTGACAATATACAGCCTTGACGAACTCCTTTTCCTATTTGGAACCAGTCTGTTGTTCCATGTCCAGTTCTAACTGTTGCTTCCTGACCTGCATATAGGTTTCTCAAGAGGCAGGTCAGGCGGTCTGGTATTCCCATCCAGCAGATGTTGGCAATATGATCTCTGGTTCATCTGCCCTTTCTAAAACCAGCTTGAACATCAGGAAGTTCACGGTTCATGTATTGCTGAAGCCTGGCTTGGAGAATTTTCAGCATTACTTTACTAGCGTGTGAGATGAGTGCAATTGTGTGGTAGTTTGAGCATTCTTTGGCATTGCC
Organism: Bos javanicus; assembly: GCF_032452875.1. Classification (NCBI taxonomy): domain Eukaryota; kingdom Metazoa; phylum Chordata; class Mammalia; order Artiodactyla; family Bovidae; genus Bos; species Bos javanicus. Next base: position 28,531,937 of record NC_083878.1, on the reverse strand, counting down.
TTTCTTTGGGATTGGAATGAAAACTGACCTTTTCCAGTCCTGTGGCCACTGCTGAGTTTTCCAAATTTGCTGGCATACTGAGTGCAGCACTTTCATAGCATCATCTTTCAGGATTTGCAATAGCTCAACTGGAATTCCATCACCTCCACTAGCTTTGTTCGTAGTGATGCTTTCTAAGGCCCACTTGACTTCACATTCCAGGATGTCTGGCTCTAGGTCAGTGGTCATACCATCGTGATTATCTGGGTCGTGAAGATCTTTTTTGTATAGTTCTTCTCTGTATTCTTGCCATCTCTTCTTAATATCTTCTGCTTCTGTTAGGTCCATACCATTTCTGTCCTTTAGGGCGGCAGGTGGGAGGAGCTACCCCACGCCCCCACACCCGAGGCCAAGGGCGGTGGCCGGGAGGAGCAACCCCACACCTGAGGCCAGGGGCAGTGGCCGGGAAGACCAACCCCACGTCCAAGGAGCCGTGGCTGCGCAGGCACAGGAGGGCCTAGAGGAGCTATCCCACGTTGAAGGTCAGGAAGGGCGGCGGTGAGGAGATACCCCTAGTCCAAGGTAAGGAGCAATGGCTGTGCTTTGCTGGAGCAGCCATGAAGAGATACCCCACACCCAAGATAAGAGAAACCCAAGTAAGATGGTAGGTGTTGCAAGAGGGCATCAGAGGGCAAACACTGAAACCATACTCACAGAAAACTAGTCAATCTAATCACACTAGGACCACAGCCTTGTCTAACTCAATGAAACTAAGCCATGCCTGTGGGGCAACCCAAGATGGGCAGGTCATGGTGGAGAGATTTGACAGAATGTGGTCCACTGGAGAAGGGAATGGCAAACCACTTCAGTATTCTTGCCTTGAGAACCCCATGAACAGTATGAAAAGGCAAAATGATAGGATACTGAAAGAGAAACTCCCCAGGTCAGTAGGTGCCCAATATGCTACTGGAGATCAGTGGAGAAATAACTCCAGAAAGAATGAAGGGATGGAGCCAAAGCAAAAAGAACATCCAGCTGTGAATGTGACTGGTGATAGAAGCAAGGTCTGATGCTGTAAAGAGCAATATTGCATAGGAACCTGGAATGTCAGGTCCATGAATCAAGGCAAATTGGAAGTGGTCAAACAAGAGATGGCAAGAGTGAATGTTGACATTCTAGGAATCAGCGAACTGAAATGGACTGGAATGGGTGAATTTAACTCAGATGACCATTATATCTACTACTGCAGGCAGGAATCCCTCAGAAGAAATGGAGTGGCCATCATGGTCAACAAAAGAGTCTGAAATGCAGTACTTGGATGCAATCTCAAAAACAACAGAATGATCTCTGTTCGTTTCCAAGGCAAACCATTCAATATCACAATAATCCAAGTCTATGCCCCAACCAGTAATGCTGAAGAAGCTGAAGTTGAATGGTTCTATGAAGACCTACAAGACCTTTTAGAACTAACACCGAAAAAAGATGTCCTTTTCATTATAGGGGACTGGAATGCAAAAGTAGGAAGTCAAGAAACACCTGGAGTAACAGGCAAATTTGGCTTTGGAATACGGAATGAAGCAGGGCAAAGACTGATAGAGTTTTGCCAAGAAAATGCACTGGTCATATCAAACACCCTCTTCCAACAACACAAGAGAAGACTCTATACATGGACATCACCAGATGGTCAACACCGAAATCAGATTGATTATATTCTTTGCAGCCAAAGATGGAGAAGCTCTATACAGTCAGCAAAAACAAGACCGGGAGCTGACTGTGGCTCAGACCATGAACTCCTTATTGCCAAATTCAGACTTAAATTGAAGAAAGTAGGGAAAACCACTAGACCATTCAGGTATGACCTAAATCAAATCCCTTATGATTATACAGTGGAAGTGAGAAATAGATTTAAGGGTCTAGATCTGATAGATAGAGTGCCTGATGAACTATGGAATGAGGTTCATGACATTGTACAGGAGACAGGGATCAAGACCATCCCCATGGAAAAGAAATGCAAAAAAGCAAAATGGCTGGGGAGGCCTTACAAATAGCTGTGAAAAGAAGAGAAGCAAAAAGCAAAGGAGAAAAGGAAAGATATAAACATCTGAATGCAGAGTTCCAAAGAATAGCAAGAAGAGATAAGAAAGCCTTCTTCAGTGATCAATGCAAAGAAATAAAGGAAAACAACAGAATGGGAAAGAAGCACTTGTAGTACCTTCTAAATAAACACTGTCTATTTATCCAATCAGCTGGTCCCCAGAGGGTGTATCCCTGATTAGAACAGCTCCTCATCCTTCAGGTCTAGTTTCAAACATACCACCCAAGTCGTATCATTATCTAGGCTGAAGAACTCTAAATTGAAAACCCGACTTCATGATGTGGCTTCTGTGCCATTTTCCCCTCCATCTCTCTGCTACTGTAAGCACTATGACAACACACACTTTGTGGTTTAGTAATTTTACTGCATGGAGATCTTCAGGCCCCTGGTAATCCAAGCACTGGACTGTACTCAGGTCCATGGAAATAGAGAAGGACTAGTCTTCCCATAGATTCCCTCTGCGAGAAATCTGTTACACCTGTTGTTTCTCAGTTCAGGGGCAAAGTCACACGGATAGGCTTTCTTGAAGCAGCTCTGGAGCCACCTAGCCCTTGCCAGGGACCAGTGGCCATGGTTTTCCTGGAATAGGCATGGCATTGCTTGACTTCCTCTTCTAGAACATAGTTGGAATTGAGGGAAGAGGTTCTAAACCAGGTACTCTGATCAGCAATTGACATTTTTTATAGCTTCAAGGTGATTTATCGAGCACATGGATTTGGGGAGAATGAATTTCCTCATCTCCAGGACTCTGGAGCTGTCTCTTCTGGACCACTAGGCAAGGGATGTGTAGACTGGTCATATTTCATTCAGTAAAATGCTTGGAGATGTCTTCTGACCTTCTAAGAACAAGATCTTTTAATTTGATTTTCTTTTTATTTAAACTCAGACATGCTGGTGGGAAGCTTGTTTCTCCTAGGATGGTCATTTACCTAGAAACAGCTGTCTGAATCAGAGAGGAAAATGGTGATAAATACAACCTTCTCCTTGCTTCACTTGCTCCTTCCAAGAAAAGTTATGACCAACCTAGACAGCATATTAAAAAGCAGAGACATTACTTTGCCAATGAAGGTCCGTCTAGTTAAAGCTATGGTTTTTCCAGTAGTCATGTATGGATGTGAGAGTTGGACTATAAAGAAAGCTGAGCACCAAAGAATTGATGCCTTTGAACTGTGGTGTTGGAGAAGACTTTTGAGAGTCCCTTGGACTGCAAGGAGATCCAACCAGTCCATCCTAAAGGAAATCAGTCCTGAATATTCATTGGAAGGACTGATGCTGAAGCTGGAACTCCAAAACTTTGGCCACCTGATGTGAAGAACTGACTCATCAGAAAAGACCCGAAATTCTGGGAAAGAGTGAAGGCAGGAGGAGAAGGGGATGACAGAGGATGAGATGGTTGGATGGCATCACTGACTCAATGGACATGAGTTTGAGCAAACTCTGAGAGTTGGCGATGGACAGGGAGGCCTGGCATGCTGCAGTCCATGGGGTTGCAAAGATTTGGACACGACTGAGAGACTGAACTGAACTGAATAACCTTCTTCTTGGAGTGGGTCTGGAGGTCCATGCTTACATCTTCAGGTAGGCAGATGAAGTTGCTGGTGGGGGAGGGGGAAGGGACTGAGAGGTGAGTACCTTCAGGATAATATACCTAAGTCATGGGAGGTTTCCAGCCTCGTGGGAGCTTCTTGGATTCCTAAGGTCTGAAGTTCTGAGCAGCTGGTCCTCAAAACTGAGTCTTGAAGAGGCCTGAATGGGTTGCAAGAAGATCTAGTCTTTTCTTCTCTAGAAAGCTGAGAATGAAGTGCTTTCGGTGCTGCTTGGCCATCTCTCAGCACTCCAAGGCAGCTTCATGCCCAGGCAGCCCAGGGCTGGCGCATCCAGTGTGCTCAGGCCCCCTCCACACTTCTGGTTGGCAGTCCCTGAATGCAGAGGCCAGACAGGGGTGGGCAAGGGCAGGATGCATATATGATCATTTGCACATTTGTGCATCTTCAAAGGATAAGAGAAAAGTTGAAACCTTGTCTAGGTTTGGGAATTTGGAATCACTAATGTCCAAAAGGCAATAAACTTCATTAGTGCCACCTTGCCACTCACCAAGGAGATAAAATGGAGCCCAGGAGATAAAATGCTCAATAGGACCTGGAAATAAGATTTAACGTCATTGTATTTATTAGGTTCTGAAACAATACACATTCACATCCTTTTGAATACAGTACATTTGGCACAATAATGTTTACAATGAAATAACACTAATGAATGGCAAGAGATTAAAATTACATCCCAAAAGGAAAAAAATGTACAAATAAAGTATCACAATACAAAAAAAAATCCCTAAAGTTGAATACATCTTATATTTAGCCAGAATTACTTTGCACATAATTTAAAAAGAGGTAATTTTTAGCCTTCTTTTTTTTTAATGTAAGAATGCATTTTTTTCACCTTTGGAGGAAAAAAAATTGTTTCCACTTCACAAAGTCCATAATGAGAATACAGGAGAACAGCTATCCTTCATATATTTTTTTGGCATTTTTTTTACACTCCCCTCCTTTTTTGTCTCAAAAAAAATAAAAAAGAGTGAGCAAGCTAGTTGGAAAGATTAGAAAGAATTCGCAGAAATGTAATAGTGTGTCTGCTTCCAAACTCTTGTGAAAACCGAAATGAAACAATGAATATTCAAGGAACATACAAGCTCTATTCTATAGACTACATAGGATTTGAATCTGCCTGTGTGAGAACTTGACCAGCTTTCAAGCAGGAGGCATCCCAGTCAGCCCAGCTCTGGGGCCTGGAAGGGGGCATCTCTGAGCCAGGCAACCTGCTTGAGTGACTGCTTGGAGCTGTTGGGTAGAATGTATTATTATTTGTCTTCCAACCAAAATGCCAGTTGTCCTGTAGGAAGGGCCCAACCCCTGCTGACATGGGAACATTTTGGACAAGGCCGTTCGGCATGACAGTTTAAGAGCTTGCTTGGTCGTTCAATCATCAGGGTAAAGGAAGCAGAGAAGAAAACAGAGAGCATAGTGACTCGTGAGTAAGATGGGCAGTATTGTCATGTTTTCCTAAAAAATGAGATGACGCCACCATGAAGATGTTTCTGTGCTTGTCCTCAACTCCGGAAGACAGTCTCCCCTTACTATGGCAAGTTACCGAAGATAAATTAAATTAATCTACTGTTCTTCATCTCTTCACTGGTATGCTGAACACACAAGTTGATATAGCATAATATTTGAAATTATAACAAGAACAGATAATAATTACACCTGAGTTTTTTCAAAAATCAAAACAAAAGAGAAGTGAATGTCATCACTAGTAACCAAGGCCACGACTAGCCAGATGCAAATATGGACACCAGCTCTGTATGGGCTTGAGCTAGTCACCGTCCAAACTTTGAAACAACCATCCAGAACATTCCTTTCTCTTCCCCATCTCTATCAGGACATAATAGAGCACAGGAGAACTATATGTGAGATTTAATATAGCTTAATACATGTTTACATCTTTTAAAATAAACCAAAATGAAATAAACAATATGAAGACCATCCCTCCTCCCGCCCCCCGCCTCCCAGAAAAAGAAAGAAGGAAACACACCTTATCTCTCGGTAACTTGAACCAATACGCTTACAGAGTATTGCACCTGGACATTATTATAATTATTCTTTCATAGACTAAAGTTTATAATATGCCTGAACATGCAGCAGTTGATACCTCTAAATTCAATGAATTAATTCCACAGGCCTTGCAGCAAACACTATATACAAAAAATCTCAAATGTACAAAAGGCAAAAAGCTTCATTAGTGCCACTTTGCCACTCACAAGTATATATATTCAGGGGCAGCTGGGAAATCCACGTGCAATCGTTGGAATAGATTCCATTCCCTGCTAAGTCAGTTCAGTGAAATAGATAATCCAACGACCTCCGGGAAACATAACACACAAAGCCACAGAGAATCCTTGGAAATCAAAGAACGTAACACTGGTAGCATCTCTACAGGAGGTAACATCACATCCATTAAATAGTGTCCACATGAGTTGCCCTTGCATGTCACACAGAAACAGCACTCAGAACATCTTGCCACCCTGTCAGTGTTCCAATAAGTCGCTCTTCAATCTCCTGATACCCTCTACATAACCCATGTTTAGCCTCATGCTGCTTGTTCCAAAAGCAGATATTTTATATTTAACTTTACATGTTTAATGTTTAAAAACCACAACACAGTAGTACTATCATTTGGTAGAAGTGCGCAAAAATCACACACTGCTGCAGAAAATAAATACAGTTGATGCTGGGGATTCAGGATGAAACTGGAGAGAGAATCTGGGAGCTGAGTTTTGCTAGAACCCAGGGTCTTGACCACTCTGTGGGGTAGCCATGGAGTTCAGGCAGAACTTGAACAACAAAGAGCTCTACTAGTTTCCTTTTCTCTCAATTCCGAGCCCCCAGGTGCCACGAAAGCATTAAGAGCATACACCGTGGATGATGATTTTCTCATTGTATATTAGCCCTTTAATATCTACCTGTATTAACAATGGAATTTATTTCTTTTGGCCAATTAGAAAGCAAATTTGATAATCTATTTTTGAAATGTTAATAGAGTTCAAATCAAATTTCTTTTTCTATGGAGAGCGATTTCTTCCACAAGATACATGCTTATACAACTTTGGCATGCCCCAAATCTAAAACCAAAGCAAATGACGACGAGCCATTCCAGAGCAAACCAACACAGGGAGCCGATCAGGGTGTCTTCCAACCTCACTCCTTCCTGGGCACGCCTAGAGGGCGCTCACCCTTGGGCTGAAGAAGCACCAGTCTCTTCTCTTCTGGATAGAATGGCAGAGGGTGGCAGGTGGTGGGTGGGGGACTGGAGTGAGGAGAAGCAAGAATTGTCAGGACTCTATGTTCAAAAACAGAGCCAGAGTCTTGCTTGCTTTTTTTCTTCCTTCTTTTCTTTGCAGTAAAAGACTTGAAGTTCCTTCCTTACCAGAAGCCCCCGAGGAGCAAAGCCAGGCTTGCCAACAGACCAAACTCAGCAGTGGGTCCAGTGAACTGCTGAACCTGCACAATTCTGCAGTACTGGTGAGACGAGAATCAAGAGTGCCTTCTGGTCATCAGGTGGAAGTGGGGAGGAGCTGGCCCCGGGGTGAGGGAATGCAATAAATAGAGGGTGGACAAGGGACTGGGCTCTGGGGAGAAGTAGTTCAAGACCATCTGATGGGAAAATAGGAATCTTCCCGGCGCCCCTGCTTGCAGCATCACCGAACTTCACTGGGAGCGGCTGCTCAGGGCATCAGGTCTTCACCAAAGTAGGAGAAGCCTTTGAATTCCTCCTGGTTGATCTGCTTCACAATCGCTTCGTCCACGAGTGTGAGTACTGGCTCTTCCCGGGTAAAGTCTTGGTCAAAATTATTGACGTCTCTTTTGGTTTTCTGTGGGGAGATAAGAGAAAGCGCTGATTCTAGGCTGACCTGCCTCCCCAAGGCCCCCCACAGGGAGTGGGCATCGAGCTGACCAGCCTCTTGCCAAAGCAGACCTCTAGCTACTGAGAGCAGACATTGAGCTGTTTCAATGAGGTAACGATGAATGGCCCCAGGACCGAGAGGTGACGGAGGACTTGGAAAGGAAGAATGAGGTCAAGTGAGAAGGAAGAAGGGGTGAGAGGTATGATGGAAAAGCAAGGAAGTGGGATTCCCATAGACTGTGTGTGTGTGCATGTTCGGGCGTTTTCCCTTTTAGCATCTGCCCTAACCCTCTGGCTCCACTGAGTCCTCCCTTTCTGTGATCCAGGGAATGAACTTGAATTGCCCTTCTGTGAGCTCTCCAGTGGTCCTTCTTCCATAAAGGTAACCATCACCACCCCCATCACCTTACCATGTCTCCTCTAGATGGCATCTCTATATGTAGGGGGATGCGTGGAGTAGGGGTTGGGACCATCTTCTGGGAAGCCTGCCTTGATCCTCATCTGCTATCATCCTGAATCCTATTTTGTGCTCCCACATTATTTCTATTATTACACTCAAGACACTGACTTGCAGTGAATTGTTAATGCTTCTGTCCTGTCCATGAGCTCCTTAAAGGCAGAATCCTTGTCTGACTCAACCTTGGGTTCCTAGCAGTCCCCTAAACTAAGCACCTACTGAATGAATGAATACATCAGCAAGCCCACCACTGACTCTCTAGGTCAGAAGGACCCATACCTAGTTGGAAGCTCAAGTTGCCAAAATTGCGCTTATGGTCTGTGAAGGGGTGGAGGGCAGTGATCAAACAAACTCTGGGTTTTGGAGAAAATCAGGAAGTAAGAATAATTCTCTGCCTTTGGGGGCTCCCTGCTGGGTTGGGGTCAGTATTCCTTTCTAGCACACACTGCAATGGTGAGAAAAACTTTCACAGAATAGTGGGACCTGGCTGAGACTTGAAGAATGAATTACCATCATGTTGGTAGAGATGGGAAGAAGGTACCTTGGCAGAGAGAAAGATGGGAAAAAGGCAGGAGATTGGGAACACGAAAGATGTGTATACAGGACAATGGGTTGGTCAAGCTGTTTGTGACAGAGTGCAGCGTGGGGATGGCGGGAAATAAGGGTGGAGTCTGACTGAGAGACCCTCAGCACCAAGTTCCCTCTCCCCTGCCATCCACAGCACAATACTGAGATGACTGAAGGAGCTCCGGCAATATTTTTTCAGACATTGATTAATTGGCATTATCCAGGATTCGTGCCCTGGATGATGGAATAACTCTTGTGGTGACTATTATTATTTGTAGAATAAATATTAACATATGCTATGTTCTATGGAAATCAGTTACCTAAAAATTTAGTGATAGTCTGTGTAAAAAAGTAGTCTTGAGACAAAGCTATATTTTGTACTCTGCTCTGGGAGAGTCATCATGCATGTCAGCAAATGAAAGGATGTGGGACACCCTGCAGTCAAGAAGACCTGGCTGATTTGATTAAGGCCAGTCTTCCTCAAACTTCCTCAGACTATATATTTTTATATATATACACACACACACACACATATACATATATATATATATGTGGACCATTTTATTTAAAGATTCTCTTAGATTCTTTTTTTGATGTGGACCATTCTTGAAGTCTTTATTGAATTTGTTACTGTATTGTTTCTGTTTTATGTTTTGGGTTTTTGGCCATAAGGCATGTGGATCCTGGCTCCCAGACCAGGGGTCGAACCCATACCCCCTGTATTGGAAGGTGAAGTCTTAACTGTGGACTGCCAAGGAAGTCCTTTTTTTTTTTTTTTCTTTCCCTAAATAGTTTCTCAATATCTGTCCTGGGAGCGAAGTTCTGCAGAATGTGGTTTGGAAAGTGCCACCTTACAGAGCATCTTCATGTTCATTTGCTTTTGATCTTTGGAACAGGCAGGTGTTATTATCCTGATTTTACAGATGTGGAAACTGTGGCTCACAGAGGTTTCATCACTTGCCCAGAGTCACCCAACTGAGTTCAGAGTGAGGCCAGACTCAAGTCCAGCTCTCAGCATGATGCTTCTCATGGTGCAGAATATTTGGAGAGCTGGACACTGGAGACATGGGAAAACATGGGCAGGCTCAAATGCAACCAGGAGACCTTTAGGTCAAGCTTCTAGGCTGAAGTAAAGCCAGAAAGGCTTGCTAGTAAGCCAGCATGGTGGGAGAGGGCTGTGGATCAGGGAGAGAGTGGTACATGGTGAGGTGAACTTGGCAGGGGAGTCTGTTTTCAAACTGTCCCAGATTGAGGTCAGAATCAGACAGACACCACGGAGAAGAGATGAGCTAATCTTTCCCATACTGTGCCCCCATCCATCCTGCTTGGCACCTTCTCTCCGGCCTTGAGCCATCAGAGCTCAGTAGGGCTCAGAGGCCTTGGAGGGGGGGACAGAAAGGGGACAGAGGAAAACCACAGGGACGGAAACAGTACTTGCAGCAGAAGCGGGTGTGTGCCGCCCCTGAGATGAGAAAACTGAGGGGTGGCTCAGCCATTCCTACAGGAGGGCTGGCTCCAGGCAAAAGAGGATGACATGTTCTCCATCTCCAGTGTGTACAGAGCTAAAGGAAAAGGGGGCCCTGCATGGAGAGAGACTTCACAGGGGAACCACAAAGCCCATCTCCACAGTGATGCATGTGGGGCACAGGAGGGCAGCTGCCTGGGGAGAGGGTGTGAAGACTCCTCTCCCAAAGGTCTCTATCACAGGAGCGAGGGGTTTACTTTGATTGAAGAGGGGTAACAGCATGTGGCCCATGGTGCTGGGGGAGGAGCAGGATGGGGAAGAAGGCGATGGCAGCATGGGAAGCACCAAGTATCATCCCAGTGGGGGCAGGAGGAGAGGGAGCTGGTGAGGAGGACTGGCAGAGAATAGGGCAGAAGGGAAACTCAGTTTGAGCACCACTGATGGTGGGCTATATCCAGGACCTTTCAGGGGCAGGATCCCCTCCTTCCAGCCTCCTCTGCACTGGTCACTAATGGAGGAAGGGGGCTGGTGTATAGGGAACCTCGGGACATTTGTAAAGGCTTTGGCATTGACTCCCCTGTTTAATTTCTTGTGCTTCACCTTTCAATCATTTGAGTCCACTAGTCATGGAAACTGGTTTCATTTTCTGAGGTCAACTGAGTATAGTGATGGAGCTACGTTTCATAGGATGTCTGAATGTCCCAACTTGCTGACTGCCTACCAGGGAACCAGGCTCAGTCAACACAGCTAGGGACATCTTTTTCCAGGTGCATGGTGAGCTGGCTTGGGGAGCAATCAAGCTCAGCTCTGGGCTTTCCAGGGGAACCAGAATCATTGGTGGCATGCGCGCGAGTATGCCATTCTTCAAGAACTCTATGGAAGAACCTACTTGGCTCATGCACCCCTTATGCTACCTGGTCCAGGCCTTATTTCCCTTGGAGACATCTTAGATCCTTGTCAGTTATTCATTTCCATTCATATAACTTACAGTTTCTGACAATTAATTAACCTTAGAGGCTTGGGAGGTTTTCCAGAGCAAGTATTTCTGAGGAAACCCATCCCATGTTAATAGCATGTAGGCAGCCTCACATCCTCACATTTAGAGGACTGGGAACTATATCCTTTACTCACTGGTTTCACTCATTGGAAAGCTGCTGTTTCCCTTAAAGAGCAGGTACAGGACTCATCTCCAGGGTTCTGACGGACAAAGTCCCTGTTTACCTGGATCTTCAGTCATCCCATTTGCCTCCCTTCATGTCTACACACCTGACTCAGCCCCCACCACACAGCCTGAGAGGCGACACTGGGACAGGGAACAGTCCTCTAACTCTTCACACCCTGTCTCCTCCATGAAGCCCTTCCCACACCCTCTGGACCACATGGAGGGGACACCACATGGAGGAGGAGAAAGCACTGGCTGACCTCCCATCTTGGTACCGTCCCTTTCCTGGTTTGATGACATTGTGAAGGAAACCTCTTTGAGCCTGGGTCTTTCATCTGTAAGATGGGGGTGGTCCCAGGAGCCCTACAATAGCCTTGAGGACTGAATTAGATGCCAGATGTGCGGCGCCTCAGTGCAAATCCTGACACACAGTGGGTACCCAATAAATGTGAGCTCCTACCCTCTTAGTCTTAGCACCACGTGCCTTGGGCATGGCTCACGCTCAGCGTGGCTGGATCTCCAGCGTAGCCCATGGGCTCCATGAGCTTTGGAGTGCAGGGCTGCCTTGGGCATGCTTCACGCTCAGCGTGGCTGGATCTCCAGCGCAGCCCATGGGTGCCATGAGCTTTGGAGTGCAGGGCTGCCTTGGGCATGCCTCACGCTCAGCGTGGCTGGATCTCCAGCGCAGCCCATGGGCATCATGAGCTTTGGAGTGCAGGGCCTGAGCTCACACTTCTCTGTGTGCTTTCAAATTCTGAACTAGTGCTGAGCCAGGGCCTGCCTGGACATCCTGGTCTTCCTCTAGCCACTGAGATTCTTCCAACGGTGCCCTACTGCTCTCGGAAAAAGCACCAGTTTCTTAATCACTTCTAAGGCCCTCTGGGATCTGGTCCCTGCTCACTTATCCAGTTTTATCTCCTAGGCCCTAGGGAACTGTGAAGTTTTTTGGATGCACTGGCTTCTTCCTGCAACCGAGCCTTTGATCAGCCAGTCCTCTGCCTGGAGCACCCTCTCCCCTCTTTAACTTCTGCCCCGTGTCCTCGTCACCTAGCTGACTTCTGCTCACCTTTTCCATCTTGGCTTAGATATCCTGCCTTCAGGAAAACTTCTGTCTCTCCAGGTCTCTTCTTGGGGTCCTGTCATCTCCTCTAACTTTTATCACAGCACTTGCCACCCTGGGTGTCCACCTCCTTTTGTGATTAACCTGTGAGCTCCTGGGGGCAGGGATCAGGTTGAACTCAATGTTCCATCCCCAGGCTGGTGCACTGCCTGGCACATAGTGAGTGCTCAATAAATAACCGAGAAGAAACATTGAGTGCGTGTCTCTTGCTACCACTTTATCTAAAGCCACTGAAGTGATCTGGACCTGAGGCACTCTTGTGCCAGTGGGTGTTTTTGTTTAGAGAAGGCTGAGGACTGACTCACAAAGAGCCCCGAGCAGGGTGCCCTTGCCCATGGCAGCTCCACAGGGCCCTGAGAAAGCGGCCGGTATAGGCCTGGTTAGTAGGGTGTCTTCTGCCATCAGCAGCCAGCCTGGGCCACTAAAGTTCTTCAGTTGCTGGTATGAGACAGAAATGGAATGAACCAGGGTTTGGGCAAATCCCATCGAGACAGATAGGCTAAGAGAAGTTTGGGGATTTTGTGGGTATGTCCCTAACCCCCGCTATTGGTGTCAGGGGAAAACAACACTCCTCTTCCCTTTGGCTTCCTTCAGAAGTCAGGTCTTAGATCTGAGAGGTCTAGGGCTGACCTGGGGGAGAGCACACTTCTCGCATCTGCAGTGGGGGAGTGAGGCAGTGCTTATGGAGACAGAGTTATAGGTCACTCTAGAGTCTTCTGAGAAATCGCATCTGAGAGGCAAAGCTGGTGACCTGTCTGTTAAATCACCCTGAGGCTGTGGAGGGCCGGAGGCTCAGCCAGCTGTGCGGACAGGGGCAGGCTGCCTGCATGCTTGCTTCCTGTCTGGCTGGCGCAGTTCTTTCAGAGCCCTCACTGAACTGAAATCATAAACACAAGCTTTCAGAGAAGCCAGTGATTTCTGCTTCTGTCTTCATCTGATTACGAGGAGATAACAGATGACTCTGTTCTAAAGTGCTGAGAAAACTCCCTGGTCTTACAGGCCGGGGCATGGGGCTATAGGCACCGTGCGGGTCCCAGACCACCTCTTCATCCCTGCCTGGCATGACAGCAAGGGCACATGGGCAATAGAGTGACCACAAGCCAGGGGCCTGGCCCATGAGTGTGACAAGAGCCTGGGAGACAGACTATTCCTGGGGAGCCGCGTCGTCTCAATGTGGTGTCCAAGAACCCAGCTTTCAGGTTCCAGCTCCCTCTTGAGTCTCCCAGCCTCCAGCCTCCCTCCAGCTCACCCTCCTTTCCCAGTCCCTGCAACACTTTCTGGAACATGCATTTTTTCCCCCTCCTCCTAATATTTTTATGTGTGTCACATTTTCCTTTCATATCCCTCAAGGTACCTGCTGCAAAGCAGGTCACACAGCAATCCCTTCATATTCATTTGCTCAAAATCCTTTTACTCACCATAAAAGTCAACCTCAAAATGCCTCCTAGCTTTGCAGTGTCCCAGTATGCTTATCTAAGCTCTATTTTCTTTGAAATGTCAATATGCTTATCTAAGCTCTATTTTCTTCTTTTAAATATCCTCAAAGAAAAAGGAAACATATAAATAATTAGAATGCTTGCTCAATATCAATTAACTAGATCTTTAGATATACATATGTATATGTATTTAGTTCAGTTCAGTTCAGTCGCTCAGTTGTGTCCGACTCTTTGCGACCCCATGAACTGCAGCACGCCAGGCCGCCCTGTCCATTACCAACTCCCAGAGTCCACCCAAACCCATGTCCATTGAGTCAGTATTAATTAAGCCCATATATTTTCAGAGTATATATGCATATCTTTATACACATGTTCACCTGTGAAGTTAGATGAAATAGGAATGTAAAACTGCATAGTGTCTTGCCTGACAAAAATAGAGTTGGGACACAAATTCAAGTTAACTATCATTTGCCTAGAAATTTCTCTCAACATATTCTTCTATCCCTTTCCCGATTTCCCTTATAGAAAACAGAGTAAGACACACAGAGGGCTGCCAGTGGAACCTTTCACAGCACCTATCTTGCCAGGGAGGTGCTCTACCATCCTTTAATCCATTTCCTTCTTAGAGTGTGGTGGCCAGAACTGATGGCTTGATCCTTGTCTCTGTGTTCTGAGCAATGCTAAGGGCAGCCAGTTTCTACTTGGTGGAAACCCTCAAACCACTGTCTAAGATAGTGTCAGTGATTTATCACTTATGGAGTAACTGTGATAACACAGTGATGCTCTGACAGCTTTACCAATCCAGTCTAACCTTGAATGACTTGAACTGTGTCTCCCTCAAAAGCTATGTTGAAATTCTAAGCACCAGCACCTCAGCCTTATTTGGAAATAAAGTCTTTGAAAATGTAATCCAATTGAGATGAGGTCATCAGGGTGGGGCCTAATTCAGCATGACTGGTGTCCTTATAAGAAGGGGAAATTTGGACACAGAGCTCAGACATGTACAGCGGGAGGACCTGATGAAGAGACACTGGGAGAACGCATGTGAAGAGTGGAGGGATGTGGCCACAAGCCAAGGGACATCTGGCGCCACCAGAAGCTGACAGAGGCAAGGAAGTCTTCCTTCCCCTGCAGGTTTCAGGGGGAAACCTGATCTGCAGGCGCCTAGATCAAAGACTTCTCACCCAGAACGATAACATTTCTGTTGCTGTAAGCCACCAGTGTGTGGTACTTCACGGTAGCCCCTGGAAACTAACACAAACCCCAATCTTCTGAAATAGATTTTTCACATCTGAATGTCACCCTTGATATTTAACCTTGATTTCCTCTTAAGATTACCACAAATAACGATTCTGTGATTCACTTTTCTGGATCTCAGTTTCTTTACCAAGAAAGTGCTGGATCATCGAAAAAGCAAGAGAGTTCCAGAAAAACATCTATTTCTGCTTTATTGACTATGCCAAAGCCTTTGACTGTGTGGATCACAATAAACTGTGGAAAATTCTGAAAGAGATGGGAATACCAGACCACCTGACCTGCCGCTTGAGAAACCTATATGCAGGTCAGGAAGCAACAGTTGTAACTGGACATGGAACAACAGACTGGTTCCAAATAGGAAAAGGAGTACGTCAAGGCTGTATATTATCACCCTGTTTATTTAACTTATATGCAGAGTACATCATGAGAAACGCTGGGCTGGAAGAAGCACACGCTGGAATCAAGATTGCGGGGAGAAATATCAATAACCTCAGATATTCAGATGACACCACCCTTGTGGCAGAAAGTGAAAAGGAACTAAAGAGCCTCTTGATGAAAGTGAAAGAGGAGAGTGAAAAAGTTGGCTTAAAACTCAACATTCAGAAAATGAAGATTATGGCACCTGGTCGCATCACTTCATGGCAAATAGATGGGGAAACAGTGGAAACAGTGTCAGACTTTATTTTTTGGGCTCCAAAATCACTGCAGATGGTGACTGCAGCCATGAAATTTAAAGACACTTACTTCATGGAAGGAAGGTTATGACCAAGCTAGATAGCATATTGAAAAGCAGAGACATTACTTTGCCAACAAAGGTCCGTCTAGTCAAGGCTATGGTTTTTCCAGTAGTCATGTATGGATGTGAGAGTCGGACTGTAAAGAAAGCTGAGCCCCGAAGAATTGATGCTTTTGAACTGTGGTGTTGGAGAAAACTCTTGAGAGTCCCTTGGACTGCAAGGAGATCCAACCTAGTCCATTCTGAAGATCAGTCCTGGGTGTTCTTTGGAAGGAATGATGCTAAAGCTGAAACTCCAGTACTTTGGCCACCTCATGCGAAGAGTTGACTCATTGGAAAAGACTCTGATGCTGGGATGGATTGAGGGCAGGAGGAGAAGGGGATGACAGAGGATGAGATGGCTGGATGCCATCACTGACTCGATGGACGTGAGTCTGAGTGAACTCCGGGAGTTGTTGATGGACAGGGAGGTCTGGCGTGCTGCGATTCATGGGATCGCAAATAGTCGGACACGACTGAGCGACTGAACTGAACTGAACTGGGGATAATAAATCTACCGAGCTTGCTGATTGCATGACAGCATAAAAGTAAACCTCATGTAAACTAGAGTTTCCTTTAGAAAGTATTATATGAATGTCATTTTAATTCTGTCATCTAACTCATCTGCCATATCCTTCAGCTTTGTTTTAAGTTGTTTTGACCGGGACCATTTTTAAAGTCTTTACTGAATTTGCTGCAATATTGTTTCTGTTCCATATTTTGTTTTTTTTGGCTGCAAGGCCTATGGGATCTTAGCTCCTCCACCAGGGATCGAACCCCTACCCCCTTCACCTAGAAGGTGAAGTCTTAACCACTGGACTGCCAAGGAAGCCCCCTCCTTCAGCTTTTTGTCAACCTAAAATCTGACTGCCATGCCTCCCCTCTCTCTATCAAGATGCATATAAAAATATTGCATAAGGTAAGTTCAGGCTCAGAACCCTGTGACCTGCCCTCTACCAGCAGCCCTCTCATAAAGCTGACAGAACCAGTCTCACCAACACACTTTGCAGGTATGGTTGTTAAATTCATTGTTAATCAACCAGCCATGGTCACTTTTTCCATCTGGTTCAGGAAGATGATATCAGAGAGTTTCAACTGTTTTGCTGGAATAAAGATAGACAATGCCTGCAGCATTTCTCTGATCTATTAGTCTGGAAATGAAGTTAACTGGCTCCCAGCAATTATCATTTTCCCCTAAGTGTCCACAAACCATCTTCTCATAAAACCTTCTAGAAATCTGCTTTAATCACATCCATCTCAGAGTATCCCAAACGTCATTTTCTCTCTTTTTGAATACTGGGAGCCTGTTTGCCCATCTCCCATCATTTGGTACCACTGCTCTATTCTGTCAAATCCCAACCACCAAACAGTGGGCATGGTTAATTCTTTGCCAACCTGAGAGGTAACTCACCTGGGCCTCTGAGATGGCTTTTAACCTTAGCTGCATAACAGAACCACCAGGGAACTTTAAATGAAAGTGATGCTACCCCCATCCCAGAGATTCAGTGTAACTGCTCTAGGATCTGGCCTGGGTGAGTTATAGCTCCCATCTGACTTCATTAGATATAATCCATTAATCTACTTCACATGGGTTTCAGTTCACCTAACAGTGGTTTCTGCCCTAATCTTTGTGCAATGAAGATATTTCTCTTTGGGAAAAATTAGAAGCAAAATAACAGCCTTGTTATTTGTCCTTGTTTTCTCCACCCTGCCGGTGCATCAGAAACAAACAGGCATCTCTATGGACACCTGGGTTTCAACTCCTATCTCGTGAACTGGAATGTCCAGGGGTGGGGCCCAGACCTGGTTTTTTTGTTTTTCTTTTTTTAAGCTCTGTGAATGATTCTGATGTGCATCCTGGCCAAGCCCCTCTGTATAAAGATCAGTGGATCTTTCTTTCTTCTTTTTCTTAGTTTCAAAAGACTACTTTGTTGTCGGAAAGCCTATTTAGGGGCCTAACTGTTCTGATTCAGCTTCCCCTCAAGGTCACACAATATACTAGCATTCCTTCTCAATTCCATGCCATTCCTCACTTAGTTTATATTGATTGCTCTTTATAAAATCGGGACACATAAGAGTCTACCGGCAAGCCACACTAGTCTCTTTAGATATTGCCCTCTGAGAGGCAGAATAACCTAGTGAGTTAGCATGCATGTTAAACTTTATGGTCTTGGGTAAATCATGCAGTCTCCCTTGTGCCTCCATTTCCTCATCTGTAAAATGGGGATATTAGTAGTCCTCATATACTTGTTATAAGGATAAGTGAAATAATGCTTTTAAGTGATGAGAACGGTACCCAGCAGAGAGTAAATATAAATTATTAGTAATGCTTCTTTGTCAATATTGATCCAACAGTATGATGAGAACAAACAGCATCATTTTTTGGATGATCCTTGATCTCACGTCATAGAATAATCATCGTTTTACTAGGGCAACCAGCGTGCGTTCATTTCCTACATAATCCAAACACTAGAACTCACCAGTCTACTCTCAAAAGCTAAGAGCCGGAAGTGTGGCCCACCCAAAGGGACCTTCCTGAATCTTTTATTGCCTTCCGACCCTTGTTGGTTTTTCCTCATTTTCACTGCATTTCCATTTACAGTATGTGCTTTTATACATCCTGGTGGGCTATCTTTAAACTTTCTGGAATAAAGTGAGATAAGAAAAACAAAAAGGAAGAAAGAAGATGAATTTTACTTCCAGCACTGCTGGCTGTGACATCATCTATCCTGTTCTCTGTAATGAGCAGGGGTGTGTGTGTCCACAGGGAGCTGTAGAGACAGGGGAAGGTGTGCAGTGCATGCCTCACCCGCTGACGCTGCCTTCAAGAACATAGACCCTCCTTTTCCAGGTTCTGAATTCCCAACAAATGACCCAGATACATTTTAATGCTGGATTTCCTAATTTTTGCCAACTAAGTCGATTAAAAAATAGAGTAGCCTGGCTGAATGGGTTGAACAGTCCTCCAGTTTGTGACCTCTATTTAGTAAAGTTGTTTCCACCTTTTAGGGGAAGAGAAGATCAAGACCCATTTGCTTTTTAAGCACAAATGATTAGCTTCATGGCATTTAAAAGTGGGAAGCCACTTGGTCCCTGGCCATTCTCTGGTCCACTGGAGACAGTCATGGCAGCATGCTGACCTCTGTGGCTGGCACACAGAAATGAGGAGCCACCCAAGTGCCAGGTCAAATGCCTCCACCCCCATAATCTGGTCCACAGCCTCATCTAAACTTTGTCTGAGGGAAAGTGGCTTCACTCCTGAGTGAATTTAAATTATTTAAATGCATTTTTTACTTTTTTATTTATTTAAATTTTTTATTTTATATTGGAGTATAGTCGAGTAATAATGTTGTGATAGTTTCAGGTGAGCAGCAGAGCAACTCAGCCATACTTATACATGTATCCAACCTCCCCCCAAACTCCTCTCCCATCCAGGCTGCCACCTAACATTGAGCAGAGTTCCCTGTGTTACACAGTAGGTCCTTGCTGAGTATCGATTTTAAATATATAAATGTATTATTATTTTTTTAATGGACGAAGTCTCTCAGACCATCAGGCACTCTGAACAACCAACTACAGTTGAATTCTATCAAACCCACTGCACGATGGAATTCAACCATTTCCCCCTCTCATTATTGTTTGCCAGACTATAAAAAAATAAATCCACATTTTTTACAAATTCTATTTGAAGAGTTGCATGGGAAACTCCTATCAGCTACCACTAACTTCCTCCCTCACACCTAGCTAATACCTCAGTGATCAAAGGAGTTTAGCCAACTACAATTTGTCTATAAACTGGGGGTTTATAGGGGTGTATAGACTCAGTCTATAGACTAATGCTGAAGTTCGAATACTTTGGCCATCTTATGTGAAGAGTTGACTCATTGGAAAAGACCCTGATGCAAGGAAAGACTGAAGTTAAAAAGGAGAAGAAGGTGGCAGAGGATGAGAGGGGTAGATAGCATCACTAACACAATGGACACGAATTTGAGCAAACTCCGGGAGATAGTGAAGGAGAGGGAAGCCTCGCGTGCTGCAGTCCACGAGGTCACAAAGCGTGGACATGACTTGGCAACTGAACAACAATAGATTCAGTCCTCTGTGCTCTCCTTTACAGGGAAGGGCAGTTATCCCCGTTATAAAGAAGTTGTTACCAAACTTGGAACACTTGCTACGGTGCTTTTAAAACAAAATTATGGGACAACTACTTGAAGATTATTTGGAAGTCAGGGGCCAGTTTGGAAACCTACAGAAGCTTGAAAGGGGCCCCCAAGACACAACTCCCTGTACCCCTTGCTCCCACAGAAGCAGGAAACGTGGTCCTTGATCAAGTGGGGAGTTTGTTGAGGTGACTTTCAAAGCTGCTTCTACCTATAAATTCTATGGCTCAATCATTTAAAGTAAGGTATTTCAAGCAAGACTTCTTGACCTGGGTTCCCGCTCCCAGGGCATGAGTGGCACATTTTCTGTGAGGGGCCAGTTAGTGACTATTTTAGGCTGTGTGGGCCGTGGGGCCTCTGTCACACCCACCCGCCTCTGCTGTGTGTCTCAGAAGTGGCCCTAGACGAGGTGTCAGTAGTGACCAGGCGTGGCTGCGTCCCAGGAACACTTTATTTATGGACACAGACATTTGAACTTCTTATAATGGCCAAGTGTCACCCAGCATTCTTCCTCAACCGCTGAAGAAAAATGTAAAGCCCATTCATAGTCTGAGGGTTGTGCAGAAAGAGTCAGTGGTTGGATCTGGCCAGTGGGCCAGAGTTTGCTGACTGCTGTGCTAGAGAAGGGACCTCAGGGCTTCCATGAACCTCCTAAAATACAGTAATGCATGTTGTGTAGATGGGCATATTTGGGTTTTCCTGGAGGAGTTCATTGTAGCAGGTTCTGGAAGGGGTGCTGACTTCACTGCTAAGTTAAGAACCACAGATTGAAAAGCTTCCCCTCATACAAGGCCTGAAATTCTCTGTGGAATAACTCTCTGAGGAACCACAGAGAGAAGAAAACCCTGAGAAGCAGTTTCAGGACTGGAAATGTCTCCACTTGCTCTAGGCCCTTGTACCACGGAGGCTCCAACATAGGGTGTTGCCTTTGGTCTCTTGGAGCTCCACGTGAAGGCTCCCTATGAAAACAGCTGGGAAAAGTCCCGACACAGACTATGTATCCAAGGCTGTTGCAAGACCAGGTGGAACCACAGTCACAGTATTTCTCTATTTCTTTTAGGGAAGGAGACATTCCTGGGCAATTCTGGGAGCGGTGCTGACACCTGCCTCCTGAAACCCTCACAGCCTTCCAACCTCACAGGTTTGCCCAGGTCCACATGTGGGCACACTGTTGGCTGTGACTATTTGCCTTTAAAAGTTGGTAGTGAAAATACAGAGCATACATTTCAGCCAGGATTCATTTTGGCTCATGTGGTTATACACTGCTCATGTCTGCATTGTCTGTACAGAGCTCACTGGCCCTTGACGAGATTCAGATTGGAGTTTTCAGTGGCCTAGAGGTGTCTCCAAGTGCCCCAAGAATCTTGGCTCCCTGGCGAGGCAGGCAGGGTCTCGGGGCATGGTGGGACACCTACACCATCCGTCACTAGTGGTACCCGGCTCACAAGCAGTGGACCCTGCTGAGTGCCCAGGTGATGGCCCAGAGGGAGAGCTCTTCTCACACTGGGGAGCCTGCCCCTCTCCAAGACCAGACATGAGAGGACAGGAGTGTCTGTTTCCCTCTCAAATACTGCAAAGGGGCTTGAAATCATCCCTGAGCCCAGGAGGCCTCCATTCTGCTGCTAACAGGAAGGATCTATGAGCTGCTAATGTGGGAAAGAAATGTCCCTTCCTAAGGAATTGTGTCCAACCCAGGCTGGTCCCCCTCACATACCTGACACCTCCCCTGTGCCCCTCTTTCCCAGCCCTCTTTGTAACCAGGGCTAAGAAATGACTTATTTGTTAACTGTCTCCTCCACAGGCTGGATATTTGGCTTGGGTGTCTGTCATGCATTTCCAGCACCAGCACAGAGCTTGGCATGGCCGAGTCCCTCCATGTGGACAACATAATAAAGCACAGCAACAGAGCCTTCTCTAGGCTGTATTACAAAGCTTACCTGTCTGATTTGTTTGACCTCACACCTACCCTACGGGGAGACAGTGCTGCCGCAACGGCCACTGGAGACCAGCACACAGCTTGCCCAAGGTGTGCAAGGTGGGGGAGCCAGGATTAGGTTTAGCCTGTTCTGACTCCAGGCTGTGTGCCTGGAGTGTGTTGTCCTGCCTCCCACTGAGAGGCACCACTGTGGTCACCTGTGCAAGAGGCTGAGGCTCTGAGCCCAGCCCGGTGGGCAGTCACTGGCTCTCACCAATAGTGTTGTTGCTGCATTAAAAACCAACCAACCAACCAACCAATAAGCAAAAATTGCCTTCCGCTCTGAGTCTCTCATAGTGCATGAGGCTGCCATCCCCACTAGACCCTTTGGGGTCATTTCTTCAACATGAAGGGTGAAGAGGAGCACAGTCCTTTGAAATTCTTCATTATGACCAAGAATAGAAATACATTTTCTGTGTAACCTAGTGAACATCACCTCACTCCACCACCCCCAAGTAAAGACGCAGCTTGTACACTTTACCTTCACTCTGCGTGATTCAGTCTGTGTTCTAGTCTTGCTATTTAGTTCTTTTCTACGGTACCCTACCCTAGTCAACCCGATCCTAGTCTTCATTAAAAATGTTTTCTGCCTTAACCTTCTAAATTGATTTTACAACCCACTGAGGGGAAGATCCAGAAGTCGCGTAAAGGGGCACCCAGCAGGGTGTCTGGAACTGAAAACATGTAGGAAATACAAGGTCGATACCCAGGAATAAAAAGTCTGAGGAGGAGACAGCATGCTACCTGCCATGGCCTGCCCTGAGCCTGAGCCCCCGGGCCAGGCTCTGCAGTGAGCTGGCCCCATGCGGCAGGGCGTGCAGCAGCAGGACCCGTGGCTGCTCCCACTGCAAGTGGGCAGACACAGTGGCAAAGCCAGCCCTGCTCTGCCTCTAACTGTGGAGCCCTTTTTCATTCATCATTTACTTTTCAAAGCAGTGTCATCATTGACAGCTGTTGAGTTTAGCTACTCTAGGGATGCTTTTTGGTACACGAAGAAACTTTCCAGTAGGTCCTGGCAAAAACCCTGATCTTCCAATGACCCATCTTTTCTCCCCATATTTATGAAGATGTCCTGGATGGAGATCAAGTTCTCTTGGCCCAAGGGGAAGAGAAGGTATTAGGGCTCTGCCTACTGGCTTTAAAATGGCAACTGTAAACACTCTAATAGATGCCTCTCAAGTCAAGATGAGGTCACCCACCTTCTCTTACCATTCAAAAATTTCAGGTTTCCTAATGCAGGATCTTATCACCCCAAATTCCTAGGTGCACACTGGAACAGATCTTAGGCCATAAAAAGTGAGACAAGAATTTAGAGATGGAACTGGGAGAGAAACATTCTCTGGAAAAAACACTTCTAGAGCTTCATTCATTCATCCCACACAGGCATACTGAATCCCTACTCTGTGCCAGGAGTTTTTGCTAAGAACACAGCTGTGAAAGAAACGGAAGCACATTCCTCCCCTAACACCTGACCCAGAGCTTGCTAATCGTCGCTGTAGGGTGATGGGCACACGGGGATTCTACTTTTCTTGCTACTTTTGTGCATGCTTGGAATTTTCCATAATGAAAAGTTAAACATATGAATCTCACACACTTGATGCTGGGTGAAAGAAGCCAGACATAAGAGAGTACATACAACATGACTCCATGTACGTGAGACTCAAGGACAAAGAGAAGTCTCCTCCAGAGACAGAAAGCAGATTGAGGGCTGCTGGTAGCGAAGGCATCTGGGAACTGCTCGGACACAGAGATGTTCATACATTCATGTACAAGTGGTTACATGGGTGCATCCATTTGTTAAAACACATCAAAATGGATACTTTAAACAGGTGACTTTTAGGCTCTGTAAATGCGGTTATAATAAAATTTAAAAACCACACACATCCCTGCCTGCATAGAGCATGTTTACATGGAGTAGCTGGAGCTGGGAAAAATTGTAGGGACCACGCAAGTCCCTCACTTTAAGGGAAGGAGCAGAGAGACTCAGTGTCTTGTGCAGGGTTTCACAGACTCTCACAGTGGGGACCTGGACCCAGCCCTGTCCAGTGACTTCTGTTTAGCTCACTGCCTGTGATACACAGCGGGGGCTAAGTTCTGGAATCCCCTGCTTTGGGGGTGATGGTATTTTGAGTCATCTGGTGGAATACCCACGTCCCAGGCACCTGGGTACCTGTAGCCTGAATCTGTAATGTCTCTCTAGGAGGACCACCAATCCTGTTGTTTCCAGCAATAGTGAGGTGCCAGCTACTTATGGGGAGGAGGAAGGAGTGGCTGAAGTGCCCAGTCAAGATCTGGTTTATTTTCCAGGTCACCTCAGCTGACAATCCCCACTCCAGGCTTATCTGTCCATCTCCTTGCTTCAGGCAATGATCATATCTCACTGTCCCCATTATTTTGGCCCCTCCTCCATGCCTAGCTGGGCTCACCCACCTGAAATACTCCACTGACACCCAAGCTCTGTGCTCCAGGGAAACTTCTTTAGGGGTGGAGTAGGTCCCAGAAAGGAGGAGCCCAAATAACACTCAGGCTTGGAAAGATGCAGGTCGGTGATCCAGGCCTTCTCACTTTAAAGAGACTGAGGCTGATGTGCAAACTTAAGAAACCTTTACAAACCCAATGTGTGTTTGCTAGGCCCCAGAACTCTAGGATAATGTTTTAGCAAATGCCAGCTTGAGGGCTGGAAGACAGAGCCCATCCATGAGAAAAGCTTAATGTTCTGCTGTTACTTAGACGCATGTTACCCAGGCTTTGACCACTGTGCCTCCACCCCTGGCTGCAGGACGACCTGA
Organism: Bos javanicus; assembly: GCF_032452875.1. Lineage (NCBI taxonomy): Eukaryota > Metazoa > Chordata > Mammalia > Artiodactyla > Bovidae > Bos > Bos javanicus. The sequence goes on along the minus strand of NC_083878.1, from coordinate 28,507,243 downwards.
AGCCTTGTCTGCAGAGATGGGCAGGTGGGTACTGTTCATCCACCTACGTGCCACCCCAGATGGGACCATCTACAAGATGGTGGGTGGGAAGTGGCTCCTGTGACCCACACAGGCCTGATCGGGGAGGAGGCTGTCTTCTAAACCTCAAGACTCTGATCCCAAAATTAAATCCTGGATTTTATCCTGTTGTGGTGGCTCAAATGGTAAAGCATCTGCCTACAATGCAGGAGACCCAGGTTCGATCCCTGGATTGGGAAGATCCTCTGAAGAAGGCAATGGCAACCCACTCCAGTACTCTTGCCTGGAAAATCCCATGGACGGAGGAGCGTGGTAGGCTGCAGTCCATGGGGTCTCAAAGAGTCGGACATGACTGAGCGACTTCTCTTTCACTGTTTTCACTTTTTGTAGCCCTCAGGGATTCCGTGTTCAGTATCTCCTCCTGCCATCTCGGCTCCTTACGTCACACGGTGACATGAAAGTGTTCCATGTTCCTAGGGGGTTCTTTTCTTCTATGTTTACATTCCCCGCACCCAGGGCATCCCACAGGACACAAAGCACACACCCACGAAACACTGGCTAGAAGAGCCACTCTGAATCCTGCCCTTCTCTTTTCCCTGTCATGCCTTCTCCTAGGTAGCTCTCTCTTCCTAACCCTTCCTGGCTTTCTCTGCCAAGATCCAGCAACTCTCGAGAACCTTCCCTGACGCTCCTGCCCTTCCCCACTTCAGTCAGGAACAGCCTACTAGGTCCCATGCTCCCAGATGAGATGCGTATGTGTTATCTTAAGTGCTCATGGGGTGGAAGGAGACTAAATTCAATGTGCACTAATTTGGTGAATCTACGAAGATGAATCCCCATATAACAGCTATCAAGTCATAAATAAAAACTTTAGAGCTTATGGAAATGCCTTCCCCTGGGGTGGGGGGCTGGAAGGACCAGAGTGATACATACATGGGCCCTCCAGTCCCTGGACACAGGGATGATCCTGCAATCAGAATTCTCTGAGAGAAATTTACTGTGCAGAGTCAAAGACACCCAGTGAGGCTGTTTAGCTTAGAAATACTTGGGAAGCTGTGACTGCTACCATTTCAGGGCTGGGACACTGAAAGTTATACAGCCGTGCTCAGCAAAGGCACAGTAAAGGCTGGCTGACGGCAGGAACAGTAGAGGTCATGGGCAAATCCACTGAATAAAAGGTGGGGAACCTTGGGATATTCCAAGGGGCAAAGGGCTTGAATACTGGTGTCCAGGGTGGCTCCTCCTTCTAAGAACTCCCCCAGCTCAGACCAGTGGCTACGCCAGCATTAAGCCTCAGGAGGCTCTCCGGCAGAGTCTAAACTGTGTTCTCTGCCAGTCTTTAGATGCCTTTCTGCTTGCGATGGATGGCTGCGCCCCTGCACACAAGGTGTTAACCTTCATCTGAATGCCTGGCTCCGCCACCAGTGTAGATCAGAAATCTGGTCCAGAATTGCCTCCCTCAGCTTAGACGCCCCACTGTCTCCACCACCATCAGCATCAGCACCAGCCCCAGCACCCCCTGCATATCAAGGACTGTCCTAACCACTTCACATCACCAGGTTTTTCCCTCCTGACAGCAATCCAGTATGGCAGATTTTATCATCCCTGTTTCACGGATCAGCAGAAGTTCAGAGAAATGAGATGACTTTCTCAAGATCTGACAGCCCCAATCGGAACCTGGTTGTATCTGATTCCACATCTCAGCCTTCAAATATTAATATCACACTACCTCTTGCAATCCTGAACTCTTGATTCTTGGAATCTTGGGATAAGAGGAAGAAAGGCTATAACAGGCTGGGCTGGGGGTAGTGAATGGAGAGAGACAGGAACTAAAATTTATCGAGAATCTGTAGTACGCAAAGCATCTGAGGTTTGTAAGCTAATCCTGTAGTAATTCTGTGAGTGGGTATTCTCAAGCCCATTATACAGATAAGGAGGTCAGGGTTCAAGAAGGCTAGAGGTGAATTCCTAGGTTCATATGGCTATCCTATGAGAGCAATTTTATTCCCGCCCAAGTCCCTCTGGGGTGACAGCCAGTGCCCTGTCCACTGCACCATGCCACCACCTGGGCCAACTACCAAAAACAGGATCCTGGACTTTTTCCATGCCCTCCGCCCTGGCCAGCATCCTGGCTCTTGGAGGAACTCTGCAGCTTCTTGGAGGCTAGGGTTGTCACTCTGGCATGGACATAGGCCAGTGGGCTGTCCTCATATGTCTGTGGGGACTAACTGGGCCCCCGTCCTGCCTGCCATGTGGAAGATGAGGACAGCCTCTCACGGTCTCTAGGGCTCTGTCTTCAAGATTCACGCTTTCAGGAGGTCTTCAGCTGGTGGGCTGGCTTTAGTGAAAGGGTTGTCTGTTCAGCAGGGCTCCTCCTCTGGCCGCTGAGTTGGTGAGGGTGTGAGGGTCTCAGGCCCACTTCCCAGTTTTCTCTCAGCACAGCCTGGTCATGCAGGAGCATGCAGGAAGGGCCTCCCTTGAGGGTCCCGCCATGCAGTGTGGATGGCTGGATGGAACAGATCATGAGGTTGAAAGGGGCCTCCGTGTCACCAGGCCTGAGGGCTCACCTACCTGGAGAGACTCCCCATTCTGGAGGCCTTACCTTAAAGAGGGACATTCACACTGAAGCAAACTTGAAAAGAGAGAACATGTACACAAAGAGAAGTTTACTTGGCTGGCATTTCCCTCATTGTTTTTGGCTTTCACTGAGGACAGGTGGGATGTTGGGAAGGCAGACCTTTCCCTCCTCCACTGGCTTCCCCCCCATTTCAGCGCTATAATCTCAGAGCCTCCTGCTTTTGGGGGGCAGGGTGGGAGTATGCAGGAGGAGTGCTAGGAGTGAGAAAAATACCTCCAAGATCTACAAGGTCAGGTGATGCCCTCCAATCACACCAAACACATCACTTCTGGCCCCTACGGTCCCCAAGGAAGGCAAGCCCACTAGGAACACAAAAGCTAAAAGGCTGCTTTTAGTGGCAGCAAATGATGCCACTGTCTTGGAACCAAATCCCCAGTAAGACAGATGGTGAATTCCATATTGGAGAGTTTTTCCAGCATCAAAGGTCACAGATCCAGCTTTGCTGGCTTTTCTATTCCCCCACCCACCCACTGCTGTATGCCCGTGGTTGGAAGCAAGCCGCCTGCTTCCAACCAGAAGCTTTCTAATCAGAAAAACTGATTTGAGTGCATGATGGCACCAAGTCTCCAGTTCGGTGTTAATGGCACATCGCTTGTACAACATCAGTAGAGTATGGGAGTGGAGAAAGGGTAGATGGGAGGAGCATAAAAAGGAAAGTGGAGGAGGGAGGATATACAAGATAAGATAGTTGGGAGGAAAGAGGAGAAGGAAAGCTCCACGCAGAAGCAAAGGCCACTGAAAAATGTCCTAGGGTGGGGTTAGCGCAAAGGGGTGAAAACCTGAAGGGAGGAAACCCAGGAAATACTGACAGCTGGTGAGTCAGGGCAGGGTTTAGACAGGGAGGTTCAGGCGCCAGGGAGCAGAAATCTCAGCTCAGCAAACATCTCAGGAAGGCAAAGGCCTGGAGGGAATAGCAGCCAATCGAAGTCTGTGATGGAACCTGACCAGAGGCCAAATTCCAGCTACGAATCTGGACAATCTCCTCGGTGATATCTTTAGAGGGGTGAGGCTTCCTATGGAGGCGATGGAAACCAGTTCTGGAAGCTGCTCTCCTGCCATATCCTCAGCCCTTGTGCGGGTGACCCGGGGACCCCAGCCTCCAGTTGAGCCAGCATGGGCAGAGTGCAGTTTGCTGTGCCCACCCGTGTGTAGGGCCTCTGTGTGGGGCAGTGGGGATGGTTAGGAACCCTGGAACACAGGCTGCCACGCTTTGTCACTGCATAACTCCTAGACTGGAAGACAGGACCTCCCCAGGTCTGTTCCCCCAGCACCCACTACCAGGCAAAACCAAGTCCTTCCTGAATCAGACAGGCAGGATGCCTGCCCCGCCCCACCTCGCCACTGCCAACTGCCCAGGGGGCTCAGATTCAGTAGGGCCAGCACAGCAGTGGAAAGCAGCTCTTCAGCAGGCTCCTGGGGACTGGTGGCATCCTGGTGTGACATCAGCAGGGCATGGGCAGGGAGCAAGTAGAGCAAGCCCAGAACAGAGGAGCCCCGGAGTTCTCTCTGGAGCCCCAGGCCCTTGACTGAACACCCTGGAGATCTTCAGCCTGATGAGATGGGGAGTCCGTACATAGCTTTCCTTGCTTCTGGAACACAATGTGCCCAGTGTCTTCGCTAGGCCACCTCCAAGGTGCATAGCTGGAGATGCTTGATCACAGACTTGCCCCCTCCCTTCTCACAGTGGCTTTTTCCCTTTGACTTGGAGTTTGTTCCTAAGATCTAAGAAACTCACACTGTCCTTCGCTGCTTGTGATCTGCCACCTTGGCTACTTGTTCCCAGTGTCAATCCAGTTTTTCTTCCTCTCTCTGTCAAAACCATTCTTCCGTGGTTCTCCTTGGAAGGCATCTGGTGTGTCCTTAATTTATGTGACACCTGAAGCCCAAGGAGAGCTTGTCTTGTGTTGGAACTCCCTGTCCCATGAGCAAAAGATGACATCTATGGGGACACACTTCAGCTTCCCAGGGTCTCCCCAGTGACTTCTCATGTGTGGCTGTCTGTGGCTTATACTGACACAGCTTTTGGAACACAGAGCCCTGCTCACTGCTGGCATCTGAGCCAGGCAGGCCTCCACACCCCCAGGGAGAATCCTGGGATGGTTAGAGCGGGTGATGGCTTATAAACACCTGTGTGAGTTTCCACACTGGTCCAACTAGGGCTTTCAGAGATGAGATACAGTATATCCGTCATCGCAGTGGGCTTTAATTCAACTTAAAACTTGTTTCTATTACACAGCCCACAGATGACTCAGGATGATGCCATTAACATTTTTCAGAGAAGAGTTTTCAATCAAGGGACAGATTTGGGACACCTTTTCAACATGCTAACTAGATGAAGACTGTTCTTTCCTGATTTTAATATTTCTCTGGAGAGAAATCTCTTGTCACAAGGATGTAATTGTGATCAGAGATTTAAATAACTTGAATATATCTTGACTGCCCTATAGCTGAGAACTTAGTAAGGATCAATATCACTCAGCTCCAAACGTGACCAGAAATACCTCTCATACAATATAAGTTTCCTTTTTTATCCTTCCTTCAGATGATGTTCAAATTTCTTCCTTCAAACTGAATTCAAACCAACCAAATAAATGCCCTCTCTCCTGACCCCCAACAGTGTTGAGAGTGACTCTGGAAGCCTGTGAGGGGCGAGCAGGAACGTGCCCAGAGGATCATTTCCAAGGCAATGATGACTCAGTCTTTAGGAATGCTAAACAGTTGTGAACTTGGTGGGAGCTCCTGGATGGCCCCCAGAAGCCTACTTGAGCCCTTCAGTGAAGGAAGCAAGCAGAGTCCTGCCCTCTGGTCCAGGTTGGGGCTGTCAAAAGGCCCAGGGAAAGGAAGCACCGAGCTCTTGCATTCTATGTGGATAGAAAGAACCCCTGACCCAGGATGGACTTCTACTGCTGATTCCTGGGGAGCCGTCACCCCCTGTCCACAGGAGCACCCAGCACCCACACCCCTTGCCAGGGCCAGGGCTACAGCTAGCAGAAGGCTACCGCTCAGCCTTCTGGTTCATGCCCCCCCACCCCACCCGTCTGTATCCTTGCCCATCCTGTGGGCCATAGAAACTGCACATCTGTCCTTCCTGCCCTCACCTCTCTCTGGGGAAGCCAGGGACTGCTCCAAGTGTCCCTGCTCTCAGGTGTGCACTTTCACTGTGCTCAGAGTTCAGACTGGAGGGTGGAAGCCCCAGGAACTGCTGGGGCTTTGGGAAGAGCTCCTGGAGACCAGCACTCCTTGGGGCTTCTTTGGCCATCTCAGAGCAATTGCCTCCACTGGATCCGAGCGAGTCGGCCACCAGACCACTCCAGAGAAAGATTCTGCTCCATGAATTCATCCTTTAAAGCTTCCTTGTGCCTTTTACCACAAAGAGCTTCCTGAATTCCGTGCTTCCCCGTGGGCTCTCTGCAAAGATTCCCTGCCTGCCTTTGCCCCAGCCAGACCCCCGTTCCTTTCACACCCCTTGCTGATGATGGTCCCCTGGGGCTTGTCGCTGCCAGCCTGCACCCCCAGGAGGGGCTGCTCCTCCAGCCCTGCCCCTGTGCAAGCCTAGCATCAAGTCCTTCTGTTGACCTGGCCTCTAGACTGCAGTTTAAGTCATTCTGCAGACCTGCACTGTTTGACTGGGCCCTGTGCTCATCCTGGGCTCCTCTTTGTTGGGCCTAGATTCCTTACTCAGGTCTACTTCCCAATTTTCTTTGGGTTTGATCAACTTAGATTAAACCTAAAATAAGTTTCTCCTCCTCTGCCTGGCCTCTGGTCTCCTGAACGCCTCATTTTGTCTGGGGAAACTTGTCAGTTCATCTTGTCCTAAAAGACCACCTGCAGAGACCCTAGGGATGGGGTGGGGCCAGCCTTTAGGCAGGTTGGCATGTGCCATAAGCCCTGTTCCAAGCTCACATTACAGGCTTAGAACAGCAGGCCCCAGAGCTGTGGGTGATGTTAACAAAGAAAGAAGGTACACCTGAACTTAGCCTGTTCCAAGCTGTGTGTCAGCCAGAGAAAATCATAAAAACTCGAGAAGGAAGCAAACAAAGAATGGTGATGGGACTATGTCCAGGGACCTTCCACCTGCATGCTCTTGTCTGGCTGAGGCCTGGATCACATCCTTCAGCTGAATCTTACCCCCAATGTGAAATATTTCTAAGATCCCTGCACTGTCAACCAATGCCCCCCAGAAAACCTCCTGGAATATAGTGGATTTCCTCTCTGATGATTCCCAAGGCACAGGAGGGTCTTTTTTATACATGGAAGTGATGGAGAAGGAGTCAGGGCTCTGCCCTGTAACTTCCTTACACAGCCCCTCTTCACTCCCCGGACACCAGCCAGCTGGTTACCCAAAGTTTCATCTAAATGATTGCTTCATGAGGCTAGGATGCAAGAGAACTAAGAGTTTCCCCTTACACACACACACATGGATATGTGTACACGCACATGCACACGCATGCTTACACGCACCCACTCTCTAACTTTAAGGAAAGCACCTCTGACCCTTTTCCCTTCCAGAGGCAGGTCACTGCCACAACGTGGTCTCTGCTGTCTGAGTCAAGCTTGGACTCGACAGGCCTATTCCTCTTTCTAACCTCTGAGCTTCAAACTCAATGATTGCACCTTCCTCTGACTGGCATGGTCACAACAGGCAAAACGACCTGGAAGAAGTGTGTGCTGAGGCTGGAGAGAAGGCAGAAGGGAGAGTGGGTCAAAGAAGGCAGAGACGAGGTCTAAAGAAATGGCATCTCACAGAGCTGGGCTCCACAGGCCGCTCTGGGGACAGTCCTCTTCAAATGTCCACCTCTGAGTCTCAGCCTCAGGCTCTGTGCTAGCTCCAAACAATGACTGCGACTATCACTGAGTTAATATTTTTCTTTAAATGGACTCATTAAAAAAATGTTTATTTATAAAGAAACTTTGTATCTCTACCACACATAGAAAATCAGTATTGCCTACAATTTTGGTCAAGATAAATAAAATTTGATTAAAGTATAAAAGGTTCCTCTGTGTCCCATGTAAGTCATCATCTTGGTTACAGCTATTGGTTATGTATCTTTGACAGTAAACCCCCAGGGTCAACGAAATTCGTTTAGGGTGTCTCTTGGCGACCTTCTGCCCTTGTCATCTTGGTTGTGAAATGTGCCCAGACCCTCATCTCTGTGCACGGATGCCAGATCCACCCTCAGTGTGTACAAGCTACAGGCCTACTTACAATGCGAGGTTTGAAAGGCGGCTTGATCTTCTTCTGCTCCAGGAGCAGCCAGTCGATCTCCTTGAAGAATGGGTGTTGCTTGATGGCATCCTCACCGTTCTGTGCCGCCACGCAGCCCAGGCGCTTGTGGGGGTTCTTGGTCATGAACTGGGGGGATGAAGACAGAGAGAGAATCAGGAACAGAGGCCCGGCAGGCACAGGCACTGAGGGGAAGGTGGAGCTCAGCCAAGGCAGAATCTTTGGCGTCACCTCCCAAGCCCACTTTCTGTGCTTTCAGGAGCTTGGCCCCTCAGGGTACTCTTTCATCCTTAAGTAGGACTAACTATCCACCGGCCACCGCTCCACACATGTCATATGCATAGACTGACTCATTCCATGCAATGCAGCCTTCTGAGGGACTAACACGATCCCTACTTTACAAGTGAGGTAGTTGAGGCTCAGAGAAGTTAATTACCTTGGCCAAAGTCAAACAGCCAGCGAGGTATCAAGTCAAGATTAGGAACTTAGACTTTTTCTAACCCTCTGATTTCCCCTCAGATTCTTAACTCTTCTCATCAGGGAGACTGAAGTCTGACAACCTCATACTAAGAGGTCAACAGCTCTTTTGGAGGTAAGGAAAGAAGACCAGATATTCATGTTAAGGTCAGTTTTCAAAGGCACTTCCTCCCTTTTCCTTTTCCTGAATGTAGGCCCTCCTACTAAAAAAAAATTTTTTATTTGAATTTGTAATTGCTAGCACAAAACCCAACATAGATTAACAGATAAAAAACAAGAAAAAGAAAGGCTTTTGCTTCTCAATGCTTGTCTGTAAAAACCACATTGGTGTGTTTTGTACTTTTTGGCTGGTGTCTTGTGAACTCACACATCCAAGTGAAATTACTATTGCTACTAAATGAGTCAGTCCTGATGGCAAATGTGAATTTAATTAAGCAGATGTATAAAAATATAACCTTGAAAAAAACTCAGTGCTGGTACGTGGAAACATTTCTGACAGCCAACCAAAATAAAGGTAGTGGTGTGTGTCTGCGTGTGTGTCAGAGGCTGAGGTTATGTCTCATGCGGTGAAGACTGAGAGGTTAAACAAAGGACTTGAAGAGCACAAAGTATAGGATAAGTCTATAATGATGGCATTTCAGGTTTCAGCAAGGGAGGGTTTTCTGGGTAGCAAGAACTTCCTCTGACTCCTGCCTGGCCCTGCTGAAACCAAAGAATCTTACCTGGGCAGAGATAAGAGGGTGGAGGGGTACTGGGTAGATGCTTCTCATTTATTTAAATTATAATTTGTCTAAACTTTTTTCTCCATGGTGAGCTCTATGATATAGGCATCAGTCCTATCTTCCCAGCGGATGCTGGGCCGGATGGCTCAGTGCCTGGCTCCCAGGATGCACTCAGTACATTGAGATGAGAGAACCGCGGGGTTGAAGGCTGGCCCTCGGGGCACAGGGCTGGGAAAGGGAGGAAGCAGGACCGCTGCTCACTGTTGCACAGGTGGTGCACTGCATACCTCTATGGTGCAAAGGCTTCTGGAGAGTTCTGCACGTAGGCAGCAGCCCTCAAGAGACACGGCTCAGTGGCCAGAGTCATGGAAAACCTGGCCTGGCCCTAGAATCAAGCGACAATGTGAGGAAGTGAAGTGTTCCAAGGTCAAGGGAGTAGAAGACTTCTCCTTGCTTCCTCAGCTCTTCCTGTCCTCCCACTTCTGGGAGGGGAAGTATCAGGGCCATGGATAAACACACAGGTTTTAGCGTCTCAGGAAGCTGACCCCGAGCCAGAGTCTCGTCTTTTCCCAGACATTTCGCCCTCACCAACCAGCTGACACAGGCACAACCTCCTTCTTCTCAACCTCTGCAGGTTGACGTTTCCTCTGTGCTGATGACAGTTGGACTGGATACTTCTTAGCTGCACAGTGCAGGGTGTTTAGTTGCATCTCTGGCTTCACCCACTAGATGCCAATAGCACCCCTCCCCTCCAAGCTGAGACAACTAAAATATCTCCAGACATTGCCAGATGTCTCTGGGGGATGATGGAAGTGTGGGGGGCCGGGAGGGGAAAGGGCAAAGTCATCCCTAGGTGAAGACCTCTGCTCTGATCATTCATAATGAAACGGCCCATCTAGGGTACCGGCGGGGTGCTCACTGGAAGGTGTGTCAGGTTGGTGTCCGGGGCCCAGGGTGAGTGATCAGCTCTGCTGGGGGCATCCTAGCTGCCTCAGGTGCTACAGGGTCTTCTTTTGCCAGCGCCTGGCATAGTGTCTGGCACATCCAAGTGCCCAATAAATAGGTGTGGAATAAATGAGTGAGTGAACATATTCTCTTTGCTTCCTTCACTGCTCGTAGCCCAATTGTGACCACCTATGGATGTGTTTTTTAACTTATTCCCCACCTTCTCCTGCTGGATCACAGGCTCCACAAGGCAAGAATGATGGCTGTTACACTCACGCAGCGTCTAGCACAATGCTAGAGGAAAACACTGCGCAATGCACATAGGAAAGCACTCAACAGACAGTTGTTCATTGATCAAGGAATTGGAGGGAGGGAGAGGAAGAGAAATAGATGTGGGAGGTAGGGAAGGAAGGAAGATGAGAGAAAGAAGGGAAGAGGAAGGAAACAATGAACTGCAGAAAGAAGCAACATGTTCTGATGTAGCATTTTCCAAAACATGGTACGAGTCCCCTCCAGACACCTGTGAAATGATTTTAGGCCTTTTTACTATTTTTATAGGATGATTTATGTTAATAAATTATGTAAGTGATACTGATTTTCCATTTATGATAGTGATGTAATATTTCTGTATATATACAATTAGGTAAATATTGGGACTTGACTTGGAAAACAAGAAAAATAAACCATGATAGAGCAGGTATTTTGATATGGCCAATTTTGGCGCTGTGGCATGCTGACTCTGAACTTTGGGGTGTTCTGATGGGTGAGAGGAGCCAGGAACAGAAGTCAGGGTTCCTGGGCTGTCATGGCCTCAACCCAGTGGGGTGACCCTCCCCAGGTAAACTGGTCTATTTACATTCCCTGCACCTCACCTCCCTGAGCATTCCCAGGGGGACAGATAACTTCATTTACTTGCCATAGTACAAGTATCTCAATGTTGTAGCCATGGTTGTACTGAGCAAGTACTAAGCATTATCATCTGTAAGGGACTATTTTGCGGCGTGGGAAAGTCTATTACATCTGAGTCCATTGTGGTCACAGGGATCTTGAGAGGACACATCTTTTCTGATCAGTGTCGCTGTTGTCGACACAGGTGTACAGCGTCTCCCCCTCCCTACCTCTCTCTCTTTCCCGTTGCAAGCCCCAGAGGTAGACAGGCATGTGTGGCAGATCAGGAAAGGGGGTACTACCCCCAGAATGTGAGCAGTAGGGGTGACCCCAGCACCACCGGGGTTGGTTCTCCCCCTCTGCAGCTCTGGAGGATACACAAGTGCACAGAGCTTTCCTCTGGGAATGCAGATGTGGTGCCCCTTGACCACAAGAAGAGCAATCTGCCCTGGGCTCGATTTCTCAACAGCAGCCGCTGTAGTAGATGTGAACTCCTAGTGGTGACTGCCCTCCACCCCTTCTGTTGGGCAGAGGTGGGATGGGGAAAGGGGTGGGGGCAGGGGGAAGGCTGGGGAGCAGAAAGAGGGCAAGGGCCGATGACTCACAGCTTTCAGGATGCTGACCGCCTCCTTGCTGAGCCAGACCGGGTAGAGCACGTCGTCATGGAGGATGGACTCAAACAAATCGTCCTCGTTGTCAGCCTCGAAGGGGGGCTGCCCGGCCATCATCTCGTACATCAGTACCCCCAGGGCCCACCAGTCCACTGAGGGGCCGTACTCCAGCTCCTGCAGGATCTGTTTGGGAGATGGGCAACATCAGGGCCCCTCTGCAGGCTGCCTCCCCGAGGCCACGCCTGCACCACAAGTGGCCTTGCGAAGACCTGGGTTTCTATTTCCAGCTTGTTCTTCCATAGAGTAGGGCTGCCTTATAAAAATTTGGGTTCTAAATCAGCTAGTTGAGTGAAAATTGAGTTTGGGAGGCACAGCGTAGGGGCCAGGTTTCCAGAGTCAACACCCACAGTCTGCTTTCCAGTGGGAACAAATTACAGCTTCTTTGCTTGAGTACCAGATGAAGTTCCTGACTTGCATGGAGGGCCAGGTGAAAAAATTGTGCATATTCTCGACACTAAAATCACAGTGAGTGAGTGCAGCAAATTTAGGTCTCCCCTCAATAAAAAAGGGTGATCAGAACCTCAGTCCTCTCTAGATAGTGACAACGCTGAATTCACGGAGCCCTGGGCTCTTGAAAAAGAAACTACAGTTAATAAATCTCCCCACCCATTTGTGTTCTAATCATAAAGGACCACTATGCTCTTGCATATTCTGAGAAAAGACCCATTTCTATTATTCTTCATGACTCTCCTAAGGCCTTCTGACAAATCATTTTCCTTCCTTTATAAAGCCCCAGAACCCCTCAAAAAAGTGATTGAGTGCTATTTTACCTTTATAACAGCTTTTACATAGATTATTTTCTTTTTCCTAATTTACTGGTGAAAAAATTAAACTTTTAATTAAGTGACTTGCAGGAAATAAAGCCAGATTTATGCACTCATTCCAATCTTACTTCAGATTTGACTAAGTTCAAAGTTTGTTTTATCCATTACTAAATATTGTTAAACATGACACTAATCTGCTTTGTGGTATATTCATTATAATTAGCTCACAATTTTGTGCTCAAACATATAATAAACTCCATCAATTTCTTACCATATTATTTCACTTATTGCTTGTTAGTTTCACACTGAGAAAACCAAAGAGGTATAGATTTTAATTAGCTTAACACGTGGGTTTGTTTTGTCAGTGATCCTTGCATATTGAGTGGACTCCCTTGTTTTTATTTCAGGCATTCCATAAAATTCTCCCTATTCCAAGAGCTCAAATCAAATCCTGGTTGTCTGGTGCATTTTGTCTTTGCATTTTTCTTTGACAAATCCTCCAAATAAGGATTTGCCACTTCTCTTATCTATGTTCTCCCTGCCTCTTCCTCCAAGTATATGGAGTCAGACTCGCTCAGGTTACATGCACTTAGCACATGATGCTGAAGACACGCTGACATCAGCTTCCTGCAGAATGGTGTGTGAGGACTCAAGTTTTACAAACAGAATCAGAATGTCAGTGCAGGAGAGGAACTCTGAGTCGAGAAGCTGCAGAACTTTTGGGAAAGCAAGTGAATTCCCCCTCCTAATTTTTCTGCAGTGCTGGCCAGGTGCTAGAGATAGAAGATAAACCAGGAGGTACCTAATTTCACCCCAAGTTTGGCATTACATTTCTGGGTGATCTCAAGCCAGACAGTTGACTTCCTCATTTATCATATGAGGCTCAGATCCTCAGCTTAACCTCACAAGATTAATTAAGATAGAAGATTCCGAAAGCCTACTGCAAATACAAAGCTCTATATAATTGCAAGGTGGTACTAAATCTAATCTTACTTCTACAAGGTTTCATCTCCATGTGTGTATAGTATGTAGCAGGTCAGAGCAGAAAGAATGCTGGGTTGTCCCCACTGCTAAGGAAGTGATGTTCCCACTCCACAGTGATATTTTCTTCTTATCAGTCAGTAGGACCAGGCGAGGTGCTGCCCAGAGACAGCGGGGCAGGTGAGAGGTCATCTCTGATTGCTCTCAGTGCTATCATTCTATAAAGAATTCCAAAAAGTGAAGGGAGGAGGAGCACGACTGGAGTGCACATCGTCAAAGGGGTGTATTCTAAAGACACCTCCCCAAATGGCAATGGTCATCCAGCCTGCGGGTCACCCCAGGCAGGTAACTTCTCAGGTCACCTATTTCAGAATGAAGCTCCAGCTCAGTTCTCAGATTACCAGACAGAAGACGAGGTTGAACTCAGGTATCTGGTCTGAGGTCTGCTCAAAATGCCCTTCTTAAGGTTGCAGACTGCTTGGGATTAAATCAAAAGGTGGGAGAAGCATTTTGACAACAGTAAAAAAAAAAATGCACATTTTAGGACTCTTTAGAACTTAGAATGAAAAGGAATGTGAGCAAATGCAGCCAACTTTAAATTATTTGGGGCTGGTAATCTGCTTGGTTAGGACCTTTGATGTCTTAGTCCAGTGGTCAGTACATGGTATCTGAAAGGTCAAAGATATAGGCTCCACTGAGAAGCCAGTAAAGCTGCTCGGTGCCAAAGCCAAAGTCTGAGCCTCCCTCAACCTTGAAAGACCCAGAGCCCCAGCCTGGCTCACTGTGGTACCACCTTCAAGGTCATGGTTATCACCAAAAGCTTTCCTCCAAAAAGATTTCCTGGATTTCTCCAACCTTTCTCCTAGTCTCTGGCACCCTAAGACCTCTGGCACCCTAAGACCTCTGGCCTTAAGATTTGACAGGCACTTTCCACATACTATCATGATTTTAGCTATTTTTTTTTTTCATGGTCAACTGTCTCCCCAGGGCATCCATAAGCCACCAGAGGATAGGGGCTTTAGCAGTTTTCTGGATCTACTCGTGACTAGCCTGTTTGCAACACTCAGGGAGACTGGCTGCCAGGTATGACCACTGTGTGTGTCTTCCAGGGCATGCTCCCTTCTCTCCTGGGCTCTGGGGACCCTGGTGCTAAGGTAGCTACCCGCTAACCTCAGGGCAGGGCAGGTACAGCTGGGTGTGGTGGGGAGGTAGCTTCCAGGTGACCCCGTGTGTGCTCAGACAGGATGGTGCTAAGGAAACCACCAGAGCTGCACTGCCCACCTTTCCCCAGGCGCCTCCCGAGGCTTCCTGTTTGGGGTGGCATCTTTGATAAAATCCTCCTCAGGTTTGACCCTAATTATCTGCTTCCAATCACCTTGTCATGGATGGAGCTGGTGAGAAGGCAAGTCTTCACATGCCATGGGAGGGTACCTGGCATGGCAGCCAACCCCTAGATGGGTCAGAGCTGGGGGAGAAGAACAGGCATTGGGCCTAATGACGCCAGGCACTTCCCAGGGCTGGCCGCCATTGTCTGGGGAGCAGGTGAGGAGATAGGGGAGGGGTTGTCATGGAGGTCAGCCAGGGGCATGTGGTGGAAAGAGAAGCCTCAGGGTAGAGTCAGTGCCTCAGAAGGTGTCTCTGGTTGCAGGGTTAGCCAGGCACCTCACAACCCCTCCTATTTGGATATAGGCTTATGCTTTCTGAAGCATTTCCATGCTCTAATTGCATTAGATTCTCAAAACGCTTGATGAGGCGGCTAGGGCAGGAATTATCATTCCCACTTGAAAGATGAAGAATCTGAGGGTCAAAAATATTTTGTGACTTGGTGAAGGTCACATGGGGGCTTTAGTGGTTAAGTCCAGCCTGGATTCTCAACTCTTAGTACTGTGCTTTGCCCACCCCACTGCATGACCCAACAACCATGATGACTGTGATGGAGCCACTGTTGACCCAATACTTACTGTGGTCTGGGCACTGGGCTAAATGCCTTAGTGGCATAATTTCATTTAACCTTCTCAGTGACCCTTTGATAAAGGTAGCAATGCCCTCATCAGCTATAATTTGCCTACAGTAGGGCCAGGAATCACTTGGCATTTCACACAGAGTGGTGGTGCTGCATAGTAGACACAGTGCAGAGCAAGAAGGCTCAGTGTCTGGGTCCCACGATAAAACAGAAACCACAGCTATCCATTGTGAGTTTTGCCAACAGGTTGCCTTTCATCAAAGTCGTGTGGGTGTTCTGTTCATCATAAAGTGAATGTTTGTCTTGGGCTGGGTCCTTGACTACTACACTAAGCAGTCAAGCCTTTGACTCTGACATCAATTCACCGAGGGCCTAGTACCAACCATTCTTATGACAAAGAGTGAATGAGGATGGTGGTGGAAAAACAGGTCTCAACTGAGAGCCCTTGCTTTCCATTTCTCCTTGAAGGTTAAACTCCTAATGTTTCCACTAAAAGAACTTACTAGTAGAGGCAGTCTGAAATCTCTACTCTTTTAGAAGATAGAAGTTCCAGTGAGACTTTACCTATTACCATCCTCACTCTGTGGACCTCCTCAGGCCTCCCTGTGTCTTATCTGGGCTGTAAAAACCCTCAACCAATCTTCTCTGGCCCTCTAGCTTCTGATATACATTCCTGTTGCCTGTCTTCTTTCTGGGACAGGTCTGATGATGCCCCTCCCTCCACTGGGAAAACTTTCGAGGATCCACAGATCCTATAGAATAAAGGCCCCTTTCCTTGGTCCTTTTTCCTAATCTTGCTCATTACTAAGAGCACTAAGAAATCCTCTGTTCTGGCCATACCATCTTCCTTTCTAAAAAAGGCCAAGAATGTTCTCATCCTCCAGGCTTTGCTCATGTTGGAGTATTACAAGTTCCTATTTATTTATTTATTCATTCAACAAACCATTACTAAGAGACTGATTTGTGTGCCAGAGATTAGAAACAAAGTCTCTGCCTTAAAGGATTCAGAGCCCAGGGACACAGAATCTCCTCCCCTACCCCACACCCACCCAACGCTTCCTGTTGTTTTCGGGGATGCCCACCCCTCCCCACCTCCACAACTGCATACCACCAAAGGAAATCCTGCTGACTCTCTGCAACTCAATTCATCCACCAGGTGCCCCAAGAAACCTTCCCTGAGTCCTGAGGCTACCATCTTGTGTACCTGTTTATTCTGCTGAACTAGCTGTCACTCTCTCGAGACACAAAGGCCTTTTAGGAGAGCCACCAGGGTCTCAGTCATTCTTCATCCTCACACCACTTTCTGTCTAGCAGGTGCTCGAACAGTGCCCACTGGAAGGAAATGAAATCTGGCTGTGCTAACTCCTACTCACCATGGACAATGCTTAAGGGGACTAGTACTTCCTTCTTACCTCACATGTTTCAGAACCCTTGAGACCATTTTTATTAAATACCTGTGACAGACCATGTCTTAAATCTGAATCATTCCACACCAGGTATCTCTCAGTCTGGGCAGACTGACCTGGAGAAAACTCAGAGCAAAGAAAACATTATGATGAACAAAATATCTAAGCAACTTTATAAAAGGCAACCCATTGGTGAGGCTCACAGTGAACATCTCTGATCTCCATTAAAACGAGGCTCAGATGCGCTCCTCTTCCTGATCAACCTTGTGTGCCTGGTATGCAGAATCCATGATACATTAGAAACGGCAGCTAATTTTTGGTTTTACTGTAGGCAATTGAAGCTGTATAGCTAAACTCCGCCTTTATCAATGGCGCTCCTTTGCTCTGGTTACTAAAAAGTGAAAATAGAACTTTCCTGGTGGATCAGTGGTAAAGAATCCTCCTATAAATGCAGGAGACACAGGTTAAATCCCTGACTGGGGAGGATCCCACATGCCATGAAGCAACTAAGCTTATGTGCCACAACTACTGAGCCTGTGCTCTAGAGCCCAGGAACTGCAACTACTGGAGCTCACATGCCCTAGAACCTGTGCTCTGTGATGAGGAAGCCATCACAATGAGGGGCACACATCACAGCCAGAGAGAGCCCCTGCTCCCTGCAACTAGAGAAAAGCCTGTGCAGCCACCAAGATCCAGGACAGCCAACAAAAATAAATAATTAAAAAATAAAACCCAGTACTACCTTAAGAAAAGTAAAAACAATAATACAAGTCAACAAACATTGCTTGGTCCTAGCTTCGTGATGCTTCTGGACTGGGATGAAATGGGATGCTCAGTGAGGGCCTGGCTACCTTCAGGGAATGGCCTGTTATTCTCAGTTCACCGTTCTCTCCTTATCACCACCACTTCCTTATGGAGAAATTGATATGCCTTTTACCTTTCCTTTTTTCCCTCCTCCCTGGAATTCATCCTGGTTTTCCAGAGCCTTCACCCAGCACTGCTAGATGACCCCAACACATGAGGATGAACTCAGGCCTCAGCACTGGCAGTGGGAGGATGTAGCCCCTTATCTTCATGGTCTTACCTCGGGAGCGATGTAGTCGGGTGTCCCGCAGAAAGTGGTGGTCGTCACACCATTCAGAATCCCTTCCTTGCACATCCCAAAGTCAGCCAGCTTGCAATGACCTTCTGCATCCAGGAGGATATTGTCCAGTTTCAAATCCCTATAAGACAGGGCAGAACCACATGATTAATGCTTCACTTATCCCAATATGACCTTTCTAGTTGGAGAGATATGCACATCTCAGGGAAATCTGCTACAGAAAGGGAAGTCTTCAAGGAGGCTTTACCTGCCAAAAACCGACCACAGTCCAGGGCTCTCACCCACATGGCCACCCCCCCAAAGATGACCCCATTTACTCCAACATGAGGGAGGAATTTCTGTAACCTCAGGAATGTCTAAACCCTCTTTGGTTTAAAAAAGTCAGCAGCTATTCATTGAAGCCCTACTATATGTGGAAATTTGTGTTATTCAGATCATGTGTTAGTCATAGGAATCAGCTGGAAGGACAAGAATGACATACTGGAACCAGGGAAGGAGATAAAACACATAAGAACCAAGTGCTACTTTACAAGGCACTATGTGAGTTATTGTTTTCAGTGGGGAGATCACTGATGGCTGGTGTAGGTAGGGAGGGCTTCCAGGAAACTGACTCTCAAGAGAAAGGACAGAACATGAAGAGAAAAGGCGAGAGAGAGGGGAGGGCCAGCATGATAGATGCAAAAGGCAATGAGGAGACCAGAGACCTGGGTCCCAGGATATAGTGAGGCAGGACAGGCATGTTGAAAACAACCATCAGGAGCCTAGGATACCAGGAAGAAGGAAGTTGACATTCATGGTGAAGGGCTGAGGATAACTGAAGCCCAGCCTGCACAAGCAGGAAGCATTTGCAAGATCAGCCTCCTGGGGGCAAGCAGGCTGAGTGGGGGAAGGGGCTGAGTGCAGGAAAGAAGGCACACAAGCTGCAATTCCCCGGACCCATAAAGCTGGGTGGTTCTCAGGCCTCAGCCAGTGCGGCTCCCACATGGCCAGTTCTACAGTTTGGGGTTCCACGTAAGACCTCGCATATAATCTAGGATTCTGGATGATAAATCCCTTACCAGGAAAGTCTGCAAATTCTAGACCTGTCTCATAGAAAGATCCAGATGGAGGTCCTCACCCTGGGTCTCTCTCAGCAGTCACTCTGGGGTGGGGGTGGGGGGTCTTGCAAAGACAGCTGATTCCACAGCACACAGAGCAAGAGGGACCTTTCTCACAGGCCTGCTGGCGTCTGGACTTGAACTCCAGCCACCGTCAGGAATCCAGGCCTGAGTGCAAAGGTGCAGCAGGAAGCACTCTAAGGCTGGCCTGTCTTGCACCCGTGGCCCCATTTCCTCGTACAGCTGGGACTTCTTGAGAAAAAAGAAAGCACGTAAAATGTGCTGCTCTAAGCAAATGCCTGGGAACTACAGAAAGAAGAGTGCATCCGATCAGCCGAGCCCCTGGGACCAGGGCTCACCAAGTCCCCTCTCTGGCCACTGTGTGTGGTCAAGGCTGGGTTCTAGCTGGGGCAATGAAGGTGGGAAATGACGAGAGGAACATGACCTGGGCTCAGGTAGCCTGGGTGATAGTCACTACAGGCGTTAGGTCCTGTGCAGGTCTGTAATCTCATGCGCTGGTGGGAAGGACTACTGTGGTGTGTCAAAGTAGCCCATCTTCAACAACTTTACACATGAGGCAACAGAGCGGGAGCTGGGAGTCCTGCAAACATGCGAGTGGCTGACTCCATAGCTCCACCGAGTTAGGGCCCCTACTTGCTCTCTAGACTGGAGCTGCCTTCTAAGACCCACTCCTGCCCACCATGATCACCATGGCAACACTCAGGCTGCTAATAACCAAAGCCTGCAGGAAGCACACCTGGTCATCGACAAACCACAGTCCTATTCTGAACAACCGACAATTAGGAAAAGCACTCTCTGCATGACAGTGGCAGAAACTAACCAAGGGAAGACGGAAGAGGTAAGTGATTTCTGTAAGGTGACAGGGTGCTGATGGAACTAGAACCTGAAGGTGGGCACCACTGCCTCTGGGTATGACACTCCCCCACCTTCCGGCCTTCTCAGTGACAGATTTTCAATGCCAGCCACCAACCCCAAATTTAAAAGGAGCCCCACACGCCATTGATCAAAGCGCTCTCTTTGAAAATGTTCGTTACGTCACAGGAAAGACTCGTTTGCTTCTATGTGAATGGAATAGATTCAGTAGCTTCTGAGCCAGTCTGAACCTTGCCCTCATTCTGAAAATCGGGACTCAGCATTTCCGGTCCATCAGGCTCAGCCTTTCCTTCTGCTTGGGGCTCCTACTCAGAGTAAGAGAAGGTGAACCTTCAGTTCCTCCCTGTCTCCCATTCTTCTCTGCCCTCCCTTGCCCTGGCCCAGGCGCACATCATCCCTGGGCCCTCTGCCCCTCTGCTTCTAGGAGAGAGAAGCCACTCCTGATGAAGGCCAGGGTGGCCCCCAGGGCGGAGCACATTTTGCTGGCAGCTGCCCCTCTGCTGTGGCGAAGGGAGGCCCCAGGCCAAAGCATCTCTTCTGCTCTTGTCACTGGTGCCTGACATATTCCTCAGATTCCCCCTCCACCGTCTATATTTATCTAAACTTCAACTCCCCACACAAAACCAAGTCCCAGGGAAGACTTCATGATTTATGTTCCTTTCCTTTGTAACAGGAAAGATTAGCATAGCTTGAAAGACCCCTGGGTGCCTGAAAGGCCCTTGCTGCTGCTGAGTCACTTCAGTCTTGTCCGACCCTCGGCGACCCCATGGACTGCAGCCTTCCAGGCTCCTCCATCCATGGGATTTTCCAGGCAAGAGTACTGGAGTGGGGTGCCATCGCCCTTAGTGGAGCTGTATTTCTCTGGGGGGTCTTCTAGTCTCATTAAAAAGAAAAATACCACAGGGACCAAACATGTCCTGTCTCAGGCTCTCAGTGAGTTCCCAGGTGGGGTTTCAGGGGATGGCAGTGCTCAGGAAAGCCCAGGGCCAGGGTTGCTCAGGTGGAGAAAGAGAGAGGAGGGGCGGGGATGAAGACTGCCGGGGGAAGGGGGCAGCCTTGAAATTCTGCTTGCTGCGCAGCCAGTTGAAGAGTGTGGTCCCCTCGTGGTCTCCCTCCCTTCTCCAACCGCATTGCTGTTCCCTGCCTTTCTACTTGCTCTTCCTGCCCCAGGATTTCTCTCCTCTGGGCTTCTAGTGCTGCCTCTTTCTAGGGATGTCTAAGCTTCCCCAAGTAGCGGGGTCAGAAACAGTCCTTTCCCAGCCTTGCCTTCTCTGCAGTCCAGTTTGCATGGGAGAGTGACTGGACTTTTCCTTTTGAGAGAAATTTCCCCTGGCCCTTGGGTCATGGATGAGCAAGGAGTAGGTACTTGCCAAACTTGTGGACTGACAGCTTTGCAAAGAGGGGCTCCTGCCTAGACATGAATCCTTCTCTATTCAATCCCCAAATACAAGGTCAGGGCACTTTTGAGGACTGGAACATTGTTTATGGGGTTGTTGTTCAGTTGCTATGTTTAACTCTTTGCCACCCTAGGTACTGCAGGATGCCAGGCCTCCCTCTTTCTCACTATCTCCCAGAGTTTGCCCAAGTTCCTGTCCATTGAATTGGTGATGCCATCCAACCATCTCATCCTATGTCACCCTCTTCTCCTTCTGCCTTCAATCTTTCCCAGCATCAGGGTCTTTTCCAATGAGTCAGCTCTTTGCATCAGGTGACCAAAGTATTGGAGCTTGAGCATCAGTCCTTCCAATGAGTATTCAGGGTTGATTTTTTTTTAGGATTGACTGGTTTGATCTCCTTGCAGTCTAGGGGACTCTCAAGAGTCTTTTCCAACACCACAGTTCGAAATCATTGATCCTTTGGTTTAAGGAATAGGTTTTTTTTTCTTTTAATAATGGAAACAAATACAGCAACATCCCTTTCCCTATATATGAGCCAATGTGACTGGCCTTTATTAAGCTGATCTAGTAATAGTTTCACTCAATCTTTTTCAATAGGTAATACATTCATGTATTCATGTGTAAAGGGCGTATAGGAAACATTCTCCCCTCTGCCTCTGTCCCTTCCCCGCTACAGGCAATTGCTTTTAACTTATTCCTTGTGCATCCTCTTGGTCACACTTTAGATGTAAATAAGAAAATGTGAATACACATTCATTTCCCCCCTTTAACTAACTGGGAGCTTGTTATATGCACTCATTTGTACCTTGTGTCTTTTACTTATTTACTGGATATACTGGAAATCTTTCTGTCTTGGTACATGAAGAGCCTCCAAATTCTTTTCTATGGTTGCATAATACTCCATCATATTTTGGGGGAGCCTGTTTAAGATGCTTCTAATATTGTGCTATTATAAATAGCGCTGCTGTGACTTAGCTTGTACATATGAAATCTTTACATATATGAAGGTAATTGTGCATATATCCTAGAAATTTGAGTCTAATAGTACAAAAATGTAGACTTTGATGAATGTTGTCAAACTGCTCTCCTTGGAGGTTGAACAATTTATACTTCCAGAAGCGTAGGTGATTGTTCCTGCTTGCTACCGTGGTGTGTTATCAGGTTTCTGGTAGTCTGATAGGTAAAAACAGTACTTCAGTATATATCCTTAGGTGTCTCTGTACGTTTGAGCAATTTTCCTAGGTTTAAAAGTGATCTGTATTTTTTTTTCTCCGTGAATTGTCTGTTACCCATTTTCCTTTCGTGGTGTGTGTTTTTTGTTGATTGTCAGGAGTTCTTTCTATATTAGGAAACAACCTTTGTGTGGGCTAAGAATTGCAAATGCTTGTCCCAGGTTATTCTTTGACTTTGACATTGCTTATGCCAGTTCTTGCCAGGCCAATATTATTTTTGATGTAAGTGAACTGATGTTTAATTTTATAGGTTTTAGAGTTTATGTTTTCATTTGAAAGGCTTTGTTCTACCTACTTCAAAGTTATAAAAGCATTCTCCCAAGGGTTTTCACTAGTACTTTTATGCTTTCATTATATAAAGATAAGTCCGTGATATGCTTGGAATTTATCTTGATAAAACGTGGGGAGTATAGGTCCAACTTTGTTTTCAGACTTCTAGTAAAGTGTCCTAATCCCATATGTTAAATAGTTCATTTTTTCCTCATTAATTGAAAAACTACCTTTATCAAATACTGGTATTAAATGTCCATATATATTTGGATTTATTCCTTTACTCTTCACTCTATAACGTTGATCTGTACCACACTTTTTAAATTATTGTAGGTTTAAAATATATTTTAATTGACAGTAGGGCTGGTCCCCTCCTTCTCCTTTTTCAAAAGTTCCTGGCTACTCTTGCTTATTTACTTTTCCATTTGAACTTTAGAATCATCTGTCTAGTTTAAAAAAAAATTCTTAGTGATGTTTTTATTGGAAACATGTTTAAAGTTATAAATTAACTCAGGGAGAATTGATCTTTCTGTGATGTTGAGTCTTCCAATTCAATATCATTGTTTGTCTTTCCATTTGTTCAAGTCTCGTCTGTGTCCTGTCGGAGCATTTTAAAGTTCTCTCTCGTAGATCTTTTACCTTTTTGTTACATTTCATGGCAGCCTGCCTGTGGTCCCAATATTCACTCTCACTCTCTGCCATAGTGAAAGAATGTTGATTTCTTTTAAGCCAAGCACACAGCGATGCAGCTATAAACTACGATTTATAGCCTTCTTTAGAGCTGGGCATGGTTATGTGACTAGGTTCTAGCCAATCAGATGTGTGAAAGTCTCCTTGAAAGGAAGAGCCTTACTCTTCTCTTTCGTTTCTTCCTCTAGCCTATTACTTGAATGTGGATGTAATGCCTGGATCCTAGCAGCCACCTTCAACCCTGAAGATAAGGACCCTGCCCCAGGAATGGTCACTGGACTACCTATACTTCCAAATAACATTCACATGAAAAAGAAAAACTTATATTTTATTTAAAGCACTGTTGTCTGGATTTTACATGTTAATTGCAAACTGAATCTACTTCTAAATAACCCAAGTTACTATTTTACATTTTACATTTCTATTGTATACAGTCTTGTCTTCCATTATATTTTCTATCAAGTTACACATGTTTGTACTAACTATTGATTTCTGCCAGCCATTCTGTGCTCTGACGCTATACTGAACTTCTGTTTTTGTAAAGGAGTTCTCCAGTTGATTCTCCTGGCTTTTCCAAATCATCTGTATTAGTGATTATTTTTATCTCTTCCTTTTCAGTGATTCTGTTTCTAACCTATTTCTTCCATCTGGTTGTATTGACTAGAACCTTGAGAACAATGCTAAAGAATAATGGTGATAGTGAGCACTTTTGGTAGTTCCTGATTTTAGGGGGGTGCTCCTAGAATTTCCTCCTCAGGCAGAATACACTTGTCATGTGGCACCTGGATGAAGGCTATCTTCCTGTATTTCCCTACTAGATGGAGGATTTGTGAGAACTTCCATGGAAGCTCCATTCGTCCCCCAGCTGCTAGAGATCCAAATGGGCTGTGTAGGGGCTGGAGGGAGAGTTAGGGAGCAGGTCACATACTGTCCCTCTGGTCCAGGGTTTCTCACCCTTGGCACATTGGATTGGCATTTGATGCTGGATAATTCTTTGTTGTGGGAGGGCTGTCCTGTGCGTTGTAGGGTGTTTGGTAGCATCCCCATCTCTACACATTAGATGCTCTTAGCAACCCCCACCCACCAATTCGTAACAACCAAAAATGGCTCTAGACATTGTTAAACATCTCCTTGCAGGGTGTCTGGTGGACAACTGCTCCTTAAATTTAAGTCTTAAACAATGATCAAAAGCTCCAAGATGGCCTGACCCAGAGCATGAAGCCAAAGAGGGATTTGGGAGCCGTGCTCTGGCTACCAGGAAAGGGTGCATCTGCCCATGGAATCCTCTGCCATTTCATCCTGGGAGATAAGAACCCTGACCACAACAACCCTGCTGACATCTGGCATCAACAACCACCTTTTTAAATGTATGAAGAAATGAATGCTTAGAAAAGGTGAGTTACTTGCCCAAGGCCACAGGTTGGTGAGAAGCAATGCTATGCTAACTCCACACAGCTGCCCGTGACCACCTTATGCCAAATACAAGACCCACCTGTGAGCTGAAAATCTCTATCTGCTGCTTGGGCCCAGATCCTTTGGGCTGGGAAAGGAAGGCTTTGTGGTGAGAAGGGGACTACAGAGTCTGAGAGGTCATAGTGGCTGACAGGGATGGGCTGATTTAGAGGCAGGATGGTAAGACCAAGGCTCCCTTGGGGAAGGAGCATATCTCTCTTCCAGAAATTTCAAAGACAGCAAGAAAGGAAATTCTCTAAACAACATACCTTAAAAAAATTCTGTAAAACCTATGGGGATGGCAGGGAGGCCTAGCAGTTGGTTTAAGGAGGGGAAAAAAAACCCTAACTTTTCTTCTCTGATCAACTATACTAGCTTATTGTGTTGAAAAAAGGGAAAGGGACCTTTGAGTGAAAGCAAAGGTCCCTACAGTGAGTTTGCTGTGAGCTGGGGAAGAAATGCTCTTATGCTGAGAAGCAAGGTCTTTCTACCACATCTGTTAGAGATGGGGCGAGATTAGCAGTAGGTCGAATTATACTTTTACTTTTAACAAAAGTATACTTTTCGCATGACATGGAATCAACTGTTGATATCTCTAGAAATGTATCCACGACAGTTTGAAATACATAATTTGGCTTCTTAGAATTGTACACCCCTACCCGCCCTCCCCATGGCTGTTTATGCACCTAATGGCCAAAGAAATTGTGGATGCCTCTGTGTTGTGACCCAAGATGCTGGGGAGGTACCCCCACTTGTCACTTCCTGATAGACAGTGAGACAGCTCTGTATCTAAATCCTAACTAGGCTACTTTTTAGTTGGATGGTGTTGGACTAGTCCAAAATATCTTTAGGACTCAGTGCTCTTCTGTAAAATAAGCAGAACACTACCATGACTGAATGATGTAACCAACGTGAAAGCTCAGGCACAATGCCTGAGACACTGTAGTTGCCCCAGTACTCTACGGGGATCTCTAACAGTCATTGCTTAAAACCCACTTGCCATGTAAGGGCAAGTCACTAGAATTTTTGAAAAATACTTATTACCTCGTATTGGGTATAGAGGAGCCTCATGGGCTGCAGTCCATGGGGTCGCAAAAAGTTGGACATGACAAAGCAACCAACGTGCACATTCTACTGTGTATAAGCCACAGAGAGAGACACTGTGGGATGAAAAATAGAAGCCTATGCAACTGTAACGTATGAGAGAAAGCGACAGCTGACACTTAAAGGGGACAGAGACCGAAATTTTCAGTCCAGCCCAGAGAGAAAAATCACAGATTCCTTTCCCCTGGGCCTGAGGAATGACACCTGATGGGAATACCTACAGCCCCAGGGGAGAAAACAATGGGAAGAAGGTAGGGACTGAGAGGGGCGGTGTGGGGTGGGGCAACACAGGTGTTTCTAATCAGGACTGCTGTGACAGCGCCCAGACCCTTAGTTAGCAAACTGCTCAGGACCTGGGATCTCCGCAGCTGGGAGTGGGGCCCACAGGGTGGTTGTGGTTCACAGCTGTAACCTGTTCCTAAGCTCTGGGCTTACACATCCTTAAAGCTACCACACGCCTTATCTTTCTTACTCATCACAACAGCCCTAGGCAGTGGGTAGCACCACCCCCTATTTACAGATAAAGAACCTGGGGGGCGCAAAGCTTAGTGACATGAGTTGGGGTTGGCACTTCAGAAGTTGGGTACAGCCCTCTTTCCTCCCACAGCACCATCTAGACTGAAAATTTCATTCTTTGCCATTTGTAAAATTATAGTGCCCCAATTTGATGGGGCTTCCCTGGTGGCTCAGACGGTAAAGCGTCTGCCGGCAATGCGGGAGACCCGGGTTCGATTCCTTGGTCGGGAAGATCCCCTGGAAAAGGAATCCACTCCAGCACTCTTGCCTGGAAAATCCCATGGACAGAGGAGCCTGATAGGCTACAGTCCATGAGGTCGCAAAGAGTCGGACTCGACTGAGGGACTTCACTTTCAATTTGATGGTTAGGTTTCCCAGGAATAAAGGCCAAGAAACTCTTCTGTAAACCACAGAGCATGTAGCAAAGGGTTGGCACCCATGAGACTCAGAAGAAAAGAGTAAAAAAAAAAAATTGTTTTTCTTGACTTGAAAACGCGCCCTAAAGGAAGAGACCCATATGTGCCTGTCTCCTTCACCCTGGCTCCATTTATTTTAGTACCCTCACTTCCTGGTATGCACACCCCACCAGCAGGCTAATTCCACAAAGCTCAGGCCTGAGTGCCACAGAAACGACAGTAAATTCTTCCATTTATGTGAAGATAAGAGATGCAAAAGATTACTTCTTGGGATGCCAAGTATTTGGATCACCAGAGAACAGGCCCTCAGGGGGAGGTTATGAAGAAACTCTGCTTGTTTTGGGGCAAGTAGTGGAGACTTGCAAATGACTGTGGTTAATCAGATGGGAATCCAGGCTCTTCTCGCAGATGACGTCAAACACTTTCATAAACTTAATAATAAGCTCAACAGAAAGACCATTTGCCCCTTCAATGCAGACTCCCCTCAAGATGGCAGCAAATGCTGGTGACCAGCTGTCATCCTTTCTCCCTGCTTTCTCTGCTGCAGCCACCTCCCATTTCTCCCAGGGAGACCACGGCACTCAAGTACGACCCTATGCCAGACGAGATGGCACATGAGAAGCCTAGCAGACTGCACCTCCTGCCTCTCCATCAAACAGAAAAGCATAATTTGCTCTCAGAATCAAGGTAAATGATTAAAAAAAAATCTCCACTCTCTGAGAGTTAATAATATTTCACTCTGGGCCAGTCTGCAGAGAAATCTTTCTCCAAGTCATAGGAAAAAGTTCATTCATTTAGGAACCAAGTCATAACCACCATTTTTTTTTTTTTTCAGATGCTTTTGTATGCCCAGGCTCAGTGGTACATCTTTTACACACATTATCTCATTTAATCTCACAAATAGTCTGTGAATCTGGTCAGATTGTTATTCTCTCCTTCTTAAGGAGGAGGAAGAAGGGTCTCAGATGTCACTGACCTGGTCCAGAACCCAGAGGTGGAGAGTGACAGAGCTGGTGCTGCCTGACATCAACTCCCACTTCTCAATCCCACTTTGCTGTGTCATCTGGGGAGGGAAAAAAGTGCTGTACCACGCTTGTGCCCTTTTGTGGGATTGAAAACACAATTTTTGCTTTTGGGGTGGTGGTTGCTGTTGACTCATGGCAACATGGTTATAAGATGTAACTGATAAGCTACACACTGCAGTTTGGACCAAATAGAAGACCCCCTGTCTGAAGACAGCAGACAACTGGAAACTTGAAGTGTTAAAGAGCATCCCTGTTCATGGCCAAAATAAACAGCCTGGGGCTTTACCTGGGCATTAAGACTTGGAATCACTGTCGAATCACTTGTCTGATCGCATGATTCTCCAATTACTTTTTTTCTTTTTTCACCCACAATAATGAAAGCAAATTCTTATCCTTAATACTCATGGATAATATCCTGACCTCCACTGATGGGAAATAGGCAAGGAAGATGGGCTGCCCTGACCTGACACTTAACACTTAGTCACCAATCAACTTGGCTTTGAAATGGCTATCTGGGGTTCAGTGTACAGACCAGGACCAAGGACAATGGTGACTTCCAGCAAGCTGCTCTTCTGAGCTTTACTGTCCTCAACTATGAGGTACAAAGACTGGATACATTAATCCCCTAGGACCTTTCCTCTAAGATCCTGGGAAGCTAAGGCAGCTGGAACACACCAAGCTTGAACTTGCAATCCTGGCTGTTGGACACCACATGTTTCCCTTTCTACTCCTGAGCAAACCTTTGCCAGCAGACATTTTGATACAAAATGTAAATCTGACCACTCTCTCATACTACTTGCGTTCTTCAAGGGCACCCCCATGAACTCGCTTTCTAACATGGTGTGCGAGATGCTGTGTGGTCTCCACCAGCCTGGCCTTTTAGCCTCATCCCTCAACATATCCCCTCAAAATCCAAACGTGGGGCCTGTGGGTGGTTTCCTAGATGTTTGAGACTGGCTCCTGCCTCAATGTCTTGGCACAGGCCCCACTAGGAGTATCTGTCTTCCACAATGCCCCATTCCATGGGGGCAGGGCCTGGGAATCCCTCCAGTGCCGGAAGCATCCTAGCTTCTCAAAACCTGTTGGTCAGAGGAATGAAGAAAGGAATGCATAGAGAAATGAATTTTGTGGATCATGACTCCTCCAGTCAGATGATCCTATTTTCAGATAATATATGCAACTACTAAGACACATTGTTCTTTAAAAAAATACTAAAACTAAGGCCAAAACCCCCAGAGGCAGCTGAATCTAATGTTCTCTTACGCCTTCCAGTCCATTCTCTGGTTTCATGCAGGAAGAATCCTTTGTTGATGCCAACAGCTTCCATGGCAGTCAGAATGGCACCTAAGAGCCTTACTCTGCCTTGGGGCTGGCCCTTCCCTGCCTCGTTTGCTGCCCGTTTCCCCTTTGTCCAGCCACAGGGTTTGCGTGGCAGCTCCTCAAGCTCACTGAGCACTTTCCCGCCTCGAGACCTATCCCACATGGCTGTTTCCTCTCCCTAGAGAATAGGCTCCTTGGCATTCTGGTCTCCATCCCCTTTTCTCAAAGATGCCTTTCTTGGCCACCCTGTGTAAAGCATCCCATCACCTCTTGCCCCTCCCCTTCCTTTATTTTCAGTCACCCTGGTCATTTCCTTTGCAACGATGATTACAATTTGCAATTACTTTGCTTGTTTATGTCCTTGAGTTTACAGTTTCCCTCACATGAGCTCCACGAGAATGATGTCTTTGTGTCTGCAACTTGGTGCCTAGAGCCTTCAAAATGCCTGGCCTTCAATGTTTGTTGAGTGTCTGGATCCATATAATGGGCAGGATCCATATTAAGCCCATTCTAAGGACAGTCTACTCAGTGGCATGACAACAACTCCTAAGACATCCATCGCCTACTTAGCCCTACTACATAATGCTTCAGACTATTTACTGAGAGGCCACTCAGGGTCTGCTTTAGAGCTAGGCCCCGAGGATACTGAGAGAGGACACAGTCCCTCTCCTCAAGGAAAGCTCTCTGTCTTCAAGACACAAGTGGACATGAGTCCAGAATACTTGGGATGGTAAGTTCTATACCAGAGGGACAAACAGGATACCATCACTGTCCTTAGAAGGCAAGGGCTGCTGGTCTTGTCTGTTTTGGGCCCAGCGATTTGCAGCTCAGAACCCAGCCAGCACTCTGTCATCATAGAAAGGGCTACTCCAGCCAAAGGACCAAGAGCACCCTTTCTGGGGGTATGCCTGGAGGCTGGCGGAAGTGGACTATGGAAGCCTAGTCAGGGCCCAGAATTCCCGGACAGGAAGGCCAGAAAACCACTCTTCAAACTCTTGTCAGGATGAGAAATTGCCATATTGTGAGTGTATGGCTTCCATGTCCAGCTACGCAAGGAGCCACGTGCTCAGAGAGTGATCAGTCCCTCACAGGTCAGCCCAGCCCAGATAAAGAGCTGAGAAAACGCAAATGCAACTCCAACAAGTTGAGGAGGATGTAGGGCAAGCACGTCTTCCTGCAAAGCGGGGGTCACCCAAGTTACTTGGAGGATGTCAGAGGCCTCCGGCAAGGCCAGGGAGCTGAAAATGGACTGACCTCTGAAGGGACAGAAAACAGATTTTATTATTCTTAAAAAAAGAAGTTGTATATTTATATTTGTTTAATTTGGCCACAGAAGGTATTTGCTTTGAGACCGAGTGGTGCTTTTCAGCTGATTAGAGGTGTAGGTGTACGCGCATATGTAGGCATACAGGCTGCTAGGGACGGGTACCTGCTGTGTTCATGCCACACGTGTGTTTGTGGCCTTGGGCTAAGGGGGATGCACAGGTCCATGAGGACGAGGCAGGTCAAAAAGCTTCCTCTCTTTTATCAGGGAGGACATAATCTGGCAAAGTTTATGAAACAAAGACAATTAGAGCTGGGAGTGCTGGAGCACTGAAGAGTGCTCCACTTGATAAATATTTATGAGGCACCTACTATATATATACTGGGGAGGTCCAGGTTGTGGAGTGAGGGCAGGGGTTGACCAGTAGTTCAACTTGCATAGTGCAAGTCTGAGATACCTTGGCAACACCTAATTGAACATGCTGACCAGGTGGTGATATAGGAAGGTTTGGGCTGGAGAATGAATGAGTATGGGTGGGATTTTCTGAGAAGATAGATAGTATAGTGTGAGAAGAGAAGAAAGCTAAGATTGGTCTGTGAGCAAGCCCAGCATTTAATGGGTGGGACTTGCAACCAAACAACCAGAGAGGAAGCTCAGGACGCTTAATGTCCAGGAAGCCCAAGGAGGAGGGACAGTCTACCAAAGGGCCTGGTCAGTCACTGGCATGCTGCTGGGGGCCTCAAGTTTGGTGATCCAGCAGCTCCAAGTTCTTTCTATCCAACTTAGGCCCAGGGAGATACATTGCTTACCTTTATTTATATTTATGATATTTTCTCTTTATGCTTTGTGACTCCAATTCAGAAATAATAATAATAGTAATGATAATACTACTAACAATAACCTACTCTAGTATTCTAACCCTTTCCAGTACTCTTGCCTAGAGAATCCCATGGACAGAGGAGCCTGGCAGGCTACAGTCCATAGGGTCACAAAGAGTTGAACACGACTAAAGTAACTTGCTGCTGCTGCTAAGTCACTTCAGTCGTGTCCGACTCTGTGTGACCCCAAAGATGGCAGCCCACCAGGCTCCCCCATCCCTGGGATTCTCCAAGCAAGAACACTGGAGTGGGTTGCCATTAACTTAGCACACACTAATAATAAATTATATATTTTAAGAAATGACTTGCCAAATCAACAGAGGTATCATGTGCCAGGGGTGGCCTGGTGAATAGTGTTAGTAAAAAAAAGAAAATGTCAAACCTGTCAAAGGGAAAAAGAGAAGGAATTTCCAAAATTTCACTCAGGAAAAAAAAATTAAGTAACAATTCTGCAAGTGACACTGGGAGATATGTCCCTGCATAAGACAACCTAGTGTCCACATAGGAAGAACTTTCATTCAGAGAAAACACACTGGATCTCCATGTTCTCCAGGAGGCTTCCAGGCTCTAACCGAGAAGGACCTAGCAGCTTTCCCTCCTCCTCCTCGTCGTGAGTGGAGGAGTAGCCCAACAACAGTCCAGTTTCCTGGGTCCCTCTCTCTACTCCACCAGCCTCACAGCCCTCTGGCTGCCCTCCCTGGCACTCCCTACCTACTGCTCCATTGGAGCGGGCAACTGCACTCAGGGTATATTTTTCACTCCCTTACCTTGAAAAATTACTCTCCCCTAAATGACAAGTCCTTCTGATGACTTGCAAATCTGTTAAGTGTCATTAAGCTAAGATGGGCATTTGCAGCTTGATATATGCAACTTCCCTCAGGAACCTCCATAGACTTGTCAGAAGACTGGAGAGTTAGTGGAGGAGATGGTGCAATACCACTTTCCAAATTCTGCCTGGAGGGGGCGGAGGTTCCCTCCAGCACTCTCCTAGTGGTCGCCTCTTTATCCCACCTCTGAATCCAGCCTGAGTCAGCTGCCTTTTTTTTTTTTTTCTTTTTTAAACCATAGGATCATTCTTGAAGCAGAATTTGGATTTTAGTGATGTCATTCAGTTAAAATTCAGAGTGACTTGGCCGGCAATCACCAGCTGAACATATCCTCACAGTAGAGCAGGTTGTTTGGGCATAGATATGGATGAGACCCATCTGAATATAGAGTTCCAAAGAATAGCAAGGAGAGGTAAGAAAGCCTTCCTAAATGATCAATGCTAAGAAATAGAGGAAAACAATTGAATGGGAAAAACTAAAGATCTCTTCAAGAAAATTAGAGCTACCAAGGGAACATTTCATGCAAAGATGGGCACATAAAAAGAACAGAAATGGTATAGACCTAATAGAAGCAGAAGATATTAAGAAAAGGTGGCAAGAATACATGGAAGAACTATACAAAAAAGATCTTAATGACCCAAAACACCGCTATGGTGTGATCACTCACTTAGAGCCAGGCATCCTGGAATCCGAAGCCAACTGGGCCTTAGGAAGCATCACTACAGACAAAGCTAGTGGACGTGATAGAATTCCAGCTGAGATATTTCAAGTCCTAAAAGATGATGCTGTGAAAGTGCTGTACTCAATATGCCAGCAAATTTGGAAAACTCAGCAGTGGCCACAGGACTGGAAAAAGTCAGTTTTCATTCCAATCCCAAAGAAAGGCAATGCCAAAGAATGTTCAAACTACTGCACAATTGCACTCATCTCATATGCTAGCAAAGTAATGCTCAAAATGCTCCAAGTGAGGCTTCAACAGTATGGGAAACTTGAACTTCCAGATGTTCAAGCTGGATTTAGAAAAGGCAGAGGAACTAGAGATCAAATTGCCAACATCCTCTGGATCACAGAAAAAGCAAGAGAGTTTCATAAAAATATTTACTTCTGCTTCATTGACTATGCCAAAGCCTTTGACTATGTGGATCACAATAAACTGTGGAAAATTCTTTAAGAGATGGGAATACCAGACCACCTTACCTCTTCCTGAGAAATCTGTATGCAGGCCAAGAAGCAACAGTTAAAACCGGACATGGAACAATGGACTGGTTCCAAACTGGGAAAGGAATACATCAAGACTGTATATTGTCACCTTGGTTATTCATCTTATATGCAGAGTACATGATGCGAAATGCGGGGCTGGATGAAGCACAAGCTGGAATCAAGACTGCCGGCAGAAATATCAATAACCTCAGATATGCAGATGACACCACCCTTATGGCAGAAAGTTAAAAGGAATTGAGGAGGCTCTCGATCAAAGTGAAAGAAGAGAGTGAAAAAGCTGGCTTAAAACTCAACATTCAAAAAACTAAGATCATGGCATCTGGTCCCATCACTTCATGGCAAATAGATGGGGAAACAATGGAAATAGTGACAGACTTTCTTTTCTTGGGCTCCAGAATCACTGCAGGTGGTGACTGCAGCCATGAAATTAAAAGATGCTTGCTCCTTGGAAGAAAAGCTATGACCAACATAGACAGCATATTAAAAATCAGAGGCATTACTTTGCTGACAAAGGTCCATCTAGTCAAAGCTATGGTTTTTCCAGTAGTCATATATGGATGTGAGAGTTGGACCATAAAGAAGGCTGAGTGCCAAAGAATCGATGCTTTGAAATGTGGTATTGGAGAAGACTCTTAAGAGTCCCTTGGACTGCAAGGAGATCAAACCAAGTCAATCTGATGGTTTTATTTCCTATAAAGACGTACTGAACACTCCACAGTTGGTTAAATCTGTGAATATGGAACCATGAGTATGAAGGGTTGATTGTAACTTATACATGAAGTTTTTTGCATGAAGTTTATACATGAAGCTTGCATGTATAACTTTTTGCATGAACTTTTTGCTTGGTTCCTCTAATCCCTGTGCTGTTCAAGGGTCAACTGAACTGTACATATATATAATATACAGTAGGATTAATACATACCAAATATAGAGAGATGTTGGGAGTTGTATGTTGCCTATTACACAAAGTATGTCTGTAATAAAGCATCTATTATGATTAATATATATAATGAATATTTAGTATAATAATTTGTATATATATATTCATATTCTATATAATTATTTTATGTATATATAGTATAATACATGTACCTATAGGATATGTTTTACATAAAATCAATAGAAGTTTTAGTTAACTTC
Organism: Bos javanicus; assembly: GCF_032452875.1. Lineage (NCBI taxonomy): Eukaryota > Metazoa > Chordata > Mammalia > Artiodactyla > Bovidae > Bos > Bos javanicus. The sequence goes on along the minus strand of NC_083878.1, from coordinate 28,472,701 downwards.
TTAGACTATACTCTGTCATTGGTTCCTTCCCAATTTTGCAACTTATTTTTACCTACTGGTTTATGCTAACAGGGGTAGAAACAACAATTACACTTGAAGCCTTCAGTATATACAAATGTAAAATCTGCCACCTTATCAGGCTAAAAAAAAATTTCAGGCACTAAGAGCTTCAAATAGAATGTTATTAAACAAATGCTAATTTCCTAATCTGCTGATAACTGTCAGTTTTTAATTGCCAGCGATCAGCTTTTAAGATATATATATATATCTCCACAACCACATCAGCTCTTTTTTGAAACATAAATGTTCTGATTTAATGGAAAATCACTGCAGGGCACAAGTATAAACTATAAAACAATGAAAATCATAAACCCAAATGGCAGCAATTCTCAGTGAGTTTTATGACATCAGACTAAGCAGTTGCCAATCTGAAAAGCTCTGCCCTGGGCCTCACAGGTGAGCTGGCTGGCTGGGGCCAAGGGGCAAGCACAGGCAGCTTCCTGTGGGTGGCTGCCAGCAGGAACCCAAGTTGGCTGGAGTCTCCGTGGGACAGTGGGACGGTCTGCCTAGGGCTAGGAGGTTACAGGGCAGAGACTGCCCACAGGTTTCTAGCCAACTTGTTTCCCTTTCATAGGAAAGACCATTTATTCATGCATTCAAATATTTACTGAACAGCTACTGTGTGACATGTACTGCTCTCATTATGGATGAAACAAATTCCCTGCCCTCATGGAGTTTACATTCTAATATGGAAATTGATAATCAATTAATATAACAATAAATAACATGTTAAGAAATGAAAGTGCTATCAATATTTTGCCTTGGATGAACTCTGGTCCATGTCCTTGTTTCTTTTCCATTAAGCGACAAGCATTTATTGAGCACCTTCTAAGTGCGTGGGCCTTTGTGAGATGACTTCCAAGAGACAGAATTCTAAGATTTGGCTTCTGCTACCTGTAGGTGGAGCCAGGAGAAAATCCTAAAGCCACCGTGCTGCACCTCATGTAGAAGATCTCATCAAATTCTCCCCCAAATTCTCTGAAATGGGATTAACATCACTCCTGTTTTATGGATGGCAAAACTGAGACCTTGAGAGGGTGAACAGCTTGTCTAGAAGCCTATGGTTAGTGTCGAGGTAGGAACGAAGGCCTGCACCTTGCAGAGCGAGCTCCTAACCAGACAGTCCACATGTGTCTACACTGGATGGTAGAGACCTTGGCACTGAAGGACTTCCTGAGAAGCTATAAGCTGCCCAAAGAAGGACCCACATCTGCTCCACCATCCACATCCTCCCCAGGCCCACAATGCCTGCCCCAGTGCAAGTGCCAAGAGAGGTCATTAACCCCGACAGCCTGATTGTTCTCTGGTGCTGTCACTCCAAGATCAGCCACCCAAATTTTCAGACCAGAAGGTCTTTTAGTGTGTGGTCATCCAGCTGATTTCTAAATAATGACACTTCACTGGCTTGTCAATCTTATTTTTAATGGTCAAAAGCAGTCTAGATTTGGGGCCCTTGGAAAACTGGCTAAAGGTCATGACATAAGGATTAGGGGATGTTCACCAAAACAGGGACACTCTGTGATGCCATGGGAGGATTAGTAAGGCAGAGAACCAGAGACCAAGCAGGAGACTGTGATGTTTCACAGATGTGAGTTTAAAGATTACTCTGACTGAATTATTATCAAGAATAATGTAAAGACAGCGACTGATGCTCACAGAGCCGCAGGCCCCTCACCTGTAAAATGGGGATAACAATACTCATGCCAAAGGCTTAATGTGATGCTTAAATGAGATCATATGTGAAGAATTCATTATGGTTCCTGGCGCAGAGTGGGTACTTGACAAAGATCAGTTTTAATTCCTTTTCATGAGCAATTTCCAAACATGATCATTCAAACCACTAGTTTCTTACTCCTCTCTAACCAACCAAAAAATGCCTATCTGCCAGAGAAACAGATTTGAAAGTCTGTTGGATTTTTTAGACTTACTACATTCTAAGTGACACTGTAAAAGAGCAACACAGTGGCAAACCACCACCACCACCGACAGAAGGGAAAACCAGAATGAGGAAATATAAATAGGAATTGTAGAATGTGGGCTATGTTGCTTAGATTTTGCCTTAATTTCCCACTCTAGTTGACTTTGTTATGGGAGGAGCGGGTGGGTACCTTGGGTGTGAGTTGTGGAAGGGCATGGGACATTCAGGCATGTCCATTTTGATACTTCTAGGACTTTTGAGGCATGAGGCATGAAGGGCCTGTGAGCTGTTCAGACTGCGGTGTGCCATGGTCAAGTTTAAGAGACATGGGTGTATCCAGCCTCCTTGGTCCCTGCCCATTTTCCCCTTGATTTTCCAGCTTGCCTGTTGTGTCTATGATCTACTCTATCTCTGTCCAACAAATTCCTTTGCTGTACAAGTTAGCCAGAGCTGTGCTTACTATTAAGACCCTTGACTAACCCCCTCCCAGTCCCAGGCCAATCTAAATACCCCTCACTCACACGGGTTGCTCGTGATGACAGCTGCTCATTGTCAAAGGCTTACAAACTTGAACTATCTCAGGATCCAAGCCAATGATTTTGAGAGTGGAGAGGGCCTGCTAGTCACCATACATTCACGAAAAACTGTTGACCACTTACTCTGTGCCCAGTGCTGGTTGGGAGCTGAGACCGATATTGAGAAGAACAGTGAGGACCAGCAATACCAACTGCATTGGTCTTCATGCTCTAAGAGAAGGCTGAGGCAAATAACAGCTACTCAGTGTATGTTGACATGACCCAGCAGCTTAGAGGTTAGGATCAGATGCTGGTTTAAGGCTCTCTCCCTTAAAAAAAAAAAAAAAAAGGGTCTATACAGCTGTTTCTACTCCATCTTAAAAATAAGAAAAAACATTAAGCATATTATAAAAACCTAGAGGAATCCTCCTGTAGGACACTGTATTAAGAGATGAGGAATCCAGGGTTTTAGCAATCTGTGAAGAAAATATCAATGATGAATTGTTTAAGGGCAAGGATCAACGAGTTTGAACTGAACAAACCTGAAAGCTAAATAAAGAATCGAAACTAAAGCAGCAGAGCTACTGGGAAGGCCCAAATCTGTAGGTTTTTCTGGCCCCAAATCCTTGCTTTTTTCCATACTTTGCCCTTCAACTCCTAGGCTAAGGGTCTGGAAGCTTAAAATAGCACAAATAGACTCTAGTTTTTAAAGCTCAAGGACAACACCCATGTTTCAAAAGAGCTCATCTCGGGTAAGCCTATTAATGCTGGGTCTTAAGGAAAATGTCACTGAGAGAAGCGCGTCTTCACCGCCCAGGGCTCCTCGTCTCACCCCGTCTGTCCTGAGTGCTGCCCGGCCCCTAGGCACAGGGTCTGCTTCCCCTGCACTCCCCGCTCTTTCCTCCCAGCTTCCCTGAAACCTGGGGCACCACCATTCACCCTCCAGGCAAGTGGGAAGGAAACTCACAGTTGCCAAACTCTTGGGGAGACCCAAGGATACTAAAGAAAGTTTCTGCTGGGGAAAAAAAAGCTTCTACCCCAACACTACAATGGGAAATACAGAGTCAAGTATCAAGAAGCATGAAATAAAAGGTATAAATAGTAAGTGCTCATGTTTAGGTTTTTGCAGAAACTGTCCTCTGCCTAGAACACTCTTCCTAACTCCTCACTGGTCACCTCCCAGCATTTCCTGTAAGAAACTTTCATGAGCTCCTCCAGTTATGCTCAGTGCTCCTCCTAAGAAGTGCCAAGGTATCTGGACTTTCCCCACCATACTATTCGTGACAAGGAAATGTGAATGCCTGTTTGTCTATCTCCCCCACTGGGCACAAGGAGGGGATGAAGCGACCCAGTCGAGTTCACCACTTCATCCCCACAGGACCTCTCACTGTGCCTGGGATAGATATATTCAGCACCTAATAAAAGTGTAATGGCTGACTTCATAAAAATGAACAGAGGTGCTCAGAGGAAACCCAGAGAGAGCTCTGTGGGCTGAAGGGGGTCAGCTTCAAAGACAGGCGGCACTTGGGAGCACTTACTAAAGAAAGATCCATGAGGTAACTTTCTTCTGGAAACTTAGTCTTGTCTGTGCCACAGCTTGGATGCTAAGCTGATAAAATAACCCTGCCTAATAGACGCAGTCTACAAGAACCAACCTGTTGGGCTATTAGTGCCATGGCTTGGCAGTCCCAATCCTGTTGCTTACATTTGCCCTGATGTTTGTACAGATTAACTTGCGTTGAATAATTTTTAATCATTTTAAACAAGTATTTCACTTAGATACAATGGAGACACGTACAACTGGATCTTGATTCACACTCCAGTTTATTATGGCAGTAATTATGTACGGAATGGACGTTGATTTTCATGCTTATTTAATCCTAATGTGAATTAGGAATGACTCATTGTCATAGGCTGAAACATTTGTTTTTCTCAGAGGGTGCTTACTTATGTACCTACTAAGGACCTTCACTTGTTAATTTTTTTTATTTTTGGTATGTGTTTATCGGCATGTGTGAACTTAGTAGAAGGAAATTACTTAAAGAGACTAAAAAGTTGAAAAATTTCACCAGTTACTTTGGCTAGATGAAATGAATGACTAATTCATTTCCCTCTTGATGATATACTTAACCCTATCCAGGAAACTGACTTCTGTCTCTCCTACTCTCTTTAAGTTCTGCATGGTAAGAGCCAAACTCTGGACCAATATACCAACTTCAGAAAAGATTCCTTTCTTCCAGATAAATTCTCATTAACTCAAACTAGTAAACCCAATCATTGCTACCTAAAATGCAACCCCAAAGTCACTGGGGACCATGCTAGTTTTTCCTTTCTGTTAGAATATGGATCACTGAGTTCTATGGAATGTGTGAACTGTGTACAGAACATCCACTCATTTTCCAAAGACATTTCTACTAATATTTAGATAAATATAAATGCAAATCAACTGAATTCAAATTTTCTAAAGTTTGTATACATATATATGACTAAAAGGAGAAGGCAATGGCACCCCACTCCAGTACTCTTGCCTGGAAAATCCCATGGACGGAGGAGCCTGGTAGGCTGCAGTCCATGGGGTCACTAAGGGTCGGACGTGACTGAGCGACTTCACTTTCTCTTTTCACTTTCATGCATTGGAGAAGGAAATGGCAACCCACTCTGGTATTCTTGCCTGGAGAATCCCAGGGACGGGGGAGCCTGGTGGGCTGCCATCTATGGGGTCACACAGAGTTGGACACGACTGAAGTGACTTAGCATAGCGTATGACTAAAGTCAGCGAAGCAGAATTCGAGAAATTGCTACAGAGAGAAGCGAAAGCAAAGCCACTCAGTCGTGTCCGTATTGGGCAATTAATGGCTAAAGTGGGCAAAACAAATCATTACCAAAGTGTCTTATTTGTGCCCCAGTGAGAGAATCCAAGTGTGACATTTTTTCTAGAAAAGATTTAACTGTGTGTAAGGAATTCTTTTTGAGACTCACCATATTTACCAATTACGTGGAGGCTGCTAGTGGAGAAATATTTTTAATTGTTCAGGGTCATCTGACATTATATAAACATACAACACAATTATCCTTATCATTCACCACAAGGACTATGTAAAGATCTTTGTTAGATATAATGGAAGATCAGAGAGATATAAGACTTGTTCCCAGTCTTTAAAGTGTTTAAGTCTATCAAAGTTAGATCAATGAATGAGGTACTAAGGACCCAGAATATGCCCTCTTTCCTCTACCCAGAGGCCCTAACATAAATGTAGAGCCATGGATTTACATGGTCATTTTTTTTTTTTTTTTTAACACAAATAGGGACATCCAGTTGGGGAGTGAACATAGAATTATAGGGTAGTGTCAAGGGTACTGGTCAAATAAGGTTTCACAGAGGAGGGGGGACTTGAGTCTACTAATATCAGCTGATTAAATCGAACTATTCCTTAAGAGGTGGAGCAGGCAATGGCAACCCACTCCAGTATTCTTGCCTGGAGAATCCTATGGACAGAGGAGCCTGGCGGGCTACAGTCCATGGGGTTGCAAAGAGTTGGACATGACTGAAGAAACAGCACGTTCCTTAAGAGGAAATTCTTCCCAGATGATTGTCTATTCATACTCCTCGCGGCAGCAATGCCACTGTAATTAGAAATAAAAATAGTGCCCTCATATCTTCATTTACAAGCAAACATTTAAAAACCAGGCTTCCCTAGTGGCTCAGTCGATAAAGAATCTGCCTGCAATACGGGAGACGTGGGTTTGCTCCCTGGGTTGGGAAGATACCCTGGAGAAGGGCATGGCAACCCACCCCAGCATTCTTGCTTGGAGACTGCCCAAGGATAGAGGAGCCTGACTGGCTGCAGTCCACGGGGTTGCAAAAATTCGGACATGATTGAGTGACTGAGCACACAGCATTTAAAAACCACATGTCTAACTAGGAGACTCAGAGAAATCACTTGACTGCTGTCAGTTGCTTGAAATCAGCCATGCCTTGAGTTTGCTTCCCCTTGCATCAGTATGTACCTCATAAGTCTCTTCATTCATTACTGGGAACCTCATTACTCTGTGCTTGAAAAGGTGCTAATCCTCACCACCTAAGGGGAAACATAATGTAATGTAAAAACCAATATATGTGCTTTTGATCTCTGTGATACAAAACAACTCTTCAGGATCCTAAACAGTAAGTTCAGTTCAGTTGGTCAGTCATGTCTGATTCTTTGCGACCCCATAGATTGCAGCACGCCAGGCTTCCCTGTCCATCACCAACTCCCGGAGCTTGCTCAAATTCAAGTCTATTGAGTCGGTGATGCTATCCAACCATCTCATCCTCTGTCATCCCCTTCTCCTCCTGCCTTCAATCTTTCCCAGCATCAGAGTCTTTTCTAATGAGTCAGTTCTTTGCATCAGGTGGCCAAATAGTAAACAAGAGAGAAATTGTTCATTCCCCCAAGAGAAATAATTCTTTTCTTTTTGGGTCTTGCTTTTGACTCTCTCCAAATCTTTTATCTTCATTCTCTCATTGAACCTTATTCTAGTCTCACTACTCCCCAGTAACTTCCACAACTGAGAGGTAATAGTTTGAGACATTAAAGGGTGTGACTTGCTTATCTTTTCACTCTGAGTTTCCTATGAGCAGTGTGTTGACCAAAAAAAAGGGGGTGGGGGCTCAAGTGTTTTCCTTTGTAAAGCTTTTCCTTTCCTTGTATTTGCACATTTTTGCTAGTGAACTTGAGTAAACATATTTCTTAAACTTAAACATACATTACAAGAGAGGTTTCAGGCTATGACCACTGGGCAGTAAATACTGCCACAATGACCAACAGCAAGACGGTCTGGTAAAGTTTTCTAGAATCTCTCCTCCACTTTTACTAGGGAGTATTGAACTCAATTTTATAGGAAAAATAATTTGGCTTTGCTAGGTCTTCTAAGTATAATGGAGGAACATGCTTGTTGGCGTAGTGCTAAGGAATATAGACTGTGGTGTCAAAGGAGCCAGGTTCCAATGCTGCTCCCCCACTTCCTGGTTCTGGAACCTCTTGTTTCCTGTTACAACTTGAAGTCTCAGTTTCTTTATCTGTAAAATAGGGACAATGCTATCTACCTCACAGGCTGTGTTCCCAGGGGTTAAATGAAAGAACAGATGGAAAAACACTTATTGCTGGGCATGATTTAATTTCTCAATAATCATTATTAATAATTTTCAATATGAGGAGCTTCACGTACCAACCCAGACTTGGGCAAGACCGACCCAGACTTGGGCAATATCAGAGGGAGACAATGAAGGTTATGTAGATTATTTTAGCACTAAGGTCAGTTTTAAAGAGACCTAAATATAAAACTTACTTATGGTCAGAATGGTAGTAACCCCTAGGATAAGGATGGTACTGACTGAGGAGGCATCAGCCTGCTGGGCTGCAAGAAACAGTCTCTATCTCAGTCTGGGTTACATAGGTGTACAATTATGTAAAAATTCGTTAACATCTGGGAAATGCATATTTTGCTATAGGCCTATTATACCTCAGTAAGAAAAAAGAACTAGGAAGGAAAGCAGGGAGGTGGGAGGAAGGGAGGTGAAGAGGGAGGGAGGGAGGGAGGAAAGAAGGGGGGAATAAAATGGGGGCAGGCATAAATGTTTCTCTGGTCTCTTTTGCTCTTAAGTAACCCACAAACCCAGTTTGGGAGAGGCCTAGTCCATGAATGAGCTGACTGATCAGAAAGAATTGTGCTCTTCCTTCTATGATCAGAGCCTAACTCCTGTTCCAAGGCACCTACGAGCACCATTTTTGGTATGTGATCAGGTGTATGAGGACAGGTTGTATGTGTTCAGAGATTGCATGCTGGTCTGACTTTAGTCTGAATATGCCTCATGACGTGTGCCAAACACCCACTGCTATATGATCCTTGTACTGAAATTGATAAGCCTGACCATCATCCCAGAATTTCACATCAACAAATTGATTGACATTCTCTAGCCATCCCCTACAAGCCCGACACAATTTCAGGTCCTATAAGTTCCCCATGGGCACCTATACTATCTCAGAGTCCATTGTGCTGTGTGGTACAGACTGGGCAGGTGTTTGCAGGCATCCACAAGTGGGTGTCAAAGATGGGGAGAGCATGCCCTGGGCACCTTGGTGTCAGAGAGAACAGACCTGGGAAACTTCTTTCAGCATGTAGGGTGGGGCCCCCCTCATGCCATAAAATGTTCAAGACAGTCTGGTCCCAAGAGGCCATAAACCATGCAATGTTTACTTTACGATGGGTGCACCAAAGTGGAAATGAAAATTGTCTGTCTGTGTGTTCTTAATCCTTTTAATCCCTGGAACACCAAACCATTGCTGGCATAAACTTCCCCATAAAAGACACTGAAAGGGTGGGGTAAGATGAAGGTGTTCCGGTTAGATCGAGTTGTGATGGCAAAATGACTTTTGAAAAAATGTGTTTTGTTTGAAATAAAATTTATCTGGAGAGGAGTGGTTTTCGTCTGGAAATGGATATTGCCACATGTTTATGGGAAACATATAGAAGATCACAGAGGTGGGAAATTAATAAGAATAGAAGATCATATTTAGGCTATTCTAGTTTTTACAATATGGATAGATTAACTATGTCTTGATTTGATATTTATCAAAAAAGAAAAAAAAGAAAAACATCCCCAACCCAACAACCTTTGGTTTTTCTAATATGGATGGTACCCTTTGAAAGAATATCCAATATAGTCTAAGAAGTTAAATTGTAGAACCTTGCTGAGTGGAAAAAAGGAGAGGAAATGTCTTCTTCTGTCTTCAAAAGGATTCAAAAAGCCTGATCTGGTTTCTTCAAGGTCTGAAAAGTCTGCAGTTCTGGCTGTACCCCACCTAAACTGCATAAGCCTTAGCAGCCAAAACAAGGGTCCTGTTAACTCATGACCTCTCCAAGCTTTAGGGTTGCATAATCGCAGAGCTCTGGAGCTGGGGCAGGGTTTATCTTCCTTGTGCTACTCACATCTCGGGCTGGACAGTTTGCTGCGGGGGCGGCCCTGTGAGTGCATCGCAGGACGTTCAGCAGCAGCCTCGGCCTCTAGCCACACCAGCAACAGCACCCCCTTTTCAGCCGCACAACCAAAACTAACTCCAGACTGTCAGTACCACTGAGAGTCTTTGTGCTAGAGGAGCATCAGGGATCACCCGCTCTAATCTCAGCAGGGGCAAAGAAACTATAGCCAATGACAGTGTTCCCAGCCTGATTTCATTGCCTTTTCCCCAAACAGGGCTGCTGTGTAAGAGTCAAATCCTTCTTTTTAAGTAGAATCAAATCCTCCTTGGTGCTATGCTAATAAGGAACCGAGTTTCTTGCTCCATTATCTAGAATGACAACACTTCTTGGAGCCTCAGGAACAAAGGGGCCTCATGGCTCTACCTGCAGATTCCAGCATGTTCCGTGCAGCGCCCAGTGAGTTTCCCATCTGCAAGCTCCCAGAGTCCTCCCAGCTGAAGGCCAGGGAATCCACAAATTTCTTGGTGGTGCTTTAAAACACATTGTAACTACAGATTTCACCTATTTGATCCAAATTCCAGCAACAGAAATTGAGAACCCTGAAGCCAAAATCAAGATTTGCTAGCTGACTTCCACTAACACACTGGGTGGGATGTGGCCTGATAGCCCCCGGTTGATGAGAGCCCAGCGCTCTCTCTGCTGATGGGACATTGTGTGTCTCTCAGTCCACTGGCTCAGAAGGTCTCATTGCAGGAGTCTTCAACTTGCTAAAAAGTGATGGTTTCTGGGAAAAGAAATCACTGGAAACAGTATTACCTCTCCTAGAACTAATATAAACCTCACTGTAAAACCAGGCAGTATGCTAAAAGCTTGGTTCTTCCTGTTCAGCCTAGAGAGATTAGGAATTGGAGGAAATTCGGAAAACATGAGCCCCCAGAACCAATAAACCATATTTGGAACCATTTGAATATATTTTATATTTACAGGAGTTATATTAAAGATAGAATTTGAATGTCTTCTTTGACCCATCCCATCCCTTATTTATAAAGATTAAATGACATCATTTAGCTAGAGTAAAGAATGCCCTAAAAAGAATAGGCTAAATTGTTTCTACCATTTAGGAAAGGGAAAAAAAAGGCAAAACCAAACCTAACAAATCCTGTTTTTTTTTTTTTTTTTCCTTCACAAAAATAACAGAAGGAAAGCTGCTACTGTAATCAGCAGTGATTGCAGGCATTTCCTGTATTTTTATATCAAGCTGGTTGTTTTTTTTCCATTACATACCCAGTGAACTCCAGTTAGGTCAAGACTAGAGAAAAATAGGACCAATTATGCCTCCAAACCCACAAATCTGCCTACTTAACCCTGTTAATTTTATTGTGTTGATTCCATGGGTCCTGGTGAAAGAAAAAGCCCTATTCACTCTCCTCCTGCAGTTCCACCCCAGGTAGTCTCCAGCATCCCAAGAAGCATCTGTCCCAGACTGGGGTTCAATCACGTTGCTAAAATGAGAGGGTCCTAGGTCACAAATCTGCTTTCTCAGAAGTTACCAGGCTCCCTGGGGCCCATGCTCCAGGCCTACCTTTGGACAGGCCAATGCCTAAACCTCCAGGCCCATCACTCGTGTCCATCACTAGGATTTTCATTCTCATGTTTTACCCTCAAGAAGGTAAAAAAGGTCTTCCTTTACACGCCTCACCCTACATCTCTTTGGCTTTAAGTCACTCTCTTCCTGATTTGTGTTCTGTGGTTACAAGATTGCATTAGGAGCCTCCTTAGTGAAGTCTGTTATAATGTAGTAATAATTAAATAGTCTCGTCGCCATTTTTCTTGTTACTTCAAGGATTTCTATGAATGGGGTACTCTACTGTGTCTCTGCCTTTCCTGCCATAATTTTAATATCTTGCTTATAATACCATACCTACACTGGATTTTGCAGTTAACATGCAGTCAACATGGCAACATAATGGCCAGTATCTGTTCTCTCTTTCAAATCTTCTGAAAAGCTATGAAAACCTTCTTCACCAACCTGAAAGCATTATAAAAAGGCGAAAAGCTCTCTGGCCAACCTTGGCACTCTTTCCCCATCCCAAGTGCCCACTCTTCTTTGTTTGTGGAGTTTCAGGTAGGTTTTCTTCTTGGCAATGCCTCTCATGCCCAGGTTAAACAAATTACTTCATCGTCTTAAGTGACGAGGCCACAGAGGAGTCTTTCCCGTTGACAATTCCACAAAAGTGGGCTAAGGTGGTTATTCAAGATATTTTCCCTTAAGCTGTACCTATAAAGTTACTTGACTCTCTGACAGTTTATTCTTCAATTATCCATGCTATTTAACACTTTTTCTTATTGTTCATGTTAATTCCAATATCTGATGTAATAGTCAATTTCACAGACTATTAGAGCTGGGATGGACCTTCAAGGTAAATAAAAGCCATTCTGGAATAGTTTTATGGGATTAAGGATTAGAGATGTTCTCCTAGCCTTTCTGCAGTTACCTTAGATGACCCCACGCTTGAAAGTACTTTCAAGTCAAACTTGACACATTTAGAATCAACCTTGTAACCAACTGACTAATATTTAGTGATTACTTACCATGTACTTGGCTCCACATTAAGGTATTATAAGTGAATAGTAATAACAATAAATAATTATAAAGCCCGTCTTATGTGTTTTTCAAGGATTACACTTCACTTCATAGTCACGATAATCATACACTATCCCAGTATTTCCACTCCAGTATTGTTGCCTGGGAAATCCCACGGACAGAGCAGCCTGGCAGGCTACAGTCCATGGGATTTCAAGAGTCGGACACAACTTAGCAACTAAACCAACACATCCCAGGATTTCAGTGAGGACACTGAAGGTCAGAAGGGAAAAAGAATTGGCCAGCATGTAGAGCCAGGATCTCATAACCCCAGATATGTCTGGTTCATAGGTATATTATCACCCAGCCAGGCTGATGCACGTTGGGGTCCCTGGAGGCTACTGGGAAAGGACTGCTGAGCTTGCTGCTGCTGTCCCCTTGCTTCCTGGACCTTATGTAGAAGGTCTGTCAGAATCCATCATTTCACAGCCAATCAGAAAAATCAGGGCTTTTCTGTCATGGGCACACATTATTTTTGCTACAAAATGATGTTCAGAAACCAGATTTACTTCCAAAGGAGGACTATGAGACACAAAAGAGATATTCAAAGTAAAATCTAGAGAGGGGTATAAAAATATTCAGAGGAAAAGCAATATTTTTGCCCTGAGAATAAAGTCTCCCAGGAGGACTCTTTTAAAGCAGATGATAACACTCATTTGGATGTGTAAACTCTGCTCTGTTTGCTTAGAAAAAAATCAGTCTGTTTCCTTATGGCAGAATTGAGAAACTCCCAGCCCCTGATGCCCTCACATGCTTTCTGGAGGAGCTAATTTGACAGGGTTCCATAGTCCCTTTGGACAGTCCATTGTTGGTTTTTTTATTTTTCCACTTTCCTTCAAACATTAAATTGGGTCCTTAGCTAATAAAGATAAAATCCTTTGTTTCATGTTCCTTCTTCTATGAAATTTGACCTACAATTTTCTTTACTGCTGGCTTCCTTTTAAGCAATAGCAAGAAAAACCACCAGAAATTCTTTAGATTCTCTAAGTGAAAGGTCTTTCTGCTACCCACAGTTTTGTTTTCCCCTCTCCAAATCTAACTACCGAAGTACATCCTCTTTGCTACTTGTTTTTCTTCCTTTAATTTTAGTATAGGATGTTCATGTTTATTAAATTACTAATCTTGATGGTTAAATTATGGTCACTGGCCAAGCACAGGGCAGAGTGGGGACAAACATATGGAGCATAAACCTGTCTGGTAGGCACATGAAGGCTGTGGGTTAGGGTCATTATTATCAGCACAGATCATCAGTAAAATGGTTCACTTGACTTCTTTTTTGTTATATGTATTCATTTACTTTTTAGATTCCACATACAAGTGGTAACACACAGTATGTCTTTCTCTGTCTGACTTATTTCACTAAGCATAATACTCTCCAGGTTCACCCACGTTGTTGCCAATGGCAAAATTTCAGTATTTTCTATAGCGTAAATAGAGTAGTATTCCATTGTATATATATACCACATCTTCTTTATCCATGCTCTGTCAATGGACACTTAGGTTGCTTCCATATTTTCAGTTCAGTTCAGTTCAGTCGCTCAGTCTTGTCCGACTCTTTGTGACTCCATAAATCACAGCACACCAGGCTTCCTTGTCCATCACCAACTCCCAGAGTCTACCCAAACTCATGTCCATCGAGTTGGTGATGCCATCCAGCCATCTCATCCTCTGTTGTCCCCTTCTCCTCCTGCCCCCAATCCCTCCCAGCATCAGGGTCTTTTCCAATGAGTCAACTCTTCGCATGAGGTGGCCAAAGTACTGGAGTTTTAGCTTCAGCATTAGTCCTTCCAATGAACACCCAGGACTGATCTCCTTTAGAATGGACTGGTTGGATCTCCTTGCAGTCCAAGGGACTCTCAAGAGTCTTCTCCAACACCACAGTTCAAAGGCATCAATTATTCGGTGCTCAGCTTTCTTCACAGTCCAACTCTCACATCCATACGTGACTACTGGAAAAACCATAACCTTGACTAGATGGACCTTTGTTGGCAAAGTAATGTCTCTGCTTTTGAATATGCTATCTAGGTTGGTCATAACTTTCCCTCCAAGGAGTAAATGTCTTTTAATTTCATGGCTGCACTCACCATCTGCAGTGATTTTGGAGCCCCCAAAATAAAGTCTGACACTGTTTCCACTGTTTCCCCATCTATTTGCCATGAAGTGATGGGACCAGATGCCATGATCTTCATTTTCTGAATGTTGAGCTTTAAGCTAATTTTTTCACTCTCCTCTTTCACTTTCATCAAGACGCTTTTTAGTTCCTCTTTACTTTCTGCCATAAGGGTGGTGTCATCTGTATATCTGAGGTTATTGATATTTCTCCCGGCAATCTTGATTCCAGCGTATGCTTCTTCCAGCCCAGCGTTTCTCATGATGTACTCTGCATAGAAGTTAAATAAGCAGGGTGACAATATACAGCCTTGACGAACTCCTTTTCCTATTTGGAACCAGTCTGTTGTTCCATGTCCAGTTCTAACTGTTGCTTCCTGACCTGCATATAGGTTTCTCAAGAGGCAGGTCAGGTGGTCTGGTATTCCCATCTCTTTCAGAATTTTCCACAGTTGATTGTGATCCACACAGTCACAGGCTTTGGCATAGTCAATAAAGCAGAAATAGATGTTTTTCTGGAACTCTCTTGCTTTTTTGATGATCCAGCAGATGTTGGCAATTTGATCTCTGGTTCCTCTGCCTTTTCTAAAACCAACTTAAACATCTGGAAGTTCTATGGAAAATAATGCTGCTATGAAACCTGGGGTACATGTATCCTTTTGAATGACTGTTTTTGTTTTCTTCCATTGGTTTCTGCTAAGAGCAGATGCGGGTGGGGAGAATACCATCAGAATATCCCAACTTTCTTATTTCATAATTGTTCCAAGGTGTCAACAGTACTGGGTCACCAACAGCTCACCAGTCTGGTCTCACAGTTTTCATCATCATCTTATTTTATTTGAAACTAGGATGAAAGCATCCAGGCAACAGTTACTGAGTTGCTTATTACTCTGGATGTTTTAGATTAGGATTCAAGACTTCTCCTGTGGGTTGTGGTTGCAATTCATATCCATGTAGGTACACTGTTCTCTGAGAAGTTCTAAAAGGCATCTCTCATTTGACAATCTCTATGTGCAGGAACGTGCCCACCTGCAGAACAGAGATAACCTTCTTAAACTGGCTTACCTCATATACAGCCTTTCTGGGCAGCTTGGAGGACCCAAAAGGAGGAAAGGTCATGTTCCCAGACCTCCAACTGCTAACAATTTAAATTTGGAGACATACGAACAAAAGTGAAACCTTTCTAGACTGAGCAAGCTCTACCTCCTTAGCACAGTCTGAAATCCCATAAGCCACTGTACAAATAAATGCTCATTCACCTTTGGGAAATCTTACCCTAATCTTCCTGGCCCTGTAATATTATAAAGCAAGTTTTTTCTTTCTGTAACTTTAGGCCTTTGGTTCCTCATTGTGAGAAATTTTTAGTCTTATAATGAAAAACAAAACAAAAACAGAGCCTTATACACAAAGATGGCTGGGTGACATCACTCATGCCATGGACATGACCTTGGGCAAACTTCGGGAGACAGTGAGGGACAGGGAGGCCTGACACGCTGCAGTCCACCGGGTTGCAAAGAGTCCGACATGACTGGGCGACTGAACAATATACACAAAGATAAAAGGGAAGAAGGCAAATGATGGGAAAGAGCTAAGCTGCATTCCCTAGGGTACAGGCTATAATGAGGTGGTAATTACAGAGGGGCAAAGGAGCCTGTGTCTGATTCTAAGTGGATTCTAAATATAGCTGTGCATCTTGCTTCCACCCAAAACACTGATTTGTAATTCAGACAAACACACAAATAGAACTCAGGAGCTATGAAGCCAGCACTGCTTCACACAGACAGCTCCTAAATCTGGCCTCCTGCAGGCAAAGGTGTATCTCTGATGGCTGGTACCCTGCTGTATGCACACAAATGCACCTTTGACAATAAAGGGTCCCCACTGGAGAATTCCATGACATCTGTAGGAAAGTGGGGCTTCTGGATTCCTTACACCCCTTGGTTTATTCTTCTAGCCATGGGCTCAGCGGCTCAGGTTTCTGGATAAGACACACCGGGTGGACATTTTTCACTGGGGCTTGGGGGTCTAATGAGATGTGGATTTTTTTGTGCAAAAAATAAGTTAGGTTTTCAGACTCTCACCAATAGGACACACTTCCACTATCTCACAGGAACCTGGAAAAGATGGAAAGCAGAGTCTGGGAACAGGTCCTATTTGTGGAAGCTTGCAAAGTCCAAGGTGACTGGCTGAAAACTTTGTTCTGCTTTGGGTAGTGGATAACTTGTGAAATAAGTTCCCCTGACCCCTTCCAGGGCTTAGACTGATGCTTGATTTCCACTGTGGCCCAGGAGGGACATAGGATGGAGAAATGGCACTCCAGGGCTGCCATTCATATGGACCAAACTCACGAAATGTTGGAAACTTTGTGGAACTGCCCCTGCCTCTCCTCAGCAGCCCCTGGCAATAGGACAGGATTTCCTGGGATCTTCTATCTCTTGTGAAAAGGGATACCCAAATATATATTATTGAGGCCTGAAATCCTTTTTCTCCAAATCCTGCCCTTTTCTTGGTTTGGATGATCCAGATAATTGCTCTAATTCCCCCCCCTCCTTTTTTTTAAATTCATGTCAGTATATCACAAAATTCCCACTGAATCATAAAGTACAGCAAAGTACATAACTTAAGCTGTTAAGTACAGCTTAATCTCTCTCGAGGTTAAGAATTTTAGATTTTTCTAGAAATTGTAACTCTAGAAGGGCACTGTTGTTTCCAGCTATATTGGCCAGGTGATGCCCAGCCTCTGGAAAGGTTGCAGCCTTGACTTAGAAAAGTCATGAACAAAAGTTCCCAACCAGAGAAAACTATACTGACAGAGAAATTTCCTCTAGGCAGACCTAGCTCTTCTCATATTTAGTTTGATGCTGACATATTCTCCACCACCATGAAACAGAGCCGAGCACTGTAGGATTCTTCTGTCAATGGATGTCCCCTGCTCATCTGGGTCCAAAGGCTCAGCCTGGTGTTATTCAGACTCTAAAGATGTAAAAGGTCTGTCTACTCAAAGCTATGGTTTTTCCAGGAGTCATGTATGGATATGAGAGTTGGACCATAAAGAAGGCTGAGCGCAGAATTGATGCTTTTGAACTGTGGTGTTGGAGAAGACTCTTGAGAGTCCCTTGGACTGCAAGGAGATCAAACCAGTTAATCCTAAAGGAAATCGGTCCTGAACATTCATTGGAAGGACTGGTGCTGAAGTGCCAATACTTTGGCCACCTGATGTGAAGAACTGACTCACTGGAAAAGACCCTGATGCTGGGAAAGACTGAAGGCAGGAGGAGAAGGGGATGACAGAGGATGAGATGGTTGGATGGCATCACCAACTCAATGGACATGAGTTTGAGTGAACTCCAGGAGTTGGTGATGGACAGGGAGGCCTGGTGTGCTGCAGTCCATGGGGCTGCAAAAAGTCAGACATGACTGAGCGACTGAACTGAATTTAACTGAGGAGTGAAGAGAGAGGTGGTAATTCATTCCCATTAAACCCAAACTGGATTCAGAAAACAAAAATACAGGAGACAAATGAATAAGGAAGTAAAGGAAAATGAATAATTCGCATTATCTAGAATATTCCTGAGGAGAAAGCTGCAGAGTTTAAGCACAATCACCTATCTAGGGCCCCCGCAACAGAACCAGTGAATATGCAGCTAGTGTTCTATCAGGAGTCACTGCTTTATGATGGATGTGAGAAGGATGGCTGCCCTCATGTGGCCCCTGCTGCCTGGATCAATTAGGATCTCTTTTAGCCCTAGAGCAGACCCTCTCCAGGGCTAAGAGGGAACCCCGAATGTGAGAAATGTTAGGAAGTAGCCCCTTTCCTCACTGCCAAATCTACCTGGAGAGATTGGTCCCTATGGTTCAGGGCATTTCCCCTGCTAATGTTTAAATTCTCTGTACCCATCAGGTCCTGCCTAGAGTTTTCAGCTCAGAAAGGGATACTGAGGCACAGTAAGCTCTAATTTAGAGAAATTGATAGGATGACAACTGATAAACATAATAGCTATGATTTGGGCACTTGCTGTGTCCTAACCATATTCTGCAAGGAAGGTATTGATATAAACATTTCACACATAAGGAAACTGAGACTGAGAGAGGTTAATACATTTCTCAAGGTCATTTCTCTGTAAGTGATGAATCTAGGATTCAAATACAGCACTATCCGATCTCAGAGTTTTGTTTTTAAATATGGACT
This sequence comes from Bos javanicus, assembly GCF_032452875.1. Classification (NCBI taxonomy): domain Eukaryota; kingdom Metazoa; phylum Chordata; class Mammalia; order Artiodactyla; family Bovidae; genus Bos; species Bos javanicus. Next base: position 28,454,306 of record NC_083878.1, on the reverse strand, counting down.
ACAGAACAAACAGGCCAAGAGAACATATTTACAGTAAGTGACCATGAAAAAACTCAATCCGGGACCATATGCTTACGTATTTAGGGTAGTTATTCTCAACTGTGATGCAGTGATAGAACTGGGGTGTCCAGGTCAGCTTTGAGATCAGAGAGTAACTGGACAGGACTAATACAGTAATTATGATAATGGTTAATAGTCACTGCCCACTGCCATACCGAACACTGCACTAAGTACTTTGATGCACAGCCCTATTTAAGCCCCACAACCTCCTTATGGGGGAGCAGTACTATGACTATGGTTCATAAGTTCTAGAACACACTTTTTTTTTTACATTTTAATAATTTTGAATTTAAGGTGCATCTTACAATTACAATTGGCAATTTTTCTTTTTAATTAAAAAAAAAAGCAACAGCAGGGGCAAGGGGAAACAAAAAACAAATGTAATTAATAAAAAATCATTAAAAATGATAGGTATCAATCCTACTCTATCAATAATCACTTCATCATGTGTGAATGGTCTAAATACATCAATTAAAAGACAGATTGTCAGAGTGGATTAAGAAACAACAAACAGGACCCAACTATATGTTGTCTATAAGAAACACACATTAAATAATAAAGATTCAGATAGATTAAAAGTGAAAGGATGGAGAAAGCAATACCATGCTGACATTAATCATAAGAAAGCTGAGCTATCTATATTGATTTCAGACAAAGCAGACTTCACAATATGAGAAATTATCAGGAATAAGGTACATTATATAATAATGGCATCAATTCTTCAAGATGACCTAAAGATCCTAAACATGAATGTACTGAACAACAGAATATCTAAATAGAGGTAAAAACTGATAGAACTCAGAACCACAGTTAGATATACACCACACCCAGTGGGATATGTCATCAAAAAAGAGAGACAATGGTAAGTGTTGGTGAGGATGCGAAGAAACTAGAACCTTCACTTGTTGCTGGTGGGAATGCACAATGGTGCAGACACTTTGGAAAACAGTTTGACAGTCCTTCAAAAACTTACACCATTTGACCCAGCAATTCTATTCCTAGGTTAGATAAATGGAAACGTATGTCCACTCAATGACTTGGAGAGCAGTATTAATAGCAGCAGGTGGACAACCCAAGGGCCCATCAATTGATAAATGAATAAACAAAACGTGGTATACCAATACAACATAACATTCAGTTCAGTTCAGTTCAGTCACTCAGTCATGTCTGACTCTTTGCAACCCCATGAACTGCAGCACGCCAGGCCTCCCTGTCCATCACCAACTCTCGGAGTTCACTCAGACTCACGCCCATCGAGTCGGTGATGCTATCCAGCCATCTCATCCTCTGTCGTCCCCTTCTCCTCCTGCCCCCAATCCCTCCCAGCATCAGAGTCTTTTCCAATGAGTCAACTCTTCTCTTGAGGTGGCCAAAGTACTGGAGTTTCAGTTTTAGCATCAGTCCTTCCAAAGAAATCCCAGGGCTGACCTCCTTCAGAATGGTCTAGGTTGGATCTCCTTGCAGTCCAAGGGACTCTCAAGAGTCTTCTCCAACACCACAGTTCAAAAGCACCAATTCTTTGGCGCTCAGCTGTCTTCACAGTCCAACTCTCACATCCATACATGACCACTGGAAAAACCATAGCCTTGACTAGATGGACCTTTGTTGGCAAAGTAATGTCTCTGCTTTTGAATATGCTATCTAGGTTGGTCATAACTTTCCTTCCAAGGTGTAAGCGTCTTTTAATTTCATGGCTACAGTCACCATCTGCAGTGATTTTGGAGCCCCCAAAAATAAAGTCTGACACTGTTTCCACTGTTCCCCCATCTATTTGCCATGAAGTGATGGGACCACATGCCATGATACTCATTTTCTGAATGTTAAGCTTTAAGCCAACTTTTTCACTCTCCTCTTTCACTTTCATCAAGAGGCTTTTTAGTTCCTCTTATTCAGCCATAAAAAGGAATGAAGGACTGAAACATGCTACAATATGTATAAACCTTGAAAATATGCTATATATATATATATATATATATATATATATATATAAAAGCCAGTTACAAAACACTGCATACTGTATGATTCCATTTATATGCAATGTCCAGAGTAGGAAAATCTTCAGAGAAAGTCGACTGCCTAGGGCTGGGGGAGAGGATAGGGAAGGACCGGGGGATGATGGGTAAAAAACATGGAGCTTTTTTTGGAGGAATGAAAATACTTTGGTGAGAGTTGCACAATTGTGGGAATATATTAAAAACGTATTTGTGTACTTTCAGTGGGTGAACTGTATGGTATGTAAATTAAATTGCAACAAAACTGTTAGAAAAAAGATTGAACTGAAAGGAGAAATGCACAAATACCTTCTTTTAGTGATACATCAAGCAGACAGGAAACCAACAAGGATATAGTTGACTTGAACAGTGCTGCCCAACTTAATCTATAGATTTTATTTTATAGCAGGGTACTGATAAATATGTAGAAACAGTTCTCCAGAGGAAATAAGCTTTGATCTGTAGCAGTTGATGATTTCCATAGTACAAATACTCCCACCATAGGTGATATCAACCTACTAATAAAATGTCACTGACCATGGAGTTAGTTGGGAAGAGATGCTCATAGCTCTCCCTCTTTGGTGGTTTAGTCACTAAGTCTTGTCTGACTCTTTGGGATCCCCTGTACTGTAGCCCACCAGGCTCCCCTGTCCACGGAGTTTTCCAGACAAGAATACTGGAGTGAGCTGCCATTTCCTTCTCCAGGGGATCTTTCAGACCCAGAGATTGAATCTGAGTCTCCTGCATTGGCAGGCAGATTCTTTACTGCTGAGCCCCCAGGGAAGCCCCTTTCCCCTTTGGCACCAGCTCACAAATCAGATTGCTAAATTTTCAAGAGCTTTGTGAGCTGATTGTGAAATGCGGGTAGCTTGAAATCCACCTCACCCCAGAGGAAATATTTACACTATGGAAATCAACTGCAAATCAGGTATTTCTGCTTGTTTATTTGGAGTCATTTATCAGCCCATACTATCAAAAAACACCAGAGTTCCCACTCATGGTTCGTCCTACATTACCAAGAGATTGAATGACTTTGGACAAGTCACACCACATCCCTGACTTTCAGTTTATTCACCTATAAAAGATGGAGCTGGAGTAGTTGACCTTCAAGTTTACTCACATCTCTGAAATTCTATTATATAGTCAGCCCCTCTTCCGTAATTCCCACATATAACACAACCAAACAGCACATCAGTGTGAATTCATGTGACTTCAGACAGTCATTCTATGCCCCTCAGGATGGGGTGGGTCCATGCCCTCCCCTCAGGTCTCATTGCTCACCAAGATTCCCTTTGTGTTTTGAGAAGCAGGCCTGTAGAAATTCCTTAGACCCACAGACACTTCTGGTGCCCTGCCCACCCAAGCCTTCATACATCCTGTTCCCACTCTGTGGTCCACTCTCCTATGACCTCTTACTCTGGCCAACTCCTACTGACTCGATAGGGGCCCTCCTGGAAGAGATCACTACCCCGAGAAAACCTTCCTTGGTTTTCTTCATCCAGCCAAGCCATCTCTGCCATGTAGTTTCTGGCACCCTATCCTCTCCGAATCACCATCCTCATCAGTTTTTTTAAATTGTTATTGTCCATTTTATTGTCTGGCATCCCCACCCAAACTTAAGGGCTAGGAGGGCAGAGAATGTGTGTCTTTCTCTTTTCATGGTATCTGCATGAATACACCAATACAACTCCTGATACACTAAGGAGGCTTCACAGTCATTGTTGACTGAATAAATGAATAGGTCACAGCTCTCTTAACAACAGAGCAGTGCTCTTCCAGAAAAGGTACAAACTCAAACCAAAATCCCTTTTGGAAGAATGCTTTTGCATCAGCAGATTTCCAACAATGGAGTACATTTCATCTGAGAGATGCCCCATTTCAGAGAGGGTTTGGAGACATGGGGTGTGAGATGTTCAATCCTGATATGACCATGACTTTCTAAGCAAGCAGCCCTGATTCTCAGACTGAACTCCTACCCATATAGTGGTTACGGCCTCTGGAGCTACTTGTTTTAAGAGGGGGGATCTATGGATACATTAGAGGGCAGATTCACAGATTGTCATCTGATACTCAGAGTGCAAAGTACAGGAGTACGTGGGTATGAAGTCTCATGTTCTAGGACCTCTAACCTCTCCGGCAGGCGCCAGACACTCTTGCTACTTAAATTCAGTTACCTCTGGAGACTCACTGAGGTATCTGTAGATGCCATTTTTAGAGATTTATTTTCAGAATCTGTTGGAATTCCCAGAACAACAACCTTAGGATCTAGGCGCACAGAGCAAGACCCTCCAAAGCAGCCACTGTGTAGGGAGCTGAGGTCCAGAGAGAAGCAGTAATTTGCCTGAGGTCACTCAACTGAGGCAAAGCTTTATTAGAGTTCTGGCCCAATTCCTGGCCTCATGTTCTTTCTACCGTAGCACTTCATTGACCAGACATTGTGAAAAACAAAAAGACCATGGAATGGGGCAGTGCACACAGAAAGGAAACCCAGGGAAATGTGGGTCTAGCAAGAAGTCCGTTAGAAAGTTTTGCATCCCTGGGACCAAATATATTTAGAAAGTCGCCCCACCTCCCTGGAGGTGTCCTGCTTGATACATTTGAATAGGTTGAGCCATGAACTCATGGGCAATTGGGCTAAATCATAAGTTCAGCATAACCTGCAGAAACTCTATAAGATCATTCAATCAAGAAATAGTTTCAGTACAATGTGAGAAAAACTAGAATATAATGGAACAGATGCAGTGTTAATGAGAGGAAGAAAGGACTAACTTTGCTTGAAGGGGCCAGGGGAAAATAAACTGAAGCTGAATCTTAAAGGATGGGAAAGAGAAAAAAAGAAAAAGTGAAGAAGAAAATCTGGTATTCTAGGAAAAGTGAGGGTATTCCTAGGTAAAGACAGGAGTCAATGTTTGGGATCTGGGTGATAAATGCACAGTATGTGTGGCTGTGTTGGTGAGGACACCTGCCAGATAAAAGCAGAGCTCCACAGGGGAGTCTGGTGGGAGAAGAACTTGGGAAGGCAGGGTAGGTAGGAACAGAACTGTGTGCAAAGCCTGGAGAATGAGCTAGCGAAAGGGTCAGCTTGGGGATGGCTTCAGGTAAGAGGCAGAAGTGTCTGGGCATTATCCTGAGATAACACGGAGTTACTGCAGACTTCTGAGCAAGAAAATGCCCCAACTCCGCTTTATGACAATTAATGTGCAGGAATGGTGGGAGAAGGGAACCAGAAGCAAGGAGAGAGAAGATGGCAACAACCACCAGGATTAATCCATCAGCCTGTTACCACACGACCAAAATGAGAAGCAAAGCTAATTAAATGTGGCCCCTAATGCTTCTGAGGGCTGAAGAAACACCCCATCGCCCCCAACAAGCTTGAGTCATCTTGGACCCATCCAGGGCCCACTGAGACCTTGGGATCCACTCAAATGTCTGCGTAGACTCTATGTACCACGTGGCAGAACTATCCATTGTTTGCTAAAACAATTCCCTTTTTTTTTTTTTTTTGCAGTGCAATCATTAGCCAAAGGCATTGAAGAAACAAAATCATCAAACTAAGCCTAGGAGAATTCAAGTTCTACTGTTGAATACATTGATAATACATGTTCAAGGATGTCTACATTCTATAGACCACTGCATGGCCATAAAAGCTACAGATACTGAATTGTGCTTTGTAAGACAGAACCCAGGTCCTCAAAGTAGCCTTTGTTTGGGAGACTCTAACCTGGCAAGATGTTTTCATCACTTCACCAGCTAGCAAGATACTAGGTGAAACTTACCAATTGTCTACTCAACCACTTGTGAAATAGAATAACAATGCCAATACCCGCAGTGAGTACTCAGTGTTTACACTGTAACTGACACAATCACACAATCATAATGACTTTACACCTATTAACATGTATTTGATTCTCACAATCTCTCTTTGTGGGAGGTAATGTCTCCATTTTACAGATGAAGAAACAGAGTTAGAGAAGTTAGCTGCCTAAGATCATATATCTAATAAGCAATGGAGACAGAATTTGAGCCAGCAGTCCTTAACCACTACATTGGGTCCTCAGCTCTGTGGTGAGTATCGTGAGAGACATAAAAGTAGTAGATAGCTCTCTGATCATTTTCTCTCACACACCACTATGTTGAAACACTCAGATGCATTTAATCAGGAATTTCCCTCTGGTTCCAAACTTCCTGTTTGCTCTGAACGTCCAATGTCAATGGAGTCAGAATTCTACTTCTGATCTGGTCAGCAATAACGTGGCTTCCTCAGAGGAATGTAAACTTGGCTTTTGTCCCAGCCAGCTCTGTCTCCATTCACTCTTCCTCTCTCCTTTATCATATCATAACGACTTCACCCCACACGGTCATCAGCAGGTGACACTGTATGAAAGGAGATCGGGGTGAAGACAGTCCCGTCTCTAAGTAAACCTAGACTCACCAAAAAGTGACTATCCCTGAAAACTCCACAATCATACTTAATATTCCTTTATCAGGAGGACAAGTCCTTCAATTATACAACACGGTAGAGGGATGAAATAAGTCTCATTACCAAGATGGACATTTTTGAAGTCAGCTTTTTTGTTGAAGCAGATCGTGTAAGGAACAGGGGGTGGGTGTAGGAGCTTGTGAAGATGGTAGGTGCCAAGGGAGCCCATCAAGGAGGCTGAGGTACAGAAAGTAGACTCGGTAGTGTTCCAATGCAGGCATACCCCGGGTGTTCCAGCCCTGCTGGCCACTTTCTCATGAGTTTCTCAGCACTCACTCATCCTGCCCTATGGTCCCTAGGTGCTCGTAGTACTGAAATAATGCCAAGGAAAGGCTCCCTCCCCTGAAATACTGCCTGACTCTGAGACCTAAGCCCTGTCCTGTTGGGCCCTTAGTTGGGCTCTGCACAGGGGCAAGCCTCACATGTCCACCACGCTGATGACAGGGTGTCATCACTGCCGGGATACTGGCACCTCCCCATGCCTCACTGGGTCCCAAACAACTTACAGAGTCCTTTCTAGGTCTATCAGTTTATTTAAAGCTTTCAATTTGTGCCAGAACAGCAGGCCTGGCCATCTTATTTTGGTATTTATTAGGAGCTCCATTTTTATCAGTTTCCATTTTACAGGAAACTGTGGCCACTTGCCCAGGGCTACACGGTTGGTGTCAATGCTGGGACTGCACCCTGGGTTCTCTGTATTGGTTTGCTAGGGCTGCCAGAGCCAAGCACACACTCTGTTGGGAACAACAGAAACATTTTTCTTCCACTTCTGGAGGCCCCAGCTTGAGGATTGGTTTCTTCTGAGATCTCTCTTCAGCCTATAAATGGATTTTCTCCAGGGTCTTCACGGTCTCCCTCCATATATTTCTGTGTCCTAATCTTATTAAAACACTGGTCATACTGGATTAGGGGTCATCCTTATGACCTTATTTTACCTTTTACCTCTTTAAAGACCCTATCTCCAAGTACAGCCACATTCTGAGGTACTAGGAAATAAGACTTCAACACATGAATTTGGAGGGGACACAATTCAGTCCATAACATCCTCTGACTCCATAACCCTCCACTCTCCCCTTCATCCAACCAATATTTATAGAGCTTCCTAGATGCCAAGGACTGTGCCCAGCACTTTTGAAAAATGTTTTCTGATGTAATTCTCCAAACAGTCCAGGGAAGTTCTCATTCCAATTCCCATGGTACAGTGAGGAAGATACACTTCAAACAGTTTAAGTGTTCTGCTCAGGAAAACACAACAAAGATGCAGCATATGCGGGATCCAGCCCCAGCTCTCTGACTCCAGCTCAGCGCTGTCTCCAGCATACAACTTTGCTTCCCACGCGAGGCAGCACGGGGACAGGATGACCTGACAGCGGTGGCAGCAGCGTGAGATGTGGCAGGATCTCCTTCTTTGGAAATACCATAAAGCCCATGAATAATAGCTGTATCTACCACTAGGGTTACTGTGTGATGACTAAATGAGTAAATGGGTGCAAAGTGCTCAGAATAGAGTCTGGCTGGTAACGAAGCCTAAAATGAGTGTCTTGCTATCGTTGTTGGAGAAGGCAATGGCACCCCACTCCTGTACTCTTGCCTGGAAAATCCCATGGACGGAGGAGACTGGTGGGCTGCAGTCCATGGGGTCGCTAAGTCGGACACGACTGAGGGACTTCACTTTCACTCTTTTACTTTCATGCATTGGAGAAGGAAATGGCAACCCACTCCAGTGTTCTTGCCTGGAGAATTCCAGGGGTGGGGAAGCCTGGTGGGCTGCTGTCTATGGGGTCGCACAGAGTTGGATACGACTGAAGCGACTTAGTAGCAGTAGCAGCAGCAGCAGCTATCGTTGTTGTTGCTGCTGCTGCTACTGCTTCGATAGTTATTATATCTGTTATTATTTTTCACTTCTAGATAAATAGGTAGCTTGAATGCTCACAAATTATTTTTTCTCCTTCCCCAAATTACACACAAAGGCCTAAACACACAAAGATGGGGGAAACAACAGAAGAAAGACCAGCAATGTAATTTTGGAAGCAGAAAAGCAAAGGGGTGAGTGGGAATGGCTCAGTAGACCTGAGAAAGAGCTGCATCCTGAGCCAGCAATGGGATAAGTAAAGGACAATTAAATTTATGCTGTAGAATCTCCCGTTTCCTGCTCTAACAAAGCTCAGGAATTTACAATAACTGTTACCTCTGGAGATGAGGGTGATGTAGATAAAGATCTGGTTGAAAAGCAACTATACACTCAGATTCTCTTCTTACTCTGCACACCCCCTTCTCTGCCTCAGAGACTTACTCTCTGGAGAAGAGAAACAGATAGTCTCAAGGACCAGGGTGGAATCAGGGAGAGTGCAGGCACCAGGGTATAGAACTAAAAATAGAGTAATTGGATGGATATATGTATTTTGGGTCTAGTTTGGAGAATGATAGCCTGCCTTGATCCTTGGAAACCTTTTCTGCCATGGCCACAGGTAGGTGTTTCCTGAGAGGAAGGTCTCTGGTTAAAGGCTATGTTAATAACTGGAAGGTCTAATATTTAGAGTCTCATCTTCTTTCAGTATGTTTCCAGTGTAGCTAATGTTCATACAAAACAGAGGCTGGGGAGGGATTGGGGAGATCCCTTCTTCCTTCCTTTTCAGTCTTCTAAGACCTGGCCCTTGGAAAATCTCCAAGGATGGACTACAGATTATCAGACTAAGTGAAGAGAAAGACAAATATCATATGACATCACTTATATGTGAAATATAAATTATGATACTAATGAATTCATTTACGAAACAGAAGTAGACTCACAGACAGAAAACAAACTTATGGTTACCAAAGGGGAAAGGGGTTGAAGATAGGATAAATCAGGAGTTTGGGATTAGCAGATACAAACTACTATATTTAAAATATATAAACAACAAGGTCCTACTGTAAAGCACAGGGACGTATATTTAATATCCTGTAATAAAGCACAATAGAGAAGAATATGGAAAAGACCAAATATATATATATTTGGTCACTTTGAATCACTTTGCATATACCAGAATCCAATCAGCTAAAAGAAAGGAAAACACCCTTTTATTTAGAAATACTAGAAGCGTAAGCTAAAAGATGGAGAAGGCGATGGCACCCCACTCCAGTACTCTTGCCTGGAAAATCCCATGGACGGAGGAGCCTGATAGGCTGCAGTCCATGGGGTCGCTAGGAGTCGGACACGACTGAGTGACTTCGCTTTCACTTTTCACTTTCATGCATTGGAGAAGGAAATGGCAACCCACTTCAGTGTTCTTGCCTGGAAAATCCCAGGGATGGGGGAACCTGGTGGGCTGCTGTCTATGGGGTCTCACAGAGTCAAACATGACTGAAGCGACTTAGCAGCAGCAGCAGCAGCAGCAGCAGCTAAAAGAATTGCAAGCAGGTATCTTTGTGGAAGGGGAAATTGTTGGAGAGGAAGGGCAGAAAACAGATTTTCATTTCTTTAAGTACCTGGTAGAACTATTTGAATCTTTATGTATATCTCTGATTAAAATAACATCTAAGCTTTATAACACCTCACTGTGTAAACTTGAGTAAGTTACTGCCTGGTTTCGGTTTCCAAGTTCTGTATCTATAAACTGGAGTTGGATGAGATAGCCTCTGAGGTCCCCTTGATCTAATATTCACACCATGATTCCTGCCATGGGAACTGATATCATCTCATTACATACTCAACCCTTAGATCCTTAGCAGTTTTACACTAAAGCATTGAAGTATCATTTTTTACAATGGGTGGGAGAATGTTGACAGCTGAGAACAGTGCTCAGTGGGGACAAAGATCCGCATGAGATTTTCCCCACAATCTCCCCCATAGACCACCAGGAAGGCAAGACTACAGAGCGCATCACAACTCTGTCTGCATTTCCTGGGTGGGCCTGGCTTGGAGGGCACAGTCAGAGACCTCTGTCTCCAGCTCTTCCTAGGGAAATCCTTCCCAAGTTCCTCCTTTTGGGCTTCATCCCCCAGCCCTGGAGAGGACTAGACATTTCACACTCAGGCTTATCTGAGTCTGAATTAAATCTTTGTTCCCTGCTCTTAGTTCTTCACTGACTTTTATAAACATCATCATCAGCACGAAAACCTTTTCTAAGCACCTCTTAAGTAGAGTGACCTAGACAGGGCCAAAGCAGAAATGCCCTTTTCTCGCCTCCTGTCCGCTATGGCCTCTCAGTTCTGGCATCAGACATAGATCAACTCTTGGGGGGTGATGGTGATGACTCACTGAGGATTGACAATCTTGGAGAATTAAAGGAGCAGGAGAGCTTTATAACATAATTTCCACTCCTGCTGGTTGAAGACCAAATTTTAGTGCTCAATGTGACTAAAGTTAATCATCAATGATACCTGACATAAATTCCTCATCATTTCTCCTTCTTTTCATATCCTTCACTTTTATTTGTACAGTTCAACTTGTCACGACCACACTCAACTACCTTAGAGAGGAGTCCAGGCAGGTATTATCTGAACCTCACATGGAAGCCACTCATAAAGAGATCCAATCACTTGCTCAAGATTTTTTTGAAGGATTCTCTAGCAACTCTTCATCTGTTTTGCCCTGGATGGTTATGAGGTTGGTGAAGAGAGAACTGATTTTACTTTTCTGTTTAAATTTTGATTTTTCCTATGACTATTACTTCTGTAATTTAAAAAAACGGGGAATTTAGCTTTATAAAAACAAAGGAAAGAATTCATTCTTCTAGTGTTAAGACACTTGGCCAGAGGGGCAGAAGCCATGTTCTTTACCACCCTCTGCTGCGGTAACTATGACTGTGGAAGAAGATGCCTTTCTGTCTGCCAAGCCCCTGGTTCTCTTCCCAGGGCCCCCACTGCCCTCTGTGTCTGAGGTGGATCCCATCCTCTCGCTTCCTTGTCCCATGGACAGATGAGTATCCTGAGACTCAGCTGCTGTCCTGAGCAGCTCAGAGGAAAACAGATAAGCTCCGAGCATGGTGCACCATAGGAGAAAGTTCCCTACATCAAATTTCAGAAGAAAGTCTGCCTCTCAAAACTTCCCCCATCATGGTGTGTGTGAAGGCATAAGGGAGGAGAAGAAATGTTCAAAAGGCATAGTTAGGATGTGTGGACCCACAGTGAGCTAACACCTGCTCCAACCGCAGCACACAGAGAGTTCCTAGGAATGCTGAGCAGAGGAAACAGAGACAGTGCCCTGTGCCACCCACGTGGGGAACCTGACTAGAGAGACCCGGAGGAAAGTAGCCTGCCTGTCAGCCTGGACTCACCTTCTAGTGTGAGCCCTTGGCCAGAGGAAAAACTTCTTCCCTTAGTTCCGGAACCCTGGCCAATTAGCCACTAATTAGTTTGTGTATAACTTCCAGCAGGAAGGCTGGAAAATTCTACTTCAACTTTGGCAATGAGGTTCTTCCTGTAAAATTTAGTCTTGCCAATCTCCCAGATAAACCCTTGCACCAAAATATGGTTGCCATCTGGGCTTCACAGGCGAACAGGCAGACACATGCATCATGCAGCCCTTGTGCTGGCAGCTTCAAACAAAGGAGCATGAGAAAGAAAATCACGTGGTCCTAATTCATCTATGAAATGAGAAACATGCAGGAATGGGGCAATTCAGGGTCAAGGAAGAAAAACTGTGTGTTCCAACAGATGCTTCCAACACAGACTTTCAAAAGTGCACAGGTACGAGGTAGCAGATGGTGATTGCAGCCATGAAATTAAAAGATGTTTACTCCTTGGAAGGAAAGTTATGACCAACCTAGACAGCATATTAAAAAGCAGAGACATTACTTTGCCAACAAAGGTCCGTCTAGTCAAGGCTATGGTTTTTCCAGTGGTCATGTATGGATGTGAGAGTTGGACTATAAAGAAAGCTGAGCCCTGAAGAATCGATGCTTTTGAACTGTGGTGTTGGAGAAGACTCTTGAGAGTCCCTTGGACTGCAAGGAGATCCAATCAGTTCAGCCTAAAGGAGATCAGTCCTGGGTGTTCATTGGAAGGACTGATGTTGAGGCTGAAACTCCAATACTTTGGTCACCTGATGCAAAGAACTGAGTCATCTGAAAAGACTCTGATGCTGGGAAATACTGAACACAAAATAATCACCACCCCCAAGAATTAGAAAAAGAGCAGAGTGAAGTCTTAGGCACTGGAAGACATGTAAACAGAAAGGAGGGAGAGGAATTAAGTAGAAGAAAAGAATGTGGCAAAACTGATCAGGAAAACCTAAAGGTGATTATTTGAGAGAACATGTAAAAAAGATAAGTTTCTGACAAGATCAATACTTTGGCCACCTGATGCAAAGAGCTGACTCATTTTAAAAGACCCTGATGCTGGGAAAGATTGAAGGCAGAAGGAGAAGAGGGTGACAAAGGATGAGATGGTTGGACAGCATCACCAATTCAATGGACATGAGTTTGGGTAAACTCTGGGAGTTGGTGATGGACAGGGAGGCCTGGCGTGCTGCAGTCCACGGGGTTGCAAAGAGTTGGACATGACTGAGGGACTGAACTAAACCGAACTGATGAGGTAGCAACCCAGCTGGACTGCAGGGTTCTGGAACATTAGAGATGAAAACAAGTATTGAGTGAACACTTACTACAAGCAGCATAATAACCTAGGCCGGCCAGGTAAGCGCGCCTGCATGGAGTTCTCAATCACAGAATAGGTATCTTAAGTAAAAATACAAGGCTGACAAAGGGAACTGGTTTGAAACAGAGAGATGCTGTCGCCCAAAGGAGGCATGATCCCCATGACAGGCTGAGTGGTCAGGGTAGGCTTCCAGAGCAGGGGCATCTTACACAGTCCTGAAGGCAGAACAGAACTTTTCTATACCTGTGGTCCCCAAGTCAATTCTTTAAGAAAGTAAAGATTCCTGAATCCCATACCAGACCTAATGAATCAAAGAGTCTAGGAATGTTACCCTGGAATTGCTATTCTTTAAGAAAAAAATTATGATTATTATGGCAAATTTAAAACATTCACAAAAGCAGACATAATAGTGAACCCCTGTGTACCCAGCACCCAGTCTCAGCAATCATCAACTCATGGCCATTCTTTCCCCATCTATATCCTGATCTAGTCCCCTCATTTAGTATTCTGGAATCTACCTTTTTTTTTTTTTTTTTAAACCAGGGACCCTTAGACAGTCAGATTATGGATGTGACTTAGGAGCCCCTCACTGAGCAAGATACAGATTGCGAACAAGGGAATTCTAGGTACGGTGGAGACAAAAACTTGGAGAAATGAAAGAGAAGGGCATTTGGGGGAGAATGGTCTCATCTGGAGGGCATAGACGGTGGGCTACACAGTTGGGGGAATAGTGATGAGGATCAAAAGATCACTGGGGACCACCAGGGCCCTTTTAGCATGCATGGTATCTTTGTGAGAAACAAAATAGGGGTCTCCTCTAGGTGGAAAAAGCATCTCTTCCTCGGGCTGAAACCAGATGCACTAGCAGAGCAGACCTGGGTGCCAGCTCCCACTCACCACCTGGGCGCCTCCCTCCCGTGCCACGCCCAAGTCACGCAGCCGTGCACAGCAGCACCAGGGCCAGGGCTGATGGATTCTGATGGCCAGCAAAAGGGGCTGTGCTTTATCTAGTAAAGGTAGAAGGATGCTAAGAAGGGCACCATGTGACCATCAGCCTGTACTTGGAAAGAACACTGGGCTGCGCTGGAGAGGGAGGTAGACAAGATAGGAGGGAGAAACGCAAGAGGCAGTGAGGACTCAGGTCAGTAAACTCTTGCAAACTACCTGGGAAAGAAGGTAGAAAGCCTTGGAGATCATCTGGAGAGAGTAGTCTTGTGCAGGGATCTGGAGAGAACTGGGGGCTGGAGACAGTGATATGGGAGTCTCGGGCACACAGGTGTCATTTGGAGACAGGCAACTGCTGAAATTGCTCAGGGAGAGTATTTAGGGATGAAGGCCCTGGAAAAAAACAGTATTTAGAGGATGGGGGTTGGAGGGGAGAAGGATCAGGCCATGTTATATAGAGATTAAGGAGAAATGGCCAGGGAAGTAGAAAGGAGAGAAAGAGGGGACAAGTCTAGAACAGAGAAGTGTTCACAGGTGAGGTGAGAGGCAAGTATTCATCTAGGCAAGCAGAAAGGAAAAGAAACTAGAAATGTAAGGAAAAGTCAAGTTTTGGAGTACCAGGAATGACTAGTAAAGAGTATGGACAAGTGTCATGATGTATAGCAGGAGCCTGCTGATCAGTTACACTTCCTAAGTCTGTTACTTACCAAATATGGCCTTGGGCAAATTATTGGGTTGGCCAAAAAGCTTGTTCGGGTTTTTCTGTAAGATGTTACGGAAAAACCGGAATAAATCTTTTGGCCCACCCACTATTTAAGGGGAATCTCTGAATCTCTGCTGGTAAACTGTGGGTGATCATACCCACTCTGATAGGGAGTGGATAGGGATGATATCTCAGTGAATGACAGTTCTTCTAGTCACTGGCTCCTAAGAGTGCACTGCCTTGTAATATGGGTGATATTTTCACATATCTAATGCCAGTATCTCTAACTAGTTGGCAAGCTGCTTTGGAGGCAGAGATTAGGAATTTAAACTGAAGCCAAGGGTCATTTCTTGTTCATCTACTATGTGCAAGATAATATGAGGATGTAAAATAAGAAGGTCAAAGGGTTAATAAAGAAGCTGCCACGGTCCTAAGGGAGAGGGTGTGACATTCCCAAATTACAAATAAGGTGGTGCATGGAGAGACCTGCTCTGGCTGGTGGGACCAGGCTTCTAGCAGGCAGGCAGTATTGCATCAGGCTTCTGGGCTGGAAAGAGGAGGACAGAAGAACTAGAAAGTAGGGAATTGTCAGATGAGCTTGAGGCAAGCTAAGAACCTTGGGTTCCCAGGTGGTGCTAGTGGTAAAGAACCTGCTTGCCAATGCAGGATATGTAAGAGATTCAGGTTCGATTCCTAGGTCAGAAGGATCCCCTGGAGTACGGCATGGCAACCCACTCAAGTATTCTTGCCTGGAGAATCCCATGGAGAGAGGAGCCTGACAGGCTGCAGCCCATAGCGTCTCACGGAGTCAGCCACAATTGAATGACTTAGACACACACATGCAAGAACCTTGGTAGGTTCAAGGGATCATGGGAAGTGAGGTGTACTGGGCTGTAGTAGATATAACCTAAGGTGACCCCCAATGTTTCACACTCTGGTATAATCCCATAACCCTTTCCCCTCGTGTATGGTGGAGAAACTGTGACTTACCTCCAACCAAAACAATGTGAAAAGGAATGTGATATCACTCACAATTATAAGACATCATAGGGCAAGGGCCAAGGGATTTGCAGGCATAATTAAGCTCCCTAAATGATTTGACTTTGAGTTAAAAGGGAGATTAGCCTAGGTGGGCCCAATCTAATCAAGCGATCCTTTTCAAAGAGGGTCCAGGCCTCCCTGAAGTTAGAGACTCAAAGCAGGAAAGGCTTTCACTCCTGCTGACCATGAAGAAGCCACGTGTATTGTCCATTTGTAAGGAAATGAATTCTGCCCATAACCATGTGAGCCTGGAAGAGGAGCTCAAACTTCAACAAGAAAGTCAGCCTGGCTGACATCTTGATCACAGCAGAGAGACCCAGGTATGCTGTGCCTAGACTTCTGCCCTGTGGGAACTGTGAAATAATCAATGCTTTAAGCACCACATTTGTGGTATTTGTTATGCAGTAATAGGAAACAAATGTGTGGACTTGTGACGTGGAGGACCATAACAGCAGGCTAGAAAGTATGGGCTTTGTTATGCAGGCCATAGGGAGCCACTGACTATTTTGAGCAGAGGGAATTAAAGAAGCTGAGGGTTGGTTTCAGAACCCCTTGGAGAACATTTTTTTTTTTTAGTCAGGGCATTGCTCCCAGGAGCGGGGCCAGTGAAGTTCTGGTGAGGGATTAGTTTTGGGTTGAATCAAGCCAGCTATTCTTCAACCCAATTGAAGGAAAAAGGAGGAAGCAAATTCTAAAGAAATTGACGATCATTGAAAAAAACCTGAAGGAATTTTAGTGTCCTTGTTGCTAATTATAAATATTTACTCCTCCCAGAATTCCTGACCTCACAGAAGAGCCTGCGTAAGTAGTACTGCTCTCTTACTGGAAAATTTGTGTGTGTGTGTGTGTGTGTGTGTGTGTGTGTGTGTGTTCCATGTTTTCTTGGAAGGGGGACAAGGCAGTAGCAAGGGACTGGATGATCTGCAGAGAGTCACTTCCTGTGAGATACTGTCTAGGTCCCCTCCCCTCTTCCCTCCTAGATCATAAACCCTGAGACCCCCCAAGGAACTCCTCCTTCTCTGATTCTATCTGCTGGAGACAACTAAGCCAAACAAACTCAGGAAGTGGCAAGAGGTTGGGAAGGGGAGGAAGTTCATGGCACAGAAGGAAGAAGTACGGAGAATGCCCTGATGTTCAAGGAAGAGGGTTGGGGTGGCGGGGGTGGGGAGAGAAATGAAGGTCACCCCAAGGTTACTTGGCACTGGGCCTTTAAAACGTCCTGCTTAAGCTTTCAATCAAAACTGGCACAAACAGTGGATCAGATCTCCCGGGGCTATTCAAATATTAACATTTACAGTGATAAACAGCCCCCCAAAAAGCCTTCTGTAAGCAAATTGAAACAAACAACTAATTTAAAGCAAGTTGCTAAGAGACCAGTTGGGTGGAAGCCAAAGTCAGTTCAAGCATCCGGAGAACTCTCTATTTTTTCGCTTTTGGGGAAGAGAGGAGGTGAGGAGAGGTACCTGTAGATGACTCCATGTTGGTGGAGGAACATGAGAGCTGATGTAACCTCTGCAGCATAGAACCGGGAACGAGGCTCATCGAATTTTCGGGAGCGCTGAATCTGGAACATGAGGTCCCCACCATTCACATACTCCATGACAAAAAAGAGGCGGTCCTGAATGGAGAGGAGAAAATGCCATTTAGCGAGTCCACTGCAGCTGCCCACACAGGCCAGCGAATGTACAGTGAGTTCCAAGTAACAGAACCAGGACTCAAGCAAGGGGCAGGGTGCACAGGTGGGGGAATTCTGATAGCACACGTTCTAGAGAGAAGACAAGGAATCAGGGTATGAAGTGCTGTTCTAAGATCTTTCTCTTTCACAGGAACCAGCATGGTCTAGTGGGAGGAGTCTAAGATTGACAGAAAGAAGACCTGGATCTCTGCCTAATTTCTGTTACAACCTTGAAGTGTGACCTTGGACAAGTCTCTGTCCCTTTGGAGGCTCCAGTTACTTTTGTCTGTGTGGTAGGTTACATCATGGCTGCCCCAAAGATATCCCAGTCCTAATCCCTTAATGTGTAAATGTTACCTGAGATGGCAAAAAAGAACTCAACAGTTGTGATGAAGTTAAGGATCTTGAGTTGAGGAGATTATTTTGGATCACCAGGATGGGCCTTAAACGAAGTCACAAATGTCCTTATAAAATGAAGGTAGAGGGAGATTTGAGAAGGGAGGAGAAAGCAGTGTGACCAAGGAAGCAGAGATTATAATGAAGTTGCCACAAGCCAAGGAAGGTGGTGCTGTCAGAAGGTGGAGCCGCCAGAAGCTGGAAGAGGCAGGGAAGGGTCTGTCCTAGAGCTTCTGGAGGGAGCATGCCTCCATCCGCACTTGGACTCTGGCTCAGTGACACTGGTCTCAGACGTCTGACCTCCAGAAATGTGAGAGGAGAGATTTCTGTTATTTTAAACCACCAAGTTAGTGGTGATTTGCTAAGGCAGTACTGGAACCTAATACAAAACAACACAGACTGATGAGATGGTGAGAGCCCCGCCCGTGGAGGGGCCACGTCTCACTTTGGAGGATGCTCCCTCTGGGATCTCCACCTTGATGTGCTTCCTATGGATTTTGCCCTCAAGAATGGCCAAACCATAATCACATCTCATCGGGGGTGGTGCCTTCTTATCTGCACATCATGATGATGTGGGAAGAAGACAGACTGAAATTTACTTTTTGTATAGTTTCCTGACTACTATTTCCTGAGCCTGTAGAGTGTGGGGTGCTATGCTGGGCAGGAGGCAAAAAGTTGTAAGCCATCACTGTCCTGAATGTTGCGGGGTGGGGTTATAAGCCTCAACCATAAGGCTTATGATCCACGGGCAGAGACAGGAAATGTGTAGAATGATGAAAACTAAATAGGACCAGAGTGCCTTAAAGATATTTGGTGCTAAAAGGATTAGGACAAAGGGAGACTCTTTGAACTGGGGGTCCATGGAGGATTCCAGAAGGAGACAGGCCCTCCCTGAGAGGAGGAGGAGATGGGGGAGGCACCAACAAATACCAGGACATGGGAACAGAGGGACAGTGCTTGGGGACCGGTGAACTGACCAGGTCAGCCAGGGAGGAAGGTCCATGGAGCAAAGAGGAAGCGGTGAGGCTGGAGAGGCCAGAGGGTCAGAGTAAATTCTTAACATACAGACATAGTCTCAGCAAAGCTGCTAGGTGGATGTCAGCATATTATCTTTCATTAAAATTAGTAGAATCATTTCAATTAAGACTGAGTAAAAATCACAATTAGCAAAGGCTAATAGAGTTCTGCCAAGAAAACTCACTGGTGATAGCAAACATCCTCTTCCAAAAACACAAGAGAAGACTCTACACATGGACATCACCAGCTGGTAAACACCAAAATCAGATTGATTCTATTCTTTGCAGCCAAAGATGGAGAAGCTCTATACAGTCAGCAAAAACAAGACCCGGAGCTGACTGTGGCTCAGATCATGAACTCCTTATTGCCAAATTCAAACTTAAATTGAAGAAAGTAGGGAAAACCACTAGACCATCCAGGTATGACCTAAATCAAATCCCTTATGATTATACAGTGGAAGTGAAAAATAGATTCAAGGGATTAGATCTGATAGACAGAGTGCCTGAAGAACTATGACAGAGGTTCATGACATTGTACAGGAGGCAGTGATCAAGACCATGCCCAAGAAAAAGAAATGCAAAAAGGCAAAATTGTCTGAGGAGGCCTTACAAATAGCTGTGAAAAGAAGAGAAGCGAAGGCAAAGGAGGAAAAGGAAGATACACCCATTTGAATGCAGAGTTCCAAAGAATAGCAAGGAGAGATTAAAAAAAAAAACCTTCCTCGGTGATCAATGCAAAGAAATACAGGAAAACAACAGAATGGGAAAAACTAAAGATCTCTTCAAGAAAATTAGAGATACCAAGGGAACTTTTCATGCAAAGATGGGCACAGTAAAGGACAGAAATGGTATGGACCTAACAGAAGCAGAAAATATTAAGAAGAAGTGGCAAGAATACACAGAAGAACTATACAAAAAAGATCTTTACGACCCAGATAATCACGATGGTGTAATCACTCACCTAGAGCCAGACATCCTGGAATGCATAGTCAAGTGGCCCTTAGGCAGCATTGCTACAAACAAAGCTAGTAGAGATGAAGGAATTCCAGTTGAGCTATTTCAAATCCTAAAAGATGATGCTGTGAAAGTACTGCCCTCAATATGCCAGCAAATTTGGAAGACTCAGCAGTGGCCACAGGACTGGAAAAGGTCAGTTTTCATTCCAATCCCAAAGAAAGGCAATGCCAAAGAATGCTCAAACTACCACACAATTGCACTCATCTCACATATTAGCAAAGTGATGCTCAAAATTCTCCAAGCCAGGCTTCAACAGTATGTGAACCGTGAACTTCCAGATGTTCAAGCTGGTTTTAGAAAAAGCAGAGGAACCAGAGATCAAATTGCCAGCATCCATTGGATCATCAAAAAAGCAAGAGAATTCCAGAAAAACATCTGCTTCTGCTTTATTGACTACACCAAAGCCTTTGATGGTGTGGATCACAACAGACTGTGGAAAATTCTTCATGAGATAGGAATACCAGACCTGACCTGCCTCCTGAGAAATCTGTATGCAGGTCAAAAAGCAACAGTTAGAACTGGACATGGAACAGACTGGTTCCAAATAGGAAAAGGAGTACATCAAGGCTGTATATTGTCACCCTGCTTATTTAACTTATATGCAGAGTACATCATGAGAAATGTTGGACTGGATGAAGCACAAGGTGGAATCAAGATTTCCGGGAGAAATATCAATAATCTCAGATATGCAGATGACACCACTCTTATGGGAGAAAGAGAAGAGGAACTAAAGAGTCTCTTGATAAAAGTGAAAGAGGAGAGTCAAAAAGTTGGCTTAAAACTCAACATTCAGAAGACTAAGATCATGGCATCCAGTTGCATCACTTCATGGGAAATAGATGGGGAAGCAGTGGAAACAGTGACAGACTTTCTTTTGGGGGGCTCCAAAATCACTGCAGATGGTGACTACAGCCATGACATTATTAAAAGACGTTTGCTCCTTGGAAGAAAAGTTATGACCAACCTAGACCCCTTATTAAAAAGCAGACATTACTTTGCAAAAAAGGTCCATCTAGTCAAAGCTATGGTTTTTCCAGTGTATGTATGGATGTGAGAGTTGGACTATAAAGAAAGCTGAGCATCGAAGAATTGATGCTTTTGAACTGTGGTGTTGGAGAAGACTCTTGAGAGTCCCTTGGACTGCAAGGAGATCCAACCAGTCCATCCTAAAGGAAATCAGTCCTGAACATTCATTGGAAGGACAAGTGTTAAAGTTGAAACTCCAATACTTTGGCCAGCTAATGTGAATTTGAAAGGACCCTGATGCTGGGAAAGATTGAAGGTGGGAGGATAAGGGGAAGACAGAGGATGAGATGGTTGGATGGCATCACTGACTCAATGGACATGAGTTTGAATAAACTCCGGGAGTGGGTGATGGGCAGGGAATCCTGGTGTGCTGCAGTCCATGGGATCACAAAGAGTCAGACACGACCGAGTGACTGAACTGAACTGAACTGAAAAATCACAATAATATATTATTCATGGAGCAGCCTTGACCACACATCTACTTTATAACTGGCATCTCTTTTAAACTAAGTCACCCTTAAGAATTATAAATTCAGACTACCTTCTGTCCCCACCACAACCTCCAGAATTATTCAAGCTTTACTGCTATTCACAAAGAGCCTAAGATCTAGCTTCTCTTCCATTTGTCTTGACCTTCCCCTTCAAAGCCTGGCTTATTTTCTCCCCCAGGTCCAACCGGGTACTCAGAAGTGTTCAGATCATCTATTCAATCATCTATTCAATGATCATTTGATGATGAGTGTTCATTCGATCATCTATTCCCCATTCAAATCCTTATTTCAATGATCAGGCCACTGCCAACCCAATGAAACCAGAATTTCTGAGGGTGGACTCCAGCTATCATAGTTCTCAAAGCTCCTCATGTGATTACAGTGGGCAGCCAGGATTAAGAAACACTCTCCCATCTGGTTGATGCCAAGGTAATATACATGGATCATATGTTATTAGGGTTTTCCTCTTTTTCAAGGGTGTCCCAAGAACAAGGTTCTCAAACTTGTGCATCAGAATCTCACAGAGGTTTATTAGAACATTGGATTCCTCCTCTGCTCCTTCTGTCCTACAGAGTTTCTGATTCAGAAGGTCTCGACTGGAGCTTGAGAATCTGCATCTCTTAGTTCCCAGGTATGATAGGCTGCTGGCCTGGAGCTCTCACTTTGAGAACCAATGCCCTAGAGCATGGAGAAGGCAATGGCACCCCACTCCAGGACTCTTGCCTGGAAAATCCCATGGACGGAGGAGCCTGGTAGGCTGCAGTCCATGGGGTCGCTAAGAGTCAGACACGACTGAGCGGCTTCACTTTCACTTTTCAGTTTCATGCATTGGAGAAGGAAATGGCAAGCCACTCCAGTGTTCTTGCCTGGAGAATCCCAGGGACGGGGAGCCTGGTGGGCTGCCGTCTATGGGGTCGCACAGAGTCGGACACGACTGAAGCGACTTAGCAGCAGCAGCAACAGCCCTACAGCACTTGGAGCAAGGCTTTCCCATGGCAAATATAGCCTTGCCATGCATTCAACACTACCCTAATCTAGCTGAACCATCATCAGAAACAGCTGCTGCAATACCAGTTCCTGGTCACCAACTTGGACTTGGGCTTTAGCAATCATGGAACATTTTCTTGCCTTTGTTTGAAAGAATCCAAATTTCTAAATCTCACCTCCCCACCCTGCCTCCCTGGCTGCTTTTTACTCCCCACAAGGCATTTAAGGACAGGGGCCATGGAGTGAGAAAGCAGAGCCTCTACCCTGATTTCTTCACTCACTGGCTGTGTGACCTCAGGCAAATGACTTCAGCTCCCTGTGCTCAGTGCTCTCTACTGTGAAAATGAGGACGATAACAGGACCTGCCTTACAAAATTCTTATGAGGATAAAATTATATGTTAAAGTGCCTGGTTCATAACTGGGGCTCCATAAAGACTATCAATGATTATTTCTATAGTATTATAGCTAGTGGTATGACAGTTATTATTGTCATTATTGAGTCTTCGTTTTCCCTATCCTTTCAGCATTATTTTTCCCTGATGACCTCCTCTCCCAACAAATGCTTGCTTTCCTTGGCTTTCAGCTGCTATTCTCCCTGTGGTTCTGGCAGGTTTGTTGTGCCCGCTTTTGTAGGCTTCTCCTTTCCCCAGCCATTAGGTGTCGGAATCCCACAAGGCGGGGTTGGACGCCCTCCGCTCTCCTCCCCTTTCTGTACTCGCTGAGTGATCTCATCCACACCCATGGTGTCTAATGCACCTTGACACTGATGACTCACAAACATCTCCCTCCATCCTAGGCCTCTCCTCCAATCCGGGAACCCATTTACCCAGCTGTGTTTCTGTCGTCTCTCTCTGATGCCTCAAAGGCACTCAATCCCAACATGTTCAAAACTGCTTCATAATCTTCCCCTGGCAAACTGGTCCTCATCCAGGGTGCCTGTCTCAGGGCAGGGCTTCACCATCCAGCCAAGTGTGTAAGTCAGAAACCTGAAAAGCCATTCGCAATACCCGCCTCCTCTTTATCCCTCTTATCCATCACCAAGTCCTTACTGCTTTTACCTTTTGTACCTTTGCACTTATTACCTTTGTACCTGTTACATTTGCCTGCTTCCTTCTGTTGCTGCCACCACTGTGGCCGCCATTCTGGCCCAAGCAGTTGTCATCTCTGGTTGAAATTCTTGCAGGTGCCTTCTCACTGGTGCTCCCTACACTGATTCCAGTCCCCACACCAAACACTGACCACACTGTGGGCAGAGTTACCTGCTGAAATGAAAATCTTATTACAGTGTATGCGCCTTCCTTTCCTCATTCTACTGATTCTTTCAAGGGTTTCATATTACTCTTGGAATAAGTAGAACACTCCCTAATATGCCTCATGGCCAGTGTGATCTGGCCCTATCTAATTCTCAGTCATTTCACTCCCAGCTGTTCCCTTCGCCTCAATCGGAAACTCCCTCCTGCCACAGGGCCTTTGCTCATGCTGCTCCGTCTGCTTGGCCTGTGTCTCCCTGACCTTTCACCTAATTAACTCCTCCTCATCCTTCAGATTTCAGTGCAGCCATCTTTTCTTCTAGGAAGCTGTCCCTGACTTTTCTGACCAGGTCAAAACCTCCTCTTACATGCTACACTCTCCAGTGGGGGGTTGATTTGTGTCACTGATTTATGTCTTTCTCTCTCAGTAGTCTGTATACTTCATGAGGGTAAACACTGTTGGTAACTCTGCCCTGTTGGTTTTTAAGGGAATTAGCCTAACCCCAAAGAAAAGTGCCTCTAATTCCCTTTAAAACAAGCATCATGTGGATAGAATAACTAAACAGCTCAGGGGGCTATAAGAGAAACAAAATCAAAAGATGCTCTGATATTTATATCTGCAGTCTCTTACTGCTTAGGGAATTAAAGGTTTCAAGATGAGTCAGCCCACTGCAGCGAGCCTCCTGCCTATAGAAAGCGCCCATGAGCACCCAATCTGACCATTTCACCCCCAAGGGGTCTGTCTCAGCACCCAGTGTTTGGGACAGCTTTAAACAGTTCTTTGGTTCCATGGCTAGATGATTTCACCTCCCCATGAGATGGCCAGTTCCTTGAGGAACATAACCTTAGACTTCCCAGCAATGCCATGGCCACTACTAGCTCAATAAAAATCTGCTCATCCAACATTCACTCCATGTTAGCACCTTAAGGGAGGGTTCTCATTAGCTTCTCAGTATATCCCCAGCAACTAGAATGGAGCCTGAAACACAGTGGGTTCCTAGGGTGTCTTTGGTGAATGCATGAAGTCTTGAGTGCCCACCATGGAGAAGACTCTGTTTGCTAGAAGTTCAATCGTAAACAGAGTTGATTTCCCCATGTTATTTCTATCGTTAACCTCATTTCGAGTTGTTCTAACTTTAGGCCATTTGAACTTCAGTTTTAACTTACTTTTCTACTCAATACAGCTCAATGTGCATGGCCCCAAAGCACGGTCAACCCTTTTGACACAGGAGGGACTGCTATTAAAGCAAGAGAAGCTTTTCACTCCTCCTCCCCCCATTCAGTGAGTCTGGATTATTTCTGGTCTCCACACCTAAACCATTTGAGAAGCATGTTTTGATGCAGAGTGAGAACCTGAAGTCATTCTGGGAACTGCTTAATTACATAAACTGAAATCAAAAGAAAGCTGGCAAACCCAGCAGCCACTCATTCATTAATCCCCTCTTGGCATGGGTAGAAAACACAACAAAACAAAAAACCCAACTTCCTGGTAAAGTAAGCAAATACTTTTCTGAGGTAATCAAAGATGTTAAAAGCCTTATTCTATCTCCTCCTCCTTTAGTCACACCTGAATGTCTAAAAAGTTATGGTCTTGTGATAGTAGGTAAACTAATAAAATCAGGAAAGAGATTATATGTCATGGCCATTTAGGGTAATAACGACCTGCAAGCTGGACGGGCCACGCCATGTGCTTGAAATTCCCTTTGGGCTCCATTTTCCCAGAGTGCTAACCTTTCCTAACTTAGAAGGGAAAATCTGGCCCGCCCTGTTCGTCTTTCAAGGTGTGATGGATAGCCAGAGGCTTCCTCTCAGCAGCACTGCGTGTCCTGCCAACTGGATCTGTTTGGACACACATTCACCATAGTTTGTTAGCTGTTTATATGTGCAAAGATTCTATCGCTTTTAAATCAATTTCACATGACTGCCCAACAAAAGACGGGACTTGGAACAGTCTGCCTTTGATGCACCAGTGACAGAATGAATGATTTCTCTAACGCGCCACATCGAAGGGAATCAGGGAGCCTGACTTCTCACTTGCAGCATCTCCTTTTCCTGTCCATGTCTCCATCTTATAACCTATCAACTCAGCAGGTCTGTCCTGGGTGCCCAGACCTAGGGTAGGTGACTGGGGGATATGGAAGATGATATGAGCCATGGGTTTGGTTTCTAGGCACTAGGAACTGAACACAGGAAACCATACAAAGCAACATAAAATGCTCTGTCGTTACGCACTAAACCGTCTTGTATCAAATCAGACGTGAAACCTATGTATCTGCGCCCTTAGCTTCTTAGGCCCTTAGAGAAGAAATGTCTATCATCCAGGCCTCAGCACTTACAAAAGATCATTTTAAGAAAAGGCCGTAAGAAAACTCTTTCTGTATTTTATTTTCCACAATACAACTGGTATTGATGGAAATGGCCACTGCCTTGGGATTTGGTTGAGACAAATCTAAATCATGCGAAAGACCACAGTTGAGGTCTTGAACGGCAGGTGGGAGGAGTAGAGGGCCTGGCAAGTTAGAAGCACATACTTCATGAAGGGCAGAGGTAAGGAAAAGTGATCACTGTATGTGGGGGTGAGGAGGGGAGGAATGAGGCAGTGAAAAAACTCAGATGTGGGTATGAAGGAGACAGACCGGGTGGGGGCAGGAAGAGAGATGGTTCTGAAAACACAGGCGAGAAATAAAGAACTCTAGAAATCTTCTGAGTTATAAAATGGCTTAACTAAAGCTGATTTAAAAACTGTTCTAAAAGTAGAGTTCATGATGGATTGATGGAAGATTGCTTGAAGTTATTATCCCATCTCTTCTCTATTTCCACTGTATAAACCGTTTTATTATCTTTGAGAAAGAACAGCAAGCAATCGTTCTTCTCTATTATACTGCTTGGGTCAAAAGAAAGGAAAGATCCAATCACTTTGGGAAACTTAACTATTAAACTAATCTATAAATCAATTTTATTTCCTCATCAAGAAAGCACAGCCATCATTACAATAAACTAAAAACAGGCACTCACGAGTGGGATTCTCCAGCTCTCAGGCAGACATACAATATGCAGACTAGAGGCAGAGCCTTGTTTAATCGGTGTCATAGACCGTCCACTGAGGTAGGTGAGAGAGAGATGGAGAATAAAAAGAAAGGATCTTTCCTCTCACTGAAGACTTACCTGCCAACTAACAGAGAATGAGCATCTTATCTGAATAATAATTATGATTGATTATGCAAATTTTCTTATGCAACAATAATATCACCTGAAACATGTTTAAAAAATTAATTTTCACACATTCTCAGTACTTCTCAGCTTTCTCCCATTGTGCAAGGCTTTACTCTAGAATAATGACCCTGTTGCAGTCTTTCCCCAAATTTAGATTTATCTCAACCAAATTCCTACAGCCATGGTCAATTCCATCAATGCCAAGAGTGGTACTGAAAATACAGAATGGGTTTTCACATTGCTGTTTCTTATAACAATCTTCTATAGGCTACAGAGGGGTAGAGTCTACCCTTCTTTGGATAAAAAGGGAGAAGTATTTTCTTGGGGGAAAGTATTAACCTAATCAGAATTAGCCAAACAGCAAAACTTCCACACAGAAGCCTGCTAGTTGAGAAGGTATAAACTTCATTCATGTCCATCTGATACTTGTTTCCAGCTACTTTAAACTCTACTTATTTGAAGTATATAGGACACCCCAAGTTTAAAGTGACCTAAAAGCTATACCAAACGGACTCATTCAATTAAGCTCAAAAGAAACATTTCCTGCATCTGATTAGAGGGATTATTACACTTAAGCCAGGGAACAACTTCAAGTTACTGTCATCCTGCCCCAGGCACTCCCATCTGTGTGTGAAGGCCAGGAAAAGCGGAGGGCTTTGGGATCAGTACGTCCGAGAACACTTGCCTTTCATACGGTCGCTTTCATAGAGTGGTCAATATCTTAGGAAAATGAAGTTTCTATCACATGATGTGACGGGACATACAGGACAGCCCCCAAATAGGCTACATTTCAACGATGATAACCCTAGAGTGACCTTGTGCTATGAATAAGAGCAACATCTGAAGGTAAGTAGGCATAATGACTTGCTGTTAATTTTTCTCTTTGAAAATGACAGGGTCAGAGGGGTTTAGATGGGGAACATGACGATGAAATGGACAATGGTGTGGTTTTCCCGAGGCTCTTCCTTTTATTCCATCACATCACCAGAGTGTCAGCATCACCTCAGAGCACCAGGCTTTCTCCTGGTTCTTCACCCAAGAACTGCTTTCTCCATGAAGTGCTGCTCCTGGGGGTGGCTTCTGGCTGTCATCCTCTGTCACTGGCTGTTGACCTGGACTCCAGGAAAGCAGCAGAGCATCAGGAAACTCTCCCCTGACTCATTTGCCCAACTTAGCAGCCTGGTCATCTTGCAGAGATTTCACGTGTCCCTGCTACCCACCTAGAATCTAGTCTGCCCATTCTGGGCAGGCCAGATCTCTCTTTAATGATACCAAGAGCCAGTTTAAAAAGAAAGAAAACATTGGTTGCTCACTGGAGTCCATTGTCACCAGCAGTCAGCAGCTGAAGTTAAGAACTGAAAGAACACTCTTTGTGTTTTTAAGCACAGGAATGAAAGTATTCTTGTTCTAAGCCCATCTTCCCATCCAGCCAAGGCCCACATGTAGTCTTGTCTTTTATCAATGCTCTTTTCATGAACTCAGGCTTCTCTTCCCAATCTGGTATGTGATTGCATCAAACTCTGACTGCCCCAGAATATACCTTCCTGTGTCTCCAGCAGGATGTAAGACCCAACAGCTGGGGCTCAAGATGCCTTTTTCTGGTGTCTCCACATCCTCTCTAGGCTCGATGTATGTCTAGCTGGTAGAGAGGAACTAAATGAGTGTCTCTGGTCTCCAGCTCACATGCTAGAGATGGAGCCCAGGCAGAACTGAAGCAGCTCATGTAGTTGCTGGGCTTCCCTGCTGCTGCTAAGTCGCGTCAGTCGTGTCCGACTCTGTGCGACCCCACAGATAGCAGCCCACCAGGCTCCCCTGTCCCTGGGATCCTCCAGGCAAGAATACTGGAGTGGGTTGCCATTTCCTTCTCCGATGCATGAAAGTGAAAAGTGAAAGTGAAGTTGCTCAGTCGTGTCTGACTCCTAGCGACCCCATGGACTGCAGCCCACCAGGCTCTTCTGTCCATGGGATTTTCCAGGCAAGAGTACTGGAGTGGGCTGCCATTGGCTTCCCTGTTGGCTCAGTAAAGAATCCACCTGCTAATGCAGGAGACACAAGTTTGATCCCGAGGTCAGGAAGATCACCCAGAGAAGGAAATGGCAACCACTCCAGTATTCTTGCTGGGGAAATCCCATGGGCAGAGGGGCCTGGTGGGGTACAATCTATGGGGTCACAAAGAGTCGGACACAACTTAGCAACTAAACAACAATAACAACAAATATAGCTGCTACTCTGATTTTTGGAAGCTTCAGATGTCACCTTATTACTTCCTGTGTCCAATACAAAAAGAAGCACCTACAGAGGTCACATGTGAGGTCTGATTTCCAAGAGGCTCATGCGTCTACTATTGTCAATAAGTCTGCAGTCCTGGGTGAGGCCAAGCCTCGAATCGTGTTATGGCTGCAATTGGTGTTGCTATTTTCTTTCCCATTGTTCTTTGTTTCTTTTCTTATTTGCTTAATTCTATTTAGAATGAAATCCTGCTAACCAATCAGGGGATTAGATGACCAGTCTATTCAGCAAAAAAGTAATCAAAGAAATGTTATTCTAGTTTTACCTGTATGACACAACTGATCAGTTAATGTTACAACCAGCTGTCACAATAGTTTCTCTTTTCTTACTTTTTGTTTCCCAAAGAATATGCAAAGATCATGTGACAGTTTTAAACATACGCAAATACCAGGTAGCTGACCCTGAGGAGAGAAGGTACATAACTATTTCTCTTCAGTTGTGGAAAGGAACCATAACCTGCTTAGATGGAAATATTTAGGTTGAGCCCACCAAACAGAGAAGAAAGGAAAGCTGCCTCTTGCACCTCTAGCTTGGTGTAGCAGTCAGAGCTGATCCTACACTAGGATCAGGGGGCAACGATGTGGTGAGAGCCTCCACTTAGCCTGCAGACCAGATAACACACGCACAATGTGGTCAATGCAGCAAATATCCGGGTTCCCAATGAAACATTATTTCTCCACTTGGAACACCGGAAGGATGGCACTCTCCTTCATTCCAAAGCTTACCCATTCACGAGGACGTGCTCAGCCAACACCAACCTTTCCCCTTCCTGGTCTGGGCTCCAGAGCTTTCTGTCTGCATCGGTTTGGGTTTTTGGTTATTCTCAAACAACACTCTTTAGAAGAAGCAGGGCACAAGCAGCAACTGCTCCTGTGGCTCCTGCTGGACTCCGCTCATCAGATCACATGGTCAGTGTGGTGTCCCATTCTGAGCACCATCTTTGACACTGACAAACTAGAGTTCATCCAGAGGAAGGCAAACAGGAGGGGGTGAAGAAGCCGAGATCTGTAAGAAGTAGCTGAAGGAGGTGGCAATGCTCAGCCTCAAGAAACCCACTCTTAGAGGATGCTGACAGTCTGAACTGAATGAATGAATGAACAAATGCATCAGGTATCAGACAAAGGAGCAAACTGGAGAGGAACCCTCTTCAAATACTTGAAGGATTGACATGTTGGTAACCAATTGCAGGACTGCCATCTTGGTAATGACAACCTGTGTTACTGCAGACTAACTAAGAAAATGGGTAGAAGATAAACAAAGGCCCTTTTATCAAAGTCTAGGATAGCTCAGTTGGTAAAGAATCAGCCTGCAATGCAGGAGACCCTGGTTAGATTCCTGGGTTGGGAAGATCCCCTGGAGAAGGGATAGGCTACCCACTCCAGTATTCTTGGGCTTCCCTTGTGGCTCAGCTGCTAAAGAATCCACCTGCAATGCAGGAGACCTGGGTTCAACCCCTGGGTTGGGAAGATCCCTTGGAGAAGGGAAAGGCTACCCATTCCAGTATTCTGGCCTGGAGAATTCCATGGACTGTAAGTCCATGAGGTCACAAAGAGACAGGACTGAGCGACTTTCACTTTGAGGAAACGCTTTAGAGAACCCCCATCTTCTGCCTGGGTCCTGCTGCCTTGTTCTGCAGTAAGTTCCTTCCAACCTGAGGATGTCAGCCGTGGGTGGCTCATCACTTTGCAGGGTTGTTAACAGAAACCCTCCTTGTTCATCGAGGGGACTGGTCAAGTGAGCTAGCCAAGCCACAGAATCCCGTGAGAGCATTTTAAAGCATACATATTTCCAGGACCCTTGATCACAGTTTCTAGTTCTGGCTGGGCCCTGGGAATGTCCACTTCATTTTAAATTCCCCAGGTAGCTCCTAATGCTCAGTGAGGTTTGGGAATCACTGGATTGGACAACTGCCCTGGCTTGTGACATCAAGATTAGGTGATTTCACTGCATTTGGTTCTGTATCTTTTTGTGAGAATTTTATGTACTGTTAAGTCCAACCAGAGTATAAATTCTTGGACCAGTGGCTTCTAGTCTTCCTCCAGCCCAGGACTCTGACAGACAGGTACTCTTAGGAAAACCATGGCTTTCCACAACAGGAGGAATCTTCTGGGATGACTGGGGTCATGTCTCCTGCAACTGGCTGTGTTCTTACAATGCTCCACACCATGCTGGGCTCATCCACCCACTCCACTAATGTCATAATAAAGCAGCTATTACATAGCTGATACTACGCTATACCATGGTTTTGTAACTATGGGGCCATATGAGATCAAATCAAGGGCCTGAAACTCCCACCCACAGGTAAAGAGCTGTGGTTTCACAACATAATTGTATTTCTTGTCTTTTCCTTTTTATTGGTCCCACTTGGTTTGACTTTCAGTCCTAGAGACACCTTGTTGGATTCATATGCATGGCTGCCCCGAACCAAATAAACCATGTCACAATGGCAAGGAGGCTCTGCTGACATCACCACTGTGCTAAATCTCCTTGCATGTTCTGACTCCTTTAATAAAGCCGGAATGAAAATGTGCTAAGCTGGGGAAAATTGGCAACTTGGAAATAATACACTAACATTACCGTACAACTCAATCCTGTGGATTCTGAACACTTGGTCACATTGTTTTAAATATTAAGCGGCCAGGCTGGTGGCTGTAGGCAGGCTGGAGAGGATTTCCATACCACTTCACTAATGCTTTCATTAGATGACAGATAGAGCGTGAATAGAGGTTTTTGATTGTTAAATTCTTTGATCTCCGTACCTTCACCCAGGTTTACTCTGAACCCCAGGCAGTGTGGTGAAATAAACTTGTAAGTATTTGGTGTAATAGCACAGGGGCCTCTCCAAGGAACTGTTTAACCTCAGCTACGCTATTGTAAGAAGGTGTGGGATTCCAGCATGTGTTGTTTTTTTAAAAAATCTATGAGTCTGCGTTCAACAGGCGTAGGTGCTTGTAGAAGCAGAACAAAAACAGCCTGTGTTTAATCTGTTCACAGACCTTTTGTTCTTAATGACCTGAAAAGGTGGTGAAATAGACAAAGCAAGTGAGTTTCAGGGCTGAGTCATAGCTCTTACACGAACCAAGGGCTGACGATTCAGAGAGGAGGCTGGTTTCTCTAACTGTAGAAATTCGTGATCTAAATGATTTGTTAAATGACACAAATGAGAAAAAATGACATAGAGAACCTCAACTGAAAGGCTTATAACTTGGCTGTAATCGGTCCCCATTTGTAGAATTCTGTCCGTGGGTGTTTTTGAATGTTCTGATAGCCTTCTCCACCCACATTCTCACCTGCGTGGTGCCATGGTCCAAACTCAGCCCCTGGACCCAGACTGCTTGTGTTTAAATCCTAGCTCCTCTACTCACTGGCTATATGAACTTGGACAATCAGGAGTGTTGGTTTCCACACCTATAAAATCAAGATTCAATAGCAGCTACTTCCTGGAAAATTATAATAGATTATCCGTAGCATGGGTTCTTGGCCCCCAAAAAACTGCTCAGGAAAACATTAGTTTCAATTTTTCATTCATGAGACTCGATTCGGCGGCTGTATATGGCTTGGTGATGAATGTTATTTCAAATCAGTCCATTCATCTTGTAGGTATAGAAACCTTTCAAAAAGGCTACAATCTAGTTGGAAGAATGAGAAACTCTAATGAAATAAGGGTTAACACCACAGGAGGGTATTTTATTATTTGTGGATTTGTGATGAAGAAAAGAGTGAAGGAAATCTCCATGGAAGAACTGGGACTTAAAAGGGGAAGGGAATCAAACCAAGCAGAGCTTGGGCTTTCCAGGCGCAGGAGAACCATGAAGGCACAGAGGTGGGATGTGTTTGGTAGACTTAAGGAACGCTGAGGAAGTCTAGCTGTTTGAAGCATCAGA
The DNA here is from genome assembly GCF_032452875.1 of Bos javanicus. NCBI lineage: Eukaryota > Metazoa > Chordata > Mammalia > Artiodactyla > Bovidae > Bos > Bos javanicus. The sequence continues at coordinate 28,421,262 of NC_083878.1, read as the reverse complement.
GCTATCTCGGCCTTTTTGTTTTTCTTAGAAAACTACAATCTAAGGTTAATGTGAGGACACAATGAACAAGTGGAAAGTGACAAGGGCTATAATGAGTACCCACTATACATGAAGCTACTTTTCCACCGACGCAGCAGTCTTGAAAGCTGGTGTTAATATCCATTTTCCACAGAGATAGAGAGGCTCAGAGGAGTAAGTTAACTTGCCTGAGGCCACCGAGCTGGTAAGTATGACAGCTAGAATTTGAACCCGGATCTGTCTGTCCCAAAGCTTGGGCTCTTTCTGTTACACCAGGAGTAACCCTCAGCATCATTCATTAAAGCTGACAGTAGAGCTCCCATTTTATATATCAAAAATACGTGTAGGGTTAGAGACTCTGTGTTTAAGGTCTGCACCTTAGGCCTTTGCTCATTGTATGTTTACAGAGGTGGTCTTGAATCTCTAGGACACAAACTGCTGATTTTTGAAGGAGCATGACAGGGATCTGTTCCTCTCTCTGGGACCCTAGACATCTTTAGAGTCAACATGAAATCTAAGTGAATACAGCGTCAAGCCTTCTATGCAATGGTCTGCTCTCTGACAAACTCCACCATCTGACAAACACCACCACAAACTCCACCTGTGAAACTGCACAGGGAAAACGTCCCCTGAGCAGGTAAGGGAAAACCCTGGTGCCAAGACCCACAGTATCCATGACTGTTAGTAGAAGCTAACACCACCCTCAAGTCCATGGGCCAAGGGCTACTCTATGACACTGCTGGCAAAATTAAGGATAGGATTTTAACCTTAAGAAAACTCCATTCTTCCTAGCTTATTGGAGTAGTCAGTCAGTCAGTTCAGTCACTCAGTAGCGTCTGGCTCTTTGCGACCCCATGGACCACAGCACTGCAGGCCTCCCTGTCCATCACTAACTCCTGGAGCTTACTCAAACTCATGTCCATAGAGTCAGTGATGCCATCCAACCATCTCATTCTCTGTCGTCCCCTTTTCCTCCCACCTTCAATCTTTCCCAGCATCAGGGTCTTTTTCCAAGGAGTCAGTTCTTCGCATCAGGTGGCCAAAGTATTGGAATTTCAGCATCAGTCCTTCCAATGTATATTCAGGATTGATCTCCTTTAGGATGGACTGGTTGGATCTCCTTGCAGTCCAAGGGACTCTCAAGAGTCTTCTCAGGGTGGGAAATAAAGATAAAAGAGACTGATAGAATTGATCAAAAAATTGCCAGCCTGGGGCTATTTAAAGCGGGAACAACAGTCCTAACTTCTTTCAGCCTTGAAGGTATTATTATATCAAAGTCACCAAGTAAAAGTAACATTCAAAACTCTACCAACACTTAAAAATACATGCTAATTTTATTATATAGTATTCCTGCTGCTGCTGCTGCTGCTGCTAAGTCGCTTCAGTCGTGTCCGACTCTGTGCGACCCCATAGACGGCAGCCCACCAGGCTCCCCTGTCCTACTAGTATTAATGATAATATAATGATAAAGTCTGGAAAAAATTTTCTATCAAAAAGGTTTACTGATTTACAAGAGCTCATATTACCTTTGTAACATGGAAATCTGAATTTCCTGATAAATGCCAGATAAACAACCTGATTCAAAATAGTCGGAATTTTTTAAATGGTCAGAAATATATGAATGAGTATTATGTTTTAACCTATAAAGCACCATATAAATTTGTTATTGTTGCTGATTCATATAGTTCTTGTAAAGCACACACTTTTAAAAAATCCCAACTTATATAAAATACAATAGATGCATATCATACCATTACATTGACAAGATCTAGACTCAGCCTTCAGAAACCACTCCAAAGAACAGTTACATGACTGTACCAATTATGTGACTTGGATTTGGAGAGATTTCATCTTGGTAAGCAGTAGGTAAGGGAGGATTATAAGGGAGGATGTCTTCCATGTAAAAGGCACTGACTTGTTTCCCCACTGAAAAACATGCTACTTCTCCATTCAAGAGCCTTCAATCATTTGGAATAAAACCCAAATTGCCAGTAGTCATGCTTTTCAAACTTTAATATGCACAAGAGTCAACTGGACACTTTAAAAAAAACAACAACAAAAAACAATCCAGATTCCTGAACCACACAGCCAAAAATACTGAGTCTGTAGGTCTAGGTTGGAACATGAGATTCAGCATTTCTAACAAGTTCCCAGGAGATGCAGTGCTGCTAGTCTAGGAATCACACTTTGACTGATCCCACTTTGACTACTTCAGGTTAGAACTGCCCGTAGTCTGGTGGTAATCTAAAAATTTCAGCCTATCTTACTACTCCTTGGGTGTCCCTGATGGCTTAGTGGATAAAGCATCTGCCTGCAATGCAGGAGACACAAGAGATGTGGGTTTGATCCCTGGGTCAGGAAGATCTCCTGGAGGAGGAAATGGCAACCCATTCCAGTATTCTTGCCTGAAAAATCCCATGGATGGAGAAGCCTGGCAGGCTACAGTTCATGGGGTTGTAAGAGTCGCGCGTGCACAGCACTGCTTCCTACTTGAGTTGATTTTTTTTTCATATGGCAACCACTCATTTTTCCTGTTCACTTCTGAACAATCCTGGCAACTCTGCTCCAAGTTCCTCCTCTCCACCTGTCAAATACTTTCTATTCTCTTCTTCCTTGGTGATGCCTTTTCCAGTGAAGACAGTATTTAGAAAACTCTTCCTCCTGTGAATTCATGGCAGTATTTAAACCACCCGTGTGATGACTAGTCATACCCTGTACATTATAACCTTATACCATAGATTTACATTATTAAGGCAAAGAGGGTTATTTAACTCAGTTTTGTTTTGTTTTGTTTTTTTTTTAATCCTACTTCTTAAACTGGGCTTTCTCAGTCCTTGAGAGCAGGAATTATACCTTGCATATAATAGTCATTTGATTAATAATGACTGGTTAGATTTTCCAATCAATGTATTTAATTTTGGTTTTACTTAGGTAGGATTGCCCAAATTTCTAAAATGGGTCAGTGGCATTACTCTAGACAAGCCGATTCAAAACCATTTCATGGTCTTGCTTCTCAGAGTGGCCCCTGAGGTCTTTTCTTAAATCCTTTATTGGACCTAACTGAGCAGGCATGTTCAGGAGTTAGATGGCTGATTAACTAAGTGGCTCACCCCAGTGGAATATTTCTCTCCATCCTGGATACAAGCCAGCCTAGGTTTATACCCATTCATGACCCTGCTTTTAAGAATTCCTCAGGGGAAATCCACCCCCAGTGATGCAAAGTACAAGCAAACCACCAGAGTCTCACATGGACAACAAAAAATTTTTTTCAATTGCCTTCTGACTAACTCCTTAGAGAAATAATCAGTGAGCTGGTGAAGAAACTGTTTTCAACCACAGAATTATGTGAAAATGTGCATTCTCTTGCAATACTGACTTATAAACAATCCAATGCCAGGAAACTCTAAACAAATGCTTGGAAAAGGGGTATATTTCCAGATTTGCATGACTTTTACTGTTCCTCTCTGTTGCATCAGATTCTTGGTTTACCAAGTGGGAGGAGAGCTAAGGGACTATTTTAAAGTGAACTGCCTCCATAAGGATGGGCAATCCCGCAACTTTGGGCTTCCAGGCTCTGCTAAACTAACTGGAAGTTTGGTACATTCATTTCATAAAACCAACTAACTTCTGGCAGATAATTTTTTTTTAGCACTTACTAGATGCAAGACAGCCCAACAGATAAATTGTTCCCAAATTCCAAGATGGTGTCTACCCTTGAAATTAAACATGAGATTCCATTTTTTACCACCTAGGCTGGGTCAACATCTGAGTACCTGAACATGTAGTTAAAGTGAAAAAGACTTTAAAACAGCACAGAGTTTGCTCCCTTGGGCTGAGAGATACCCTCTCACCTCTGCCTCCCAGGCATGGCTGAAACTGTTTCTCAGGCTCCAAAGCACTACTTAAAACCATTCTTTTCTCGTGAAACCACTGCACCAAAATATTTTGATGGACAAGGCCTCACTATCTCGTACATGTCATCAGTCTGGCATTTGCTCAAATATGAGACTCTGGTAGTCTGAACAGGAACAAACTGGAAATATATTTTTATAAAGAAATACACTGCTTAGCCAATTCATAGCCAAGTCAAATGCTCAACTGTAACAAACTTTTCTGATTAATTTAAGAGCACATTTTAAAGCACATTGATAGTACCCATCCATTTGGGAAGTGTGCTGATTATAATTAACCTTATCACTTTATCATGGAAGGTTCTGAGGAAACTGCCTGGCAACCACCTGTGAGCAGTTCTAACTCCTGTCATCTTTTTGAATACATTCTGTATATTTCAGATTTACTACCAATTCTAATTGCCCACATTAGTTTTCTTTTGCTGTGTATCTGTGTGGATAATAGAAAACGCTGCCAACTTGGTTAAAACAGAAGCACTGACAAAATATTCATTAGCAAGAACTCTCTACCAACCCATGGGCTTCTCTGGTAGCTCAGCTGGTAAAGAATCCACCTGCAATGCAGGAGACCCCGGTTTGATTCCCAGGTCAGGAAGATTTGCTGGAGAAGGAACGGGTTACCTACTCCAGTATTCTTGAGCTTCCCTTATGGCTCAGCTGGTAAAGAATCCACCTGCAGTGCGGGAGACCTGGGTTTGATCCCTGGGTTGGGAAGATCCCCTGGAGAAGGGAAAGGCTACCTACTCCAGTATTCTGGCCTGGAGAATTCCACGGACTGTACAGTCCATGAGGTCACAAAGAGACTATAGAGTCTGACTGTCCAACTGCAAAGAGTCAAACATGACTGAGCAACTTTCACTTTCATTCCACCAACCCACAGGCAGGCCTCACCATAGGACTAGCTCTCCTCTTCTCTGTGAAGCCTTCAACCAAGTTCCCACGTACCTACCACCCAGGGTCAACCAACGACGACAGTTGCCGGCAGCCTAACAGCACAGTGAGAAACTTCTGCCCTGTTCTGATCACCCAAATGGAAAGTTCACGAGAGATGACAAACCGGTTCACAAACTATGCCCTGAGCACTAGACATAACTTATTTTCACGATTTATTTGAACAAATTGTACTGGGTATCATAGAGTTGTTAAATGAATATAAGCTTAGGATTCTCAATTGGAATAGGTGGTTCCTCTTTCCCAGAGATCTCAAAATTAAGATGCAACCTACAGCCTTGGCCACTTCAACTTCTCCTTATCTGTTTTCACTCATAAATTTGGGGGAAAAGAATGGAAGGGCAGGAAAGCAAGATCTAAATAAAGGTAGGTGACTCTTATTACTTTAACATTTCCTTTGGGCTGACTTAAGCCAAGCCAGCACTCAGGTGGGCGTGCTGGCAGAATCAGGGAAAACAGCAAGACACAGGAAAGGAAGTTTATGAATGCTTCCCCTTCACTCAATATGGCACTGGGCTATCTCTTCTCCCTGAAGATCCCTAAAGCCCCTTACCACTTCCACATTCTTCCTCTAGATCACAGTCTGTTACTGATATATTCTCTTAAGGGAAATGCCAAGGTTAAAATGGCTGAGCTAGCGCCATCCAGCCCTTTGGAATGTCTGTGAAACAGTAATCTCTGGAGGGTTGCTGCTGGATCTTTGCAAATGGCTTCTGGGGTGGAGGGGTGGCATGCAACACAGTCTCAAAAAAAAGAGTTAAGACAAATTAAGCAGCAGCACTCCATCAGCCCCATGTGCATAAGGCAAGGGTGCTTCAGCTTCCCAGGGGACAATACCATCAGCTAAAGCATGAATCAACTGGTCTGTTCTATTTTCTAAAGTTGCGCAAACACTTTCTTGGAATCAGCACCATGACTCAAAGCACCTGTGATCATTTATGGCTTGGAAATATAATGCAAATATTTCAGGATAATTTTCCAATTGGAAAATATTAAAATTTTCTTTTTCATATGTGTTTCTAACCTCTAGTGACATCAGATCTTGATCATTAAGATAAAGCCAACACATGTCAGAAGTAGCTAATTATAGAATAAGAAGGTTAAAAAGGGTTCTTCTAACGTCTGAACAGTAATTTCTTCAGATTACAACAGATCTTATCTGAACTATGGTCCTCACCCACAAATAAGAGCTGGCTATCTAGATGGGAATAATAACAAATTATTTACCAAAACTGCTGTGCTCTTTTTTTTTTTCGGATTGTGACAGACAGTAAGATAGAAATGCTGTTGATGGAATCAGAGAAAGTCTGTGCGTGATATATGACGTCTACTTTTGCTTGTTGGGAAAGAGACTATTTCAAGAGTATGTGAGAAGCTATGACAAACCCCAAACACTTTCTTATTGAGATTTTTGGAGGAGTTTAGTTCACCCGTAGACACATTCCTTGCTCTGTGGATACTAGATAAACAGCATTCTTTGAAGGCACAGGTCTTAAACAGGTGCTTCCCTCTTTCCTTTTCCCCTCTTAATAGGAGGCTTTTAGGTTTAAATAAATGATAAATTATATCAACCGCCCACTCCTTTACCCATCTGAATATAAGAAGTTTGGAGAACTATTATCAGACCCTCTATGATCCTAGCTCTGAAGTGTGGAGGAAGTAAAAATATTTTGAAGGGTCAAGAATACGCAAGGGTAAAAATCAGTTAAGAGCATGACCTTGCAAGTTAGAAAGTCAACACCTTCTCCTTCACACTCTGGTTAGAAATGAAGAAGGACATCTGCATGCTGTCAGCAACAGCCCTCCCCCCATCTGTACCCCCCACAATTTTTATAGTACTAAGGAGCCCAAAGAGAGAACCCAAGAGAATTAAAAAAAAAAAAATTATGCCCCTTGTAGTAGTTTATGTGCCACCAGGTTTTAAGCCAGGAGGCCCTTTCCAGTTCCCACAGCTTGTCACCCCAATCAGAATATAGTCAGCCTTAGAAAATGTTTCCTTGAACCTCCCTAGTTCTTCTATCTAATTGCTGCAGGCTGCTGCTGATCATCTAAATCCCTCCAGCAACTGGTTAAGCACTTGTTGCCAAGACTGTCCTTTCCATTATCATTTAATACCATGTTTTAAAGAAACCATCAGTGTCAGGAAATCTAATTAACTTGGGTTACCTATCAGTCAGTATTAAGAAACACATCATTAACTGAAATTCATGTGAACTTCTTTTATAAATACATTTAGATGATTTGGGGATATCAGAGGAATAACACTGTATCTTAAAGGCAGTTAGCCATTCTTACATACATAAAAATTAACAAGTTTGAGGACTAAAACCCCATTCCAGTCTCTTGGGGTTCAGGGAGAAACTAGGATTCTGTGAAGTCATCAGAAATGAATCTTTCACCCTCTTCCTGAGTTATTGGATAATTTGTTTCTCAAATGAGTTTGATAGGAAAAATGCCACTCCAATTTAGAAGTCACTAGGAACGGAGATTGTTACTGCTCTGTCTGGCAAAACTGTGCAAATCCTTTCCTGCCCCTTTCAAGATAGTCACAGTGGCAGAATCCTGTGTCCCAGGAGCATGCTTGACTTCCATTTTCAAATGCAAGGAAAAACAAACAAGCTTTAGCTGCTTCAGAGAGCCTCAAATAGCTCTTTCGGAAGATGGGGCTTCATCTCTCATCAGGTGGGTTTTTGAAGGCCCAGACCACAGAAACTGTCTGGGAGTCTGTGCTCAAAAGTCCAGAACAATTTAGAAATTATTTCAGCTGTTCTCAATTTAGAAGTAAAACAAAAACACCAAGTAGGAACAAACAAACACATGCTTCTATGTATCTATTTTTAAAAGAAAAGCACTGCTCTGCCCCTGACTTTCTGTCCATTCTTTACTGCCTAACTTCAGGATCTTGCTCATAAAAAAAGTATATGGCAATTCCAAAATCTCTTCTTCTGGAATATCAGAAATTCTCTCATTCAGCTAAGCTGAAAGCATTTTGTCTTCAGTTTGCTCTTTCTGACCCTGGATCCATCAAACATAATAACCAGTTGCTATTTCATCAATTTCCCCTGGTTGAGTATTGACGTCTCAGCTCTACTTTTCTGACTATGATCACCCTCTAGTGGCAAAAGCAGTTAACTGCAAGCTATTCGGCAACTGGATCATAGAGGGAGGGCGGGGGAGGGAAAAAGATGAGTTTTACCTCTCTGCTTTCTGATTTCCAAGAAAACATTAGTTAAATGAGACACATGTTTGAAGGATTGTATGCCATTGTTTTAAATGTAGGAAAACTTTCATTAATGAACCGAATTTTTATCCTTCAACTCCTAGCTAAAAGAATATGAGTGTTAAAGTGAGGGAAGATGTAGTCAATCCAAAATAAAACTGAACGTTATTACAATACAGAGAACCTCAGCCCTCATTCGGTCCAATTTTCCTATTTACCTCTTATTCCTCATAGTTTGTGTCCAGTCCCTACTTCCCAGGGAGAGTTTGAGAGTCACAGCAAGACTTTCTTGCCTTGCTGGGCTTCTTGCGGCTTCCTAAGGGAAACACTTGGCTTGAGGAGGCTGACCAGATAGATCAGGCAAGACACATTCCATGAGGCAGCACCTACAGGGAGGCCCCGTCACCAAAACACATCGACTAGTGGCACACTGGGTCAGATTTTGTTCCTGAAATGCTAAAATCCTGCCCTCTTGCTGAGGGCAGGAGCTGTGTCTATCTCACTCATCTCCAGCACCTGATGCAGTGCTTTATACCTAGCAGAAGAGTGAGAAATATTTTGTTCATGCGTTAAATGAGAGGAAGATACTGAAAAAGTGCTTGAGAAAGTAAGTGTGATGCTAATATCCAGGAAACTCTGACTTCCAGTCCCAATTTCCCCCAACAACTAAAAGAGAGGATTTAAAACTCTCCTCCAGGAATTTTAGATGTCAAGGAGGTTCACTAGGGGCCAGCCACCAGGCAGCCAAGTCCCATGGCGCCCTTGAATAAAAGGGGCTTCCTCTTGTATAGTTTTATAGAGTCCTCTGCTCTGCAGGTTTCATTCCCTTATTATAAACAGCCTGAAACCACAGCTCCAGGACACTGACCTCAGCAGAACAATGTACCAGAGAGAACTGGTTATCTGAACCAGAGAACAATGCTAAAACATTTATAGAAAAACTTAGAACAAATAGGACACAATTACAGAAAAAAATTAAAATCTGAACACAAGATGGACAGGACTAGACTGAGTATTCTTTTGGACACTGAGCTGGACACACAGATGCAGATACCTTCAATGTGAGCAGGGTTGAACATCTTAGAAGCATACAGCACTCTTCCAGAGCCCGGCTCCCATTGGCCCACTGTAACTCGGCAGCACTGGAGGGAAGGACTGCTTTGAAAAGCTTGTGCTGCACAGTGTGGGTACTGTTTGCCTTCACTGGTCTGGCCCATTTCCCCAGGATGCTGGCTCTCTCTGTCTCTGCGTGTCCGTGGGCTGCAGAGGGGTGGTAGAGCTCTGAGACTTACCCTCTGCTGCTTGGCACCCAAAGTCTCATCTACAGCAGGGATCGTGAAACCATGGACAGAGTCATGCAGGTTCTTGGACTGTCCAGGCAGTATGTATGGAAGGGAAGGGCTGTCTGATTTTATGTGTAATGATCATACATGAACTTGCTTCCTCGGTCATTCATTTTGTTAAGCCCAATTCTGGGAGAGTTGGGGGCTGAAAATGCATTGCTAAATTGAAAGATGTAGTGTGTTCTTTAGAGAAAAGATACACAGCAAAATCTCTCTCCTCCTAACATTTAAAAGCACACAATTCAAAGCCAAAAATATTCTCTGAAGTTAGTAAAATACAGAATAATTCAAGTTCAATTAATTCAATTCCTATTTTCCTTAGTCCTTCAGAGTTTTAAATTTTATTTAGTCTTCATTTTTACCATATACGTGGGAATAGTGCAAACACGTGGCCTTGGCATAAAGCAAGTTGGAAATGTCAGTTTAGCAACAAGAAATACTTGCTGACTCATCTCTGAAATGTCCAACATCTCTTGAATTTTAGTTTATTTAGAAAGTAATTCAGATACTGTCTTAAAGGATCACATCACAAGTGGTGGGCAGATGGCCCAAACCAGACACTGAGCTTAGAGAATATTAAGATGCAGAGGCACAGCAGAGGATAACCAAAATGATGAAATGCCTCTCCCATTGACCAGGAACCATTAGCAAAATCACTAATCCCTGCAGAAGCAAGATGAATCCCAACAGTCTTGAAGATGGTATTTTTTATGAATCAGATTCTGCATCAGTCACTCCATAAGAACCAACTGATCACTTACAGCCATGCTTCCTTGAAGAAGCTGAATGACAAGGATCACCCTGGTTGATGGAATGATTTACAGACGGAGGTCACTATGCCCAAAAAGTCGTAAAAGAGAACCTTAGTGGCCAAAGGAAAACAAAGTGCAGGAAAATAGGCATCAATACTATTTTATTTCATTTAAAGGTATCATTTCAAATAATAGAATAAAGACTCCTTCCATGTGATTGAACTCATGGCAAGTGGTAAAGCTGTTGGAACATCTGGAAAACTGGCAGTGCCTCCGTCTGTCTTGCTGCAGTGGGGGCACAAGTTCCCTTTCACCACATGACGTGCAGTGTCCTGCATTAGCATCTTTCCCACAGTTTTCTGACTGGAAACAACTCTCACCCCCTCTTCCCTACTCCCTCCAAGTCAGGTTTGTGGGACTTAAAATTCAGATCCTTTGGCTTCTTCAGTTGAAGTTTGATTTGATCAAACAAATATTTAGCATCCTAAACAATGAGCTAGTTCCTCTGGAAACATTTCATTGCATCCCCACACAATGAGCGCCTGGACCCCAGCCAGTCCTGGTCCAGCTTTCCAGAGATGACTCCTCTTCTCTTGACCCACTGAAGGCCACTTAGCCCAGGACATCTGTGTCCTGTCAGAAGAGAAAGTTGAAGTCACCTGCTCCCTGCAGAAGCTGCAAAACCTGGCCCTCCCTCCAGCCACGTCTCCCATCTGTATGAGCTCCAGGCCAGTAAACCTTAAGGGAATTGAACTACATGGCATCTGAAGTTCCTTCTAGCTGGAACTGCAAAGCATTGAAAAAAAAAAAAAAAGAATTCACTCATTATTTGGCTGTTCCAAGGCTCTAAGCGAGGGCAAAGAAGGAGCAGAGGAAAGGCAATAGATCAGAGGCAACTCCTGAGGTCTGAATCTATTACGTTCATCTGTCAGTCAGCTGGTGAGTAGCCTTTTGCTTCTCCTGCGTTTCAGCTACTACAAGAGCACTGTGAATGCTCCTAACACAGATATGTATCCTCAGATCTTTTGATAAGCCATTGCTCTTCTGATTCTCAGGGCCCCCAGGTACTTCAGCTCTCCGTCACCCCCACTGTTCCAACCACATCCTGACTTCCCTGAGCCAGAACCAAGCAGCTGAGCCTCCAAGTTTCGAGGTGATCCCTTGTAGCAACACTGATTAAAACAGCTTGGGATTAAAAAGTCCCAAGTTTCAGCCAGAGCATAAGTGCGTTCATGTGTTTTATATATGTGGTTTTTCTCATTGTGATTCCACCACTAAAACTGAAAAGGTCGAAAGCCACCTTTAAGAATGTGAGGAGGTGATTTCAGCCTGGTCACCACCCACTGAAAGGATGGTATGATGAGGACAAAATCTAACTCCAGGCTTGACTAGTATCCAATATTTATTTTTAGGTAAAGAGATAGTTACTCATAATGCATAGTAAAGTTTCTAATGAATAGTAATTCAAAAGGGAAGGATCTAAAACCTGATGCTAAGTCACTTCAGTCGTGTCCGACTTTGTGCGATCCCATAGACAGCAGCCCACCAGGCTCCGCCGTCCCTGGGATTCTCCAGGCAAGAATACTGGAGTGGGTTGCCATTTCCTTCTCCAATGCATGAAAGTGAAAAGTCAAAGTGAAGTTGCTTAGTCCTGTCCGACTCTTAGCAACCCCATGGACTGCAGCCTACCAGGCTCCTCCGTCCATGGGATTTTCTAGGCAAGAGTACTGGAGTAGGTTGCCATTGCCTTCTCTAAAACCTGGAAACACCTAAATTTACTAATTGCTGCCAATTTCTGTCTTAATACAATACCTTTTGAAAAAGGAAAGAGGCGATTTGAGGGAGGCAGGATGCAATCCCTCCAGATACTACTCATGAAACACAGCTTTATCAGAAGACAAACTAGCCCCATCCAAAAGGGACTCTATGCTCTGCTCACAAGTGGGTATGGTCAGGTGGCTCAGGGGTCACTGAGCTTGGTTCTGGCTTCAGTTTTCGGGGACAGATATTTGAAGATAAAGTACACCCAGAAGAGCAAGACCTAAAAGTGACTGGCCTGAAAGTCAAGAGATAAAGTTTAAGAATAGGTTAAAGAATCAGGATACTGATAGTGAAGAAGTAAGACTGAGAAAGGATATAATTATTATTTCTAAATATAGTAATATTGAACAATCTATTGAACTCCTGCAGATGAGGCTTATCTGATGCCTCCTCTAAACAGCTTGTTTCCATCTTACAGATGAAGAAACTAAGGCCTAAGGTTACAGAGCATGTTTGTGTCAGAGTTAGGACTCAAACCCAGGTGATCGGACTCCTGAGTCCTGCTTTTAACTGTACAAAGGACTGGCATGTAAAATTAGACGCACTGAGCATTGTTCCAGAGGGCAGAACCAAAACTGAGAATGAGAGTCACAGCAATGCCAATACCAACCAGGGCTCCAAAAGGAGAATTTTCTAGCTAGTAGGTATCTCAAATGACTGACAGTTAGTTACAAGGTAGTGGGTTTCCTACTGTAGAAAATGTGCAAGAAGAAGCTGCAGAAGAGCTGTTGATGAAGTTTTAGCCCTGATGGAGAGACCAAACTAGAGGATTTCTAAGAGAAGTCTTTGAACCCCAGGATTCTGTGCATGGTTGAAAATGCAGATTCTAAACTGGGACAGGAGTTGCCCTAAAGGTTGAATGCACGAATGAAGATTTTCATTCTGTAATTCCTGTCTACCTAACACCTCACCTCTGGGGGCTCTGTGTTCTTAGCGGAGGATAGGGTGAGCACATGATGCAGAAAAAAAACTCTAGATAAAGTGACATAGCACTTGCTGTTCAATCCCAAACAACCACTTACCATTCCTGCACTACAATTTCCTCAATTATCAAACTCGAGTGGTAAGAGGCGGCAGTGGGTGTGGAAGAGTTGGTCCCCTAATCACACCGCCGGAATCTGTCTCCCAGGTCTGCATCTGGCTAGCTGTGAGTCACAAAACCACTTTGGCCTCAATTTCCTCATCTGAAAACTAGGAATGATAACAGGATTTACCTCCTAGGGCTGTTGTGAGAATTCAGTGTCTTAATAATCTATGGAGTGCTGGGAGCCGAGCTTGGCGCACGGCAAGCCTGAGAGAACTGTTAGCTAAAATGAAGATAATGGTAACTCTTTTCCAACTTCACCAGGACGTTGGGTAGGGGATGGGGAGACCTACACATAGGAAATAAGAAGAACTTGAAATAAAAAGTAGCTGTTTTATATTTAAAAGTAAGGTCCCTAAGAACCTGGTGAGGTCCCTTATTGAGCCCAGATTTCTTAGGCTGCAAATGATTAGTGGAGTCTGAAGACTGACAGAAAGATTCTTCCTCCTCAGAGGAGGACTGACTTCTCACCATGCTGTCACTGTCTTTTTTCCTCCCACCTGCAGTTACCTCTTTGAAATCACTGAAGCTCTTGACAAAAATATACTCTTACATTCCTACCGATGTCTCTTGTGCTGGTGCTCCCAGCCTTTGACATTCTCATCCTTGTAACTTCACAGGAAGTTGTGTGAGAAGCAGCTCTTGTTGAAGGGTTCACTTTGACTTCATTTTCGAGTATGGTGTTGGAAAACAATCTAAATGTTCATCATCTGTTGGAAAGACAACATCTTCTTTTCTCCATTCAATGGTCTTGTCACTACTGTCGAAAACCAGTCATGTAAAGGCTTGTTTCTGAGTCCTCAGTTCTGATGCATTCACATGTGTGTCTGTTTTTAGGCTAGGGCCATGCTGTTTTGATTACTGTAGCTTTAGAGGAACTTTTGAGAACAGGAAACATGTATCTTCCCATTTTACTCTTCTTTTTCAAGATTGCTTTGGCTATTTGAAGTCCTTTGTATTTCCATACAAATTTTAAGTTCAGACTGTCAATATCTGCAGAGGTCTGCTGGGATTTTGATAGGAAGTGTGTTGCATATGTAGACCAATTAGGGAAGAGATGCCATTTTAACGATACCGAGTCTTTTAATCCATAGACATGAACTGTTTCTACCTTTATTTATATTTTCCTTAACTTCTCTCAATAATGTTTTGTATTTTTTAGTATATAAGTCCCCAGCTCCTTTGGTTAAATTTATTCCTAAGCATTTAATTCTTTCTGATGTCACTGTGAATGGAACTCTTAAATTTCACTTGTGGTTTGCTCACTGCTAGTATATAGAAAGACAACTGTTTTTTATATATTGATCTCACATCCTATGGCCCTCCTCTAGTCATTTATTAGTTCTAGTAGGTTCTTTGTGTATGTGTGTGTGTGTGTGTTCATTAACATTTTCTACATACAGGATCATGTTATCTGTACACACTGCCTTCTCAAAAGAGGCTCAAACCTTTGATATACTCAATGACCAAAGGGAAGAGGGGATCATGCTGACACTAATAGCTCCTTAGATTATATAGCTATTCTCTTTTCTCTCTCTTTCTGCACTGGAAATCATCCCTGAGTGCCTGAGTGTTTGTCTCTCACTTTACTTCAGTGATGCCTGAAAAAAAAAAACAAAAAACACAATGCCTACAAAAGTTAAAGCACCAGAGAGATAGAACAGCCCCTAAGAAAGTGATATGTAGCATGACTTCAAATATCAGAGCCACCTTAAAATCCACGGCTGGTGGGAAGAATGGCAAGGACAGTGCCTCACACTCAGGGGATTAGCTGTGACACATCACATCTCTGGACCTCAGTTTTCTCATCTGTAAAGTGAGATGAAGACTCCTGCCCTGCCTGTGGCCTCCCAACCATTATGATCTCGGCTCAGGGAGGCTGTGATAGCACGTGTGTGACACACGGAGGGATGGGGACAGCTCCCCACCACCAGGACTCAGCAGCCCAGGGTCGCAGCACCCAGGGCTGCCCCAGCGCTGTCCCCGGAGCTGACAGGCAGAGCCACGTCACAGCCCGTCTCCAACCCACTCCTGGTACCCTCGTTGGGAAGGTCAGATCTGAGGATCAAATGACATGAGCTGAAAGTGTTTTGAGAACTGCAGTAACAAAGAGAAGCTGTCACCAGCGTAGTTCCGGTGGGAGGACTTGAAACCATCTCCACACGTCTTTGTGGGCTCGCCTCAGACAATAACATCCAACCCAGCGTGACACACAAGCTGCCCCTCCCTTCCGCCCCCTGTGGGCACCGGGTGGAAGTGCAGGGGAGGCAGAAGAGGATAAATAAGAACCAGGGCCTTTGTGGGGCTTCTCAGAGGGCAGCACAGGAGATGCCTCTGTCTGTGGTGGGCATTGAGAAAAATCACTGTGATTTTTTGTTGGTTGGTTTTGTTTTTTGCTTTTTCCTAGAAAATAGTGAAGCTTTGATATAAAGAGAAAGGGAGAAGACACACACAAAATATGCCAGTGTGCCTCCCAATTACTCCTGGGACATGGCTGGAAAAAACCAAATATCTACCAAGTTATGTTTTTCCGGGCCCTGGTGGCTGTGTCCTGAAATTGCCCCATTACCTTTGGAACCTCATCAAGGGGCCCTCGCTGGGGAAGTGGGAGGGAGGGGGAAGCTGAAGCCTTTGTTCCTCCCCCAACCCCAAGGTCACACCTAACATTTTATAATCCATCAGCTCCCACGGGAGGGGCAGGGAGAGACAGAGGAGGTGGGGAAGGCAGGAAAGGAAACCAAATGACCAGAAATGATGTTTTCTCTCGGCTGCAACCCATGTGGTTGAAAGCCATTAGACTCGGAGATGATTACAGAAATTAGACACCTTTTGATGGGTGGGACACCAGAGCTGAGGTGTGCCCTGGGACAGGCATGCAGGGACAGCAAACACTCCAATAGCTTCTCACGGCTCGGGGATTAGAAGGAGGACTGGTGACTTAGATTTCGTAAACTCGACAATCACAAAAGGCCATAAGAAACGGCCAGTGCCAGAGTCCTGGTGGCAGTGCTTGTGTTAAGCCTTCCTGCTTTGGGTCTTTTCTTGTGAAAGGTAAACAGGATGGAAGGGAAGTGGCATTGTGGATTTCGGGCTGTGCATCCCTGGCTGTGAGCTCACCTGAGCCACCTCAGGAACAGGGCGGCAGAGGAGGCACCGGGAGGCCAGTGGAGAAAGTGCCAGGCCCCAGGGACCCCAGCAAGGGCTCAGCATTTCCCTATCAGGCAGGGGCTTCGTTTTTATCCTCCAGCCTCCAGCTCCGGCCCTGAGGACTGCGCTTCATGGCCCCTTTCATGGGAGCCAGCTCTGTGCTGGAGTCAGCAGACACCAGGGCCTGGGTCTGACCCGGAGGTCTTCTAGGCATGATGGGGAATCAGAACTCATGGAACATAAAATGCTACATCCTCAAGAGCTAAATGGCACAAGGCAAGAGGGAAACCAATGAGAGGAGATCTAGACACATGTTCTAGGACAGGTAGGATTTATAAGAGCTCACAGAAAAGTGGAGGCAAGGCCCCTGCACCCTTGGTGACCTACATGGAATCAGGTGAGGGTACTGTCCCAACAGTGACAAGGAGACCAGAAGGTATTCCCTGCAGTAGGCATAAAACTCACCGATGCGCCTACTGACCAGAGGGCTTCTTGGAAACCACTCAGGCTTAATCCAGCCTGGCTCCTCATGGCCTGGACTCTGATCTGGGCTTACAGTTTACTGCAAAATGTGTGTGTAAAGGGCTCTGCCCCAATCTGGTGCATACTCTCCCATTTCACTCTATCTCAGACCACTCTGAGTCAATAGAGGCTTAAAGGATCTGGAGGCCTGACAGAGAGCTGGGCTGTGTGCACTGGCAAGGTTGGAAGGAAACCAGAGCAGTATGATCCAGGGGTGGGGGCTTCCATCACAGTCTTCCCTCGTTGGGAACTAGTGACCGCTTGGGAAGCTTCTCAGCAGAAACTCTGCAGTCCTGGAGACCACTAAACAGAGCAAGGAGTGGGGTCAGTTAAACTCCAGGAAAGATGGGCTTGGACAGACAACTCTGCCCCAAGCTAGATCCAGAGGAGAAAGAAAGAGCCTTGTTGTGTCCTTCTGTCTGTCTGACTCTGACATAAAGGTCAAGTCATCTCCATCAGGGGATTCCACGGAAGGCCCTGGGATGATAGACTACAGGGACAAGCCAACCAAACAGTTTTTAGAACCTTTGTTGAATTCCTCCTCCTAAACTCATACAATGAAGCATCTTTAGAAAGTCATATAACCCACGGCCATAGGTCTGGCCTTTGCCATGTGGAGGTATGGAAAGGGAGAGTGCATTCTCTCTGGAAGGAGGAGAAAGAGGGCAAGAGTCATACTGAGTTGGGTCTTGCAGGATTGGCCGATTTGCCCAGGTGGGGAAAGCACAACGTATTTCCTATCAAATGGAAAAGCTCACCTGTCAGAC
The DNA here is from genome assembly GCF_032452875.1 of Bos javanicus. Classification (NCBI taxonomy): domain Eukaryota; kingdom Metazoa; phylum Chordata; class Mammalia; order Artiodactyla; family Bovidae; genus Bos; species Bos javanicus. Next base: position 28,403,726 of record NC_083878.1, on the reverse strand, counting down.
GCTGGTTTCCTTCACTGATACCAAAACCCCCATGCAGGACCAATCACCCGACTCTCCCTGAAAAGGCCAAGCATTAGGAAAAAAGTGATCAAGGATGACTGGGCAGACATCTGTGCTGGGCAAACCTGCCCATCCCTCTGTGCTCCTTCATCAGAAAGCCAGCTCCCTAGGGGGAGGTGCAAGGAGAGAGGTGCTGGTGGGACACAGTGCAGTGAGCCCCACGTGGGTCCCTGTTGAAGATGAGGAAGTGAAAAAGTGGACGGGAGATTATAAAATATTAAAAGAACACAAGGTGGGAGCTTTCCATTTCATGAATACCCATAGGGCTTTTCCAAATGCTGCTGTTTAAACCTCAGGACAGCCTTGAATGGAATAGGCAAGGAATGTTGAACCCATTTCACAGATGAGGGAACTGAGGCACAAAAGGATCATCATCTAGCTATCCTACAGCTAGTCAGAAAAAACAGAACACAGAACTTAATCTTCCTCTTCCTCATTTTCCTCATGTGCCCTTAAGCAAGTCAGTAAACCCTGCTGCAGTGGGCAGGTGGGCTTATCTGTGGAATTCTTGCCCATTCAATTTAGAATTCTTAATTCTAAATTAAGAGACACTGATTTTATGACAGCTGATAATAGTTAACATAAGTATGCTGGCCTTCTAATTTTCAAAACACTTTTTACATTTAATGAGTCACCTCGCTGGTCTGGGTGAAACCAAAAGAGAGAATTGCATTTTAATATTCACTTTTCAGATTAAATTGTCTAGGATTTGTTTGGTATTTGAGAGAAAACATCCTGTATGCAGGTCAAATGTCAGCAGTCAAAATGGAGATATTCTGATGAGATTTTTTTTTAGGCCATGATAGAGTCTCTGACAAAAAATTTCCCCCAAGTTTTTGCTTTTGAGTTATTCAGCTTTCTCACTTAAAAATAAATGAGCTAATTAATTAAGTAAGAGAAAGAGAGAAAGGGAACTGCTCTGATTTGAAGCTCTAAACAAGTGAAACAACAGACATTGCTGAGGTTTTATCCTGAGCCACTTCAGTGTTTCGAAATGCACAGCTTCTCCAATATCTAACATCTAAAATGGGATTAATGGCCTGAGCTCTACACAGTCTCTAACTCAGTACATTATCCATAATGCAGCCACAAAACCCCTCCATGTGTGGGTGACACAGCACTGTGAGCTCTGGGGCTTGCAGATGGGGAGGTGACCTCCCAGGACCACATCTTCTTAGACATGTACTTTACCTTCTTGTTCCAGCCACGAGTCTTCACTGCTCTATAAAAGTCCACCTGCATCACCAGGTTAATTGTATTTATCGGCCCCTTGCCAGATAACCTGGAATGTGGAGTCAAGTGGGCCTTAGGAAGCATCACTACGAACAAAGCTAGTGGAGGTGATGGAATTCCAGTTGAGCTACTTCAAATCCTGAAAGATGATGCTGTGAAAGTGCTGCACTCAATATGCCAGCAAATTTGGAAAACTCAGCAGTGGCCACAGGACTGAAAAAGGTCAGTTTTCACTCCAATCCCCAAAAAAAGCAATGCCAAAGAATGCTCAAAGTACCACACAATTGCACTCATCTCACACGCTAGTAAAGTAATGCTCAAAATTCTCCAAGCCAGGCTTCAGCAATACATGAACTGTGAACTTCCAGATGTTTAAGCTGGTTTTAGAAAAGGCAGAGGAACAAGAGATCAAATTGCCAACATCCGCTGGATCATGGAGAAAGCAAGAGAGTTCCAGAAAAACATCTATTTCTGCTTGATTGACTATGCCAAAGCCTTTGACTGTGTGGATCACAATAAACTGTGGAAAATTCTGAAGGAGATGGGAATACCAGGCCACCTGACCTGCCTCTTGAGGAATCTGTATGCAGGTCAAAAAGCAACAGTTAGAACTGGACACAGAACAACAGACTGGTCCCAAATAGGAAAAGGAATACGTCAAGGCTGTATATTGTCACCCTGCTTATTTAACTTCTATGCAGAGTACATCATGAGAAATGCTGGGCTGGAAGAAGCACAAGCTCGAATCAAGATTGCCAGGAGAAATATCAATAACCTCAGATATGCAGATAACACCACCCTTATGGCAGAAAGTGAAGAGGAACTCAAAAGCCTCTTGATGAAAGTGAAAGAGGAGAGTGAAAAAGTTGGCTTCAAGCTCAACATTCAGAAAACTAAGATCATGGCATCCGGTCCCATCACTTCATGGCAAATAGATGGGGAATCAGTGGAAACAGTGTCAGACTTTATTTTTCTGGGCTCCAAAATCACTGCAGATGGTGACTGCAGCCATGAAATTAAAAGATGCTTACTCCTTGGAAGGAAAGTTATGACCAACCTAGACAGCATATTAAAAAGCAGAGACATTACTTTGTCAACAAAGGTTCGTCTAGTCAAGGCTATGGTTTTTCCAGTAGTCATATATGGATGTGAGAATTGGACTATAAAGAAAGCTGAGTGCTGAAGAATTGATGCTTTTGAACTGTGGTGTTGGAGAAGACTCTTGAGAGTCCCTTGGACTGCAAAGAGATCCAACTAGTCCATCCTAAAGGAGATCAGTCCTGGGTGTTCATTGGAAGGACTGATGCTGAAGCTGAAACTCCAATACTTTGGCCACCTGATGCGACGAGCTGACTCATGTGAAAAGACCCTGATCCTGACTACAGAGGATGAGATGGTTGGATGGCATCACTAACTCAATGGACATGGGTTTGGGTAGACTCTGGCAGTTGGTGATGGATAGGGAGGCCTGATGTGCTGCGGTTCATGGGGTCACAAAGAGTCAGACATGACTGAGCAACTGAACTGAAATGAATGAGATCTCATCAAAGTCAAGTGCCCTGGGTTCCCTTGGCCAACTAGAAATGAGATTTCTGTACTCTTTCTTTGGTGAGTTTTTAGAAAACAGCTCAGCAAAGAGTTATCAGATGTGGCCCAGCTCAAGGAGAGCCCATGGCTTGCATGGCCTGGCCTCCTCTTAATCCTGTGCCTTTAAACTTCTCTAACTGGGGATAAATATGGCCAGGTAGGCCGAGTCTCCAGGAAAAAAAAAAAAAAGCCACAGGAGCTCTCCTTCAAAGAGACCTTGGATATCAGATACATCTCTCCTGACCTAGGAAGAATTCACTACAGGATAAGGGACAAGAGAACAAGGCTGAGCATGGCCCTTCCGTGCTGAGTTGCGGAAAGGGGCAGAATGCTCAGTGTCAGACCCAGGAAGAGTTTTTAAGAGCTTCTTGGTGATTAACAGATGAAAATGGATATAGGGCTCTTTCAACGATGTTCACTCATCATAGAAATAAACAGAGAATGTGGAATACCTCTTGAATCCCATCCAACTCTGTGTTTATCAGAGGGTATTTTCAGGAGGATTCCCGAAGGGGTTGTGCCAAGATATTGGCCTTCAGAGGAGAGCTATCCTGGATAAACAGTTGACTTTTTCACCCCCTTTTAAGTTTTCAACCAGGTATGTAAAATCCCTGACCAAGAAGAAGAACCTGAAATTAAGCCATATTAAAAAATAACTCTCCAGGCTTAGGTTTTTCCATCTTTCAATGTGATGTGTATATTAAAGAAATCCTAAAGCTGAGATTCTCAAACTTTCATATGCAGGAGACTCTTCTGGAAGATTTGTTATTAACAAAATCACCTGGGACTCAGCCCAGAGGTTCTGCTTCAGCAGATGACACTGATGTGAAGCCAAAGTTCTTTGGGCTGTTTTTTGAGAAACACTGCCCCATGGAGCTCAGTGTTACCACGTATTGCTGACAAATAGTCACATTTAGCCCTGGAGGCCAGACAAGGCCCAGGGCCCACACAGGGGTGCTGGAGAATGCCAAGCCAGCCTGGAGATGGGAGTCTGGTATCGGCCAAGCTTTGAGTAGCCAATTTGCCTGGAACACAGGATGGCAGCTGATCTTTTATGAATAGCATCTGCCCTGGGCCCTCACCCCACGAACTCCACCAGGATGGAATCCCAGCTACCGCTTGCTAGGCTGGGATTTACCATCAGATACCATCTTCCTGTGACAGCGGGGAAACCCTCTGTGAGTCAGACCTCCTTCCAGGAGTTGCCCTTGCCCTCTAGGTATGCTATTTTGGTCCCTCACCTGCTGACTCAGTTCCCCCTGGCAGGGACCCACACTGTAGGTCAAAACCCACATATACATAGAACCAGTAACTGAAATTGTTTCCCAATACAACTCTTATCTTTACTACCTGTAGAAGATTCAGCTGTACTCTCATATTTTCTATCCTATTTTTTTCCATTAAAGAAAAAATGTTCATAGAAACACACTAAGTGAATTTCATGACCTACTAGTCAAAAACACAACCTGGAGTTTGAAAAAAAATGCTGCTTTAACTAGCCTGTAGTATACAGGAAATGTGATTTTGTGCATACTGTTCTGTAAAATAAAATAGTACAAACATACAACATACTCAATATAGTACACCATAGGATAATCAAATACAAGCACAGGATCTAACATCCACTAGAACTGCTCGGTGTAGAGCCATGACTCCCCCCCGCTCCACCTGAGGAGATCCCCTTGTTTGAGGCAGGGAGGAGCTGAGAACCCCTAAGTGTGAGCAGCTCCATGGCTCATTTGTCCTAATTTATTTGCCAATCACATTCATAATCAACGAATGAGCATAAACGAAAGTTTTTGTATATGATGACTCTACGGCATTCCTACTGCTGTCAGGAGCTGCTGGGCATTCCAGGTTTCTACAGGACTTTGCACTGAAAACACTGCAAGACATAAATACTAAATTGAATAACCACATGCTAAATCAGCAACCCCCTCCGCTCCAGGGAAAGACCACGAGGAGAAAATTCTGAGCACTGGCTGGCATCAGACAAGGGACTACGACAGGGAATTCCCTGCTGGTCCAGAGTTTTGGGCTTCGTACTTTCACTGCCGAGGGCTTGGGATTCCATACTTGGTTGGGGAGCTAAGAACCCACAAGTCACGGCGCATGGCCAAAACAAAACGGGACTGTGTCACAGCTTATACGATAGCATTTATTACATGGAATGGCTCCAGCCAAAAATTGAGCTGTCACTCTGGAATCAGAGCCCTGAGAACCATGTGAGATTGGTTAAGACCATTGCTGGCCTTCTCTGAGATGTAACAACAGTCTAGGGACTAGCAGATGCTGGGGGAGGGGGCTGGGGGGAAAACTAGCACAGCCATTGGCCTGAGTATTTTGCAAGGAAAGATGCTGGAACCCCTCCATGAGAATGACAAAACCATTACATTGTGCCATACACCCACGAGGACACACAGCTGCGGAGCAACCACTCAAAGATGGCACTCTGGACCTGCTGATGGGTTCACACCTGCTCCTCCAGCCAGGGGAAGCAGATGGAGCAAAGACATTTCTGCTTTGTCATCCAGCAATGCAGCCTCTGCTCACAGTGGGATCTATGGCCCCACCATTGTCTCCATGGAGGTTGGCCCCTCCATGGTCCCAATCGCTCTACCCAAATTCTTCCTTCTGTTCCCCACCAACTGGAGAGGTGCCTGTTTTCACTGTCTCATGGATTACTTACCATAATAATTAGAGGCAGCAATTGCCTTCAGACCCACACATCTCTAGGAGTGTACTATGTAACTGCCCATTGATTTAAAAAAATTTAAGGCAATATATTACAAAAAGATATCGATTGGGCATTTCTAACATTACTTTTAAAAAATTTGAATAATTACCTCACTCTTCCCCTTCACGGGTGAACTGAAAGTTGTTTTTTTGTTTTGTTTTGTTTTTCTGCCGTATAAGCATGGCTATAAGAAGTCCAAACAAGCTCTGAGTTATATAACATATTTCACATTTTTGGGGGCTATAATTAGAGTGATAAGATTATGGCAGTGATCCTAGAACAGATTAAGGACATAATTGTGATGAAAGAGGGCTTTGGGTCAGTAAAAGTACAGATCTGAAACTGTTTTATTTGACATGATTTTGGCACAAGGAGGAGTAATAATCCCATATTTACACAACACCTTTCAAAAACTGTTTTCCCAAAGGCCCCACCACAGAGTTTTCCCACTTCAAATGTTTAAGTTGGATGGGAAGTTGTGAGTTTAGAATGAAATTATAAAACAAAAAGAGTCTCTTAGGAAATCACCATGATTTTAAAAGGCTTGAAAAGGTAGGAACTACAGACAGGACAATATGGTTTCTGAAAGTTTTCTATGCTTTACTTCTATTAAAAATTCTATGCACAAAACAACAGCATGGATCGAGCGACGTGTGAAAATCAAAATGCTGACCAGGGCAGTGCCTGTGAATAGGAATATACATGAAGAGGCCCAGAGTCAGGCTGAAGTCACCAGACTGATTTATCTGGGAGAACCAGGAGAGGGTTTTACAGCTGGGCTGTGGGAAATGAGCCCCTGCCCTTGCCTCTGAGATTTTATAAGATGGAGAGAAAGCTCCCATGGAAAGGCCTGGAGGAGATTGCTCCTCCCACTGGCTACTTGACTGTACTGTGCTCAGGGCTCAGGCCACTGGTTGAAATGAAACAGAAGGACCAAGAGGTGGACATACCATGGGCTTCAAGGGCACAGGGAGGCTTTGGCCCTGGTTCTCCAGAGGCAAAGGGAAGAAGAATCACAGACTGGCATTTGTACCACTTAAGCCTGGCTGGCCATTCTACTCTGTGGCTAGACCGTATTTAAATTTGGAACAGAATCTTAGACTCTAACCTCTCCCATTTACTTTTGTTTGCTCTTCTTACCAAGGTTCCTTCTGAAAAAATTCCACTCATCTGGGTAGTAAATGAATGGGAAAAACTTTTTTTCTCGCCTCAGTAACAATAAAAGGGGGCAACATTATGCTTTTGTGGCTAGGACATTGGAGGGAAAATATGAACAGGAATGGGAAATTCAAAGAGACAATATAGGTCAGCCATGGAAGCTTCTTAACTGGGGAATCAATGAGATCCACACGCTATAAAAAACCAGCAGGCACAGGCCCTTAATAAACAGCAAACTGATCAATTTGGACTCTCCTTTCACACTAACCTACTATTTTCAATAACGTTAATGTTAACTGGCTGGTATTCCCAGCAGTCAGCTTCTGGAGTTTAGCTATAGTTCATATATTAATAAATAAATAAACAAAAATACAATTCCTGGAAAGGAGACTGTCACATCAAACTGTATCACAACCTATGTTACAGAAGTCATACATTTTGGTAACAATCAGCGCAGAGAAGTTCAATGTCTTACAGTGTCTTCAGTGTAGAAAATGAGAGTCTTCAAGCTAAAGTGTTAAAAATGGAGACACAAATGTAGAGACTGGACTTGTGGATGCAGGGATGGGAAGGAGAGCGGGGGATGAATGGCGAAAGCAGCACTGACACGTATACACCATCACGTGTAAGACAGACCGCTGGGGGGAAGTTGCTACACAACACAGGGGGCCCAGCCTGGTGCTCCTGATGACCTAGAGTGGCAGCTGGGGGAGGGGAGAGAGGCTCAGGAAGGACGGATGTAGGTAGAGTTGTGGCTGATTTGCTTTGCTGAACAGCAGAAACTAACACAACATTGTAAAGCAATTTTCCTCCAATTAAAAAATAAATTTACAAAAAGAAAAAAAAAAAATGGAACCTTGCTTTTCCAACATGAAATTGTCGGGAGTGTGGTGCAGTTTTAAGTGAAATTCCTCCAGCTCAAAGAACTCTGAATTTAACTAAACAATGTAATGTAAACTGATCTCTACTTTGCTATGATGCACATAGAAAAGTATTCACAAGAAAACCCTTTGGTACTCTGTTGTTCATTCCTCTTTAAGCAGAAAAGCTCTTATTTGTGACTTGGCAATTAGCTCAGTAAAAAAGTCACTGCCTTCATGGTTACTCAAGCCAGTATTTGCTTGTCCGAGACTATGTGTCAAGATTCCTATAATTCCTGCAAATGCTGCAACTTTCTCATTGTAGTTTTCAGCCTTTCTTCTAGAAGCAAGGGTGAATGTGACCTGAATTTGGACAAGTGTAAGGAGAAACATGCTTATGTGATTTTCTTTTAAAATCCAGTATGTTCTTCCAAAGGGGCATGTGTGCTGTATTAAATCTATGCAACTTAATAAAAGCCCAAGCATCAGGAGATAACTTATGGAAGAAAAGACAGATGAGTGCATCCTTCCATGAGATGCATTTTGTTTCAATATTGCTTTAAAATTCTCACACAGGACATAGGTGTACCCAGGACTCCATAATCAAGGGTGATTATTTGCTAGTCCTATGGCTATTTGAACGGTAAAGAGTCTGCCTACAATGTGGGAGACCTGGGTTCTATCCCTGGGTTGGGAACATCCCCTGGAGCAGGAAATGGCAACCCACTCCAGTATTCATGCCTGGAAAATCCCATTGACTGAGGAGCCTGGTGGGCTACAGTCCATGGGGTCACAAAGAGTCAGACACGACTGAGCGACTTCTCTTCACTTCTTCACTTCACTTCACGGCTCAATGACTGGTACCAACATAAGACACACTTGAGACTGAGTTCTTGCCATGAACTTGAACACCTGGAAAACCTTAACTTACTTAGGAAATGAACACCTTCCGTCACTTACTCATGAACAGAAATGATTTTCGAAAAGTCAGGATATGACAAACAGAATGATTTATTTTGAATACTGCAAATATAAACAGCACCCTAATTAACTTGAAAACTTCTCATTCCTGGGACTTATAGTGACTTTTGCTGTGACCTAGATATAGGGTGCGGAGAAGGCAATGGCACCCCACTCCAGGACTCTTGCCTGGAAAATCCCATGGATGGAAGAGCCTGGTGGGCTGCAGTCCATGGGGTGGCTAAGAGTCGGACACGACTGAGCGACTTCACTTTCACTTTTCACTTTCATGCATTGGAGAAGGAAATGGCAACCCACTCCAGTGTTCTTGCCTGGAGAATCCCAGGGACGGGGGAGCCTGGTGGGCTGCCGTCTATGGGGTCGCACAGAGTCGGACACAACTGAAGTGACTTAGCAGCAGCAGCAGATATAGGGTGACATTTGAACTACACTTAAACTTGAGATTCATCAGTTCGAAAGCATTCAGAAATCAATCATGTTCAGAGTGCAAGGGTTACGATGACAGGAGAGCAGGGGCAGCGGGGTCTTCAGAAGTCTGTAGCACTGGCTGCCCTGATTTTAACTAGTCATTACCGATTTTGCTGTGTCATCAACAGATCTCTTTCACTGATTTTTTACCCAATTCTTTCTAGAGTCACTCTAGAATTCTAAACTCCAGTTTGGAAGACTTAGAGACCGATTCTGCCATTTCCCCACGACCATTAGCAATTTATAGTAACAGAGGCCTCCTGGTGTGGGGCTCTCACCACAGCCTGCAAAGTGTCCCTAGGAGCCCTAAGTCAGAGTCAGTGGTTCTCAGAGTCCCCAGGCCTCATCCACAGGGATTCAATTTTAACTGAACTAGGGTGAGGCCAGGTGGGTGTATGGCTCTAATGCAGCCCATGTGATTCTAACCTGAAGCCAGAATAGACAACACTGTTCTAAGGTATTCAAAGCAAATGGCCATCTGCCCTCCCATTACTCTCATATGTAAATAAATTGCAGTCCAATTACAGCTTGCCCCTTGTAATTGCTGCTTCCCAACCTGTCTCTTCTTTCCTGTAGAAACCTCTCCCTAGAAGGCCCCAGCTCTCCAGTCCTTCAAGCTAAATTCTCAACATCCTTCAAGGCCTGGTTCAGTTCAATTTAATTAATGTTCCCTGGTCACCCACGGAAGCCAGACCCTGTGTACGGCTTAGATGCCCAAGACACAGGACTTGCCTTCAGGGAGCTTCCAGCCATGGCTAAGAAGTCAAACTTAGTTCTGAGATACCAGCTAAGATCAAATGTCCTACCCTCAGTAGGTAAAAAATGGCAATTCCAGAAACAGAACAGGCCTGCAAGCATAATAGCTGGGAAACACAACCAATTCAAACGGAGGATGAATAAATCTAAGTCGCCATGGAGACCCACAGAGAACTGCCTCAATGAGAGGAGATGGCAGTAGAAACCACAGACATCTTTCTCCCAGAACAGTGGTGAATTAGCAAGCTGAGGCTTGGGGCCTAATCAAGGCAGCTTTATCAAATGTCAGCATTGTCATCCTTAACTATTTCTTGAATAAATAAGAAAAGAGACACTTTAAGGAATACTAGGCAGAGCAGTCTTCTGGAAGAGGAAGGCTGAACTAATCCAAAGGTTCAGCTTAGACCCCAGGAGCAAAATTAGTTTTTTTTTTTTTTCAATTATTAACATAAACCCATAATGCAGTCAGAGAAACATGGTCAGTAAAGATAAAAGGGATGGCCTAGATCGAGGTTTATTTGAGGAGAAGGACTTTTTTCCTACTGCCTAGCTAAGCAGTCCGGGGAGAGCATGGGTATCATTTCTGGGTTTGTGGGTATCTTGGGGTAAAATTCCCCTTGGGATGGACATCTTTAATGTCTATTAGCTTCTAAGAAGTGCTGTAAGCCCAATGGAAGAATTCGGAGATCTCAGTTCTCTCTCTCTCTTTTTTTTTTAAATTTTATTTTATTTTTAAACTTTACAATATTGTACTAGTTTTGCCAAATATCGAAATGAATCCGCCACAGGTATACCTGTGTTCCCCATCCTGAACCCTCCTCCCTCCTCCCTCCCCATACCCTCCCTCTGGGTTGTCCCAGTGCACCAGCCCCAAGCATCCAGTATCATGCATCGAACCTGGACTGACGACTCGTTTCTTACATGATACTGATTAGTAAGTCTGTTGTTTATTTAACAACAGTTTTTAGGAACATCTGTGTGAGGACATAAGGCTCTGATGAGGCAAGTGCAATTGTGAAAAGAAAACGGTGGCAAAACTGACAACTGGTTTCCAAGTTCCCTGGAACTCTCACAGAAGGAAGGTGTGAGAGGCACAGAGAAACTGGTAGAAGGTAGGAGAGCAAGAAATGGAAAAGCTGAAGAGAACCATAATAAATATCACAGAAAATTATATGCGTTATATAGTTTACTGAAGATTTCACATTATTCACCCATTGAATCCTCAAAAGTAGCCTTATTAGTTTCTGTTATCTTCATGTTGCTGATGAAGAAACTGAAGCACAGAGAAGTTAAGTCATTTGACCAAAATCACACAGCCAGTTAAAACAGAGATGGGACATGGCCATGATCGATCTTACTATCACTAAACGACATGTTAACAGTATATATGATGCCTACTACAAAAATTACGCATGGAATCCGTACTATAAGCCAGGAATCATGCTAACACTTCAAATGCCCATCAGTAAGACTAGGTCCTAACTTGAAGACATCATAGTCACTACAGCAAAGAGTATGAAAATTCAAAAAACTATGCTAGCATTTAAAAAACAAATCAAAATAAATCATCTATTTTTATCAATTCACTGTTTGGAGTTGGCAGAGCTTTGTTTATCATTATAAACTATGGCTAAGCCTGGAAGCTTGATGTAATGGAACAAGAACTTGACTTCCAAGGAAGTATCTGGAAAAAATGTTGAGAGTAGAGGCTGTACTGGGGAGGGAGAGCATTATCACCATGCCTTCATTTCATCTTTCCAGATATTTAACACCCAGCTCCCCAGGACCGTGGCAAGTGTTGGGGAACACGTGGGAGGTGGGAACATTTGTGGGTCAGAGTACTTTTCGAGCCACTTTTGAAGCTGGTTCATTTTAAGTTCACATAACACTTGGGAGCTAACAGTAGTTTGAACTTTTGGCCTCCAAGATATCCTGCTCATTGGTAAGTAAACATGCAGTCGGGACAAATAGTTTTTATACAGCTCTTCATTATACAGTGATAAGATCTGGAGAAACGGTTTTTCCCCCCTAGTTTAGATTTCTTTATTCAGATTTCACACTCAGAAATTCCCCAAGCCACTTTGCCAAGACCCAACATTCACTCCTTCATCTGGGAACTTCAATAATTTGGCAATCACTGCCAGTATGCCTTTTTTTTTTTTTTTAAGAATTTTAAATGCTATGTAGCCTCAACTTTTTTCCTCAGAATTACATCAAAAGTATAATTGGCTTATAAAGAAGATAAATATAGAGGAAGGGCCTCTAGCCAATCAGTACCACACCCAACTACCCTTCTTCCTGAGTCCTAGCTGAATTATTTCAGTCACTTTCCCAGACTTTTTCACACCCAAACCTTGAAACAACTCTAGGAGATGGTCATTACCACCCTAACCTCATTTATTTGCCAGCTTTACTGAGATGTAATTACCTTAAAACACTGCATACTACCTGTTGATTAAATACACTTTCATACTACAAGATGATTACCTCCACAGCGTTGCTAACACCTGCCCACTATTTTTTTTTTTTTTTGAGATGAGAACACTAATGTTCAAGGAGTTTCAACAATGTGCTCAAAGTCAACCAGCACCAAAAATAGAGGTCACGAGTGTCTGGCTTTGGTCAGTGATCCTATCCTTTTTGCTAGAGCTAGGCTGCCATCTTTAAGACTTTCTCTCCAAATCCTCAAAGCCTCCTAATACTCCCTATAATCTGATCATGACCCAGACCAGTTTCTCTAGGTGGAAAGGTGGCCTCGGAGGGAACAATAGCCCCACCACATCCTGCCCACAGAAGTAGGGTTTGAGAGTTGTGGTTGTTTCCTTCAAATGTATTATTATTCAACTGAATAATGGCTTGAGTATTTTTCTCCTTCTTTTGAAAAATGGCAAGTAAAACAATACTCAGCTATAGTGTTACCAATCTGAGGATGTAAGCATTAGCCTGGGGGACATTTGAACTCCTTCAGAGTATTTTATGCAACAATGCATCTCTAAACCAAATGGCATTAGCGGCTAATCCCTTTTTGCCATGTCATATGGCGACAACACCTTCCTGCTTTTCTCATACCCAGGTCACTAGTGATGGATGAAAAGAGGTAAGGTTTGCTCACGGTTAAGCCTGACTTGTGGGGAATGGGGGATCCTTATCTTCAACTCTCACATGCCTTTTTAATTCAGAAACTGAGTAACACTTCATAGGAATAGCTATCCACCCCCGCTGCCTGTGGGAATCCAGCAGTTCCAGCAAGACAGAAAGAGAATTACGGCAGAACTCAAAGACTAATGTCCGGGGAGGGTGACTGTGGGTGGAAGGGGACCTGGTTTGTGCCCCTGGCAGAGCCATAGTCATCACTGGAAGGGATACAGGAAAGTATGAGTCAGCAGAGAAGGGATGAACCCGAGGCAGGGAGACAAGAACAGACTGGGTTTAGGAAGCTTTTGCGAGCTGGCACCACCATTGGCCTGGGCCAGGCTGTCTGCATGGGGGTACGGAAAGTGGGATAGACAGGCTTCTAGTGATTTTTCACAACTTTCCCGTCAGCCATCCAAGGCCCTCTAAACACAGCCTTCACCTTTGTGTCTGGCCTTATCTTCACTAGGTCCCTATGCAGACTCTCTGAGCATCCCTCACATTTCTGCTGCCAGAATCAGCCTCCACCTGGTTGCACTGTCCTTCCTCTTAGCAGTTCAAGTCCTGGCTCCCATCGGGGGGCCTTCCTTGACTGCCCCCATCCCAGAGAAGACACTCTTCTGTTTTAAAATCACCGGGCCCCTTAGTCTGTCCTCACCACATTCTACCTTGTCCCATTATCTAAGCTTTTACAAGACTACGTTCTTTCTTTTCTAGGATGGTCAGGGGAGTGCCTCCCTTCCCTCTGGCCCATCTCCTCCTATCCTGTCCTTAGCTCACTCTGCTCCAGCCACGCTGGCTTCCTCAATGTTCTTTGGGAATACTAGGCACACTCCTGCTCAGGGTGTTTGCACTGGCTACTCCCTCTGTTTAGAACACTCCTCCCCCAGGTAAATGGCTCACACTTTAACAGTGCTGATCAATTGTTACTGTAATTTATGAGAAAGGCTTCTGTGAATATCCCAGATTACAAGAGACAAACAAATACCCTTTCTCAGAACTTTACTTCACCTGCCCTTGCTCTTGTTTCTTGCTTGGTTTTTGTCTTATCACCACCTGACAGTGTGGGTTTTTTAACCTGTTTATTGCCGTTCCCCTCTACCCCTTTGAACGTTAAGTTCTACGAGGGCACAGATTTCCAGCAGATTTGTTCACTGCTGGATTCCCAACACTCAGTGCCTTGTATATAGTAGTGACATAAGAAACAGGTGCTAAATGAATGAATGAATTTATAGTATTATAGCCCTTTTGCTTAGCATAGTGCTAGGCCATTTGTTCTGTGTATTTATCACATATATATGGTATATATCATATACAGACATATCATATACATGTAATTTACATTTACCCTTTACCCTTTATATATATACCAGCATAAATGCTCAACGGATATTTGTTATAAATGACAGTATTATTCTGTCCTTGTGCTCAGACCCCTGTTGGTCTATTCATTTCACATGCTCCTTCCCCAAGGCTGGGAGGGCACAACTTGGTCGGAAGAAGGGAGGTACTGGAGCAGGAGAGCGAACAAAGACCAAGTGTCCTGTTATTACACTGTCTCCAACATTACAGTCTTGCAGTCTCTTCTCATAAGAGAACCATAGAATCATCCACTTGACACTTGGTTCAAGGACGAATTCCTGCCTGGCAGCCCTGAAAAGTTAAGAGGGAACTTCTCAGGTTAGTTTGCATCTTTCTATAAAGGGAGCCTCAGTAAGAGGCGTGGACAGTCATACTGAGCCCTGGCACTTGGTACCTCTGTGCTTCCTGCCACCTGGGAGATCTGGACCTCATTTGCTCTCTGTGAGAAAGGACCTCAGGTCCTTAGGGCCACAGAGAAGTCTCTGGGCTTTCAGTTCAGCCTCAATTCTGATGTTTCTACAGAGGTACTAAAAAGAAGCCCTCAAGTGTGGGCTTGTGAGGTGTGGGTGGGGACCTGGAAGGGCTGACCAATGGAGGCACTCTCTGCTGTGACCCCTGATTTTGCAGTGCTGATTTTGTTGGTCAGAGGAAAGGGAACCCTGTCTGAGACAAGAGGATAGGTGAGAGCTTTGGCTCTAGAAGGACAACTCAGGTGATCACAGGCTGCTTCTGAGACTAGCTCTTTGGATAAAATCCAGATTCATGGTTCCCTTCCCAGAACCAAGACCTGCAGAGACATGTAGTGATGCCATTGTGTGGTCACTCCAATGTCCAGGCAGTGTGTGTGCCAATGAGACAGTAGCCCCTGAAGTTGCAAATCTCAGTTTGTGCCACCAGGGATTAATCAAGTGACTATGAGTTTCTAATATGTGCCTGGCACTATGCTAGAACAATGTCTCTAATCTTCCCAAAAATGCTCTAAGGTAAGTCAGAGCAGTTTACTTGCCAAAGGATCCCCTGTGGTTATGCAGCTGAGTCTGGATGGGAATCTTGGTCTGGGTTCTAGCCAGGCTGCCTCTCAGCCCATGGCCTCAGAGTTCTCCCAAGACCATCGGGGAAGGGGTGAGGGGGTGCAGGTTATGAGACTGAGCTGTGGTGAAGCCGCTCCAGATGTGAGAAGGACCAGGGGAGGTCTGTGGAGAGGAAGCAGCTGTTATTTCTTGACATTTGATGGAGCAGTTCCCAGAAACCTATAGATAATGTGCTCAGAACTAAGACCTGTGATGGGAGACACACTGACCAAGGAAGAACAAAATACCACATACATAAACACACAGATCCCTCCTTAAAGAAGCAGGGAAAGCCCCCAGTCAGTTTTCAGTCGCTCAGTCATGTCCAACTCTTTGCGACTCCATGGACTGCAGCATGCCAGGCTTCCCTATCCATCACTAATTCCTGGAGTCTGCTCAAACTCACGTCCATCAAGTTGGTGATGCCATCCAACCATCTCATCCTCTATCATCCCGTTCTCTACTCACCTTCAATCTTTCCCAGCATCAGGGTCTTTTCCAATGAGTCAGTTCTTCTCATCAGGTAGCCAAAGTATTGAAGTTTCAGTTTCAGCATCAGTCCTTCCAATGAATATTCAGGACTGATTTCCTTTAAGATGGACTGGTTGGCTCTCCTTGCAGTCCAAGGGACTCTTAAGAGTCTTCTCCAGCACCACAGCTCAAAAGCATAAATTCTTGGGTGCTCAGCTTTTTTTATGGTCCAACTCTCACATCCATACAGGACTAATGGAAAAACTACAGCTTTGACTAAATGGACCTTTGTCAGTAATGTTTCTGCTTTTTAATATGCTGTCTAGGTTGGTCATAGCTTTTCTTCCAAGGAGTAAGTGTCTTTTAATTTCATGGGTGCAGTCACAACCTGCAGTGTTTTCGGAGCCCAAGAAAATAAAGTCTCTCACTGTTTCCATTGTTTTTCCATCTATTTGCCATGAAGTGAAGGGGCCAGATGCCATGATCTTACTTTTTTGAATGTTGAATTTTAAGCCAGTTTTTCACTTTCCTCTTTCACTTTCATCAAGAGGCTCTTTAGTTCCTCTTCGCTTTCTGTCGTAAGGGTGGTGCCATCTGCATATCTGAGGTTATTGATATTTCTCCCAGCAATCTTGATTCCAGCTTGTGCTTCATCCGGTCTGGCATTTCACATAATGTACTCTGCATATAAGTTAAATAAGCAGGGTGACAATATACAGCCTTGACGTACTCCTTTTCCTATTTGGAACCAGTCTGTTGTTCCATGTCCAGTTCCAACTGCTACTTCTTGACCTGCATACAGATTTCTCAAGAGGAAGGTCAGGTGGTCTGGTATTGCCAACTCTTGAAGAATTTTCCACAGTTTGTTGTGATCCACACAGTCAAAGGCTTTAGCATAGTCAATGAAGTAGAAGTAGACGTTCTTCTGGAATTCTCTTGCTTTTTCTATAATCCAGCAGATGTTGGCAATTTGATCTCTGGTTCCTCTGCCTTTCTAATTCCAGCTTAATATCTGGAAGTTCTTGGTTCACGGATTGTTGAAGCCTAGCTTGGAGAATTTTGAGCATTACTTTACTAGCATGTGAGATTAGTACAATTGTGCGGTAGTTTGAGCATTCTTTGGCATTGCCTCTTTGGAATTGGAATGAAAACTGACTTTTTCCAGTCCTGTGGCCACTGCTGAGTTTTCCATATTTGCTGGCATATTGGCACTTTCACAGCATCATCTTTTAGGATTTGAAATAGTTCAGCTGGAATTCCATCACCTCCACTAGCTTTGTTCGTAGTGATACTTCCTAAGGCCCACTTGACTTCACACTCCAGGATGTCTGGCTCTAGGTGAGTGATCACACCATGGTTGTTATCTGGGTCACTAATATCTTTTTTGTATAGTTCTTCTATGCATTCTCGCCACCTGTTCTTGATATCTTCTGCTTCTGTTAGGTCCATACTTTTTCTTTTATTGTGCCCATCTTTGAAATGTTCCCTTGGTATCTCTAATTTTCTCGAAGAGATCTCTCTACTCTTTCCCATTCTATTGTTTTCCTCTATTTCTTTGCACTGATCACTCAGGAAGGCTTTTTTATAACTACTGTCATTCACTGATATTCACCATAGACTGGCGCTGTTCTCAGTGTTTTATCCAAGGTACTTCATCTACACCTCTATGCAGTAGGTACTAATATCTCCACTTTCCAAATGAAGAAACTCCAGCATGGAGAGGTGAAGAAACTTGCTCAAGGGTATTTACCTCATTAGAAACAGATGGTCTGACTCCAGAGCCCAAAATCTTAACCTCCATGTAGGCTGCCAAACACCCTGGAATTCAGAGGACTTCTGTTGTTGTCTTGGCTGTCACATGGGGCAAATCACTTGGTCTCTGAACTTGGATTTCCCCATCTCTGAACATGGAAGTTGGATGGAAGATCTCTGAGGTACATTCTTTCATGTATATTAACCGAGTGTACTTCTCTGACTGGCACTGGGCTCCTCTAGGGTAAGCAGAAATGGACAACCACAGTCCTAGCTGTCAAGGACCAGCCTGGAGGGATTCTCTCCAGCCAAAATATCTGATTATTCATAACAAGAGGACCCTTCTAGGCTGCGTTAGGAAGTCTGAACTCCTTGATTGGCCCTCCCAGCTCTGTGGGGTCAGGACACAGTCTATTCTCCATCTGCTGGCTCCGTTGGTGAGCACCAGTCTCTTCTGGCCTTCCTGCTAGGGCTCATGCTAATTCCTAGTCCCAGAAATATTCCTAAGGATCACCAGCTCATCCAAAGGACCCATCTCCTACCTCCTTCAAGACAGCTGCACTTTCCATTTTTCCAAACTCCTCCATCATTTACTGCAGGGCCCATCCTATTTATCATATTACTTATTAGCTTATATTATTATTCAATACATAAATTATCTTGTATATTTCAGTCTTATTTCCCAGATGTGGCTTATTCTTTTTGACTTCCCACAGCAAGTAATGTAAAGACATGCATGTAAAAGAATTCAGAGTTTGTCTGCAAGTTTCGTCAAGGTTTCTCTTTGCCAAGAAGAGGTTCTAAATTAGATTACCTTGTCTCAAGTCCACTCCTCTCAAAGGAGAGCTGTGTCACTTTGGGTAAGTTACTTAATTTTTTCAAGCCTCAGTTTCTTTATTTAATATAAAAAGGAAATGGTAATAGCACCTTCTTCTTAGAACTGTGTGAGGATTAAATGATAAAAAGCATAAAGATACTTGGCCAGTACCCAACAAAAGTGAAAGCTCAATATTAATCGCCCTTATGACTGCGGTAGTCTCCAAAGATGGCCCCACTGGTACTCCTTCCATGAGGGGCATGCTCCTCCTATCAAAAGACAAAATCTGCTTCCCTCCCCTTGAGCCTGGGCTGGCCTTGTGGCTTACTTTGGACAACTGGATACAAAGAAGTGATACTAACTATGCCAGGTCTGGGTCTACCTGTTAAGAGGCCTGGCAGCATCTGGAACTCTCTGGGGGCAGTCAGCCACCATGCTGGAAAGAAGCCTGGGCTCAGTCACTGGAGGATGAGCACCAGATACATGGGTGATGCCTCCTGGCACCTTCCAGCCCAGCCCAGCCACCAGCTGAATACAGCCAAACAAGGGACACCAACTGATGCCACTTGGAGCAGAAAAGCCACCTAGTCCAGTTTCCCAAGTTTCTGGCCCATAGAATACGAGGAATAATTTAGTTTTAAAAGCCACTAAGTTTTGAGGTGATCTGTTGCATAGCCTTAGAAAACTGAATCAATCAATATAAATATTGTAATTCAATGATCAAAATTCTCCAAGCCAGGCTTCAGCAATACGTGAACTTCCAGATGTTCAAGCTGGTTTTAGAAAAGGCAGAGGAATCAGAGATGAAATTGCCAACATCCGCTGGATCATTGAAAAAGAAAGAGAGTTTCAGAAAAACATCTATTTCTGCTTGACTGACTATGCCAAAGCCTTTGACTGTGTGGATCACAATAAACTGTGGAAAACTCTGAAAGAGATGGGAATACCAGACCACCTGACCTGCCTCTTGAGAAACCTATATGCAGGTCAGGAAGCAACAGTTAGAACTGGACATGGAACAACAGACTGGTTCCAAATAGGAAAAGGAGTGTGTCAAGGCTGTATATTGTCACCCTGCTTATTTAACTTATATGCAGAGTACATCATGAGAAATGCCTGGGGTACAGGAAGCACAAGCTGAATCAAGATTGCCCGGAGAAATATCAATAACCTCAGATATGCAGATGACACTACTCTTATGGCAGAAAATGAAGAAGAACTAAAGAACCTCTTGATGAAAATGAAAGAGGAGAGTGAAAAAGTTGGCTTCAAGCTCAACATTCAGAAAACTAAGATCATGGCATCCAGTCCCATCACTTTATGGCAAACAGATGGGGAAACAGTGGAAACAGTGGCAGACTTTATTTTTGGGGTTCCAAAATCACTGCAGATGGTGACTGCAGCCATGAAATTAAAAGACGCTTACTCCTTGGAAGGAAAGTTATGACCAACCTAGACAGCATATTAAAAAGCAGAGACATTACTTTGTCAACAAAAGTCCATCTAGTCAAGGCTATGGTTTTTCCAGTAGTCATGTGTGGATGTGAGAGTTGGACTATAAAAATAGCTGAGTGCCGAAGAATTGATGCTTTTGAACTGTGGTGTTGGAGAAGACTCTTGAGACTCCCTTGGATTGCAAGGAAATCCAACCAGTCCATCCTAAAGGAGATCAGTCCTGGGTGTTCATTGGAAGGACTGATATTGAAGCTGAAACTCCAATACTTGGGTCACCTGATGCGAAGAGCTGACTCATTTGAGAAGACCTTGATGCTGGGTAAAATTGAGGGCAGGAGAAGAAGGGGACGACGGAGGATGAGATGGTTGGATGGCATCACTGACTCAACAGACATGAATTTGGGTAAACTCTGGGAGTTGGTGATGGACAGGGAGGCCTGGTATGCTGTGGTTCATGGGGTTGCAAAGAATCGGACACAACTGAGCGACTGAACTGAACTGGATTCTTATGATTAGGCAAACTGAAATCAATCAGTAAGTTCACACTGAAGGGTTAATAAATGTGAGACAAGTATTTTTTATCCATTATGACCCTAAGAGTTAAAGCAGGGGAAAAAAGAAAAAAGTATGACTATTACCTAACTCCTTACACCTCAAGGTTTTTATAGTCTAGCATAATGGGAAACACTATCACAGACATAATTACCATATAAAGCAGCAGAGGGGACATAGTACCATAGTTTAACAATCTTAATAAGTGAAAAGATGAAGAAATTGGACTATGTTCAGAAGGACAGGATTGGGTGGGGGGGTCCCAGATAACACAGCTATTTGTGCACAAAGAGACATTTTAGATGGATCTTGAAGGCTAATAAGACAGGAAATTATACACATACACACACACACACACACACACACTTTAAAGAGACAGCGACTGAAAAATGCCTCTAAGAGCTCTAAGTCCTCTCATGCAACTTTTCTCAGTGGGGCAGCAGGATAAACTCAGCTGAGGGGGTGGTCACAGGGCCTGTACAAGAGACTCAATTCCACCCCATATATCTGTGAGAATTTCAAGAACAACCCACCTGTTTTCTTATCCTTTAAAAGATGTGATAGTCCCGTTAAGTCCCACCACAGGATCACACAGAATTGAGTGCTTTCAAATCCAGAACACACTTTCCACACAAACATCAAGGTATAAATACTGAGGCTCAGAACTCCCATAGACCACAGTCTATGGTGACCCAAATACCCTCTATTTCTGAGCAAAGTCTTAAAAACCTTAGAGTGTTGTCATTTCCAGCATGGTTTGGGCTAAGTCCTCACCTGCTGATGGCGGGCTGGGCTGCTGCTCAGACCTGGTGCCTGTTCCAGGCTCACTAACACCAGGTTTCAGGGAGCCTTGGCCAATGCCCACTGAACCTATGACTTTCTTGAAATGGAGACACAGGCTTTCAGGCTGGTAACGTAAAAAGCTCAAAGCTGCCTACACACTGGTAGCCCCCCATCAGAAATGCTCTCTTTCCCTTTGAGCCATCTGTGCAAATGCTCCAGTCTTCCAGGCCCGGCAGAGCCCCATCAGCTCTGCCTAGCAGACCCTGACTCTCCAGCCCTCCTGGAACCCCAACAATGGTCTGGCACCTAATTCTGGCCAATCCTGCTCTGCCCACTCCATTCCCAATATACTCTTCTGAAGGATAAGACTCACAGTGTATGAATCTTCTGCAAATCCCAACAGGCCTAGGACAGTGCCTGGGGCAGTCACTTAGTGATTAATTTTAAAGCCAGTTCTCTAAAAATAGGTGGCCATGCCACTACCAGGCAGTGTTTCTTCAAGTGCTGTCAGCAACCATCTTGCGTTAAAAACATGCTGATCCAAGTAATCTAGACCCACGGGTAGGGGACCCTACCATCTGCCATTTAACCAGCTCCCTGGGAGATGCATGCACCCTAGTGTTGAGACCTCTGCCATAAGGGTGGTACACTAATCCACTCACACAGCAGGGTCTATGTCTGGCAGCACTCATAACACAGGGCGCGGGGTTCTGCCCCAGAGAGACCAAGGAGACCTCTCACTCTGGGGGGACTTCCCACCACCATGCCTAATGAAAGTAATGAGGGGTAATAGCTCCTGGTCTCTGTCTTGCTTCCAAACGCCTGTGTGGTGATATGTTGTCATTCCTGGCGCTAAAAGTGACCTGCCTAAGTCCATAACTAATGTCTGCTTCACCTTTTCTCCTCTGTAATCTTCCCAGAAATGACTGGTCTCCGTAATACTACATGTGGACCGCCACACTGCACCGTGAGTGGAGGCCATCTGATCCTCGCTTCTACACCTTCATGCTGCCTGCAGACGAGAGTGGGCCTTTCTCTTCCAGCTGGATAGCTCCAGTTCTGTAAATGAAACTGTGACCTTTAGCAGCAGCACTGATGATAACTGCTTCATTTTCCATACTTTCCTGTTTTCATTACATGACGAATTCTTGGCAAAGGATTTCTTTCTCACCGCCGAAAGCACTGGTAGGCCACAGCTGTGAAAGCCTGAGCTGGGAAACCTGAAATTTCATTAATATCGCAAAAAGCACACACCTTGGGAGAGAAACTTTACCCATGACTAATGAGAGTCACTTAATGAGGAGACTATAGAGAGGATTAAAACGCTTCATCCTTTTCTCTTAGCCTCCTGACTAGGAGCTTCTAGGGTTACAAGTCTTTTTCAAAAATCACCCCTTGCTTAGCCAGTGGACCTCTGAGCGTCAACACCCATCATTGCCTGGGTGTTTTTCAGCGAAACCTATAAAATCTCCCAAGTCATCTGGAACTTTCCAGGATAACTGGGATGCAAGACAAATACACAGTATTTTAACCTTTAATGAATCCTATTGCTGGCCACAAGCAGAGGGGAAAGTTCAGGAAGGCTGGGGGTAAGGAGGTAGCCTGACCATACAAGGGTGAGTCCCCCGACACACTCAGGCTCACTTTTAGAGACAAATGGTAGTTTCCTCAGCACAAGCCAAGGGTGGGAGTTCCTTCCATAGGCAAAGGCCTTCCTCTCTCCTGCCACCCCCACAAGGAACGTCGCCAGGAAAAGGAGCACTGGAGTGAAGCGGGCCGGGCGAGCCCTCAGATCCAGTCCTGGCTCTTCATGAATCACAGGCCCCAGGCGATTTCTCTCACTGACCTGTGCCTGTTTCCTCATCTATCAAAGGAAAATACACCAGCACCCAGCCTATCTAGTAGGTTCTGTGGAGATAAAGGGAGGCAATGACGCACAAAGGACCCCAGGAAGCAATGTGAGATTGCGTGTGCGCTACCTGCCAGGCACTGTGCTGGAGGCATGCATGTTATCACTAAGCTCTCCTGGAAGCCCGTGGAGGGGAGCACTACTATAGTTGTCCCTCGGCATTCAAAGGGGATTGGTTCTAGGACTGCACAGATACCAAAACCTGCCAATGCTCAAGTCCCTTATATAAAACGGTGAAGGATTTACATATGACCTACACACAAACTCCTGCATTTTTAAAACATTTATTTACTTGGCTGCGTCTGGTCTCAGTTGCAGCACACACAGGATCTTTGCTGCGTCATTGGGATTTTTGCTGTGGTACAAGGACTCTGCTTGTGGCACAAAGGCTCCAGAGTGAGCAATCTTGGCAGCTGTGGTGTGCAGGCTTAGTTGCTCCTAAGCACGTGGGGTCTTAGTTTCCCAAGCAGGGATCTAACCCGGCTCCCCAGCATTGAAAGGTGGTTCTTAACCACTCAACCTTCAAGGAAGATCATCTCTGGATTACTTATGATACCTTATACAATGTAAATGCTATGTAAATCATTATGGGCATAGCAAATTCAAGTTTTCCTTTTTGGAAATTTTTTCCAAATATTTTCCATCTGTGGTTGGCTGAATCCATGGATGTGGAACCCAAGGATGTGGAGGTACTTCTGCTTTGTGGAGGAGGAAATCAAGATTTGTGAGCTTTCTCAATATCTGGTGTAAGTTTTTAAAAAATCAGACAAAATAATAGGTCTCTGGAAACTAAATGGTTGTTGTGAGATGCCCTGTCTCTAATAGGCTGAGAGATGAGTGTGTCTAAGGTGAGAGGTGGTTAAAAAAACAAAAAAGTTTGGATTCTCTCCCATGCTAATTGCAGTCAATTAGTAGGAGCTGTGAGGAGCAATGTGACTGGAATATAACAGAATCCTATTCAGGATTCTACAGCCATATGCTGAAAGGGGGAGAATGATGGATTAGCTGCAAGACACAAATCAGCTGATTTTAATTCCCCAAATGATTCCTGCTGGGCTTAATCACACTAGCTGTCACTACCATCCTTGCCACAGCATGCCTTTACTGAGCACTTATTCTCCCTAAGTGGGCTTCTGCTATACATACATATGCATGCGTGCACACGCATGCACACACACACACATGCAAATGGGCACACACCGGTAGAAAAGCCTTTGTGTTGGCCTTAGATATTTATAATTGGCTTGGAGAGGTTAGTCGGGCTAGTCATGCTGTATATTCTGGGTGCCAAGTGAGAAGAGTCATTAATAAACACTAAAGGGGTTTGAATGAACCGAAGGATTCACAGAGGACATGGGATGTGAGTGCAGCAGCTGGAGATCTGGTTAACCAGAGAAGTGGGGCTTCGGCACCCCAAGCTAGGGGAACAGGTGGAAGGCAGGGATCTGCCCGGCAGCATCCAGAAAGTGGGCAGTGAAACTGAGGAGCTGACTGAGATCCAGCAGAGGACATTTTATTCTACAGGCCACTGGCAGGGCCCAAAGTCCCAGAAGAGGGTGGCAAAGTGGGGAAGCTCTTTCCTTGTGTTTGTAAAATTCCTTCCAGGAGGGGTCCATTTCTAATAAAAATCAGAATGGCTACCCCACTAAAACCTGTTGTTCCTGTTACTACTCAAAATAGTGTTTACGGCAAGTCTGCTGAAATGTCCATTCCTACACACACAGAGCTTACTACATCACAAGAAAAGCTGCACAACAGGATGCCCTACAGGTAAGGAATGCGAGGACAAGTGTAAGATACACACCCCAGGAAGTTCCTACCTAGCGAAAAAGGAAACACAAAACGAAAACTGCTACTCTCGGGGAAAAGAAACTTACTTGATCTATGGAAGACAAAGACAGCAGGGATCCTAGGGTTTGGACAGCAGGAAGACAGGGACTATCCCACATCATGCGGGACCAGCAGAAACCAGGGGTGGACTGGGAGGTGAAAGGGGCAAGTTCATTTAAGTGGGTAATTCCTTTTTGCTGGGACATAATTACAGTGTGCTACAGAAAAGGGTTACTACAGCAGCAACCCTAGGAAACATTCATTCTGGCAATCCTAAAGGCAGTAGCTTTAGATCTTCTACATCCCTTAATCACCTCTGAAAGATGAAACCACTTTTGAGGAGTAACAGTGATGGAAGAGAAGGGACAGCACTTCACAACCTTTGGCACGGACACTTGTCAGAAAAGCCCACGCATGGGTGATTTGGGTAACTGTATCTTCTGCCCTTCTAGTAACCCTCACTGTCACATATCACTGCCCTGAGCGATTCTGGGGTGACAGGAAAAGCTAAAGTCAGACAGGCAACCAGGAAGACCCTCCAGAGAGGCCCAGTGTGGGTTTAAAGGATTCAGCCACTGACAAGGAGGTTCATGGCTGGAGCACCGGGGTTTTCTCTTTGAGTCTGCTGTGCCTCTGACTGTATCCTTATCTGGAAGGTTCTTGAGTGTTGTAATCTCAGTGGCAAGCACATTGTCCACGTTCTGAGATGATGGAGACAAGTAAACATACATGTTCCATCCCCAGGATTCAAGGACCACAAAGAGCTGTCAGCTCCATCCACCTACTCAGCCAACCACCAGCTTTACAAGTGAGGACTTTTCACCACTCCCTGATGGGAGGTAGTTTAACTTTCTAATGGGTTTATAAAATCTTTGAGCCATGGTTTCTGGGTGGACTGTCTTCCTTACATCACAGCAAGGGCATTGAGAAAAAAAGCATGGTATGGGAGGCATTTACTCAGATATGTAGTTTGGGAAGGGGGCCGTTAATCACAGAGCCTTCTGTTACACGGACCCCAGTAAATCCCCCTAAACATTATTTCCTTCACTTACATTTTTTAAAAAAGAGAGTGAGCTGGAGGAGTTTGATATTTTCTTACAGTTTCCTTTTTCCTGACTCTCTGTACAGGATGATGTAGTTGTTTACTTTAAGGCTCAGGAGTCAGCCAGCATTGTATAAAAAGCTTTCCCACAAAAAAAAAAAAAAAAAAAAAACCATAATAAGACAAACTCCATGATGTTTAAGCAATTAGCAACACATGAACTGGCTTGCTCATGCTCTCACTCCAGGATCTGCTCTTTCCTTCTGCTGCAGCGGCCACGCACCCTGGGACTGGGGAAAAGGGAAGACTTTCCATTTCACAGGGAGATGGGTGGGGGTTGGTGTGAGGGGTGCAGGCGAAGGAGTGGGTGTGGGGACAGTGAATAAAGAAGCTCTTCATTGGTCCCATCACCAACCCTTTGTGAAATTAAATTCCAAACCTCAGTATGCCTATCCATAAAATGGGGAGGGGGGATGATAAAACTGCAAGAAATGCGGTGAGCCAGTCACACCTGAAAGTGGTTAACATGTTAGCTGAGGCAGCACAGCATGCTGAGCACTAGCACAGCGGGGTGGACACTGCTTGGGTCCAGGTCCTAGCTCAGCTATTTACTAGCCGTGTGATTTTTGCAGAAGGTACTTAACCTCTCTGTGTCTCAGGATACGTCTACCTTATAAGGCCCTTGCAAGGATTAGATTAATCAAAATATGTCAAGAGCTTTAAAAATGGTACATAGTAAATGCTGTAAAAATATCAGCTGCTATTATTTTGGGCTTACAGAAAACATTCTATAAATCTTTGGCACTGGTGATGGCAGCAAGGAAAGCTCTTTTCCACCAGTGGAGGGTATGGGGGGAAGGAGGCACGGGAAGGGGCATGTCCCCCACAGAGCATATGTCAGGATCTGGAGAGAACATGTTTGGTTCATATAACTGCAAAGCAGTTCATTTATAATATAATTTTGTAGAGAGAAAATAAAGATTTCTATGGTTTTCATTACTCACCAATGAAATGTCTGATGACATCTTCTTGGCTATAAAACAAGATTTTAGAATGTTGAAAAGCACCAAAGTAGTGGAGACTCGGAGGGATTTCTCCCCTAAGCAGAGCTGCGTGCTGAAAAGGTGAGGCTGGGTTGGGTTACTCCCTGAGAATTCTCAACCTGGGAAGCGGAGGTCCTAGTCTGGGCTGAAGACGGGCCAGTGTTTCTGCAGATAACCTCGAGACTTCAGCCCCCTCTTGGCCTTGGTCTTGGGAAGGAGATAGGGTCTATGCTTTATCCTTTGAGTTAAACAGACCATGGGACTAGTGGCTGCACTTCCTGTCCTTGAGACAGACCTCACTGCCAAAGACAACAGGAAAAACGAGACTTTGGTGGCAAAATAACGATACGCAGACATTGTCCTCAAGCTCATTTTTACTACAGTGAGAATTTTTTTTTGAGGCAATATCATCATTTAAAATTCTAATATCTACAGCAGTTAAGATCTTTTTCATGATCTTGTTCTCCTCTCTTTCCTTTTATTATATACCTACAGAAGAATATATAAAATATATATTTTAAAGAATAATCAAAACAAACTTCCTTTTAGTCATGATGTGTGTGTGCTCAGTCATGTCCAACTCTTTGGGACCCCATGGATTGTAGCCCGCCAGTCTCCTCTGTCCATGGGATTTTTCAGGCAAGAAAGCTGGAGTGCATTGCCATTTCCTTCTCCAGGGGATTTTCCCTACCCAGGGGTCGAACCTGTGTCTCCTGCATTGCAGGCAGATTCTTTACCCACTGAGCCATCAGGGATAGGAGGTGGTTGCTGGTCTTCAGAAGCTGTTTTAACCCTCTCTGATCGCATCCCCTCCTCCACTTCCCACCAGGAGTAATCACCAGGTAGACCTTCCTGGTAATTATTGCCTTAAATTGTTTTTCTTTATAGTTTCATCACCTCTGCGTTTATCTCTAAACAATACATTGTTTAATGTTTCCTATTTGGGGACTTTATATAAATGCAGTTATGCTGCATAGCTCTTTCTGGGACTAACTTACATCTTTGGTCTGTGTTTCCTTCTTTGTCATCACCAGCTCTTCTGGTTGAGATCTTAGTTTTTAAAAGTGCCCTTTCTTTTAAAAGACATCCCTAAAATATCATGACAACAACTGAACTGATTCATTCTGTTCCCTTGGATGTGAACTGTCTGCCATATTTTAGTAAGCTGTGGCCAGTCCCTCACCTTCTGTATTCAAATACTATTTCCATATATTAGAGTGACATTTTTGGTAGATTTAAAGATGGAAGAAATGCATTCAAACCTTCCAAATGATAACCATCCTCCAAAAGGAGGTATTTTCCCTTTAAGTTCCATATTCCTCATATTTTTTGCAGTTTTCTATGTTTCTTCCAGTTTTGTCCAACTGCTCACACTCTTCTCTACTCTTGTCTTTCCTTACCTATGAAGTCTAAACATCCATTTTTATGGGAATTGGGATTTTAAGTTTCACATCATTACCTTAACCTTTGAAAAATTTATGTAGATTTTGACAAAGCCCTCCAACTTAATACTTTTTGCTCCCACAAAAATGTCTATTTGGATCAAATGGGATTTTTACTCATAATCTTATAGAGTATTAGGGCCACTTCCTACAGATGAGGACGGAGCATCTGAATGTATGCATTTGGGGCTGAACTTAATGTCTTCAAGATCCAGGAATTAAGGAGTAGCTCAAAGAGCTAAAGAGAAGCTGCCTTTCAGGGGATGTGGATGCCCAGGAATCACATGGTTCGGGGGCTGGAAGCATCCCTCTATCATTTTAAGTTTTTGGAGGACCCTGTTTGTTTCTGCCTGTGGCATCCACGAGATGCTGACTTCCTGTGTTTACCCAGTGCCGAGGACACTGGGCTCTCTTCAGTTCCCACGGTGATGGGCTGATCCCATCCGCCTCCCATCCCTCCAGAGGCCAATGTGGTTTAAAGCTGCAGAGATCAGCACTGAGACAGGCGACTGGAGGGAAGGATCCAAACGAAGTAAACAAGCACAATTGCCTCAGACAGGTCTTGCTCCTTGACACAAAATAATGAGACCACATGGAGCCCATCCCAAAGGTGCTAACAGACTATCACCACTGTGCTCCTCAAAGACGGATGGGATCCAGGGTTCTTACTCCTGTGACAAAGTCCTTCATGTGTGAGTGTCCCTCGCACTTGCAGGAGTGTGTGCACTCCTCCAGCCCACTCACAGCACTTCTTCCTCTGACATTCTAAGCTGATTTCTGCACCACTCAATTTTACACAGAATATTTCATTTTTTTCTGGCTCATCTGTGCTCGTCTTACCTTCCTAGATAGACAAGAAATTCCTGGGATAAAGGCTGTGTCTTTTCCATCACTGGTACACCTAGTAAGAAGCAAAAGACATACCAGGTACTGGGGAAATACTGGCTGTCTACTGTTTACTAAAGCAGGACACTTGTTCCCTGGCTGATGGGATATCTTCCCTGTGTCTTCCTCTCCCTGTACTGCTCCTCCCGTGCTACCATTTTCAACACTTCAGGTCTCAGTGACTCTGCCCAGTACCTCGACCCCTCAGCCACTCCACCCAGCAAACCAAGTGCATCTTGCCAACCCAAGGCTTTTTCCTAGTGAATTCTTTCAAAAACATTTTATGAAAGTAGTTGGCTTTTGCAAGATGAACAAATCACACCTGCATTTATGATGATTACTTTTTTAAGCATATTTTATTTTCAAGTTTTCTTCTAGTGAACTTACTTGTACTTCTTTGTTACATTCCCTTTCAATTTACATACATCAAGAAATATTTCCCATATCTCCAATCAACTCCCTGCAAAGTAGAAAAACTCCAGGTGAATGAGATCATGGGAATATTTCAAAATGGATGGCAATGTGTTTCCTTTGGTTGCATTTGTGTGGTTTTAGTGTTAATGTTGGTACATCTCGGAGAAGGCAATGGCACCCCACTCCAGTACTCTTGCCTGGAAAATCCCATGGATGGAGGAGCCTGGTAGGCTGCAGTCCATGGGGTTGCTAAGAGTCGGACACAACTGAGCAACTTCACTTTCACTTTTCACTTTCATGCATTGGAGAAGGAAATGGCAACCCACTCCAGTGTTCTTGCCTGGAGAATCCCAGGGACGGCGGAGCCTGGTGGGCTGCCGTCTATGGGGTTGCACAGGGTTGGACACGACTGAAGCGACTTAGCAGCAGCAGTTGGTACATCCAGAAAGCCTTCATAAATTAGTGCTTGATAAAGGAGGTTGAATTTAAGTCATTACTTGAAAAACAAAACTGGCATGGGTTGGATAAATGGTGAAAGAAACACAGAGAACAAAGACATCAGCTTCTCCAACCACTCTCATCCTCAGACTGTTACTATGCTGTGCCTTTTGCAGGATGAGCTAAGGCCACAGTCCCTATCATCATCCAATTCACTATCAGTGGGTCTGGCCCAAACCTATCTGTAGAGCCAGAAGGCTTCAGCTCTAAGAGCCAGGGCTGGGTAAAGAGCTTAGTTCCCTAGCAACCTGCACACAAGTGGTCCAGACAAAATGGATTACATACTGCTGATGAATTCCAAGTGAATATCCTATTGACCCAACAAAGGAGTTAATGTGTACCTTCTGCCACACTTCAGGAGTCAACTAAGAGAATTCTTTTTGTCTATGATCTCTCCTGGCATTCTCTTTGGATTGTCACAGTAAAATAAAATGCTCTGAAGGATTCAAAAAGTGGATGGTTCAGCTTCCAATTGCCTCTGAAAGAAAAGAGTCCTCATAATAGGAGGAAGAGGGCCTGTTTTTCCTCCTCTTGCTTTCTGAATACAATTTGGATTGCCTAAAATAATACCCCTCCCAGCAAGATTTATTTTAGAGACCCTGGGTAATAGACATAAATAGTCTGATCACTTCACTATAAGATAACCAACTGCTGTTTTATTTATACCTTGGTCTCTTGAGATTTTGGTTTGTGATCATTAATCCTCAGGAGCCTAATATCCCCTGGGAACTAGGACAAAATGAAGTTTCTGGAAGCCAACTGCCTGGGTCTGCCACTTCCAGCTATGTGACCTCTCTTTGGGACCTCTCTAGGACCTCCTACCTAGAAGGTTGATGTGAAGATTAAACAAGTTAGTACATGTAAAATGCTTGACATTAAACCTGGCATTTAACAAGTACTACTAAACAATAGCAACAATAATATTAGTTGTTCTTTTTGTTATTATTGATCCAAGGATGACCCTGAAATGGAAGGTGATGTTATTATTGATCCAAGGATGACCCATCTCTCTCTCTCTCATTTCTTGAATTAGGATGGCAGCCTCCAAAGTGAAACCACCAGGGAGCAGTTCTAAGATGTTCTTTACTGGAACCAGGAACCTTTTCTTTCATACTGGGGAGTCAGCCCTAATATGTGACATACATCTCCCCCTCTCTCCCAGTGGCAAGAAGGAGACAAAAGATCCAGCAAGAATTCACTGGACTCTTTTGGATAAATAAAAGCACTCAGAGAAACCACATGGAAGCCAATGTCAAGGTGACCCACTTGTACTACCACAGCTCAAGCAGTGGGTCAGACAGTCAGAAGGACAAGCTACCTGACTTCTAGGGACACACAATGGAAGATGTGTTCTTCATGTTAAGTAGTTACACTTCTAAATTGACTAGATTTTACAATTGAGAAATAAAAATGATATAACAAAGCTTTCATCCTCTAGTTGGGCATAGACATTTGGGAGAAGAGATGGCTCTTGGTAATCTTTTGCTCGATGCCCTCCTGAAACACTTGTGGGATGACTAGACAGGTTAAGAGGTTGGGTCATAGCTGTAGTTAAGGACATCTGGACTCAGCTTAGGGGACAGATAATGTATATTTTATCCTTATGAAGCTAGGTTCATAAGGGGGTTCAAATCTACCAACAATGGTTTCTCAATTCTGTTTTGTGAACATTTAGCCAGCTGGTCAGAAAAGGTCATCCCTATAGGCTAACTTGTCTGGAGAGCCTGGTAGGTTATTGTCTATGGGGTCGCAAGAGTTGGACATGACTGAGTGGCTAACAAGCTAACAGAAATGTGGCAAAGCTCTCAGTCCAGCTTGGGGGTGGAGGACTTACCTATATAAAGCATATTGAAACTGTTAACTGAACAAGACAGAAGTGGATAAGACAGAGGCTAAAATTTATACTGCCTGCTGTGTGCTAGAAACTGTGCTGTGTTTTTATAAGACAATTGTAACACCTCATGGTAGATCTCCTGATGCGGGACCATTAGTCATTGAAAATGAGTTTGAATTCAGAACCGTGATGCAAAACAATAGTCTTGTGAACATAAAGGCATTGATCAAGGGAGGATCATTTACTGAATTGAACTTTGAAAAATGAACATTAAATAGAGCATTTTTCATATGATTTTATTGTTGTTCTTTTCTCGCTCATGCATCAGCAAGTTAGTTAGTAATGGTCCCATGTATTGTTCTCAATGAGTTGAGTTTTCACAGATCTTTAGAATCAGATTTAGGAATCTTTTACTGAAGATAATGTCATCTCCTCTCTTTGTGTCCTTCCCCAATCTTTTATTATGAGTGAGGAAGTCAATGCCCAGAGAAACATCTCAGTCAAGCATCAGCGCCAGGACTCAGAGCTAGAACCAGAGTGTCTTTCCTCACAAAGCCCTCTTTCCTGGAACCCATGTTCCTTACCAATGAAGAGGGCACAATGAACACAAATAGCCAAATGGGACATAGCCACCCACTGGTAAAACCTTCAAAGAATCAAGGTCCAGCAGGGTTATCTGAAGTACCTGAGACCATTGGAAGAAAAAGTTCAGGTTAAATGAGAAAATCCTATTGCTGGGCTTCCCTGGTAGACCAGTGGTAAAGAATCTGCCTGCCAATGCAGGAGATAAGGGTTTGATCCCTGATCCGGGAAGATCCCACATGGCACAGAGCAAGTAAGCCTGTGCATCACCACTATTGAGCCCGTGCTCTACAGCCCAGGAGCTACAACTACTGAGCCCACAAGCCATAACAGCTGAAGCTCACACACCTAGATCACACACAGCAAGAGAGCCACCACAATGAGAAGCCCGTGTAACACGAGAAAGTTGCTCCTGCAATTACAGAAAGCCCAAGCAGCAACAAAGATCCAGCACAGCAAAAACAAATAGAAATTATAAAGAAAGCCCATTGCTTAAGCTGAGTAATCTCAAATAGACTGGGTAGAAGCTTCTTCACAAAATGCCCCACATAGAAAACAACAGTCCACTATCAAAATTCAACTTGGATCTAAAAATAGGCACACACACAAAAATAATAATAATAAATTCTGAAATCCAATAGATGAGGGGAGATGGCAGGTCTGACATCAACCAATGAGAAAACCAGCTTTGTTTGGTGAATGGGTTAGATAACTTATACCTCTGGTTTTAGAGTTCAAGCTGAAACTTTTCATTTAAATTCAAACATTACGAACCCACTGAACTGTGGGCAAATGACACCTTAGAAGTGTATAGGTCACTTAACCCAACTGGCTGCAACCTAAGTTCTTGCTAACCAGCCTGGGGTTGTACAATTGATATTTGCCAGAGGATTAAACGCAGTGCTCCACTTCCTTCTCAAGCAGGCCCACCTTCCTGGATGCAGAGAGGAAACTGAACAGCCTATAGCAACTCTTCCTTCAGGAGTTCTCCTCCACCTCCTGACTCGCAGGCTCTTGAAGCAACCTCCACACAGGTAGATACTTTTTATTTTCCCCTTTAATTCAAACCACACAGAGCTGCCCCACTTGCTTCTTAAGTCATCACTGCCTATAAAACCTTCAAAGAATCCTTTACTTTCAGAATAAGTTCAAGCTCCTTGTTTCACACTTTAAGAACTCCAGAGCTTAGCCAAACTCTCCTTATGAAGTGGTCTTTCTCATACCCTCCCAAAGTGAGCCCGTTTTTCCAACACAACACATCATCACTCACCCTAAATTTGGGGTCAAACTCCTCCCTCCCTCAAACTTGCTGTGTCCTGCTCCTCAAGCTCCCTGAAGGAATTCCTGCGAACTCCCCACAGAGCACATTCCTCATCCCTAGTAGTCCTTCTCTCCCATAGGAGGCAAGGGTGGGGATGGTTGGTCTGAATTCCAGCTCCACCACTAAACTATGACCCTGGCCAAATGGCTAAGGCTCCCCTAGTCTCAGCTTCTTCCCCTCCCCAGAGAAAGGACAATACCTATACTCCATGAGACTTGGGTAAAATTAAAGAAGTTGGTTCTCGCACAAGCCTTGCCACTTAATAGGTGCTCAGTAAGTTTTTCTTTTCTCTTTATCACATACTACCTCTATTCTAAGTTACTGCTTATGTCTATTTTATCCTCTGTCCTTGAACGTAAGAGTCCTAGTTCCTGTTATCTCCCAATGGCACCTAATAAGGTTCTAGTACAGAACAGATTTTCATGGTCAACTTGCGTGTCATTGGAGTAATGTTATAACCCAGCTACACTCCTCTATCTTACTCTTTCTATGGTGGAAAACCTTCCTCAGCGAGCCAAAGTGGTTTCTATTAATGATCCAACCAAACTAGAGACAGCACTCACGGAGAATAAAAGAAATGTATAATAAATTTTGAATCTACTTCCAAAATTCTATCTCTGCCTAAGTTCCAGGAACATGCCCATTTTAATAATGTAAGGACATATATAATGGAAATCTTCAAGAAATGATATCTGTGTAGATAAACCTGATTCTACACAGATAGGTAAGAATCATCAAGACTTACTCCAAACTGTCAGCAGAAGTTGCAGTGGCTTTACATTTTTTTTTTCCCCCAAAGTATAATCCTTTCTCCAAATGGTATCTGACTTGGAATACTAACATGAGAAGCAGCTGAAGGTACAACTTCTCTGGGTGGATAGCAAGAGGAATATGTAGGCCCTCTCTTCACAGCACGCCCAGGGTCTGTGTGTTCAGATGTGTGTGTGTGTGTGTGTGCACACGTGTGTGAATGTGCGCACACCCATACACAGAAACTCCTCAGGCACGTCCACAAAACCTAAGTCAGAAACTACAGCTTGGCAGAATAAGCAAATCATGTAGGAGGTGGGTAAACATACTCCACACTAGTGAAAAAACATCTACTAACAAACATATATACATTGTATATGACGTCAAAGGAATTTAAATCTCGTTCTACAAGATGCCAGTGTCAAAGGTTCTGCAAGTTGTACTCAATTTATGTTACAGAAAGAGAGAAACATAAACAGAAGGAGGCCGTTCTGCTGCATGGAGGTGAATGCTCTCTTTGGGCATCGCTGGGCAGTGCTTGATGGTTCACTTACCACTAACATCAGCTCCACAGGAAGCCAAGCATTTACTGGTGACCTGCAAGCCCCCAGATTAAGGATTTCTCTACGGGAAGCCCTCGGATACTGTGAACTTTAGAAATCATTTGGTTAAAGAATATTTAGTGACAACAGAAATAGCTTCAGAATACATTTGGTGAGACAATTGAAAATATGATTTCAATTTTAAAAATATGTGTATAAACAGATTTGTACTTTAAAACTGGAAATATATACACCAAAATGTTAGTAGTCATTAGAACAATTCTTTCTGTTCTTCTATAAATGTATCAAAATTTCTACAATTAACAAATATTCTTTGTCATAAATAATAATAATGATAATTATTATTACACAGTATGTAGCATGTTAGTTCTCTGACCAGGGATCAAACCTGAGCACCCTGAAGTGGAAGCATGGAGTCTTCCCTGGACCGCCAGGGAAATACCTTACTATTATTTTTTAAAGGCTAAGGCCACTGGTTTTTGCAGGAAAACAAAGCAGTGAATTTACTACTAAATCTCTGGGCAGGTGGCAAGGTGCTCCATGATGCCCACGGCATGATACCCAGGGTACCTAGTAGATGCTCAATGAATAGTGACTGAATGGGCAGGCGTGAGGGCTGCGTCCTGCTCCAGCCCATTTTGTATATGTTCCTGCACCCATCCCCCATTCCTCCTCTCTCCTCTCTCACAGTTGCAGAAAACAGAAACGTTTCCAGAAACAGGCTGCAAGATTCAGGTACTCTCACCAGCTTAAGGGGCATTTTTTTTGTTTTAATTCCAATCTCACTGAATCTAGGTAAAACAGAGCTGTCACTCTGAGACCTTTCTCCTGTGTAGGGCAGCGAATGGGGACTGGGGAGGGGCTGGGAGGTGCGGATATGTGAGGTAGGGAACTTGGATAGGAGGGAGGTGTTGGAGACAGAGTAACAGCAGGTGAACAACGAGAGTCACAGGACACCCGGATGCCAGGCTGGGTTCCAGTACAGACTCGTGCGACTTCTCTGGGCCTCAGTTTCCTCATCCATAGAAGGAAGGGACCTTACTTATCTCACAGAGATGTCATCACAAATGTGTAGGATGGCCGAGCTAAAAGAAATGAAGGCAAAAGTGACTGTCCCACTTAAATGCAAAGATTCCTTGGAACAAGGAAGCTGCCTGAGGCAGTGGCATCTTGGATTACCCGTACATTACATCACATTCACACATACACACACACAGGTATCTCTCTGCCCCAGGGGGGACGTGAGCCATAAGGGACTCTACAGCCTTTCCTTTCATCATGCAGAATGCCTCCTGTTAGGTTACCTCTGTGAAGCCTTGCTTATGAAATCTGTGATCTCTCCCTACCTGGGGTGGGCAGCCCTGGTCTGCTGCACATAGACATACCCCTCCCCATCACACACACACACTCATCCTTTCTCTCCTCTCTCCCTCCTCCCCACCGCCTCCTCAGTCCCCACCAGCCCTCCACAGGCTTCAAGTGAACAGAACTATAACCCATGACTCTGACAGAAGACCTGTCACAAAGTCTTATAAGGCCCCATAGTGATGTGTACACTGCAGGCCCTCACTGAAGACGTTTTGTTGGCTGATTAAAAGCCACGGCTCCATTGACCAGCTTGCTCTAGGACAGGATGGTCTTCAGAAGTAAAGAGAGTTCGCTGGAGTCTCATCACTTTGGCAATGGACTCTGCCAACACTAAGCCTGTACCCTCTACTGTAGACCTCATTTCACTGAAATCTGTTAGAAACTATGGAGGCTGTCTCTTTTATTGGCAAATATATTGATTCCCAGGTGTCTGCCTGACCCACAGACCATCTCACGGTATTGAACCTCTCAACATACTCTTGCCAGACCCTTGTCAATCCTATCAAAGCCTCATCAGGCACTCCGATACCACATTGCCCTGGAAGGCACGCTCTAGTACAAAAGAAACCCATGCTTCATTCTCAGCTCTTTTAAATTTAATTTGACATAGTCACCTCTTTAAAAAGAAAATCTACCAGTGGCCTAATTCTTACTCTGCTTTTTGTTTTAGTGTTTGTTGCTCTTCAGAATTGACAGTCATAAGAGACATCCGAGTTCCTTGAAACCACAATTTTCCCTCTGCATCATCAACACTCCTTTCCCAGCAGTTTTCACCCCCTGCTCACACAGCTTATTAAAACTCATTCAAAAAATATCTCCAGTTGCTTTTTAAGGATTTTTCCATCCTGCATTTCCCCCAGGGCAGCGAGGGAGATTGGATGAGGGAGATTCTTTAGTTCACCCTCTGTTTCCTTCTTAGCAACTCACACTGACCAAGCCCTCCATGAGTTTTCTTCCCAGGCCTGGCAGGAAATGCCAAAGGATCAGGGATGGGGACAATTACGTAGAAACTCTTATTTTGAATGAGAAAAAAATCATGACAAATTTATTCGTCAGCTTTCGCTGGAAGGGATGATTTCACAAGGGAGATCATATTCAGCAGCTCAAAATGCCTGAGAATTTTCTTTCTAATAACCAGAAAAACAAAAGCAAAAACAAGCCTACCCCTCACTGGCTCTCCCATCCTCAGCCTTCCATGGATGAGGGAAGGCAGAAGAGGCAATTCCTGAAATCATGCCTCCTCCTAAGCCCTGACATTAAGTAGCCCATAACTTTTAGAGCCCAAAGAAGTAGGCCCCCAGTATTGCCTTCCCCTCTCTACCAATGAACATCTGATTCTGTGGATGCAGGAACCTCCCTCTTCATTTCCCCAACATCCTCCCTTTCTTCTTCTCCTTCACTGCAGTTGTTAAGCATCAACATTTCCTTGGAAAAAGCAGGACACACACTGAGGTAGGAGTTCTAGTGTTGGAAAAATCACCATGAAAATGAGAGTAGGAGATCAGTTCTAGTCTTCATAAGCGTCTCTTTTCCATCATCCTCTTTACAAATGCTACCCTTGCTTAAAGGTCTGAGTTAGGTGCCACCTCTTCCAGGAAGCCTTCCCAGTAGCCTTTGGCAGAACTTCAGATGAATCACCTACAGAGCTCCACTAGAAGAGTTACTGTGCTGTAGAGTATCACTTGCTGCTTATCTATCTCCCCACTAAACAGCAATCTTTAAGCATTCAGAGTTAGTATGTTTTGAGTTGTGTAGCCTCAGTAATGTCTAGCATACAACAGATGCCCAATAAATACTTGTACATTCACTGAATTAATTATAGGCTTTACTGCAGTGGGTTGCTCTGCCCCCCTCCAGGGGATCTTCCCAACTCAGGGATTGAACCCAGGTCTCCTGCATTGCAGGCAGATTCTTTATTGACTGAGCCACCAGGGAAGCCATATATTTTCTAAGCAAGAAATTACTGTGTGTATGAAAATATTAAATGTGCTGTTAATCTAATATCAACCATTAAAAATAAATTTGGAATATGAAAATTTTAGTTTTTCATCCATATCAACAGCTAGTACAATGCTTATAATTCTTTACAGCTATATCAAAGAAATGCAAAAAGGCAAAATGGTTGTGTGAGGAGGCCTTACAAATAGCTGAGAAAAGAAGAGAAGCTAAAGGCAAAGGAGAAAAGGGAAGATATACCCACTTGAAAGCAGAATTCCAAAGAACAACAATGAGAGATAAGAAAGCCTTCCTCAGTGATCAATGCAGAGAGACAGAGGAAAACAATAGAATGGGGAAGACCAGAGATCTCTTCAAGAAAATTAGAGATACCAAGAGAACATTTCATGCACAGATGGGCACAATAAAGGACAGAAAACATATGGACCTAACAGAAGCAGAAGATATTAAGAAGACGTGGCAAGAATACACAGAAGAACTATACAAAAAAGATCTTAATGGCCCAGATAACAAGGATGCTGTGATCACTCACCTAGAGACAGACGTCCTGGAGTCTGAAGTCAAGTGGCTTTAGGAAGCATCACTACGAACAAAGCTAGTGGAGGTGATGGAATTCCACCTGAGCTATTTCAAATTCTAAAAAGTGATGCTGTGAAAGTGCTGCACTCAATATGCCAGCAAATTTGGAAAACTCAGCAGTGGCCACAGGACTGGAAAAGGTCAGTTTTCATTCTGATCCCAAAGAAAGAAAATGCCAAAAAATGCTCAAACTACTGCACAATTGCATTCATCTCACATGCTAGCAAAGTAATGCTCAAAATTCTCCGAGCGAGGTTTCAACAGTACATGAACCAAGAACTTCCAGATATTCAAGGTGGTTTTAGAAAAGGCAGAGGAGCCAGAGAACAAATTGCCAACATCTGTTGAATCATAGAAAAAGCAAGAGAGTTCCAGAAAAACATCTACTTCTGCTTTATTGACTATGCCAAAATCTTTGACTGTGTGGATCACAACAAACTGTGGAAAATTCTTCAAGAGATGGGAATACCAAACCACCTTACCTGCCTCCTGAGAAATCTGTATGCAAGTCAAGAAGCAACAGTTAGAACCAGACATGGAACAATGGACTGGTTCCAAATTGGGAAAGGAGTACGTCAAGACTGTATATTGTCACCCTACTTATTTAACTTCTATGCAGAGTACATCATGTGAAATGTCAGGCTGGATGAAGCACAAGCTGGAATCAAGATTGTCGGGAGAAATATCAATAACCTCAGATATGCAGATGACACCACCCTTATGACAGAAAGCAAAGAGGAATTAAAGAACCTCTTAATGAAAGTTAAAGAGTGAAAAAGCTGGCTTAAAACTCAACATTCAGAAAA
Organism: Bos javanicus; assembly: GCF_032452875.1. NCBI lineage: Eukaryota > Metazoa > Chordata > Mammalia > Artiodactyla > Bovidae > Bos > Bos javanicus. Next base: position 28,363,670 of record NC_083878.1, on the reverse strand, counting down.
CTAAGATCATGGCATCCGGTCCCATCACTTCATGGGAAATAGATGGGGAAACAATGGAAACAGTGACAGATTTTATTTTCTTGGGCTCCAAAATCTCTGCAGGTGGTGACTGCAGCCATGAAATTAAAAGACACTTGCTCCTTGGAAGAAAAGCTATGGCATACCTAGACAGCATATTAAAAAGCAGAGACATTACTTTGCTGACAAATGTCCATCTACTCAAAGCTATGGTTTTTCCATTAGTCATGTATAGATGTGAGAGTTGGACCATAAAGAAAGCTGAGCACTGAAGAATTGATACTTTTGAACTGTAGTGTTAGAGAAGACCCTGGAGAGTCCCTTGGACTGCAAGGAAATCAAACCAGTCCATTCTAAAGGAAATCAGTCCTGAATATTCATTGGAAGGACTGATGCTGAAGCTGAAGCTCCAATACTTTGGCCACCTGATGTGAAGAACTGATTCATTTGAAAAGACCCTGATGCTGGGAAAGACTGAAGGCAGGAGGAGTAGGGGATAACAGAGGATAAGATGGTTGGATGACATCACTGACTCAATGGACATGAGTTTGAGCAGGCTTCAGGAGTTGGTGATGGCCAGGGAAGCCTGGCATGCTGCAGTCCATGGGGTTGCAAAGAGTCGGACATGACTGAGCGACTGAACTGAACTGATGTTAATCTTGAAGAGCATAATGCCTTTATAAAGTAAGAATTATGCCCAGGAATTTTGTTTTTTTTTTAGTTGTAAGAGGGAGGGCCTGAGAGAAATGAGGCTACTCTATCTCAACTGGAGTAGGAAGTCTTTTTACCTCCTTTTCATACTATATGTTTGCTACACAATTAAATACAGTTTTGTAGATTTTTCCAGCTGTTTCAGGTGATTCTAGCATCTCAAAGAGCATAGGGAGAATTCCAGTCAAACATACTGGTGTGAGTTGATTGACTTTGATTGAAACTGAAGTTACTGGCTTGAGGGCTTTCTGCCTTTTCTCACAAGCACTGGAGCCATGTCATTTGCTTTTTTCCTTCTAGATCCCATGGAGAATGATCAGAGCACAGGAGTCAAGGACAGGTGGGCTTGGCACAGAAGAGGCCACAACAGTCTTTAAGCATAACTTGGTCATTTAGTGGGCTGTGGTAACCAGACCTGACGTCACAATTGGCGCCAGAGGGTTTACACAATCGTTGCCATTGGTCACCAGACCTGGGACCCTACACACTTCCAAGTCCTGTCAGGCAATCTGTGTAGCGCATGGCCTGAAGCCATGTGCAGTCTCTCAGGAGCTTCTCAAAGGAATGCTTTCGTAGGGGCTGTTTCTTCTACATACCAAACAATAAAGGCTCACCTAAAAATAATTAAACCCGACTTAACACTATTTCTGCTCTCTGTGTCATAATTAAGCAAGAATGAAAGAAATCTTAATAGGATTGTAAACAGGTCTTGTGTTCCTTAATCATGTGTTTGAGACTTAGTCAAAAACAAGTTTACGAAGGCTCAGAAACACCCTCCTTTCTTTTCAGGAAAAGCGAAACTAAAGCTGTGCTGTACTATGGCCACTGAAGTCAGTTCTGTTCCCACCCAAGTCCTGCTCCCGCCCTCCCCACTGCAGGGCCTGGATCCAACTCCTTCCTCACCTCTGGACTCTAAGGATCACCCCCTCCTCTGAGTTCTCCTGGCTTGAACACCTCCACCCAGAATGTAACTACTCAAGGCTGTTTGCTGTGGAAGGTAGTATAACCCCCTCATGCTTTGTTGAGTAAAGTCCTCCACTTGACAATCACCTTCCTTTTTGCTGATAACTCCACACCCAGAACCTACCTCAGAGTCAGGTGAACATCAGTTATTCTTTAAAATCATGATGACTGGTTGCCATAGGAAAAGCCACATTTTCTAACTGTTAAGCTGGGAGCTTATTCAATGATTCCTCCTCAGATTTTTTTCACTAGTAAGCTAAGGTCCTTCAGTAAGATTAAACTATGATTTGCTTTAGAAAAATTAGATGAACATACTATCTGTCATGTTAAGTGAGTTGCGCCATGGTCAACTGCATGGTTTGGGAATTGCTCCCGTAACTGTGGCACCTGACATTGGCCTAAGAAAAATCTCTGAACTACAGAGAAAAGCCCCTTCTCTCCCAACCTTACCCTCTGGCCACTCAGACACCAATTTCCATGTCATCTGGTCACTGTTCTGCCACAAAGGAAACCCATGGTATCATTAGATACCGTTTTCTGCTTCAAGAGCAGTCACATAATGAGGACCCTAGCCTTGATATTCTAAATGCACAGAGAAGAAAACTGCTGCCCCTAAAGACATCAATCCCACCCCTCATTCACCAACACTGCAAGGAAGCAGAGCCTCCGCTGAGGCTCCCCAGGTCTACCACGTACAGGTCCCTACAGCTAGACTGGACCTCTCTCGGGATGTCGGACCTCTTGGCAATATGTCCAAAGAAAGCAAGCTGGTTTCCTGCTAGGAAACCAGCTCAGATAGCAAGAGATAAGGCGCAGCTGCTATGGGTAGGGGAAGATGGGGTAACACAACATGGTATCAGAGCAGTCCCCACTAAACTGGAAGTCCCAGAGATGAGATGGTAGCTCAACTGCCAATACCAAGTGTCTGTGGGTCAAAGACTTACTTCTCTGAAATCTGATTTTCACATTGGTGCAAAAAGAAGAGTAGAGGAGAGAATTAAAAAAAAATCTCCCACCCCTCCATCTCTGAGAGTAACCAGCTACTATGTGTGAGGCCCTTGATAGGCACCGTGGAAGATAAAGAAATACAGGATAAGTTTCTCATTAATTCCGAATTATTCTCAGGTGGAGAAAAGAGGAAAGCTGACCTCATGACTGACTCCATAATGTGCTTACAGATTATTTTCATGTCTTTACTGCCACCTTCTGGTCTCTAGACACCTCCATGGTAATTTTAAAATGCTACCTTAAATTTGTGATTCATGATGGATTTTTTTTTTTTTTTTTGACCATTCCACGTGGCTTGCAGGATCTTAATTCCCTGAGCAGGGACTGAACCCCTGGCCACGGTGGTGAAAGAGCCAAGCCCTAACCCCTGGACCACCAGAGAATTTCCCATAAGGCACTTTTAGTGCTTGTTCACATCCTTCACCTCAGATGATGGTGCACAGATTAGACACAGTTCAGGTAGCCTTTATTCTATTTTCATTTGATCTGAGGGCAACAACAAACTTAAGTGATTTGCCAAGTGACAAAAAGTTAGGAGCAGAGCAAGGATAAACCATGCCTGCTGTTTTCTCTAAGGAGCAAACACCAGGGTCATTCATTTGACTTTCTTTGTCCAGCTACATTCATAAAGACTTCTATCACCCTCTCATTCCTTCACAAGTACAGCCTTGAGTGGAAAATCCCTTACTCTTAAAAAGGAGAATGCTGTTCAAATATTCCCCAATCTTTTCAAGGGTAAAATCCATTCCATTTTACAAGGTCTTTGAGAAAAGAATGTAGGGGATCTATGATTGATTTTTAAAATTTTATCTGACAGTCAAAATACTAGAGTATCCTCCAGCACAACCCTCAGATGGCAGTCCACCAGCTTCCTCTTAAACATACCTTGGTCTGGAAGCAGCAATAGAGTTGGGTTAGGTACGGATGTTTTCGAGCCAGAGCCAAAATCCGCTTCTCTGTCATCGTGCAGTCTACATCATCATCCTGAAGGATGACATCCTTCTTTAGGACCTTCACAGCATAGACTTCATCTTTGCCTTTGAGCTCCGCCAACATGACCTGTAATTAACCAAAACCACCCCTATAAGTCTATATATATAGGAGATTTAAAGAAACCCAAGTCAATACCAAATGCTTTAAAAACTAACTCATTTTATCTTTAACTTTAAACAGTATTGTAGTATTTAAAATGTAAAGACTATCCATCCCAATACAGCTTCTATAATTTATTTATTTTTAATCTCTAGCACTGTGTCCAGGCAAAGAAAAGTTCAATGCACATTTGTTAAACAAATTATATAAACATATTAATAATTATTTCATATGTTCATATAATTTGTCATACTTGCAATGAGTGCAGCCAGTATAGCATAGATTTTTTTAACTGAACGTTATTTCATAAGCATTTTTCTGTATAGTCTCCATCATATCATAGTTGCTGATACTCAAGTATAACAGTTTATTTAACCATGTACTTCAAAGTAGTTTTATCCAATTATTAAGTATTATATAAATAAATTGCTTCAGGTGCTTTATACATATAACTTTTCTTTCTTTTAGATCATAGCCTTAAGGCTATAGAAAAGTCTATAGAAAATCTTCAAAGTAAATTATAGGGTTAGATGTGTACATTTCCTGACTTTCAAAAAGGCTATACTATATAATCTGCCACTAGTAATGTAGAAGGGCTTTAGTTTCACGTATATTCACTAATGTTGGTGCTTTCACATAAAAACCCTTGTTTATGTAATGAGTGTGAAATGTTTCCTCAATGCCGTTTTAACTTGTAATGAAACTAAAAATGTTTGTTTTCTAACTGTATTTCTTTTTGTGCAAATTATTGCCCTCTGTCCAGTTATCCACTGTTGTATACTACTATATTCTTTAGGAATCCTTATGAGCTTGGTATATAAAGTTACTGTTAATTTCTGCAAAGGTTTTTCTAAGCCTGCCATATGATTTTCTGTTATTTTTTCTATTGAACAAGGTCCTCTATCTTTTTGTAGTTGAATCTGTCCTTGTTTACCTTTATGATTTCTTCTACAGCTTTAAAGCTGGGAATGTGATTCCTTCTCCAGCGAGTGAATTAACAGCTCTATTTTCTTAAAGTTTTCCTATCATTTGATATTTTTGCACTCATTTCCCTACAAATGTGACAAGATTTTCTCCCATTAAATAACTTGTAAATACAGTATTTCAGTCATCAGAGCTAAAGAGCAGTAACTCAGAAGCTTAATGAGGGCATTCAGGATGTTACCCTGAAGACATTTGTCACCGACATAAAATACAAAGTCTTTAAAACTGGCTCAAACTTTGGCAGCAATTTTTCTGAAGAAGCAACCCAAATGCTCCCAAGTCATTGAGGTTCGCATCCTGCTTACATCCTGTGGAAACCTGGAGCCTCTGAATCTGTTTCTTTCCCCTTGAATCTTGCTCAGAATTAAACCAGGTCCTGCTTACATTCCAGAGTTATGCCTCATCAGAGGACTGGGGTCTGTTTCTTACATAACCAGTCTCTGAAGAATTTGATTGCTTCAGCCTTTGCTATTAGAGTCAATCCCACCCATGACTTTTGCTATTAAGTCAAGGCCACCCACAGTCTCAGGATGAAATGTGGCAGGTAAGATGGCTGGGAACCAGGTCTCATCCTCTGGGGGCTCCAGAAAGCCACTTCCTTTGGAGAGAAGTGGAGCAGGTCTATAGCTTAGCCTGCAAAAGTCCAGGATGCATGAGGGCATGGGATCCCCAGGAGCTCCCAGAGCAAGGTACCTGGCTCCAGAGCATGGCCACCTTGCTCTAGGAGATCCTAGAAAGGTGACTCCCATTGATCCCAGGCATGGCTTTGTGATAAGCAGGGAATAATCATGGGTCTAAGCTGAAATGTTAACCAGTTTCCTAGGTTCCCATTTGGCAAAACTAATACAATTAGGTAAAGTTTAAAAATAAAATAAAATTAAAAAAAATAAAATAAAAAATAAACTGGAGTTATTTCATCCATCTCATTCCACCTTCAGAATGCTGGCTGGTCACCATGAAGGCTTTAATGGGCACACTGCACCCATGCCCCAGATCACTGTGTTGGGCTCAGGGGAGCAGGAGAGGGGAAGGGCTCCGAGGGCAGTGGCCCCTGATCAAAGACCTGAGATGACTGTGCCCATTCTCTCGCCACAGGCGGAGGATAAAAAAGACATTTAGTCAGTGCCAGAAAAGTCACTTAAAATAACATTTAATTTACAAAGTAATACACTCTAAGATTTCCTTTGGGCCTCAAGTTCACTCAGGGCAGAGATGCTAGAATTAATTTCCAAAATTTTTGTAATGAATTAAAAAAACAGAATTTCAGATGGATCTCTGAAAGGAAGAAAGCTCTCATGACTATTATTGATAATGGGAGGCCAAGCACACATAAAGCAATTTAAACTGCTCAGAGTGCTTTCTCACTTGCTCTCTCCCTTGGTTCCTGTTCCTATTGGACAAATGAGAAAAACTGAATCCCAGAGAGATGGAATGACTATCCTGTAGTCCTGTAGCCCGTGAGCAGCAGAACCCTGGCTCCTGTCTGCTTGGCCTCAGGCCATTGTCACTCAACCAGGAAGGAAAACATAACCAGACCAGGCTGAAATGTTCATCACTTAATTTTGGATCAGACCAGCAGTTCTGCCCCTGCGTGCCACAGACCTTGCCGAAGCTGCCTTTGCCCAACACCTTGATGAAGTTGAACTCATCCAGGCCCAAGCGCTTGGCCTGGCCTTGCCGGACTTCACCATTTTCACCCAGGCTTGCCAGCTGACCATCGGTGGATGATGCCGCCCTGTGCTCCTCCCCTCGATTGTCAAATGACAAGGCCTTCCGGATGTTGTTTTCAAGTTCTTTTATTTCTAGGACCAAGAGTGACAAGATATTGCATTAGTGCGCACCTCACAAGCCCTTCCTGTTAGGATCTGATATTCAGAATGTTCCCCCCTGCACCATGACTCTCAACCCTCCCTCTGGTTCTTCACAGCAACAGACGCAGCGACGCATTCCTGTAAGTTCCTTCATTTGCTCTGCACACTTTCACTGGCACCTAATTAACGTACAGCAAGGCCTAGGAACACAACGAGAACAACACGGTCCCCGCCAATCCTCTCCTTCAGGTCTGCCTTTTATTCTGGGACGGGGCCACCTCTCTGTAAGCCCCCTTCAGCTGGTAGCCTGTTGCATTGTTCTAGGTGTAGTGCAAGAATTCTGGCCTCCCAAAGGCAATAGGGATCCTTCAAGTTTCCTTTGAAAATTAAAACAATGGCTAATGGAAAACCGCTGTCACAGTAATTACTGTGAGGTAATTATTTCAATAACCGGGACTAAGAAGCCTTTACCTTCTAAGGGACTTTACTTGGCTTTATTGCTGGGTTTATTCTAAATACCCATCTTCCATAAAGTTATTTAACTGAATGAGCAGTGGGCTTATCATTAACAAAAGAATTATGTCCCAAGGGTGACATGTTGCAAATTTATCTCAGATAGGGCAGGAATTCCTCAGCAGTTTCATAACTATGACACAGCCTTGTGCTGCTGCAGAGTATGTGACCTGAATTAACCTGGGGATGATAATGCTGGGTGACCCTTTGACCTTTTCTATTTGAGAAAACTTTGTTGTCAGCTATACATTCACCAAGACATACGCTCCTTTGTGGAGAAGTGGACATCTCGAGGGTAATCCAATTTTAAAAGATGCTTGTGAATAACTGGGATCACAGGAGGGAAACACGAACTATTAACCTTTGGGAATCAGAATCAAGCAGGATTGATCCGCGGCTGCTTGACATAAAGACAACTTTGGCTCCTTTACAGAAGGACTGAGACCTGTGAAGGCTCCACGATCTGCAGGCTTGACTTCTTTGAGATGTGCCGGGACAGAGTGCAAGGGAGAGGTGAGGACAGCTTCCAAGTCTACAGATACGTCCGTGCCAGCGCCGCGGTTTTCTATCACTTACTCTTAACTAAGTATAACTTTTGCTCTCAGCATACAGCTTCTGCTCATAACTTGCAAGCAAGTTATTAAACAAATTTTGGAAGACAGAACTTGGATGCTGGGGATATTAAAACTTGAAGAAAATATCTTTCTATGTGTTCTTACAACAGAGAGAAGAGGAATTGTGCCTTATTTCAGTTCGGTGATAATGCACTGTCTTGCTAAGAAGGTTTTCACATCTATTTGTCCTCACAATACGGCTGGGAAATACTGTACCTTCACGGACGGGGGACAGAGAGGTCCTGAGGGGCATGGTGTCCTGCCGAGGTGGGACAGCAGGCTGGGCAGGAACCAGGCCTACAAATCCAGTTGCCTCATGCTTGCCTGGTTTTTTTTTTATCATATGACTCTGTCCCCTTGAAGCTCTCAAAGGAGCTCTCAGCCTTAAAAAAGCAAAACCTGAAAATGCCCACATTGGACAGGGACAGCAACTGCTTGTTTGGAGGCCCAGGGGAACCACTGGATCATTTACGAAGGGCTCAAACCTCTTTTGAAAGGAAGCAGAGTATAAAGGTGCAGAAAGTTAATCAGAGAAGCATAAAGAGGGACTCAGATCAATAATTTTGTGACCTCAGGACTGGCATACCCCCTGCGGTTGTTTTATTTACTTCTGGGGAAGAAGGGCTGGGTTGCAGTGATGACCTCCACAGAGGGTTCTATGGCAAGGCTTCTGAGAATGGGGTCCCTAGGCCATAAGGGGTGACGTCTCACCCTTACCACTGACTTAGTTCCTGACCTTTGGACAAAACTTTTTAACTCTCTGCCATACACTTCTCACCCTGTAACCTGGGGACAGTAAGGGAGCGTAGACAGAGAGTTGGCTTGAGTGTAGAATGAGGATAAGGAAGACAAAAGGGGCTATAGAACATCAAGGCGCTATTGTTCTCACTTGTTAATGATTATCCCTGTTCTGCAGATACAAACATCCCTTCCCAGTGAGATCTGGTTCTGGTTACCAGAGGGGAAGGTCTAAAGTGTATACATCCCTCCTCAGTCTTGGCATCCTTGGATACTTGCAGAATTCAGAAACCTTTGATAACTTCCAGCATATTTTGATGGAGAAGGAGACATCCTGAGCTGAGCTCTAGAGGGGAGTCAGGTGTGGAGCTGGCTTCTCACAGGCTCTGCCAGCTTCACCTTCCTATCCCCACCCACCCATCTCCAGACTCCTGCCCTGATTTCAACTTTTGGGTATGATGGTGAAGTTCAGGGAGGAAGGAAGTCAGATTCAACTCAACTGAGCGGTGCTGAGGGGGCTGGGAGCAGAGCTGGGCAGGGTGGTGAGAGAAGGGCTGCGCTCTCTGCCTCTCCTGCACGTGGAAGCTGGAAGATAGGCGAGAGAAAAAGAACCGCAGCTCCCCATCTCTCTCACTTCTACCCTGCCTGGGAGTGATGCCAGGGTGGCGGAGCCATTCAGTGCCACACTCTCAAGCCTTGGACTCCTTGGCCCTTCCAAGGACACAGCTCAGAGGTAAAGAAGCAAATCTGAGGGCCTCACCCTGGTCACAGGGGGAGGTGGGGGCCGACTTGGATCGATCTTCCTCAGACGGTGAGCTTCCAGAAGCAGGCTGCGGGGACTCAGCACCAGCAATGAGCTAGAGAATGGGAGAGAACGAGGGGAGAAAGGGGTCAGAAAGGAGATGGGGAGTTTCCCTAAAGTCAAAAGCATCAGGATGCGACGCCAGGGGCGGTAGCAGACCCTGGTGCACAGTAGCTCTTGCTGAATTGATCATCTGAAAGCAAGAGACTCAAGGTTTCCTTTGTCAATGAAAGGAAAGCAAACAAGTGACGTCAGCTCAACCTTACCCCTTCCATGAAACTTCTCTTGCCTACCCAAGCAATGATAGTTATCTCATCCAGAGCAAACTTGACAGCTGCTTGGTATTTATTCCCTACCGTGTTCAGCTTTATTTAACTTGGGATCTCTGCTCAGGTAGACTGTAGGTTCTCTGAAGGTTAAGAGCCTATCTGGTATTTGTATTGCCCCTGGGGATCTCACAGAGTGATGCACACAACAGAAGCTCAACCAGCATTCTCAGATGTATCGATATTTGTCGGCAATCAGGAAATTTTTAGCAGGACATCCTCCATGAAGTCTATTTCTTGGCATAGATGCTGGTATATTCATACTAAGTTCCCATTAAGGGCAGAAGTTTGCACTCAAGAGATCACAAGCACTCTGTTCCCCTTTACTCTTGATCTACCCACTGTGCACACACGTCATTTCTGGATGATCGGCTGCTTGCAAGGGGCACTATGAAGGTAACTCAGGCTCCAGAAAGCCTGATGCTCCCAAGTAGAAGCTCCCTCAGCTTCTGGCCAAGGGCACTTGTCTCCCATCCTCTCGTACTAACTAAAGGTACTACTTGGTTTGCTTGACTTTTTCCAGCTTTTGCATGAGAAGCAACACAGCAATAAAACTGTCAGGACTGAAGTCTCTTAGTCTCTGACTCTGCTCCTTCCTTATTTTCTCCATGTTGGTTTCTTAGCACCAGGATCTCCCAAATGCAAGACAGATAGACAATGCCTGGTTACTCTCATTACAGGCCATATAAATACAGGGGAGGGGGCAGGTGTTGAGTTTTCTCTGAAACGTTCCATGACAGAAAAGATTCCAACTCAGTTTACTTCTCAGTTCAGTCGCTCGGTCGTGTCCGACTCTTTGCGACCCCATGAATTGCAGCACGCCAGGCCTCCCTGTCCATCACCAACTCCTGGAGTCCACCCAAACCCATGTCCATTGAGTCAATGATGCCATCCAACCATCTCATCCTCTGTCGTCCCTTTCTCCTCCTGCCCCCAGTCTTTCCCAGCATCAGGGTCCTTTCACATGAGTCAGCTCTTTGCATCAGGTGGCCAGAGTATTGGAGTTTCAGCTTCAACATCAATCCTTCCAATGAACACCCAGGACTTTAGGTGTTCTCCTTTAGGATGGACTGGTTGGATCTCCTTTGCAGTCCAAGGGACTCTCAAGAGTCTTCTCCAACACCACAGTTCAAAAGCATCAATTCTTCGGCGCTCAGCTTTCTTTATAGTCCAACTCTCACATCCATACATGACTACTGGAAAAACCATAGCCTTGACTAGACGAACCTTTGTTGACAAAGTAATGTCTCTGCTTTTTAATATGCTGTCTAGGTTGGTCATAACTTTCCTTCCAAGGAGTAAGCGTCTTTTAATTTCATGGCTGCAGTCACCATCTGCAGTGATTTTGGAGCCCCCCAAAATAAAGTCTAACACTGTTTCCACTGTTTCCCCATCTGTTTGCCATAAAGTGATGGGACTGGATGCCATGATCTTAGTTTGCTGAATGTTGAGCTTTAAGCCAACTTTTTCACTCTCCTCTTTCACTTTCATCAAGAGGCTTTTTAGTTCCTCTTCACTTTCTGCCATAAGGGTGGTGTCATCTGCATATCTGAGGTTATTGATGTTTCTCCCAGCAATCTTGATTCCAGCTTGTGCTTCCTCCAGCCCAGCATTTCTCATGATATACTCTGCATATAAGTTAAATAAGCAGGGTGACAGTATACAGCCTTGACGCACTCCTTTTCCTATTTGGAACCAGTCTGTTGTTCCATGTCGAGTTCGAACTGTTGCTTCCTGACCTGCATACAGGTTTCTCAAGAGGCAGGTCAAGTGGTCTGGTATTCCCTTCTCTTTCAGAATTTTCCACAGTTTATTGCGATCCACACAGTCAAAGGCTTTGGCATAGTCAATCAAGCAGAAATAGATGTTTTTCTGGAACTCTCTTGCTTTTTCAATGATCCAGTGGATGTTGGTAATTTGATCTCTGGTTCCTCTGCCTTTGCTAAAACCAGTTTACTTCAGGCAAGGCACAGTCGTGTCTGCTGAACAGGACTCTCTGTAGATCCTACACACACGTGTGTTCAGCACTGTCATCACAGGTGTTTGTCTAACCTGCCTTCTGGGCAAGGCCTCAGCATTAAGGGTGCTGACATTCTGCTTGTAGCTTCAATGTCCTGGGTCCTGCTTCCACCAGTGGGACTGTCAAGAGCTGAGAAGAGCCACCAGAAGCACAAAATCTCACGTTAGTCAGGAGGAGAGGGTGTTTTTTCCTCTAAACCTTACAAAATAGCTTTGTTTATTCAAAAAGTAAGGAAGAAAATGCTTAAGAAGATGGAAACAACCCAAACCTTCCCATTCAAGGGAAAAGCCTCCTCTGAGAGGCAGCAGGGAAAAGGTATGGGCAGCTTCTAGAACAAGAAGGGAAACACAAAGCCCTTCAGAAAGTATTTCAAGGGAAAATTTAGGGACAACATTTAGGAGCTAATACTGTCGAGGCACCCATTGTCAGGCTTGTTTTTTAGTAAAAAAAAAAAAAAAAATATATATATATATATATGTATGTATGTATGTATGCATGCACTGGGCAATGAGAGCCACTTGCCCATACCACCCTACCAGGATTTCTTGCCCAGTTAACATGGTTCCCATTTTTTCATTAACTTACTCTTTCAGAGCCCTCTTACATTTTTTAGGCTAGGAGCCAAGGCTAGGACAAGCCTTCAAACAAAATGCTAGAGATATCTTTAGCTCTGTTTACATCTGTGGGCCCTGACTCACCACAATAACATTTTAGCAAACGGATCTTTTCCTACTGACATTCGGAATGTCACACAGATAGAGACAGGGCTTTGGTCACCAAAGACAGGCCCAGATGTTTCATGTCGTGGGACATTAACAATATTCCTCGGGCAGCCAAGTGCCAGCACTATCACAAATCTTCTTGGCTTGCTCCCTAGAAAAGAATGTATTTCCAGCTCTTCATCCATTTATCCTCATTACAGTGATACCAGAGGCAAAGTTCAAATGTGAACATTGCTCTCATGCCAGTTTTGGAGGCAGATAAGGCTACTTCCTTGTCTAGAATTGAATATTTTCTGGAGGGAATTCCAGAATCCTCACCTCGAAGGTGATGTACCCCTAAGAAACACAACACTTGAGACTTGCTTGGCTTTTCCTCACCTCTGGAATTGAAGGAGACTTCTGTGTTACCTGCATGCCTTTTCCTTCTTTGTTTTCTTTTAAGCACATGTTGTTTCAAGTCCAGTGTGTCAACCCAGCAGTCTCAGAACTATATTCCAAGGGACTCTCAGGAAATCAGCACGGAGATGCTGGCTCACACGGAGCTTCAGAAACATCACCCAAGAACCACTTACCTTTTTCCTCCTCTGGCCACTATTGGTGATCTTGTCTGGAGTAACACCCAGGTCAGCCAATACTTTAGCGATACCCCTGGCATCCACGCCACAGTTGGGAGCCACGTTGGTCTCACAGCGCCGGTGAACGTTCATCTTGCAGACTGTAAGGAGACACGGAGGAGAGGCTTCCAAAGGGTCATGGCCTAAAATGTTACCTTATTGTGCTCTGATTGTAAAAGGAACACACGTTCATTTGTTAGAATTTGGAAAATGCAGGAAGACAAAAAAAGAAAAATAAAAAAATCACCCAGCGTCCCCTCACACAGATCTAAAATCAACCACCTCACGGAGATAATCAGGCTATGGATAAATAAAAATCACACTGAAATTTCCTTTCAGGGAGCAGAACACTGACCGTAGAATTTAATTGGTTTCTCTGAAGAAAGTTCATCTGGATGCTGAACCCGAATGGGCCCCCTGAATACAGTCCACTATATTTCTCTGCTGTAATGTGGGAATGTTCCCGAGAGAGGAATACTCACAGTAGACAGCCTCTAAAGAAGCTCACCTCTAAAAATGAGGAGCCTGAATAAGGTGACCTCCAAGGTCCCTTTCAAATCCAAAATCTGGATTCAAAGGAACAAAGGCCATGCTTGAATTTTGTTTTTTGTTTCATCTGCATCACTTAAGCTGACCTTGGTGCAGGACATCCAAGGTGAAAACATAAACTGTTTTGGTCTCCAGTCCAGTATGTGAGGAGCTTGGACCTTGTTGCTCTGTCCTAATGAGTAAAAAGCTGAACAAACTAGAAAATCAACAAGTCTTCTTGAGATTTAACAGAGAAGGAACATCACAGGGCAAACTGCTGCCCTGTGGGAGAGACAGATATGAATCATGACTTAGTGGAACAGAAACTCCCAAGCAGCAGCCCAGAGGACAAGCACCACTAAATGGTGAGCCGCTGGGGTCCCAGAGTGGACGATCTGTCAAAGACTCTAGGCTGACCCCGTCATAGGGTCCCCCCACTTTCTTGAGTTCTACCTCTAGTCGTTTGACCATGCTCTCACAGGGAATATTGGAGAAAGAAATCCCACACGCTGATCACATGGAGAGAGGGAAGGAATTTTGAAATACAGCAGAGCTCCCTGTTCTTAACAATGCTGGCTCTAAGAAGAAGCTATTTCATCAGAGATTATACTACTGTAGCTTTATCAGATATTAAGCAACCTAGGGGAAGGAAAATACCCAACTCCAACCTGTGTTAGTTATCTTGTCCTATATAAGGTGGGGGAAACCCTGAGAAACATGTATACAGCTCATAGTTCAGAGAAACAGGTTCACAGAAAGACTGAGATCTCATCTCAGGACTACAGAATGCTTCCCCTCCCCCAACACCTTAGCACCGTGTTACTAAAGGCCTATTACTGCTGTTCCTGCTACTTACATGTCATGTCTGACTATCCTTCTCTCTCACACACACATATGAGGCATATTAAAAGGCAAAAAACAGTTTGAAGAGACAGGGCAAGAAGCAGAACCAGACTCAGACATGGCAGGGTTGCTGGAATAACCAAGCCAAGAATTTAAAACAACTATGATTAATATGCTAAGGGTATGTGTCAATAGAAAATTTTAAAACAGAAAAACAAAAGGAGAAATACTGGAAAAAAAGATATAGAATATCTAAGAAATACAGAACAGCTGCAAAAGATATAACGTGTATGGGAATATTAGCAGGAGGGAAAAAAAAGGGAAAAATGAACAAAAAAATATTTGAAGTAAAAATGACTGAGAATGCCCTCAAAGTAAATTCAGATACCAAACTACAGACCCAGGAAGCTTAGAGAACACCAACAAATGACAGGAAAAAACAGGATAAATGAAAAAGAACAAAACCAATATCAAGCGACATCTAGGCATATCATATACAAGCTGCAGAAAATCAAAGATAAAGAAAAATAATCTTGAAAGAAGTCAGAAGGAAATAACACCTTACCCAAAGGGAAGCAAAGACAAGCACTACATCTGACTTCTCAGAAACCACATAAGCACGAAGAGAGTAGAGTGAAATATTTAAAGTATAATAAATCCCCTTCATATGAACTAGCTGTCTTCCAAAACCATGTTCATAAATCCAATAAAGTCCAAAAAGTTAGCCTAGGTACTCAACTAACACAACTGGCTATGTAACACTGTACTGTAATAGATTTATAATATTTGCTTATAAAAAATATAAAAATAAAACATTTTTATTCTTACAGCACAGTACCTTGTGCTCTTGTAGTGCTATAGAACCTTGAAAAGTATAGTAGTGAAGTACAACAGCTGGTGATTCTCAGCAGTGACAGTCACATTAACACTGCTTTTACACTTGCTCCTAGACATCCTGGGCTTGAAATACAGTCACTGCACTGCTGTACTCTATACAGTACACCAAAGCACAACACTTACAGAGGAAGCACACACGTGGCAATGCACCCAGGCATGTGACTAACTTACATGACTGGTCATGGCTACACTCCTTCACATTTTTGAAAGTTAGCGACCTCAAGGTCCACATGTAGGGGACTTACTGTATTGAGAGGGGGAAAAGATGCAGAATTCTGTTCCCTGTGAAATTATCCTTCAAAAGTGAAGGAGAAATAAAGACATCCTCAGACAAATAAAAACTGAGGAACTTTATAGCCAATAGACCTGCCTTGCAAGAAGTGTTAAAAGAAGCTCTTCAGGAAGAAGGAAAATGGCTGATAGCATCCTTCAGTCGTCAGAAACTCAGATCTACACAAAGAAAGGAAGAGCATCAGAGAAAGAATAAGGGATGGTAAAATACAAACTTTTATTTTTTAAGTTCTTACTTGATCTAACAGATAATTTTTCAAGATAACAACAGCAACAATGTTTTCGATTATTATGCTTATATACATCATATGTATAGAAAATACATGCTTACGTATAAGTGAAATGAATGACAACCATGATATGAGGAGTAGGACAGAAGAATAAGAATTTCTTTGTTATTATAAGGTATTAATACTTGCACCTGGGGCTGCCCAGGTGGAACTAGTAGTAAAGAACCCGCCTGCCAATGCAGGAGGCATAAGAGATGCTGTTTCGATCCCTGGGTCAGGCAGATCCCCTGAAGGAGGAAATGGCAACCCACTCCACTACTCTTACCTGGAGAATCCCATGGACAGAGGAACCTGGTGGGCTACAGTCCATGGGGTTGCAGAGAGTTGGACACGACTAAAGCAACTTAGCCCACATGCGATACTTGCACTATCTGTGAAGTATTAGAGCGTTATTTGAAAGTGGACTTGGATTAGTTGTAAATGTATATTGCAAACTCTAGGGCAACCATGAAAATAAGTTTTAAAAAACAACAGAAGAATGGATATGCTAAGAGAAAAAATGGAATCTTATAAATTGTTCAGTTAAAACCACAAAAGGTGGGAAAATGTGAAATACAAAAATAGAAACAAAGAGCGAGGGCATCAAATGGAAAACAATAACAAAAAAAGATGGTTATTAATCCAAATATATTGAAAACCACTTTAAATGTCAGTGGTCTAAATACATTAAGTAGAAGACAGAGATTGTCAGGGTGGATCAAAAAAGAAACCCAGTACATATTATCTAGAATAAACACACTTTAAATATGTAAGATACATACAGACTAAAATTAATGTATGGAGAAAGATACACCATGCTAATGCTAATTAAAAGAAAGCAGGAATAGCTACATTAATTTCTGATAGAGTAGACTTCAGAGCAAGGAAAGTTATCAGAGATATCAAAGGGCACAATAAGGGAACAATTCTCTAAGAAGACATTAAAATCACACTCCTGGTATTTACTCAAATGAGTTTAAAATGTAGGTCTACACAAAAACCAGCACATGGATGTGTACAACAACTTTATTCATAATTATGAAAACTTCAGAGCAACTAAGATGTCCTTCAGTAGCTGAACAGCTAAATTGTGGTACATGCATATAACTGAATATTTGCCAGTACTAAAAGTACATTAGCTATTAAACCATGAAAAGATATGAAAGAACCTTAATTGCATATTACTAAGTGAAAGAAGCCAACCTGAAAAAAAAACCTATACATTGTATGTAGCTCTTACTACATGACATGCTCCTCCACGACAGAAAAGCAAAACTGTGGAGCTGTAAAAGGATCAGGGGTTGTCAGTGGCTGCAGGGGAGGCAGGGAAGAATAAGTAGCCAAAGCACAGAGGATTTTCAGGACAGTGAAACTACTGTGTATAAATACTATAAGGATGGATACAGCATGTTGTACATTTGTCCAAACCCACAGGATGTCCAGTAGGAAGAGTGATCCCTAATGTAAACTGAGGGATAATGATGCGTCAATGCAAGTCCATTGATTTAACAAATGTATCACTCTGGTGTGGATACTGATAGTGAGGAAGGCTGTCTGTGGGAGGGGGTAGGAGGGTATGCCAGAAATCTTTGTACTTGCTCTTCAAGTTTGCTCTGAACCTAAAACTATTCCAAAAGCTAAAGTCTATTAACACACATACACACACACAGACCTTCTGAAATAAAACCAGGCAGGATGACCACACCTAAGGGTTCTAGACTACCTGACCACTGACCTGGAGGAGGGATAGCACTGACCCTACTCTCCTTAATCTCCAACCCAGGCTTGAAGAGCTCACATGAATTACGTGGCTGAAGATGCCCTCAGAGCCAAAGGCAGGAATATGGGGGTGGGGAAGCATGTGTGCTGATGGGAGGGGAGCTTTCTCATGCAATATAAACAAAAAGAAAGCTCCACCACAGCCTGGCCATGGTGCCGCATGCATTGATTTATTACTAAAAATGCTCAAAAATCCTCAGACCCATGCCAGACTCCAGGCAACAGCACTCTGAATTCTCTGTCCCACTGCCCTTAGCAAAACTACCCTCTGACACTCAGCTCAGCTCATCTGCACATGTCCACCCATCCCATCTCATACAAGTTCTCTTCTGTCTCTTCTTGAGGTGACAGAATAGACAAGAATGAAGCAACCGCATGAAGAGAGACGATTTCGTAGCACGGGTCGTTTATCTATGTGATTTAGCCGCTGGCGCCCTCTGGTGTTGTAACACCAGACCTGTCCATCCTAATGAAACAAATTTGCTCAGGTTGACTGGTCAGCAAAACAAGAAAGATCTTTGGGGACTTCATTTTTCATTTAAAAAAATTCTGTTATTTCTTTGGGAGAATTTTGTAGTTGTCTTAATATGTAAGGTTAAAAAAAAAACAAACCCAGTGACATGTCAGTTAACATGAACCACATGAAAAAGCGACTTCGAAAGAGCTTTGAAAAGTCTGGAAACACGAGGGCAAAGCTGGCTGAGAGAAGAGAACATAATTTAAGCAGCCACAGTCGGGTTCCTGGAAGCTGGAAGTAACATCTGGAGGCCGCAGGTCAGGAAGAGAAAGTAAATGTTAGAACCAAAGAAACGTGAAGCTCATTTACGGTAATGCAAGGCAGACAAACCAGTTGAATCACCCCCTTCTCTCCCTCATCTGGACTGGTGAGCACCCAGCGCCAGTTCCCTGAGGATTCCCAATCTAGGCTGCTTCATATTGTTCATTTTTCAACCGCTTCACCGGGATGAGCTGCACTGCTGCTGCTGCTGCTAAGTCACTTCAGTTGTGTCCGACTCTGTGCGACCCCATAGACGGCAGCCCACCAGGCTCCCCCATCCCTGGGATTCTCCAGGCAAGAACACTGGAGTGGGTTGCTATTTTCTTCTCCAATGTACGAAAGTGAAAAGTGAAAGTGAAGTCGCTTAGTTGTGTCCGACTCTTAGCGACCCCATGGACTGCAGCCTACCAGGCTCCTCCGTCCATGGGATTTTGCAGGCAAGAGTACTGGAGTGGGGTGCCATTGCCTACTCCGAGCTGCACTGCTGGGCCTCTTCAAAAAGGAAGATTATGATTCTGCTTCTGCCCAGTGTCTCATCACACATTCGCTGAGCTCCTACTCTGCACTATAGGTGGTGCTGCCCTCAGGACAGACAGGGGCTGGGGCATGCTGACCTGCATTCTGGCTCCCATGTTTCCACCCTTTCCATAGCTGAGATTAAAGCTGGTGTTGCAGTGGGGTGGGTTAGGCTGTTTGGAATCCTCCCAAAGCAGGCAGAAGACCTTGAGAGAGAACAGTGACAAAGGCAGACGGGCAGGCCTAAGTGTCCTCCAGAAATCTCTACATGAGAGTCATATGGCCCTTGTGGGTGAGCCAGAGCAGTGGTTTGATAGCATAACAGGTTACAGCCAGCCACATCATGCTCAGGGGCAAAACACACACAACTGTGAGCAGGAAGTTGTGTGTTTGTGTCATGGAGGTTGGCAGGGATGGGAGAGTGCTTGATGCATACAGAGTCCTGGGCAGGAGACAAGAATGGGAGTAGCAGATGTACACAAAAAGGCTTAAAAGGACCCAACAAATTGTTAGCAGAGGTTAGGGCTGGAAACAGACATGGTAAGAGAATATAACGGACTTTAATATTTTTATACATATACTTAAGTCTTGCTAGAATCTTTCATAGAATTATTTGTGTATTATTTGTGTTTTTTTAACTCTAAAAATACAAATAAAAGTTGAAGATATGACAAGGAAAAGTGAAAGTCACTCAGTTGTGTCCAGCTCTTTGTGACCCCATGGGCTATACAGTCCATGGAATTCTCCAGGCCAGAATACTGGAGTGGGGAGCCTTTCCCCTCTCCAGGGGATCTTCCCAACCCAGGGATCGAACCCAGGTCTCCTGCACTGCAGACGGATTCTTTACCAGCTGAGCCATAAGGGAAGCTCAAGAATACTGGAGTGGGTAACCCATTCCTTCTCCAGCAAATCTGGAGATGACAAGGAAACTGTTTGTTAAAAAATAATAGTAAAGGGCTGATATTTTCAAAACTGATGAGAATAAAAATCCTTTTTCATAACTTTACTGTTTTTGTTTTTTTTTTAATATCCATTTTTTTTAATGGAAGGAAGGAAGAAAGGAAGGGAAGGGAGAGAGAAAACCTTCCCTGCTTCCTATCTTTGTAGCTCCTATGCCACTTTTCATCACTTTCATTATGATTCTCAGAAGGTGGGCACGCAGTTGGAGTTAAAAGGAAGCCCAGGGTCGCCTAGCCAGGGGGCCTCCCTGCAACTACCCAGCCCAAGCAGTGGCAGAACCAGCACAGATCAGTTCTCCAGACTCCTAATCTGGGATCTTCACTGCTTCCAGCTCTCTGCCTAGGGGGTTTGCCCCAAATAGATGGCCTGTTCTGTATTACCTGCAAGAACGGGAGTGACTCTCTCCCTCTTAGTCCACAAAAGCAGCCTCGGCTCACAGCTGCTATTAGGATAGGATCTCAGAGAGAGTCAAGAAGCCAGGAAGGAGACTCTTCAGGACTTTCCAGGCCAGGCCTTTTCCAACTGTACGTCATTCCCTACCTTGGCACAGAGCTGCAGTCAGGGTGGACAGGCAGGAGCAGGGGGCTCACCCCAGAGGAGGACAGGGAAGCCAGGGCTGCTGCAGGTGCTGCAGGGCAGACTGAATTGTGTAAAGAGGTCTGGCTTTCTGTTAAACTGACCCAGATGCTGGGTGATGTCAAGGCAGCTGTGCTGGAGACATGTAAGCTCACAGGCAGAAGAGAAGTGGGGAGCGGGGCGGGTGGCCAGGGCAGGTGAGAACCCCACATCTTCTTTAGAGAAGGAAACAAAAATCATAAGGTATTGGGAGTCTTTACCTCTGGGGAAACTGACTCCATAAGTCAATGGAGAAATAAAGCACATGTGAGAGGACTCTGGAGGCATTCACTGTGCAGATGAAGGTCAGGTTAAGGAAGCAGTAGACTTAAAATGAAGAACAAAAAGAGCAAATGCCTCAGTGATGCTAGTATTTGAACATCTGAAGCTAATTTTTGCACAGGCTAATAGTGGCTGAGGTGCTCAGACAGACCCTCAATGAGTCTATAGAGAGGTACAGCGCAACTGTGCCAGCACTTAAGTCGTAAGATAAAGGACAGGAGGAAGTCCCCTGGTGGTCCGGTGGTTAGGACTCTGCACTTTCACTGCCAAAGGCACAGGTTCAATCCCTGGTTGAGAAGCTAGGACCCTGCTAGGTGACCAAAAGAAAAAAGACAGCAATGAAACATCCTGCCTTAGTGCTGGTGTCTTTCTACCCTGATAAAGGAGCTCAGTTCCTCAAACACAGCCTGTGAGCACTCTCCAAGCGTCTGGCCCCTCTGGGCTGCGGGAGGGAGGAGGCAGCCTTGAGGGTGGTGGTGGGTTCCCACGGGTCCCTGGTCATACCCCTCTGTGTGCACTGGTCTCCATCCCCGCCAGTAAAAGGGGGTAATAATGCTCTCTCTCCCTGGCTGACAGAGGGACAGTCTCTGGAAGAGTATATCCACCACCCTTGAACCCGTGTGGCTCAGGCAACTTCAGGCTGAAGGGAGAGTGACCAGGACCATCTCATGGATCCTTCTCTATAGATGCAAGCTTGAGAAAAACCCATTTCATTGAAAATACCTAAACATTTTATCCCCAGGAGTGGGATGGGCAACAAAGCTGAAGCCATAGACCAGCAGGTCAAGTGGCTTGTATCCCACCATGACCAGGGGATGGGGGCTCCAGCCCAGGAGGCCAAGCCAGCCTGATTCAACAAAGGTGAAGACCTGATGGAGTCTCCATAGACAGGAGAGGGTGTGGATCACAGACCAGAGGCAGTGCAGGAGCCAGCTGCCTGGGTTTAACTCCAGCTTCCTGGGGACTTGCTCTGAGACCCCAGGCAGGTCAGTAATTTTTGATTTCTTTTTCTTAGCAATCAAAGGAGTGGAACCAGACTTAGACCCAGATAAGAGGGGCCCCTGCCTAGGACCCTCCCAGCCTCTTCTGGCCATCACCCTCTCCACAGGATAAGGGGCCTGCAGGGACAAAAAGACTTGAGGTTGAAAAAGGATAAAAAGCGAGAAGAAAACACAGGGGGTTGGGGGGCAGTGAAACCACTCTGTAGGATACTGTAAGGGTAGATGCATGTCATTATACATCTGTCAAAACCCGCAGAGTGCCCAACACCAAGAGTGAAATTAATGTAAATTATGGATATTGGGCGATTGTGATATGTCAGTGTAAGCTCAGCAACTGTTTAACAAATGCATCTCTCTGGTGGGGGAGATGTTGATGCTGGGAGAGGCTGGGTATATGTGGGGGCAGGCTATATACGGGAAATCTCTGTATCTTCTGCTCAGTTTTACTGTGAATCTAAAAAATGAGAGAGAAAAGCACAGCAGAAGGAGAAAAGAAGCAAGAGGGAAAAGGCCAAGCCATGGTAACAGAGGACAGGACAGGAGTATCTGTAAGCCTCTGTTGGGGCCCTAAGTTCTGAATGGCCTCTACCTTCTCATCTCTGTGTAGCCTGTTCCTCTCATGTCCCGCTGGCTCCAGTGACCAGGAATCCTCACTTGAGGCAGCTTCATTCTCCCCATCCTTTACTTGAGCAGGCTTAGGGTGCTTCCTGCCAAAACAGAGCTGAACACACGGTTCCCTGGCCCTGCCTTCTCCCGGGGTCATCCAGGGACCCACAGCTCTGGCAGCCACATCTGGGTGTCTGGGCTGCCTCTTTAAGTTATCAATATTTATGAGATGATGGTGTCTTCATTTAGATTCCCTAGATAGATCAATAATTAATAGAGTTACTTAAAACCAGACATGGTCTCATCGGAGTCCCATCCAAAGCAGGCGCGCTGCTTCCTGGCAAGCACTACACCACTCTCCAAAAGCGCATCACTCCTCTGCTGAAAGCATTCGAGACTCCTGCTGCACTGCTTTCTTTCTCTTCTTTTTGTTTCCATGTCACTTAATGGCAAAAAGGATTTTGGACAGGCCCTGTTTCTTTCAGGTCATGTGCTGGAATTCTAGAAAGGGAAACGACATCTGGGAAGCTCACACAGAACCTAAGATGTGTCAGCGACCAGCGCTTCCTCCCGTCCTGTTCGTCCTCACTTCTTACGACAGCTATTTCCAACCCTCCTTGTGCCTTCCACACCCCCCTTACTTCTCACCTCAACTCTGAAAAGGATCTCCTATTTCAGAAGTAAGGGAACTCACTCCCCACTGCTGCCCCACCCCGTAACTCAGAAGCCTGGCCAATGTCTGTATTGATCAAAGTTGGGGATATTAACAAGGGTTAGCTAATAAAATGAAATGGCGTGCTATTTATTGTCTTTCATCACTGGTAACACTCTAATTAATGTCATCACTACCTAATCTTTATTATCAACATCAGAAACAGAGTAATTAAAAAGACTTTTCTGCTCTCATGTTAGAAGTGCTGCAGTCTGGGGTTGTCTTTTATCTGCTGACCTTTTTTTTTTAATTATTGTTGGAGCATAGTTGCTTTACAATGCCCTGCTCGCAACGTTGTGCAGCAAAGTGAATTAGCCATACATACGCGCGTGTGTTAGTCACTCAGTTGTGTCCAACTCTTTGCAAACCCATGGACTGTAGCCCGCCAGGCTCCTCTGTCCATGGGATTTCCCAGGCAAGAATACCGGAGTGGGTGGCCATTCCCTTCTCCAGGGGATCTTCCCAACCCAGGGATCGAACCTGAGTCTCCTGCATTGCAGGCAGACTCTTCACAGTCTGAGCCACCGGAAGCCGTACACATATACCCCCTCTTTTTTGGATTTCCTTCCCATTTAGGTCACCACGGAGTTTCAAGCAGTGTTCCCTGTGCTATAAAGCAGTTCTCCTTAGTGATCTATTTTATACATAAATGCTGGGGAGGGTGGGAGAGCAGGGAATCCTCTTACACTGTAGGTAGGAATGTAAATTAATACAGCCACTATGGAGAACAGTAAGGAGTTTCCTTTAAAAACTTAATTAAAAAAGGAACTTATTTTTAACTGCAGTGCCCTCAAAAGATTCAGAACTTAAATGACCATTCTGCCAGTCATCTCCTCCTAGACTCCCTTCCCTGACACAGGACATGTATCCATACCCAGGCCTGGCTTTGAGTCTTGCCCTTCCCCAGGAGGAGGGGTATCCATCTCTCCATCCCTGTTCTATCAACAATCCCCTATCTCTCCTGGCTCACTAATGGTCTCTTTTTCCACTGTCTTTTTTGTGATTATATAAAATATCCTGAAAATACTTCACCTTCTGTTTTCACTCCAGCCTCTGCACTTGGGTGAGCATCCCTACCAAGACAGCTCCTGCTGAGTGCACTAGTGATCTCCTCATTGTTAAATCCAACTCCATGTTCCACCTTTTTTTTTTCAGTTTTATTGAAGCATAACTGACCTACAATGCCATGCTGGTTCCAGGTGCACAAACATAACGATTCAATATTTCTATACATTACAAAATGAGCACCACAATAAGTCTAGTTACCATCTGTCACCATACAAAGATACTACAGTATTATTTAGTCTATGCCCCATGTTGTACATTTCATCTCTGTAACTTTTATTTTGTAGCTGGTAGTGTGTACCTCTTAATCTCCCTCATCCCCCATCCACCTACCCTCCAGCAACCACCTGTTTGTTCTCTATATCTATGAGTCTGTTTCTGTTTTATGTATGGTGGTGCTGGAGAAGACTCTTGAAAGTCCCTTGGACTGCAAGGAGATCTAACCAGTCAATCCTAAAGAAATCAACCCTGAATATTCATTGGAAGGACTGATGCTGAAGCTGAAGCTCCAATACTTTGGCCACCCGATGTGAAGAGCCGACTCCCTGGAAAAGACCTTGATGCTGGAAAAGATTGAAGCCAAAAGGAGAAGAGGACAGCAGAGGATGAGATGGTTAGATAGCATCACTGACTCAATGGACATGAATTTGAGCAAGCTCAGGGAAATAGTTAAGGACAGGGAAACCTGGTGTGCAGCAGTCCACGGGGTCACAAAGAGTGGGACACACTTAGCAACTGAACAACAATAGCAACAATAAGAAGATTCTATGCACAATTTGTCTTTCCCTGTCTGACTTATTTAACTAAGCATAATACCTCTAGGTCTACTCATGTTGTCACCAATGTCAAGATTTAATTAATTTTTATGGCTGAGTACTACTCCACTGCACACCCGCATATGTGAGTGTGTGTGTGCACACAACACCTCTTCTTTACCCATTCATCTGTTGAGGGATACTTAGGTTGCTTCCATATCTTGGTTATTGTAAATAATGTTACAATGAACACAGGGGGTATGTGTATCTTTTCAAATTAGTGTTTCTATTTCTTCAGGAAAATAGCCAGAAGTGGAGTTGCTGGATCATATGGTAGTTCTATTTTCCCATGTTGTACTTTTTACTTTAAATAACTTTTTGGAAGCATTTGGCACTATCCATCACTCCCTTTTTAAATTTTTTTAAAAGTACTCTCAGTTCTTTTGGCTTCTATGATTCCACTCCGTGCCGCTTTCCCTCCTATCTCTGAGGCCCTTCCCTCAGAGCGTGCAGTTCCTCTGCACACTCATCCTAGGATGCTGATACCCTACCTCATCCCCAGACTCCCAAGGTGTCTTCTGTCTTCACTCAAGGTACTTTTCCTGGAGATGACATCTGCTTTATAGGCTAACTACTACTCAAACATTGACAAATCCAAATCTAAATGCTCCATCTAGACGTCTTTCCCGAGTGTCACTGAGAATTTCCAACAGACAGCTTCATGTACTTTCCACTGGCGTCTCAAAGTTAACACGTCCCCAGCTCAACTCCACCATCTCTGCCTCCAGCTCTGCCCTCCCTCATGGGTTCCCTGTCTCAGCGAGTGGTGTCACCATCCTCCCAGCTGGATCTGATCCCTACAGACAATAAATCACTCATCAACACCTCCTAGGTTATTTTCCTTCTCTGTTCCCACTACAGCCAATACCTTATTTCCAATCTCTCACTGGGATCCTTTCAGTGACCAATCGGTTCACAGCTTCAGTTTCCTTCTTATACTTTAGCTCTTTCTCTAATTTTTCCACAATGGGAATTTATTAATGATGCATTCAGTAATAATAAAATACTGTTTTTATAACAAACTAATTTCATAGTTTAATACCTTTTCATTTTTAAGCTTAAATTTACTTAATAAAATTTTAATATTTAATAAAATAATAAAAATTTGTTTTTAAATAGTGTCTGTGAGGTATTCCTAGCCAATAGTTCATGGTTGTCCAACTCTGTGAGCAAGTTAGACTAGCTTGTGACACTGGACCCCAGAGTGTGAACTCACCTCCCCATATTATGTGGTATTACCTGTGTCCCTTAGTACACACATTTGAGCAGAAGTCAATTCAAAGGCAGAACAGCAGGAAATAAAGGAGGAAACTCAGACCCAGAGGTCAAGGTTCAAACCCTACCTCTGCTCACGAGCTACATGAAGAGGTTAAATTAGTCTCTGAGCCTATTTCCTCATGGGGGCCAGAGGGATAATATAACATCCATCACAGGTCTGTGAAGGAGCAATCTGTCTCACGTGACAGCATTTTAGCAGGCGTTTTTCTGAAAGTAAACTATGAACCACGGATGGTGACAGAAAAAATGTCTGTGACTTATTTCACAGTCTAACTCCAAAAACTTTTCTTCCCTTCTACTCCAGTGTATCTTTTCCTTAATTTTTTTCCTGGACTTTTTCAGACTCATCTTGTGGTCCCAGCTTGTTCACTATCTTAAAAGGTGGAGTCACATTTTCTCTCTTCTGATTCCCTCTATGGAGTCCGCTGGAAGGCCTCTGCACACAGACTGTCTGGCAAATGCTCAGAGTAACTAACAACAGCTTAGCAAGGGCTTGGGCCCAGGCCTTTGGTCAGCCCTGGAAAGCACTCTCGAGGCTCCAAGAAGAAAGATTCTTTAAGTGGAGGGACAGAGGGGCTCAGGTGCAAGGGGAGTGGGGGAGCAGGACCCAGCGCCTTACCTTTGCACTGCAGACCCTGCCGCAAGAGGCCCCAGAGCAAGGAGCCACAGTGGTCGCAGAAGGTGGGGACCTTGTAGTTGTGGATCCCGAACTTGTGAGGCATGTTGACACTGAACCGCTGGGAGCCCACCTGCAGGGACGGCAAATCACAGGGTCAAAGCCAAGCTCCTTGCTCTGAAGCCTCTCTGGGAACATGGTGAAGACAGCCTTCCTCCCAGGGCCCTGACCCCACTTTCTCTGTGGCCTCTGATCCCCTACCAGTCCCATCCGGGACTCCACACCTCCAAATCCCATGGCACATAGCACTCAATCTGCACCTCACATTTTGGCCTTGAAGAGTTGTCATTAGGGGACAGGACTGTGGGATCAATGAGACCCTGGGGGCAGAAGAGGCAGGAAACATATTACTGTACGTACTGAAGACATGCTGGGTCGATACTAAGAGGAGAGTCGTGGTCTCCCAGGACTGGCCCCAGAGGGATGTGGTGACAACCAAGGTAAGAGGTAGGGAAGCATCCCAGGTGACTAGGAGGTCTGTGGGGGCAGGAGAGCTGTGTGACCCTCAGCTGCAGCCACTAAGGACTCTGAAGTATCAGACGATGGTGAGTGAGAATGATGACACACACACAAGACTGGGCTGCAGGGTCAGAGAGCCTGCGAGTATCCAGGAGAGCAGCACAGGTACAGTTCAGACGCACACAGCACTCAGAGGAAGATACAGCAACAGAGGGGTGAGGAAGACCAACAGCAAGGACTCGGGGAGGGAGAAAAGGGAGAGAGAGAATCTTCCGATTAAAAGCCAAAGAGGAAGAGAAGGAAGGAAGATAACACAGAGAGAGAGCATTCTTGGTTAGTTGGGGAACGGCAAGAGTCCTAAGTGTGAGCACAGAGACACAAGACAGGATGAGCCCATCGGCCAAGTGCTTGTGGCCAAAAGTTCCAGGGAGCCCGTTGGCAGAGCCCCCTTTTAATGGGAGGGCATTACATGCTTGGTGTTTAGAGCCATGTGAGTGTGGGGTGTATATGTATGATGAGTGTATACATGCCTCACACTGCAGGTGGTTACACAAAAGAATGAAATTGAAGGTTCGTCCCCCGAGGGCTGTGCCCAGCAGAGGGCACAGTCATCACCCCAATGGGCCAGGAATATAATTAAAAGAGACTGGCTTCAGGGAGCAGCAGGACAGGCAACCAATTCCACTACACTAAGAAACCCAATCAATCCCTGGCAATTAATCTCCCTTAGGACATGTACCAAGTTTGGGAACACGCCTCATTGGTAACTTCTTTTTCAGTGCTCAATATGCCAGAAAATACAATCAGAAAGACTAGGTCACAGATTAAGCTGGGTTCTGGGCATTTCAAATCTCAACACTCTAGCCTGCATGGCATGAAGTCATAGGGTCTCCTTCCAAGGAGGTGTGAAAGAAGTTTAAACATCTGCAGAGGTTCACAATTGATAAAACTTATGAGATCATTTTTTAAAAACTTATTGAGACTTATGAGCTCCTTAGACTTCCCTGGTGGCTCAGATGGTAAAGCATCTGCCTAAAATGTGGGAGACCTGGGTTCAATCCCTGGGTTGGGAAGGTCCTCTGGAGAAGGAAATGGCAACCCACTCCAGTACTCTTGCCTGGAAAATCCCACGGATGGAAGAGCCTGGTAGGCTACAGTCTGTGGGGTCGCAAAGAGTCGGACACGACTGAGCAACTTCACCTATGAGCTCCTTAAGAGCAGGAATCATGTATTCCTCTTTGTTTCTGTGGGTCATGGAGCAATCATCTGGCATACAGGAAGTGCTCAATAAAATGTCCCTAAGAAGACAGACAGACACACAGCAAGGAAATTACCTTTTTCTTTCATTTACTTAAGAAACTAATGAGAGTAACAGCATACTTATGGTTACGATCCTAGAACAGGAGTCAGGAGAGCCAGGGGACAGTGACTTGCGATTTCCTACCATGACTGTAGAACCTCAGTAAACGACTTTGGTGCTTTGGGCTGTCTGCTTTCCAGGGACATGGGATACTCAGTCTAAGCCTCGTGCCTTCCTGCTTTCCAGAGATGGTGTGAAATCAAAAGGAGACGGAAATGCTTTCCATAAAGATGGAAAATGCTTTGGGTGTCAAGGTGTCACTTTGTTGAATTGTTTTTAAGAAGCAGGTAGAAGACCCTGCTTCTTAAAAATAGAAGGGCCTCCTTTTGGAAGCCTGATTATAAACCTAACTGATTATAATCCCGTCCAGGGTCTCTCTCGCCCTAATGGCCTAGATTATATGATATTTATTTATTTCACCAATAATTAAAAGTATGTCTTTGAAATCAACTATCGTGAACACAGATAACTCCTCTACTCGCATTCACACTTGTCATTTTCTCTAAGAGGTTTTTTTACCTCTGTTAGTGGATCCACTCTTCTCTCAATTACTCAGTTAAGAGAAACCTGGCTTCAAGTCAAATATTCTTGCTTCTTTACCCCTAACAACTTTTGTAACAGTCAATTTGACACAAGTTTCTAAGATGAGGAGAACACAGTACAGTGGTCAAGGACTCAGACTCTGGAACAGACTGGCTGGCATTTTCACATACTGGGATGTGAGGCTTAAGGCAAGTTAATTTGACCTCTCTATGCTTCTATTCTCTTTGTTGGAAAATGAAGATAGATCTCATTAAGGTTGTTACGGCTTTAAATAATATATGATAAAGTCTTAAATCAGGGCACAGTAAGTACCCAATGAATGTCAGCTATTGTTATTACTGTGGTTCTTCCAGCCTCTTAAGTGTTTCTTAGATTTGCTAATCCCACTCCATTCCTCCATCACCTCATAAAGATAAGGCTCCTGCTTGCGTGTGCTGTCTCTCACTCTTTATGAGCTGTGTGGAGCCCTTGACATGTCAGTGAGTCCTTTCACTGTTTCGATGAGATAATGACATAAAATAACTCAAATTTTCCTCTGGGCTTTCTTTTGGGGACCATACAACCCTTGGCATCATATCTACACCCACAAGCCCGACTTTGAGCTGCACTCATTCTGTAGATTGTACCTCATGCCGGAAGGCTGTGGACAACTCCCTTCATTTTTGATCAACACAATGAAGAAAGCAACAGGACTTCAGAGAGATAAGGTTTTTCTTGGGGACCACAGAGGAGGCAGTGGAGGGTGGGGATGGCAGGGAAGAAAGCCCAGAATTTCAATGTTATAAATATTTACCTCGTCGGGAGTTTCCTGTTTCTTTAGTCCAGCACACTTCGTAATTATGAGCTCATGGCATCTCTTGTGGACCACGCAAGTGCAGACTGCAAACAGCAAAACATGAGAGAGCTGAGCGACAAGCAGGGGAAGAAAGGTTCCATCCCGCGATTCAATGAGGTCTCTGTGGAGGAGCGAGGGGAGCCCTGCCCCTTCTGTCTCCTATGCAGAGTCTTATTGTAATGCCCTACCTGAAGCCCTTTATGCAATCACTTCAAAGCACTCTGCCATCAGAGCCATTAGGGTTTCCTAAATGCTCTGGAGAAGAATGGACCATTTATATCCAAAGGGCATCAGCAGTTTTCTCTAGTTCCGGGAGTACCGATCAATTTTCTTGCTTCTCTATGCCAGCGTCAGGAAACAATCGCCCAGTTGTGAAGCACTGTCGACCCAGGGTGCTGCTGCTCCCTGTGTTCCATTCAAGGTCCCACCAGGGCTGGCTGGGGAGGTAGGGAGGCCAGCAGCACGTGAGTGGGTGTTCTGTGACTTAGAAGTTCTCTAGCTCCTTGATCTGGATATACCTTTTGTGCCAAATTTAAAATTTTTCATTGTATGTAATACTTCCCCAAGAAATGGCTGACACTCTGTCTGTAGTGTCATGGGCCAGTGTGGACAGTAGGTGATGCCAGGAATCTAAGAACTGTCACATGTGTAAACTCTTTGTTCACACATTACCTCCAGGACACAGCCACGTCCCACAGAAGCTACCCCAGTCCCCCAGGGCTGAGGCTCAAGTCAACTAGTGGCTGGTCTCCCAGTTCCAACCACAGAGAAGTCTCAGCATGACCTCATCACATACCACCCTCCAGTTCTAGATAACTTAACCTTGCATTTGTCGTCAATTAACTGGGGAATAAACAAACCCTCTCATACTTTCAAGCAACTGTTAAATCTTTAAGAGCTAATGATGATACAGAAGAGACCAAAAAAAAAAAAAAGAGAGGGAGAGAGAAAGAAGCAGCAAGGACCATGAGTGAGACAGAATAAAACAAGCAGGGCAGGAAGCTTCTTCAGGGAGCTGGAGAGTGGGGAGCCTACAGAACACACAGAACCCGGTTCAGGACACGGCGGGCCTCCAAAGGGCATCTTCCTGAAGCTTTTCATCTCATGGGGAAAGAAAAAGGCACAACGAAAACATTGCACCAAAAGGCTGAGCCCCCGGGCCACCTGCAGATGGTGGGCCCCACAGGCACTCCTATACATCTACTCCCACACAGCTATGGTGGAGCGGTGGCCAGGCAGGGACAAAAGAAAATTGGGGTCTCGCTTTGCAGAGAGAGAGCGTGACCATGGGGGGCCTACAGAGCTCTGAGTCTCATCCAACCCAGCCCCTGTTTCCACAGGCAGTCGTGATCTGAATTGACCCGTGGTTCCCAGGGATTTACTTCATACAACACCCTCTTACCTTGACATTGGTATCCCTGCTTTCCTATGACACCCCTGAAAAGAAGAAAACAGCTCTTTAAGAAAATGAATTCCAGTAGGTCAAAAGCCACACAAAGCCACCCCATTCTGGCCACCGCCCACAGCGTACCAAATGCTGAGTGGAGTCCACTCAGCAGTGGGGTAGTAATCTCACTCCCACTTGAAGGGTGCCTTAAAATGACTCCTTCTGAAGGCCATCAAGAACAGCCCCAGCGCTTGGAAAGGGTGCAAGGTTTGGTCAGTGTTAGGGCTCAGTTTCCTATACAAACAGCCACTCCAGAGGCCCAGCTGTGTTCTGGAAAGCCCCAGAGACCCTACTTGCTCTCCATGGGCCTCAAGTCATTGAGCGTGCCCTTCTTTGCAGACAGTTGTGGAGAAGGATTCTCGCTGGCAAGCATATTTCCTGAGCATTCCAGGAGAAGTCAAGGTTTATAGGGCAGGGTGCGGCCAGGACTGGGAGTTCAATCTACCATTTGGGTAAAGGCCAACATCACAGATTCCTTCCATGGCCAGCATAGGGTCCCCTAAGGCAGGTTTAGGGTTAGCCTGGACACAGGACAATCCAGCCAACCTGTCCTCAGGACACCACCACCAACTGGTCAGCTCCCTGCAGTGCCCAGTCCAGTAAAAGGAGCCAGAAGTCACTGGGGCTACAGCTAAGGGAACCCAGAGTTCAGTCGTATTGGCCATGGGCTTAGAGGAGACCTGAATCTCTAAGGTAAGCTTTCAGAACCTGTTCCCCAATTCTTGACCAAAATACAGAGATACAGGTCAGACGCTTGTCAGTCCCAGGAATAAGATGTGTCTGTGGATGGAGCTGGGCGTTATTTCTGCTTTAATCAGGTTGGCTTTGCTCTAAGCTGTGTCACCTTGGATGTCCATGCCAGCCTCTGTGACTAGTTTCAGAACACCACAAGGGTGAGACAAGGTGTTCCTGGACACCATGGGAATCCAGGGGGTCCTCAGAGTGCAATTTGAACATTCTCCTTCTCCATTGATGCTGCAGTATGGCCTTGCTCACTCTCCTCCATGGGACTGCCAACATGCGAGCTCCACATCAGTTCCAGAGAGCTAAGAGAGGGGCTAGGAAGGCTGAGCATGAGCCATTAGTTGTGCTCACCAGGGTGGAATCAGGTCTCTGACATATCCTAGCTGGAGGGCCATAGGCTGGTCTCATTTCTGAGCCTCAGTATTGTTGTTAGTGGAATGGTGTTCATAATACATAGCTCATAGGATGCTGGGAAGATTTAGAGATTTCCAGAGCCAAAGAGAGACCCTGACACAAGGTAGGTATTCATCAAAAGTCTCCCTCTAATCCCCAAGGCCAGTATTCCTTGTCCTTCTCCACCTCCCCAAAAGGCCTACTACTTACCTGTTTCTGCCTATCAAAATCCTAGTCATTATAAAAAGAGAATTGCCACCTCCTCCAGGAAGCCTTCCCTGAGTACTCCAGCCAATGCATCTCTCTTTTCTGAAATCTCAGCATCCTATCAGCACCAATGTTATGACAGTTACTAAGAACTGCTTTGTATTATAAATATTGGCAATGGAATATTTTTAAGCTTTCTATGGAAACATTTAAATGTATAAAAAAAATAGAGAGATGAATATAGTAGACCCTCAGGTACCTGTGAGTAGCTCCAACAATGATAAATTCATGGCCAGCCTTGTTTCATCTCTACCCCTAGCCCCTCACCCCTCCTTCCAGTTATTTTTTTAAAACAAATCTAAGAAATCCATCATTCTGTTGGTAAATAAATAATCCAGATTCCCTCTCTAAAAGTTAAGAGTTCTTTTAAAAAAAACCCACAATACCATTATTGGTTATAAAATCCCAACTCATTAAATATGAGATATAATATGATCCTACATATCTCCATATATAGGAGCCAGGAAGCATAGTTTCTTCTTCCCATCTAGCCCCCCAAGCACCACTCAGCCTTGCAGAAAAGTCTTCTGTAGTCAGATAAAGAATTAAAGCACATAAGCATTTTTTACATAAAGTGTCCAATCTCCTGACCCATTCCCCCCACCTCTCGCTGCCAAGAAGTCTAACTGAGAGGTTTCCAGAAGAGAGGACCTTACCAGATGAAGTCTCGGCAGTGGGAGCAGTAGGTGGGCTGCCGAAGGTACGTAGCCATGAACTTGTGGCCGTTGACCTGGTGGACCCTGCGCCTGACAGCCCCCTGCCGCTTCCTGGGCCGCATGCGCTCCCGAAACACACGTTCTTCATTGTCTTTAGGGGCTGAGGAGGGACAAGAGCACAGAAGAAAATACAGTCTGGGTTAGCATCCCTTGAAAATAACCTTCCGTGGGAAAGCTACTCCAGCCCGGGAGATCTGGAGGTTGTGTGGGGGCAGCCTCCGCTGGTGGAGGAATTCAGGGGTCTAAAGAGCCTCACTACTTGCTCCAGCGAGTACGCACCACGTGACTGCAAGGCCCAGACTGTGCACTTTCCCACAACAGCTGCATTCAGCATCCATCCCAACCCTACTCCTGCTCCAGGTGTGGCCGCTTTACTCCTCTCCACACCCACTACATGTTGCAAGGGTGTGGGGTCGGAGGCTCAGGTTCAAATCTACTGAACCTCCTGAGAAGGGACCTAGGACTGCTTGTGTTCCTCATCTGGAGCCTCTGCAGGCACTGTCCTCTGTCAGTGGGGATGATGGTGATGGCCCTAAGGCGTGTGGCTTGGAGTCAACGGCGTGACTTCCCTCCCCACCCAGATGCCAAGCTCAGAGAAGTAGCTGCCTAATAAACTTGACTTTTCTTCCTCTTCCCTCTTACCTAGAGTAAAGCAAAAAAGAAAAAAAAAGCCTTTCCCTAAAGGTTAAAAGGAGAGGGAAATAGAACACTGTGAAAGCAGACAGTTTCCAGAAGGTTCAAGACCCACCACCATGGGCTTTAAGACCTACTGGAGACAGAAAGATCTTCCCCACTTCTTCCTTCCCTCCCTTTCAAAGACTGTCCCAAACCTAAGAACACCCTGCAAAGGGACAATAAAAATAATAATGACCATTAAGTACTGAATGTGCCACCACACATCCCAATATATACATTAATGCCCTAATCCCCAATGTGATAGTTGGGGGGCCTTTAGGAGGTAATAAAGATTAAATGTAGGCATGAGGGTGTACCCGCATAATGGGATTAGTGCTCTTATAAGA
This sequence comes from Bos javanicus, assembly GCF_032452875.1. Classification (NCBI taxonomy): domain Eukaryota; kingdom Metazoa; phylum Chordata; class Mammalia; order Artiodactyla; family Bovidae; genus Bos; species Bos javanicus. The sequence continues at coordinate 28,329,037 of NC_083878.1, read as the reverse complement.
AGAGGAGAAGACCTGAGCCCGCCTGCTCTCTGCCATGAGAGGGTACAACGAGAAGGTGGTTGTAAACCAGCCAAGCAGAGAATCCTCACCAGAACACTGAGATCTTGATTTCAAACTTTCAGCCTCTAGAACTGTGAAAAGTAACTTTCTGCTGTCTAAGCCTGTATTCTATGGTATTTTGTTAAAGCCTGAGCAGACTAACACAGTGACAATACTAGCTGACGTCTGTCAAGGGCTTACACTCTGGTAAGTGTTAGTCACTCAGCTGTGTCCAACTCTTTGTGACCCCACAGACTGTAGCCCACCAGGCTCCTTTGTCCATGGGATTCTCCAGGCAAGAATACTGGAGGGGATTGCTACTTCCTTCTCCAGGGGATCTTCCTGACCCAGAGATCGAACCTGGGTTTCCCGCATTGCAGGCAGATTCTTTGCCATCTGAGCCACCTTAGCTGTGCACTCTGGTAGGTGCCATGCTAAATGCATTATGTGTGATAACTCATTGAAGCATCACAACCCCAGCTGAAGGGTACTGCTATTACCCCCATTTCTTGGATTTGCAAACTGAAGAATGAAGAGCTCAAGTAACCTTTTCTGTTAATACAGCTATCTAGTGGTAGAGCCCTAGAGAGGGGAATGGCAATCCACTCCAGTGTTCTTGCCTGGAGAATTCCATGGACAGAGAAGCCTGGCAGGCTATAGTTTGTGGGGTCGCAAAGAGTCGGACACGACTGAGTGACTAACACACACAGTGGTAGAGCCCAGATTCTATGCCAGAGAGGGAGAGAGAGGCCCCTGCTCCGCTGGCCACCTGTTGCTCCGAGGGACAGTCCACTCTGCCTACAGCAAGTCTCCAAAGCTCTTACCTGGTGGCTCTCATTAGGGAAGAGCTGAGCTGCCTGAGGCTTCCCCTAGCACAGAGAAGGCAGGCTAAGGGTCTCCTGCCAGGCTCTTGACACTCTCAAGCAGCCCTGGAAGGTGGGTAAAAATACACCGGGAAGGCTCCATCCCCCAACAAGCCCCCTTGCACCAGCCAGCACCCATCTCCCCAGCCTAACAGTGTCAGTCCTGAGGGGAGTCAACTTCGCCCCTCGTGGACCTCTCTGAACACAAGGTTCCCTGCAGCGGTGGTCACATGTGTCAGTCAAACATCTGTTTAATCCAAGAGCATCTTGTCAGTCCAGAGAAGGTAGGGTGGGCAGAACATCAAACTGAAGGAGGAAAAGAACAATGCGGAGCAAACGTCCAGCATGTGCTTTCAGAGGGAAGCAGCCTCCAAGCAAATGTGCAGAGCTGCTGACTGGAGGCTGCTCGCAGGGCTCCCAGGCTGTGTTCTCAGGACTGCCCCTGGATGACCCAGAAGGGGGTCTGCCTGTGGACCTCCTGCTTCATACCCCCCAACCTGAAGGGGTTTCCTTTTTAACTGGTGCCTATTGTTTCACAAAGTCTCTGACACTGATTACCTTCTGGGTATAGAAAGCCCACACCACCTCCTACTTTCTACAACCTGGGGGGTAAGACCCAGATGAGCAAATTCTCAAGGAAAGGTCCTGCTTCTAATTAGAGATGCCTACATATGCACACGCATGCATAAATATGACAATCATCACTCAGTTGTGAAATTAGAGGTGACTTTCATTTCTGCTTCATACTTTTCAGTATATTTAGAAAATTCTATTTTTAGAAGCTGGAAAAATGTGGTATTTAAAAAAACAAATCTTTTCAATAGTCCTTAGTTGCTACAAACCTGATACACAAAAAATCCAAACTCCCCAAACTCAGCCTTGGGGTAGCTCAGGCCAGGGGAGCGGGATTCTCTTTGTACAAAAGCATCCGTCAAATTCTTTCACAGAAGGTGTTACCATGGAATACATATCAACAGTACGCTCTAATGCATTTAAAATGCAATTTGATTTACAAAGTCCTCAGATTTTATAGTCATCTTGATTCTGGACATTGTGTTTTCAGTCAAAATGGTGAGGACTTTAATCTAGTTTTCTCAAAGAAGTGCTGCCATATGGGGGGTTATAGGGGTCTCCGAGGGCCTTATTTCTCAACTTTTTATAGAAATGACCACAGTAACCAAACTGGACATTCTAAACTGTGTTTAACTGATTTAATAGATAAATGCAGCACCCAGTTAATTTAACTCCACTTGCTTTTTTAAAATTTACTTATTCTTTAATTAAAGAATAATTGCTTTAGAAAATTGTGTTGGTTTCTGCCAAACCCCACTTACTTTTGAAAACCTGTTTGTGGGCTGCACTGATGCTGTGAGAAAAGCTGTATAAAATTTGTAGGGGGTGGGAGGTGGGGGGGTGTGGGGGAGATGGGAGGGTCTTGGGTGCAGGTTAGAAAGAGAGCCAAGGATAACCCCATGCTAAGGTGGGGTCTGTCTGATCTAACTTCTCCAAAATGTTCTGTTATCCTGCTCCAGAGCACATTGTGCATGGCCTGTTAAAAGTCAGCTTCTGTGTTCAATATATGGGGAGACTAAAGGCAACAGAAGGAACAGGTAAATCAACTTTGTGTTCCAAGGAGGTTTGCACACGAGGCTGCATGAGAAAGGGGATGGGACTCCTGGCTGATGATAACACCTGCCTTCCACACATCTTTGGACAGGGGAGCTACAGGGCTCCTCAGCCCCATAGAATCTCCTTGTTGGGCCTAGAGAAACTGCTAGAAATGGATCACCTTCAACATTTCCCCTGATGTGAAGGGTCTCTCTCTATTAAAATGCAACTTCCATGGGGTAGCGGGTAATGCATGGCACGTGCATGCAGGAGCACAGACACCTGTATGGGTAAGAGAGGGTGCATGGTGCAAGAGTGGAAGAATAGACTATAAATGCAAGCATATATGTACATGTATGTGTGCAATATAATAGCAATATAGGTCAAATATCACGCATAATTCATTATATATCCATATATAATACAGCATGATATATTAGTGGCATTAGCATAACTACATTATGACATAATTATAATTATATTAATAGCAATATATTATTATATAAGATGAAGATATGATATATAGTTTTTCTGAACCGTTTGAAGCAACACTTCACCCCTAAATACTTCAGGGTTTATCTCCTAAGAATAAAAACATTCTCTGACATAATCACAATATCAAAGTCAAGAAATTTAACATTGCTATAACTATCCAATAGACAGTTCATATTTAAATCTCCCTGATTGTCCCCTGCACGTGTGTGTGTCCTAAGTCACTTCAGTTGTGTCTGTTTCCTACCCTATGGACTGTGGCCCACCAGGCTCCTCTGGCCATGGGACTCTCCAGGCAAGAATACTGGAGTGGGTTGCCATGCCCTCCTCCAGGGGACCTTCCAGACCCAAGGATCGAACCCGCGTCTCTTCTATCTCCTGCACTGGCAGGGGTGTTCTTTACCACCAGCGCCACCTGGAAAACCCAACTGTCCCCTAAATGTCCTTTATTGTTGCTGTTGTTTTTAAATGTTTAATCCAGGAGCTAGTTAGAGCTCAAGGAAGTTATCTGCTTGCCATGTCTCTTTAATCTCTTAATAAAGAACAATTTTCTTGACTTATTTCCTTCTTATGACAAAGTTATGGAAAATATAGGATGTTGTCTTGTGGAGCATTCTACAGCCTGGATTTGTTTGTTCCCATTTGACTAGTTTCCAACTCAATGGCAAACATACCACGGAGGTGTACATATCAATAAATCTTTAGTTGTAGCTAAGAATGTAAATGACATAAATATAAAATTTTTAGGAGGAGAAATATAAAATATTCATTCTTACTAGGAATTTTTAAAATACAGAGCTCTCTTGACCTATCATTGACATACCATTTAATGCCTAATAAGGAAACAAATTTGTTTTAAAATGGAATTATCAGCTGTTTGGAAGGCTGCTATTAAACTGATTTATTCATTCACTGCTAGAGGCAATGTCACACAATATTTTCAGAAGCAATATTACAGTACATGGCAAACATCACAAAGAGATTCATATCCTCTGATTAGGCAATTCCTTAGTAAGTAACTCTAAGTCAATAATTCAACAGAAACTAAAAGTTATACACTTATAACTTATACATGTTCCCCAAGGCATGTCTAATCAGCCTTCAAACAGAAACAACTTGATATCTCACATTAGGAGAATGGTCTAATGAATTATACTACATCTATATCAATTTTAAAATGTTGAGAGAAGACTATGCAGGAACATGGGGAAACGTGATCTAAAACTGTGAAAACAGGAGGCACAGAAACACAAACATATTTACAGGTTGAAGGTAACATGAAAGAATTATTGTGTTAAACTAGGATGATGGGATTATATATTTGTATATTTGAAAAATGTTCTCTAATACTCTTTAATGAGATTTTTAATACATGGTTTCTTTTTGGCTGCAGTGCACAGCATACGGGATCTCAGTTCCCCAACCAGGAATCAACCACACCCCCTACATCGGAAGCTTGGAGTCTTAACAACTAGACTCCCAGAGAAGTCCTTTAATGATTTTTAATAGCAGTTCTTTCCACCTACAGCATGAGGTAATGGGAGGGTCACTCACGTTGCAGGAGTGGGGACTACATGGCATGAATGAGGAGGAAAGGGCAGCAGCTGTTGGCCTGGAGATCAGGAGAGACAAGATATGTTTTATCAGCTTCCCCAGCTGCCTGTGGTTCTGGGCTGGGTCACCCCGATTGCCCCGACATCTGTGACTTGCGCCGAGGCATGCTCTTCACATCCCTTCACTGGATGTCCTCAGCCATGCCCACCTAGGCTGATGGCTCATTTGCCACAGCCCACAAGGCGAAACCAGCACTGGTTTCCCTTTCTTTCTTTCCTTTCCTTTCCTTTCTGCCTACATAAATCTTTTGTTTTATGGCTGCATCTGCATCTACCACACAGCAGAAGGGATGACCCAAGTCAGGGAGAGGCCAACACAAAGTTGGATAACTTGTGAAACTTTCTGTGTAAATGAAGATCTTGGCTGCTCAGATATAACAAGAATTCACAAAGGCATGAAGCTAAGGAGACACCCTGTGAAGCAGCTATGAGATCTTTGGTAACCTTAATCTCTAACAACATTCCAAGAGTGTTTTCTGCTGGCTGTGATTTGCCTATAAGCTCAAATTCCTAGGGTCTTCTATACCAATGAGTATCTTACAGCCCCAAAGCTCAGAAGAATCTCTGACAGGCTGCAGGCAAGTGGCAGAAGAAGCACAAAGAACCCACACCTCACAGTTCTTCTTTGTTGGTCAGCCTCACCTGGCCCCTTTCCCTTGGGCTGAGACTTCTCAGTCTAGGCCAGAAGGACACTCACAATCACAGGGAGAGGCAGCCCCTGGCACCAAACCCTCTGCTACCTCTTCTGGTCTGTCTGATTACTGAAGGTCCCATTGCTTCATCAGCACCTCCCTCACCTCATCTCATGTCCTCCTGCATAAAAAGGGGGCTCAAGTGACAGGACTGAACTGGCATCCTTAAACTCAGTGCTCTTTGAATGCCTCTCAGTGAAAGAATATCTAGCAGGGAATTCCTAATAGGCTGATGGTTATGAATCCCCAGATGCTGGCACTTCCTTCAAGGGCATGTGTAATAAGGACTGCCAAGCCCAAAGTTCCAGCTCGCCCAAGACCCCTGACCTTGGAGCCTGGACCAGTCAGAAGGACCAATATGCTTGACTGGCCACCTCTGGGCACCACTGTCATTCCTCACTGCAGGCGATCCCTCAATCAATTACCTACTCTTGATTTTGAGTGCACATAGGGGTCTTCTCCACAAGCAAGTGTCCCATGGGTGGTCTTCTTGATCTCTTCTCACCTCCTTCTTTTGGCCTTCTCTTTCTACCACTATGGTTGAACTAGGTGCTGGGAGATTGGACAAATGTTGCCTTTACCCCAGACTTGCATTATAACCTAGAACAAGTCATTTAATCTCTTCAGGCGTCTGTTTTCTTATCCATCAGGAATAGTACTGCAGCGGCTCTGTCTAAACACCAGGCTGGCATGTTCTCTGCCCCAGGTGCCAACGTGACAGTTCCTGATTGAGGGAAAGTGGAATACTCTCACCCACCCCACTACAAAACCTCCCCTGGCTGGGGTCCGACTGCCTCCAGACAGTTCAGCCTGCCACTGTGAATAAAAGGGGGTCGGCTCCGTCTCCTCCCACCCCATGCATCAGGGGCTTTGGAGGAGCACACTCCACCTCCAGAGTGGAGTCCTGGGAAGACTGGGCTGGGTAAAAACACTGACTCAGCTCTAGGACAAGAGCAGTAAGAAATGTGACCAGTTTGAGAAAAGGCTGGGATTGTCCTCAGAAGGCTTGTCTCAGAAGCCAAGCAAAGAGTGAATCCAGTTTTCAAGGCAGATTATTTCACAACACAAAGAAAACAACTCAAACATCCTGATAGTTTTATCTAAATAACTGTCAAATCTTGGATGATTCAGAAGCTGAAAAATAACAGCTACCATGTATGGGCCCCTGTCATATGGTGAGCACCATTCCAAGTATTTTGTATCCATGAGGGGCTATTTTATATGTGAGATACTGTTACACATCCATAAAGTGCACTTAAAAATACACGAGGTGTTATTACATATACACAAGATAATGTAAGCAACTTAGATCTAACATCATGAGGTGCTATTATCTTCAACTTGCAAATGAAGAAACCAAGGGCTCAAGAGGTTAAGTAATTTGTTCAAGGTCACACAGCTAACAGTGAGTGTCAAGTTCAAGAATTCCCACCCTGACCCATCCACCTCACAAGGATGGCAGAATAGCTTGAGTCCCCAGTACCCAACTTTGTGTATGGAAGTCTCTTGCTGGCTGCTGCCCATTCACCTCTCCACACACTCATCCCACTCTCAACTAGACACTTAGAAAATCAAAAGGGACTGATTAATTCACAAGCACACACATAATGGAATTTAATGCAGTGGTTTCAAAAAGCAGACATGCCAAGTCTACCAAGAAACAATATGTAGAAAAAGAGAACTAAGAAACATGTCTATAGTGTGTATTTGTATAAAATGAGAAAGAGAAAAGGATAAATATCCTCAAACAACATAAACAGAAAAACACATCGAGACTTTCCAACGGGTTAAAAATTGTACATTCTAAAAAATGTTTATTAGGTGGATATTGGATGCCAGGCAGTATTCTGGGCACAGACTCTTAGCCATAATGGACGGTCCATAGCCACTCTCTAAATTATTCTTCTCAGATATTTTGAATTTGATCCTTAATAGGTGGGTCTCCACTAACAAAGCAAGGAATTGCCGTCATTGTCCAGGCAACAGTGGTTATGACTCGGGGGTGGGGAAAGCCCCTGAAGAGACTAGATGGAATTTTTCCCACTCAGTATCTGAGGAGTTTACTCAATAAATCTCTGGTTTAACTTTATGGACTTACTGTGAAAAATGCAAGATCAACGGAAACAAAACAAAATGAAAAAAACCTAGGCATTGAAAATCAAAGAAGCAGTGCCTTTTCATTTTATTTTCCATGAGGAAAATAGCTTATAATATTTTCAAGTTGAAATAAATGCTACATGACAGTGAGTTTTAATGATTAAGTAAATATTTACGTGATACCAAAGGCTATGTTCTACATGTTGTACTCACACAATACATTAAAGAAAATTTCTGTTCAAAACAGGAAAGAGGAAACAGCAATTAATTCCCCGAGAGAGATTACTCTGAACTATCCATGTCTTCCCAGAGAACCACAAGACGTGAAGCAGAAACGTCTAGGAGGAGAGGTTTTGAATTGTCCGCATATGTTATTCTGTGTAATCTAATCAGAAGAGCACTGGTAGCATTTCAAGATTAGCATCTCAAACTTACTACAAATCATTTTCTTCTTCCTCATCTTTCCTTTCCGAATGACCTGTTCTGTATTCATGGCAGGGCATAAGCTCTTGTCCACTTAATTAAAATAAAGCTTAAGCTAGTTTGTGCTTTGTTAGGAAAAAAAAAAGTGAAAAATGTAGACACTTGACAGGGTAGAGAGAGTAGCACTAGGGTAAACTGAGGTCAGACACAGTGGTGGTAGGACAACTGGATGGTCACTGAGGCAGAGAAGGGGGGGCAGCCCCCCAGTCCCACCACCCAGGCTCCGGTATACATGGGGACATGGAGAACCACTGGAGAATAATGATCATCCTTAAGTAGGAAGTCCCCTTGCTTCCTGCCTATCCGCATTTATTCATTCCCTCCCTCCTCTATCCATTCAAAATTAAACCCTGGAGTTACACTGGAACTACCACATGCTTCTGGGACCCAGGAAAAGGCACTGCTTGCCAGGAGAAAAACCGCAGAGCAAAATCCCTTCAGGCAGACCTGCTAAATGCTCAGAGCCTTCTCATCCTGGGAAATCAGCCAAGTGGGGCATCAGCCAAGGGTGGGGCCAGAGTCCTCACTGGTGCCAGTGATGGTCCTGTGATTCATATCACAGGAAACTGAGCTGTTGCTGAATTACTGGGCATCTGAGCCCTGAGGACCTCATGTCCATGATGTCATGTCCATGGTTCACGTTTCTAAAATGCTCTATTAAAAAATGCCTGTGGGAGAGCAGCGGCAGAAGGCCTAGCAGGACGTCTGTCCATTCCCAGCATGAACAGGGGGGAGTGTCAATGCCAAGTGAAGGCTGACAGCCCCCTTTCCAAATACATTACAAGCCTCTTAATGCCAAGGCAGGCAGGCCGAAAAGGTTATGGAATTATTTACTGAAAAACCCTCATCCATCAGTACTGTTGCTATCAGCTATTCCATAACATCCAGTCAGTGGCAGGCAGGATTCAGAAAGGGTCAAGCCGAGTGAGCTAAAAATCACACCCTTTAATATCAAGTGGTCCCTTTACCATCTCATCCCAGCCTCCACAGACCTCCTCAACTAAGTATGTGCACAGTTACCCAAATTACCACGACAGACTCACCTGTTTATTTTCCCCAAACTCCTCTGATTGCTAAGGTAGTTCCATACTGTTGCTAATACTTTAAAGTTAAAATTAAAAAGAAAAACCATAGCTTTTCCCAGAGAGATCTTAGGTCCTGAGCAGGATTCCAAGGAAGATGGCCAGGTGGGTATTTATCAGACTACCTGAGAGAGAAGTCAAGTTTCAGGGAGTCAGAAGATAAAAGCAAAAAAATAACAGGCAATGAAAGACTTGTTAAGACAAAGGAGCTGGCGCAAGAAGATAAAAAGAAGTAAGGATGATTATTAAGTCATGAAGTCCAGGCTGGTGATTGGCCAAATGAACCCCACACCTTCCCAGAAAGCAGATGAGTTTGTCTTACTCTTTGCATACCTTCCTCCACATTGACCTTCCTTCCACCCTCCCTCCCAGCTAGTTTCCAGAGCAGGGTATTGGGAGGATGGACCTTCCTTAGGAAGCTTACCAGAGCTTAAAAAAACCCTAGATCATCCTATAGACACAGCTATCAGGGCTATCAGCCCTTGGGCAGCCACAAGATCAAACCAATCAATCCTAAAAAAAAACAACTCCGAATAGTCATTGAAAGGGCTGATGCTGAAGCTGAAGCTGCAATACTTTGGCCACCTGATGTAAAGAGCTAACTCACTGGAAAAATCCCTCATGCTGCAAAAGATTGAGGGCAGGAGGAGAAGGGGATGACAAGAGGATAAGATGGTTGGATGGCATCATTGACTCGATGGACATGAGTTTGAGCAAACTCCAGGAGATAGTGAAGGGCAGAGAAGCCTGGCGTGCGGCAGTCCATGGGGTTGCAAAGAGTCAGACACGACTTAGCCAGTGAACAACAATCAAGAGCATAGTGCCCGTAGAACTTATATCTTTCCTCTTGGCTTCAAAAACTTGCTTAAACTTTTTCTGATAAGTTTTATGTTCCACTGAGATAGTGATCACAACTCTGTATGTAGAAAGAGGGATAAGGAGGTCAAAAACAATAATGCTTTTAACAAGTGAAAACAAAGCCAGAATCCAGCCCTGTGCCCCTTCAAGGCTTACAGGCTCTCTGATTACACACACACACACACACATGGTGTGACACCCCCCTCCCCCCAATGCCCCGCTGCTGGCATCTCTTTCAATACAGGGGACACTGCAGTCTGGAAAAACCAATGACATTCCCAGGATTGCTTCTTAGGGCCTCGGAAACTCCTGTCTCTCCATAAGTTGTCATCCATAGTGATAGGAGAACGTTGTAGAAAGAACAGCCACTATATGAGAAGGAAAATGTATTTCTAATAGCCCTACAAAACAACAGAGACATCTGCTAAATTTGGAGTCTCATATCTAGAAACTCCTATACACAGAAAATCAAGAACAAACAATGGGGGTAGGGGCAAGGGAAATTTTTAAAATTTCCAGTTTAATGAGACTAAGGAAATATTCTAAGGCCTCAAATGCTTAAGGGAGATCCAGTCAGCTTGGGTCTTAGTGCTAAGGAAGTACAAGAGGAGATCGAATTCCCCAATGAGTAAGTTATCTCTGTCCAGAGGGAAATATTACCAGTCACAGACCCTGCCTTGAATCTCAGCAAGCTTCTTGCAGATATACATTCTTGGTCACCAGGACTCTCGGGAAGAAGTATTGATACTTACAGCTAAGCTAAGCTAAGTCACTTCAGTCGTGTCCAACTCTGTGCGACCCCAGAGACGGCAGCCCACCAGGCTCCCCCGTCCCTGGGATTCTCCAGGCAAGAACACTGGAGTGGGTTGCCATTTCCTTCTCCAATGCATGAAAGTGAAAAGTGAAAGTGAAGTCGCCCAGTCGTGTCCGACCCTCAGCAACCCCATGGACTGCAGCCTTCCAGGCTCCTCCGTCCATGTGATTTTCCAGGCAAGACTACTGGAGTGGGGTGCCATTGCCTTCTTCGATACTTACAGCTACTATAAATCAATTTCTCTCTGAAAAACCCAGCTCCCATCCTAGACCTTACAACCTCAGGGCAGCCCAGAGCCATGTCTTTACTTAGAAAAGAGGGCACTTTCCTAATCTGGAAATCTGGGCCCTGGACACAGTGTAGTCACCTGCCTGCCCTTTCAGGAGGTCTTGGTTTAAGCATTAACAGGGCTAGTCAACAAAGGTTAAGCTAAGGTTAAGATCTACCACAGTCTTAAGAGTCTTAAGAATCCTGAGTAGTGGATGAGCACTGCTCCAGCCAAAGCACATCTCTGCCACATCTTAGCCATGTTTGTGAGACTGGCTGTCCCTAGTAGGTGTGAGATGTCCAAGAGAAGACAAGTGAAATCCTTCTAGAGCAAAGATTTGAAACTTCATTTTCTGGGAGAAAAAAAGAAAGGATTGAATGAGAGGTGTGGTGGCCAATCTCCAAGATGACCCTCATGGATCGTGCCTCCTGGGACTCTGTGCAGGCCCCTCCTACACAACTAGAGTTGCCCTGCTGACTCGTAGAACCAAAGAGACTTTGCAGAAATGACAAAGGGGACTGCTGAGGCTAGGTCATAAAAGACACTGCAGCTTCCACCTTGCTCACTCTTGGCTCTCTCTTGGAAAGCCAGCTTCTGCGTCCTAGCACACAAGCAGCCTTATGCAGAGGTCCATTTTGGCGGAAACTGACTGGGAGAGACCTCCTCTGCCAGTCACACTGACTCATGAGCCATGAGTGTCAGCCATCTTGGAACTGGATCCTCCAGCCCCAGTTGAGCTTTTTTGGTCAGCCAGAGCCCTAGCCAACAATCCTGACTGCAACCTCACGAGAGACTATGGGTTAGAACCATCCAGCTAAAGCTGCTCCTGAATTCCTAACCCACAGAACAGTATGGGATAATACTATTTCTTATTGTTTTAAGCTGATAAATGTATGATAATTTGTTACTCAGAAATAGATATCTATAATTTAGGAGGTAATAGATAAACCAAGCAGGAAGAGACTTAGGGTAAACATTGGAAGAAAAATGTTTTCGCTGTGACAATTGTTCATTCACTTGGCCAATATTTACTGAGTGCCTCAGGGTGCTAGGTACCAGGCCTCTGAGTTATACATTTATCCCTCCTCTGGAGAGAGACAAAGGAAAACAAACACTGGTAATATTAAAAGCATGATCACATGGATCCTAGTGCCTATGAAAAGGTGAGTTAGGCTGACCTGGCTCCTGAGAGCTGGGAATTCAGAGATAGTGGCGTCCTAAAAAAGCAAATGATCCCTGCTACTTTGAGCTCCACTGTGTCAGCTTTTATCTTAAGCTTGAGGCTTTAAGCCCTGTTAAAACACAGATCCTCTGGGAGGGCCATTATGAGTTTAGTGTGGATGAATTTCAGATTCTTTTTTATAGGTTGTACTGGGAAGGTAGAAAAAAATCATATAGAACCTGCAGGGAGAGTGGTGTTAGGAGATAAATTTTGGCAATTTTACATTCTAAAGTAAGAGACAAATTCCATTTGTAAACAAACCTAGTAATAGAAATAATAGGTACCATTTACCATACAGTGTGTGATTAAAACATATCTTTGCTTCTTGAAGAGAGCCTACAAGATCGGTATTATTCTCCCCATTATGCAAATGAGGAAACTGGGGCTAAATAAATCTAGGTGACTCACCCAGGGATACATCTTACTAAGTGGTAGAACCTGATTTTGTACCAAGGATTGTCTTCCTCCAAAGTTCACGCTTCCCCACCATACTACACACATTAAATAACACAAAATGACCATTTTCTACCCTTTTCTGCCTGTATAGAAACCGGGAAAAAAAAACACTCAAGAAATTCAAGCTTGCTGTTTCTATTATTCTAACAAGTAGCTTATACATTTTCTAAAAAATGAACTTTGCTCCTCTAATGCTGTAAATGAAAAAACTGTGTGAAAAAATTAATAGCAGACTGGAAGGAAAGAGGCCCATTTCCTTCATGTGAATGTAGGGTTTGATGAGAAGTTCTGAAAGCTGTTTTGGAAACCAGACGTCTGGCAAAGCAGCGGAAAATGAAAACTCATAGAGAGGTAGCACTCTCATCACACAGCTCACAGGCTGGGGGAGCTCAGGGGAGAAACAGGAATGTGACCATAACACACACTTGGCTGATTTGTACCACTTCCAGGCATTTCCTACAGAACCGTGAAAGGCAGGAGGAGACATGAGGTATGATGCAGAAACAGATATATTCATCACACAGGCCACAACCTCCCAGAACAAAAAGTTTCTATCTGCTCAAGCCAAGGAGGGAAGAAAGCTTTAGGTCAAGGTGTTCCCTAAACCTGCCCCAAGCCAGCCTGTGGTCAGCTGGAACACTGGGCCTTGAAGGAAAAGTCACTTTTTCCTTTTCTTCAGGTCAGTGCCCTCTTCACTCCTGAAGCTACAAAGATGAAAGTTAACCCTGTTGTTTTTTTTTAAATAAACATTATCCTGTCTCCAAAGAGAACAGTAAGCAAAGGCCCAGACCAAATCTAGAAAATTAGAAGTGAGAAGCTAAAATAGTGTGTGTGTTTAAGGTAGAAGGATTAAAATGATGCTATAGCATTATACTGTTGGCTCCTTCAAATCACCTTCATGAGAAAAAAAGACTGCAGTGTTGAAGAGACAAGGCATCCTTCCTTTATTCTGGAGCTACTCTGGCCTCTCTGCTGAGCAGCCTGGCCCAAACAATTCATTGAAAAGGAGAGCTCTTATTGCATCTACTGCCGAATGGGTGTAACAGCGAAACAATTTTCTTCTGGTACTGGGGAAACTTGGGGCTTTTTATAAGCTCTTACAATGTCCTCCCCACCTTATTTGCAGCTCAAGGGGACAGCTATTTGATTTCTGGGTGAAAGTGACCTGTAACTTGGTAAATCATTAACTAGAACTTCTGGTTGATTCTCAACCTATCAACCTGAATTGTACACCTATTAGACTCCTGACTTGGCTCTCTCTCATGTTGATGCTCTGCTTGAAAGCCTCTCTGTGCTTAGTCACTCAGTTGTGTCCAACTCTTTACAATCCCATGGGCTACAGTCCGCCAGGTCCTCTCCGTGGGGATTCTCCAGACAAGAATACTGGAGTAGGTTGCTATCCCTCCTCCAGGGGATCTTCCCAATTCAAGGATTGAACCCAGGTCTCCCAATATTGCAGGTGGATTCTTTACCATCTGAGCCACCTAGAAAGCCCATGAATACTGGAGTAGGTAGCCTATCCCTTCTCCAGGGGATCTTTTCGACTCAGGAATTGAACAGGAGTCTCCTGGATGGCAGGTGGATTATTTACCAGCTGAGCTACCAGAGAAAGCTCTCTAGGTATCAGAAATGGCTTCTCACTCCTCAAGGGGAGGAGTTTGATGTTGGAGTATCATGGCAAAGGAGTTCAGAAAAATGTTTTAAAGGCCAGAATAAATGGAAAAAAGGTCCTTCTCTCTTTCAGATAAGAGCCAGTCAATGGTCATTGTCAGAAAATAGCCACAGTTTCTCATCAAATCTGAATTAGAAAACAGAAGACCCTAAATTAAGTCCATTAACACAATTCCATCACTATTTTCTTCTAAACAACCTGAATGTTGAAGTCTTCTCCTTTGCATAGTCTCAAACTCCACCAGGCACCAGAAGTGTTTGGAGGGCTTGATGAAACATACACCGCTGGACCCATTTCCAGTTTCTAATCCAGCAAGTTTGGGGAGGGGCTGAGAATTTCATTTCGGACAAGTTCACAGGTGATCCTAATGTTGCTGATCCAGGACCAAATTCTGAGAACAGTCTGGACCACATTATTCCTTACCTGAATCAACTAGGAGTGATGCACTTATTTTTTCAAAATAAATCAGGGCCTGGCTTAGGATGGAGAAAAAACTAGAAAGACCATCCCTTCCACCATTACAACAAAAAAACAGACAACTAGATCAACGGACCAGAACGGAATCCAGAAATCAGCCCACATATATATCTAAAATTGATTTTCAACAAGGGAGAAAGGCAATTCAAAGGAGAAATTATAGTCTTTTCAACACGTGATGCTGGAATAATTGAATATCCATATGCAAAAAATAAGTCTGGGACTTCCCAGGTGGCTCAGATGGTAAAGAATCTGCCTGAAATGCAGGAGACCCAAGTTTGATCTCTGTGTTGGGAAGATCCCCTGCAGAGGGGAATGGCTACCCACTCCAGTTTTCTTGCCTGGAGAATTCCAGGGACAGAGGAGTCTGGTGGGCTATAGTCCATGGAGTCTCAAAGAGTCGGACACAACTTAGTGACTTACACATTTCATACCTTTCATCTTATACAAAAATTACCTCAGAATAGATAATAGAAAAACATGTGAAACCTAAACATTGGAGAAAGTTTTCATGACCTCGAATTAGATAGAGCTTTACTGGCTATGACTGAAAGTACAGTTCATAAAAGATGGATAAACTGAACATCAAGATTAATAACTGCTATTTAAAAGACATTGAAGATTAATAACTGCTATCTAAAAGACATTGTTAATAGAATAAAAAGATAAGTCACAAAATGAGGGGAAATATTTGCAAAATACATAGCTGGTAAAGCACTAATATTTAGAATTTATAGAACTCTCAAAACTCACTTATAAGGAAACAAACCAATTTTTTAAATGAGCCAAATATTTGAAAGACAGCTCACCAAAAAAGATATATGGATAGTAATTAAGCATGAAAAGATGCTGAACATTAGTTTTAGGAAAATGGAAATTAAAACCACAGTGAAACCACGGTATTCCTGTTAGAATGACAAAACATTAAAATAACAACAACAATAACCTAAAACTTGAAAATATCAAGAGCTACTGAGGATGCAAACTAACTGGAACTTTCATTACTGGTGTGAAAACAAAATAGTTTCTCCACTTCGGAAAACACTTCAGTTTCTTATCAAATCAAATATATGCTTACCATGCACGATCCAGCAGTCCCATCCCTAGGTATCTACTCAAATGAAATGAAAACTTATATTCACACAAAAACCTATATTTGAATATCTTTAGCAGCTTTATTTGTAATCATCAAAAACTGGAAATAATCCATAAATACTTGAACTGGGGGACAACTAAACAAATTGGTTTACATCCATACAGTGGAATTCTATTCAGCAAAGGAAGGAATTATTGATACAATCATCAACATGAACGAATGTCAAACGTAACACATCAAGGGGAAAAAAAAAAAAAAAGTTAAGCCCAAAAGGCTAAATACTGTATGTCCCATCCAAATGACATTCTAGAAAGGGCAAAACTATAGGTGGTGAAAAGGGATCAGTGGTTGCCAGGTGCTTTGGGGGGTGGGGGTGGGGAGGGCGGTGAGCAAAAAGTTTCACTATGAAACGGAAAGATAATGTGAGAACTTTGAAAGGTGGTGAAACTGTTCTATATTTTGATCACGGTAGAGGTTACCCGACTTATGTATTTGTCAAAACCCACAAAACTATACACTAGAACAAGCGAATTTTACTGTACATAATGGCAACCCACTCTAGTATTTCTGCCTGGAAAATCCCACGGACAGAGGATACTGCCAGGGTATAGTCCAAGGGGTCGCAAATAGTCAGACATGACTGAAGCGACTTAGCACACACGCACGCAATACCTTAATTTATAAAAAAGTGGCGGGGCAGAGGGGACTAATTAGGAAAGGTCTATGAAAGCTTCAGCCCTGTGTCAACAGCTGCTAGAGCTACGAAGAACTGCCTGGAGGATGGTTTAGAGCACATCTGCCTGAAGCATTTAACCAGCCTTTACGACTAAGACCTCAAGGGAGCAGAACAGATTGCAAACCTGAGTCTAAAGAAAGCTGGGGGGTCAAGTACAAACCAGGTCTTCTCTGTCCCTGCCTTCCCTGCTCTGACTACGCGAACCAGGTGGATCTCCTGACTGCCGCCCCACGGAAGTCACACTTATTCCTCCCAAGCTTCTAATTTCATCAGCCCTCCTGCCTAGGACAGAGCTTTCTCCCTCTTCTAATCTCAATCTTCCCCACCCTTATAGACCTAAATCTTCCATGAGACTTTCCTTGCCAGAACAGCCTCTTAGGACTTGGGGTCTTTACCATTCACTTTGATATTCACCCATTAAACATTTAATTATACACTGAGGGTTTGATGTAGTGTTCTCATTGTTCCCTCAACTGCATTGCTAGCTACTTTAGAAGTAGGAGCTCTTAAGATTTCTCTTGAATCCATCTCCCCAACCATCACCTCCAACACCTCTCCTGCCTAGTTCAAACTATCACTAATTGAATGAAATGCTGAGGAATCAACCACAGCAGGCAAGAGAAGCAATGTGGTATTAAACACATTGCAATTCATCTGCTCACAGCTCAAAATCCTTGTAAATTCTTCCTTTGCATACAAGGTGATTAAAATGTCTTTTCATAAAATAAAATCCATCCTTGGTTCTAGACAATTTAACAATCCCTAAAGGACTCACAATAGCACAGTAAGTACATGCATTTCTTGACGTGTAATTGTTTCCACTGTACTCAATTCCTTTCAAAACAGCACATTAAAATGAGGATTGCATTCTCTTTTATTTTGACAATAATGAAATGAATTCTATATATTGTTTTCCTCTAGAAGTCTTTGGCCAAGCATCTTGAGTTAATAGACCCCCTCTACAGATGTTTCCAATTTTCATGCATGCTTGTGTTTAAATTAGATAGGTCAATTTAATTAGTCTTTTAATCCTGCAGAACAGTGATGCAAGAAGAACATCATGCTGGGTTACTGCCATCATATTCTGAGTCTCAAGTTACATTTCATTATTTGTTCTTTGCTTAGTTTATGGTAAACCGCAAATGGAAAATGCAATACTGATAAGAAAATTATTTTTTTCTTCAGAAATATTCCAATTGACATTTAAATTGACTCTGTATTGAATTTTTAGTGATAAGGACACCATCAGCCTTCATTTCATTTGGATATATAGACTTTATTCAATAATATCACAGAGTCATGTGTGTGGGTGAGTTGAAGAATTGTTTTTGTCCCTGCCCAGAATCACTGGGGCTGCAGGAAGACCCTGTGACCCCCTGAGGCCCCCTTCAAAGTGAAGGGAGCATTGAAAAGGTTCGGAAAGTTGACAAGATCATCATCCAAGCTCATGATTTTGCCCAAGTCCAGCCCTTTCTAGTTACAGCCTAAAGGTACACGTTTAGGTATTATGCGCAGGTAGACAAAATAAAATAGACATGCAAATGCTACTATACCAGTGAATATAAAACAAAACCACTAGGCCAGTGGTTCTCAAACTATAGCCTGCCTCAGAATTCTGGGAGGTTTGTTAAAGCACAGGTTGCTGGGCCCCACCTGAGTTTCTGTTCAGGAGCTCTGGGTTGAGACCTGAGACCATGCATTTCTAACAAACTCCCAGGTGACGCTGATGCTGCTGGGTCATCAGGAGAGGGCACTTTAAGAATCAAAGACTACCCGAATCTATCTATGGTCCTGTGGGTCACCAGAATCAGCAGCGAATTCTGGACTGAGAGATAGGAAATAGCCCCAGAGAAAAGAGGAGCAACAGAGACTTCTTTAATCCATCAGTGCTCTGAACCATCCTTTCATCAAGACAGCCTCAGGTGGCTCCAGGGAGGGAGGCTCCCAAGGCGATTTTTTAATTGAAGTATTATTGATTTACAATATTCATTTCAGGTATACAGCATAGTGATTTTGGGGGGCAGATTATATTCCACTATAGGCAACTACAAGATATTGAGTATAATTCCCTGTGCTGTGGAGTAAATCCTTGTTGTCTACTTACATGATGTAGTTTGTATCTTTTAAATCCATCCTCCTCATTTCTCCTTCCCTCTCCCCTTTGGTAAGCGTAAGTTTGGTTTCTACGTCTGAGCCTGTTTCTGTTTTGTATATAGGTTCTTTTGTGTTATTTTTTGATTCCACCTATAAGTAATACCTCAGAATGGCCATCAAAAAGTCCACAAATAATAAATGCCAAGGCATTCTCATAAGCTATCTTTAGAGCGTTCCCAGGGAGTCTTCACATCTCCTGAAGCTCTGATAGAAACTTTTAGGGGCAGAACCACTGGGTCAGCATGGAAGTATCTCCTGTGAGTAGATGACTAACACCAGGGACGAGATTGGCCAATGAGTAAATGGAGGGTGAATGGTCGTGCGAAGGATGTAAATTCAAAAGGGAGAATGGCACTGCAATTCCACATCCACCCTTGGAGCACCCATTGTGCCAAGGACCGAGCCCTGCTCTTCCAGGAGCTGAAGGAGGGGCTGTGTGCAATGCATTTCACCCCCAGGAGAGGGCGCTGAAGATCTTGGAGAAACCCTCATGTATGATTGTGTGTTAGTTTCTCAGTTCAGTTCAGTTCAGTCGCTCAGTCGTGACCGACTCTTCGCCACCCCGTGAACCGCAGCACGCCAGGCCTCCCTGTCCATCACCATCTCCCGGAGTTCACTCAGACTCACGTCCATTGAGTCAGTGATGCCATCCAGCCATCTCATCCTCTGTCGTCCCCTTCTCCTCCTGCCCCCAATCCCTCCCAGCATCAGTCTTATTTCCAATGAGTCAACTCTTTGCATGAGGTGGCCAAAGTACTGGAGTTTCAGCTTTAGCATCATTCCTTCCAAAGAAATCCCAGGGCTGATCTCCTTCAGAATGGACTGGTTGGATCTCCTTGCAGTCCAAGGGATTCTCAAGAGTCTTCTCCAACACCACATAGTTGACACAGTTCAAAAGCATCAATTCTTCGGCACTCAGCCTTCTTCACAGTCCAACTCTCACATCCATACATGACCACAGGAAAAACCATAGTCTTGACTAGACGAACCTTTGTTGGCAAAGTAATGTCTCTGCTTTTGAATATTCTATCTAGGTTGGTCATAACTTTCCTTCCAAGGAGTTAGTTGTGTCCAACTAACTAACAGGTGAGTCCAACTCTTTGTGACCCCATGGACTGTAACCCACTAGTCTCCTCTGTCCATGGAATTCTCTAGGCAAGAATATTGGAATGAGTTGCCATTTCCTTTGCCAGGGGATCTTCCTGACCCACAGATTGAACCTGGGTCTCCTGCATTACAGGCAGATTCTTTACCACCTGAGATACAGGGAAGTCCATATGATTAGCTTCTTCCTACGTTCTTCCAGAGAGAGACCCTGGGAAGGGTTCACCTTTAAAACACATAGAGGCCTTGGCCCCACCCTCAGAGACTCCCATCTAAATGGGGACTGGCCCTCCACAGGGTTTTTTTTTTTTTTTTTAAGTTTCCCAGGTGATCATAACTGGGAATCAAAGCTGAGAACCACTGGTGAACCAGATCTAGGCTTCTTGGCCCAAAAGAAGCCTGTGTTATTCCTTTCCTTGACCTGCATCTGGTGATAAGAGCATTTCCACAAGCAAGAGATTCGTTTTATTCCCCAAACCAAAAGTTACAGAAAATGGCATTTCAATATGTCCCTTTCATTTTTCCAAAAAGGCAAAGGCACTAGGTAAGATCACAGGGGAGGAGTGGTACAGCTTCTGTGCCTTATTAGGAAAGTAGAAAGCTACGGGGAATCCATTTACCTACCTAAATATGCTGCACCCACATCGGCTGGCAAATAAGGGTCAGCAGGTACACAAAAATAACTAGACCTAATCCTGAATGACACGCACCCTCAGACTCACCTGGAGAGGCCTGAGATTTGCTGGTGCTCACAGCTTACCCCAGACAACTGATTCACAATCTCAGCAGGTGGGGCCCAGGCACTGGCACTTTAAAGCCACCAGGGGATTCTAATGTGCAGCCAGAGTGAAGAAGCCAGAGTGAAGACAGTAAGGGTAGGTGGTAGGGCCATTAAAAATCAGGAGAGGCCCAGGGGGACAGGGCATTGATCAAGCCAGAGGCATGTGACTCAGCAGCTGCCAGTGACACTGAATAAGTGTTTGGGTTCAATGTTTGTTTTGGGGGCCATGACTCAGAATTGGGTAGTGAAGGGAAGTATTCCAAGAAGAAGAGAGAGGGCAGGGGAGGGATGGAGAGGGGGAGATGTTACATCCTAATTGAAAAGTGCCCTGAACTGAAAGTCTGGTGATGGAGGATAAAGTCTTGCTTCTGAGGACTTTCCTGGTGGCCAGTGGCTAAGACTCCATGCTCCAAACTCCATGCTCCTCCCCGGTCAGGGGGCCTGGGTTTGATCTCTGGTCAAGAAACTAGATCCTGCATGCCAAAACCAAGTGTTTGCATGCCACAACAAAGACTGAAGCTCCTGCATACCACAACTAAGATCTGGCACAGCCAAATAAAAATAAATAATAAAAAAAGTCTTGGTTCTGCCACTAACCATATACGTGACTCCAGGTGAGTCATTTCGCTAGCCTTGGCCTCAGATTCTCCCATGTTACATGGATAGCTGTGTGTTTTCAGGTCCCTTCAGCTTCCGAGATTTTCCAGGTGTTATAACAACATCACCTGAGCGTTCAGTAGACATGAGGTTGGACCCCATATCAAAGGGGAAAAAGAGGTATCAGAGCTGTGTCTCTCCCAGGCAACTGAACACAAATGTTTAAGTTTGAGGAGAGGTGGTGGAGGGTTATTTTGGAGCCCTCAATTACTTGAGAATTTCATCCTCTCAAACATCACTCAGAGACGTCAAAAAAAAAAAAGGCAGCTGACTTGATCTTCCTGTCCAGTTTTCAGGGTGAACTCAGCTTCCCAAGTAAAACAAACTCTCATCCTGAAATCTACAGGTTTATTTGGCTACTGTGTTTTGTTCTGTTAGTTTATAAGCTCCTTAAAGCAGGAACTGGTTATCGAATAGAACCTTCATGTTGTGGGGCATAGCTTAAACAAAGCACTTTCAGTGTTCTTACTTTTTCTACAAAAGTTCTGTTCCTGGAAAGCTGTGTATCAGTGGATTCCATCAATCAAACCCAATTTTAAATGTACATTGAGTGCTCCTGTGGTGAGTGCCTTTGAAGAGTGACTTAATTTCTTGGGTAATGCTAATAATTGTACTTAATTCAACTGTTTGGTAAAGCTAAATTTTAACATAGCAATTTTGATGTAAAATAGAGGTTGTTTTATGTTCTCTTAATTTGAACCCTTAAGAGGTTTGGGGTGTGTTATAATAAATTCTGCTGTAGCCTCTACTCCTTCAGAATATTTGCAGCAAAAGGAGGGGTGTTATACTATTAAAACTTTACTGTGCTCTGCGTGTTGAGCCACTTGCATATGCAGAACAGAAGAGTGATGACTTGCCTGTGCTACAAAGGCCCAGGAGCTGCACAGTGCAATGAGATAAAGAGAATCACTGTGGGCTGGGCACTGAGGTCCTTCCTTCTGCTCACCACCAGCCAGCTGTGTGCCGTTGACAGAGTATCTTTCCTTTTCTGGGCGTTAGCTTGCTTATTGCTATGTCAGAAATATTGGACTAGCTGGTTTCTAAAGCTCTCTTCAGCTCTGGCATTTTAGGATTTGAGGCTTCTTTGAAGAGTCTGGATCATCTGAGGTTATCAAATGTTATGGTCTCAGAACCACTCAGTTAGTGCTTTGATTCAGCTTGGCACAAACGTGGAGGATGAGCTGCAGGAGAACCAAGCTCTCCGTGTGCAGTTATGCAGGTTGCACCTACACGAAGTATTTGGCCTTGGCTACACCCAACCCCAGCACAGGCTTGTGTTACCTCACTGCCTCCCCCACCCCATTGTGTTAGGCGCTGCATGGTCTAGCCTGGCCCTGGTGAGAGCAGGACCTTTAAACCTAAGGGCGAGAAAGCACAAATCTTGTGGTTAAAATCAAAGTCGAGGGGCCGGGAGGTCCCATGACAAAAAGGCTATATACCCTTCTGGGCCCACGGGAGGTGTGGCTTAAGTGTGGAGATCATATACACATAAATATCACCCAGTTTCAGCGAGGAAGTCAGGGTAAAGGAGGATTTATGGAAGCCCTCTGCAAGGCAGAGGGACATATTTGGTTGACTAAAACATTCTTTCGGGTTTTTCCATAAGAGGTTATGGAAAAATCCGAATGAAAGTTCCGGCCAACGCAATATCTAAAGAGATGACTGTGACTGGAAACATTAGTTACTGATCAGTCTTCATGAAACTGTTTCCTAGATGACCTGGTTCCTCCCTAGAGTCCTATGTTAAAGTTCAAAGAGGAGTAGTTCTCCAAACCTGGATGCTTATTGGAGTGACCTGTGAAGCTGGTACAGCCATAGAATCCTGAACCACTCCCCAGTCCCACTGAGTGACGCTTACAAACTTGTAATTTCAATCAGCTCCCTGGTGAATCTAGGGCCACCGGCACAGCACAGACAACATGACAGGTTTGGAGAACACAGATGAGAGCCATCGTCTGAGTATTAGTTGAGGATGGATTGGAGAATAATTTACAATCATGATCAAGGGTCAGAAGAAGAGCAGGAACACCATTTAGGGCCTTCTGTCACAGTGGCCCAAGTGAACATGGTCCCAGGCAGACAATCGGGGGCCACCCAGTGGGCAAAGATAGCCCCCAAAATTAGCCCGGTAGTCTGAGGACATTTAATCGGGGGAGCTGAGTACTCAAGCGTATTTACGGAATGCCAGTCCTCCCACTTCCCCTTCAGCTGCTACTCATCTCTGACCACCTGACACCTGAGGCCAACAGGAGTGTAAACCATGAAGATGGGGCAGACGCTGTGCCGATCTGCATCCCACCCCCTCAGCATGCGTCTCTCTCAGCCCTCCACGTGCTTGGAAAAGACGCTGTGCCGATCTGCATCCCACCCCTCAGCATGCATCTCTCTCAGCCCTCCACGCGCTTGGGGCAGACGCTGTGCCGATCTGCATCCCACCCCTCAGCATGCATCTCTCTCAGCCCTCCGCGTGCTTGCAGTAATCTTCTTTACTCCATTGCTCATTAGACACTTGGCCTGGGCCGTCATCAAATCAGGCATCTGGTGGTCCCTGGAGAAACTGGGGCAGAGTCCAGAAGAAAGCCTGGTGATGACTTTGAAAGCTATTTCCCACCTACCCAGCCGGAGCTCCTATCCCCAGAGAACGATCACAATCTGAAGCTACATCTGTGTGTGCTAAGTTGCCTCAGTCATGCCCAACTCTTTGCAACCCCATGGACTGTAGCCTGCAAGGCTCCTCTGTCCATGGGATTCTCCAGCCATAAATCCTGGAGTGGCTTGCCATCTCCTTCTCCAGAGGAGCTTCACGATCCAGGGATCAATGTTTTATTTAAAAAATAGGAAAATAGGGACTTCCTATAGGTGGTCCAGTGGCTAAGACGTCATACCTCCAATGCAGGGGACCTGGATTCCATCCCTGGTCACGTAGCTAGATCCCTCAATGCAACTAAAGATCCTGAGTGCCTCAACCAAGGCCCAGAACAGCCACAGAGAAGGATTTATTCAGAATGCAAAAAGCACAAACTTACGATAAAAATATAATCATATTAAAACCTAAAACTGCAAGAAGACACCAGAAATAAATTATAATGACAAGCCATGGACACGTTGAGAAGATATTTGCCACACATAATAGACTCAGATTTGGTAGTTGAGTATGCATCAAAAACTTCTACCATCAAGAAAAAGATGACCAACAGTCAGAAAAAAAAATAATAGCAAAGGATATGAATAGTTTCTTCTCAGGAGACATACAGCTGTCCATTACAGAATCCTTAACCTTACAGATAATCAGGGAAATTCAGATTAAAACAACAATGAGGTACCATGTCTTATTTATTGGTTGGCTAAAATTAAAACTCTGACATTCCTAAGTTTCAAAGAAGAGGTAAAGAAGCAAACTCTATATACTGTCCCAAGGTGGTGCAAATTAATATAACCATGAAGAATAATCTGGCAATAATGAGCTAAGCTGATAATGTACATATCCTACAACTTAGCAGTTCTTTCTTAAGTACATGTGTGTGCTCAGTGGCTCAGTCATGTCCAACTCTTTGTGACCCCATGGACTGCAGTCCACCAGGCTCCTCTGTCCATGGGATTTTTCAGGGAAGAATACTAGAATGGGTTGCCATTCCCTTCTCCAGGGGATCTTCATGATCCAGGGATCGAACCTGTGTCTCCTGCATCTCCTGCATTGGCAGGTAGGTTCTTTACCACTGAGCCACCTAGGAAGCCAAAGTATATACCCTAGGGAAATTTGCACACATATGTCAAAGAAATTCACACAAAGATGGTCACTGGAACACTGTGGTAGTTAAAAAACAAACACCTAAAAACAGCTTGAATATCTTACCAATAAGTCAATGAATAAAAACTTTGATACTGTCATACAAGAACTATCATCTGGTAGTTAAAATGAGTGAACTAGATATGTTAACACAAATATTCAAAACATATTCCCTTAAAAAATATTACAAAAGTTGCTTGTATATTTTTGAGATTAGTTGTTTGTCAGTTGCTTCATTTGCTAATATTTTCTCTCATTCTAATCTCAAAAATATACAAGCAACTCCTGCAGCTCAATTCCAGAAAAATAAACAATCCAATCAAAAAATGGGCCAAAGAATTAAACAGACATTTCTCCAAAGAAGACATACAGATGGCTAACAAACACATGAAAAGATGCTCAACATCCCTCATTATCAGAGAAATGCAAATCAAAACCATAATGAGGTACCATTTCACGCCAGTCAGAATGGCTGTGATCCAAAAGTCTACAAGCAATAAATGCTGGAGAGGGTGTGGAGAAAAGGGAACCCTCTTACACTGTTGGTGGGAATGCAAATTAGTACAGCCACTATGGAGAACAGTGTGGAGATTCCTTAAAAAACTGGAAATAGAACTGCCTTATGACCCAGCAATCCCACTGCTGGGCATACACACTGAGGAGACCAGAATTGAAAGAGACATGTGTACCCCAATGTTCATCTCAGCACTGTTTATAATAGCCAAGACATGGAAGCAACCTAGATGTCCGTCAGCAGACAAATGGATAAGAAAGCTGTGGTACATATACACAATGGAATATTACTCAGCCATTAAAAAGAATACATTTGAATCAGTTCTAATGAGGTGGATGAAACTGGAGCCTATTATACAGAGTGAAGTAAGCCAGAAAGAAAAACACCAATACAGTATACTAACACATATATATGGAATTTAGAAAGATGGTAACGATAATCCTGTATGCGAGACAGCAAAAGAGACACAGATGTATAGAACAGTCTTTTGGACTCTGTGGGAGAGGGAGAGGGTGGGATGATTTGGGAGAATGGCATTGAAACATGTATAATATCATATATGAAACGAATCGCCAGTCCAGGTTCAATGCAGGATACAGGATGCTTGGGGCTGGTGCACTGGGATGACCCAGAGGGATGGTACGGGGAGGGAGGAGGGAGGAGGCGTTCAGGATGGGGAGTACGTTTATACCTGTGGCGGATTCATGTTGATGTATGGCAAAACCAATACAATATTGTAAAGTAATTAACCTCCAATTAAAATAAATTTATATTAAAAAATATATATATTACAAAAGAAAATGTACAGAATGATACCATTTATATAAAATCAAATTTACAAAACATTTATGGACACACACATATGTCTTTTATACAGACACATACATGCATACACATGAATGGGCTACCTCTGGGAAAGAGGAGGAGCAGAAATCTCTTCTCAAGGGAATTCCAACTGTGTCTCTTGTCTCTAACAGTGAAAAAGCTCTGAAGAAAATGCTACATTTTTATACTTGCAAACTAGTGGTAATGAGGTTGCCACTAAATTATTCCTGCTTTTTCATGTGTGTTTGAAGTATCTCCAATATCTGTAAAGCTTCTGTGTGCCCACGTGCCAGCAAGCATTCATTCTGAATGTGACATTATCATACCTCAAGGACTTGAACTCAGTCCACTGAATTTGGAGATGTAACACAGGAACACTTGTGACTGTCCTGCACAGTGCAACTTTGAACCAGATACAATTGACAGATGAACTGTTGCCCAGGCTGGAGTTACTAGCCTGGGAGTAAGGTGCACAAATAGACACTTACATGTGAGCAATGCCTGAACAGTGTCTAGGGTGCGGGTGGGAAAGGGAGTTTCATTACTGCTCAGAGGAACACTGCCGACCTCACATGCCCACTGTGCTCTGACTTTCTCCTGCTTCTCAGCCATTTTTACATCTCCAAGTTTTATTGGGTAAAACAGACTAGAAAAGGAACAGAAATCTCATTGAAAGGAATGTTGACTGAATAGTCCATCTCCAGAGAAATAATCCTAAAGATATTTTTAGTTCTATAGAAACACTCTCATAATCACTACCGCCACAACAGATCTGGAATTATGAATGCCACCACTGCCACAACAAATCTAGAAACATAAATGCCTACCAACTGGAAAATAATTAAATGAGATTTCAAACTGATAGAATACAAATAATAATTATAAAGACTACATAATAAAATGGACAAATGTTTGCTAAAAAGAACATGGAAAAAGTACACTGAAGCTATAATCACATAAAAAGATGTTTTGATATTTGGCAAAACTAATACAATTTGTAAAGTTTAAAAATAAAATTTAAAAAATTTTTTAATCATAATAGCTATCTGAAAAACAAACAAACAAACAAAAAAGATGTTTTCAAGTAGCTGAAGAACCAAAGATAGATAAAAATTAAAACAGCTATGCTAGCATTGTATTATCAACATTATTTTAACCTTTTAACATTTATTCCTTAACTATCTTTTTTGGTAACAGCTTTATGGGGACAGAACGTCCCCGTATTGTGGGTCACTATGTCAAGAAAGCTGAACGCCAAAGAATTGATGCTTTTGAACTGTGGTGTTGGAGAAGACTCTTGAGAGTCCCTTGGACTGCAAGGAGATCCAACCAGTCCATTCTGAAGGAGATCAGCCCTGGGTGTTCTTTGGAAGGACTGATGCTAAAGCTAAAACTCCAGTACTTTGGCCACCTCATGTGAAGAGCTGACTCATTGGAAAAGACTCTGATGCTGGGAGGGATTGGGGGCAGGAGGAGGAGGGGACGACAGAGAATGAGATGGCTAGATGGCATCACTGACTCGATGGACATGAGTCTGAGTGAACTCCGGGAGTTGGTGATGGACAGGGAGGCCTGGCGTGCTGCAATTCATTGGGTCACAAAGAGTCGGACACGACTGAGCGACTGAACTGAGCTGAACTGATACCACTGACCTACTTGAAGCAGGTCATCAATGGTCTTTAGTATATTCACAGGTGTGCTACCATCTCTACAGATAATCTTAGGACATTTTCATCATGACAAAAAGAAACCCCATGTGATAATGTCACATTCAGAATGAATGCTTGCTGGCACACAGGCACACAGAGCCTTTACAGATATTGAAGGGTAAACCATACCCTTTAGCAGGCATTCTGCATTTCCCTCCCTCTTCCCCTGGCAATCACTAATGAAATTTCTGTCTCTAGCCTATTCTGGACATGTCATATAAATGGAATCATACTAAATGTGGCCTTTTGTGTCTGGCTGCTTTCACTTACCATAATATTTTTAAGGTTCATCCATATCATAGCATGTATTGGTACATTATTTCTTTTTATTGCCAAATAATATCCCATTGAATGGATATACCATACTTTATTTCTGTGGTCCTATCTTTACAATACCCTGGAGGACAGCATGGCAACCCACTCCAGTATTCTTGCCTGGAGAATCTCATGGACAGAGGAGCCTGGCGGGCTACAGTCCATGGGGTCACAAAGAGTCAGACACGACTGCAGCGACTTAGTAGGCATACACATCTTTACAATAAGAACAACAGAGAGAGGTTTGGAGAGTCTTCCTTCTACCCTATTCTAACATGAATTACTTTGGGGGCTGATTGATGACCTTGGGGGGAGTGAATGTCTTATAGAGTCTAGGTCTTCTGGATCATAACTGGGACTTGGCTGTTGGGTAGGACAGGCCAGACTGGAGGTCTGGATCCAAGGATCAGAGTCTCTAGAGGGGAGAACTGACATCTGGTGCAATCTGGGAAAAGAGAAAAGGAACTGGCATCAGGGGCAGTGGGGCAAGGAGGGAAGGGCTTAGCACAGGTAGGAGGTGCTGGACAGGAGGAAGTTAGGAAGGAGATTCCAGGACAGAGGACAGGCAGAGGGGCTTACAGGCAACCAGCTTCCCAAGGAAGATCCAGCCACAGCAGGAGTGGCACAGGACTAGTTGAGGGCAGGTCCGGGCACATGGAAAGTCCTGGGACACTGAGCAGGAGGCCAGACCATGGACTTGACTATGGAGTCAGAGTAGCTCTCCGCTGCAGAAAGCCCAGTCAAGGTAGACCTGGGGCTACTCAACCAGGAATTTGAAGCCAGAGAAGGACAGGGGGAAGCAGAACTAAGAGGATGCTGTCCCTTGGATCCTATAGACTGAACCTGACTGAGGGACTACAGAAGTCAGGCAATGCAAATAGCTAGGACGACGGAAATAATTCAGTCCTTGTCATAAGAGCAGGCACCATTGATTATGCACCACGCATGGTGATAGGTGGTTGCGTATATTATCAGTAATCCTCACAACCACTTACAAGGAAAGTACCACTACTACCCTAATTTTCAGATGAGAAGACCAAAACTCATAGAGGTACAACCACGATACAACAGAAAGTGACAAAGCAGGCTGAGAACCCAAGTCTGATTCCAAAGCCTACCTCTCCAGTTCTGAGGGTGGCACTGACTATTTGCTGAATCCACAGCAGAGTTAAGGTCCTGGAGCACCTGGCCACTGCATAATCAACACAAGTTCACTTTGTCATCCATGGTGTGCGAATGTTGCCCCTGGAGGGTGGTGAGAGCCAAGGTGTGCCCGGGGCAGCATTCTGAACTACTCAAGAGGGTGGTCACAGACCCTCCTTCATTTGGACTTTCTCTCCTGGGAAATTCCATGCAGCAAGCAAAGGGGGATGAATCCCACAAATTACAGTGCTACCTTTATCACAATCTGTTCTACTGACCTTTAATTCATCTTCTCCTCCACAGCACTCCAGTAAGAACCTCTTACAACTTATGACTGGATATTTCCCAGGGCACTGGCGTGGATCTCAAAAAGATTAAGGGGCACCGAGCTGGCAGGATGACTCCCCCGTCTCTCACCATTGTTGACCTTCTTCTTTTAACAAGAGCTTGAGGCTGCTGTTCCTGGGATTAGACAGCTCTGTTCTCTAGTCCCTTGCCTTCTCTCCGCTCAAGTGAACAGACGTGACAGCTGTCCCTGCAAACCCTGGGAAGAGCTGAGCCAGCATGTCCCAGGGTTCTGAGTTGGGTAACTTACAATTCATTTCCATAAAATTAAAATGGAAAATAGATTCAGGTAAAGCGAGCCAGAAGACAAGTGAGAAGACAAGTAGGCCAAGCGGCCTTACTGCATGGTCAGCCACAGAGTGACCGTGTATGACTCACAGCCAGAGACGGTCTGATCAAGGGTCCTGAGGGTGTGGGGTCCAGGGGTGGGCAAGAAGGTGAGAGACACAGGGCTCCTTTGCAGAAGGGCTTTGCAAACTCTGGTCACTTTGGTTGATATTCACTCAACATCCTATACTCCAGGAGGGCCTCTGTCAACTTCACAATCCATCGTGGCCATGCAGATGGGGGGTTAAGAGCAGCCCTACTTGTTTTGTGTTTACTAATGACTTATATGTGCAGAGTACTGAATTCAGTTCATTTCTGGGCTTATCATCACTGCCATCCAGTTGGCCACACTCATAGGTATAAGTGGCCATTCATGTGGTCTCCTTAAAGGAGAAGAAAAAGCCCTTCACCATGTCAGTAGCTTATGTTCTACTGTGAGCAAGTTGTTCTTTTGGGCACAGGGCCTGGGACACAGTACATGCTCAACCAGTGACAGCTGTGCAGTGTGGGCCTCCCAGTCCTCCTCTGGGACTAGAGTTCTCCCAGAACACACCCTACACTTAGTGCTCTGGTGTGGTGGTCATTTCCCTGCCCGATGGGACCAACCTAGGGCAGCTGGAGGCCCATGGGAAGTATATAGGGGGCTGGAAGTGCAGCAGGAATTGGAAAAACCATTCCTGGAGAGGGAAAGGGCAATGAGAGGGATGGCTGGAAGCAGAAGACCAGCATCCTCACTTTACCGAGTGCCACTTCTGTATCTACCCCTAAGTGGCTTCGTAGGCAGAATTTACCCACCTAATATCCAAGGATTTACAAGTGAAGCCATTTGCGTGGCTTTTTTCTTTTGTAATTAAGTATTCATTTACATAAAGTAGAATGCAGAGATCCTAAGCGTCAAGTCAGCGAGTTCTTACAAACTTTTACACCAGTGCAGCCACCACCCTGAGCTGAGCTGTCTTTTCTGTACTGGTTGCAAGGAGTCCCATGCACAGCTCACACATCAGGAATGCCCACTGGGGAGACGTGCCCTTCCCCCACAGCCTGATGCCTGTGGCCATCCATAAGATACAAAACAAAATAGCAACCAAGAAGCCTAAAAGGAGTAAATGGAACTAGAACAGTGAGGCAGAATGGGGGTGGGTAGAACTGAATCACCAGCTCAGTGATTCAATTCTAAAGGCTGTGGTGTCAATGAATCTGGGCAAGAATCTACAAGCAATGGCTCTTTGTTGGGGGGAGGGGGGCGGGTCACGGTGACTGAGCACTGGAACTGACCCCTGACACCAAGGTTCTTCCCACACCTGACTCAGTTTTCTCCCCACATCTCACTGCCTTGGAGTAAATCACATCACTGCTCTATGCCTGAGTCTCCAAACTCTGTAAAATGATGCTCTTGTGGACTGAATGCTCTTTTATGTCTTTTCTGGCTCCAGCAACTTAGTTCTGTCCGTGATCTAGACAGGGCGGTTTCATTGCATGGGGACTCCAAATTCTCCCTTGTTGACTTAACACAGACACAGCCTCTAGAGCACCTATCTGGTGCCCTCTGCAAACATGGACTCTTCATGAAGAGGACCCAGGAAAGCAGGTATGGAGGCTGGGTTTATGCCAAGAGAGTGTAACTCAGCTGACACATTTTTATACTCTTGTGTCATCTGGTGAGAACTTTATCTTCCTGGGTCCTCCTCAAGAGTATTTGGGACAATGGAACTCAAAAGCATGTAAGAAATAAAAAAGAACTCTGGAAAGAAGAAATTCTGATCTGTGTAATTTCACAGATTTTCAGTTTTTATAGGAAAACTAGTTCTCATCTTGTATGTCTCAGTTGTAACTCATCTGCAAGCACCACGTCAAATGCCACGTCCTCCCGGGAAACCCCTGGCTAGCAGGGTCCATGGACAATTCCTGCGACTTCTACTCACAGCCTTCTTAATGCCCATATACCCTGTTCTATATATATAGATAGATGATTATGGTCCTTTTAATCTTTCATAGGCTGGTTAAGTACTTTCTACATGGTAAGTGCAAAAATTCCCTTTTTTAAAAAAAATGGAGGAATAAATAAAGGAGTGTTAAATTTAGGAGAAACTGAATGATGTCCTTTAACACAGGAATTGTCCTCTTATAATAAAAGTAGACAAGTAGAAAATTACCTACAATGAGCTCTTAAATCCTCCTGAATCTTCATTGCTGTGTCCTAGCTCATGGGATGCAATTATTCTCTTCGGCTAAAATGATTTGTCAATTTACAAAATACTACAAAAGATGAAAGATTATCTGAAATAAATCATTTCAAGTATTTGTGTAGCACTTTGATCACTACCTACTCCAGTATTCTTGCCTGGAGAATTCCATGGACAGAGGAACCTGGTGGGTTACAGTCCATGGGGTCACAAAAAATCAGACATGACCAAAATCTATAAAAAAAGAAAGGGACGGCAGCAGGCTTCCAGGGAGGGGAACTGAGAGGTCAGACAACTTTTATTTCACTCTCTAAAGCACTCCTCCATATTATTCAGTCTTTTCCTATAAGCACATGCAGTATTTATTATTTAAATAATGTTTAATCAAGACTGAAGTTGACAGAGAGTTTTGACATCAATACACTCATTTAATTATGTGTGTATTATAATACATACAATGCATTTTATTGTCAAAAAATTGAATCTCAAGGAGATTGAATGACTTGCCCAAGAATTAATTGTAGAATCAGAAAACAGCATGCTTCCCAAAGCACAGGGAAGAAGAGAATCCATAATCTACTCATGTTCTAAGCCTTTCTAAGAGGACCTCATCATCAGGCCAACATGATTTACAAACTCATGGCCTGTGCCAGTCCCCATCAGTCCCCTCCTGAGAACTGTATCAGGAGCTTTCACATCACAAAGGCTGCCTGTTCCTCCGTATATGACATATACAGAAAATGTACATAAGACTCAGTTATGGCACCTAATGGATTCTAAGAAGGAAATGTTGCCTAAATTGTTATTTTTATTCTCACCTGTACAATTTGGAAACCATCAACCAAATGATGTTATCATGGTTACCATCCCACCACATGTAGATCTTTTCTAGGCATCTCAGGGTATACTCAGATAGGCACTGTCTTTGGCCAAAATGTTTCTTTAATAGGTGTCTTTGGAACTTAACTAACACAACGATTCATTCTGTCAATGCTTAACAGATAGAAATAGAATCCTTACTGGATTTGACTCAGATGAAAATAAAAAGTAAAAAAAATATTTGTTTTTAATGCCTGTATTAGCTGGTTTTAGGAAAGGCAGAGGAACCAGAGACCAAATTGCCAACAACCGCTGGATCATCGAAAAAGCAAAAGAGTTCCAAAAAAACATCTATTTCTCCTTTATTGACTATGCCAAAGCCTTTAACTGTGTGAATCACAATAAACTGTGGAAAATTCTGAAAGAGATGGGAATACCAGACCACCTGACCTGCCTCTTGAGAAACCTATATGCAGGTCAGGAAGCAACAGTTAGAACTGGACATGGAACAACAGACTGGTTCCAAATAGGAAAAGGAGTATGTCAAGGCTGTATATTGTCACCCTGCTTATCTAACTTATATGCAGAGTACATCATGAGAAATGCTGGACTGGAAGAAACACAAGCTGGAATCAAGATTGCTGGGAGAAACGTCAATAACCTCAGATATGCAGATGACACCACCCTTATGGCAGAAAGTGAAGAGGAACTCAAAAGCCTCTTGATGAAGGTGAAAGAGGAGAGTGAAAAAGTTGGCTTAAAGCTCAACATTCAGAAAATGAAGATCATGGCATCTGGTCCCATCACTTCATGGGAAATAGATGGGGAAACAGTGTCAGACTTTATTTTTCTGGGCTCCAAAATCACTGCAGATGGTGACTGCAGCCATGAAATTAAAAGAGGCTTACTCCTTGGAAGGAAAGTTATGACCAACCTAGATAGCATATTCAAAAGCAGAGACATTACTTTGCCAACAAAGGTCCGTCTAGTCAAGGCTATGGTTTTTCCAGTGGTCACGTATGGATGTGAGAGTTGAACTGTGAAGAATGCTGAGTGCCAAAGAATTGATGCTTTTGAACTGTGGTGTTGGAGAAGACTCTTGAGAGTCCCTTGGACTGCAAGGAGAGCCAACCAGTCCATTTTGAAGGAGATCAGCCCTGGGATTTCTTTGGAAGGAATGATGCTAAAGCTGAAACTCCAGTACTTTGGCCACCTCATGCAAAGAGTTGACACATTGGAAAGCTCTGATGCTGGGAGGGACTGAGGGCAGGAGGAAAAGGGGACGACAGAGGATGAGATGGCTGGATGGCATCACTGACTCGATGGATGTGAGTCTGAGTGAACTCCGGGAGTTGGTGATGGACAGGGAGGCCTGGCGTGCTGCGATTCATGGGGTCGCAAAGAGTCGGACACAACTGAGCGACTAAATTGATTAAAAACAGGCATTTTCTTTCCTATATTTCTCTCTCTAAGCAAGAGTGCTCACACTCCACGGACTAAGCTAGGGTGTCATGCCACAAGAAGAAGTGACAAATTCAAAATAGCAATTAGGTTTGGTTTCTAAGAGTTTGCTTCGATAGCTATTTGGAAAGACAGACCCCACTGAGCCAGAACTTCCAGCTAACCACAGCAGCCTCTTGCCTGAACCTCTTGTTTTAATCACTGTAGAAGAGGTTTCAACCCCTCCAGCAATGGGGTCTTTCATCCCCAAGAATACTCTCCCCATAATCAGTAAATTTATCACTTTCTTAGCCAGAATGTGCCAGGAAAGGCTGTCATATCACAAAGGCCCAGGGCTCAAGTGAATCTTAAAGCTTGTCTAGCTCAGTAACTTTCCATCCCTTGAAATCCCTCTAGGCTCCCCCAGTGCATGCTTGAACTGCCTGATGACCAGGGGGCTACTCCAGAATAAGTGACGTAAGCTCCCCTGATCCTCAACCCCTTACAGATAGAACTGTGCTGGCTGAATCCTCCCTTCTCTCTCCCTTTTTAATTCAACCACCCTTCAAGGCCCAGCAGAAGTCCTACTTCTTCCTCAAACTCCTCCCACTGACCTCTGTCCCTCCTTTCCCTCAAATGCTGCCCCGTCATAAACAGCTGTCAGTGCCTAGTTGACACAGGTCTGTAGTATCTCCCAATCCAGATATTAAGTGTCTCAAGGCTGGAGACCATGTCTTTGCCTCTCACCTGCCCTCATGTCACCTGATCTGCAGATGACTACACTGATGGTGTTGAGTGTGCAGAAGATATCCCAGTCACAAAGTTTCAGTGTACACACTGGACACTGACTTCCAAAAGCTCAGGTCTGATGCCAGCCATCAAAAGGGGTTAAGTCAGACAGCAAGTGGCCAGTAGTGCATCTTCAAGGGGTGAATCATGCTACTGCTTACCCTTGGGAACAGGTGTCTAGTAAGTTTATTAGTCAAAAGGTGACTTGTGTTTGAGACCATGTGGTGTGTTTGTATGTGCATGTGAGTTGGGGGCAAGCATGGGAGTGTCTGTGTTTTTGAATGAATGCAATTGGTAGCGAATGTGTGCAGGAGTGAGCAGTAAGTGAAGGTAGGTGTGTATGTATGATATGCATGTGGTATGTTGGTGTAGTAAATATGAGTAATGTGTGTGTGTCAATACAATCAGGTGTCAGATGAGTGTGATTACATGTGTGAGTGGACACAGGTATCCTATGTGTATATCTTTGGTGAGTGCATGAGTGTGCATGCACAAGTATTTGTACATGGCCCTGGACACATTCACTTTTGCTCTGATTAACATGCTCTCTGCTTCTTCCATTCCTTGGATCTATTTGGATTGACTAAGCCAAAGGTTTCCAAGTATTTTTGACTGTAAGTATAGGTAAAAACTTTCTGACATATAGGTTTATTTTCTTATAGATTATAACAGGTAGTACTGGCAGTCTATATGCTGAGTATTAAAATGAAATCATTCTTTTGTTTCTTAGGTAAGAAAATAGATGCAAATGGAAGTGCTCTTGTTTGTTTCCTATTTCCTAGTGGCGCACATGGTCCGAGTATGAGCTGTAAGCAGGTTCTACTTCAGATGCCATGCCCCTAAACTATATGACCCCTAATCCGACTTCTTACCTCTCCCCTAGATACACACACATACACTCACACACTCACACTCTCACATACCTCCTGATGAGGGCTGCTGCTGCTGCTGCTGCTAAGTCGCTTCAGTCGTTTCCGACTCTGTGCGACCCCATAGACAGCAGCCCGCCAGGCTCCCCCGTCCCTGGGATTCTCCAGGCAAGAACA
Source organism: Bos javanicus (assembly GCF_032452875.1). Classification (NCBI taxonomy): domain Eukaryota; kingdom Metazoa; phylum Chordata; class Mammalia; order Artiodactyla; family Bovidae; genus Bos; species Bos javanicus. The sequence continues at coordinate 28,292,531 of NC_083878.1, read as the reverse complement.
CTGGAGTGGGTTGCCATTTCCTTCTCCAATGCATGAAAGTGAAAAGTGGAAGTGAAGTCTCTCAGTCATGTCCGACTCTTAGCGACCCCATGGACTGCAGCCTACCAGGCTCCTCCGTCCATGGGATTTTCCAGGCAAGAGTACTGGAGTTGGGTGCCATTGCCTTCTCCACGATGAGAGTTAACATTGGATTATTCAAAGCAAATGCCAGGAGATGGGCTGGAAATGGAGTCTACGTTCATCTGCACATGAAGACAATCTCCAATTTGCACTGCTGATGCCAGTTTCTAGGAGCCATTACGAGAGGGACAAAAGGCAGCAGCCAGGAAGATGCAGAGGTGAGCTCCAGAACAGGAAATCAACTGAGCAAGGAGACTCTTTGAGGTTATACGGGGGCAAGTGGGTGTGTGGGTGCCTGTTTTCTGAATGTACTTGCCAGCCCAGCATGGTGAGGGGATGGGTTACACCCACATCTCAGAAATGACAGCGGATTCCCACAACAATTTACAGCAAGCATGACTTAACAGTGCATTAGCTAACGGCTGCTGGAATCACTTAAGTAAAACACTTTTTTTTTTTTCAGTCAATGCATTTTTCTCTTAATGACACAGAGTTGGAAATGTCTCTGAAAGCGTTAGTAATCTAATGAAAGAGTGCTCAGATGCTAGTCTCCAGGACAGTAGGGTATAAAATGATGACAGAGCAGCAAAAAGGTCAGCTCCAGGGCCTGACCACCTGATATTAGGGCTGCTAATGAGGGAATGTAAATGGTGAGTCCTGAGGATGGCAGTGGTACTGGCTTTAACAAGCCTGTCTCCTGTTTGTCACTACTGGGGTGCTACCAAGATAAACCTTAGGATGTTTAATAACATTTCACATTTCCATCACATTGCTCTTTCTTCAGACTAATACACATTTCTTTTACTAAGGACCCACAGTGACCGTAAGAAGGAGGCTCAGAGGAATATGATGTATAGAGGTCTATTTTCACTTGCCTTTTTTTTTTTGACATTTTCCAGGAGAAGAAATCACTTGGTAAGTGACAGGCCAGCACCTCCTCCACCCTGGCAGGATGCTCTGGGCTGGATCTCCCTGGGGTTGGATGAGGTTGGAGCCAGTGGGGAATTAGCCTACTGCGCTGGATTCCTGAGTGCTGACTCAGCCACAGAACTCTAAGAGCAGAGCTACAAGCAGCGGTCCATGCAGTGCCCACCACGCCTAGCTGGGCAAGAGGACCGGTCTCTGCCCCTGGAGGTTTACAACATCATATATCATGCATGGGGCTGATGTTTCTGAGATAGTAAACGAGTGAGAAAGAAAAGTGTCATGATTTTGTATACATACATTTAAGCAGTTTAAGCAAACGTGTACATTTGTTCCTTTTGTTCCAAAAGTTGCTGAATAAAGCAAGACACAATGAATTTATGGTCAAATAATCAAGAAACGGCTAAGTTTAGGTAAAAGAGAAGGGGGTCCTAAGTTAGAAGAGAATGAAAACTGAAGGCCAGAAAGAGTTTGCTCCCTGAATAAATGGCTTTTGTAAGGATTGACAATGGTGAGAGGGGAAGGTACCAAAATATTAAAAAGGGATGCAGAGGCCAATCATAAAAACATGGGAAACTCAGGACAGGTATATGGAGCAGAAAGGGAGAACACAGCTTCCACTTCACCCAGGAGGGTCCTGGAATTTGCCTGTTTTCCCAGAGTCATTGTGAATAGCACCACCTCTCAGTCTCAACTGTGTCCTTTCTTGGAGGATAAACTACTCATCCTGGTTCTCAAGAGCCCACAGGATGCACTGAATTGCCAGACAGCACCTTCTTTGGCCAAGCCACCTACAATGGTGTCTACCATTGTAATCCTCTCCAAGGGGCTGAAAATCTCCCTCTCAGCCTGTCCTGAGATAGGCAAAGCTCCTGTTTCCTCCTGAGCGGATGGTTATCATATGAGGTTCCAACTCTTCACTCCTGGGGCCACACTGGCTCCTAATGACACTAGAGGAATAGGGCGGAGATGGGGGGAGGGAGGTGAGGAGGAGAGAGAGTAGAGGTGAGGAGGGAGGGAGACAGTGAGAATCTGGGGGCTGGAGCCCTAGGAGGGACATGGCTGGAGCTCACTGTCACCATGGGGAAGCTGGCAAGGGTTGGGGGAGGACAGGGCCCAGTGAGACCTGTTTTCTGCTCCAGATCCTGCAGCCTTTTGCTAAGGCTGTTTTCTCATCTCCACGTAAGAGTTAGTAACATCTATTTCTAAAGTCCATGTGACCTTTACAAAATAATCATTTTAAAGCATCAGGCACACAGTAGGCACTCAAGGAGTGATGTGTACCTAAGAGCATTTTTCCTAAAATCAAACCACCTAAAACAGGGGACCATCGAGTGTTAGACCCTATTCCATAAGACTGTGGTTTGGATCACCTCAGGCAGAGACACGTGGGATGTTTCTCGGTATTCTGCAGGTGACCTCAGTGGTGGACCAAGGAATAGGGCTGTGCTGGGGCACCAAGAGCATCTACTGCCCACCCCCAGCTGTTTTTATTGAATTACTACTATAAACTTACACACAAAAAGAAAAAAAAAATAAGGCAGATTTTAAAAAGTGAATGGAATTTGGATCTTTTCTTCCCAAAGGGAATCACATTGCTCATCCCTTAGGGCATCAGTCCCCAACCTTTTTGGCACCAGGGATCAATTTCATGGAAGACAATTTTTCCATGGACTGGGGGCAGGGCGGAGCAGGGTGGTAGATGGTTTCGGGATGATTCAAGTGCATTGCATTTATTGAGCACTTTATTTCTATTATTACTACATCAGCTCCACCTCAGATATTAGATCCTGGAGGCTGGAGAACCCTGCTGTAGGGAGCACATCTCCTCTTTTGTATCACTGCCCAAAGGATCCAGAAAAGAAAGTCCAAGCACCTGTAGGATTCAAAATACAAGCACCAGAAGCCTTGTACCTGTGCTAGGCCCAGGTCTCCATGCTGGAAATTCGCTAGCTCAGCCCCACTGATTATTAATAGCCTGAAAGTAGAAAAAGGACAGTCAGAGCTACAGCTTTTGTTTCTATTCCTTTTGATTAAAAACATGTACCAGTAAGAGGCTGTGGTTGGAGGAAGTCTCCCAGAGCTGGGAGGGGGCACTGATTACACTTGCAGAAAATCTGTGGGCTCCATAAACCATGCCTTGTAACTTGAGTTGAATAAGGCCATAGGATGCTTAACTTAATAACAGCAATTAAAATAACGTTTAAAAATAACAGCAATAGTAGCCTGAAACTAACACAACATTGTAAATCAACTATACTTCAATTTAAAAGCTCTAAAAAACAAAGCTCACCTTGACAATATTATGACCAAGTCATGATTTTAATAAAATCACATAATTTTCCGTAAGAATCAACATGTTCACTAAATTAATTACTGTAATTAAAATGTACAAATAATTTTTGAAAAAATAACAGAAATAAGCAATTGAAGATTATGGAAAGTATTTGTTTCAAGGTGGATCAGAGGCTGCCTGCTGCCTTCTCTGGCCTTGGGCAAAGGAAAATCTGGTCGCATTTTTCCAACCGCCCACCATAGCCACACGGGGGCGCGCGAGTCAACGAATGATCTGAGCTTCCCACAGGCTTCCTCTCCGGAAAGAAACAACGGTGGAGGAGGACATCGGTGAGCAGAGAAACCTTCTGGCTAATTCCTTGCTTGGCCCACTTCCGCCAAGGCAGTGACTCAGGCTGATTGCTCCCGGGTGTTTCAGAACCGCGTGGGTGCCAAAAGGTTTCCCCTGTCTTCTAAGCACTTTCCCAGCACCGTGGCCTGGGGCACTGGTTATTGTTGTTACACCCCGGGAGCGGGCGGGGTGAAAAGAACTGAATTAATAAATGAAATCCACTCATAAAATAACCACCTGACCCGCCGCCGGAGGGAGTAGATGAATACCCCCAAAGGAGAGTCTTGGGGGGTGGGGGGCTCTGGGGGTGGGATGTGGAGGTGGAACAACAGACTGTCAATATGAACTGAGAATCTCTTTAAAGTTTTATTATCTGTCCCTTTCCCCACTTCAGGATCCTACTGTTTTTTCCTCCCACGCATAATTCAACAGATTTTATTAGCAATTGATCTTCAGTGACTCTTTCTAGTACATTCAGCTTAGTTTTCATAGAAACGTTTTCTTTTCATGCTCTAATTTCATTAGATTAACTGTGATTGGATCAAAATTATGTAATTAGAAGAAAAACAACAAACACAAATGACTTTTGATTAGTATACAACTGAAAGGATGGAGGCAGGCCGATGAGCCATTAATGACAGTCTTCAAAAGTGTGCTCTTGGGTGTCAGAAGGAATGGGAGGCAGAGTGAGGTTGGCAAGTCTGTAGAGGGGAAGTGGTTTAAGAGAATACCTCCTAACCTTTGGTGAAAATGTCTGAAAAGCTGCAGACTTGGCATTTATAACATGGGCAAATTTGCTAGATAGACATGCAACTCTTCAGAAGCACATCTGATGTCCAAGCAAGGAATACCTTCACCAGTGTAGGCTTTTATCAGTCACTGAGCTGGCTACCACTTGCCCAGATTAATTCGGTTTCACTACAGTGCTGCCCACATCCTAGGAGTACACGCAAATCCCTGTTTCCCTAGGATTGAAAATTATTACTAACTGAAAAGGCAGACACATTACATGAAAAGGAAAACAATACAGTTTTTGGAAGAAAACAAAGATGGATATACCATAATCTTCAGGTAGACAGCAGTTTCTTGAATAGAACACACACAAAAGTGTTATCCATAAAGGAAAAATATTGGATAAATTGGACTACCTCACTGAGGGCTTCTATTCACCAAAATATATTCTTAAGGACTGAAAAGGCAAGCAACAGATTAGAGGAAGGGACTTGGAATTCATATATTCAACAAAGACTCAGCTCTGGAATATATAAAGATCTCCCACAAATTAAAAAGAAAAAGGCTGACAATCCAATAGAAAAATGGGCAAAAGACTTGAGTAGGTACTTTTAAAGGAGGATATCCAAACAGCTACTGATCATATAAAAGGTGCTCAAGAGAAACACAAAATTGTAAGAAATATAAGCTAAAATCAGAATAAAATCAAAAGATGAATGGATCAACAGATATGGTACATATATACAGTGGAATACCATTCAGTCTTTAAAATAAAGGAATTTCTGACACATGCTATAACATGGATGAGCTTGAGAACATTATGCAAGTAAAATATACCTGTCACAGAAGGATAAATATTGTACAATTTCACTTACATGAGGTACTTAGAGTAGTCAGATTCACAGAGAGAGAGAGCAGAGTGGTGTTTGTCAGCCGTGAAGGCCCAGGAAATGAAGACTTGGTGTTTAACAGGTACAAAGTGCCAATCTGTAAAACGAGGAAAGTTCTGGAGTTGAATAGTGGTGATGATTGCACAAAAGCGTAAATGTACTTAATGCTGATGAACTGTACACTATAAAATGGTCAAAATGGTAAATCTGAATGCTATGTATGTTTTACCACAATAAAAAAAGAAGAAAAATTACAATGAAACACATCCACTAGAAATGCTGAAAATGGATTAGGGATGTGTTAACAATAGCAACTTTGGCAGAGTCATGGAGCAACTAGAACTCTTCATACGCTGTTGGTGGCAGAGTAAGTTGGTACAGCCATCTGGGGACACTGACAGAATCTACTCAAGTTGACAGTGGCCACCGCATGACTCAGCAGTCCTACTCCTAGGTATGCATGCAACACCACTGTGTACATTTGCTCACCAAAAGATGCAAACTAGAATGTTCACAGCAGCATTATTTACATTGCTTCTAAACTGGAAATGACCACGTGCCCATCAATGGTAGAACAGATAGATATTCCCACAATTCCATGGCAATGAAAATGAGCAAACTACACACAACAGATGAACCACAAAGAAGGCTGAGCACCAAAGAACTGATACTTTCGAATTGTGGTGCTAGAGAAGGCTCTTGAGAGACCCTTGGACTGCAAGAGATCAAACCAGTCAATCCTGAGGGAAATCAACCCCGAATACTCATTGGTAGGACTGATGCTGAAGCTTCAATACTTTGGCCACCTGATGTGAAGAGCCAACTCATTGGAAAAGATCCTGACTCTCAGAAAGATTGAAGGCAAAAGGGGAAGAGTGCAGCAGAGGATGAGATGGTTAGGCAACATCACCGACTCAATGGACATGAGTTTGAGCAAACTCAGGGAGACAGGGAAGGACAGGGAAGCCTAGCGTGCTGCAATCCATGGGTTGTAAAGAGTCAGACACAACTTCATGACTAAACAACAATACACAACAGCAGGGATGAATCTCATAAACAGAATGCTGAATGAAAGAAACCAGATACAAGAGTGTACAGTCATCATTTGGTATCAGCAGAGGTGATTGGTTCCAGGACCCAGGCAGATACCAAAATCTGAGGATGCTCAAAACTCTCCGTTATCCATGGTTCCACATTCACAAGTTTAACCAACTGTAGATCAGTGAAAGTGAAAGTTGCTCAGTTGTGTCCGACTCTTTGTGACCCCTATAGTCCATGGGATTCTCCAGGCCAGAATACTGGAGTGGGTAGTCTTTCCTTTCTCCAGAGAATCTTCCTTACCCAGGAATCGAACCAGGGTCTCCTGCACTGCAGGCTAATTCTTTACCAGCTGAGCTACCAGGGAAGCCCAGTAGATCAGTGGTACTATAGTATTTATTGGAAAAAAATAAAAAATACATATAAGTGGACCCATGAAGTGCAAACCCATGTTGTTCCAGGATAACTTCATATCATATGAATCCACCTTTTTAAAGTTCAAAACCAAGTAAAACTATTCTATGCCCTTGGAAGTCAACATGGGGGGAGAAGGAGGACAATGACAGGAAAAGGCATCGGGAGGCTGGTCATATTCTGTTTCTTCATCTGGATGCTGATCACTTGGTGTATTCACTTTGTGAAAATTCACCGAGCTGTACACTTATGCGCTAGGCATTTTTCTGTGTGTATAGTCACTTTAAAAGTTGACATAAAATTACAAAATCAGACACATGTAGCACTGCATATAATGAAGCAGTCAGTTCAAATCCTAGAAGATGGTGCTGTGAAAGTGCTGCACTCAATATGCCAGCAAATTTGGAAAACTCAGCAGTGGCCACAGAACTGGAAAAGGTCAGTTTTCATTCAATCCCAAAGAACGGCAATACCAAAGGATGTTCAAACTACAGCACAATTGCATTCATCTCAAATGCTAACAAAGTAATGCTCAAAATTCTCCAAGCCAGGCTTCAACAGTACACGAACTGTGAACTTCCAGGTGTTCAAGCTGGATTTAGAAAAGGCAGAGGAACCAGAGATCAAATTGCCAACATCTGTTGGATCATAGAAAAAGCAAGAGAGTTCCAGAAAAAAACACCTACTTTTGCTTCATTGACTATGCCAAACCTTTGACTGTGTGGATCACAACAAACTGTGGAAAATTCTTAAAGAGATGGGAATACCAGACCACCTGACCTGCCTCCTGAGAAACCTGTATGCAGGTCAAGAAGCAACAGTTAGAACCGGACATGGAACAGCAGACTGGTTCCAAATTGGGAAAGGAATATGTCAGGGCTGTATATTGTCACCCTGCTTATTTAACTTCTGTGCAGAGTACATCATACGAAATGCTGGGTTGGATGAAACACAAGCTGGAATCAACATTGCCAGGAGAAATATCAATAACCTCAGATATGCAGATGTAACCACCCTTAAGGCAGAAAGTGAAGAAGAACTAAAGAGCCTCTTGATGAAAGTGAAAGTGAAAGAGAAGAGTAAAAATGTTGGCTTACAACAACATTCAAAACACGAAGATCATGGCATCTGGTCCCATCACTTCATGGAAAATAGATAGGGGAACAGTGGAAACAGTGACAGACTTTTATTTTCTTGGGCTCCAAAATCACTACAGATGGTGATTGCAGCCATGAAATTAAAAGATGCTTCCTCCTTAGAAGAAAAACTATGACTAACCTAGACAGCATATTAAAAAGCAGAGACATTATTTTGCTGACAAAGGTCCATCTAGTCAAAGTTTTTCCAGAAGTCAAGTATGGTTGTGAGAGTTGGACTGTAAAGAAAGCTGAGCACCAAAGAATTGATGCTTTTGAAGTGTGGTGTTGGAGAAGACTCTTGAGAGTCCCTTGGACTGCAAGGAGATCAAACCAGTCTATCCTAAAGGATATCAGTCCTGAATAGTTGTTGGAAGGACTGATGCTGAAGCTGAAACTCCAATACTTTGGCCACCTGATGTGAAGAAGTGACTCACTGGAAAAGACCCTGATATTGGGAAAGACTGAAGGCAGGAGGAGAAGGGGACGACAGAGGATGAGATGGTTGGATGGCATCACTGACTTGATGTACGTGAGTTTGAGCAAGCTACGGGAGTTGGTGATGGACAGGAAAGCCTGGCATGCTGCAGTCCATGGGGTTGCAAAGAGTCGGACACGACTTAGTGACTGAACTGAAAGTATTCAATTATGGAATATTTAGGACACAAGAATGTGGGAAAGTCAAGACCTAATGAAACACTGGTGGAGCAAAATAATGCACCTGGCTTCAACTAGAATGTAATTCACCATCAGGGAGTCATTCAGGAGTGGGGAAAATTTAGGTCAACAAGCTGATGGCACCAGAAGGTGCTGTTAGGGCATTTACCACCTGTGTCATTCATCCTAGCATCTAATCACACGGTGTCTCATTTTGTTATGTAAAGGTCTGGTGAGTGTTCATCTTAACTATAAGCTCCCTGAAAGCAGAGACTCTGGTGCTGATTCTCTGAAATCAACCAGAACCTAGCACAGGGTTAGGCGTCCCACAAGAACGAAGACCACTCGTTCAGTATTAATATATATATTAATTAATATACAACACTAGAATTACGTAACAATGATATAATGAATTAAATGCGTTGTCTGCTAATGCAGGGAACTAGAAATGTTAGATTGTCTATCCAGGGGCAACTTCATAATAAACTAAGAGCTTTGGCTTTGAAGCATGACAGATATTGGGCAGGTTTATATAATATCCATGACCTCTGCTTTACAACCTCCAAGTGAGGAGAGTTGTGCCCTTATAACGCTGGTATAAGGATGAGATAAATTATATGAGATAAAGCTGAGGAAGTGGGGGATCTAGGACACAATTATGTGCCTAGCAGCATACACGCAAGTACGGTAGTTGTCTTCTCCCAAAGTCTGTGTAGACTTCTGATCTTAAGCAGGTGGAATCTGGATCCTTCCTCGTCCTACATTTCCTCCAATCTTCCAGAAGGTGGCTCCTGGGGTAGGGGCACTCTATATCACGCCTTTCTGACCTATCTCCAGGAATCCCTTTTGCAGCTACACATTTTTTTTTTTTCATGAATCAGATGCCACTTGTATGATTTTACAGTTCCAGTCTTGATGAAGGCCCATAACTCGTGAATAATTTGATACACTCGTTAGGGCAGGGGCTGGTTATAAAAAGCCTTACAAATTTCTGAGTACAAATGTACTGATGCCACACTTAGTGTTATCTTTTTCTCCATCAAGCTCTTTCCTTTTCCTGACCCAGCACCCACTGAGAGCCCCCTACTGTTGGAGGAGCAGGTGCTGGGATCCCACAGAGGGGGACACCGTGGACTGGGGCATGGGGAGTCCAGGGACAAAGATCCTATCCAGTCTCTGTCATCCTCTGCCTGTGAGATGGGGGGACCACCGAACTCCCCTCTTTGGCCCTCAGTTCTCCTACCTAAAAAGTGAGGAAGGAACTGGATACCCTGCTTCCTTCCTGCTCCAATACTGGATCAGTTCAGGTTCTTTCACTCACAAGTAACAGAGACTAAAAGAAGCTGCTTCTGCACAAAGGGGAATTTAATGGGAAGACCCTGGGCCATTTCACAGACTCCAAGGAGGACCTGAATCCCAAGCCATAGGATGAAGAAAGCAGGGCTGCCCAGGACACCCCAACAGTGGGAGTCTATGGGGTTGTCCTCTCAACATGACTCAGACCTAGGCAGGCACAAATTTTTGAATCAACCAAAGATAGATGAAGTAGATTCTAGGTGGAATAAATTACGTGAGTGATGGTGATTGGCTCCCAATGACAAGGCAGCAGAGTTCATTACAGAGTAACTGGTATCCCCTCTGCAGAGAGAAGACAGGCATTCAGATTGGAAGGTGGGCAGCAAGAGCCTTACCTGGATCTGCCTGTGTAGCGGGGAGGCCCCTGGGCATACAGTTCAATGAATGTTCCCATTCTCCCCAGTAAGGGGCACGGTGGTATCTGGGGAAGGAGTTGAAATCAGGTTCTAAAGACTAACTCTATGATTATTTGTAAGATTTATTGAGCATCCAACATGAGCCAGCAGGCACTGGCCTGGATCTGCCACTCACAAACTGTGTTCTTTTGGCCAAATTTTCTGAACTCGCTAAGCCTCCATTCCCTCATTTTAAAACTGATGAGTAGTACCAGGTCACCTGCAAATCTTTTATCAACCATGTGCTCTCCAAACACTACATCTAACTCAGCTATCTTTAGAGTCCTTGTGCCCTCACTGTGGAGTGTCACACAGAACAGTCATGAGGTGACTGATGAGCTGCAAAGAAGTGCAGTCTGACTGCCAAAGAGACCATTACCAGACCAGAATAGGAAGAGCAGGGTTCGTATCTTTCACATGGTACTTTTCAGAAACCATAACATGTCTCCTTTGGTTTGCCCATTCATTGATCCACTGAATGACTGATTTACTCAACAAATTACTGGGTGCTCACTTTGGACCAGACTTAGAACTCAGTTCAGTCGCTCAGTCGTGTCCAACTCCTTGCGACCCCATGAACCGTAGCATGCCAGACCTCCCTGTCCATCACCAACTCCTGGAGTTTACCCAAACCCAGGCATAAGTTAGACCAAGACCTCTCCCTCAGGGTGCTTGTGCTCTATATGAAATGCACAGCCTAATCACTAATCACACACATAATGAAAGTGAAAGTGAAGGCTGCTCAGTCATGCCCAACTCTTTGCAATCCCATGGACTGAACAGTCCATGGAATTCTCCAGGCCAGAATACTGGAGTGGGTAGCCTTTCCCTTCTCCAGGGGATCTTCCCAACCCAGGAATCAAACTGAGGTTTCCTGCATTGCTGGCGGATTCTTTACCAGCTGAGCAACCAGAGAAGCCCCAGTCACACAAATAAGGCATGATAAGGGAGAACAGAGCATATTGTAGGTAGAGGGGAAGAAGCCAAGAGAAAAAGCAATAAACAATGCAAGAGAAAGAGAGGAGATAATTGACAGAGAGAGGATCTGGAGGGTAGGGGGAGGCAGATGAGGATGGAGCTGGAAGAAAGCAGTATTTTCTTCAGTTCTGGAAAAATCACTAATGTTAAACAATTTTCAGGGCAGAAAGAACCGTTTGATAAGATGAGTCTTCTGTTTGGTTTTAGAAGCAGTCAGAAGTGGGAGCTCTACTTACCATCTTAACATCTGGCCACACCCCCAGATACCACCTCCTTCTGCTCTGCAGGGGCAGAAGCTCTCTGCATCTTTTCTTTTTTTTTTGGCTTGATGCTCCCTTAGTCTTGGTATCACCTGCCCGAATTTAGTTCCATGGGGGTATGAGTGGGAATTGAACATGGTTGAAAAACCGCAAGGAGAGTACGTATACACAGAGTAAAAAGGTTTCTATATGTGCATCTTCCACTGGGAGAAACTGCTTCCCCATCATTCTCTGGTGTCTCAGACTCAGGCACGACTCATTTTTCACTTTTCCATTCCAATTAGCTGCATATTTTTAGCACGTGTTATATAAGTCTCATCTGCCCAAATTTGTTGGCTCAGGGCCTCTCCTTCCTTTCATTTCACTGGTGGATTGACCCGCGTGGTGGGATGACAAGTCTGTAAATAGGCTGCCCGAGGAGGGGTGGACGGAAAGAGCTCTGGAGATGAAGTGAGGGTTTGTATTTGGCATGCCAGGGCTAAATCCAGCCCTTCTAAAAGGGGAAGCAGCAAGAACGCACAATTCTGAACTAAACGGCAACACGTTAGAAAGGGCTGCTCCGCCCACAATGAGCATGAAGAAGCCTGGCTCAGACAGATGGGGCCAGGATCTCACAGACAGGTCTCCTCGACTGCCTCTAAACCAGGCTTAGAGGAGGCCAGCCTCAGGTCCCGAGAACACCGAGGGCTCTGTCCGAATAATAATATGCAGAATAATCCTCTATAATTCTATGCATGGGTTGCAGGCCTTTCTAGGAAAAATAAAAGTTCATCAGCACTGTCAGTGGGTGGCAGGAAAAAGCATGAAGTGGGCCTGAGAAAACCCTGCCCTCAGCTCTTGTCATTCTAGGGAAGGTGCTTCACCTCTCTTGGGGTCAGGATCATGTGCTAAAAATATCTACATCACTTTTATACACGAGGTTGTGGAAGGACTAAAATGGAACAATGAACATGTACAGAAAAGTACAAGGTTACATTCAAATGTAATGCATTATTGCTATGAGTCTGACATGTAATCCATGATTACACACCCTGAGTTAAATTTGCAGAGGGCACTAGGGCTAAGCCATCTCCTCCCAGGGATCACAGTATAGGACAAGCTCCTCTAGAAACCAGAGCCTGGAGAGGAGAAGAGAGGATACCCTAGAAGTCAAGGGGTGTGGTGCTGGGGTATGACTTTAGTGTCCCCAGAGAACACAGAAAAGCTAGACAGGTCCTGGCTCAAAGGTAAGTCTCCACATCCATTGAGATCTTTCAGCTCATCCATCCATCCTCCTCCTTCAGGACATGTAACGGGCAATAGATATCATGGAAGTCGCACATCTGAATGAAGCCTTGGATCAAAGACTTTCCAGAGTCACTATACAGAAGTTGTTCCAGAGCTAAAGAAAAATAAAACTGTATTCTTCCTCAGACTATACCAAGAGTGGCAATTATATGTTTACCTATTTAATGAGAAGATATTAAATAGGTAAACATATAAATATTCAAATCCAATGCAGGAAAGAATATCAGCATCTGTGAAAATCAAGTGACCTCCTGCTGATTCGAGGTTCTGGAAATGAAACCCCTTCTCCAATGCCCCTCAGTCTGGACTGTAGAATCAGTAACATACCTTTGGACCAGCAGCTACACACCATGTAGAAAGTTAGGATCCTTGGGTCAGAGAGGTCTGAATTAATGTGGCTTTTCTTGGTGGCACTGGGGAAAGTATTTATTTTGTTTACCCATCAGTTTTCAATGCGTAAAATGAAAACAATATCTGCTTCACATGAGGATTAAATTTAAATAATATATATAAAAGAACACATTTTTGAAAAGACAGATTAAAAGCTTGGAGCCTGGCACATTGAACAGCGGTCAATGAATATTAACTTCCTTCTCTTCTCCAGGTTCCAATCTCCAGAGAAATCCAACAAGATTTGTTAGCTCACCAATTATATCTTTACTCTCTAATCTCCTTTTTCTTGAATGTATACACTTACATGTACACATATAAACTTTGTAACACCTATGACTCTCCTGTGTCCTACTTTTCAGCTGAAACTTCTAAGTTCAAATTCTGTTTCCAGTAACCCTTTCTAGTGGCTCTGGCCCACAGAAACCCTTCCTTAACACTTCTGTCTGTAACTGTCAATACTACTCATTGACACTCATTGGAAAGAGACATAGTGACGTAAAACAGACAAAACAACCCTGACTTTAAAAAACTCTCTGAATCCCAGCCCGTGTCTTTCAACTGGTACAACAATAACTGCTCTGCCTACCTCACAGTTTTGCTTTAGGCTCAAGCAAAATTACCTGTACAAAAGAGCTATCTAATCTGCCATAACTATGTAATACAAGGTTTCCACCTCTTCATCCCCAAGACTGTCACCACCACTCCAACAACTACTGTCATAAGCATTACCTCCAGCATGACTATCACCATCCCCAGCATTGCCATAATCAGCACCATCATCATTACTATCATTATCACCACCTTCCTCATCATCATAACTCCTACCACCAGCATGATCACCATCATCACCATATTACTGCTCTCACCATCACTACCACCATTATCACCACTGCCATCACCGTCATGATCACTACCGCCACCACCACAACTACTGCCAACATCACCGCAACTCCCATGACCATCATCATGACACACAAACGATCCTTAGGATGTAGGTACTCATTTAACTCGTTGAATTCACTAACTCCTTCCTGACTTAATATGCAATAGAAATGTGTGTCAGGCTTTGAAGAAAGTGGTTATGTACATCAGTTGCCCTGAAACAAGGAGAAACACTTCTTCCCCACACATCCTTGGCCAGGGCTCTGAAGAAAGGAGAATTCAAAATTAGCCAACTGAGTTCCCATGCATATCATTGCAAGCCCCAGCAACTTAGTCGGCTGCTTGCTGAGCAGTTGACTGAAAATTCATGCCTGTCAACCCTGACATTTCTCAAAATTTCTGAGTTATTTATACTGTACCAGTCTGTGAGATTCAAGTCCCTAGATTCTTGGGGTGTAGGTGTGCCCAGTTGTGTCTGACTCTCTGCGACTCCTTGGACTATGGCCTGCCAGGCTCCTTTGTCCATGGGATTTTTTCAAGCAAGAATACTGGAGTGGGTTGCCATTTTCTTCTCCAAGGATCTTCCCAACCCAGGGGTGAACCCACATCTCCTGTGTTTCTTGCATTGCAGGCAGATTCTTTACCCACTCAGTCATCGGGGAAGCCCCTGGAATGTAGGAGAAACTGGTAAAATGCTCTTCTAGAAATTTCCAACCCAAAGTGGATGGCAATGAGGTATCTAATATTCTGCCCACTGAATTCTCCGAATCTGATCCTACTCACTTAAATTAGCCTTGACCACCCTCCCCACTGAACCCCACTCTCAGGGTACCCCTACTTGGGGGTCAAGAATGTCTACCCCATCATTCTGTCTGCTTATGAAGACCCTGACATCCATGATGAAGTCCCACCTTGGCTGGAAGTTGGCACAGGTTTTTCCAGTCCTCAATGATTGACAGCGGCTTTTCTCATCAACATCACAGATCTTAACTCTTGAGAGAAGTAACCTCAGACTAAGTGATCCTTGACCAGCCTGTGAGTTCCCTGAGCTTGCGCTCCAGAATTATTCCTTGGGTTCATTGCTGAGCTGGCTGTATCTAAGGAACACAGTGAATACTTGCTGATAATAACTGATGATAGAAAGGCAGGATGCTTAACAAGTGAAGTGAAGTGAAAGTCGCTCAGTCACGTCTGACTCTTGCGACCCCATGGACAGTAGCCTGCCAGGCTCCTCTGTCCATGGGATTCTCCAGGCAAGAATACTAGAGTGGGTTGCTCTTTCCTTTTCCAGGGCATCTTCCTGGGGTGTCTACACCCCAGGAATCGAACCCAGGTCTCCTGCATTGCAGGCAGATTCTTTACCAATTGAGCTACAGGGGAGGCCCCATGCTTAACAAGGTCAGGTGAAATAAGTTAGCAGGACAATGTGTCTACAAGAAAGGATAAAAACCCCACCCTTCAGTACAAGTCAGAAGTCTCAAAAATGAGAAACTGGACATCTTAAAGAATAGCCCTGAGGTCCTAGTTGCCTGATATCAGGCTCCAGATGGTCCTTTCTCTTTCAGGATTTTAGCAAGCTCACCCTTGGGGCAAGGTTGCACACCCGAGAGACACCTGCCCAGCATTATCTGTCTTGGTCTTCAGTGTTCTCAGTTTCCGTTTACTGGGCAACCCAAGAACTCTGGCTGCTCAGCCCTGGCTGCCATGGCCCTCAGGTTGGTCCCTTATCCTCTGTGCTCAGAGCTGTCTACACCCCAGCTGGCTGAGGCATCCAGGGCTCTGCTGGTTTCTGCACAGCCCAGGCCAGGCCTGGCTTTGGTCCCTGGCCTATGCTGTCCATCATGTCTGCCCTCAGTCCACGCTCTGCATTCAGCCTCCCATCTCCCATCTCCCATCAATCACTTTCTGTGGAACTCTTTGCTGCAACTGTTACAGGATGAAACACCCATTTTTCTCAGTGCTGTGTTTGAGGTCAGTAATAAAATGGCATTTCTAACTAACATTTACTTGAGCGCATACTATTTGTCAAGCACACTTCCAAACCCTCCATGTGTGTGTTCAACCCTGTATTACAACTACTCTGTGAAGAGGGTTGGGGTGAGTACTAGCATTTTTCCCTAGTGAGTTAAACAACCAGCCCAAGGTCCCCTGATGCTGGGAAGTGGCACAGCCCAGTCCAATCTGGGCGGGAGGCTGCACTCCCAGCCTCTCTGCCATTCTGTCTCCATAGAACACCCATTACAGGGAAGAATGCTTCCTTCCAACTGACCCCAGCAATCACGGTTTCCTTAATGTCTCCGTTGCTTTCAGTCCTTCCTATTCAAAAACAATTGGTCTGGTGAAGAAAGCCTCAAGTTTGGCATGAGGATTTCTTTCTTCTGGCAGTGGACATATTTGCTTTAGCTATCCCCAAACAGAAGTACATTTGTTTTCCTTTTGCTACAATGATCAAGAAACCAATTACTTACCAACTAAATGGCCAGGCATGAAAGTCAACTCCACTGCCTTTTTCCACCTACAAGGAGAGGCTCCATGGAAGTTTCTATAGACTTAAGTCCCAGGAGAGAAAGGAGAATGCGGTCCAGTGGGTTGGGTCCCTTTGTTTTTCGGGAATCAAGGCTTGTGGGGGGAATGTTCACACCCCCCTCAACATCTCCAAGGAGCCAGGACGTAGCAAACTCATGTTTACATATTAATTTATCCATGCTACTCTTCTTGATGCTTCCAATAACCCCCTCCCACTGCCCTGAGAACATTCAGCTCAGGTGAGCTAGTTCCCACACATCCCTACCTCATTCCAAGCTCATTCCAACCACTGTACCTTTGCTTACCAGGTTCCTCCTGCCTGGAATTTCCTCCCTCACTTCCCCTCTGATCATACAAATCCATCCTTCGTGGCCAGCTCCCATGTCTCATGGAGCCTTCTGAGCCCCTCAAATCCTGAGGGTGAGCTCCCTGCTCTGTGTTCCTACCTCATAAAGTCTATGCTACAAAAGTCAGTGCTTAACTGTACACCATCACAGGGTATTTCACATGTCTTCTCAACTGGTCTGGGAGCAGAAAGCATGTGTCTTGTGCTCGTATGTCTACCACTGATTCTGAAATGGGGCTGGGAATACACACTGGTGAAGAACACACTTGGCTGGCTGATGAAAACTGGATGAGGGGGGCTTCCCTGGTGGCTCAGTAGTAAAGAATCCGTCTGCCAATGCAGGAGACACGGGTTCCAGCCCTGGTCTGGGAAGATCCCACATGCCGAGGAGCAACCAAGCCCTTGTGCCACAACTACTGAAGCCCGTGAGCCCTGGAGCCCACGCTCCACAACAAGAGAAGCCGCTGCAGCGAGAAGCCTGAGCACCACAACCCAAGAGTAGCCCCTGCTCATCACAACTACAGAACAGCCACAGGAGCAATGAAGGCCCAGCGCAGCTCAAAACAAAGCAAAGCTGGAGGCGGCTCTGGGCTTCAGCTGCTCTACCTCCAAGGCCAGTGTCAAAAATGACTAATTGCAGGCCAGAGTCATAGATCCTACCGACCCTTGGTCCCCCATGGCATCTTCTCCCCAGACCTCCAGAGATGCCATGCTGTAAGCCCGGGGTGGGGTGGAGGGCTCTCAGTGGCTCCTCCTGGCCACTTTTCTGGGCACATGCACACACTACAGGTTGCTGCTGCTGCTAAGTCACTTCACTAGTATCTGACTCTGTGTGACCCCAGGCAAGAGTAACACTACACGTTAAATCCTCCCAATTCATCCAGCACTTCTATCTCTGAATCTGAACACTGAAAAAAACCTCAAGAAGAGGTAAACTGTGTCATACCATCAGTCCAGGGATCCGGGCACCTATAATCTCTGCGTTTCCTAAAAAACTTTAGTGCCAAAGTCTCTACCCCAGGGACTTTCTGAAATGGTCTCCTCTCAGCAAGGCCTACTCCTCCAATTATTGCTCCCCATACAAATAAAGGGGAAAGTTCAAAAACACCGTTCCCCCCCCCCCTCTATTATAAGGACAAAGGCTCAAGGTGTGTTCCTTCTCTTTATCCTGCTTTACAGAAGGTGTGTGGTACTTTCCCGCCTCTTGCATCCTAAAGAATTGCCAATCCCTATAAACCCGAGATATCAGAACATGATCTTTTGTGTGCTTATTATCTTCATAACTAACATGTGACGGATGTAGCCTAAAGTTCCAGAGATTTAATGTAAAATCAGAGTTGCAAAAGAAAGGATTGGTGTTTCTTAGGTGCCCAAGAACATCCTAGCGCAGAATGAGACACACATTTCCACTGTGCGGTCTTGGCTCCATGATAATCTCCAGGCAACCAAAAGTCAGCTGCTTAGCGACACAAGCAGGAGGATCAGCCTGCATGTCTCTATTAAAGAGCGGCTGTGGCCTGGTAGGAAGCACAGATATGAGCTGGAGTCACCCTGGGCAGCCAGCTGTCAGGCAGAGACCAGCCACATGGGCTTGGGGTGAGGGCAGCCCGGGAGGAAGGCATTTAACGAAGATGGTTGATGAGAAGGGAGTTGGTGGCAGGGTGTCCAGACATAAGAGGGGCAATTAAAAATGAGGTACAGGGAGGGCAGTTAACCCCCTGGGGGTGGGGGGCTGAAGCATTCTATTTTCCTCTCTAGATGCTATGCCCCTTAAGGGTCTGAGGGGCCTTGGCTTCAGAAAGGTTCATGGTCAGCTAGTAGCTCAGCCAATACAAAGAATTTGGGGACCTCTATCTCAGCTCTTTTCCACTGAATCACACTAAATATAATAGGAAAGCTAACAGAGATTCTTAAAATCATGATTTGACAGGTTTTTATGGAGCTTGAGCTCTACCAGATGCTCTGAGGGACAGAAATAAGAATCCAGCATCAGAGAGCATATGGTAATTTCAGACCTAGATATATGGGCTGGTGAGCGGTTCTACCACTAACCAACTCAAGAACAGGAAAAAAATAAATAAATAAAGTGCTTCACAAGCCTCAGCCATAAAAGAGAGATAATTGTACTTGCCCTGCTTATCCCTGGGCTGTTGTGAACATCAGATGAGAAAACTGTATGTCTGGAGGAATTTTTGCCATTCCATGGGGCCAGTATATTAATATAGCTACCCTAGGAAGGAGCTACACTGGGTAGAGAGAGAGGTCAATATATCAAACAACACAAAGCAGTAAGCAGGTGCAGGGAAGCTGCAGGGCAAGGGAACTGACAGATGAGACTCTTTCTCTTATTGCCCAGTCTACTCACCTCCAGCCTGAAAGCTGGGCAATGGAAAGTACAGGAAAAGCAATTCACACTGATGCGAGGGTTCCTCAGGGACAGGAGCTTTGCAGTAGGTCGTAACTGGTCTGTGTCCTGAAGCAATTCCATGGATTTTTATTATTCAGGCCACAGCAATCCCCCAGGATCAGACACAACCTCAAACTGATGTCAACAGAGAGACACTCATGCCATCTCCACCCCAGATCTTCAATTTGACCTCCCGAAGGAACATCAGCTCATTAGCAACCGCATTCACACCATGGGGTACCCTGAAGAAAATCAAGTCCCAAAGAGGAAGAAGTCCCCGATGTAGAAAGAGTTTGTTTTATAGATCTCAGAGCACCTGCCCACCTCTAATCTCATTTGAATATTAGTCATTTCCTCCATGTAAGGGCATAGATGGATAAATATTTTATGATAATTCTATGCCCACTGCTGCTGCTGCTGCTGCTAAGTCACTTCAGTCATGTCCGACTCTGTGCGACCCCATAGACGGCAGCCCACCAGGCTTCCCCGTCTCTGGGATTCTCCAGGCAAGAACACTGGAGTGGGTTGCCATTGCCTTCTCCAATGCATGAAAGTGAAAAGTGAAAGTGAAGTCACTCAGTCGTGTCCAACTCTTAGCAAACCCATGGACTGCAGCCCACCAGGCTCCTCTGTCCATGGGATTTTCCATGTAAGAGTACTGGAGTGGGGTGCCATTGCCTTCTCCTTCTATGCCCACTACCAAACCAAATATCAAAATACAGACATCAGTTAACTGCTCCATTTATTATATATGCAAATTAACTCATTCCCCAGGCAATAAATATATGTCGAGTGCTTTCTGTAAGCCAGTGGACATCACTCCAGGAGAAGATATCAGAATGAAGACAACCCTAGGTCTCCCCTCAAAGGTCTCACAGAAGGGCTGTGGCCTGGTGGTGTTCTGTAACTCCTCCTTTTTTATAGAACGAGGTGTGTGAAGAGTGATGATATTTGATCAGCACACAGAGGTAACTGAATGGAGCTGCTCACAATGGGTCCAGGGGTTCTGGCCACTAGTACTACCATGGCAATTTCCCCCTTAACCCTCCCATTCCCCACCTCTAGCCCAGGCAACCACCAGGCTGCTTTCTGTAACTATAGACCTCCTTACTCAGGACATTCCATGTGAGCAAAATCATGTAACATATGGTCTTCTGCATCTGGTTTCTTTTATTTACACACACTATTTTCAAGGTTCATCCATGGTGTTGTGTGTATCAATACTTCATTCCTTTTTACAGCTCCATAATATTCCCTTGGATGACTATTTCACATTTTATTTCTCTACTCAGTTGTTGGAACATTTGAGTAATCTGTGGTTTTTCTTTTCTTTTCTTACTATTATGAAGAATGTTACTGTGAACATTAGAAGTTTTTATGTGAATGTATATTCTCGTTTCTCTTGGGATTATACCTAGGAGTGGAACTGCTGGATCACATGGTAACTCTACGTATAATCGTTTGAGAATGTTTTCCAAAACAGCCGCACCATTTTACATTCCCCTCTTTGGTTAATTATCAAACAGTTAGAAAGTCTCAAGCTGAGGCCTTAGTGTATACTCATCTTCTAAATGTTTAGCCTCAAGCTAATGTCGATTCACTCTCCTCCATGAAATCTCAGAAGCAGTTCTCCTCTTGTCAAAGGGAACCTTGCCTGTGAGTTGCGCTGTCCTGCTTGACCACTGAAGAGGAAAGCTGCGTCCTTACCTTCCAGGGAACTACTAGTTCTTGCCCTGGCAGCCTCAGGGCTGCAGGAGATTAACATGGCAGGGTTGTGTCTGCACTGGCTGGGTCCACGTGCCTGCACCTGGAAACGAAGACACAGGAGACGCACCAGCCAGCCCGAGGTCACCTGGCACCCAGCAGGGTCAGGATGCACAGAGCCAGGTCCTGAGTCCGAGTCCTTCCTCTTCCACTGCACAGCGTCCTCCCTTCGCCTCCTTTCCACATCTACTGGGAGCACTTATGCTCGCCTGAGCATTGAGAACTCCACACATGTGTTTGTTTACCTCTTTTGGAGAAGTTCTCTCATTTATTTCCTCTGCTTTTCTTTGTCAGAAGGCCCCCACGCATACTGAGACAAATGTCTACAGGCTGTTTACTGTGGGCTTTTCTCCCCACACTAGTCTCAGGAGGCCTGGATTTGGAAAAAGAAAGGTGGCTCCTGACAACAGCCTACATTCTCTTGAGCTGCCTCCTTACTCTTCCATGGCCTGTGTCTCCTGGTGGCCTTGCCCACCCCAGATTTTCCCAGCATTATCCAAAGCACGAACCCGACCTCACTGAGCACCCCTGGGTGCCGGCTTACCCAGGAAACAGGGACAGAAGGAGAGGCATGGGCTCCCCAGAGAAAGAAGGTCCCCCATTTTAAGCCAGAAATGGAGCATCCATACACACTTCAGTGGAAAAGTATCAAATCAAGCGAGACAGGAGGGTGGAGGCAAACGCCTTCACAAACACGGTCTTTCCTGTGGTCTCCATGGCCATGTAATGTGCAGATCACAAGCTTTGGAAAGGAAGGGGATCTCTCAGGCCAAGCCAGGCCTGAAGGATCCAGCTTAGCCTGCCCCCAACCTGGTCCTCTTAGCTAAACTGATGCTGACACCTGTCCACCTGCCTTCACTCCCTGGTCAGGCTGCCTGCCTGCACCGCCTCATCCCATGAGCCCAACTCATCCTCTCTCTGTCCACCCACCTCCCCTCTTGTCTCCCCACCTTGATGTCCTCTTGTTTTCTATTAAACTAAAGTGAAACCAGCTGTTTCCACGTAACAACCTTGATTTACATAAACTGCCTTATCAAGCCAAAATGGGCTGGCTCCAGGCCTAACTGTTCTGACATGCTCTTTGGGTGTCTGTCCAGCTCAACTGTGACACTCTGGGCACTGCCATATCCTGCAGTTCTGCCCGGGTGGGCACCTCCACTCCGTTGAAGCAGCTCTGCTCTCCGGCCTCCACCCTTTCTGCCCAGCCTGCACTTCCCATGCACAGCTGCCTCCCAGTATCCTTGGTCCACACACTGTCCGTGTCACCTCCCCTGGCATTTGTTTTCATCTGTTGTGACATCTCTTGAATAGCTACCTTTTAATATTCTTTTCGTCATAAACACTATACAAGATTATTAAAGAAAATCTGGCAAATTGAATCGGAATGAAAGAAAAATTATTCAAAACTCCACCATCCAAACAGAACACTATGTATTCTGAAGTACTTCCTCTGGTGGGTGGGGCGGAGGTGTGTGTGTGTTCATATCATACATCTTGCCTTGTTGTTCAGCTTTTCAGCTCTGCCTCCCCCACCATATTCTCATTTAAATGGGAAACCCCTTGAAGACAATGATTGACAAGAAAAGGGAACATAACTTGAGCCGTAAAATGAGTTGTGAAAACTTCCAACCTCCAAGATGTTTTGTATGACAGTCTGCAAAACACAGATGAGCTCATGGCCAGGCTCTGAGGTCTTGGCTTCTCCTCTCCTCCCCACTTGTCAACTTCAGCCCCTGCCACCCTCCTGTACTCACCTCTCCCCCCAGTTTCCCCTGCCCACCACGAAGGACTCAAGCTGGCAATAAGCCTGGTCCATGGAAAATGATTCCTACAAGTGCCGTGACTTTCCAGCTGGTGGACAGATTGGTTTACTACACATTGCCATGAAAGCTTCAGGGATTTTGAGCTGAATTTGAATCATCTGGTTTTAAAGCAACTATAGAAACCTTAAAATGATTTATATGGTGACTTTTCCCTCCTCCAATTGCATTTATTGTCTGAGCTCTTTGCTGGTCTTTAATCCTACGTGGTCTTTTATGATTGTCATCCAAGTCTGAGTTTTGCAAGCATAAGCCTTAATAACATCAACAGTAACAGTTACCTTGACCTTGACCCTTAAACAAGTCTCAGTGCTTCTCGATTCTGGTCATATTTTCTTCCACTGTCCTTGAAAAATGTTAGTTGAATAGTAGAGACTTAACCTCAAAAGTGTTGTTGATAATCACTGATACAAAGATCAAAGTTTAACTAAAAGTAAATGAGTTATAATTTTGAAAAAGTTAAGAGTAAAGCCCTGTTAGAGACTAGACATTCAGAGATAAATCTAAAGCCCTCAGAAACTTTCCACTCATGATAGAGAAGGAAATGCATCACTTACCCCTTTTACATCTAGCATGTGAAATTTTTCTGTAATATTAAGTCAATTTTTGAATAACAGACACTTTTTAATGAGGCTTTACTGTGTTTGGATATTATGCTTCTTTAAAAGAATAGAGCATCTAAGATTCTCTATTTGGCTAAAAAAATCCTCAGTGTGAGAGGATGTGAAAATTGCCCAAATAAAACAATATTCCTCCAGGCTTACCTTTCTAAATTAGGAAATTTCTTCAATACAAAGGAGTCTATTGCTCTCTCTTGTCCTAAGAACTCTACACCCTAGACAACTTTAAAGAAAAAATAAGTATCGATAGCCAAGACCAACATAAAAACGACCTGATCCCACCTGGGTCCTTGGCATCTGGAGAGCTCCTTCTCAACATAACCATGTCCTCTCACGTAAGTCCCAGAACTATGCCTTCCAAATTCTGCCCTCTTCACTGTAAGTGGTAAGCTCCCTCAGACAAATTCAGAAATTGTCCCTGCTTCTTCCTAGCTGATGACAATTCTGTTTTAAGGGGGTTTAGATGCTATAGAAGTTACCATGGCAGGTGGGGTGTGGTGGCCATACCCTCTGGGTGCTCGCAGATTTCTGTAGTCCACTCACATCTCTTGCCATTTCCTATTGAGACCAAGGTTAGACATAACTGAGTCACACCAAAACAAAGCCACCACTTGCTAATCTGCAAACTCAGAAAAGATTATACGGGTTTGGTAAAACTTCAGGGAGGCTTGAAAGTCTATATCCATCCCTAAGAGGCTCAAATGCCTTTCATTTGTCCTCTGTTCACTCTTCAGGTGGCAAGTACTTGCTCCTAGAAAGGCCCCCTGGGAACCTCACTCTCTAATGACAAGAAGCCAAGTTCTTCAGGGTTCACTGGAGCTTTAGTGAATTCTAAAATGCTCATACAAAAGAGCCAATTCCCAGTCTTATTAATATTTAAAACCTTCCTTCTTGCAAATTCATGCCTTGGATCCCTAAGATGTGCTTAGTTAGAGGCCAACAAAAACAGATGCTCTGGCTGGACATTTTTTTTTTTAATATAATTATTTTTAAAACAAAACAAACAAAAAAAAAAAAAAAAATGAAGACTCTCACTAGGCTGAAAGGACAAGCAGCCCAACTCCTCTGGTACTTTAAATTATTTTGCCCAAAACTTTGGGGCAAGGGAAAGACAATAATCTCTTCAGTCTAAAGCACATTATGGCAAATTCTAGCAAAAGGATACTTTTTCAGGGGCTGATAATAAGGGAAAATAGAAATTTGAGGCGGGAAGCCCAAGAAAGGGTTCTCTGTTGGGTATACATGTGTAATCCCCAAGAGCTGGGTGCTTCTGGAGAGAAATGCATGGTATTCATTCCTTTCCATATATGCCAAGCCAATAAAAGCAACACACAATTAATTCACCATCAATGAGAGACTGTATGGACTCTCAAAAGATTTCTAATCAGATTATGGCTCGTCAACTTCAACGTGAAATGAGCATCATATTTGTTGTTGAGAGCCACATGCTCTCCTCCCAGTTCTTCCCAGTGCAGGCTAAAACCAGAACTTTAGAAAGTGGGTCACTTAATCAAGCAGCCTCACTACACAAACAAGAAACCCAGGACTGGAGAGACGAGACGGCTTGCCCAGGGTCATGTCACTGGTTCTAAGAGCAGTGGAACTCCTGGCTCACAGCGCTGTTTACACTGTATTCAGTGAACTGTGTTCTCCTTTTGACAAAAGAGTAGTTCAGAGATACTAAAGCTGGATGAGGAATAGAGTTGCCACCATAACCGACAAAGGACGCTTTAAGACCCTAGAACTGCTTCGTTTGAGAGAAAGAAGCTGTAGAAGAAAATAAAAGCTGCTCTTTCGTCTCTGAAGGGCTGTCAGTGTGGAGGACATGACAGATGTGCTCTGTAGAGCTCCAGGGGATTGACCAAAGCCGGCAAGGGTGAAAGCTGTGCACAAGCAGGCTCTGGGTCTGCTTCCAGGAGATGCTTCTTATGAGAAGCCGAGTCCCACAAGGCCTGGGCTACGTGCTATTCTGTGGGGAGGTGTGCTCACAAACGGAGACCCTCATACACATGATTGGTGTGAAAAGGGAGAGAGTACTGGCACCCAGAGGTTTGGGTGTCACCTGCAGAAATAATATTAATGGGAATCCTCCTTGGGGTGGGAGTTTGAACCAGGCCAGCAGATCTAAAATATTGTTGATGGTTGCAATTTCTAAAAATGCTTTCAAATACAGATTCCTGAAACCAATGGGTGGAAACAGGCCTGGAAATGGGTAATTTAAAAAACATTGTATGTTTCAGTGATTCTCTAAATAGGGAACCACTGAAATGGATCAGTGGCTCTCATACCTTTCAACCATAACTCACAGTATGGAAATCATCTTTGCACAGAAACTGGGGATATGCACATTTACATAACGAAAACAGAAGTTTCACAAACAATTGTTGCCCCTATTACACATGAGGCACTTTGATATTTTCTATTTCATTTTGTATATTTTTATAAAATGTGGGTTAAGATTCGCTTAATTCATTTTATGATCAACTCAAGAAAACACTATATAACTTTCAAGAAACAGAAGAGAAAGGTGAGAAAAAGAAAGTGTGCCCACAGGAAGAAGAAAACATGGGTTTAGATTCTCTTGGCATTTGGCATGTGGTCTGGTTGTTTTAGGTACAGATGAGAAGGGACCAAAGAGAACCTTGAAGGCAGCACTCATTCAAAAACAAGTAGTCAAAGAGGTGGTTACTGTCATTAAAAAACATCACAGGTAGGCAGTTACTGAATCCTTGAGAAGCAAAAACATCTGAGCAAATCTCCATGTACATGAGTTATCTTCCCTTGGAGAGCTTTGGAGAGGCAGCAAAGATCAAGCTAATCTATGCAGCTTAATTATGTTAGTGACTGAAAAGATGTTTTCTTCCTTTGCATTTGCATTATGCGAAGAAAATGGCTGTTAATTAAAAATGTAGCAAAGCTTGCCCAGAGTCCAGTGTGCTCTATCATCCCATGGTGAAGGAGGCCCCTCCCAGGCTCACTGGACGGCCTTACCGGCCAGTGGCTACCCTTCATGGTGAAGAGCTTGAGCTCACCTAAGGACATGCAGATGTCTTGTGCCACTACAGGGAAAGATGGGAGTTGCATGTCTCTCCCACCCATTTCTTTGCTTTTATGTCAACTTGCTTTCATGGATCCTCCTTACCTGATACCTAGATTACTAAACATGGTATAGCAGAAAGCCCTAGTGATGCTTCTCACATATGCATGTGTAGCACCTGGATCTTGTTAAGATGCAGAGTCTGAGTTGGTCTGGGTGCAAGCTGAGAATCTGCATTTCTAACTAGGTCCCAGGTGATGCCCATGTTACTGGCCCCTGAACCACCACTTTGACTAGCAAAGACCTTGATTTTGGAGTCAGGTATATTAGGATCTGCATCCCTACCCTGCCACTTTCTTTCATGCAAATGTTTTGGAAACATTTTTAAATAATAACTTTTATTGGGGTAGAGGGGGGTTTCTGTTTATAATAGTAATGTAGAAAAGGGCAAGTTATTTTACTTCTTTGAACTCAGTCTCCTCTGTAAACAGAAAATAACAACCCCCACCTTTGGGCTGAGGCTGGGGGGATAGTGAAAGCTCTAACCCATGCTCTCTGCCGCCCTTACAGTCCTGAAAGTAGGATCTCCCTGCACTTTTCACTCCTCCACTGCCCCTCTTTTCTAGTGCACTCTGACCTCTGCCCTTGACTTCCTCTTGAGACTGTTCTCCCCAAGGATCCAACAACCACTGTTCACTTTGATCACTCTTGAATACATGAAACTGTTAACAACCCTCTCTGTTCTCAAAATGCTCTTTGGTTTGGGGACCAGCCCCCACCTCATTCTACTATCTCACACTCCCTCCTCTGATCAGTCTCCCTCTGTCCATTCCATGCATTTGGGGTTTCTTCAGGTCCCCATCGTTGGCTTTCTGTTGGATTCTTCCTACACATTCTTCCGTGACCACCATGGCATTACATCCTCCAAATGCTAATCCCCAAATCAAGATCTACAGCCTGGAGCACTCCTCCCAGCCACAGATTCAGAGAGCCCCTAGCCCTCTGATTACAATGTCTCCAAGACATATCCAACTCCATGCGTCCAGACAGAACTTGTCACTTCCTCCTGTGTTCCCATAGGTAGCTCCAGGCTCTACCATCCACTCATCTTATTAGCCATTCTAGGCACTCGGGTACTTACCCTCCACTGGGCTAGCACCATTATTTTTTGAATTCACATATGAATGTATTATCTCCCTAACATCATGTAGCAAATGCCTTAATGTCCTTATAGCACTGAGCATGATGCAATATGCATATCTATAATTTAAGTCACCAATAAGTTATTTCAGGAACCAGAATGTGAATTACACTTTGCTACACGTGCAGAGAAAACTGTGTCCACTAACAGCTCTTGGCATTGTTAATAGTTTCCACTCAAGAAGAAAAGTACTTCCATTAAGTTCGTAGGCCGCAAATTAAATCTCCATAAATTCTGCACCCCCCAAAAAAATGGGGCAAGGGGAGAAATCCTTGTTTTTCTAGGACTTGAGGAATAGATACTCAAGTTTTGGCTGGCTGGCATTATGAGGAAAGTCCTGGAACCATCATGGATGAGAGATACATGCTGAATGACACTATAACCTTTACACATCTGGTTCCTCTCCTTGACTATACACAGAACACCTGGATGGCAGGGGTAATGCCTGCAGGTTATACCGCTAGAAGTCAGGCTGTGCTCACTCAGTACATTTGAGCTGTCGAGTGAGTGAGTGGGTGGATGAGTGAGGAAATGGATAGGTAGATAGAAAAAAAAATACTGACGCTGAAGTAGGTCTTTCAACCACAAATCCTGAAAGCTGGGACTGGTGAGAGTAGGCTGGTCCTCAAAGACTATAAGCAGCTCTCCACAAGAATCACTTAATCCTGGGAACATCGGAACTCCAATGTTCTACTGAGTCTGGAGCAGGAGCCAAGACCTTCACCTCGTTGAATGAAAGGAACTCCATCTCAGCAGCACCCCTGCTGGTTTCTGACTGGACTTCACTTACACAGTGTGTTCACAGGCTCTGTTTTACTTCTTCTGCCTGCATCTGGGGGCAGACAAGACAACTATGATGAAGATACATATCTAGCTGTCTCATTGAGGTCAGCGGCTCCTAAACACCAATCCTGTACATTTCAACAATGCCATCATGTCACTGCTGTATCCCCAGTGTGGCCCAGTGAAATGTGGGCTTGAACTTCATCAGGACACTCATTCCGGGCTCTGGCACGGGTTGGCTGGTGACCCCCAGAAGGCTTCCGGGAAGCAGACCGCAGACGTCCGTAGGGGTCCTTTTCAGATTCCTCAGCGAAGTCAGCCTAATTCTGTTACTTCCAAACTCTATTCTGTCATTTCCAAACCTTTCCTCTCACAGACTCTTTTCCCTTCAAAGCTTTTCCTTTGAAATCTACTCTATGTTAGAAGCCTTCAAGTTCTATCTGGCTGAAGCCAGGGGCCAAGAAGGGATCCTGGATGCTCAAGTGGTGATTTCTGCCAAGAGATTCCTCTAAGCTACATTTCTGAGGCCACTCTGTGCCGCTCGCAAAGCCTCTGCCCCAGAGAGGCTGCCCTCGGCCTCTTGAATTATCCCTACTCCCAGGAGCTTCACACACCTTCTCCCTACAATGGCTTAGACTCAGCCTTTGAAGCCAGGGTCCTGCAGCATGTGGCACCTGTCCACCAGGCCCCGTCTACACTCCTAAGGCGGAGCCCCTCCTCCACCCAGCTGAAGCAGAGCAGGTCCAGGGTGGTGGCCCTGTGTGACATCTTCCTTATTTCTCCCTTCTCCTCCACCACCTGGAGCTCACTCAGAAGGAAGTATCATTGCCCTGAAACTGAGGAGGCATGGATTACAGGCCCTCCATCTGTCAGGAACTAGTTGTATGGCTCCGGGCAGGACATTGACCTGTCATCTGCTCTCTGATCCAGGATCACACCCTCCCTATCTTTCAGAGTACTGTAAATATCCAACAATACAAAAGTACTTTGGAAAATGCAAGGTTTTGTTACTACTATTATTCTAATACTGTGACCAATATGTGGGACTTCCCAGGTGGCTTAGCCTGCAATGCAAGAGACACAGAGTTCAGGATCCCTGGGTCAGGAAGATCCCCTGGAGAAGGAAATGGCAATCCCTTCCAGTATCTTGCCTGGAAAATCCCATGGACAAAGAAGCCTGGAGGGCTACAATCCACGGGGTCACAAAAGAGCTGGACACAACTAAGCGACTGTGCAAGTAAACCACAACGACCATATGTGGACCTCCCTCTCCCCCCAGAAGCTCTGTCTGGGGGAGAGAGAAAGCCCCCCACGCACACTCACGCCCTTAAACTCAGTTACCGAAAGGTTCGGGCAGCACTCTCCTGGCTGCCTGGCAAGCCAGAAATTCTCTACTTTTCTCCCGTCTGTCAACACTCTCATCTGTAACTACTGCACCTCGTTGTTTCAGTCATCCTTCGGCCTGGAGGATTTCTGAAGTCTCAGGAAACAGGCTGACAGAGGCTCTAAGTGGTCATCTCATTAATCCATTCTTTGCCTCCAGGCAGAGCTTGCAAAGAATACTCCTGCAAAGCAACTTCTCTTCAGGTCTCCAGGGTTTAGGGGAAATGAGACCATGTGCAGCACAGGGGCATGGCCTCTTAGACATGGAGAGTCCCAGTCCCTCAGGCCACACTTGGGATCTGCTGACCCATCATCCCGAGAGATGTCCACACTCCGGGCACACACCATGGTGCATATGGACAGGCGATACTCGCCTCCGGTGCTGGGCAGGCACCAGCCACTCTACAGCTCCTTTCCTCAACCAGTCATGTTCTGAGAAATGTTGGGGAAGGTTGAATAGTGGGGGGCTGGAGATGGCATTTATGGGAAAAGGCAGATTTTGCTTACTTGGTTTTAAATGACCCATGCCTTCTTCACGTTGATTGAGAAGCATTTTCCTTGGATTCCAGTCCAAGGAAATTCATAAAGAAAAACTCCTTTAGGCTGAAAATGCCAGTGGTCAATATCTCTTGAGACACTGAGGTGGAAGATGCAAGCCTTTCCTTAAGTCTGAGCCATGGCACACAGATGTGAGCAGCCTACAGTCGTCAGCCCAGCTCTCCAACCCAGAGAATCTTCACCTGTGAAGAGCAGTTTCAGTGTTTTTTCATTTTGTGACATCACTTCTTGCCTTAGTCTCCATCCCTAACCTTCATTTCCCTTCACAGCGTGACCCTCAACAAGCTGCCTTCAGTATACGCTCCCCACATGGCCCGCTGCTGTGCTGGGCATGCAGCTCGGGGCTCTGCCCAGCATCTGCTCACTGCCCCGTCCACACTCACAGCTCTGACCCCCAAGTACTGACTTTGCTCTTGCCCAGCCTCAGGATGTTCCTCCCCAGCTCCTCCACCCTGGCCCATTCTCATTAGTTGGGGTAGTGATGAGGAGAGGACTGAACTAGTATCCACTGAGCACCTGCTTCATGCTAGGCTCTTCAACACACACCGGGTCATGTGATGCTTATAACTGCCTTCCTGAGGAAGGAGAAAGAAGTTGGGGCTCTGAGATATCAAGAAACTCCCCCAAAGACCCTGAGCTGATAAGTGGGAGAGTTAAGATCTGACCTGCAGCCACATCCATGCCCAGCAGCCTGTGTCCCTGCCTACCCAGTGACCGGAATCCCAAGGCAGCGCTAGGACCTGAGGGCACGCTGGGACCCCTGCTTCTGTGCTCTCCAGATTCCACACTGCCACCTCCTCCCACTTCCCAGTTGTTCCCAGACCAGGACTAAGCACACAGCCCCCGAGACTCCAGAACAGCCAGTCCATGATGACAACAGTCTTCAGAGACTACTTTGTGGGGAGGCTCCAGTTGTGCTTGGCTACATTTTATTAAAAACAGCAACTTAGTAGTGGCATTCCTAGAATCATTAACTACACATGGAACTTAGAAGTGATTAATCTCGGGCGTTTTATTTTTCAAGTGCCCTTCAGCATGAGTTTGGGTGCCCCGCTCACACATTCCTGGGCACTTGACTGGGTGGAGGCAGGTGGGGGGAATTTACTGGAAAGGGTCGTTGACAGAAATGCTGCCCTATCGCTTCTACCTTGCACAGAAGCAGAAGTGAGATTCCACTTCTATTTGAGGGAGGAGGCAGTAGGCTGTCTCCATGGCAACCCTGGAGGAATAAGGACCTAAAGAAGGTTTGGGGGAAATTAAGTTGTGGTTGTCCACGTGTTTGGCCTTGTCACGGGCAGTGGCTTGGAATACCTGCCTGAAGGAAGGACACAGGTATGGTGATGCAGAGGGGACATTCCAGGAATGACTCCAACAAGCACTGCACGGCTGACTGACTCCTACCTACCTGGGTGGTTTTTCTAAATACTTCACTGTGGATGGTTAACCCTGCCAGGAAAGCTAAGCACGCGTGTGTGTGTGTGCGTGTGTGTGTGTGTGTGAAGACAGAGAGAGAAAGCGAGAGAAAGGAGAAGGGAAGGAGAGGTTGAATAATTTAAAACATGTTTTCAAGCTTATTTCCCTACGGTTTTATTTGTTTTTTGCTGATTTTATTTGCTCTAGTTTCTATTTTAATACTTTTTAAACTTCAGAGCCTTCTCAGCTATGCACTTTAGGATCATTTTAGGCACAGTGTTAACACCCAGCTACAGGTTGATGACACCTTGACAGTCTTCCTTAACATGGAATCACAATGTTTTGTATGAGGCAAAATTATGACCTACAGTGTCAGCAAGTCTACGGACCTGTCAATATCACTCCAATAAGATGTGAGTGCATCCCAGTCCTGTTAGCCACTGCTACCGTGACCTTCGGCAAGCTCCTAAGCCACTGTGAGCCTCAGTTTCCTGGGGACAATAATCTTCTTTCATCTCATAATGGCAGTGTGACCATCAACTAAGACAATGACAGTGAACACACTTTGTAAACATAATATAATCTACAAGTGGAAGGGAGTGGTGTTATTATATCATTGATAATTATAGGACTTAATGCAAAGAGGTTGCATTACTAATGACAACAATTTTTTGGCAAAGCAGTTTGCTGTTTTTCTTCCCTCACCTTTTTCTAAGTTCAAAGAGCCAGTGAGAGACAGAAGCCTGCCTGCATGGCCTGCTGGCTTCAAGGTCAAAACTCAGTCATGCATTTTCATGGGGCACAAAGAGGAGCCAATCGATTAGACACAGAAATCAGAGTGTTAAGTAGAAAGCTGCCTGAACAGATGACCGCAGGGCTCAGAGGACGAGGAGGGAGCCACAGCCTGCCTGCTCCCCTCTCTCCAGGGTTTTGCGGACCCTGGAGGATAGTTCATTCCTCACGGGGAAAGCAGAGCAATGCTCACTCAGGGAGGTCCTCCACTTTGCCCAGGTGGGATCTCATTAGCCTCCCTCAGGCTTGCTCCCATCTGGCTGGTGCTGAGACACTTGTGAGCGTGAGAAGGAAAATAGAGCCTGTGCACAGCGCTCTCAACGGGAAAGACATCCAGGCCCAGCAGCATGCCTTCTAGATCCTCACTTCTCACACAGGGTCCCTGAATAGCAGCCTCAGCAGGACTGGCCGCTGAGCAGACACACCGCATCGCAGTCATGCCCTGACCCACTGAGTCAGACTCTGCACCGGTCTGCGATGCCCAGGTTACTTTTGTGCACTGAGCATTTGAGGAAGTGCCGTTCTGGTAACCCACGAGCCAGGGAGTGGGGTGGTGGTGACAAGGGCGAGACTCTCTGGCAGGGTATCTGCTGAACTGTTTCCACCTGCCTTAATCCTGATGAGGCCACGCATTGTCTGGTAAGGAGTAGGATCCCCATGCAGACCATGTCAGTTTTCAGCAAGAAGCCGACAGGCTGGACGAGCCCCTTCAGAGGAAGCTCTCTCCTTCTCTCCATGCAGGCCAACCTGCGGGTCAGCCCCTTTGGCGCTGTGGGAAATGCGCCTTTCCAGTTGCTAGGCCTTTGTCCAAAGGGCACTGAATGGCTGGAGTGGCCACTTCCGGTTACACTTCCTTAGCACTCAGAAGCAGACTGCACTCTGAGCCTTCAAGCCGAGACCCTCGAGCCCTCCCCCGTCCTCCTCCCACAGGCTGCACAGCAGCCAGCCTGCTCCCACAGCCCGGGGCCTGGCTGCCTCCTCAGGACTGGTTTCTTCCCAATGCCTAGGATTTGCTTTACCATCTTCTTCCTGTGTCTGGGAAGCAGGCCCCTGTGGCCAAGGACACGACTGGAAAGTGGAGGGAAAACTGAAGGGACATGGAGAGATAGTCAGGGCCACTCAACTTGAATGCAATTCTTTCCCTTTCTGAACCAAGTTCTTGAGTTCTTGGTTTTTCCATCCATTAACCAACCACCTGCACTCAGAAAATGTATCCAACATCTCCCTGTGCTTTTCCTATCTCCCAAATAAGGTTATAATTACCCTTCTCACTTAGAGGGTTGAGAACATGAAACAGAATTATAAGAAGGGAAAAACAGAGTGACATGAGAGATCATTCTGGACAAGGTTTTCTTTACTAATATAGACACCAGGCACTGATCTCAGCACTTTATAAATCCTAACCCACCCAACTGGCACAAGGCTAGAAGCATATACTGCTGGTGTGTCCGGTTTAGGACAA
Source organism: Bos javanicus (assembly GCF_032452875.1). Classification (NCBI taxonomy): domain Eukaryota; kingdom Metazoa; phylum Chordata; class Mammalia; order Artiodactyla; family Bovidae; genus Bos; species Bos javanicus. The sequence continues at coordinate 28,258,331 of NC_083878.1, read as the reverse complement.
GGCACAGGGACCCAGAGAGGCAAGGAGTTTGTTGATGGTCACCCATGTGGGGAAGTGCAAAAGGGATGCTGGGACAAGAGCAGGCTTGGATCTGCTCTGCTTGGCTTGGGAGAGGAGGCCCAGGGCAGTTCTGGGCCTTGGAACCAAGCCTCCCACTTGCTCTAGGCTATTCCTCTTTCTTTAGGATAGAACAGTCCGTGGAGCAATCAAGGTCTTGCAGACTAACTATGGAGGAAAACAGGAGATGTGTGCGTGACAAGTCAGCCACACCCTCGAGGGCCACCTCCACAGCAGGAAAACACCTAGCAAGACAATTGGGGAAGCCCTCAGGGGAATGCCTTCTAATATGGCTATCTTCCCACCAGGGATAAACCCAGTCTAGTCCAATTCTTTCCTAATTCTGCAGGAGAGTAGCCCCTGAAGCTCTTCAGAAAACACAGAAGGGCCTCAAAGACATTCTTAGCCTCCGAACCCAAACATCACCCAGTCCCTTCAAATATTTCCTCAATATCCAACTGGCCTGCCTCTAATTTCTGAAAGTCGCTCAACAAGGGGCCAATTGATTTCTCCCTTTGCCAACTGCTAGTGCACTTAAAACCCATTCACTCTCTCCCAGTCAGATGCTCCATGATATTTAAGACTCAATTTTCCTCTCTTCCAGGCTCTCTCCTCCATTGCTGATCGAATCACTTCAGGGATTTTAACCTTTGCTCTTCAGACCCTGATGACCCTCTTTCTCCCCTCTTCACCACACTTAACCCTCCCCTCCCTTGTTCTGGAGCCCACCAGGGGCACCACCCACAGCAGTGCCTGCAGGGGCTGTGAGAAGGATGCCATCTGTACCCCTTATTCACCCAGGGCCCCAGCCAGGACCTCTGGGCCTGGACTGATGAGTAAGAGCCCAGTGCTGCCTTGCAGGCAGAAAGAAAGTGAAAGTGAAGTTGCTCAGTCGTGTCCGACTCTGTGCGACCCCACAGACAGCAGCCCACCAGGCTCCTCTGTCCATGGGATTTTCCAGGCAAGAGTACTGGAGTGGGGTTCCATTGCCTTCTCTGCCTATAATCACTACTGCTGCTGTTGCTAAGTCGCTTCAGTCGTGTCTGACTCTGTGCGACCCCATGGACAGCAGCCCACCAGGCTCCCCCGTCCCTGGGATTCTCCAGGCAAGAACACTGGAGTGGGTTGCCATTTCCTTCTCCAATGCATGAAAGTGAAAAGTGAAAGTGAAGTCGCTCAGTCGTGTCTGACTCCCAGCGACCCCATGGACTGCAGCCTACCAGGCTCCTCCATCCACGGGATTTTCCAGGCTGGAGTACTGGAGTGGGGTGCCATTGCCTTACCTAACACTAAACCCAGTAGCAACTAAGCATATGCCCCACACCCAACATATCTGCAAACTTCTATGAATGTTTAAAACCTTCAGAAGATTACTAAAGAGATGGATCTCTGCCTCAGCTGCCTGCTGCCAACATGAGTATCTGTCACACAAAAGGAAAGATACTCTGACAGGCACAAAGGAGGAGAGAAAAATCTCTCCAGAAGAAAGTAAATTTTCCTTGCAGGCAGACCCCCTGCCAAACATTGGCTCAGCCCAGTTGGAGTAGGGTGGCATGGGACCAATCTCCAACAGTGCTGCCCCCCTGCCCCAGTCTCAGCAGGCCTTGCTCACTCAGTCAGGAATCTCAGAAACTGTTGGAACACAGATGCCCAGAGCTCCCACCTGAGAGAAGGTGGAGGGCCAAAAGCAGCAGATCACAGCCTCTGCTCCCACTGCCCCTTAACCGGGGAACATGTGGAGGGATGCGGCACCATGCAGAGTCAGAGGAAACTGCCCCACACATAACCAGGATCACACCAGCCAGGCCTGTGCTCAGAATCAGATGACAGATATTCAGAGGGAATATAGGAAACACTAACCTTCCCCCGACCCAAATTAAACTGCGCCAGGCCGAGCACTGCACCACAGGGAGAAGAGGCTCAACTTGTTTTAATTTTGGGTGTGTTTAGGCTTTGCTTTAGTAAATGCACAATTGCAAATCTCCAGAGTATCTCAGAGCAGTTCTCCAGCTGGAGAGCTGTAAGGGTTTAATTAACCTAAATACCTGCGACTTCCTGCCTCCAAAAACCTGTTCTCCAAAACTTGGCAGTGACCTGGCCCAGACTATGTCTGTTGAACAGCACTAGAACCCCCGACTCGGCATTTCTATGCTCAGCAGTGGCCCAAATAAGCAGGAAGGATGCTCAACAGACCAGGAGCTCAAGACTCTTCAACTTGGACTTAGTGACCAGCTTTTGTTGTTTAGTCGTTTGTGTCTGATTCTGACCACATGGACTGTGACCACATCAACTGCAGCACGCCAGGATTCCCTGTCCTTCACCATCTCCCGGAGCTTGCTCAAACTCATGTCCATCGAGTAGGTGAGGCCATCCAACCTCTGTTGTCCCCTTCTCCTCCTGCCTTTAATCTTTCCCAGCAACAGGGTCTTTTCCATTGAGTCAGTTCTTCGCATCAGGTGGCCAAAGTATTGGAGTTTCAACTTCAGCATCAGTCCTTCCAATGAATATTCAGGACTGATTTCTTTTAGGATTGACTGGTTTAATCTTCTTGCAGTCCAAGGGACTCTTAAGAGTCTTCTCCAACACCACAGTTTGAAAGCATCAATTCTTTGATGCTCAGTCTTCTTTATGGTCCAACTCCCACATCCGCACATGACTATTGGAAAAGCCATAACTTCGATTATACAGACCTTTGTAGGCAAAGTAATGTCTCTGCTTTTTAATATGTTGTCTAGGTTTGTCATAGCTTTTCTTCCAAGGAACAAGTGTCTTTTAATTTCATGGCTGCAGTCACCATCTGCAGTGATTTTGGAGCCCAAGAAATAAAGTCTCTCACTGTTTCTGTTGTTTCCCCACCTATTTGCCATGAAGTGATGAGACCGGATGCCATGATCTTTGTTTTTTGAATGTCAAGTTTTAAGCCAACTTTTTCACTCTCCTCTTTCACCTTCATCAAGAGACTCTTTAGTTCCTCTTCATTTTCTGCCATAAGAGTAGTGTCATCTGCATATCTGAGGTTATTGATATTTCTCCCGGCAGTCTTGATTCCAGCTTGTGCTTCATCCAGCCTGGCATTCTGCATGATGTACTCTGCATATAAGTTAAATAAGTGATAGTTGCTCAGTCATGCCTGACTCTTTGCAACCCCATGGACTGTAACCTGCCAGGCTTCTGTGTCCATGGAATTTTCCAGGCAAGATTATTGGAGTGGGTTGCCATTTCCTTCTCCAAAGTTAAGTAAGCAGGGTGACAATATACAGTCTTTATGTATTCCTTTCCCAATTTTGATCCAGTTCTATGTTTCATGTCCCATTCTAATTGTTGCTCTTAACCTGCAAACAGGTTTCTCAGGAGGCAAGTAAGGTGGTCTGGTATTACTATCTTTTTAAGAATTTTCCAGTTCATTGTGATCCACACAGTCAAAGGTTTTAGCCTAGTCAATGAAGCAGAAGTAGATGTTTTTCTGGAATTCTCTTGCTTTTTCTATGATCCAACGAAATGTTGGCAATTTGATCTCTGGTTCCTCTTTAGCCCAGCTCATTACAAGGAGAATTTATATTAGATTCCAGTATGTTCCAGTAAACCATGTCATGTACCATACCTTGGATGTGTGGGTGGGGAAGGAAGGCTGAATTGCTTCAGTGAAAGCAGCCCTCCCCCTCCACAAACACACCCATAGGTACATGCACACTTGAGCATCACACTGTTCACAAACACAGCGTTCCAACACTGAGCCTCTTAGACAAAAAGACCGTAAAGGGAACTCCTTCCCATTGTGGGAACTGCATTTCACTCTGTGACCTGCATGTCCCAAGAACAGAGCTGGGTCAGCAGTGCAGGTCAGGCTGTGTAAACAGGGACCACGAGGGCCAAGAGCCAGGCCTCATGCACCCTTCGGAACAGGTCAGTGCTTTCGTATCACAGCTGAAAGGTTTACCCCCTTGCCTCCACCCTACCTGCCTGTCTCCCTTTGTTCATCCCAGCACCAGTGGGGGCTTCCTCGAGAGCCCCCGTCATCCCATCTATCTCTTAGGAAGAGCCTGCAGGGCCGTGATGCAGGGCCCAGTGAAGGCCCGGCCTTGCCTGGCTTTCAGGGCTTTCAGGAAAGCACTCAGGTTCCAACGTGCTGAAGCTGTCTTTTACTGGATGACAGGACATTTTTAGCTGATTGTTAAAGTCACAGTCTACTATAGCCCATCAACAACCAATTTGGCCCCAGTAAAATGGATTCCAATTCCCTCCGCACTAGTCTCCTAGCAATCAGCTCATCAATATACATAATGTTTAGAAGCTGGATATTGATTGTGGAGTCTAATGGACTCATTATTCAGGGTTCTGCTTGACCTCTGGACGAACATTTTATTGGAGCTTCCCTCTCCACTCACTACCAAATTCCAAATGGGGGGTGGGGGAAGGGTAGCAGGGATGATGGAGAGGAAGCAAAGAGGTTCCAGGGTTTGGCCATAAATCAAGTATGCTCATGACCTGGGGTTTTGCCCAGCCAATGTGAAGTAGCCTGTAATGCTGTCAGCCCCCAGCATCACTGAATTAACAAGGAGCTACTGTTGCCATAGGATACAGTAAGCACCCATGGTGTGGTTTACTCTGGGGGCAGCCAGCGATCCTCTGGGTCACAAATGCTAGCAGAGGCACCTTAGAGTCCCTGTCAGTGTCTGTACAATGATCAGCAGCAGCACCAAGCCCTGGCCCTCAAACACAGCCCCCACAGCCCAGCTCCACAGCATCCCTGACTCTTCCCCTAGGCCTGGGGACACCTATGCACAGCACAGGGGCCGCTCCATTGTTCCTCCCAAGTCCCTGCTCTCAGAAGCCTGTCTCACGCAGGGCTGGGGGAAAGGTGAGCTTCTGAGGCACAGAGCGGGGGGCTGAGTCACAGAAAAGAAGAATGCTGATGGGACAGGCAGTCTGGCCTCCCAGTGGGTCATGGGGAGACTTTTTCCACAAAGAGATTAGCTAGATTCTTTTTCCTCCTGATAAGATCCCAAGCAGAGTCTGCTGGTAAGCCCTGACCATTTAGTAGTCATCAATTGCCAACATCCGCTGGATCATGGAAAAAGCAAGAGAGTTCCAGAAAAACATCTATTTCTGCTTTATTGACTATGCCAAAGCCTTTGACTGTGTGGATCACAAGAAACTGTGGAAAATTCTGAAAGAGATGGGAATACCAGACCACCTGATCTGCCTCTTGAGAAATTTGTATGCAGGTCAGGAAGCAACAGTTAGAACTGGACATGGAACAACAGACTGGTTCCAAATAAGAAAAGGAGTTCATCAAGGCTGTATATTGTCACCTTGTTTATTTAACTTATATGCAGAGTACATCATGAGAAATGCTGGGCTGGAAGAAGCACAAGCTGGAATCAAGATTGCCGGGAGAAATATCAATAACCTCAGATATGCAGATGACACCACCCTTATGGCAGAAAGTGAAGAGGAACTCAAAAGCCTCTTGATGAAAGTGAAAGAGGAGAGTGAAAAAGTTGGCTTAAAGCTCAACGTTCAGAAAACAAAGATTATGGCATCCGGTCCCATCACTTCATGGGAAATAGATGGGGAAACAGTGGAAACAGTGTCAGACTTCATTTTTCTGGGCTCCAAAATCACTACAGATGGTGACTGCAGCCATGAAATTGAAAGACGCTTACTCCTTGGAAGGAAAGTTATGACCAACCTAGATAGCATATTCAAAAGCAGAGACATGACTTTGCCAACAAAGGTCCGTCTAGTCAAGGCTATGGTTTTTCCAGTGGTCATGTATGGATGTGAGAGTTGGACTGTGAAGAAAGCTGAGCGCCGAAGAATTGATGCTTTTGAACTGTGGTGTTGGAGGAGACTCTTGAGAGTCCCTTGGACTGCAAGGAGATCCAACCAGTCCATTCTGAAGGAGATCAGCCCTGGGATTTCTCTGGAAGGAATGATGCTAAAGCTGAAACTCCAGTACTTTGGCCACCTCATGCGAAGAATTGACTCATTGGAAAAGACTCTGATGCTGGGAGGGATTGGGGGCAGGAGGAGAAGGGGACGACAGAGGATGAGATGGCTGGATGGCATCACTGACTCGATGGACGTGAGTCTGAGTGAACTCCTGGAGTTGGTGATGGACAGGGAGGCCTGGTGTGCTGCAATTCATGGGGTCGCAAAGAGTCGGACACGACTGAGCGACTGATCTGGAGTGCGGAGCTAAGACGTTTCACTTCTTGGCAGAGAAATGAACACACAGAGCCTCCCATACACCAAATAAGCCCATCTCTCCCTCACAAAACTTTGATCTCATCTAGAGTCAGTACAAAAACACATTTCCAAACCATTGCTTTATTTTCACATGTAAGAATTCAGTGTCCTCAATTACATTTAAAATTCCACAATTGGAGGATAGGTGCATTCAGTAACCCTACCTTCTCTTCTCCTCTACCCCGAGGTTTGCCCTGGACTATACTGGGCCCACCCCTACCATGTTCATTGCAGGCAGGGAATTTGTTGTCTTTGTGGTTTCAAGAGTTTGAGGTTCAGACACAACTCGCTTCATTCTACGAAACTATATACTTTTTGCATTTTCCAAAGAAGCTGAAAATCTACGCTAATTTTTTTTTTACCCAAAGGAAAAGTTTTGGGCCTTACATTTGTTTGTTTTTAAAAGTGTGTGAGCCAAATAAAATACCTTCCAGGCTGCAACCTCTCATGTATAAAATCTCCCAAACTGTGGGAGATGTAATAAAAGGGAACAGGAGAGAGGGAGCTTGAGGATGTAGTAATTCATCTCCCAGGAGGAGGCTCCAAGGTCTCCAAAACTTGGAGCAGATTCTTGCTACTTTGCCTTTGCATTTTAAGTCACTTTCTGGTCCACATGTCTAGATTTCCCAGACATCCCGTGCAAGGGTGTCAGATTTAGAAAACAAAAGCACAGGATATCCAGTTAAATTTCAATTTCAGATAAACAATGAATACTTTTTTTGTGTTAGTATGTCCAGTACAATATTTGGGATATACTCATCTTTAAAATTATGCAGAGCTAGTGTGAAGTTCAATGTGACTAGACAGCCTGTACTTTTTCTACAACCCCAATCCTGCCAGCTCTTGGAGTTTTTCCTTCACTCACGGCCCCAGCTACCATGACCCAGGGTTCTGTCCCCATGGTGGGGTTGTATTGCTGATGCAAAATCATTTCTCATATTGCAAGAGAAGAAAAGGAATGACGTTAACAAAAACAGTAGTTTTTAAAGCTTACGTTAAGTGTCTCAATATATCAAATAACTTCTGAATTTAGAGAGCCCCGTGGTATTTTACTGTAGGCTGGGCTCTCTTGGAGGACCACTCATTCGCTGGTTTCTTTAAATGAAGTCCTTCTAACTTCTTTCTAGTCAATACCCTTGGGCTTTCAGACCACTGAAGACATGACTCTATTGCTAGTGACTCGCACTAAAAAACATACTGAAATAAAATCATTTAGGCTAGTGTTTCCCCAACTCAATTATATTCTTTGGAACTCTATTCCTGTAGGATCCTCCTGGGGGAAAAAAAAAATGGTTCTGTGGTTGAATAAGCAGGAAACTGCACACTGCCTATGGCCAGCTGGGAAAGTCACTGTGAACATCAGCATATGAAAGGCTTGAGGAATCTTGTGGGGGAAACTCTGAGCTGCTTATTCCAACATGAACCAAACTCATCTGACCACAGATCGCAAAGGCTGCCACCTCCCCCATCTAATCCCTATTAACCCTACAGGTAACAATTGGGATGCTAGAAGCTGATGAATGTTTCTCAAACACAACCAACCCTTTAGACAGTATTTTTCCCTATGCCCTGGTTTAGGTTCTGGGTTTGAGTTCTTCAGAAGTGTTCCTGGCCCTGATCCCAGACTGTTCCATCACGGTCTTCTTTCAAAGCCCACCGAAACTCCACCTGTTCAACAAAGCCTCCTTGACCTCCTGGTCTCTCCAGTCACACTGACCACTTCCTTCTTTGTTTCTCTGACTTTTTGTTCAGCAACTAATCCCAGCACATCAATTCACACAGCCCATGTCCTCAAGACGTTAATCCAGGTATGCTGATTTGATTCTTCTGCTATTGTTTTCTGATTCTGTTTTTTAATTTGTTGGCTCCTCAACCAGGCTTGAAGCTACTTGGGCTGACACCTCTCCTGCTTCACAACAGCCCCTATTTCAAGATGGGCCAAGCACCCAATAGGCCTTTGTTAAATCGTTTTTGACAGAAGCGTGTCTATTCATGTACCCATGTTCTAATCATGGCTGATTTCAAAAACAAAGGATGGCTCTCCTAAAAGAATCAGGAGCTGACTTCTCTCAGGCACCATTAAAGATGAAAAGTTAATCCCAGAGTTGCCTTCTGAGCCATGCATTGTGCACACCCTGGCATCAGTAACCACTGCCCAGCAAACAACCCAACCCCAACCCAAACCAGTGGAGGAGGGAAAGACCTGAAAAGACCAGAGATTTCCATGACACTGAAATGATTTCCCAGTTAGGGAAAATTTCATAGATCAAAATATCCAAGAATGATACGTCATCTACAGCCTTGAAATTCAAATGATTTCAATTCTTCTGTCCTGGGGAATACCATTTCATTATCCTAAGGCAAAGATAGCCATGTACTCTGATAAGGAACAGATTGCAAAATGACCTGCTCTCCAATGCTGAAGTCACAGGACTCTTTTATTTAACGGGCCGGGAGGGGCTTCAGGGTTTTACAGACATTGTGCTGTGAGCTCCATCACAAATCAAGGCCTGTGTGATGCAGACTTCTAACAATTCCACTGTATATCCATAGTCTTCAGGGAGCTTTCATCTTTACCCTGAGATTTCTTAAAAAGAAAAATCTGGGCAACAACAGAGGAGTCTCTAAAACACATAATTGGAAATCTAAACACATCGTACAAATCAACTGTACACACACTTCATTGTCCCAGAAGCATATTTCTTTCCATCTCAAGCCAATTACAAAAAAAAAAATTCCACACTCAAAGCTTTAAATAAATAGCCCTAGTTTCCAAGGTGAAACAGAATCTCCTTTTGAATGATAACAAGTGATAAAAATATCAGTTATAAGCCAATTTTTGTAAATCAATTATTTTCTAAAATGCACAAAGGGCTTTCCAAGAAGGCTCATGGCAAACTTCATTGGATTCAGTTCCCAGAAAAATATGCAACTGGCTAACATTTCCTGGGTGAAAATACTGCCAGGTCTGAGCACTTGGTAGTCAGTAGGAAACACTTTAACATTCTAGACTGCTAATGCCTTGTTTGTTCCCCTCTCGGTCCCCAAGCAATCAATTAAGAATACGCAACACAGACGCTCATGCTTTGCAAGCACAATTAATAAGATTTGGATTTTGTAGACATTTCTATATCTTGGAAATTTCAATGAGATTTCAGGTAAAATGGGGTCCAAACATATTCAGTTAAGATTTGATCAAATCACTTCTCATCATTCAGAACTTACTCAAAGTGTCAACTCCTCAGAGTCCTTCCTGAGCCACACCAGCTAAAGAACATCCCACCCCATGCACAGGTATAATACAGTTTTCTACCACATTCCTGATTTACATTTCCTAAAGTCTTTATAGTACCTGTATCACCTTCCTCATCAGTTTAATGTTTACTGTCCATCCCCCATCAGTAGAAAACAATGTAAGAGATCACCTTTGTACTCATGTCCTCTGTCTGGCCCAATGCTAAATCCCTGGAGCCTCTTTCAGGGCTGGTGATGGCTGTTCAACTCTCACTACCATCCATTTCCAGGACTTTCATATTCCCAAACTGAAACTCTGTGCCATTAAGCACTGAACGCCCTCAGCCTCTCCACCCTGCAACCTCCTCAGTTCAGTTACTCAGTCGTGTCCGACTCTTTGCGACCCCATGAAAAGCAGCATGCTAGGCCTCCCTGTCCATCACCAACTCCCGGAGTTCACCCAGACTCACATCCATCGAGTCAGTGATGCCATCCAGCCATCTCATTCTCTGTCGTCCCCTCCTCCTCCTGCCCCCAATCCCTCCCAGCATCAGAGTCTTTTCCAATGAGTCAACTCTTCACATGAGGTGGCCAAAGTATTGGAGTTTCAGCTTTAGCATCAGTTCTTCCAAAGAACACCCAGGACTGGTCTCCTTTAGGATGGACTGGTTGGATCTCCTTGTAGTCCAAGGGACTCTCAGGAGTCTTCTCCAACACCACAGTTCAAAAGCATCAATTCTTTGGTGCTCAGCTTTCTTCACAGTCCAACTTTCACATTCATACACGACCACAGGAAAAACCATGGCCTTGACTAGACGGACCTTTGTTGGCAAAGTAATGTCTCTGCTTTTGAATATGCTATCTAGGTTGGTCATAACTTTCCTTCCAAGGAGTAAGCGTCTTTCAATTTCATGGATGCAATCACCATCTGTAGTGATTTTGGAGCTCAAAAAAATAAAGTCTGACACTGTTTTCACTGTTTCCCCATCTATTTCCCATGAAGTGATGGGACCAGATGCCATGATCTTAGTTTTCTGAATGTTGAGCTTTAAGCCAACTTTTTCACTCTCCTCTTTCACTTTCATCAAGAGGCTTTTGAGTTCCTCTTCACTTTCTGCCATAAGGGTGGTGTCATCTGCATATCTGAGGTTATTGATATTTCTCCCGGCAATCTTCTAGCAATTGTTATTCTACTTTGTCTCTATGGATTTGACTACTCTAGGACCTCATATCAGTGGAATCATGTGAGTTGACCGTGTTGTACCGTGTGTCAGAATTCCATTGCGTGGATACACCACATTTTGTTAATCCATTCATCTATCAATGGGCATCTGAGTTGTTTCCACCTTTTGGCTATCATAAATAATATTTCACTGAACATTGGCATACAAATATTTGAGTACTTGCTTTCAGATTTTTGGAATATATACCCAATAGCAGAATTTCTTAATCATATGGTAATTCTATGTTTAATTTTTTGAGGAACTGCCATACTGTTTTCCACAATGGCTGCACTATTGCACATCCCTGCCAGTAGAGCACAAGGTTCCAATTTCTCTACGTCTTCTTCAACATTTGTTATTTTTTGTTTGTTTGTTTCTTTGGGTTGTGTTTTTTTGTTTGTTTGTTTCTCTTTGCTAATTACATTTTTATCTGAAGCAACAGTTCCCGTTTATGTCCATTATAGATGAATGGATCTAATGAGAAAAAACTTTTCACTTGGGTTACTACCCAATGCACAGAGGTCATGAACAACTAAATAATTTACCTTTCACAGTTCAGCCTGGGCTAACAGCACAAGGATTATTTCTGAATATTTGGAAGCCACCTCCCCCTAGAAATATAAGCAAGTAAAGAGAACCAACTGCTAGGTAGCTTTCTCCCCATACTGGTATTAACGTTTTCTGCAAACAGCCCCAGCTGACAGCAAGTGGAATCTCAGGCAGGAACTGCTCTGTGCAGCACTAACTATAGGCCCTGCCACTTCTGGAAGTGCATAAAAGGGACTTTGGAAACTGTGTGGTGTTGGCCATTAAGACTTGGAAGGAATGAGGAGTGGAAATTACAGCCATCTGAATGCAATTGCCTGGCTTTATCTTTGCCCAACACTCCAAGAGCCTATAAACATCAGTGGAGGGAAAAGGGTTTAATCTCCAAAGACATAAAATTTTCAGAGCTATGTGACCTCTGAAAGAATAAGGCCATCTGAGAAAACTATTTCCTGAAACTCAAATCCAGGCTTGGGGAATGAGGCCACCAGCCAAGGCTCAGTCTTTCACTTTTCAAAATGTTTGCACATCAGCCTTTCCCACTGGATTTGGATATTGGGGAGAAAAAAGCTGTGGCCAATTTAACTGTATCTCCCTGGCCCTTAGCACAGGGATTGTCACCCAGATGGGAATGAATACATAGTTCTTAAAACAATAAATGAACACACGACACCAATCTAGAAGAGTGCGGACTTTTCTGATCCCAGAGATGGGAGAATGTTGTCTTCCTGATATATTCTAGCCCTGACAAGATCTCATGGAGTAGGCTTTGTGTCCTGTGAAGCCCCAAGAGAGCAGTCCTTCACAGAAATCCCTATAATCGTCATGTGGGTTCATGTGTAAAATAAGCTTTCTCTTCCCAGCCCTGGAGCCAGCCGTAGGGAATAATAATCTGGGTAGAATGGCTTTCAATTCCCTTTCTCTATTCCCTAAACCAAGGGTTCCCAACCTCCAGGATCTAATGCCTGATGATCTGAGGTAGAGCTGATGTAATAATAACAGAAATAAAGTCCACAATAAATGTAGTATGTTTGAATCATCCAGAAACTCCCCCAACCCTCAGTCCTTGGAAAAATTGTTCCACAGAAGTGGTCCTGGTGCCTAAAAGGTTGGGGACCACTGCTAACCCATGTCTGTGTCCTACTCCTCCGACTCCCACATGGGTACCCCTTTTCAACAACAATAGTGGAGGTAATAGGGTCAGCAAGAGTCGGCTTCCTTTACTGCTTTACAGTTTCCATGGGGCTCTCAACTGCATTAGTTTATTTGACCCCCAGCACAACCTAATAGGAAAACCAAGGAGAGTGGTTTTCAGTCATCTGATTTACCAAAGGTACGTGAGCAATATGCTGTAGAATGAAGTCTCCAGGCTCCAAAAACCCAGTTCTCTTTCTGTGAGTGTCTTTCTGTTCCTTAAACATTACCAAGCACATATTAATCTCAAAGCCAAAACTCTCACCCCTTTAGGGCTGTTCTCAATTACCTACTGAGAGGAAAGATGGCTCCTAATGGACAGATTCTAATCATGCTGATATGTTAATGATTGCAAGTGATTTCATGTGTTTGTGGTGTATTAAAATATGTCTACAAATTCATGCATACTCCTCTCTCCAAGAGGTGAAGCTTAATTCACCTCTTTGAGCTTGGACTGGACTAAGTACCGTGCCTCTAAGGAATAAAAAGGTGAAGTGATGATGCGTAATTTCAGAGACTAGTTCATATGAGCTAGTGGTCACTGTGGCATCTTCCTTGCTCTCTCCAATCACTGTGGAGGAAGCCAGCTGCCATAATGTGAGGACACTCAACAGCTCTATGGAAAGACTCAGGTAGCAAGACTGAGGCCACCTGCCAACAGTTGTATGAGAGAATCATTTTGGAAACCTTTAGATAACTTCAGTACCAGTCAGAAGATTGACTGGAATCTCATGAGAGTCCTTGAGCCAGAACCACAAAGTTAAGCTTCTCCTGAATTCTTGACCCACAGAAACTGAAAGCGAACATTTATTTTATAAAGCAACTAAATCTGTGGGGTCATCTCTTATGCCTCAACAGGAACCTAAGACAGTTTTCTACCACTTAGGAAATATATATACTTAAAGAAAGTTTACCTTTAAAAAAACTTTATTTTTATACCACTAATCTATGCTTAATTAAAATTTTAAATATATATAAGAACTTTAAAAATTACTCATAGTCTTATTTACATAACTAATTTTATCATTTTGATATAACTTTTCATGTTTCCTACTTGTGTGTGTGTGTGTGTGTGTATTGGTGGTCTTTATTTTTCTTACAAAACTGAGCTCATATTACTTAGAATCTTTTTGTCATTCAATAATACTGAATTCTATTTCAAGTCATTAAAGTTAAAATTTCAACAGTATTTTGAATAGTCACATAGTAGAGACACTGATGTATAGAACAGTCTTATAGACTCTGTGGGAGAGGGAGAGGGTGGGAAGATGTGGGAGAATGGCAATGAAACATGTAAAATATCATGTAGGAAACGAGTTGCCAGTCCAGGTTCGATGCATGAAGCTGGATGCTTGGGGCTGGTGCACTGGGACGGCCCAGAGGGATGGTATGGGGAGGAGGAGGGAGGAGGGTTCGGGATGGGGAACACATGTATACCTGTGGCGGATTCACTTTGATATTTGGCAAAACTAATACAATTATGTAAAGTTTAAAAATAAAATACAATTGGAAGAATTAAAAAAAAAAAAAAAAAAAAATGTATTTTATATAACAAAATATATTTAACCAATTTTTTTAATAAGTGATTTAGCTATTACCAATTAGCATGAATGAGGCTGCAGTGGGAAACTGTCCATGTGTCTTCTGTGGGCTTGTCGGCTGTGTCCTTAGCATAAATTGATACATGTGGAACTGCTGAATAAAAAAGGTATATACTTCTTAAATGAGTGCCAGGCACACTAACAGATTATACCAAAGACTGGAAAAATTTATATCTTCCCAGCAGTTTATTATTTATTGTCCCTCTTGGATAAACTCTGGCCAACCAATTAAAAACCAATTCTTAACTCAAAGAATTGAATGTTTAGTGATGTAGTTGCCAGCAGCTGGCAGACCAACAGAAAGATACTTGGGTGGGTGAAGGAGCTTTCCTCTCAAGCTATGCACCATCTTGCAAAGTTCCCTCCATCTAAGTCACCACAGAACTGACTTTGACTCCTCTTTCTTCAGCCTGACAAACCAGGAAAGAAGACAGAGATTGGCTTTGCCATGAAAGGCATCAAATGCAGTTGTGGAAAATGTGGCACCATCTCCTGGTACAGTGCATTGAGGTAGTCATATTGTCCTTGTAGAAGGACTGAGAGATACAACTTCCAGAAAACAGGGTAGAGCAAAAAGCTCTTTTTCTCATGGCCACTTAAAGTCAGGCTCCCCCGGAGCCTGTGTAGACCACCTATAAGCAGAGTGGGGATGGCCAGGACCATTGAACCAACCTACAAAGAGCTATGTGTCCCTCAAAGAGGTTAAGTGACTTGGACAAGGTAACAAAACCAGGTTGGAAGTGAGACTCAGAACCCAGATCCTCCCACACCCATCCCCCTATGTGGATGACCACCCGGGTTTAGGCACGTTCAGGACAAGAATTATAAAGAGCTGGGATTCCCCTGAAGCACCCTCCTTCACCTTCCTCAGTGAGCCACAGCCCACACCCCCACTCCTTTGGATCCCCTGATCCATGCCTCACCATTCTATATTAGTGTCTCCTCCCTCTTGGCCCCAAGAGGGTCTCCTTCCTCTACACCTGAGAGATCTCACCTTGCTGAGATGACCCCTGCGTTCCTAACAAACTGGTTTGGGCACCATGCCCTCTTCCTCTTGATTTCCCCAGTCCCTAACACAGCATACAGAAGGGCTTGATCAAATTCGACTCAGCTGACATGAAAAGCTGGCATCATCAACCCTGAATACCTCAAGAGTGACTTCAACCAAATGAATAAAACGCGATCGCTTTGCATAAGCTCCTAAAAGCATTTTTCCCCTAGCCAAATTAGAGAAGTAAAGAATGAATTAGGCTTCTCCTGGTGTCCTGTTAGTCCCTTTAAAATCATCACACGGCTGCCTTGCTTTAGTTGGCTGTACCATTTATCCCCACAATCCAGAGTCCATACAAGGGACATTGGGATGCAAAGTGACAACCAGACCTCTGCACAGCAGAGGCCTTTTTTTTTTTCTTTTGAGAAAGTCCCTCTTCTATTCATTGAAAAGTTAATTGTTTATGAGTGTCAGGCTCACCACTGCTGGGAGATACTGTTATTACAGCTGTCTATGTTCTAGGGATGGAGAAGGCAATGGCACCCCACTCCAGTACTCTTGCCTGGAAAATCCCACGGACGGAGGAGCCTGGTGGGCTGCAGTCCATGGGGTCGCTGGGAGTCGGACACGACTGAGCAACTTCACTTTGACTTTTCACTTTCATGCATTGGAGAAGGAAATGGCAACCCACTCCAGTGTTATTGCCTGGAGAATCCCAGGGACGGGGGAGCCTGGTGGGCTGCCGTCTATGGGGTCGCACAGAGTCGGACATGACTGAAGCGACTTAGCAGCAGCAGCAGCAGCATGTTCCAGGGAAGCACACTTAGTGACCATGAGTGAAAAAAAACAGAAATCAGTTTGTGAAAATGTACCTGATCAACACCATTTATTCTGGAAAAAACTTATTTCTCAGCCAACTATCTGTTTGGCATGTAGCGAAATCCTTACAACTAACATCCTCAACGAGCACCTCTGTCTGCCTAAGTCCCTAGTTTACCCAGGTAGAAATGGAAGAAAAGATGACACTGAGATCACTTTTTAAAATGAACATTTTTTCTACTTTAGGGGGAAATGGAAGGGGAGTACTGTGTGTACCAGGCAACACAAAATGTTTCATATACACTGTCAAGTCCCATCTTCATCAAATGGAGCAGATTACATCCAACAAGAATGATTCCTAAAAGACTTCATAAGTGACAAAAACCAGCCACAAGAGAACATGTTCTCTATGATGCCATTTTTATGAAATCTTAGAAAATGTAAAGTTTTAGATTCATCAGGCAGATAAGTAACTGTCACTGGCCAGAGGTGAAATGAGGGAATTGACTGCCAAGGAAGACATAAGGGAACTTTGAGAATGATGGTAATGTTGATATCATAATTGTGGTGGTGGCTAGAGGATTGTATACATTTGTCAAAACTCAAATTTACACCTAAAATTGCTAACTTTTATTATATGTACAGTATATTGCAATAAAACTGATTAAAAAACATTTTAATCCCATCTTGACATCAACTCTGTGAAACTCAAACATACTAAGTAACTTGCAGAAATCTGCCCTCCCTGAAATACTGCCAGGCTGCCTCCACTTAGAAGATCCTTCAGTAGTATTATAACACTTTCTCGCTCTATGGCATTCATCTATTTTTGTCCCCTTAGGTTTCCCCTCTTCATTTTTACTGTTACTGTTACTGGATGCTTAACTTCCTCTCTGTTAAGATGTCTCTATCAGGCATTAGCCAGATATTCACTGCTCAGCAAAGTAATTAGTTGCCTTAATCTTTATCAAACAACCTGTTTCCTTAATCACGCTAAAGAAGACAAGTTCCAGGCTTTCCCTCAGTAGTTCTAGTTGTGAGTGCTTGCAGGTTAAAAGCAGAGCTCTAAAAGAGACCTTCAGAACTGATATGACAACCCTCAGCATCTTTAATCCACAGACGTGTTAATGAAACAACTATTACCTACCCATCTTGTGCGGCAATACGGAGGGACTGCAGGGTGTGGGAGGGTGGTCATCCAGACAGAGCTTGCTGGATACTGAAGGCCAGCTATGTCCAGGGACATCACACGTTACGTTTAATCTGAGATACGTTTGTATCCATTTTACGAATGAGCAGACTTAGAAGTCTTTCACCAAGAAGCAGGAAGGAAGGATTATGGCCTTATAGCTCCAGACCCTCTGGAGGTCTCCCACTGCTGGTGGGGGCACTGCTAAGGACCCAAGGGCCTACAGAGAATGAACAAGCCCTGGGCTCGGACAGCCAGCCTAGCTGTAGGAAAACAACTTACACTTCAAGCGAGTCTTTGCAGCAGGATCGATGTGTGTCTGAGCAAGGGTGGCACTTGCAGTGGGAGGCGGTGGCGCTTGGGGAAACCCCCAGTGGGACATGAGTCAGGCTGTGATAAGGGAGAGAGAGGCTGATCCCAATGACCAGCCTCTCCTCCAAGTACCCTACATGCTGATCGCACCAGACAGCAGTCATCTTCATGGGCATTTCCTTCTCTCAGCAACTCTCCATACAGCTTCTCAAGGCACAGGTCACTTCCTTCTTTGTTTCCACCAAACTGCCTCCAGGTGTTCAGCTGGGCAGTTCACCTTGCCAACTTTCTCTTCTCATTCTTCTGTAGTTGAATCTATAACAGCATTCAGGGTTCTGTGAACCCTGCAGAGAGGCACAGTCAGCCCAAATTGGGGGCCCCTTGCAACATTTCTCTGAACAGCTGAGCAAGGCTGATGGTTTTAATGGGCAGGAGGCCTGGGCTGACTTTCACAGTAATGCCCTGAGCCACCTTGGGATGCTGCCCTCGAGAAGTCATTGGCCAAGAGAAGCCCCAAGGGGTACATCATTGACTATTATGCATTTCTGCTCCCTCTTTCTACAAAGAGCACAAAGATACACATCAAAGTACCATGCAGTGCAAACTGTGAGGACAGTCCATCTGCCATCCATGAGAGCTAGGAAATCCAGACCTCATCAGCAGCCAAGGGTGCTCCTGCACTCTTACTTCTATTTATACAGATACATGCTCTAGTCTCCAGAAATCCTTGCTGTTGGACTGTTAGCATCTCCAGAGCATCCTTTTAAACCAGGCGGGCACTCATACACCCAGGAGAATAGAACCAAAGAGTCTCCATCTGGTTTATGCTGCTGCTGCTGCTGCTAAGTTGCTTCAAGTGGGTTGCCATTTTTTATATCACAAACACCTAACCAACCACCCCATCTTCCCAAACTAGCCTCCCACACTGGCTGGCCTCCATTCTCAAGTCCTCAGCCTGCTGACCTAAACTTCTGACATAAGCATTTCTCTCTGTATTTTGCATTTAGGGTTTCCCTGGTGACTCAGATGGTAAAGAATCCGCCCACAATGTGGGAGACCTGGATTCGATCCCTGGGTTGGGAAGATCCCCTGGAGGAGGACATGGCAACCCACTCCAGTATTCTTGCCTGGGGAATCCCCATGGATAGAGGAGCCTGGCGGGCTACAGTCCATGGGGTCACAGAGTCAGACATGGCTGAGCGAATAAGCACAGCATTTAACTTTCCCCATTTCTAATTTTCCTCCCTGTTCTCTCGTCCTATGGAAAAGGAAAACCTCAAGTATCTAGTGAGCTCCTGTACGCCCAGCCCTGTGCTGGCACAAGAGAGAAGCACACAGGTGCAGTTTGCTGCACAGTGAGTTCAAGGGCCTACGCGGACAGATGTGAGGGCTGAAAGGGCCTTGGAGCAAAGCATACACATGCCACTGGAGTGAAGGAAAGCAGTCACCTCTCTCCAGGAAGGTCAGCAGAATGTGAGCAGAACAGGCTTTCTGTTAGCAGAGGGGAAGGCCTCTGGACAACAGAACTACCGATGAGCAATGCATGGAGCTGGCGAGGCACAGCGTGTGCTTGGGGACCTGCTCAGCCAGAGACGAGAGTTTCTGGAATGACAGATAAGGCTGGAAATGGAGACCAGATGTCTACTTGTGGAAGCCAGGACCAATGTAAAAGTTAGCCTTTGTCTTCCAGGCAACAGGAGGATATCAAAGGTTTTCTGAGCCACCGTGCTGTTTCAGTGGTGATGAAAGCAGCGGCAGCAGCCTGTGTAGGAAGAACTGGAGGTGGGAGTGACTAAAAGCTGGAAACCTGCACAGGAGATGCTCTGTGGCACCTGGGCGCTCGCAGTTGCCATGGGGATAGGAAGCCGGGAGCAATAGATGCAAAGGGTTTTTCAAGGAAAAAGAAGACTGGAAACAATGGAGGGAAACAGTCCAAGATAATGGGGATGTTTAAAGTGAACCCTTATCTTTTTTGGGTGCTTAGCATTTAAAACCCCTTTATATCTGGGAAGACCACATCCCCCCATGACATGCTTCTTGCTATAAGGCGGAGCCCATGTCTTCCAGAGAAGCTAAAGGAGCCATATCCCCACTTCTTGCCTCCCCGTCCCTGGGTAGCCACTGTTCGGGTACGTGACCTACTCCACCAATCAGACAGTCCCACAGGGACTTTGAAACTTGATGGTGACCACCCTAAACCTTCAGACCACACAGCCCCTTGCTCTGCTGAGCCACGCTAGCATGTCTGAACAGAGATGCTTATCAGGCACATAACCTGTGCCTGCATTCCGAGGACTGGACTGCAAGGGTTATGAGAGCAGAGCCCACAGCTTCTCCGGAATATGAGCACATCTGTTGCCTCACTGCCACTCCTCACCCCCATACCAATCACACCACCTTGGGCAGGGGAGCCGCTCTGTTTATGCCTGTAGACCCATTTGGATTGCATTTTGCATATTCATAACTTTTTGCCTTTTCATACTGTTCATGGGGTTCATGGCCAATACTTTGGCCACCTGATGCGAAGAACCAATTCACTGAACAAGACCCTGATACTGGGAAAGATTGAAGGCAGGAGGAGAAGGGGACGACAGAGGATGAAATGGTTGGATGGCATCACCGACACAATGGACATGAGTTTGAGTAGGCTCTGGGAGTTGGTGATGGACAGGGAAGCCTGGCATGCTGCAGTCCATGGGGTCACAAAGAGTCGGACACGACTAAGTGACTGAACTGAACTTGCATATTCGAGGCAAAATCTGAAAAGCCCCTCATGTGAGTTAAAAGTCCTTACTGCTGCAGTGATTAGAAGATTATGTAAAAATATTGAGAAATAGAGAAATAAAAAGGGTAGAATAACATAAAAATATTTTTACAATTTTTTTGTTATAATGGGGAAGAGGAAACAAGGCTGGCCAGGCATGAGCATTA
Source organism: Bos javanicus (assembly GCF_032452875.1). Classification (NCBI taxonomy): domain Eukaryota; kingdom Metazoa; phylum Chordata; class Mammalia; order Artiodactyla; family Bovidae; genus Bos; species Bos javanicus. The sequence goes on along the minus strand of NC_083878.1, from coordinate 28,237,982 downwards.
AACTCTTAAGCTAGGAAGAGGCACATGGGGATTTATTATACTATTCTATTTTGATACTAAAATTTCCTATAATTAGAACTTTAAATATTAAATAATAACTATCAAAAATTTAATAGTCATTTAAGATTATCTTTGGAAAAGATCAGTTTTCATTCCAATCCCAAACAAGGGCAATGCCAAAGAATGTTCAAACTACAGTACAATTGTACTCATTTCACATGCTAGCAAGGTAATGCTCAAAATCCTTCAAGTGAGGCTTCACAAGCTGGATTTAGAAAAGGCAGAGGACCCAGATATAAAGTTGCCAACATTCACTGAATCATAAAGCAAAGGAATTCCAGAAAAAGATCTACTTCTGCTTCATTGACTAGGCTAATAAAGCCTTTGACTGTGTGGATCACAACAAACTGTGGAAAATTCTTAAAAAGATGGGAATAACAGAGCACCTTATCTATTGCCTAAGAAACCTGTACACAGATCAAGAAGCAACAGTTAGAACTGGACATGGGACAACGGACTGGATCAAAATTGGGAAAGGAGTATGACAAACTTGTATACTGTCACTCTGTTTATTTAACTTATATGCAGAGGACATCATGCAAAATGCCGGGCTGGATGAATATAAGCTGGAAACAAGGTTGCCAAGAAAAATAAAAGCCTCAGATATACAGATGATACTACTCTACTGGCAGAAAGTGAAGAGGAACTAAAAAGCATCTTGAGGAGGGTGAAAGAGGAGAGTGAAAAGGCTGGCTTAAAACTCAACATTCACAAAACTAAGATCATGGCATCTGGTCCCACTGCTCCATGGCAAATAGAAGGGGGAAAACAGTGGAAACAGTGATTGATTTTCTTTTCTTGGGCTCTAAAATCACTGCAGTGGTGACTGGAGCCACAAAATTAAAAGATGCTTGCTTCTTGGAAGGAAAGCTATGACAAACCTAGATAGCATATTTAAAAGCAGAGACATCACTTTGCCAACAAAGGTCCGTATAGTCAGATCTATTGTTTTTCCAGTAGTCATGTATGGATGTGTGAGTTAGACCATAAAGAAGACTGAGCACCAAGGAATTGATGCTTTCAAACTGTGGTGCTGTAGAAGGCTCTTTGAGAGTCCCTTGGACAGCAAGGAGATCAAATCAGTCAATCCTGAAGGAAATAAACGGTAAATATTCATTGGAAGGACTGATGCTGAAGCTGAAGTTCCAGTACTTTGGCCACCTGATGCGAAGAGCAGACTTATTGGAAAAGACCTTGATACTGGGAAAGACTGAGGGCAGGAGGAGAAGGGGAGGACAGAGGATAAGATGGCTGGATGGCATCACTGACTCTATGGACGTGAGTTTGACCAAATTCCAGGAGATAGTGAAGGACAGGGAAGCCTGGCGTACTGCAGTTCATGAGGTCACAAAGAGTTGGACACAACTTAGCAACTGAACAACAACAACAGATTATCCTTGAGAACTGAAGAACCGATGGAGAGGGGATTGAAATCTCTGGTGACTCTGTGGTAATTGCTTAGGACAAATAGGAAGCACTGAATTCCATGTTTTTAGAAAAATCTGGGATTTAATGATGTGAAACCTCCATTTAATAAAGTATTTACAGAGAAAACAAAAGGCACTTCAGTAAGGGAATCAGTACAAAGGGATTTGAACCCAAAGAGCACAGTAGTGGTGGTGGTGGTGGTGGTGGGGTGATGCCCTCCACTGCACAGCTCTTGTGTTCCCACCCCTATCCTGTTCTGGACGGGAACTGGAGGAGGACAAGTGGTTGACACTATGAAATGCCTTCATATACACAGGACACTGATCAGTTGAGTTCAGTTCAGTCACTTAGTCATGTCTGACTCTTTGTGACCCCATGAACCACAGCACGCAAGGCCTCCCTGTCCATCACCAACTCCCAGAGTCCACCCAAACCCATGTCCATCAAGTCGATGATGCCATCCAACCATCTCATCCTCTGTCGTCCCCTTCTCCTCCTGTCCTCAATCTTTCCCAGCATCAGGGTCTTTTCAAATGAGTCAGCTCTTTGCATCAGGTGGCCAAAGTATTGGAGTTTCAGCTTCAACATCAGTCCTTCCAATGAATACCCAGGACTGATCTCCTTTAGGATGGACTGGTTGGATCTCCTTGTAGTCCAAGGGACTCTCAAGAGTCTTCTCCAACACCACAGTTCAAAAGCATCAGTTCGTCTGTGCTCAGCTTTCTTTATAGTCCAACTCTCACATCCATACATGACCACAGGAAAAACCATAGCCTTGACTAGACAGACCTTTGTTGGCAAAGTAATGTCTCTGCTTTTCAATATGCTATCTAGGTTGGTCATAACTTTCCTTCCAAGGAGTAAGCGTCCTTTAATTTCATGGCTGCAATCACCATCTGCAGTGATTTTGGAGCCCAGAAAAATAAAGTCAGCCACTGTTTCCACTGTTTCCCCATCTATTTGCCATGAAGTGATGGGACCAGATTCCATGATCTTCATTTTCTGCATATTGAGCTTTAAGCCAACTTTTTCACTCTCCTCTTTCACTTTCATTAAGAGGCTCTTTAGTTCTAGCCAGAGCATAACTTCAGGTTCAGTCAATCAGAACATGGAAAAACTTAGGGAGTCAGAAACATGCTTGTGATTCTGTACAGTCATAACTTCCACCTTTCAGCAAACTAATTTAATCGTCTAACTCCCATTTCCTGGTTCCCAGGAAGGCTGCACATAAATCCACTTAAGGCACGTCTGCTTGCCTTCCTAGTGTTAATAAGAGGTGCACACCCCGATTTGAGTGCTTTATCAAACTGCCAGCATTTTCCCAATGCTTAAACTCAACGTTCAAAAAGATTTGCTTGAGAATGACACACACATGCTACAAACTCTTTGTTAGATGGTTGAGGTAGAAAATTAAATTTGATGAATGTATAGATAACTAATAAGGACCTACTGTATAGCACAGAGAATTCTACTCAATACTCTGTAATGGCCTTATTGGGAAAAGAATCCAAAAAAAAAGAGTGGATATATGTATATGCATTACCATATTAAAGATTGAAGGCAAAAGGAGAAGAGGATGAGATGGCTGGATCGCATCATTGATTCAATGGACATGAACTTGGGCAAACTCCAGGAGATGGTAAGGGACGGGGAGGCCTGGCATGCTGTAGTACATGGGGTCACAAAGAATCGGACCCAACTTAGCGACTGAACAACAACATTACTGATTCACTTTGCAGTACACCTGAAACTAAAACATAGTAAATCACCAAACTCCAGTAAAAGTTTTTAAAAAATAAAATCAATGAACCATGCACTATAAACTCTAAGTTCACCTCTGAAGTTGTCTTCTTTTCCTTCTTCTGCAACATCTAATTTCTGAAAGGTGTTAACTACTGGTCCAATTCTCATCACTATCTCTAGGCCTTTGTCATGGCTGTAAATCCTCCTAAGTAGGAATCCTCCTTCTCCTGTCTTCATGCATTTCATGCCCTGCTTTGCTGCACACTGAAGTCACTCACACAGAAGTCTCCTGCCCTCACGCCCCCCACAGGCCCCTCCTCCACTCAGGACACCCTCACCAGAGGCTCTGATTCTCCTGTCGTGCTGCCCTTGTTTCCCTTAAAATAAATGCAATTCATTTTCTGTTTCTTTAACAGATCAACACATAGGAGATGTGGTCCACAACTCATTAATATTTTATTATTGTTGTAACCTCTACTAGTGATTACAAAGCTTCCTCCTTAGGGGTCTCCCTAAGGATGACTCTCAGGCCATCTGGATTCCTAAGCGAACCCTCTCTGTCCACACAGGCTCACTTCCCTGGGCAGGGTTTTTTGGTCCTTCTTGAAGGGCAGCGTGCCATCCTCCCTTTAAAAAGCCCTATCATGTCAATGGTCTGTGATGTGCCCTATGAAGGTCATTGGAAAGCTCAATTCCTTGGAAGTAAAACAAACTATTTTCTCAAAGGTGTTCCTTGACTTCCTCTTTAAAATAGCATTTCTCACATATATTGAGAAATAGCACTTCTGCATCTTGTAAAAGTGGGGCTTCCCTGTGGCCAAGTAAGTTTGAGGAACCCCTGCATGCTGTATCCCCATTGGGAGATTCACACACACATGAGCATGGTAAAGACTCTGCAATTGAGACATGTATATTTTTATCATCTCATTTTCCCTAATAACATCCAGTGAGAGTGGAGTTCTCTAGAACTCCCCCTTGAGATGCTGCAACTATAGCTAAACAGTCCCAAAAAAGCTAAGCAGAAGCCAGAGGGCAAACCCATGGCCTTTTGCTACTCTTAACTCTTTGCTGCTTATTATTACTATTATTTGCTGCTGTCATCAACACACAACCCCAAAAAGATTCCCAACCATTCCATGCTCTAGCTATAACCTTGTTCTGTGCTCTTCAGCTGACTCTGAAAATTAAGGTCTACTTCTACTAACCACTGGGCCTAGAGTATATGAAGGACTGGTTTTCAAGAATTTCTGATGTGTCCCTGCACATCCTCATATTCCTTACAGTGAAGGTTCCAGGTGTGAGTTAGGTTTGGCCACTCATATGTACTTTTGCAAAATTTGGAAAGAAACATGAGGCAGAGATCATACTTCTGTGGTTGCTGCTCTTTTCTTTCCTCAGCAAGCAAAGTCCAGGAGGCACCTGGTTCTTCTGTGACAGTTTTAGCCAAGGTGCCAGCTTCATGGGTGTCAGGAGGCAGAACTGGACACGTCTGGATCATAGCAGCACGGCATGGTTCTGGTCATGGGAGCCTCTCCATCCTGGCCATCCCAACATGGTTGTGGAGAAGCTGCTTGCTGACTGTTAAAGAGGCAGCCGCTTTCTTGGTGCTCCAGTTCCTTGGCATGACTTTGAGACACCCATTTCTGAAGCTTCTACTAGACCTAGCTGTGTTTTCTGAACTCTCCATCAGTTTTCAAGACATTTCATTCTCTATAATGAGTCCCTTCCTCCTGAAGTTTGCTAGAGTGGATTTTGCTTTCTGTGACTGGATCTCGACCTACTCTCCAACTCAAGTGGTGTCCCAGAAAGGGTGGCCTAACCTCTCAGTCTCATCTTGAAGGCAATGGGATTCCAAACTGAATCACTGTCCACATTCCAGGTGGGAGCCTCCCAAATGGCAGACTGTAGCAAATGAGGGAAACCTGCAGAGCTGGCTTTCTGCAGCCAAGCATATGCATCTTGTGTCAGATCAACATAGATGTCTGCTTGCCAAGCAGTAAGGATGCCAAACTCCTTCTAGAGCAGCAACTGTATATCAGTTCAGTTCAGTAGCTCATTCGTGTCCAACTCTTTGTGACCCCATGGACTGCAGCATGCCAGGCTTCCCTGTCCAACACCAACTCCCAGAGCTTACTCAAACTCATGTCCATCGAGTCGGTGACGCCATCCAACCATCTCATCCTCTGTCGTCCCCTTCTCCTTCTGCCCCCAATCCCTCCAAGCATCAGGGTCTTTTCCAATGAATCAGTTCTTCGCATCAGGTGGCCAAAGTATTGGAGTTTTGGCTTCAACATCAGTCCTTCCAATGCATATTAGGGACTGATTTCTTTAAGATGGACTGGTTGGATCTCCTTGCAGTCCAAGGGACTCTCAAGAGTCTTCTCCAACACCACAGTTTAAAAGCATCAATTTTTTGGCACTCAGCTTTCTTTATAGTCCAACTCTCACATCCATACATGATTACTGGAAAAACCATAACTTTGACCTTTGTTGGCAAAGTAATGTCTCTGCTTTTTAATATGTTGTCTAGGTTTGTCATAGCTTTTCTTCCAAGGAGAAAGTGTCTTTTAATTTCATGGCTGCAGTCACCATCTCCAGGGATTTTGCAGCCCCCCAAAATAAAGTCTCTCACTGTTTCCATTGTTTCCCCATCTATTTGCCATGACATGATGGACCGGACGCCATGATCTTAGTTTTCTGAATGTTGAGTTTTAAGTGAAATTTTTCACTCTCTTCTTTTACTTTCATCAAGAGGCTCCTTAGTTCTTCTTCGCTTTCTGCCACTGTACATAGAAAGCATGTAAAATCCAGACAGAAGAGTTTACAGGAAGAAGCTAGACAAACCCATGTCATTTAAACTTCTAATTCCAACCCATGTTACTTAAACTCTGAACAGCAGACCTCAGTTCTGCCAGGTGGGGACAGTGACATCATTTAGCTCATAAGAAGGAAGAGAGTAGACCTGAAAGGTCTTTGAGGGGGAAAAATGAATTCTATTAAAAGGATGGCACTTACTACTACTAATTAATATTGCCACTAGCATCCAGAAATCATAACCAAGAAAAGAATAATGACCTTCTTTCCATACTTTAAAACAAACTTGTTAAATCTTTAATACATAACATTGTAGCACACTGCATTTAGAGACAAAGTTTTATGAGCTTCATAAAAAAAATCAGAGCGCTGAAAATGAAATGCTTGCTTTAGGTTATAGCCAAGCACAGAAAAGGTTTTTAAGAATCATTTCACTTCAACAGGATTATCAAGACTCATTGCAGGGTTATTGATTTCATGTCAGTTGTCCTTTTATGCCATCCTGCAAATGTCTGGAAGATTTCCTATATCCGCATAGTTCTGAGTTTTTTGTTGTTGCTGCTGTTGTTGTTTTTGTTTTTAAGCAAGCATCTCTCCTATTTCTTTAGTTTTCTGACACCACAGGAAATCAATGTGTCAGGCTAGTTTCACTGCTAGCCTTAAAATGCCATGTCCCTTGGAAGCAAACCCTCTTGACACAATCTCTAAGCACTGCTCTAAGTTAACAGACAGCCATAAGGCAGGGGTTCTCAGGAAGAAATGGTCTAAACAGGCAGGAAAGAAGGCAGCAGCCAGACCAGAGGGAGAAGCTCAGAGCTCTCAACGTGCAGAGGGGGAGTGGTTAGGAACTGGGATAAGCACAGGAGGGGAATGAGAGTCACCAACAGCCCGAGGTCCTGGGACTGTGGACAGTTCTGTAATCAACACACCATGCATTCCAGGGCCCAGAACAGAGGACTGCCAGCATGTGGGGCCCAGAGCCCATGGGTCAGGCAATGTTAGGGTTACACCTGTCAGCAAGAGCTGGGTCTGTGGCGAGAGGCCCAAGCAGGCCTCTCAAAGAGAAGGAAGAAGAGGATGGGTGAGGGAGGAGGGAGAGCCCACTGATCTGGGAGCCCTGAGGGGAGGATTCAGGTCCTGAAGAGGGCTGGGGTCAACATCCCTTCCACACCTGATTCTCGGATTTATAGAACACAAATGCCCTCATTAAAACAAAACAAAATACGTAACTCCACAAGATTTATTTAAGGCTCCCTAGTCTGTGGGGTCACACAGAGTCAGACACGACTGAAGCAACTTAGCATGCATGCATGCATTGGAGAAGGAAATGGCAACCCACTCCAGTATTCTTGCCTGGAGAATCCCAGGGACGGAGGAGCCTGGTGGACTGCCGTCTATGGGGTCACACAGAGTCGGACACGACTGAAGTGACTTGGCATGCATGCAATGCATTTAAAATTTAGCTTTCTAAATTGTCCGATGCATAACATTTTGGGAAAATGGCAATATAAACACCCAAACCCCACAGATCTGCCGATTTTCTTTTAGCCATAGGAAAAACCACTTCACACTGCACCATGAAATCAGAGGAGTTACTCTAATGCCTAAACATTCACTTTAGGATGTCTGAAGTGCTTGCTTTAACTAGAGAACTAAACCCCATTTGTCATCAACAACAGGGGAAAAAAGTTGGTTATAGTCTAGTGTTGCACTACCGAAACAGCAAAGAGATGTACGAATTCATGTAGGTTAGCTGCTTTTTAAAATAAAGTTGGCTGCCCTTTTTTTGTGTGTAGGAAGACATATTTGAAAATACACATAGCTACCCTTTCCAAACCCAATTAATGGCAACAGCTTTCCCCATGGACAGTAAAGAGTGAGCTGCAAATACAAACATCCCAGGCAGGAGGGCTCTGAAAGCAGGGCCTTCGAAAGACAGCTTTGCTGTATTCTCTAGGATCTAAAAAAAGGGAAGCTTTGTCAGGTCCCTTCCCTCCAGACACACACATCATTTTATTTGGAAGTCACATGGTGTGATTAAATTTAACTGGGTGGAGTAGTGGAAAACCACAGTATTAACAACATAATTCTTTTTGAGGAGAGAGTCTGCCAAGTGCAAAAGAGATAATTCTGAAAGCTTTGAGCCGCTAGGCACTGGCTTTCAACATTTGTTTTAAATCCAGGGGCATCTAGACAGAAGCATCTCTCTGCTCACTGTGGCATGGCATCTATAACTGAAACGCCAGAAACTACCTGGATCTCCATCATTTGGGCTCCTGGTGAAAGAAATTATGACGCATATAGAACTGATTACATGCAGCATATGTATGGCTATAAGTACCCATTATATGTATCCACGTGTCCAGGTAATTACTGGAAGGTTATCCAAGAAGTAAACAGAAGTCATCTCTGGGGAATAGAACTGATTGGGGAGGCGTGTCTTTCACTCTACACTCCACACTCTTCTGTCCTAGTAGAATTTTCACCACGAATGTTATTTTTTTAATTAGAAAAACTAGCTATGAATACATCACTTCAAGAGCTCACAGGCCAGGAAATTTGGAAAGCTCGGTGTCAGCCCTGCTCATCACCAAGAAACTGTAAAGGTAGAAATGTTTCACAGCTGTAAGATTTCTTACAGTTTATAAGGCATGGACTGCCTCCCTTTATTCCTGTAACATTGTCAAAGATATCAAGACAAGGCACTCCCGAGACTGCAACTACTTCCATTTTACTTCTATAAAACAAAGGTTCTGGAGGCTAAGGGTCCTGCCAGGGGCCACTGAGGCTGTAGCGAAGGCAACTGGACTTGATCCCAGGCCTCCCTCCTGACCACTATCCTGTCTTCATACCGTGCATGTTGGTCAGGCCACTTCTGAGTCTCTCCACCAATAAAAAGGAGACACTATCACAGGCACCCTTTCAACAAATGAGTAAATTATATTCTATTTTACCAAAGAGGAAACTGAAATCAGAAAGGTCAAGTAACCTGCCTGTGACACACAGGACTTGAATCCAGAAATCCTCTCACTCTACTTCTTGGCTGCTATTCCAGGCCACCTCTCTAGGCTGTCCCCTCCACCTAATACAGTGCTGGTTTCAGGCCTCCCGATGTTCACAGAAGTCTTGATTTGTGACAGTTTGCAAAAACACACATACAAGAAACTGTGCGGTGGGAACAAGGGCCCATGGGCAGTCCACAGAGCCACCCACTCTCAAGGCATTTTCCAAAACACACCTCCTGTGCCCCAGAAGGCCTTGAGCAGCCTTGCAGATTCCAAGCTGCTCTGCAGAAAAGATTAAAAAACAAAACTAAACCCTCAGCTCTGCAGACACTGACAACTAGAAAAGCAATTTTCAAGGAAAGATTCCCAGGCCCTTTCCCCAAAGTTTGAGCCTGAGCACCTCTCAGGGCTTGGCATGGACCATCTCCTGCCCAGCCCCTGGCTGTGCTGTGACATCACCCTGTCCCCACGCTAGCTGTGCAAAGTGGACTTGCCAGCCCAGCCTGCCCCTCCTCCCAGCAGGGAAGAGGACAACTCCTTTCTCAGGAGCTTCTGATGCCATCTGCACTGGGGCAGTGGAGTAGCTCTGTGGGTGTGAAAGCTCACTTTCAGGGCTTACACAAGAATAACTATAAATATGTGGGGGAAAAAAAAAACACACAGTGTAAATTTAACTCCTCCCACCTAGACAAAGCAACACCCCACAGGACCAAGCAGGGAGGAAGAGCTGATCTGAAGAGCAGATACAGCCCTAGCATGGGGCGGGGTGGGGGGTGGGCAGGGCGCGGTACCTTGCCCCAGAAGCCTTCCACCAAGGACTGGCTCCCACAGGAGCCAGGGATGGAGGTAACAAGCCTCAGGGACTCACCCACATCCCACGGGAGGCCAGCCAACAGTCATCCCTGCAGAGCCCTCAGAGTCCACTCTGTAATGCTCTGCAGCTTTCAATCAATGCAAACTCAATGATCAGTTAATCTCTACAAAATCAAAATCCATACTTGGCTCTGTTCAGGAGCAATCTGTTGAGGGTAGCCTCACATGGCAGGGCTCAAGTGCAGTGGACACACACGACGCTGGCTGGAGGGCAAATACCTAAGAACAGTATTAAAATATGAATTTGAATATGTGTGGATTTTTGTTTTAACTCCACTAAGATTTAAAGCCCAGAGAGCCAAATATGTCAGCAGTGACTGGTCCCCACCACACACTGCTATAAAGTGTGGTTTTACACCAGTATTGCCAGATGAACCAATGGAAAACCTTTACACTTGCAAGCAGTGGCCAGTCTATTTACAAGTTCTAAGCCCTTCTGAATGGAGCCTGCCTGTGTCCACACAGGGTCATTCTGCTGGCCGCAATGACAGAAGCCAGACCTACCCTGGAATCAATGGACTTAGAGGGGCCATGTGAAGATTTAAAAACAAAAGTCCAGCACAGACCGAAAGGTGCACGCAGGAATCAACAATTCCAGTTTGTCAGGCCAACTCTTTCTATTCATTTTCTTCTTCATCCTTCTCCTCCATTTGCAGACAGGTCCTCAGGTCAGGGAGTCATTGAGAATTAGGCCAATTCTCTAGGTAATTCTGGAAAGAAAAATGCCCTCCAAATACCAAAGAGAAAGCATTTGAGAGGAGACCAATCAACATGTTATCCTGCAATGATAACGTTCCAAACATCATATTCCCCCAAATCCTTGAAAGCAAGACCCTAACATCTCTTTGTATTCTTCAATCCCAGCAGCTGACCCGACAGCACAAGATAACTGACCAATGAAGCAACTCCCAGGAGGTCAATGCCTCAGACCACTGTGTGATTGAGAGCATCGGGTAAGGGGTCACATCAACCCCGAGGCTCCCCTTCACAGCTTCTACAAGGAGGTAAACCGACAGGACAGTCTCTCCCTGAAATTCAGAGCCTGGTCTCCACATGTTATCAAGTATATCACCATGAAATAGGAAGAAAGTAGGTGAGACAAGTCACCAAAGAGAAGAAACCGATATAATAGAGCAATCTCATCTCTAAGCTGTAAAAGCTATTTTCTTATGTTTGGTTTTTTGTCTTTCCATGAAAACACGTTTCCCTTCGCCAGTCAAATCTGGCACACAGCTTTCTAGAAATAATTCATAAATCCAACAGAAGGCAGAGAACGGTCCCTATGGAGGCTGTGGGAGAATGATGCATGGAACTCCCTCCACTCAGAGGTCTGCAAGCTAACACCAAGCTTCTGGTTGACCTGCACAGCTGCACGTAGCCCTGGGTAGCCTGGAAAAAACACTTATCACTCAATCTTGTTCCTGCAACAGGACAGCATTTAAGATTAAGAACACAGACATTAGAACCAGGAGGGCTATGTTGAAATCTTGGCTCTGCCTCCCACTGTGTGACCTAGTTATTCCATCACTTCAGGCCTCAGTGTCCTCATCTGTAAAAACAGGGATGATAACAGGACCCACCATATAGTGCTACTGAAATGATTACATGAATCGCTATACATAACATGGCTAAAATAATTACAGGAATGCAGTAAGTGCCATATAAGACTTGCTATTATTATTAATTATAGCTACTTAATGCACATTTACTGAAGACCGACTAAGCACTGTGACTAAAAGATTTTTAAATTGCAATAACAATAATTACATTCATGAATTTCTGACTTAGGTACTTAAAGGGTATCTGTACTATATATTATCAAGAATTAGAAGGCCTGGGAATTCTATCAATCGAAAATATACACACCTAGACCTTTTTCAACATGTATACCTAGATTACAACACTGACTTCATCCTTGGTCTTTCAGTACGTATAGGACAAACTTGAAACACAGCATGTTTTACCTATCAGTTCAGCTTCTTCCAACAGATACAGCACAGAGCAGGGGAAGGTGAACACATTAAGATGGAAGCTGCAGTGCATGAAGGCAAACGCACCTTGAAATCTTGAAAAAGCTGTTGTAAGCCCTTAATATCTAGTTCATACATGCTGACCTATAAAAATGGGACAAGTTGTGTGCTTCTTTGCAAAACTGCATTTAAACCACCCTAGTCCTTTGCATCTAGCCAGTACCTACTTACTTATCAACAAGTACTCTGCTGCATTTATTTTTCAAGGGACAAGATATTCATTGTGCTCCTACTGAGAACTAGCTGCTGTGCTAGGCACTTCTCCACATATACTTCCTGACCTCACATAGCCATAGGGGCAGTAAACAGTCTTTAATCATAAAGTTATAAATTGAGATAAATGTCATGAAGGAAAAAGCCAGGGTTATGAAAGTGTATAACAAGGAGTCCTAATTAAGACTGGGCTCAGCCAAGTCTCAACCCAAGATGTGGCATTCAAAGTGAGATCTCCAGTTCTGGCAATCAGACTACATTATTTGAACCAAATGTGCCACTAAAAATAACAACCAAAAATGCTGCATAAAATTGTTAAAATTCTTCTCTGAAGTATTAAAAGTGTAGACAAGATAGTAGTAAATAGCTAGGGAAATAGAAGAAAAATAGGAACACAGGGAGGCACTTTGGGCATTTGTGAATCCTGGAAAATGAAAATTTAGAAGATTTTTCAAGATCAGGAGGACAAAAATAAAAGATTAGGGCATGCTCAAAGAAGAGGTTCAAATGACAGACTCTCACCCTCAATATGCTACGATCCAAAAGATCCCAAGCCTTAGAATAAAGGTATGACTGGAAATAAATCCTCATATAGATCTATGAAACTGGGGAGACAGTTATAGACTGCACATTTGTGCTGTTCCCCTGCTCCACCAAAATTCAAATATTAAATCCTAAGCCCAGAGTGATGGCATGTGGAGGTGAGGACTTAGGAGGTGATTCAGTCATAAAGGTGCAACTGTCATGAATGAGATTAGTGCCCTTATAAAAGAGATCTCAGAGAGATCCCTTGCCCTTTCTACCATGTGAGAACACAGCAAAAGAACCAAGGAGAAGGCTCTTAGCAAACACTGAATATGCTAGCACCTTGATCTTTCACTTCCCAGCCTCCAGAACTGTAAGAAAATAAATGTCTGTTGTTTATAAGCAACCCAGCCTATGGTATTTCTTAGAGCAGCCCAAACAGACTAAGACAGAAATAGCAGCCTGGGTGGACTAACACAGAGACTGAAGCCCGACATTTGGCTTAAGTTGGACTGAGATAGTAGGCACCTGCAGAAGCAAACGCTGGAGGAGGGTACCTTCATAACAGGTCACAAATAAAAATGTCAGCACAATGAGTTTGCAAACCCATTTAGTTCAACCTCCCAGGGATTGCTGGAATCCCTTTAAGGCAGAATGTAAGCCAACATCTGTATGAACACTTAGGGTGATGAGAGCTTACCACCTCCACAAAGCAGCCAGTTTAGTTGTGGGAAATCTTTATCATGACCTTACCCCACTTGTCTTTACTGTTTTTCTGATCAATACAGAACACAATGAACCTACATTTATATAACCACCATTCCCATGGAGATACCTGACTTGAGGGGCTTGATACATGCAAGGTATCTCTTTTATCAACCCTCCTCCATCAGAGCCTCTGGACACCTCTCTTGCTTCCTCCAGAGCTGGGCTCTGGTGTGCCAACATCCTCCTTAGCAAGCAATACCAGAACCAACCTCCAACTTGAAGAGTCTTTAACACAGTTGTGAACACAGAATCAGCAGGCTTTAAATCATAGCACCTTGAGGCAATGGATGAAAATGCTGAATTGTACCACAAATATCGGTGGTTGAACCTTGGACTCAACAGATAAGGAAATCTGCTTTTGTTTTTTTTTTCTTTTCTCCCAGACTCTGCTGTACCATTTCTGCTCTAGGTCTCACCTGGAGGAGTTGGTCAAAGGCCTGTACATTCCCATCTCTCAAGCCTCTGTCATCCACATGCTATATCTTGCAGTATCTGTGAGTGATAGTTGCTCAGTCATGCCTGACTCTTTGCAACCCATGGACTGTAGCCTGCCAGGCTCCTCTGTCCACGGAATTCTCCAGGCAAGATTACTGGAGTGGGTTGCCATAAAGACCATGTGCACCTGTTAGAGATATGTTCTCTCTCTCCATACACACACATATATGTACACACATATATTTCATAGTTAATTCATATATCTATGTGTATATATATTTTGTATATATAATATATATATATATCCTCTCACTGAAATAAGAAAAACAAGATACTGGAAACATAGACCAAATAGATTTAAGCTATATCCTCAAATTAAAATGGGCCAGAATCAGACAAACAGAATGAGGCACTTAATTCCCAAATATCCCCAGTTGCCATCTGTTCAGTGGCATATTCTGAAATCTGAGATCCAGGGCCAGCAGGGAGCAGAAAGCAGGAATCCTTCGTCTCTGTAAACAGTGGAATGCAGTGTTGAGAATGATAAGCTACCAGCTGCATATTAATCATTGGGAATTTAGAACCTGTCACTTAAAAACAAGTGAGGCCCCCAAGTTTGATATTTGACACACCCTGTGGCCACGCCCTGTCCAATCTGTCTCTTCCAAAGACCCAAATCAGAGTTAAAAGAAAGAAAGCAGGGAGTCCTGGAAAAGTGGTAATTGGCAACCATCTCACACGCAAGTGACAAGTGGGAAAGACAGCTCCAGGAGGCTTTGCCCAACTGGAGGGAGTTCATATCTGATTGCTGACAGCCCCCTCTAGGCTGAGGAGCCTTTTCCTCCATTCAGCCTTGAAGATAGTAGGGTGGGAGGCGAGAGGACAGGTACAAGTTCAGGGCAAGAAAACGCAATCACCAAAGCCCCTCCAGCTTCTTCCTTTGGTCATCAGCAGGAAGGAAGGCCTCTGGAGTTGTGGGTGAAGATACTACATGGCAACCTGTCCAGAACCTTGGGATCCAGCATTTTGACCAAAATATCTTATAGGCAGAAAAGGGAGGGAAAGGGAAAGAAGGGTCCCAGAGGAAACAGTTTGAGAGATGGAAGATTGGAACAAGTCTGGATCCTAAGGAAGAAGTTATCCACATGGTGTGATTTGATAGAACTTTTATTAACAATCTCTTTAGCAACAATTCCTCTACTAGGCACTTATACCACGATTTTATCTAACCTCCCAATATTGCTCTGAGTTGCAGATTATTGCCCCATTTATAGAGGGAAGGGTTAAGATGCAGAAAGGTTAACAGTGTCATCTGTCCAAGGTCTCTCTCTTTCCCAACTCCTTTCTAAAATAGCTTAGTGCTTCCCTCTAGACCAAAGCCAAAATATATCTCCTCCCTTGAAATGCCAAAGTGAGAGACTCATTTCCTGTGGGTAACAGGTGTGCTGTAGTGCACAATGTTGGGGTCATGCTAAGACAGTAAGGTGTTGTTGGGAGAACTGCTCTCAAGGACGACTGATGAACAGGGAACTGAGTGGCATGGAGTCTCCAGGGAGACAGCACAGTGGAGCCAAAGGCCCTCCAGGAGGAGGGAGAAAGAAGCTGAGATGCCTCGAGAGCAAAGATAAACTGCTGACTTTCATTTGGCAAAAGGGACACCCTGAGCCCTAGACAACAGAAAAGGCACACAAGATTCTGAACTTCCATCCAACAGCCACGGACTGCTTTCCTCAGCAGGTATCATGCTGGGGCCAAGCTCCTCAAACTAGCTATGGTCGTAACACATCTGTGTTTCTGAGTCATTTGTTTGAATCTAACATGTGGTCCTACTATGTGTAATTAATAGGTAGCCCGTATCTTGAACAAGGTATCATCTGAGATTAGCAACACAAACCTGTCCCCACCCTGTTCAATAAGGTTAGTCCATGGTGTTGTCCTTGGATGCTGCGGTGATGTTGAGTTGTCACGAACTTCTAATGCTTTCCAGTCTCATCTTTTCACCAGCTCAGCAGCCCCGAGCAACACTCTAGGGATTAGGTCGGGAGACTGAGGGGTGGCCATCCCACATGAAGACAGTGGGGTGTGTCATAAGTAGGAGGGCTGCCTCCTGTAGTCCAACTCCAATCACTCCTGGTTCTACAGCTCCAGCCAAAAACCCTGTAAAGAGGTAGAGCTGGGTGGACCTTAGCACAGTGGTCCACAACCTTTTTGGCACCAGGGACTGGTTTCATGGGAGACATTTTTTCCAGGGACAGAAGGGGGTGGGGATGGTTTTAGGATGATTCAATTACATTTATTGTGCACTTTATTTCTATTATTATTACATCAGCTCCACCTCAGATCATCAGGCATTAGATCTCAGCAGTTGGGAACTCCTATTTTAGCAGTTCAGTTCAGTCGCTCAGTTGTGTCCAACTCTTTGTGACCCCATGGACTCTCCATCACCAACTCTTGGAGCCTGCTCAAACTCATGTCCATCAAGTCGACGATACTTAAAAGACCCAGGTTCTAATCCAGATTTTCCAACTTCCAACTGACTATAACCCTGGGTATAACATGTTACTTCCAGTGATTGAGTTTCCCTTGAGAAGAAGACAACTTTGAACCAGGCAGCCACTAAGGACCCTTCCAGCTCTCCAGGTGCCATGCTCTCCTCCAGACTCACAGCTCCATAGACCACCCACATGCTTAGGATACAGCAATTTATGTCTCCAGCCTAGTCTTCTCCCCCAAATGTCAGAGCCAACCATGCAGCTGCCTGCTTGACCTCCACCCTCAATAACTCCCAGACATCTCAAATTAAATATGACCAGCACAGAGCTCTGAAACCCCACCCCTCACAGTCTCACCCCGTCAGTTAATGCCAACTCCATCCTTCCAACTGCTCAGACCAAAGATCTTGAAGTCATCCCTGATTTCTCCCTTTATTTCACAACTTACTTCAAACAAATCAATAAAATTCTCAACTTACCTGCTCAGGTATATCCAAAATCCAACTTCTTATTATCCAACCACCACAATTCAGGCCACTGCCATCTCACTGCTGGCCTGGTTCATGGCAGTGGCTCCTAATAGACCCCTCCACTGTCCACTTTTAGGCAGTAGCCTGAATGAGCCTCCTAAAACCCAGACTGGCCACTCCTCTGCTCAGAACCCTCTGGGGGCCCCGCCTTTCTTGAGAGCAAAGGCCAGTGTCCTATCTGTGACCAGCCCTGCACGTCTGGGCTGGCTCCCTGCCACCTCTCTGACCTGCTTTCTGCCCTTTGCCTCCCTATCCTCTCAGCTCCAGTCGCATTTCCACACCAGCAGGACCTCTGCACTTGCTGTTTTCTCTGCCCAGAATGTTCTTTCATTTCTGCATGGCTCATTCCCTCATTTCCTTCAGGTCTTTACTCAAAGTTATCCCCGGTCCCCTAATATCTCAGAGTCCTCAACCCCTACAGTTCATATCCCCCTTTTCTGCTAACTTTCTCCCTAACAGTGACAATGATATAACAATTCCTTATCTTAAAGGTCTATGATCTGTCTCCCCCAGCAGGAGAGCCACGAGGGCACAGATTTCTGTGCATTTTGTCCATATGGCAGCCTCAGTGTCTGCCCCAGTGCCTGGCACACAGTAGGTGTTCAGTACATTTGTGGAATGAGGGAGGAGCTCTGTGGGTCACTGTCTGGCTGGTCTGAGGTCCTCCAGTTGTACCTTCTCCACTTGGTCATCAGACTCAGATAGAAAACATCTCAGCATCTAAGGGGATGATTCCACCAGGTGTGGAAGAGGCCTGTGTCCCATCTCTGGGCACAGTCTCTGCAGGGGACCATAGAAAAGTATGCTCTTCACCACTGACCTGCCTTTCAGAGCCACTACTTTGCACTCTCATCTCTGCAAAGGAAAGTACCCACTAGGAGAGTTTTGTCTCGTTGTTGTTTTTTTTTTTTTTTAATTAATCCCATGTAAACTGTTCAGCTGTTTACCTGAATTCCGTTTAACCTCCTATAGAGATGTTTCTCAATCATTTGCTCTCCAAAAGTCAGGAAAAAACCAACTCCTCCTCTAAGATGGTTTTATCACCCTTGCTGCTGAGAAAACACAATTTCTATCAAGAGAAGCAGCACAAAGCAACAGAGCAATTATTTATCATTTTTTCCCTCAGTGCTGGATTATCTAACCACAGGTCTCACAGGGAGTTTAACAGGTAAAGGATTTGGGCCATTTAAATGCACCTTCACACAAAGACACTGGGTCCCAGCTGTGGGTGCACATGTAAACCTGCTGGAACTTCCATCTGTCCCACCAGGGAGGGCATAAAATGCTCTTTAAGCCAGTTCAGTTCAGTTTAGTTCAGTTGCTCAGTCGTGTCCGACTCTTTGCGACCCCATGAATCGCAGCACACCAGGCCTCCCTGTCCATCACCAACTCCCGGAGTTCACTCAAACTCACGTCCATCGAATCGGTGATGCCATCCATCCATCTCATCCTCTGTCATCCCCTTCTCCTCCTGCCCCCAATCCCTCCCAGCATCAGAGTCTTTTCCAATGAGTCAACTCTTCACATGAGGTGGCCAAAGTACTGGAGTTTCAGCCTCAGCATCATTCCTTCCAAAGAACACCCAGGACTGATCTCCTTTAAGCCAGAGCCATACACAAATAAGGTTCTCCTGACAGGGATGGGGGCAGGGGGTGGGGTGATGCCCACAGCCCAGACCAGCTACATGGGGGTCTGAGAAAGAGGGTCTCTTCTCATACAGGTGTCTGAGGTGCCCACTTTATCGTTCCACATCCAACTGCAGTCCCTCTGAAGAAACAGGATACCTCTGATTCTTTAAAGACGAGAAGTATCTGGAGGTCCCTGGAGCATGCCACTCTCTGAGAAGTCCCTTCCAGAGTGTCCCTGCCAGCCAGCCCCCACTGTCTGCCCAAATGCTTCTGGGAACCGAGCACCACACCTCACTGTCTTCTGGGAAGCCTGCTCCTCCCAAGGGCCACTGGTTCCCTGGGTTTATTCTCTTTGAAGATCTAGGGTCTTTATAACCACTGAATCTTACTATGCACCCGGTATTCAACTTGCTTTTCCTCATTGAATCACCATGGCTCAGGGAGAAGAGGCTGCTGCTGCTAAGTCACTTCAGTCGTGTCTGACTCTGTGCGACCCCATAGACGGCAGCCCACCAGGATCCCCCGTCTCTGGGATTCTCCAGGCAAGAACACTGGAGTAGGTTGCCATTTCCTTCTCCAATGCAGGAAGGTGAAAAGTGAAAGTGAAGTCACTCAGTCGTATCTGACTCTTAGCGACCCCATGGACTGCAGCCTACCAGGCTCCTCCATCCATGGGATTTTCCAGGCAAGAGTACTGGAGTGGGGTGCCTGCCTTCTCCACAAATTGAACTAGGTACCCTTTATTTTTCTTTGCATTATCTGGCAACACTACTCCAAGGCCTCACTCCACTCCAAGACTTGAAACATGGAAAAACAACATACCTCTTAGGTATAGTCAGTGGCTGACATTTTTCGAAGTCTTTTCAATACTCTCTCTAGATCTTACTATGTCTGAGAGGAAAGCAGGACAAATACCTCTCCACCCTCATTAACCAGTTGAGAGGAAGAAAAGCAGGTAGCAAACAATGGAGTGAAGATCAGGCAGGTCAGGAACACAGCTCTAATCATTCTTAAGCCTATCTGTTGAATTAGCCCAGGAGACTTTAACCCTGGTTCAACCTTGGAGTCACCTGGGGAGCCACCAAAATCCCACTGATGCCTGCGTACTCCTAATGCCTGGGCATCTTTTTAAAAACATTTTACCAAAAAAAGTAAAGATATATAAAAGTAGACAAAAAAGGATGGTGAACCCCCAAGTGACCAATCACCCAGCTTCAGCTCTGGCCAATCTCATTTCATACACCAGCCCTGCCCAGTAGAATTTTCTGCAGTGATGGAAATGTTCCACATCCACGTTGCCCAATATAGCTGCTAGCCACATGTGACTAATGAGTACTTGAAATGTGCCTGGGGTCACAGAGGAACTGTATTTTCAGTTTTTAAAAATTTTTAATTAATTTCGATCTAAGTAGCCACAGGTGGCTGACGGCTACACGCTGGAGAGCACAGATCAATATTCTCAGCCAGTTCTCTTCCCACCATGTTTTTCTGAAGCAAATCCCAAACATCATATTATTCCATCCATGTATCAATATCGAATCCCTTGGACTACAAGGAGATCCAACCAGTCCATTCTAAAGGAGATCAGTCCTGGGTGTTCATTGGAAGGACTGATGCTAAAGCTGAAACCAATACTTTGGCCACCTCATGCGAAGAGTTGACTCATTGGAAAAGACTCTGATGCTAGGAGGGATTGGGGGCAGGAGGACAAGGGGACGACAGAGGATGAGATGGCTGGATGGCATCACTGACTCGATGGACATGAGTTTGGGTGAACTCTGGGAGTTGGTGATGGACAGGGAGGCCTGGTGTGCTGTGATTCATGGGGTTGCAAAGAGTCGGACACAACTGAACGACTGAACTGAACTGATCAATATCTTTTAAAGCTTTCCAGATGATTCCAAAGTGAAACCACAGTTGGAGGCCAATGACTAGCCCATCAAATAGTCAATACTATGACACTATTTACTTAGAAGACAGACTTTCAGCAACTTCACAACCTTGAGAACAAGGTTCTCAACCTTGAGTGCACATCTAGTTACCTGGGGATCTGGGCACAGGCTTCACCTCCAGAAATTCAGGGTTTTCTGTCTGAAGATAAAACTTTTTTCTTTCCCTCCCCCTCCCTCATTCTTCCATAAGCTCTTCACGTGATTTGAATGTGTAGTCAGAATGGAGATCCACTGCTTTAATATCTTTCTATAGAAAGAGGGCTCCACAGATTAGCAGTATCAGCCATCACCTGGGCGCCAGTTAAAACAGCAGAATCCCAGGCACACCCCAGACCTTCTGAATCAGAAATTACATTTTGACCAGCTTCCCCAGGTGACTAGTATGCACATTAAACTTGATAAGGGCTATTTTTAAATAGTGGTTCTCAAAGTGCAGGACTTACTAGGAATATAAATTATTTGGCTTCACCCCAGACATAGAAACACTAGGGCTAGGGCCCAGCAGGCTGCTTGCACATGAACCAGTCCTTCTGGCAACACTGATACATGCTTGGATTCAAGATCGACTACTATGGAGTCTAGAACACAACTCCGTATTGCCCAAGCAGCAAGTAGTGATTATATACATAGCAATTCACTTCCACAGAGAAGCTGAAGCCATCCTCAGGCTCCCAGGCAAGCAAGTACACATCAATTAAGATCTCTCTTTATGACCTATGACACTGGACACGTAAGTGGGACTGGTAGGGAGGAATTAAAAACAACGCCACCTGGGGTCCTCAGAAAACAGGCCAATAATTGGTGTTCATAAAAATGTCCAAAATACTAAACATGTCAGTTGTGTTCAGTACATTCTCCTTAAGGAAGCAACTAAGTTTACATTTTAGAAATATTTCTATTACAATGTTTTACATTTCTTTCAAGGGGAAAATGATTGCTAAGAACAACCTTTTGCATGAAGGATTTGTATCTAGGGGATGAGGGCAGAGACAAGAAGAAAGATTACACTAGAGTAGTATGGCAGGACCCAAGACTGCTCCCCAGAGCGATTCCTGTGAAGTTTTTTGAGGTCCCAAATTCTTCTGACACTGGAGCAAAGCTATAAACCTTCTGCTCTTAAAATGCACATCCAGGAAATACAGAAAACACTGCACTCTATGTCAGAGGATTCAAGGCCTCTCAGCCAACAGGCTTGAGGCTGAGGACGCCTTCCTTGACCTGGAAAGCAGGCCTGGAGAACACAACACAGCTCTTTTAGGGGTCCTATCTTTAGGTAGGAAGTAGCAAGAGGCACATTACAGAGGCAACTTGGTGGGTGGCCCTGAGAGCTTCCATTCTGAGTCAAATTCTTCCAAACAAAGTAGTCAGTAGGGGGCTGGGATGTCAGGAAATGGGGAGCCTAATTCAGTATACCCTCCTTTCCAGAACCCCAAACCCACATTGATAGAACAAACCATCCATCTGGCTGCCTTTTCCCACAGCTTCACAGCCCCTCAAAGCCATATACTGTCCTCAGCTGCTTCCTTTCCCTCTAGCAGGGTCCCAACAAACTCCAGAGAGGGGTCTATGGAGGCTTTGGTACCAGGGACTAGACTAGAGAACCAGAAAGGTTGTTTTTCAAAATAGTTCTCAGTCAGAATGCTCAGATGTGCGGCAGGAGGGTACCTGAGCTTGCAGTGCCGATGGAGCATCTGTTGAGCTAGGAGTCTGGGAGCAACCAAACAAGTGATTATGATCACACTTGTGTATGTGAGCATGCGTGTACATGCGTGAGTACTGGTGCCACGCAGGCCCACACTCAGGCCTGGGGCAGAACAGAGTTAACTTTGCTAATAAGCTGCCTGCTGTGAGTCCGAGCACCAACCAATGCCCTGAGCCTTGCACCCTTATTCACACCACCAGTGGGATGACCTGGGACTATGTTTCCTAGCACTGCAGCCCTTGGGAAGGAGCCATAAAGTCATTGACTCAGAGTCCAGCTCCAGGGACACAGGAAGCCAAACGAGCCAGGCTCTGCCTCTCAGACTGCCCAGAGGGGTCGTACCTGATGCCTTCTTGTACTCGGTACAGTCTTCCCTCCTGACAGTCTGGCTGAAGGTAGTTGACACCACAAAACAAAGCAGAGAACAACCTCAGAGAGGCCTCAGAGAGGCATGGCTGAGTTGTACGACCAAGGAGTTCTGTGGGTTTCAGAGAAGAGAGCAAATCCTGCCAGGGACGGTGCAGCACGTTCTATGCAGGTGCTGAGAACTGGAAGGGAGAGAGAGGAACAGACTGTTGGGGGAAAGAGGAGGTAGTTATGTACAGTAGGAGGCAACGTAATGAGGAATTCAGATGAACAGATTTAAAATATTTATAAGCTCAAGGCAAAAACGTCAATGAGTTAAAAGGTATGGAGGGAACAGAAAGTCTTTTGGTCCCCTTCCCATTACTCAGAGGTAAAATTTTGTGTGTACACAGACCTAGCGTGTATATATGTATGTGTGTTTCTTGTAGCACAAATGACATTACACATATGATTCCAACTTACTTTATTAATTTAGCCATTTATTTTGAAAATATTTCCCCATTAATATGCATAATCAGCCTAAAAATTTGTAATGGCTGCTTACTATTCCATTATGCTATGCTATGCTAAGTCGCTTCAGTCGTGTCCGACTCTGTGCAACCCCATAGACAGCAGCCCATTAGGCTCCTCTGTCCCTGGGATTCTCCAGGCAAGAATACTGGAGTGGGTTGCCATTTCCTTCTCCAATGCATGAAAGTGAAAAGTGAAAGTGAAGTTGCTCAGTCGTGTCCGACTCTTAGCGACCCCATGGACTGTAGCCTACCAGGCTCCTCAGTCCATGGATTTTCCAGGCAAGAGTACTGGAGTGGGGTGCCATTGCCTTCTCCGAAGGTACAAAATGTTCCTTAGCTCAGATATTTACCTTGTTTTCCTACATTTCTCTGTTCCAGATCTGCTGATTTGTCTCTACATTACCTGAGCAGGTTTGCCCATGGGATAAACCTGCAACTGGATTTCTGGGTCAAGGGAAATTCTAATTACATCCCTATCAACAGTTTAAGTGGCACTTACTGAATACCTACCATATGTAATAAAAAAAGAATAAAGGAGATCTTATTTTAATGACACTGAAGGTAAACTGATCTTGGGCACCTGACCTTGAGTAGGAAGAGGCCATTTATTGAGGGCTGGGTTTGAGGGCATTTCTACTCTTCCTATATTTTTTTCTGTTGTGTGTACATGTATTTTTTTATGATAAATATTAAATGTGCAACCTAACACATGGGTTATAAAACATTACTGAAGAACAGGTAACTACATGGCATATTTACTCCAATCTATTATATATCATAAATTCTTTTCACTGTCTTTGCCACAACCCAGTAAGTGATAAATTACATACATATTAATTTAAAAAAAAATCACCCTATGCTTTTTCAGAATTAACACCCAAAGTTGCAAAGTTGCCTTCGGGAGTGAGAACCAAATCAGTCTCTTGCCTCAAGCCGACATCCACCCTAATATCAGCCCCACCACCAAGGAGCATTCAGTTCAGTTCAGTTCAGTTCAGCCGCTCAGTCGTGTCCGACTCTTTGCGATCCCATAGACTGCAGTATGCCAGTCTTCCCTGTCTATCACCAACTCCCAGAGCTTACTTAAAATCATGTCCATTGAGTCAGTGATACCATCCAACCATCTCATCCTCTGTCATCCCCTTCTCCATCTGCCTTCAATCATTCCCAGTATTAACATTAGGCAATAGCTCAGCTTGCTGCTTTCTCAACCAGAAAACCAGTGAGTAGGAAGCAGGGCTCCCCACTTGGGCTCTGATTTCCTGAAAAGCCAAATCCTCATTGCTTTCCCTACCCAGACCCTTGCTCTGCTCCCACTCTTAGCAGAAATGAAAGTCTTTCTGCGACAACCCACAAGACTTGGCATCAAAGACCTGTATTACTCACTGGTTCCTGCCCACCCCCTTCAAAAAAAAAAAAAAAAAAAAATGCTTGTCCAGGACACGGGTTAAGGAGCAGCCAAGAAGAGGTCATTGATCTCTGTCTCCAGGGCTCAGCGGCTTTGGCACAGGGAGGGGCCAAGGCTTTCCAGATGTTCCACTGAAGGGCTGGACTGGAGCCAGGGGAGCCCTGCAGATCTACAAAGAGCTGCCTGTTCCCCAAGTGTGCACCATGCGAAATCAAAAGCTCTCTGAAGAGTCACTGCCCAAGTGGGCAGGGCCTTCCCAGAGCTTTCTGACTGTTCCTGCTGTCCTCACTCACTCCATGTCCATGGCCGCCACCCAGCTCTGGTTCTCCACCACTTCCACGACACACCCTCCCCCAGCCCTCTCAAGCACACACATTCCCCCCAAACTACCAGCTCTGGTTTCCACAGCAACAAAGCAAAAGCCAGTTGGGTTTGTAAAAGCAGCAAATTTGACAGTGACCATGCAGAAGGAGGGAAAAAAAATAGCTTGGGAAATGCTGGTCTCACCCTAGAAATCTGCCCTCACAGAAGTGCCAGCCCATCAGGGGGCCCCAGTTACAAGTCTAAAAACTGAGCTCTCAGATCCCCAGGGCACAATTCTTTTTCTCTGGCTCCACCCACCCTCTCTGGAAAGGAAAAGGCCAGGGATACACTGAACAATATGCTGCATCAGTTTGAAAGTTATTTGAATAGGAAGCAAATCTTGAATACAGCATTTGGATGATTACATAGCAATGATATCATGACTACTACTAACACCACTGGCTTAGTTATTCACTGAACAAATATTTTCTGAGCACCTACTACGTGCCAGGTACTATTCCAAGTTGTTAGACATGCAATGATGAACAAGATAAAATTCTTGCCCTCTGGAGTATACTTTCTAGAGGGACAAACATAACAAGTGGACAAACAAATTATAATTTCAAAAGGCACCAAGTGCAACTTAAAAAACAGCTCAAAACAAACAAACAAACAAAATATATTCCCAGAGAGTATGTTTTGGTGTAAAAATGGAGGCAGTAGGATAATGTAAAAAGAAAACTAGACTTTTTGTAAGCATGTATGGTGTTTTACTTTCAAAATGTGCTTTCATGAATGTCAACACATTTTGCCATCACTCACTGTAGGGCTGCATCATTGTGCTCATTTACCCAAGCAGAAACAGAAGCACAGATGTGAAAAATGAGTTGTTTCAAGGTCCAGTAAGTTTCATTCTTTGGATTTTCATTTATCAGCTGGCCACAGAGAAACTGAAAAGATCAGCCACAAAGTAGGGGGAGATATTTGCTTCGCAGGGGGTGCAATGGTCAAGAATCCACCTGCCAATGCAGGAGATGCGAGAGATGCAGGTTTGACCCCTAGGTCAGGAGGATCCCCTGGAGAAAGAAATGGAACCCACTCCAGTACTCTTGCCTGGAGAATCCCATGGACAGAGGAGCCTGGCAGGCTACAGTCCATTGTGTTGCAAAGAGTCAGACACAACTAAGCGACAGAGCACACACACACATTTGCAACAAACATAACTGCCTCTGAAACAATAAGAAACAGGCCAGAAGCATAATAGAAAAATGCACCAAAGGAATGAATAGATATTTCTCAGGAAAGATCAAAAACCTGTAGGTACATGAAAAGATTCTCAATTTCATTAACAGTCAGAGAAACACAAATTTAAAGTATAATGACATACCACCCACCACACTAGCAGAAATTTAAAAGTTTGATAACACCAAGTATTTGTGAAGATATAAAGTAACTGGAAATTGCAAACAAGTATATTTATGTCTGGTGGTAGCATCCATTGCTACAGTCACTTTGGAAAACAATTCATCATTACCTAGTAAATAACTTATCATTACCTATTGGACATACAAAGACCTTTTGAACTATCAGCTCCACACCTAAGTACATAATCGAAAGAAATTATAGGTGCAATGTGCCCCAGAACAGCAAAAACTTGAAAATAACCCAGATGTGCACGAATAGGAGAATGGATAAATGATTTTTGCTATTAATAAATGGGATAACGTGAACTATAGTCACATCAATATGGATAAATCAATCTACCAGGCTCCTCCGTCCATGGGATTTTCCAGGCAAGAGTGGGGTGCCAGTGCCTTCTCCAAAAGAATATATAGA
Source organism: Bos javanicus (assembly GCF_032452875.1). Taxonomy (NCBI): domain Eukaryota; kingdom Metazoa; phylum Chordata; class Mammalia; order Artiodactyla; family Bovidae; genus Bos; species Bos javanicus. Next base: position 28,211,359 of record NC_083878.1, on the reverse strand, counting down.
ATGGTACTATTTAAATAAAACTAAAAAGTAGAGAAGACAAAACAATATATTATTTAAGGAAATAAGCACATAGGTGGTAAAAATCATTAAAAATGCAAAAAAAAAAAAAAATTTAGCACAAAATTCAGAATAGTATTGGGTTGGCCAAAAAGATGTTACAGAAAAACCCAAAAGAGCTTTTTGGCCAAAACCAAATAGTTATCTTGGGGAAATAAAGGCAAAGACAAGGTCAGTGAAGGGCCCCAGAGGCTGCAAAGGTACCGGAAATGTTCTTCTTTTTTAAATTTGGCTCATAGGTACATATGACCATAGTGGAAAGGAGGGAGGGTAAGATTGATTTAAATTAATCCTAAAAGACAGATTGATTTAAGGGAAAATGACAGAGGATATTTTTTTCTTATGTCCAACAAAAACATTATCACTTGTTGGTTTTCTAAGGCAAGGAAGCCTGGTGAAGGCCTCACGAAGTATAAGAAATGAGTGTTAAATCCTAAGGACACTGGTTTGACTTCTGCTTTAAAAAATTAAAAATAAAAGCAAAATAGGTCCCTCTTCAGGCAGAGCTAGGTGAGTCTAGTTGGCATGGCAGTAGAGTGGCTACAAGAGCCATAATTACAGCCAGGGAGAGGTCGGCAGCGAGATGGCATCTATAATTAAGCAGGTGAAGTCTGTTTCCCATGCTCCAGGCACACTGCCGATGGCCCCGGTGACCCCTCACCCCCATTACAGGCAGTTCTTAACTTTCACATGTTTCGCCTTCAAACAATACACTGGCCAAACAGAGACAGCTGCCATCAGACAGCAATGACATTTCACAACAGTGCTCTCTGCCTGCAGAGACCTGGAACCCCCTCCACACATTTGCCACGTACACCTGGACGGCAGTCACTCACTAATGCCAGGAACAAGCATTTCCTAAGCACCCCTGTTCACTGGCACTGAGACCACAAAAGGACAACAGAGGCCAAAACAGACACAGTCCTGGCCGGCTTAGAGTCTAGAGAAGCATTTGTGCATTTACTGAATATTTTATTGCTCCTGCCCCTTTTTGTTAGGAATGATGGATAAGGAAAAAGGGAAAAGACTGGCTCTTGTGATAAGATACATCTTTTCTCCTTTAGAGAATACAGCAAAATCAGCAAAGGGTCCTCGGGGGCAACAAAGGGTCCTAGGCAGCCTCAGCTGTACCCTTCTAGCATTTAAGGAGGCTGACAGGCTGCCCAGGTGACCAAATGAGAAAAGAAAAAATAATAAGATGCTGGAATTATTACTAAAAAATTGTGCCTACACAATGGGACATGATGAGAGGATTTTATAATATACTTTTGTGTTCCGGGAATGGAATCTCCTATCATAACCTTTAACTCAGTTATTCAGACTTTCAATTCTTTGCCCTTCAGATATGTTTGTTTGTTTTTTTTAAGTAAGGTATCATGCACAAAATTAGGGGACTGCAAACCTGGCTATTGGTCCTTCATGCATGAGAAGGTTAATAACGCTTATGATTTCATCTTTCTAAAAGGGTTGATCTTTTCTTTTCTTTGGGGGGAAGAAAGAGCTGGCTATGTGATGGCATCAAAACCACCACCTATGTGAAAGCTCTGAAGGTAATTTCAAGCATTAGGCAAAAGGTAGGTCAATGGTGGGGGAAGGCAGTCAACCACCTTCCTAGTGCCCTCACCTCACATAGGCAGTAAATGGTTTAACCTGTTCACAGTGATCATCAACCACCATAGTGAGAAGCTATCCACCCAAAATCAAACCCTTTCTTGGGGCAAGAGGCTAAGAGGCAAAGAAACCTCCATTTCTTTCTACTTCTGTAGCTTCCATGTAATGCCCTCATAAGTCTGAGGAGAAAACCATTACCTCTCAGCAGACATGACAAGCATGATGAAATGATGTTTTCCTTTGAGTCAGGGATCTCTGTTGCTCTTTTCCTTCTCCCAGATGGGGCTGCTCACAGACGCACACCAATGAACCACTTTTTAAGTGAACTCCACATTCATCTCCATATAAGAGAGAATTAAGGAGCAAAATTGGTGTTACAAGAGGTTATTTCTCTTAAAAGCAAGGCTTCCAGGATAGGTTCACACAATTTGGGGTCCAGTCAAATAGAATCCTTCCTTAGATCTTTGGAAATAAGATTCAAATTTCAACATTTCCATTTTTGACTAAATTTTCCAGAAATAGAACTATTCTGTATATCAATATTGAGGTCCAACTTATTCTCTTTTCCCAGTATTTCACTCTTTTTCTCTACCTCTTTTTCCACATAGACCTTGGATTTTTTTTTTCAAACAAAATAAACAGTTGTTTTATTATCCTCCATTTGTAGATGCTTAATGGAAGCTATGTTACAGATAATCTGATCTTCAAATTGGGGCTCTGTGATAACCTAGAGGGGTGGGAATGGGCAGGAGGTAGGAGATTCAAGAGGGAGGGGACATAAGTACACCTATGGTTAATTCATGTTGATGTAGGACAGAAATCAAACCAAGATAGTAAACCAATCATCAATCAATTAAAAATAAATATATATTTTTAAAAGAGAGAAATCTTTTCTACAACTTTTTTTAAATGCTCACTCAGTTTCTATTTGAATACCTACAGAGATGGAGAGCTCCCTATTTACTGCTGAAATGTACTTAACTACTAATGAGTAGTTACTAAACGAAGCTTAAAGTTCCTCCCTGTAACTGCTACCCCTCTGGTCCCTGAGCTGCCCAAGAGCCACAGGATAAGTCTTTCCCCTATTCCTCTTCACTACACTTTAACTTCTTAAGATACCCAATCACATCTCACCGACTACTCAGGATCCCATGCTTCATTGAGGAATGATTGAGTCTTGCTCCTTGGTGTCAAGTATAGAGAGAGATGAGGAAACACTGTCAATGACTCATACCTGTATTCAGAAAGTCTTCAATCTGGGAATCCAAAATCCCAAGCATTCACTGAATCACAGCATCTTAATGCCTTTGATACAATCCAGTTGAGAACCAGAAACATGTAACAATTCGTCACCTTCAACTGACTGGTTAGAAGCAGGGCCAGAAACAGACTCCAAGCTTCTGATTTCAGTAAAGGGGTTGCTCACACTACACTTCATCATAGAGCTGTTTATGCTGAATGCAGTATAACTAACCAGGGGCCATGTGCCCAGCATGAGGAGGCCCTGTGATGATGAAGACTCCTGCAGACTTGCTTGGAGCCGCCACGATAGCTAGTCTCACAACGGCCTTGGGTGATCTGAGTCCTCAACAGACAAAAAGGTGCAACTACAGAAATGGCCCTCGTTGCCAGTCTGGCTTTGTGTAGTCCAGATGGCAGGACAGCGCCCTGGGCTCAGCACTGCTGTGTCACAGGGCCAGCCAGGAGCCTCACGTGCACTGAGCCGGCTCTCAGCTCGAAGCCCGTGTTCCAGAAGCCTCTGCCCTTGGATAATTTGTGGCTCACTGGGGTAGGCAGGGTACAACCAGGACTCTAGTTATAGATACAATATAAATATCTGAGTACATGCTTGTATGGAAAGACACTGAAGAGTGTGGGAGCAAAAACAGTGTGTGAACCGGTGGGTTGGAGTGGGCCAGCTGGGGTGGGAAGGTCCCCAGGAGGAGGCAAACTTGAAATCAAATTTTGAAAGAACAGAGAAGTAGTTGAATTAAAAGGGAGGGGACAGGATATTATAACTGGGGACTTGGTGTGCGTGGAGGCCCTGAGGTGGCCTCAGAGGACCCCTAAGAAGTACCAGGCACAGTTTAGCCATTCAGGTTCACTCCCACCCGTGAAATTGACTGTATACTGGAATACGAAACAGCCGATTATCCAAAGCAAGGTCAGACCAAACACCTTGTTTATCTCCACAGTTTCCTTTTAAAGTGACACTTTGTCCTGTTATTTCATTTAGGCACACATTCATTTGTGTGACAAGTTAAAAATTACGCCCCTACTGTGTACCCAGCACCTAAAAGAATTCCCCCTGCATTTCCACCTCCATTAAAGGCAGGTGCAACTTGCCTGCCTCAGAGGAGGATCACAGAGAGGTAAGTTCTAGCAAGGTCCCTGGGTGAGTTACTTTAATTAAAGCCCCAGGAACTGGGAGAAAATTAGCACAGTGGGGTCAAATTCAAGCACCACTCAATACTTGAGGGTATTTATAGACAAGCAAATACAAAAACAAAAAATCCAATATCCTGACTGGTTGCTTTTTGTTTTCGTGGTATAAATTGGTGCCTGTTCTCCTAGCTAAAGAACACCGATGCTATCCATTTTGACCTTCTGCAGGTGATTAAAGCTGTGACTCGAATACCAGGGCCCAGGGAATTGCCTACCTCCCTAAGAATATGTCAAGTGCCCTTCCAGCCTTTTTCCAGAAGAAAGGACAAGGTGGGGGGAAAGATACTAAACAAAAAAGGATTGAAAGTTCTTGATTTTGAGGGCAAAATGATTGGAAGTTGGGGAAGAAAAAAAGCAGATTTCTCTCCTAATTTTCAGTCCTACAGAAACTGGTTCAGAGAGGAAATCACAGGTCTTAAGAGTCTCTCACTATTCAAAGTGTTGTCCAAGGATGCGTGGCAGGGGCATCTCCTAGGACCTAATAAGAAATGCAGCAACTCAGGCCCCACCCCAGGCCCACTGAATTGAATCTGCATCTTTACAGGATCCAAGGGATTCACGGTCTGAAAACTCCTTAGGCCTCAATTTTTCCATCTGTAAAATAGGGATAATGAAACAGCAGATCCATTTAGGCTTTAAAATAATCTCTGTACAGAGATTTGGCTTAAAAATTTTTGTCCTCTCTCCCTTCCTCCTCCTAGGTGCCCAGCTCTGAGCAAACTTATCTTGGTTTTAATTCAGCCCTGCAGAGGGCCATAGGGTCATTAGTCCCATTTCTCTCTCTCTTTGTATACCAAGGAAGCCATGGAGGTCCAAGTGAAGCAGCTGCCTTGTGGCCAGACACACCCTAGCTTGGGAGTTCCTCGAGGGCAAGACCTACATCTTTTACATCTTGGTTTCTCCAGCTCTTGGCAAGGTGCCAGGCAAGCAACAGACTCTTCATATACATCTGTTGAATCAGAAGTATATCCAGTAATTAACTAATTGTGGAACAAAAGCTAAAGTGCAGGTGTCTATGAAATCCTAGTCCCAGTAACACAGAGATACACCTGAAAGTGGACTTAACTTCTAACTTCATTCTTTCTGACAGCTGCCAAAGAATTTACACCTGGCTATTAGTCGAAGCCATGAGTTCCTGCTGCAGAGAACAGTTCTCTAAACTACATCACTATTAATTTTCAGGAAATGGGCAAACTTGAGTGTCTGTAGAGTATGAATAACCCACTGGCAGCCAATGTGCTAGGCAGAAGGGACCGTGGAGATGACTAAACTTGGAACAAGCAGCAGCTGGCCCTAAACTCTGGAGAGCGCTGCCTAGTGCTACTAAAAATACCTGCACAGGACTGTCCGTTCAGAGGTGAGCAGCCTCTCAGCAGCAGGAGTGGGCATGAAGAGGCCAGCAGCTTCCCGGAATGAACACTCTGTGAGCATCATTCATCCATCACATGTTCCATGGAGTCTGGCTACTTGGTCCACCTGCCTCTACATGTCAGAAGCACATAGTCCTTGGAGACAGCCACATGCTGACAGCATCCTTAATTTCAGCATATCCCAACTCCAGATCAGAGATGTCTTGAGTGACATGAAGTGGGTGTCATGCGTTATTTCTGAGCTTGCTGCCCTTAGACATTCATGCTGTGGATTAAGCAGGTCATTCCTCTCTACCTAGGTCTTCTGAAACCTGCGGCAGCCTGTGTTCATGGGCAAGTCACAGTCTCTTTGTATATGGGAATGGAAACATTTCTACCTAATTTTTCTTTTTCAAATTTTCTAATTGTTTTAACAGCTCATGCATATCACATGAGAAAGAAAACCAAGATTACAGACATTGACAAAAATGGTTCCCCCTTTTCTGATTTCACCCTTTCCCTTCCCCAGAGACAACTCTGGTTCCCAGCATGTGGTATATCATGCAGAGACAGCCCACACCCCCCCAAGCATGTCCATTAGAAGGTGCCTAGGGGCAAGGATTTCTGTTTTCACTGTTCACTTCTCAGTCCCTGGTGTAGGGCTTCCCTGGTGGCTCAGAGGGTAAAGAATCTGCCTGCACTGTGGGAGACCAGGGGTCGATCCCTGAATCCGGAAGATCCCCTGGAGAAGCGAATAGCAATCCACTCTCATAGTCTGGCCTGGAGAATCCCATGGACACAGGAGCCTGAAGAGCTAAGTCCATGAGGTCAGAAAGACCTGGACATGACTGAGCGACTAACACATTTTCTGTGTCCCTGGTACTGAGAAGAGTAACTGCCAAAGGTGCCCAAATAGTGCCGTGTTGAATGAATTAGTGTGTAAGTCATACGTATGCCCGAAAAGTTCCCATTTTGGAAATCAGTTCACACATGCACGTGTGCTAAGTTGCTTCAGTCGTGTCTGACTCTCTGCAACCCTATGGACTGTAGCCCACCAGGCTCCTCTGTCCATGGGATTCTCCAAGGAAGAACTCTGGAGTGGGTTGCCATGCCCTCCTCCAGTGGATCTTCCCAACCCAGGGACTGAACCCGCATCTCTTTCATCTCCTGCATTGGCAGGCAGGTTCTTTACCACTAGCGCCACCTGGGAAGCCCTAAATCAAGTACTGCTGCTGCTGCTAAGTCACTTCAGTTGTGTCTGACTCGGTGAGACCCCTGAGACGGCAGCCCACCATGGAGAATCCCCCATCCCTGGGATTCTCCAGGCAAGAACACTGGAGTGGGTTGCCACTTCCTTCTCCAATGCAGAAAAGTGAAAAGTGAAAGTGAAGTCTCTCAGTCGTGTCTGACTCTTCGCGACCCCATAGACTGCAGCCTACTAGGCTCCTCCACCCATGGGGTTTTCCAGGCAAGAGTACTGGACTGGGGTGCCATCGCCTTCTCTGAGTACTATTCTGCCTTTATTATATCTTCTGATTGGATGTGCCTTCAGTGGACAGTGGCTCTGTCTCCTCAACCAAGAAAAGAGGATAACTGTTATTACCTGCGTTTTAAGGTTGCCATGGAGCTGACGAGAGCATGTGGAAGTACTGGAGGTTGTCATTTATTGACTGAAAACTCCAGAAAGAGCAGTCCCACTATACCCTGTTCTCCCAGTAGCTTACCCAAACGATCAAACACATCACGGTGCTTACTGGTGTAGTGTTTGCCTTATTGTTTAAGAGTACGGATGCCCTAGAGCAGGAACCATCTTCATTAACTCTATACTCCTAGGGCCTAACATTTTTTAGATAAGTAAATAAGGGACGCTTCAAATGAGGGCCACTGAGGAAGAAGGTGAGATAGGAGATTCACAGACATTCATTCTTAGCTATATGTATGTGCACAAAAAAACACACCTTCCCAGGCCCCCAAAAGCTCACACCAAAGGTTTATAATACAGGAGGAAGATAAAAGGCCCAGTGTAAGCAGCTTGAATAAGATGGTAAATGCACTTGATTGTGAGAATGTGAATGTTTCAATGAAGCTAGGTAATAAGAAAAATCAATAAAACTGTCAGCACTGGCCAATTTCAACTGGATAAAAGAATAAAGTAATTGGTCCTGAAAGACAACTCTCTAAATTAAGTTAGATGAATGGAAATACCCTTTTGTTTTAAGCCAAATCACAAGGACATCAACAGCAGTAAATGATTAAATTATAAGCCACTCTGACCCAGTATGATCTGAGCTGCAAACATGAATTTCCCGAAACGATCTTCTTTGTAAGACACAGAACTGATGTCTAGCAAGACAACAAAGACAGAATAGGAGGCCACACCAGGATACCCGGCGCTTGCTTCTTGACTAAGGATCTATTATAAACCTATTCTTTCTATTAAACTTATTTATTCAACATGACTATTCCTCCTTCAATTACTTCATTAGTAAAACAGGCGCACAAGTCAATAGAAAATAGAAAATGCACATCTACGCTCCCATAATGGCCGAGAGGAAGGAGGCTTTGGTAGTGATCCTAAAGAGCTCTGCTCTCCACACACTCAGGATTCAATTCTGTTTCTCATCTGCTAATGGTTGGCATTTGGTGTTGTTAACTGTGGATGATTCATTTCAGAGGAACTGCTGTGCATCTCGAGCCTGTTTGGAAGGAAATGAGGGTTTCTTGGCTTATTTCTCATCAAGCATTTTAGCATTGTCTCTCTTTGTGACATTATAAACCCCTTAGTGGGAGTTTGGTCCTCACTGCTTTCAAGCCGACTCTCCCTGTCTCATCTGGTACATATGGCCACTTCCAGGAACAAGCATTTATTCCATCAGGACAAAGGAGGGAGCCAAAAATCTGGAAATTAATAGGCTCATTCCCTGAGTCTTGAGTTGCAATAGCAAGTGAATATGTGGGAGAGGGGGCGGGGCGAGGTACACATTGCAAGAATAATGGTTTTGAACATCTGGCTTTGGTTAATATTCACTCTTATCAAATGCTGAGGCTATTTTCTGTTCTCCACATGCTACTGGAGAATCCAACTTGTCCACGAATATCTGGGGACCCTGTGGGGTGAGCAGGATCATGACCTTATTGCCAGAGGCACCTCACAGGAGGGAGACCCATCAGCTCCTTGGAGCAGTGCCTGACTTTGAAGTCCCTTTTTTGGGTGGGTAAGGGGTCCCTTTAACATATAAAGCAATGTTTCTCATTAGAGACTGAACAGAACTTGAAAAGGATGAGAGTGTCAGGGCTTGATGCAGGGACACCAGCCAGATAGGCTGGAGAGAAGGAGAAGGCTTAGGGTGGTAGCAGGCTTACCATGGGACTCCATGAGATTGCTGAAAAGAACACAGAAGACCACAAAGAAAAGACCACAAAGAGATGCCTGTAGTGGTCTTGTCCTTCAAATCACCCAAGGCCTGTGCTTAAAAATGTACTCTCTGCCATAACCCAGACTTCGCCATACTTGGCCTAGAACATTCCTCCTCCTTAGTGGCCAAGGTGAGTGAGAGGCCTTGACCATGAAGACACATCCAGAAAGAACTGCCCTCAATCTTCAAACACAGCTTAATCATTTATTTTATTTCCTTGTTTGAAAATTTCTATCTGCCACACTGTCTTTGTTTGGAAGCTCCTTGAGAATACAAATGGCATCTATTTAATTTGTAGTGTCTATCCTGCTGGACATGGAACAACAGACTGGTTCCAAATAGGAAAAGGAGTACGTCAAGGCTGTATATTGCCACCCTGCTAATTTAACTTATATGCAGAGTACATCATGAGAAACGCTGGGCTGGAGGAAGCACAAGCTGGAATCAAGATTGCCGGGAGAAATATCAATAACCTCAGATATGCAGATGACACCACCCTTATGGCAGAAAGTGAAGAGGAACTCAAAAGCCTCTTGATGAAAGTGAAAGAGGAGAGTGAAAAAGTTGGCTTAAAGCTCAACATTTTGAAAATGAAGATCATGGCATCTGGTCCCATCACTTCATGGAAAATAGATGGGGAAACAGTGGAAACAGTGTCAGACTTCATTTTTTTGGGCTCCAAAATCACTACAGATGGTGACTGCAGCCATGAAATTAAAACATGCTTACTCCTTGGAAGGAAAGTTATGACCAACTTAGATAGCACATTCAAAAGCAGAGACATTACTTTGCCAACAAAGGTCCGTCTAGTCAAGGCTATGGTTTTTCCAGTGGTCATATATGGATGTGAGAGTTGGACTGTGAAGAAAGCTGAGTGCTGAAGAATTGATGCTTTTGAACTGTGGTGTTGGAGAAGACTCTTGAGATTCCCTTGGACTGCAAGGAGATCCAACCAGTCCATTCTAAAGGAGATCAGCCCTGGGATTTCTTCGGAAGGAATGATGCTAAAGCTGAAACTCCAGTACTTTGGCCACCTCATGCGAAGAGCTGACTTCTTGGAAAAGACTCTGATGCTGGAAAGGATTGGGGGCAGGAGGAGAAGGGGACGACAGAAGATGAGATGGCTAGATGGCATCACCGACTTGATGGACATGAATTTGAGTGAACTCCGGGAGTTGGTGATGGACAGGGAGGCCTGGCGTGCTGTGATTCATGGGGTCACAAAGAGTCAGACACAACTGAGTGACTGAACTGACTAACTGATTCTGCCTTACCAAAACAAAGAGCTTCAAAGCTGTCTTTGATAATGATGACATGATGCTCTCTACGCAGAATGGTCTTCCCACTTCTTCCTTGTCAATCTGGTATACCTAACTTTTCCTTTTGAGCCTTCAAGCTTTGCTTCTTTCTCGAGTTTCTCTGGGTTATTCTAAAGCTTCAACTTATTCCCATTTGGAGAACTCCTGGTAACACCAATTAAGCACTCCATGTGATATTACCTTGCATTTGTTCTCTAATGCTTTTGTCCTGCAGGTGTCTTGGATTCCTAATGGAATTGCAAGCCCCTTGAAGGCAAGGGCCATGTGCTCTTACAAACACCATTTCTCACTTTCCACTTCCCAGTCCTCAAATTCAGCATGGACACCAAACTTGGCGTATTTACTAAAATGCATTAGTGAATACTCTTCATCTGAATGAATGGTTCTGCTTAATGATCTGATCATCAGAAGGCACTGGATTAAAAAATGAAGAAATTCTAAGGAAAACAGTACAATTCTTATTAGCTAAAGATTCAGTGGGACTCTGGAATCGGAAAGATGTTATCTAGATAAAAAGCACCAGTGGCAGAGTGTCGAGAGGAAAGCCTGCCTCTCTCTTTCAACCCTGAAGGCAGCGTTCTAATGCCTGCCATGGACACCAGGTAAGAAAGATGATTAATCTGCTGGGATTTGAGTCTGACCAAGACTTAGTTATGGATACACCTTACAGACAGCCTGAAAAGGAGCTGACCATTTCTAAACTGGGACCATGCAAGTTTTCATTTCATTTCAGTGGGAAAAAGATCTGCTTATTTATGAAAGGGATTCTTTGGGTCATCTTTGGATTCAAAACTAAAAACTTTACCTTCCTCTTTCTATAAAAAGCTTCCTGAAGAAAAGAACTAAATTGTTAAAAGCAGTGAGGAGGTGTTTGCCACATAGGCATGGGGGGACTCATTATTGGGGCCCTAAATGCAGGCAGGACCCTGAATCATAGCCGGGAATCGGAACCAACAGGGCCTTGTGATCAACTGTTCGGCCTTGGGCACTTGACCTCTCAATGTCACCATCTCCCGCCAGGAGATGTGTGTACTTGCTCTACACACATTATCATCTTAGAAAGAAGCAAAGCATGTTTGATCATGTCTACCAGTCTGTGCAACTTGAAAAAAGTCTAGAAGAGAGCTGCAAAGATGAGATAAGATTTCTAAACTCTCTATTCAGAAAGGTTAAGGAATTTGATTGATTCAACCTGAAGAAGAGAGATTTAATAACCATCTTCGAATATATGCAGGCTTTTTACCCAGGGCTGATGAGAGTGTGGGGACCACATGTTCTGTCTGCACTGAGCAGAGAAGGTACAAGCCCAGGCTTAGGAAAACAGACATTTTTAGCATTAAGGGAGACAAGACACAGACAAGCTAATGAATGTTCTTCTGGGGAATACTTCAGTGGGCAAAGGGTGGTGACGAAAGAGAAAGAAAATGGGACAAAACTATGGGAAAGTCCAAACTCTGCAAAAAGCAATCTCATAGCCCCTGAAAGATACGGATATTATTCTATGAATTTCCTCTTTGGCACCTTGCTGTATTCTTGGACCTTTTGCTTATGCCATGCCCCAGAGTCAGAAACTTGCCCTCAAACTGTTTCCCTGGATACCTTGCCTGCTGCTCCTTCCGGAGCACTGGGTTAGAGTGTTGCTCACCTCTCTGCCTTCAGGTCTCCAGGGCCTTGAAGGTATTATCGAGCAGCCCCTTCATGTGAGTACTCTGTCCTTAAAGCAGTCCTATCACAGTATCAAAACCTACTATACATCCTATTAGCCTCATTGATGGCTGAGAAATCTGAAGTTCTAAGCTAGGAAACACTGGAGCTAGGAGTTAGGACTCCATCAGTCAGTGCAGTCCACCGGTCCACTGACTGATGTCTTTCTAAGGCTCTTTCTTTTTACTCTCTCCTCTCCTCTCCCAGAGAGGAGACTGACTGCTTTCTGAAGCCTGTGGCAACAGAAAAAAGAAGACAGGGCTTGCTTTTTCACCCACCTCTTCATCTTCTACTTCCACAATTTGTATTAATTTCCCAACCTGATCTAACTGCAGTATTTATGACAAATGTGTTGCAAAAATCTTTCCAATTGCTTTTATCTTCAGCATTTTATTGGAGAAACAGTTTGGGGACCCAAACATACCACTGAGATCCACTTCCTGTCCTTTATATTATTGTCTAAACTCTGAAAAACTCTCCTGGGTGAACATGACACCTGGATGGAAGGTGGGAGAAGAAGAGCCTAGAAATCTCTAGGTCAGACCCTGATTGCCCCTCCTCTGGGAGTCTGCAAATAATGGCTCATTATCATATTACTATAAAGAATAGAAATAATATACAAATCACATCACAACAAAGGGAAAAATATTAACTAATGTCTACAACAGGAAATAATTATTTGCACAATCGAGAATTACATACGTTGTTTTTTATGCTTCTGTTGCCTAGGCTTATTATGCTCTGATTTAAGTATCTGGTGAGTCTGTAGTGCTGTATTTACCAGGAAGCCCCATGATCATTGCTGCTGCTGCTGCTGCTGCTAAGTCGCTTCAGTCGTGTCTGACTCTGTGCAACCCCATGGACCGCAGCCTATCAGGCTCCTCCGTCCATGGGATTTTCCAGGCAAGAGTACTGGAGTGGGGTGCCATCGCCTTCTCCGTCATGGTCATTACCTATGATAAAAGCAAACACTAAGAGGCACCCGGTGCTTCTCCAATGATCCAGTGGGTAAAGAATCTGCCTGCAATACAGGAGACACAGAAGACGTGGGTTGGATCCCTGGGTCGGGAAGATATCCTAGAGGAAGTAATGGCAACCCACTCCAGTATTCCTGCCCGGAGAGTCCCATGGACAAAGGAACCTGATGGGCTACAGTCCATGAGGTTGCAAAGAGTTGGACACGACTGAGCAACTAATGCACAAGAGGCACCCAAGTCTAGAGCAACACAGAAAACATTCTGAGAACGTTTACTGCATGGGATAATGTAGGTAAAGTCCTTGGCACAGTACCTGTCAACCCCTTCTACTGGTTATAGATATTAGCCAGCTTTCAGCTTGAGCTCTGATAGATGTCTATTCAAATTATACCAAAGATCAAAACTGCATGACCAGAAATGACCTTAACTGTTATCCAGCCCGACCCCATACGTCTGAGGTTAGGTCGCCTGGTTTAGCTAAAGCTCATACCAGTCAAATCCCATTATGATGAACTACACAGGACATGCAAGCAATGGAATTTTATTAGACAGTTAGAAATCACATTAATTCCAGCTCTAGCAGACGTAAATGTCCAGGCTTTCCACAGTGTGTTAGCAAGAAAAAAGAATCCTTTGGCACATCCCAGAAGAAGGGGGTGTATTCACACAGCCTCACCCCCACATCTTTCCCTGAGCTCTTTGCTATTTGCATGTGGTGTAAAGTTTGTGCGATTGCTATGAATATCTTTTTTTCCATTGATGGGACTGACTGGAGCACTTGAAATAGGCAAGCTGAAGGGATGCTTGATGGCAGAATAATAGAGCAGTGAAAATGTCAGCTGTGCCTCATTGCAGCTCTCTTTTTCACCTTTTCTCAGAATACAGAGTCAGGAATTTTCACTAAAGAGAAGGACTTAAATAAGAATCAATGAATGTCCACAGTCTGGGTGTGACACACCTGTTTTTCCCTGGACGCTTACCATGCAATCAAGGTAGCAAACGTTGGGGCTACTTATTCTCCGTTCCTCTTCTCACCCTCCCAACCTTTCCAAAAACGAAACTACCTTTGGACCACGAGTCCTCAACATCCCAGACCAGGACTGGGAGAACAGACGCGCAGAACACAAACGGAACGCACCAAGATCAGCTTCTAGGAAGAGATTGCTGGAAGTCTCTCCCACTATCCAGAGAAAGAATTCCAAATCCAGGAACAGCAAGAAAAAAGAGGAGAAAACTTCTCCTTTTCTTCAGAGCAACACATGCTAGCACTTTACTGAGTCTGGCATGTGTCAGCATTTCCAAAGTAAACCCTGTTTTCTTTAGATGAAAGAGATAAAAAAAAAAATAGACTAAGAATTCAGTCCAATGAAAACTGCTTTGGTCATTCACATGCAATAAGCTGTAGAAGCAAGAAGAAAAAACCAATTGCCCCTGATTTATTTATTCATTCATTTGTCCATATCCTTTCCCGCTAATGTAAAAAAAGGACATCTTCTATAATTTGCAAGTCATTAATTTTTTCAAAGGAAAAATAACCAAGCCTCCCACTGATTGCCCAGCATATTGGCACAGGAAGTACATATTTAATTAATTATCCTGTTGCATGTAGAATTATGTAAGGGAAAAGGGGGATTGATTTTTCCCATCAAATGTTTCACCCATATTTCCAACCAGGAGACCACTGTAATACTGTGAAGTACGGTAAATTTGGGATCAGTCATTATGTTTAAATAACACAAGGCTTTACCTTACTGGGTGCTTTATTTCTTAATCCCATTTTATTATTTTTTTGCACATCTTGAATATTTCATACTAAATATTGTTAAATCTTCAAATCTTCTATAATAGTTTTCTATTCTGGGCTGTTCAGAGCTGACAGTAGAGAAGGAAAGTTGGAAATGCCAAAATATAATTGCAATAAAGAGCAGAAAATAAAGAGACCAATTTTGGAAGAATGTTTAAAGTTTTAAACCTATGCCAAATAATTGAAATCTATTGTAAGAGGACTGACTTCTATTATGAGCTCCATATACGCACAATTACTGAATTATTCTGAACACCTGTTGAAATCAGGTGTTAACAGTCAAATAAAAATCACCAGGCACACCTGTCAAGTGCATCTTTTGACCAGCTCCTTTGAATTTCCTTGCATAATCCCCCCTCCATTACAGAATCTTAAACTAGAGCTTTTTCCCTAAAATTTTGGGGTTGTGGCTTTGGCTTATAATCCCCAGTATTCCAGGGAGATGCTGTAAAAGGCCCAAGTCTTCCAGCAGGAGCTGTGCCTTTCCCTTGGAACCATAGCCTCTAATCCCCATCTTTTCTCATTGCCAAGAGGAACCTGCCTTGCTCATCCCATCTTTCTGCAGTGACATTAGAGCCAACCGTTCTGTCCCCAGCCCTCATAGAGAAGAGGAGAGGAAAGATGGTCCCTGTAACTAAGTTTCAGTCCTAATTCCCAACCTCCTTAGAGCCCAAGTCTGCCACCACCTCCCTGTTCTCAATTGCATATGTTTATCCCAAACTCCTCATTTATCCCTCTTTATAGAAGTAACATTTCTATTAAAGCTCTAAAGAAATAGGAATCTGAAATTTGATACCTCATTTATTTCATTTCTGACTACCCTTAGACCAACTGGTTTTACTTCCATCCCACTGCACACACACAAACCCCATGCGAGCTTCCCAGGAGAGGCAGCCACCCCTCCAAAGCCTGCCTGGGCATCTGCGCCTGGGAATGCCTGCTTTACTGGTCTGACTCTGTAAGACAAAAATCTTCCCTCAGCTCCACCAGAGCTAACAGGTGGCATGGCTGGTCTCTTTTGGTACATAGGCGTAAACATCTTCAAAATAACCTTTTCCTTTAAACGGTGCCAATTAATTACATGTCGCTGTAATATGTCCCAGCCAAAGATGGAAGGGGAGACCAAAAGACAAAAGGGTCAATGGACGAGAACAATGACGAGAGGTCACACTCTCCTACCTTCACCTGACGACCCCGAGAGATCAATGATCACATACACTCTTCCTTCTGGCTCCAGATCAATCTGCAATTAAGAAAATGACAGTAACTCTGTTAGTGCATCATGGGGGCAACCTGAGAGTTCATGACACTTCCAACCCAAACTGCTAAAACCTAGAGTCACAGCTCCATTCAATCCATCAACCTACAACATGGAGAGTGCTGGGTGAATTAGGCATGAGGGAGAATCAGCATTTATGGAATGTCTACTATGTTCCAGATGCACTAATGATGAGGTTTGCTACATCCCCAACAGGCAGCGCCATCCCATGGGTCCCCACCTGGAAGCAGTTTTGCTGCACAAGCAAAACGTGACACCAGGAATTGCACGGGGACACTTGACACAAGGAACACTTATGGGGAGGACACAAAAATATCTGGAGACGTTTTTGATTGTCGTGACTGAAGAGGGAGTGGTGCTACTGGCATCTAGCAGGTGGAGGCCAGGGATGCTACTAAACATCCTGCAGCAGACAGGACAGCCCCCACAACAAAGGATTATCCAGCCCAAATGCTGACAAAATCAAGGTTAACAAACTGTGTTATCTCATTTCACAGGTAAGGAAACTGACTTCACCATTCCAGGGTAAATGGCAATGCTGAGATTCAATGCCAAGACTGTCTCCAGAAGCCCCTATCCTTTATATGACACAAATTGCTCATGGGAGATTTAAAAAAAAGCAAAAGACATTATTCCCACTCTCAAGGTGTTTATAATCTCATTGGGAAGTTAAAAAACAAACAAACAACAGAGAACAATGCCAAACCCAGCTTAATGATGAGGAACAGAAATTAACTGATATAAAGTATTCTGGTGAACCTGAAATCAGTATAAAAGAGCAGCCTGGGCAAGAAAGGGAAGGCATTCCAGATGAAGGCAACATCATAGGCAAAGGCTGGGCATGTGAGTGGTGCTCGTGCAGGACTGAAGGACCCCATGCTCAAGGGTGTGCTGGCACCTGTGTTTAGCAAACCCCAGCCTCTACCAGGGTTAGGAAAAAGCCAATCCTACTAAATTCTCACCACCAACCTCCACCCACCCTCATACCGTCGCTCCCCACCTCCCAATCCAGCAAGCTACTTCTATACAGAAGCAGGCTGATGAGCAAGGTCAGAGGAGCTGGGCCTCTTGTAGTCAATATCCTTCCGAGGTCTGAGCTGTCCTTACAGAGAGTGTGTTCTCCATGAGAGTAGCGACTCCGGAAACCCTGGATCACCAAGTAACCCTGGTAGCCACCCCCGCCTTCCATCTGCCTGTGCAGAGTTCCAGTTGGCTCAGTCGTGCCAGGCTGGACTCAACAAGCTCTGAGTCTCTTGAGGGAAGGAACTACTAGCCCCTCCCTTTTTTGTCCATGGTACAGCAAAGAGCAGGCACATATTTAGCAAGTACTACTTAGGAAGGGTCAGCCTGGTGAACACCTCCTCCTCCTCCAAGGTCAAGATCAGTTATTGCCTCCTTTCTGAAGCTTTTCCAGATATTCCCAAGTCAGAATGAATTACTCCTCACTTGTGTTCTCATAGTACACACACAGATCTCAATCACGGCCCCTATCAAGCTATAATACATTGTCAGTATGTCTCTATCGTCAGCCTGACAGAGACTATGACAATCCTATTTGCACCCCCAGTGTTTACCTTACTGTCTGCTGGTCAGGAGACACACCCAATAAACCTCTGCAGAAGTGGGGAAAGGCTCTGTGTCCCAGAGCCTATTCTGGGATTATTGACTCCTTCAAGCCCCTTCCTTAGGCAGGAAGGAAGGTAGGTCATTTGTACTAAAATGATATTCCAAAGAGGCACGAGGGGAAGAAGAGGTAGCTATACCCGGAGCACCGGAGACTCTCTATGAGGTAAAAACTCATGGTGAACTAATGCTGTTTGGGTCCCTGCCCCCAACATCTTGCTCCACTCCTAATCCACATTCCCTGAGCCATGTGTGAGCCCCACTTTCTTTCCTGACTCAGCCTTTCAGTGGTTGAGAGGGCTGACAGTTTCCCTCAGAATTTCAGTTCCACCCACAGGGGTCTTTGATGCCCCTCCCTGCCCCAGATGAGGCCCCTGTGCTCTTTTAGGCACATTCTCAGGGCAGGGAGGGAGGGAGGCAGAAAGCTCTCAGGTAGCTCCACAGGGGCCACTCACTGAGCTTGAGATCTTGAGTTCGGGGTCCAAATGGGAGCCAAATACCACACTGATGATGCCAGGAGATGACTCTCTGCACCCCTTCTGCCCCAAGAGCCCATGATTTCAGGTTTTTGGATAAAGAAAATGTTCTCCAGCGTTCTTACCACTAGTACTGTCCCCTGCCACAAGCATAACCTGGCCCCTGCAGCGAGTTACAAACAGGAAAACCATCAGTCGACTCCACTGAACAGAATCCAACCAAAATCCCGTCCCTGCCACAGTTCAAAAGTCTCAGGGGCCCCCTTGTCCAAAAGCATGGAATTTAAATAATGTATGCCTCTTAGAGATTAGATCATTCCTATTAAACCCTGCCGGCAAAATGAAACACTTTCTCATATCCTCCAAGTCAAAGATTTCCCACGACTGTGGATTTCATTGGCAAAGTACAATGGTATCTGAGAAAAGCAGGGAGGGAGACAGCAAAGGAATGAGATGGGCCGCGTGGCCTATCGGAAGGCAGGCTGCATGCCTATCTTTGCAAAAGGGGAGCGAGAGCTTGTGTCAAGGGGGAACAGGTCATTGATGATAAAATGTATTAGGATATTAACATTCAAGATAGCAATCAGAAACCATTTTAGCACCCACTGCTGCTTCAATGCCGATGAACTGCATTTCTAAACAGAAAAATAGAAATTAAGCTATTAAACATGCCAAGAGCAACAAAGAGCTTTGCAGCCTGGGCAGATGGCCGTGGAGTGCTGGCTGAGCCCCAAGCAAGCTGAGTGAGGAGGCTCTGAGAATCCATCCAGAGTGGTGTGACTTCGACGTGGATGACTGGAAGGGTTATCTGGTATAAAAAGGGGTGGAATGCGTTGCAACTTCATGGCCAAATTAGCTTAATCACAAATTCTGCTCACAATTACGTGGTGCGGATAATGAAGCAATGTAGGTGCCCAGCCCTGCAAAACCCCTGCAACCTGAAAGCCAGCATCACCACCAGGCAACTGGCACTACATAAAAGCAGGCCTCCTCCCGCCGCCCAACCATTCCCTTCTCGTAGTTCCTTCTCGCAGGCTTCAGGTTCCTCCCAGTTCTCCAGAGGCAACCCCATTTGTCAAATCGCCTTGAATCTCATGCCTTTATTTGATACACTTTCCCTGATACTATCTCCGTTTTTGACTATGATTCTCTTTCAACCTTCAGCTGAGGCCAGAAGCAAAGCAGTAGAACCAAGGGGGAGATAAACACAACCTTTAGAGTCAGATCAGGACTGAATCCCAGTTTTGTCACTTACAGGTCAGTCAATTATGTATTCTCTTCGAACCTCAACCTCTATCTCTTCATCTGTGAAACAGGTTGCTGTGAAAATTCCACAAGACGCACATACAAAGCACTTGGCACTTAGGAGCTACTCAGTATATACTGGTTAAGAGTGAATTTGCTGGCTCTCCGGCCTGAAGCAAGAAACTACCTCCTCTAAGCTTCAGAGCACTCCTCAGTGATATGGAGCAATAACAGGTCCTGTGACGGCTGTCCTGACGTAAAATGCAAAACCTATGCACAGTGCATAACAGGGTGCCTGGCCCAGAACACTCAGTAATTCTTGCTGCTACTGTTATTAAAGGCTTCCCAGGTGGCTCAGTGGTAAAGAATCTAGCTACCAATGCAAGAGATGCAGGAGACTCGGGTTTGATCCCTGGGTCAGGAAGATCCCCTGGAGGAGGAAATGGCAACCCACTCCACTCTTCTTGCCTTGGAAATTCCATGGACAGAGGAGCCTGGTGGGCTAGAGTCCATGGGGGTCACAAAACAGTCAGACACAGCTTAGTGACTGAGTCCGATGACAGTTATTATTCAAAAGTCAAGTATTTAAATTTGCTACTTAATCCGATGTGATGTTCTTTCCACCATATCAAACTCTCTGTCCACCCCCCACCCCCGCTACAAAGCATTTTCTTGCCCAAAGTTGATGTTATTTTATGTATTCCAGTACATCTGATGATTTTACAGTGCTTTGAGTTATCAGATGTAGAACCAAGGTGAGAATGTTGCACCCTCCCCTAGCAGGAAACCCAGGGGCAAAAACTGGCTATAGCCCCTGTTCATCAGAGGGTCATGAGGTGATTGAGATAAGAAGTGGAGGATGACCACATATTGTCTCTACTAGGCCTGGGACACTGTATTGAGTTTTTTACCTGAATTAGTTCACCTAATCTCTTGTGAGGGCTTCCCTAGTGGCTCAGATGGTAAAGAATCTGCCTGCAATGCAGGAGGCCCAGGCTTGAGCCCTGGGTCAGGAAGATCCCCTGGAGAAGGGAATGGCAACCCACTCCAGTATTCTTGCCTGAAGAATCCCATGGATAGAGGAGCCTGGGTGCTACAGTCCACGGAGTTGCAAAGAGTCAGACACAATTGAGCAACTAAACAACAACGACAATCTCCCACACATATTCCCCACTTTTCAGATGGAAAAACTTGGGTTCAGAAAACTTTCAGTGGGATTCCCACACAGTGCTGCTGCCTTGAGCACACAGGAGAGATGACTTTGATAGGGTTCCATCTCAAGCCCCATCCAGCCCAGAATGGGCAGCCTCTGGCTGTCCTCTGTGGGTGTCCTTCTCAGGTACAACTGACCTGAATACCTCGTCTATCCTCTGCTTCCCTGACTTGGGGAAGGTCTGGGCATAAACAAGATCTCCATTCCTGCAAATTCGGTACAAAGCAACAGCGAAAGAGCTCAAACCATCGAAACCAGCAAAAAGCCATCTCTGAAAAGCAAATAGACCTGCAGATACTCTTTTGGATGGTGCCTGACCCTTCACAAAGTCCTTCACAAGCATTATTCATTGATCCCTCACAATTAACCTGTAAGGTAACAAGTATTATTAGCAACATTGTAAGGATGAGAAAACTGAAGTTAAGGAAGATAATCAGGCTAGTGAGAGCACACACAGCTGCAGGGGCAGCGTTCACACAGTGGTCTCTGGGGACCAGTCCTCTGGAGCTGAACAGTCAGGGATGAGCGGCAGAGTCAGAACCTGCCCCCTCAGCTCCCGACTCTCAGCAACCTCTATTCCTCCCACCACACCACACCTGTCCAGCAAGAACTCTGACCACTGGGCTAGCACCCCACCCACGCAGCCGCTTTAGCTGTCACTGCTGCGTGCACTGTGCATGCCTACGTTTGGGGGCAGTGGGGCTTGAGACAAAGGAGGTAAAAAATTCATAGTCAAACTTCCTCCTAACCATAGGCTCCACTTTCACTGAAGACCTCGAGGCAAACCTCTCCTCAGAGCAGCCCACAAGGGTCACAGAGGCCCCATCTGAGTTTCATTTCCTTTTCCATCTGTTGTTAGGCACTAGGGCCTGGAAAGAAGCAAAAGGGAGAGAGTGGGTCAGAAAAAGATGACTCCAGGAAGAAGAAGGAGGCTGCACCGCCCCTGTTACACCAATTAAGTCCTAGATAATTGACTGTTTCTTGTATTTCCTGAAGGAGGGTGGGGAGTGAGGGAGGAGGAAGTGGGAGGAAGAAGGAGGGAGAAGACTCAGGGTTTCTTTCTGAGGCAGAGGACCCACTTCCCAAGGCCTGCATTCTCTTTACTGCTGGCTCTTCTCCCCGGAGACCCCCTGGGCACACTACCATCCCCAGAGGCACTGGGCATGGAAGAGGCAAGCCAGACCTAGCAGGAGATCTTCACGCAGCAAGTGGCCTGCCTGCTAACCACTGCTTCCGGAAGGCAGTAAACGTGGAGACCGCAATGGCTGCTCTCAAGCAGCTGCTGGGTGCTGATTTTGGAGTTAGCAGCCAATTAAACTAAAGACTCTTCATTAGAGGAGTTTGCTGCTAGCTTGATGGGTAGAGAGCACCGGCTGGTTAAAAAGCAGAGGTTACACATGTAATTAAATATTTTTAAGAGTTCCACTCGGTTCACAGGCTTCCAACAGTACTTACATTCATGAAATAAGGGGAAAAGAGGATGGCTTCTATCTCAAACACCTTCCGTGGAAGTGCAAAGATATTATGCAGACTTTCGTGTATATCCTGCAGGGCAAAATTCTGCCTGTCCAGCCCACTGGAGGGATTTAATAATATTTATAAATGTTGGCGCAGTAGATGAAAAGAGGATCTGTACAACTGAATTATGGAGATTATTTACTTGGGAAGCCATCACATAACCATGTACATGCGTGCTCTGTCATGTCTGACCCTTTGTGACCCCATGGACTGTAGCCTGCCAGACTCTGCTGCCCATGGAATTTTCCAGGCAAGAATACTGGAGTGGGTGGCCATTTCCCACTCCAATATTCCCCACTCCAGGGAATCTTCCCAACCCATGGATTGAACTGATGTCTTCTGCATTGGGAAGCCATCAACCTGTACACGAATGTTCCTAGTGGCCTCATTCATAAGAATCAAATGCTGGAAACAACCCAAATGTCCAAGAACAGATCAATGAATAAGTAAACCAGGCCGCATCCATACGATAGACTTTTACTCAGCAGTGAAGCATGAACTCCTGGTACACACAACAAACCGAATGCTACGGGAAAGAAGCCAAATACAAAAGAGCACATACTATATGATTCAATTTACATAATGTTCTAGAATAGGCAAAATGAATCTATCATGACAAAAAGACTGTCAGTGATCTCCTGGCGGTGGAAATGAGAACTGGATTCAATGAGGCATAGAGGATGACTGAATGATTTTGAGTTTCGTATTTTACAATGGTAAAGTAAATATTCAATTTTTTTAAAAAGAGGCACAGAAGAACTTTTGGGGAAGATGAAACTTTTCTGTATGTTGATTAGGTGGTGGTGACATGAATGCATACATTTGTTAAACCACATCAAGCCACACACTTAAAATGGATGCGTTTTCTTGCATGTAAATTATACCTCAATAAAGTCGTTTTCAAAAAAGGAAAAAAAGAAGACATCATTTCACATAAGGATTGCTCTACAATTTTTCTTTAAATAATAAATCATCTTCCCACCCTCAGGGCATTTAAAATTTCATATTCCATTTTTAAAAATAAAAGGGTTCATTCAGAGTTTTTCAAGAACACATCTGTCACCCAACATAATGTACACCTACCTGTGTAGGCATATATTCACACACCCACCCACGTGTGCAAAACACTCACAGCCACCTTCTCTTGTCTTTCTGTGATCAAAATACCGTAAAAGCAAGAAAAACATCCAAAATGTAGGTTCTCTGCTGAATTATTTAAACCTGCCTTTCTGTGTGTGGATCTCAATTTCCTCATATGCAAAACAAAACAAAACAAAAAAATAGGCCAAATGTTCTAGAATGGCTTTTAATGACCTCAAGGACCTAAATATCCATGATCAGGAGACACTTGAATAAATCATGGGAAATCATTCAGTAGGTGACTATGCAAGCCCTATAAAAAGAAGGAAAAGATCTAAATGTATTGACCTATATGAAACTTTCTCTGGGTTATAGTAAGTGGGAAAAAATATAGTGTAATGGGTATATTATGCCAGGCTATCATGTGAATAAAATGGGTGATCATATGGGTATACAAACACACACACACACTCATACTCGTTAGGCAGAGATTCTCTCTAGAAAGAGTCTTAATCAACAGGGATAGAAACTATAGTATTGAGGGGCCAGAAATCAGAAAAGGAGCATTATTCCTTACTCTATGGTCTTTTGAACCATTTGACTTTTAAAATCATGTTCCTAACCTGTTTGCAGGGCAGGAATAGAGATGCAGACCTAGAGTACGGACCTGTGGACACAGTGGGGCAAGGGGAGGGTGGGACCAGTTGAGAGAGTAGCATTGATATATATATATACCGCCATGTGTGAAATAGCTAGCTAGCAGGAAGCGACTATATAGCACAGGAGTGCAGCTCAGTGCTCTGTGATGGTTTAGAGGGGAGAGATGGGGGATAGGAGGGAGGCTTAAGGAGGAGAGGATATATGTATACACATGGCTGATTCACAATTTGTACAGCAGAAACTAACACCGCATTGTAAAGCAATTTTACTCCAACTGAAAAAAACCGTGTCCTTGTGTGAACTTGTCACAATATTTAAGTCAACACCTTTTTTCACTACCCATTTCTAACCTCCAGTCCCCCGGAGAGTAGCTTGCTTCCGTTCCCAGACACATCTTATATAAACGCCCCTCAAAACTGGCTGACACATTGCTTGCCCATCCGCCGTAACCAGGTCCTAGATACCAAGAGAGCAGCAGCCAGCATCTCCGTGTGGAAGCCCTGTTGGCTGAACTGGAGGCCTGTTACAGATTCCAGCTCCCCACCAGCCACAAAAACGGAGTCAACTCAGCTAGCACCTACTTCCTCTTTTAGACCCAGAGAGCTGGCTCCCTCTGATGACAGAGGTGGCTAAAAACAAATAAGTCTGTGTATATAGATGCTTTCCTGAGCTGAAAAAACATCCCAAAATGCCAAATCTAATGCCAAGGGGGTGCGATGGCTTACAAAGTATCGCCAGGTCAGGGTGTCATCTTCCTCTCTTCTTTCAGGGATGACAGTGTATGTGTAAACCATGAGCAGATGCTGAATGCAAACAGTAGGAAATGCAACCACTTACCCCCAGTATTTTGAAGTGAAAAATACTCACCACCCATCTGCACTTTGCATTTTGCTTTACAATGCTCTCTCTCACTGCATATACTTGTATCCATGTGTTTTATTCCATGTTTCCTGATTTTCACACTAAGCCAATCACAGTGAATGAGTGTCAAGGCTCTGAAGCTGGCCTAACCCCAGCTCTGCCTGTCACAAGCTGTGTGGCCCCTGCTTCAATTTCTTCACCTACACATTTAGAATGTCAGTGCGACCTGTTTCGGAGTGTTGTGAGGATCAAATGAGAGGGTAAAGCACTTGGAGTTGGGCCTGACACACTGCTAGAATCCTCTCAATGTCAGCTGTCAAGTCGTTAGGGTTATTGCTTGCCTAGACTTTGAGACCCTCTGGGGAAGAGTCACATGTCCCTTTTAGGGGGAGGAGGGGTCCACAGTTTTTGATCCAGGACTGGGCACATGGCAGCCTTGATCCAGGACTGGGCACATGGCAGGGAATCAGTAGAGACTCCACCTGGAATTCAACGGATCCACATAGAACAGAGCCAAGCCCCAGTAAGGAGCTCAAGATTGTGCAACCAGAAAATTTATCTCCAGGCCAGGAACCTTTCTGTCTCTATAATATCACAACTTAGTAGGACCTTCACCAATGGCTCACAAAGGTGTTCAGTTCCTGACTCCCTTCAAAACCTAAGACATTATAACTGTTATTTAACACTTTGAGAATCTCAAAAAGAGAGACTCTTTTATTCATGCTAATAATCACAAGTCTAATAAACACCCTTTACTGAGCACTTCACAAATGTTATCTGGATGAGAGAGAGTCTTATCTTAACCATTTCAGGAATGAGAAAACAGATTCAGGGATTTCAGTGGCTTGCCCACATCCTCATAGCTTGAAGAAGGGGAGCCTGCATTAAGGCAGGGCTCTCCAACTCCCTATCCAATGCTCCTGTTACCTTGGGCCCAATCAAAGGTAAGGACTCAAGGAGATCTTGGAGAAATAACACATTGTGAGCTGTTCATGGAGCCCATGCTGTGTGCATGAAGGCAGAGTTGCTTCTTGGGAACAAGAATAATGAAAGTAAAGCTTTTTCATTGCTCTTGGAGTTCATAGTTGAAGGAACACCAATCCCACAGCAAAACCACTAGGAGGTTTGGACTATAAAACACAAACACAGGGCAGGATGCCCAGTTTCAGGGAGTAAATGCCCTCCTAGAAATATTGCTGTATTGAGATTTTCTGTATAACAAGTCCTATTTGCCACTGCTTTGCATTATAGCATCATTAAGTGACTTCCCTGGTGGCTTAGAGGGTAAAGTGTGTGCCTGCCTACAATGCGGGAGATCTGGGTTCAATCCCGAGGTCAGGAAGATCCCCTGGAGAAGGAAATGGCAACCCACTCCAGTACTCTTGCCTGGAAAATCCCATTGACGGAGAAGCCTGGTGGGCTACAGTCCATGGGGTCGCAAAGAATCGGACACGACTGAGCGACTTCACTTGCGTCATATAGTTGGAACCATGCCTGATGAGGAAAAGAAGGGTTTTATAAAAATCACAGAGGCATGAAAGCTAAGATTTATAAGCTACTTTGAAAACACTTGGTTCAAATAAGCAAAGTAATGCAAATTTAACTAAGGGTAAAATTTTTTTTCTTTTGCCTATCAAATTAGTCAAAGTTTCTTTGGGGCTATGTATTCTTGAGCTATTTGTTTATTAAAATATAAACAAAATTAAGTACCATGATGTGTTCAGTTTTTAAAAATCAAAGCTACATGTGAACTTACAATAAGAGGCAGCAGTCTCTTGCCCCATACTCCCCAGAGGGAGACAATTTTAATAATTTCTATTTGGGTTTTTCTAGCCCTCACTACAGTGTCCTTAAATAATATGTTTATACCTCAATTTCCGGATTTCTTATTTTAGACATTCGCTCTTGCCTTGCTGCTGTGATAGATGAGGATTTAGTTTACTCACCACCTCACTTCACTTTCCTCCCTCTACAAAATAATTACACACTGCAATTCTCAATTCCTTCTCTATTCTTCTCTACAACTGCAAAAAAGCAATCTAAATGTCAATTTCTCGTTTCATCAACTATAGACCATGTCCCTTGACCTTCCACATTCTAACTGGAGACCATGAATCCTTCCAGCCCCACCCCTATCCTTCACATGTTTACTGTTCGACTATCAGTGTGGACAGGCGTCCCAGGTGGCTCAGTGGGAAAGAAGCCAACACAAGAGACACGGCTTCGATCCCTGGAGGAGCAAACGGCAATCTACTCCAGTATTCTTGCCTGGAAAATCCCATGGACAGAGAAGCCACGTGGGCTGCAGTCCATAGAGTCACAAAGAGCTGGACACGACTGAGTCACTAAGTATGCACACATCAATGTTAACAATACTGATTTTCTTTTCTAACTGTAGTTGAGTTCCATGTTTTGTGTATATGTTGGTTTCAACACTTGAAAATGAAGTAATAGTATTTATGTAAAATTATAACTTTGTAAATGATATCACATATACTTTCTTTTCTATGAGTCCAATGTGACACCCCATATGTCACTCAATGAAGAATATGCTGCTGCTGCTGCTAAGTCGCTTCAGTAGTGTCCGACTCTGTGCGACCCCATAGACATCTGGCAGCCCACCAGGTTCCCCCGTCCTTGGGATTCTCCAGGCAAGAATACTGGAGTGGGTTGCCATTTCCTTCTCCAACATAATAGGCTCTGCTACTGCTGCTAAGTCGCTTCAGTCGTGTCCGACCCTGTGCAACACCATAGACGGCCTCCTACCAGGCTCCTCTGTCCCTTGGATTCTCCAGGCAAGAACACTGGAGTGGGTTGCCATTTCCTTCTCCAGTACATGAAAGTGAAAAGTGAAAGTGAAGTCGCTCAGTCGTGTCCGACTCTCAGCGACCCCATGGACTGCAGCCTACCAGGTTCCTCCATCCATGGGATTTTTCAGGCAAGAATACTGGAGTGGGGTGCCATTGTCTTCTCCAAATGAAGAATATACCTGGCATAAAATTCAAATGGATTGCCTTTTTTTTTTTTTTTTTTCCCCACTCTACCAATTGCCTTTCTCAGATCCTTAAGTTTCCCCTGGGTTCCCTTTTTTAAGGGTCTGCACTTCTGGTGACCTTCACTGTCCATTTCTCCCTAATCTGGGCTGACTGCTCTCTGGTCTCCTGCACAGTTGTAGTACCATGATTCATTTTCACCGCTCTACTGCATGCAGTCACTGTTGCTGGAATCCATCATCTTCCTCGTTCTGAGTTATTCCCTTGTTTTTGCCAGTAAAGTACATTCTGATTGATATATTGATTAAGAATGCATAGAAAGCCATCTTTCTAAGACCTTGCATGCCTGTGTTCACACATGATTGATAGTTTAGAGGTTAGATATAGAGTTCTAGGTTAAAAAAAAAATCATTATCAGAACTTTTTTTCTAACATTGATATTGCCAGTGAACTCTAATATCAGCCTGGTTGCTTTTGTTTAGTAGGTGACATTGTTTTGTCTTCACTCTCTGGAAGTTTCAGGATCTCACGCCATGATTAGTAACGTGTGGTTAGTAGTCTGCATTGTGGAAGTTTTAGGATCTCTTTTCTATCCTCAGAGTTCTGAAATTCCATGATATGTGCAAGGTATCTTTTTTTTTTTTTTTTGATTCATTGTGCTTGTTCTTTGGATTTATTGAATTTGTGGGATAGGTTCTTCTATGTGTCCTTTGCTATTGACTTCTTCATTTTCTCCATGAAATTCCTATTATTTGGCATATTCCACATATAGACCTTCAAACAGTCACTTGCTTTCAGCTGCACATCTCACTTCTGCCTCTGGGGTGACTGAGTCTCCATGCCTGAGCTCCCTGAGGGTTCTGCAGAACAGCTAGCTCTAGGCGGGGCTCTGGTACCCTTCCACACATGTTCTGAGCTGTGGCTCCTTTATATCTCTATTCCATCCCATGGTTGCCACCTGCCTTCTCCTTTCTTTTCCCAGAAATTCACTGAAATAGTTTGTTGATGGCATCTTCCTGCTCACTTATTGTTATAAAATTGTATCTCCCATCATTTTACTTTTCTATTATTTAATTGGGACCTTGAGAAGGCAAAGCAATCAACGTATTTGCTCCAAGGCCACCTTGAATGAAAATTCCAAAGACATATCATCTTAAATGATATTATCCAAGAGCAGAGGAGAAATAGACCCCCTTATACACTGCTAATGAAGTGCAAATTGGCACAAAATTTGTAGGGCGGTTTGCCATTATATCCTTTGACGTAGCAATTCCATTTCTGGGAATTTATCCCAAATCACACATGTGCAAGAAGATTTAAATACAAGGATCATTATTACAACATTTTGAAGAGTATAAAATTAGAAACTAATTGTCCAATAATAGCAAACTATTTAAATAAATTGTAGCATATTCAAATCATTAGATACCATGCCATTGTAAAAAAAAAAAAAAAAACTTGTAGAATTATACTTAATGGCATGGAAAGATATGCAAAATATGGTATTAAAAATGGAAAGAAAATGAAATGACAAAGGAATAGGTATATTATGACCCAATTTTTAAAAAATAAAATGTTATCCACAGAGAGTGAAATAATGTGTGATTTTTCTTTGTGTATATTCATAGCTTTCTAAACTTCGTCTTTTCTTCTACTTTCTACTATAACTTTTGTGATTTAAAAAGTCAAACAATAAACTTGTTGCTTGAATGACACTGTGTGGCTCAGTCCCCTCATTTACAGGTAAGGAAACTGAGGCAGAGTAAGGTCAAGCAATCCACTCAGACATCTCAATAAATTATCTATAGCTGAAAATAAAGACACTCAGTTATCCCGATTTTCATTGCAGAATTCCTTAAGTGAAGTCATTCAGTCATGTCCGACTCTTTGCGACCCTAAGGACTGTAGCCTACCAGGCTCCCACCTCCTTGGGATTCTCCAGGCAAGAGTACTGGAGTGGGTTGCCATTTCCTTCTCCAGGGGATCTTCCTGACCCAGGGATCAAACCCGGGTCTCCCACATTCCAGGCAGACACTTTAACCTCTGAGCCACCAGGCTTCCTTAAGAATTCCTTAAGGTGCAAGGTAAAAATGGGACAAATTATGTTCACTCGACATGCTTCTAAAAAAGCATAATTTTCTGGTCAAATGTTTCACAGCACTACTCAATCCTAATCACTAGTTACAAGGGGTTAGTAGCTAGGCATATTCCTCATTTGGGGACAGTTAGAACATCTTAAGAGAAGCTTCAGTAGCTCAGCCAAATAGAATGTACTAGTTTCAAAATCGTTTGCTTTGATTAAATCTCCTTCTTTATACTATGACGATACCTTTCCTCCATTTTTGTGGGATGATGTGGCCCACATTTTTATACCTTATATACAGTTAACTTTTAAACTACCTTCCATGTAACAAACTTTCCTACCAGCATAGACTTTGTCAACCAGGTAATGATGAAACACTTCTGCTATGATATAACCATACTGGGCTAACATCTAGCCACGTGGTATCACTATCTTTGTTTTTACAGGCATTCTTAGGAATATATTCTCTCATTTGTCCTCACTGTCCTATAATTTTTTAAAGAAAATTTATAAAAAATGTAAAATGCTGGTTCTAAAAAAACCAAGCATAGACCTCAAACACGTAATACAGAGGAAAATGGAATTTAATAGGCAGGTCAACATCAGTAAAATCTTATCCTCAATTAGATATTAATCAGTTGGCTCTGTTTAATTTTGAAGGAAAACATTAAATTTAAAAAATTTTTAGATTTTGTGCCAAAATAGTAAAGAAGATAAAATAAGTTTGATACAATTTCTAGTTTTGGGGGATAAAGCCTACCTTAACACGTAACCTAACAAGCACGTGTGAATGTTCAACTGGGCTTTTGCTATAAAGAAATGATTATGTTGGTTTTCAGATACAAAGAATACATGAAAGCAGGAACTATTTCTTCTCTAAAAATGAGCAACTCTCCTTAAAATTCTACTTGTTTTCTACACATTTATGAAGTTGCAGGCCTTGTAAAATGAACAGGCAAATACAGTTGGACTCACAAATCAGACATGCATGTGCTGAAGTCCCACCAACATCTGAACTAGAAGGAAAGATATTTCCTGAAGTTCATAGCAAAGGGGATCAGAAAGTTGTCCAAACTTTGAATGCTGGAATAGTTCTGAACCTGTGACTTTCTCTTGTGGACATCAGATCTCCATATATTTTGGACAAGTATAGAAAAGACCTATATCACATGTATATTGTATTACAGACCATACGAGAGGCGCTCTCAACTCCATCCACTTTGTGAGGATACTGTAGGGCTATCTTCAATCACTAATTAACAGAGGCAGGGATTGAAATAAGTAGAAGAGAGCACACAAAAAGTCCAAGCACAAAAAAGTCCTTAGATTTTCAAAGGCATCAAAGGAAAATAAAGTTCAAAAATTTTAAGTCTATCCTTAGAATAGTCAGTGCTTTGTTCACTGCCCAGAGTATATGTAACAGAAAACAAGTTTCAGTTAATAGATCTTTTCTAACCTGTTAAACCTTTTGTTGGTTTCCCTTCAGAGTATTTCGTGTTTTATTTGTCAAAAGGCGAGTAAAAAATTTGGGTTTGGTGACTGAGTGTCCATTTATCTAAGGTCATCAAGAAAGACCTTCTTAAAAAAAAAAAGAAAGGCCTTCTTGACATTCAAGGAGTCAGGCCTGCAGATTTCTAGGAGGAAAGCAGGAGTGTAACGAGCAGAGGGAAGAGCAAGTGCAAAGGCTGGGAGGTGGGAGAGGACCTGGCCTTCGCCAGGGTGGGAGATGGGGAGACAGGAGCAGGGTGAGGAAGGTCACCAGAGACAAGGTCCCAGAGGCGGGGGTGTGGTGAGGGCTGGGCTTTCTCGCTGAGTGAGATGGGAAGCCAGAGGCAAGTCTGAGCAGAGCAGTGATGTGCTGTGACTTGCACTTTGACAGGATCACTCTGGCTATTGTGTGGAGAATAAACCTTGGGGGCGAGGAAGCAGGAAGGCCAACTCAGAGGCTGTCATGATAATCCAGTTGAGAGTTGGAGGCTATCATAATAATCCAGGGAAGATGACAGCATGACTAGGAAGGGATGGGATAGTGGAGGTGAGGGGAAGTGGTCAGTTTCTGAACATATTTTGAAGGTGGAGCCAAAAGGATTCCTAATGGATTAGATGCAGTGCCTGAGATAAAGAGAGGGCTCGAGGCTAGCATGGAGTTGTGGGGCCTGAGCAAAACATGAAGCTGTCCTTGGCCAAGCAGGAGAGGACCAGGAAGGGGGCAGGGCAGGAGTGGACATCCGGAGCAGAGGTTGGACAGGTATGGCTGGAGACACCTCTGAGACAGCCAAGGGTGAGGGAAAGTCCAAGCTTAAGATCTGAATTCAGAAGTCCCTAGCAGAGAGGCAGTACAGAGCTAAAACCCCTGACCCACAATCTGATATCCAAAATGCTCTAAAAATTAGACTTTTTTGAAATTTGAGTGAAAATCCTTTGCCACAAACCTTGACCCAAGCTGACACACGGCTATTTATTGTCTCTGCTTATTCCACTTAGTGTGAAAATCTATACAATTGTGTTATAGAAATATTAATTTGTTCAATCATAAAGGACTGCCCCAGAATCTGCTGGGGTTATTATGGAATATACAGAATAAATTCTAGAAAACACAAAATTCTGAATTTCTAAATAAATCTGGGCCTTGAAAGGGCTGGATAAGGGATGAGGATCTGTAGATTGGGCCATAAGAACAGAGCGATTGGGAAGATGAGAGGGACCAGCCCAGATGCCTGAAAGACCTCCACACAGAGGCCCACCTCGCCTGCCCCAGGTGGACTCTGCTTTGATTTCATTCTTCCTTCCTCCAAACCACCACACCAAACATGCACATTCATCCCAGACTTGTGGCAGATTTTTAGGCCTTGATTTTTAGCTTTCTCTGTGTCTTCAGAAGAGAGGGCCAAAACTCTTTCTATCCACCGTCCCCGCCCCACCCCTACACCCCCATACACAGTAATTTTTTTAAAAGCCTGATGTGATGTTGACTTCATGTATCACTGAACTTGCTGTATCTGTTACAAGGTGGGGTTCATGTCGGGGGCCTCACAGGTGGCTCAGTGGTAAAGAACCTACCTGCCAATGCAGGAAACACAGGAGATAAGAGTTCAATCCCTGGGTCAGGAAGATCCCCTGTAGGGGGAAATGGCGACCCACTCCAGTATTCTTGCCAGGATAATCCCATGGACAGAGGAGACTGGAGGGCCACAGTCCATGGGGCCACAAAAGAGTCAGACACAACTGAGTGGCTGAGCAGGCACACACGCATGGGGTTCATGTGGTGAGGAAAAAAATGTAGAAAAATTGAAATAATGCTTGAAGTTAGCACAAAGGCATTTCCTGTTTCTGGGAAGCCTATCTGCCTGCTGCTGTTTCTCTAACAGATTGAATATCCCTCCCCTGACCATTAAACACCCTGATTCCAAATTCAGTCAGGACATAGTGGAAGAGGAGTTGCAATGGGCACCGCACTCCCAGGCCTGTTGCAAGAAAACAATGGAGCAAGATGCTGGGTGCCGGAATCCCCTGAGCAATGTGCTCTCTTGGACTGCAGACAAGCAAGATCCCCACAGGGGAACACTCATGTGTTCTGAGGCAAGACACAGGAAAAGGTTAAGAAGATTTAGAATCACAGCCAGGTAAAGTTGAGGCTGACATAGCTACTGTTACGGAAGCTGTTATTCCCATGTTTATTCTTGTGTATAAATGGTCTAGAGTGGGCAGCTCAGCTGGAGATAAGTTAAACTGTCAGCAATTAAAAATAAAAATGAAAAGGTGTTTCCACTCACCAGTGCATCTAGCCCACCAGTGGACCCAGGTTCTGTTGCCTTTGCAGGCCCCATGACTCCACCTCCTTCACCCACTTTTCTTGCCCCAGATGCAGCTTCTTAGGAAAACCTCTATATTGACCTAAATTGTTGGCCCATTCAACTTCTAAGGAAGGAAAAAAAAAAGAAAAAGAGACAAGAAATCTCTACCAGAAATTCCAGGAGCCCCATCATTCATAAATAGATGAGCAACATTCAATGAGTAAGAAAAATCCCCCATAGAGCAGGGGGTGCTGATAATTAAATATGATTGGAAAATTGGTCATTGATTATGATGACTGTTGAAACTGGCTGGTGCATAGAAGAGAATCCATTATTCTATGCTGTCTACTTCTATATGTATTTGAGATAAAGAGATAAAGAAGAGGAAAAGGAGAAGGGAAGAAAAGAGGAAAAGAGGAAGGGAGGGAGGAAGTAGAGAACTTCAATATCCCACCTGGGCTTGTGGTCCACAGCTCATCCTAGCTTTTCTTAAAGACCTTATCTGGGGAGCAGGGTACCTCATTTAACCCAAGTCTTTCCCACTTCCTGTTTCAACCAATCTAACCCAATGCCCTACTGCAGACACAGGATGATTAAACCCAAGCCATAGCTGTCCATCTGGTCTTTGCCCCACCTCCTCTGAAGAGACTCCCCAAGCCCTTTCCCTGATCCCCTCATGCATACACGGTAGGCGGTGGGTGTTTTTAATGTTTTGGTCAGGATTCACATTGATAAGTGCTTTGAAGAAAAAAGAAGCTGATCACTTCATCCTTTCCTTACTTCATAGAGATATTTTCCCTGACTTCAAAGGCCGTCTGTTTATCTTAGATGATTAGGGAGCATTAATGGAACTAATTGTGTTAACAATGTGACTGTCCTGCTGAAGCCTGCAAATTATCCCTCATTTACTTTGATTGCCTCAAGATTACCTCACCACCACCAAACCCAGTAAGCTTTCATATGACCACACTAGGCTGTGCCCCGGTAGTGAGCCAGAGTGCAAAGTCAGCCTTCTGCAGGGACTGAGGCTGTGGCAGCTTCCAGAGTATGAAGTAAGCCTGCTAACCCCTTGGCAGTGCCAGGAAAAGCCAGTGATCTGATGGGCATCTACCCTGATAGTGCAAAGCTTGTGCCATGTTAGCCAGGCCAGATGCCCTACCCTCACTCATCCCCGGGGCTGTGACCCTTTGGCTGGCATCTTGTATAAACACTCTACCAGCATAAGAACAGAAACAGCTGCCCAGAACATACATATCTCAGATGCCTCTGAAACTGCCGACAGAGCTGGGTGAGCCCTCAGAGGTAGAACAGGGCTCAGGGAACAAACTGGGAAAGAAACAGAATGCAGCCAGAAGAAGGGATAGAAAACCTGAAGTTCCCTGTCACAGATGGAAGATGCCCCCCTGGAAGCCTGCAAGGAGCATCAGAGCAAGCAGCAGGGGCTGGCAGGGTGGGTGGGGAGGTGCTGCCAGGGCCCACTCATGGCTGCCTTTTTGTTACCTTCACCCCTATGACTTCATCACTGTGAATGAAACTCCTGGAGTGTAACACAGACCCTAGTACCCAATTACCTAAATATGAGAAAATTCACCACTTGTTTCTTGAAATCAAGTTACTCTGATTCTTTCGTTCACAAAGCTATGGGTGAATCACAGGTTTCTTAACTCAAGGGGACCCGAAGCTTGCCAAAGCCTCCCTGAGAAAGTGATTTCAATAGCTCAGCCACTTGGAGTGAATCATTTTCCAACAAATTCCCACTTTTTGTCATCCAAAAAGCAGGTGACAAACCTGGCATCCCCAGGTGTGTTATCTGAGGCAGTGGGAAGGATGTGATTGTCGGGCCAACTGCTCAAGCCGTAAGAATTAAAGACCTGGGAATTCACTCCAAGGCTCAGAGACCTAATGGAGATCACTTCACTCTCTGCCATGCTACCTGGGCTACAGGGCTTGATGACTGGGAGCCACCACAGCAAGAAACTGGGCTCTTCCAGAACAGCTTCCCATTCATCTTTGTCTCCCCAAGCAACTGGGGTAGGGTGGCGTGAACGCATGTCAGTTATAGGATTCAATCCTACCAGGATTCAATCAGAAGAGTGAAGAAAAACTTCACTTACCTGGTGTTAAGCTTTGTTTGGGCCATTCAGTATCAGTCATAGGACCTCACAGAGGACAGAGGTCCCGACCTTTTTGGCACCAGGGACCACGTCCATGGCTGGGGGCAGTGGGGATGGTTTAGGGATGATTCAAGCACATTACATTTATTGTGCACTTTATTCCTATTATTATTGTATCAGCTCCACCTCAGATCATCAGGCACTAGATCCCAGAGGTTGGGGACCCCTGTCCTAGGGGATAGTACAATTATTAACATGAGCTTATGTTCTGTATAAGGGAATCACTGCCAAAATTAAAAGAGGTAACTCGCTTCACAAAGAGAACATTAAAAAACAAATGCTCTTAACCAAGCCAAAAAAAAAGAAGTTAGTCTTATGAGAAAGATTTAGGCCCTGGTTGTGCAACTCATTCAGTGAATGGCATTGATTTGTAACTCTAAACCCATGGCATCCCCAACTGCACCCCTACCACCACCTCAGTGGCCAAGCCACCTGAATTAACCAAGTCGAAGGTGCAAAGCCTCCCTTGGCACAAAGCTCTCTACTGCCCA
Organism: Bos javanicus; assembly: GCF_032452875.1. Lineage (NCBI taxonomy): Eukaryota > Metazoa > Chordata > Mammalia > Artiodactyla > Bovidae > Bos > Bos javanicus. The sequence continues at coordinate 28,175,187 of NC_083878.1, read as the reverse complement.
GAGTCCTTATAGGGTGTCCAACCCCAGGAAAAAAGAAGAAAGCAGCCATGCAAGTCGGGGATCCTTGGCAGTTACTGTCCACTTCCAACAACAAACTCATCCACAGACAACCCCAACCATGCAGGCAGGAGGTGGGGAGCTCCGGCAATGCTTACCTACAACCCTATCTACTGGGGCCACTTGTGGGTTCGTGATTTTGGCTGCCTTCTCATTTTTCCCAAGAGCCACAGCACTTCTCTCCAGAGCTGGCTCAAGTTTCATCCTCTGGAAACCAGCTGCTCTAAAAATGCCATGTGTGTGCGTGTGTGTATGTGTGTGCGCACATGTGTGCACACATGTGTGTATGTGCGTGTGTGCGCACATGCGTATGCACGTTTCAGTTGTGTCCAGCTCTGTGACCCCATGGACCATAGCCCACCTGGCTCCTCTGTCCATGGGGATTCTCCAGGCAAGAATCCTGGGATGGGTTGTAACACCCTCCTCCAGGGAATCTTCCTGACTCAGAAATCGAACCCGCATCTCCTGCACTGCAGGTGGATTCTTTACTGGCTGAGCCATCGAGGAAGCCCCTAAAATGCCATCGGCCTTCCCCAAACTACAAAATTCCTCTTCTCCCTTCTGGAGATGACAGGAACATCTTCTTTCCTGTCTCTCTGTGCCTTTGTATACACTCATATTTCATATGCACAAAACTTATATATACTGACTTAACACAATACCTTCTGAAAAGATACATACAAAGAACTTGGAAAGAGAGGGCCCTGGACAACCACCAGACTATTCTGCAGCCTGTTCTCCCAGGCCCTTCACCTGGAGCCATCCCAGATCCTCCCACACTCTGCCCCTCCAATCTCATCAGTCACTGAGCCCCTGAATCCTTCTTCGTAATCTTCTGTGCCTACCCTTTGGTTCCATGCCCACACTTGGTGCCAGTCCTCATAAAATATGCCTGAGAACCTAGATCTTCCTCATTCTCAGCACTAATCTACCCTACTGGAGTCACGACACGTTTACAATACAGTTGTCATCATGATGCCACTTTCACCAAAACGCCCCTTGCCCATGGGGTGACATTCAACTCCTCAAGATGGCAGCCCACTTCTTCTAAACTGTCCCTGTGCTCCTCTTAGTCCTTATTTCCCACTGCAAATGCCCAGCGCTGCAGCCAGGCTCACATAAGCACCCTGCAAGCTTCCCAGGCGTGCCTTACACTGGGGTCTAATGCTTCCCTTCCTGGGGTCTCGTCTGTCTCCTCCCGCCTCCTCCAGCATCTTCCATCTGAGTCACTCCTTTGGCATGGAGCGTTGTTTAAATGGTCAGGAACTGTCTTCTCACTTGTATCACCAGTCCTCAAAAGTACTTTTTCAAGGTACTTCATCCTATATTCTTCCTTCCCCAAACCCACCCCCATCCCTCGACTTCTAGATTTAGAAAACATCCCACAAAGAAGTTCTTCAATAAACATGTGTTTGCTGTTTGCTTCCACTCCACGCTGTGATGCTCCATCTTTTCCTTTAGCGTCTGTAACTTAGAGATCTCTTCAAGAAAATTAGAGATACCAAGGGAACATTTCATGCAAAGATGGGCTCAATAAAGGACAGAAATGGTAGGGACCTAATAGAAGCAGAAGATATTAAGAAGAGATGGCAAGAATACACAGAAGAACTGTACAAAAAGATCTTCATGACCCAGATAATCACAATGGTGTGATCACTCACCTAGAGCCAGACATCCTGGAATATGAAGCCAAGTGGGCCTTAGGAAGCATCACTATGAACAAAGCTAGTGGAGGTGATGGAATTCTAGTTGAGCTATTTCAAATCCTGAAAGATGACGCTGTGAAAGTGCTGCACTCAATATGCCAGCAAATTTGGAAAACTCAGCAGTGGCCACAGGACTGGAAAAGGTCAGTTTTCATTCCAATCCCAAAGAAAGGCAATGCCAAAGAATGCTCAAACTACCGCACAATTGCACTCATCTCACATGCTAGGAAAGTAATGCTCAAAATTCTCCAAGCCAGGCTTCAGCAATACATGAATCGTGAACTTCCAGATGTTCAAGCTGGTTTTAGAAAAGGAACCAGAAATCAAATTGCCAACATCTGCTGGATCATGTAAAAAGCAAGAGAGTTCCAGGAAAACATCTATTTCTGCTGTATTGACTATCTCAAAGCCTTTGACTGTGTGGATCACAATAAATTGTGGAAAATTCTGAAAGAGATGGGAATACCAGACCACCTGACCTGCCTCTTGAGAAACCTATATGCAGGTCAGGAAGCAACAGTTAGAACAGGACATGGAACAACAGACTGGTTTCAAATAGGAAAAGGAGTAAGTCAAGGCTGTATATTGTCACCCTGCTAATTTAACTTATATGCAGAGTACATCATGAGAAACACTGGGCTGGAGGAAGCACAAGCTGGAATCAAGATTGCCGGGAGAAATATCAATAGCCTCAGATATGCAGATGACACCACCCTTATGGCAGAAAGTGAAGAAGAACTAAAGAGCCTCTTGATGAAAGTGAAAGAAGGGAGTGAAAAAGTTGGCTTAAAGCTCAACATTCAGAAAACTAAGATCATGGCGTCTGGTCCCATCACTTCATGGGAAATAGATGAGGAAACAGTGCAAACAGTGGCTGACTTTATTTTTCTGGGCTCCAAAATCACTGAGGATGGTGACCGCAGCCATGAAATTAAAAGACGCTTACTCCTTGGAAGGAAAGTTATGACCAACCTAGACAGCATATTCAAAAGCAGAGACATTACTTTGCCAACAAAGGTCCGTCTAGTCAAGGCTATGGTTTTTCCAGTGGTCATGTATGGATGTGACAGTTGGGCTATAAAGAAAGCTGAGTGCTGACGAATTGATGCTTTTGAACTGTGGTGTTGGAGAAGACTCTTGAGAGTCCCTTGGACTACAAGGAGATCCAACCAGGCCATCCTAAAGGATATCAGTCCTGGGTGTTCACCGGAAGGACTGATGTTGAAGCTGAAACTCCAATACTTTGGCCACCTGATGAGAAGAGCTGACTCATTTGAAGACCCTGATGCTGGGAAAGATTCAGGGCAGGAGGAGAAGGGGACGACAGAGGATGAGATAGTTGGATGGCATCACTGACTCGATGGACATGGGTTTGGGTGGACTCCGGGAGTTGGTGATAGACAGGGAGGCCTGGCGTGCTGCGGTTCATGGGGCCACAAAGAGTCGGACACGACTGAGCGACTGAACTGGACTGAGCTGAACTGAGCTGAAACTAACTTAGAAGAGGTAATCACTTCAATTTCTAGGTATTCAATGTTGAGTAAAATGACTCTAGACACAAACAGACAATAATTTTTAAATGATATACCTTCTGGAACTTCCCTGGTGGTCTAGTGGTTAAGACTCCAAGCTATCAATGCAGGGGGTCCAGGTTCAATCCCTGGCTTGGGAATTAGATCCTGCATGTGGCAACTAAGACCCAGGGCAGCCAATAAATAAATAAATAAATATGTTTTTAAAAAGCTATACCACCTTTCCATATATTAACCAGCTTCTTTAAAATTTATTTTTAATTGAAGGATAATTGCTTTACAGTATTGCATTGTCAACCAGTCTCTAAATAGTACAAAAAGGTTGTGTGCCTACAGCCTATGAGGTTACCATAGGGCATGGGTTAGTAGGGGGGAGCCTAAAGGGGGGAATTAGCCCAGAAAGCCTTCTTAAATGAAAAATGCAAATAAATAGAGGAAAACAATAGAATGGGACAGACTAGAGATCTCTTCAAGAAAATTGGATATACCAAGGGAACATTTCATGCAAAGATGGACAGAAAAAAGGGACAAGGATCTAACAGAAGCAGAAGATACTAAGAAGAGGTGGCAAGAATACACTGAAGAACTATACAAGAATGGTATTAATCACCTAGATAACCATGATGGTGTTGTCACTCACCTAGAGCCAGACATCCTAGAGTGTGAAGTCAAGTGGACCTTAGGAAGCATCACTACACACAAAGTTAGCGGAGATGAAGGAATTTCAGCTGAGTTACTTAAAATCCTAAAAGATGATGCTGTTAAAGTGCTGCACTCAATATTCCAGCAAATTTGGAAAACAGCAGTGGCCACAGGACTGGAAAAGGTCAGTTTTCACTCCAATCCTAAAGAAAGGCAATGCCAAAGAATGTTCAAACTACCATAAAATTGTGCTCATTTCACATGTTAGCAAGGTAATACTCAAAATCCTTCAAGTTAGGCGTCAACAATACATGAACCGAGAACTTCCAGATGTACAAGCTAGGTTTACAAAAGGCAGAGGAATCAGAGGCCAAATTGTCAACATTCACTGGATCATAGAGAAAGCAAGAGAATTCCAGACAAACATCTACTTCTGTTTTGTTGACTATGTGAAAGTCTTTGTGTGGATCACAAAGTGTGGAAAACTTGTTAAAGAGATGGGAATACCAGATCACCTCACCAGTCTCTTGAGAAACCTGTAACCAGGTCAAGAAGCAACAGTTAGAATCTTACATGGAACAACTGACTGGTTCAAAATTGGGAAAGGAGTATGTCAAGGCTATACATTGTTCCTCAGATTACTTATCTCATATGCAGAGTACATCATGCAAAATGCTGGACTGGATGAATCACAAGCTAGAATCAAGATTGCGGGGAGAAATATTAATAAACTCAGATATGAAGATGATACTAACCTTACAGCAGAAAGCAAAGAGGAACTAATAAAGAACCTCTTGATGAAGGTGAAAGAGGAAAAAGCTGGCTTAAAACTCAACATTCAAAAAACAAAGATCATGGGATCTGGTCCTATCACTTCATGGCAAAAAGAATGGGAAAAAGTGGAAACAGTGACAGATTTTCTTTTCTTGGGCTCCAAAATCACTGTGGATGGTGACTGCAGCCCCCAAATTAAAAGATGCTTACTCCTTGGAAGAAAATCTGTGGCAAACCTAGACAGTTTGTTAAAAAGCAGAGACTTTGCTGACAAAGGTCCATGCTATGGTTTTTCCAGTTGTCATGTATGGATGTGAGAGCTGGACCATAAAGTAGGCTGAGTGCCCAAAGAATGGATGAATTCAAATTGTGGTGCTGTAGAAGACTCTTGAGAGTCCCTTGGACAGCAAGGAGATCAAACCAGTCAGTCCTGAAGGAAATCAACTCTGAATACTCATTGGAAAGACTGATGATGAGGCTGAAGCTCCAATACTATGGCTGCCTGATACGAAGAGCCGACTCATTGGAAAAGACCCTGATGCTGGGAAAGACTAAAGGCAGGAGGGGATGACAGAGGATGATATGGTTGGATAGCATCACTGATTCAATGGCCATGAGTTTGAGCAAACCCCAGGAGATAGTGAAGGACAGGAAAGCCTGGCGTGCCTCAGTCCATGGGGTCACAGAGAGTCAGATACAACTTAGCGACTGAACTTGTTCTAAAAGCTTTAAAAGTCCTGAACACAGAGTCTCCCTGACTTCCCTAGCCTAAGCTGGACTCCCCCAACCCCTGAGGCTCAGAGATCCTAGCTTTGTGCAGTCCTATGTAAGGTGATCTGTTAAACGAGCTCTCTGATAGTGAGGATTTCAGCTCTTTGTCATGGGGGAGAAGAGCCTCGGCCAAGTTTCTAACCCTGGCCTCTGCCACTAACATCCACACAACCCAGAACAATCTGTCAGAGCCTTAACTGTCTTAACCGTGAACTCCCATAGGGGCATGGAAGAGACCTGCCACAGTCATGCGTAAACCAGAATGTTTAGAATAATCAAGAACTCAACAAATAAAGAGACTGAATGAAGCTCTCAGTTTGAAAACCCAAAATTTAGCCTTTAGATTCTGAAAAAAGACTTAAGGACAGGAGGACCCCTAGGCACCTCAGTTTCAAATAACAAAGTTAAAATCCTCAATTCTGTAATTCCTATTGCCACAAGTCACAACTTCTCTTGCTGGCATTTAATATTCTTTAAAACTCGGCCCCAACTGGAATTCCCAGCTCTTTCTCCCACCCCCTTATGCTTCAGCCATATTGTCCTCCTACTGTACCCAGTCTTTTGCGTTCTACCCTCCCTTCTTCAGCACACTTTGTCCCTTCCAAATCACCCCCTGCCAAAAGCCCAAGTAAAATCTAAACTTTCAGGCCTATCTCCACCCAAAACTGCTCTCCCTCTCAACATAGGTCCATCAAGGGCAGGTCCTCTCCTCCTATATTCTGAGTCCCCTCTCCCCACTGGGAAAAAAGTGCTCAGTAAACCTGGATTTTAAATGATGTGATATCCAGAAAAACTGAGACTCCCTGATGCTTCCATTACTTTCAGTTGGAGGATCCCACTGAGGATTCAGCCTTGGGTCCAACCCCCTGAAAACATCCTCCTTTATTTTGCTGGTGAGCTCATCTCATAGAAGTGCTACATCCAACTTCCATCTGCACTTCCCAAGCCAGTGATCACTTCCAACCCCCATTAAACTCCCAGGGACAGGGGAGCCTGGTGGGCTGCCTTTTCAAAGAAGCAGCCACCCCAGATCCATACATCATGAAGACCTGGCTGTGCAACGACATGGCCCACACCCGTCTTGATGCAATTATGTCCTTGTGCTATCGCTTCCCTGCAGTCTTACTATTGTTCTCCATTTACCCAGAGAGCTAGGTCTGAAGTTTTATAGGAAAAATGAATTAGGACTTGCTTTATATGCCACACTTCTCAGCTCACCAACATGGTTTTCAAAGCTTTTGCTGGTGACTCTCAAGGCTCTGAGGTAAACAATTTCACAAACCAGCCTGCTATACAGTGTCACCCAGAACTAATCTCCATCCTCCCGCCTCCCACATCCCATCCATTCTATGTGTATGCTGCCTTTCCATCACCTACTCTCATCCCTAGCCCAGGAACAGGGAAAACCACGTGCTAACAACCAGCCAGATTGGCAGACAGTGAGCAGGAAGAAAAGAACCATCTCTGAAACCGTAGGCTCGGAAGCACAGAGCAGTCACATCTCCAGGGCTGTAACTGACAGCGTGTCCTCTGGAATTAACTTCTACCTAGACTCATAAGAGTGGTGTTCTCCCTGACCATCCCAGAGGAAAGAACAGTGCTCTGGGCCAGGTGAGTTCTTAAGAGGAAAAGCCATACAACATAGGGCAGAAAGTGGATCCGGGAGCAGGCTTCCTGAGCACCACCTCCACGAAACAGCAGTGTGACCTTGGGCAGTCAATCATTCCTCATTCTCAATCTGCAGACTAGGGATAGCAGCAGTACTTACCTCATAGCATTGTTCTTAACTTATATAAAACACATAGAAACTATGTCTGACAGAATAAAAATGTATTATTATCATTAATAGCATCATTATGGTTATTATTATTACTTCCTCTCCTTTGCTTTATTTGGGCAGGAAAGCAAATGCCTCAGCACAGATCTTCCTGTCACTGGACACTATACTCCAAATCCTTTTTCCCCCCACCTCTTTTTTTCACCTCCGTGACCATCTCAAACATTAAACATCCATTCAAGCATGCAAATCATCAAAGTGAACTGCTCTCACTTGCTTCCTTTCCTCAGCCAACACCCCAAATTTCTTACAAGCTACTGGATCCACTTGGTGGCAAATTCAAGAATGTTTATACAGGTTTTTATCATTACATGTGTTTCAGAAACAGGCATGGTGAGTGCTAAAGCAGGGAAGAGGAGAAAGAAAGGCATTAAAAAGATCAAAAACAAGTCTCTGCCTCCTCATCTTAAAATTTCAGTGGTAGATCTCCACCAAAGCCAGAGGCCCATTGAGACTTCTGTCCTGAATTCAAACTGTCGGCTCCAGGAGCTGGTCCAGGAAGGAGATAAGGCAGATGGGAAAAATTGAGGATGAAAGCAGGGTAAAAAGTTGAACCCCAAAGTGTGAGATGAACCCTTTAGATTCATTTCATAACATAGTTTCTGAGACGTGCCTACCAGAGTGCTGTCCTTTCTGACAAACATCTGTTACGGTGACTGAGACCCAGCGTAGTTTATTCATTCTTTGCTAAAACTTCCGTTGGGGTGTTGATCTCATAAATGTTATCCTTAAGGCTCAGATAGATGAAAGTCAACGTTCAAACCCAAAAGGGGGTGTGGAGCAGCCAGACTATCTATCCATCTTCTGAAGCCAAAGAGATAGAAATCTACAAGTCACAGGATTGATTTTTGTTTACGCCTTTAATCCCAAACATTTGGAATGACCACTTTGATGTAACAAAAACATGTCCCATGAATGCCAAAAAATAAAAACAGAACCTAATTTCTATGTAGCAGACAATAAAGGTTACCGGCTTCCCTGGTGTCTCAGAGGTTCAAGCATCTGCCTCAATGCGGGAGACCCGGTGTTCGATCCCTGAGTCGGGAAGATCCCCTGGAGAAGGAAATGGCAATCCACTCCAGTGAGGATCCCCTGGAAAAGGAAATGGCAACCTACTCCAGTATTCTTGCCTGGAGAATCCCATGGACAGAGGAGTCTGGTAGGCTACAGTCCACAGGGTCGCAAAGAGTCAGACACGACTGAGAGACTTCACTTTCACTTTCACTTTATGGACCAGCTGATTATGCAAAGTGATTGTGAAATTCCTACTGCACCCAAAGGAATAAAGGCACCAAATCAATGCCTGACTTTTTTCTTCTCATACTCGAAAGACCAAACTCATTTAAACTCTGTAGGACTTCAGGATTAACAAGGAGAAAGTCCAAGGAAACTGAGCCTCTCCTGATTCCTACCACAGAGAGATGAAACCCTCCCTCTTGTTTGTCCAGAACCCTGAGAGCAGGCAGGCATCAGGTGCCCCTTCTTCTGGCCCTCGGAGGGCAGATAGAGCAAACACTGCCCTTTCCTTAAGACTCAAGGACTCCATTCCTGGCTTCTCCTTTGTTAACTGGGTGGTGTCAGACAAGCAACTAAACCAAGTTAAGCCTCAAGAGCAGCACAGTTTGAGGGTTATCTGAGGAATTTAAAAGATAAAGATATTTGAAATTTGGTGCTCCGCAAACGTATAGTCCTATTACATAACCTGCAACACCCAATAAGAAGTTAGCTGCTGCTGCTCCTGCTGAGTCGCTTCAGTCGTGTCCGACTCTGTGCAACCCCATAGACGGCAGCCCACCAGGCTCCCCTGTCCCTGGATTCTCCAGGCAAGAGCACTGGAGTGGGTTACCATTTTCTTCTTCAATGTATGAAAGTGAAAAGTGAAAGTGAAGTCGCTCAGTTGCGTCCGACTCTTAGCGACCCCATGGACTGCAGCCTACCAGGCTCCTCCGTCCATGGGATTTTCCAGGCAAGAGTACTGGAGTGGGGTACCATTGCCTTCTCCGAAGAAGTTAGCTACATACTGCTATTATTCAAAAGGGTAGGGTTGCAGCTGTTGGCAGAGAGGAATGCCAGAGGGAGGCCTGTCCCTCCCCTGGGGCATATACCTACCCAAAACACACACACACACACACACACACCCTACAGAGATTCTGTCACTTGAATAATTTCCTTACAGAACAATCATTTTCCTCCATTCTGGATTTTTAGTAATAGTTATTACAAAAGTTCACAGTAGTAACTGTAAAAAAGAGAAATTTTAAAAAATTACCATAATCTCACAACCCATAAATAATTTGCAATGCATTTCTTCCAGCCTTTCATAGCCGTTTGCATGTGTATTTATACATATGTTTGTATGTATATGTATGTATGAGTGATTTTTTAATAATAGCAAACATAACAAATACTATATGCCAGGTATGGGATCAACCACATGATTTTAGTCATATAATCCTCTCAACAACCCCTGAGTAGGTACCATTCATCTTCCATTTTACAGATGAGGAAACTGAAACTCAGAGAAGTTAAGAAACATGCCCAAGGTCACATAGCTTTTAAGTAGCAGAGCCTGGGTTCAAACCCAGGCAGAGTCTGCTGAGTCACCAAACCAAACATAAAACATAACCTGCAAATGTTACCACTTATATATCTTGAAAATCTTTATATTTTATTCATTATGTTTTCTAGTATCATGATTACATAGTCTTCCACAGTATGGATGAGCCAAGTTTTAATCACCTGTTGAACTTGACTAATATCTGTGTACCCACAATATACTCCAACTGGGGATACTTATTTTCTAGTGTTTCAGTAATTTAAATAACACTAAAAAGAACACCCTTTATACATATCTATGATCATTCTTACCATTCTTAGAAGTGGAATTGCTGGGTCAAGAGAACTGCATGGTTTTAAAGTTCTTGATATTTTTTGCCATATTGCCCTCCCGAAAGATTTCGTCAGCTGCACTCCTGTTTGCAGCATCTGAATAAATTCTTACATCTTCATCAACAGTGGTGGTATCCTTATTTCATTCTCAGAAACATTTTCAAGTGTAACAACTCTGAAGTGAATTACCCTTATCCCCTTCTTCTGACCTAGGTAGTTCACCCTCTACCACTTAGGAAATGGAGGCTCAGAGGAGGGCCAGGGAGGCAAGGGGAACATGAGAAGGCAGGGAAGGGACATCTGATGCAGGGGAGGGGGAGGCAGTGCAGCATGGGAGGAGCCAGAGGCCAGAGCAGGGTTGAGGATGATATGACAGAGGGGAAAGCAAGAGCATGCCAAAAACGAAGTCCTGGCACTTAAAAAATAATTATAATAATCAAATGGCAGGAGCTTACAAATAAGGAAAAGAAAGATTAATTGAAAACAAAACAATCAAAAGCCAGAAGTTTCACAAGAAGGTTGGAGTCAGACGAGCACTGAACTGCTTCTGTCTGGTTGACACAGAAAGTCAAGTACGCCTCTAGGTGTGAGCAATAATGAGGTCCCAAGTTTTATACCTGTGTGCTACATGCTGGAGAAAGTGCACCTGGTCTCATCCCCAGGAAAAATCACCGAATGATTTCCTAGGTCCCCAGGGTGCCCAAAAACATGAAACCTCACTGAAGTCCAGAGGATAGTCAGCAAATTCCATTCAGCCTGGTCATGTAGGGCAAATTGTCCTTCCCCATTCACAGGTCAGTCTGGGACTCAGGGAAGAGGGAAATGGGGCCTTGAAAGTAGAATCCAGAGATCATATACTCATCAGAGAAGGCCACACAGCAAACCTCCAGATTATGCAGTGTCAGGCCGTGACAGTAGTAGGAATTTCGGTAGTTGTGATAAGAGGCATACAGATGAATAAATACAAATATAAATAAAGATGTGCCTTTTCAGTACTCCTCATGGGCCAAGAGAAAATGGTTAAATGAGAGACCCATCTCCATCCAGGATGTGTCCTGCCTTAATTGCCAGACTCATGGAGGTGCCCATGTTAAGACTTTTATACCACTGAGACTGTGAGCATCCAGGTGCGGTGGATACCATCACTCCCATGTTTTCAGAAGAGAAATTGAAACTTGAGGATGATTTACCCAAGATCATCTAACCAGAAGGTGACAGAGGCACAAGTTCTAATAGTAGTAACAACTGGGAGTACTGATTTTCTACTCTAATTCTAGGCCATTCCTTAACCGTACCTCCTAGTTCTTTCTTATAAATGAAACACAGAAAGTGGTATATTTGCAGGAGTACTCTATCAATAAAACAGTCTCCCTGCGTGGGGGTTGGAGACGCTGACTGTAAACTTCAGGTTATTTACCTGATGATTTTAATTCACTTAGGCCACCTCCCCTCTGAAGTGACTAATCAAGACATGCTTTTTGGCCCATGGAGGGAACCCAGGAAGAAAACGACAGAGATCCAGGGTTGGAAAGCTGAAAGGAGGCAATGAAATACAAAGTAAGAAGAGGATTCCAAAAAAAAAAGAGGATTCCTTAAGACTTGTGTCCAGGGAGGGGATGGATCTTGGGCAGAGGATTCAAAACACCTAGGATCACAGTCCGCCTGCTATGGTCACAATTCAAAGAACACACAGCTTCTTTTTGGCTCTAGAATCAGCACTTTACCAAAGGCATTTCTTGTTAAACACTGTGTGTGTGTGTGTGTGTGCGCGCGCGTGTGTGTACAAATTATATTTTTGACCCTGAACCACCAAAGAATGAAGAGAAAGGGGTGGGAGTGGGGGAGGGAAACTGCTCTATCAAATTTCCTGCATAATCCTCTTATGAGATTAGAGCCTTCTTAAATGGTAATGAGGTTCTGGCTTGGGAACTAAATTATACCACTGGGTAATTCTCCTCTGGGGGAGAGGGGCATGCTTGAGTACATGAAGCAGGAGGGAAGCACAGACTTGTGATCCCTTGTTCTAAGTGGGTGCAAATCGAACCATTTCAAATCAGGAGCATGGAGCTTTAAACCTGAAAGGAAATTAGAACCTAACCCAATGCCCTTGTAGGTTCACTTGTGGTGAAGTCATACTGCCACAGCCTCCAAGCCTGGGACATGGGATGGTGTTCCCCACAACCCTTCTTGGGTCTCTTCTCTTCAGGAGCCATCCAAACAAGCATGGCTTGTGGCTGAGGTGCTTCGAAACTCTCCTCCCTTCACCCCCTCCTCCCTCTCCACTCCTCCTTCCAGAGAGTATAAAGCGCCCGCAAGACACTGTCCAGGGCTAGGATATTTCAGCAACTCTGTTGCACCAAATATTCTTGGCGCCAAAGTCCCTCCTGAACGTGCCTGAGGCCTGAAAGAATCAAGATGCCTGGCTCGCACCCTCAAGCAGCCCAGACCCCAGGAGAATTGGGACTGGACATTTCCTTTCAAACTAGTGGGGATGCAGGATTATCCATCTCTCCTTTTGCACATACAACTACATATTTTGTCTATGAGTTCTGTCTTCCTGGTTTTCAGCATGAAAGATACCTAAATTCCCACTGGAGGAGGAGTAAACTGCAGCAGTGCCAGGAATGAAACTGGAGATCTGAACAGAGGCAGGGCTCTGACCTCCCCAGCTATCCCCTGGAAAGCTTGCCTTCTCATCAGAGCACTTCTGCAGAGTTACCTGGCAGCCCTTGGGTGCAGGGCTGGGGGCCAGGGGCCACCGGTTACTCTGGTCTGCCGGCTCTGTCCTTCCTGGCTGGTTGAATTTTATCAAAACCAATCAGTTTTCCATTTCCAATCTCTAGCTCTGGCTTCAAGATTCTTCTTAATCTGTCAGCAAAGTCACACTTGGGTTCCCAGCCACCTACCACAAACCGGGTCATCGATTGCTGGGAGGGGTTGTTACCCCATGCTAATCTGCAATCGACTCACTTATATCTCATCTTTTTCTCAAATTAATCTGGGGACAGGGGCTGGGAAGGGCCTTTTCTGATTATTCTGCTGACCCTAGGTGCTCTGTTTCCTGTTAAGTGTCAATTTAAATGGTTTGTGTTGAATTCACTGAAACTATACTCATTTTTGAGTTATTGTACATGCTCTTGGAGGCTAAGATTTCACAGATATGCACTTAAACTCACCTATATTTATGCCCTAACAGTAGAGAACCAATGCAAACATTCTGGGGTGCATGGGCTATGTGCCATATCAGGTACTTTACACCATCGCAAAGATTCCTGACATACACTCTACAGAGTTATTTCTACTTACAGAGGAAAGCTCCTGACAGACCATAATCTGGACCCTGCTCTGCCTGCTCCTACCCCCACCCTTTGCTGTGCTCTGGCCTTGAGTGCTGGGCCTGAGTTTCTGGATGACCACCTTGCACCTCCCTGAGGCCAAATTTTCCCTTCTATGACACGGAAAGAAAGGCTCCTGAGGTCCCTTCATGTCCCCACATCCATTTAGCAGGGAGTTGGACACAGGGGAAAAAAGAATAAAACTGCCCCTCCCTTCCCCACCCACCCTCTGCTCAGGGACAAACCCTGTCCTCATTAGCACCTGCACTTGCTTTGTGCCCAAGAGTCACCAGTGAGAGCCATCTGCATGCTCCAAAGCCATTAACCCTGTGAACCTCCTCCTGCTCACGCAGCCAGGGGGTCACTTTTAGGTCCTTTTAAAAAATGACCCATGACTGGCCAGCCCTAAGGTCCTGGCAGAGAGAAGCCTGGGAGCCCAGCCCAGGACCTCAGAGAGATGCCTCAGGGAAGGTGCAGTGGCCTCCTGGCTGGGGATCATGGTGCTGAATGAAACAATAACAAATTCCCTGAAGTTTTGCAGCCTGGAACTAGATGCCAGAGCTTATTAACTCCATCCCCAACAAGGTTCATTCCTGGGCTGCAAGTGGAGCCAGGAAACCCAGAAATGGAATTTCCAATAGCCATTTTCTTCCAATTGTCCGTGTTTTTTGCAACCAAACTAAGAACTCTCCTTAAGGTACTTGTCACCCTGCCAGAGCACCTCGACCTTAATATGCCCACTGGACACTGAAACACTCACCTGGTATATTGTTATTTTGCTAGTGTGTGTTGTTTCACATGTATCTTTCCACCCCTAGATTGTAAGTCACACGAGAGCAGAGGACAATGCTACTAACACTTCTGTGTCTTCATCCCCACCACCTCACCTCCTGTGAGGCCACCTGTGGGCTCCAGGCCCTGTGCTGGGGACTTCAAAAGACACAGCACACTTCATGACGATCACTTGCTGAGGTACTACTGCTATCATTTCATTGCACTGCCCACGTTCCAGGCATGCTTGTTATGTGTTTTGCATCTACTAATTCATTTGCTCCTCAAAACAAGCCTATGTGATGGGCACTAATATTACCCTCACTGTACAGCAGAGGACACTGAGAAACAGAGAGGCTAAGTCAGCAGCCTGGGATTATCCAGCAGATGGGAGGAGAGCCAGCAGTCCTGGAGTCGGAGCCCTTCACCATCGCAGTGCATCGCCTCATGCCCTGCGGTCCTTGGCACAGGGCTGACACACACCAGTGCTCCATAAATACTGGCTTTACTGGCAGACAGTTCCTCAGTTCACTCTTCAGTTTCATGTTTCAGCTAGCCTCTCTGCTGCCTATGATAAAATTTCCTGTATGTGATCTGAGATCCATGGCTTCTTCTCTCAGTGGGTAATAATAATCCTTTGCATTTGAACAATGCTTTACATTTTTTTCAAGTGTCAACAGATCACCTCTCCCCCAAACACAAATCTGAGGATATTCTTGGAAGGTAAGTAGAATAAGTGCATGCAAGCCTCTTTTTCAGAGGCGGAATTTTTACTCAGAGAGGTGGCATGACTCACCCAAAGTCACATAGCTTTTCAGGGTTGAAGCTGAGGTTAAGGCTAAAACCCAGGCTTCCTACCTCTTGGTTCACTCTTCTTCCCACCTTGGGAAGAAATGACTACAAACACTGTCAGGAGATTTGCCCTGTAATGGAATCCCTCAGACAGGAAAATGTGGCTATGGATATGACTGGGGCTGGGGGATGGGGCTAGAGATCAAGAAAGAGGTAAATACGAGAAGATGTGCATAAGTGTGGAGATATCTGTAACAGCTATCATAATTTTATTTTTTAATTTTTTTTTGGCCACACCAAGCAGCATTGGGATCTTAATTCCCCAACCAGGGGTCAAACCCATGCCAATTGCAGTGGGAGCATAGATTCATAACCCTGAACCATGAGGGAAGTCCCAGCTATTACAACTTTAAAATGTTATTTAAAACATTTTAAATAGCACTGATGGCAGTCAAGCAGAGACATTACTTTGCCAACAAAGGTTCATCTAGTCAAGGCTATGGTTTTTCCTGTGGTCATGTATGGATGTGAGAGTTGGACTGTGAAGAAGGCTGAGTGCTGAAGAATTGATGCTTTTGAACTGTGGTGTTGGAGAAGACTCTTGAGAGTCCCTTGGACTGCAAGGAGAGCCAACCAGTCCATTCTGAAGGAGATCAGCCCTGGGATTTCTTTGGAAGGAATGATGCTAAAGCTGAAACTCCAGTACTTTGGCCACCTCATGCAAAGAGTTGACTCATTGGAAAAGACTTTGATGCTGGGAGGGATTGGGGGCAGGAGAAGGGGACGACAGAGGATGAGATGGCTGGATGGTATCACCAACTCGATGGACGTGAGTCTGAGTGAACTCCGGGAGTTGGTGATGGACAGGGAGGCCTGGCGTGCTGCGATTCATGGGGTCGCAGAGTTGGACACGACTGAGCGACTGAACTGAACTGAACTGATGGCAGTCAAAAGACTTAATTTTTTTATTTTAAAAAATAGTATCAACATTTTAAAATAATATTAAATCCCAGTGATTCAGAATTCAAGAATCACAAAAGGCTATGCAGTTAAAAATCTCTGTATCATGGATTTTGATTCCAGGGCCCATCTTCTCCAAGCCCTTCTCTTTTTTCCATATGATCCTACTGTAACAATTCGGAAAGCTTACCTACAAGCCACACATGATGGCCATTTTTTCCTCAAGCCATATATGACAATAGATTATATTTTTATTTCATTGACAATAGATAATACATGAACACTGTTCAGGTTTAGAAAGTACCAGAAAAAACAATCATAATGAAAAATCAGCATCCTTTTTCCCTCTGGCCCTCAGTTACCCAGAAACTGTTACTTTTTTTTTTTTTAATTGGATGCTAATTACTTTACAATATTGTATTGGTTTTCCTTTATTCTTTTCAGTGAGAATTTATGTATTTAAAAGCATATCCATACATTTTTCCAACTCAGATTGTAGACTGTTATGCACACTTTTCTGCATGCGTTTTTTTCACTGAACAATCTATCTTAGAGATCTTTACATCTGTAGTTACACAGCTCCTTCCTTTTAATGGTTACATAATATTTCATTGTATGGACATACTACAAATTATCTGATGGATCTTTAGTTGCCTCCAACTGTCTGCTATTAAGAACAATGCTGCAATAACCATAGATCATGGCTGCGTCGAGGCTGCCAGGTCTCCCCCAATATCTGTGGTCCCTTTCTTCCATACAAGAGAATTTTATAAAGGCCACAGTTCCCAACCGCTCTTACAAATAAGTATGGCCATGTGAGCAAATTCTGGCCATGAATGTAAGCAAATACATTATTTGGCAGTTTTTAGGAACTTCTCTTGTGAGAAAGCAGATGTACTCCCTTTACTTGCTTCATCTTTATCTCACCAGGAAAATTTGTGAAATGAACAAAAATAGTTACTGGTGTCCTGTCCAGGGCCCACTTCTGTATTATATCAGACTTAGGTTGTCTTTGAGCCACTTTACAACTCTGTGAGTGGTAGAATACTGTCAATAATATGAATGATTTCCATTCATAAAAATACAAATTATGTCAGTAGAAATGAAGTTGATATTGCAGTAAATATTGGCCCAAATTTGCATCTAATTATAAGCTCATTTCAGCACTCTTGGTGGCCTATATATGTGTATGTTCAGTTCTCCTTTAAACCAACTATGACATCTTACTAGCCCCCTCATTGAGTTAAACAAAATATTTACAATGCTTTTATTTTTACATTTGCATGACAGCTATGATTTTATCTTTAAAAATTATCTTTTAATAATCCTTTACTTCATCCTGCTGCTTGGAATACAGATGGTTCCATCTTGGACAATGAGATTAAGAACAACAAAGAGAGCCCACGTCCAAGACCTGGAAGTACCCCACCTATTGTAGACTTCATCTAGACTTTTATGTGCAAGAATAACACATGTCTATCTTCAGTGACTGTTATTCAGAGTTTTCTGTTAGAGTGAACCTAACAATGAAATGACTTCTAAGAGAAATTTTTACTAATAGAATATGTCATGATTTCATCTTTGTGCAGCTGCAAATTTTACTTTAGACTGTCTTGACAGACATTATTAATCAATCCCCCCAGAGCCCTTACTCAAAATGCTTCTTAAGGTCACAGTCTAAGTGGTCATTAGTATCAAAAAGAACTTTGAATGACATTTAATTACCAGTCTTGCTACAGGATAACAAATCAGCACAATTTTCTCAATTGTCCAGATTCTAACATAAACTTACTGATTTAGACCCCATCTTACTCCTGAGAAGATTTAGATCAGAAAACTATAGGCACCTATGTGAAGGCCTGTAGAATTTCAGGACTGAGGGTAGGGAATGTCTCAGCCATTCCCAGCAGCCCAGGATACACCCCCAGTCCAAGGTCCCAGCCTCACAACAAGTTCACTCAAAATCTCATACCCACAAAAGTCACAGAGGGAACAAGTCACCTGGATGGATGAGTACTATTTGGTGCTAGATTCTGAGCCAAGGTACAGTCGTGATTTAGAAATACTGGCCTGCCAGTGGGTAGGATGCAGGATATACAAAGAGATCCCAAACAACATTTCTACACGTGCCCATCCCAAGTACAGCTGGAGATAAAGCACTAAGCTAGGATCAGGGAAGAAGCACCCCTTCCAGCTCTGCTCTTAGTGAGCCTTCCTTCACTGGGTCTCAGATAACTCAGCAGAGATGGCACTAGATGATTCCCAGGCCTAAAAGTATATACAATATTCTGCCTAAAACAAGACACAGTCTCAGCAGCTTTGAGAGCATCTTTAGCCCAGCAGAGCCAGGTACAGAGACAATCTTCACATCCACCCCCACTCCCAGGCTGTGGGGGCTTCCAATCCTGGTAGTTCCTTGGCCGCTAGCTCAGTGGCAGAGGAAGGGCTGGCAGAACTCGTGACTTTGATGTCCTCTACAGTCTAGAGACTGTACACAAACAGGAAACCGGGAGAGGTGATAATTGTTTAATCAGCTCTCCAGCAACACCTGTTGTGCTGAGTTCCTCTAATGTGAAAAGCCAGGAGTACAGGGAATAGCACTTTCTTATCATGGTTAGTGTTGATATCGATGTACCATCAAAGATGACAGGAACAGTATTCCCCTGACAATTTTCTACAGTTCCTTTTATCAAACTTCCAAGCCTACAAATGTCCTTTGATCAAGTAGGTACTCATCAGGGTAAAGCACACATTGAAAGTTGAAAAGGAAAGAAAGACCTGGAAGGCTCACTCCTTGCCAGCCAAGCACCTACAACTCAAGTTTCGGACTGGACCAACTTCCAGAGAAGTTAACTGGTGATAAAAGCTGTGGTAAGCAGGTGGGATCCTAAAAGTTATAAATGATCAGAGAGGGAGTGACCATGCGCTGGGGTGACCCAGAGTACTCTGGGTAAGCTGAGTTATGAGGGCAGCCTTGTAGGATGGATAAGACCCCAATTCAGTAAAAGAAAGAGCATTTCAGGTGCAGGGGGTGTTACAGTGAGGGAGCGAGAGTAGAAATGTCCCCTGTATTTTCAGAAGGGTGACTAGTCCGGCTGGAGCAGAGTTTGTATTAAATACAGGGAAGAAAAAGAAGAAACAGAGGTGGGGGCTGGAGCATTGGTCCTCAAACTTGTGTGTATACTAAAGGGTTTGTTGAAGCGTAGCTTGCTGGGCTCCACCCCCAGGGTTTCTGATTTAGGACTTCTGGGGTGGAACCTCAGGATTTGCACTTCTAACAAGGTATCAGGTGTGGTTCAAGGACCATACTTTTGAGAACCACTTGACCAGACTGTAGAGGGCCATGAATCCTGAACAGCTGGGAGCTCCAGAAGGTCTTTCCCCGGGGGAAAGATGGAATGGGAGTGGTGCTTTGTTAAATTTGCACCCTGCTCTTTTCCATTTCTATGAATAGCTTTCTGCCCTTTTCTATTGTCTGTTTTTATAGAAATGGGATCAGTAGACATCAACCACTACCTATCACCTCTACCACACTCCCACTTCTCATTTCTGTGTGAAACACGTTGCTTTAAACAGAAATTAGCAGTCATGATTCTGTGCCATAAGCAGAAACCAGAAAACATGGTTTGGTTGAAGATTTCACTTTCTTTAAAAATGCCAAGTGAGTGTAAGAAGCCCAGCTGGGATCATTCCAGTGTTACTATTTGCGAACACCTACATGCCAGACACAATGCTTCATACTTTATGTACATTATTGCAAGGTAGGGATTATCGTTCTCATTTTACAGATGAAAATCCTGAGGCTGTGACCAGGTAAGTGGCTGGCTCAAGATCACATCTGATAAAAGATGGAGTCAGTATGCAGAACAAAGGTCTACCTCCTCTCCAGCCCATGCCAAGCCTGCACCCTGTGGCCTGTCCTGCTCCATCCACCCAGACCTGCAGAGAGCTGTTAGATGCTGCTTCAGCCCTATCTCATCAGCCTCAGTGAGGACTGTCTACAGGGGATCTCTAGGCAAAATGTGCATAAGGACTCAACTTCTAAACCAGCCTCTCAGAAGTTCTGAGTGTAAAGCCCCCATCCCTCTGCAAAAGCTCCTGGGATTTCAGGGCTTCACCAACCTCTCTCCTTAGTCCCCTGATATACACACATGGTCTCTCCTGGCACACTCTCTTCACCTCCCTCAGGTCCACCCTCATCTGCACTCAACCTGAGAACAATCAAGTCATCTGAGTCAAACAAGCCAGTCACAAAAGGAAAAATACAGTGATTCCAATTATACAAGGTACTTGGGTACTCAAATTCATAGAGTCATGGTGGTTTCTAGGTGCTGGAGGGAGGGGAAATGAGAGTCAGTATTTAATGAGTACAGAGTTTCCTTTGGGGACAATGAAGAGTTCTGGAGGTAATGGTGGTGCTAACTGTACAATGATAGGAACATACTTAATGCCACTGAACTGTATGCTTAAAAATGGTTAAGACAGTAAATTTTATGTGTATTTTACCATAACTTAATAAATGAGTGAATGGCGAATCCAGTGATAGAAGACAACTAGATCTCCTGAGTTCTGCTCCAGCTACCCTCAGTTCAGTTCAGATCAGTTGCTCAGTTGTGTCCAACTCTTTGCAACCCCGTGGACTGCAGCATGCCAAGCTTCCCTGTTCATCACCAACTCCCAGAGCTTACTCAAACTCATGTCCATCGAGCCAGTAATGCCATCCAACCATCTCATCCTCTGTTGTCCCCTTTCCCTCCTGTTTTCAATCTTTCCCAGCATCAAGGTCTTTTCAAATGAGTCAGTTCTTCCCATCAGGTGGTTGAAGTATTGGAATTTCAGCTTCAGCATCAGTCCTTCCAATGAATATTCAGGACTGATTTCCTTTAGGATGGCCTGGCTGGATCTCCTTGCAGTCCAAGGGACTCTCAAGAGTCTTCTCCAACACCACAGGTCAAAAGCATCAATTCTTCGGGGCTTAGCTTTCTTTATAGTCCAACTCTCACATCCATACATGATTACTGGAAAAACCATAGCTTTGACTAGATTGACTTTTGTCAGCAAAGTAATGTCTCTGCTTTTTAATATGCTGTCTAGGTTGGTCATAGCTTTTCTTCCAAGGAACAAGCACCTTTTAATTTCATGGCTGCAGTCACCAACTGAACTGATTTTGGAGCCCCAAAATGTAAAGTCTGTCCCTGTTTCCACTGTTTCCCCATCTATTTCCCATGATGTGATGGGACCAGATGCCATGATCTTAGTTTTCTGAATGTTGAGCTTTAAGCCAACTTTTTCACTCTCCTCTTTCACTTTCATCAAGAGGCTCTTTAGTTCTTCTTCACTTTCTGCCATAAAGGTTGTGTCATCTGCATATCTGAGGTTATTGATATTTCTCCCAGCAATCTTGATTCCAGCTTCTGCTTCATCCAGCCCAGCATTTCACATGATGTACTCTGCATATAAGTTAAATAAGCAGGGTGACAATATACAGCCTTGACATACTCCTTTCCCAGTTTGGAACTAGTCCATTGTTCTATGTCCAGTTCTAACTGCTGTTTCCTGACATGCATACAGATTTCTCAAGAGGCAGGTCAGGTGGTCTAGTATTCCCATCACTTTAAGAATTTTTCACAGTTTGTTGTTATTCACACAGTCAAAGGCTTTGGCATAGTCAATAAAGCAGAAGTAGATGCTTTTCTGGTATTCTCTGCTTTTTAGATGATCCAACGGCTGTTGGCAATTTGATCTCTGGTTCCCCTGCCTTTTTTAAATCCAGCTTGAACATCTGGAAGTTCATGGTTCACATACTGTTGAAGCCTGGCTTGGAGAATTTTGAGCATTACTTTGCTAGTCTGTGAGATGAATGCAATTGTGCAGTAGTTTGAGCATTCTTTGGCCAGCTAGCCTACATTTCCTAAAACTACTGTTCACAGAGATGCAGCAGGAGGGGGAAGTGGACATGAGCTGAGGGAGAGATGGACATGCTTGAGCATGGTTGATGGGGCAGTCCCACTGATGTGCCAATCACAGAGTAATAACTGTATATGTGTTGGGTGCTCTTCAGTCCCCAAGCTTTCTCACACATGTGGACTCGTCTGGTTGATGACCTGATGACCTGGCCAGGGTCCCCAGAGCAAAACACCTAGAATATACTTTCCCAATGATGTACATGTGGTAAAAGAATTTTCCCCATGAATCTTGGAATGAGAGCCCCAGCCTCACTTCGTCTGCTAAAAGCCCTTGAACTCAGTTTAGGAAATACTGATGGAGTGGGACATGGGAGCCCAAGGGCATTGGCGTGGACACACTGGATGGTGGTGTGACCTTGGGCAAGTTCCTTGGCTTTGCTAAGGGTCATTTCTTTCCATGTGACACAGGAATGGTGTGATAGGAGCAAGAAGATAGTGCATGCAAAAACTTAGCACTAGTTTTAGATAAGTGAAAGTTCTTCGAGGAGCTTTAATTACAAGGTCTGTTCTTTTGAGACCAGGTCCTGTCCTCCAGAAGTCATGGCCCAGGAAGACAGATGAGGAAAGGGAAGAGGCAAGTAAACAGCAGCATGGTGGGCTGAGTCAGCATGGAAGCTGAACCCAGCCGAGAAAGAAGGACTCATCTCAAATTGGGTCACTTTTCCCCATCAGGCTCTAATTTCTTATTAAGAGGCCATATGCTTAGAGGTGAAGAGCTTACAACCATGCAGCTAGCCTGGATTTGAGTCTATGTGTGATCTTGAGCAAATTACTTACCCTCTCTGTGCCTCCTTTTTCTTATCTATAAAATAGTGATCATAAAAACAAGGTCTAACTCATAGGATTCCTATAAAGATTTGGATAAATATCAATTGTCAAAATGCTCAAAAGAGTATCTAAAAAGGAAATAGAGATATTTATGGCTTGCTGCTGCTGCTGCTAAGT
Organism: Bos javanicus; assembly: GCF_032452875.1. Lineage (NCBI taxonomy): Eukaryota > Metazoa > Chordata > Mammalia > Artiodactyla > Bovidae > Bos > Bos javanicus. Next base: position 28,152,210 of record NC_083878.1, on the reverse strand, counting down.
CATGTCATTCGTGTCCGACTCTGTGAGACCCCATAGACGGAAGCCCACGAGGCTCCTCTGCCCCTGGGATTCTCCAGGCAAGAACACTGGAGTGGGTTGCCAGTTCCTTCTCCAATGCATGAAAGTGAAAAGTGAAAGTGAAGTCTCTCAGTCATGTCCGACTCTTAGCAGCCCCATAGATGGAAGCCCACCAGGCTCCTCCATCCATGGGATTTCCCAGGCAAAAGTACTGGAGTGGGCTGTCATTGCCTTCTCCAATTTATGGCTTAGCTGGTCTAATTATTAGGTCCTTGACTTTTCTTTTGTTTTCTCTTCTCCTTTGCTTCCAAATATTTAACCTAATTCTAGAAGGATTTAGGCAGCAGATCTGGGAACATACAGTAAGTACTCAAAAAAATATAAAATTAAAGGGAAAAAAACACACAATTGATGACGTTAACTGAACAGAGAATTTAAAGGCTTAATAAAAAAATCTCCCAATGAAGCAAACAAATATCAACACCTTTTGAAACAATGAAATCTGATTCCTAGTCAGACTTCCTGAGCTAATTTGCTCTAATCTCTGATTTCTGACATCCAGACACCCACACAATGGAGTCTCCTGCCAGAGATTTAAGTCCCTGGGTCTCCATATTCATTGGGTGGATAGGGAGGCAGAAAAGCCATCTTTTCTCTCAATGTGAGAGCTTAACTGCTTTCCAAACGGAACACTGTCCCCCTCCACCACTGCACTGACCAGCTCCAAAGTCCATAGAGCTTTAGGTTTCCCCAGCGCTTGGTCCTTCCCCTATCCACAGCCTTCAGCAACTTGGTGTAGGAGAAGTTATTACTAATCAGGATAAAGTACTGAAAGACCATTAGAATATCCTGAAGCTACCTGGATGCAATTCTTTGGAAAGAATAGCAAGGAGAGATAAGAAAGCCTTCATCAGTGATCAATGCAAAGAAATAGAAGAAAACAATAGAAAGGGAAAGACTAGAGATCTCTTCAAGAAAATTAGAGATACCAAGGTAACATTTCATACAAAGATGGGCACAATAAAGGACAGAAATATTATGGATCTAACAGAAGCTGAAGATTTTAAGAAGAGGTGGCAAGAATACACAGAAAAACTATACAAAAAAGATCTTCATGACCCACATAACCACAATGGTATGATCACTCTCCTAGAGCCAGACATCCTAGAATGCAAAGTCAAGTGGGCCTTAGGAAGCGTAAGTACAAACAAAGCTAGTGGAGGTAATGGAATTCCAGTTGAGCTATTTCAAATCCTGAAAGATGATGCTGTGAAAGTGCTGCACTCAACATGCCAGCAAATCTGGAAAACTCAGCAGTGGTCACAGGACTGGAAAAGGTCAATTTTCATCCTAATCCCAAAGAAAGGCAATGTCAAAGAATATTCAAACTACACCACAATTGCACTCATCTCACACACTAGCAACGTAATGCTCAAAATTCTCCAAGCCAGGCTTCCACAGTACATGAACAATGAACTTCCAGATGTTCAAGCTGGATTTAGAAAAGGCAGAGGAACCAGAGATCAAATTGCCAATATCCAGGATCATAGAAAAAGCAAGAGAATTCCAGAAAAACGTCTACTTCTGCTTAATTGACTAGGCTAAAACCTTTGACTGTGTGGATCACAACAAACTGTGGAAAATTCTGAAAGAGATGGGAATACCAGACCACCTTACCTGTCTCCTGAGAAATCTGTATGCAGGTCAAGAAGCAACAGTTAGAACAGGACATGGAACAACAGACTGGTTCCAAATTGGGAAAGGAGTACATCAAAGCTGTATATTTATAGCCACCCTGCTTATTTAACTTATAAAAGAGTACATCATGTGAAATGCTGGGCTAGATGAAGCACAAGCTGGAATCAAGACTGTTGAAAGAATTATGAATAACCTCACCGATGCAGATGATACCACTCTTAGGGCAGAAAGTAAAGAGCTTCTTGATGAAAGTGAAAGAGGAGAGTGAAAAAGTTGGCTTAAAACTCAACATTCAAAAAACTAAGATTGTGGCATCTGGTCCCATCACTTCATGGCAAATAGATGGGGAAACAATGGAAACAGTGATAGACTTTATTTTCTTGGGCTCCAAAATTATTGCAAATGGTGAATGCAGCCATGAAATTAAGACACTTACTCCTTGGAAGAAAAGGTATGACTGACCTAGACAGCATATTAAAAAAGCAGAGACATTACTTTGCCAACAAAGGTCCATCTAGTCAAAGCTATGGTTTTCCAGTAGTCATGTATGGATGTGAGAGCTGGACAATATCAAGAAAGCTGAGTGCCAAAGAATTGATGTTTTTGAACTGTCATGTTGATAAGACTCTTGAGAGCCCTTGGACTGCAAGGAGATCCAACCAGTCCATCCTAAAGGAGATCAGTCCTGAATGTTCATTGGAAGGACTGATGCTGAAGCTGAAACTCCAATGCTTTGGCCACCTGGTGCGAAGAACTGACTCATTTGGAAAAACCCTGATGCTGGAAAAGATTGAAGGCAGGAGGAGAAGGGGATGACAGAAGATGAGATGGTTGGATGGCATCACTGACTTGATGGACGTGAGTTTGAGCAAAGCCCAGTTGTTGGTGATGGACAGGGTGGCCTGGCATGCTGCAGTCCATGGTGTCACAAAGGGTCAGATATGACTGAGTGACTGAACTGAACTGACCTGGATGCAATACGCCCAGGTCCTTTCCTCCAGCTTCGGGTCACCAGGTCTGGGTTGGGGCCTGAGCATCTGTAGGCTTTAGTGCTGCTCCAGATCATGCTGATGCTTAGCCAGGGTTGAGACCCATTCTGCTGTTTTCCCTAACAGCTCTTCGCTTTAGCTATACTGCATTAAGCTTGTTGTACTGGATACAGCTCTTTCATAAAGCTCTCATGTGGGTCATACACTGAGCACTGATGGCAAGCAAGACATTGAACTGAATGGTATGTCAGCAGAAACAAAGATGAATCAGCCACAGACAGCACACTGGGACCTCCCCGTGCCCACTCTCCTCCCACCTCCTCCATCCAGTAATGGAGAAGTGAGTGAATCTGAGGCTGGGCTGAAACTTGTGATCAAAGCCCCTCTCCCAGGATGTGGTGAAGACAAGGACCGAGAAAACTGACTTCAAGCTTTGTTCATTTAAACAACATACTCCCTGCAGAATCTCTGCAAGTTTAGACATAATTTTATGGGACTGCCCTCCAAAAAGCAAAATACATTGTTTAAAAGTAACTAAATTTATAGTGTATACAATATTTTGGGGGGAAGCACTTCGTTACTAAAACACTTCAGAAACAATTTACTAAACATTTATTCTATTGGCCTTAATTCAGTGTAGCCCACAGTGGCTGAGCCAGCACTCATAACTGCTAAGGATGGTGGCAAGTCCAGGACTGTCCAAATCTAAGCCATCAACAAATACTAAAGGCCAGTTTATAGCTGGAAGCAGAGAGAGATTAAAGTTACAAGTCTCCCAATGACTACTCTCTTAAGTCAAATGTTATAAGCAGGGCCAAAGGGATTCTAGCAAACCCTTCTCTCTGACCACACCAGTGGGAAAAACATAGCCACAGGCCACCTTGTGACGATAACTCATGGCCAAAGGCACACTGCCCATGGGACAAAATCCCAGTGGGGAAGACATACTGAAACTTGACGATTCGGGGTTAGTGCCAGGTCCTACAGTCCTGCACAGATGCCGAAGTGCTATCCAACATTCCTGACCTGGGATTTCATTTCAGATGACTTATTTTGTATTGCAAAGTGGTCCAAGCTAAAGGGCCACATCATCTTTACAATTCTGACACCTGGGCCTACACCAAATCTTGTTCTTTTGCTTCTAAACACTCTCCCTTTTCTCCAGGACTTGTAATCAGTTCAGTTCAGTTCAGTCGCTCAGTCGTATCCAACTCTTTGCAACCCCATGAATCGCAGCAAGCCAGGCCTCCCTGTCCATCACCAACTTCCAGAGCCTACTCAAACTCATGTCCATCGAGTCAGTGATGCCATTCAGCCATCTCATCTTCTGTTGTCCCCTTCTCCTCCTGCCCCCAATCCCTCCCAGCATCAGAGTCTTTTCCAATGAGTCAACTCTTTGCATGAGGTGGCCAAAGTATTGGAGTTTCAGCTTTAGCATCAGTCCTTCCAATGAATACCCAGGACTGATCTCCTTTAGGATGGACTGGTTGGACCTCCTTGCAGTCCAAGGGACTCTCAAGAGTCTTCTCTAACACCACAGTCCAAAAGCATCAATTCATTTGTGTTCAGCTTTCTTTATAGTCCAACTCTCACATCCATACATGACCACTAGAAAAACCATAGCCTTGACTAGATGGACCTTTGTTGACAAAGTGATGTCTCTGCTTTTTAATATGCTATCTAGGTTGGTCATAACTTTCCTTCCAAGTTGTAGGAGTTTTTTAACTTCACGGCTGCAGTCACCATCTGCAGTGATTTTGGAGCCCCCCAAAATTAAGTCTGATACTGTTTCCCCTGGTTCCCCATCTATTTGCCATGAAGTGATGGGACCAGATGCCATGATCTTAGTTTTCTGAATGTTGAGTTTTAAGCCAATTTTTTCACTCTCCTCTTTCACTTTCATCAAGAGGCTCTTTAGTTCTTCTTCACTTTCTGCCATAAGGGTGGTGTCATCTGCATATCTGAGGTTATTGATATTTCTCCCAGCAATCTTGATTCCAGCTTCTGCTTCATCCAGCCCAGCATTTCTCATGATATACTCTGGATATAAGTTAAATAAGCAGGGTGACAATATACAGCCTTGACATACTCCTTTCCCACTTTGGAACCAGTCTGTTGTTCCATGTCATTCTAACTGCTGCTTCCTGACCTGCATTTGGATTTCTCAAGAGGTAAGTCAGGTGGTCTGGTATTCCTATCTCTTTAAGAATTTTCCAGTTTGTTGTTATTCACACAGTCAAAGGCTTTGGCATAGTCAATAAAGCAGACATAGATGTTTTTCTGGAACTCTCTTGCTTTTTCTATGATCAAACAGATGTGGACAATTTGATGTCTGGTTCCTCTGCCTTTTCTAAAACCAGCTTGAACATCTGGAAGTTCACAATTCACGTATTGTTGAAGCCTGGGTTGGAGAATTGTGAGCATTACTTTACTAAATGAGTGCAATTGTGCGGTAGTTTGAGCATTTTTTCGCATTGCCTTTCTTTGGGATTAGAATGAAAATTGACCTTTTCCAGTCATGTGGCCACTGCTGGGCTTTCCAAATTTGCTGGCATATTGAGTGCAACACTTTTACAGCATCATCTTTTAGGATTTGAAATAGCTCAACTGGAATTCCATCACCTCCACTAGCTTTGTTTATACTGATGCTTCCTAAGGCCCACTTGACTTTGCATTCGAGAATGTCTGGCTCTAGGTGAGTGATCACACCATCGTGGTTATCTGGATCATGAAGATCTTTTTTGTAAGTTCTCTGTGTTCTTGCCACCTCTTCTTAAAATCTTCAGCTTCTGTTAGGTCCATACCATTTCTGTCCTTCATTGTGCCCATCTTTGCATGAAATGTTCCCTTGGTATCTCTAATTTTCTTGATGAGATCTCTAGTCATTCACTTTCTGTTTTCCTCTATTTCTTTGCACTGATCACTGAGGAAGGCTTTCTTATTTCTCCTTGCTTTTCTTTGGAACTCTGCATTCAAATTGGTATATCTTTCCTTTTCGCTTCTCTTCTTTTCACAGCTATTTGTAAGCCCTCCTTGGAAAGCCATTTTGCTTTTTTGCATTTCTTTTTCTTGGGGATGGTCTTGATCCTTGTCTCCTGTACAATGTCATGAACCTCCATCCATAGTTCTTCAGGCACTCTGTCTACCAGATCTAATCCCTTTCATTTATCTCTTTTACAGTATAATCATAAGGGATTGCAAGAAGCCCCAGAAAGACAGTAAGGACTTCCTTAGTGGCTCAGATGGTAAAGCCTCTGCCTACAATGCAGGAGACCTGGGTTCAATCCCTGGGTTGGGAAGATCCTCTGGAGAAGGAAATGGCAACCCACTGCAGTACTCTTACTTGGAAAATCTCATGGATGGAGAAGCCTGGTAGGCTATGGTCCATGGGTTGCAAAGAGTTGGACATGACTAAGTGACTTCACTTCACTTCTAGCAAGACAGTAGGAGGGGCAAATTCATGTTTTGAATCAAACCCCATTCCTGCCAGAGACACTCAGAGGGCTCAAACAAACCTTGTGCACACCAGGACCCAGAGACCCCACAGAGACTGGGACAAAACCTTGTTTGAGCCTCTCCTGTGGAGGTACGGGGTCAGCAGTGGACTGCCACAGGGGCAGGGGCTCTGGATGCGGCAGACTTGGGTATGGCATGAGCCCTCTTGGAGGAGGGCACCATTAGCCCCACCACAGAGCTCCCAGAACTTACACAGGACTGGGAAAAAGACTCTTGAAGGGCATAAACACAACCTTATGTGCACCAGGACCCATGAGAAAGGAGCAGTGACCCCACAGGAGACTGACCCAGACTTGCCCAAGAATGTCCAGAAGTCTCCAGTGGAGGCGTGGGTCGTTGGTGGCCTGCTGCAGGGTTGGGGGCACTGAGTGTAGCAATATACACATGGAGGAGGTCACCTCCTTTTGAAGGAGGTCACCATTATCTTCATTTCCTCCACCATAGTTTGTGAGTGAAAGTCACTCAGTTGTGTCCGACTCTTTGTGACCCCGTAGACTATACAGTCCATGGAATTCTCCAGGCCAAAATACTGGAGTGGGTAGGCTTTCCCTTCTCCAGGGGATCTTCCCAACCCAGGGATCGAACCCAGGTCTCCCGCATTGCAGGTGGATTCTTTACCAGCTGAGCTATCAGGGAAGCCCACCATAGTTTGGCACCAGGTAAATAGCAGGGAGGGAACACAGCTCCACCCATCAACAGAAAATTGGATTAAAGATTTACTGTGCATGACCCCACCCATCAGAACAAGATTCAGTTTCCCCCTCAGTCTGTCTCTCCCAACAGGAAGCTTCCATAAACCTCTTATCCTTCTCTATCTATCTATCAGAGGGCAGACAGACTGAAAAGCAAAGTCACAGAAAACTAATCAATCTGATCACAGGGACTACAGCCTTGTCTAACTCAATGAAACTATGAGCCATGCCATGTAGGACCATCCACGATGGATGGGTCATGATGGAGAGTTCTGACAAAATGTGGTCCACTGGAGAAGGGAATTGCAAACCACTTCAGTATTCTTGCCTTGAGAACCCCATGAACAGTATGAAAAGGCACAAAGATAGGACACTGAAAGATGAAATCCCCAGGTTGGTAGGTGCCCAATATGCTACTGGAGAAGAGTGGAGAAATAACTCCAGAAAGAATGAAGAGACGGAGCCAAAGCAAAAACACCACCCAGTTGTGGATGTGACTGGTGACAGAAGCAAAGTCCGATGCTGTAAAGAGCAATATTGCATAGGAACCTGGAATGTTAGGTCCATGAATCAAGGCAAATTGGAAGTGGTCAAACAAGAGATGGCAAGAGTGAATGTAAACATTTTAGGAATCAGTGAACTAAAATGGACTGGAATGGGTGGATTTAACTCAGATGACCATTATATCTACTACTATGGGCAAGAATCCCTTAGAAGAAATGGAGTAGTCATCATAGTCAACAAGAGTCCAAAATGCAGTACTTGGATGCAACCTCAAAAATGACAGAATGATTTCTGTTTGTTTCCAAGGCAAACCATTCAATACACAGTAATCCAAGTCTATGCCCCAACCAGTAATGCTGAAGAAGCTGAAGTTGAACAGTTCTATGAAGACCTACAAGACCTTCTAGAACTAACACCCCCAAAAAGATGTCCTTTTCATTATAGGGGACTGGAATGCAAAAGTAGGAAGTCAAGAGCTACCTGGAGTAACAGGCAAATTTGGCCTTGGAGTACAAAACAAAGCAAGTCAAAGACTAACAGTTTTGCCAAGAGAACGCACTGGTCATAGCAAACACCCTCTTCCAACAACACAAGAGAAGACTCTACACAGGGACATCACCAGATGGTCAACACTGAAATCAGATTGATTATATTCTTAGCAGCCAAAGATGGAGAAGTTCTATACAGTCAGCAAAAACAAGACCGGGAGCTGACTGTGGCTCAGATCATGAACTCCTTGTTGCCAAATTCAGACGTAAATTGAAGGAAGTAGGAAAAACCACTAGACCATTCAGGTATGACCTAAATCAAAATTGTCCTAGAAAATCTTAAATCACCCACACCATAAAGTGTGTATACTGTGTATTGCTTATGTTTGTGTCCAATGAACTTAATTCACCTTGAAGTTTGAGAACCACTGAGCTGGATCTTTATGGAAGGAACACAAGGCAAGCCCCTGTGTATTCACAAAGCTTTCTGCTTTTAGAGATTTATCAAATCTGCTGCCATGAAAGGGGGCTGGGTGAAGTATTATGAAGTGTTTCAGATTCCCTGGAGGTTTACTCCATTTGTTTAGAATTGTGCCTTAATACATTTTAATTTGTTTATCGTGTGAAGATTAAGTCAGAAGACAGCCTCATCCTCAGTGGGAGGTAGGTTGTCAAAGGCCTTGTAACACTCTTACTCTGTTGAGATTTTCAAAACACACTCACATTAATGGCAGTTGTTCATCTAACCTCATACATCATCATTTTTAAGACGAACTATTATTTTATCATTAAGAAAGAAAAATAATGTTGCCAATTAAAGTATAACAGACATTTGTACAATGTATCTGGAATTTATAGACGCTAAGGCACAAAACTGCATCTCAGATGCAATAAAACATCATATTGCTTTTAAACCTGAGCCTAGATGGTGTGTATTTTCATCCTACCATCATGGAGGCTGGAGTAGGTCAGCCACACCTGGGGGCCCAGCTTGCTAGGTTCAGGTGTCTGCTCATTGATCTCAGAGACCACGATGGAAGGATTTGAAGCTAAAGAGTGGCCGTTTTTAGTGCCTCATTAGAGCTTGGATTTTGAAATGAATTTGTCAGGGATGCATTTGGAGAGGGAAAGACTGGAGGAGGGAACCAATTCAAGGGCTCTTCTAGAATCCAGACAAAGGTGGTAAGAACGGGAAGCAGGGCATGTTCACTGGGATGGAGAGGTGTCAGGGCTGATGGTGGGGAGATAAAGGGCGCCGTTTGTGAGCTCCTGGAGAAGGGCCTGTGGAAGGCCTGGGGGGCACAGTGAGAGTGGAGATTCTAGAGGAAAGGAAGTGAGGTCCCAGAGAGGACGCCCTTCCCTCGTATCTCTTGGCAGTCACCAGGCAAGTTGAGAGAGGGAGGCTACGGTGAGTCCTAGGATGGTGCTTGGAACTGGTCTGGAAACTGAGTCAGGGTCCCAGCTTTGCTGCCGGTACCAGACCTGGGACTGGGGTCAGTCTAGCGCCTCTCCTTCTTGCCTTTTCTGCAAAATGTGGATGATAATATCTACCATCTAGGCTTAGGTTTAAAAGCAATATGATGTTTTATTGCATATGAGATGCAGTTTTGTGCCTTAGCATCTATGAATTCCAGATACATTGTACAAATGTCTGTTATACTTTAATTGACAACATTATTTTTTTATTAATGATAGATAAAATAATGGTTCATCTTAAAAATGATGATGTATGAGGTTAGATGAACGACTGCCATTAATGTGAGTGTGTTTTGAAAATCGCAACAGAGTAAGACTGTTACAAGGCCCTTGACAACCTACCTCCCACGGAGGATGAGGCTGTCTTCTGGCTTAATTTTCACAATGACAAACAAATTAAAATGTATTAAGGCACAATTCTAACCAAATGGAGTAAATCCTCCAGGGAAGCTGAAACACTTTAGAATGTTCCACCCAACCCCCTTTCATGCCATGGAGATCCTAGAGCAGTCCAACATCACCCACCTTGCTTATGCTGTTCTCCCTTCCTGAAATCCCTTTACCGGCTAATTCTTATCCATCTACTGAGACTTGCTGCGGAATCTTCTCTGACATAGGTCAGCACTAGTGTCTGTGTACTGTAATGATCTCTTCCGTCTACCTGTTAGGGTGGATCTGAATCACTTGGTGGGAAGGAGCTGGGACCCTGGCTCATTCATACCTGTGTGTGAATGGATAGTGCAGTGCATGGTGCACAGGAGACAAATAATGAGTATTCGTAGAAGGCAGGGGGGAAGCCAGATTTACTAGTTCAGCTTCAAGCTCCATCCCCAGTTTTAATGATGGGTGTTTTGTTCTGCCTCGAACTCCATAGGATGAAACTTCCCATGGGGCTAAAAAGCATGGCCTTGACCCCTGCCCGGCAGCCAGTTCTGCCAAATCGTGGTTCTCCCTTGTCCTTCTCTCCAGTCTTTAGTCCTGGGCAATGGAAGCTACTCTTGAACCTGAGTCCAAGACTAGGTTCTCAGTGCCTGTTGCCAGAGCCAGCAGCCAACTCCCCATTAAAAGCTCCTTAAGTACCAGCCAGGGGCTGTGGGTCTGTGGGACTCTGGCCACCCCGGGCCTGGCCTGGGGCCAGGGCCAAAGACACAGGCAACCTGACTGCTCTCTGGAGTGGGCACCTAGGGTGGGGCTCTGGGGAAGTGCTCCTACCTGGACAATGGGATTCAGGCCAGGCTTCCCATGTTCTCAGAGCTGATATCCCACAGTGCTCACACTTGCCTGTTCTGTTCCTTCCTATCTCCTGAAAATACCCAAGCCCCACCTTACCTAATGGCCTGTGCCTGAACTGAGCAGAGTTTACAACACGGCTTCATACATAACTTATCACCCAGACTGGTGCAATTTGCCTCTCCTCACCCCGACCCCACCTCCCGCAACTGTATCTCCTCAACATTATATAATAGCCAAGTGAACTAGGTAGGAAATCCCTGCTGGCTTGGCAAGCCTGGAGGGAACTACCCACATACCTGTACTCCCCCTCCCCAGGGCCACCAGCGGGGCAGTACTACTCCACCCTGGCTTTCCTCACCTTATGAATGAGAAGTCCAGATGCTAAGGGCTTCCCTCCCTCAGCTGTAGCCTGGAGATGCAACACCAGCTCCCGATCCTGCCTGTGCTGGGCAGCCCTGGCCCAGCCCTGCTTAGACAGCCATGCGTATCACAACATACAAAAGTTTATTTTAAAAGCACCCGTTGCTAAGGGTGCTCCTACTGCTCCAATGCACAGTACAGAGCAGCATGACACATAACCCTAAACTTCACTCTCAGCGTAATTCAGGCCCAAAGGATATGTTTCCCCCACATCTCCTGGCCCAGGTGCTCAAAACCAAATGCCAGGAGGATGTGTGGCTTGTGCTGCTTCAGACATGGAGACCAATCTGGCTTTGGAGAGGGGGGAGATTCGGGAAATCTAAATTCCTAAGAGAAGCAGCAAACTAATTAATTTGAACAAGTCTTTCTTTCATATAATTGAATGCAATAGAGTCTTGCATAACCAAGTATATTTTTCATCAGTGTTAAGCAATCACTTTCTCACTTCTCTTTGCATCCCAACTCCTAGTTCAAAAGATACTCATGAATTTGTGTGGAATTGGTGGTTACAATGGCAGCTGAGGAACATTTTGGAATATCAATTCACATTACTCTTAAATGTGTGTAGAATCAGGTCTAGACATAGCAAGAGAAAAGTGATACTGACTGTATACTGACAACTAAATGGATTAGAATCCTAACACTGTGAATACTATTATTTTTATAAAAACATTTAATGTGATTTAATTTCTTTTTAAAGACAAATTAAAATTTTAACCTTAAGTACTTTAACATTTAATAGTCACTAATTATACTGACATTTTTGCCTTTTCATTTCATGGATAATTTTGAATATTTTGGAAGAAAAATAATTTTTTGAAAATAATTTTAAAAATTTTAATTTATTCCAATTTATATAGATGATTAAAAAATAATCAAGTTTTATACTATAATCAAGTATATAATCAAGTTTTATTTTTATATTAAAAATATAATCAAGTTGAATATCATTATAATTTACTCTATAATTCTTTAGATCACAGAGTATGAGATCACAGTAGAAACAGAAAAGAAAGTGGAGCTTGGAGAAAAGAAAAAAAGAATAGAAAACCAGTAATGAAGGAAAATGTTACATTTTTAAAAACTGAAAACACTGAAAGAAAAAAGATACTGTTGAGCATGGCCTACATACAACTTGAAACAGAATATTACAAATTCTTGATTTAGTAAAGAGTCAAGACTTAATTACTGATCAAAACGATGAAAATTAGGCAGAAAAATATTCCCATGAAACATGCAAGCCGAACTTGACATTTTACTAATAACTTTCAATCATATAAAACTCTGGCTTTACACATTTTTAAATTTTGTTATTCTGCAGGTATATTTATCAAGCTAGGAAGCTAGACTATATTTAACAGTAATTTGTTTAAATATTTAGATACATGGTATGCAGCTGGTCCCATGTAAGACTGGGGGCAGTGTGTGTATGAGTCTAAGCAGGAAGCAGCGTGTCTCAGCAGTAAGAGCATGGACCTTCAAGTTCAAATCGCAGCTCAATACTTACTAGCTAGATGACTTAATTTCTGGCAACCTCAGTTTCCACCTCTGAAAAATGGACATGGTAAAATCTAGCTTGTATTACTTGTTTCATAATCTAAATTCCCCTTTCATAGTCTTTAATTCTTTTATTCCTATTTCCCATCTGCCTTTTACAATCTCATTTAACCTAACTCAGAGCAACAGTAGTTTCAGCCATGCACTTCATTTGCACAAATGACTCTGCTGCTCTGCTCCTTGATCTCCAGCTGGGACAGAGTACATAGAGAAACGGCCCTGGAAACTTCATTAAACTTGGCCTCACCAAGGATACCAAGGAGCTGGCTCCCAGGTTTATCACATTATACACCTCCGAGACTTCTTCATGGAAATGAAGATCAGGAAGTGGGAACGAGGCTATATCCCTGTCTTTTTCCCCCCACCCCCCAAAAATCCAGGGGCTCAATAAGCCCAGCACGTGGTTTTGCTGTCTTGACAATTTGCATTCTCCTTCCAGCTAAAATCCAGCCAGATACCAAAGCCACATACAGAGGCCTAGACCCCCTCCGCCAAGGTATAGCAGAGCAGCACTTACGCTAAAAGCAGAACACCAAAGGCACCATGGCAGTTCCAGTTCCACAGGACAGTGAATTGCAAGGCAGCCCCTCCTGAGTGTACAGAGTCCCAGCTGTCTGTTCCAACAGGGCTCTGCTCCAGATATGAGGCCCTCTGAAGGGCCCAGGTGCAGGGCCTGTTCAAATGCTCAGTCTCTCTGAGGGGCCCCACCACCTTCTAAAGCCTTCAATAGGCTCAACTGGTTTGCACAGGGAATAAATTGAGAAGGACGGTGATTTCAGCCCTGGGCCTAGAAGAAGCCTACTGGGAAGTTACAAATAAGGCATAAGATATGGCCCCCAAGCTCTGGAAAAGACACTTGTGAGAATCAACAAGTGTGCTATGCATCACTTAACTGGGTCCACAGGTGTAAACGGGACTGTTGAGGCAAGCTGTCAATCCCAGTCATGGAGAGTTGAGTCACTCCAATAAGAATGTAGGGATCCATGGCTCTCCCTCCCCCACCCACCTGGCCAGCTGTCTGGGTTTCGCTCAAAGAAGACTGAGTAATGTGGCAGAAGGAGTAAGATGACCAGGTCTTGACCTTCACTAGTGGCCAGCTGTGTGATGTCGGCTAGCAAGGGTGTAGAGGAGCTTTCTCCACATGGACAATGAGGCTAAGAATACCCACCCCAGCGTGTTTCACAAAGGAGCTAACAGTGAAAATACCACACACTCCACTCTCTCCCCTCTCCCCTCTCTCCAAGTCTTTGGTGTCTGAAACACCTTGGACCCTCCTAGGCACACTCTCTCCTGCATTGTTATATCTCAAATAAATAGCGAATAGAGCTATGTGACCCTGAATAATTTTTTCTTAGCTACTTTATTATTTTTATTTGTAAAGTTAAAAAAAAAAAAAAAAAAACCCCTCATGACCTTTCTAGCTCTACAATTCTTGACCAGAGCCTGGGCAAAACACACAACAGCTAATAACAATGGCTTGGCCTATTGATCTAGGCACGCCAGGCACTATTGTCAGCACTCTACCACTATTTACTCATTTTATCTCCCCAGCCACCAGTGAAGTAGATATTGTAGTGACCCCATTTAGCAAATGGAAAAGCTGAGGCCAGAAATGTTAAGTTGACTCGCCAGGAATTAGACTGCCCAAGTTAAAGCAATGCCTCCTCTCAAGTTCAAGGTCAGTGATAATTTCAGTTTGGTAAATATTAAATGCTATCATAAGAAATCAGTAATAGTCAACACTTACGTATGTATACCAGACATTGCTTTCAGTGCATAATATATATTAACTCTTTATCATCTTGTTTATACACCAGGACATGAGCATAGAGAATTAACTTCCCAAGATCCCATCTAGTAAGGAAGCTAGGATTTGAATCCATACAGCCTGGTTCCAGAGCCTGTGTTATCAAGCATATTACACTAACTGCACCTGGGCATTTTATGAACATAGAGAGGGGTGACTAACCTGAGGCAGGGGTTGGGATGGAGACCCTGGAGGAGAGGTCTAAGAATTAGCTGGAATCATGCAAGTTGAGCAGGGAAAGGCATTCCACACTGAAGGAACATCAGGGGCAAAGGCACGGAGGTATGAAGAATAATGGCGTTCAAAACAATGCAAATAAGACTGGAGTGAAGGGAGATGAGGATGGGAGAATTCCTTAGAGAAAATGAACTGTGTTTCCTTATTTTTTTCAACTTTCCTGAATGCCTGAAATTGTTTGTAATAAGAAAAAATTTTAAAGTACTGTCATGCATCAGTGGAGATCATAAACAAAGAAAAGCATAAATCTGCAGTGGATAGATGCGTGGAGTCCAAGGGCGCTGCCCAGCTCTGCTCTGCTCCTGGCCCCCTGGGTGGTGCTGGCAGACAATCAAGTGAGAAAGGGCTCAGAGCACAGGGGCTGGTTGCCCGGAAGCCCTGGGGAGGAAATCAGAGCCCAAAGAGCCAGGGTGTGTGGTTCTGAAGTTCAAGCCAGGCAGGGAACCCGGTGCAGCCAAGTAGCAGATAACAGGCTGGGTAAATTGAAAATGTTCAAGCATTCAAGGTTCAAGGGAGAGCCACAGGTGTGCAGGAAGAGGTGGAAGACTGGGGTTAAGAAGCCTGAGGTCAGAAAAGGCCAGTGCCAAGATGCCTCAAGAGTAGAAGCTCCAGGTGCAAGCTCTAGTCCCTGAGGCAGACACACCTGCCCAAGCAGGACTGGGAATGCTGAGGCCAGGGGCCTGGCTGGCTCACAAGCACGGGGCTGAGGTCTCTGGAAACCTCAGTGGGGTAGGACCTGGAGGGGAGAGAGAGGGACTGACCTCACCTCCCCAAGAAGGTGGAAGCAGGCTCCTCAGCTGGCAGCAGTCTTGGAAGGGTAGGTAGAACAGAATAAAGAGAAGAGTTTGGAAAGCAATGACAACAAACCAACTATAAAAGCTGGATCTGAATTTCTCTGCTCTCATTACCTCTGTAACCTTGAAATTTCTTCTTTGAGGTTCAATTTCTTGAAAAAGAAATAGGGCAATAACAGCCTCTCCCCCCACGTGGTTCCATGAGAATTAACTGATGCTGCACCACCCAGCACAGTGACCAAGCACATAGCATGTGAGCAGAACACAACAGCTCCAGTTATGGTCACTAGATTAGAAATGAAGAACGATGGTGGCACTCCAGCCACCCAAAACTGGCACCACATGAGGAAGACAGGAAGTCAGAGACCAGCAGAAGGGAATGAACAAAGCTGTGAACTATCAGAGATCAGTCACACTTCTCCCCTCAGGGACGGTGTTGTTGGGCAATTGTCACACTCTTCCTAAGATTTCTAATAACAGCAAGACCCAGGTTCTTCCCCAGGCACTTTGAACCACAGAAAAGCTTTGTACCAGGGACTATGCTAGAATAAGGCAGGAGCTGGAAAGATGAGCTTCTAACTTCTTTTGGGCTGATTAACCCTTCCCTAAAAGATAAGAAGAAACCCAACCCCAAGTGGAATCCCTTCCTGTCTATGCTGGCAATGCATCTGCCATTTTAAAAAACAAAAACCATTCCCTGAATAATTCATTATTCAAAGGAAACATCAGCCCAGAGTGCTTCACTCCATTTATTCTGGCATAAGCACTAATCTTGATCCCTGTGTATGATTCTGAAAAGGATCCACACGAGAAATCACTTTTTAAAACGTCAATATCCGAGAAGGCAAGCAGAGTTTAAAAGGGCCATAATTCATAAATCAATGATGCCACACTTGAGGAAGCGTTCTGTATCGACTGGTCAACAATTCCATTTGCAGCAAGTTGAAACATCTGCGGCTCCCTGGGTCTCCAGCCAGGGTCCCAGGGCTGCTGCCCCTCAATAATGAGGCAAAATTTCAGCAACAGTTAGAATCATGTTCTTTGGGATTCAGGAACTGAGGTGTGGGATTACTGTGGGTTTTATCTAAATCTATCAGTTTCTGTTAATGCACCAATAACCAATCTGAAGCAGGCAAAAACCCAATGATTTACAGCCATGACTCAGCACCCTTTTTGCCTGGCTGTTAAGCAAGACTGTTCACAAGTCCTCATCCTTCACAGGCGCCTGCACAGGTTTTGGCTGATCCCAAATCCTGGATGCAAACCCAGTGTTCCCTCAGTATCCATCAAGGGAGTTGGTCCCAGGACCCATCCCTGCCTCACCCAGGGGACAGCACAACTCACACCTGCTCGAATCCCATCATCAGCCCTGTGTACCCTCAGGCTGCACATCCATGGGTCCCACATCTGCAGATTCAATCAACTGTAGGCCGTGCACTGTGCTTCCAGTCTGCAGCTGGGTAAATCGGTAGATGCAGAACCCACAGATACCGATCCTATGGATACTGGGGGCCAACTGTATCTGTGGGGAAATTTAAACAATTGTTGCTATTATTGATGGTTCCTGATGGCCTCAACCAAAACGCACAGTCGTTGGCATTGATCAGAGCTGTGGAAACAGAACCACACACCTGGCATTGGCTAGCTGCCCCACATATACTTATTCAGAAGTAAAAGGAAGAGCACCAGGCAGAAAATCAGTAAGTGGAGGCAGCCTTGTAAGAGTTGCTTTTTGACACAAACCCCACACTGCTGGAGGAAAACAGCCTGAAGCTATTGATCAGGAATTCTGTGGCACAGAAACCAGAGAAAGAACACCTGTGCGCTCTCAGGGTGCCCAAGGAGCAAGGCTTGGGGGAAGTTGAGATAAAATTTCTTCTTCCTTCTTCCTCTCTCAGCTTGCTTCCCTTCCCCAGGGCTGTCTAACCAAACACAGAACACAGGCTCGCAATGGACCAAAGAGATCAAACGAGAAAGAAGAGCAGAAGCCCAGGAAATAGACCAAGAGCCAATGGGATTCAGAGTTGCACTTCTTCACTGCTCATCCAAACAACAAAGAGGAAGGATCTCTCATAGCTCTCTCACAGTCAGCAAAGAGCTTTCAAGTACATTTTAGGTATTGAATACCTCTTCGGTGACCTGTTCTAAATCTATTCTGGAACAAGGAAAGGTAAATTATACCACCTACTATTTTAATAAGTGTTATCTCATGCAATCCTAAAAAGAATTATGGGATTATTGGAAGATAACCCCGTTTTACAAGTGGAAAGCCTAGGCACAGAGAGGTTAAGGAAATTTCCCAAGGTAACACAGCGAGCAAGTGGTGGAAGTGGGACACGCACGTGGGTAGTCTAGTCCACTCTCTGGTGGAATAAGCTAAATAGAGGTGACGAGATGTGAGGGGGTGTTTCTCTAGCTTTGTGTTTAGGATAGTGAAGGGAAGTGCTACTGACAATAACACATATTACTGAGTCCTTATAGTGAGTCAACTGAGCCCCTTCCAGTCTGTGGTCATTTATAACCCCTATGGGGTAGGCACCCTTGTCTTCATTTTATGGATGAGAAAACTAAGACCCAGAAAGGTCCTCCAGTGGGTTCGTATGAGAGCCAGGATTCCCATCCAGACAGCTGGGGTGGGAGTCTATGCTCTCAACCAGGATGCTCTGCTGGAATTGGCACTGGCCATAAGCATCTGACTTTCAGCACTGCTCTGATATCAGCAAGGACGGACCTGAGCACAGGTACCTCACGCCTAGACCAGGCTGCCTTCAAGGACAGAACAACTGCTCTGCAAAGCTACCCATAAAGATGGGGAGTTAAATTAGCTCTCAGGATTTAATTCAGCAGGTATTTGGGGAGTTTCTATTTGGTTATTTAATTGACTCCATTCTTCAAGAAAGAAATTAAAGAAATAAAGGACTTAGAGAAATTAGGGCATTATAAAAATACTGTGTATGTGGATCCTAATGACCCAAAGGGGTGCCTGAAAGAAGGAAGCAAGACCTCTTGGGCTCAAGACTGGGCTGACAGGCTGCTATATGGGCTCCACTGGGCAAAGGGCTCTGAATTGGTTCCTCCAGCTGCTCCGTTGTGGCACTTCCCCCATTGGAAGCCTGACAGCCAGACTTATAGCTCCTACGGTCTTTTCTACGTCTAGGGCGAGTTATTCCAAGTGGTAGATTTCAGTCTTTCAGTAGCAGGATCCTCTTTATCAGAAAGTCCAATATCTACC
This sequence comes from Bos javanicus, assembly GCF_032452875.1. Taxonomy (NCBI): domain Eukaryota; kingdom Metazoa; phylum Chordata; class Mammalia; order Artiodactyla; family Bovidae; genus Bos; species Bos javanicus. Next base: position 28,133,549 of record NC_083878.1, on the reverse strand, counting down.
AAAATGGAAAGAGAGAACAGATCTGGAGGGAGTGAGGGATGGGGACCAGCAGAGTGTAGGCCACCGTGACCTACCCCAGCCATTCCCATAATAGGTCATGGGCACTTCTACAGGCCAATTTATAAACATCCCCTTGTCAACGAATTGAGCTGACTGTAGATGACAAAAGGGGAGAGAGGTTGACTTGGCCTCCTCAGAAGGCCAAGATGCTTTTATTGTTGCTGTTGTTCAGTCATTAAGTCATGCCCAACTCTTTCTGACCTCATGGACTACAACACACCAGGCTTTCCTGTCCTTCACTGTCTCCTGGAGTTTGCTCAGACTCATGTCCATTAAGCAGGCAATGCTATCTAACCACTTCAGCCTCTGCACCCCTCTTCTCCTTTCACCTTCAGTCTTTCCCAGCATCCACGTCTTTTCCAATGAGTTGGTTCTTCACATGAGGTGGCCAGAGTATTGGAGCTTAAGCTTTAGCATCAGTCCTTCCAATGAATATTCAAGGTTGATTTCCTTTAGGATTAACTAGTTTGATCTTGCTGTCCAAGGGACTCTCAAGAGTCTTCTTCAGCACCACAATTTGAAAGCATCAAATCTTTGGGCACTCAGCCTTCTTTATGGTCCAACCCTCACATCTATACATGACTACTGGAAAAACCACAGCTTTCACTATATGGATATAGTCAAATACATATTTGTTTTTTAATAGATGCTTTTATAGAGGTCTTGAATCTAGTACAAGTCTCATGTTTTCTGGGATTGTCCCCTAATCCCTTTCCCACCCCCACCCCCAACCATGATCACTACCATCTGGGCCACAAAAGTCAGCTGTTTGGCTAAAAAATCAGCAACCTTGAAAACGTCCAAGGAAGGCACAGAAAGAGATACAAAGTGTGTTCACAAATCAATTTCCCAATGCCCAAAGCTTAGTGCATCCCTCCTCAAGCATGACAGCCTTCAAAGTCTGCAGAAGATTCCAAAGGAACAGAAAAAAGTAGGTTACCCAAGGTTGCAAGCACAATGGCCAGAATGTGTGTAAATACTGGAGTGGCCCTGTGCTGCTTTGGATCCCCTGATATAATGGCCATTTCCTGGAGTCCCATTTCCTCTCATTGTGTTTCAGTGGAACAACAATGATATAGTGAGAAGCGGCTCAGTCACATAGGTTATTTTAATAGATACATCCTACAAGCCTTGAAAACCTGTTCTAGGCACTGATAACAGGGCTAAATATATCACAAGCTCAATAGTGAATCTGAGAATCAAAAACTGCGAGATTGGAACACACACGTGTGTGTTTTTTCTCAGCACATCCTGCAAGTTTTCTCACATTCTGGCCCCCTCACACAGATTCACAGGATCCTTCCCACTGAAGCCTGGTTTAAACCACTGCTCTCCAGCAACACTGGAGAATTTTGTTGCATTGATTTATCTCTTTAGCATTCCTCATTCAGCTGCACATCTGAACTGAAGCCTGAAGGATGATGCTGTCATTTATGGATATGTGTACTTTTGCAAATATACACATACACAGGAGAAAACTCTGAAGACCTAGTTACAAAGCGGCCATCACAAAGGCTGATCCACCAACGACTTGGGAGCCCTGCCAGATCTGTAATTCACGGCTGCTCTTGGGATTTCCACTTGCAACATCAGAGACAAATCTGTGGCACCCCAGGTGATTGATCAAAATTCTCCTTTCCTTCCTGTCACTCTAATATGAGCAAATGCACCATTTGGGTGTTCGATTTGTAAAGCTAATCTAAAGACAAAGTTGTCTCTGCCTTCAGAAAGACACTGATACATTAAAAAAAAAAAAAGATATCCAAGCCTTTTAGAAAACACAGATTTATGAACAGCAATATTGCTGGCAAAATATCTTAAAGCAGTGATTCTCAACCCTGACTGCTCATTAGAAATATCTGGCAGTAGGGGTACCCTCAACTGTTCCTGCCTCCTCCAGGTGGTTCTCATGGGCAGACTGGTCTTAAGGGAACACGGGTCTTTGGTGTGATGCTTTTGCAGAAATTTAAGTCAGTGGTTCTTCATCTTGGTTGCATATTAGAATCCGAAGAAAAAATTTTAAAACATCAATGGCTGGGACTCACCTCCCCAACGATCCTGAATTAGTACAGGATGGGGCTGAGCCTTGACATTTGAAAATTATTTGAGAATTCAGTCATGGTTGAGGACCACTAGTCTAAGTCACTGCACCTCTCTGATTCAGTTATCCTTAAACACACAAAGATAGATAGGAAATCTATCTTCAGACATTTCTCCAGGTCTAAAAATCCAAAGAACAGCAATGGTTTGCCTACCTTAAATAGGAAATAAGTAATAAAGGCATCTGAGTGAACAACCGAATTTGATGTCATGATGCCCACACATATCCCTTTCAGGCTGAGTATCCCTTGGGTCCTCATGGGCAGTTTGTTCATTTCATTTCACACACTGTTGAAACAAAATCATTTATCTGGTTTCTAAACCAACAGCAGATTAGAATCACACAAATTAGAAGTGATAGAGGGGGCAGGTAGAAAAGAGGAGAGAGACTATTAGCAGCGGGTCCCCTGACTGCAGTGAGAAGTGAGTGCTAATAGGGAAGAGACAGAAAAACTGAAATCAGTAGACACAGCACAAAAAAAAGCATGAAAGTCAGGGTTCATTAATGAAAGGGCACTGTGGACATCAAGGGGCTACATCACTGATAATCCTAAGAACAGTCCAGAGTCACTCAGAACAAGTTAAATTATGCTCATGATAACCTGGCTATAGAAGCTGAAATATAGGTGATGACTTCCCTCAAAAATAGTAATAATAAACAGCAAGTATGATAGAAGGGGTAACTTGAGCTATTTGTTAATTGCTGCCACCCGGAATGACTCATTTCCTGAAGCTCCCAGATAGCCACAGACTTCTGTAGGAGACCTTTTAGCAGAAAGAGCTTCAGCTTGACCAAGAAGAGATCTGCCTCCCTATGGGAGTCAGGAGACAGTGAGATCTGAGACAGGGAAATGGTCATGGATGCTCCTGATGCTTGGGCTTTCTAGGTACCAGGGCACAGACACAGTCCTCCGAGCCTTCACTGAAAACAGGCACAGCTGAGCCCTGGGGCATCCTTCCTGGCTGGTAGAACCTGATTGCTCTAAGTGGGCCTCCCATTAAATGTAGCCCCAATGCACAGGGTCTCCATGCCTGCCATTCCTTGCTGAGAATGTCCACACTAACCACAATTCAGACAGTTCTTTTAAATGCAAAGTCCTGGGATGGAGAATACCCAAATCCCAACCACTTAGCTAATTCATCAGCCCATTTCTGTTTATACAGTAAGGCCCTGGTTTTCACATCCTCCCCACCCCCAACAATGAAATATGGAACACAATTACAAAGATAAAATGGGGCACCCATGACCGAAGGACTCTTGGTAGCTAAAGTCTTGTTACTACTCCCTCTCATCAAAATTCCATGAAACACTCAGTTAGGAAGCCATTTGGCAGGGACTTTCAGGCCCCCCACCCCAGACCCCTACCCAGGGGCTCAGTCCTGCTCTGTGGCCAGCACTGCCCAGTGTTGACTGCTAGTGTGGAGCCCCCAGCTGCTATTCTGGTACAGCTGAGAACCCCCTCTTAACATTTTATTCTACTAGGCTTTTTATTTGTTCCCCACATCCATCCTCAAGCCTATCTGTGTCTGCTAATCGAGCTCTTGTATCTTGAATCTCATTTTGACCGGCTCCTAAGTCTAGGTTTATTAGCACACAGACATCAAGAAGCGCCCGCCAGCACCCTTGCTCCCAGCAAAGTGTACAAACCATAGCCGGACTCCTCCCAGCCAGCGGGGGACACACCTCACTTCCAAATGACCTGGCAGAATTTTCTAAACCCATCAGTGGGTAATTCACTAAAGGCCTGCCTCTATTGGATGGGCAGGTTCCAAAACCCATGGGGTCCTAGTTCCTGTTGAAATCACCTGGGTTTTATCACGTGAACCAAAGCCTCAAGTGATTACTATGAACAGATGAGTTTGAGGTAAAATTGCTTCATGGTTACTTATGAGGCTCAGAAACCAGAATGCCTGGGCTTGAATCCTACTCTACAATCACAACGTCATTTTGTTCAAGTGACTTAAGCTGCCTGAGCCCTTAGTTTCCACACCTGTAAAGCAGAGGCAATGGCAGTGGCTGCCTTGCTGGATTGTTGGAAGATTAGGAGGCCTAGAGGGTGCACAAAACACTTCAAGCCCACCTGGCACATGGTAACCCCCCGAGAAGGATTGCTGCTACTAATAATGAAGTTAGACACTTGCCACAGCCCCCACCTCTGACTTCTCACACTAAATACTCTGCCTTCAACATTGAACCTCCAGCACCCAAGATTACCCAGATCATGCCCTGAAGACCTGTCCCATTCCTGGAAGCAGCCTCCTTGGATCTACCTAGTCTTACTGCAGTGAAGTGGGTCATGAGCAGATGAAATCTAAAAATAAAATGGCTAAAAGGAGATACAAGCAGTAGGCAGAGAGAGACAGAGTGGGGAGTGATGATGGTGTACAGACAGAAGATGTGGTAGGGACACACTTCACTGATGCAACAGTTTTCTAGGAAGCCCTGGAAGGTGGTTAAACAGCACCTGTCACTTGAACTGTTTCTTCACTGTGATCCCCCTCCACCCCCAGAGATGTAGGATGAATTCTACCATATGGCCAGATACACAGGGACACTGGGCAGTCCTAGTGAGCCTGGACTCCCTGGAATCCAGAGGACAGGAGCAGCACAGGGCATAAATAAGTCACTGGAGGACCACAAGCCATGTTCCCTGTACATTATTTATTTCAACAAAGATCCCAGCAGGTGTCAGTGGAGGCCTCAGCTTGCTGGAGAGAAATGGTATCTACTTGGCCCTACAATGACCCAGCAGGGCTGTAAGACTCTCAGTCCCTGGGCAGCACCAAGGCAGCTAGGCCATAACCTGTTCCTGCCCCTGCAGCTGATCCCTAGAAGGTACTGGGCACAGTCACAGGTAAGCAGGGAGATGGTTCAAGGAAACTTCATGACACTGTCTCTATATTCATTATTCCAACAGACAGCATGGCCAGGACTCCCAGCTACTGCCAGCTACCAGGTGCAGCTTGGGAAGCAGAGGTCAGAGTTTTGTTTCTGGTTGAACCACTGACATCTGCTGTTCCTCCAGGTTCCCATAGATTCCCCAACCCCCTGATGTCAATGGCTGTCTCTCCATGCCACTGGCTCTGCAGGAAATAACACCTGGAGTTCTGAAAACAAAATCAAACTCAACAAGTAATGTCTGAGTGACACTGAATAAGAATAGAGCACTTTTCAGTAAGACCCCTCCCATCTGCCCAGCAAGAGGGCCCTGACACTGTGACTTCCCATCCCATCAGTGGTCCTCAAATGTCTGCCAGTCACCTCCGCCCATGGTTTTCACTCTCTATCCTTACCACTTACCTCTTTTTCTTAAATATTTTATTTCTGAAGAACAGCATTATCATACTACTTAGGAAGACTAGTATCATTGGCTATAAATAATTATTTTTTATGCAATGAACACAAAACAATATTCTTCCAAGGACTTCCTAAGTTTTCAAAGGGAGATAAATATTACAGAGGTGTTACTGACAATGAAACTATGAGCCATGCTGTGTAGGGCCACCCAAGACAGACAGATCATGGCAAAAAGTTCTGGCAAAATGTGTTTCACTGGAGAAGGGAATGGCAAACCACTTCAGTATTCTTGCCTTGAGAACCCCATGAACAGTATGAAAAGGCAAAAAGGTATGACACTGAAAGATGAAATCCCCAGGTCGGTAGGTGCCCAATATGCTACTGGAGATCAGTGGAGAAATAACACCAGAAAGAATGAAGAGACGGATCCAAAGCAAAAACAACACTCAGGTGTGGATGTAACAGGTGATGGAAGTAAAGTCCAGTACTGTAAAGAGCAAGATTGCATAGGACCCTGGAATGTTAGGTCCATGAATCACGGCAAATTGGAAGTGGTCAAACAGGAGATGGCAAGAGTGAACGTAAACATTTTAGGAATCAGTGAACTTTTGGACTGGAATGGGTGGATTTAACTCAGATGACCATTATATCTACTACTGTGGGCAAGAATCCCTTGAAGAAATGGAGTAGTCATCATAGTCAACAAAGGAGTCCAAAATGCAGTACTTGGATGCAATCTCAAAAACAGCAGAATGATCTCTGTTCGTTTCCAAGGCAAACCATTCAATATCATAGTAATCCAAGTCTACGCCCCAACCAGTAATGCTGAAGAAGCTGAAGTTGAACAGTTCTATGAAGACCTACAAGACCTTCTAGAACTAACATCCAAAATAGATGTCCTTTTCATTATAGGGGACTGGAATGCAAAAGTAGGAAGTCAAGAGCTACCTGGAGTAACAGGCAAATTTGGCCTTGGAATACAAAACAAAGCAGGTCAAAGAATAACAGAGTTTTGCCAAGAGAACGCACTGGTCATAGCAAACACCCTCTTCCAACAACACAAGAGAAGACTCTACACATGGACATCACCAGATGGTCAACACTGAAATCAGATTGATTATATTCTTAGCAGCCAAAGATAGAGAAGTTCTATACAGTCAGCAAAAACAAGAGCGGGAGCTGACTGGCTCAGATCATGAACTCCTTATTGCCAAATTCAGACTTAAGTTGAAGAAAGTAGGAAAACCACCAGACCATTCAGGTTTGACCTAAATCAAATACCTTACGATTACAAAGTGGAAGTGACAAATAAACTCAAGGGATTAGATCTGACAGACAGAGTGCCTGAAGAACTATGGATGGAGGTTCATGACATTATACAGGAGGCAGTGAACAAGACCATCCCCAAGAAAAAGAGATGCAAAAAGGCAAAATGGTTGTCTGACTAAGCCTTACAAATAGCTGAGAAAAGAAGAGAAACTAAAGGCAAAGGAGAAAAGGAAAGATAGACCCATCTGAATGCAGAGTTCCAAAGAATAGCAAGGAGAAATAAGAAAGCTTTCCTCAGTGATCAATGCAAAGAAGTGGAGGAAAATAATAGAATGAGAAAGACTAGAGATCTCTTCAAGAAAATCAGAGATACCAAGGGAACATTTCATACAAAGATGGGCACAATGAAGGACAGAAATGGTATGGACCTAACAGAAGCTGAAGATTTTAAGAAGAGGTGGCAAGAATACACAGAAGAACTATACAAAAAAGATCTTCATGACTCACATAACCATGATGGTGTGATCATTCACCTAGAGCCAGACATCCTGGAATGCAAAGTCAAGTGGGCCTTAGGAAGCATCACTACAAACAAAGCCAGTGGAGATGATGGAATTCCAGTTGAGCTATTTCAGATCCTAAAAGATGATGCTGTGAAAGTGCTGCACTCAACATGCCAGCAAATCTGGAAAACTCAGCAGTGGTCACAGGACTGGAAAAAGTCAGTTTTCATTCCAATCCCAAAGAAAGGCAATGCCAAAGAATGTTCAAACTACTGCACAATTGCACTTATCTCACAGGCTAGCAAAGTAATGCTCAAAATTCTCCAAGCCAGGCTTCAATAGTACATGAACCATGAACTTCCAGATGTTCAAGCTGGATTTAGAAAAGGCAGAAGAACCAGAGATCAAATTGCCAGCATCCACTGGATCACTGAAAAAGCAAGAGACTTCCAGAAAAACACCTACTTTTGCTTTATTGACTATGCCAAACCTTTGACTGTGTGGATCACAACAAACTGTGGAAAATTCTTAAAGAGATGGGAATACCAGACCACCTTACCTGCCTCCTGAGAAATCTTTATGCAGATCAAGAAGCAACAGTTAGAACTGGACATGAAACAACAGAGTTGTTCCAAATCAGGAAAGGAGTATGTCAAGGCTGTATATTGTCACCCCGCTTATTTAACTTATATGCAGAGTACATCACATGAAATACCGGGCTAGATGAAGCACAAGCTGGAATCCAGATTGCCGGAAGAAAGATCAATAACCTCAGATATGCAGATGGCACCAACCTTATGGCAGAAAACGAAGAACGAAAGAGCCTCTTGATGAAAGTGAAAGAGGAAAGTGAAAATTTTTGCTTAAATCTCAACATTCAGAAAACTAAGATCCTGGCATCAGGTCCCACCACTTCATGGCACATAGATGGGGAAACAATGGAAATAGTGACAGACTTTATTTTCTTGGGTTCCAAAATCATTGCAGATGGTGAATGCAGCCATGAAATTAAAAGACGTTTGCTTTTTGGAAGAAAAGCTATGATCAGCCTAGACAGCATATTAAAAAAGCAGACACATTACTTTGCCAACAAAGGTCCATCCAGTCAAAGCTTTGGTTTTTCCAGTAGTCATGTATGGATATGAGAGTTAGACTACAAAGAAAGCTGAGCGCCGAAAAATTGATGCTTTTGAACTGTGGTGTTGGAGAAGACCCTCGAGAGTCCCTTGGACAGCAAGGAGATCCAACCAGTCCATCCTAAAGGAGATCAGTCCTGGGTGTTCATTGGAAGAACTGATGCTGAAGCTGAAACTCCAATACTTTGGCCACCTGAGGTGAAGAACTGACTCATTTGAAAAGACCTTGATTCTGGGAAAGATTAAAGGCGAGCGGAGAAGGGAATGACAGAGGATGAGATGGTCGAATGGCATCACCGACATGATGGACTTGAGTTTGAGTAAACTCTGGGAGTTGGTGATGGACAGGGAAGCCTGGTGTACTGCAGTCCATGGGTCTCAAAGAGTCAGACACAACTGAGTGACCGAACTGAACTAAACTGACACTCCAGGGGCTTCTCAGGTGGTGCCAGTGGTAAAAAAAAAACTGCCTGCCAAGGCAGGAGACACAAGAGATGTAGCTTTGACCCCTGGGTCTGGAAGATCCCCTGGAGGAGGGCATGGCAGCCCACTCCAGTATTCTTGCCTGGAGAATTCCATGGATAGGGTTGCCCAGAATCAGACACGACTGAAGAGACTCAGCACACATGCATCACTGACACACTGGCCCCAACCTGATCAGATACGATCAGGTTTCCTTGATACGATCAGAAGGACTGAAAGAACATTAGGAGAAAAGAAGAAAAATTATTTTTTGGAGTTAGAATTATATGCAGTGCAATGCCCAGGTGTTAAGTGTACAGTTGGCTGTTTTACAAATGGATACACCATGTCACCAATGGCCCAGTTAAGGCAAAAAAAACATTATCATTATTCCAGAAAGTTCTCTCATGCCCTTCCACTCAATCTCTCCTGATGACCAGAGGCAACTACCATTTTCATTTCCATCCTCATAGATTAGTTTTTTCTATTCTTGAACTTCATGTTGATGGCTTTTTCATTGTTCAATAAGTTTATTAGATAATGTTATTCTTTTGTATGTGTTTGAAACTTTTCATAATAAAAAGAATTTTTTCAGTCATGGAATACCCTGCCTTTATCTACAGTCTTCTCCAGAGCTTCCAATGGAATGAGACCTACAATTCGGGGCACCCTGAACTAACAAAAGGGGAAGATGCCAAATTAGGAAATTGGGCTCTGACTTTGCAAATCCCAACATGATGCTGATTATAGCATTAATCTGCCAAATTTTCTCCCCTAAATCTCAACTAATCTGATTATTTTTTAAGCTCCCCATAAAAAGTCTTCTCCTAGACCAGCATTCCTTCACAATCAGCCAATTCTTCCTCCTCCTTTGGTCAGGCTCAGTGCTCCTTCCCACCCACATGTGCCCCTCATCCCCAGTGTGGGTCTGCTGTTCACATGGCTCCTTCTGAGGGACCTCCCGCCTACCTCTTGCCCCGTACCACCCTTCCTCAGGACCCCACACAAGGCCAGTAATTCTCCTCTCCTGTAAAATCAAGTTTATGCTGCACATTTGCACTTAGCCTTCCTTGCCTTCTGTTGTTACCTATCTTTTAATATGAACACACCTTATCTCTTCAACTAGACCCTAAGCTCCTTAAGGGCAAGGGCAGAATTATCTTGGCATCAAAGAAAAGATAGTAGAGATAGAGGTAATCATGTGAATGAAGGTATAAGTGACTGCCTACAGATTCAAAGTGAAAATGAAAGTCACTCAGTCTTGTCCGACTCTTTGCAACCTCATGGACTATACAGTCCATGGAATTCTCCAGGACAGAATACTGGAGTGGGTAGCCCTTCCCCTCTCCAGGGGATCTTGCCAACCCAGGGATTGAACCCAGGTCTCCCGCATTGCGGGCAGATTCTTTACCAGCTGAGCCACAGGGAAGCCCAAGAATACTGGAGTGAGTAGCCTATCCCTTCTCCAGCAGATCTTCCCAACCCAGGAATCAAACCAGGGTCTCCTGCATTGCAGGCTGATTCTTTACCAACTGAGCTATAAGGGAAGCCCACAGATTCAAAGTTTTGGCCTTAAAGGTAAAGAAAGAAAGAAATGGTGGCAGCCCCATATCTTCAATGATGGCATTTTATATGCAGACCAACATTGTTTCTGTCAATTTTTATCGCAGATCCTGGGTCCCATTCTTAGAAGCTCAGACTTTACAAGTCTGAGTAGAGCTCAAGAGTTTGTACCTTCCCAAGCTCCTGGAAGATAATGCCAGTGGTTCTGGACCACTCCAAGAGACATCCCATCTATGAATACAGAACAGGATGGGTTACTGAACATCCTTACATCTAGAAGACCAAGGAAAATGGTGTTCCAGCTCCAGAGCCTAACTTGAGTTCTATTAATTCTACCTGTCTCTCGAGGTGGGAATAAACAGCAAGAAAACTACTTCCAAACAATCAAAGATGACACAAAGTGAAATAAATGCAGATAGAGGTAGATTCCCAATGAGGGCCAAGCTGAACCTCAGGAAAGGAAACCACAATTCCTGACCTGGGTGCTTGTCCTGTTTCCCTTATAATATTACACCGTGGTGTTTTCCTATGCCTGGAAGGAAAACCCACAGTAAGGTAAACTTCAGGGTGCAGATTTCAGGGTGCAGCAAATGTGTGCAAAAATGCATGTAATGATTAGAAAATGTTTTAAATAAAAAGGCTAACCACAGGACAGCAACCAGCAGGATGATGCTGAGGAAACTGGCATTCTTACCACAACTACTGAAAACCCCAAGTATTTGTCCTCTGCGACCAAGGAACAAAGGGGGTGTTGACATGGCTGTGTGTGAAGGAGGGGGAAGACATTCCAGCACTTACAGTTTCAATTGAAAATAAACAAACAGCCCAGGCTGCCTGAGGACCCAGGCTGCCAACCACCAGCCTGGGAGCACAAGCTGGCCGCCAGGGCCAGTATACGGCTATTTATATTTGTAATCCAATTTGGATGGGGAAGGCGCATGAAAATAAATTGATTATCTTGAAACTGTAAGAGCAAAATTTGCCGGGACAAAAAGTAATGAAATAATAAAGAGGAAGTACCCAAGTAGGTCAACCGAGGGCATACTTCTTATGAACTGTTTCCTATCTAGTTTGCTTTCTGGATTCAGACCTGAGAAAACCATGGCTAACAAGTTGCCAGAAATCACATGCCAGGGGTTCGCCTGGAGGTCCAGTGGTTAAGAGTCCACCTGCCAATACAGGGGACATAGTTCCAATCTTTGGTCCAGGAGGATTCCACATCCCACGGGGCAACTAAGCCCATGTGCCACAACCACTGAGCCCGCACTTGGCAACAAGAGAAGCCACGGCAATGAGCAGCCCGTGCACCGCCACTGGAGGGCAGCCCCCGCTTGCCACAGCTGGAGGAAGCCCACACGGTAACAAAGACCCAGCCCACCAAAAAGGAGAGACAGAAAGAAATTGAAAAAAAAAAGAAATCACATGCCAACCTGCAGGTGAAGGTTTGCTGAGTTTTCCCTCTGTGTGTGTGTGTGTGTGAGCATGTGTACATATGAGTACACATGTAATCAAACAAAATAACTCAAGAGGTTATATGACAAAGAGCTGATTATCTCAATTCAGTCTTTAGCTTGTGAAGGAAAAAGTGGGTAGTTCATAAAAAACAACCATCTTTCCCATATCTCAGGGTCAAACAAAAGCATACATTATCCTGAAAACACTGGCCTTCTATCTTTGATCTCTCTCATCCCCACTTCCCTGAAGGCTGGATTCATCTCTGCCTCTCCACGGTTACAATGGCAACCATTTATTAAGCATGTGGTATATGACAAGGACTGGAGGTGTACAGCCTGGAATGGCCACACCAGTCCTGGGATTGGGACTGTCAGCCCATTTTAGAGATAAAGAAACTGAGGTTCATGACCTAAATGACTTGCTCAGATACCACACTGCTACCAAGGAGGGACTCAGAACTTGAACCTAAGTCTGTCTTGGTCTTGTTTCATTAAAACACACTGCCACCATGCAAGGATGTGAAGACAGTCCCCCAAATCAGCACAGATTCCCAGGGAGTGGGCAGCTGAGCCTGTGAGTGCTTGTCACGCTAGACTCAGAAGAAGGATAAGAACAAAAAGACAATAAGAAGAGGCCTGGTGAAGCACTGGTAACCTATTCAAGGCAGTATCCCTCCCTTAACTCAGCTCAAAGAGTTTCTACAGTGGGACTTCCCTGGCAGTCCAGTGGTTAAGACTCCATGCTTCTAATGCAGGAGACGTGGGTTCAATCCCTGGCCACAGGGATTGAATATGTGTACACATGCTCACACACACAAACACAGACACACACATACAGAGAGGGAAAATAGCAAACCTTCACCCGCAGGTTGGCATGTGTTTTCTTTCTTTTTTTTTTTAATTATTTATTTCCTTATTTATTTTTCTGTGTGCTGGGTTTTTGTTGCTGTGTGGGCTTTCTCCAGTTGTGGCTAAGGTTCCACATGCCATGTGATGAGGTCAGGGAAAAAAAAGTTTCTATGGCATATTTAAATAATCCCCAGTTCATAAGCTGCATATATGAAAGATGTCCTTTACTATGGACTTTACCTTACGGGTCCCATGCTGTGCTAAGTCACTTCAGTCATGTTCCACTCTTTGCAATCCTGTGGACTGTAGCCCGCCAGGCTCCTATGTCCACAGGATTCTCCAGGCAAGAATACTGGAGTGGGTTGCCATTTCCTCCTCCAGAGGATCTTTTCAACTCAGGGATCGAACCTGGGTCTCCTGCACTGCAGGCAGATTCTTTACCACTAGCACCACCTGTAAAGCCCTTACCTTGTGGGTAAACCTAACAAAATATAAGGCTTTTGGTAACGCTCAGATGTAATCAAAGCCTAGCCCCAAACCTCATCTTACTTATTACCTATTGATTCTGAGGGATGATATAACCCATCTAAGATTCAGATGATATTTTCCTTTTAAGTGAAGGGACTTGGAAGGGGATGGATCAGGCAGAACCCTGGACCAGATAACCCGGTCCAGGGTTCTCCAGTCAAGTTTAGTTGCTTTAATACTATGTCATTGTGAAAGCCCCATATTAACTGCTGGTGGTGAGCTGCTCTGGTCCCATGCCTTTGATGAAAAGAAAATAACAAACAAACTATCTTTAAGAAAAGGAGTTGATTTCAATGGTAGAGGGAGGGGAAGCTGATCAAAGGTATTAAAAAGCTGGGAATGATCATTTAAGAAAAATGTGGCTAGGGACTTCCTTGGTAGTCCAGTGGTTAATAGGCCATGCTTCCACTGCAGGGGGCAGGGGTTCAACTCCTGGTCGAAGAACTAAGATCCCACATGCTGTGTGGTGTTGCCCCCAAAAAACAAAGAAAAATGTGGCTAAAGATGGGCTTCTGGGGATGAGGTGGGAAGCAGGATTCAGGGATTGTCATTTAATTTCTAAATTAAGTGATTCTTCTGTAGGAGTTTGTGATGTGATGTGTAAAGCATTTCAAGAGCACAAGCAATGTCTGCAAACACTTCCAGATTTTTCCCAGCTCTAAGCTGAGACAGTTAAGCTGTCCTCAGTGGCTCAGCAGTGTCAACTGGATGATTGGGTTGAGAAGAGGAAAGAAATTTGTGTTTATGGTGGTGTGTGTGTATGTGTTTATGTATATGTGTGTGTGCATTTAAGTGGTGACCTACTACATATAGGAAGAAGGGAAGAAAGCCAGGGCAAAACCATGGGTGGAGGAAGCCATAAACTTCCATAGATGATGGGTGGTTTACTCTATCATCTGAGAGCCAGCTGCCAGTCAGGTGATGCGATCTGATGGCCCCAGATGCTCCCCATGGAAGGTGCTGATGAAATGCAAACCACACCCCTGCCAGCAACTGAGCATCCTGGAAGCCAACCCTACAGAAGTTCGGGGGCACCCTTGCCCTTTGTCTCCCACCTGCATCTAGGGAGAGCAAAACATGGGGTTGAGTTCGGGAGGCCCTTCTTTCCTAAAGCCACCACTCTTGCTCCTGGTCATTTCCCTACCTAAGGAGCTCCAGCCCTTTTGCCACGAAATCAAATCTGATCCTGCTCCAGCCCCTAAAACTAACCATCTGTTAAGAAATGTAGATTCATGTGAATGTATGGCAAAAACCACCACAATATTGTAAAGTAATTAGCCTCCAATTAAAATTAAAAAAATTTTTTAAAAAGAAATATAGGAACAGAGGAACAGGTTAAAAGACACCTTGGGGATATAATCAGCAGAATTCAGAATGCAGGAAACTTTACAGGGCAAATCCATTTCATTCTCCAGGGGATCTTCCCAAACCCAGGGATCCAACCTGTGTCTCCTGGATTGGCAGGTGGATTCTTTATCACTGAGCCACCAAGGAAGCCCCATTTCTTCAACAAATACATAGCAAAAACCAAAAAAGGAAAAGAAGACAATAGAAATCTATGAATGGAAAGAGACTTTTAAAAAATCAACCAAATGCAATATATGGACCTTGTTTGAATCATGATGCAAACACATTAGCTCCTAAAAAGTTTATAAGACAATTGGAAAAATTTGAACATTGACTAGATATTTGATGATATAAAGGAGTTCATATTTTCTTTAATGTGGTAATGGCATCTTGATTACTTTTTTTAAGTGCTCTTGTCTTTTGAGGTAGATACAGACATATTTACAGATGAAATGTATGATGTCTGGAAAATTCTTCAAAATAATTCAGGTTGACCAAAGCTAAGACAGCATCTCTCTGGCTTCAGTCTCTATCTTCATATGTGGGCACAGTAAGGGCATAAAATGTCATTAATAGGCTATGAGTAAGCTATACATTTGCACCCAGAAGATTATACTAAAACCCTCATATCATCAATGTTTTTCAGGCTAATGAACTTCTGGCAAACATAAATGTATATTATATCTCCTCCAAAGTAAAGAAGGACACAAGAAGAGCTAACTTAGCTCCATATTGGACTGAAAGATAGAAACCTTGACCATATTATCTAAAAATAAATTGCTTTTCAAATAGTGTTGGAAATGTGTATAAGAAATAAAATGCTCAGAATACACACCCTGGGTCCCTGACCAAGAAAAGCTGTGCTTTGTGCCCTGAGTCAAGAGCTGAGCAACTCAGGGATCCCTTCCTCTCATGCAGTGGGCTTATCACACTGACCTTAGCGCCACTCCAGTGGCCCTGACATGTCTGTGGATTCCACAGAAACTCGTTTTGAACTATATTAAATTGCATCTTTCAGTTAAACTCTAAGATAGAGTTAAACCCTCTACCTTAGAAATAGAAAGGAAACAGAAAGCTCTGTTCCTTTAAAGACTAAAAGTCTGACCTTCAGTGAATTGATGCACGTCTGCTTTTGTGTTAAATGTACGTGTGCTCAAAGATACGACTCCATCATATTTAATATATGTCATTCCAGTGTAAAATGTTCTCTTCTACCCAAAGGTATCCTGGCCATGATTATCATAAATCAATAATGTGTAAAGTTACATTATTAAAAAGCCACTTCTGGCATTCCACCATGTGCTTTTCAAAGATGGATGGCTAAACTACAAAAAAAGATAAATTGTCCATTTGGTCCTCATTTTATTCCTAACATGTAAAAATCATTTTTACCTGGACTCAGTGTTGTAGGTATGGTGGGATACAAGTGGTAAATTTGGAGATTCAAAAAATTACAAACCACAAGAAAAGTAGGCTTGTCTCTTTGAGCCATTTACTTTGGGTCTGTTGCTGGGAATCTATATATTAAGTAGAGTTAATATGCTATGGAATCTTGGGCTTCCAACACCACATTGTTTGATACAATGACTTTGAGGTCCTTGAATAAAATATATGTAAGTACCGTTCAGTTCAGTCACTCAGTTGTGTCCGACTCTTTGCGAAATATGTTGCTATTACTATTATAGGAATGTAAGTAACAAAAGACTGTTATTAGTATTTACAAAAATTAAAATATAAAATAAAATAATCCAGTTGTAAGGAAACTTTGGAGAGAGGGAGAAGTAAAACAAGATTGGCCATACATTGACAAATATTGAAGCTGGCAGAGTGCATTCATTATACTGCTTTTTTATATACATTTAAATTCTTCCATTGTAAAAGTCTTTCAAAATGCTAAAAAAATGAGTTACAGTAATGAGTAATATTCCCATGGGATAATATAGAGTTTTTAATAAGATTTTAAAACTGTAGTTAAAATAATCCAATTTAAAATAACTCATACTACATACACATGTATTAATTTATGTGTATATGAATGGGCATATTTGTCTATATAAGTTTATAAACATAGGAAATCTCATGAAATCATATACACCAAGCTTTTATCAATTCTGTTTTGTGGGGAGGATGGAACTAGAGGGAGATACTCTTTTTTTTACTTTACATGCTTCTGCACTGTTTCAGTTTCTTCCATCAAATATGTCCTACTTCTCAATGTACAGGTGCAGTGTGGGAGTGGACACAGTGCCTCCCTGGAGCCCCCAGCCTAGCTCTCAAGGGCTCTGTACTCTGGACCTCCATCCAGGACACAAGGCTCGGCTCTAGACTGGCTGCCATTCCTTACCTAGGGACAGCCCCCTCGCAGCGCCCCTCCTGTGCCCTCATTCACCAAACGTTCTCCTCCCATTCAGACTTTCAAATCCGAGCCCTGAGCTGGACTACCTCAGGGCTCAAGGGCCGCCCTCTCTGCAAGATGGCCAGGACCTGACAGCTCTTTGCCACTTGTGTATAGTCAGTACACTTACAGAGGAAAACAAGCCATGAGGCACATACGACCTAGGAGGCCTACTACACAGTTAAGCGACTTAACCTTTCTGAACCTTGATTTCCTCATTTGTCCGTGGGCATTCAGGCACCTACCTCACTGGACTGCTGTAAAGATCAGCCACGGGAAAGTAGATTGAGCCCCCTGCACCTGTTTCAAAGGCTCTGTTTTGTGTAACAAAACAAAGCCTCTGAGACACAGCTGCAAGCTTTAGGAGAATGGAAAGGGGACCTGTAAATACACTTGGATCCATACACGGGAAAGAACACTACTCAGAACTGCTCCTTAGCTAAAATTTTAATAACAGAAATAATGTGCTGGGGTCAGGAGGAGGAGCGCTGAAGGTCACACTCTGAAGTCCCACTAGGTGGCAGTAGTGTTTTCTTGCTGTTATGCAAATAGAAGGAGGGCCATCCGAAGGGGAAAACATTCCTCTAAGAACATTTCCCAAGATTGTCCCCATAGTACTGAAACAGAGGTTAGCAGAAGAAAATGCACCAACTTAGAAGAATATCCGTCAGGACCAATGATGAAACCCCATCCAGGATCCCTTGGTAGGGGTGGGTAGGAATGTTAGGAATACTGGGGGCAGGGGCAGTAGAGGGGATGATGAGCAGAAGTGGAGGTACCATTGCAAAGACAGAACTCTAGTTGAGAGTGAGAGCTTCCTAGAAGTCCAATCCTGACTCAACCTTCCTCATCTGAAGAGGAACTTGAATGCAACCAAAGGCAATAAGTTCCCCTGTGGACCTCAGTGACCAGGTGTGTCCTCTTGGGAGATCAGTCTCCAGAGAAACATGGTTGGAAGAAAAAAGCCTCTCAGGTTTTCATTCTTCATGTCCCACTGCCTAGAACCTTATACTGACCCCCACCACCACCCGGAACCGATCAAAACCAAGTCTGAACTCCTCTGCCTGGTGACAGTCATCAGCTATTGGTCTGAAGTCCAGCCAGTGACCTACCAGCCAGTGCACTTCAGAGAACATTACTTCACTAATGAAGAAAATGAATCCCAAGAGGTGAACTGACAGGCTACTTCCTCAGCCAACCCTTCCCTCAGCTGGGCTTTCTCATCTGTGTTGTACTGAAGCCATCTTTTCTCTCAGAAAAGACAGCAGCTCTGTGAGGGTAGGAAAAATGTCAAGGTAGCAGAAATACTGCAAATTGAGATTCTGGTAGGAGGGAGTATAGGGTAGTAATTAGGAACGTGGAGATGGGGTAGTCTCTGCAGTCAGGCTAGGTTCAAATCCTCTCTCCTGAGCTAGCTGTGTGACCTTGGGGCGGGGCGGAGGGGGGTTAAACTCTCTGGAGATCAGTTTCCTCATCTGTAAACAAGAAATAATATCACAGACAGTATATAGTGTGTTAGTCGCTCAGTCGTGTCTGACCCTTTGTGACCCCATAGACACTGTCCTGCCAGGCTCCTCCGTCCATGGGATTTCCCAGGCAAGCATACTGGAGTGGGTTGCCATTTTCTTCTCCAGGGGATCTTCCTGACCCAGGGATTGAATCCCTGTCTCCAACATTGCAGGCAGACTCTTTACCATCTAAGCCACCAGGGAAGCAGCTCTAGTACCTAGAGATGTTAATAAAGATTAAATATCAGGCATGTAAAGCACTGGAACTGTGTCTGGCAAGTAACAGAGCCAAAAGAGGTGTGTGTTCCAGTCCAGTTCCTGCTGTTCATCAGTTGAGGGGCCTGGGCAAGTCACATTAGTTCTTGAACTTCATTTTCTTCACTGGTGAAATCAAGGAAGAGTGAGGGCAGGAGACAGAGGGTTATGTAATGTCCTCTGAAATCCACTGTGGGTTTGAAGTTCCATGCTTCTCTGGAATCCTCATTCCTCACTTGCCACAGGACATATCTAGCGTATGAATATGAGGGGAGAGAAATTCAGGTACTGATTTTGTGTACTTAAAACTAGCCCAGTATCAACAACTACCTCCAACATAACCTTCTCAAGGATCTTCCATGACAACCCCACTCCCAACCCATTCCGTTTTAACTAGGTTAGCTTCTATTGTTTTATGCTCCCTATACTTCCTTATGTTTTAGGCTCCCTACACAGCCTAAATGTAACTGGATTCTTGGTTGTGGATTGCAATCCTTATTTTGTAGATGGGCAAACTGAGAGTCTGGAAGCTTTTGCTATTCATTCAAGACCCCCAAACCAGTAAGTGGCAAGACAAGAGTCAAACCTGGTCTGTTTCACCATAAAACCTGTAAGATCTTTTCTCTAAACCCCATGTAGTTTAATATTTAATTCTTGATATCTATAAAAGGGTCTTTATATGTGTGAGTTATGGCGAAGAATTCTAAGGAACCTAATATCCAAAGCAAACACTGGAAAGGAGGCTCAAAGCTGCCCATGCACGGCCCCCACTGCCCTCCTCCTGCCATCCCCTACCCAAAGGGGGCACGGTGCTAAATTTGTGCTTGTTGTCCTCTTGCTTATTTTCTCTTCTTACCGTTGGATTAAGAAGTGGAATATATTTACAGAAAAGTGCACAAGGTGATGGCACTGTGTGACCAGTGACCAGCTCAAGAAACAGAATGAGTCTGTAGCACCCAGAGGCCCCTGAGGCCCCATGGTCCCAAGACCTGCACACTTCTCCCTAGGCCATGCTGCTCCTAAAGGCTCCTTACAAAATAAGATGATAAAATGAAATTGCAATTTCTAATTTCTACAGTTTAATTTCTAATACATTTCTAACCCGATGAACAATTTCATATTAAGGCTGGGATTTTTCTCATAAGCAAGACACTCGATCGGTTGGAAAGGGTTAGCATTCTGAGCTCTTGGGAGGAGAATTATGGTCCAGAAAAGAACCAGAAACAGTCATCTACGAAAAAAGGCCACAAGAGGCTGGCCTCCTCCAGCAGTTTTCTCCAAGGCACTGGAACCATCCTTGGACTTCTTTAAATAAGATCAGAGTGCCACGGGGGGTGGGGTGGAGGATGAGGAGCGGCAGACAGAGCAGCATCATTAAAGCCTCATGTGTGGTTTTGATGAGATCATCTGAATTAAGTGTTCTCACACAGGCATGGCTCAAGTCAAAGTAAATACGTTTGCAAGCAGACCACCTACTGGAAAATATCAAGCCTGGTGGTGGAGTTAAGACTGAAATCCCCTGAGGAAAATCCAGCCATATTATGAGGATGAAAATCTAGGCTTGGTCAGTTTGGTGGGATGCCCTGAGAAAGCTGCTCTTTGTCCTCCAATCTGCAAGCTCCTGGTTATTCATTCTCCTCAGGGGGCAAAGGCAGTTTTTGTTCCTCTCAAATCGGCCGGCGTTTATTGAGGGTGTGTGAGGATGAATGCCTCGTATAATGTCTGATCCCTGACCTCAAGGAAAACGCCAAAGGAATGGCTCAGAAAGTAAGAAGAGTCTAAGTATGGCGGAGCTGGTGGCCAGGAAACAGTGTCTCTAGAAAAAGGGTTGAGTGGAGGAGGTTGGAAGCAGGCCTTAAGCAGGGGTGGGGTCATCATCAGATTGTCTCTTCTCAGAGTTTCACTCTTTACTACCATAGTAAGTGCCGAATCCACTGTCTAACTAAAATATGAGAAAGCACAATTATAATTCTATAACACGCCAGTGGTAAATGAAATCCAAAAGCTCCAAGAACCAGTTCAATCCTACTAGGCTCTATTATAACCCTTCAAACTTTCTCCACAGTCCATGAGATTCTGAGGTTGGGGAAAGAGAAGCAGCTTGGGTCCCCTGGTGCCGTAGAGTAGGCAGAGAGGAAATGCCCTTAAGTTACCACATGAAACCCAAGTGAAGCCTCCCTGTTTCCATGGAAACTGCCAAAGCCTTCACTTCATTGGAACTCAATGTTCTGAAAGGTGCGTTCAGTGTTCCTAATTATCATCCTCTCAGTAGCCAACAGCAAGGTTTTTTATGGCCATTTTGGACAAAATGGATATCTTTTTCCAATGAATATGAGCTACTATAACCCAAGGCCTAGCCTGGGGTGTCTGGCCCTTCCATGTTCAAAGATGATGCTACCTCTGTCACAAAAACCTACAGCGACGTGTGCCCCTCACTGTGTCGGGACTAACTCTCTGCTGTATTTCCACACTTCATTCTCCACGTTAGGAACACATTATGGTTATAGGTTATATAGTGTTTTTCACTTCCAGACTACCAACTGAAGAAGCACTCACAGCATACAATTTATAGATTATATTTAGATTTCTCATTTGTGGATTTATCACGTTAGTTACTTTATATAGTATGCATATCTAACCTCCATGAGTAGACCAGAAACTTCTTGAGTGAGAAGAATGACTTCACTTCTCACTGTGTCTCTCGCAGCCCCCAACATGATCTAGATGGTGAGTCCTCCTGAAATAGACAGGTGCATGACACAGCATGCCTATCCTGGATGGCTTTCAAACCTTTTCCAAGTTGGTTTTCAAAAGCTCAGAACCCCAGCCTGGAGGACTGGCGAGGAGACTGCAGGGGGACAAGAATGCAAGTCGCAAGTCGCAAGTGGGTCTAGATCACACTTCCCTGCAGGCCTTCTTCAGGGAACCTACAATCAACCTCAGCTGGAGAGAGGAGGGCTGCAGTGGCGCCCAGGCCCCAGAAATCAGCCACCAATGTGGTCTTCAGTGAGTAGCCAAACTCCGCCATTGCTTTTTTGCAACCTCCTGGCTTGCTTTAGCTGACTCATGGCCAAGCACTAGGACCTGATGACTGAGGTCTGCATGATGACCAGGACTACATATGGATACAGTCCTGGCTACCCAAGACCCCTCAAGAAAGGAAGCGCATGACAGGGACCAGTCCACAGGATACTGGGGGAGAGGGGCAGGACCCAGAGAGGTGGGCTCAGCATCAAGTCTGATTCTCTGAACAGCTGGCAGGACCATGAGGCCCAGAGAGCTAGATTATCAGTGCTGCTTTCTCCAGGAAAGAAGAGGAAAGAGGCTCTGAGGCAGACAGAGCTGAGGTTAAACAGTGAGTAGCTGTGGCCATGGGCACGTTTTTTATCTTCTGTGAGTGTCACTGTCCTCCTGGAAGAGATGTAGAGATGTGTGAGATAATATATACATAGCACCTGGCAGATAATAACATACGCAGTACCTGGCACATGTCTCATGCATGGTACATGTTGGTGCTCTTCTGCCTTCTATGCCTAGGTTGAGTTTTTATTTATCTCAAAAAAATAGAATCGTTCTAATACAAAACACTTGGGGGAAATCCTTATCTTGGGAGTAAAACACGAGTTTTACTGGTGGGGTTTACTCTAGTCATGAGTTCCAGACTAACCTGATATGTGATTTCATACATTCATCAAATATTTATTGAAGTGCCTACTATGTGCCAGGTAGTGTTCTAGATGATTAAGATCTATCAGTGAATAGAAGAGGGAAAGAGGTCATTGCTCCTGGGAAGTCTACATATTAACAGTAAAGAAAGTAAACTGTAGGACATTTTAGAATGTGATAAGTGCTCTGGACAAAAAAATAAAAAGTAGGATAAGTGGGATCAGGGTGGAGAAGGAGGTAGCAGTTTTAAGTTGAGTACTCAGGATTGCCCCCCGTTTTGCCCGGTCATTGGAGCCAAGAATTGAAGGGAGAGGTTCTGATATCAGAAGTGATCCAGGCAGAGTGATGGCCAGTGCAAACAGGAAAGGTCTGTTCTAGGACCAGCACAAAGGCCAGGAGAATGAGTTGGGAGACAAAAACATAAAATGAAACCAGAGAGGTAGGGGTAGGGTATATACAGAACATGCAGAGACTCGTAGGCTGTTAGAAGGATTGGGGTTTTCACCCATGATGAAGACCCATCATGGAATTCCAAGCAGAGGAATAACATAAAGTGAAGACCATGTGGGCTGGAACAGCAAGGGTAGATGCAGAGATAACAATGAAGAGGCCACTAGGGTCGATGACCCTGGCAGGAGATGGCGGGGGCTCAGAACAGGGGGTGGAAATGCAAAACAGGGGTCAGATCCTGGATTTTTTTCCTTCTTTGACCTTGAATTTTCCATTCTGTAATAGTCTCAGCATCCCCTTTCCATATTCCAGGGAAGTATAAAAATCAGTAGAAAACAATAACTATCTGGAAATGTGTAGGGCTACTTCAATTTAAATGCCTCTGGAAACTCATGGTGGGAAGAGCAAATTCTTGCTGGTGGAAGGATTTCAGGAGCTTCAAATGTACTGCATGAAGCATGAGGCTGAGGATGGGTGGGGAGGGGGTTCCTCAAGGAGTCCATCTTTCCATGTGTCTGCCCTCACACACACACACACACACACACACACACACACACACTCACAGGGTAGGAAGATACAATCCCTGAAGCAAGTCAGGAAACCAGCTAGGACGCTTTTTAACCACGTGACCATAAGCAACTTATTTAAAGTCCACAAGACTTAGTTCCTCCCGAGCAAACGGGATAAAACAGGGACAAATGAGGCTTAAGGGACAATGACAAGAACAGATGTGGTTTCGGTGCCTGTCACAATGCCTGGCACATAGTACAGTCTTAATAAAGCTTAGTTCCTTCTTTACTGCTAATCCCCCTTAGGGACCAATCCCACCTTGGGAAGAGAAAGCTGTGGATTATCCAGAATGCAGACGAATCCACTGGTAAATAACTGAGAAGCATCTACACTGCTATTGTTATTTTACTATCCTGTTTACCATGAATAAAAACAACTTCCTTCACCACACCCTGCTGGGACCATGTCGCTGTGCTTCCTCGGGTCAGCATGATGCCCTGAACTCAGGGACAGCCTTCAGAATGGGAGGAGCAAGGCTGCTGCTCAGAGGCACGTGGGGAAGGGTGTACTGGCTGGGCCCTCCAGGAATGGGTCAAAGTCAGGGTAACCAGACCTTTCAGCTTGGATCATCTGTCAGCAGGCAAAGATGGAGAGAAGATAGTCCCAGACGCCAAGGCCTGTCTGTCTCCCAAGACCTGTGGCTCCAGAACAACTCTGGGATAGACCACTCTTCCCTTTGCCCTGCTCTGGAGGGTCACACAAAAACACACACCTGACTCCTAACATCGACTGCTGCCAAGGCAGAATACCACGTGCTTTGATATCATGGAGAAAAAAACACAGATGGGAAGGAAAGGGATTCAGTAAAAAGAAAGAAAACGCAGCACTCAGCCTCTAAAGCTGAGGGTGCCTTGGTAGCCCTGCTGGGATCCTGCCCGGTTCTGTGTTCATAACTCAAGTTCAATACGTATTCAGACAGGCCCTTCACAAGCACAAGGCTGGAAGCCGCCAGTGGCACGATGAGCCACCCTGCCAGGCCAGCATCAAATCACCTTCCAAAAGCTTGAGAAGCAGCTGCTGAGAGAGGGGAGGCCTGGAGGCTGTGAGTTAGTCACAGGCCCGGACCAGCAGGGCTGGCCCTGGAGCTCCAAGGCGGACACATCCCTGACTTCTTCCAGTTCCCTGCTCCTCTGAGAGAGGTCTCACCAACTGAGACAGCACAGGGGGCCCCCAGATGAGCAGCAGCAGCAGGAGGGGAGGGCTGGGGGCCCAGCAGGGGGTTTCTATTTCTAACCTGATGTGGCAGTCAGCAGCAGCTGCAGCTGACAGCAGCAGACAGCTCTGACTGGTGAGGAGCACTCCCAGTGGGGATGGTGCTAAGGACCAGCCTGCTAGGTGCGGGGGGAGTGCCTCAGTGCACTTCCGCCCCAATGCACTTTCTCCAGAGACGGGTGGCTCTGGGTCAGTGAGTGCTCCCAGCAGGGCAGGAGTGCTCAGGGCAACCAGGGGAGAAAGAACTGGGAAACTGGCCTTAGGCTGCTATGGAGCAAAAAGGGGCTCAGCAACTTGGGTCTTCTCATCATTTCAGAAGCACCATCATTCCCAAGGCCATTTGCCTTTGCCTACTTGAGGGCATCCTTCCCTAAAAATTCTAGAATGACGATGCCCAGAGAGGCCCAAGCAATCAGTTCATTCAAATCCTTACCTTGAGAAAAAAGAGAGGCCTGGGCTAATAGGTAAGGAGGTGGTGTGTCCTAACCACTAGGGCAGCATATCTGGAGTCATGAAGAGAGAGCATGAATCCCAACTCTGCCTCTCAGTGCCTAAGAGTTCCATGAGCTTCCATTTCCTCATTTGCAGGAGGAGGGTGATGACGGCACCCCCTTCACACAGCCACTAGGAAGATCAGCTGGGTCGTGTCTGTGATGTACTACACAGTCTGGGCACAGGAGTAGTGACTATCGCTACTTTCATCACTGTCGTCTTCAGCCAAGCCACACAGCTGCCTAGGAGCAAACCTAGATCTGGGTCTCCCCTGCCCACCTACCACTCCCACCTCACCCCATGCTCCTGCAACCCTTTTCCTGGGAGCATCCTAGGGACAGTGACATAGCCTCTCTGCCTGGCTGTGGGTCACAGGAGCTAAGGTAGTTTCTTGGACTTTGATAGCCTGGAAAGGAAACCCCTTCCAGGGGCCAGACAGCCAATACCCAAGGAAGCCTGAAGGGGAAGGGACAGAAGAGCCAGGGGAGACCTTTGGGCAGGGCTTTTGCCTTCCCAGGAATGACAAAGCTCCCTGTTTCTAGAAAGCCTTGGTATTCAGCCCAGACATCACACCAGCCACCTGCCATCACCACCCAAATTGAAACAAGCTTGATTCTCAACACCCAACAAATAGGGTACCCAGTAGGCTGTCACAGGTGCAGAGGGCCATCTCGGGTATGGCCCCAGCACTGCCCACTTTACATTTCTCCAGTGCCTTTCCCCGTGAGGACAGGAGAAAGCCCATTCTCCAGCTCAAGCTCCTGCCCCTGAGACACCCTCCATGATGGCCTTTCCCATTCAGAGTCTGTTCCTCAGAACCCGCAGCTTGGGCCTGAATGGAGCTGACCACACAGCAGATGCTCAAATCACGTTTCCTCATCAACAACCTTTGGCTCCATCACTTAGCGCTTTGGGGCATGTTGGTCTGGCACAGGCTGCAAACTCCCGAAGGAAGAGCCTCTCTCTCCTCTATTTCAAGTGTCCCAGACAGCCCAGGGCTAGGCAAGGTGACCAGAAGATAGTCAATAAGCTTTTTTTTAAACTGGTAAGTGGAAATGCTCAAGAAACAATTGGGCAAGTGAACAAAATCTGCATTTACTGGGATATGAGTCTACTGCATTTCCTTCTTGCTGTGACCCTTGGAGGCAGACAGGGGAACATCACTCACTAAGAGTCCTAACAGGCTCCTGGTTCCACCAGCTCCCTTTTCTCTTTCCCATAAGTCTCTTTGTTTCCCTTTCTCCTTCAGTTAATTTTACTGCCCTGGCTTTTCTTTTGCACTCCAGCTTTAAGCAAAAGCTCTAACTTAGGCACCAGCATGTCTGGGAGCTAATTCTGACTCTACTGCTTTACCTGGTTGAAGAAGTCACTCAGTCTCTCTGGGCCTCAGTTTCCTCCTCTGTCAAATGGAAACACATTTCCAAGAACAGTTGAGAGAATGAAATGAGACAAGGAGGGATTGCCCTCCCTTCCTGCCCTCTCTGGCCATCTACATCATGCTTTCAGAGAGGAGTGGGCAGTGGTTGGCCCCTCAAGGCAATGACCGAGCATCCCAGTCAGGTGGCTGGAGTTTATACGTGTGGTTCTAGCTCCACTCTCTTCCTCTCCACCCCCAGCAGCCTGTGTAAGATCTGAGACTCTTGGGAAGGTTTTCAGCAGGGGCAGAAGTAGGCTGGGGGCATCCAGAGAGGAAGGGACACAGCCTGCCTATCCCTGGTGATGGGCAGCTCCCCCCACACACCCATTTCCAGAATCACCCCAATAGGACCACCCCACTTCCTCTGTGTCTCAGGCAAGTGCAAAACCGGAACAAAAGTTCTGAGAAAAGACAAAGGAGGAGGAAGAGGAAGATGGCCAGGATTCAGTCCATGTCACAAAGGGCGGCTCGCACGAGGAGGAGAAACCTGGGCGGCAGAGCACACACAGCAGCATTGTGCCTGTGTCTCTGAGGAGCTGGCAGCTGCAGGGAGAGGTCAACCTGGGGGCCGGCAGGTTCCCTATCTCTGCCTGCTCGCTGGGCAGGGAGGCGGCAGCATCGGGGAGAACAACCTCTCATTTGCTGTCTGCGAGGCTCTTCCCCAGCCCACTGTGAACAGCAGCATCTGCCAGGAAAAGGATCTGCTTAATGCAAGCCCTATATAAACAGATTCCACTTGTTCCTTTTGCTTTGCCTTCTTCCTGAGTCCTTCCCTTTGTTTTCCCTTTCACTT
This sequence comes from Bos javanicus, assembly GCF_032452875.1. Lineage (NCBI taxonomy): Eukaryota > Metazoa > Chordata > Mammalia > Artiodactyla > Bovidae > Bos > Bos javanicus. The sequence continues at coordinate 28,106,222 of NC_083878.1, read as the reverse complement.
CAGATCTTCTAGGTCATCTCCATCTTGGCCAATACAGGACAAGACAGGATGTCAGCCTGGAAAAGTCTAAAATGACCATCCTCTCCCATTCCCATGCTCCCTATTCACCAAGGGCCCCCTAAATATTTCAGCGACCCCTCCTCATCCCTGAATTTAGGGGTGGCCTGATCCAGTCCTGTAGTACTCCAGAACTAAGAGGACTGCCCAGAGAGAGCAGTATAGTGGTTTCGACGTCAATTCCTAATGCAGCCAAACTGGCCAGCCCAAACAATGACCAAACTTAAATATTTTCCACCCACATTAATCAGCTCAATAATTCCTTAATGACTTCCTAAGAAAAGTGTAAAAAAAAAAAAAAGCCCTTGTTTGTTTTGATTTCATTGGTCTTTTTCACCCATGGTTAAGGATTTCATTGTCTTCAAATGGCAAGAAGCAGCCTAGATTTTTAGGAAGGAAGAAATTATTGGCTGCGGATGGGGCCAGTGCTAGCAACCCACAGGTCAAGAGGGAGAGTGCGGTTATAGGGCTGGCATCATGGTCCCCGGGCTTCTCACTGTCTCAATTTCATCATCCACCTATGAAGTAAAGATAACCATAGCCGCCGCCTGCCTAAATCACAGGGTGTTTTTGTGGGTTTGGGGGTGGGACCATGGCTGTGCCAGTCTGGTCCTCCTGGGAAGGTATAAAGCTAAAAAGAAATTCAGGCTGCTGAGAAAACAGAAATTCATACTCTTGCTGCACTGCAGAAGGGACAGCATACACCTGACATCTCAGACTCTACCTTCAGTGTTACCATCTCTGTGACTGAACAGAACTCAAACACTACAATCTTCACGAATTTGGGGGCAATACTCTTACTTTGGAAACAGAAGAGCGACATCATGTCCCTAAAATAAAAAAGCCACAGCCAGGGTTGTGTTTTCCAGACAGAGGAAGCAGAATTTCCACCTTCTGGATGCATCTGGATAGTAATTCCAGCTTGTGCCTGACTGCTCTGCACTTAACCCCAGGGAAGAGAAGTGGGTGGGAATCAGAATATCGCCTGCCCAAGAGGGCCGTCCTGAAAATGAATTGGAACTCACTCTGAAGCTAGCGTTTCATGTCCCCTATACAAGAACCAGCTAGGAGAAGTGACAGGAGTCCTGTGAGCGTAAGGGGACAGTGTTTCCTAGCCTTCCTTCTTGCAAAATTGTATATCCTTGATGGCGATCATGTGTGAGTATTTACTTGGACATCCAGGAGTGAGGATGTGACTGAGTAGGAGGTAGGCACAAGCCTGCTGCACTCTGATAAGAGCAAGGAACCACGCAGACTGGGTCTGTGTACATGCTTCTGTCCATCTGTCCCTTGCTTTTCCTCCTATAGTTTTATCCAGGGTGCTGGAATTTGAGGGTTTGGAGCCAAGTATGCACTTAGCAAAGGCTAACCATTCACATGGTAATCTATATATGATTGATCCTAGATCTGTGGTTGGCCCCAACTAGCAAAGCACACCAAAGCACACCATCAGATCAGATCAGATCAGATCAGTCTCTCAGTCGTGTCCGACTCTTTGCAACCCCATGAATCGCAGGACGCCAGGCCTCCCTGTCCATCACCAATTCCCGGAGTTCAGTGAGACTCACGTCCATCGAGTCAGTGATGCCATCCAGTCATCTCATCCTCTGTCGTCCCCTTCTCCTCCTGCCCCCAATCCCTCCCAGCATCAGAGTCTTTTCCAATGAGTCAACTCTTCGCATGAGGTGGCCAAAGTACTGGAGTTTCAGCTTTAGCATCATTCCTTCCAAAGAAATCCGGCAGGCTGGCTTAAGCCCAGAGAAAAGAGAATAACTTACAAACGCAGGAAACAGAATCCCTCCACAATTCTGCACTGTTAAACAAACTTAATGTCAGTGAGAGATAAACTAGTCTTTGGAAGAAAAAAAAAAGCTATTTTTTTTCTTCATTTTGTTGGGGCCCTAGATCCTACTCATTCCATGTTCGTCAGGCAGGGGCTATTCACCAGCAAATATGTGTGACTATGTGCACACATGACACTTACATGCACACACTAAAATCCACACATGTGTGTACCAATAGGCGTGTACAGATATACGTGCATATACATATACATACATGTGCCTGAGTACCCACACAAACCCACACAGACATACACATAAATACAGATGGACACACACACACACACGCATGTGCATGCTCCTTCCAGCTGGGCTAAAGGAGAAGCATCATGATACGCAGCCATAAAACCTAACAAATGAGGTGGAAAAGAAAATGGCAGCTAGAAAATACCCGTGAGGAGGAAGGAGAAAAAAAGCTCCTCGAAATGCAGCTTGACTCATAGTTTTGAAGGCACAAGGTGGGCGAGGATAAAAAGACCTTCGTCAGGAGCGACAAAGGAAGTCAGTGCAACAGTTGGGGCTTGCTGGCTCCCACACAGCACAAACCCAGCCAGACTCCAGATGATTAAAAATGAGCTAATCTGATTAGGGAATTGTAAATGTGGATGGATTGCCCAGTTCACTGATAAATAGGAACAAATAACTTAAATCTTGCCCCACGGCTCTGCTGCCAAAATTGCCCACAATCTGCTAGACACAGAAACCAGGGTTTGACAAGACGAATGTGTCCTCAGGAGAACAATCAGATGATAGATAAATATTGGTAGCTAAGCCCTAACCTGGCAATGTGGTTGTATAAAGATGTCCAATGAGTTCCAAGCCACCAATAACCTGCTGCTGCTGCTAAGTCACTTCAGTCGTGTCCGACTCTGTGTGACCCCACAGACGGCAGCCCACCAGGCTCCCCCGTCCCTGGGATTCTCCAGACAAGAACACTGGAGCGGGTTGCCATTTCCTTCTCCAATGCGTGAAAGTGAAAAGTCAAGGTGAAGTCGCTCAGTCGTGCCTGACTCTACTACAAGGCACACACACACCATTTGGATATAAGAAACAGTGTCCATGGGTGTAAGATTTGTGCCAGGCTGTGTGGTAATGACCATAATTGCTACTGATATTCGGAGAAGGGACAGATAACTAGAGGCAAGAGTGGGCTTTCCTTCACCTGGCATGGGAAACACACAGAGGAATTGGATAACACAGGGAAGTTACCCAGATTGTTATCCAGAGATAACAGTATCCACTTTCTTGTTCAATATCCATTCCCTTGTTTATCTGTTTGGAGCATTATTCAGGTGGGGGTCCATGTAAGAAGGAAAAGAATTATCTACTATTATCTCCCAACTCTGAACTGTCCCCTTCAAACTCTGCCATATTCTCCCATCCTTAAGCCAACTATCAGTTGCTTAAGCTTTTGTGGAAGAAAAAGAGGGGAGGAAGTGCTGAAACATCTTTCATTTCTCAACCAAATTGGATAGCACCTGCAAGAAGGGATCCAGCTAATGAAATGCGATATGGTTCCTTCCAAAACTCATCCCCCAAGGGATTCACACATAGACCATGTCATTTGGGGTTAATCGGATGTCTCTACAGATAATTAGAATCAGGCCAGGCCAGGACCAAGGAAAAAAGTGCTCCCACAACGTACATTTAGCAACGTAATGGCTTTTAGAGGTTCTGTCCTTGTTTTGACTTTCTGCTACCAACACAATTGTCAAACATCTTCAGAGGTGGTCTCGACCCATAAGAAAGCATCTGAGTGAAAAGAATGTGAAAAGCTTAGCTTCCTCAGATTTCCTTATCCATGACCGTAGACATCTGGGTTTGGGTAACAATCCACAGGGCCTGGCCAGTATTTTTGCGTCTCACCAGGGCATTGGCATGGCTGCTCAAGGAATAGCCTCTCTCCAGAAAGCTTTTGGAGGCTTGGCTCTCAGAATTTTAACTCCTCTGCTTGGTACCATGCTAAATTTTGCTCTTTGCGTTATTTCTGCATGAATCCACTATTCCCCAAAAGAAGTTTCCTACCCTCAGTGTTTCTAGCTCTGAGAGGCAAACACCTGTGACAACTGGAAGGGTAGGATAAGAGATCTTCTTAACTCCTAAAATAAGTCTTCCTCCAGTAAAATCATACAGTTAAGAATGCAACTCAAGGATCCTTCCCAGCAGATGCCCATGCCAAGTGGCTAGCAAGTCAACAGAACTTCTGCTGAGAATGAAAGCACATTTTCTTTAAGGCAGTTTCTTTGATCCTTAATAGAACCTGAGAGCAATACTTAGAGAAAAAGTATGGTCCACTAGTTTGAGTGTGCTGAATTAGAAAATTATTCTACATGTATAGCCCTCAGTATCACAAAGGCTATGCTAGAGTCTTCCTGTATAAACTCACTGTAATAGGTACTTGGTTGATAACATACTCTCTTTCTACGTAAATGAGAAGACGCAGGAAATCTTCTCAGAATGAGAAGATGCAGGAAGATCAAGACTTTGGGATAAATACAAGGATGCTGAGATGATACATATTCATGACATCAGCACTCTTCCAAATTCTGAAAGTGCTTAAAATGGCCCATTAAGAGGCTAATGAAAAGGGGACAATGTTGGGCAGACATTTTACTTCCCTCTTCCTTTAAAAAAAAACAAAGAGAATCAATGTATTGAGTAAGGAGAGATAATTCCACACTCCTTCCAGAAGGGAAGTATTTGAGAAAACTGTTGCCTTCATCTTATTCTTGTGATTATCTGTGCAGATCCTATTCAAGTAAAAAGTACATCTCCGTGGAAGGTAAGCATGAAGACCAAAGTAGTGTTCATGCTTAGTCACTTCAGTTATGTCTGATTCTTTGTGACCCTATGGACTGTAGCCAGCCAAGATACTCTGTCCACAGGCTTCTCCAGGCAAGAATACTGAAGTGAGTTGCTATGCCCTCCTCCACAGGGCCATGTTATTTTTACAAATTTACTCACAAGAAGTCAGACCTTCCGTATTGTCCCACCACTAGGAACCTGAATGTAAATGGAAGAGGTGCCTCTATGAAGTATGATGTAAGAGGCTCAGGATATGCCATTCAAAAAACTCCCTCCATCCATCAGCCCATCCTGGCATCTAAAACTCCGTTACGATTCATTATCAGGAGTTAGACAGTTACACCCCAAGCTTTTTATTGGCTAACTGTGATTTGTTTATCAAACTTCTCTCAACACTTCTTCTCTGCCTCTCTCTGTATCTCCATTAATTCTCTGGGAATTTCTCTGATTTTATTCAAAGTAGACTAGAAGGTGTGCAGACTGCAGGAAAAAAAGAGAGTGGGACAAACCTGAAGGAAGCCACAGGGCTTTCTCTCTTACTCAACTGAGAAAGTGCTAGAATGGCCTTTCAATTCTTCTCTCAGAATCAACAGAGATCTACACAGCATCCTGAACCAAAAGGTAATAGAACACTGGTGTAAATCCTTCAGATTAATAAACAACCTCCTCTTTCCTTCTCCCAGTTGATTGTCTTGGCTGAAAGTCTAGGGATGAGCAGGAAATTTAATTGACTATGGAGCCTGCAGAACTACACACTTCTATCCACCGCAGCTCAACACTGAAAATCCCCATAAACATGGATAAACTTGGGTACCTTCCAGCAACACAAGGGAACTACCATGCTTGCCAGAGTCCTGAAAGAATTTCTCCCATCTCCAGCATCTAAGTTTCCTAGTTGCCACTTGGAAATAGGTGGGTGGGGGGCAGGGCAGTGGTTGGGTGGTGATGTCAGGTTGGAACCAACCTCCGGACTTGCAAGTTCACTACATTAAGGTTCTTGGTTATTTCAGCTACCTACATTTACCCAACGTAATTCTCTTTTCCTAAATCAGTCAAGACTGGCTCTTCTGGCTGTAAGTGGAAGCAGGGAGGGTGGCAGGAAAAAGGGGAAATCCCCTTCCGTGCAGTAATGCTCTGTGTTCTGAAAGGCAAAGTCTGCCAAGAGTCCAGTTCTTGGAAGCAGCTCCGTGGGCAGCCCAGGATCCTGCTGGGTGGTCTCATCTTTGGGCCTGGGATGTGGGGGTCAATGGTCCAGAGTTCTATTTCCACCATCAAAATTTCAGCCAAGATATTTGATCTCTTTTCATAAGCCCTTTCCCCCAAATGAAAGGGAGAGAGAAAAGGAGAGAAAAAGAAATAGAAGAGGACGACCACAATATGGTGGAGAGAAATACCAGGTATTGAATGAAGACTTTAGCCGCAAACTGTAAAAGGTACTGCTACACAGCATAGTGGTCCGTAAGGAAGGGGTAGAGTTTGAGAATGAGGCCAGGTTGGAGCTTGGTACCCTGTGAATTTGATGCAAATGAAGCATCTCCTCAGAACTCCATCCACAGGTCACACCTGAGAACCCAACCTTCCTATCCCATAGACTTCTTTCCATAAACGTATTGTTTATGTTTTCAATAAACCTCTTCATAGAGTTTAATCTCCATGCTTTACTCATCATGTGATTTTTTCTCTTTAAAAAAAAAATGAAGAGAAAAAAACACTGAAGAATAAAGTACAAATTAATTAGAAGCACATGGCTAAATTTCTCAGAAAGTTATACATGGCTTAAGAACATATTAAGAGTGAAACATTTCCTCCATCCAGGCTTGAGGATTTGCTGAGAACAAGGTCCATGTTGGTGGGTGGGTTTTAAGGATCTGGCATCCAGAACTACCCCAGGCCAAGGTCACAGGGAAGAAGGCTGGGGCTCAAGTGGGGCCCAGGTTCTTCAGCATGTCTGCTTCTGACAGCAAGAGAACCAAGAGATGCCAGAGGTTCCTTTTTCTCTAAAGTATTCAAGTCAACCCATTCTTCACGATACAAGGGCAAGATCACACAGAATAAAGGAAGGAATTATGGATATTTTTGATACACAATTTCAACTTTTTTTTAATGTAGTCTAATTCATCTCCAACAGAACAGATGGCAATTTCTTTCCACTCCAAAAATAACAGAACTCCTTCCTTTAGCCTCTGGCATGGACATAATTTGAATTTACTTCTAGGTGAGCTTCTAAATGAACAGCTGAATTGTTCTCAATTTTTATAGGTTTTCAGAAAATGGATAAAAAAAATTGGAGAATTTAAACTTGCTGACACCCACCTCTCTCACTCAGCTTTAGATCTGAATTTCCCTGTGTTTAAGGGTCTTGACTGTCACACTACACTCATCTGAGCTGCAGATATTAACTTTCATACATGCATACACATACAGGTCAGGCCTAAAGAATGAACCCTGTTGATGGTAGATTAATTAGTTTATCACTTAATTATTCCTTAAATAAGGTCCTATTTTGGCTATCATTGTCAACTATAATCATTTATTTCTTTGAACTAAAATCTTCTACCTGCATTTACAGGCTCTTAGTAAAACATGTGCTTAAATTTCCTCAAGTAGATTAAAATTTAACCCATCTAATACTGCACAAGTGTAATTTACATGAGTCAACAGTTTCACCTATTGACATGCACACTGGTGGGCTCTACTTTAAGAAACTCAAAATAAGAAAGTCAGCATTTTAAAAAAAAAGATAAAAAGATGACTATTCTTGGTGTGGAAGGCCTCTTGTTTCCTCCAAAGAGGAGGTTCCTCCGAAAAGTCACCAATAACAAGAACTCCTGGGGTATTATAATTGAAGCACTGGCCTCAGTCCAGTGGTGGGTGCCCATAAGCCTTTCTTGAGAATGAGCACTCTGTAAACAATCATCTATAGCATTTGCTCTGAAGGGATCACACTTCATGACCTCAAAGAGTCCTCCCAGCTCTGAGGGTCTGTGATTTGATACTAAAAATCAAAACCAATCTAGAACATAAGCAGTATGGAGGGGTAGAGGAAGAACACAGTCAATTCAGTAAAAGATTTCAGATCTAAGTGGAGAAATACCAGGCATGCAGGAAAGCATCCATCAAAGGAAACAATACACAAAGCTCCCAATCTTTTCACTTTGGCTTGGGATTCTTTCAATAAGGGTATAATTCTTCCCTCTGCCATAAAAGACACACTAGAGCTGGCCTTTCTGCTCACTGATGAACTCAGCAGATTAAACTACATGGCCCTTATGTCTTTCCTGACTCTGGGGTTCACCGAGTCTGGACCAGAGGGTGGCAAAAGAGTCTGGGGGGACCCCAATGACTGAAGCAACATTAGGGAGTGCTGCCAAGTGAGGCTGGAGAATCAAGCCCTAGGTTGGATATTACAGAATCCAAATGAGCAGACTTTGAGAGAGTAAGGGGAGTCAGTGAGAGCTATGGTCATCTCTAGAGGACATCAGGGGAGAGAGATGGGACGTGGCCAAAGACTTGACATTTCCCTTACTTGGCTGTATACCACTGAGTCTGGGTTTGAATGATGGGGGTGAAGGATAATATGAAATCATTTCAGCCCCTACTCTTTGGGATAAGCTTCTACCAGACAAATCTCTGCTGTTTTGTACTGCTAGGGAGTCTCATCTGAGGAGAAAACACCTCTCCCATCCACACACCCAAGCCAAAGCACATCCAAGATCTCCAGGGGCCAAAGAGAAGAAGCGCCTTGCTGCTGCTGCTGCTAAGTCACTTCAGTCGTGTCTGACTCTGTGTGACCCCATAGACGGCGGCCCACCAGGCTCCGCCATCCCTGGGATTCTCCAGGCAAGAACAATGGAGTGGGTTGCCACTTCCTTCTCCAATGCATGAAGGTGAAAAGTGAAAGTTGAAGTCGCTCAGTCGTGTCCGATTCTTTTTCGACCCCATGGACTGCAGCCTACCAGGCTCCTCCATCCATGGGATTTTCCAGGCAAGAGTACTAGAGTGGGGTGCCATTGCCTTCTCCAAGAAAGTGCCTTAAAGGGCTCTAAAACTACTCTGGGCCTAACAGCCTGAAAGCCTCCTATAACACAGGGGTTCTCATCTCACCTGTAAAATGGGCTGATAGGTACCTGTTTGGTTGCTGTGCAAATTACAGAAGTAATACACTTAAAGCACTTAGACCTTATCTTAAATTTTTAGCTATTGTAATGATGGAGAAATTAAGTCATCAGTGTACTTTCAGATACAAAGTCCCAGGTGAGAGCTGATTGTATCTTCTATTTATGTATTTATTTTCATGGAAGTGGAATTTAATGAAGTAACTTTGCCATACAACATATCTTTTTGACATCCACCTTCTTTGTCTTCCTAGGCCAGCCCTTCCAGAGACAGCCAAACACAAGAGGACAAGTAGATCCCATTGATAATATTGTCCTTCAAAAGCTTCAAACAATAAAAATCAATCCTGGTGTTCCAAGAGGCCACTCAGTTCATCTCACCCTGTTCCCAGTGACAGAGGTCAACAGGAGCCGAAGAGAGACCGAGCAGGGGCAGGAATTTAAGCCGAAACCCAACTTAGCCAGTCACCAGCTTTCCCTGTACAGGGGGAGCAACTTGGCATCATCCCCAAATACACAATCACTTTGCATAGAAATAAACACATACTGATCCAGAGGTCCAAAGGCAGCAAGAATCCAAAATCTTTCAGAAGTAAAAGAGTTTATTAAAATGGGTTCCTCCTCCATTCATGAGAATGAAAATCTTTGTGTAGTTTTCAAGTATTTTGATATGATAAAATGGCAATGGTACACGGCAGCTATGCCCCTGGAGAGAGGCTGAGCAGAAAGTCAAGCAGGGGAGCTCAAGTGAAGGGTGGAATGGAAACAAGAGCTGGCTTGACCCTCCCCTCAGTCCCTTATCTGCAGTATTCCTGATGGGTAGTAAGAACTCACTGGAAGGTCCTGAAAGGAATACAGGCTGTAAAAACAAGATCTGGATACTGCTTTTATTGGAGAAGGCAATGGCACCCCACTCCAGTACTTTTGCCTGGAAAATCCCATGGATGGAGGAGCCTGGTAGGCTGCAGTCCATGGGGTCGTTAAGAGTCGGACACGACTGAGCGACTTCACTTTCACTTTTCACTTTCCTGCATTGGAGAAGGAAATGGCAACCCACTCCAGTGTTCTTGCCTGGAGAATCCCAGGGACGGGGGAGCCTGGTGGGCTGCCGTCTATGGGGTCGCACAGAGTGGGACACAACTGAATCGACTAAGCAGCAGCAGCTTTTATGGGACTGATGGGACAGAGATAGAACTGGTTCAGGTAGAAAAGGGGGAAAAGGGTGTGACTCCAGGGACAGACATAGCAGCATGAGGCCCAGAAGAAAAATCTTCGGGATCAGGCAGGAAAGTACCTATCTCATACAAATGGCCAGGGACTAGCAGGAGGCCCAGGACAAACTTGAAACTGAAAATCCCAACAGGCACGATATGGGAGAGGGAGAGATCTGTGGCCACGGATTGGACAGGCAGCCAAGACTCAATCCACCAGATCCCAAAATAAGGCCAGCTGAAATCTTCCTCAACCTTCCTCAAGCATCTAAATCTTCACAAGCCCCAGTCTCTCCAATAAAATGGACACAATAACAGCACACACTTCTGGAAACTGTTTTGAGGATGACATAAACAGAATGTAGGTAAAATGCTAGGGACAGTCAACACTTAACAAATGGCAGCTCTTGATATTAGGAAAAGTTATAAAGCTAATCTACTAGTGTGCAATCTCTTCTGAACTTGTACCTATCTTGGATTCATTTTTCAAAGTAAAACTACCCTTTCTAGACTTCAAACTGCTTGAAAAAGTGTCAGAGTAAAGAATAGGTACTTTAAGGCCTCCATTAACATAGACCAAGGGATAGTGTACTAAAGGGTTGCTGGTGACAGAGACAAGACCAGCTCCAGACTCTGGAATCAGACGTGTGTCTCCTTTTGTGCCTCTGGCTGCCAGGACACTCAGCACCAAATCTGATCCCCAGACAGGGTAATTATATGCTGGACAGTGGGAACCTGGGGAGACAGGATCCACATTCTTTCCCTGGGTATAATCTCACCAAGACCAAAGAGGCTTCCCCTCTGAATTTCCACTGGAGAGGCTCCATCAGGATTTCTCTTCTGTCTACTCTTCCAGCAAATGATTCTAAGTTCCTTTTGCATCAAGTCAGAGCCCCAAAAATCACATACCTGGATCTTGCCAGCTTAGCCACTGGCCTGATTACCTTCACCATGTCACAACTTGGCATTCAATCCTCCCAATTCTTAAAGGTTTTTGTGGCTGATGGATCAATGTCCACTATATCCCTGAATCTTTTGTATAAACTCCTACATGAAAAAATGATTTTGGGAAAATGTGCCAGGAAGAATTTTGCCTCCCCTCAGGAGCTGGTAGATTTTTCCCTTTCTGATCAAGAGAGCTATGTAATTAACCTGGTTTTCATTTTGGCTTGGCTGCCAAGACGCTCAAAACCAAATGTAGGGCTCCATCAGAGCAACTAAATTAGCCACTTCTTTCTTTTTCATGCCTTAATTTTCTATTTATGTTTGTTAACTTTCTTGTATAAGGTGCTTTCACCCTTCGTAGACAATGGCAGGGTGAGGATCAAGTAAAAGCAAAACGTTCTATCCCTAATATTTTCACCTTTTTACACCCTGCCTCCTCTAGGAAAAATTCCATGAGCATCCCAGTCCACAGGGATACCTCCCTGCCCAAATTCTAACAGCTCTCACAGCCCCTTCATGCAATGCTTTCAAATAAACGCAGCCTCTTATCTGTGCACTTAACTGGCACCTAAGCTAGGACCTTCAAGGGCTGTGTCCTGCACTTTTTAGCAACTCCCATAAAATCCAACTAGAGTCACACATTGAGGACTAAAAAATATCAAGTGCTTGGTGGATCATCCAGTTCAGAGATTCTGAGGGGTTTAACCCAGGATTTCCCTAAGATTATCCACCTCCCCACACCTAACTCAAAATGCTGAACGCCTGACATTCACTCAGACTTTGAAGAGTACATGATGCCATGGCAAAGATGATCCTTGTGAATACTTTTAGAAGATTACTCACCCACACTGAATAGCTATTTCTGTCTTACTCCTAAGAGCATAACCAAGGCGCTTCTATACTTAAATCAAACGAGTGTGATAACTGACATTTCAGATTACAGCAAAGAGGAGGCCTGCCCTGAAAGAGCAGGAGCTAATTGCTGAACTTGAGGAGTAACAACAGGCCTTCTCCCAGCCGCTGCCACCCCTGCTTCCCCAGGAAGCTCAGGTGCGAGGGCAGAGGCCCAGCCTCCCAAGGGCTTAGCAGCGTGGAAGCCTCCAGGCACCGAGCGCCCAGCCAGCCTGGGCTCCTTCCAACCCGGTCCTGACACGATAAATCAGAGCCATCTGGCTGGCCCCTCTTCTGACACACGTGTCAGCGCCTCCCTCCATTTCCATGCCCCGTCTGCCTAACACATTCCTTCTGCGGAAGGAGTTCGCTCCCTTTCAAAACGGAACAGCTCATGTCAGAGTAAATGGATGTACTTTACGCCCCAAGAGGTACTTGGGGAAGTACCGCTCAGCTGGCACCGACTGACACTGTCTCATTCCAAAATATTCATCTCCTGCATGTGTCTAGAGCTGGGACCCTCACTGTGGGGCCCAAGCAGGAAAGGGCACCATATCCAATGGGAAAAGGAGAGTTTGGAAAATCACAAAGCTTCCCTTATTTATATATCATTTTTTTTTTAGTGCTTAAATATGCTTATTTGCTTTAAAACCTTCAATTTTGAAAACTGGCCTGAAATTGTTTATAAAGTTATCATGCAATAGTTGGAATAATTCTGTTAAGTTTCTTTGTCCAAACATTGTAATGGGGGGTAACACAAAAAATTAACATGTCACAGAAATTATTTCAAAAACATATCATTTAAGTATATAATTTTATATTATTGATAGCAAGATTTGTATCATTTCATAATGCAATCTCTAGAACCATACATGTGTCTTTGATTTGTTTCATTGCCAGGATAGTATAAAGAAAATTGAAGGTAGCAATATGCCTTGCTCAATTTACTCAACTCTAGTTCATCAAGAACAGACCTTGAATTTCTAACAGCCAGAAAATGTTACTGAAATGCAAGTCCATGTGCCTGACACAGTGAGGCCAAATGATACCAAAACGTTGGAGTCTGGAACAGAGAAATGTTTATCACAGGGCCATGCAAGGAAATGAGTGGCTCATGCCATAAAAACCCCAAATGCCCCTGAAAGCTTTCAGTAAAGCCCTTTTGTAGGAAAGGTGAGGGTGGGGTGTGGTTAGCTGTTGCAAACTTGGTGTCAAATCCTTTGTTCTTGAGGTCAAGTCACGGTCAGGTAAGGATGTTCCTGTAAAACTTGACCAAACAAATGTTATTCCCTGTTCTGATAGGAAAGGGCCAGGTTGTGGCTGAGAGGAAGCAGATCTCAGTTGGCAGCTCCCTCAGGGTCAGGTCCCCAGATCCTGCCCAGCAGTCATTGCTGAGGGAGCCAGGCACCCAACCCAACTAGCCCTCCGGCTCCTCAGGCCACCCAAACAGAGGAGGCCAGGTCCCACAGTCTATGACCCAAGCAGACTGCCGCTGCTATTAGGCTGCAGAGACAGAGATGGGGGAGAGGTACACCACCGCCTCGAGGCCTGGACCCAGCCAGTGGGCGACCTTGATGAGGGCTCTGGAGCCCTGCAGGACACAGCCCCCAGCCTGTTACCTGGGTGCTCCAGATCACCCGCTGGTCCAAGACCAGGTAAACTGAGGGGCCCCCAGAGAGCAGGCCGGGATATGCCTCTTATCTCATTTTCCACCTGAAGACCACCATTCTACCAACCATTGGCTGAATTACCTCATTAAGGGTTGCTCTTTGACAGCTGGTGGTTTGTGGGCAGGGCCCACTGCAGTACCAACCAATAGCTCAGCAAGACCACTAACAGTCTTTCATTGACAGTTGGTTACTTGAAGGCAGGGCCACTGCAGCACCAACCAAGGGCAAAGCAGGACCACTAAAGGTCCAGGGATAACTGTTGCCTGGTAACGGGGTGTGGGGCAATGGTGCACAGTGACGGTAGCGTGCTAAGGGCTGCACTCGGATGAATTCTATTACAAGAATACTACCTATACAAATTAGTTTCAGTATTAGTTGTACATGAATCGTCTTTATAGTTATGCAAATATTTTAATTTTCTTAATTTCTTCATATTTTACTAGAAATTAAATTTTGTTACATATTTCATTTTTTTTAATTAGAAAAACACTTTTCTCTAAATTTTGAAATGGTATATTTTAAGTTGACTAAAAGCATCCAAATTAGGTTGTTTACCATTTTTTAATTGAAGTATAGTTGATTTACAATATTTACAGATTCTTTTCCCCTATAGGTAATCACAAAATACTGAGTATAATTCCCAATGCTATATAATATAAGCCTTGTTTGTTATTTTCTAAGTTTCCTTTAAATGACTGAATTCACTTTGTCATTTCAAACAATGTGTAAGAGGCAGGAGATGCTTAAATCTCAAAAAGTACAAGCTTTAAAGACAAGGAGGGGGGCAAAAACTTGTACATAAATGTTCAAAGCAGTATTATTCATAATAGCTCAAAGGTGGAAAGAACTCCACAAACTGTCCATAAACTGCTGAAATGATGAACAGAATGTATTATTGTATTATACCCATTATGATGGAAAAGTATTCAGCCATAAAAAGGAACAAAGCTTTCTTGATACATGCTACAACATAAATGAACCTCAAAAACAACATACTAAGTAAAAGAAGCCATTGGCTAAAAGTTAGTATTCATAGTCCTGCCCAAAAGCAGATAATGATGATGATGACGACAGCAGTAACAATAACATTTATTAAGCACTTAATATATGCCAGGCATGATTCCAAATACTTCTTGTACATTAATTCATTTCACATTCACTGTAATCCTATGAGATCTGGACTATCTCTCAAATGAGAGAACTGAGGCACAGAGAAGTTAGGTAATTTGTCCAAAGGTTTCCCAGTTTCTAAGTGTTGTCCATTCAAGATACATAGCCAGGCTGTCTGGTTCCATCACCTACGCCCTTGCCCACCAGCCCATTCAGCCTTACTTCTTGATATTAGCCCTTCTTAAACTACACACTTAGAGAAGGCAATGGCACCCCACTCCAGTAGTCTTGCCTGGGGAGCCTGGTGGGCTGCAGTCCATGGGGTCGCTGAGTCGGACAAGACTGAGCGACTTCACTTTCACTTTTCACTTTCATGCATTGGAGAAGGAAATGGCAACCCACTCCAGTGTTCTTGCCTGGAGAATCCCAGGGACGGGCGAGCCTGGTGGGCTGCCATCAATGGGGTCGCACAGAGTCGGACACGACTGAAGCGACTTAGCAGTAGCAGCAGCAAACTACACCCTCGGCCTTACCTACATGGCCTCTCCTTTGTAGTTCAACACAGCTTGTGGATTCTATCTTTTAGGGCTTTCTCATTTGGCACCTCTGTGCTTTCAACATTCTCTTTCAGTGAAGTCCATCTTCGGTCCTACACCCACCGGGAGCTTTCCCTTACACCTCTCAAAGGCAGTTCCTTTTGTTTTCACCAGTATTAGCTTCCATCAGGGCTTCCCTTCATTGTGCTCAATTTCAACAGTGGCCCTTCCTTGCCACCCTAACCTCTTTGAAATTGTCCTTTTTTCCTTTATAAAGAAAAAAGGATTGATTTACCTCCTTTATAATTGATTCACTGAAATGAATCCATTCTAGTTCAGGAATGGGTAAGCTTGCAATTATGGATTGTTTGATTGAACTGCAATGAAACTCTCAATCACCACTTTTATTTATTTGTAGCGACTTTACTGAGGTATAACTAATAGACAATAAATTGAATACCTTTGAAGAGTAAACTTTAAGTTTTGACATACATATCTATTCCTGTAAAACCGTCACTATAATCAAGATAATGAACATATCCTGCAGCCCCAAAAGGTTCTTCATCCACCTCTATGATATCTTCCTCTTGCCCCTTCTGCTGTTTTGCTTTCTGTCACTATAGATTACTTTGCATTTTTAAGACTTTTGTAAGAATGGTATTATAAGATGTATTCCTTAATCTAGCTCTTTCCATCCAGTATAATTATTTTGGGAATCAGCCATTTCTTCTTTACTGCTCAATAGTATTCCATTGTATGGACATACCACAATCAGATTATCCATTCATCTCTTGATGGACATTTGAGTTGTTTTCAGTTTGGGAGTATTACAAATAAAGTTGCTATGAATGTTCCTGTACAAGATCTTGTATGCACATATGTTTCATTTCTCTTGAATAAAATACCTATGAATGGAGTGACTGGATCATATGATAGGTTTAGGTTTAACTTTTTAAGAAACTCTTGAACTGGTTTCCAAACCTGAAACTTTACATCTTTCCATCATCTCAAACCCACCTCAGTATTTCTTTTCTAGTTAAGCCATCAAAGCCCTGGGCCAGGAGCCTCTTTACCCTCTTCTTTCATCCTGCTCCATTATCTGGTATTTGAAGACATGTTTGTTTGTTTGTTTTTTTCAAAATCCAAAAGCCTAAATAATAGGGTGGCTCTCCATCTGATAAGTAAATGTATGTCTCAGCTTCAACCTGACTCATCCCCATCAGTCTCACCAGGAACTTGGAGTGAGCATCATGCTTTAAGAATTTTGAAGCCACCCTTCCCTGTGGTCAGTCTATATAATTTTTGGCAGTTCACTGTATGTCTAGTAAACACCCAGAAGCTGATGGTTCCAAACTAATTAGCCACACCTTTTTATTCCACCCAGCAGTGGAAATCCAAAGTCTCCCCTGATCTTTCCAACACCAAACCTATTCTCTCCCTTCCTCCTTTTCCTCCTGCTCCTCTTTACCCTTCCTAATTCTCCACGTGCCAATCAGTTCCCACTCCCTATAGGAGGATTCTCCCGATGACTCCACTGCCCAAGGAGCTCTCCCTCCCCTAATTAAAAAAAAAAAAAGTCACTGTGTGAGCCATTCCTTTGGCACTCCCAAAACATAGTCTCTCATTTCACTGGGCAACTAGATTTGAGTCCCTGTTAGTATGTGTAAACCACAGTGCCAGGGCTAAGAAGGAAAAGAAAAACCAAATGTAATTGCTATCCTCAAGCACCATTAAGTACAGGTCAGGGATAAAACATAGTTACAATTGAAATATTTCTAAGCAGCATGGTAACTGCCATAAGACATTTAAGCCAAATATCGTGGTGGTCTGCCAGGCAGGAAAAGGTGAGGAACAAGATGTGGACAAGAGTGTCCCAGGAAGACAGCAGCCAGAAGTAGTCACGGTAGAATGAAGCCCCCTCTCTTGGGCAGGTTAGATGTATTGACTTTCAGAACCATTTCTGAGCTTTTGTATTGTGTGCTTAACCTAACTCACCACAAAGATACCCGCCTTCTCTCCATTTCCTGGGCTACAGTAATGTATCTGCTGCATAATTACTGAGTGCCACTGTGTGCTAAATAGCAAGATGGTGAACATCACTGCCCTGAGGATCTTCCTGTACAGAGGATGATAAGAAAGAGGCAATAGCCCTTTATAATCCAGTGTGGTAGGTGTTCTGGTGGAGCATGCTGGATAGATGCACAGAGGGGGCTGTCAGGGAATTGGTGAGGCAGCACAGAAAACTGCGGAGCTGGAATGAGGCCAACAGTCAAGCTCTCTCCTCTCTCTTCCAGGCCCTCCTTGTGGATCACCTAGGGCATCTCCATGCACTGTGGGTCACAGTGTTGCTGCTTGGTCCTGAACCTTGAACTAGTAGTCCAAAGCCCCCAGAAGCTCCTGACAATCAGGTCCCTGTCCAGAAAGGCCCTCCCCTCCCGGCAGCCTCATGATCCTATCCTCAGCCCTGCTTGAAGTTGGCAGCCCCTCTTTGCGCCATGCTGTGGCCCATATGGTGGTACAGATGATGCTGTGTGACGCAGAACAGCTCTGCTTTCCAATCCACGTCAGCCCCAGCCACGGGTACACTGTGGCATTTAAATTGTAGCAAGGGACCTTTGATTTTGATTGGGAAGCTAAATTAGAAACTGTAACATGTTTGAAACACCTACATGAAGAATAAGCACGGAGGAAGGGCTGAGAGGGAGCCAGGCACAGCACATCAATATTTATTCATCATACCTCTGGCAAGAAACCAGGCCACCCAAGGGGACTAGGTGTGTGTGAGCTCCCAGAGCCTGGAACTCCAAGGAATACTTCTCCCCGTAAAGCCTGGATGGAGGCTGGATTATTAAGAGAGGGAGAAAGAAAAGCCTGTGGAGAATAAAACACACATCCCAGACACTCTAGAACACCCACAGTCAAGAGGCCTTGGGGCCAAGGACTCCCTTGCTGACCCTGGGCAACTGAGCTGCTTTATAAACATCTTCTAACAGATACATACTCCCACATGAAAGCAACTCAAGGATCTGGACGTCACATGCCTGGCCTCCTTGCCTCTGCAGATCAAAGAAAATAGAGGAAAGTAAAAGAGCATCTGTTTCTAAGACAGAGACGTCTCTAAGCCCCTGCAAGAGGAGGCACTCTTCTCACAAACTAACTCAAAATTCTCTTTCCTGACTTTAGATGTACTTCATTAGCTTTTGGTAACCAACAGCAGCTATCTATCCCCAACCCCCTGAAGATCCCCTGACCCACCCCCCAACCAAAATAGCAAATTCCAAGGGAAAAGTACCTACTAGTCAATGGCAATGTGGACACAGACCTTTTTTGCATCCTGATTCAACAGGAAAGACTTTCTGGAACAATTGGGGAAAACCTGAATATGGTTTGAGCATTAGATGATATTGAGGCATTACTATTGGGTTTGTGAGTTGTGATAATGGTCTTGTGGTTATGCAAGAAGTGTCTTTATTTTTTAGAGATGCAGTTGGAAATATCTGGGAGGGAAATGTTATGATGTCTGGGCTTGGCTTTAGAATACTTCCACCAAAAACAAGATGAAGCAAAAATGCTAAAAATTTAGATGATGGGTAAATGGAAGTTTGTTGTTCTACTTTTCCAACTTTTAAAGGTGCAAATGTTTTAATAAGAAAGTTTTTTAAAAAGAAAACAGGCAGGGAAGAATTCTACAGGCACAGCAGCCAGTGTGAGGCAGACCACCAGACCTCAAGGGAAGAGATGGAAAATGTCAAATGCAAACCAACAACTCAAATAGCCTGGACCAACCACCAAAGGGTCTTGGATATCCCAAATGATAGCCAACCACAATAATGAATACTCATAATTATGACTATCAACATCAAGAAGATATTAAATTACTTTTTTAGTATGCTAGAATATAAGTGAAGAATGTTTACCTAAAAATATGGACAGAAACATTTCTGTTTCAGTTAAGTGCTTTCATGTAAACTTTCAATCTTCCGGTACAGTTGGTTATCAAAGTGTAGTCCTAGGACCAGCAGCTTCAGCATCACCTGGAAACCTGTTAGAAATGCACATTATCAGGCTCCACCCTAGACCTCCTAAATCAGAAACTCTGGGGTGGGGCCCAGAAACCAGCGCTGTAACAAGCCTTCAGCTGATTCGGATTTAACCTGTGGTGATTTAACCTGTGGTACAAGGTCGACCCAGCCTTACTCTGAACCCGTTGTATAGACAGCAGAGACATGCACGTGCAGACAAACCCTGCTCTGCAGCCACCACCAGGGCCAGAAAGCTGGTAGTGGGGGAGAAGCAAAACAACAGAGGCCCAATTAAATGCCTGCACCCCGGGAAGCCCTATAAACCCTGAGGAGCCTCCCTCAAGTCAGTGCTCCAGGAAGCCCCATAAACAGCGGGCGTCCCATCTGCAGTTCAAAGGATGCACACTCTATTAAAACGGATTGTAAATGGCTTACATAACCCACTAAATCCCAACCTCTGGGCAAACCCCACTGACAGCGCTGGGGCTGGCTGGCAGCTTCTGCAGACACACAGAAGTAGGGGGAGGTACTGGGTCAGGGTGACCCGACTGCCTGTCTGTATGGACAGGGACGAAAGATAACAGGCCTGCAGGTGTGCAGATGAGGAGGTGGGGAAGGACACGCATGAAAAGCAAGTCCCAGCTTCTGTGTTTAATTCATAAAATCACAGAATGTTCCAGCTGAATAACAGAGATTGCTGAGGCCAGCTCCAAGTTTTATAGGTGAGGAAACTGAGGCTCAACGAGGCCTTACAACTAGTGAGGGCATGGAAGAAGGAAAATCCTGAGTCCCAGTGCTGATTTGTGTCATTAAACATGAAGAAGGGGAGACAGAGGAACATCTCAAAGGCTGTGGGGAGGGGGCTGGGCAGTTTTGCACTGAGTTTAGTATAGACTCTAAAGCCAAAGTGCTTGAGTTTCAAACTCAACTCCTCTACTTACAAGCCTTGTGACCTCAGATAAGTTGACTTCTTTGTGCCTCAGTTTCCTAGTCTGTAAAATGGGGATAATAATAACACCTGCCTCACAAGGGAAACCAATGCATTAAATCAGATGGAGACTTAGCAAACAACTCAGTACATAAAAGCACTCATTAATTATGTCAGTTATTACACAGGATATTAACTTCTTTTAATGGTAGGAGTGGTGGCATTAGGGGTGGGATTACAGGAACGGTTTCTTTCTTTTTTGTGTTTTCAAAAACTTCTAAGGTATATACATGTTGCTTCGGTAATTTTTTAAAAGTTAATTAAACACATTTTGTCTGCACAACCTGGTACTAAATGCTGTGGAGGATTGGAGAATAGAAGCCAAAGGCTCTCTTTCAGAGACCTGATTTCTCACACGTGATTAGAGAAACAAGAGAAAATGCTGAGGAATGAAATCAGTATATGATGTTAAGTGAAGATTATATATAACAGATACATTTACATCTATATAAATCTAATTACTTACAATTTATATATAAAAGATTATATATATGTATCTATGTTGTGTATAAATATGCCAGAAAATTTGGAAAACTCAGCAGTGGCCACAGGACTGGAAAAGGTCAGTTTTCATTCCAATCCCAAAGAAAGGCAATGCCAAAGAATGTTCAAACTACCACACAATTGCACTCATTTCACATGCTAGCAAAGTAATGCTCAAAATTCTTCAAGCTAGGTTTCAACAGTACATGAACTAAGAACCTCCACATGTTCAAGTTGGATTTAGAAAAGGCAGAGGAATCAGAGATTAAATTACCAACATCCATTGGATCATAGAAAAAGCAAGAAAATTCCAGAAAAACATCTATTTCTATTTCATTGAATACACCAAAGCCTTTGACTGTGTAGATCACAACAAACTGTAGAAAATTCTTTAAGAGATGGGAATACCAGACCACCTGACCTGCCTCCTGAAAAATCTGTCTGCAGGTTAAGAAGCAAAAGTTAGAACTGGACATGGAACAATGGACTGGTTCCAAATTGGGAAAGGAGTACACCAAGGCTGTATATTGTCACCCTGCTTATTTAACTTATACGCAGAGTACATCATGTGAAATGCTGGGCTGGATGAAGCACGGGCTGGAATCAACATTGCTGGGAGAAATATCAATAACCTCAGATATGCAGATGACACCACCCTTATGGCAGGAAGTGAAGAGGAACTAAAGGGCCTCTTAATGAAGGTGAAAAAGAAGAGTGAAAAAGCTGGCTTAAAACTCAGCATTCAAAAAAACAAAGATCATGGCATCTGGTCCCATTACTTCATGGCAAATAGATGTGGAAACAATGGGAACAGTGACAGACTATTTTCCTGGGCTCCAAAATCACTGCAGATAGTGAATGCAGCTATGAAATTAAAAGATGCTTGTTCCTTGGAAGCAAAGCTATGACCAATGTTGACAGCATATTAAAAAGCAGAGACATTACTTTGCCAACAAAGGTCAGTATAGTCAATGCTATGGTTTTTCCAGCAGTCAGGTATGGATGTAAGAGTTGGACCATAAAGACGGCTGAGAACTGAAAAATTGATGCTTTTGAACTGTGGTGTTGGAGAAGACTCTTGAAAGTCACTTGGACTACAAGGAGATCAAACCAGTCAATCCTAAAGGAAATCAACCCTGAATATTCACTGGAAGGACTGAAGCTGAAACTCCAATACTTTGGCTACTAACTCATCAGAAAAGACCCTGATGCTGGGAAGACTGAAGGCAGGGAGGAGGAGAAGAGGATGACAGAGGATGCGATGGTTGGATGGCATCACCGACTCAATGAACATAAGTTTGAGCAAGCTCTGGGAGATGGTGAAGGACAGGGAAGCCTGGCATGCTGCTATCCATGGGTCGCAAACAGTCGGACACACCTGAGTGACTGAACTACAGAATACTGTATATGTATATGTATATATATTGTGTGTATATATATATTTATAAATATACTGTATACATATATATATGTTGTGGGTATGTATGTATATACATACATACATAGTTGTTCCTTGGTGTCTACAGGAAACTGTCTCCAGGAACCTAGCAATTACCAAAACCCCATATGCTCAAGTCCATTGTATAAAATGGTCTAATACAGTTTTCCCTCTGTATTCACTGATTTCGCATCCACACATTCAACCAAGGGCGGATTGGAAACACAGTAGAGGATCCTGGTTGACTGAATATGTGGATGTGGAATCCGTAGATACAAAGAGCCACCTGTATACATGTAAACATGTAGACACACACACACAGGCATGAAAAGATAGAATCAAGGACAATGATAAAACCCAGATGTCTCCATTAAGTATTCCACGCAGGGAAGAAAGTAAACAAAAGCACAGACGGAGGGTGTGAGGAAGCCCAGGACCGGGCAAGCTTCCTTCCTGGAAGAAGCTCCTGGAGCAGCACCTGAGAGCAGTTTGGGATCAGAATGATGAAGGGGCTTGCTAAAGATCACACAATGAATCTGTGGCACAGTTGGCCCCTCTTCAACAAGGTGACATTAATCAGTGTCAGACTAATTCGCCGTTTGCCTACCAAAAACCTGGACGAGTAAAGGGACACAGTATGAGTATGTTCTGAAGTGTGGAAGTTAGGAGGGAAAGGCCTAGATCAGGAAAAGGGGGTCTGGCTGGGGCAGCCCTGGAAGGCGGTCCTTGGAAACCCAGAGGCAACATGGGAACACTGGGTACCAAAGGCACCAGGGTAATGCTGGGTCCACCTCATATCATAGGCTAAAAAGGCATCAGAATCACCTGAAGGCTTGTTAAAGCACTGGTTGCTGGGCTCCACCCCGCAGTTTCTGATGCAGGAGGTCTAGGGTGGAGTCTGAATGGTCAGAGCAAACTCAGCCTGTTTCCCCAACTGGCTCTGACTTCATTGTCAACTAAAGAAAACAGGGGTTGGGAAGAACCACAGAGATCTCTCATTTTAATACAGTTAAATACATGATTATGGAAATTCTATATGCAGACTTCCATCTAGGCACCAGTGGGGATATAAACATAAGATATGGCTCTATTCTCAAGGAATGTGCTGTCTCGCTTAGAAAGCAGGTGTATACAAACAGTCCTCATAGAATGATATGATACAAAGATAATTAACAGAAACTGAACAATTACCGGATGTCTCCCACACACGTGTGCTCTTTATCTCAGTTAACATTATTACATACCTTGTGTCATCTTGGTCATGTCTATGTCAGATGATCTCAGAACAACCCTGCAGTGTACACACAATTACGATGCATGAAAGAGATGAGAGGAAGACAGGAGCATGGCCGGATGGTGATGATGGAAGGTCATTCTCAGAAGAGGGAAGAGTAGGAGCAAAGGCAGAGAGGCTGGAAAGCTCAGAGAGCCCATGTGAACTGAGGATGGTCCAGTGTGGTGGCAGGGAAAGGGTTCATGGGGAAAAGGATGGGAAGAGAAACCAGAAAGGAAGGTAGCAAGAGGCAGAGGGTCTTAAACACAAAGCTAAGGAATCTGAACTCTCCAGGTAGTAGAGAGTCTTGGAAGTTTCCTGAGATGAAGACTGAGTGACCAGTGAGGCTCTGGTGACAACATTCAGGCTGGGTCTGCAGGCAGACAGGCCACTAAGGGGTCTCCATTATAATTTCAGCAAATGATGTCAGGCCTTCCCCAACCCATGCCACCAACCAAGCGTGTGACACTGACACACATGAAGCCATTCCCACACGCAAGCGTCCCGTGCACTTCCATGTATCACCTCATTTATTCCTCAGAATCGCCCATGATGTAGATATTAATACATCTCCATCTTACAGGGAGAGAAAACTGAGGCAAAGAAGTGTTGAATAACTTGTCTAAGATCGAGAACAAGGAGCTCTGCATCATTTCACTTAATCCGACAACCCTGACCAGCTCAAAGAAGTCAAGGAACTTGCCCAGCTCAATCACTCTGATTACAAAGCTGTACCCACCTTGTGATACAGTCCCCTCCTAGGGCAGTGGGGCTGCAAATGGTGGGTGGAAAGGAGGAATCCTGAGTGGTAAAAGTGACAGGACACACACAAGGTCACATATTGTATGTGTCCATTTATATGAAATATCCAGAATCAGAAAATCTATAGAGGCAGAGAACAGATGATTATTTGCCAAGAGCTAGAAGAGGGAGGAATGAGAAGTGACTGCTTAATGGCTACAGGGCTTCCTTTCTGGGGTGGGTGATGAAAATATTCTGGAACCACATAGTGCTAATGGGTGCACAACACTGTGACTTTACCAAAGGTCACTAATGGGATGTTGTATATCATATGTTCAGTTCAGTCCAGTCCAGTCGCTCAGTCGTGTCCGACTCTTTGCAACCCCATGAATCGCAGCACGCCAGGCCTCCCTGTCCATCACCAACTCCCGGAGTTCACTCAGACTCACGTCCATCGAGTCCGTGATGCCATCCAGCCATCTCATCCTCTGTCGTCCCCTTCTCCTCCTGCCCCCAATCCCTCCCAGCATCAGAGTCTTTTCCAATGAGTCAACTCTTCGCATGAGGTGGCCAAAGTACTGGAGTTTCAGCTTTAGCATGATTCCTTCCAAAGAACACCCAGAGTTGATGTCCTATAGAATGGACTGGTTGGATCTCCTATATCATGTGTATTTTACCACAAAAAGGGTTCTTTAAAAAAGAACCCTAACCGGAAAGAAAAACCCTTGGGGTGTAGGGACAAGGAAATTGTGGAAGTTGACACATTATTCACTGCTTAGCCAAGAAACATGAGCCATGCTGAAAGAACTCAAGCTGCAGACAAAGTTTCCTTTTAATACAGTTTAAATATTATCCGCCCCCCGCAAAAGTCCACATTTTTTAACACGATTTTTGACACCTACAAATAACTCTGGAAGAATGTTAAGTGTGGGCAAAGGTAAGAGGCATTTCTACTGACTTCCTTTTTTTCAACTGATGTCCTAGCTTCCAGGAGCACATGTGATGGAGAGGTGGTTTAGTGCAGCCTTTGAAAGCAAAGACTTTAGAAACAAAGCAGAATCATGTTCAAGTCTGGGTTCCATCATCTACCAGTTGTGAGAGTCTGGAGAATTCTTTGCCTCACTAATAATAGTACCTGTATTTCATAGGATTTTTATTAAAAAAAAATAATGTGAGATTGCATTCATAAAGTAGTTAAGTGCTCATTATGTGGGTTATAATTTTATAAGTGCTAAAATATGCAGTTCACATCTTATGAATGCCATTCCATATCTGGAACTGTGGAATCCCTCTTGGAGACTGGTGAAACCCTCTTAGAACAACGACATGCCTTAATTTTTGTCAGTTGTTCAGCTGAGTGGTTGGTCTGTGTCCTGCAGCATAACTGCACCCTATAAGCTTTGAGTCCCATGCCAATGACACTCTGTGGTGGACACTCAATCCCAACTCAGCTGAGACCCAGGGAGCTAAAAATTGCATAATCCAAAGACTGCACCTCTCAGTTTTGGACTATGCTGTGTAATCTGTGTGCAGCATATTTCCTTCCTGAACATATTTTGTTCAGTCTGACATTGACAGGTTGGCTTTTCTGAGCACATTCCCACAGTGGGTCAGGGAAGATGATTCCAGAACACATTAAAACTGTGTTCCCTCTGTGTTTTTGGCATCCAGACAGGGTGCACTGCAGCATGTACTCAGCCTCCAAAGGCACAATGTCTCTCCTTGCTCCAGAGTTACATTTGCTGTCCAGTCCAGCCCCTGCAGCGTCTAGGTGAGGCTGTCTTCCCATCCATCCCCCTGTCCCAGCACAAAGCCTCCCCTGCTCAGCACTAACTTCCTGTCGAATAGAGTTGATTAATGCATGTGAGCAACTCTGAGAAGTCCTAGGTTAGAAGCAGGACAGGGGAGATAACAGATTGGAAAAGCCAGAGGATCTGCCCTCCCAATGAAGGCTGGGTAAAGGAACACCAGGGATTTGAGACACACCGAGACCCAAATGTAAGGAGGGATAACATTTTGCAGAGTCAGGGGTGCTGGCAGTGGCTTGCTTGCCAGGCACAGGGGTTTCTTTAATGAAATCCAGAGAGCACGAGTGATGAGCAACACATGTGTGAAGCTCTCTCGCATGCTCTCACACACACTGCCTGAAGGCACAGGAGGTGCGGAGAGGCAGGCAGGCACGGTTTCACAACCTAGTTATGCCACTCACTAGGTTAGAGCACCTTGAGTAAATTATTTGCCCTCTTTGAGCCTCAGTCTCTTCATCTATAGCTTGAAAGTGATCTTACATTCCTTACAGGATGGCTGTGAGTTCTGCCTGAGATCAAGAATGGGAAATGTCTGGCACAGGCCAGAAGACTTCTCTCAAATTACCTGCCAGCTGGCATTTTAGGACCTTGAAATGCAGACATGTAGAATACTGGGTGAACAATTAGCAACGAGTTCCTGGTGAAAATTACCCAGTTGTTGCAAATCACATATTTGATAAGGGGTTAGTATCCAGAATATGTAAAGAACTCTTCTTTGGACTCAACAACCAAAAACAAAGAAATCACCGGATTAAAAAATGGGCAAAGTGTGTAAACAGACAGTCCTCCAAAGAAGATAAACAAATGGTCAATAAGCACATGAAAAGACACTCAACATCACTAGTCTTTCTGTGTTGTGTGTGTGTGTGTGTGTGTGTACACGCTCAGTTGTGTCTGACTCTTTGCCACCCCATGGACTGTGTAGCCTGCCAGACTCCTTTGTCCAGGGAATTTATCAGACAAGGCTACTGGAGCGAGCTGCCATTTCCTACTTCAGGGGATCTTCCCAACCCAGGGATTGAACCTGCGTCTCTCGAGCCTCCTGCACTGGCAGGTGGATTCTTTACCACGGTGCCAACTGGGTTCTGCCCCACTAGTCATTAGGGAAATGTAAACAGCGGCTACTATCAAAATAACAAAGTATTAGCAAGGATGTGGAGAAATTGGAACCCTTGTGCATTGTTGTAAATGTAACATAAAAGGATCCAGCCACTATGGAAAACAGTATGGCGGCTCCTCAGAAAGTTAAACATAGAATTACCACATGATCCAGCAATTTGGCTTCTGGGTAAATACACACAAGAACTGAAAGCAGGGTCTTGAAGAGATATTTGTACTCTCATGTTCACAGCAGCATTATTCACAAGAGCCAAAAGGTGGAACCAACCCAAGTATCCTCTGATAAATGAATGGATAAACTCAATGTGGTGCATACATACAACGAAATATTACTCAGACTTAAAAAAGTAGGAAATTCTGACATATGCAACAGCATGGATGAACCTTGAGGATTTTATGTTCAGTGAAATAGCCAGTCACAAAAAGACAAATAATGTATGATTCCACTTATATGAGATATTTAGGGTAGTAAAAAATCATAAAGATAAAAAGTATCATAGTGGTTGTCAGGGGCTGGGATAGGAGAGAATGCAGAGTTATTGTTTAACAGGTACAGAGTTTCAGTTTTACAAGATGAAAAGAACTGCAAAGACGGAAGGTGGTGATGGTTGCCCAACAGTGTGAATATATTTAATACCGCTGAACTGTACACTTAAAAATAGTTAAGATGGTCAGTTTTATATTATGTGTATTTTACCATTACTTTTTTTAACTTGCCAAAAATAAAAGTACACAGTTATTTCATGCTGTGTACTATAAAGATGAAAGCAAATGAGAAATATATTGTCCTGGCCTCAAGGGGTTATAATCTTTAGGAAAGAAGATAAACGCATACAGTGTGAGTCAGGGTACCATGCAATGTGGGTCAGTATTGGAGAAATCAGAGAAGCCAGTCATCAGTGCAGCTGCAGGGTCGGGCAGGGTGGGGCTCAAATGATGGAACTGAAGCCTTAAATGGTAGGGAGAGTCTGGAAAGGCTTGGAGATAGAGGAGGTTATCCAGATCTAGAATTGGGAGGGGAGACTTCAGAGGAGCAACGTGATGACATGTTCCTCCAGACGATGATAAAATCTGCCTCCTTAGACAGAAGGAGTTGTGTTGAGAAATCACTTGGGCAGACAGGTTTCAAAAGAGATGTGTAAAGCAGTCTGGAATAAAAACCAGGTTAAATGTCCATGTGATGCTGCAAGGAGGAAAAAAAGGGGGGCATCCAATGCTCTGGGAAAGGTGTGTGATACAATGTCTAGCATTTACCCAGCACCACTTTCTTATTATGTTTCAGTGCGTCCACAACAGATGGTAACATCGTCCACATTTCAGGGGATAGAAGCTGCAGTAGGGAGGTGAACAGCTCCCTTGGTGATACACACTTCATTAGCTGAGAGTTTGGAACGAATCCATCCATTCCTGACTGCAAGCACAAAGGTGTGAACTCTTCATTTTCTTCTTCTTTGGTCTATAAATATCTATCAGTATTTAGTGAGCACCAACTGCATGCCAGGCACTCACTCTTCCTGACATGGAGGATGGGAAAGACTACAGAAGGAGCTGACTTGGGGAGAAATTCCAGGAGCTCAGGTTTGGGCATCTGAAATGTGAGAAGCCTAGTGGATACCTAGGCAGACGGATACACGAGTCTTAGAAACAAGTCTAAGCCTTAGAGGGAAAATTTTAAGAACTGTCTGTATATAGGAGATATTTGAAGCCATGGAACTGGATATAGCTGACAGCTTTCCCTACAAACAAAAGCTTGAGAGAAAGAAAGAGTTGAGGGGCTGGAAAGAGAAATTCTCAGTAATGAGAGGCAGGTATACTTGGGATTGCTGCCTAATCTCCTTCAGTTCCACTGCCTGGTTTCTCTTAACTATCACACGTGAGCACACAATCACTGAAATTAATTTACAAAAGAGATAAAGCATAACGCATCTTAATAGAGTAAAAATCCATAGGTTTGTGGCTTGAAGTATAATGACTTCTTAGGCTATCCACTTAAATTAGCCCAGTGACTCAGGGCTAGAGAGAATTGAGACAAGGTGGATGAAAAAATTAGATGCCGACCAGAACAAGCCAAAATACAGAAACTTAAACTCTGATTCTCAGAAAGAATGCTAATACCGTTCTGGTTTCCCCATCTCACTTATGTCCAGATACTGGGGATATTCTAAGGGGCTGGTCCACATCCGTGGGATCCCTGGGAGACTAATCAGGTGGTATGTCCACCCCCCAGGTATCCTATTAACCACCAGAAACAAAACTGACTGGAATTAGAAGTGAGATTAGAATTTTCTTAATGCCATACCCACTTCTCTTCGGGGGAAGTTATCTATACACACCCTAAACAGAGAAAAACAAAACCTTCACATCTCTTAGTGTAAATGAGAAAGCTTCCTCAAATTACAGCAAGATCCAGAGGTCAGATACCCGTAGGGCAGGGTGAAGAATGTGGATAGGGCATGAGAAAGAAAAACTGTTTAGAACAGGGATGAGAAAGGTAAACACATGAGAGCAGATGGGGAAAGGAAGCCTCAAAGACTGCTGTTCTAAGCACAAGTTCTGAGGCCTGGGCCAGAGAGGGGCAGCAGAGCACAGTGAGACACAGGGCAGCTGGGCGCCAGGGCTCCCCTGTCCCGGCCCCACCATTCCCTCCAGCATCTGCCTCCATCCCTGCAGGAGCGGACAGAATACTCAGAATGGAGTGGTTTATAAAACCCTCGAAGAACGGACAAGGACAATTCTAAGAAGTGACTGATTTCAGAAGCCCCAGAAAGCGGTTGTCCTTGCCCTGCAAACCTTCCCTCTTTAGCCAACTACACTTCACCCTGCAGCAACATCTAAAATTCTACTCCGGGCAATTCATTCCCTTTGGTTCAACAAGAAAGCACATCAAAAATCACCTGGAGAACTTTGAAAAATATAGTTTCTAGGGTACAACATGAGGATCACAAATCATACTCTATTTTTCCTCATATCAAAAAACACAGCTGGTATCTCTATTCCCATTTTACAGATGAGGAAACTAAGCTCAGAAACATTAAGCAAGCAACCCAAGGTTACCCAGCTTGAGATGGTTCAGGACTTGAGCGCAGGACTATCTGCCTCTTTCCATACGTTATTTATTAGATGCACTATCTGAAAAAAAGTCAACGGCCAAATCCACAATCAACTTAGCTCTCAGGAGTCAGGCTCCTTCCTGTACGTTCAGGTCTCCGCACCCTTCACCAGGGCCCAGCGATGAGGTCATTCTGGCACTCGGACCATCTCTGGCCAGGCCAGTTTCCTATTTTGATGGCCCAGAAGCTGAGAGAACATCTGTAGGAACCAGGGCCGGAATCGAGCTCTCTGCAGAATCTGCTCATGTGGGTGTGCTGGCTCAAGCTACTTGGACTAAACAGAATCTAAGACCTCATGCTTGGGGCAAGGTTTTGAAAAGAAACTGGGGAGAAGGGAGGGGGGATGCCCACGCCCACAATACGGATGTGAGGAATAAGTAAATGTACACAGTTGCAGCCAGGCAGGGCGGGATCTGAAAGATAAACCAGAACTGGCTCAGTAGGAAGGGATGAGCTAACTTCCGACATCAGCTTCTCCTGGTTGCTTTCTCCAAAGCAACTTCAAAGGCAGAAAAGTCTAGTCTGGAAGGCTCCTGGACCTGTCTGTGAGGAGTGGGGAAGAGCAGGAGAGGAGAAAGACTTCCATCAACTTGCCTTTGGCTGACTCTTTACCCCCAGTTCTTAGAATTTTAACCTGGCCAGACTTCGCAGGTAGCTCAGTGATAAAGAATCTGCCTGGCAATGCAGGGACATGGATAGGTCCAATTCCCTGGGTCAGGAAGATCCCCTGGAGAAGGAAATGGCAACCCACTCCAGTATTCTTGCCTGGAAAACTCCACGGACAGAGGAGCCTGGTGGGCTACAGTCCATGGGATCACAAAAGAATTGGACACAACTAAACAACAAGCATTAATAAAGAGAAAAAATACAAGACTGTTTAGACTGTTGAACTCCACCCTCTTTCATGGATAACTCTAAGGCTGTCTCTCTGAGACCAGCCTTGGCTATGTCACCAGGTTCCAGCTGTCAGTCTCCTCCCTCTCAGACCCCTTCTGGCACCTGAGTTTATACCTCTTTCAAGGAGGCAGGTGTAGAGGTTCACTCGGATCTGTCAGTGCCACAGGCCCAATACAGGCCTTAAGGCACCTGTTTCTATCTCTGAGAGGAGGTGGGGAGTACCTGCAAGCTGGGGCACACAAGTCCTCTGCACTCTGACCATAGGCTGTCTTTCCAACATCGCTACAGCACAGCGCACCCCCAGCTGCTGTCGGAGGCCAAGGAGGTAACAATCCTTTGGGGGATTAACTGGGAGACCCTCATGTCTCACAGCCTCAAGCTTGGTGCTGGAGGCGCAGAGCCTGGCTGCACTCCCTGGCTGCAGTGGCTATCACGCTGGCAGCCTTCCCGGCTAATCCTGCACAGGCTGTATTAGCATCGAGCTTCCTCCTGAACCTGCCCTTTGAGACCACAGCCCACAGCCCATCAGCGTTGCCATCCAGCCCAGGCACAAACCCAAAACATGCACAAGTCCATCTACTGGGCTGTACTGGCAAGATCTTCAACCTGACTGGAAGACACTGGCCGGGGACCCACCTTGTCAGAGCCGGAGAGCAGGCCTCATTCCACCATAGCAGTGCTGGCTTCCCCAGAGGAGGCCCTGCTCTCTCTCTGCCAAAGCCAGGCCCCATTCTCCTGGCACTATTTGCCCCAGGAATACCCTGATGCTCATTCCTAATGGGCTCAAACTCCTGTCCCACTCCCTAAAACTGATTGAGTATTTTTGTGAAACTTAAAGCTGGACATGTCAGACCAGTTTAGCTAAAAGCAAACTATAAACAACTGCCAGGAAATGTTTCTCAGGAGCTTTATTACAACTAGAGTCTCAGGTTCAACCTTGTTTCCAGAATATGTATTTCAATCTGATTTCCAACTCATCAAAAATATCCATTAGGTACAGTACTGGAATACCCAAGGCATGAGCGTTGGCATGTATCGTTCAGGGTGGCCAGCATGTAGTTTGACACAAAGAGGAGTTAGAAAAGAAGGGTGAAAAGGCAGACCTTTCCATTAATTTGGTTACATGGGTCATGACCACACCAGCTAATTAACTACTGCTTTACGCAGCAGGGTACGTATAGATCTTGGTATATGGTAGGGTGAGTTCACCCACACTGTTCTTCTAAATTATTTGGCTCCTCTTGCCCTTTATGCTTCCATATCCCTTTTATACTCAGACTGTCTAATGCCGTAAAAATATACGAGTTTAGAGTCTGATTAAAAAATTGTATTACTGGCCTTATCAGATTCATTTGGGGAGAATTTCTATCCTTATGTTTTCCCATTCAAAATCATGGTATGTCTCTCCATTTATATAGCTCTTACATTGTTCAATAAAGTTGTACAATATTTTTTCTGCAAAGGACTTGCACATCTAAAAATATATAAGTATAAACATATATATATATATATATATATCTCCTTTAGAGGCTGAACACACAAAGGTTTACTCTGACCCCTACTTGTACCTGCATCTTAGCACAAAACTGCTTCCAGAACCAGTGACTTCTTGACAGACACAGATAGAAGGGATCCCACTGGGATGGCTGAAGCCAGCTTCCTAATACCTCAATTCCACCATTAGAGCTGTTTCTGTTTTAGTTTGTAATTGGTAGGCAACTTTTTTTTTTTCTGGTAAAAGTATTATTTCAGAAAAAATAAAAATGTTTACAGCTTATGTATATCTTTAATGAGATGCTTTCAATCAGAAAATGGGATAGGGTTCTACAATTGAATGTGTTTCTAAGTTCCTGTCAGTAGGGACTTCTATGAAGCAGAAGGCTACCAAAACTTCAGAAGCCGCTATGTCATTTGTATATTCTATAGTGTCTCCTCATGGTGCTGCCCCTTTGAACAGCTGTGGTGTGAGAGGGTACCCGGTAGAGTTGTGGTGGAGCAGGGAGAAATCAGAACACTTAGGGGTGCAGAAGGGAATAATCAGACAGGAATGAAAAAGCAAAATGCCCCAACTGTATTGAAATGAGCTAGAAGGGACTGGGGAGGAGTTTGGGAGAATAAGGAAAACAGACCGGCATGAGACAGTCCCCTGGGGGAGACTCCTGGAGCCAAGGACAGGAAGGCTATGTGGGGAGGACTCACAATGGAGAAGGGGAGGAGACATCTGAGTGGATCCTAAAGAAAAAATTAAGTGACCAGGATGAAGGAGCAGGGGGGAGGGCGGTGGGAGTAGACGTTAAACATTGTGAATGCTCATACTTTCCCACCCGCCTCCCAACCTACCAGCCTCTGTCACCCACGCTGTGCCCTAAACCCTCTGCACCAATCCCAGATTCCCCCCACTCCCTAGAAAGCCTCCACCCCTGACTCTGTCAAAGGGAGGGGAGCTGGGACACAGACTCCCTGTGTCAGTCAGATGGTGGCGGCAGCAGAAGAGCCACTGAATCACTCATCTCGGAGAAGGCTCGTTCACTTCTCAGGGAATGAGAGTAAGTATTCTTGAATGACTTGAGTACTTTGTGGGTCTTCATTCTTGCTATTCAATTGTGGTGGTATCTCAAAGCTATGTAGTTCATCACAACCTAAAATTTGGTGCTCATCAAGATGCAGATCTCATGGTCACTCAGGCTTGAACAGCATCTAAGATCAGGAGTTTTCTGTTGTTTATTAAAGTATCATTTACATGCTATAAAATTCACCCTTTCTTGTGTATGGTTCTATGAATTTTGACAAATATATACAGTCTTGTAAATACCACCACAGTCAAGATATAAAATAGTCTATTACCTCAAAAAACTTGCCCAATGCACCTTTGTAGGCAATCCCCAACCCCTACCCCATTCATGGCATCTGTTTTCCAAACCTGTAGGTGTGCCTTTTCCAGATACACAGGATCATACAGTATGTAGCCTTTTGAGTCTGGTTTCTTTCACTCGACACAATCCTTTTGAGTGCAATATCAGGTTTTTAAAGAAGATAGGAAGAAAAAGAATTAGAAGGAACTGGGCATTAGCTGAGTCCTCAGATAGACCCCAGAAGGTCCAGACAAAAGAAAGCAGGAACCGTCAAAATACAAACCTTGGCAGCTAAGGGCTGCCCCTAAATAGAAAGGGCTCACATTTGTTGTTGTATAGTTGCTCAGTTGTGTCTGACTCTTTGCAACCCTATGGACTATAGCCCGCCAGGCTCCTCCGTCCTTGGGATTTCCCAGGTAAGGGTGGGTTGCCATTTTCTTCTCCAAAATAAAAACAGCTCACATACACAGACATAAAAAGACACTAGCTGCCCAGGAACAAGGGAGGGTAATCCAAGGAACACAAAGTGTGGTCAGAAGACACACTCTTCAGTGCACTGTGTGATCTTGGGTAAGTCACTTAGCCTTTCTAAGAGTCACAATGTCCTTCTCTGTCCACTGGGGCCCAGACCCACCCCATCAGAGTACCACATCTCCCTGGCCACAGTACTGAACTCAGGGACAGACCCTCCCAGGGACTTCGGCTGGAAAGACATCTCCTCTTATCATGCTGTGGGTTCCTAAAATATTAATAATTGAATATAAGCCTGGGACTGCAGGTAATCATTTCTGCCACCACACAGAAAGAACTTGTCTGGGAAAAGAGTCAGCCAGAAGATGGCAGCCTAGAAGGACAAGACAGCAGTGTGATTAAATCAATGTGTGAGTACCCCCATCTGGCTTTGTTTCCATCTATCCTGGACCAGACTGAACCAATACAGTTCCTTTATTTGCTTAATAAAAGTAATGCATATGCAAGCTCCCTGCTCAGAGACAGGGCCACAGACACATGATATTAAAATTCATCTATTTTAAACTGCTAGAAACATGATTCCCAATCCTATGCCTTTAAAAAGCTATCACATCCTAATTCCCAATAACCCTAAGGCCTAAGGCAAAGTATTTGTTAGGATACATACACATGACAGCCAAACATCCAAGACCTCGCAGCATCAATTAGGCCTTCTAAGAGACTGAGGCCATCTCTTCCTAAGATGCCCAAATCCAGTACAGTTCAGCCAGTGCTTCCTGAGAACAAGGCACAAGGCTAGGATCTGTGGCCGTAAAAGGGTTAATGAGACACAGTCTCTGTCACAAGGGCAATTCAAAGGAAAGCAAAGAAATTCGCTTGGCTTGGGAAAGTTAGAGTAAGATCCTTGAAGACATGTAATTTGAGAAGGGATGGGATTTCAAACAGTGGAGAAGAGAAGGAAGGGCAGAAGCAAAAGGAGGCACTGCTGCTGCTGCTAAGTCGCTTCAGTCGTGTCCGACTCTGTGAGACCCCAGAGACGGCGGCCCACCAGCCTCCCCGTCCCTGGGATTCTCCAGGCAAGAACACTGGGGTGGGTTGCCATTTCCTCCTCCAGTGCATGAAAGTGAAAAGTGAAAGTGAAGTCGCTCAGTCGAGTCCGATTCCTAGCCACTCCATGGACTGCAGCCCACCAGGCTCCTCCGTCCATGGGATTCTCCAGGCGAGAGCACTGGAGTGGGGTGCCATTGAAAAGAACGCACAGAGGAAGGAAATTCCCACCTCATTCAGAAAACAGCAAATGTGCCCTTTGCTTGAGGTGTAGTTTATCCACTGGTAGAAAGGAATTAAGTCAGAAAGACTGAGTAAATACTAAAGAAGATTCTAGTTGCTAGGCAAGAAGTCATTATTTAATCCTAAAGCAAAGAGAGAACCCTGAAAGATTTGAGCAGGAAAATAACATAATTAAAACTGTGCTAATTAATGATTTTAATTAACATAATTAAAACTGTAAATCTGGTAATAGTGTGGAGGCTGAGATGGAGATGAGAGAGATTGGCAGCAGGGAGGCCAGTTAGGAGGAAAGCCCAGGAGTGCAGGCAGTAAGTCACATTCGCCCACCCCAGGACTGCAGACCAGAGGATTTGGGTACCAGAAGCTCTCAGAACCAACAGACAGGACTTTCAAAGAGCTATTGAGGGAGAATAAGGTAGGGGTGGTGGAGGAAGAATAAAAAGGGCACAAACCAGGGAGACCAGAAGAATGGAAGTGTGGTTATCATCATGAAAGGAGGTTAAGTTTATTAAATGCACTCCTGGATTTGTTGAATTTGGGATGCTGGGGTAATGCCTGGGTTGAGATGTCCAAGGAGCATTTGGAAATACAGACAAGTTAGCAGATGGGAAATGCCTCGGGCCCCAGAGGGAGGAAAGGAAGAGCTGTTGGGCAGATGGGGTCCCCGAGCAGAACATGGAGAGCCTTCAAGAGAGGATGGTGGGGAGAATCAGCAGAGGGCACCTGGCTGGACTTGACTCTCCCAGCCCTGACTTTCTACAGCTTATGGCCCCAGGGGAGAAGGGGCCATAGTGGCACCAGTAATGGAAAATGCTGGGGAACATCTACATGTTAGGGATGAAAGGAAAGGTGCCTGTGAAAGAGGCAGAAAAGGAGCCGAGAAATCAGAGGAGAACCAGTATGACTCTGCCAGGCAGCTGAGAGGAGCCATGAGCCTTGGGCCTCCGCTTTGGGCCTCAGTTTCTAGCCATGTGGACAGACACACTTCTTCCCACCCTGCCTCTCAGCCCACCCGTGTGGAAGGTGGACAGGTAAGCAGTGCATGAGTGTTCCAAGGAAGAATATATAGTGGCCCAGGACTGGCAGGCCTTAATTCCAACAAGGCAAGAAGGGAGAGAGGGGATGACTCTCTGAGGAGTGTTTGGGGGCTCCTGATTCATCTAAAAGATAACAGAAAGCTTAACCAAGCAGCAGGCAGTCTATAAGCAAGCCAAGACGTGGGCCAGGGGTAATTCATGCTCGCTTGCTCACCCACCTCCCATCAGGATTTCATCTTGAAGACAGCTGTGTAGGAGGAACGTTTGGTCTCAGGTTGGCAGCGCTGGCATAGTCACATGCCCCAGGGGGAACCTCCAGCCCCCGATGCTGCAGGAGAGACACTGGTCACCAGGTTCAGACCTGACAGCCCACAGCAGGAGAGGCGTCCACAACTGACCACTGCCCATCCCCCAAAGGCGACAGCTCCCCGTCTTCCCTACCCAACCCTTCACTGTTTCCATTCTCCAATATCACCTCCTCAGAGAAGTTCCTGACTCCCCGTCTCCAAAATGATCCTTGTTTCTATCAGATTTCTAAATGCCCAAGGCTGCAAGGCCCAGTCACTTCTCACCACTGTCCAGTGTTTCTACTCGTTCATTCTTTCCATGGAGCTGCTGCATACTACGGAGGATGCTAGGGGAAAGGCAATGTGTGGAGAACTGGAAGGAAAGAGGTTCAGCCTCTCACATTCTCTAGAAACTAGACTGTGAAACGGCACTGAGAACAGCCCCTCGGTGACCACGACACCCTGTAGGAAGTGAGAGGAGCTTTAGAGCGAAGAGTGATGCCTACAGCATCAGAGAAGTCAGGGCAAGGGGCAGACTCCAGGGCAAGGGGCAGACTCCAGGGCAAGGGGCAGGCTCCAGGGCAAGGGGCAGGCTCCAGGGCAGGGGGCAGACTCCAGGGCAGGGGGCAGACTCCAGGGCAAGGGGCAGGCTCCAGGGCAGGGGGCAGACTCCAGGGCAGGGGGCAGACTCCAGGGCAGGGGGCAGACTCCAGGGCAAGGGGCAGGCTCCAGGGCAGGGGGCAGACTCCAGGGCAAGGGGCAGGCTCCAGGGCAGGGGGCAGACTCCAGGGCAAGGGGCAGGCTCCAGGGCAGGGGGCAGACTCCAGGGCAGGGGGCAGACTCCAGGGCAGGGGGCAGACTCCAGGGCAAGGGGCAGACTCCAGGGCAAGGGGTAGACTCCAGGGCAAGGGGCAGACTCCAGGGCAAGGGGCAGACTCCAGGGCAGGGGGCAGACTCCAGGGCAGGGGACCCTGGAGGAGGTGGCTTCTCTGTGTGATTTGCCTAACAGATTGAATTATCTGTAGGTAACTGATTTCTTCCTATGTCCTTCTGTTCCTGGCACGTGACAGCACCGAAGCAAAAGGCCTTAGGCAGTGTGATCTATCACAAGAACGTGGCCCCACTGTCACACAGACCTGCCTGTCACAGAACAGCTCTCTGGTATGGGGCAAGCAACTTAATCTCCCACAATCGCAGTTTCTCACCTATGAAACAGGAATGAGCATATGTATGTCAAATGGATACAGTAAGGACCAAATGGGACATATATGGAAGGGCTTAGCATAGTAGGTGCCCAATTAGTGTTACTTCCCTTTTCCACGTCCCCCTTCCCCCAGCTTGAGAATCTGAGCCTCCGTTTTCACAAGAAGCATCTCCTATCCTTGCTCCCATCCTTCCAAGGATAAGAGGATGGCCTACCTTCCTCATTCATTCCCATGTGCATCTTCAGACAAAATGCACAAAACGGTCATGTTCGAAGAGTTATTTTTCTCTTTGGTGAACACTTTGCTTTTTTGTCACCGCCCACCTCCCCTGAGCTCCTTTCCCTTCCTATGAATCTTCCCAGAGCCAGCACTTACACAGGTGTGTGCCAAGCACCTCCACACCCGCTTCAGTCACTACTCCACTTCATCTGCAGAACAACCCTCTGAGGTGAATACCATCATTAACCCCCTTTTTTAGACGATGAAGATGGATACATAGAGGTTAAAGGCCTTGCCCATGGTCACTGAAACTACTACGGAAAGGGGCTCAAGCGCAAACCCAAACAGTCCCCATCCAAAGTCTGTGTCCTTAGCGCCAAACTGCACTGCCTCCGTGTCTTACAGTTTCCTTAGGTTGCTCTTGTTGTCGTCATTTAGTCACTAAGTCATGTCCGATTCTTTACTGACTCCATGGACTGCAGCCTGCCAGGCTTCTCTGTCCATGGGATTTCCCAGGCAAGAATACTGGAGCAGGTTGCCATTTCCTCCACCAGGGGATCTTCCTGACCCAGGGACTGAACCGCTGTGTCCTGCACTGCAGGCGAATTCTTTACTGCTGAGCCACTAGGGAAGCTTAGGTTGCTCTTAGTAGGGACTAAAGCACTCTGAGATATTAACTCATGTTGAGGTGACAGTCCCCGAGGACTGTATACAGCCACAGGAGAGCCTGCAGAAAGGAGCATATTTAACTCAGAGATACCAACCTCTAGTGGAGAGTATGATGGTGGACAGGCTTATCACAGACCCTGGCCACCCCACAGGGTGACAGCACATGTTGCAGTTTATGTACGTCCAGTGATCTGTCCACATCTGTGGCAATCGTTTCTGCCAGAGGCTGGCCTGGCCTAGTGTCACAGGTTGGGTCCCCGGGAAGCAGACTCTGAGATGGAGATTTGTGTGCAGGAGGTTTACTGGGGGCTACTCTCAGCATCCACCACCGAGCAAGGAGTGATGATGTGGGATGGGGCCCCCTGGACCCTGACGCAGCCACAAAGGTCTCAGCCAGGCTTCAAGGAGCTCTGTGGGGAGGATGGCCTTATAGAGTCGGAGTTGTCCCACAGTGGGGAAAGGGGGCGAGGCCTTGTGACTTCTCAGAAGCAGGTCATTTCATGGGGCTATCCCCAGGGAGGGGCAGACCTGAGGCCAGAAGGCTCTCCTCTGAAGGCAACAGCCTGCAGAAGAAGGGACTGTAGTGACTGTGAGCCATCAATCATCCCACCCAGCAGCTGGGAGGATGAACGCTTCAGGTGCCCAGGGGGTCTGTTCACCTGCGATCCATCACTAATGTTGAGGCTCATGGGTTATCTTGACACTGAGGCCCAGGCCAAAGTCCTGCTGCTCCCAGGAAGAGGGGAGCACGGACCTGGGCACTTCCCTCCTCTCCATGTGCCTGACTCCAGAGGTGCACCAAGAGCTGGCTGTTCCCCAGACACTCACTTACTTCCAAAGACCAAGCCACGCAACCTGGGTGACTGCACACTTGCACACAGAAACACACTGCCTTTCAGGATGGCACTCCTTACCTAAGATGAAGGTCAACTGTCAACGTGGAACTGAACTTCCGTCCAGTGCTTTCCATCAGCCTGTACTTCCAACCCAAACAACTGAAACTGGGCACTTTTTAACCAATTCATGATTACTCAGCCTCAATGGCACATTCCACACTGTGCCATCTGTCACATGAGAGCTCCTGTTTTATGGTTCAGTTAAGCTCAGTCGCTCAGTTGTGTCCGACTCTTTGTGACCCATGGACTGCAGTACACCAGGCTTCCCTGTCTATCACCAACTCCCAGAGCTTAGTCAAAATCATGTCCATTGAGTCAGTGATGCCATCCAACCATCTCATCCTCTGTCATCCCCTTCTCCTCCTGCCTTCAATTATTGCCAGCATCAGGGTCTTTTCAACTCAGTCAGTTCTTCACATCAGGTGGCCAAAGTACTGGAGTTTCAGCTTCAGCATCAATCCTTCCAACGAATATTCAGGACTGATTTCCTTTAGGAGGGACTGGTTGGATCTCCTTGCAGTCCAAGGGACTCTCAAGAGTCTTCTCCAACTCCACAGTTCAAAAGCATCGATTCTTTAGCACTCAGCTTTCTTTATAGTCCAACTCTCACATCCATACATAACTACTGGAAAAACCACAGCTTTGACTAGATGGACCTTTGTCAGCAAAATAATGTCTCTGCTTTTCAATATGCTGTCTAGGTTGGTCATAACTTTTCTTCCAAGGAATAAGCGTCTTTTAATTTCATGGCTTCAGTCACCATCTGCAGTGATTTTGGAGCCCAGAAAAATAAAGTCTGACACTGTTTCTATTGTTTTCCCATCTATGTGCCATGAAGTGACAGGACCTGATGCCATGATCTTAGTTTTCTGAATGCTAAGTTTTAAGCCAACTTTTTCACTCTCCTCTTTCACTTTCATCAAGAGGCTTTTTAGTTCTTCTTCACTTTCTGCCATAAGGGTGGTGTCATCTGAATATCTGAGGCTATTGATATTTCTCCTGGCAATCTTGATTCCAACTTGTGCTTCATCCAGCCCAGCATTTCTCATGATGTACTCTGCATATACGTTAAATAAGCAGGGTGACAACATACAGCCTTGACATACTCCTTTCCTGATTTGGAACCAGTCTGTTGCTCCATGTCCAGTTCTAACTGTTGCTTCTTGTCCTGCATATAGATTTCTCAGGAGGCAGATCAGGTGGCCTGGTATTCCCATCTCTTTAAGAATTTTCCAGTTTGTTGTGATCCACACAGTTAAATGCTTTGGCATAGTCAATAAAGCACAAGTAGATGTTTTTATGGAACTCTCTAGCTTTTTCAATGATCCAACGAATGTTGGCAATTTGATCTCTGGCTCCTCTGTTTTATGGTACAAGCCCATAAAAAGTAGGGGATAGCAGTGCCTTTAAGGAGATTTTCTTGCAAAGCTGAGACCACCCCAAGAACTATTAACACACTGGATGGCATGAGACTCAGAACTCAGAACTCAGAGTTCTGAGAAGGCAGGGTTCTGCAGGCCTCAGGCAGCTCATGACTCAGCAGATGGAGAGAGACCACAGGGTGACCGGCAGAGCCATCTGGAATCCACATTTCTCTAAGACCTGAGCCCTACCTACCAACTGGGGGACCTGTTGTCTGCCCTGAGATGACCAGAAACCCTATATTATCTCCTCTCCTTCAATAACAGTCTGTCCCAGGGAAAACATAGATTTCATTTATGTGTATGTTAATCTCTCAGTTGTGTCCGACTCTTTGCAACCCCATGGACTATAACCCACCATGCTTCTCTGTCCATGGAATTCTCCGAGCAAGAATACTGGAGTGGATTGCCAAGCCCACAGGGGATCTTCCCGAACCCAGGTTTCCTGCATTGCAGGCAGATTCTTTACCGTCTGAGCCATCAGGGAAGCCAAAAAAACCAAAGCATAGTGCTAACTAATCACAGTAATCAACTGGCCCTGAAACATCTTACCGATCCCTAGACTATCCCCAGGATGTACCTTCTGCCTCAGAGTTCTTCCTGATTCAAAAGCACCCAAGCTTTCACTATTTTCGACATTCCTATTTCCTTCATCATCTCAAAATTGTCATTAGCAGTCTCTGTATGTGGTTTCACACCAGTGGGATTTGGTTCAGAAAAATCTGGGGAACACCATTTTCATGGCCCATGAATGTAAAAATTTATTTTTAAAACATTTTACAAATAATAACTCTCTGCCTTCCATGATTTGTTGGGCATACATACAAAGTTGATTTCCTTTTCATGGGAGAAGTATCTCTTAAAAGACAGAAAACAAACTAGCAGTGATCAAAGTTATTGACAATTAAAACTGTGGTGCTTTGTAAAGCCCCAAACGGCAATTTAGGTTTGATGCCCTGGGCAACACGACTGTACTACCAGTGCTGTTCTTTCGATGTGTGGTTTCCATTTTCTCCCTCCTTTCTAATCCAAGGTTAACAAGGGGACTCACGAACATCAGTGCTGGTCAGTATTGT
Source organism: Bos javanicus (assembly GCF_032452875.1). NCBI lineage: Eukaryota > Metazoa > Chordata > Mammalia > Artiodactyla > Bovidae > Bos > Bos javanicus. The sequence goes on along the minus strand of NC_083878.1, from coordinate 28,063,739 downwards.
TGAACTATAAAAATATAACCCTATATCCTTTAAAAAATGCAAAATACACCTGTGGCCCAAACACCTCCTTCATAGGGATGTGTTTCTCTCCTAAGAACACAGAAGGGTCTAGAACCCTGTCTCCACTTTGGTAGATTCCTAAGCCACTGCCAAGTCTACCCACCTTGGGGAAAGATGAAGGTACCAGTCTTATCCCTGTGAAGGATGACCAGAGCATCTCTCAGCCCCACCTCTGCATCAGAGTCAGCATGCAGGCTTACCAGTTAGACTATCAATATCCCTTGGACTATTTTCTGCTCAAACTTGAAAAATAGACCCCAAAGAGGATGAAGCCTCTGGCACAGCCTCAAATCTCTAGTAAAGATTCAAAAACTGCTGCATTCTTGAGTATACCACTCCCTCCAATACTGTATAAAAATTCATATAAGCCAGAGGTCACTGATTATAACCTTATGGGGCCTGAGTAATATCTATCAGGCTACTGATATATGACAGGGAGAAGGAAGACAGAAAAGAGAATGAGAGGGAGAGACACAGATGCATCCAGTGGAAGATGCAGGCAGGAGCCCCTCAGCCAGCATGGAACCACATCTATGTCACTATGTCCCCGTTGGGAACATACTCTTTGACAATAAAAGTGATGCAACTGATCGTGCTAGGAGGGCATGTGCTTGAGTTGGGGTGAGTTCCATGGAGTCTTCCATCCACTTTCTCTCTACTCTATTTTGCTCAATCTTTCACAAGCCAATGCAGGGACTTCTGTGCTGTTCCAGTGGTTAAGAATCTGCCTGCCAATGCAGGGAACATGGGTTCAATCCCTGGTTAGGGAACTAAGATCCCACATGCCACAGGGCAACTAAGCCCACGCCCTACAACTGCTGTGCTTGTGCACCACCACTAGAGAGACGGCGAGCTGCAGCAAAAGATCCTGAGTGCCACAACTAGACCCAATGCAGCCAAAACAGTCAAATAATAAAAATGTTTTAAAATAATGTTACTTAAAAATAAAGAGCCAAGGCAATAAGGGATGCCCTCCACTGCCCTAACTGTCTCACTCAATCAGACCAGGATTCCTAGTATCAGTGATGTGTGTCAGTCCCTTTATGTGCCCTGGGATGAGGAATCTGAGCCCTTGAAATGGCTCTAAAAGAAGGAGTGGAGGGACTATCCCAGTGGAGCAATGGATAGGAACCTGCCTACCAATGCAGAGGCCATGGGTCTGATCCTTGATCTGGGAAAATTCCACATGCTTCAGAGCAACTGAGCCTGTGCACCACAACTATTGAAGTCCATGAGCTCGAGGGTTCATGAGCCACAGCTACTGATCCTGAGTGCTGCAACTGTGGAAGCCCAAGCACCCAGAGCCCCTGATCCACAACAAGAGAAGGCACCGCAATGAGAAGCCTGCTCACCACAATGAAGAGAGCTTCAGCTCACCGCAACTAGAGAAAGCCCACATACAGCGACAAAGACCCAGTGCAACCAACAGTAAATACATAAAAAGAAGGGGCCCAGGCTCCCGAGTCATCGTGGCGGTCACATACCTTTGTACCATAGTAGAGAAGGAGGTCCCTGGTGGGAAGGGGAAAGAAGGGGGTAGAAGTGGGAGAGAAGTGAGAGCAGAGGGGAAACCTCAGGGAAACAGCGCAGCACAGCCTGATGGTTAAGAGCCAGTGCTCTAGGGTCATTGCATCTTGAGTTCACATCTCTGCACCACTATCCATTAACATCAGTCTCCAACCACTTACTCGGCCTGTCTAACCTTAAAGGAGGAATGACAATAATACCCCCTCACACAGTCATTACAAGAAATAAATGACGTGAGGCATGAAAATCACTTAATACAGGGCCATGATAAGTCATAGTTGTCGCGATTTCTTTCTCATATACTGAAAAAAAAAAAAAAAAAAAAAAACCATGAACTGGTGAGGAAGGACTTGAACTTGAGTTGGATAATCTGGACTCTTCAGTTCCCTGTTTGTCAAATAAGGGGCTTATCATTAAGGTTTCTTCCAGGCTGGATATTCCAGAAGTCTATGACTAAGAGGTAAGACTAAAATGTGAACGTTACAATTCTAATATAAAATGCCATCCCAGAGCTCACTTGCCGCCATCAAAGGGGGCTACGTGCATAACAGGGTCACATGAAGAGTGAGTGAGTGTGTCTGGTGTGGGAGTGTTGAGAGAGGGGTGTGGCGGGGGTGGGGTGCCACTGGTTAACCACAACTGAAACTGTTTGCAGTGTTATTCTTGGGTTTTCTAGACCAGCATCTAGAGAAGTTTCTGGTCCTCTAGGTACCAAGCAGGCAATTAGGGCCTGGTTAAAAACTGTTTCCCCGGAAATCAGGAGGGAGAGATGTCTCTTTACCCTAACCTTGATTCTTTGCCCTTTGAAGCAAAAACCCAAAGTGCCTTTAATCTATATAGAAAAGCTTCTCATCCATCATCTCACTCTCTTTATGGACTACAAAAGGCTTTCAGAAAGGATGTGAAGTCACACTTTAAAAAAATATACTTAGAGCACAAGGCATGGTGTTTACATAATACACCTCCCGCAATGGCACCCCACTCCTGTACTCTTGCCTGGAAAACCCCATGGACCGAGGAGCCTGGTGGGCTGCAGTCCATGGGGTCGCTGAGAGTCAGACATGACTGAGCGACTTCACTTTCACTTTTCACTTTCATGCATTGGAGAAGGAAATGGCAACCCACTCCAGTGTTCTTGCCTGGAGAATCCCAGGGACGGGGGAGCCTGGTGGGCTGCCTTCTGTGGGGTCGCACAGAGTCGGACACAACTAAAGCGACTTAGCAGCAGAAGCAGCAGTAGCCTAGTTTAGAGCAATCAGGGATTTACCATCAATAGTGCATCCTTCTTGGCTACCCAGAGTTCTAATACAGTGTGAAAATGCACGCTCAAAGTATGGAGCCAAGGAGAACAGACCACTGTAAAGGCAAGGAAGCAGCATCATCACGGCTCAACTGACAACCCACGCATCTGGACGGACTGACAGATGTTGCACAAAAGCTTGGCTAAATCCTCTAAGCTACTGGGAATGCCCTCCCTCCCAATCCAAATCCTCTTATCCCCTAAGGCAGGGCTCAACACCCCTCCCCCCTCCTCCTGGACCACTGGTAATAATGCACCAGTGATCTTCCCCATTAGACACCCGCTCACATTTACTGCCAAGCTTCCACTGGACATACAAAGCATTCTGCCATTGCTTGTTTTCTGTCCTTGATACACAGCTCATGCTCATGAAAGGACTTCCAAACAGTTTTATTTTATCTCCCATTTCACCTTGCACTTGGCACACACTGAATAAATAACCGGAGCCTACATGTGTAAGTAAACCATTCTTAATATACACATAACTCTCTTCTCAGGAGAAGATAGCACTACCAGCCTAATAAAGATCAACCATGTCCAGTCATAGAAAATTAATTTCGCCTTAGGCAGGTAAGTAACTGTACGATGACATGCATCCAGGCATACATCGTTACCTAGAAAATTCTCCCAATGAATGGCAGGTCCATTAACAATAAGAAATAAGGCCAAATTTTAAACTGAATAGAGCTTGACAATACTAAGCCTTCACATGCATTCTTAAACCTGTCTCCTATGAGGAAAGTGAGGCTCAGGAAGGTGAAGTGACTTGCCAAAGGTCACCCAGACAACACACAGGAAAATCAGCATTGGAATCCAGTTGCAATTCCCTTTCCACTGCCCTACAGCCGCCCTACAAGGACTCCCCATGTCACCTGGGGAAACAGGGCTGAAGTACAAGGCACCACTGTCAGAAGCCAAAGGCTCCCAGGATGTATTTGATTCATTAAATCAGTAATATTTTGTGTAACTAAATAGATCTGAGAAGCAAAACTAGGCAGTAGAGATCCCAGCACACTGTCCAATAGCTGAAGCCAGGCAGTGGTAACTGGAGATCCTAGAGTGTTTAAACTGCTCACAAAACAAAAACGAAAATCAGGATCTCCTAAAAGAATATAAGAATAGGCCACGTCATCACAGCATGAGAAAATTAAAAGAACATGTGCTGGAATGTTCAGCTCAAAACCAGTAAGCTGTCCTCAATAGCAGAAAATTCACAGTGGGCAGAAGTGAATGGTAAATTGTAACCAACCACAGAGCAAACCTGGAGAAGGCGATGGCACCCCACTCCAGTACTCTTGCCTGGAAAATCCCATGGATGGAGGAGCCTGGTAGGCTACAGTCCATGGGGTCGCTGGGAGTTAGACACAACTGAGCAACTTCCCTTTCACTTTTCACTTTCATGCATTGGAGAAGGAAATGGCAACCCACTCCAGTGTTCTTGCCTGGAGAATCCCAGGGACGGGGGAGCCTGGTGGGCTGCCGTCTATGGGGTCGCACAGAGTCGGACACAACTGAAGCGACTTAGCACAGAGCAAACCAGTTAGGAAAAAGGACAGTCCCTTCCCAAAGGATAGCAATAAGCAACGCACACTTCACCTAGAGCCCAGAAGCCCAGAAGCACATTTGTGTTGAAAATTAATACTTAAACCTCAGACCCTGAAAGATTCCTGGAGCTCATGCAGGTACCTTCTAATGACTACCGTGAAAACACATGTGAAATGAGTTCTGGGCTCACAGGGACCTCTCTCCCCATATTGCATATTTTAACAGGGAGGATTCACAGTATTTTCTCCCAAGAATCTCCAAGAGTGGGAAACCACATGTGTAAACCATGTGGCCTGAAAGCTCCAAGAGGGTACAAGTCACCTCTCATACATGACTTGTTTCCCACTGTCAGGAAATGGAGAAGATATGCTGTGAATTTAGCTTCTCACCACCGACAGTGCATTCCTGGGCTTCTATGAAGAAAGCCAAGAGGTGCCTTTGTTACACATAAAAGGTGAGATTAGAACTCCAAGTGGAAACAGGCCAAATCTGTCACCAGCACTGAGTCACACCTGGTTAGTACACTCAGACTCAAGAGTCAGACCATGCAATCATTCCAGGAAGTGAAAGGATGTTTTCCCATGTGCTTTCTGGCCTCTTCCTGTTTCCCAGGGGAGACCCACCAAGACCATCATCCTGAGTTCAGCACTCTCTTCTGCCTACTTGCAGTGGTTACCAAAGTGTGTTCTGGGGATCCTTAAGGGTACCTGGGGCTTCCCAGGTGGCATTAGTGAAAGGACCTACCTGTCAGTGCAGGAGATATAAGAGACGCGGGTTCAATGCCAGGTCTGGTAGATCCCCTGGAGAAGGGCATGGGGGCAACCCACTCCAGTATTCTTGCCTGGGAAATCCCATGGACAGAGGAGCCTGGCAGGCTACAGTCCACACGGTAGCAAGAGAGTCAGACACGACTTAGCAACGAACGCACCAAGGGTTCCTGAGACTTTTTCAGTTGATGTGCAAGGTCAAAATTATCTTTGGAATAATACCAACACATTCTTTTTGGTCTCTTTCACTCTTGTACTCTCAGGAGTGTCTAGTGGAGTTTCCAGGGACGATGTGACATGTGATACAGCAACAACGTAGAAACAGATAGAAGAATCCAGCTGACTTTTATTAAGTCAGTCATTGAAGAGACTGGCAAAACTGTAAAACAATGTCATGCTGCTAAGATTTTTGTTGTGGAAAATGTAGTTAATATTTCACAAAAATGTGCTTTTATGTTAACATGTAATGAGTTTTTTTTAATTAATTTTAAAGTGTATTGGTTTTAATTTTCATGTGGTAAATATTGACAGTTCTAACCCACAAAAACAGAAAAACTCTCTGGAGTCCTCAGTAATTTTAAAATACTTAAGTTGAAATCATTTAAATTTTACTCTTGAGACCTAAAAGTTTGAGAACCACTAGTTCATAAGAAAGAAGCTCTCATCCCATCTGTATAACCCTGTTGCTTTCTGTCCTTCAGACCCTACCCATTCTTCAGGGTCTAGTTCAAACTCCATACCCTCCTCCCAATCCCCCAGATGACCCAGACCTCTAAGAAAAATTCCACCCTCTGATCTCCCTGACAACTAGTTTTTCCATGCCATCTCGCATTTCATCACTCTCTGCCCCGTGACATCCCCTGCATTACTGTCCTGGGTTATGTAACTCCTGTTGTTATTTAACTTTCCCCGAGGGTGTGTCTTGCTTCCCAAGGCAATGTGTAACTGTGAAAATGGGTCCCAATCCTCGCTCTTCCTCTTAACTAGCAGGCTGACCTTGGGCAAGTGACAAAGCCTCAGTTTCCTCATTCCAAAAATGCAGAGTAAGCAAACTTTCTGTGAACCACAGCCAATTACCTGCTCTAGCAATACCACTTAGGATTTTTCTGAGAACAAACAGCTGGAACAATCCTGAGCTCCATGCAAGGTGCTGGTGTGCAGGAGGCTGAGCAGTTTTTTTCATAACTGAGCTGCCATGACAGACAGAAATGGCATGAACTATCACCGACACTTATTGAGTGAATGAGTGAATGATGCATGAATCAATGCACAAAGTTGAGGTCTTCTTATTGGGGTACAATATGTCCTTCCCAGAGTGACACTAGGAAACAAGGGAGGGGAAAGAGGGCTACTGGCTTTCAGTGAGTGTGAATTATTGGCACTTAGTGGGCAGGGCCCTACTGAAGACATCATCCACCCAAATGCCACAGATTCCTATCTCAGATGTGAACTTCATTTTCTCAGCATCCTTCTCAGATACCTCTCAGGATCATAAGCTTCTCACTCACTCATAGAAGACGGTTCCCCAGTGTTTCTTCCCAAGCCGCTCCTGGCGGGAGGAGGTCTTCAGGGTATCCTTAAATCCCTAGGAGGAATGCCAGCTCTGCCAGCTTTCCAGGTAGTTAGTTCCCTAAACAACCAACAGGCTGAAATGATGGTGCATCACTTCGCTTACTCTGAACTCCCAGAGAGTGAGGAAGTGGCTGCTCCCAGCTTTGGGGGTGTGTCTCCTTCACCTAGAGCACCTCATAACAGTTCTCAGCCCGCCAACCCCACTCCCTCACTCACTCTCTGGCAGGCAGCCCACAGTGCCATCAGAGAGACACAGGAAGCAGACAAGGAATGCTGTTACTGTGTGAATTCAGATTCCACCACCTTGGACTGTGATCCCTGGGAAGGGACTTCAGCAAATAAGCCCTGTATGCACTCAGGACAGGCAATTTGAGTATTTTAATTGTTTTCCAGGGGGCCATGACTTGTTTGATCTAAAGCGCAAAGGAGGAAGAGGAAACTTCTTCCAAGCCATCACCACATGCTACATGTGTATAACAACCATGTACTGCGCACATATATTTCAGATGTACCACACCTTGAAATATCTGTTAGACAGAACCCTGAGCCCTGTCCTCCCAATGCAGCCCACCATCCGTTCATCCACTACCCATCCACTCAGAACACACTTTCCAAGCGCCCAGTGCCGCTTTCCCAAGAGTGGGAAGAGCTGATGAGACAAAGACGGGCAGATGCCTAACAGCTCTTCCCATGGTTCACAGGACACCCTGGGGATATGACTTAAAGGGATGTCAGCACTCCAACTTCCACTGATATCCTCCTTAAGAAAAACCTTTAAAATAAGAAGCACAGTTTATCCTCTGACAATGAAACTGTAAGATCAACACAACAATGAATCAGCACAAAAATTTAAAAGTCAGTCACTTAGCTAGTGGGAACCTGAGCACAGAGAGCTCAGCTCAGGGCTCTGTGGTGACATAGACTGTGGGATGGGGTGGGGTGTGGCAGGGGGGAGGTCCAAGAGGGACAGGGTATATGTGTGTATATACAGCTAATTCATTTCATTGTACAGCAGAAAATAACACAACACTGTAAAGCAACTATGCACCAATTAAAAAAAGTCAATCACTTAGAATAGATTTCAATCTGATTCAATGCTTTAACATAAGCTCAAAAAGTAAGAGGCTGGGAGAGGCAACAAAGAGAGCAAGGAAAGAGGGACATCTCAAAGCATATGATGACAGTACCCAGCTCAGGCCTGCCTGCTGGTGAGGATTTCCTTTGGTGGGAATGGATTCCTCAGGTCTTCTCCACCTGTTGCTAATAAACCCTTTTTTCAAACTTTAGACTAACATCCAATTCTTGTAACAGGATGAACTGGCATCCCGACATTATATATCCATTGTAAACACTCCGTTACCATTAGCTCCCCCAAATGCCTGGAACTTCTCTCATGTTCTAACCTAGTGGGTCCCAGCTAGGGGTGTTCTGCCCTGGAGGCAGGGAGTGGGAGGCATCTGGTAATATCTGAAGACATTTTTAGTCGTCACAACCTGCAATGAGATTTTATTAGTATCTCGTGGGTAGAGGCCAGGAATGCCACTAAACATTCTATAATGCACGGAACAGCCCCCACAATAAAGAGTTGTCTGATCTAAAACGCCAGTAGTGCTAAAGCTGGGAACCCTATAAACCCACAGCCTTGATTTGCAAGTTTGAGAATCTTGGTAAATTGGCCAAAACAATGAACACTGCCCTAAAAGGGTTGTTGACAATCAGCCATCAGCCTCTACAGGCTCTGCAGAGAAGGAGCCTCTTCTTCAATGTCCACAAGATATACAACCTGGAGCTGGGCACAAAGGCCATAAAGGCCAGTCACCATAGAGCAACCCTGTGATAACAGGCATCTCGGCCCTGTCCTCCACTTAGTTAGTTAGTTAACAGACACATTTACACAGTTGGAATGTCATTTGCTCAAAAAAGTAATGACCAGCTTGTAGGAGCAGCCAAGCTAGTGGGTACTGAGCCCCTCAGCTGCCTCCTTTCCCATCACAGAGGAAGAAGCAAAAGATGTGACTGTCAGTCATGACAACTTCAGCAGACTGAACGGTGTCATCACCACTGAAAACACGAGACAGTAGGAAACAAGACTCAGGATCCTCCTCCTGAAGTCGAGACAGATTAAAGATCTCAGACAGAAGGGACATACTGTGTTCCGTGGGACCTATAGGTATGCACAAAGACCATTACGCTTTAAGGGGAACCCAACACTGCTTTTCTTACACAAGCAAAATGCTCCAAACTAAGACAAATAGAAAAAAAAAAAAAAAGATGACAAATAGCTAGATAGATGGTTGATGAATGGACTGAGATTCCAGTGTCTGGTGTCTAAGGGTTGCTCCCAAACTCATAGGACCTGCTCTCCTTCCAGTCCAATGACACTGGAAGTGCTAAGTCGCTTCAGTCCTATCTGATTCGTTGTGACCACATGGACTGTAGCCTGCCAGGTTCCTCTGTCCATGGGATTCTCCAGGCAAGAATACTGGAGTGGGTTGCCATGCCCTCCTCCAGGGGATCTTCCCGACCCAGAGATCAAACCCTCATCTACTGTGACTCCTTCGTTGCAGGCAGATTCTTTACCACTGGGCCCAATGACACAGACACCCCCAGAACCGGAAGCCAGAGAAGCTGCCCTCCGGATGGAAAACCAGAGGATTAAGCTCCTCCTCCCTCAAGCAGCACCGTCATCCTCTTCTGGGTCTAGTCTGCGCTGGGGGCGGGTGGAGGACACACTGGGAGCCCCATCTGTTCCCTCAAGGACCTTGAACAGGTTGGGGCAGCTGAACTATCACCATGACATTGGCCTTGACCTTTGAAAACTGGAGAAACGACCCTTCCTGAGGATTCTAATGCTGCCTCTATGTAACAGCTGAAGGTGGATAAGACATGAGTACAAACAGGGAGGGAGGGGAAAGGAGGGTTTGCAGGCTTCAAAAGGCACTTTTCAGATTAAAAACGGAAAACTGGATTTGAACAGGTGGGACTCTGCTAAGAATGTGCAGCACGGCCTTGAGAGGAGAGGCCCTTGTACCTCCTCCCAGCAGGGAGGGGTTCAGGGGTGCCTTGAGGTGAGAGGCTCCAGGGACAAAGTGCAGAGAGGGAGGACAGGCAATAAAGACGGGCTTTATGGACTTCAGTTTGCCTTCAGCTAACACTGCCCGACCTGTCCCAAACCATCAGACCCCAACCTGTCTCAAAAACAGGAGCAAGAGGAAATAACTGAGTCAGCAGAGAAAGGCAGTTTATGTGGTGAGAAAAGACAGCAAGAAGGAAGGAAAGTGGAACTAGAAGGCAAGAGTTAGCAGTAGGAGAACAAGATGGCTTAGGCCACGTTGATAAACAGTAAGCAACCTCCTCCCTCTCCCAGCATACACATACACACACACACACACACACACACACACACAATGCCATTATTCATCAGGAACCAGTGACAGCTCTCAGCTCAGGAAAGGAGGCACCATGGTGTGATGTACACGCAAGGGCTCCAGAACCCAAGAGACCCAGCTCAAAGCCTGCTTCCACCACAGAGAAGCTGAGTGATCTGAGGAGATGTGGTTCACTTCCTGAGACACAGTTTCCTGTTTTGCAGGATGGTGACAAGGCCTTCCTTCGAGAGCTGTGAAGCCCAGGTGGTCTGAGTAAAGCAGGGGGCACTCAGAATCCATCTATGTATAGTCCTTCTCCATCCCATCTTCATCCCCTCACCGTTCAGACTTTATTTCTGAAAGAGATGCCAACTCCTTAGAATATACTAGTCTGTTTCTATGGAGACAGTTGACTGACACTCCTAGAAAACTCCAGAAGATGCCAAGTCTTTGTGAGAGACAGTAGGCTCCCCTCACTCCTCAGAAGCTCCATGACAGCAAGGGACAATGGATAGATGGAGCAGGAGGTGAGGGTTTTCCTCCAAGAGGAAGACCTGGAATTGATCAGAGAGAAAATCAACCATGTACTTAAGGACATTGATTTCCCTGAGGATCTGAAAGCAGGTGACATAATTTAAGATTCTCCAATTCCTCCTGGCGGTGTCAAAGGGCACCAGGTGCTGAGGGAGTCAGAACAGATGGTCAAGAGAAGCTTCCTCTTGGCAGAGCTTACGTCTGGCCGCCCATACGCGGGGAAAGTCCACGGCAAAGGACAACAGAGTGCAGATCAAGGGAGGCCAATGAAGTCACATACACGACTGCATACAGTCAGCACTCAAAAATATTTGTTAACGGAGTGAATGAGTTCTTCATTCAGTTCAGAGCTCTGTGAAGCCCAGTCTCCTTTTCTGCCAGGGAACAATTCCAACCTGTTTCAGGGAAAACAACAAAACCTGGGAAGGAAGCTGAAAGGGCTGGAAACCCTGAGGCCAAGAGGTGAATTGCCTAGTGGTTGTCAGTCAGCGCCACCCAAACACACAGACCATGAGGCAGCAACCCGCTGACTCACAGATGTGACAGATATCAATACTCTCCGTGGCAGTGCTTCAGGTCTGCCTTGATTTTAGGGACACGGAAATTAGACTCCAAGAATGCCACGCGATTCCAGGACAGACTCAACAGCCTCAAGGCCCATCCCCAGAGTCAGGGAGGTCATCTGTTAAGTTTAACCTGGATTCTGCCAGGCTCCTCCCCATATAGTCTGCACTCCCCACCTGGAAAGGACATCACCTCTTTAACAGTGGCTAGCCAAGAAAACTTTTTACTAGACCACAGTAAAACTAGGCAGGGAGGGGAGAACAAAGACAGACAGCCAGACATGGTTTTGAGTTTTTCATAACGTTGAATATATTTAACTTAAAGAGCCGTCCTTTATTCTGTGATATGTCTTACTTTTTCATTTTTTATTTCTTTATTTTTGGCTACGTTGGGTCTTTGTAGCTGCGAGAGGCCTTTCTCTAGTTGTGGCGAGCAGGCTACTCTTTGTTTCTGCGCTTGGGCTTCTCACTGTGGCGGTTTCCCTTGTTGCAGCTTGAGGGCTCTAGAGCTCATGGGCTTAGCAGTTGTGGAGCATGGGCTTAGTTGCCCCAGTGCATGTGGGATCTTCCCAGACCAGGGATTGAACCTGTGTCCCCTGCGTTGGTAGATGGATTCTTAACCACTGAACCACCAGGGAAGTCCTCCTGTCTTTATTTTTTTTATTTTCTATCTTGAACCCACAAAGTCCTTTCCTACCTCAGGGCCTTTCCACATGCAGTTTCCTCTGCCTGAAACACATCGTCCATTCCACTTCCAGCTCCTTCTCTCCCTCTGTGTCTCAGTTTCTTTGTCCCTTCCACAGGGAGGCCCTCCCAGACCATAGTACTGGAAGGCAACCTCCTCTCTTCACCTCAATCTTAGCCCCTTGTGTTTCTTCAAACCCCTTCTTAGAACATGTTATTTATTTACTGGCTTCTTTTATGTCACTCCCCCACTCAACTTTAAGTCCCATTAGATCAGGGGCCATTTCTGTCTCATTTGCCATTAAACAGCCACGACTTAGCACAGCATTTGGAGCATACCAGCTCTCAATAAATGCTTATCCAATCACTGAATGAAAATGCTCTGTTTATGAAGTAATTACAATGGTAAATTTATTTTTTAAATCATTGCTTGGTAAAATTAAAAGAGCATAACTCGAGCATGATGCTTTCCCCTTTGGGGGGCGGGGGAGAAAGGTGGAGGGAGAGGAGTCATTTTATTGTTCCAAGAAATGCAAAAATTCGCAAACCAGGACTTCCCTGGTGGTCCAGTGGTTAAAGCTCCACACTTGCAATGCCGGGGGCAGAGCTCAATCCCTGGTCTGGGGAACTAAGATCATACATGCTGTGCAGTGCAACCAAAGTAAAAGACACGTTTACAAATCAATGCTTTATAGAATAACTCATTTTGTGAAATGAACATAGTTTGGGGTCCCTCTGTTAAAACCACAGACCTGCTTCTGAAACAGGTACCTGTAAACAAAATGTGTGCAAATTCAGATCAATTTCCAGAGAGACTCACTTTCTCAGAGGTGTTTTATCTTCACTTCTCATTACCCCAACATGGAACACTAACGTCACAGCTTTAGGGTCTTCTGCCTTCCCCTTTCCTTACCAAGCTCTTTATTATGTACGTTTTAATTTCTCAACCCATAAACATTCGTGGGTTCCTACTTAAGGAAATGCTGATGGATCCTTTCTTTTGAAGAATCATTTTGATTACAGTAATGATCCCCCTCTGTTGTGCTGATTTGGATGTTTGGTTACTGAGTCTTCTTACAACAGGATTTACCTGCGTACTGGATGGCTCCTCTCGGGGGCCTAGCCTCACAATCAGTGATTAGTAACGCAAGAAGAGGACACTTCTCCCTGCAGCGACACAGGAGTCTCCATTTCCACCATGCATTACACAACCATGTAGGGCACGCATTATCAGTCACCCTCAGGCTTGTGCTCTCCTGTAGCTCTTCCCATCTGGCCAGGTGATGGGCTACAGAGGCCAAGGGCAAGATGTGCAAAACAATGATGCCCTCTGTATGTGTAGAGCTCCCTCCCAAACACATTCTTCAAAAAGCAAGCACTCACTTCTGTAAGATCCATGGGATAAGGATGACTGCAGGTCATTTACAGGTGGAGAAACTGAGGCCCAGGAGATGAGCAAGCTTACTGAAGACAGCTCTGTGAGTCAGCACCAGATTAGGGCTAGGGTGAAAATGCAAAGGTGTGAGAGCCTTGAAATCATGATGTAGACTGGAGATGCAAGGCAGTAGTGCTGTCATTCTCATCATTGTGCCTCCATTCAAGATCTCTGAGTATTTACCAAGTGTCACCTGTTCTCCCAGGCTCAAGAAGGCAGGCATGTGGGGAAGGGGGGATACCAAAATAAATGACACATGGTTCCTTCCCATCGAGGAAAGAAAGTGGCCTGGACAAGTTGACCGTCTCTTAAACAAATCTGTAATGCATTTGGAATTCTAGAGCCGTGCAGCTGGGAGCCCAGAGATGGACAGCCTGACTCTCTAGGAGCAAAGAGGAGGGGGCATTTGAGCTATAATTTGAAGGAGGGCTTCGATGGGTGGAGAAGAAGTGAAGGGTCATTCTGGGCTGAGGGAATAGTGTACCCAGGCCATGGCAGTGTGACACACCATGAAGGGACGGCAGATGTAAAGTGAGAGCAGAGAAGGCCAGCTGGCCAGGAGCCTCGCAGGAGTCACTAAGGAGGCAAGACTCTTCTGAAGGCCACTCACAGGAGCCACCTCCATTAGAGCCATTGAACAGGAGAACAGCAGGAATAGATTTGGCTAGCAGTTCACAGGAGAACCTGGGGACACAGCTCAGTGAGAAAAGGTAATTGTTCAGACAAGTGGCAGAGGGGGAGCTAAACAGGAGATCTGCCCTTCTCACTTAACCTTTCACCTGCAAAGTGAAATAATATTTGTCCTGCCTTCTTTGTGGGGCTATGATAAAGTTGTTAATAATAATGAAAATAGAATAAAAATGATAGCCAACATAAATTGAGAACTTATATATTTTATTTAACAAATACTTAGGGAATTCTCTGGCAGTCCAGTGGCTAGGACTCTGCACTTCCTCTGCAGAGGCACAAGTTCAGTCTCTTGTCTCGTAACTATGGTCCTGAAAGCTGCATGGTGCGGCCAAAAAAAATTTTTTTTTAATTCTTAGATATCATTTGATAGGTATGAGGCATTGTTCTAAGTACTTTACAAATACTAGTCCATTTAATCCTCAAAACAATGCTGTAAAATAAGGATTTTAATTACCCCCACTTTACCAATGAGGAAATTGAGGCAGAGAGACGTTAAATGACTTACCCCAGGTCACACAGGCAGTAAGTAATGGAGCTGTGATTTCGACCCAGGCAGTCTGACCCCAGTCCCTTCTTTGTCTTCTGCTTGCCATGTCTCAGCCCTGTGGTAAGTTACCTTACAGCCACTGTGTATTACTTTGGTTCTCAAAATGACTCTAGGAGGTAGGCACTCTTTGTGCCTGTTTTGCAGATAAAGAAACTGAGACGCAGAGAGAACCAGCACTGTGTCCAAAGTCACACATCTATTACAGTACACAGCAGACATGCAAACTACATCCTGGTCTGTGAGACTGCTTTTAACTGCTCTCCCCCTCCCTTCATTCTCAAAGTATGAGAAACAAAGGGAGCAGCAACCTGGAGGAAGGCTGAATGCTGAGAGCAGTGGGCAAGAAGCTGGAATAGGTTTTCCCACCAAATGTTAAGCAGAGAAGAGAGAAGACACACTCCCCCCTCTCTCCCAGCAACCCCACTCAGCCTGGCAGACAAGTCAGGCCTGTTAGCTGGGCAATAAAGCACCCCAATTCCCTTGGGGGTGAGGGTCTGCAGGCCACGGTGCTGGGAACAAGGGGATGGCAATGACATCTCAGTCAGGCCTGGGCTTCATGGATCGGTCTTGGCAAAAACTAGATGTCCGTTAGCAACAGCTGTAAATCCCAGTGACAGCAGTGCCCCAGGCCCCGGGCACACTCTGGGCCAGGCTGGAGCCGCAGAGTCCAGAGCCTTCTGCTGTCACTTCTCAGGACTGGGAGTCCTGGCCAGGGGCCTGGCCATGTAACCATTTGTCTATGGATAGGCTTCCAAAGGAGGCAAACATGTGGGAAACTTTACAGAAGGAAACAGCTAAAAAATATATTCGGTGGGGTTTAGCCAAGACAAGGCCATTTAGGGCAGTGATTCTGAAGCAAGAGGGCAAAACCACCATGAGCACAGGTTACAGGTTCTGAGGGACTTTGAAGGAGCCCATAAAAGGGGTTGCATGTCACAGGCTGTGGACTTCAAAGCCAGACTCCCTGGGTTCAAATCCCAGCTTGACCACTTACTAGCTAAGAGACTTGGAACATGTTCCTTAATCTTTCTAGACCTCAGCGTTCCCCCTAGTTATATGAGGATAATGACAGTACCTGTCTCATCAGGTTATGAGGATTCAGTGAGTTAATACACAGAAGGTTCTGAGAACAGTGTATCACACCTAGGCAGTGCTGTGTGTATGCTTGTTAACTAAGATAAATAGGCTGGGGAAACATGAGACATCTCTCCTCTCACAGTTGAGGACACCATCATATCCAAGTTCATAGAGGCCCGGGCTGGGGAAGAGATGCTTCTGTTTCTTTTAAAAAGAGTGTAGATATTTTAAAAGCTGGCAGTTACTGATCTGGCATCATGGGAAAAGTTGCAGCTACTGCCACAGCAGCGATCCTAAGGCAGGGCATTGGAATCCAGGATGAAATGGCATGGCCCAGAACTCTTCAAATTCCTGGGGTATGGTTTACACTAAAGCTTTCAAAATTCACACTCAGAAATATCCGAAATCATCTAGTGCACACCCAGCCCACTGGGCAGGAAAAGAATCATGCTGAGGGCTAGAGAAGGGCCTTGTCCAAGCTGGCTGGTGTGGGAAAGGAGGAAGAGCCAAGGGCTGTTGGATCTGGGGCACCTTTGACCACCTCAGCCTGCTGGCCATGCCCCAGGGAGGCTGGGAGCCCAGCATCTAGGTCTCGGCAAGGCTGAAGCAGCTGCCACCCAGGCCTGGCAGGGTCTGCCATGCACTGGCCCCAGCCCAGATTATTCCAGACCAGCACCTGCCACCAAGCTCTGGCAGTCCTCAGAGGCCTCAGGCTCAACTTCCTCTCTCTCGGAAGTGGGGACTACAGGTCCTCACCACCCACATATTCACACTGGTAGTGGCTCCAGGCCCGAGCACGAGTCTAGAAGAAGCAGCCCAAGAAATTCCACAGCCTCACTTGTCTCATCCAGACTGATTCTGTGTTCCTGACTCAAGCCAGCAACTCTGTTCATAAAACTGGCTTATTAGGAAAACAAGAGAAAACCCAGATCTCCAGGGGCCCAAGGCAATCTTCAGTCCCATCGTGTGCGTCCATCCACGTGGGGTGTGGAGACCACAGCTCCTTCCTCCTTGTGACTCTGACACCTTCAACCCAAAGTCCCGACGATGACCATAACTGGCTGATTCAAGCCAAAAGAGGGAGAAGGCACATGGGACATGGTCCCAGAGGTTTCACAGGCCAGCCTTGAAGAGTCACTTATCCCTTCCATCCATCTTCTACTGGCCAGAATTCAGCCACCTGGCCACACCATCCATAAGGGAAGCTGAGAGGTGCAGTCTGGGTGTTTGCCCAGGGAATGGAAGAAACTGGCTTTGGTGGACACAAAAGCCACCTGCTGTCATCGTCACATCTTTGCTCTGTGGCACTTGATAGTCCTGGTCTGGAGCCCCAGCTTAAAGTGGCGAATTACCCTGCCCAGGTGACAATAACGGGAGTCCAATGGTCTCAATGCCCAGGCTATGACATGCAGGAAGGAGTGACAGCAACAGATTATACCAGGCCAGGAACTCATCGAGGACAGGGACTGTGTGGCGGCTGTGCAGCAGCGTTCCTCGCGTGTGGCCTGTCACTGAGCAAACCTCCCTTATGTATATGTCTGCTGAACACAGGGCTGGGTGAAGGGAGGCCTGGGGCCTGCAGGGGTGCCAGGCACCAGCCGTCTTGCAGGAACACTATGGTCTGACTCACCAGAGCTTCACGCCTGGGATTCCCTGAACCACTTTGCAAGGGGAGCGGGAGGAGCAAGGAGAAGGGGACAGCCAGAGCCATCCCCACCTCCCGCCCCCATTCCCAGCTCTCACGTCAGAGGCAGACTCTCACCTCATCTGTGTGGGAAGGAAGCAGGAGCTGTTTCCATTTTATTTCATATTCATCATGCACTGTGTCCCACAGACGTGAGAAGCCCCAGGAGATGCAGTCTTCCTCCCCCAGTGAAGCATTTCAAAAGCAGGGGGCCAGGAAAAACGTCGGTGAGAACACTCTTGACTTCAGGGGAGAAACCAAGCCCCACCACCAGCCAAGGGGCCAACAGAGGGGAAAGATCAAAAAGGAAGCATGGCTATTAGCTGGCTTCATGACCTTGAGCAAGTGACAGATTCTCTGTGTCTCCATTTTTTTCCCCATCTGTCAAATGGAGATAATAAAAGCTGTTCTGAAGTTAGAATGAGATAATCAACGTGTAAATGGCTCTGGAAAGTATAACACTTTATATGGGAATATAAGGTGTTATTATCCACTCACCCTTCCTGCCTCTCCAGCAAATTCAGATGTTTGATAACAATTACAATCTGGAGAAGGCTCCATCTCAACGAGTTGAAGCAGTGCAACAGCCTCCACATTTAAGAAATGGGTCCTGAGGCAGGAACCTGTGCCAGACATAGGTCTGGTGTGTTCTGGGACACACGCTCTCATCAAGAAATATGTGCACGAGAAAGAGTGAACTGTGATCCATGAGGCACTTCCCCTGCATAGAAGCCAACTCTCAGACTCAGGTACTGTTTATCTTTGAACTGTGAGGAATACACAGTCAAAAAAAATCAGACTTCTACGCTTGGCCTGGACCCCAGTCCTTGGGGGAAAGGAGCTATTTCCCAAGCAAAAGTGGAAAACCGACTCAACTTTCCACTGACCCATGAAAGGCAAAACAGGTTTCTGTCTCTCATCACTTACTTGGTTGGGGATCTTCTGCATATTTAACCACCCTGATATGCCTGTTTCTTCCTCACAAGAGTACAGAATGGGGAAGCACTTTGGCAACTAAAAGATACAGATCAGATCAAAGGTATTTCTTGCTATCAATCATCAAATTTCTTCCCTATGAATTCCCTGCAGCGTTCTCAGATCCTCTCACACACAAAAGACAGGGGTCCCCATTCTCCTTCTGCTGGAATTTAATTCATGGTGGTGGCACCCACCTATCCTGCAGCCAGCGTAAAATGCTATCTTGAAATGAACAAAAGAGAAGACACTGCTGGAGTGAGGCAGCAACCGACACCTGCAAACTGTTCATTCAAAGCAAAAGCAAAGATCATTCTGTATTCCAGGCTGACTCCTGCCAGGGCTGAGCCCAGATTTCCAAATACCTTTCCAGACTGGTTGACAGATTGGATGAGGCCTAAAACAAGGGCAGAGAGGGAAAAGAAGGGAAAGATGAGAATGAAGAAAAACAGGACACTTTTCATGGCTTATTTTCTCATTACCATCACCATGCACTTATTTCCTCTGTTTGAACGGGGGAAAAGTTTTCCATTGAGAGTCTAGGGCAATTCTGTGTAATATTTCACTTCATAGCCTACTTTTCTTGCCAACTATGACAGCAGCTGTTAAGTCCTAGCCTCCCCACCAGCCCTGTGGCATTTCTACCCTGGCATCAATTCAGAATCCTCCCCCACCCTACCCACTAAGTCCCCAGGCTTCCATTTCTTCTTCTCCTAACCCACTCCACCCCTAAACCTTCACCTTGACACATTTCTGTCCAGGTGAAATCCCTGGAAGAAATAATTTCTGGTCCTCAAACAATGGCAAATTCAAGGAGGACCAGAGATTCCTTTATCTGCAAAATATCCTATGGAACAGAGTGAACAAAGCATAGGAAGCCAGACACGGAGCTCCAAAGTGTACATCTAACTTGACACATCTGATGGTTACATAGGCCGGCTCAGCATCCAAGCTCAGAACCATCTTCAAAAAGCCCCAGGTCCCACCAGCCACTGAACCAGACAAACTGATTATCCTCTGCTTCAAGGCAAGACAGGAGGCTTAATCAGGTCAGCAGCATTTGATCTGAAAATAAGCAGCTTCTTTTGACACTCCGTGGATAGGAATTATGCCTGGTAAAGCCACCAATACCACCATCATGTCAGGGGTAGTCAGCTGAGAGGAATAATTAGAGTCGAATGCTATCAAAGCCACAAAATGAAAGCAAGCCACCCATCAGTCCAGAAGCCAGAGCCTTGAGATTGATCTGACAGGGGAAAAAAGACAGATTTTGACATTTTTCCCTGCCTTCCTCCTTCCGTGGAGCCTGTAACCTATACAGTGAGACTCAGGGGAAGGACTCAGGGGAAGGGGAAGGTATGTTGAGATTACACCCAGCCTACCCTGATGGGTACATAAGCCCAAGCTTGCAGTCACTCCTATGTTTTCTGACAAGCCATCGTTTCCAGCTAAAATTTTCCACTCCTGGACTTGATTCAAAGGTGAATTTATTTTGGAAAGTCTGGGCCAATTTTTTTTTGCAACTTAGGGTTTTAAGAAGGCGAAAGAAAGGCTGCTACTCCCCCCAACCCCACATAAAATTATGTCCTGTGAATATAGCAATAATAGTTCAGGTCCCTAGGGTTACAGGGGGCCAATCTCCACAGATCCAGGGACAACGTATGCATTAAATGTGGCGTGAAAAGATACTCCTCCAAAAGTAACAGTGAATGAGGGACTCAAATTTCATTTCAACCTCTCCAAATAGTGACGATAGCAAGTTGTAGGCGCTTGTAAGCTTTAGACTTCTCAAAATACTTGATGCCACGATTTCATCCGCACTACGTGGCTTCCCTGGAGCTACGAAAGAGCCAGCCCTCCTGGGTCCCACCTGACAGATGGTAAAATGGGAGTAAAAGAGGGGCTGAGAATGATGAAAGGTCATGTTATATTACCGTTGGTAAGTTCAAGACCACCCTCTTGAACCCTGGTCCTCCCAGGCCAAGTTTTATAGGAGTTACAACAGAATCTTAAAACATGGCACTGAACCATGGTATCAAAGTTTCTTAAAATTTGATTATCTTGTTTGGTATTTTCACAAATTAGTAGGAAGAGACTGACATTTACTGAGCATCCACACCTGCCAGACACAATACCAAGTATCTCATTTTCACAAAACTTCTACAACGCTGGAAGCACAACACCCACCCATGCTTCAGAGGAAGTGGATGAGATAACCCAGGTAGTACACGCAGATCTCGGAGACACTGCAGGTTCAGTTCCAACCCATCACAATAAAGCAAATACTGCAATAAAGAAAGTCCCACGAATTTTTTGGTTTCCCACTGCATATGAAAGTTATGTTTACTCTATATTGCAAACTATTGATCGTCATAGCATTATGTCTAAACAATAATGGCCATACCTTAATTTAAAAGCACTTTATGATTAAAAAATGCTAAACACCATCTGAGCCTTCAGAGGTTCATAGTTATTTTGCTGGTGGAGGATCTCACCTCCATGTTGCTGGCTTCTGACTGATCAGAGTGGTGAGGCTGAAGGCTGGAGAGATTGTGGTAATTTCTTAAAATAAGGTAATAATGAAATCTGCCATATTGATTAATTCTTCTTTTCACTTAAACATATGGAGGTCACTGTAGGGTTATTAATTGGTCTAATGCCAATATTGTTGACAATAGATTCTCAGAGAATAAGGAGGCCTGAAAAGAGGGAGCAAGACAAGGGGAAGAACCAGTCAGTGGAGCAGTCAGAACACACAGATTTATTGACAAAGTTCACTGTCTTATATGGACATGGTTCATGGCTCCCCAAAACAATTACAGCAGTCACATCAAAGATCACTGATCACAGATCACCGTAACAAACTAATAATCATGAAAAAGTTTGAAATATTGTGAGAGTTACCGAAATGTGACACAAAGACAGGGAGTGAGCAAACGCTGTTGGAAAAATGCCGCCCATAGACTTGCTCAGTGCAGGGTTGCCACAAATCTTCAATTTGTAAAAAAAAGAAAGAAAGAAAGAAAGAAAAATTTATCTGGGAGGTGCAATAGAGCAAAGTGCAATAAAACAAGGTGTGCCTGTAATTGGCAGAATGAGTACTTCCCAGTGGGTACTTTAAGTAGCAAAGGCCATGTCCTCACATCAGAATGCCAGGCTCAGGAAAACTCAAAGATCTCAAGTAGCATTTTACATAGAAAAATCACTTTAGGATTTGCTAACAAAATCTAAAGACTTGTCCCTCCTTTCCTATCCTTCTCCAACAGCCCAGTCTCTGAAAAGAGACAGTCATGGTCCAAAAGTACAGAATATTCGGGGGATGAGGAACGAATGATGTGGAACCATCTATAAGCCAGAAAACTATCTCCTACATAGTAATCCAGTAGTGGCCTTCAGATATACTACACTGAAGAGACACACATAGTTGGTTTTCCTATATTTAATTCTAAAAACAATAAAAGAAATTAAGTGGAGATAAAATGCTAATAATCTTAAGTATTAAACACTGCTCCCTGCCATGATTTCCTTGGCCATTTTCAATCCAAGTCTGTATCACCCATGAGTCTCTGGACCTGCACCAAATAAATGCTCAGTAAGTGCTGGCTGGATGGGTGGATGAATGGATGGAATAATACTGTTGTCAGTAATAATGCCTCCCAATCTAAGTGGAATTTAAATCTGTGCTATTCCAGTCATTTGATATTTGGAGACATATTTGTCATTTTAATACTTGTAATATAACTCAAGCTATTTTAGCTTTATCTTCTGTGAACATATGGAGGAAAGAATATGAATGTTCTGTTGCAAGTGAACAGGCTGCAGAGTTAAAGATAGTTTTCCAAAGATTGTGACAGAAGCCCAATTATTGTCTTTTTAAAAACAAAACAAAATAAATGTTCTAGGAAAGAATCTTCACAAGCACAAGTGGAGCTTTCTATTTAGGATGATAAAAGAAAATCTAAAGAAGAATCAGTTCCATAGACAGCGGGTCTCTGTGTGTCCTTCAAGCAAGAGGTACTCACAAGATTCCACATGAGCCCTGCCCTCCAGGAGCTTCTAATTGATTTGTTCATTTATGGGCTGGAGAATACAACTTAGGGGGAAAGGAAATGGTGTTGTGGTCTCTAACTCAGTTAGGGGGACATAACAATAATTACCAGGAATGCAAAAAAGAATGACACAGATGCTGAGGTGCAACACATTCCATCCTTACTAAGGACAGCTAAATTTTAAGATTTTTTAGTTAGCAATAAGGACCGACTTCCTGAACAAGCAAAAATCCTTTCCAGTTGTAGTGGAGTTTTCCATTCTTCCATCAGTGTAAGGTTTTCAGATGGCTCCTTCTAGGGTGTTTCCAAGGGAGGATGAAGGAAAGGGAATGGGGACAGAGAGAGGTAGCCCTTGTCTGCGTTCAGTAAGAGAAGCTCCTCTTGGATTTACTGTTTGTGCAGGGGTTACCCTAGAGCTTTACTTAGGAAAAGGGGGGAAGGGGGATTTTTACTACTAAAAAATAATAATACTAATTTGGATAATCACTGTTGTAGAACATTGGCTAAATCTCATTCATTAGTGATTCAATATATATTTATGGAACCAGATACAAAGCTAGGTGCTTTAAATAGCCAAGATATGGAAACAAACTAAGTACCCATTAAAGGATATTGATTTAAAAATGACATGTAAATGAAATGATTGATAAGAGGTTAATATCTAAAATACACAAACAGCTCATATAACTCAACATCAAAAAAACAAACAACCTGATTAAAAGATGGGAAGAAGACCTCAACAGACAATTTCCCAAAGAAGACAAGGCAGATGGCAACAGGCACATGAAAAGATGCTCAACAGCACTAATCATCAAGGAAACACAAATCAAAACCACAGTTAGATATCACCTCACACCTGTCAGAATAGTTGTCATCAAAAAGAACACAACAAAAGTTGGCAAGGATGTGGAGGAAACAGAAGCCTTGTACACTGTTGGTGGGGATCTAAACTGATGCAACCACTATGGAAAACAGCACGAAGGTCCCTTAAAAAACTAAAACTAGAACTACCATGTGACCCATCAATTCCACTCCTGAGTATACACATGAAAGAAAACTAAAACACTAATCTGGAAAGACATGAGCACATCAACACTCACAGCAGCATTATTTACAATTGCCAAGATATGGAAGCAATCAAGTGTCCATCAACATATGAATGGAGAAAGAAGATGTGGTGTGTGTGTGTGTGTGTGTGTGTGTGTGTGTGCGCATATATATATATATATATATATATATGGACTACTACTCAGCCATAAAAAGAATAAAACTTGCTATTTTCAGCAACATAAATGGACTTAGCGGGTATTAGCTAAGCTAAGCTAAGTCACTTCAGTCGTGTCCGACTCTGTGTGACCCCATAGATGGCAGCCCACCAGGCTCCCCAGTCCCTGGGATTCTCCAGGCAAGAACACTGGAGTGGGTTGCCATTTCCTTCTCCAATGCATGAAAGTGAAAAGTGAAAGTGAAGTCGCTCAGTCGTGTCCGACCCTCAGCGACCCCATGGACTGCAGCCTTCCAGGCTCCTCGGTCCATGGGATTTTAACGAAATAAGTCAAAGAAAGAAAGACAAATACTGTATGATATCACTGACATGTGGTATCTAAAAATTACAACAAACCAGTGAATATAACAAAAAAGAAGTAGATTCACTGCTGCAGAGAACAAACTGGTGTTTACCAGTGGGGAGAGGGAAGGGGGTAAAAGAAAGACAGGGGTAGGTGATTAAGAAGTACAAACTATTGTGTATAAAATAAACTAGAAGGATATACTGTACAACATGGGAACATGGCTAATATTTTATAATCACGATAACTTTTAAACTTATGAATCACTATAATGTACACCTATAACTTATATAATATTATACATCAACTATATATGTGTATTTAAAAAAAAAGAAAAAAAACAGCATTCTCTCATTAGCCATGGTTTCACTTTCTGCAGTTTCAGTTACCTGTGGTCATCTGTGCTCCAAAAATATTAAATGGAAAATTCTAGAAATAAATAAGTCATAAGTTTTAAATTGCACACTATTCTGAATAGGATGACAAAATCTCATGCTATCCTACCCCATACCACCCATTTGTCTGTGGATCATGCCCCTTAGTCACTGAGTAGCCATCTTGGTTATCAGATCAACTGTGGCAGTATCTCAGTGCTTATGTTCAAGTCACCCTTATTTTACTTCATAATGGCCCCAGAGCCAGCAAGAATAATGATGTTGACAATTCAGATATGCCAAAGAAAGTCATAAAGCCCTCCTTTAAGTGAAAAGGTGAAAGTTCTTAACTAATGAGGAAAAATCATCGTATGCTGAGGTTGCTAACACCTATGATAAGAATGAAACTTCTATTTGTGTGAAACTGTGAAGAAAAAAAATTTTGTGTTAGTTTTGCTGTAGCACCTCAAACTGCAAAAACTATAGCCATAGTGTGTGTTATGGTTTATTTCCGATGGAAAAGCCTTAAATTTGCTCAAGAAATTTTGAGAAAGAGACTACATTCATATAACTTTTATTACAGTGTATTGCTATAATTGGGTCTTCCCTCATGGCTCAGATGGTAAAGAATCTGCCTGCAATGCAGGAGACATGGGTTCAGTCCCTGGGTTAGGAAGATCCCCTGGAGACGGGATTGGCTACCCACTCCAGTATTCTTGCCTGGAAAATTTCATGGACAGAGGAGCTTGCCATGGGGTTGCAAAGAGGTGGACACAACTGAGTGACAGACACTTCACTTCACATTGCTGTAATTATTCTCTTTTATTACTAGTTATTGTTGTTAATCTCTTACTGTGCCTAATTATAAATTGAACTCTATCATAGATATGTATGTATCGAGAAAACAGTATACCTAGGGTTTGATACTCTCTAAAGTTTCGGGTACCCACTGGGGGTTTGGGGACATATCCCCTGTATATAAGGAAGACATATACATAATGGAATATTATTCAGACACAGAAAAGAAGGAAATCTTGCCATTTGCGACAACAAGGATGAACCTGCTAGACATTATGCTAAACAAAATAAGCCACAGAAAGACAAATACTGTATGGTCTCTCTCATATATGGAATCTAAAAAAGTCAGACTCATAGAACCAGAGAGTTAAACCATGGTGCCAAGGGCTGGGGTGGGTTGGCAGAAAGAGGGGGATGTTGGTCAAAGGGTACAAACTCCCAGTTATAACATCAATAAATGCTGGGGATCTAATGTACAACATGGTGACTAGAGTTAATAACACTGTACCATATACTTGGTATTAGATAAGAGAGTAAATCTTAAGTGTTCTCACCATAAAAAAAAAAAAGTAACTATGTGAGGTCTGGAGATGGGCACTCTCCATCTCCAGATGGGCACTCCAGCAACCCACTCCAGTATTCTTGCTTTGAGAATCCCATGGACAGAGGAGCCTACCAGGCTACAGTCCATAGGGTCATAGAGTCAGACACGACTGAAGCAACTTAGCACGCACATGTGAGGTGAGGTATATGTTAATTAATTTGATTGCAGTACTCATTTCACAGTCATTTCAGAATGACCACAATGTATACGTGTATTAAAACATTACATTGTACACCTTTAAAAAAATCACATTGCATAACCTAAATGCAGACAGACCTGACTTAAAATTTTTCAACTTTATGGTGGTGTAAATATGTACTCAGTAGATGCTGTACTTTGAATTTTGATCTTTTTCCAGGCTGTCGGTATGCAGTGTGTACTCTCTCGTGATCTTGCGCAGGGAAGCAAGTGGCAGCTCCCAGTCAGCCACTCAATCACATGGGGAGGAAACTGATAAACTCACAACCATTCTTTGCCCAGACAGCCATTCTGTTTTTCACATTCAGTACAGTAGTCATCAGATGACATGAGAGTCAATCCTAAAGGAAGTCAATCCTGAATACTCATTGGAAAGACTGAGGCTGAAGCTGAAGCTCCAATACTCTGGCCATCTGGTGTAAACAGCAAACTCATTGGAAAAGACTCTGATGCTGGGAAAGACTGAGGGCAGGAGAAGAAGGGGACGACAGAGGATGAGATGGTTGGATGGCATCACAGACTCAATGGACATGAGTCTGAGCAAAGTCCTGGAGATAGAGAAGAACAGGGAAGCCTGGTGTGCTGTAGTCCATGGGGTCGCAAAGAGTCAGACACGACCTAGTGACTGAACAGCAACAAAGCCTTGTGTTAGATGATTTTGCCCAACTTCAGGCTAGTGTAAGTGTTCTGAGCACCTTTAAGGATGGCAAGGCTAATTACAATGTTTGGTAGGTGAGGTATATTAAAAGCATTTCAACTTGATACTTTCAACTTAGTATGGTTTTATCAGATGCAACCACATCGTAAGTCAAGAAATACCTGTATGTACAATTTGTGTCAATTATTCTTTAACAAAACTGCAAAAAAAAAAAAAAATGGAGAAAAAAAAGAAAAACTAGATCCCAGAGATCAGCCTTCAGGAGGCATAAATCCCACAGCTCGGAATAGATACAGCGACAACCAGCAGACACCTTACATATATTCTTATTTGATCAGCAGCACAAGGACTATATATGTGGTGTATATACTACCATCCTTACGTTACAGATGAGGACATTAACACTGACAAAAGGAAATCACTCGTCCAAGCGCTGGGACTGCAGCCCCAGGCCACCTAACACCAAAGCCTTCTCGCCAGCTACTAAAACCAGGTTGATTCAGACTGCAGTGGATAACTCCCCATTTCAGGTTTGCTCATCTTTGTGTTTGCTTTGTGATTTTATATTGTGAGGTGATTCCTAAATTTCAGATACTAAGGAAGGAAGAAAACAATCCAGACCCATCGATGTCTCTAAGAATCCAGGTGTTTAATAAATCACCCATGTAAAAGATGCGTCTTTATCATCCTGGAATATAAGTGGGAATGGGAAGCTGCCTGGACCAATAAGAAGAATTCCGCCTTCACCCGGGGCCATGCCTGGGTTAACCCAAAATGAGGTGAACAACACTTGCTGTCTTCACTGTGTTACCCTTCTGGTATGGCCTCTTCTGCAGTGAAGGCCTTTATTGCCCTAGCAAGCTCTGCACTCCCCGCTCTCTAGATCAAAACTGTGCCCCAAAGATCTGAGGAATTATTTACCCCTTAGTGCCTCTGCAAGTCATTGAGACTTACTTGCAAGGGCAGATGCATTTTAAAGTTCTGTCCTTTTATAAAGGGCTGGAGATCTGACCATAGGTGGACTGACCGGGGCATTTTTTTTAGCATAAGAAAGTGAAAAATTCTCTATAGTAGCTACCATCCATATCTGTGTAGTTGCTAAGTAGTGTCCAACTCTTTTCGACCCCATGGACTGTAGCCTGCCAGGATCCCTTGTCCATGGTATTCTCCGGGCAAGAATATTCGAGTGGGTTGCCATTTCCTCCTCCAGGGGATCATCCTGACCCAGGATCGAACCCACATCTCCAGCATTGGCAGGCAGGTTCTTTATCAGTGAGCCACCAGTGAAGCCCCTAAACCTGAGTTTGTTTTTGTTTTGCATGCGTATTCATTTGTATTGTTTTAAAATTGCACATAAGAGATATCATACAGTATCATACAAGTCTCTTGTCTACTCTTGGCTGCCCTAAACCCACTGCAGTGCTGTGGCATGGGGGTGGCAGGAACAGAGCATCACCGGGAGGATAATGGGATCATTCACAGGAACAGCAGGAATGTTGCTTCCCAGTGCACAGTTGTGACCACCGAGCATGAAGTGCAGTGTATGAGCAGGACTCTCGAGGAGCGGGGCAGGGACAGAGGGTGGACTAGGCATTCTTTGAGTTCCCAAAGCTGGGTTGGAAAGGGAAGAGGATTACAATGACCAGACTCCCCTTGTCCTGAAATGGACAACCTGACACTGAATCCCAAATACCTGTCCATTGCTGGGAGGTAACAATTCGAAGACACACCCTCTCTGTGCCTCAAATTTCTCCCTAGAAATGCTCCATTTGCTACCTGATGATTGCACTTGAGCCCCCACCAACGCCGGTGCTGTCCTCACTGGCTGCAGTCATAAGGCCCCTTCTCCAGCCTGAACTCTCTGATAACCAAACAGACCCAATCTACTATTTGATTTCCCACATTCACTGCACTCAAAAGGCCTTTCTCCAGTGCGAATTTTCTGATGATCAAAAAGACTGGATTACAAGGCAGCCCAATCTGACTTTAGTTCTTCCAGTTTTTACAAAAAGAAACACAAAGCACGTGTGTGTGTGCACACACCCAGACACACACACACACACAAACCTGAAAAGCAAAATGGAATCCACCCCGTAAGATAACAATAGTTCTTGGAATATAACATTTTACATTATATATTTTATTAATATAATAATATTAATAATACATAGCATTATATATTAATCTCCAACACAAACCTTCATTTTTCTTTCTCCCTTACGATATTATTTTCCTAGGGCTGCCACAACAAAGAACCACACATTGGGTGGCTTAAAACAACAAAAATATATTCTCTTGCAGTTCTAGAAGTTACAAGTCTGACATAAAAGTGTTGGCAGAGCCATGCACCCTCCTCCTCTGCCTCTCCCAGCTTCAGGTAGCCCCAGATGTTCCCTGGCTGTGGTAGCATCACACCAATCCCTGCCTCTATCCTCATGTAGCCCACTTCTCCCTGGGTCTCCCTCTGTGTCCAACTGTCCTCTTTTTATAAGGACACCAATCATATTGGGTTGGAACTCACTCTAAACAACCTCACCATAAGTTGATTACCTCTGTGAGGACCCTACTTCCAAAAAAGGTCGTATTCTGACATACGAGGGGTTAGGACTGCAACATATCTTTATTGGGGTGGGGAGGACACAATTCAACTCATAATACCCACCTATGAGAGAGTGATGACCTCAAGGTCCTGCAAGGTTCTGGTCAGAGCAAGGTTCAGTTTCATGTCCTAGATTATCTCCAGGCAGCAGAAGCAGAGAGTCAAATACCATGAAGAAGTCCATCACATCACAGACTGACAGCACCATGCTTCTCCTGCGGCTCCCTGAGCTTCAGACCTCTTCTCTTCTGTCTTTACTCAACTGCTCCAAGGAGCTCAAACACCTGACCCCAGGCAGCCTTTTCTGACCTCCCAAGTCAAAATCTCCTACTTCAAAATGTCTTCATACCATCTCTCCTTCCCTCATTGCCCTTATTGCTGTTGCAATTTTCCATTTGTTTGGGGATTATTTGATAGGTGTCTCTACCCACCATCTGAGTTGGAGCACCTCCCTGCTTCACTCACAGCTGTACTCCTGACTCTTAGCACAGCGCCTGGCTCTTAGTGGGGCCTCAGACTTAGTCCTCTGTCCTTGGAAAGAAACCGCAGTTAACCATTTCACCTCCAGCCCCAAGCAGCCTGGTTAGCTGAGGGCAGTCATTAGCCTTGTGACCTAAGCCTTCCTCCTTCACAGGCTGGGCCCAGAGAGCCTCCCCACTGCAGCCCAGCCTATGGCTGCCAACCACCGAGAACAACCAGAGACCTCTCATCCAGGGCAGCCCTCTCGACTCCACAGCTCCCCCCACCCTGCATCCAGCCCTCATCAGTGTGAAAAATAAGTGTCTTCCCTCCCACCAGACACACGAGGTGACACTGGCACTAGAGCTTTCCAGGGCCTAAAGGGTGTTTCCACTTCACGCCTTCCTCATCAGCTGGCAGCCACACACATCTCCTCAAAGCCACTACCTTCTGAGGAATCAGTTTCATACTTTTAACAGCCTGCTCAACCCTGAGCACTACATACACCAATCTGCTTCTGAAATTCTCCAGGACCGTCAAAATCATGGCAGGTCTCCTTGAGATCGGTTTTTAAAAGTCACCATGGGACCCCTCTTGTGGTCCAGTGGATAAGAGTCGACCTGTCAATGCAGGGGACACGGGTTGGATTCCTGGTCCAGGAAGATTCCATGTGCCACAGGGCAACTAAGCCCATGCCCCCCAACTACTGAAGCCTCTGAGCCCTAGAGCCTTGCTCCACAACAAGAGAGGCCATCACAATGAGAAGCCCAGCATACCGTGAGTAGAGAGGAGCCCCTGCCCACTGCAACTAGAGAAAGCCTGCAGGTAGCAAGGAAGACCCGACACAGCCAAAATGGATTGAAAAAAAAAGTCACTATGGCTGAAGGAAATTTGGCCTGTGTATTGATGAGGACAGCAGAGCTACGCCTAGAGGAATCCAGCTTGGGGCCTGGTTCTGCAGCCCCACCAGCAGCCCATCAGCCCAAAGGTCTCTGTGTGGTACCATTAAGGAAGACCACCTGGTCGTTACTTCACTCTCTCACTCTATAACTCATAACTCATTCACACCCCACCCCTGATTCAGCCAATCTTTTTCAGTTCTTATAGTATCAAAGGAACAATTTAAGACAATGGGATTGATAGAGGGGGAAAAAAAAACAGAGGTCTCTCTTGTTACTATATTTCAGCATCTTAGAGATGCTAGAGAGACACAGACAAGGAATCAAATAATGAAAAGACAGTGGAGTGAATGCCCCAACAGAGGTAAGAGCAAAAGGACTATGGGGGTGAGTCCCTGGGGCTTTGGGGAAGCCCCTCCTTTGCTTACCAGGGTTTCCCTGGTAGCTCAGCTAGTAAAGAATATGCTTGCAATGCAGGAGACCCTGGTTCAATTCCTGGGTCAGGAAGATCCACGAGAAGGGATAGGCTACCCACTCCAGTATTCTTGGGCTTCCATGGTGGCTCAGCTGGTAAAGAATCCATCTGCAATACAGGATACCTGGGTTTGATCCCTGGATTGGGAAGATCCCCTGGACTCCAGTATTCTGGCCTGGAAAATTCCATGGACTGTATTGCCCATGGGGTCGCAAAGAGGCGGTCACGACTGAGCGACTTTCACTTTCACTCTTTTGCTTGCAAAGGCCAATAAGACAGGGAGGAGGGTGGGAAGGGGTAGGGGTCATAAGGCAGAGTTTCCAAGGGAAAGAAAAAGATGTTATGGCAATAATAAACCACACCACTCGCCTGTGGTGTAGGGTATCCAGTAAAAATAGAAATAGATGAAGCTAAAAAGATAAAATGGAGGGGCAGTTTATAAAGGATCTTATAATTAACTGACAAGGCATAATTTGTTACCACTCCTTAGACAACACATAAATCTTATCGCAAGACTAATGGTGAATTTTGAAGGTCATGGATGTTCATTCTTTCAAAGGAGTATAAGCACGCATGCCTCCCAATATGATGCCTGTTCTATTCACCTCTACGTGCACAACCTGATCCTAGAAACCCAGAGGACTCCCAGCCACACAGCTGCCCTTGGTTGCCCTCAGGGACTTTCTCAGATTGATGGACTTTCCAGATGGGTTCCTAAGCTCTGTGCATCTGCAATCATGCCCAGATACAAGAATTTGGATCTGAAAGACGGAACCTCATCCTTGTCGTTTCCTGCTCACATTGCTGACCTCCCTCCCCTCCTTTTCCCCTCTTTCCTCTTCCCTGCTCTCTTCCTCTATAGTTCTTTTTTTTTTTTTTTCTGTGCTCACTGCTGTTTGCAACAGCTGCTGAATTTCACATATCTGGGAAGTCCATTAACGTGCTGTTTACTTGAGCACCACATCGTTAGCAGAGATGTTGGGCAAAATCAAAGCTGTCACCCACCTCCCCCACCTCCAGGGAGCCATATCCCTGTGCCAACTTGAGGAGGAAGGAGAGGGAGAACACTCCCTCCAAACAGCCCCTTCCCTTCATTCCCAGCCTCCAACTGGAGATTTATGTTTTATATCAAGCCAGATTATATAAACTTTACTAAATCCGAATAACAATTTGGGATTCTGATAGAAAAAAGGTTCCATCAAATTCATCCACCCATAGTCTAGGTACTTTCTGCATATCTGTGAAGTAGATAATCACACACAAAATCCTATTGTAACCACTTGGCCAGAAGCTTGCCCACAAAACGAGAGTGGGCTGCCCACATGTGCATGTGGCACCCAATGGTGCATCTGGGGAAAATAAAGCCAGCACAGGCTTGATGTCCACGCTAACTGCAGCTGCCTGGAAATTAAAAATAAGTCTACAGGGAGATGACACACGCTCACAGCTCTTTGGAAACTGGTCTGTTTCTTCTGTCAAAAAGCTGCACTCCATTCACAGTGGCTGAGAATGAAATGCTCAAGAGTTTCAACGTTCTCAGCTTCTTTCAATGTAGAAAACAAATACATATACAATTAAAAGAAACTGGGGACAAATTCTATCAACCATCAGGAGTATCTGGGTGCTGGTTCATCAGAAAAAAAAAAAAAAAAACTTGCTGGCAATTGGGGTGGTCAGCTGGGCTGGTCTGGAAATTCATTCAGTCTGGAAATGGGACCCTCAAGGGAAGGGCTGGGCTAGGAAACAGGAAGTTCCTTCCGGTCAGCTCCTGAGAATGGAGGTAGGTGAGGTCCCAGGACCTCCAGGTGAAGCTGGCACCTGCAGGAAGCTGCCTAAGGTGTGATGTAACCAGGGCTGGAGTGAAAAAAAAGAGAGGCTGGAGATGCCCCATCCATGTGCCAGCCAGGCCACATGGAGCAAAGAGCAGGAGTCTGTACTATGTTGGACCCAAACTCTTTGCTTTTGTTGGGAGCTTCCAGTTGTCATTTCCACTCTGGTTTTGTTTGTTTGGTTGGTTTCATTTTGTCTGTTTGTTTTTGGCATATGGTTTTGTTTTTGACTGGGAAAGTCCTTATCTGCCCTGGTTAAATGAAGAAAATGGATTTACACCCATATTTTTATTAATACCAAGGCCAATAGAGAATCAGAACCCCATTAGAAGGCAGAAAGGGCAAGAATGTGAGCCAGACCAGAATTTTCTGAACCTCAAAAACAAAAACAAAACAAAACCCTCAGGATCAAAGCCAAGCGGAATGCAAGCAGGTGGGCAGCCAGGAGGACAGAGCAATCGTGACACTCCCACCCCCACCTCCCAGGCTTTGAAAGGAGAAAGTAATCACTTGTAAGCTACACCAGAACATTTCATTTTATACAGAGGCATCTTCCTGAGCATTAGAGCAAAATCCACCTTTGATCTCAGGGGATAATCCTCGGTATCACCCTGGACATGAAGGGAAGAGCAGTCATAAAAGAGTTTGCCTCCAGCTGTGCACCAAGCATGGCCCTTTTTGGCAGGTACAGAAGCCAAGGGAGAAAGGAGGTTCAGAATTAAAAGGAAATGGGGTTCAGATTTCCAAGGGGAGAGCAGGAGATCTGTGACCAGGGTGCAGTGGTCACATGATCAGTCACGTGACCAAACCACGTCCTGAGCAACCACTTCCTGGTCCTTACCTGCAAAGTCAAGATTTTAAATTATTAGAGCTCTTCAAGTTTTGTGATGAATCTAAAAATGTTACGAAAGGCCTGATACTTGAACAAGAAGCCACTTCATGGCCAGATTTCACCGCGTGGAACAATCTGACAATCGGCATTCTCAGCTTCCGGTGAGAACATACTAGCTGGAAGGGAAAACTGAGATCCGAGTCTCAGGTCTGCACTCACCCTGGCTGTCTTAGCAGCGTGCTGTCACACTGGTTATTCCAGAAAAGGCCTAAATTTTTCAAAGAAAAGGAAAAAGGATGCCAAGTGGCACCTTCCTCTGCCCTGTGGCCCTCTGGCTTCTCTCCTGAGAGCAGTGAGAACTTGGAGAAGCAGTAGCAAACTCAAGATGGGAGATGGAGAAATTGAAGAAACCCTCAGGAGAGTGAAGACACACAAAGCATTGCAACCAAAATCCAAAATGTGAGGGCAGGAAGAGAGGGGGCGTTCTGTGCTGCCTCCTGCCAAAATTCCCATAGGCATCTGAAAAAGCAAGGTGTCTCTTTTGTGGCCCCAACAACTCTACTGTGAGGAACTGCAGCTGATATTTAACAGGGCCCCCAGAAAGCCTTTTTCATAATTTAAAAAAGTAATTATTTTAACCACTGATGTGTATAATAAACTCTTGTCAGCCTGACATTAAAATCTGTTTCTTTTCTCTGCTCCCCACCCCCTTCCCCACAAAGCCCTTGCTTCCCACAAGTGTGGGACATGCTCTATTATTGTTATTTTAGGATTTCTTCAAGGAGCTCTGTGATGGGCAGCTATTTTGTTCAGTGGAGGTACACTTATCTAACACACATACCATCTCCCTGTAGGAAAGGAGAGAAAGACTGGAATGCAATTGGCCTCTCCACCTCCAGTCTGGGTTGGGATTCTCTTCTAGGAGTGGTGAAGCTTTTAGAAAACTCATTATGGGGATAGGAAAAATCCAAATGTCAAGATCCTCAAAGGCTGAGGCAAAAGACCAATGTTGGGGGAGGGGGAGGAAGAAGAGAAAAATTGAAAAACAGGTTTTTCCCCTCTAGCTATACAGTAACTTGCATTTTGCACTTTGAAAGAATAAACCCAAGCTCCTGGGGGATGTTTCCTAACAGAGCAAAAGAAACAGTTAGAATGGAAGATGTGCCCATCTTGTAGGTGAGTTCCACCAGGACAGGGAACGTGGCCAAGCCTCTTGCATGAGCAAGTTAGCTCTACAGCCAAACTGAAGGAGAAAGGAGGCAATTCTGTCTCCAAAACACCAACTTGCCCACGTGACCCCTGCTCCATAACTTTCTGTAGCTCCCACTCACTCTGAGCGTGAAGTCCACAATCTTCAGCCTTTCTTTCAAAGCCCTCCACACTCCAGCCTCCCTCCTGATCACATCCACGCCCAGATATAATCCTGTCCAGTCTGGCCAGTCTTCTCTTTGTCTCATGGACACATCATGGTGTTTCCAGGACACTGCCCATCAACCTAGGATGCTACGGCATTTCTTATCTATCTATACAAACACCCCATCATTCAAAGTCCCACTCTTGTTTCCGTGAAGCCTTTCTCAACCACTGCAGCCAACACCAACCGTGCCTCTCCCCTCAGAACCACAAAACCAGCACACGTGCATTTCTCATATAACTCTCGTCTCCTCTACTTTCACTCCATTCCCTAGATCCAGATCCAGAGGTTGAAATCTAGGGAGAGGCAGGGTGAGGAAAAACACATAATTGTTCCCCTGGATACTAACAGAGGGGAAATAGTTATTTCCAGACCATTCTCCTATAGCCATTCTATATACCCAGATGACACTTTAGTCCTTAGGTCAGAGAAAGTCCATCTGGGATGGCAGAGCTATCCCTTAGTTTTGGAAACAGCCATAAAAGGACAAATCTCAGGACTTTCCCAACAGTCCAGTGGTTAAGACTCCATGCTTCCAGTACAGGGGATGCAGGTTCAATCCCTGGTTGATGAACTAAGATCCTGCATACCATGCAGTGTGGCAAAAAAATGACCTCAATCTATACATTCTCCAGGGGAAGGTTCCAGAACTGGGTGTGAGCTTGCAGTTCCATGGCAGAAGGGCACAGCAGAGGCCAACAGTCACAAAATTGTGTGTCCACAGGTCAACTCGTCCAGTTTCTAGTCTTCAGGTAGGGCTGCGAATGATCCTCATGAATTAAAAATCCCCACGAGATTCATGCTGCATTCATACAATGAATCTTACGTGATTCCCTTGAGAATCTCAGTTAAACTTCTTTCCTGGCTACCCACCCCACAGCCTTCCATCTCTTCCAGAACTCGTCTCATCCAATAATGGTCCTCTCTTCTATCTTCCTGACTATTCCTTCTCTTTCCTCTGCTTCCTCGGGTGACCTGGCTTCTCGATTCATCCTGCCAAGAAGTGACCGTCTACCCTTCTCTCCTTTTCCAGAGGGACAGTCTACCCTCGCTGCCTCCCTGCCACATCTCCCGTTCATCTCCTCAACCCTACAACTTGGATCCTGCCCCTCATCACCTCACTGAGAGCATTTTCTCCCAGTCTCCAGACAGAACATCCGCTGTCAGCTCTGACAATCTCCCCGGCTAGTGTGAGGCCGACAAAGCCCTGCTGGGTTCCCTGCCCACTCTGAACTCTCTACTCTCTGCCTGTCAACTGTCTCCTAACCCTGTCCCTCTCCTGGGCATTCCCCAAGGCATGGGCCTTGCCCCACTGCTCCTCTGCCTCTGTCCCCTCTCTCCACGTCACTGCATCCACCCCCATGGTTCTAATCAGCATGCTGGCATTCTTGCTTCCAACTTGGACCTCTTCTTCCAGAATGCCTCAAGTTTTAACATTGGTGCTGAGCATCTCCACCTACAGCTGCAAGGACCTCAAACTCAACATATTTACAAATTTACCTTCCTTTTCTAATGTGCTTTATTCCTAAGCTCCCCCTCCCATTGAAAGGCATCACCCTCCCTCCAGTCAACCCTACCACAACACTGAAAGCCATCTCTTCCCCTAACCATCTCCCTGTAACCATCCATTGCTACCTTCTACCAACACCCCTACCCTCACCCCAGTTCTTTTAATCTGTCCCTGACTTCTCACCCCACAACTATTTCCAAGTTCAGGCCTTCTGGTGAGCCTGAGGCTCCTACAGAATCTCCCATTAGGCATCTAGCCTCCAGATCTCCAATCCTGCCCTCACGTTTCTGCCAGAAGCATCTTTCTTCCCAGGTTGAAACAAGGGTGCTTTCAGAACTTTGCTTACACTCAGTTTGAAATCCCCTTCACTGCCTGCTTCTCTAGTACTAAACCCCATCCTTCAAGGCCACATGCCCAGGAAAACTTCTCCAAGAGAGTCTTTGTAACTTACCCATTCTACATCATTCCATAGTCGCATGTTTGGTATTGGAGTGTGTGTGTATGTGTGTGTTACCTTCCTTGGACACTTACAACAGAGTGCTTAGATCTCTTTTAGTACTAAGGTCACCATCCTTTTCCAATACTTTTCCCCATGAATTAAAAGATACCTATGGACAAGTGGAGTCATGGGTTGAATTGTGTCCCCAGAAAGGTATATTGAAGTTCTAAGCCCTGACACCTGTGAATGTGACCTTATTTGGAAATAGAGCCTTTGCAGATGTAATCAAGTGAAAATGAGGTCATTAGGGTGGGCCCTTGGAGAAGGCAATGGCACCCCACTCCAGTACTCTTGCCTAGAAAATTCCATGGATGGAGGAGCCTGGTGGGCTGCAGTCCATGGGGTCGCAAAGAGTCAGACACGTCTGAGCGACTTCACTTTCACTTTTCACTTTCCTGCATTGGAGAAGGAAATGGCAACCCACTCCAGTGTTCTTGCCTGGAGAATCCCAGGGACGGGGGAGCCTGGTGGGAGGCCGTCTATGGGTCGCACAGAGTCAGACACAACTGAAGTGACTTAGCAGCAGCAGCAGCAGCAGTAGCAGCAGGGTGGGCCCTCTCTCCAATGACTGTTGTCCTTATAAGAAGAGAAAACAGAGGGAGGGAGACAGCCATGGAAAGACAGAGCCAGTGCTTGGAGTTCTGCTGACACAAGCCAAGGAAGGCCCAGGGCTACCAGAAGTTGGAAGAGGAGGGAGTCCCCTCCAGGGTTCAGAGGAAGCCTGACCCTGCCAACACCCTGACTTCAGACTTGTATCTTGCAGAACAGCAAGAGAACACACTTCTGCAGCTGTAAGCCACCCAGTTTGTGGCACTTAGTTCCAGCAGCCCTGGGAAACTAACATAGGTGGGAACTATGTCTTAACTCTCAGTATCCACAGAGTCCTTGATACTCATTAACTTCATGAACAAAAATGAACCAGGCATATCGAAGAACTCTGGCCATGAGTGCAAATTTTTCCAAACATTAATCCCTGAGACTTGAATGTAAATGCATACTTAAACCATCACTTCCTAGGACAGAATTACTGATCCACAATCACAAGAACCTCAGCTCTGTATTTTGTGTCCAGAAAGAAAAAGAGATGGACTGAGTTTAAGCCACCTGTACCCTCTTCATGGCCTCCCCGAACCTGATGGAAACATGGGCAAAGCAGCTGGCAGGTGTCCTGCAAGGGAGAGCAAGGCTTCCCTCTATGCGAAGTTGTGACCTTGGACTCATTAGCACAGGGCCCTGTTCCACTAAGCTTGTTGTTACTGTTATTATTGTTCAGTCACTAAGTTGTGTCCGACTCTTTTACAACCCCATGGACTGTAGCCTCCAGGCTCCTCTGTCTATGAGATTTCCCAGGCAAGAATACTGGAATAGGTTGTCATTTCCTTCTCCAGGGGATCTTCCCAATCCAGGGATGGAACCCACATCTCCTGTATTGGCAGGCAGATTCTTTAACACTGAGCCACCACAGAAGCCCAGTTTCACTAAGCTAACAACCTCAAATACCAGCCAGCAGAGACAAGATTTACTAAAAGGGGTGTGAGGAGTGGAGGCTGATAAGGACCCTGGCTCTCCTCACACACAAAGTGAAGTGGAGCATAATTACCAAGATGTCCATGCTGACACCGAAATGCTTGGAATTAACTAAGTGGACCCTTAAACCAAAGGCCTTTTGTGAATAAACAGGGTGGGGAGAAGGTGGCTGAATTTGCCCAATAGTGAGTTTTTCTCTTTTCTCTTTCTTGAATGCTGAAAACCAACATGCTGGGGGTGTTCCAGAAAAATCTCTGAATGGAAAGAGGGGAATCACTCTCTGAGCCTGTGTCACTCTGTCTGTCTGTCTCCACCAGCGCGATGGTCATAAATAAGACTTGTGAGTCACAGTGAAAACCCACAACCTCTCTGGAGACACAGCAGGTGTGTGCAGTCCTGCTCCTGTGAGAAAATCAGGTCCGGGGGTGGGTGGGGGCGGCTGTAGAACACGCCCCTCATCCTGCCACACAAATGCAAACCGTCCAGCTTGGAAAGGAGAACCACCCAGCCTGGCCATGGCAGAGGGACACGGATTGCCGATTGCCTAAAGCTCCCTCTTAGCGCTGAGTGTGGCCTTTAGATCCTCAGTCCTAAAAACTTAGTACTCCCCTCATGTGTGATTTTAAACAAAACAAGTACCAAGCCATAAGAGAAGGAAGTTCAACATAGTTCAGGCTTTTCCCACGATGACTACTTTGAAGCTTTTTGGTAAATACCCGGGCTGTCCACAATTGCCTTTCCACTGTCTCCTCTCCAACCCTGAGAGCGCAGAGGTATTGTCACTTAATCATTAGACACAGAGAAAAAAATCACCCTGCCCCACCCCCATCAACCCCAACTCTGAACTCCCTTATTTCCAGCTCCCACTCTATCCGCTCAACCCTCTTTGCCAAAGAACCTCTTCTTCAGCAACCACAGATTATTCTTTTAACTTTCTGATATGCAAAATCTCTAACAGGTATACATCATTTAAAAGGTAGTGAAGTTCTGGTCTCCAATCTGATTCACCCTTTTACCAATAATCTAGCCCACAACAGGAACAGAGGTTCTCACTTGGGTAAAAATGAAGGTGCAGGGACTTCCCTCCTGGTCCGGTGGTTAAGACACTCTCTGCCAATACAGGGGGGGTGGGTTCCATCCCTGGTAGGAGAACTAAGATCCGACATGCCAGGGAGCACTGCAGAAAGATTAAAAAAGAAAAAAAGACGGTGCAGGAGGCCCACCCTGTGAGATACCACATGCTTCCTCCATCTCCTGCCTCCGATGATGTAAGAACTGGCGTTTCACCCGCCATGTCATTCTATATGTGACTGTGGTCAAGGACTGATAACGGGTGGGCTTTTATCTCCCAAGAGGAGCAGCACATGTGATTTGTAACAGCTGTATTTCTTCTTACCCAGATATCTTTCCCCAAGATGTTAAAAGTCATAGAAATTTAGAGCTATAGGGAGCTGAAGGAAAGATCTATGAATATAATCTGACTCTTCATCAATAAGACATTAGTTCAACTAATGACCGAACTATGGATTATCATACTGCCCAGTCTGCAAGGGAAAATAAATAGATCGAGCTTATAATTACAACTTCCAAAAGTATAAAGTAAAAAGTTTTCAAAATTGTTAAGCAAAAAAGGGAAGAAGCAGAACAGTGTGCATGACAATTATCTCACTTTCAAAAGATACATACATAATATGCCTATAAAGATATTTCTGGAAGGATATACAAGGAGCTAGTATAAAGGCTGCCTCTGCAGACTGAGATGGGAGTCTGGGATAAGAGGAAGGTCATTTTTTGCCATCTGCCTTTTTACTGTTTGAATTCTTTACAAAGTGCATTTTTTAAACCTTTTTTAAATATTATAAATATATAAATGCATAAACACAAATGGGCTTCCCTGGTGGCTCAGTGGTAAAGAACCCGCCTGCCAAAGCAGGAAATGTGGGGTTTGATCCCTGAGTTGGGAAGATCCTCTAGAGAAAGAAATGGCAACTCACTCCAGTGTTCTTGCCTTGGAAATCCCATGGACAGAGGAGCCTGGTGGGTTACAGTCCATGGGGTCACAAAAGAGTTGGATACAACTTAGCTACTAAACAACAATAAACACAAATAAAACAAAGATTGCACATTTAAAAAAAAATTTTAACAGGGAGAGAGATCTCAAAACTGTCTCACGCCTGCATTTCAACAATGAGGAAACCCAGGTCCAGAGAAGAGCCAGAGGGTGGCTGAGGCTGGACCTCTGGCCCTTCAGTTCTTTCTGCTCTTCCATAGCATTTCCATATTCATGGGCCTGTTCTGGTTCCCAGAGTGACCTGAAATCTACTCCCTGGTAAATGAGGCCTCACTGTTCTTTATTTCATTCATAAGACATGCTTAAAACAGGGAATCTGAAATCTAAATTTTTTTGTAATCCAATTCTATTCCCAAGGTGTTACAAGAGTTGTGCTTAAATCTCTCCCTTCGTGAAAAGCAAAGCAATGATCCCTAATTTATTTAGGTTTCTTTCACCCTGTTTTTCCTTTATGAGGTTTACTTTAAACAGCACACAGATGGCTCATCAGTGCTGCAACATTTGGTTCATTTTCTCTTGCGTTCTTAGGTTCTGGCCACATCAGCACGATCTGCTCTGAAACATGAGCTCCCAAAAGGTCATCACCAATTCGCTTATGTTGTTGATGCTCAACTAATGAATTATACTTCAGGCAGGCATTTCAGAAGCCTTCGGATATGACAGCCTTTTCAGCTGATGCACTTGACCCCAGGCCCAAGGTGCATTTGCTATAGGTGCCATTTATAAAGTGATCATAACAAATCATTAGAGTGTATTCTTCCAACCCAGATAGGAAGCTCTACTGGAAATCCCATTCTGCTTGCCTTATTTTTCTTGACTTAACCAATGCACTAGCTGAAGTATTATGCAAGTCCGAGAGATGTTAAATGTTTGATCTCTTTCAAGAAACCCACAAAACCAACACAATCATTTGGTGGTTTAGGCATTTGCCATTAAGAAAGCCCAAACTGAGGCTCTATTTCTTATGCATAATGTATTCATCCAAGTTAAATTCTCTTCATCTTGATAAATTCTAGCCTCTCAGAATGGTTATTTTATTAGGCCTTATC
Organism: Bos javanicus; assembly: GCF_032452875.1. Lineage (NCBI taxonomy): Eukaryota > Metazoa > Chordata > Mammalia > Artiodactyla > Bovidae > Bos > Bos javanicus. Next base: position 28,021,999 of record NC_083878.1, on the reverse strand, counting down.
TGGGAGTTAAGGGGGAAAAAACAAGGAACTATAACAAGGGAGTTTTACAATTTTAAAGAAGAAAAGGAATTAAAACCAAAGTTTCTGCATCCATGAATATCAGCTTCTTCTTGTTGATACCCTTTTCTGGAAAAGTATGAGCTATAACATGCTATTCTAGGACTTTTCTATTTTTTTAATAACAAAAATCTTTACCTGTCCACCCATTAATTACTTGAAAATATTTCTTTCTGGCCTCCAACTACTCAGGGACTTCCCTGAGCAATTTCCTTGCCTAAAATTATGTAGATAGGCTGTGTAACAGGTTGCATCATTATCTGAGTCGAATTAACATTGGTATTAAAATAATGCCAAATCTGCAGGCTCCCCACCTGCTGGACCCAGGAAGATGGTCCTAGGAGATCTTCCATCTTGAGGCATATGAGAAGGCCAGACTGGATGTGGTGAGGGGTGCTCTGACCCACTGCTCCATCTCCTGGGGCCCTGTGCCAAAAAGGCTACCAGCCACCCCCATCACACTGGCCTCCAAAAGCCTTCCAGGCGCATCCAAACACAACTCTTGATGCCAGAGTAGAAAAGCAGGTGTAAGTTTAGCCCTGGTATTTCAAAGCACAGGGCAATTGCCTTATAATTAGGACCCCTTTTCTGAAACACCAGAATGATGTCTTAAAATTAAAGACTACCTTTCTTCTTCTTTCGGGCAGCCTCGCTTGTTTCTGAGGTACTCTTATACCAGCCATTGCAAGCATCAGGAAACTAGAATTATTATTCCCACCTCATGCATGCATTTGTGCTCAGTCTCTTCAGTCGTGTCCGACTTTCTGTGATCCTATGGACTGTATTGCCCACCAGGCTCCTCTGTCCATGGGATTCTCCAAGCAAGAATACTGGAGTGGGTTGCCATGCCTTCCTCTAGGCAATCCAGGGATCAAACCCACATCTCCTGCACTGCAGGTGGATTCTTTACCTACTGAGCCACCTGAGAAGCCCTTATTGCCACTTGAAAGATGAGCAAAATGAAACACAGAGCAATGATGACATTGAGATGTAGCGATGAATCTTCTAAAAATGTTTCTGAAGGATAACATTTCTGGAAGTGGAATTATTGAGTTAATATGTACTTTTCATTTTGATACAGATTAATCAAAACACCCACCATGGAATTTGTTCCAATTTACACAGCTATTGTGCATGAATGTCTGGTTCCCTTCACCCTCAAAGATAAATTTTTATCATTCTGCTAGTTTAAAAATTTTTAACTACCATTCAGATAGTCTAAAAAAAAAAACAACACTTTGTTTCAGGTTGAGTATCTTTCTATATGAGTCATTTTTATTTCTTTTTTCTGTCAATATTCTATTCTTGTTTTTCCCCATTTTTTATTATGTTATTGATCTATTAATTTATTAGAGCTCTTTCTAAAGGATATTAGGACTTGGGTTTTATATGTAATTCTCTGTTCATTGTTTCTTGACTTTCTGATGGTCCATGAACCTATCAGGGACCTAGCCTCCATGAGGTATGAGTTTTTTTAGTTTTTTAAAATGTAATATATCAATCTTTTAATTTATGATTTCTAGGATTTGTATTATACACAGGAAGACCATATTACCACAGGATTTTTTAAAACTTCTGTCTTCAACTACTTTTAATATTTAAATTTTTATCCATCTGGCATTCATGTTGGCATAAGAAGTGAGGTACTGATCCAATTTTTGTTTTTCCAGATGGCTACCCAGTTGTCCCAAACTGTTTTGTTGAAAAATCTATCATTTTATTTTCTGATACATAATGCCACCTTCATTTATAGACAAAGTTTTAATATAATATTGGTATCTAGTTCTGGATTCTATTCTACACTATTGATCTTCCTGTCCATTCAATTGTCAGTATTATACTATTTAAATATGTATAACATATACATATTTAAAACACGTAATATCCTACAAAACTAATTCATCTTAATTATTCTCACATATCCTTGCTATAAATGGAGTCTGCTTCTATTCTATCTACTATTTTTAAGTTTGTTCTTCTCTAAAGCCTTTTTGTATATTAATTTCACGTCAAACTACCTTACTGCATTCTCTTGTTTTTTATAATAAATAGCATGAGTGCGCATGCTAAGTTGCTTCAGGCGTGTCCAACTCTTTGTGACCCTATTGATTGTAGCTTGCCAGGCTCCTCTGTCCATGGGATTCTCCAGGCAAGAATACTGGAGTGGGTTGCTGTACCCTCCTCCAGGGGATCTTCCTGACGAAGGGATCAAACCCATGTTCTGTGCAGCTCCTGCATTGCATGTGGATTCTTTACCACTGAGCCATCAGGGAAGCCCAATAAACAGCATTATCACTTAATATATAAGTATATCATAGGCACATAATTATAATTCCACCTCTTGCTTTCCATATGTATACTTTGTCTTGTCCAAGTGCATCAGCTAGTACCTACAGAACAATCTTTTAATACAGGCAATTGGTAGTAGACATCCTTAATTTGTTGGCAGCATGACACTTAACAACTCATGTAATCCTGCTTGTCCGTATTCTGCAAACCTTAGAGGAGAAGGAAAAGGGAGAAAATCAAATTGCCAGTTTCTACTCTGGGATGTGGGTGAAACAGAAGCAAGGGAATTATGAAGAAGGAAAAGCTTTTCTCTAGGACCATCCAACAGCACTGCCCCTGCTGAGTGTCTCTGGATTTCAGCTTGTCTTCTCCTCCCCTTTATTTATTTTTTTAACTTTGTTTATTCTTTTCCTTTTGCTGTTCCACACAGCATGTTGGATCTTAGTTCCCCAACCAGGGACCAAACCCTTGTCCCCTGCAGTGGAAGCTTGGAGTCTTAACCTCGGCTCCTCCAGGGAAGTCCCCTCCCTCCCCTTTATTTGCCATGCTTTATAGGGTCAAGTGTATATTTTGCGGATGACAAAAAAATAAATAAAAAATAAGTAACTAAGATTCCATTCTAAGAACTTCCAAGCATGATTTCCTACAAAATCTCCTATACTTAATTTTATTTTTTTTAATTTTATTTTATTTTTAAACTTTACATAATTGTATTAGTTTTGCCAAATATACTTAATTTTAAAATAACAATAATAATCAAAACCTGCTAAGCTACAACTTGACTCTTGAAGCTACTAGGTGGTCAGGGCTCTATCAATGGAAAGGTAGCAACCAAGCTGCCAGGGCAGGACCTTCACAAGCTCTATTATATGTGCCACAGCAGAGGGGTCTAGTGTACTGTGAACAGAGTGTCAGCTAATCTTCAAATACTACCCAGTCCATGAAAGCCTGAGTCACATCCCATCTCCTTTACAAAGCTTTCCCTCAGCCCTGTACCCTGTGCCTGAGATGTTGTTAGCTGCCTAGCTCGATACCATCTCCCCTTCTTCTTTAGTAATAAACCTCCTGAATTTTAGCTGTGCACCTGACTGGCTAGAATAAAGAATATATTTCCTAAGCTTCCTTACAAAGGAGAAAGTATGCCCTTCTTCTCTTTCTCCTGGAATGACTAGGTGATAGCTGGAGCTCTAGCAGCCACACGACCATGTGAATGAGGACCACACACTAGGGATGATGGAGAGGTAAGATGAGTGAAGCCTGAGTCCCTGAAAGCATCATGGAATACCGCATCAGTTCTGATCAAAACTTCTACCCTTTGAGAAAATAAAACCTAGTGTCTTTAAGCCGCTGTATTTTTAGGTTTTCTATCACATACAGACACACTTATTCCTAAATGGTACACACTGAGTGGGACACTTAGTGACCACCATATAAGGGCATCTCAGGGCCCTTTCTTGCTCATGAGTAAGCCTTACCTTCCCCTCAACTCTGCTCCCTGAGGTCAGGGATTTCTCCATCCTGCATAATGCCAAGGGCCTAGTCAGTGTCTGAGACACAGTGCATATTCAATAAGTATTTCCTGAATGAGAAACTCTGAGTGACACAAAAGAAATGCCTCTTAGTCTTCTATGTTTTCCATAGTGTTATGAAGGACACAGGGGTAAGGAAAACCTTTCGTTAATCTAGGAAACCTGGCAATGGTTTTGTTCGCTTTAATCAACTCCCCAACACTCCCTCCTGGCAAAACGGTCATTATTTGAATAACAGTAGTTGAGTCTCTTCTATTTTCAGGAAACTTATGCTTAGTGACTAGCTAGAAGTGAAGAAAAATCACAGAATTCAAATGAGGGCACTCATGCAGATGGGTTCATTTTTTTAAAAGTTAATCCACGGTGAATATAAGAAACTAAACAATGTAGCATCTGATTCAGTCTCTGGTACAGAGAAAGTTTTCAACAGACATCTGTTGAATGGATTGCTTACTTTCATTTTTTTATTACATTTATTTTTTCCTTATTGCTCTTTGCTTATTTCCTTATTACATTTAATTTTCCCATCACAGACAGAAATGCAGCTCCTCCCTTCAGAGAAGTCTAAGAAGCAGTGACCAGTGTCTAAATTCCATGGGCTCCTTCCCCTTTGTCTTGGTTTAGCACCTTCCAGATCACAAAACAAAGGGGATGTGAGGAAGAAGCTGAGGGCAGATACAGTTGGAACCTCCATATCCATGAATTTAACATCTAAGGATTCAACCAACTGTGGATAGAAAACATTTAAAAAAAATATTTCAGAAAGTTCCAAAAAGAAAACCATGAACTTGCTGCATGCTGCCAAAGCATCTACACACAGCATTTACATTGTGTTAATGACTATTTACATGTAATTTATATTGTATTAGGTAATCTAGTGAGACTTGAAGTATGCAGGAGGATGTGAACATATTACATACTGCAAATACTTCACCATTTTGTACAGGGGGCTTGAGCACCCACCAATTTTGGTATCTCTGGGGGGTCCAGAGCCAGTCCCCCTCAACTCTTCTCTCACTAGTGCCCGAGCCATATCTGGCATCCTTTCTCACTCTGGATCTAGCGTCTCCTGACCTGTAATTTTCTACTCTTTCTCTCTCTTCTGCAAGGTGAACACTGACAGGACACTACCAGCCACACAGATCTTATTTGTAAATTACAAATGGTGCTGGGCGGAGCACACAAGTACCATGCTTACAAGTCTTGGGCACATGGATCACTTCATGAATACATTCTATAATGTACCCCTTCTTCTGGGAGACCCAGTGCCAAGTCCGGGCACCTGCTAGGCAAGAGAAACGAGAGTCAAGGTTTAGCCCCCACCAATCCCCTGACTATGCACCCTGGTACAGAAAACCCAGATCACAGCCTGGCCTGGCCCATTAACTCACATGTGGGTTGCGAAATCAGGTTAGTAGATCCAATCAACATTATTTAAATTAATCCATAGGTTATTAAAATGATCAGGTACCTCTCACAGAGTGAAGATAGGTATTAATCTATTCCTCCTCATCTGTGCACCCTGTGTCACAAGACAGAAAGTATTTCCTACTGTGGGTCCAGCTCAAATCTTTGAAAACCCCAGGCTGATGCTTGCCTGTGGTGGTCTTCTGAGTGCACATGAGACAGGTCTTGTTCTCCCACATGAAATCTCAGAAGCAGGCCTGCCCATTCCTCAACTCCTTATGATTCCTTCACCTGAAGCCCAGGCCTCTCAGTTCACCAAAAGGACCCAGGTTCAAAGGCAAATTTCCTGAAAATGGGAATGCACAGATGTACAGTCATACTGAGCTCTAAACAGTTGACAGCAGATGTGTCTAAGACCAAATTCTGATGAAGTGACCATCAAAATCATCGCATTATGGAAAGGAGGGGAGGGAAATGAAGCTATCCCGCCTCACTTCACAATGTTGTCCAGCACTGGCATAACTTCTCGTCCTTCCATCCCTCCCAGCCCCAAAAGACCAAGCCAGCTGTACCCTGAAGTCATTTATGGTGCTGCATAGCACGGAAGACTGAAATTTCTGACTAATAAGGCCTCTGGTTGACTGGGGGCTCTGGCTTCCCACGTTACCTCTGTCCCCAGAACACCACACGGGATTGACAACTGGCTGCAAATCGAACTGCCCATCAATGGAAACCATATGCCTGGCCAAGCGATGGGAAAACAGGAGCACCTACTCTTACAGGCAGGCACTGGGTCCCTGTTGAGTGCAGCTAAGAGGGGAGGGAGTACTGGGGACTGTCTGTGCACTGTTCATTTTCTTACACTTATACTTTTGGCAGCAGCTCTAATGACTCGTTCAAGGTAAGAAAACACTTTCTGAAATGTCCATAAATACCGCTCCCAAGAACCATTTCCCTAGCTCACAAGAAACATTAAGGCTTGATTACATCTTATCTCTCATTCTTTCCAACTCAACTGGAAGGTACTTGAGTGCAAAGACCTGAAGCATCTTCGTCCTGCTGACTAAGCCCACTGCTAGGTTTAGAGTGACTATTTCCTAGCATCTTGCTCCTCAGGTATTTCTTTTCCTTATCTCACTTCCTCCCTATTCCTGAGAAAGGTAGGACTTGCAGAAACAGAGCCTGAAAATAGTTTTGCCTCTTCCTTGCTTCCACAGAAAGATGTCTCACCTTTCCTAATGCTACATGGCTGACTGCTTCAAGGAAAAAAAAAAACAAACTGCTACAGTCTACGGGGGTGCTAATTAGAATCAATTAAAACTCAGCTGGCCTGACCTGGCACTCAAGTCTCCTACAGGACTCGCTCAGCCCTTATGGAAATCAAAGAGGGCTGCAGAGACTAAGAGATTCTGCAGCCACAAGAATACCCACATACTTTCTGGCTGTATCTTCCCACAAAGATGGCCAGCCAGCATCACTGCACTCAGGAAGTAAAATCATTGCTGGATTTGTCAAGAGGACAAAATGTCCTAAGTTGCTGAGGGCATTATAAATTATCCTCCATTAAAAAATAAAAAAGTAACTATGTGAGGTGACAGTTACATTAATTAACTGTGGTGATCATTTCACAACATATATCGAACCATCCTTTCGTATGCTTTAAATATGTGTGTGTGTGCTTAGTCACTCAATCGTGTCTGACTCTTTGTGGCCCCATGGACTGTAGCCCACCAGGTGCCTCTGCCCAAGCTATTTTCCAGGCAAGAATGCTGGAGTAGGGTGCCATTCCTACTCCAGGGAATCTTCCTGACCCAGGGATCAAGCCTGGGTCTCTTACATCTCCTGCATTGGCGGGCAAGTTTTTTTTTTTTTTTTTTTAATCACCAGTGCCACCTGGGAAGCCCTGTTTTTGTTTGTCAATTTACCTCAATACAGTTGGGAAAAAAAATTTTTTAACTATCCTCTATTAAAAAATAAGCAAATAAAAGATGGAAACTATTGCTTTTTAAAGGGCAGGCACAGGGATAAAGACTTTACAACTATACACACATGACCATCAGGAAGATTTATCACATGTCCACTGAGTGCCAGAAGCTCAACTCACCAAAGCAGAAAACTACACTAGGAAAGTCATCTGGGAGCCAAATCACCCCTTCACCACCACATAAGTGTCACTTTGAAAATTCCTAACTCACACTTGTACATCAGCAACCTACACAAAGTCGGTGCCCATTGAATTAAAAAAAAAAAAAAAAATCAGGTTATGGAGTCCAAACTTATCAAATGGTACATTTATCAACTGTACGCTGCTGCTGCTAAGTCGCTTCAGTCGTGTCCGACTCTGTGCAACCCCATAGACGGCAACCCACCAGGCTCCCCCGTCCCTGGGATCCTCCAGACAAGAACACTGGAGTGGGTTGCCATTTCCTTCTCCAATGCATGAAAGTGAAAAGTGAAAGTGAAGTTGCTCAGTCGTGTCTGACTCCTAGCGACCCCATGGACTGCAGCCTACCAGGCTCCTCCGCCCATGGGATTTTCCAGGCAAGAGTACTGGAGCGGGGTGCCACTGCCTTCTCTGCATCAACTGTATACATGTAGTTTATTATATGTCAACAATGCCTCAAGAAATTCGTTTTTAAAAGAGGTTCAATTAGTCAATTTATAATTGTTTGAAAAAATACTTATATTTTAATAAATGAAACACTTCTATTTCATAATAAAAACAACCATCAAGTTTGCTACCCATAAAGAACGCTGGTTAGGGATTTGAATGAGGAGCAAAGCCTGTATCCACAATGATGGGGTAGTATAACTGGGGAGGAAAAAAACACCAGATACATGCAATGGTTACTAATAACCCAAGACAGGATGTAGTAAGTGCCAAATGAGTGACCCAGACAACACACATTATTGGAGTGTATTGTCCAGGAGTAGTGACTGCTGACTGTATCCACTTAGGGGGAGCCCAGCCGCTCAGCTGTTTTAAACACAGGGTGTGCGTTCCTTTCAGAGTCTCGGTGTTTGGATTCCCACAGGAATTACCCATTCCTGTCCACTCGTGGGCCTGGCAGTTGTGTCACCAAGAAACGACCCTAGCTTCTGGCATTCCTGGTGTTGCCGCCAGGCCAATGGAGGGATAACCAACACAACTCAATAAATTCTGGCATATAATAATACAGGTGAAATTGCCCAGTCTAAAGGGGCATTAACCTTAAGTATAAACACTAAAACCAAAATAGATCTGATTGGCCTCCAGTTAGGCACATAAATGCCCACTCAGCCACTCTGAAAACTCCATGACTTGGTTTACAGGTAAATATAACAGGACCCATTTCTAAATGACAAGTTAAAAAACCACTGGGCTAAAATCTAAAATAACTACATAGCCCTAGATATTCAGTCACAATTATTTCCTATCATGAGACAAATGAACAGTGGTTATAAAAACCATAGGAAGAAAATACTCTGCCTTTAAATTACATTTTATAGGTTGTCTTATCTAAGTTACCAGAAATTTAAAATCTCTAACCTCTAACATAGTGCCTGGAATACAGTAGGTAGTCAATAAAGGTTTGTTGAGTGAAGAACAAATATGATACGTAAGAACTTTAGAGCGTCTAGGACAAAACTCTGCTTTATGTGTACTAGTCAGGTTTTTGTTATAAGCACCTGGAGACAACTATATCTTGTTTATTTTCATGAGCTGAAATGTAGAAGACTGTTGGAAAATCTCTACAACATGGCCATTTGTACAAAGGTTTTTCTATTCTGAAAAATCACTCAACAGCAAGGTGCCTTAGTTACGGATGTGTGTATGTATCTGAGAGTGCATGAGTCCTGCTCTAATGGCAGAAGTGGGCCGTGCTCTATTAGCCTGCTTTATTTTACTTTCCCAGCTTGTGTCTCCATGTCCTGTGCATGTCAATAGCTTGACTTTAATGGTTAACTCTGGGCACCATAAAACTATTAGTCAAAGGAACAGGTTTGAGCCTAAAGGGCAAGGGTGAACATCCTTATATTCATATATTAGCTTGTATCTGGGATATCAGAAGTATGAGCTTCCTGTTCCATTCTCCCTCCCAGTGAGGGGAGAGAGGGGTATACAGAGCCTCTTCTATCAGCCTGAACACTCGAGGATCTCCTGACTTGGAAAGAAAAAATCTTGCAGTGAGGTCTGCCGTGATGGCTAGCACTCACATTCAAACTCAACAAAGCTGGCAGCCTCTAGAGATTTACGGTTCCAATATCAACCCACCCCTCCTTATTTGTCTAGTGACTTTTATTGTTTCTATAACAGCCATCATCAAATCTGTGAACGCTTGCTTCAAATCTGTAAGCTCACTCTTCATCTCAACACACACCTGTTGTAATTCTTGCTCTTTGCCTCTCTCTCTCAATACTACAATCTCTCTTAAAGACCTCTATTAACATGGAGAGGTGCTCAACCTCTTCCCAGATCTCATAACATGAAATAAAAGTGCAGGAAACAGGTGGAGCTAGGATTTGCAAAATAGACTTCTCATGACCTCTGCCCTTCATGCCGCATAGTCCTTGGGTCAGACCTGAAAGAGCTGAGCTGAGCCGGCCTCTCTGCCCCAGGTGGCAGGAACCCAGGTAAAAAGGGCAGGAACCCACCCAAGTCAAGCAACAAACCCATAGCAGCGTCCCACACACATCTGCAGGCTCCAGGCTCCCAGCTCTTGGTGGTCATCTGCTTCCCACACCGCTTCTTCATGGAAATACCGCATCTGTGCCTCCATCCACCCCATCTTTCAGCCTATCACTCGAGTTCCACTTCTCCCAGGACTTCCCCGACTATTACAGCCCATATACCCATGAGCTTGACCTTCTTAAACTGACAATGCTGCCTCTCAGAAATCACATGCTTGGCACTTACTACAAATGGACTTAGATTTTTATATAGGCGCACTTTATTTTCCCAACTGGATTGCAAATCCTGAGGGCAGAGTTTTCCCTAGCAAAACTACCTTTTGCATAGTAGACATGCTCTAAAAATGTATGAATTAATGTGGAATGAAAACAAAATTGGGGCCTGTGCCTACCCCAACTTGGGTCCCAGAGGAACAAGTCTCAATCCCAGTGGAAAAGGATATTTAGGCTTCTGTGTGCCTGAGGTTGAGTGTTTACAGCAAGAGACTGTCTATGGAAATCCAGGGGCAGATTCTGTTGTAGTCACATTGCCATTTGCTGCTTGCATATTTATGAAAAATTATCCTTTTGGGATGAAATTTTCCATGACTGGCTTCTGACCCAAAATGAGGGTGTTTCTCTCTCTCCTTTTTCTCTTTTGGAAAATTTGAACAATATCCAGTCAGCCATGTAGAAGTTGGGCATGGGTGAAAAAAACAATGACATGTTTTGTCTTTCAAAATCAATGTAAGCCTTTCTTTAGCGTGACCAATTAGAAAACAACTAAACTTCAAAATGAGAAACTTTCCACTTGTCTAGGCTTCATCAAGGATGAAGCTTGTTGATAATGAGATAATGGAAGGAGAAACAAGCAATGGAATGAGAAACAATTGAAATATGTATCTATTCAATTTACTTGCACTGTCTCACAAATGCCCACAGATACACGACTTCTGAAATTTAAAAAGACATTGTATTTGTGAGATCTGAATCCACTGAGCCTGAGCTTACACTCAAAGAAATGAAAAAAATTTTCAGATAATTCCAGAATAAATTTCTGGATGGTAAATAATTTAATTATCTTGGAAGAAGAGTTCCCTCCGAATTTCCCTCAATATAAACATTTTTGCCTTCTAACTTCACAACTGTAAAATTTCCTCATCTAATACTTGTTTAACACTTGATTTACCCAAGTTCATTCTATGCCCTTAAAACCAGAAAAGTTTAGAAACAACTGGTCCCCTTAACTAACATGTGCATTTTTTTTAATTTGGCAAGAGTTGTTGCACGTATTTGCAATCTGCAGAACGTGACAACATAGGACAGATTTTTAAAACCTGATCCCTCTATAATTATCCATCATACTACTAACAGACACCAAAATAAAATTTAATATCTTAACTTTGGTTTCTTCTATTTTTTAACTTAAAAGACATTTTAAGAACATTTTGCACTAGATAATTCAAAAGAATTATATTGTATATTCTGAATGCATTTGAACACAGGTAGAATGGTAAAGAATCTGCCTGCAATGCAGGAGACCCCGGTTCAATCCCTGGGTCGGGAAGATCCTCTGGAGAAGGGAATGGCAATCCACTCCAGTATTCTTGCCTGGAATATCCCCCACACAAAGAAGCCTGGCAAACTACAGTCCATGAGGTCACAAAGAGTCGGACACGACTGAGCATTACATGCCAGATGCCAGAATACTAAAAGTTTAAGAAAAAAAAAGAAAAACCCAAGATTTCAATATGAAGTATTTACATACACACAGAATCCAAGAAAACTAAAAACAGATAAGGAAGGCAGAAAAGTCAAGTAAGTGGAAATTCCCTCATTACAACAAAGATGCAAAGCTTTTCTCCTGGATCAGTGGATGAACCACCACCTTGATTGATTTGGTCCTAAAAGATTTTTCTGACTCCTGTAAAATCAGGTTGATAGTCACATTGTAGGGGCAGAGAAAAGGGCAGGAGAAGTTAGTGATATGCTCACCTCAGTTCCCACTACCTCTTCAGACTTTCCATCACTGAATTGACCTTTCAGTTGTCTTCATGTTCACTACTTAAACAGCCCTATCTATTCCGAAATGAAATTCCCCAAAGCAGATCTAAAGCAGCCATCAAAAACCCACAAAGACACCTGTTCCTCTGAATTACCCATCTCAGGAGAGATCACCCAGAGCCACGCCACTGCTCAAGTCAGAAACGTGAGGTTCATCTTAGATCCTAGCCACCCTTACTCCCCACAGTTCACCCACCACCAGTTCTGCCCTCTCCAATCATTAGCAGCCCTGCCAGCTCCCACTCCAGGCCACCAGCATCTCTAACATGCTAACTAACTACCCCAGTCCCCTAATTTTCTGGTCCATTCTTCAGGGTGATAAATATCAAATCTGGTCAAGCTATTTCTCAGCTTAAAACCCTTTCCCTGTCTCCCCTGTTACCCCAGAATAGAATCCAAACTCACAAATTGCTATGCAGCTCCTCATGGCCCAAAGATTAACTCTCAAGGAAAGAAGGGAGAGAAGGAGGGAGAAAGGGAGGGAGGGAGACAGCAAGAGAGGGAGGGTGGTGGAGGGAGGGGCCAGCTGACAAAAAACATTACTCTAGCCCACACCTCCAACCCACTCCCACCCGCCAGTCCATCTCACAACAGTCATGTTTCCAGTTTCTCATTTCAGGCCTCTGCTAAAATGTGACCTTCTCCCAAAAGCCTCCCCCTATCCCACAATCTAGATTGAGGTCCCTTTCAAGTATCCCCACAGCCAACATCACAGTGCTGTTCATACTACATAACTGCCCATTTACTTATCTGTTCCCCATCTGAGTAGAAGCCCTCAGAGGTCAACGTACATATACCAGTCATGAGCCTAGTGATACCCCCAGGACCTAGCTTGATGCCTGGCCCAAGGCAGGGGCTCTCTAATGATTTATTGAATGAACAAGTGAATGCTGTAATGATCTAGAAATGAGGAAGAGAAAAGGAAAGAACAGAGATGCTTGACACCTCCCTCCTTCAACAGCTAGCAGTGACGGACCACAGAAGGAGGGGCAAATGCTGCCTTTACTCGAAACCTCCTGAGAACCTGGACTGAGCTTTTCACTGCCCTCCTTACTAAAGCAAATCTTCCATCACAATAGAACAATGTTGGTGTCGGACAGAGAATGCAGAAGGTGATGGTATCCGCACCTGCCAGCACCACTTCCCAGCTTTCCTTTGGTGGGTAGGTCATAATTTACTTCAAGCAGAACCATCGTCTCTGTCCACACTCTGGCCTGGAATGGAGTTATCCTCTTACTGTAAAAATATGGTCTTCATGGATGTCATTCTGAACTGCATGTGTTAAGCAAGGAAAGGGCTCTGCACTGTTAAATTGTTTCAGTGGTTTAAACGGTTTTGTTGTTCTTGTTTAGGTTTTTAAAAATCTTCACAGGAATATTTCAATCACTGTATTGCTTGCCCTGTGAGGCAAACGATTATCAAAACCCAGGCTACTGGGGGAACCTGCTCAGGTGAGCTATAAAACATCCACAGGGCTGAACATCCAGCAGAGAAGGGAGGGGAGAGGCGGACAACCTGAGATTGGGGATGATTCTGGTAATGATTCTCTCCAATGAAGCTGTCTCGGGGCTCCCTGAACTTCCCCATAGCCCAGAAGATCTCACTCTGATAATAAATAATTTCTCACCACCCCCACCAAAAAAAAAAAAAACCAAAAAAAAAAAACCAAAAAACCACACACCTGGCATCCATTAACCACCATGATAATAGAGCCAAGGGAGAAAGTCAATGTGGATAGGCCAGCTAAAGCTGCTCATGCCTGGAGTGGAGGCAGTGACTTTGATGAAAAGCAAAATGCTGAGATACTTTCATTTCCGCAATCAGAGTTTTGCCCCCTCTCCAGCTCCATCTGCCAGGTGGGAGCCTCCTGGTAAGTGGTGGTCTTTCACCTGGTGGCCTCTGTGAGCTGAAGGCCAGCTCCCAGAGACCCTGGGGAATTCCCAGCGGTGCTGGCTCACAAGAGAGGCCTGAATGCTTCTTGCATGACCTTCAGCTTAGCCCCTCCCCAGCCTCCCCTCCTCTCAACCTCAGATGTGCAAAGATAACCGTGCCAAGTAGATCAGCTTGCTGTAAAGGAACGAGGCTGGAGGGAAATAAGGGGTGACCAAATGAGGAAATGCACCAGTGAATTTCCCCAAACCACATGGACCTTAAAACTTGTCAGACCGGTTTAAAATTAGCCAATACCCAAGAGAATTTATTAAATGCAACTGTAATGATTCATTTAGATTCACTCCAATTCTGAAACCAAAAAATGACAGTGAAACGACTGTATTTACCATCCCCCACCCAATACGAGTCACAATCTCCCCACCTCTCCTGAGATGAGATGAAGGCATGAAAGCAAAGACAGTGTCATGTGTGGCCACTGTCAGAAAAGCTCAGCTGAGACGAGTTGAAGGCTTAGGTTTGTTGGGTCTTCCTGGTTTGGGAAACAGTTTCTAGAAAGGACACTGCTTTATGTAGGTATATGCTGTGCTTTCTCGTACCGGTCCTCTTTTGTTTTGCAACATACAGCGCTCTAGACTATTCTGTTTGTCTGTAATTTATAAGGAGGTCAAGCCCACAGGATCTGTTCCCTTTCTCCCTGGTTGGGAGAGAAACTCCCAGCCTCAGAAAACTTCCATGCCACCCCTTCTTTTCCCTCTCCAATACTTAATGAACCTTGAATGAGAAGCAGGTATATGAATGACCTGGGGAATTCTTTGCCTTACTAAGGCACATGTAAATTAAGATACTGGTCTATAACAGGCACGATCCAAACACAAAAATCTTGCTACCAAAAATAATCACTCCTCTCACCTGCTTTCCAAACAGTTCAAACACCTGCTTCCCTTTGCCTTCAAATCGTTTTGAGGTCCAGAGTTCTGCTAAACTCCTCAGAGGCACCAGAAGAGGAGTTCCTAAGTCTCTTATCCCTCCACTCCCACAAGGCAGAACCTCCCTTTTGTCAGGAAGCAATCTCTCTTTTCCATTTGATTTTCCACAAAGAAGCTGGACTTTTATTTTCCCTTGGCTTCCAGTCTGTGCTTTGGACAGTCGCATAAAATTCCTCAGTCATTTATGGCCTGTTTTTCCTTTAAAGTGGAAAAGCACTAATCCCTCACAGACACGGGAGACAAGCGTTTCAAATGTGAAGTAATCTAGAAATATGTCCATTCAGCACAGGTGAGTTGGGTCCTCATCCACAGCTGAAGGTTTACATGAAGTCTTGACATAGTCTCAGTAATAGCCTGGTCACAGGTGAGTCCCTGGTTTGAAAGATTCCTCTTGGCCAAAAAAGCTCATCTTCACCTATCACTGACATCTGAAAATTCCAGAGGCAAGGATGTCACCCTCTGGGTGAAGGATTGCTTCCCCAGCAGTCTGTATAACTCATTATGTGTGGACAGCCCAGTGTAAACGGCTTTGTCAGCTAAAAGGAACCCAGGAACCCTGACTGGGCCCCAGCCTTGGAGGGACCCTCAAAGACATGAAAACCTGGAAACAATCTTTGCCTCCCTCACGCTTTTTAACTGCAGGTCAGCTCCCAGGATCACACTCAGATTTTTGCATGTAGCTTTCCCCCAATCTCTTCTAATAAGCACAAGAAAATGAAAAATTAAAATATGCTTCCACCATAGAGTTAATCGGGAGCAATAACCCAGTGACAAATGATTTCTGAAGAGAAGGAGCAAGAGTTAAATGGATACTATTTATCCTGACCTGAGTCAGGAAGGAGGAACCATGGGCCTCTGGTCTCAGCCCGTGTAATTCTATATGAACAATCTCAGGAACCATAACATTAGCTTGGCGACTGCTTTATAAATGTCACTGTCTAAAGACAGAACAAGAATGAACTACTAGAATATCATGTAGAAAATCCTACGAATGAGACCCCTATTTGCACTCCTTTTTTCATGTAAAAACAACTGTCCAGCCTCAGCTTCTCTCCCTTCTTTAGGGTCAGAGGCCTATAAATAACACTTGGGATTCCATTTTTAAAAACAAAGGTTTAGACTTATTTATTAAAAGATCAACAAAAACTAATAAGGATCCATCCCTTCCTGCTCACCATATCAGTCTCCCTTGGTCAAGAGCCCCAAATATATATTTGCTTTAAATATAGAGGCTAGATTTCAGTTAGTACTTCCCAAATGACAGTACTTTAAGAGATATAAGGACTGTCCCCAAAAGAGTGGTGCATAATCAAATGAGTTTGGGAACACTATTCATTCCATTGCCATCCTGAAGATTAATGGAAGTCCTACAATAAATGTTGCAGCTTTATTTAATCCATTGTTTGCCAAATCTACTTGACATGGCATTCCTTTTTTGAATGTATATATTCTATTAACTTCTCCTATTCTGTAGAACATAGTTTGGAAAAACCTACTGCAACTTGAAAGGAAGGATCCTGACAGTACAGCAAGCTGAATTATAAAGTCAATGTATCCTGACACTCTAGAGAATTCTGGAAGTGAGAGGAAGAAAAAGGGGACTCATTTTCTTTACAATTACCCCTCATTACAGTTTTTAACATCCCCTTGACATGTAAAGACCAACTCCAGGGAGCTAGGCAAATGGTCAGCTCACCAAAATGGTAATCTACGTCAGTCAACAGCTGAAGAACAAATTGAAAAGATAAGTAAATCAATCAACCTCCCTTACTAAAAGTTTGAGACACGTGGTACTGGCATTAACTTATGACCAGTAAACGGGACAGATGTATAATGACATGTGATGGAAGCCTGGTAGTGGATGATGGTTGGATCCAATGTGGTATAGCTATGCAATCACCTTGATAGGGATCAGGAAACCTGTTTTCTCATATTTTCTCTGTCTCTACTGGAGTTTTTACCTTGATCAAATCACTTACGTTACAGTTTTCCATCTATACATAAGGATTAAGTGGGTATCTATTATTAAAGAGCAGTTTTTGCACAATTTCAATTAGAGGAAAAATGTTCCATGAACCTTTCCTCCATCTGCTCATTTCTAAGAAAGAGAGGAGGTGGTGAAGCAAGAAGAGGGGGGAAAAAGAAGGTAGAAGGGAATTTTCATTCATTCAAATGCCTTTTGAATAGAGCTTCAGTGTATAAATACATGATGGTATAAGATGTATAATGGTGGTGACTTCCCTGGTGGTCCAGAGGTTGACTCTGAGCTCCCAAGGCAAGGGTTCCACCCCTAGTCAGGGAACTGGATCCCATAGGCCCCAAATCAGATCTCGCATGTTACAACTAAAGATCCCATGTGCCGAAAAAATGATCAAACATACCACATGCCAAATAAATAAATTAATGAATAAATAAATAAAATGTATAATGGTATTGATATAAATACCTTCTGAACCAGGCCCTGGGCCTCCAAGACCAGTGTGTTTGGGAGACAATATACCTGCACATGTGCACTAAAGAGCCTTCTCCAAAAAACCAAGAGAGCCAGGTACTCATTCATCTGCCCCAGCCTCCGATTCATCATTTAACTTCCCTAGGTCTTTTCCTCAAATGTCAAATTAAGATGGAGAACATGTATTTACTACTCTACAAGTTTGATGGGAGAATCAAGAGGAAAAGTACAGTTTTTTTAATAAATGTATTAACCTTATGCAGTGTTACCCAAGACCCTACATTCCTGATCAAAAAGTGTAAAACTGTCCTGTGCTGGCTGAAGCCAGTTCTGGAGAAACCCATCACGTGTCACAGGGCACGAACTGAGCTCTCTAACCTTGAACTCCAGATGGTTCAAAGTCATGAACCCTGATGCACCACTATCTAATACTGACTGCCATTCGCCGGGGTGTCAGGACATGGGAACTCTTGGAGAACACAAGATATTTCAGTTCATCAGGTCACTTTTGCATCCTACATAGTTGTGAATTTTTGTTCACTGAGAACCAGTAAAGAAGGATTTTCAGAAGCAGTCTATCCCATTCTTCAATAGTCACCACCTTTATGGAATTTTGGAGGTGAGAAAACTGGAAGCTTATTGAATAGAGAGAACCCTATCTTCTTTCCTTTTCATCTCCCTCTTATTGGTACTCATCGCAAGTCTATTATATCAGAAATTGTGTTCTTGACCAATGTTTCTCAATTTTTAAAAAAAATTTTACTAGGACCCACAGTTAGAATTGGGCTTCTCTGGTAGCTCAGTTGGTAAAGAACTCGCTCATAGTGCAGGAAACCCCGGTTCGATTCCTGGGTCGGGAAGATCCCCTGGAAAAGGGATAGGCTACTTACTCCAGTATTCTTGCTGGAGAATTCCATGGACAGAGCAGACTGGCAAGCTACAATCCATAGGGTTGCAAAGAGTTAAACACAACTGAGCGACTTTCACAGCCTTACTTTCACAGTAAGAATTAAGGTCATCATATAAATAAAACTCACATAAAACTGAAGCAGAGGTTTTCTAAAGTAATATTTACCTTTACTGCCTGTGATGCATTCTGATCAGTTTGATATTGTTCTATTTCCAACTCTAAAATCACTGTTTAAGAGCCATCTAAGTGATCTCATGACCTCAATGGATGGGGCCTGACCCTTAGTTTGAAAAACTCAACTAGACAACAACATCAAGAGGTGTTATCCTCTTATCTCATGTCTTTTCCCATTAAAAACAAAAACAGATCCTCCTATGAAAGACAGATAAAAGTTCTCAAAGTTTTTAATCAATTTAAGTTTAGAAAGGGTCAAATGATGCTCGCTTGCCTAAAATTCAAATCCCATCAGAGAAGACGTACAGCAGTCTTAAGGATATATGCACACCCACAGGGCTACCCCTCCAGCCATCAGAGACAAGCTATGATCTGGATCTCAAATAGTGTCAATGTAATGTATCCATATGATTGATAACTATCAATGGAGTCAATTATACCCATTACCTGGATTATATCTTGTAATACACATTTTTGTTTTTACAGATCCCACCTCCCAGGTAGCTCTCTAAAAAGAAAACTTCACTCATTTATACCTCTACCAAAATGGTTAGGACAAGATCCAGTTTCCTTTCACTCTGAACCTTATGTGATCAGTCTTTTCAAGTGGGCATTACTTCTCCCTATCCTATTTCTGGGGGCAGGTGCCAAGACCTCTCTTTGGAGTCCCCACTGCACCTAGCACACACACACACACAGAGCAGGGCAGTAGGTCACACACGTGTGGTTCGTGTGCTCTGTCTGGGCTCTGAATCTCTCCTAACGGGGAAGGGCTTTAAAATGCACTCTCGACGCACCTCATTTATTCTCCAGGCACTCAGGAGGCCTTCTCAGTCTTAAAAACTGCTGCACATCTTACCCACAGGGGACGACCACGTGACTCCACTTTGCTGATCCTTTCTGAATCACTGTCTTATCTGTCTTCCTCCCCTTTTCCCCTTAAAATAGTTGGCGTTATGTTTGTCTGTGCCCAGTCATATGATAAGCAGTGATAAAGACAAAAATTTTAAGAGCCAAGAAGGGATAAGGAAGCAAAGAAAAGGAGACATGTTCTCTTGCTTGTGGGGGTGGGCTTCCAAGACGCCTGTTTCCTAGAAACAGAGCCAGCAGATCAATTTTAAATCTTCAGCCCCAACAACTTGAGAGTGAGGCAGACTGTTTGGCTCAGAAACTCAAATGCTGCTTACCATTCAGTGTTATCAGGGACTTGGGGAGATAAGACCCACTTTAGTCCCTGCCAGGGGACAACCTCTATCCTCAGTTATCCTGTCTGTAAATTTCCCATGAAATGCCACATCCTTCCCCCAATTCCAAAGCGGTTCATCACTGCTTAACTCATGTGGGACAAGTTTCACTTTTCAGAGGTAGAGTAAATGAGTCTTTCAACCGCACAAGGCAAGCAGAGCAATAAGACGATTCCTGTTTGACAGCAGAGGAAACTGAAGTTCAGAGAGGTTACATTTCTTCTCCAAGGTCACACAGCTCATTAGTGGCAGAGCTGAGTTGATAAAGGACAAATAAGCCACTGTGAATACAGCATTTTGTGAATGTATGCTGGTCTCTAAGTGCTTGAAAGCAGACAGCAAATACAAAGTTGGCAAACCACTGTCACTTTCCTCGTCACTCTATAATGAAAACTACCATCTATTTGAACATAACCCTCATATAAAAAGCAGCCCCACATGGAAGCCACCCTCTAACAAACAGAATCAAATCAGCTGGACTCTGACAACATCATAAGTCCCAAGCCACATAATCTACAATGTATATTTTTTTATAATAGAATTAGAATAACAATAATAGCTAACATTTTTAAGTGCTTATCATGTGAGAAGCAATTTTCTAAGCACTTTCCATGCATTATATGACTTATTCCAAACAACACAATTAGATATTACTGAGTTTATTTTACAGATGAAGCATCAAAGGCTCAGACAGGTTACCCAATTTGTCAAAAGGTCTCACAGCTGGTTCAGTGGTACAACCAGGATTAGAACCCACCTCCCTCTAATGCAAACCCTCTGCATTTAACCATGACACCACCTGCTTCAATGTGCAGTAGCTATGTTGCATCTTTCCCCCTTTTCTTAAAGTCAATATATATATAAAATAATAGGGTAAACCTGGGGTTGGGGGTCAGAGGGGTTTTATGGGACTCTCGGTACTGCCTTTCCAATTTTTCTGTAAACCTAAAACTGTTCCAGAGCTTCCCTGTGGCTCAGTGGTAAAGAATCTGCCTGCCAAGCAGGAAACTTGGGTTCAATCCTTGGGTCGGGAAGATCCTCTGGAGAAGGAAATGGCAACCAACTCCAGTATTCTTGCCTGGGAAATCTCATGAACAGAGGAGCCTGGCAGGCTACAGTCCATGGGGTCACAAAAGAGTCAGACACAACTTAGTGACTAAACAACAACAACAAAACTGCGCTAGAAAATAAAGTTGATTAATTTTTAAATGCTGAATAAAAGTAAAAGATAAAAATCTTCCCAGTGTACCAGCACCCCCTCTTGCTTTTTTCTTTTTTAAAGCACATGCAGATGTGTGTGTGTTATTCTTTAAATATTACATTCTTTTCTGTCACAGGAGGAGACAGAACACTCAGAACAAGTATCTAAAGAGCATCTATTTTTTTAGGTAAATCTTACTGTATTTAATGTTAAAATGTTCCGACCCAGCAAGCATCTATTATATTCAAGGCAACATGCCAAACATTAACACAAAATGGCACGTGTTTTTCCTCTCCCCTGGGACCTTTGCTACCTCTGTAAGAGAACATAGGGAGTATGGGATCGTCAACGCTAGACAGCAATACTTGTAACTGGGGGGCACAAGTGGAAAATGTTACCAGGATTCCAAAGGCCAAAAGGTAGCCTGGAGAGTTCTAGAAACAATGCCCCAAAAAGGACAAGACTTGGCGGGGTGGTAAGACTAACCAAGGAAGACAGACTTGGGGGATCAGAGCACCATAAAACATCGGGCATGAAGGACAGAAACAAGCCCTCATGGAGGCAGTTCCCAGCACAGAGGATGTGGGATCCATTAAACGGGGCAGAGAGAGGGAGGGAACCATGCAGGGCTTTTAACGTCTAGCAGGATAATGGAGCTGGACTCTATCCTATAAGCTGCTGGGGTGGAGGGAGACTGTCCTTGGTTCTGAGCACCCAGAAAGGGGATTTAGTACCACTATACAACTCCCACACAAATCCTCTGGATTCCAGAGACCCAGACTAATAAAGATACAAAACCAGTTCTAACACTATCATCATGAGTTAGTGCTCAGGCACCTGGAACTTAAATGCTATCGTCTTCTCTAAGATGAAAAATAATATTAATGCTTTTCATAAACTAGGCAACTAAAGGTTGAGGCTGTTAAGTGAATTTTCACAAAGTCACAAAGCCACAAAAGAACCAGACCTCCTGCTCCTGGGTGAAGTCTAAAGAAAGACTTGAAGGAAGGAAAGGACTTCTCTGACTGAGGAGAAGAAAAAGGCAGTTTCTGAAAACTGATCCATAAAGAAGGGAAGATGAGCTATCTACCTCATTCATTTTTGTTACTTCAATGTAAGTTATATAAAATGAAATCTGAGCTTAAAGACCAGGGTCTTAGAAAATTAACAAGTAAATGTTCCTTACAAGTATATAAGTATATACACAATCTTTTCAAAAGACTGGCTATTCTTCTACTCTTGGTAAGTAAGTAAGTGAAAGTCACTCAGTCGTGTCCGACTCTTTCAGACTCCATGGACTATGCAGTCCAAAGAATTCTCCAGGTCAGAATATTGGAGTGGGTAGCTGTTCCCTTCTCCAGGGGATCTTCCCAACCCAGGGATCAAACCCAGTTCTCCCGCGTTGCAGGCAGATTCTTTACCAGCTGAGCCACCAGGGAAGCCCAAGAATACTGGAATGGGTAGCCTATCCCTTTCTCCACCGGATATTCCCGACCCGGGAATTGAACCGGGGTGTCCTGCGTTGCAGGTGGATTCTTTACCCGCTGAGTTAAAAGGGAAGCCCAGCAACTAAAATGTCTGAGTCAAAAGCAAAGTCCTACTCTCTAAGTGGAGAAGCTTTGGGTGC
Source organism: Bos javanicus (assembly GCF_032452875.1). NCBI lineage: Eukaryota > Metazoa > Chordata > Mammalia > Artiodactyla > Bovidae > Bos > Bos javanicus. The sequence goes on along the minus strand of NC_083878.1, from coordinate 27,999,516 downwards.
TGCCTATGAGCTGGGACAACAGAGCAGTCAGTGTGCACTGTATTGAAGGCTGGGTTTACAGAAGAGACACACAGTAGGGCAATGAAGGCAGTTGCCTTGGCCCAGAGAAATGGGGGTACACCTGAAAGTGAAAGTCGCTCAGTCGTGTCGGATTCTTTGCAACCCCATGGACGGTATAGTGCATGGAATTCTCTAGGCCAGAATACTGGAGTAGGTGGCCTTTCCTTTCTCCAGGAGGTCTTCCCAACCCAGGGATCGAACCCACGTCTCCTGCATTGAAGGTGGATTCTTTACCAACTGAGCCATGAGATGAGCCCTGGACCACAGCAAATCTGGCTGTTAAAAAACCTTCAAGACTCAGTTACTACATTAGGCCCACAAGCTAAGGAGGTGATGTTCAGATCAAAATGCAATGCTGTCTCTGCTTTTTAAAAAGGTAAGAGGGGGACTTCTCTGGTGGTCCAATGGCTAAGACTCTGCCCTTCCAATGCAGGGATGCAGGGGGTACAGGTTCGATTGCTGGTTGGGGAACTAAAATCCTACATGCTGTGTGGCATGGCCGAAAAAGCAAAAAGACAAGAGGGAGCAATGTGTTGGGAAGGTCCATCCATCAGGACCAAAGAGAGTCCAAGGGCAGGTCATCTATGTTACTGCAATTCCCACCAAGGGGGTCGCCTAAAGAAGGGCCAAGAGTGGGGTTCTAGTTCTGCATACATGGAATTAGCAAACCTCAAATTCCTGTTGCTAGCTCATTTCAGAGAGGGAAGGAAGTAGGGATTGAAAAAAGGTTTTGCTTAAGACTCCTTAGTTGAGTATTACTGAACAAAATCTTAGGACAGAAGCACAATTTTACCTGTATCTGGTAATAAATATTAATTGCAGATATTTACCAATAATAATTAACTATTATGTTTTTAAATTTGCTAGAAGTTGGGTACTTTTATTGGTTTGGCTAACAAGTTCAGTCAGGTTTTTCCATAAGATCTTATGAAAATATCTGAAGTTATTGGCTAATCTACTATGCTGCTGCTCCTGCTGCTGCTAAGTCACTTCAGTCGTGTTCGACTCTTCACGACCCCATGAACTGCAGCCTACCAGGCTCCTCTGCCCATGGGATTTTCCAGGCAAGAGTACTGGAGTGGGGTGCCATTGCCTTCTCCAAACCTACTATATTACTTATCTAATATTATAATAACTCTACAAGATAGCTGTTATTTCCCTTTTATAGATAATGAGACTGGTACAGAGAGGTTAAATAATTTTCCCAATAGCATGCAGCCAAAACTGATTAAACTAGAATTCAGTCTAGGATGGACTGACTCCAAAGACTACACTAGTTTTTAACGTTCATGAATTTGGACAAGCCACTACTCAATTACATGAAGGATGCTACAAAGCTATTCTTCATCTCTATTAAGTCTATCAAGAAACAAACAATAGAAAATTAACTGGAAATATGGCATAAGAGATTGAGGTTAGCCCTCTGGATAGATTTCCTTGATAATAAATAGTTCAATACATCATGAGAGATTTTGTCAACACTTTGCTCTGAGCAAAATTCCTGGAACATAGAAAGTATTCAACATATATTAATATTTGTTGAATGGCTGGCTGGCTAGTTGGCTGGCAGGCTAGATGGATGAACAGATTAATGAATGAATACCAGGTTCTATGCACTGTTCCCTTTCTTTGGCTATCTCATTGTTTGAGTTTTGTGTGTATATTTTTTTTAGTGAAGCAATTATTTTTGGATTGCATTCTTACTTTAATCTCACTAATTTCTTGACTTCCCTTATAACCCAAAATGCTAGAAATGGCCTAACATTCTTTATGCTCTTCTTTCAACTTAGAGAGACTCCCTTGTCTATCTATTCAGATTCCATTTTCTACGAGGACTAGATCCAAATCTTGCCAAGAAGCCCCTGCCATCTATTAGAATCGACAGTGATTCCCTCTCTCCTTCAAAGTCCCACCGTTCTTTGACTTCACTGTTTCATAAAAGGGTATTACTTTTGAATCCCCAAATGACCCACTTGACGAAAGTCCATTCCTTCTTTTTTCTAACTATAATGCTTTACAAATTTGTCCACAAAACACTAGTTCTATGGTGCTAATAACATGTATATTTGACTCTGTAACATTTCCCAAATTCTTTGATCACAGCAACCTGAAAACATTACAAGACTCCAGTGTTTTGAAAAACACGCTAGCAAATACTGGCCGATCACATGCTCCATCCTTGCCAGCTGATTGATGATTCTATTAGCTTCCCAAAATGGCCTAAAGGCTCATCAGTCTGGAAGGCAGAGAGATGGATTCATAGACCCTGCATTCTATAAATTCTGCTTGATTTGTTTACAGAATATCTTTCAAATGGCTCAAGGATACAGAGAGAGGGCTCCATTTTAAAAATATTAATCAATGTGTTTTTGTGGGCCTTGAACACTAGGCAAAGAAGTGAGCTTTCAAAATGCATTTGTGCTTTTGATCACAACAAGAAAGAAAGATGAGAAGGGGAAAAAGCAGACACTGACAGTTTCTCAGAGGAGATGAGAGTTAGCTTCATGGAAAACAATAAAGATAAAATATTATCCTGCACTAGTTGAACATAGTCAAAGCCCCAGATGCAGAAAGCCAAGTCAGGACCACTGTTTACAGAGGCCTTACAAAGTCTCTAGCCCACGCTCTCCTCATACATGTGGAATCTAAGGTCCAATGCTACTGCGTAATAGAAGTCATCTGACTCACCATTCAGTGAATTTCTCGGGGAGAGAAAAAGGTGTTAGTCAATCCAACCCTGAAGAGGTGAGGTTTAGGTGTCCCCAGACTCTGAAAGGCTTGTGAACAACTCTCCTTCTTAGTTGTAACTTTCCATACTAGTATATTTATGTTATTCTTTGATTAATATTGTATCTTCTACTAGACCATATACTCCATGAGATCAGGGATCAGCTTCAAAGTATTCAATGAATATTCGCTAACTGGCTGAAAGGATGGCTGGAACAATGAAGAAAGACTCCTCTTTGTCCACTGGTTAGAATCTTTTGTGAGTTCCACCATCTTTCTTTTCAATACTGGACTGGAAGATGAGTTTCTAAGAGGTACAGAATCTAAGTCAGCCTGATTAAAGAGCGCTGTCTATTTGAGACTCCAAATAGGCAGCCTTTTACTCAACCCACAGATGAGTGAGTACGTTAGCCTGCTCCTTCTGAGTGGCTCATATTCTGACTGGTGGGGAAGACGCCTGCTTAACATACTTAAGATGTAAGATACTTACATCTGAAAGACAATGGGCACCAAGAGGTGCTCTCATCTGAAAAAAACAAACACATTTATTCAAGAAGGTCATAAGCAAGCTCCAAGTCTATTTTTTCCTCAATAATTAATCACAGGTGCACCCACCTTGATTTTTCCAAATTCTTCTTGAATCTGATTATATCCGGAACTTGGGACAATAGCTCAATGAGCTTATTCCTTGCGGGCAAAGGAAAGTGACCTGTCTGAGACTTCAAGGTGAGGTTGACAGGACCAGGACGGGAGATGAGGCCCTCCCTAGGTCTTCATTCCTGAACTTGGATCTGGTGACAGGCTTGTGACCCTCCTCCTCCCAGGCAATAGATACTACAGAGATCAATCAAACTCTGTCCGGAATTTCCATTCTGTTTAGAGGTCGGCAAAGTTCAAAGACAATAGTCTGTCCCTGTCCCCTCTGTTCTCCCAGCACAATGCAGACTTCTGCCCACTTTTCATGAGTTACTGCCAGAAAATTAGATTTCAAACAGGTGCAGCCTGCTGATTAGCATTATAATAGATTGTAATTACTTAACAAGCCCGTATATACCCAGAGGGACTTGGAGAGAAACACAATGTTTTGCCAAATGTAGCTTTTATTTATGTAAAATACTGCAGGCCTGCTCCAGAGTTCCAAGTGAAGACTCTGGAAGCTTTGTCTGCATGTGTTTCAATGAGCTCTGAGTTCAACCACGAGAACGTAAAATTTCACTTCTCTTCTCGTTGCTGCCAATTACAAAAGGTGTTGTCTCTAAAGCCCTTAGGAGAATTTGAACTTGATTTTAAACTCTGCAAAGGGAGAACAAGTGGATCTTTTCTTTCTCCCCCTATCACAGCACTCTGCAGGGGTCCTCAGTACCCAGAGGGTACACAATTCCGTCCTTCAGAAACCTCAGACCATCATTTTGCTCTGTAATGGTTATTTGGCATTTGGAACCTTTATTTTTTTTGTGACAGTTCCCACTTGTAAAAATGGTTTGACAAAGACCTACTGTATAGCACAAGAAATTATATCTATATCTTATAATAACCTATAATGGAAAAGAATCTGAAAAAGAATATATATAAAACTGAATAAATCTGCTGTACACCTGAAACTAATACAACACTGGAAATCAACTATACTTCAAATAAATAAATAATGCTTTGAGCTTTTACAATGTGTGTGTGTGTATATATATATATATATATACACACACAGTAAACCATCATATTGTACACGCTAAAAGTATACAATTTTTATTTGTCAATTATGCTTCCCTGGTGGCTCAGATGGTAAAGAATCTTCCTGCAATGCAGGAGTCCTGGGTTGGGAAGATCCCCTGAAGAAGGGAATGGCAACCCACTCCAGTATTCTTGCCTGGAGAATCCTCATGGACAGAGGCGCCTGGTGGACTACAGTCCATGGAGTTGCAAAGAGTCAGACACAACTGAGCAAATTTCACACACACACACTTCAGCAGGCTGAGGAAAAAAATCGAAAAGGAAAAAAGAAACCTCACACCTGATGGAGACGCTTCAGCTTGGTGCAAACTGCCTCATGGAAATAATACAGCATTCTCTCATAAAAACACCTTCCAGGATCCCATAGATTTTTATAAAATAAAATATCCCTTTCTTCTACCATTTCCTTACTTCTTTCAACCATACAGAAAGATTGATTAAGGAATTCACTCACCAGCTTATCCTACTGGTCTTCCCAACTCGATTCCTGCTCTTCAGAGTCAGGAATGATACTATCCACCACTTTGTCTTCCCAAGCCCCCACTGTCTACCACAACACTAGACCACAGTCGATGCTAGGGGAATACACCTTTGTTTGATTAAAAGCTTTCTTTAATTCAGCAATGTGCCAGGAATTGAGTACCAAGAACAGAGCAGTGAACAACAACCTCTGCATTTATCTAACCTCTGTTCTTGTGTTCGAGATAATCAATGAGGATAGGCAAATATATACTTTATAAGACAGATAAGAGCTAAAAAGTAAAAATAAAGCAAGAAAAGAGCATATAAAGTGTCAAGGAGAAGGGTAAAAGTTTAGATGAGATTGCCAGAAAAGGCCTTACTGAGACTGTACCAATAATATTTGAGTAAAGATTTAAACTATGAGTGTATCTGAGGAAGGAATGTTCTAGAAAGATGGAATAGCAGGTGCAAAGAACACAGTAAGTGTACAGGTGCAAGTGGGTGAATATGACTGGGAGAGAACCAAACAGGTGAGGAATACTTGGTGATGGGGTCATAGAGGTTGTAACCGGAGGCCTGGACATGGTGGCCTTACAGATGGTGATAAGGACTTGGGTTTTTACCCTGAGAAGTTTGTGAGCAGAGTGACATGATCTGATAGAGTTGGGGTAGGGGGCGGGAGCCAGTTAGAAGTTGAAATAATCTTGGTGTGAGACGGCTGGGACTTAGGCCAGAGCAGCGTCAGCAGAGGTATGGAAAGATGATCAGACTTGAGACTTATTTTGAAGGCAGAGAAAACAGACACTGCTGAGGGATTGCATATGGAGTGGATGAGAATGCGAGGTGTCAGGAATGGCCTGGGCAATTGGAAGGGTGGAATTGCTATTTCTTGAGATGAGGAAAATTATGAAAGGCTTAAAATGGGGAGAGGAGACATCACATATACAATTTGGGGCATAATTGAGTTTGAGATGCCCTTTACACAATCAAATGGCCATGACAAGAAGGCAGTCACCTATACGAGTTCTGAATATCAACAGCAGATATGGGATGGAATTAGGAACTTAAGAGACAACAGCATTGGGAATGTATTTAAATTCATGAAACTAGAATATTCAGTACAGCAAAACCAAAACAGAAGCTCCCAAATATCCCTATTTCCAATTAATCATATACTTCAATAAATACTTAACCTTTGACTTCAGCAGCCACAGTTCTAGACTTTCCAAAACAATTTCATTTCAAGTAATTCTATTATTAAATTTCCAAAAAGCCAATTGTTAAGTATAACTAAGTTAACATTATTTTTAGACAATGTGAGACTTCTCATATAAATGCATTTTATATGTATATTTTTAGACCATGTGAGACTTCTCATATAAATACAAAGGGAAAAATATCTTTCACTGGACCATATGTTCTGATTTAAGATTCTAAAACTATGAACACATACACACAACCCATTAAATATTAATAAAACTGTTAGAACATACAGTAGCCTGACCCCTTGCTAAGAACTTTACACAGATTCCCTTATGTCTCACAACAACCCTAAGAGGTAAGAACTATTATATTTCCATTGTACAAAGGAAGAAACAGATTTCAAGAGTGTAAGTCACGTGCCCAAAGACATACAGCTAGTGAGTGATCCAGGCATCCTGCAATTAGAGCTCATGGATTCAGGGCAAGAGGCCTACTGAGGAGCTAGGGAGCTGAGGGTCTCAAATATTCATTAAATCTGCTGCTGGTCAGACAAGCAGCCAAGGCCCGACAGCATATGAGGCCCGTGGCCCTTTAACTTCAGGGCCCACTGTCAAACAGTGTTCTGTGGGAGCACTGGGGCAAGAATTGCATTGTTAAATAACCAATTACATACCATGGGAAGCAATGTTTCCTTAGATATTAAGTATAGGCTTTTCCCGGTGACTCCATGGTAAAGACTCCACCTGCCAATGCAGGAAGTGGATTCGATCCCTGGGTGGGGAAGATTCCCTAGAGGAGGGCATAGCAACCCACTCCAGTATTCTTGCCTGGGAAGTCCCATGGACAGAGAAGCCTGGCGGGCTGCAGTCTACGGGGTCGCAAAGAGTCAGACAAGATCAGCGACTAAACAAAAACAGCAGCAATATAGGGGTCAGTAGGGAATCAGCAGGGAGATACTTGGAGCCCCAGTTGCTGGGAGAGTTCAAGGCATAGGTGCCCACAAAGTGGGTGTGGACTCTTCCCAGTCCTTCCACACTGCTTTCCGGACAATCCCACCTCACTCTGTCTAAATGATAAGAGAGGTCTCAGAGATCCTCTGAGAGATTGCCTTACAAAATCCCTGAAGACAGAGATGGGCCTTTAAGCTGTTTATACCCACATGTGCTCAGGCCACTACCAGAACAGATCTGAGCAATTTCCTGGGGTAATTTCACCAGAACACGGGTATGTCCTCAGGCTCTGTCCAGGGCATAGCATCTGGGCCACTAGGCCCCTCTCCTTGGCTTCTGCATTGGAAGATTCTCCCCAAGGGCTTTGGGGTCCAGGGGGTACCCCATCCCCCTGAACCCAACCTCTCCAAAAGGGGCATCAGCCTATCTCCCAGTGTCAGCAGGGTGGGATAATTTTTTTTTTTTTTTGCCACTTTATTTTTTTAATTGAAGGATAATTGCTTTACAGAATCTTGTGGTTTTCTGTCAAACATCAACAAGAATCAGCCATTGGTACACCCATGTCCCGTCCCACCCATCTCTCTCCCCATCCCACCTTTCTAGATTGTCAGAGTCCCTGTTTGAGTTTCCTGAGTCATACAGCAAATTCCCATTGGCTATCTATTTTACATATGGTAAATTTCCATGCTACTCTCTCTATACATCTCACCCTCTCACTACTCCCCTCAATTTTTAAGATTCTTTTTTCATGTGGACCATTTTTAATGGCCTCTACAGAATTTGCTACAATATCGCTTCTGTTGTTTATGTTCTGGTATTCTGGCTATGAGGCATGTAAGATATAGCTCCCCAACCAGGGATCAAACCCACATCCCCTGCATTGGAAGCAGAAGTCTTAAAGACTGGACCACCATGGACGTTCCATGGTTGGGATAGTTTTGAGAGACCCTGTCAATGGGCTACTTTGGAAAAATGAAACAGAATCATGAGTGCCCCATTCCTTGCCAAATGAGACTCCCCGAATGAAAAACATTTTGGAGGCTATGAAAAACTGGCTTCCTTAGGTCCTGTATAATATTCAGACCAATAAAGACCCCTCTCTAGGGCCTAGCCATGGTAGGTTTAGGGGGACATAACAACAATAGCTACAGTGGTTAAACATTCACAGAGCCCTTGGCTGATGTGCTTTACCTGGTCCTTCCATCCCCAGGACAAGCCCGTTGCATTACAGGTGGGAACGTGTCCCACTGCCCACGTCTTACAGAGGCAGAAACAGAAACACAGTTTAAATGGCTCCCTAAAGGTCTCACAAGTGGTTGGTAATAGAGATGAGATTCAAGCCCAAGCAGCCGGGCTCCAGAGCTCTGCCCTCAGGTGCTCCACCAAACCACCTGTCAGAAAATGACTTTCTGTCATTGCCACTGTGATGAGGGCCTCTTCTGTAGCATGAAGCATGGGAGCAACACCAACCAAAGATAACTTCAGAGTCTGGGGACAGGAAGGAGAGAACTGAGCAAAGGATATAGCGAGCAGACTCCAGAGTGTGACAGGACGAGACAACTGTAACCCACATGCTGTACTCGCCCTCTCTGCCATCCTCCTGCTCCCCTAGTACCCCACCATCTGTCCTAAATGCGAGTGCTGCTCCACCAGCATCCATTCAGGAATCCTAATGCTTCTAGTTTACCCAATCCTGCTTACAAATCTTGCTTTATCCATTTATCCAGGTGGGCCAGGCAAGAATACTGGAGTGGATTGCTGTTTCCTTCTCCAGGGGATCTCCCCAACGCAGGAGTCAAACCTGGGTCTCCTTCATTGCAGGCAGATTCTTTACCAACTGAGCTACTGGGAATTATACAAGTCTATTCACGGGCGAAGAAGAGGGGGTTACAAATTGAGAGAGTAGCACTGATATATATATACACTCAGTTCAGTTCAGTCGCTCAGTCGTGTCTGACTCTTTGCGACCCCATGAATTGCAGCAGGCCAGGCCTCCCTGTCCATCACCAACTCCTGGAGTTCACTCAAACTCACGTCCATCAAGTCAGTGATGCCATCCAGCCATCTCATCCTCTGTCGTCCCCTTCTCCTCCTGCCCCCGATCCCTCCCAGCATCAGCGTCTACCATATGTAAAATAGATAACTGCTGTATGGGCACAGGGATCTCAAGCCGGCGCTGTAACAGCTTAGAGGGGTGGGGAGGAGGTTCAAGGGGGAGGGGGCATATGTGTACTTGTGGCTGATTCACGTGGTTGTATGGCAGAAGTCAATACAATATCGCAAAACACTTGTCCTCCAATTAAAAATAAATTTTAAAAAATTAGACAATTAAATTTTAAAAAACAAATCTATTCAAAAATCTCAGGACATTTCTATGCACAAGATCTTGGTATATTCATTATCTGAAGCCTTCCCCTGCCTGCAGTTTCTATTCTAATTCAGTGTTTCTCAAGGTATGGGCTGGTCAGAATCTCCAGAACAGCTTGTTCTAAATGAGAATTCTGTCCTAAACAACAGAATGGAAAGCTCTGAAAGTGGGGCAGGAGGACCTGGATTTTTAATGACCCCACCCAGTGACTCTTGCACACTGAAGTCTGAGGAGAGTTATCACCTCTAACAGTTTTGGGGAAGTGAGCTACAGCAATTGTGTTTCATGGGATTCTGCTCTGAGTACCGGTGAAATCTGCCCATCTCTATGCAATGAGCTTTCTCTAAAGCAACCCCTTTTGTCACCATAACAGGTATGTCTCTCATTGTCTGAGGAATAACAATCTCAGTCTGGTTTTAAACATTCTAGAATCCACCTCAATTTTCCAAACTTTATCCCACGGTTTCCAAGGGGTGGAATCATTAGCCCCCATAGTACTAATGATTTTAAGAGGCACCTGAGGTAAGCTTTTCATTTTCATTTAGAGACAAACGTTTAGTTTAATGTCAATAAAGAAAAACTGTAACTACCATATCCAAACCTGTCATTTCACAAATACTGGGGCTTAAGTGGGAAATCAAAGAGCTACTGTTTTAAAATATTAAGTAAATCCATCATAGCACTGGCAGTACTCAGATAAAAGTCTTAAATTTGGGGAGCCTCACCTTCGGTCCTCTCCTGACAGGCGCCCTCAGTTTCAGCCACGCATTTCTGACCCAGGCACGCTCCGCCTTTACTCCAGCATGTCTGTGCCCATGGAACACTGTCTTCTCCCATAAACACCTCTTTAAATGTTACCCATCGTTTCACCCCCAATTCAAGTCTCCTTCCAGGAACCTCTGGACTCTTCCAGCCATCCCAGCATACTCCCTTTTGGAACTCCTGTAACATACTTAAGGTACCACTAATTTAGAGCCTAATTGCTACTTAAGGGTCTATGAGTATTCAGTGTTATTTCCCTAGTGAAATGAAGCCTCCTGAGAGTAACCCATGGTCTCTTTCACTCCTGGATTACCCAAAGAGCTAAATGTTCCTGGCTGGATCTGAGTGCAAAACAGAACTCAGTGAATACCTGGGAATTCATCACGCAGCTGAATGAAATGTTCCACAGTGATGAGAAAGGTGGCTGTTGCATGCCCTCTGCATCTCCTTACTCCAGGCCAGATTTCTCAACCACACCTCTTCATTACTGCCAGGTGAAGAGCGCAGAGGCTGGAGCCCAGGAAATTCTACCCAGAGGTGTGATTCTGTGGGTGTCCCCTGGCTGACAGGGATGGGAAAGGTGACCTTAGCCATCCCAGGTACAACCTGTCTGCTTCCACAGTCCAGTCACGTCTGCTGCTGCATCCTCACCCTCAGTTGGAAGAACCAGTGCGGCCGGACCATCCTCATGAAAACAATTCCAGACAACAGAACCAGCTCCACTACTTGATTCATCCATCCTGTGACTCTGGCCTTTCTGTATCTCAAGTTTTTTAATCTACCAACACCTAATTCACACTTGTTCACTTTCATGCATTGGAGAAGGAAATGGCAACCCACGCCAGTATTCTTGCCTGGAGAATCCCAGGGACGGGGGAGCCTGGTAGGCTGCTGTCTACGGGGTCGCACAGAGTCGGACATGACTGAAGTGACTTAGCATAGCATAGCATAAGGCAAAAGAGACACTGATTCTGAAAGCACTTTAAATTATCATGTACAATAAAAACATCAGGGTCACAGCACATGAATCTGCAGGAAGACTTAGACTAGGAGACCAGAGGGCCTAGTTCTCCACTGAGCAAGCTGTGAGCAATAGGAGCTGTGGTCCCTCCTTCCAACCCTGCCCCGTCTGCTTGTCTTGTGACCTCAGGAACCCACTTAGCTGCTCTGGGACTCAGCACCCTTGGCTGTGAAAACTGCCTATCACTAGTGATCCGGTCCAGGGCCAAGTCCAATGTGAATCTGAGTACCTCAGAGAGTGACAGACGACCAAGACTAGTGTCCAGTGCACACTTCACTGGACATGCTCCAAAGTGAGGATCATGAGCCAATGTACCCAGGATTTGGGTGGGCCCCGGCAAAGCATCATCAGAGACACTCAGACACCTTTCCCTCCAGCTAGCATCTGTTTTGTGGAGAAAAGCAGATGTGCTGTTCACCCTACCTGCTCTCCGCCTCACTGTCCAACTCCATCTGAATACACGGCAAAAAGCCTCATTTCCTCACTACCATAGTCATATTTTTTTCTTCCCCTTCCTGTCCTAAAACAACAACTTGAAAACCACAGATTTTGGTGTTAAGATCTGGCTTTGAAATTAGTTATCCCTTCAGCTCCCCCTCAGAGATGCACCACTTTCATGGGTGAAAGGACTGAAGGCCAGTGGACAGGAAATGGGAAATGAGTGGGAACTCCGGTGGTGGGAGGGGGGCAGTGGCCAGGGCCATTGGTGAACTGGAATGGAATGGAATGACACTGTGTTCTTTGGGATTCCATAAAGGTTTGCCTGCTTCCCAAAGTGTAAGCCACAAATCTCCCAGGGTTGTACTTGGTGTGGTTTGTTGGAGCTTCCTTGTAAGCCCTGTAACCATGGTTTCGGGCAGACTACATCACAGCCAGGGCATCAAGGGGAGACGAAAAGCTTTTTCCTATTTTCCCAGAAGATTCCATCTCCTTAAAAAAAGTGTGTGTATATATACATATGTGTGGGTAGGTATATATATATGTATGTATGTATGTACGTATTTATATGTAAGGTGATATGCCAAGGTGATTCATGTGCAACCTTTGACCATAGGACATCATGAAGTTATTTGTTTTCAATAATTAAACATCTCTCCACGAGGATCAGGTATTCTCTGTGTAGACCAAAGAACCCTAAAACTATATACACCCAGAGTCACATCTGCTCTCCCTGGAAACATGTAACAAATATAAAAATAAAGAAAATCATTTCCTAATTTAACACCTTCCCTCTAAAAAAGAGCTAAAACAAGGTTGCTTCTCCCTGTTTCTCTGAGTGCCAAGGTTGAATGCATTTGGTTTAGAGTGTGTGCACAAGGTCTATTACCAAGCCCCTAATATTTTGACAGTGTAATCAATTAACTTGGTCTCAAAAATAGTATCTCATGGCACAGTGTCTTGAGAATCAAAACAGGGAAACATGTAACTTTAAGTCAGATTCAAAGCACTGACTGCCAATTAATCACAAGCCGAACCGTTTGTAGAATACAGTGCTAGTTCCGGATGGATGGACAATGCATTGGGCAAACCCAGCTCGGCCCATGTTTCTGGGACCCTGGAGGGGACTAGAGAAGAAATTTTTCTCTCCGCATGTCAGAAGATAAGCTAACTGCCAGACAACAGAATAGAAATGAGCCAGCTTCATCCCGGAGGGAAAAATAAAACAGCTCCTCACTCGGCTACTCAGGACAAAGCCAGAACGTGCAAGAAGCCTTCAGTGTAGGGCTCCACGTGCCTCTCCAAGGACTGAGGAACCCACCCACACACAACCAGCCCACCACGCTCCTGGGGGAAGGAGCCGGCTTCTCCGCCAACCTTCAGCACCAGCAGTTTGGGGTTCCCAGCTTTCTAAGTCCCTGTAGCGCCCGCTGTCTGGACAGGGCAGAGGACCTTACCCTCTTTCCAAGACTCATCTTCCATGCCCCAGTGGCTACTTCTCCCCAACTACTAAGTGGAATGTGCTTCCCCAAGGTAATTGAGACACACACACACCCCCCAAATGGCACTAAATCCCTGAGCCCCACGACCAAAGCCAAGGTCGTGAGTTCTGCCCCTGGAACCCCACAGCCTGGTTCCTGGACCAGGAGGCGCCCAACTCACCCAGTCCTCGAAGTGACGGCTCCCGTTCTGCAGCAGCTCCTCAAACTGGATGGTGCAGTTGGCCACGAAGTCATCGTAGCCGATGGGGGCATCGTGGAAGACAGCCAACTCGATCTTGCGCCCGTTGCACACATCAGTGACGAACTCGTCGTGCCAGGCCGGGCTGTTGGTCTTCTGCTTGGTGGCCGTTTGGCCGATGCGCGAGTCGTCCACGTTGAGGGCGATGTAGGGGTCGAGAAGGAAAGTCTGCGGCCGGGGTCCCACCGCATGGCGCAGCGACCAGGCTGTGGGTTTCAAGCTCACGGCCTCGCAGATTTTGATCTTAAGAAGGCCATTGAACACTACCATGGTCGGGGCGGGGAGTGGGGGCCGGGGTCACTCCGTCCGCCCAGAGGGCAGGAACGAAGAACCGACGCCGCGGCGCTCCGAGCACGGGACTCTTGGGTCCCCTCTCGCCCCACCCCACACTCTCCCTACACCTTGTAGTGTTGCGCCCTGGCGCGGGCGATTCTCAGCCAGTGCATGTATTTCCTCGCCGGGTTCCTAACGGAAAACAAGGAGGGGGGAGAGCTGGGGGACGTCCGTGTTTGGAGAAGTCTCTCCCCCCGCTCCCCCCCCCCCCCAGCAGCACCTCCAGAAGAGGAGACGAGCTATCGGCTCCGCTGCAAAAGCCGCGGGGGCTGTCTCGTCGCCTCGCTGGCTCTCCGGGTCGGGGCTGCGGGGAAGTGGGCGCCGAGCCGGGCGCTTACCTACCTTTCCGAAACATAATCCCCGGGAAATTTCGACTCCAGGAGGGGGAGGGGGCGGTGAGACGGGGCGGGGACCAGAACGGGGGCGCAGATTTCCACCCGGATCCTCTTCGCACACCCAGCGCCTGCCTCTGACCGCGCGGGGCGGGGTATGGACCCAGGGATGTGCAGTCTACCCGGAGGGATGCATGTCCAGAGGAAATGGTCCTCCTCGGAGCCAAATTTAAAAAAAAAAAAAAATCCACAAGCCACAGGGCCAGCCCGGCCGCCTCCTCCTGGGCGAAGCCGCGCCGCGCCGCAGTCGGCGATCGGGAGGCGCCAGGAGTCGGGAATCTCACATCCGCGCGGGCTCGAGAGTCGGGGTGGCCGCGGCTCCGGCTGGGGCGCAGGCCGGCACCGGGCGGTGCGCAGCGCGGCGGGGCCGGGACTGCGACTCGGCGCGGCCCCACCTCCCGGGCGCCGGCGCCCGCCCGCCGCGCTCCCCGCGTCCCGGCTTTCAGCTGCCGCTCGCTCGCTGCCCGCCCGCTCTCCCCCTCGGTCTCTTCTCCCTCCGTCGGTGTGCGAGCGAGTCTCCCTCCCTCTAATGCAGGAAATGCGCAAAAGACGTCAGTGTGTATGTGTGTGTGTGTGTGTGTGTGTGAGTGAGTGTGTGTGTGTGTGCACGCGCGCGCGCGCGCGCGCCCTGGTGTTTGGGGAAATAGAAAGTTTTGCCGGTTGGGGGAGCAATACGGGAAAAGTGAGCCCAGCAGAGGACTGTCGAGAACTGGCGAGCCTTTCGGGGTCGCGGCGGCCGGCGGGGGAGCGGGACTGGGACCCCGCGCGGGACCCGGGGGAGTGGCGGCCTTGGGGGCGGGGGGATGCGGGTCCGCTGGCTGTGGATACCTGGTCTGTGGTCTCCCGCAGGAGACTAGAGGGCCACGCATCTTTCCAGGCTCTGCGGCAAGCACTGTCTTTTACAGCCGGGAGCGGAGAGGTGGCAGGGGTCGCGCTGCTGCAGAGGACTCGAGACCCTCCCTCGGCCCCACCCCTACTCTGACCGTGGCTGGCCAGGGCAGCTTGCGGGAGTATTGGTCGGTCTGTCTGTCATTCTGTCCGGAGACGCTCTGCTCTGCGGTGGTGGGGGAAGGGGGGAAGGGAGGGGCGTGCAAGGCTCTGTGTGAGTTTTAAAACACTTATTCTTTCTTCCCTTTCTTTGGGGGCACTCTCCCTTTTGGGGGTCTGTCCCAAACTTCTCGGGCTGCGAGAACTTGTTGGCAAGAGAAAGCTTAGTAACACCCCGGCTCGGTTCGTGTGTTTGTTTATATTTTACAAAGTGACTTCATATTTACTCTAGACTTTGCCTGTGCCCTTTGGGGGGGGACAGGGTTCTGATCAGCGCGCTGACAGCGGCCGTCCCAGCTGCGCGAAAACGGGGCGCGTCCTCCGGCGGGGACTGGGGGTTGTGGGCTGTGTCCGTGTTAATTTCCTCCGTAACCTTTAAACTCTCGCTGGAAGCCGCGGCGGCAGCTGATCACGTGAGGCGGGCCCTGGGCTGCTGGGGAAGAATTTCCTCCGCGGGGAGCCAGGGACGGGGAAGGCGAGGGACGGCCTGGCGCCTGGGGACGCGAACCTGGGAGGGCGGGGCGGAGAGCGCGGAGGTCCGGGGCGCGGCCCTGCCTGGAACTGCAGGAGGACAGCCCTGGGAAGAGGTCGTCTCCGCAACCTGCGAGCCGGGGGGCGGGGGGTGGGGTGTTGTGCAAACGGAAAAAGAAAACCTCGGCCCTCGCCCGCGTGCCAAGTCAAGTCAGGGAGTTTGTAGGAATCGTGGTAAGCTGTGTTTATCTTTCGACTCTGGTTAGCCCAAGTTTAAAACCCACCTCTCGATCACTTTTTCTCAGTGGAAAAAAAAAAAGAAAAGTTATCATTGTCTGTGGCTTAGAGGCTTAAAAAGGCTTAAAGGCGCAGAAGGAGGCAGACCCCTGGAACGACAGGGTACTAAGTGCCGCAGACAGGTTGCAAAAATGATCAGAAAAGTCCTGGGCAGATCCTCTCCGAAGGCCTCCAGCTACTGCGCTCTCTCGAGCTTACCAGTAATTTCACGCAGCCCTCCAAGTTAGACGGAGCAGCAGGGTAGAGAGAGCCAGCCTACAGTCAGAGACAGAAGAGTCCCGTTCCCATGGAAAAAGTCTGGATGTAAAAGTTTTGCCTTCCAGGGCCACTCCCACCAGCTGGAGGCATATTTTAAAATTTGTCAGTTTGACAAAGCACAGGTGGGATATCTCATCGCTGTTAACTTTATTTCTTTGATCATCAGAACTTTTTCCTCCTCGCTTCTACCACCATTCTATTCTTATTAAGCATGTTTCCCCCTTCAGGGGGCATGTGATGGGCTTGATCTTCTACAAATGCATTTGGAAGCCAAGCAAGAGCTAGAGAGAGATTCGTAAGATGCCTGACAAAGAGGCAGAATTGAAGGGCTACCAACAAACTGGCCATCAAGATAAATAATATTTTAATATGATATTTTGAAAAAATAAAAATGAATGTAGAGTTCCAAGATGCACACAATATCCACATTTTAAAATAGTTTTAGATATTACATTAAAATAGTATTTGTATTGCTGAGTTTCTGGGCACCCCTGAAATTTCGTGCGGGAGAAAAGGGCTTCCTTTGCCTTGCCCCAGCCCCGTCTCTGTGAGGAACTGGAGAACAGCATAGATTTCATGAAGGAGGAATTCTTGAGTGTTTCATACCTTTTCTCTACTATTTTCTGAGTGAGTCCTATCTTACCAGCAAACAGACAAGTACAAGGATTGAAGACAGTGGTCAAAATCCCTCCTCTTCTATGTTTGTAACAGGAAATATATTTAGAAATAAAGACACACCAAATTTGAACTTTTGGCATCTTCTTATGTCCCCCCTCCTCCTCCCCAGGCAAGAACCCCAGTGTTATTAAATAGGCCTGTTGCTGTCCCAGGGACTAGGCATTCTTAAAACCAATAACCTACAAGTTTCTAATACCATTTCCCTGGACCGGGGTAGGGATACAGAAAGGCTGCATCTGCCTCTTAACAGACTTCTTGTTGCACCATGTGAATAAATTGTACTACAATCCTCAGATGTGACCAATCCCAGGGTGACCTTTCCTTTCAATTACAAGTCTTTCTGCCTGGGGGTGGAGGAAGGTGGGGTAACTCAAAGACTTGGCCAAACAAACTTTCTGTTTTGTGTTGGAAGAATATTTAAATAAAAAGGGAGAATATTGGTTGTCTATATAAAAACATTGCTAATTTCCTGACAATTATTATATCCTTATTTCTAAATCAATCTCTCACCATTCACCTCTCAAACTTAGCTAAATGAAAATATATATCCTCTAGGGGCACCATGGAGATGCCAGATGTGAGTCTGTTTAGGGGAAAACCTTTAAATTTACCTGCGGGTGGGCAGTTGGATCTAAAATAACCCACTGCTCCAGATTTCATATGAAAAGAAAAACAAGCCATTGCAGGGCAGAGGTTTTAGAATGTAAAATTCCAATCAATAATTACTGCCTACTTCATCCTTCTCTTGGCCCCTGTATAGTCCTGAAAGACAGGACAGCCCTGGGTATAAAGTGAAAGTGAAGTCACTCAGTCGTGTCCGACTCTTTGTGACCCGTGGACTGTAGCCCACAAAGCTCCTCTGTCCATGGGACTCTCCAGGCAAGAATACTGGAGTGGGTTGCCGTTTCCTTCTCCAGAGGATCTTCCTGACCCAGGGATCGAACCCAGGTCTCCCACATTGCAGGCAGACGCTTTAACCTCTGTGCCACCAGGGAAGCCCTTAAATACAAGAATACAGTCTCTCAGAAAACCTCCTATAGAGACACAGAACTTCAGATCCAAGTACTAACATCAAAGATTTCAAAGGGAGGAAAGGAAGCCAGGTTGAAAGAAGAAGGGGGAGGAGGCGGGAGAGGAGGGTGAAAGGGGTGGCCTTACAGACGTCTCCTGCCACCTACAGATACCCAGGCGTTATGGGACTTTTCCCTGGGCCTCCAGAGAAGGGAGGACTGGAAATCGGCCCTACCAGAAATCAGACCAGACCAGAACCAGAATTCGAGTTCTCTGCCAAGAGGAGGTGATCAGTCTCCAATCCTCAGCTCAGGCTGAGGGCCCTTCGACCAGATTCCCGCATCCAGGACCAGGGGACTAAAAACATCCTTCACAGGCTACAGTCTATGGGATTGCCAAGAGACAGATACAACTTAGCAACTGAGCCTACTACAAAACACCCTTTAGAATCCAACTATGGCCTGGTTGTTTTGTTATCTTTGGGAGAGGAAGAGGAAGAGAAAAAAAATGATAGAAGAGTTTGATAAGGATGGTGACTCCTTTTAAAATTAAGGATCTTAGGGACTTTCCTGGTGGTGCAATGGTTAAGAATCCACCTGCCACTGCGGGGAACGTGGGTTTAATCCCTGGTCTGAGAAGATCTCACATGCCTCAGAGCAACTAAGCCCATGCACCACAACTACTGAGCCTGCTTGCCACGAATACTGAAGCTGGGCGCCTAGTGTCTGTGCTCTGCAATAAGAGAAGCCACCATAATGAGAAGCCTGCACGCTGCAATGAAGAGTGGCCCCCACCCACTGCGTCTAGAGAAAGCCTGCACACAGCAACAAAGGCCCAGCACAGCCAAAAATATAAAATAAAATTTTAAAAATAAATTGATTAAATTAAGGCTCGTGAAAAAAGGCTGGTGGAGCAAGAGTCCCCAGGGCAGTATGATAAGTTGCAAATGGAGGGCTGTACCAGCCTCTGGGAGTGCATGAAAGAAGAGTCAACACTTCGCCTGAAGTTGCCTGGGAAGGCATCACCCAGCAGGCCTAGGCTTTTCAACAGGAGTTTCTTCAAAAGCAAAGAGGAGAGAAAAGGGCATTGGAGGCAACAGGAACAGAGTGTAGAGAGCTCAGGTAGGTAAGAGCATGGCTGTTTGGGATGAGTAAGGAACCGGGTGTGCCTGGCCTTTCAGGTGAGAGGAGGTGAGCTAGGTTGGACTAAGGCCTTGTAGAGCCTAAGAAGGAAGCTGGAACTTCCTCCTTGAGCGACACTGATCCTTCTAAGGTAGAGAAGCAGCATAATGGGAGTTCATACTTTTAAAAAAGCAATTTTTCAGGGATAGGTACTTTGTCTTCCGTAATTTTCCTCCAAAAGACTCACCCCAAACACAGGATGTCAGGGAGACAGAAGATCCAAGTCTGAGGACACTTTACCCTCCATCTGATCAAAAAAGAAACAGTCTATGGATATTGTTGAGCTGAGTAGAAGGAATCAAGGAGGGGTGTCCAAACCTTAGACTAGCACATTCAGATTCGCAGCCTTGTTGCTCTGCTGGTCTTCGCCATTCGTGAGATGTTAATGGCTTCTGCAAAGGTCTGCCTGGTTAGGGTCTCTCATAGATTCCACATGTGCTCTGTGGAGCAGATTCAACCATCTGAGCCATGTGATGGGAATATGCAGGAGCACAACAAAACGAAAACCATGTAGAGTTTGGTTGGCCCTGCCCTGGCCTAACTCCCACCTGAGTTCCAGCCCAGCTTCTAGTCCCACCCTAGGCCCCCCCTCTTGTTGCTGGCGCATGTCTGGCCTGCCATGTCTGCTTATGTTGGCCCTGTCTCTGCTCTGAACTCTGTTGCAGTGACTCAGAGACAAGCTTCAGTCACACTCTACAAAGAGATGAAAGGATCAGAGGGAACTCTAGAACTTAAAAGTGCATAATGGGTGGGAAATGACCTGCTATCCCTCCCTCCTCAGCTCCCATGACCCTGAGCCCTACTCTCTCAGGTGCCATATGGAAAATAATATCACATGCCACATTGTCTTTGGCTCTGATGTTGGGCTGCATCTTGGGACTCTGAAATCCATAAATTCATCCATCCATCTTTACTGAGAACTGCTACGTTCAGAATACTGGGGCAGGTGCTCTCAGTTCAGTTCAGTTCAGTCGCTCAGTCTTGTCTGACTCTTTGAGACGCTATGGACTGCAGCACGCCAGGCTTCCCTGTCTATCACCAACTCCCAGAGCTTACTCAAACTCATGTCCATCGAGTCAGTGATGCTATCCAACCACTGCCCCTTCTGTCATCCCCTTCTCCTCCTGCCTTCAATCTTTCACAGCATGAGGGTCTTTTCCAATGTGTCAGTTCTTCACATCAGGTGTCCAGAGTATTGGAGCTTCAGCTTCAGCACCAGTCCTTCCAATGAATATTCAGGACTGATTTCCTTTAGGATCGACTGCTCTAGGGAGGACAAATAGATACTCCCGCTCTTTGATGATTCCTGCTCTGGCTGGGGAGATAGGAAGATCAATTCAGGTAGTCATTCATTTATTCAGCAGTCAGTATTGAATACCAAGTCATTTAGACCACTGGAGAAACAAAGATGATGACACATAATGACACTTTATTAGTTGGGATGGGCCAGTTCATGCTGCTGTAATAAGCAGTCCCCAAATCCCAAAGTCTAAAACTAACAAAGATCTCTTCTCACACAGCTGTAAGTCCATGGTGGGGTTGTCCACATAAGCATCTTCCCCACTCCTGCATGTAGACCAACAGAAAAGTCACTTTTGGGGACCTAGCTGGTCACAGGCAGAGAGCAAAAGAACCCTGAGAGGGTGTTAGGCAATTAAATAACCCACTCGAAGTGCTAACCTCTATGCCTGCTCACTAGTTGTTGGCTAGAACCAGGCACATGGCCTCTTTTCCTCATATGCAAGTGAGTTGAGAAGTTCTCCCACCTGCAGGGTGAGGAGCCTGGAATATTTGACAAATAGCACTGAAGACTGCCTTAGACACTGTCTTCAAATAACGGGTACACAGAGATAATTCAAGGTAGCACATGGTAAATGGCAGATAAATGGCACAGTCAGAAAGTTCTGTGATCATTTAAGGGCACATGACCATCACAATCAGAGTAAGACTATTTGCAACCCAATGGCCCTGGGTCACTGCATACAGAATCTTCCAGTAACTGGAGAATCCAACTACCAGACTAGCAACCACCTAAGCTCCTGTTCTTCTTCCCTTGATACATCTAACTTCTCAGAACCTGCAGGTCCTTCAAGTGACTTCAGATCCGAGTCAGCACTAAGGAAGCATTTGGACTCAACAGAACGAAGACTTGTTTGCTTTACTCTGCAGGATTTGGGAGATCACCTGGCCTATACTCTAAATTCTTACTAAATTCTTCTATTAAATGAGGAATCTCAGTCCTAGAGAGGTTAACTGCCTTGCCACACAAGAAAATTTTAAAAAATAATAGTAATAACCAAAACACTACTTAGAGGTCAGAACAAATGCTTGAACTTCCTAGTTGAAGTTCACTCTTCTTCTACATTGTCATACTGGAACTAATGCAATGCATGTAATGATAATAACCCCAATCCCATTTTAATTCCTTGGAAACAAAATTTCTATAAACCTAACGTCCAAGTCTGTTTTAACGTACTGACTTGCAGTTTAACTGGCCTTGGTGAGGTACAGCATTTAGACAACAGTAATTCTCAGAGAACTATAGTATTGATAGAGTTCTTCCTGAAGTTGTTTTGGTGACACATCTTAAAAACACATCTTATTCCTCAACTTCTCTATTTTTACATCTTCTCTGGTAACAGCAGTCAGATGTATTTTCAGCATATGATTTTACGATACCTGCATCAAGTGTAACAGCTGTTTCCTGAGGCTCCCTGTGGATATTTTATCAATTAGCAGAATGATGGATCTGACTGTTCAGATTAGGTTATAGATCACTAACATGTTCTGGACATTTGGTTAAGCCATTTCCACCTGGTATTGGAGAAGACTCTTGAGAGTCCCTTGGACTGCAGGGAGATCAAACCAGTCGTTCCTAAAGGAAATCAGTCCTGAATATTCATTGAAACGACTGATGCTGAAGCTGAAGCTCCAGTACTCTGGCCACCTGATGTGAAGAACCAACTCATTGGAAAAGACCCTGATGCTGGGAAAGATTGAAGGCAGGAGAAGAAGGGGATGACAGAGAATGAGAGGATTGGGTGGCATCACCGACTTGATGGACATGAGTTTGAGTAAGCTCTGAGAGTTGGTGAAAGGCAGGAAAACCTGGCATGCTGCACTCCATGGGGTCGCAGAGAGTCAGATACAACTGAGCGATTTAACTGAACTGAATTTCTAATTTACTTTTCAGGATCAAGGACTTGGGGCTCCATGGCAGGGAATATTGCCTCTCATCACCTATAAGGATAACAAATGTATAGGTATAACAAATGTAAAATGAGAGCTGGTTAAGCTCACAGGTTCTTTTGCAACCAATGTGCAATGCATAATTGGCAATTCCTTCTCTCCTTCAATACCCAAACCCTCTCTGAACTCAGACCTTATTCCTCCAGCGGAAGCTATGAATTCTCCTCCCTGAACTCCGCCCCCCCTCACTTCTCATTGCAAGGCCAGCACTGCAGTCTCCTGTCTGGTATCTGTCTTAACTCTGTTCCTTCTCTAAAAAGTCTTAAAGTTTGGAGGTGCAGTTTGGGGAGCAAGCATCTCCATACTTGCTCCCCAGTATCTTGGACATAGTAGGTACAACTTTGCACTCTCCAAGTATTTGTCCCAAGATCTTGTTAGCCTCACCCCTCCTTACCCAGATAAGGTCCTTGGCCATGGTTGGGTCTCTCTGCGCCAAGGCAACCAGGGACTGTAGTGATGAATTCCCCGGGATGCTGGGCGGGTCGCGCGGTGGCAACTCAGAGCCTGCATTTACGGCGCCGGGCTCCGCGAGCCGACAGCGCCCTCTGGCGGAAGTAAGCGTGCCCAGCCCGGTTTCTCCGGCGCTTTGATCGCCTCTGCTTCCTCGGAATCCGCGGGGTCGGGGCTCCATGTGTTGGGAGCACTAGGATATCTTTTAAAGTGGAAGGGGTAGGTCAAGGGGAAGACAACATGGTATGTGACCATTGGCTTTATCCACATGCCCATCGGGAGCAGGGGAGAGATCCAGTCACTAGCTGTATGAAGATGCTGTGAATATTGTGCTGTCTTTTTTTTTAATTTTTTTTAAGGACTAGGCTTCTCAAAGTAAAGAATTCTGTTCCTATCGCTGCGTTAGAGCAATAGGCCATCCGTTTGCCAGTTAAACCCATGTTAGGTCCAGGAAAAACAGAAATGAAGGCGATGGGGGTCCAGATTTTTGAGGAGCAGGAACTCAAAGGGCCTCCTGACTGGCCAGAGACCAACCCTGCTTTTTTTCTTAAGACAGCAAGTCAGTTCCTGAAGCTGAGGTGAGGGTCATGAGAAATGGCCAGGGAACCACACAGGAAAAGTCACATCCATAATGGGAAACACTGGGAGCAGCAGATCATTTGAGGTCCCCTCAGAGGTTACTCCCCTCATTCCAGCACATAACTTGGTTTCCTTGTATGAAAAAAACACAGATGTCATCAGCTGGGGGCTGACTTGACTTTGCCACTTAACCCAAAACCATTTAGGTAGCGAGAAAGAAGGAGTGTCATTTCTCCATCCCACCAGTTGTCATGGAAACGAGTCCCTCCAGCTCAAGCCCCAACTTGTGTTGGATCTATTACACACTCCTCTGTTTCAGAGACTGCTGCTGGTCGCCCCTTGCTCCTCTCCTTCTCCACCATTCTTTCCCCTCAATAAGTCTCACCCATCCTAAAAAATATGTTGCACTCTTCATAACCTCACATCTCTCTCCAGCTACCTTTCAAACTTCTTCTGTCCCCTCCCTAAAGTTAAGCATTACATACTCTCACATTCTCTACTTTCTTACAATCCACTCCCTCAGCCTGTGCCATGAGAGTCACTGAGCCCTCTCTCATGGAGGGTTCCAGTCATTTCTACCCTGCCCAGCCTTGTTTTGGAATCTACCTGGTTTGGCCACTCTCTTGGCAGCATAGGATGCTGTTTTCTCCTCCCTCCTTGAAATGCTCTCTTCCCCTGGAAATGCTCTCTTTCCATGATGTCTGAGCTCTCCAAAATGTTCTCCTTACCTCCATGGCTTCTCCTCTTCAGTTTCTTTTGTTCTTCTCTTCCTCTGCTTATCTCTTAAATGAATTATTATGTAATAATTATCCTGAAAAATGTTGTGCTGTGCTGTGCTTAGTCGCTCAGTTGTGTCCGACTCTGGGATCTCACAAACTGTAGCCTGCCAGGCTCCTCTGTCTGTGGGGATTCTCCAGGCAAGAATACTGGAGTGGGTTGCCATGCCCTCCTCCAGGGGATCTTCCCAACCCAGGGATTGAACCCAGGTCTCCCACATTGTAGGCGGATTCTTTACCATCTGAAGCAGAATGCTAAGACAATGCAAATATTTTCTTGATGAAAATGTCAGGTGAGTGACCAAAGGTACTGTAAACCTTGAAAGAAGAGAAGATCACTATGACCTAGAGTGGTAAGGGAAGCCCCCTTGGAGGAAGAGAGATGGAAAGTGAGCACAGACATGGGCTACCTTATCAAAGAGAAAGGGCATTCCTGGTGGAGGAACATGCCACTAAATGCCCGAGGGAAGAAAAAATTTAATCCAAAATCATTAAGCATCTCTTTGTGACGCAGGACGTAAAATTAAAAAAGAAGAAAGACATGAGTCCCTAGTTTAACTTTTAGTGTATGTTCCTGTGAAATGATTAAGAAGCAACATAAGGTAGCCTTTGATAGAGGTCTAAGTGGTAGAAAGAAGGGAGAAATCCGGACAGGCTTCCAGGAGGTGGCAGGACTTGTGGGCTATATTCTGTTTGAATATAATTATATAATTCTGTTTAAATTAGGGTAGGCTAACTACTCTCACAGGTATACCCTCAAATGTACAAAAACTCAAATACAATAGATGTTTATGTTTTGTTCACCCAACAGTAGTAAGTAGGATAACAGGTCAGAGGGGTGGCCCTGTTCTTCCCAGGCTGCAGCAGTCACTCTGGGGATTGTAGCCAATGGACCCATCCAGAAAGAGAAAAGATCATGAAGGATCATGGAGCCAGAAAGGCCAGGTTGCTCTCATCCCATTGGCTATGACTTAGTCACGTGGCCATGTGTTAACTGCAAGGGAGTCTGGGAACCAGTCTAGGATGAGGAGAGTGTGTCTCTTTGGTGAGCAAAGAGTTCTATTTCCCACTTGGTTCTTCCCCCTTTACTGGAGATTAGGAGGATCCATTTGGATTAACCTATGTGCAAATTTCATCCATTCTTCATTTACCTCATTCTTCTGTGTTAAAAAGAGCTACAAAGACACTGCAGTTTGGGAAAGAGATGCAAGTGCAACTCAAAGTAGAGGTGAGGAAACAGGAGAAAGCAGTGTGCTGGTGTCTAGAGAGGCTATCACCTTCTGGAATAATGGCCCCCTCCCTGCCCATTAACAGCCCAAGTTTCCCTCAACTTCAGTGCATGTTGTGGCATGGTGGGAGACATCACCTACTGTTTCCTGGTGGGGGAGCATGCACTCAACCCCCAAGTGAACTTGGTCAAGGTCTTCCCTCCAGCTGACCTTGGACATGCTGCAGTGCAGTGTGGGATGAAATTGTGGGGTGGTGAGCAAGTCACCAGACACAAACATCAGCTGTAAGGCTATTCTGTACTTGGAATTTTTAAGGATGCTTTTATATCTATCTTTCCCATTACTCTGCAAGCTCCCTGATTCGGGGACTGTGTGTCAGATTCCCTGGTGGTATTCCTAGGTCCAGGACAAGACTAAACTCTCAATAAATGTTTGTTAAGTGAAAAGATGAAAGGAAGAAAGGATCCTTAGTTATTGCTTGGCAGACCAGGGGTTCTCATTAAAAGCCCTCAGCCCTGTCATCTGGGCAATCTGGGCAGGCTGGCTGGTCCTTTCAGCACAGTACAGAGTGGAAAGTGAAAGTGTGAAAGTTGTTCAGTTGTGTCCAACTCTTTGCAACCCCATGGACTATGCTATTCATGGAATTCTCCAGGCCAGAATACTGTAGTGGATAGCCTTTCCCTTGTCCAGGGGATCTTCCCAACCCAGAGATTGAACCCAGGTCTCCCCCATAGCTGGCAGATTCTTTACCAGCTGAGTCACAAGGGAAGCCATACAGAGTGGGGTGGAGTCCAATTTGGAAGCTCAGGGACTTGGTTCTAGGATCTTGGGCAAATGATCTGCCTTTCAGTGGGCCCTGCTTGATTCAAAGGTAACAGGGGTTTGTAACAACCGCCTTATAGAATGACAATGGGCATTGTGTTACAGCCAGGTACAGTAACTGCCTCTGAATGGGTCTCAGGAAATTCCTTTACAGACTGACTCCCTAAGGAATATTACAAAAAAAATAAAATAAAATCCTTTCTCTCTCTAGCACTGACAGACCTGGCCACTGGATAGTGGGGTTTTGGTGTGAAGGGTCCAGGCACACAGAGGTTTGCCCTGGGCCCAGCACTCCACTAAGAATGGCCCTGAGGCCAGATCTGGAGTACCCCTTCTTGTCTACCGCTCCTCCCTACAGTAAGACAGAGGACTGCAGAAAATATTCAGGAACTTGAAGAAAAATACGAATAATAAGGAAACAAATCATGCGGCTAACCAGCTTCCACTTGTAGCTGCGGTTGAGCTTTCCAGCCATTTAACCCAACTGGAACCCTCGATGGCTGAAAGTAGTGATTATTTATCTGTGTCTCTCAGAGAAACAGAGTCGGGCTGCCTGCATAGCTGAGCTTCTGGAACACGGGGTGAGCTGGGGCAGATGGCAGAGCTCAAAGTGCAGACCAGATGCATGCTCCTTCTGCCACCCTGGACACGGCCTCCCCTCCCCTGTCCATCAGTGCACAATTGACACACACCTTGCTCAATTCGTTTAGGCTCCCACTCTGACTCCCTCATCTGGTGAGAACCAGGGTACATGCCAGTGCAAGAACTGACCTTGCCAATGAGGAACAGAGCGTGTCGTTGTGGTTTCTCTCGAGCAAGAATGGAGAAGTGGTAAATGTTTCTCATGTTGTCCTCTGGTGAGTCCATGCGTTCTGAGTTTGCTTGTGCCAGAACTTGAAAATTCAACAGCAAAGAGGGTAGGGCATGTGAAAAGGCAGGGTGGAAGGGGAGGGGTAAGTGACCATTTATTGCATCGTGAGTCCCACTCTTCACTTCTTAATGTAGTGGTAGTAGTAGTAACAATAGCAGCAATATTAATAATCATAATAGTTCTTTCTCTACTGGTTGAGAACTCTGAGCCAGGCATTAACATATAACAACTCTTTAAATCATTAAAACAACCCAATGAAATAGGTATTACCATTTTTCTCCACTTCTAAGACATGGTTTTAAAGTTACATTTTAACATTTTAAAATCCATGATAAGGGAATACTATGTTGTATTATAATGACTAGTGAAAAAAATTTTTATCTCATAGTAGCACTTTAAATTTGGCTTCCCTGTTAGCTCAGTTGATGAAGAATCCACCTGCAATGCAGCATATTAAATTAGGGTGCATTTTAAAGATGAAGCAAGTAAACTGGAGAAAAACTAAGCGATGTAACCAGGGTCCCACTGCTAGGAGGTTGCAGAGCCAGGTTTCAGACACAAGTGGCCCAGAGTCTATCTGTGTGTTTGTTTTTGCAACCTCAGGCATCCTGCAAACATTTCCTCTTAGGTCTGTCTACCAGGAACCAGGCTCGTGATGACTACATGCTCTGTAAAACAAGGTATATATATTTTTTCATTCAGATTGATTTTGTTTTAACTTTTCATATAACCATGATTCTATTCTGTCTTCTACAGGAAACTCTGAATTTTGTTGTTGTTCAGTTGCTAAGTTGTGTCCAACTCTTTGGGACCCCTCCTTGCAGCACACTAGGCTTCTCTGTCCTACGGTATCTCCCATAGTTTGCTCAAACTCATGTCCATTGAGTCAATGATGCCATACAATCATCCCATCCTCTGTCACCCCATTCTCCTCCTGCCCTCAACCTTTGCCAGAATCAATGTATTTTCAAATGAGTCTGCTGTTTGCATCAGGTGGCCAAAGTATTGGAGTTCCAGCTTCGGCTCCTGTCCTTTCAATGAATATTCAAGGTTGATTTCCTTTAGGATTGACCGGTTTGATCTCCTTGCTGTCCAAGGGACTCTCAAGAGTCTTCTCCAGCACCACAGTTTGAAAGCATCAATTATTCAGCACTCAGCCTTCTTTATGGTCCAATTCTCACATCCATATGTGACTACTGGAAAAACCATAGCTTTGACTATATGGACCTTTGTCGGTAAAGTGATGTCTCTTACAGAAAACTCTGAATTTAGAAACTGCTTGAAGAAAAACAGAAGCCCATTTAAACCTGCCTGGGTGGGCCTGCAGTAAGGGATAGGCATCAGAGATATTGCCCAAGAGAAAATCCACCCCTGTAGTTGATTTGTATTTGGACTTCTGTTACTTTTGCCTTCTGGCCTCAGTTTTCCCAACTGGAAAATGAGGGGCCTGCACCAGTTCCAAACCTTTTTGCTGGTGCATCCTTAGCATTTTAAACATTTGAGCACAACATCTTCAATATTTGTAACCTCTTTTTTATGTTAAAAGAGTGAAGTGTACTTCTTTGTGTGTATGCTTCTATGAGTTTAACACATGTATAGATTTGTACAACCACCGCCCTGATCAATACAGAACAGTTCCATCATTACCATCATACCCTTGTTTTAACGTTGTTGAATTTCTGCTTCCCATGAAGCCTCTTTCAACCCACGATCAGGTCTTCATCCTAATAGTGTTGCCTTAACCCGCCTGCCGGTGCAGGAGACATAAGAGACATGGGTTTGATCCCTGGGTCTGGAAGATCCCCTGGAGGAGGGCATGGCAACCCCCTCCAGTATTCTTGCCTGGAGAATCCCATGGACAGAGGAGCCTGGTGGGCTATAGTCCTTGGGGTTGCAAAGAGTCAGACATGACTGAGAGTGACTTAGCACCAGCACTAGCATATAAATGGAACCATATAATATGAACCTTTGGAGACTGGTTTCATTCACTTAGAAAAATGAGCTTATCCATGTTGTTGACCATATCAATAATTTGTTCCTTTTTATTGTTGAGTAGAGAGTCATTGAATAGATGACTATGTTTTACTTAGCCATTCATTCACTGAAGGGCATTTAGAGTGTTTCCAGTTTTGGGGTTTTTGTGTGTGTGTGTGTGGTAATTATGAATAAAGCTGCTATAAACATTCATGTATCTGTTTTTGTATGAAGATAAGTTTTCATTTTTTAAGGGTGGATTATATAGTAAATACATACTTCACTTTATAAGAAAGCGTCAAACTGTTTTCAGAGTGTCTGTGCCATTTTGCATTCCTATAAGCAATGTATGAAGGTTCCAGTTGTTCTGCATCCTAACTAATACTTTATATTTTCAGTTGGGTTTTGTCGTTGTTTTACTTTAGTCATTCTAATAGTAGGTGTATAGTAATATCTGTGATTTTAATTTACGTTTTCGTAATGACCAATGAAGCTGCATCTTTTTTTGTTTAAAATTTTTATTAAAATATAATTGATTTACAATGTTGTGTTAGTTTCAGAGGTATAGCAAACTGATTCATATATATATATATTTAGATTATTCTCCATTATAGGTTATTACAAGATATTGAACATAGTTCCCTGTGCTTTACAGTAGATTCTTGCTGGTTATGTACTCTATATATAGCAGTGTGTATATTTTAACCCCAAACTCCTAATTTCTCCCTCCCACCCCAGTGTTGAGCATCTTTTCGATGTGCTTATCATCCATCTATATATCTTCTTTGGTGAAGTGTTTATTCAACACTTTTGCCTATTTTTAAACTAGATTGTTGTTCTCTTACTGTTAATTTTTGAAAATTATTTACATATTCTGAATGCAAGTCCTTTGTTGGATATATAATTTATTAATATTATCTCTCAGTTTGTAGCTTGCCTTTTAATTCTCTTAACAATGTCTTTTGCAAACAAAAACTTTTAATTTGGTGATGTCCAGTTTTCCTTTGTGTTTCTTTTATGGATCATTTTTTTTTCTCTTTTTTCAGACATAAGTAAAGAATCTACCTGCAATGTGAGAGACCCAGGTTCGATCCCTATGTCAGAAAGATCCTCTGGAGAAGGGAACTGCAACCCACTCCAGTATTCTTGCCTCGAGAATTCCATGGACAGAGGAGTCTGGTGGGCTATATTCCAAGGGGTCACAAAGAGTTGGACACGTCTAAGGGACTAACACTTTCACATTCTCAAGAACTCTTTGCTTAACTTTTTCTCACATAATTTTAAATAAAAATTTATACCTTTTGGTTTACATTCAGATCTATAATCCATTTGAAGTTAATTTTCCTATAAATTATATTCTGATGTCTTGATTGAAGTTCTTTCCTTTTTTTGTAAGTGGATGTCTTCTTGTTTCATTTGATGAAAGGACTGTCCTTTATCCACTGGCTTGCCTTCAAACCTTCATTAAAAATCAACTAATCATGAATTATAAACTTTAAAATGATTTAAATGGTAAACTTTGTGCTATGTGAATTTTATCTTAACAAAACAATCTATCTTAAAAAACAAATTGATCATACTCATGAGGATCTAAGACTGTTATTTTGTTCTGTTGATCTACCTGTGTAAACTTTCACCAGTACCACATTGTTTCAATCACTTAGCTTTAGGATAGATAAGTCTCAAAAGTAAGTAATGTGAGTCCTTTAACTTTTGTTTTTCTTTTTCAAAGGTCCTTTGCCTTTCTACATATATCTTAGAGTCAGCTTGCCTATATCTGCCAAAAATTCTGCTGAAATTTCAATTGTTCATCCAATAAAAAATTACCAGGTATGCAATGCAGCAAAGAAATATGTTCCATGATGAGGAGAAAAACAAATCAATTGAAACTGATCCAGAACTGGCAGAGATGTTACATTATCAGATGAAGACATTAAAATGGTTATTATAACTGAATGCCGTATATTCAAAAGCTTAAATAGAGAGAGGAATATTAAAAAGACCCAAGACAAACATCTGTTTGCAAGTCAAGAAACAACAGTTAGAACTGGACATGGAACAACAACCTGGTTCCAAATCAGGAAAGGAGTTCGTCAAGGCTGTATATTGTCACCCTGCTTATTTAACTTATATGCAGAGTACATCATGAGAAATGCTGAGCTGGATGAAGCACAAGCTGGAATCAAGATTGCCGGAAGAAATATCAATAACCTCAGATATTCAGATGACACCACACTTACGGAGAAGAACTAAAGAGCCTTTTGATGAAAGTGAAAGAGGAGAGTGAAAAAGTTGGCTTAAAGCTCAACATTCAGAAAACTAAGATCATGGCATCTAGTCCCATCAGTTCATGGCAAATGATGGGGAAACAACAGAAACAGTGATAGACTTTATTTTTGGGGGCTCCAAAATCACTGCAGATGGTGACTGCAGCCATGAAATTAAAAGACGCTTACTCCTTGGAAGAAAAGTTATGACCCACCAAGGGAGCATATTAAAAAGCAGAGACATTACTTTGCCACCAATGGTCCATCTAGTGAAAGCTATGATTTTACCAGTAGTCATGTATGGATGTGAGAGTTGGACTGTAAAGAAAACTGAGTGCCAAAGAATTGATGCTTTTGAACTGTGGTGTTGGAGAAGACTCTTGAGAGTCCCTTGGACTGCAAGGAGATCCAACCAGTCCATCCTAAAGGAAATCAGTCCTAAATATTCATTGGAAGAACTGATGCTGAAGCTGAAACTCCAATACTTTGGCCACCTCTTGCGAAGAGCTGACTCATTTGAAAAGACCCTGATGCTGGGAAAGATCGAGGACAAGAAGAGAAGGGGACAACAGAGGATGAGATGATTGGATGGTATCACCAGCTCGATGGACATGAGTTTGAGTAGGCTCCAGGAGTTCATGATGGACAGGGAAGCCTGGTGTGCTGCATTCCATGGGGTCACAAAGAGTCGGACATGACTGAGCAACTGAACTGGACTGAACTGAACAAGACAAACATGTAGAGATATAAACTACAGTATCTGAGGAGAAAAACACATCAGATGGAATTAATGGCAATGAAGACATTGCAAAAGAAAAGACTGAGTGAATTTGAAGACATAGCAATAGAAATAACCCAAAATGAAACACAGAGAGAAAAAAAATTATTTTTAATGAAAAGGTAATCACTGAACAGCTAAAAATGAATGAATAAAATTATTTTTTAAAGTTCAAAAAAACTATACAGTGAGAGTTGGGAGTGAGGGGTATCTTCTGGGGCACTTTCTGAGGAGAAAATGATGAAAAGAAACAGTTCTTTGATAGTATCTGAAATACTACTGCTAGTGATTATTTTTCCTTTTGAATTAATCATTGCCCATTTCTTTTAGATTAATACATTTATAATGCAAAGACCCTGAGAAGGATTAATACTTGGACTCACATTGTTGTGAGTTAGTTGGGCAGCTCTCTAAAAGGGTTCGTGTGGTGTAATGAGTTACATAGTGGCCCCCTAATATGTCTACATCCTAATCTCTGGAACTTGATTCTTAAAACTGTGACTGTTACCTTATTTGGGAAGAATGGTCATTGCAATGTAATTAAGTCAAAGATCTTGAGATAAGAAGATCATCCTCTATTATCTGGGTAGACCCTAAAGCCAATGACAAATACCCTTCTATAAGGGAAGCAGAGGGAGATTGACTGACACAGAGGAGAAGGTGATGTGAAGACAGAGGCAGAGACTGGAGTGATGAAGTCACAAGCCAAGAAAGCTAAAGGATGCTCACACCACTGGACGCTGGAATAGGTAAGGAAGGATTCTCCCCCTAGAGCCTCCGGAGGGAATAAGGGACTGTGGTTGTCTTGATTTCATACTTCTGGCCTCCAGACTGTGAGGGCGTGAAATGTCTGGTGCTTAAAACCTCCTGATTTATGGTAATTTGTTGCAGTAGCCACAGGAAACCAAGCTAGGTGGCACACACTTCCTGGGCCTTTAAATGAAATCAAGACCCAGGAAGGGACGCCCGCAGGTCACGGAGAGGAATCCACTGCCTCTCCAGAGTCAACCTTTCTTCAGAGTCCCAGCCTCAACCCTCAGTGAGCCAGTTAGCCTGTCCCTAGTCCATACTCAGAGATGAAGTCAGGACTTCTCTGGTGGTCCAGTGGGTGGGACTCTGCCTGCCAATGCAGGGACATGGATTTGAAGAGCCCACATGCCACGGAACTAAGCCCATGCCCACAACTACTGAGCCCAAGCTCTAGAGCCCACAAGCTGTATCTGCTGAAGCCCAGGAGCCTAGAGCCTGTGCTCTCTGCAACATGCGAAGCCGTTGCGATAAGAAGTCCACACACTGCAACTAGACAGTGACCCCTGCACATAGCAACGACAGAAAGGGTGCATGCAGCAGCGAAGACCCAGTGCAACCAAGATAAATAAATAAATGATAAGGGAAGTTTTGAAAAAGAAGAGGAATTCAGAACTCCTTCTAGTCACATGTTTCATTCCAACCCTGGCTGTAGACATTGTTCCTCATCTTGGCTGTTCATCTTTCACACACACACCTTTGGGCATAAGGGAGTCAGCTATGTAGTGGTAGATTGTTCAGTACCAACTTTCCTCCTTCATAAAGAGGGGTAGCACTCAGAGGGCCCTGTCTCTCTAAGGGCCTTCCAGTTTCTACAAGAAGGACACATTTGGAAGATTCATACCCCACCTCTTGGGGGAACCTGCCCAGTTAACTGACATAGTTGGAGGTACTGGCAGCTGGGAATGGAAGCTAAGAGCAAAGGCACTCGCGTGCATTGTGCAGGTCCTGTGATCTTGGCCCCGTGCTAGGTGCTTACGTGTATGACCTCGTTCAATCCTCATGAGCATTGCATGAGGTAAGCAGTAGTATCTTTCCCAGTTTCATATGGGGAAATTGATGCTCAGAGGGGAATGATGTCACACTGTTTCTAAGTGATGGAAACAGGATATGGTGGTCTGTTTGGCTCCAATGCCTGTTTTCCATACAAGAAAATGCCGCCTCCCGGTGGAAGTCAGGAAAGGCTCAAGACTGAGGGCAAAGAATGAGTGTGAGATGCCTTAGATGCTGGCTTCTCTGTCACTTCCTTCACTGTAAGAGCAGAATGTGTTCAGAAGGGAGCAGTGAACTCTCTGATGAAGTGTGGCTGGGCTCATTGCTTAAGGAAGACATGCCACATTGAATATGAAATGACAGAGCTGTAACATCGTGCTCTAGAGACCTGAGCTGCTCAGTAAACCCCAGGACCATGGGTCACTCAAAAATGAAACAATAAGGGCAGTTGCCTATCTCAGGCTTTGGAGCTTGTTTCAACCCAGGTTTGGTGAACAGGAGAGTGAACCAAAAGTCTATTTGAAAAAGGAGGCAATTCTACTGACTTCTTTCTCTTCTTCCACTTCACCAGTGCTCCAATCCACCTACCCTCAGCCTGCAGAACACACTGCCCTGGAAGAGGTGTATTCACCCTGTTTGAGCTGGGCTTTTAACTTTCAGATAGTGTCACTGGGACCAGAGCCAGAGTCTCCATTTCCCTCCAGTTCTTACAAGGAATTTCCCAGTAAGCACCAGCTACACTTGTAAGAGAAAAGGGGTTAAGCCTACTATGAAGAATATACATTTTCAAACCGTCAAATTTATTGATTATTGTCACCAATTTCCCTCTTGCACCCCACGGTCTGGGAAATGATGCTTCCTTTTCACACTCATCTCACTTAGGAGGTTATTGCCCTTTTCCAGGAAAGGAAATTGTTCAACTATCTGATTTTCACTCCTGCAACCACACACTTGTTCCTGCGGGTAATTTGGTTGGTTTAGAAGAGGCAGGTGGAAGACAGTCTTGAAAACATTCTGGAAACACACAGCAACATTGGTCTCTCCTTCACTGGTCTGTTTGCTCTATTTAGCTTTAGAGCTTACCGAATCTCCCCTGAACACTGCCCAGCAGGATCTGTTTCTCTGCAGTTCAACTTTCCTTGTGACAGTTCTCTTAGAACTTGGACTGGATCCAGCTTCTGAGTCCCTGCCTGACCAGTTACCAGCTGTGTGCTTCTGGGTGAGTCACTTAATGGTTTTGTGCCTTCTCTGTACAAAAGAGGCGAGTCATCCTTGCCACCTACTCGCAGCGTTGATCTTAAATGAGAGATCAAACAATGTAAAAGCACACTGAAAACTCTAGAAGCCTGTGCGGAAGTAAATAATACTATTGTGAAGTATCACCTTAGCCATCTGCTCATGCTCAGCGTTCAGCACTGGTCAGAGATCTTCAACTCCAATAGCTTATGATTTGATGTAGAGAAGACAGCTCTTTATACCCATTTACACTAACAGCTGAGCTGTGGTCCACTCTGAGTTGCAAGTAAATATCCTAAAACAGGATTCTATACAGTGGGGTGGTGGTGGTGCTTTCAGATGTCCCCAAGGAGATATCCCGTGTTCCCATAAGGGAACCCACACAGAAATATTTTGTGGGACCCTCCTGTTAACTCTTTAAGAGTCCCCTGCTCATGTGGATCAGTTATGACTGTAAACAAGTGCTTCATTAGTAACAATTGTAATCCACATCTACCTTTTTTTGTTTGTTTGTTTGTTTGGCTGCCAGAGTCACACAGAGAAAGGCTGCTCATTCCTTCATAGGCTGCATAAAAAATTTCTTTCTTTTTTTTTTCCAGATTTCTCAGTGTTAGTATATAGAAGTGCAACTGATTTCTTTATATCTTACAACTTTACTAAACTCACTGATTAGTTCTCAGGTTTTTGATGGCACCTTTAGGGTTTTCTACACGTAAGATTTGACTATGCCAAAGCCTTTGACTGTGTGGATCACAATAATCTGTGGAAAATTCTGAAAGAGATGGGAATACTAGACCACCTGACCTGCATCTTGAGAAATTTGTATGCAGGTCAGGAAACAACAGTTAGAACTGGACATGGAACAACAGACTGGTTCCAAATAGGAAAAGGAGTACGTCAAGCCTGTATATAGTCACCCTGCTTATTTAACTTATATGCAGAATACATCATGAGAAACACTGGGCTGGAAGAAGCACAAGCTGGAATCAAGATTGCCAGGAGAAAGTATCAATAACCTCAGATATGCAGATGACACCACCCTTACAGCAGAAAGTGAAGAGGAACTAAAAAGCCTCTTGATGAAGGTGAAAGAGGATAGTGAAAAAGTTGGCTTAAAACTCAACATTCAGAAAACAAAGATCATGGCACCTGGTCCCATCACTTCATGGGAAATAGATGGGGAAACAGTGGAAACAGTGGCTGACTTTATCTTGGGGGGCTCCAAAATCACTGCAGATGGTGACTGCAGCCATGAAATTAAAAGACGATTACTCCTTGGAAGGAAAGTTATGACCAACCTAGATAGCATATTCAAAAGCTGAGACATTACTTTGCCAACAAAGATCCATCTAGTCAAGGCTATGGTTTTTCCTGTGATCATGTATGGGTGTGAGAGTTGGACTGTGAAGAAGGCTGAACGCAGAAGAATTGATGCTTTGAACTGTGGTGTTGGAGAAGACTCTTGAGAGTCCCTTGGACTGCAAGGAGATCCAGCCAGTCCATTCTGAAGGAGGATCAGCCCTGGGATTTCTTTGGAAGGAATGATGCTAAAGCTGAAACTCCAGTACTTTGGCCACCTCATGCGAAGAGTTGACTCATTGGAAAAGACTCTGATGCTGGGAGGGATTGGGGGCAGGAGGAGAAGGGGACGACAGAGGATGAGATGGCTGGATGGCATCACTGACTCGATGGACGTGAGTCTGAGTGAAGTCCGGGAGTTGGTGATGGACAGGGAGTCCTGGTGTGCTGCGATTCATGGGGTTGCAGAGTCGGACACGACTGAGCGACTGAACTGAATTGAACTGAACATGTAAGATCAGAACATCTGCAGAGAAAATTTTACTTCTTTTCTATTTGGATGCCTTTTATTTCTTTGTCTTGGCTAACTGTCCTGGCTAATATTTCCAGTACCATGTTGAATAGGAGCAGTGAGAGTGGGAACCCTTGGTTTTTACCTAACCTTAGAGGAAAAGCTTTCAGCCTTCTACCTTTGAGTATAATGTTAGCTGTGAGGTTGTCACACATGGCCTTTATTATGTTGAGGTACATCCCTTCTATACCCAATTTATTGAGAGCTTTTATCATGAAAGAGGTTGTATTTTGTCAAATGCTTTCTTTGGTAACTACTGAAATGATCATATAATGTTTATCTTTCATTATGTTAATGTGTTATATCATATGTTCATATCATATGTTTATCCATTTCTTCTAGATTGTCCTGTTTGGTGATGTATAATTATTCATAGTCTCTTAGGATTCTTTATGTTTCTGTGATATCATCTGCAATGTTTCTTCTTTTATTTTTGAATTATATATCTGAATATCTTCTTTTATTCTTAGTCATGCTAAAGATGTGTCAATTTTGTTTATCTTTTCAGAAAAACAGCTCTTAGTTTTGTTGAGCTTCCGTAAGACAGCTATTCTGAATACTTTGTTGGGAAAATAATAGATCTCCATATCACTGGGGTCAGTTACTGGAAAATTATCATGAGCTTGTGGTGGTGTCATGTTTTCATGATTTTTCATGTTCTGTGAAGTTCTGCATCGTTATCTTGGTATTTGAAGTAACACTCATGTCCTCCAGTCTTTACTAACCTCTTCCAGTGTGTCCAGCTCATTTACTTTGTACCAACTGCTTGCAGATACACCTCCTCTGGAAATCTGGACTTCGACAAAGGATCTCTCATCCATAGGTGTGTGTCTAAGATAATGTTTTCCAGGGGCTCTCAGTCCATGGTCAAGAGAGGTTGAGCCCATTCATCGCTTTGAGGTCTATATGCTTATTACTTGATGCACAAGTGTGCAAAATTCCTCCCAGGTCCCTTGTCATGACGCTGGATCCCACAGCTCCCACAAGGCACTTTTGTCCATGGATGGATACTGAATTGTTGCTGTTGAGGGGACACGATGAGGGAGCATCTTATTCAGCCTTGATGCTGATGTCACCCTCCTGGAAGATATTTGCATACAGAAGCCAAGTCCTCATCAGACTCCCCTAGTCCAGACAAAAATACCTCAAGTGCATTCCACATATGATAGAGCTTTTACCCTAGGGACCTCCTGGTTGTCCTTTTTGGGAAACATTTAGGTTTTTCAGTGTCCCTTAAAGTTATGTATTGCTATGAAACTAATGACTCTAAAACTTAGCTGTTTGAAGCTTTAACTGTATATTATTTTACACCATTTCTGAGTGTACAATTCAGGGATTTTTAATGTATTCACTAAAGGTTGTGCAACCATCATTACAATGTAATTCTAGAACATTTTCATCATTCCAAAAAGTCAGGAATCCACAAATAGCTTAGGGGTGGTTCTGGGCTCTGGGTCTCTCTTAAGGTCCCAGTCAAGAGTCAATCATCTGAAGGTTGGAATGGGACAGGAAGGTCTGCTTCTAAGAAGGCCCATTCACATGGTTGGCAAGTTATTGCTGCTTTTTGGCAGGAGGCCCGAGTTCCTAAAAGGCTCAACTCCTCACTGTGTGGACCTCTCCATAG
Source organism: Bos javanicus (assembly GCF_032452875.1). Lineage (NCBI taxonomy): Eukaryota > Metazoa > Chordata > Mammalia > Artiodactyla > Bovidae > Bos > Bos javanicus. Next base: position 27,960,864 of record NC_083878.1, on the reverse strand, counting down.
GACTGCTCGAGTGTCCTCAACATATGGCAGTTTGCTTCCTCTAGAGGTACTGATCCAAAAGAGAAAGCAAGAGGGACATAATAGGTTTTATGTCCTAATATCAGAATCACACACTATTATTTCCTTCTTATTCTATAGAACCCAGTTCCAAAGCAAAGCCCACACTCAAGGAGGGAAGTTTGGCTTCACCTTTTGAAGGGAGCAGCATCAAAGAGCTTGTGCACATAACCTAAAACCATGGTTTTCAGACCTGGCCACAGTGGCCAAGATGAAGTATGATTAGTGTCGTTGGCTGTCAGGCTATCACTCCCTTGATCTGAATTTTCATCTTTTCTTAACACAAGTACAGTGCAGTTGTCACATACATAAGTATGTAGGCCCTGGAAGCCTGCCCCTCTCTTTCCTACCTGATTGCTCTCTGGCAAGTCACTTAACCTCCAGGTTCATTTTCTGTAAAATGAAGATAACAGGAGCCATTTACAGAATTGTTCTGAGGATCCTGGAAATGCTTGGCTAGTTCCCAATACATTCTCAGGAAGTGTTAACAAAATTCAAGGTGGCATAGTTTCTTAAGCAGCCATTTCAGTCAATTAAGAGGTCATAGCCAACTCAAAATTACAGTTTTCTTTTCATCTTATTAAACTATGAAGTCTATTCTGCCATATTGATTTTCTGTAAATACATTTTAAATTAATTTTTTTATATTAAGATAAAATTCACATGCCATACAATTTATCATTTTCAAATGTACAACTCAGTGGTGTGTAGTTTATTCACAAGATTGCATAACTATCATCACGATCTAATTCCAGAACATTTTCATTATCACCCAAAGAAACCTCATACCTCTCAGCAGTCATTTCTCATTGCCTCTATTCCTACCCATGACAATCATTAATCTTCTTTTGTCTCTATGGATTTGCCTATTCTGGATATTTTATATAAATGCATTTATACAATATGTGGCCTTTTGTGTTTGTCTTCTTTCACTGAGGATAATTTGTTGTTGTTGTTGGAGAAATATTTATTGTCAACTTTTCTAATTTAACAAGAGGAAAAAATTTTCGTATAAATTAAAATATAGATAAAAGGATGCACTTCTTGAGATTAAAAAGAAAATAATGAAAGTAAAAGATAGAAGAACACAAAGGGGGAAAAAATGTCAGTGATACAGAAGTCTAGAAAAGGCCACAAAACAATCTGATCTAATTAACCCTCTCTGGCAGTAAAAAGGAATTCACATGATCTAAATCAATTGTTAAGCGATTGCCTAATTTATTCATAGATTCCTCCAATTAGGAAATAAAGACACAGCCCTGAGGATAATGTTTTTAAGGTTCATCAAGACTCTTGAGAGTCCCTTGGACTGCAAGGAGATCCATCCAGTCCATTCTGAAGGAGATCAGCCCTGGGATTTCTTTGGAAGGAATGATGCTAAAGCTGAAACTCCAGTACTTTGGCCACCTCATGTGAAGAGTTGACTCATTGGAAAAGACTCTGATCCTGGGAGGGATTGGGGGCAAGAGGAGAAGGGGACGACAGAGGATGAGATGGCTGGATGGCATCACTGACTTGATGGATGTGAGTCTGAGTGAACTCAGGGAGTTGGTGGTGGACAGGGAGGCCTGGCGTGCTGCAATTCATGGGGTCGCAAAGAGTCGGACACGACTGAGTGACTGATCTGATCTGATCTTGTAGTATATATCAATACTTCATTCCTTTTAATGGCTGATTAATATTCCATTGTCTGGATATACTATATTTTACTCACCTATTTGTCAACTGATAGTCAATTGGGTTGTTTCCCTTTTCTGCTATTACAAATGCTGCTATAAACTTTAATGTACATGTCTTTGTATGAACACGTGTCTTCATTTCTCATGGGTATATATCTAGGGATGGAATTGCTGGGTCATATGGCAGGTCTTTTTAATTTCATGGCTGCAGTCAGCATCTGCAGTGATTTTGGAGCCCCCCAAAATAAAGTCTGACACTATTTCTACTGTTTCCCCATCTATTTCCCATGAAGTGATGGGACCAGATGCCATGATCTTCATTTTCTGAATGTTGAGCTTTAAGCCAACTTTTTCACTCTCCTCTTTCACTTTCATCAAGAGGCTTTTGAGTTCCTCTTCACTTTCTGCCATAAGGGTGGTGTCATCTGCATATCTGAGGTTATTGATATTTCTCCCAGCAATCTTGATTCCAGCTTGTGCTTCTTCCAGCCCAGTGTTTCTCATGATGTATTCTGCATATAAGTTAAATAAGCAGGGTGACAATATACAGCCTTGACATACTCCTTTTCCTATTTGGAACCAGTCTGTTGTTCCATGTCCAGTTCTAACTGTTGCTTCCTGACCTGCATATAGGTTTCTCAAGAGGCAGGTCAGGTGGTCTGGTATTCCCATCTCTTTCAGAATTTTCCACAGTTTATTGTGATCCACACAGTCAAAGTCTTTGGCATAGTCAATAAAAGTTATGACCAACCTAGATAGCATATTCAAAAGCAGAGACATTACTTTGCCAACAAAGGTCCGTCTAGTCAAGGCTATGGTTTTTTCCAGTGGTCATGTATGGATGTGAGAGTTAGACTGTGAAGAAAGCTGAGCACAGAAGAATTGATGCTTTTGAGTTGTGGTGTTGGAGAAGACTCTTGAGAGTCCCTTGGGCTGCAAGGAGATCCAACTAGTCCATTCTAAAGGAGATCAGTCCTGGGATTTCTTTGGAAGGAATGATGCTAAAGCTGAAACTCCAGTACTTTGGCCACCTCATGTGAAGAGTTGACTCATTGGAAAAGACTCTGATCCTGGGAGGGATTGGGGGCAGGAAGAAAAGGGGACAACAGAGAATGAGATGGCTGGATGGCATCAGTGACTCGATGGACGTGAGTTTGAGTGAACTCTGGGAGATGGTGATGGACAGGGAGGCCTGGAGTGCTGGGATTCATGGAGTCGCAAAGAGTTGGACACGACTGAGTGACTGAACTGAACTGAACTGATGGCAGGTCTAATGTTTAAATTTTTGAGGAACTGTTTTCCGCAGCATCTGCACCATTTTTTACATTTCTACCAGCAACATATGAAGGTTCTAATTTCTCCACACCATAAATAACATTTTTTTTGAACAATCAAAATAGAGGAGGTACTTCCCTGGTGGTCCAGGGGTTAAAATTACATGCTTCCAATGCAGGGGGCTTGGGTTCAGTCCTTGGGCAGGGAACTAAGATCCCACATGCAAACAGGTACAGCAAAAAAAAACAAAACAAAACAGAGGAGTTCAGGATCAACTTTATTAAATTTCCCGTTATTGAATTCAGGTACTTTTTCAGAAATTTGAGGTGATTTTGAACCCTGGTTTTCCCAATCCTATGTCTTTATTTGATTTATTAACCAACCTGTTGTGTAGAAACATTAGCTTAATTGGAACTAGATGGGAACCTAACCCACATTTCTTTATCATTTCCACAAAGGTACCATGAAAGACATCAGACATTTTGCTTACAGCAACAAACTCTTGATCTTACAAATTTTCTAGATTATAATGATAATATATAGCTTTTTGTAATATAGTTATAGCTTCCCTGGTAGTACAGCAGTAAAGAATCTGCCTGCCAATTCAGGAGACATGAGTTTGATCCCTGGGTCAGGAAGATCCCCTGGGGAAGGGAATGGCCACCCACTCTAGTATTCTTGCCTGGAAAATCCCATGGAGAGGGGAATCTAGTGGGCTATAGTCTATGGAGTCGCAAAGAGTCAGACACGAGTTAGTGATTAGACAACAACAATATAGTTATAACCAGATTATAGTGAAAAAAATAATTCACAGAAAGAAATTTAGGAATTAACAAATGAAGTCTTATTTAAGATAAGTAAAAATAAAATGAGTGACTTTTCTGAGGTTAGGGTAGTGTCAGCAGCAGGACTTGAATCCCGTTCCATTTTTCACCTTGCTGCTCTTCATGTCATTCAGAGCAGAGGTGTAGGGCACAGTCACTTGACTGTTGGCAGGGCAATTGTTTAGTTTGTTTGCACAGCAAGCTTCTCTTCAGTTCTTTCCCCCTCACCAGAGTCGCAACCTAGCTGTGGCATAACAGTTTCAGCGAATCTCTTCTGGTTCTTTTTAATCACCTCTTTTTTTTTTTCCTTTTTTTTAATTTTATTTTTTAACTTTACAATATTGTATTGGTTTTACCATATATCAACATGAATCTGCCACAGGTATACACGTGTTCCCCATCCTGAACCCTCCTTCCTCCTCCCTCCCCATACCATCCCTCTGGGTCGTCCCAGTGCACCAGCCCCAAGCATCCAATATCATGCATCAAACCTGGACTGGCGACTCGTTCCATATATGATATTATACATATTTCAATGCCATTCTCCCAAAACACCCCACCCTCTCTCTCTCCCACAGAGTCCAAAAGACTGTTCTATACGTCAGTGTCTCTTTTGCTGTCTCGTATACAGGGCTATTGTTACCATCTTTCTAAATTCCATATATATGCATTAGTATACTGTATTGGTGTTTTTCTTTCTGGCTTACTTCAGTCCATATAATAGGCTCCAGTTTCATCCACCTCATTAGAACTGATTCAAATGTATTCTTTTTAATGGCTGAGTAATACTCCATTGTGTATATGTACCACAGCTTTCTTATCCATTCATCTGCTGATGGACATCTAGGTTGCTTCCATGTCCTGGCTATTATAAACAGTGCTGTGATGAACATTGGGGTACACGTGTCTCTTTCAATTCTGGTTTCCTCAGTGTGTATGCCCAGCAGTGGGATTGCTGGGTCATAAGAAAGTTCTATTTCCAGTTTTTTAATGAATCTCCACACTGTTCTCCATAGTGGCTGTACTAGTTTGCAATCCCACCAACAGTGTAAGAGGGTTCCCTTTTCTCCACACCCTCTCCAGAATTTTAATTTTAAAATAAGTATGACATTTTTGGTCTTCCCTGATGGCTCAGATGGTAAAGAATCTGCCTGCAGTGTGGGAGACCTGGGTTAGATCCCTGGGTTGGGAAGATCCCCTGGAGGAGGGCATGGCAACTGACTCCAGTATTCTTGCTTGATGAATCCCCATGGATGGAGGAGTCTGGCGGGCTGCAGTTCATGGGGCCGCAAAGAGTCGGACACAGCTGAGCGACTAAGCACGCATGAAATTTTTACTTAAGTGCTAATAAATCATATTTTAATTGTGTATTTTAAAACTTGTGAATAGGAAAATTTACTAGCCTATATTTCCTGTAACTCATATTTTCCCCTTTTGTAAAAATCCTTTACTGCTTCTTTATTCACCTCTTCTTTCATTCATTATTTCACAGAATTACCCCAAATGATTTTATCACCTCCATGTGTTTCTTTTAGTACTGTGTTTATATTTGTTCAGGCTCAAATGCCTTAACTCCTGTAAATTATTTAGACTTTGTCTTACTTTTTTTTTTTTTTTTTTACTTTTATGGCAAACTTGAGTCCTTTTTCATTTAACTTTCCAATTTGTTTATCTTTGTTTATCCTATCCAACTTTCCAATATCTTTATCCTTGGAGAAAAAACAAGCAAAATAAGGGTTGTTATGAGTTTTCTTTCAGTCATCTGCAGTTTATTCACTATCTTTCCCAAAGAATGTCCTATTCCTTTCTTTTTCACTTTCTATATTAAAACATATTTGTTAAAGTCTTCTTTCACAGTTCTCCCACATAAAAAAGTAGGAGAAAATACCTTAAGTACTGATATGAAATAAGCTCCAGGATATATTGTTGAGTGAAGCAAGACAGTACAGAATCATAAACATAGGCTACAATCTTTTGTGTAAAATTTGGAAAAAAAATATAGCGCATATTTCATTGATTCTAAAATGCATGTATTTTCACACTTTGGATGTCTCTGAAATTAGAATTCATTGTATTGATGGCAAATAATAATTTATTTGGTAGTGATTTTTAATTTTTTTCTTTTCTAGTAGTATAACATACTATAATTATACTGTATGCATAATATATGCCACATAATATAGCATACCATATAACATATATATATATATATATATATAGTATGCTGTGCTATGCTCAGCCGCTCAGCTGTGTCCAACTCTGCAACCCCATGGACTGCAGCCTGCCAGGCTCCTCCTTCATGGGATTCTCCAGGCAAGAATACTGGAATGGGTTTCCATATTCTTCTCCACAGGATCTCCCTGATGCAGGGATCAAACTCACATCTCCTGTATCTCCTGCATTGGCAGGCAGATTCTTTACAACTAGTGCCACCAGGGAAGCTCCATACTTTATTTATATATATATATATATATATATAGTATATAAGCATAATAATGGTACATTTTGTAATCAATGGGATCGTACATTTGATAAAGTACATTATTTCTTTTAATTGCACATGCAAAGAAGTTTCTCTAGGAGAATTCGTAAGAAACTGGTTAAAAAAATATTGCTCAAAGGGAGGAAAACTAAGTGACTGGGGAGCAGAGGTGACAGGATGTCTATTGCATTCCCTTTTGTACCCTTCAATATTTGAATCCCATAATTATGTTAATAAATGAAAAATTGAACAATAATTCAAATTCTAAAAGTGCAACAGGACTTGGGTCCTCCTGCCACCGTTACATTCGTTCAGATTTGTGCAGTTTTGTTTGTTCCTAGTCATGACTGTGCCATCATATATCCCACTCTCAACCCAAGTTCAGCATTGAGCCTGGCCAGGTACTCTCCAACTGACATCATCCCTTTTCCCCAAGTTTTTTGTCACTTTCAAATCACCAACCAGATCTTTATTGGTTAAAATTGAGTTCACTATAGCTGTTCCTCTCATTGCTTCCTTCACATTTCTACTGATGAAATTGTTCCATAAGGCAAAGCATAAGTATATCAGATGCTCTGCTTTTATGAGATGTTGACTTTCAGCAGAACCATCTAGCAGCATCTAGGGAGAGGAGGAGAGAAATATCTTGAAAGGAAAAAAAAAAAACATTTTAATTGGCACCAAAGCACTTGGCAACCATTAAATTACCATGATAGCTCATACATGGTGTTTGCTAAATAAGCCAGGAGGCAGATGCAATGAATGACTCTAAGATGCTAGCAGTAATGCGTGTCACTAAACCAGCATTGCTGATTCATTCCGATTGATGATGATATTTAGAAATGCAAATAGCCACTTCCCAGACCACTCTGAATGTTTTCTACACACAAAAGTAGTATTAAATCTCAAGTAGGCAAAATCAATTCTAGCAATGTTGGATGGCAAATAGTAGCTACCAGAGCTATGCTGAGATATCAGGCCTATTTAAAAAAAAAAAAGCTAAAAAAGTTCAATACAGAATAGAGGAAGAATTTTCAGGGCCAGAGCTTTCCAGTTTGATGTAGATAGGATCCAACTAGTGCTGGTTGGGCATGGATAACGACAGATTCCAGGGTGATTACCATCAGTTCTTGTTGGCATTTGTGGTTCCCTCTAATCAACAGGCTGCTGCAAGGTGAAGAAAGTTTAAAGGCCCATTAGTAAAAGGAACAATTTTCAGTGGTTTGTGTGCTGGGGTACAGAAAAAATACTTGCTCGAATTAGGACAGACCTACTTTTATATAAATTTACTTTTTAATAAGGTTAATTATTTAACAAGCAACTGACATAAAACATTTCCTTGTGATGAGGACTTTTAATATCTACTCTTAATCATTTTAAAATATACAATATAATATTGTTCACTATAGTCATTATGTTGTCCATTACATTCCTAGAACTTGTCTTTTAACTGGAAGTTTTTGCTATGTTATGAAATAGTCTGGGAACATTATTTTTAACATGTAGTTTAATTTGATTGACAAATATAGTCTTTGAATATGCACTCTCACTCATCTAGACTCTCTTTCTGAACTCCAGTTCATCCAGTTTATTTACCAAGAGGTTATTTAAAACATTTACAAAAAAATATTATTAGATAATTTGCTATGCAGCAATAGATAACTAATATGTAAGAGTTTAGTTGTAGATATAAAGCTAGTTGGCATAAAACTAATTTTTTTTAGTTTGTGACACATTTATTTAATAGTGCTGTATAATTTTCGGTGAATTTGGGTGAGTGTGCTAAGTTTCAGTTTTATCATCTGAAAATGGAAATAAATATATTGTCCAACTGCCTCAAAATTATTTTAAAAACAAAATGAAAAAGTTTATAAAGTAATTGCTACAATATCTTACAAATATTAAGCAATCCCTAAGTGAAAGCTATTTTCTTTTTTTTGAAAGCTATTTTCAATTAATAAATTATACCACAATAGTCAGGCTTCCCAGGTGGTGCTAGTGGTAAAGAACCCACCTGCCGTTGCAGGAGACTTAAGAAATGTAGGTTCCATCTCTAGATAGGGAAGATCCCCTGGAGGAGGGCATGGCAACTCACTCCAGTATTCTTGCCTGGAGAATTCCATGGTCAGAGGAACCTGGCAGACTACAGTCCATGGGGTTGCCCAGAGTCTGACACCACTGAAGTGACTTAGCACATATCACAACAGTCACACACACACCACAACAGTCAGTGTGGCTAGCAGGAGCTATTTGGCCACCTTTAGGATGGCCATGTTTAAGGTTAAGCACCATAAAACATTATATTTAGAAAGTATACTACTATGGCTCAGTCCTCTAAGTTTTCATGTTAAGAACATGTTGAGAATTAGGCCAGTATAAACACCTTCATCAGGCAAACTCACTCAGTTGGGATCTTAGGTTCTAGATTGTTGTTATCGTTCAGTTGCTAAGTTGTGTCTAACACTTTGTGACCCCATGGACTGCAGCACATCAGGCTCCTCTGTCCTCACTACCTCCTGGAGTTTGCTCAAATTTATGTCCACTGAGTCGATGATGCCATCTAGCCATCTCTCCCTCTGCTACCCCCTTCTCTTTTTGCCTTTGATCTTTCCCAGCATCAAAGTCTTTTCCAATGCGTCAGCTCTTTTCATCTAGTGGCCAAAGTTTTGGAACTTCAGCTTCAGCATCAGTCCCCCCAGTGAATATTCAGGGTTGATTTCCTTTAGGATTGACTGGTCTGCTCTCCTTACAGTACAAGGGACTCTCAAGAATCTGCTTCAGCACCACCACAAGGACTGGGAATCACTATTTAAAAAGAAGTTCTGCCCATGATTCTAATGTGCATAAAATTTTGAGAAATACTAGCTAATGTTTTCTAGAAATAGGCCTAAAAGTTATAAGAACTATAAATCTGGGTTTCCCAACTAACAAAAAACTCAGAAAGTTATGAAAGGTCCTTATATATGGAACACCTACTTCTGCTAAACTCTCTAACTTTCAGAATCCAACAGGAGTTTCTCAGTAAACTGTCTGTATTTTCTTATACTCAGGTCATGGTCCAGTCTAAACAAAACACCCACTTATGTTGTATGAACATTATGGTTTAGCTAACTTTTACATTATTTGCTAAAGCTCGTGGGTGGCATTTTCTCAATTTTAAAGCATTCCTTTAGGGTAACAAATACTTAGGGTATTTTAAGCTCATACTTTGATCATCTTTCACTGTGAAGTTAGGCCATTTTTCTACAAAGAATGTTTTCTGACTGTGGTAATGGTGGGTTGAGGAAATTTTATGTATGTAAAAAGACTGGTGGTTTTGATACCATCTGTTAGCTAGTCTCTTGAAAAACACTTGGCTGTGGTAGAGTTTTCTTCATAATCAGAGAAGCAATCATTTTTCTGTGTGCCATTATGATGGCAGTTGCCTACAATAACAGCTCTTAAAGCTAAGTGTCATATTTAATCAGGGACTAGTATCTGCAATATGTAAAGAACACTCATAATTTAATAATTAAAAATCCAACTTGAAAATGTCAAAATATTTGAACAGACATTTCATCAAAGAGGATATGTAGGTGGCAAATAAACATATTACCAATAAATGTTATTTAGACATTAAAGAAATGCAAATTAAAATTCAAATCAGATACTCCTATACACCTGCTGCTGCTGCTAAGTTGCTTCATTCGTGTCCGACTCTGTGTGACCCCATAGACGGCAGCCCACCAGGCTTCCCTGTCCCCGGGCTTCCCTGTCCTCCTATTAAATGGCAAAAAAACAACCAAACAGACAAACCTGACAATATCAAATCCTTGTGAAGACGTGGAGCATTTGGAACTCTGATGCATTGCTGGTGGGAGAGCAAAATGGTACACCCACTTTTGAAAGCAATTTAGTAGTTTCTTATAAAGCTAAACACTCACTGTGTGACTCAGCAATCCTGTTCCTAGGTATTTATTTACCAAGAGAAATGAAAACTATGTCCACACAAAACCTGTATGTGAGTATTCATAGCAGCATTGTTAATGAGAGCCAAAACGTGGAAAGAAAACACCTTTTCATCAGTTGCCAAATGGCTAAACAAACATTCTCACAATGGAATGCTCACTGGCAATAGAAGGAAACAAACTACCGAAACATGCAACAATATAGATTAATCTGAAATGCCTTCTATTGGGCTTCCTTGGTGATCCAGTGATTAAGAATCCTCCTGCCAATGCAGGGGACACAGGTTCGATCCCTGGTCGGGGAGGATCACACATGCAGTGAGGCAGCTAAGCCCGCACCACAACTTCTGAGCCCACATTCTAGAGTCTGTGAGCTGCAACCACTGAAGCCTGTGCACTTTAGAGCCTGTACACTGCAACTAGAGAGTAGCCCCCGCTTGCTGCTTCAAGAGAAACCCGCATGCAGCAACAAAGACCCAGTAAGTGGGTCTTTTCCACTTTTCTAGTAAGCGAAAAAAAAAAAAAGACTCAAGTGACTACATAGTGTGTGAAGTAGCTTATATAACAGTCTGAAAAGTGAAATTATTGGGACAGAGACCAAGCATTGGTTCCCAGGGGGCTGGCCATGGGGAAGGAGGTTAACTACCAAGGGACATTTGTGTGTGTGATAGAAATATTTTACATCTTGATTGTAGTGGTGGTTACATGAATGTATATGTTTGTCAAAATTTAAAAGTTGAGTTTTACTCTATGTAACTTATACTCAATAAATCTGACTTAAAAACAAAAACAGGGCTCCCCTGGTGGCTCATTAGTAAAGAATCTGCCTGCTAATGCAGGAGGTGCCAGTCCCATAGCTGGGTCGGGAAGATCCCCTGAAGAAGAAAATGGCAACCCATTCCAGTATTCTCACTTGGGAAATTTCACGGACAGAGGAGTCTGGCGGGCTATAGTCCATGGGGTCGAAAAAGCATTAGATACAACTTAGCATGGATGGAGGAGCCTGGTGGGCCGCCGTCTATGGGGTCGCACAGAGTCCGACATGACTGAGTGACTTCACTTTCACTTTTCACTTTCATGCATTGGAGAAGGAAATGGCAACCCACTCCAGTGTTCTTGCCTGGAGAATCCCAGAAACAGAGGAGCCTAGTGGGCTGCCGTCTATGGGGTCGCACAGAGTCGGACACGACTGATTCGACTTAGCAGCAGCAGCAGTAGCAGCAACTAAACAACAACAACAACAATATACAAATTTGGACATAGACTGGTCTGACACATGATGCTTTCTAAATTTCAATTTCAGTTCATCTATGAAGCTTCCAGTATTAAAACTCTGAATGAATGTTTCAAATAAGCACCTTGCAGGATAGTTCCAGCTATTAAGCTGCAGGATGAACTCAAGGTACTGGAAACCAAGTACTGGTTCTGATGTATAGTTTTCAGACATGGCTTCCTGTGGTGAAAAACAAAATAAATCTGGGCCCACTATCCTGCCTTTCATTCCTTCCCCACAACTCAACCAGCCACGTCATCATTAGGATCCTAAAGAGTTCTCTGGAGTGTCTATGTTTGGCTCTCAGGCTATTCAATGGATATTTTAGGTCTTTGAGATGGTCTCTGGACACTACTAGAGGATGAGAAACTCACCAGGAGAAAAATTTGCAATTTGTCTGTGCATGGAAGCAACTGATTGAGTGTCAGTGATTGAGCTGGTGAATTTGCCAGGCAGGTGAAGATGGAACAGTGGGCCATGCAATAGATACAGTATTTTATCTATGATCCAGACTTTTTTCCCTCTTAATGTTGCTTTTAATTACATTTATTACAAAAATTACTTTGAGGATTTGTAAAAGATTAAGTGAACAAAACACTGCAAAAATTCAGTTTTCAGGTAAAGATTAAATTTATATTCTAGTGTAATAAGTAAAGCCCACAATTTTTCTTCATGTAAAATAAATTTAAATGTATGTAATTCTTATGAATGATGCCTGAATAACCATTTCTTTGAAAAATCTGTACAATTAATTTCCTCAGGCTTAACTGATGCCTTCTCAAGATCAATTTAATATTTTTTCAAAACTCAGGATTTTAATCCCTTGAATCTTATTTCTCTTACACAGAAGAAAGACTGACAATCTCACTCTGGGCCAGAACAATGTCTTCATTACCAGACCAGCACTCTGGAACTATGCTGCTGTTCCCAGTCAGAATGAAAGAGTAACAGGGAAGTCTAAATTTGGGAACTTATCTACCAGCCTAGTCTACCTCACTGACAAGAAACTCCTTTCTCATCTGGGAAACAGAGGCAGTTCACTCTCTGCTTCCCAATCTCTTAGATCTTGCAGGAAATTTCTAAGTTCCTGACTGAGTTATTGGGAGAAGCTCATTGAAGCCAATCTGCTTTGTTTTGCTTTTAAAATATTTATTTAGGTATTTTTTTGGACTGCACTGGGTCTGTGTTGCAGCCTGTGAGATTACATTGTGGCATACGAACTCTTATTTGCAGCGTGTGGGATCTAGTTCCCTGACTAGAGATGGAAGCCGGGTCTCCTGCATTGGGAGTTCCTGGACCGCCAGGAAAGTCCTGAAGCCCGTTAGTTTTAGTGTTTAGAAATGAGAACTTCCGACAGTGGGAGCGTGGAGGGGCAGGAAGCAACACAGAAATTTATGAAATAGGCTCAGTTTCAATTTGTACATCCTCTAACCTGAAACAGTCCCTTTTTTTTTGCCTTTGTTGGGTGACTGGCTCTAAGTAACAAAATCCAAAAGTACACCTAATTTTTAAAATGGTAACCCATTTTCAGTGTTGCAGGAACTTTAGACTACTTTTCTAGTACAAGGAAGGGTTTTCTTTTATTCCAGGCACATTCTTGAGACCAAGAGCTAGTCTACTATTTTATTGAGTACCTATTATTTGTCAATATCAATAGACCTTGTGTCAGTGGAGGGAGAAAATGGAGAAAGGGAGACCAAAATGATTAAGACTTAGTTCCAGGACTTAGATCCAAGTATCTTACAATTTAGTGGGTGAAACCGTTGCATCTATATTAAAAAATTTTTTTTCTCATGGAACTTAAATTAGTTTTAAGTTAATAGGGAGAATGGCTTTGTTCTATTTTAGGTGGGAAGATAGTAATTTATTTAGTGCATTTAGAGATTCAATGGTTCTTGAGCATCTCAAAGAGTCTGAGTCTTACACTGGCCACCATAATGGAGAAAGAAAAGACCTTTGCTTCAAGTTGGTGGTACTATGTGGATATCTTTAATGAAGAGTACTGGATAGGAGTATGGCAGATCACTGGGTTTGAATTCCAGATCTGCAATTTAATAGTTGACATGACTTTAGAAAAGTTATGTAACCTACCCATACCTTGGCCTTCTTATTTTATAAAAAGAAGATAATAGCAACATCTCATTGAGCTGATATGTTAATAAAATAGACACATAATATAAAAGTATAAACTTAGTGCCTGGAACATAGTAGATGAGGAATGACTGTAAGTTATTACTATTACTATTACAGTAATGCATACCAATGAATATCATACAATGAGCTATTTGCTTTGGAACAAGAAAATAAATAACCTCCAAGAAAATCCAAGACATGTTTTCATTACTCCTAAACTCTACTGCATGAGTCTCAGGTGGGTGTTCAGATTATTCCAGGCTGTGATTCTAAATCCATGAATTTCTTGGAATTCAGCACTTAAGATGCAAAGTTAAACAACACACTGGGCAGGGTCCTAGAGAGAAAAGGCAGTTTTTGCAGTGGAGTCTGGTTTATACTTAGTGATTACAAATTTCCCTTGACAGCTTTTAGTGTAAGTGGCTTTCTTGCAAAATTCCAAGGGAAATATGTTCTGGACTGTCTTATTTGCCTTTGGAGTAAGTCAACACCTACATTAATTTTCGAGGATTCTGCCCTAGCTTTTATTTGCCCCATATGGCTGATGACTGATGTCTAAAACCTTACCAGGTTATTTACTTTGGCTTAGTAATCTTTTTTCTTTCCCAGCTGAAAGACAAATATCCCTGGTGGAGGAGAGGCGAGTCAAGGTCCAGCACTGTGGGGCCAAGCCCTACTCTCGTTCTCACTGATTATGTGGCTACTGCCACGCACAACCTAGCCCTTGAATCTAGACTGTCTTGTCTGTAGTCTCTTGTGACTATATATAGTCCTCAGTTTTGTTTGTAAATTCTTTCAGGGCAGAACTTATGTCCAAAGATTTTGTAGAATATTGATTCAGCTTGATTTACCCCTACCTTAAACCTGTGTAGCACAATTCAACATCAAAATTAGGTGAATAATAAATAGGAAATTGTTGTTGTTGATTATGACCTGGCTTCACTTCCCCCAAATCTAAACTGTAATGTATGCTCTAGTAGTCTTTTAAAATTAGAAATTGTGGAACCCACCGTAATTGTAGCAGAGTTCCAGATCTCCTGGAACTATTGTAAAAAGCAACCTAGAGCTTCAAATTAAGAAAAAAAATCCCTAATCAATCTCAGAAATGGATCCTTATTGCCCAGGATCTTAGATATAGAAGAATGGGCCTGAATAACGTTAGAGTCCTGTTTTACTCCCCATTGCAAAAATTATCCAATAAAAATTATGTTCACTTAGCACCCAAAGGATCTGAAGCTTGCTCAGCTCTTCAGTATGTTAGAGTTGCTGGAAATCAGTGAGTAGCATGGGAGGTTGCTTAGAGTCTTCTAAGACAAATCCGTGGGGTTTTGATTTGCTAAATTCTAATTTAGACTAACAGCAGTCTTATTTCCCTAATTTTACAGTCTAAGGTCTTGGGCTCTTTCTATGTACTTAGAGCTTAATGTACCTAGTAAAAAAACACAACAACAACAACCAAAAACGTCATTTTTCATTTCTATTGAGGACTAATTATGAGAAAATATATTCAAGGTAAGATGAAATAAGAATTTCTGGGGAGGCCTTTATAATAGCTTTTAAATTCAGTTTATAAAAAGAAGTGGGGCTTAGAGTATAGAAGTGGGGTTAAGATACTTGGCCTCATCAAAATAAAAAGCAGGAGCTGTTTTTGTGTTTTGTGGGAAGGGAAATGAAGCTGGTGGATCTGGAGGACATCTCACCTAGGATACTAAGTTAACAGGACTTAACACACAGCACTTTTCAAGAATCTAAAAATGAAAGGAATTTTTCTATTCTTGCCCAAGAAAGTTAGATAACTGGGACCTGCCTTTGCTTCAAGTAAATTAATTCATGAGTACTCACCCCTCATATGTGCAGGGTACCTTATCAGGTAAGGAGTGAGATAGAGAGGTAGACTGTGGGGAAAAAAAAATCCAGAGACATAAAGCATTTGCCCAGAACATGAGAAAGTTCTTGAGTAAACTGAGTTTCCAAATTGGTGTGCCTGGCAGTGTACCTGGGATTCCTCTCTTTTTTCCCTTTTTGTCCTACCTGGTCGCGTGGAGATCTTTCTTTCAATTTTGGGTGTTTGAATTATTGTGTCAGTAGGTATTCTGTGAGAACTATTCCAGCTATAGATGTACTTGGGGTTCCCAGATAGTGCACTGGTAAAGAATTCGTCTGCCAATGCAGCTACGTGGGTTCTATCCCTTGGTCAGGAAGATCCCCTGGAGTAGGAAATGATAATCTACTCCAGTACTCTTTCCTGGAACATTCCATGGACAGAAAAGCCTGACTATGGTCCATGGGGTCACAATGTGTCAGACATGACTGAGCACACACATACACATTAAAAAAAATTTTTTTTTTTCACTTATTTATTTTTGGCTGTGCTGGGTCTTTGTTGCTGTGCATGGGCTATTTCTAGTTGCCTCCAGCAGTGGCTGCTCTCACATTAATGTGCACAGGCTTGTCATTGCAGTGACTTCTCCTGTTGCAGAGCAAAGTCTCTGGAGTGTACGGGCTTCAGTAGTTGTGGCAGCGCAGCTTAGCTGCATGTGGAATCTTCACCAGTCAGGGACTGAACCTGTGTCTGCTGCATTCACAGGCAGATTCTTAACCAGTGGACCACCAGGGGAATCCTAGGTGTATTTTTTCTTTTCCTAGATGTATTTTTGATGTACTTGTGGGAAGAGGTGCTCTCACTGACCATTCTACCATCTTGATAGGTGTCTCCCCTAAGCTGCCTAAGACACCTAAGTAAGATAGTAATGCTGCTAGATCTAAAGTGTGTTAGTTGTTCAGTAGTGTCTGACTCTTTTCAAGCCCATGGACTGTAGCCCACCACAAGAATACTGGAGTGGGTAGCCATTCCCTTCTCCAGAGGATCTTCCCAAACCAGGGATCCAACCTAGGTCTCCTGGATTGCAGGCAGATTCTTCAGCATCTGAGCTACCAGGAACGCCCCACTAGGGCTAAACCCTCCCATAAACCTCAAGGACCCTGTGAGGGCTTATCCGTTCAGTTCAGTTCAGTTACTCACTCATGTCCAACTCTTTGCGACCCCATGGACTGCAACACACCAGGCCTCCTGTCCATCATGAACTCCCAGAGTTTACTCAAACTCATGTCCATTGAGCTGGTGTTGCCATCCAACCACCTCATCCTCTGTCATCCCCTTCTCCTCCCGCCTTCAATCTTTCCCAGAATTGTTAGGGGAAGCACACTGATTGAAACCGCCCACCCTGGCCAGACACCATAGTAACCATTTGCATGAGTTGTTTTATAACAGGAGATCCTGATAAGGAATACGGAACTAGTAAGCCACCACCGGAGAATGCAATGGCACCCCACTCCAGTATTCTTGCCTGGAAAAATCCCATGGACGGAGGAGCCTGGTAGGCTGCAGTCCATGGGGTCGCTAGGAGTCGGACACGACTGAGCGACTTCACTTTCACTTTTCAGTTTCATGCATTGGAGAAGGAAATGGCAACCCACTCCAGTGTTCTTGCCTGGAGAATCCCAGGGACGGGGGAGCCTGGTGGGCTGCCGTCTATGGGGTCGCACAGAGTCGGACACGACTGAAGCGACTTAGCACCAGCAGCAAGCCACTACCAACCAGAAGAGTTCGGGAAACGTTGAAAGGAGACACTGTGTGTCCGTCCACTTCCCAGAATCCCTCTCACTAGCATCCATCTTGGCTGAGCAATGCATGCGCCACCAGGAAAGACTCTGAATTAGAATGCTTGGCCAAAGAGCACCCAGAAACTAATCCCATCACCATAAAACCTGAGACTGAGACCCATGTGGCAGAGCAGTTCTCCTGGGTTCCTTTACCCTACTGCTCTCCACCGGGGTGCCCTTTCCCAGTAAAATCTCTTGCTTTGTCAGCACATGTGTCTCCTCGGACAATTCATTTCCGAGTGTTAGACAAGTGCCCAGTTTCGGGTCCTGGAAGGGGTCCGCCTTCCTGCAACAGAATCAGGGTGTTTTCAAATAAGTGAGTTCTTCACATCAGGTGGCCAAAGTATTGGAGTTTCAGCTTCAGCATCAGTCCTTCCAATGAATATTTAGAACTGATCTCCTTTAGAATGGACTGGGTGGATCTCCTCGCAGCCCAAGGGACTCTCAAGAGTCTCCTCCAACACCACAGTTCAAAAGCATCAATTCTTTGGTGTGCAGCTTTGTTTATAGTCCAACTCTCACATCCTTACATGACTACTGGAAAAACCATGGCTTTGACTTGACAGACCTTTGAAGGCTTATCAGAAGAGGGAAAATTTGGATATGCCTCTAAAGTTATAGCAAACCCTTATCTCCGGGTTTAAGAAACACCCTTGCTGCTGCTGCTGCTAAGTCACTTCAGTCGTGTCCGACTCTGTACGACCCCATGGACGGCAGCCTACCAGGCTCCCCGGTCCCTGGGATTCTCCAGGCAAGAACACTGGAGTGGGTTGCCATTTCCTTCTCCAATGCATGAAACTGAAAAGTGAAAGTGAAGTCGCTCAGTCGTGTCTGACTCTTAGCAACCCCATGGACTGCAGCCTACCAGGCTCCTCTGTCCATGGGATTTTCCAGGCAAGAGTACTGGAGTGGGGTGCCATTGCCTTCTCCGAAGAAACACCCTTAGGAAAGTTAATTACCGATATTTAACATTCACGTTAGAAAGGCTAAAGGTTGATTGTTTTTCATTTTTCCATTGCAAATTACAAATAATGCAATTAACAGAAACATAATTGAAAAAAGTTTAAAAGAGGAAAGAAGAAAATAAAAACAAAGCGGATTAAGAGAAGGAAAAATAAGAAAAACAGGAAGGTGGGTCGGCCTTTCCAAACACCTCGCGCCCCATCTCCGACGGGTCCGGGTCCGAGCTCCGCCCCCAGTCCTGGAAGGGGTCCCACCCCAGAGCTTCAACGAGATCCTCGTTCTAGCCCCGCCTCCGATCAGCGTGGCTCCACCCCATTCTGGGAGATGAGCGCCTAAGCGGCGAGTCCGGGGGGAGCCAGGCGGGACTTCCGGCGTTTGAAAAACTTCCGGCGGGAACCGGAAGATGTTGTCTAGCACACAGACTCAAGGAGCTTCAGACACGCCGGGCGGGAAGGTGAGCCGAACGTCCGCCTTCGCGGGCTTCTTGCGGGCTCGCTGGAGCCAGGTGCCCGGGCTCCGATATTTTTGGGACCATTAAAAAAGTTCTGAGCGATCACTGGGGGAATAACATCCGTTTTTAAAGTGAGGAGTTTCATTACATAGTACTGACTGCAGTATCCCACACCCTGCCCCCTCGGAAAACCCGTCCTAGCTGCTGCGTGTCACCTGGCGCGTTTTCTCAGTCAAATTTCAGCACTTAGTACATAAGCGCAGTTATGGGGAAGCCGGGTAGATAGACCTAGTTTGTTTTCATACCTCAAATGAACGGAGGTGGGGGAGGAAGCGCCCTTTTGACTCTCAGATCCTGTCCCGGGCAGAAGCAGCTGCATCCTCAGCTCTGTGCCTGAGGGCACACTGAATTGGTTGTTTGTGGGGAGCTTAGTATCTTTAGCTTTTTATTCTTGGGCGGGTGAGATTCACAAGGAAGAGTCTTTACACACTTCTCCCTAGATGGTAGGAATCTGCCTGGCAGCTTTTTTGGGAGCACAGTGGGAGAAGGGGACCGGAAATCTCTGTATGGTTCCCCTACCAACAGCTGTACTTGGTATCCCCTAGTTTAGAGACTCTGTTTTACCTTCTCCGGAGAAGGAACCTCCAGACTTTTTCCAGGGGCGTTTGTTAATTTCATGAAGCAGAGTAGAGCTTGTAGAGACATTCCTTTGCCTCAGACAACATATACCCAGCTCGCACTCCCTTTACCCTTAGTTCTGAGGTATCAGATACCGTGTCCTGTGCTTTTTTTGGAGGATACTGCAGAGAAAATTCGGAGAAGGCAATGGCAACCCACTCCAGTACTGTTGCCTGGAGAATCCCAGGGACGGGGGAGCCTGGTGGGCTGCCGTCTGTGGGGTCGCACAGAGTCGGACACGACTGAAGCGACTTAGCAGCAGCAGCAGCAGAGAAAATTGGTTTGGTTCTGAAATGCTCCCACTGCTGACTTGGGGGTTTAATTTTTACATAGTAAAATCTGCTAATCTTTTAGGCTTTTGGAATTTTGAGTCATGGCTAGAAAAAGCTTTATTCTCCCACCTCCACTCAAAGTTATGAAAATAGTGTTCTTTAATTTTTGTAGTACTGTAGTTTTTTAAAAAAATTTGGTACCTTTACATCATCAGTGTGGAATGTATTGTTAGTTCATGGTGTGGAAGCAAGAATTAAACACTTGTTTTCCTGCAGAGGATAGCTGGTTGTCGTAATACCACTTATTGAATAATTCATTTCTGTCCTGGTTTGAAATGCCATCGTATCATACGCTGACTTCCTCTGTTTCTCTGTTGTGGTACAATACATTCAACACAGAAATCACAAGTTATCCATTCCTTTATAATCAGTATCAAGGAGCACTTATTTAAGGAATGATGGCCTTGAGAAACATAAAATTCCAAAAAGGGGGTGAAGGAGAAGATGGAAGAATTTTCTGTCTACGTCCTTTTGTTCTCCTGGTTCCCTCTGGGTGCTTTCCTGCCCGGTATTTCTGTACCCACTGTACTGAGTTGAGGGATAGCTGCCAGGAGGATGTGTTCCCTTTTTTTGTGACAACCCCTTTGGTATTTCTGGGAAGTGTTCCTTCTTCCAGCAGGAATTAGAACAGAGGCATTATAATGTAGGCTTGGTTTAGGAACTTGTTGAAAGGTTTACAAGCGTGTTAGAGTCCATTGTAGTTTTTAGGTTTGACCTACATCCTTTAGGTAGTAAAATTTATCAGCTAAAGCAAAATTTGTGTATTGTATGACATCTCTGGCTGTTTGACTCTTTTTTTTTTTTAATTTAGAGCTGGGCCTTTGAATTTGTGAAATACTTTTTAGTGGGATTTGTGATTTATTATCCTACTTAAATATTGTGAAATTTTATAATAAGGGACTAAATTATCTTGTTTTAGGAACAACCTGGCTGCTTAGTCAGTCAGCATCATGTAATTGACTGTCAGCTTTGTAGATTGGCATTAACTGTATTCTTAAGAAGATAAAGAAGAGGGAAGACATTTCTTGTCTTTGAGATACAGTTTAATAAAGGACTTTATTATTTGCTGTCTGATAAATTATCAAATAATACTTCGAGTATATGCAAGCCTATAATTCTGGAAAAAAAATTAAGAGTTCTCACCCTATAGGACTTACATTTTTCCAAAGATGGCCCACGCTCACCAGGCTTTTGAAATTATTGGAAGGCTGTTAGCTGCCCTTATAATTGGCAGCCATAGAAGGGAAAACAAGTGTTCAGGCTTGTGAATGATTGTCATTTTTTTCCTCCTATGGCATTTTCTAGCAGAAGAGCTATTGGAGTGTTAGTTTTCAATGGCACATCATTTTGTAGACAAAATAAGTTATCAGTCATGCAAGTGATTTAAATCATGATGATTTCATGTTATATTTCTTCTTCCAGATGTCATCATTGCCAAGAAGAGCAAAAGCAAAGGTCCAGACTGTGATACCCAAAGATGAATTCTCTTCCTTCTCTGAGTTGTAAGCATACTTGTTTTACATGGTGTGGGAGAATGATGTATATTTTAAGGATATGCATTCTGTCATTTACTAACTTCAGAAGTCATTTTTTTGGAAGAAAGCTTTGTTTCTTCATTCATTCATGCAACAAATATCTATTGAATTCACTGTATTTATTGAACAGAGTTGTGTTCCAGGCTCTGTTTAGGTGTTGATGATACACTGTTGAACAAGGAGGAGGTGACCAACTAAGTATATAATATAATATTTACACTAGAATATACGATCCATGGGAGTAGAGGAGTTTTTTATGTTGATTTAGAGCGCAGTTTCTCAACTTCAGCACTATTGACCAGATAATTCTTTGATGTGGGAACTGTCTTTGTAGGATCTTCAGCAGCATCCCTAGTCTCTACCCATTAGTTGGTTATATTTCCCCTCCCCCACCCAAGTAGTAACAATCAAAAATGTCTTTAGATATTGTTTAAAAATGGAAAACCTCACCATGACTATGGTGTGACATGACCCATTTACTATTTACTACTTAAGGTAATAAATGATTTTCTATGTCTTGAGTATATGGTTGTGTATATTGGTTAGGTAAGAGGAAAATGAAGGGAGATCTGTGATTTACAGTGTATTAGAGGGTATTTCTGGTCAAATTTCTTGGTTCAGTTCATAGTCTGTATTCACATCACTACATTTTATTTTAAACATCTACCTTCTTTTTTTTCAAGAAGCATATGTCTCTTTTTCAGAAACCTTTAGCATTTGGCTTCTGTTTCCCGAAAATTTTTCTGTCGTTTTACTCTCAGATCATCTGCCTCTGAAGATGATAAGGAGGACAGTGCCTGGGAACCCCAAAAGAAAGTCCCCAGAAGCCGTAAGCCACCTGTTTCCAAGGTATCCAAACCAAAGAGAGTACCACGAGTGAAGAACATGCTGCAGATCAGTGATGGCTCGGAAGACGTGGCTGTCAAGGAGGAGCTGGTAGGTACCTTAGCTGGATAGAGGGAACCCTGCGGTGTCTTTTTTTTTTTTTTTTTGGAGGGCGGGCACAGGTTTATTGCAGCCAAGCACCCTGCAGTGTCTTCTTAATTAGTGATGCTACTTTCTCCTTATATGGACTAGGAAAAACCAGGTAAATGGCAGAAACTGCGGATCAATGGTTTCCTCTGCCAGGGGTCTTAATGGTATTTACCATCAGATCTACCACATTGGAGGAAGAAGAATATTTATTACCTGGCACATACATCTGTCTTGCCATAAGCAAACACTGTATCTGCACCAATCTGGATTAAAAGACACCAACAACAATAAATTATAGGCTCTGTTGCAATATCAAAAGAATTATGCATTTCTAAAATGCAAAACTTTTAATATGCAGTGAAAGAATAAAAGAATAATTGAAGGTTATTTAGTTGATCTTTTCTCCTATCAGCCAGTACCTCTGTTTCTTCATCTTTACAGGCAAACTTTTCACTAACACACTTTTAGTGGGTAGGTGAGTAGGTTTTACCTATAGCTAAGAAACCACAATCACAGAAAACTGACAAGTCTGATGATGTGGACTGCAGCCTTGTCTAACTCAATAAAACTGTGAGCCATGCTGTGTAGGGCCACCCAAGACAGATGGGTCATGGTGGAGAGTTAGGACAAAACATGGTCTACTGGAGAAGGGAATGGTAAAGTGCTTCAGTATTCTTGTCTTGAGAACTCCATGAACAGTCTGAAAAGGTGAAAAGATAGGACACTGAAAGATGAACTCTCCAGGTCGGCAGGTGCCCAGTATGCTACTGAGATTGATGGAGAACTAACTCCAGAAAGAATGAAGAGACATAGCCAAAGCAAACACAACACCCAGTTGTGAATGTGACTGGTGATGGAAGTAAAGTCCGATGCTGTAAAGAGCAAAATTGCATGGAAACCTGGAATGTTAGGTCCATGCTGCTGCTAAGTCGCTTCAGTCGTGTCTGGCTCTGTGCGACCCCATAGATGGCAGCCCACATGAATCAAGGCAAATTGGAAGTGGTCAAATAGGAGATGGCAAGAGTGATCATCGACATTTTGGGAATCAGCAAACTAAAATCGACTGGAATGGGTGAATTTAACTCAGATGACCATGATATCTACTACTGTGGGCAAGAATCTCTTAGAAGAAATGGAGTAGCCATCATGGTCAACAAGACTCTGAAATTCAGTTCTTGGATACAGTCTCAAAAATAACAGAATGATCTCTGTTCGTTTCTAAGGCAAACCATTCAGTATCACAATAATCCAAGTCTATGCCCCAACCAATAATGCTGAAGAAGCTAAAGTTGAACAGTTCTATGAAAACCTACAAGACCTTCGAGAACTAACACCCAAAAAAGATGTCCTTTTTGTTATAAGGGACTGGAATGCAAAAGTAGGAAGTTGAGAAACACCTAGAGTAACAGGCAAATTTGGCTTTAGAGTACAGAATGAAGCAGGGCAAAGGCTAACAGAGTTTTGCCAAGAGAACGCACTGGTCACAGCAAACACCCTGTTCCAACAACACAAGAGAGGACTGTACACATGGGCATCACTAGATGGTCAATACCAAAATCAGATTGATGATATTCTTAGCAGCCAAAGATGGAGATGCTCTATACAGTGAGCAAAAACAAGACCAGGAGCTGACTCTGGCTCAGATCATGAACTCCTTATTGCCAAATTCAGACTTAAATTGAAGAAGCAGGGAAAACCACTAGACCATTCAGGTCTGACCTAAATCAAATCCCTTACAAATATACAGTAGAAGTGACAAATAGATCCAAGGGATTAGATCTGATAGACAGAGTGCCTGAAGAACTATGGATGGAGGTTTGTGACATTGTATAGGAGGCAGTGACCAAGACCATTCCCAAGAAAAAGAAATGGAAAAAGGCAAAGTGGTTGTCTGACCAGGCCTTACAAACAGCTATGAAAAGAAATGAAAGGCAAAGGAGAAAAGGAAAGATATACCGATTTGAATGCAAAATTTTAAAGAATAGCAAAGAGATAAGAAAGCCTTCCTCAGTGATCAATGCAAAGAAATAGAGGAAAACAATAGAATGGGAAAGACTAGAGATCTCTTCAAGAAAATTAAAGATACCAAGGGAACTTTTCATGCAAAGATGGGCACAATAAAGGACAGAAATGGTATGAACCTAACAAAAACAAAAGATATTAAGAAGAGACGGCAAGAATACACAGAAGAACTATACAAAAAAGATCTTCATGACCCAGATAATCACGATGGTGTGATTACTCACCTAGAGCCAGACATCCTGGAATGCAAAGTCAAGTGGGCCTTAGGAAGCACAACTATGAACAAAGCTAGTGGAGGTGATGGAATTCTAATTGAGCTATTCCAAATCCTAAAAGATGATGCCGTGCAAGTGCTGCACTCAATATGCCAGCAAATTTGGGAAACTCAGCAGTGGCCACAACTGGAAAAGCTCAGTCTTCATTCCAATCCCAAAGAAAGGCAATGCCAAAGAATGCTCAAACTACCGCACAATTACACTCATCTTAGACGCTAGCAAAATAATACTAAAAATTCTCCAAGCCAGGCGTCAACAGTACGTGAACTGTGAACTTCCAGATTTTCAAGCTGGATTTAGAAAAGGCAGAGGAACCAGAGATCAAATTGACAACATCCGTTGGATCATTGAAAAAGTAAGAGAGTTCCAGAAAAACATTTATTTCTGCTTGATTGACTATGCCAAAGCCTTTGACTATGTGGATCACAATAAACTGTGGAAAATTCTGAAAGAGGTGGGAATACCAGACCACTTTACCTGCCTCCTGAGAAATCTGTATGCAGGTCAAGAAGCAACAGTTAGAACTGGACATGGAACAACAGACTGGTTCCAAATAGGAAAAGGAGTACGTCAAGGCTGTATATTGTCACCCTGATTATTTAACTTACATGCAGAGTACATCATGAGAAATGCTGGACTGGATGAAGCACAAGTTGGAATCAAGATTGCCAGGAGAAATATCAATAACCTCAGATATGCAGATTAGAAGGAGATCAGCCCTGGGATTTCTTTGGAAGGAATGATGCTAAAGCTGAAACTCCAGTACTTTGGCCACCTCATGCGAAGAGTTGACTCATTGGAAAAGACTCCGATGCTGGGAGAAATTGGGGGCAGGAGGAGAAGGGGACGACAGAGGATGAGATGGCTGGATGGCATCACCAACTCAATGGACGTGAGTTTGAGTGAACTCCAGGAGTTGGTGATGGACAGGGAGGCCTGGCGTGCTGTGATTCATGGGGTCACAAAGAGTCGGACACGACTGAGCGACTGAACTGAACTGAACTATGGCAGAAAGCGAAGAAGAACTAAAGAGCTTCTTGATTAAAGTGAAAGAGGAGAGTGAAAAAGTTGGCTTAAAACTCAGCATTCAGAAAACTAACATCATGGCATCTGGTCCCATCACTTCATGGGAAATAGATGGGGAATCAGTGGAAACAGTGACCGACTTTATTTTTTTGGGCTCCAGAATCACTGCAGATGGTGAGTGCAGCCATGAAATTAAAAGACACTTACTTCTTGGAAGGAAAGTTATGACCAACCTAGACAGCTTGTTAAAAAGCAGAGACATTACTTTGCCAACAAAAGGTCCGTCTTGTCAAAGCTATGGTTTTTCCAGTAGTCATGTATGGATGTGAGAGTTGGACTATAAAGAAAGTTGTGCGCCAAAGAATGATGCTTTTGAACTGTGGTGTTGAAGACTCTTGAGAGTCCCTTGGACAGCAAGGAGATCCAACCAGTCCATCCTAAAGGAAATCAGTCCTAAATATTCATTGGAAGGACTGATGCTGAAGCTGAAACTCCAAACTGATGCTTTGGCCACGTGATATGAAGATCTGACTCTTGAAAACGCCCTAATACTGGGAAAGATTGAAGGCAGGAGGAGAAGGGTAAGACAGAGAATGAGATGGTTGGATGGCATCACTGACTCAATAGACATGTGTTTGCGTAAACTCCAGATGTTGGTGATGGACAGAGAGGCCTGGCATGTTGCAGTCCATGGGGTCGCAAAGAGTTGGACCCAACTGAGCAACTGAACTGAATTGAACTGAAGAAAGTATTGACTTGTTTGTTACAAGAGTTTGGAGTTCTTTTATTAAGGGTGGCATAGCTGCACTTAAAAGTAGCCTGGCTGTCTAATTAGGAAATACATCTTAGTTGCCTGGTTCTTTGTTTTGGGGTCACTAACCCTTTGAGAATTTGATTATAGTTATGAACTTTCTCTTCAGGAACACGTGCACATGCCCATCCTCTAAGTTTTAAAGTTTATTTTAAGAGCGTACAACTTAAGAACCCTTGTCATGGCGACTTCTTGATCCTTTCCATTATGCTTGATGTATGTATATTTTTTTTTAAGGGAAAAAGAGAATTCACATGGGAAGCCTCTCAAGAGATATTGAGCTAGTTTTCTAGCTCAGTCAAAACACATGGAGCATTTTAGAAGATTTCATTTCACTGGTTTTTCGTCTTGCCTTGGTGTAACCACCACTGAACAAAATAATTGAAAACCCTATTTTGGGTGGAGCTAGAATTGGTAGTCTCTTAATAATTTTAAAATCTGTTGCTAGCAAGCTTCGTAGACAAAATCCATTATTCAGTCTCTTCCTTTCCATATTGCTATACTTTGCCAATCCACTAGCCATTCCTCTTTATTTGAAGAATTTAGCTGCAGCTTCATATCTTCCTCTCTGCCATCTTCTGTAATTTTTCTCAGTGCTTTCCCTCTCCACTTGATGAGCCGTCTAGTACCTTGTGTTCCTGGTTCTTTAACCTCCACACCTCCAGGGACTTTTTCTTCTCTGCCTTCACTCCCCTGCTCGTGATCTCAACCTGAATCTTGTCATGACCAGAAGCTGTGCTACCTCTGACATTTCTGTTGTGTCTATCTCACTTTTGTGCCATCAGTTCACTGTTTCCTGTCTTACTACCCTACTTGCTCAGATGCCCTCACTGCCACAATTTTGCCGTTTCTTCAGAACTTCTTAGCAGTTCTCAGCCTAGGGAGCTTGAAAAAAATGCCAGTGCCTAGATGCCTTTTCCGAAGAATTCTGGAGGTGAGCTTGGTACCAGTGGTATTACTTTTTTAAAGCTCCTCATGTGATTGTTATGTATAGTCAGAGTTGAGATCCACTACCTAATCCTTTGACTCTAGAGCTCTGTCATTGTCCATCAGCCCATTCTTTTCCTACCTAATCTAGCCTAGATTACATAATCACTTTTTATTGAATAGTAAATAGTAAGACTATTTCAGTTCAGTTCAGTTCAGTCACTCAGTCGTGTCTGACTCTTTTCGACCCCATGGATTGCAGCACGCCAGGCCTCCCTGTCCATCACCAACTCCCGGAGTTCACTCAAACTCATGTCCATCGAGTCAGTAATGCCATCCAGCCATCTCATCCTCTGTCGTCCCCTTCTCCTCCTGCCCCCAATCCCTCCCAGCATCAGAGTCTTTTCCAGTGAGTCAACTCTTTGCAAAGTACTGGAGTTTCAGCTTCAGCATCAATCCTTCCAAAGAACACCCAGGACTGATCTCCTTTAGGATGGACTGGTTGGATCTCCTCGCAGTCCAAGGGACTCTCAAGAGTCTTCTCCAACACCACGGTTCAAAAGCATCAATTCTTCGGCAGTCAGCTTTCTTCACAGTCCAACTCTCACATCCATACACGACTACTGGAAAAACCATAGCCTTGACTAAACGGACCTTTGCTGGCAAAGTAATGTCTCTGCTTTTCAATACGCTATCTAGGTTGGTCATAACTTTCCTTCCAAGAAATAAGTGTCTTTTAATTTCATGGCTGCAATCACCATCTGCAGTTATTTTGAAGCCTCCCCCCCAAAAAAGTCTGACACTGTTTCCACTGTTTCCCCATCTATTTCCCACAAAGTGATGGGACCCGATGCCATGATCTTAGTTTTCTGAATGTTGAGCTTTGAGCCAACTTTTTCACTCTCCTCTTTCACTTTCATCAAGAGGCTTTTGAGTTCCTCTTCACTTTCTGCCATAAGGGTGGTGTCATCTGCATATCTGAGGTTATTGATATTTCTCCCGGCAATCTTGATTCTAGCTTGTGCTTCTTCCAGCCCAGTGTTTCTCATGATGTACTCTGCATATAAGTTAAATAAGCAGGGTGACAATATACAGCCTTGACGTACTCCTTTTCCTATTTGGAACCAGTCTGTTGTTCCATGTCCAGTTCTAACTGTTGCTTCCTGACCTGCATACAGATTTCTCAAGAGGCAGGTCAGGTGGTCTGGTATTCCCATCTCTTTCAGAATTTTCCACAGTTTATTGTGATCCATACAGTCAAAGGCTTTGGCATAGTCAATAAAGCAGAGATAGTTGTTTTTCTGGAACTCTCTTGCTTTTTCCATGATCCAGCAGATGTTGGCAATTTGATCTCTGGTTCCTCTGCCTTTTCTAAAACCAGCTTGAACATCTGGAAGTCCACGGTTCACATATTGCTGAAGCCTGGCTTGGAGAATTTTGAGCATTACTTTACTTGCGTGTGAGTTGAGTGCAATTGTGCAGTAGTTTGAGCATTCTTTTGCATTGCCCTTCTTTGGGACTGGAATGAAAACTGACCTTTTCCAGTCCTTCTTTTATTTGATCCTACGTGGCTGACTTAAACCAAGGCACTAGGTGAGCCATAGCTTCTGCCTGCACTGAGCAGAAAACAGCTTCACCAATGACTTGATTTGTTTTACATTAGATTCATAACCAATTTGTTTTACATTAGATTCATAACTTCAGACCCTTGATTTGCATCAGAAATACCTGGTAGACTTACTGTTTTTTTCCAGCAAGTTTGATTTTCGACTTTTTTCTCTTTAAACTTCCTCACTTCCTTTCCCTTCTCTCACTCAGCTGATGCCATTGCCTTTTATTTATTTGAGAATATATGATATTTCTCATTTTCCCATGACCAAGCTGAGACCAATTAAATAATAATGACCAATTAAATAATGATCTGCTCATATTTGTTTTCACCTTCTATCCTGTTGCCGTGGAGTAAGTGTCATTCCTCCTACCAAGGATGGGTTTGCCTCTTGGGCTTATTATCTCATGCTCTCTTGTGTAGGGTCTCTGTTCCCTCTGTAATCTCCTTTCTTTTCTCTTGTCAGCTTTTCTTCCTAAATTGCTTCTGAGTATAAAAATGCTTTTACATCTAGTTTTAAAGAAGCCTTCCCTTGACTCCATATCCCTTTCCAGTTAGCTGTCAAGCTCACACAGTACAACATAAGGGGGTCAAGGCCAAGGCCTACTGACTGATTGAACTGGTAAAGATAATGAATCACTTTTTTGATTTAGACACTTTACAACTTTCAGAGACAGTATAAAGAAGGATGGTCAGATTCTTCCTGGAGTTTTGGGTTTAGTCATAGGCTACCTAATTAGCATTTGAAGTGTTATGAGTGATTAAAAAACCCATGAAGGCGAAAGAAAATGTACTATGATTATTCAGTCTGTCAAAGATTCAAGTTAAATAAAGGAGAAAAAATATTTTCATGGCTTGTTAAGCTTGAGTATGTCACTGGGGAAGGCTGTAGAATCTTAGAAGCTTTAAAAATGGAGCAATATTGCCATATGGTTTTCATCTGTATTTTGATCTAAACATGCTTGCTGCTGCTGCTAAGTCGCTTCAGTCGTGTTCGACTCTGTGCGACCCCAGAGACGACAGCCCACCAGGCTCCCCTGTCCCTGGGATTCTCCAGGCAAGAACACTGGAGTGAGTTGCCATTTCCTTCTCCAATGCATGAAAGTGAAAAGTGAAAGTGAAGCCGCTCAGTCGTGTCCGACTCTTAGCGACCCCATGGACTGCAGCCTACCAGGCTCCTCCATCCATGGGATTTTCCAGGCAAGAGTACTGCAGTGGGGTGCCATTGCCTTCTCCTAACATGCTTAGATTTACCTTTTCTCAAAATTTTTGGTCGTTGGACTTCTTTACACTCTTAGAACTTACTAAGGACCCTGAGGGACTTTTGCTTATGTGGTTTATATCTGTAAATATGTACCATATTAGAAATTAAAAATGAAAATAATTGATTAATTAAAAATATTATTAAACCTATTTCGTGTTAATGCAAATAACATGTTTTAATGAAAAATAGGTATATATTTTCAAAACAACCAAAAATTAATGGAAAGAATGATGTTGTTTTACATTTTTGCAATTATCTTTAATGTCCGACGTATAGAAGATAGAAGATAATTTAAATAAAAAAGAAGGCCTCTACACAGGTATGTATTTGGAAAAGTAAGTGATGTTGTAATATCTTAGATAATTGTGGATATTTGATACTATATCCAAACTCAGTAAGTGGTACTTTCTAAAAGATTTCTTTGTGGAATCTGTAACGACACTGTATTCTATTACATTAAAATCTGTTGGTCTGTGTTATTTGAATGGATCTTTTACCCATGCATGAACTTGTAACATTATGTGTTGGTCTTCAGGCAAATGATGAGGCTTCCTTGGTGGCTCAGTGGTAAAGAATCAGCCTGGCAGTGCAGGAGATGTGGGTTCAGTGCCTGCATTGGGAAGATCCTGTGGAGAAGGAAATAGCAACCCACTCCAGCGTTTTTGCCTGGGAAATCCCATGGACAGAGGAGCCTGGCAGGCTACAGTCCACGGGGTCACAAAGAGTTGGATACGACTTAGCAACTAAACAACAACATTTGGAAAATACTGGTTCACAGATTTACTGTGAGACAACCACTGCACATCAGTATGCATTGGCCTGCAGAAGTTCCTTATGTGAACATTTGTGCTTTACATACGTTTCAATACAGAGCATAAATACGAAAAAGGTGTGTTTTCAGGGATTGAAATTTTAAAAATTAATAACTTATTCATTCTTAAGTGAAACTGACAATTGTTTTATTGCAAGTGTGTGACAGTGAAGGGAGCAGAGATTATTAGTACGGCTTGGTGCACTATCTTGGTTTTTGCTACCATTGCTCTTGTACCATTAGTGAAATGTCAAGTGCCTTGACATTATTATGAAAACAGTTGTGAACTTGCAGATCTCTTGAAAGGATCTTGTGTCTGTGAGAAACACTGATAAACATTAGATAAAATTTACTTGAAGACTCCAGTACTTGAAGATACTGTTAAGTATCTAATTTATGATTGTTAGTTTTTCTCTTATTTTGAACTCCCCAGCTTTAAGTCATTTTACTTTTTCTTTATTTCTTCAAGTTACTTCCTTTTCTCTCTCCTAGTAATCGGTCTGGGTGTAGTAGCCATGATAATGATGGTGGTATCAGCAGATATTTGATTACTTATCATTAGCCAGGCAACATGCTCAACACTCCACTTGTATGATCTTATTTATTCTTCACAACCTGTTGAGTCAGGTGCTGTAATTATCTTGGTTTTATAGACGAGAAAGCCAAGGCAAGAGATGTTAAGTGACTTGCTCATGGACCACAGATAGTAAGTCATAGAACTGGGTTTCTAAGTCATGAACATGAATTTTTTCAGCATTTCAGAAACCATTCTATCTCGGATATTTTTATACCAGCCATTGTCGTAAGATTATATAAGACCAGTGAAAGTCGCTCAGTCGTGTCCGACTCTTTGTGACCCCGTTGACTATACAGTCCGTGGAATTCTCCAAGCCAGAATACTGGAGTGGGTAGCTTTTCCTTCTCCAGGGGATCTTCCCAACCCAGGGATCAAACCCAGGTCTCCCGCATTACAGGTGGATTCTTTACCAGCTGAACCATAAAGCAAGCCCAAGAATACTGGAGTGGATAGCCTATCCCTTCACCAGCAGATCTTCCCGACCCAGGAATCAAACCGGGGTCTCCTTCATTGCAGGTGGATTGTTTACCAACTGAGCTATCAGGGAAGCCTGTATAAGACCAGAGTGCTGGTTTAATAATGCGTAGTTTTGATAAAACCATCACAAGGAGTTAAGTTCCTATAACTAGCACTGTCTCTCATTGGAGGCTGAAGTAAGTAGAGAAATAATAATCAGAAATTTACTTGATGATCATGGGCTCAGATTAGGAGAATTAGATAAATTTTTGGGGTTTATTGAATACCTAATGTGATCAAGGTGCTCTGCTTGTCACACTAAGAACTGAATGTTTTAACTGCATAAATCTAAGGTAGTTTGATGTATCCATCTCACAAGACGCCAGTCTTACCACTGGGACCAAATTAATCAAAATCTGTTTTCTGACTTTTTCTCTTCTTTGTGCATTACCTAGAATGCTGATCATATTTGCTTTCTACAGATCTCCTTTTTCTGTTCCTCTGGGGCTGAGAACTCTTGTATGATTGACATATTCCTTCTTTAGCTATGTCAATTAATTTGATCAGGTTATTATCAGCTCTTATGGACTTCGGGGGAAATTCTATTTTTGTACCTCTGTTCTTATCCATTTTGTTCCAATTACAAATGCAATACTGAGAGGGCTATTTAATGTATATAGTTTCCAGGTTAGGTGGTGATGGGTGGGCGTTAGGATGAGGGTGTGGTTTGTAGTTTCTAGTATTTTCAGTAGTCAGTAATTCTGGGAAAAAATATCTGCTAGGAGAGGAAAGTGAATATTTACTGACATTTAATTTGGGAGTTCTTTTGTTCGAGTTTGTGCCATCTGCTTCACTCAGGTAACTGAAAACAGGCTAGCTTGTGAAATTGAAAATTCCATGGGGCAAGGTCTGTATTTTATTTCCCACTCTAGTGTCAAAACAAGTGCCAAATGTCCTTGCTTCATTCCCGAGCTGTCACCCGGCAGGTGGGTGGTCCAGAGAATAACCCCTGGACACCTGTGTGTACTGCCCTGCAGACTCCTACGAAGAAAAAATGCCTGATACTCTTGCTGTCCTGCCATGTTTTCTTTCAGCAAAATGGGTGGCAGGCATAGCCTGTTGAGTTTTATGAGCCTGTGTTACTCTTCTCTCATAAAGTGTTGACTTTTGATTGCAGATTTTAAATCTTGTTTTTTCTTCCAGGTGTATACCTTCCCTTTACTCATTAAAAAAAAATGAAACCTTTTATTTCTAGATAATTGTAATTTCACATGCAGTTGTAAAAAATAATACAGAAAGATATCATGTACCCTTTATCCAATTTCCCCCTATGGTAACATCTTGAAAAACTATAGTTAAATATCACAACCAGGATATTGACATTGATAAAATCCCAGTGATCTTACTTAGATTTCTCCAGTTTTATTTGTATTCATTTGTATGCATGTGTGTGGATATGTGTGTTTAGTTTTATGCAGGATTACCCTATGTGTAGGTCTCTGTATCCACCACACAGAACAGTTCCATCACCACAAGGATCCCTAGTATTGACCTTTTATAGCCATATCCACCTCCCTCCCAACTTCCACCCCCAACTCTGACCCCCCCCAAGTAACCGTTAATTTTTTCCAGGAATATTATATAAATACAGCTGTACAGTATGTAAGTTTTTGAGATTGTCTTTTTCTCTCCACTCAACAATTTCCTTGAGATTCTTTCAAATTACTGTGTATGTGAATAATTTGTGCCTTTTCATTGCTAAATAATATTCCAGGTCCATTGGTTTTTTTAATCTTCTAATTCTCATGTGTTCTCTTTGTGGTTTGCTAGAATAACTCTATCGCTATTGCCGATGTTGATTTAGAAGACAAAAACAAATTGGAGACTGGGCAGACTCTGAAAACAGCAAAGACAAAACGGAAAAATTCAGCTCAGTCACCTTCAGCTCGGAGGACTAAAAAGCTGAAAACTGATGAAGAAGCCAACAAAGCCAGCAGCTTAGAGAGCAGAAATAATAGCACAGAGATACCATCCACTAGCGCCATGTGGGAAGGTGGGTGTAAAGAAGAGGAGAACAAAGACTACTTTACATGTGGTCAGCCCCCTTTGAAGAAAGTGAAGACGGAAACGTGTCCTCAGGGGCAGCCTGTCAGGCTTCCAGAAAATATCAGTAATATTGAGGAGGTGGAAATGAACTGGGACATAGTACAGGTATGCACAGCCTTATTCTGTCACTTCAGTTTGATTCTTTTTGACTGGTATGGGGTGAGGGAAGACCTGGGAGTTTTCAGTTCCCTTGTCACTTTGCCAGTGGTTCCTGTAGGCTTTGGCTCTTGGGTACGTTGTTTGGTATTATAGCTTATTGTCATTAATTCTTCAGTTAAAAGCTGTGACCTCAGAAAAGTAGATTTCTTTCCATGGTGTTCTAGTGAACATGTATTCTGTAGACAGATCACCTCAACAGATTGGGCCCTCCTGAGTTCCTTGGTACGTTTTTGCTTTGTACTTGGACTGTAATTCCCCATAAAAGCAGTGCAAGTGATTAAGTCATTGGCTGTTAGTACATCTATTTAACTCTTAGTGTAATGTTGTAATACACTGTGAACCAGGCCTGCTGCTGTTGCTGCTGCTGCTGCTAAGTCGCTTCAGTTGTGTCCAACTCTGTGCGACCCAATAGACGGCAGCCCACCAGGCTCCCCTATCCCTGGGATTCTCCAGGCAAGAGTACTGGAGTGGGTTGCCATTTCCTTCTCCAATGCATGAAAGTGAAAAGTGAAAGTGAAGTCGCTCAGTTGTGCCCAACTCTTAGCGACCCCATGAACTACAGCCCACCAGGCTCCTCCATCCATGGGATTCTCCAGGCAAGAGTACCGGAGTGGGGTGCCATTGCCTTCTCTGCCTAGTAACTTCTTAAAGGAAATTTCTATCTGAATTCCAACTTGGGCTCCCATAATTATATTTCTTACTACAGGAAAAATCATATTTCTTCCAGTTTCTTTGACTAGCTTTGAGGATGATAGAGAAGACCTGAGGAGTGACTCATTAAGCAGTGATTCCCAATGTTTTGTCCACCCCCACACACTCTGTAAACATTTCAGACTTAATCATAGCAGTACCCCTCAGGGTGGATGGGGATCACCTCCCTCCTTATTGTCTGACGCATGGTGATTCTGACGAGTGCTCCTTCCTCTGCTGGGAAATACTGCTGTAGAGCCCAGTGCCTCTGCTGGGAAATACCACTTCTCCGTCTGGAATTGTCTGTGTGTTACCTTTCTCTTCAAAGGAAGTTCTTTTTACCCATGCTGCCTTTTCTATTACCTACTAGTTGAACATTGCCAGTAACTTTTAATTATGATTTTTCTTCTCTCTGACTCATTAAGGAATAGAATGTTGCCTCATAGCCTTCTTCTCATTCCCGAACAGTCCAAAATTGAGAAACTGCATAATTAGGCTCCTTTCTATGCTTTTTTTTCTTTTTTTCACTTAAGCCTACAAGGAAGTGTTTTAAAAGACATTTAAAACAGCCTGCATCAGGTTCACCCTGAAGGCTTTCTTAACATGCACATCCCTTGGTTCCAAACCAGACCTACAGGGACAGGTGGGTGTGTCCCACTTCCCGTCTCTTCTCCTTAACTTTTCAGCCTATCTCTGCTGTTGACATAGATCTACCTCTAGTAGTTGACCCTGAGTAGGAAGGAGGGGGAAGGTTTCAAAGCACAGGAAGTCTCTTGAACTATGGAAATAAGTTTTGCAAAATGAAGTCAGGGGTTAGTTATTCTATGAAACTCTGCTTCACACCCATATCTCATAATCTGTGTAAAAGAAAGAAATGAAAATAACCCTACCTATGACAGTTGTTTACAGGTAATAGAATCCTGCTTCTAATGAGCTTAAGCAGAAAAGAGGATGCAGGGGCCTTTCGAAGAATGCAAAGGACAAAGCGTGATCAAGTCTCCTAAGGCCTTGAACCAGAAATTGGAAAACTGAGGACTTGAGGAAGCCATTTTCTCAATTTTCTCTCTTTCAGAGATTTCATGATCACCCATTTTCACCCCTTCTCTGTTTGAGTTGTTGTTTTCTCTTGGCAGATCAGAAAGCATATCAGATTTCCCTACTTCTTTATGAAAGGTGGGAGATGATAGCCCCACACTTCATTTACCATTAGTTTTAGCTAGTGAGGAGGGAAAAGCGTACAGTGAGAACAGGTTCCCAGCTGCCATAGGGTGAGTGGCAGAAGAAGAGCAGCCAGGAGTAAAAGTTTCATCTGTAAATCGGTAGCAGGAATGTCCATGAGATGTTTGAATATGAAATGGAAGCAAGCTTTCAGGTCTAGAACTATTTTATGGCCTTTGACCGTATTATCTGGGTAGTATGAATGTGCTTGTCTTTCCTTTCAATTCTAAGTATCTTTTCTCCTTATATTAATAGTGATTTTTGGCAGCTCAAACAAGCCTGTTCTCAGAATGTGCCACTCCGTTGCATGTGAGTTGGGAGAAGTGGTTGGCTCAGCTGCGACCTTCTCTGAGCATCCTGAGGACCACTAGTAAGCTCAGCATTTTCTAGATGGGTTTAGGAAAATTGCCTGGGGAACTTTAGGTGTGACTTACTTGTTGGGGTTTTTAAAAGATTTAACCAGGTACAGTCATCCTTGTCTAATCTTAAATTACTTTTAAATCTTGTCATATATGTGGACTTCCTGTCCTATACTATTTTCCATTAGCAGGAGAGAGAATCATTTTATCTGCCAAACATGGTTGAGAATAGTGGCAGGTGTTAAAGGGAAACAGGAAGAGCAGAGTGAGAGTCAGCAGTGCCAAGTCAGTCAGCAAGACAATCAGGAAGGCTTTGAACATTTGAGTGAGCCTCAATGAAATGCCTGTGGTATACATATTAACTGCCACAAAATGAAATGTTTGCCCAAGTTCTTTGGGGAAGTTCTGACAAGTATCTCATTAGTAAGGAATGGTTGATGGAAATTAACTGTATAGGAATTATTGTCTTGAACATGAGGGAAATGTTATTTATATTTCCTTCATTTTAAGGACCATGGACCCTGCCCACCATGATACCTTGATCCTCTTAACTTTTTTCTTTCGAGGTTTTTTTTTTTTCCAACTCTAAAGTTCCATAACTTTTTCAGGAGCATCACTGTCTCATCTGGGGAGGGACTTTACCTATAAACACACTTTGTAACTATTTCCTAATCAGGTTCTGGGATCACCAGACTCCTCGGGGAGAAACAGCCTACTTCATTGCTTTTCTGCAAACTGCAAATATGTGGTTGCCTTAAGAAATTAGTTTTTATTAAAGTATATTATATCATTAAGCAAATATATTGAGAATACCATAACCTTTATAAGAATTTGAAGAGATGACTAGCTACAAGGAGTTTTTGAGAAAATTAAATGTCCTGAAGTGGTGATTGCTATTATGTAGTCTATTTTGAGGGAGGTGGGAGTAGAGGAGCCATATGCAATATATTAGTAATGTTTGCTAAATCAGGGGAGAAGAGTGAGCAAAACCTACTTATTAGCCATTTTCCCCATTCTTGCAAGAGATGATGTGGAAATATGTGGGTGAGGAAGACCACGGGGTGACAGAATAGGGGAAAGAAGTGGGAAGGAGACGAATGTCTCTGAATTAACTTTCTCACAGCACTTTTACACATAAGCATGTGTCACTTGTTAGGAGGGATTTAGTAAAAACAGTTGGATTGACCCTTGCTTTTTATAATTTAGCTGGAGGTATTTATTATGGGCCTTAAAACAAACTTTCTGAAATATATATGGAGAAAATTGTACTAAAGTATACACCTCATGAGTGTTCAAAAATGTAACCGTGTAATAAGCTTCCAGATCAAGAAACAGAACGTTACCAGCAGCCTAGAATCTCTTTATACCCCTTCTCAGTCCTGTGTCCCCTTTCCTAAAACCACTCTTCTGACTTCTAACATCATACATAGTTTTTCCTTTTGCAGTCTTTAGGAAACTTATTTGTGTGGTAAAATAAGTGATGTAATAAAGTCAATAGCAGTAATAGCATTTCAGAAGGGAGTATCCAGTTGCTGGTTTGATTTTTGAAAGAATAAAAAATTCTTTCTCTCAGTGCTAGTCATTTAAGTGTTATTTAATTTAAATATAAGTTATTTTAAACTGCAGATGCTGCCTGGATTATTAAAGCAATAGTTTAGTTGTTGATACCCAGAAGTTTTCTTTTTTAACTGAGAAGATGGGAATATAGACTTTGAAGAGTAAATTCTCAGGCCACTTGGAGAGAAGGCCATTTTGTTAGGGGTTTTGGACACCATGACGGCACCATGTCTCCTCTGCAGTGGGATTCAGGAAGAGAAGTGAGACAACTTGATTAATTTGTACTTTTGCTTGAAGAATATCATCTTGCTTTGCCCACAAATCAAATTTTCAAAGAGGAGTAAATAGCTTGTGGGACTTTTGGCCATTTACTTGACTTC
The DNA here is from genome assembly GCF_032452875.1 of Bos javanicus. Classification (NCBI taxonomy): domain Eukaryota; kingdom Metazoa; phylum Chordata; class Mammalia; order Artiodactyla; family Bovidae; genus Bos; species Bos javanicus. The sequence continues at coordinate 27,922,350 of NC_083878.1, read as the reverse complement.
TTTGAGCATCAGTTTTTATACCTGTAAAATGAGAATCCGTTCAGTTCAGTTGCCCAATTGTGTCCAACTCTTGGAGACTCCACGGACTGCAGCCTGCCAGGCTTCTCTGTCTATGGAATTTTCCAGGCAAGAATACTGGAGCAGGTTGTCATTTCCTACTCCAGGGGATCTTCCTGACCCAGGGATCAAACCCATGTCTCTTGCACCTCCTGCATTGGCAGGTGGATTATTTAGTACTGTGCTACCTGGGAAGCCTGTAAGCACAGTAGAAGACAGTCTGGGTTGTGGGGAAGAAATGAAGACTAATACTTTTATGAACGCAGTTTGAGATGCCTAATAGGTTTTCAAGAGAATACATCAGGTAGCTTACTTAAATGAGTCCAGAGCTCATGCGGAAGAGAGCAAGGGCTGGAGATACGAAGCTGACTTTCTCACCAGAGAGTTGGTGTTAATTCATCAGAGTGCATAATAAGATGTAGGCCTAAAGGATTTCAGGTACACAGAGGAATGAAAGTATCCTCAATAGTCTCTGGAGTTCAGCCATTTATTTCATCTGTTGCTTTGAAATTTAGTCTGTTTTATATATTGCCTTGATTTTTTTGACAAGTTGATAATGACAGTTCTTTAATTAAGTTTTGGATTTTTCTTTAATTTTTGGCATATCTCGAGCAGTAGGATTGAAATAATAATAAAACATATGCCTTTCATGCTTTACTTTAAAAATCCACTTGGGTTTTGAGAACAGTAACTGAAATTGGATTTTATTTTTTCTGTTCTCCAGGCTGACTTCTCTGAACTTTTCTGCTTACATGTACCTTTTGCTGAGACCTATAGACTTTTTAAAAAAATAATTATTTTGAATATGTGGTAAATGGGAATCATAGAAAATGCCAAAGACACAGAAGGATCTTCCTGCCCTAGCTCTAAGTCAACCCCTTTCCCCCAAATAAGCCATGTTCCAAGTTCTTGTAATTCATTCCATATCAGATCATACAAGAGTAAGTTACATGGTATTCTTCTCCATGGGTGTATAATTTATTCACCAGTTCCCCATTGTAGACTGGTTTTTGCTAACTTCTACCAGACTAGAAAAAGTTCTTCAAAAAATATCACTGTAAATAAGTATCATTTTCCAGAAGTATGAATATGTCAGAACAAAATTCCCAGGAGTGTAATTGCTGGATCATAGAGTTTATGCATTATAAATTTTGATAAATACTGCCAATTGTTCTTCCTCCAGAGGTTATAGCATTGTACTTTCTCATTAGCAATAATTGAAAGTGCCTTTTCCCATCATTTATGCCAACACAATGAGTTACCAACTTTTTAATCTTTGATGCCAATCTGAAAGGTTAAAAATACGTATCTCATTGAGCCCTGTAGAATTTGGATGATACAAAGTGGTTTTTATTGGGTTTTATTGAATTAGTGAAATGACTATTCTGTGATTATCAATATATATTCTATATTTCATGCAATTCTCTTTTTTAAAAACCACAGCAGTTAGTTTCTAAGTGACTGGAAAACATTATTTGATATTATATTTTAAACCATATATTATGTTTACTTTTCAGGGTTTTAAATCACTAAATGTGCTTAATTTGCAGGTTTTATCTGAGAGAACTGATATTGAACTTTGGGTTTGTGCCAATATTATCCGTCTCTTTAATGATGATAACACAATTCCCTTCATTATACGTTATCGAAGAGAGCTTATTAATAATCTTGATGCTGATTCCTTGAGAGAAGTTCAACAAACTCTAGAGGAGCTACGGTAAGAAACCTGGGCAGGGGTGAGCTTTGTGTAAGGGGAAAGAGGGTATGTGAGCTGATGAGTGGAAGCAGTGAGAAAGAGAGTGATAGTATATTTTAACAGTGCTGATATTTTGTTTTCTTGATTTATTGTGATCTGAATATAGTCAATCCCCTCCTAAAAGAGAAAGCCAACTTCATTTTACTTATTTAGAGGTATTCAGAGTCCCTCTGCTGGTGTGTTCATGCATAGCTTGGGCATGAATCTGCAAAAGGTGGTTTGCATTATTAATATGAGTTTGAATGTCATCTTCTCTCATAGAAGTGATTTTGCATAATGCAAAATTAGAACTACCAGCAGCAAACTCAGGAAAATACAGTTTCATCTAAATCTTCAATAGCTTTTGTAAAACTGTCCTCTTAATAACTTTAAAGTCCCTATTAAAAGGAGAGTTCTTTAAAAGTATCAAGTTTGCTAGGAAATAATGTATATTTCCCTTTTCTAGTCTTTTAAAGGATATAGTAATTTAATGGTAGTGGATTGTAACTTGTTTATGATTATAGAATGGAAAACACCCTTTAAAAATATTATTCCTGTGGACTTATTGTAAGAACTCAGAAATAAGCATACCAGAGACTATAAGTATCTAACTATATTATTCGGTAGAGTTTATTTAAACACTCTTCCCCATTCATTTATTTACTACATGTATCCTACCTGCCAGGTGCTGTGTTGTTGATACCTGTGTTCTTTAACAAGGATCTGGTTTAAATTGGATATAATCTTACCATCAAGCCATTCTAAAAGCGCCAAGGATTATTTTTATTAATAGAACAAGCCTAATAATTTTGGAGGGACTTGCATCTCACGAACATTTCTATCCCTTTTGTGGAATTTCTTTTGGTGCCAGGAGGATTCAAATGCTAATATGTTGGAAGTTATAGTTCACTGAGAAGCAGAATCAATTAGCCAACCCAGAAATATAAATGACAGTTTAATCAAGTGGTTTCAGAGTCAGATCTTCCAGGGCTAGTCTAATATAATCAAGCTTAAAGGGCTGCAAATCAGAGATGACAGATCCTAAGAGGGCCAACCACTGCTCATCTCTAACAGATCATAGTATGCAGTCTTATCTACTCAAATTGCTGGATCTTCCCATTTTTGAAAAACCAGTAATCTGAATTTTGATGTAAAAAATTTTGTAGGTCAAGCAAAATCATCTACAGGCCACGTCTAGAAGTCCAGCAGTTTACAAATTCTGAAGTAAGCTCTCTGTTTGGTTGAAGGCAAAGTAATGAAGAAAATATAAGGATTTAGGGGTGTGAATTGGTGAGAGTGTCACAAAAAAGCAGGAATAGTTAACTTAAAAAATATTAAAAGTATTCTACCAATTAGTTTTTTATTGAGTGAGGGACAGATAGGAGTTTTATGTCAAGATTACTATTATTATTATTTTCTTTTTCTCTAAAAAGCATTTCGGCTACAACAGAATTCAATTTCTAGGCATCTATTAATAAAGGAATACATTAAATATTAGTAGAGGATTATTTCTGTTAGTAAGTGTGGCAATGATTAGTAGTGACTTAGAAGATCTTTTTATGTCATACAGATTTCTTTTTGGTAATTAGGTATGGTATCTGTTTTTCTTAAGCTTTTTCTATGACTAGAGCATGGTTTTCAATGTGTTAACTGCTACTCATCAATGAGTAATGAAACTAATTTAGTGGGTCATTACCACTTTAACGAAAATGAAATAGAGAATAGGAAATATGAGTGCAGTTTCTGTAATAAAGGTAAATATTGTTTGATGAAACTATCATGTGTTTATATAACTTTATTATTAGGTTGGTGCAAATGTAACTGTGGTTTTTGCATTGTTGAAATTTGCTGTTTGATATTGAAATACATTCTTAATAAATGTGGTTATGGTTATACACCTTTTTTTAAAATTTATTTTATTTTATTTTTTTATTTTATTTTTAAACTTTACAATATTGTATTGGTTTTGCCAAATATCGAAATGAATCCGCCACAGGTATACATGTGTTCCCCATCCTGAACCCTCCTCCCTCCTCCCTCCCCATACCATCCCTCTGGGTCGCCTCAGTGCACCAGCCCCAAGCATCCAGTATCGTGCATCGAACCTGGACTGGCAACTCGTTTCATATATGATATTATACGTATTTCAATGCCATTCTCCCAAATCATCCCATCCTCTCCCTCTCCCACAGAGTCCAAAAGACTGTTCTATACATCTTTTTAATATGCATTTCTCACTTTATGTTTTTTTGCTGATGACTTATTACTTACTGTTTATTTTATATTTATTTTGGACTATGGAAAAGATGCTAGAAAAAAGCAAACTTGAGCGACTTTCTTATTTGAGTTCAAAATGGGTCATAAAGCAGTGGAGATAACTTGCAACATCAGAATGCATTTGGCCCAGTAACTGCTAACGAACGTGTACACACGCATTGGTAGGTCAAGAACTTTCACAAAGGAGATGAGAGCTTTGAAGCTGAGATGTGTGGTGACCAGCATTGGAAGTTGACGATGACCAATTGAGAGGACCAACAAAGCTGATCCTCTTAAAACTACGTGAGAAAATTGCCGAGGAGCTCAGTGTCGACCATTCTATGGTCTTTTGGCATTTGAAGCAAATTGGAAAGGTGAAAACGCTTGATAACGTGGGTACCTCATGAGCTGACCAAAAATTTTAAAAAATCATTGTTTTGAAGGGTTGTCTTCTCTTCTTCTCTTATTGTGCACAACAGTGACCCATTTCTTGATCAGATTGTGACGTGTGACGAGAAGTGGATTTTATATGGCAACCAGTGACGACCAGCTCAGTGGTTGAACTGAGAAGAAACTCTAAAGCACTTCCCAAAGCCAGACTTGCACCAAAAAAAGGTCATGGTCACTGTCTGGTGGTGTTTCATCCTCTCCAGTTTTCTGAATCCCGGTGAAACCATTATATCTGCAAAGTATGCTCAGCAAATTGGTGAGATGCACCAAAAACTGCAATACCTGCAGCTGGCTTTGGTCAACAGAAAGGACCCCATTCTTCTCTGCAGCAACAACCGACTGCACGTTGCACAAGCAACACTTGAAAAGTTGAATGAATTGGCTACGCAGTTTTGCCTCATTTAGCATACTCACCTAACCTCTCACGAACCGACTACCACTTCTTTAAGCATCTCGACAACTTTTGCAGGGAAAATGCTTCCACAACCAGCAGGAGACAGAAAATGCTTTTTGAGTTTGTCAAATCCCAAAGCACAGATTTTTATGCTGCACAAAAGAGCAAGCTTATTTCTCATTGTTAAAAATGTGTTGATTATAATGGTTCCTATTTTGATTCATAAAGATGTGTTTGAGCCTAGTTATAATGATTTAAAATTCGTGGTTGAAAACCCCAGTTACTTTTGCACAAACCTAATGAATATGAAATTATATGTGTATATATTGGGTTGCAGGGTAAAATATATTTCTTACTGAGAGTCCCTGTTAAAAAAGTGAATTAAAAAATGACTATGGTTATGGACAGTAAACTTCGTCTGAAGATGCCTCGCCTCTCCCTTATATGCAAGTTAGTGGCTCCTTGGCCTTTTGTCAAAGTGATCCTGGTAGACTTCAGTCTCTGAAAGCAGTTTTGGGCTATCAGGAATGTAAAAGACACAGAGAGGTGTGATCGAAGGACTGCATATTTCTTCCTGTTTAACTTAGAATCTGCTGCCTTTGGGTTTTTTTTTTTTTCATAAGTAGATTTAGTTTTCTTTTCCATCAATCATTTTTACTAATTAATATTATCATCTCTCTAACTTTCTGCCTGTTATTTTATCAGTACTATTATTAGAGATTATAAATAATAACAGGTAATAAAATAGGATGAGAGGTTTTAATAATAATATATTCTAAAATATCAAGATTTTGAAAACCAAGGAGAGACTAAAATACTATTTCAGCTTGAAGGAGATTGTAGACACATAGCAATTACATAAAACTCATTCTTAGCTGAATTCAGTATCAAAGACATTATAGGAACAATTGGTGAAACTTAAATGAGATCTGAGTGTTAGAATATAATATATCAATATAATATCAAACCCAGGTCTCCAGCATTGTGGGCAGATTTTTTACCAGCTGAGCCAAAAGGAAGCCCATAATATTGATATTATTATATATTACAAAAATTTTTATTTTCAGGGCTGTTGCAAAGAAGGCTCATAGTACAATCCAAAAAATTAAAAAGGAGGGGAAGATGTCTGAGTGCCTGTTAAAAGCTTTGCTGAACTGTAAGACTTTTGAAGAACTAGAACATGTGGTAAGGAACCCTTTTTATTTAATGTAATACCTACCTGAATATATTATAATTTGTGTCTTTTTATAGTTAAAAAATAGCTAGAAATAAAAAGCCACAGAGTCATCAGCCACCATCGTTATTTAATTCAACAAAATATTCTTTATTCAGTAAACATCTTTTAAGCCTTTTTGTGTGTGTGCTAGGCACTTGGATTTACAAAGATGACTAATATATAATCCTTGTCTTCAAGGAATTCCCAGTCGAGTAAGGAAAAAGTAGGTAACAGAAGTGAGAAGCTTGAGGGAGAGTGCTAAGCTGGAGACACAGATGTGAATGTCTTCAGCATGTAGTTGGTATTTGGAGCCATGAAAATGGAAGATTTCACTCAAGGAAAGATCATAGGGTAAGCAGGTCAGGGTAGACCATTGAGAAAAACTAACTTTTGAAGCATGGATAGAGGAAGGGATAGCCTAAGAAGGAAACGTGGAAAGAATAGTGAGGGAAGTATGAAGAGAATCAGGAGATAAGGTACCCATAGGATTGAGGCAGAGAGTCATAGAAGGAGGTAATGATCAGTGGTCTTAAGTAATTAAATATAGCAGGGAGTTTTGGCAAGATAAGGACTAAAAAATGTTTATTTGGTAATTAGGGGATCATTATGGCTCTTTGTGATACCACTTTCAGCTAGGTGTATGGAAAGAGAAGCCAGGTGGAGGTGGGTTGAGTAGTGAACATGTACTCAGAAGTAGAAGCATTGTGTGTGGACATGTTTTAGAGGAGCTTGCTTGAGTTGAGAACTTGTAGTCCTTGCAGCCCAAGCACTGAGTTTGTAAAGGGAATGAATCCAAGCAAATAGCTAACTGTAAGTATGTAGGAAAGTATAAAGCATTTGATAAGGAATAACTGTTTTTATACATCTTGTATTCTTTGTTAGTATTAATGCCTCTCTGAAGGAAGAAGAAAGAGTTGAAAAGAGGATGTCTTTAGCATTCTTGCATGTCCTCTCATTTTGTGTCCTAATTTTAACTTTTGCTTTTTAAAATTTATTGATTTGGTATGCTTTCTGACTTTTTACCCTAGTCAGCGCCATATAAAACTGGGAGCAAAGGCACCAAAGCCCAGAGAGCAAAGCAGTTGGGATTAGAAGGAGCAGCCAGGACACTGCTGGAGAACCCAGGGGAGCTGAGTCTTCTCTCTTATATTAAACCCAATGTGAAAGGTACTTAATTGTTTAAAGAGGTCGCTCCTGTTTCTTTTCTAATTTAAAAACTTAGGTTAAAAAATTGTTTCATTAAGTAATACAATAGAATAGTATAGCATATAAAGGGCAAATTATTCTAATAAAACAAATCCCAGTATATCTCTTTCTTAGCCATTTAGCTTTCCTTTTTTGGTAAAGTGCCTGTTCTTGTCTTTTGCTCATTTTTCTGTTGTGTTGTTTCTCTTTTTTCTTATTAATTTGTGAGTATTTTTTAGATATTCTCTCTTGGAGTTATATGTGTTACAGATCTTTCCTCCCAACTTGTAACTTCTCTTTTCACTTTGTTTATGGTATCTTTTGGTAAATAGAGTCTTAGTTTTATCATAGTTAATTTATTTATCTTTTCAATTTTATTAATCTTTTCTTTTAAGATAATTGCTTTTTTTTCTTTTTAAAGAATTCCCTTTGCATCCAAGATTATGCAGATATTCCTATATTCTTTTAAAACCTTTATCCCATTTCTAAAAACTTATAAAGATTTTACAATTAAAAAGTCATATCTTCTCTTTAGAAAGAATTTCAACAATTCAGACAGACATGAATTGTAAAAGAAAGTCCTACTCCCACACTTCTGCTCTCCATGAGTAAAATGCTTGTCTTTTTCTGAAGTGTATCTTCTTATCTCAGTGTGTGTACATGTACAGGAAAGGATGAAAGAGGAAAGGGGTAAAGGAGAGAGATTTCTAAGAAAAACCCAAGGAAAGTGACAAATGATACATGTCAAGGTGTATTGGTTTTATTGTCAAAATGAGCCTTGAAGTGAGAGCTTTTTAAGTAAGAGTGGGGGCTTTTTTCAGGGAGTGCTCTGACAGGATTGAATGGGGAGATTGATTCTCTAGGGATCACTGCTCTCACTCTAGTTCTTTTTGACCTTCTGTTCTTTAGGCTGGGAGATTGTCTGTAGGGGGCAGTCTCTGATAACAAAATCTGCAGGATGTACTAAACTGTAGAGAAGCAGCGTACTGAAACCTGTGTTTTTTTAAAAAATAATCTGGCAAATACAGATTTGCAGTTGGAAAAATTGAGTATGTGTGTCTGTGAAAATATGAATATCTGCTCATACCCAAGTACACCCACCTTAATATCTGTATTGAAAGGGGCAGTAATGATAAAAAAAAGCAAATTTGTATTATTTGAATTTAGAAATGGGTTGAAATGAGTAAAATTCAAGTTTAATTTTTTAATGTGTATTTTCTGTTATATTTTCAAATGGTTGCAACTTTAATATTTTAATGTTAGCTGCAACTATTTAACCAAGCATTGAGGTTAGCCACAGTGGAAACTATCTGAGCCCAGTGTTGGTATGTTTTATTACAAATGTTGGAGCTTTCAAAATGTTAGATGCACAATGATTTATGGTTTGTTTTATTTTTAACTTCTGGTCTGTTTCCTTTCCTTCTACTCTTCACCTCCTCTGGTACAAAGTTTTCCTTAGTTCACACACATACTGAATTCCTATTCAGTATGTTTGATAACCTTATATCTTTTAATTGGCCTGTGGGGTGATGCTCATGCACTATCTGATGATGAGCACTAGGTGATAATTCTGATAATGGGGTAGGTTGGGCCCAGCACAGTTACACATCCCAGAACCCATCTAGCACACATACCAGAACTTCTCTGTTTGCTTTTCTCCCTTTTTCTTTTACTCTAATCACAAACATAGTATTGTAATCAATTCTAAACAACTTTGAATTGCTTTTCAAAGTTTGCTTGGAATGTTTTTCCCTTCTGTTTCTTCCTTCTTTATGCCACATACATCCTCATGGTCACTCTCTGTTCCTTACTGTTTTTCTAAATAAGTATTTTCTTTATTCCCATCTTTCCTCAAAGAAGTATTTCAGAAACCAGATATTTCAGTGTCGCCACCCCCTCAACATAGGAGGCACTTTTAATTACCACAGACCAACAAGAATTGGTCCAAATCAGAAAGATAGCCTGTGCTACAAATGGACTACATCCTAGAAGATCCAGAATATCCCTGTACAAGGAGGAGTAGTTAATTGCCCCTTTGTAAGTAAGATGAGGTGGTGTTAGTGCAGATAAGCTGAGGAGAAGTGTTCAGTTTTTTAATTGTGGAGGTTTGAAGAGCATGTGGCTGTAAAGCTTTCACTGCAAGGCAAGGGATATGATTTTCTGGTTCTCTGGACATTATTTTCTCCTGATTTTACTGAGGTGCTAAACTTTTTGAACTCTTGTTATCCTTGGCTGTATTAAGCCCCAATGAACAATTCTCTCTGATGAGACAAGGTGCTTTTTCAAAACACACAAGACTCTCTTCCAATTCTCTCTCCCTAGTTGGACTGAGATGGGGGGTTTGTAATTTGGATGAGCTTTTGGAATGGCTGAATGTTTCTACCTGTTGTTAAGCACTCTGCCTCTGAGGTGGTTCAATACACCTCCCTACCAATGGTTTCTTTAAGCTTTAATGAGTATCAGAATCATCTGGGATGCTCTGTAAAACAATAAAATGCCACAGTCTAGAATCTATATTTTTAGCAAGTATGTAGTATAATTTTATTTTAGGGTCCTTAGACTATACAATCCATTGTTCTAGAGCTTTTGAATAATTTTAATTACATACGGTTCGTTAAATTCTTAAGGTTTACAAATTGTATGTCCCTCAATAATGTGAACTTTTCAAAAACTCTTTGTTTTAATCGCCAAATCTGTAATTTCCTCTTTCTGTTCTCTCTCATTAATTGATCTCATTGTAGGTTCCCCTTTTACTACTGACTTCTCACCCTGGTACTCTCCTTAAACTTTGAGTGATGATACTCTGAGGTACTTTTGGACCCCAGGAATGAGTGCATAGTGAGTCGTTTTCTAGGATAAAGACTGGTCTAGCGAGAAAGCTAACACAGAGCAGACATCTATTGACTGCTTACTATGTGCCATAGCTGTTCAAAGTTCTTATATATATAGCCTTCCACCTATCAAAGATTGTTCCTGAAAATTGCCTCATAGGGAAATTCTCTTAAAATGTAAACAGGATACCTATTTCAGTTACCAAATTTCCTTGAAATAAATGCAATTACATCATTAGTTAAGATCAGTTATCATAATGCAACCCAACAAGTTATTTCCTCTTTATTAATTGTTCTGTAAGTCTGTCCTGCTCTCTTTGTCTTTTTTACCTGTTATTCATTAAATCTGTGCTCTTAGAAAAACATGATACTCGTGCTTGTGTAATTGAAGCTTTAATGCAAGAAAAAGCTTTAATGGAAATAGAACAATAAAGACAAAAGAAATGAAGGAATGCATTGCAAATGATTTCTTGGTATATAAGCTGATATTGCAGGGACCATAATATACAAGACACACTGCTGTAAATTAGCAAACTGAAAGCACTTGGAGAGAACGTAACATACCATTAGTAGACAGTTCAGCTGTAAGATGAACAGCCACATAATGACTCTTGTTTTGTGCTTATTTGAGATTTGAGACCTATTTCAAATAGGTATTGAAAATGTGAATAAATGCCTCATAAACAAAATTGGGATATTAATAAAATTCCTTGTAAAGGAGAATTTTTATAACTGGAATGAAGTAGTATACCTTGGGGTATGACTATTAATATGTATTTCCTATAACCACACTTAATATTTGTAAATAGTTCATGAAGTAGATACTATTATTACCGTTTTTATAGGAGTCTGAGGCACAGAGACGACAAGTAACTTGCCCAGCACACATTTGGTAGATGGTAGAGCCAGGATTAGACCAGGCAGCTGGTCTGCATTTTTTTACCACTAGGTTATATGGTATGTTAAGGCCCTGTATTACGGTTTCTGGAGGCTTGTTTTCAATGCTGAGGGAAGCTTGTCACTGCTATGATACGTTTCTGTCTTAAATTTGTCGGTTTAAGGTTTTTATTTTGACTGGAAAAAATTTATTGTGATTTAATTATAGATTTAAAAACCAATCTCTAGTTCTTGCTTTTGTTTTCCTTCTTACCCTTCTCCTAAAGGGCTTTCCGCACTCCAGGATATTGAAACAGGAGTGCAGCATATTTTAGCAGACATGATTGCTAAAGACAAAGACACACTTGACTTCATTCGGAAATTGTGAGTAACTCTTGGAGAGTTTTCTGCTCTGTGGACACATGCTGTTAAGGGTTGCACAGTTAGTGCTAATTCCAGTGCTCATTAAAACTTTACTTTCAGACTTAAAAATTTTTTTAAATTTTTTTAGTAGCAGAATTCTTTGTTCAAACAACAGAACCCGAGTACATGAAACAGATAAAAGTAAAGTTGTTTTGATTGAATTCTGGGCATGGATCCTGGAACTCTGCCTGTTCATCCTCCTTATTCTGAAGCACCTCAGCAGAGGCCTCTGAGGAACATGGTTTAAAAACCACTGCATAATGCAGTATATGCTAGAGAGCAATTCATAACTATTTAGAGTGGGTTGCATTGCTTTTTCAGCAAATAGTGATGTATGTACTTAATTTTATAATATTTCATTTCTAGTATTTACCAGTGGTTGGATTACCTTGGAAATGTGTAATATCAGGTATGGATAAATGTGATGACCTCAAAATGAATTTTAGGTGATGGAGAGAGCAGCTTATCCATAGTGTCACACCATTTATAAGAAAGTAAAACCTTTTGACCTAGACACTACTTGGGTTTATGGATCTTATGCCTCCAAAAAAAAAGACATTATTTAAAAACCCCATTTTTAGGTACTCTGTCTTTCCTTTTCTTCTGTGTATCGAAAGACAGTTTTTTGGTTTTTGGTTTTTTTTTTTGCAGAGGTCTGTTCTTCCTCTCTCTTAACATCTCTAGCTGTGTGAGCTGTGCAGAGGAGAGCAAAGGTGGAGATGAACCAGTTGACTACTGTTGCTTATCAGGGTTTTTGTTGATATAAGGCAGAAAAATTTTCTGTTTCCTCAGTAGCCCTCATAGAAATGAGTTGAAGTAGAAGAATTAATTGCCCAGGTTTTTAAGTGTGTTTTTATAAGTAATCATACTGCTGAAATTTGGTTCAATTTCTAAATTGTCATTGGAAGCTGTCCTGACATATTATCGTTTCCCCTCTTTTTAGCTTTAAATTGGTTCTGACTCCCTAACTCAGCGGTTAGGAAAGGATGATATCTAGGCCAGAGTTATTGGTCTCTTGGGTAACTGCAGGTAGTATCTCAACTCATTTAGATGTTTTATAGGAGGCCTGGGTTGATATATAAATAGATTTGTGCTATGCTAGGTATGCTAGACCTATGCTAGCGTGAATAAGTGAGGAGTCTTTTTTTCATGGGTCAATATCATTTTTATAGTTGAGCATCATATATAAAAAAATCTTATTTGGTAATTCTTGTTTACTTTTTTGCTAATCTTATTTCTGTATAATGTGTTTCTTTACTGAAATACATGTTAATAACTACTTGTGGTTGAATACTTGTGTATCTGAACAGGTGCCAAGATAGATATATTCATATCCAGTCATCTTTGGCAAAAGTGTCCTCAAAAAAAGTAAATGAAAAAGATATTGATAAGTTTCAGCTCTATCAAAACTTCTCATGCAATATAAGAAACATCCAACATCATCAGGTAAATAAGGAAACTGCTTATTCATGTGGGTAGTAGTAATAATGATAATTCTTCAGATTTGTTTATTACTTTTTTTTACTAAGGAATTAAAGAATTTTCAATCAGCTATTTTTTCCTTCATATAAATTTTTATAATTTTCTTATATCCTCTGCATTTCACAAATGGGAATCTCAAGACCCACAGAAGTTAGTAAATGATACTGAGAATTATTAGCAGAGCTAAAAATATAACACTAGGTATCTTGGCTCTCTGGCAGATGATCTTTCTTATTAGACTTTCCTTCCCAGAAAAAGATTTGATCTGGATGTGAGCTCAATTCTGGATCCTTTCCATTTGAAATACAAATTAGAGACACCTGATTTAGAATAAAGTATGAGAAATCTCACCTAGTTATATAAATTATAGTCATTATATGTGTCTTTTAATCTCATTTTTCATTTTACTAATTCTTATCCTAATTGTAGTTATAGGTTATATGTGGAATGTTGCTTAAACTTATAGAAAAAAATTTTTTTATTACAAACCAATAATACAATAACACTAACTTTTATATTTACCTGTGTAGCTATCTTTACCAGTGTTCTTTACTTCTTTGTATGCTTTTGAGTTACTGTCTAGATTTTATTTCAGCCTGGAGGGCTTCCTGTTATGTTTCATGTAGGTTGGGTCAACCCCCTCAGATTTTGTTTTTCTGGAAAAATCTTAATTTCTCCTTATTTTTAAAATTGATTTTTAGTTGTGACAAAATACATATAACAAGCTTTACTATCTTAACTGTTTTTAAGGGTACAGTTTAGTAATGTTAAGTATATTGACATTATTGTGCAACCAATCTCCAGGTTTTTTTTTTTTTTTTTTTTATCTTGCAAAACAGCTTTTGTGAATGTAGAATTCTTGGTTGACAGTTTTTTCTTTCAGCACTTTGAATATGTCATTCCATTATCTTTTGACATACATGGTTTTGATGAGAAATCAGCTGTTAATCTTACTGAGCCTTCACATATGATGAATTACTTTTCTTGCTTCATTCAAGATTCTCTTTAGCTTTTGACAATTTGATTATAATTTGTCTTGCTGTGGATCTCCAAGTTTATTCTTCTTGAAGTTTGTTGTGATTCTTGGTTGTGTATATAGATGTTTTTCATCAAAATTGGGAAAATTATGGCCATTATTTTTTCAAATATTCTTTGAGCCCTTTTCTCTCCTGAGTTTTCCTGTTAAATGTATGTTGGCATGCTTTAGAGTATCCCACGAGTCTCTTAGGCTCTGTTCATTTCTTTTCTTTCTTAGAGTGTAATCTCAGTTGACATATCTTCCAAGTTGATTCTTCTTGTTCAAATAGATGATTAAAACCCTTAAGTAAATTTTTCATTTCAGTCATTGTACTTCTTTGCTCAGGAATTTCTCTGGTTCTTTTTTATGATTCCCAATTCTATTGATACTCTGTATTTGTTGGGACAGCATTCTCATGGTTTCTTTTAGGTCTCTGTCTAAGATTTCCTTTAACTGAGCATGTTTATAACAGTTTCAGTTCAGTTCAGTTCACTTGCTCAGTCGTGTCCAACCCCATGGACTGCAGCACTCCAGACCTCCCTGTCTATCACCAACTCCCAGAATTTACCCAAACTCATGTCCATCAAGTCAGTGATGCCATCCAACCATCTCATCCTCTGTCATCCCCTTCTCCTCCTGTCTTCAATCTTTCCCAGCATCAGGGTGTTTTCAAATTAGTCAGTACTTTGCATCAGGTGGCCAAAGTATTGGAGTTTCATCTTCAGCATCAGTCCCTCCAATGAACACTCAGGACTGATCTTCTTTAGGATGGACTGATTGGATCTCCTTGCAGTCCAAGGGACTCTCAAGAGTCTTCTCCAACACCACAGTTCAGAAGCATTAATTCTTCGGTGCTCAGCTTTCTTTATAGTCCAACTCTCACATCCATACATGATTACTGGAAAAACCATAGCTTTGACTAGACAATTTAAAGTGTGTCTATTAATGCCAATGTCTGAGCTTCCTCAGAGACAGTTTCTATTAGTTTCTTTTTTCCTGTGAACGTTTGCCTGCCTTGTAATTTGTTGTTAAAACTTGGCAGTTTTAATAAGTTGTCAACACTGAAAATCAGGTTCTCCCCCTCCCCAGCATTTGTTTTTATTGCTGTTATTGTTTTGTGGTTTGTTTAGGGACTTCTAAATTGTTTCTGTAGTCTGTATTCTCTATCATGAATACACAGAAGTCTATGGTCCATTAGCTTAGTTGACATCTGGTTACTTGACAGAGATTTACTTAATCCCTGGAGCCAAAACAAATAACTCTCTCCCCATCCTGCGTATTTGCTCTCATTGGGACATTCATCAATGTTTAGTGAGTGTGTTTACAGCTCTACCTTAGCCTTCACTTCCTCTTTACATGGAACTCAAAGGTCAGACAGAAGTGAAAGGTTAAGGTCTTCTCAGAGCAAGTGTCTTGTCTAGTCCTGAGTACTAGACAAGACACATGACCTCTAAGATTCCCTAAAATATGCAGAAATTTAAAAATGCCTCTTTCCCTCAAGTGTCTCATTTACTGGCTTCTTCCTTTCCCAGTTTTCTGGTCTATCTGATGTTGCTCTAATTATAATTCCTTATCCCCAAGTGTCCCTTTATCTTTGAGACTGCAGCTAACACATTGCCTTTAAATACTTTGGACAGATACCACCTAGGAAATGACATATGCCCTGGGGAAGCTCTGTGACAAGCAAAACAAGGGCAAGTCCTTGAGCCAAACCCTCAGGAAGCATGAAACAGACCAAACCACATAATCACAAGTCTTTAAGAATAAGGTCCATATTGCTCCCTCTAGTACTAGCAACCTGCACCAGAAAAGTAGGCTCTTATTGGTACCACCACTGTTGAACTGGAGAGTGGAGGATGGTAAGTGGGTACGTTAAAAGTGCTGTTTTACAAAAATTCTGCAGCTTCTTTCTTCTTTTAGTGTTCCTCTGTTATAAGTTTTCTTCTTTTTGTGTTCCTCTGGTTGTTGTAAGTTTTTGATTGGATTTCAGAGTTATGAAAAAATTGAATCTGACCGTTTTATGCCAGCTTGTTACTTCTGTAAAGGTTTGGATTTTAGAATTTCCTCCTCGGCCACTTTGGTGATACCATATTTAACAGCATGTATTCCCCTGTTCTGTTCTAAAACCAGCATGTGACTTTAGCCTTATAAAGTGTTATCTTGTTTAATATTATTTAGTTTGAAGTCTACTTTGACATCAGGATTGCAACTTGTATTTTCTTAATGAAAATTGATTCCACCCTTGTTTTAATCTTAACTTTTCAATTATATGGAATGCTTGCCCTTGGTTCTTTTGCTAAAAATTTATAGTCTTCCTTTAGCTGATTGAAGCTGATTCTCTAGTCTAGTATGGAGTTGGCAAAACTTTTCTGTAAATGACCAGAGAGAAAATACTTTAAACTTGGTAGGCTGGATGGCTCTTCCTGCAAATTCGCAACTGCCACTGTAGCAGGAAAGCAGTCACAGATAGTATGTAAGGGAATGAGCACAGTTGTGTTTTTAAAAAAATTCTGTTTGTGAAAACAGATGTTGGATTGGATTTGGTCCATGGGCCATAGTTTGCTGGCCTCTGCTCTTATATTAATGTTTTCTCAAGAAGATTTTATGTGTATAGTACAGGCATGCCTTATTCCATAGTGCTTTGCTTTATTATGCTTTGCAAATACTGCCTAGTTTACAGATTGAAGGTTTGTGACAACTGTGTGTCATACAAGTCTGTTGGCACCAGTTTCCAACACTTGCTGACTTTATGTCTCTTTTGTCACATTTTCATAATTCTCACAATATTTCAAAGTTTTAAGTGTTTGTTATAGTGATCTGTGATCAGTGATCTTAGATGTTACTATTGTAATTGTTTTGGGGTGCCACAACCACACCTGTATAAGACAGCAAACTGAATTGATAAGTACTGTGTGTGTTCTGACTGCTCCACCAATCAGCTGTTCTCCTTTCTGTCTCTTCCTTGGATCTCACTATTTCCTGAGATACAATAATATTGACATTAGGCCATTTAATTATCCTACAGTGGCCCCTAAGTGTTCAAATGAAAGGAGCAGTTGCACATCTCTCACTTTAAATCAAAAACTAGAAGTGATTAAGTTTAGTGAGAAAAATAAGCCAAAAGCTGAGATAGGCTACTGTCTAGCCTCTTGTGTCAAATAGGCAGCCAAGTTGTCAATGCAAAGGATACATTCTTGAAGGAAACTGAAAGTGCTACTCTAAGGAACAAAGAATGATAAGAAAAAAAAGCAGCCTTTTGATGATATCGAGAAATGTTCAGTGGTCTAGGTAGAAGATCAAAGCAGCAGTAACACTTCCTTATGCTATGCTATGCTAAGTCACTTCAGTCGTGTCCGACTCTGTGTGACCCCATAGACGGCAGCCCACCAGGCTCCCCCGTCCCTGGGATTCTCCAGTCAAGAACACTGGAGTGGGTTGCCATTTCCTTCTCCAATGCATGAAAATGAAAAGTGAAAACGAAGTCGCTCAGTCCTGTCCGACTCTTAGCGACCCCATGGACTGTAGCCTACCAGGCTCCTCCATCCATGGGATTTTCCAGGCAAAAGTACTGGAGTGGGGTGCCATTGCACGGGCCAAGCTATCTTTAATTCTGTGAAGGCTGAAAGTTGAGGAGGCTGCAGAAGAAAAGTTTGAAACTAGCAGAGGTTGGTTCATGAGGTTTAAGGAAAGAAGCAATCTTTGGGGACTTCCCTGGTGGTGCAGTGGTTAGGACTCCATGCTTCCACTGCAGGGGGCACGGATTGAGTCCCTGGTTGGTGAAATAAGACCTTTTATGCTATTCAGCTCAACCAAAAAAAGGAAAAAAAGGTGAAACAGCACATGCTAATGTAGAAGCTGCAACAAGTTATCCAGAAAATCTAACAAGATAATTAATGAAGGTAGCTACAATAAGCAACAGATTTTCATTATAGACAAAAAACAGCCTTATACTTGAGGAAGATGCCATCTAGGACTTTCATAGCTAGAGAGGAAAAAATGCCTGGCTTCAAAGCTTCAAAGGATACAGTCTCTCTTGTTAGGGACTAATGCAGCTGGTGACTTGAAATTGAAGCCAATGCTCATTTACCAATGCTCTATAAATGGAACAACAAAGAAAGCCAGGATAACAGCACATCTGTTTACAACATGGTTTGCTGAATACTTTAAGCCTACAGTTGAGTTCTACTGCTCAGGAATAAAGATGCCTTTCAAAATATTATTGCTCATTCACAATGCACCTGGTCACCCAAGAGTTCTGATGGAGATGTACAATGAGATTAATGTTGTTTTCATGCCTAACACAGCATCCACTCTGCAAGGAGTAATTTTGACTATCAAGTCTTATTATTTATGAAATGCATTTCAGAAGACTATAGGTGCTATAGAAAATCCTCTGATGGATTTGGGCAAAGTAAATTGAAAACCTCTAGAAAAGATTAAAAAATGAAGATCATGGCATCTGGTCCCATCACTTCATGGCAAATAGATGGGAAAACAATGGAAACAGTGACAGACTTCATTTTGGGGGCTCCAAAATCACTGCAGACAGTAACTGGAGCCATGAAATTAGAAGACGCTTGGTCCTTGCAAGAAAAGCTATGACAAACCTAGATAGCATATTAAAAAGTAGAGACATCACTTTGCTGACAAAGGTCCATCTAATCAAAGCTGTGGTTTTTCCAGTAGTTGTGTATGGATGTAAGAGTTGGACCACAAAGAAGGCTGAGCACTGAAGAATTGATGCTTTCTTATTGTGGTGTTGGAGAAGACTCTTGAGAATCCCTTGGACTGCAAGGAGATCAAAACAGTCAACCCTAAGGAAATCAGCCCTGAATATTCATTGCAAGGACTGATGCTGAAGCTGAAGCGCCAGTAGTACTTTGGCCACCTGATGTGAAGAGCTGGAAAAGACCCTGATGCTGGGAAGGATAGAAGGCAGGAGGAGAAGGGGACAACAAACAGAGGACGAGACGGTTGGATGGCATCACTGACTCGATGGACATGAGTTTGAGCAAGCTCCAGGAGATGGTGAAGGACAGGGAAGCCTGGAGTGCCGCAGTCCATGGGGTCTTAAAGAGTTGGACACAACTGAGGGACTGAACAACAAGAAAGGATTCACCATTCTAGATGCCATTAAGACCATTTGTGATTCGTGGGAAGAGATATGGTATCAATGTTAATAGGAATTTGGAAGAAGTTGATTTCAGTCTTTAGGGTGACTTTAAGGGTTCAAGACTTCAGTGAAGGAAATAACAAGCTATGATAGAAATAGCAAGAAAGCTAGAATTAGAAGTAGAGCCTAAAGATGTGAAAGAATTATCATCTTGTGACTTAACTAATGGACAAGGAGTTACTTTTTATGGATGAGCAAAGAAAGATGTTTCTGTGAGATGGAATCTGCTCCTGGTACAGATGTTGGAAAGATTGTTGAGATGGCAACAAATGATTTATTAATAGAATGTTACATCAGCTTTGTTGGTAAAGCAGTGTCAGGTTTTGAGGGGATTGATTCCAGGTTCTACTGTGGGTAAAATGCTGTCAGCATTTGCCTGTTACAGAGAAATTGCTCCAGAAAGGAAGGGTCAATTGATGTGGCAAACTTCATTGTTGTCTTATTTTAAGAAATTGTCATAGCCACCCCAATCTTCTGCAGCCACCACCCAGATCATTCAGCAGCCATCAAAACTGAGGCAAGACCCTCCACTAACAAAAAGATGATGACTTGCTGAAGGTTCAGATGATAATTAACATTATTTAGCAATGAAGTATTTAAAATTTTTCTAAAATATTTATTGAAATATAGTTGTGCAATTTTATATAAATGGCAGGTTACGTATATCAATTCACAAATTTTAAAGGTTTATGCTCCATTTATAGTCATTATAAAATATTGGTTATATTTCCTGTGTTGTATAGTATATCCTTGTAGCTTATTTTATACATAGTTTGTAACCCTTTAAAAAAAAATTGTCTATTTTTATTTCATTTTTTGACTGCTCTGCATCTTTGTTGTGGCATGTAGGCTTTCTCTAGTTGTAGAGAGCAGGAGCTACTCTTTGTTGTGGTGTGAGGACTTCTCACTGTGGTGACTTCTCTTGTGGAGGATGGGCTCTAGAGCCCTAGCTCAGTAGTTGGGCACACAGACTTAGTTGCTCCATGGCACGTGGGATCCTCCTGGACCAGGAGTTGAACCCATGTCCCCTGCTTTGGCAGGTGAATTATTAACTACTCGACCACCAGGTGGAGAAGGCAATGGCACCCCACTCCAGTACTCTTGCCTGGAAAATCCCATGGGCAGAGGAGCCTGGTAGGCTGCAGTCCATGGGGTCGCTAAGAGTCGGACACGACTGAGCGACTTCACTTTCACTTTTCACTTTCATGCATTGGAGAAGGAAATGGCAACCCACTCCAGTATTCTTGCCTGGAGAATCCCAGGGATGGGGGAGCCTGGTAGGCTGCCGTCTATGGGGTCGCACAGAGTCAGACACAACTGAAGCGACTTAGCAGCAGCAGCAGCAGCAGACCACCAGGGAGGTCCCTAGTTTGTACCTCTTAATCCCTTTCCCCTATCTTTTCCTCTCCTCCATTCCCTCACCCCACTGATACACTAGTTTGTTCTCTGTATCTGTGTATCTTTTTTTGCTGTATTCTGTAATTTGTTGTATTTCTATATTCCACATATAAGTGATATCATAATATTTTTCTTCTCTATCTGGCTATTTCACTTAGTATAATACTCTCCCTGTTCATCCATGTTGTTACATATGACAAAAATTTTGTTCTTTTTTATGGCTGTGTGTGTGTGTTGATATATACCACATCTTCTTTATCCATTCTTCTGTTGAAGGACACTTAAATTGCTTCCATATCTTGGCAATTGTAAATAATTCGGCTTTGAACATTGCGGTGCATGTATCTTTTTGAGTTAGTGTTTTTGTTTTGGATATACACTCAGCAGTGGAATTCCTGGGTCATATGACAGTTCTACTTTTAGTTTTTTGAGAAACTTCCATGCTGTTTTCCCCAGTGGCTGCACCAATTTACATTCCCAGCAACTGTGTACAGGGTTCCCTATTCCATATCCTCGCCAACATTTGTTATTTGTGTTCTTTTTGATGATAGCCATTTTTAAATTAAGGTATGTACATTTTTTTCTTTTAAGACATATTGTTATTGTATACCTAGACTACAGTATAATATAACTTTTATATGCACTGGGTAACCAAAAAATATGACTTGCTTTATTATGATAGTTGCTTTATTGTAGTAGTCTGAAGCTGAATCTGTTTCAGTATCTCTGAGATTCACCTGTATTCTCTGACTTTATGACACAGTCACAATTGTTTCCTTTGTCCTTGATACTTGAAGGACAGCTTGGCTCAGTATAATATTTTTTCCTTGCATTTCCTTTCCTTATGTTTGTCAAATATGTTTCTCTGTTGTCTTGCTTTGCATGTTTTCATTTGCTTGTTTGTTTTTGGAAATCAGATGTCAGTCTCATTTTCTGTTTTCTAGAAGAACTGAAGATGTGGGTCCTGTGTTGTTTATTCCTTTACTTTATTGGTTTATACAAGGATGAGGGCGATTTGGAATCAGGACACTGCCAATGTTCTTTAAACCTGGAATTCCTCAAGAAATCATTTAAAAATTGTCCTCCTTTCTGAATTTTACTATTATAAGGAGAAGATAATGAAAAAGACATTGTACAGGAGACAGGGAGCAAGACCATCCCCAAGAAAAAGAAATGCAAAACAGCAAAATGGCTGTCTGAGGAGGCCTTACAAATAGCTGTGAAAAGAAGGGAAGCAAAAAGCAAAAGAGAAAAGGAAAGTATACCCATTTGAATGCAGAGTTCCAAAGAATAGCAGGGAGAGATAAGAAAGCCTTCCTCAGGGATCAATAAAAGAAATAGAGGAAAACAACAGAATGGGAAAGACTAGAGATCTCTTCAAGAAAATTAGAGATACCAAGGGAACATTTCATGCAAAGATGGTCTCAATAAAGGACAGAAATGGTATAGACCTAACAGAAGCAGAAGATATTAACAAAAGATGGCAAGAATACACAGAGAACTGTACAAAAAAGATCTTCATGACCCAGATAATCATGAAGGTGTGATCACTCACTCTTAACATAGAGCCGGACATCCTGGAATGTGAAGTCAGGTGAGCCTTAGGAAGCATCACTACTAACAAAGCTAGTGGAAGCGATGGAATTCCAGTTGAGCTTTTTCAAATCTTAAAAGATAATGCTGTGAAAGTGCTGAAATCAATGTGCCAGCAAATTTGGAAAACTCAACAGTGGCCATAGGACTGGAAAAGGTCAGTTTCATTCCAATCCCAAAGAAAGGCAAAGAATGCTCAAACTACCGCACAATTGCACTCATCTCACACACTAGTAAAGTAATGCTCAAAATTCTCCAAGCCAGGCTTTAGCAGTACGTGAACTGTGAACTTCCAGATGTTCAAGCTGATTTTAGAAAAGGCAGAGGAACCAGAGATCAAATTGCCAACATCTGCTGGATCATGGAAAAAGCAAGAGAGTTCCAGAAAAACATCTATCTCTGCTTTATTGACTATGCCAAAGCCTCTGACTGTGTGGATCCCAATAAACTGTGGAAAATTCTAAAAGAGATGGGAATGGCAGACCACCTCACCTGCCTCTTGAGAAACCTGTATACAGCTCAGGAAGCAACAGTTAGAACTGGACATGGAACAACAGAATGGTTCCAAATAGGAAAAGGAGTATGTCAAGGATGTATATTGTCACCCTGCTTATTTAACTTATATGCAGAGTACATCATGAGAAATTCTGGGCTGGAAGAAGCACAAGCTGGAATCAAGATTGCCGGGAGAAATATCAATAACCTCAGATATGCAGATGACACCACCCTTATGGCAGAAAGTGAAGAGGAACTAAAGAGCCTCTTGATGAAAGTGAAAGAAGAGAGTGAAAAAGTTGGCTTAAAGCTCAACATTCAGAAAATGAAGATCATGGCATCTGGTCCCATCACTTCATGGGAAATAGATGGGGAAACAGTGGAAACGGTGTCAGACTTTATTTTTCTGGGCTCCAAAATAACTGTAGATGGTGATTGCAGCCATGAAATTAAAAGACACTTACTCCTTGGAAGGAAAGTTATGACCAACCTAGACAGCATATTAAAAAGCAGAGACATTACTTTGTCAACAAAGGTCCATCTAGTCAAGGCCATGGTTTTTCCAGTGGTCATGTATGGATGTGAGAGTTACACTGTAAAGAAAGCTGAGTGCTGGGAAGAATTGATGCTTTTGAACTGTGGTGTTGGAGAAGACTCTTGAGAGTCCCTTGGACTGTAGGTAGATCCAACCAGTCCATCCTAAAGGACATCAGTCCTGGGTGTTCATTGGAGGGACTGATGTTGAAGCTGAAACTCCAGTACTTTGGCTACCTGATGTGAAGAACTGACTTATTTGGAAAGACCCTGATGCTGGGAAAGATTGAGGGCAGGAAGAGAAGGGGACAGCAGAGGATGAGATGGTTGGATGGCATCACCGACACAGTGAACATGGGTTTCAGTGAACTCCAGGAGTTGACGATGGACAGGGAGGCCTGGCGTGCTGTGGTTCATGGGGTGGCAAAGAGTCGGACATGACTGAACGACTGAACTGAACTGAATGAAAAAGACTAGAATGTATTACTTTTCATAATGATGTTTAATTATCATCACTAAAATTTTTGAAAACTTATACGGTGGTATACATTTGAAAATGTTTTTTTTATTTTTGTGTGTGTAACAAAAAAGAATCTTCAGTTATGCTACAAACATTCTTGAACACTAACTGTGCATTTGTTCCTTCTTAGGGTATATAGGTGACATGGTCCCTGCTCTTGAGCTTTTGAAGTGTTTCACTGTTATATCTAAGTTGTCTGTTTTTACTTTTGTGTACAGTGTATCACATGGGGTAAAGTGCATACTTCTGATAATTGGAAAAATTGTTAGAGTGAAGTTTTACTTACCTACTTATTGTCTACTGATACAGCCTAATGAAAAATAATTTTTAGCAAAACCAGTTACTAAACTACTAAAATTCCATTTGCAGAAATTATTGGGCTGTTAGACGTTGTCTCCTTTCATTTGATTTAATTTTATTGCGACTTTGGAAAAAATCGTTTTATTCTGTTAATAATAAATATGAATAATACCTCTGTTTTGAATGCCAAAAAACATTTTGGTTTCTGCATTTTAACTAGTATGCATAGCACATGTGACATTCTGAGTTAGTTGTTGTTGCATTTAAATTTGTGATTGACACACGTTTCTAAGTGACAATACTAAGACCTGAGAAAGTAGAGCGTTTTGGGTAATGTCAGTTTTGAAAAACAGCCCTGTGTTTTGAGAATTTTTCAGTTATCTTGGAGGCTAGAGTGATGATATGCCAGCTCAGAAAGATGATTTTTCCATCCCTATGATGCTAAGGCCTCATGTCCCCAACTCTGAACTCTGCTTTTCAGCCTCCACATAGATAGCCAAGCATATAGCATCTCAGAATACAGCAGCAAGGGAGAATGATGACAGACCGTGATGAAGGAACAACAGTGGCTGGAACTCCTTCTCCAAATACTGTGGGAAGAGCTGTTGTAGCTGTCTACTAAATTTACATTATTTCTTCTTGCTGCATCTTGTTTTCTTTTTTTTTTTTGTACGTTGGTTCCTTAGTGTGCTCCTTTCCACAACATGGATTTGTAACTCAGCCTATTCTTTTTTAATAATAGCTTCTTTCACTGATGTCTCACTTTCTGTGCTTTTTAATAGTACCACTTTTACATTCAGTGCTGCTGTCATCTACAGTACTTCTGGTATATCTTTCAATTCTGTTCAGCCACTCAGTCATGTCCGACTCTTTGCAACCCCATGGACTGCAGCATGCCAGGCTTCCCTGTCCATCACCAACTCCTGGAGCTTGCTCAAATTCATGTCCATTGAGTCGGTGATGCAACCATCTCATCCTCTGTCCTCCCCTTCTCCTGCCTTCAATCTTTCCCAGCATTAGGGTCTTTTCAAATTAGTCAGTTCTTCGCATCAGGTGGCCAAAGTATTGGAGTTTCAGCTTCAGCATCAGTCCTTTCAGTGAATATTCAGGACTGATTTCCTTTAGGATAGACTGGTTGGATCTCCTTGCAGTCCAAGGGATTCGCAAGAGTCTTCTCCAACACCACAGTTCAAAGACATCAATTCTTCGGCACTCAGCTTTTTTTTTATAGTTCAACTCTCACATCAATACATGGCTACTG
Organism: Bos javanicus; assembly: GCF_032452875.1. Lineage (NCBI taxonomy): Eukaryota > Metazoa > Chordata > Mammalia > Artiodactyla > Bovidae > Bos > Bos javanicus. The sequence continues at coordinate 27,897,153 of NC_083878.1, read as the reverse complement.
AAGAAGCCATAGCTTTGACTATATGGACCTTTGTTGGCAAAGTAATGTCTCTGCTTTAAAAAAAATTTTTTTTTTAATTGAAGGATAATTGCTTTACAGAATTTTGTGGTTTTCTGTCACACATCAACAAGAATCCACCATAGGTATACCCGTTTCCCCTCCCTCCAGATCTCCCTCCCATCTCCCTTCCCACCCCACCCTTCAGCCTGTCACAGAGCCCCTGTTTGAGTTCCCTGAGTCTTACAGAAAATTCCCTTTGGCTCTCTGTTTTACACATGGTATTGTAAATTTCTGTGTTACTCTCTCCATACATCTCCCCTTCTCCCTCCTCTCCTCCCACTTTGTCCATAGGTCTGTTCTCTATGTCCATTTCTCCATTGCCACCCTGAAAATATATTCATCAGTGCCATCTCTTCATATTCCATATATATGTGTCAGTATACGATATTTATATTTCTTTTTCTGACTTACTTCACTAAGTATAATGGGCTCTAGTTTCGTCCACTTCATTAGAACAGATTCACATGTGTTCCTTTTTATGGCTGAGTAGTATTCCATTGTATATATGTACCACAGCTTCTTTATCCATTTTCTGACAATGGACATCTAGGTTGCTTCCATGTTCTAGCTATTGTAGATAGAGCTGCAGTGAACACTGGGGTATGTGTATCTTTTTCAGTTTTGATTTCCTTAGGGTATATGCCTAGAAGTGAGATTGCTAGGTTATATGGTGGTTTTACTGATTTGCATTTATCTGATAGTGAGTGATGTTGAGCATCTTTTCATGTGCTTGTTAGCTATCTGTATGTCTTCTTTGGAGGAATGTCTCTTGAGGTCTCTTTCCCACCTTTTGATTGGGTTGTTTTTTTGGTATTGAATTGTATAGGCTGCTTGTATGTTTTGGAAATTAATTCTTTATCAGTTGTCTCCCTTGGTATTATTTTCTCCATTTTGAGGGCTGTCTTCACCTTTTAAAGCTTTCAAGTTTAATTAGGTCCCACTTGTTTATTTTTGTTTTTATTTCCATTACTCTAGGAGGTGAGTCATAGAAGATCTTGCTTTGATTTATGTCATTGAGTGTTCTGCCTATGTTCTCTTCTAAGAGTTTAATAGTTTCTGGTGTTACATTTATGTCTTTAATCCATTTTGAGTTCTGCTTTTTAATATGCTGTCTAGAATGATCATAGCTTTTCTTCCAAGGAGCAAGTGTCTTTTAATTTCATCGCTGAAGTCACCATCTGCAGTGATTTTGGAGCCCCCAAAATAAAGTCTCTCACTGTTTCCATTGTTTCTCTATTTGCCATGAAGTGATGGGACTGGGTGCCATGATCTTAGTTTTCCGAATGTTGAGTTTTAAGCCAGCTTTTTCACTCTCCTCTTTTACTTTCATCAAGAGGCTCTTTAGTTGTTCTTTACTTTCTGTCATAAGGGTAGTGTCATATGCGTATCTGAGGTTATTGATATTTCTCCCAGCAATCTTGATTCCAGCTTCAGTGGAATCCTCCAGTCCAGCGTTTCTCATGATGTACTCTGCATATAAGTTAAATAAGCAGGGTGACAATATACAGCCTTGATGTACTCCTTTCCCGATTTGGAACCAGTCTGTTCCATGTCCAGTTCTAACTGTTTCTTCCTGACCTGCATACAGGTTTCTCAAGAGGCAGGTCAGGTGGTCTGGTATTCCCATCTCTTTCAGAATTTTCCACAGTTTGTTGTGATCCACACAGTCAAAGGCTTTGGCATAGTCAATAAAGCAGAATTAGGTGCTTTTCTGGAGCAAAGGTGAGAATGGCCTTGTATTATATTTTAATAAATAAAGATTAAATAACTTCTACTCTATTATTGTATTCTGCATGAATGAATTTATTATCTATAAATCTTTGGATAAAGAACTTTTATTTACTGTTGAGTGTTCCTTTCACTATTTTAGAGAGCTGGCAGACATTGAAGGTTTTGTCCAGCCCCAAATAAAGTTTATTTTGCATTAAAAATTTATTTTTAAGTGATTATTTCTGCCAGTGTTTACCTTAGAAATATCTCAAATATATTTAAAGTGTTTTAAAAGTATCTATAGTTTTTTAAACTTTGACAACTTGTTCTGTATTTAACATTTTACTTGAAAATACTTTTAAAATTTATATAAAGTTTCAAAAAGATATATACTTTTCCTTTTTTATGTAGCAGTGAAATTGCTGAATTATATAGTATCTTTCTTTAACCTTTTGAAGAACTGCCATATTGTTGTCCAAAGTGGCTACACTATTTTACCTTTCCACCAACAGTTTATGAGGATTCTGTTTCTTTATATCCTAATCCGTACTTACTCTCTGTCTTTTTTATTGTGGCCATTTTATTATGAACTCATATCTCATTATGGTTTTGATTTGCATTTCTCTAGTAAAAACTGATGTTGAGCATCTTTTTATGTACTCATTGAACATTACTATATTATCTTTGGAAAAATATGTCTGTGGCCCTTTTGAATATTTTTAGTTAGGTTGTGTCTTTTTACTGTTGAGTTATGAGTTGTATGTTCAGGTGTAAGTCCTTTGTATGATGTACGATTTGCAAAACTTTAAAAAATTTTTTTGCTAAGGGCTTTCTTTTCACTTTCTTGACAGTATTCTGTGAGGTTTAGAGAGTATAATCTTGTTAAAGTCATCTGTGTAGTTTTTTTATTGTGTTGATTATGCTTGTGGTGTTTTACCTAAGGCTGTATGTAACTTAAGACTATGTATTTTCTCATGTATTTTCTTCTAAGTGTCTTATATCAAGGGGTGTGATCAATTTTGAGCTAATTTTTGTGTATGATGTGTGGAAACAATCCAACTTCATACTTATGCATGTGACCACCCATTGTCCCAGCGTCACTTACCGAAAAGGCTATTTTCCCCATTAAACTGTCTTAGCACCGTTACTGACATTCACTTGATGGTGGATGTATAGATTTATTTCTGGACTGTCAGTTCTATTCTGTTGATCTGTATGTTTATCTTTAATGCCACACTGATGTTTACTGTAGTTTGTAATTGAGAAGCAACAGTCCTCCAGGTTTGTTCTTTTTTTAAACAAGATTGACTTGTTTATGCTGGGTCCCTTTAATTTCTGTTTGAATCTTGGAGTTTGTTCAATTTCTGCAACAAAATCGACTGGGATTTGATAGGGCTTATATTGAATTTATGAATTAATTTGGGGATTATTGCCATTTAGCAATATTAAGCCTTTTGGTCCATGGACCTGGGATGTCTTTCCATTTATTTGGGTTCAATTAAAAAAAAAAAATGTTTATAGTTTTCAAGAGTATAAGTTTTAAACGTATTTTGTTAAATTTATTCCTAAGTATTTTATTCTTGCTGGTGGTATGGTAAATAGAATTAAAAAAATTATTTTCATAATGTTTATCGCTAGTGTGTAGAAACTGATTATCCTGCAACCTTGCTGAACTGTATTAGTTCAAATAGTTTTATAGTGAATTTCTTAGGATTTAGTGTAAGCAAGAGCATACTATCTGCAAATAGAGATAGTTTTACTTCTTTCTTTTCAATCTAGAGGCCTTTTATTTCTTGGGTAATTTTCCAGGATGGAACCTTTAATACACCGTGTAATTTTTGTTTTTTATTCTATTGTTAATGATGTATTATGCTAGCTGCTTTTTGGATGTTAAATCAACCTTGCATTCCTGGAATTAATCCCTTTTGAGCCTCATGTATAATTTTTTAAGTATGTTTATGAGTTTGGTTTACTATTACTAGTATTTTATTGAGAATGTTTGCATCTATATTCATAAGAAGTAACAGTCTTTACATTTTTCTTACAGTGTTCTTGTCTGGTTTTGGTATTAGGGTAAACAGAATCAGGAAGCTTTTTTTGTTCCTATTGTATTTTTCGAGGAGTTTGTGATGAATTGGTATTGATTCTTCTTTAAATATTTAGTGGAATTCAGCAGTGTAGCCATAGGAGCCTGGGTTTTTCCTTGTGGGAAAATTTAAAATTATTAATTCTATCTTTTTACTTGTTAGGGATCATTGTGGATTTTCTGTTTCTTTTTTGTTCTGTTTTGGAAGTTGGTGTCTTTTTAGGAATTTGTTCATTTGATTAACCTAATTTGGTATATAGTTGTAGTATTCTCTTATCCCTTTTATTTTTATTTCTATAATATTCATATTAATGGCTCCTTTCACTCCTGATTTTGATAATTGGAATGTCTCCTTCTTTGCCTTGGTCATCTATTGAAAGGCTTGTTGATTTTGCTGATATTTTCCAAGACCTAGCTTCTGGTTTTGTTGATATTTTTTGTTGTTCTCTATTCTGTATTTTATTTAGTTCCCTTCCATTGTTTATTATTTTCTTCCTTCTGCTTGCTTTAGGTTTGCTTTGTTTGCTGTTTTTGAGGAGTGTTTTTAATGTGTTTTAAAATAATTATTCTTTTAATATACTGATTAAGAGCAGAGACAGCTTGATGTGAATTTAAATTCCTCCTTTGCTACTTGCTGGCTTTTTGGTCTTGGACAAGTTAGTTTTAGAAGAATTATCATATAAAAGTAAGATGATAGCACATGCATTACTGGTGGCTTTGAAGATAAATGAGGTGACATATTTAGTGCTTAGATGGACCTGACAATTAGTAAGTGCTCAATAAATGGTAATGATTAGTAGTTGTTAAATATTCCACTTAGAGTTTTGCATATTTGTATTTATCTTAGTGATGTCTTTTAACAAATGAAGGAAGTATATCCTTTTAAGCCTAGTTTACAGTCCCCAAACTTTTTGGCACCAGGGACCAGTTTTGTGGAAGATTATTTTTCTATAGGCTTGGGGTGTGGGGGTGGGGTAGGATGTGGAGTGGATGGTTTCAGGGTGATTTAAGCCCTTTACATTTATAGTGCGCTTTGTTTCTATTACTTCTATTTATTGTGTACTGTATTTCTGTTATTATTGCATTAGCTCTATCGCAGATCATCAGGCAGTAGATCCCAGAGGTAAGGAACCTCTGCTCTCAGTTCCGTTCAGTTGCTCAGTCATGTCCAACTCGTTGCGACCCCATGGACTGCAGCAGCACGCCAGGTTTCCCTGTCCATCACCAACTCCCGGAGCTTACTCAAACTCATGTCCATTGAGTTGGTGATGCCATCCAACTACCTCATCCTCTGTCATCCCTTTTTCCTCCCACTTTCAGTCTTTCGCAGCATCAGGGTCTCTTCCAGTGAGTCAGTTCTTGGCATCAGGTGGCCAAGGTACTGGAGTTTCAGCTTCAGCATCAGTCCTTCCAATGAATATTCAGGACTGATTTCCTTTAGGATGGACTGGTTTGATCTCCTTGCAGTCCAAGGGGCTCTAAAGAGTCTTGTCCAACACCACAGTTTGAAAGCATCAATTCTTTGGCACTCAGCTTTCTTTATAGTCCAACTCTCACATCCATCCGTGACTACTTAAAAAACCATGACTTTGACTAGACAGACCTTTGTTGGCAAAATAATGTCTCTGCTTTTTAATATGCTGTCTAGGTTGGTCATAGCTTTTCTTCCAAGGAGCAAGTGTCTTTTTAATTTCATGGCTGCAGTCACCATCTACAGTAATTTGGAGCTCTAGGTGATCAAAAACTTTGAGTTAGTAGAATCTGAAATGAGATTTTAGATCACTGAAGTCTCTTCCTGTGACTGTCATAGGCTTTGTAGCTCTATTTTATTTTGGAAAAAAGTATTTAAAAATGAGTGTTTTTGAATACATTCTTGGTAAATAAATGAACTGATAGAACTGTAACCTGGGTAACCACCCAATTTGTTTCACAAGTGTTGACTGATTAAATTGATCATTTATGTATTTTGTGGATCATCATTCTTTACTCTATATGTTTGCACTCAGATTCTGGCAATTAACCGTGGAGAAAATTTGAAGATACTGACTGTCAAGGTTAACATTCCTGATGGAGTAAAGAAAGAGTTCTGCAAGTGGTGCATACAAAACAGGTTTTTACAGAATTTTCTTTCTTTCATTTTAAAAATGCTTTATCGAGATCTATATGGAAAGATGTCCGTTGTGTTAAAAAATAAACAATGGATAGATATGTATCTTTTTTACATTTTTATAAAACGTGTGTGTTGAAATAGGAACTATCTGGCAAGTATGTAACAATTATTAATAATGGCTATTTCTGGGAAGAAGGACTTTCAGTTTAATCTGTATCATATAAATCTTTTATGCTGCTGCTACCGCTGCTAAATTGCTCCAGTCATGTCCGACTCTGTGCGACCCTATAGACAGCAGCCTACCAGGCTCCCCCGTCCCTGGGATTCTCCAGGCAAGAACAGTGGAGTGGGTTGCCATTTCCTTCTCCAATGCATGAAAGTGAAAAATGACAGTGAAGTCGCTCAGTTGTGTCCGACTCTTCGTGACCCCATGGACTGCAGCCTGCCTGGCTCTTGCGCCCATGGGATTTTCCAGGCAAGAGTACTGGAGTAGGTTACCATTGCCTTCTCCAAATCTTTTCTAAAGAGCATTTTTTCTTTTTTGAAAAAGATGAATTAACAGAAACATATTGTGTATAGTATATCTGAAGTCTTTTGTTCATTAAGGATAATTGAGACAAAATTTTATCAGATATCATATGAATAGTGAATGAATTACTGGCCACTAGCCTTTTTTATTTTTTAAAATTAGCTTTTAGTGTCAGTGCATGGGATAGTCATATAGTAAATCATTCTGTCCCCAAATGTTTGTCATATCACTTTGAGAAAATGCTACACTAAAGTGGTTCTGTAGTAGATTGTCATGTAGTAGATTTAAAGGGAACTGTACCCTATATCCATTTCTCTTTTAAATATGGGAAAATGAAAGCTAGATGGAGAGAGCCTACCTTTATCTATAGATACAAAATCGGGGGGAATGTATTTCTTTGCCAAAGTGGAGTATGTTTCTTTGTCTAAGGGGGTTAGCAAAGCATGTCTCTGTCAAAAACACACATGTAAGCCCTGGGTCTTTTTCATTTGTTTATAGTACTTTCTTTAAAAATTTTTTTTAAATTTTAATTTCTTTATTTTTAATTGAAGGATGATTGCTTTACAATATTGGTTTGATTTCTGCCATACAGCAGCATGAATTAGCTATAGGTATACTTATGTCCCTTCTCTCTTGAACCTCCCTCCCACCTCCCACCCCTGCCTGCCCCTCTGGGTTGTAACAGAGCCCCAGTTTTACAGTACTTTCTTGACCCATGTAGGAATCTGAGGTTTGTGACCTCTGTCTTAATCTGTGTGCTTCATTGTACACATCTTATGTACCATGTCTTTTGTATTGTGGGATTTTAATTAAAGTGCTGCCCTTCTTAGTATTTATTCAGAGATGTTTAACTGTTGAGTTAGAGGAAGAATCATCGTCATAACAGTATTACACACTTAAAAGACTACAGTATAGTATAAACATTACTCTTATATATGCTCTAGGAAATCAAAAACGTCATGCAACTCACTTAATTGTGATACTTTATTGTGGTGGTCTGGAACCTATCTAACTGACAGTATCTCTGAGGTATGCCTATAACAGCGACAGAATATAAAAATAATAACTGTGCCTTAATTCACATCTTAGTTCTTCTACCTCTCATGACATCAGGAATAGGTGACAGTAGGGAGAAATAGGGTTTGGATGGAAGGAAGGATATATGTTCTACATAAAATTGCATTCATTCAAATTAAGAAGCAAAACTGTATTCTACTCAAGTAATACCCTTCTATGGAAGGGATTCAGTTAGTTGTTCTGTAGCCTTTCATGTGTGTGTGTGTGTGTGTGTGTGTCTTTATGCACGCTCAGTTGTGTTCGTTTGTGACCCCATGGACTGTAGCCTGCCAGGCTCCTCTGTCCATGGAATTTTCCAGGCAAGAATACTGGGGTGGATAGCCATTCCTTTCTCTAAGGGATCTTCCCAAGCCAGGGATCAAACCCAGGTCTCCTGCATTGCAGGTGGATTCTTTATCGCAGAGCCACCAGGGAAGCTCTCTTGTATCATATTATAAATGCTTAAATATTTGTTCACTGAAATTTAGTTAATTTCCTAGCTGAGATAAGTAAGGGAGATGACAGTGTATATTAATGGTTTATTAAGAACGATTGATAAAATATTAGTATTTTTCTATTCAAGAGCCGTTGAAGGATGCAGGCAGAAATGCTGTAGTTGTAGAGAAAACAGAAGGGGTAGGGCTGAATTTGTTTGTCCTTTTTAGCTTGTGTTTTTATCTTACTATTCTTTCTCAAATTTCTACTAATGATGGGTTCTCTGATATTTATATTTATCAGTATGTGTGCAGATATACTGCCTAATAGAGCAGTACAACCTCAGGAATAGAGTGAGTTCTACTCAAGAATGACAAGAGGCAATGAAAAAAACAGAGTTTCTCCTTTACTCAATCTATTTTAACTCTCAGGAAGAGATTGCTGCTGCTGCTGCTGTTGCTAGGTCTCTTTAGTCGTGTCCGACTCTGTGAGACCCCATAGATGGCAGCCCACCAGGCTCCCCCATCCCTGGGATTCTCTAGGCAAGAACACTGGAGTGGGTTGCCATTTCCTTCTCCAGTGCGTGAAAGTGAAAACTGAAAGTGAAGTCGCTCGGTCGTGTCCGACTCTTAGCGACTTCATGGACTGCAGCCTTCCAGGCTCCTCCGTCCATGGGATTTTCCAGGCAAGAGTACTGGAGTGGGGTGCCATTGCCTTCTCCACAGGAAGAGATTAAGAAATAGTGAAAGAAGGATACAGTGCTTGTCTTAGCTTCAGCTGCCATAACAAAATACCATAGACTGGGTGGCTTAAACAATAGAAATTTTCTCCCAGTTCTGGAAGCTGGAGGTCGAAGATCAAGGTCAGGCTGACGTGGATTTTGATGGGAACCCTCTTTTTGGCTTGCTTCTCATTATGTCCTCACCTGGCATTGTGGAGAGGCAGGTATCTGATGTTTCTTCTTATGTGGGCACTAATCCCATCATGGAGACCCTGCCTTCATGACCTCATCTAAACCTAATTATCTCTCAACAGCCACATCTCCATCCAACTTAGTGGTTAGGGTTTCAACATACTAATTTTAGGGACATAATTCAGTCTGTAGCAGCGCTTCAGTAATTTTTGTGACTTTCTTATAGCTTAACAATTTTGGCCATTATTAATAATGCCTTGGGGACTCTCCCCAGAATAGGTTTTTCCTTCCTTAAGTTTTGTGTGTGATCATGGTTACCAGGTTTTTAAAAATAAGAACCCCAGATGTCATAGTAATAATTTTCAGACATCACAGCCTCTCCTCACAGATTATGTTACTTTGGCTTCAGTAAAGTTTCTTCCCCCCCTTTTCTTTTCCACTTCCCCCTCCTCTTCCAGGAGCCCTTTTATGGTCTTATTCTTGTTTCATCAGTGTTAGTATAGGCTTTTCTTTTTTACAGGTGGAGACCACGTGGCTTTGCAAGGCCAGAGTTAATGAAGATCTTATACAACTCACTGGATGATTCCTTTAAACGCCTTATTTATCCTCTCCTTTGTAGAGAGTTCAGGTATGCATCTTGTGTTATTTAACTTTGTGTACTGTTTACTTTTACGTATGGTAATAGGCCCATAAAAGCGTGCAGTAAATATTTGTTGATCCATTAACCAAGCCAGAGAAGTGAGTCAGAATCACAGAGTCTTAAATTTAAGCCTAGATTTCAATCTGTAGAGGCATTCACATGCATAGATCACAAAACATAGCTCTTAATTACAGTATACTTTTCAAATCTTGACCACTTAATGTATACCCCTTCCAGTTCTGCAATACCAGTATTTCAGTTTGACAACCAAGCCAAACAAATGGTTTTATTGATGAGAGATTTGGCTTGGGAGAAACAAACTAAGCAGTTAATAGAGAAGTTAGTTGGCAGCAGTTTCAGAGGTAAGAGAGCCAAAAAAGGCATAAGGAAATCAGTAGAGTGCGTGAGGAATATGTTACTATGAGAGAAAGCTAATATATATGTTTTAAACTCCAAATGGGAGTTGTTCGGAGGAATAATCATCAGCAGTGATGAGCAAATATTATGAGACTGTTAAAGTGACCATCTAAATGGACTAGCAGAAGAACTAAGGTTTACAAAGAACTGCAAAAGAGGTGAGGTACTGAATTATCTGTAGGGGAGGAGATGGACAGAAATGTTGGGAGGTGAAAACCCTTTCTTCTACCTCTCTCTCTAACCTTTATCTTGGTAGTTAGCCTTTAGACACCAGCCATGCCTTCATATATTCTTTCCTTTGTGCTATAGATTTTCTTTATTCTGACTTATTTAAAGGTTTTAGCAAGAGTCACCAAAAACTAGAAATTGTAGCCATCTCTTCAGCCTCACTAGAATTTATAGCAGCCTTTGTGTATGTCTCTTTTTCCTTTCCTGGACCTGACCGCTGACTTTGGAGGCATTAGAGTAGGGAGTGAGCAGATACTTTTAAAAAGGACATATAGCTCCTTTCTGTCCAACTTCTTTTTATCAAGGTCGTTCATTGTCTTGATTCATCCTTTTTAGCCCAGACATCCCTTAAATATATTGTTTCTTTTGGAACCCTATCTCATTTCAAGTCTGTGAAGTAACATAACTTGCTTTTGAGTGCTGGGATATAATGTTTTAAAAAGGGCTTTTGTTCTTAATGAAGAAAAAAAAATTATCTTACTAAAATTTTAATTCCCTTTTTGCTATATATTTATCATTTTCTTATTTGCATTATAACATCCAGTGGTGCTTTTGACATTTTTGTATATGTTTGATGTGAGTATTTTTATTGCCTGTAGAATGATCTCATTGAGATTTAATATATTCAGTTTGGTGTGGGATATTTAATGTATAATTCTTCTCTGACTTTAGCAGTGGCAAGCGAGAGCACTTCCCTTCCCTTTTTCTAAAATGCCTGTAGTTAAAAAAATATATCTTAATTCCAGTCCATAAGTTGGTTTGCAGACATTGTCTACAGATGTGTCACTTGGTAGAAACACTTGTGATTACCTTAACAGCGTTGAGAGGGAAAACCCCTTAAGATTTGTTTCTTAAAGAGAAGTACTTTAATTCTCTAATTAAAAAGAAATTTGTCCAAATGTAGAAAAATTGAAAGAATGAGTAAAACACAAAGGAAAAAAAAAAGCACGTACTTCCACTACTTAGTTTGCCAGACTTTTTCTCCATTCATGTGTGCATGTTAAAAGAGATCATATAGACTGTATTATTTTGCAGCTACTTTACTCAGTTGACTAAGATTCATAGTCTGCTTCTACATTTTTTTTCCCCTGACTTCATGATCAGTTATCCATGTTTCCTTTTTTTACGCATACCTCTTTCATCGAGACTACATTATCAGTATTATCAAATGTTGTCTTCTATACTGTCTTTTATTGTATCTTGATTTTGGCTCCTCTTTATCTCCATCTTTACTAGGAGAAAATACATCTGTGATTAGTTCAGGATATCATTGTTTCTTATCTGAATAACTGTACTAGGGTCATAGATGATCTCTGTCTTGAATTTCCTAATACATGTTCCACATTTCTGTCCTAAAATTCCCATCTGATTATTTCACACTCTTCTAACTTAAAATCCTTCAGTGGATCTTCTTTGTCTCCAGAATGAAATCCAAGCTCTTTAGAAAAACCTTTCCTCTGCAGCCCTTTGTCTTGATATTTCTTTTTACTTTTTTGTGTGATATTACTTGCTTTTTCTATAAATGAGCCATGAACTTTTATATATGCTGTTTCTATTGCCTGTAATATTTTCTCCTATGCTCTTCAGCCACTCTTCCTACCTTTGTTTGCTTAACCATTACTTATCCTTCTTGATTCACCTGAGAAGACATTTCTTTTAGGAAGTTCTCCTAATTTAGCCATCCCTGCCATGTATATTGTACTCATCTGTTGAATTTTTCTGTTTCTTTCACTCAACAGTGATCTCCAGGGCAGGGTTTTTTTTTTTTTCAGTTTTGTATCTCTCACACTGATCACAGTACCTTATGTAAGACTGAATGCAGATGCTCACTCAATAAATAAAAAGTGAAGATTTAGAAATACTTATAATGATATTTGCATGTTGCTTGGCTAAATACAGGGAGAATGATGTTGAAATATTAGGCAAAATGGGGGAAAAGCCTTAAGAAACTGAATTAAGCCCCCAAAACAAATGTTTGTTAGCTTTAGTTAGCTATGTATGCCTTTAGATATGTAGATAATTCTATCTCAACACTGACCCGTGCTCTGAATTGCTTTTGTTTTTGTGGCCATTGGTATGTACTTTTTTTTTTTAACCTTGTCTAATAGAGAAGAGATACTTCTTATAGATTCTTTTTGAATTTCAGTAGATAATACATTAAGAACTTTTGTTAAGTAGATGAATGATGTAAAACTTAGTTTCCAAATGCCTCTTAAGTCCAATGTGCTCAGTTGCTTCAGCTTCAGTCGTGTCTGACTGTTTGCGATGCTATTGACTGTAGCCCGCCAGGCTCCTCTGTCCATGGGATTCTCCAGGCAAGACTACTGGAGTGGGTTGCCTTGCCCTCCTCCAAGGGATCTTCTCGACCCAGGGATATAACCTGGATCTCCTGCATTGCAGGCGAATTCTTTACTGCTGAGCCACTGGGAAATCCCTTAAGTCCAGTACAGACATGTATGTTTTTATCCTAGAAAAAGTTTTAAAATTTGACTTTTAAAAGCTTCTCTGGATAAAATTGGAAAGTTATTTATATGAGGTATGGTTCTGGACTGATATTAGTATCTGTGATCATGTCACATCACTGTGAGAACGCCAAAGGGGATGGAATAGAATGAGAAGATGGCATTGAGAGATATTTAGGTGAAAGGTATAAAACTAAGTTGATGGAGGAGGCTACTTGGGTTCAATAATTTATCACTAATCATATGTTTATATTTTTAATCAGCTGATAAACTTCAATTTGACATTCTATGTAATGTCCAAATCTTGATATACTCTGTCTCTATCATATACACAGATAAATATCTGTATACATGTAGATTACTTATATAAGGGAGAGCAGATGGAGAAGAAGGGCAGTATGACAAACTCTGCAGGTTTGATGCCACAAAATTGTTTGTGGTACATGTATTATTGAAATTAGCAAAAAGAGACTCAATGCAATTTTGTATGTGATTTTTTTTTTCAATTAAGTTACTTTGTTATAATGAATGCACTAGTGAGGAATAATTGTACAAAATAAATTGTGTTCTTTTTCTGGACGAAAATTTGAATGAACTAAAAACTGAATACTTTATCTTTTTTCTTCTCCTTTTCTGTTTCTAAAGAGCCAAACTAACATCAGATGCAGAGAAGGAGTCAGTAATGATGTTTGGACGGAATCTTCGTCAGCTCCTTTTAACAAGCCCTGTCCCAGGGCGTACCTTGATGGGAGTGGATCCTGGTTATAAGCACGGTTGCAAATTAGCTGTAATTTCTCCAACTAGTAAGCATATCTTTCATTTTTTTGGTATAGAAGTTCATTGGTCATAAATTTCACTTCATGTATTTCATGAGAATGTGGAAATAATCTTAATTTTCAAGGAATAGAAGATGGTTTACTCACAAAAAGGGATATGGGAATCAGAATCATACTTCCTATTTGTCCTGTTTGTTGACCTAAACACTCAACTTTTACTTTTATGCCCTTCACTGGGTCACAAGGGAGATATTGAGGATTAACTGGGTTCAGACATTAATAACTTTATTTATCCCCCATCAAAATATTTGAAAAATATTTTGTTGTGATACATTTATGCATGATGCATTTTATTTTTTATTTTTTTACGGAGTAGGCTCAGTTATGAGCCTCATTTTATTTATTTATTCTTTTTTTAATTTTATTTTATTTTTAAACTTTACAATATTGTATTAGTTTTGCCAAACATCAAAATGAATCCACCACAGGTATACACGTGCTCCCCATCCTGAACCCTCCTCCCTCCTCCCTCCCCATACCCTCCCTCTGGGTCGTCCCAGTGCACCAGCCCCAAGCATCCAGTATCGTGCATCGAACCTGGACTGGCGACTCGTTTCATACATGATATTATACATGTTTCAATGCCATTCTCCCAAATCTCCCCACCCACTCCCTCTCCCTCTCCCACAGATTCCATAAGACTGATCTATACATCATTGTCTCTTTTGCTGTCTCGTACACAGGGTTATTGTTACCATCTTTCTAAATTCCATATGTATGCGTTAGTATACTGTATTGGTGTTTTTCTTTCTAGCTTACTTCACTCTGTATAATAGGTTCCAGTTTCATCCACCTCGTTAGAACTGATTGAAATGTATTCTTTTTAATGGCTGAGTAATACTCCATTGTGTATATGTACCACAGCTTTCTTATCCATTCATCTGCTGATGGGCATCTAGGTTGCTTCCATGTTCTGGCTAACCTTGCTAATAGTTTCCTTTGTTGTGCAGAAGCTTTTAAGTTTAATTAGGTCCCATTTGTTTATTTTTGCTTTTATTTCCAAAATTCTGGGAGGTGAGTCATAGAGAGTTCTGCTGTGATGTATGTCGGAGAGTGTTTTGCCTATGTTCTCCTCTAGGAGTTTTATAGTTTCTGGTCTTATGTTGAGATCTTTAATCCACTTTGAGTTTATTTTTGTGTATGGTGTTAGAAAGTGTTCTAGTTTCATTGTTTTACAAGTGGTTGACCAGTTTTCCCAGCACCACTTGTTAAAGAGATTGTCTTTAATCTAATGTATATTCTTGCCTCCTTTGTCAAAAATAAGGTGTCCATATGTGTGTGGATTTATCTCTGGGCTTTCTCTTTTGTTCCATTGATCAATATTTCTGTCTCTGTGCCAGTACCATACTGTCTTGGTAACTGTAGCTCTGTAATAGAGCCTGAAGTCAGGTAGGTTGATTCCTCCAGTTCCCTTCTTCTTTCTCAAGATAGCTTTGGCTATTCGAGGTTTTTTGTATTTCCATACAAATTGTGAAATTATTTGTTCTAGCTCTGTGAAGAATACCGTTGGTAGCTTGATGGGGATTACATTGAATCTATAAATTGCTTTGGGTAGTATACTCATTTTCACTATATTGATTCTTCCAATCCATGAACAAGGTATATTTCTCCATCTATTAGTGTCCTCTTTGATTTCTTTCACCAGTGTTTTATAGTTTTCTATATATAGGTCTTTAGTTTCTTTAGGTAGATATATTCCTAAGTATTTTATTCTTTCCGTTGCAATGGTGAATGGAATTGTTTCCTTAATTTCTCTTTCTGTTTTCTCATGTTAGTGTATAGGAATGCAAGGGATTTCTGTGTGTTGATATTATATCCTGCAACTTTACTATAATCATTGATTAGTTCTAGTAATTTTCTGGTGGAGTCTTTAGGGTTTTCTGTGTAGAGGATCATGTCATTTGCAAATAGTGAGAGTTTTACTTCTTCTTTTCCAATTTGGATTCCTTTTATTTCTTTTTCTGCTCTGACTGCTGTGGCCAAAACTTCCAAAACTCTGTTAAATAGTAAAGGTGAAAGTGGGCAACCTTGTTTTGTTCCTGACTTTAGAGGAAATGCTTTCAATTTTTCACCATTGAGGATAATGTTTGCTGTGGGTTTGTCATATATAGCCTTTATTATGTTGAGGTATGTTCCTTCTATTCCTGCTTTCTGGAGAGTTTTTATCATAAATGGATGTTGAATTTTGTCAAAGGCTTTCTCTGCATCTATTGAGATAATCATATGGTTTTTATTTTTCAATTTGTTAATGTGGTGTATTACATTGACTGATTTGCGGATATTGAAGAATCCTTGCATCCCTGGGATAAAGCCCACTTGGTCATGGTGTATGATCTTTTTAATGTGTTGTTGGATTCTGATTGCTAGAATTTTGTTACGGATTTTTGCATCTATGTTCATCAGTGATATTGGCCTGTAGTTTTCTTTTTTTGTGGCATCTTTGTCAGGTTTTGGTATTAGGGTGATGGTGGCCTCATAGAATGAGTTTGGAAGTTTACTTTCCTCTGCAATTTTCTGGAAGAGTTTGAGCAGGATAGGTGTTAGCTCTTCTCTAAATTTTTGGTAGAATTCAGCTGTGAAAGCTGTGAAGCCGTCTGGACCTGGGCTTTTGTTTGCTGGAAGATTTTTGATTACAGTTTCAATTTCCGTGCTTGTGATGGGTCTGTTAAGATTTTCTATTTCTTCCTGGTCGAGTTTTGGAAAGTTGTAGTTTTCTAAGAATTTGTCCATTTCTTCCACGTTGTCCATTTTATTGGCATATAATTGCTGATAGTGGTCTCTTATGATCCTTTGTATTTCTATGTTGTCTGTTGTGATCTCTCCATTTTCCTTTCCAATTTTATTGATTTGATTTTTCTCCCTTTGTTTCTTGATGAGTCTGGCTAATGGTTTGTCAATTTTATTTATCCTTTCAAAGAACCAGCTTTTGGCTTTGTTGATTTTTGCTATGGTCTCTTTTGTTTCTTTTGCATTTATTTCTGCCCTAATTTTTAAGATTTCTTTCCTTCTACTAACCCTGGGGTTCTTCATTTCTTCCTTTTCTAGTTGCTTTAGGTGTAGGGTTAGGTTATTTATTTGACTTTTTTCTTGTTTCTTGAGGTATGCCTGTATTGCTATGAATTTTCCCCTTAGGACTGCTTTTAAATTGTCCCATAGGTTTTGGATTGTTGTGTTTTCATTTTCATTCGTTTCTATGCAAATTTTGATTTCTTTTTTGATTTCTTCTGTGATTTGTTGGTTATTCAGCAGCTTGTTGTTCAGCCTCCATATGTTGGAATTTTTAATAGTTTTTCTCCTGTAATTGAGATCTAATCTTACTGCATTGTGGTCAGAAAAGATGCTTGGAATGATTTCTATTTTTTTGAATTTACCAAGGCTAGATTTATGGCCCAGGATGTGATCTATCCTGGAGAAGGTTCCATGTGCGCTTGAGAAAAAGGTGAAATTCATTGTTTTGGGATGAAATGTCCTATAGATATCAATTAGGTCTAAGTGGTCTATTGTATCATTTAAAGTTTGTGTTTCCTTGTTAATTTTATGTTTAGTTGATCTATCCATAAGTGTGAGCGGGGTATTAAAGTCTCCCACTATTATTGTGTTATTGTTAATTTCTCCTTTCATACTTGTTAGCATTTGTCTTACATATTGCGGCACTCCCGTGTTGGGTGCATATATATTTATAATTGTTATATCTTCTTCTTGGATTGATCCGTTGATCATTATGTAGTGACCATCTTTGTCTCTTTTCACAGCCTTTGTTTTAAAATCTATTTTATCTGATATAAGTATTGCTACTCCTGCTTTCTTTTGGTTCCTATTTGCATGGAAAATCTTTTTCCAGCCCTTCACTTTCAGTCTGTATGTGTCCCCTGTTTTGAGGTGGGTCTCTTTTGACAACATATGTAGGGGTCTTGTTTTTGTATCCATTCAGCCAGTCTTTGTCTTTTGGTTGCGGCATTCAACCCATATACGTTTAAGGTAATTACTGATAAATATGATCCCGTTGCCATTTACTTTATTGTTTTAGGTTTGAATTTATACACCCTTTTTGTGTTTCCTGTCTAGAGAATATCCTTTAGTATTTGTTGGAGAGCTGGTTTGGTGGTGCTGAATTCTCTCAGCTTTTGCTTGTCTGAAAAGATTTTGATTTCTCCTTCATATTTGAATGAGATCCTTGCTGGGTGCAGTAATCTGGGCTGTAGGTTATTTTCTTTCATCACTTTAAGTATGTCTTGCCATTCCCTCCTGGCTTGAAGAGTTTCTATTGAAAGATCAGCTGTTATCCTTACGGGAATTCCCTTGTGTGTTATTTGTTGTTTTTCCCTTGCTGCGTTTAATATCTGTTCTTTGTGTTTGATCTTTGTTAATTTGATTAATATGTATCTTGGGGTTTTTTGACTTGGGTTTATCCTGTTTGGGACTCTCTGGGTTTCTTGGACTTGGGTGATTATTTCCTTCCCCATTTTAGGGAAGTTTTCAACTATTATTTCCTCAAGTATTTTCTCATGGTCTTTCTTTTTGTCTTCTTCTTCTGGGACCCCTATGATTCGAATGTTGTAGCATTTAGTATTGTCCTGGAGGTCTCTGAGATTGTCCTCATTTCTTTTAATTTGTTTTTCTTTTATCCTCTCTGATTCATTTATTTCTACCATTCTATCTTCTAATTCACTAATCCTATCTTCTGCCTCTGTTATTCTATTATTTGTTGCCTCCAGAGTGTTTTTGATCTCATTTATTGCATTATTCATTATATATTCACTCTCTTTTATTTCTTGTAGGTCCTTGTTAAACCTTTCTTGCATCTTCTCAATCTTTGTCTCCAGGCTATCCATCTGTGATTCCATTTTGATTTCAAGATTTCGGGTCAATTTCACTATCATTATTCGGAATTCTTTATCAGGTAGATTCCCTATCTCTTCCTCTTTCTTTTGATTTGGTGGGCATTTATCCTGTTCCTTTATCTGCTGGGTATTCCTGTCTCTTCATCTTGTTTAAATTGCTGAGTTTGGGGTGTCCTTTCTGTATTCTGGCAGTTTGTGGAGTTCTCTTTATTGTGTCCTTTCCTCGCTCTGTGTGGGTTTGTACAGGTGGCTTGTCAAGGTTTCTTGGTTAGGGAAGCTTGTGTCGGTGTTCTGGTGGGTGGAGCTGTATTTCTTCTCTCTGAAGTGCGATGAAATGTCCAGTAATGAGTTATGGGATGTCTGTGGTTTTGGGGTGACTTTGAGCTGCCTGTATTTTGGAGCTCAGGACTGTGTTCCTTGTTGCTGGAGAATTTGCTTGGTATGTCTTGCCCTGAAACTTGTTGGCCCTTGTGTGGTGCTTCGTTTCAGTGCAGGTATGGAGGCATTTGATGAGCTCCTGTCAATTAATGTTCCTTGGCGTCAGGAGCTCCCTGGAGTCAGGAGCTCCCTGGAGTCAGGGTTTGGACTTAAACCTCCTACTTCCAGTTATCAGTCTTATTTTTACAGTAGTTTCATAGCTTCTCCTTCTATATAGCACCATTGATAAAACATCTACGTTAAAGATGAAAAGTTTCTCTACCGTGACGGTCACCCAGAGAGGTTCACAGTGGTATATGAAGAAGAGAAGAGGGAGGAGGGAGTTAGAGGTGACCCGAATGAGATGAGGTGGAATCAATAGAGGAGAGAGTGGGCTATCCAGTAATCTCTTCCTTATGTGCACTCCACAACTGGACCGCTCAGAGTTGTTCACAGAGTTATACAGAGATGAGAAGAAGGAGGAAGGTGACAGAGGTGGCCAGGAGGATAAAAGGGGGAATGAAAAGGAGGGAGACAGATCCAGACAGTAATCAGTTCCCTAAGTGTTCTCCACCGTCTGGAACACACAGAAATTCACAGAGTTGGGTAGAGTAGAGAGGGGTTAGGAAGGAGACACAGGCGACCTGGTGGAGAAAAAGGAGAGTCCAAAGGGAGAGACAGCAGTTAAGCCAGTAATCTCGCTCCCTAGTGATAAATGGGTACTGAAGATTGGGTTCTTAAAGGTACAAAATTGGTAACAAATACATAAAAGCAAAAATTAAAAATCTAGAGTAGAGTTTGGAATTTCAAAAATACGATGTTAAAGAAAAGAAGAAGGAAAAGAAAGAGAAAAAAAACGAA
The DNA here is from genome assembly GCF_032452875.1 of Bos javanicus. NCBI lineage: Eukaryota > Metazoa > Chordata > Mammalia > Artiodactyla > Bovidae > Bos > Bos javanicus. The sequence goes on along the minus strand of NC_083878.1, from coordinate 27,877,552 downwards.
CAGACAAAAACAAACAAGGTCGTGAAAATTACAAAGAAAATACAGGTACAAAATTGGTAACTAATACCAAAAAGCAAAAGTTAAAAATCTAGAGTAGAGTTTGGAATTTCAAAAATACAATGTTAAAAAAAGAAGAAGAAAAAGAAGGAGTGAGAAAAAAAAAACCAGCAAGAACAAAGTCTCATAAATTATAAAGAAAATACAGGTACAAAATTGATAACAAATACCAAAAAGCATAAATTAAAAATCTAGAATAGAGTTTGGAATTTCAGATATACAATGTTATTTAAAAGAAGAAGAGAAAGAAACAGAGAAAAAGAAAAAGAGAAAATAAAAAAGGGTCACAGAAATTATAAAAAAAAAAAAAAAAAAACTATAGGTACAAAATTGATAACAAATACCAAAAAGCTAAAATTAAAAATCTAGAGTAGAGTTTGGAATTTCAAAAATACAATGTTAAAGAAAAGAAGAAAAAAAAAATAAGGTCAAAAAAATTATAAAAAATATATATATGAAGTTTGCTTTAAAAAAAATGGGGTCTTTTTTTTTTTTTGCAAAGTAATCGGTTATAAAAGTGAAAATTAAAGGAATAATAGAGGACTTAAAAAAAATTTTTTTTTAATTAAAAATAGAAAAAAAGAAAGAATGATTGTAAAAATAGTAAAAATATATCTAGGACTTTCTCTGGTTTTGTTGTGAGTATTGCGGGTTCAGTTCATTTTTGCTAGTTCCTGGGTCTGACTTATATTTCTCAACATCTATAGGCCCCTTCCTATGTAGTTGGTACTAACCACAGGGTTTTAATCTATTGCCTGTAGATTCCAAGGCGATTCCCTCTGTTATAGCTTCTTCTGTTTGCTGGTCTCTTCAGTGTGTGGTTTAACCGCCCTGACACAAAGGGGATGGTGGAGGACAGTTTTTTTTTTTTTTTTTTTTTAGGCTCACTTGTTCAGTTGCGCTGAGGGGAGGTAGGGAGGGATGCTGCAAACAAATAACACTGGCATGTGCTCACAGTGCCTCAGCCACACTGGGTCTGCCCTGCCCCCCCGCCCCCTCTCATGGCGCGTGTGGCCTCCCTACCCACGCTGCTCAGGGTCTAGGTTGCTCCACTGGGAACCATCCGTGGCCGGCCCTGGGCTGCCTGCACTTCCAGATCCAAGCCGCTCAGGTTCAGGCACTCGGGTAGTCCTCAGAGGCGCAGACTCTCGGTTGGGCCTGCGTTTTGTGCCCGCGTTTTGTGCCCTTCCCAGATCCGAGCAGCTCAGGTGATGAGGTGTTTGGCGTGCGCAACTGCTGCGACATATCGCCTCCCCGCCCTGCTCGGTTATCTAGGTGTGCACCGGCACACCTTCTCAGGCAGATGTTGACCGTCCAGACCCCCAAGAAGTTTTAGTTAGCAAAGAAGCCTGCTTACAGTTTTATAGATAATGTCTCTCTGGGGCTGCGATTGTCCCCTTCCAGCTCTGGCTGCCTATCACCGGAGGGGGATGGTCTGCCGCCGGCTGTCTCTGTTCAGTCCTTTGTTCCGCGCGGGCCTGGCGGTGTCTTAGATTAGGGCTGGCTTTTCACATGGTAGATATCCCACAGTCTGGTTTGCTAGCCCAAATTATTTCGCTCAGATAGCGCTCGGGGTATTCAGGCCAGTTCCTTGCAAAGCAGACCGAGCCACGCCTCCCTGCCCAGCCCCCGCTTGCTAATGGCGGATGCAGGCGTCTGCTCTGCTTCTCCGCTGGGGGAGTTACCGGAGGGCTCACAATGTGCGGGTTTTAATTGTTTATTTATTTTTCCTCCCTGTTATGTTGCCCTCTGTGCTTCCAAGGCTCGGCACAGACTCGGCAGTGAGAAGGACTCCTGGTGTTTGGAAACTTTTCTCTTTTTAAGACTCCCTTCCCCGGATGGAACTCCGTCCCTCCCTCTTTTGTCTCTTTTTTTGTCTTTTATATTTTTTCCTACCTCCTTTCGAAGACTTGGGTTGCTTTTCTGGGTGCCTAACGTCCTCTGCCGGCATTCAGAAGTTGTTTTGTGGAATTTACTCGGGGTTTAAATGTTCTTTTGATGAATTTGTGGGGGAAAAGTGTTCTCCCCGTCCACCTCCGCCATCTTAGCTCCTCCCTCTATGATGCATTTTAATACTGTATATATTTTAAATACCACAAGTCATTTTTATTGTTTTGTCCACTCAGTATTTTTTTTTTCCTGTTTACTCATTTATTTGCCCTTTCTATTATCTTTTCTTTCTACATTTCTGTATCCATTTGAGATCATTTTCTTTCTTCCCAAAACTCTAGCCTGTTACTTTTTAATGTAGATCAGGTAGTGAAAAATTGTCTCAATTTTTTTTTTCTTGACTGCAAGTTTCTGATTTGCCTTCAGATTTGAAAAATATTTTGCTGGGTATAGAATTCAAGATTGGCAGTTATTTCCAGTAATTTAAAGACGTCTTTTTTCTTTTCTGACTACTATAGTTCCTGTTTAGAAATCAGCCAAAAATCTTATTATTGTTTCTTTGAAGGTAATAGTTTTTTCCTCTACTGAAAAAATTTTTTCTTTTTGGTTTTTAAAAGTTTTCTTACATACTTAATAGTTCTTTGTGTGTGTATTGTTTGTTTTGAGGGGAGAACATGAATTGTGCTTGAGGTTTGTAGACTTCTTGAATCTTTTTTCTGGAATTCTAATTACACGTATTTTAGATCATTCAATTTCTTCTTCTATTTCCAATTCTTTTATTTTCCATTGACTGTCTTAATAATTAATCCTTTATTCTGGTATGTCTAGATCAGATCAGATCAGTCGCTCAGTCGTGTCCGACTCTTCATGACCCCATGAATCGCAGCACGCCAGGCCTTCCTGTCCATCACCAACTCCCGGAGTTCACTGCGACTCACATCCATCGAGTCAGTGATGCCATCCAGCCATCTCATCCTCTGTTGTCCCCTTCTCCTCCTGCCCCCAATCCCTCCCAGCATCAGAGTCTTTTCCAATGAGTCAACTCTTCGCAAGAGGTGGCCAAAGTACTGGAGTTTCAGCTTTAGCATCATTCCTTCCAAAGAAATCCCAGGGCTGATCTCCTTCAGAATGGACTGGTTGGATCTCCTTGCAGTCCAAGGGACTCTCAAGAATCTTCTCCAACACCACAGTTCAAAAGCATCAATTCTTCGGCACTCAGCCTTCTTCACAGTCCAACTCTCACATCCATATGTGACCACAGGAAAAAACCACAGCCATGACTAGACGGACCTTTGTTGGCAAAGTAATGTCTCTGCTTTTGAATATGCTATCTAGGTTGGTCATAATTTTCCTTCCAAGGAGTAAGCGTCTTTTAATTTCATGGCTGCAATCACCATCTGCAGTGATTTTGGAGCCCAGAAAAATAAAGTCTGAAACTGCTTCCACTGTTTCCCCATCTATTTCCCATGAAATGGTGGGACTGGATGCTATGATCTTCGTTTTCTGAATGTTGAGCTGTAAGCCAACTTTTTCACTCTCCTCTTTCACTTTCATCAAGAGGCTTTTTAGTTCCTCTTCACTTTCTGCCATAAGGGTGGTGTCATCTGCATATCTGACGTTATTGATATTTCTCCCAGCAATCTTGATTCCAGTTTGTGTTTATTCCAGTCCAGCGTTTCTCATAATGTACTCTGCATATAAGTTAAATAAACAGGGTGACAATATACAGCCTTGACGAACTCCTTTTCCTATTTGGAACCAGTCTATTGTTCCATGTCCAGTTCTAACTGTTGCTTCCTGTCCTGCATACAAATTTCTCAAGAGGCAGATCAGGTGGTCTGGTTTTCCCGTCTCTTGAAGAATTTTCCACAGTTTATTGTGATCCACACAGTCAAAGGCTTTGGCATAGTCAATAAAGCAGAAATAGATGTTTTTCTGGAACTCCCTTGCTTTTTCTATGATCCAGCGGATGTTGGCAATTTGATCTCTGGTTCCTCTGCCTTTTCTAAAACCAGCTTGAACATCAGGAAGCTCACGGTTCACATATTGCTGAAGCCTGGCTTGGAGAATTTTGAGCATTACTTTACTAGCATGTGAGATGAGAGCAATTGTGTGGTAGTTAGAGCATTCTTCGGCATTGCCTTTCTTTGGGATTGGAATGAAAACTGACCTTTTCCAGTCCTGTGGCCACTGCTGAGTTTTCCAAATTTGCTGGCATATTGAGTGCAGCACTTTCACAGCATCATCTTTCAGGATTTGGAATAGCTCAATTGGAATTCCATCACCTCCACTAGCTTTGTTCATAGTGATGCTTTCTAAGGCCCACTTCACTTCACATTCCAGGATGTCTGGCTCTAGGTCAGTGATCACACCATCGTGATTATCTGGGTCGTGAAGATCTTTTTTGTACAGTTCTTCCGTGTATTCTTGTCATCTCTTCTTAATATCTTCTGCTTCTGTTAGGTCCATACCATTTCTGTCCTTTATCGAACTCATCTTTGCATGAAATGTTCCTTTGGTATCTCTGATTTTCTTGAAGTGATCCCTAGTCTTTCCCATTCTGTTGTTTTCCTCTATTTCTTTGCACTGATCGCTGAAGAAGGCTTTCTTATCTCTTCTTACTATTCTTTGGAACTCTGCATTCAGATGTTTATATCTTTCCTTTGCTCCTTTGCTTTTTGCTTCTCTTTTTTTCACAGCTATTTGTAAGGCCTCCCCAGACAGCCATTTTGCTTTTTTGCATTTCTTTTCCATGGGGATGGTTTTGATCCCTGTCTCCTGTACAATGTCACGAACTTCATTCCATAGTTCATCAGGCACTCTATCTATCAGATCTAGGCCCTTAAATCTATTTCTCATTTCCACTGTATAATCATAAGGGATTTGATTTAGGTCATACCTGTATGGTCTAGTGGTTTTCCCTACTTTCTTCAATTTAAGTCTGAATTTGGCAATGAGTTCATGGTGAGCCACAGTCAGCTCCTGGTCTTGTTTTTGCTGACTGTATAGAGCTTCTCCATCTTTGGCTGCAAATAATATAATCATCTGATTTCAGTGTTGACCATCTGGTGATGTCCATGTATAGAGTCTTCTCTTGTGTTGTTGGAAGAGGGTGTTTGTTATGACCAGTGCATTTTCTTGGCAAAACTCTATTAGTCTTTGCCCTGCTTCATTCTGTTTTCCAAGGACAAATTTGCCTGTTACTCCAGGTGTTTCTTGACTTCCTACTTTTGCATTCCATTCCCCTATAATGAAAAGGACATCTTTTTTGGGTGTTAGTTCTAAAAGGTCTTGTGGGTCTTCATAGAAGCATTTAACTTCAGCTTCTTCAGCGTTACTGGTTGGTGCATAGACTTGGATTACTGTGATACTGAATGGTTTGCCTTAGAAATGAACAGAGATCATTCTGTTGTTTTTGAGATTGCATCCAAGTACTGCATTTCGGACTCTTTTGTTGACCATGATGGCCACTCCATTTCTTCTGAGGGATTCCTGCCTGCAGTAGTAGATATAATGGTCATCTGAGTTAAATTCACCCATTCCAGTCCATTTCAGTTCTCTGATTCCTAGAATGTCGACATTCACTCTTGCCATCTCCTGTTTGACCACTTCCAATTTGCCTTGATTCATGGACCTGACATTCCAGGTTCCTATGCAATATTGCTCTTTAGAGCATCGGACCTTGCTTCTATCACCAGTCACATCCACAGCTGGGTTGTTTTTGCTTTGGCTCCATCCCTTCATTCTTTCTGAAGTTATTTCTCCACTCATCTCCAGTAGCATATTGGCACCTACTGACCTGGGAAGTTTTTCTTTCAGTGTCCTATCATTTTGCCTTTTCCTACTGTTCATGGGGTTCTCAAGGCAAGAACACTGAAGTGGTTTAGGGTCTAATGTGCTATTAAATCCATCCATTGAGTTATTTAAGGTACTATGTTTTTAAGGTTTTGAATTTCCATTTGATACTGATAAAAAAATGGGTTATGGTTCTATGGTGAACTTCTTCACCTTTTTTTTTTTTTGATTATTTACATTTTTCTTATTTTTTTTTTGGTTTAAGTTTTCCATTTCTGGAATAACTTTTTCTTTCACATTTAATTAATTCCTGTATTCTTTCATCTTATTTCTGACATTTTCTAGTTCTGATTTATTTTATTCTCATTTTCTATAATCTTTTTGTTTTGTTTTGTTTATTTTTATATATTAGGTTACAGTTTTTCCCTGTTTGGGGGCACACCTTTCTGTAAGGATATCCTAATCATTTTTGTTTCCTGATTTGAGAAATAATCATTTTATGTGAAATTTGACTGTGATACTTTTCTTAATTTTACATAAAATGAGTTTTACTCAACTTTTAGGAATGAAGGCTGGTTTAGGGTAGCTGCATATCTCTAGAACTGTCATTTCTACTTTTTCCAAATTATTCGGAAGAAAAACTTTTATATCTATTTCGAAAGAGAGATAGCCTTATACTTGTTAAAATTTGCTTTCTTCCCTTTTATCTAGACTTTTTTGCCCCTTTCGCCCATACTGTCCTTGCTGTGTCCTCAGTCGTGTCCCACTCTTTGTGACCCCAAGGACTGTAGCCCACCAGGCTCCTTTGTCCATGAGGATTCTCCAGGCAAGAATACTGGACTGGATTGCTATGCCTTCCTCCAGAGGATCTTCCCAACCTAGGGATCGAACCCAGGTCTCCTGCATTGCAGGCAGATTCTTTACCTGAGCCACTAGGGAAGCCCAGTGTGGATACGATTCTGAACAGTTTTTTTCTCACTGTGACATTTTGTCTTGAATATCCTATGGATTAGTTTCAAGAGTTCAGAGATCAGAGTTTTCCAGTCCTTTCTGAACTTACTGTGCAATGTTTATACTGATCTGTAAATTAGAGTATGCAGAAGTCTTTTTCAGTTTTACTTCCTGGTGTGAAATGAACCAGTTTTAATTTCCAGGGAAGTACCTTCTGATATTTTGAGGCTTTTTCCGATCTCAGGTCCATGAGATTCTGCATTGTTTCGCTCTGCCTCGTCTGATAGAAATGCTGATACACATCCGCCTTGGTGGTTGTTGGTTCATTGTTCCCACCTGCTCATCTTTTGGGTTTTGTGGGGATACATTTTTTTATAAATATATTCATGGGTTTTTTATTTTGCTGTCCCAGTTGTTCTTTTTGTATATTATGCTTTTTTATAGTATTAATAAATGGGTAGTGTATTTTGTCAGTGTTTTTTCCTGTATTTGTTGAGCTCTCATATGGCTTTTATCTTTTACTGTATTTGTATTGTTTATAGGATTGTTCCTTTTAAAATTTTATGCATATATACATACATGCACATACACGTATATATTTTCAGTCTGTTTTAAGACTTTTCTGGAATTTATTCTAATTTAAATTAACAAAGTTTTTATAGTAATCTCTCTGCATCTTCTAAATTCATTTCTAATATAATTTATTTATGTCATCGTTATTTTTCTTGGTTGGTATTGCTAAATTTATGTATTTTTCTTAACAGGTGATTTTTAATTTTAAACTTCATTGGTCTTCTCTGTTATATGAATTTTCTTCTTTTTTGTTTCATTTATTTCTGCTTTTTTAACTTTTATCATTTTCTTCCTTACACTTTCTTTGAGATTATTTTACTGTCCTTTTCCTAACTTCCTAAGTTGGTCATTTAGCTCATCACTTCTATTCTTTAGGTAGTTACCCTCATATTTTAAAATGTATTTCTGGCCAAAATATTGTTTAGTACAGAAAAGGTCATAGTTAACAAGTACGTAGCTAAAAAATTTACACAAGGTCAAGAAATTTATGTATCTATAACTCAAAGGAAGAAATAGAGTAGTATTATAACCCTCTGATATATAATAAATTTTAAATAAATGTTAGCTTTTACTATTTTTGATGTTAAGTGTTACTAAAAATCATTTCTCTTTTAGGTATCATGGTATATTATCCAGTTAGTAAAGATTTAGTGTAGCACAATAGAGTTCTAGTAACTCTGAAAGTAACAAAATTTCAGAGTCCTTATGGCGGTATCTGATTGAAGAATATTGAGACAGTAGCATGAAATCATATGTACCATGTGTAAAACAGATAGTCAGTGGGAGTTTGCTGAATGATGCAGGGAGCTCAAACTTGTGCTCTGGGACAACCTAGAGGGGTGGGTTTGGGTGGGAGGTGAAGGGAAGGTTCAAGAGGGAGGGGACGTATGTATACCTATGGCTGATTCAAGTTAATGTATGGCAGAAACCAGCATAATATTGTGAAGCAATTATCTTCCAATTAAAAATAAATAAATTTTAAAAAGAAATTATATATGTATAATATATATAAAGAAAGATTCAGACTGCGTTTCTAAAAACCAGTTTGCTTTTCAGTTTCAACTTGCTTAATCAAATCAGTGGTGTTTTATGTTTTGTAATTTCTTACAAAATGGCTTATTCGTTTTATTTTTTCCTAAGGTCAGATACTTCATACTGACGTGGTATACCTGCATTGTGGACAAGGCTTCCGAGAGGCAGAGAAAATAAAGAGGCTTTTGCTGAATTTCAAGTATGAAAATAAGTAACCTTTTGAGTACTTTAGTGGCTCAGCCAATCAGAGATAACCTTTGAAGTTCCTAATTTGGAGTGGCGTATTAAGGGAAGTGCCTTGGTATGAGGAAAGGAGCTATGTTAAACCATGCTGGGGCAAATTGCTGGAGAACTTTGCTATTTGGAGACTGGAGGAATGCTGCCCGCTTCTGCAGCCTTCACTAAACAAAGTTGGTAATATAAGCAAAGTGAAGTGAAGTGAAGTCGCTCAGTCGTGTCTGATTCTTTGCAACCCCACAGACTGTAGCCTACCAAGCTTCTCTGTCCATGGGATTTTTCCAGGCAATAGTACTGGAGTAGATTGCCATTTCCTTCTCCAGGGGATCTTCCCCACCCAGGGCTTGAACCCGGGTCTCCCACATTGTAGACAGATGCTTTACCATCTGAGCCACCAGGGAAGTCCAATATAAGCAAAAGTGACCATTTAATTCTTCAGTTTGGGCTTTCTCTTTCTCTTCTTCCTCCTCCCCTTCCTTCCTTCTTCTCTCCCTCCCCCTCTTTCTTTCTTTTTTATAGATCTGAGGAATGGATTTGGCAGTAGTTGGAAGCTTCAGAAATTACTTGAAAACATACCACATAATTCAGTCATAGTTCTTTATTATGGCTTAGAATGTTCTCTTATTCAGTTACATTACATTTCAATTACATTTTATGCAAAGATGGGCACAATAAAAGATAGAAACATTATGGACCTATCAGAAGCAAAAGATATTAGCAAGAGGTGGCAAAAATACACAGAATAACTATACAAAAAAAAAATCTTAATGACTCAGATAACCCTGATGGTATGATCACTCACCTAGAGCCAGACATCCTGGAGTGTGAAGTCAAGTGGGCCTTAGGAAGAATCACCATGAACAAAACTAGTGGAAATAATGGAATTTCAGCTGAGCTATTCCAAAGCCTAAAAGATGATGCTGTGAAAGTGCTGCACTCAATACGCCAGCAAATTTGGAAAACACAGCAGTGACCACACTCAGCATCGGTAAAGGTCAGTTTTCATTCCAATCCCAAAGAAAGGCAATGCCAAAAAGAATGTTCAAAGTACTGCAAATTGCACTCATCTCACATGCTAGCCAAGTAATGCTCAAAATTCTCCAAGCCAGGCTTCAACATTACGTGAACTGAGAACTTGCAGATGTTCAAGCTGGATTTAGAAAAGGCACAGGAACCAGAGATCAAATTGCCAACATCCATTGGATCATAGAAAAAGCAAGAGAATTCCAGAAATACTATGCCAAAACCTTTGACTGTGTGGATCATAACAAACTGTGGAAAATTCTTAAAGAGATGGGAATACCAGACCACCTGATCTGCCTCCTGAGAAATCTGCATGCAGGTTAAGAAGCAACAGTTTAGAAACAGATGTGGACTACAGACTGGTTCCAAATTGGGAAAGGAGTAGTCAAAGCTGTGTATTGTCACCCTGCTTATTTAATTTGTATGTAGAGTACATCTTGTGAAATGCCGGACTGGATGAAGCACAAGCTGGAATCAAGATTTCTGAGAGAAATATCAATAACCTCAGATATGCAGAGGACACCACCCTTGTGGCAGAAAGTGAAGAGGAACTAAAGAGCCTCTTGATGAAAGTCGAAGAGGAGGGTAAAAAAGCTGGCTTAAAATTCAACATTCAAAAAACTGAGATCATAGCATCTGGTCCCATCACTTCATGGGAAATAGATGGGGAGGCAATGGAAACAGAGACTTTATTTTTCTTGGGCTCCGAATCACTGCAGATGGTAACTGGAGGTGTGAAATTAAAAGACGCTTGCTCCTTGGAAGAAAAGCTGTGACCAATCTAGACAGCATATTAAAAAGCAGAAACATTACTTTGCCAACAGAGGTCTGTAGAGTCAAAGCTGTAGTTTTTCCAGTAGTTACATATGGATGTGAGAATTGGACCATAAAGAAAGTTGAGGGCTAAAGAATTGATGCTTTTGAACTGCAGTGTTGGAGAAGACTCCTGAGGGTCCCTTGGACTGCAAGGAGATCCAACCAGTCAATCCTAAGGGAAATCAGTCCTGAATATTCACTGGAAGGACTAATACTGAAGTTCCAATATTTTGGCCACCTGATGCAAAGAACTGACTCATTGGAAAAGACGCTGATGCTGAGAAAGATTGAAGGCAGGAGAAGGGGATGACAGAGGATGAGATGGTTGGATGGCATCACCAACTCGATGGACATGAATTTGAGCAAGCTCTGGGAGTCAGTGATGGACAGGGAAGCCTGGTGTGCTGCAGCCTATGGGGTACGCAAAGAGTCGGACACAACTGAGTGACTGAACTGAAGTGTTCACTTATTCTTGCCTAAATTTGGTTACTTCTAGGTGGGGAGAAAGCTAACTGTTTTTGAGACTGTGTGATCATAAAACATTTCTCCATGACCTCCTATAATACCAAGTGCAGAGGCAGTGTTTTTTATTCTACATAAGTCTGCACTGCCCTTGTGAGATAGTGGAGAGGTTGCTTGGATATATGAGACAATACGAGCATCATATAATATTGTTTGTGCATTCTGTCCATTTTCTCCTGATTGATTTATAAGCATGCCTTGATCTCATCATCTCATGCCTTTTTTTCATTCTGTTTCTTTTTGTGCATTCTGTCCATTTTCTCCTGATTGATTTATAAGCATGCCTTGATCTCATCATCTCATGCCTTTTTTTCATTCTGTTTCTTCTTCAAGCTGCAGCACAGTGGTGATTGGAAATGGAACTGCCTGCCGGGAAACAGAAGCTTACTTTGCTGACCTGATAATGAACAACTACTTTGCACCACTGGATGTCGTTTACTGGTAAGGATGTTAGGAATGTTTCTTCTTCTTTTTTTTTTTTTTTTTGAGAGGCAAAGGAACTTCTGAAGTTCTTCAGTGATGAATTCTTCTTTCTCTTAAGATGTGTACCTTTTTGTCCTCATGTATCACCTCTTCCCATTCTTAAGGGCTTTGCAGGACAATGTAAAGTGTCTGTCTCTTGGAGAAATTTGAGTTTCTGAAACGAGTTGAGTTTCAGTATCCTGAAACGGCTTTCAGATGCAGCAACTTAGGGCTTGGATTCATGGGGTTTTTCAGGCTGTACATTGTGTGAGGCTGTAGCTAACTAATGACTAAGTAGAATGGTGTCCAGGCCCAGCAGCTATAGATTGTGGATAGCTTAGCCTTCTTCTGCAAAAGTTTTTCTTTTTTTAAATTTATTTATTTTTAATTAAAGGATAATTGCTTTACAGTATTATATTGTCTTCTGCCATATGTCAACATAGATTAACCATAAATACTTATGTCACATCCCTCTTGAACCTCCTTCCTACCTCCTACCCCATCCCACCCCTTTAGTTTGTCACAGAGCACCAGATTTAAGCTCCCTATGTCATACAGCAAATTCTCATTGGCTAGCTATTACATTTTATATATGGTAATATATGTGTTTCAATTTGATGTCTATGAATTATTAGTCTTCGGAACTGAGAGCTAAGGTAAGTATTAAAAATTGATAACTTTTCTGATGTTCCTATCTCGTTTGTCTCTTCATCACACGCTTTCATCTTGTAAAGCATACAGTTGACTTCTAAATAGCTTTGGATTAGCAGGACCTAGATCTGTAGTAGTTCTGCTCCTGGATCTGTAGTAATTCTGCTTTCATTCACCATTGTTTCCTCACTTTCCTTTTAAACCTCAAATAGCCATCTTTCCCTTTTCCAAAGGACGGTTGAATGCTAAATCCTAGAGTTGAATACTACGGGAGAAGATAGTTACAATGGATGATATCTAGGGGAAAACACGTTAGAAGCCATCTCCCACTGCTTTTTGAAAAATGTAATTCAGCTAATAAGTATGTGATCAGGATCAACAAAACAAAAACAAAACCCAGTACAGGAAGAAGAATGCTAGGATCCATTCTGATAGGCCAAAAGATGGGGGCTTTTATTTAGTGTAGTATTCCTTGGTACGTGGAATTGTATTGTAGTATATTCTTTATGCCAAGGGACTGCCCTGGTGGCTCAGATGGTAAAGAACCTGCCTGCAGTGCAGGAGACCTGGGTTCAATCCCTGGGTTGGGAACATCCCCTGGAGAAGGGAATGGCTATCACTCCAGTATTCTTACCTGGAGAATTCCATAGACAGAGGAGCCTGGCAGACTACAGTCTATGGGGTCACTACGAGTTGGACCGACTGAGTGACTGTTTCACTGCATTTTTCACTTTTCTATGCCAGGAGTATAATCACGATGTTAGAAAAGCAAATTCAGGGTAACCAAAGGGGATTAGAAGGGTAGGGTCAATCTGTAGGTGACATGTGATCATGATTCAGGATAGAATCAGGTTGAATTGTCTGTCTTAGCTTTTTTCCCTCTCCATGTTGGTTAGGTCAGTCTAGGAAGTACTGTGAATCTTCGCTATTCTGGGAACTGCACACATATACTCAGTCCTTTTGAGAACGTAAGACTAGGACCTGACATAGCTAATTCAGTTTCTTTCTGACAACTTCTCTGATTTCTGTTTAACTTGTTCACATTAATTTGATATAAATATCTTGCATACATTTACAGTGATTGTAAATAGAACTTTATTAAAGACATTAAATATTGAAGACTTGTTGGATTTTATCTGAATTTGCTTAGAGATTCTCCCCTTTCTTGAACTTGCAACAGTGTGTGGTAGTAGAAAGAGGGTGAGCTTTGGAGCCAGAAAAATCTGGGTCTGTCTTTTGTTGTCACCATGTGCTAGTTATGCATGTTTGGAAGGCTTACTCCGCCTCTCTGGTCTTCTCTTCCCTCATCATTAAAGTGGGGAATGCTTTAATACCTGGCCTACTAAAAATGCAATAAATGTGTAAATAGATCAGAAAATGGAAAGAAATAGGGAATGCTTTTGCTTTCAGTAATAACATTTTGAAATTTTCTTTATAATTATTTCCATATTCAATATTAAAACTTTCTTTAATATTTCTTTTTGTGTTGTATTAAGAATTGCTTTACTATATTACTTTGTATCTCTATAAAGGATGTTAATTTTGTTCCCCAACCATAGTAAAGAATTCTTTCATTCTTTATAATTAGTTTTTCAATTCATTTTCTTGAATTTCAAGAGAGTATATGATCATATCATTTATAAAAGGTATTGAATTTATCAATTCTTTTTCTAGTTGTAAACCTTTTTATTTTCTTCTCTTCTTTAATAGTATCATGCAGTATCTTTGAAAAGCTATTAAATAGTAATGATAGGGGATTTTTCCCTCTCCTTTAGTTTTATTAGAATGCTTCTAGTATTTCCCTTAAGTATGTTACTACCTTTGTATATATTTTTAAAAATCATTTAAAGGAAATAGTCTTTATTTATGAGGGTTTTAAAACTACAGATTCCTATTGTACTTAAAAAATCAAAAGTAAAAGATAACATTAATGCTTTTTCAGAATTTTGCCATGATTTTCTCTAAAGAGGTTTTTTTTTCTCTTGTGATCAATATGCTGAATTCTGAAAGTAGTAGGTTTCCTACAGTTGAACAATCTTTGCAGTTCTAATGTGAACTTTGTCATAGTATATCATTCTTTTAATGTACTTTTGGAATATATTTGCTAGTATTTTATTATGTGCTTTTGAAACCCTCAAATGATGCAAATATATAATCAGAATTTACAGTGTGAGCTTTAGGAAAATCAGCTGTTCACAATTTCATTTTGTTATCCTTTTGCCAGTTCAACATACCTTTATGAAGAAACCATGTTTTCTCATCCAGTGCCTTGAAATGACATTGCAAGCTACATTTAAGTTGAAATTTCCAAGCTTTCTCTGGCAGTCATTTTTAATGCTCCTGAACAGATAATCTAGTGGGCGTTCCTATAATTCTTTCAGGTACTTATTTATCCTGAAAAACCTTTTCCTGACAATCCACCAGCACGTTCCTTCTTATCTATTTCTTCTAACAACTTTTGCCCTGATTTTTCTGCCATACAGCATGATTCATCTTGTAACTTGTAAACCCCATGCATTCTGACCCATCTATCCAGCTTCTGTCTCAGTCATTTCTCTTAAAATAAACTCTGGCACTTATACCTTCTATGGAGAAAATCATCCAAAGCTTCAATCTCAGTTATAAAGGAAAAAAAAATCTGGATTAAGTTTTAGATTATAACATGTTGGAACTTAGTTTGTCACACATGTTTAAAGTTGGAAGTGTTTGTGAAAAGGAATTACACAGTATTACATGTATCATTTGTTTTAAGTATGTGCTAGAATGATTTGATCAATTCTCTGGCCCATAGTAGATATCACTTTATTTTTTTATTATCTGAGTATTTATTCCCATTCATTTTAAAATGTCACACTTGATTATTTTCTCTCTTTTTTTTAATTCCTCTTTCTCCTTTTGTTAAAAAAAATGTTTCCTTTTATGTAGTAATGGTGAAATTTATTGAAAGGTAGAAATCACTAGCTTCTTATGAAACATTTATGTTTTTATGTATTGTATCTGGTTTCTCCTACATTGATACCTTCTTTAATCAGGGTACCATGTTTTATTTGTCTCTACCTCCTTCACATTGTGTATTTCTATACTTATAGATGCATCTCAATAAATATTTACTAACTTAAATTGTTGAATATTAATGTTAACACTATATGCTGCTACTGCTGCTAAGTCACCTCAGTCGTATGCGACTCTGTGCGACCCCATAGACGGCAGCCCACCAGGCTCCCCCATCCCTGGGATTCTCCAGGCAAGAACACTGGAGTGGGATGCCATTGCCTTCTCCAGTGCATGAAAGTGAAAAGTGAAAGTGAAGTCGCTCAGTCGTGTCCGACTCTTAGTGACCCCATGGACTGCAGCCCACCAGGCTCCTCCATCCATGGGATTTTCTAGGCAAGAGTACTGGAGTGGGGTGCCATTGCCTTCTCTGAACACTATATGAGACCCCTTTAAACCTGGGAGTAGAATATGGAAAACAGAATTTAGTACTGTTAATTCACACCTTCTCTTAGTGTTCCTATTCTAAAATCTGCAATTTACAAATGACTTTGATCACTGTGTATTTGTTATAACCTTTCCCCTACTTCGTATATTTTCATTTTCTCATACCAATAAATCTGTCTATTTCAGTTTCATCATGCATAAAATGAAATAATAAAAGTACCCATCTTAGAGTTATCATGAAGGTTAAACGAGTTTATATATGTAGTATAATGTGCTTAGAACAGCACACCATTATTAATGAGGTCAAATATAATTTTATATATTCATTTCCTATTTCTGTATTCTTTGTATGAGTGGCTTGTTTGTGTCCTTTGTCCATTTTTTTTTTCTTTTGAAAGTTTTCATTTTGTTCATAATTGCTCATCTTGTTCAGATTTGTAAATTGTCTTTATATTAATGATTAGTTTGTTACAGTTTTTGCAAATCTTGCCCCCGTCTTTGTGTTTATAATTTGAGCTTTATTTCATGTAGAATTTCATATTTTATTTTCTCCAGTTTATTTATCTTTTTTTTTTGGTCCGGAATTTTATTTATCTTTTTTTTTGTTTTCAAACTTTGTATTTATCTTTTTCTTTATGGCTTACGAGTTTTGTATCATGCTTGAAACTTTTCTTTCTGTCTTCTGACTTTTTGTTTTGAAGTCACAAAACCTCATTATCTTCTCAGTTACTTGTATGGTTGCTTTGAAGCTTTATTCTCTAAGAAACCAAAAATTAATGAGAGAACTTCAATAAGCTTAGATAACAGAAATAGAAAGTAGAAGGCTGTGAAATAACCTCAGGGTGGTTTTGAATATGGAAGGATGCCAGTTTCCCTTCAGGCCTCTGTTTGCCAACTCTGCGGTTTTGTAAACAGCAGAACCACCTGATTTCCTCCTTTGCTTCCCCCGCACCCCTCCCTTTCTCTTTATCCTTCCGTCATTTTTCTCCTTTTTCCCTCCCTCCTTATATCTGTCACTTTCCCTTCCCTTAATCTCTTGTTTAGCTATATCATATTTTTGGCATTTCCTGTCATTTGACAGCTGGATTGTTTACTATATTTGATGTATCTTTAGTTTTAAGCCTGTCAGTACAGACATCTGACCACAATTTCAGTGTTTATTTGTAGGCGTATTTAGTATGGTGTTTGTAATGAGCTGAGGAGACAGTTGTTGTTCAGCTGCTCAGTTGTGTCAGACTCTTTGCAATCCCATGGACTGTAGCACACCAGGTTTCCCTGTCCTTCACCATTTCCCAGAGTTTGCTCAAACTCACGTCCGTTGAGTTAGTGATGCCGTCCAATCATCTCGTCCTCTGTAGCCCCCTTCTCCTCCTGTGCTTGATCTTTCCCAGCATCAGGGTCTTTTCCAATGAGAGCTCTTCTGGACATTTCTGTTTTCAAATTTATTATTTACAACTCAGTCAGAAGGGTATATATATGTTGATGAGAAATAAAATATCAAAATTTTTATTGCTCCTTTTTGCTATTAGGTAGCATTCTATACTGCTTTCTTTGTTTGTTCTATTAATACTTAAAATTTCCTGGGCCTCTTGAATAGGTAGAGTGATATTTTTTGGTTCTTCAAAATCTCAGCCATCACTTTTCAGATATTACCTCTGTCCCATTTTACCCTCTCTTCTACCTCTGAAATTCTGTTTACATCTACTCAGCCTTCTCATTCTATCCTCCATGCTTTTTAACTGCTCTCTTTTCATTTTCCATTTCTTATTTCTCTGAGCTGCTTTTTGGTTGCTTTCTTCAGATCTTTTCTCCAATTCACCAGCTTTTTCTTTAGCTTTCAGACCCATCCATTGAATTTTCATTTCTAGAAGCTGTAGTTTTTCACTTCTAGAAGTCCTATTTGTTACTTTTTCAGCTTTATTGAGAGAGAATTGACATATAATAAACTGCACATATTTAATTTTTTTCAGTTTCCTAGGTTTTGACATATGTGTTCTCCCATGAAACTGTCACCACAATTAAAATAATGAACATACCCACCACCCCCCAAATTTCCTCATATTCCTTTGTAATCCGTCCTGCCTTCCCTGAACCCTCCCTCCCCCAGGTAACCTCTGATTTGCTTTATGTAGCTATAGATTAGTTTGCACTGTTTAGACTTGTATGTAATTGGAATCATACAGTATATAGTCATACAGTGTAATTATTTTGAGGTTCATCCATGATGTTATATTTGTCAATAGTTCTTTTTGTTACTGAATATTCTATTGTATGATTAAATCATAATTAGTTTGTTCATTTACTTGTTGATGGACATTTGAATTGTTGCTGGTATTTGGCTATTACAGATAAAGCTGTATGAACATTCTTGTTCAAGTCTTTGTGTAGACAAAATGCTTTCATTCATGTTGGGTATGTAAGTAGGAGTGGAATGGCTATGTGGTATGGTAGGTATAGTTTAACCTAAGAAACTGCCACAATGTATTCTGAGGTGCTTTTACTGTTCTGCGTGCCCACCAGGAGTGTATCAGAGTTCCAGCTTATCCACATCCTTATCAATCTGCTTGCTTTGGCTGGGGGTCTTTTAAATTCAGCCAGCCTAGTGGATATGTAGTGACATTTCATTGTGGTTTTAATGGACATTCCCCAGCAATTAATGATGTTGAGCATCTTCATTTGCTTATTTGTCATCCATGTATTTTCTTCGTGTAGTATCTGTCCAGATCTTTTTCCCATTTAAAAAAATTGTATTATTTTTCTTCCTATTTTTTTATATTTATTCTGAGTTCAGAGCCTATAAGTACATGTTTTGTAAACATTTTCTTCCAGTCTCCCCTCTTCATTTTTTAACATGGTCTTTGGAAAAGCAAACGTTTTAAGTTTTGATGATGCTGGATTTATCAGCGTGTTTTGTATGGTTCTTGTCTTTTGTCTTATGTAAGTAATGTTTGAAAAAACTAAGGTCACCATGATTTTCCTGTGTGTTTTGTTTTAGAAATAGCTTTAATTTTGTTTAGGTCTGTGATTCATTTAAAGTTAATTTTTATATACGATAAGGAGTTCTTTTTTTCCTATATGGCTATGGATTATTCCAGTACCTTTTGTTGAGAGATTTTCTTTTCCCCACTGAATTGCTTTGGCATCTTTGTTGAAAATCAGCTGCTCATACATGTGTGGATCTGTTTCTAGAGTCTGTCTGTTTAATTGTATGTCTTTACACTAATCTTTGTATCTTTAACACTACTAGTGCTGATTTGTATAGCTTAATAAGTGATGAAATTAGATGGTGTGGCCCTTCAGCTTCATACTTCTTTTTCAAAATTGTTTGGCTATTCTAGGTCCACAGCACTTATACATAAATTGCAGAATCAGCCTTTCAGTTTGTGCTAATGGGCATCCTTATTTTGCTTGGGAGTTGATTCTATAATGTAATTTGTAGAGACTTGATATCCATCTGTTTAATTTTTAATTTGTTATTTTTTTATATCTAGAAACTGTTTTCAAATCTGCTTGATCATCTTACAGTTTTTCACTTGTTCCTAAATATATTTTTAAACCTATCTTTTACTTCCTTAATTATACTTAGCATTGTTACTTTGTAGTCTGTGATAATTCTAATATCTAAAATCCTTGCAAGTCTATTTCTGCCTTCTGTTGTTACTGCTGGTTCTGCTTTGTTTCCTTTTTTTGTTCTGTTAGTTTTTATTGAAAACTCCTTATTTTCATGGAACTTTGTCTGTGGGAATTCACTGAGGCCTGGATTGATTGTGAGTCTCTTCAAAGAGGATTTGTATTTCCTTCTGTCAGGCTCCTGTAGACACTACCAGTTTGGGATCATTTAAATTAAATTCTCAGCTTGATTTTTTTTTGCTGGCCACCCAGGAGTGTGAATTTCGGCTGCAAACGAAAGAGATGGCTTATGGTTCCGTATTCTCATCAGAGATTTCTCCTGTGATAAGGTCTGAGATAGTCCATTGTCATTGCGATATCTTGGGGTTAGGGTACAGGGTATACTTTGACCCATATACTGCAGATTTAAACTTTTTGATATCAGCTTTATATGTGGGAGGGTTGTTGGAGGAATCATTTGTTAATACCATCTAAGACCCAGGTGGACCCTGGGTTTTGTCTTCGGTGAAGACAAATTCTGTGAAGCTCTTCTCTAATTCTGTGAAGCTCTTCTCTAATTCTGTGAAGCTCTCTGAGGCCATAAAATTCACCTGGTTCAGCAATGCCCTCAGGTAAAAGTAAGCTTCAGAAATCAAGGTTCCTGTGTTCTTCTTTGTCTTCCCTTTTTTTTTTTTTTGGCTAGAGTTTTTTTTTTTTTTTTTTGCCAACTCGCTAATGCATTTAAGAAGATGTATTGTATCTAGTGTTTGTATTTGTTTTCAATAAACTGTTGATGCATCTAACCAGTTTATTACTATTACTGGCAACATGGTCACTACTTAATTTTCTGTCCTTAGTCTGCTTTAAATTTAAAATTTGGTGTGAGATTTAGAAGATGATCATTTAAAATCATCTCAATTTATACTTCTTTTTTTTTGACCTTGTCACTTGCAGCAGAGAAATTGCCGAGCCCTAATCACTGGATGGCCAGGGAATTCCCTCAGTTTATGCTTTTAGGTTAAGAACTATTTGGTTCTTTCTCCTCTGGGTATGAATGCTTATGAAATATGTACATGATATTGTTCTCTGTCAGTTTACTAGCCTTTTTAAAAAAGTATGCTCGGAAGAATTTTGAAAAGTCCAGGAAAATAGAAGGAAAATAAAAATAATTTGTAATTCACCACTCAGAGAATGATATTAATATTTCATTATATTTTATTCTGTTAATAGTTATTTTACTTTATTTATTCATTCATTCAACAAATATTTATCATATGTAGATGATTAATTGAGATAGACTCAAAACAGTGCAAGAAGAAAACTGTTAATTTCTCTTTTGCTTCATAATCATGTTTAGAGTAGTTCTTTTCATTCTTGCCTGTAATAATGGAGAGATCTCAGCTTCTTCATTTCCTTTTAGTCATTAGGGTAGTCTCATTTTAGCAATCATAATATCTTCTCTAGTGTAATAATCAAAGCTCCAAACCTGAGATAAATTAAACTCCATGTCACTCTGGGAAATACTGCTGTACTAATGGGTTTTGCAGGAGCCATAACTTTCTTCCTTTTCCCTTGTTATTTTTCTCTTCCTCTCTGATTCACTAGCTGAATTTTCTCCAAGCTGAGTTCTCAGAGTTGATAATAGGGAAAAGAAGCCTAGCCCTTCTAGACTAGACTCTAGAGGAGAGAGTCCTCTCAGTGGCACCTTTACTGTTGCTGATTCATTGTTCTATGGGGTGTTTTTGAAAAACTTTTGTTTTTGTTTTCTGTGATTTTCACCAATAGGATCCTTGAACTGCGATCCCTGTGACTTGGCAGATATCTTCTCTGGTTATGACTCTCCTTCTCTAGACCCAGGCTTTAGGCAGGCTGTTCTCTGATATCCTTTGCTACTCAGTCCTCTGGGGCAGAGCAGTTTGCCAGGTAGCGCAGTGGTAAAGGATCTGCCTGCTGATGCAGGAGACACAGGTTCAATCCCTGGGTAGGGAAGATCCCCTGGAGGAGGAAATGGCAATCCACTCCAGTATCCTTGCTGAGAGAAATCCCATGGACAGAGGAGCCTGGCAGGCTATTGTCCATGGGTTCGTAGAGTCAGACATGACTGAGTGTACACACACCTCTTAAACAGGATCTCTTTCAGGCTTACCTCCCACTTCCTCCTGCAGACCTATCTGGCTCATACATCCTTGCTTACTCTAAAAGGGGGATCAGCAGATTAGTGCAGCTCTCCCCCTTTTTATTCTTTTTCTCTCCTATGCTTGTTCTTGCATCTATTTTCCTTATATTCACATGTTGGTCCTAGTGAAGCCCCATCACATGACATGGGGCAAGTGGGATCCTTCCACCTGAGGTGCTCTCATGCAATCAGCAAAGTATGTTCCTACCCAAACTGTATGGCAGGTGCAGTACTATGTGCTGGGAGTGAGAGCAGTGAACAAGACAGACAAGGTACCTGCCTTCTTCAAGCCTTTATTCTAGGGAGGAAAACAGATAATAAAGGCACAAGTGTGTGCATATATGTGTGTGTGTGTGTGTTTATATACTATGTCAATTAGTGATAAATTCTATATAGAGAATTAAAAGCAAGGTAAGTGGATAGAGAGGGACAAGAAGTGACATTTTTGGTAGAGATAGATATAACAAATACTCTTGTCTTTTAGTGATAGGAATTCTATTTGTGTGGTGTGATGTATGAGATATATTAAGGAAACCACCCAGGCTGAAATAAAGCATGATGAATTTATGTCCTTGTTTATCTGTGTTATCCAGGCTTGTGTCATTATTGTCATCTTTTCCATGTCATACGGCTCTGTAAGGCCATGTTTTTCAAATTGTAGATTGCAGCCCATTAGTGGAAGGTGAAGGCAGTAGTGGGTCCTAGCAGCATTAAAAAAATTAAATAGGAAACAATAGAAAATAGAGTCATTTCATATAGTAAGGCTAAGTATTATTTCATGAATATTTGTGTTAGTTGCATATACGTATTGTGTACTGGGTTGAGTTCTTTTGAATTCCTTCACCGAATTTCAAAGTTTGGGGGAATTCCCCATGTATAGTCCCCTGTATATGACAGGCAGTGCTCTGACACCAGTTCAGTGCCCTGCCATTCAGTTCTGATACTGTCTACCTAGAGATAGCTTAGATTCCATAGGCCAGTGGCTCAGTCCCACATGACTGTGAACTCCTCCCTACCCCCAGATTGTCACCTGTATTTATGACTGACTAACGAGCTGGAGATTGGAGTTCCCAACCTCTGAAAACCCTCCTCAGGTTTGATTAATTTGCTAGAGTGGCTCAAAGAACTCAGGAAAACAGTTTAATCGCCCAACTGGTTTACTATAAAAGGATAGGGTACAGGAAAGGCTTCCCTGGTGGCTCAGTGGTAAAGAATCCACCTGCCAATGCAAGAGATACAGGTTCGATCCTTGGGTTGGGAAGATCCCCTGGAGAAGGAAATGGCGGCCCACAGCAGTATTCTTGCCTGGGAGATCCCATGGACAGAATACAGTGATGGCTTGAGAAAATGTGCTGTGATATTTCTAGGGTTTTGTTGTCTTTCACCTACTGGTATTTCTTCCTCCATTTCTTTGACTATTATAAACACTAGACTGTTGTTTATAAGGCTTACTTTCTAGGATGTTTGTGACATTGAGTAAGTTTAAAAATAAAACTGCTGTACATCCAGTATAATTTATGTTCATGTTGTTGAAATGGCCAAATATTTTTTTTAATATACCTTTATAGAGAGACCATTTCAGTGAGGTATGTTGGAAAGGGAGGCATAAGGAATGAATAATTATGTTGTGTGTGTGGTTTTAAAATACTATTAGGTTTTAGATTCAGTTTGACAGTTTTTGATCAAAATAAAATATGGTCTAGCAGTTTGTAATCCATGTGTTTCTGTATCCCCAAGTCCAACTTAAGTATCTGCAGAAATTACCCCAGCTTCCCTCTCCTCCCCTTAACTCTTGCACATCTTTGTTTATTGACTTAGATTAGAACTGGCTTCAAGCCCAGTGATGGTCATTTCATGTCTCTAGGTTTTTGGTTACAAATCTGCTTTTGTTGCCAGATCCAATAAAGAGTCTTGATTGTTTTTGTTAGTTTTATTGTAGGTTCTTGCCAAAGATACAGTGTATTATAACCAAAACAGATGTTCTGTTTAGATAAGTGTATTTGCTATAACAACCAAAAATGTAAATTAAATATGTTCAACATTAATGTAAGAATTGATGAACTTTGGAATGTTGAGTGTTTTAGATAACCTTTAGAAATGGCAGGAACAATGCCTTATTTTGAGCAATTGTTTTACATTTTTTTCTCTGCCCTTATTAGTTTGTGTACATAAAGTCTTTTATTCTTATATGCTCGTGTTTTACTGTGATCTTGAAAGCAGAGTGGAGTTCACCAATTTTATATATACATGGTTCAGTTATTTCTTGAAGTGCATACGTCAGATAAACACTTGTCATCGATACATGGTTGAGTAGAAAAAATATTTTTAAGATTCTCATGCTTATAAATAGGTAGACAAAATAATTACGTTGATTTTTCAAAATATGTATTTGGTGAAGTTAGCAACCATATTATAGTGTTGTAATGTAGGTCTTTTGGGACTGTAAATAACCCATCTCTGTGATTAGAGCCTGATTTATGCTGAATTCTGTGTTATAGTGAACACCAGTGTATTGTGAATATGAAAAGAATGTGTTTATATTATGTAATTTTAACTCTTCTTTTTGATCATAGTTCCTAGAATAAATTAGATGTGTGAATGCCTTATCAACAGGTTACTAATGGAACAAGTTTTATGTTGAGATTGTCAACTCTGGCTTATTCTGATTCATGCTTTTCTTTTCTTTGGCATTAAACAGCTTGCTGTTGTCCCCCACATTTGACCAGTACTTGAAAAAATATATTCAGTTGATTATTTGGGAACATTAAATTTTTTAAATTAGAACTGTTTGGGTTATGCAGAAATATTATGGCTCTGTTTCATATTTCAATTGCATTAAAACGGTGAAAAAAGTACTGGAATTCTTTGTCGTTGAGATCTGTTTCATTTGGTTACATAGAACTTGAAGATTCTGGGACCAGAAATTGCTATTTGTAAACAGTAGTTTTTGAATCCACCTTACTTGTGTTTTAATCTTTTTTTTTTTTTTTGAGGGGCGCACCTTTTGATTCTAATGTATTTTATCTGGCTAAATCTTTGTGTTACGCTCTCCTAACTTACTGAAATACCACTTTCAAGTTCTCCACATCTGTACATTTCTAAGGTTACACCCAGCTTAATTCCCATTACTTTTCTGCTTCACAGCACTTGCATTTTGAAGGGACCCTAACATTTGGGTTCACATTATGATAATTAGGTTTCAGGGGCATAGGGGATTAAAGATGTCTCAGGTCTAGTTGCAGAATAAAGTTCAGAAGCACTTGTAAAACTTGCCTGATTGGTGGGTAGAAGAGCTTTTATTTATTCACTACTCATGCAGCATTAATCCGTATTTCATCAGGTACCTACAGTGTTGTAATTCTAGATGTGACCTAGGGACTTGCTTTACTTCAGCTCCGTTTTCTTTATTAATGTGCCATGAAAGAGGTACATGAAAGATAGCCAACATCAAAGTACCTTTTAAAGTAAAATGGTTGATAGGAATTCCCTGGTATTTAGCACTGTCTGTCAAATGTTTCAGCTGGTTTGCATCCTTTTACAAGCTATTGCTTGCTGCACTAAAAGAAATTTAAAGCAGTTGTTTCAAGTCTTGAGTGGGGTGGAGTGTGTTATGGTAGCAGTTGGTGGTGGTTGGGTGGCAATGGTTAGCTAGAGAAGAGAGTAAATGAGAAGTTAAGGAAATTTTCTTTTTCAACCGTGCTCCACCCGAGATGGTTTGTTTTTGTGTTTTCCTTCGGGTTGGGTAGTGTTTAGTCCAGTGTGGTGCTTATGATCCGAGTGATAAGGTGCTCATCTGGGTTATAAGAAGACTGAAGAAGGTGACCAAAGAGAATTCATCAGACCTCTGTGAAAGCAAGAATAAAAGGCAATGTCAGTATCTTATTCAGAGATTGTTTTAACTAGTTTAACTTCACAGCCTGCTTATTCTTTACTGAGTTATCTGAGAAAAGGTTTTTAAGCATAGTAATGTGGGAAACTGAGTCTTAAGAACAAAGGAAATAGGACTCAGAAGAAGCTTGCCATATGTATTGTGGAATATTTATTTTCCTGTAATCCAGTGTTTTAGAGTCTATTTATTGTCTCTGTTTTAGGCTGAATATATGGGGTAGAACTTCCTATAGCTCAGTTTTGAAACTGATTCCTTCCTTGTTTCACAAATATTTGTTGGATGTTTCTTTTACTTAAGAAGAAATATTTAAAACCTTTTGCTTTTAAAATAATTACACAGATTGTCTGTAGATCTGTTCCTATCATCTTTACCATGAATTATCTTAATTTTCATCCTGGAGAAGGAAGTGGCGACCCACTCCAGTATTCTTGCCATGGAAAATCCCATGGATAGAGGAGCCTGGCAGACTACAGTCCTTGGGGTTGCAAAAGAGTCAGACATGACTAAGCAACTAAACAATAACATCTTAATCTGAATAGTAAAGAGTAGGAGTTACAGAATGTCTTATAAAATGAAATTTACTTGTTTTCAGATTCATATTTTCAACTTACTAACATAAACTTGACTTTTGGAAGTCTTTTAAAATCCATTGTAATAACTTTTTTTTGTAATTAGTATCTGTTAAAATGTATTTGTTGGACAAGAAAATAGCAACCCACTCCAGTATTCTTGCCTAGAAAATTCCATGTACAGAAGACCCTGGTGGGCTACAGACTGTGGGGTTGTAGAAGAGTTGGACATGACTGAGCACACATGCAAAATGTATTTGTGTAGTATTAGAATGCTTTAAAAATAGCATATTCTCTTGATATTCTTTAATTTTGTTTAATTCTTTTGTTTGCACTTACATGCTTAACTAACTTTTTATTCTCCTATGTGGGAGAATAAATTTCAGTCCAGACCTGGTCCTGGTACTAAAACATTTTGCCTATAATATAAGAAACCAGCACTACCATTGACATAGAGGTGTTTGATAATGGCCTTTTCTTTATAAGGAAAGCAGATACTTGAGATAGACAAACAGATGTTCTATTTTTGTCAATATAGAACAAGCTACAGAGGTTTCCTGAAAGGAGATAGTTTACTAAGTGTGTATTGAAAGTGAGCAATGTATTTAGTTTGTATGGCATTTGAATCTGTGATTAAGGAATGAGGTGGGGGAAGTTTATCTTGCCCATTTGTTGATATATGGGAAATGCAGAACTTGCTGCCATTCCTGTAAGCCATATATGGCTCACCCCTGGCATTAGGAAGAGTGACTTTTGGGATGGAGAGAAATGGATATTAGGAAATAGGTAGTAGAATGAAAGCTGGAAGATGTATGACTTTCCTTTCATGGCACAACTTTCTTCAACCTTTTATGCGTCCCCCCTTCACGGTTAACAGCATCTTTTTCAGCATACAAGCTAGGTTCCTTTAATAATTTCACATGATTCATCATAGTCATAGGAAATTGGGAGCAGTGCAGCTGCCTAAAAAAAAGTCATCAGGATCTTTTTTTGCAAGCATTTTAGCTTTCCTGAGGCAGAGTTGTGGAGGCCTTTGATTGACATAATAACTAATGCTTTTGACTTTCTTGGAGATTTTGTGTATCCTATCTGATTTAGGAACAGTATTGTTAAAAACCACATGATTTGGCCCTACTATTGCACTTATTATTAAATATTGCTGCATAATATTCAAACTTATTAGCTATAAGTTAATGTAAAGCTTGATTGATAAGAGTCAACAGTGAAGGGTTATAAGTGACGTGTATTAGTTACTTAGTGATAAACAGTTTGAACTTGCAAGTCACCAGCTTAGCAGTTGATCAGTATATTTTTGACTGACTCTTATATTTCCTTCATTTACCCAAAATTTTTATTATTCTGCAAAGTATTTTTATTTTTCCTTTCAACACAAGGTTCATGAACCACAGAAGGGACCACAAGAAGTGAGACTATCCCCCCAACTCCCAACAGGTTTAAATTCAGACTGTTCCGTGGTTTAAATCATGATGTCACCATCATTGTCATTGTCATATTCTACTTGCTATTTTAAATGACAGTAATATATCGTAGATGTCTCTGGCTCAGAATTAAGATGTTGGTGTGGGCAAAATGCAAAAACTTTGAGGAAAGATAAAGATGTGAAGAAGCCTCTACAATGTGTCTTCAGTGTATAATGAGAAATACTTGGAGGATGTTCCTTTCTCTTCAGGCCACATGCTCTAATGTCTAGGATTCAGTGATTTCCTTGTCTTCCAGGACTTAGACTTATTTTGAATTAAAATTTACTGGTCATAAAACAAGAACCTATTTTCTTTCTTATCTTTATTGCTTTATTAGAGGACCCTTACCTCTTAACCTTTTGGGAGATTCTGTGTCTGATTCTAAATATGAAATGCTACTTTTAGTTAGCTTAGCCTTTAGTGCAAAGACTAATAATTAAAGTTTTTACCAGGAAATTGGTCTTCTTTTCTGTTTTAATAAAATTTTGTTGGGTGCAGAAAGATAGGATGTTAAGAACTTCTGCTCAAATTTTCCAATTTGGGACTTGATATTTTTCTCATTCATGGTTTTTGGTGGGCAGTTATGAGAAGTATACAGAGAAAGCTAACCTGAGAATCTCTTAGGAATGTCTTGGACTTTTGAAGTATCCTAGGTTTTTCAGGTTTGATTTCTTCATCCTCTTTCATTTTCTTACTAATGTTTTTCTTTGCTGTCTTCCTTCTGGCTCCCTTTCCTTAGTGACAGGTTTTTATTAGATGGAAAAATGTAAACTGAATTTGTTCTGTTTAATTTAATATTTTTTTTTAATTTATTTTTTTATTGAAGGATAATTGCTTTACAGAATTTTGTTGTTTTCTGTCAAACCTCAACATGAATCAGCCATAGGTATACATATATTCCCTCCCTTTTGAACCTCCCTCCCATCTCCCTCCCCATCCCACCCTTCTAGGTTAATGCAGAGCCCCTGTTTGAGCAAATTCCCATTGGCTGTCTATTTTACATACGGTAATATAAGTTTCCATGTTACTCTTTCCATACATCTCACCTTCTTCTCCCCTCTCTCCATGTCTATAAGTCTATTCTCTATGTCTCTTTCTCCACTGCTACCCTGTAAATAAGTTCTTCAGTACCATTCTTCTAGATTGCGTGTATGTGTGTTAGAGTACAACAGTTATCTTTCTCTTTCTGACTCACTTCACTCTGTATAATAGGTTCTAGGTTCATCCACCTCATCAGAACTGACTCAAAGACATTCCTTTTTATGGCCGAATGTATTCCATTGTGTGTATGTACCACAACTTCTTTATCCATTCATTTGTTGATGGGCATCTAGGTTGCTTCCATGTTCTAGCTGTTGTTAATAGTGCTGCAATGAACAATGGGATACATGTGTCTTTTTCAACCCTGGTTTCCTCAGGGTATACGCCTAGGAGTGAGATTGCCGGATCATATGGTGGTTTTATTCCTAGTTTTTTAAGGAATCTCCATACCGTCTTCCATAGTGGTTGTATCAATTTACATTCCCACCAACAGTGCAAGAGCATTCCTTTTTCTCCACACCCTCTCCAGCATTTATTGTTTGTAGACTTTTTTGATGATGGCCATTCTGACTGATTGGAGAAGGAAATGGCAACCCACTCCATTATTCTTACCTAGAGAATCCTGTGGACAGAGGAGCCTGGTGGGCTGCTGTCCATAGGGTTGCACAGAGTCGGACATGACTGAAGCGACTTAGCATGCATGTATGCATTGGAGAAGGAAATGGCAGCCCACTCCAATATTCTTGCCTGGAGAATCCTAGGAACGGAGGAGCCTGGTGGGCTGCCGTCTGTGGGGTCACACAGAGTCAGACACGACTGAAGTGACTTAGCAGCAGCAGCATTCTGACTGGTGTGAGGTGATATCTCATTGTGGTTTTGATTTGCATTTTTCTAATTAATGAGTGATGTTGAGCATCTTTTCATGTGTTTGTTAGCCATCTGTATGTCTTCTTTGGAGAAATGTCTCTTTAGGTCTTTTCCCCACTTTTTGATTAGGTTGTTTGTTTTCCTGGTATTGAGTTGTGTGAGCTGCTTGTATATTTTGGAAATTAATCCTTGTCAGTTGTTTCATTTGCTATTGTTTTCTCCCATTCCAAGGGTTGTCTTTTCACCTTGTTTATAGTTTCCTTTGCTGTGCAAAAGCTTTTAAGTTTAATCAGGTCCCACTTCTTTACTTTTGTTTTTATTTCCATTACTCTAGGAGATGGGTCATAGAGGATCTTGCTTTGATTTATGTCATGGAGTGTTCTGCCTATGTTTTCTTCTAAGAGTTTTATAGTTTCTGGTCTTACATTTAGGTCCTTAATCCATTTCAAGTTTATCTTTGTGTTTGGTGTTAGGAAATGTTCTAATTTCATTCTTTTACATACAGTTGTCCAGTTTTCCCAGCACCATTTATTGAAGAGGGTGTCTTTGCCCCATTATATATTCTTGCCTCCTTTGTCAAAAATAAGATACCCATAGGTGCATGGGTTTATTTCTGGGCTTTCTGTCTTGTTCCATTGGTCTATATTTCTGTTTTTGTGCCATACCATACTGTCTTGATGACTATAGCTTTGTAGTATAATCTGAAGTCGGGAAGGTTGATTCCTCCAGCTCCATTCTTCTATCTCAAGACTGCTTTGAGTATTCGGGGTCTTCTGTGTTTCCATATGAATTGTGAAATTTTTTGTTCTAGTTCTGTGAAGAATGGTCTTGGTAATTTGATAGGGATCGCATTGAATCTGTAGATTGCGTTTGGTAGTATAGTCATTTTCTCAATATTGATTCTTCCTACCCAGGAACATGGAATATCTCTCTATCTGTTTATATTGTCCTTGAGTTCTTTCATCAGTGCCTTATAATTTTCTGTGTACAGTTCTTTTGTCTCCTTAGGTAAGTTTATTCTTAGATATTTAATCCTAGATATTGTTGCAGTGGTGAATGGGACTGATTTCTTAATTTCTCTGAGAATTTAGTATTTTCAGGGAAAATTTGTCTCCAAAATCTGGTATATGCAATAGCAATCCCTTTTTTTGTTGTTGTTATAACATAGAAGTGAAATATTCCATTTAATATTTGATCCAGCTCATCTGTACTCCTCAATTTCATAGTCTGTTATTTGTCCCACTGCTTTTGAATGGTCTTACTTCTACTTTTGATAGTCATCTTTTCTTTGCATATTTGCACCTCTTATTCTTAGATAACGCCCAACTATTTTTTTCATTCCCTTTATCTTTTCTGTATATCTTTTCCTTGATAATTTCTCCATCTACTTATGCGGCTCCTTTTGCATCTGTGGGTTTTAAATCTACATCCTTAGTTTCAAGTTCTCTCCAGAGATCTGGACTCAAATTTCAGTGGCTGACTGCCAGTCTCCTGAGTTTCCCCTCTGTTTCAGCCAAACTGAACTCCTTGCTTTGGCTCCCAATGCCAGTTTTCTTCATGTGTCTTTTGTTGTTGTTGTTCTTTTGTTAGCTCTTCCTTTGTTGATGGTCTAGCAATTCCTTGGTCACAAAATTGGTGATCTTTAATTTATGTTTCTGCTACATACTCCATTCAGACTGTCAGCAAGTCCTGTCAATTCTCTCTCTCGACTGTTTTTTCCTATTTCTTCCTTTCATTGTCTCCTGTTTGCCAGTCTTTTTCCTTTGAGAGTTTAAGCCTGTCGTAAACTGGCTTCAAACTACTTTCCCAATGTAAATCTCTTATACTCCCTTTCAACCCAAGACATGATCGTTCAAGCATTTGTAATCTGAGTCTGCACAGTTATCTTTTTGTTATGCCATTGATGCCATTTATTAAGTAAGTGTTACTCAGTCGTGCCTGACTCTTTGGGACCCCATGGACTGTAGCCCACCAGGCTTCTCTGTCCATGGGATTTTCCAGACAAGGATACTGGAGTGGGTTGCCATTTCCTTCTCCAGCCATTCATTAAGGCCTCATATAATTTGATATTATGATCCACAGTTGATTCATTATAAGAATTAGCATAGTTATAATTTATATTTTATTAAATATAAGCTAAATATATCCATTTTCAGTATTTTTTTTGCAGGGTAGCCTCATTTAAGTCCTCTGATCTGGTTTGTTTACAGTAATATTTTGGTTCCTGTTTTCAGTGGATTCCACTTAAGTGCCCTTTCTCTTCTTACTAAGTGTCCTCAGTTATCAATAATTCTTATATGCCAAGTAAATTAGAATATTTGTTCTTTAAACATGTGTGGTGTATTTTGATTTTTTTTTTCTGCCGCTTTTGTAGTTGAACAGGCTGTGGAGCCAGATTCAAATTATAGCCTCATTTCTTACTGCCACAATGACAAGTTATTTTATCTCTAAAGTGGAGATAATAGTAGTATCTACCATAGGATTTTGGTTAAGATTAAATGGAGTAATACATTTAAAAATACTTAAAATAGTGCTTGGTTCATAGTATCCAATCAGTAAATATTAGTTGCTGCTATTTTTATTGGGCTGCCCTGGTGGCTCAGTGGTAAAGAACTTGCCTGCCAATGCAGGAGACACAGCCTTGATCCCTGGGTTGGGAAGATCCCCTGGAGGAGGGCATGGCAATCGACTCCAGTATTCTTACCTGGGAAATCCCATGCACAAAGGAGCTTGTCTATCTGCCATCTGTGGGGCTCAAAGGGGTCAGACAATACCTAGCAACTAAACAGCAATGACATTTTTATTGTAACTACTAAGTGTATAAGAAAAATTATATTTTAATAATAATAAGTTATTATTATTCATACTCTTTTTTCTTTCTATGGAATACCCTTTCCTCATCCTCTGTGGTTACTTGAATTTCAGGGCTATATTAAGGGCTTGTCTGAGATGAGTATGAGATGTCTGAGATAAAATACCTATATCTCAGGTCTTGTCTGAGATGCCACATCCTCCATGAAACCCTTTAAGTGTCTGCAGTTGGAATTAATCTTGCTTTCGTTCATATTCTCATAAAACTTTCTATGTATTTCTGCTGTGACACAGAAAGCACAGTGTTCTTTATACTGCTCTACTTGTGTAACTGTTATTTGGCAAATTGTGGCTAGGGAGACTTTGCTATTCATGCTTCTAGAAGAGTACTTTGTTTGGTGTTTTGCCTATGTTGGTATTTAAAAGTGTGAACTGATTTAAAACTGGGAACCCTTCCCTCCTGGGAGATATGTATATGGAGAGTATGTATACATGTATATTTATGTGGATACATAATTCTATAAGGGCTGAGGAGGATACAAAAAATAAAAGGTATGTTTTCCAGATTAGGCCCAAGTGTTAGCAACACATTGAAAAATATTTTGAAAATACACCCTACAAACAAAAGAAACTATATAATTTAAACAATTTAAACAATGAGTACATGATCTGTGTCCTCACCATTCAGCTTGGAAGACAAATAACATTATCAATATTTTGAAGCCCTCTGTCTATCCCTTCTTCAATACACCTCTCATCACTCCTTCCAGAAATAGTAATTCTGCTGAACTCTGTGTTAATAACTCCCTTCCTATTTTGCATAATGGCTGCTTTATAGAAATAGAATCCTATTGCATGTATTCTTCTGTGAGTAGCTTTTCTTACTCAGGATTATTTTGTAGACTCATTCATTTTGGTATGTATATGTATATATATAACTATGATTCATTAATTATACAATATTTTTCTGTTTTAGAGTTGGTACATTTGGGTTCTTAAAAAAACAGGTTTTTGTTTTGGCAGTCTCAGTTCATTTATCTTGTTTAAATACCACCTTTATTGAGCTGTAATTTACATACCGTATGCTTTACCCATTTTAGGTGTACAATTCAGTGATTTTAGTATATTCACAGATATGTACAGTGATTACCACTATCAATTTTAAAACATTTCATCATCTCAAAAAGAACCCTGTTCCTTTAGCTATCAGTCCCCATCCATCTCCTCCCAGCTGTAAGTAACCACTGATCTACTTTTTGTGTCTGTAGATTTCTCTGGTTTGAACATTGCATATGAATGAAATCATAGCATATATGGTCTTTGGTAACTGTCTGCTTTTTTAGTACAGTGTTTTCCGGGCTCATCCGTGTTGTAACATGTATCAGATGGTTATTGGGCTTCCCTTGTGGCTCAGCTGGTAAAGAAGCGATCTGCAGTGCGGGAGACATGGGTTTGATCCCTGGGTTCGGAAGATCCCCTGGAGAAGGGAAAGGCTACCTACTCTGGTATTCTGGCCTGGAGAATTCCATGGACTGTATAGTCCATGGGGTCTCAAAGAGTGACTGAGTGACTTTCACTTTTACATGGTTGTTCTTTTTTATGACTGAATAATATTCCATTGTATGAATACACTATGATTTGTTTATCTGTTCATCAGTTGATGGATATGTAGGTTATTTATACTCTTTGGCTATTATGAATAATGCTGCTATAAACATTCATGTATACGTTTTTGTGTAGACATATGGAGCATTGCTGTGGTAACTCTAATTGGTTGAGGCACTGCAGAATGTTTTCCAAAGTGTTGGTATCATTTTACATTCCTACCTCACCACACTTATTAGACTCTTTGGTTCTGGATATTCTAGTGGGTATGGAGTGGTGTTTTGCTGTGGCTTCAGTTTGCATTTCTTTGATGACTAATGGCATCCAGCATCTTTTTGTATACATATTGGCCATTTGTATAAATTCCTTGGATACATATCTATTCAGATCCCTTGCTCATTTTTTATTTACATTGTCTTTTTATTATTGAGTTTAAAGGCTTCTTTATAAGTTTTAGATACATTCTGTGGATTGTGTTTTTATTTTCTTGATGATCACCTGTAAAGCACAGAAATATTAAATCTTGTTGAAATCCAATTTGTCTTATTTTTCTTTTGTTCCTCATGTTTTGAGGTCATATGTAAGAATCCTTAGCCAAATCCAAGGTCATGAAGATTTACTCATATGTTCTCTTCTAAGAATTTTATAGTTTTAGCTCTTCCATTCAGATCTTTGATCCATTTTGAGTTAACTTTTGTATGTGTTAACTGTCTTTTTATACATGGTAAGAGTCCCCGTTGGATGATCTTAGCACCCTTATCAAAATCAGTTGACCAAAAAAGTGTGAGTTTACTTGTGGCTTCTTTTTCACTGATCTGTTTCTGTATCCTAGTGCCACTTGTCACATTATGTTGATAATCACTGACTTATAATAAGTTTTGAAATCAAGAAATGTGAGTCCTCTGCTTTGTCCTTCTTTTTCAGTGTTGTTTGGGCTCTTCAGGATCCCTTGCAATCTCATATGAATTTCAGGTTCAGTTTGTCAATTTCTACAAAGCAATCAGCTGAGATTCTGATATAGACTGTATTGAATGAGTAGATCAGTTTGGAGATTATTGAGGTTTTATTATTTTAACAATAAATCTTCCAATCATATGGTATATTTCTATTTATTTAGATCTTTAATTTCTTTTAACAGTGTTTTGTAGTTTTCAGAGTAAAATTTTATCTTTTATTAAATTTATTATTAGACATTTTATTCTTGTTGATGCTATTGTAAATGGAATTTTCTTATTTCGTTTTCAGATTGTTCAAGTGTATAGAAACATGCCTAATTTTTGTAATCTTGTATCTTACAAACATGCCAAACATATTAATTGGTCCTAACAGTTTTTTAGTGTATTCCTTAGGATTTTCTGTATATAAGATCATACCACCTATAAATTGAGATAGTACTATTTTTTTCTTTTCAACCTGGGTAAATCTTATTTTTGCCTAATTGCCCTAGCTAGATTCTCCAATTCAGTGTTGAATAGAAGTGGCCAGAGTAGAATCCTTATCTTGTTCCCATTCTTAGGAAAAAGCATCCAGTCTCTCATCATTAACTGTGATGTTGACTATGAGGGTTTTTTTGCTTTGCTTTGTTTTCTATGTGCCCTTTACCTGGTTGAGAAAGTTCCCTTCTAATCCTCATGTTTTTTTTAGTTAATTTTTTTTTTATCATGGATGGATGTTGGATTTTGTCAGTTGCCTTTAACTATTGAGGTAATCATATGAATTTTTTTTTATTCTGTTAATATGACATATTACTTTAATTAATTTTTGGATGTTGAACCAATTTTGCATTCTTGGGTACCCCAAGACCTCACTTGGTCTTGGTGTATAATTCTTTTTATATGTTTCTGAATTTGGTTTGCTGTTGAGAATTTATACATCCATATTTGTAAGAAATATTAGTCTGTATTTTATTGTTGCTGTTTTAGTCTGCTTTTGGTATCAGGGTACAACTACAGCCCCCATAGAATGAGTTGGGAAGTGTTCCTTCTTCTATGTGGAGAAGTTTGTGAGGATTGGTGTTCTTTTTTTTTTTTTTTTTTTTTAATTTTTGGTATAATCAAATTCAGTCATACATTTTCAGTAGTTTTTGTCTTTTCAGGAATTTGTCCATTTCACCTAAATTAACTAATTTATTCGTATTTTTCTTACTATTCCTTTAAAGTTATTTTTTTATTTTTAACATCGGTAGTAATGTCCTCTTTTCTAACTTTATTAATTTAATTCATCTCTTTTTCCCCTTGGTTAGTATAGCTCACAATTTGTCAATTTTGTTGATGTTTTCTAAAAACTAATTTGTTATTTCATTGAATTTCTCTATTGTTTCTCTCTTCTCTGTTTCATTGATTTATGTTCTTTTTAATGTTCTTCCTTCTGCTTGTTTCGGGTTTAGTTTGCTCTTCTTTATCCAGTGTCTTGGGTGGACATTTTAAGTTTTTTTATTTGTAGTTTTTCTTTTTTTTTAATATAAGCATTTACAGCTGTAGTTTTTCCTCTAAGCAATCCTTCAGCTTTAACTGATAAAGTTTGGTGTTTGTCTTTATTTTCATTCAGACTATTTTTAATTTCCTTTTTGATTTTTTCTTTGATCAATTAATTACTAGTGTATTTTTCAGTTTCCATATTTTTTTGAATTTCCCAAATTTATTTCTCATTTCTAATTTTATTCTATTTTGATTGTAGAACATTCTTTGTGTTATTTCTATCCTTTTAGTTTTTATTTACTTACTTTTATTTATCACCAGTGCTGTTTAAAATTTGTTTTTCCTGTTCTAAAGTATACATAGCATGTTATTTTTTATTTTAATCACTCATAAGTATGTGATCATTAGTATTAAATATATTCACAATGTCATGTAACAATCACTACTATCCATTTGTATCCAAGACTTTTTCATCATATACAACCAAAACTTTGTACCCATTAAGTAAGAATTTGTCCTACCACCTTTTTTGCCCACCCCTAGTAACCTTTTTTCTGTTATGAATGTGCCTATTCTACATACCTTAAATAAGTGGACTCACATAATATTTTTCCTTCTCTGTCTGTTTTCTTTCATCAGCATAGTATTTTCAGGCTCCATCCATGTGGTATCATATGTCAAAACCTAATTCCTTTATATGGCTGAATAATTTTCTCTTGTTTGTATATAGTACCTTTTGTTTATTCTTTCAACTGTTATGGACATGTGGGTTGTTTCTGCCTTTTGGCTATTGTTTATAATGGTGTCTGTGAACATCAGTGTACAAATATCTGAAGTCCCTGCCTTCAGGTATTTTGGATAGTATGGTAATTTTACGTTTAAACTTTTGAGAAACTGACAAAATGGTTTCCACAGTGGCTGCACCATTTTGCATTCCTATCAACAATGCACAAGGATTCTGCTAACACATTATTTTCCTTCTTTTATTTTTTTGATGATTGCACTTCTAATGGGTGTGATGTGATACCTCATTGTGGTTTTGATTTGCATTTCCATCGTGACTAATGGTGGAAGAAGGCAATGGCAACCCACTCCAGTACTGTTGCCTGGAAAATCCCATGGATGGAGGAGCCTGGTAGGCTGCAGTCCATAGGGTCACTGAGTCGGACACAACTGAGCGACTTCACTTTCACTTTCCACTTTCATGCATTGGAGAAGGAAATGGCAACCCACTCCAGTGTTCTTGCCTGGAGAATCCCATGGATGGAGAAGCCTGGTAGGCTGCAGTCCGTGAGGTCACACAGAGTCAGACATGACTGAAGCGACTTAGCAGCAGCAGTGACTAATGGTGTTGAGCACCTTTTCATTTGCTTATTGGCTGTTTGTGTCTCTTCTTTGGTGAAAAGTCTATTCAGGTGCCTTAATCCTTTCAATCAGCTTGTCTGTCTTTTGTTACTGACTTGTAGGAGTTATTTATATATTCTAGAACTGTGCTTTTGTAGCTGTCATCAGAGATGCCGAAAGCAAACTGCTCTTTGTCAATGTGAACAGGTGTGAATCTACTTTCTCACAAGGTATCCTTGGCTGCCAGGGGTATCTCTTCCAGATACTCTTCAATAAAGCCAGATTCATAACTTGAACAAATACACTTCTGCAGGTATGGGCCTAACTGAACCCAGTGATAGCCCAGAAGTACCACTGGGGCCACGGAACCTGCTGCTGTTGATTTGGGGCCCTCCTTAACTGACATCTGGAAATGCTTTCTTTTGATTAGTAATTGCCTGGGATGTAATTTTCCATTCTTTTACTTCTGTCCTTTCTGTGTCTTATGTTTTAGATATATCTTTTTTAAACACGAAGAGCAACTTTATAAGGATGTTCCAGGTATTAAATGATTAAGTATTTAGAAGGGTCATCCTCTGCTATGTAGCAAAGGCAGATTTCATCCTCTCTGATGGGAAAATGCATTAAACCCAGGCATCAAAGATTTTTAGAGCTAAAATTCCAGAGCAAATTAATACACACAAATCACATAATATATGTGCCTAAGTTAGCAGAAGTAATAGATTTGCTTTTGAATCAACAAACATGCAGTTGTTGGGATTATCACATAAAGAATATAGTGTACATATCTTGAATGTATTTAAGGAAATAAAAGTATAATGGAGGGAAAGCACAATGAAAATAAACCTTAATCAAAGATAACCTTGTACACCCAAATGGCCATCTAGATCCTTGGAAGCACAGCTTTTGCTCTGGTAAAGGCATTCCTTTCCCTGGGCCAGTGGAAGCCAAGCTTTAGTCTGAAAGAGGTGTGATAATGAGGTGAGATGAAGGGCAGAGGGGTATGCACATTGTAGAGTTGAGCACCCTTGAATATGAGAATTTGGTAAAGTTGTTCCCTTTGTGTTTCTAGAAGCAACTGATAATTTTACTTTTCTGTTTTTGAGAAAACTAAAATTTTTATTTTCTTTTTCTGTGCTCTGCTTTAACTAGGATCCATCCATTCCTTACCTCTTTTTTCAACCTTGTTCATTTTCAAGAGTTCACATTGAGAAATTCATAGAGAAAACCTAACTCTGTCCTTTCTCTTCAGGAAAAATGAAATTGAAATAAGTTCTTTTAGTGGTACACAAACAAAAAAAACACACGCTTTGACAGTTTGTAAATTGGCGCATTAATGTAAACAAATAATCAATGAGATATTTGTGTTTAAAATGATTTATTTGCTTGAATACAACTATGTTCTTCGTATAGAAAAATTTGGGGTCATTACTCTGTAATCTGTCCATTTCCAAACTGTTCCTTTATAGAGTGTCAAAAATGTAAAGAAGATGTTTCCTTAGTTGATTCTTAAGAAAGCCCTGGGCACGTTGTAAAAATGTAAAGTGGAAGATTACTATCTACCCTATCCTTAGCTGTGGTTTTCCAAACAAGGTACTGTGGATTAAGGTAATGAGAGGCATGGCCTGGGGCTTTGAATCTTCTGCCTGTCCCTCCATTCTTTCTTCGCTCTTTCACTCTGATCACAAATACCTGGGTTGACAAGTGCTGCCAGCCTTGCTTGGAAATTACTACACAGTACTGTTGTCCTATTCATTCTGCTGAAAATAATCTCATGTAGCAGGACTAAAGTAACTTGGGAGGTGTTGTGGATTATCACTTAAATATTCAGTAGATTCTTTGAAGGGTCAGTATTGCACAGAAGAGTCAGGTTAACTTTAATATTTTATTTTATATACTTGGGTGATTTATTTGCATTTCAGTTTTCCTATCTGTAAAGATATGCACAATAATAGTACTTATTAACTCGTAGGGTTATTGTGGGGGCTAAATATATTATTGTATTTTAATGAATTTAAGATGTTATCACTTTTAAGACACACCATTTTTTTATGTACCTTTAAGGAAAAAAGTGACAATTATGACATTGTGCTTTATCATCACATACACAGTAGCTTTTTGAATTTCCTTGACTTACATTTTTTCCCATATTTTACTTTTGTATATACATAAAAAGTTAAAATATCAAATTGATCAAGTTATTTTTAAAACTGCATTCAAAGACTTAGTTCAAGGGTTAACTTTTATGTAATGTCAGTGGGAAATTTCTGAGAAATTATTGCTCAATGAATTCACTAGACCTACTCAAAGCTTGTCACACCAGCTTCTCTTTGCCCTAAAAGAGCTGTCATCTCTTCTGAGAGATTTAGCACTTTCCTGCTTTTAGTTGCCCTGCTGAAACCTACTTGTTTTTTAGACTTGCTTGTTATCACAATTTGTTAAAATGACAACTTTCATTAATGTAAAAGTTGATTCCTACATTGAAATGCTACGTTCAAATTAAACATATTACAAAGCAGTCAAAAAATAGGAATAGAGATCACTGAATACAATAGAAAATGCCAAAAAGGCTATTTAAAAGATAAAATAAGCATAGCAAAGCAATAGGAAGAATATGTTTTCAGTCCAGTTCAGTTGCTCAGTCGTGTCCAACTCCTTGTGACCCCATGAACGGCAGCGCGCCAGGCCTCCCTGTCCATCACCAACTCCCAGAGTCCACCCAGACCCATGTCCATTGAGTCAGTGATGCCATCCAACCATCTCATCCTCTGTCGTCCCCTTCTCCTCCTGCCCTCAATCTCTCCCAGTATCAGGGTCTTTTCAAATGAGTCAGCTCTTTGCATCAGGTGGCCAAAGTTTTGGAGTTTCAGCTTCAACATCAGTCCTTCCAATGAACACCCAGGACTGATCTCCTTTAGGATGGACTGGTTGGATCTCCTTGCAGTCCAAGGGACTCTCAAGAGTCTTCTCCGTGATAATGTTTAAATTTATTTTTTAAATTTAAATAAAATAGTTAATGATGATGAGTATGTAGTGAGATAGATATCTTCATATACTGTGTTTGATGTAGTGTGTATGAATTAGTATAACTCTTATAGACAGCTATTGATTTTGGGGGGTGGAGATTTTGTGGGTTTTTTATTGCTATGGTATTCTGTGACTGAGTATCAGTATATGTGTTTTTAGGTATTGAGTTATATACTTTCAATTTAACAATTAGTAAATATTTACTAACATATAATTCTGTGGACTTCGGGGAGGCCGTTTATGATGTTTTCTCTGGATATAGGGCAGCGTGTAGCACAGGGTGTATTCTTGACTAAATGTATGGATTCTGTATAACCAGAACTTATCTTACCTTGCATTTACATTAACAGATTACCTTCCTGTACAGAGCAGTTTTAAAATTCCTTACACCACATACTGACATATGGTAGAAATACCTAGTTTTTGTTTGTTTGTTTGTCTTGGAGAGCAGTTTTAGATTCACACCAAAATTGAGAAGAAGAGACAGATTTCCTTTATTCTCCCTGCCCCTGCACACCACACAGACTTCCCCAATTATTAACATCTCCCAAGAGAGTGGTATATTTGTTAAAATTGATAAACCTAAATTGATATATCATAATTACCAAAGTCCAGAATTCCCATCATGGCTCATTCTTGGTGTAGTATATAGTCTGTGGATTTAGACAAATACATAAAATACATAATGGCCTGTATCCATCATTGTGATATCATACAGAGTAGTTTCCCTGCCTTAAAAGTTCTTTCTGCTCTCCCTGTTCATCTCTCCCCACTTCTCCCCAACCCCTGACAACCACTGATCTTTTTACTGTCTCCATAATTTTGCCTTTTACAGAATGTCCCTTAATTGTAATCACATAGTATGTAGCTTTTTCAGATTGGATTCTTTCACTTACTCATGAAGTTTCCTTGTATCTGTTTATGTTTGACAGTGCATTTCTTTTTAGCACTGAATAGTATTCCGTTGTCTGGGTGTACCACAGTTTACTTGTTTTCACCTGTTGAAAGATATCTTGGTTGCTACCAAGTTTGGGGCAGTTATGAATAAAGCTGCTGTAAACATCTGTGTGTAGGTTTTTGTATGGATAATAAATTTTAACTCCTTTGGGTAAACACTAAGAAGCGTGATGGCTGAATTGTACAGGAACAGTATATTTAGTTTTATAAGAAACCATCAAGCTATCTTCTAGAATTCTGTCCCATTTTGCATTTCCCCCAACAGTCAATGAGAGTTGTCTATTTCTCTGTATCCTTGTCAGCTTTTGGTGTGGTTGGTATTTCAGATTTTGGCC
This sequence comes from Bos javanicus, assembly GCF_032452875.1. Taxonomy (NCBI): domain Eukaryota; kingdom Metazoa; phylum Chordata; class Mammalia; order Artiodactyla; family Bovidae; genus Bos; species Bos javanicus. The sequence goes on along the minus strand of NC_083878.1, from coordinate 27,835,977 downwards.
ATTCTTACATTTATGTAGTGGAATCTCATTTTAATTTGCCTTTCACTGATGATGTATCATGTGGAGCATCTTTTCTTTCTTTTTTTCATTTAATGATTCAAGATCATATAATTCAATTAAGTATTTTTATTTTAATTTACAAATATATTGGCTTTTTAATTCATTATTTGAAAACTAACTTCTAATTTAATTACATGGTAGTTAAAGAATACAATATGCATAATAAATTGTCAATAAAATTGCTGAGATTTGCATCATAACTACTACATGTATATGTTCCATATGTGCTTGCAAATAAGGAACAATAATAATTATTGAAAGTGGAATTCTTTACAGGTTTTTTATATCATATTTGTTACTATGCTGTTCCGTACTATTTTGCTAGTTATTATTTGTCAATTAATGAAAATTCCATTTAAATCTCCCACTGTAATAACATTTCTTCAATGATTCATGCTATTTTACTAATGTTAACTTTTTTTTTTTTTTAACTTTACAAGATTGTATTGGTTTTGCCATATATCAAAATGAATCCGCCACAGGTATACATGTGTTCCCCATCCTGAACCCTCCTCCCTCCTCCCTCCCCATACCATCCCTCTGGGTCATCCCAGTGCACCAGCCCCAAGCATCCAGTATCGTGCATTGAACCTGGACTGGCGACTCGTTTCCTATATGATATTATACATATTTCAATGCCATTCTCCCAAATCATCCCACCCTCTCCCTCTCCCACAGAGTCCAAAAGATTGTTCTATACAACAGGGTCTCTTATGCTGTCTCGTATACAGGGTTATTGTTACCATCTTTCTAAATTTCATATATAAGCGTTAGTATACTGGATTGGTGTTTTTCTTTCTGGCTTACTTCACTCTGTATAATAGGCTCCAGTTACATCCACCTCATTAGAACTGATTCAATGTATTCTTTTTAATGGCTGAGTAATATTCCATTGTGTATATGTGCCACAGCTTATCCATTCAACTGCTGATGGACATCTAGGTTGCTTCCATGTCCTGGCTATTATAAACAGCGCTGCAATGAACATTGGGGTATACGTGTCTCTTTCAATTCTGGTTTCCTCAGCGTGTATGCCCAGCAGTGGGATTGCTGGGTCATAAGGCAGTTCTATTTCCAGTTTTTTAAGGAATTGCCACACTGTTCTCCGTAGAGGCTGTACTAGTTTGCATTCCCACCAACAGTGTAAGAGGGTTCCCTTTTCTCCACACCCTCTCCACCATTTATTGCTTGTAGACTTTTGGATCGCAGACATTCTGACTGGCTAATGGTACCTCATAGTGGTTTTGATTTGCATTTCTCTGATAATGAGTGATGTTGAGCATCTTTTCATGTGTTTGTTAGCCATCTGTATGTCTTCTTTGGAGAAATGTCTATTTAGTTCTTTGGCCCATTTTTTGATTGGGTTATTTATTTTTCTGGAATTGAGCTGTAGGAGTTGCTTGTATATTTTTGAGATTAGTTGTTTGTCAGTTGCTTCATTTGCTATTATTTTCTCCCATTCTGAAAGCTGTCTTTTCACCTTGCTTATAATTTTCTTTGTTGTGCAGAAGCTGTTAAGTTTAATTAGGTCCCATTTGTTTATTTTTGCTTTTATTTCCAAAATTCTGGGAGGTGGGTCATAGAGGATCCTGCTGTGATGTATGTCAGAGAGTGTTTTGCCTATGTTCTCCTCTAGGAGTTTTATAGTTTCTGGTCTTACGTTGAGATCTTTAATCCATTTTGAGTTTATTTTTGTGTATGGTGTTAGAAAGTGTTCTAGTTTCATTGTTTTACAAGTGGTTGACCAGTTTTCCCAGCACCACTTGTTAAAGAGATTGTCTTTAATCCATGTATATTCTTGCCTCCTTTGTCAAAGATAAGGTGTCCATATGTGTGTGGATTTATCTCTGGGCTTTCTATTTTGTTCCATTGGTCTATATTTCTGTCTTTGTGCCAGTACCATACTGTCTTGATGACTGTGGCTTTGTAGTAGAGCCTGAAGTCAGGTAGGTTGACTCCTCCAGTTCCATTCTTCTTTCTCATGATTTCTTTGGCTATTTGAGGTTTTTTGTATTTCCATACAAATTGTGAAATTATTTGTTCTAGCTCTGTGAAGAATACCGTTGGTAGCTTGATAGGGATTGCATTGAATCCATAGATTGCTTTGGATAGTATACTCATTTTCACTATATTGATTCTTCCAATCCATGAACAAGGTATATTTCTCCATCTATTAGTGTCCTCTTTGATTTCTTTCACCAGTGTTTTATAGTTTTCTATATATAGGTCTTTAGTTTCTTTAGGTAGATATATTCCTAAGTATTTTATTCTTTTCGTTGCAATGGTGAATGGAATTGTTTCCTTAATTTCTCTATTTTCTCATTATTAGTGTATAGGAATGCAAGGGGTTTCTGTGTGTTGATTTTATATCCTGCAACTTTACTATATTCATTGATTAGTTCTAGTAATTTTCTGGTGGAGTCTTTAGGGTTTTCTGTGTAGAGGATCATGTCATCTGCAAACAGTGAGAGTTTTACTTCTTTTCCAGTTTGGATTCCTTTTATTTCTTTTTCTGCTCTGATTGCTGTGGCCCAAACTTCCAAAACTATGTTGAATAGTAATGGTGAAAGTGGGCACCCTTGTCTTGTTCCTGACTTTAGAGGAAATTCTTTCAGTTTTCCACCATTGAGGATAATGTTTGCTGTGGGTTTGTCATATATAGCTTTTATTATGTTGAGGTATGTTCCTTCTATTCCTGCTTTCTGGAGAGTTTTTATCATAAATGGATGTTGGCTTTTGTCAAAGGCTTTCTCTGCATCTATTGAAATAATCATATGGCTTTTATTTTTCAATTTGTTAATGTGGTATATTACATTGACTGATTTGCGGATATTGAAGAATCCTTGCATCCCTGGGATAAAGCCCACTTGGTCATGGTGTATGATCTTTTTAATGTGTTGTTGGATTCTGATTGCTAGAATTTTGTTACGGATTTTTGCATCTATGTTCATCAGTGATATTGGCCTGTAGTTTTCTTTTTTTGTGGCATCTTTGTCAGGTTTTGGTATTAGGGTGATGGTGGCCTCATAGAATGAGTTTGGAAGTTTACCTTCCTCTGCAATTTTTTGGAAGAGTTTGAGCAGGATAGGTGTTAGCTCTTCTCTAAATTTTTGGTAGAATTCAGCTGTGAAGCCGTCTGGACCTGGGCTTTGTTTGCTGAAAGATTTCTGATTACCGTTTCAATTTCCGTGCTTGTGATGGGTCTGTTAAGATTTTCTATTTCTTCCTGGTCGAGTTTTGGAAAGTTGTAGTTTTCTAAGAATTTGTCCATTTCTTCCACGTTGTCCATTTTATTGGCATATAATTGCTGATAGTAGTCTCTTATGATCCTTTGTATTTCTGTGTTGTCTGTTGTGATCTCTCCATTTTCCTTTCCAATTTTATTGATTTGATTTTTCTCCCTTTGTTTCTTGATGAGTCTGGCTAATGGTTTGTCAATTTTATTTATCCTTTCAAAGAACCAGCTTTTGGCTTTGTTGATTTTTGCTATGGTCTCTTTTGTTTCTTTTGCATTTATTTCTGCTCTAATTTTTAAGATTTCTTTCCTTCTACTAACCCTGGGGTTCTTCATTTCTTCCTTTTCTAGTTGCTTTAGGTGTAGAGTTAGGTTATTTATTTGACTTTTTTCTTGTTTCTTGAGGTATGCCTGTATTGCTATGAACTTTCCCCTTAGGACTGCTTTTAAAGCGTCCCACAGGTTTTGGATTGTTGTGTTTTCGTTTTCATTCGTTTCTATGCAAATTTTTATTTCTTTTTTGATTTCTTCTGTGATTTGTTGGTTATTCAGCAGCGTGTTGTTCAGCCTCCATATGTTGGAATTTTTAATAGTTTTTCTCCTGTAATTGAGATCTAATCTTACTGCATTGTGATCTGAAAAGATGCTTGGAATGATTACTATTTTTTTGAATTTACCAAGGCTAGATTTATTATGGCCCAGGATGTGATCTATCCTGGAGAAGGTTCCATGTGCGCTTGAGAAAAAGGTGAAATTCATTGTTTTGGGATGAAATGTCCTATAGATATCAATTAGGTCTAACTGGTCTATTGTATCGTGTAAAGTTTGTGTTTCCTTGTTAATTTTATGTTTAGTTGATCTATCCATAGGTGTGAGTGGGGTATGAAAGTCTCCCACTATTATTGTGTTATTGTTAATTTCTCCTTTCATACTTGTTAGCATTTGTCTTACATATTGCGGTGCTCCTATGTTGGGTGCAGATATATTTATAATTGTTATATCTTCTTCTTGGATTGATCCTTTGATCATTATGTAGTGACCTTCTTTGTCTCTTTTCACAGCCTTTGTTTTAAAGTCTGTTTTATCTGATATGAGTATTGCTACTCCTGCTTTCTTTTGGTCTCTATTTGCATGGAAAATCTTTTTCCAGCCCTTCACTTTCAGTCTGTATGTGTCCCCTGTTTTGAGGTGGGTCTCTTTTGACAACATATGTAGGGGTCTTGTTTTTATATCCATTCAGCCAGTCTTTGTCTTTTGGTTGGGGCATTCACCCCACTTACATTTAAGGTAATTATTGATAAATATGATCCCTTTGCCATTTACTTTATTGTTTTGGGTTCGAATTTATATACCCTTTTTGTGTTTCCTGTCTAGAGAATATCCTTTAGTATTTGTTGGAGAGCTTGTTTGGTGGTGCTGAATTCTCTCAGCTTTTGCTTGTCTGAAAAGCTTTTGATTTCTCCTTCATATTTGAATGAGATCCTTGCTGGGTACAATAATCTGGGCTGTAGGTTATTTTCTTTCATCACTTTAAGTATGTCTTGCCATTCCCTCCTGGCTTGAAGAGTTTGTATTGAAAGATCAGCTGTTATCCTTATGGGAATTCCCTTGTGTGTTATTTGTTGTTTTTCCCTTGCTCCTTTTAATATTTGTTCTTTGTGTTTGATCTTTGTTAATTTGATTAATATGTGTCTTGGGGTGTTTCGCCTGGGGTTTCTCCTGTTTGGGACTCTCTGGGTTTCTTGGACTTGAGTGATTATTTCCTTCCCCATTTTAGGGAAGTTTTCAACTATTATTTCCTCAAGTATTTTCTCATGGTCTTCTTCTTCTGGGACTCCTATGATTCTAGTGTTGTAGCATTTAATATTGTCCTGGAGGTCTCTGAGATTGTCCTCATTTCTTTTAATTCATTTTTCTTTTATCCTCTCTGATTCATTTATTTCTACCATTCTATCTTCTAATTCACTAATCCTATCTTCTGCCTCTGTTATTCTACTCTTTGTTGCCTCCAGAGTGTTTTTGATCTCATTTATTGCATTATTCATTATATATTGACTCTTTTTTATTTCTTCTAGGTCCTTGTTAAACCTTTCTTGCATCTTCTCAATCCTTGTCTCCAGGCTATTTATCTGTGATTCCATTTTGATTTCAAGATTTCGGATCAATTTCACTATCATTATTCGGAATTCTTTATCAGGTAGATTCCCTATCTCTTCCTCTTTCGTTTGATTTGGTGGGCATTTATCCTATTCCTTTACATGCTTGCTATTCCTCTGTCTCTTCATCTTGTTTATATTGCTGAGTTTGGGGTGTCCTTTCTGTATTCTGGCAGTTTGTGGAGTTCTCTTTATTGTGGCGTTTCCTTGCTGTGTGTGGGTTTGTACAGGTGGCTTGTCCAGGTTTCCTGGTTAGGGAAGCTTGTGTCGGTGTTCTGGTGGGTGGAGCTGGATTTCTTCTCTCTGGAGTGCAATGAAGTGTCCAGTAATGAGTTATGAGATGTCTATGGTTTTGGAGTAACTTTGGGCAGCCTGTATATTGGAGCTCAGGGCTGTGTTCCTGTGTTGCTGGAGAATTTGCTTGGTATGTCTTGCCCTGGAACTTGTTGGCCCTTGTGTGGTGCTTGGTTTCAGTGTAGGTATGGAGGCGTTTGATGAGCTCCTGTCAATTAATGTTCCCTGGAGTCAGGGTTTGGACTTAAGCCTCCTGCTTCCAGTTATCAGTCTTATTTTTACCGTAGTCTCAGAACTTCTCCTTCTATACAGCACCATTGGTAAAACATCTGTCTGAGGCGAGGTCCTGGAGAAGTGCCCCGCTGTCACCATGGTCCGCAGGCAGGACCTGGCGGCCTGGAGCATCTTTTCCGATGCTTAGTGCCGTTTGTGTACCTTCTTTGGTACAGTGCCTGTAATTTCTTTGGCTCATTTTTAAGTAGAGTTGTTTGTTTTCCTGTTGGGTTTTAAGAATTCTTTGCCTATTTTGGATAAAAATTCTTTATCAGATAGTTTTTTGTAAATATTTTCTCTCAGTCTGTACCTTGTCTTCTCATTCTCTGACGTTGTTTTTCACAGAGCAGAAATTTTAAATTTTAATGAAATCCAGCTTTTCAGTTGTTTCTTTAATGGATTGTGCCTTTGGTGTTATATCTAAATAAGTCATATATCCATACCCAAGGTTATATCTCTCTTATAGGAGTTTTACGGTTTCATATTTTATGTTTATGATCCACTCTGAGTTAATTTTGTGAGGATGTAGAATCTGTGTCTAGGTTCACTTTTTTGCATGTGGAAATCTAGTTTATCTAGCACTACTTGTTGAAAAGACTGTCCTTACTCCATAGTATTGCCTCCGTTCCTTTGTCAAAGATAAGTTGACTATATTAATGTGGTCCTATTTCTGAGCTCTCTGTTGTGTTTCATTGACCTATTTTTCTGTTCTTCACTAACACCTTACTGTCTTGATTACTGTAGCTTTATAGTAAGTCTTGAAGTCATGTAATATCAGTCCTCCAACTTTGATCTTCTCTTTCAGTATTATGTTGGTTGCCTCTTCATATACACTTGACCCTTGAATAACATAGGGGCTAGGGGCACCAAACGCACCCTCAAAGTGGAAAATCCATGTATAACTTTTATGTGCTATGTTTAGTTGCTTAGTCGTGTCCAACTCTTTGCAACCCCATGGACTGAAGCCCATGAGGCTCCTCTGTCCATGGGGATTCTCCAGTCAGGAATACTGCAATAGGTTGCCACGCCCTCCTCCAAGGCATCTTCCCAACCCAGGGACCAAACCCAGGTCTCCCACATTGCAGGAGGACTTTTTATCAGCTGAGCCACAAAGAAAGCCCATGTATAACTTTTGACTCCCCCTAAACTTAACTTTTGGAGAAGGAAAGCAACCCACTCCAGTATTCTTGCCTAGAGAATCCTGTGGACAGAGAAGCCTGGTGGGCTGCTGTCCATAGGGTTGCACAGAGTCAGACACAACTGAAGCGACTTAGCATGCATGCATGCGTAGGAGAAGGAAATGGCAACCCACTCCAGTGTTCTTGCCTGGAGAATCCCAGGGACAGAGGAGCCTGGTGGGCTGCCGTCTGTGAGGTCGCACAGAGTCAGACAAGACTGAAGCAACTTAGCAGCAGCAGCAGCAAACTTAACTATTAATAACCTACTGTTGACCAGAAGCCTTAGCATAAACAGTTAATTGACGTGTCAATCAACTGTGCTGTATGTATTATACACTGTATTCTTATAATAAAGTAAGCTAGAGAAAAGAAAATGCTAAGAAAATAATGAGGAGTAAGTACATTTATAGTGCTGTACTTTATTTATTGATACTCTAAGTTTAAGTTATCTGTTTCCAAGGTGAATCACCTATCAGTACCTACATCATTATCATCTTATATGATATAAAATATTAGAAATGTTATATAATTAGTATTACTAACACTAGACCTCAAACGGAGAAGGCAGTGGCCCCCCATTCCAGTATTCTTGCCTGGAAAATCCCATGGACGAGGAGCCTGATAGGCTGCAGTCCATGGGGTCGCTAAGAGTCAGACACGACTGAGCAACTTCACTTTCATGCATTGGAGGAGGAAATGGCAACCCATTCCAGCGTTCTTGCCTGGAGAATCCCAGGGACGGGGGAGCCTGGTGGGCTGCCATCTATGGGGTTGCACAGAGTCGGCCATGACTGAAGCGACTTAGCAGCTGCAGCAGCAGCAGCAGCAGACATCAAGTCAAAAGTTGTAAAAAAGAAATTCATATCTATAGGTATAATGATTCAGGCATTGACAATAAAGAAGTAGCAATATGATTTCTTTATGGTAGTTTAGTGTAATCAATACGATTGCTTCACAGTGGCCTGGCCTACGCACTGATGAATGAATGGTTATAAAATTTTTGCATCATACCAATACAATTATATTTATGATACCTTATCAGAAATACTGTTACTTATTTCTTTAAACCACTTACCTTTAACTGTGGGCTGATACGCAATTTCTCCAATTAGGAGAAAGACTGGCACACTATACAGTAATGAAATTCTGTGAGAGCAAAGTAATAAAACAGTAGGAAAACTAACACATTATTAATTTTATATTAAATGTCACTCTCCTTATGCATATATAAGCTTAGGCTTTCCACTTCAATACAGTCTTGCACACAGTGTTTTATACATTGCGGATTCTTAGGTGGTGATGATGACACAAAAATGTCACAAACAGTTTTTGCTGTACAGTTGCTAGATTTTCACACAAAGACACACACATACACAACAGATAAGTTTCTTCCCTGTATGGCATAATTATTATTTACTCTTCATGAAGCGGAAGTGGATCATCATCATAAAGGTCTTCAGCCTTGTTGTCTTCATGTTGAATAGATGGAGGAGGAGGAAGAGGAAGAAGAGGAGGGCTTGGTCTTGCTTTCTCAGGGATGGCAGAGGCCAAAGAGGTGGAGGAGATGGAAGGAGAGGCAGGAGAGGCAGGCATACTGAGTGTCACTTTATAGAAACACATTGTAATTTCTGCTTTTTGCTTTTTTATTTCTCTAAGAATGTTTTTGTATGGCACCAGTCCCTCTTCCATTGTTCGCTTTAGTTTCAGACCCTGTATCATAGAAGGTCCATGTTGTACAAGAAGCCCAAAGCAGTCTTGAATAATTGGAACCCTTATGTCAGATTGTATAAGGTCAATTAGTTTTCTTCTATATCTTCTTCCTCGTTTGGCACTGGGTCAGAAGTACTCACCTTCATCAAGTCTTCTGTTAATTACCCTGGTATGGTGTCTGTTCTTGAATTTCTCCAGGATCCATATCTTGAAACCCTTAACCCCCAAACTTTTTTTTTTGCCATATCCACAATCTTTCATGATGTCCTTGATTGTCTGTGTTGTAAATTCTGTGAAGTCATGCACAATGTCTGGACAGTTTTCTTCAGCAGGAATTTACTGTTTCAGACCTGATGGCTTTCGTGGATTTTTCTGTAACAAAGTCATTTTCAGTGGTATCGTCCTTCCCAGATTTTTATGATCTTTCTATTGGAGATCTCTTCCATAGTGTTGACAATCCTTTCCATAGAATACTGTGTGTAATGAGCCTTAAAGGTCCTAATGGACCCCCTGATCTAGAGGCTGAATTAGAGATGTGTTTAGGGGCAAGTAAACCACTTTGACTTCTTTGGTGTTGAACTCATGGGGCCAGGGTCATTGTCCAATTTCAAAAGAACTTAAAAGGCAGTCCCTTACTGGCAAGGTATTCCTGACCTCGGGGACAAAGGATTGATGGAATCAATTCAGAAAAAGGATACTTGTTGCCTTGGCCCTCTTGTAGAACCCAAAGAGTGGCAGCTAGTGTTTATCTTTTCCCTTCAAGGCTCAGGGGTTAGCTGCTTTATAGATAAGGGCAGTTTTGTTGCATAGAACAGTACAGTTAGCCTATTCCTTCCTGCCTTTAGTCTTGTGCTTGCCTTTCTTCCTTACTAATAAATGTCCTTTGTGGCATTTTCTCCCCAGAATAGGGCATTTTGGTCTGTATTAAAAATCTGTTCATGCAGATATCCTTTCTCCTTAATAATTTTCTTAATGGCATTTAGAAGCTTGTCTGCTGCTTCTTGGTTGGCAGAAGCTAGTTCTCCTGTTATCTTAATATGTTTTAAGTCAAACCTCTTTCTAAAATTATTAAATCATCCTTTGCTAGCATTAAATTCTATCTTTAACCTCCCCTTTGCATTAAGTTGTCATATAATGACTTCACTTTTTCTCAAGTCACACTGACATAAAAGCTGCATTTCCAGTATGAGATAAAAAAGGTATTTTGCAAAAAGGGTGAGGATTTTGTGCTTGCTGGCATGGCTGCATTGATGGATTCACAAACTTGCTTTTCTTTTTTTACAGTGGTCCTTATGTTAGATTCCTTTACCTTGCTTAAAGTGATGGACAGCCATAGTTGCAGACCTCAGTCTATGGTACATATCAAGCAGTTCAACTTTCTCTTGTAATGCCATGACATCTCTGCTTCTTGGAGCACTTCCAGCATCATTAGTTACACCTTATGTGGTGTTATTCAGGGTTCATGGAATTGTACTAAACACAATGAAAAATATGCAAGAACCACAAGAGATCACTTTTCACTGTGATACACAATTTATTAGAGAGATGATGATGATTATTACCGTCACACAGTGTTTTAAGCAGATACTCTTAGTATAGTAACAACAGGTGGTGGCTCTGAAATTATTACAGTCGTACTGTATTATTGCAATTAAGATTTAATATTTCTCTTGACTAGGAATAAAACCATATACAGTCTGTAAGTGTCATTTTAACTTTTCATAAGACTTCTGTTTATCTTATAGTAATAAATGATGAAATAGACTAGTATGTACATATATTTTATGCATCCATGATGTATCTTTTTCTTAATTTTTAAATGATTTCTAGGCTGAGTTTTTTAAAATTGTTGCACATCTCCAAAATATTTTCCAGTATATTTATTTAAAAGAAGAATCTGTGTATAAGTGGACCTGTGCAGTTCAAATCCATGTTGTTCAGGCGTCAACTGTAAACTGTAGATTGTTCATATCTATAAAATAACACGCTGAGATCTGTAGATCACGCTGGGGAAAAGTGACACCCTAACAGTATTGTGTCTTCTTACCTGTGAACACGGGAGGCCTGGTGTGCTGTGATTCATGCGGTCGCAGAGTCGGACACGACTGAGCGACTCATCTGATCTGATCTGATCTATGAACATGGACTGTCTCCCTTTTTATTTAGTTCACTGATTTTGTTCATCAGAGTTCTGTAGTTTTACTCACTTATACATGAATCTTATGTGTGTATTGTTAAATTTATACTTAAGTATTTTGTTTTTGGATAATATAATTTTTTAAAAATCTATCTTACAATATTGTTTTCAGTATTGTACAAAATAATGATTCAGTATTTTTATAGATTATACTTCAGTTAAAATTATAAAAGTTTTGCTCTTTTCTCTGTGCTTCATGTTACATCTTTGTAATTAATTTATTTTATACCTAGTAGTTTGTACCTCTTAATTCCCATCCCCTATTTTGCCTTTCCCTATCCCCATCTCACCCCTGGTAACCACTACCTGGTTCTCTGTATCTGTGAGTCTGTCCAATCAGAATACAAGGGTGGCTGATTGGGTAGAAAAAAAAAAAAACAAAAACCCAGCTATAAGCAGTCCACAAGAGACTCCCTTCAGAGCAAAAGACACACAAATTGAAAGTGAGAAGATGGAAAATGATATTCAGTGCAAAAAGAAGGCTGTTTAGCAATACTCATGTCAGACAAAGTAACCTTTAGAACAGAGTCTGTAATAAAGAAAGGCATTTTATAATGATAAAGGGATGGATACAAGAAGAAGATACAACATTCATAAACATATATGTACTTGATATAGGAGCACCTAAATATATACAGCAAATGTTAACCAATAAAAAGGGAGAAATTGATATTAATATAGTTAATTAACAATGGAGGATTTTAAAACCCTGCTCACTGATAACCTTGGTGCATAGAGACTATACTAGATTGTTGGGTTTTTTCTTTCATCACTTTGAATATGTCATGCTGCTTGCTCTGGCCTGCAAAGTTTCTGCTGAAAATCAGCTGATAACCTTATATGGTTCTCTTGTATGTGATTCCTTTTTTTTTTTTTTTCTTGCTGCTTTTAGAATTCTCTCTTTAACATTTGACATTTTAGTTACATGTTTTGGTGTGGGTCACTGGATTCATCTTGTTTCAGACTCTGCTTTCTATATCAGGATATCATTTCCCTTCTTTAGATTTGGGAAGTTTTCAGTCATAATTCCATGAAATTTTGAACTGTTTGAAATTTTGAAAGTTTGAAATTCTCATCTTCTATCCTTTTCTCTCTTCTCCTGGGACCCTATAATGTAAATGTTAGTATGCTTGATGTTGTCTTAGAGGTTTCTTAAACTATTCTTATCTTTTAACATTTGTTTTTCTTTTTGGTGTTCTGTTTGGGTGATGTCCATTATTCTCTTTCAGATAGCTTATGTGTTCTTCTGTATCACCTAATCTGCTATTAATTCCCTTTAGTGTATCTTTCATTTCAGTTTTTGTATTCTTAAACTTTGTCTTGTTCTTTTTTGTATTTTCTAGTTCTTGGTTAAAATTCTCATCATGTTGATCTATTCTTTTCCCCAGTTCAGTTACCATCCTTATTTCTATTGCTTTGAATTCTTTATCAGGTTAATTACCTCTGTTTCTTTAGGTTTTATTTTTTTTTTCTTCATCTTCTTTTATTTGAAACATATTCCTCTCTCTTCACATTTTGTTTATCTTTCTTGACTCTATGAAATTAGGTGAAGCAGATACCTAGCCAGGTGTGGAAGGTGTATTCTTGTACAGGAGTTCTCCTTGGCAACGTATGTGTGCCCTGTGGCTTTAGTGGGCAGGCTGGATCTGAAGTGAGCACCAGCTGCATCTTCCCCTGGGATGTGCTGGCAGCCATCACCTTGGTAGGAGCAAGGGCTGGAGTTGGAGGGGCCAGTGACAGAACCAGGTGCAAGGGCTTCCACTGTACTCAGTGGCTGTCACTGCCCAATGGCGGATAGGCTTCAGGCCCATTGGGATGGAGCAGGAGCCCTGAGGGGATTGAGTTTCTCTCAGGTGGAGTATGATGCTGCCTCAGTTGGGGGTGTCCAGGGCCTGAGGCCTTGGGACTTTACTGCCTAGCCATTTCAACTTTTTCCCCTGTATGCGTGCCTTTGGTTAGAGGCTGGGTTGAAGGTAGAGGGGTTGGAGCTGCACTCTTGAGCTGGTTCTGCTGTTCCCAAGCGTGTGCTCAGACATGGCCAGGTGCACCAGCAATGACTGCTTCTGCCCTGGTCATAGCATGGCCGTGGCTCGAGTCAGCTCTGTTCCCTCCAAATATGTGTACTACTTACTGTAGTACAGTGGCAGCGGCAGTCTCTTCCTTACAGGGGATAGCATCGGAGCAGGAGGACCTGGAGCAGGAGCCCAGTGTGGACCCTGGGGCCGTCCCAACAAGCTGACCAGAACACCGGGCCGTTTTCAGTCTGCTGCCTCTGTGCTGGGACTGAGAGAAATGTGAGCGCTCTTTCAGAGCTGAGTTTTGGTTTCTTAAAGAGCTCTTTGGGAAGCCCCGCTGGTTTTCAAACCGGACTAAGGGGCTTTGTTTGCCTGGTGTAGGACCCCAGGGCTGGGGTGCTTACGACGTGGCTTGAACATCTCACTCCTCAGGGAGGCTCTTTGAGCCTGTGATATTCCGCACTCTCCTGGGTCACCTGCTAGGGGTGTGAGTCCCAACTCGATCACTTCTCCTCCCCTCTTACCAAACTCTGTGTGGTTCATTCTTTACAGCCTTAATTGTAGAACTGTTCTGTTAGTCTCCAGGTCATATTAAAAGACAGTTGCTTTATATATGGTTGTAATTTTGATGTGTTCATAAGGAGGGTTAAGCTCAATATCCTCCTTATTCTGCCATTGATCCTGCTTCCCTGCCATGGTATTGTGTTTTTAATTTAACATGTTCATTGCTAGTTTATAGAAAGCGATTGACTTTTATGCAGTAACTTTGTGTCTTGCTACCATGTTATAATTGCTTATTTGTTCCAGGATTTTTTTTTTTTTGCTCGTTTTTTTTTTTTCCCCAGATTTTCTACATAGATAATCATGTTATCTGTGAACAAAGATAGTTTTATTTCTTCCTTCCCACTCATATCATCTGTGAACAAAGATAATTTTATTTCTTCTTTCCCACCCTGTGTACATTTTCTTTTCTTGTCACATTGTGTAAGATATAACTTCCAGTGTGATGTTGAAAAAAATGCGGTAAGAGGGACATCCCTGTCTTATTCCTGATCTTAGTGGGTAACCTGTAGTTTCTCACCAAGAAGTATAATATTAGCTATGCTTTTTTTTTTTAATGGTAGATAATGTTTATCAAATTTAGGACGTTCCCTTCTATTCCTAGTTTACTGAGACTTTTTATCATTAATGGGTATTGGGTTTATCATTAATGGGTATTGGGTTTTTGTGGAATGCTTTTTCTGCATCTATTGCTGTGATGATTTTTTATAGCATGTTGATGGGTGGACTATATTAATTGTTTTTTGAATGTTTAAACAGCCTTGCATTCGTGGGATATATCCTATTCAATATGTAAGTACATTGTTAGATTTTATTTGCTAATATTTTGTTCAGGATCATTGTATCTATGTACTTGAGAGATCCTGGTACTGTTATTTTCCTATCTTGTCATGTTTTGTTTGGTTTTGGTAGTAGGGTAATGCTGACTTCATAGAATGAGTTAGGGAGTGTTCCCTCTTCTGTTCTCTAAGAGAGAGTGTAGAGAATTGGTATGACTTCTTTCTTAAATGTTTTAGTTTTTTTTTTTAACCATTTTTTTTTGTGAAATTGTAAGGTGTCTTCTATACCTATACACTAAATACTGACAAATTAAGAACACTTTTGTGTTTGTGTATAAATATGTACTCCTGTAAGCAGTTCAGACAGTACAGAGTAGTCTAAAGAGCAGAAAAAGTAGTCTAAAGAGTGTAGAAAATAATCTGTACTCCACCATCAAAAGGTCATGATTATTATTTTGGTGAACATGATCTCAGATACCTCTGTGTTGTATATGTGTATGTTATACAATCCAACATTAATGAATACCTATCTTTCCCCCTACTTTTTGATGTGTTATAGATAAATATAAGTTTTCAGTTCAGTTCAGTCGCTCAGTCACGTCCGATTCTTTGCAACCCCATGAATCGCAGCACGCCAAGCCTCCCTGTCCATCACCAACTCCTGGAGTTCACTCAGACTCACATCCATCGAGTCAGTGATACCATCCAGCCATCTCATCCTCTGTCGTCCCCTTCTCCTCCTGCCCCCAATCCCTCCCAGCATCAGAGTCTTTTCCAATGAGTCAGCTCTTCACATGAGGTGGCCAAAGTACTGGAGTTTCAGCTTTAGCATCATTCCTTCCAAAGAAATCCCAGGGCTGATCTCCTTCAGACTGGACTGGTTGGATCTCCTTGCAGTCCAAGGGACTCTCAAGAGTCTTCTCCAACACCACAGTTCAAAAGCATCAATTCTTTGTCGCTCAGCCTTCTTTATGGTCCAACTCTCACATCCATACATGACTACTAGAAAAACCATAGCTTTGACTATACAGACCTTTGTAGGCAAAGTCATGTCTCTGCCTTTTAATCCGATGTCTAGGTTTGTCTTAGCTTTTCTTCCAGGGAGCAAGTGTCTTAATTTCTTGGCTGCAGTCACCGTCTGCAGTGATTTTGGAGCCCAAGAAAATAAAGTCTGTCACTGTTTCCATTGTTTCCCCACTGATTTGCCATGAAGTGATGGGACTGGATGCCATGATCTTCGTTTTTTGAATGTTGAGTTTCAAGCCAGCTTTTACAGGCCAGCCAGTGTTTAGCAGTATTATCTCAAATCTTTTTTACAAACTGAACACATTAAGTTCTGACACTTTCAAATGAGCTTATTTGTTCTCTTCCTTTCCTTTTGCCTGTGTTTAAAATCAAGGCTGAGTACTTGATTAGGAGAATTTTTTTTTAGAATAGAGAAGATAAGCAATAAAGAAGACAAGACAAGGTTTACTAAAAAAAAAAAATCACAGTTACTGATTTCCAGGTGTTACATTGCTTGGAGGTATGTTTTTTCATGAGATTTAGAATTTTTTTTAAATTAAAGAGTGACATGAAGTGATTAAAGGAATAAGGATATTTAATTAAAAAATATGGTTCGTTATAGCTGTTCATAATCTAAGACAGACTTGGAATTTTGTTTGAAATGCTTTGAAATTGTGCTAATAATTTTGAAGGTGTTAGAAAGTTGTTAATACTTTTTAAAGTAGTTTCAATGAGAATTTGAACTCTTTGAAAAGCATTTGTTCTAGAGAGACTGTGAAGAGAATAGATACTTCCTCTGGAAACCTAGAGTCAGACTCTTCTTTGATTTCCATAGTGACGGAGCTAGAATGTCTCAGTCCCAACACCCCCTCTCCCCCATTCCATTTTATTCTTGCTGAGAAGAGTCCAGAGTGTGACGTGTTTGTGTTTTCATTTCAGTCATGGATTGTGCAGGCATCTAAGAAAATTATTTTTCTGCCTAATTTCACCTTGAAAGTTAGCTAAACTATAAGTCCTAGTTAAATTATCTGTGTTGGGATGTGTTTTCAAAGAATGTTTTTGCACTTCAGGAAATAATATGTGGCCATAAAGTAGTCTTTTTTCTTTTTCTTTCATGGACGAGTTGCCAGATAACTTTTTTTTCTCATATTTATTTTTGTTGAGCTTCATACTCATGTACATGTGAAGGTAGGTTTGTATTTAGCACCACTGGTTATCCCACTGCTGCCTTTCCAAAATCAGTTGTCCCAGCTTATGTGCTTTATCAGTAGGTCACTGAGTCATAGAATGTGATTTCATCAACTGGGAATTTGTGAAGAATTAAGTTACAGGAGTTAATAAGACTCTTAGTAAGAATTTAAAAGTATTATTTTGTGAAGAAAACAAATGGGGGGAGGGGGGATGGTTACTTGACTGTCTTAAGGCCCCTAGCTGGGCTTGAAAATTAAACTGACAAATTAGTAGAGAAAGCATACAAGTGTATTTAATTATGTTTTACATGACACAGGAACCTTCATAAGGAAAAAAATTCAAAGAAACAGTTAAGCCTGAGCATTTTTATACTTGGTTTGATGAAGAGTAGAAAGTTGTGGGGAAATAAATATAACAGGAGGCATGAAGGATTTTAGCTAAGGTTAGTAAACTGGGGGAAACAGTAGGGTCTGTGATTTTAAATTCCTCTCAACATTCTATCATCTTTGGAGATAAGGCTGCTTCTTTCCTCCAAGTATAAGGACAACACCTCTCACATGGGAGTCTTATGACCTGCTTCAGGGTAGAAAGGGAAGGTCAGAGAGTCTTTCCATTTCTCACACTCCTTCAGCTTAAAATAATTACTCTGTCAAAGTGGCATATCTTGTAGTAACATATCCTGATTCCCTTCACTTTCTAATTTTGCTTCCTGTTAACTGAGGAGTATACTCCAAGGGTAATTTGTGATTGGTTACTGTATTCTCACTTGGTCTTTAAAATTTTTTTTTCACTTGGTCTTTAGTGGGATGTGTTCACCTCTTCCCGGTTCCCTTGGGAGCATAAACTAGATGTAGCTTAAGGGCATAGAGCTATCTTTGTTGTAATAGTAGAACATAGAGGTCCATGTTTCAATGATTAACACAGATAGGATACAGGCTTAAAGAAAAGTATTACTCACTTCTGCAAACTCTAAACACAAAATCAGAAGTTAAAAGTTCCTAATTGAATAGATGTTCAGTTGCTTTACCAGTGAATTCTTTGCACTGTGAAAAATTCACTTCATAGTTCCTTTAGCTCATGAACTCTCTTGTTGCATTTAAAACGGAATTTGAGTTATGAAAATTCAAGTTAAGAACAGATTTTAGTAAGTCCACCTACACATTGATTTCTGTTCAATCCCAGTTGGTTGTCACTTGGAAATAGTAGAGACTTAGATTTGTGCCTTTGGTATAAAAGCCTGAATTTGGTGTGCTGGAAAATTGTATTCTTTGAAATTTAAAAAACTCTCCTCAACTAAGATAAGTATTATTTAGTTTGTTGATAGTTTTATTCTTTATAGATTCAGGTTTTCTTTACATTGGGTTAAGTGGCGGACTTTCTTCCTGAATATACAAGACTGAAAGTTTCTAAACCGAGTGGTTAGCAATAAAGTTCTGGAAATTAAATATACTCAGGTCATACAAATATATGTAAACTAAGGTAGATAGTCTATAGGTAGGGAACTTGGGGAAATGAGAGTCAATTACATGAAATGTTTCTTTTCTTTAAAAACAGCCTTTGGGTTTAGAGGTATACTTAGGAAAAACGTATTATCCATGAAAACTGCTTTGTCAGACAAAAACATGTGGGTCTGCACGTAACTTTGCATAAGAAATGTATGATAGTGATGGGGGAGGAGAGAAAGGATTCAAATGTATTTCAGCAGCTTTGCAGGATAAGGCAAAGCAAAGCAAATAGCCATGCTGTTTGTCTCAAAGGGCCCTTCTGTGGGTATTTCAACTTGAAAGGGGATTAGCATTGGAAGTCTGTGATCATGTCAAACATTTGTAATTGAAGGTGGCTGTTAAAAATAATTCTTAACGTAACTGGATTCTAACAGTCTTGTTGATGATGAGGTAAGTGGAGAGAATAGGAAATGATCTGTTTGTCATCACTTGAGCCACAAAGCCAAGAAATGTAGTGTCTGGGAATGAAGGCTTTAAAAGCCGCAACATTGGGAAATGCTTGATAATTGAAATCAAAGAGGGTTTTTGTGAAAAGTGAAGAAGGATTGTATACATGGGAATATATATGTATAGTGTTGAAGTTTTGCTTTTAATGTCTCTTGCCACAGTTCAAATTGACCTTTTTAATTACTTTAGTAGCCACAGGTAATATAATGATAAACTGTAAGCCTAGGCAACTTAAATGCATGCCTCATGTAAATAGTCATGTTCTGTGAGCACGTTTGGCTTGTTGCTTGTATTTTTGTCCTTTGAAATCAAGTTTTAGAACCTTTTGGGGGAAGTTCGTGGGCAACCAGTAGCTCTTTCTAGCACATGAATATGATTTTCTCTTCTGTGGATAAATTATACATCTTGCACTATATACATTCATCTGGATATTGGGTGAAAAAATTACAGTATGATTTGGCTACTAAAGAACATCTATTACATCTGCACATTTATGTCGCTAACAAATGAACACTTCACCAAGGCAGTCTCTAAGAGATATGCAGCTTTGGGGGAAAAAAAGTGAACAGGAAATGTTTTTCTTAGAGGATTTTAATAGAGAAACATTAAATGATTTGTGGTGGGTTTTATTTTCCTGAAGCACCTTCTACAACCTGAAATTCAATTGTATATTGTGCTAAGGGATGAGTGCACTGACCTTGTCAAAAGAGTGAGCAAGGATTTCATTTGACTTTGGTTTGTTAGTTCACAATACTCATGTATATCTGGATCTCTAGCCTTGGCTTTTTATACCTCTATCATCCTAGGCAGTCATTCACTATGAAAACACTTGTGTTTCTCTTTTTTCTTTGTATTTGTTCATTTGAAAAGCCTTTCAAAAGAAATTGCAGCCTGCATGTGATTATAGCTATCAGTAGCACTTAAACTAACTGCTGAGATGAAACTTTTTGTTGGGGGCCCTGCTAATTTCAGATACCAATAGAAAAAGAAGAATTTTCCCCCTTAAAAGACCCGACTTTACTAATTGGTAGCTGCTCTTTGGGTTGAGCTAGAGTCCTCAGGGACAGCATTTGATAGCCTAATTTTTGACATTTTAATTTGACAAGAAACAATTCAGGGAAACGACTTAGGCATGTGCCTGAAGTCTCTCACTGTGATTGTGATACTCAGGGCAGGGAATGCCTTTGAACGTCTGCAGCACTTTGTAAACCCTGTGATCCACTTCATATGATAGTTCAAGATCTTTGGCAGGTGTTTTCATAGGAACTTCACCTAAAGTACTCCTACATGGTTGAAAGACTCTTTTCTATAGATATTAGGATGTGGGGGTAATGCAATAAATACTGATCTGTGTGACAAAACAACATTCCATAGGGACAATAAATTTAGGTATAAAATATGTAAGTTTTTTTGGCCTCTTTAGTTATGTCATAGTCTACATCTTTCTAACTCAGAAGTGTTGTTTCTTTAAAAAAAATTTCCCTTGGCCTTTGAAAATAGTGGAAGAGACTAATTTCAGATATGAGTTACTTGGTTTGTATCTCTTTCTGTATGATGAAGAATTTACGTTTTTAATCGGAGAAGTTAAAGCTGAAGCAAATAGTGCATACACAATACATAAGCCTGCATGGTAGTTTATTTCTGAAAAATTAGAAATCTGTGTTTCTCCAAGTGTTTTGGAGAATATTTTAAGGACCAAATTGAAACTGAAGTGGGTGTTTGAAAAATATCTGCTGCGAGAAGCCTGCTTTCTAAACCTGGGAAATAGGTGATAGAACAGTAAAGAGTGCTTTTTTTGTTCCTTCTGTGTGTGTGTTTCTAATATGTGCGGTTTTGTGTTTTAACCAGTAGATAAAGTTGGAAATGGTACTCTCGAACTTGCTCATGATGGTTCAGTTCAGTTCAGTTCAGTTCAGTCGCTCAGTCGTGTCTGATTCTTTGCGACCCCATGAATTTCAGCACGCCAGGCCTTCCTGTCCATCACCAACTCCCGGAGTTCACTCAATCTCATGTCCATCGAGTCGGTGATGCCATCCAGCCATCTCATCCTCTGCCATCCCCTTTTCCTCCTGCTCCAAATCCCTCTCAGCATCAGAGTCTTTTCCAGTGACTCAACTCTTCACATGAGGTGGCCAAAGTACTGGAGTTTCAGCTTTAGCATCAGTCCTTCCAAAGAACACCCAGGACTGATCTCCTTTAGAAGGGACTGCTTGGATCTCCTTGCAGTCCAAGGGACTCCCAAGGGTCTTCTCCAACACCACAGTTCAAAAGCATCAATTCTTCAGTGCTCAGCTTTCTTCACAGTCCCACTCTCACATCCATACATGACCACTGGAAAAACCATAGCCTTGACTAGACGGACCTTCATGATGGTAGTGATTTATTTATTCCAGGTGAGGAAAATACATTCATTTCACTGATCAATGTATCTCCTTGGTATTGGGTTGGGTAGATAATTTGGAGAAGTAGCCTGCTGCTGCTGCTGCTGCTAAGTCACTTCAGTCGTGTCCGACTCCGTGCGACCCCATAGATGGCAGCCCACCAGGCTCCTCCGTCCTTGGGATTCTCCAGGCAAGAACACTGGAGTGGGTTGCCATTTCCTTCTCCAATGCATGAAAGTGAAAAGTGAAAGTGAAGTCACTCAGTCAGGTCTGACCCTCAGCGACCCCATGGACTGCAGCCTACCAGGCTCCTCCGACCATGGGATTTTCCAGGCGAGAGTACTGGAGTGGGGTGCCATTGCCTTCTCTGGAGAAGTAGCCTGCTCAGAGTCAATTGGTTATGTTCTGTTACTTCTTTACAAGTCATTATTACTTTGTATCCTACTTAATTAAGTGAAAAATATTTAAGAGGGAAAAAAATGTTTTAATGGATTTGCCAGTCATAAATGTGTATGTGTGTGCTTGCTCACTCACTTCCCTGAAAACATTTGTCTGTTTCCCTCTCCTTCCTTCCCTCCTTTTCTCTCTTCTGTTTTCCCTCTCATTTAAATAAGGGAAAAAGAAGAAAAGCATCTTTCATATCATTGTGTAAGAATGCCTATGACTGTAAATAATTTCTTTCTTGAAGATTTATGATTTTATATCTATTTTGGTAAAATCATTTATGATATCTAACAATTTATTGTTTGTAATTTCTCATAAAGAACAAACACTATTCAGTTTTCTTCTAGGAATAAAAACTCAAAGTTACTCTAACATGGTATACTTGGGTTTGTATTCTAACATCTTTCTGTTTTTTAACTTTCAGATGAAAATAATGTTGAAATACGATGCCAGGTGTGTGATATGAAACATTAATATTACTATTGAGATTGTAATTTTACTAATAATTGTCCTACGCTTGAGTTAGTAAACTAGAAATTATCAGGAAAAATTCAGTGGAGCCCTTTGTTATAAAATACATTTTCAGAACATCAAGTCATTTAAAATTTACTTTGGAAATGGAGACTTCATAGTTAAACTTGAAGAAATGAAATAATTTTAAAAGTTCTTTCAGCCATTGTGCATAGTTACTGTTGGATGTGATTGCCAGCACTGGGGAATCAGGAAGTCTGTAGTTTAAATTCTTCAGGATCAGATTATATCAGAGATTTTCTTTACACATGATGTTAAGAACATATTAAGTGACCGCTGTAACTTTCTTTTCCTTTCTTACCTTTGGGAATCTCAAGAACACAGCTTTAGCTTTCTTTTTATTTGTGTTATCTTTATATTTGTTTTTAATTTTCAAGAATTTATACCGTTAAGCTACAGCAGGACTAAGTATCTGAACAACCTTCCAGCTTTCTTTAGTATATTGTTTTTTAAAAATTGTGTGAATATCTACTGGCCAGGTTTTAAGAACTTGGAGCAGGAAACTTTATGAAGGGATAGGGGAGATGTCATTACTTTTAGGTAAGATTAGACCAGGAGGTTATGTTTTTTCATTTGTTAGTTTTGGGATCCTCCCCCCACCCCCAGTTATGATTTCATTTTAGCTTTGAGCAGTGTAGAGATAAAATACATTTGCCCAAAAGAAGGCCCAAAACAATTAAGATTTTAAATTTCCAGGGATACCAAAAGAGATCAGAAGATTTTAAGAGAATGTTCAGTGCCTTTAATAAGCATAGGCTTAATTAAAGAGGTTGCAGTTGGTGTCATTAACCAGCTAACATTTAAGTACCCTAGCTTGTACTCTTGCTTTTTGGTGGAGTGAAAAAAACTGATGACTTAGCATCACTCTTTACAGTGACGTTGAAAATTATGAGATATCTGTTTCTGGTTTGTCCTAGTTCTGCTTTTATTTCAGTTGAAATATATACTAAACTCGATGCCAGCACAAAGCTTGTCCGTTTCATGTGTCTGTTTATCATTTGCATGATTTTGAACAATAAACATTCCTTGACAACAGCATCACACTTTGTTTTTACCAACACTCATCGTTATTCCAAACATGAACCCAAATTGGTTTTTATCCATGTTAATGAAAAAAACAAATCCCTCTATTTCAATGAGTAAAGCATAAAAACATGAGATGCTGGAAAGTCTGGAATCAATTAAGTTAGCAAAGTGTGTAGGAAAAAGACAGCAGACATGGAAAATGATCATATCAAAATGACCTGTTTTATAGAAATTTGCAGACTAAGTGGTGAATAAGAAATTAATTTAGGAAATTTCCATTTATTTAATAATTAATTTTATTCATTTGATTTTCAGACTGCAGGAATATGTATCTGAGAGTACTCTTAGTCCTTATTTGATTGTAGGTCTGTGTTAATTCATATTTACTTTTATCCTTTCTGTGCTATATATGTTAATTGGTCTCAGATCTGAAAATTACAAAGAAATTACTTGAGCCAGCTGCACAGAGTTGAAGAATAGTATCTATAGTTGCTTAAAAGGCAAGACAAGATAATGTAGACTCTGGTGAATTATTTTAGTTTGAAAATATGCACTAAAAGGGTACAGCAAATAAATACATTTCAGTGATGTAGCCACAGGGAGTGAAATGTTGAGGAAGAAACCAATTTGTGCAAGAATTGGAAGACCATGCTTGTTCTGGACGCTTCCAAAGGTTCTCACTTGGACACTATTTTATTTTAAAATACTTAACTTGAATATCCAAGGAAGTCCTGGTTCTTATTTGTGTTTTGTCTTTTGAGGCATGGGAGGAAATCAGGTGTTTTGAGGTATCAATCCTTGGCCCAGGGATCCCTTTGTATTTTTCAGTAGAATATAAAAACCTAAATGATACTGAATGTTCTTTTCCATGGCTATACTGTTAACTGTGTACTACTCATCTGTTGTTCAGTTGCCCAGTCATGTCCGACTCTTTGCGACCCCATGGTCTACAGCACACTAGGCTCCTTGAATGGATCTACTCATATGAATGGATCCCAATTTGTTCAGTTTCTGTTGTATCTAACCAGATGACTTGACAGTGAATGCTCCTTTCTAAACAAATAACCTATTCTTATGCATCCCTGGGTTGGGAAGATCCCCTGGAGAAGGAAATGGCAGCCCACTCCAGTATCCTTGCCTGGAAAGTCTCATGGACAGAGGAGCCCGGTCGCAAAGAGTCGGGCGCAATTGACCAACACTTGCGAATGTACAGTATCTCCTGCTTTGAGTTTTCCTTGAAATCATTTCTTTTTCTTAGACTGAGATAGGAGAAATAAAGTAGACCATCATGCCAATATGTGAATCTCTGGGAACAAAAATCCTTACTGATTAACTTTCACAAAAACACTTTCAAAAGGCCCCAAAGTTTTCTAGTTATTGAAAAAACCTGTGAAAAGATGATTGGGCTGTGAGAAGTGGGCAGAGGGTGGTATTTAAGTAGGTAGAAGCCTGGCCTTACAGTCCAGAGACTAGTTTTTCCTTTTTGAGTTTGAGTTTCAGGTGATCTTGATTTGATTTTATTTACTTCTGGTTCTTTCTAACCCCACAGGTAAAATGAAGAGGATACTTAGGATTCTGACTTCCTTATAGTAATTAGATCTTAAAGCACTTACAAAAAGCTGTAAATACTACAGAAATGCAAGAGATTCATGTTGTTGATTTCAGATCAACTGAAAATGGCTTTGAGGAAATAATACTTACTTGTAGACTAAGCAAAGAATTCTTTGACCATTTTTTGCCTCTGCATTGAAGGAGCTGGTTTGACCAAATTATCAGACAGGATATAGACAGGTGCCATTGCACTCAGCTATTTTCCCTTTTGTGAGAGCCTTGAGTTGAATGTTTCTCTGGGCAGCTAGTCTTTGGCACCGCACCTTTGTTCTGAGAGTGGCATCTGGCACTAGATTGATTTAACCGAGTCTGAGGTTTGCTCTTTTCAGAATGTGCTCCCTAGGCAGCTTCTGTGTTGCTCTGACATGACCACATGCTGCTGCTGCTTTTCCTGCCTTCCAGCACCACATGTGAGGCTAAGACATTCTGACACCTGCCATTTGGAACCTTTACTTACTGAAAAATGTCAAGATTTTCAGACAAGATGAAGACAGATATAACTGATCATTCTTCCCTTTCTCAGAAATAGGCTGAGGGCATTCGTTCATAGATGGATGAATTGCTATAGTAGTACAGTTCTGTTAGTTTGGAGAGAGGCACCCAGATTTGTAAAAAAAAGCATCAAAGTTGTTTATGTGTTCTTGTTCTCCTTTGTACCTATTATGCATGATATTAATTTGCTGTTTGTATAAGGAAAGGTTTTAGTGATTATCCTTTGGATTTCACAGGATAAATGGTGAGAGTTGGGGGCAGGGGATGCAGTTCTCCTTGCACCTTATTGTTATGAAGAACCTCACTAGGAAATTGTAGATTTCAGAGGATGAGCTTCTCTTACGATCATATTATCATACAGATGGACACACAGATAACTGTCAAAGTAAGACCTCCTGTTTGAGGTCCTTGCTGCTGCTGCTTCCTTTTTTTTTTTTTTTTCCCCATTGAGCCTTGATATTCTAAGATCAGAGGACTGATTGGTAAATAAGGACAGGAGGAAAAGTAGGGTAACCTGCTGAGTTTGTTCCTGCTAGTAACTGGAATCTAACTGGTTGAAGAAGGGGCTTGAACACTGTTATAAAATGAAGGCTTAAAAAATTTATTATTTTGCTTTTTCTTACCTTTCAATTTTATGAATAAATTATAATTGGTTGTTGGCTATTGAGTAAGCTCTGTATTTCTTTTTAAAAATTTATTTTTAGTTGATTCTTATGTCTTTATCTTTATCTAGGATCTCAAGTTCAGTAATGTTGCAGAGATGGTAATATCTTAATTTTGTATAATTTGGGAAAGATGTTCCAATGACTGTAGTTATTTTGAATTACAGAAAATGTAAAGTGGTTGGATAAGATGCCTTATAAGTTTTTATTAGGAGCCAGACTATTTTGAGAGACTGTGGATCTCTTATGAAACTGTATTCTCTGACATCTCTTTGGACAGCTTCTTAAGTGACTCTGGGTGGCTCACTGAAAAAGGAGAATGAGTATTGGCCATCAGACTTATTCGTTGTATTGTAATTTATGAAGACTAATAAAATAATAAAATCCATCTCCAGCAACTGAAAGGCAATGAGGACTAATCGCTTTTGTGTTATGAACAGGGTCCATGAATTAGAACATAAATATTTGAAAACATTTTATAGTAGAGGCCTAGGAGTTCTTCAGTATACAGAGCTTCTTGCTTTGGGTCCTAGACTGGCTTGAATTATATAAAGAAGGATTCTTTTGCAAATTTAAATGGGTTTTAATCTTTTAACTGGATCCTTCTTATTGCTGTAGTTTTTCCATAAAATCACAGAATCTGTGTCTTAGGTCATGGCTATAGAAATAGTAAACTTATTCATATAAGTTTATCTTACAATTTGCTTTTTGCACATGGATAATCAGTGGGAGAGGGGTTTGGGGGAGAATGGATACACGTATATGTATGGCTGAGTCCCTTCACTGTTCACCTAGAAAACTGCCACAACATTGTTAATTGGCTATACCCCAATACAAGATAGTTTAAAGTTATCAAGAAAAAAGGAAAAAAATAAAGTAAGCATGTAGTCATTTGGGTTTTACCCTTGAAATGAATCATCTTAATATTGCTTCTACCCGAATCAAATGTATCCTGTATATTCCTGAAGTATGTTTTATGCATTTGCAAGTTATGATCCTAGATAAGATTTGAATTTTAGCTGCAATCTTTGACTCTTCTTCATTCAAGGTACAGTAAATATTCAACAAAGAAAGGGCTGTACTTGTATATGAATTATTTTAAATGCCCTGATATGAAAAACTAATAAAAATAGAAACCTCAAATAAATGTATTCTTTCAAATAATACACTCTTTTTCTATACTATCTTCCATGGTACACCATTTATCTTTATTTCTACTTCTATTTCTAGTTTGTAAGGTGGACATATTTCTTATATTCTTTATTTTTTACTTGAAGGATAATTGCTTTACAGATACAGAATTTTGTTTTCTGTCAAACCTCAGCGTGAATCAGCCATAGGTATACATATGTCTCCTCCCACTTGAATCTCCCTCCCAACTCCCTCCCCATCCCACCCCTCTAGGTTGATACAGAGCCTCTGTTTGAGTTATACTTATATTCTTAAGAATGGTATCAAAATGCATATACTGACCGATGAGTGACTCTGAAAACACTGACACAGAGGTCCATGTTCTTTAGTGCCAGCATGCCATCCACTGTTCTCAGGTGATAGCTAGGCCCACCTGCAGCTGAATTTATTCATTCTATAATGTATTAAAGCCAGCTAGTTGCAAGTTCTTCATTCCCTTTCTTCTAAAAAGATTAAATATGTTTAGGGTGATAGTTGTGATAGGCTTTGCTAAATCAAAACAGAAAAGCAGATACTGTGAGTGATATTTGCATATTGCTTATGTGAATGGAAGCCATTAAGCTTTCACATTTTTCAAGGGTTTACTATTTCTTTTGAATTTTTTGAGGCTTTTTTTTTTTTTTTTTAAAGAAAAGCCAGCATCAAGCACTGGTGAAGGAAATGGCGACCCACTCCAGTGTTCTTGCCTGGAGAATCCCAGGGACGGGGGAGCCTGGTGGGCTGCCGTCTATGGGGTCGCACAGAGTCGGACACGACTAAAGTGACTTAGCAGCAGCAGCAGCAGCAGCAGCAGCAGCAGGGCTTTTAATTCAGCCCAAGGACATCTCTCAACTTGGAGAATAGTTTGGCCCTGAAAAGCGTCTCAGGTCTTCTATGGCTTTGCAATGCAGCAGTAAGAATGTTTAATATATAACAGAGAAAACTTTCATCCAAAATAAAATAAGATAAAATTAAATAATATCCTTGTCCCGCCCACTCCACACACCAGTTCCTGTTCTGAACTTAATCCATTACTTGTGCTGTTAATACCTGACTAATACTTAACTGAAAACCTAGAGCCAAAGAACTAAAATTCAGTCCTAACCCCAAAACAAAAACAAACTAAAATGAGTAACTTGAGGTTTATGGCAACTAGTTCACGTCAGCACACATATGAGGAGGAAGGTGCTAGAGCGACGCTAGTGACAGAACACATTCAACTAGGGAAGATGGTTATAGGAAGAGTAGTGGAACATCAGGAGAAGCTCCATACAGACTTGTAGGTAGCTGGAGGTGCCATATCTTTCCATGGCACATCGGAAAATAGGGACTTCAGGGAGGAGGCCGTTTCTGTCACTCCAGTTTTAGAAGCTCCACATCAAAGATGAGAGTAGCATTTGGTGGGATGATGCCTGGGTGCCCTCTAGAACCATAGGCGTAGTCTGGGGAGACAGTCAGCTTGGCTCTCTGACCTATGCTCATTTGGGCAATCCCTTCTTCCCAGCCTCGGATCACCTGCTTCTTGCCCAGCACAAACTTAAAGGGTTTGTTTCTGTCCCGAGAGGAGTCAAATTTCTTTCCATCTTCCAGCGTCCCGGTGTAGTGCACCACGCAGGTCTGGCCGTGCTGCGGGAACGTGCGCCCGTCTCCAGGAGAGATGGTCTCTACCTGCACTCCCATGGCGGAGGAGGCCTTGCGGCTGGGCGGGCAGACAGGTGGGCGGGATGGACCGAGAGCAGACCGGGCAGCGGTTGTGCGGCTCTGCCTCGTTCCTCCGCGCAACGGCTGAGCGCGTGCCCTGGCACGCCTCCCTGAGGCTTTAGAACACTGGTTCTTAAGGTCGTAGACTTTATTAGAATTTAAAACTTTTATGTTTCAAAAGACCGTTAGAGAAATGGAAAGACAAGCCAAAAATTGGGAGAAAATATTTGCAAATTATGTATCTGATGATGGACTTGTACTTAGAATAGGCAAAGAACACGATGAGACAAGCCGATTAAAAATGGGCAAAGATTTGAATAGATATTCCACTAGAGAAGATTAGGAAAGGCCAACAAAGACATTGAATAAATGTTCAGCATCATCAATAATTAATAAATGTAAAACAAGCTACAAGTAGATAGCACTTCATGACCACTAGAATATGCTAAGTCACTTCAGTCGTTTCCGACTCTGTGCGACCCCATAGACGGCAGCCCACCAGGCTCCCCCGTCCCTGGGATTCTCCAGGCAAGAACACTGGAGTGGGCTGCCATTTCCTTCTCCAATGCAGGAAAGTGAAAAGTGAAAGTGAAGTCGCTCAGTCGTGTCCGACTCTTAGCGACCCCATGGACTGCAGCCTACCAGGCTCCTCCATCCATGGGATTTTCCAGAAAAGAGTACTGGAGTGGGGTGCCATTTCCTTCTCCAACAGTTGCAGTAAAAAAAGACAGACAACAGCAAGTATTGTCTAGGAAATGAACAAACTGGAGTCTTTATTCATTGTACCTAGGCAGTTTCTTAAAAATTAAACATGGATTTACAACCCAGTATTTCCCCTCCTGGGAATCTGTCCAAAAGAAATTAAATGTATGTCCACACAGAGACTTGTAAATAAATGTTTATAGCAACATTATTCACAATGTCAGAAACTTGGACCAACCCCAAATTCTTTGAAGTGATAAATGGATAAACAAAATGCAGTATTTCTAGAACAGTGGAATACTATTTAGCAATAAAAAAGAAGTAGTGATGCTACAGCATGAATGCATCTCAGAAGCATTATGCTAAGTGAAGAAGCCAGACAGAAAGGCCACGTACTTTATGATTCCATTTATATGACATGTCCAGGCAGGTGAATGTCTAGAGACAAAAAGTAAATTAGTGAATACCTTGGATTGGAGATGGGAATGAGTACTGCAAATGGGCACCAAAGGATCTTTTGGGGATGGAAATATTCTGAAATTGGATTTTGGTGATGGTCATACAGCATTGAATTATATACTTAAGATGGGTGAACTTTATGAAATGTAGATTATACCTCAGTAAAGGTTTAAAACCTGTATGGTCCCAGCAGCATCAGCATCACCAGTGAACTTGTTAGAAATGCAAATTCTCCATGCCAGTAAAGCCAGAACTCTGGACTTGTGTACTTTAACAACCTTCAGCAGACTCTGATGCAGCATTGAGTTTGATAACCACATGAGAATCAAGGAAGGTTAAATGGAGATGTGGGTAGTTTGGGTACAGCTTTACATACATTCAGTCTACCCTGTTACTGTAACTGTAGGAAAGGTTTGAATTAAGGATTGTTGTAATAGAGTTAAAGAAAATTACAGGGCAGTGGGAGTAAAAATAAACTGGCCTTTCATGTTCTTGATATGCCCCTATGAGAAGCTTTATGATTGTGATGTTTGTGTACCACATATATTAGTAAATCCCTGTGTTCTTGTAGACTTGCTGTTACTTAACGAACGTAGCATAAACAGGTTCATTTGCCATAACGACAGTGGAAGTTTAGATCCTTGAAAGGAATTATTTCTCCTAAATATTTACACAGTATAATATAGCGGAGCCAGAAATATGCAGTGATCCCAAAAAGTAAAGATCTGACCATAGATAAAGAAGTAAATGGAGCAGCCTGCTGAACTGAATAACTCCTTCTCTCCCTCTGTCTGTTCAGTGGACTTTTGAGAAGCACGATTAGAAAAAGCAGTTAATCTAGAGTCGTCATCTTACACTTGGCGTGTGCTTTCAGGGTTTGTATGTTTTTTCTTTTTTTTCCCCTGAGCTTTATCTGGGTGGCCAAAAGAAATTCTGAAGTTTTTTGGTTGTCCCAGAAAAGGGTCTTATGATTCAAACTGGAGACTGCTGGTTGGTGAATGTGTTAGGTGAAGTTTGTGGATAAGGTCACCATTAAACGGGGGGTAGGATGACTTCTGCAGAGGTATAAGTTCATGTCAGAGGAAAGGAGGGGTTGGCAGGGTGGGGGGTTTGAAGTAGAAACAAACATAAGGAAGGAAAGGAGGAATGAGTAATGGTGTTAAAAATGATAAAATGTGTGTGATTTATTAGTGGAGTTCACTGAGATTGTCAGCAATAGCATTTGGGAGAATATCGGGGAATGTAGCACAAACCATTGTTTTTTCCAAAACTTTATTCAACTATAAGTAAAAAGAACTGAGGTATTAGCTGCTGGTAAAGTATATCTCAGTTTCTGTCTCTCTCTGTAATTATTTTATTTCTCATTGTCTTTTTCTCTTTGCTTCTCTCCTTTTTTGTTGTTCTTAAAACTTTTAATAATTCAATTGTATTATTCAGCATTATTATTAGCAAAATATTATAACCCTCTAAGTTGGTAATTCTCATTCTGACTTCTGTTATTGGATGGATAATAAAGGAATAATATATCTTGCAATAAGTTACATTCTGAAAAAAGTCTATGCCATAGCAGTCTGAATTCCACGTATTTTATTAGTGGATGAATTCCCAAAGATCTATTTAAGCTTGAAAAAGATAAAAGGCATAAAAAAGAAAAAGTAAACCTCCCTTTGTAAGAAAATGCTAATTAATACTCTTAGATTTATATCTAAATGTAGAATTACATTTGAACAAGAATAAACAGATAATCTGTTATTATATGAGTAAATACAAATTGAATGCCTTAAAATCTGACAGTTTTGAAGTTAACGGCAAGAATCAGGAGAAGCACATTTTTTATGTTTGGGCAGTAAGGATGGTAGGGAGGTTAACATCATGCTTTTTAAATCAGGACATTTCAAAATGTTGACCAAAGCACAGTTTAATTGTAAAATTAGATGAGTGTTTCTTCCTTGGCTGCTTAGTTTTGGGAACTTGTTAGTGGCGTATGTGAAATGTTTACAGTATTGCTGCAAACAACAGCCTATTCCATGGTTAGTGTTCTGTTCTCTGAGCCTGCTTTTCTAGTCCTGGTACAGTGGGGCTCTTCTCCATGTGCCCAGTGTAAACTCACTTAAGCATCAGGCCTCCTGCTTGGTTGCTCCTGTGACTGTCTTTTCCATGAGCTTCATTTAGTGGTATCGTGCATTACTTGTATCAACTTCATATTGGACTCAAATGTAGATGGGGGGAGAGGGGGTGGCAAGGAGGCTTTTTTTTTTTTTTTTTTCTTCTCCAAGGGAAACAGAAGACAGTGAAGGGAAGGGAGAAAGAAAATGAAAGGAACGCTTGCCCTGGAGAATGGTAGAGACCCATAGTTTCTGCTGGTTCCATTCTTTGTCAGAAACTGCTCTGCCTCGGTAGAGGGGCCCAACCACCTACAAATGGAGAGAAGCTCTGTGTCTTTGTCCCTCAGTTTGGTGATTGGCTTTCCCCATGACGGCATTTGAAGGTACCAGTGATTTTTGTCATCTTCACCTGTGAATGGCCCACTGACAGCCGTAAAAGTGATTTAAATGTAATTGTTTTGACTCATTGCGGTACATTGTAGCAGCTCAGTGTCATTTTAAACATAAACCAGAATTAGATTCTCCTGTGGCCTGAGTACCATTGTTGAGTGTAGAGGCCACGAGAGTAGGTAGCTGGTACTTTGAGGAACCCCAAATTCCAAATTACAATTCTGTTTGGAAGTTGCTAATTTGGGTTTGTCCTTTTTAGGTTTCTTTTGTGGGTTAACGGTGTTCATCTGATATGATATGAGACACTGAAGGAAAAGTAGCCCAGAGAATTCTGTATGGTTAAAATTCCGCTTTGTGGATATGATGGGATGTCCATCCCAGGATACATTCACCCTCTGTTTGGTAGACATTTTAAGTTCTCATAGGCTTATTATGGGTCCTCTGTGTAATTACTCTACCGTTGCTAGACTCATTCTCTTTGGAAAATGCTCATTCTTTGAAAGATAACTCAG
Organism: Bos javanicus; assembly: GCF_032452875.1. Lineage (NCBI taxonomy): Eukaryota > Metazoa > Chordata > Mammalia > Artiodactyla > Bovidae > Bos > Bos javanicus. The sequence continues at coordinate 27,803,185 of NC_083878.1, read as the reverse complement.
AAATTTTCTAAAAAAACTGTGATAGTTGGAGAATTGCTTCTAACTGGTCTTCCACCAGATGGTGCTAGTGTTACATACCTACAGGTAAATTCCTTCGGTGTCCTTGTAATTTTGAGGTTGTGTATTTCTGCTCTATTTCTGTTTCACCATATTTTGCTTTTAGTGTGTGTTTTTTCCACACACTACTTTCCTGGTGTATAACCGTGTCACCTCACATCTTTTTTGTGGTAGATAGTGAATTGATTTTGCTGTGGTGATTCACTTGGTGGATTGATTGACTTGGTAGATTGATTCACAGGCCAAGGACTAAGTTATAACTTAAAGACACATAATATATTGTATATTGTAAAATTTTTCATCATGCATTTGCTTTTTGACCTGTATGTACAAATTGAGAGTTATTCTTGACTTTTCTTTTTAGTCACTTGTCTTTCATGTTATAAAACAATATCATATTGTTTGAGGTCTCACAGGAGTCAAGTTTGGAGGTTATTACTAACCAATGATGTTTACCCACATTTAAGTTGAAAATAACTTTCATAATTTTCAAAGAAAATTTGGTTAAAAAGAGTGTTGGATATTATGTGATATCAGATCTCCTGGTCAGATAAACAATGGTCATTTTAAACTTGAATTTTATAAACTTTTTATTTTTACAAATAAATAGTTATTGCAGAAAAATTTAAAGAAACAAAAATTCATTTAAAGGAATAACTGATAGTTAAGCACTGTTAACATTACCATAAATGTTTCTTTTTTCTTTTTATATACCTATATTTTAAAAATATCAAAATTGGTCTTATGTCATAGTTTTATAACCAGCCTTTGCACTTAATGCTTCACAACAATACTCTGATGACAGTATAGTTTTTCATTAAAGAACCCTTTAATGATAGGCATTCTGATTTCAGGTTCTTTCATTCAGAGCCGTGCTATGATTAATAGCACTATTTATTTTTTTGTGTAAATTAAAATTTCTTTCATATAAGTTCCTAAAAACATATTAGCCAGTTCAGAAAGAATGGCTATTTTGTGACTTGATCTTTATTTTCAAGTTACCATCCGAAAAGAGTTTTACAGTTTAAACATCCTTAACAGTGTGGGATCTTGTTTCCTGGCATCCTTAGGATCACCAGATTACCTTAGTTTTTATTTTTTTTGGCTACATGCAAGGCTTGAAGGATCTTAGTTCCCTCGACCAGGGATTGAACCCGTGCCCCTTGCAGTGGAAGCACAGAGTCCTCTAACCACTGGACCCCGCAGGGAATTCCCACCTTAGTTTTTAAAGTGACTAGATATTGCTCATTTGAGACTCCCTGAAATGACAATTCATCACTAAATAAAGGAATTTAAAATTGATTTTAAAAAAAATAAGTATTCTTTAAACAGTAAATCCTTATTTATGGTGATTTAGTTTTTAGCCTTGACTCCTATCCCCAAAATACAAACAACTATTCTTTCATACTTCAGAACAGATTACCTCATAGCAAAGCAAATGATTAACGTTTTTAGACACTTTGTCTTACTTGTTAAGAAATTTAAGTCAAGTCATTTACCTACCTTCTTTTCATATAAATGTTTCTCAGTCTGAAAATTTAGAAGAACTTCTTTTAGATAAATTATTTTTAAGACTTTAGTGAAATGAGCTATGCATTTAGCATCAGAACTTTTTAGTACCTTTTTTTTTGGTAGGCAGAAGGAGGGAGGAAAAGGAAACTGCTAGATATTGATAAAACTTAAGAAATTCTAGTATACTTTTGTAAAAATTGAAAACATCAGCTTTTATTAGTTTAAGCAAATATGTCCTGGGTGATTTTTGGTACCTTACTAAATATAAATTTTGTTTTCATTTAAGTAGGTTAACTTTGAATTAAATTTTCTTTTTAACATAGGAAGCATGTGATTTATTTTAAAATAAGAAAAACAGAAAAGCTATTTTCATATCTGGGAAATAAGAAGAGAGAAGGAGACTCATACTGAGGCTTCAAGCAACCTCGTAAATGAATATGAAAACTATTAGCCCAGTAACAAAAAAAAAAAAAAAACAACAGCTAGTTTTCCTCTCTCATAAAAGTAATTCTTTCGTCTCAATTTGGCAAAAGGAATTACCACTCTTTTACTATCAGAATGAGTAGTCACTGTAAGAAAAATACTTGCAAGTGTGGCTCTAAAAGATTCATCAATGTACAATTTTTCTTGGTAGAAGAGACTTATAAACTGTGTAGAAATAAATTCTGTGGTCTAAATATATTTTTAAAAATAAATTATATTTATTTTTGTAAATGTTATTTTACAGATTTATGTAACGGCATTGACTTTTACTTGCAATAACAAAAATGAGTGTTTTTCATTTGCAGACTTTTTGTTTAAAACATTTTCAAAGAATTTAAAAGTAAATGCATCTATGTTATGGGCATTACACTTGGTTTTTTAGGTTATGAGTGTGGTTTATATATATTTTTTTTATTTTTTAATAAAAGACCTAGAAAGACTCTAGTGCTGATTTAGATAAAGTGCTTTAAGAATGATCAGTTTCATTCTAGAGAATTAGCACACTTCTGAAATGTAGTTTTGTATATTTAAAGTTTGAGATACCGTATTATTTATTTACACATTTGTCAAAACAAGCAATTTGAAGGTATTTTAAGTACTGTAATAATCTTAAAACTTTTGAGTTCAGATAGAACTGTGTTAGTTAAATTTCCCCAAAATTATAAGTTTTGCTCAAAGTCTTGTCTGTTTTATGGCAAAATAAATAAAATAATCAAATTGCTAAGATTATGAGCCTAATTAGTTTACACCTGAGTGAAATTTGTTTTGTGATATATGATACATATTAAATGTTAGATATCTGGATATTGTGCAAAGTTTACTTTTGCTTTCCTCAAAATATGCTAGAGATAATTGGAATAATTTTTAATAGTTTATTGGGAAACTTCCTAATAAGCAGAGCACCTTGTAAAATCTCACATATAATATCTATCCTTAAACTCTAAATATGAAAGAAAAAAAAGGAAGAGGGCAAATGCTGTAACTTTTGTTCTTAGCAGCTTCTCCTGGAAAAAATCATCACCACTCCCAGCTTGATTTATTTCATTTAATTCTTGCTACATACACTTCTCAGATCCTTATATGTTTTATATTGAAGTAATCAGTGTTGAGGTTTTTCTGTTCATTTAATTATTTAAGCGTCCTGATCTGTGCTTAGTACTGAACTGTTTATTGGACCCATGCTATCTAGTAACTAAAGCATATAAAATTTACTACATTTTGTATTGATTTAATATTAATGTTAATCTAAAATCTTTGGGTGCAGCGTGTCACATCTGTTTTGTATTCCTCTGTTTAAAAGAAGTGGCAGTATGGTATTTGGAGGAATATTTATTATCTGAGTGTTTTTCTTTGCAACAGTTTCCCTCAGTCTTTTGAGAATTATAACTTCCAAGAGACAGTGAATCACCCAGAAAATTCTCAGGTACCCAATTGCTAAAGCCCACAGTTAATTGGAATTTTTATTTACCGTTTAAGTTCCCTTTGCTCAAATAGTGGTAATTTTGGAGGCTTCTGGCAATGACAGAATATAAATTTGTGGTAAGATTTTTTAAAATACTCTTTTCTCTTAATAATTGGTCCTGCCTGCACTTCATGGATACTCTGGGTTTTTTTCTTTTTTGGAAAAGAACTTTGTTAGGCTGAGTGTTCATTTGTGTTTGAAACTAAATTTTCCATAGCTGGTGGCTGAATATTCTTATCTTCAGTTACATAAAGGGGTTGGCTTTGTGCTTTGTATGTAATATGTACCTCTTACTATATCTTGATGCGAGTTTGATGAGGAACAAGATGAGCAGCCTCACTTTCCAATTGAAGAGTGTTCATTTTCCCTGTTAGGAAATTTGGAATAATAGATCTTGTTTGCAAAAAATATATAAATCTTCTTGTTGCCCCAAGTAATCCTCTCAAGTCTCAGAGGCTTATAATCATCAAAGTTCAATTAGGAGTTCTGCAAAGAACTCTTTGGAGTAGCAAACTAACTGTTTCACATTTTACTTATCATTGTTGAGTGGTTACAGTGGAGCAATATGTTAGAAGTTATCTGCTCAACTTGTCTCATAATTGAAGTAACTACTGAAGAGCAAGAAAGGGAGAGGTTCCTAAGAGTAGATCAAAAATTAAGCACCACCAACCATGTTTCTACTTTTGAATCTTGACACCTAGATAGTCACATGGTAGAGAACCAAAGGTATTGTAAACACTTAAAGTAGATGATTTTTAATATATTATATCATAAAGAAAGCCCATAATTTTAAAATGTTAGATAAACTGTACAAATGCCAACCTCTGTACAACTGTCATCTGTAACAGAGTGCTGCCAGTGTGGTTTGTAAAGTATATGGAGCCAGAGAAGAAAGAAAGAGGTTGTATGATGGTTGGATTAAAGAAACAAGAAATGATTTAAAATCTGCCTAAAGTGATAATGTTTCAAGTTTACTGAAAGGATGACTTGAAACCCTCCTGAAAAGAAGTAGGGTGTCTGATCTTCTTCCTTTTCACATTGTTGTTGTTAATTATAACCAAGTAATAATAATGGTGAAGGCTTCCCAGGTGGCTCAACGGTAAAGAATCTGCCTACCAAGCAGGAGACGTAAGTTCGATCCCTGGGTCGGTATGATCCTCTGTAAAAGGAAATGGCAACCAACTCCAGTATCTTGCATGGGAAATCCATGGATGGAGGAGCATGGTGAGCTACAATCCATGGAGCCACGAGTCAGACATGACTTAGCGACTAAACAACAACAACAGGGCAGCATTTATGGAAATAGTTTTTGTGTGTATCCACATATGCACGTATCCACATACATGTCTGTGCTTTCCAAGATGCTTTAGAATGATTAATTCAGACAAGAGTCATAAATGGATTATAAGCACCAGAGAAGCTAAGTATTCTGAAAATTTTGTTGGCCTCATGGAGGAGTATCCATTGTGTTCATTTATAAACTCTGTCTTATTACTACTGACAGAAAAGAACTGAATGAATTCATTATGGATTTAAGCCTGTGTATTTCCTATGTGAAGAAACAAACATTGCTTAATCACTTATATTAATGAATAATCAAATAGTATAGATACCATTGAAATTTAAAGAGAGTGCTTTGCCCTTCAGTTCTCTTATAATACCTATTCTCACTCATTTTTTTTTTTTTTTGGGCAGGCAGAAAGTTTGGCAAATAATATTCCCCTTTTCTTTCTTCTCAGTATCGTCAGTGAAGCAGGAGCATCGATCTACAGTGTCAGCCCTGAAGCTAACAAAGAGATGCCAGAACTGGACCCTAATTTGAGAAGTGCAGGTAAGAAACTGTGGACCATCATAAAAGCGTGTGATTTTAGTATTTTGGACTTAAATTTGGAGCAAGCAAAATATTTAAATATCTAAGGAATTTTAGAAGCTGTATTACGGGCATATTAGAAAGAAAGTATTTGATTGGAATAATACTGTGCATTATGGAAAAGAGGCGGAAGAAAACTGCTTTTAAGGAACACTGCACAATATTCTAGAGTATGGTGAAAAATTAGCCCAAAACATTATTAGTAAAATTAAATGCTGCAGAGTTAGTAGTACAGTAAAACACTCTCAGCCCTCATTATTATTATGAAATATTACTATTAACAGCTTTTTGTTGGAGAAAAGTAATATGTTAACATAAAAATATTTAAAGTGCAAATGCATAAACAGTTACAGACTTTGAGTCTGTTGCAAAATATTTGCTGAATGATCAGTTTCTCTTGTCTTGCTAATATGAATTGCCATTAGTGTATTGTTTCAATCAGCCTGATTTGATTTTAGTTGTATAAAATTGCTCTGATTTCTGTGTTGTGGAATAGTTTAAATCTTGTGTATGAAGGAATTAAGATATTTTGAGACATCTAATTAAAGTAATTGGAATCACAAGCAAAATATAGATCTGGTCAGAGCATTTTTCTGTGTAATAGGTGGATATTTAGACTGCTTTGTTAGAAAGGACTTGTGTGTGTGTGTTTACTGATTTATTATTAATCAAAGTATCATTTATTTACAGTATTATATTTGTTAGGTGTACAGCATTGTGATTCAGTATTTTTACAGATTATACTTCATTAAAAGTTCTTAAAAGATAATGGCTGTAATTCCCATTGCTGTACAATATATCTTTGTTGTTTATTTTATATTTAGTAGTTTGTGTATCTTAACTCCCCAGTTTTAGGAAATGCCAAATTAGGGGAAATAGACTTCTTGTTTAATTTTTTCCCCTTAAAGATTCTCATCAAATTTCATTGACTGTTCTTGAAATATATACCTGGAGATAGGTATTTGAAAATTTTTGCATTAATCTAAAGTTAAAGACTTCTTTTATAATCCAAAAGAACTTGTAGTTTCCTTTCAGTTGTTCATTCTATGATACAGTCACCTGTCTATAATGATCTCCTCTTCAAACTCAGATCCCAGCTCAAATTCTTCAGTGAAATTTTTCCCTGTCACACCAACTCAATGGGGTCTCTGCCTCCTTGACATGTTCTATTTTGATACTTGCCTTATATAAATAGTAATAAAATATTAAGAGGAGGAATACCTAGGGTAATTATAGTGGGAGCTACTAACACTAATCTTTTTTAAGCACTTAATATATGTGAAACATTGTGGTAAATACATTACCAGGATTATTTTATTTAATCCTCACAATTGCCCTGAGTCATTTATTACTCCCCCTTTACAAATGAGGAGACCAAGGCTTAAAGAGGCCACATAGCCAAGTAAGTGTGTACATAATATTTTGTGTATTAACTTCTAAAATAAAGGAATACTTTACAAAAAAATAAAATTCAGAGCCTCCCTCCCAAGTTGAGACTGAAAGATAGTCATCTAACAGTGTATTTGATAAAAATGTTACATAGGTGGTGGCAGTCCCTCAAACTTCCCCTTTGCTGCTATTTCCTTTCCACTACTGGCCTGTGTGGATACATAACTGCACAGTATTATTAGGGAACAAAATTATAATGCTCTAATAAGACTATTAAAATAGCAAATAATAAAAAAGGGAATTGGTATATAGTCCTCTCTGATTTCAAAACCTAGCTGTGTCTTCAGTTTGTGATTCACTGCAGATGTGCCTTCTTTCTTTGTCTTAGCTTGTTTCCACATTGGCAACAACTTTGTTTGATCCATATCAACTCAAAATACTACCTAGACATTTTGAGTCTTCATGGTGTCTGGTCCTGGAATCAAATGTTGAAACTGCGAGTCTCTACTCTTGACTTTCTAGGGCCCCACTTCCTTTTCAATTCCTGTTTTCTGACTGGGAGTCTTTCTCTTTCCTAGTGATTGATGCTGGGGATGACTTTACACTTCATTTGAGACCTACCTATGGGTGTGGGTTTTACCTTTCAACCCTCCATAAGTTTACTGTATCAAATATAAGAGAACCTCACCATTCTTACAAGTGTTAAACATATGTAAGAAAATTACCTTTATCTTACTATGTTTTTTTGACCAGTTTATCAGCTTATTGAAAACAGAAGTTATCCTTATATATGCTTACATTCCCCTCATAATAAATTTATTATACGGACAGGATTTAAATTGGATGAGTAGAATGGTAGATAGTTGGTATTAAAATGTTTATTTTGGATTTCTGATTTAAAATGAAGTTTAAATATCATTCACTCTCTTCTGAAATCTCATTAAAATGACAATAACTTGATAGAATGGAGGCATAAACTACTAGGACAAGGAGAATAGGGAAGAGAAAATAGCAACAATAGTTTTGAAGCTGGAAATCAGCTGAGATTCAGCCAGCTTGAGAAATTGGAATACTGAGACAGCATTGTTGAAAACAGAACTAACCTGAAATAGATCACAGAAACCGTGAGGACTTAGGGACTACACCAAGCACTGTTAGAAGTATCTCGGGAGGGCTGAGAATGGGTCTAAAATAAGAAGATGGATTAAAAGTCTCTTTAAAAAACAATGAGATCAAGTTAAACATAGAATACCATATAACCCAGCAATCCCATTTCCAGGTATATACTCAAAAAATTGAGAGCAGGTACTCAGCAAATACGTGTACACAAATGCTCATAGCAGCACTATTTACAATACCCAAAAACTGGCATTGGTCCAGTAGCTGAATCTTCATCAGCAGGTGAATAGACAAAATGTGGTTTGTCCATATGATGAAGTAATATTTTCAGTCATAAGAAGGAATGAAGTAACGATACATGCTATGACATGGATGAACCTTGAAAACATGCTAAGCAAAAGAATCTGAGCACAAATGGTCACATATTGTATGATTTTATATATATATATGAAATGTCCAGAATAGGCAAATCTGCAGACACAGAGAGCTGGATGGTGGTTGCCAAGGACTGGGAAGAGGGGACAGTGAAGAGGGGCTGCTTAATGTGTTCGGGGTTTCCTGTGGGGGTGATGAAAATATTTTGGAACTTGATAGAGGTGGTGGTTTGCACAATATTGTAAGTGTACTAAATACCAATGAAAGTTACACCCTAAAATGGTTAAGTTTGTGTTATGTGCACTTCACATCAGTTAAAAAAAAAATGAATTAGACCTAGTCCACAAAGCTGAGTAACTCTCCTTCGACTTTTGCAGAAGACTGGAAAATTGCTCTCTAGTGAGGGTTAAATAGGTTTCTGCACCAGAAGACATGGGTTATACACAAGAGTGGGAATACCTATTTTAAAAAAATGGATTAAATAATTATTAACTTGATGTTGTAGATACCTTCAGTTCAGTTCAGTTTAGTCGCTCAGTCGTGTCCAACTCTTTGCGACCCTGTGGACTGCAGCACGCCAGGCCTCCCTGTCCATCACCAACTCCTGGAGTTTGCCCAAACTCATGTCCATTAAGTCAGTGATGCCATCCAACCATCTCATCCTCTGTCGTCCCCTTCTCCTCCTGCCTTCAATCTTTCCCACCATCAGGGTCTTTTCAGATGAGTCAGCTCTTCACCTCAGGAGGCCAAAGTATTGGAGTTTCAGCTTCAACATCAGTCCTTCCAATGAGTACTCAGGACTGATCTCCTTTAGGATAGACTGGGACTCTCAAGAATCTTCTCCAACACCACAGTTCAAAAGCATCAATTCTTCAGCGCTCAGCTTTCTTTACAGTCCAACTCTCACATCCATACATGACTATTGGAAAAACCATAGCCTTGACTAGACGGATCTTTGTCGTCAAAGTAATGTCTCTGCTTTTAATATGCTGTCTAGGTTGGTCATAACTTTCCTTCCAAGGAGTAAGCGTCTTTTAATTTCATGGCTGCAATCACCATCTGTAGTGATTTTGGAGCCCCAAAAAATAAAGTCAGCTGCTGTTACCACTGTTTCACCATCTATTTGCCATGAGGTGATGGGGCTGAATGCCATGATCTTAGTTTTCTGAATGTTGAGCTTTAAGATACCTTAGAGAGAACTAAAACCTCCATGCAGGAAATTAGGGGATTCAACCAACACAAGAGGAAATACATATAGAAACCGAGATCAGAGATTTCACAGAGAAATGGCCAAATTACCTTGTAGTGAAGCCCACAACTGACAAACCTCACCTTTGAGCAAAGCACTTACAGTCAGGTTTTTAGTACCCTGCCTCTGATGGAAAGTTGTTGTTCACTTAACATGTAAGGAAAATTTATACTGTTAAAGACAGATGCCAAAATATGAGGCAGGGGGTGGAGTGTATGCACTACATGGAAGAAATAGAGACTATGTAGAAAGAAGAAAAATAAAGAAAAAGCTTGATATCCTTAGAGAAAAGATACTTCACTCATTTAAGGGTATATTTACATAAAATAATTTCACCCTTTTTAGGTATACCATCTATGAATTTTTAAAAGCTTATGCTAGTCAGGTCACCACAAGTGCTGCAATCAAGATACAGATTATTTATATTAGGTCAACAGATTTGTCAGCTCCTTATTGAAAAATGTAATTACTGATTAGAGGATCAAGATGTGCTTTAAGAGCATTGCAGTTACATTTTAATCAGCTTTTTACAGTGAAAAAATTCTAATTTGGAGTTCTTGAATGAAATAAAAGACAGCATGGCGATTAACCTGTCTTCCTCTGTTGCTGTCTGATGGCAAGGAGAAGTACAAAAATGAAGTGAGTTTTGAACTTGAAAAATTCCCACTTTATAGTCTCAGATAACAGAATAAAGAAAACTTTAAAGACAGCACAGTTTAGTACAGTCTTCTAAGCAATACATTTATTTGCTCTGGAAGCTTTAAGATTCTAGGTGTTTCATGGATCTAAAGACCAAAACCAATATACTTCCTTTTATCCTTTGCATATAAGACAGCTTATAAATGAGGGGCGAATGCTGCTTTCAGGGGTACTGCACATGGCTGTAGCTCTGGTTGCTTACCTTTTAGGATGCTAATCTTCACTCAGTCTGGGATCCCTTCCACAGGTTATGCATGTTTTATTTTTCTTACATGCAATACACACACACATACACACAGAGACAGTGAATGGATTCTCCTTCATGATATTTCTTATTGGTTGTTGATGGCATATGATGGAGCATCAGTTTTTGTGTGGGTGTCTTGAAACCAGCCAACTGATTGAAATCTTACTAGTTGTGATATTTTTTTCAGTTGACTTAGTTGGGTTTTCTAAGAAGACAGTCATCATCTGCAAATAATAATAAGTAATCTAACTTCTGTCTTTTCAGTAATCGTGTCTTCTTTCTTTTCCAATTGTGTTAACTAGAATTTCCTGAACAATGGTGAATAGTAACTATGATACAGAGAAGCGTTGGCATCATATGTGGGAAAAAATAGATAATATTTGCCATACATTTGGACATTCTGCATTTAAAAAACATATAACAACTTCATTGAGATACAGCTTACATAGCACACAGTTAACCCTTTTAAAGTTTATGTCATCATTTTTTAGTATAGTCAGTTGTGTAACTATTGCCGGTATCCGATTTTAGAGCATTTTCATTGCCTCAAATAGAAACCCCATACCAATTAGCAGTTTGTACCCCTTCCTCTCTTTTTCCCAGTCTCTGGAAAACACTGACCTTCTTTCTGTCTGTACAGATTTGTCTATTCTGGATATGTCATAGAAATGGAGTCATTACAATGTGAGGTCTTTTGTGACCAACTGGCTTCTTTCACTTAGTATGGTGTTTTCAAAGTTTACCCATGCTGTAGCGTATTATCAGTACCCCATTCCTTTTTATTGCCAAATAATGTACCACCATACTGGTGTATACCATGTTTTTTTCATCCATTTATCAGTTGTTGAATATTTGGGTTGTTTTCACCTTTTTGACTACTATGAGTAATGCTGCTATGAGCATCCATGTACAAGATTTTATTTGGACAGATATTTTCATTTCTTTTGAGTATGTACCTAGAAGTAAAAACTCGGGGACATAGGGTGACTCTGTGTTCAACATGTTCCAGAAGTCTTTTTTACTCCTTTTACTATACTTTCCTCACCATTCCTCCTCTGCCTCTGCCACCATTTCCTCCTTTTCCTTTCTAACTCAAAATGAGTGTGCCGCAAGGTTGGGGCCATGACTCTTACTCTGTCTTCATTTTCTGAATCAGCAATCTACTAGACTCCTTTTGCCTGAACTACTTCTCTGTCTCTAACTTGCAGAAATCTGTAGTTAGCCTGATCATTAAATGAGTACTGTTTGCTGCATAACGTTTCTCTTGGTTATCCTGCCAGCAGAAAAACAGCTCCATCTTCTCTTCAAAGCTTGAGCATACTACTTTTCAAATTCTACTTTAAATAGTATTCATCTGTGTTTCTCCTCCTGCCTCTGTCTCTTCCATATTTGGTTTTTATACTTCACAGAACGAACAGCATCTGAAAGTGAAATGCCAATCCTAGAAATATTAGATCTTTGTCAAGGGTTGTTTACTGGGTACACTGTAACTCCAGAAGCCCTTGGGACTTATTGTAGAATTAATGGCATCTAGAAACCATCATTTTCAATCCATCGTTGCTAATATTTAGCAATATTTGGATGAACAAATGATACACTGGCAGTGAACTGTTGGAAGGGAATCCAGTAGAAAACAGTTGAAAATCCTTTTATGTATCTCAGAAATGTTAAAATATGGGATCTACTCACACTTACCAATTACATACAATGCTGTAACCACTTTCTGAGTTTTAGGTTTTCATAATGTGGGTTCTCCTGAAGGTGTAGATTTGAAAGATTTATGTATTGTTGATATACTTTTATTGAACTTCTAATATTGCCTTCCTATGCAGCATATGTTCTGATGCCTGTTCCCTTAGCTTGGTTTACTGTTGTTTCTTTAATCTGAAAGTATTTTGCAATGTATGTATATGTTTGAAAATCATTCTTATTGTATTATATATATAAAGGCTAGAATAAAGAAATAATACAATTATCCCTTGGTAGCCTTAGGAGATTGGTTTCAGAAACTCCTCTCAGGTACCAAAACACAAGAATGCTCTTGTCCTTTATATAAAATAGTGTAATATTTACATATAAGCTGTGCACATCCTCCCGTATACTTTAAAACATCTCTAGATTACTTGTAATACCTAATACAATGTAAATGTTATGTAAACAGTTGTAAGTCCAATGTAAATAGTTGCTAATGCGGAAAATTCAAGTTTTACTTTTTGGAACTTTCTGGAATTTTTTTTCAAACATTTTTGATCGATAGCAAAATCTGTGAATGTGAAACTTACAGATGTGGAGGGCTCACTTTTTTGTCTTTAGAGGATACCAGGTATGTCTCTGGTGGCATGTGTTTCAATGGGTAACTATAAATGTGGTTATTAGAAGAAACCACTTATACTTCCATGCTTGCACTAATTAACTTTATGTGAAATTTGATAAGATAGGTGTATATGAAGTCCTTGGAATTCCCATCTCTTCTGTGGGAGAAATAGGCAGATTATAAGATACCAACTTATTGCTCTCTAAGCTTGTTTTGCAAGTTGCCGTTGTCACTATCTCTTAGCAATACTAGTAAGAGATGTGAAAAAGACTTGAATGACTGTGCAGTGAACTTGATGTTTACAATGGATCTTATCTCTGATGAGAGGTGGCACACATCAGGAGAATCTGATAGTCACTTCTAAGAGGTGACTTCTTTTATCAGTCCTTCAACAGTTTAACACAAAAACAGCCATGGAATTTCCTTTAACGACCTTAATGTTTTCACTTAATGAATTTATATTTTATCCAACCTTCTATATGAGTAGGTGACATTGACTAACTTTCATATGTTTAGAAAATGAATCCTGTTCATATGTAAACACTCAATGCATCTATACTACTTGGGGGAAAAAAAGAGTTGCCTTAATTATCCTTAAGATTCATATTGATGCTTTTGAACTGTGGTGTTAGAGAAGACTCTTGAGACTCCCTTGGACTGGAAAGAGATCAAACCAGTCCATCCTAAAGGAAATCACTCCTGAATATTCATTGGAAGGACTGATGCTGAAGCTGAAACTCCAATACTTTGGCCATCTGATGTAAAGAGCTGACTCATTTGAAAAGACCCTGATGCTGGGAAAGATTGAAGGCCGGAGGAGAAGGGGATGACAGAGGATGAGAGATGGTTGGATGGCATCATCGACACAATGGACATGAGTTTGAGCAAGCTCTGGGAGTTGGTGATGGACAGGGAAACCTTGTGTGCTGCAGTTCATGGGGTTGCAAAGAGTTAGACACAACTGAGCAGCTGAACTGAACTAAAGATTCATATTAAATTTCTTTTTTCCAACTAAATTTGTCTTATAAGCTAAATTAGTTATGAGATTTTGTTTTAAAAAAGGTAATAATAAATGATGACTAAGTAAAAATCATGACACAAGTAAAGCAATATTTGAAGTTAACTCTCAAGTCTCTTAAAAATGCGATGTGATGGTCAGGAAAGGGATGTAATTAGGACTGTGCATGTGTTAGGAGCAAGCAGTTAGCATGCAGATCACTTCCCAGACTAATCTTGCAGTCATATTCAAGGCGATACAAGTATATTCACTAGCCAGCTAACTTGATCTCTGATTGCAGTAAGATATGATTCTGTCATTAGTCATCATTATCAAGATGTAGTCTTAATAAGCATATTTAATGCAAAGATGTGTATCATGTTTATAGTAATGCAGGGTTATTTAGAAATAAAACAATATCTACTTGTTCTTTAAATTGTGAGGTGTCCTTGCATACTGTATTTAACAAATGAACAGGTAATTGTGTAAATACAGCAACTGTTTTACTCGTTTTTCAAATATATAACCCTTTCAATGCATTTGAGCTTAGCAATGCCTAGGAGTTTTGGTGACGTAATCAATCCTGAAGTTTTGCATTCACTTTTTGTATGGGGTGGGGGGGAGACTGAAACTTGGTTAAACTGTTGGTCTTTTGGGGGGAAGAATAAAGAGGGATAACTGCTTGTATTATAAGAAACTAAAACAGTAATTATCTGGATACTGCTTTTCACATTAAGCCATACTTGTTTTCTGATTCTGTTTTTTCAGTTTCCATAGCAAGGCGTGTACAAGATCCATTAGCTGAGCTAGTGAAAATTGAGCCAAAGCACATCGGAGTTGGAATGTATCAGGTAAAGCAATGTGGGCCATTTAATTTATGAAATCCATCAATAAAGAGAGCAGTACTAAAAACAAAAAAAAAAGAGAGCAGTACTCAAACCTTGGTATAGTAATTGTCAGTGGGAATAAGTTCCCATTTTCAACGGTTGTACAGTTTGCAGAACGATAGTTAGGTATTATAAATTACTAAGGAAGGAGTGAGTTTTTTATACTGGTATTTATGATTTTGATCAAGACTCAGAATTGGTTATAATCAGTTTAGACACTATTAAAATGTTAGATGCAAGTCTGAAGAGCCTCTCCTTTTAACGTTTTTATAAAAGTGGAGGGGATGTGGATAAAGCGGAGTATGTTGGTTCTTTTGGTAAACCCATATGAACTATTGATCTTTATTGATCTTTCCAGAAGAAGCCTTTGGTACTTACTGTTATTTTTTTTTCCTGTTTCATTCCTATTAGATTATTATAGTTTGTTTTTGTCATTTCCCAGTATGAGCTAAAAGCTTTCATTTTTGTTACTGTGTAGTAGTAGCAATAATAGTAGTAATAGTGCTTATTGTTGTTGCTATTGTATTTTCAGTTCTTGAGTTTGTATTCCTTAGGCAATTGAGGGTGACAGTAAATCTGGGTAAAATGAATCCATATTGGTTTAAGTGGTCTCCAGAAACCTCAAGTTGAATTATTTTCTCTCTGGTGAAAGTTCTACTTAGGCCTGAAGGAGAATATTACCCTCTGTACAATTTTCATGAAATTTGAGTGATAGGTACTGTATTTTCTCTAAGGAAATACTATATTACATCATAGGATCTGTGACCACTAGAAATGGAAGAGAGAGACCTTTGAGATCATCCAACCCTACCCTCCTCATTTGACAGGAAAAGAAGCCATGTCCAAGAGTAGTTAGGATTTTTACCCAGGCTCACACTATCAAAGCCTGGACTAACCTGTCATATATGGGACTTAACTGGAGTTTTCCCATTTTATAGTAAGTTAAACCAAGAGGCATCCAAAGCTTTAACTGGACTTGTTCATTCAACAAGGATGGTTCCTAAAGGGATGATCTAGTTACAGATAGATAAAATACCTAGTATCTAAAGAGTATACCTACTATAGCAGTTTTATAATACAGGCATCATAGTTAAGTTATATTAATTTAAGGTGAAGTTATGGAATACCTCAACAAGATGGTGGAACAAAGGAAAGGGGAACTTATATAACCCAGGAGGCTAATAACCTGTTGGCATCAGGTCTTTAAGTAAATAGCAGGGACCTTGTCTCCAGATTTGGATTCAGTGTAGTGTTTAATGTGGAAAAACTGTGGAATTGATTCCAACAGCAATGAGAAGTAATGGAAGAGTTTTAAGCAGAGGAATGACATGATTTGATTTGTATTTTTGAATGTTGACTAACTATTCTAGGTGAAAGGTAATGGTGGCTGGGACAAAGTTAATGGCACTCAGCAGAAATGGAAAAAAATAAAATGTATTTTGTAGGGACTATTTGGTGATGTGAGTGAAAAGGAGTTGTGAAGAATTTGTTGCAAGGGTCATGAGGATACCTGAGCAGATTTGGTGAGGATAAGATGAGTAATCCAGTTTTGGACATGTTAAATTTGAGGTGCCTGTAAGAAATACAAGAAAAGGTATCAGCTCAGAGTTGGATATACGAGTCTGAGATTTAGAGATATAGCCATGTTAGCACTAGAGTACATACCCTTGAGCAAACAGTGACACTGAGAAAGTGATCAAGATAGTAGGCTGAGCTCATGCTATTCTTTAACTACATTTCCACCACCGCTGGCATGTTCCAAATTCCATAAGAGGACAGAAAAAGTGTACATATATGTCTGTACCTATATAAATACTCACTTATGTTAATCAACAGATAATAGTCTGGGAAAACAAGAAAGGGTCCCACCAGTGGATCGAAATTATAAGAATTCTTAAAAGATGTTAAGCCTGATGAGTCACATCCACAGAAAAATAAAGCATGATGGAGCCACACCCCAAAAATATATAGACGAGTAGTGTTCACTAACCGGAGTCATATTCAGAGAGTGGAGAGGTCTGCAGGATTAGGTAAGGAGGTACATATAGAATGGCTAGGCCTGTATAATACAGAGGCCAGAGAGGCTTGGTGATCCCTCAGGTAGCCTTTGGTTGTCAAAAAGCTCAAGGAGTTTCTTCCTGGAAGACAAACTTGTAACATGTACATGACACCTGGCATCATATCCCACATTTTTTACTTGAGGCTCATGGTAGTGAACAGAACCATTATACAGAGACAGACACAGAGAGTCTCTGAAATGACCTTGCTGCCAAGAGTCACTAAATGTTTGAGGAAAACATATGATAGAAAAACGAGGCTCCAACCTTAAGAAATAAACAATACTCAAAGAAACAATGAACAGGCAACAGACTCTGAAATAAGTCAGATTAACATTCATGGTAACATAGGAAAGGTTATTACATTTCTAAAACAAACATGGAATAGAATGAAATTAAGCCAATCTAAGAATTTTAAAATCTAATTGTTAAGATTTAAAAAAAGAAAAAACAACACATAGGTGAAATAGAGTGGACACAGCTAGAAGCAAATTAATGAAGTAGAAGATTGAGTTAGATTCTTTAGGGTGTAGTCTTAAAAAGGTAGGAAGCATGAACAAAAGGTCGTACAATATAGAGTGCCTTCTTAAGTTTCTGTGCTTAGTTGGTTCAGTCATGTCCGACTCTCTGCTACCCTGTGGGACCATGGCCTGTCAGGCTCCTCTGTCCGTGGGATTCTCCAGGCAAGAATACTGGAGTGGTTTGCCATTTCCTTTTCCATCTAAAGCTTCTACATTCATCTAATAGAACTTCAGATAAACGAGAGTGGAGGGGAGTTATGATCCCAGAAATAATAGGATGAAATTTCTCCAAACTGAAGATAGACAAGTCTTCTAAAAAGGCCTGCTGCTACTGCTGCTAAGTCACTTCAGTTGTGCCCGACTCTGTGTGACCCCATAGACAGAAGCCCACCAGGCTCCCCCGTCCCTGGGATTCTCCAGGCAAGAACACTGGAGTGGGTTGCCATTTCCTTCTCCAGTGCATGAAAGTGAAAAGTGAAAGTGAAGTCGCTCAGTTGTGTCTGACTCTTAGCGACCCCATGGACTGCAGCTTACCAGTCTCCTCCGTCCATGGGATTTTCCAAGCAAGAGTACTGGAGTGGGGTGCCATTGCCTTCTCTAAAAAGGCCTACTGAATACTAAATAAAAGAGTGACAAACGACCTACACTCAGATGCCTTCCTGTGAACTTTCAGGATGCTAGTAATAAGGAGGAACTGACTTAAGACCTTCCAGAGAGCAAAAACAGTTTACCTACAAAGGGAAAAATCAGGTAGATATTAGCTCTATTATTGATTAAAACAAGTAATAGAAGATAGAAATGCAGTAGTTTTGAAGTTGAGAAAAAATTTATGTTGAACCTGTAATTCTGTATGCAGGCAAACCAGCAATTCAGTGTGAGAGGAAAATAAAATAAAAATAGTTTTGGATCTGTAATAATTCAGCTTCTCTGATTGTTACAGACCTTCTTTGAAAGAATTATTTATGCTAGCTCTCCTGCCTAATGTGGGAGGGTGGGTGTGGGATTGGAGGTCCAAAAAGTGGGAGGTCATGTCTTGAGGAAGTGGTATCAAAGTAAGGAAACAGCAGAGAGCTTTACAATACACAAATGTCCAGTAAAGTGTATTTGTATTGTTAAGTCATAGTTTTTTAACTATAAGGTTTATCCTTAAATTAGTCAGGAGCAGATCAACTAAATACGGGAGAGTAGAAGAAAAGAGATAGAATATTAGGACTCTTTTTCAGGAAAAAGATTCAAATATAGATTAACTCTTTAATTTTTTTAGAGAAACATAATCTGAAATATATGAGTAATAACCACAAATAGGACACTTAATATAAATCATGAGAGTAAAAAAATAAATCAAGTTTAACATTCCAACCAAAGGTAGAGGAAAGAAAATAAGAAAGTATAGTAAATAAATAAAATATATGATGACAGAAATAAGTGTACTAATAGGTAAAAGTGAAAGCATTAAATTTGCCTATGAATAGGATCTCAGACTTTTACAAATAAAATATAGCACCGAGATGTGTGTGTCCGACTCTTGCGACCCCATGGACTGTAGACCATCAGGCTATGGGATTTCCCAGGCAAGAATGGAGTGGGTTGCCACTTCCTTCTCCAGGGGATCATCCCAACCCAGAAATCAAACCTGATCTCTTACATTGCAAGCAGTCTCCTTCATTACAGGCAGATTCTTTACCAACTGAGCCACCAGGGAAGCCTCTATGTGCAAGAGGTACTTCTTTTTTTTTTAATATAAATTTATTTATTTTAATTGGAGGCTAATTACAATATTGTATTGGTTTTGCCATACATCAACATGAATCCGCCACGGGTGTACACGTGTTCAAGAAAAAAGCAACCTTGATATTTCAAATTTGGAGAAAAACATTCCACATAAATGAAAAGTCAGCAACATTAACATGTGAGATGAAATAGAATTTAAGGCAAAATGCATTTAAGATTAAAGGTCAAGTTCAAAAAGGGTTATTTAATATTAATTGTGGAACAGTATCCCAAGAAAATATAATTGCTCTGAGCATTATAGAATGCTAACAGCATAGCTTCAGAAAAATATGAAGTATTAAACACTTCTGAAAATTAGAACAAGAGACAAGTTCACTTTTTTGGTGGGGGCGTTAACAGACCACAGTATAGTGACATATATTTTAAAAACAACTTTACTGAGATATAATCATATACCATACATAAATTCATCCACTTAAAGTGTACCTGTCAAAGATGCTTCATATATTCACAGGGTTGTGAAACTGTTAGCACTGTCTAATTTTTGAACATTTTCATCACCCTGAAAGAAACCATTAGCAGTCACTCTCCAGCACCCCCTCCTTCCCCAGTCCTGCTGCTGCTGCTGCTAAGTCACTTCAGCCGTGTCTGACTCTGTGCGACCCCGTAGATGGCAGCCCACCAGGCTCCCCCGTCCCTGGGATTCTCCAGGCAAGAACACTGGAGTGGGTTGCCATTTCCTTCTCCAGTGCATGAAAGTGAAAAGTGAAAGTGAAGTCGCTCAGTCGTGTCCGATTCGTAGCAACCCCATGGACTGCAGCCTACCAGGCTCCTCCATCGATGGGGTTTTCCAGGCAAGAGTACTGGAGTGGGGTGCCATTGCCTTTTCAGTCCCCAGCCCTAGGCCACTACTAATTTATTTTCTGTTTCTATTGCTTTGTCTATTCTGGATATGTCATACAAATTTAATTACACAGTGTGTGGTCTTTTGTGACTGACTTCTTTCTTTTCACATAATATTTTCAAGATTCATCCATGCTATAGCATGTATCAGAACTTCATTCTTTTTGTGGGTGATAGTACCTCATTGTATGTATATATACCGCATTTCGTTTAAACATTTATCAGATCACGGAAATTTGGGTTAATTCCACTTTGGGGCTCTTATGAATAATGCTATTATGAACATTTGTGTACAAGTTTCTATTTTATTTTTATTTTTATTCTAAATAGGTATTGGTTAGCAGGCAGCAAGAAATTACTGTTAGATATTCAGTTCTTAGGTGAGATAGCATTGTTAAGTGGATCCATCCAAATCTAGTCTACTGGCTTTGTATCTAGAGAGATATGAACTTATAGTAAAACTGTGTACAAATTTTTAAGATGTGTATTTTCATTTCTCTTGAATATATACTTAGAGTGGATTTTCTGTGTTACAGTTTAAAGCCAAATGATGAAAAAAAAAAAAAAAAGCCAAATGATGAAGTAGGGAAGTTATTGGCCACAAATATATATGTACATATGGTAACTACATATTTTATTATTAGAATTTGGTGTCTTCTTATAATTTGTATACATTTATTTATTGGTTCCTATAAAACATTGACAAAATTTTATGGAGACTTTACATACCATTTATATGGATGAAATATATATAAATTTTCTCTATCAGAAAAACCCAAATTAGACAAAGAGATATTTATTTCAACCTAATAATTGAGTAAAGTAGTAATAAAGTGATAAATATCTGTGCAAATAAAAAAGATACAGTAAAATGAACATTCATAAACACTGCAGGTGTTATATAAATTGTTATTTCTAGTAAATAGTTAATACCTATCATGATGCATTTTAAAAATACACATTGCTTTGACCTGGTCTTTCTTTCTTTTGGAGTCTCTTCTAATGTAATAATAAAAACTGTTTCTAAGATTCACATACAAGTTTGCCGTTACAACCAATGTCGAAAGCAACTACAATAGGAAAAGAGTTAAATGAGTTATGGCACATCTCCCAGTTGAAGTATTATGCAGCCATTCAAAATTCAGGCTTTCCAGGCAGACTTAATGCCATGAGAAATTGCTCCTAACATATCTTTAAATTGCAAAAAAGTTGTTGATACAGAATAAAACCAATTTGTGTTTTAGAATTAGAGATGTGCATTTACACTTAAGGAAAAAAGTAACTGGCTGTTGACTGATATTTATATCTTTGTTGGTGTGATTAGGGATTTCTCTCTCTTTTTTTTTTTTTTTTCTTACCTTTTTTCGAACTTTCTGTAGTGATTATATATTAGGAAAAATGTGTTGTAAAATAAATATTTCCATTTCCCAGTCAATGGACCACTTAATTTTAAGCCTTGATAAAATAGACTTCCAGTACAACCAAAATGGGACTGGATTTCTTTTTAGCTGGGATCTATAAGTGCTTTTAGTGTAAATTTAATACTTGTATTTATTCTGATTTAAATTATGAGTAGCTGGACAAACATTGTCGATTTTAGAAATGAAAGCTATTCAAAGAAAGAATGTTAAATAGTTATATGAAATAATAGAAGCTGTAATATTATTATTTCAATAGAAACTAAAATACTTTTGGTTTAATAACAGCTAAAATGCTCAAGGCAGCACTCCAGTCCTTGTCTTAGAAAATGGGGAGAGCTGATTTCAAAAACACATGCCTGTCATTATTTCTGGAGAGAGAGGCAGCCAGTGTGGTCGAATGACAACATATCCCTAACTGACCCCTGAAGACTTTGCTGGAAAGTGGCTTGGTGTTACTCCCAAGAAAACACTCCAGGGTGAGAGCAGGATGATGCTGGGTTGGCTCTGTTTGAGTTCTGTGGGACATGGGGAATGATGGTTTAGTTTGGCCTTGTCATATCAAGAGAGCAGACCTTGAATATGTCGGATTTACTTGCTGTTTATTTCTTCCTTGGATCATGTTTTAGATACTTTCATGCTCATTAACACCTGTATTTGTTCATGAGCATTCACAGTAAAGTAGGAAAGACAGGGCAGTCCCCTTTTTCTCCTTTGTGCCTCTCTGTTAGATCATTTGATGTTATTAGAGAGTGAAATGGTTTTCCAAAATGAGTTTCTGAAATCCTTAGTGGATTTTCTCTATCCAGGCCATCTTTATTCCTCATTATTATGTATAATGAGGAGTCATTGTAAAAGGAAAATCATCTTCCCAGCTGAAATTTTTCATGGTTAAACCTCAAAGGTGGGAATTTGTACTTTACTTCCCCACCCCTTCTATAGGATCAGTTCTGGAGAGAAACAAAACAAGACCCCAAAAAACCCACTCTTCGGTGGTGGCATTACTCTGTTAAAAAATTATTTTATAGTTAATATTGTAAGGATTATGAAATGTTTTACTGTACGTATGTAAAAGGTAGTAAGGATTCTCACCTGTCCTGTATTATTTGTCCAAATCATTTTAAACATTTTAATCCATTAATGATGTGTTACTTTAACATGGTATATAGAAAAAAGTCTGTCCCATGCATATCCACTTAGATGACTTTACCTGGATTTTTGCCTTCTATGCAATATTAAATCAATATTTTGAAATCAATAAAACACAAAGGTTAAAGAAACATAAGAGGAAATTATTCTACAAATTAGGCATTATTCACATAAATGAGTTTCTTGCCAAATGTTTTCACAATCCTGTCCCTCAACTTTAGATCCCAGGATACTAGCTCTGCTTGAATCTCTGATTTACCATGTATTCATACATGAAATTCAAATTTAGTCTTGGAATTCAGGTATTTCATTTACTTTTTACCATAACAGAGCTGTTTCTATAATTGAACAAAAACAAGTAATTAACCTTCTCTGGGAGTATGAATTTATATATTAGAATTTTCTAGTTATTCCTGAACTTAAAGTTTTAAAATTTCTTTTCTGGGTGTGTTTTTTTCACTTCTGAAAGAATTGTCCTTCCTATGTTGAAATACTAACTATAGTTTTCTTAGATTGTTGGAAATCACTGCTGATGTAATAAGCCAGGTACATATACACACACCCTAGTAAAACACCATTACTTATCTTTAAAAGAAATGTGAGGTGTTAGTGTGATTTGAGAAACCTGTTACAAATAGTGCCTTGAATTATTAACAATGAAATATCTAATTTCCTTTATCTTTTGTTTACTTACATTTTGTCTGTCATTGACCTTGGACAGTGAAACTAGATCAATTTCAGTTTCTACTTTAAGTTCACTTTCTGATTTCATATATTAGCACAAAAATCACTGTTAGGATTTCTAAAACTTTAAAGTATTTTCACAGCGTTTAAAACTAGGTTTATCATGAATGACTGAAAAAAAATTACACGTGAGACACTAAAGGTTACCACAAAGAAAAAGATTTTTAAGTTCTGTTGTGAAAGTGAAGTAACTCAGTCGTGTCCGACTCTTTGCGACCCCATGAATTGTAGCCTACCAGGCTCTTCCCCAGGCAAGAATACTGGAGTGGGTTGCCATTTCCTTCTCCAGGGGATCTTCCCAGCTCAGGGATCGAACCCTCATCTGCATTGCAGGCAGACGCTTTAACCTCTGAGCCACCAGGGATTCCCTTGTGGCTATTGTATTAGAATATATACAGATATATATATAGAATACTATAGTTAGTATTTCAACATAGGAAGGATAATTCTTCCAGAAGTGAAAAAAACACACCCAGAAAAGACATTTTAAAACTTTAGGAATAACTAGAAAATTCTAATATATAAATTCATACTCCCAGAGAAGGTCAATTAATTACTTGTTTTTGTTCAATTATAGAAAGTTCTATTGTATTAGAATATAAAATATCTCTGAATCAGAAAATATTACATAGAAAGTCACAGACAGGGAGAAGGTATTTGCATCACTTAAAATCTATAAAGAGCCCATAATTTATAAAGATCTCCTACAATTAAGAGAAAAAAAGTTTAACAGTTCAACAGAAAAATAGGCAAGGGACATAAACAGGTAATTGACACAAGCAGAGACACACACATAAAATAAAGATAGGAAGAAAATTATTACTCTAGTAGTTAGGGAAATGCAAACTACTAGTCAACATGGTTTTCAATGTGAAACCTCTCCGGTTTTCAAAAATTAATCTGACAGTTTAAATGTTTTCAACAATGTGGAGCGTTGGGAATTTTACACTTTATTTTTAGAAGTATAAACTGATAACCTCTTTGGAGAGCAACTGGAAGCTAGTAAAGTGGGAGATGGGGCTTCTCTTCAGCTTAACAGTTTTGTTGCTAGATATCCATAGCCTTGAAAAATTATCTTAAATGTGCACAAGAAGACATTTGCAAGAAACTCACTGAAGCACTATTTATAATACTAAAAAATTTGGAAACTTTTTGTTATGTCCTTCTTCAGAAAAACAGAAAAATAAACTGTAGCATACTCAGATGGTACAGTCCATGGGGTCTCTAAGAGTCGGACACGACTGAGCGACTTCACTTTCACTTTTCACTTTCATGCATTGGAGAAGGAAACGGCAACCCACTCCAGTATTCTTGCCTGGAGAATCCCAGGGATGGGGGAGCCTGGTGGGCTGCCGTCTGTAGTGTCACAGAGAGTCGAACACGACTGAAGCGACTTAGCAGCAGCAGAATATTATATAGGAGCAAAGATGACCCAGTTAGAGCTACCCACATTAATTTGGATAAACCTTATAAAATACATTAAGAGAGAAGGCAGTTGCAGAATATGTCTAGTAGTTTATGGTCAATATAGAAATGTTTAATATCAAAAACAATACTACATACTGTTTGTGAATACCAATATATACAGTAAGAACGTTGAAATAAGCACTGGAATCCCAGGTAGTAGTTACCGTGAGTGGGGCATGAGATGGGAGGGGATTGAGAACTGGGAGAGGCGCACCAGGAGTTTCTACTCTGTTTATATTGTGTTTCTTAAGTTGTTTGGTGGGCTCATGGTGTCCCTTATAATATACTCTACAACCTTTTGTTAAATAAGTCAAATTTTATAAAAAGATGCAGGAAAGCTGGGTCAAAGGATAAAGGTGTTTTATCTCAGCAACTTTGGCTTTCAGTTGGTTTTAATTTCTGCCTTATACATTTGTGTGTGTGTGTATTTTACAGTGAGGATTTATATAATCAGAAAAATACAGCTGTTTTAATTTCCCAGTGAAAATGAGAAAATACTTTCCTATTAGGCTACATTTCTCTTCATACTATTCTTTCAAATTTTTATCTTCAAGACTCTTGATTTTGCACCAAATCAAATACTCTTTTAATGCAGAGTTTTAACACTGTCTTTGATTTTTTTTTTCACTTTGCAAATACTGGATTCTTCTCTGAATTTTAAGAATTAAATATTGTTTTGTTCCATTATTTGAAATGATCATTTGAGACATGGCCTAGGACAAACCTGTAGACTGTTATAATTTCTAGTGTTTATTTACAGGGCAGAGTTGGGTAGAACAGATGTTTAAGGAGTTATAGTATAATGTGTTGTAATAATGTTACATAATATGACTAGCATTCATCCTGTACTATTTTCTTTTCACCACTACCCCTCTCACCAACACGCTCCTAAATTACCTAAATTAGAAACCTTAAGATTAGGCAGGGGAGCTTTTAAAAATCCCAGCCTTTAGGCCATGTCCCCAGAGATTTTAGTTTAATTGGTCTGGGGTGAGCCCTAGACATCAACAAACTTTTTAAAATTCCACAGGTGATTCTAATGTACAGGCCGGATTGAGAACCATTGGTTCTTAAAGTACAGCCCCTGGATCAGCAGTATCAATATCATCTAAGAACTTGTTAGAAATGCATATTCTTGTAACCTCCTCCCAGACATATAGGATCACAAAATCAATGGGTAGGGCACTGGAATTTGTGTTTTAATGGTTAAGCCTTGAGAACCACTGATCTCTAATGCTTCTCAAGCTTGAATATACAGTTAAAAAAAAAAAAAAACCTTCATGAGGTCTCATTAAAATGCAGATTCTGATTCAGTTGGCCTAAGGTGGAGCATGAGATTCTGTGTTTGTGCAAATCTCCCAGGTGATATCAGTGCTGTTTGAGAATTACAATTTGAGTAACACGAGGCCCTACTAAAAGTCTCTTGGGCCCTAACCCTGATTGGTTGAATCAGAATCTGACTTTAACAAGATTTCCAGGTGTTTTGAATGCACGTTACAGTATTTGTAATGTAGAAGGAAAATCAGGACATGCGTATCTAAGGGAGATGAGCATTTGAGAAGCAAAAATTCATACTGTAAAACACTGAAAAGAATAAAGGTAGGTTAAGAGTTGAAAATATGTTTTCACATTTTGTTTTTTAAAAATGTTGATGGTGACCATAACAAGAATAATTTCACTGGAGTGGTGGAGGCAGAAATCAGAAGTAGACAGGACTGAATGAAAGGTGAGCACTTCGAAACAGGTGTATACAGTTCTTTAAAGAAAAGAGTTTTCAAAGAAGGTTGAAATTTAAATGTGTTTAAATGTTATAGGAAGAAGGTAGAAGTAGAGAAGTAGAAGATGTCAGAGAGAAAGGAAGCTCAGTGCCTGAGATGACACCCACAGCTTAAACTAAGAAATAGACTAAGAAAGGAAATTGACAGGAGTTCAGAAGAGAGAACCTCCTGGGATGGTGGGTGTCTGGGAAGAAGTGAAGAGAGCAGAACAGGGAGAGCTTGCCCCTGCCTAGAGACTAGTTTTATTTTCTCTGTGAAGTAGGAGCCTCCTGTTTTATACCCCTCACCCTTGCCCCAAAAAAGAACTTTAAGTTTTCTGAAATCACAGTATTCTTTTGTTTACCATCTCTCCTCTAGTGGAGTGTAAACTCTCATGGTGTTTCCACCTCTATCCACGGCTCCCAGGACCTAGTACCTAGATATGCAATAAGTATTTGCTGAATGGATGAACAAATGGTAGATTATCAGTATAGTTGCTTATTTATTGTATTTTTTAACTTGTTGTGAACATAGCTTGAATTTTTATAGCCTCTCACTTAAAATTTTTGTGTGGTAAACCAAAAATACTGGTTACAAGTATTTTAATGAATCTCTTTTTCGGAAAAGTGTTTGAGAATTTAGGAGCAGAAAGCATTAGAATAGCCATGTGGTTAGAGTGAGAATGACTGTGGAAAGTAAAGGATTGCTGAGAATGAAAGAACCAGAGTTTCTTCATAGCGTGTATCTCTTCATTCCTTTCTCCCCCTTGACAACACAGGCCATCCCTTTTTCTATAAAAATAATACTTCAATCAGAGGGCATACTTACATAGGAATGTTCTTTGTGGTTAAATTAGTACAACAGTATTTCTGAGGATCTTTGATTAATACAGTATAATATCTTTACGAAAAAAAATTTGTTGTCATGAAATTCATTGGAATAGACTTTCTTTTAAAGTGAAATTATCTATTAAAATGTAAGCTTACGGAATTCTGTAAAATTTCATCTTTATTTTCCACAAAGGTCTAAGGAAGTTTTTAGTATACTGGTTAGACCTGACATTGGTTATGTGTGGATGGATAGTCTACAGACAAAGAATAGTGGAATACGAGTGTTGCAAAAAAGTGTTTACTTCCAGCATTCGTGTACATATTACTATCTATTTTGCTGAATAATTATAGCAATTGGGAGGAGAAATAAAATGTGTAAATATTAGAGTCAGTTCTGAGAATTTAAAAACTATGTTCTGAGTATCTGATATTGTTCAAGAATGTTGATCAACTCATTCCTCTAATATGTGTGTTGAGGGTAGATATTGATCATGGGCTTTAAGAATTGCACTGGTAAATTAATTACTAGTAAGGTTATATTTTAAATTCAAGGGAAGGCTTCATCATCACAGTGATAATATGCATTAAATGCATGATCCTATAGAAAGGGCTGTGAGTTTGATAGAATTTAGATCAGAAATGAACTGCCTGCAAAGTGGTTGTTATGCAGTACAGAGACAGGAAAACTGGCCTTGTTAAATTATGGTATGAGTTCACTCACGGCAGGCACATTTGTCCACCAAATCTTTTATGCTGTGGACAGTTGTGTTACAGTGCCTTTCTTCTGGTGACTGTGGAAAGGCATTCTAAGGGGAAACATCTGTATTCAGGAAAAAAGATGTTGGTGAGAAGTTTTTTCCCCCCTGGGTTATTCTCCATAATTTTAAATATTACAGAAAAGAAAAATTAATTTGCCTGTATATATATAAAAATAAAGATTGTTTCTCACTTACATAGAAGGAAATACATGTGTTGTTTTTCTTTTTGAACAAGTAACTTTAGAAGTTATCTTAGGTTTGAAGTGAGATAGTAAGTAGGCTAGTTGAGTTTCCCAGGTGGCTCAGTGATAAAGAATCTGTCTGCCAGGGCAGGAGACATGGGTTCAATCCCTGGGTTGGGAAGATCCCCTGGAGAAGAAAATGGCAACCCACTCCAGTATTCTTGCTGGAAAGGACAGAAGGTATGCTATACAGTCCACTAGCCTACCGTGTCCATGGATTCACAAAGAGCTGGACATAACTGACCATGCAAACAGTAGGCTAGTTGGCTGCCTTCTTTGTGCACTGTTAAGTCTGGTGATACATTTTCTTTAATAATCTAGATCAGGCTATCCAAGCTGTTTATTATACAGTATTATTTAAAAAGATGTATTTTCTTTTCAAATATCTAATTGAAAGGGAGAATTTTCTCCTGCTGTATACAAGGCTTTTGTTTCCTTATTTATTTGAAATAAATGGGGTCAGAGAGTATGAGTGTAGTTAAGTTTTGTTGGAGGGGGGTGCTTGCAAAGACTTTTTGAGGCATGATGTGCAAGTGAGTGTTTTTAAATCTCAGAGGTGTGATTATGTCATAACAGCCATAACCTCTGGGCTTGCTTTATTACTTTTATTAAAACAAATCTGTATGGGGGTGCTATGTATATTTTGGTGATGAAGGAAATGAGGTGGTTAATTTATTATGTGAACAGCACTTTCAACTAACCACAGCGTGATTCACTGAGAGAGTGGTGGAAAAGCCTAGCTCTGTAGAAATGACTGCTTTTTGATTTGTGGACCTTAACTTTCAACAGCAGAGCATGAAGTTTATCTACAAAATGGCTCACTCCCCCCCACCCCCACTAATGTTTTTGCCCAATTTTAAACTGGAAGATTTTTCCTTTATTTTGGGTATTTACTGAAAAGTTAAGGGCAGAGGGTAGGAGGGAGAAGGGGCTATGTGTTAGGGCATTAGGGAAGAGGGTAACATCTCTATGGTTTCCAGGTAGCCCACACATAGTTCAGAGGAGGACTCCATAGAGTAAATCAGTCTGCTAAACCCTCCAACAATGAGGATGACTGTCTGGTACCAGATGCGAGTTAAGGAAAAGTGAGGCACCTGTTCTTTCCTTTTGTTGGGCGCATTTATAAACAGATCCTATAGTGGAAAAGAAAATTAATCTCAGGTGAAATAGTGTCTGACAAACGTTTGTTTGGAAATAGGAGTGGATTGTGGGAGAAGGGGAGAATGTCTTGCCAGCTAGAAGTGCACACACTATGGAAGGAAACCAGAAGAAGAGCCGTCCGCCTAACGCGCTTGCGGGGGCATAAAGCACTTGCTGTATATTCATAAACAGCCACTGAGAGGCCAAGAAAAGGCTATTTTATCTGGAGTTGTGCCATATCCAGCATCATCTGGTGATGTGAACCTGGTGGAAAATAGGTCATCTTCCTGGTGGTATTTTTGAAAGACCCCTTCGTTTTTCCAGATGTGCCAAGTACCAACCACTTATAAACAGAAAAATTCAGAAATCAGTCAGTCTTAACTGATAGAATTCATTAAAGCATTTTGTACCTGGCGTATTACAAGACTATGAAAGTAAGGATGACAATCAGTTTTATGCTTTATCTCTGCTGCTTTGGAATGCCACACCACATATCTCTTCAGAGCCTTCAATTTGCTGTAAAAATTATGTCATTCCCTCATAGCACTTGCCCAGAGAGTTGGCAAAAGCCAGGAGAAGCATTATTTGTATAGTTTAGAGGCAGTGTAGAGGAGGGAGGTCTGGGCCTGTGGTTTATGTAAACAGGGTGGTCTGGGAGGGGGCACTGGTGCCCCTGGTTATGTTGTTAGTCATCATGCGCTGTCAGTCCTGGTGAGAATGTGTGCACTTTGAGACTGGTTCAGCCAGAGTGATTAGTAATGACCATCCAGTCCCACACTATGGTAGGAACTTAATTTTAAAAGGAATTGGATTGTAGGCAAAACTTAATTTTAGTGACATTGGTTGGGCTCCTCAAAACTTCCAGGTATCCTCACTAGTAGAATGAATTCATGTTTTGGACATTCCAAGAGACATTATATTTGACACCACATGAATTTGCCTTCATCATGGTTTGGTTACTTTTTAAAAGATTGAGATTTAAAAATTATTCTTCGGGATTGGCTTTAAGTCTGTGACTTTTTTCCCCCTCCTAAATGTCCTGCTCAAACCAATGTGGAACACACCAGTTATTTTTAAAGCATGGGGGAACCTTGATTCCAAATGTGTGGCCTCCATTCTCTGCCTTTCTCTGTGTTTTCTCCTGCGGTGTCCTCTTGCTTATGTAGCTCTTTCTTTGTCTGCCTTCCACCCTCCTGTGGGCTGCTTTTGGAGGAGGTAGTCTGTTCACTTGTCCCTTATTCAAGTCCCCTCTCTTCATATGATGTGAAATACAACCAGACTTTACCAAAAAAAAAAAAAAAGATTCTGCTCTCATTTATGATTTGAAACCTACTCAGATGTGTGTTGATATATTTAAGCAACTTCGTGAGTTTTCCAAACAATGAATTCATGGGCTTGCTACCAGAGTAGTATTAACTGAACATAGACCCCACGATGGCAGCAGAACATGGCAGACATCCAGCCCATTATGCTTGATGGTAGTGGTGGTTTAGTTGCTAAGTCATGTCCGACTCTTGCGACCACATGGACTGTAGCCTGCCATATTCCTCTGTCCATGGGGATTCTCCAGGGAAGATTACTGGAGTGGGTTGCCATTTCCTTCTCCAGGGGATCTTCTCAACCCAGGGATTGAACCCACGTCTCCCACATTGCAGGCAGATTCTTTACCAACTGGGATACCAGGGAATAAAGGCATGGTTTAAATAAAGTGAAACACTGAGAGGGAGACAGGAGCTATTTTCTTGTAGATAAATACTGTTTATCATTAAGTCTGCAAAGGAAATTTGGATTCTAGATTAAAATACTTAGTCATACCTGGGGCATGTAACTGTGCTCATTGACATATGCCCCTCCTTTCTGCTGGGTAGTTATAATTCAGGGTGTGTTTAAAGGGAACTTGAACTGAAATTGCATAAACATTCTTACTGGTCCTTTCCTCATTTCAGTGTGGTTCTTTGAAGTGGAACACAAAGCCCCAGGGCACCAAAGGGAGCTGTGGTCTTATTTTGGTTTAGCTGCATTTGCTTCGTGACTTTGGGAAAGTAATTTTTTTTTTTTCATGCCTTGTTGAAAAATAAAATCGGGTTACCTATATGGTTTCTGAATGACTGTTAAACGGAGTGTGTGTGTGTGTGTGTATATATATACATATATATATATATATATATATATATATGAAAATGCCTGAAGGTGTAATGTGAAAGTGATTTTATTTCATATGATGGAACCATCAAACAGATTCCAGGGAATTCCTTGGTGGTTCAGTGGTTAGAACTCCATACTTGCACTGCTGAGGGCATAGGTTCAGTTCCTGGTTGGGGAACTACAAGCTACACAGCCAAAAATAAAAAGTAAGCAGATTCCGTTTATGCTGGTGGGTTTGTTTTTAAATCTTTTATGTTAAGGTTCTGTTTATTCCTGTTATTTATTCAAATCTTCTCAAGTATTCCCAGAATCATTAAATTTCAAGCCACAGGAGACCTTAGAGGTCATTTACTTCACACTGGCAGGTATAAGCATGTTCATGGCCTCTGCTAGAAGGGAGGACAGAAGAATCTGTGGGGAAAGCTTCCAGAACAAAGAATCAGAGTGGCGGTGTTGCTGTGGTCATGATCCAGGAATGAGGAAACAGGCCCATTGCCTGAGCTGCCTCATGTAAATAGTAATGGCAGGACGTGTTGCACAGGGACAGATAGGCATTTGAAGTTGAACTGGAAAGTACACTTTAAACTTCTGTTAGTTATTACCTAGAGAATGTTTTGTAAGTCTATAGTGCTTTACTTGTTATCCTTGCGTATCTGATTCTTCTGTTGTGGTTCACATCTAATGTTTAAATTGACTCAGTGTTTTGGAGGTGGGAGGAGAAGAAGGGAGAATAGTCAAAAACAAACACAACAGCAACAACAGAAACAAACTCCTCCGCTGGTTGGGATGCACAATTTGGTTATGGGTTGTCAATAAGAAACAGCTGTTTGTTTGTTGACAGCCTGCCTTGCCTTACCCATAATCAAGCTGTTTCTCATCATATAATTACCAGATCTTTAGTATTTGAGGCTTGTAGATTTATAGCTGGTTGTGTAGCATTTGCCAAAACGTCATAGTTTAGATAAAAAATTAGTGATTCCCCCGTAGTGATTCTACTGAAATATGGATGTGGGTTGTAATAAAAGAAGGATGCTCGAGGAAAGTTCTGACATTCATTTCAGACTTAAGAGAATGTCGAGTGTTTTGTGTGTGCCTTCTAACGAGGGAGTTTCAGTGTAACTTCCCTGTCTTGTGGACTCTACTGCCAGTCAGAAAAGGATTCTGTATTCTCTCATTTTTTTCTTTCTGTCTTTCTCTTTCATTCTTTTCTTTCTTCCTCCTCCTTTCCCTCTCTCCCTCTCTCCCTTCCTTCCCTTTCTTTCTTTCCCTGCTTTTCCTTCCCTTTTCTTCTTCCTTGTCTTTCTTGCCTTTGCTCTCTTTTCCTGAGTGGTGTGAGGCAGGACTGATGTGGGCACCACAATAGGTTTCTTTTTCGTGCAGAAGGACACACTTTTGTTCCTTTGTTCTTTCTTTTTCTGTCTTCTTACAACCCTGTTCCAATGTGGAAGCCAAGAATGGAAGGAAAGTTAAATTTTCTGAGAGTCCAAGGTGATGTTACAGCCTCCTTGGATAGCTTTACTAGCTGGGGAAAAAAAAGGCTGAATGTGCCTCTTACCTCAAGAGAACATATCGAGGACATTTTACAAACGAACCCCTTTCAATCTGGATTATGCTGAGTGAGGTCCATTTTGAAATAAGAGTAACCCTGGGTTTTAGGAAAACAAGCCAGAAAGGTGAGGTTTCTATTGCTTTATTTAGTTTTATTCTTCAAAATAGAGCAAAAACATTTTCTAATCATGAATAAATCACAGCTTCTCTAGGAATGGCAGATTGTCTCTCCTTAACAAATCTTTTCACAGTACTGAGTTACTTCCCAAAAAAAATCCCTTAAAAACTATGGTGCCACAAATTTTTATTTTCATTAACTCTAAAGTAATGTCACAAATTCTTCTTCCTTTGATAGATTTAAGATTAAAATGGAATTTAGAATATTTTCAGTAATTTTTTCTCTTCATTCTCAAAGGCATTACATAAATAATAATTTTTCTCTATATACCTATATATTTTTAAAGATAATGTGGGATACTATCTTTGTGATAGATGGTGCAACTACAAAAGGGAATACTTTAAAATTTATAAAAAGGTGAAATTTTAAGGAAAATATATTTATGTATTTCTTTTTATTTTTTATTATTTATTTTTATTTAGTTTTTATTTGTTATTTGGATGCGTTTATACTCTTTCATTTCATTCTCTAATAGTTACTTTAAACTATTTAATTACAATTTGTATCAGGACAAGACTTAGTTCTTTAATACATGAGCTGTACCATGGAGTCCAAATTTAAAAGGTTATGTCTAGCTTAACTGGAACAGGTAGGATGTGGTGGGGTATAAAGATGAATATTTTTATATGTACAGCTGTACATGTATTCTTAGGGCCCTATTAGTTAGCCAAAATCTGTTGTCTTAGTAGTACTCAGGTACATAATTCAATTAAATGAATCACAGATGATCCATTTTAGAAGCACCTTGCTCTTTGGGTATCAGGGGAAGAGAGTTTAGTTGTAATTTTAAGAACTTCATCCCCCAGTTATTTACTGATGTATTTAATTTTAACTGATATATTTCATGTAGCCAAAATCTAAATGAACAAAAGTTATCATTATAAATAAAAGATGTGCAAAACTTTATTTTGACTGCCTTTTTAATGGGGAGAGGGAGAGATTCAGGAGATGTTACAGGCTATTATTACAGTTTTTTGTTTCTCTGTTAGACTTTTTTCAGTAAAGCTTTCCCAAAAACTGTGCTAAAAATCCATTATTATAGAGCTATTAAAATTACTGTTTTATTATCCAGTGATTAATATCCATGACCTTTATTTTTGGATTGGCTTCATAAATATATACATTTTTCTGTGTCAGTCATTGTCTAGAATTTCATTTTTGTTCTGCTTTCCATTACATACCATGAATTATATAAAATTAATTTAATCGCTACTACAAACAGAAATTAAATGTGCCCTAATCCAGTGTTACGTTGTTTGCTTTTACAACTGTAAGTCATAAGTAATTAATTTTCCTTGGAAAATTAATTCACTTACCATTCCCGGTAGCATCATATGTTGACACAGCGTTATAGATAGTTTAATATTTTTCTTCAACATGCTGGTCTCAACTTTAGAAGACCTTAAATGAAAACAAATTAAAATTTACTCAACTGTATATAATTTGGAGTTCTATAAAATAAGTGTTGTTGTTATTGCTGTTATACAGGTGATGACTCAAAAATTATATTTAAACTCTATAAAATCTCCATTAGTATATTAACAAGTCTGAAACAATATATTTTTAAGTTGTTCATATGACAGTAGCCATAAAAATTTTTATTCCTCAGTTCTGAATGAAACAGTTTACACTACAGCCATCAGATAGCAGTAACATGAAGAGCTTTACCATATCTTAATGATGGGAAAGCAAAATGAATTATTTACTTACCGAACATTTTGACCACTCAGCATAGTAAGTCATCATGTATGATTTTTACAGAGCTCATTTTCAACATTTAACCTCAGTCAGTAAAAAGATTTCTATCAAGGTCATCTTAAAACCTAAAATATGAAAGATACCTAGTTTTAAACTCCCATTTACTTCTTAGTGCATCAGTTGCCCTTCTCTGCTTCTTTCCTCCTTTCCTGTTTAATACTTTTTCCCCTTGCTTTCCAAAAAGGCTAATGTGGAAAATGAAAAAAGCAAAAGTCTTTCAGTTAAATAAGTTTCCCCTAGCTGCTTCTTATATTCTGGGAACTCAGAAAATATGGGCAAACCAAATTTAGCTTTTCTTTTGCATTTGCCAAGAGGTTATTTTGTAAGGTGATTTCTTTTTTTTTTTTCTGGTTCATAGAACTCTATAAAACATATAGTGTTTATTACTTTATTTATATTTGTTTAAGTCACTAAGGTGAAACTCTAGTGATGGTGGCAATGTTACAGTTTTAACAAGTGGGGGCTTATTTTATAAATGTGCCTTTGTGGCCATAGCTTTAAAAAATGCAGGGGGTTAGCAGTGAAATGCTCTTTATGCCTTTTGGAAGAAAATTGCTGTTTAATTCCAGTATAAAAGTACTACCAGAATAGAAAATCGCCAGTGTTAGTTTTTGTTACTATTCATTATCATACGCAGTTTTTAGATCTCTACTTTCAGGATTGGACTACATGTGTTCCAAAGTTTGGTCAGGAGGAAAGTGTTTTCTTTGTTACTTCTGTCATAAAGAGGATGACAGAGGAATCCCCTTCCCTGTGCTTCAGAGGGTTTCTCAAAGTGGCCTTCAGAATTAGGATAATAACTTTCTCTTTTATCATCAGACAAAACCCTGCAGGTGTCAAGTCATATGCCTTGACGTTTGTGCTCTGACTCAGATACGAATTGTTTCATGGTCAGGTTTAAGGAAAAGCAGACTTTCAAAAATAATTTATATGTGCATCCCAGGTAATGATTATATTTAAAACTTTATCCTTAAGTTTATTACTGTATTTCTGCAGTATATAAATATGTTTAATTTTGCACGCATGCTTACACAGTTTTAAAAATGCTTCTTCCTTCTTTCTAAAATGAACACTATAGCTTTAGTTTATCCTTGCTTTGAGTGGAAAAGTAAATATGTGTTTACAGTAAGTTGCTATTATTAATCTATATTTAATTTTATGACATATTCTCTCAAAAATAATTTAAATGAGAAGTTTGCCACTTTTGTTCATTATTAACTGTTATTTTGTATCAAAATGAGTATCTCAAAGAAACATTTCAGTTCATAGTGAACTAAGAAATTAGAGGGATTGTGTGTATGGTGTGTGTACAAAAGAAGGTTGCAAGGGTGTAGAGAAAGGAAGTGCTGAAGTTAAGCTCTATGGTATTTTACTCAAAGTTGGCAAAGGAACATTTCATGTTAAAATGTATAAAAATCATGGATTGAAGAAACAGAGCTTGGAGAAGCAAAATTTTTTATTTTCCATGATTATTTTATTGATTCTGATTATAACAGAAATGATCAGACTTTGTGGTAGAAATATCAATTTTTAAAAATTGTATCATTTGGAGATAGTACCAAGTTTATAATTTGCTGAATGAGGGCTGTGACATGCATTAAACACCATGTACTTTGTGACAAGTACGCAGACACATACATGTGTCTCACGAGGTCCTGAGGAGTGTTGAGCAGACTCTGGTTTGAGTTTGATCAATAAGAGTTTTTTTTCAGTGTTTAAGCAGAGCATAAATAATCTTTAGTTATTCGTGAATAGCTTCCTGAAGTTTGGTAAAAGTACGGTTTGCAGACTGCTCATACATGTTGAAGCAACGTGTTCCTGTTCAGTGGAGTCTTTAGCAGTGCCACTGGGCAGAAAAGTAAATTTGTACCTAAAGTAAATTTGTACAACTATTAATTTGCATTCTGTCCCACGCTATTCTCCCAAAGACTAAATATAAATTAGTTTGTATTTTTGTTCACAAAGGTAATAATTAAATTAAAATGATATATAGAAAGGTAAAATGTCAATTTACCATCCTCTGAGACTGACAGAACTCTCCCAGGCTCTTCAAAGTTGAAATCACACTTTGAATTATAATCCCGTATGACCTTAATCTTATACATTGACAGTGGTATAAATTGGGTTATATATTTGCTTTTACTAGAGACTCAAATCAAGTCACAGTCAAGGTAGAGAGTACTGCATTGGAATATCCTGCTTTTATGTTTAGGTCCACACATTAACCTTTGGCTGTAACAACTCACCTGATGCTGGCCTTTTGTTTTTTAGCACCATACATAGATTGGGGTCAATTTCAGTCTGATATATAAAAACAGTGCTTCAAAAGACATGTGCACACTACTGTATATAAAATATGTAACCAGAAAGGAGGGCCTACTTGTACAGCACAAAAGCCTCTACTCAGTACTCTGTAATGGCCTGTATGAGAAAAGAATCTAGAAAAAGAGTGGATGTATACTTTCTGTATACAAAACTAGCTCAATGTTATAAGTCAATTATATTTTTTAAAAAATAGTGTGTATAAGAATGTGAAATAATTTAATGGTCTCCTTTTAACGAGTTTAAGTGAACTGTTAATTGCAGTGAATGGATTTCCATCCCATATTTGTTGTACTAGACCTGCTAATCAGAAGATAAAAGTTTGCCGGAGAGCTTTCAAATAGTCCCCTGTTGTCAAATTGTTGTTTCATGTTAATCCAGATCATTTTTCTCTAGAATGTTTATCAGAAGAATCATTTTTGAATTGTGGTTTTTATTAAATTTGCAAAACTTCAGAGAACCTCTTCACAATAAATACTCAATGTTGTTGTCCTACTTTGTTGTTTTAGTCACTCAGTCGTGTCCGACTCTTTTGCAACCCCTTGGACTGTAGCCCGCCAGGCTCCTCTGTCCGTGGGATTTTCCAGGCAGAAATACTGGAGTGGGTTGCCATTTCCACCTCCAGGGGATCTTCCCAACCCAGGGATCAAACCCACGTCTCTGCATCTCCTGGATTGCAGGCTGATTCTTTACTGCTGAACCACCAGAGAAGCCAAACATTTTACTACATTTAAGTTTATCATTTTAGAAGAAAGGAACCTTGATTAGAACCATTTAATTTTTTTTCAGTTTTAGTATTTACCAAATTTATAGGAACCCTCAATCACTACTGTCTTATCTTTTTCCTCTCCATGTATGTAAATAGAATAAGTCAAAATTAACCAGAGATTCCTCCTCTTGAGTGATTAAAAGAAAAGTAATGTATTGTTGTGTTTGCTAGTCAAAAATCTGAACTTATTTTGAAGTTATTGTACATTCTATTAGGCTGTAATGTGGGGGGAGATACCCAAGAAATATGGAAAGAAAGACTGTTCTAGCTAATAACAGCTTAATTCTAGAGAGGCCACCAAGGAGTCTGTCGTGATTGACAAGCATTCTGGCAAAGTCTTTTCTTTCTCTCTCTCTCTTTTTTCCTATAGCAGTGTTGAAGTCAGTCAAAGAATATATACAAAGCTGAGTGAATACCAGTTTCCCCAGTACAGGGGCTATTTTTTCAGGAAGTCTAACTCAAACCAGATGTTTTGCCTAGACCCAGAGTTTGTTGCTGCCAAGCATCTCATCAGAGGTCAGAGTTCTGGGCTCGGGGCCCTGCTAGAATTCTTTCACAAATTGCTATTCGGTGAGGTTTTAATCCTAATGGAAAGAATAATGTGCTTGTAAAATCTGCAGTTATTACAAACACAGTATACATATTGTGGACTTCAAATGACTACATATTTCATTCCCATAAACAGGGAACGCAGATGAATGCCTCGTGTGATAGCTTTAGACATTCTAACTAAAATCTAGTATACAGTTTATACCACATTAACCATTTGCATTTGTAATACCCCAATAAAAGTAACTGTTATCTTTGGGTGACAACTGGTAACCAACTCATGCCCTCCTCCTGCCCAACAGTTTTTTTTTTTTTTTTTTTTTTTAAATAAGTACCACAACCTCATACAGCTGTTTGAACACAAGCATTAAAAGCATTTGGAACTAAATATTGAATGTTCTCTTAGGAAGACCTATGAATGCTATCATACTAAGTGAAAAGTTCTTAAAATAAAGCAGAAAGTATTGTTGACCCAAGGCTTAACTATCGTGTATTTGGAAACATATATATATACTAAAATTGAATTCATTTACTCAAATTAGGATAAAAGAGTTTGTATTTTCTCTTTAAAATGGAGAATGTGAATAGTATATTCTGAACATGAGTGAAGCTCTTTTGGAAAGATTGAGAGAGATTAGTGAGACTTTATATCTCTGCTTAATTTTCTATACAAATATTATTAGATGCTTATTTGGAGGCTTGGCTCTTGTTGAGTATGAGCCCAAGAGAAATTTCCAGGTATACAAATATGAGTGAAACCACAATTTGGGCTAGAATCATAATTTGGGCTAGAGATAATTATGTTAATAAGACCATACTTACTAAAATTAAATAAATCTGCATTTGAGATAGTTGTGTGCTAATTTTTATGTCAATAAAAACAAAGTCTGAATTTCTGAAGATGAAAGAGAATTAACTTTTTTTATGAAGTAAAAGAAGACAGATTCTATTGTCCATGAATTATCCTGTGCCATATGAAAGCACTTTTTGATTTGAACAATTTTTAGCATTTATCTGAGGTTGGAAAGTCTTAATGTCTAAATTACTTTTTTGTTTTTATATTTAAGTGACAATATAGGTTACATTAAATAAGGGTACATGGGTACAATAAATAAACAAGGCTCAAACAAGTTCTCTAAATCTCAACTGTTGGGAGATTTGCCCCGCCAAATTGTGATAGAACCTTAAGATATGGATAGAGACTTTTCCACTACTTTTAATTTTACCTTTCATTTGTATAAAAGGAAATCAGCACTGATAGCATCTCTACTGCATAGATAGACGATTGCATTGGTGTTAAGAGGAATCATCATTACTATGAACTTAAATTCTTCTGTTGGCTGCCAACAAATGGAAAAAAAAAAGATTTGTTGAAGTGTGTGATGTAAAAAAGAAAGGATATTTGTATTGTATAACTTTCTTCAAATTGTGAAACAATCTTTAAAAGTTATTTTCTGATTGATCTTTATGCTGTCTCATGCCTCTGGAGATGTAGCATGGTGGCAGATCTTCTGTAGAGTCTTGTTTTCTAATATTCATCTCCCTGAGTAAGTCCCATTCCTTTCTACATAAACTCTGATAGTATATCATATTTATTACTCTGTTATTTAGTTTCACTTTATTGCATCATTGCTTACAAGGGAAT
Source organism: Bos javanicus (assembly GCF_032452875.1). NCBI lineage: Eukaryota > Metazoa > Chordata > Mammalia > Artiodactyla > Bovidae > Bos > Bos javanicus. The sequence goes on along the minus strand of NC_083878.1, from coordinate 27,762,894 downwards.
TTTCCTTGGAAGAAAGGTGCATTATTTATGCATGATATTTTTTACCATCTTTGACTTTCTGAAAAGTGAAATAATGTTTCTTTTTTATTTGTTCATAAACTACAATTGGTGGATTTTTCCCCCCAGAAAGTCAGGCAATACCCTCATCAATTTCTGTAAAGAAGTTGAAATAAATGTCAAAACTTGAGGCTACATTTCATTCTGTATGGCATAATCATTTAGATGCAATTAAAAGAATAGTCTGGGACTGTGATCAGTTAATGAGAAGCAAACAATTTCATATTAATGAGTTCCCGTTTGCCAATAATTCTGTCATTTGTAACTTGCATCAGTCATCACCCCTGCAAATAGTCCTTTCAAGACATTATTTGCAATTTTGTCCTCTGTTTTCTGTCCTTGATGTTGTGAAAATGGCCGTCTACTGTTACAGGAATGAAAAGAGATCCCATTCAAACATCTTTTGTGTTTCCACTTTCAGTGAAAAATGTTTTTCAAACCTGCAGCTGGTTATTTCTGCAGGAGTTCCCACTTATGCTCAGATTTGATTGACATTTTGAAATGGCAGCTTTTCATGAAAAGCTGTTAACTTGTAGAATTCAGTTATGGTACTAAGACAGACTGACTTTGTTCTGTGGCTGGGACCTGTCCAAACTAAATAGAACCCTGCATCTGAATTTAATAGTGCTACTCAGCCAAGATAGGGCACTTTTGCCTTTTTTCCCCCCTCCAAAACTCTGATGCTTCTTATATGTTCTAAAACTAACTTGATGGATATTCATCCCAACATCTTTCTGTTCTGTAATTGCTTTAATTGACATGTATAGTCATTCCCTTGTTCCTTCCCTTGAACATCTAATGGACCAGGACAGTGCTTTACTTTATGATGTTAATTGAGAAGAACTTATTTTGCAATTAATGTTACAGAGCACAAAAAATTTAGGAATATTGCAATTGTTTCTCCCAGTATGGAAGACCTAATATGTTTATAAACATGTTGCTACCAGGACTTAACAATTTAATTCATTATGTTAAAATAATGTGAAAAATATTCTGTGTATGATACTATACAAATATAGCTTATTAATATTATTAATATGCTTATCAAATAATTATATTCTGCCTTCAGTTTCAAGGGCAATATGCTATAAATCATAGGAGTCACAAAATACATGATCCCTGCCCTTAAGGAACTTTGAATTCCATATCTTATTATAGTTAACTGATTATTAGTGCTTCGAAGTGCCTCAATTTCTTAACATCTAATGGCAATGATTTTTAGTTGTTCAAATGCCTAGTTGTTCCTGTATTTGATTTCCATATAACAGTTTTATGAGATAAATTAGGAAACTTAGTATCTTTAGCTTGTGGGTTTTTTGTGGTCCTGTGCTATCTACTGGGAAATGTAAAACAATGGTTTTATTTCCGAAGTTTAGGGCACTATTTATTGTGTTATGTGGAGGTATTAACTCTGAACATCTACACATGATACCTGGTTTCACCTGTCTGTCTGAAGGTAGAGAGCTGAGACAGATAATCACTGTAGATCCTGACCACTTTCTGAAGCACCGATCTTCACAATTCTCAACTCATACCATTGCACATTTAATTAAACAGCTGACTTAGGATGATTATTCATTTTGTATTACCTGAAGCTGGCATGTTGCTGCTGCTTTACTTTTAGGTCGATTCTAGACTTTGCATTCTGTAGCGTATACACAAGAGTGTGAGCTAATGCTGGACAGAATGCCCTCTGAGTATGTTACAAGACTCAGTGTTTTAACTTATTCTTATAGCTCTGAAAAAGAAATTCAGAGTTGATATTCAGGGAAAATATTGGCTAAAATGGTTATTTTGATACTGTCCCTAAATTTCAATATCTCACCCTGATTTTGCTCCCCCAATAACTTAGATAATTGAAATAAAATCATACCATATCCATTTGTATCAATATAGAGGATTTCAGAGGGCCAATACATTTTAATGCATGATTAGTAAAAATAATATAACATTGAAGTCATAGTGACATTAATTTCAGAATCACTTTTTAAATAAGAGTTTAAATGCATTTCCCCTATTTTGATGATGTGAAAGGAACAATTTTGGTAACTTAATTTGATGTAAGTGTTAAGAATACCCATAGATCTATGGTTGGTTAACAGGTAGCCAGAAAGGCATTCCACTGTCCTTTTGGTTGCATGTCAACCTTTGTAACTGTTGCAGTGTGTAGACCGACACTATGTATAAAGGACCTTAAAATGTCCTATTTTGTCTTGACCAGTCCTTTTTTAGGAATTGTGTCCCAGGGGAGCAAGTTAATTTAAAATTTTATGTATAAACATATTATAGTACTACCTATAATAATTGAACTGAGAAAGAGAAAATGTTCAATTTTAAAAAAAGACTGGACTAAGTGTGTCCATGTAATTGAGTAATTTACGATTATTTAATATTAAGTTTCTAAGAGTCTTAAATAAAATGTTCAAATATCCTGTCAAAAAGCTGGATTCATACTTGTATCATGGAAAAAAAAATCTGCCTAGCAAAAGTTGAAGGAAAAATCCCTACAGGTTGAGTTGCTTCTGAATGATAAGATTGTGTATTATTTTCTTCTCCCTTATGCACCTGTGTACTTTCCTAATATGCTATAATTAAAACCTGTAACTTCTATCCTCTGGGACAAAAACAGATTTATAACCAAGAAACTAGGGGAAAAAATAGTAGTGACACAGTGAAATCTAGAAATCCTGTTTTCTAATTTCATTCAGGGCAGCTTGAGTAATGGTCCTAGTTCAGGAGGTGAAAAGCAGTCACCCATAGGCCATATTCTACCAGCAGAGGATTTTTGCTTGGCTAGCACTGGGATTTTAAAATAATTTGTTTGTATGCCTTTAGGAGAGGGCACAAACCTCTCCAGTGTACCACCAGCCTCTCCCCATCTCTCATTCCTGGCCTGATTCATACATTTGTGTAATCTCCCAGACCTCTGAGATGCAGATGTTTTATTTGTACAGCTTTGTGCCTGATCTGAATACTTCTGTCGCTAGGAGAATGGTCCACTTTGGTGTTGGGTTTTTGTTTTTGCCCACCCAACACATGATAATAGCAGTAGTGGAGATGATGTTAATCGTAATAGTTACTATTTGTTGACTCGTTAGTACCAGTCTTAGAGTAAAACTTAATCATATAATCTAGTCTTCACTGTTCTACAAGGCTGGGTCCTATTTTTCCCCCATCTTATTGATGAAACAATTGAAGCTCAAAGAGATTAAGAATCTGTTCATAGTAGAGGTGAGATTTGAAGCTAAATCTACTTAGAGTCAAACTCAGTGCTCTTAAAGTTAACTTAATAGTTAACTTGTATGCATAATTATGTTTTAGTGTCATGGCGAATCTTTAACCATGCTTAGATTATTGACAAGAGGACTCTACAGTAATAATTGCCATTCTTGTTTATGCATGTTACAGACTAAAAGAGAAAGGGGTTTTACTGTTATTGTTAATAATTTATTAAACCACATTAATTCATTTTTAGTTTGTCATTATACGTTATGTGTTAAGATATAGAGAGGAAATACTGGTGTTATACCATGAAAACTTGGTACAAATGTTATTCTCTGTACTAAGGAATAAGTATACCTATTTCTTTTGTACAACTGTATTGACTTGAAATATGTAATTCTGATATGCTCAGTTCCTGTTACATAACATTCTCAGGAACGTAACATAACCCCTCCGCTATCTAAGTATATAAAAACAAAGCTCTCTGGTAAATACTTTGATACCCAACTTTCATAGTCCTGTATACTTAATGCCTATTATCTCAGATATATTTTGTTTCACCTTTAATTTTCTTTCGACAAAAGAAACCAATTTGAGAGATTCTGATTAGAGGTAGAAAATTGGTTTCTATGTGGAAGAAAAAAAACATGATCTCCAGAATGTATAATAATCTTACGAGGGTTAAGTCACTTAACTGTCATATCTGAATCCCAATTAGAAAATATGTTGTGTCATGGCTCAAAAGGGAGTGGATATATATGTACTTATAGCTGATTTCATTGTTGTGCAGCAGAAACTAACACAACATTGTAAAGCAGTTATTCTCCAATTAAAAATAAATTTAAAAAATTATTTATGAGTGATAGGAATAGGAAGAAAATTGTAGAAGTAACCTCTGCTTTAAACTCTAAAGAAAGGGTGTTCATTAAGTAAATACTTTTATAATAAAGATAAAGACATTTATAAATATCTTGATAATTTTATTATAATTTTATAAAAACTTTGATGATGAATACATTTATCATAGTAGTAGTACATGGAAAGTTAGAGAAAAAAAAAGAAAAAGCACTAATTAAAATCCTACCGCTGATAGATAACTGAAGTGTTCTGAAATAGTGTGTGTTGAAAAGATGTTTGACACTTGAGTAATATTTTCACAAGATACAGGATTTTAGGTGGTTGCAGATAATATTTTTTCAGAGATTGTATTGCGTCCATTCTATTGTCTTCTGTCATCTGGTGATGCTGGTGGTGATCTGAATCTGATTTATTTGAGAGTGACCTGTGTTTTACATCTCTGCAGGATTTTTTGCATCTTCCTTTGTATACACAGGACTCAGTTTTTTTCATTCTGTGGGCTGGATGCTTCTTGTACCTTTATAATCTGAAGGTCTCCTTCGACTCTAGGAAAATATCTTGTGCTCTGTATTTGGGTATATCTTTCTCTTTCTCCTTTGTCTTTTGCTTCTGTTTTTTTCTCAGCTATTTGTAAGGCCTCCTCAGACAACCACTTTGCCTTCTTGCATTTCTTTTTCTTTGAGATGGTTTTGGTTACTGCCTCAGGTACAGTGTTCCGAACCTAAGCCCATAACTCTTCAGGTACTCTGTCTACCAGATCTAATCCCTTGAATCTATTTGTCATCCCCTGTGTAATCATAAGGGATTTGATTTCTTGTTCTTTGTTTTCTCTGATCCCATTAAGATAGAAATGAGCCCCTTAAATGGAACCTCTCTGTCTCTCATTTCTAAAAATTTTAGCTCTTGGTTTTTGTCATTGTTGTTGCTCTGATGAAGCCCTCAATTTTATCTTCTAGTCATTTTATTTTAAATATTTCATTTTGGTAATCATTTTTCATTTCCAAGAAATGTTTCTTGATCTCTAATTCCCCTTTTATATGATACAACTTTCTTATTTTGGGTTCTTTTTGTGGTGGTGTAATATTTTCTTTACTTTTCCTAAAAATACAGACCAAAGAGATTTTCCCTCTCTCCCTGTTTCTCCTGCTTTTTATGTTGTTCATTTGTTTCGTCTCTGTTTCTTCGGAGAATCTTGGTAATCTCTTCCTATGTAAGAGTTCGTTGTTACTGTTCTCACTAAGTCGTGTCAGAGTCTTTGTTACCCCATGGACTGCAAGCATGCCAGGCTTCCCTGTCCTTCACTGTCTCCCAGAGTTTGCTCAAATTCATGTCCATTGAGTCAACGATGCTATCTAAGCATCTTATCCTTTGCCACCCTCTTCTCCTTCTGCCTTCAATCTTTCCTAGCATCAGAATCTTTTCCAAGGAGTCGCTATTTTCATCAGGTGGCCAAAGAATTGGAACTTGAGCTTCAGCATCAATCCTTCCAATGAATATTCAGGGTTGATTTCCTTTAGGATTGGCTGGTTTGATCTCCTTGCAGTCCAAAGGACTGTCAAGAATCTTCTCCAGCACCACAGCTCAAAAGCATCAATTCTGCACTCCATCTTCTTAATGGTCCAACTCTCACATCTGTACATGACTACTGGAAAAACCATAACTTTGACTAAATGGACCTTTGTCAGCAAGTGATGTCTTTGCTTTTTAATATGCTGTCTTTGCTATATGCAATAGAGTTTATTTATTAGCAGGTTTTGCTTTATCAAGATCTCTTAAGGGAAGATAGCTATTCTTAAACTGGGAATCTCTACCTGCCACACTTCAGAAGACTTTTTCCTCAGAGCAAACTTTTTAGTGTCTTAGTGAAGAACCCTACAATTTTTTCTTTTTTGACAAGAAAAGATGGAGTAAATATTTGGCTGGAAAGGTGGAATAAACATTTGGGATGCTGCTTGTGGAGAATTTGAAAGTATACTGGGTTGAGTAGTGTCTCCTCACAATTCATGTCTACCCAGGACCTCAGAATGTGACCATATTTGGGAATAGGGTCCTTGTAGGTATAACTGGTTAAGATGAGGTCATAACTGGCTTAGGGTGGGCCCTAATCCAGTGACTGGTGTCCATGTAAGAAGAGAAAACAGACACATGGAGAGAACAACATGTGCAGGTGGAGACAGAATGTGAAGTGATACAGCTGCAAGCCAAGGAGTGCCAAAGATCGCCGGCAGCACTGGAACCAGGAGAGAGGCGTGGAACACAGTGTCCCTCAGAGTCTCCAGAGGGAACAAGTTGCCAGCATCTTGTTTTGGACCTCTGCGCTCTACAACTGTGAGAGAATAAACTTCTGTTGGTATAAGCCACCCAGTTTGTGGTAATTTTTTTCAGTAACCCTATGAAACCAAAACAGATGTGCAGCAGACTCACCTTAATGACCTGACCAGCGTACCCACCAGACCTTTGAACAGCATCTGTTACTTCTAGCCTCTTGCATCTGAGGACTGTACACAAGAATTTCAAAGGACCAGAACATACACCTGAAAACTCAGGCTTGGGAAAAGGATCCCTCATCCCTAGGCTGTGAGATTTTAGGTTTGAAGAGTAGGCATGGATGGTCCCCTCCTAGGCCTGGGGAGCCTCAGTCATGGTGGAGTGTGGCAGAGCTTTTTGTCTCTGCTCTTGTTATGCTAGCTGGCATTTGTGTTTGGGGGACCATTAGCCCATCCCCAGTGTGATAAAGAGGACTGAGCACTCTAGACTTGGCATTTCCAGCACTGGGGACATTTTGAGGTTGTGGCCTAATTCACCACCCCAGCTTTCTTTCGGGATTATCTTAAACACTGGGCTACTTTCCCCACAATGCTCAGTGCTGAAGGCCATCTCCTTTTGTGTGAAGTCAGCCTGCTGGAATCAGTCTATGGCGTGTTAACTCTTCCCACCCAGGCTTTATACAATGTGATCTCTGACATATCCCAGGACAGAGCCTCTCTAGAGGTTCTCCCTGAGTTAGTGCACCTCATAAGTCACCGTCAACTGTGTCCCCTGAGTGAATGCATCAGCTTGAGACTTCCCCCTTCTGCCAGAGGACACCTTGAGGATAATGTTCTCTTAGCCAATTGAACTTTTCTCTAATAGGAGGTATTTCACAGGAAAGGAAAAAGCCTTGGCTTTGTTTCTTTTTGAACTGTCTTTCCATTTTTGTTACACTTCCCTGGGAAAGCGTTATAGAACTCAAGCCTTTAAATTCAATCCCTGTTGAGATGGAAAAAGCTTCCTAGGTGAGTTATCAATAATTGAAAGATATATCTGACTGTTAGTAATAGCCATTGTTAAGAGAAGCATGGGTCTGGGCATGGATTTAAGTCACTGACAACATGTGGTTTTCTATGCCGTCTATGTGTTGGTCTTTATAAGGTGTTTCTAACTTCATGCCATGGCTTGGCTAGCACTAATTTCTTTTCTACTTTTTCTTTACTCCTAGGAAGGTATTGCTTCTGTGTATTTCACATTGTAGGGAGAAACTCACCTCGTTGTGACCCCTAACCTATGTAGTAAATCCTCTGAAATTAATTTTGGTTCTTTCTGATCTGTGTCCCCACGTGACTCCCCCCAAGATTTCATTATTAGATTTTGACAGCCTTTTAAATTTGTAAGTGCCACAAATTTGTCACTAGAGATGAATGAGTAAAAAGAAAATTCTTTTTCTTGAGGATATGGGTAAAATATTTCAAGTGACAGGTTCGCATCAATAATGTTAATGTTTATAGGGTGATGAAAACCATATAAGTCTTAGGCCAGAATCTTGTTTCAGCTGAGTCCCAGAAATTTTGACCACAGAAGCCAAGACACATTCCATTTATTCCAACAACTGTTTTTCCAAGTTCTTTCCAACTGTCTGAAAGACAGTTGTCACTCTTGAATGCTTAAAACATTAAATGCTTTTTCCTGCTGTCACAGTTAAAAGCAGGGGAAACATTGTCTACTATTCCTGAATTGCTTTTTGTCTTCCTTGAGTTCCTAAAATGGAGAGCAAATTTGATAATGTTCCTTTGGCCCTATTTTTTGTGTTCATCCTCTGGCAAAGTTTTTGAAAAATTTCACTTCATTTTTTTCTCAAATACTGACTTCTGGCCTTGCTTTCATGCCAGAAAGTTGCCTTTACTGAACGCGAAACAATTACAGAGTCATAGATTTTCCTTGTTTCTTATTGGTACCAAAGGATTTCCCCCAGTGGTTTCTAGTTCTGGTGCAGGGGAGCATTAGTATTTGGGGAACTGAAGACAATCAGAGGAAATACAGAAAAGACATAACTGAAATTATTCTGAATATGATTCCAAGTAGCATATGTATATTATTATTATTAACTGAAAAGAGAAAGATAAAGAGCTTAAAACCATTGTAGTTTAATGTCTTAAAACCATTATAGTTGAATAGTGTGGTCTTTGGTCCATTTATTTGCATAGTATTTGATGTTTTTCTCAAAAAAATATTAACCAAAATAAAAGATTTATTTTAAAAACTAAGCTATTATGAAGTTTCTCTGTGAAATTAAAACTAGTTCTTAGGAAAAAGAAAGAAAAATACCAAGGTTAAAAATTATCTACCCCACTTCCCATTCTAAGCTTGCACACAGCTTGCTGGCTGTTGGGTGTTGGTTACCAAAGTCATCTGAAAGTGATACCGCAGCAGTAGTAAGCATGATGATTTTACAGTGTAAGTTTTGCATTACAAGAAGCATTTTTTTGTTACAAGTTGAGAAGACAGGTTTCTGCATTATCTTCAGTTCAGTTCAGTTCAGTCGCTCAGTCGTGTCCGACTCTTTGCAACCCCACGGCCAGCACGCCAGGCCTCCCTGTCCATCACCAACTCCCGGAGTTCACCCAGACTTACGTCCATCGAGTCAGTGATGCCATCCAGCCATCTCATCCTCTGTCATCCTCTTCTCCTCCTGCCCCCAATCCCTCCCAGCGTCAGTCTTTTCCAATGAGTCAACTCTTCGCATGAGGTGACCAAAGTATTGGAGTTTCAGCCTCAATATCAGTCCTTCCAATGAACACCCAGGACTGATCTCCTTTAGGGTGAACTGGTTGGATCTCCTCGCAGTCCAAGGGACTCTCAAGAGTCTTCTCCAACACCACAGTTCAAAAGCATCAATTCTTCAGCACTCGGCCTTCTTTATGGTCCAACTCTCACATTCATACATGACCACTGGAAAAACCATAGCTTTGAGTAATTAGTATTTATGAAGTACTTAATAGGGATAGGATGGTATTTATTCTTTCCTTTTTACAGTTGATGAAAGTAAGGCAGCAAAATGTTACGTGACTTGCTTGGTCTTCCTCACTACTTTTCATCCTCATTTGTTTCCTAAGGTTAGGAGAGGATAGACCGCACAGTCCAGCTGCCTGAGTTCAAAATTTGGCTTCCCCATTTATTAGCTTACTGGCCTTGGGCAATGTATCAGATTTGTTGTAGTCATCATCATCATCATCATCATCATCATTCCCACTGTACAACTGTTGTGGTATGTTAAGCACCAAAAGGTAGCTAAGGACTGTCAAACCCAACCTTCTTAAGTCTAAGGAAACCGAAGCCTAAAATATGAGGTGACTTATCCATCACTAACTAGCTAGTGTTTTACTTACAACTAGAACAATAATCATTTAACTTTTATGTCCTTCCTACAGTTTTTGGTTTCAAAGACTGGTAAAATAATTTTTTAGAACATTTATGGTTCTGGCAGCCAGTCTCCAGGATGGTGCTCAATAATCCCTGCCTCTTAGTACTAACACTCTGATGTATTCTCCTCCCTCATTGTACTGGCCTTTGTGACAGTACAGTATGGCAGAAGTAATGGTATGTCTCTCCTGAGACTGTCGTGAAAGACACTGTGGCTCTGTCTTGGATGCTTTTGTTCTCTCGGATCACTTCCCTATGGGGGAAGCCGACTTCCATGTCATGAGCAGCCCTGGTAGATACTCATATGGAAGGAACTGAGACCTCTGGCCAACAATATATAAGGAACTTGGGCCTTCTGCCAAGAGTAATAATGAGTGAGCATCTTAGAAACGTATCCTTCAACCCACTCGGGCCTTCAGATGATTTCAGTCCCAGCAGACATCTTGACTGCAGCCTCATCAGAGACTCACTGAGAGAAGTGCCCAGCTAAGCTGCTCCTGGACTCCAGACCCTCAGAAACTGTGTGAGATAAAAAGTTCATTACTTTAAGCTGCTAAGTGTTGGCGTAATTTGACCAACATCAGCGGATAACTAATGTAGTAGAGCTGTGGAGAACTGACGTGTTTCCACATTTTTTCCTTGTCACAAATAAGAAGGAAAGGACTGTTTTAGTACGATAAGGACTATTTTAGTACCAAAATAGTAGGAATGTCATAATACTATAGTCAAGGACAGTTTTTAGATTGAATAAATTGATCTGGGTGAAAAACTTTCACACTGTTCCTTTTCTCATTTTGTTATTGACCACTGAAAACTCTGTCATGAACTGAATTTTGGGAGCCATTCTATTTCATCATATTGTGTTCAATTAGTAGCTTTCAATTTTGCCTTCTTTTGTGTCCTCGAGTGTCTGCTTGAATATGTTGTCTTTTGAAACGTGGCTATAGAAAAACCAAACTGAGGAAACTCAAGTTGTAGTTCTTTTTCATGGTAGAAAGTACATTAACAGATAAAGCCTATCTGGGTTTAGATTTTCTCATCTGTGAATTGATTGGTTGTACTATATATGACCTCTTGTAAACCTTTCCATTTCTAAAATTGTGAGATTCCGATAGACCTTTGGACATCTTTTCACCTGCACTCTTTGCCAACAGAAGGAAGATGGGTAATCTTCAAATTTTGCTTTTCCCCTTTTTGAAAATGCGGTTGTTTACAACCAAAGTTGGAACTTGCTCAGAATTAATATTGTTACCCAGGAAAAGGAAAGAGGACTGTCGGTGGAAGGGACATAATCCTTTTCTTCTGACTCTGACACGTGCATACTGTGCCAGTCTCTGTACTTACTGTGCTGCCGCTGTGACAGAACCAAGTGGGGATGGAGATGGTCGGGGTTTTCTTTGAGAAAGTAGTGCACCTGGCGTTCATAGCTGAGCTGGTTAGGTGGCAAATCATAACTATTTTCAGCCTGTCAAGTAAAATGCTGCAGTGGATCCCTCTTAGTGACAGAGGGATAGAAAAATTAGAGGGAAAGGGAACAGGAGAAAGTAAATTATAGTTTCATGATAGAAAAGACAAGTGTCCTGTCAAAGCAAGCTACCACGTACTTCCTTCAGAAATCTTTTTTTTTTTCTGTTATTGCATAGACACTCTTACCATTTACATAAGATTTGTAATAAGAACAGTGTAATACAGAATTTTTAAAACATGTCTATTTTGTCAGATTATTTTTAGTCATAGTAAGCCTTATAAGTGAAGAGAAAGCATTATCTTGTAAACAAAAAAAAAATGTGTTCCAGATTGTTACGAAACTTTTCCTTAAAAAATAAAATAGTTGAAGTCAGTGGGTTTTCTTTTCAGGAGAGCTGGAATTTGCATTGCTAGATCAACTGATACTGCTTTACTTACGTGAAACAGGGGCGTCGTGTTTAGAGCTCCAACTCAAGACTCTGCCTTCAGCTGTTCCCTGGTTGTGTGACACTGGGCGACGCATTTAATTTCTCTGTGTCTGTTTCCTCTTTTGTAAAATGGAAATAATAACAATATAACGTAACAGCCACAGGATTGTGAAGATGAATTAAGTTAGCATTGTAAAATTCCTGATACCTATTAGCACCCAATATCAATATTTTCTGGTGTTATTATATAAAATGAGTTTTCTTTTACAAGACTTTTGAAGAACTTTAACAGCTTCTCTGTAATACTTTGTATTTCGCCCCTTTGTGGTAGTATCAACTGCCTGAATTATGAAAATTCAACCCTGTCACAGACATTGACTTATGCCATACCTGTCATTAAAGATTACACACCTCATCCAATGAAAATTATTAGGTGTACATTAAAAGGATTCTGGAGACAGAAGCATTCCTTACAAGACAAGTAGGTAGTTACTTCTTTTTTTAAAAGGTGCATTTCAGAATTATTTGCACATGGGGACTGCAAAAAAATCACATTAGGTTTTTGTTTATTTAGCTAATCGCAGTATGCCCATTTCCACTTGTGCTCCTTGATGCGGCCAGCTCTTGTCCCTAAGCTCTGCCTCCCTCCCAAGGTTTTCAGTATTTATTATCTTCCTCCCACTTGCATGCTAAGAGGTTCGTACTTAGAATGCTCCACCACAGATCTGTCCCCCAAACTCCAAACTCCACTTATCTACCAACCAACCTGAACTCTCAATTTGGAAATCTAACAGACCTCTCAAACTTAACATGTCTAGAAAAGAACTCTTGGCCTCCCTCTACTCACCTCCTTGCCTCCCCCAAGTTTAAAACAAAATCCTAGTCTTATTTGAAAAAATCACTTTTATGAAAATCCTTGATTCTTCCTTTTTTGCTTTACTAATTTCATCTACCTCTTTTCACTCCAACCACCTGACTCTAGACAACCATCATCTCCCTCTTGATTTGCTAAAAAAGTCTCTTATCAAGACTCCCTATTTCCATTTCTGTCTTTCTTCAATCCATTTTCTGTATCATGCTTTTTTTTAAATGTAAGTCAGCTCTTCACATCAGGTGGCCGAAGTATTGGCGCTTCACCTTCAGCACCAGCCGAAGAATAAAATAAAACAATAAAATTCTAACTCCTTGCCATGGGACCTGTGCAGTCCTTGTCTGCTTCTCCAGGTGACCGCTTTTTCACCCCCACTGAGCTCTGGTCACACTGCCCTCCTTTCAGTTTCATGAACACTGTAGCTTGTTCCCACCTCAGAGCTTTTGCACTTTTTTTTTTTCCTAGTCTAGAATAATCTCTCCAGCTCTTTCCACGGCTGGCTCCTTCTCATTCCTCAAGTGTCAGTTTTAATATATTTTTTTCGAAGAATCAATTCCCAGTCACCCCAGTAGCCACCTTTAATTCCTTTATCATGTTTCTCTGTTTATTTCCTTTATAACATTTATCACAAGTTGTCATTCTTACTCATTTATTTAATGATATATTCTATATGTTTGCTGCTGTACTCTCATTAATTAGAATAAGGCCAGGTACAAAATAGACAATAAATATTTGTAACATTTATTGAATGAATGAATGAATAAGTGAGTGAATTCTTACAAGCATTAGAAAGTTTCTTATTTGCTTGCTTTGAGTCTCTTTAGGACACTTCCAAGCTCATTCAGGTTGTTGGCAGAGTTCATTTCCTGACTGAGTGAGAACCTCAGCTTTTTACCAGCTGCTGGCTGTAGCCCTCTGTCAGATTCTGGAGATCACTCATAGTTCTTTGTCACATGGGCTTCTTCAGCGTGACTGCTTACTTCATCAAGACATTAGGAAAATTGCCTTTCCTCTACACCCTCAGCTAATCACTGAAGTGAGTGCCTCTCACCTTTGCTGTATTCCACAGCTTAGAAGCAAGTGGCAGATCTTGCTCACACTCAGGGTGAGGGAATTACACAAGGAGTGAACACCAAGAGGTGACTATCATGGGGGTCACTTCAGCATCTGTCTTCTACAGCAGTTAATGATAAAAGTGCTGGTTTTCTTGGGGCTTCCCAGGTGGCTCAGTCGTAGAGAATCTGCCTGCCAATGCCAGAGACGCAAGAGACTCGGGTTTAATCCCTGAGTCGGGAAGATTCCCCTGAAGAAAAGGGCAACCTGATCCAGTATTCTTGGCCTGGGAAATCCCATGGATAGAGGAGCCTGGCAGGCAAAGTCCATGGGGTCACAAAGAGTCGAAGGCAACTGAGCTACATGACTGAGCCAAGCTGATTTTAAATGTAACCTAGGTCAGAGTGACTATTAAAGGGAGTGAAGCTTACTACTGCTTCCCATTGGAATGAAGGACTTTGGTTGATTCATTTATTATAAACCTGTTGCTGCTGCTGCTGAGTCACTGCGGTCGTGTCTGACTCTGTACGACCCCACAGAGGGCAGCCCACTAGGCTCCCCTGTCCCTGGGATTCTCTAGGCAAGAACGCTGGAGTGGGTTGCCATTTCCTTCTCCCATTACAAACCTCTTATGAATAAAAGACATTCCTGCCTCAAAGAGAAGGAAAGAAGTTTTTTTAGAATATTATAAGAGGGAGGTACATAAAGAAGGCAGCTAGACTACCTTTTCCTCCCATTTCCTCTCAGTATCAGAAAAAAATTAAATCCTTTCATACTAAAATGGAAATGAGTTGCTAATTCACCCTAAAACCCAAATTTATTTAAAATAAACTGTCAGTTCCAAACTGAGATTTACTCTAACAGAATATTCCCCTTGGTGGTTTGAGGAATGAATAAGATGAATTATTTGCACTTGGGTCTTGCTTGCATAGTTGATCCTGTAAGGACCAGTGTTTAATTCTTATGCCCTAGAATTCTTTACTTGGTAAAGAGGAGTTAGGAACATCTGTATCCCTCTTACAGATTCTCTAATTTGTATTTTCTTGAACTCTGTAACCTAATCCTTGTCCATGAATGGTGTAGTTGCTCTATGCGTCAAATATTTTTGATTTTGCCCAATTCTGCCATGACTCATAGAGATATTCGGGGAAAATGAATCATTATACTATATTGAGCCTTAAAGAAAAGATTATGTCTAAAAATAACGTTTAGTTGTATCAAGGTACATACCTAGGTTTGCTTTTTGACCTTTCTGCTAGAGGTGCCTAATCATTTTCTAATCATGTTGACCATGAGATTGTCTGTGGTAAATGGAGTCCCATGAATGAGTCTCACAAGTCTTGACTTGGGAGTTGGCAAATCAGGACTTTCTTCCTGAGGGTTTCTTTGCATTCTGGGTCCAAATCTCCTAGGTTCTTTGGCTTCTTTTAAGGATGCTTATACTTAGCTCATGTTCAAAATGACAGAAGCTTAAGTTTAACTCAATTTCCAGGAAAATACCTAAGCTTTTCGAATTAGAAGCATCAGAGATTAGTCTCTGAGTAAGGTCTGAGTTAACCAGGACTCTTTATTAACCTAGAAACCTACCAGAAACTATTTGCCAGAGTATTTGGTGGCTTGAAGTGAGAGAACCTGTGGCTATGGTCATTCTTAACATGTTATGTTAGGGTACCTTAGATTTCATTTTTAAATATCACCTTCTGAGCTTACTGTTAATCGATTCCTTAGCCCACCACGCTCCTCTGTCCATGGGATTTTCCAGGCAAGAGTACTAGAGTGGGTTACCATTTCCTTCTCCAGAGGATCTTCCCAACCCAGGGATCGAACCCAGGTCTCCCACATTGTAAGCAAGACACTTTACTGTCTGAGCCACCAGGGAAGTCCTAAATTCTATAATATGAATTTAAATTGTATTACTATAATGCCTTCAACCAATTCCATGTCACTAATACCTCCTTTTAAGGCAACTCTTTCTCTTAAACCAAATTTCCAACTTCAGTAAGAAGAATGCAAAAACAAAACTGGTACAAATTTGTTTCTGGGGTTCCTTCCTTTATCCTGTCAAGTTCTAATTTATTGAGTATCTACCACGTGCTAAGAAGCATAGTGTTAGTAAGGGGGAGTGCAGAGAAAAGTCTAAATGGAAAACACACAGCGAGATCCTCAATTAAACCAGTTTTCAAGGAAATACACATTAAAACAGCGATACAGTTGAGCGCCTACTATGTACTAAGATGCAGCAGCGAACAAGACGTAAATATTTTATTAACTTACGCAACAAACCTATGTGAAGCAGATGATAATAAGTATTGTGGATAAAAATAAAATTGGAAATGGGGGTAAGAGTGTTTTGGGGGGCAGTATTTTGGATCCCTGTCTTCAGTCCCACCAGTGCAGGAGGCAAGGTATGGAGTAACCATCTCACTTTCTGTTGACCTCCGGAGCCTGCTGCTGTCATAGTCGTGTAGCGGCAGCAGACTTGCACACGAAAGGGAACCTTACCTGACATATTAATATTCAGCTCCTATGGAAACCCATTAATGTGGATCCTGTGCTTGTGGTGTCAGCCTCAGGTGTAATTGGGGAAAATTTACTGTCTGTAATATTAATGGACTGGAAGCCAATTTGTGTCTAGCTGCATGTGTGGCCACGTATATGTATGTGTATTGGGGGAAAGAAAATATATCTTTAGAACTTACTACTGGAAATATCCATAAGGAACCTAGTTTCTACCATTTGAGGAGGAAAAAGACCTTTTTTATTACTTTGCAGTAATACCTCCTTTTAACCCTAACCCCTGTACCTCACCCCTAGTTTAAACACCGGGCTGTCAAGAGTTCTGTGCACAAGGATTTCTCGCCCTCTCTCGTATATGCACCACATACACAATAGTTTCAGATCAGACTTTCTACACACTGTGTTTTAATTTATTAGAAGGGAAATTTCCCTCTTGTGGCTAATCTTTGCACCCTAAATTTTTCTAAAGTTCACATTTATGACTAAGCTATAAATTTCTAAAAATAGAGATTTATAGTGGAAATGTTGAGTCCTTTGTATTATGTTAGGTCAAAATGTCTAGCTAATTGGTATGCATTTGTTCATGCATATGTCATAAGCCAGGAGTATGTGCTAGCCCAGGCCCTAGACGTGACCACACATGGAACAGATAGGTGTGGCCTAAGTTAGATGTGTTAATGTTTTCCTTTGTTTACAGCAAATTAAATGGTGTAAGGCACTGGTTTGGAAAAGTCTGTGGGCAAGGCAGACATTTAGGATTTATGTACCTTTACTTAGCCAGTATTACTTGGCTTTCTTACACCGTATCGACCTGTATCCACTAGGGGACATAGGAGCACCTACTTAAAGACAGAATGAAAGCCTGGCTAGATTAAAATTTAAACACTGGACAATTATGATTATGAAAAGACTTATTTTTTAGCTTCATGATTCATAAAGAAGTATACATTTTGTTTAAATTTTAATCATCATGGGAAACTTCTTAAGGCAGGATCAGTATCTTATGTTGATAATTATGGAAGGAGAACCAAACAAGAAGCAAATTAGCACACTTGGGCCATTTAACCACATGCTTTTTTTCATTAAGTTTCCATGTGATCTACCAAAGTGATGCTGAGAATGATTCTGACTTTGAAAATTACTGTATATAGAAAAGACTTAGCTTTTGGGTTTAAAAAGTGAGCCATCTGGGGAGGACGTCTATTATCAGATTCCAAAAACCAAAAACCCTGGATAGCTGCCCTAGAGTTATAAATCCTGAGAGAGATATGTAATGAAGGGCATCAGTGATCCCTCCTAAAATGATCATCTGACCTAACAGTTTCAGAAACTTAGATGGGGTTTTTGTTTATTTATAGTGTTTTTTTAAGGTATATTTACATATAGAAAAGGGCAGAATGATAACACTGCAATGAGTTTTGACAAATGGATAACTCACATCTATGAAGATGTAGAATGTTTCAGTCATTCCAGAAAGTTCACTCCTGCCCCTTCCCACACACAGAGCACTGTTCTTGTTTTTTTCTACCACACATTAGTTTTGTCTGTTCTGAAATTTTACATAAATGACATATAATTCATATTTCATTGCATCCAAGTTTTTTCAGTTCATCAATGTTTTTGTATGTATCAGCAGTTTGTTCTTTTTTTGTTGCAGAATGGTAATCCATTATACGAAATTATGCATTTTAAAAATTCTTTCTCCTATTGATGGCCTAGACTATTTCTCGTTTTTGACTATTAGTGAATAAAAATGCTATAGATATTTGTGTACAAGGTTTGAGGGGAGGCATATTGTAAAAGTTTCCCTTAGATAAATGTTTATTAGTTGAATTCCTGCAAATGTTTTGAAGCTTTGTAGTTAGGTAATACATATTTTCTCTGTTAATTCTCCTTTCATTGAAATCTTTTTTTGTCTGCTGTTAATATAGCTACTTTAGTCTTTGCAGTCTTAGTGTTTGCATGATATTTTTTCCCCATTCTTTTAATTCCAACATATTTGTTTATATTTACTCTGCCTCTTTGGGACAATATATAGCTATATCTTGATTGATAATCTTTGCCTTTTAATTGAAGCATTTACCTTATTAACATTTAATGTAAGTATTAATAGAGTTGAATTAAGGTCTACAATTTTGCTGTTTCTTCTGTTTGCCCCATCTGTTTTTCTATCCTGTTTTTTCTTTTCTGCCTTACTTTGGCAGAAAATCAAATAATTTTTAATTTTCCATTTTAATTCTTTTATGGACTTTTCACCTGGACTTTCTTGCATTTTTTACTTAATGGTTACTCTAGGGATTGCAATTTATATTCTCACCTTTTCACAGTCTATTTAGAGTTAATATTATACCAGCTTTCTACTGTTATTTGTATGATTGTTTTCATATATATAAATCCCAAAGTACAGTGCTATAATTTTTGCTTTAAATGGTCATATGTCTTTTAAGTAGATTAGAATACACATATACTCGTGTGTATGTGTGTTTTCTAGCCTGAAGAATTTCTTTTAACGTTTTCTGTAGTCTAGGTCTGTTGGTAGTGAGTTCACTGAGCTTCTTGGATGTATGCATTATGATTTTGAAAATATTGAGGAGTTTTTAGCCACTACTTTTTCAAATATTTATCATCCCTGTTTGCTCTTTTTCTCTGTATACACATATTTAGATATTTGATATTGTCTCACAGGTCACTAAGGCTCTGCTTTTTCCTCCCTCTCTGTTTTATATCTGTTCTTCAGAAAGGATGATTTCTATTGGTTGATTGCCTGGTGGCTCAGTTGGTGAGGAATCTGCCTACAATGCAGGAGACCTGGGTTCGATCCCTGGGATGGGAAGGTCCCCTGGAGAAAGGAATGGCACCCCACTCCAATATTCTTGGCTGGAGAATTCCATAGACAGGGGAGCCTGGTGAGCTACAGTCCATGGGGTCTCAAAGAGTCAGACACGACTGATCAGCTAATATACACTTTCATGACCACTGACCCTTTCTTCTACTCATCTCTAAGCTGCTGTTAAACCTTTCCAGTAAAATTTTCATTTCAGGTACTGTATTGTCAGATCTGGAATTTCTATTTAGTTATTTATTACAGCTTCCATTTCTCTGCTGCTGTTTCCCATCAGTCCATTTATAATCATGTTTTCCTTTAAGTTTTAGCTACTTTAAAGTTCTTATCTGCTATATTCAACATCTGGGTTATTCTGAATTGGTTTCTATTGACTGACTGTTCAACACTTTCACTCTGATATGGGTCATATTTCTCTGCTTCTTTCTGTGTCCAGTTATTTTTTATTGTATGGTAGACATCGTGGATATTATGTTTTTGGAGCTGCAGATTTTGTTGTCTTCTTTTAAAGAGTATTGAATTTTATTCTCAGTTCTGTTCAGTTACTCAGTCATGTCCGACTCTTTGCGACCCCATGAACTGCAGCATGCCAGGCTGCCCTGTCCATCACAAACTCCTGGAGTTTACTCAGACTCATGTCCATTGAGTTGGTGATGCCATCCAACCATCTCATCCTCTGTCATCTCCTTCTTTTCCCACCTTCAATCTTTCCCAGCATCAGGGTCTTTTCAGATGAGTCAGCTCTTCACATCAGCTAGGGAAAATATTGGAGTTTCAGCTTCAGCAAATCAGTCCTTCCAGTGAATATTCAGGGCTGATTCCTTTAGGATGGACTGGTTGGATCTTCTTGTAGTCCAAGGGACTCTCAAGAGTCTTCTCCAACACCACAGTTCAAAAGCATCAATTCTTCTGTGCTCAGCTTTCTTTATAGTCCAACTCTCATATCCATACATGACTACTGGAAAAACTATAGCTTTGACTGATGGACCTTTGTTGACAAAGTAATGTCTCTGCTTTTTAATATACTGTCTAGGTTGGTCATAACTTTTCTTCCAAAGAGCAAGCATCCTTTAATTTTATGGCTGCTGTCACCATCTGCAGTGATTTTTACAGCCCCAAAAAATAAAGTCAGCCACTATTTCCACTGTTTCCCCATCTATTTCCCATGAAGTGATGGGACCGGATACCATGATCTTAGTTTTCTGAATGTTGAGCTTTAAACCAACTTTTTCACTCTCCTCTTTCACTTTCATCAACAGGCTCTTTGGGTCTTCTTCACTTTCTGCCATAAGGGTGGTGTCATCTGCATATCTGAGGTTATTGATATTTCTTCCGGAAATCTTGATTCCAGCTTGTGCTTCTTCCAGCCCAGTGTTTCTCATGATGTACTCTGCATATAAGTTAAATAAGCAGGGTGACAATATACAGCCCTGACGTACTCCTTTTCCTATTTGGAACCAGTCTATTGTTCCATGTCCAGTTCCAACTGTTGCTTCCTGACCTGCATATAGATTTCTCAAGAGGCAGGTCAGGTGGTCTGGTATTCCCATCTCTTTCAGAATTTTCCACAGTTTGTTGTGATCCACACAATCAAAGGCTTTGGGATAGTTAATAAAGCAGAAATAGAGGTTTTTCTGGAACTCTCTTACTTATTTGACGATCCAGTGGATGTTGGCAGTGTGATCTCTGGTTGCTCTGCCATTTCTAAATCCAGCTTGAACATCTGAAAGTTCATGATTCATGTACTGTTGAAGTCTGGCTTGGGGAATTTTGAGCATGACTTTGCTAGCTTGTGAGATGAGTGCAATCGTGAGGTAGTTTGAACATTCTTTGGCATTGCCTTTCTTTGGGATTGGAATGAAAACTGACCTTTTCCAGTCCTGTGGCCACTGCTGAGTTTTCCAAATTTGCTGGCATATTGAGTGCAGCACTTTCACAGCATCATCTTTCAGGATTTGAAATAGCTCCACTGGAATTCCATCTCCTCCACTAGCTTTGTTCATTCATAGTGATGCTTCCTAAGACACACTTGACTTCGCATTCTAGGATGTCTGGCTCTAGGTGAGTGATCACACCATCGTGATTATCTGGGTCATGAAGATCTTTTTTGTATAGTTCTTCTGTGTATTCTTGCCACCTTTTCTTAATATCTTGTGCTTCTGTTAGGTTCATACCATTTCTGTCCTTTATTGTGCTCATCTTTGCATGAAATGTTCTCTTGGTATCTCTAATTTTCTTGAAGAGATCTCTAGTCTAGAATTTTATTCTAGCAATCAGTAAATTTATTATCAGATCAGATTGAATCTTATAAAGGTTATTATGTCTTTTTAACAGAATTGAGTGGAAAGACAGTTTCCATTACCCCTTGCTCCTGTGTATGCACAATTGCCTCCTCCACTGGCTCCACTATCAACATTCCACACCAGGGTGATACAGGTTACATTCAGTGAATATACTGACACATCATTTCACCCAAAGTTCATAGTTTATATTAAAGTGAAAGTCACTCAGCTGTGTCTGACTCTTTGTGACCCCACGGACTGTACAGTCCATGGAATTCTCCAAGCCAGAATACTGGAGTGGGTAGCCTTTCCTTATTCCAGGGGATCTTCCCAACCCAGGGATTGAACCCAGGTCTTTCGCATTGTAGGCAGATTCTTTATCAGCTGAACCCCAAGGGAAGCCCAAGAATATTAGAGTGCGTAGCCTAGCACTTTCTCTAGCGGATCTTCCCAACCCAAGAATCGAACTGGGATCTCCTGCATTACAGGCAGATTCTTTACCAAGTGAGCCATCAGGGAAGCCCCTAGTTTATATTAAGGCTAATTACTCTAAATATGTTGTACATTCTATGGATTTTGACAAATATATAATGACACGTGGGCTTCCCAGGTGGCACAATGGTAAAGAATGCGCCTGCCAATGCAGGAGACACAGGAGATGTGGGTTCAATCCTTGGGTCAGAAAGATCCCCTGGAGGAGGAAATGACCACCTGCTCCAGTACTCTTGCCTAGGAAATCCCATGGACAGAGGAGCCTGGTGGGCTACAGTCTATGGGGTCGCAAAGAGTCATTCACAACCAGGTAACTGAGCGCGCATGCATGACGACACGTATCCAGCACTGTAGTATCTTGCAGAATAGTTTCACTACCCTGAAGATACTCTCAACTGTGCTGACTGCTTCCTCCTATCTGACCCCAGGCAACCACTCATCTTTTTTATTGTCTCTATAGTTTTGCTTTTTCCAGAATGTGATAGAGTTGGAATCAAACAGTGTGCAGCCCTTTTAAATTGACTTCTTTTTATGTAATAATATGTATTTAAGTTTCCTCCCTGTCTTTCTATGGCTTAATAGCACATTTATTTTCAGTGTTGAGTAATACTTCATTGTCTGATTGTACCATGATTATTTCTTCATCCACTTGCTGAAGAACATCTTGGTTGCTTCTAAGTTTTGGCAATTATGAATAAAACTATTTTTATCTTCTGGGAGAGATTGTAGAGAACTGGTACAATTTCTTCCTTAAATGTTTGGTAGAATGAATGAGTCTGAAAAGGATTATTATAAAGTTTTTTAAAATGGATGTAGAGTAACCTTTACCCTAGGACTAGAATAGTCCCATTTCTAAGGCCTGACCATTCAGAGGTATCAGCAAAATACCTGGATGATCAGTGAGGTCTCCCTACTGTGACAGGCAGGACTTCCTATGTCTCCCTGCTCTGCAGTCATAGAAATCTCTGTATAGCCTCAAACTCCCAGACAGCTGCTTTTTTTTGCCTGGTCTATAGAGTCTTGTCCTGGTGCCCTGGGTATATGTAGCCAAGTATTTAGCCAGTTTTATAGTTGTTCATGGTGGGAAAAGTACTCTGGTACCAATTACTCTGTTATAGCTAAAAGTAGTAGTCTTGTTTGTTTTTCTCAAAAATGTCTTTGACCAGATACTAAGGTGCACATATTTAGGCCAAGACTCCTTAAGACCAGCATATAAAAAGTACTGGAGTTTTGTGCTGAATGGAGATTTCAGAGATTATGCAGTGTCCTGGAAACAGAAATTCTGGTTGTCCAGAAGTGGGGAGACCTCACTGAACAAGTGTGGGGACTCCTTTGAGACCCAGAAGATCCAAACCTTAGGAGTGGAGCTATTGTAGCCCTAGAGTCAGAGTGGAAGGTTGATTTGTTTAAAAATTAGTTTCCATTTGTCTTCTGCAGAACAGAGAAGACAGTCATTGTCCTAGCGATCTTTCTGTCAAGTTAACTTGAATAAACGGATTTAAATTGAGTGGTATAAGTTAATGCAAATTGGGTGCCTAAATACTGAGTTAGCAGTAAAGGAGTCTCCAGCATACTCTTCATATGCTTTATGAGAGGACGAAGATTTACATAGAGAATGTCTTTCTAGGCTGTTTTTTCCCATTACAACCACTGGCTGTTCTTTAATTTGTTTCCAGATCTTTTAGAAAAGTACCTCCCGTGCTGAAATGCCTTTTGCCATCTTAATCCCAGAGCCCCATAGGCACAGTGAGTTGTTCATTGTACCTATGGTTTATTCATTTAAAAAAACAAAGATGTTCTGCTAGTGTTAGTATCTGTTTTCAAAAGAATCTGCTTATGAAGAAATATTTTTAAAGTCTTTTTCAAGACTTTTCAAGAGTATTTGTCTGTTACATGTAAATATGTATGATCCAGTAGAGAACATACAAGGTTTTAAAAAGATACTATGAGGAAAATATGGAACTTTGTTCAGTATTCCCTCCCCTAAATGTATCTGATTTTTACTTTTAGTAAAACAGTGTTACATACAGTATTTCTATGGTGCTGAACATTGTCTTAGTCTTTAAAGGAAGTATAGAAAGACCTCTTGTATACTAGATTCGAAGAATTGTAGGAGGAACTACTGTTAAATACACATTTTCTGTTTTCTCAAATGTTTTCCGTTCTTCTGTCAGTTCTGTCTTTTATGGGTCACTCAACCCACACATTTCTGGATGACTTTTAAACTGTCACATGTCAACCAAAGAAAAGTAGATGTAAGATGAGGAAATGAACTTGCCTTATTAGAAATTGGCTAGACTTTTCCCGTAAAGGTTTTTACGTTTTTAGTTTCTAAGTGCATTTTGCATTTTGACAATAATAAGAAACAAGAAGGGACATGAGTGAGTGATAATTGCTAAAGAAAATACTCAAGAATGGTGCATCAGAAAACCACTTGGGAATAAACCTAAAGTGTATATGGAATATGCAAAGTGAAATTTTGTTGCTGTAGTCTACAGACAGTGTTCCATCTGAGAGGATTTTTTGAAATAATTGTGAGATAATTTTAGTGCTTAGGACCAAATTTAAAAAAAAAAAAAAAAGAGCAGTTTAGATCAGCAATTCTTTAGAAGTTTGTGGTAGAGCAATAATAACAATGTGGATTCTGACCTCAAAAAAAGCTGACGAGTATAAATGCCTGCTTATATTCCTTTTTAAAAATCCTGTAAATTTTAGGTAAAACTCTAATGACCCAAACAATATTTCTTTGAATTTGAAACAGTCTGTTTATAAAATTGAAATAACTTGCCCTGGAATTCAGAATAAGGTAACTTTAAAAAAAAATTGAACAATTCATCTTTCCTGGCATCAAGTCCTTTTTTTTTTTTTTTTTGAAATTTTGTAAAAAACATTTTATTGCTACAAAGGGAAACATGGTGACAAAAAGCCTTTAAGCGTATCTTAACGTAAATTACTATATTCAATGTCCAATGCAGTAAAAAAATACACAGAGCACAAAATACTTGCCCAACTTATCTGTTCTAGGGTAAGTATTCAATACATTAATGCACACTTGAATATATACTCCCAAGAGCAGCATTTAAGTTCAAGTGATTAGAACAGACATACTAACAATACACATCTGTTATCCTCAACACCAATAAAGTAATAAAAATTAAGCTTAAAAATTCAATTTCTTGAAACTAAGTTAGGTAGCTATAAAAACTAAACTAAAATAGTCTTACCTTAATTTTACTAAACAAATGCCAAACATTTAGAAATTATATAAAACAAATTGTAATGTGTGGAATGCATGCAACATGGGTGTTAACTCTCATATTTTAAACTACTGAAATTCTTACCCTTTTCCACATTGGGACAAAATTTAAAGCTTCTTTTAAAACTGACTAATACCTTATATTTAATTTTCTTCTGCTTGCTTAACAGAAAAGCCGACAGGCTCTTCCTTTGCTTCTTCTTCCTCTACTTCCCCTACCCCATCCCCTTCTCCCTCTCCTTCCCCCACTGCCCCCACTTCCCCCTCTCCTTCTACATCCCCTCCTTCCTCTGTATCCCCCACTCCTTCCACTCCTCCACCTTCCCCTACTTCCCCTGCTTCCTCTACTTCCCCCACTTCCTCCTCTTCTTCCTCCTCTTCTTCCACAGGTTCGTCAATCTTTTCCTTTTCCTCCTCATCTCCTTCTATTTGTTGATCTTGAGAATGATCTTGAATTTCAAAGGGATTCTCACCCTTAATAAAACGTTCGTATCGTGCCTTCACTATTGGATTATTTAAAATGCTTGTAGCAGTCAAGACACTCTCTCTTTTTATTTGTTCCTTATAAGCCTGCTTTCCTTTGATATGATCAGGAGATTGTAAGTGCTGCTGAACTGAGCTATGTAAAGCAGGGATATACACACTGCAAGCACCGCAGTGAACAGTCTCTACTTTCATCATGTGATCATCTGCAGTAACACCTTCCATAACATCCTTTTCTATTATTTTGACTGCCTCTGTTTGATTATTTGTCTGTTGCTTACGAATAGATGTTTTCTTGAATTTATTTACCATACATTCATGCAAAAACTCCATAACCACTTTATCAAATTTGGTTTGTTTTTGAATATGATCTAATGTTTCCTGATGTGAAGGACTTCCCAGATGGAGTTCAATATCTTTTTCTTCAAATGTTCAAAATTTACAAAATGAACATGTGAATGCCATTCTGTATCCATCTCCATATTTCTCACTGTTTTTTTCTCTTCTGCATCTTTGTTTCTCTCTCCGAGCTTCAATTCGCCGCTTTTCTTCTTCTTCATTTTTAGGATCAGTTTTTGTGGGTGATTTGCTGAGGCTCATCTTCTCCACAGGTTTTGCTAGCTTGGGTTTCTTGATAAAGGTTCCACCAGGCTTATTAAATGGTTATATCATTCTTCTCTTTATTCCTCTTGCAGCAGCAACTGTCACATTGGTGGGTTTATTTTGATAGTCAACAACAATTCCAGATCTATGAATGCTTCCAAAATCACTCATAGGCTGCTACCCCCACCACCACCACCACTGTGATTGTCCATGCCATATGACTGGTTTAAGTAGGAGTCCATGGATCTTTGACCCCCATAGGATCCATGGCCATAGTCACGATCCATCCCTCTGTAAGATCCAGGGCCATAATCACGATCCATTCCATTAAAGCTCTGATAAGTATTTCTGCAAGCAGAGTGTGTATAATCGTCCTCGAAGTCCATGGCGGAGGCTCGGGGCCGATGGCCTCGGCGGCACTTGGCTAATCTGTGGCCGGAGAAGAGCACCCGTGACCCGCGGTTCCACACTACGAGTCAGCGTGACCAAGAGCGGCGCTACCGGCCCGGGAGCCGCAGGCCACAGCGAGCGGCATCAAGTCCTTGACGATTAGCACAATCAGTCCTGGGATCCTCCTGCCTCTAATACTCATGGCTACCAGTAGAGTGGTATGTCACAGCCCAGCTTTCAGCAGATGTAAACTGAGCTTCTTGAAGACTTGAAATTCATATGGTTTTTACTATACTTTCAATACTGAGCACAGCTAACACAGTGTCTGGTACATAGTAGTTGCTTAGAAAATGTTTTTAGAATGACAGATATCAATGCCTCTGATTTAATGTCAAAGACACTATTATGAGGACAATGTGGAACTCTGTTCAGTATTCCCTCCCCTAATCATATATGATTTTTACTTTTAGAAAATACTATTAACTCTTTAGTACTTTTGTAAGCAAATAGTTGGGGAAGAATGTAGGCAAAATCCAGGATTATAGATGACAGCAAAAATTTTTATTACATGAGTCTAACTGCTAGAGGGATTTAAAATGTATTTCAACCTAGTATGTTGTTATCTTGGACATACCCTTTTTTTTTTTTTTTTTAAGAGCATTAGCCTTGTAAAATTTTTTTAAAGGACTTTTTAAAAAAATAGCTATTCTGCCTTATGCTTTGTAATGACTTCATAATAATTCATGTTGTGGTTATTTCATCATTTATTTGTATCAGTACCTTCTGGGTGAATTTTTAGGTTGTACACACACATACGTACATACCTTTGAACAATAGTCTTGCTATTTCCTTAGAATAAATTCTGTGAAATTATGCACAAACTTTTTACAATTGTTGTGAGGATTAAATTAGATAGTATTATAAAAGCCTTATAACAGTGCCTGACAGTAAAATCTCAAGGACTTTGGTAGTATGGTTATTGTTAATTGTTTTTGTTTGTTTAGTCTTGCCACTAGACTTCAAGCCCCTAAATAAAATGACTGCTTCAACTAGAAAAACATCAGAGATCCCAACTCCAAGTGACTTGAACAATAAGGAAATTTATTATTCTTTTATTAAACAATAAGGAAATGTCATTGCTAGAAGGTCATTGTGTGTGTTGGGACGGGGGCAGAGTGGGCAGGAAATCCAGAACTGGTTAATACAGGATTTCAGGAAGATCCAGAGTCTTTGCAGATGTGTTACCTGCCATACTCAGGGAGACAGCTTGATCCTCAAGCCAGTCCTGGTGACATAAGATAATGCTTACTCCAGCTGCAGGAGGCATACTTGAATGAAAAGAAGAAAAGACATGGGTCTATATTTGAGAGGGATGTCTCTTTCTGAAAGCCTCAGAAGATATACCCTCACATTTTATTTCCTGTAACTGGATAAGTGGAATGAGACTGGTGATATTGGCTTAGCCCATTACTTTTTATACCTTTTGATCATGATACACAGTAGGAAATATATTTTATACCATGATCAAGATACTCATCACACATCTGTTTGCATATATGTATATGTCACTCTATACAGTAAAACATAATTGAAAATTAAACACTGCTTTTTATTTATATTTATATACAAGGGGTTTTAACCCTCAAATAAAAACATTCAGAAAGATTTCATGGGTAGTATAAGATGTTCATAAATTTGTTCCAGTCCAGAACACATGAAGACGGTGAGCCTATGTGGTATACTATTGAGTCTATTCTTTTAAATTTAAAAATATAAATAAAAAACAGTGTTTAATTTTATCATAAGCAGTAAGGATAAGTATTATATTGAGGAGCTATTATTTTCAATACTCTTTGAGTATAGAATTCACTGATGATTCTTGCCTCTATCAATGGACATGTTCATTCAGTTGTGTCCGACTCTTTGCGACCCCATGGACTACAGCCTACCAGGCTCCTCTGTCTATGGGATTTTCCAGGCAAGAATACTGGAGTGGGTTGCCATTTCCCTCTCCAGGGGATCTTCCCAATCCAGGGATTGAACCCAGGTCTCCTGCACTGCAGGCAGACTCTACCATCTGAGCCACCAGGGAAGCCCAAGATTATTTACCACCTCCAATTACCTCTTTCTGTGAAAAATCAATTCTTCAGTGCTCAGCTTTCTTCACAGTCCAACTCTTACATCCATACATGACCACTGGAAAAACTATAGCCTTGACTAGACGGACCTTTGTTGGCAAAGTAATGTCTCTGCTTTTGAATATGCTATCTAGGTTGATCATAACTTTCCTTCCAAGGAGTAAGCGTCTTTTAATTTCATGGCTGCAATCCCATCTGTAGTGATTTTGGAGCCCAAAAAAATAAAGTCTGACACTGTTTCCCCTGTTTCCCCATCTATTTCCCATGAAGTGATGGAACCAGATACCATGATCTTAGTTTTCTGAATGTTGAGCTTTAAACCAACTTTTTGACTCTCCTCTTTCACTTTCATTAACAGGCTTTTGAGTTCCTCTTCACTTTCTGCCATAAGGGTGGTGTCATCTGCATATCTGAGGTTATTGATATTTCTCCCGGCAATCTTGATTCCAGCTTGTGCTTCTTCCAGCCCAGCGTTTCCCATGACGTACTCTGCATATAAGTTAAATAAGCAGGGTGACAATAGACAGGCTTGACACACTCCTTTTCCTATTTGGAACCAGTCTGTTGTTCCATGTCCAGTTCCAACTGTTGCTTCCTGACCTGCATATAGATTTCTCAAGAGGCAGGTCAGGTGGTCTGGTATTCCCATCTCTTGAAAAATTTTCCACAGTTTATTGTGATCCATACAGTCAGAGGCTTTGGCATAGTCAATAAAGCAGAAATAGATATTTTTCTGGAACTCTCTTGCTTTTTCAGTGATCCAGCGGATGTTGGCAATTTGATTTCTGGTTCCTCTGCCTTTTCTAGATCCAGCTTGAACATCTGGAAGTTCTCAGTTCATGTACTATTGAAGCTTGGCTTGGAGAATTTTGAGCATCACTTTGCTAGCATGTGAGATGAGTGCAGTTATGTGGTAGTTTGAACATTTTTTGGCATTGCCTTTCTTTGGGATTAGAATGAAAACTGACCTTTTCCAGTCCTGTGGCCACTGCTGAACTTTCCAAATTTGCTGACATATTGAGTGCAGCACTTTCACAGCATCATCTTTTAGGATTTGAAATAGCTCAACTGGAATTCCATCACCCCACTAGCTTTGTTCATAGTGATGCTTCCTAAGGCCCACTTGACTTCACACTCCAGGATGTCTGGCTCTGGGGGAGTGATCACACTATTGTGGCTATCTGGGTCATAAAGATCTTTTTTGTATAGTTTTTCTATATATTATTGCCACCTCTTCTTAATATCTTCTGCTTCTATTAGGTCCATACCGTTTCTGTCCTTTATCGTACCTATCTTTGCATGAAATGTTCCCATGGTATCTCTCATTTTCTTGAAAAAATCTCTAGTCTTTCCCATTCTATTGTTTTCCTCTATTTCTTTGCATTGATCACCGAGGAAGGCTTTCTTATCTCTCCTTGCTATTCTTTGCAACTCTGCATTCCGATGGGTTTATCTTTCCTTTTCTCCTTTGCCTTTTTCTTCTCTTTTCTCAGCTATTTGTAAGGCCTGGTCAGACATTTTGCCTTTTTGCATTTCTTTTTCTTGGGGATGGTCTTGATCACCACCGCCTGTATAATGTTACAAACCTCCATCCATAGTTCTTCAGGCACTCTTTCTATCAGGTCTAATCCTTTGAATCTATTTCTCACTTCCACTGTATAATCGTAAGGGATTTGATTTAGATGATACCTGAATGGTCTAGTGGTTTTCCGTACTTTCTTCAATTTAAGTCTGAATTTTACAATACAGAGTTCATGATCTGAGCCACAATCAGCTCCTGATCTTGCTTTTGCTGACTGTATAGAGCTTCTCCATCTTCGGCTGCAAAGAATATAATCAATCTGATTTCAGGATTGACCATCTGGTGATGTCCATGTGTAGAGTCTTCTTTTATCTTGTTGGAAGAGGATGTTTGCTGTGACCAGTGTGTTCTTTTGGCAAAACTCTGTTAGCCTTTGCCCTGCTTCTTTTTGTACTCTAAGACCAAACTTGCCTATTATTCTAGGTATCTCTTGACTTCCTCCTTTTGCATTCCAGTCCCCTATGATGAAAAGGACATCTTTTTCTTTTTCTTTTTTTTTTGAAAAAAAGACTTATAAGCAATAGGCTCTTCAATTTCATGAAATATGAGAGTTCAGTTTACTGTCAAACTTACTGAATGTTCATGTTCTCCTTCCTGTTCACTCTTCTCTTAAGAACAAAGGGTCATAATACACATGCAAGTGAAGACAAGACTTCAAGGTGGCGGGCCAATAATAGTAACCAGCATTGGCTCAGTGTGCTCCCAGAACCAGCAGCAGCAGTACTGCAGAGCTTGTTGGAATGTAAATTCTCAGGCCCCAACCCAGACCTACTGAATCAAAGACTCTTGGTGTGGGGCCCAGCAACCTGTGTTTTAACGAACTCGAGAGGTAATTTTTATGGCAAGCTAAAGGAAAAATACTGGTGCTGTTGTACTCAAGTGTTTAAGTAGAGAGTATGAAACAGATTCCTAAAGTTTAGGTCAGTTACATCAGCAAACAGTGTTTAAGAGAAATGAACAAATTGACTTTGCTGTGTCTTAGCCTGCTACCTGTAATACAGGCAAAGTAATGGAATAGTCCAAGAATTCCACGTTCTTTACTTTTGATTGATGTTTGATCTTTCTTTTCAGCACGATGTATCTCAGACTCTGCTCAAGGCAACACTGGACAGTGTTGTAGAAGAATGTGTCAGTTTTGTGGGAGTGGATATTAACATCTGTTCAGAAGTTTTGTTAAGGTGAGACAGGAAGTCTGTGGCTGAAGATTACAGAATCTTAAATTTCTTTACTGACTGTCCAAACTCAGTTAGAACAAGGGGACACGTGTGAAGTTGCCAAGTATAGAAAATTGATCAGTTCATACATTGCTTTAAGTAATCAGTCAGGGAGGAAGACATCATTTAAGAAAATAATCATAACAATTCATATATATTATAATTTTTAATACTGAAAATCTAAAGTGAAGAGCATATGATAACTGTTGAGTCACTGCTGCTGCTGCTGCTAAGTTATTTCAGTCGTGTCCGACACTGTGACCTCATAGACGGCAGCCCACCAGGCTCCCCCGTCCCTGTGATTCTCCAGGCAAGAGCACTGGAGTGGGTTGCCGTTTCCTTCTCCAATGCATGAAAGTGAAAGGTGAAAATGAAGTCACTCAGTCGTGTACAACTCTTAGCAACCCCATGGACTACAGCCTATCAGGCCTCTCTGCCCGTGGGATTTTCCAGGCAAGAGTACTGGAGTGGGATGACATTGCCTTCTCCATTGAGTCACTAATAGAATTTAAATAAGGTTAACATGGAAAAGAGCCATTTCCCATCACATAATAAATAGGTAGATATTTTTCACTAGTTCAGTCTCTTGCTTACATCTGTCAAAGCTGGCCATCACCAGAAGATAAATTCTGAGGGAACACGGTATATGGTTACCATATTTTTACCTTGATTCCTCAAGTTACATATCAAAATCTTCATCATATTAATACTATTATCATGACTTACATGCTGTTTTTTCCCCTGGGGTTACAGAAGAGCTGTTCTTTTGTTCCTAATCTTACATTTATTATACAAGTCTGGAAATTCTGGACCTCTGGGAAAAAATCTAGATCCTTCTGCTTTGAAATTAGAACAGCAGAAAATAATCCCTTGCATTTTAAGGTGTTGCCTCCCTGGTGGCTCAATGGTCGAGAACCCACCTGCCTAGCAGGAGAGGCAAGTTCAATCCCTGTATTGGGAAGATCCACTGAAGAAGGAAATAGCAACCTACTCTAGAATTCTTGCCTGAGAAATCTCATGGACCGAGGATCCTCGCAAGCTACACAGTCCATGAGGTCAGAAAGAGTCAGACACAACTTAGCAACTACACAAGAGCAACTTTCTACCATAGTAATAAACATTCCATAATTCAATATATGGAATTCTATAATAGAATTCAGATTCTCTAATTAACATCAAGTCAACTACCTAATGACAGAGTATTTTTTATCATGGATAAGTGCCTTTCCACCGTTTAAGTCTTTACTGAGGAGAACAGGCTGACAAAAAATAAGATAGTACAACGCAACTGTAGCTA
This sequence comes from Bos javanicus, assembly GCF_032452875.1. Taxonomy (NCBI): domain Eukaryota; kingdom Metazoa; phylum Chordata; class Mammalia; order Artiodactyla; family Bovidae; genus Bos; species Bos javanicus. The sequence continues at coordinate 27,730,166 of NC_083878.1, read as the reverse complement.
TGGTAACTTCTGCTCCTGAATCACTTTGTAAGCTAACTGGGAATAGGCAGAATTATTACTTGCTTTAGAAATACAAGTAGTGTAACTAGTGTAGAAATACTATAGGAAAAGTAGTATTCTTACACCTCTGTTCCCCAGTTTGCCAGCATCTTTATGACAGCCCTGGTTTTGTCACTGTTTTGCTTCCTACTGTCCTTCACTCCTCTTGGAAAACTGTTTCCCCTTTGTCTTTTTGACATAACCCACCTTTGATTAACTGAACTTAGAGACATATGAAAGATATAATTGCAATTGCTTTTATGTTTCTTTACATGCCATCTTTTCTTTCAGTTCTCTTAGAACAATTATACTGGCCACGTTACTCATTTTGTTTATTTTTTTAGGCATATCGCTGGACTCAATGCCAACCGAGCCAAAAATATTATTGAATGGCGTGAGAAAAATGGGCCATTCATCAACCGAGAACAGCTGAAGAAAGTGAAAGGGCTGGGTCCAAAATCTTTCCAACAATGTGCTGGTTTCATCAGAGTCAACCAGGATTATATTCGAACATTTTGCAGGTGATTATTAAAGTGTACACTGTCATTTCTAATATAAACCTACTTTTGTACTGTTACCCATCCTTCTCACTGGCATAAATCCTAGCTGTTCATTTCTTCATTCTTTCATTCAATATGTGTAGACTATCTTAATCTTTACTAGGCATTGGGAATACAGCAGTGAACAAATGAACAAATTCACTGGCCTCATGGAGTTAAGTTTTAATAAATGAGACAGACAATAAATAAACTAGTAAAACAGTTTCAGATAAGTGTTATAAAAATTAAAACAAAGCAATATGACGGTATCTTAGGGAGCAATAAACTGCTTTATGTGAGTTATTTACTGAAAAGTTATTTGAGCCAAGTTTTGAATGAAATGAAGGAGCCAGTCACATAGGGATCAGAAGGAAGGCATTCAAGCAGAGCAGACAGTATGTGTGCAGCGGCCTGAGGCAGGACCACTTTGGTGCATTTAGGAAAAGAAGCTAAGGCCAATGTGATCGGAGCACCACAAGTGGAAGGACTGGCACAAGATGAGGCTACAAAGAAGACTTTGCAATGACCACTTCAGAGTGACAGCTGTTCCCCTAAGCATAGTTGAGGGACTTCCCTGGTGGTCCAGTGGTTAAGACAATGTGCTGCTACTCCAAGGGCCACAAAGTCCATTCCTGGTCAGTGGAGTTCCGCATGCCTTGGGGGTGTGGCCAAAGAAAAAAAAAAGGGGGGGCAGCATAATTGAGTTTCCCTGCTTCTTCCTCAATGAAAACTGGCCAAGGCATTAATTAGCAGATGTGTAAATTAAGAGCTAAATTCTTGCTTTCTAATCCTGGTAGCACAAAAAGCAAAGAAATTGGGTAAACGTCTTAGCATTTTGTAATCATAAAAGACTAGCTTTTATGCATTTGCTGCTCTGGGGTCGCACAGAGTTGAACGCGACTGAAGCGACTTAGCAGCAGCAGCTTTGGAACTACTTGATTCATTCATTGTGTATTTTTTTCTTCTGACACAAAAGTTATAATCATTTATTTTTTTCTGGAAAAGACTGAGGGAAAACCAGCCCCTCTGAAAAGCAGAATATATTTTGAAGCCATAGTAATTAAAACAGTTTGGGTTTGATGTAGAAATAGGTAGAACAGAATAGAGTCTGAAATACACTAAAACACAGAGGGAATTTAATTTATGATAAAGGTGACACTTCATATAGTGGGAAAAATCGATTAATTAACCAGTAAAGCACTTGGTTAGTAAATTCAAACAGTATAAAAAAGAATAAAGTGAAAAGTGTACCCCAACTGGTCCCTTCAAAATAGTTTCTTATTATTGCTTCCAAAACTAAATGTATACTTATATAAGCTTATATATATGTGTCTATTATTTTTAAATGCATACAGAACAACTTATGGTATACAACTAGTTGAAACTTGTTTTGTTTCAGTAATATATCTTGGATCTCTTTCCACATATTACTTATTGACTTATATCATTCTTTATATATGCCAGCACAGTATTTAATTTATAAATGGACTGTAATTTAATCTAATCAGTGCTCTGTTGAACATTTGGGTTATTTCAAAGCCGTAGTTGTTTTCAACTGGTAATGAAGGACTTGAAGATTCACCACTATTATATTTCCTTGATGGGTCATGCATTTATTCAGAATGACTACTGCTATCTTATTGAGTGCTTTTATTTTCAAATCTATTTTGTTTGCTAACGTTGTTGCCGTATCTGCCTTTTCAGAATATGCTTGATATTTTTTATTTTCAAACTTTCTATGATGTTCAGTTTTTTATATGACTCATAGATTTTCTGTTTTTGCTTAATCTTAATCCATTCAAAGTTATGCTTATTGATATGTTTGAACTTCCATCTTTTATATTTTCTCTTCATGCCTCCTGATTCTTTTTTTTTCATGCAGTTTGTTACATTTGTCAGTTAACAGGGCTCCTTCCTGTTTTTCTCCTTGTCTTCCTTCACTTGAGTTCAGTTGCTCAGTCGTGTCCGACTCTTTGCAACTCCATGACTGCCCTGGCTTCCTGTCCATCACCAACTCCTGGAATTTACCCAAACTCATGTCCATTGAGTTGGTGATGCCATCTAACCATGTCATCCTCTGTTGTCCCCTTTTCCTCCTGCCCTCAATCTTTCCCAGCATCAGGGACTTTTCAGATGAGTCAGCTCTTCCCATCAGGTGGCCAAAGTATTGGAGTTTCAGCTTCAACATCAGTCCTTCCAATGAACACCCAGGACTGATCTGCTTTAGATGGACTGGTTGGATCTCCTTGCAGTCCAAGGGACTCTCAAGAGTCTTCTCCAACACCACAGTTCAAAAGCATTGATTCTTCAGTGCTCAGCATTCTTTACAGTCCAACTCTCACATCCATACATGACTACTGGAAAAACTAGTAGTCTTGACTAGACAAACCTTTGTTGACAAAGTAATGTCTCTGCTTTTTAATATGCTATCTAGGTTGGTCATAACTTTCCTTCCAAGGAGTTTCTTTTAATTTCATGGCTGCAGTCACCATCTGCAGTGATTTTGGAGCCCCCAAAAATAATGTCTGACACTGTTTCCACTGTTTCCCCATCTGTTTGCCATGAAGTGATGGGAACAGGTGCCATGATCTTAGTTTTCTGAATTTAAGCCAACTTTTTCATTCTCCTCTTTCACTTTCATCAAAAAGCTCTTTATTTCTTCACTTTCTGCCATAAGGGTGGTGTCATCTGCATATCTGAGGTTATTGATATTTCTCCTGGCAGTCTTTTTTTTTTTTGGGCTAATAATTTTGTTTTATTTGTGCTTACTATCAACTTGTATTTCACCTTTTAGAAATTTTTCTCTACATACATTTTTTTTAGTTTTAGTGCTTTAAAAAATTTTTTTTAATTTAAATTTATTTATTTTAATTGGAGGCTAATTACTTTACAGTATTTTATTGATTTTACCATCAGATCAGATCAGATCAGTCGCTCAGTCGTGTCCGACTCTGCAACCCCATGAATCGCAGCACGCCAGGCCTCCCTGTCCATCACCAACTCCCAGAGTTCACTCAGACTCACGTCCATCAAGTCAGTGATGCCATCCAGCCATCTCGTCCTCTGTCGTTCCCTTATCCTCTTGCCCCCAATACCTCCCAGTATCAGAGTCTTTTCCAATGAGTCAACTCTTCTCATGAGGTGGCCAAAGTACTAGAGTTTCAGCTTTAGCACCATTCCTTCCAAAGGAATCCCAGGGCTGATCTCCTTCAGAATGGACTGGTTGGATCTCCCTGCAGTCCAAGGGACTCTCAAGAGTCTTCTCCAACACCACAGTTCAAAAGCATCAATTCTTTGGCGCTCAGCCTTCTTCACAGTCCAACTCTCACATCCATACATGACCACAGGAAAAACCATAGCCTTGACTAGATGGACCTTTGTTGGCAAAGTAATGTCTCTGCTTTATGCTTCTGGTTTTGCCATACATCAACATGAATCCGCCACGGGTGTACATGTGCTCCCCATCCTGAACCCCCCTCCCACCTCCCTCCCCATACCATCCCTCTGGGTCATCCCAGTGCACCAGCCCCAAGCATCCTGCATTGAACCTGGACTGGCGATTCATTTCTTATATGATATTATACATGTTTCAATGCCATTCTCCCAAATCATCCCACCCTCTCCCTCTCCCACAGAGTCCAAAAGACTGTTCTATACATCTGTGTCTCTTTTGCTGTCTCGCATACAAGGGTTATTGTTACCATCTTTCTAAATTCCATATATATGCGTTAGTATACTGTATTGGTGTTTTTCTTTCTGGCTTACTTCACTCTGTATAATAGGCTCCAGTTTCATCCACCTCATTAGAACTGATTCAAATGTATTCTTTTTAATGGCTGAGTAATATTCCATTGTGTATATGTACCACAGCTTTCTTATCCATTTGTCTGCTGATGGACATCTAGGTTGCTTCCATGTCCTGGCTATTATAAACAGTCTTGATTCTAGCTTGTGCTTCCTCCAGCCCAGCATTTCTCATGATGCACTCTGCATATAAGTTAAATAGGCAGGGTGACAATAGACAGCCTTGATGTATTCCTTTTCCTATTTGGAACCAGTCTGTTGTTCCATGTCCAGTTCTAACTGTTGCTTCCTGACCTGCATACAGATTTCTCAAGAGACAGGTCAGGTGGCCTGTATTCCCATCTTTTTCAGCATTTTCCACAGTTTATTGTGACCCACACAGTCAAAGGCTTTGGCATAGTCAGTAAAGCAGAAATAGATGTTTTTCTGGAACTCTTTTGCTTTTTCAGTGATCCAGTGTATGTTGCCAATTTGACTCTGGTTCCTCTGCCTTTCCTAAATCCAGCTTGAACATTTGGAAGTTCACAGTTCTCGTATTGCTGAAGCCTGGCTTGGAGAATTTTGAGCATTATTTTGCTAGCATGTGAGATGAGTGCAATTGTGCAGTAGTTTGAGCATTCTTTGGCATTGCCTTTCTTTGGGATTGGAATGAAAACTGACCTTTTCCAGTCCTGTGGCCACTGCTGAGTTCTCCAAATTTGTTGGCATATTGAGTGCAGCACTTTCACAGCATCATCTTTCAAGATTTGAAATAGCTCGACTGGAATTCCATCACCTCCACTAGCTTTGTTCGTAGTGATGCTTCCTAAGGCCCACTTGAGTTTGCATTCCAGGATGTCTAGCTCTAGGTGAGTGATCACACCATCATGATTATCTGGGTCATGAAGATCTTTTTTGTATAGTTCTTCTGTGTATTCTTGCCATCTCTTTTTAATATCTTGTGCTTTTGTTAGTTCCATACCATTTCTATCCTTTATTGTGCCCATCTTTGCATGAAAAGTTCCCTTGGTATCTCTGACTTTCTTAAAGAGATCTCTAGTCTTTCCCATTCTATTATTTTCCTCTATTTCTTTTCACTGATCACTGAGGAAAGCTTTATTATCTCTCCTTGCTATTCTTTGGAAACCCCAGTAAGGCAGTAGGTGCTAAGAGAGGTCATCAGAGGGCAGACAGACTGAAACCACAATCACAGAAAACTAGCCAATCTGATCGTATGGACCACAGCCTTGTCTAACTCAATGAAACTAAGCCATGCCATGTAGGGCCACTCAAGATGGACGGGTCATGGTGGAGAGTTCTCACAAAATGTGATCCACTGGAGAAGGGAATGGCCAAACCCCTTCAATATTCTTGCCTTGAGAACCCCATAAATAGTATGAAAAGGCAAAAAGATAGGACACTGAAAGATGAACTCCCCAGGTCGGTAGGTGCCCAATATGCTACTGGAGATCAGTGGAGAAATAACTCCAGAAAGAATGAAGGGACAGAGCCAAAGCAAAAACAACACCCAGTTGTGGATGTGACTTGTGATAGAAGCAAGGTCCAATGCTGTAAAGAGCAATATTGCATAGGAACCTGGAATGTTAGTTCCATGAATCAAGGCAAATTGGAAGTGGTCAAACAGGAGATGCCAAGAGTGTACATCAACATTTTAGGGATCGGTGAATTAAAGTGGACCGGAATGGTTGAATTTAACTCAGATAACCATTATATCTACTACTGTGGGCAGGAATCCCTTAGAAGAAATGGGATAGCCATCATAGTCAACAAAAGAGTCCAAAATGCAGTACTTGGATGCAATCTCAAAAAATGACGGAATGATCTCTGTTTGTTTCTAAGGCAAACCATTCATTATCACAGTAATCCAAGTCTGTGCCCCAACCAGTAATGCTGAAGAAGCTGAAGTTGAACAGTTCTATGAAGACCTACAAGACCTTTTAGAACTAACACCCAAAAAGATGTCCTTTTCATTACAGGGGACTGGAATGCAAAAATAGGAAGTCAAGAAACACCTGGAATATCAGGCAAATTTGGCCTTTGAGTACAGAATGAAGCAGGGCAAAGGCTAATAGAGTTTTGCCAAGAGAATGCACTGGTCATAGCAAACACTCTCTTCCAACAACACAAGAGAAGACTCTACACATGAACATCACCATATGGCCAACACCGAAATCAGATTGTCTTCCTTACTCATCTTTGTCTCCTCTTAGTGATTTCAGCTTTTGTATCTTTCTTCTGTTCTTCTGGTTATTATCTTTAAATTTGATTTGGATTGGTCTCTGGAGTTAATAGGTGTCTCTGTACTCCTCCTAGAGAAAACTAGTACCAAAGGTCTCTTCCCAACCTTCTTCCCTTCAATGCTGTGTCCTGTGGTGAGATAATCTGGGATTTTAGTTTCAGACTGTTCTTTTTATACATTTTTTACAATATTCATGAACAGTTATTTAACCTAGTGATTTTTATGGTTCCTGTACTCATCACTGTTTCTTATAGCCCACATTATCATTTTTCTTGAACTCAATGTTTTTGCTGGAGTTCATACTCAAGAATTGCTTTTCAGAGAGAGTATATTATATGGGTTATACCACAGTCCTTACATGTCTGAAAGTGATTTTAACTTGACTGTAGTTTGCCTAGGTATATAATTCTAGATTCAAAATCATTTTGTCTCAGACTTAAAATATTGTTCCACTATGTTCCGGTGTCTGTGTTTGTCAGTGAGAAAACTGATGCCAGTTTGATTCTAGTTCCTTTCAAAGTAATGTTTTATTTTTATCTCTTAATTTTTAAAATTCTAAAGTTTCCCTGTTATAAGTCAAATGTGAGTCTTTTTCTAGTCATTCTTTTCCCATTCATTCTGTTTTATACTCAGTAGATTCCTTTGGGGAGCTTGTGTTTTTTTTTTTTTTTTTTTTTTTTGGAGCTTGTGTTTTTTTTCAGCTCTGAGAAATCACCTTTTCTTTCTCCTCCTCATTTAATTTATTTTCGTCTGTTTTTCTCTGTTCTCTCCTAGAATGCCAATTACACGGGCAGAATCAATTAAGAATGTTTGGGGCTTTAAGTAACAGAAAGCCCTATTAATAGGTTTAAACAAATAAGTGGTAATGTCTGTGAAGTGCATGGTCAAAATCTGGTGGCTGTTTGTGTATATTTGTTTGGCAGAGAAGTAAGCTCATTTTTAATGAAAGACTCTAACCCTCTGCCCACCCTTTAACCTTCCCACATCCCCCCATAGTGTTTATTTTTTTTTATGACAGAAACATAGTATTATTTTATTTTATTTTTTAATTAAAAGATAATTGCTTTACAGAAGTTTGTTATTTTCTGTTTTGAATGGTTACAGTAGTCAGCAAACTGAATCTGCAGGCCAAACTCAGGGAGTTGCTGTAACAGCTTCAGCAGGTGTTGAGGTCACAAATGAGAAGCAAGGCAAGAAAAGGAGCAAAACTGCAGTGAACGTTGTACTAAAGCCAAATCCTTTGGACCAAACTTGTATTCACCCAGAATCGTATGACACAGCAATGAGGTAAGTCTGGGGCCCCTGTGGGAATTCTCTGTGCTCACAATGAGTTCTCTACAGCAAATGGCCTTTGTTATGACATAATGGAGACTTTAAAAATATGACCGTGTTTAACATGACAACATTTTTGAGAAGTTCCGCATTGCTGAGTTGTGTGGCACATTATTTTATTTCAGTGAGGAATGAAACCATTATTCCTGGAGCAGTGTCAAGCTAATAAACCCTGATCCTAATGGTGAAGTGTGTGTAATGGAAATTGCATGGCACTCTCCTCTGTTTGTTTTGGAAATTAACAAGACACAAATGACTAGCACCTGGCTTAAAGCTTATGCTTATCTAAAGATAAAGGCCTTCAGTAAACAGCCAGCTCTCAGATTTCATAAGAAATATTGCCCTGCTTAGTTATTATAGAGTCTAAGAAATGATACACTTTTAATGAGAATACATTAATTAACACAGGGAAAGGTTTGAGTACAAGGGAAAGTTTAAAATTAGACATTAAAAGAAAAAAATTTAATACCACATTTGATTAGTTCACGGTTTTTAATTAGTTCAAAAATAGTGACTTGCTACACAACTACATACTTAAGACTTCTAGTGAACTAAACAGTTGAAAAATAGTGGACATTTTAATTTTCACTGAATCTAAGATTTTTAACTTGTTTTAAAATAATTTATGTTTGATTATTTTAAGAAATGTAATTTAATTTCTTTTAAAATGTTTAAGATTGTAAACATTTTAGAAATTTCTATAAACATTATAGAAAACTTAGAAAATACAAAAAAAAAGAATACTCTGTCAACATCAGCAGTGATATCTTTTTTCTCCCAATATTTTATTATAAAAAAATTTAAGCATAGAGAAATGTTGAAAAAAATTTTTACAGTGAATCCCAATATACCCTCACCTAGATTTTAGCATTAATATTTTGTTATGCCCGTGTTTTCACTTATCCATCTTTTTGTCCATTAGTCCATTTCTTTTTTATATATATTTTAAAGAAATTTGCAGATATCAGCACACTTTCAGCTAATACTTTGGCATGTATATCATTAACTAGAATTCAGTAGTTCTTGATCTTTTTGTCTTTTGAGGTAAAATTCACATACATTTAAATTTTAGGTGTATAAGAGCTGAATTTTGGCAAATAAATACCTACATCTGGTAACCCAAACCTCTATCAAGATGAAAAACGTTACCATCATCCTAAAATGTTTCTTTGTACCCCTTCCCAGATAATCCCTGGGATTAATATAATCCCATATTCTAGCATAATCCTTGTTAACATAATCCCTGTCCTAGCCTCTCAGAGCTGACCACATGTTCACATTTTTCAACCAAAGATTAGTTTCCCTCTTCTTGAACTTCATATGAATGACATCATACAGTTGTACTTTTTTGTGTAAGGCTTCTTTCAACATTTAGAGATTTTTTAAATTCATGTTTTAACATGAACAAGTATCTGGTTCCTTTTTATTGCTAAATAATTGTGCCATTGTATTATTATTCCATAGTTTATTCTCCTTACTGAAGGAACTTTGCCTATTTCCAAGTTTTTGGCTATTTTGAGTAAAGCCACTTTGAACATTCTTGTATAATTTTTGTTGTTGACATGTATTATTTTCACTTACCTTGGAAAAATACTTAGGAGAGGATTTGCTGGGTCATAAATCAGGTGTTTAGTTTTTTTTTAGAAATTTCTAGACTGTACTCCAGTGTAATTAATTGTACCATTTTAAACTTCCATCAACAATGCTAACAGTTCTCTTTGCCATCATCTGGTATTAGTCTTTTTAATGTTAGCCATTCTCGTGTATTTGTGTCTGTGGTAGTATCTCTGTGGTTTTAATTTGCATTTCCCTGGTGACATTGAGCACTTTCTTGTGTGCTTCTTAGCCATTTGTATATCTTCTTCTGTGAACCCTCTGTTCATATCATTTAGCCATTTTCTAATTGAGTTGTTTTTTTTATTATTGAGTCACGAGAATTTTAAAAACATATTCTGTATATTATTAGTCCTTTGTCAAATATATGTTCCACAAATATTTTGCCCTAGTTTGTGGCTTACCTCTTTATTTTCTTATTAATGTGCAGAAGTTTTGAAATTTTGGTGTCTAATTTATCCATTTTTTCTTCCATATGAAGTTACTTCTTTGTATGTGCTAAGAATCTTTCGCCTATCTCAAGTCATGAATCTATTCTTCAGTGTTTTCTTCTTAAAACTTGATGATTTTAGCTTTTACATTCAGTGATATATCTGAAGTTAGTATGATTTGAAGTAGGGGTCAAGGTTCACTTTCTTTCTTCATTGTGAACATTTAGTTATTCCAGCACCGTTTTAAAAAACAATAACAAAAACACAATTTCTCTTTACCCATTGTTTTGTGCCTTTGTTTAAAATAGAAGACTCTGTAAGTGTGAATCTATTTCTAGCTCTCTCTTCTATTTCATTGATCTTTTTGTCTGTACCATACTATCTTGATTACTATAATTTTATGCTGAATTTTGAAGTCAGATAGTGTAAGACCTCTGACTTTGTTTTTCCAACAGTGCTCTGAATATTCTAGAGGATTTGATTTTCCTATAAATTGTAGAATGAACTTGTCAATTTACATTAAAAAAACAAAACAAAACCTGGTAGGATTCTGATTGGGCTTATATTGAGTCCATAGGTGAATTTAGGAACAACTGATGTCGACTCATAATATTTATTGAGTCTTTTGATAGTGGACTTACTTTATCTTTCCATTTATTTAAAACTTCTGTCATTTCTCTCAACCGTGTTTTTTAGTTTGTAGTGTAGCGGTCTTGCATATGTTTTATTAAATATGCTTTTAAACCCTATTGCAAGTAGAATTTTTAAAAATTTGTTGCTGATTGTTTTCTGCTAATATGTGAAGACAAAATTGCTTTTTAATAGTAACTTTGTATCCTGTGACCTTGATAAGTTCATTTACTAGATCTTAGTAGGTGTTTGTGGATTCTTTAAATCTTCCTATATAAACAATTACATTATCAGCAAATAAATAGACTACTTTTTTTTTTTTAATCTTCATGCTTTTCGTTTCTCTTCCTTGCCTATTGCAACAGCCAGAATTTTCAGTACTGTATTGAATAGGAGTGGTCAGAATGGGCATCCTTGTCCCATTCTTAATCCTAGCACATGGTTCTCATTTTTTTTAATATTAAAAAAATTGTGATCTCACAGTAATTGTATTTTTAGTGTTTGTTTGAGAAGATGCATATATGCACATGGATTTATAGACTTCTTGCAAGAGTTGTCATCTCCAGATTAGCATTTTGCTGTATGCAAGCCAGTATCTTTTTTTAATATACACTTTTGTTTGTTTCCATGATGTAGTTCGAATGTGGTTTATATGTTCTTCAAGTTCCTTTCTAATATAAGCACACATTTTTGGTTTCTGCATATTGCTTTTTAAAGGCTAAATAATATTCCATTTAATGACTGGACTGTAGTTTAGAAATAGTAGTACTCGTGTGTGCATCCTCAGTCATGTCCAACTCTTTGCAGTGCCATGGACTATAACTCACCAGGCTCCTCTGTCCATGGGATTATCCTGGCAAAAATACTGGAATGGGTTACCATTTCCTCTCCAGAGTATCTTCCCAACTCAGGGAACAAACCTGAGTCTCCTGCAGCTCCTGCATTGGCAGGCAGATTCTTACCACTAAGCCACCTGGGAAGCTAATAGTCATACTAGTAGTGGTTCCTTATGATGGATTCCTAGAAGTGGAATTACTCTGCCAAAGGGTTTGAAAGTTTATGTGGCTCTTAATATACATTGCCAAGTAACATACTGATTTATAATGCCACCAGCAATGTTCAAACCTGAGAAATCTTTAATTTAGACAGGACTAAATTAGACAGGACTTCTCTGCCAGCTTTTACATAGGCTAGTTTCTGCACGTGGAGCATAAAAGCCCTTACCAGTGACTTCATCCTTCTCTCTGCTTTCTTTGGGAGTAGCCTTGTCTCTCAGAAGCAGAGTACTTGAGGACTCTTTCATGGAAAATTTCTCTACATGAAATTCCACTCTTGACCTTTAAAATCTAGAGGAAAAAATGGTAATTTATCTAAATTTGCTTACCATCCCCGTTATCCACTTTGGAACTGTGATAGCGGTTTCTAACTTTCGATTATACTTAGTACAGACATCACTCAACATAGGTAGTTCATACTTTTCATACGATGTTACAAAGGGGTCTTCCCAGGGAGGAGAAGCTCATTACGGATGTGATTAGGTCATCAGTGGTTTGATTTCAGTCCTGTAAAAGTAAATTCCATTGCAGTAAATTTCATTTTTAGTTATATTAGGAAAATGGTAGAAACATAAAGAGCTTTAATGCTACCCTACCATGATGTCACTCCCAGAAATACACCAAAATATGAAGCCATTAAGTCTTTTTACTTTGGTATTTATGATATTCTCTCTCACATTCATATTTTAGAAAACTGAGATCATGGTATTTTGTAACCTAAGTTAGTCATTTAGTGGTTTTTAAAAGTCTAGTTTTTTTTTTTTTTTTTTTTTTTTACTATTTTTATTATTTATAGTACTTAAAAGTTGTATTTATGTATAGGGATTCTCTATTAAATATTAAAGTGTTTCGTATGGGCTGAGATTTTTTTCTAGTTTAATTTTGTATCTGTTTATAATGCAGATATGTTTTGAAATATGAATGTTTAATTTTTTATGAAGTAACTGTATTATTCTTTTTCTTAAGACACGTGATTTCTAAGATGAATTCAGTGTTCCCATATTTTCTTCATGTTCTTTATAGTTTCATTTTTTTACTTTTATGAATTTTATTGTTGATGATTTCATTCATCACTTTGAATGTACAGAGTGCTGTGGTACGGCCTAAAGAATATAAAAATGAATAGAGGTGGTTTATGGTCCCAGGGAGCCTACCAAAACAGGGAGGATGAAACTTAGTCACAGATACCCATGACAGAAGTCAGTAATTGCTAACAGCCCTTTGGGGTTTTTTTTATATATAAATTTATTCATTTTAATTGGAGGCTAATTACAATATTGTAGTGGTTTTGCCATACATTGCCATGAATATGCCATGGGTGTACATGTGTTCCCCATCCTAAACCCTCCTCCCACCTCCCTCCCCATACCATCCCTCAGGGTCATCCCAGTGCACCAGCCCTGAGCACCCTGTCCCATGCATTGAACCTGGACTGGCGATTCGTTTCACATATGATAATATACATGTTTCAGTGCCATTCTCCCAAATCATCCCACCCTCTCCCTCTCCCACAGAGTCCAAAAGACTGTTCTATACAACTCTGTCTCTTTTGCTGTCTCACATACAGGGTTATCATTACCATCTTTCTAAATTCCATATATATGCGTTAGTATACTGTATTGATGTTTTTCTTTCTGGCTTACTTCACTCTGTATAATAGGCTCCAGTTTCATCCACCTCATTAGAACTAATTCAAATGTATTCTTTTTAATGGCTGAGTAATATTCCATTGTGTATTATGTACCACAGCTTTCTTATCCATTTGTCTGCTGATGGACATCTAGGTTGCTTCCATGTCCTGGCTATTATAAACAGTGCTGCGATGAACATTGGGGTACACGTGTCTCTTTCAGTTCTGGTTTCCTCGGTGTGTGTGCCCAGCAGTGGGATTGCTGGGTCGTATGGCAGTTCTATTTCCAGTTTTTTAAGGAATCTCCACACTGTTCTCCATAGTGGCTGTACTAGTTGGCATTCCCACCAACAGTGTAAGAGGGTTCCCTTTTTGCTAAGTTTGAAACACAAACCTGTTCACAGGAGAAAGATTTCATTTCCAGATTGGAATTTCTTATAAGGTTTCATGCAGGAGATGGCATTTGGGCTAGGTGTTTCAGCCAGTAGAAAGAGAAAAAGAGATGTTTAAAAGAGATGGAGATAGGAAAACATAGCTCAGGTCAGATTTGAGGAATAGTTAATAAAAACAAACCTTCATGGAGTATATCCTCATTACCAGGCACTTTAGAAGCATCAACTTGTTTAAACCCCACAGCAATTGTATAAGGTTAGTGCTATTAATATTACCACTTCTTTAAGTATACAAAGTCCCAGATGGGTGAAGTAAATTGCCTAAGATAATTCAACTGGTGAAACCAAGATTTGAACCACATCTATGACACTCCAAAACCTGAGCTCACAATTAAAAAGCTAGTGTGGAGCCAGATTTAAATGTAATCATAATTGCCTTTCAAATTAAGGGAATCATACCCTTAAAGACAGTCTGTGTTCAGCACAAAAATATAGCAAGACTTGTGTTTTGTGTGCTTCTTAAGGAAAAAAAAAAGTGAATATGCTGTCTTTGGGTATTCTTCTGTATCATCACATGAGATTAGACTCTGTCTTTCCTCTGGGGAAAACATTATTCCTCTGATAAAGGAAACTTTGCCTTTTTTATTTTATTAAGGGTTCTGTAGAAAATGGATTCTTCATGTAGAGTATGCAGAATTTTATGCTGTTATGCTGCAAATACGATGTTTCGTTGAGTACTGCACCCAAAATAATTCCTTTCGTTATGTTTTTTTTTTTAGAATGAAACATGTACATTTCAAAATAAGCAGCTTGATAGTAACAATGTTTGGTCACCATCATTTTAAGAGAAGAGGCGGGTGAAGAGCAGCAGTAGCATATTCATCCTAGAATTGTACTCACCTCTGCCAGAAAATGTTTTTAAGTAAGCGAGAAAGAGTAAGGAATAATGCAAGGTCTTCAATAAATGTCAATTTAAAAGCATAGTAAGAAAATCCATATTAGAGAAGGTATAAGAACATGGGATTAAAAATCTACTATTGCCACAGATAGATTTTATTTCAATAGTCCTTTGAACCCGTTCTGTTCTCAATCTTTTACTTATTTCAGGATCTGCTCACATTTAGCTGATGTGTCCTACTTCACTGAAAAAATTCAGAGCCACTTTCCTGAGATTATCTCCCTATCTTTACTCATTCTGTCCCACACTTCCCTGACCTACCCTTCCATCTCCTGATTCTATTTCTCTTTATAAAATGTTATGACTGTCTCTTGTATCTTAATGTCTCCATCATTTATTGCTTTTGTTTTGCCCCACAGACCTATTGCTAATCTGGTATCCCATTCTTCACTCCCTAAAAGCTCAAAGAAGCAACCACTTTTTTATTTCCTCCTAGAACTTCTGTCTCAATGCTCCTTCTTTTCATTGCCAAACGTCTCAGAGAATTATCTGCCTCTAATTTTCACTGCTTGTTTTCTCCCAGCTTTTGTAGATTGGCTTCTGTCCTTACCACTCTGGAATCACTCTCTCAACAAATAACCTCCTAATTGTCAAAAAGTGGCCTCTTTCTGTCCTTAAACCACTTAATCTATTCTGCTACTTTTGACTCCATTAGCTTACTGATCTTCCATGATTGTTTTCACATTCTATCCTCTCTGACTTCTCTTCTTCCTCTGGCCCTCTCAATGTAGATATTCTTCAGGTTTTTGCCTTATTCACCTTCTCCTTTTATTCTTTATCTTCCTCTGATTGAGTGCATCCACTCATATGACTGTCTTCATCTCTCACCCCTCCACTGCCAGTTCCAGTCCTGCATTTCCACATCTCTAGTCCAGGCCTTTCTTCTAAATTCTAGCTCTCCCTTTCCATTTGGCTGTGAGAGATTTTCTCAGGAATATCTTAACAACTCAAACTCAATATATCTAAAAGTACAACTTGTATCCTCTTTTTCCCTACATTTATAACTCCCTCTTCTCCCATCAGTCCTCCTCACTAGCCCTATACAAAAACAAGCAGACAAATAAACAAAAAGGCTTGGTCTTCCCCTTTTGTCCCATGATGAATGGTTAATGGCACAACTGTCTTTCCATTAATCAGAGCTAGAATTAACAAATTATTCATTTATTCGTTAAACACATACCTTCCAAGTGAGTGCCTGCCATATTCCAGGTACTGTTCTGCAATCTTGATTACATTCAAAGGTCCCTGCTCTCAAGGTCACAGACAGTAGACAATAAGCATAATGAATAAACCGTGTGATAAATGTGACAAGAACAGTGGGGAAAAAAGGGAAGAGCAGAGTAATGGGAATCAGGATTACCAGGGTTATGGATAAGAACTTGCAAATTTAAGTAGAGTAGTCAGGGTAGACCAGATTGACAAGGTGACATTTAAGCAAAGTCTTGATGGAAGTAAAGGATTTAGCTGTGCATGCAGATATATGAGGGAAGAGTGTTCCAGGAAGAGGGACCAGGCAGTATAAAGGCCCTCATGTGGGAGCTGGCCTGGCAAGGTCAAGGAAGAGCACGGAAGCCAGGGTGGCTAATGCAGAGTGAGCGAGGAGAGAAGAGTAGGAGATACGGTCAGAAGGGCATTGGGAGGCTACTATAGGGACTTGGCCTTAATTCTGTGAAGTCAGGGGCCACAGCATTGTTTGATGCTGAAGAGTGGCATGCTCTTATTTGTACATTTAAAGGATCCATTGTTTGCTAAATTAAGGGGACATGATAAGTCGTGGTTGAAACAGGGAGACCAGTTAGACTAAGTACAGCAATCCAGGTGAAAGCTGGTGATGATTGAGACTAAGATGATGGAAGAGTTGGTGAGAAGTTGTCAGAATCTAGGTATGTTTTTAAAGAAGAGTCAATATTATTTGCTGACAGATTGAATGAAGGGTATGAAAGACAATAATTGTAAATATGAATGACAAAAATAATATGAATACCAGAGACACTGGAAGATGAAGTGGAAACTTGTAATGGAGGGTTATGGGGAAGAGAGAAGTTAAAGAACTAAATTTGGATCACCAGGCCCCCCACTCAGTGATTTCTCCTCATCGTGTGGCTTTAGGTTACAGATTGACATGGCGTTATTTATTTAGTAAAAGAATAAAAGACAGCAATAAAAAAAAAAAAAAAAAAGACAGCAATAAAAAATGAAAGATGACTATATAGGAGAAGACTGAGGAAACACAACTAATTATATTTAGGAGTTGATGATTTTAATAGAGCAAAATGAAGTGTCTAGCTTTACCCCAATTTAAATATTTTTTCTTCAGTCTCAACTGACTGAGGTCAGTGTAGTTGTGTGAGCAAAACTGTTGCCAGAAGGTCTCAGTCATCCTTTCTGCCATTGTGGTGAGTAAATGCTTCTTTTAGAATCCTTTGTGGATCAAAGGGGGTTTATGACCTTCCCATGTTGAATGCCATGCCTTCATAGAGTACTGTGTCTAGAGTGCAGGACTTTGTAGATTTTACAGACTAGAAACGTTCTGGTCTCCCATTCTTCACTCCCTAAAAGCTAAAAGAAGCAACCACGTTTTTATCTTACTTCCTCCTAGAACATCTGGCTCAATGCTCCTTCTTTTCATTGACCATGAAAGAGGGTTATTTCCCACTTTCTGCCATCATCCAGAAATTGTCACGATGTCTCCAAGTGTGAGTGATTTCATCGTGTTGGCTGTTGCAGGCCATGAATACAATCGCTGCTGTGAGTAGAATGAAGCCCAGAAGCAGTCTGTGGAGGGGTTGCCACTTTCCCCACACCTCCTCGGGTTCTGTCCTGCCATTCTGGTTGGTCAGGAGAGCCAAAGGCAGGTATCCAGTTTCCCTTTTTTCTTAAATAAGGTGCCAGGAGGCAGTGCTTTGCGCTGAGATTATGCTGATTTGTACACGTCACACTGAGGCCTGGCACTCTCCCAGAGAATCTGCTGCATTAAGAATTTGATTCACTCCAGATAGCTAAGCTTGAAAGTTAGTTGTTATGTTCTTGATTTAACTTGAAAAATGGCAGGAAATTTAATGTCAGGATTGTCACTCAGCACTCATTTTGATAAAGCTTTAGCTAGTAGTTAATAATTATTTCTGTTTTGGTCATCAGGGAAAATTTTTAAAAGATTAGTTTCTAGCAGGAATATGGCATACAGCACCATAGGAAAGTCATGTATCAAGGGATGATTTACATCAGTATCTGCACTATTATATTAGTAATGTGATATTTCTTTTATTATTGCTGATATTCCTATTTCTGACCCTTAGGATCAGTGTGGAGAAGTATGTTTTCAGAGAGTAAACAACCACCAACTTAAAATTCAGGTCTGGAACAGGAATAATCATTTAACCTCACAAAATATTTTCTTGAGGACAGGAAATCTGTACAAAAGCTAAGCAGTGTTTATTCTTTATTTATGGGCGGGGGGGGAACTTGTCTTAGGTTTTAAGACCAGAAGTTGATCAGAAGGTACAGACTTCCAATTATAAGATGAACAAGTTCTGGAGATATAATGTACAGCATGATGATTTATAGTTAATATTCTATTATAAACTTGAAAGTTGCTAAGATAGTAGATCTTAAGTGTTCCATCCCCAAAAAGGAGTGATAATTATGTGACACGATGAGGGTATTATACTAAGGCTGTGGTGGTAATCATTTTGCTATTATAAGTGTGTCAGGTGTACACCTTAGCTTATAAGTTTAAGTTGTATACCTTAAACTTATACAGTGTTATATATCAATTATATCTCAGTGAAGCTGATGAGAGAAAGGCCTACAAAAGTAGAATTAACTCAACAAGGAATGGATCCCAACTATTGCTCCTGAGCTAAAAGCACTTGGGGGGCCTAGGAGTAGAGAGTCCCTGTGGAGATCCTGCCTTGTGCACTGCCATGGAGCTAACATAAGTCAAACCAGAGAGCTTGACAGCCCATACGGAAGACCTTTAACAACTGAGCACATCTCAATCTCTGTTTCTTTCCCATTCCTGTTCAAGGATTGAGCACCTCCGAACTCCTTTTTCTTTTTTTCTTTTTAGCCTTGCTTTCAGAGATTTTATCACATTCTTTCCAACTTCAGCTTTCTGCCCAGCAAGAAGCCTTCTAGCTAATAAGCAGCTGTAACACAGGAAGTTGAGGTTGTTTTTATTTAAAAAACAAAACAAAATGGCAGCAGTAGAACATTGGTATTCATAGTTTCAACTGTGAGCAAACTCAGAAGGCCCCTGACTTGTGGTGATTTGTAATTTTCTGAGGGTAAGTCACTTAGTTTAATGAGTATGTCTGACACACCTCCCACATCTAAAATTCACCACAGCTTTATTCAGCATTTGCGTGCCAACTAACTTTTACAATGATAAAAACATATTTCCTTGTGGGAGACTTGCCTGAAAAGAAACCCAGCTACAAATGCTGTAAAATAAATGAAGATTAGGTAAACAGACCTAAGAAGTTATTTGTAAGTTTGAAAGATCTTAAATTTTTCTGGACTTGCCTCACAAGAGTTGGCAGCATTCAGACATGAAAATTAAGGCAGAATCTTTTCTGGCTTTTGATAAGTGATGTCTCAGGGTGTGTATCAATTACTGCACATTAACTTCTTCTATGGAGCTATGATTAGACAGTATTATATTGCCTTTTCATAAAGAGACATAACATCACAAAAGAGAGACCAAACCTAAAATACAAAGATCATAAAAAGGACAGATTACTGAAAGCAGTTTTTGGTGTTTGTTTTTCCCTTGTTAGTACTCTAATTAAATACCCAGATAGCTTACTATAATTCCCAGGAAGTAGCATTCATCATATTTTTGAAAGTGCTTTCATACAAGAGAAAGATGATGAAAGAGATTCTACCCACTAGAGAATCAGATGACCAGGATGTGGATACTTAGGAACTGACTGTCATGTCTAATGTCTTACTCACTGTTCTAACACACACCACATGACGTTTTGGGCAAGCCTGGCAGAGGTAAATAGGAAGCTGAAGAACCCAAGATAGTACCTAACTTCCTGCTAGCTTACTCTGGAGGCAGAGCAGTGCCAGACTGCCTAGGTTATTCAACCTCCCTATATGTCATTTTTCTTATCTGTTAAATGAGGATAATGTTACCTGTCTCTTTGGATGGGAGATGTGAAAGTTGGTCCATAAAGAAAATTGAGCACTGAAGAATTGATGCTTTCGAATTGTGGTACTGGAGAAGATTCTTGAGAGTCCCTTGGACTGCAAGGAGATCAAACCAGTCAATCCTAAAGGAAATCAACCCTGAATATTCACTGGAAGGACTTTTGCTGCAGCTGAAGCTCCAATACTTTGGCCGTCTGATTCAAAGAACCAACTCATTGAAACAGATGGTGATGCTGGGAAAGATTGAAGCCGAAAGGAGACAGGTGCGACAGAGGATGAGACGGTTAGATCACTGACTAACTAGACATGAATTTGATCAAACTCTGGGAGATAGTGGAAGACAGAGGAGCCCAGCTTGTTGCAGTCCATGGAGTCACAAAGAGTTGAACACAACATAGCGACTGAACAATGACAAGTTGGGATGGCATGATTAAATGTATATAGAAATCTTAGCACCTGGGAGACAGTAAGCTGTTATTACTGCTCTAGTCATCACTGTTACTTTTGTTGTGATTAAGAAGGGGCTGTCCACTTGAGTCATAAAAGGGGAGTGGGGCTGATTTACAACTGTTAGTTGCCCAGGAGAAAAAAATGTTTTACTATGTGATCCAGGTATAGTTAAATTATAATATAATTAACATTGTTAATTAATGTTAACACTGGGTCCTGGAACTGAAAAAACACTGCTTTCTCTCCTGCATATCTGGAGAAACCTTGTAATCAATGAGAGGGAGTTGCCAGCCAGCCATAGTGCTTGCTTCTGTCTGTTCCATCTTCCAACATATTTGCCCTTCTCCTTCTCCCCTTCTCCTCTCTCTTCAGGTTTAGATCGCTCGGTCTGGAGCCTGAAACAGTCAGGTATTGATTTAGTCTCCCATTATCTCCCTTCTCCCCTTCCTGTCCCCACTCTCACTGTGGATTTTAATCTTAGCCTGGCTTCTGACTCTATGTGTGACCACAAGCAAATTACTTTGATCTCAATTGCCCAACCGTTAAATGGAATGAAAATGGCTCTGCCCATTCAGAGGACAGTTGGAGAGATTTATGGAAAGGGCAGGTGTTGAACATTTTCAAATTTCTTGAAAGAAGGATTCCTAGACAGGATGGATTTCATAGTATAAAGGGTATTTCCCAAGGAAGAAAGTTCTTTATTCCAGTACATGGAGTTTATCCCCTAGTAGTGCCAGAGCTTTTTCATTTCAGCTCTGCTATCACGAGCCTATATGTTTTTTAAAATACTGCTTTTTAATTTGCCCTCCTCTTTCAAATATTCACAGGCACTAATCCACGTTATGGCTTTACAGACAGTAAATTAAATTATATGAATTCTGAGCACAGTGCTTTTGAGCTGTAGAGAGTCTGCAGTCTTTGAAACCACTAACTTAATTTTGTACAACTCTTATTCAGTAACTCAAAAAGAGCCAAACTTTTTCTTTGAATTTGGTTTAAAAAATAATAATAAATTACTCCCAGGCAGTGGTACTTACTGTGCCAGATTTTATCTGGGACCTAAATCTTCTGTCTACATTGAAAATCTCCCAGAGTTAAACAGTAAGCAGTGCTAATGAAGATATGGTATATAACGAATTTTACCTTAGCTACAGCCTTGTGGTCTCTGCTGTGTGACTTTAGGCTGGTCACTTAATCTGTATGAGTTTAAATTTCTTTATCTGCAAATCTGTATCCACAATAAATTTATGAGAGAATTAAATGAAGTCATCTTTACTGAGCACTTTCAACATATTTGTCTGTATGTAAAATCCTACCTCTAAAACAGCAGATATAAGTAGAAGATAATTAATTCTGATATACTGTCATTACTTAAATTAGACTAAGCTCATTCAGGGCAAAGGCTCTGTTATCATGTTTCATAGAGTCTTCTTCCACAGTAAATAAATATTTATTGAGGAAAACTGAATGATTTTCTAAATTATTTTTAATTCACTTCAGCATTTTGTCTCATGCCTTTGAAGAGCCTTGATTTAAACAAATCTTTATCATTTGAAGATGTTGTGTGTGTGTGTGTATGAGTGTGTTTAAAACAACACAGGCTCAATGGAAAGAGGATGATCAAACTGAGCAATTGGGTTGTTGGGGTTTTTTCCTGTTTCTTTTTTTTTTTTGATGGGGGATTATTGTTTTAACAAGTGTAAGAAAACTGATTTTCCTTTGTCACTTATAAATTTATTTCTAAGACAGGATTTTAGAAATCTTTAGAGCAGTAATCACAACATTTTCAGTACATGATGCCTTTCCATGTTTGTATTTTCATGTGCACTTGGATGTATGTATATATACATTAGGTTTTTTAAATTATAGCTTTAATTATACTTACACAGTATATCACACTGTGGTTCTGAAATAGGAAAACCTACATAAAAATCAATGCTGCTTATTCTTTGTGGTATTGGTTACTATTTCTCTGATCTTAGGTATTTTGTAACTGCATGTCTTCTTCAGCTATTTCTAAAGAGATCATTCTAATCTCAGATTTTTAGAGGATGTCTATATAAGCACACTTTAACTGTTTTCTTTTTTTAACAAAATTCATTCCCTTTACTAAACTGCTAGAATAAAATAAAACCGCTCTCTGAGGATATTTTCTCCCACAATTACTGCAGCATACATCAAGTGTCCAGCCTCTATGCACGTGTAATAGACCTTTGAAAAAGGAGGAAACATTTGCTAAGTTTTTCAGAAGTTAGAATCAGGTTAACAGTCTGATGCTTATACCAAGTCTCTTGGAAGACAGACCGCATCCGTTAATCTGTGGTAGTTTCTTTTTGGCTCTTGTTTTTTTCTGCTGCTCACAGATCCAAGAGTATGTTTAGATGCAGGAAGTACTCCAGAGACACTCTAAATGGTGCCAAGCAATGACGCTAGAAGTGCCCCCTGCTGCCCAAAGAGTTTTCAGAAGTAACCTTGGTTACCCTTTCTGAAAGGGTTACATTTTTCCCAAAGTTTATCTGCAGTGTATAAATTTTCAAAAGCTGTTACATTCTTATGAAAAATTACTCGCTGTAACTTTCTGTGGTTGATGATACGCTAACAAAAACCATTTCAGTATTACCTTCACTAGATACCTGCTAGCTTCTGAGCCCAGTAGGTTGTTCTGTGTGTGGGCTTCTTTGTAAATGCCCTCTACTTGAATTTACCATTATTTGTGGATTTTACATCAGTGAAGATTTTGAAGGATTCTGGCCCAGTTCGGTTTCTTGATTTAATAGAGGTTAGAGATTTGAAAAGATTCTTTGATGATGATTAAAGTGCAGTTCACACTGCCACCCCTTTGATTTGACTACTGAAACAGCAGATGTGGTAAAGCCACACTGGTCTAAGCAAAACTAAAGTGTGCTGCTCCATGCTCATCTAGGTGAATTCAGCTCCCATAAATAGCGTAAAGGAGTAGTGGGTTTCCCTCCTTTACCATGTTGGAATTTACATTGTCTTTAATATAAAGCAATAGGTTTTAAATACATAGAATCTGTGGGTTTCAGTATAACAAACTGAACTTTTCTTTTGTGTCCTACCACTTGCTCTATAATCACAATCACAGATAAGAAGGACAGGTTACCTCTTTTGTTTTAAATTGTTAAATGTCTGTCTGTATTACAGATGATGCTGTCTGCTTTATCTGTAACTACTTTTTCTAAAATGACTGTGCTCTTGCATTTATTGGTTTATTGATATGATTACTTTAAGACTGAGTAAAACCAATGGATAAAAATAAACAAGTATGAAAGTCTCTTTTAAAAGTATCTAGCATGGATGGACAACTAGGAGTACTTTGCCCTTGCAGCATGGTTCTTTGTGGAGCCTTAACTCTTATGTGTTTAGCCCACAAAGCACATGTTAATATTAAGTTGTTTTTAAAGTGATGGACTTGCATCACCATGATTTTTCTGTGCTCTGTGGGATATCATGTTGCTTTAATGTAATGAGTCCTGGGCTCCTAAATTTCTCTCTCCATGCTGGAAATGATTACATAAAACTGAATGGCTATATCTGAAGTCTAATGAATCTTGAGAATTTCTTATTCTTCAAGAAAAATATTACAAAGACTTTTCGTATTCTTTGAGGAGGAGAACTTGCATTTGTAACAAGTTTCTGTTGAAGATATCAGCGATTTTAGGTTTTATATAGCATTCTGTTTGAAAAACAAGCAGCCTCTCTCTGCTGCAAGGTCTGTGTCTTAACTTTGTGCAGATGTGTGCTAAAAGAACATGATGTGCTTATTTGTTGCATTTATGCTACTTTCTGACTTTAAGTAAGATGGATGAAATTACATATTAAATGGAAACAGCAGCTCAGACAGCAGTCCTTAGCAAACTGAAAAAGCCTTTCAGAGACAGTGAAGAAAATGAGACTATGATTTTAATAACCCATGAACTTTTGAGAGAATTCTCTACTTAAATACGTTTATATAATAATTTCTCTGTTGGATTCATCAATGTTAACTCTCTAATATTTAAAACTAATCTGCCATTAAATCGTGTTGGTGAAATGTTACCCAAAGTATTGTCTTATATCTTAACCAAATATAACACTTTAATTTTGACATAACTGCAGTTATAAACAGACATACACTGATGTGTGTAGCCTGAAACTCCAGTTAGTGACAATAGCTATGAGGCCGTGGGCAGGTTATTTAACCTCCCGAAAGCTCGGTGTTTCCTTTCTGTATGATGTGATACCTACCTTTTAGGATTATTGTCAAGATTAAATGAGAACATCTATCAAGCACTATTTTTTCAGAACACGTTCACTCACATTCTAGTTCTAAGCTTCATAAAGTATACTGTGTTTTTATATGATACTTCTGAGCCAGAAGGTACTTTGTGTTGAGTATTTCTTATTTCTAAAATGAAGCTGTATGTTTGATATTATTTATCACAGTTGATTCTAGAGTAAAAATTCAGAATAATGTAGAATAAGTTATTCTTAGTGTATTTAAAGAACACATGTTTATTAAGTGGCTACTGAGCAAAAAACGTTGTTTCCTATGGTTTACAATTGAATATTTTTGAAATTAAATTAAAGAGAGGTCAAACGCAATGCTATTCCCAGTTCATTTTATAGTCTCCCTTTCGTTTGTTAGTTTCCATTTTATGCAACCCTGTTGTAACTTTAAGAAAGTTTTCGAAATAAAAAAGCATCTGACTCTGTTGCATAGTCATTTAAAAATAGGGTTGATCAATACTGAAGCATTAGCTAGGAGTACAATTTGGTGCTTTTTTATTGATTTTAATTACCAGTGCCCTCAGGCTTGTGTGTGTGAGGATGAAAATGATATATAAAATATGCACCCAGGTTAAATAGACCAATATTCTTTGTGCATCTGCAGCCAGTATAAACAGAATCCTTTATATGGAAGTGACTTGAGTATCAGTTAGTTATATACACATACACACAAAACCTTAAGTCTCCAAGTGGCCTCCTGAGCCAGTGTTTTTGCTGTTGAGGCCAAGACATGTCCAGTACTTTGGGAAGTTTCTTTTAGTTATTTTATTAATTATAAAATGCTATTCAAGTTTATTATGAATCTTCAACCCACAAATATACTTTTTTGGCCTTTTAATTGTTGATTGTAAGCCAGAATCTTGGGGATTTGAAAGATGTTCTGCTGAATAGCCAGTTGCAGACCAATCAAACCAAGAGGGTAAATACCAGGGAAGTCTGCTCAGCAGGGCCGGTATTATTTAGGAAGTTGTGCAAGGAAGTTGGCTGTGGGCAGAGGTTGCCATGTGTCATCTGCCCCGTCAGTCAGAGCTATAGCAGCTGTTGCCTGTCACCAGGGCCGTTATATGCTACTAACAGATACCTATCAACACTAAAGATATCACTGCCTGTCCATGGGCCCAGGAAGCCATGGACACACAGACATAAAGTGTGTAACTCACTTGCCACCAGTTGGGATGGAAGCTCATTTAAAAGGAAAAAAAAAGGAGCCCAAGCACTAACTCCTTAGTCTTTCATGAGACCCTTAACGAAAATATATTAAAGAAAATAGGTTGTATTTTCATCAGTCTGTTTTTGACCAAAATTACGACTTTGGAAATGTAGGAGGATTACACATTTGAACTCAAAGAGATTCCATGGTTAAATGAGAGATGAGAGAGTTTCTCCCCTAGATAACAGACTGTCACTACCAGATTATCACTACAGAGGCCTTCTCTAGGTGAACACAACAGTGGGGGGAAAGGACTGGAAATAACAAGCATTCCTTTTGTGATGCAGTAACCTAGCAAATAGGATACATCCCAATTCTAAACATAGACAAGCCTCCCAACAGTTTCTTTTTCCCCTGCCTGTATTCCAGAGACATCCTTAGAGGAAAGGATTGGGGGGCATTAGTATCGCTATCTATCTGATTACTGTGTTGACATTTTTAAAGAGCCATTAATCATAAGAAATTGAACTTAACGATGTGGAAAAGTACACAGCCAAGGAATATCAAGAAAGTAAGCTATAGCTTACTTAATATTCAGATGAGATTGAAGGGAAATTCATCTTTAACCCTTTGTTTTCTTCTTGATTAGCTCATTACTGAACTCCAAAGCTAAATAATTGAGAGGCAGCTAAACAAACATGGGGAATGGTAAACATAGCAAAGGGAAATTGAGAAAGGCAAATAGTCTCCTACATATTACAGGTATGTAATATATTAAGTACATAAAGTAATATTCACCATAAGGTTATGTAAGTGAGATCTTCCTTGCAGAGCTTCCATTTGGGGAAGAAGTCACTTTTTGATAATCCTCTCATCCTTTTTCTGTTGACTTCTGAATCCTTAATATACTCGATATGATTTAGTCCATGCGAGGCATAACCGTTGATGGAGAGTTCTTAGATTGAGCATATGCTTGCACAGGTTACACTGTCACCATGGGTACACAGAAGTAAAGAACAGAGATATGGCATATGGATAAAGTGATTTGTTTGTCAAAAGTTGGCAATCCTTGTTGGGTATTTTGCTGGATTTTGATAGCAGCAATTCATTGTTTGCCTAATAGGTAATTTAACTGCAAAACATTTTCCTAACTGAAATTTGCAGAAACATGAAGCAAATATAGGTATCCTTATTTAGAAAATATATCTGGCACTAAACTCTAATGAACATTGCACTGTAAAACATTTCTGATGCTGATTCTGAGCAGGAGCTTCTTTGGAAAGTAACTCAAAAACCTCAAATCATCCTCTTCCTTTTTTCTCCCAAGACAGATCATCTTTATGGCATGGGGCACATGGTAGATTTTCAGTAGAGACCAGTTGATTGATTGATGTATGGATCTGAGATGAATAGGGGTGATTTATGTAAGTAGACTGGAAAATAAGTAATATTATTAATATGTGGTGGGGGGGGGTTCTTCTTTTTTTTTTTTCCTCTGCAGGTTTTTGTCATTCATTGGAGGGACACTGTATGAGATTGGAAAGCCAGAAATGCAGCAAAAAATAAATGCATTCCTTGAAAAAGAAGGAATGGAGAAAACTGCAGAAAGATTGCAAACAACAGTACACACCTTACAGGTCATCATAGATGGTCTCAGCCAGCCCGAGAGCTTTGACTTTCGAACAGGTAAACGATGAATGTGAATACCTTTCACTTGAGTAGCCCACAGTGATCCTGCGCCACAGGATCCTCCGTTCTGCCTTTCTCTCCATGAGAAAACTAGAGCTCAGGGACCTTCCTTCAAAGTCATTGAAGCTAGTAAGTATCCAGAGCCGAAGTTGAGGCCAGGTCTCCAGACTCTTCCTCCCAGGCTTATTTCCCATCACATTAGACTAAACACGTCATGCATGTGCTAGCATGTTCATGGAGACATACATTTTTCCTAATCCTTTTGTAACTGTTTTTACCTCATAAGAGTCAGAAGTCCAAGGTAAAGCATTCAGTTCACAAATTAAAGTGAATCTTCTTTCTGAGTTACAGCCTTCCAAGTTCCTGGATTCTGTGTCAGTGAACACTCTGAAGAAAAAAGATTCTCTCTCTCTGTTGATTTTCCTTCTAATTAAAAGTCTCATGGCTTTCAGCACAGGTAGATGGTGAAGGAAGTTTAAGAGCCATAGTTGTTGAGAGCAATGACCCGGTGAGAAAGAATTAAGGTATCAAATGACCTACTTCCCAAGGAAATTTGACTAGGAAGCCCTGAGATTTAAATGAATCTGTGCTTGTCTCACATCATTTTTATGATAACCATGTTTAGGGGTTGGCTCATTTCATCCTGGGTTATGCTGTGTTGAGGTGGTTTCTTTGAAAAGGTCTGGGGGAATTTGTGTTCATCTGTCAAGCTCAATGTACCATTCCCTCAATATCTGTGTAAATTTGAAATTAATTTCAAGGTTGGAGAAAAATAAAATGAAACATACAGTAAGACCTATGCCAAAAATGTAGGAGTAGAAGCCTCCTGGGTGGTCCATCCAAAGTGAATACTTCCGTGGACAAATCCCTCGCCCTTTGCAGTTATTCTTAGGTGTGAATTCCATAGGTGTTGTCTAGCAGTGAGCAGTGGCTTTCAAGCAGGGTGGGAGTGCTGTGCTAAAACCACTACATTAGAAGGTTGGCAAATATGCTCTGTTCCGGCTTTTCTTGTCCATCTTGGTTTTTTCAGTCTTGATGTTGATTGTTCCCATGATCTCAGTTACACTGTAGACTCAGAACAAAGATCAGCCCTCAGATTACAAAGCTGAGTTAAACAACCAACAGCTAAGTTGGTCTTTACCTGATGATGCCTCTAGTTGAGCAGAAACATACACCTGGGCTCTGAATTGAGCTTACCAGTTACTGCAGTATTTATCATTGTTTCAAGTGAAATTTCCAATAGATCTCTTTGGAACTGACTTTTGCCCTAGCATAAGTCACAGGTTTCTAGATGTCTGAGAACTTTCATTTTAACACTAAATACATCATCAGGAAGAAAGGCAGACAGTCATATGTTTAAAGGAGCAGATAGTATTTTGAATGTTTCTGCATTTATGTTACATCTCTTTTCTGTCCTCCATTTTCTCAAAATTACTTCCTTTCTTGCCTCATTCTTTCTTTATACTCATCCTGTCTTCTGTTTTTCTGGTGATATAATCAACTCTATGTTATTAACACTCTGGTCGCCAGTTAGTTTCCATAATTGTGTTCATCAGAAGCAACCTGGTGACAGGGGACTGAGTATGTAGCCTTGGCAATCAAAGTGTTAAAGTTTGCCTGGTACATGGAGGCTTTTCTAATTTCTCAGTGGCCTGGGCTATGTTAAGTAGTTCTTGACTCTGATTTTCCATGCAAAATTAAGCAGCTGATCAGAAACTCTTGGGGATTGTAGCTGCTGGACCTCTGTAAGAAAGAGGGAGAGTTTCTAAGTATAAAAACAATACTTGTGGGGCCTCAGAGACCATCCTACTTCTGACCATGATCAACAACTTGGTTTCCCTTTGCTTTGACACAGTCCTTGCCGAGAGTAATGGCGTATTCAGTGGGCTCTTTATTTTTGGAATTCACACCTGAACATCAGATGGAATTCTACACAATCAATTCTAGTGTTAGCATATTTCTTTTTTATGAGGAAAATGAGATTTAAGGTTTAAAGAGGGGTTTTGTTTTGTTGTAAAGGTAAAAAGTGGATTTTTTTTTTTTAAGTGGATTTTTTAAAAAAAGAAAACCTTGATTTCAATATGGTTAGGCTGGGGGAGGGGAACCAAGAGACGACCAGTTGTTAATACAAATGTAAAGGATAGTTTTAACAAGTAATCAGGATAAAGCCAACAGCTGTGGAGGAAAAGGAAATGGAATGGGTGGAGGGGAAAATGAGGTCTTAGTAAAAGGAGATCCAAGCATAGAATGTGTTCTTTGTTATTAGAATCAACATTCAGTAATCCTAGGAAAGGGGGCCAAGAGGAGCATGGGTAAGTGGAATCCACAGATAATCCAAAAGCCCTGTTTCAATTGCTAGTTGTAACCTTCTCCATCATAAAACATTTGTTGTTGTTTTTGTTTTGTTTTAACTTAAGCCATGATTCCTCAGCAGGCTTTGTGTCTGTCTTTGGTAGGGGGTAGTGTTAATGAACAGAGAAATGTATCGGTACACTGGCATGAACAAGGGAAAGAAGGCTGTAAAAACTCAAGAGTAGAGATCTGTGCTTCATCTTTGTTTCTTGAGTACCTGGTAGAGTGCTAATAGGAGTTAATAAATGTTTTATGAATTGAATTGAAAGAGGAGAAAGGACATAAGGTACTGGCCCATCTGGGTTTCTGAGCAATAGATAATCAAGAATCCATTCTTTTTGATTGGATAAATTTATTCAAAATGGATAGGAATTGATCCTTGAGTTCAAAATTTGGGGGGAGAAGTGAGAAAGAACATTTAAATTTCACCACATTTGACTAAACATTTATGGATGTTCTACCCACTTTAAACATTCTGAGAATTCAGTCACTTGGAGGAAAACTCCCATTCTTCTGTCAACAAGGATCTTATTTTCTCCGTATTTGTAATTTAGCCTTGCATATTCATTGAGCAAATGTATTTTCTCATCTCCTCTTCATAAAGAAGAAAATAAGCCACTATACTCTTTTGAGTCCCTTATGTATGTGCTAATGTTCACAGGTTAGCAAGATAGAGTTTGAGGAGAAGATAGTGTTTGAGTAAACTTTCTTGAATTGTTCCTACTTTGCACATGCTGTTTCTCCAACTAGGATGCCTTTTCTCTGAAGGCAGGCATATATCTTCAGCTCCTTTTATGTCTCCCCTCAATGCTTAATACTGGTCTGGGCACACAATTGATATGTATACAATACTTACTCATTAAATTATGTTGTGTCTAACAATTATTTATACACACTGTCCATTTTCCCCTTTTGTTGTAGATTTCGATAAACCTGATTTCAAGAGAAGCATAGTCTGCTTGGAAGACCTGCAGGTTGGGACAGTTCTTACAGGCAAAGTCGAGAATGCCACCTTGTTTGGAATTTTTGTGGATATAGGAGTGGGGAGATCAGGGCTGATTCCCATACGAAATGTAACAGAAGCAAAACTTTCTAAGACAAAGAAGAGAAGGAGTCTTGGACTGGGCCCTGGAGAAAGAGTGGAAGTCCGAGTACTCAACATTGACATTCCCCGATCTAGGATTACCCTGGATCTCATTCGGGTGTTGTGAGTGTGCCACTGATGGCCAGACAGTGGTTTTATTCCCTCACTTCTGTAGGTTGGCAAGAATAAGTTAGATGTTTGTGCACTCTGGATGGCAGATGAGAAAGAACTCACTTAATATCAGAAGTATTTTCCAAACATTTTCCTTATTTTTCCTTTTGAATATAGAGAGCTAATGGCTTGATTTCTTTTCCCTTTAAAAAAAGCAGCTCACAGACACCTTTATGTGGCTTCATGTAGTAATGATTTTCTGACCAAAATTTTATTTTTTATAATTCATCTTTGAATCCTTTTGCATTTTGTATAATAGACTGTTTCACTTCTACTTGCCAACACGCCTTGCTGGACTTATGTGGAGTTATCTTCGTAAAAATCGTATAATGTTTCTTGATAGTAGAACTGGCAGTATTTAATCCTCTCTTTTTATAGACTTAAAAAAAAAAAATCAGGCCCTTTGGATTCGACTTGTTATTTTTCTCTTGCCTAGCAAACCAAAATATACCAATTAAACAGATCCTAATGGTTTTCATAACCATTAAGTGAATAGCTCAAATTAATTATCAGAATATGTGTATTGATCTCTACAATAAAATGTTGTGGTTAGTGATCTTGTTTTTGCTGTGTTAATTCAGTGAATTATCCAAGAATCAGTCTTGATCGAAGTAAATATGGCACATATTCATACAAATTTTGTATAAGCCAGCTGTGCCTTTGGGGAAAATGGAAGTCTCTAGAAATCCGAAGAATGACATTCTGTTTGACTTTATCACAGAAAGGCATATTCTTTCATAAGCATAAATATTAAACTCCAAATGGGGATAGAAATGGCCCCCTCCTATAGATTGAATATATCCGGTGCAAAGGGACAAAAAAACTAGATAAAGCCAGTGACTCTTAACTCTCGTTTTGTTTTTTTTTTTCCCAGTGGAGATGGTAAATATTAGCAGGATCATAGAGGGTAAAAATGATTTAAACAGAGCCCACACTGGACTGGTATCTTGTCCATTCTGGCTGCTGTGGTTGATTTCACTGAAGGACTCATTTACATAACAGATTAAGTACCTGGTTTTTATTTTTATTTTTTTAATGCATAATGAGTAGATGGTTACTAAAGAGGGTGGCCAATCCTGCTTGTTTACCTGGGACAGTCATTGCCCTGGCATAATTTTAAATAGTGCTTCTTTTTGTTTCCAAAGTACCCCATTTTATATAATGAATCATATGATCATCTTTGTAGATTCTTTACCATCTGAGCTACCAGGGAAGCCCTTAATACTAACAGTCCCTTACAAAGTGGTAAATCACAGCATGTTTATTGATAGTTCCGCATGGTTCATGTTTCTCAAAATTTGCAGCCTTCCAGCTGGTTTACGTAGATCTTCTTAATGCCGTGGGTTCTTTAAAAGTATATAATGCAATTCCTGTTTGCCTGACGATTTCATTTCTGAAATGCTTTTTCTCTCTTACTGGTCTTCAACTAACAGTGGATCTTAATGTTGTAACTTTAAGTTGGCCTTCCTGCTCACTCCTCCCTGTGTTCTTCCTGATTCATAGTTTGTAGATCATTGATGAGTGATATGCACCCGAAGAGTCTTATTCTGAAGCCTGCAATGTAATTTCAAGCAAATGCTTTTTTTAAAAATTTGAGGTATAGTTGTCATATGACATTATATTAATTTCAAGCATACAACATAATAATCTGATATTTGTATATATTGCAAAATGATCACAAGTAGTCTGGTTAACACCCATCACCATACTTGGTTAAACAAATGCTTTCAGGGAAAGGGCCTTCTCCCTGGGCACTTTGAATACAGGAACCAGAGTAGTCAACAGTGTGACTCATCTCTGTTGACCTGGTAGCTAAGCCCTTGGAGACACAAGGAGGACTTGATACTGAACTAGGTTTCATGATTTATCCTATTCAGCCCAAACATGGTAGTGCTCTGGGAGAAGAGGGCACATTTCATTTATTTCATAACTCCATAATGTAGCATGATGCTTGGTGGTCGGTATATTCAACTAGTTCTAATTCCTGTTCTACCAATAATCTACGTGTGCATTTAAGCTGGTACCTTTACTTCTCTGGGCCTTCTTTTTCCCAAGTTTAAAACGGGGATGATGATAATAAAGCACTCGTTTTTTCAAATTGTGTTGATGGCCTCCTATGTGCCAGGCATTGTCCTAGACACTGATCATAAAATTGTTACAGAAAAATAGAGATTATCCTTGCCTTTATGGAGTTTGAAGTTTATTGAGGAAAAAAGACTCATTAAGAATCACATAAAAATATAAAATCACAAGCATGATAAGCAATATAATAGTGACAGCATATAATAGATGAGTTGATCTTTACAGAGAAGTTAGAAAATGTTTCAGGGAGGTTTAACTGAAATGTGAAAATGACCAGTAGTCAACTGGGGCAGATGTTTTGTTGACCTCAACAAGAGTTGTTTCTGATAAATGGTGGAGATGGAAGCCTTATTGGAATGGGTTTGAGAGAGTGTAGGAGGAGTTAGATTGGACATAGTGAATATAGATAATTTTTCAGGGGTTTTCACTGTAAAGGAAAAATAGAAAAGTGGCTGGAAGGGGAAAATGGAGTAAGGGAGAATTGTATCTTAAAAAAAAAAAAGAAAGAGAAGAAATAGTAATATATACAAATAGAAAAGATCCAGGAAAATTTGATACAGAAGATGAAGAGGAGAATTACTGGAATGGGATCATTGGGTGGATGAGATTGAATAGATCTAGTGCACAAATGATTGGTTTAAGATAGGGATACAAAGAGTCCATCCATAATAAAATAGAGAAGACTGAATATGTGGGCACAGATGTATGAAGTTAGGAAGATATGATGATGGATGCTCATGGAAGATCTCTTTGTATTACTTCTATTTTCTCGTTGAAATGCAAGAGAAGACAGACTGAAGTTCAGAGGGGAAAGGAATTGAAAGTTTGAGAAGAAAAGAAAAGGTAAGAAAAAAATGAAAAAACCCAGGGAAATAGAGTATGATTTCCAAGCAGTGTTAGATGGTCTACTGGGTTAGTGATCAGTTGAATATAGGATCAGTTAGTTTGCTTATATATTTCTTTAGCTATATCAGCTAGGCGGTACAGGTCCAGGTTAGGTAGAAGGATGGATCTAATCAGGTTTGGGAGGTTGCCAAGTGAATACAACAGAAGGGCGAGAAAGTTGAAGTCATGTGAACAAAGAAATTATTGACCATGGAACTTAAGCCCAGTAAGAGACATACAGTGTCAGACTTTATTTTTGGGGGCTCCAAAGTCACTGCAGATGGTGACTGCAGCCATGAAATTAAAAGATGCTTACTCCTTGAAAGGAAAGTTATGACCAACCTAGATAGCATATTCAAAGGCAGAGACATTACTTTGCCAACAAAGGTTCGTCTAGTCAAGGCTATGGTTTTTCCAGCGGTCATGTATGGATGTGAGAGTTGGACTGTGAAGAACGCTGAGTGCCGAAGAATTGATGCTTTTGAACTGTGGTGTTGGAGAAGACTCCTGAGAGTCCCTTGGACTGCAAGGAGATCCAACCAGTCCATTCTGAAGGAGATCAGCCCTGGGTGTTCTTTGGAGGGAATGATGCTAAAGCTGAAACTCCAGTACTTTGGCCACCTCATGCAAAGAGTTGACTCATTGGAAAAGACTCTGATGCTGGGAGGGATAGGGGGCAGGAGGAGAAGGGGACAACAGAGGATGAGATGGCTGGATGGTATCACTGATTTGATGGACGTGAGTTTGAGTGAACTCCGGGAGATGGTGATAGACAGGGAGGCCTAGCGTGCTGCAATTCATGTGGTTGCAAAGAGTCGGACACGACTGAGCGACTGAACTGAACTAAACTAAACTGAAGAAGAAAAGTAAGAATATGAGGGGAAAGTGAGAAGCAGTGAGAAAGAATGGGATTGATGATGGATTATAGGTCCTGATGGAATGTTAATAGTGAAATTAATAGAGGGTGTAATGGTTGGGAAAGAGTAGTTGTGAAAAGTTGGATGTTTAACTCAAAAATTGAGGTTTTGGGGGTAGTTTTGTAACAATGCATAGGGAATGATCCTGGGAGTAAGTAGCAGAGGCAGGGGAACAAGGCTAAGCTCATTAGAGAAGAGGAAGGTCTTCTATATGTGGATAATGATTTTCAGAGGCTGTTGCAGTAATGCAGGTAGGAAATAATGGTGACCTGGACCAGAATGTTAGTGTTAGACATGGTGAGAAGTGGTAGGATTCCCAATACAGTTGGAAGGGGAAGATTGAGTCAGACAAGGTTTCCTGGGATATTTGGATAAAGATGGGAGGCAGACAGGAACCAGAGGGATGAAAGTATTACCTACTAAGATGGGAGGGAAGTTTTAGCAAAGAAGTTCATTTTGGACAGGTTAAATTTGAGATACTCATTATACATCTAAGTGGAGAGAACAAATAGGTAGTTGGCTATTTCAGTCTGAAGTTCAGGGGAGAAGGCTGCGATAGACATGTGTATTTGATGGTCACCAGCATATAACAATGGCACCCCACTCCAGTACTCTTGCCTGGAAAATCCCATGGACAGAGGAGCCTGGAAGTCTGCAGTCCATGGGGTTGCTAAGAGTCAGACACGACTGAGCGACTGCACTTTCACTTTTCAGTTTGATGCACTGGAGAAGGAAATGGAAACCCACTCCAGTGTTCTTCCTTGGAGAATCCCAGGGATGGGGGAGCCTGGTGGGCTGCCATCTCTGGGGTCGCACAGAGCCTGGTGGGCCGCCGTCTATGGGGTTGCACGGTGGGGTCACGACTGAAGTGACTTAGCAGCAGCAGCAGCATATAACTGTATTTATAGCCATGAGACTGAATATGATCACCAATGGAATGAATAGAAATAATAGAGAGCAGAGAGAGATCCAAGGGCTGGGTTGCTGGAAATCTTAAGACACTCAGCTGTAAGTTATTTGAATGTCTCTGTAGGGGCAGAGCCTGCTACATGTATATTCAGAATTCTCCCCTTCTTCCTTACTAAAGGAATTCTCATCTGAGGGGAGCAGTAATCTGACTAATAATGTGAATGTGGTCATGTGAGGTAACTCTGGCTAGTGAGTATGGGAAAAAGCCATGGGCTGGAGTTCTACACAAGGCCAGAAAGAGTGAGGAGGTCAGGCTCAGCTATCATGCTTTCCTTATCCTTTGCCCTGGCCCTTCTTCCTGCTTGGAATGCACATAGAAAGTAGAGGTGCTGGAGGCCAGACAGTACATCTCCAGCGCTAGATAACGACTGCTGAACAGAAAGATATCAAGTTCCTGAATCCGTCTTGTCATTGTGGAGTTACTAAAGCAACCTTGAACTAACTGCCTACTCTGGACTTAATGCTGTGTGAGAAAAACAAAACCTTCATACATTTATTTCAGCTGTTGGGGGGTGAACAGAGGTTTACAGCAAAATGCATTCCGTAACATAATATTTGTGCTGTCCCTACCCCTCTATGTAGGAAAATGCCTGGCTTGTGATAAGTACTCACCAAATGTTGATTGATTAGATAAATAAATAGCTACTAAGAGAGTTCAATAAAATGGTTAACTGTAAGTAT
This sequence comes from Bos javanicus, assembly GCF_032452875.1. Classification (NCBI taxonomy): domain Eukaryota; kingdom Metazoa; phylum Chordata; class Mammalia; order Artiodactyla; family Bovidae; genus Bos; species Bos javanicus. Next base: position 27,693,626 of record NC_083878.1, on the reverse strand, counting down.
TTAGAAAAATCCAGTTTTCCTTAAGCATGTAAAACAATATGATGAAATAAACAGTTCCTATATAACACCACACTATAAAATATCTAAAAATAATCTAACAATGTGCAAGATTAATATGCAGAAAAATTATAAAACTTGACTACATATTAAAATACATTATGTCCCTAGACTAGAAGACATGATACTGTAGAAAGATCAGTCCTTCAAAAATTGTCATGCCAGTCCAGGTTCGATGCACGATACTGGATGCTTGGGGCTAGTGCACTGGGACGACCCAGAGGGATGGTATGGGGAGGGAGGAGGGAGGAGGGTTCAGGATGGGGAACACATGTATACCTGTGGCGGATTCATTTTGATATTTGGCAAAACTAATACAATTATGTAAAGTTTAAAAATAAAATTAAATTTAAAAAAATTATCATATCTAGATAGATAGATATATCTACTTTTGCCAAACTTTGTCATTTCAGTTACCTTTGCTTTTTATGTTTGTTTATTTAAGCTTTAAAAATTAAAATTATTTGGAAGAGTGTGAAAAAGGTCAAATCAATATCTTTAAAAAGTAATTGAGTTGGATGATACAGGGGATTTGTCCTGTCAGATAGTATACTCCAAAACTTTCATTCAAATGGTGTGGTACTAGCACAGGAATAGATAAACAGAAGAGAGGGATAAACAGAGAATTCAAAATCAAGGGGAATTTATATATGTTAAAAGTGGCATTTCAGGTTGGGGCAAAATCATACTGCCATACTAACACAAGAACTAGTTGCAGATGAATTAAACATAAATAAAAATTCTAAAGAACAACAAGCAAACATAGAAGGTCTTTAAGAAGTGGTTAAATAGCCATGTTTGTGGAATGCAAGAAAAAATATAGGAAATATGGCCCTATAGACCTAAAGCTTCCATTCAAAAGACCCAAAATTTGTTGAGTACTTCGCTTGAGACCCTGTGCCAGGTACTGGGGGTGGTATCTTGATGATGTCTGCAGCCTAGAGGAGTTGGAATTTAAGCTGCAGCAAAGAATATTTCAAGTTAATATCATGGGCATTTTGGAGTTAAACTTGGCTGCTGTCTGTTTCAGAATATAGTGTCATCCCATCGCATTTGAAGCCACGAGACCCTTTTGGAATGCTTGGTTTTGGATTAATGGAGTGCTTGTGTTGAGGTGTCTGTACATCTAACCCTGACCTCAGAGTTAGCACTTGTGTTAAAATTGAAGGTGGAAAGAGGATAGGATGGAAAAACCAAAAATATATATAGTTGATCTTTTTATTTTGGCTTCCTGCCTAAAATCAGTCATAATGAGTTGGATTTAAATAACAGATCATGGAGAACTCCTGAATGACTGGGCTCACTGCCAGAGCAGTCCATTTCACAGGAAGAAAGATATAGATTTCTTCCCACTCACTCATTTTATATGGTGAGGATGATTCTGTGCATGATGGCTGCATTTATTATTTAGAGGGAGAGTGGGATCAGCAGACTCTTGTCCTGTCAGCACTAAAAATTACCTTTTTAGAAATTAATTTAAAAACCACCCCCAGAAAAGATCTGCTATTCTCTGACCTCATATCAAGAATCTAAAAGATTTAGTATGCCCCTACTAAATGTTGTTTTTAAGAGTCTAACCCTGAAGAAAGGAAATAAATGATTAATCTCAGTACTACAGGGAAACCTCTCAAATACCAGAGAATTTGTCACAACTCTATAGCTCATCCATTGTGACAGGTCTGAAATGTTATGTAGCTCAGTCCTATAGAAAAAGCTAAAGATACAGTGGTATAGAGAGAGATGGGGTGAAGGAGGGAGAGAAAGCATTGGAATAGCCCAGCTTCGCTTTGTTTCAGGTCTTGTTTTATCCAAGCAATTAGGCCAAGTATAAGTCTCCAGATTTGTTGCAGTATTTTGCAAAAGCAGTCAAGTAACAGAAGACTGACACCCTGCTTCCTAACATGGCCTACTTGTGACAAACTTTCCGTCTCCTTATGGCCAGGTCTGCAGTAACTCGGGAAATTTCTTGAAAGGAGCAAGCCTTTGAATGCCTTTCTCCACCCCAGTGGCTGGTTCTTTGATCTTTGGACATCTGCCCACCTGCTTCCCAGGATTAAGTCTCTTGGCCCTGAAGGAGAAGGTGGCACCATTCAAAGTCAAACCCAACATTTGTTCATATTCTTTGCTTCACCGGGTTAAAATGATTCTGTGAAGCTAAAAGTCAAAAGGCCAACTGAGTCAAATTTGGTATAATTTGCTACTTCAATAACCAAAACAACTAAGTAAGATATACATACGGTCACTTTACCTGTAGTAACACCTATAGGAAACATCTGAAGTTATTTTTGGTCATTATAACTTTATTTTTATCTCTATTTTTCCTTGTTGGAAATACATATGGTATAAAAGTATAAATAATGAAATATAAAAGTTGTCATTTGAGATGTAGTCACCTTTTATAATTTATGTATAGCCTCAACCTTTTTCTATACATACACTCCATATATAAAGATTTTTAAAAAATCAGGGTCAGATTATATATATGTTGTCCTATTTTTTAACAATATAGCATACACATCTTTCCATATCAGTACCTGCATATCTTGTGTCTCATGATAAGTGTATGAACCATTGCAAACAGTGCTTCTGATGGAGTTTCTGACTAAGGAGGAAGTGAGTGAGTCTGGGAGCTTCATAAACAGGTCCAGTACAGCCTGTAGAGCATTAGGACTGAAGTTCCTCCAAACTAACTTAGCTTACATGATTCACTAGCTCATGAATCCATTGTCCCCTTCTTCTCCCCCTCTTACCCCTTGCTGCTATTCTGTACATATGAAATTCACCTCTATCCCAGTCTCCCCAACCAGCTCTCAAGCAAACCAGCCCCAGAACCTCCCCAGCCCTGGCTTCACAATTTATAGCAGCACCCAGTAACCTAGATGCCAAAAACCTCTGTTCCTTCATTGTTTACAAGGTCCCGTTAGACTACTTCCCTCCCACCTAGATCTCTAGGAATATTGAGCAGAAGCTGCAGGTCCATTAAAGAAGAAATTAGAAATTCAAGCAGTGGGAAAATCTCTGTGTCTCATGGAGAGTTTGGCTCCTGTGTGATTGATACTGGAAGCTGTTGGAGTTGCAAATGGACAGGAGTCAGGGGCCAAGAAAACTAAAACTGACAATTAATTGGCTCTTAACCCATCACATCTTTTAAAAAGGAAAACATAGCCTCAGTGCCCCACCCAAGATAAAAACATCAAAAACCCTAGGAGAGGATATGCAAAACCAGACTGCGTATGTCTAATTTGACAAAGGGTTATTTAAAAATAAATTGCTCAAGGCAAAGCACAGATGAAGAGAGTTTCTTTGGGCTTTGGCCAGTTCTTCACTAATAAAGTCTGCTGGCCCCAGTGAATAGAGCCAGGACCAAGGAAAATAGTCTGCAATGAAATATTTGTCTCTTGGAACATTACCTTGCTCTTGTTTGGGTTTTGGTTTTGGTAACAGCTTAATTGAGATATAATTAATTATTTAAAGGGTACAAAGTAATGATTTTGAGTATATTCACAGAGTTCTGCAACTATCACTGTAATAAATTTTTTTGTATAAATTAATTTTAATTGGAGACTAATTACTTTACAGTGTTGTCGTGGTTTTTGCCATACATTGACATGAATCAGCCATGGGTGTACATGTGTTCCCCATGTGTAACCATCGCTGTAATAAATTTTAGAATGTATTTTCATTACCCTAAGAAGAAACCTTGTACCCATTAGTAGTTGCTCCATACCTTCAGCCCTAGGCAGCCAGTGATCTACTATCCATATGGACTTGCTTTTTCTGGACATTTCATATAATTGGAATAATATAAAATGTGGCATTTTGTGACTGGCTTCTTTCACTTAGCATACTGTTTTCAAAGTTCATCCACGTTGTAATATGTACCAGTACTTCATTTCTTTTTTATTGCTGAATGATACTCTACTGTATGGATATACCACATTTTATTTATCCATTCATAAGTTGAAGGGCATTGGATTGTTTATCACTTTTTGCCATGAATATTCACATACAAGTTTTTTGTGTACCCCTGTTGTTATTTCTCTAGGGTATATACCTAACAGTGGGACTGCTGGGCAAATGGTAACTGTTTAACCTTTTGGGCAAACCTTTTTCCAAACTGGCTTTCCCATTTTATATCCTCACCAGCAATGTTTAAGGGTTATAATATCTGTCCTAGTGGGTATGAGATGGTTTCACAATGTGGTTTTAATTTGCATTTCTCTCTTGGATAATAATATTGAGCATCTCTTCTGTTTATTATTCATTTGTATATCTTTTTTGAAGAAACATCTGTTCAGACTCTTTGACCACTTTTTCTATATTGTAGGAGTTCTTTATGTATTCTCACTATGAGTCCTTTATCAGATCTATGATTTGTAAAAACTTTATCGTAACTTCTGGACTTTTAAATAATTTTTCCTGAAAGTATCCTTTGAAGAACACATTTTTTTAAATTGTTATGATATCCAGTTTATTTTTTTCCTCTGATTGTGCTTTTGCTGTCATATTCAATAAATCATTGGCTAGTGAATTCTCTGGTGGTCCAGTGGTTGGGACTCCACACTCCCAATGCAGGGGGCCCAGGTTCAGTCCCTGACTAGGGAACCAGATTTTGCATGCTACAACTCAGAGCCTTCCTGCCACAGTGAAGATCCCGCATGCTGCAACTAAAACCTGGCACAGCCAAATAAAATTCTAAAGAAGAAAGAAACCATTTCCTGAGAGTCATAAAGATTTACATCTATGTTTTCTTCTAAGAGTTTAGTAATTTTAGCTCCTACACTGAGGTCTTTGATCCATTTTGAGTTAATTTGTATATGGACTGAGGTAGAGGTCCAATTGATTCTTTTGAATGTGAATATCCAGTTATCCTAGCACTGTTTGTTGTAAAGATGGTTTTCCCCATCTAATTATCTTGGCACTCTTATCAGTAATCAGTTGACCATGAGTTCTGTCCTATAGACATGTAGGTAAATTCTGTTTGATTGATCTTTATGTCTATGCTTATGCCAATACCACACAGTCTTGAGTACTGCAGCTTTGTAGCAATTTTGAAATTGTTTCCTGTGAGTCTTCCAACTCTGTTCTTTTTCACAGTTGTTCTGGCTATTCTGGATCTCTTGCATTTGGTAAAGATACTAGGATCAGCTTATCAGTTTTGTAGAGAAATCAGTTGAGATGTTGATAGGGATTGCATTGAATCCATAGATCAATTTGGGAAGTATTGCATCTTAGCAGTATAGCATCTTCCAATTCAGAAACACAGGAGAGATGTCTTTCCATTTACTTAGGTCTTCTTAAGTTCTTTCAACAATGTTTTGTTGTTTTCAGAGTTTAAGTTTTGTACTATTCTTTGTTAAATTTATTCCTAAGTATTTTATTCTTTTTGATGCAATTATAAATGGAATTGCTTTCATATACATATTCATTTTCTGAATGTTTGCTGCAAGTGTATAGAAATGCAATTGATTTTTTATATTGATTTTATTTTGCAAATGTTCTGAACTCATGTATTACTTACTATAGTTTTTTTAGTGAATTTGTTAGGATGGTCGATTATAAGGTCATGCCATCTATGAATGTAGGTAAGTTTTACCTATTCCTTTCCTATCTGAATTCCTTTTATCTAATTGTCTTGCTTGAGTATTCTGACTAGAACGTCTAGCACAGTGTTGAATGGAAGTAGTGACAATGAAATTCTTGTCTTGTTCCTGATCTTAAGGAAAAAGACAGTATTCAGTCTTTTATTATTAAGTATGATTTAGCTGTGAGGTTTCTGTTATTTGGTGAATGGTGAAGTTCCTTTCTATTCCTGTTTCTTTAATATTTTTATCGTGAAGATTGTTGTTATATTAATATAGTGTATTACATGAATTAATTTTTAAATGGTAAACAAGTCTTGCTTTTCTGGGATAAGTTTCACTTGGTCATGGTTTGTTTTAGGTTGACTTGTGTCCCTGGAAAAATGTGTATGTGGAAGTCCTAACTCCCTGGACCACAGAATGTGACCTTATTTGCCAATAGGATCGCAGTAGATATAAAGATGAGGTCATACTGAATTACAGTGGACCCTAATCTAATGTGACAGATGTCCTTATAAAAAGGAGAGATTTGGACCTAGACATGCACATGGGGAGAATATCATTTGAAAATTGGAGTTACACTGCCACAAACTGTGGAACTAAAGTAGGTAGGAGAGAGGCCTCGAACAGATACCTCAGGAACCTGAAGGAACCAGTCCTGCGAATGCATCAGTTCAGACTTCTAGCCTGCAGAACTGAGAGAGAAGAAGTTTTTGTTGCTTAAGCCATCCAGTTTGTGGTGCTTTGTTATGGCAACCCTAGCAAACTTAGACAATGTATTCTCCTTTTTATATATTCTTGGGTTTGGTTTGCTAGTATTTTGTTGAGGATTTTTGCATCTGTATTCATAACAGATGTTGGTCTGTAGTTTTCTTTACTTGGAACTCTTTGGAGCTATTTTCTTATTGTTTCTCTAGGCTTACCAGGTACACCTAATCAAAAGGTTTTGCTTTGAAATGAATTTATTCCCAGTGAGACAGAAACATTACTCCTGATAACTCTATTGTCTCTCCCCACTTTTGAACTTATTCTTGTTATCATATTACATTACTGTTACACCTATATATATTTCAAACCCAACAGTGCATAAGTAATTATTACTTTATATAATTTTATGTCTATTAAAGAATTTGAGAAAAGAAAGGACAGGAAGTCAAGTCAGTCAGTCAGGTCAGTCGCTTAGTCTGTCCTGAGCATGAATGACATGCTGAGTTGTGTCCAAATCTTTGCCACCCCATGAACCGCAGCACGCCAGCCCTCCCTGTCCATCACCAACTCCCAGAGTTCACCCAAACCCATGTCCCTCGAGTCGTTGATGCCATCTAACCATCTCATCCTCTGTTGTCCCCTTCTCCTGCCCTCAATCTTTCCCAGCATCAGGGTCTTTTCACATGAGTCAGCTCTTCGCATCAGGTGGCCAAAGTATTGGAGTTTCAGCTTCAACATCAGTCCTTCCAATGAATACCCAGGACTGATCTCCTTTAGGATGGACTGGTTGGATCTCCTTGCAGTCCAAGGGACTTGCGAGAGTCTTCTCCAACACCACAGTTCAAAAGCATCAATTCTTCGGTGCTCAGCTTTCTTTATAGTCGAACTCTCACATCCATACATGACCACTGGAAAAACCATAGCCTTGACTAGATGGACCTTTGTTGGCAAAGTAATGTCTCTGCATTTTAATATGCTGTCTAGGTTAGTCATAACTTTTCTTCCAAGAAGTAAGCATCTTTTAATTTCATGGCTGCAGTCACCATCTGCAGTGATTTTGGAGCCCAGAAAAATAAAGTCTGACACTGTTTCCATTGTTTCCCTGTCTATTTGCCATGAAATGATGGGAGCAGATGCCATGATCTTAGTTTTCTGAATGTTGAGCTTGAAGCCAACTTTTTCACTCTCCTCTTTCACTTTCATCAAGAGGCTCTTTGGTTCTTCTTCACCTACTGCCATCAGGGTGATATCATCTGTATATCTGAGGTTATTGATATTTCTCCCAACAATCTTGATTCCAGCTTGTGTTTCCTCCAGCCCAGCGTTTCTCATGATGTACTCTGCATATAAGTTAAATAAACAGGGTGACAATATACAGCCTTGACGAACTCCTTTTCCTATTTGGAACCAGTCTGTTGTTCCATATCCAGTTCTAACTGTTGCTTCCTGACCTGCATACAGGTTTCTCAAGAGGCAGGTCAGGTGTTCTGGTATTCCCATCTCTTTCGGAATTTTCCACAGTTTGTTGTGATCCATAGTCAAAGGCTTTGGCATAGTCAATAAAGCAGAGATAGATGTTTTTCTGGAACTCTCTTGCTTTTTCCATGATCCAGCGGATGTTGGCAATTTGATCTCTGGTTCCTCTGCCTTTTCTAAAACCAGCTTGAATATCTGGAAGTCCACGGTTCATGTATTGCTGAAGCCTGGCTTGGAGAATTTTAAGCATTACTTTACTAGCATGTGAGATGAGTGCAATTCTGCTGTAGTTTGAGCATTCTTTGGCATTGCCTTTCTTTGGGATTGGAATGAAAACTGACCTTTTCCAGTCCTGTGGGCACTGCTGAGTTTTCCAAATTTGGTGGCAGGAAGAAGAAAGCAAAAGACTCTATTTATAGAGCTTGTTATATTAACCTTTTTCTCCATCATTCCTGACACTCTTCATTTGTACCTGATTTTCTAAGCAAAGAGGATCATCTGAAGATTCTTGGTGGAGGAAAGGTGATGGTGGTCATTTAAGTATGTACAGTTAAATTTGAGGACAGTTACTCTTGCAGACATGCATAAATGCATTGGGGTGGTCCCAGGGATAGAAATCAGGGAGATAAGTTAGGAGGCAGTTGCAGCAGTCAAGGTACAGGTTCATGGGAGCCTGGCTTTGGCTTGATTTGGGCTCTATTGCCTTGTGTTTTGCCTTGTGGAGCTGGGAATGTCTAAGACAGTGTGAAAAGGCACTGACTCAGACAGAGCTGAGCATGGATATGTACACTCATCAAGACTTGATGCACTGAGGTCAATCCGAGAATGAACCCACGATGGGAAAAAAATGCCTGGTCTGGTGATTTGACGGGCCTGAGAAAGACTTTCCCATGGGAAGCCTCTGTGGAGAACATGATGCCTAGCAAGTAAAGCCCATCCCAGGCCATGGTGATAAAAGAAAATTGCCACACAGCTATGTGTGAATGCAAGGCAGGAGGTGGGAGGAGGGGAAGGAGAGAGTCCTCCCGTGCACGTGTCCCTGCAGCTGTCAGGGATGAGGTTACAGACCATGGACGAGAATGCAGAATTCCCCTTCCCTTTCCCAGGGCAGATGACCTTTCAGAAATTAAACAAATCAATTCTGTGTCCTCGGAGGAGGCATGTTTGACTGCCTTGATTCAATGGACTCCATTGTTTTCAGGTGAAACCAGGTGATTCAATTCATCACTGATGTCTTCCTTAGGAGATTTTGTCTGTAAATTTTTCTATGGAATAATTTTGTAAGATCTGGATTAGACATGCCACTACATACAGTTTAAAGACACACATACACACACAAAGGAAAAAGAGCATTCTCCCCTAAGTGCAAAGACATCGGTGCTGTAGACCACACATACTGGTTTTTCTAGTATACTAGGCAAGCGATTAACCAAGACCTGAGTGAGGTTGTACTTATAAAGGTTCACTTGCAGAATGCTGATGGAGAATAATCAAGGGTAGCAAAAAACAATGAAGTTTAAAAATAACTCACTGTCAAAGAAGCAATCAAAGTGAGAATTAGAAAAAAAAAAAAATACTGTTTAGCACTGGTTTCATACTACCAAGTGGTCTCAAAATCATGTAATATTGTTTGAAATGACTGTGCCCCTTGGCATCCATGGAATTAAATGCAAGTCTTCGCTGAAGAATTCTCTCAAAAGTCCAAGGAATAAGCTGTCACAGTCAAAAATTTAAAACCAAACAAAAATAAGAAACAAACCACTGTGATAAGAGACAGCAGGGGGAAAAAAAGAGTCTTCCCATATTAATATTATAAGATACAGATTATAAAATAAATATTTTCAATATAGTTAAATGAAAGATGAGGTTGGACATATAAACCATTTGAATAAGGAAAAAATATTTTTAAAGTGATCAAATAGGTCTGATAACCAAATGAATGTTTGGAAATGAAAAATGTTGAAATTTTTTGCCATGCCATACAGAAAACGAAAATTTTTACAAATTCAGGTATATCATTTCTGTTACCTTTTTTTTTTAATACTCTTATTTAGAAGTTACATTTCTGTAAGTGAAAGACCGAATCCAATTTCATATTTTCCAGATGGCTACCCTCTTATCCTAATACTATTTATTAAATATATCATTTTACTCCACTGATTTGAAATACCAGCTCTATCAGAAACTAATCCCAGTATTTATTTGCATCTACTCCTGGGATATCTATTCTCTTCATGTACTGGTACTAAACTGTTTTCATTACTATAACGTTCATGATTTTTTTCAATATCTGGTAAGGGCTAGTCTCTATCATTACTGTTTTCTAGCTTTATTCCCAAAATATTAATGTTGGTATTTTTCTTGAAAAAGTTCAATTTATATATTTATTTAGAGAGGATTGCCATCATTTTCCATTATTTAAGTGTGTCTTACCATCTATTCAAGAACTTTTTAATGACCTTTTGAAGTCCTTCAAAGTTTTCTTCATGTGAATCTTTTTTTTAGAAAGAAAATCGCTTTATTCTAATTAATTCACAAACAATAACATCAGAAAAGCACTGTTTACAAGACCACAACCGCCTCTTCTGCCCAACCCCAAAATCAATACCATCTCAATGAACTTCTATATAGCGACTACACCCTCTTCCACCACAGTCCTGAAGCACAAAAGCTATTAATGATTAAAGAGAGGTTTAATGGGTGCTGTCACACTTTCAGTTCAGTTCAGTCGCTCAGCGTGTCTGACTCTTTGCGACCCCATGAATCGCAGCACGCCAGGCCCCCCTGTCCATCACCAACTCCCAGAGTTCACCCAGACTCATGTGCATCAAGTCGGTGATGCCATCCAGCCATCTCATCCTCTGTCGTCCCCTTCTCCTCCTGCCCCCAATCCCTCCCAGCATCAGAGTCTTTTCCAATGAGTCAGCTCTTTGCATGAGGTGGCCAAAGTACTGGAGTTTCAGCTTTAGCATCATTCCTTCCAAAGAACACCCAGGACTGATCTCCTTCAGAATGGACTGGTTGGATCTCCTTGCAGTCCAAGGGACTCGCAAGAGTCTTCTCCAACACCACAGTTCAAAAGCATCAATTCTTCGGCAATCAGCTTTCTTCACAGTCTAACTCTCACATCCATACATGACCGCTGGAAAAACCATAGCCTTGACTAGACGGACCTTTGTTGGCAAAGTAACATCTCTGCTTTTGAATATGCTATCTAGGTTGGTCATAGCTTTCCTTCCAAGGAGTAAGCGTCTTTTAATTTCATGGCTGCAGTCACCATCTGCAGTGATTTTGGAGCCCAAAAAAATAAAGTCTGACACTGTTTCCACTGTTTCCCTATCTATTTCCCATGAAGTGATGGGACCAGATGCCATGATCTTCGTTTTCTGAATGTTGAGTTTTAACATCTTCATTATTATATTTTAAACGCTAAATCAACATGGCCACGAGAGGTAATTTTTCATATCTTCAATTCGAACTTCTTATTTAAGCATTGGCCAATCTGCACTGTTTCAGCACCTCACAGAAACCGTCAAAAAATTTAAGGTCACCTTGGCTCTGGGCACACTCCGAAAACTGTTTCACCTCATAGAAGCAAGGGCCATTCTGCTGCAGCTATGGCAGCTGGGTTCCCTGAGGTTCCTGGTAAGTGATGTCAGGGCTTGAAGGCTCAGCATTGCTTCCCCCACTGAAGCCCCCAGTGATGACGTGATGCAGAGTGTGGCCCACGGCAGAACCCACAGCCATCTGGGCCATCAGACCTGGCTGCTGGGGAACAACATCAGGGGAACCAGCGGCAGAGGGGGGAGCTGCTGCTGGTGGCTGAGCTATGGGCGCTGACCTGGGCGCTGCTCTCATCTGAGGCACGCAGCTGGCAGGAGGGGCCACGCAGGAAGTGCGGCTTCAACTTCCACTAGGCATCTTGACCACACTGCTAAAGCAACATTGACCGGTGCATGACCCTGGCGTTTTCTCTTCATGTGAATCTTGTACATTTCTTAGATTTATTCCTAGGTATTCTCTTGTAGTTCTTGTTTTTGTAAATTGAATACTTTCTAGGTGATTGTTCATATATTGGTAAATTATTGGTCGTGTTTTAATTTTGCTCTCAGCTACCTTACTAAATTGTCTAAATCTTGTAATGATTTTTAAAGTTGATTTTCTGCCATAATATTATCTCACCTGCCAAGAATAGTGTTTTATTCCTTTTCCTTCCCTTCCCTTTCCTTTTCCTGGTAATTTTCCCTCTTTTTCTCTAATGACATTGGCTAGTATTGGCCAAAGTTAAATAATACTGGTCATAGTATGCATTCTTGTTTTGTTTCTGATTTTACTACAACTCAGTGTTTCACTGTATAGTTTTTGGCATTTCTAATGATATGTGTATTTTTTCATGTTAACAAACTATTCATCTATTACTACTTTTAATAAGATTTTTTTTATTGAAAGGGATATTGAAATGTTATTAGATAACCTTTTCAGCATCTGCAAGAATGTTCACATAGTATTTCTCTTTTGATACATGTTTAAGCTGTATTGCTTAATATATTCATTCATATTGATCCATCTTTGCATTTTTGGTATGAGTGTTCCTTAATTATGACGTATATTTGATTTATGTGCTACTAGATTCTATTACTACAAATCTAGTGGAGGTGATGGAATTCCAGTTGAGCTGTTTCAAATCCTAAAAGATGATGCTGTTAAAGTGCTGCACTCAATATGTCAGCAAATTTGGAACACTCAGCAGTGGCCACAGGACTGAAAAAGGTGTTTTTACTCCAGTCCCAAAAAAGGACCATGCCAAAGAATGTTCAAACTACCACACAGTTGTGCTCATTTCACATGGCTAGTAAGGTTATGCTCCAGATCCCTCAAGATAGACTTCAGCAGTATGTGAATCGAGAACTTCCAAATGTACAAGCTGGGTTTAGAAAAGACAGGAACTAAAGATCAAATTGCCAACATTCACTGGATCATAGAGAAAGCAAGGGAATTCCAGAAAAACATCTACTTCATCGACTACTCTAAAGCCTTTGACTGTGTGGATCACAACAAACTGTGGAAAATTCTTAAAGAAATGGGAATACCACCTTATCTGTCTCCTGAGAAACCTGTATGCAGGACAAGAAGTAACAGTTAGAACCAGACGTGGAACAACTGATTGGTTCTAAATTGGGAAAGGAGTAAGACAAGGCTGTAAGTTGTCACCCTGTTCATTTAACTTATATGCAGGGTACATCATGAGAAATGCTGGGCTGGATGAAACACAGACCAGAATCAAGACTGCCAGGAGAAATGTCAACAACCTCAGATATGCAGATGATACCACTCTAATGGTAGAAAGTGAAGCAAGGATCTAAAGAGCCTCTTGATGAGGGTGAAAGAGGAGAATGAAAAAGCTGGGTTAAAACTCAACATTAAGAAAACAAAGATCATGGTATCTGGTTCCATCACTTCTTGGCAGATAGAGGGGGGGAAAGTAAAAGACGTGGCAGATTTTATTTTCCTGGGCTCTAAAATCACTGCGAACAGTGACTGCAGCCATGAAATTAAAAGACACTTGCTCCTTGGAAGAAAAGCTTTGACAAACCTAGACAGCATATTCAAAAACAGAGACATCACTTTGATGATGAAGGTCTTTCTAGTCAAAGCTATGGTTTTTCCAATAGTCATGTATGGATGTGAGAGTTGGACCATAAAGAGGGCTGAGCACCACAGAATTGATGCTTCTGAATTGTGGTGCTGGAGAAGACTGTTGAGAGTCTCTTTGATTGCAAGGAAATCGTAAAGGGATTTGTAAAAGAAATCATAAAGGAAATCAACCCTGAATATTCACTGGAAAGATTGATGCTGAAGCTGCAATACTTGGCCATCTGATTCAAAGAGATGACTCACTAGAAAATTCCCTAATGCTGGGAAAGACTGAAGACAAACGGAGGAAAGGGCAGCACAGGATAAGATGGTTAGATAGCATCACCAACTCAATGGACATAAATTTGAGCAAACTCTGGGAGATGGAGAAAGACAGGGAAGCCTGGCATGCTGCAGTCCATGGAATCACAAAGAGTTGGTCAGACACAACTTAGCGATTTTTGAAACTTTCCTTTTAATACTCTGGAATCATTAAATAATATTAAAATTACATGTTCCATAAAGATTTGATAGAATTCACTTATAAAATTCTCTAAAAATTGACCTATCTGTAACTTTCTTCCTTTATTGGGGTCAGTTTTAATAGTTTATATTTCCCTATTTGTGGTATCTGCATGAAGCTGAACAATATATTCTTATAATTTTTAAAATTTAAGTATCTATGCTTATTTTTCTATACTCATTTTTCATATCTATATATGTGCTTCTTCTTTTTTAATTTATATTGTTTGACTAGCTTTGCTAAATTTTTTACCATTTTGTTTTTTCTTGAGGAACTTTCTCGAGATTTATTTGTTCTATAGTTTTCTAGTCTTTAATTCTTGCTTTTACCTTTACTAATATCTCCTTTTTGTTGTTGTTAAGATTACTGTGTTGTTCTTTTTTCTAACTCATTACATTGAGTGCTTAATTATTTACTTTTTTCATTTGTCTTTCAATTGACAAACAATTTTTGGCATAGTTTTTTTTTTAAGAAAGATTCATAGGAACTATGCTCTTTGAGGATTTATATGTTTGAAATCATCTGCAGGTTATCTTTATGCCTAAACTATACTTTGGCTGGAACTAAAATTCTTAGGTCATAGGATTCCTGAGAATACTGAGGCAGTAAATTGCTACAATGTTGAATGTTGCTTTAAAGAAGTATGAAACAGCTTGATTTCTATCTCTTCCCCTTGAGGTGATTTGATTTTCTGTCTGAAAGATCCTATCTTTGAAGTTGAGTAACTTTATTAGGATGTGTTCTAGTTCTAGTGTTGGTTCTTCCTGGAAAATGATGTGCTTGTTTAAAGGTACAGATTCAAATCCTTTATTTCAGAATAATTTTCTTGAATTATACTTTGAATATTTTTTGAGTGCTTGATTGTTCTGTCTTCTGAATGCATAACTGAACATCCAATCTGTCTTAAATGTATTTTTTCCTGTAATTCCTTAAATTTTTTTTTCCCTTTTCTTTTGCTGTTTTCTTGAGCCTGTCCTCCATTTCTTTAGCTTGTTTTCAACAACAAGTATTCTTCCTTCCTGCAATTTCCATTTCTGTATGTCATTACTTCTCTATATCTTTCCTAGGTTCACTCAGGTCAACTTTATCATTTCTTTCTTCCGTTCTTTAATCAGTGCTTTGGATTTTTGATTCATGTAGTCCACTTTTTCATAGAATTATTTGAATCTGAAAGAAGTTTTGGGTCACAATTTTCAAGTATTCCACAATAAATTTTTATCTGATGAATGCTGAATTTTTCTTTTCTCCTTTGCCTTTTTCTTATAATGATTTTGTCTCCTGGTTCCTTCTTCGAAAGTTTTATTGAAATGCAATTCACATACAATATGACTTACCATTTGAAGTGTATAATTCAGTATTTTAAAGGATTTTCAGAGAGTCATGAAACCTTTCCTGGTTCCTTTTTTTTGTTCTCATTTTTCCTGTCTGGACCAGTTATATAGAGAAGAAAAACGTGAGAGAGATGAAAGAGGCTCTGAACAACCTCTGGACCAACAAAACATTGTCCCAACTCAGAGCACGTACAGGGTTTAATGGACGTTATTGTGAGTGCGAGTGTATATTCAGACGTCACAGAATTTTAATGACTAGACTTGCTAGCTTCAGGGTCACTCATTAACCTTGGCTTCTCTGTTACCTCAAAAAATGTTTTTGCAGAATGTCATGCCTGTATGATTTCAAAACAGATCATGGAGAATTCTAGAGCCATTTTGCAAACCTCAGCCTTTTTTTTTTCCCAAACAAGGAACTTGATTTTTGCCTTGGAAAACTGTTGACTCTACCTGAGCTCTGCAACCATGGGTATTGTCTTTTGGGATTCTTTCTCTGGTCACATTTTCACGTACTTGGCAGCAGCTCCTCTTTATAAATATTAAAGTTTAGGGCAAAAGTATTGCCTGATTTCTTCCTAAATGGAGTGTTTATTCCATTTTTATTCTTATTGTTTCAGATTGGTTTCAGAAAGCAGGTTCAGTCTTAGTCAACTCCAGCTTCTATAAGAAACAGCATACATTGGATGGCTTATAAACAACAGAAACTTATATCTCACAGTTCTAGGGGCTGGAATTTTTTTTGAGATCAGGGTGCCAGCATGATTGGGTTCTAGCGAGGACCTTTTTCTGGATTGCAAACTGCCGTCTTCTTACGTCCTCACATGGTACAAAGAGATAGGAGGCAAGTGCTCTCATGACTCTTACAAGAGTAATTGCATCCATGAGGGCTTCGCTCATACGACCTCTTCTAACATTAATGACCTCCCAAAGGCCATTGGGAAGTAGGGCTTCAACATGAATTTGGAGGCGGGGGACACACACATTGAGCTTGTAACACGGTCAGAGACTTCTTTATTGTTCCATCTTAAAATGAGAGATTGATTATTTTATTATTAAGTTCTTTTTATTTTTCAAACATATTTAAACCTCTATTTCTTGTCCATCAACTTTAGACTATATATATTTTGATTCGTTACTTTGTAACTAAGAAAATAAACGTATCTACAATTCTTTTTCCTTTTTTCTCTCTGTTTTTCTTTTCTCTATTCTCTCTGTTGCCAAGCAACATCTGCTAGTATTCCATTATTTTTACTACACTATGATTCATGGCATTTATATTCTTCTCTGTAACTGTAATTAAGTGTCTGTACTTTTTTTTGTCTGTAAGCTACTCTAAAAATGGAAAAAATAGAAATTGGTTAAATTATTATGGACTGTATAAATATTGTGAGCCATGGAGTAAAACAGTGTTATTGGAGCCTCAGAGAAAGACGCATAATCCTATACCACTAACTCACAGAGGAAAATGTTCCAAGTATCATGTCAAACAAGTTGTCTTTTTTATACTCTGAGAAAAGTATCCTTGTATTTTTTTTGCTCTACATTTCTTGTACATTGCCCCCCAAAGCTTTCAATTACTTTTCTTTTTTCTTTTCAATATATATATTATATAAAGATTATTTATGGTATATACAGTGTGTGTGCTCAGTCGCTAAGTCATGTCCGACTCTTGCAACCCTATGGACTGTAGCGTGCCAGGTTCTTCTATCCATGAGATTTTCCTGGTAAGAATACCAGAGTAGGGTTGCCATTTCCTCCTCCAGGGGATCGTCCCAACCCAGGGATCAAACCTGCGTCTCCTGCATTCTCAGGCAGATTCTTTACCACTGAGCCAGCTGGGAAGCATATACAATATGTACATTCACTATAACTTTATTTTTTTAAGATTCTTTTCGGTGTGGATCATTTCTAAAGTTTTCTGTTGAATTTGTTAATATCACTTCTCTTGTTTTTTTATGTTCTGATTTTTGGCCAAGAAGCATGTGGAGTCTTAGCTCACTAACCAGGGATCGAGCCCACACCCCTTCCATTGGAAAGCAAAACCTTAACCCCTGGACTGCCAGGGAAGTCCCTCACCATAACTTTAAAACATTCATTTTCTTCACCATACTACCTTTTAATAAAATCTATTTTCTTCATGAAGATAACCTTTCTGGGGTCTAATAGGACAGTTACTTTCTTTTATGAGCTTCTTTTTTGTTTTTGTTTTTAGATTCCGTATGCAAGTGATATCATACAATATTTGTCTTTCTCTGTCTGCTTAGCATAATGCCCTCTAATTTCAACCATATTGTGGCAAATGGCAAGATTTTCAATAATATTCCATAGACATATGAACATACCACAGTATCTTTATCCATTCATCCATCAATGGACACTTCAGTTATTTCTATTCAAATAATACTGGCAATGAACATGGTGGTACATAAATCTTTTTGAGTTATTGTTTTCATTTCTTTCAGATAAATACTCAGAACTAAAATTTCTGGGCCACATAGTAGTTCTATTTTTCATTTCTTAAATGTCAGCCAATTTCTTAAATTGGCTTCCCTGATAGCTCAGTTGATAAAGAATCCGACTGCAATGCAGGAGACCTTAGTTTGATTCCTGGGTCAGGAAGATCCACTGGAGAAGGGATAGGCTCTCCACTCCAGTATTCTTGGGCTTCCCTGTGGCTCAGCTGGTATAGAATCTGCCTGCAATAAGGGAGACCTAGGTTCAGTCCCTAGGTTGGGAAGATCCCCTGGAGAAGGGAAAGGCTACCCACTGCAGTATTCCTGCCTGGAGAATTCCATGTATAGTCCATGGGGTTGCAAAGAGTCAGACACGACTAAGAGATTTTCACTTTTAAACGTCAGCCAAGACCACAAACATTGTGTATAGCACATTTGAACTGACATATGGCATGTCTGGTAATTCTTTGATTGAATGCCAGACATGAGAAAAGAAAACTGTATATATAAATTGAGGCCCTGGCTAATGTATCAGAGAAGACTAACCTGCCATTTAGCAGTCAGTAAGAGTAGAGACAGATCGTGTTAAGCCAATCTGGGATGAGCTCATTTGAAGGTAGGTTTCAGTCTTTTGTGCCTACTGCTCTATTTCCTACTGAGCCACACACCTAGAGTGGAAGTCTGGGCAGAATATGAGGGCCCTTCCTCATTGGTGGGCACAGATCTCTACAATTTCTGCCACCCAGTCTGAGGGATTGCCAAAGGATCTGACCGACTTCCCAGGGTCCTAGGTAACACTCTTTCCTTTGGTCCTTGCCCTGTGGTACATAAGCCATCTAAGATCAGCAAATTCAGCGAAAGGAAATTTTTACAGAATATACCACCATTCTTTTTGGAATCCTTGCCCTTCAAGTCTTGTCAATGATCTCAGCTTCAACCCTTTATAAATTAAAAAACAGAAGAGCAAATGGAAACAAGCAGAAGAAAGAAAGTAGTACACAAGAGCAAAAATCAATGAATTAGAAAACAGAAAAATAATGAAGTCAATGAAACCAGAAACTGACTCTTTGAGAGAGAAAAGGATAACCTTCTACCCAGACTGATCAGAAAAACAAAAACAACAATAAAACATAAGTTAACCATTATCAGGAATGAGAGCAGGAATGTAACTATAGAGCCTAATCATATTAAAAGCAATACGAGTAAAAAATAGCTTTATACCCATCAGTTCAACAACAGATGAAATAGACAAATTCCTTGAAAAGCACAAACTACCAAAGCTCACTCAAGAAGAAATAGATAAATTGAATTATGCTTTATCTGTTAAAGACATTAAATTATGATTTAAAATCTTCCTACAAAGAAAGCTCCAGGACTAGATTGCTTTACTGGGAAACTTAACCAAACATTTAATAAAAGAAATTTTACCAGTTCTGACTGGAGAAGGGAATGGCAACCCACTCCAGTATCCTGCCTGGAGAATTCCATGGCCAGATAGATGAGCCTGGCTGGCTACAGTCCATGGGGTCGCAAAGAGTCAGACATGACTGAGCGATTAACACTTTACATTTGCTGGATTTTGGAGAATTGTTCCTTTGAGATTCCAACCTCACTACCAAATACGTAAAAGCTTGAAGAATTCTTCCATTTACTACCCTCCTTTAAAAGAAGTGATCATACATTAATGAGAAAGGACCAAAGGGACCATTTTAAAGCTGGACAAGGGAAATATAATTCTTATCAGTTTTGTCCAGATCCTAGTTGTTAGAACAAAGTTAAACCTTCAGTCTTAGAAACAAAATCCTTGGAAGTTTTAATTGAACATTTTACACACTTAAAATCTTGGAATGGTGCTTTATATATAATGTAACACATGAAAGGCTTTGTGCAGACAAGTAAATTTTCCTTTTCTGAGTATTGAAATGTGATAACACCATCTCATCATTTTTAACTTGAAATAAAAACTATCAGATTTGATTTTTTTTATAATTTAGGGAAGTTAGGGGACTAGAAGACTTTTAAATTGACTTCTTCAGATCTAATGATTTAAATGTAACCAGTTTTTGTTGGGACTTTATAAAATTATCTTGTATATATAACTGTTAACTAATCTGTAAATTATAATAAATATATTTGCAATTATTAAATGTTACATGATATTTTGGTTCAGCCTCTATGAGGCTAGCATTACTGTGATATTGAAACCATAAATAAAGTGTTCCATAGTCTTGGCACTGGTAAAAATACAAATTTGTTAGATTCTAGCAAATCAAGATGCATGTTATAATCTTTAACCATGAAAAGAATAGTAAAATAATGTATAATTAATCAGCTTATCAAAAAGGAAATGAAATTATAAAAACTATGAGTAAACTTTTTTTAAAAATGCAAGAAAGAAGAGTGAAAGAGAATAGATGAGACAAATAGAAAACAAATAGTAAGATTGTGGTTGTAAACCCTAATACATTAATAATTACTTTAAATATAAGTATCTTGATTAAAAGGCAGAGGTTCTTTGGTCTGGATGAAACAAAAAAGCTGTGGAGCTCAAGCAGGAGAGCATGCAGAGATAAGCAGAGGATTTGTGCCTGCAGGTTTCAGAGCAAACTACCAAGTGTGTTTCTCAGATTTGAGGGACTTATCCTGAAATGTAAGACCTAAATCCTTGGGGCACAGTAACAAGAGGAAAATGGATAGGCTGGTGGCAGAAGTTACCTCAAGACCAAATTTGTTTTACAAACAAAAGATGAACTAAAGAACCACATATTTAAGTTCAGTATAGAGCATGCTGCTGATAAATATTTAACAACTGGCTCAGCAAGTGTAGTTTCAACGTGGATGTTGAAGAATATATTTTGTTAATGTTAACAAGTGAGATGGAAGTGAAGCAGTGAAGACATGTTGGCATTTCATTCATTCATCAATTGTGTGGCATGTGTGATATCTTTACTGAATTGGATGGCAGTTTTTGAATATTGTTAAGAATAGTTCATTTGGGGTTTTTTGTTGTTGTTTTCTCCTTTTTTGCTATTCACAATGTAATGTCTACAGACAGGACATATTTGTAAGTTTCATCTGCATTGTTTACATTTTCTCTATCAGTGTCTTAGGTATAGACCAAGATTCAGCGAACTACAACCCAGCTCTACATAGACAGCTTTTCAATTATCCATTCAGATCTAAATATCATAATGCTTTGATGTGCACCAAAATACATGAGTAAGTTCTCTTTAGTAGTCAAATACTGTACATCATTTCCTCTTACCTTCAACTTATATTTCCTTTCCATTTCTTCCATATAATTTTATCTTAATGTAACATCATTACTTTAAAAATTTTTTATTGATTACCCTATCATATTACTCTGCAATAAAAATCACATGTGTTAACAAGACTTATGTGGTGATTATTTTACAATATATACAGATACCAAATCATTATGTTGTACACCTGAAACTAATAATAATGTTATATGTCAAGTATACCTCAATAAACATTTCTTAATTTGTTTTAGCTTCCTATACCTGTATGTCTCCTAAATGTTAATTAAAGTTATTTGAAAGTTATCACATAATGATATTGGTGAGGCATTTCTCTATTAGTTCATGTAACCACAGGTAAATACTCACGTATGACATTTTCAGAATGTCAGGCCTGAGACAGGCTTGGCATCAATTCTGTTCCTCCTTTTAGTTTTTTTAGCTGTCAGAGCAGAGAACCCATGTTTACATAAATAACTAGATGGAGGTAAAAGGAGTTTTATTTTATAATATCAATCAGGTCTTGGAAATCCTTCAAGTTATATGCAAATATATAATCAAATATTATTTTTAATGGTCTATCACTGATAAGTTGATTAGATCCTCCCTCAATTTTGTTGAAACCCAGGAATTAGAAACCACCCACTTTGCAAAAAATTTTGTTTCCTCATCTTTAAAATCTTTCTTTTTCTCAATTTCTCATAATTTTGCCAAAAGAGCCATTCTAAGACTTGAAATTTTTGTTACTTATTCTTGTAATTTTTAGATAAATCTCATTTTTATAGCTTAAATTTGTTAAACTGAGATTTAAAAAAGAAAGACAAAATTGGAAATTATAAATCCTTTGTGAACAAAGTATAATCATGCTGAATTTCAGTTCTAGAACATCCTAAAATGTCTTAAAATGTGGACAGAGTTGGATACTTCACAGATGTTAGAGATGAAGTTAGTAATTTATTTAATGATTGAAAAGAAGCATGTTTATAATTATGTGTTTGATATTATTAAATCACATCAAAATATGAGAAGGAGGAATTACCTCTAATTAAATAAAGTTGGTTTTATAAAGTTCAGGATATTATGTTCTAGTTTATGTTTTGGGAACATTTTATCCTACACCTGTACAATGGTAGATGTTCTATTTTTTTTAATCAACTTTATTACTTAAGAAGTTCACAACAAAACTGAGCAGAAGATCCAGAGACTTCCCATATATCCTTCTCCGTAAACTTGCATAAGGTCCCCCAATATTAACATCGCCCACCACAGTGGTACATTTGTTAAAATTGTTAAACCTACATTGATACTTCATGATCACCCAAAGTCTGCAGCTTACATTAGGATTCACTCTTGGTATTGTACATTCTGTGGGTTTAGACAAATGTGTAATGACATGTATCTACCAGTGTAGAACTATCCAGCCTCTTTCTAAGCTATGTCAGTTCATCTCACCCTCACCTCTAATCCTCGGCAACCACTGACAGTTTTATTGTCTCCTTGGTTTTACCTTTTCTAGATTGCAGCAGTGTTGGAAACACAATATATAGCCTTTTTAGATTGACTTCTTTCCCTTGGTAATATGCATTTAAGTTTACTCCATGTCTTTTCATAGCTTGATAGCTGATTTCTTTTTCTGTGCTGAATAATATGCCATTGCCTGGATATGTCAGTTTATTTATCCATTCACCACTGAAGGACCATCTTGGTTGTCTCCGAATTTTGGCAATTGTGATTACGTTTACCATAAATACCCATGTTCAGGTTTTTGTGTGGACATAAGTTTTCAAGTTTTTTAGGTAAAGACTAGGGAGTGAGATTGCTGAATTTCGTGGGAAGCGTATGTTTAGTTTTGAAACCACCAAAGTAAACTGTCTTTGAAACAGCTGTGATATTTTGTATTTCCATCAGCCATAAATGAGAGTTCCTGTTGCCAACATTTGGTATTGTTAGTGTCCTGGCCACCGCTTTGTGTTGTTAGTGTTTTCGATTGTATGTGGTGTGTAGTGGTGTTTCATTGTTCTTTAAATTTGCATTTATGTGAAGCATCTCTTCATATGCTTATTTGCTATCTGTGTATTTTCTTTGGTGAGGTGTCAGTGGCCCCTTTTTTTAATGGATTGTTGTTTCCTTACTGAAATTTAAGTGTTCTTTGTCTATTTTGGTGGCTGTCCTTTATCAGATATGTCTTGCAAATGTTTCTCTCAGTATGACTTGTGTTTTCATTCTCATAGATATTCTATTTTGAAGGATGCAATTTAAATTACTTTGTGAAAAGTAATATTAATAACAAAAGGAAAGTATTAGACCATCAGTAAGTGAAGGACTTATAAAAAGTTTATTAATCATTGTTGCTATACATATTATTTACAGTAGAATATAACATTCCTGTTATAATGTCCTAGGAATGTAAAAAAATTAAAATAAATATAAAATATATATTATATGTAATATAAATCTAATAACTTTATGTGAAAAGAATAATTGATTAATAAACAAATATTAGTTCATAGCATCCCACCATCTTTTGGCAAAATTAATGAAAATGTTTCCCCTACCAGTCTGAATAAGTGTTCAAGAAAACATGAGACCCGAACTTAGATGTATATTTCATTTTTAGATGCAACACTAGCCTTCTGGAAACATTGGAAATTAGTGTGGACTGCTTCCCTTCCTCCTCCCCAAAATCATGCAGAAGTGCATCTGATATGGACTAAGGCATGATTCACGCCTTAAATGGGAATACTCTCCCAATTCTATCACCAAGAAAGGTGGAAATTCAGAAAGATTTGTGGCAGACTCTATACAGTCAGCAAAAACAAGACCAGGAGCTGACTGTGGCTCAGACCATGAACTCCTTATTGCCAAATTCAGACTTAAATTGAAGAAAGTAGGGAAAACCACTAGACCATTCAGGTATGACCTAAATCAAATCCCTTATGATTATACAGTGGAAGTGAGAAATAGACTTAAGGGTCTGGATCTGATGGATAGAGTGCCTGATGAACTATGGAATGAGGTTCGTGACATTGTACAGGAGACAGGGATCAAGACCATTCCCATAGAAAAGAAATGCAAAAAAGCAAAATGGCTGTCTGGGGAAGCCTTACAAATAGCTGTGAAAAGAAGAGAAGCGAAAGGCAAAGGAGAAAAGAAAAGATAAACATCTGAATGCAGAGTTCCAAAGAATAGCAAGAAGAGAAAAGAAAGCCTTCTTCAGCGATCAATGCAAAGAAATAGAGGAAAACAACAGAATGGGAAAGACTAGAGATCTCTTCAAGAAAATCAGAGATACCAAAGGAACATTTCATGCAAAGATGAGCTTGATAAAGGACAGAAATGGTATGGACCTAACAGAAGCAGAAGGTATTAAGAAGAGGTGGCAAGAATACACAGAAGAACTGTACAAAAAAGATCTTCACGACCCAGATAATCACGATGGTGTGATCACTCATCTAGAGGCAGACATCCTGGAATGTGAAGTCAAGTGGGCCTTAGAAAGCATCATTATGAACAAAGCTAGTGGAGGTGATGGAATTCCAGTTGAGCTATTCCAAATCCTGAAAGATGGTGCTGTGAAAGTGCTGCACTCAATATGCCAGCAAATTTGGAAAACTCAGCAGTGGCCACAGGACTGGAAAAGTTCAGTTTTCATCCCAATCCCAGAGAAAGGCAAGGCCAAAGAATGCTCAAACTACCGCACAATTGCACTCATCTCACACGCTAGTAAAGTAATGCTCAAAATTCTCCAAGCCAAGCTTCAGTAATATGTGAACCGTGAACTTCCTGATGTTCAAGCTGGTTTTAGAAAAGGCAGAGGAACCAGAGATCAAATTGCCAACATCCGTTGGATCATGGAAAAAGCAAGAGAGTTCCAGAAAAACATCTATTTCTGCTTGATTGACTATGCCAAAGCCTTTGACTGTGTGGATCACAAGAAACTGTGGAAAATTCTGAAAGAGATGGGAATACCAGACCACCTGATCTGCTTCTTGAGAAATTTGTATGCAGGTCAGGAAGTAACAATTAGAACTGGACATGGAACACCAGACTGGTTCCAAATAGGAAAAGGAGTTCATCAAGGCTGTATATTGTCACCCTGTTTATTTAACTTATATGCAGAGTACATCATGAGAAACGCTGGACTGGAAGAAACACAAGCTGGAATCAAGATTGCCGGGAGAAATATCAATAACCTCAGATATGCAGATGACACCACCCTTATGGCAGAAAGTGAAGAGGAACTCAAAAGCCTCTTGATGAAAGTGAAAGAGGAGAGTGAAAAAGTTGGCTTAAAGCTCAACATTCAGAAAACGAAGATCATGGCATCCGGTCCCATCACTTCATGGGAAATAGATGGGGAAACAGTGGAAACAGTGTCAGACTTTATTTTTCTGGGCTCCAAAATCACTGCAGATGGTAACTGCAGCCATGAGATTAAAAGACACTTACTCCTTGGAAGGAAAGTTATGACCAACCTAGATAGCATAGAGACATTACTTTGCCAACAAAGGTTCGTCTAGTCAAGGCTATGGTTTTTCCTGTGGTCATGTATGGATGTGAGAGTTGGACTGTGAAGAAGGCTGAACGCCGAAGAATTGATGCTTTTGAACTGTGGTGTTGGAGAAGACTCTTGAGAGTCCCTTGGACTGCAAGGAGATCCAACCAGTCCATTCTGAAGGAGATCAGCCCTGGGATTTCTTTGGAAGGAATGATGC
Organism: Bos javanicus; assembly: GCF_032452875.1. Lineage (NCBI taxonomy): Eukaryota > Metazoa > Chordata > Mammalia > Artiodactyla > Bovidae > Bos > Bos javanicus. The sequence goes on along the minus strand of NC_083878.1, from coordinate 27,667,887 downwards.
TAAAGCTGAAACTCCAGTACTTTGGCCACCTCATGCGAAGAGCTGACTCATTGGAAAAGACTCTGATGCTGAGAGGGATTGGGGGCAGGAGGAGAAGGGGACGACAGAGGATGAGATGGCTGGATGGCATCACTGACTCGATGGACGTGAGTCTGAGTGAACTCCAGGAGTTGGTGATGGACAGGAAGGCCTGGCATGCTGCGATTCATGGGGTCACAAAGAGTCAGACACGACTGAGCGACTGATCTGATCTGATACATCATTTAAAAATGTTAATACTAAAATTCTTAGAGTACTGGGTATAGATAAGATAGATAAGAGCCAGAGCTTTTCATAAATTTGTCCCTTGTGTACTCTCACAGCCTTGCTCTTAGAGGCAATGCATTCTTGACAATAGTTATGGGGGGAAATTATTAAACAAGAATTGTCATTTCTCCTATGGCTTCAAGCTACAATAAATTCAGCACATGCCAACAGAGGCAAAATACTTAGTTTCTAATGCCTTGATCTCTCGTTCCTCTGCCTGTTCTAAATCCAGCTTGAACAAGGTGGTAACCAAAACCATCCCCAAGGGAAAAAAAGAAGGCAAAATGGTTGTCTGAGGATGCCTTATAAATAGCTGAGAAATGAAGAGAAACAAAAGGCAAAAGAGCAAAGGAAAGATATACCCATCTGAATTCTATCACCAAAGAATAGCAAAGAGAGATAAGAAAGCCTTCCTCAGTGATCAGTGCAAAGAAATAGAGGAAAACAATAGAATGGGAAAGACTAGAGATCTTTTCAAGAAAATCAGAGATACTAAGGGAACATTTCATGCAAAGATGGGCACAATAAAGGACAGAAATGGTATGGACCTAACAGAAGCAGAATTTATTAAGAAGTGGCAAGAATACACAGAAGAACTATACAAAAAAGATCTCCATGACCCAGATAACCACAATAGTGTGATCACTCACCTAGAGCCAGACATCTTGGAATGCAAAGTCAAGCAGGCCTTAGGAAGCATCACTACAAACAAAGCTAGTGGAGGTGATAGAATTCCAGCTGAGGTATTTCAAATCCTAAAAGATGATGCTATGAAAGTGCTGCACTAAATATGCCAACAAATTTGGAAAACTCAGCAATGGCCACAGGACTGGAAAAAGTCAGTTTGCATTTCCAATCCCAAAGAAGGGCAGTGCCAAAGAATGTTCAAACCACCTCACAATTGCACTCATCTCACATACTAGCAAAATATTACTCAAAATTCTCCAAATTAGGCTTCAACAGTGTGTGAACCGGGAAATTCCAAATGTTTAGGCTGGATTTAGAACAGACAGAGGAACGAGAGATCAAATTGCCAACATCCATTGGATCATAGAAAAAGCAAGGGAATTCCAGAAAAACATCTATTTCTGCTTCATTGACTGTGCTAAAGCCTTTGACCATGTGGATCACAACAAACTGTGGAAAATTCTTAAAGAGATGGGAATATCAGATCACCTTACCTGCCTCCTGAGAAATCTGTATGCAGGTCAAGAAGCAACAGTTAGAACTGGATATGGGACAACAAACTTGTTCCGAATTGAGAAAGGAGTAAGTTGAGGCTGTATATCGTCACTCTGCTTATTTAACTTATATGCAGAATACATCATGTGAAATGCTGGACTGGATGAAGCACAAGCTGGAATCAAGATTGCCAGGAGAAATATCAAACAACCTCGGATATGCAGATGACATCACCCTTGGGGCAGAAAGCAAAGAGGAACTAAAGAGCCTCTTGATGAAAGTGAAAGAGGAGAGTGAAAAAGCTGCTTAAAACTCAACATTCAAAAAATGAAGATTATCACACCAGGATCCTCTGTGACCCACCTCCCAGAATATTGAAAATAAAAGCAAAAATAAACAAATGGGACCTAATTAAAATTAAAAGCTTCTGCACAACAAAGGAAACTATTAGCAAGGTGAAAAGGCAGCCTTCAGAATGGGAGAAAATAATAGCAAATGAAGCAACTGACAAAGAATTTTAATCTCAAAAATATACAAGCAACTCCTGCAGCTCAATTCCAGAAAAATAAGCGACCCAATCAAAAAATGGGCCAAAGAACTAAACAGACATTTCTCCAAAGACATACAGATGGCTAACAAGCACATGAAAAGATGCTCAACATCACTCATTATCAGAGAAATGCAAATCAAAACCACAATGAGGTACCATTTCATGCCAGTCAGAATGACTGTGATCCAAAAGTCTACAAGCAATAAGTGCTGGAGAGGGTGTGGAGAAAAGGGAACCCTCCTACACTGTTGGTAGGAATACAAACTAGTATAGCCACTATGGAGAACAGTGTGGAGATTCCTTAAAAAACTGGAAATAGAACTGCCTTATGACCCAGCAATCCCACTGCTGGGCATACACACCAAGGAAACCAGAATTGAAAGAGACACGTGTACCCCAGTGTTCATCGTAGCACTGTTTACAATAGCCAGGACATGGAAGCAACCTAGATGTCCATCAGCAGACGAATGGATAACAAAGCTGTGGTACATATACACAATGGAGTATTACTCAGCCATTAAAAAGAATACATTTGAATCAGTTCTAATGAGATGGATGAAACTGGAGCCTACTATACAGAGTGAAGTAAGCCAATAAGAAAAACACCAATACAATATACTAACGCATATATATGGAATTTAGAAAGATGGTAATGATAACCCTGTGTGCAAGACAGCAAAAGAGACACAGATGTGTAGAATAGTCTTTTGGACTCTGTGGGAGAGGGAGAAGGTGGGATGATTTGGGAGAATGGCATTGAAACATGTAAATTATCATATGTGAAACAAATCACCAGTCCAGGTTCAATGCATGAGATAGGATGCTTGGGGCTAGTGCACTGGGATGATCCAGAGGGATGGTATGGGGAGGGAGGTGGGAGGGGGTTCAAGATGGGGAACACATGTGCACCCGTGGCAGATTCATGTTGATGTATGGTAAAACCAATACAATATTATAAAGTAATTAGCCTCCAATTAAAATAAATTTATATTTTAAAAAATAAATAAAATTTACCATTAAAAAAAAATGAGGATTATGACACCCGGTCCCATAACTTCATGGCAAATAAATAGGAAACAATGGAAACAGTGACAGACTTTATTGGGCTCCAAAATCACTGAAGATGGTGACTGCGGCCATGAAATTAAAAGATACTTGCTCCTTGTAAGAAAAGCTATGACAAACCTAGACAGCATATTAAAAAGCAGAGACATTACTTTGCCAACAAAGGTCCATCTAGTCAAAATTATGGTTTTTCCAGTGGTCATGTATGGATGTGAGAGTTGGACTGTGAAGAAAGCTGAGCACTGAAGAATTGATGCTTTTGAACTGTGGTGTTGGAGAAGACTCTTGAGAGTCCCTTGGACTGCAAGGAGATCCAACCAGTCCATTCTGAAGGAAATCAGTCCTGAATATTCATTGGAAGGACTGATGCTGAAGCTGAAGCTCCAATACTTTGGCCACCTGATGAGGAAGAGCCAACTCATTAGAAAAGACCCTGATGCTGGGAAAGACTGAAGGCAGGAGGAGAAGGGGATGACAGAGGATGAGATGGTTGGATGGCATCACTGACTCAATGGACATGAGGTTGAGCAAATTCAGGGAGATGGTGAAGGACAGGAAAGCCTGGCATGCTGCAACCTATTTGGTCACAAAGAGTCAGACATGACTGAGCAATTGAACAACAGCAACAAAGACTAGTTTCAGAGTTAAGAATTTACCCTACAGATATACCTGCAAGAGTTCACCAAGTTGTGTTACAAGAATGTTCACTGCAACATTATTTGTAATAGAGGGGAAAAAGTGGGGTGAGGGGACAACCCAACTATCTGTCAGTACAGGACTAGGTGAGTTATAATTCACCCTACAGTGTTAACACTCCATCAGTCTTTCTTCACCTGGGTCCTCCATTCATGACATACTATACTTTGTGGCCTTCAGGCCTCAAGTGAGAAAAAAAAAATAGACAACCGGCACTTCCCTGTGGTCCAATGGCTGAGACTCCTTGCTCCCAATGCAGGGGGCTGGAGATAGATCTCTGGTCAGAGAACTCTATCCCACAAGATGCAACTAAGAGTTTGCAGCCTGCAACTGAATTCTGGCACAGTCAAATGGATATTAATAAACAGACTATTTTTTAAAAAAGAAAACATGGACAGTGAAGTTCATGCTGCTGCTGCTGCTAAGTCGCTTCAGTCGTGTCCGACTCTGTGCGACCCCATAGATGGCAGCCCACCAGGCTCCCCCGTCCCTGGGATTCTCCAGGCAAGAACACTGGAGTGGGTTGCCATTTCCTTCTCCAATGCAGGAAAGTGAAAAGTAAACGTGAAGTCGCTCAGTCGTGTCCAACTCCTAGCGACCCCATGGACTGCAGCCTACCAGGCTCCTCCATCCATGGGATTTTCCAGGCAAGAGTATGGAGTGGGGTGCCATTGCCTGCTCCATGAAGTTCATAGTTAATCCCTTTTGTGTAAACATAAAAGCTACCTAGCTGGTCGCTTATCTGTGCAGAATGTTAGGTGAACAAAGGCTGGCCGCTGGGCCCAGTCTGAAACTCTGAGATGGGTCACAGGCATGGCCTGTCACTGGAGTCCAGCTCATGTGGATGCAGGAAGCAGAGGCGGGTCCTCTGTCTGTGGTGTGAGCCAGGCCTGTCTGGTCTTTCTTGCCTCAGGCCCTTTCCCATCTCTTAGATGGGGTCCCACTAATTGTCAGGTTAAAGATGGATGTGGTGTATGTTCCATGGGAATGAAATCAGTAAGAAAGTGAACCAGAGGAAATTTCCAGTTGGTCCTGACTCCTACCCCACCTGGCCGCTGCCCCACCAGTCTTGTTCTGGGATTGTTTCAGGCTTTTCCTGTGCATTTACAAATAAAACCAGGCTGCTCTGGGCATGCTTCCGAGGTGATGCCTGGAGCCCCGCGTGCTTGGGCCAGAGATTGATACGGTGTGTGCACGCCTGGGCCCATACAACTCTTTTGATCTATTTCCGAAGGCAGCCTTTGGTCTCCTGCTTCCAGTGATTGATTAAGTTAGGTTCTCTTTTAGGAATTCTCTCCGCTCATGCCTCCTCACCAGCTCACAGTGAGCCCTGCCAAATTTTCCTCTCCTTTTATGCTGCAGATTGTTCTGTTCCAAGTGACTAAATGGAAACTGTGTTCTTAATATGCAGTCCATTACCTAGTCCTTTATATGCAATGTTACCTTGCAATTCCTGTTTTGCATTTACTATGGTAGGGCATGGGCACCCCTTATCACATCATCAGTCATGTTTCCAGCAAGGTTTTGGCCTATCGTTAGGGAGTAGCTTTGCTTCAGAGCCTTCCGTCCCCTATGCATTCCCTTCCCTTCCCCTCTCCCCCCTCCCCAGCCCACTTTTGTGTGACTCACTGGGGAATCAGGGTGATAGCATTTGTTTTAAAACAAGCCAGCACACATGTTTGTAGATTCTTTAAGACCATGGAATGTAAGCCAACTCATGCAATGTTCTTGAGGTGCCAGCAAGAGAAGGGACCTTGGTTCAGTGGGTTCTGGTGGAAGGGTGACCCAAGGTGTTTCAAAAGCTTTCTGGTCCTGCAGACCTAATTTCAACTCCTGCCTCCAAGCACAGTGTTTGCTTTGGAAAAATTGGGATTAAAATCTACCAGCTTGCATGGGTGGTGAGAGAGACTGAAGTGAACAAGTAAAAGTAGAAGCACACTCCCACATCCATTTCTAAGGGCTTCTTCAACCAACCGAAGTTTATATTACCTTTTTCAAAGAGGCCCATCCTGGAAGCGAGACTGGCCCTGGCGAAATGTCATAACTGGAGCTCTTTCCTCCTTCTCTGTGACCTCACAGCTCCTGGTGCCCACCCACTATATACCCAAGCCTTTCCTTCAGTCCCCCTGGCCCTTTGGTGACATCTTGTTCGGATGTTCCAATCTGGTCTTCATTCTGCTGTGCTAAATGAAAGCTGGGATGAAAGCAGTCATGGTTGAGAGCTCTTAAGGCAAGAGTGGGGGTGCTGGTGGAGGGCGGCAGGCATACCTCCCCATGACATCCTTTTCCAAACTTCTGCCATCTGTGTTTCACTCTATTAGGGGAGCTAGAGGCTCTCTTTATAATCTATCTGTCCGGTCATCACCCTCTGTGTTTTTCTTTCTTTTGGGACCATTTTTTCCCCTCACAAAGAAACCCGTTTTTTTAAAAAATTACTCCTTGAGAGTTACTGTATACATGCTAATTAGGGTAACAATGTTATATTAGCTTATTACCTATTATTTATTTACCCATTCACTTATTTACTCAACAAATATCCATTGAGTGCCTTTAATGTGCCAAGTACAATTCAGACGCAGGGGTTATAACTGAACAAAAGCAGTGAAATCACTACCCTCATGGGTCTTGTATGGGGCAGTGTCAACAACTAAATATATAGTTTCAGACTGTTGATGTGAAGACTGATGAAGCAGGAAAGGAAATGAATAGCAGCAAGGATGTGGGGCTATGGGGGCTGTAGACAGGATAGATGTTTTTTGGAAGGTGACGTTTGGGTGGAGGCTAGAGTGAATTGGGGCACGGAGCTATACAGAGATCCCAGAGAAGGACGTTCAGATCAGATCAGTCGCTCAGTCGTGTCCGACTCTTTGTGACCCCATGAATCGCAGCACGCCAGGCCTCCCTGCCCATCACCAACTCCCGGAGTTCACTGAGACTCACGTCCCTCGAGTCAGTGATGCCATCCAGCCATCTCATCCTCTGTCGTCCCCTTCTCCTCCTGCCCCCAACCCCTCCCAGCATCAGAGTCTTTTCCAATGAGTCAACTCTTCTCATGAGGTGGCCAAAGGACTGGAGTTTCAGCTTTAGCATCATTCCTTCCAAAGAAATCCCAGGGCTGATCTCCTTCAGAATGGACTGGTTGGATCTCCTTGCAGTCCAAGGGACTCTCAAGAGTCTTCTCCAACACCACAGTTCAAAAGCATCAATTCTTTGGCGCTCAGCCTTCTTCACAGTCCAACTCTCACATCCATACATGACCACAGGAAAAACCATAGCCTTGACTAGACGAACCTTTGTTGGCAAAGTAATGTCTCTGCTTTTGAATATGCTATCTAGGTTGGTCATAACTTTCCTTCCAAGGAGTAAGCGTCTTTGAATTTCATGGCTGCAGAGAAGGACGTTAAGGATGTGGAAATGTCCTGGGGCAGGAAACAGGATGCTGAGTTCAAGGAAGAGCAAGAAACCCATATGTCTGGAGTCCAGTGTGCAAGAAGGGCTGGATAGGAAATAAGGTCACATCAGGTAGGGATTTGAGATCTTATTTTAAGTCTAAGGGAAAGCCAGGAGATTTTGGGTAGTGAACCAACATGTTTTGATTTATGATTATAAAAGACCACCATGACTGCTGTGTGGAGAACAGAGAGTAGAGAACAAAGGAGCGGCAAGATGGCCAGCTAGATGGCTACAGCAATCTGGCAAGAAATGTTGGCTGGCTTCGTGTACTGTGCAAGGGGCTGAGGTGGTGAGAACTCATCAAACTCAGCATCTCTTCTGAAGATAAAGCCAACAGACCTTGCTGAGGAGTGGCATGTCAGGTGTGAGAGAAAATGAACTCAAAACCCCCTAGATTTGGGTCTCAGCAGCTGGATGAGTGGTTATGCTATTTACTGAGAATAGAGGAGGAGGCAGAGCTGGTTTGGGGCAGGAATCAGGAGGTATGTTTGGACATAGGAACTTTGGGATGCTATCAGAAATCTGAGTATCTGGAGCTCAGGAAGAGCTTAAACCTGGAGATGTAAATACAGCATCCTCAGCACAGTGGTCATATCAGGGCCATGGGAGTGGATAGAGTTACTCAGAGATTGATGTAGATGGAGAAGAGTAGAGGTCCAAGAACTGAGCATGGGGCAATCCAGCACTCGTCAATTTGGAAGAGGAAGAAGAGCTACTGCTGAGCTCATCACCCCAGTCTAGCAGTTTTGTGGAAGTCTCCATTTGGTTTCCTGGGCCTCCCAGTCCAGAACTAAGCCTTATGTGTTGGTGACTAAGGCTCCTGTCCCACAGTGACCTTGAGTATCTCATGAATTTAGCTCTGGGCCAGGTCCTGACAGCCTCTTCTAGGCCAGAGCCCTAGGTCTCAAGTGGCTATTTGGCCTCATTTGCAAGTGGGGAGCCTGCCTTTGGACCAAGAACCGTGAAACCAAGGGCATCAACCAATTTCCCGTTTTGCATCTGAACCACAGAGTTGATTATTTTGTTCTAGAGCAAGAATACGAATATGGTGTGACTTTTTAATTTCATCTGTCATGCAATGTGCTTGGAGACTATGGGGCAGGCCATCTATGAGGCAAGGGACATTGTCATTTTAACTGGAGTACCATTATTTTGATATTCTAGACCTTGTTTTCTCTGTGGTTCAAGCTTGCCCTTTGAACCTCTGTAGCACCTGGTTATCCCTGAGTCACTCACTCAAAGTTTCAGTTCAGTTCAGTTCAGTTGCTCAGTCGTGTCCAACTCTTTGTGACCCCATGGACTGCAGCACTCCAGGCTTCCCTGTCCATCACCAACTCCCAGAGCTTGCTCAAACTCATGTCCTTGCTCAAACTCAAGTCCTTGCTCAAACTCATGTCCTTGCTCAAACTCAAGTCGGTGATGCCATCCAACCATCTCATCTTCTGTCTTCCCCTTCTCCTCCTGCCTTCAATATTTCCCAGCATTAGGGTCTTTTCCAAAGACCCTCAAAGTTTATTTACAGATAACTGTGCACATTTGCAAAATACAGAGTAGGATATGGTTCCTGCTCTCCAGGAGCTTAAAATCAAGCCAGACAGTTGAACATCACAAACATCGCATGAGACATGACATCAGAATATGTGTTCTGGTGTGGATCAGCTCTGGCACTGTGCTGAACACCTAGGAGACTCCCAACACTTGAGAATGGAACAAGCCCACTGACCATCGTCTGTGGCAACTACCCAACACAAATGCCACAAGAGTCCGGGAGGAGGAGATGTCAAGGGCTGGTGTGGTCGGAAAAAGTGGAGCGAGATGAAGTTGAAAGCCATGAGGTGATGGATGGGCTGTAAAGCGGGACAGGTCTGGGCCACTGGAGGACATCAGGAAAGTATCATAGGCGAGGTAAGAAGGTAGACAAATGAGAGGCTGAGACCTTCTGAAGGGGCAATGAGATCAACCTGAGAGAAAAGGTGGCTGCATGTGGGGAGTAGCCATTACCACTGTGGTGGTCCATGAAGCCAGCTGAAGCCCTGAAAGGAAGACTTGGCCTGCCACTACTTCACTCTACTGAGGCTCGTGATTCAGAAGGAAAAGAGATTGTGGTTTCCTTGAGGTTAGGGTGAGAAGAGGTCCAATATCTGAGGGGCCTTGGAGAGGCAGCAGATTGGAAAAGAGGAACAGAGGTAGAGAAGACACTCCCCTCTCTCCAGGGCTGCATCTAGGACCCAGGAAGTTTGCTGGTGTGAGCCAGGCCCCCGTGTCCCTGTGGCCTGAGCTGGTGGCCCCCCGGAAGCCCAGCAAGCAGCCAAGGTAGCTGCCTCAGTACTGCCACACGAGCAGTTATGAGAGGCTCGCTAGTGTCGTACCACACAGCTTATGGGACCTTAGCTTCCCAACCAGGGATTGAAGCCAGGCCCTTAACAGTGAGAGCAGAGTCCTAATCCCTGGACCACCACGGAATTCCCATGCTAGTATTGTTAATAGCAAAATAGCCCCTTACTTGGGCAGAAAGCTCTACACTACAGCTTAAAAATCGCTTCCACTCTATTCTATCTCTTACTTCTCACAACTTTGCTGTAGGAATTCACCTTCACACCTGGCAGAAGGAGACGGACATCTTGAGAGCAGCCCCGGGCCTGCTAACTCACAGGGCAGTGTGGACCTGGGCAGCAAGCCCCACCAGGGTGGTTTTGGCCGTCCAAGCGCCAACGCCAGTGAGCCTGCTCCTACTAGTCTCTCAGGGCAGGAGACACAGCCATGAGGGAGGGAGGCGTGAGCAACTCTCAGGCTGGGACTCAAATGGAACCTCGAGGGAAGGAGAGCTGACGCATTTCCAAGGTTTCCGAATGAAAACCCTCCAAGTCCTCAGTGTACCAGCCGTGTTTCTATCACGCCAGACTGGAGGAGCTCCAGTTCCGTCCTCCAGACCTCAGCCCCGAGCCTCACAGGCTGCCGACGTGCTGAGGGGCAGGCCTAGAGGTCCACACTGCCCTGTGGAGGATGGTGCCAAGGCTTGTCTTGGCCACAGGGCAAAGCAGGGACCTGGACTTTGAGAGGAAATTGCACTTCAGTAGCTAATAAACCCTTCTGGGTGCTGTAGGAGTCTTGGCTCCAGTATTTTCTACCTCACAAGAACAAAATCCCAATGTAAAACAAATGCTCGGTTTACCAAACAGAAAAGGAAAACAGTAGATGATAAGAAAAAACAAGAAAAGAGCATGCTCTGAACCATCTTTGTTCTATTATCATCATATTTTGTCTTCCAAACGAAGCATCCTTACATGCAAATCCATTTTTGTATATTTTGACTGATTGCTGGCAAGATAGACATAAATATTTCTGGAAATGGACATGGCATAAACATATCATTAGCCAGGCTGCAACTTTGTGTGTGTGTCTGTGTGGTTTGAAAAGATGTTTATGGTGAGTTCAGTCAACAGACCCTCCTCATCTCTCTCTGATCAAGAGTCTTTAAGAACTTGGGAACATCAGGCCTGGAGAGGATAGACAGGAAGGGTTCTGGGAGCTTGAAGAACATTCCAGATTTTAAGCATTAATTAAGTTAGAAACCCACCATCTGCACACTTGCTCGTAACCCTTGTGATAATCTTTCATAATTTTTGAATGTATGAAGCATGTTTAGTTGTCTCATGACACCAATGTTGCTTTAGAAATTCCAGCTGTTGCCAAGCTCTTTTTAATGACATTATAGGCAATTCAGCCACTACTGTGAGGGGGAAGGCTTCTGTGACCTCAAACTCTATCCGAGCCCAGGCATGTAAACCACAGGTAAAGAAACAATTGTGACTTTTTCTTATCCTTTTTAAAAATCAAACCTAATCACAGTGAGTCCCTTCTCCAACATGGGAGGATTGAGTGTAAAGACGTTAGCAGCCAGAGTCGAGATGGCAGTGTTTTCACGTCTGGGATATATTGCTTTGTCTAACAAGGCGCCCCAGCAGGCTTCCAATTGCGGTCTCTCTGCAGACCCTCCCAGCTGCACAGGCTGATTGACAGACTGTGGGCAGATGCGGTGCCAGACTCTAATAAAGAGAGGGCCTTGGGAAAATATAAGGCAATTATTGATGGGCAGCAATCCACTAATCAGACAATTTCAAAATTAATCCCATATTCCCTTACTGTATTAGCTTTCTTTCTTGTTTGTATTTATATAGCAAATTCATGACTTCAGTGAAAATTCTTCCCTCCAGCCCAATTATATCTCTCTGAGGGCATTAAATTAAAAAACGAGAGATATTGAAAGTGGCTTGCAATTAGTTTCTTTAGTTAAAGGTGCTCCATGCACTTAGCGACGATGGGGCTCATAACAGGATGCATAATAATCAAAGTAAACACTTGAATTTTTTTTTCCTCGTCTTGACAGAGTGAGGACTGGTAAGAATAATGTGTCTGCCATTATTCTGGACCAGTGATAATGGGTTAAATAATTGTGATCCGATTTGGGAGCTGATTGGATTTGCATAAAATCCTACTCAAATGTCCTGACAGGCTCCAAACATCTCAGGATATGCCACCCTTCCTCCTTTGCTGTGGTCCATCCTGGTGGCCTCCTCTGACTTTCCTGTGCCTCATTAGCAATGTGGATTTTTTACAATAATATCATTCAGAGAAAATCCAGCCAGTTTCTTTTACAGGTTTCACATGCAGGATTACCTTCCAAGTAGTGATGTGAAACTTTTAAATATTTGTAAGTTTCAAATATTTTGCCCCGTTACTATGATAGAAGTCTATCTCTTTATTACTATTTCCACCTTCACGTTCACTGTCTTCTCCACCCCACATCCCCCCCCCCTTTTTTTTAACATAGAATAGGAATTCTCCTTTTATTCACTGTAAAATTTGCTTCTGCAGAATGCTTTTCTGATTGCATAACTTTACCACCTAAAGTGAGAAAAGTCAAGAATCAGCATGATATGGGGGATTTATACGGCCAGAGCCTCGTGTTGGGGGCCTGAAGATTGTGACTGTCGGGCCTGCCTGTCCACCCAGCCTCGGCAGACTCTCTCTCCCCAGACCTGTGCAGGCTCAGCTATACTGCACTCTACTCCCTGGATCCCGTTCGTCAGCAGGAGGGATTGAAGAATCTCTGATCCAACAGTGTCAAGTACCAACTGATGCCCTTCGCGTTTTACCCTGGCCCCAGGTCTAGCAGACAACCTTGTAGCTAGTTTGGAAATGACACTCCTCTTGCCTCTTGTGTCTGAAGTGACAGTGGCAAACAACCACGAGACTCTTTTTGGAAGCAGTCTTAGAATGTTATCTTAGAATCTAGATGAATCAGGTGTTGGGGCATCCAGCTATCTGGGTCAAGAAGAAAAGCTAGATGTGAAGCTGAAAAGAGCTAGTGAGGAGGGATTCCTATTCCAGGTTGTTGGGATGGGGAGTAAGAGAATGGGAGGAAGAGAAAAACAAGGAATGAAGTGGAGAATGTGCAGGGTATGTGGAGGGAATCCTGAGGACCTCAACCTGCCTGGAGCAAAAAGGGCAGAGAAGAGGCTAGACCAGCAGCAGGGGACCAGAGTCTGGTTCAAAATGGTGCCCCAGGGCTCTCTACTAATGAATCAGAACTGGCATACCACCTGGCCAAGTACAAGCCCCTCACTCAGACCGAGATCTGGGGCTCTGTGCCTATGTCCTGATTGCCTACACCAGACTAGGGCCCTGGGCCTGAGGCTTGGCCACTTGTTACAAAACCTTCCTAAGGCAGACTATTGCCTGGCTCTTGGGGTATCACTTGCTCCTGAATGTCCATCACTGGATCTGTGGGGACATTTTCCTTGAGACCTTCCCTCTTGGACTGACTCCTTGAGGGCTGCTGCTATTTGTCTCCATGCTCTTTAGACATCACCTTCTGCTGTTGTACTTGACTTCCTCCCAGAACCTGCTACACCCCAGCTGATGGGTCTGCTTCCAGGTCCCACTGTGGCTCTCTATCCATGAATGGCCTTGCTCTGAGATGTAACACTTGGAGGATGAGAAGGAGATAAAGCCATGCCTACTGTAAAGTTTTCGATGCAATGCTGAGCCATGGAAGGGAAATTCAGAAGTATCTCAGAAGAAATGCAAAATATGAATTTTTTCTTCTCTAGAAAGTGAAATGTAAAAAAAAAAAAAAGAGCAAGCTAACTAGGACTTAGAGCTTCCAATCAGTGTCACATAAGAAATACAAAGAGAAGGCTCATCCAGTAGGTACTGAGGATATAATTGTTGTTGTTGTTATTGTTCAGTTGCCAAGTCGTATCTGAGTCTTTGCAACCCCATGGAACTGCAGCATGCCAGACTTCCCTGGCCTTCACTATCTCCTGGAGTTTGCTCAGACTCATGTCCATTGAGTTGGTGATGCCATCCAACTATCTCATTCTCTGTCATGCACTTCTCCTCTTGTCCTCAATCCTTCCCAGCATCAGAGTCTTTTCCAATGAGTCAACTCTTCAGGCAGCCAAAGTATTGGAGCTTCAGCATCAACATCCGCCCTTCCAATGAATATTCAGGGTTGATTTCCTTTACAATTGACTGGTATTTTATCTCCTTGCAGTCCAAGGGACGCTCAAGAGTCTTCTCCAGCACCACAGTTTGAAAGCCTCAATTCTTCAGCGCTCAGACTTCTTTATGGTCCAACTCTTACATCTGTACATGACTACTGGAAAAACCATAGCTTTAACTATACAGATCTTTGTCAGCAAAGTGATGTCTCTGCTTTTTAATATGTTGTCTATGTGTGTCATAGCTTTTCTTCCAAGGGGCAAGCCTCTTTTATTTGTAGTGGCAGTCACCATCTGCAATGATTTTGGAGACCAAGAAAATAAAGTCTGTCACTGTTTCTACTTTCCCCCCATCTGTTTGCCACGAAGGGATGGGACCGGATGCCATGATCTTCGTTTTTTTGAATGTTGCCTTTTAAGCCAGCTTTTTCACTCTCCTCTTTTACCATCATCAGGTGGCTCTTTAGTTCCTCTTTGCTTTCTGCTATTAGATTGGTATCATCTGCATATCTAATAGACGGCTTAAAACATAGAAGGGCATCATGTGGAAGGATGAGCAAATGTGTTTCTAAATGGCCCTGAGAGGTGGAATGAGGTCAGTGAGAGGAGCCCACAAGAAGTCAGGTTTTTACTTTATCCAAAGAAATAGTTTCTAAAAAGCCAGATATTTCTAAAGCTAGAGAAGGTTACCTAATAGACAGTGACAGCCCTGTCACTGTGGGTGTGCAGGCAAAGGCTATACTAGTTTAGCAAGGATGTGACTTTAGAACCTCAGCTTCAGCTTCAGCATGGAACAAATATCAACGTGGAAGTATCAACGACTTCAAGGTCACATTCAGCCTTAAGAAGAAATAATTTATTGTGACTACAGAAAAAAGTGATGAGACCATTCTCTTTGCACCTATTAAATCTGACTGATTCCAAAGGGAGTCAGTGTCTATTCCAATGAGGTTCTGGGAGGTAAAATAAAAAAGCGGGTATTAGGAAGTTTTGTTCAAAAGTATTACACTCCATTGGTTCTATTCCTCCAGAAGTAATCTTCATCTTGGTTTTTTAAAGCCTTTTTGCCACCCACAGAAACTCTATCAGAGGCCCATGAGCAAGTGTTTTTCTCTTTAATGACTTTTCCATGTGGACAGTTTATACCATGGAGACTTATAAACTCTCATGTCAGGCCCCTACTTGAGAAGTTCCAACAGCTCCCCACTGCCTACTGGAGTGGCCTCCTCCTCATGCTGGTGGTCATGGCCCTTTATTCATTTATTTTAAATTGGAGGATAGTTGCTCTACCATATTGTGTGGGTTTCTGCCATACATCAGCATGAATCAGCCATAGGTCTTGTGTATGTCCCCTCCCTCTTGAGCCACTCACCCACCTCCCACGCTGTTCCGCCCCTCTAGGTGATCACAGAGCACTGGGTTGGGCTCCCTGCCTTGATAGGTAACTCCCCACTGGCCATCTGTTTGCATGCGGTGATGTGTGCCTATCAGTGCTGCTCTCTCCATCGTCCCCCCTCTCCTTCCCCTGCTGTGCCCACGAGTCTGTTCTCTGTGTCTGTGTCTCCATTGCTGCCCTGCAGATGCGTTCAGCAGTATCATCTTTCTGGATTCCGTATGTATGTGTTGGATGGCATCACTGACTCCATGGACATGAGTTTGAACAAGCTCCGGGAGTTGGTGATGGACAGGGACGCCTGGCGTGCTGCAGTCCATGGGGTCTCAAAGAGTCAGACACAACTGAGTGACTGAACTGAACTGAACTGAATACGATATTTGTCTTTCTCTTTCTGACTTACTTCACTGTGTATAATAGACTCTAGATTCACCCACTCCATTAGAACTAAGTTAAATGTGTTCCTTTTTATGGCTAACATTCCATTGTGTATACATACCACAACTTCTTTATCCATTCACCTGTCAATGGACATCTAGATTATTTCCACATCTTCGCTATTGTAAATAGTGCTGTGATGAACATTGGGCTGCATGTGTCTTTTCAATTATGATGTCCTCAGAGTATATGCCTAGTAGTGGGATCGTCGGGTCATATGGTAGTTTTATTTCTAGTTTTTTAAGGAATTTCCACACTGTTCTCCATAGTGGCTGTATCAATATGTATTCCCACCAACAGTGCAGGAGGGTTCCCTTTTCTCCACACCCTCTCCTGCATTTATTGTTTGTAGGTTAAATCCCGTTACCCTCTGCTGTCCAGTCTTGTCTCTGCCCTTTCTGCTCCAAGCAGGCTGGGTTCCTCAGGGGTCCCTCCACACAATCTGCACATTTTTCACTCTATTCCTTGGTTTCCCCTTTCTCCCTTTCGCTCTCTCCCTATCCCAATAGTGCAGAACAGAAAGCCTTCCTCACCCTTCTCAGTTCCTTCATATCTGTCCTTTTCTTCCTGACCCCCTGGTATGATGCTCTCAAAACCTGGTTCACCTCTGTATTTAAAAGCCTCTGAACTTCGGGAGAAGGCTTCTTCCAAATAGAGTAAGACTTATGTAGGGAAGGAAGGAGACAGAATAACCAAAAACAGGGACTTCCTTACTGCCCCTGTTGGTGCTCAGTCAATGTCAAATGCAGTGGGACATTCAGGGAAGCACCTGGCAGCTGGGCTTCCCTATAGCTCAGCTGGTAAAGAATCTGCTTGCAATGCGGGAGACCTGGGTTCGATCCCTGGGTTGGGAAGATCCCATGGAGAATGGAAAGGCTATCCACTCCAGTATTCTGGCCTGGAGAATTCCATGGGTTGTATAGTCTATGCGGTTGCAAAGAGTGACTGAGCGACTTTCACTCACTCACTCACTGGCAGCTGGATGGGTGACAAACTCTTTGCCTGGGTGGGATGGCAATTGGGTGAGCTGCTCCTGTGTGTGAGGCTCTCTGACCTGCAGAGTCTTCGCTGTGGGGGCCCGGAACGGATAGAGTCAGGAATGCTACCCATGTAGGTGAGGTGAAAAGCTGAAGTCATAGGTAATCCAAACACTGTTGGGAACCAGCTCACTGTTGTGATCTGAGGGAACCATCTGTCAATTTGTGTTTGATCGGTAGGGGAAACAGAGGGTGTTGGACTTTGAAGGCTTGAGTTCCAGTTCCAACTTTTCTACTTATTATTCATCTGCCAATTTGCTTCATATTTCTGAATTTCAGTTTCCACATCTTTATAATAGTGAAAATAATACCCCTTTTCGTGGCTGGCATAAGAATCAAATTGGAAGGTGGCTTTCAAATTGTAAAGTGTTTGTAAAAGTTTAATACTGTAGAGGCTTCACCTTGAAAATAGTTGTTGGTTCTGGTCTCAGACAACAAGGTGATGAAGGAAGCTGCCTGCGGGACATGTATATATGGATGTGTTGAAAGTAAGACCACTAGGGGCCCAATACAGTCTCTATTTTATTTTTTTAATTGAGGTATAGTTCACAGCATAGGAAATTTACTACTTTAAACTGTACCATTCAGTAGTCTCTAGTATATACTGTTGGAGAAGGCAGTGGCACCCCACTCCAGTACTCTTGCCTGGAAAATCCCATGGATGGAGAGGCCTGGCGGGCTGCAGTCCATGGGGTCGCTAGAAGTCAGACACGACTGAACGACTTCACTTTAACTTTTCACTTTCATGAATTGGAGAAGGAAATGGCAACCCACTCCAGTGTTCTTGCCTGGAGAATCCCAGGGACGGGGGAGCCTGGTGGGCTGCCGTCTTTGGGGTCACACAGAGTTGGACACGACTGAAGCGACTTAGCAGCAGCAGCAGCAGTGTATACTGTGATGTACAACCATCATCACTAATTCCAGAACATTCACACCACTCCATAAAGAAATCCTGTACCCGTCTACCTACACCCCACAGCTGTGTGTGGGGAGATGGAGGTGGGTAACCACAGCAAGCACTAATCTACTGTCTGTCTCTACAGAGTTCCCTATTCTGGCTATTTCATATAAATAGAATCATACAATACATGCCCTTTTTGTCCAGCTTTTGTCCTCTTTCACTCAGCATAATATTTTTAAGTTTCATGCTATAGCACGTATTACATTTCATTATTTTTTATGACTGAATACTATTCCACTGTTTGGACATACTGCCTTTTGTTTTTCCATTCATCAGGTGATAGATATTTAGGTTGTTTCCACTTTTTGGCTATTGCGAATAATGATGCTATGAACATTGATGTACAAGTATCTGTTTGAATCTGTTTTCAGTTATTTTGGGTATATGTCCAGGAGTGAAATTGCTGGATGGTGTCATATGGTGACTATATGTGTAACTTTTTAAGGAATGCTGAACAGTTTTCCACAGCAGTTGCTCCATTAAACATACTCACCAGCAATATATGAGGGCTTAAATTTTTCTATGTTGTAGCCAACTGTTGCTATTTTCTGTTTTTTGGATTTTTTATTATTGTTGCCACCCTAGTGGATATAAAATGGTGTTTCATTGTGGTTTTGATTTTCTTTTCCCTTATGAGGGAGCCTAATACATTCTTAACAGAACTGAGAAGTCTATGAAATGAGAGAGCTTAAAAGCTGCCCAGAGACTTTCCTTAGAAACAGAGACTCTAAGGTTTAATTGTCACCTCCCCCTCTGCTGCCCAGATCTCTGCTCCTAGCAGCCAGTGCAAAGATGCTTCTATGCGTCAAAAATCGTGCTACAGGCTTTCAGAGTAACAACCCTATAAATTAAGTATTACTATCGTTGTCCCAATTAACAGCCAGGGAACCTGAAACTTAGAGATGGTAAGCAGCTTGTCCAATACCGTACAGCTGAGTGGCCAGGCTACGAGCATTCAACTTCAGGTCTGTCTGACTCTTAACCACAGTGTCCTAGTGACTCCACCTAGAGAAGAGAGCCATCCAGCTGGCTCTCCACTCTCAAAATTCAACAAGTGCTTCCCATGTGCCACCAGCCTCTGCTGGGCTCTCCTGCCACAAACGAAGCTGCTCTGTAGGCAGCCCATAGTCTGGAGAGTTCTGAGTTTGCCAGTGATTTTAGTACAGTGGAGAAATAAGTTTTATAATTTTTATTTGATTTAGCCCTCGAGTTGTTAACACCTCCAGTGCAGGGGCTGGGGAGAGGGTGGTCTATAAATATTAACTCCCCAAGGAAAAATGACTCTTTCATCTCAGCAGACTTAATTACGCTGTTGATTAGAGAAGGATCAACACCTCTGTTTGTAACAAAAGACACCGTCTGTCAGTGGGAGGGTCTGTCAGGGCGATTTCTCCTGCAATTTAGGACATTTGGAAGGACAGAACCCAGGCAGCCCAGGGTGTCAAAAGGGACAGGTCTTACTTCACATAGCTCCCCTCACACACACACACACACACACACACACACACACACACATACACACACACTGCCCCAGAGAGGCTGGAAACCCTGGAACCCTCCCCCAACTTGGGAGGCATCTAATGTCTTTCTGATAGAAATAGAAGCTTCAAGGAATAGAGAAATTTACTGGCAGAAACTGTATAGTTTCTGGAGCACAAATAGAACCTGGCAGTTCTGGAATATCTGTGTATGTATGGAGAACTCCGGCTGCCAGGGGACGAGTGGCAGGCTGGGCTGTAATCTTCCTGGCGGAAGGACCAGAGAAGCTGGCTCCAGTCTTCCCCTTCCTTGTCTCTCCAGGGGCACAGGTTGCCCCATGGGGCCTGCTGATGTGACAACCTTTTCTTGGGAGTACTTGTGAGAAACTGACTTCCTGTAAGTCTCTATTACAAAAAACAGGCTTTTTCTTGGGGGATCCAGAGAGTCTGTCTTCATGCAGTAGATAAGAATGAGAAGCATCTCCTTGCGAGAAAGCCTGGCTCCCCAGGTACAAGTTCTGCTTGGTCAGCCACAACAACCGCACAAAAGTAAGGGAGTCACAGCTTCGCTGAGTGGGCCTTCCTGGGCTCAGCGGTGAATGACAACCAGCCACCCGAGAGAGAAGTGGCGGTGTATGTACGCAGAGGAGAGGGGGCAAATTTCTCTGTAGAAAGTTCAGAAGGCCACTCTAAACCTACAATAATAGTAGTTGGCTTACTGTGTGCCGGGCCCTGTTATAAGGACTTCACATCTATTAATCCTGATAGTGATCCTATGAAGTATCACTAACCCTAAATTACAAATGAACAGACTGAGGCACAGAGAAATTAAGGAACCTGTCCAAAGGTGCACAGTGGACTCATGGGCACGGGCTGCCTCCATAGCACCTCCAAGCAGCCACCACGATGCAGGCTTTTGGGAAGCAGGGTGGGCTTCATGGTGGAGGTGATCTTGGAGGTGAGACTGGAAGGCTGCTCAGTGTTCTGCAGGTGGAGGACAGAGCAGAAGCTTTCCAGACTGAGTCTTGTGGAAGAGAACGCTGCTTTCTGGGGCTCAGGGGACAGTCCACAGTGTCTGCAGCCTAGGAGCCAGAAGGAAGAAGGTGAATTGGGGGCCTGATCGTCAAGTCAAGGCCGAGCAGAGTTCCCAACCGACAGAGCCCTGGGTCACCCTACCCACCACGCAGGAGTCACACAACTGGGGAAACATCTCAGCCTGACCTGTGGATATGTTGGATCCTACCTTTGCTGACCACATGCCCAGGGCAGAGGTCCGTGCGGCCTGCTCTCCACTGTCCACCACTCGGCCAACTCATGTACTATGCATCCAGGAAGAGAAGCAGTCACGTAAGATCTAAACGTTAATAACAACAAAATCCCTGAGCAGTCACTGAAATTAGCCCAGCTATGATTGAAATGCCAAGGCAGGTCTTGTTACTTTTATGAAGCCGTGAATAATATAAGTATCCAATTGATAAAATGTTATTAAAGCTGACAGCCCTTAAGTGATCTAAGTGGTAAATATTGAAATGAGGTCTCTGGCACACGGTGCCTGGGGGCCCTGGTGGTAATAAGCATTGAACAATGATTCTTCAGGCTCCAGGGAGTGGAGCTTGGGAGCAGCAAAAGCACTCTTCTTAAATAATTAAACCAGGATTCTAGGAATGGATCATAGATCCTTGTAGTGGTTTGTTAATGTCCAAAGGAGCTGGCTTCAGGCAAGGCCTCTGTTGGGCCATGCCTCCCCCAGCTGGGGTGGGAGGGACCAGGGAGGGGCTGGCCATGCTCCCCCATTGGCCCCCAGGGAGCCTGCACTGAGCAAGCAGCATATTTCAGCCTTAGTTATAATATAAACAGACTGATGCAGCCTGAGGGCAGCTAATAGTTGATGAGCAGTGGGGCTGCCACGTGGGTTAGAGATTTTATTAGCACTCTTAGGAAAGAAAAGAAAACACCGTGGAGAGAAATTTAAAATGCCGTGCCTTCCTGATAATGCATCATTAAAGCAATGGCAGGAGCAGCTTTCTTTCCCCTGCTCTTGGATAAAGGAATTAGAGGATCTCTAAAAGCTGTTATCTCTTCCATCATTAACTAGACGGTCAGCTGTGCTAGGTCAGCCTGGGCCTCACTGAGTTTGGCCAGGTCAGGACTAAGACTGTCCTCAGCCCCTTTGAGGGATTTGGGGATGAGACTCTACTTTTGTGGCCTGTGGGGCTTCCAGTGCCGTCCACATACCCCATCCCCCATCGGGTGCCCATGTGCCTGTGTAGGTGGGGGTGGGGGAGGGAGGCCTGGCAGCAGACCTGTGGGGCTGACCTGAGCCTCTCTCTCCAGTTACTTCTAACAGAGTGACAGCTGAAGACATGCCGCGAGGCTTCACCTGCCTGTTGGGTGCTGAGAGCCAACACAGTGGGGGGCTGCGGGGGCACAGGTGGAGGAGTGGAGGTCACAGAGGTTGAGAAGCTGCTCCTGGGGGAAGTGCTCCCTATGGATAGAGCCCAAGGGCCCCTCCAGTGACAGAAGCACCAGTAGAGGTGGGGAGTCACACCTCAGTCCTGGCACTTGTCTGGGACAAGAAGGGAAGCAGGGGGAAGGCGTCTGGAGAAAGGGCGCGAAGCCTCTCTGGTCCCAAGAGCTCTGCTGGAGGTCGGGGGAGTGCCTGGGTGTCAGATCTGGGGACAGATGGCTTCTAGGACACACACGCCGAGGGCCTGGGGCCTTTAAATTGAAAAAAAAAAAAAAAATGTGCCCACTTGACCAGTGACCTGAGGTTTAGGAGCCAGACCCAGGTTGGCACTGCCTCTGGGGTGGCTCCAGGCTCCCCTTTCTCTCACATCCCTCCTAAGGCCAGAGTGAGGACTTTGAACCCAGTTTACTCATCAAAGTCCTCCAGGATCCTAGGGAAGAGGGGGTAGAACCCACCAAAGTGCAATCATGGTTTCCAGAATGATTTTCACTTAAGAAAGTCATAAACCGGTTCAGAATCTATTTTATAGATCAGGAAGCCAAGGCTCTGAGAAGTTAAAAGTAATGTGTTCTAGGGACTGGCAATGTAGAGTCTGACCCTACAACCCAGCTCTGCTGGCTTTTGGCCCTAGACAGGAACGCTTTTTAAAATAGAAACTTTGCTCCCCAGGCCTGATATTGCCCTTTATTACCAACCAGCTGCTGCCTTGCGCCTCTTCAGCATCTCCCCTGAAACAGCAGTAATGGGCTGACTCTGCTTTCTGCAGAGCCTTGGAGGAGAGTCCTGGTGATGCCCAGAACCAGCTGTCTCCTGCCCAGCTCATGCCATGGGTTCCGCTCTGTGCTTGCTTCTGTCTTGTCCCTTCCTTCTGTTCTCAGTGGTGCTACCCACAACCTCTACCTCCAGCTTCCATGAAAATGGATCCTCCTCTCTCCCTGCCCTCTGGTCATCCAGCTTCTCAGTGATTAATATCCATATTAACTGCAATCATAGCACCTCCAGGGACGGCCCTGGTTTTTCCTCATCATCACACTTAGGCTTGCTGCAACCCTGGGAGTAGAGTTGTTGTTGATGTTGTTCAGTCACTAAGTCGTGTCCAACTCTTTGCAACCCCATGGACTGCAGCATGCCAGGCTCCTCTATCCTCCACTGTCTCCCAGAGTGTGCTCAGGTTCATGTCCATTGAGTCAGTGACGCTATCTAACCTCTGCCACCCTCTTCTCCTCCTGCCTTCAATCTTTCCCAGCATCAGGGAAGTTGGCTATTCGCATCACATGGTCGAGGTATTGGAGCTTCAGCTTCAGCATCAATTTTCTCCAAGTTGCATTTGGGGAAACTGAAGTTTAGAGCAACGGATGTGAACTTAGCCTACCTACCTCACCAGAGTGTCCTGGTGCCAAAGTTTCTTTCTGTTATGACTCAACTGATGGGCGATGCTGGTGGTAATAAAAGATAGCCTGAAAGTCTTGAAGAATAGACAATGGACCCCAGAAAACAAGCTTCTCTCAGAGAGAGATGAGCCTTCTTGTGTGGATAAGCTAATGGAGTGGGGCTTGCCTTACTAGCCATCTTGGACATTTAAAAAGAAGGATTGTTATGGAATATTTTTAAGGAATATCTGAAGAGTTCTTGTGCGTGACCAGTGGTTTGTTTTTTTTTGTTTTTTTTTTTTTTTTTTTTTGAGTATAGCTGAGGAAGAGGGAACAGTAGACAAATGCATTAGGAATATTTAAATTTCCAGAAGCTTCAAGCAGCCCACTTGTGTGTCTCGGCTTCTCTTTGGGCCTCTGTAAACAGCAGATCGATTGAGCATCAGGCTTGTTTTCATAGCTGTCCTGCACGCTGGGAGTATTAGATGAAGCAAACCTTTTATTTAGTTCCTGACAGGTAATTAAATTTGCCTCCACATCGGTTTGTGATGCAGCCAGGGAGCCAGGAGTAGCATTCTGAGTAGCAATAGCTATTTGCTGGAATATTACAACTTAATTTTACCTCTCAAGTTGCAAGTAGGGATCTTGATTCCGTGGAAAGTTTGACTCAGGCTTGAGGGCTCCAGGTTGGAGATTTTTTTTTCCAAACAAGAGTTTGCTCTCTGTCTCCAACATGTGAAAGCCCCATTTCCACATTTTTTTCCAGAGTGACATACTGTGGGAAAAACCAAAAGTTACAAGGTAAAGAAAAACAGCAATTGGTAAAAGTGAAAGAAGGACTCCAATGCCTTCCAAAAGACACATTTCTTAGGGAACCAGGAAAGAAACATGATTTCAGTGACAGAGAAATTTTCTGGACTCCATGTTCATTGCAAATGTCAGAGAGGGCTACCTGTGACTCTCAGAGGTTTTATAAAAAAATTGTTCAGGACTTCCCTGGTGGTCCAGTGGCTAAGACTCCACACTTCCAAATGCTGGGGATTTCAATTCCTGGTCAGGGAATAGATCCCGCATACTGTAACTAAGATCTGGTGCAGCCAAATAAACAAATAAATAAATTTTATTAAAAAAAAAAAAAGCTTGTTGGATTGGGAAGCAAGCTTCCCAGGAGGAAGCTGACAGACCCCCTTTCCCCAGGACCATGGGTTTGTGGGTGCTTCCCTGGGCACCAGGCTGGACCTGAGAGCAGGACGGTGGCCATTCCTGCTTGGTGTTGAGGACCAAGCTGGCTCCTGTTACAGAGACCAGGGAAGAAGTTAGCACTCCTAGGCCCGGCCTTCCCTGAGTGTGCCTACACAGAACTCCTGGCAGGCTCCAGGAGCTTCTGATGATGTCGCTCTTCTCCTAGGATTTGCATTTGCATGGTGATAGGTCAAGTTGTTTTTCTTGATCCTGATCTGTACTCAGTAATGACTCTTAGTCAAGGAGTTTTATCTCTTCAATTCTGGGAAATTCCCAGCATCATGTCTTTGAATGTTCCTTCTCTTATTCATTTTATTCTTTATGGAGCTTCTATTAAATATATGTTTGAGTAACTTCCCTGGTTGTCCAGAGGCTAAGACCCCACACTCCCAATGCGGGGGGCCCCCCGATTCAATCCCTGGTCAGGAGCTAGATCTCACATGCTGCAACTAAAGATCCCATCCTGTTTGCTGCAACTGAGACCCGGTGCTGCCAGATAAGTAAATAAAAATTAAAATATATATATGTGTAAATCTATCCTCTATGTCTCTCAAACAGTATATATGTATATATGCATTGTATATAATACATACCTAAAACTTCTCTTTCTCTCTATGCTGCATTCTGAATAATTACCTAGGTGTGTGCTCAGTTGTGTCTCACTCTTTGCTACTTTATGAACTGCAGCCCACCAGTCTCCTCTGTCTATGGAATTTTCCAGCAAGAATACTGGAGTAGGGTTGCTATTTCCTATTTGGTACTACCTTCTAATTTATTAGTTCTCTCTTTAACCTTATCCCATGTAGAATTTACATTTTTTATTTCATCAACTTTATTTTTAATTCCAAGGTTATAGTTTTGCTTATTTTTCTCTCCCTCTTCTTAATTTATTTCTTCTCTGTTTCACAAATTTTAAACTATCATTGATTTTTCTTCTTGTACCTCCTTCCCTGATAAGTCACTTCAGTCGTGTCCTACTCTGTGGGACCCCATAGACAGCAGCCCACCGGGCTCCTCTGTCCATGGGATTCTCCAGGCAAGAACACTGGAGTGAGTTGCCATTTCCTTCTCCAATGTATGAAAGTGAAAAGTGAAAGTGAAGGCGCTCAGTCGCGACTCTTAGCGACCCCATGGACTGCAGCCCACCAGGCTCCTCCGTCCATGGGATTTTCCAGGCAAGAGTACTGGAGTGGGGTGCCAGAGCCTTCTCCGACCTCCTTCCCTAAACATACTTATTCAAACTTTGCTTTCAGATTTCTCTTTTATTTTCATTTCATTTGGAGTAAGTTCATTTCCTGATTGTTGATCTTTCAGCCTCTTTTTCTGAGGTCTGGGGAGTTTTGTTTGCAAGCTCGTTTGAAATTTAGTTCTCTTTCTCTCTCTCTCTCCACTCTTTCCTCTGTTTAGCAGTTTTGAAGGGTCCCAACACAGTGTCCCAGGAATCCCGTCTAGACTCAGTGTGTCTAGACCCTGGTGTCTGTGGCCCGGCTCTCCTGTCCTGAGCCAGTGGGCAGCTGGGCCCCTGTCTGCCTGTGAGGCTGCACCGTGTCCCCCACCCCTGGTTTCAGACCTTGAGTTTGGCTCTAGCTATCGACCTCCTTGCAGCCCTCTTGGACCCTGTTATCCTGCAAGAGCTAAGCTGCCGCCTGTTTGCTAGCTTGTCTTTCTACTTGCTTTCAAGTCCTCAGAGGTATGTATCTGATTTTGAGCTATTGAGACTAGGTCTTTGTAATGTTCTCATTGCCTGTTGTATCTCACATTGCTATAGTTTGGAGTACAGGGAGGCCTCCATGCATGAACTAGTTAATGCCAAGATGATGGGAAGCTGTGGGGCACAGTCTTAAACTTTTGTGGGGGGACACAGGAAAAGAAGGCCTCATGTCCTGGCCTCTCCCGGAGCTTTGGGGATGTGGCGTTTACCCAGAAGAGCTGGAGAATATTAATGAATGCTTGGTTTGAAGGATGGAAGAGAGGAGGCACATGGCTAAAACACAGAAGCAGAATTGCAGAAAACTCAGTGTTGGAAGGGCTGTTAAAATCTGGAGATCTTACCCGGTGCTCCCTTATTCCATGATTCTGTCTCCAACATCACAGCAAAGGACTGTCCACACTATGGTCGAACAACTCAAGTGAGGAGGAGCCGCGAGCCTTCAAGGCGGCCCTTTGAATCTCTGTGTGGCTGTGTTCTACCCTTTACAACCTGAAATCTGTCTCCCTTTATCTTCCTCCCAGTGGGCCTCATGCCTCCCCTGGGAACCATACTGAAAAGTTCAATCACTCTCCCACCTGGCACATGTGAATGCTCAATAACTGCTCACCACAATTATTATTTCTGAACACCATTAACCCAGCCAGGCTCCCAGTGCACTGCCTGCTCTGTTGTTTCATAGCTTGCCCCAAGGCATGCTGTGGTTTGGCAGTCTGGTTCTGCTGCCTGGAGTTTTCTGACCCTGTAGTAATATGACAGTTATGATTCTCAGAAGGGGAATGGAGTCCCGGTAGCACTCACTCCTGTGCATGGCCTGTGCTCCGGGCTCACAGAGGGAAAGAAAGGCCCCCAAAGCTGAGGGCAAGGCAGCTCAACATTTCTTTCCCCAAACAATGCAGGTGGGGGATCCTGGGGCTTCAGGAAGCATCGTCTGGGGAGCAAGTAGAGCCTGTAGTTCTGGGATCTGGGCAGGGACCAAGAAGACATGGCCTGGTGCAGCATATGCAAGTTATGGAATCCCCAGAATGCCAAATTCCAGCCTGATGGTGAAATGGACTAGGGTGGGTCATGGGGAACTCTTCTCAGAGTGAGTTTGGACTTCAGACTGGACCACTCTAGGGTTTTCCTGGTCCAACCCTCTGTTGCTAAAAAGAATTCCTTGGTTCCTTAACCAAATGACCTAAAGAGCTATGTCCCTACCATTGTTGTTCAGTCGCTAAGTCATGTCCAACTCTCTGCCACCCCACGGACTATATAACCCACCAGGTTCCTCTGGTCATGGGATTTCCAAGGCAAGAATACTGGAGTTGGGGCTTCTCTGGTGGCTCAGTGTTAAAGAATCCGCCTGTCGGTGCAGGAGACATGGATTTGATCCCTGATCTGAGAAGATCCCACATGCTGCAGAGCTACTAAGCCCATGAGCCACAACTTCTGAGCCTGTGCTCTGGAGCCTGGGAGCCACAACTGCTGAAGCCTGAGCATCCTAGAGCCAGTGCTCCCCAAGCAGAGAAGCCACCACACTGAGAAGCCCGTGCACCACAACTAGAGTGGCCCCACTCCCTGCAACTAGAGAAAAGCCCGTGCAGCAGTGAAGACCCAGCAGAGCCAAAAATAAATAAAATTATTAAAAATAAATAAATAAAGAATACTGGAGTGGGTTGCCATTTCCTTCCCAAGGGGATTTTCCCGATCTAGGGATCGAACCCGTGTCTTATGTATTGCAGGCAGATTCTTTACCACTGAGCCACGTGGGAAGCCTGCACACCTCTACCACACTTTAGCTCAAAATCTGTAGTCCCAAAGCTTTGAGGATTTGCAGTCAGAAGTCCTGGATTTAAATCCTATAACCTTGGCATGTCTTACAACCTCTCTGATTCTTTGTCTTTTTCAAGCCTTAATTCCTTATTTATAATGTGGGGCTAATAATATATACATGCCACACTGCTCAGGGTTGTCCTAAGAAATATATAATCTCACATTTGAAAAGTGCTTCTGGTGGCTCAGATGGTACAGAGTCTCCCTGCAATGCAGGAGATTGGGGTTCAATCTCCGGGTTGGGAAGATCCCCTGGAGAAGGGAATGGCAACCCATCCCAGTATTCTTGCCTGGAGAATTCCATGGACAGAGGAACCTGGTCTGTTCCTCTGGAACAGTCCATGGGGTGTCAAAGAGTCAGACACGACTGGGCAACTCTTTCACTTTCACTTAGCATGGTGCCAGGCACATCACTGAGAGATCCTCATGAAATATTCTTCCCCTTAGTTCCATCTCAAAGTCCTCATCTGTAATAAGAATAATGACTATTTCACAAGAATTTTAGGGTCAAATGAGATCATCTACAGAGCACACAACAGCAGATAATGTTCATTATTATTATTCGAAGAGGAATGTATTAAATGATCCTGGTAGGGACCAATGATAATGGCTGGACTATCTTTCCACAACATTAGTCAAAGTGCAACAACTTCCTCCAGGGGCTGGTGAAGAAGCTATCACCAGGCAGCATCAGGGTGTCCTGCGGGGAAGAGACGCAGCTTTGGTGCTTTTCCACGTGAACTTGGATTGTTTTATTCATATATTTATTCAGAACCTATATACCCAGGGCCTCAGAAATACTATGTGAGTCATATCTTGTACAGACGGGCCTTGTGGCAAAGCCTTTTGGCTACTAAGAAAGTAAATTCACCCCAGAAGTCTGCTCATATGTGGGTGAGTATTAAAGTCCCACAGATCTGGTCATCACCTGACCATAATCTAGGGAACAAACATTTCTCCTTTAACATTTGGAGGTTAGAAAGAAGGAAAAAAGGAGAAAGGGAAGGCAAAGGGAAAAGAAAGGAAGGAGGAAATGGGCATTTTAGAAAATCTCAAAGAAATTCAAGTACTGATGCATTCCCACAGAGTTATAGCACAAGTAGCTTTCAGGGCCAATAAAAATCCCAAAGCCAGCCCTGCTGTGGGTACCGGAAGGACTCAGGGTCCCTGAGGATGGCAGGGGCTCGGAGAGCCAATCGTGCTTCACTGGTGGTGCTGGCCTGCGATCCCTGTGAGTCCAAAGTGACTGGTGCTGCCGTTTCTCCATCACTGGGGCTGCTTATTGCATTTGCAGATTTGCTGCAGAATGTACGTGTCTTATAAATGGAGCGAATGCCTTGTGTTTCTGATTGATGGGCCATCAGTCGCACAGTTGTTGGGCAGTGATTGATTTTCCAACCCTGCTGCTCCAGCTGTACCACAGATGCTCCCTGTCTGAAGTCAGAGGGCGGTGTTGTAAGCCGTGGAGAAGACCCTAATTGGAGTGATCCCTGAGAACTCGGCCACTGTAATGGCTAACAGCCATAAATGTGGGGCTTCACTTGGGGTGCTAAGCCACAAGCCCTCCCTTGGTGATTGTCATTCCCAACTGGATAGGTGCCATCTTGAAATTCACGATGATCCAGGGGGACCAAGCTGAAGCTTACTCTTGCACAGTTTGCTAAAGCAAAACTCCGTTTCTAAAATACCTTGTTTCAAAACTCTCAGAATCAACATGTGCTCGTTTTAAAGGGCTTAAAATATAGAGAAAGGCAAAAGGAAGAAAGTTAACCACAGTCTCATTGTCTATAGATAACCATGGACCATAATATCTTAATATCTCTAATATTATCTTATTTTGGTTATTTTATTTCATGTGAGGGACAAATGCATACACATCTTTGCAAAGCTGGGAACATACCTCAGACAGAATTTTATTTCATTCTTTACATCTTTATAAGTGAGGACACAACATATGCCTTTAAATTAAAAATAAAATTCCTGAACAAGCAAATGGTATAAGCTTGGTTGTAGCTGAAGAGACAACTGCTATCAGCAACATGAGATGGAGATGAGTCCATGGCAGATAGTCAGGAGACCCGGTTTACAGAATGCTTTTGCCCTGTCACTTTAGACATGAGGTGCCTAGTCTGTAAAACAGCGACATTAATATCGATACCTGCCTCACTTATCTAAAGAGGATGTGAAGTGTCATTCTGTGCAAGCACATTAGAATCGAACATGCAATCAAGGGAAAGTGTTACTTTTATTACTTCAGAAAGAAAGTCTTTCCAAGCACGTCAGTTGCACCCATTCAGGTGGGGTTTGGTTAACTAGAAATGACTCTATTTCATTAGAGCAGACCAATGGACTACCCATCATCAGCCCTTCCTCTGGGTTTTTACGGCAGAGGTAACACAGGGATAAGGAACTTTCCTGCCAGCAGGTAGGTGCTCCTTGGAGGCCGCTTTGAGCTCCAACATCTGTCATTTGGTATCCTTGAAGATAAATAGAGGATTTCTTTTAAACTCGTTGATGGAGAACTTTTCACTGCTCCCCAAGTTCTTCCCCTTCTAGTCCACAGAGCAGTGACTTTCTGGGGTCTCTCTCATGTCTGCTCAGAAGACATTCTACATGGTGGGAGAGCAAACTATGGCCCCCAGGTCTTTGGTTCCCTTGAGGCCTAGAGGGATGGTTGACCACACAGAGATCACAGATGCTGCCTGGATGGCATGGGGGTTCAAAGGGCCCCTTCATCTTGGGGGTCTCTCCAGCACAGACCTGTCCTACCCAGGAGACCAGGTAGTTCAGTGCTGTATTTCTGTGTCCAGTGAACTCAACTAACACTGAGGCCATGGCTAGGCCTACTTTTAACAGACCTACGTAGGACAGCTGGTGGCCTCTTACCATCATTTGAAAGTGTTAATCACTCAGTCATGTCTGACTCCATTGACTTTGTGACTCTATAGACTATAGCCTACTAGGCTTCTCTGTCGGGAATTCTCCAGCCAAGAATACCTGAGTGGGTAAGCCATTCCCTTCTCCAGGAAATGTTCCTGACCCAAGGATCGAACCTGGGTTTCCCACATTGCAGGCAAATTCTTTACTGCCTGAGCCACCAGGGAAGCCCATGAAATCACCTTCAGGGCTTTTTGAATTCTTAAGCGTTTTTTTCTGGGAGGGGAAATGAGACTCCCAGGGGCTCCCTCTTAGGGTTTCTGGGTTCGGGCCCCCGGTCACTCCACGTAGACTGAACTGTTGCTTAAATAAAATCCTCCCAGCAAGTAGCGCAAGTATCTCCAGCTGTGCTTACACGATGCAATCTCCTGAGGTTCCATCCCAGCCCTATTACATAGAAACTTCTGGACTTCTGGGAGTGGAGCCCAGGCAATAGCTCTATTTCGAAGTCCCTCAGATGACTCACATGGGCCGCCAAGGTCAAGAATCATGGAAGGGGTTGGGAGGCTTCATGAACTGCAGCCCTGTGGACTCACTTGCAAAGTAACAAGATGGAGGAGGTGAAGTGATGTGTTCCCTGGAGGCCACAGTTAGACGGAGGCAGACCAGGTCTGGGACTTGGGCCTCTGAAGCCCTGGTCCGAGGCAGGCAGCTTCCTAAGTGTTCTGCTGCACGTGTGTATGGGCTGATTATATCCACACAGCAGCTGTGAAACCGAAGAGCACGCCTGTTCTAGCAAACCTTTTAGCTGTACAGAGATGAGACGTCATGGTGGTGGCTTCTCTACACCCTGATGCTGTGGCTGAGTTGGATGGCACCAGAGACTGGAAGGAGTCATGACATGCAGAGATGCTGGGAGAAGATACAGGGAGGAGGGAGTGGGCCCTACAGGGTGGGGGCTGGACGGCAAAAAGGTTGGGAGTGAGACCCCTTCCTCCAGCCTTTCTCTTCCTGCTGCTGCAGCTATGAGATGTTCTTCAGGCTCCCTGTTCATAACTGCACTAACAGGAACTCAGCTGTATCATTTCTTTTCTGACCGCACTGTGCTGCATGCAGGATCTTAGCTCCCTAACCAGGGATGGAACCTGTGCCCCCTGCATTGTGAGTGTGGAGTCTTAACCTCTAAACCCCAGGTAAGTCCTTCAGTTGTATCATCCTAGGTGTACAATACGCTTTCAGAAATACCCTTCTGCTCCTCAGAGTAGGGCTGTGAGTAGAGGGAGCAGGAGGCCTTATTTCCATTTCACAGACAGACAACAAATGCTGAGGAACTTCACAGCCCTCACTCCAGGCCCAGAGCAGCTCACAGCCCAACCCTACCCCTCCTCTGGTATTTTCTGGAAGTTTCCAAGGAGGATTTTGTGTGAGCCCATAAACCAGTCTGTTGGTTTCAGTCTTCAAGCATCTGCGTGGTTCCCGGGCAGGTGGTCTTCACCTCCTGAGCTCAGGGAAAGCCCTGGACCCCCCACCCACTGTCAGTGTCAATACTGAGGGCTCCTTTCTGGAGGGTGCCAGAGTACTGCCCCACCCCACCCCCAGCACCGTGCTGCTCTTGGCTGCCCCAGCCTCAGAGGTCTGTTGGGCCCCAAGTCTCAAATGTGTCCTAAACATTCCCGCAGCTTCTTCTGACCCGCTCTCGCCATCCAGTCTTAGCCTTTTGAGTGTTCTATCGACCCCAACCTCCTCTCTGCTTGACCTATGGAGCTGTGTGACCGGATCACGTGTAGTGAATCCCATTTTGCCATCAAGTCTGGGGCAGGGGTGTGTCAGCAGGGCCAGGGTGTGGCCTGGAGGGGCCCTGCGTCCCAGGTGAAAACCCTGGGCCCTCTCAAGCCTCCACCTCTGAACCCGCACAAGGCTCTTCCCAAGCCCGCCCTCCTGGAGATGGCAGCCTTTGAAGCACACCGCCTGGATTATTTAATATAATGGAACAGTGCAACTCGACCCATCAGAGACATAAATGCCCAGGTGTTTTAAATTTGTTTTCCCGTCAGAATGGTAAACGGCAGGTAGTAAAATTCGGCCCCGGGTCGGGGCTGTGGGTGCTCCCTGCTCTCTCTCGGGTGGGCTGGCAGCCACATAGCAGCCCCACTTCTCCAGGACTAGCCCGGGGCCAGGACTCCCCTGGATGTGGCTTTCCCAATGCTGGAGAGTGATTCTACATCAGGACTGGCCGAGGGTCCTGGGCCTTAGTTTCCAGAAGGATCTCAGGGTACCTAAATCTCCTGCCCACCAGGGCCTCTCCCCCGAGACATCTGTGCAGAGAAACCCACAGCCCCTCCACTCCCGCACCCCCAGGTTAATTGGGGTATGAGGGCCTGTAACACCTATAACAAGGTTTCTGTTGCTCTTGCCAACTTCAATTATGGGTGCATCTGCTTTTTGATTTTTCCAAGATGGTTTGATTTAAAAAAAAAAAAAAATCCTCAAACTACAAAGGGACAGACTGTGCACAGTAGCTTTTTGCAGAAGGTAAGAGATTCTGACTGCTTTTTCCAGACTCCTGTTTTTTGAGATGTGTCAGAATTCATAGGGTGGCTGCTGAGAGGAGGTATTACTCTGAGTCATTCTGGAGAAATCTGACCCTTCGTCCCACTCCCCTCAAAGCCCTTCACCCTTTTCCCTTCAAAGTAATCAAGGATGTCTACTTTTTAAAGGGGGCCTCCCCTGCCTGCTTGCTACCCAGAAATCCACTGTGATCATCACTCTGAATGGTGAAATCATTTGACATTTATTTCCTCAACAGGAAGCACTGGCTCAGAGGAGGTGGAAACCCCAGAAATTAGTTCAGCTTAGGAGATGAAAGTAGAGAAGTGGTTGCCAAGTTGATTATCATTTTCTATTTGCTTGTGGGCAGGGCCTTCAACAGGGGTACCTTAGGGTCTAGGGGAAAGTAAAACCCCTAATGAAAGTTACATTTCATAACAGAGCAGGGTACTCTCTGTTGGTCCGCGTTTTATGTGTGTGTGTGTGTTGGGTAGTCGGGCCAAGGAGAAAGGATGCAAAGTTGTGAAACCCTTAAGGTTGGCTTGCCCTCAAAAACTTACCCAGTAGCTACTAGCTGAAGTGCAGTTTGCAAAGCTGCATAGGAACAGAGCCAACAGAACAGAGCAGAGACAATCATTGGGACTGAGTGGTTGGAGAGTTTTCCTAGTTCCTCAGATGGTAAAGCATCTGCCTGCAATGCAGGAGACTTGGGTTTAATCCCTGGGTCGGGAAGATCCCTTGGAGAAGGGAATGGCTACCTACTGCAGGATTCTTGCCTGGAGAATTCCAAGGAAAGAGGAGACTGGTGGGTTCCACAGGACCACAAAGAGTCGGACAGAACTGAGCAACTAACACACACACACAGTTTGAAAGCCCGAGGCGGGACAAAATCCTTTCTGGCTTTCAAGGTCTCGGGGAGGCTTTCTAGAGGAGCTGGATCTCTGGGCTGGGGGTGGGGTGGGCAGTCATGAGCCAAGTCGGCAGGAAGGAAATGAACGGGGTAGAGGGAGGCGGTAGTGAGAGACCTTGTAAGACCACATCCAGGTAGGGCAGGACCGCAGGTTCTTCCGAGAGCTGCTAGTCCCCTCAACCCTGCTGTTGCTTTTCAGCCTGCAGTTTCTTCCTGATGACATTCCCCTAGGAGCAGGAGGGTGCTTCAGAGGTCAACTTCTGGAAACAGGAAACAGTGATTAGCAAATCAATTCATTAAGGTCCGGTGAGCCATTGGATTACAAAGAGCAGCTATTTGTTAACTGAAGACAGATCTCGGCCCCTGATGAGAGCTCTGGTTCTTGGAGGAGGCAACCAAGACAACAGAGGAAGACAGTTGCAGGCCCTGCCAATGTGTGAAATTCCTGCAGCCCCGCTCCGCTGATGACAGAAATGACCGTAATAAACCAGGGAGGCCACAAGTCAAACAAATAGTTTGGTTGACAAATAGGCGTATAAACAAGACCTTGATTAATGAATTTCCTAATAGTTCTCTGTTTATTGACTCAGCTTGGTCATTAGGCCTGACATTGCCCATGTACTTCGTATGGTACACTATCTTCATTCATTCTAAGACTCCTTTATCAGTCTTTTTGTTGGTATTTTCTGTCTCTCAGTTTTGTCTCCTGGGTTGGACCATGAGCCTCGAGCTCTGAGAACTCATTATGTGCTTATTGAAAGGACAGCGAAGTTACGGAGCTCCCTAAAATGAGAGAAGTGAGAAGGGCCTCCAACTGCAGCATCCTAAGTCGTCAGCGTTGGCCTGGGAGCTGGGTTCTAGGGCCCTTTCATTATAACTTCCGTTGCCTTTTTCACTAATTGCTTAAACCTGCTGTTTGGATGCCTCCATCTTCTGAGGTAAGGGGGAAGGGAGTCATTCCCTCAGGTTCATCCTTCTCGTGTTACAGGCCTTCAGGAGAGAGCACAGAACAAGGCAATGGATGGAAAGCATCCCATGCAAACAGCAGCCTCCCCGGGACTCAACTTGGCCATGACTGACCACTTCTGACAGAGCTCACCTTACTACAGTAATCCAAGGGGACCTCAGCCACCGCATCTGGTGTGCAGAACCCCAGCCAGGGTTGTCCTGGGAAAGTGCCAGCATGCCTAGAGTTAATCACCAGTCCTTAGCCAGTGCATGCCAGGAGCCACTGGCCTTGTCAACGGCATGGGCCCTGTGGTTCTGGGCCAACATTCCAGCCTGGAGTGACTGTGGCTGCAGCTTGAGGTACTTGGTGAAAAGCAGAGGCAGGAGGAGTCGAAGCTGTAAATGCCAGCTGTATTTTTATTGGTCGTCTGCAACTTCAAAGGTTTCCTTGCTTTAAAGGAGGCCTAAGCAGGTATCCAGTCCGCTTTCCGTGCTCCCGGCCTTGATGCCTTATTGATTTTCAATGTGGCTTGACTCCCAGGTGGGCAGACTTCAAAACGGTCTGTATTTTTCTGCTGTCATGTTTCCATCCCTGTTCGTTTCCATCTCCAGCAAGATTCTGGGTATGTTGGAGGGCAGCTTTTCCTTTTTCAGCTTTCTCTCAATAATTTTCTTCTGGACAGGATTTTAGACAGCCAGGGTCACTTCTGGGGGGTGTGTCTCCCATTGTAAGTACCGAGTTAGACCAGCTGCTGGCAAGTGTGAGGGAGAAGAGGCAGTCCTTGCCCTTAAGGGCTTCACTCCCATCAGTCCTAAGTGTGGCCATCAGGCAAGGTGTAGCCTTGGAGGGGACAGGTCTAGTGACTTGATATGGCCTCCCAGTTTAACACATGTGCAGTTTAACTGACCACAGGCCAACGAGTGTTTGTGGAGCTATAGTATGTCCAGCCTTGAGACTAGAAGATTCACTAAAATGCTGACTACAGGCTAGATGCTGGGCTTCATGAATACTCACTGTTAGCGTTCCTGAAACTTCATGTAAATTGTCTACTGCTCTGTGAAACAGGTTGTTCTTGGCTCCTCATTATAAATGAGTCAGCTGGTTTTGCAGGGGTGTCATAATTTACCCAAGCTCATTTAGCAGGCAGATGACAGAGCAGGATCTGACCCCGGGGCTGCTCTTGCTACCATACCAGGCTGGGCTGCCTGTGTGCCTGTGTGTGTCACAGGGAGGAGGAAGGAACACTGGAAAGTTTTCGTCTCACAGGCAGACACACCCATTTATGTGGAATTAACAAGCAAGACGACGTATGTGTGTGATGACAGTAACAATCACTATTCTAGCACCTACCAGGGACTGGTCAAGTGCTTCCCAATGTTAACTAATCCCAGTGAGGAAACAGAAGCTCAGAGATGTTGGGTAACTTTCCCAAGGTAACACAGCTGGGAAATGTCAGAGTTGAGATTCAAGCCCAGAGTGCATCTTAAACACTTGATTGAGTTTTGGGCCTGCCAGAGAGGGATTGCCAGCAAGTGTGGAGTGAGCATTACCTTTCACTGAAAGATTTTATCCTGCTCTCCCACACTTGACCTCTACTAAGCCTCCAAGCTCAGGGAAGCTGGCAGCTGGGGCTGGGTGTCACTTCCCTTTATAGATGAGGTGAAGCACAGAGATGTCAAGTGGGTGCCCATGTCACCAAGACCACAGCCCAGCCTGCCGACTTGTCACCACTGGGGTTTTCTTTTTTTCTTAATTAAAAAAAAAGTATTTGTTGAATTTATTGCAATATTACTTTTGCTTTATGTGACGTTTTGTTTTGGTTTTGGTTTCTTGGCTGTGAAGCATGTGGGATCTTAGCACCGCAACCAGGGATCAAACCCACACTCCTTGCATTGGAAGGTGAGGTCTCAACCACTGGGCCACCAGGGAAGTCCCAGGGAAAAAATGCCAGGATATTGAATAGATGTTTGCTCACAAGTGTCTAGTCTGCAAACTGGGACATACAGGCCCATGAAATCAATCTCCTAAACAAGAAGCTCCTCTCCATTTGCTGTGGTCACAGAGCGAGCTGGGAAAGTCATTTTTAATGAATCCAGAAGAAAGCGACAGGGCAGGCAAGAGAGAAGCTGGGTCCAGGGCCCCATCCAGGGGAATTCCCCAGTGCCCTGGGCACAAGGCCTCCTGCCCCACAGCCTGCCTGGCTTAGCCATGCAGGAAGAGAGGCCTTTGAAGTCACAGACCACCAATAAAATTGCAGCTGGCACCAGGAGCTCCCGGGGCTCCAGGCGTGAGATTTTACACCGCTTGCGCTGAGCCAGCGCTGACAGGGCTGGAATGTGCCCTGGGCTCCCCTTTCCTCGGCAAGAGCCACCAGGGTGCCTCAGCTGCTGGCCACCCCATCATCCAATCTGGGCTGCGCTGAGGCCCATGAGCCCCCACAAGGAGCAGCTGGCAGTGGAGGTGTGTACTCAGCACTGACGCACAGGAAGCACTCAGCCACAGCGCCGGCAGGCTGAGTCCAGGCTGGCTGTGCAGGCACAGGCGTCTCTCTGCTAAGTGATGGCAAGGCTGGTGGAGGGGCCAATGCGAGCAGGAGTGGTCGTGGGACAGTCTGCTTAGATTTCAGCATAAACAGAGGCAAGGAGGCTGGGATAAAGGGCCATGCTCCTTCCCACCCCCCTTCCTCTTGCCTTGTCTCCCTCCCCTTTCCTGGTCACCTTTAAACTGCTAGTGATGTCTCGTCTAGTGCTGGAAGTGGCCCCATCTCTTCATAAGGCACTCATAGTCTGAGACAAGCAGCATCCTTGAGAATAGACTTTGCCTCAGGACCTGGAGGAAGAAGGTAAAGGATGGGGAATGTGGCTGAGTCCCATGGCAGCCCTTGGAGCCGTGAGCACCATGAGGCATCATCCTCACCCCCCAACCCAGAGTTTTCTAGGGCACTGCCCCCTTCCTCTTGGGATTCTTTCTGAGTGTTTGGTGATGAGTGGATTAACTTCCCTCAAGGAAGGTAAATGGAAAGGGTCTCAAGGAATGAGGTGAGTAGGGAGAACCATTATCTGGAAATTTAGCCAGGAGGAGGAGCTGAAGTAGGGACATGGAGAATGGGTGAAGTGATGAGGAGGGAGGGAGGCCAGGAGCAAAAGCAGCTGCCTGGCTCAGATATAGGTATTTAAAAGAGAAAACCTTAACAGGAGACTGCAGAGTCTGAAGGAGCAAGAGAGAGTTGAAAAGCAGAGAGCATTCTGGGGCTGCCGTCTCTGGGGTCGCAGAGTCGGACACGACTGAAGTGACTTAGCAGCATTCATGTCATGTCTGCATGCAGGCAGCGTGCTCATCTCTCTCTGCTCCTCACCCACCCCAGCTGCCTTGGTCTTTTAAGAAGGACGTGTCTCCACCAGGGAGGTGACCATGCCACATAGGCTGGTATCCATTTTCATCTTAGGGATGATGAGGTCTCAGACAGGCACTGCTGTGCAAAGGAGCTGTGGCTTGGATTTGTTTGTTTCTCCATGGCTCCGGGCACCCAGGAATATGGTGCACTTGTTCATATTCACACTAAAGGTCTGATCATATCCTTGCAGACCTGAACAGAAGCCTGTGGGTAACCAGAAGCCTGATACCTCTAACCTTGGACCTCACTATACAGGATGACGCAGTGGGTGTCTATGCCTTCTTCAGAAGCCTTCGCTACTCATTCATTCATATCAGTGTTTTAACACACACAATTAACTTTTCACTCACACCAGTCCCAGTGATTCTACAAAGCAAATGTCCTCCAGATGACAACTCAGGGATCCACGAGGGGCCTGTGTGAAACACAGCCTCCTTGATCAACGAGGCTGAAGAAGAGAGGGAAAACCATGCCTGGGCTTTTCCATGCTTCATGCTGGGAGACCCCCTTACCAGCACAGGGCTCTGCCACCCTCCAGGGGCTTGAAGAGTGTAGCCTTCCTGTTGCCAGAAAGGGGATGAAACTGGTCATGAGTAGACACGAGTAAAGTCTACCAGGTTGTGCATCCCAGAGGCAAGAGGAAACAGTCTCAGCTGCTCTGACTCCATATTTATCAAGCGCGTTTTGACTCACACTTGGAATCGCATGCCATGAATTCCAGGCCTCCTGACTAGTCCGGGGACCAGCCAGCGGACAGTTAACTCAAGCCAGCAGGTAGCATCAGCTGAAATTTTGACACCAAATGATACACTGAGCCGTGCTATTCTCAGGATATGAGTGATTTAGTGTATTATCTAAAATTTAAATGTTTTAATATACCTCCCAAGAAGTTACCTGGCTCAGAAAACTGCAGAGAAACCGCAGGGATCTGGGAGGCCACTTGCAAGGAACCAACCTTCCACTACCAGATTCCAAAGGAATCACAGAAAAAAAAATAAATAAATAAAAGAAAAGCTAGGGGGGAAAGGCATTTAAATTGTGTTTGGAACACAAGTGTATAATTTTATCTGGAAGTCACCTCAGACTTCAGTGAGTGGGAGGGGCTAACTATCCATTTGCAAGTGATGAGCAAACTAGAAAGTGAGAGACTGCTCCAAAGTCATCAAAATGTCTGGAATAATTTTATATTGATTTAAAGAAAATTTCCAAGCCTTGTTTAAATTTTTATTCTAGTTTTATTGAGACATATTTGGTATACAGTACTGTATAAGGTACATCATAATGATCTGACTTATATACATCATGAAGTGATCAGCACAATCAGTTGAGTGAATGTCCATCTTCTCTTGCTGGTTGAACGTTAAAGAAACAGAAACACGAATTTTTTCTCTACAGTGAAAACTTTTAGGATTTATCCTCTTTGCAACTTTCATACATAATGTACAGCAGTGTTAATTATATTTATCACGTATGTTCCATCCCTAGTGCTTAAGTATCTTACAGTTGGAAGTTTGTACCTTTGACTATCCTCGTCCAATTCTCTCTCTCTACCCCGTTGCCTCTCATAACCACAAAACTGATCTCTTTTTCTCCAAGTTTGTTTGTTTGTTTTGGTTGGTTGGTTTTTAAAATGTAATTAACCTACAACACTATGTTAATTCCTGGCACACAATATAGTGATTCAGTATTTGTATACATTTCAAAACAATCACCAAGATAAGTCTAGCTACCATCTATACCACACTAAAATATTACACAGCTATTGACTGTATTCCCCACGCTGTACAGTTCATGCCCATGACTCATTTATTTTGCAGCTAAAAGTTTGCACCTCTTAATCTCTCTCACCAACTTCTTTCCGGCCCTCATCCCTCTCCCCTCTGGCAACCACCTGTTTGTTCTCTGTATCTATGACTCTGTTTTATGTTTGTTCATTTGTTTTTTAGGTTCCACATGTAAGTAGAACTATACATTTTTCTCTCTCTGCCTGACTTACTTTACTTAGCGTAAGACCCTCTAGGTCCATCTGTGTTGTCACAAACGGCAACATTTCATCCTTTTTTTATGGCCAAGAAATAACACCTGACCTGCCTCTTGAGAAAATAGTATGCAGGTCAGGAAGCAACAGTTAGAACTGGACATGGGACAACAGACTGGTTCCAAATAGGAAAAGGAGTTCGTCAAGGCTGTATATTGTCACCCTGTTTATTTAACTTATATGCAGAGTACATCATGAGAAACGCTGGGCTGGAAGAAACACAAGCTGGAATCAAGACTGCCGGGAGAAATATCAATAACCTCAGATATGCAGATGATAGCACCTTTATGGCAGAAAGTGAAGAGGAACTCAAAAGCCTCTTGATGAAAGTGAAAGTGGAGAGTGAAAAAGTTGGCTTAAAGCTCAACATTCAGAAAACGAAGATCATGGCATCTGGTCCCATCACTTCATGGGAAATAGATGGGGAAACAGTGGAAACAGTGTCAGACTTTATTTTTCTGGGCTCCAAAATCACTGCAGATGGTGACTGCAGCCATGAAATTAAAAGACACTTACTCCTTGGAAGGAAAGTTATGACCAACCTAGATAGCATATTCAAAAGCAGAGACATTACTTTACCAACAAAGGTTCGTCTAGTCAAGGTTATGATTTTTCCTGTGGTCATGTATGGATGTGAGAGTTGGACTGTGAAGAAGGCTGAGCACCGAAGAATTGATCTTTTGAACTGTGGTGTTGGAGAAGACTCTTGAGAGTCCCTTGGACTGCAAGGAGATCTAACCAGTCCATTCTGAAGGAGATCAGCCCTGGGATTTCTCTGGAAGGAATGATGCTAAAGCTGAAACTCCAGTACTTTGGCCACCTCATGTGAAGAGTTGACTCATTGGAAGAGACTCTGATGCTGGGAGGGATTGGGAGCAGGAGGAGAAGGGGACGACAGAGGATGAGATGGCTGGATGGCATCACTGACTCGATGGACGTGAGTCTCAGTGAACTCCAGGAGTTGGTGATGGACAGGGAAGCCTGGCGTGCTGCGATTCATGGGGTCGCAAAGAGTTGGACACAACTGAGCGACTGATCTGATCTGATCTGAATATATATATACCACATCTTCTTTATCCATTTATCTATCAGTGTTGCTTCCATATCTTAGCTCTTGTGAATAATGATGCAATGAGCATAGGGGTGCATATATCTTTTCAAATTAGTGTTTTCATTTTCTTTAGATAAATATTGAGGAGTAGAATTATTGGATTGCGTGGTAGTTCTATTTTTAATTTTTTGAGGAATCTTCATAGTGGCTGCACCAATTTGCAGTCCCATCAATAATGTACAAAGTTTCCCTTTTCTCTGCATCTTCACCAATACTTCCTATTTGTTGTCTTTTTGATAATAGCCCTTCTGATGGGTGTGAGGTTTAAGCTGTCTAGGTCTTCTAGCTCACATATTCTTTCCCTGTTGACAAGTCACAGGAGATGCCAGGTTGAAATGAGAAGATTGTACAATATGAGATCACTTAAGGCACTAAACAATATATTTCAAACTTTGCTACACATTGGAGTTATTTAGAAAACTTAAAAAAACACTCAATGTCCAGGCCATACCCCAGGTCAATTAAATCTGAATCTCTGGGAATAGAACTGTAACCAGCCCTTTCCAGTAGGACCCGAAGAAGGATCCTCCTGCCTGGTATCGTTGGAACCAATAGAATGAGACAAAGCTTGGTTCAGAAGCAAAGGTAAGCTTTATTCTTGAATCAGAGAACGGAGAGTTACGAGCTAATGCTCTGCAACACAGGCTTTCCCCATAGGCTGTGGTTGTTGTTCACTGGCTCAGTCATGTCCGACTCTTTAAGATCCCATGGACTGCAGCACACCAGGCCTCCCTCTCCTTCACCATCTCGTAGAGTTCACTCAAGCTCATGTCCATTGAGTCGGTGATGCCATCCAACCATCTCATCCTCTGTCGTCCCCTTCTCCTCCAGCCTTCAGTCTTTCCCAGCATCAGGGTCTTTTCAAATGAGTCAGCTCTTCACATCAGGTGGCCAAAGTACTGGAGTTTCAGCTTCAGCATCAGTCCTTCCAAAGAACACCCAGGGCTGATCTCCTTTAGAATGGACTGGTTGGATCTCCTTACTGTTCAAGGGACTCTCAAGAGTCTCCTCCAACACCACAGTTCAAAAGATCAATTCTTCAGCATTCAGCATTCTTTATAGTCCAACTCTCACATCTATACATGACTCCTAGAAAGACCATAATTTTGACCAGATGGACCTTTGTTGGCAAAGTAATGTCTCTGCTTTTGAATATGCTATCTAGGTTGGTCATAACTTTCCTTCCAAGGAGTAAGTGTCTTTTAATTTCATGGCTGCAGTCACCATCTGCAGTGATTTTGGAGCCCAGAAAAATAAAGTCTGACACTGTTTCCACTGCTTCCCCGTCTATTTGCCATTAAGTGATGGGACTGGATGCCATGATCTTAGTTTTCTGAATGTTGAGCTTGAAGCCAACTTTTTCACTCTCCTCTTTCACTTTCATCAAGAGCCTCTTTGGTTCTTCTTCACTTTCTGCCATAAGGGTGGTGTCATCTGCATATCTGAGGTTATTGATATTTCTCCTGGCAATCTTGATTCCAGCTTGTGCTTC
The DNA here is from genome assembly GCF_032452875.1 of Bos javanicus. Classification (NCBI taxonomy): domain Eukaryota; kingdom Metazoa; phylum Chordata; class Mammalia; order Artiodactyla; family Bovidae; genus Bos; species Bos javanicus. Next base: position 27,624,902 of record NC_083878.1, on the reverse strand, counting down.
TTCCAGCCCAGCATTTCTCATGATGTACTCTGCATATAAATTAAATAAGTAGGGTGACAATATACAGCCTTGATGTACTCCTTTTCCTGTTTGGAACCAGTCTGTTGTTCCATGTCCAGTTCTAACTGTTGCTTCCTGACCTGCATACAGATTTCTCAGGAGGCAGGTCAGGTGGTCTGGTATTCCCATCTCTTTCAGAATTTTCCACAGTTTATTGTGATCCACACAGTCAAAGGCTTTGGCATAGTCAATCAAGCAGAAATAGATATTTCTCTGGAATTCTCTTGCTTTTTCGATGATCCAGCAGATGTTGGCAATTTATCTCTGATTCCTCTGCCTTTTATAAAACCAGCTTGACCATCTGGAATTTCATGGTTCACGCATTGCTGAAGCCTGGCTTGGAGAATTTTGAGCATTACTTTGCTAGTGTGTGAGATGAGTGCAATTGTGCGATAGTTTGAGCATTCTTTGGCATTGCCTTTCTTTGGGATTGGAATGAAAACTGACCTTTTCCAGTCCTGTGGCCACTGCTGAGTTTTCCAAATTTGCTGGCATATTGAGTGCAGCACTTTCATAGCTTTTCTAAATAAAAGGCTGTGGACTAGGCAGCTGGGAGGGGAGCTGATGGAGTTCTTACAGGTGGCAGAGCTATGCTGCTCATGCTCCAGCTCCAGTGCCAGGCACAGCATCTGTACACGGCATACTGCTACCATCTTGAATTGAGTGTTGTGCACAGCTTCTTGGAGAAGGCAATCGCACCCCACTCCAGTACTCTTGCCTGGCAAATCCCATGGACAGAGGAGCCTGGTAGGCTGCAGTCCATGGGGTCACTAGGAGTCGGACACGACTGAGTGACTTCACTTTCACTTTTCACTTTCCTGCATTGGAGAAGGAAATGGCAACCCACTCCAGTGTTCTTTCCTGGAGAATCCCAGGGACGGGGAAGCCTGGTGGGCTGCCGTCTCTGGAGTTGCACAGAGTCAGACATGACTAAAGTGACTTAGCAGCAGCAGCAGCACAGCTTCTGCACACAGTCCCCAAGCTGAGGTGTCGGACGCAGCCCTTTCTTGCCAAGAGCTCCGTTCTGAGGTGCCAGGGACAAGGCCTCTGCCACAGCACCTTGTGAGCAAGTGAAACTAGACTAAGCACAAAGGAAAAGGGTGAAAAAAGGCCAGACTTTATTTTATTACCCAGATTCTATTTTTATTTCCTGGGGAATTATTAAAGGGCTTTACCAGTGACAGAATCCAGGCATCAGTAATATTGATCGATTGACTGAGTACTTAGGTCAGATAACCATGTGCTGCCAGGGATAGATTTTCCAAGAAGATGGAAATGCTCCCACCTCTGCATCCCTAGATGATATCTGGGTGGGGAAGGCCAATGATGCCTCACTCTCTCCCTTCCTGTGTCCCCAGGGATAACTCAGCCCTTTTCTTGCTACCTGCTGGCCCTGAGCCAATTGTGTCTTTTTCATGGACCTCCAGGCTGCGGCTTTATGGGTTGATTTTAACACTTTGGGAATAATTTTAGGTTTCGAGTCTCCAGGGAGTGAGACCAGACATAGCTTCCTCAACTTTACTTCTGAGATATTTAGAGATGTATTTCATACCAAACATAAAAGCCATCATGTCTTACACATCCAGAGTGACTTGTATGCTCCCAAATGCCTCCTGTCCCACCATCTCCTTTGATTTTCCCAGTAGTCCTGTAGCCAGGCCAGAAAAATACTAATCTACATTCCAGTATCAAGCCCTGCATTTCTCATGCCTGTAGTGTTTTACTAGGCAGCTTCATCACTGACTCACAGTGAACATTTCTGAAACATGCTGTCTGACCTCCACCCACCTCTCTTACTCCTGTGTTCTGTTCTTGTTCATTGCAGCATTGTGTTCCTGATGGTCCCAGCTTGAACATCCTAGGCATCCTCGTTGGGCTTCACTTTCTCCCTTGACTTCATATTTGTGTAATCAGCTCCTAAATCCCTCTGCTTCTATCTTTGGTCTCTGATTTCAGCTGTTTCCTCTCACTGCCTTTCTCACCACCATCTGCCTTCTCCTTTCTCTCCTGAATAACCGCAGCTACCTCCCAAGTGATCATCCCAGCCCAAACCTTGCAGCTGGAGTAACTACCCTAAGTGTACCGCTCACTGCTCTCTCCCTTGCTCACAGCCCTGCAGCATTCCCTGTGCCTTATGAACTTGCTCCAAACTCCTGAGTGGCATTTCATGATCTCTGATCTGAAATGATCTGACTCTGCTATGTATGACTCTCATACATACGCATGACATATGTATGACTCAGCCATACCTGACTCTGATCTGCCTCTCTAGTGTCATCTCCTCCTCTGTGTCTTACCTGGCAGCTAAGCTAGATCCCACACATTTCTCAAGCATGTCCCAGTCTTCTCCATCTCTGGGCCTTTAATGTCATTGAACTGATGAGAAGACTCCCTCTTATTTTCCCCGCCTTTTGGTCTCTTGAAGCCCTACCTGTTCTAGCCCCACCTGTTCCTAAATGTCCTTTCCTCCACAAGACCTTCTTAGTCTGTCATTTACAAGTGGGTTCTTCTATGCTTTCACTAGTCCTTTCAAATTATCTGGAAGCTTTATCAAGTTTGCCTTTTATAGTGGTTATTTATGTAGAAGTTTTATCTTGCACGCTAAACTACCACCTTTTTGAGGACAAGGAAGGCAAGCCCCTTGTGGTTTTCATCTCTGCAGGCACTGAGAAAGCCCATCAGGGTCCTTAAATATTGCACCATTTCCAAAAACACTTGCTGAATTGAGCTGGTTCCCCATCCAGCGTGTAGACAGGCTGAGAATCAGAAAAATTAAACAGCTTGCACCAAGTCAGAAGCTATGCTCACAGCCCCCAACTCACAATGCAGTCTTTCTTTCCTTGACCCCAAGATTGGCTGAAGAGCCAGAAGTCCCTTTGGCCATTTGACAAATATTCATTAGGTGCTGACTTAATGTCTGGCCTTGGGGGCTGGGGATACACTGATGAAAAGACAGCAGTAGACCCCGCCCTCATGGGAGGCTTAGTCCCATGGGGGACAGCAAACCTAAACATGTGGTAGCTAAAAAGCAGAGATATCATGTTGCCGACAAAGGTCCCATATGGTCAAAGCTATAATTTTAACAGGAGTCATGTATGAATGCGAGAGTTGGACCGTAAAAAAGGCTGAGCACTGAAGAATTGATGCTTTCAATTTCTGGTGCTGGAGAAGATTCGTGAGAGTCCCTTGGACAGCAAGGAGATCAAACCAGTCAATTCTAAAGGAAATCAACCCTGAATATTCATTGCAAGGACTGAAGCTCCAGTATTTTGGCCATCTGATTCAAAGAGCCAACTCACTGGAAAAGACCCTGATGCTAGGAAAGATCGAGGGGAGAAGTGAGTGACAGAGGATGAGATGGTTGGATGGCATCATTGACTCAGTGGACATGAGTCTGGGCAAATTCTGGGAGACAGTGAAGGACAGGGAAGCCTGGTGTGCTGCAGTCCTTGGGGTCGCAAAGAGTTGGACATGACTGAGCTACTGAACAACGACAAGGTGCTTAAGGGGCAGATGGCTGCGATGGCATGCGCAGGGGGTCTGCCTCAACTCGAGGGGGTGTGAATAGTTGGGAGGACCCTTTCCTGAGACACTGCTGTTTAAAACAGTTATCTAGTTGAAGAGGACCTTGAAAAGAATGACTTTCATCAGAGAGGAGGGAATATTTAAATACCCTGGGGCAGAAAGTAGCGAGGACAAAAAGAAGACCAGAAAGCATAGCAAAGGAGGGAGACACGGGCAAGAAACAAGGCTGGTCAGGGCAGGGGGTCGCAAGGGCCATGTCCACAGGGACTGTGGTGGGAGTCGGGTACAGAGGAACAAGTGGACACAAGTGGGTGAGGATTAGTGGAGAGATCACCAGAGACATCAGGCAAGAGAGAATGGAGGCCTTAGGTAGAGAGGTCACAGTGAAACAGGAAAGCAGACCCACAACCATCCCCAAACAACCCTCTCATGATTACGCACTGTGAGTCCATGCTTGGAAAGGAGTGGGAGGATTTAATGCCTTTTCCAGCTACTGGTTTGAGCAGGCTAGTGGAGAAGACAAGTAGACGGAGCCCCAGGTGGCACTTGGAGTTCTGGCTTAACCCCAGGTATTCCACACACTCCTTTGCGGCTAGGGCAGAATCAGGAGCCTCTTTGGTTTTTCTTTTCTAAAATTATAGTGAAATTGGTAAAGCTTTCGAGTTGATTCCACTAAAACCCTTTAGATTCTCTAAGATAATAGGACTCCAGACATGCTGCAATGAATGACTACTGCTTCCCAGGTGGCATAGTGGTAAAGAATCCATCTGCCAAGCAGGAGGTATGAGTTCGATCCCTGGGTTGGGAAGATCCCCTGGAGGAGGAAATGGCAACCTGCTCCAGTATTCTTGCCTGGAATAATCCCATGGACAGAGGAGCCTGGCGGGCTACAGTCCACGGGGTCGCAAAGAGTCAGACACTAAACAACAATAACAAGTGAGGGATCCACATATGAAAGAAAATGTTAAAAAAACAAACCCCACAAAACTTGCTCAAACAAAAACACCAACAACAATGCAATTTGCAGCTCTCGGAACTTATTGCCGAGTGACTTTTGCAAGGTGGACAAACCCTTGCTGTTCGGGGGAAAAAAAAATGCAGCCAACACTCATTGGATTAAGAGTGTAGAAAAGCAAACGTGTTCAAATCTTAAACACATCATAATTTTAAGCATCCACAAGTGTTTAAAAAGTGTTAGCTGCTATGAGCACATACATCCATTCACTAGTTAAACATCATAACCTGTTTCTTTTCTAAACACGTGGGCAGGAGAACAGAGGACGGTTAACATGTTAAACACACTGACATGTTTACAATGTGTTGCAAGAAGGTGTTTAACTTTTTGTGCTCCAAAGCTAAACACTTTGGAATTAGAGGGTTGGCTAATTCCACCTCCAGTCAGTCTATCACCTAGTGGTCCCTTCGGCTTTGGGCAGAGGCACCTTTGGAATTGCAGATAATCCGATGATAACCTGGATTTCATAAAGGGCAGGACTGGGCTACTTACTGCAGGATCTTGGGGGCAGGTGAAGTATATGTTTCTGAAAGCAAATCATAAAGGGAATTAGTCCCGAAACCACGAGTGGCTGGACCCAGCCCATGCTCCAGGTTGGCATGACCAGACTCTACTCCCAGGTGTTCATTCTAGCTTACAGGTAAGAGCTTTCCAGGAAGCCCCAGAAGTTGACCACCTTGGACTTTGGTCTATGTGCCACACTTGCTCAGACTCTTATAGAGGATAAATAAGGCTGGAAAGGGAGAAAGAGGGGAAAGAGGAGAAAGGAAGACAGGTGAATATTTATTTCCAGTGGCTGCTAGTAAATTATCACACACTTAAAACACCATACATACTGTCTTGCAGTTCTAGGGGTCAGATATTCTAAATGGGCCTCTGGGCTAAAATCAAATAGGGCTGTGCTCCTTCTGGAGGTTCTAGGGGAGAATCCATTTCCTTGCCTAGTCCAGCTTCTAGAGGCTGGTATAGTCCATTGATTGTGGCCCCCACTTCATTTTCAAAGTCAGCATCGGGCTGTGGGGTCCTTCCCACACTGCATCGCTGGGTCTTTGCCTCTTTGCCTCCCCCTTTTACTGATAGGGACCATTGTGACAATAGTTGATTGGCAACCTTAATTCCCCTGTGCCTTGAAACATAACATTCACAGTTCTGGAGATTAGGACATAGTCATGTTTGTCTATGTGCATGCTAAGTCACTTCAATCATGTCCAGCTCTTTGCAACCCTATGGATCATAGGCCACCAGGCTCCTCTGTCCATGAGATACTCTAGGCAAGAATACTGGAGTGGGTTGCCATGCTTTCCTCCAGGAGATCTTCCTGATTCAGATCTGCACTGAAGGCAAATTCTTTACCGTCTGAGCCACCAGGGAAGCCCACAGATGTGTTTAGGGAGGCATGCTGAGAAAGACTGAAGGCATGAGGAGACGGGTGCAGCACAGGATGAGATGGCTGGATGGCATCATCGATTTGATGGACATGAGTTTGAGCAAATTCCAGGAGATAGTGAAGGATGGGGAAGCCTGGCATGCTGCAGTCCATGGGGTCACAAAGAGTCAGACGTGACTGAGCGACTGAACAGCAACAACAGGTGCAGCAAGGAAGGGTGAGAAAGAGACAGAGAGGGAGAGAGAAAATGAATATGGGAGAAAAGGAGTAACATGAAATTATACTAAATTGAAATCCTACTTATCCTGGGATGAGGAAACCATCTCAGACAGCAACAGAGAGTGGTCTGGGAGTATAGGGCAAAGGACATAGTCGGGACGCTGATGACTGTGGGAGTCGTTTCGGGGGACCCAGGTCACTGTCCTTTTAAAATTTATTGTTTCAGTTAGGGTATGGGCTAAGCTGCTATAATAAAAGACTTAAGCAAAAGAGACTATTTCTTTCTCTTGGTAATAATGGAGATAGGAAGTCCGGGGCTGCTATGGTGGCTCTCCATCTCCAAACATCTGGCTTCTGTTTCTAGGTCCAAGGACATGGCTCAGTTTCCCCTTAACTCATAACCTGGAGGAAGAGAGGAGAACACTCGAGAAGGGCATGTACGTTCCTTTTAAGGGCATGATCTAGAGTACAATTTCTCAGCCTTGACACTGTTGACATATTGGGCCAGATAATTCTTTTTTTTGTAGGGGACTGTTTTGTGCATTGTGGGATGTTTAGCACCATCCCTGTCCGCTACCCACTAGATACCAGCAGCACCCTTCATTTGTGACAACCAGAAATGTCTGGGGAGAGGAGGCAAAAATCACTTCTGGTTGAGAGTCACTGACCGAGTGAAAGTACTTACTAATTCTAGTGTTATCCTATTGAGTAGAATTTAGTTATATGGTCATAAAAAACTGGAAGCTGTATACCCATCTAAAATTTAGAAGTTCTCTTATAAAAAAATAAAGAAAGGATGTGTGGGGACAGTTTATAGCCTTTGCATATGTTTCAGGCATCTGGATTGCCAAATAACTGAAGTCCCACCTCTTATCTAAGATACCGGCCTGGAATGCACAATGGGGCTGGATGTGGAGGGAGGGACTAAGAGTGGGCCCCATGGGAGGAATTTCTAGGGTCCTTGGCCAGAACTCGGGAAGATCACCTGGTACCCCTGTGCAGAACCTCCTGAGGGTGCTGGGCCATCATTGGAGCCTGGCATCCCAAATCCAAGAGTGGGGAACCAAGGACACTTCTGGCAGCCAAGGGTTTACCATTCTTATACCACGAATCGTAGAATGTGGTTTGACTGGTGAGGGCTCTGGCCTGGGTGCTGTCAGTTGCAACCTCTGGCTCTGTCTTTCTAGGGGAAGGGTGGGAAAGCCCAGGGTGACTTGAGGACTCATCAGGCTGGATCCATATAATACAGTGGGCAAAAAATTGACAGATAAGATCAGATCAGATCAGTCGCTCAGTCATGTCCAACTCTTTGTGACCCCATGAATCGCAGCACGCCAGGCCCCACTGTCCATCACCAACTCCCAGAGTTCACTGAGACTCACGTCCATCGAGTCAGTGATGCCATCCAGCCATCTCATCCTCTGTTGTCCCCTTCTCCTCCTGCCCCCAATCCCTCCCAGCATCAGAGTCTTTTCCAATGAGTCAACTCTTCACATGAGGTGGCCAAGGTATTGGAGTTTCAGCTTTAGCATCATTCCTTCCAAAGAAATCCCAGGGCTGATCTCCTTCAGAATGGACTGGTTGGATCTCCTTGCAGTCCAAGGGACTCTCAAGAGTCTTCTCCAACACCACAGTTCAAAAGCATCAATTCTTCGGCGCTCAGCCTTCTTCACAGTCCAACTCTCACATCCGTACACGACCACTGGAAAAACCATAGCCTTGACTAGACCAACCTTTGTTGGCAAAGTAATGTCTCTGCTTTTGAATATGCTATCTAGGTTGGTCATAACTTTCCTTCCAAGGAGTAAGTGTCTTTTAATTTCATGGCTGCAGTCACCATCTGCAGTGATTTTGGAGCCCAGAAAAATAAAGTCTGACACTGTTTCCACTGTTTCCCCATCTATTTCCCATGAAGTGGTGGGACCGGATGCCATGATCTTTGTTTTCTGAATGTTGAGCTTTAAGCCAGCTTTTTCACTCTCCACTTTCACTTTCATCAAGAGGCTTTTTAGTTCCTCTTCACTTTCTGCCATAAGGGTGGTGTCATCTGCATATCTGAGGTTATTGATATTTCTCCCAGCAATCTTGATTCCAGCTTGTGTTTCTTCCAGTCCAGCGTTTCTCATGATGTACTCTGCGTAGATGTTAAATAAACAGGGTGACAATATACGGCCTTGACGAACTCCTTTTCCTATTTGGAACCAGTCTGTTGTTCCATGTCCAGTTCTAACTGTTGCTTCCTGACCTGCATACAAATTTCTCAAGAGGCAGATCAGGTGTTCTGGTATTCCCATCTCTTTCAGAATTTTCCACAGTTTATTGTGATCCACACAGTCAAAGGCTTTGGCATAGTCAATAAAGCAGAAATAGATGTTTTTCTGGAACTCTCTTGCTTTTTCCATGATCCAACGGATGTTGGCAATTTGATCTCTGGTTCCTCTGCCTTTTCTAAAACCAGCTTGAACATCAGGAAGTTCACGGTTCACGTATTGCTGAAGCCTGGCTTGGAGAATTTTGAGCATTACCTTACTAGCGTGTGAGATGAGTGCAATTGTGCGGTAGTTTGAGCATTCTTTGGCATTGCCTTTCTTTGGGATTGGAATGAAAACTGACCTTTTGCAGTCCTGTGGCCACTGCTGAGTTTTTTAAATTTGCTGGCATATTGAGTGTAGCACTTTCACAGCATCATCTTTCAGGATTTGGAATAGCTCAACTGGAATTCCATCACCCCCACTAGCTTTGTTCATAGTGATGCTTTCTAAGGCCCACTTGACTTCACATTCAGAACTGGGTCCTAATTCTGTTTCTGCCATTTTTTAGCTTTGTGGCTCCTTAGCTAAATCTTAATTTTCCTCCTTAATAAAATTAGTACAGTACCATCTGCTGCATTGAAGGAGGTTGTTGGGAGGATTAAAATTAGGTCACATGTGAAAAAGATATTGTGCCATCCCTGGGGCTTGATGTGTGCTTGGCAGATGCTACTCATTGATTCTTTTATTCCTCAGATATTTACTGAGTACCTACTGTTGTAAGGCTCTGTCTGAATTCTGAGAACATGAACACAGTAGTGAACAAAGTAGATCAGGTTCTTATCTTCCCAATAGTTACCGTGCAGTTGTTACTACTATTATTTTATTATTGTCATCATAATTCTGGAAATAGGCCTAGACATTGATTGTCTGCCAATGGGTGGGTGAAGCTAAGCCAAAAAACATTTGGGCTGAGCACATAAAAATGAATCTGGCTGACGAGGTGAGTGTGCAGAGGTCCAGTCTGCATGTCTGATGGGGTCAGTTCAGCGGGGAGGAATGGCAGGCAGAACAGCCAAGGACTTAGTCACATAAGCCCAGAGCAGAAATTCAGAAATCCCTGAAAATTCAGAGGACGTGAGCTGAGGTACAGCTGCTATCCTGGGACTAACAAATGGGGCAAGAATAAGTCAGCTGCAAGAGGGGAGAAAGGAGGACAGGGAGAGGCAGATGCCTGGTAGGGGTACTTTGGCCCAGTTGGAGAAGCTGAGAGACCTGGGTGAGGTCAGAGGTGACTGCTGGACTCATTCTGGTGATGGTCCAGGGAGGGCTCTGTCTTGGGATGAAAGGGGTGCTCCACGGGCAGCCTTAGAACAAGTTTAGTACAAATATGACAACGCCTCGCCTCCCTGTTCCACAGCCAACCCCTGTGCTATGTCACACCTCTTGGCAAGACAACCATGAGGGCCAGTTCGGGAGAAGGTCATCTCCATTAAATCCTCGGGGAGTCCCTGAGTTAATGATGACTCCAGGGCACTGAGTCTTAGACTTTTTCCATCCACAGCTCACTTTTGGCAAAGAGAAAGACCTCACATGTTCCCATTTACTAAAATGGAAACCCTTCTTTCTAGATTACAACTTAAATTCTATGGTCAATCATAATCACTCCCTTGTCCCTCTTATTTGATTGTACTGTCTTGGCAAAACCACAACCAAGGTTGACTCCAACTCTCCATTTACTCCATGCTGGTTTAAGGGGAAAAGCATATCCGTGTTGACTTGTGGCACTTTCAATTTATGCCCACAGTTTTCAAGGCAGCCTTCAGCTGCTGCCAGGCCATCCTTCTCTGCTCTCCTAGTCCACTCACTCCCCCATTACCCTGGATGACAGCTCTACATTGTCACTTCCTTCTCCAGATCATTAATGCTTCCCCCCACCCCCAAAATGGAGCTTTGTTTCTCTCTTTATGACAAAGTCGAATTCACAGAAGAGAAAGTCTATGGACTCTACTGCCACATCTCCCTGCCTGCCTCCATCTTCCCTCATATCCTCTGTTTCCTTGGCTGTAACTTGATGAACTTTCCATTCATCCCTCTGGACCCTGCTCACCTACCAAGGATATTGCTCCAGACACGTTGCCTACTTCTCTCCTCCATCTTCAGTTGTGCATGTTCTCCTGAATCATTTCCATCAGCATGCAGGCCTGTGATTATTTCTCCCGTTTTATAAAATCCTTCTTCTGAACCCACTTCTGCAACTATTTGCTCCCCATTTGTAGCAGAATGTCTCCAGAAGGTTCTCTGCACTCACTGTCTCCAATTAGTTTTCTCCCATTATCTCTCTTGAAAACAACTTTTTTGAGATATCAGGGACATATAAAAATTATATATATTTAAGGCATACAACTTGATGTTTTGGTATATTTGATACATTATTTTGATACATTTGATGTTTTGATATATAGTGAAAAGATCACCACAATCAAGCTCAATAACTCATCCATCATCTCTAAATAGTTACCGTTGTGTGTGTGTATGTAATTGAGAAGACTTAATTTCAGATTTAACTTTAAGATCTATCCTCTCAGTAACTTTCAAGTATACAATGCGATACTGTTAATTATCATCACCGTGCTGCATACAACACAACTCATTCATGAAATTTTGTTCCCTTTGACCAACATCTCATTTCCCCCTCCCATCCTCCTTGCTCCTGGCAACCACCATTCTACTTTTTGTTTATATGAGTTTGACCATTTTAAATGCCACATATAAATGAGATCATGTAGTATTTGTCTTTCTGTGTCTGGCTTATTTCACTTAGCATAATGTTCTCCATGCTGTCACAAAAGGGGGGTTTCTTTCATTTTTGTAAGACTGAATAATATTCCATTGCAATATATATATAGATTACATCTTCTTTATCCGTTCACCCTTATGGACACTTGGTTTGTTTCCATATCTTGACTATTATGGATGAGGCTGTCATAAGCATGTGAGTACAGATATCTCTTTGAGATACTGATTTCATTTCCTTTGGATATATACCCAGAAGTGGGGTTGCTGGATCATACGGTAGTTCTAATTTTAATTTTTTGAGGAACTTTAATACTGTTTTCCATATTAGCTGTTCCAATTTGCATTCCCACCAACAGTGGACAAGGTTTCCCTTTTTCCCACATCCTTACCAACACTTACATTTTGTCTTTTTGATAATGGCTGTTCTAACAGGTTTGAGGTGATCTCTCATTGTGGTTTTGGTTTGCATTTCCCTAATGATTAGTGATGTTTGATATCTTTCCATGTACCTGTTGGTCTTCTGTATATCTTCTTTTGAAAAATGCCCATTCAGGTCCTTTGCCCATTTTAAAATCATTTAAAAAAATACTGAGTTGTGGAGTTCCTTATATATTTTAGATATTAACTCCTTATCAGATACATGGTTTACAGATATTTCCTCCTATTCCATAGGTCTCCTTTTCATTCTGTACAGAAGCTTAGTTGGATGTAGTTCCGCTTTATTTTTGCCTTTGTTGTTTATTATTTTGGTGTCATAACCATAAAAAGTATTACCAAGATCAATGTCAAGAAGCTCCCCCCGCCATGTTTCCTTCTAGTAGTGTTATAGTTTTGTTTCTTACACTCAATCCATCTTGAGTTAATTTTGTATATGGTATGAAATGATGCAATTTTATTTTTCTGCATGTGGATATCCGGTTATTGAAGAGATCAACCTTTCCCCATTGTGTGCTCCTGGCAAACTTGTTGAAGGTCCACTGACTTAAATGTGTGGACTCCTCCCATTCCCTCCTAAACACCCTCCAATCAGCCTTTGCCCCCCTCCCTCAGTATTCAACAGACTACTAGTGACAACCTTCATTTTGCTGAGTTCAGTGAGCAGGTCTGTCTTGACTACTTCATTGGTCTTAACCACTCAGTTGCGTTTGATACAAGTTGATCACTTTTCATCCTTGTTATGTATCTTCACTTGACTTTCAGAACAGCACACTTTTTGTTTTCCTCCTGTCTTGTGAGTTGCTCCTTCTGGGTCTCCTTTGCTGGCTCCTCCTCATCCCCTTGATATTTTATGGTTGATGTACCTCAGAGCTCAGTCCTCGATTCTCTTCTTCATCTACATTAATTTTGGGGTAATCTCACCGGATTTCATGGCTTTGCACATCATATATCACTGTTGATGTCCAAATTGAAATGTATACCTCCAGCCTTCAGATATGTATTTGGATGTCTACTTGGATGGTATAAGTTCAGCATGCTCTCCTCATCTGCCCTGTGCCCACTCCTGCCTCATAAACCTGCTCTGCCCACAGCCACCTCCATCTTCACAGCAACTCCATCCTTCAGTTGCTTAGGCTTGCCTCCTCCATGGCTGCCACCCTGGTTAAGCTGCTATCATTTCTCACCTGGATTACCACAATAGCCTCCAAATTGCTTCCCCCTATGTTTCTTTGCAATCTATTCTCAAAACAGCAACTAGAAGGAGTCTTTCAAAATTTAAATAAGATCATGTCTTTCCTCTTCTCAAAACTTTTCAGTGGTTCCCCATTTTTCTGTAGGATCTGCCAACCCATCTCAACTCTCCCTCTCTGCACTCACTGCTGCTACCTTTATTTTTTATTTACTCCACTCCAGCCTACTGACCTCTTGGCGGTTCCTCAAACACACCAAGGATGCTCCATTTTATAACCTATCTGTTCATGCTCCTGGAGTGCTCCTTCCCCAAATAGCCACATGATTCACTTCTTCAATTCCCTCAAATTTATGCTCAGATGTCATCCTCTCAATGAGAACTACTCTGACTCTTATGTACACTACAACCTGTCTCTACTCAAATCCCAACACTCCTTATTCTGTGCTACTTGTTTCCATAGTAGTTATCACTTTCTGATAGACTATGAAATTACTTGTTTTTAAATGTTTATTGTTTATAGGTCTTCTCCTGATAAAATGGGCTTCCCTGGTGCCTCAGATGGTAAAGAATCTGCCTGCAATGCAGGAGTTTAGTTCAGTTCAGTCGCTCAGTCGTGTCCGACTCTTTGTGACCCCATGAATCACAGCACACCAGGCCTCCCTGTCCATCACCAACCCCCAGAGTTCACCCAAACTCATGTCCATCAAGTCGGTGATGCCATCCAGCCATCTCATCCTCTGTCATCCCCTTCTCCTCCTGCCCCCAATCCCTCCCAGCATCAGGGTCTTTTCCAATGAGTCAGCTCTTAGCATGAGGTGGCCAAAATATTGGAGTTTCAGCCTCAGTATCAGTCCTTCCAATGAACACTCAGGACTGGTTTCCTTTAGGATGGACTGGCTGGATCTCCTTGAAGTCCAAGGGACTTGCAAGAGTCTTCTCCAGCACCACAGTCCGAAAGCATCAATTCTTCGGTGCTTAGCTTTCTTCACAGTCCAACTCTCACATCCATACATGACCACTGAACTGGGTTTAATTCCTGGGTCAGGAATATCCTCTGGAGAAGGGAATGGCTACCAACTCCAGTATTCTTGCCTGGAGAATTCCGTGGACAAAGGAGCCTGGGAGGCTACAGTCCATGGGGTCACAAAGAGTTGGACATCACTGAGCAACAAACACTCCTGATAAAGTATAAGTTCAGGAAGACAGATTTTTTTTTTTTGTATTTTTGTTCACTCATGAAACTCAATGGCTTAAAACAATGGCTGGCATATAGTTCGTTCACAATAAATATTTCTCAGATAAATGCACAGAAAAACTTTCTGTTACTGGAAGATTTCCATGATGGATGTCTGCCATCCATCCATCTATCCATCTGTCTGTCTGTATACCTATCTATCTACCTATCCAGGTTAGTCAATCAACAAGTGTGTTTTGGGTGCCTTGTCATTTTTCACCCTATGCTTTAATCTGTGGGAAAATGATGTCTACCCTAAAAGGACTTCTAATCAATTTCGGGGGAAAAGCTCAGGCATGGGAACCATTAAATAGAACCTAGCCATTGTTTTCTAAGCCAGAATTAAAAGCATAGGCATTGTCATTCCCAAGGGCCAGTGAAGGGGTAGTAACACAGTATTTATGTCCTGGCACTCTAAGGGATTTGAGGGTCTAAAGATCCTCCCTACAAACTGCACGTCCTGGGGAGGCTGAGAATCTTCTGGAAGGGGGAGGGGGAAATGGCCGTTGACAGGTCTGAGAGGGGGAATCCCTGTGGCCCAGAGAGGGGCTGTGGCCCTCCTGTTTCCTCTGTATTTTACCGAGATGCCCTCATACGGGGGCTTTCTTCCAGGAGCTAGGGGAGCTGGCCCCTGAGACATGGGGAACAACCAGCTGTCCTGTGCAAGGAGCTGCCCTCCTGGAAAGGCAGTGTCCTCACCCTCATTGCAGGAGGTAGAATTCCCAGCAGCAGCCCTGAGAACCCAGCGCCGAAAGGCCAGGCCCTTGGTGTCCTCAACCTGGGATCCTTCTCACCCCTGACTGCACCAAACTCAGAAAGGAAAACAGTCCTAATCCTATGGCCCCAAACCAAACAGCTCGCAGCTGGCCAGCTCACCAAAACAAATAAGCTAGGTCCCCCAGATCCACAGAGCGGCAGTGAGTGACACGCAGCCCCTCTTACTCCTCTTCTGTGTTCTCTTGAGCCAGGGACGGCTGTGGGGAGGGAAGGTGGTGCACATAAACACACATCTGGAGGCACAGCTCAGGGAGAGATGCGCGGAATGGGAAGGAGGCTTGTGGACAATTTGCAGACACACACACACTGCCTGACATTAGCAGGCACAGTCCAGTCCAAGCACTTGGCAAAGCTGATTCCTTGTGAAGGGGATGGTGGAACAAAGAGTAACTTTGTTTTTTCTTGGATGTTCCAGCATGCAGGATCTTAGCTCCCCAACCCGGGATTGAACCCATGCCAACTGCATTGGAAGAATGGAGTCTTAACCACTGGACCACCGAGGAAGTCCCCAGGGAATAGCTCTTGACTTGTCCACCGAGAGTTCTGAGTGTGCCTCTTACAACATGGAGTTATTTACATGTGGATAAGAACCTAATGCTCAGAGCATGCACTGGGCGTAAAATCACTCAGATGATATTCGTTTTGCTCACAAGGCTGGTTCCATTGCCCTTGCTTTTAGGTTTCCCCTATTTCAAAAATTGTCATCCAGGCTTCTAAACAAATTCTAGCTTCCTTACCAAATGCATTATCAAACTTTTAATTTTTTATGCAAATGATTTATATTGATCATATAAATTACAAAGGAACTGAAAGGAGAAAATTCCAGTCACCCACAACTTCCCTTCTCCTAGAGAGACTACATTTGGGCTCTCACATGCAGACTTATCCCTACACACATATGCATGTGTTAAGGAATGTCCTGGGCTCCTAATTGGTGTGGGTTCTCCCTGGCTCCTTCCCTCTATGCTAAGCCCGTGCATTCCTAGCCTGGGGAGCCTCTAGGAGAGGAGGAAGCAAATGTTGACACTCTCCTTCTCTCAGGAAAGCCCAAGCTCCCGGAAGCCCCATATTATGGCAGGTGTGCTTCGGGGCTGGGGAGAAGGCCAAGACAGTGCCCTGTCCTCGTCAAGGATGGAGACTGGTGAACCCCAAGTTTCAGGGAACCCGACCTATCCTGGCAGCACTTGAAGAGGGACAGGGCACTTGAGGGAAATGACCTCGCCACGGGACAGGTTAAAGGCATCTGAGCCTCCAGCCTTGCTAAAGAGCACTCCCCATGCCCCCATTTCATGAATAGCCACATACCTTTGGGCTTGGTTATGATGGCAGGGGGAGGTCAAGGGATGAGAGGCTAGATGCCAGGCTCTGCTTTCTGGGTACCATGTTAGGATGTTAGATTCTTGTGTGATGCCAGGTAGGGAAAGAAGAAACCCCAGTGATGCCAAGAGTGAATTTCCTGCCAGCCCAGCAGGGTAAATCTTAAAGTCAGATTTGAGTTGATTTAAATAATGACATGTGATACTTCTTACGTATCTGAGTTTATGGTGTGTGATTCATACATGCTGCTTATATATACTTCTAGGCAGAAATGGGGCCATTCTGTTCTGTTACCTGTGTGTTTCACTTGGCACTGTATCACACAAGTCTTCCATAAGCGTTCCTATGCACTCAGCATTCTTTGAACGGTCACATCACATTCCATCATATGAATGTACCAACATTGACTCAACCAGTCCATCTAAATACTTCCTAACCCAATTTCTCACCAAGACCCTACACTCCAAAAGTCTGGAAGAGGGGAGAGTCTTCATCTTACTGATGCCATCAGGAGCACTGAGATGGTTCCTCAGATCTTTATTTTGGGGGTCTTCGTGCCTAAGCATGATTGGCATTGGTCGTGACAACATCGCACCTGGTAATAACAAGTGATTAACGTTTACACAGCACTCTGGACCTGGCCCCATCCTCAGCACTTTATAAATATTATCTTACTTAATCTTTATAACTACCCTATGGGGAAAATTGAGGCTCAAAGAGAGAGAGAGAAACCTGGGCAAGGCCACGTAGTAAGTGGCTGTGCTGGGATGTGGACCCAGAAGTCTGGCACCTGCAAAGTGCTTTTAACCACCAAAGTAGTCAGCTTTGTTGGAGAGTTTTGGCTGGTTATTGGGAATAAGCAGCAGGGTTTTTTGACCTTTTCCCCTAAGTTTTAGCACATTATATTTTGAAGCTTGTAGTTTTTTTTTTTTTTTTTTCTTTAAACCAAGAAATTCTTTTCTGGTTTTCTTCTAAAGAGCTCAAAAGCCCACACCCTCTGGGCCAGTCATTCCTGGGCGGGACCGTGCTGACTGATAGGTTTTGAGTCAGAATTTAAAGCTGTTTCTAGGGGGTGTGGCCTGACACTCTTCCACCCAGTCTCTTCAGGATCAGAATTGACAAGGGCTTCCCGCTGCCAGCAAAGGGTCACCCTGACAGTCTTCTTCATCCTGTCCTGGCTTGTTTCTGGATGGAGGCTGTCTGCCTTGCTGGGTCGACTCCAACAGTTAGAGCTAGAGGGTCCATGGGCTATTGTGTACTGTTCAGCCGTGTACAGTGACCCTGGGGACAAACAGGAGTCACTGAGCTGCTTTTGCAGAATACAGATGCCTTGGATCAGACTATAAAAGGAACCTCTGAAGGGGGGAGGTCCGGGATTGCACCTTTTAGAAACAACCATCAGTGAATCTGATGCCCAGCGCTGGCCAAGGGCTCCTAGGACACCAAACAGACTTTCAATCTCTGTCTCTAATACCAGCTTGTACGAAGGGTCAGCCATCCGTCTCACAGATATTTGGTGTGAAGCTTGAGGCCGTGCAGATGGCAACTCCCTGGAGTGTGTTGTATGTAACCTGGAGCAATTTTGAGTTGAGATCCTTCCTGGGAGCCAGAGCCTGGAGCTGATTCATGTCAGAGGCCCTACAAATTGCAAACAATCCTCGAAACACTATTACTTATTGCTGCTATCATAAGTAGTTACAGAGAAGCTGCCTATTATCTGTTGCTTGGGGAAACCACCCAAACGGTCTGTAAAAATCCAATTGAATTATCAAAAGGTCTGGTCACTCTCAAGCTTAAGGGAACATTGTTTTTTGTTTTTCCTTCTCTTTTCCATTTTCCTGATAGGAGGTTGACCCAAAAAAATAAAATAAAATTAACAACAACAAACAAAAAATGCATTTTCTTGATTGAAAAGAGAGTTGAACCCTTCTGTTTATAATGTCCTATTTCAGCCCAGCATGGCCTGCCAAATCTTACCTGTATAACAGGTGCCTGTGGCCATGAGGGGGTGTCCAGCAGCTCTGAGTTTCAGCCTCTGCTTCCAGGTAGTTAATCTCATTTCCACTGCTATTATGCAAACCCACAAGAGTAGACCAATGAGCATCGTCCATTTACACTCGATGTGGGCAGAAATCCCTACAGCTACTGTGGAGAGATGCAAACAATGACTGAAGTGGTCCATGGGGGATCCAATACAAACTGAAAAAGACACCTGTGTTTCTCCTGAACCATAGGAATGCAGTGTAGCCCATAAAGCCCAAACCCTTTAATTTAGGGTAAAGAAATCAGAGAAATGCCCAGGTTGTTGGACCATATGCATGGTGTTTAAGTAAAGAATAAAACCCCATTAGAACTCACATACTTGTGTATATTGCCCTTCAGAGAAGAATCCTGGACAGTCAGGCTCATGCCCTGACTGCTCAAGGCCATCACTGACTGCTCTGAGAGGGTGCTTTCACTGTGGGGTTACAGGAGTCCAGCTCTGAAGTCAAGGGAAGGATTCCCCCTCTCCAAAGCATCCCAACCCCCACAGGCTCACAGCACAATGCAGTCCTGTTCTATCAGTTAATTCTGGTGGGGGGATGGGGCCATGCAGCCTTTATGTAGTTCCTGCTTGTCAGGCTCTCACACTGATCCCCAGGGGCCCTGCAGAAGCTCATCTGAGGTGCCCTTGGCAGTCATTCCACCTCGGCCCAACCCCAGGCTTGGCCCTCAACCTTCTGACCCTCAGCGGAAGCCGCTTCTCTGTCACCTAAGCCACCTGTCTTCATCTGGCCCTTCTTTTCTTCACCTTGTTTCCCAAGAAAAGAACAGGTGACATGGTTCTATTCTGCTGCACTGGCATTTTCTCCTAAGGATTTGCTCCAATAAGGAGAGTGATGTACATGCCCTGCCTAGAGACAGAGCAAGATTCTTCCCTGATCATGACAGTGAGTCAAGGCTATGGAGGATGTGGTGGATGGAGGCCCAAGGGAGTCTAACATTTGGTATTGTCTTGCAGTTCACTGAACCCAGGGTGGGCAAGGTGAGAGCTAGGAAGTAGATAGGAAAAAGTTGGAAAAAGATGCAAGGAGCCTAAGGACTGCAGACAGTTTTTATTTGCAGTAGCAAGGCAGACATGGTTTGTTCTCTAATGGTTGGCGCCACCGCAAGGTGCGGCGTGGGCTTTTCAGTGATGTTTGTATAGATCTGATGTGTGTGCGTAGTGCTGTAAATGATCTCAGCTGTTACATAACCATGCAAAGTCACTGTTTACAGAATGTGGGACCAGAGTGAGAGAATGTGGGGTGAGAGAGCCTGGCCACGGCCATCTTAGCTGATTGCTGTTTCCCTATTGGGATGCAAGATGGAGTTATGTCACAATGGAAGATTTAGATGTAATGGAGGCAGCACATTAGGAGTCACATCCTCTAAGGTCTGCTAAACCTGTATCTCAGTGCTGTTGTTCAGTTGCTAAGTCATGTCCGACTCTTTGCAACCCCATGGACTGCAGTACCCCAGGCTCTGCTGTCCTTCACTGTCTCCCGGAGTTTGCTCAGATTCATGTCCACTGAGTCAGTGACACTATCCAACCATCTCATTCCCTGTCACCTCCTTTTCCTCCTGCCTTCAATCTTTCCCAGTAACAGGGTCTTTTCCAATGAGTCTGTTCTTTGCATCAGGTGGCCAAAGTATTGGAGTTTCAGCTTCAGCATCAATCCTTCCAATGAATAGTCAGGGTTGATTTCCTTTAGAATTGACTGATTTCATCTCCTTGCTAGACCACGGGACTCTCATGAGTCTTCTCCAGCCCCACAGTTCAAAAGCATCAATTCTTCAGTGTTCAGCCTTCTTTAATGGACCAGCTCTCACATCTAAGAGACAGGTACTATTATCCTCATTTAACAGATAAGAAAAATGAGATGTAGGGAGTTTGAATAACTTTCCTGGATCAAATAGGCATAATCTGAACCCAGGCAGTCTGGCACTGCACTGTCTCTAGGGGGAACTTATGTATCATCTCAGTTTCTTCAGCTTCCTTGACCAAAATTTCATGTGGTATGTGTTAGAACAGCAAGACATTAGATATGATAATCAGGTCCTTCTCCAGAGAGAAGGCTCATCCCTGCTGCCTCTCTGCTTGGAATCTGCCTTCGGGTTGAGTGCTAAAATGGCGACCATCCTGCCCTGCTCCTCACCCCTTCCCATGCCTCCGGGTTCTTCAGTTGTGTGAGACCCCCGGGGGCTTGAGAGGCCTGGGTGTGAGCAGGGTGAGAGGAGCAGAGAGAGGGAAGGACAAACACGCCCTGAGATAAGCTCTGTGAGCTCACGGATTCTCTGAGACTGATTCTGCTCGAGGGTCTCTGTAGGGAAAATATTAATAACAGGGTGGGATGCATCCGTAATATGAATTTTCTGGCCAGTGTCAGAACAGAGTGCTTTTGGAAGGAAGGGAGGAGGCGTTTGAAAGGAAAGAACAGTAGAGGCAGTAGATACCCCCATGCTCACTGAGGTATCTCCAGGGTGGAGCTGAGAAGAGCCCAGTGAAATATTGGCCTGGATGAGCAGTGTGAGCCCTGCAGGGAATGAAGAAACACCCTACTCTGCCAGCACCCTGAGGACCCAGAGATGCAGACTGGAGGTGCTCAGGCTGATTCTCTCCCCGGAGGAAGAAGGTCCAGCTGAGCCTGGGAAACTCGGAGGCTGACAGAAGTTGCCACAGATGAATGCCAGGAGGGCATACTTTCCAGGCAGAGCTATCAGCTAGGAAAATGCAGGTAAGAAGGGACATCAAGAATGAGTACCTCCCCAGCCCTCCAAGCCCTGGGCCAGGGGTGCCCACACATGTTCCAGGTCTGCAGCAAACTCCCCCAGGGTTGTTAACTGCAGCAGGGAAACACCTGCCCTGGCCCGCACTGGGATTTTTATGTCGTCTTCATGGCTTCGTGCCTATCTCATTTATGATTATAGAAAAGATTCTTGGCAGCTGTCATCAAATCCTAGCAGCGCCTTTAATGCCCCTCGTATATCCTAAACGTGTCAGTAATTCCATACTGCGCATTTATGCATTTCTTTCACCTGCAATAAAGGTTGAGGTAAATGGAACTTCAATAGAAGTGCCTGGGAGGACAATAAAGAGCAGGAACGCCTGCTCCTCTACTGCCTGAGGTGGATGCGTGCACACGTCAAGAAGTACTCACACTTGAAGAACGTGGGCTGAAGCAGTTGGCCTGAAGATGTGAGGGGCATGAGGAGGATGTTTGGCTCAGGGATGGTGAGACATGCGTGAGAGGCTGCTGGCCTGGCCTGGGCTTTCTCAGGGTTATCCCCGAAGGCACAGGGGCATTCACTTTCTGACCCCTCGTGGGGTGAGTTGGGGCTTCCCAGGTGGCACTAGTAAAGAACCTGCCTGCCAATGCAGCAGACCTAAGAGACATGAGTTTGATCCCTGGGTCTGGAAGATCCCCTGGAGGAGGGCATGGCAACCCACTCCAGTATTCTTGCCTGGAGAATCCCATGGACAGAGGAGCCTGGCGGGCTACACGTTCCATGGGGTCACAAAGAGTCAGACACAACGAAAGTGACCAAGCATGGGGCGGCTCACACGCAGGGTGAGTTAGCGGTTCTTTGGCTTCCACTGTCGGAAATGATATGCAGAGGCCCTGAAGGTGTCCCAGTCACCTTCCCGCAGGGGCCGGGAGCAGAGCCTCCAGCTCAGGCTTCCCTGGGTGTGGGGGCTCACGCTGCTGATTCAGGGGCTCTGGACGAGCAGCATCAGGCCATCTCTTCTGAGGTGTCTCTCTGTCCCTGGAGCTTCAGTCTCTGTCTAGCCCCCCTGACTCAGGACCCAGTTCACCTGGAGTTGAAGCCTGCTCTGGGCTCTCCACCATGCCCTCCCTGGGATCCTAGTTGTGCTCCCAGGAAGGTCCCCATACCTGCTTCACCTGCCAGGCCTCTCTGATCCTGGCCTCATGGCGGCCTGGGTCTCTTTATGGATTCATCAGCTTTCCAGGTCATGATGAACGTCAACCTCTGGCCGTCTGAAAGCCCTCATTCTAGATCTCCTATCACCCACTTTATTGCCTTCCCTGCTCTGTTGACTTGGCCTGTTTTCTGGGAAGGGGAACACGGGGGTACAGTGTGGTCCAATTGCACGGCCAGGAGAGACCTGTCTGTGGTCCCCTGTACTGAGGTTGCTAACAAATCCATTTAGAGACCAAGGCATTGTAATCAGCAGGTCTTTGCTGAGCATTTACCATGTGGCTGGCCCTGTGGAGGGTAATGTTTCCAAGATATTCTCTCCTGCTCTCAAAGAACTGAGTCCAGTCCAGTGATTCTCAGCATCTCTGCATGGTGGTGATGTCCATGGGGAATACGCATACCCACTGGTTGTGTGCAATTCCCCAGGCCTAAGAGCCTTGCTTTAGCCCCAAGAGTAAGCAAGCACAGAGCCTTGGTAAGAAATTCTTCTTCCTTCTAAAGTTATTTATCTACCTAACTTTGGCTACATCAGGTCTTCGTTGCTGCACGTGAGCTTTCTTTAGTTGCGCCAAGTGAGGGCTATGCTTTGGTTGTGATACACGTGTTTCTCATTGTGGTGGCTTCTCTTATTGTGAAGCGCAGGCTCAGTAGTTGTGGCACATGGGCTTAGCTGCCCTGCAGGCATGTGGAATCTTCCTGGATCGGTGATCGAGTCTGTGTCCCCTGCACTGGCAGGTGAAATTCTGAAGCATCACGACACTTGTACACCAAGCCAAGTCCTACGTAAGTTCTGGTGATCAGAAAGTTTTCATATATCATGCACCTTTTCAGGATATGCACCAATTATTACTCAACTACAGCTGCCCCAGAGCTGTTCAGAAATTTGTTCAGAGTCTTGCTGAGCTTAGACTGTGGACAGCCCTTTTGAATGAAGCTGTGAGCTCAAACCTGCCTTACCCACTGTGTGCACAGCACCCCCTAGAGTATTCCCACGGAGCCAGTGGGGGCTCCACGAGGAGAGAGGGGCCTCCTGAGTGCTTCTAAGGCCAAGGTGGGTGCAAATCACCAAGCTGGGTGCCCAGGCTTGGGAGATGTTTGGCTATTTTCTCCCTTTCCTCCCCTTGCTCCTGGAAATGGGGCTAGAGTGAAAACCCTCCTGAGTGCAGAGCCCTCTCTCATACGCCAGGGCTTTATGAGACCCTGGCAGCAGTGAAGGAGGATGGCCCCTAGGAACTCCAAGGGCAGTGCTGGGCGATCCCAAACATCATAGCAGCTTTAGGGATAGGCCTTCCTGGGGAGCCTGAAGACCCACCCCTTCACAGCACAGAGGAAAAGTGAGTGAGGAAGGTGAATAAACTGTCTCTTATCTCAGCTGGGGTTGCTGGTGGCTCCACCGTCTTATGGGACAGTCAGAGTGAGAGAAAGTCACTCAGCCATGTCCGACTCCTTGCAGCTACCTTCAAGGTACTTTTTATTTGGCCTATTTTTATTTTTAATGAACATTTCGTAATGCTAGGGGTAGAGATCCAAGCTCCAAGAGATCCAGGCACCAAGCTCACAAAATACATCTCCTTTCAAGACTTTCCATGTGTGTCTGTTAACTCAAGTTAACAGTTAATTCAATTCTGACACCATCTACCTAAAAATAGAGTTAGATCCCACAGGTTAAGGGCTCAGTCCTACAGGACTGTCTCCAACTCCCCATGCCCCTCAGCACACAACAACTTCAGAGACAATTGCAAGTCTAGATTGTTATCCGTGCTTCTGATCAACTGGCTACAGGTTGGAGCCTGTGACTTCCTCCCTGGGTTTGATAAATTTGCTAGTGAGGCTTACAGAACTCAGAGGAACAATTTACTTACTAGATTGCTGGTTGACTATGAAACAGTATAACTCAGAAACATCCAGATGAAGAGATGAATAGAGCAAGGTATTTGGGAAGGGGTGCAGAACTTCCATGCTCTCTCCAGGTGAGCCACTTTCCCCAAATCTCCTCTGTATGTTCACCAACCTGGAGCTATCTAAATCCATTCTTTTAGGTTTTTGTAGAGGCTGTTTTACAGAAGCATGGCTGATTAAATCATTGGCCATTGTTGATTGAACTCAATCTCCAGCTTCTCCCCTCTCCCATCCCAGGAGGTCAGGGGAGAAACTGAAAGTTCTACCCTCTAATCATAAGGTTGGTTGCTCTGTCAATAGGCACCCCCATCCTTAGTTTACCTAAGGGCTTTGCAAAAGCTACCTCATTAATGGAACAAAAGACACCTCCCTAGCTCTCACCCCTTAGGAAATTCACTTTTTCAGGCTCTGTGCTAGAGCTTTAAGAGAAGATAGTTTCAGGCTTCAAAGAAGTTTATGGTTCACAGGGAGTGTGGGTAGAGGAAAGGCCAAAAGGAGTGCAGAACTCATTTATGAAACAAAAAGAAAACCCAAGATACAATTGCCACATAGTATAGAATAGGCTGTCAGCGGGAATCAGGAGGAAGAGAATATGGGAGGAGATGACAGAGACTTCATGAAGGAAGTGAGACTTCTCTCTGGCTTTAGAAAAGAAAAGAATTATTAGCCAACAAGAATATTTTGATTATCTAGCGTGAAGATGGGAGAAGGCAATGGCACCCCACTCTAGTACTCTTGCCTGGAAAATCCCATGGATGGAGGAGCCTGGCAGGCTGCAGTCCACGGGGTCACGAAGAGTCTGACATGATTGAGGGACTTCCCTTTCACTTTCCACTTTCATGCATTGGAAAAGGAAATGGCAACCCACTCCAGTGTTCTTGCCTGGAGAATCCCAGGGACGGGAGAGCCTGGTGGGCTGCCGTCTATGGGGTTGCACAGAGTTGGACATGACTGAAGCGACTTAGCATCAGTGTAAAGATGATGTGGCTACAGCTTAAGTAAAGACCTTAAGGCAGAAATCTGATAGTCAATGACACAAGATGTGTGTATGAAACAAGAAACACAAGCAAGACAAACAGGTCTCTGTGTGTGCATACACGTGTCTGCATTATGCACTTTGTGCATTACTTTACTTATTTCTCAACCCCATATTCACATCATTGTTGAGGGACTAACTTGTGGCAGGTGTTTCGTCCTGTGGCTGATGAGGCAGGAATTGGGCAAGAGGCATGTGTGGTGAGCAGTGTGGGCAGAGGCTGGCTTTGAGATGCATTCTGAACTGTGTGTGTTTGAATTAGTTGGAGGAGGGGAGATTTAAATAGATATTGGGTTGGACAAATTAAAGGACCAAATGTGGAGAAAATGGATAAAGAAATTAAAACCCAGAAGACTAAGGTTTTGAGGGAAACCACACTCCAGGTCCTACTTGCGTGGCTTATTCATGAATCTGTTCCTTTCCCTGGTTAGACCCCCTCTGAAGGTCAGTAATGTCCAATAGAAATATAACATGAGCCACATGTGTATCTTAACACTCCCTACCAGCCACATTAACAAAAGTAAAAAGAAAGGAAGTTAATTTTAATAATATTTAACCCATCATATCTAAAAGTTTCCTTTTCAATGTAGATTCAATTTTAATGAGTTATTTTCATTCTTTTTTCTGCACTAAATCATTTAAATCCAGTGTGCAATTTACACTTACAACATGGCTTCGTTTAGCCTGGCCACTTTCGAGTGCTCAGTAGCCACACTTGGTTTAGTGGACAGTGCACGGATATGTATCTCCTTACAACACCTTCCTCCCCTTATGTACACATGCAGACACACACACCTGTGCACTGGTGCCCAGGATACAGATGTTAAATGGACTGGTGTTTATTCAGCAGTCTGGAAAGTCAGAATATCAGGGAAGCGAGTTGGTTGAATGTGATTAGAGAGACATTTGTAGGCATTTGACAGGCATGAGGATAGGAGATGATGACAGAGGCAAGCCCAGTGTTTTAAAGACCTTCAAAGAAAGTGTCTATGAATTTAGGTAGTGAGAGCAACACTTAAAATCCTTTTCTAACACGTTCTTTCCTTTTTTGATATTATCTCTGAACCGGGCCTACCAATCCATGAATCTACAAGTCTACTGAGCACTTTCTAGATGTTGTAAGAGACAAAAGAAGCACCTTGGGAGATAAGACACAGCCCTTGAGAAAATAGCAGCAGCAAGGCCATTCATGCAAAGGGCCCGTAACTGGTGCTTGGCAATACCAAGTTGTTTTTAAGACAAGGGAGGTTGGGAAAACCTTGGAGCTTTGCAGTTCTTAGGTGCTGAACTGTATGGAAGAGAGATGAGAGGCAAAGAAGCCAGAAATGCTTGGTGATGCCTGGGCTCTGTCTCTTCATTGCTATGTGGTGCCAGTCAGGGCGCTAATTTGCCCAAGTCTTCCCTGATGCTGGAGATTAGGTATGTGACATTTGCCCTGCCTGCTTTCTGGGGTGTTTGTGAGTATCTAAAGAGATTGGCCATGAAGCATCCCAGAGAGGTGAGGAGGTACTATTGGTATTGCGGCTGCAAAAGCTTGGCTCAGAGTGACCTTGGAGGGCACCAGAAAGGAAGAGCCAACCCAGTGTCCCATGTCCTCAAAGACTAAAGTTTTATTTTTTTTTCTTTAATTTAAATTTATTTATTTTAATTGGAGGCTAATTACTTTACAATATTGTATTGGTTTTGCCATACATCAACATGAATCTGCCACCGGTGTACACGTGCTCCCCATCCTGGACCCCCCTCCCTCCTCCCTCCACATCCCATCCCTCTGGGTCATCCCAGTGCACAGCTCCGAGCATCCTGTATCCTGCATCGAACCTGGACTGGTGATTCATTTCACATATGATATTATACATGTTTCAATGCCATTCTCCAAAATCATCCCACCCTCTCCTTCTCCCACAGAGTCCAAAAGACTGCTCTATACATCTGTGTCTCTTTTGCTGTCTCGCATACAGGGTTGTCGTTACCATCTTTCTAAATTCCATATATATGCGTTAGTATACTGCATTGGTGTTTTTCTTTCTGGCTTACTTCACTCTGTATAATAGGCTCCAGTTTCATCCACCTCATTAGAACTGATTCAAATGTATTCTTTTTAATGGCTGAGTAATACTCCATTATGTATATGTACCACAGCTTTCTTATCCATTTGTCTGCTGATGGACATCTAGGTTGCTTCCATGTCCTGGCTATTATAAGCAGTGCTGCGATGAACATTGGGGTACACGTGTCTCTTTCAATTCTGGTTTCCTCGGTGTGTATGCCCAGCAGTGGGATTGCTGAGTCATAAGGCAGCTCTATTTCCAGTTTTTTAAGGAATCTCCACACTGTAAAGTTTTCTTGAATCTCTGCTCTCACTTACTGGAAACTTTATCAGTCCCTTCTCTGCCTATGATGTCTTCTCATCCTCTCAGAGCTTGGTCAGACCTCACTGCTCTAAGAAGCCTATCTGAGGCTCCTTTTTTTAAAAGGTAATTTTCTTTCTTTTAAAAATATTATTTATTAATTTGAAGTTGTGCTGGGTCATCATCGCTGCGAGGACTTTCTCCAGTTCTCATGGCAGTGGCTTCTCTTGTTGCGGAACACGGGCTCTAGGGTGCGGGCTCGGTTGTGGCCCAGAGGCTCAGTTGCCTCACAGCGTGTGGGATCTTCCCGGACCAGGAATCAAATCCGTGTTGCCTGCATTGGCAGGCAGATTCTTAACCACTGGACCACTAGGAAGTCCGAACCTGAGGCGCCTTAATTTCTAGGCTCCCAAAGTATGGTACCTGTGTCCTTCTGCCTCATAGGCCAGCTAACCATTTGTGTGAATCTCCTCTGTTGGACCTGGAATGATTAAGAGGTGGCAGCTTTGTTTTAGTCATCTCTGAATCCCAGGACATGCAGCAGGTACCCATATGTGGATCTGAGCTGGCTTGTAATGACCTGATTGTCCCTGGAGACTCTGAGGGCAGAAGAGGTTCTAGTGTCTCACGGCCTGAAGAGGCTCTGCCCTTCTGAGATCTTTTACTCTCCACTGAATGAGCATTTGGAGGCTGTTTCTGATTTGGAAATTGCAGTCAGAGTGTATTTGGTGCCGTTTTCCAAAGTCAACATTCCCAAGCAGAACTGGGGTGGGGAGGAAACAGTGCCCCTGGACCTTGGAAGAAAAGATCAGTGTGGTTCCATTATTTAATTAGGCTGAAGAATGCTCACAGGCGTGTCCTGAACAAGAGGTGGTAGGGGCACCGGGGAATGGGATGCTACATATTATTAGACCGTCTTCCGGACCTAGAGAGGGAGCCTGCGGTGGGAGGGAGAGCATGGGGTGAAAGGTCAGAATGCTGGCCTCAAAGATGCCATTAATTGTGTCTGTTTAGTCATCAGAACCTCAGTTTTTTCATCTGCCAAATGCGGATACGTTGTCATTTCCCAGAATTATCATGTGACTCAATTTTAGGCAATCTTTATAAAAAAAAAAGATTTGAAAAGTTCTGAAAACCTCACTGTAGTCTAATAGAAAATACACTGGGTCGTTCATGGGCTGTGTCATCTTGCTTAGGTCTCCACCCTCTCTGGAGCTCAGATTCTTCATTTGAAAAAAAAAAAACAAGGTGTTGGATTGAATTGTCCTGAAGGTCGAACTTAGAGTTCGAAACATTTATGCTTGCTCTTCTGATCAGCAGAGGTAATGAAGAGAGACACATGATTCAGTTCAGTCGCTCAGTCGTGTCCAACTCTTTGTGACCCCATGAATCGCAGCACGCCAGGCCTCCCTGTCCATCACCAACTCCCAGAGTTCACTCAGACTCACGTCCATCGAGTCAGTGATGCCATCCAACCATCTCATCCTCTGTCGTCCCCTTCTCCTCCTGCCCCCAATCCCTCCCAGCATCAGAGTCTTTTCCAATGAGTCAACTCTTCAGCTTACATTTATTCAAGACACATTGTGCATGCTAAGTCACTTCAGTCATGTCTGACCCTTTGCAACCCTTAGCCTGCCAATCTCCTCTGTCCAAGGGATTCTCCAGGCAAAAATACTGGAGTGGGTTGCCATGCCCTTCTCCAGGGGATCTTCCTGACCCAGGATTGAACGCAGGTCTCTTACATTTCCTGCACTGGCAGGCAGGTTCTTTACCACTAGTGCCCCCTGGGAAGCCAACCAAGACGCACTGGTTGCCCACTATTTGTATACTAATAAGCTACTGCAATTTTATTTAGTTTAATGTATAAAAACAGTACCATTTCATCATGCGTTTAATATAAAACATACCAACGAGATATTTTTAAATTATTTTTTTTGTATTAAAATACACACCCCTCCTCCCCCTGCACAATCCCTAGCATGTATTATATATTAGCAACCTGTGTAAAACAGCCTGTCATCAGTCACATTTCAAATGCTCAGTAGGCACACGTGCCTAGTGGCTACTATATTGGACTGTACAGGTCTAGATTGTAAGCTGCTTCAAGTAAGGGATTGCATTTTGTAGTACTTTTACTACTTGGAAATTGCTTCAGAGTTTTTAGGCCTTCTCTCATATGTCACCTCCTTTGATCCTTACTGTTGTCTGGTGAAGCTGATTCAGTTATTAATGCCATTTTATAGATGAGGAAACTGAGGCTTTGGAGAGATCCAGTGGTTGCTCAAGGCCATGGCATAAGTAGTACCAGAGCTAGGATTCAATCCCAGATATGAGGTTGCAAAGACTGAACACAACCAAAGAGACGAAGCACAACAGCATTCCAGTTCTGAATGCAGAGGGAGGGCTACCTGGGCAGCTACCTTCATTTATTGGTCCATTCACTTGTCATTCATGAGTTAATTATTCTGGGTGAAGGCTCTCTGCCTGCTGACGTTAACTAGGCATCACCCTTGCCCATCTTAAAAAGAGACAGAATGGATGGTGGTTTCTCTCTGTCTCTGTTTCTTTTTTGGTTTGAGAGAAAGTTGAGGTTTTTGGAGGATGACTCTAGGATTATTGACAGCATCTTTATCTTTTCATCTGTAAGCCTGCTTCAACATATCTGGTGAACCAGGGCGGGGTGCATTCCTGCATTTCAGACTGTGTTTCCCCTCAGTTATCTTCTGATTCCATGAGTCCCTTGCCCAGCTTCTCTTTCCCTCTAGATCTGTATCCCCCAGCTGAGCCTGGAGATGATTATCACATACTCTCCATTAGACCTGGCTTTAGCCAAACTAAACAGGGTTCTCTCTCCTGTATGGTGATCTTGGCTCATTGTTTTTAAGAAGGGACACCTTGTTTACTTTCCTCACAAGGATTCTCATTCTGGGAGCCTCGGACCCTCTGCTGCCAGGAGAGATTGGTCTGTGCTGCTCTGGAAGGAGCCTGATCTCCTAGCCAAGCCCTTGGCCACACATTACTCATCAGAAGTGTTGGGTGATAGTTGTGGGAAATTAGTGAAGAGAGTCCCTGACACGAAAGCAGGTAAGAGAGTTGCTGGAGGCAGAACTGAAGCCCATTATTAAACGCTGGTGGTCGCTTGGAAATGCTAAGTGGAGGCAGCTTGGGGGCTGAGGAGAGAGCAAGGGGCAGAGTCTGAGAACCCTGAGCTAAA
Source organism: Bos javanicus (assembly GCF_032452875.1). Lineage (NCBI taxonomy): Eukaryota > Metazoa > Chordata > Mammalia > Artiodactyla > Bovidae > Bos > Bos javanicus. The sequence goes on along the minus strand of NC_083878.1, from coordinate 27,594,229 downwards.
GCAGACAGGACCACAGACAGAGCCCTGGATAGGACCTGAGGCTCAAGAAGGAGGGGCCCTTCTGCTGCCAGAAACAAGGACCCGTGTTCTGTGTGCCCCTCACTCTTGGTGTGCTGGTTGGTATACAAGAAATCAGAGTCCTTAGGATGAAGGAATCTTAGAGATCAACTGTTGCGATTCCCTAACCAAAGCCAATGTCTCCCACATGGTGGGTTCAGTCAGTGCTCCCTGGGGGTGCCTCAGGGGGAGGTTTGTCCCTTGCAATATTTGGGACATACTAAAAATTATTCATTGTTTATCTGAAATTCACATTTAACTGGGTATCCCATATTTTTATTTGCTAAATTTGGCAACCTTATTGAGGAGGTGTGCCAGCAGAGGAATGGAGGGCTCGAGGGGCAGGGATTTCTACCATTTTAATAAGACTGGCTCTGCTTTTAGCTAATTGAAATAGACAGACAAAACAACTCCTCCCCTCTCTGTGTTCTGTGAGCAAGGAAGAAGCCTCGGTGTTACTGGAAGAGATGTAGGCGTAGTGCTATTCATGACCAGGGTTATTAACTCTCCCCAGATAAGTCAGTCCTAAAGGAAATCAACCTTGAATATTCATTGGAAGGACTGATTTGAAGCTGAAGCTCCACTATTTTGGCCACCTGATGTGAAGGGCCAGGTCATTGGAAAAGACCCTGATGCTGGGAAAGATTTATGGCAAAAGGAGAAGAGAGCAGCAGAGGATGAAATGTTTAGACAGCAATACAGACTCACTGGACATGAATCTGAGCAAACTCTGGGAGATAGTGAGGGACAGAGGAGCCTGGTGTTCTGCATTCCACGGGGTTGCAAAGAGTTGAACAGGACTTAGCAACTCAACAACAACAACAGATAAGTCAAAGTTGCATTAAAGGAGGAAGATAAATCTCTCCTGAAGACCAGCTGAGGTGTTGTGTTGCTGTTGCTGTTATTTTAAGGAATTGATCCTCATGATGGTGAGTTATCGTTGAGAAGATAGCTGCATCCAGGAAAGGGATGTCTCACTGTCATCTTCCCCCCACATTGCAGGGAAACCTTAAGACTAGAGCGCACCCTCCCTTGTTCCATAGAGAGCAGATACTGGGCTGGGAAGAGGTGCCAGGACAGTCAGAGGACACTGCTAGAGTCTGTGAAGTTTGCAAGATGTGGAGAGGGATCTTAGGGGTTAGGAATTGATAACTGAATGGAGAAAGATGGGGCTACTGAGGAAAGGATATGGATGCTTAGGGTTTCCAACCCATGGGCAGGAAAGGGTTAAAGGGAAGTGAGGGGAGAAGAGGGCCCCGAAGGAGGAAGCATCCTCATCACCCATACCGTGGGGTGTGGTCCCTTATGTGAAGCAGAGGAGCAACGAATGAAACACGAAGCTCAGAATTGTATTGCCCACCCCACCCCCAACACATGGCCTGGCTTTTCATAGCTTTGGATTAATTACTGCTTTCATCAGTAAAGAAGAGTTCTGGACCTTCAAAAGAGTCAGTGAGGACTCAAGCAGGAGAAGGCAGGTGACGAGAGTCCAGAGTAGGCTGGGGGCAACTACTTTCCTAGGGTCTTGATGGGTGTGGAGGGCCCTCTCCTGGGTGTGGAGGGCCCTCTCTTTGGACTATCCATTCACGTGGAATATCTGCTTGTAGAAACAGCCCGGCAGAGCCTTCCAAAGCCCACCCCTCTGCCCAAGAAGGAGCCAGAGATGGGCCCCTAAGGGACTGAAAAGAAGGCGCCTGTCCCGTGGACCTCGAGCTTTAAATACAGGGCTTCCACGTGACATTTCAATTTGAAGAAAGGATTCTATGGCTAAAATGGTCTGGAAAAACATCGTTTCCCACAGAATTCCCAGTGAGTCGTCTTATTCTACTTTGGGAAAACAACCATTTAAAAAATAAAAATGTGTAGCAACTCACTCAGACATGACACGATCAAGTTTTGGCTCCATTACTGGTTGTTGGGAAACATCTGGCTGCTGAGTCCAAACTGATATGTTTACATAGGCAGCATCTTGATAACTGGTTACTGGTGTCCCGTGAGCAAACCGTGGGTGTCTGAGTCATCCTTGGTGATTACTTAACAAGTGGCCATTCTTAAATTTTCATTCTTGCAGGGGAACACATGGATTGCCACAACCTCATTGGAAGCATTTTCCCTTCGGTCATCCGTATTATACTCTGCGGAGAGCCTCTTCCAGCCTGATAGAGGACAGGTTTTGCAGGTTGCCGAGGAGCTGGATTGATTTTGGAGAGCCTTGAATGCCATGTGGAGTTTGGACTTGAACCTGAGACTTTAAACAATCCCATGCTGCTGATGACCCCATGTTAGATTTGCCTTGCCATGCGAAAAAGAGCAGCATCCCACACTTGCCCATCCTGTGGCCTTTCTCACTCGAAGCTCCAGCAACTTGCAAAACCTGTCATCTGTCCTGGGCTGCAAGAGGCTCTGACTTTGCCCGTGGCCCCTGGGAGTCCAGATGTTTTCACTGCAGGGGAAGGAGCTCATTAAAAAAAAAAAAATCCAATTGTTTGTAATGTGATGCAATTTTCTCTTGAAATCAATTAGCGTCTCCTAATTCCTCTGCATACAATTGCTTTCAAAAATAAATTCCAGGTTCCATGTCTTTTTATGCATTCTATTTTTAAACGGGTTCAGACTTTAGCTTTGAAGTAGCATAGGATCCCAAAGCACAAACTCCTTCCTCACCACAGATGTGAGGATTTATATGCGAAATTCTGGATTGATTAGAATCCAATTTATGTTGTTGAATTAGTTGGTGCTGCTACCAACTGACTGTCCACTGTCATTTCCAGGTGAGAGAGAAGTGAGAAAAACACTGGTGCTTCTAGATAATCTGTGGGATTCTAAATGGAGAAGTGAGACGTAGTTAAGGCAAAGGAGGCCTACCATATAGGTCTAGTTAATCTTTGGAATATTTGTACACTTACGTTCATAACAGCATTATTCACAACAGCTAAGGCATGGAAGCAATCTAAGTCTCTACTGACAGGTAGATAGAGAAGCATACAATATTGTATATTAATTATATAATAATAGTATTACTATCTTATTCATCAGCCTTAGAAAGGAAGGAAATTCTGACATACGCTACAACATGGATGAACTTTGAGGACGCTCTAGTAAGTGAAATAAGCCAGTCACACAAAGACAAATACTGTATGATTCCACTTCCATGAGGTACCTGCTGCTGCTGCTGCTAAGTCACTTCAGTCGTGTCCGACTGTGTGTGACCCCATAGACGACAGCCCACCAGGCTCCCCCAACCCTGGGATTCTAGAGTCATCAAATTCATAGAGACAGCGGAATGGTGATTGTCAGGGGCTGGGAGAGGAGGGAATGGAGAGATGTTTAATGGGTACAGAATTTCAGTTTTATAAGATGAAAAGAGTGTGGTGATGATCTTGTGATGGTGATGCAGGAGAATTTTCTCTCAGGAGTCCCACTCCACATGCCAGCATGATGTAGGGACACCCTAGTAATTCAGTGCCCTGAATAGAAGTCTGGGGTTCAAATCCCTCTCGGCCATATAACCAGGTAAGGAATCTGGAAGAAATGACTTAAGCTTTCTGAGCCTCAGACTCCTCATCTGTAACAAGGGATATATCAGGCAGCTCTTACTGAAAAACAAATTACCCGAAAACAGGGTGGCTTACGTCAAGAAGCACTTGGTAATTTCTAGGGTTCTTTAGATTAGCTGGGTGTTTCAGGCCTGGGCTGCCTCAGCGGTGGCTGTGTGGCCTAGGATGGCCTCACTCCTGTGTCTGTGGCCCTACCTGGGATAGCTGGGACAGCTGGGGTCATCCCGTTGTGGTCTCCCATCTTCCAGGAGGTTAACTTGTGCTTGCTCACATAGCAGTGAAATGGTTTGAAGCAGAGAGAAGAGGCACATCTGATACACAATCATGTTCAAGACCCTGCTTGCATTGTGTTTGCAAAGGTCTCACTGGCCCAAGCAAGAAGATAGCCAATACCAGATTCAAAGGATGGAGAAACAGACACCACCTTTTGATGGGGGTTGAGGTACAAAATACTGTGGGTTTTTTTTTTTTTTTTCTTGTGAACTACCGCAAAGGTTAATAACAAATCCTACCTTACTGGGCTATTATGAGGCTCATATGAAATAAGGCTCTTGGCATGGTCTTGGCACATAGTAGGCCTTCCATGAATGTGAGTTTCCTTTCCTCTTCCATCTCCTTCCTGATTAAGAACACATCTTTATGAAAGACATGATGGATCTGTTGACTCTAATTCCATTCTCTTTCAGAACACAAGGAAATTGAAGCCATGTGGGACTTAACAAGAGATCAAATAGTGCCTTAAATGTCCCAGGGCAGCGGCCCTGTCCCCAGAGCCTGGGGCGGCTCCTGTGATGGGGCCTGCCTTGCCTGGTCCTCTGGGCCCCTCTTCTCCCAGCCTGCTAAAGGTTGGGCTTTCTTTCATTACAAATTGCTCATAAGCACACATATCCCCAGATGCCCGCATAAAAACTGGTATTAAAGTTGTGTAATGGTGGCGTGAGCCTTGTTACGATTAGGGCAGCAATAAGCCGTTCCCCAGAGCTCAAGAGTCTAGCGGGAAAAGCCCTGGGAACCTGCATGCACTCCCCCATGCAATCTGACCTCCCACCCGCTGTACATCTGGAGAGAAAGATACTGGGCTAAGCAATCTGATGATGAACTGGTTATCAAGGGAGTAAGAATCAGTGGGAGACAGGGATGTCTGGGGAGACAAATGCTGAGAGACAGGAAACAAGCATTAGAGATGTTCAAGGGGCTCTGTGTACAAGCTTTTTTCTGAGGCACCACAGTATTTGGCACCTTTCGGGGAATACTATGCACTGAACTTGGGTGACACCTCACAGGGAACCAGCCTTCTTATTCTTGCTGGGTATTATCAACACCCCAGTGAGCTTGGCAGGATCCTTAGCCACAGTGTACAGATGTGGACACTGAGGTTTCAGAACCTGGGGGTCTCATTCATTTCTCAGGAATGCTCTTTCCTCTGCCTCTGGTGGGCCCCTCCTTCCCCTCGATCTTGAACCAGCTGTAGTCACTGATGATAATAACGCTAATGAAACATTGGTTAACGACCTCTGTAATACGCACACATTACAAGAATGTGTGTGCTGTGTATATATATTAGATGATAAATCATCCTTGGCCTCTTGCCACTGTACCATCCAGAGTTTTTATAATGGCTGATGCAAATCTCATGACTGATACTAGGCTTAATGGAAAGGAAGAGCTGCTGCTGCTGCTAAGTCACTTCAGTCGTGTCTGACTCTGTGACCCCATAGACGTCAGCCCACAAGGCTCCCCCGTCCCTGGGATTCTCCAGGCAAGAACACTGGAGTGGGTTGCCATTTCCTTCTCCAATGCAGGAAAGTGAAAAATGAGAGTGAAGTTGCTCAGTCGTGTCCGACTCAGCGACCCCATGGACTGCAGCCCACCAGGCTCCTTCGTCCATGGGATTTTCCAGGCAAGAGTACTGGAGTGGGTTGCCATTGCCTTCTCCATAAGGAAGAGCTACAAAATTCCAAGCCTGGAGGGTAAAAGAAGTTGCAAGTTAGGAAATAGGCCACTGCTCCGTAAGATACTGATCAGAACCAGAATGGAAGAGAAGACAAGGCTTTGGAAGGCTATGGTAATAATGATAATATTTAACATTTATTAAACCTTTCAACATTCAGAAAACTAAGATCATGGCATCTTGTCCCATCACTTCATGGGAAATAGATGGGGAAATAGTGGAAACAGTGTTAGACTTTATTTTTTTGGGCTCCAAAATCACTGAAGATGGTTATTGCAGCCATGAAATTAAAGGACGCTTACTCCTTGAAAGGAAAGTTATGACCAACCTAGATAGCATATTCAAAAGCAGAGACATTATTTTGCCAACAAAGGTCCATCTAGTCAAGGCTATGGTTTTTCCAGTAGTCATGTATAGATGTGAGAGTTGGACTGTGAAGAAGGCTGAACGCCGAAGAATTGATGCTTTTGAACTGTGGTGTTGGAGAAGACTCTTGAGAGTCCCTTGGACTGCAAGGAGATCCAACCAGTCCATCCTAAAGGAGATCAGTCCTGGGTGTTCTTTGGAAGGAATGATGCTAAAGCTGAAACTCCAGTACTTTGGCCACCTCATGCGAAAGAGTTGACTCATTGGAAAAGACTCTGATGCTGGGAGGGATTGGGGGCAGGAGGAGAAGGGGACGACAGAGGATGAGATGGCTGGATAGCATCACTGACTTGATGGATGTGAGTTTGAGTGAACTCCAGGAGTTGGTGATGGACAGGGAGGCCTGGCATGCTGTGATTCATGGGGTCGCAAAGAGTCAGACACGACTGAGCGACTAAACTGAACTGAAACCTTTTGCTGTGCCAGAAAGTGTGCTCAAGTTTTGCATGCATCTCATGGGCACCTCCCTCACCGCCACCTCCCTCACCACCACCACCCCCAACCCCCGCCCTGGTATGCATTACCACCATGTTTAATGCTTCCTCTTTTCTACTTCTCTTTTCTTAGGTACTGCTTGATTATGTTTTCCATACCTCCATACTAGAGGCAGGGCTGTATGACTGGTTTTGATCAATGATTGGTGAGTGGAGTGATGTACATTGCTTCTGGGCTGAAGCATTTAATTGTCTCTCCGAGGCCCTCCAGAGTCTTATTCCGATTGTGGAAGCATGTGATAGACGGCAGTGGCACGTGGTTGATTTAGCCTGGATTATTGAGCTTCTTTGTAGGGGGGCAATTGTCTTCAGAGGTCTCTGGAACCATTGCCAACTTTGCTTGCATAAAAAATAAGCCTTGGTTGTTTTAGTCCATTAAAATTTGGGGGTTGTTTGTTACTGCAATACAAGCTAGCATATTCTGTCTAGTGAATACCCTTATTCTACAGATGAGGAAACTTGGGCCCTGAGTAGGCAAGAATTTGCCCAGGGCACACCAGTCAAAAGTGAGAAGGCCAGAGTTTGAACCCTGGTATGAACAACAGACTGATTCCAAATAGGAAAAGGAGTACGTCAAGGCTGTATATTGTCACCCTGCTTATTTAACTTCTATGCAGAGTACATTATGAGAAATGCTGGACTGGAAGAAGCACAAGCTGGAATCAAGGTTGCCGGGAGAAATATCAATAACCTCAGATATGCAGATAACACCACCCTTATGGCAGAAAGTGAAGAGGAACTAAAAAGGCTCTTGATGAAAGTGAAAGAGGAGAGTGAAAAAGTTGGCTTCAAGCTCAACATTCAGAAAACTAATATCATGACATCTGGTCCCATCACTTCATGGCAAATAGATAGAGAAACAGTGTCAGACTTTATTTTTGGGGGCTCCAAAATCACTGCAGATGCTGACTGCAGCCATGAAATTAAAAGACGCTTACTCCTTGGAAGGAAAGTTATGACCAATCTAGATAGCATATTCAAAAACAAAGACATTACTTTGCCAACAAAGGTCCATCTAGTCAGGGCTATGGTTTTTCCTGTGGTCATGTATGGATGTGAGAGTTGGACTGTGAAGAAAGCTGAGCGCCGAAGAATTGATGCTTTTGAATTGTGGTGTTGGAGAAGACTCTCGAAAGTCACTTGGACTGCAGGGAGATCCAACCAGTCCATTCTAAAGGAGATCAGTCCTGGGTGTTCATTGGAAGGACTGATGCTAAAGCTGAAACTCCAATACCTTGGCCACCTCATGTGAAGAGTTGACTCATTGGAAAAGACTCTGATGCTGGGAGGGATTGGGGGCAGGAGGAGAAGGGGACGACAGAGGATGAGATGGCTGGATGGCATCACCGACTCGATGGACGTGAGTTTGAGTGAACTCCAGGAGTTGGTGATGGACAGGGAGGCCTGGAGTGCTGCAATTCATAGGGTTGCAAAGAGTTGGACATGACTGAGTGACTGAACTGAACTGATGACTCTAGAGCCCAAGCTCTAAACCACCATGGTATAATTCCATACACAGATGTCATGGACAATGGGAAGCCATGGAAATACTTTTCAAACTGGATTCCCTGATGATAGCAAAGTCTGTGGGAACCTAGTCTGGCTCATTCATCAAGAGTGATCTGGAGTAGGAAGATGGAACATGTGTCCACAACCAATCAGGTCACCTGAAGTTTGTGCTCTTCCAACTTCTGCCTCACAGAAGGGAAGCCTTGTCACCTGCTCTGCCTGGCACCATTGCCATGACATTTGCATGCCTCTAAGGAGAAGACAGTAAGACTGCTTCACCTTGAGAGCAGGGAGGTGCCGGATGGAGGGGGCAGCTGGTGTGGAGATGCGGGCTGTGCTTCCAGAGAGGGAGCAGAGAAATTCTCTGCCCAAATCAGCACAGCCTGTGGCCCTGACAGTTTATTCCATGTCCTCTCACCCTTTGGGGCCTTACCTTCCAGTGGATGTCACATTCGCAGGGATGAGGCTTGCCACCTAAGGAGCTTTTACTGTCTGCTGCTGCTACTGCTGCTAAGTCGCTTCAGTCGTGTCCGACTCTGTGCGACCCCATAGATGGCAGCCCACCAGGCTCCCCCATCCCTGGGATTCTCCAGGCAAGAACACTGGAGTGGGTTGCCATTTCCTTCTCCAATGCATGAAAGTGAAAAGTGAAAGTGAAGTCGCTCAGTCATGTCCGAATCTTAGCGACCCCATGGACTGCAGCCTACCAGGCTCCTTTGTCCATGGGATTTTCCAGGCAAGAGTACTGGGGTGGGGTGCCATTGCCTCCTCCATTTTACTGTCTAGTTGAGCCAAATAGTTGTGATATTGGTTTATAGCAGTGTTTCCAAAGCTTGCTGGACATAGGTCACCAGGGGCCACAGATCACACCCCATCTCCCTCGTCACTCAAGATTCTAATGCAATCAGTTTGCTGTGGGGCTGTGGGCTCTGTGTGCTGAGCGAGCCTTCCAGGGGACTCCTACCTTCCAGCAGGATTTGGAGACTGTGACTCATGCAGTGGCCGGTCAATTCAGCTGAGCTGTTTGCGGAGTGAGGATGGAGGTTACTTTGGCATCCAGCACACAGCATGGAGTCCTTGTCCCCAGATTTTTTCCCCTTTGGCCAGAGGAATTCTTTTCTGTTTCATTTCTTTGCATTTAAAAATAAACTTCAATTTGGAAAAAAAGACTTACCCATTTGTTTTTCTAGATGAAAACAAATTGGTTTACTACTATTGGTTTAATACACACCTCAAAATTCCCTGTGAGAAATTGCTTTGAAGTCTCAAAAATATCTGTGATTCTTCTGAGTCATGGTTTGTTGTTTTCTACTCAGTGATATCATTCTTCTCGTAACTGACAGTATTATCCTTGTTGCTCTATATTTAGGAGGCCCAGACCCAAATTTACAGTCTCCTTTGCAAAGATTTTGTGTAGCAACTAGGATTCCTCTTATTTTTTTCTACCCTCATTTTTCAGTCATTTGTTATAATATCATCATTGTCTTCCTCTCACTTTCTCTTTTTAAGAATTTGTTCACACTTCAGTAAGTATCTGCACATCTCACTTGGATTTATAAATGTAATTCTATGAAAGTAATTTCACAGAATCATTGGTTCAGAATTTCAGTTCATAGGAACTATAAGAGCTCAAAGAGAGGAAAGTCCAGCTTCCTTTTTAAATTTTTTATCGGTGTACAGTTGCTTTACAGGGGCTTCTCAGGTGATTCAGTGGGTAAAGAATCTGCCTGCAACTCAGGAGACCCAGGTTCGTTTCGTGGGTCAGGAAAGTCCCCTGGAGGAGGGCATGGTAACCCACTCCAGTATTCTTGCCTGCCATGGACAGAGGATCCTGGCGGGCTATGGTCCATAGGGTCGCAAAGAGTTGGAATAGGGTCGCAAAGAGTTGGACAGGACTGCGACTTTGCAGCACGGATGTTTGCTTACAACCAGCTTCCTTAAGTGATCCTGAGGTATATAGAGGGAAAGTGATGCTGCTGGGGTCATGGGACAAGGAGAGGCAGATTGAAAGGGAATCTTCCATTGGGATGCCCAGGCATCCCAATGCTGGGCAAGTTCTAGAACACTGTCCTCTGGGTAGAGTGTTGTGGGTGGCGGAGACCCCCTTCAGCATAACAGAGTCCCCTGTTGCCCAGAAACAGCTTCCGAGCACCTGAGACATTCAATAGTACGTCTTGGTGCATGTTCTGTCACTTCAGTCATGTCCGACTCTTTGTGACCCCACGGACTGTACCCCACTAGGCTCCTCTGTCTTTGGGATTCTTTCTCCAGGCAAGAATACCAGAGTGGGTCACCGTGCCCTCCTCCAGGGGACCTTCCTGATATGGGAATCGAACGTGGGTGTCCTGCTTTACAGGCGGATTCTTTACCAGCTGAGCTACCAGGGAAACCCCTTCAGGTCTTGATAACTTTATTTTTCAGGGTCTCTATGAAAGTGCTACTATCCCTGGGATGGAAGCAAGGCTGGCTCAGCCTGTTCCAGGGGAAACCCCAGAGGGGATGGCGAGTAAATTCCTGGGGGAATGAGTGAGCCAGGCCACCCCAGTGCCTGAGCGGGAGACTTGGCAAGGCTGCTTTGTGTACCCTCGATCAAGATGTGAAGCTTCGGTGTGAAGCTCTACCCCGTCACCCTGGAGGCAGAATGAACTGGAGTGCTCAGATGAGCCTCGCAGCTCCGCGGCATGAGGCTGAGTGTGGAGCCTGGAGAGCAGGAACTCAGGCAGGAAGCCCTCCCAGGGACAGTCCCAGTCCTGTTACCTCTCTGGCCTCCTGCCTGAAAGGTGCCATGGCTGTGGAGACCCCAGCCTTGCTGTCCCCAGTGAGACCCAGCCACGCCCAGCCTTTCATGGGACACATGTGTGCATGCGTGTGTCTGAGAGTGAGTGGGAGGCCTGGTGGGCATGTGGAGGCCCGCCAACGTCTATTACATGGGAGAAACATCTGTTTTCTGCAGAACATCCACAGTATCAGATGTTTTACTGCAAGGAACCCATTTTTTTAAAATAAAACAAAAATGAGACATGGAAATCAAGGTAACCACATTTTAAATGTTTATGGAAGATAAAGGTTTAACCACAAGTCTTTCATCAAATGGAGGACAGTAGAGAGAAGTCAGGGATGCCCTGTGGCTGTCCTCGCCTGTGCAGTGAGACCTCACAGTCTCACCTCATATAGAACAGGGGCCTCTGGGCAGCTGGAAATATTTAGCGATGTGTCTAAACACTGTTGTGCAGCGGCCCTGCCATCGGGCTTGTTCGGCCACGACTGTGGGGAGAGAGGTTTGCGCAGATGAAAAGCCTGATTCAAGTGTGACAGGGCAGATGGTACCCTGGGGTATACAGCAGCCAAAGGTGCAAGGCCTTGGCTGGGAGGATGGGTCTGATTCCCGAGCTGGGAGGGTGTGAGCAGACGGAGGGCCACTTGCTCCATTGTTCCTGGTTTCCTGGGCTCTGGGGGCGCTGGGTTTGTGAAAACAGAAGGAGGGAGTCAAAGCCTCTTTCTAATGCTCCTTGGAGGACTGTGCTTTCTTAGATGTTGACTCCATACACCATTGTCCACACTCCACGGTGTCAATGCCTATGAACAAAATGAAGCATACACCCTGTGTTTATCTGGTTGTGAGGATGGAAAATAACCTTCTTGCCCTATTCAAGGGTTTTTCCTCCCAGGACTGATGTGCATTGATATTTCATCTCATTTTCTCAGCAGATTTTCTGCTTCCCATGTTACAGATGAGAAAATAGAGGGATCCCAAACCTCCCTACAGGGTTCTGAGTTTGCCTGGGTCACAAGCAAGGAGTCTTCCCAGTGGGGGTCAGAGTGGAAAGGGGGGACTCAAGTTGGGCTTCCCCAGGGCGGCCCTCCCCTCCCCTCTCTTTCTTTCACCTCCCCTCCCCTTCCCACTTCAGGGTCTTGAACCAGTTGCTTCTCTTTGGATCTGAAGTAACTTTTCCATTTGAGAGCAATCCCTCATCTCGCAGCCCCATCACAGGGACTTATCTCTCTCACCATCAGCTGCCGTGTCCCCCGAAGCATATAAAGTGTAGGATGGAGTGAGGGATCGAGTTGAATTATGTGACCTGAAGTTTATGGTGGGGGCCCACCGGACATCCGATCCCATGTCTAAGCTCAGTTACCACAGCTCTGGCCCTGGTTGATTAGACTTTCCTGAAAGGGGGGAAGGGGGTGAGGATACTGGGGAGGAGGGGGGCCAGGAGAGCTGTGAGCACCCTGTGGCAGCTTGTCCTGGGCATGTTTTCGGTCTCTGTGGTCTCATCACGGCTCAGACCCCCAAACAGACCAGGTGGTGTTGGGAGTGCTTGTTGGAGGAATGAAGTGAGATGGAGCCCACTGGGGGCTGTTTCGGCATGCCAGGGAACTTGGGGTTAGGGACAGGAGGTATCTCCTCCCCTCTAGCCCGAACCCAAGCCACGTTCATCTGGCTGAGTCAGCAGGAACTAGAATGTAAAAGGATTTTCAACTGGGGCAGTGAAACCAAAGGTATTTCCTAGGCTCACAAACCTCTTATGCTATTAAATAAACTGGAGGATTCTGCTTGGGCCCTGAGCTTGGTCTTTATTAGAGCTGTCATGGTCCAGCTGTCTGGCAAACAAAGCAATGTTCTGTTTTCTTAGATATATGATATAGGAATATTCGCAGAACCCTGAGACATGCCAGTCTGGCCAGAGTCCTTTCCAAGGGTCCTTGCAGCCTGAGACTCTGGTTCTGGGAATCCTAGGGTGCATTAGGCCAACATGGAAAGATCTAGGGAGCTCAGAAAGCTTCAATAACCAGGGGTTAAGGAAAAAAACAACTTAAAGCCAGGCCCACAGTAGGGTCTCAATAAACATCTGTTGAGTGAATGACTTTGACTAGGAATCAAAAGACCCAGATCCTGGCCCTGGTTCTGGTATTTGAGAACTAAGTGTTTTAAAATAAAACATGGAACTTCAGAGCCTCAGTTTCCCCTTCTTTTAAAGGACTTGTAAATAACCTATTCTGGTCACCTCTGAGGGCTGCTTGAGGATCAAAGAATGTGCATTATGTCCTGCAAGGTCTTTATGCAGGCACCCAGATTACTGTCTTCTTTTTGCTCTCAAAGCTCCCCTTGTTAAGCATCCATGACCTTTGTTCACACAAAGGCACTTTCTCAGCCTGGTTTCTGTTCCAGCCAGTGGTGGAACAGTCTTTCCATGAAAGAAAGAGAGGTGAAAGAAAGAGAGGGGAGGGGAGGGATGCCCTGGGGAAGCCCAGCTTAAGTCCCCCTTTCCAGTGCTGGAACAGTGCTGGAACATGCCTGCTGGAAGAGTGTAGGGCAGTCTTTCTTGTCGATCTTTTTACTGCTCTTCGGTGTGTGTGTGTGTGAGAGAGAGAGAGGGGTGTGAGATGTTTGTGTGATGAGTATGCATGTGTGTGTGTTATGTATATGTGTGTGATACGAGTATGTGCATGTGTGTGATGTGTATGTGAGTATGTGCGCATCTGTGTGTGATGTATAATGTGTGTGTATGGGTGTTTATGTGAGACGTGAGTTGTGTGCATGAGAAGTGCGGAGGTGTGATGTGCATGTGTGATGTGCAGTCCATATGATGTGTGTGTGTGTATGATGTGTGTGCACGTGTGGTGTAAGTGGGGATGCAATAGAGTCTGATTCTAGGAAAGTCCTTCGTTCTTAGGATCTTGGTTCCTCTCCACATTTATCTTTTTCTCCTGAGGCCCTCAGGTCTCCTGTGTAGCCCTAGGCAGCCACGTCTCTTTCTACAGCACCCCTTGCTTCCAGTAAGCTCAAATTGGCTTCAATTCTCCAGGAAGGTGAAGCTGCTTCTCTTTGGATTATTACCTTGTTGGTAATAACAAACTAATGATAGTTCATCTTGTTCTGGAACTTTCCCTTTAGAAACTGTTTCTCAATAATAAAATTGCTGCCAATGTCAGAGTCACCATGTTGAGCACTTTACATGCCATAAAAAAGACACACTAACACAAAAAGGTGGCATTGATGAGCAAAGGCAAGGTTTATAATATGTAAAGAGCTCTTACAAATCAATATAAGCTAAGTGTTCCAAAATACAAAGTAGATGGACTTAAAACTTAGCAATTTGCAAAAGAATAAATACACAAATCTCATGACTCCTCTCCACAGTCCAGTCTCCCTTTTATGTATGAGGAAACTGAGGCCAGGAGAAGTTAAATCAAGTTACACAACAAATGGTCCAGAGCAGGACTATGAACCCATAAGGGTTCAGAATCCTGGCAATGATTATTAGTATTGTCATTTTATAGATGGGAAAGCTAAAGGGCTCTCTGTGTATGTCTGAACTCACACTAATTAAAGGTGTGATTGCCTGCTTTTGACACCCACTTAGCTAACTTGCTTGCTGACTGAAAAAGTGATGCGTATAGGAATCTGGGAACTGGAATCAGGGTTTGGAGTATGTGAGGGTTGAGGGTGCCTGGGCAGGCTGATGTTTAAAACGGTCAATTAACAGTGTGGGTCCTGCCTTGCCAGGTCACCCAGCTGTTGACTGGCTGAGCAAGGCATCTGAACGTAGAGCTGATGCTCTGTGTGCTGTGCCTTGTGACCCAGCCTTCCACTGGCTCTGGTCTCTGCTCATGGCCATAGCTACACCCACATACGGCACGGAAGATCAAGTGAAAGGTAAGTACAGCCTGATTTTTGCAGCCTGCTGAGCTGTGGTTGATACCTAACCTGGAGAAATCATTGATTCTTTGACACAGAAATTAGCATGTAAGTGCAGGCACCTAATAGCTAAAAACAGTGTCTAATAAACCTAGTAAGTTTTCATTGTTTCTATTCATAATCCAAAGTGACTTGGCTGGCTGGCTGGGGTTGGGGCTGAGACCAGGGCCCCATCTTTATGTAATACATGTTTGCTACCAGCTGCCGAGGGAGCCTTCCTGTCTGTATTGTTAATATGATAGAGGCCTTTGGTTTCCAGTATCATCTCTTTGGAATTTCTGTCTCAGACCCTGTGCAAATGAACATAATCCCTGGCAGGAAAGGCATTTCAAAGTCCTGGCATAGGCTTGGGGCCTCTGACTTTCACGTGAGGAATGCCAGATGCTGCTGGTCTTTCCTAGGGCCTGGGTTTTACTCTGGAGGCTTCAGGTGTTCTTGCTGGGGAGGAAGAGGCTGCTGGCTCATAAGGGCTGTCATCCAGGACTTTCCCAAGAAAGAGGATGCAGAACAATTTTCTAAATGTCTCAGGACAACTAGAGACATTTAGGATAACCCATCTTCCAATTTTTAATGAGCACGACACACATTTAGTCTTTTTTTTTTTTTTAAGATATTTATTTATTTGGCTTCATTAAGTCTTAGCTGTGGTGCATGACCTTAGTTACTGTATGGCATGTGGGATCTTACTTCCTCGACCAGAGATCAAATACACATCCTCTGCATTGAAAGGTAGATTCCCAGCTACTGGGCCACCAAGGAAGTCCTTTAAATGATTTGACACCATACTTCCTACACTTTCTCTAGTCATACCACATGTAGAGCAGAATATTGTTGAACAAAATATTTCTAAGGAAGTAGACAAGGCTACTTCTAGCTAGAGGAAGTTACTAATCCAGGGGCCCTGGCTGCCCCAGCTCCTGGGGGATTATTTATCTCAGTCAACCTGTAACCAATCAAGACCTGCCAAAGTGCACCAACCAAGTGGCTGGAAAGCACTGATAGGAATACACAGATTGGGCTCATTGAAGACTGTCAGACTGCCATTCATTTATTTTACATTTGCCCCTTAAACACTACTGATCAACTGTCCTTCGTCAGGCACCAGGTGCTGTGGATGGATACTGGGAGGGGCAAAAGCAGGTACATATCATCTCTGGCCTCATGGAACTGATGGAGACATGGAGCATACAGGTAAGTGGTATGTCACTGACTTGCTAAGTGGCCTTGGACAAGTCACTTAACCTCTCTGAACTTCACTTTCTTCACCTGACCAATGAGAATGAGAAGCATGTACCTTGTGGGATTATTGTGAGGATGGAACAAGATCATATTTATTAAACAGCCTCACTCAATGACCAGCCAGCAGGGAGTACTTACTAAGAGGGGATACACTTGCTACAAGGTGAAAGGTTGGTATAGGGTTATTAGATTATTATTCTTCATCTCGTACTCTGTACTGCCTGATGACATTTACAGTGTTTTCCGGAAGAAAGGGAAGTTGCATAGACTCATTTGGGTGGGGTGGGAAAAGGGGAGAGTGTTAGGTGTTAGTAGCTCAGTGTGTCTGGTTCTTTGCAACCCCATGGACTGTAGCCCACCAGGCTCCTCGGTCCATGGGATGCCGGCAAGAAAAGAAGGGACGGATATTGCTAAGTGTACTGCTCATCTTTTCCCCTTCCTAGTAGACTGCTGCTGACACCTAGAAGGTATTGACCCAGGGTCTCTGAGCTAGACTGGGCTTGCAGAATGTATAGTTTTCTTACCTTCCCAGGTGGTTTGGATGCAGAGCAACTTTGAGAAACACTGGTATGGCTGACACTCTAGAAGGGTGACTTTCCTGTCTCCATCCTGCTGTCTCGGGTCACAAGATACATAGTCATGGTCCTCTGCCAGTCATGTGGAAGGAACTAACTGAGCCCAGACCCAGGCAGTTTGATCAGGGGGTAGGCATCTGGCTGAAATCTGGACAGTCAGAATTCCTCCCCCATGAATCTGGACTAAGGACCAAGAGATTTCATTCTTGGCTAACACTTTCAAACAAAGAAGAAATACACATTTGGGGCCAGCAAGGAGGCTTCTCCCTACTATGTGGACTGAGTTAGCAGAGAGATAATGGAGTCATTGGGAGAGAAAAAAGGGAATAACCCCTGGGTTCCCCATGAATCTTCATTTTCTGATTCCATTCTGCTCCTTAGGTTTAATTGCTCTTGCCCTCGGGTTCTGTGAACCTACGCTTGTATATTTAACATAAGGTGGTTTCTGTTTCTTGCAACCAAAATAGTTCTCTTTAATAAAAGAACTATTAATAAAAGGGGGACTTATTTATTTTGCTGTGAAGAAAGGAGAGGATTTGGAGAATTTGAAGAGGGTCTGAGCCAGGGGTACAGAATTTATTCAGTCAAATTTAGGGTATTAAATCTCATGTCATCTCACTTCATGGAGTAGTCTCAACCTTAGGGTTTCCTCGGTGGCTCAGATGGTAAGGAATCTGCGTGCAATGCAAGAGACACAAGTTCCATCCCTGGGTCAGGAAGATCCCCTGAAGAAGGGAATGGCTACCCACTCCAATATTCTTCCCTGGAGATTTCCATGGACAGAGGAGCCGGATGGGCTACAGTCCATGAGGTCACAAAGAGTCGGACATGACTGAGTGACTAACACACATACACAGTCTTAACCTTGAACCAGAAGAGTTTACCACCTGTGCCTTCAGTTCAGTTCAGTCGCTCAGTCATGTCTGACTCTTTGCAACCCCATGGACTGTGGCACGCCAGGCCTCCCTGTCCATCGCCAACTCCTCGAGTTTACTCAGACTCATGTCCATTGAATCGGTGATGCCATCCAACCATCTCATCCTTTATCGTCCCCTTCTCCTTCCTTCAATCTTTCCTACCATCAGGGTCTTTTCCAATGAGTCAGTTCTGCACATCAGGTGGCCAAAGTATTGGAGTTTCAGCTTCAGCATCAGTTCTTCCAATAAATATTCAGGACTGATCTCCTTCAGAATGGACTGGTTGGATCTCCTTGCAGTCCAGGGAACTCTCAAGAGTCTTCTCCAACACCATAGTTCAAAAGCATCAATTCTTCAGTGCTCAGCCTTCTTTATAGTCCAACTCTCACATCCATGCATGACTACTGGAAAAACCATAATGGACTAGATGGACCTTGTGTCTGCTTTATACCTGAGAAATTGAATGTTTTCTCAACTTCATCTGGTCCTGCAACCTGGAACATTAATGATGACAATGATTTCCATTTGTATGTTTGCCTTATAGTTTACAAAGCCTAGGTCACCTTTGTAGGATACCACAAACATAGTTGTTTAATTTGTTGATTCTGTGCATTAACTGTGTTCTGAGCTATGGGTCACATGCTATTTAAAACTTTATTTTAGTTCACAGAAGGCTCCTGCTGCTGCTAAGTCACTTCAGTCGTGTCGGACACTGTGCGACCCCATAGATAGCAGCCCACCAGGCTCCCCTGTCCCTGGGATTCTCCAGGCAAGAACACTGGAGTGGGTTGCCGTTTCCTTCTCCAATGCATGAAAGTGAAAGTGAAATCGCTCAGTCGTGTCCGACTCTTAGCAACCCCATGGACTACAGCCTACGAGGCTCCTCCATCCATGGGATTTTCCAGGCAAGAGTACTGAAGTGGGGTGCCATTGCCTTCTCCAGGGCTCCTGCTAGAAACTTTATAAGCAGTACTTTTCTCCTGTGTGGTGATATCACCAAAGAAAATGGTTTATGTTGAGAGAGTAGATTGTTCCAATTGGCAGTGGAGGAAGAAGCAACGGATG
Source organism: Bos javanicus (assembly GCF_032452875.1). Taxonomy (NCBI): domain Eukaryota; kingdom Metazoa; phylum Chordata; class Mammalia; order Artiodactyla; family Bovidae; genus Bos; species Bos javanicus. The sequence goes on along the minus strand of NC_083878.1, from coordinate 27,575,739 downwards.
ATGTGGGTGGGAAGTGGGCTTACATACCTGAAAATCATTAAGAACAAAAGTGATATGATCAAGACATATGCTTATCTTATCAGGCTAAAGCCCTGACTTTTGGGTCCTTTTCCAGCTCTGGGTTTTTATGTTACTAAATGGTGAAGTCACCAGGTGAGAACACAGACTCAATGCCTGTCTCTGTGACCAGTTTACACTGCAGTGGCCTGATTTGGGTTCCTATTCTCAATGAAGCTGTTTCCTCATCTGTAAAATGGGGTTGATCATATTTCTGGTGTATTAGTTAAGGTCCTCCAGAAAAACAGAACCAACAGAAATATCTGTATTTCTGAGAGAAGGGAGAGGAGAGAGAGACTGACTTTACAGAATTGGTCCATGTGATTGCAGAGGCTTGCCAAGTCCAAAATCTGCAGGGTAGGCTGTCAGGCTGAAAACTCAGGGAAGAGTTGCTGCCCAAGTCCACATGTGGTCAGCTGGCAGAATTCCTTCTTGCTCAGGGATGGTCAGACTTTGTTCCATATTCAGGCCTTTAACTGATTGAAAGAGAGTAATCTGCTCACTCCAAGTTGACTGATTCAAATATTAATCTCATCCAATAAACTACCTTCACAGAAACATCCAGAATAATGTTTGATCAAATAGCTGGTCACCATGGCCCAGCCAAGTTAATTTGAAAATTACCCCTTGTCACATCTGGTCACATGGGACAGGACAGAAGCTTTAACTGTGAGAAGTGTTTTATGAGTGTAAATTGCTCTATACTGCTAAGAGAGAGGGAAGCTCTGTGGGTTCTGCCCTGCACCCCAAGTGAGAATGTCCTGGCACACAGAGGGTTAAGGGGCCCCTGCCTCTCCTGCTCCTCCACCTGCTGTCTGAACTGTCACTATCCCCTCCCTGACCCTCAGGTGAGGAGGGACTCAAATGGGGGCCGAAGTCGTCTGACATCTGATACTTCCTTCCTGCCTGGATTAGAGTCATATTGTCAATATCATGCCAGTGTTTACCAAATTAACAAATGGACTTCAAGTTAAACACTGAACAATTTGTGAGATGGATTTTTAAAAAATGTGACTGGGCTCAGGGGATCACTCACAGGTGATGGGCTGTTTGCCTTATTTGGACTTCTGGCCTTTAACACCATGTCATTTTAAATTGCTTTTCATGGAAAACGGCCTCCCTGCCATTCTTTAGCCTCCGCAGAGAGCCTCCGGCCAGGCATTTCTGTGCACAGCTGGAGCCTTGCCTTGCTGTGGGGCAAGCTTCTTTCTTCTGGGCCCAACAGAGACAAATATCCTCTGGTCACTTGGTCCAGAATGGAAAATTAAGTGTGTTGAAACACTTCACTCCCCACCAGGAATTTGTAGCAGCAGAGCAGGACCGAGAAGGGCTTTTAGCCAGTCATTACTGTCTGCTAGCAGCAACAAAGAAATCAGAGGTTTCTCTGTGAAGTGGGCATGACACCAGCGTCCAGACTGGGTGTTCCTTGTGCTTCTAGTTGTTGGCATCACGTCCACAGCAAAATACCCAGCGACGTGACTGCATCCTCTCCTGTCGCTTGAGAGGCATCCCTCGAGGGGTGTGCTGACTTAAGTGCCTCTCAACGATGGGAGACACCTTGACTGCTAGGAGACAGGCTGCTCGGAGAAGGGGGCCTTTGGGTAGACAAAGTGATGAGTGTGTCTTGTAGATTTTCATCTCGTAGCCTATTAATTTTTAAATGCTATTTATTTTGGAAAGACATGAAAAGAAAAGAAAGAAGTGGATTTCAGCACCTTTACCGTGTGCTATTCTGCCGTTGTTTCTGTAAGGCAGCAAAGTAACCATTTAAAAAGTGAAAGACTTAGGTCAATTATTTTTCTTTCCTTAGATTACTGGACAGCAAAGAGCTAGTTTAACTGAATTGACCAGTTGTTTGATGAATCAATCAATCAGCAAATATTTGTTCTGTGAGGTCTGTGAGCAAGGCACTCACTGTTTGATTAAATTGTTTGATGAAACAGAACAAATAGACCTGTCTTCTAGGTCCCTTGTAGACACAGTCTAGCTGTGTGCAGCTAATTACCCTACCACCTCTAATTACAGATACACGCTCAAACTGAACTCTTTTCCTTGAACCAAAAGTTAATCCTGGAAATCTGGTAATGCAATTACTGTGCTTGTTTCAACAAGTGGGAGAGCGAGGGAAGGAGGGAGGGAGGGCGAGAGAGAATATGAATATACCCCATTTATGCAGCCCCACAATGAGAGAGAGAGTTACAAAAAGACTTTTATATCCAAGGAAAAATGAAGGTTTGTAATTGTGTATGATTTGGTGTCCAAGATTGGGCTTGGAAAAAAAGCCGGAATCAACTTTCCTAAGTGGCATTTAATGCACTCCCATGGGTTTTGATTTCTCATTAGCTTAGTTTTTAATTGATGTCACAACTCAAAGTCAGGACCATATTTCAAGAAGGAGGAAAGAATGAAAACACTCGGGAAACACACAAAATGACCAAAAAACTCTAAACCACAACAGTGAAAAAAACATGTCTGTCTTCTAAACATCGTCTTAGTGTGAAGCAAACTGATCTGTCAGATATGCTTGTCACATCCACATATTTTATAATCCAATATGTTCAGGCAAGAATTTTGGCACAACCTGCCAACAGCAATCTTGAACTTTTCTTGACACTCTAAAGAGCACGTAGGGAAGGGAAGGGGGGCAGATTTGGGGGCGGCCTTAACCCTTTTATTCAGCATCTAAGAGCCCTGTGGAGCAAGCATCACCCAAGAACAGCCTCAGGGGAGGACCCGCCATGTGAATAGTTGATGACCCATCCTGAGTTCCAACAGCAGCTATTGCTATAGCCCCACCTGCGGCCTCCCCGCCTGTCAGTCACTGAGGGCTTTAAAGCTAACCCCCACTCAGGGACCGCACTCCAGTATTCTTGCCTGGAAAATCCCATGGACGGAGGAGCCTGGTAGGCTGTAGTCCATGGGGTCACGAAGAGTTGGACACAACTGAGTGACTTCACTTTCCCTTTTCACTTTCATGCATTGGAGAAGGAAATGGTGACCCACTCCAGCGTTCTTGCCTGGAGAATCCCAGGTACGGGGGAGCCTGGCGGGCTGCCGTCTCTGGGGTCACACAGAGTCGGACACGACTGAAGTGACTTAGCAGCAGCAGCAGCCACTCAGGGATGACCTCGCCTGGACTGCCATCCAGTTCAGTTCAATTCATGGAAGCACAGAGTTCACAGGACTGGGATGATCTAATCTGGTGGTTCTCAGTTTTGGCTGCAACTTGGAATCATCTGGAATGCTTTGTGTGTGTGTGCTCAATCATATCCTACTCTTTGCAACCCCATGGACTGCAGCCCACCAGGCTCCTCTGTCCATGGAATTTTCCAGGCAAGAATACTGGAGCAGGTTGCCATTTCCTACTTCAGGGGATCTTCCCAATGCAGGGATCTAACTTGCATCTCCCGAGTCTCCTGTACTGCAGGTAGATTCTTTACCAGTGAGCCACCGAGGAATGCTTTTTAAAAGGACAAAAACGGATGTCTGTTCCCACCCAACACAATTCAAGCAAAAGCCCTGGGGTAGGTCCTGGCTAGTGAGAGTTTTTCTAAGTCCCCAGGTGACTGTAATGTGGTACCAGGATTGGGAACCACAGTCCAATCTTTCAGTTTATGGAGGCCCCCAGTCAAGGGTGACTGCCAGTGTCCGGGCCAGGACTTGCATCCAGGCATAGGTCAGTTTGGTGGCTTGATGGTTTTGAACACTAGCAGAGGCTCAGTCCTGCCCTGGGCTCCGTGGGGTTCCAAGAGGAAACTGCTCCATGCCCCCAAGGGGCGTACAGCCTGGGTGTGGCAGCAGAACTCATTGAAGAAGCAGTCAAATGAAATGGTAGGGCAATGCTCACTCAAGGAGGGAGCTTCCTATCGTCCAATGCCAAGTCCAGACTAAAGTGTCCTGGAAGGGATACTAACAAGACTGGTTGGAGTGGAGGGAAGCATTATAGGAGTCAGGAGACCATAGGCAGAGCTCAGGGCTGGGACATGTGGCCAGGGAAGGGGAGGCGAGGGCACTTTCCAGGGGCAGAGGTTGGGTGACAACTTGGAGGTTGGAATGAATGATGTGCAGGTCACGTGCTTTAATGGCCTTTGCTGGAGAGAGCCCAGGACTCGAGAGAAGCTTGAGGGGGAATTCAGGGCAGAGAGGCAGGCACTGCAAACAGGAGAAATCCAAAGAAGCTAAGTTTAAGGGTGACTGCCTTCCCCACATGGGGAGTTAACATCACTGAAAGTTAAAACTAGATGGTAGAAGGGACTTAGCATGTAGTTGTCTGACGGGAACCCTGTTCTGGTCAGATGGTAGCCACACTGTATCATGAGTTGAATATTTTGAAATCTCCCATGCATCACATCCTTGGCATCATTGTGCCAGTTTCTTTGGGAGCGTTATTTTGAGTCAAGTATTTTGGGGAATTCTCTGGACTATTTAGGGTGGGGTGAGAGACATTTAGAGACAAATGGGTAAAGAGAGGCTTCTTATCAGTGCTAATAAAAGCTCCATGTCCTCAAATATCAAGCCCATGTCCCCACTGTGGCAGCTGATGGGCCATGAGATCGGTGGGGTCTCTCTTCCCTCACATACACCTTCTCACTGAGGCTCCTCTCCCCTTGTCTCCTCTTCCTCTGGACCTCTTGCCTGGTTGTCTGCTTCCTCTCTTGACTCCATGGATTAAGCCTGCCTTTGCTGTGCTTTTTGTAAGAACAGGCCCAGAAGGCCTTTTTTTAAAGGGAAGGAAGGTGGGGTGTGGGCACCAGATGTCCTTATCCTTCAGAGCTCTGTTGTTCAGACCCTGTAGGAGCCCACAGGCAGACAGGCATTCCTCTTAAGCACTCTATTCAGCCACACTGCTTCCTTTCATATCACACATTTGTCACTTGACTATCGTTTTCTCCATTTACTTTGCAGGCAAGTGCGGCTACTAAGCAGCCACTCCCATTCTACAGATGTTGGCCTCACCACAGCACTGTGTATGCTTTGGAAAGCCTCTGGGGTCCTTGCTCTGTGAGCCCACTCTAAGGGCTTCCTCCCAGAAGCCATCTTGACTTCATTTTGCCTGACTTGATTCTGATAGTGAAGCCAGCTCGAAATTCCCACCTTCCAAAAGTGAAGGAGACTAAACTAAGGATACCCTGGCCATTTTGGATCTGTCTCTGTAAGATAGGGTTTCTCTTTACTGGATCATGTTTCTCATACTTTAGCCCCAGGAATGCAAAGCTGAAAGAGACCTTTGAGATCACTTGATCTAGTCCCTTCATTTTAAAGTCTGTATGGATGAATGGCTAAGAAAAGAAGGTCTGGTGTCGTACTATATATAAATATATATGTGTGTATTGATATACACATATATATACACACACATACATAGATATACATATATGTTAGTTGCTCTGTTGTATCTGACTCTGTATTGATTGACTGGGTTTAAATCTTGGTCCCACTACTTTGAAGTTGCATGACCTTGGATATGTCACTTAACCTCTTTGAACAGGTATAACAGTCTTTGTGTCATTGGTTGGTGGCCATAATTAAAGGAGATAATTCACGTAAAGTGCTTAGAATAGAGCTTGGCATATAAATACAGTTTTATCATTATTGCTGTAAATGAAGAACTTGAGACAGACATATTCTGTAGACTTGAAGGAAACTGGATACTGGGAACTATTTTGTAATTTGTCATGTTAGTTAAGTGGTTCTTAAACTTTTCACCAGAGAATACCTAATATCAGAGAAGAGTGGAAATATAAATCCAAGTAATCCAGGGGCTTAACTCCATTCCATAAGAATCTTGGACTTTTGTATTATCTGTAAAAAATGTATGTAAAATTTGCATTTTTTTCTTAATGTTTGTGTTTGTTCCAATATAGAAATAGTGGTTTTCCCCCATAAGCTCTTTATCTTTATGAAAATCAACTCTCCTAAACATGTGTTGCTTATTTATTGTACAGCGAGCATATCTGAGTGTGAAACTCTAGTTTGAGGGACATGAAATTAGTATATGGAGTATCTTAAACAGCCTATGACTATTTCCATGAAAGGTGAGACTTCAGATGTCTTGCAGAAACCAGGAGGGACAAAGTTATACAGAAGTAGCACCTCCTCCCTGGGAAGGAGGCGGGGCCAGCCATAGGAGATGATGATAACTTCATCCCTGAAAGCTGGCAGTTTTTTGTTCTGGGTAGACCCAGAGGCCCCTCTGTGTGATTCTCTGGGCTCCAGACTGGGGGCTCTGGTCCCGCCATGCCCCGGGGAGGCCACAATCTGAAAGACGCAGCGTGACTTGGTGCCTCGAGGCAGGCTATGTGCTGAAACGGAGGCGAGACAGACTGTCAGCGTGGAAACCATGCGGTGACAGCTTCCTTCACCCTCCAGACCTGTCAGCTCACAGGGGAGCTGACAGGCCTGGACTAATAAGGTAAACAAAGGCTTTAGAGCACGGAGAAGGAATGCCGGAATTCTTTCTTTAATGTTTCCCTATTCATAACATGTCAGAGACTTAACGCCTGGCCCAGTGCAGGCAGCAGTTCCTGGCTTTTAAGATCTCCCAAGGGTAGTGTAGGGCAAAGCCGGAAGCCCAGAGGCTGAGTGCAGAGTCAGAGCACCTGACCGCTTCCTTGGGAAGTCCTAAAGTAGTGTGTCTGAAGATAAAGTCTCAACTGTAGCCTGCTGGCCGAGGCCCAGTCACAGCCATCACAGCCATTGCCTGACTTTCTCTCTCCCCATTCCAAAGCTCTTCATACTCACTCACCTTTCTCATTCCAGAAGCTCAGTTACACTTTTCTTTATTTATCTTAGACACTGCCAGGGAAAACCACCTCAGCTTTGCCTTCTCGGAGATCTAGCCAGTGTGCATCCTCCCATTTCATTCTAGAAAAGCCACCAGCTTTTCTGGATTACCCACTGCCCTCCCCCTACCTCACATTAGGTGTTTCTGACTCCTGGACCCCTTTCCTATCCACCCACTCACGCTCCCCCTTGCACGTCAGAATCTGTTTGCAGGGCTGGGATGGCAGTAATACAGTATTTTTGTACCATTACTTAAAAAGACAAATGGCCTGTTAGGCTTTTAGGATGTAATTTAAAAGCCATTTGTCTAGTGGTAATAACTGGAAATGGACTTCCTCTATAGGCCAGGATGACTTCCTCCCAGAGCACAGGATTGGCTAATGGTGACCGCTTGGCCGTGGCTGTTTTCAGATGTACCTACTGCCTCCACTGGAAGGTTTGGGGAGGGAGGAAATGGCATTTTGAGGGGACTGTGAGCTCGTGGAGGGCTTTGGAGAAAGGCCGATGCTGCTGCTCTTGTTCATGTGCTGAGAGGACCAGGAATAAAAATACGTTCTCGAGGGTGGAGATCGTGATGGTTTTAACAGCCAAATCTCACCCATTGGAACCCTTGAAATTTGAAAAGTTTGGGCTTCATCTTTGTTCTAAGAATCAGCAGATGAATTTGAATGTCTAGCTTTGGTGTGCCTCAGAAGTGACATTTCTCAGACAACTGTGGCTTTTTCCTGCAGAGAGCAGTTTTATTTTAATCATTCATGACAGTTTTCAAGAATATATTACCTGTGCCTCTTCTTCAAGAGAATTGTTGCAGAGATGTTCAGTGCTCATTGATGACTCAGGACCATTATTTTGAATGTCAATTTTAAAGACGTTGTCTTCTTTTTACTATTCTTTTATTCATTATATGTTATTTTATAATTACATCACTTCATCCATCTTGTCATTTAATATACATTTACTCTTTATTTAGTGGGAAAAGATGATGGAAAATCCCAAATAACAAAATAAATGATGATTTCTAACTCTATGGATTACTCTGTGACCTTTGAAAAGGATGTAGCTGGCTATTGACATAAAAATTAAAATATTGGAAATAATTTTGCTGTATCACTAAGTGATATAGATGCATCTGTTCAAGCTGGATTTAGAAAAGGCAGATGAACCAGAGATCTAACTGCCTACATCCACTGGATCATACAAAAAGCAAGAAAATTCCAGGAAAAAACATCTACTTCTGTTTTATTGATTACACCAAAGCCTTTGACTGCATCTATCACAACAAACTGTGGAAAATTCTTCAAGAGATGGGAATACCAGACCACCTTACCTGTCTCCTGAGAAAATTGTATGCAGATTAAGAAGCAACAGTTAGAACTGGACATGGAACAGCAGACTGGTTACAAATTGGGAAAGGAGTACGTCAAGGCTGTACTTGATGTACACCCTGGTTATTTAACTTGTATGCAGAGTACATCATGCAAAATGATGGGCTAGATGAAGCACAAGCTGGAATCAAGATTGCTGGGAGAATTACCAATAACCTCAGATACGTAGATGACACCACCTTTATGGCAGAAAGCAAAGAAGAACTAAAGAGCCTCTTGATAAAAGTGAAAGACGAGAGAGAAAAAGCTGGCTTAAAACTCAACATTTAAAATACCAAGATCATGGCATCTGATCCCATCACTTCATGGCAAATATATGGAGAAACAATGAAAACAGAGAGAGACTATTTTCTTGGGCTCCAAAATCACTGCAGATGTGAGTGCAGCCATGAAATTAAAAGACACTTGGTCCTTGGAAGAAAAGTTATGACCAACCTAGATAGCATATTAAAAAGCAGAGACATTACTTTACCAACAAAGGTCCATCTAGTCAAAATTATGGTTTTTCCAGTAGTCATGTATAGATGTGAGAGTTGGACTATAAGGAAAGCCGAGCACCAAAGAATTGATGCTTTTGAACTGTGGTGTTGGAGAAGACTCTTGAGAGTCCCTTGGACTGCAAGGAGATCCGACCAGTCCATCCTAAAGGAAATCAGTCCTGAATATTCACTGGAGGGACTGATGCTGAAGCTTCAGTACTCCAGTACTTTAGCCACCTGATGCAAAGAGCCGACTCATTAGAAAAGCCCCTGATGCTGGGAAAGACTGAAGGCAGGAGGGGAAAGGAATGACAGAGGATGAGATGGTTGGATGGCATCACCAACTCGATGGACATGAATTTGAGCAAGCTCTGGGAGTTGGTGATGGACAGGGAGGGCTGGTATGCTGTAGTCCATGGGGTCACAAAGAGTCGGACATGACTGGGTGACTGATCTAAACTGACTGAAGTGATGCTGTGGGACCCCTATGCCTGGGAATCCTGTTGGGTTCTGATTCCAGACAGTTCAAATCAATGCATGAAGATGCCAAAGTACTCAGCCTTAGATGAAAGTTCTGTGTGTTCAGTTAAAGGATTCCAGGCAAAGCAAGCAACATTTACTGATCACCTATCACATGCCAAACTCTATTTCAGTTGTTTTCATGTGATCTCTGTTGACTGGTAATGATGCTCTGTGATTATCTTTGTTTTCATAGACAAGGAGGCTAAAGCTAAGAGATATTGTGTGGCTTGCTCAGGTTCACACAGTTGAAAAAGAGTGGGGCTAGGATTTGGATATAAATATTGATATAATTGACTCCAAGTCCGACGTACTTGCTTCTACGCTACACCAATTATCTATTGCTTCAGTAATGCTGCATGATGCATGACAGGCAACCACAAAACCGCAGTGGCATGCAACAGTAAGTGCATATTGTTCACCCCTCTGGGGTCAGCTGGGAGTCAGCCAGGCCCTTCTGCTGTTCTTGGCTGGGCTCAGCCGCATGTCTTGTGGTTGACTGGCTATTGGCTGATCTAGGCTGGCCTTGTCTGGGGCAAATGGGGTGACTCGGCTCTGCTCCACATGTCTTTCATCCTTCAGCAGGCTAGCCCAGGCATGTCCTCGTGGCAGTGACACAGGTGGAACAGAGCAAGAGGAATCATATAGCCCCTTGAATCAGATAGGCTGGGAATAGCACACAGTCATTTCTATTGGCCAAACCAAGTCACATGATCCAGTTCAGCACCAAGAATGAAGAAGACACTCCTCCTCTTTTATGGAAGAATCACAAAGTTATGTTGTAAAGGGTGTGAATACAGGGAAGGGTGAAAATTGAGGCCAATCGTATACGACAAGCTGCCTTATTCAAGCAGGTGTTCTGAGGGCTTCATCTGGTGGGTGGAGAGGAGGAAGACAAATATCTGTTGAACCAAAATAACATTATTCCATAATATGTTATTAGAGGTGTGTCCCATTTCTAGATAAATTTGAGAGAGGCTGCATAAATCAAACTGAAGATTTATCTACTGCTATACTTCTCAGTGCCTTCAATATGTCAGGGTGCATTGTGATACTAGATGGAGAGAGTATTCAATATTCCCCAAAATCATTTTTTCATACAGCCTACCTGTTAACATCTTTTAGGGAAAATGTTCTGGGAAACCCCAATTTTGAAAAAAACAGACTAATGACTCATGAAAGTGAAAATCGCTCAGTCATGTCCAACTCTTTGCAACCCCATGGACTATACAGTCCATGGAGTTCTCCAGGCCAGAATACTGGAGTGGGGAGCCATTCCCTTCTCCAGAGGATCTTCCCAACCCACAGATCAAACCCAGGTCTCCCACATTGCAGGTGGATTCTTTACCAGCTGAGCCACAAGGGAAGCCCAATGACTCTTAGGGTGACTTTTAACACCAAGTCCTACTATTTGACACTATCCTGTAACACGGGCACGCACTCTGGGACTATTAAGAAAAGGAGAGAGGTGCTTTTGTTGTGTATCTCCCAATCCCCACATTGAATGAACGCATCTTCATGACCCAGAAAGCAAACCCACAGCCCTGTGTCCACTGCATTTCTCTGGCTGTCAGTGCTTCTTGCTCCTGGGCTCTGGTGCTCAGGTGCCATATCTGGGCAAGAGGCTGAAGGACATGTGTCCTCTAAGACTACAAAGTATGGGCTTGGTGAAGTAGAAAGCTTTCTGTTCCTTAGCTACTCTTTCCACTTCCCAGGGAGTATCGTGATAGTCCTGTCCTGAGATTTCTGCAAGTATTTCCTTCAGGTAACCGCCGTGGCATATAAAAAAACAAAAACGAAAACTGCAGGAGCAAAGGTAGCTCAGTTAAAAGCACACTTGTGCTTTGAATATAGGCAAGCATGTGAGTATAAAGGATGATTCTTCTCTACTTGGTAAAATGGGAGCAACAAAACTGCCACTTGTTGAACCTTTTAACCTCCTTCAGAGCCCTATGTGTGCCCGAAAATACCCGTGTAACAGAAAAAGAAAGCAAGTCTGTAAGGCAGACTTTTCACATGAAAAATGGTGTGATTTTCCTAACTTGGTTTTCATTGCTGTGCTGAGTAATTCCCTCCTTGCCCTCAGCTGAGCTCTGAAGCCTGGGCTCTGCCTGGCACTGCTTCTGGCTCACCCTGCCAGCTTGCCCAGGAGGACTTTTTGGCCAGAGAATTACAGCACTTCTGTTCCCCTCTGCTTGACACCTAGGCTGGATCCTTGACTCCACTCCCGCCCTCCACCTCCTCCTTTGGAACTGCATCCATTGATCTCTGACTTGGACCCTGCTATCTGGAAGTACCAGCCTCCCTGTGTGCCAGGAGGTCTGGCAAGGAGTGGAGTGGGGGCCTGTAACCAATGCTTCAGACAGACTCTTCCTTTCCTCCAGAGGCTTAACAAAAACGATTGGAGTTGATTTGGCAGGGCTGGAAATGACCCGTCATCCCCTCTTCCAGTGATCTCCATGCGCGGGGAACAGTGCTTACTGTTCTGGGTTCACACCCACTGCACATGTGATCACGTGTGAACTCGTGCTCTTTGGAACTGTGTTCATTTACATAACACATTTCTCAGGTGCCCGTAAGTTATGCATGAGTCTGTGTTAATCATCTGAAATCTCATTTGAACACAACACTTTTTTTCTTACTCTGCAGGTTTCCCTCTCCCTCCCACTCAAGCTCATGCAGCGCTTCAGAAGCAGTTGGGTCTCTCTTTCCTGACACTGTCAGGGAGGTGCTCAGAAGCCCAGGTGGAGTGGGGCATCTCACCCAAGGGACCTTGATGGGCTGGCAGAGGATCTGTAAGGGCCAGGAGTCTCTGCCCCACAAACCCTTCCTCTCTCTTCATCCTCCTTTCTCCGGGCTTGTTGGCCTGTCTCTGCTAGGAAAGCTAGTGTATGGGACAGTCAAGCTATTCCTAACTAGCCCTGGGCTCATGCTTCTGGGAGCCTTTCCCAGAATTCCACTAGGCAAGGCCTCTGTATTGACTAATGTCCAGTGATTATTTCCTCTCGCCAGTTAGAATTCTCAAGAGCTGAGAACGGTTTTTTCTCGGCCACCGGAAGGTGTGAGCTGAAGCGCTACAGAGGACAGAATTTTAAGTAGTTCCCATCAGGGTTTGCCCCTACGGGAATTCATTCCTCTCCTCTGCCTGGCTCCATCCTGCTCCCCATGTGTCATGACCTGAGCAAAAGCCAGGTTCAGTTCCCACAGGTGCACAGACCCCACTCTTCTAAATGAGAGAGATGAGAAAAGTGATGAGAGCTGATATCCCTGCTTCCCAAAACAGGAAGCAGGCGGGATAGATTGACTTGATATGGAGCTATCAGACTGCAACTTGCTCACACTGGGACTTTTATCACTGCCACTCATCAGCACTCCGGCAAGCTCATGAATAATGTATTTCCCAGTGATTTCCTTCCTTATTTGCTAGCTTGAGGCAATATTGATTTTTTAGAAGTCTACATAGCTGAGGTGTTGTGGTAACATTTATTTAAAACAAGTGGGAGACAGAACACATATATATTTATCTCTACATATGTGTTAGTGTCTGTTGTCAGTGGATAATGATGTTCGCTTAAGAGGCCACAGTTGGTTATTCAGCATGTTTTTCCAATCAAAGACTGGTTCAGACTGGAGCCCTGAGGCAGGTTGAAACAGCCGTGTGGTGAACCAGGATGACAAGGCAGAGTGGACTGGGATGAGGATGAGGTGGAGTCACAGGTGTGGAAACTGAGCCATGGGATTAGCAGTAAGATGGGTTTCCCTGGTGGTTCAGACAACAAAGAATCTGCCTGCAATGCAGGAGACCAGGGTTTGATCCCTGGGTTGGGAAGATCCCCTGGAGAAGGGAAAAGCAACCCATTCCAGTATTCTTGCTTGGAGAATTCCATGGATTTAGGAGCCTGGTGGGCTTCAGTCCATGGGGTTGCAAAGAATTAGACACAACTGAGCAACTGGCACACAACACACACGCATTCCTTTGTTATTCAGTTGAGGGTCTGCCCTCCCTTCACCTTTCTTCTCTCTGCATCCCTGTCCTGGATGCAAAACCTCTCCTGGCTGCTGCCGCTGCTGCTACTAAGTCGCCTCAGTCGTGTCCGACTCTGTGCAACTCCATAAACGGCAGCCCACCAGGCTCCCGAGTCCCTGGGACTCTCCAGGCAAGAACACTGGAGTGGGTTGCCATTTCCTTCTCCAGTGCATGAAAGTGAAAAGTGAAAGTGAAGTTGCTCAGTCGTGCCCAACTCTTAGTGACCCCATGGACTGCAGCCTACCAGGCTCCTCTATCCACGGGATTTGCCAGGCAAGAGTACTGGAGTGGGGTGTCATTGCCTTCTCCATTCCTGGCTGCACCAGTTTCCATAGCAAAGGGGCAAATGTGATGGTGACTTATGGGCGATGCTCCTGCAAAGGGGCCAAGAAAGTTAAAAAAATCTAAAGTGCTAACTAGCATTGGTGACCACGAGGCTCATCTTGGAGAAAGAAGAGGTCCAGTGCGGCTGGGGAGGCAGCAATTCCCCTGGGTGGCACTGTCCTGCTAATAGGTGCCGGTGGGTAGCTGGCATCTTTACCTGTGAAAGGCACCTGGCTCAGCACCTCTGTGTACTTTGTTTATGATTCTCAACAACTGATGGAGAGAAGTGCATACCTTGAATTACTGCGCTGATGGCAGGCCTGATGCCCCCAGCCCTGCTCACCCACCCACCACCTCGGGCGAGCCAGAGGCATGCTTCGAATTTGACAGGCTGTCCTGGCCTCCTACTTAATTATATTGTCACACAAGCTTTCAGGGATTCCAAGAAGAGAGCCCTCTTCAGGGAAATTTAATTCTCCTCCCAAGCCATTCCCTTAGCCCTCCCCTCACCACTCTGGTCTTCCTCTCAAAAGTTCAGCAAGTGCTGGACACCTGCTTGGTGTTGAAAGAGGGTCTAATAGGAGGAGGAAGTGACTGGAGTAATCCTCCTTCACACCCTTTTGTCCCTGGCACTCAAGGCTCAGGCTTCATCTCCTGGGGTGGGTATAATGGCTGAAGTGGAAAAAACAGAGTCCCTGAAGTTCTGGAGAGAATCCCTGGGAGGCTGTGGAGGGTCACAGTGGTGGAAGAGGAGAGCATGGCACAGCTGGCCGGCTGAGGCTCCAGTCTCTCCTGCCCACTGACTCGCTACTCCTACAAGCTACTGATTAGAACTCCAAATTCTCACCCACATGGCCCCCTACTGTTTTGAAGGGATTTCACATAGAGTCTATTGTGTGAACTTCCCCGTATACTGGAGTTGGTTGCCATTCCCTTCTCCAGGGGATCTTCTCCATCCGGGGATCCAACCCAGGTCTCTTCCATTGCACACAGATTTTTTACCGTCTGAGCCACCAGGGAAGCTCCTATAGTCTAGATCATGCCCCCAAGCCCCTGATTCAGTTGTCTTATCTAGGCTTATCTAGTTGAAGCCCTCTCATCTTTCCTTCCATCTCAACCTTGTGAACAAGAGAAGGTAGCAACACTCTGCCTCCACTTCATAACTTACAATCCCCGCCCCCACACTGACTGGAGCTGCCTTCTTTAAGGTGACCATCAATGTCCAGATCTAATCTTAGGGCCCTTTCTGAGTCCTCACTGGCTCTGGTGCATTTTTTTCCTATTACCAATTTCCAATGCCCTTCCACTTCGTCCCAGTACACCTCACACCTCCTCCAGGTCCAACCCCACCTACTCCTAGCATACTCACCTTCGCCCAGTGCACCCCAGTCCACTCCTACCTGCTTCCAGTATACTAACCTCCTCTCAGGGTACCCCCAGTCCCCTCCCAGCTGTTCCCAGTGTACCCTCATGCTATAAGCTGGTAACATGTTCAACCCAAAGAAATGGGTCTCAAATGGTGTCACTGCAGGCATCAGTGCGGACACTATTTGGGGTCAGTCAGCAGTGCTAGTGATCTCAAATCCTTCCATTTGAATAACTACCAACTTGGCCCACATTCAGGAGGTGGCCCAAGGTCCCTATAACTATGACACTGGGAAGTCACCCGGCAGTGATGCTCACCCACCTCCATCTCTTTGGTCCCAGGTGGTCCTGAAGGCCTGAGTGCTCTGCGTTTTGGAATTCTGATTCCCCCATTTGCTGAGCAGCACATGGAACTGAGAGTTTGGGTGGGTGAAATGGGAATCGCCCTCCTTCCCCCCATCTTGTTGAGTCAAAAGCCTGAAGCTGGACCCCCTCTCAGCTTGGCTCTTTACTTCTGCTCGCCTAACAAGGAAGTGGCTGAAAGGAGGGCTCGTTTCCTTTGCAGGGAGCGGAGAGAGGGAGCGTGTACAGCCGACTCTCGTTTATTTGAAATTGCTCCATGGTGCAAGGCCCTCTAATCGATCATTTCTCCACAAACGTCAATGGGAGAAATGTGAGTTCCGTATTTATAAAGCCAGAAAAATGGGGGCTTGTCCCCCACCTCCCAGGTGTGTATTTATGCACTGATGAATGACCCCGAAGTGGGTTTGTTATAGAAAACGTTCGTGCCAAAGACAAGAACCTTGCATCTGGAAACATAGTCTGACAATTAGGCCTCTGAGCCCCGAGGCCAGCATTCAGGCTCCGCACTTGTTTCCTGGCTGTGACGATCACATCCTTATTGCTGGGGTGAATGCAGGAGTTTTGGAATTTGGATCCTCCTGGTTTCTACAGCACTGTCCCCTGAGGTTGCTTTGTGTTCTGTTTCACTTTTGTTTGTTTGTCTGGTTTTTGGCTTTGGGGTTGGAGCTGTAAAAATCTTGGAATCTAATCAGATTCTGCGCAGGAGAACAAAACTCTAACCCCAGTCTTATCACGAGAGGAGAGCTCTGAGGAATAAGGAATTATTCCCTTTGAAGTAGTTAAATGGGGAGTTCCATGCAGACTTAGGGTACCTTGATTGGATAGGCATTTCCCAGGAGTCTGCACACCCTAGCTCCACCTTGGGGAACAGCACATCTGTACCAAGACGTGATCCTTGACCCCAATTCCTGCCCCCCACCTCCAGCCTTCTAAACAAGGGCACCTTTTGTTTTAAGGAGAGTGAAATAGGAATCACACTTCCAAAATAGCATTTACGAAAAGGGACAGAAGTGAACTGTTAGCACTGGCTAAGTCAAAAACGATGTGTCCTGCCTGGGCTCCCAAAGATCTTTCTCCCTGGGTGAGATCTGAGCTGAGTAACGTGTGACCAATCTGAGCCTTGTGTTTTATGCACTTTGGGGGAAAAAATCAGCTGCTGTGAAAGGGTTAAAAATTTGAGAGCCTCAAGCGACAGGCACATCCAGTTTCAGTCGGGAAGAAAGACAAGTGTTTTGTTAGTAACTGGATATGGCTGGAGCTGGGTTTTGGCCTCCTGTTCCTCTTCAGGTTGAGCCTGGGCATGGCCCAGTTCTTGCAGTTATTCGGAGGTGGAATTGAGGCAGAGGCTCTGGAAGGCAGGGCCTGGGATGTGCTACCCACCCCATCCATGACGCAGAGGGAAGCAAAGCCTTGAGAGGGCTGTGGACTTGATCCGGGCCATCCTTAATAATGGCACAGCAAAGACAAGAATGGGAAAGTCTTGGCACAATCCCAGTGTCCTTTGTGGAAAGACCTGGATTATTTTAGCCCATGGATTCAGGCAGGGCTAGTTCAGCCTCTTCTTGTGGCAATATCTCCCATTCATCTTTTTCCTCCCCCACCATCCAGATCCCTTATCTGTGAAATAAGTTTCAAAATAGCTCTTTGGCTGGGTTTCTGTATTAAAATGAGATGGTGCATGTAAAGACTAGAGGCTAACATACTCAAAAAATGTTTGTTCTTGGGCTACCAGGAATTCTCCCAGGCTTGGGATCTTGCATGTAGACAGAACAGCCCCTTCAGAATCACTAAGGATACAGATAAAGCCTCTGAAAACCAAATATCCTTGTTAAAGTTTGGCATACTCCAGCCCCTTCATGGAGGAACCCCACGTCAACCTGAAAGGCAAATGGGATGAGGAGAATAAAAGGGGGCTTTTCTGAGCAAAGAGGGACTCACCCTGAGAAGCAGCGCCAAGTTAACGATGCCTGAAGAAGGCCTGTGAAGTTATAGAGGCCTGGAGATGAGAAGGCCAGAGGAAATAATGCTTTTCTTGTCTCAGCTGCGGGGGCAGGAGGAGAGCAACAGCTGGCAGGCATATGCAGCCTGTTAGGGGCACGCTCCCATCAGCAGAAGGAAATCCTGCCCGGCACTGCAGGGCTTCAGCGGCCACTAGGGAGCAGGCCGGCTGGGGGTCTCAGGGAGGCTCTGTGTCCCCTCCTAGGCTGCCTGTGCAGAGGCCTCTCTCCCCAGCCCCACTAGGACCCTCCGCCTTTGCAGAAGTTGTCAGATCCAGTGATGCTATCGACAGAAAGTCCGAGGAAGACTGGGGTTTATTTTGTATCTACTTCAAAACGCCTATGAATCCCCCAACCCCCCACCTCTGGCTGTGCCTGGATGGGCAACTTTGGTCCACTCTGTAGCCTGGAATCCTTCTCCTCAGCCAGGCTGGACAGTGAGTGGCCTTCTCCTTCCTCCATCTTTTCCTTGGTTTTCCTTTACTGGCCAGGAGATCAGACTCCTGAGAAAGGGACCAGGGCCGCCTGCCACTCCCACCTTGGACCCTCAGCCTCTGAGCCCTTGGACCACGTGACAAGATGCCCAGTATTAGCATCTGCTAATTAATTGGAAAACCCCGCTCCCTGTTGGCCTGTAGCTTTTACAGACCTGAATTAAACGAAGTGTTTATGTGACAGATATGTGGGAGGGATTTCAGATATAATCACCATCAATCTGGCTGCAGCCAAAATAAATTCTGTGAAAAGTAAAACAAACTATTGCACAGACAAAGTAGGCCTTAGGGGTCTCCGGCAATGATCTGTGTTTTCTTATTTAGCTGCGTCTAATATTTCTGCTCTCTTCGGTGAAGATAGGATCTCTGCACACAGGGCATTCTTGCTTCAGCTACAGGGGTGGACACACACTCTCTCCCACTGAGTGAAGGGAGATAGGAAGGGATGTTGCATATTTACATTTAAATTCTTAGTTCAAATAAATCTGCTCTTGGCTGGGCATAGGGTTGGGGGTGGGGAGTTGGGAAATGGGGTGGAGGGCATGCTGCCACCTCTGCCCTCCAACCAGCCTGGCTCTGGGCAAGGGCAGAAAAATCAGAGGCCACCACTCCTTCCAGAGAGGGGCCCTTAGTGAGCCTGTGAGCTATACAAGCTGTCTGAGCTCTCTGTCTCCATCAGTTATTTCAGCACTCCTGTGAGGAAAGAGAGTGAGGAAATTGAAGCTCTGACATGGTAACATCTTGCCCAACTCTAAAAATAGTGATGTTGGCATTGACCTTGACTCTGAAAGCCTGTGCTCTCTCTCTCTACAAAGTCTGAGCAAATAAAGAGCTGGTCCTCTCTGTTGTTGTTCAGTTGCTAAGATATGTTCAACTCTTTGTGACCCCATGAACTGCAGCACACCTGGCTTCCCTGGCCTTCATCATCTCCCGGAGTTGGCTCAAACTTGTGTCCATTGAGTCAGTGATACCATCCATCCATCTCATCCTTTGTCACCCCCTTCTCCTCCTGCCTTCAATCTTTTCCAGGATCAGGGTCTTTTCCAATGAGTTTGCTCTTCACGTCAGATGGCAGAAGTATTGGAGTTTCAGCTTCAGCATCAGTCCTTCCAATGATTATTCAGGGTTGATTTCCTTTATGATTGACTTGTTTGATCTTCTTGCTGTTCAAAGGACTCTCAAGAGTCTTCTCCAGTACCACAGTTGGAAAGCATCCATTCTTTGGTCCTCTCTGAGATGTAGTCTTATCCATCAGGGTCCACCCTGCTTGGCTCTGCCCCGTCTCCCTGCCTCTCTTGCAGCTAGGACTGCTCCATATCCCTCCCCAGTTCTCCCCTTTTGGCTCCACTCGACCCCAGTTTCCTGTCAGGCCTGGAGTGAGGTAGGCAATTCCAAAGTCTCCAGACCAGCAGTTGCCCATCCTGCCTGAGCACACAGCACAGCCTCCTTCTGCCTCTTTTAGGTCTTGCTCAGGTGACCAGTCCAGGACCCTAGCAAATGCTCCAGCAAAGGCTCTGTATAGGTGTCTGGGGGCTTGAAGCCAGCTCCCTAGCTCATCTGTGCCTGGGTTTGGCATACCTGGAAATGTCCCACCCTGTTAGTCAGTGCTGGCCTGGGCCTGGGTCTGGAAGAAGCCATAGCTATTGAGCCTAATGCCTGCCCATCTGCTGTGAATCCCTGATTTGTGTGTTCCAATGTCAGTGGGTCTGTTGCCACATTCTGTCCTCCTTCCTCAAATTCTAGAACTGCTCTCTGTAGCCCTTTTGGTGCTATTCTGACTGATTCTGAGATGTGAGAGCCCTTCTGAAAATCTGTCATGAAGAATGTGTTTTCCTGTTTTTTTTTTTTTTTTTTTTTCATATGCTCCTCTATTCCTTTTTGCAAGAATTCCACCTGAGGTCAAAAGGCCCATACTCAGTGGGAAAAGTTTCTAGATCAGTGATTCAGGCCACGACTGCCTGCTCCCTGACCACCCTGCAGTATCAAAGAGTCGATCATACCTCAGTTATGCTTGTACACGGAGAAGGCAATGGCACCCCACTCCAGTACTCTTGCCTGGAAAATCCCATGGACAAAGGAGCCTGGTAGGCTGCAGTCCATGGGGTCGCTAGGAGTCAGACACGACTGAGCAACTTCACTTTCACTTTTCACTTTCATGCATTGGAGAAGGAAATGGCAACCCACTCCAGTGTTCTTGCCTGGAGAATCCCAGGGACTGGGGAGCCTGGTGGGCTGCTGTCTCTGGGGTCGCACAGAGTCAGACACGACTGAAGCGACTTAGCAGCAGTAGCAGCAGCATGCTTATATACTCTTGGATAGACCAGAGAAAAAAAGCTTCTCTATGAAAGAAAAGTGTTTGTCACTTTGCAAGTCCATTCATTCAGTAATAGTTATTGAGTCTACTGTGTGCCTCACACTGTTCCATGTCCTTCTCCATAGGACACATTAGTGAACTAAAAATCCTTGCCTTCCTGGAGTTTATATTCTAGTAGGTGTAAGCAGATGACAAATGATCAGCAATAAGAAACGTGTACAATAGGGCCAATGAATCAGACAAACAAGCTAAGAGTGACTGAAAGTACTGGAGTCGGAGAGAGTTCACGTTCACATAGGGTGTTTGGGACAAGCCTTATAGAGAAGGTGATGTTTGAACATAGACCTGAGGAAGGTGAGGAAGTTAGCTATGAGGGTATCTGGGGAACGGTGTTCTAGGCTGAGGGACCAGCCATTGCAAAGGCCCTGAGGCCAGACTATGTCTGGCACGTGTAAAGACCAGCAAGAAGGCCACAGTGGCCACAGTACGTGACCAGTGGGAGAAGCAGAAGGAGATGAGATCAGAAAGATAACAGGGACTAGGTTATGTAGGAGCTTGCAGGTACTGTAGTAACTTTGTATTTTTCTAATCCTACTCAAATAAGTTCATAAAGGCCAGTCTCTCTCATTAGTCAAGCTGGAGTTCAAGATATTCAACAAAAATTTCTTGAATATATACGTCAAGTCCTAAGGCATACATTGATGAGTAAGGCATTTTCTGCCTTCAGAAAGTTCTATTTTTAAAAACCATTTTATTTATTTGTGTTGTGCTGGGTCTTCATTGCTGCACGGGCTTTTCTCAAATTGCTGAGAGCAGGGTCTACTCTCTAGCTGCGGTGTGCAGGATTCTCATTGCCATAGCTTCTCTTGTGGAGCGTGGGCTCTAGGGCTCGAAGGCTTCAGCAGTTGGGGCACCTGGACTCAACAGTTGCAGCTCCCAGGCTCTAGAGCACAGGCTCAATAGTTGTGGCGCATGGGCTTAGCTGTTCCAAGGCATGTGGGAATCTTCCTGGATCAGGAATCGAACCCATATCTCCTGTATTGATAGGTGGACTTTTTACCACTGGGCTAGCAAGGAAGCCCCAGGAAGTTCAAGTTTGAATCCCAATGGTTGTGGCAGCCTGGTACAGAGGAAAGAGCCCTGAACTGGGGTGTTGGGAGACCTGGGTTCTAGTCCTGCCTTTCCGTTTAACCAAACCTCAGCTTCCTGTCACTGGAGATACTGACCTATGCCATGGTCGTTTCCCAGGTGCTATGGCAATCAAATGAACTGAAATGCATAAAGGAATGTAAAGACTCTTTGAAAACCAGAGAGCCCTGCATAAACAGGAGAGATGATTAGAGGGTCAGGCTAGCATGGTCCTTGCCTCATGTCCCTTTTCTTGGGCCCAGTAGACACAACCTGTGTTATAACCTTTGCCTCGCACTGTACTGCTCTCCCTGACCTCACCAGCACTCAGTTCACCTGGTGAGAACCACTGTCATTCATTCAAGTTGATGCAAATCTCCAGCATGAAAGACACATCCTGGGGTATCTATTTTGCAAAGGAAATTTACCCATTCCTTCTCTATTTCATGCTTCCCTGATCAGATAAAGCTGCATTTGGTGCTAACTTTTAAGTCAAGTATGCACAACTCCAACCAACAATAACAAAAACAGGCCCACAGGTTGCCGAACACGGTGAGCTTTTCAAAATGCATTCAGACAGTGTGAGGATATTAATAGGGAGACACGTATCTCATTTCAGCCTACAAAGCAGATCCCACAGTGGGACATGGAAATGCTGGGCGCTTCAAGGTTAGCTTGAACTGAAGAGAGGAACTTGGCTGGGATACAGACACGCCTGAGGCTGTATCCCAGACGCTGAGCTCCTAGCTCTAATGGCACAATCTGTCAACTCAGCTCTGTTTTGAGTGGAACTGGACACTCAGCAATGGCCAAAAACAGCAGTTGACTAAAATAATGAAGCTACGTGTAGACAGTGATGGAGGCAGAGGAAGATATGTCTGGACGGGCCCTTTGGAAATCATCTTGAACACTCTTCCTTTCCTTTACAGGTGAAGACACCAAGACCTTCAGGTCACACTGTGACTGTGATGGTGACAAGGCTCTAATGCCACTTTGACTGTGGGTGCATTCCCCTCCACTAGAGTCCCAGCGCGCTACGTGTCATTAGCTCCTTTTTGTGTGACAGTAGCTCTCTGGACCCAGGTCATCTGAACGGTCCCTTGGAGGTTCTAGGGTCCAGTGACAGGTATGGGCCGTGTTGGTCACAATGGAAAGGGTGTTGAATAAAGAATCCAAAGACCTGGCTGGTCTGAGGCCTGGCTTTGGGTGAATTTACTGGGTGACACTTATTTCTTCAACTGTTTTTTCAACGGCAAAACATGAAGTTAAGAGAATGTGTGTTGATTTTGAAAATGAAATGATGCATGTAGATTTTTATGGCCATTATTTCCCACCTCTCTTGGTCAGATTCCAACATGTCATTTGGGAGGACATGGTTCTGAATTAGGGGATGTGGGGAAGCTGGCTCCTCCCTCCCAAATGGACCCTGGCCTTCACAGCCACAATATACAGGGCTCATCATGATCAACAACACCCGCTCCCCTACCCTCATCTCCTTACCACACCCCAGCTCCACAGCCTCAACACTTTCTCCTCAGTCCTCAAAGTTGTCCTCGAGTTTGTAAATGTCGCTTCTTCACCTGGGGAAGCCCCTCTATCCTTTAAAATGTTAGCATCACTACCTCCAGAGGACCATCCCCAACTCCCCCAGACCAGTTAGTTGCTATCTTCTGAAGTTCCAGCTCCACACCTCCTAGGGGCTTGTAAAATGGGGATAATAAGAGAATCTAGATTATAGGGTTATTCTGAGGATTTAATGGATTAGTATAAGTTAAAGCTTTTGGAACAGTGCTTGGTTCATGGTAAGTGCTTCATATTTTCCATTGTTGTTAGAATACTTAATATATTGCTTGCAATGTAAGGGATTATATGTCTCCCTCCTCCACTGCAACTATTAGAGCCAGAACAGAGTCCTGTTTTTCTCTGTTTTCTCAGTGTTTAACACCATGTCAAGAACATAGTAAGTATCCAATGAATACTTGTTAAGCAAGTGACTGGGCATAGCATGTGTGGTTCTGGCTATGATACTGTTTATGTATTTTTTCTAGTAAACTTCATGGGACAAGCAGTCTGTCAACTATATTTCCATGACTTTCTAATGAATTGTCTTGTGGTTTAAAAAATAGCCCAAGTCTCAATTTTGTTTAAATAACAAAGAAGGTTGTCTTGGAATTTTAACTAGTAAAACTATAATGTAAAAGCAAGTAAACTCAATTGGTTAATCACTCTTTCTGCTCAGGGTTGTGGTCCCAAGCCACACTGTTCTTGACATGATTTCAAGAACAGAGCCCAGAGCTGGGGTGTATTTGAAGATTAATTAAAATAAAAGGAGATCTCCTGCAAAGTCTTTGGGATCATATGGTGGGAAGGGGTTCAAAGGACTTCAGTAAGGGAATGTGCATGCATGCTCACTATGACCCCAGAAATGTAGCCTGCCAGCCTCCTCTGTCCATGGGATTTTCCAGTCAAGAATACTGGAGTGGGTTACCATTCCCAAACCAGAGATCAAACCTGCCTCTCCTGCATCTCCTGTATTGGCCAATAGATTCTTTACCACTGAGCCACCTGGGAAGGCCCAGTAAGTAAACACAGTCCCCGAAAGGAGACAGATGAGATACGGATATGCAGCAAAAGGTCAGAGTGGGCTTGGGTTGAATTTCTTAGAAGTAGATTTTAATCCACTGGCTCCACTTCCTGCTCTTAGTCTTGTTGCTGTGTGTGGTATCCTGACACTGATGTCTGAGAGACTGTCTATCTGCAAACTGGAATTTGGTGTATTCTTAAATGGGCTTCCCTGGTAGCTCAACTGGTAAAGAATATGCCTGCAATGCAAGAGACCCTGGTTCCTTGATATTCTTAAATACCACAAAATAAATCCTTCCAAGGGATTTTCAGGTTAATATTCAACCACATTATCCCTTTCTGTTGCTCACTGGTAAAAATAATAATGTAATAAATGACCATGTTGACAATATTTAGCCTGGAAAATCCCATGGACAGAGGAGCCTGGTAGGCTGCAGTCCATGGGGTTGCACAGAGTCAGACACGACTGAGCGACTTCACTTTCACTTTCCACTTTCCTGCATTGGAGAAGGAAATGGCAACCCACTCCAGTGTTCTTGCCTGGAGAATCCCAGGGACGGGGAAGCCTGGTGGGCTGCTGTCTATGGGGTCACACAGAGTCGGACACGACTGAAGTGACTTAGCAGCAGATATTAACTAAAACAGTGATGTAAATATGTGAGTTTGTGACTATGTTAATAATATGCATGTGCTTGTGGTTATATTACTATTTAAACAATTTAAATTACAGGTGGATAATCAGGAATATCAACATACTCTCTTCACCTACTTTATAATATAGGTTTCAGACACATAATAGGACCCATTTGATGAGCTGAGTAAGGAGATTAAATTGTCTGCAAAGATGCTGCCCAAAATTCCTTCCATCCCTGGATACACATGTTGTGCCTCCCATCATGGGGCTGAGCATATTTCTCCCCACCTTGAACCCAGCCTGGCTTTGTGACTTGCTTTGGCCAACAGAATCCTGCAGAAACAATACTGTTCCCATTCTGAGGCTTGTAAAAGGCTCTTAAGAGGCCTGATAGCTTCCACTTTCACTCTCTTAGAGCCTTGAGCCACCATGTAAGAACATCTGACAACCCTGCAGGAGAGGGGGGCCCAGCCAATCTTCCACCATTCCAACTTCCCCAACCAAGGTCCTAGACGTGCTGTGGAAACCATCTTGGCTCCTCCAGCCCCAGTCAAATCCTCCCCCTTAACACCATTCAGAAAAGCAATAAGCTGTCTCCCAAAAACTTGTTCAGATTATATTTCCATGAGCACATGGTTGTTACTTTGAGCCACTTCCATTTGAAATGTTCTGTTACACAGCAGTAACATACTGGAAACAAGAGCGAACACTGATCCACTTCCCTGAGATCTCTTCCTGACTGATCTCCTTGAATTAGAACAGGCTGGGAAAAGTCTTGAGTGCCTCTCTCTCCCCATCGCTCATGACAGATACTGCCGGTTGATACGACTTTTTCCCATCCAGCCCAGATATTGCCTTCAACCTCACCTAAGAGCTCTAGATGACAACTATTAAGCCATTATGTAGGGCTTTGAACTGAAATGATTTGTCCTTCTAGGACTGGTTATTATGTTTCCAAGGCCTCTGTCTTTGAAAGGAAAAGGAGAGTGGTGTATCCTACTGAGCCATTAGCACCTTCCAGAATCATGGAATGTTAAAGATGATAGCACTTCGGAGACTATCTAACATGGTAGTTGTGAATGTGGGCTGCATGTTACTTGGGCTGCTTTAAAAATTTAACTGACGTCTGGGCCTCACCCCCAAAGTTCTGATTCAGTTGGGCCTTAGTGTTTTAAAAGATACATATATTTTGGAAGTGAAGAAATTTGACTTCACAAATTGAGGCCAAAAGCTGGCTGAGCCCCGAGGATATCAGGGGCAGACAGTCCAAGGACTCAGAGTGCCAAAAGGGGAGCAGTTTCCTAAACGGGAAACAAGGGTTCACGTGAGGGAAAAGGCGGGAAGGGAAGGCACTCAGGAGAGCCTTTCCTTTCTGTCAGGAAAAGCTGGCAACTAACCTAAAAGCCTCTTGATGAAAGTGAAAGAGGAGAGTGAAAAAGTTGGCTTCAAGCTCAACATTCAGAAAATGAAGATCATGGCATCTGGTCCCATCACTTCATGGGAAATAGATGGGAAAACAGTGGAAACAGTATCAGACTTTATTTTTGGGGGCTCCAAAATCACTGCAGATGGTGACTGCAGCCATGAAATTAAATGACGCTTACTCCTTGGAAGGAAAGTTATGACCAACCTAGATAGCATATTCAAAAGTAGAGACATTACTTTACCAACAAAGGTTCGTCTAGTCAAGGCTATGGTTTTTCCTGTGGTCATGTATGGATGTGATAGTTGGACTGTGAAGAAACCTGAGCGATGAAGAATTGATGCTTTTGAACTGTGGTGTTGGAGAAGACTCTTGAGAGTCCCTTGGACTCTTGCAAGGAGGTCCAACCAGTCCATTCTAAAGGAGATCAGCCCTGGGTGTTCTTTGGAAGGAATGATGCTAAAGCTGAAACTCCAGTACTTTGGCCACCTCATGCGAAGAGTTGACTCATTGGAAAAGACTCTGATGCTGGGAGGGATTGGGGGCAGGAGGAGAAGGGGACGACAGAGGATGAGATGGCTGGATGGCATCATCAACTCGATGGACGTGAGTTTGAGTGAACCCCGGGAGATGGTGATGGACAGGGAGGCCTGGCGTGCTGGGATTCAAGGGGTTGCAAAGAGTTGGACACGACTGAGTGACTGAACTGAACTGAACTGAACCTGTGAGGACAGGTTGTGATATATAGCTCCAGATGTGAGTAGAAGGTATGGTCCTTGTTTTGAGGTTTTTCCTGTGGAGAATTTCTTAAATCTCAGACTGATTGTCAAAAAGAACTGAGACAAAGTCTGAAGAGCATGAGAGATGTGTTTGACACAATCGGGTCAGAAAAGTTCAAGGCGCCTCTCTCTTGGCAAGTTTGGCAGGAATGCTAAGATACAACGTGGGGACTGGAAACCTCCTGACAGTAAAATTTTAAGGCTTCATTTTTTGGTAAAATATGACTTACTGTCATGTATATGAGTTGATAGCTTTGATGCAAATATATATCAACTCTTTTCTGAAATCTGAAGAGGTTTTCTGCATATAAATAAAACCACAAGTGCAATAAAATTGCTTTTGATCACCTCACATGAAAGGTGTTAAGAATTTTCAAGCAGTTGTGTAATTAATGTGCTATGGAGGGGGAAAATCTTACTTGAATATCTCTCCTCATACTGCATCTGAAAAGGCATTTCTGGAGAAAAGCATACCTACCCACTTTGGTGTTGTTTTGACCCTAACTCTGTAGTTTGAAGAAAATTTACAGCTTTAAGTGACAGCAGGAAAATTGTCTTGTACTTGAAAACACTGCAAACCATGAATGACACTGGAATTGGCAAAAAATGAACCAAGTGTCTTCTCTCAGCCTCAGCCAACACAGAGGACCTAAAAAGAGATCATTTTTATCAGGAAAGGAGTAGCCTGGAAAACTTTCTTTCTTTTCCTGGGTCTATTTCTGGATCTTCTGTCTGTAGGGTCATGGTGAGGAATGCTCTCTGCCTGACTTGTTCTTTCTACAGTCTTTTCAAAATCACCTTTTGTATTTGCTGTATATACTAGTCACAGCTTTTATTCTACAATTATGGGTTTAAAATGGGAGAGGAATCATTACTCAAGCAAATACGCCCATCAGCTCACACACAAAGTATCACAATGGCTGCCTCATTGGTCATCCTGGCTCCATCCTACCTGTTACAACCCATCCCTTGCTCTCTCAGGATGTAATAGTCAAAAGGTTATCTCTGTATATGCCACTGCTCCACTCAGAATATTTAAGGCACTCCATTTGCTTACATAAGAAAGTTCAAACCCTTCAAGTCCCCCTACAATCTGGTCCAATGTTGTCTCTGGCACTCACCTCACTTGACACCTTGGATCCAGCCTTGCTGTTTTACTTGCTTCTCTCCCTATTTCTGGCACCTTGACTCCATCCTGCCAGAAATGTCTTTCCCTCTGGTACCATTCCCCTAAGGACCAGCTCACTTCCACCTCCACTGGGAAGCTTTTCCCAGTTCCTCTGTCCAATTCTCCTGAACTTTAGTGGGGATTATTTGATAATTAGCATATCCTGACTTATATGTTTATTTCTTTTTCATGTGTGTGCCTTATTTTCCTTTCTAGATGGTAAGATTTCATTCATTTATTCAAGAAATATTGTTGTGGACTAACCAAGTTTGAGGCCCAGGGATCCCTGCAAGAATGCTGCAGTGAATAAGATAGACATTCACCAACATCACAATGTTTCATTTCCCACAGTTTTATATTAAATTTTGATATTGCGATAGGCAATGGCCAGGCTTGACCTGCTCAGCTTCTCCCAGTGGATAAATAATGTGCCTGCCTGAAATTTTGAGAAAGGAGTTCTAAAAGAGAGCCCATGCTTTTCTACATTTTTGCAGTAGTTCTTCAAAGAATGGGCTTTAGGATGAGTAATGATAATAACCAGGCATCACACATGGCCTGTTGTATTATCTTAGGTCAACCAAATTTGTTTGATGCCTAGTTATTATCATTTGATCTGTGTTTGGTGCAGCAATATGGCATTATAGCAATATAGCAAGAAATTGAACCTGATAATAGGTCTGGATAATGTGGCTTACCAACATTATCCAGTGGTTTTGCAAAACCATTCTGGAGTTTTGAGATTTGTGCCTGCGGAATGTGGGAAATCCAGAAAACACTGATTAGGATTTCTCAGTACCTAGCAGTTACCCCCTGGTAGGCTGATGATGGCCAGCACTCAAGCCTGTGTCTTGGGGTAGAATTAAGGTAAATCCAGGAAGCTGTGCTCCCCAAGCTCCCCGGTGTGATACAGTCTATCCTTTAAGGTCAGTTGCAATGACATGCAACGTGTGTACTTTCTTCCTTCTTACTCATCTTCAAGCCCAGCTTCTACTAGACGACTTCAGAAATTTACAACTGCATGCTCCCTCTTTTAGAACTCCTTTTTCAAATTTGCCTGGAATATTATTTCACACATTCTCTTCTAGAAGAATTTTGAAATCAGTTTGTGAGTTCTTTGAAAAATCCCACTAGGAATTTGATTGTGACTTCACTAAATTTGTAGATTAATAAGAGGGGAATGACTGTCTTTACGAGACCAAGTCTTTCCAACCAGATATGTGAACACTTGCTCCATTTATTTGGGTTTTCTTTTATATCCTCTAGTAAAATTTTATCACTTTTTGGTTTATATCTCAAACATTTTTAGTTGATTCTTAGTGGTATCGTGGCTTTATGAATAAGATCTTTTTTGTCATGACATTTTGTCATCGTTATTGTGGAACAGAGGCAAGCTGTTGTTTGCATATGTTAATACAGTACTTGACCTCCTAACTGAACTATGAATTGTGATAGTTTACTTCGGACTCTCAGGTTTTCATGTTGTCTGCAAATACTGACAGTTTTGTTTCTTCCTTTTAAATCCTTATGTATTATTTTCCTTGTCATTTAATTGGCTAGGACTTCTAGGTCAATATGAAATAGTTGTGAGCATCATTATATCAAATATCAATAGAAATAATTCTGTTTTATCATTAAAATGATGTTTGCTCTAGGCTTCTGGTTGACATTCTTTTTCAAGAAAAGAAAATCTTCTGTTTCCAAGTTGCTAAGAGTTTCTTGTAAATGAGTGTTAAATCTTATTAAATAATTTTTCTGCTTCTGTTGAGATAATCGTATAGTTTGTCTCTTCTCATCTATTAAGTGAACAATATTTTGAAATGTTGGACCAACATTGCACTTGAGGGTTTAAATCCTATTTGAGTTTTCCCAATTGTGGTGATAATGCTTGTAATTCACTTATAAATACTGATATAAACAGGCAGTCTTTGGTTTGCCTGAGCACTGACTGCTTTAAAGGTCTCCTCTAACTCTAGTGATTGAGTGTGTGGTTATCCTCTTTTTAAAAGGTTTTACTGCAGACTATTTAGGGAAAGCTAAGGATATTTGAGGCTTCCCAGGTGGCGCTAGTAGTAAAGAACCCACCTGCCAGTTCAGGAGACCTAAGAGACTAGGCAATGGCACGCCACTCCAGTACTTTTGCTTGGAAAATCCCATGGATGGAGGAGCCTGCCAGGCTGCAATCCATGGGGTCGCTAAGAGTCGGACACGACTGAGCGACTTCCTTTTACTTTTCACTTTCATGCATTGGAGAAGGAAATGGCAGCCCACTCCAGTGTTCTTGCCTGGAGAATCCCAGGGATGGGGGAGCCTGGTGGGCTGCCGTCTATGGGGTCGCACAGGGTTGGACACGACTGAAGTGACTTAGCATAGTGTAAAAGACTAGATTAGTCTGATCCCAGGGTCGGGAAGATCCCCTGGAGGAGTGCATGGCAACCCTCTCCAGTATCCTTGCCTGGGGAATCCCATGGACAGAGGAGCCTAATGGGCTATGGTCCATAGGGTGAAAAAGAGTCAGACGTGACTGAAGAGATTTAGCTCGTACACACAAGGATATGTGGGACATATTCTTAACCTATAAAATTTGGCATTATTGAGGACAACCAGGGCAAACCAACTGGTGATTAGGGCCTGTCAGAAAAAAATAACATTATATTTGAAATGGGCTGAGGGGTTGACAAAGGGATGACCCATGGCCCCTGGTAGCATTGTATGTATTTCATCTTCATGTAATAAAACACAGAAAAGTACAAACAATTATATAAGAATAGAAAGGAGACCGTCAATCCAAAATCCAGGACTCTAACAGGAAGCTAATGTTCTTTTGGTTTCCATGGCAACCAAAGACAGATTTACCATGATGATGTTAACGAAATTTAAGCTTCAAGGTCTCTAACTTAAAAGGGCCCCTTCCAAGGCTCTGCTCCTAATTTTGTTTTTGTAATTTTGTATTATTTTCCTTAAGGAGAGATCCCAACTCGTGTCAAGCCTCAGACCCCACAAAAAACCGGGGTCCATCCCTAATGATAATCCCAGACATAGCTCTGCATACCAGTCACCCAGCCTAGACCCAGGCCTCTGAAAGCCCTTCCTGGCAACCCTGATAATTCTCTCAGTTTAGCAATTACAGTGGATGGCAGATTAAATTACCCTGTTGCTTCCCAGCTGGGCTAGGCGAACTGTGGCCTGACATCGAAGCCGGTGGGTGTCCCACGGAACGAGGGCTCAGCTATCTCACACTTTTCTCTCTGTGGGGGCACGTGATCAAATTCATTATTAACGCTGGGCTGATCTGGTTACCTTGATTGACACTAAGTGATTTCAGCCTGGGCTATATTTGTCTTCATGGGGAAAATGACTGCTGCAGAGCTGAAAGGTTATTTCCCTCTTCACATACATTTGGGCCTGTCACCGCAGAGTTACGCACCCTGACATCAAAATCAGACCCAGGGGCTTTGGAAGACAGCAAATGACATCACGGGCAAAAAATGGTGTCAGCTTCATTTTGCTTTTTCTTTCTCTTTCTAAACTCTGACAGAGAAGTAGTTTGTTTAGAATTTGCAAGGCTTTCAGGTGAACAGAAGGAAGAATTAGAGGTGGCTGTGCTTATTCCTCACACAGAAATGCATAGTTTCTAGCACATGTTTCTCTATCCTCCTAGCCCCTCTCTGTTGCTATTAAGCTTACTTTAAAATATTAGGGCTTTGGCATCTAATTAATAAGACTGATAAACCATTAACCTGCAACTGAATACAAATTTAACCTCTTCATAAAATAAAATATTCCTTAAGACAACACTTATTTTGTTTGTAGAACCAAAAAGGAAGATACTACCTACAAGAAACTCCATCCTAACTCTGATATCCCTTCCCAGGGTGCTAAGCATATAAGACCAATCTATGAATGACCTAGTTTTCTGTTTACAGTGTTATGCCATGTACATTCTAAATGCATGTAAGAAACACATCAAACCCAGGAAGAGATAAATCTCAGATACTCATAGCCCATAAACTTCAACAAGCAAACGTAAATTAGATTGAATGGGAACTTTTAACCTACAGATATTAAATAGAGTTACAGTGGCATAAACGGAACTATTACCCTACCTCATAGGATTCAGTTATTTTGGATGAAGTAAAAGAGAAGTAGTTTTTTTCATGGATGGATTCTCTGGAATTGGGAATAAAAGAAGAAAGTATTAAAAAAAAAAAAAAGAAACTCCAGCTTTTATCACTGTTCTTGTCACAGTACATGCAACTGATTTTTTATTGTTGCTGTAGAAAGATGGGACCTCGTGCAGGGTCCGCAACAGGTGGGTTTAGAGCATGGAAGAGATGAGGCTCATTGCAACAACTGCCCGCCGGTAGAAACTGTAGTTCTTACACCAGACTGAGTTGATGATCTGGGGTGGAGCTGGGGGGTGGGTAGGCAGCGCTACTGTTTAGCTGTGAATCACAAAGTCGTAACTACCAAACATGCTCCTCCCCTCTTGGGTCTCGGCCTCATCTCCAGGGGTGATGACAATAAGATGGGCTGGATTCCCATTAGACCGAGAAATAGGAGGGAGTGTCCACTGACCTAAGGAAAATATCTCATGAAAACATGGTTTCTTTTATATTGGGAGGCATATAAAAATGCATGTAAACAAGGATTTTTTATTTGAACATTATGTTTTATTGGTACAGAGCATGTGTTTTCTTACCCTAGTGACTAATGCCTTTTTAAAATGAGACTTTGAAATGCCATTCTGCTTATGTCATGAGATAAAGAGTTTTGGGAACATTGTTCTGGTGTGAACCCCTATAATAAGAACTGATTAACAACAAGACAACTTGAGGTGCCAAAAATGTCTTACGCAGAGCCCTCTATTTAAGTGAAAAGTTTGGGGATCTTTTTTAATGTTATCTACATGGTTTTTGTCTGAGAAACCTCTCTAACTGAACCTCAAAAGTCATCAGTTTGCTAATATTAGTGTGTAAAAATATTTATTTGCATGTAGATCTCCTGGTTGGTTCCTATTTCCCTTTCTAATGTAACCAGTAGGAGAGTGATTTATTCAAAATCACCTAGTTAAAAAAATTATCTATGAGAAATAGAAAAGGAAAAAAATCCAGAAACAAAGGTTAATAAATACATTGAAAGTTTATTTTTCTTGCTCCCAAGGAAAAAGATAATCTCAACTCTGTCTTAGGAAAATGAAAGTGAAATTTGCTTACCTGTGTCCGACTCTTTGCGACCCCATGGACTACACAGTCCATGGAATTCTCCAGGCAGGAATACTGGAGTGGGTAGCCTTTCCCTTCTCCAGGGGATCTTCCCAACCCAGGGATCGAACCCAGATCTCCCACATTATAGGAGGATTCTTTACCAGTGGATTCTTTACCTTGCTGAGCCACAAGGGAAGTCTGTCTTAGGAGGTCTTGGTTATGGCCCATGATTGTGATGTGCTTGTGCAGAAATTTCATTTTAAACTGCAAACGAACTTCTAGATGTTGGCTGTCTTGATGATGATGATAAGTATCAGATTTATGGGAAATATACTTGGTCACGTAAGCAACAGAAAATGCCAGGGGTAAAGTAAACAAAGATACTTTGAACAAAAAGAAATACTGAAATAATATATGTTGTTGAAAAACAAATATTTTCCCAGGTTGGTAATTTTCTTGCACCGTGAAGTGTGCACAGATGAGTCCCTGGTCATAGTCACCTGCTGTCACAGGGGTCAACCTTCTTAGGCTCTACTGAGCCCCAGAACCTGGCCTCTTGTGCAGGTGTATGGTTAAATTCAGCATCATCATTAATTCAACAAATATTTACTGAGCAAATTTTCCCCCAGGGTATGTAGGTCTTGCCCGTGGTTCCACCGCAACCACACTTAAGGACTCATTGTTTACATCAAGGTACTGATCCAGAGATTCGTGGATAGATTTCCAAAAGTAGGTGAATCCCCTGAAACTTTGTGCCAAACAGAGGGTATGTGATTCTGTGCACTTCTGGAAAGAACATCCAGAACTTTCATTAGCTTCTCAGAAACCACCTATTGGATGTGAACTGAATGTTCTCCCTGTACTGAACAGGGGCCCATAGGAATCTTGGCCCTCGAGTCCCTTCCGGGGCTCCACACAGAGAAAAGATGATGACTAAGGGTGTGCTCAGCATTCCCTGGAAGCCCATGTCCTGAGCGCTGAGCAGTATTTTCTAGACCTCCTTCCAACCACTGTTTCCTGGAGCCTAACCCAGTCACAGGCTGGTCTGCATTCAGCTAAAGATAAACCATCTTCCAACTACCTGGAACTAAGCCACACTCAGGAGACCAGGGTTTGATCCCTGGGTTGGGAAGGTCCTCTGGAGGAGGAAATGGCAATCCACTCCAGTATTCTTGGCCTGGGAAATCCCATGGACAGAGGAGCAGTCCATGGGGTTGCAAGAGTTGGACACGATCTAGTGACTAAACCACCACCAATCCACACTCTGGGCCAAAGTGATGAACAAGCACTGAGCCTGGTCAGGAAGGTGATCAGGAAGGTGGTGCCCTAGGCTGTGCTTGGCTTCTGCTCTCCTGTTGGAACAGAAACACCCGGTGGCAGGACTGTATCTCCCACCCTTGTTAATGCACCTTGCTTGGTGCCTGGCACCCAGGAAGTGCTCAGCTCACCTTCATAGAGTTGACGTGAACAGAGAGGGATAATTCTAGCCCTGGACTGGGAGGGGAAACCAGACCACATAAGAAACCATAGTGCAAGGTAGAAAGGGATACATTTCAGGAGCGAATTGCAAGTTGGTGGCTCAAGGGCAGCAGTGCAGAGGATGACAGGCAATCTTCAGTTCAAGGCCTGGGTGAGTTGATAGGAACACAGAAAAACCTTTCCAGAAGACCCTTAGGAATGGTCAACACTGGGGATATGTGAATAAAATGCATATAAAGGAGGGACTTTGCTTAGGCAGGAGAACAGGGCAGGAAGATGTGGGGCAAACAGCTTGGTTAGCCTGGAGCCAAGAGTGCCTGGAAGGGAGGGGCCAAATCGTGTAGAAAAGTTGGTAGGTGCCCACTGCTTTGCATCCTCTCCTTCAACTAACTTCCTTGGCTAGTCCACTGAGCTTCAGCAGGGCACAGCTCCTGTGGGTTTACTAACAAAGACCCCAGGCCAGGGTGACCCAACAAGGCTCAGAGCTGTGCTAGACTGTGCTCTTTACAACTAAAACCTCATGGGCCTCAGTGGAAAGGGCTCCTGCCTGTTGTTCTTGGAGCTCTCTGCAGGCAGGGAGCAGATCTATAATTACTGAGGCAGTTGATACTCTTTCCCAGGGGATCATGTTTCAGCTTATAATGTCATCATCTGTAATCCTTGTTCATCTCTGTTAATGAAATGAAGCAGGGCCATATTATTGGATTTGAGATAGGATTGTTTTCTTTTGTTTTTCTCTCCACCCAATCCAACCCTCTCACATCTTTTCTCCAAATTTCAGCTAATCTGTCCCCAGCTGATCTCTGGCATTGTCAATGTTGTAACTCCTCACCACAGAGAGAACATTCCAGGAGGAAATTAATAATGGAGTTGTTGCTTAGACTCAACTCTCCTTTAAAAACTAGTACAAATATCTCACTTCCTCCAGGCAGCCTTCCCAGACTGCCTTTTCCAAAGAATTTGATTCTTTTATGAAGCCCTTGCTATTACATAGATAGATCTTCTGTTGTTATTGGTCCTAAAGTTACATTGCTTCTATATAAGGCCCTGGACTCTTTAAATCATCAATTATATTGAATTATGAGCATAAAGAAAAAAAATTAAGCGCATGAAGTCCCTCTCTCAGGCTGAGAACAAGGCAGCAGCGATTCTGATGTCCTCTCTCCACCTCTGTGCAGAGACTGTCTCCTTCTCCATCAGCCTGGGTGCCTCAGTCCTCCTGTCTCTCTCTCCAGGGTGCTTTCCCAGGGCTTGCTGGGAGGAAGGGTGAGCTGAACGGTGGATGTTGGGTGGGCAGTATGCAGCCCATGCCCCTCAGTCCACTTCCCCAGGGGAAACCAAGCATCACTGATTAGGATAGAGAACAGTGGAGGGATTTGTACCCTGAAAGTCCAGGGGATCCTTTATTTATGTGAGTGGGGCCTGTTGCTATCCTCAGCTCAGAGGGCATAATCCCTAAGGTGGCCTGTGGGATGTGCTTCTGCTTGGCTCTTAGAGAGAGGTGGGCGCAGGGCAGCGCTGGAAAGCTGTGATGTGGGCCATGCAGCCTGAGGCACACACCCCCACTGTGTGCACCTGTCCTGGGCCCTGTGTCCATGCTGTCCTGTCCTAGAGGGAGAGAGTATTCCTGATATGGGAAAAGCTTAAATCAAGACTGGCAGCTAAATATTTTCATCACAGATTTAAATAGTAAATGCAAAAAGGTGCACTTTCTGGCATATTGAAAATATGAGTTACAAAACTATAACATTACTCTTTTTAAAAGTATCCAAATAAATATAAATACTATAGCAGTTTGATATTCACCATCATGTGTTTTAAAAGTACATGAACAAGCTTTTTTTTATCATCAGAAATCTTATATTGTTCCTATTTCTTTTTGAATCTGCTTTTTTATTCCATTTCTCCCATAGAATTTTATTCTAATATCTTTTTATGCTTATCAGACTCTCTGCAATAAACATGTATGTATATATTAAAGTTAGCATTAAAAATCTCCTGTGACTGTAACCTCTAAATGTTAAAAAAAACTTTTCTAGATTGTGCATTAAAATAATTTTATTATGCAATTATCAAAATACCATCAATAGAATATAAATTTTAGTAAATATTTTAGAAAAATACAATGTTATTGTAAATGTATCTCTTCATGATATGGGAAGGCTTTCCTTTTTTTTGCTCCTCTATCCATGGATATGTGTTATTTATTGTTGGAATAAAACAGTGTTTAGCTTCAGTTCAATTCCTAATTTCCTTTCTTGTACATGTTTGCTGAGATGTGTTCACAAAAATATGGTAGGAAGAGAGTTTTGTTATATTAATAACAATTTTTTGAACCCTTTCCCAGTTATATACCAAAATCACATGGTGACCTATGATCAAAAATTATTTTTAATGATCTGTGTGCATGTATGCTCAGTCGTATCTGACTCCTTGCGACCCCATGGACTGTAGCCCTCCAGATTCCTCTGTCCATGGGATTTTTCCAAGCAAGAATACTGGAGTGGGTTGCCATTTCCTCCTCCAGCAGATCTTCCCAAGCCAGAGACTGAAACCAAGTCTCCCAAGTCTCCTGCATTGCAGGTGGATTCTTTACTGCTGAGCCATCAGGGAAGCCCCTGCTGCTGCTGCTGCTAAGTCGCTTCAGTCGTGTCCGACTCTGTGCGACCCCATAGACCCCACCAGGCTCCCCCGACACTGGGATTCTCCAGGCAAGAACACTGGAGTGGGTTGCCATTTCCTTCTCCAATGTGTGAAAGTGAAAAGTGAAAGTGAAGTCGCTCAGTCGTATCTGACTCTTAGCAACCCCATGGACTATAGCCCACCAGGCTCCTCCATCCATGGGATTTTCCAGGCAAGAGTCCTGGAGTGGGTTGCCATTGTCTTCTCCAGGGAAGCCCCTATCAGCTGACAATTCAAATGGGCCCTCAGTCAATTTAGCTGAATGTGAAGAATGGAGAATCAACTAATTGGAAAACTGATTTTGAATAAATGTCATTGCACTTATCCATTTTCTCAGTTTCTAGAAGTATATCAGAAGTCTCTGCTTAGACTTGTGTGTGTGTGCTCAGTCGCTCAGTTGTGTCCAGTTCTTTGTGAACCCATGGACTCCTCTGTCCATGGAATTTTCCAGGCAAGAATACTGGAACAGGTTGCCATTTTTTCTACTGCAGGGGATCTTCTCAACACAGGGATCGAACCTGTGTCTCTTGCATCTCCTGCATTGGCAGGCAGATTACTTACTGCTAAGTTACATGGGAAGCCCTTTACTTAGACTTGTGAAATGACTATTAATTATATCTTGAACTTTAACTTTTTTATTTTATTTAGTTTTGGTCGTGCTAGGTCTTCGTTGCTGCGCACAGGCTTTCTCTAGTTGCAGTGAGCAGGCTTCTCGTTGTGGTGGCTTCTCTCGTTGCACAGCACAGGCTCAAGGTGCATAGGCTTCAGTAGTGGCAGCATGTGGGCTCAGTAGTTGTGGCACATGGACTTAGTTGCTCAGAGGCATATGGAATCTTCCTGAACCAGGGGTCAAACCCATGTCCCCTGCATTGGCAGGTGGATACTTAACCACTGGTCCACCAGGGAGGTCCTATCCTGCACTTTAGGTAAGGGTGTGAATACCAGGAGGCCACTATCTAGTCAAAGCTATGGTTTTTCCAGTAGTCATGTATGGATGTGAGAGTTGGACCATAAAGAAGGCTGAGTGCCAAAGAACTGATGCTTTTGAACTGTGGTGTTGGTGAAGACTCTTGAGAGTCCCT
Organism: Bos javanicus; assembly: GCF_032452875.1. Taxonomy (NCBI): domain Eukaryota; kingdom Metazoa; phylum Chordata; class Mammalia; order Artiodactyla; family Bovidae; genus Bos; species Bos javanicus. Next base: position 27,537,470 of record NC_083878.1, on the reverse strand, counting down.
TGGACCACAAGATCAAACCAGTCGATCCTAAAGGAGATCAACCCTGAATATTCATTGGAGGGACTGATGCTGAAGCTGAAGCTCCAATACTTTGGCCACCCGATACTAAGAGCTGACTCATTAGAAATGACCCTGATGCTGGGAAAGATTTAAGGCAGCAGGAGAAGGGGACAACAGAGGACAATATGATTGCATGGCATCACTGACTCAATGGGCATGAATCTGAGCAAGCTCCATGAGATGGTGAGGGACAGGGAAGCCTGGTGTGCTGCAGTTCATGGGGTTGCAAAGAGCTGGACACGACTGAGTGACTGAACAACGACAGCAGCCAGGAAGCAAGGACCATGCTGGGAGCCATCTCAAAAGCTGCCTGCCATGGCATGGCACTTCATGGTTGCTCAGTCCTAGTGCTGAGTCCTGGTTGCTTTCTGGGGTAAGAGGGGAAGTGTCACTCCATATCCTTGGACAGAAACAGTGCAAGTCTTGGAACTAAAACATACATGAAGATGTTCAGGACTGTGTTATTGATAGTGACCAAAAATTAGAAACAGCACAGCACAAAGGGCTAGAATGCATCCGTGGAGTATGCACCTTCCTCCACCCTCGACCCTGGCTCAGCTCAGTCAATCCAGGCTGTGAGCTCGGAGAGGTGAAGTGTGCAGAGCAGAGCCTTAGCATCCACTGCTCACTTCTTTCCTCCTACACCTTCCCGATTCTTTGCACTCAAGAATATACAAAACTGGATATGAAGGCAAGGGAAACCAGAAACAGGAGCCTGCAGGGCTGGAGAACATGGAATGACTGAACTAATAGTGGGGACAAAGGACAGGTTCTTTAGAAGTGACCTCCTGGGGGAAATAAGAGGTTGGTGGTCACATGGCAGTGTTTCTGGTATTCAACATAACCTTCTAGGATCTATGCACAGCACTTGAGATGCGCTAACAGGACAGATACAGATACTAAGTACTCACTACATACACACACACACACACACACACACAAAGAAAAGAAAATGTGAGGTGATGGATATGTTCATTAGCTTTAATGTAGTAGTTATTTCACAACGTATACACATATCAAACCATCAGTTGTACATGTTAAATATATATACTTTTTATTTGTTAGTTATACCTCAGTAAAGCTAAGGGAGAAAATGACCTGCTATCAGATTAAAAGGGAAGGGAACTAGCTACTTTCTCTTGTGTATGCTTCCTCTCTCTCTCACTTACACACACACACACACACACACACACACACACCCCACAGATTGTTTCATCAGTTTTTAAAACTATCAGTAAACATGCTTGAATCCAGTACTAAGAATTTTAAAATACTGAATAGCCATGTGTAACATGAAGACAGTTTCATTCTTTGACTTCCTTCTACCCTTTCCCATGCACATCTTCTGTGTGTGGGTTGTGTGATTTGAAATATGGGGGACCAGTGTATTACTATTATATTATGAACAATCTACTGTATACTTTCTTTCAAGTATTCTGTCTTTCAAAAATCAACTGAAGTTTACATTACATGCTTTGAAATGATATTAACAGTGATAATTTAAAGTCAATTGTATGCCTAAATCTCTTTATTGTTCATCCCTGCATTCTGAGAGAGATTCTTGAGTGCCAGGAAAAATTGTAAATGACTGAAATGGGCAAAAGGACGAGGGGAGTCCTTTCAGTGGAACATGCCGTGTTATATAGAGGACTCATCATGGTTATTGGATCCTAGAAGGTCCTGAGTTTTCCATTATTTCTTTTTTCTAGGCTATATTGCAACCCTAATATGAAAAAAACTGGTAGTAATGTAAATGATTCTTACCCATGCAAAATGGGAAAAGGCAAGAAGGAGGTCTGAAGACCTATGGGAGGAAGGGTTCTCAAAAAGTGTCCTCACAGAATCCTACGTTTTCTCAAACAACTACTTTTTTTGAGGACTGGCCCCAGGCCTAGTGGAATTCTTAGTTTCTCTCCAGCATCTTGATTGCCACTCTTCAATGATTCACTGTGTCTCAGTGTAGCTTAAGCATTTGCCAAGGTGTCCAAGAAGAAAAAAAAAAAATGGTTTCTGGAATTTTGATCTTTTAATCACTGCTCCAGACTGGTTCTGGGAACTGAGAGGTACCATCTGCAAAATGCTTTTGGAGGAAATGGGGTGGGAAGAGGGGTGGGTGGGGCTGTCAGAGAGGAGAATATATCCCCAGGTCCATTAGAGCAGTCGTCCCTCTAAGTTGAGCAGCCACTTTCAGGAGAAAACCATTTCGTGGTGTCTTCACCGAGCCTAGATATTTTAACTTCATTTCCAGGTCCATCCTTGTCGTTCCTTCCTTGATTTATTTTGGTTTTTTGGCTGCTGGGACAGGAAAATCTGTTCCCTTCTCAAACAGCATTGAAAAGGATAGGCTAAGAGAAAGTTGTCACTTAGAGCCTCATCTCTAAGCTTCCGAAAGAGAAGCTTCTTCCTCCACTCCCAGGCTCTGGCTTGGGCCCCTTGTAGCCTGGGGAGTTGGGGGAAGGAGGAAGCGGGACCTTACTCTCACAGATACATGTTGGTGTCAGGTTCCACCTTCTCTGTGAAGTGCTCCCTGGCCACCAGCCCACTGTCCTTTCTCTCTTCCCTCTGAATTTACACCTCACTCACTTTTCAAAACATTTTTACATTTAATTTGGGATTTGGGTGAATTATATGAATTCTGAGTGTTTTATAATTAGAATAATTATAATTCTATGAATTATGAGTCTGATTATATGAATCAGACTCTTCGCCAGTATGGAATTCTTATTTTTCCAGCTATAAACTCCTTAATAGCAAGGGACACTATTCTGACTTCCCTTTCAGTTACCACATCCTTCATGTGGGGCCGAACTCATGGTAAGCGTTTAGCAATGACTTGGGTTGACCTGAACTCAAACCACTGCCTAGTCATAGGCAGTAATACACCATGATTTACATCTCCAAGGGTAGATGAAGAATGCTTGGGAGTGGTCGAACTCAGAGCGCCTCTAACGCTCTGCAATAATAACATAGGGAATTATGCTAGTGCCCAGAGAGTTGCCTTGAAAACCCCCATAGCTGGGCCTGGTACTGGGGCATCATCCCAACCCCTGTTTTCAATGTACTTTATGTCAGTCCACTCACAGAACCTTCATGGGGCTTGGCCATCCTGGGCTAGTATCTTTCTTCCCCGGTTCTTCTACCCTTATCTCTCTTCACGTGAAACCTTCCTCATCACTCTCTGTCATCCCCATCTCCCTCTCCTGTGACTTCCCAGATTTCATAGAAAACGCATCCTAACCAAGCATCTTCTTCCATTTCCTGACTGGGGAGAGAAGAAATTTTTCTTTTCTTCTTGTGCAAATTATTCTTCTCTATTCAAAGTGATAAATACTGAGCTCAGTCCACTATGCACTTGTTTCATGGGTGAAGATACCGATGCATTTAATTCCATCTGAGCCTGAGTATAGGCCTTGTGCCTTCCTCTCGGTTCTCTGTTTGAATGTCTATTTCTCTATATCAGCCCCAATGAGAATGACCCTTTCAGAATGGATTTCTTGGGACAAAGATGTCCAGTATATATTCTCTTCTTTGCCCTGAGTAGTCCATCCTCCTCCTCTGAAGTCTCTGTGCACCCCATCTTCTTCCTTTAACTTTGCAAATTAACTCCTAAGAAAGGCTCTAATAGGAACTATGTGCCTGCGTGCTAAGTCGTTTCAGTCGTGTCCAACTCTGTGCGACCCCATGGTCTGTGTAGCCCACCAGGCTCTTCTGTCCACGGGATTCTTCAGGTGAGAATGCTGGAGTGGGTTGCCGTGCTCTCCTACAGGGGATCTTCCTGACCCAGGGCTCAAACTCATCTCTTATGTTTCCTGCTTTGGCAGGAGGGTTCTTTACCACTAGTACCACCTGGGAAGCCAAGACCCAAATACATTGCTTACATCTTCAGTGACGAGGTAATGGAGGGACAGGCCAGATCCGGTCAACTGATTAATCCCAGGAAGCCAAACCAGAGATGGGGTGCAGGCGAAAGTAAGAGTAGGAACACTTTTTAGGCCCCCCTGGTACTCCAGAAGCTCACATACTTAGGCAAATACTCTTTCAGATGCCTTTCAAAGCCGAGCTGTCCTAGACCTGTTTTGAATAGACAGAGCTTCAACCAAGTCTGGGGCATTTGAGTAGTCTTATAACAGAATCAATCAGAACTTCTAGAGCCAGTGTGTTTCACTTTGCTGATGAGGAAACAAGCTCCAACAGAAGTGACAAATAGTTCACCAATTGATGAGGGCAGGGCCAGGCTCTGTAGAGCCCTGATTTCTTGATTCTCCAAAGTTTGCTGATTATTTTCATGTCTCCCATTTTCATGACTATGCTTGACTGCTTACTCTTAGAATCACTTTTCTAGTTCCACAGAAGAGTTCTGTAGTTATACTTATTGGGATAGTGTTAGATTTAGAAAATAACTGTGTGGAGAATTGACATTTTTACAGTGATGAATCTTCCAATCTAAGATTATACTATGCCTTTCCATTTTTCAAGTCCCTTTTGTATGTTAAAGTTTTCTTCATACATTTCTTATGCATTTTGAAGGTTGTTCCCAGCTATTTATATTTTAGCTGCTATTTAAAATACCTGTTTTCTTCCACTGTAACTTCTAACTGGTTGATATTTTTGTGTACAATATAAAAGCTATTGTTTACCATACATTAACTTTGTAACTGGCTTCTCTTTTGGGTTCTTGAAACCAATTCCACCGTGTATGTCTATGTGTATGTGGGGTGCTTCCCCACATACCACCAAGCAATTCTCAGATACCAGCACAGTGTCAGAGAATTCAACCTAGTGCTGACTACCTAGAAAGTGAAAGTCGCTCAGTCATGTCCTACTCTGTGCTACCCCATGGACTATACAGTCCATGGAATTCTCCAGACCAGAATACTGGAATGGGTAGCTGTTCCCTTCTCCAGGGGATCTTCCCAACCCAGGGCTCGAACCCAGGTCCTCCTGCATTGCAGGCAGATTCTTTACCAGCTGAGCCACTAGGGAAGCCTGACACTACGTGGAGACAGCATCAAATTCCACAGGTTGAGGGGTCAGTCTTATAAGAATTCCTCCCCCTCCAACCTCAAATGCCAGTGCAAGCCCAGGTTGTTACCTGTGCTTCTGTCTTAATGGCTACAGATTGGAAGTTTCCATGAACTTTTCTCTGGGCTTCAGACACCTGTTGCAAATTTAGGTTATCCCCTTTGCTTCCAACTGACTGGTTATAGATTGGAGGCTTCCATGACCTCTTCTTCAGGGTTGATTAGTTTGTTAGAGCGGTTCATAGACTCCAAGGAACATTTTACTTATTAGATGACAAGTTTATGATAAAAAAATGTAACTCAGGAACAGCTAGATGGAAAAGCATAGGGCAAGATATAGGGAAAGGGTGCAGTTTTCATGCTCTCTCTGAGCATGCTTGTCTCCCCACATCTCCATGTGTTCACCAACCAGGAAGCTCTATGCTTTAGGGTTTTTACTGAAGCCTCATTACATAGTTATGATTGATTAGGTTGTTGGCCATTGGCAATGGATTCAGCCTCCAGCCCCTCTCCTCTCCCAGGAGGTCAGATATGAGATGGAAAGTTCCAAAACCTTAATCACAGGGTTGGTTCTCCTGGTAACCAGCCCCCCATCCTTTGGTGAGGCCCATTAGCCACCTCATTAACATAACAAAAGATACTTTTAGGGTTCTAATCACTTAGGAAACTCCAAGGGTTTTAGGAGCTCTGTACTAGAAATGGGGGCTTCCCAGGTGGCTCAGTGCTAAAGGATCTGCTGCCAAGCAGGAGATATGGTTGATCCCTGGGTTGGGAAAATCCCTTGGAGAAGGAAATGGCAACCCACTCCAGTATTCTTGACTGGGAAACCCCATGGACAGGAGGAGCCTGGTGGGCTACAGCTCATGGGGTCACAAAGAGTCAGATACTACTTAGTGACTACACAACAACAGTACTAGAAATGAGATGAGAATCAAATATGTATTTCTTATTATAAACACACTATTGCAGCTTCATTATTAAATTCTTTTGTTTGCAACAGTTTCTCAGCTGGTTCTCTTGGGTTTCTAAGATACACAACCATGTTATCTATCAGTTCAGTACAGTTGCTCAGCCACGTCCGACTCTTTGCAACCCCAGGGACTGCAGAGCTCCAGGCTTCCTTGCCCATCACCAACTCCCACAGCCTACTCAAACTCGTGTCCATCGCATCGGTGGTGCCATCCAACCATCTCATCTTCTGTCATCCCCTTCTCCTCCTGCCTTCAATCTTTCCCAGCATCAGGGTCTTTTCCGATGAGTCGGTTCTTCACATCAGGTGGCCAAAGTATTGGAGTTTCAGCTTTAGTATCAGTCCTTCCAATGAATATTCAGGATTGATTTCCTTTAGGATTGACTGGTTGGATCTCCTTGCAGTCCAAAGGACACTCAAGAGTCTTCTCCAATACCACAGTTCAAAAGCATCAGTTCTTCAGTGCTCAGCTTTCTTTATAGTCCAACTCTCACATCCATACATGACTACTGGAAAAACCATACCTTGGATGAGACGGACCTTGTCGGCAAAGTAATGTCTCTGCTTTTTAATATGCTGTCTAGGTTCATCATAGCTTTTATTCCAAGGAGCAAGCATCTTTTAATTTCATGGCTGCAATCACCATCTACAGTGATTTTGGAGCCCAGAAAAATAAAGTCAGCCACTGTTTCCATTGTTTCCCCATCTATTTGCCATGAAGTGATGGGACCAGATGACATGATGTTAGTTTTCTGAATGTTGAGTTTTAAGCCAACTTTTTCACTCTCCTCTTTCACTTTCATCAAGAGACTCTTTATAAATCATGATAACTTTGTTTCTTATTTTCAAGTCTTATACCTCCAACTTCTTTCTGTTGTCTAATTTTATTGGTTACTATCTCCAGAGCTTATTAAATAGTAATAAGAATGGTCATCCTTGTCTGTTTATTTAACTATCTATAATGGAACTGCTTTTATTACTTTCCCTTTAGGCTGGTTATAGATTGGAGGTTCCCACCTATTAAGGGAAGATGCCAACTTTTGGGAAAGATATTTCATCACACCAAGGAATCCATCTATTTCTCTGTATGATCAAGCTATCCAAGATGGCTGTTCTCTTGCTCTGTCAGTAAATCCCCTGTCCACATAAAAACTTCTACATAAATGTTGATAGCAGTTGATAGTCCAATAGTGAATGAATCAATAAAATATACTCTATTCATACAATGGAATATTTTTCAGCAGTAAGAATAATAAAGTATTGATACATGCTACCATGTGGATGGACCTTTTGCTAAGTGAAAGAAGCCAGTCACAAAGGACCACATATTTATATGAAATACCTGCAGTGAGCAGATCTATAAAGACAAAAAGTAATCAGTGGTTGCCTGATTGGGTCTGAGGGGGTGGGGGAAGGGAATTTGGGAAGGTCATGGGTAAGAGATGTAAATGTTTTTTGGAAGGGTAATTAAAACACACTAAACCTGACTGTGGTGGTGATATATACACTGCTCTGTAATCTAAGAGCCATTGAACTGTGGACTTTAAGTGGGTGAGTTATATAGTATGTGAATTGTAGTTCAATAAAGCTGTTTAAAAGTGTGCATGGGGTAAGTTTTGCATCTAAAGTGCACATATGTGTTACGAGGAGGGTGATCCTAGAACTGGTGTAATAGGAGACATGGTGGAGAAGTAGAGGAGTCCCAGCTCACAGAGAGGTGAAGGGTACTACATGCCCAGTTAAGAAAAAAATAGGGCAATGGTTGCAAATAGATGTCTTAGGCACAATGCCCTGGCCAACTGATAGCAGCTACTTGCTTTGCTTGCTCTGAGAAGGAGTCTGAATCTCAGGGGCTTCAGGAGCAAAGATGCTACAACTGACTACTAATATCTATCTGCATAATAGTGTTAGCTTACCTGGTGGCTCAGCAGTAAAGAATCTGCCTGCAATGCAAGAGATGCAGGTTTGATCCCTGGGTTGGAAAGAGCCCCTGGAAAAGGAAATGGAAACCCACTCCAGTATTTTTGCCTGGAAAATCCCATGGGCAGAGGAGCCTGGCAGGTTACAGTACATGGAGTCTCAAAAGAGTCCAATACAACTTAGCAACTAAACAACAGCAACAATAATGTTAGTTATTGAATAGGACTTTTGTGCCAGGCACTGTTCTGACTACCTTATGTGCTTCATCCCATTTGGTTCTCTTCCATATTCAGAGGTAGGCATTATTATTATTTCTGAATGCCAAAAAACTACTGCTTTCAAATTGTTGTGTTGAAGAAGACTCTTTAGAGTCCTTTGGACAGCAAGGAGATCAAATCAGTCAATCCTAAAGGAAATTAACCCTGAATATTCATTGAAAGTACTGGTGCTGAAGCCTAAGCTTCAATACTTTGGGCATCTGATGCAAAGAGCAGACTCATTGGAAAAGACCCTGATGCTGGGAAAGATTGAGGGCAAAAGGAGAAGGGGGCAGCAGAGGATGAGACAGCTCGAAAGCATCACTAACTCAATAAACATGAATTTGAGCAAATTCCAGAAGATAGTGGAGGACAGAGAAGCCTGACATGCTGCAGTCCACAGGATTGCAAAGAGTTAGACACGACTTAGCAACTGAACAATAAAAACAACAGTTTATAAAGAAGGAAAATTTAGCCACAACTGGCTCAAGATCATCCATCTGGTTAGTGGCAGAGTCGGGATTTAGGCTCTGGAAGTTTGACATCAGCATCCACTCTGTTATGCCCTACACTCTCCTGAGAGCATGAGAGCCTATGTTTTCAATCTGCCTGCTGACAGGGGTCACTCTTCCTGGACATGATTAAAAGGGAATTTGGGAAGGCTCATCTGCTTAAAAATCTTTCCCCACACTGTGCCTGAGGTCTGGAATCCCATGGATCTCACTTCCTGGGTCAGGCTTGGCTGTTCAGGATCCCCCAAGAGGAATTCCAGATTCTCAGTGAACATCTTCTGGGGATTTATAGCCACCAACCGGTTGGGCACAGGGCCTGGGGGAGCAGAATGCCAGGAAAATGTCTGAGGGGATGCAGGCTAGAGAAAAGAAGTTGTGTGACACACACAACCACCTCCCCTAACCCCGACAGTCACAACTTTTGGAATCTGGTGCTTTTGCTTGAGCTCCCATATGAGGAGTTTCTAAGGTTGCTTTGTGCCTCCGTGTAAACTTCTTGGTTAGGCTGAGGCCTCTGGAGGCTACAACCAGACAGGAGCATGGTAGCCTGGATCTAGTTGTGCTTGGCTTTCCTGGTGACCTGAATGCAGAATGCCATGTGCCTATTGTTTGTTATTTACAAGGTAAAGGAAACCTGTGGCCCCAACTGGGATAAACTTGTAACCTACCAAGGCCTGGCACCCCATGAAGCTGCCTGCACAAGCCTTTCTGAGGTTCTTCTGCAGATAGTCATCAGCCAGCTGCTCCTGACCCCAGCAGAACTCCCCATGGGGGTATGGGAGCTGCTTGCTCAGGGGTCACCTTTAGCAGAAATCTGGGCCCCTGTCTTGCTCAGCACAGAATAAACCTTGATGAGCTCTGAGCCACCCACCTCCCCTCCCCTAAATCCAACAGGCTGTGCTACTGTGCTCGGAGCAGGGGGGTGTCCTGGGCAGACATAGGCAGAGGTGGTGGCGTCTGTGGAGGGGCAAGGCAGGAGGGCATTTGTTAACTATTAAACGTGGGGAAAAACACAACAAATGCAGAGAGAGATGTGAGAAAAACCAAATGTGAGTTTTCTGGAACCTGGCCAACACAGGAGGGATTGAGTGGCCTCATACCCTGGTTCATCTCAACTTGTTCCTAGCCTGCTCAGGTTTCTCTCTATCTTCTCTGAGCTTACTGTCAGCATTACCTGGGTTTACATATCAGCTCTACCACTTACTACTTGTGAGTCCTTGAGGAATTTATTCTCAGCCTTGGCATCCTAGCCTTATGAATTAGGTGAAATGGCACCTTAGCCTAGCTCACAGGGTTGTTGTAAGGCTGAACGAGGCAATGCATAAGGCCCCTACTGCCATACGGGCATAGTAGGTGCTCAACAAGTGATGTCTATTCTGCAACAGACATTTTAAAAATTTATTTGTGACATAGAATATTCACCATCTTAAACATTTTAAGCATAAAATTTGATGGCATTAAGTACATTTATAGTGTTTTGCAACAATCGTAACTATCAGTTTCTAGAACTTTCCATCATCCCAAACAGAAACCCTGTACCAATTAAGCAATAACTCCCCATACTCCCCTTCCCTTAGCCCCTGGTAATCTTTAATCTATTCTCTGTTTCTATGAATTTGTCTAGTCCAGATAATTCAGGTAAATGGGATCACACAATATTTGTCCTTTGGTAACTGGCTTACTTTACTCAGCATGTTTTCAAGGTTCATCCACGTTGTAGCACATATCAGAATTTTATTCCTCTTTAACACAGAATAATATCCCATTGTACTAATACACCACATTTTGTTTATCCATTCATCTGTGGATGGACATGTGTGTTGTTTCCGCCTTTTGGCTATTGTGCCTGTGGTATATATTATAGTCATGCATTATGAAGAAGTCATTTAGGGAATCAGAGCATGGACCCTGGAGCCACACTGCCTGAAGGCCATCCTTTTATTATCACCCACGAGTCTTAGCCTCTTTGTGCACGAATTTTCTCTCTGTGAAATGGGGGAGACTAAGCCTTTCTCAGGGTTCCTGTGAGAAGGAAATGAGTCAGCACATGCAAAGTAGATGCGGTTGTTTCTAGCATCTGGTCATCATTCAGGAAGTTTAGCTGTTGGGAGTGGAAGCCTTTACTGACGCCCCATGTATGAGACCCATCTAGGTGGATTGATGTGTTCTCACCTCTGGAAACTGGTGGTTGGTATTGGAAAACTGCAAAATTCCCAAATGCTTGAAGTGAGTAGGTGACTTTGGAGATCACCTACTCAAACTTCCTCATTCTACCAATGGTGAAACTAAGGCCCAGAAAAGATGGGGACAAGGCCAGAGTGACAAAGACTGTCAGGAACCTTGGCCTTGACTTCACGCCTAGCTTCACCAGCGTCTGTCCCCATGCTAGGTCCCTGTCTATGGATATCTCCCTTCTCCTAGTTCACACCAAGGGACAAAGAACTAAGGGACCACCTCCCCTTCTGTCTTAGCTCAGACACAAAGCCGGGGGTTTGCTGCATTCCGAGTACCACCTGCCCTTTCTTTTATCCATTTCTGCTTGGTCAGGAGGTGGAGACAAGGGGAGGGAGAGAGAGCACCAGAAATGTTTTACTTGAGAGGGTCTTTTTCAGTGGGAGATGGAGTGGGCAGGGAGGAACCCAGGCCTGTCTGGCCCAGGGATGATAATACTTTGGTTGTTTTTGGATTAGGTACCTGCACTCAGTCAGCGCATCTTTTCTTCAGCTGTTTGTGTGTTCTTTGTTCATTTTGTTGATTTTCTTAGGGGCTATTTTCAGAGGATTCCAGCCTGCCTGAATCCTGCAAAGGGGGACAGTGGAGGTAGAGCCCACACCTGGGTAGAACAAGTCAGACCAGGTGACTTGGTGGCAATGAGAACAAAAGAGCATTGCCAGTGAGGACAAAAACCCAGGAGGGAAAGGGGCCAGCTGCTAAACAGTTCCCTCCGCTGGATGGGCTTCTCTTGGAGCAATTTGATGAAAGAATTCTGTTTGTTTATTCTAAGGTAAAATCCCCCTTCTTTGAGGAATTAATCTAACATAAGGAAGCTGTGCCAACCAGAGTATGGTGGGGAGAGCTCATAGCTTCTGCTTGCAGTCTATTTGGGAAGGAATGATCAGGAAGGAAGGACTCTGACAGCTGATGTCCTAGGGCAGCTTCAGGGGGAGGGGCAAGGGCACAGTAGGAGGGGCCACTTCCCGAGTGAAGATGTAGGAGGGGGTGTGGAGGGGATGGCAGATTTTGTAAACCTGGTGTTCATGACTCCAGGGTAGTTCTTTGCCTCTTCCCTCTCTACAATTTTCTCCTCCTCCCCTCTTAGTTTTTCTAGTGTGCTAATCATCACTGCAGAAAAGATTTCTTCAAATGCAGGTGGCATGAACTGGACAATTATTACCCTGCCCCCTCCTTATCTCCCATAGCCTACTTAAGATAGATTCACTTGTGTTTGGGTCTTGGAGGCACGAGTGAGTTCTGAGGTGATGTGGTTGAGTCTAAGCATTGGGCTGGAAGAAGCCTTGCAGGACAAGAGATGGCTCAGCTCTGTAACCCAGGCTGCCAGTGAAAACAATACCCAATGATGGGGCAAAAGGAGGAAGGGAAGGATCCTGCCCCTGGTGCAGCAGCTGAAAGTGAGAAGCTGATAATAGTGAGGAGGCCTGAAATGCACCCCATGGTAATAGAGCCGTCTGGCACAAACCTGATGGAAAAGGAGGCCACATCCGGACACATTGTGCAGACATGGAGTGCAGCCTTCCAAATCAATAGTACAGTCCTAGTGGCTCCCTCGGAGAAGGCGACAGCACCCCACTCCAGTACTCTTGCCTGGAAAATCCCATGGACGGAGGAGCCTGATGGGCTGCAGTCCATGGGGTCGCGAAGAGTCAGACACGACTGGGCGACTTCACTTTCACTTTTCACTTTCATGCACTGGAGAAGGAAATGGCGACCCACTCCAGTGTTCTTGCCTGGAGAATCCCAGGGACAGGGGAGCCTGGTGGGCTGCCGTCTATGGGGTCACACAGAGTCGGACATGACTGAAGCGACTTAGCAGCAGCAGCAGCAGCAGCAGTGGCTCCCTGGACCTGGAGGCTGGAAGGGCCTCTGATCTGCAGACCAGAGTGAGGAGGAGAACATCCAAGGCCATCTCTTTTTGGCCCTGGTGTGAGAGATGCTCAGCTTTCCCCCAAAGTCCTGGGGAGCTGCACTCTAGACTTTATTAGCTCAGATGGCAGGTTTGAAAGCTTTGTGGGCTCCTGAATGCATGGTGGTACCAGCCAACCTTATAGTACTTATAGCTGGGCACTGTTCTGAGAGATTTTGTCTAAATCATTTCACTGAGTATTCATAACCCCTACAAAATAGGAGTTAGCTCCATTTTACAGATGGGGAAACTGAGGCATGGAAAGTGGGACAGAGCTGGGATTCAAACCCAGCAGTTCTGCTCCAGAGTACCCTTCACTGCTGGGCAGCACTGCTGTGTCGCTCCACAGCTCAAGCCAGAATAGAGATTTGGCCTTGATTGTCCACTGAGAAATCAAATGTTTTAGAGATGTGGCATATGGGTGTTCAGTTGGTGCAGGTGATGACATGCCATCAGAATTGACTGTCATCTAATATACAGCAGCATGATAGTTTTCTGGAGTTATCTGGAGATTTCCTGTGGGGCAGATGACTGTGTTGGCCTGATCACTGGTTCTTGCCATGGTACTGGCATCTAGGGAGCCCCCACCACTTATTAAAGAGGACTGGGGAGAACTGGAGAGCCTTTTCAGTCCCATACCTCCCCAGACCTCCTCCTCCTTGCCAAGCACTAGTTGGTGTCCCTGGGGGCCCTTTGACTTAGGAATCAGGTTAAGCAATGCTCTCTGTGAGCCTTGCCCAGTGCTCAGCTTGTATTGCATTGGCATCAAGTCCCTGGCCAGGTCCCAGAGAGATATCTTGGGCCTGGGACAAAGTTACCTCTGGATATACAGGAGCTTACACTGTAGGTAATGCCAAAAGCTTTGGATGAAATATCTAAACTAGCTTACCACCCTTTGGGTATTTCTCTTATTTTATGGATTTATTTCCTTCACCTGTTAAGGATATAGTCTGCCTTTATCCCTGGTCCCTGAGGAATGAAAAGCCAGATAAGTTTTTTGTTTTGTTTGTTTAAAGTTTCTACTCCTGTCTCCTGTGCTGGGCTTAACTGCTCTTGTCACTGGGTCTCTAGCCAACAGGCCCAGGCGGGCAGATTGGAGCTTCTAGTGATGCGTAGATCAAGATGCAATCACATTCTGATTTCAAAATATATTACAGAGCTACAGTAATCAAAACAGTATGGTACTTGCCTAAAGGTAGATATATGGACCAATGGAAGAGAACAGAAAGCTCAGAAATAAATCCATGCATGTACAGTCAATTGATCTTCAGCAAAGGTGCCAAGAATATGCACTGGGGAAAGTATTATTATTATTATTATTTTACTTTACAATATTGTATTGGTTTTGCCATACAGCAACATGCATCCACCACGGATGTACGCGTGTTCCCCATCCTGAACCCCCTCCCACCTCCCTCCCCATACCATCCCTCTGGGTCATCCCAGTGCACCAGGCCCAAGCTTCCTGTATTCTGCATCAAACCTGGACTGGCAATTTGTTTCACATATGATATTATACATGTTTTAATGCCATTCTCCCAAATCATCCCCTCCTCCCTCTCCCACAGAGTCCAAAAGACTGTTCTATATATCTGTGTCTCTTTTGCTGTCTCACATACAGGGTTGTCGTTACCATCTTTCTAAATTCCATATATATGCGTTAGTATACTGTATTGGTGTTTTTCCTTCTGGCTTACTTCACTCTGTATAATAGGCTCCAGTTCATCCACCTCATTAGAACTGATTCAAATGTATTATTTTTAATGGCTGAGTAATACTCCATTGTGTATACGTACCACAGCTTTCTTATCCATTCATCTGCTGATGGACATCTAGGTTGCTTCCATGTCCTGGCTATTATAAACAGTGCTGCGATGAACACTGGGGTACATGTGTCTCTTTCAATTCTGGTTTCCTCGGTGTGTATGCCCAGAAGTGGTATTGCTGGATCATAAGGCAGTTCTATTTCCAGTTTTTAAAGGAATCTCCACACTGTTCTCCATAGTGGCTGTACTAGTTTGCATTCCCACCAACAGTGTAAGAGGGTTCCCTTTTCTCCACACCCTCCCCAGCATTTATTGCTTGTAGACTTTTGGATCGCAGCCATTCTGACTGGCGTGAAATGGTACCTCATTGTGGTTTTGATTTGCATTTCTCTGATAATGAGTGATGTTGAACATCTTTTCATGTGTTTGTTAGCCATCTGTATGTCTTCTTTGGAGAAATGTCTAGTTCTTTGGCCCATTTTTTGATTGGGTTGTTTATTTTTCTGGAATTGAGCTGCAGGAGTTGCTTGTGTATTTTTGAGATTAGTTGTTTGTCCGTTGCTTCATTTGCTTTTATTTTCTCCCATTCTGAAGGCTGTCTTTTCACCTTGCTTGTAGTTTCTTTTGTTGTGCAGAAGCTTTTTAATTTTAATTAGGTCCCATTTGTTTGTTTTTGCTTTTATTTCCAATATTCTGGGAGGTGGGTCATAGAGGATCCTGCTGTGATGTATGTTGGAGAGTGTTTTGCCTATGTTCTCCTCTAAGATTTTTATAAAAAATATGGAATGCTTCACGAATTTGCATGTCATCCTTGTGCAGGGGCCATGCTAATCTTCTCTGTATCGTTCCAATTTTAGTATATGTGCTGCCAAAGCGAGCATGAAAGTATTATTATTAATAGCACCTACTAGACATTTGGCCAATGAAAGGTACAAGAGAAGAAATGTCATTCAATTCTTGATCAATCAACATCTATTAAACAATGATATAGAAAGAATATCCTTGGAGGCTTCCCTGGTGGCTCAGTGGTAAAGAATCCTCTTGCCAATGCAGGAAATGCAGGTTCTACCACTGGTCCAGGAGGATCCCACACGCTGTGGAGCAATTAAGGTTGTACGCCGCAACTACTGAGCCTGTGCTCTAGAGCCTGGAAACCACAGCTACTGTGCCCTTGCGCCACAGCTACTGAAGCCTGCACGCTCTAGAGCCTGTACTGTGCAACAGGAGAAGCCACCACAATGAGAAGCCTGCACACAGCAGCTGGAGAGCAGCCCCCACTTGCCAGAATGAGAGAAAAACCTTCACAGCAACAGACACAGCACAGCCAAAAATAAATGAATAATTTAAAAAAAATTTAATAAAGAAAGAAGTATCCTCATTTCCTTCCCTGTGGAAGTTAAGGAGCTCTGAAAGGAAGACATACTTACATGGGAAGTTCAATAGCAGTAATAGAAATGTAACAGAGCAATACAGGAAGGCTGTATCAAATGAAGGACATGGCAACAGTTTGCACATCAAGCAGTTCGTAGCATAGCTGATATAGCAAAATGTATTCCTAACGAAGGGATCACAGCAAAATACATTGCCAGCATGACTGGCACTATGAAGAATCAGGTCAGGAGTTCAGAGAAGAGAACTAGCTTCAGTTGTTGGGAATGGGTTTTGGAAGAGATGTGTCTGTCGTGGATATTTGCAGGGATTTGACTCCCCTGTGCCCATTCTCCTTTATTTTTGAAACAACTCTGATTTCTTTCTAAGAAGCACTCCTCCCCCTCCATCAGCCCAGGAACTGTAGGTAGGGTTACAGGTGGGAGCATCTAATTTCTTACTCTTTCCCCCAATAATAAGATAGGTCCAGGATGAATCTGTGATGCCAGCCAAGGAACACATGCAGTGTCTGCTGGGGCTATTAAGAGAGAGGAAATTTCTGTTTCTCACTGGACTTGAACCTGGAGTTCACTTTGCAATGTAAACCTCTTGCCACCACAAATGCAGAGTCTCTAAGAGTGGTGCCAATATGGAGGCAGCAAAATCAAGAGATGACAGCAGGTACTAGTGACTTCATACAAGGTCCTAAATCAAGCCATGCTTAAAGACACACCTATCCCCTGGACTTTTCCTCTGTGCAGTCAATACATTTTCTTTCTACTTATATGAACTTGGGTTGGTTTTCTTGGAACAGAAATCATATAGTTACAATGAAGACCTTAAACTAGATTTGAGTGAATGGAGATGAATGAAGAGGGCAACACAGACAGTTGTTGCCATATGAACCAGGGTTGACGAGAGTAAGGGAGTAGTATCCATGGCCCTGTGTGGAAACCTATTGGGAAAGAGGGTCTTGGTGGACAGCATAGAAAATACCCTGCAAGAGAACATGAGTTTTCACTTCTCTGGGTACATTTATCTATATGGACAAACCCTGTGGGATTACTGGAAAGCGTGGTGTGTAATGGAAGGACAGAGATAAAGAGAGAGGAAGCTCTAAAAATAATGGAATAACAACACAAATGTTCACTGAACACTTTACTACATGCTAGGCGCTATGCTAAGCGTTTTTCCCCATTTAATCCTTTCGACAGCTAAGAGTATTATTATTATTATTTCTCCATTATATAGATGAGGAAACTGAAGCACTAAGAATTTGCCCCAACTGACCTACTCAGCAAGTGTCAGAGGTGGAATTTCAACCTGCAAACCCAAGGTGACTAGATCCTCCATACTTTACCTGCCCTCTTCTGCTTCAACAGATGTGGCCTCTGCCTTGGGGCAGGCATGGGACAGCATGGTGTTGAGGGAAGGAAAGGCTGCAGCTATTGCCAAAAGGGGCCATGAGAGAATACAGAATTCAAATCGTTTTTTCCCAGAGCTGCTCCTGATTTGACAGTTTGTTCATAGGCCCTTGGTTTTTAAAACATCCGTGGCTGAACAAATGCTGGAACTCTGCCCCCCCCCCCCACCCGCCCTCAATTAGCAGCAGTCCTTGGGACCAGTAGGTGACTCCAGGTGACTGCTCCTGCTCAGGTCTGACAAGATCTTGGACCTGCTGGACACATGTAGAGGGGAACAATCTCCTGAACAAGCCCCCTCACTGGCCCCATCTCTCCTCCTCCCTGTCTCTTTCCGGCTCTGTATCTCCTTCCCTTCGATTGCCTCAGGAAAAGGAAAGAAGAAATGTTTTCTAAAAAGAAGTTTAATGAAACCAAACGCTTATATTTCCTCTATTGACATTGGATTTGTGCTTCTCTGGCCCAGCCATTTGGGACAAGTCTTTAACCACCTCTCTTCGCCCGACGGTCTAATGTAAACAGACCATAGAAAAATAAACTTTCCCCCCAAATATTATCTTAGGCCTCATTTTATCTTGCTTCCTTGAAAAGGAATGTGGGTTTTAGTTTGGGCAGGGCTGGAGAGGGCTCCACACCCCCATTATCCCCAACATGGTCTGTTTCCCAGAGCACTTACTATCCATCCCATTCCCATGAGGCCTCACGCAGGTCCATCTCTTCTCCAGTTCTTGTTCATTCACCTGTGATATGGACTCCAAACACCTGTCTATAAGATTGCTGTAAGACAGGGGTCCCCGAACTGCAGGATCTAATGCCTGATGATCTGAGGTGGAGCTGATGTAATGATAATAGAAATAAAGCGCTCAATAAATGTAATGCACTTGAATTATCCAAAACCACCCACACCCCCTAGTCCCCTGTCCATGGAAAAATTGTCTTCCACAAAACCAGTCTTTGGTGCCAAAACATTTGGGGACTGCTGCTTTAAGATAAGAGGGGGCAAACACAAATACCTTTGGGACTCAAAAAACAGGGAAAGTATAAAACAAGGGGGAGGAGATGATGGGTTCTGCTCTAACTAGAAAGAAAGTGCCCCTTACCCAAATGGTCTCATTCAGCTTAAAAAAAAACAAACCATAAATCCTAAAAAGCAAAAACACGCAAGCCAAAACAAAACATGGTCTGGGTTTGGGCTTGGGGCTACCTATTTTCAATTCCTCAAGGACTGTGACAGAATATTTAAAAGATGTGGCTTAAAATCCATATACCTCTAGGATGGGTGATGGTAATGATTTATCTTCTAAGTGGGAGAACAGGAGGACCTTTCCTCCTTGCAAGTGGGCTCTGATGGGGTAGAGAGATTGGGAGAAAGACTACGGACATGCAAAGCTGGGGAGAATTCTTAGGGGAGCAAAAGCGTAGTGAGAGAAAGCTGAGTCAATGGAGGCCATCTTGGCCTTTATGATACATTTGTGAAATTTAGACCTTAGCAAATTATTTGGATGTGACAGAGCTTTGATCTCTGGGGGGAAAAATCAAGCATTTACTGGCTTTTCTGTTTGAAGTGTACCAGGAATAACCACACAGTAGGAGAAGGACATTTCTGGATTAGAATTTCACCATTCTGAAAACCCAGATAAATGAATCAATTTAGGCTGAATCTTGGAATCGAACATCAGTGGCTGTTCATAATACAAAAAAATATTTTGTAGATGACTACATACATTTTGGTGAACAAATGCACCACCACCAATGAAGTCATCTTGCCAAAAATAATCAAACCCAAATTTGACTGATATATAGATCCAACTAGCAATTAGAAGAACTACAAGGGTCAGAGAAACACATAAGATAGCACCAAGGGGAAACAAGTCGAAACATCTGCATTGTGGGAAAGTAGGCAAATGATCCCTCTTTTTCACTTTCACATTTTACTTTATCTGGAAACAGTACACATTCCTTATTTTAATATTTAAATATTGTGGTACTGTAGTGCATGCTAAGTCACTTCAGTCATGCCCGACTCTGTGACCCTACGGACTGTAGTCTACCAGGCTCCTGTGTCCATGGGATTCTCCAGGCAAGAATACTGGAGTGGGTTCCCATGCCCTCCTCCAGGGGATCTTCCCAACCCATGGATCGAACCCGCATCTCTTAGGTCTCCTGCATTGGCAGGCTGGTTCTTTACCACTGGCGCCACCTGGGAAGCCCTGTGGTACTGTAGTAGAGACACATAACTATAACAAGCATTTAGAAGTTAAATATAATAAAATCAGCAAAGCACTATGTAGAAACTCATATGCACACTTCAAATGAGTCTGAGGTCTGGACATTTGCACTTATCAGATTTATCACCCCCTGAAAACAGATGAACCTTGTCCAGAGATCATCCACAGGGGCAATGATAGGACTAGTTTTCATTATAGAATAACCACCATGGTGTGACCCAGATAACCACCATGGTATGATCACTCAACTAGAGTCAGACGCCTTTGGAGTGTGAAGTCAAGTGGGCCTTAGGAAGCATCACTACAAACGAAGATAGTGGAGGTGATAGAATTCCATTTGAGCTATTTAAAATCCTAAACGATGATGCTGTGAAAGTGCTGCATTCAATATGCCAGCAAATTTGGAAAACTCAGCAGTGGCCACAGGACTGGAAAAGGTCAGTGTTCATTCCAGTCACAAAGAAAGGCAATGACAAAGAATGTTCAAACTACCACACATTTGCACTCATCTCACATGCTAGCAAAATTATGCTCAAAATTCTCCAAGTTAGGATTCAACTAAGAAGTGAATTAGTGAAGTGAACTAGTACGTGAACTGAGAACTTCCAAATGTTCAAGCTGGATTTAGAAAAGGCAGAGGAACCAGAGATCAAATTGCCAACATCCTCTGGATCATCAAAAAAGCAAGAGAGTTCCAGAAAAACATCTATTTCTGCTTCACTGAACACTCTAAAGCCTTTGACTGTGGGATCACAACAAACTGTGGAAAATTCTTAAAGAGAGGTAAATACCAGACCACCTTACCTGCCTCCTGAGAAATCTGCATGCAGGTCAAGAAGCAACACTTAGAACTGGACATGGAACAATGGACTGGTTCCAAATAGGAATATGTCAAGGCTATATGTTGTCACCCTGCTTATTTATATGCAGAGCACATCATGCAAAATGCCAGACTAGATAAAGCACAAGCTGGAATCAAGACTGCTAGGAGAAATATCAATAACCTCATATATGCAGATGATACCACTCTTATGGCAGAGAGCAAAGAGGAACCAAAGGGCCTCTTGATAAAGGTGAAAGAAGAGAGTGAAAAAGCTGGCTTAAAACTCAAAAAATGAAGATCATCCAGCCCCATAACTTCATGGCAAATAGATGGGGAAACGAAACAGTGACAGACTTTATTTTCTTGGGCTCCAAAATCACTTCAGATAGAGGCCATGAAATTAAAAGATGCTTGCTCCTTGGAATAAAAGCTATGACAAACCTAGACAGCATATTAAAAACCAGAGACATTACTTTGCCAACAAAGGTCCATCTAGTAAAAATTAAAGTTTTTCCAGTAGTCATGTATGGATGTGAGAGTTGGACAATAAAGAAGGCTGAGCGCCAAAGAATTGATGCTTTTGAACTGTGGTGTTGGAGAAGACTCTTGAGAGTCCCTTGGACTGCAAGGAGATCCAACAAGTCCATCCTAAAGGAAATCAGTCCTCAATATTCATTGACTGATGCTGAAGCTGAAACTCCAATACTTTGGCCACCTGATGCGAAGAGTTGACTCATTAGAAAAGACCCTGATGCTGGGAAAGATTGAAGGCAGGAGGAGAAGGGGACGACAGAGGATGAGATGGTTGGATGGTATCACCAACTCAGTGGACATGAGTTTGAGCAGCTCCAGGAGATGGTGAAGGACAGGAAGCCTGGCGTGATTCAGTCCCTTGGGTCACAAAGATCTGGACCCAACTGAGCGACTGAACAAAAACATAGTTTTCACTATAGGTGATCCATTTAGAAGTCATCAGTCACTGTGCCTTGCCAGCTCCACTGTAAATATTAAGAAGGATTTTTGCATACTCTTTCCCTTCATAGCTCCTAAGATCTCTGCCAAATGGAGTAAAGCTAAACCTGCACGTATCTTCTGGGTTAGGCAGCATAAATTAGTGAGGATTAAATTCCCTCCTGTTGCTAAAGATAGATGCTACATCATGATATCACAGATACTGTAGACAACAAATAAATTCATCATCAGATAAATTCACAAGGGGAAAATGGTGTACAGCAAATTTGTACATTAAGAGATAAAAAGTATTTTTAAAATAAAACTAAACCACAGGGTTGAGGGATGCATGTATGGTGATGATGCTATGAAGAATGGAAGGAGGTCATTATCGTAAAAGGCGGTTAATCCATAACAGATAGGGGACAGGATGGGGTCTGTGGGGGGATGGGGCACCCCAGTCAGGAGCTTCTGGGGTAGCTGATAGACTTCTGTTTCTTGATTTAAGTAGAAGTTGTAAGAGTGTTCATCTTTCAGTAATTTACTAAACATCTATTTTCTGTATTTGTTTATTTTTCACCATATAAAGATTTTTGTTTTCAGTACATGCCCCTGATTCTTTTTCTACCCCCAATCCCACATCAATTTGGAGCCTTTTTGACGATTAGATGTCAATTTCTGGGTTCTGATTTCTGCCCAGTTCCCCATCCTCCTTTTCCTAGGTTCTGTCTGAATTACATACTATATCAGTCAGAACGGGCTATTATGCTGCAGAAATGAACAACCCTAAGATCTTTATGGCTTGAAACAAAAGTTTACATCTTGCTTATGCTATTGTCTATGACATCTTATCAGGGGCCTCAGGCTAACAGAGCAGCCACCTTCTCAGATCTCCTCAAGGGCTGCGCCACTGCATACTGGTTATCAAATGCTTTGGCATGAAAGTGATACATGTAATTTCTGCTCACAATTCATTAGCTAGAAATAATCATATGCAGTCACCCAAGCACAGGGTGGGTGAAATTTGTTGCTAGAAATGTGCTCAGAGATAGTTTGTAAACAACATTCATAAAATGATCCTTCCTTTTCATAGTTCTGATACATACACATTTCAGTTATCATGATTTAGCTAAATAATACCAGTCCCCAACAAAATGTTTCAGATTTGCGTCACTACAGTGTAAGACTATAATCGCATAAAATACAAATTACCCTGCCCACTCAAAGACACAGCTCACTTTGTAAAAAATAGATGTTCATCGTGATGTGATCACTAGCATCACTTGTTTCAAAGTCTGTCTGTGATTGGTCACATGCATGAAGCAACCCAGCCCGTGCACCACAACTACTGAGCCAGTGCTCTGGAGCCCATGAGCCACAACTGCTGAAGTCCACATACCCTAGAGTCTATGCTCTGCAACAAGGGAAGCCTCTGCAACGAGAAGCCCACACAGCAATGAAGACCCAGGACAGCCAGAAATAAGTAAATTAATTATGGGAAAAAAAGAAGAATGTTTTGCTGTCAATAAAGGCTTGTCTCATTATTTCAGAATCAGCATGAGTTGACAGATGTTAAACAACCGGGAAAGTTGCTAGCTCAGATAAGAGTGCTGCAGTGAAATTTGCATCCAAATTCTAAGAAAATGAATGCGTTCCCGAAGAAGTGACACAAAACTTCACCTTAAAGGAATGCTCAAAGGCATTTCATAGCACTGCAAGAAATACTGCAAGTTGATCCAAATTTAGAAACAAGTGTGGAAATGCACCAAGGCATAGGCAAGATGCTCACTCCACAGCATCAGTTACACAATGAGAAAGAGAAGGCAAGAACTGTTCAAACTACTTTTGGTAAGTTTTTTATAAAGAAATAAATCACAGTAATTTTCAATGTTTCTAATGTTTTAAATTACAGTGCAGTAAGAATAGCAAGGAGAGATAAGAAAGACTTCCTCAGTGATCAATGCAAAGAAATAGAGGAAAATAATAGAGTGGGAAAGACTAGAGATCTCTTCAAGAAAATTAGAGATACCAAGGGAACATTTCATGCAAAGATGGGCTCAATAAAGGACAGAAAACGTATGGACCTAACAGAAGCAGAAGATATTAAGAAGAGGTGGTAAGAATACACAGAAGAACTGTACAAAAAAGATCTTCATGACCCAGATAATCACGATGGTGTGATCACTCACCTAGAGTCAGACATCCTGGAATGTGAAGTGAAGTGGGCCTTAGGAAGCATCACTACGAACAAAGCTAGTGGAGGTGATGAAATTCCTGTTGAACTATTTCAAATCCTGAAAGATGATGTTGTGAAAGTGCTGCACTCAATATGCCAGCAAATTTGGAAAACTCAGCAGTGGCCACAGGACTGGAAAAGGTCAGTTTTCATCCCAATCCCAGAGAAAGCCAATGCCAAAGAATGCTCAAACTACCACACAATTGCACTCATCTTACACGCTAGTAAAGTAATGCTCAAAATTCTCCAAGCCAGGCTTCAGCAATACATGAACTGTGAACTTCCAGATGTTCAAGCTGGTTTTAGAAAAGGCAGAGGAACCAGAGATCAAATTGCCAACATCTGCTGGATCATCAAAAAACCAACAGAATTCCAGAAAAACATCTATTTCTGCTTGATTGACTATTCCAAAGCCTTTGACTGTGTGGATCACAAGAAACTGTGGGAAATTCTGAAAGAGATGGGAATACCAGACCACCTGACCTGCCTCTTGAGAAACCTATATGCAGGTCAGGAAGCAACAGTTAGAACTGGACATGGAACAACAGTCAGTCAGTCAGTCCAGTTGCTCAGTCGTGTCCAACTCTTTGTGACCCCATGAATCCAAACAACAGACTGGTTCCAAATAGGAAAAGGAGTGCGTCAAGGCTGTATATTGTCACTCTGCTTATTTAACTTAAATGCAGAGTACATCATGAGAAACGCTGGGCTGGAGGAATCACAAGCTGGAATCAAGATTGCTGGGAGAAATATCAATAACCTCAGATATGCAGATGACACCACCCTTATGGCAGAAAGCGAAGAGGAACTAAAGAATTTATTGATCAAAGTGAAAGAGGAGAGTGAAAAAGTTGGCTTCAAGCTCAACATTCAGAAAACTAAGATCATGGCTTCTGGTCCCATCACTTCATGGCAAATAAAAGTGGAAGCAGTGACTGACTTTATTTTTTTGGGCTCCAAAATCACTGCAGATGGTGACTGCAGCCATGAAATTAAAAGATGCTTACTCCTTGGAAGGAAAGTTATGACCAACCTAGACAGCATATTCAAAAGCAGAGACATTACTTTGTCAACAAAGGTCCATCTAGTCAAGGCTATGGTTTTTCCAGGAGTCATCTATGGATGTGAGAGTTGGACTATAAAGAAAGCTGAGTGCCTAAGAATTGATGCTTTTGAACTGTAGTGTTGGAGAAGACTCTTGAGAGTCCCTTGGACTGCAAGGAGATCCAACCAGTCCATCCTAAAGGAGATCAGTCTTGAGTGTTTATTGGAAGGACTGCTGTTGAAGCTGAAACTCCAATACTTTGGCCACCTGATGTGAAGAGCTGACTCATTTGAAAAGACCCTGATGCTGGGAAAGATTGAAGGCAGGAGGAGAAGGGGATGACAGAGGATGAGATGATTTGATGGCATCACCGACTCAATGGACATGGGTTTGGGTAAACTCCAGAAGTTGGTGATGGATAGGGAGGCCTCAGAGAAGGCAATGGCACCCCACTCCAGTACTCTTGCCTGGAAATTCCCATGGATGGAGGAGCCTGGTGGGCTGCAGTCCATGGGGTTGCTAAGAGTCAGACACGACTGAGCGACTTCACTTTCACTTCTCACTTTCATGCATTGGAGAAGGAAATGGCAACCCACTCCAGTGTTTTGCCTGGAGAATCCCAGGGACGGGGAGCCTGGTGGGCTACTGTCTATGGGGTCGCACAGAGTCAGACACAACTGAAGCAACTCAGCAGCAGCAGCAGCAGCAGGGAGGCCTGGCGTGCTGCAGTCCATGGGGTCACAAAGAGTCAGACACAACTGAACAACTGAACTGAACTGAACTGAAGTAAATATTAGTTTTACTAATTTTTCATTTCCCAATGCATTTGAACCAACAGTAAGAGTTTTTCATGCTTTGACAAAATTTTCTAAAGATCACAGAACAATTGTCATGTTTCCCATTGATTATGGAGATCACTTTGCAGAGTTTCAACTTACACGATTGTGTTTTTCATCCTGCACTATTGTGTAAAGCAAGGACTGCCTGTATACATACCTGGTTTGTGTGAAATTAGATTATGATTCCTCCACATCAGCTTGTACTCAGTTATCTGGAGTGCAAGGAAACTTCTGAAAAAAAGAACTCGAGCCACTAGAGGTAGGTAGGTATAGGTGTTCCAGGTACAGTTTGGAGGCTGTTTTTCGATCCCAACCTGATCCAGATCCAGCCACCTTGATGGCCTGTGTAGACTCAGAGTGGGAAAGAGCATGCTGGACAATATGAGATGAACTGCACCCACTCAGGGCCCATGCCATCCTGCTGTGGGATCCAGCTAATATAGATATATAGATATATACCAGACAAAGGGAATGTGTTTCTTTACTTATTTCATGGGAAGGCAGATATATGAGATGCGACTGAAACAGAGGCTCAAAACCTGGTCAGGGCTGAGCGTCCATGGGGCCTCCTCGGGCCATCTGGGCCTTGTGGCACTGCTGAAACACTCAGAGGCTGTCTGATGCCCAGAAGCAGCATTATCTGTGGGAATCATGGCTCCAGGGAAGAGTGGAGAGGGCTGTCAGCACTGGGTGTGAAGAGGGTTGAAGGCAGGAGTGAAACAACACTGAGAGCTGTAGAGAGTGTGTTAGCTCCGGAGAGTGGCTCAGATGTGCTGGGAAGGCAGAGAGGAAGCTCAGTGGAAAGAGCGTCACAAGGGCACTGAGGTTAAAAGTGACATTTAACAGGAGCTCCACACGAGGGGAATTCAGACTATGTTAATAAAAGCTCATTTTCCACACTAGTAGTGAGGCCTGGGGACATTGAGGTTATGTGCAGATAGCAAGGCTGCATAATTTATTACTCAAACTGGGAATATATTTTAAGGAAAAGAGACTGCAGTTAACCATCAAACCTTTTAATAATTAAAGGTACAAACGGATTTCCCAGACAAACCACACTCACCTGTGTTACCAATGGAATCCAGGTCATCGTAAATTACAGATCACATCAGAATTACTGAAAACAAACAAATCTGCCCTAACTGGTTACTTCAGGCTGGGTTCCCTGGAGGTGAACTTTGAGATGGAGATGAGTGGGCAGGGCATTGCTTAGGGAGAGCGCCTAGGATCAACACCTAAGGAAGGGAGGAAGGAAAGTAGAACTGGGCGAAGAAAACTTAGACTATCAAGCGGCTTCATCAAAGGCCTCAGCTGACCCCATGGGGAGCTCTTGGGCTGGGATGACCTTCAGAATTATTGCAAGTTGGAGTGAGGGGAACTGGCCTCTCCAGCAGTCCCCAACCTTTTTGGCACCAGGGACCAGTTTTGTGGAAGACAATTTTTCCATGGACCAGGGTGGAGGGGTGGTTTTGAGATGATTCAAGCACATTAGAAATGTTTATGCAAGTCAAGAAGCAACAATTAGAACAGGCCATGAAACAACAGACTGGTTCCTAATCGGGAAAGGAGTACGTCAAGGCTGTATATTGTCACCCTGCTTATTTAACTTATATGCAGAGTACATCATGAGAAATGCTGGACTGAATAAAGCAAAAGCTGGAATCAAGATTGCCGGGAGAAATATCAATAACCTCAGATATGCAGATGACACCACCCTTATGGCAGAAAACGAAGAGGAACTAAAAAGTCTCTTGATCAAAGTGAAAGAGGAGAGTGAAAAAGTTGGCTTCAAGCTCAACATTCCGAAAACGAAGATCATGGCATCCAGTCCCATCACTTCATGGCAAATAGATGGGGAAATAATGGAAACAGTGACAGACTTTTTGGGGGCTCCAAAATCACTGCAGATGGTGACTGCAGCCATGAAATTAAAGGACACTTGGCTCCTTGGAAGAAAAGTTGTGACCAACCTAGACAGCATATTGAAAAAGAGACATTACTTTGCCAACAAAGGTCTGTCTAGTCAAAGCTTTGATTTTTCCAGGAGTCATGTATGGATGTGAGAGTTGGACTGTGAAGAAAGCTGAGCTGTGAAGAATTGCTGCTTTTGAACTGTGGTGTTGGAGAAGACTCTTGAGAGTCCCTTGGACTGCAAGGAGATCCAACCAGTCCATCCTAAAGGAGATCAATCCTGAATATTCATTGGAAGGACTGATGCTGATGCTGAAACTCCAATACTTTGGCCACCTGATGCGAAGCACTGACTCATTTGAAAAGACCTGATGCTGGGAAAGATTGAAGGCAGAAGGAGAAGGGGATAACAGAGAATGAGATGGTTGGATGGCATCACCGACTCAATGGACATGAATTTGAGTAAGCTCCAGGAGTTGGTGATGGACAGGGAGGCCTGGTGTGCTGCAGTCCACGAGGCTGCAAAGAGTCAGACACGACTGAGTGACTGAACTGAACTCAACTGAGACACATTACGGTTATTGTGCACTTTATTTCTATTATTATTACATCAGCTCCATCTCAGATCATCAAGCGTTAGATCTCAAGAGGCTGGGGACCCCTGCTCCACACCAACCCAGTCCTTGGAGGTGGCTGTCCCTGAAGCTTCTCCTGGGTTGAGGGTAGGTTTCTGGAGAAGGGCTGATAGCTGGCCGCACTCTTGGCGGTACTGAGGAAGGGTTAGGCGAAGTATCACAGCATCTGCCTACCATAGGGAGAAGAGAACTTGAATAAAAATATTATAAAGATATATACTTTAAGTTTAATTATTAGTCACAGCCTGCCAAGGAAAGATTTTATTGCATCTGCTTTGAAGAAGAGTGGGGAATTAATGTAAGTAGCATACCAAATGCTTATCTGAAAAAAAGAGGAACTATTCTCTCAAATTAATTTTTATTTATTTTTTTTTCAAATTAATTTTTAAAAGCACCCATTTTCTTGGTACTTCTTAGGAAACTTTTTCTCGACAGTGAATGTCTATGGGTAATATTCGTATTTCAGATAGTTACATAGGACTTACTGATGTTCCAGGCATAGTGTGATGCACTGTTGAAATGTTAACCCATTAAATTCTTTTAACAAATCTATAACATAGGCATTACAGACAAGGAAGCAGAGACCTAAGATCCAGCAGATGGTGGTACCAGGATTTGGACCCAAGTATCATATCTCTAGGCTTCCCAGATGATGGTAGTGGTAAAGAACACACTGCCAATGCTGGAGACCTAAGAGACAGGGGTTCAATCCCTGGGTTAGGAAGATCTCCTGGAAGAGGGCATGGCAACCCACTCCAGTATTCTTGCCTGAAGAATCCCTTGGACAGAGGAGCCTGGCAGACCAAAGTCCATAGGGTTGCAAAGTCCATAGGGTTGGACAAGATTGAAGCGACTTAGTACGCACACATACACATCATATCTCCGGAGGCTGTGCTTGTAGTCATTATGTTATGCTTGCTCTTGAATCCATTTTTAAAAACATTTATTTATCTATCTGGCTACTCTGGGTCTTAGTTGCAACTCACAGGATCTTTGATCTTCATTGTGACATGCAAGATCTTTTAGTTGTGGCATTCAAACTCTTAGTTGCAGCATGTGGGATCTAGTTCCCTGACTAGGGACGGAAAACAGTCCCCCTGCATTGGGAGCATAAAGTCTTAGCCACTGGACCACCAGGGAAGGTCCCATTGTTTAATTTAGTAGATACTATATCACTGCAAATTAATTTAACAAGTATTTATTGAGCTCCTACTGGTTGCCCATGTCCAATCTTTGAAGAAAATAAAAATCTCTTCTTTAGGGTGATACAAAGAAGTAAAACAATAGCAACAGTAATATTTAACATGCACTGAATTTTTACTATATGCCAAGTACTGTCCTAACAGCTTTCCAAGCATCACATTCTGTAACTATGCTGAATATTTAGTGCCTGCCCAGAAGGAGGTTCTGATTAATAAGAAGGTGAGATAGAAAACAGTTACGTAACTATATGTGAGACATGAATGATTAGAAACCCTAACATGCAGGACAGGCAGAGAGGGACCAGCAGGGTTCGGGTCTAGGGGACTTAAATCCTGGAAAGATTATAGGGCGTCCCCCTGAATGAGTGATAGTTGCTCAGTCATGTCTGACTCTTTTCAACCCCCTAAACTGTAGCCCGCCAGGCTTCTCTGTCCATGGAATTCTCCAGGCAAGAATACTGGAGTGGGTTGCCATCTCCTTCTCCAAGGGTGTCTCCCTGAAGGTAATTAAATATAAGTACAACAATAAACAACAAAATAAGAGTAAAGAAATACAAGAAAATTTATGTTTTTCCCATGAAGATTATTTCAGTACTTTTGAAAGAAATTTTCTAGTAACAAATTCTTTACCCACAATGCTTTTAATTGTCCGTGCTTTGCTGGTGCTAAATTTGGTGTGGTTGGCAGTTTGGGCAATCCAGTTCTAGAGAAAGAAGAGTCTAATGTGGATCTGTAGAGTCAGCAATCTTGAAGGATGGGTGGGACTAAGAAAAGGGAGAAGGAAGGAAAGGCTGTGTCTGGCTGGAGGGGCAGAGAATAGGGAGCCCTGGCCTTTCTGGAGAATGTGTTGTATGCAGGGGAACAACTGGGCTGGGAGGATAGTTCGGGTCCATATGTTAAAGACCTTGAAGTCCTGGTCAAGGGTGTGTAATATATCCCATATGTTACGGGACTCTGTGGGAAACAGATGTAATTTTGTCCCTGTCATTGTTTTTCCTCCCCTAGATCTGAATGGCCGAGGAACTCAAAACCCTCTTGAGCAGAAGTCCCAAGTAGTGGGTGCCTAGGATCCGAGGTGATCCCAGTGGCCCTTGCCTATGCTGTTCTTTGACCTTCTGTAGCCCCTTTTTATCACCTGGGCCTTTCTCAATGCCCAGTTGCCCCTCTGAAGGGACCTTCCAGCTCAAGGTTCTGGGCCGCTGCCCCGAGTTGGGGCTGACAGGAAGGGGCCGTAAGCCCCCTCCGTCCTGCTACCCCGGAGTTCCCTGCTCTTGCCAAGAGTGGCCCAGCAGGTAGAAACACTCCAGCCATCTTGGTTTCATCTTTCCCTCCTTCCACCAAATGGTTAAAGCACTTTATTCCACAAACACACAGCAAACAAACCCCATCTTGCAACTGTTTTGACCTGAAGCTTGCCACAAGGCAGAAGAATGGCCAGAAAGCATGGGGATGATTTTCAGTTCAGTTCAGTCACTCAGTTGTGTCCGACTGTCTGCAACCCCATGGACTGCAGCACACCAAGCTCTCCGTCCAACACCCATCCTGGTGTTTTACTGTGGTGCAGTTGAAGAAAAGGCCCAGGGCCTGGCTGTAGCATCAGATAGTGGAGGCAGCCCCGAATTTTAAAGACCTAAGACAGTAATGTTATTTCACTGGCTCTCTTTCTCCTAGTGACAATGGTATCATAATTGCAGCTCAGAGAAGTTGCCTCGCACAGGTTTCCACTCTGACAAGCAGCTTCAGCTGCCGTCCTAAATGGTTACTCTATTAAGAATTTTCAAATTATTGGTGGTTGCTTCCTTTTTCTGAAGAAAAAATCCAAATATTGTTTTTCCACCCTCATTCTATGCATTGAGGTCAAAGTCACTGGCTTCTCTCTATGGTAGAAGAAAATATCCCCACCTTGCTGAACTCAAGATGGAATGTTTGTGGAACTTTTGTTGGTGCTTATAAGAAGAACATGGGACTGGAGAAACTTTGAAAGCCCAGAGGAGCTGGGTTCTGACCACCTGCAGGCCTGGTCCTGTGTGTACTTGTCCAGACGGCAAATTCTGCCCCCTGGCCTTGGCTTACCCTCTCTGGATTCACAATATGTTCCTGTCTCTCAGGCCTTGGCCCAGCCCTTTCCACAAAGCCTTCCACAAGCCCCGCCAGGCCACAGTGACCTGTCCCTGCTTACACAACAGTTAGATTGGGTACAGCATGATCCAGGATTTGGCTACATGATCTTATTGCTTAGCTGTGAGCCTACTTTCCTTAAGAGGATGGAAAGCGTGATGAAGGCAAAGTCTATGTTTTCTCAGCAGTGGGCTGAGTAGAAAGTGTAGGTGAATGAAATATAATTGTGTGAATTCAAAGATGGCTCAGTCAAGGCCTTTCCTGAGTGCCAAGCTATTATAAGTAAGACGGAAACTTAAATAGCAGAATTCTTCCAGAGAAAGTGTGAAGGCAAGCCGCACATACTTTGATCTGTCTCATGGAAAGAAGGAAAGTTGCGGCTGGAGGAGACACTCCAAGTCATTCAATAGATTCAACTTTTTTTCTCCAAGAGATTTATAAGTTTGAACCAGACTCAGGCAGCTTGGAAAGACGGAAGGGAGGCTGGGTTATCTCTCCCCAGTCACCAGAGAAAATTAGCATGGCATCTAAATACGTGTGTCCAAATGTGTTTGGACCATCCTATGAGCCTGCCCTGACGAGATCACACCTCGTCATCTTGTCTGGTGGCTGTACTACAAACATAGTCTTAATCCATCTTTTTAAAATGAATGAATGTACAAGACGAATTGAAATGAACTAATTGAGCCTTTCCTCCCAGGAAGAAAATGATTTTGTTGAATTCTCTCTTCCCTGAAAGGGAAACAAGAAGCTATTTCTGGTGTTTGTGTTCTCTATTCTTGATCATCTTGATGCTCCACGGACAGTATGAGTATCACTTGGAAGCTTGTTAGGAATGCAGAATCTTGGGCCCTACCTCAGACCTACTAGATTAGAGTCTGAACTTTAAAGAGATTTATATGTGCTGCTCTATAGAATGCAGAGGAAACAATCTAATGGCCTAAGCCTGGAGTTTGGAACTACAAATAAATCCCTAATATGAGTAATGGTATCTAAAAACCATCTCTTGAGCAACATCTTTATTGAAACCTAGGTTTCCCAAGTGGCGCTAGTGGTAAAGAAACTGCCTGCCAATGCAGGAGACAGAAGAAACATGGGTTTGATCCCTGGATAGGGAAGTTCCCCTGGAGAAGGAAATGGCAATCCACTCCAGTATTCTTGTCTGAAAAATCCCATGGACAGAGGAGCCTGGTGGGCTACAGTCCATGGGATCATAAAGAGTCAGACACAACTGACTGACTGAGTGCACACACATACCCATATGCCTAGTCCCGAGTTAGGCACTGCAGGAAAGAAAGAGGTAGGGCAGGTCCAGTGAGTGAGGGCCCACACTGGGATTTCAGCCCCAAACTCTCCCACCCCTCCCTGTAGAAGCCCTGACTGAGGGGTGGACTCTGGCAAAATAGAATTCTCTGCAGCACAGCCTCTAGGGTGACACCAGTCACATGGATGGCCCTTGTCTTTTAAGCAATGACAAGTCATTAAGACTGAGCTACCAAATCTTCAGGGAGGACAGCCTGGCCCTAACCTCCATCATAACATTTTTTTTCTTTTGCAATGAAGCATTGCCAGGTTTGCTGAAAGCTCATTCAATGTTAAATAAAGCTCAAGCACTCAGGCCTCCCCAGGTTCAGGCTGGAGACTGGGTGGCTCGGGGTGCAGTCCTGGCCTATTAGCCAGAGGTTCAGCTGTGCTATTGAAGTCCATGCTCCCTGTGTTGTATCTTGTGAACAGAGCAATTCAGAATGCTACATGCCAAAATGTAGATTCTGGAATCAGACTACCCTGAGTTCATTTCCAGGCTCTGCCATTTGCTAGCTTTGTGACCTGGTGCAAGTCTCAATTTTCCAGCTATTAATAAAGTGATACTTTATTTCTTGCTTAATTTGGATGAAGTCTAATTTCTTTTTTTGTGATTTTTTGATGTTGTATCTAATAAATCTTTCCCAAGGTCATAAAAATTTTCTTTTGTTTCCTTCTAGATGTTGTAGAATCTAAGGTTTTATATTTAGATCTTTTCTCCATTTTTGGTTCTGAATACTCTACAAGGTATGGAGAGTACAGAAAGTTTCTTTCTTCTTTCACCTTTCTTTTTCTTCATGACATATAGATATGTAGTTGTTCCAGTATCAAAAAGATCGTCTTTCTCCTTTGAATTGCCTTTGCACATTTGTGAAAAATCAGACAATATATTTCTGAGTCTATTTTTGAACTCTCTGTTCTATTCTATTGATCTCTATGTCTGTCCTTTAGCCAATGCCACACTGTCTTGATTTCAGTAGCTTTATGGCAAGCCTTGAAACCAGGTAGTAGACTAAAGACTTTGTTATTCTTTGTAAAAATATCTTGGCAATTCTAGGTCAGTTCTAGTTCCACATAAAATTTTATAATTGGCTTATTAATTGCTACAAAAAGGGATGCTGGAATCTTGCATTGACTTTATAGATACATTTGGAAAGAACTGACTTTTTAAAAATTAATTAATTAATTTTTAAATTGAAGGATAATTGCTTTACAGAATTTTGTTGTTTTCTGTCAAACCTCAACATGAATCAGCCATAGGTATGCGTATATCCCCTCCCTTTTGAACCTCCCTCCCATCTCCCTCCCCATCCCAACCCTCTAGGTTGATACAGAGGCCCTGCTTGAGCTTCCTGAGCCAGGCAGCACATTCCCTTTGGCTATCTATTTTACATATGGTAATGTAAGTTTCCATGTTACTCTTTTCATGCATCTCACCCTCTCCTCCCCTCTCCCCATGTCCATAAGTCTATTCTCTATGTCTGTTTCTCCATGGCTGCCCTATAAGTAAATTCTTCAGAACCATTTTACTAGATTCTGTATATATGCATTAGAATATGATATTTATCTTTCTCTTTCTGACTCACTTCACTCTGTATAACAGGTTCTAAGTTCATCCATCTCATCAGAACTGACTCAAAGACGTTCCTTTTTATAGCTGAGTAATATTCCATCGTGTATATGTACCACAACTTCTTTATCCATTCATCTGTCAGTGGGCATCTAGGTTGCGTCTGTGTTCTAGCTATTGTAAATAGTGCTTCAATGAACAATGGGATGCATGTGTCTCTTTCAATCTCAGTTTCCTCACGGTATATGCCTAGGAGTGGGATTGCTGGGTCCTAGTTTTTTAAGGAAGCTCCATACTGTCTTCATAGTGGCTGTATCAATTTACATTCCCACCAACAGTGCAAGAGCATTCCCTTTTCTCTACGCCCTTTCCAGCATTTATTGTTTGTAGACTTTTTGATGAGGGCCACTCTGACCGGTGTGAGGTGATATCTCATTGTCATTTTGATTTGCATTTCTGTAATAATCTTTTTATGTGTTTGTTAGCCAGCTGTATGTCTTCTTTGGAGAAATGTCTCTTCTGGTCTTTTTCCCACTTCTTGATTGGGTTGTTTTCCTGGTATTGAGTTGTATGAGCTGCTTGTATATTTTGGAAATTAATCCTTTGTCAGTCGTTTCATTTGCAATTATATTCTCCGATTCCAAGGGTTGTCTTTTCACCTTGTTTATAGTTTCCTTTGCTGTGCAAAAGCTTTTTAAGTTTAATCAGGTCCCACTTGTTTACTTTTGTTTTTATTTCCGTTATTCTAGGAGGTGGGTCGTAGAGGATCTTGCTTTGATTTATGTCATCTAGTGTTCTGCCTATGTTTTCCTCTAAGAGGTTTACAGTTTCTGGTCTTACGTCTAGGTCTTTAATCCATTTTGAGTTTATCTTTGTGTATGATGCTAGGAAGTGTTCTACTTTCATTCTTTTACATGTAATAAAATTCTTTTACATTTCATTCTTTTACATCTAGTTTTTCCAGCACCATTTATTGAAGAGGCTGTCTTTGCCCTATTGTATATTCTTGCTTCCTTTGCCAAAAATAAGGTACCCATAGGTGCATGGGTTTATTTCCGGGCTCTCTATCTTGTTCCCAGAGAAGGCAATGGCAACCCACTCCAGTACTCTTGCCTGGGAAATACCATGGACAGAGGAGCCTGGTAGGCTACAGTCCATGGAGTCGAGAAGAGTCGGACATGACTGAGTGACTTCACTTTCACTTTTCACTTTCATGCACTGGAGAAAGAAATGGCAACCCACTCCAGTATTCTTGCCTGGAGAATCCCATGGATGGGAGCCCAGTGGGCTGCCGTCTATGGGGTCGCACAAAGTCGGACACGACTGACGTGATTTAGCAGCAGCAGCAGTATCTTGTTCCATTGGTCTATATTTCTGTTTTTGTGCCAGTCCCATACTGTCTTGATGACTATAGCTTTGTAGTATAATCTGAAGTCAGGAAGGATGATTCCTCAAGCTCCATTCTTCTTTCTCAAGACTACTTTAGATATTTGGGGTCTTTTGTGTTTCCATATGAATTGTGAAATTTTTTCTTCTAGTTCTGTGTAAAAATGTCATTGGTAATTTGATAGGGATAGAATTGAATCTTTAGATTGTGTTTGGTAGTATAGTCATTTTCACAATATTGATTCTTCCTACCCAGAAACATGGAATATCTCTCCATCTGTTTATGTCATCTTTGATTTCTTTCATTAGTGTCTTATAATTTTCTGTGTATAGTTCTTTTGTCTCCTTAGATAAGTTTATTCCTAGATATTTAATTCATTTTGTTGCAATGTGGTGAATGGGATTGATTCCTCCCAATGATGAATGGGATTGATTACTTAATTTCTTGTTCTGATTTTTCACTGTTAGTATATAAAAATGCAAATGATTTCTGTGTATCAATCTTATATCCTACAACTTTGCTAAATTCACTGATTAGCTCTAGTAATTTTCTGATACTATCTTTAGGGTTTTCTATGTACAGTATCATGTCATCTGCAAACACTGAGAGCTTTACTTCTTCTTTTCTGATCTGGATTCCTTTTATTTCTTTTTCTTTTCTGATTGCTCTAGCGAGGACTTCCAGAACTATGTTAAATAATAGTGGGGAAAGTAGACACCCTTGTCTTGTTTCTGATCTTAGGGTGAATGCTTTCAGTTTCTCACCATTGAGAATAATGTTTGCTGTAGGCTTATCATATATGGCCTTTACTATGCCCATTTTGTGAAGTTTTAATCATAAATGGGTGCTGAATTTTGTCAAAGGCTTTTTTTGCATCTATTGAAATTATCATATGATTTTTATCTTTCAATGTGTTAATATGGTGTATCACATTGATTGATTTGTGTATATTGAAGAATCCTTGCATCCCTGGATTAATCCCAACTTGATCATGGTGTATAACTTTTTGATGTGTTGCTGAATTCTGTTTGCTAAAATTTTGTTGAGGATTTTTGCATCTATGTTCATCAGTGATATTGGCTTGTAGTTTTCTTTTTTTGTGTTGTCTTTGTCTGGTTTTGGTATCAGGGTGATGGTGGCCTCATAGAATGAGATTGGAAGTGTTCCTTCCCCTGCAATTTTTTTTAAAGAGTTTTAGAAGGATAGACATTAGCTCTTCTCTAAATGTTTGATAAAATTCTCCTGTGAAGCCATCTGGTCCTGAGCTTTTGTTTTTTGGGAGATTTTTGATCACAGTTTCAATTTCAGTGCTTGTAAGTGAGTTGTTCATAATATCTATTTCTTCCAGATTCAGTCTTGGAAGATTGAATAAGAATCTGTCGATTTCTTCCAGGTTATCCATTTTATTGTCATATAGTTGTTCATAATAGTCTCTTATTAGCCTTTGTATTTCTGCATTGTCTGTTATAACCTCTCCTTTTTCATTTCTATTTGTGTTGATTTGATTCTTTGTTTTTTCTTGATGAGTCTGGCTAAAGGTTTGTCAATTTTGTTTATCTTCTCAAAGAACCAGCTTTTAGTTTTATTAATCTTTACTATTATTTCTTTCATTTCTTTTTCATTTATTTCTGCTCGGATCTTTATGATTTCTTTCCTTCTACTAATTTTGGGGGGTTTTTTTTGTTCTTCTTTTCCCCATTGTTTTAGGTGTAAAGCTAGGTTGTCTATTTGATGTTTTTCTTCTTTCTTGAGGTAGGATTGTATTGCTATAAACTTACCTCTTAGAACTGCTTTTGCTGCATCTCATAGGTTTTGAGTTGTCATGTTTTCATTGTCATTTGTTTCTAGAAATTTTTTATTTCCTTTTTTATTTCTACAGTAACCTGTTGGTTATTTAGAAAAGAATTGTTTAATCTCCATGTGTTTGTGTTTCTTACACTCTTTTTCCTTGTAATTGAAATCTAGTCTCATAGTGTTGGGGCTGCGCTTTGCTGGAGCAGCCGTGAAGAGATACCCCACGTCCAAGGTAAGAGAAACCCAAGTAAGATGGTAGGTGTTGCAAGAGGGCATCAGAGGGCAGACACACTGAAACCATAATCACAGAAAATTAGTCAATCTCATCACACTAGGACCACAGCCTTGTCTAACTCAATGAAACTAAGCCATACCCTGTGGGGCCACCCAAGACGGGCAGGCATGGTGGAGAGGTCTGACACAATGTGGTCCACTGAAGAAGGGAATGGCAAACCACTTCAGTATTCTTGCCTTGAGAACCCCATGAACAGTATGAAAAGGCAAAATGATAGGATACTGAAAGAGGAACTCCCCAGGTCGGTAGGTGCCCAATATGCTACTGGAGGAGATCAGTGGAGAAATAACTCCAGAAAGAATGAAGGGATGGAGCCAAAGCAAAAAGAATACCCTGTTGTGGATGTGACTGGTGATAGAAGCAAGGTCCGATGCTGTAAAGAGCAATATTGCATAGGAACCTGGAATGTCAGGTCCATGAATCAAGGCAAATTGGAAGTGGTCAAACAGGAGATGGCAAGAGTGAATGTCGACATTCTAGGAATCAGCGAACTAAAATTGGTCTGGAATGAGTGAATTTAACTCAGATGACCATTATATCTACTACTGCGGGCAGGAATCCCTTAGAAGAAATGGAGTAGCCATCATGGTCAACAAAAGAGTCCGAAATGCAGTACTTGGATGCAATCTCCAAGGCAAACCATTCAATATCACAGTAATCCAAGTCTATGCCCAAACCAGTAATGCTGAAGAAGCTGAAGTTGAACAGTGCTATGAAGACCTACAAGACCTTTTAGAACTAACACCCAAAAAAGATGTCCTTTTCATTATAGGGGACTGGAATGCAAAAGTAGGAAGTCAAGAACCACCTGGAGTAACAGGCAAATTTGGCCTTGGAATACAGAATGAAGCAGGGCAAATTCTAATAGAGTTTTGCCAAGAAAATGCACTGGTCATAGCAAACACCCTCTTTCAACACAAGAGAAGACTCTACATATGGACATCACCAGATGGTCAACACCAAAATCAGATTGATTCTATTCTTTGCAGCCAAAGATGGAGAAGCTCTATACAGTCAGCAAAAACAAGACCAGGAGCTGACTGTGGCTCAGATCATGAACTCCTTATTACCAAATTCAGACTGAAATTGAAGAAAGTAGGGAAAACCACTAGACCATTCAGGTATGACCTAAATCAAATCCCTTATGATTATACAGTGGAAGTGAGAAATACTTTTAAAGGACTAGATCTGATAGAGTGCCTGATGAACTATGGAATGAGGTTCGTGACATTGTACAGGAGACAGGGATCAAGACCATCTCCATAGAAAAGAAATGCAAAAAAGCAAAATGGCTGTCTGGGGAGGCATTACAAATAGCTGTGAAAAGAAGAGAAGCGAAAAGCAAAGGAGAAAAGGAAAGATATAAGCATCTGAATGCAGAGTTCCAAAGAATAGCAAGAAGAGATAAGAAAGCCTTCCTCAGCGATCAATGCAAAGAAATAGAGGAAAACAACAGAATGGGAAAGACTAGAGATCTCTTCAAGAAAATTAGAGATACCAAGGAAACATTTCATGCAAAGATGGGCTTGATAAAGGACAGAAATGGTATGGACCTAACAGAAGCAGAAGATATTAAGAAGAGGTGGCAAGAATACACAGAAGAACTGTGCAAAAAGATCTTCATGACCCAGATAATCACGATGGTGTGATCACTGACCTAGAGCCAGACATCCTGGAATGTGAAGTCAAGTGGGCCTTAGAAAGCATCACTATGAACAAAGCTAGTGGAGGTGATGGAATTCCAGTTGAGCTATTTCAAACCCTGAAAGATGATGCTGTGAAAGTGCTGCACTCAATATGCCAGCAAATTTGGAAAACTCAGCAGTGGCCACAGGACTGGAAAAGGTCAGTTTTCATTCCAATCCCAAAGAAAGGCAATGCCAAAGAATGCTCAAACTACTACACAATTGCACTCATCTCACACGCTAGTAAAGTAATGCTCAAAATTCTCCAAGCCAGGCTTCAGCAATACATGAACCGTGAACTTCCAGATGTTCAAGCTGGTTTTAGAAAAGGCAGAGGAACCAGAGATCAAATTGCCAACATCTGCTGGATCATCAAAAGACCAAGAGAGTTCCAGAAAAACATCTATTTCTGCTTGATTGACTATGCCAAAGCCTTTGACTGTATGGATCACAATAAACTGTGGAAAATTCTGAAAGAGATGGGAATACCAGACCACCTGACCTGCCTCTTGAGAAATCTGTATGCAGGTCAGGAAGCAACAGTTAGAACTGGACATGGAACAACAGACTGGTTCCAAATAGGAAAAGGAGTACATCAAGGCTGTATATTGTCACCCTGCTTATTTAACTTCTATGCAGAGTACATCATGAGAAACACTGGACTGGAAGAAGCACAAGCTGGAATCAAGATTGCCGGGAGAAATATCAATAACCTCAGATATGCAGATGACACCACCCTTATGGCAGAAAGTGAAGAACTAAAAAGCCTCTTGATGAAGGTGAAAGAGGAGAGTGAAAAAGTCGGCTTAAAACTCAACATTCAGAAAACGAAGATCATAGCATCCGGTCCCATCACTTCATGGGAAATAGATGGGGAAACAGTGGAAACAGTGTCAGACTTTATTTTTCTGGACTCCAAAATCACTACAGATGGTGACTGTAGCCATGAAATTAAAAGACGCTTATGCCTTGGAAGAAAAGTTATGACCAACCTAGATAGCATATTGAAAAGCAGAGACATTACTTTGCCAACAAAGGTTCGTCTAGTCAAGGCTATGGTTTTTCCTGTGGTCATGTATGGATGTGAGAGTTGGACTGTGAAGAAGGCTGAGCACCGAAGAATTGATGCTTTTGAACTGTGGTGTTGGAGAAGACTCTTGAGAGTCCCTTGGACTGCAAGGAGATCCAACCAGTCCATTCTGAAGGAGATCAGCCCTGGGATTTCTTTGGTGGGAATGAAGCTGAAACTCCAGTACTTTGGCCACCTCATGCAAAGAGTTGACTCATTGGAAAAGACTCTGATGCTGAGAGGGATTGGGGGCAAGAGGAGAAGGGGACGACAGAGGATGAGATGGCTGGATGGCATCACTGACTCGATGGACGTGAGTCTGAGTGAACTCCAGGAGTTGGTGATGGACAGGGAGGCCTGGAGTGCTGCGATTCATGGGGTCACAAAGAGTTAGACACGACTGAGCGACTGAACTGAACTAAACTGAACTCATAGTGTTGTGGTCGGAGAAGATGCTTGATACGATTTCAATTTTCTTAAATTTACTGAGGTTTGATTTGTGACCCAAGATGTGGTCTATCTTGGAGAATGTTCCATCTGCACTTGAGAAGAAGGTGTAATCTTCTGCATTTGGATGGAATGTCCTGAAGATATCAATGAGATCCATCTCATCTAATGTATCATTTAAAGACTTGTTTCCTTATCAATCTTCTGTTTTGATGATCTGTCCATCGGTGTGAATGGGGTGTTAAAGTCTTCTACTATTATTGTGCTACTATCAGTTTCTCCTTTTATGTCTGTCAGTGTTTGTCTTATGTATT
This sequence comes from Bos javanicus, assembly GCF_032452875.1. Classification (NCBI taxonomy): domain Eukaryota; kingdom Metazoa; phylum Chordata; class Mammalia; order Artiodactyla; family Bovidae; genus Bos; species Bos javanicus. Next base: position 27,496,183 of record NC_083878.1, on the reverse strand, counting down.
GAGGTGCATAGATACTTATAATTGCTATGTCTTCCTCTTGGATTGATCCCTTGATCATTATGTAATGTCCTTCCTTATATCTTGTAATCTTCTTTATTTTAAGGTCTATTTTGTCTGATATGTGGATTGCTACTCCAGCTTTCTTTTGCTTCCCATTTGCATGGAATTTATTTTTCCACCCTCTCACTTTCAGTCTATATGTATCTTTAGGTCTGAAGTGGGTTTCTTGTAGACAGCATATATATGGGTCTTGCTTTTGTATCCATTCAGCCTGTCTGTGTCTTTTGGTTGCGGCATTTAATTCATTTACATTTAAAGTAATTATTAGTATATATGTTCCTATTGCCATTTTCTTAATTGTTTGGGGTTGATTTTGTACATCTTTTTTTCTTCTCTTGTATTTCTTGACTATATAAGTCCCTTTAACATTTATTGTAAAGCTGATTTGGTGGTACTGAATTCTCTTAAATTTTGCTTGTCTGAAAAGCTTTTTATTTCTCCATCAATTTTGAATGAGATCCTTGCCAGGTACAGTAGTCTTGATTGTAGATTTTTCCCTTTCAGGACTTGAAAAATATCCTGCCATTCCCTTCTGGCCTGCAGAATTTCTGCTGAAAGATCAGCTAAGTGTATGGGGTTTCCCTTGTATGTCACTTGTTGCTTTTCCCTTGCTGCTTTTAATATTCTTTCTTTGTATTTAGTCTTTGTTAGTCTTTATTAGTATGTGTCTTGGCATGTTTCTTCTTGGGTATATCCTGTATGGGACTCTTTGCACCTCTTGGACTTAATTGACCTTTTCATTTTTCATGTTGGGGAAATTTTCAACTATAATCTCTTCAAAAACTTTCTCATACCCTTTCTTTTTCTCTTCTTCTTCTGGGACCCCTATAATTTGAATGTTAGTGTGTTTGATATTGTTCCAGAGGTCTCTGAGACTATCCTCAGTATTTTTCATTCTTTTTACTTTATTCTGCTCTTCAGAAGTTATTTCCACCATTTTATCTTCCAGCTCACTGATTTGTTCTTCTCCTTCAGATATTCTGCTATTGATTCCTTCCAGAGTATTTTTAATTTCCATAATTGTGTTGTTTGTCTCTGTATGTTTATTCTTTAATTCTTCTAGGTCTTTGTTAATTGATTCTTGCATTTTCTCCATTTTGTTTTCAAGGTTTTTGATCATCTTTACTATCATTATTCTGAATTCTTTTTCAGGTAGTGTGCCTATTTTCTCTTCATTTATTTGGACTTCTGTGTTTCTAATTTGTTCCTTCACTTCTGTAGTATTTCTCTGCCTTTTCATTATTATTTTTTTTAACTTATTGTGTTTGAGGTCTCCTTTTCCCAGGCTGCAAGGTTGAATTTTTTCTTCCTTTTGGTTTCTGTCCTCCTAAGATTGGTCCAGTGATTTGTGTAAGCTTCGTATAGGGTGAGATTTGTGCTGAGTTTTTTGTTTGTTTTTCCTCTGATGAGCAAGGCTGAGTGATGTGGTAATCTTGTCTGGTGATGACTGGGTTTGTATTTTTATTTTCCTTATTGTTTAGATGAGGCGTCCTGCACAGGCTGCTACTGGTGGTTGGGTGATGCTGGGTCTTGTATTCAGGTGGTTTCCTTTGTGTGAGTTCTCACTATTTGATACTCCCTAGGGTTACTGTGAAGAAGGCTGAGCGCCAAAGAATTGATGCTTTTGAACTGTGATGTTGGAGAAGACTCTTGAGAGTCCCTTGGACTGCAAGGAGATCCAACCAGTCCATTCTGAAGGAGATCAGCCCTGGGATTTCTTTGGAAGGAATGATGCTAAAGCTGAAACTCCAGTACTTTGGCCACCTCATGCGAAGAGTTGACTCATTGGAAAAGACTGTGATGCTGGGAGGGATTGGGGGCAAAAGGAGAAGGGAACGACAGAGGATGAGATGGCTGGATGGCATCACTGACTCGATGAACGTGAGTCTGAGTGAACTCAGGGAGTTGGTGATGGACAGGGAGGCCTGGTGTGCTGCGATTCATGGGGTCGCAAAGAGTTGGACATGACTGAGAGACTGATCTGATCTGAGGGTTAGTTCTCTGGTAGTCTAGGGTCTTGGAGTCAGTGTTCCCACTCCAAAGGCTCAGGGCTTGACCTCTCCCTAGGATGCTCTCCACACTGTGCTGGTCTCTGGACCTGTTATGGGGGCAGCTCATATTCTAATCTGGTCCTACTTCTATGTGTTCTTGCCTCCAATGTCCACAGCTATCAGAACTAGTGGTTTTCTTTTGTGGGAGGTCCCAATGTCCTTTTATATATTCCATAGACACAGAGTCTGCCTGGATTTAATCTGCAGCTTGTACAGCTGGTGGGAAGGTTTTGGGTCTTCTTCCTAAGCCACACTGCCCCTGGGTTTCAATTGTGGTTTTATTTCCACCTCTGCATGTGGGTTGTCCACTGGGATTGCTCCTGAGTCTACCCTGGAGGACCTGGCTTGGCCCCTGTGAGGGCCAAGTGTGGAGGTGGTGCAGCTGGTTGGGTTGCAGGGGTTCTGGCAGCACCAGGTACTCAGGGGAGTTGGCGGCTAGGGCAGCATGAAATATAGAGCTCTAGAAGGGTAGGGCAACCAGTAATGGCCAATATGCTCCAGTATTCATGACTGGAGAACCCCCCTGACAGAGAAGCCTGGCAAGCCACAGTCTACTGGGTCACAAAGAGTCAGACATGACCGAAGTGACCCTGTGCACATAGATGCAAGACTTGTCTTTGCCTGTGGCAGCTCTGCCCCAGTAAGAGTTGAGTGTGAAGGTGGTGCAGTTGCTTGGCTTGCAGGGACCCTGGTGGTGCCAAATGTGCAGGGACATGGACTGCCTCCACCATAGAAGTTATGGCTCTATCAGAGGTTTTTTTGAGCCTCTTGTAGCTGGTAATCAGAAGGCGTCTTTGGCAGTCTTTCTCCATAGCTCCTCCCATTCAGGCACTTAGAGGGTTCCCTTGCCTGGGGTCCTTCTCTGTTGTTTGGCACATCGGGCACATACAGCCCGCCCCCCCACCCGCCTGCCCGTCGTCTGGGCTCCTACTCTGTAGATCTGCGCATCAGGCACTTAAAGGGGCACCCTGGGTGGATTCCGATTCTGTAGTTCAGTGGCAGGCATTTGATGACCAGCCTCTCTGTTGTTCAGCTGCTGCTGATGGCATGTGGGGTGACAGAGGCTATGGTGATGGCTCCACCCCCTACATGTGACTCAGCGGTATCGCCTTGCCTCTGTGGCTGCCCAGCTTTTCTCCACAGGCGTTTTCCACTACAATCCCCTCCCTCACATCCTTTCGATCTGACTCTCCTCAATCAATAGCAGCCTTCACTCTGGGATTGCTCCACAATTCCTAAACTCCAGCTCCCAGAAACTGCACCTTCCAGGGAACCTGTGTCCCTATCTGGGGTATGTATGCCTGTAGCAAGGACTAACTGATTCTCATTCCATTTAGGCTGCCACAGATCAGCTGTTTCACTCTCAGCCTTAAATGTTTCTCCTCTGACTCAGACAATTGCCCTGATGGGGGGAGGGGGGGGGATCAGACTCCTGTTTCAGTTCCCCTACCCACTGAGGACAGGTCCAGGCCTACTAACACTCCTGTTTTTCCCCCTAGTTCCTTTGTCCTACCAAGTTTTGTGTGGTTCTATATATTCTTTTCCACTGGTCAGGTACTCCTGTCCTCTCTCATCTGGTGTTCTGCATGCATTTCTGTGTCTGAAGGTGTATTCCTAATGTATCCGTGGAGAGAGATGTACTCCACGTCCACTTACTCCTCCACCATCTTGTTCCAGAACTGACTTTTTTATAACAAGGAATGGATTCTTCTAATTCATGAACAAAATATATTTCTTCATATATTTATGTTTTAATTTTCTCAGAAATATTCTATAGTTTTCAGTGTATAGGCCTTGCATATCTTTTGTTAAATTTATTTCTAAGCATTTTGGTCACTTGTAAATTAATTTTTTTCTATTTCATTTTCTAATTGCTGTAAGTATATAAAAATAAAATTAATTTTTTCATATTAACTTTATAACATGCAACATTGTTAAATTCATTTATAGTTCTAATAATAGTTTTGTAGATTCTTTATAACTTCCTACCTAAGAAATCACATCATCTACAAATAGAAGCAGCTTTTTCTTGCTTTCTGATCTTTAAACATTTTACTTCTTTTTCTTGGCTTCTTACAATGGCTAATACTACCAGTATGATGTTGAACAGAAGTCATGAAAGTGGACATCCTTGCCTTGTTCTCAGACTTACTGGGAAAGTGTTCAGTATTTCATCTTTATATCCTTGATCATACTGAAGAACTTCCTTTCTTCTCCTAGATTGATGAGAATTTTTATAATAAATGCATGCTAAATTTTGTCAACTGCTTTCTGTGCATGTATCAAAGAGGTCATATGATTTTTCTCCTCTGTTAATGTGGTAAATTATACTGATTAATTTTTGAATATTAAATCAACTTTGCCTTCATAGGATAAACCCTCATGAAAGTGAAAGTCGCTCAGTCATGTCCAACTCTTTGCAACCCCCTGGACCATATAGTCCATGGAATTCTCCAACCAAAATACTGGAGTGGTAGCCTTTCCCTTCTCCAGAGGATCATCCCAACCTAGGGATTGAACTCAGGTCTCCTGCATTGCAGGCAGATTCTTTACCAGCTGAGCCACAAGGGAAACTCAAGAATATTGGAGTGGATAGCCTATCCCTTCTCCAGTGGATCTTTCCAACCTAGGAATCAGTGTCTCCTGCATTGCAGGCAGATTCTTTACCAACTGAGCTATCAGGAAAGCCCAAAACCCTCATGGTCATATAGTATTCTTTTTTAGGTGTTGTTGGGTTTAATCTGCTAAGATTTCATTAAGAATTTTTACATCTAGTCCATAAGGGATATTAGCCCCTTTATATATGTATTTGACAGGTTTTAGTATTAATATTTTGCAGGCATCATGAAACAAGTTGAGAAGTGTACCCCATTCTTCTCTATTTTCTGAGTTTGTGTAAGTTTGATGTTTTTTCTTCTTTGAATGTTTGATAGAAATTACCAGTGAAATCACCTGTGCCGATTATTTAGATTTTCTGTTTCATGTAGTATAAATGTTAGAGATTTATAGTTTTAAAGAATTTTTCTATTTCATCTATTTTGTATAAATTATTGATATAAAGTCCTTTATAACAAACATTCCCATATTCTCTTTTGGGCTTCCCTTCTGGCTCAGATGGTAAAGAATCCACCTTCAATGTGGGAGACCTGGGTAAGAGTCAGACACGACTGAGTGAATTTCACTCATATTCTCTTTTTATTATTTTCATGTCAGTAAGATTTGTCTTGATAATCCCTTTTCATTTTTATTGATAATTTGTGCTCTCTTTTTCCTGAGTAGTCTAATAAAATACCAAATTTTTTTTGTTCTTTAGAAAGAAACAAATTTGGGGGTTATTAATTATTTTTATTGTGTGTCTGATTCTTACCACATTCATTTCTGCTCTCATCTTTATTGTTTGTTCTACAGTCCTCCCTTGGTATCCACAGAGTATCAGTTGCAGGACACCCTCAGATACCAAAATTCATTGATGCTCAAGTCCCTTATAGTAAAATGGCCTAGTATATTTGGCTCACCATATCCTTGGGTTCCATATCCATGGATTTGGACTTTGGTTTACTTTGGGTTCGACTGGAATCTTAAGTCACTGATTTTAGATCATTTTTCTTTTCCGATATAAGCATTTAAAGCCATAAAACTCCCTCTAAGCACTCTTTTAGTAACTGCTATAATTGTAAATTTTTCAATTTTTTCTTCTACCATATACATAATAATATAATGTTATATATTTTATTTATATAATGTATAATAATTATATTTTAATATATTATGTATTATAATATAATAAATATTCTGTTATATAGTATCAGATCAGATCAGTCGCTCAGTCGTGTCTGACTCTTTGTGACCCCATGAATCGCAGCACACCAGGCCTCCCTGTCCATCACCAACTCCCAGAGTTCACTGAGACTCACGTCCATCGAGTCAGTGATGCCATCCAGCCATCTCATCCTCTGTCGTCCCCTTCTCCTCCTGCCCTCAATGCCTCCCAGCATCAGTCTTTTCCAATGAGTTAACTCTTCACATGAGGTGGCCAAAGTACTGGAGTTTCAGCTTTAGCATCATTCCTTCCAAAGAAATCCCAGGGCTGATCTCCTTCAGAATGGACTGGTTGGATCTCCTTGCAGTCCAAGGGACTCTCAAGAGTCTTCTCCAACACCACAGTTCAAAAGCATCAATTCTTCGGCACTCAGCCTTCTTCACAGTCCAACTCTCACATCCATACATGACCACAGGAAAAACCATAGCCTTGACTAGACGAACCTTTGTTGGCAAAGTAATGTCTCTGCTTTTGAATATGCTATCTAGGTTGGTCATAACTTTCCTTCCAAGGAGTAATTATCTTTTAATTTCATGGCTGCAGTCACCATCTGTAGTGATTTTGGAGCCCAGAAAAATAAAGTCTGACACTGTTTCCACTGTTTCCCCATCTATTTCCCATGAAGTGATGGGACTGGATGCCATGATCTTCGTTTTCTGAATGTTGAGCTTTAAGCCAACTTTTTCACTCTCCACTTTCACTTTCATCAAGAGGCTTTTTAGTTCCTCTTCACTTTCTGCCATAAGGGTGGTGTCATCTGCATATGTATATTTTCTTTATCCATTTACACTGCTCAGAAGGCTACTGTGAAGGCAAACTCATTTAACTTTCCCTAATTCTTGCTTCTAAGCTACAGGATGGTTTTGAAGAAATTGTTTGCTCCATCAGCTTTGCCAAGTCAACACCTAGGAGAGGAAACCTCTTCTGTTTCCTAGGAATTTACTTCTTACTCCCAAAGACAACAAGAATAAAAGAAATCATTCTTGACTAATCCACTGAGTTGCTTTCATTTTTAAAACCATCGCTGTTTCTAAAGCTAGGATAGTTTTGGAACTCTCCTGCCTGCAGCCCAGGCCAGGAAACATCACTTAATTAGAAATTGCACCTTTAACAAGAGCTGAAAGCCAGCTGAAACACCTCCATCCATCCCAAGCACTGAAGAGGGAGAGACATAAGCAGAAGAATGTGGTGTTGGCATGAGCTTTTACTGAGTGAAATGAAATGTTCATAAATGAAATGTTCATAAAGCACGTATTCCTAATGGCAGTTCTTTCAGTAACAATGCATTAGCCAATCAGCCCTCTCTTCCCATCATCCCCCTTTTCCTCCTGTTCTTTCTTACACACAGTCGTGGAATACCGGGGTCTCCTTGGCTGGGTCAGAATGGGCCTTCACCTTCTTGACCCCACCAGTGAATGTTTGTAGTGTTTTGCTGTTTTCTCTGCTGGGTGCACATGTGATAACAGGATGGAGGTCCACTCTATTCTGGGGCTTCCTTGATTTACAGGCTTCAAGTTAGATTCCAATTCTCTTAGAATAGCAAAACAGGACACAAACACCTGCCCCTCCCAGCTTCCTTATCCTGTATCCTTTTCCTCCCTCCCAAACAAGTGAATATCTAAATCTATTGGTAAAAGTGGTGAGTTTCTCTATTTCTGAATGTTTTTCTTGCCTCAGGCTCCCTGGGTCTTTGGCATGGAGAGCGCATGTCAGGAGCAGAGCAGACCATGCTAGTCTCAGCCTGAGACCGAGATATTGCCCATCGAGCCAATTTCCAAGACCCCAGGACAGTGTAGCTGCTCAGGTTTTGTCCTGGCAGGTTTCTGCACAGTTTGGACAATCACAGCCCATTCCCCCATCCTCCACCCCTGCCCAGAGAGTGTCACAGCGGTTGTGCAAGAGGCAAAGGAGGCGTGGAGGCCCTTCTGAAAAGGGCCATGATGTCCTCCTTAGATCTCACCCTGCAAAACAATGACACATGTAAACCCTTTGCTATCTCAGTGTCACAGGTCCGCTACTGTGGGTAAGTTTGGTTCCAAGAGCTCAAACTGAAATTTCAGTCCCAGAGCCCCTCTGTGGGATCTACATCCTGCTTCCCACTTCCTGCCAGACAAATGATGCCTCCCTGAAATTTTAGATTCACATTCTCACTAGAGAAAGTTAAAAAAAAAAGCAAAAAACCTTTGCGTTCCAGATTCCTCCTTTGAGTGGACTGCAGGAGATGTCTGTAAGAAATTGTGGGTAGATATCTCAGACAGGGGGAGAAAAAAAAAAGCACTTTAAATTGACAAATCAGTCCAAACCGCTAAGGTTATAACTCGTTTTTCCCCTTTCCAGCAGAATAGTAAAACAGGCGCGTTATTGGCAGCTCATTAGTGCTAAGAGAAGCCGTCTCCAGCATGACATCAGCCTACGGCTTGACCCAAATCTATTATTTCACCAGAGAGCCTTACGCTGCCGGCTTTCCAACCGCCCAGAAGACGCACATGGGGGAGAGGGGAAGAAGACATAAATAAGACACAGATTGGAGACTTTTTGATGTGTTTAGCACATTTTTGTGACTTCCTTTAATACCACAGACCGCGCGCGTTCTTCCACCATTAGGAGGACAAAAGACAAGCCTGAGATGTGGGGGGTGGGGGGTGGGGTGGGGAGAGGGAAGGAGGGAGACCCCATTCAATAAAAAGTCTTGTTCGCCTAATTAACATTTTTAATTCAAACGCCCGAAAGGGGAGGCAAAAATGGGAAGAGAAGAATGCATACCACAGCTGAGTAACTTCAGATATAAAAAGTCCCTTCATTAAATCAGTTGTTTTTTAATTCATAATTGAACTTAAATAAAGAGCGACCTATAGGCAGCTGTTTCTAATATCGAGTCCCCACCGCACATGAAAGACGCATTTATTCCTGCAGCAGCCTCCCTACCCTTGGGTGTTATCAGCTGAACGTGTTTTGAACCTACCTAATGCATTTGAGGTAGCTTGGGTTTATTTTTCTTTCAATAAAATAAATGGTTTTGTAATTAAATTTCTGCACTGCCTGTGCTTAATGGTTACATTGACAAGTGCTAATGTATGGCAAGAGAATGAGTTTGAAATGAAACATGCTGTTTTCAAATCTGCAAGCAATTTTGCAGTGGGGCAATCAAACCCCTCGTGCCAGCGAAACATTTTCATTAATCGGCTCCCGCGCCCCTGCCCACTCGGCCGGCCGCGGGAGGACACTTTTTCGCTCCTTCTCTGCCCACCCCTGCTCCCACCCTCGCCTTTTTCTCAAACACATGCGCACTCACATACACACGCGCACACACACACACACACACACACACAAATATCATGAAGCGAGCCGTTGTTTGAAACCATTTTGCGGTCTCTGGCAGGCAGGCCGGTGGAAATTCGCTGACTTTACACCGTGAAATGTTACAGCTGTCTCCTCCGAAGGGACTGGCTGCCTCAACGTTTCAATCCCTGGCAGCCGGTCAACAAGAAAATCTGTCCCTCTGTTTTCCTTTTTTTTTTAATTTAACTTTTTCCCCTTAGCTAAATTTATTTTTGAATAAATCTTCTCATAGAAAATAGAGAACGGTTATTACATCTCTGGACTCAGTCAGTGCAAACCACTTCAAGCCACGGCAAAGGAGGCGGCCTTCCAACCTTGGCTCTTGCAGGGAAACCGGGCGGCAGTGGTGGCCTTGGCTAGCTCCATTTCCACCCGCTGCATGGGGACAGAAGGCTTCAGCACAGTCAGTTCCAGGCAGGGACAGGCGTGGACTCACGACCTGAGTGAGGCGCTGCCTTGCCTCTTCCCTGGATGGCCTGGGTCTCATCTGACCACTAGAGGGATGGCTTCCCAGCGCAGTGGCTGCCCTGGAGCCTCCCAGGCCCCTTCATCCAATGCCAGTAAGGATGTATGAGGCCCACCGCCATGTGGAGCATGCGCAGATGCGGGGGTGGGGGTGGGAGAGGCAGTGTCTTTGGCTCAGCGGCTGCCCACAAGGTGTGCAGTTCGGCATCTTCCCTCCAGACTGGGCGAGAGGAGCCAGGGACTGCCTGTAGGGAGGCTGACTCACCTTTGGGGCTGGCCAGAATTACAAGCTGTCCTACCCCAGCCTGGCTTCCTCTGGCCACGTACTAGGACATCTGTGTTCAGGACATCAGTGTGGTCCCTGCCTCCCTGAGTTTACTGAGGTGGGAAATAGAGGAGATGGCTGCTTAAAGATTTCAGGAGCAGGAGGACGGATCTCAGCGTCTCAGAACTCCCCTGCCCTTTTCCAAATGTGCCAATTCGCACGTTTAAAGGGGGTGAACCTTTCACAGAAGAGGCTTGACTATAGAGGTTTTGGAGGGAGGGAAACATAGGGACTCAGATCTCCACTACAATGTCAGTGATGGGCAAGGCAAAGCCCATCCTGCGAGGGTGAAAGAAAAAGCACCCAAGTTTACCCGAATCTGAGGAGCAGGAGGGGAACTCTTGGAAGGAGTGAGGGCAAAAAAGTGGGGTGACTGATGTCATAGCCAGAAGACACTTTCATGGTGGCCCTGTGAAGAAGTAAACAGTCCCTTGATTTTTTTAAATATAAATTTATTTTAATTGGAGGCTAATTACTTTACAATATTGTATTGGCTTTGCCATACATCAACATGAATCCGCCACAGGTGTACATGCGTTCCCCCTCCTGAACCTCCCTTTCACCTCCCTCCCCATCCCATCCCTCTGGGTCATCCCAGTGCACCAGCCCCAAGCATCCTGTATCATGCATCGAACCTGGACTGGCAATTTGTTTCACATATGATATTATACATGTTTCAATGCCATTCTCCCAAATCATCCCACCCTTGCCCTCTCCCACAGAGTCCAAAAGACTGTTCTATACATCTCTGTCTCTTTTGCTGTCTCTCATACACAGGGTTATCGTTACCATCTTTCTAAATTCTATATATATGTGTTATTATACTGTATTGGTGCTTTTCTTTCTGGCTTACTTCACCCTGTATAATAGGCTCCAGTTTCATCCACCTCATTAGAACTGATTCAAATGTATTCTTTTTAATGGCTGAGTAATACTCCATTGTGTATATGTACCACAGCTTTCTTATCCATTCATCTGCTGATGGACATCTAGGTTGCTTCCATGTCCTGGCTATTATAAACAGTGCTGCGATGAACATTGGGGTACACGTGTCTCTTTCAATTCTGGTTTCCTCGGTGTGTATGCCCAGCAGTGGGATTGCTGGGTCGTATAGCAGTTCTATTAAAGTCCCTTGATTAAACAACTGCTATTCGGAGAAGGCAATGGCACCCCACTCCAGTACTCTTGCCTGGAAAATCCCATGGACGGAAGAGCCTGGTAGGCTGAAGTCCATGGGGTCGCTAAGAGTCGGGCACGACTGAGCAACTTCACTTTCACTTTTCACTTTCATGCATTAGAGAAGGAAATGGCAACCCACTCCAGTATTCTGGCCTGGAGAATCCCAGGGACAGAAGAGCCTGATGGGCTGCTGTCTATGGGGTTGCACAGAGTCAGACACGACTGAAGTGACTTAGCAGCAGCAGCAGCAGACTTAAGAAGGCTGAGTGCTGAAGAACTGATGCTTTCAAACTGTGGTGCTGGAGAAGACTCTTGAGAGTCCCTTGGACAGCAAGGAGATCAAACGAGTCAATCCTAAAGGAAATCAACCCTGAATATTCTTTGGGAGGACTGATGCTGAAGCTGAATCTCTAATACTTTGGCCACACGATGCAAAGAACCAACTCACTGGAAAAGACCCTGATGCTGGGAAAGATCGAGGGCAAGAGGAGAAGGTGGCAACAGAGGTGAGATGGTTGGATGGCATCAGACTCAATGGACATGAGTTTGAGCAAACTCAGGGCGATGGTGAAGGACAGGGAAGCCTGGCATGCTGCAGTTCATGGATCACAAAGCGTCGGATATGACTTAGTGACTAAAGAGATTTAAGGTAACCCAGGGTAAAGGGGCAGAGGAGAGGCCCATGCCCCAGATGGAAGAATGGAGACACAGTGAGGAAGGGAAGCTGGAGGGCTGCTCCCTTAGGCCTTGACTGAGTCCGAGCTGAGATTCTGGTGAACCCAAGGTATAAATACTGTGAGAGCGCTGTCATCTATCACTCAAGTGATTATACTTGTTTCCCCGCACAACAGTGGGACACTTGACTCATGCCTTCACTTGTTCATTCAGCAAAGATTAAGTTCTCACCATGTCTTAGCTATGTTGCTAGGCCTGCCAAGTGCTGTAATGGAAATACAAAACAAAACACTACATGACTTCAGGGGAGGAAGCAGTGAGCTATGCCAAGAGGAAGAAGAGAAAGCCTCATGGAGGTGACTAGCCTGAAAAGGTGGGTAGGACTTCAAAAGGAGAGAATGATAGTCCAGGGCAAGGAACCAGCATAAGCATGAAAGATTAAATGCATAACATGGAGGTATGAAAGTAAAAGTTGTATCTAGAGAATGACAGGTGGTCTCAAATGAAAGGAAAATAAGCTAAGTGTCTGTGGGATGTGTGGAGGGGAGTGTTGGTGGTGTGGGGGAATTGAAGTTGAGCTGGGGCCATGGCCATATTGAGAGCCCTGATCAGCAGGCTACAGAAGCCATGCTTTATTTTGCAAACCACAGGCACTCTTAAATATGCTGGAGCCTTGCAGGGGTGAGTGGGTGAGGCAGTGGTGATATGGCCCCACTGTGTGTTGGTTATAGACCTTGTGAGCCCTAAAAGAGAGCAGGCTGAGCAGGGAAGACAGTGGAGGCAAGGGGACCAGAAAGTGAAAGTGAAGTCATTCAGTCATGTCCAACTTTTTGGGCCCCATGGACTATAGCCTACCAGGCTCCTCTGTCCATGGGATTTTCCAGGCAAGAGTACTGGAGTGGGTTGCCATTTCTTTCTCCAGGGGATCTTCCAGACCCAGGGATTGACCCCGGGTCTCCCAAATTATAGGCAGTTGCTTCACCGTCTGAGCCACCAGAGAAATCCAAATGAAGATGTGTCAGAAATGGGACCAGAGGCTATTTCCATAGCCCAGGTCAGAGGGGAGGAGGGCTGCAAGGCACTAGGAATGTTCCTGGAGAGAGGAATGGGTGCTTGGGACTGGGCAGAGGTCAACCAATGAGACATGGTGGAAACAAGGGAGGCACCAGCTAGTAGTTTGCTGTTTTCAGGGTGCCTGGAAAGATGTTCATGGCCATGGCAGTGACAGGGAACTCTGAGAGAAGTGATTTGGGGAGGGGGGGAGGGGGGGAGGGGGAAAAAAAGCATATGTTCCAACTGGATATGCGGAGTTGGAATTCTTGGCAGTGTCTTTCATGAGACAATATCCAAGGGACAGCAGAGGGAGAGATGGACCTAAATAGGAGAGGAACTTCCACACTGAGAGGAGCCAATGCAACAGACCAGAGGGGACAGCAGGGGGAGTAGGAGTTGAGCCAAGAGGAAAAGGGAGGAGAGTTTTCAGAGGAGCTGGAACACTTTTCTGATGCTTCAAGGAGGCCCCAGAAAGGGAGATGCTGAGCTGGTTGGGTTCAGCAATAAAGAAGACAAGCATTAGTTACCTCTGGGAGGACAGTCTTAAGTAAAAGGGCGGTAGGAAGCAGAGGCAGCAAGAGTGGAGGAAAAGAGATTTCACGGTGATGATGTGAAAGGAAAGCTCTTTTGGAGGGTGACAGGCACTTGAACAATATTTAATGGGGAATTAGTAAGGAGGGAGAGATTGAAAAGATATCAGAGAGGGGACTCTTATAGAGCATGATTGGGGGAAGCAGAAAGGGGTGGAGGGATTGACCTTGGAAAGCAGCAAGAAGGAGGCGTGATGGGCCGGAGACAAAGGCAAGGGTGGGGGTGAGAGTACTGGCAGCCTCTCGAGGAAGGAACAAATGGCAGACATTCACGAGCTGAGAGTGAGGCTAAGGATGGAGGTGACGTAAGAGTGAGATAACTTGGAAATTGGAGGCAGGCAGGAGTGGGGTAGAACTTCAAGCTTTTTGGTTGACATGGGTGAGCTTCACCTCCAGGACCGGTATAGCCTTGTTTCGGGCTGCAGTCTGAAGAGCAAATTTGGAAAAATGTTAAGTCAAAAATGCATACCACTGCCAGAGAGAATTTTAAACCAGAGGTCTGGAAAACTAAATTCAGTGCAGCCTGTCCTTCCCCTTGGCTCACCTGTGCGGTGTGATCCAAGCAGACCACTGCAGCTTTTTATGTGGTTGATTCTCCACACCTACCTCTGGGACACACTCTGTTTATTTACTAGCTTCCTGGGAAAAAAGGTATGATCTAAATAAAGGAAACTTCACAAAAAACAAGGTTTGATCTACAAAATTCTGTAGTTTTTTTCCTCTTGTTGAAACAGTAAAACAAAAACAAACAGGCAAAACCTGTTTTGCAGAAACATCACTGGTCTTCTGACTTGTTCCTGATGTTCAGTGGGGTTGTCTAAGCTAAACAGATACTGAACAAATTCTATCCAGTTCAGTCTGGGAACACAAACCCTGTTGGAGCTGTGGCCAGGTCATCACCCCCATGTGGAAGGAGGATTCTGCCTCTGTCAGGGAAGCATCTGGCCTTGACCAAAGTGGAGAAAGCATTGGAAGAGCTGAGGCTTGCTGTCCAGGGTCAGAAGGCCACAAGCAGGGGACAAGTCCAGAGGAGGGGACACAAGGCACTTTGGTGCCATCTGTCATGACTAACTGACAAAGTGCAGTGACTCTATGGGGTCTGCTCTGCTTTCTATCTTTTAGGCATCTCCAAGTCCCCTCCCAAAGCTGTAAGGAGACTTTTGAAGCCACTCTTGGCCACCTGTTGACTTTAAGCTTGGGCACTGTCACATTAGCAGGCCAGAGGAAGACAAAGTCAGAGCCCAAGAAAGACCTCCCGGTAACAGGACCCAGCTTCTGTCTGACCTAAAATCTCATGACTGCTGAAACACCCAGGCATGGTTTGCTGTGGGGACCATCAGGAGGCTGCTTCATAGCCTCGAAAGGCAGAGCATCCAGTGTTCATGATATGTCCCAGTTCTCCAGTGCACTCTCTGTATTTTCCATCGGAGCCACACCTAGAAAGAAGGAATTTCAGAAGCTGACTTCCACTGTCTAAAGTGTGCACATCTTTCTCTTCCAAAGGATCCACCTTACCATCTTGAATTTGATGACCAAAGAATAAGTAAATGATCATGGTTGGAATGTATGATGTATTAAACCCTTTGCCAAGTGTCCATTTTGGCTAAATTGTTTCACAGCCTACTGGTTACTTGGGGCTTCCCAGGCGGCACTGGTGGTAAAGAACCTGCCTGCCAATGCAGGAGACATGAGATGCTGGTTTGATCCCTGGATTGTAAAGATCCCCTGGAGGAGGGCATGGCAACCCCCTGCAGTATTCTTGCCTGGAAAATCCCATGGACAGAGGAGTCTGGTGAGCTACAGTCCATAGGGTCGTAAAGAGTCAGACACGATGGAAGAAACTTAGCACGCACGCATA
Organism: Bos javanicus; assembly: GCF_032452875.1. NCBI lineage: Eukaryota > Metazoa > Chordata > Mammalia > Artiodactyla > Bovidae > Bos > Bos javanicus. The sequence goes on along the minus strand of NC_083878.1, from coordinate 27,480,768 downwards.
CCAGTTACTTAGGCAGCATCATGCCTGTTTTACAGCTGAGGAGTGGGGTTGGAATCATATCTGTATTAAAAAACCTAAGCTTGTTCTCCATATTTCCTCTTTCTGCCGAGTCCCTTACACCACTGTGTGCTGCCTCACAGCAACCTCTGTCTCCTCAAATTAAAGAGTCCTCCTATGCCGATGTTCCCCACATTGGTTTCTGTGTGGAAGGGACTAGATGTCTAAACATGATGGCTGGAAACGAACGAATCTTTCATCCAGTTATTCACTGATACCTGTGATATACTCAACAAGTAAAGAGGCAGAGCCCATCTGCAGAAACCCAGCTACCTGCTTTGGAGGAGGAAAAAGAGGTCCACTCACCTCATCTTCCTTACAGCCAGGCCCCAGGGGCACAAACTGTCATTTCAAGATGCAGAACAAACTTCATGAAATAATTCTTAGGACCTGGTGAGCTCCAAGGGGCACCATCCTGTATCAGCCTTCTTTGGACCTTCTTCCAAGGTGCCGAATGTGCCAGTGGGAGGGGGCACTGTTCAATCCAATTGACTGTACCTTGATCTGCTTCCATGATGCCTCTGCTTGAACCTGGAGGAAACCGGCTGGCATTGGAGGAGAAAAATGGGAGTGTTCTGATGATAAAAAGCAAGTTAGGTCGGCGTGCTGGGGCAGCTCATGCTTTATGTAGCAGAACTGATTGAGCTTCATGATTCACCCTCCCCTTGGCCTTCAGCCCTTGTTAACACTTCCAGGAAGGAAGCTGTCCAGAGAAAGGAGGGGAGAGAGGGAGGGAATCCAGGACGATTCCCACCATGAGAAGGTGCCGGCCTGGGACGGGGGAGGGCGGAACCCGCAGGCTGGCTGTGAGAGGGGCAGGGAAGGCTGGGTGCTTTGAGGCCAAAGTGCTCATTATGAGAACTTTCTTAATGACCGTAAGTCCTGAGGGAGGCATGTGAGCAAAGCCTGGCGCCAGCCATGATTGCACGGGGCCTCCCGTCCAGATGGCAAATGTGTAGGGAGCGAGGGAGGAGAGTGAGAAGAGACCGCGTGGCTGCTGAAGGTGACTGATGGCCTTGGGACGGCTGATCTGGCTCCTGTGGGGTCAGGTTTTACTGGAACGAGACACAAAGATTAGTGACTTTCATTTAAGAAAGAACCCCGGTCCCCAGTTTCGGGAACAAAGTTTCTTTGTGGTTCTTTGAGAGTTTCATTTGTATTCTCCAGACCTTGCTCATTTACCTTCTTCCCTCTTTCCTCATGTCCAAGTCTTGCTTGGCCAGCTCCAGTCTCCATGAAAGCCTCTTCATGAAGCCATCCCTGATGGTCTGACCTGGGCCTCCCTCTCTTGATCTGCTAACATGCTCAGAGGCAGAAATCATGTTGGCTTGAGATTCTCCGTGTGTTCAAGGTTGATCGCTTGTCTTCTCGGAGCCTCGGCGTTACTTCGAGATAATGTGGGAACAAATGTATAAGACAGTCTATGAAAACATTTCATGAAGTAAAATATAAAATTGGCCAAAATGTTTAAGTCAAAGCTGAGACGTGAAAGGAACTTCACAAAAGTGGAGGGCCACTTTGAGCCATACCCAGCTGGAAACCTGCCTGCCTTCCTTTCCACTGGGAGACTTGGGCAGGCAAGTTGAAGAAGCAGGTGGTGACATATCGAGAGACATGGAAAGGTTCCTTTCTCTTGATCGAGGCTGGAGGCAATGGGGAGGGGAAACCTTGCTGAATAACAGCAAATGAAAATGGTCTCATCAAACAGCAATTAAAAAATAACAACAGAAAATGCTGTGTACCACACATCACCTACATGTCAGGCACTGTCCTGGTAGCATCACACATGTCATTTCAATCAACCCTCACACCAGTCAATGAGGTAGATATTACTCACTTTACAGCTGCTGAAAGCAAGCTACTATAAGGTAAAGTAACTTACCCCAAGTCAGAAAGTTAAGTGAGATGAAGGCTGAGAATACGATCTAGGTCTGCTGAACTCTTACTTCCTATGCTATGCCACCGTGGGTGCATTAAGGAAGAGACCTGCAGCCTGTGGGCTTCCCAGGTGGCGCAGTGGTGAAAGAACCCACCTGCCAATGCAGGGGATGCAAGAGATGCAGGTTCGATCCCTGGGTCAGGAAGATCCCCTAGAGAAAGGAAATAGCAACCCACTCCAGTGTTTCTTGCCTGGGAAATCCCATGGACAGAAGAGCCTGGTGGGTTTCAGTCCATGGGGTCAAAAGAATTGGATACAACTGAGCAACTGAGTATGCACAAATGCAGCCTGTGTCTACACAACTCATCATGAGCCCACCTTAATATTTTGTGATTCTCATGTTGGCCCCAAGTATTGACCTTCCCTGTTGCAGGTACAGACCCTGGCCTCCAATGGGGAACTGAGTTTGTCCTACTGGTGCCTCCCCATCCTGGGGCTCCCAGCCCAGGTGTTAAGGAACCCTACTCCCTGTACCAACATCTGGAAGGTCTCACACAGCCCCAGCTTGACTCATCTAACCAGAGATAAAGTGGCTAATTTGGTCCAGATTTACCAAGTTTGGAAGTCACCACATCAGATGTATGAGGCCATAAGCAAGAGATATGGATCAGTTAAGAGGGCAGCCAGGGGACGGCTGATGGTTCATCTCTGCACATGGAGAGATTTCTCAGGGTGAGAAATCAAGCCCCTTTACTGGTACAGCTCATCTCCAAGACCTTTTCCATCCAGTAAATGTCCATTTTGATAGTTTTCATTGTAGTTGCAGTGACGAATCCTGGTTATTTTTAGTAACACTCATACAGCCATCGCATTAATTTATTCTTACAGCATTTAATGGTGTGTGTGACCCAGGAAAATGTATGGCTGCTGGGGGAGGGTCTTCACTGTCTCCCCTCTTTCAGCCTTCCCTTTTCTTGGCTCATCCCTACAGCAGAAGTGGGTTTTAACATCTCATCTGTCCAGATGCACCCCATCTACCAAAAGGCCCTTTTGACTTTAATATTCCAGGGAATTGCCAGATCTGTCAGGTTCTTACGTTTTCCTTGGCAGGGACCACACCGCTCCATTGAAATGGTTTGTGAGCCATCAGGCCTCAGTGCCACTTCTCCAGGCGGCACCAGTGTAGCCACTGGTACTTTCCTGACACCCTTCCCAGGCTCTGTGGGCTCTGGAGCACCCCATGCCCCACCTCTTCCAAGCCCACAGGCTTCCTGGAGCATCAGCAGACTTGAGCATCTCCCAGACCGGGGGCCCAGGAACATCATTATCTTTTAAGCTTTATCTTCACCACTTCTACCCATCTCCCCTGGCACCTCTTGCCCTCACTGTGCACTCCCAGCTGCCCCTTCTGGTGGTCTTTCAGATCAGAGGAGAAAGTTTATTCATCCACTCAACCAGAATTTGTTCAGAGCATCTCTAAAACTGAGTTAATTGTCATAAGCTCTTAATGAACTGAGCAATGAACAAAACAGATGAAAAACTCCTTGCCTTCATGGTACTGACATCCTAACTCATCTTATTAATTGGTTAAATGAAGTTGTTAGGAATTTAATATGCTCCTCCTCTCAGGATACCTGCCTCTAAAAAGAAGAATCTGTAGAGGTATAGTTTAACCCCCGAAGAAACAAAGTACTGATGATGGGATACGCAGTTCATGTGGGGGCAATGGTTATGACTGACAAGCCTCTTCGATCCTCTGGAACAGGGCTTTGCAAGTTACAGCCCTTCAATGCCCACCAGCCAGTTTATGTGGTTCACGAGCTAAGAATGGTGTGTACCTTTTTAAATGGTTGCAAAAAAAATTATTGAAGAGCATATTTTGTGACATGGGAACATTCTATAACGTTCACCTTTCAGAGTCCAAAAGTTCTCCTGGAGCATACCTGTTCATTCACACATTGTCCTTGGGTGCTGCAGGAGCAGTCTAAGTAGTTTCCAAGTGGCCCGCAAAGCCTAAAACATATACTACCCAGCCCTTTCCAGGAAGTGCACTGAGCACGGCTCTAGAATCATATGATGGGGACAGCTGTGTGTCTCCCACCTGCATGGAGCTGGCCAGGTTAGGCCAGCAGGAATGTCTCTTTCTCAATGTGTCCATGGAAGAGACTCGCAGAGTGGACTTAATGTTGGAGGCTAAGAACCTATGGCTGACATTTGTTTCTCTTCAGCACACAGGGAGACAAGGCCCTCCCAAGAAGTGTCCAGCAAATGCAAGATTCCTTCTTGGCAGAATCTTCAATGCTATTTGCCAAGCTCAGGAGCAGACCTTCACCTTGGGAGGTTCTGGGCTCCTTTTATGGGGTGGAGGAGGGGAGGTTCATCCATGCTCTCAACTCTGCAAGGTCAACTAATATGTATGCCTGTGGAAGGAATAACAGTCAGAGGGAATGGGTTCAAATCCCTGCTCTTCCACAGATTGATCGTGTGGTTCGGGGCAGAGTGTTTTACCTACAGAAAGTCTTCCTTGTCTCACCTGTGACAGGGCCAGCCTTCCCAGTTCTACAGGCTGTTAACAGAAATAAGTGCACCCACCCACATATGTGAAGGAGCTTGGTAAACCAGATGTGTGTTAGTCGCTCAGTTGTGTCCAACCCAGGGATTGAACCCTGGTCTCCTGCATTGTAGGCAGATTATCTAACAGCTGAGCTATGAGGGAAACCTCATAAACTGGATGGCAGCATGTAATCCATCATCTTTCCTCTTTCCTGGGCGGGGAGCAGTACTAGCCAAAATCTCACCATTCTTGTTTGTCAGTGGAGATCTACTCAGAGTCAAGGTGAGATAGACCTAGATCGACGTTCCCTTTGATCTCAGTCAGGGTCCGCCTGTCCTGAGGCCTCACCTCTCCTCTCACTTTCCACCTAATCTCTGCACTCAGTGTTGGGGATTCTTGACCTCATAGGGTTCACACAGCCAAATAAGGACAATAACAACACACCTGTGGGCCTTCCTGCCAGATCACATCTCTGAGTTTGAAGGATACCACAGCTGCCCTCCATCCAACCCAACCCTGTACAGTGTACGATGTGACCATCGGTCCCCTGGGCCAATTTGCTTATTTCTCCCCCAGTCTGTAGCCCTCTCAAAAGCAAGTGTATTTCCCACTATGTATTCCTGATTATCCTAAGATCAACAACTATCTATTTCAGGTAGTTGAGGGTTAGGGAAAGGGTGAAGTGTGCAGAAAGGCATGGTTTTTAAAAATGAAAATCTTTCTCCTTCGCTGGACTATAAACATCCAGGGGGCAGGCAGAGGCTATTTCTATCCTGAGGCTCTCACTGGTGTCATCAGCATCTACTTGGTGCCTGGCACACGGTAGAGGCTCAATAAAGCTTCTTTGAATGGATGAATGAAGGAGTGAATTAATAAATGGTATCTTAGGATTTAGTCACCAGGCTCCATGGCTCAGAGGTAAAGAATCTGCCTGCCAAGCAGGAGTCGTGGGTTCAATCCCTGTGTCAGGTAGAGCCCCTGGAGAAGGCAATGGCAACCCATTCCACTATTCTTGCCTGTGAAATCCCTATGGACAGAAGAATGGGAAGAATGCAAATTTAATATCAGGGCTTGTCAGCTGGTAAAGAATCCGCCTGCAGTGCAGGAGACCCTGGTTCAATTCCTGGGTAGGGAAGATCTGCTGAAAGGAGAGGCTACCCACTCCACTGTTCTTGGGCTTCCCTGGTAGCTCAGCTGGTAAAGAATCCACCTGCAATGAGGGAGACCTGGGTTCGGTCCCTGGGTTAGGAAGATTCCCTGGAGAAGGGAAAGGCTACCCACTCCAGTATTCTGGCCTGGAGAATTCCATGGACTGTGTAGGCCATGGGGTTGCAAAGAGTTGGACACGACTGAGCGATTTGAATTCCTTCCTTGGATTTAGTAACCTCATGCCATTCTACTGATAACTTTTATGAAAAAAAAAAAATCTCTTCTATGAGAAATGCAGCATTTACACATAGTAGGCACCAAATACATGTCAGTAGATGGTGACAACAATGAACATGAGGTTGAAAAAAAGTTAGCCTCCCAAATCTCAGAGCCAGATGAACAGAATAAATGTGAATAAGGTTGAAAATACTACTTAAAAAAAACAAAACAAAAAAAACTATTTCATTTGCCAGAGGGCTAGATCTTCCACTTTATATTTTGTTCAAGGATTTAGCTGCCCTAAGATAATCATAACTTGGAACTTGGACATGTGACCTGGGAAGTTTGGGGTGGCTGTTTCATTGGTTACATCTCCTGAGAAAAATTCTCAGGCTAGGAAAAAATACTCTGACAGTGACATGCAAAGGCTGGTACTTATAACTACCATCCTCAATGTTTAGGGGAAAGGAGTTTTAATGACGGGCCAAAGAACAGATGTCAAATCCCCAGCCATCCTTCTGCCATTTGCTGTTTGTTATGAGTCACCCTGGAGCCCATCCATCCCGGCACCAATTTTCATGGGAAGCATTGATGTGTGACCAGAAGTGTGTGCTGATGGATGGATTCACGTGAGGATAGCCGGAAGACTGGGCCTCAGGCTTCCGTTGGTTCTGGCCTTTCTTGCTTCTTTGGTCATTTTGCTCCCCTTCCCCCACATCCCTCCTCCATCCCCTTTGTCCTTCCCTCCAAGTTGGATTTTCACAGTGAATGTGATATCTCATTTCAGTTCCTGCAACCCTGGCTCATCAAATACAGAAGGGCTGCAGAAACACCTCTGCTTAGGACACTTGTGTGTGTGGTCCATGCCAGCCATCGGTGGCAAGAGTTCTAAGAAGGGAGAGGGCCATCTCCTGGACAGCAGTGGGAAGAGGTGAGTGGCTTTCTTGGTCTTTTCACTTGGCACCCTTGGAGAGAACCCTGTAGCCATCCTGACTTGCCCACTCACTTCAAAGTTTTCTATGGCTCTCTCCAGGTTTTCTGACTGGTTTAGCCATTTGTCCTAGCAGACCCAACCTGTCACCTCCATTACTATTCTGAACTAAGCTTGGACAATTCCTCTTCCCCTTTATTTAAACCTATACAATGCTGGGATTTTGCATAATGAACTTTGCTAGAATCAAAGGAAAACCCAGACATTTGGTATGGGGTCTTCCCTGGTGGCTCAGAGGATAAAGCATCTGCCTGCAATGCAGGAGACCCAGGTTCGATCCCTGGGCTGGGAAGATCCCCTGGAGAAGGAAATGGCAACCCACGCCAGTATTCTTGCTTGGAGAATCCCATGGACAGAGGAGCCTGGTGGGCTACAGTCCACAGGGTCGCAAAGAGTCGGTCACGACTGAGCAACTTCACTTCAGTTCACTTTTCTAAGCCTGGTAGACTTCATTAGCCAAAATCCCTGGTGCTTCCCCTGTTCTTATTTAACTTGGTTCCTAAACTAGCCACACAGAGCCCTAACTTGCTGGGCACATTAAGCTTTAGTAGATACAGCCAGTTTGCAAAGTGGCTATCCCATTTTGCACTCCCATCAGCAGTGTAGGAGACTTCTATTGCTCAAGATACCATCCATCTTGGTTGTCTCCAGTCTTTTTAATTTCAGTCATTTGGGTGGATGTATATTAGTATCAAATTGTGGTTTTAATTTGAATTTCCCTGAAGAATAACCTTTCCTTATACTTCTTGGCCATTCAGTTATTTTTTCCCTAGACTGCATCTTCTGTACATTTTTAACTGTATACAAGCCTTTTGTCAGATGTAGCTACTGTAAAAATCTTGTGCCAGTCTGTCGCTGGCCTCTGTACTCTCTTCATGCTCATCTGGCCCAGTGAAATCTTCTTGTAACATAAAACCACAGTCAGAGGGACTGAATCCACAGCATAGCCAGCTGCTTTTACTTGACTGCATTTCCAAATCACTTTTCAGAAAGTCAATAATATTTATAATTCAGCACCACAGAAGGTGCCCTTGTGCCCCCTCTCAATCAATACCCCCTGCAAAAGTAAATTCTATCCCAACCTCTAGCTCCATAGATGTGTTTTGCCTGTGCTTTTCCTTCATGTAAATGGAATCACATGGTGTGTACTCTTTGGTGTCTGGCTTCTTTCACTGTACGTTATGCCTGTGAGATTTATCCGCTTTGTGGATCACAGGAGTTTCATCTTTTTCATTGCTATATGATATTCCATTGCATAAACAGACTGCAATTTGGGTTGTGTCCACGTTAGTGCTATAATGAATAATGTTATATATATCTATATAACTTTATATAATATTTCTATTTATAAACATGGGAAATATGTAAAGCTATATTCTTATACATCAATTGCTGAGCAAATGCAATCTTGGGCCTCTACTAGGAATTGCTGGGCCTTAGGGTACAAACTGATGCTTTGTTTCAGTAGCTATTGCCAGTTTTCTAAACTGGTCATACCACTTTTTACCAGTTCCCACCTACAGTGTAAGAATTTTAGTCGCTCCACATCCTCTCCAGTGCTTGATATTGTCAATGTTTTGTTTTTAAATTTGGGCCCTTCTGTAATGTGTGTGTCTCACTGAAGTTTTAATTTGCTTTTTCCTGATGACCAAATAACCTTGAGCACCTTATCATATGCTTGTTGGTCGTTGGCCATTTGGATATCCTTTTTAATGAAGTGCCTGTTGAGTCTTTTGTTCATTCATAAACTTTGATTTGTATTTTTCTTATTGATTCATAAGAATTCTTTACATATTCTCAGATATGAATCCTTTTGCAGATATACATATTGTGAATACTTTTTCTCACAGTCTGTGGTCTGCCTTTTCGTTCTCTTAATGATGTCTTTCGATGAATGGAAGTTCTTGAGTGGCATTCATGATATCAATCTCTTTACTTAACTTCAGGAAGACCCTCTGCTTTGGGTCTCTGTGCTCTCGGTTCCTAGGCTGCAGGCTGTCCTGTCCTGACCTGTAGATCTATCCCTTCTGCTCTCCTGGCTTGCTACAGAGTCCCTAGGTGGAGGCTATAGCATTTCTGACTCATGCCTGGACTTGTCTCCTCTGTGGCCACAAGTCTTAGAGGCTGGAACTGTCATCCTCCTGGGGGACTCCCTGCCTGCCATCAGCATCCAACAATCCTTCCCTGAGTCCCTCTGTTTCACATTCTAGCCTGAGCCTCACCCTAGGCTCATTCCCCAAGCAGAGGTGACTCACTCACGTTATCAAATCCTTCCTGGCTCTTGTTATGCCTTCCCTCCCCACCCCACTTTGACAGGTGATCTCCGATACTCCCCTCTGTGACTTTTTGGGAAGGGAACACTTCTCAAGATCTCCCTTCTACTGGATTAGAGTATAAAGTTACTTTTCACCTCAGGACCAAGTCCAATATCACAGGCTGTGTTTAAACTCCCAAGTTGGGCCCAGCATAATCCAATCAAAATAGATTCAAATGGCTATGACCACTGTATATGTCCAAAGTACTGTACTATTAGAACCATTCCTCGTCCTCCTTCACGGGGCCCTTCACTTGGAAGGGGAGTGATAGGAAATGCAATCAAATAAGAGCAGAAGTTAATAAACTCGGATGTGAAAAAAACTACATCTTCATTTCTACAAACTAGCATTTCTTTTCATTATGCACATAGGCAATAAACTACAGCATTGGCTGTCCCTGTGACTTGGTCAGCAATAAAAACCACAGATCCCTTCATATCACATTATAATTGTGGATAAGTTTGAACTATTATTCACACTTATCCCTATTTCAATATTATATAATGTATTAGACCCACCACGAGATTTTGCATTTAATGGGTTAAATAAAAAAGCAAACCTAATAACTACCTCATAAATTTGCTTCTTTAAAATATTCTGATAACTTGATTTCAATATCATTTGGGCATTTAAGAACATTTTTTCTGAGGAGCCAATAGGTTTTTACAAAACTGCCCAAAAGGTCCCAGGGACAAAAGAGATTTAAGTACTCCAGTTGATAAGACACGCTCTTAAATCCATAGCAACTTAAAGTCACACGATGACCTCTGCCGATGAACCAGCAGCTGTGCTTCTGGGTCAAGCGCTGCAAGTCTGCTGCATTTCTGTCAGCATGTTCCTTTGGCATGAAGCAGGGATGGGAGGATCTCAAGGGGCCCAGGCATGTGGCTCCAGTTTTCTTCGGATTCTGGCATTCCAGCGATTCTGAAAGAACAGGGCATCTCTTCTGCAGGTCAGAGGAAATGGGTAGCTCTCCAGCTAAATAGATTTCATGCTTGACTTCAGGGGAATAGCCCAAATGATGATCTGTTTGGGAGAGTAAATTAAAGAGGTAAGCGGGCATGCTGGTTTTATTTGGTTTAACTTTGGCTGGTATAGTTGCTCCCCTAAGCATTTCAAAGAAAGAATATAGGTTGTCAGACCTCACTTCCCAGCATCACTACCTCCCTCATTCCCCAGTTCAAATTCTGGCCAGATCCTGAATCGCAGAAGGCACTGACCTTGGATCAGCTTGAAGAGAAGACCTTAACAGGATCTCCTTTCTCTCCAGGCCAATGAAGACATAACTATCTCTTTTCTCACAGCTCCAAATACTGAGTCTTGATTTCACAAACTCCACCCATCTCTATTTCTCCTAATCGCTATCCTTACTTGCATTTCTTGGACCAAAATGCTCATGATGAAGAGTTGTCTGCCTTTCATTAGAAGTAATGCTTCTGAGTTCTCATTTTGATGTTTAATAAAACATAAAACAGAAGATAACATCAGGTATGAGTCCTGATAACAGCAAGTATGAGACCAATTCCTTGGCTCATGCCATCCATGAAGAGCTAGAGACGTCGTAGGGTCTTCAGACTGGGGACATATACATCATGCTAGCATATTTCTCTTTGATTCTCCCACCCCTGTCCTTCCCTTCCACCTACCCAATGCATCCTAATCTTCCATTTCATCATATAAGCCACTGGAACAGGGAGCTAAGACAGCTGTGAGTCAGGTGGGACACTTTGTCTTTTTCTGTAAAGAATGGGGTTGACATGGCTACAGTCACCTCCTCCTCCCCATCAAAGTCACTTATTTTGAATGTTTGAATATGTTATTTTCAAAATAAGAGAGACTGTAGCAGTTTGTGTGCATGGCATTCTTCCAAGGTGCTTCAAGTTCTCTATAAAAAGCTCAGCTGTCATTTGTTGTTATCAGGCCCACCAGCCAAATTGTTGATGTGCGCAAGTTTTATTAGCTCTGTTTTGCAATAGTCCCTCTTACTATGGAGACAAATGGGGGAACTCTGCCTTCATGCTGGCTTTGTTTTATAGTTCTTAGATGTGTAACATGACTGAATGGTTTTGAGCTGTCTCCAGCTTGTAGTGATGGGTGTCGGTGTCTTGAACACTACTCAGAAATCTGTGACTCTGAGTGGTAATGTTCTGAAGGCAAGCTGCTGTGGAATGAGCTTCGGACTCTGTGAGTCACCACAGGAACTCAGCAATTCCAGTTCTGACTTTACTACTAATCAATGTGTGACCTTGGGTAGGTCCTTTAATGTTTTTGCCCCTCAATTTACTCATCCGTAAAAGGAGAGAAGAGGCCTGGATGAGCTCTAAGTTCCTTCCAGCTCTTTCATTTTATTATTCTAATAAATGCATCACAAAAAAGGTCACAAAAACATCCCAATTACAGCAATCAAGAAAAATAACTGTGATTCTGTTTTATATAGTGTTAAAGATTCCTTTTTGACTTTTGAGGCTCTTGATGACTCAATATGTGTACCCCTGAAATTCTACTAGATCCCTGTAAACTATTTTTAAAAAATGGATTTGGGGCCAGTATTGAAATTGTGGGTCTTATTATCTGAGTCTCAGATTCTGAGTTATAAGAAGGTTTATTCAAAATGGTATGTTTTTCTTGCAGCAATTGTTATGTGGTCAAATTTTATGATGTTTTAACATTCACTGCCATTCATTGTCTAAACACTCTTCTATAACCCAGCGAGCATGTGAGGTTAATAAGTAGAATGGAATTCATTCTGGGTTGATTTCATCTGCTGATTCTAGTGGAAGGCCTTTCATATCTGTCCTTCTTTCTCAACATGGCTAAGCCCAAGACACTTGGAAAAGCTCAGACTCTGCTCATGACTTGAAATCTCTGTAACTTTCAGGAAGGAAGAAATGTTACTCTTTCTTCATCTCCAAGTGGATGTGTGAAGACACTTCACATGAAGAGAAATCTATTCATTGGCAATATATTTTTTGACCAATTAAAATATTCACCATATTGCTTTCTTACTTTTCAAACACAGAATTTGCCTACCTGTGTAATGCTCATAAGTAAGCATGTTTTAAGGTTATATTACATTTACTTGTTTTATAATGTTTTAAGAATGAATAAAGGGGAAAGAGGGCTTCAGAGGACACAAGGGTATTTCACATTCAAGTGCACCTCAGGCAAAAGGCAGGCCTGTCTAAGCTAGTGCGCAAGTCAGATTATAGCATGCCACAAATGGAGTCTTAGAAGGCTATGTCCTTAGTCAAGTCATTCCCCTATTGAACAAGGCTCTCTCTCCTGTCTCCCCATCTCTGGCTTCTCCACCACCACTCCCTTCTAAGTACACATGAACACTTGGACTTGGACTCCTGTAGTGAAGCCGCTCAGTCGTGTCCGACTCTTTGTGACCCCGTGGACTGTAGCCCACCAGGCTCCTCCATCCATGGGATTTTCTAGGCAAGAGTACTGGAGTGGGTTGCCATATTAGAGTTTCATTTACAGATTGCTTTGCTGCACTCCAAATGGCCCGGCATTTTGTCGATGAAAGAGCGTAAATCATGCCTTAACGTGAGATACAGTAGGATGTGATGTTTAGAGAAAGGAAAATATGCTTCCTTATAGAAGCACCAGGCACTAAACCATCTGGCTTGGAGAGAAAAATTTCAGTCACTCATCCTGATGTTTTGTCTACATAGTACCAAACATCTGGAACCTGGGTGACAGACTAAATTTTTCATTTCACATCCAGATGTTTTTGCATTATGCCAAAACAACCTTAAAAACTCAGCTATGTCTTTAAGAATTCAAATAGTACAAGCATAAAAGTTGTACTAATTTCATTTAGGTTTTGAGATAGAAAAGACAAATGAAAAAAAAGCCAACTTTTGGCTGGTTTTTTTATGCAATATGCTAGTTTAAGAAAAAAGCCACACATTTTGCAACTATACGATTAAAAGAATTATGAAGAAATATTCCCAGAAATACTGTCGCTAAAAATACAATGATCTGGAATGTTGTTCCAAAGTTGAAATGCTCCGGTTTTGCAAATTTGGATAAGACTACAGTTAAAAGATAAGAAATCATTCTCCAAACTAGTTGCTTAGCAGCTTAAGAAGTGAGTTTCCTTCCGAGTAACTCTCTGTGAAAACATTTATTCCTTGCACTCAAGGGGGAAAGCAGGACCGATGGGTCCCTGCCTTTTCCAAGGTTCCAACAGGATTTGCAAGGAGACTTGAATCATTTAAAGATGCTTTTTTGAGAAATGCTTTTCATGATTCAAAATGAAAAATCAGATTGTATCCACTGGAGCCACCTTGAACATCTGTCACAAGAACATAAGCAGAAAGGAATGTTTAAACATTCTGCAACAAAACTGTTTGAAAATATATATATACTGGGTTGTTTGGAGAATTGCATTTGTCTTGTCCTCTTGTATTCAATGGAGTTGGGTCTCATGCTTGTTAAAAAACATGATCAGAACAGATTTCTTGTATTAGAAGACACAGCATTTAATCTGGCTTTCAACTGCCAACAGGCTTTGTGGGCATTTCTATGCCATGAAAATTCCAATATATTTTTCATTATCTCCACAAGGCCTAGAGAGAGTGTGTGGAACACACAGCAGTGTTACTGAACTGGCTTGGTGCAGGGTCTTTGCTGACTCAGCACATGGTTTCTCATTTCCAGATTACTAAAACAACTTTCCTCTGGGGTAGAGCTTCACAGAAAGCAAGGGGAATAGAAATACAGAGGGGCCTTATTTTCACCCGTAATTATACCAAGTCCAGAGGCAAATGCAAAATCAGACTGAACACTCCCAGGTTTACGGAATAAAAACGGCTTCTCTCTGACCCTGCGCCTATGAGAGTCACAGTAAGTTGCAACACGTCTTGTTTTTAACCAACGAATTTGCCCCAGGCCTCTTACCCTTAGGATGTGGACTCCCGGGCAAGGTTGCCTGTGCCTTTTTAAAGCTTGTGTACAGTATTTTAACTGAGGCAGGTCAATCTCTTTTTATGGACTTGCACCAACAAACATTTCTGGAGAGTTGTGCATTGAGAAAACTGCAAATTTCAGACACTGCCACACTTGCAGGGTCTGGAGTGAAGTGGGGTGGCAGCACTTGCCCACCCTCTCTGCCTGATTCAGTGGTTGCAGCCTTCAGAGATTTATCATTGTGTGTGCCCATGGGCCATAACCTATATGCTAAATGGCAATGGCCAGTTTCCATACAAATCGAACAGTCTCTAAGTTCAGTTCTCTGTTCCCTGACACACTCAGCTATCAGGTTGGTGGGAATCGCTGGGCTTTAAGTTGGCTATCAGAACGGGATCAAGAAGAATACTGTGAACATCAAGTCTCCCCAAAACGCCCCTCCCCCCGCCTGCCTTCGGCCTCCCGCAAGACTGGCCTGCTAATCAATGCAAATGTCGTAGGCGGCCAGGCCCGCAATTGGCATTCCAGAGAGCGAGGACCACCAGCCGAGCTTTAAATAAGTGCAGATGTGACAGGCAAGAGACTCAAGGATGGCCGCCTCTCCACCCCGCACAGGCCGGTGCACACGGCTTCAGTCGTGTGCGCTGCTAGGAATGTGTCCGGAGGAAGGGTGTGCCCCGCAAACAACTGCAAAGGGAAAGGAGCCCCCGAGTTTAAGGGCATTGTTGGCATGGTGTGTGCCCCGTAGCCCGTTATTTCCTTGGCTTCTTCCCTAAAGTAGCTAGAGGACAACCCACCCTCGCAAAAGCCGTTCAAGGGCCCAAATGCCCGGCCTTGCTCGGGAAACCGCGATCCTGGGTGGCCGGGGAGGCCTCGCTCTTCCACCGCAGAGCGGGGGCGCGAAGGATGCACTCAGGGCCTGACCCGTTGGCGACACCCGGGAGCCGGGATCTTGGCCCCTGCTTACCACCCCCCGCCCCCCCAGGTCCAATCCTGCGCAATACATATTCCTGGTCCCGACCCCAGCGCGATGCAGGCGAGGTCCCGGCCTGCGGGCCGCGGTGTGCGGTCCCGAGACTGCGGGCGGAGCAGAGGCAGAAGTCAAGCTCAGATCGGTCCCCAAGCTGGGGTCAGGATTGAGCGGCGCTTTCCTAGGACGGGACGCGGCGTGGGAGTTCGGAGCGCGTGCAAACCGGAGGCGCCGGGCAGCCGGGTTTCCGCAAACCTCTCGGGTCTAAAGGGTTTCGGGGAAAACGGAGTTGGGAGGGATTCGGAACGTTGCGCCTTCTTTGGTGTTTCGTCCGCCCTGAGCCCGATTTCGTATTTATTCACAACCATGCCCCCACTGTCTGGGTGGCTCCACTAGAGCCGTCCGGTCTCCAGGCTTCCAGCCCGCGCGGCCATCCTCGCCCTAGGGTCTTGCTCTCCGATCCAAGCCCTGCGGCTCCGAACAAATCCCCGTTCGCCTTTCCCTGCCCGTCTCCGTGGGTTTAATCCCGTGGCCGAGGAGGTGGCAGGGTCGGTGCTGCAGACCATTTGGTGGCAGCCCACCTCCGCCACCCGACGAGGCGCCCGGGCCGGGCCCCCACCAACCCCCGCCCCAAAGTCACCTAGACCCGTGCCTTCCCGTCTCTCCCGGCCCTAAGAGCGACAGCCCCCGCGCCCCGCCGCTGAGGCTGCGGCTCCCCTCGGAAACCTGCAGGTCCGGAGGGGCGGGCCGCCGGGTGCAGGGCCTCCACCGAGCGGCCTTGCTGCCTAGCCAGCCGCCCCGGCCCTCCCGCCGGCCTCCAGCTGATCCGAGATGTTCGGCGCCTACTCTCCGCCCCGCGCCTTGGCGCCTCTGGATATCCCTCGGCCGCCGGGCGTGCTCGGCGGGACTCCACACAGACACCGCCTTCCGAGCCCCGGGGCAGCGAGCGTTACCCGCGCCGCCCGCCGGCCCCGGCGTCCTGCCCTCCCGGCTGGGCGCAGCTCGTAGAGCTCCAGGGGGAAACCGCAATTACCCGCGGACACCCCACCCTCCGCGTTCCGGCTGCACAGCGCCGAGCGCCACGTGCGCCGAACGGACGCCGCCCCGGGCCTGGGCCCCGCTGCCCCCGGCGCCGGAAAGAGCCTCAGTGCCACCGCCCAGGGCGCGCGCAGCCGCCGCCTCGAGCCCGCCGCGCCCCTGCCGCCGCCCGCCGGCACCTGCACCAGCCTCTCCCGCTTGCCTTCCATCCGTGCGTAGAAATACCATCAACTTAAAAAAAAAAAAAATTTTTTTTTTTTTTCAGAGATGTGCACGAAAAAGACGAGGGAGATTCGACCATCCGAGGGTCAAGACACAGAAATTCGAACTGGCCCAGAGCGACCTTACTTGGCGCAGAGAATCATTTACCGAACGAGCGAGGGTGTGCGGATACGGGAGCTATTCTTAAAAGACAGAGTGATGAACAGCTGCACCTGAAGTCGAAAAACGATCCAAACTTTGATTCCTTTCTGTGGACTTGTTCGAATTGAAAGGCCGATTGTAAGCAAAAAACAACTTGAATTTGCTGATGGAGGTCCTGTTAAAAGAGGCCAACAGGAGTACAAGACACATGGCGATTAAATCGCTACGTGATGCGACTATTTTTCGGAGACTTTCTAAAGAACTTTCCTATTACTTTTTTAAGGTGCGGAATTTAGCTAAACAACTACTACAGCTAACATTCTAAGATAACGTGGTTACTTTCCTAATATAAAAATTCATAGGTTCCGATTGTGTAACATAAACAACAGAACAAATCAGGCTAGACAACCAAGTCCCCTTATGTAAATGCCTAATTCCATCATTCAAAGATAGTTGGTTTGTATAGTAAATCTAAATCACAGGGCCAAGCTTAGCTGCCCTTTCGTGAAGAATATCTCAACTTTCCTGAAGCCTCAAAGAAGACATACTGCAATGTCAGTATTTTGTTCTTTAGAGGGAATAAATTGCCCTTTTCAGCCACCTCAGTTGCTCAGGAATGAGATGTGCTAAGCATTCATATGAGGTTTTGGAAGATGGTGCAGGTGTGGGCTGACTTAAATTACTTGCTTTTGTGCTTTTCTAAAAGGTCAAAAAGGATCTGGTTTAGGGAAGGCAGAATAAGACTTTTCAACATGAGTTAAAATGCCCATGTGCCCAGCTTCAGATGGAGGAAATAATACAAACCTAATAAAGCATTTAGCTGATGCATTCTGAAAAATGATATACCTATCAGCATGCATGTCATCAATCAAAAATTATTTAATATTTGCATTCAATTAACCAAATGACTCCACCAGTTTGACACTTTTCACAAATCAGCAATTAGTAAAATGATTGGTAAAATCTTCCACACCCTGTCACTCATTTAATGGTAAATTATTGAGCAGTATTTTAACTTCTAGGAATATTTAGTAGTTTGAGAATTTGTGATGTGGTTGTGGAGTGCAAGAATTCACACATTTTCTAAACTATAGAAAATACTAACAGAATTACTTGAAGTTGTTTTTTTTTTTTTTTTAATCATTTTGGAACAAAGACTAAATGGAGGAAACTAATCGGAACAGTTCCAATATCTAAAGACATAAATGAGTTGAGTATATGGTATCTTGAACAATTTTCTCTATAAAATAGGTTAAAAAAACTCTCTGCTTAATTAAACATAAAATTGGCTATATTAAGATATATTATTTTTGTCTTATGTAACTAGAATTCCTTGCACACCGACATAAGAAACTAACAGCTATGTTGGCTATATTCCCTAAGTATCAGTAATTTAAATTCCCTGAATATAATTGACCTCATTAAGTTGACTCATAGGACATAAGAGCTACTGGGGAATCTCTTTATATACAATTATGCAGATCAGTAGTAGTTTTTCAGTCACTAATAACTAGACACATAAATTTTCTGGGTTGAAGGAAAGACTGTAAATCTATCTTATATAATTTTCTAGCCATCTTTTAATATGAGATAAATTATAGCATATAAACATCCTTGGGATCTATTTTATTTTAAGGAAATAATTTTCTTTGCTGTCAGAGATGCCCATGAGGGCAAATTTTGATTATATATTTGAGAGCTGTCAAATTTGATGATTCAACACATAACTTCAAACCATTTCTCAGAAGGGTTCTCAGACTATTAATAGTATTTTACTTCAGAGAAATGCATTTAAAAATACAAAATTCGTGGCATTAATATTGAATTTTTGTATCTGTACACAGGTATGGAAATATGTGCAAATAAAACCTAAAGACTAAGGTCGAGGGGAAGAAGGACATTAAAAAATCACATTTGGCAGAAAAATAATCTATTTTACCAAGAATTCTTGCAGTATTTTCTGTCTCAAGGTTTGCCCTCTACAGTGTCAAAACTGCTCAGAGATCTGTTCACCAACCTCACACAATTGCAGCTGTGCACATGTGGTTTATGTGTGTGCGTTTCAACCTCCACTCTCTTTTGCAGGGCAAAGAAATAAGGGAAGAATGAAAATCTTGAGCTACTCTGACACACAATAAGGACTTATAGTTTATTAATCGGAGAATTTAGCTTAGCTCCTCCACTATTCATCTGAAATTAATTAAGTGTGTAGAATTACAAGGTGGGTGTATCTGAGACAGCAGGCCCTGCTCGGACTAATCAAAAGGGCACATGTTGAATGAGCACAATTTAGTTAAGGTTAATCCAGTGAAGATGATACCTCCCTGGTCTTAATTACTCTAGGTGATAGATTGTGGAATGGCAAAGTAGGAAGGAAGGGAAATTTGGTCCTACTGAATACCAGGATTTTCTAATTTAATTTAGCTTGCTCTGTTTTCACAGAAGCAGTTGCTATTCAGACAGCAGGACCACACTCTCTGGATTAAGTTGGGTAAAAGAAAAAAAAATAATTGCCAATTTTTAAGAAAAAAAGTGGAAAATAAATATGAATGTTTCAAAGGTGTTGGTCATGATGTGCCTTTCATTACCAACAACTCAATTCAGAATTTTATCAGTAGATTCTTTGTGATTTCTGCTAGGAGTTGTTTGCTCTTTTGAACTTTGTTCTGAGTACTGAGGCTAGTCAATGTGCTGAAGTAGAGACGTGTCTGTACCTACAAGACTACATTAATGAAATGAATGTATGTGTATTATTAAAAATAATGTAGTTTAAAATAGAAGTAAGCGTACAACAAACCACAATGGATGAATTGCACAAACATTGAATAAAAAAGCAGACGTAGGAATACATCCAAGAATCCATTTATATAAAGCTCAAAAACAGATAACACAAATCTAGTATGACAAGTCAGAATGGCGATTTCTGTTTGCAACAGGAAAACAAGAGGTGCCTCTAGGGGTCCTGGTGATATTCTGTTTCTTATGCTGGGTGCTAGTTATACAGGTGTGTCCACTTTATGATAATTTATCAAATGAATTTGTGAACTTAAGATTGGTGCATTTTTCTGTACATGTTTTATTTCAGTAAAACATTGTCTCCACAAAATGAAAATAAGAGGGAAAAAGACTAAGAAATAAGGGAATTGGGATCGTGAGACAATACATTTTTAAAAGACAGAAGGGTGAGGGCTGCAGATATAATTCTGGAAGAGAAAAAATACATTAAAATATCTAGCAAAATATTAGCAGTAAGATTTCAATGTGTTCACTTCGCCATCTTAATATCTGCACACCCATATAAACACTTAAATCATGCCTCAGGATCCAGACTTCACCCAAATCAGGATCTTCCTTGTTTCTTTTGCGTGTGTTCAAAGTCAAAGTCTGATTATGGTGTTTAAGAATCTTATTCTTTGTTGCTGCTTAAGATTCAGCCCACCCCCTGCCCCCAAAAGCTCATTTTCTCCTTGCACATGCATTTTAAAAAATCATCAGATGATTTCCTTGTTTTCAGTTTTGTGATATATTTTCTGCTCGAGAAGGGGTATCTGTTTCTGATTTATTAGCATTTGATCCCCTAGTTTCCTGCCATTGATCAAGCCTAATACTTAGCTCAGCTGATGAGTTTTATATGAAAACTGATATTTCAGGAAGACAGAAGGTTGAACTCATTTTTAATATTTTCCCCGTCATCTCTTTCAGAGTGTGACATACACGAGAGACACCTAGCAAAGCCCCAAACCATATTTATTTTTCATTACATCTCCTTGGTATAAAACCTTCTGGAAATAAAACACAGATTTATCGAGAGAAGAGATGTTTGTCCAGTGTCATCCACATCCTGTCGATTGTATATACATTTACACCCTCTCGCCAAAACATGCCTTCACCCCACTGCTGACCGGCTGTCCGCCATTCAATCTCCAGTGAAGTCACGGTGAATAAGGTCAACTCCTTGGAAACATCTGCATTTGATCAGTTTGCACAAAACAGGGGTCTTGCTCATGCTGGACTTCCCTGAAGTCCGATACAACAATAGCTGATTCACCACTGCTGCCCAAGCCTCCCTCAGGAAACCTTTTTTTTTTTTTTCCCCTCTCTGAGACTATTCAATAATGTTCAGACTAAATCCTACTCACATGAGCCCAGGGGCATCCACAGTTCCTCGCCTACCGAGGTGGCATCTCCCTGAAGGAGACTTTCTCTTCTCCAGCTGGGAAGATATTCTAGTTATCACTAAAGCAAGGACAATATATGGCCCTTTCTCCTGAATCCTGGGAACGAGGAACAAATGGAATCAGATCAGAAAGTCATCGACATGTTGACAGTCTGTCAACCATTCAAGACCCTGATCAGGTCGGCTCCGTGCTCCCAAGTGCACAGTAGTGGATTAGCATTAACCTGTGTGTGTGTGTGTCTTTTCTTTTTTTCTTCCTGATCATTTTTTCAGCATTGTATCGTCAATATGTTATTCCAACAAAAAAATCTAAAGGACACTCTAGAGCCTCTTTTTCTTTAAAGCAAAAAACTACTTTGAGGATAGTCTGATAGTCCCAAGATGGTATTTTAATAGCCAGAATATACACTTTGTTCACCTTAATAGAATGACAATTTAAATGCAAAAGGAACATTGACAAAAAGTCTAGCGTAAACTTTTAAACATCAACCTCAAGACAGCATGAAGGGAATTTCATTAAAATTAGGGGCAGCGTTAAATTCATTCTACTGAGGGAGAATTTTAGAGAATCCCCATTCAAGTGTTTACAAAATTTGCTCACCACATTTTTAAAATACATGGGTCTGACTGTCGTTCATTTCCAAAGAGGGTAGAGTAAGAAGCTGATAAGGTTAATTAGTCAGTTATGTTTTCACTGATGGGCTTCTGAGCATACCATACAGGGGGCAAGAGACCCACTAGATAGTCCCCTTCTTTGGGAGTTAAAACACATGAAAATGTAAATAACAGAAAAAGCAAGAAGTCTCAGGTGGCCAATAAGGGATATAGCCACTAACGTGCAGATTTTCCATCCTTTCCTGATGGTAAGCACATCAAAACTGTTCTTCGTTTAGGCTTGTTTGTGGTCCCATCTCAGATCTGCATGCCGTTGTCTCTGGCAGCCCATCCTCGGCTGCCCTGGGGTCAGGCAGACCTGTATTATCATCCCAGCACTTCTGGGCAAGTTCCTGAACTGCTCCGGGCCTTACTTCCTCACCTGTAAACAGCAGTACTACCTCATGGGACAAGATGTTCACTGAGACAATGTGCTTAAAGCAACGCCTGGGACTCACACTATCCTCAGCACAGTCAGCTCTTGCTGGCAATCATATTCCTGCCATTTCCCATTCTTCCCACATCAGCCGGTTGTGTTGTGTTTAATATCAACTGACTCCATTCGGAGAAAAGGGAATTGTTTTGAAATAATTCAGTAAGCTGCTTTTTAAAATGCTCACTGCTTGCAAGTCTACTGGCTCTTCCAAACACAACCCGATTTAACAGGGATGGAAAAGCAGGGTGATTCACTGCACCGTGTTTTCCGCTAATTGCAGAATAACACACTATACAAATAAAGGAACAGCTTTTTCCACCACAGAATGATTAACTTTTTAAAGCTCTTGCAATAGGTGTAGAAACACTTCTTGGCACCAAGGCCAACCTATGGTCCCAAATGTCAGTGTTCCAGAAAACATGACTCTCTTACACAGCTTTCACGGGCTTTATGCAAATGACTCAAATACTTTTTCTCACCTCAGTCTGCTCCTGCAAGTTGGCAGTCTTCTAACTCTGCTTCTGCATCACTTGATGGCTGAAGGACCCTGCCACCTTCTTTCTCCTTCGACCTCCCTTCTCAGGCAGGGTCTCCAACCAGGGCTTCTCTTCTTCCAGATTTTCTGGATCTGCCCCTGGCTCTTCAAGATCCTGTGCATCTTCCGAGCTGCCTCTGAATAAACCTATTTTGCAATTACCAGTTCTCAGTGGTTCTGGTTCAGTTCCAATCTAACTCAGGTATTTGGTAAATTTGGGTTACTAAAACCGTAGAGCCGCATTGTCGGTGTTACATGTTTCAGTGAACTACAAAACCTTAGGCAAGTCATTTACCCTGAGTTCCAGGTTCCCATCCTGGGCTCCACTTCTGAGGTCCAGTTAGCTCACACCACCGGTAGTGCTTGGATTCTAAGTGGCAAAATGCATGTGACATACAACAGGAGCTGTGTGCCTTCGTGGAAGCGTGTGACCAGCTGGAGTTAGAGCAGTCCTGCAATGGAGCTGATGGGCCAGGCGGGATGTTAAAGGATGGTTGGGTTCAACTGGAAGAGAAAAAGGGAAAAGAGCAGTCTAAAGAATGGGGAAAACGTGAGCAAAGTTCTGGCGGCAAGAATTAGGTAATCCCAATCAAAGTAGAAGAATTGATGCTTTTGAATTGTGATGCTGAAGAAAACTCCTGAGTCCCTTGAACAGCAAGGAGATCAAACCAATCAATCCTAAAGGAAATCAACCCTGAATAGTCATTGGAAGGATTGATGCTGAAGCTGAAGCTCCAATACTTCGGACACTTGATGTGAAGAGCCAACTCATTGGAAAAGACCCTGATGCTGGGAAAGATTGAAGGCAAAAGGAGAAGGGGGCAGCAGAGGATGTGATGGTTAGATACCATCACTGACTCAATGGACATGAATTGGAACAAACTCCAGTAGACAGAGGAGGACAGAGGAGCCTGACATGCTGCGGTCCATGGGGTCACAAAGAGTTGGATGAAACATAGAGACTGAAAAACAATAATCGAACTAGAATGCAAAATAAAAATATTCAAGAGAAAACTCCTAATAGTAGCAACTACCCTCAGGAGGGATAATCACATTTACTAATAGTGAACCTTGAACATGTCTATCCTGGCAGCTCTGCTGTTTCCTAAACAGTTTTCCTGCTTGACAATCGTTTATGAAATTTCCTTTGAGGATATAAATTCAAATCCAGACACACCTTTGCTAAGGTATGTCTAGTCTCTTTATCTGCTCTGTGCCCAGAGGTTGGAGGGGAAAGGTGCCATCTACAAGACCCAGAAGTTTATGAGCACTGTAACTCTGCCATTTTTCTTCTTCTTGCCCATCCCCTGACCTCCTGCTTCGGTTTTCTATTACTGTGACCAAGCTCTCCAGAACATGATGGTTTAAGATGACAATTTATTATTTCTCATTACACCTTCCCAGGTGGCGTTAGTGGTAAAGAATCTGCCTGCCAATGCAGGAGATGCAAGATACTCGGGTTCAATCCCTGGGTCGGGAAGATCACCTGGAGTAGGAAATGGCAACCCACTCCAGTACTCCTGCCTGGATAATTCCATGGACAGAGAAGCCTGGTGGGCTACAGTCCTTGGGGTTGCAAAGAGTCGGACAATTGAGTGACTAACACTTTCACTTTCATGACTCTGTGATTTAGCTGGACTCAGCCAGGTAGTTCTGCTCCATATAATGTCAACTGGGGTCACTCACATAGCTGCTGGCAGATCATGGAAGGCTTCATGCATAGGTCTGGTACCTTGGTGCTTTTCCATGTGGCCCTTCCTCCCAGCAGGGTGGTTTTAGGATGGCCAAACTTCTCATGTGGTCGCTGGCTTCCCAGAGGGAGGAAGCAGAATCTGCCTTAAGAAGACTTGCGTTTGGAAGTGCCAGAATACCATCTCCATGGCCTTCCATTGTTCAAAGTAAGTCTTGAGGCCAGCCCAGAGGAAGTAAGCTCTTAATGGGAGGAGAACCATGTGCAGAGGAGGGCTTGATGGTAGACATCTTTGAGGACTGCCTGCCTGTCTCCTCCCTACTGCGTGGTTTGCAGGCCAACTGCTGGAGAGATTAAAACAACAGCAGCAGCCAGCAAACAGACCTTAGAGCCAACAACAGTCCCCATATGAGGTGTATGAAGTTCCCATCTGTTAGCCACTGCAATAATACTGGCAGCTCTGCTCATTTTGACTCTTCATCACACACTTTTGCTTACTGCTCTGTTTCTCAAATGTGAGTCTTTATTCTCCCCTCTAATTAGACCAAGAGCTCCCAGGGGCAGGGACCGCCTGTTTTTCTCTCATAGGCATTACCCTGAGTCTGACTAAAAGGTTCTGAAGGAAGCTGAACTTGTGTCAAATGTCATGCCTTCATATTTCTGGAGCACTCGCTGCAAGCCTAGAGTTAGAGTAGTGAACAAAGTCCAAAGACTCATGGAGTTTACATCATTATTGAATAATAATAGCCATGATGACAGTCACAACTGCTGTGGATTGAACACCCATTTTCTCACTGCTGGACACTGTACCTGTTGCCTTATATGTGTGTGTGTGTGTGTGTTCTTAACCCTCCCAACAATTCTATGAAGGGAAATTCTTGTTCCCTTTTATAGAAGGAGAAACTAAGGCTTTAAAGATGTTATACAACATCCCCAGGAGCCAGGATCCAAAGCTGAGGTTTTGTGGCTCTAACGTGGAGCCCCACACTCTGTTCTACCACTAATTAGCATGCAGGATGCTAACTCCCTATGCATAGTTTTCAGTTATCCCAAGAACATTGTGACATTACCAAAACAGAAGTACTAGACAGACAATGTGTACAAGCGCGTGTGTGTGTATGCGTGCGCTCCCGCACCTGTGTAAGAGAAAGCAGTTCATACTGAGAAACCTATGAACTCTGATGTTGTAAAGCAGTGGTTCTTAATGCAGCTCATAAGTTGAAACTATTTTCATAACAATATGAAGATGTTATTTGCTGTTGTTTTCATTATTATTCTCTGACAAGTGTATATCAGAGTTTATCACAGACCATATGACGTGGTATCACAACAGACTGGAGACAGAAATACAAGTGAGATTCAAACCAACTTTAAAAAGATTTTCAAAAATGGAACATAATACTGAGTTTCTCACTAGGTTTCTGGTTGTCGTTTCTGAATCTGTAGTTATTTTTCATAGAAGTATTATTAATGTTAACATATGGTAGGGTTTTTTTAGTGCTGTGAGGGTGGAAGTTAAGTTATAAACCTCTGGCTCCGTAGGAGAAGCTAAAGGTAGAAGTCTTTTCCTGAGTTTTAGTGAATGTTTTCAAAGTTCTAAAGGAGGTAGAATAGAATGCTCTGGGGGCTGAGAGGAAAGAGCCCCTTGGGACCATGTATACCCCACTGGAAGCCAGAGTCAAACAGGATTTCTCTCCCCAAGCCTGTAGCCCAGAAGCCCCAGCAGACGTTCAAAGGGTGAGGCAGGCTTTGCTCTCTGCAGGTCATGCTATGGAGACTGAAACTCCCATTAGCACCGGAGAACCAACGCTTTAGAAAACACAGCCCAGGGCAACGAGTGGGTGGCCCTGACATCTGAGGACATAGGGTCAGGGCTGGTTTCCAAATACCCAACATCTACGCACATATTTGGTTCAGAAAAGAAAACGGGCAAAGCAACATCTGCTTATTAGCCTGGTCCTCCAGAAGCAGTGAACACCATGCCCCCAGGACCTGCTCCCCAATTCACACCCAGATCTCTGAATGATGACTGGGAGATGGAGACTTGTGAGCTGGATGCTGCAAAGGAGGAGATATACCAGCGGGTCAATGGTGAACTTCCTGTCTCCATCCCCAACATCCTGCACTTGGGGTAGACAGTCCGACTGAGCAAATTGATCAGATCCAGCCAAGCGACACATTTCGTTCTTCTTAGAACTTTTTTGTTCTGGTTGTGAAGATGCCAACGAAAGTGTAAACAAAGCATCAATATGAGAGGCCGGGTCTACACAGCCTTTCTGTATTCCTGTCTGACCTTCAATTAGAGGAGCAGAAGATGACCGCGAACAGGCAGTTCCAAGCAGAGTACAGGAAACTAGCCCCAGGATTACCGGTAAGGTTTGCTGAAGAGCAGTCAAGTTACCAAACAGCTCATCCCTGAAGGGAGGATTCCTGGCCCCAGAATGAACTGGAATAGGAGGCGTCCAGGGGACGGATTAGACCCTGAGCCTCACCAGGACGAATCTTTGCTTCCTGTATGAGATGGGCGCATAGTTCTCTTTTCTCTCCCCATCGGAAGCACTTTTCTTTACCTCTCTCCTGTCCTATTCTTTGCTTGCCTCCTTGTCTTCCCATCCTTCTTCTCCCCAGCACTATTTCCTCCTCATACACCCTCCCTTTCTAAGCTTTGGGTCTGGGATCCATAGACATGACTTTGCCCTGCTGGAGACTCCAAAGAGCAGAAGGTGCTGCTGAGTCCATCTCCTAATATAGAAGACAAAAGAGGGAGAGGGAAGAAAAGGGAAGGCAGAATCAGAGTCAGCCAAGTGCCTTCAGTTTCAGAAAATATAAGAAGCATGTGAATTTCATCATGTGTAGATTTTCTTTAATTTGATTAGGATAATGATGCTATCTTTATGCAACCCCAACCATAGAGATGCATTATCAGAATATTTAGAGTCATACCAACCACATACTGAGTTGTTGACAAAGTTTGTCAACTGCAAGGAGTTTTAAGAGGCTCTTATAACTGCAAAAGTAGTACATCTCTAACAGTAGAATCCCAGACACTGAGACAGGTTGGTGTGAGTGACAGTTGGGAAGAAGCGCTGTTCTGGTCCCTCTCCGGTTATGCCAGACGCGCAACCATCTAGTCCAGTAATGCAGAAGTGAGCCAGCATCAATGTCATCTGAATGCATTTGCTCATAAACTAAAGTGACTCCTGGTGAGTTATCTTCTCCAGCTAAGGACCTTATGGATTACATTAATAACTCAATTTTTTTTTTTTTCAATTGAGCATCGCTCCAGTACAAGGTAACCTCTTAAACTCCTCAGGCTCCATCTACGAGGATAAGTTGTCTGGCGACTTGGTTTCAAGAGCACAGGTATAAAGCAGAATTCATTCATTTATTCATGCAACAAATATTTAATAAGAGAGGGGAAGGAAGAAAGACAACAAGGAAAGGGGAATCAAGACTTTCTAGGGGACTAGGGGAGGAGTGTTACCAGTTTCGCAGTTACGAATGAAGCTCACAGCCAACAGGACCAGTTTTATAACCCCAACCAGAGTCTCTGAGAGAGGGCTCTCTGCCTAGAGGGGAGAATGAGGAGGGGAGCCTGTGGGCCCCACAGTGTCAGCCTGTCATTCAGAATGGTACTTCCAGTAACGTCTCCTCTCCCTGGCTTTGCCTTCTAGAATTTGGCAGAGGAGAGCCCTCAGAAGCTCTTTGCCTGAGCACAGCTCATTTCTCCCTTGAGCAGGTCAAGTGGGAGCCGTCTTTTCTGAGGTCTGCTTGGAAGAGAGTCAGGGGGCCCTCCCACCAGCCTCGTTCTGATGCTGGCTTACCGTCTAGCAGAAGTGCCGGCTCCTAAAACACAAGCCCCACTAGGATAAGTAACAAGTTATGAACCTCTGGCTGGTCAGGGGTGAGAAAGCAGCAGCTCCTAAAGGAAAGGGTATGAAAGAGGATCAGAAGACTTAGATTCAAATCCTATCCCTTCTTAGTTTCCTGATCTGGGGTGGGCCTGTTGACTTGTCTGAAAGATAGATATTTATTTCCATCATCCAGAGAGAATGTCACAGGCTAATGTGAGCATTAAGAGAGAATATTTGTTGGTATGTTTTTCAGATATAGAACACAATAACTTCCATCTTTATTACTCACTTTTATCAGATCTTTTTGTGAGTGACAGCTCACTGGAAGGAAGTTTGGCAAAAGGCCTGAGGAAGTGGGGCTAGATGATGGGAGGCAGAGAGCTCCAGAGGGAGAATGGGTCTAAGGCAGACTCGCCTGGAAGGTGACTGGGACCTGCCAGGCACAGAAGGTCACAGGGAAATAGGGGAGAGGTCTTGAAAGAAGAAATGAGTGCAGCAGGAAAGCAACAAAGATGCCCAAATCAAATAGCCAATTCAATGATTTGTCTGAGACTCGGGTTCAGCTTCCATTGCTGAAACATGGACCCCAGAAGTGATACATAAAGCCCAGCCTTGCTCTGTGGGGGCAGGGCCAACTCAGGGAAGGAATGCGGACCTCTCTGGCCTCTAATCTAGGGTGACTTCTGGAGAAAAGCTTGGGGTTTCCCCACTGCTGTTCTCCAGGCTGGGATGAGTCTCCTCCTTGTGACTTGCCATGGGCTAAAGAACTTTCCAGGCCCTGCCTCAGAGCCAGAGGGCAGTGGGCAGTAAGTGCTGAGCTGAAGACATTTAGAACAAGTGCACTGCCCCCTGGGGACACACAGGCAGGGGGAGACGGGCCCAGGACCTCATCTTTAGCTCACACCTGATTAGGAAACTACTTCCAATAGAGACCAGTCTTCCGATTCTAAAACCTTGGGCATCCTGGCTTATCTGAACTTGAGAAGCACTCAGGGTTTTACCCAGAGACACACATCAGGTTGCGTGGCAAGAGGGAGGACTCATGAAAATCACTTCAAATGAAGTGTAGACTGCCTCTTACAGCAGGGGAGCTCTGTAGGCCCCAACTATGCTAATGCAGCCTTGAGGTTTGAAGGGCAAATCCCCCCAAACACCAGCATGGCCACAGTAACCACTCTCAGAGCTTGCTCCCGGGGCCACAAGGCTCTTACCACATTGTAAACTATACATTTGCAAATCTCACAGCTAATCCACAGTACAGCCTGCGTGCAATCTAATATGGGTCTGGGAGCCCCGGAGGCACCCTCGTGGCACAGGCAGACCCTGTCTTAAGCCTCACACTGAAAAGTACAACTGGTTAGCCAGACTGCAAAATATGTAACTTGAAGTCCCCTTGCCATGAGAACCCTGTCTCTGGAATTTCCTGGCTTCGGGAGGGGTGGCATTCAATTTCTAACCTTTCCTTTGTGTTGGTGGAGCGCTTGCATTTTATTCCTGGGGTCGTTCCTGTGTTTGATAGGGAGGCAAGGGGGCAGGGGAAAGGAATGAAAGAATCTCAGTCGAAAAATGAGGAGCCTGAGGCTGCCAGGAGCACTCTGTGGAGCCCTGTCTGGGCCCAGTGTGATGGGCCTGCAGCAAAGCAATGCAAAGGCCATTGAAGGGCTCCTGTGGCCCCCTCCTCACGCACGCATTGCTTCAAGTTTTCCCACAGCTCGATAATTGGGGCGAAGTAAGAACAGCTGTCATATCAGGGCAAGAACGCTGGACTTGGGGGGCTCAGAAAATCTCATTTCCAGCCCTGTTTTTGCCACTTGCTCACTGGGAAACCTTCAGCAAATCTCTCTGCCTCTTTGAGTTTCAACTTCCTCCTTTGTCAGTGGGGCTAACAGTACCTCCCAGAGAATTATGAGGCTTAAATGGAGTAAATGGGGCTTCCCTGGTGGTCCAGTGATTAAGAATCTGCCTTGCAAAGCAAGGAACACCAGTTTGATCCCTGGTCCAGGAAGATCTCACATGCCTCTCAGCAAGAAAGCATGTATGCCACAACGACTGAGCCCTTGTGCCCTAGAATCTGTGCTCTGCAACAAAAGTGAAGAGAGGCCTGCACACCACAATTAGAGGGTGATCCCTGCTTGCTGCAACTAGAGAAAGCCCTCTCACAGCAACAAAGAACCAGTGCAGCCAAAAAAAATTTTTTTAATAAATAAATGGGGGAAGGGCCTCCAGAAGCCTGTATAGGGAGTTCTTTGGAGTGTCTGGGTTCAGAAATGTTTTGCTGCAGCCTCCTACAGGAACATATATAACAGCAGCTGCTGTGTGCTGTAACACTTTGCTTGGCCTTGAGGGTGACACCTGGGAGAGCAAGAAAGGCCACCATGAACACAGCATCCAGGGCTGAAGACAAGCCACCAATGCCCTCAGAAGATGGCTAATGTAACAAGGCATCTTTTGCTAAGAATGAGGGGATGTTGTAAAGAACTCAGAGGAGAGAAGCATGGGCGTTAACTAATGGATGAGAGATTCTTTTAGAGAGAAAAGAGGTCTTAAGAATGCTTCATCTTGTTCTCTTCAGCATCCTTCATCTTGGTGTCTTTAGCATTGTGGGAATATTTCCTGCAGCAACATGTCCAACTCTTTGGGACCCCATGGACTGTAGCCAGCCAGGCTCATCTGTCCGTGGTATTCTCTAGGCAAGAATACTGGACTGGATTGTCATTTCCTTCTCCAAGGGATCTTCCTGACCCAGGAATCAAACCTGGGTCTCCCGCATCGCAGGCAGATTCTTTACCATCTGAGCCACAAGTGAAAGTGAAAGTGAAGTCATTCAGTCGTGTCCGACTCTTTGTGACCCTGTGGACTGTAGCCTACCAGGCTTCTCAGTCCATGGGATTCTCCAGGAAAATACTGGAGTGGGTTGCCATCTCCTTCTCCAGGGGATCTTCCCAACCCAGGGATCGAACCCGGGTCTCCCGCATTGGAGGCAGATGCTTTAACCTCTGAGCCACCAGGGAAGAGCCACAAGGGAAGCCCTCTAAAAGTCTGGTCAAATGTGCCCAAGTTCAAAGAGTCATAGGATGCTCAACGTTGCTCTGCCTAAACAATTCAAGATTAAATTGGCTTCAAGGAAATTTAGTGTCATTATTGTTGTTGTTCAGTTGCTCAGTCTTGTCCGACTCTTTGTGACCCCATGGACTGCAAAACACCAGGCTTCCCTGTCCTTCACCATCTCCTGGAGCTTGCTCAAGCTCATCTCCATTGAGTCAGTGAGGCCATCCAACCATCTGGTCCTCTGTTGTCCCCTTCCCCTCCTGCCTTCAATCTTTTGCAGCATCAGGGTCTTTTCTAATGAGTCGGCTCTTTGCATCAGGCTCTTCGCATCAGTTAGTGTCTCTACTCAGTTAAAATTTTGTCCATGTCCCCAATCTCTAGGCCCCAACATCAGGCAGAGTGGGACAAGTTACCGCCTGTGGATGCAGTCCCTAGCATTTTATCCTTCTGGAGGTGCTTCATTTTTTAAAAATTATCTATTGTCATCATATGATTCAATTTCTTGGCTCCTGCCTGAAAAAAGCCTGGGATCTCCTCTGAGGGAATTCCTTGTTGATAGCTGAGGCCTTCAGACTGGGACCGAGCCACACGTCCTGTCTCCCTTGCAGCCCTGGGGTTCAAGCTGCAGCCACCAGGGAGGATTTGAGTTACGACTTACAGAGCGCAGATGACATTTTAAAAATATCCGAGCATTTCTGTTGTTGCCTGAAAAAGCTCTCCAGGCATTTCCCTGTGTGGATATTACACGACAAGGGGCCCCATCCAGACTGAGCGATTTCTGAAGGTCACACTAAAGCGGGAGGTTTAGACGAAGCCACATTAACAGCGAGGGGGGCTCGTGGTGTGCCTACAAGCTGAAATGATTGCTGAGAAGAGCTAGGTTATTGGCTGTTCAAGTCAAATCACGGATATACATAAAGAGAGACAGACTGACAGAGGCATAAGGCTGTAAGAAAATACAGCAACAGTTTTACAGCACCATCTTTGTCAAAGCAGTATGATGAGTGATATTGATTTTTTTTGTCATACTTTTCCACAGTATAAATGGATAATTAGGAAAAAATCATAGAAATTGATCGTTAGAAAAAGGCTCAATAACTGTTCATTTTAAAATAAAGATATAATGTTTTTTTGACTCTTAACCATTTGAGAAGTTGGTTCTGTATTCTCTTGGGCAAGTTATTTACCCTTTTTAAGTGTCAATTTTTTTTAATCTGTAAATCAAAAACAATCATACCACCGACCTCATAGGGTTGATATGAGCATAAAGTGAAATAAACCACGTAAAGCTGCTAGAGGAGCATCCAGCCCTTGGTAAATCTCAGCAAATTTTAGTTGTTTATGATCGTCCCAGATTTCTTGGAATATAGAATGAGCAGTTGGTACCACCCCTCCTAGGTAACCCCTCCTAGGGAGAGAAGCTCAAGCCAGCTCAAGTGGGACAAGAGAAGAGTCTGGAGCTCTTTAGCACGGTGATATTGAGGTCTTTTGTTCTCAAACAGAGCCAAAGCATCCTAACATGAGAAGTAGTCTTCCCACCATGTGAGAGTATGCTCTAGTGCCTTTACATGTTTAAAGAATTGCCTATTTAGGTACTACTTTTTATAGTAAGAAAAATAACCATACCTTTCTAGCAGGGAGGCTGAACTAGAAGGAGGAAATTCACATTCACTCTGATGAGAGCAGAGCACAATCAGGAGAAAGCCTCTACAAGCATTTGGCCCAAGTTTTGTAAGGAACAAGTTACTGAGAGGCAGAGTTTCCTCCCTTTGTTGGGAGGAGGACCTGGTAAAGAAAAAACACAGGCACCTGACTCAGAAACTTTAAGAAGAGGGTGACAGAGACTGTCAGCTGGCATCCAATATCCATGTCTTCTTCTTGCTTTAGTAACAGAGTCCTGACTTTAACTGGGCAAATGGGTACCCAGAATAAGGACTACATTTCCCAACCTCCCTGGTATGTCTGAACCATGTGACTAGGTTTTGGCCAATAGGATGTAAGCAGAAGTCATGTGTGCAACTTCTGAGTCATGTCCTGAGAAGGAAGGAGTATGGTCTCCTCTTCTCCCCTGACCCCTCTTTTCACTGGCTAGACTGTAGCTGTGGGGACAGAAGAGCTGGAATGGCTCCTAGATCATGAAAGGGAAGGTGTATGTTGAGGATAGGATAGCAGAGCAGCAAGACAGGAGTCAGCTTCGCACCCAGTAAAAATGTCATAGTAGCCAGAGACTATTCATGCTCAGATTGTTAGAAAGAGAAAAATAAACTCTCATCTTCTTTGAGCCACTGTTATTTTGGATTTTATTATAGGAGCCAGACCTGTATTTGACTTAATACAGGGAGCAAGAGGAATAACGACAAGAAATTGTATCTGGAAGAGGAAACTTGGGAGGGCAAGAATGTCCATGGCGGACCTTCCTTTCAGAAGCCTCAGCCTGGAAGGGTCGCTGTTTCAGAATAAGGAACTGACTGAATCATATTATAAAGTATGTGCCCATACTTCATAATACTCTCAAAAAGCTGCTGAACCACAGGAAAGAAATTTGTATACCTGGAGTCTGTTTGGTCTGTTGGGATTTTGCAGGACAAGTTGGTTCAGGGAAATAGAAGTGTTTTCTGCCCTTTAGATAAAGCAGTATGCCCCAAAGTATAAACCATGAACTAGTGCCAGCCTTCAAACTATTTGTAGTCATCCTCCATGAGATAAGTATAAGAATTCAGGATTAAAAAAAAAGAAATCAGGGTAAGCACTCAACAAGTTTTATAGTGATTTAATATAACTGCACCATCTGAACACTTGGTTATTTTTCTAATAATTCACTTTTATTATATTTTGACAAAAATATTATTCTTTAGTGGACTGGAAATAAAAATACTGATCCTTTACCACAGATGGTTTGAGAAGATGGAAGAAGAGCTAAAAATGCTTTCAGAAGTTACTCTAGTTACAAAAACTCCTTGATGATTCCCATAAGTTACTGAGGTATGATAGCTGAAAGAGAAACATAAAGAACCCTGCCTCTCTCACCATTTGTCCAGCTCACTAATAGGCAGAAGGTGAAGCAGAATTCATCATCAAACACCCTCAACTACCCAAGTACGCTGAGTCTATGCCGAACTATAATTTTCAAAAAGGTAAAATCATGATCTTTATCCAAATACAGAATGAACACGTGTCAGGGGTTTTATCTAACTCATTAAATAGAAGAACCAGTAAGATGTTAATTTAAAGAACAGGCATACATGTTTAGGTTATCAGAAATTTGAAACGAATTTGCTAGTTAGTTGCAAAACTGGTTAACAGCCTATAACACAACAAAATGTATTATTTGGGATTGTTCTTTCAGCAGGGTTTAAATAATTATATTACCACTGGATAACATGTATTTGATTCCTATAGATTAGAATAGTTTTCAGCTATAAATTCTCTGCCACTTTACTTGTATCCCTAGAATTGTCAATTAGCCTAATCACTTGAGAGTCAAAGCTACATCTCCTTTTGAGTCAGATAATCCCTAGAGGGTTCACTAGAAAACAGACAGTACCCCGTTCAAAGTAACCCAAGAAAGCACACTCTTGCTCATTTCCAAGAGTGGGACAAATTTTCCTGAAACTTAGAATATACAAAGCAGTAAAAGACAAACAAAGCTTTCTTTTTAAGTAGAGCTCTCACCCCAAGTCTGCAGTAGGATGGAAATTCAGGAGTAGCTTTTCTGCCTGTTCAACCCATCCCCCAGCTCCTCAATAGACCGTTGAGGATCCATTTAGGACCAGCAAGGCCTTTGATCATAGCTCTTGGTCAAATAGCCATGGGGCCATCCTGCATTCTATTATGAGGAAACCAAATCATTAATGTCTGTAGGCCCTCTCCACTTTAACCCTTCTTCCTCTAATCCTTGCGTCCTACGCCCCCTCCCTGCTGTTGCTGCTGCTGCTAAGTTGCTTCAGTCGTGTCCGACTCTGTGTGACCCCAGAGACAGCAGCCCACCAGGCTCCCCTGTCCCTGGGATTCTCCAGGCAAGAACACTGGAGTGGGTTGCCGTTTCCTTCTCCAATGCATGAAAGTGAAAAGTAAAAGTGAAGTCGCTCAGTCATGTCCTAGCGACCCTATGGACTGCAGCCTACCAGGCTCCTCCGTCCATGGGGTTTTCCAGGCCAGAGTACTGGAGTAGGGTGCCATTGTCTTCTCCACGGCCCCTCCCTAGCCTCTGATAAATATTAATCAGTTTGCATTTCTATCTCATTCCATTCTGAGCAGTTTGGCGCCTTTAGCTCCTAGAGGTTAGCAAGACACTCTAAACAGCATTTTGCTGAGAGCCCTAGTGACCAAATCCCTTGAATTTCATTACCAAATGCCTTTTACTGTGTGTACCAGGTCCCAAGGTGGGGATGGATGGAAACAATGTGTCAGTTCAGTTCAGTTCAGTCGCTCAGTCGGTCCGACTCTCTGCGACCCCATGAATCACAGCACGCCAGGCCTCTCTGTCCATCACCAACTCCCAAAGTTCACCCAAACTCATGTCCATAGAGTCGGTGATGCCATCCAGCCATCTCATCCTCTGTCGTCCCCTTCTCCTCCTGCCTCCAATCCCTCCCAGCATCAGAGTCTTTTCCAATGAGTCAACTCTTCGCATGAGGTGGCCAAAATATTGGAGTTTCAGCTTTAGCATCATTCCTTCCAAAGAACACCCAGAACTGATCTCTTTTAGAATGGACTGGTTGGATCTCCTTGCAGTCCAAGGGACTCTCAAGAGTCTTCTCCAACACCACAGTTCAAAAGCATCAATTCTTTGGCACTCAGCTTTCTTCACAGTCCAACTTTCACATCCATACATGACCACTGGAAAAACCATTGCCTTGACTAGACAGACATTTGTTGGCAAATTAGTGTCTCTGCTTTTGAATATGCTATCTAGGTTGGTCATAACTTTCCTTCCAAGAAGTAAGTATCTTTTAATTTCATGGCTGCAGTCACCATCTGCAGTGATTTTGGAGCCCAAAAAAAAACAAAGTCTGACACTGTTTCCACTGTTTCCCAATCTATTTGCCATGAAGTGATTGGACCGGATGCCATGATCTTAGTTTTCTGAAGGTTGAGCTTTAAGCCAACTTTTTCACTCTCCACTTTCACTTTCATCAAGAGGCTTTTTAGTTCCTCTTCACTTTCTGCCATAAGGGTGGTGTCATCTGCATATCTGAGGTTATTGATATTTCTCCTGGCAATCTTGATTCCAGCTTGTGCTTCTTCCAGTCCAGCATTTCTCATGATGTACTCTGCATATAAGTTAAATAGGCAGGGTGACAATATACAGCCTTGACGTACTCCTTTTCCTATTTGGAACCAGTCTGTATGGAGAGAGGAAAACCTCCGTCCCATCACAGTAGGTTTTCACATCCAGAACACCCCTCCATACCCATATAGTCCACCATAGCACAGTCTTTGCCTATGATTTAGGAGAATGCTTTTGAACTGTGGTGTTGGAGAAGACTCTTGAGAGTCCCTTGGACTGCAAGGAGATCCATCCAGTCCATTCTGAAGGAGATCAGCCCTGGGATTTCTTTGGAAGGAATGATGCCAAAGCTGAAACTCCAGTACTTTGGCCATCTCATGTGAAGAGTTGACTCGTTGGAAAAGACTCTGATTCTGGGAGGGACTGGGGACAAGAGGAGAAGGGGACGACAGAGGATGAGATGGCTGGATGGCATCACTGACTCGATGGACATGAGTCTGAGTGAACTCCGGGAGTTGGTGATGGACAGGGAGGCCTGGCGTGCTGCGATTCATGGGGTCACAAAGAGTCGGACATGACTGAGCAACTGATCTGATCTGATCTGAGCACTCTGGAAAGCTAAGTTCTAATTATTCTTTCTCCAAAAAGACAAAGCTATTTGGGTAGGAAGCACTGGAGCTGATGCAATTAGGCAGGGTAGAAGAGAGGAAACAGCTAGAGCCAGATAGAGCTGATGGGAATTCAGATTTAGCCACTGAATCACAAGTTGGAATCAAGATTTCCAGGAGAAATATCAATAACCTCAGATATGCAGATGATACCACTCTAATGGCAGAAAGTGAAGAGGAACTAAAGAGCCTCTTGATGAGCGTGAAAGAGGAGAGTAAAAATGCTGGCTTGAAACTCAACATTCAAAAAATTGAGATCATGGCATCCAGTCCCATCACTTCATGGCAGGTAGAGGGGGAAAAATTAGAAACAATAGCAGATTTTATTTTCTTGGGCTCCAAAATCACTGTGGATGGTGACTACAGCCATGAAATAAACAGATGATTGCTCCTTGGGAGGAAAACTATGACAAACCTCGACAGTGTATTAAAAAATAGAGACATCACTTTGCCAACAAAGTTCCATATAGTCAAAGCTATGGTTTCCCAGCAGTCACATACAGATGTGAGAGTTGAACCATACGAAGGCTGAGAACCGAAGAATTGATGCTTTCAAATTGTGGTGCTGGAGAAGATGCTTGAGAGTCCCTTGGACAGAAAGGAGATCAAACCAGTCAATCCTAAAGGAAATCAACCCTGAATATTCATTGGAAGGACTGATGCTGAAACTGAAGCTCCAAAACTTTGGCCATCTAATGCGAAGAGTTGACTCATTGGAAAAGATCCTGATGCTGGGAAAGACTGAAGGCAAAAGAAGAAGTGGGTAACAGAGGATGAGATGGTTAGATAGCATCACTGACTCAATGGACATGAATGTGGGCAAACTCTAGGAGATAGTGGAGGACAGAGGAGCCTGGCGTGCTGTAGGTCGTGGGTTTGCAAAGAGTCAAACATAACTTAGGGACTGAACAATAGCAACAACTCACGTCGTTTCTTGCAAGTCACTTAAAACTTCTTGGGACTTCAATTTCTTCAAATTATCTATTTGCAAAGGGTGTTGCAAGGATGAACAAGAGTGAGTGTGGATGACATGACACACGCTGCATGCTTACTAAGTTGTTATAACTATTATCATAAGAGAGAGCTCACTGAGGACCAGGATAGTCCTGTTAGAAACGGGGCCTGAACTAGGCAGTGAAGATCGGGCAGAGAGGACAGATGCAGAAGGAAAATAGGAGAAGGAGAGGCATTCCAGGCAGTGGGCCTTCCACGAACAAAGGCAAGGAAGCCAGAAAGAACATACGCACTTCGGAGAATGATGAGGAGATGAATAGGGCCAACAGTGGGGCAGAGAGGCCGGAAAGATACGAAAAGGAGCTTGAACTTGAGATATCACAGAAGAGTTCTGAGGAAAGGTCTGGAGTATATGCAGGTCTTGTACCTTACAGTTGTGTCCATCTACTGCCACAGAAGTACCGACATCCACAAATACCTTTCTTGTCGTTCTTACTTCCTCCTAACAGGACAGGGGTCCTATCAAATCCTGATGCTCCCCAGTTGCTGGACCCCCTGCAGCTCCTCTAAGGGAATTTAGGTTCTGGTCTTATTTCATGGTATTTCTGGGAAAACATGTGAAGCCCAGCTTATCTTTCAAACGAGGCTTATTTCACCAAACTTTAAAAGTTTGAATCAGAGCTGCCACCATAATCACTGCTGTGTAACTCAAACCTACAGGTACACTCTGTTACCACCTTCAGAACATGCCTAACGGAAGTGGCC
Organism: Bos javanicus; assembly: GCF_032452875.1. Classification (NCBI taxonomy): domain Eukaryota; kingdom Metazoa; phylum Chordata; class Mammalia; order Artiodactyla; family Bovidae; genus Bos; species Bos javanicus. The sequence continues at coordinate 27,442,302 of NC_083878.1, read as the reverse complement.
TCCAGGAAGATGCAAAGGCCCAAATTTATTATTTGTGACCATCAGATTGGTGTTTGTGCTAACACTGGCTAACTCCTCAGCCTCAGATAGAGTTTAAAAAAAACATGAAGGCGCCTGTGAGTTACCCTCCAGATGTCAGGTGAAGATTATTAACCTGATGGTAATAAATTCTTAAAGAGGCAAATTGCTTGCATATTTCAAATCAGACATAAGCAGTAGTGTATGTGATCAGCAGCCTCTCTAGCTGAGTTCCCATTTCTGAGAAATATTTTCTGTCCCATTGCTTTCCAAAACAACACCAGAGTATGTGCCTTTCAAAGACCATACTGTCAACTTCCAAGCAGATTCACAAAAGAAAAGGGAGAGACACATTTTATATTTAAGTTTTCTTTGGATCTCTCTTTATGCTGTGAAAACATCTTGTTGAAAACTGACATATAAACAAATCTTGCAGAAATGTTTGCAGTTTGTATTTAGCTTACACTCTAGTACTTGGCAGGGCTTCCCAGTTGACTCAATGGTAAAGAATCTGCCTGCCAACATAGGAGACATAGGCGACATGGGTTCAATCCCTGAGTCAGGAAGATCCCCTGCATGAGGAAATGACAACCCTCTCCAGTACTTTTGCTGGAAAATCCCATGGACAGAGGAGCCTGATGGACTACAGTCTGAAGGGTCACAAAGAGCCCAATGTGACTAAGGGACTGAGTGCACACACACACACACACACAGACACAGTACTTTACATACGAGGCACTGGGCAGAAATTCTTAATTTGTACTTGTAAGTGTATTTTTCTTTCTGTCAACTAGATAAATTTCACTGAAGGAAAAAGTTTTCTCTTCTTTTGAATTTCTCATTAGTATCTGATACAATGCTCTTCTGATACAGTGTTCCTCATCTACTACGTGTACCATTAACTAGTGAACGCTGTTAGCTGGAAGGGGTACATTCGGCAGCTCTTAACAAAGTACATGGGGATTTACCAGCTCTCATAGAAAGAAGTTGCAAGTCTGGACAGGAATCAGACTGGTTATTGCAGAGACTTGGCCATGACATTAGAACCCAGACTCTTTCCATTTTTGTGCTCCATCATCTTCCACAGGTGGATTTTCTTAACTTGCTGCACTCCACACCCAAAGGCAGGAATTGCCATTTCTCTTTTGCTCTTCTCTTGAGGAGGAAAATATTTCCCAGAATCCTCAGGTCAACTTCCCCTTAGGCCCCTCAGGACTGGGTCACATGACCAGGACTGGGTCACATGACCAGGCCTGGGCAGCCATTTTTAACTCTACAGTGGGAGATCATCACTGTTAACCAGAAAGCAGTAGACAGTTGATATTGGAGAGGTCACCAAGAGTCTGTTACTTTGTGTGCAAAGAATGTCTCTACTGGGAGGTGAGTGACAACAGTGGGGAGAAAATGACCTGTTAAGTTGTGTGGTGGAGGGATAAGTTGGGAATCATGGATACTATGATTTGAAGGAAATTCCCCCAACCCCTCCAGGCTTGAAAACTTGGAAGTAAAGCCACTATGGAAAGCAGTGGAGTCTCAAGTTGACCCTGTAGCAAGTTCTGTTTACTGAAAATTAGCTAAAACAATTGAAAAAGCCTGCAATCACCATGGTCACCCTTGAGATACTGACAGCTATACATACGTGTTCCACTTTCAAGGCTCGACTTCATAAAATCATGAAGTAGTTTGCAGCCAATCTTGCTTGCAAATGAAATGTTTAACAGTAAGTTATTTGAAAAGATACAGAGCAAATGATCATTTGATGTCATACAGAATAGTGTAATTGTGCCACATATATAGAATGGCTAGCGGTCTGATGAAGCCACCTACTGAAAGAATTAGCCTCCCTCTTCAATGGATGCCTATAATAACCTTAAGTATCTGGACCAACTAAGACAGAAGGATCTGGATATTTGAAAGTCTGGAGGAAAGGGTCCTAAATTACCTCTAAGTAACTGAAATCAACAGAATATACAATATATAACATTAACATATAATATACAATGTATATAACATAATATATGTAGCATTTACATATATATTACATTGATTAAAATAGTAACAATTCAATTTATAACAAATTTCTTTCCTCTTATTTCTCCATTACATCAGTTAAATATATCAGCTTATGCTACTAATCAGTGAAGTTGCTCAGTCATGTCTGACTCTGCGATCCCACAGACTGTAGCCTACCAGGCTCCTCCATCCATAGAATTTTCCAGGCAAGAGTACTGGAGTGGGTTGCCATTTCCTTCTCCAGGGGATCTTCCCGATCCAGGGATCGAACCCAGGTCTCCTGCATTGCAGGCAGACACTTTACCATCTGAGTCACCAGGGAAGCCCTATGCTACTAAGATAAAATACAAAACCTGTTCAATTGTTCTAATAACATAGGTTGATAGGTTTGACATATAGAAATCATGCCAGAGGAAATGTATTTCCATAATGTAAAGAGAACAGAAGTACCTGTATGAAGCAAAATGACATTACATTTGCTAGGCTCCTGCAGACAGGAGGCTCATCTCCCTGTATTACCTGGCTTTTCTGGGACATCACCCTCAAAAGCAGAGTTTTCTTAGGTGTTACACACGCACAACAGGCTAAATCCTTAGGAAAACCTTGGTGCCTCTGTGGGGAGCTTCACAAAGCTGTTAAGCATTCATTGCTCTTAAAGTATTTGGAAAAGTCAACATCTGAATTCCAGTCAGCTGGGGCTGCCTTGAGGACCTGAGGAAGCGACGGCTCTCAGGAGGAGCAGATAGATCCTCCTCAGCCCTCCTTCCCACACCACCTTTGCCCAACTTAGTACAGGGGGAGACAGCCTGGCCTCCCACCTTTCCTTCCTTCCTCCTTTCGTTCTGTGAGAAGTACCTACATAGAGGTCCTCAGGTACAGAGAGGGCAGAGTTGAAAGAGAAGGCCTGGCCACTGTCTTCATCTCAAAGAGCTCGGAGAAAACCAAACCACTCACAAGTCAAATGTGGTGGGCAAAGTGACCTAAGAGTCAGTAGCCGTGGTAAGAGTTTGAAATTCTTGATTCTCCCTGGGTTTTCTCCCATAGGTGACTTCCATCCTACTCTTGACCCAAACTAGAACAATCTCAGCAGGCAAAAGCAGCTGTTTTTGGAGGGTGGAGATCTCCAAAAAACCACCGTGATTCTCTGAATTTAGAGCTCCCCCAGGCAACAGTGGAGTAAATATTGTCATGGAGAGGCTGTGATTCCCTGAGCACACCCAGGGTAGAATTGCAGGCAGGCCTTAGTCATGCTGCATGACGACGGGGTGAGATAAACACAGAGACTCTGTGTTTAACATTTCCGTCCGTGGGGCCGCTGGGGCCTCTTCTGAGGGCACACAACACACTAGTCCTGCCAGCATCCCTTTTTTCCCATCCCTGCTCTCAGCCAGGAGGAAGGAGCCGGACACTATGTACTTCCCCCCTCACCCCACCAGCCCCAGACGCTGAGGGCTCGGAGCTGTGGGTGGTGAGTTAATGTGCTGTGCCCAAGCCAGGCAGCACTCATGGATTCACTGCAGGGAAGGCTTCAAGGACTCCAGGCCTGAGCACTGCAGGGCCCCATCCTTTTTCTTCTGGAGTAAATATATTTATTGATACCCATTTTACATAGTTCAATAAAATAATCTGTAATAGGAAAGCATTTTTCTTTTGGCAATTACCATGGTGCATGTAAATACTCAGCAGGCAGGATCACCCCCAGGAAGCACTCCAGGTGCTTGCACAGGCCCACACTTGGTTTAATGCCCTGCTGTCACGGTCTTAAAGTTCTCAACAGTTTTTGAACAAGGGGTCTCTCGTTTTCATTTTGCATGGGGCCTCTCAAATTATGCGGCCAGTCCTGTCACATGGTCCTTAAAGGGGCCCTTCCCTCCCACTGGCTCCAGAAGGGGCAGCTCCCCCATTACCAATTTTCATTCTCATGGAACCATTAAATCATCCAAGACACACTCCCAGGCAGACTGGGGGAAGTGAGAAACTGTCCTGACTGTCAGTTACGGGGAGAAAAATGAGATGGATGTGGGCTCTGGGTGGCCAACCCTCACCCTCCCACCAGGCTCTTCCCAACCCAAGAGCTTCCACTTGTCTTCCCTGAGAGGTCCTGCCTCTCAATCAATCAGCATGTACTCACTGCTTACAGATGCTGAAGGATCTCTGTGTGAGGGGTAAGATGGCATCTTACCATCAAGGGAAATACTATCCACCTCTCTGAACAACAGTTGACAAACTTGTAGGATATGCTGAGTATCAACGACTAGTGGTAATAAGGAGATCAGAGAAGGAAGAGCTCAGCTTGGGCTGGAATCGCCAGAACTTCATGGACAAGGTCTTGCTTTTACCTAATCTCCACCTCTTCCCACAGCCCTACTCCTAATCCTAGCTCACTCTCACAAAAATATACCACTGATAAGTAGATGGGGAGAGGGTCAGGAGACAATCTGAATGTCCTCCATTCTAGAAAATGAAATAACTGCCACCATGGTCCCTGTTGGTGCAGACAGATGAAGGGAAGCTTCTTCTTATAAATAACTCAGTAGCATCTCATTCAGAGGAGAACAGTTCATGCTGGTGAAGAGGAAGTGGGAGCCGAGCCCATAAGATGGGTAATGCTTTGAAGCTTCTACTGGACCATGGAGGTCTGCTTTCCAATGATTATTCTGATGCTTGCTTATTCATACCAGCAGCACAAATTTTCTGTGTCATGTGATTTAGGATAGAATTCACTTATTTGGATAATGGTAAAAATCTGATCTGAAACTTTCTGTTTGAACGTGAATCTTTTTTTTTATTTTAATTAATTATTTTCTAATTAAAAAAAGAAAAAACATTTAGAGAGCAGTCTGGAGAAGGCAATGGCACCCCATTCCAGTACTCTTGCCTGGAAAATCCCATGGACGGAGGAGCCTGGTAGGCTGCAGTCCATGGGGTCGATGAGAGTTGAACACGACTGAGGGACTTCACTTTCACTTTTCACTCTCATGCATTGGAGAAGGAAATAGCAACCCACTCCAGTGTTCTTGCCTGGAGAATCCCAGGGACCAGGGAACCTGGTGGGCTGCCATCTATGGGGTCGCACAGAGTCGGACACAATTGACGCGACTTAGCAGTAGCAGCAGCAGCAGAGAGCAGTCACTGTGGACCAGAGACTGAGAAAGGGGCTTAGTATAGGTGATCATTTGTAGACCTCTCATCTGTATAAATACATACTATTTGTTATAGACTGAATGTGTGTACCCCCTCAAAGTTCACTGAAGCATAATCCCCAATGTGGATAGTGTTAGAAGATGGGATCTTTGGAGGCTGATTAGGTTAAATGAGGGTAGAACCCTCATGAATGGAATTGGTGCCCTTACAAAAGAGACTCCAGAGGCTGAGCACCAAAGAATTGATGCTTTTGAACTGTGGTGCTGGTGAAGACTCTTGAGAGTCCCTCAGACAGCAAGGAGACCAAACCAGTCAATCCTAAGAGAAATCAACCCTGAATATTCTTTGGAAGGAGTGATGCTGAAGCTGAAGCTCCAATACTTGGGCCACCTTATATGAAGAGTTGACTCACTGGAAAAGACCCTGATATGGGGAAAGATTGAGGGCAGGAAGAGAAGCGGGTGACAGAGAATGAAACAGTTGGATGGCATCACCGACTCAGTGCGCATGAATTTGAGCAAACTCTGGGAGATGGTGAAGGACAGGGAGGTCTTGCATGCTGCAGCCCATGGGATCACAGAAAGTCAGACATAACTTAGCAACTAAACAAGAGAGCTTTCTTGCCCCATTCTGCCATGTGAGAACACAGCGAGAAAATGGCTATCTGTGAACCAGGAAGCAGGCCCTTGTCAGACACTGAACCTGCTGGCACTTTGATTCTAGATTTCTCAGCCTCCAGAACCCTGAGAAATAAATGTTTGTTGTTCAGGCCACCCAGTCTACAGTATTTTCATTATAGTGGCCAGAGCTGATTAAGACATTCCTATTATCTTTAATTTGCAAATGAAGAAACTGAGGCATGAAGAGGTTAAGTAACTCACCCTCAGTCCCTCAAATACAAGGTTGTATATCCAAGATTTGAGCCCTGGAAGTTTGGCACAAATTATCTACAGCCCTTGCCTCCCCATCTCACACACCTTCTTTTTGCCTGGAGCTGAACATAAAATAAGTAATTGACATTGACCAGTTCACTAGGCAAATGAGAGAGACTTGGAAATTCAGGACCAATCTGTGCCTTAGGTTTTGCACCCCCTCTACAGACTTTTTCTTTTGAGTTGGTTGAGGAAGGGGTTGTCTTCAGGTTCTTGAACCCAACCAGAAAGTTTCTATCTCTTCTAATGTCAGCTCAATTAAATGTGAGATTTGAAGAGTCTACCAAATATGCAGTAACAGCATTTTTGAAGATGGTAGCAAGCATTTGCAAATTTCCATAGACCGTGTTGCCTGTGGTTGAAGATCAGTCATCTACTCATTCCAAGTAAAAATTTCTCAGCTAAGACTTGCCAGCTCAGGACTTTTCCTCCTCCTAGTTGTTATAACCTCTCATTGTCCCAGAGTTTCCTCACCCAGTCCTGTTCTGACCTGATAGGTGAGTAGAAAGGGCGATGAAAGAGTCCATACAGCTTGCTCCTCTGGACTCCTTGGGTCAATATAGTGATAATAAGGACAGCCATCACCTATCATCATTTATCTCTATATGCAGGGAGTCCTCATTTTGCTTTATAGTGAAGTACTTTAAAATAACCATTTGTGTTGAAACTCTTCAAAGCCATCTTAATAATCACAGGAAAAATGTTAATTGTTCTGTGAACTTTAGAACCTTTGTCAAAACAGAAGAACTCTCTACTGCTGCTTGGTCACTAAGTCGTGTCCAGCTCTTTGCGACACTCTGGACTGACTAGCCCACCAGGCTCCATGGGATTTTTTAGGCAAAAATACTGGAGTGGGTTGCCATTTCCTCTTCCAGGGGATCTTCCTGACCCAGGGATCAAACCCGAGTCTCCTGTGTCTCCTGCATTGCAGGCAGATTCTTTACCTGCTAAGCCACTGGGGGAGCCCCTAGAACTCTCTTTATAAACATTTACTGAAATGAAATGAGATAGTAAAAAACAATATTTACTTAGTACACTGTAACTTAAAACATTAGAAACATTGAGAAATACCGTGTTTTGTCTCTTTTTTAAAAAAATTCTATCAGGGAAAGTTTGAATAGTGCTCGCCTTCTTCTCATTATAGAACATACAGAGCATGCATCTTTTCTACGCCTTGGCAAAGAGTCACGTTCCTTTCTCTAAGTCTGGATCAGCTTCCAACACATTATTATTTGCACTTTCATTGTTGTGGAGTATCTCTGAGATTTCCTTTCATGTGAAGTTTTTGTTAGTGTTACTTCCTCTGAGACATATTCACCCTCTTTATCACAACCACTCTCCACATTTATATTACTAAGTTTGCCTTCATTTGCTCTTCCCACGGCATACAAGAGTCTCTCAAAGAGCGGCATCATCAATATTTCCAAGGTCAGCTATTTCTTCTATGACTCCATTTGAGTTTGCGTTTCATGTCCAACATTATCTTTTTTTTTTTTTTTTTTGCTGCATTTTTATTTTTCTTGGGCAGCTCCCCCTTGTGATCATCACATGGGTTTATCACTGGGACACGAGGCAGCATGGCTACATGCTTTGCTGCCTGTGTGCGTGAACTGAGTAACAAATGTTCAGGGACCAGTCACCAACAGATTTTGAGAGAAGTGATGCAGTTGGTCTCCGATCTCGATAAGTCTCTGTCATTTACCTAGAGATCTGTGGATCAAAGAGCTAGCAGAGAAGTTTGTTCTTCATGAAATTACTCACAGCTAAGTGAATGTGATAATTGAAATTGGAACCATGTTGTTGGGACTGGTGTTATTGAACTAAACCACAATAATTGAAACTTACGCAAACTGAGTGCTATCCATCATCTCATTTGGTTCTCACAGAAGCTTTATGAAAGATAAGGGTGAGGCTATTCTTGTACCCATTTGTAGATAAGAAGGAATAGGGAGGCCAACTAACTTTCACCCCCTCAGCCCACAGCAAGGTAGTGATGGAGCGGGGATTGGAACCCCCATCCAAGGAGGTTGCGCTCCTCACCACCGCTCCACAGGGCATTGATTTGGAAGGAGGAAGGTAGTTGTGCCTTTAGCGGGAGGGCACCTCATCCTACAAAGAGCTTAAGTAGCCTCATCACACTCTTTGTCCTAGGGTTTTAGGGTGTAATTTGAACTTCCCCAAGCTTTCCAGGTGGCTCAGTGGGTAAAGAATCCATCTGCAATGTGGGAGACACGGGTTTGATCCCTGGGTCAGGAAGATCCCCTGCAGGAGGGCATAGCAACCCACTCCAGTATCCTTGCCTGGAGAATCCCATGGACAGAGAACCTGGCTGGCTACAGTCTATAGTGTTGCGAAGAGTCAGACATGACCGAAGTGACTGAGCACACACACAGTGATTCCAGTGCTGCTTCAGGCACCTGGCTCATCATCCCTGAGGCGGGTAAGACAAGGATTACCAAGTCCATTTGAAATATGAAGAAATGGAGTCCCAGAGACTGGAAAAACCCAGTCCAGGCTGCACAGCAGGATGGCAGAGCACCTCTCATGGTGCTGCACTCTGATGACTACAGTAGAAAGTGAAAAGGGCTGGCCCTCAACCTGGGGTGACTGGAGGCTGAGAGGACGGCTGGTTGCCATTCTGCCCCCCTTACTCCTCACCCCTCGCCTGACACGCTCTTGGGGATCCTTCACCCCATCCCACTAGAGGAAAGCCTGTTCTCACTCTCCTGGCCCAACCCAGATAGCAAGGATGTTTCTCATTAATAGGATCAGAAAAGACATCTCTGAGAATGAAAGGAAATGTGGCTTTATTTGCCAAGGTCGCTCCCCTCGAAAGCCCTCCAGAAAGCATACAAAATTGTTAAATTATCAAAACATTAATTAGATTGTTAAATAAGACTGACTCTAATCCTCAAAGCATGCGGGGCAGGCCCTTTGATGCATCTGGTGTGATGGCTCTAGGGTCCAGCTGGCACTTCCTTTCCAGAAAGTTGCAACCTTGGAAGGAACAACTGGGGGAAAAAAATATAGGTGACTGTGTATCGACAGCCTGTGCCCTAGCAGAGTCAAACTTGAACAGGCAGGCCACGGATGCCTCTGACCACCACAGCTTCTACAGAATGGAAGCCTCCCACCCAGCTCCTTGCCCCCACACCCGCCTCCCCAGTGTCTGACCTTTCATCCTGGCATTTGGAACACGTGATTACATCCTGTGACCAACTCACAGATTCAGGTGTTTGAGTCTGGTCCCTTGAAATATGTTGTAAGCATCTAGAAGGCAAAGACCAGCTAAGAATTCACCAAGATTTTTTAATGTGGTGTTCATCAGGAACCTTGACAAGAAAGATTTTGGTGGAGTGGTGAGGACAGAAGCCTGACTGGATTGAATTGGAGAGAGAATGGGAACAAGCAGCAGGTACCATCCATTCTTGAGAAAGGTGTTTGCTATGGGAGGCAGAGAAATGATGTAGTAGCTGGATGAGGTTGTAGGGTGAAGAGAGAGTCTTTACAAATACAGGAGATGAAAAGGAATTCCCTAGTGGTCCAGTGGGCTTCCCTGGTGGCTCAGATGGTAAAGAATCTGCCTGCAACGCAGGAGACCTGCATTTGATCCCTGGGATGGGAAGAGCCCTAGAGGAGGGCATGGCAACCACTTCAGTATTCTTGCCTGGATAATCCCCATAGACAGAGGAGCCTGGCAGTCTACAGTCCATGGGGTCGCCAAGCGTCGAACATGACTGTGGACTGAGCACACACAGTAGTCCAGTGGTTAGGACTCAGCACTGTCACGACCATGGCCCAGGTTTAATCTCTGGTTGGGGAATTAAGATCTCACAAGCTGTGCAGTGTGACCAAAAAATACTAGTAATAGTAAAATACAGGAGATATAATAACCTGTTAGTATGCTGATATAAAGGATCCAGTAGGAGAAAAAAATAGTGATGATGCGAGAGAAAGGATTATTACAGAAAGTCCTGGCATAGGCAAAAGGGATACATTTGATGTACTAGTGGAGGGGCTGATTTTGGTTAAGAACAGGGACAGTTCACCCAAGTTCAGAGGGAAGGCAAATTAGGGGACACAGATGCAGGCACATGGGTGGACGTCACAGCCTGAGCACATGGAGGTCTCTGCTGATTGTGTTTTCACAGAAATGGGGATCAAGGCTCTCACTGGGTAGAGACCACAGGTGGATATCTGAGAAAACTGGAGAGTGACTAAACTAGGAGTCCTGGACAGAGCTCAGGACCCACCTGAAGTTAGCGTTCATGAATGTGAATGTGAACTTGTACAAGTCTCTCTCTAGCCACAGTCACCTGCACAGGTATAAGCATGGAAGATGCAGATGTAGAGAGTGGTTGTGTGGACATAGTGGAGGATGGCATGAACTGGGGGATTCAGTTCAGTTCAGTTCAGTTCAGTCGCTCAGTCGTGTCCGACTCTTTGTGATCCCATGAATCGCAGCATGCCAGGCCTCCCTGTCCATCACCAACTCCTGGAGTTCACTCAGACTCACATCCATCGAGTCATTGATGACATCCAGCCATCTCATCCTCTGTCGTCCCCTTCTCCTCCTGCCCCCAATCCCTCCCAGCATCAGGGTCTTTTCCAATGAGTCAACTCTTCACATGAGGTGGCCAAAGTACTGGAGTTTCAGCTTTAACATCAGCCCTTCCAAAGAAATCCCAGGGCTGATCTCCTTCAGAATGGACTGGTTGGATCTCCTTGCAGTCCAAGGGACTCTCAAGAGTCTTCTCCAACACCACAGTTCAAAAGCATCAATTCTTCAGCGCTCAGCCTTCTTCACAGTCCAACTCTCACATCCATACATGACCACCGGAAAAACCATAGCCTTGACTAGATGGAACTTTGTTGGCAAAGTAATATCTCTGCTTTTCAATATGCTATCTAGGTTGGTCATAACTTTCCTTCCAAGGAGTAAGCGTCTTTTAATTTCATGGCTCCAGTCAGCATCTGCAGTGATTTTGGAGCCCAAAAATATGAAGTCTGACACTGTTTCCACTGTTTCCCCATCTATTTCCCATGAAGTGATGGGACCAGATGCCATGATCTTCGTTTTCTAAATGTTGAGCTTGAAGCCAACTTTTTCACTCTCCACTTTCACTTTCATCAAGAGGCTCTTTAGTTCTTCTTCACTTTCCGCCATAAAAGTGGTGTCATCTGCATATCTGAGGTTATTGATATTTCTCCTGGCAATCTTGATTCCAGCTTGTGCTTCTTCCAGCCCAGCGTTTCTCATGATGTACTCTGCATATAAGTTAAATAAGCAGGGTGACAATATTAGGTTTGACATAAATATAACACCACGTGTAAAATAGATAGCTTGTGTAAACCTGTGGTATAGCACAGGGAGCTCAGTTCAGTGCTCTGTGATGACGTAAATGAGAGCAAGATCCCGACAGAATAGGAGGGAGATCCAAGAGGGAGGGGATGTATGTATATGTATAGTTGATTCACTTCACTGTACAGCAGTATAAAGCAATGATACTCCAATAGAAAAATAAGAATAATGCAAAACATAAGTAAAAGGGTTGGGCTTTTGCCAAGAATATGATGAAGGGAGAAAGCTGGCCGGGGAGCTGAGAAAAGAAATAACTGTTAAAAATTTATTTATTTTTAATTGGAGGGTAACGGCATTACAAATTGTATTGGTTTCTGCATGAATCGATCATAGGTAAATGTATCTCCCCTCCCACATGAAATTCCCCCCCACCTCCCATCTCCTTCCATCTCTCTAGTTTGTCACAGAGCACCGGATTTGACCTCCGTGCCTCAGGCAGCAAATTTCCACTGGCTATCTAATTTTACTTATGGTAATGTGTGTTTCTATGCTATTTTCTCAATTCATCCCAGCCTCTCCTTCCCCCACTTTGTCCACAGGTCTGTCCTCTATGTCCCCGTCTTCACTGCTGTCCTGCAAGTAGGTTCATCAGTACCAGAGAGAAGGAATTGTAGTCATAGAATGTGGGCTATAGAACGTCATAGAGGTGGGGAAGGAGGGAAGAGCATGAGGGTGATAGACATCTATTCATTTCAGGAATTGGCTAATTATTGCTAATAATTGCTAATTATTGAAAGAATGTGATTAATTTTATAAAATAAATTGAAAGTCATGAAAATAAATGTCTTCAGATTATTTCAACTTATATGTTATATAAAAGGGAAATGTACTAACCTTTGTGAACTTAAGTAAATCATAACTAAATTTAAAAAAAAAAGAGAGAGAGAGAGCATGAAAGGAATTGGAAAAGCAGTGAGAGCAGTAAGTTCTAGGTCCTTCTGGAGCTTGGGCCAAGGCGCACTCGTCCCCTTGGCCAAGGACTTTTGGCCAGTACCCAAAATGCACAACTGTGTATGGCAACCCCAGGTCAAAAGATGGTTGGAACCAAGTCCTAGAGGGATATGCTACAAGGCAGCAGGTGATGATCCTAGAAGGGGGATGAAGTTGAGATTGGGAGAGGGTGGCAGTCATTAGCAATGGGAGGTTATAAGGTGTGAGTGTCTGTGATAGGGGAGAGGACAAGGCATTGGAGATTTGAAGAAGAGGTTGTCAAGGAGCTAAGATGTCCGGATGTTGGGAGGAGCCCCTTTCATGTATGTTGAAATCACTGAAACTTACAACTGCAGAGTCTGGGAAAGAGTGTGGTGAGCTGGGGCTCTATAGATGACTGCAACAAGAGACTCTTGCAGAGTCTGTAGGCTGATGCAGGGCTTCACAGCATTTTCTGATGCATTTTCTTGAAAAGAGAGGAACAGTGATGCCCAAGCAGCACTGAGGATCAGAGAGGACCCACTACTCCAGCTCCGGACTCCACAGCAGGAGGGATGCAGGACAGGAAACAGCCCTCACTGAGGCGTGTGGAGGAAGCAGTGTCCTGAATGGAGGGCCAGCTTGTAGTTAGAGCAGAAGCATGGAGAGAGCACCAGAGAGCAGCAGAGGATGGAGGGGATTTTACTCATGATGGACTATGAGACCCAGAGAGCTTGAGGAATTGGGGGAGTGGGAGACAGGCTAAGATCATGGGCTTCGTGGATCTATCTGGAGGGGAGAGTTAGAGAGTAAAGGATAGTCTGGGAGTCCTGGATGCCTTGGGGTGTTTGACATATATAGGAGTGAAGAGCAGAAAGTTCTGCAAGGCAGACTATGGCTCTGAGGCTGTGAGTGCTGGGGTGGGAGTGTCTTGTAAGAGCACATGGAATCTGGGACCCCTCCTTGCTCCTGCTGATGGAGCTGAGGAGGCTGGGGGCAGTATCTGAGTATGTTATCAGGAAAAGCTACCTTCTGACTAATCCAGTTTTGGTGTTCCTTCAACTTCATGCATCTCTATCCAATGACAAGTGTTATTTACTCTCTCAGACTGACCATAATAAGTCAGTGATACCCCCAGAAGGCCAGGCCTCGGGGGGACCAGACTTCTGGGATCCATATTCACTCAGCTGCTCTCAACTCATAATTCCAACTGGAATGTCCACCCCGATAGGCCCTCCAAGGCGCTCATCCTCACGCCCTTCTAATGTACTGGCCCAGGGCTGTTCTGTAAACTGTTGAAGCCATCTTCAGCTCACTCTAAACCGGAAGAACTAGATGTATATCAGGAGAAACCAAAACACTGTTTGATTAATCACCACCCAGCAAGCCAGAGAGTGATGGCTGGGCACAAAGTGTGGTCGTTATCTAAATTGAGTGCCGGCCTGTCCATGGAATACCGAACAAATGGACTCCCCTCTATTTATAAACAACCCTGAGGGATGAGCAGCTTGGTTTACGTTGAGAAGGGGCCATCATTCATTTTTATCCATCATACCTGCTTTTAGTGATATTACACACACACCCTGCTTGGGCTAGAATCTCAACAATCCAAGAGGTTTATGTGCTTTTAACACCAATTTTGAGGGTCTCTGTGTACATTTCATCATATGGGGGTAACAGTGGGCCTGAAACGCAGTGTGCGAGCTGATTTCTTCCTCAGGGTTTCACGCAGGGATGATGAAGATGAAATGGGTAGACTACTGTTTGCCCCAAGGCTGTGAACAGCAGGTGGTTACAAGAGGTGAGACGACGTGAGCCACTAGACAGGAAAGGTGGTGGAGTCAAACCAGGTACAGAGATTGTCTGTGAAGTGCGGGTAAGCCCAGCGTAGCCCAGGCCCAACAAGGGCATTTGGCACTCAGCACTTGCTAAATGGATAGAAGGAAAAGGAAGGGAGGGCTGGCTCGAGCAGAATCCCTCCACTTTGGAATGCAAATTAATTTAACATTAGAATAACATTTTCATTTTCTCCAGCTATCCTCAGATATTAATGCTTATGTTTAAAACAGTCCTGAGAAGAGTACAAGGAATCATCTTTGAGGTGAGGAATCTGAAGTGCAGGGGAGTGGGGTAGCTTGCAAAAAAAAAAACCCCATGTTTACTGTAAGATCAGAGCAAAGTTCCAGCTGTCAGAATTGCAGCATAGAAATCATTCTACTCAGTCCTTAGCGCATCCCTGTTGTATTGAGATGCGGGTTCAGTCTCTGGGTCAGGAAGATCCCCTGGAGAAGGAAATGGCAACCCACTCCAGTATTCTTGTCTGGGAAATCCCATGGACAGAGAAGCCTAGTGGGCTACAGTCTATGGGGTTTCAAGAGTTGGACACAACTTGGCAACTGCACAGCAACAAAGTGTATTGGTATGTTGGGGTCTGTCAAGAGTGTGGAAATCTTTTTAGCCATCATGGTCAACAAAAGAGTCCGAAATGCAGTACTTGGATGCAATCTCAAAAACGACAGAATGATCTCTGTTCGTTTCCAAGGCAAACCATTCAATATCACAGTAATCCAAGTCTATGCCCCAACCAGTAATGCTGAAAGCTGAAGTTGAACGGTTCTATGAAGACCTACAAGACCTTTTAGAACTAACACCCAAAAAAGATGTCCTTTTCATTATAGGGGACTGGAATGCAAAAGTAGGAAGTCAAGAAACACCTGGAGTAACAGGCAAATTTGGCCTTGGAATACAGAATGAAACAGGGCAAAGACTAATAGAGTTTTGTCAAAAAAATGCATTGGTCATAACAAACACCCTCTTCCAACAACACAAGAGAAGACTCTCCACATGGACATCACCAGATGGTCAACACCAAAATCAGATTGATTTTATTCTTTGCAGCCAAAGATGGAGAAGCTCTATACAGTCAACAAAAACAAGACCAGGAGCTGACTGTGGCTCAGATCATGAACTCCTTATTACCAAATTCAGACTTAAATTGAAGAAAATAGGGAAAATCACTAGACCATTCAGGTATGACCTAAATCAAATCCCTTATGATTATACAGTGGAAGTGAGAAATAGATTTAAGGGCCTAGATCTGATAGATAGAGTGCCTGATGAACTATGGAATGAGGTTCGTGACATTGTACAGGAGACAGGGATCAAGACCATCCCCATGGAAAAGAAATGCAAAAAAGCAAAATGGCTGTCTGGGGAGGCGTTACAAATAGCTGTGAAAAGAAGAGAAGTGAAAAGCAAAGGAGAAAAGGAAAGATATAAACATCTGAATGCAGAGTTTCAAAGAATAGCAAGAAAGCCTTCCTCAGAGATCAATGCAAAGAAATAGAGGAAAACAACAGAATGGGAAAGACTAGAGATCTCTTCAAGAAAATTAGAGATACCAAGGAAACATTTCATGCAAAGATGGGCTCGATAAAGGACAGAAATGGTAGGGACCTAACAGAAGCAGAAGATATTAAGAAGAGGTGGCAAGAATACACAGAAGAACTGTACAAAAAGATCTTCACGACCCAGATAATCACGATGGTGTGATCACTCATCTAGAGGCAGACATCCTGGAATGTGAAGTCAAGTGGGCCTTAGAAAGCATCACTATGAACAAAGCTAGTGGAGGTGATGGAATTCCAGTTGAGCTATTCCAGATCCTGAAAGATGATGCTGTGAAAGTGCTGCACTCAATATGCCAGCAAATTTGGAAAACTCAGCAGTGGCCACAGGACTGGAAAAGGTCAGTTTTCATTCCAATCCCAAAGAAAGGCAATACCAAAGAATGCTCGAACTACCGCACAATTGCACTCATCTCACACACTAGTAAAGTAATGCTCAAAATTCTCCAAGCCAGGCTTCAGCAATATGTGAACCGTGAACTTCCTGATGTTCAAGCTGGTTTTAGAAAAGGCAGAGGAACCAGATATCAAATTGCCAACATCCACTGGATCATCGAAAAAGCAAGAGAGTTCCAGAAAAACATCTATTTCTGCTTGATTGACTATGCCAAAGCCTTTTACTGTGTGCATCACAATAAACTGTGGAAAATTCTGAAAGAGATGGGGATACCAGACCACCTGACTTGCCTCTTGAGAAATTTGTATGCAGGTCAGTAAACAACAGTTAGAACTGGACAAGGAACAACAGACTGGTTCCAAATAGGAAAAGGAGTACATCAAGACTGTATAGTGTCACCCTGTTTATTTAACTTATATGCAGAGTACATCATGAGAAACACTGGACTGGAAGAAACACAAGCTGGAATCAAGATTGCTGGGAGAAATATCAATAACCTCAGATACGCAGATGACACCACCCTTATGGCAGAAAGTGGAGAGGAACTCAAAAGCCTCTTGATGAAAGTGAAAGTGGAGAGTAAAAAGTTGGCTTAAAGCTCAACATTCAGAAAACAAAGATCATGGCATCTGGTCCCATCACTTCATGGGAAGTGTATGGGGAAACAGTGGAAACAGTCTCAGACTTTATTTTTCTGGACTCCAAAATCACTGCAGATGGTGACTGCAGCCATGAAATGAAAAGACGCTTACTCCTTGGAAGGAAAGTTATGACCAACCTAGATAGCATATTCAAAAGCAGAGACATAACTTTGCCAACAAAGATCTGTCTAGTCAAGGCTATGGTTTTTCCAGTGGTCATGTATGGATGTGAGAGTTGGACTGTGAAGAAGGCTGAGCGCTGAAGAATTGATGCTTTTGGACTGTGGTGTTGGAGAAGACTCTTGAGAGTCCCTTGGACTGCAAGGAGATCCAACCAGTCCATTCTGAAGGAGATCAGCCCTGGGATTTCTTTGGAAGGAATGATGCTAAAGCTGAAACTCCAGTACTTTAGCCACCTCATGCGAAGAGTTGACTCACTGGAAAAGACTCTGATGCTGGGAGGGATTGGGGGCAGGAGGAGAAGGGGAAGACAGAGGATGAAATGGCTGGATGGCATCACTGACTCGATGGATGTGAGTATGAGTGAACTCCGGGAGTTTGTGATGGACAGGGAGGCCTGGCGTGCTGCAATTCATGGGGTCGCAAAAAGTCGAACACGACTGAGTGACTGAACTGAACTGAACTGAACCCAAATATTGGGTTGACCAAAAATTTGTCTGGGTTTTTCCAACAGATGTTATTATGGAAAAATCCAACAAATTTTTGGCCAACCCTGTATTACCAACACATATCCAATATATAATCAATATGCAAAATTATTTATGAAATGTTTTAAATTCTTTTGTTTTGCATTAAAGCTTTGAGATCCTCATGTATAGTTTACTTTTAATTTTTTAGCAGCTTCATTGAGGTATAATTGATATAAAAATATTTAATGTACACAATGAGATGACTTTCAGTTAAGTTCAGTTGCTCAGTCGTGTTGAACTCTTTGCAACCCCATGAATCGCGGCACACCAGACCTCCCTGTCAATCACCAACTCCCAGAGTTTACCCAAACTCATGTCCATCGAGTCGGTGAAGCCATCCAGCCATCTCATCCTCTGTCTTCCCCTTCTCCTCCTGCCCCCAATCCCTCCCAGCATCAGGGTCTTTTCCAATGAGTCAATTCCTTACATGAGGTGGCCAAAGTACTGGAGTTTCAGCTTTAACATCAGCCCTTCCAATGAACACCCAGGACTGATCTCCTTCAGAATGGACTGGTTGGATCTCCTTGCAGTCCAAGGGACTCTCAAGAGTCTTCTCCAACACCACAGTCCAAAAGCATCAATTCTTCAGCGCTCAGCCTTCTTCACAGTCCAACTCTCACATCCATACATGACCACTGGAAAAACCATAGCCTTGACTAGACAGATCTTTGTTGGCAAAGTTATGTCTCTGCTTTTGAATATGCTATCTAGGTTGGTCATAACTTTCCTTCCAAGGAGTAAGCATCTTTTCATTTCATGGCTGCAGTCACCATCTGCAATGATTTTGGAGCCCAAAAATATGAAGTCTGACACTGTTTCCACTATTTCCCCATCTATTTCTCATAAAGTGATGGGACCAGATGCCATGATCTTCGTTTTCTGAATGCTAAGCTTTAAGCCAACTTTTTCACTCTCCACTTTCACTTTCATCAAGAGGCTTTTTAGTTCCTCTTCACTTTCTGCCATAAGGGTGGTGTCATCTGCATATCTGAGGTTATTGATATTTCTCCTGGCAATCTTGATTTCAGCTTGTGCTTCTTCCAGCCCAGCATTTCTCATGATGTACTCTGCATATAAGTTAAATAAGCAGGGTGACAATATACAGCCTTGATGTACTCCTTTTCCTATTTGGAACCAGTCTGTTGTTCCATGTCCAGTTCTAAATGTTGCTTCCTGACCTGCATATAGGTTTCTCAAGAAGCAAGTCAGGTGGTTTGGTATTCCCATCTCTTTCAGAATTTTCCACAGTTGATTGTGATCCACACAGTCAAAGGCTTTGGCATAGTCAATAAAGCATTTTATTGCTTTATATCCTGTTCAGAGTGATTGCTTACTGAGGGGACAAGGCCTCAGTCTACCCATTAGACATAAAGCATGTTTATGTATTTCTTAAACAAGAAATACATGTTTTTATGGAACTCTCTTGCTTTTTGATGATCCAGTGGATGTTGGCAATTTGATCTCTGGTTCCTCTGCCTTTTCTAAAACCAGCTTGAGCATCTGGAAGTTCACAGTTCACGTATTGCTGAAGCCTGGCTTGGAAAATTTTGAGCGTTACTTTACTGGTGTGTGAGATGAGTGCAGTTGTGTGGTAGTTTGAGCATTTTTTGGTATTGCCTTTCTTTGGGATTGGAATGAAAACTGACCTTTTCCAGTCTGGACATACCCATATACTTGTGAAACCCTTACTACCCATGTATACTTAATTCTCTATTCCTAGTCTAAATTTTTATTAGGAAAACTAAATCAGTATTTAGATTCCATTAAATATCCAATTGAAAAAGTAGATTTACATATACAGATTGTTACAGACTTAAAAGTTTTCTAATAGCTTAACTGTTTGTTTTCAAATTTCAATTTCAATGAACTAAATGTAAATATATTTAAAACTCTGTTCCTCAGTCATGCTGGGCACATTTCAAGTGCTTGACAGCCTCACATGGCTCCTGGCTACCATGTTAGATAGCTCAACCATAGAGTAATAATGATAGCCACAGTGGCAGAATCTTGGCCTTCTGTAGTTTCTGACTGGGAAGTGCGTCAGGCTTTCTCTTTTCCATCATGTACCTTTTGGCACCTTCTTTCCATTTGTTATCCTGTTCAGTGTGATTGCTTACTGAGAGGACAAGGCCTCAGTCTACCCATTAAGGCACTGGATAAGTTCAGTAAGTGGGTATGGGTTTGTCATGCTACATTCCTATCTTCTCTGACAAAGAAGTTGACATTTGTCATGGCACAAAAATGTCTTCTCAGACCCATAGAAGGATAATAATCCTTCCACGTGAATATCAATATGTACACAAACCACATAAGCCCGCTACACCAAAACACACACCACAATCCTCCACCAGCACCCACCACATAACACACACACATACACAAACACATGCACCCTACACATCACATCCGATCCACACACCCACCACACATACACACGTGTCACACAGACACACACCCCCACCACCGCCACAAACAGACAGTGTTGTTCTTCGAAGGCCTGTGACATTACTGAGGAGCAGGAGCTCTTCCTTCTACATTGTTGACCTTCAGAAATTGAGTTTTGAATGATAGGGCTTGAGCTCTGAACAAGGAGTTACGAGACCTGTGATCTATTCCTGGTTCTGCTGCCACTGACCCATGTGTAACCTAGACCAAGCCAATTAGCTCCAGTCTCCTATAAAATGAGAGGCTAGGTCCGTCCCAGCTCTGATATTCTAGGCCGGGGGTTGGCTAACCACTGTTTGTGGGTCAGATCTGCTCACACCCATTCATTTACATATTGTCTGTGGTCTCTTTCACCTACAGTCACAGAGCGGAGGGCTTTGACAGACCCACAAAACTGAAAATATTTATTCTTTGGCCATTTTTAGATTTTGTTGATCCTGTTCTCATCTATAGTTACAACTCATTTTAATCCTCTCTACACATTAATTTTGTTCCTTATTAACGTAACAAATATTGACTCAACAGCTAATGGTCACCATTATCAGACAAAGTGTTATGAAAATCACTGAAATACAATGGTGACCAAAACAAACACAGTCATTACCCTCAGGAATTTTACCATGCTTGCTCAAAGTCCCCATGTGATGGGGACTGCTCTTGTCCCCCAGTGGCCATTTAGGTGTCATTTATGTGTCAACTTGGCTGAACCACAGTGCTCAGATATTTGACCAAATAATATTCTGTTTGTTTCTATAAGGATGGTTTTGAATGAGATTAGCATTTAAATCAGTGAACTCTGAATAAAGCAGTTTGCCCTCCATAACGTTGGTGAGCTCATCTCATCAGTTGAAGGCCTGAATAGGCAGAAAGACTGGCAGCAAGAAAGACTTCTCCAGCCTGCTGGCCTTCAAACTGGAACTCCAGCCCCAGCTCCTCTGGCTCTCCAGCCTACCCACCCTGAGGATTCTGGACCTGCCATCTTCCATACTTACATGAGTCAATTCCTTATAACAAATCTCTTTTTACATATAAATGCATCCTATGGATTTTGTTTCTCTGGAGAACCCTGACTAATACACATAGGAGTAGAAATTTGAGCTGGCAAATGGCCGTCTGGAATAAAGAAACATTTCCCAGCCTCTCCTATAGGTCAGTGTGGCCATGTGACCAATGGGATGTAAACAGAAGTTTGTGTGGCAGATTCTAAAGGACCTTCCTTAAAAGATAGCTGGTGTGTGCCCTTTCCTACTTCTTCCCGTCTTCCTCCTTCCTGCTGCTTGAACCAAAGACATAGCCGGGTGTGCTCCATCCTCAACCATAGCAGGAGGACAAACCTGTGAACTAGAAATTCCCAAAATGGAAAGAACCCAAAATGAATCTGGGTTCCTGGGG
Organism: Bos javanicus; assembly: GCF_032452875.1. Taxonomy (NCBI): domain Eukaryota; kingdom Metazoa; phylum Chordata; class Mammalia; order Artiodactyla; family Bovidae; genus Bos; species Bos javanicus. Next base: position 27,420,932 of record NC_083878.1, on the reverse strand, counting down.
GTTTTGTGAAGCAAAGTCACTTGGTTGTCCTGAACTTTTACTTGAGAAATGAGTTTCTTTGTGTAATCCACTGCCATTTCGTATGTTAAAGTAGCCAAACCTAATCCTAAATGACATACCCACCCTTTTGTGTGTCCTTCTGCTATGCCTGAGTACAACATCTGCTGTAATTGAGGGGACCTGCCACTCACGGGATCCAGAGTTGCTGAATGCACGTGTACAGGTCGTGGCTACATTTGCGTATCCCAAAGTATAGGTTGGAACAAAGAAGGGTTGTCCTCCTGGGAAGTTAAGTTTAAAAAGAAATCGAGATTGAAACCTCAATATTACTATTTCTCCTCTCTCCCTTGGATAAAAAGCAAATTTTTTAAAATTAAGTCAGTTGAATAGTTTTTCTTTGTTTTTAATGGAATGTATTCTTTTTTCCCCAACATGATACTAAATCGTTTCTATTCTTCGCCAAGTTATTTGGATATTATTGGACTTAAATACATCTATGTGTCTTGGACTATATCAGTCACATGGTATTCATAGCCAGGTTTTCTCTTCCTGTAATTATTTTTACCTGTAAAAAAAATGTTAGTCAAACTGATAAAAACTAAGTGTGTGCGTGTGTGTGATCCCTGCCACAGCCTTCTCCATCAGCAATGATCAGAATACAATCATTAGAGATAGCAATTGTCATCTACTTTGTTCAAATCTTCCCTGGTGGCTCAGACGGTAAAGTGTCTGCTTGCAATGCAGGAGACCTGGGTTCGATCCCTGGGTTGGGAAAATCCCCTGGAGAAGGAAATGGCAACCCACTCCAGTACTCTTGCCTGGAAAATCCCATGGACAGAGGAGCCTGGTAGGTTACGGTCCATGGGATCACAAAGAGTCGGACATGACTGAGTGATTTCACTTCACTTGTTCACAGTCTCCTCTCCTAAGTGGCACATTGCCCACCCCTCAGCTGACTGCACTCTGAGTGGCTGCCCAATACAAGGGCAGCCAAGTTGCAGGCTAACAAGGGCACTAGGCCCTGCCCCCTAGAAATGATCAAGACCAGTTGGGCCAGTCATATTTCTAAGACACAGAGAGCCAGCCAGCCAGCTTTGGAAACAGAGGCCAAAATTTGTATAAAATTTGCCACAAGTTAAGCGAACCAGCAGTCATAATGGGATGCCCATAGGCAAGATGAAGTAACAAACTGTGAGTGAGGGGAGAGGAGAATGGCACAGACAGAACAACAAATGTTGGCAGAGAGGGCGGGTCTCCAGGGCTGCCTCAGTTCCTCCTAGTTTTCCAGTTCCGGATCCATTTCTAGCTCCAGGGCACAAGCTCCTGCAGCAAACCTTCTACAAATGCTGGATCCTTGGGTGTGTCTCTCTTTGATGGTCTATCCTTTGCCCCTTGGCACCTTGGAGCCCAGCCCTAATCAGGGTCCAGATAATCTGTGAATGTGTCACAGTCAGACTGACAAATACAGATTCTTCACCAGAGGAGTTTTCACTCAAGTAGTTCTAAAAATGTCAAAAAGAAGAAAGGCAACTTTCTGGAAGGGCTGATGTAAAATTTGAAGGCACAAAATCCCCCATCTTGTGACTTGTAGAGGGCTCACTTGGAGGCCATTGTTGTGTTCTGGGCTTCATCAGAGTTAGAGGTTATCCCTGATGGGAGCCCCAGGAAACAGTTGAAGACAGAAAGGAATTACTTTCCACTGAAGCTAATCTGAAAAGGTGGGGAATCATTCTTTGAACACCCCACCTCTGCCACCTCCCTTTGGCTGAATAAGAACAAACCTTGTTGGTTTAGGCAGAGCTAAACAAGGCAATGCCTCTTCAGGCCCTGCTACAACAATCCCCCTGCTGCCCCAAGGACATGTCAGGTTTGAAAGACCCATAAATGCAGGTCTGTGTGTAGAAGCTACTTTGGGGTCTTTCACTGAAACCCAGCCTCCAGACCAGCCTTGACGCATGAGCTCATTCTGCCCGGACTGGGAGACTGAGAAAATGGTCTGTGAATTTCTCTTCCACTCTGTCAAAATAAGAACAGAAAAAATACACCTCTGCAAAAGTGTTTTCTTTCAGCTTTTATTTGCACACATTCTGTATAATTATGGTCAGCAAGAGGGCATTTTCCATAGCCACTCTGGCAGTATTTTCCACACAAAGGTTTATGCTGGCGGGCAGCCTGCCCTTGAGCTATTTACTTGTGCGGTGGATAGAAAACCATCAGACCTATGGCCAGTTAGACCCCAGCAAAATGTTTTCATTTGGATGTCTCCTGCAACAGGGCATGAATTTCCCCCCGCCCCTTGTCCCTCTTCTCTAGGTAAAGTGATTCAATATGGTGCAAACACCTTTACACAATCAACTCTATGGTATACCTCCCACTTAACTATGAACGTTCACATTTCTAAATGCTTCTCCCTAGCTTTCAGCATCTTAGAAATTGCTAGTCCAGCTTTATTCCTCATGACGCCATCTCATTCCTTCACTATCCAGTTAAGCCTTTTGCTTCACTGGCTCCTCCCACCCCAAGCCCATTTTCTCCTTCGGGCCATTTCATGCTGTGCTCACCATTCCAATTCTGAATGCCTGCCTCCTTCCTCAGCACCTTTGAGTCCTGCCCACCTCTAAACATTCAGTTCTGGTCTCCTTAGGGAAGCCCTCACTGACTGCTGATGTCGCCCTAATTCCTCCTTCCCTCTATGTATGAGATGATCACTACAGGCCCATTTTTTGCTATTAATGAGTCAATAGACAAGCTGACCAAAATGTTGACATTGGTTTGTTGCATAGAGCCATAGCATAAATCAAATAATTCATTTAACAAATACTTACTGAGCACCTATCTTTTTTTCAATGGTGTAGGGAAAATTTCATGTCAGAAAAAAGTATGGGATTCAGTAATAAGACCTGTTTCTATCCTTAAGGAATTTGCAGAGACTTTTGAGAAAAAAAGATACATACATGAAAGGACAATTCCAGATAAAGATAAAGTGAAGTCACTGAGTCGTGTCCAACTCTTTGCGACCCCATGGGGAGAGGAGCCTGCACCAGGCTCCTCCATCCATGGGATTTTCTAGGCAAGAGTACTGGAGTGGGTTGCCATTTCCTTCTCCAGGGAATCTTCCCAATCCAGGGATCGAACCCAGGTCTCCCGGATTGTAGACAGACTCAGTGAGTGTTCAATAACTGTTTCTAGAATGGATGGATGGATGCCTTTTGGACCATCCATCTATTGTATCATTCATAGTCATATCCATCCATCCATGTACCCTGTGAACTGTAGAAAGCTGATTCTGCTCTTAGCTAGTCCCTAGTCCCAACCCCTAGTCCCTCTGGGAGGCAGTTCTAGCTAAGAGCAGAATCAGCTTTCTACAGTTCACAGGGTACATGGATGGATGGATATGACTATGAATGATACAATAGATGGATGGTCCAAAAGGCATCCATCCATCCATTCTAGAAACAGTTATTGAACACTCACTAAGTGCCAGTCATAAAGGATACTTAGCTGGATAAAGTAGCCTTCAGTGAGATTGTAGTCTAATCTAGTGGCATGGCAATGCAGTCATAAGTCAACCAACACTGATTCTAAAATTTTTTTAGAATCCTTTTTTTAAAGCACCTGTAATATATTATGCATTCTTCAAACATTGGTATTGTAGTCCCCACTCTGAGTTGTTGAAGCAAACTCATGGGGAAAATGTTGAGTTTTTTTAGATTTTGAAGGAAACATAATGATATTCGATATCTGTTAGACACTGAGCAAACTACTAGCTTGAGGTAGTTCACGGTTTTCACGTGAGATCACACTGCATTCCTTTCGAGGACGTCATATCTTGTGGAGCTGGGTCTTTGGTGGCAGCTGCAATAAATAAACCAGAACCATATGAAAATCAGCATGGAACAAGGGATGAGAGCCGCAGGGTCCCATCAGACTGCAAGGTCTGAGAAGTTGTATAGTGCCCAAGAGGTGCATGCATCTCATTAGTAAGTAATTGTTAAGAGTGAAATAAAACTAATAATTTAAAATATATATATGTTTACTATTTTGTCAGGACATAGATATTTATGTTGTTTGGTCCTAATTTTTTAAAACAATCTTACTGAAATATAGTTGATTTACAGTGTTGTGTTAGTTTCAGTTGTACAGCAAAGTGATTCATATGTACATGTATGTGTGCTAAGTCGCTTCAGTCACGTCCAACTCTTTGCAACCCCACAGACTGTAGCCCTTCAGGCTCCTCTGTCCATGGGATTCTCCAGGCAAGAATACTGGAGTCGGTTGCCATGCCTTCGTCCAGGGGTCTTCCTGACCCAGGGATTGAACCCACGTCTCATAAGTCTCCTGCATTGGCAGGCTGAATCTTTACCACTAGCACCACCTGGGAAGCCCTCAGATATACATATATATATATATATATATATATGTATGTATAATGTGTATATATATATATTCTTTTTTTGCATTATGTTCCATTAAAAGTTATTAGAAGATATTGAGTGTAGTTTCCTGTACTATAGAGTAGATCCTTGTTGGTTATCTATTTTATACATAGTTGTGTGTGTATTTTAATTCTAAACTCCTGATTTATCCCTCTCTTCAATTTATCCCTCTCCTCCTTTGGTAACCATATGTTTGTTTTCTATGTCTGTGAGTTTTTATTTCTGTTTTATAAATAAGTTCATTTATATCATTTTAAGATTCTACTTATAAGTGATATCATATGATATTTGTCTTAGTCTGGCTCACTTAGTACCATAACTTCTAGGTCCATTCATGTTGCTGCAAATAGCATTACTTCATTCTTTTTATGGCTGAGTAATATTCATATATGTAAATATATATACACACACACACACACATATATATATATCCCACAACTTCTTTATTCATTCATCTGTCAATGGACACTTAAGTTGCTTCCATGTCTTGGCTACTGTAAATAGTGCTGCTATGAACATTGGGGTGCATGTATCTTTTCTAATTATATTTTTCTCCAGATACATTGCCCAGGAGTGGGATTGTAGGATCATATGGTAGCTCTATTTTGAGTTTTTTAAGGAACCTCCACTGTTCTCCATAATGGCTGCACAAACCTATATTTCCACCAACAATATAGGAGGGTTCCTATTTGGTCTCTGACATTTAGTAAATGGGACTCTGAGGTGTTTCTTATGGACTAGCTGCTGCTGCTGCTGCTAAGTTGCTTCAGTTGTGTCCGACTCTGTGTGACCCCATAGATGGCAGCCCACCAGGCTCCCCCTGGGATTCTCCAGGCAAGAACACTGGAGTGGGTTGCCATCACCTTCTCCCTTATGGACTAGAGACACAGTGAAAAAAATGACTGATATACTGAAGACATCATAACTGAGAAACCTTGAGAGCCTCTCTTTTATTGCCAGTCTTCCCAGGTTACTATTAATAAGTTGCCAAAGATCACACCAGTAGTTAAGTTCCAGAGTCAGGACTTGAACACATGTCTCTTCTAATGGTCTCTAAAACTGCATCACCTTTGTTTATAATAATGATGGGAGCTCAGTGAGCTCACCTGGAGATGGATTGACAGGGTGGTTGCTGCAGCAGAAGTTAGAGAAGTGAGGTGGGACCCACAGATCATGGAACTGAGACCTTGAGGGACGAACTTGGCAGTCGATTTGCTCTGTCACCCTTTTTGTGCTGAGTTTCCATGGGACCCTGGTCTGGCGGGAGGAAGAAGAAACAACCTTCAGAAGCATGCGGCAACAGACAACAACCCTGTGATTTTCTCAGCGCTGCTCGCAAAACGGGGAGGGGTTGGGGATGTGGAGACCATAACGAGGTGTGAGAAAGGGCGACTGAGTCTGCACACGTTTTGGGGGTCAAACAGCTTTTCTTGCAGCCTGCTGATTTTTGAAAACTCATAGTCATCTCCCCAAATGACCAGGCTTCTCTCATTTCAGGTGGGCAGAGTCCTGCCAAGATTGTGGGGAGATGTGGAGGCAAGTTCTCCTGAGAGAGAAACTCTCTGGAATTGGGAAAACTTTAGGTCAACATCATTTGAACCTTGACCTCCAGAAATTCCTCTGCCTTGAGGGAAGACTCGTCTCTCCTCCATTCCCCCTAACCCAGGGCCTCCAAATTGTGCTGGGAACAGATTCAGGGCAGGACCCCAGGGAAGCAGGATGGCCATGCGAGTACGGAGAGTGTGAGAGGTTTCTCTGCAAAGATCTTCAAAGGTAAAGCCCAAGGCACTGAGCATCCCAGGGGGGCGTGCCCCAGAGAGGAGTGTGTAGGGAGAGCCTGCGTTCAGGGCCCAACAGAGACCCCCTACTGTGGCAGCGGGCCTGCTTGTAGGAGCCCCGAGAAGGCTAATTCAATTATCCTTATCAGAATGCCTCTGAACTTAACAAAGCAGATAATCAGTTCCAGAGACAGATACTGTGTGGGGGGCCAAAATGATTTTGCTTCCCAAAATTGGAGGCTGAAATTGGAGATGTTTGGGTAATGGAAAACATAATCCCTCCCTGGGCCCAACCCCCATCTCAGTACCCACACCTGAGACACCCCTACCATTGGAGCCAAGAGGACTGGGATTCTCCTTAAGACACCTGACTATGAACTTGACCTCTTTCTCCCACCCTGTTTGAGTCACAGCTAGAAAGAAGCTGTGTAGAGGCTGGAGGCAGGAGGGAAAAGGGATTAACATTTATTGAGAACCCCTCGCCATACGAGTCAGATTCATCACACACACTATCTAATTTAAACCACCCAACATGCCTTTTGAAGGAAAATGTTACTGTCACCACATTACAGAAGGCAATGGAGATTTGGAAACGTTAAATCACTGCCTGAGGACCCATCATTATAAACAGCACAGGTTAGAGTCAAACACAATTATCAGAATTTACAACTCACTTTCCAACTGATTAACTGACTAACATGGCCTCTCTGCTCAACATCAGAAAGAAAATAGAAATGCACTTATTCAAACATCCATAGTGACCCTCCAAGGTACAGTTTTCTCTTGTAAAGGAAATAGACTCAGATGGGCTAAGTAACACTCCCGAGGTCACACAGCTGGTGAGTATGTCAGCAAAGATTTAGGTGAGATTGGAGTCAAAGCCAGGGATCTCAGTACTGTCTCACAGCTGCCATCCAAATTGTTTTCTAGAAATTTCCTACAGTTCTTTTTTTTAAAATATAAATTTATGTATTTTAATTGGAGGCTAATTACTTTACAATATTATAGTGGTTTTGCCATACATTGACATGAATCCGTCACAGGTGTACATGTTTTCCCCATCCTGAACCCGCCTCCCACCTCCCTCCCCATCCCATCCCTCTGAATCATCCCAGTGCACCAGCCCCGAGCACCTTGTCTCATGCATCGAGCCTGGACTGGCGATTCATTTCACATATGATATTATACATGTTTCAATGCCATTCTCCCAAATCATCCCTCTCTCGCCCCCTCCCACAGAATCCAAAAGACTGTTCTATATATCTGTGTCTTTTGCTGTCTCACATATAGGATTATCATTACCATCTTTCTAAATTCCATATATATGTGTTAGTATACTCTACTGGTGTTTTTTTCTTCTGGCTTACTTCACTCTGTATAATAGGCTCCAGTTTCATCCACCTCATTAGAACTGATTCAAATGTATTTTTTTTAATGGCTGAGTAATACTCCATTGTGTATATGTACCACAGCTTTCTTATCCATTCATCTGCTGATGGACATCTAGGTTGCTTCCATGTGCTGGCTATTATAAACAGTGCTGTGATGAACATTGGGGTATACGTTTCTCTTTCAATTCTGGTTTCCTCAGTGTGTATGCCCAGCAGTGAGATTGCTGGGTTATATGGCAGTTCTATTTCCAGTTTTTTAAGGAATCTCCACACTGTTCTCCATAGTGGCTGTACTAGTTTGCATTCCCACCAACAGTGTAAGAGGGTTCCCTTTTCTCCACACCCTCTCCAGCATTTACTGCTTGAAGACTTTTGGATAGTGAAATGGTACCTCATTTGTGGCTTTGATTTGCATTTCTCTGATAATGAGTGATGTTGAGCATCTTTTCATGTGTTTGTTAGCCATGTGTATGTCTTCTTTGGGGAAATGTCTGTTTAGTCCTTTGGCCCATATTTTGATTGAGTCGTTTATTTTTCTGGAATTGAGCTGCAGGAGTTGCTTGTATATTTTTGAGATTGTTTGTCAGTTGCTTCGTTTGCTATTATTTTCTCTCGTTCTGAAGGCTGTCTTTTCACCTTGCTTATAGTTTCCTTTATTGTGCAAAAGCTTTTAAGTTTAATTAGGTCCTATTTGTTTATTTTTGCTTTTATTTCCAATATTCTTGGAGGTGGGTCATAGAGGATCCTGCTGTGATTTATGTCAGAGAGTGTTTTGCCTATGTTTTCCTCTAGGAGTTTTATAGTTTCTGGTCTTACGTTTAGATCTTTAATCCATTTCGAGTTTATTTTTGTGTATGGGGTTAGAAAGTGTTCTAGTTTCATTCCTTTACAAGTGGTTGACCAGTTTTCCCAGCACCACTTGTTAAAGAGATTGTCTTTTCTCCATTGTATATTCTTGCCTCCTTTGTCAAAGATAAGGTGTCCATAGGTGCATGGATTTATCTCTGGGCTTTCTATTTTGTTCCATTGGTCTATATTTCTGTCTTTGTGCCAGTACCATACTGTCTTGATGACTGTGGCTTTGTAGTAGAGCCTGAAGTCAGGCAGATTGATTCCTCCAGTTCCATTCTTCTTTCTCAAGATTGCTTTGGCTATTCGAGGCTTTTTGTATTTCCATACAAATTGTGAAATTGTTTGTTCTAGTTCTGTGAAAAATACCACTGGTAGCTTGATAGGGATTGCTTTGGGTAGTATACTCATTTTCACTATATTGATTCTTCCAATCCATGAACATGGTATATTTCTCCATCTATTTGTCTCCTCTTTGATTTCTTTCATCAGTGTTTTATAGTTTTCTATATATAGGTCTTTGTCTCTTTAAGTAGATATATTCCTAAATATTTTATTCTTTTTGTTGCAATGGTGAATGGAATTGTTTCCTTAATTTCTCTTTCTTTTTTCTCATTGTTAGTATATAGGAATGCAAAGGATTTCTGTGTGTTAATTTTATATCCTGCAACTTTATTGTATTCATTGATTAGCTCTAGTAATTCTCTGGTGGAGTCTTTAGGGTTTTCTATGTAGAGGATCATGTCATCTGCAAACAGTGAGAATTTTACTTCTTCTTTTTCAATCTGGATTCCTTTTATTTCTTTTTCTGCTCTGATTGCTGTGGCCAAAACTTCCAAAACTATATTGAATAGTAGTGGTGAGAGTGGGCACCCTTGTCTTGTTTCTGACGTTAGGGGAAATGCTTTCAATTTTTCACCATTGAGGATAATGTTTGCTGTGGGTTTGTCATATATAACTTTTATTATGTTGAGTTATGTTCCTTCTATTCCTGCTTTCTGGAGGGCTTTTATCATAAATTTATGTTGAATTTTGTCAAAGGCTTTCTCTGCATCTATTGAGATAATCATATGGTTTTTATCTTTAATTTGTTAATGTGGTATATTACATTGATTGATTTGTGGATATTGAAGAATCCTTGCATCCCTGGGGTAAAGCCCACTTGGTCATGATGTATGATCTTTTTAATATGTTGTTGGATCCTGTTTGCTAGAATTTTGTTAAGGATTTTTGCATCTATGTTCATCAGTGATATTGGCCTGTAGTTTTCTTTTTTTGTAGCATCTTTGTCAGGTTTTGGTATTAGGGTGATGGTGGCCTCATAGAATGAGTTTGGAAGTTAGAAACTTTCTATAGTTCTAAGTGAAGGGAACATATCTTTTCATTTTTCCCTACTGCGTATATGCTAAGTCACTTCAGTGTGTCTGACTCTTGCTACACCATGGACTGTAGCCTGCCAGGCACCTCTGTCCATGGGATTCCTCAGGCAAGAATACTGCAGTGGGTTGCCAGTTCCTTCTCCATTTCCCTGCTGGGCCTGAGACAGAACCAGCACGAGTTGTTTCTGGGTTCTGTGTAGCCAGGATGACTGTTGAATGTTCAGAGGTTTGCCATCATCAAAGAAGAGCTCTCACATCCTGTTTACCTTAGAATTATGGGACATACAATGTCAGCACTGAAAAGAGCTTCTATCAGTGGATGGCACTGGTATTCCTTTAAACTTACAAATTTTATTAGGTAACATTTGACATGGACAGAATAATATCTACAGAAATTGCAAACCATAGTGTAAGGTCAGGGTGTTCAAAATGGCTGTTCTCTTGCTCTCTCTGTTCATTCCCTGCTTGACCAGTCCCTGCTTCACCCACACACTATTCACATGACCATCCAATCCTTTTAATTATGGGACTTGATCAGTAACTGCCTGCGTACTTGCCCTCTTCCTCAGCCACTGGTTTCCCTGGTAACTGATGAGCCAACCTGACATCACTTCCCCCTATAGTTGGGAGCCTCCTTCTCCCTCCACCCTCCTCTGGTAGTAAAGACTGCTGCCCTGTCCTGCTTGCTGTCTGCTGTACACAGTGGGGTGTCGCTCCGGAAATTTTACTTCAGAAGTTGTAAGATTTTCTATCCAACAATCCGTTGACATCTCTATCTCTGCCTTCAGGCTCTTTCTTCAGTCTCACAACTGGACAACTAACAGGCTTGCAGATTTGTGGGGTGCAGCCCTACACAGAGTAATCATAAAACTTGTGAGCCCACCACAACCCCCTTAGAACTAGACCATCACAATTAAGTCTCCTCCCCTTCCTTTCTCATACCTTCTACTATCTTCCTTTCTCAAGATAGTAGAAATAACCACTATCTTGAATTTTGCATTTATCATTTCCTTGATTATTTTCATAATTTTGCCAACCATGTTTGTGAGGCAAATTACATTACTGTTCCAAGTCCCCTAAACACCCTTTGACATATGACTTTGCAGTTCCTCCCATGGGAGGTACAATACATTTCCCTGTGCAATGTTAGATTTTCTTTAGCCAGTAGATTGTGGTAGGCATTGATGGATGCTAATTCTAAGCCCAGGTCTCAAGAGGTATCACATTTCCACTTTCTCCTCTTATATATCTGCCCTTGCTACAAGAAGAGCATGAACCAGGTCTTACCTGCTTGTCCAAGGAGGATGAACAGACCTGGACCCAACCTGAAGTCAGAACCAAATCCAACTGAGTTAAGTCTAGATCAACCAACCCCTAGGCAATCCACAGATACTCTAGTGAGAATGCATGGATGCTGTAAGCCACCGAGGTTCGGACTAGTGAAGTAGGCAGCGTTATTGTGGTAATGGCTGATGAAATACAATGAATCTCTAAATGAAAGTGAAAGTCGCTCAATTGTGTTGGATTCTTTGCAATCCCCAGGACTGTAGCCTGCCAGACTCCTCCATCCAGGGAATTCTCCAGGCAAAAATACTGGAGTGGGTTAGCTGTTCCTTTCTCCAGGGGATCTTCTGAACCAGGAATTGAACCCAGGTGTCCAGCATTGCAGGCAGATTCTTTACCATCTGAGCTACCAGGGAAGCCCAATGAATCTCTAAAGATAACATCATTTTCTTTTGCCTGTTTTTTGAGCTTTGGGAAATGATAATATTGTATGCCATTGTCTACTACTTACTTTCCTTTCCCATTCAGCATTACGTTTCTGAGATGTATGAAGTGAAAGATAATACAGTAAATGAACTACAAAAGTAGTGCCCTCAGTTTAGACATGAAGACCGCGAATGAGGCACGGAGCTCATGGAAGCCTGAGCTGACTTGGGACTCCAAGCCCTTTTCCTTCTGCAAATATTTATTGAGCATAAGCAGAGCCCTTTCCTCAGTGCTGAGAACAGAAAGGTGAACTGGGCCCAGAAGAGTCTTTTCCTAAGGGCCTTGAGTTAAGGAGCCACTTCATGGAAAGAGGGCAACACCCATCTATGCCTTCTACTATCTCATTGCCAGGGCTTCCTACTGCCTCTGCCCTGCCAGCCAGTTCCCTTCATCCCGTTCACCACCTCTGGTCCCTGGAGGCAGACAGTGTAATTAAGGCAGCGTGTGAGGAGAGCAGGCAGAAACTAGGGAGCGGATAGCTCTCCTCAAGAGAAGTGCTGGCAGACTGAGTTCCAGGAGAAGGGCCAAGGATTTATTGCTTGAGGGAGGCAGGTTTACATTTATGCAGATGACACATGTCTGCAAGGAATGGGCATTTATCTGATCCTGCCATGAGCTCAGCACCCGCCAGGATTCAGCTCCTGGGGTGATCACAGTCAACAGCAAACATGTGTGAAAGACAAAGCATGAGAAATGTTCCTCACCCTTGAGAACTCTGCAATCCAACAAGGGAAGCAGGATACACCAAAAAAAAAAAAAAAAAAATGCAAGCCTCACACCCCTTGAACAAACACCAAGCACCACAGCCCTAAGCAGAGCTGAGTAGATACACATGGATTGACATGGGTGTGCAGGTGCCCGGAAGTGGCTGAAATGACCGGATGTACTGTCATCCCATAAACAAGTGTCTTGTTTCTCTCCAACATTTGGGTAGTTCACATGAGAGTTGCCTTTCACTCCATTCTTTGGAAAAACAAGGTAAGTATCGCTTCCCATTAAAACTAGACTGAACACAGCCGAATTCTCCCTTAGTGATTCAGAAAGCATTCCAGGGTGTTGCAGGGCCTTGGGGACTTCATTAGGAAAATCAGTAACCATACAGAATTGGAAGAAATAGCATCCTAATGATATGAGGTTTCATGGTGATTGGGTCCTGGATCAAGAAGTTATTTTCAGTAATGAAAAGCTAGCAACTCCTGCCAGATAGGAAAATGGCAAACCCAAGCCGAGTTCTTGGCCGCCCTCAGCTCTAGCGCTCAGCTCAGGGCGAGGCTGGTGGCTCCTCTCCTCTGCCTCGATTCCCACTACCACCACCGAAGTAGCTGAAGGCACATCCTTATTTGTAACTGTCCCAACAGCCCCACCCTCCTCATCCTTCCCAGCCATGGGTCAGAGTCAGGTGTTTTTGCAAGTTCTCTCTGGCTGGAGATTGCTCAGAGAGCAGTTACAACTATGGGCTGTGGGTTGTGTGGACCGGGAAGGGCTAAGGTCAGAGTGGCCAAGCCCCTCCTTGGGGAGAAAAGCACTACACCAGGTTTTACCTGTTTCTATACTTCATTGCCATTTGAAAATCCCCACTGCTCATTTTTATTGCTTGGGGTGGTTTTTTTAAATTTTTATTTTTTAATTGAAGGATAATTGCTTTACAATATTTTGTTGGTTTCTGCCGTATATCAACATGAGTCAGCCATAGGTGTACCTGTGTCCCCTCCCTCTTGAGACTCCTTCACACCTCCCACCCCATCCCACCCTTCTAGGTTGTACAGAGTCCTGGTTTGAATTCCCTGAGTCATTCAGCAAATTCCCATTGGCTATCTATTTTACAGATGGCAGTGTGTACCTTTCCCATGGCTTTTAAAATTTTTTATTTTATTTATTTATTTTTGGCTGTGCCTGGTCTTCATTGCTGTGCTCAGCCTATCTCTAGTTGCGATGAGTGAGGGCTACTCTTCATGGTGGTGTGTGGGCGTCTCTTGCGGAGCACAGGTTCTAGGCACACAGCCTTCAGTAGTCGCAGGATGCAGGCTTAGTTGTATTGCAGCATGTGGAGTCTTCCCTGACCGGGGATTAAACTTGTGTCCCCTGCATTGGCAGGTAGATTCTTAACCACTGGACCATCAGGGAAGTCCTGTCTGCTTTTTTTTTTTAACTCCAAAATTAACATTTCCAAAGACAGTGACTTCTGTCCCTATGGTCATATATGAGAGACTCCCACAGGGAAGGAAAGCAAGACATGGCCTGAATGAAGGAGTAAGGAGCCGGTGATCCCCCTTCAATGACCCAGACTTACACACTATGTTTGACTGCCAAGTCAGAAGTGCATGGAAATAGCCAGAAGTCCTGAGATCAAGTCCCAGCCCTACCACTTCCTAAGGTGCAGTCTTTGCAGTACAAGGCTCCTTCCTTCTCTTCCTTGGATGTCCCATCTGTAAACAGAGACTAAAGGGACAGTAGCTTCTGACTGTAGGTATTTTCCACCTTTAAGAACTTACAGGGAAACTGAATGCTCCCAAAGAGGTGGCAAGAAGAAAAGAAAAAAATGACCAAATTTATTTAAGCCAAACTTGAGGAAATATCAAGTGGCTCTTAGCCTCTTTTTCACAAAATATGGTGTACTTTCTTTGTCTTATATTCATTGCTGTTACACATGTGAGTTAGTTTTAGTTTCCTGATCAGTTTACTTGTTTTGTAAGAGCAAGGAAAAGTTTCACAGAGCTCATTGAAATTCAGAACAAATTTTATTATTTAAAAACACTTTATAAAATTAAAAATCATATTAATCTCCATTTATTAGATTAGAATAAATACCTGTCTGCTTATTATGCATCATTATTAAACTCATGTATTTCTCACATCAACATTGTTAGAAAGATTGTGTTTTTGTGCCTGTTTTATAGGAAACCAAGGACAAGAAAGGTTAGAGGACTTGCTAACATCCATTTATGAGGAAGAGGGTAGAGCGGGCCTTGAACCCAAGTCTTTATACTTAAACTTCTAGAAGTCATTTGAATTTCTTCTATTCTCATGTGGCACCAACAGTGCAGACACAACAGGGAATCAATAAATAAACGTGGGTTGATGGATACCACATAGTTATAAATTGCCTGGCTTAAAGGCTGGGGTGAAATCACATAGCCCAGCATGACTTTATTCTCACCCAGGAATATCTGTGGGCCCCTCTGAGTGCTTCATGCTCCAGGAGCCATGGCTTCAGAGGGACCTGCCTGGACCTGATGGCCCCGCAGCTACAGTCACATGGCTGGCTTGGCACCTGGGGTTCCCCTTGCTCAAAAGAGAAGCTCGTGGGCACAAGCCAGACCTGGAAGCCCCCTTTACAAATACATTCGAGTTTTCATTCACCCTGGCTGACAGACAGGGCCCTACAAACCGCCCAGCAACACCAGCCAGGAAAAAAGCCCTCAGTTCTGCCCACAGTAACTTCACCAACAAGTCAGCCTGAGTCTGAGATGACAGCTCTGCCCACAGGACATCCAGAGGCTGTAAACCTGGGCCAGACCAGGTCACAGGGACTCACTGAACTTCATTTGCCCATCAGGGGACTGGAACAAAATTGAAAAGCGAACAGCTGGTACAGGTAAGTTGGTCATCTCAGCCACAAATAAGCTGGGACGTGTGTCCATCCCGTCTGTTCTGACAGCTCATTTTGAGGAGACATTTGTATGTACCTTACTTGGGGATAGGGATTTGTTTTTCCTGGTGACATCAGCTCTGGAGTTGGTCTCTTTGCCATCTTAGCCTCTTCCATTGACCGTGTATATGAGCTACTTTCCTCCTTCCACTTTCCCCACTCTCCCGCCACTCATCATCCACACGATAGCCCTTGTCTGGTTCCTCATCCTCTCCCCCAAAGAGCAGCTCTGGGTGGGCCCCTTGGTCCACCAACATGGTTTTGACATGTCCAGCTTCTCCAACACCGCTTTCAACCGTCATCCTCTATTCACAGACCTTCAAAGTCTCCCCAGTTCTTATCACCACTGATTTGGACCTGGACTCCTCTTTAGACTAGATTTAGACCTAGACTCCCCTTTTCTAAAAAGCTTCTACCAGTAGGCCCCATGGGCCACCTTCTGTTTCTCCCAGACTCACCTTCTGTCTTACTAGGCTAAGCTCCCCATTGGCCCAAACAGTAGATTCAATCTGAGCTCATGGCCTTTGTTCACGTTGCTTTCCTTACCTGGCATGCTTTTCTCTATGTCCTGGTCTATCCTGATCTTCCCATCCTCCAAGGCCTCCTTCTCAAGGAATCATTTCTTTCTAGCAGTGATCCTCTCTATTCACTGAAATTCCACAACACTGAATTATATCCTGTCTTGAATTTTTTTTAGACTCTGCCACAACAATCACTATATTATTAATAAATATATTATATAAAAGGGCTTCCCTGGTGGTTCAGATGGTAAAGAATCTGCCTGCAATGCAGGAGACCTGGGTTCAATCCCTGGGTTGGGAAGATCCCCTGGAGGAGGGCGTGGCAACCGACTCCAGGATCCTTGCCTGAAGAATTCCATGGACAGAGGAACCCGGTGGGCTACAGTCCATGGGGTCTCAGAGTCAGACATGCCTGAGCAATTAATACAACAACAAAAATTGTATAAAAAATAAATAGCCTTCTTAGAACTGGCAGCCAGAGCCCTTGCATATTAAAAGGCTCCACTCAGCCCTCATCCATCCCCACCCTTCCTTACAGGGTGATGATTGTACTGGACCAAATGAGCACACCCATCTAGAGTCTGCATGCTTCTCACTCCTATCTATAGACCATGTTCCTGATACCAGGAACCTGGACCTTCCTGCCCGAACAGCCCTAAATCTATTTCCAGAGCCTGTGGAAGGCCCTCGCCCAGGTCTGTCTTTCAGAGGAGGAGGGGTGGCCAAGGGAGGCCATTTGCTGGGAGGTAGTTTTGTGGATGGAGCTTGGCCTTGTAGGCTGGAGTTTCCATAGGCATATATACAAGGGTTTTGGTGGGAAGAGAAGGTAAACGGGCCTCTGCAGGCTAGAGTCCCCCCAGCTGTCCTTTAGTCCCCTGCTGGAGGGTGAAGCTAAGACAGAGGAAAGTAGAGTGATTTGGAGAGAGAGACTGAGTACAGATGATCTTGTTGAAACTCTTGATTCAGCCTGTGCCTGGACTTTTCAATTATCTAAGACAATACATTTTCCTTTTTGCTTAAACTCATTTGAGATGGACTTCTGTCACTTGGAACTAAAACTGATGAATACAATCATGATAATGATGAAGATTAATGATGATGGTGGTGGTGGTGGCGATGACAACCAACATTTACTGGGCCCCTGCAGGTCCCAAGCACTCTGCTTAACCTACATTAGCTCATTTCTTCCTCTCCCCACCTCTTGAGGGAGTTGGTATTATTATCTGTTTCCCAAATGAGGAAACAAGGATTCAGAAAGGTAAAGTAACTTGCAGTGTGTGTTTAGCCGCTGTAGGACAAGAAAGGCTCTGAAAGAGCACGAAAGGGCAACAGTGTAGGTCAGGATGCCACATGCTGAACTGAACACCCAGAAATTCTTTTCAGCAGAGGAGAGGAGAAAACGATCCTTCTCTGAAATGCATTTCTCTACACCTCCCCTGTCTATCCCTGGTCCAAGGCTTCTCCAGCAAAGCTTTGGGAGGAAGGACAGAATGGTGAGTCTGGAAGCATAGTGTCTCTGCAGGGCTCCAGATGTTATGCTTTTCAGCAAATACACAAGGTAGCTTATACACATGGTAGCTTGTACTGCTATTGGGTTACATCCTAAAAATGAGCAGAGGCATGTTATAGCTCAGATGGTTGACGATGGCCAGGTTCAAGTATCCACACCATGCAATACTGGATATAGGTAGGATATCCTGGATGTGGCCCATGTAGGAGCCTAGCACACATCCAGTGAGTGACTGGAATCACGTAACTTAAATATGGCCCTCACAAGTGGAGGAAGAAAACCTCCAACCTCAAGAGGGCTTAGGCTCGAAAGTCTTATGGCTACAAACACAGCTGTGAGATCAGATACGTGTGTATCCCTCCTTTGCTGCTGCTGCTGCTGCTAAGTTGCTTCAGTCATGTCCGACTCTGTGCAACCCCATAGACAGCAGCCCACTAGGCTCCCCCATCCCTGGGATTCTCCAGACAAGAACACTGGAGTGGGTTGCCATTTCCTTTTCCAGTGCATGAAAGTGAAAGTGAAGTCGATCAGTCGTGTCCAACTCCCAGAGACCCCATGGACTGCAGCCTACCAGGCTCCTTCATCCATGGTATTTTCCAGGCAAGAGAACTGGAGTGGGGTGCCATTGCCTTCTTCTATCCCTCCTTTAGGGAGAGTAAATTAAGACCACAATTAGCACAAGCAGGTATGTATGTGGTGTGCAAGATAGCAGGACTGCCATGAAAGGTTTATTGCTGCCGGCATGGGAGAGCTGCACGAGGCTGCCTCTGCTTGGCCACGTGTGGGGAATGCTCTCCTCCCACTGTCGCTGTCATAAAATCTTTATAGAAGAGTGCACAGACCTCCCCACTGTCAAGTATTCAGTGTCACTCACCTAACACTCATGAAGCATAAAGGGCCTTCCCATCTGCAGGTGTGGGTTTTCAAAATCTTCCAGGAAGGTCAACAGGCACAGTAGAATAATCTCTGCCATGCCTCTTGGAAGGAAAACTCACTCAAGTTCAGCTCCTAGCCTGAATACATTTGATTAACTACCTTTCTTTAGTAGGAAATGTGCATGGTAAGCAAGTATATTTTCTACTGAGAACCTAAGTTGTGCAGAGGCAGGGTCCCGTATGGGAGGCTGCAGTAATTGGCTCTGCTCATGAATGGGTGTTCAGTCTGCCAACATCCAGGTTTTGGCATTGAGGAATCACCAGGCTCTATGTAGCCAAGCTACATTTTCCAGTATTGGTTTTGTCAGTCATGAAAATGATGTTGAAATATTTGTCCCTATCAACTTGACATCATAGAATATAAACTTGAGCAGAAAATGACTGTAATTTATTGGACTTCCTCAGTACTAATAAGGCATTAGGGAAAAGGAAATGCCATTTCTATGATATTTCCCACTCAGTGGATGTGGATGCCATTTTTTTGAACAGGTAACATTGATGGAAGACCAAGCTTTGATGGCAAATGGGAAAGCAAAATTTAGTCTTGGTCGAGATAAATTCGAGGTGATTTCGAAACTTCCAAGTAGGAAATTCAGAGGAGAGATATGTGATATATACTCAAGGTTAATAGGTATGTCAATTTCAGTTGGAGCCATGGTTCTTAAAGAGATTGCCTAGAGAGAGTATAAAAAAGAATAGAATTTAGGACCAAGGCCTGAAGCTCATAAACTGTTTTTTGTTTGTTTGTTTGTTTGTTTGTTTTTAAAGTATGTGTGTGTGCATGCTCAATTGCTCAGCTATCTGACTCTTTGTGACCCCATGGACTATAGCCTGCCAGGCTCCTCTGTCTATGGGATTTCCCAGGCAAGAATACTGGAATGGGTTGCCATTTCCTCCTCCAGGGGATCTTCCCAATCTAAGGATCAAACCTGTGTCTCCTGCATCTCCTGTTTTGGCAAGCAGATTCTTTGCCACTGAGCTACTTGGGAAGCCGCCCCTCTCCAAAATATGTAACAATTTTATTGAAATAAATTCAAGTACCTAGAATTCAACCTCTTAAAGTATACAATTCAATACTTTAATATATTCCCAGACACGTGCAACCACCACAGTTATCTAATTCCAGAATGTTTTGTCACCTCAAAAAGAAACCCTGTACAGTCACTCTCCACTTCCAACCCCAGCCTCTGGCAGCCACTCATCTACTTTGTATCTCTATGAATTTGCTATTCTGAACATTTCATTTATATCTCTCTTCTTTCACTTAGCATAATGATTTTGAGGTTTGTTCATGTTGTAGCATGTAGCTGCATTTTTTTCCTTTCTATGGCTGAATAATATTCCATTATATATAATATAGATAGATAGATAGATAGATACCATGCTTTGTTTATTCATTTATTAATTGATAGATATATGGATTGTTTCCATTTTTGGCTGTTATGATTAAGTTTGCTTTGAACAAGTTTTTGTGTGAACATGTTTTGAATTCCCTTATAATCTAGGAATAAAATTGCTGCATCATCAAGTCATTCTATGTTTAACTTTTTGAAGAACAGCCAAACCATTGTCACAAAGCAGCAGCATCATTTTACGTTCCCACCAACAATGTATGAGTTAATTACTCCATACCCTCATCAGCACCAGTTATTGTTTTTCTTTTTATTATAGCCATCCAAGTTGGTATAAATTCACATATTGTGGTTTTGATTCTCATTTCTCTAATGATGTTATATGTTCTTTTATAGACTTATTGGCCATTTGTATATCTTCTTTGGAGAAATGTCTATTCAAATCCTCCACCCGTTTTAAAATTGGGTTGTCTTTTTATTATTGAGTTGTACAAGTTTCTTTATTCTGGATACAAGTGTCTCATCAGATATGTGATTTGAAAAAAAAATTTCTCCCATTCTGTTTAGATTGTATCTTTCACTTCATTGAGAGTGTTCTTTAAAGCTGCTGCCGCTGCTAAGTCACTTCAGTCATGTCCGACTCTGTGCAACCCCATAGATGGCAGCCCATCAGGCTCCCCCGTCCCTGGGATTCTCCAGGCAAAAACACTGGAGTGGGTTGCCATTTCCTTCTCCAATGCATGAAAGTGAAAAGTGAAAGTGAAGTCGCTCAGTCGTATCCAACCCTCAGTGACCCCATGGACTGCAGCCTTCCAGGCTCCTCTGTCCATGGGATTCTCCAGGCAAGAGTACTGGAGTGGGGTGCCATTCATTGCCTTTTCCAGTTCTTTGAAGCACAAACATTTTTAATTTTGATGAACTTCAACTTACCTGTTTTTCCTCTTGTGGTTTTGGTGGCATATCTAAGAAATCATTGCCTAATCAGAGGTCACAAAGATTTAAACTTACATTTTCTTCCAAAGATATAGTTTAAGTTCTCACATTTAGATCTCTGATACTTTTTAACTTTAGTATGTGTTTTAGAGATAGAGATCCAAATTCATTCCTCTGTGTGTGAATATCCAGTAGTCTCAGCACCATTTATTGAAAAGACTACTATTTCCCCATGATTTGTCTTGACACCCTTGACAAAATTCAGTTGACCAAAAATAAAGGTTTAGTTCTGGATTCTCAATTCTATTTCATTGATCTATCAATACATATCTATCTTTATGCAAACAGTACAGTCTTGATTACTGTAGTAAGTTTTGAAATGAGAATGTGTGTGTCTTCTAAGTTTGTTCTCTTTCAAGTTTTGGCTATTCTGGGTCCCTTGAATTTCCATATGAATTTTAAAATAAGTTCATTATATTTGAAAAGAAGCCAGATAGGATTTTTATAGGAATTGAATTGACTCTGAAGATTACTTTGAAGAATTTGAACGCTTAACAAGATGAAGTCTTCCAATCCATGGGAATGAGATGTCTTTCCTTCTTTTTTTTTTAAGTTTTCTTTAAGTCTTTGGTGACATTTTGTAATTTTCAGTGTATCTCTTGCACTTGTTTCATTAAATTTGTCCCTAAGTATTCTATTCTTTTTGATGCTTTTAGAAATTATTTTCTTAATTTTATTTTCTGATGGTTCATGCCAGTATTATAGAAATTTAATTAATTTTTGCATATTGATCTTGTATCCTGCAACCATGCTGAACTCATTTATTTGTCCTAGCAGTTTTTTTTTTTTAATGAATTCCTTAGGATTTTCTGTAGATAATATCATTTCATGTGTAAACATAGCTAGTTTTGTTTTTCCCACTCCAGTCTTGCTGCATTTTATTTCTTTTTCCTGCCTAGCTGCCCTGGTTAGAACCTCCAGTACAGTGTTGAATAGAAGTGGCAAGAAAGAACATCCTTATCTTGTTCTTTATCTTTTTGTTCTTGATTCTTTTCTTTCATTATAAGCTGGTGTTAGCTGTGGGTTTTTCATAGACAACTGTATTTGTTTTCTATTGCTACTGTAACTAATTGTGACAAACTCAATGCCTTAAAACAACACGCATTTATTATCTTCCAGTTCTATATTTTAGGAATCCAACATGGGCTTCACCAAGCTAAACCCAAGGTGTCAGGTGGGTTGTTTTCCATTCTGTTGACTCTAGGGGAGTCTTCTCTGCCTTTTCCAACTTCTAAAGGTCACTCACAATACTTGGCTCATGGCCCTCTTTCTCCATTTTCAAAGCTATCACAATGGCATCTCTCTCTCACTTTTTCTTATACAGTGAAAAAGCTCTTCCTCTGGCTGAATACATCAAGAATGGTTCTCTATTTTAAGGATTCAAGTGATTATACTGGTTCTGTCTCAGTGTCTGTAACCTTAATCCCATCTGTGAAGTTCCTTTTCCCATGTAAAGTAACACATTCACTGATTCCAGGGGTTAGGGTGCGGATATCTATGGGAGGGAATTACTCTATCCACCATATATTCCATTCTCTGACCCTCAAAGATTCATGTCTGCCCCATATGCAAAATACTTTTACTCCATCCCAAGATCCCCTAAATTCTCAACCCATTACAGCATCAGCAAATCCAAAACTTTAACTATATCTCTGCAGTTCAAAAATTCCAAATACCATCATCTAAATCATCAGTGTAGGTATGAGCAAGTTTCAGTATAATCTGTCCTGGAGCAAAGTTCCTCTCCATGTGGACAAGTGAAGCTAAGGAAGCAAGTTATAAGTTCCCAAAATATAAAGGTAAGACAGGCATAGACATTCTGATTACAAGAGGGAGAAATCACAAAGGAAAAAGAGTCACTGATCCCCCAAAATGTAGGCATTCAGCCAGGCCAACTCCACTGGGCTTCAAGACCTAGAAATAATGTTCTGGGGCTCTCAGTTCTAACCTCTGGGTCCATGGCTCTACACTCTGGGCCAGAGGCTCCATCTTCTGAGTCATCCTTCATTTTTTATGAAAGGTAACATGTGTTTACAGCCGAGTAGTTTCATCAGCCTATTTCCTGCCTATAGAATTTTAGGGGTCCAAGAGCCTTTCCTTCAATTTTGTTCTCTGTTTCTTCTGGCCCAAGCTGGCAGTATTTCTGCTGGTATAAAATCCTCAAGAATCTGCCTCTTTCCCTTTAGACAAAAGTCCCTCACTAGATTCTTCCTAAATAATCCCACCTCTATCTGTGGCTTCTGCTGGGATAGCTCAGGGGATCTACGTGTTACACACTTCATTTCTAAGAGCCTGTTGTGTAAATGAACATTCTAGCTTTTTTACTTCTCTGAGGCATTAGCAAGAGGTTATCCGGCTACACTCTTAACTCTTTTCCAATAATACTCTTCCCTGAAAGGGAATCTCTTAATTTTAGCATCTTTTGCAATCTGGTTTAGCTGAGAACTTCCCAAATCATGAAGTCCCAGATCCTTAAAAAAAAAGAAAAAGAAAAACAGTTCTCACTTCAATTTGTTTCTTTTCTCTTGTATTTTAAGCAGCAAGAAAATTAGGTCATACCATCAACACTTTGCTTGGGAATTTCAGTTAAATGTTGAATCCCATCATTTACCAGTTCTGCTTTCCACATAACTGTAGGATGAAATTCTGCTAAGCTTTCTGCCATGATTTAACAGAATGCCCTTTCCTCCCTTCCAGTAACATGTTCCTCCTCCCCTCTGAACCTTCAACAACACCACCTTTAATATCCATATTTCTACTAACAGTCTATTGGTAATGGTGTAGGTATTATCTAAGGCAAGTGATGTTTTCTCTACTGTGCTTCTCATCTCCTTCCAAGTCCTTGTTAGCAGAGTTATTACCACCTGTATTTCTACTAACAGTCTGTACAAAGCAGTCTAAACTTTTTCTGTCATGTTCCTCAAAATTCTTCCAGCCTCTGCCCATTGCCCAGTTAGAAAGCCAGTTCTTCATTTTCAGATATCGATGCAGGATATGGGATGCTTGGGGCTGGTGCACTGGGATGACCCAGAGGGATGGTACGAGGAAGGAGGTGGGAGGGGGGTTCAGGATGGGGAACACGTGTACACCTGTGGCGGATTCATGTTGATGTATGGCAAAACCAATACAATATTGTAAAATTTTTAAAAATAAATAATAAAAATAAAAAACTTTTTAGGGATTTCCCTGGCAGTCCAGTAGTTAAGACTTCGCTCTCTAATGCAGGGGGTGCAGGTTTGATCCCTGGCCAGGAAGCTAAGATCCCACACGCGTCACAGTGAAAAAACCAAAACATTAAAAAAGAGAGAGAGAAGCAATATTGAAACAGATTCAATAAAGACTGTAAAAATGCTCCACATAAAAAAAATTAAACAAAAAAACCTTTTAAATTGAAGTATAGTTGACATGCAATATTATGTTAGTTTCAGGTATAAACACAGTGATCTGACAATCTAATACATTACAAAATTATCATCAATACATGTCCAGTAACCATCTTTCACCACACAAAATTATTACAGTATTATTGACTATGTTCCTTATGCAGTGTATTACATCCCCATGGCTTGTTTATTTTCTAACTAGAAGTTTGTATTACTATTTCTTAATCCACTTCACCTATTTTGCCCAACTTCTCACTCCTTCCCCTCTCCCAAACACCAGTTTGTTCCATGTGTATCGTTCTGTTTTTGTTTGGGCTTGGTTGTTCATTTGTTTTGTTTTCTAGACTTCACAAATAAGTGAGATCATGTGGTATTTGTCTTTCTCTGGTTTATTTTACTTAGCATAGTATCCTTAGGTCCATCCATGTTGTTACAAATGGCAAAAATTTCCTTCTCTCACATTTTCAGGTATTCGTTACAGCAACTTCCACTTCCAGGTATCAAAATCTCTATTAATTTTCAATGAGTATTATTAGTATTTTATCAGATTAAGGAAGTTCCCTTCTATTCCAAATTTGTTGAGTGTCATTAACATGAAAGGGCATTAGAATTTGTCAAACAGTTTTTTGTGTCTCTTGAAATGATTATGTGGCTTCTGGTCTGTCAACTTAAGGAGACTGTGTCGGGGACGTCCCTGGTGGTCCGGTGGTTAAGACCTCGCCTTCCAATGCAGGGGGTGCCAATTTGATCCCTGATCAGGAAGCTAAGACCCCACATGCCTCATGGCTGAAAAACCAAAACACAAAACAGAAACAATATTGTAACACATTTAATAAAGACTTAAATAAAAAGACTGTGTAGAGAGAAAGGAACCAGCCAAGGTGACAGAAATAGCCAGACATAAAAGGAAACCAAGTGACCCTGATGTCATTGAAGACAGTGGAAGAGAAGGCTTCAAGAGGGAGAGATAAGCCAAGACTGTCACTACTGTTGGGGCTTCCCTGGTGTCTCTAGTGGTAAAAAAACTCACCTGCATTGCAATGCAGGAGATGTAAGAGATGCAGTTTTGATCCCTGGGTGGGGAAGACCCCCTGGAGAAGAGCATGGTAGCCCACTACAGTATTCTTGCCTTGAGAATCCCCATGGACAGAGAAGCCTGGCGGGCTACAGTCTATAGGGTCACACAGAGTTGGACGCAACATACCAATGTACGCACGCATCAATACTGTTGAGAAGTAAAATAAAACAGGAACTGAAAATTGCTCATTTTGGTTGGCTTGTGGAGGTTGTTTGCAACCTTGATGATAGCCATTGCAGTGGATGAGACGAGGCAGAAGACCACTCAGAGTGGGATGACATTCCCTAGATTTCAGGGAGTCTAGGATAAAAGCTGGTGGAGAAGGAAATGGCAACCCACTCCAGCATTCTTACCTAGAGAATCCTGTGGACAGAGGAGCCTGGTGGGCTGCTGTCCATAGGGTCTCATAGAGTCGGACACGACTGAAGCAACTTAGCATGCATGCATGCATTGGAGAAGAAAATGGCAGCCCACTCCAGTATTCTTGCCTGGAGAATCCCAGGGGCAGAGGAGCCTGGTGGGCTGCTGTCTGTGGGGTCGCCGAGAGTCAGACATGACTGAAGCGACTTAGCAGCAGCAGCAGCAGGATAAAAGCTGGAGCACAGTGATTACTTTAAAGTGATTAGTATCAGGAGAACTTACTGGGCCTTTACATAGTGGATTTCAAATACATTTTAGCTGAAGCAGGAAAGACTAGAAGTATGTCCTCAGTGTCTGAGAGCCTAGAATATACTTCTCAGCTTTTTCTGGGTTCAAGAATGGACATTTCCAGGCCTCAACTTCACAAACCAGTTCCCACCGCTTGTGAGGATACAATGGGCTCGCACCTGCTTCAACCCATGAATAAAGCCAATTGTGCCATGAGGTTGTCCCACCTCCATAACACAAGCAGGCTTGGCCCTCACAGCTAGAGATGCGATAAAATCCACATATAGTATCGATAGTATTTTGACAACTTTTTAAAATGTGAAGTTTTTTGGTGTGGAGAGGATTCCTAGCCTTGGCAAGGGACATTTCCAGTTAGCAACCACATTACCTTCTATGTCGAAAAGAAGCCCAGTTCTCTGGGCTCAGCCTTCTTACTCCATTCTTGGATGGGGCCCCTCACTTGACAGGACCCGAGGGACCCCAGAGCTCTGCTGCAATGTTCATTTCCCTCTACCTGGCAGCCTTGTTTGATTGAACATTTCCCTGGGATATTTATGTGGAAACCAAAGAAAATACTCCAGGGTCGTTTTTAATAAGTGCCAATCCCTTCTAGGCTATCTGCAGCCATAAACATTTACGTCTAATATCCCAAAGAAAATGTTGATGCAGTCTGATGTGGGGGCGACAGCACACAGATTAGTCTAAACAAAAACATGAGGGTGACAGTTAGCTTTTTTTCTGCATGAAGCTGCATTCACTCATTTTTGACATAAAAGTGCAATTTGCATATTCTTTCAAGTCTGTTTAGTTGCAACACATGTGTGTTTGGGGCACAGAAATTTAAAATTTGTAAATTATTCAGAAACTACTGCCAAATTGTAATCAAGTGGTAGGAAAAACATTCTACACTGAATAGTTGTATGTTCAGAGGGGAGTTTTTCTCAGGCTTGGGAAACATTTTTAAATATACTGGTGCTTAATCAACTCAGAAAAAACTGGGGAAGAAATGTTTACTTTGTTAGTAACAATTTAGTGTAGATGTTGAGGGTTTTTTTTTTTTTTTCTGTTTATTGAACCTTGCAGAATGAAATGATTTTAGTATTGTGACATTAAATAAATAAAGTGCCTTCCAAGGGAAAACTAAACACAGTGATTAAGTTAAAATAGGAAATTCTAATGCCTTTCTAAAAACCATTTTAAGCCCAGCACTGTAATTACTAGAAAGCGATCCAATGTAATTTAATGTATGTATAGTATACCTTGAAGAATGTAATATCCAAGATTAGCTGCAATTCATCTTTTACCCCTACCCCCTTCTTCTTTTCCTCCCTTACTTTGGGCATCTAGCAGATATTGTTTCGAAGGCCCATTTTTTGCAAAGCTCTGTGCCGGGCGCTGTAGGATCTAGGAAGTTATATAACAAGATGCACATGAATATGATTAATGAGTAAATTATCAGCATGAGGGGTGGAGGGCTGGTAGACTTTGGCAGGAGTGTTGAATGTGGACAGAGAATGGAAGCACTTGCTCAAAATAGATGCAACATGGGTCTTCCCTGGCAGTCCAGTGATTAAGCTCCACACTCCCAATGTCAGGCTTCTGGGTTTGATCCCTAGTGGGAGAACTGGGGTCCCACATGCCACACAGGGCAGCCAAAAAAAAAATTTCTTTTCCCTACCAGAGCTGACAGATGGCAGATTGAAACTCACTGAAGCTGGACCATAATTATGGCTTCTCTTCCATAACTATACAATGTACAGACACAGATTGATGCAGCCAAATTCTGCTTTTAAAAAATGGCCTAATCCAGTCCAAATCCACTTCTGCTTTATTGTTTGGCTGTGCCCATTAGCAACCTCTGAGAAGTGGGATTGAAGTGGTAGGGGAGAAGGATTGCTATGGCCATCTTTGAAAATAGTCTGCTATAAATGAGAATATTCCTCTAGTGGAACCAAGTTGTGAATGGGAAACATTTGGGGCTATTTGAACATCGAACAGAAAATGGCAATAAATTGAAATTCAGTAGGGTGGATTGTCAAAGAGAACTGAGGACTGGGGCTGACTTCTTTCATTCATAATTCCACTCATTCACTCTTTTCATTTGCTCATAAGTTCACTCATGCAAAGAACATTCATGGAACACCTAATTGGCAAATGACAGAGTAGGAATAGAAGACAGGAATCCTGCCTTTATCTTGTCTGTGCTTAGGTAGATAGATACAGGGAAAATTGCTTTCAGAAGAGTCTTAAAAGATCAAGAGAAAAGTTTAATGTAAGCAAAGTTTGTCTCGAGGCTTTTCGGTCAAGCTCTTGAGCGTTTTTGGTTATTTAACAAAAATTTTCCTTCAGATGAAATTTTCTTGCATTTACTTTGAAGGTGATCCACCACACACCTTACTATGTGGTTGCTGGTGTGCATATTTATTATGCACGAATGTCTTTATTTTGCCTTAGTTTTTGAAGAATATATCATTTCACTAGCTCTAGGAGTCAAGGTTGAAGTTTTTTTGTCTAAGCATTTTATTTATTTATTTATTTTTGTCTAAGCATTTTAAAGATCCTCTTCCATTGTGGTCTGGCTTGTACTCTAATTTTTTAAAAATCACAATTCAAGTCCGTGTTACCTTGTATATAATCTTTCTTTGTTGCTCAGCCTTCTCTTGGTATTTTCATCTTATCTTTTTGTGCAGGTAAACATTTTCTATCAACAGGGGCATTCAGTGAGGAATCAAATTCATGTCATTGCTTCAATTAAATTATCCAATATTCTGTCTAACTAAGCCTTCTTTGTCCTGACACTTTAAGAGATCATTTTACATATGACTCAAATTAGGACCATCGGTCTACAAAGAGATTATTTGGAAATCCTTTCAAAAGGAAAAATAAATAAAAGTCCCTAAGAAGTGATAAGGAAGAGTTAAAACTTTTTATTTGCAGCTGCCACAATTACATATGTAATCCCCAGAGAATATATAACAAACTATTTGAACTAATAAGTGAATTAATACAAATTATATTTCTATAAAAGAGCCACAAAAAATAGAAAATGAAAACTTAAAAACCATATAGCATTATAATAGCATCAAAATATAAAATATTTAGTGATAAATTTAACAAAATATGTGCAAGATGCATTGCATACTGAAAATGCAACAACAAATTGCTGAGAGAAATTAAAAGGAGCTAAATGACACACACAGGCTCACAGATTGGCTGACTCAATATTGTTAAAGCATTAATCCTCCCTGAAATGATACATAAATTTAGCACAATCCCAATCAAAATCCCAGAAAGTTTATAGTTATTAAAATTGAAAAGTTGATACTAAAATTTACAGAGAAATGCAAGGGACCTAGAATAGCTAAGATAATCTTGAAGAACATAATTGAAGAATTCATACTACTGCATTTCAAGTCTTACAATGATGAAAGTCCATAGTAATTAAGACATAGTGGTATTAATGACAAGATAGATAACTTGACCAATAATGACATAAAGTGTAAAAATAGACCCACTTATATGCTCACTTGATTCACAAGGAAATATCATTGTAGTTCAGTGGAGGAAATAATGATCTTTCTAACAACTGGTGCTGAAACTTGGGATATCCATACTGGGGAAAAAAGTATGAACCCCTACCTCATACTACGTACAGGAATTGATTTGAGATAAATCGTAGATTTAAACATGAAAGGTAAGACAATGAGGTTTCTAGAAGCAACTATAGAAGAATATCTTCATGACCTTTAGGTAAACAAAGATTTCTGAATCAGGACGCAGCAAGGCAGTAGCCCTGAATGAAAATAACTGATTAACTGAAC
Source organism: Bos javanicus (assembly GCF_032452875.1). NCBI lineage: Eukaryota > Metazoa > Chordata > Mammalia > Artiodactyla > Bovidae > Bos > Bos javanicus. Next base: position 27,391,439 of record NC_083878.1, on the reverse strand, counting down.
TTCACTAAACTGAGACTTCTGTTCATCAACAGAAATCATGAAGAGGATAAAAAGCAGACCCAGACAAATATCCTTAAATATATAGGACAATGTATCACATCTGGAATCTATAAAAGACTGCTACAAGTCAGTAAGAAAATTCAGAGAGTCCAATTTTAAAATGTATAAAAATATTGAACTGGCACTTAAAAAGAAAATATCTAAATGGCCAATGGGCATATGAAAAGGAGTTGAATGTTACTACTTACCAAGTAATTGCAAATTAAAACCTAATGAGATAGTTGTTGTATAGCGCAGGAAGCTCAGCGCAGTGCTCTGTGAAGACCTAGAGGGGTTGGATAGGGGGGTGGTGGGGGGAGGTTCAGGAAGGATTGTACATATGTATGCAGATAGCTGATTCATTTTGTTGTACAGCAGAAACTAACACAACATTATAAAGCAATTATACTCCAATAATAAAATTTTTTAAAGAGCCCTAAAAGAACACAAAAAACAAATAAACAAAAAAACCTAATGAGATGCCACTGTGAACCCACTAGAATGATAATGAGATATTGCTACACATCCACTAGAATGATTATAACTAAAGACTGAAAATACCAAACGTCACTGAGGATATGCAGCCCCTGGACCTCTCAAACACTGATGGTGGGAGTGTATAACCACTTTGGAATATTATTTGATAGTATCTATTAAAGTAAACACGTGCATACTCTGTATTTCTGCAAATCTACACCCAGCTGTACACCCAACTGAAAGGTGAACATATATTCACAAAAACACATGTACAAGAATCTTCGTATACCTTTAATCTCAGTAGCCCCAAACAAGAAACAACCCAAAGCCCTGTCAATAGGAGAACAGATTAAAAAATTGATAAATTGTGGTATATAGTATATAAATATTTATGTGTATGTGTACACATACCTAGGGGCATCCCAGGTGGCGCTAGTGGTAAAGAACGCACCTGCCAATGCAGGAGACATAAGAGACACAGGTTCCATCCCTGGGTTGGGGAGATCCCCTGGAGGAGGCCATGGCAGCACACTCCAGTATTCTTGCCCAGAGAATCCCATGGGCAAGTGCTGCGGTCAGTACAGCAGGTAGGGATCAAAAATGGTCAACGCACAGTTTGGGAAAAAGGAACTAGAGACAGAATTAGAGTTTTAAAGATGGGACCAGGGAACTCAAGACCTCTTGGGTCAAGAGCCCTGTTCCTTGGAGCCACATCATTCTTATTTAGTGTCTTGGCAAGCAGAAAGTATCTGTTGTGCTACGATGAAGTCAGCCTCCTGTGTCCCCGGTCACATCTCCTATTTTATTGATTACTTTAAACTATCTTTGTTATTTTCTTGTACAAGGGCTATCACCTAGAGGTCATAGACCCGCATATGCCTTGGGAAAACATCTTAGTGTGTGCACAAGCAGTGTTCTGAACTTGCGCTGACCCAGCGTTCCAAGGTCCACACTATGTTTTTCCTTAGCTTAGCAGAGTATGACAACCCCAGCTGATCAACCCAATGTACTTTTATTGGGGTTATGCTATATTTTGCTTTTATTCTTTTCCCATGGTGATTTTCTCATGGCGTAGCCAGAGCAACAGGCGGCAGTCTATTAACCCCTGCAGACGAGGGGCCTGGCAGGCTACAGTCCGTGGGGTCACAAAGAGTCAGACGCTACTGAAGCGACTTAGTATGCACACATGCACACAAACATCAGATCAGATCAGTCGCTCAGTCGTGTCCGACTCTTTGCGACCCCATGAATCGCAGCACGCCAGGCCTCCCTGTCCATCACCAACTCCCGGAGTTCACTCAGACTCACGTCCATCTAGTCAGTGATGCCATCCAGCCATCTCATCCTCTGTCATCCCCTTTTCCTCCTGCCCCCAATCCCTCCCAGCATCAGAGTCTTTTCCAGTGAGTCAACTCTTGGCATGAGGTGGCCAAAGTACTGGAGTTTCAGCTTTAGCATCATTCCTTCCAAAGAAATCCCAGGGCTGATCTCCTTCAGAATGGACTGGTTGGATCTCCTTGCAGCCCAAGGGACTCACAAACATAGACATATCCATATACACATATGCACACACACAATAGACTACTGTAAAATAATAAAAAAATACAAACTGCTAATAGTGCAACAAAGTGAATAAATCTCAAGATATTATATTGAGTGGAAGAATCCAGACACTAAAATGCATACTGCATGATTTGGCTTACATTAAATCCACAAGAAGGTGAAACTCTTCCCTGTTGATAGAGAAATGAACAATAGTTACCTCAGGAGTTAGTGTAGATGGAGGATATAGGAAAGAACCCATATCTTGACCTAGATATATGTATATATGCAGAAAAAATCATCAAGATGAACACTTAAGATTAAATATTTATACACTTGACTGTATGTATGTTATACTTCAACAAAAATAGTTGACTAAGAAAAAGAATTTGAACACACTATCACACTAATGAGCTTTTGAAAAGAAGAACTTTCCTTGTAATACTTCATTTCGTTAAACATGAGTTCAGGGGCTTCCGTAGTGGCTCAGTGGTAAAGAATCTGCCTGCCAATGCAGGAGACACAGGTTCGATCCCTGGTCTGGGAAGATCCCACATGCCACTGAGGGACAAAGCCTGCACACCACAACTATTGAGTCTAGAGCCCAGGAGCCACAACTACTGAGCCCGCACACCACATCAACAAGAGGAGCCACTGCCATGAGAAACCCATGCCCGGCAGCGAGCGAGGAGCCCCCACTGGCCCACACAAGTGCAAAGCCCCTGCAGCAACGAAGACCCAGCACAGCCAAAACTAAATAAAATTATATTTTAAAAAAGCATTAAGTTCAGGACAAGAAAAACTATATGTGTATATGAATATATATGATAAAAGTTTCATTGAAGATAGCAAAACTATTTCCTAAATGTGGATAGAAGAGTACCCTTCTGAAAAACATACAGAATCCACACAAAGAAAATTGTAAAACTTTCCTGGACAGATATTTTTATCTTGAATAAGTGGAAAAACATGTCAAATTTATAGGAGAAAAAAATCTAATACTGCTTCACTACCAATTCTTCCTCTTCAGTACCAATTATGTTACATTTTTAACATTATCCCAAAATAAAATCCAAACAGAAAATGTTTAAATTTAATTAAAAATTACCCTATAGTTCATATAAATAGAATAGCTGCAATGTTTTAAAACAAGGGTGATGATAGGGGCCTTCACTTACCAGGCACTAAAACTGAAATAATGTAAAGCAGAAATAATAGTACAAAACAAACAATCATAGCAACAGAGTGGAAATTCAGTAAGGTGCAGTTGGTAAAGAATCCACCTGCCAATGCAGAAGACACAAGAGACACAAGTTCAGTCCCCGAGTTGGGGATATCCACTAGAGTAGGAAATGGCAAACCACTCCAGTATTCTTGCCTGGAGAATTCCAGGGACAGAGAAGCCTGGTGGGCTACCACAGGGTCACAAAGAATCGGATGTGACTGAGGGACAGAACACAAGCACACACGCAAAGAGAACTTCTCAAATCAGTGGGGAAAGTCTGTATTATTTAATAAATAAGGGCAGTGGCCTAGGAATTTATAAAGTTAGAAACTTATCTGTTCGCTTAAAACAAATAAATTCAGGATGGGTTAATTATTTAAATTTTAAAAATAAAGCTGCCAGAAAGCTGATGGGCTAAACTGTTATAAGAAGCCTCCGGATTTCCTATCCTACTTCCAAACACATAGGATTTCTGATTTAAATATAGTTTAGTGATCAGTGATGTGTGCTGAGTCATGTCCAACTCTTTACAACCCCACATATGGTAGCCTGCCAGGCTCCTCTGTTCATGGAATCTTCCAGGCAGGAATACTGGAGTGGGTTGCCAGTTCCTACTCCAGAGGATCTTCCCAACCCAGGAATCCAACCAATGTCTCTTTCGTCTCTTGCCTCTTCTGCATTGGCAGGAGAATTCTTTACCACTGTACTACCCTGGTTTTATACCTTAAATATAGTTCATAACTCGCCTATCTCAGGACAAAGAGGGAATTCACAAAGGAAATCCAACTATAAAAATAGTTGACTAAAAAAAAGAGAAAGAAAAATTATTTGAATACAGTATCACACTAATGAGCTTTTGAAAAGAAAGTTAAAACCAAAGCAGTAAAAGGGAATTAGAAACCAAATGGCCAACAATGTTATTAGAACCAGATATATGTCCAAGGTACTCAGGTTTTAAATGAGGTGCTTAGCTTAATTACATTTATGGAATTATTGATAAATAATGATCTTATGCTAGGTTACATCTACCACCTTACTATTGGAGATTATTTTTTAGCATTCCATTTTATTCCCTTTATTGGACTTATAGTTATACCTCTTTGTTTTATTTTTTATTCTTACTCTAGGGATTGCAGTTTGCAACTTTAACATTTCAGAGACTAGAATTTATCAGTATTATGCTGTTTCACATGTAGTGAAAAACTAAATGACAATAAATTTTCATTTAGCTCTTTCTGTGCTTTGTACTATTGTGGCCATATATTTTACTTTTACTTATGTCATAAACCCCATGAGAGATTATTTTTATTATTTTTGCTTTAAACTGTACTTTAAAGAAATTGAAGAAAGAGACCAAAAAAAAAAAAACTTTATCTCCATGCTTGCTATTTCCTGGAACTCTTGATTTCTTCCTGTTCATTTGTGTTCCTATCTGGGATTGCTTCCCTTCAGTTTGAAGAACTTCCTTTAGCCCTTCTTGTTTTGAGGGTCTCCTGGCTGTAAATCCTCTCAACTTTTGCTTATCTGAAAATATCTGTCTTTATTTTGCCTTAATTTTTGAGGAATGTATTATTTCACTAGCTCTAGGATTCAAGTTTGAAGATTTTTTTTTCCTTTCAGCATTTTAAATATACTGTTCCATTGTGGTCTGGCTGGGCTGTGCTGTTTCTAATTTTTAAAGGTCATAATTTGTATCCAAGTTACTGTGTATGTAATCTTTGTTGCTCTGTCTTCTTTTAAAATTTTCTCCTTATCTTTTTGAGGAATTTTACGATAATATGTCTAGGTGTCAGTATTTATCCCATTTGAGGTTTGTTAAATTTCTCATCTGAGAAAATTGTTTTTCACCTAATTTGGGAAATATTTGGCCATGGTTTCTTGAAAACTTTTATGTCATATTCTTTCTCTTTTCTGACTCCAATAGTATATATTAGATGATTTGACATTATTCCATGTGTCACTGATAATTTGTTAATTTTTAGAATATTTTTTCTCACTTTGGTTCTGTTTGATTAGTTTGTATTTGTCTCCAAAGTACATGGATCCTTCATTCTATAATGCCCAATGTTCTATCTGCTTTTAATCCCGTCAAGTGGAATGATTTCAGATTACTTATTTTTCGGTTCTAGAATTTTCATTGGGTTCTATATTAGAGTGACCATTTTTTTCTGAAATACTCATGTAATTCTTTACTCATCTTTGCATCTCTTCCTATAAATTCTGTAACATACTTATAATAGTTATTCCCTGTCTTAAATTGAGGGGCATTCCACAAAATGCTGGATTGTGCTCTTCAAAATCAAGACCATGGAAAGAATGAGGAACTGTCTCAGATCGGAGAGGACTAAGGAGCATGACAACTAGACACAAGGCTTGATCCTGCCCTCCGTTTCCAGTCTCTGTTGTCCACAAGCCCGGCCTCATATGGGAACCTACTTACCACCACCACCACGCCCCACAACGCGGGCCTGGAGAGCCATCGACCCGGAGAGCCATCGACTCTACCTGACTTTCTGCCCCCAGGAGAGTCACTTCTAACAACAAGACCACTGGGCATCACTTCACCCCCTGCTCTGAATCTAGTGAACTAATAAGAATTGCTTAACAGTAAAGAAAGTAATTTACCAAGAAAACATAGCTATTATAAATTTCATGGGCTTGCAAACTACTATAAACTTTCTGGGAAATGATGTGTTATTATATCAAAAGCCACACCTTAAAATAACTTTTAAATCATTGAATTTCATTTCTTTGAAAGTATCTTAAAGAAATAGTTGTGCGGGGCTTCCCTGGTGACTCAGTGGTTAAAAATCCACCTGCCAATGCAGAAGACGTAGGTTCGATCCCAAATCTGGGAAAATCCCACATGCCACGGAGCAATTAAGCTCCATGGGCCACAGCAATTGGTCCTGTGCTTTAGAGCCCAGGAACCGCAACTCCTGAGCCCACACACCACCACTATTGAAGCCCACATGCCCTAGAGCCTGTACAACAAAAGAAGCCATTGCCATGAGAAACCTGCACACCCAACTAGAAAGTAGCCCCAGCTCTCCGCAATTAGAGAAAAGCCTATGCAGCAGTGAAGACCCAGAACAGTCAAAAATAAAAATAAATAGATAAATCTAAAAAAAAAAATAATTGTGCAGGTTAAGTGAAGATAAATATAAAAGGATGTGCCATTGATAGCTGTTGTTAGAACCAGGGACTCTGGCATTTAGGTTCAAATCGTGTCTGTACCTCAGTTTTCTGATTGGTAACATCAGAGTAAGAACGGTCTCTGCTTCACAGGGGTGTTATAAATATTAAATAAGGGCATAACACGTCACACGCTTAAAAGAGAAGCTGACGCATAATGACGAAAGCAAGTGCTAAAGTGGTGTTTAATGTGTTCTGAATGATCTAGACTCACTAACTCACTTCGCTTTTATAGAATCTTCTAAGACAGATGCTATCATTATCCTCACCTTGGTGATGAAGAAACTGAAGCACAGAGACATTAGGTAACTTGCCAAGGTTATATACTTAGTAAATCTATGGGCAGGATTTGAACTCAAGCAAATTAGCTCCTGAGTCTGTGCTCTTAACCACTATGCTATGATTACTAAGCTGCAGTATTGGACACAATACAAATGGAGATTTGGATAAGTAATTTATTCATAAAATGGAATACTGTCCATCTGTTTTCAATGACAATGTAGTGGATAGTAAAAATAGCTAAATTTTATGAGGTAATTTACTATGTTAAAGACACTATTATAAGCATTTTATTAATCAATTAATCCTCAAAAATGCAAGAAGGAGTTATTTTATTCCCTCCCAGATAAGAACATCAAGGCACACAGTGTGAGTCACTTGCCCAGTAACCCATGGCTGATCTGGCAGACAGGACTAGAGCCCATGCAGTTTGAGTCTAACCTTTATTCTTCGCACTACACCAGAGATACAGACACACAAACTCGGCAGCCTGCCTCCCTCAGCCATCTGCTAAATGACATCCTGCCCACCCCTCCTCTCCCAATTATTCCCCTACCACAACAATACTTAGAATGTCCCTCTTTCTCTCATCTCCCATGCTAGATCAAGTCTTGTCCAAGTCTGTCCCCAGTATGTATCTTAAATCTGCCCACGCGTTTCCATCCTCTCCACACCCCTCATCTCTTCTTGCTGTGAAGATTGCAGTGACCTCTTTAAAGGATCTTATTGACCCACTTCTCTATCCAGTGCTCATATCCACTCCTAGACAGCTGCTAGGAAGATCCTTCCAAAATGTTTTATTTTAAGGAATAAAAAATGTTTTATTCCTTCTCTTAAAATTATGGGACGTTTTTGCATGACAGTCTGCTTACAGTCTACACTCTTTAATACACCCTCCAAGGTCCCTCATCATCAGCCTTAGCCCTCCTTTGTCACCTCCTTGAACCACCTCTGCCCAAGGCTTCTTCTTGTGCTTGATTCCCTTCCTCCTTGGGGCCCCCACATTGTGTCAGGATGACTCCTCCCCAGGCAGTTCACAGAGCTGATTTCTTCTGATTTCAAGGGTCACTGGACATGTCATCTCCTTGGAGAAATTAGATCTGACCCACCAGTCCAAAGCAGTCACCACTAACTCTAATTTTCTCTCTCAGATATTCTCTCTTTTTTTCATGATACTTTATCCTTTCAGTCAACAAATATTTATTGAGCACCTACTGTGTGTCTCTTGTAGCTCGGTTGGTAAAGAATCCGCCTACAATGCAGGAGACCTGGGTTTAATTCCTGGGGTGGGAAGATCCCCTGGAGAAGGAAATGGCAACCCACTCCAGTATTCTTGCTTGGAGAATCCCCTGGACTGTAGCATGCCAGGTTCCTCTGTCCATGGGATCGCAGGAGTTGGACAAGACTTAGCAACTAAACCGCTATGTGTCGGGTAAAGATACAATGTGTCCGACACATTCTAGGTACAGGGAATAGAGCAGTAAAGAAAACAGAGCTCATCGAAGTTGGCAATTATAGTTTAATGTATGTATTTATGTGATGGGATAGCATAAAATAGTATACATTTTTGCTTTATTCCCATAGATACAGAAAACCCAGGAAGGAAAATGGGATTCCCGTCCCCCAGTTCTCAAAGCAGCTTGACCTCTGCCATTTCAAGACTAGGTCTGAGGGAGGGTCTCATCTCCCAGGTGTTGGTGGGTGTCTGAGCAGGCATGGGAAGAAAGGAATGGAAATTGATGTTTTGGAGAGAAGGCAGAGGGGTTTGTGCCAGGAAACTGAGTAATTCCCAGGCACAGAAGGCAGTGGGGGCGAAGGCTTCCTTTGAGGTTGGAAAGGCTGTGCGTCCAACTCTGAAGCAGCCTGGGGTAGTGGGAACCCACGTGGGGGGTTGATGGGAACAGCAGAAAGCTGGGAGCCAGAGATGCTCGCAAAGCAGTCAGAGCAGAGGACCACAGGGACTGTGGTAGTGGGATGAGCATGCGAGAGCCGCCTCCGATTTTCTAGCCACAAAAACCCCAGGATTTTGGGACAATTCATGGGAAAGGAAATGACCCCAACAACTAACATTGAACTTAGTGCCGACCATGGCACGGGTGGCGTTGAGAGCCAGATTTGATGGGATTTGAGGGGAATAACTCTTTCACACCAAGTGTCTTGAGCAGTTCCAACCAGCTGCTCCGCCCACCGTGTACCACCTCTCTGGGCTCAAGCTGGTTGTTTCCAGTGTTGCACATCCAGTGCCTAACAGAACATTCAGCCCCTAGGGACTCAGTAAGTGACTATTAAATGAGCAACTCTGTGAAATTACACATTTTAAAAATGGTAACATGACTCACACTGGAGAAGGGATTATCAGTGACTTTTAAATGAAAGTTGAGTTAATCGAAGTTACAAATGCCCATATGTTTTGACCTTAAGCTATCATTTCTAGGAATTTACCCTATGGATATAAGAGCATATGTAAAAAAAATTATGTGTATACAAGGTACTTGTTTGTAGGCTTTTTGTAATAGTGACAGGTTGGAAACAATTCAAATGTCTATCTGCAGCTGACTTATTAAATAAATACAATGAAATACTACTATACAGCCGGAAAAAAATGGAAAAGTCTTATATAATGAAAAGGCATGATCTCTAGGATATATCACTAAATGAAAAAACAATTGATTGAACAGTATGTGAATATGACATGCAAAAAGGAAAAAAGAGAAGGTAGGTATATACTTATTTGTGAGTGACATATCTCTGGAACTTTAACAAAAAACTGATAATGCTGATTACCTTTAGGAAGGGGAACAGGGTGGCTGGGGTGGGGTGGGAGGGGTTTTGCTGATTATATTTTTGTTTTGCTTAGATTTTGAATCATTAATGTGTTTCCTCTTAAAATAGTTAAAATACCAACAAAATCATCATTTTCTTTTTCATCTCTCCTTTTTAATTGTCTCAGAAATGAGACTACTTGCATTTTTTTTTAATTTTTAAAAAGAAAAAAAAGAGGTAACAACAGAGAGCCATTGACAGAAAGTTAGGCCTAATTGCAAAGAAAAAAAATGTACATCATTTTTCATCTGGAAATGTGTTTTAAGGTGCCCCTTTGTATTAAGGATGTTCAACCAAATGTGGCTGAGTCTTTTCATCAATGGAACTAGTAATAGGGATCACATAGGGGACTGTATTTTTTAAAACATGTCCTGTGAATTCCTCTAAGTAGAAGTGATTTAGAAATCCACTTATATTGTAGCCTTCTCTTCAGACTTTATTGTCATCAACATCTGCTTTTTAAAAGAAACCAGCTTTCATCCTGGGAATACTGCTGAAACCTGTCAAAGCTGCTTACAGGAACCCGAGTGTCTACAGTCTGGGGGAGTGGACTGCAGCCCACATGCACACCAGAGGCTGGGCCGGGGCTGGTACAGAAACCAGAGTGAAGGGCTAGGCCACAGAGTCCCCATGAGATAAAATCAGAGTACTGACTGGTTGGGAAAACAGGGTCGTGATTCCTCAGTGCTTTTAAGATGTCATTAGTTTACTGGCCAAAACAAATGAATACTCCAGACTGACTAAAGTAGCCCTAGCATCCTCAGAGTCCCACCTCCTTATAATTCTCTTGTGCCAACTGCCCTAATTGGCTTTCCAGTCTTCTGAGACATCCTAAATGTCCGCACTGTTTGGGGGTCACACTGTGGGTTATATGCTGTCCTCATTTGATAATCAACAGACGATGCCTTCTTTAATTATATCTTCCCCATAGAAAAGGGGGCAGGACTAGGGGAGCACATTTCAGAGTCCACTTGGACTCCCTTGGAAGTTATAGGAGGCCATGGGACAGGAAGTTGGCAGATAGAGTTTATCCTCTTTCTCTCTATCCAGTTCACCCTTCATCATCAGTGGCTGGGGGTGGATGGGTGGTTGAGGGGAGGATTTTATTGTGTTGTCAACTCCTGTGTTGTCAACTCCCATGTTTTGGAGTGAATGGTCTGTGCTTCTGGATTGTTCTCATTGTCTCTAACTGTCTAGAAAGAGTTTTTGTCTAATGGGGCCTAGCTAGTCTCTGCCATATACTAAGGTCCACTCAGAGACAGACAAAGCCAGAAGTCAGGGTCAGACAGAGACTTAGGGTGTGCTGGGCCCCATCACTGGCACCTTTTGAAACTGGCAGCCCTTAAACATTCATTAAACAAATGGAGTAAACAATAAGAGCAGTGGATAAAGAGCAGAGAAAGGCACCTAGTTTTGCCCCCCATTCACATAGTAAGTTCTGCTGCCCACACTCACCTCCCCTCATCACCCCCAGAGATGTTAGCAATCATCCATGTTGCTGGAGTACACACATTTTGTGCCTTATTGAACTATGCTTCTAACTGTTCCCAAAGCTCTCCTTAAAAGCATTTATTTTATCCTACAAATATTTATTGAGCACCTATACAGGCTGGAGATACTGCAGTGAATCAAATGGTTGGTAGCCCCATAAGTTATTGCATTTATTTGGCAAATGTAATATCTGAGAGGCATCATTCTGAGCCCTCTGCAAGACTCACTTATTTTATCCTCATTAACAGCCCTTTGAGTTCAGTACTCTTTTTACCTGATTTTACAGATGGGGAAATTGAGGAGCAAAGTTACAAACTTAAGAATCAAAGCAGGATTTAGACCAGAACTGGACATGGAACAACAGACTGGTTCCAAATAGGAAAAGGAGTTCATCAAGGCTGTATACTGTCACCCTGTTTATTTAACTTATATGCAGAGTACATCATGAGAAACGCTGGACTGGAAGAAACACAAGCTGGAATCAAGATTGCTGGGAGAAATATCAATAACCTCAGATACACAGATGACACCACCCTTGTGGCAGAAAGTGAAGAGGAACTCAAAAGCCTCTTGATGAAAGTGAAAGTGGAGAGTGAAAAAGTTGGCTTAAAGCTCAACATTCAGAAAACGAAGATCATGGCATCTGGTCCCACCACTTCATGGGAAATAGATGGGGAAACAGTGGAAACAGTGTCAGACTTTATTTTTCTGGACTCCAAAATCACTGCAGATGGTGACTGCAGCCATGAAATTAAAAGACACTTACTCCTTGGAAGGAAAGTTATGACCAACCTAGATAGCATATTCAAAAGCAGAGACATTACTTTGCCAACAAAGGTTCGTCTAGTCAAGGCTATGGTTTTTTGTGTGGTCATGTATGGATGTGAGAGTTGGACTGTGAAGAAAGCAGAGCACTGAAGAATTGATGCTTTTGAACTGTGGTGTTGGAGAAGACTCTTGAGAGTCCCTTGGACTGCAAGGAGATCCAACCAGTCCATTCTGAAGGAGATCAGCCCTGGGATTTCTTTGGAAGGAATGATGCTAAAGCTGAAACTCCAGTCCTTTGGCCACCTCATGCGAAAACTTGACTCATTGGAAAAGACTCTCATGCTGGGAGGGATTGGGGGCAAGAGGAGAAGGGGACAACAGAGAATGAGATGGCTGGATGGCATCAATGACTCGATGGATGTGAGTCTCAGTGAACCCTGGGAGTTGGTGATGGACAGGGAGGCCTGGTGTGCTGCAATTCATGGGGTCGCAGAGTCGGACACGACTGAGCAACTGATCTGATCTGATCTGATCTGAATCTGGCTTCTTCATTGAAATGTTTAACTTCCAAAAGACAAAGATGAAGTCCATCTGCTTCATCTCATCTGTTACTCCCTGTGGATCAGAACCTCTTAATCCAGAATATCCTCAGGGCAGAGCCTGACTCAGTTTTCCTCTGCAGGAGCAGACAAAAGGGGTGGAGCTCCCTACCCCACCTCCTCACAGATGACTGAGCAAAGATGGAGCAGAGCTTTACTCCAAAATCTTGTGGATTCAGTTCTCTCTGGGGATAACTTTGAACTTGAGGCTGGCACAAGGCAACACCTGAAATTCTCAACACCTACCTCAGACATGCTCCAGTCCAACGAATCTATAGTTTTTTGTGTATTGACTACATGTTGAAAGAGTAATGTTTTAGATGTACTAAATTAAATGAAATATACTCATAAAATTAATTTATCTGTTTCTTTTTATTTTTTTAGTGTGGCTTCTATAAATTTTTAAATTTCCTGTTATGTGTCTGGTAACATATTTCTGTAGAACAGAGGAAGCCCCAGACCCTCCTTTCCCTCAAAACAAATTAAAAGATTGGGACAGTGGAAGGGTTTGGGAAAGAAACAAAGAAAACTCTACAAGAAAGAAAGATCCTGACAGCCTTCAGAAAGCACATGATGCTGATCTTTATTCCATTGTAACTGCGGTGAGCATGTACTCTGTGTCAGGTATTGTTGCATGAACTCAGTCATCATTCCCTCTACATTCCCATAGAGAAAGTGCTTTATTATCTCCACTTTACAGATGAAGCAGCTGGGGCACAGAGAGGTTATGTAACTTGCCAAAGGTCATTCAGCTGGTAAGTGGCAAATTCAGTTTTTAACTTAGTCTGTCTCTAGAGTCTGATCTCTAAATTCCCATGGCTGACTGCTTCTAATTTTAGATTATTGCTATCAATCCAATCCTCCTGTGTATCAGTGTCAGGTTGAATTCCACTCTCCTCGTCTGAATATTCATGGCTTCACTTCCCTCTCATCACATCTCACATTCCTTACCTCAGCAACTGCTTCCTCCAAGTTCTGTCCTCCACCCCCAACCCTCCCACCTAGCCCAGAGTGCCCCCAGCATCCAGGGAAGAACTTTCCAAATGGAAGTGATGGGACTTTTCTGAACCTCTGAAAATAAAATGTGATTTTAAAAACTGTCCAGCCAGGACAAGTACCAGCATGGTTGGACAGGGTGGGGTGGGTAAGGGAGGTAAAGAGGAATGGGAGAAAAGATATTCTTCACCATTACAAAGCATAACAGACTCAGGGATTGTGACCTTCCTTGTCCATTTAACAAATGGAGCAGAGGCTGGGACAAATGTCAGAGGCAGAGTCAAGGAGCTCTGTGCTAGGGCGTGGGGGGAGTCCAGATGAGAGGTTCGTGGTGGGGTCTGTAATTTGGTGAAATGGCAACTACATGGGGACGTAACACATTCAGGCAGTTCACTGACTCAGGCAGCATCCTGTCTCTGCTCACTCAACTATCTGTTCCTGGGCATCTGTGTATAGCTCTCTCCTCATCAGAGCCCCACACCCAAGTTTTGCCACCTGTGTCTTCAGAGAACACAGCAGGAACACATGATACCTGTCCCTGTGGAAGAGTCAGATAAGGCCAAGGGACTGCTCATCAGCAGGCAGTTTGTGGAAAGGTCTAATTGGATGAGTGAGAGGCTGGCCGAGACCTGTTCTTACTCGGGTTCCCTTCCTCCTGCCAAGGGCAGAGAGAGGACTCTGCAGCACTATATGGATGAATCAGAGGCTGGACTAGACACACTCTCTACACAGCACCCAGCCTGGTTGTGACCAGTTTGGGCCTTCAACATGGAAGGTTTCAATTTGGAGAATCTGCTGCAGAAACTCCAGCCAGATGAGCCCCACCTTGGTCAGAAGGGTGGCACACAGCCAATCTAGAGCAGCTCTGGGTTGCGTTCCTAGAAGCATCCCTAGGTGTTTGCCGAGCCACAAAGTCCTGAAGTCTTTGCTCACCTGGGGACAGCTAGTACTGACCTTTAGGGAGACAACAGATATGGCAGCCAGATGAACTTCCTGGCTAGTGATAGAGTCAGGGACCAAGGAGTAAGGTTGGAAGAAGAAATTCAACTGAACAAATATGGCCTGACCAAATACCACGTGCCAAGCCCTGCCACTGAGACCTAGATGTCCCAGCATACAAGACGAAGACTAGGACACCCTAAGGAAAAAGACATATTGGAAGGGAGGAGTGGGTAGGAGGACTGTGCTGAGGAACTGGGCTGCCCACGAGCTGAGATGCCACTGGAGCTGATCATGAGGAAGACACTCAGACTTCGGGGAGGGCGCTCCAGGCATAGGGGACAACAAAGCCAAGGCAGAGAATGGGAGAGTCACGCAGGACATTCAGGGAATAGTTGGCAGAGCCGAGTGGAAGACAGAGGTGGAGCAGGAGGTGGGGCAAAACCTTAGAGGGCCCCGTGGGTCTTATTAAAGTCTGGAATGTCTTCTCTAGGGAAGACGGAGCATCAGAGTTTTACAGGTGGGAAACCGTGTTTAAGGAGGTGGCTGGGGACCTTGTGAAGAAAGGTATGTGGGCAGTGGGGGTAGAATGAGAGAAGGAATGATTCCCTCACCCACATTTATAAAATCATTAGCCCTTCGTCAATGGCCACATGGGGTTAAGCCTTGGGTTTTCAAATGACAAGGTATGGCCTTCGACATTTCAGGCGTGAATGCTCTAAAGATTCACGATTTCATGGACCTGGGGCACCCAGGCACGGTTTGGGGACTTGGATGGGAAACCTAGGATGGACTCCATCTGCAGCGGGACCCAAGTGTCCCACCAGTCAGATGGCAGCAGGTGACCACTGGCACTAACTC
This sequence comes from Bos javanicus, assembly GCF_032452875.1. NCBI lineage: Eukaryota > Metazoa > Chordata > Mammalia > Artiodactyla > Bovidae > Bos > Bos javanicus. Next base: position 27,376,205 of record NC_083878.1, on the reverse strand, counting down.
TTCATACCTCTTGCTTCTCTCTCAGCAGCATCTAATCCTGCACTAAGTCCCACGCTGCCTACCTCTGCCAGTTCTGACAGTAAAGTTTTGCTGCGTGAAGCCCAAATGGGACCTATTTCAAATGAGAAGGAAAAACAAATAAAACCACCATGACCAGAGAGTAAACAGGTGAGGCGAGGGGCTCAGCAGGCTTCATATGTTCATAATGGATAAAACCATTCATTCTAAAGAAGGAATCAAAATACTTCACGGTTTTATTTCATTTGTTTATTTATGGATTTATTGTAGGAAACCAAAAGTGAGTTGTCTTCCCTCAACTCTTGGATCAATGCTTTAGAAACAAACAGCTTTTAGATTTGCAGGGGGCAGGGGGATAATTCTGCAATTGAGTCAAGTTAAAAACTTTACTAAAAGGGCCCTTTTCTTTCCTATCCCCTCACCCCACTCTCCAAGTGAGGTGTTTGGGAGGGCAGGTTTGGGAGAAGAACTGGAAGCATTTGTGCATCCCTGCCTCCCGACCAGCGGCCAGGGTCCCCAGTGCCCCCCTTTCAGCTGTGGTCCTGTGAATGGCAGATTCCTCTGTCCGGGTCAGGTTTCCAATCACCATAGAAACAAACTCGAGGCAGTTTCATTAATCATTTAGAGCACGAGAAGTCTAGGTCAGTCTGATTGCAGCATATAGGGTATCATCTCCTGGCCACATGGGACTCAGTCGATTTGAATTAAAAAAGATTAAGCTGCCCTGGGCTGCCTGGCCCCATCAGTTGAAGTTCTCATGTAACAGTGGTCTCTGGAGCCATATGGATTAGTGAGTGAAGCTATGCATTTATGTGGCAGGATTCAGTGAAACATTAGATGGCTGCAGGTGTCTGACGGGAAGAGGACAGGAATCACATACAGTTGGGTTTTTTTTTTATACTTGTTGCTGTTCTTTTGAAACTGGAAACAATAACTCAGTTTTATTTCTCCAGTGACAGTTACCACTCTTGCTGACCGTGAAATGGTACATTTGTTACCCGGGGTTTATGGCTCACGACGAAATAGTCCTCGAAGAGCCGGGAACAGCCGTGTCCCATGCCTGCTCTGGGGTAGCGGGTGAGAATGCTGACATTTTTTTTTTCTTCCTTTCCGATGGAGTGGTAAGACATGCATCAAATAAATATTAATGACATTTTCGTTTTGCTTAAATCAAGATTTATGAACCCCAGGAAATTGACTTAGAGGCAGCTACAAATCAATGTGACTCTGAAAGAGTCGTATAGGGATCCCTCCTAAAAAAACACGCCCCCTTCCAAAGTACCCACCTTATTTATGGGCCACTTCAGGACTTCAAAGAAGTTCAGTCACTTAGGCCAGACTGTTTTATTGCTTCGTGAAGCTAAGATGTTTCAGGGGGAAGATGCAGGTTACAAGGTATTGGGAGCCCCACTCGCGCACTGGGCAAAAGCTTTTCGTATATTGAACTGTTGAGCTAAAGCTTCTTACACTCCAACGTCCTATGGAGTCACTCCTAAATCTTCTCCTTTGACTCAACACTGTCTACAGTTCCAGGTGCTAAGCCCCAAATAGAAAGTTTGTACTCTCTTCTCCATAGTCCCCTTTCTTGCTGAGAATGTCAGAAGGCAGGAGCCAGCCTGAAGTCTGTGTCTGGTTCCTCAGCCCTCACTTAGCTGGGGCAGTTCAGGGTGGTGGACAAGGCAGGGGTCAGGAAACCCAGGTTCTTAATCTAGCCATGTCACCGCCACCTAACTGCTTTACCTTGGGCAGGTCATGCTGCCTTCTGGGCCTCTGCGTTTTATGTTTGAGAAGAGAAATATGACTATCTTCCTTGGGTTCTCTGATGCTAAAATCCCTTCCCCTTTACTAGCCCTTTATGGATCCAAAAGAGGGGCAAAGCTGGCCCCAGGAGTCTGATGGATGGGAGCCATTCAATCCAGCCTGGGTCCCTCTTTCCTTTCTCTGAACCCCACAGCAGATGGGACTCACAGGGCCACCCTGAGGGCCACTCTGTCCAGCCTCAGTCACCAACAACTCTGAGGGCAGCAGCCTTGGCTCTCCTAGCAGCCTGAGTCTGCCCTCAGAATCCCACAGCATCTGGCAGAGGGCTGAGCCCCTAGCACCCCCTTTACCAACAAATATTTTTGACTGAGTGACTCAAAATAGTTCAGCCAAAGTAGTATTAACTGCCAGAGTTTGTTCAGAAAGAAAAAAAGAATCCAGTACATAGGAAACACAGAGGTAAAGTTCCCAGGAGGAACCACCATTGGAGATGCTAGGAGACAATAGAGCAAATTGCTTTAGAATGTCGATGAGGGAACTTGGATCGTGGGCGTTAGTTGCTAGCTGGGACTTTGAGTAAATGGAGTCTCAGCGCGAAGGAAGAGTGTAATTGCTGGGGTCAGATGTCCCGGCATCACCAACCCAATGGACATGAGTTTGAGTAAACTCCAGGAGTTGGTGATGGACAGGAAGGCCTGGTGTGCTGCAGTCCTTGGGGTTGCAAAGTCAGACACAACTGAGTGACTGAACTGAACTGAACTGAACTGATGTCCTGGTGCTAGTTTAGTCTCTGTCACTGCCTACTGGCTGCAAGCTTAATCATGTGACTTTACGTGTTGAACTCTGATCCCTCCATGATCCTGCTTCAGGAAGAACGTAAACTTGCAGCCAAGGGCTGTGCTGCCAGCAGAAAGCCCTCAGCCGTCAGCCTGCTTGGGGACTGCCTCAGCAGAAGAGTGATTGCTCAAGGTCAGGCCCCCTTCCTGGGGCAAGCTGAGTCCAAATAAGTGATCCCCTGGGAGCCGAAGCTTCCCAGGTGGTGCAGCGGTAAAAAATCCACCTGTCAGTGCAGGAGACACAGGAGACATGGGTTTGATGCCTGGATCGGGAAGATCCCCTGGAGGCGGAAATGGTAACCACTCCAGTTTCTTGCCTGGGAAATCCCATGGACAGAGGAGCCTGGCGGGCTACAGTTCACTGGGTCGCCAAAGAGTCAGATACAACTTAGCAACTAAACAGCAACAATAGGGGCCTAAAGGCCTGTCTTCCTAGGGACAACTTGGAAAGACTCCACAGGGCTATCCCAGCTCCACATCCCCTGGGGACTCAGCTGAGCCCTTTTTTGGAACTGCATCACAGCTTATCTTTTTCCTCTGCCCCATCCTGCTTCCATCCCCTCCCTGCCGCAGGTATGAAGCCCCAAAGCACTCTCTGATACATGTCCTGCCCACTAATTGCTAATCATTGTCTCAGGGTTTGTTTCCTAGGAAGCCTAGACTGTGACATTTCACAGCTCTGAGCCACATTTCTTCATCTGTGAAACTGACACAATGGTAGTGCTTAGCCCACAGGGCTGTGGTGCAAGTTAAGTGAGATAAACCATGTAAAGCAGCTAGCTCACACTGCCTGGCATAAAGTGTCATATAGACTAGTCATACATCTCCCTAACAAAAACGCCTTATTTTGTAGATGACCTTGACTTAATTTTGAGAAATGAAATATGGATCTATAGAGATGAGATAAAGGGAATGGTAGAGATACTGCATCAATTGTTAGGTCATGTCCACCTCTTTTGCAACCCCATGGACTATAGCCCACCAGGCTCCTCTGTCCATGGGATTTTCCTACAAGAATACTGGAGTGAGTTGCCATTTCTCCTCCAAAGGACCTTCCAACCCAGGGATGGAACCTGAGTCTCCTGCATTGGCAGGTAGATTCTTTACCACTGAGTCATCTGGGAAGCCTCACAGAGATACTAGCTCTCCCCTAAATGTTCTTCCCTCTTTATTCAGCAAAAATAGAACCCTGATTTTTAGCTGGGCACATGGCCACACAGAATAAAAACCACATTTCCCAGTTTCTCCAGAAGGTAGATATGACCATATGATTAATTTCTGGCCAATGAAATATATAAAAAGGTGGCATATGCAACTACCAGACAGGGAATATCCTTAAAGACAGAAAGGATGCTCTCTGTCTTTTCTTCTTCCTTGCTGAAATGTGAATGTAACGGCTGGAACGCTAGCAGCCACCTTGGGCCATAAGGTGACCCTGGAAATGGCAACCCAGGCGCAGCAAAGCAACAAAACAAAGAGTCTAAGTCACCCATACTAAGTGGCTAAGTCACCAGCCCTGAAGTGCCTCCAGACTATTAGAGGAGAGAAACATACCACTGTTGCCTTGGGTTTCTGTTCTTCTATCCAAATCTAATCCTACCTAACAAAGTTGGATTTCCAAGTGGATAGAGACCATGGCCAAAGACTCAGAGACTCAGTGGGTATGGGGCATCCCCAGGACAGCAAAGAAACTGCCCAGTCACTATATTAATGATAGTACTTAATGCTCATATTTGTGCTTTGTGATTTACAAAGCACTTTCAAATTATTTGCCATTCTATCTTTGTAACTCTATAAAACAAGAGATATTTATTATCTCATTTCTACAGTTGAGGGAACTGAGGCTCAGAGAGATGAAATGACTTGTCCAGGGTGACAGAAATTAGACAGCAGCGGAGTCAAAGCCAGAATTAACAACTTTTGAGGCCTGAAGCTGGATTACCCACACGTTTGACAGTTCACCCCAGTTTAGTTAACAATCCTCTTGCCTAAAACCTGTAATTTACAGTGGTTCATACCTGGTTCCTACTTCTTTCATCATATCTTGCATCTTTAATGTCCTTTTGCTGACATTAGTGATCACCTACTATGTAATAAGCACTGTGCCTTATTGTGCCAGGTGGCTTTTATATGCACTGCTCTCCTTTCCCACTCCAAATAGCTCTTTATCCCCATCTCCAATTTCTGTTCTCTACCACACTTCTGCCCTCACAAAGTCTTCCTTGGTGGCTGCAAGAATAAGCTGCTTACTCATCCACTGTCCTCTGTCACCTCCTGGAGCAGCTTCCAGGTAGACTCATGCAATAGGCTCTTAACCAGATCTGAGTCAGCACCAGCGAGAAGGAATCTGAGAGTGGGTTCCGAAGGAGTCCACTGGTGTTAGACGAGGAAAAGGAGGCATTCTTGGCATTCTTGGAGTATAAGAAACTGTATTATTTTCCTAGGACTTCCATAACAAGTGACCACAAACTGGGTGGCTTAGAATAACAGAAATATATTCTCTCACAGTGTAGGCGGCTTGAAGTCCAAAATCAAGATATCCACAGGGTTGGTTCTATGTGGATGTTCTAAGGGAAAACATGACTCTCTCCCAATATCCTTGGCTTTTACAGGTACCACACCAGTCTTTTTTTTTTTTTTTAATTACTTAATTTTAATTTCTGGCTGTGCTGAGTCTTCATTGCTGCATGGGCTTTTCTTTAGTTGCAGTGAGTGCGGGCTGCTTTCTAGTTGTGGCACATGGGCTTCTCATTCCGGTGGCTTCTCTTGTCGAGGAGCACCAGCTCTAGGGCACGTGGGCTCAACAGTTGTGGCTCCCGGGCCCTAGAGCACAGGCTCAGCAGTTGTGGTACGTGGGCTTAGCTGCTCCTTGGCATGTGGGATCTTCCTGGATTGGGATCAAACCCATGTCTCCTGCATTGGCAGGCAGATTCTTTACCCCTGAGCCACGAGGGAAGCTCTATCACACTAATCTTTACCTCTGTCTTCACATGGTATTCTCTGTCTGTCTCTATCTAAATGGTCTTTTCTTATAATCACACCAGCAATTGCATTAGGAATCACCCTAGTCTAGTATGAACGCATCTTAACTTGATTATGTCTACAAAGACCCTATTTTCAAATAAGGTCATATTCACAGGTACCAGGGGTTAGGACTTCAATATTTCTCTGTGAGAGACATAATTCAATCTATAACAAAAATCAAGCAGGGGCCCTAGAGCCAGAGAAACTACTTTCTAACCCAGCTCACCCTCACCACCGGTAAAACCTTGGGCAACTGAAATCACTTTTTGAGCCTCAGAGTCCTCCTTTCTATGAAAAAACCTAACAGCGTGTAGGAGAGATGTTGAGAACTTAAATGAGAAAAAAATAAAGTAAAACACTCAGCTCATTGTTTGTCCCTTCTTTCTCCAGAGGGATACTAGAAAGAGGCAGAGGGGGTGGGGAAAGCTAAAGATACTTCCCGCAGTGGGGAAGACACAGGTGGCAGCTGCTATGTGGTCAGCAGAGTAGAGTCATGGCCACGAATCAGAACCAGCGCCCACCCCCAGAGTGACATAGAGAGACCCTTTAAAAGAGAGGAGCTGAGCTGCCTGCAGGAGCATGTAGAATCTGATACTGACTAGTTTCCTGCAGCTAAACCGGGCCAGTGGATTCAGAGGAGGCACTGGCCAAGTCCACGGGGACCACCAAGAAGTTAACAACTCTTCCTGGGCTGGAGGCACGTGAGGAAAGGAGCACCAGGTCAGCACAAGGGGAGAAAACCTAGGAACCAAGGGGGCAGACCCTGTTGGGGGAGATGAGGAAGTTGGTGCTGCCCAGAACCAGGGTACATCCAGATCAGAGGAGCCATCGGAATCAGCCTCAGTCAGGTGGGGGCATCCCAGAAGGTCCTTCTCACACTGGGGGCAACCCCTCAGTGGGGAAAGAGAGAGAACCGTCACCAGGCCAGGCCCGGAGGCCTTGCTCTGCTCTCAGCGCAGCCTGGGTAGACATCTCTGAGTACATGGGCATTCTGGATGCTTCCCATGGAACCCAGTAAAAACAAACCAGAGAAGTCCAGGGAAAGAGGTCAGATTTCTGGGAAGGATAGGGCAAGGAGAACAGAGACTAAGTCAGATGTCAGGCTGTATCCCTGCCTGGCCAGGTGTGCCAGGGTCAGTAAGAAAGACTGAGCGTTCTGGGAGCTCAGACAACAGATTCTCTTGCTGCCTGTTCAATCTGAATGTGGCTGGTGTTTGCTCACCCTCAAAAGTCAGGATGGGCACACACTGGCCCACTTTTCCCCAAGTCACTCCTAGTCTCATTCCCCACCTTTGCTCACAACATCCACAGCTGCCCAGCAAGTGGGGTGGGGATAGAGCCTTGTGCCATTCTTGACCCCCTGGCTGGCCACGGCTCTGCAGTGCCCCTCCTGAGTTCTGGGCGGATAAAGACCAGGTCTCACTCACCTTCCATCCCCAACAAGCAGTGCCCACAGCAAGTCCTCTCTTCCTAGGTGCTCAATACCAGTAAATGGTACCCTGCATCCCCCCAGAAAGAAAAGTGATGCTGTGGACAGGGCAGAATAAGAAGAGTATTTTCCCCACAGGCTAAGGTTGAGGGAAGTAGGGAGGAAAAGTAGAAGGAGGGAGGGTGGAGCGGGAAGGACTTGGCTGGAGGAGGCGGCCGACTTGCCCACAGCTTTCATATCAACTCCCTCCACATCCACCGGCACTCAGTGAACTCTTTTGAAACAGACTAAAAGGTGTGAAACTAAGTATAAAAGTCCTAAGACTACTCCAGGGTTTTTCAGACTGCAGCACACACAGATTCATGCTCAGCTCCTCCAGTCTGACAAACAACCTTTGTCCCCCCAACTCAACAGAGTAGCATCCAGCTTTGTGGGTTTACTATAAACAGTTTTCTCCTGGGTCCAAATAACTCCTAGAGCAGGGCCATACCTTCTCTTCATGCCTCACCTCCTCAAATACACACAGATATGTACGTGTGCCCCTCACACACACGCAAATGCACAAGCAAAGCAAAGCTGGGTACAAGCTTACCAGACAATAAAAAGAACTCCACTGATTTATTACCAAACACCACGATCAACACCAGTGGGCACTGTGAGATAACAGGAAGATGTCAGATTGAATTTCTCACCCTGGTGTCCTTTTTCAAAGGTCAGGATGTCACCTGGAAAACTGGACACTGAAGATCTCAGTTAGGAGACATGTCCCCACCCACCTCACCACACACAAACCTCTCAGACCTCTCAGGCCTGGGTCAGCCAGATTTATACACTGTCTCAAGAGGCCACAATACACACTCAGTCTCCTTGCCCTAAGCCTCTCTCTGCAGGACAACGCTGCCACTGTGGTAGCTTGACCTTTCTCCAGAATGTTTGCATCCACTGCCCAAGCTTGCCCACTTTCCTCTATGTGGGAAATGTTGAGAAACTTGATCTTGGGCTCCAGGGCCTTTAGCGCATGGAGCTCATGGGTATTTGAGAGACAGAGAGGGCTGGGAGGAATGGCCATGGTTTATACCCTCTTAAGGAAATCTGGAGAGTTCCAGTATAAGGTACCCATCTCCCAGAGGGTGCTCTTGGTCATTGTGGGCCGTTCTAACAATATACCAGGGGTTCAGAGGCTTAAGTGACAGAAATCTACTTCTAATTCTTCTGGAAGCTAGCAGTTCAAGAGAAGGGTGCCATCATGTTGGGGTTCTTAGTGAAGGCCACCTTCTTGTTTTCTTCTATCCTCACAAGGCAGAGAGGGTGAAAAAAGGAGCAAGCTCTCTTCTGACCCTTAGAAGGGCACTAATCTTCTTCATGAGGGCCCCACCCTCCTGATCTCATTTAACCCTAAACACTTGTCAAAGGCCCCATCTTCTAATACTATCAAATGCAGGAGGGTAGGATGTCAACATACAAATTTGGGGGGATACAAAAGTTGCAAAGAGTTGGACATGACTCAGCGACTGAACAGCAACAAAACTTAGTCCATAAGATGGGAGAAACAGCAGTTCATAAACTCCTGCATTCTCTGCCCAGGCACCTGGGCAGGGAAAGCCTAAATTTCATCCTCAGGCTGGCAGTCCTCATGGGCTGTGAGGATTAAAAGTCCTCAGAGGTCATCCTAGTATGAAAGCCCGTCTCCGGTGTCCAAGGAAGCTGGTCCCAGCTCATTCTTGACCACTTCCAGGGACACAGGGCTCCTCCCTGTCCAGTAGCTACTAGAAAGTCATGCTTCCTTTTCTGGTCAGCCAGAGGCTGCCTCCCTATCTGCCCACTTTCCTTATCTCCTGGGGACACATGGAGCACAGCTAATCCACCTTCCACCAAACAGACTTCCAACCAGACTCCCTAGAACATAACCAGTCAGCTTTGACCTGATTCCCCTAAGGGCTCTCCAGGCAGCATAAGAGAGTCAGAGTTCCAAAGGCTTCAAGAGAGAAAGTCAGGAAAGTGACTTCATCTCTGTGCCTTGGTTTCTGCATATATAAAATGGGGATAAGAACGAAATCTAGCCCCTAGGATAGGTATGAAGCCTGCAGGAGTAGACACACAGGATGCCCAGAGCATGATGCAAGCTGTGCTGTAAGGGCCTAGTACAGGTCAGCTACCATCACCCTATATGTGCATTTCCACATTTTTTAATGGATCTATTGTACACGATCCTCTGTAACTTGGTGTTATATCCTATATCATTAGTCTTCAAAGCATTTTTAATGGCTGTCATATTTCATCTCGGGAGTTATGGTAATTTATCTAATCACTCTCAGAGGGCTTACTTCTGTAAACTATATATATATTTCAGCCCAAGCTCCTATGTCAGAGCCACCAGGGCAGGGGAGAGGTGAGGGACAGACCCCTTCAGAGCTGCTGACCCTCCTGCCCCCACCCTCCTGGTATCCATTGCCTCCCTCCTTTCTCAACTGGAATCAATCACCCTCGCTTCCGGCCCATCCCTGTTGCCCCATAACATCAATCAACAATAAGTCACTTCTGGGTGCCCAGGCCAGTGCCAGCAGTGCAAGGGCATCTGGGAGAAGAGGGCTTGACCTGCCTTTAAGGACCCTGTTCTCTGTGTGGGAGGTAAACCATATGCAAAAAGGACCAGGGAGGTGGTGCCCTGAGGGAGGGTCCTCAGAAAAGCAGAAAGGACAGTCTGGTGGGAGCTCCGTTCCCTGAAACACTGGAAACAAATTCAGTGCGGTATTTGCCCGGGGCGGGGGCGGGGGGGGGGGAGGGCGTCATCTGAGGCAGCAAGGTACACCCTGACTGGCTAGGCATGCAGAGTCTGGGAGGAGCAGGAGGGGGCTGGCTGGAGGGGATAGTCCAGCAGGAGCACAGCTGTGAGCCCTTGTGGGGTCACAGTCCTGCTAGGGTCTGAGACGGAGCCGTCCTTTGCTCCACAGCCTGCCTGGGGCCAGATTGAGGGGCCCCAGCTCGGAACTAATGCCCCCGGTGGCCAGGGGCAATCATTTCAAAATGAAGGTAATGATCCAATTAGTGGTTATCCATCAAGTTCAGTTATCTTTCCTTGGGCTGGGGAGCAGAGAAGCTGAGTAAACACGTGCCTTGGACTGTGACATAAAACCAGACCCCCTCGCGCTGGAAAATGAGTTCAAGATGCGGCCTAAGCTGCCTCTCAGGACCTGCAGGTTGGCGTCTCTCTGGCCCCAAGAGCCAGGAGAGCCATGGAGCTTACAAGAAGCAGCACTGGTGAGAGAGCAGCCCCCAGCCTCGGCTCCTTCTGAGTGGGTGGGAGGGGGCTGTGAAGATTGGGGGAGGCCTGGCAGGTGGGGGTCTGGGAAAGAGCTTCACAACCCCTGCCAGTATCCGACCCATGTCCCAGTCAGAAGGCTTGGGTTCAGCTTAGTCCTGGCCCCCAGGCCCCAGCTCTGAGCTTCCTGAAGCATCTCAGGCCTCCCTGGCTCTCCCCCGCCTCCCATCCTCCCCACATTCACCATTTGTGCAACTCAGCTCCACACTGTGCTCTGTGTGAACCTCCTGACTTAGACTTGAGGTTCCCTGAAGATGCGGGCTTTCTGTATCTTCTCATAGGACAGAATTTACAGTTGGAAGGCACTCCCGGGAGTCCTCTACTCCAAGCATCTCACTCAAAAATGAGGAAACAGGGACTTCCCTGGCAGTCCAGGGGTTAAGAATTTGACTTGCAATGCAGGGCACACGGGTTTGATCCCTGGTCTGGGAGGATTTCACATGCAGTAGGCTACTGAGCCTGCGTGTCACAACTAGAGAAAAGTCCAAGTGCCACAATGAAGAGCCCATGTGCCGTAACTAAGACCTGATGCAGCCAAGCAAATACATAAATAAAATGTTCAAAAAGAAAAATGAGGAAACGGTAGCCCGGGAATGAAAAGTGATTGCAGGCACACCCTGACTGTGAGAGCTCTCATTCATTGAATGGATGTCCTCCAGTCTCTTACCCTCATCCTCCCCAGAGGAGGGCACCAACCATCATGTTCAACAACCACTCTAAAATTGGTGCATCATTCACCAGCCCTCCCCTCGCTCTGTCCCCTCATCTGGAAGGCCCTGGAATTGTTATCATTGAGTTTGAAACTAGCCCTCAGTTTTTCCTCATGGTACCCCCACTCCCTGCTCAGACTGTTGGAAGAAGGCATCACGGGATTATCCTGCCCCATCGTTTTCCTCTCAGAATCTCACACCACTGTACCCAACCCCACCTGATGTTCAGTGCTGCCTCAGGAAATTATTTGGCAGAACACAACTCAAACCTCCCACTGACTTGGCTCAGCGTGGCCTTGCCACACCAGTGCATCCCGGCTCCTCTTGCTGCTGCTGCTGCTAAGTCGCTTCAGTCGTGTCCGACTCTGTGCGACCCCAGAGACGGCAGCCCACCAGGCTTCTCCATCCCTGGGATTCTCCAGGCAAGAACATTGAGGTGGGTTGCCATTTCCTTCTCCAAAGGCTCCTCTCGCTAGCCAGACTTTACAGGGACCATTGAATGACACACCATGCCCCCCAAGTCTGGAAAGATCAGAGAATGAGATGACTGAGCCTGGAGCACCACCCACCCCTCTGCACTCTGTTCTCTACAATGAACCATGATGTGGAGGGACTCCTCTACCCGTCCTGGAACCTACCCCTCCAGTCATGATCTGTCCTCCAGGCTCTTCAGAGAAGATGGTACAGGGGCCCAGCACTGAGGCCTGCCCTCTTCTGTAGCAAGTGTGCAGGAATTGAGGCACAGAACTCACCAGTCTGCAGAAGTTTTCTAGTGGATTCACTGCTCCTTCCTTTTGGCCTGACGAGTGATCAATGACCTTGAGTGGCTCTCTCTTCTCTGGAATGCAGGTCCTTCTTTCAAATGGGCCAGTTTTCCTTGTGTGTTCCTCTTACATTGATCTCATTACGCATGAGCCACCTGCATATTAATCGCAAAATGTTTTAAATAGTTATCAATTTTCTTTTCCTCAGGCCTCTTCTGTCCCCTTCTCTCTGTTTCTATAAAGGGTATAAGTTCTGTATCTAGATTCATCTCTTTTTTGTGCATGTCCAGTAGTTCCAGCACCATTTGTTTTTTTATCTTTGCTCCAGTGATTTGCCTTTGCTCCTTTGTCAGAGATCAGTTGACTGTGTTTAAGTGGGTCTATTTCTGGGCTCCCCATCCTGTCCCACTGATCTATTTGTCTATTTGGCTCCAACATTGTTCTCTTTCGATTTCGTGTTGGCTCTACTGGGCCATAAAAATGTCTCTCCATATACATTTAAGAATAGGTTTGTTGATATACACAAAATAACTTGTTGGAATTTTTATTGGGATTGCCTTGAACCTATAGATAAAGTTGAAAAGAACTGACTTCTTGACAGTATTGTGTCTTCCTTATCCATGAATATGGAATCTCTGTCCATTTTTTTTTTGATGGAGATAGGTTTCATCATGGTTTGACATCTTTGATATCTTTCATCAGAGCTTCATAGTTTTCCTCATATAGATCTTGTACATATAAACTTTGTTAGATTTATACCTAAATATCACATTTTTTTATTGTGCTACTAGGGGCATCCTCTGTCTCTTTCCTTCTATTTCAATCTATGAAAATCCTACTCAACCATCAGCTACCAAGTTGAATCTCAGCTCTGCACCTGTATGCAGTGTGTTCCTGGGCAAGTGATTTAACACTTTTTGATTCTCAGTTTCCTCACCTGTAAGATGGCAGAAATAAGTATCTTGAAGTATTGTTAGGATTAGTAAGATCAAGGGCAGGCTCAATGCCTGTCACTGAACAGGCCATCTGCTAAATGGTAGTGGTTATTAGTGTCATTGTTCTAATATTATTTCAAATGCCACCTCTTCCATGATGCTGCTCCTCATTGCTTCATCCAAAAATCATACCCACTGCATCTTTCTCATAGAATTCCTGCATGTCACCAAGGAAACTAAGGGACCAGGGAAGATGGGAAGATAAAAAAAACTTAAGTCAAAAAAAAAAAAAAAAAGAAAGAAAGCTATTCAATAATAGACTGGTGATTGAATGAATAAACCCAGGAGGAAAATGAGTTTCATCTCGTGGTAACATGAGTTGGGAAGGTATTATTTGAAGCATAGAAAAACAGTACTGTAATTAATTAATGGTGTCTACTATGGGCAATGAACCCTATGTAATGTATTTGCCAGTGATGAAATAAACTATAGATCTATAGGATATTATTAGCTGGATGTGACTTCCAGAGAAATTTAATCAAAACTCTTCATTCCATAGGTGAAGAAATTAGAGTGTATATTAAAATGTACAGTTGTATAAAATTTCTTCCCTCCTTCTTTTCTTTCTTTTTTCTGTCATTTGATTATTTCTTTAAAAGCATACAGCTGTGTCTCAGAGGAATTAGAATATAGTAAGTTATATAGTTCACTGTAGTCTACAATGCTCCTCCATCCATGGGATTATCCAGTCAAGAGTACTGGAGTGGATTGCCATTTCCTTTTCCAGAGGATCTTCCCAACCCAGGGATCGAATCTGGGTCTCCCACATTGTAGGCAGATGCTTTACCATCTGAGCCACCAGGAAAGTCCAAGTTATATAGTTCTCAACTACAATTCCTATTTGCATCCAGCTCTTTCTTCCCCAAGTGAAACCCCAGAATGTTCTAGAAACTTCGAATCTAGAAAGAAGAAATATGTTGCTCCAGAACATAGTGAATGCTTACCATGGTCTCAAGAAAAACAAATAATGTATAAAACCATCAAATGAACAAAGCATGTGTGTTGCTCCTGCAGAAGAAGGATGAGAGGAGAGGTTACAAGGGAGAAGGATCCCCTGGCTCATGAGAATCTAAAGCCTGTCATCAAAATCTAGTGTCTGGGTACTTCGGTAAGAGAGGACTCAGGACCCATCAGGACTGTTGGTCAAAGTGTGGGGGATTCAGGATGCCAGCAGGTGACCTTATTGTCCTGAGACTTGGTTTCCTTGGGAGTTTAAGCGCTTATGGAGGAGGAATCATGCTACAAGTGAGGTCATCCACAGGTTGCCTCCCTGAGTTGAAGCCACCATCTACAAAACAACTCAGATGACCGAGCATTTTACCTGTGTCAGCATTTGGTTCTCTCAACAACCTTCTGAGGTGCAAAACGTTATTTCCATTTTACCTATAAAAACTGAGGTTTAGGTAAGTGAGTTTCCCAAGACAACACAAACAGTGGCCGAGCCAAGACGTGCAGGCAGGGATTCTGACTCCAAATCCTTACACCACCCCACGCTGTCTGATGGGCCAGGCCCTCCATACGTGCTGTGCAGAGGTTTGAACAGAGTCCTGCTTCCACTCCAAGCGTGAAGGAGCTGTCCTCTTGAACTCCAGTCCTCTTAGATCCTAGGGTTTTGTTTCCACTGTTGCCGAGGCCAGGTCTCTGAGAAGAATATCCCTACCTCTGATGATCCCACTGGAGAGTCCCTGCTTCCTGAGGGGGAGTTCCACGAGGAAGGTGCAAAACCTGAAGCCCCATTTTCCATCAGGCCTCACGTGGCTACGCGGCACTGGCCGTCCACGAGGAGCCAGCCAGCTCTCGCTTGTTGTGTTTTGTTGATTATGCATCCTCTGCAGGGTCCAACCATATTAAATTGCTTCAAGCAGCCTATAAAATAAAGACAATTGCAATGCCATGAGGAATAGTGTATCTCCAACCATAAATAAATTAGGGCTCTAATTCCATCAAGGCATGTGGGTGACATCACACATCGTGAGAGCAGAGCTTTCACGGGCTGTTCACAGCACCACAAATCTAAGATGGAATTACCATCTTCGTTTATTTACATCTTCTGGTGGCTGGATTGCTGTGACAGATGATCTCTGGAAAGTCTGGTCCCTCCAGATTATGACCTCATGTTCTGCTCTTCTCCCCGCTCGCTTTTCCCTCCCCTACACTCTCTCTCCCACCCCCTTTCCTCTCTTGTTTCTCTCTCTCATACCCCTAAGCATTTCTCTCATTGTGTTTTATTTTCTCCTTGGTCTTGATAAAGAATGGAAGGAGGGAAGCACCTAGCACCAGGAAAAGATGGCAAATTCCAGACGTGGGGGAGGCTCAGGAGGAATGAACATTTCCTACAGCCGTGATTTGTGGCATTGCCCCAAGGCCATTTATCCATGACCTCTCTGGGGACATATAGCCTTTCCTTGCTTAAAATTTCAATTTAATTAAATCCACTAGGTGTGTTCTTGGATGTCAACCATGTCCTAGGCAACATGGGGCAGTTAGAACCATATGGAACCAAGGAATTTCAGAAGCAGACAGGCTTTCAGCAGTCTCTGAGTGAGTTCGACTCCTCGTTTTACAAATGAGTGACTCAAGGCCCAGAGAAATAAGGTGGCTAATTAATGACAGAGCCACGTCTAGACTGCAGAAAGAGTGAGAAACCTTAGCAATGTCCGCCTGGGCCTTACAGCCTAGTCAGAGAAGAAAGGCATCATCAAAAGAATTAGCTAATAACAAGAGAGGGCACATAATCAGAGCCAAACCGAGGATTACAAAAACTGAATTTGAAGGAGAAAGGAAGTGATATGGGTAGGCAAGTTTGGGACAAATTTCACAGAGAAAGCAGCAGTTGGGTTGGAGGCTGAAGGGTAGAAGGGGTCTCACTGGCAGAGATCAGAAGGGAAAACATTATAGGCAGAGAGACAGCCTGACCCATGGAATAAGCCTGGGGGCTGGAGGAAGCATTGCCTAGACACAGAAGTTAATTGGAACCCCAGTGAGAAAGATGGGTCAATATCCAAGTATCAAAACTTGATGGAGCCACTGGACCCTGGGACTTAACCCTGAAGTCAGCTGAGGGTACTGGAAGTTCTTGAATAAGAAACTATAAAAAAAAAAAAAAAAAAAAAAGGCATGTTTTGGAGCTTTGCTATGCAAAACGTGGTCTAGCGATAACTAGCATCAGCTTTACCCCACCTTGGAGCTTTTCTAGAAAAGCCCAATCTCAGTCCCACCCCAGGCCGACCAAATCAGAATTACATCATAACTAGATGCCCATGACTCACCAGGCACATCAACCTTTGTGAAGCTCTGTGTTAAGAAAACTGGCCTAGTGTGAAGGCCGCTTCTGGGTTATTCTAGAGTTGTCCTCTCGTGTTGCCAGTTTTTTTCTGATTAAGGTTGACTTAGCAAATGTTATTACACTCAGAAATTCTTGCAAAATGAGAGAAACCAATTAACTTTTCACATCAAATGTGGTATTCATGAATATTAACAATTGATGAAGATGACAATATTAGATTTTTAAACACAAACATTTCTTCGTTTCCATTTTGCTGTTCTCTTTCTGGATTTTAGAGCCCACAGGCTTTCTTCCAATCATCAGATATTCTCTGAGCCCTTGAAAAGCTCTTAGGCATGTGTATCTGATGGATAAAACAGGCTGCGATGGGTCCTACAGGAGCAGGGACCCCCATACAACTCCAGGCAGCTTCTGGGGGGACATGGTAAGACCATGCAGGAAAGATGAGAGTCCCTGCTGCATCCAAGACCCTCATTTCATGTTGCCAGACGTTAAGGGAGCACTCAGTCCTGGAATTTGATTCACTAAGGCTTTAAGGCTCTTCCCCAGATCCTGGTCCTGCCTGGGCCCAGGTGGTAGATGGAGCCAGCGATAACCCCATGAGCCCACAGGATGGGAGCTTAGAACTGGAATTAAGCAGATTTGAAGAAAATACATAAAGTCATATGTGTGTGTACCTGGATTTATAGACCAAGATGAGTACTTGCTCTATTTTCTTTAAAAAGGAAAAACGTACTCGCCTCCCAGGGCCTCCTTCTGCGGGGAGGAGAGAGTGCATTGCTTGAGGTAAGCCACAAGGGAAAGTGCAAAGAGTCAAAGGAGTCTTTCAAGCCCTCAGCTCTAGACTGACACTGACGCAGACCAGTGCTCCCACTACCACCACCAAACCACAAAGTATGTGCCGAGTCTGGGTCACAGCTTCCTCTCCCAGGGACCATCACGAAGTGCTTGGGGTGTGCTGTCAAAGGCAGAAATTCCACCAGGGTGCCCTCAGTCAGTAGTGGCTGACTTGCTTTGGTCTTCTGGGGACGGGGTTGCCCAGTGAAGAACAGGCCTGGGGGGCCAGAGTGGGTGTCTGTCTGCCTCTCCCTCCACAGGAGGTCTATGCAGGGCTGGGGAGTGCAAGGATCTGCTTAGAGTCTAGTCCTCAGTCAGCCCCCTCAGTGGGAGGCATTCTCTGAAGCTCTGGGTCCCTGGGCTTCCCCTCCTGTCAGAGAGACGGCCACAGTGAGGAATCTTCTGTGTCAATGAGAACCTTGCTGGGAGCCTCCTCTCTTGATTTCATCTTTTTAAACTGAGATTTAATTCACATACCACGAAATCCACACTTTTAAACAATGTGCTGGTAGGGACTCCCCTGGTGGTCCAGTGGCTAAAATTCCAGGCTCCCAAAGTAAGGGGCCCTGACCAGGGTTCCCTGACCAGGTTTGATCCCTGGTCAGTGAACAAGATCCCACACGCTGCAACAAAAGATCCTGCATGCCACAACCTTGATCTCCGGCACAGCAAATAAATAAAATAAATATTTTTTAAAAACTAAACAAAGTATACTATTCAATGCTTAATGTATTCCCAAGATCATACCATCATCACCATCTAATTCCAGAATATTTGTATCACCCTCAAAAAGAAACCCATGCCCATCAGCAATCATTCCCCATTCCTCATTCCTCTCATCCTCCAGCAACTGTTAATCTGGTTTCTGTCTCTATGGATTTGCCTTTTCTGGGAACTTCATGTAAATGGAATCACACACTATGTAGCCATTTGTGTGTGGCTTCTCTTCCCTTTTATTTTGCCCCAAGCCAACTTGTCTCAGTAATTTCTTATGAAGGTCTCGAAGTTACTAGTCGGAGAAAGGTGGTAATGGTCCTGGAGAAAGTTCTCCTAAGAAAAGTCATTGGCCTTTATCTTTTTTCAAGTGTTTCTCAGGGCAGTTCCTCCAGACCCCACATCCTTGTTGGTACTCACCTTTACTGAGGGACAGGTCAACGCAAGGGACTACATTTCAGTTGAGGGCTGAGGACCAAGTCCTGTGCTTACAATACAAAGCAAAGGTTGGCCTCTGGTACAGAAATTAGCTCTGCTCAAGTACATCCCACCTTGCCATAGACATTTCATAACATTTGAATGGCCCTTGACAGTATAAAAAAGGCATGTGCAGTTGCTCGTAACTAAGGGGAAAGTGGGGTAAAAGACTAATCCAAGGTCACGCGGGTAAGAAGCAGTAAAGGGAGAGTTCAAATTCAGGACTCATGTTCCAGGGCTTTCCCCATCAGCTGCTTTCAAGTTTCTTAATGGCTCAGATGGCACCTGTGTAGACTAACCCACTAATCCTGTGGTCCTTATGCCTCCCCCCAAATTCACTCCCCACCACCAGAAAACCAACCTGGGGAAAAGGAAGTGAGCTGACCAGCAGACTCTTCCTTTTCTTTCTCTCCCCATCCTCCCTCACTGAGCTTCCTTCTTTCCACATCCTGCAATTGCATGAGTGGTCACCAACATTGCTCACAGTCCCATCAGCACTGAAGCCAAATGCTTAGTTTTCCAACTTTCTGACTGTGATCTCGAGAAAGTTATTGAACTTATATCTCAGTTTCTTCCTTTTACAAGTGAGGATAATATTCATACCTACCGTCAAGGCTGACAGTTGATATGTGTAAAGGGATTTGAACAATACCTGATATGTGGTAAGCATTCAATAAATGATAGATTTCATTTGGTACCATATTTGTATTTGTATTTCTCATGCTGCTGAGTAAAAAACTGTGCATACTAAGTCTTGAATGAAAGACATGTTCATAAATATGAAAGGAAAGACGAAAGAAAGGAAGGAAGGAAAAGGAAAGGGTGGAAGAAAGGCAGGGAAGGGGGGCAGAAAGGGATTTATAGTAGCCTCTAACTGCAGAACAGGGGACTTCCCTGGTGTCCAGTGGTTAAGACTGCACACTTCAACCTGCACAGGGTACCGTTCAATCCCTGTTTGGGTAACTAAGATCCCACATACCGCATGATGAGACCCCCCCCCCGACCCAAAACAAAAATCAAAATTAAACACAGAACAATCTGAAGCTAAGTTTTCTTTCATCTTTTAAAATAGCATCATATTCATGCCAAGAGAAAATTCCTGGAGTGCAGAAAAGACAAATGCATTGGCAATTATGAAGTTCACTTGAAGTTGCAGACAGAAAGGCTAGGCTGTGTCCTCTTTGTTGGTCAACTCCATAACAGGGTTGGAGAATCAATACTCAGTCCTTTAAAGTGCACTCTCATAACTAAGGCTGCTTGATTACATCAATTGCCATTTTATTAGATTCTCATTTCAGCATCCTAAGGGCTTGGCTTATTTCATCCTCTAAGTTGGCTGGCTATCAAGTTCTCTGTTGGCTTTATCTAACTTTTCTCTCTTTGTGATCTTCCTAGTGAAGTTTGATGTTCTCACTTCTAAAATGCACAGCATTTCCTCACGTCAGTTTTAGGACTGCTTATTTGCTGATTTCCTTCTAGCTCACCCACCCTCATGTTGGGTAATGTTCTCAGCATCTGATGAGAAGATGATGGGGGCAGGAGGAGGTGATATTACGAGAGGACTGAGATTCAACCAATGAAGAGGTTCTTTCTCTTGACTTTTCCTACATTTACTTGGTTTCCTGGTTCCCAATGCAGCAGCCAGAAAGAGCACTGGATGACAAACCTAAACTGGGCAAGACCAGCCACGGAAGCCTTCGACACCCTCCATGCTACGCGCAGAGGACATCTGTGTTATGAGTAGCCTTTAAGTAGCCATATTTGGACCTTAATGGCCCACTCTTCCCACTGTTCCAGAACTCTAAAAGCTGATTGGACCATGGGAAGACACCTAATCAACACCCAATCTAAAAAAAAATTCATACTCATCAGATTCTTTTCCTATGGCCTTTGAACCAGGAAATGACTAGGGCCGTATGTAGCCATAAGGCTACAACATAAAGTTTGTGATGTAAGAAGAAACCAGAGAAGCCATGATAACCTAGTATAAGCCAACATTACATGGAAGCAAAATTTATAAGTAACAGATCAGAACAGTCGCTCAGTCGTGTCTGACTCTTTGCGACCCCATAAATCACAGCACGCCAGGCCTCCCTGTCCATCACCAACCCCCGGAGTTCACTCAGGCTCACGTCCATCGAGTCAGTGATGCCATCCAGCCATCTCATCCTCTGTCATCCCCTTCTCCCCTTGCCCCCAGTCCCTCCCAGCATCAGAGTCTTTTCCAATGAGTCAGCTCTTCGCATGAGGTGGCCAAAGTACTGGAGTTTCAGCTTTAGCATATTCCTTCCAAAGAAATCCCAGGGCTGATCTCCTTCAGAATGGACTGGTTGGATCTCCTTGCAGTCCAAGGGACTCTCAAGAGTCTTCTCCAACACCACAGTTCAAAAGCATCAATTCTTCGGCACTCAGCCTTCTTCACAGTCCAACTCTCACATCCATACATGACCACTGGAAAAACCATAGCCTTGACTAGACAGACCTTTGTTGGCAAAGTAATGTCTCTGCTTTTCAATATGCTATCTAGGTTGGTCATAACTTTCCTTCCAAGGAGTAAGCGTCTTTTCATTTCATGGCTGCAGTCACCATCTGCAGTGATTTTGGAGTCCAGAAAAATACAGTCTGACACTGTTTCCACTGTTTCCCCATCTATTTCCCATGAAGTGATGGGACCGGATGCCATGATCTTCGTTTTCTGAATGTTGAGCTTGAAGCCAACTTTTTCACTCTCCACTTTCACTTTCATCAAGAGGCTTTTGAGTTCCTCTTCACTTTCTGCCATAAGGGTGGTGTCATTTGCATATCTGAGGTTATTGATATTTCTCCTGGCAATCTTGATTCCAGCTTGTGTTTCTTCCAGTCCAGAGTTTCTCATGATGTACTCTGCATATAAGTTAAATAAACAGGGTGACAATATACAGCCTTCATGTACTCCTTTTCCTATTTGGAACCAGTCTGTTGTTCCATGTCCAGTTCTAACTGTTGCTTCCTGACCTGCATACAAATTTCTCAAGAGGCAGGTCAGGTGGTCTGGTATTCCCATCTCTTTCAGAATTTTCCACAGTTTCTTGTGATCTACACAGTCAAAGGCTTTGGCATAGTCAATCAAGCAGAAATAGATGTTTTTCTGGAACTCTCTTGCTTTTTCCATGATCCAGCGGATGTTGGCTATTTGATCTCTGGTTCCTCTGCCGTTTCTAAAACCAGCTTGAACATCAGGAAGTTCACAGTTCATGTATTGCTGAAGACTGGCTTGGAGAATTTTGAGCACTACTTTACTAGCGTGTGAGATGAGTGCAATTGTGTGGTAGTTTGAGCATTCTTTGGCATTGCCTTTCTTTGGGATTGGAATGAAAACTGACCTTTTCCAGTCCTGTGGCCACTGCTGAGTTTTCCAAATTTGAGCCAGACTCAAAGAATTAGCAGGAGAATGGAGGAGATATACCAAAAGATTCAGAAATACAGTGAGTTGGAGCAACCAGGCCATTAATGAAAGAGACAAGTTTATAGAACGTTAAATCTCAGGGTTGGGGTGGGGGTAGGGGTAGACTCCCTGGTGGCTCAGACAGTAAAGAATCTGCCTGCAATCCAGGAAACCTGGGTTCAGTCCCTAGGTCAGGAAGATCTCCTGGAGAAGGGAACAGCAACCCACTCCAGTATTTTTGCCTGGAGAATTCCTTGGACAGAGGAGCCTGGCAGGTCAAAGTCCATGGGGTCGCAAAGAGTCAGACAGGACTGAGCGACTAACACACACAAGCTCATCTCATACCAGCCCCCATAGACCTTTATTTTTTAAAGTACTTTTGTGTATTTTATAATTTTATAAACAAAAGTTTCCTAGTTTTGTTTTTTTAATTTTTTAAATGAAGTATGTTTGAGTTACAATCTTATATTAGTTTCAGGTGTATAACATAATGATTCAATATTTTTATAGATTATACTCCACTTAAAGTTATTATAAAAATATTGGCTATGTTCCCTGTGCTGTACATTACATCTTTGTATCTTGTGTATTTTATCCCTAGGAGTGTGTACCTCTTAATCAATCCCCTTCCCCTATTTTGTCCCTCCCCCTACTGCTCTCCCCACTGGTAACCATTAGTTTGTTCTCCGTATCTATGAGTTCGTTTCTGTTTTGTTATGCTCAGATACCTTGGTTT
The DNA here is from genome assembly GCF_032452875.1 of Bos javanicus. NCBI lineage: Eukaryota > Metazoa > Chordata > Mammalia > Artiodactyla > Bovidae > Bos > Bos javanicus. The sequence continues at coordinate 27,353,875 of NC_083878.1, read as the reverse complement.
TTCAAAAGGATTCAAAGAAGGCAAAAGCCCTTAAAATAACAAGTGAAAGTATGCTGCAAATCCTCTCTCCCTAAGGAAAAGCACCATTTATTTTTTCCAAAATAGTCTATGCACATGAAAACACAATTCACTCTCTTTAAAGTAAAAACAAAAAAAGTATACACACTGATGGGCAGCTTAGGGTGGTTTTTTTTCTTTAATTTTTGAGCATATTGTGAACCTTCTCCCAGATGGGTATAAACAGATTCACTTTAACTTTTTTCAATAATCACACAGGATCCCATTGTGTGGATTATGGAATTACAATTATTTATTTAACTAATTCCCTAATGATTCATCATTAGGGGGTTTCCAACTTTATGCTATTATAAATAATGTAATGAATGTATCTATTTTTCCCCCAATTGTATGAGTATTTCCAAAGGATAAATTCCTATCTGTGGAATTTCTGGTTCAAAGGATATGTACATTCTAATTTTTATAAACAAGACCAAATTGCTTTCCAAAAAATGTGCCAATTTACTCTTCCATTCCAGCACAGAAGTGTCTATTTCCCACACACATTTGCCAAGTGGGTATTAGCAGTATCTGTCATATTTCCTACTCTGATAGAAAATTTTTAAAGTTCCTATTGTTTTACTTTGCCTTATATGTGATTGGAGAGACTGAGAATATTTTTTAAATTAATTTATAAGTAACAATTATTGTTTTGTATAATTAACATAGTATATTAATATATATTGTTTTATATAATTATATAATAATTAAAGTAACAATTATTTTAATTGGAGGATAATTACTTTACAATAGTATGGTGGTTTTTGCCATACATCGATGTGAATCAGCCACGGGTACACATGTGTCCCCCCCCATCTTGAACCCCCTCCCTCCTCCGTCCCCATCCCATCCCTCTGGGTTGTCCCAGAGCACTGGCTTCGAGGGCCCTGCTTCATGCATTGAACTTGCCCTGGTCATCTATTTTACATATGGTAATATACATGTTTTAATGCCATTCTCTCAAATCATCCCACCCTCGCCTTCTCCCACCTAGTCCAAAAGTCTGTTCTTTACATTTGTGTCTTTTTTGCTGCCTTGCATAAGACTTAAACATGTGTAACTTACCTTCTATTGATTTCTTCTGCAAGATTCTGTAAATGTTCTTTTCCCATTTTCTAATGAGTTGATGGGTTTTCCCCTACTCAGAATATACATATTCAAAGAATTACACAGATATCTGTGCTAGGAAACATTTCTAAACTGTTTAGTATATCCAGAGAGCATACCATTTCCAACAATTAAGTACTTCATGGGTCTTCATGGTAACAAAGTGGATAGTTTATGCAGTAGAAGTACCATTGATATTGTTTATAAGACTGAACTTGGGGGATTGCCTGGTGGTCCAGTGGTTAGAACTTCATGCTTTCACTGCCCAGGGCATGGGTTCAATCCCATGTCAGAGAACCAAGATCATGGAAGTTGTAGAACAACCAAAAGAACCACCAGAAACAACAAAAACTGAACCTCAGCATGAGAGACATCAGTAATAAGAATGTTTGCAATGACATATTACCTTGGATTCAAGGAAGGAGCACTTCAACACAGACACCACCTTGTGATGCAGAAGCAGACTGGACAACGACTCAAAACCAGGACAGAACGCTGCCTTGGACACCTCTTCTTTAGAAAGAGCATTACGGAGCTTGGGCGAGGCGGCGTTAACCACCAGAGCATGGCTACTATCATACACCTCTGTAATATCTAACTTACTGTTTCTACTGATGTGCTTGGGTTAGCTGCTTAATAAACTGTGTATTCTATTCCATCGTGTAAGTTCGGATCTGCTCAATTAATCTTTTGCTGTCCTTACAAAGACCCAAGAATCCTATTTTATTAAGGGATGATACCGCGACCAGGGCAAAAATATGTGAATTAGGAGGCAGGGGTGAGGCAGAAACAGAGAAGACCAGCCAACACTTCCATTTACACAAAAAGAGGAGGGGTCGTATTCTAATCCCATGGTGCCCAAGACCAGACACTTGATAAATATTTGTCAGTTCAATGGAAATTTTGATGGTGAAAGTCCCCCATGAAAACAAAGGATAAAAATGTAAAGCTAAAACTTGAAATGAAAACCAAGCATAAATAGGTTCATTTATATTTTATCCTTAGGCAACAGCTCTTCCCCAGGGGACATGGTTTTTTTCCTTCTCCTGGTTTTTAGTTTCTTCCTTCTGCAGCGCACACTTGCTTCTCCTTCTTTTACGGGTTGCATGAGACCAAAGGTATTACCAACTGCTGCTCAGTTTCACTGTGACCAATGATTGCACCCTTTCAAAGCACCAGCTGACTGGGGGCTTGTCCTGGCAGCCCCGTAGTCCAAAAGGCCTGCCTCGATGGCTCTGTAGCTTTCTCCAATGCACATGACTGAAAACATGCCTTTCCCAAGGAGGAAAATATGTAAGCTTTAGTTCTCAAGTTATGTTTCATGTTTACAACGGTCTTCTCATCATCGTTAGTTGGATTAAATTTAGTGATTACAAAGATTTTTGTTTTTATCAATAATACCCTTGATCTTGAAAAACAAGGGCAATTTAAATAGACCCAGATGCTCTAAATTCCACCACATGTTTATTGCATGTTTTTAATTGCATTGTATTTGAGGCTGTCATTTAAATCAATTAAATGTGAATGTTATTCCTGTGGCCACGTTTCCCCAACTTCTCACACTAACCCTTTGCTGTTTCTAGTCATTAGGTTGCAAAATCCTTGAAGAGAAACGATTAATGGTAATTGTTATGTTCTCCCCCACACTTCTGTGAAACAGGTATATCCTCCAACCAAAGCCCACATGGAGCTGAAACATAACCCCAGGAAAAATTCCCTTGGCCCTGCAAAGTCATTGGATTTTAAGTCACTGCTCTCTTTTTATCCCCTTTCAATGAAAGATCTATCCCGCTTGAAAATGCATCAGTTAGTTTCATTATTATCACTACGATTATCAAGGACTCTTTCTGTCAATGTAATTCAACCAGGACTTGCTGTGTGTCTGCTGAGCCTATAAACATTTCCTCCATCTGTAAATCAAAGCAGCTTCAGTGATGTTGGTCACGCGATGGTGAATTTTGGTGGGAGAGCAAAGAGGAGTGGGGACGAAAGGCATGAAATAATAAAAATAGCAGGCTATGTGGACAAAATAAAGAGAAGGCAGCTTGGCATGAGGGGACATGAATTGAATCCTGGCCTTCACATCAATCAGGGACCCTGGGCATGTCATTTAACTCTGTTTGAATTTTATTAGTAGTTTTCTCACCTGTGAAATAAGTGAGTCGGTAAATCCTGTACGAGAAACCACCTCTCCTGACACGTTGTATGGCTGTTTCTGCAACGGACCTGAACAGGGCCAGACTGCCTCCTGTTTGTGCATCACAGGGCCTTCTTTGAGAGCCAAGCTTCTTCCTGGGTCCCTGAAGTCTTGCAGATTAAGGGGGAGCCTGAGATGTTGGCCAGAACCAGGGGAGGGCTAGGATGTAGAGGGGGCCCTCCTGGATGGTACTGGGGATCTGGTGCTAAGAAGGAAAGTCAGCAAGGGGCCTGCCCAACCCTTGGGATGAGGATGAAGGAGTGAATCTCTCTGTGGGACCCTCCCGGGAATGAGACAGGGCTGAAGGGACTGGATTTCTTAAAGCTTGACTGATTTTTACTCTTACACTCTTGCTTTCTGGTTTATCTCCCTTTTGCCCTCTTTTAAGAAGATTTCTTAAAGAAATTCCAGTTGTCACAGCTGAGCTAAGGCAAGTTGAGAAGAGGATTTGTGTCCAGTTAGGCTGGGCCATTAGAAGAGCAGCCCCCACCCTTGGGGTCAACAAGGCAGGAGAGGTGGGGATCAGGATGAGAGAGCCCCAGGGACCTCTCACACTGCAGACCAGGGCCTCTTGGTCCCAGCTGTTCCTTCCACCTGGAGAATCTTCTTCCACAGCTAAATCCTTTTGGAGTTTTACTTTACCACAAAAGGCAGAATTCTGTCACATTATTTCCAAGTCTCATACCCCAGATATCCCAGTCTTTGATATCCCAGTTGGCTAACAACCCCTGTCTCATGGTTAGCTGGATCAAACACTCTGAACTGTTTTTAGCAGTGGTAAAGGGTTCCATGAGCCATCCACACTCTCTCCCAGGTCCCCAGATGACCCATAGCACATACTAGCTAGCTAAAGAAAGGTGCAGCCTATGGTCTGAAAGAGCATTTCTCTGGTTTCCGTGCTCAAAGGTTGACTTCATCATCTCAGATTTAGCTCCAGTCAATAGTGCAGAGCGGCCCACATGACTCTTCTTTTGTGATGTAAAGAGCTGGATAACCATGAATGGACACCAAGGTTGGGACCCTGTTCAAGAAGTTAATTTGCTGTCAGGGGTCAAGTGCCTTCCACTGGATGTCAAAAGGCCACTTAAAGATCAGTGTGAAACCCTTTGTCTTCTGTTTGTTGGCTAAGTGCTCCACCAAGCATGGTAAACAGGAACTCAGGGTTCCAGCAGCCTGCTTCCAACTCTTTAAGCTCAAATTGTAATAATAACAGCAGCTAACATGTTTGCTTGTTTATTTTTTCAGAACATAATGCATGCCAGACATAGATTATCTCATAAAATCCTCAGGATAAATGTATGCATTCGGTCTTATTTTCCTTATTTTGATAAGAAAACAGATTCAGAGAAAGTGATCCACCCAGAGTCACATAGCTGGTGAGCCGGGGAGGCCAGACACACACACAAGCTTGGCTGCCTCCCCACAAAGCCACACTGTAACAGTGGCTGGTCCTCATTAAGTTTCTTGTGGTCACTGGGACCAGACACCAACAGCGGCCGGATAAATAAATAAATACAGAAATAAGAGGGTATGGAGAGGACTTAGCATTTACTGGAAGATTTCTAGAAGAGCCCTCAGAATCCAGTGAAGAGCTCTGCCCCCAGGCCAGAAGGAAACAAGGTGGCTGGGGGCCTTTCTCTTCAGGGCGCTTGGTGCCAGCTCTCATCTTCAGTGGCTCAAAGTGACACCCTAGGGAAAAGAAGTCAGGCTATCCCAGCGTAGCCAGGTGTACATCTGCATCAATTAGCTTTGCCCAACAGGTCAGGGGCAGGAGGAGACACAAGGGTACCAGGAAGAGACAGGGGTACCCCCAGCTTCTCATGCAGGTGTCATTCTCCTCCCTGGCAACTGATGGGTGATACATGAATGGATTATCTACATAAAGGTGGCCACAGGGCCAAGAAGGAGCTGTTCCAGTGCGCTTCTCTGCTTCTGTGCTTTCCTCAGACCCCTCATATCATTTTGTACTCTAACAAAGTCTGAGAGGTGCCCACTTTCGAGGCGCTGAGAAATAATTCTCTTTGCTAGCTAAGGAAAAAAAATAAAATGAAGACATCAGTGCCAGATGTGTGCATTGTGTATTGATCATGATATCAGCGAGCAGATTTGTCTGTGGCCCGTTTCAGGGGCCAGCTCCACAATCGTGCACAGCAGTTAGGGCTGAGGCTGGAGGCTGAGGCTGGGGCCCAGGAATCAGAGGTCTTTGACTGCTCTGCTTTTCAACTCCATCTGACACTCAACTCAGAGCCTGCATGCCTATTCACACATCTGTTCAGCACTCGCCTGCAATCATTTAAGTTTTATTATTGGACTTGTCACCATATTAATGTAGCTGTACATTTAAATTGATTTTAATTGTAAGTTTCCTGAAAAACCTCGAGTTTTCTGCAAGCATTAATTAACCGATGCACTTACATTAAAAACAATTATGTAACCTTAGACCTGCCTTCCTTGCTCACCATGTCAAAAATGGGGGTTTCATGTAATGCATAAAACATGTGGATTAATATTTCACAATTAAGGTCAATTTCCATTTAGAAAGGAAAGATAATTAACTGCCTCTCACCTGTACTCTCCTGACATGTTTCAATTAAGAAAACAATTCTTTATAAACTTTGTAATCTGGGTACTCGGAGAACATGTTAATGAAGCTCCCAATAAATAGAATTATTCACAAAATAAATCAGGACCCTTGGCTGCAAAACTAAAGTGGCATCTGTTGGCACATTAAGCCAATAAGGCTGGGGTTTGGGAAAGCTCGCACAAATGCACAGCTGGGTCCTTAAGCAACAGAGGGAAAAAATGTGGGGTTCTCTGGCCTCCACATTCACCTCACAGTAAGGCGAAGCCCTTCTCACAAAAGTGGAGTTAGGTGCCAAGACTTTTCCTTCTTCTGCTGCAACTTCCTAGCTGGGTGACTCTGCAAGACAGACTTGATCTCCATTCCCATTTATTAAATGGAAATAAGCTGTAACTGATGTTTTGATGCTTTTGAACTGTGACAATGGAGAAGACTCTTGAGAGTCCCTTGGACAGCAAGGAGATCAAACCAGCCAATCCTAGAGGAACTCAACCCTGAATATTCATTGGAAGGACTGATACTGAAGCTGAAGCTCCCATACTTTGGCCACCTGATGGAAAGAACTGACTCATTGAAAAAGACCCTGATGCTGGAAAAGATTGAAGGCAGGAAGAGAAGGGGACCACAGAGGATGATACGGTTAAATAGCATCACCGACTCAATAGACATGAATTTGAGCAAGCTCCAAGAGATAGCGGAGGACTGGCATGCTGCAGTCCATGGGGTCGCAAAGAGTCAGACACAACTCACCGATCGAACAACAAGTGTTGCTCATATTGCCGCTGGAATTGTACATGAGCCAGTATGTGCTTAACACTGCTGCTGGCCTTCACAGGGACTCAGTAAAAGGAAGATGTTGCTCTCCTGTTCGCTGAGTCCAGGAGGAGAGGTCAAGAGAGAGTGTGGGGAATCTCTAGCTGTGGAACCCTGGGCAAGCTCCTCCCCCTCTCTAACCCTCCAACCCTATCTGTGGAGGAAGGTTCCTGGATCCTGTCCTTCCCAGTGGCCCTCCTTGACTTTGCCCCCAGGTCCCTGATCCCTCACTCCCTCTCACATGCAAGCAGCTTACCCAAAACCCCACACCCACCCATCAAGTTAAGGATGGAAGCTCCTGGAAGCCAAGGATATCATTCTTTAACAAGGTCTGCTCAAGATCATGGCAAAAGAGCAAATAAATCCCACAGCCCACAGCCACTGTTGCAACAAGGCTCTGCCTCCTTTCCTTGCCTGGAGAAACCAGCACCAGAAACACTAAAGAGTTCCTGTTTTGAAGACTCTACGCCCCTCAGTTCAGTTCAGTCGCTCAGTCATGTCCGACTCTTTGCAACCCCATGGACGCAGCACGCCAGGCTTCCCTGTCCATCACCAACTCCTGGAGCTTGCTCAAACTCATGTCCATAGAGTTGGTGATACCATCCAACCATCTCATCCTCTGTCATCCCCTTTTCCTCCCGCCTTCAATCTTTCCTAGCATCAGGGTCTTTTCAAATGAGTCAGTTCTTTGCATCAGGTGTTCAAAGTATTGGAGCTTCAGTTTCAGCATCAGTCCTTCCAATGAATATTCAAGACTGATTTCCTTTAGGATTGACTGGTTTGATCTCCTTGCAGTCCAAAGGACTCTCAAGAGTCTTCTCCAACACCACAGTTCAAAAGCATCAATTCTTCAGCACTCAGCTTTCTTTATAGTCCAACTATCACATCCATGATTACTGGAAAAATCCCTCAGGCCTAAGCCCCTCGGGGCTGCTTAACTCTCCAAATGATAGACCTGACCCCTTGAGACCCAGAGTCACCCAATTGCATTCACTTCTAGATGTGTGAGGGTAGCAAGATGGGGGAAAGGGAGCCTGGGTCTAGTTCATCACCCCCACCCCCACCTCTTCCGAGTGGCAAGAGAACTGGGCCCATCCCACTCAGCCTCTCCCACCTTCGTTTCCTTATCAGTAAGTAGGGTCTGATCAAAAGACCTCGAAGGTCCCTTGTGCTCCAGTTATATATAATTCTCTTTCTTCTTTCCTCCAGAATCTCTTATTTTATTATTTTCACAAAGTCAAAGACTCAACAGAGGTGTTTGACATTATTTTTCTGAAACAAGACATTTGCCCCCGTTGGACTGGTGTTTTGAGATATGTCTTCGGTAATGTGTGTGTGTGGCGGGGAGCGGGGCAGTGCAGTTCTTTCCCTAACTCATCCATTCCACGTGGCTGTGAGATAGCTCAGTGAGATGAGCCTTCATCCAGGTTCAGTGGCCAGTGAAGTTCCATGGGGCAGATGATAGGGTGGGGCTCAGAATCGAGCCAAGGAGGCTGAGGGACAGGGGTCAGCACCCCCACCCGTGAGGGTGTCAGGTCAGTTTCCCATCATCCTCCACCCCTCAGTAGGCGGTAACTGGTGGAGCAGAGACAGGCACTCTGCCACACTGGGTTACTTTAGTCCAGATCTCTTTCCAGAATACCTCTGCCTCTCTATTCTGAGCAGAAAGCAGCGCTGTTGGGAAAAGGCAATGTTCTGGGCTAAGTTCTCATCGTTGCAGAGAGCGCCCCCCTCTGCGTACTAGTCACACCCTTTGCCCCTCCTGGGAGTCCTTTGGCTCACTCTCCTGCCTGACACCAGCACCTGCTGATACCCAGCAGGATGGTAGGAGTGCCTGGGATTTCAGGACACAGCTCAAAATACTGCCCTCCCCAAGCCCACCCCTAACATGCATCCTCACACAGTCCCCCAGAAGCAGCTGTTGCATAAATTCCCTGGCTCCAAGAAGGCTGCAGGGCAGCAAAGAGATGACAGGGAAAGCAGACAGCCTCAGAAAGACAGAATCTGACTGTAAGCCAGGAGTCTCGGATTCCCTCATTCATCCATTCAACAAATGTTTCCTGCAAACCAACAAACTGCCAGGCCCTAGGGGACACAGATGTAGGAATGGAGATATGAAAGACACAGATGAGATCTGTGCCATCAGGGAGCTTACACTCTAGTAGGCTTAGAGAGACTATAAATGAAGTAAATAAGACAGATAATATGGAGGAAAAGTACAACAAGGAAGATTCCCACTGGATGGGTCTACAATCTCAAATGGGCAATCAGGGACAGTCTCATTGATAAGGTGAAATTGGAACAAAGACCTAACACTGGTAAGCTTTCAGCCTGACTCATGGCTGGCTCTCTGGGGGAGCTGGAAAAGTCACTTTCCTTCCCTGGGTTTTCTTGGAAAATAATCAAGAGGATTAATCTAAATCAATAACTTGTAAACATACTTTCCTCTGTAGCAGACCTCTTTATTCAAATGAAGAAATACCTACAGCCCCATAAATTAGAATCTCCAGGTAAAAGAAGAGCTGCTGCTGCTGCTGCTGCTGCTAAGTCGCTTCAGTTGTATCCGACTCTGTACGACCCCATAGACGGCAGCCCACCAGGCTCTGCCGTCCCTGGGATTCTCCAGGCAAGAACACTGGAGTAGGTTGCCATTTCCATCTCCAATGCATGAAAGTGAAAAGTGAAAGTGAAGTCGCTCAGTCGTGTCCAACCCTCAGCGACCCCATGGACTGCAGCCTTCCAGGCTCCTACGTCCATGGGATTTTCCAGGCAAGAGTTCTGGAGTGGGGTGCCATTGCCTTCTCCGAAAAGAAGAGCTACTCAAGCTAAATCTGAGTAATTTCAAGTAACACTGAATCATTGATTAACATAGTTATATCCCAAGTAATGGGCCTTCCCTGGTAGCTCAGTTGGTAAAGAATCTGCCTGCAATGCAGAAGACGCCAGTTCAATTCCTGAGTCAGGAAGATCTGCTGGAGGAGGGAAAGGCTACCCACTCCAGTATTCTGGCCTGGAGAATTCCATGGACTATATAGTCCATGGGGTCGCAAAGAGTCCAACACGACTAAACAACTTTCACTATCCCAGGTAATGCATGGGGTGTGCTTATACTAAAAAGTATTGTTTATCTGAAATTCAAATTTAACTGAGTGTCCTGTCTTTTTGTTTGCTAAATCAGGCAGCCATACAGGTGACATGGGGATGGGGAAGTCCTTCTCAGGCTCTAAAGTCCCCAGTGGAATCCCCTCTCTGAGCCTTAGTCTCTCCGTGGACAAGAGATGATAGATCTCCAGGCACTAGAGAGAAACAGAGCTCTCAGATCTTAGAGACTTTCAGTAAATTACATGATGAGAAAGCACCCAGTGCTTTCTGGCAACAATGGGTGCCCAGAAATCGTTTTGTTTGGGTCTAGTTTTCTGAAAACCCACCTTGTCCTCTCACCCCGACACCCAGGCTTTCAGGAGGTCAACTTCTGGTCCATTTACCCCAGATGGTCCCTCAGTCCCATGGGGCCAGGAAGAGATTGATTAAGCATATTACTGAGTCTGGGGGAAAAGCCCAAGAGTGCCTGGGAGTTTTCTTTCTTCCTGGAAGTTTGCTAATTCCTGGGTTGAGAGTTGAGTTCTTTCACACTCATTTGTCTTGGAAGGGCTGGCTGTGGGCTATCCTGCCCAGTGAGAGTTAAACTGGACAAAAAGGTGACACTTTTCAATGAAAAACAAACAACAGCAATGTTCAAGGCTAGATAAAGACTACAAATTGGAACGTCAAAATATCTGAGAGCTCTGGTCAGGTACTGGAAATGCTGTCTTAATGCATGAGACAGAAGGAAAGCCCACAGCTTCTCCCCAGCCCAGAGCTTCAGAACATGCTGTGAGCAGCTGGGACCTCTCAGCTGAGCACAGTGCTAATTCTCCCTGGGGTAAAATCATGGCCAAGGCAGCCTGCTCTCAATTATCTGCCTTATGGCTTGTCTAAGGTGGAATAACTTCAGAGTGAGGGAGAGGGAGACTGGACAGAGGAGACGAGGTAAAGGAGGCCCTGACGAGGAGCTGGCAGAGCTGGAAGAAACCCTGACACGTGTCTGTGCCCATTCCTTTATTTCCTTTTATCTATTGCCACATAACAAACCACCACCAAAACGCAGAGGCTTCAAACAACAGTTTATTTCCATTTCTCATGTTTCTGGGCTCAGCAGGGAAGCATTTCCTTTGGGTCTCTCCTGTGATGGCCTTCAGGTGGTAGCAGGAGCTGCAGTCATCTCAAGGCTTAACCAGCCATGCCTGTGTCAGGCGTCCAGGCCCAGACTGTCCCAGCTTAAGGACACCTCCACCCGCTCTTGCTATGGGGCTGCTTGGGCTCCCTCACAGCATGGTGGTCTCATAGCAGTGGACTTCTTATACCACAGCAGCTTTCTCCAGATAATATGTTTCCAGAGTCCAAGACAGACAGCTGCAAAGCTGTCAATGGGCTGACCCCGAAGCTACACAGTGTTACTTCCATTGACTCTGGTGCTTAAAAGGGCCAGCCCAGATTCAGTGCTGGAAAGACTACACCAGGGCATGAATTCTGCAAGGCGAGGGTCAGGGCAGAGAAGTGGGGTGGGGGGTGTATTTTGGGAGAACCAGCTACCAGAGGATTCTTGCTGCGTGGCTGGGGCTGGGGTGGGACAACACCAGCCAGGGCAGTGGAGGGGGGCTGGTGGAGGCTGCCTATCAGCCCAGCTTCCAGGCAGAGCAGAAGCAGAATGACAACGACAGCCACTTTGCTCACTGATGTAAATGATACCCTCAGACCCTCAGAGAGTAGGGCTATGTGGAACAACCAACCAAGAAACCTCGGTCCTCATCCTGACTCTGCCTCCCTCTGGCTGTGTGTCTCTGGGAAACTCCCCAGACCTCTCTGGGCACTACTTTCCTCATTTTATCTATTTTTTTAAAGCAGTTATTTATTTGGGTGTATTGGGTCTTAGTTACGACATGTGGGAACTAGTTCCCTGACCAGGGATCAAACTCAGGCACCTGCATTGGGAGCACAGAGTCCTAGCCACTGGGCCACCAGGGAAGTCCCCCTCATTTTAAAATTGAGGCAGTTGGATGAAATCACTCAAAGTTTCTGCTCACCTCTGAGTTAAGGAATGTGTGTGTGTGTGTGTGTGTTTATGTATGTGGGCGTGTTTACGTGCATACACTAAGTCGCTTCAGTCATGTTTGACTCTTTATGACCCCATGGAATGTAGCCCACCAGGCTCCTCCTCTGTCCGTGGGATTCTCCAGGCAAGAATACTGGAGTGGGTTGTCATGCCTCCTCCAGGGGATCTTCCCAATCCAGGGATGGAACCCGAGTCTCTTACATCTCCTGCATTGGCAGGCAGGTTCTTTACCACTGGCGCTATCTGGGAAGCCCTGAGTTAAGGAATAGAACATGTTATATGAGTTCATGACAGAAATCAAGTCTCTCTCTCAAAGAAGCAAGGAGACCAGAGTCCCAGGGCTGTTCTCAGAACAGGCATGAAAACTAGAGGTGCCAAGTTAGCAGTCACCGATCTCCCCTCCTTTCTGCAGCAACAAAATCCAGGTGGCTAATTGGTATGTGGTATTCCAGGCGCCCTGCCCATCCCTTCCTGACTGTGCGCGTGTGTGCCTATGCATATATGTACACGTGTGTATACTTGTTTATGTATGTGCTTGTGGGGATGTAAATGTCAAGCAAGTGTCCCACTACACGTTGTTTCTGCTCAAAGACTGCCAAATGGGTAGTTTATACTGGAAACAGCTCCAGTATTTATATAACGATGTGTTGCATGGCCTTTTAATTTAGTTCTCATTCCAAATGCATGACACGTCCTTTTGACACCTTGAAGAAATGTTTCTCAGATGGCAAGCTGGGCACTGCCGCTCCAGGCTGCAAAAGGAAAACACACAGCCCTGAAAATTAAAAGTAATTTAGGTCCTCTCAGGAAATGCCTCGCTTCAGGCTACTTGATGTGGTCATTTATTAAGTGACTTAATCAGGAAAGTAACGTAATCTCAGAGTAATTAAGTCCCTTTCTGGGCACTGCTGGATCCTCCCAGTGATGAAGGGGGTAAATGCATTCATAGTGGGACTATCAGAAGACAATTGATTCCTAGGGCTGAGGAATGGTTAGCCGTTCCACTAGGGCATCTCTGTTGCCAAGAAATGTACCTTAAATCACTGACTCTCAGGAAACTTCCTTTTGACTGAATTCAAGCAGTTTTTAACATGGTTTCACTTGCCCAACAGTGGGATGAGTTAGAGTTGTAAAATCATAGCCCATTAGGATCTGGGGAATCTCAAAGCTCTCCTGGCCCAAGCTCATCTCATCTTTCTGCCAAGTGTCTGAGGCTGTGTACCCTGTCTCTGCGGATCTGAGACCAGCACTCAGGTCTTCTTTCAAGCAGTTCAAGGTGCTTGGCTACTATAGAGGAGAAAAGGACTCTCAGACTCTCTTGGAATAGCAGAGTGTCCAAATAACCAGATGTGGGACTTCCTTGGTTGTCCAGAGGCTGACTCCCTCTTCCCAGTACAGGGAGCCCAGGTTCGATCCCTGGTCAGGGAACTAGATCCCACACGCTGCAATTAAAAATCCCGCATGCCACAACAAAGATCGAAGATCCTGCGTGTTTCAACTAAGATCTGGAGCAAACAACAAAGATCAAGATCCTGCATGTTGAAACTAAGATCCAGGGTAACCAAATAAATGAATATTTTTAAAAACATGTAAATAACATCATCTTTAACAACAACAAAAAAATCAGATATGGCTCCAGTGATGAGCAGGGACAAAAGGACTCAATGTTCTAGGAGGAGAAACATCCTATGCAAAATGTGAATTAAGTGAATGTTCAGGGGGCAGATTTGTTCAACAATATTTTTTGAGGACCTACTATGTGCCAGGAACTACTGTAGAAACCAGAAATACAGCCAAGAACACAATCTCTGGCCTAGAGAGGGGAGAGGGGAGGAAGGCAGAGGATATGAGAATGAGTGGATAAACAAATGGATGGATGAGTAATTATCGGATGGATGGATAATTAGTCAATGGATGGAAGGTTGCTACATTTAGAAAGATGTGTGCTTGCCAAGTTACTTCAGTCATGTCCGACTCTTTGCGACCCTATGGACTATAGACTGCCAGACTCTTCTGCCCATGGGATTCTCCAGGCAAGAATACTGGAGCAGGTTGCCATGCCCTCCTGCAGAGGATCTTCTCAACCCAGAGATTAAACCCGTGTCTCCTGTGTCTCCTGCACTGGCAGGCAGATTCTTTACCACTAGCACTGCCTGGGAAGCCCCTTTTAGAAAGATAGCAGAGCCATAACTCAGAAATAAGTTAGGGCCTGGATGCAGAAACCTGGAGTCCTGCCCTTCTTTGCAAGCCTACAACACAACCAGAATCAACTCTCCTGCTCAAAACAACTTCAATGAATATCCAGTCCTCCCTCCCATACCCTATGCTGCTCCAATATTTGCCTTTCCCTTGAATCCTGGTTAATCTTGCCATAGTGCCCCCACCACCACTAGTCAAACCCCTCGTGCTCTGTGCTCAGGCTGACACCCCTCCCTAGCACGCCTTCATCTGTGCCTCCTGAGTCTTTGCCAACTCTCTGCTCCTCCACTTAGCACACTCTGCTCCCCCCAGGCCTCTTATCCTGGCCTGCCTGGGCACACACCTAAACTCTTCTGGGAGGTCTGCTGTACCTACTGGGCCCGTCTTATCTCCCCCACCCTCTGCTTCATTATCAGGGCATCACAAATGGGAACTGTCTTCCCCATCAGAGTCCCCGAGAGGGAGCCTGTTGCTGAAGACTTTAGGAATAACATAGACTTTGGACAAAGCAAATGGGAGGCAACCCCAGGACAAGTGCCCGCCTTGGCCTCACCCCTAGGAAACACTGAAACTTGGGCTTTCCCCCTAGAACTGGTTCCGTTAAGCCCCACCCACACCCACACCCACACCCACACCCTCTGCAGTGTTCTCCTGGAAGCAGTCCCTCAGAACCAAAACGGGGTTGAGGCCTACCTAGCTTTCTGGGCAGGGGTTAAGGAATAGGCCTCTTGGACTGTTTTATGACAAAAACTACTCTTCTGGTCTGGCCGGTGACTCAGCATCTTGGATCCCAAATGAAAAAAAAAAAAAATCCACTTTCAACCTGGCATGCAGGAAGGGCACAGGGTCCAGCTGACTTTGTTAAGCCACGGTGCCAGGCTCTGCGTCCAACCATTTCAAATCCAGGCTCCTGAAGCTTAAAGGGCTCTGCCAACCTCCTAACCAGTCAGCAATGAGGAAACAGCACCTCCTGTTGGTGGGTTTGACCACCCCATTTTATAGATGGAAAGTTGAGGCCTAAACATACCAAAACTTCTTAAGGTTCCCCAGGTTGTTCCTCTTTCTCCCTGATATCTGGCAAGGCCCTCTCTGAACAAGTGAATGATGAAGAAGTAACTCTTCTTCAAAGCTGCTGCAACTCTGTACTGAAGGGACGATCCCTAAATATACATCAGTTTCACACGGGCCCAGTTTTTGTGTCTGTGGCAACTGGTGAGTAATACACATTCTTTCTCAGAATAATATTTTCTAATACATAAAATACTCATGATTGCAAAGAAAACCAATCATAATGAAGTATAATTATAAAAATAATTTTTAACGTGATACAGAATGTGTGTCTTTATTAACATTTTTTCTTTCTTGGTTGCACTGGATCTTCATTCACTGCTGCTAGGGCTTTCTCTAGCTGCAGGGGGCAGGCCCACTCTGCATTGCACTGGCTTATTGCAGTGGCTGCTCCTGTTGCAAAACACAGGATCTAGGCACAGAGACTTGAGTAGTTGCAGCACGCAGACTGAGTAGTTATAGCTCACAGGCTTAGTTGATTTGTGGAACGTGGGATCTTTCTGAACCAAGAATCAAACCCATGTCCCCTCCATTGGCAGGCAGATTCTTATTCACCAGAGAAGTCCTAAAACATTTTAAAGTGCAAGATCCAGCAGTAGGTCTGATCACTATCATAATTCCAAAGTATTGATGAGCATAAATATTTCAAGGTCCCTGGCAAAGGAAATGGCAACCTACTCTAGTAGTCTTGCCTGGAGAATCCCGTGGACGGAGAAGCCTGGCAGGCTACAGTCCATGGGGTCGAAAAGAGTTGGACATAACTGAAGCAACTTAGCATGCACACATGCACCAACTATGACAGAAAAATATCTGAGGTTTCTGCCAGTGGGATTTGCTATATGACACAGGGAGCTCCACCCAGTGCTCTGTGACAACAGAGAGGGATGGAACGGGGTGGGAGGTGGGAGGGAGGTTCAAGAGGGAGGGGACACATGTATCCCTATGGCTTATTCCTATTGATGTTGGGCAGAAACCAACACAACATTGTAAAGCAATTATCCTTCAATTAAAACGAAATTAATTAAAAAGTCACCGGTATTGCCTAGTACTGCCATTGTTGATGCCCGCATTCTTGGAGGAATTGCTAAACGTTGGCTAGAGGTTAGTCAAAATTAAGATGCAATTTTTTCCCATCCAAGTTCACAGACACCTTGAATGCTGTCCCCTGGACCCATTAGTTCAAATTTTCACAAATTGACTACTTAAAGGTGGGATCGTAGGCAAAAGTCTCACATCATTGTCCCAAACTTAGTGCTCAACCCACTTCCACACACTCAAGAAAATCTGTCCTGAACTGAATCAAATACTTCTCAGCCCTTCCACCATGCGTGGGGGAGTGGGTAACACACTGTGCCTGTTCTTGCCTCTCAAATCTGGGGTGCTTCCTTGTTACTGATACTTGTTTAGTCGCTCCGTCTGCCTGACTCTGCGACCAGGTGGACTGTAGCCTGCTAGGTTCCTCTGTCAATGGATTCTCCAGGCAACACTAGAGTGGGTTGCCATTCCCTTCTCCAAGGAACTCTTCCTGACCCAAGGATCGAACCTGCATCTCCTGCATGGGCAGGGAGATTCTTTACCACTGAGCTACCAGGGAAGCCCCGGGCTCTTCCTAGAGGGGCTTTATTTTCATTAGAATATGTTTGGAAGCAGCTGAGAGTGTTAGATAACAGGCACCCTGACTGCTGAGGGGGAGACCTTTGCGGCAGGAAATGATCAAGAACAGTTCATCCTTAAAAAAATACCCTCCCTCTGACACCAGCCAGCTCAGGAGACTCGGGAGGGGGCAGTCGGAAATGAATCTCCATTCCAGAAAGAGCCAGCTCTTTCAATGAGACGCTTTCCCTCCTGCCCCCGCCATCGCTGAAATAAAATACCAGTAAGGTGTTGCACTGGCTCGTCCTTGCTTCCCAGCTCAGGTTGCCACTAGGACCCGCCTGGAGGAAGGGCGGAGGGACGGGGGAGGGGAGCGTCCCCTTGCACAGCACTCAGTAGTGCGGGCGTCGATTAACCCGCCTGGCATCCAGGCCGGTCTTCAAATCTCCTTCCTCCCTTTGGTTCCTGCCAAATCGTGGACAGTGTATCAACATTAAGGAACAGGTATATTACTCAGAGTAGTAACATAGGACATAGTGACATGCCCAGGCTGCAAGATTGCAAGCAAACTTTGGTTCAACCTACTCCTCTGCTTGCTTCACTAATTTTACCTTCGGCGCATCTCAAGTACAGCACTTCATCATCTGTAAGATGGGCCTATTGAAAGTATTCACCACATAGGAGTTGTCGGGGAAGTCAATGAAATCTTGCTTGTAAAGCCCTTTGCTTCCTGTCTGCACATAACAGCATTCAATAAAATATAGTTATTATTGTTGAATTAACAAAAACCTTTTTGGAGCTTATTCTGGGACAAGGCACCTTGTTGGGTGTTGGGCTATGTCCATAACCACACATGGGCAAGTGCTACTGGGAGAAATTCTTCAACCCAGTTCACTCTGAACTGCTATGAGGGGGATATTGGTGTGTGAGGAAATTGCCCATATTTACTAAAGGCTGAAAACAGTACTTGCCCTTGATGAGAAGGAGACCTCTTCTCATGTGCTGTGCGATGCAGCGGGTGAGTGCAAGGATTCTTCCACTCTTTTGCTTGTCAGGCTGAGGGCTGCTCTAAAGGGAGAGGAAAGCTTTGTCCTTGACCCCAAAGGGGTGCTATTAATAGAAACTCCAAGGAAGCACAAGGCCTCCGGGGTTGGCTGTGCCCCAGCAGCCCTTCCCCAGCACACACCACAGATCCAGGCATGAGCTCAGGACAGTGACATCCTGCAACAGAACGCCACCTTCTGTGGGTGTGTGCATATAAGCGTGTCCTTGGAGACAGGACTTGCCTCACATTTCCAATGGGGTCTCTGACCCCCAGAGTTGAGAACCACTGCTCCTCAAATTAGTTTTGTCCCATTCTGCATGATTCTCAGGCTACAGTGTGAGCACCAACTCCCTTTCTGCAACATGACTGCATTTGCCATGCATGGCTGTCACTTGATAGGGCCACGTAAAATTGTAGAATTTTATTCTACAAAATATGTAGAATCCTGTATTTTTCTACATATTTTGACTTTTCCTAGAAATCCCACTCTCACTTTGGAGAGCTGGAGGGATATAGGTGATGAATATAAATCCTTTGAGGCCTTCCTAGCAAGGTGGGTCAGGAAGACAGCACTCATCCAAGCAGTGAGCCCCGTGCTCACCCAATGAGACTTTCAGAGTTCATCACACTCATGCCCCTCTCTCCACCCTAATTCTCCCTGATGTTCAAAGTCCAAATCAAGACGATCTTTTGAAAGAAGGCTTCCTTTTCCAGCCAGTCTCGCAGTATTTCTTCCATCTTGACCTCCTCGCCCCAGTCATACTGATAAGTAGTGGTGTGTGGTCTTGTTATCTCCTACTCCATACAGATTGGTTCTGTTGCCCGACTCGTCTATAAACTTCTAGAAGGCAGAACAGTGTGGCTTTTCTTTTCTCCCCCTCACAGAGCCTTGCACAGAGTTGGACATGGACTAGAAGCCCTTTTATTAATAATACTCCTTAGATCTGATACTTGAGGAAAAGAAGTATATTTGTTACGTTGACTAGAATGGAATGAGATTGAACTGAACTGAATTGCTGGTCGGCATTTTCAGTATTGATATAGGTGACATTTGACTTTCTGGAAACATCTCAGATTAAATATAAGTTAGGAAAAAAGAAAATCCCAGTAGAAACTATGGACTCCTTAAGCCTGGCCCCATCTCCAGCCATGTGCTAACTATCCACAAAGTTTATAATGCATTGAGTGTACAAATTTTTCTAATTAAGAATGCTTGATATTTAGAAGGAGAAAAGCTCAGTAACTAAACGTAATTATATTCTCTAGTTTCAACTCCTACCCCTCTATTGAGGTCTCTATCCCCTCAAAACTCCAAATCATGAACCAACTCTCATGGAAGTCTGGCTTGAGGGTGACCTTGAGATATAAACGGAGAGAGAGATGGTCCACATGGTTTCAAGAATTATTTCCTCATGTGAGCATAAATGTGTGTATTCATCATTTCCTATGAATACATGTGTGCTCTGCGTGTCCATATGTGTATGTATAGGTATTTGCCTATATATACATTTGTTTACATGTATGTGCACACTCCTGTTTGATTCTTTGTGTGTGTGTGTGTGTGTGTGTGTGTGTAAATTCTTCCACATACCCTTAGGAACAAAGATCCTAAATTAAACTCCAGCTAAGGCTACAAAATATACTGCTGAATAACCTTTGTGGGTTTAATTTCAGCCTCTTCCATGAGGAAATCTCATTTTATAAAATGTTCATGGACTTCACAGTCTGAATCTGCTCTCTATATTTATCTCAACCTCAGTGCTTTTTTCCCGGGTCTGCTCCAGTCCTAGCCCTGGCTCCAGCCATTCCCCTTTTCTTACAACCTCAGCTGAATACAAGGAACACTCACCCACTCCTATTTCACCTTGCATCCACATTACATTATTTCTGTTTAAGCATTAAGGTGTTATTGAAATTACATATTTTTGCCTGAATGTTCTATTTAGAAAGTTACAGTGCATATTTTTTGAGGAGGAAATATGTCAGCTGGTAGTACCAATCTACTGAGAATCAAGAGCTCCAATGCCCCTGTAATTATTAATCAGAGGCTGAAAGCAGGAGAGAGGAGGAGGTATGAGCTGCACAGCCATGGGTGGAGATGACTGCCTGCTGGTTTTGTAGCTCATCACAGACCCAACCACAGAAAGACCTGAACTTCTAGGGTCAATGCTGGAGGACTGTGTCCAGCGTGACTGGGAATATGTGTTCAACAACATGTGATTTCCTGTGCCTAGACACCTCCATGGACATGAACATGTGTGCCTGTGTGTGTGTGTACGTGCGCAGGTGCCTGGGCACATGTGTGATGGACAACACTCCATGACCTCTGTTTTCAAACACACCAAAAGGCTAGATGCTTTGGGACTTCGGCCTATATAGATTAACTATGGAGCAGACTCAGCTTACGGAATCTAAAATTGAGAGTCATGTGTAGTAAGAAGTTCAAAAGAGCAACTTCAAGAACCCAGATCGTGCCAGCTCTAATGGGGGGTCTGCCACTGATTTGTAAAGGCGTCACTATACATCCATCTGCTGGGACAGGGTAAAGGGTCTTTGAGATGCTGTACAGGATAGACTGCTGCTACTGCTACTGCTGCTAAGTCACTTCAGTCGTGTCTGACTCTGTGTGACTCCATAGATGGCAGCCCACCAGGCTCCCCCGTCCCTGGGATTCTCCAGGCAAGAACACTGGAGTGAGTTGCCATTTCCTTCTCCAATGCATGAAAGTGAAAAGTGAAAGTGAAGTCCCTCAGTTGTGTCCAACTCTTAGCAACCCCATGGATTGCAGCCTACCAGGCTCCTCCATCCATGGGCTTTTCCAGGCAAGAGTACTGGAGTGGGGTGCCATTGCCTTCTCCGCAGGATAGACTAGACTTTAAAAAAGAAACGGTATGATGGGAACAGAGGGTAGGGGCTGACTCGGGAAGATATGTTTGTAACTGCAGCCCAATGTCCACTTTGCAAGCTCTTCCTAGGCAGTATTAATTCTGGCCAAATAAACTTGTAACAATATCAAAACTTTACCAAACATGGTAGATTGCAGGCCACCTGTGACCCTGCTTCAGGGTGGGCTCTAGTCTGTCTTCTTTTTCATCTCATGACATGGGCTGGAGCTGCACCTATCTGGGGTACAAGGGCAAAAGAAGAATGAGTCTTGGTGCCACCCTGCCATATTTCTAGAAGCATCTGCTCATCTACTTACATTTCATTGGTCCAAGCCTGTCTCATGGCCAAGCCCAGGATCAATAAGGTATAAGCGGGTGATGATGGGTGTCTACCAGAGAAGTGGAAGAATGGGTAGAAATCACTCCAGATGGCTGAAATCTTGAGAAAGAATCGGATAACATGGAAAATAAGCTAATACATGCAAAGTCTGATTACAAAGGGCCTCCTAAGCCATGCTAAGGAGTCTACATTTCATCATGAGGTTAATGGGTGCCATTAGACGAATTTAAACATGAGAATAGGACAATCATATCTGGACTCTAATTTGGAAGCCCTGGCTGATTTTTGATGGATGGACTGGGGAAGGCACCGCATTGGGGAGTGGGGAAAAGGAGGAAGCAAAGGAACTAATCTGTTTAATGCCTCTATGTAGCAAGCCCTAGACTTGGGTATTCCATTGCAAACCAGAACAGTAGCCCTCCAAGCACTTCATTCTCCCATGGCATGGTTCATAGTCCTGGGGGATTGGGCATGATGCCATATAGTCCTGCCCAGGTACCCATGCATCCACCCAGCATCCCTGATTGGAGTGGGAATCACTGGACCTAAAATGAGCCTATAAGATTCTGTCTCTCTCTCTCAAGAATTAGGAACAGAGTCAGAGATTTTGGAGTGCCTCCTGAGTGCCCAAAGAGGGAAACACATGAAAAGGTAGGGAAGTATTAAAAGGAGAAGAAACAGAGAAAGCTGCTCTTCCCAGAGAGAACAAAGATCCTCAGACAGAAGCAGAGAAAGGAGACCCTTCTGCCACCCAGAGGGAGAAAAAGTGTTGCCTTGATAGCTATTTTCCAGTTTCTGGTTCCAGCCCGCTTAAGGCCAATGGTGTTCCCTGCCCTTCAATCCATGTGCTCACCTTGAATCCTTGTAAGAAATTCATTCTTTTGTTTCTTCTGTTGGTCTGAGCAGATTTCTGAGCTTGCACTCAGCCCAGGCACATTGGAGGCCATGAGTACATACCAGAATTTACCAGCTTGGGGCTAAGACTATCGCTGTACAGTTTTCCCTGGTCACAGTGGTCTTCTACCCTGCAGGGGTTTCAGGGAGCAAAGGCCACAAACCCCAGGATCTGGAGGCTGAAACCTGAGGCAGGCAGAGCTGGCTTCTCCTAGAGCTTAGACACATCTTCCTGACACCTTCAGGGAACTCTAGCCTCTGAGAGCTGGAAATGCCTGGGGAACCTGAGTTCAGAGAGAAGAAAGGTTTGGGGATAAGAGAGGAGAGTTTGATGAAAAAGCGCTCAGTGAAACAGATCAGAGCATAGACTCTGCAGATGAACAGCCTGGATTCAAGAACTCAGCTCTGCCATAGCTGCTGGACTTGTACTTAACATCTCTGAGCCTCAGTGTCACCACCTACAAAATGGAGCAGGTAATTGTGCCTGGCTTGTGGAGGTGTTTTGAGATGATGTGAGATAGCACAATATTTCCTAATATTACTTTTACTATTGAAAAGGAATTAATGGCAGCAAGGCTTATGGCTTTATGGATTTTGGTCTTAAGAACTGAAATTGCAGAGGCTCCTTACCAGCTGTATGACCTTGGTCAATTTGCTTAACCTCTGAATTATCTCCTCCTTTGAAAATGCTAATACTACCCAGTATATAGGATTATGGTACCCACTCTGCATTAGTATACTGTTTTGTATATAGAAGATACTCTACCCATCAAAGACATTAGAACAGATATTCCTGGCCATCTCTCTCAAGGAGCATGGGGCTGACAAGGAAGGAGTTAAGAGAGAAGAGGGGAGTGGCTTCGTTTACTCTAGGTCACATATACACAGTCCACACCCACCTATGGAGCTTTCATTGTGAGTTCTGCTTTGCACTCAACGCTGAGAACAAATACAACAGGCGGAGAAGCCTCAGTCTCAACCCCAAAGAAACATGCGATGTCACACCCTTATGCAGCTATCTTTTCTTTGAGAATTGTCTTAATGAGACCAAAACCCTGGAAACACCATAAGATAATGCAAAATATTATGGCAGCTGAAGTTCTCTTGTTCCTCTCTGAACGGAGACCCAGTCTTTTCACATGCTTAGCTCATTTCCTTTTCCCTAACCCTTGCGAGCAAAGTAAAGGTGTTTGTTACACCTACTTTTTATTCCCCCTAGACTGGGAAACTGACTCCATAACATTGTAGCTCATCACACTTACCCTTGGTCACACTGTTACTTAGTGGCAGAGGCAGGATTTAACCCAGATAGCCTGACACCAACACCCACACTCTTTCCAAGGCTGCCATGGATGGTGAACTGCTGACACCAAGGGAGTTGCACATGTACAAGCTCCTCTCTTTCCAACTGCTCCAGAACCTCCGGTCACACACCTGAGCACTTCCCATGACGCTTAGCCCAGGTCTGGGAAACGAGGGGGGCTTGATGATACTCGTCACCTCGAAATTAAATTTGCCTTTAGACACTTTAGTAAGGTGCTTTCTGAAAGCACACTGAACATATGCAACTGCGTAAACACACCATCCTATCATCCCAATGACAACAGCCTCAATTATTGAGCACCTACTGTCAGCCAGGTGCTCCCAAACTTTTATCTCCAGTCCCCAGTGCAACTGTATTCAATAAGCCAATGTTGAACGCTTTTTGTGTGCCCACTGGTTGTTATCCTCATAGGCAAAATAAGGCCCCAAGATTGCGTGACTTGCTAAACTGGCGAGTCTGGACCAAGGACCCAGGCCTGTATGCTGCCAAAGCCCATGCATGTCCTCTGCCCCACCCAGCCTACCTTCCCCATATGAGAGCATTTACTAACTGTATTAGAATGGGTGGAATACAGATGGTAATTTCCAGAGGGCCAACCACACCTGTCATCCCAAAACAGAATGCTACAGTGCTACCAGAGGACACCTATTACAGACTGACACTGACCTGGTCCCTCTGCACTGGTCTCGTGCACCGGTTTCCCTGAGTTACGTGATGTCCCTGGTAGGGCTATATCTTGTTTCTACCTACTTTATTAAAGCATTCTCACAGTGCTATGCATAAATTAATTAGCACACATTCTTCTAAAAGAAACAGCCCCTGGATTTTAGCCTTAATTCACAGAGACAACAAAATACAGTATTGGATTTCCAAGTTAAGAACAATCTTGGCTTTTTCCAGGTTCCCTTTTCAAAGGCATACTTACTGGAAAGCCCTGTGTGGCTGCCTTCAATGGCGGGGTGGGAGTGCCCTCTGGCCCAGGCATAGCCACCCAAGTCAGGAGAGCCAAGCGCAGTCACCAGCCAGGGGAAAGGGGTATCACTGATGAGTGGGGCTGATGCATTGTAATTAATGGTAATAAAAATAGATACTGCAGGAGAGAGAAGTGCCAAGCCAGGAATCCCTACTCTCGGATAGAATTTCTCACAGGTAATGGAAAGAAGAAAGAAAGGAAAAAAAAAAGTCACTTCTTACAGGAAACCTGATCTACACGTTGCCTACAGAGGATTTTTGTAAAGTAACTAAGGAAATGCAACTAAAGAAGCAGCCCCACAAAAATGAGAATAGCTCAACTTGGAAAACTCTCCTGCAGCCCAAGGGAGCCTGGTACTGCTACAGGCAGTTAGATCTCGAATTGCTAAGAGCAGAGCGTTAGGTCTGTCGCTTCTAGGTAGCCCTTTGGAGGCTACAGCACCCAGGACTTCTGGCTGGAGAACGCCATGAGTCTTCCCCTGCAAAGAAAGGAGGGAAAGAAGCAGGCTGGAAGCAAAGCACGGGAGGAAAGAGGAAGAAGAGGGCCATTTTCTTATTGGCCCGGTACTTCCCAGTTGTTGCTGACAGTCTAATCCCATTGGTCATTTCGTTCGAACATCTCCTGGATGCCCACTGTGTGCCAGGCAGATCCAGAGTCTCCAGGGTGTACATGCGACGGTGAAAAGCCAGTGACGGTCCCTCAAGGATCATGGGACCAATCCCTGGCAACTTACTGTGCCCTGGGACGGGTGTGTGTCTGTCTTCGAGGTAGCGCGCTGCACGGACGCGCCCCACATCTCGTGCCCTCTCTGCCCGCGCGACCGGCCGGTTAGTGCCGGGGTTGGTGAGCAGGAAGGAACCGGCGGCCCTCCCCCGGCACCTCTCCCGGCTTGGCTAGAGGCCTACGGGAAACTGCGCACCGACCCACCGACCGGGACTCTGGGACCTCCCGCGTGGGGGCGCTCGCAGGCAGACCCGGAGGAAAGGCAGGGCCGGGTGCGCGGGCCCTCCGCGATTCCGCGGGAGAAAGCTGGCAGCGGACTTCCACGGCTTCTTAACCCGAAGCCGAGAGCCTGGCCCCTTCACCTGGATGCCCAACGCTCCGCGCCCCGCAACCCCTTCCCAGGCAAAGGGTCCCGCTGTCCCCTGCCAGCCTGGGAGGGAGCGCCGCGCGGGTAGGAAGGGCTCCGGGACCGAGCCGGGACCGCGGGCGGGGACGGAAAACCCCGAGCCGGGCCGAGCGTCGTAGGCAGGCGGGCTGCGCCCGGGACCTGGGGACCCATCTCAAGTCCCACTCGGCCCTGGCGCCACCCCGGGTCAATTCCCCGGGTTTGCCGGCCTCCAGTCCAGCCCCGAGCCCTAAATTCTCGCTCTTTTCGTTTGAGCAAGATACCCTGTGAGCCCGCGGCCTCCAAACCGTTTGCTCGAGAGGGCGCTCCAGGCCGCCGCGTGGGTCCGGAGCAAAAGGCAGGCAGGGCGGAGGGGCAGCGGCGGCCCCCGCGGGATCCTGTTTTCCTGGCCCTGGGAGCCCGGGGCCGTGCCAGCCACGTGCGGTGCAGGCGACGCCACGATTCGCGCTGTTTCACGAGAGCGGCCACCCGGAGCCCAGTGCCCTGCATCCGCACCCGGGCTCGGGGCGCAGCGGGAACCGTCTTCAAAAAAGGAGAATTCCTGCGAGCGGAATTCCCGGGCCCTGACGTGCCCCAAACGTCGGCCAAAACAGAAAATAGTGGGGTGCGGCGGGGCGTGGAGGGGGTTTGGTTGCAGAGGGCAGGCGGAGGCGAGGCGATGCGAGCCCGCTTTCAACGAAACGAGAGCGAAGCCCAAGCAGGAGGCCAGGTCTGGGCGAGCGGGCGCGGGAACGGGGCTCTGCCGCCGCGGCCCGCCCACCCCTGCTTCCGCAACCCCAGCCCCAGCCCCGACGCCCCAGAGATTCAGAACGGCCAGGAAGGCCTGAGGCGGGCGGCGCAAGGGCCCCTGTCTGCCCAGCGGATTTCTGCAATCTGTATAGGCTGGAGAAATAAAGAGAAAAGTTCTGGTCCTCTGGTTTGGCAACGAACCCCTGCCCCCTTCTCTGCTGGTCGTTGGAAATAGCCAGCTAGCATTTCCTTCACCTTAGCACCCCCTTCCTTCCGAAAAGCTCCAACTCGAAGTGAGGGGAGCCCTTGGGAGGCTGGTTCCTCTGTTTTCTCCCTTTCTCCGAAAGTCCCTGGAGTGGGCCATGTGCCATCCCTGGGATGGGAAATGGGTGCCATCTGTGGGTGCCCAGCCCCAGACTGTCCCTGACCAAGAGTCAGGGCAGGGGCATTTGTCAGTGTGGGCTCATTAAAGAACACCCATCCATACCTGCTGCTGCCTTCCCGAAAGTCTATCCCAGGGGCCTCCCAACCTACTTGGAGGTGAAAGAGACATTTCAGTAAGACCCAAATTTCCAGAGGTCTACAAAAGTTTTCTCCTCCGCAGCCATGGAGCTTCTCCGATTTGTGCAGAACTCTCAAGTGTGTCTTAGGGGAGGAATAGACTGCATATTTCATAGATTCCTTGGATTGGTTGGAGGGGGTGGCGGGGGAGGTAGACCCAAGGCATCTGGCACCCTCAGGCTCTCCAGTGGCTGCTCTGAGCACTGGAACCTGGGGCTGAGATTGCCTTAGGGTCAGGCTGGTATCTATCAAGTCCTGGAAGACTCAAACACCTGCCAGTTGCTCTATCCTGTGGGGCAAAGGCTGACAGGGAGGGATGCAGAGTGTAAAGAGGCCCTAGCTGACCTCAGGAGCCTTTTTTAGGGCAGGCACTCAGGTGCCACTGTTAGCAATAGGTTTTAGCCCATACCTGCTAGAACCAGTCTCCTACAAATATGGAGAAAGGGAGAGTGGCATATGGACATATATGCATGTATTGGGTAATGGTGATACAGGATTTCTGTGCTTACTCTTTTCCTATGACACACACTGTATTGTCCAAGATGGCAGGTGCCATGGGTGTACTCCTGGCAGGTCTGACTCTTGGGCTCAGCGCCCAGAGGCCACAAAGAGAGCAACACTAGAAAGGATAGTAAGTCTGAAGCTCCAGAAAATCTGCCTTAGCTGAACATGGGCAGGACCCAGTCCCAAAAGAAGTTCAATCTTGCAGCTCCAAGGGGCCACTGAGGGGCATATTCCCAGTAGAAACTGTGATTGAGGGTGCAGTTTACCCACCTTTTCAAGGTTAGTACTCTTAGACTCACTCCAGCAACAGGGACCTTAAAGATCACAAAGACCTCACCTAATAGTGGAGAGAATGAGGTGGAACAGACTGTAAAGTGGCCCAGAGTCTCATGCCAGGAAGTTATTGCCCAGTCCCACCCGCCTGCACCAGACCAGGGTGCTCCCCACAGCTACAGCCTGATCATGCAGTGGCCATAGCTGGGACCTGCCTACCTGTGGCTGAGAAAGGGGTCTTGAAAAGAGTAGGTTGACCTTTCTTGGGACCAGTAAGGTGGTCCCAGGTCTGAACCTCACTGCAGCCAGGGATATGTATTTCCCCATGTTTTCCAGAGTCCTCTAAGCCCGACTCTGAGATGAACTCTGTGTGGCAGGGCACAAGATTCTGGATAAAGTGGCCTGGACACAGCAGGGCTCCTCCCAGCAGATAGATACAGGCTCTGAACATGCCACCTGAACTTTTGCAGGGAGCTATTCCTACCACTGGTTTGGAACATACTTTGATAACCCTGTGGTCTCAATACACCTGGACAAGCCCCCAGAGGC
Source organism: Bos javanicus (assembly GCF_032452875.1). NCBI lineage: Eukaryota > Metazoa > Chordata > Mammalia > Artiodactyla > Bovidae > Bos > Bos javanicus. The sequence continues at coordinate 27,325,902 of NC_083878.1, read as the reverse complement.
AAAAGTCCTAGGGAGACTTGGGTTCCACTCCCTGCAAGTCCCCCAGAGGACTGCTAGAACGCTAGAGCAGGGAACTTTGGGAAATGTTGCTAAGGGTTAGACGAATAAATAGGTGCCTTGCTCAAAAACACCACGCAAAGTCAAAACCTGAACCGGGGGTTCTGGACCCCCCCCCCATTCCAGTGTTCCTAACACCAACTTCCGAGTAAATTTAAAGGGGTAGGAACCGAGAAGCGTGACCTAGACACATACTGCACAGTCCTAAACTGAATGCTGAGCCCAGGCTGTTTTGGCCTGGGTCCTGGCACTGGGAGCCAGCGAGACTCCAGCCTTCAGGCGAAGCGGAGGTGGAAAGGACTACTCAGTGAAGGATCTAACCCCAGGGCTTTTCAAAACCGTAGAAACAGCCACAACACCCCCCTCTTCCACTCCAGCTCTCCCATCTACTCGCCTGCCCTTCTCGCAGAGAACCAGCAGCACGTGTTTACATATGCGCCCTGACAAAGAAGTAAAAAAGGCAAGATTCCCTTTTTAAGCCCCTCATTCCGGAGCTCAGCGACCCGGTTCTCATGTTGGAGTTGGCCAGAGCCGAGTCGGAGTAGAGGCCAGAAAGGGAGGGGGGATCTTGCCTCCACTCGGTCCTCCCCGACCACCCACAGGGGAAGCGCCACGAATTCAAGATTCCCTGCCCTCGCCTTCCCGTGGGCAGACCACCGGCTCTGCCCACCGGAGTTAACTTCCGTAGAGGCAGCACGGAAGTGCCGGGCGCATTTCGGGAGGTGGGACCCGTGGGGTTAAGTCTGTGTCCCCGCCCAGCGAGAAGCAGAGAGCGCTCAGCCGGGCGGTACCGGCCGCGGGGCAGCCGGCCCGGTTAGGAGACGAAGGAAAGGCGGGATCCTCCAAGAATTGGTTGTCAGGCGTCTGCCTGTGGCCACTGCCAAATTTTCCCCACTTCTCTCTCTTACTCCCTCCCCCTTTCCCTAGCAGACCGGTCGGGTCCCGAGCTCCTAGGATGGGGGTGGAGCACTGTCAGCAGGAAAAGTCAAATCTTTGAGGGGCGCCCGAGAGCATCCAAACTCTTCCACCCCACTGGTCGGCTCCTGGGCACAATCCACCCGGCAAACAGCTGCCCCAGGAGCGGCGTGATGACCCAGGGGGCATCCGGAGAGGCCTTGCGAAAAGCTGCCCTAACTTTCTTCCCCATCGTGGCTCCCTCCGCCCCTCTCCTTCTTCCCGGCACCCCCTTAAACAGTCCTCCGCCTTCTCTTCTCCCCTCTTCCCTTCCCACCATGGTCCTCCCCTTTTCTTCTCCGCGCTTCTCCTCTCCGCCCCCCCACCCCACCCCGATCCAGCACCTTCCTTGCTCTTTGGGCGTCCGCCCCGTCAATCACCGCCGCCGCCAGCCCCAGCCCGGCCCTCACCTCCTCCCAGGCTTTTGGAGAGCCTCCGGCTCCTGTCTCGGGCCGCCCTCCGCTCTGCGCCGAGCGGGGCGATCTGTCAGCGGAGCCGGCCGGGGGGAGCCGCCTGGCCCGCCGGGGCTCGGGTTACCAGTGACTGACAGCGTCTCCATGGCGAATAATTTGACTCCGACTATTGTCTGGCGCGGGCAGGCCCCGGGTCAGATAACCAGACCAATCAGGGCTCGGGCCGCAGCGCCTCATGCCCGCTTAGAATAATATTATTAAAAAAGCAGCGAGCAAGCTAGACGGGAGGGAGAGAGCGAGAAGCGAACGAGGGAGCGGCGGGCGGGAGGGCGGGAGGGCGCGGAGCATGCGGAGCCGCGCCGCGGGCGGCCCCCGGGCTTGGACGAGGGCGCTGGCTAGGCGCGCGGCCGGCGGGGGCGTGGAGCGGCGCGGGATCCACGGCCTGCGCGGGGACGTACTGCAGTGACTCCGAGTTTGCCGGGAGCCAGAGCCAGGCCAGGGGCCCCAGTCCGCCTCTTGGCTCAGGACGGTCCGGCGGGGAGGCGCCCATGCCGGACCGCGCGGCGCGCTGAGGGCGCGCGGGCGGGCGCGGGAGCAGCAGGCACCATGTCCATGCTACCCACCTTCGGCTTCACGCAGGAGCAAGTGGCGTGCGTGTGCGAGGTGCTGCAGCAGGGCGGCAACATCGAGCGGCTGGGCCGCTTCCTGTGGTCGCTGCCCGCTTGCGAGCACCTCCACAAGAATGAAAGCGTGCTCAAGGCCAAGGCGGTGGTGGCCTTCCACCGCGGCAACTTCCGCGAGCTCTACAAGATCCTGGAGAGCCACCAGTTCTCGCCGCACAACCACGCCAAGCTGCAGCAACTGTGGCTCAAGGCACACTACATCGAGGCGGAGAAGCTGCGCGGCCGGCCCCTGGGCGCGGTGGGCAAGTACCGCGTGCGCCGCAAGTTTCCACTGCCGCGCTCCATCTGGGACGGCGAGGAGACCAGCTACTGCTTCAAGGAGAAGAGTCGCAGCGTGCTGCGCGAGTGGTACGCTCACAACCCCTACCCCTCACCCCGCGAGAAGCGCGAGCTGGCAGAGGCCACGGGGCTCACCACCACACAGGTCAGCAACTGGTTCAAGAACCGGCGGCAGCGCGACCGGGCAGCCGAGGCCAAGGAAAGGTACGAGTAAGTAGAGCTTCCACACCAGCTTCCCCAGGGGTCGAGGGAGAGGGGGTCCCGGGACGTCTGCTCAGCCCCTGGAGAGGTCTGAACTGGGCCCTTGATCCCAGCCAGGGCCCTGCTGCGGCCTGATCTAACCCGGACTGCTCTTTCGGGAGACCAGAAGATCAGAAATTTGTCTAAAGCGGGCAAAGCAATCGGAAAGTCATCAACTAATTCCCTGGTCTCTTGTGCGCAAACGTGGAGAAGCAGCGAGCCTCGGGGTCAAGGCAAGACAGTAGGCCTGGATTCCAGGCAAGGGGGGCGGGTACCGCAGGCAGAGCCTGAGAGTTCTCTGAAGGTCGGAGGGCTGAGGGGTTTGGCGAGAACTATCGGGGTTGCGGGTTTTAAGACTGCGTGCGAGAATTCACCAGCTCTTCCTGGAACTTTCCGTCTGCCTCACTCAGCAGCACCAGGCTGTGTGATTAGGGGTCAGGACTGGGATTGGAACTTGCCTGATACAACCTGGATGTAGAGGGGCCTAGAAGAATTTTCCTTGTCTGGATAAGGGGGTTGATAGGGAAAGCGTTTTATCCCGCATTGAAAGGACCAAGAGGCAAAAGGCTTGGGGAGGAAGTGTCAGCTCCCGGAGAGAAGAAAAACACATGTCCCCTTTTCTGCCCTGTTGGACCCAGCAGCCTTGGATTGCCAAGCCTTTAGCTCCTCTCTCCTTAGGCTCTACCCTCTCTGGCGGGTAGGTCGGTAGGTCTAGGGTGAGCTGAGAGCAACAGAAGGGCTGGGAGTCACCCGTCCTCAGGGAAACCTGGACTTCCTAAACTAGCCTTGCAGTTGACAATGAGGTCCCTGTGGCTTTGGTCTCTCAGAACCCCAGATCTGGAGGAGGAGATGGGAGAGAAACTGTGGGAACAGACTCCAACCTGAGTGTAACAGAAAAACAAGACACCTGGGGTCTGTGGTACTGGGTGTGTGCAGCCCAGAGTGAAGGGCGGGGGTCAGACTGGGGGTGCTGAACAGTGTAATCTGAGGTGGGGAGGAGGCTTCCAGCTGACCCTGGTCTCTAAGACCATGAGGGTGGGGTATCCACAGTTGTAAGGATTCGGCTCCCAGCCCTGTGGAAAGTCCTCTTCCAGAAAAACAGAAAGAAAAGGCCCTGGAAAGCCAGTACAGAGAGAATTTACCTAAGAATTCAGATTTCCAAATTTGGGTGAGGGGCTGTTGGTGAAAGATCCTGTGGGAGGGGGGTTCTCCCTGTGGAGGTCCCCCTCCAGCCAGACTGGCATGTATCCAGAATCCTGAAGAACTAAGTGCACAGGCCAGGCCCCAGGTGAAGGCGGAAGAGTTTCTCAGTTTCTAGTATGGTGGGAGAATCTAGGCCAGGATTAGCAACCGTCTTCCCTCTCTCTTCTCTCAAAAGTCACCCTCCACATGCCCAGCCTCAGGCCCCAGCTGAAGCTTCCACTGGGAGCTCGGAAAAGGGCATCTTTGCCCTGGGAAAGGGCACCTTTGCACTCTTCTGGCCTGGTTCCGTAGGCCCCACAGGGAAAACTCTAACGCGGCCAGACAGTTTGGAACTAGAGGGAAAAGACCCTTAGCTCTGGAAACCTGTCCCTCTGACAGAGATTTCCCTCAGGCAGAGGAAAGCAAAGGGAGATGAGGACCTGTGAGATTTCTCAACCTCAAGTCCTCAAGTGGACCCTCAGCCTAGAATCCAGGGTTCCTGACTCTCCTGGTACCAGTTCTCCGCAACAAACCCTGGCTTTGTGTTCAGCCAGGAGTGATCTGAAAATCCAGGCACCTTCTCTTCCTCCCTGTTCCTCTCGGTGACAACTCCATGAACCCTGCTCGCCTGCCCCTCTGCTCTGGAAAAGAAAGGTTAGCCACTCAGTGGGGGCAGGCATGGAGGGCAGACACACGGAGAGCAGAAAGGTATTCCTGAGATTAAGAGCTGGAGAGGTGGGGAGACAGAAATGATACCGGGAGAAAGTACAGAGGAAGAAATCGGGTCTGGAGAGACTAAGAGAACCAGAGCCCAGACCTGGAAGAGAAAATGGTAGAAACCGAAAACACCCGCAGGCTGCGCGCGGCGGCTCTGGCTCCCGGCGACACTGAGCCGAGCGGCCTTGGTTTCCCCGCTGACCCCGCTGCTTTGCTCCTGCTCTTGCAGGGAGAACAGCGAGAACTCCAACTCTAACAGCCACAACCCGCTGGCGGCGTCGCTGAACGGCAGCGGCAAGTCGGTGCTAGGCAGCTCAGAGGACGAGAAGACGCCGTCGGGGACACCAGACCACTCGTCGTCCAGCCCCGCGCTGCTGCTCAGCCCGCCGCCGCCCCCGGGGCTCCCGTCCTTGCATAGCCTGGGCCACCCTCCGGGCCCCAGCGCCGTGCCCGTGCCCGTGCCGGGCGGAGGCGGCGCGGACCCTCTGCAGCACCACCACGGCCTGCAGGACTCCATCCTCAACCCCATGTCGGCCAACCTCGTGGACCTGGGGTCCTAGAGCCCCTCCTGCCTCGACGCGCTTGCCTTCTGGCCTGGGCGCTGGGGACCCAAGAGGGACCGTGTCCGAAGGGCGGCCCGCGCCGGCGGCCCCACCAGGTACTGAAAGGCCCGCGCGCTGAAAGGGCAAGAACTGCCGGCCCGGCCCGGGTAGTACGGATGGCTCTCTGGTTTAGTCTTTGTTCGGGATTTTTTTTTTTTTCCCCAACAAGTTGCTTTGAAGGTCCTTTGGAGGCCGGACCGGGTCTTGAACCAGGGAAGGGAATAAATTATACACCATTCTCCTACTCTTTCTCTCTTTCCCTGCCTTCTCCTCCCCTCTCTTCTCTCTCTTCCTTTGCCCTCCTTGCTCATTCGTTCTTCCTCTTCCTTCCCCCTCTTCCTTCCCCTTCTTTCTCTTTCCTCCTTTCCCTTTCTTCTTTCCCCTTTTGTACTGTTTCCTCTGTGCCTCTTACTTGCCACCTCTCACTAGATTTCTGTTACTCATGTCTGTTTTTCTGTCTCCTCTCCGCCAGCCTCTTGCACCTCGCAAGCTGTACCCCTCAGTGTTTCTCCTTATGCCTGACCATCTATGTACCCTCCACCTATTCCTCACTTTCCTAGGCTGGGAGTGGGAGGGGAAAGAGCAAAAAAAAAAAAAACAAAAAAAAACAGGGCCTTTGAACCTGGGCTTTCTCCAGAGGCCCTTCCCCAAGGTGTCAGCTTTGTATTTGTACCCAGTAACTTAAGTGAAGGAGAACGGGCCAAGGAGCAGAAGCCCCTGCACGCCCCCTTGCTTCCAGCCCCTCTGTCTTGGTGAGGCCCCGCTATGCTCTCTTATTCCTCCCCGGACAGTGGCCACCCGGCTCCAAGCGGAGCGTGCCTCCAGAGCTGCGGACTTGCCATCTCCCTGTTATGCCCTCATGTGAATGTTCTTTGGGAAATATTTCTGCTTTTATTTTATAATAAAATTAGAAATCATAAATATAAATATGGATATATACCATGAGGCCTGCCAGCCAGACGTGCAGCTGTGTCTGATTTCCCTACAGGGACTCAACACCCCGGGTGGATCGTTCTGGGCAGCCATGCCCGGTAAGTCCTGGAAACTGGGAGATGCCTTCCCACATACACAACCTATATCAATAGCTAAGTGAAGGGACTGAATACTCTGAAACCTCCTGCCCCAAAGCCCTGTGTCCCTTTTCTTGTCCCTGAAGCTCCCCATAGGAGTGAGGAGGGAGCAGCTGCTCTTGGGGACTCCTCTGCTCCCACCAGCCCAGCAGTGTCCTCAACCGACTCTTTCTTCACCTGGGAATGGGGGTAGGAAATGAGGGGCTGTGTGCGGAAAGTGGGTACATGTGTTTGAAGATGCCAAGGCTGGGGAACAAGTTGGGCCGTGGAGTTTTCCTAAAGGGCAGACTCCTTAGCTGTGAAAGCAATGCCCAGAACCAGGTGGAAGGCACTGGGCAGATTCGCTGGATGAAAGGGCAGCCGCTGATCCAGCCGTGAAGCCGGGATCAGGCGTGTGGCCATGGAGCAAAGGTCTCCATACTTCGAAATCTGTTGGTTTGGGGTGGAGACGAAGGGGCTTGGGGAGGAGGGGAGTCCTGGAGACTGGACAAGCCCAGCTCTTGGAACGCGTGTTCTGAAAGGGAACAAGCAGATGCCAGGACTTGGCTGGTCAGATCGAGGCGTCCCTGCCATGTGTGGTGCCTCTGCGGCCATAAATTAACCTGCACTGCCCCCTCCCCTCTCGGGGATCCAGCTTCCCCGCGCCCCATTCAGCGACACGTCTAAGCCAGTCCTGGCAGATCTGAAGCAGGCGGGACTCCTCGCCAGGGAAGTTGTGGCTTTTTCGTGTCAGGTCTTGGGGGGCTGTTGAAATGATACACTTGGCTCCTCTGTGACCAGGACACTTCTAACTAGATCTGGTGGCCCTGGGTGAGAAGGGATGGAGAGGATGAAGCGTTCTTGCGACCCGTGATCCTGGAGCTCGGGGACTTACTTCTCTGGCACTTGACTCTTTGGTGAAATTACCGCTAGAGGAGAACCCTTTTGCGCCGACTTTCTAAATACCAAGGATCTTTCCCAGTAGAGACCCTTACAATTCCGGAAGCTGGGCGTCTAATTTGGAGCGGGAGGCTTTGCCCCAGACTTCGTTCTGTGCAGGCGTGGGGGTCAGGTTTTACCCAGCAGGGTGAGATCACATCAAGCACCCAAAGTTCCCTGAACCCCAAGAGGAAGTCCAGCCCTGGCAGCTCCTGTGGCCTCTCCTGGAGGCTGTGCTCTCTGCCGCCGAAAACTCAGATTTTCCTTGGTGGGAGTGGCCCCACCCTCGCTGCCTGGCAGGGTGTAGAGCTGAGGATCCAAAGAGGCTCGAGGGATCGAGAAGCTGTCTTGGGTCAGCCAGCAGGTCGGTGATTACTTCTGGAAGGGAGGAAAGACAGTAGTCCCTGGAGCCTGAATCACCCCTATTGCCCCCCATTTTCACACTCACAATCATAGGCAAATACACTCTACACCAGCTTTCACAAGGACACATACATATTTACAATTCAATTCACTGTGCCATGCACTGTGGTTAGCACAAAAACACTCACCCGCTCACACTTGGTGGCTACACAAGGAAATCCATCACACAAAACTCCATCACGCATATAGTTCACATGCACACGAACAGAAACAAACACACACAGAAACACACAGACACATGTCCTCAGGTGAAACACTCTCCTGCACAGATGTAAGTAGTGAGGTACCTACACAAACAAGCCCTTCCCTCACCGCTGTATTCATGCACTCGAACACAAACCTCTGCTTCTCCCCAGGAACCTGCATATCCACCCCCATAGCCAGTGCCCTTGCCAGCAGCCAGTCCCAGCACATAGACCTGCTGGGGCCAGAACACAGCCCTGAAGCACAGCTGGCCGGGAAAGCCTAGGCTGCAGGAGCTGTGGCCCAAAGAAAGAGATGATGCTAACCCATCATCTCTGCAAATGGTCAGGGCTCCCAGCTGCAGCACCCTCTCTCCCCAGACCCAGATGGGATCCATGGAGTTAGCTGGGAGCTCTGATTTGGCCAGTAGGGGGCGGGGTGCCTGTCTTGGAGCTTTATTCAGGCTTAGTGGTGCTACTTGTTGCAACTTCCTTTTCTCTCCGCCTTGGAAAGTTAAGCCCAAAAATATTTATTTAAAAAGGGAAACTATGCAGAAGTTCTGAAAATAAACCTAAGCAGCTACTTACCCACTGTATAAATCTATACAAGCCAGTCCTCCACTCCACACTTCAATAGACCTACCGCACCAACTGTACATAACTTTTGCACAGACGTTGCCAGGTGAATACAACCATTCCCTGTCCAGGCCTTCATCAAACGGGGTTCTCAATGACTTGTCACCCCTCCCCTCTGCCAGTAGTCACTGAAACTGAGAGTTTTACTCAGGCCACTTGAAGGGAACGCAGCAACTAGAAGCATGAGTCTCCCTTTCTGCTTCCCCAACCACACTTGCTGTTCATTTATTCCCAGCCAGGTCCCATACCCATGCACCCCTGAAGGTGAAACGCTAATGAAGAAGGTAGAATTTAGGCCTTGAGAGCAGCTGGCCAGCTCCTCTACTTGGGGGACTTAAAAGCCGAGGACTACTGAGGGCAGAGGGGAAACTGAGGGCTGGCTATGCTGCCTCCACAGTCTCCTTCCATGCCGGGCACTCGGCAGCCCTCTCCAGGCCTCAGGTCAGGCCTGGACCTGATGTCCCAATCTTGCAGGGCGTCTGGAGGGAGTTACTCATCTACCTAAGGAGCAGGTGGTGATGGTGTGCCACACAAGAAAAGGTTAAACAGAGCCAGGGAGATCTGGGGAGACTACAAGTCCACTCAGTCTTCAGTTTAACCCAGTCCCTGTAGGACACACCATTTCAGTACCTGACAAAAACAGGGACCGGTCAAGTGGGGGTACTGAGTCAGGACACAGGGAATTTGGCCTCCTGGATTCCAACAGCTCCCACCTCTTGCCCAGAAGGATGCTGGGCGAGAAGAGGGAAGCGGGCTTTGGACAGGCGATATGTGAACGTCCTCATATTGAGGGGTGGGTGGAGGACGGAGGGCTTGGGCTCATGACTGGGCCCCTTCGTTTTTTTCGCGTCGCCCATCCCAACGCTGCGGCTTAGGTACCCTTGGCACTCGGAGCCGCCTAGGGAAGCTGGAGATGAAAGCGACCCAGTGCGCGAGGATGTACTGCCAGACGTGAGAAGGCTCATAAGAGTGCGTGAGCGCCGGTGCGCCTTGAGACGGCAGCTCTTTTGAGTACATAGGTGCGTGGGTGAGCCATTGAGCTGCCCAGGGCACTTGGAGGAGCCCAGAATGCGGCTTGTAAATAGAGGCGCCTGGAGCTGGAGGAGAACCAGCCTCTCCTCTCGCGCCGCGGGAACCCAACCCTGCCTGAACTGGTCCTGATTCCTGGACCCGCGGCTGGACGCAGGCAGCCTAAGTGAGGAGGAAAAGAGCGGGGGCTGGGTTGCTGCTGCCAGGCGTGGGGGGCGCAATGGAGCCCGGAAAGATCTGGAGTCCCTGTGTCAGGGTCAAGGCCTCGCGTGCCTCTTCTCCGGAGCCTCTTCTCGAAACTCCGTGGGTCCCTGTGCGGCTGAAACTCAAAAAAGGTTTCTCATGGGTTGTGGGGTGGAATCGGAGAGGAGAGGATCAGAATAGTGTCCTTCAGAGGGGTGAGTTTTCCCTCCGTTTCTCGTCAATCACAACAGCAGGGTTGCTCCCGCGCTAGGTGAGAGACTAAATAAGACCATGTGGATGCGCCAGAAGAAAGACCCCGACAGGCGGCCCTAGTCGCCCCCAAAGGCTCCCTTTCTTGAAGGGCGCACAAACCCGACAGGCTGGCACAAGGGACGCCTTCTTTAGGATGCTAGCAGCCCTGGCAAAGGCCAGGGCTAAATCCAGAACTACCGGCCGCCCGGCCCAGCCGGAGTACCCCGTGCGTCCTCACTGTTTGACTAGCCCGAGGCGGCTGGGACTCTGGCAAGCTGCTACGGGGCGGCTGAAGCCTTCGAAGACCCAGCCGCGCGCTTGATGCCAGGCCCGGCGCGACCGGCTTTCCCAGACAAGTGACCCTCGCGCTGCTGGAGATGACGCGAGGCTCTGGGGCCTGAGCTGCGGGGAGCAGGGGCCCGCGGGACTGGACAGCCTTCTTCTCTGGACCTTGAGCTAGCGGCGCGAGTAGGCCCAGGAGCTGGAACGCTTGGGACGCGCCGCGGGCGATAAAACCATGCGCAACCCCGCAGCCGTCCGGGCTCGGGGCTGGGGGGTGGGCGGGGCGCTTCAGCTCTGCAGGTCCAGAGCACTCAGGCCCAGCTAGCCCAGGCCTGAGATCCTGTAGTCTGCAGGCTGCGTTGCCTCGGTTGCCCCGGCCGGGGAGTCAGCCCAGTCGCCCGAGGTCCTGTAAAGAGAGCGACGGGTCAGACAGGAAGGCGAGAGCAGCCGCGGGGGCGGGCCTTGCAGAGCTGCAGGCCCTCGACTCCCTTCCTTCAGGGTTTTTCCAAGGATTTGTGTTGGCTTCCCAGCCAGGACCTTTCTTTAGTTCCAAAGCTCATTGCTGGCAGCATTATCCGGGTAACTCGCCCTGGGCCATGGAGACGCGGCTCAGGTCATACTTTTCCTTTCTTGAACGCTCACTCCACATCAGGCACTTTACACACCTGGTATCTGTTTAATTCTCACAGAGGCCACACAAAGAAGCTATTATTACTGATACATGAAACCGAGACGTCAGGTTCGGGAACTTGCCCAGAGTCAGACACGTTTACAGCGGTGGGACCGGCATTTGAACTTGGTCCTTGCCAGTATGCAGCGCATGTTTGCGCGGGGCCAGGGATTGGAGAGGCGCCTGGCCCCGGGGTCCTCGGGTGGCCGGGGGTGGGGGGGCGCAGATGCTTCCCTGGGGATCGGGGCAGCCCTTTGCCGCGGGAGCGAGCTGCGGCATCGGGGCTCTCAGTCCCAGTGACCCGCCCAAGTCCGGTGCAAGCGTTTATCCCTTCAACCATCAGCGTAATTACCCCGTTCCCTCACTTGAGCTCTTCTAGTTTTGAAGCACCATCGAGTACCACCAAGCAGATTTCGACCAGCGCAGGTTACTAGATAGAAAAGATAGAACCTTGGGATCCTAGGGTCAATCTGCTGCCGCTTCCCTCTTCGCCCTCCTGAGACTCCGGCCTTGTCTCTGCCATTCTGATAGGGACAGTGAGGCTGATTGGGGACCCTGAGGGCTGAGACCAGAGTCTTGGGTGGGACACTCTCCTCTTTGTCCGCTTCCAGCCCCACCTCCATTAATCCTGTGCTGCGGACAGGGCTCTCTGGTGGGCTGTAAATAAAAAGCATCATTCACTTAACACAGGTTTACTGCTGGGGTGCAAGGAGATTAGTAAGGAGGCGGAGTCCAGACACTATTTTTCAAAGACCAGAGCGCATCGGACCCATCCCAGTCCGGCTCCTCCCCTGCTTCCCCAGCGCACACCCTTCGGGCCCCTCTGGAAGCCCCCATGCCCTTCACCCGTGAAGCAGTAGATGGTGCAAGCGCTCAGATTCCACCCGAGCTAGGTGATTCTGTCAGTGTCAAGATAAGGTGTGTGCAATACCCTGTTGTCCCCAAGCAGAGCCATTGGCGACCCTGAAAAGCTGCCCGGAGACACCTGAACTGATGAGGGAGATTGCTCGTCCAAGTGAATGCATGGGCTCAGCTTAAAGCCAGTCCAGTATGAGTCACTCCTTCGTCCTCCTAAGGGAAGAGCAGGCCCTGGTGGGACGGGCTAGGGAGCTGAAGGAGATTAGAAACAGGGCAAGGCAGAATCGTTTCTAAAAGCAAAATAATGTAGGGATTGCTAGGGTTTGTCCAGTCTTCAGTGGGCTCGTGCTCTTTCTTCTGCATTCTGTTGTTGAGGTGGCTTCTTGAGTTTGGGGAAAATTGTTGTTCAGTCACTAAATCATGTCTGACTCTTTGTGACCCCATGGACTGTAGCACTCCAGGCTTTCCTGTCCTCCCTATCTCTGGGAGCTTGTTCAGATTCATATCCATTGAGTCAGTGGTGCTATCTGACCATCTCATCCTCTGCCGCCCTTTTCTCCTCCTGCCCTCAATCTTTCCCAGCATCAGGGTCTTTTCCAATGAGTCAACTCTTCGTATCAGGTGGCCAAAATATTGAAGCTTCGGCTTCAGCATCAGTCCTTCCAATGAATATTCAGGGTTGATTTCCTTTAGGGGGAAAAAGCAGACACCAAACCAGCCCAAAGAATAGAGATTGTTCCCTTGGGATTGGGCAAGGGTGCAGAAAAATGGCCACCATCATGGAGCTCCAGATGCTGCTACAGAGACTTAAATGTGTCTCAAAATCAGAACAAACCATCCCTGAAATCATTCAAAGGAATGCCTAACCACTGAAAGAAAGGGATCTGTTCTGACAGGCCACTTCCAAACCTTCCCCAGAGGAAGCAGGCAGAGCTGAGAACTTGAGTTTTGGTCTCTCACTGGACCTGTCAGTTAAGGCTCCCAACAAATGAGTTGTGAGCCAGAGATTTCCACAGCAGGTGAATACTGAATTTTGTGGGTGATCCCCAAAGGGATGTAGCTTTTTTTTTTTAACTGAAGAAAATGGAGAGTCAAGAGTTCTATTTACTCTGAAAGACTAGACCTTGGTGTCAGTTCAGAGCTATAGATAAAATCAAGAGTTACTTTATCATTTACTTATTTCTTTAAAGAACTAGGTTAAGCAATCACCCTAAAGGCAGATAAATATTTAGTAGGAATATTAAATAGACAAGGCTTCAGAGGAAGGATGAAGGTCCAGAATGGGTGGAGCCAAGACACAGTATCCGGGGTTAGGCAGTCCTCCTTCCCTAGAGATCAGGAACCAAGAGGGGGCAGGGAGGCACAAGTAGGTAATGCCACATCACCCAGAAGCAGCTGGAATGTGTTGGGCACCAAACTTGAGACCAGGAAAGAATCAAAATGTCACCATACCTGGTAGCTATGTCAACAAAAGTGTGCCCCAGGCTCAAAGTCTACCCAACACAAACCAGCTTCCAATTCAGATGGAGCTGAGGCAAAGCCCAGGAAAAGAGACTGTATTACGTATGTTTGTAGACAAATCCCAAAACAAGAGTTTATTTCTCATCCACATTCATAACAGTCTAGTGGAACATTTCTGGGCAACAGGTGGCTTCCCATGGGGTGGTTCAGGGACCAAGTCTTCCTTATCAGGTGGCTCCACTCTTAGAGTCTTTTGTATTCAGTTGCCATATGGGTAAGAAGCATGAAAGACAGGCATGGGAGGGGTAGGTGAGGTGAGGGGGTTTGGAGTGGTACACATCACTTCCACTTGCATTCCATGGAACGGAACTTAGTCATTTGATCAAGTAAACTGCAAGGGAAATTGAGAAAGGAAGCTACCTGTGTGACCAGAAAGATATCCCAGGAAACAGATTTACTGACTTTTTATGGTTAGTCAGCCCTCAGTGATTTTAAAGCTGAGAGATCTGTAAATTTTCCCTTTGCATGCATCTATATGTATTTTTTTTACAATTATGAGTTAGAATACTGTTTTTTGTTTTTTGTCTTGCTTGTCTTGGTTTTTCTGGGGTGAGGAATACACATGGAGATACCACTCTTACATTATAGGTCACTTCACTTCTCTGGGCCTCAGTTTCCTCATCTGTTTCATAGTATATTAATTAGGGCAAGGTTCAGCTAAACGTGATTAAAAAAAAAAAACAAAAACCCAAATCAGAGTCGCTTAAGCATAATAGAAGATCATTTCTCTCACAGATTAACATCTATGTAGGCAATCTAAGATTGATGCAAACCCAAGCTCTTCCTACTTTGTTGTTGTCTCTGAAGAAGTCTAGACATTGACTTACAAGATGGGCACTATAAATCACCTGATTTTATAATTTTTGTTTACTTATTTATGACTGTGCTGGGCTTTCTCTAGTTGTGGAGATCAGGGGCTACTCTCTCGTTGCAGTATGTGAGCTTCTCATTTCAATGGCTCCCTTCATTGCAGAGTCCAGGCTTTAGAGCACGGGCTCAGTAGTTGTGGTACATGAACTTAGTTGCCCCTTGGCCTGTGGAATCTTCCCAGACCAAGAATTGAACCTGTGTCTCTGCACTGGCAGGCGGATTCTTAACCTCTGAACCACCAGGAAAGTCCTAAATCACCCATTTGAAATATGCTCAAAGAGCTAAAAGAAACTATATCTAAAGAACTAAAAGAAAGCATGAGAACTATGTCACACCAAACAGAGAATATCAATAAAGAAATCAGAACTACAAAAATAAATTATATAGAAATTTTGGCATTGAAAATTACAATAAATAAAATGAAACATTTTTACTAGAGGGAGTCAATAACAGTTTTAAGCTGACAGGAGAAAGAATCAGCCAACAAAATTATCCAGTTTGAGCAACAGAAAAAAGAATGAAGAAAAATGAACAATGTCTATGAGACCTGCAGGGCACCAGTGAGCATACCAACCTAGGCATACTGGGAGTTCCCTGAAGAAGAAGAGAGAGAAAAGGGCAGGAAGACTATTTGAAGAAATAATGGCTAAAAACTCCCCAAATTTGATGAAAAACATTAATTTACATATCCAAGAAGCTCAATAAACTTTATGTAAGATAAATTCAAAGAGAGCCACACTGAAACATATGATCAAACCATCAAGACAAAGACAATCTCTTTGGATACACTGTATGCAGAATCTTAGTTCCCCAACCAGGGATCAAACCCACACCCCTGGCAATGGAAGTGTGGAGTCTTACACACTGGATTGCCAGGGAAGTCCCAAGAATCTTTTTTTAAATTGAAGTTTAGTTGCTGTACAATATTATATGTTATAGGTGTACAATACAGTGATTCACAATTTTTAAATGTTATGGTCCATTTATAGTAATTATAAAATATTGGCTATATTCCCTGTGTTGTACAATATACCCTTGTAGCTTACTTTGTACAGAATAATTTGTGCTTTTTAATCCCCTATCCCTGTCTTGTCCCACCTCCTTCGCCCCTCCCCACTGGTAACCACTAATTTGTTCTCTATATCTGTGAGACTGGTTTTGTTGTTGTTGTTCTATTCACTAGTTTCTCCTATCGTTCAGATTCCACATATAAATGATATCATATAGTATTTGTCTTCCTCTGTCTGACATTTCATCTAGCATACTACAAGTCCATCTATGTTACTGAAATGGCAAGATTTCATTCTGTTTTTATGGCTGAGTAGTATTCCATTGGAGAAGGAAATGGCAACCCACTCCAGTGTTCTTGCCCGGAGAATCCCAGGGACGGGGGAGCCTGGTGGGCTGCCATCTATGGGGTTGCACAGAGTCGGACACGACTGAAGTCACTTAGCAGCAGTAGCAGCAGTATTCCATTACATATATATACCAGGCTTCCCTGGTGGCTCAGGAGTAAAGAACCCACCTGCTAATTCAGGAGATGTGGGTTTGATCCCTGGGTCAGGAAGATGTCCTGGAGAAAGAAATGGCAACCCACTCCAGGATTCTTGCCTGAGAAATCCCATGGGCAGAGGAACCTGGTGGGCTATAGTCTATGGTCGCAAAGAGTTGGACATGACTGAGAGCCTAAATATCAACAACTATATATGGACTTTCCTAGTGGGTAAGCTAGTAAAGAATCTGCCTGCAATGTGGGAGACCTCGGTTTGATCCTTGGGTTGGAAAGATCCCCTGAAGAAGGGAACGGCTACCCACTCCAGTATTCTGGCCTGGAGAATTCCATGGACTATATAGTCCATGGGTCTCAAAGAGTCAGACACAACTGAGTGACTTTCACATATATATATATATATCACATCTTCATCCATTTGTCTTTTGATGGACACTTGGGTTGCTTCCATATATTGACTACTGTAAATAGTGCTGCTATGAACATTGGAGTGCATGTATCTTTTTGAATCTGTGTTTTTGGCTTTTCCAGATATATACCCAGGAATGGAATTGCAGTGTCATATGGTAGTTCTATTTTTAGTCTTTGAGAAAACTGCATACTGTTTTCCACAGTGGCTGCACCAGTTAACATTCTCACCAACAGTCTTCTACTGGAATAGTATGTGGATTTGTGGATATGGATTTACTTTCCCTACCAAAACAACCATCCATGGGCTTGTAGATTGCCTTAGTCACCATCATGGTATTGCATACAGCATTGCTTCTGATCAAGGAATACACCCACACAAAAGAAGCACAGCAGTAGAGCCATGCTCCTAAGATTCACTGACCTTACCATGTCCCCCACCATCCTGAGGAAGCTGACTTGATAGAAAGGTAGAATGATCTTTTGAAGATTTAGTTACAGCATCAGCTGGATGGCAATGACTAGGGTGAGGTTCCTGAGAAAGCTGTATATGCTCTGAATCTACATCCATTTATGGTGCTGTTTTTCCCATAGCCAGACCTCACAGGTCTGGGAATCAAGGGGTAGAAATGGCAATGCCACCACTCACTATTCCTCCTAGTGACTCACAAGGAAAGTTTCTGCTTTCTGTTCCCACAACATGATGCTCTACTAGAAGTCTTAGTTCCAGAAGGAGAAATGCTTCTACCAGGAAACAAAACAATGATTCCACTGAACTGGAAGTTAAGACAGCCACCTGCCCACTTTGGGTTCCTCATGCCTCTGAATCAACAAGCAAAGAAGGGAGTTACTGTGCTGGCTGTGGTAATTGGTCCTGATTGCCAAACGGAAGTTGGACTGCTCCTGCACTCCGGAGGTAAGGAAAAGGATGTCCTGGGATACAGGAGATCCCTTAGCTTATCTCTTAGTAGTACCATGCCTTGTAATTAAGGTCAATGGAAAACTACAACAACCCAGACCAGGCAGGACTACTAAGGGCCCAGAGCCTTGAGGAATCAACCCACCAGTTGAAGAACTATGACCAGCTGAAGTCCTAGCTGAAGGCAAAAGTTTAGAATGGGTAATGGAACAAGGTAATTATGAATACCAGCTCCAACTATGTGACCAGTTAGAGAAATGAGGACTGCAGTTGTCAAGAGTATTTCATCCTTATTTTTCTATTTATATTTTTGTGTATAATATAAGCATATATATTGGGCTGCCACAGTGGCTCAGTGGTAAAGAATCCACCTGCAGTGCAGGAGACGCAGGAGACGTGGGTTCTGTCCCTGGGTCAGGAAGATCCCCTGGAGAAGGGCATAGCAACCCACTCCAGTATTCTTGCCTAGAGAATCTCATACAGAAGAGCCGAGAAGGCTATAGTCCATAGATCGCAAAGAGCTAGACACAACTGAAGCGACTGAGCATGCAAATGCACGCATATATATCTGCCTGTCAAATGCAGCAGATGCAAGAGACACAGGATCGATCCCCGGGTAGGGAAGATCCCCTCGAGTAGGAAATGGCAATCCACTCCAGTATTCTTGCCTGGAAAATTCCATGGACAGAGGAGCCTGGTGGGGTTCAGTCCTTGGGGTCTCAAAGAGTTGGACACAACTGAGCAACTGAGCACATACACATGCATATATATTAAGCAAATATCATTGGGTTTTTTCCTCTGTTTCCTTATCATGTAGCATAAGATGCATTGACGTATATTATAGCACATACACTTTGTTAATTTTACATCATAGTATTTAAGTTATGGGATATCAAGGAGAGGAGTGAACATAGTTCAAGGATTTTCCCTCCTCTTCTGGGGATGGGGTTGGTGCATTTTCAATCATACTCAGGATAGTTGAATCATGCTTGGAATTATGACCTAGTTATTGTCTTAATTTGCACATTAAGTTTGGTTTAAGGAGCTATATATGTCAAGTTGACAAAGGGTAGGCATCTGAAGGTTTTAATTTCATGTGAAGCTTGGCTGGGCCACAAGATAGATATCTGATTGAACATTATTTCTGATGAAAATCGAAATGGCCATATGTTATCATGTCACACTTGTTCGAATGAGTATTATCAAAAAGGCAAGAAATAGTAAGCATTGGCAAGGAGGTGGAGAAAAGGGAATCCTTGTACACTGTTGGTGGGAATGTAAATTGGTGCAGCCACTATGGAAGACAGCATGGAGATCCTGAAAAAATAAGAATAGAACTATCACATAATACAGCTATCCCACTTCTGAATATGTATTCAAAGAAACCCAAAAACACTCATGTGGAAAGGTATATGCACCCCTATGTTTATCCCAGAATTATTTACAATACCAAGATATGGAAGCAGCCTAGGTGCACATCAATAGGTGAATGAATAAAGAAGATGTGGTGTATATATATATATATATATATGTATATATATTATATACAATATATATAGTATATATATTGTATGTATATATATATATGTATATATACAAACAATATTATTCAGTCATTAAAAAAATAAAATATTGCCATTTGCAACAACATGGACCTTCAGGGTATATGGTAAGTAAAAGAAGTCAGATGGAAAAAGACAACTAGGATATGATTTCACTTATATGTGGAATATAAAGAACAAGCAAAAATGAAATAAATGAACAAAACAAGTGAAAACCAACATATAGATACAGAGAACAGAGTAATGGTTACCAGAGGGAACTAAATCTATGTATATGATATGGCCTCCCTTGATTCTGCTTCTCTGGACAATGACAGTGACAGTCGCTCAGTTGAGTCTGATTTTTTGTGGCCCCATGGACTGTAGCCCTCCAGGCTTCTCTGTCCATAGAATTCTCCAGACAAGAATACTGCAGTGGGTAGCCATTCCCTTCTCCAGGGGATCTTCCTGACCCAGGGATCAAACCCAGGTCTCCTGCATTGCAGGCAGATTCTTTACCATATGAGCCACCAGGGAAGCAGCTTTTCCAAGACAGACCAACCAGGTGACCCAAGCGGAAAAATATAAAGAATTATTTTTCACACTCTTTAGTACTTTGTATGTATGCCCAGTAGGCTATTAATATCATTTATTTTCTGGTAAATGATATACTATACCTATATCTTCCCACCTCACCACCATCTGCTATTGACCCTTGTAATTTAGTCTCCACACCTTTGTTAATGATAGAACTTGCAATCTGTAGCTGACCAAATGCTGCGCAGAATAAAGACTACATTTTCTGACCTCCCTTGCAGCTAAACATACCACACAACTAAGTTTTGGCTAATGAATATTATTGAAATGTTGTATGTAAACTTTTGGAAGTGTTTTTCAAGGAAGAGGATCCCTTTCTTCTCCCTTCCTCCTTTTTGCTGACAGGAATATAGATGTGACGGCCGGAGCTAGCACAGCCTTCTTGGACCATGAGGCAACATGCTGAAATTGGTGGAGCAGTCAAAAAGAAGGAGCCTGATTCTAATATAACTTTGGAGTAGGTATTCTAGCCCTCAACCTCCTACTCCAGATTTCCTTAATATAAAAGAGAAATAAACCCCTATTTTATTTAAGCTACTAATCCCATAGGTTTCTCACATGTGTAGGTATATCTAATTCTAACTGAAAACTACTTTTCCAAATTCAAAGAGTATAATATTCCTATCTGGAACCCTATGGCTCTTTTACTTGTGTAATTTGCTTTTCTTCTTTCACTGTTTCTCTGAGGTGTAGTATTCTCTGACCATGCCTAGTTCACAAAAGTACAGAAAACTTGCATTCAAAGTATTGCCTAAGGCAAAGAAATGGCTTAACTGAGAAGTTGTAACTCCTAGTTCTCCAGTGCATGCTGTCCCCACGCATGCACTTGTGAAAACATAAGTTCAGCATAGTCCGGGCAACCAAATGAAGAAAGTTTCCAGCTACTCCTATGCCTAGATTGATTTGTCTGGACCCAAGAGGCTACCAGATATGTTCCCACTTTTATTTTGGGTCCTTCTCAGGCTGGCATACCCCTGAAAGAGATTTAAAAATCCACAGATGTTCCTTGATAGCAATGGTGGGGGTGGGGGCTGTGATGAGCTTTTGGAAGGCATAAAATATTGACTTTATCCCCTTCCCAGACTTGGTAAAACCTTGGTATTCCCCAGGTTTGGTAAAATCAGTACCAAAACTATTTCATTTTTATAAATGATCTGGAGGGCCATGGTGAAACCGCTAGTTTTGCAAATGACACTGTGCTCTAGTAGTGAGTGAAGGACTCAGAGGCTGAGAACAAATTCAGGAAGATCTCATAAAGGCACCTGAGTAGGCAGACCAGTGACAGGCAAGCAAATAAGCGACTGGAGGTACATAATAATCTAAATCTGTGGGTTGGGGAGCTGGAGGTGAAGGCACAGGGATTATTATTAACTCCTCTCCAAAGACATTACCCAATGAGCTTGTCTAGCTGAGAAGGTCAATGCAGTTCAGCTGCACAACATTGATCGAGAGTCTCTGATGTGCCAGGCATCATACCAAGTGCCAGTTTATAAACACGTGTCAGAGGTAGGCCCTACCCTCATGGGGTGTGTGCTCTAGCTCCAAATGTCACCATGGAGGGAGTTGGAATATTCTCCTTCCTGCTGTCTGGGACATTGTGTGCAAAATTGATCACTGTGCCCAGAATCCAAAACAGAGCTTGGGAAGGTTCAATGAAGAGGTGGAACCAGAGGGCAGGCATCTGCCATCAAGCATTGGTTGCAGAGGTGAGGGTTCCACTCTGACCCCAGATTACACGTCACCTCCTCTGTGAAGACCTACCTGACTGTCTCCCCCAGGTAGAAATGACCTACACTTACTTTAGTTTGTAAACAATTCTGTCATGTAACTTCACTCCAACTACTTTTTTTTTTTTAATATTTCTTATCTTTCCTTCCAAAATACCTGAAAGCAAAGACCTTACAAGGTTTTGCATCCTTAGTATTTAGTATAGTATGTTCATATAGTACATGCTCCATAAATATATTTCATTGGTCTCTAAAATATATTGTTCATATGCTATATCAGATAAAAAACATTTGATCATGTTCCATTTGTTTAAGTATATTGTATACTTTTTCTATACATTAGAAAACAAAAATAATGTGAACTGAATGAGGTATGAAATTGAATATAATGTTCTAAAAATCTTATTTTTTAACAACACGTCAATAACAATAATGGATACAAATTCATATTTCAAATAGCCCTTGATAAGTTCAATTTTTTTTTTCATCTGACTGGGTCTGTCCTGATTAGAATATCATTGTTTTTACCCAGTAACATAGCAGATGAAGTGTCATCAGATAAAATGTCACTGAACAGGTGCCTGATTTGCCATTAGAATATATATATATTTAAATTTTTTATTCTTTTTTTTTTTTTTTTGGCTGTGCTGGGTCTTTGCCAAGGCAGGCAGGCTCCTCGGTATGTGAGATCTTAGTTCCCCAAACAGGTATTGAACCTGCATCTCGTGTATTGGAAGTGCAGCGTCTTAGCCACTGGACCACCACAGAAGTCCCTAGAATATTTATTTTTATTTTTATTTTTTTTAGAATATATATTTTTAATAAACTAATTTCAGAGCAGTTTTAGGTTCACAATGGACCAGAAGATACAGAAATTTCCCGCACACTGTCTTCCCCAGCACAAGCATAGCCCCCTCACAGATGCATCATTATCACCCAGAGCCCGTCGTGCAGAGTTCACTTGCAATGCTGCACTTTGCATGAGTTTGCACAAGTGTATGTGGGTGTGTGTCCACCATTATAGTATTATGCAGAATAGTTTCACCGCCCTGAAAATCCTCTGCACTCCCTCTATTCATCTTGCCCACCTCCTCCAATCCCTCATCTTTTCACTATTGTTACGGTTTTCCTTTTTTGGGAATATCACATAGCTGGAATCATACAGTGTATAGCCTTTTCAGATTGACTTCTTTCACGTAGCCATATGCGCTTAAGTTTATGCATGGCTTTCCATGGCTTGATAGCATATCTTTTTAATGCTGCATAATATTGCATTGTCTGGATGTACCACAGTTTATTTACCCACTCATCCATTGAAGGACACCTCAGTTGCTTCCGAGTTATGGCAATTATGAATTAAGTAGCTATAAACATCTGTGTACAGGTTTCTGCATGAACATATTTTTCAGTTCCTTTGGGTAAATAGCAAGGAGACTGACTGTTGAGTCAAATGGTAAGAATATGTTTAACTTTGTAAGAAACCACCAAACTGTCTTCCAAAGTGGCTGTACTATTTTTCATTCCCATCAGTAACAAATGAGGGTTCCTGTTGCTCCACATCCTTACCAATATCTATCTGTGTGTGCCTGAGTGCTCAGTCATGTCTGACTCTTTGCGACTGCATGGACTACAGCCTGCCAGGCTCCTCTGTCCCTGTGATTTTTCAGGCAAGAATATTGGAGTGAGTTGCCATTTCCTACTCCATGGGAACTTCCCAACCCAGGGATCAAACCAGTGTCTCCTGCACTGGCAGGCAGATTCTTTACCACTGAGCTACCTGGAATGTTGTCTATGTTCTGAACTTTGGCCATTCTAATAGGTGTGTAGTGTTCTCTCGTTGTTGCTTCCTTTTCCCCCCATTGTTCTGCTTGCATTATTGTTTAGTTTTTCAACCTAAAGATTATTTGCAAAATTCTCTTCTTCAACCACTGGGCATGAGTAACTTCCTTAAATCTTGCAATGAGCATCCTGGCACTCAAGCGTTTCTCTAACACAAGGAAGACGAACGATTAAGGGCCTTGCTGACAATCGTTTTGGGGAACATCACCTCTTCCTTCAGAGGATCTTGTAGACAGCAGGTAGCATATCTCCACCTGAAACAAGATCTGAAGGTGGGTACCAACCTCAACCTATATAATATCTTTTCACTTTTTACTGATTTATTTCTTTTTGGCTGTGCTGGGTCTTCATTGCTGTGCGGGCTTTTCTCTAGTTGTGGTGAGCAGGGGACACCCTCTAGTTGAGGTACACTGGCTCCTCATTACAACGGCTCCTCTTGCTGTGGAGCATGGGCTCCAGGGAGCTTCAGTAGTTGGGGCACATGGGCTCAGTAGCTGTGGCTCGCAGGCTCTAGAGCACAGGATCAATAGTTGAGGTGCATGGGCTTAGGTACTCTGCGGCATGTGGGATCTTCCAGGATCAGGGATGGAACTCGTGTCTCCTGCATTGACAGGTGGATTCTTTACCACTGGGTCACAGGGAAGCCCCTCAATCTATATGTGAAATATTAGTAAAGCTCCATTTAAAATTTTATAGGTAAAATTAAAATATGAAGGTAAGTTCTGTTATTTTCTTGTCTCACCCCTAATGGATTATTTTGTGAATTGAAAACAGAATAATTTGAATAGAGAAGAAGGAGTATAGAGCTAAAGGCAGATTCAGAAAAGCTAATTTTGATTCACTAAGTGAATCAGAACATGGTGGCAAATCTTTTTACACCTCTTCCAGCAAGAGGCGGAATTTATCTCCTTTCCCCTAGAAACTGGGTGGGGCCTCTGACTACTTCAACCAGTAGGATGCAGTGGAAGAGGCATTATGTGACTTTTATGGTTGTAAAAGGCCATAAAACTTCCACCTTCATCACTGGAACCCTCACTTGTAGAGCTCTAAGCTTTGGTGTAAAACGCCCTACTTCCCTGAGGCTACGTGCCAGAGCACCAAAAGGGGCCCTGACAGGTCCAACCCAGGCCAAGGAGCCAGACATACAAGAAAAGCTGCCCTGCACCCTGCAGACCAGCCCACAGGTCAATTAAGTGCCCCTGTAGGACCTCTGTCGATGCCACAGGGAACAGATGAATCAGGCAAGTGATCTCTGAATTCCTGACACATGAGGTCATGAGATATAAGAACATGGCTGAGGTTTTTTAAATTTTTATTTTATATTATGATCCTGTTGATCAAGGCTTCCCAGGTGGCACAGTGGTAAAGAACCCACCTGCCAATATAGGAGACACAGGAGACTTAGGTTTGACCCCTGGGTCAGAAAGATTCCCTGGAGTAGAAAATGGCAACCCACTCCAGTATCTTGCCTGGAGAACTCCATGGACAGAGGAACCTGATGGGTGAGCTACAGTCCATGGGGTCGCAAAGAGGTGGCACAGCTGAGCAACTGAGTGCACACGCATGCATGGCTGATTTATAATGCGTTAGTTTCAGGTATACAGCAAAGTGATTCAGGTATACACATCTATTCTTTTTCAGATTCTTTTCCCATATAGGTTATTACAGAATATTGAGTGAGGTTCTCTGTGCTATACAGTAGAATCCTTGTTGATTATTTTCTATATAGTAGTATATATGTTACCTCTAAATTCCTAATTTATCCCTTCCCCAGCTTTCCCCTTTGGTAATCCTAAATTCGTTTCCTAAGGCTGTGAGTCTGTTTCTTTTTTTTCGGTCTTGTCTGGGCTGGGTCTCAGTTGCAGCATGTAGGGTCTTTGGTCTTCATTGCAGCATGCAGAATCTTTAGTTCTGGCCTGCCAACTCTTAGTTGTAGCATGTGGGATCTAGTTCCCCAACCAAAGATTAAACCTGGGCCCCCCTGCATTTGGGAGCTTGGAGTCTTAGCCTCTGAGCCACCAGGGAAGTCCCTGTGAGTCTGTTTTTGTTTTGTGAATAAGTTCATTTGTATCATTTTTTTAAGATTCCACATATAAGGAAATATCATATGATATTTGTCTTTCTCTCTCTGACTTTCAGAGAAGGCAATGGCACCCCACTCCAGTACTCTTGCCTGGAAAATCCCATGGAAGGAGGAGCCTGGAAGGCTGCAGTCCATGGGGTCGCTGAGGGTCGGACACAACTGAGCGATTTCACTTTCACTTTTCACTTTCATGCATGGGAGAAGGGAATGGCAACCCACTCCAGTGTTCTTGCCTGGAGAATCCCAGGGATGGGGGAGCCTGGTGGGCTGCTGTCTATGGGGTCACACAGAGTCGGACACGACTGAAGTCACTTAGCAGCAGCAGCTCTGACTTTACTTACTATGATGATCTCTAGGTTCATCTACGTTGCTGCAAATGGCATTATTTCATTCCTTTTTATGACTGCATAATATTCCATTGTGTGTGTGTGTATATATATGTGTGTGTGTGTGTGTGTGTGTATGTCACATCTTTCTTTATCCATTTATCTGCTGATGGACATTTATGTTGCTTCCATGTCTTAACTATTGTAAATGGTGCTGCAGTGAACATTGGGGTACATGTATCTTTTCGAATTATGTTTTGCACTAGATATATGCCCAAGAGTGGGATTGCTGGAGCATATGGTAGCTCTATTTTTAATTTTTAAAGAATCTCCACACTGTTCTCCCTAGTGGCTGCACAAATTTACATTCTCACCAACAGTGTAGAAGGGTTCAACGTGGTTACTTTTTTAAGTCACTAAATTTGGAGGTAGTTGTTATACAGCAGAGAATAACCAGACAATAAGGAAAGTGTTTCTCAAAAATCATAGCTACCAAACAGTGGAACAGACCACACTGAAGGGAATGATTGTGGGCAGCATTCAGTAAGAGGTAAGAACTGGACAGACATTGCCAAGGGGGATTGGGAGGAGCTGGTCATGGGAGAGGGCTCAGCTGGAAGTTGGGTGTCCTGCGTACATCCTGCCACGGAGGGGCCAGGAATCCTTGGGCAAATCTCTTCACGCATGTATCTCCCATGGTTTGAAAAGTTTTTAAAGAGATATGACATCATCTGCAAACTGGAAAGGGACTTGACTTCCCTTGCCTTGTCACACTACAACCATGTGTTGGTTGAACAGCTGAGTTAGGTGAATTAATTCTGAGATTCTATAAAAGGAGATGGAGTTGTACTTCATGTAACATGGCATAAATGTATGCTGCTGTGGATGATTGATTGGTCAGGGTTTCATCTTCCCAAAGGCAGAGTTCAACCCAGGGTGTGTTCTCCTCACTGCCTCCCCAGCCCCTGAGATGTGAGAGTGTCAGTCTAGCAAGCGGTCTCATTATTAAGTTGAAAATTAGATTGAAACTACATCTGGAGAGCAGATCTTTCTACAGGGAGACTGGGGGTGTTCAGGAGAAAACTCCAGAATTTTAGGGTGATGGAGAGCATAGTTAGGACTTGCCCCAATTCCTCCTCAGGACTTCAGGAGGTTTAAGACAATAAATATTTCTGACAAGTTTGTTTATGAAGCTGAGATAAAGAATCAGAAATATTGCGGGTATGGAGAGGAGAGTGATATGAAGAAGGCTGGTTGGAATTAGTTTGCTGTCCTAAAGGTTATCAAAGCCCCAAATACTGAGAAGGGGAGTCCCAGGTGGCGACTTACATTCCTGGTTTGCAAACTCAGAGCCAACTTCCCTGTCCATGGAGGCACCGGAAGGTTAAGTTATGGTGCCACCTGCTGGAAAAACATAGGCTTGCTTCTCTTTGCTTGCTGGTTCTGTTCCTTCCTGCTGCTGCTGCTGCAGTCGTGTCCGACTCTGTGCGACCCCAGAGACAGCAACTCACCAGGCTCCCCTGTCCCTGGGATTCTCCAAGCAAGAACACTGGAGTGGGTTGCCATTTCCATCTCCAATGCATGAAAGTGAAAAGTGAAAGTAAAGTCGCTCAGTCGTGTCCGACCCTCAGCGACCCCATGGGCTGCAGCCTACCAGGCTCCTCTGTCCGTGGGATTTTCCAGGCAAGAGTACTGGAGTGGGGTGCCATTGCCTTCTCCTCTGTTCCTGCCTACACTTGCCCTAAAATTCAGTCCCCCAGAGACCCAAGACCTGGAGGGGAGCCACATCCCAGACAGGTGGGAAACCACAGTCGGGCTTATTAATATGCCTTCAGCCTTTCAAAACCTGGGCTCTTGGGGCTGGAGAATTAATATGTTATAGATCTAGCAGACCTTCTCAAAGGAGATGGAGATAGGATGAACATGCCCACCTCCCTTAAAAAGATAGGACCAGAGACTTCCCTGGCTGTCCAGAGGTTAAGATGTCAGGTCCCAATGCAGAGGGTACGGGTTCGATCCCTGGTAGGGAAGCTAAGATCCCACGTGCTTCACTAAAAAACCAGAACAGGAACAACAGAAGCAATATTGTAACAAGTTCAATAAAGACTTTAAAATTGGTCCACATTAAAAAAAAATTTTTTTAAAAAAAACAAGCTAGGGCCAGAGGAGGGTTAGCTCCTCTGAGGTTGCCCTCAACTCAAATAGACAGCCTTCCCTGTGAGCCTACCATGATCAGCGTCCTCTTCCCTGAGTTTTCAGGAAGGACACATCTGTGGTTCTGAAGGAAGAGACATGGACCGGTGAGCCACGGAATGCCTTCACCAGCACGGGATCCAAAACCCGTACCCACACTCATCAATTTGCCAGTGCCCCATTCTGTGTGGACCAGGTCTAAAAGGCTCCATAATGACCCAGTAATGGCCAGCAGATGCCTTGAAAATGGTTCCCTCCTCTAAGGATCATTAGAAAGCTATTAAGGGTATCTAATGATTCCCTAGTGCTAATAAAGGTGCTAATAAGCCAACCAAGTTTTCTCACTTTTATGGAGATAACTAGAAGACCAATTATTTTTTATGTACATAAAGGAGCAAAATCTTAGCTGCTGTTCCTGTAGCTGTATTTTATTCTGCACTGTTACAGAAGCTGCATTGTAGCCCTTCGTTATGCATTAACAAGAAGCTTGGATTTTTAAACTCCACACCACCAGCTCACCTCAGGTTAAGAGCTGGTCTGGAGGAAGCAGAGAGAGAAAACAGAGGAGGATTGATCGTGGGGAAGGGGCCACCTTGGCCATGCAGCCCACTTCAGAAATTGCGTCCTTCCCTGCTACACGACAGAGAAGGAAATGGCACCCGACTCCAGTACTCTTGCCTGGCAAATCCCATGTGGATGGAGGAGCCTGGTAGGCTGCAGTCCATATGGTCGCTAAGAGTCAGACATGACTGAGAGACTTCACTTTCACTTTTCACTTTTATGCATTGGAGAAGGAAATGGCAACTCACTCCAGTGTTCTTGCCTGGAGAATCCCAGGGACAGGGGAGCCTGGTGGGCTGCCATCTCTGGGGTCACACGGAGCTGCTCCATGACGAGGCTTCCCCAGTGGCTCAAATGATAAAGAATCTGCCTGTAATACAGGAGACCTGGGTTTGATCCCTGGGTCAGGAAGATCCCCTGGAGAAGGGAATGGCTACCCGCTCCAGTATTATTGCCTGGAGAATTCCAAGGACAGAGAAGCCTGGTGGGCCACAGTCCCTGGAGTTGCAAAGACACGACTGAGCAACTAATACTTTCACTCCCACTCCCACTTTATGACAGGGGTTCTCAAACTTGAGCACATATCGGACCCACCCAAATGCTTGTTCAAACTCATACTGATGGGTCCCATGCTGGTTTGGTTTTTTTTTTTTAAGAAATTTATTTATTACATTTTTACTTATTTACTACACAAGGTCTCGGCTGCAGCATGTGAGATCTAGTTCCCTGACAAAGGATCAAACCCAGACTCCCTGCATTGGGAAATCCCCTCACCCCAGAGTTTTTGACTCACTAAATTTTCATGGAGGGGCAGAGTTGAGGGGAGATTTACATTTTTAATAGGCTCCCAGGTGAAAATACCACTGTAAAACAAGCTTTCAAACTTGGAAAACACAGATACCCTCCTTCCCTCCCTGACAAGAGATTAATGGATAAGCTTCCAAGGAGTCTTTGACTTCGGTGGGAAAAAATGACATCTTTATCTTCACTAATTTCTCATTGAAATTTCCATCTTTTCTTAAGTTACAAGCATAAGCAGACAACCACAGCAGTACTAGCCATGATAACAGATACTTTCAAATCCCATCACAGTCTAACAAGTATCTTCTGTACATATCACCGCTTCAAAACTCCAGTGGTTGTTAGTCCTGCTGGAAGATCTTATAATGTAATCCATTAATGCAGAAGTACAAATATTACTATATCACTACTTTAAAAAACATTTTGATCACTGTATTTCAACATGATTGGTTTCCTTTGAGAATCTCTGCATTTTTTTTTTAATGCATTGAAAATGTTCTTCAGGCTGCAGAGGAAGGAAGAGGGATAGGAAGCAGGAACTATAGCAAAAAAAAAAAAAAAAACACCGCAGTTCAAACCTTGTTCTTAGGGTGTGCAATTCATTCTCAAGAAGAATTCAGAGTTTCCTTCCAGGGGAAAATTTGAGAGAAGTGATGTCACCACTTGGATGGGCAAGGAGAGGTGTGGAGGGGGTGGTGACCTAGAGGTAGGGTTCAGACAAGATGACCATCTATGCTGTTAGATTAGGCCTCTTAAAACCTCACCAGCTCAGTTTGGAATAAGCAGTGGCAATATCAACAGTAATGCTGATGTATCATCAAAAACATGATTGACTTCTATCAGGCACCAGATGGTTTATTAAGGTCTAACGTGTGTGATACACTCTATTTGGGAGACTTGATGGAGGTCATAATTTTATGACGTGCTGAGACAGGGAGGCTGTCCACTCAATAATTGGGAAGATTAAGCTGATTTCTCTACTCCCAAATCCTGCACTTTCCAGCCATTTGAAGGGATGGGACCAAGCGTGTGTGTCTATGGAGGTGGCAGTTGAGACATTTGCCCATATCGTAAAATCCTTCTTTATTCCCCATCTAGGCTCACAGATCTTGTCACTGTGGTTCCCACATCCAAACCCAATGTTTTTCTCCATGTGGCATTAAGGGAAGAACCTGGAGTCTGGGATCACTTAGACTTGAGCTCCACACTGATTCTGCCACTGTGAATTTGGGTGATTTATTTGATTTCTCTGAACCTGACTCTTCATCTGTAAAATGACTACAGTATCTACTTTGCATGGCTGTTGGCACCCGCTGGGTGCTTGGTAAACACCAGCCGTCATGGTGTTTTCACCTACACTTGTTCCTGTGGCCACATACCATCACCCTCTCCCTCCCTGTCAATCTTCATTATTTCTGCCTGGCCACACCTCCTCCATCTTCTGCCCCCTTGCCCCAGCCTGCTCGCTCCTCCTAAATCTCCTTCCTTGCGATGCCCAATTCTGTGCACTTATGAACAGCTCACTGGGTATCTTCAGCTTCGCCAAAGAGGGCCTGATTATGCCTCGTTTGAGGGGCCAGGCTTCCTGCCTGAACAGAGAACTCAGTGCCTCATCAGAGGAAGAGACAGTGTCATACAGAAATCTTCCCTAGAATAGTTCTTTCCATCATATTTTTCTTTTGTTTTATTTTAATTGGGGTAAAATTGCTTTACAATGTTGACTCCTGCATGAATCAGCCACAGTATAGTATAGCCCCTCCCTTGTAAGCCCCCTCCCACTGCTTCCCCATCCCACCCTTCTAGGTCATCACAGAGCGCCAAGCAGAGTTCCCTGTGCTATACATCAGCTTCCCACTAGCTAGCTGTTTTACACTCGGTAATTTACATATGCCAGTGCGACTCCTCGATTCGTCCCATCCTCTCCTTCCCCACTTGTGTCTACAAGTCCTTTTCTCTACGTCCACATCTCTATTCCTGCTCTGCAAATAGGATCATCTGTACCATTTTTCTAGATTCCATATATATGCATTAATAGACGATATTTGTTCCAACATGTTTCTTAGCCAAAGATTGTCTGGGACTTGCTTTGATTGTGTTTCTTCCCTTCTCCTGTGTAGGTGTTGAGACAGGTTTCCCAAACCTGTGGCTTTGAGAGCAGCCCCCAAAGCTCTGTGTCATCCCCTTGTCAACTCACCCACTCTTTCTGGCTCCAGAGAAACACACTGAAGCTTTGTCTGAGAACTGGGAGGCCCTGGCAATGTCAATTTCCTCAATGTCCTGCATTCCAATGTTTTAATCCTTTTATGTGCTCCGTGTCTTTAGGCAAGTCCCCTGTCCTTTCTGGGCCTGGGGTCGACACATCCTATAGAAGGAAGACACGGTCACTCCATTTTCCTGAGTGCTCTAGAGGGGTGATGGAAGGTTCAATTAAAGTTTAGAGAGGATGAGGGCTCTGTTGCTAGACCAGAGATTCACAGTGCTTTTCCATGGCCTCTTTCCTGCCTATCCATCCATCACTGACACATCCCTTAAAAGAAGCAGAGAATGTGACCCTTAGGCCCTCCATATAGGAGAGAGAGATTTCAATACTGGGTCTCCTGCATTGCAGGCTGATTCTTTACCATCTGAGCCACCAAGGAAGTCCCAAGTGAAAGTATTATTTGCTCAGTCGTGTCCGACTCTTTGCGACCCCATGGACTGTAGCCTTCCAGGCTCCTCTGTCCATGGAATTCTCCAGGCAAGAATACTGGAATGGGAAGCCATTCCCTTCTTCAGGGGATCTTCCCAACCCAGGGATCAAACCCAGGTCGCCTGTATTGCAGGCAGATTCTTTACCATCTGAGCCATCAGGGAAGTCTATAAACAAAAATTTTGTGCTAAATGCTTACCTGTTCAGGACTCTTGTAAAACACTCCAGGTGCAGGTAAGCCACTGACTGACCCTTCCTGGAGTTGAGCAGTTGGACTGGGAGGTGGGTCTCACACTGGGCAGAGGGAAAGGGAGGATCTGGGGTGATTCCACATATTGGGGGATGATGGACCACTAGCCAAACTGGGGCACTTAGAAGAAGAAGCAGGCTTGCCACAAAGGACAACACCTTTCCTGGTAAAGCAGGCAAGAACTTTCCCCCTTTTAACATAATTTCATTCTACAAAGGTAATGTTTTTATTATAAGAAATTTGGAAAACAATAAAAGTTTACAATTTCACTACTCAAATGAAGTTATTTTGCATTTTATTATCTTAGTATCTTTATGTACATATATATTTTTAAACAGCAAATGTTCTATATTACTGTTTTATAATTGTTTTTGTTAAGCAATAAGTTGTGACAACCTTTTTTATGATTATGAAATTAATCTATGTCAGAAAACTTGTGAAAATAAAAATTGTGAGTAATTACACTGCCCAAAGACCAAAAAAAAAACCATAATCCATGAGGATGTAGGTATCTGATGCCAGGTATCAGAAGGAGTTAGAGCTAGGAGATTGTGACACAAGGGCTCCTGAACCCAGGGCCTCCCCGGAAATTCCCAAAGGCAGAATGTGCCAGAGGATAATAATAGACAAAGCAAAAATAATAGTTACAAGAATCATAATAACCATTATTTATTGAGCACCTATTAAGTGCTAAGAACTTGCTTGGTGTTTTGCTCCATTTACTCTTAGTAACCAACCCACAAGGTGGGTATCACCGCTCTCATTTACAAAGAAGAAATTGCATCTCCAAGCAGATGGACCATGAACCCGTACCCAAGCCCTACTTCGGGACCCAGTGAGCACCCATGCAGGATCCCATGGAAGATTCCTTTAACTCCAGCTACTGGTGGAGGGACCACCAGCCACCATGGTCTGAATGGCCCCTCTGCTGTCCCCTCCTAAATTGGCTCCTAGCTTCAGTAGCTCCATCTGTAAGAACAAGAAAAAGCAGAATCATGAGCAACAGAGAGAAAGTCCCAACTTGGGAAACAAGGCAGTCAGCCCATTGGGTCCAAGCTATAGGTTCACATCCACTCCAGTGGGTCACCCACACTGTGGGTGAGTCGCCCGCAAAGGGGCAAGAAAGAGGCAGCCATAAAAAATCAGAAGGGGCATCTCTCCCCCTGGAGATAGCCTGGTAACTCTGATTCCGGTTCAGCTTATTCAGACCCTCTTCTTTAAAAAATTTTATATTTATTTAACTGTGTCTGCTGACTCATTGGAAAAGACTCTGATGCTGGGAGGGATTGGGGGCAGGAGGAGAAGGGGACAACAGAGGATGAGATGGCTGGATGGCATCACTGACTCGATGGACGTGAGTCTGAGTGAACTCCGGGGGTTGGTGATGGACAGGGAGGCCTGGCGTGCTGCGATTCATGGGGTCGCAAAGAGTCGGACACAACTGAGCGACTGAACTGAACTGAACTGAACTGTGTCTGGTCTTGGTTGCAGCATGTGGGATCTAGTCATCCAACCAGGGATTGAACCCCAGCCCCTTGCATTAAGAGTTCAGAGTCTTAGCCACTAGACCACCAGGGAAGTCCCCAGACCCTCTTCTTACTTGATTGGGGAATTATATATCCTTGCTAGGACCCTGACCCATTACTGAGTGGGGTACAAAGGAGCTGAAGAGATAAGAAGCAGACAGGAGCCTCAATATCCCCCACTTTCTGCTCTTTCTCCTGTTAACTTGATGGGTACAATAGCCAAGCCACAACCAAATGTGGACATCACGCCCAACTCCACACCCAGTAAGGAATCTTCCAGTGGTGTGTGTGTGTGTGTGTGTGTGTGTGTGTGTGTGTGTGTATTACCTCTGACATTTCCTGAACTCCTCTGGCTTCAGCTCAGAGAGACAAGTGCCAGATATGCTGAAAACGGAGCTGAAAGCCAGGCAACAGCCTAGGCAGCTGACTCCACAATCCCTGAGGGCCAGGCTGAGAGGCTGGATTCCCACGGGGTTTGGGAGACAGGCTAGACCAGCCCTGGGGGGCTGCTCCAGTCCACACCAGGTAGGGTCCTATCAACAGCCAGCAGCTTCTCCCCGAAGCAGTGCAGGTCCCCCTTCCCACACTCCCATCTCAGAGAGTCCCGTAGATTTCCTGAGGATATAAGGACTACCTTCTTTCTCCCCCTTCACTTCCTGCTTTAGGGAAATAGAGGAGCTGCTGCTACTTTTATTCAAAAAGTGAGATCGCAGTCGCTTGTGCTTACCCCAAACTCTTGTCAGGAGTCTTAGAATTTTAACTTCACACAGTCTCAGTTTCCCCATCGATGAAGTGGGACTAAGACTAAATAGGATAATACATGTACAAAGTCGACAACCGTTGGCAGCCAACGGCTGCTGGCGCCTTTCCCTCCCTTCCCCACGCCCTGCTATCAGCACTGCTCTTACTCTCAAGACTAAGAGTGGAGCGGGACCAACCAGGTCCCTGTGGCTGTTGCTGGCCTGAAGTCCTAAGTCAGGTCTGGGCACGGAGTTCTAGAACTAACATAAAAAACCAGGATGTTCTGTGCCTGCAACGCAGGAGACTCTGGTTTGAGAGGATCCCCTGGAGGAGGGCATGGCAACCCACTCCGGTATTCTTACCTGGAGAATTCCATGGACAGAGGAGCCTGGCGGGCTACAGTCAGGGTCGCAGAGAGTCGGACATGACTGAGCAACTAACACTTTCACGGTCACCCTCAGGGCGACTGGGTACTGGTCTGTAATATGCAGTGGGGTGCCGCGCTTGGAAAAAAGGGGCTGATGGTACCAAAGAGCTCCAAGGGCTAGACAATAGACCCATAATGGAAGCAACAGGGAGAGAGTCATTGACTTGGGAAGGAAGAGCTCTTCAGAGGGGAGTCCAGAGATGCTGTGGGCTGGCTTCAGTGGTGACAGTATATCTGATGTTCAGGCAGAGGAAGGTGAGATCAAGAGGACTGGGGGCGTAAAAGAGGGGATGGAATAAGTAAACTTATTCCTCCCCTAGTCTGGAGTTTCTGGATCTGTCAAAATAAGAGGCACAATTTGAGAAGAACTCTTCACTGCAAACCTCTCTTCTGCCCAGAGTTAATGTCTGAAATTCCTTCACTGCAGATCCATTGCTTTGGGTTAAGATGTCCCTTGGAAAATGCCAGACTCCTTAGCTGGTATCACACACTGATTAATCAAAGCCCTTATGAAGGTTCTGAAGGCAGGAGTAGGAAGATGAGGATGAGGGACATTGGCATTGCATCAGCACATTTTGGGGAGTCAAAAAGGCCTGCTGTGTTTTTAAAGAAAGCCAAGTATAAGCTCAGTACTGGAATGATAAATACATTGCATGCTTGGGTTTTTTTATCTTAATCATTTTTATTGATTTATTCTTATCTAGTTAAAATAAGACATATTAAATATGTCTTCTTACTGTTCTATAAATACATGTATCTGATTTTATATATCCAAAGTGATAAATATGATGATAAAATACCAAGGCAGTTATAAAGATGACAGCCCAACCTCAAACGTAGTATTTACCAGTCCAATCTAGAAAAAAAAATCCCAACAATACATAAAAGGGCCTCACATGAAAACAGGCAGCTTGTATATCTACTCCAATACTGGGCTTACACTTGATAGTCTTTAAATACACAGTAGGTTTTTTTAATTCCCTAAAAAGTGTTATATGTGTGTGTTTGTGTATTCTCAGTCATGTCTGACTCTTTGCGACCCCATGGACTGTAGCCCACCAGGCTCCTCTTTTCCATGGAATTTTCCAGGCAACAATACCAAAGTGGGTTGTCATTTCCTACTCCAGGGGATCCTTCTGACCCAGGGATTGAACCCACATCCATTGGCAGGTGGATTCTTTACCACTGCACCACCTGAGGAGCCCTTGACAAGATGCAAAGCAGCTCAAGGTGTTACCAACGTTGAGAGGTTCCTGCCCTGCCACGGGAGAAGTCCCCATTTGACAGGAACGTAGGGCCCATTACAGAGGCAGAGGGAGGAGCCCTTTGGGAAGCATGTAAAATACACACTCTGGACTCACACAGATACTTGTCTACAAGTTCATAGCAGTATTACTCACAATAACAGAGAGGTGCAAATAACCCAAGTGTCCATCAGCGGATGAGTGTATCAACAGAATGTGATACCTGCATACAATGAATACAATGCACAGAATGGATACTGGAATTCAGCCTTAACAACGAATGAAATTCTGATACATGTTACAACATGGATGACCTTGAAAACATGTGAAATAAGCCCATCACAAAAGGCCAAATACCATGTGATTCCACTTACTCAGAGGTGCCTATAGGATTCAAATTCACAGAGCTACAAAGTGGAATCGTGGTTGCCAAGGAATGGGCAAAGAGAGGAATGGGGAGTCAGTGCTTCATGGATATAGAGGTTCAGTTGAGGGTGATGACAAAGCTCTGGAGATGGATGGTGGTGATGGGGGCACAGCATTGTGAATGTACTCAATGTCACTGAACTGTGGACTGAAAAATGATTCCAATGGAGAAGCTTATGTTACATATATTTTACCACAATTAAAAAATACACACTCTGAAGTTTGGGGTTCAGACAGGCTCAGTGAGAAAGGCTGTGGGTTCTGCTTCCAAAGACATAGCGTGTCGGCCCTTTGCTATGGGCTCCAGTCTACTGCCCCCCCAGTGGCTGGGCTGGTGGTTGGGACCCAGGCTTTATGTTGATGGGGAAAGAGGTAGAGGGGCTTAGCAGAACCTAGTGAGGGGTTCCAGGACAAGCACTTGTGGGTGAGGGGGTTCAGAGTACCAGGGGGTATGAGGAAACTCACAGAAGCCCCACTCAGCATGTGCACAGGTGCCTGGGATGATA
Organism: Bos javanicus; assembly: GCF_032452875.1. NCBI lineage: Eukaryota > Metazoa > Chordata > Mammalia > Artiodactyla > Bovidae > Bos > Bos javanicus. The sequence goes on along the minus strand of NC_083878.1, from coordinate 27,289,567 downwards.
TGAACCTGGCTGGAGTGATGGCTGAATGGAACAGAAAGTTGATAGGTGTCTGAAGGGACAGCAGGGGCCACTGGGGGAGCGGTGGGAAGTTTACTGAGGACAACAATCCTGAAAGTCTCCCCTCACTAGGAAGAGTGATATCCTGTGGCCAGTGGGCACTCCAGAATTCCATGGAGAGGGGAGCTTGGAGCAAAGGATTATTTAGTGCTTCACTGCCCTGGATGGAGCTGCAGGCTTGGAACCATGACCCATGGGAAAAACAGCAGAGTTTCTGCTTCAGTCAGCACAAAAATAATAGAGCTGTCCAGAACTGGAGATGGAGTGGGCTACCTTCAGAGGTGGTGAGTTCCCCATCACCTCTCCTAAGATAAGCTGTCCTCTACAGATTCACAGCAGAGGACCCTGGGCTGCTTGGTTAGAAGAGGGGGCAGGAGATCCACAAGAGAGGAGGTATTGTCTGAGAGAGTGGCTGCGGCTTTTTCAAGAGGAAGCCACTAATCCTCACAGGGAGCCTTTCTGGCCCAGGGCACTAGATAATCCCAAACTGCCATTCTGGGGTTTCTTTCATCCTAGTGACTGGCGCAAGGGGCAGGGCGGCAGAGCTGTTCCCGACACTTCCTGGCAACAGTGCTGGGCGGGGGCAGACAGTCTGGCTCCCCATGCCTTTGCCCTAAATGCTGGGCTGGGAGGAGACTGGCAGCAGGATGGCAGAGAGAGAGAGAGAGAGAGAAAGAGGAAATGTCACCCTCATTCTCCCAAAGGACTGCTTCAGAACCTAGGAGTTGGTGGCCCTGGGCTGGCCTGTGGGGGAAGGCGGAGGACTGGGCTCCTGGGAGTGGGCAGGTATGGGGGTGCAGCCCATTTCACAGGCAGGTGGGTCCTGAGTGGAATGAAATGAGTTTTTGCTCCCAGCGGCTTCCAACCTTTGGAAAGAGAGATGGACTCTACAGAGAGAGCTGTCTTGTTAGGAGTTTCTGGAGGACGACACTTGCCCAAAGACAGGTGATGCTGCATGGTGGGATTTAAGGAGGGTATGGCAGGTTAGGTCTTTGGAGGCAGAGGGAATTTTCTAGCACTTTTCCACCTCATCCCTCTGCCTGTCCTACCTGAGAGTCCATCTGGCCTTCAGAACAAACCTTGAACTTCCAGTCAGCACTTCCCAGGCAGAAAAGTGTATGTATTAGGGACATAAGGGTCCCTACTGGAAACCCGCATCAAAATCACCTCCAAGATGGATAGAATGCTAACACTTACCTGTCAAGATTCCTTGCCTCTGAGGCTCATCTCTATTAAAAATATAGGTTCCCATAGCAAAGGGCTTTCCACGTGGCGCTAGTGGTAAAGAATCTGCCTGCCAATGCAGGAGACATGAGACATGTGAGTTCAATCCTTGGGTTGGGAAGATCCCCTGGAGTAGGAAATGGTACCCCATTCCAGTATTCTTGCCTGGAAACATTCCATGGACAGAGGAGTCTGGCAGGCTACAGCGCATGGGGTCACAGACAGTTGGACACGACTGAGTGACTGAGCTCAGCATGTGGGGAGACCCTGGAACCAGAACCACCATCGCTGTGGAATTTTTGCCCTGCAGGGGGCACCAGGAGGACCTGTGTGTGCCCAGGTTCGCAGGCATCCCATGGAGCCATTTACTGCTCTGTGCTAGCTCCTGAGGACAGGAATATGGGAGAGGCAGAGCACACAGCCAGCAAACTGACGACTTCTCCAATTCTCTGGGTCCCAGTCACCCCATGAGCCACCACTCCAGGGCCCAGCATACAACCACACATCAGCCAGGCTCCAGGGACAGCCTCAGTGGGGGATTAATGACTCTCCAGAGCCTCACCCAGAACCTTTGGGCACCAACTCCTCCAAGCCTGCACTGGCCTGGGCATCTGGGGTTGGATCATTTTGCCAGCTGATGAGTGTTCAGAAAACCCAGCAGGAGCTGTTTTCTCCCAGTGACAGGCAGACATCTGGGGGTGGACAGGTGTGGCTCATTCATACTTCTGTGGCAGTGTTTGCTTCCAGCAGCTTCCAATCTTTGGAAAGAGGAACGGACTGACCCCTAGGTCAGAGGTGAAGGTCAAAGGGAGTTCATTCTGAGAGCCCCAGTGCAATAAGGATTGTGTCCTGACTGTATATTCCCCGCAGTGGGGAATGATAGGGAGTTGGAGTGGATCCAAGTGCTCCTATTCCTAAACCTTGGGCCCTTTTCTCAGAGCTGATTAGATCTGCTAAGAGCTTAAACATTGTCACAGATGCTAGACTGTGTGACCCTGGTGCCTATAGAAGAAATGGTCTGAGGATGTTAGTGATGGATGCCACCTGCCAAGGCGGCAGCCATATCTTGATTCTCAAGATGCCTGCAACCCTGAGTAACCTTCTGATCTCTGAATAACTCCGATCTTAACTCATGCTATATTCCAACTCAGGTTCACATAGGTTGTCTACAGCCAATGCACTGACTGATTCCCTCTGCCTTCTTTTACCAGTCCTTCTTAGAGTTCTGCCTGGTGCCTTAGTGGGGCATGCTGGGTGGACCCCTCATAGACCAAGGCCCACCATGACCCTGTTATGGGCTTGCTTTGCACATCTTCCAAAAGGCCCTCTTTTCTTGCCCCCTTACCAGCCCCGTCTCCTATGATCAAGGGAGGGTAAGAGGCTAGGTCTTTTCAACATTTTAACATTAATCATGAGTCTTAAGAGACGGTGAGGATAAAGAGCACTCTTTCCTGATAGAAGTAAACACAGTACATTTTAAAATGTACAAATAGGTCCCCATGTTTACATCGCTTGGGCAGCCTCTCCAAATTCCTGCAGGACTGAGCATTTGTCACTGCCCCACCAGCGTCACCCAGACACAAATGCCTGCAAAGAATTTTCTTCTCCAGGATGTCAGCAATCTTCTCCAGGATATCGGACCTCAGAGATGACTGTTTATGATGTCATTTAGCACTTGCACATTTGGTTCAAATGCCCCTAGCTATTTTTCCTCCTCTGTCCCCTGCCCTGACCAAGGAAGAGGACCCATTTCTGAAGACTTTGAAAACCACTTTTCCTCCATCTGGCTGGGGATGTGAGTGGTCTTGTCTGCCAGCAGAGGGATGAATGAAATCAGTGGGTCTTTGGCTCCCACAGCCCGTAATCGCCCATGATAGCCATGGGCCTTCATTCTCAGCTGCTGCTGCCACAGTGGAAGCCTCTTTTCCCAAGTTACCACCAGCCTGACCATCAGCATGGGAACCAGTGGGAATTAAACCCCAGGACAAAAGTATATACCGAAAGCCCTAAGGTATGAGACCACCCCACAATGCCCTTCACAGCAGAGTGAGTCCTGGGGGCTTCAGGCTCTGACTCCACCTCTTGCCACATGTCCTTCACCACCCCACCATCCCTACATCTCTGTGTGTGTAAGTAAGTCTTCATCGCTCAGTCGTGTCTGACTCTCTGCGATCCCATGGACTATAGCCTGCCAGGCTCCTCTGTCCATGGAATTCTTCAGGCAAGAATACCGGAGTGGATAGACATTCCCTTCTCCAGGGGACCTTCCCAACTCAGGGATCGAACCTGGGACTCCCACATAGTGGGCAGACTCTTTACCATCTGAGCACACAGGGAAACCCTGTAGATGAGTCCAATTAAACAGAACGGCCTCAGAGAGAAGAAACTGCAAAAAGATAGTCTGAGGAAAGCTGGGAGGAAGCAGTCCCTCATTCTGCTTTAGGGCTTGGGACAAAAAGAGTGGGGGGTTCCGTATTCCCTGAATCCTGTGACTCTCTCAGGGGTCCTGCTAGTGGGTCTACCCCACGCGCCTTGTCTTGAGGGGACCACTAAATCATCTGAGATGTGCAATCTCAGGGGCCACGACAGCTATCCTTGGCCTCCACACCCTAGAAACCTCTCAAATCCTTTGAGACAACAGAACATCAGTATCTCTCAAGATTCTTTCCTGTCAGTAAGTTCTGTTTTATTCCAGGGGAAAGGGGAGTATACTAAAAAGGTTTTGTGTCCACCTGTTTATGCTGTGCATTCCTTTTCCAGGTCTAACCACCCATATGTGCGTCTGACTGCAGGAGGGCATTCGGCAGGCACCGAGCCAAGCCAACACGAGGGACGGAGATATCATCCCCTGACACCGCAGGGGAGCAGGGGACACTGGACCCCGCTTTTCCCTCTGAATCCATCAATAAGGCACATTGTAACAAGAGCGGGGCACACTCTCGGATTCTTTTTACTCTACCAACAAACCTAACATCTAGCCGATATCTAGCTCCTCAAACTTTGCCCACAAGCTATGAACACTGAGGGCCAAGGGAGAAGGGAGGTGAAGAAGAAACTGAGGCAGGAGCAGAAGCTGGACTGGTGGGTATCACTGCTTCCGAGGCAGCTAGGGAGGAGGTATTCCATTTCCTGAGCTGTGCTTGTCCCATTTCAGCTTGAGCAGATGGAAATATAGTTCAATGTTTCAACATCATTTGCCTTTCTCGTGCTAAAATATTGATAAGTGCTGCCCAGGCAGATGCCCCTGCGGTTCCGAGCAGTAACTGGAGCATGATGTGTACTGAAGTGAGACACGGCAAAGCCTTTAACGAGTGTTTAAAATTCCTGGAATAATGCTCAAAGCTGGCTTAGCTCACTGGGCTCCTGAAAACCGCCCCCACTGGGCCGCCTCCTAAGCGGCAGGAGGGGTGTGAGCCCGGCCGGGACCCCCTGCTGGTGGCAATTAGTGCGGCAGCTGCTCGTCTCCAGGACGGGAAACAAAGCGGAGGTGCCTGCATCTGCCGCGGAGCCGCGCGGGGAGGCAGGGCCGCTCAGGGGCGCCGAGGGCGAGGCGTGATGCGTCTCCCGCCTGCAGGGGCCCGGCACGGGGCACCCAGAAAGAGGGGGCTCTGGACAGGGCTCTCGAGAAAGACAGGTGAGGGGAGGGCCAGAAAAGGGAAGAGGGAGAGGAAGAGGGTGGGGACTTGGGAAAAGAAAGAGGAAGAAGGGCTGGGAAGAAGGGTTTTGCCAGGATCAGCAAATCTCCTGGGACCAGCTCGCCAGGCCCTGAAAGGAGAATCCAACACTGCCTCCAAGACAGCCTGATGAGTGGCATCCCTGTCCTAAGACGCTCATTTTCAGATTCCATTCATGACTAAGGCCCCCCGGATTGAGGGTGTAAAAGAAACCTACAAGAGCACCTGCGATGTCACCCAAGACTCAGAACAGTGCTGGTTGCTGAGGTTCGGATCTCCGTCATCTCTGTCCCCACGTGGAGATCGGAGGGTCTAATTGTGGAGATCCCTCAATATTAGAGGTCCTCAATATTTTAAGTTTTAGGGTTTCAGAGTCTTGATTTAAATAAATAAATAAATAAAAACCTCCTTTGGGATCTTTGTGAGATTGTTCAGAAGAATGTTCTCCAAGGAGCCTACTTGAATCTGATCTGGGGAGAAAATATCTGCGTTTTTCAGGAGTGACCCGATTAAAGTGCCACCCACATGGGAGAATGCAAGGCTGTGTCCCAGCAAGCTGGGGGGCACCCCCAAGAAGAAATTCTTGGCTGATGGTTTAATAGGACTTAAAGCAGTGTAACTTGATGCCCCTGACGGAAGACTCACAGAAATTATTATTGTTGATTGAATAACATCTGCAATTGGGGAGACAGAATAAGAGACCTACAATGAGTTGGGAAACAGGGTCTAATGATTATGCTTTTCCTCTGCCTTCGAGGAAATCAAACTCAGTGAAGTCATGTAACTATAACTATTCTATTTTCTGAGATAAAAATTCAAGGGGGACGTGATCTGACACACAAGAGGACATTTATGGGGACAAACCAGATGGAGCATAACACTGAAAGGGAAGGGACAATAAAGTCTAAGACAGACATCTATCACAAATACTGGAGGCAGATTGAGGGGCTCCAGGACCCACCAGGGAAGCTGTGTTGGAAAAAACTTAATAGAGGAGGAATTGTCTGGACCCAAGACATACCATGCACTCCGGAGAGGCTGGCAGCAGTCCTATCTTGTTCTCCATCCCGAAGCCATCTAGCTGATTGAGGAACACCTCCCCTGGTGACACTATGGTACCTCCCTCCACCCACATCTTCTGCTACAGGTATCTTCCCACTCCTGTGTTGTTTCAGCTGCTGGCCCCAGTCCAGCCATCCTCCAACCACAAGCATCCTCAAAAGGTGAGCCCGTCACACAGATCAGCATCTACAAGGACTGTTGCTGAGACCAGCTCTGTAGCTCTGGGCTGAGGCCCTGGCCATGGGTCTGTCCCTCTGGCACTGTGGCTCTGTCTGTCATTGTTCTCCCAGTTTTCCAGTTGCAGAGTCTGTCCACTGAATGATGGGGCATCTGGCTTCCATGGCCAGAGGCCTGTCCACTCATGGAGCGGAGTATGGGTGTGGCCAAAGTGAAGACCTGCCTGATGCTGACCACCCTCTCCAGGAGCTTATCTGCAGAAGCTGAGGAGCCCTGCCTGCAGGCACTCAGCCTGGTCACTGTGGAGGAGGAAGGCCAGCATCTGTGAGAAGACAAACAGGATGGAAAGTCCCAGGTGGCCAGAGTGAAAGGAACGATAGCAAGGGCAGGAGCCAGACAACAGTAGTAGTCACCCTTTCTAAATTTTGAAAAATCTCCTCTGATCATTACAACCCCGGCAGGTGTTATTAGTGCCAATTTATAAAGAAGAAAGCCAGGAACTCAGATCAGTGAAATCACATGACTAAGCTTACAGGCCTGATTTTCCCTACACAATGTCACCTCCTCGAGGAACTAGAAACCCAGGGAGGCACTTTTTGTGGAAATCTCCCAGGGTTCTTATTAAATCAGTGTTGGAGGGACCTAAGGCTCTTCAGTCCTAAGAAGTCCCCAGGTGATCCCAAATGCTGCTGGAATCTCCCCCAACACATACGCATGCACACACACACACACACGCATGCATGCATGCAAACTGTGAGTGGCAAGGTCCTGCAGCCGTGTTTTTCCATCTCCTTGTTCACAAGCATCTCCTGGATTCTGACTCAATAAGGACTGATCTCAATAAGACTAAGTCTCAATAAGACTCAAGACTGTCTGACAAGAGCCTCAAGCACCCTCAGATAAGCTTGGGAAATGCCCTTCAAGTGTGGGAAACATGAGGTCCCAGCTGGGAAGTTTCATCAGGGAACCAGAAGCTGGGTCCCGTCCCCTTCGATGTTCTCCTGGGTTTACCAGACACCCTTCCCTCTGACAGGAGAATGCCTGCCTTGACCCTGATGTTGCTCTGGTGTTCAGTCTTGAGCAAACTTCTTCCCATCTCTCTGCCTCCACACTCTCCTCTGTAACATGCGAAGTGGTAGCTGAATGGTAGCGCATGCAGAGGATACAATAGAGGGAGGCACCTAGAGAAGGGAGTGAGGGAGAAACAGCCAGTGTCCATCCAGCAAGTGGAAAAGAGATGGATGATGGGGAAAGGCAATGGGGAGAAAGCCACAATTGTGCTGCCTGCTAAGGAGCAAAGGTGGTGGAGTGGGGTGGGGGGGGCACCATATCCTGCCCCCACACCCTTGCACTGGCTTCCCTGGTGGCTTAGATGGTAAAAGAATCTACCTGCAATGTAGAAGATCCAGGTTCAGTCCCTGGGTCAAGAAGATCCCCTGGAGAAGGGAATGGCTACCCACTCCAGTATTCTTGCCTAAAGAATTCCATGGACAGAGGAGCCTGGCAGGCTATAGTCCACAGAGTGGCAAAGAGTCAGACAGGACTGAGCAACTAACACACACACACACCCTGGCATTAGAAAACATGGAGCCAAAGGACCAAAGAGACTTTGGTCTCAAAAGCAGGAATGGAGAGGATTCTAGAGACCTGGACCATTTCCACCATGAACAAGTATGCAAAGCCATCATTTTTTCCTCCATTTCACAGGAACAGAGAAGAAGTGCTAAGGGGGTTTGGGGTGGGGTGGCCAGGGGCTCTAACTGGAGTGAAGAAGAGGGCAGAGTGGCCCAGAACCAGGAGGAGCCAGGGGGCTGGACACAGACCCTCCCAGCTTCCCACTCACTGGCTTGAACCCAGTCCCAGTTGCCACCACCCCACCTGGGTCCTCTCCATAGACAGGTACTGAGCACCCACTGTATAACACGTGCTGGAAATGTCCATTATATCCTTAATGTTCTGTCTACTCTGGTAACACATGTGTTCTTGTACCCATTATACAGATGAGGAAAGCAGACCCAATGCTCAAGTTTACAGAGTTACTACACGAAAGCACTGACATTCAAACCCAGGCCTCCTACTCGAACACTTCTGACTTCTACACTTCAGCATCTTTCTGAAAAGGGTGTTTGCATAGGGGCTCCAAACCCAAGGGAACCAGGGATATATTTATCCTTTCCCTCAAATCAAATTAAATGCATATTAGAGTGGTGATTTGGGCTTGTGGCACATGTGTGGGAACCTTTCACGGAGAGATATTGACCCACAGAAACTACTGGTTCCAATTCTAGGTTCATTTGCTGGGAATGGGCTTGCTAAGTATGTAGGCACATGGTGGTTTTTACCCTGCTGCTGCTAAGTCGCTTCAGTTGTGTCCGACTCTGTGCTACCCCAGAGATGGCAGCCCACCAGGGTCCCCTGTCCCTGGGATTCTCCAGGCAAGAACACTGGAGTGGGTTGCCATTTCCTTCTCCGATGCAGGAAAGTGAAAAGTGAAAGTGAAGTCGCTCAGTCGTGTCTGACTCCTAGCGACCCCATGGACTGCAGCCTACTAGGCTCCTCCGTCCATGGGATTTTCCAGGCAAGAGTACTAGAGTGAGTTGCCATTGCCTTTTCCGGGTTTTTACCCTAATACACACCAAACACAGAGAGTTCATTTTCTTGTTTCCCTTCATGAAATCCATGACTTCACCAGGTATTCTGGGCCCACTCACTAACCAGCATTTACCATGCAAAGCCTCCTCAGCCCACACATCCATGTGGAAAAAATGGGGATGTCAATTTGAGCACATATGTTTTTCCTATTTTTACAATAAGGCAAATAGGCATGAAGATTTGAGTTTAAATGGATGACTTTGAAATTCAATGAAGAAACTAGACAGGAAAAGACAAGAAGATTCTAAAATTGGTCAAAATAAGATGGGTAGATTTAGAAGCAGATAAGAGCTGAGTACCACTGTCCAAACTAACCAGATACACTCAGACAAGGATATTCTAAGTCTCAGTTCCAGGTACTTGAGTGTGAGGTCATCTCCAAGGCCCCTCCTCCCCCTCCCCTTACCCCACCCCCAACATAGCTTTGTTTCCAACACTTTCGGGGTACCCCGCCCCTTTCTCTTGCTCTGTTCTGTTAGCACCTCCTCCTTCAAGCTCCCTGGTTGCTTCCCTTACCTCTGACCATAGAGAATCCTCCTGTTGGTCCAGGTTATCCCACCTGCTCAGGCTGTCCTCACCTCCACTCCCTTTTTAGGGATCTCTCTGACTCAGCATAGGGCTTCCCAGGTGGCACTAATGGTATAGAACCCACCTGCCAATTCAGGAGGCAGATTCGGAGGTTCAATCCCGGGGGCATGGCAACCTACGAGTGTTCTTACCTATGGAATCCCATGGATGGGGGATACTGGCGGGCTACAGTCCATAGGGTCACAAAGAGTCAGACATGACTGAAGGGACCTAGCATGCATGTATGCACTCACCGACTCAGCATGTCCTTCCTGGATCACCTGTTGATTCTAGAAGCATATTCCATGGCAGCCTGGAATACCTGGTTTCGTTGTCTATGACCATGAGCTAGTATTTATCACTCACTCACTCATCAGTTCAACAAATATGTACCAGACTTTGGGTTAGATGCTGTGGGCAATACAAAGGTGTGTTCAATACAGCCCTGTCCCACTCTAGTCAGACACTGAGCCATACACCCAAGGCACTGTCAGTCCAGGTAGAGTGTGTCTTGGGCTCTCTGGTGACCAGGGTATCTCAGTAAAGGCACTGTGTCTGTCTGGTATGCACTGTACCATAAACTTCCCCCACAGCCTCAGTGAGTCCCTCCTCCTGCTCTGAAAACCCCAGCTCCCCTCTGGATGGCCTGCGGAGTTCCTGTTGCCTCTGCTTCTGGGCAGGCCAGGATGACTCAGGTCTCCCTGAGTCAGTCTTCTCAGCTCAGGTGACCATTCCCCACCTGTCTCTAAGCAGTTCTCCCATGACTCAGGTACCCAGATGGTCCAGAAGAGTGCACTTCCAGGCTCCTATCACTCCAAGCGTTTGGTGTTATAATAATTTACATAAACATCACAAACAACACAGTTGCAGCTGGGGGGCAGGGAGGGGAAGTGTCATCATGCTGACACTTTGTTGCCTATGGACTGTCAGGGAAAGGAGCTCCAAGGGGTTATCTTCAAGCCAGGCCTTCCTGAAAACAACCCTCTCCAGAATGCAGGATCCTTGCCATATCCTCACAAGCGATGCTACCTCCCCATTAGACCCAGAAGAAGGAAGAGATGAAAGCTGATGATGAAACTCCTTACCTGCCTGCAAAGTGACTTCAGGCAATGGAGAAAACTAGCAAGCATCCTACAATTCCCTCAGCCTTCAACTTCCTCAACTGTAAAATGAGGATAAAGATACTAGCCACCCACTATGCTGGGAGGGTTAAAAGAAATAAGATGGTAAGAAAACCCAGGATACTACCTGATGCCCAGGAAGCCTTCAATCAATGTTCCTTTTCCTCCTTCCTCTGGGGGTGCTGTCCCTCGTGTAAAAGTTTAAAGCTTGAGGCACTGATCCGTGGCTTGATGGTAGAGATGGACTTTTCCCAGAGGCACCCAGGGGTGAGATTAATGAGTCCCTGGCTGTCCCCAACTTGACCTGGGAGGTGGAGTCCAGGGTGTCCTCGGGTCTGGGAAAGGGTGAAGGCTGACATCAAGGGGAAAGTCCAACTCGAGGAGAGAATGGCCATGAAAAATGAGAGCTATGAACTTCCCTGGTGGTCCACTGATTAAGAATCTGCCTGCCGGTGCAGGGGACACAGGTTCTGTCTCCTCCTAGTCCAGGAAGATTCCGTATGCTACAGAGCAACCCAACCCATGCGCTACAACTACTGAAGCCTGTCCCACGCTCTAGAGCCCATGCTGTGCAACAAAAGAAGCTACTGCCCGCGAGAAGCCCAGGCATCACAGCTAGAGAGTAGTCCCTGCTAGCTGCAACTAGAGAAAGTCCACACACTGCAACAAAGACCTAGCGCAGTCAAAAATAAATTTTTTTTTTTTTTTTTAATGACAGCTGGCCCTGGGCAAGGGGTCAGCCTAGCTGTTGATTCAGAGATCTAATCTCTGCAGAACTGCATACTTCCTTGAAAGGGACCTTTTTGCTTTTTCAACTGTGAAGCTTCTTGAATCAAGTCCCTTCTTTCCAGTGAAGGTGAAGATTGCATCTTCCCCTTGACTGTACAGTAAAAAGAAGAGGGAGCAGGCACGGGGAGCAGGGGCAGGGAAATCCACAGGGATGAAGGACACCACCCAGCTGCCCACTCTCTCCTTCCAGGCTGCCCCCCACAAGCCTTCTTCATACCCAGGTGGGAGTCTGCTGTCACCACCACCCCTCTGGCCCCAAATACCCGCAGACACCCTCACCTCCAGTCCTGGGCACCAGAGAGCCCCATTTCCTCTCTTCATCCAGGGTGAGGATAGAATTGTTCTCAACAGATATACTGAATAGTAACAGGCTGTGCAGGGTATGTGTTGGAGGAGGAGGCCCTGGAAAACTACTACAGCCCAGCGCACTCAGCTTGGATGACTCTTCCTTCTGTGGCTAAAACACAGTCGCTGGCGGGTCCTCCCCCTTTACTGCAATCCTCCCTTGGCAAGGGGCTAAAATCCCCTTTCATCAACTGATAAATAGATAAGCAAAATGTGGCATATCCATATAATAGAGAATCTTGCAGCCATAAAAAGGAATGAAGTAGGGTACAGGCTGGGCTCCCCTGGTAGCTCAGCTGGTAAAGAATCTGCCTGCAATGCGGGAGACCTGGGTTCGACCTCTGGATTGGGAAGGTCCCTTGGAGGAGGCCATGGCAACCCACTCCAGTATTCTTGTCTGGAGAATCCCCATGGATAGAGGAGGCTGGCGGGCTACAGTCCATGGGGTCACAAAGAGTCAGACATGACTGAGAGACTAAGCACAGCAAAGGGTACAGGTTAGAAATGAATGAAGATTGCAAACATTTTAAGTAAAATAGTATAACACAAAAAGGTATGATTTAAGTAAAACAGTAAGACACAAAAAGTATGATTATATTTATACAAAATGTCCAGAAGAGGTGCATCCAGAAAAACAGAGAGTAGACTGGTGGTAGCCAGAGGTTGGGGGCAGAGAAAGAGGGGACCCCAGGGAGTGACTACTTAATGGCTATGGGGTTCATTTTGTAGGATGATGAAAATGTTCTAAAACTAGATGGTGGTGATGGCTGCACAATACTGTGAAGGTACTAAATGCCATTGAATTGTATGCTTAAAAACAAAGTGAGGACTCTTATTGTGTATTTTACCACAATTAAAAAGCTTTTCAGGCTTTGAGTATTTCCTTTTCCCCTTCCATCTTTCTAACTCCACCTCCATTTGGGAAAAAGAGTGTTCTAGAGCTCACTTGGGGAGAAGGCAATGGCACCCCACTCCAGTACTTTTGCCTGGAAAATCCTATGGAAGGAGGAGCCTGGTAGGCTGCAGTCCATGGGGTCACTAAAGTCGGACACAACTGAGTGACTTCACTTTCACTTTTCACTTTCACGCATTGGAGAAGGAAATGGCAACCCACTCCAGTGTTCTTGCCTGGAGAATCCCAGGGACAGGGTAGCCTGGTGGGCTGCCGTCTATGGGGTCGCACAGAGTCGGACACGACTGAAGGGACTTAGCAGCAGCAGTATATATATATATATACTGAATCACTTTGTTGTACACCTGAAACTAACACATTGTAAATCGACTATACTTCAATTTTTAAAAAAAGTTCACCAAGGACAACCCCACAGGGACTTGACTGAGAGAGTGTCACTCTCAGACCTAGTCCCAGAACTAAGAAGAAAGACGCACCTTTGTGCCCATTCCAGGCTTTTATCCTAACACATCTCCCTGCCCAGCCCACTCTCTTTCTCACCAGCACGGAGCTTCCCAGATGGTCCCCAGCCAGGAGCAGAGGAGGCTAATCCACTGTGTCCATCTTCCTCCAGGTCCTCTGGCTCCTGTAATAGGGGAGCAGGCAGGATGGAGCCGGTGCTCATGAGGTCCAAGGAGTGTTTGTCACCTGTAAGACCACACATGAGGCCTCGCAACTCACCAGGTCTGAACACAGCCTGGTCCCTGCCCCCATGCTGACCATTCCTACTGCTATGGCAAGGCCCAGATGACCACAGGAAGCCTGGACCTCCTCCCTCCTCAGTGATAACACGGAATTTCACAAGATGCCACTCAGTTGGTTGTGGACCAAATCTGACCTGGGAGTCAGTCAGCTCAACTCACCACGACATGCCCAGTAGACACCTACACTGGGCTTAGATGCGTCAAGAAGGAAGAAGATGCTTAGAGACAAGGGCCTGGGCCAGTCATCCAACTGGATGGCAGGAAGGCATCCAGAAAGATCAGTGTTCCCAGAAGGCCCTGTGGCTTCTTCTTTCCACCCTCAATGCCAAGAACCAAGATTAACCTCCTTCCTCCAGCTTGGGCAGAAATCAAGACGCTAGCCCCTTGTGTCCTCCAGGTTGCCACCAGCTGGGTAGCCTCTCTGACCTTGTCCCACAGCCAACCTGACCTACTCTTCCTGTGGACCTTAGCCTTTGTGGTTTATCCACGTACATTATTTAAATTCTAATTCCCCCAACTTCCTGTCCCACTATGGCCCTCTGTATCCTTAGACAATACAGGCTCAATCCAATAGACTGCAATCCCCTGCCCCAAACGTTTAGGGTAAGATGCCTTTGGGAATTTAGGATCTGTGGGATTTCAGGAAGGTGCATATAATGGGGCTTGTATTATATGTTCTACAGTACCACCCTGGGGGTACAGAGCCATACCTGTAATCAAATACGCTAATATTTCCACAGTGAAACATCTGATATCTGTGCCAAACGGGACAAATAAAGACTATAAATAGCTTCACTTCAGCTTAGGTCAGATTTTGTTTCCAAATAGCTTTGGCAGCAAAAATACCAAACAAACAAGCAAAAATAGAGCTTTCCAAGTTTGGGATTTGTTGAGAAGAGATTGAAGATCAGTATTTATGCTGCTTAAGAGAGAACCAGGCAAAACTATCCCTGTAAAAGGAAAAGAGCCTGCAATGGAGACTGCCCCCTCCCACCACCGGCCCCCTCCCACCACCTGCCTGCCCTCTGAGATCCTGGCTCTGGTGCCCAGGCTCCTCAGGCACTGTTTGGGACTCTATAGTGTTAGGGGTGCTTAAGGTCAGAGCCTGAGCCATCCTGGGTCTGTTTCCTGATCTCTTTTAACTGAGAAGGAAGTGATTCCACAGGCTCCTTTGACCTCTGACTTTTTATGGTCCTACTAAAAACATTAGCCAGCGCTTGCCACACTGTTCACAGGAGGCAGTGTCTTCACCATCAGAACAAGGAGCACCCCAAGAAAGCATCTGTCTCTTTCAGCACCCATGAGTGTCTTTGGACACACAGTGTCTTCCCAGTCCCCTGGATGGTCCTCTCCTCCTCACCAGCCTGGAAAACGTGTACCAGAGAACCACTTCAAAGGCCCTCCTCTGGGATCCTTCTTTATTCATGCTCCATGTGGGCATTTCTCTGCTTCCGATGAACCGTAACTGGGTAGCTGGAGTCTACGTTGCCACCCACTGTCCCAGAGGGTACAGCAGCGCCTGGCACACAATAGGCACTCAGCAAGACATTGTGGAGAGGATGAGTGGGTGCTAGGTCCATGTGACTTCCCGCCAGGTAAGTTATCCTGGTGGAAGCAGGGCCCCTGTGCCATCTGGATGAGGCCCGGAGGCATCTGAGGGAGAGGAAGTGAACAGTGAAGGAGGAAGGAGATACACATTATCAGTCCAGGTGGACAACTCTGGGACCACATAGTAAGGCAAGAGGATGGAGCAGGAGTTCAGTTCAGTCGCTCAGTCATGTCTGACTCTGTGACCCCATGCACTGCAGCACGCCAGGCTTCTCTGTCCATCACCAACTCCTGGAGCTTACTCAAACTCATGTCCATTGAGTCGGTGATGCCATCCAACCATCTCATCCTCTGTCGTCCCCTTCTCCTCCTGCCTTCAATCTTTCCCAGCATCAGGGGCTTTTCCAATGAGTCAACTCTTCGCATCAGGTGGCCAAAGGATTGGCGTTTCAGCTTCAGCATAGGTCCTTCCAATAAATATTCAGGACTGATTTCCTTTAGGATGGACTGGTTGGATCTCCTTGCAGTCCAAGGGACTCTCAAGAGGCTTCTCCAACACCACAGTTCAAAGCATCAATTCTTCGGCACTCAGCTTTCTTTATAGTCCAATTCTCACATCCATACATGACTACTGGAAAAACCATAGTTTTGATGAAACAGACCTATGTTGACAAAGTAATGTCTCTGCTTTTTAATATGCTGTCTAGGTTGGTCATAGCTTTTCTTCCAAGGAGCAAGCGTCTTTTAAGTTCATGGCTGCAGTCACCATCTGCAGTGATTTTGGAGCCCCAAAAATAATGTCTGTCACTGTTTCCATTGTTTCCCCATCTATTTGCCATGAAGTGATGGGACAGGAGAGGTAAACCCAAATCCACAGCCAAGATGGACGGTCCTACAGACGCAAAACTGTGGATTTTGGTATAAGACAGGGACATTTTAATAAAAAGAGGCGATCCTGGGGTAAGCGATGCTCGGAAAAACCAAGAGGAAAAGGAAAGGCCCCGCAGCCCATCTACACAGTCAAAGCCCTCAGAGCCCGGGACGGAGACGCTGCGCCGCAGCCGCGAGGTGGCACCAAAAACCCGCCAATTGCCCAGAGCGCACGCTGCCTTCCCACCTCCGACCAGGTTCTGCTTTTGGCCTGGGCGCGCACATCCGAAGCAGAAGGGCATCCCTTCGCTTTGCCGCCGGGTGGAGGCTGAGCACCCCGGCCAGGTTTTTCGGATCCCCGGCGGCGGAAGACGAGTCTTCCTCGAGTGCCCAGCTCAGAAAAGCTCCTAATCTGCTATCTGGAAGCTTCTCGAGGGACTCGTGGAATCTAGATGCGCTGCCCCGCTCCCCTCCTCTCCACCCCTCACCCCCACCAAGGAAACTGATCCCTTCTCCTTCCTCCCCGCGTCTCTCCGAAGGCGGGCTCACGTCCTGAATTCTTCTGGGAACAGAACTGTGGTCCGCCTTCATCCTGTCGCGTTCCCACTCACAGCTCGGGTTAGGGCCCGAGAGCGATTCTGGAAGCTGAGACTCCCCGGTCCTGTTCTGCTCCCTGAGACCTGTCACACCTTCGCGCACACGCAGTAAACACTTGCTGGCGAGAGTCACGCGAAGGAGGCTCGCCCCGGGCTCGTGAGGGACAGGTGTGAGAAGCCGCGAGGATCGCTGGACTCGATGCCAAGAGACTTGCGTTTGACTTTGACTCACTTGTTTTCTCGGGGTCCCTTAAAACCCCATTCCTCCAATATCGAGATCTTAAAGCCTCCTGGCGGCTCCAAAGCCGACGCCGTCTCCGCGTCGAAGAGCTTGCTGCAGCCTAGAAAGCTTTCTTTGGTTGCCTCTCAAATAGCAGATTTCTGCGCTGGGCCGTCTGGATCCCCGGAGTCCAAGACCCGAACAACGCGCAGAAACAGTTTGCAAAAGGCAAACCCCCAGGGCGCACGAAGTTACGCGGAGCTTGTCGCGGCAAGAGGAATTCTCCAGGCTCGTGAGTCCTGGGTCCCCCTCTCCATGTCTGACTCTCTGGGACCCTGCACCCAGGCCACACTCCCATTCACCTAGTGTGTTGGTCTCCTTGGGTCACACCAGCTACTCTCTCACCCTAGCACCCGCTCTCACTCGGAGTGAATGTTGCTGTGGGGTGAGACTAAAGCAGACGGGTGGTGGGCAAGGGAGGAGACCTGGCCACTAACATCCTGGGTAGGGGAAGGGTTTCCGAGAAAGGTACAGGGCTCTGATTGGCCCTCGGGATCCACCCACAGAACCCCTCTAAGGAGAACGTGTGAGCCTTTTAAGGAGTTGAAGGTCATGATGCTTCCAGAGTTAGAAGGTGAGAACAGGGACCTCATCACAGACCTATGAAATTGGGACCAACGCTGAAATCACATCATCAAGGTAGCCCAGAGGTCTCCCACTGGCCCTCATTCCTCCTTGGCACTGTGTTCAACCAGCCAGACAGCCTGATCTCAGTCCCCTTCACCTCCTGCCTACCTATGGGAATAGCTTCCTGACCTGCCTTCCAGCCTACAGCCTCACTCCCTCAAAGTCTTGAAGCAGAGCTCTGAGTGTGATCTCTAAAGCTCTCCATAAAGCCTTATTTGGCTCCCCAGTACCTATGGGATCAAGGAAACACAACTTACCTGACCTTGAGCTGGATCCAGACCCACCCCGCCCCCACCCGCTTCTCTCAGATTCCATTACCAGCTTCCTATGCATGTGGGCGCCTGCCGTGTGACTTTGTTCAGCGCTGGAATCCAACCTCCTCCAGGCCTTTGCTCCTACTGTTCCTGCCTGGAATCTCCTCCAGGGAGTACAATTCATCTTTCTGGTCAAAACCATCTCTTCTGCTGGAACACTCCAAAGTTGTAATTAATCTCCAAGTTGCCTCCCAAAATGCTTGGTATGCAATTCCTATGTGCGTCTGTTGGTTTTTCAGTGATATTTCAACTGTGAGTTACTCCGTGGTTAGCTACTTTAGGGCAAGGCTTGACTGTGCTTTGGCCCTCCCTCCCAACTCAGTTCTTATTTTGGAATAAGTTGGATGCAGTGGTATCCAAAGCGTACATCACTTTCAACAATGTCCCTCCCCCTCTGGTACATATACAGGTAGAGATATCACAAGGGCACGAGGTCAGTATTTCTCCTGCATCTTGGGGGAATGTGGAGGGTCTCACTGTACACTTTTCAAGGTTCACATGGACACACACTTCACTTCCAAAAACACATCATGGAGTCCTATGCCACTTGGAAGAGCTGGTGGTTCTTGCGGAGCCCTGTCCAGTCTGGAGGAGCCCACTGAAATCCCACTCATCCTCTGGGCTTCATGGGAATCCGGCCCGTTGCCCTTTGCTGGGTGCTTCTCTCCCAACTGGGCCCTGAAGCAGGAGCGTTGGTCCAAGTAAGGAACTTGGATCTACCTTGCAAGGTCCAAGTTCAGGAGCTTGAGAGAAGGTGCCTCCAAAAGGGCAGAGCCTAGGGCCACTGCCCCTGGGCCTTCCCAACTCCTTTCTCTCCCATTTTTCCTCATCTTTTGCGCCCACCTAAGGTTCTTAGGAAAGTATTTCCTCAGCTACCCGGAGTGCACGGGCTAGGAAGCCTGGGGGGGTGGGGGGCGGGGGCTGGGCATTAGAGACACAGGGTGACGGGGTTAAGGGACAGGCCGGCTGTGTGACAGTAGCCACGGCCCTCTCTGAGCTTCAATTTTTCCTTTCCGTGGAATCAGAGCCTCTTCCATCTCAAAGGCCCTGGTGCCAGGGCCTGGATTCCAAAAATCCGCAGGTGTACCTGGGTCCCTCCTTGCCCCCCAGTCCAACCTGACCCTGCGGCGCCAGTGGGACCCGGACCTGGCGGGGGCAGGCGGCAGGCGGCAGGCGGCGGCGCGGCGCTACCAAGCCAGAGGCGCGCACGCCCTTAATTAGCAGCGCGTTCAGTCATCAAGGGGCCCTGCTAGGAATTTGTTTAATAAAGGTCGCAAATTAGTTATGATGGTAAATAGTCATCTCAAAACCCAACAAACTAAAGCTACTGCCGGCCTGGAAGGGCTCCAGGCTGCCTCCCCAAGTACAGCCGGGCCCTCTCCCGGGACGGCCCAGCACCGCGGGGATCCCCCGGGGGAAGGTTGGGGCGAGGCTGTGGAGCTGGGGCGTCTGGCCCGGAGAGGCTGGGGCTTCGGCCACAGCGCCTCCCAGCGGCCTGAAAGAAGAAAGCCGGAGTCCGAGCCAGAGAAGCCGGGACAAAGGCCCGAAGCCAGAGAGCGCCAAGAAGGCTGGGAGGGGGAGCGGGCCGGAGAGGAGCGGAGAGCATCCCGCAGAGCCAGGCGGCAGCCTCCCAGACTCCAAGGACCGCGTTACCCCCGGACACCGCCGGGCTCCCCTCCCCGCTGGGCCTTGCCTCGGTCCCCTCAGACCCGTTGAGATTTCTGGGCTGAGTGCACTCCCCCCGCTTCACCTCTAGAGGTCCAAGAACTTATCCTTGGCCCCAAGCCCATCTTTTCCTAGGGGAGAACACCTGCGCTCTGGAGGTCTGTAGAGCGACTCCAGCCCCGCGGAGAGGCTCTCCCGAGTCCGGCAGTGAGAGCCGGAGGCTATGCATACAAGTATCTGTAACTTTCCGTGTGCCTTCCTTCCTTGCCAGCACATTCTGTAACATCCTCAGTGTCTGAAGGGTTAGACTCCTGCAGGTTAAGGCCCTTCCCTTTTCCGAAAAAAAGTGTGTGTATAAATCCGTGAGCGTCATGGGCTTCTCTGTGAAAAGTGGGGAGATGTTGCAGGGAGTGGAGACCCTGCTTCTGTTCTCCGGAGGAGAGTGGGAAGGCTGAGTGTGTGTGTGTGCGCGCGCGCGTGCACGCGTGTGCGGCGAGAGTGGGTGAGGTTGGGCAAATGGGTGGTGTTCAAGTACCTGGAGTCAGACTGAAGTTTGGAGGTTGCAGTGTCTCCCGGTGGCATTTCTATTGTGTCTTTGGGTTGCCGCATGTATGTTGTATGTCTGAAGGGTTCCTCTGTGTATCTTCCATGTGTTTTCTGGTGGATGTGTGGTGGCTGTGTTCTCTGACTGTATGGATCGCTCACCTGTTCCTCTTCTCTGATGTGAACTTTGGGTGAGCCCTAGTCCACTGTGCATCCCAGGCTCCATGCCAAATGTTCTTGATGTAAAGACTATTGTATGCAGATGTGTTTCTTTTGCGGTGTGAATTGCTCTGGACCGCTCCATAGGAGGATGCGGTTATGAAACTGACCATGTTTGTGTGCATCTGTGCAGTTTGGAGTGAGCACACCCTGGAGAGTGTGCCTGCAGGGGAGGAGAATGAGGGGTTCTTGTGTTTGTGTCTGAGAACCGATATGGAATCTCTAAAGAGGAAATCAGAAAGGCAGGCAGGCCCTGTGTTGTGTTGGGAAGGTTTATGCATGTTGGGAAACTGCTCTCAGGGCACGCGGATGCCTAAGGGAGAGGGCTCTACTGGATTTGTGATGACATGGCTTGGAGTTGAGCTGTGTGCCTAACATGGGGGGTGGGTGGTATATTTGTGTAGATAATTGTGTGTGTGTGTGTGGTGTAGCCTCTGTCAGGCTGGCTGTGCCTGCCTGCTCCTGTAGAGCCCCGCCCAACACAGCCAGCTCAATCAGCCCCTGCATGAATACACCCGAATGGAAAGTTGTGCTCAGCTGACCGGAGAAATCAGAGCCGGCTAGCACTGCTCCCCTCCTCCCGACTCCCTCCTGCCCTCCCATAGGCCAGACACCCGCCTGGCCAGGGCACTGGGACAGTGGAGGCTCAGCTCAGCTGGGGCCGGAAGGGGCCCAGGCGGTGGGAAGTTGAGTAGGCCTGAGCCCAAGAACTTGGGGCAAGCATCCCAGGGGGCTGGACATCTCAGCGCAGTTCTTGGGGGTAAAGGGGTTAGGGGAGCTCCAGGGAAATTCCCCAAGGTGGCAGTGGGTGCCTCGGGTAACAGCCGCACAAAGACCTAGGCAGGGAAGGAGACAGAAAAAGAGAGGGAGAGGGAGAAGAGACAGAGACAGCCCCTGCTCGGAAAAGCCAAGTCCCAAGGCACCACAGACTTGTGATCTCTAGCGACCTGAGCAATGAGCTGGGTCCATATTCCAGGCTAACCCATTCTCTTTTCAGAAGAAGCTGAAGGAGCCACTCTACCACCACAGCCCACACTAGGGTTTGAGTTCTACCCCAGTTGGTTCACCTAGGCCTGGGCCTGGCCCTTCCAGTGATCACTGGAGCCCTCTGTGCATGCAAGTCCAGCCATCCCTGGCTAGTCCCACGGCCTCCAACCCCAATCCCAGGCCAGCCAGGCTCTTGTGTCTCCAATCCCACTATTGATCAGCATTCCCACTCTGCACCATGGCAGCTTCCAGGTCATTTCATTTTAATCAGCTGTACATCTTGCCAGGGATAATCAACTGCACTGGCGCTGGGCAGTCGATTCCGCAGGATCCAGGAGGGCCAAAAGAGGGGCCTGGTCGGGGCTCAGGACAGAGCTGGGGGCAGGGCTGGGGAGGGAGAGGTGAGCAGGCTGGAAAGGAGGTGGAATGACCTATCTTTCCTCAGGCAGGCAGCTTCTAGAGGTCAATGACTTTGATACAGATTTTCCTGGTTTTGCATCCTACCCTGCAAGTTCAGGTTTCCAGTGCATCCCAGATTGCCATTGTGTTTTCTTTGAGGAGGGCAGGAATAAAGAAAATCTTCCCAAATTGGCAGTTCTTCTTTAAGCCCATCACACCCTAGCTACAGGTATCCCCACAGGCCTATGCACACAGGGAAGCTTTCCAGCCTGAGTGTGCTGGCTGGGGCGCCAGAGGGGAAGTGCACTGAGTTCAGGCAGGATGCACCCAGGGCAGCGTGTGCCACGGCACACCCAGAGTGCAGCTGGCCCCTGGGCTGCCACGGGTCCAGACAGCGGAGGGCGGATGGACGTTGGGTCCTGCTTACCCAGTCTGCCGAGCAAGTACACACACTCCCCTTGCCAGGGCACAATCTGCAACACTCCCAGGTGGTAGAGACTTCATGCTGTGATGGCTTTTCCCCAGCAGGGCTTCAGCCAGGCCTTGCCCTTGAGCTCTGCCCCTGCGACCCCTGGGACATTGACTGCCTTGGCTGTGGCTTTGAGGGACCCAGATAGAGAAGGGGCAAGCAGCCGATTAAAGAAGAGATCCGGCCAGAAAGGGGTCTCTTTCCCTCTCTCTCTAATATTTAAAGGGGCAGGGGCCAAATTCAGTGTAACATCCAAACGTGTCAGGGTACAGGGTGGACTTCGGGAGTAGAAGAGCCTGGCTCCCTCCACCCTCTGGTCAAAGACAACCCACCAGGACTCCCATTCCTTAATGAGACAGGAAGGTGGATTAGGGGTGGGCAGCTGCCTGATGGACTGACTAGAACAAGGGAACCCACACATGTCCACACCAGATTCAAGACTCACAAGATACCTGTCCACTGCACAGAGACTCCTGTACACACAGCATCCTGTAGGTGTATTTAACCCACTCCTTGCAGAACTAGGGACACAGAAACTGCCCAAGCCACCCCAAAATACCTACACTATAGGCAATAGGCATGAAAACACAGGGCACGCACTGACTCAGTGTACACACTTTTACATCAAACATCACAACACATGCACACCTTTATATAGAGAACTTGACTGAATGGTGGAAATCAGCTTTCAGAATTACACACATCCACACCACTCACAGCCAGCATTCATGCCTAGCCTGCAGGGAACCCATAGGTAAGGTCAGATCAGACAGTGCAGAGTGGAGTACTGGTATCTGTACAGACCTAGCAGAGATGAGGAGAGGAGAGTGGCAGATGAGAGATAGTAAGACAGATAGCTGGCTGGTGACACCATGTGGGGCCTGGGACCCCGAGGATAAAGTGGAAAAGGAGGAGTGGGCGCTGAATGCCCAAATGCTTTCTCTGCCAGTTATGTTGAGAGAAGGAAGCATTTTAATTCCACTGGTTTGCCCCCTGTCCCCATCTAAAAAGGCATCTGCTCCCTAGTGCCACCTGTCAAGGCCTTTCGAGGGGTCATCCTCCAGCAGCACCCAGTCTTTCTGTCCACCCATCACTTCTAATTGGTCTGTTGGGTAGGGTCCATCCAGACACATCCAGACACTGTCTGAAGCAGCCGCGCCTTGGGTTTCCAGGCCCAAGGTCTGGGTCAGGTATGTGACAGGCCATTTGAAAATGATAGTAGGAGACAGAGCCCCTCACCCCAGACATTATTCTGTGCATCTCATCCGAGGCCCAAGCTGAATAGAATCCAGGCAGCCCTTTCCCCAGATGCCTACCACTTGGGCCACTACTGCCAGAAATATAACTTTATGAGGCACATTCCCTCCCCCCGCCTCCCCCGGGCAGTGAACACAAGTAGAGATGCTGATACTGGCATGCCAGGCCTCCGAACTTGGAAGCTCTCAAGGTGGTTGTGGTCATAGTGTCCTGATTCTAAGTAAGGATGCAGGTGGGGAACCTTCTCCACACAAGCCAGAGCCCTAGGTGCACAAGGCCCCACTTGCACCCAGGTCACCTCCTGTCCTGGCCGCCTTTCTGCAAAGCCCACCCCACATCAACGCCATGGTACTGCCGAGGATGGGGACAAAAGGAAATCAGAAATCAAAATTAGTCTGGAAACTGGCGCAAAATTCCAGGCACGTTTCTTCTTAATCCTCCTTGCTCTGGAAATTGGACTTTCAAGTGAAGGCAAGTTTTCAGAAATTACCTCTTTGGCTCCTCCTCAGGCACAGATCAACCTGGCCCAGAGCACCGGAGTGGCAGAGGCACCCAGCCAGGCTATCACAGGGAGCCGTGGGCCCCCACCCTCACCCCTCCACCCTGTGCAGGGCGGGGAGGCTAGGGGTCAGAAGGAACCTGGTTGGCAAAATGCAGAGATTTGGGGGGCAGAGGGCGGATTCCATTTAAAGTATAACCTAACTCTGAAATGTTAGAGAGACTCCAGTTGATCCCAAAAGACAGAAATTTCAAAGAGACCGACAGCCATAAGGCCAAGTCATACAGTCACATAGACGCACACACAGGTGGTAAGGAGGGGTTCCATCCTGATTCTAGGCCCTCAACTCCTCAAACTACATCCTCACCCAGCCTACAGTAGTCCCCCCACTTCCACCCCCCGTAAAGAAGACAAAACCTATCAGCTCCACTCTAGATTTATGCTTGCATTTGGCGACCTTGTATATTTCCCCTTTAAATTAAAAAACAAAAAAAAGCAGTAACAACCAAAAGACGCCAACTCGCTCCCAAAGACCCACCAGGGCCAAGATAAGGCTACAGTTCCTGGGGATCTAGGCCTGGCATCTGGTGCTAAAGAAACTGGCCGTAGACCCTCTCCCTGCGCCGTCTCTGCCTTTTCTCTCAGGATTTGGCTTTGGGTCTTTTCCAAAGGGCCTGTTCCCATCTTTCCACCCACTCCACTTCTCCAGGAAAAAATTCAGATGCAGCCTTAAAATTCCACCCCAGCTTCAGTGGCTGCGTAGTGGGAGTGGAAGCAAAGGCCAGGCCGCTGCACCCCAGGGCTGCGGCACAGTGATGGACAAAAACACCAGTCTCCCGGGAGTGATAAGAAAATGGAGAATACTGTATTTGCTTTAGAAAGTTTTTACATATAGATAAACACGCAGTTAAGATAACAGTAAAAGCGCCCTACGGGGAGTGAGAGATACCTCCAAAGCAGCTAAGAAATACTTGAAATAGCTTTTGCATAAGAATACTACAGTCTCACTCTCCGCTTTGCAAGCGACAGGGTCCCTCTTCCTCACCCAGCCCACCACGCCACGCCTTGACTGCCAAGTCGACGCCAGGAACATCGAGTGGGAGGGGAACCCCAAAAAGGAAAGAGACAGGTGAGTGGGGAGGGAAGAAAAAGGTGGGAGAGAAAGAAAGAGAAAGGGAGAGGAGAAAAAGCAATATCATATACAGGCAATTTCTACACATATATTACAAACTGGGAAAATGACCGATCATTAAGATATACATAATTCATATAAAATTTTGAAATAAAAATAAAAATCTGTTACAGTCAT
Source organism: Bos javanicus (assembly GCF_032452875.1). Lineage (NCBI taxonomy): Eukaryota > Metazoa > Chordata > Mammalia > Artiodactyla > Bovidae > Bos > Bos javanicus. Next base: position 27,264,661 of record NC_083878.1, on the reverse strand, counting down.
AACTATTCTTTTTCCACATTTATAACCAGTACCCACACAGGCAGTGACAGAGTGGAGAGAAAAAGGTGCTTAACAAGAAAATGATTGTCTGCTGAACAAAAAACAGAAGATTGCATTTTGTTTGACCAATACTTGGACTTAAAAACAGAGAAAGAAAGAGAGCAAGAGAGGAAAAAAGAGAGCGCGCAACAAAAGGCGAGAAACATTTGCTATTTCCCTCTCGAGGAGTTCTTTTTTTTTTTTAACAAATTCCGAACGGAGATGGCGGTTTTTTTTCTTCTCTTTTTGTCTGTTTTGCTTTTGTCGTCTTGTCGTCGTGGTGGCGGTCGGTTTTTGTATAGTCGACTCTTTTTTAATCGTTTTTAACTAGAGAGAGTATTTTCCCAGATACAAATAAATCGTCATGCAGGTGGGGTGCCGGGTCCGTGGGAACCGAAAGGAGAAGCGGTGCTTGTCCTAGAAAGTATACAATTGTCACCTCTTTTATGCTGTCTGCCCGCCGTATCAGCGCTTGTGACTGTCTGTTGGCTGTCGCGGTCCTTTGGGGTGGCCGTGGTGGTAGATGGTGGTTGGGAGTTGTTGATGGTTTGCGTTTAACTTGTTATTTTTCTTGGTTTTTATATATTTTTGGCTGGAGTGGAAGTGTGTGTGTATTTAGGTGTGTGTATGATTGTGTATCCTGATTTCGGTTTGTTCTGGGGGTGGAGGAGGAAGAGGAGGCAGTCAAGGAGGAGGAGGGGAAGGAGCGGGGAGAGGGGAGGAGGGCGGCCTTGGGTATCATACATCACATTCCGAGTCGCTGGAGGTTACCGAGAGGATGGAGGTGCCGGTGTCCGCGCGCTCCGTCAGGCTCGACACGCTGGTGGTGGGGCTGGCCGCTGTGGACGGCGACTCTGCTGAGCCGTGCGTGGGGCATCCGGGCTCGGCCAGCGAGCGCATGCCGCTCGGTCCAATGGCCTGGTGCTGGAGCCTGCGGGAGACAGAAAACGGCGCACGCCCTGACACGGCGGCCCCAAGACCCGGTTCCGACAAGCCTCCATCCCAAGCCCGCGCCGCCGGGAGCCGGGCCTGCCGCCCCCCGTGCTACTCCGCCTTCCCCAACCCAGTGGCCTTCGCCACCGCCCCCTGATTCCGCTCTCTACGCTCATCCCCCTCCTGCTACGCCTAGCTGATCCCGAGCGCAGCAAAGCGTCCCCCAGCGCGGTCTGGGCTCCCGTCTCCCTTTCCCCGGGGTTCTCTGGGGTCTCCCAAAGCTTCCTAAATCATGGCGGGCCTCGGAGGAAGAGGTACAACCCCAGGCCGGCCTCCTGGGGAGGCCTGGGCGCTTGCTGTTAAAGAGGCCCAGCCCCAAAGGGGCAGAAGTCAGGGAGAGGCAGGATGTTTCTACTTCCCCAGCCCCTGGGACTCTTCAGACTCAGTTGGCTGTCCCTGGAGCAGACAGGTCCCCTCCCTGACTCCTGCCTCAGCTCCCCCAAGCACAAGTCCAGAGCTGCAGGATGCTCGCCCGCTGGAGATCTTCCCGTGGAGGACCGCTTGGCTTTGCTCTCTGGATCCCTGAGCAGAGCGCAAGATCGGGGGAAGAGAAAATGGTGAAGCTGGGAGCAGAAAAGCGGGGGAAGAGGAGCGAGAGAGAAAGTGGGCGACAGAGGAGGCAGGAGGAGACTGTAGAGCCGTCTTTGGCTGCCCCTTCACCCCTCCAGGCTGCCGGTACCTAGTGTCTCTGGAGTTCTCCCCACAAGGAGGCCTTCCCCTGGTCCTGGGCGCTGCCCTCATCGGACGAAAAATTGGCTCCACAGGCATGGGTGAGAGGGCCAAAGGTTCAGGCCTGGGCCACCTAAACCGGAAAACACTCCCTCCCTCCAGGGATTCACACCCAACCCGCAGCCCTGGCAGCTGTCAGCAGCTGCGGCCTGGCTCCCTGCAGTGCATTAGGCCAGGGCACACCCAGGCAGGCCCAGGATACAGGCTTTCCCTCGGGGTTTCACCCAACTCTCTCCTTCCCCAGTGTCTCTCCACTTTATTTTTCTCCCTACTTCCCCCAGGCCCAGCTCTGCTGACAGGTCAAGCCCAGTGCAACTTTGTGACTTTGTGGCCAACTTGCTGGGGCAGCAAGGCAACTTCTGTTTCTGCTTATTCCCTAACTTAGTGGACCAACGGCATGTTCCTTGGCTAAGGCAGGAGGGCTGCACCGACACCCACGGCCCCTCCACTCCCAGCCTGGTTCTCCAGTTGCTGGTCAGACAACTTGCAACGCCTTGGGAACAGGCCTGCTGCACGGTGGCCACCCCGGCCTTTCCCCTTTGTGGCAGGGACCCAGTTCAATTTCCTCTCCCAGACGTTCGTGGATTCCTCCCAGGGTTTTTGCAGTGCGTGGAAGTAAAAGCCAGGTGGCAAGGAGCTCTTTCCTTCCTTCCCTGTCTGCAGGCTCCAGCGGAGCCCAGAGCCGGATCCCGGGCTGATAAGGCTGGCGCGGGTGCAGCGCGGGGCTAAGGCTCCCAAGGACCCAACCCAGAGGTTATGGACACTCAGGACCTCATACACTCTCCACACTGACAAGAGCCCCTTCGGGGCAAAAACAGCCCATACGTCCACGCTCGCCCTTCTTCCGCGCTCCCAGGCAAGCGGAAACTTTCTCCAAACTGACCAAGAGGTCTAGGCTTCTCGTGCGCTCTGCAGCCGCTCGCCTCCTGCCTCCTGTCCGCTCACGCCTCTTTTCCACCCATCTCCCCCTCCCCGTCCCCGGAGATGGTAGCCAGGCCGCGGGGTCCCCGCCACTGACCTGTTCTTGGCCGCCGCGGCGCGGTCGCGCTGTCTCCGGTTCTTAAACCAGTTGCCTACTTGTGTGGGAGTGAGGCCGGTGGCCTGCGCCAGTTCGCGTTTCTTGCTGGGGTTGGGGTAGGGGTCCTGCAGGTACCACTCCCGCAGCAGGCTCCGAGTCCGCTCCTTGAAGCAATGCGTCTTCTGCTCGCCGTCCCAGATGGTGCGCGGCAGCGGGAACTTCTTGCGCACGCGGTACTTGTCCACCGGGCCGAGCGGGCGGCCGCGCAGCTTCTCGGCCTCCTGGTAGTGCGCCTCGAGCCACATGGCCTGCAGCTTGCCGTGAGACTCCTTGGTGAACTTGTGGTTCTCCAGGATGTGGTAAAGGTCGCGGAAGTTGCCCGTGTGGAAAGCGACCACGGCGCGCGCGCGCAGGATCGACTCGTGCTTGTTGATGGCCTCGCACGCCCCGGGGGCCACGGGCAGCGACCAGAGGAAGCGGCCCAGCCGCTCGATGTCGCCCGTCTCCTCCAGCGTCTCGCAGACGCTGGCCACCTGCTCCGGCGAGAAGTTGAGGGTGGGCAGCTGGAACATGGACAACTCTTCCGGGGGGGCCCTGGAGCCGCCGCCGCCGCCGCCTCCCGCTCCGCCAGCACCGCCGCCTCCCACACCGTTCCCGTCGCTGCCGCCGCCGCCGCCTCCCGAGCCGTTCCCGCCGCCGCTACTCGCCAGAAGTAGGGAGCGGTGGTGAGAATCGGCGAAGTTTGGCAACAAGAAGTGGGAGGAATAGAGGTCTAGGGGGGAGCGGAATACCATGGACTGACCTGAGAGGAGAGGAGAAAATTCAGGGAGAGGAAGAGAGAGGGGAGGAAGAGGAGGAGAGGGGCGATGGGGACGAGGAGGAGGGAGAGGAGAGGGGGGAGGCGGAGGAGGGAAGGAGGGGGGAGCAGGAGGAGGGGGAGGAGGAAGGGCGTAAGGGACACCCACACCCCGAACACATCCACACACACACACACCCGCGCAGCCACATAGAGAGGGAGGAAGGAGAGCGGCCCGGTGCGCGCGCGCAGAGAGCGAGCCCGAGACAGAGAGAGGGAGAGGGGGAGAGAGCGAGCGAGAGCCAACCACCGCCGAGTCAAGATTCAGCGATTCCACAGCAATCGCCCTAATGACAACAGCTTCATAATATCTCCCCTAAATCCACAGTGAGTGCAGCATTGAAACATTTTGTTTCGCTTTTCTATTGGTCTGCGGAGTGTCGTTGTAGCGTTGCCACGGCAACCGCTGCCAATCACTGTCAGCCCTGCCAATCAATACCGAGAACGTAAGGACGGTTTTACCACTTAGCCAGAGTGGGGGGGTGGGGGGAGGGGGAGAGGAGGGAAAAAGGGAGAAGGGGGGAGAAAGAATTTTTTTTTTTTTTTGAATCTTTGCAACTCTTAATCTCACTACTTCCCCTTCTCTTCCTCTCTCTCCTTGTTTCTCACTGTTTCTGAGCTCTTTTCCCCTCTTCCCCAAAGAAGTTGGTCCAGAAAATTTACAAGCCATGGACATACAGTCGTTAAAAGGGATGAGCAATTAAACGGGGGGATTTTGTTGGGAGGTGAGAGGCTCCCCACACTGCATGAAGGCCGGGGGCCAGCCCCCAAGGAGAGGCCGAGGGGCAGCGGAGCCAGCACGGTTTGCACACGGTGTGCACGTCGGGCCGCCTCTTTCTGCCTATGTGAGCACTAATAGTGGCGAGAAAGAAAGGAGAGATGAGATCATGGGGCCCACCGCGCGCCGACCCTGGTTCCGCGGGCTCGGCGCCCCAGGATCTCGAATTTTGGGGAGCATATGGCTCCTGGGAGCCGGATCTCAGGACCCAGGGCTCAGGAGGCCACTCTGGCCTCCCTAGTCTGAAATCTTCAGCCACATTTACCCCCAACTTCCTCTGCATTGAATCTGGTTTCTCTTTAATTCTGTTTCCAGTCAAGGAGCCTTGATTTCCCCTATTGCCTTATATTTTTAAATAGCAGTAGAAACAACAGTACCCTTTCCATCATAAAAGGCGGCCCACCTCTTTGTTTTCCCCCAGGTTTCAGCTGCCTCCCTAGGAGTGGTGGAGAAGGTTGGGTTGAGACAACTGAAAGCCCTCTTCCCCCTTCCCAAGATGCCCGGTAGCCCCACAACCCCCAAGGGGCTAGTGGATCTGGCTACCAACCCCAGAAGGCACTCAAACTTTGGAGGCTGCCCTGAAGAAGCAAGCAGGCCTGAAAATTGCGTGTTTGCTCACATAGTAAAGAAAAAAAAAAATCCATGTAACATCATAAGCCTAAAACAAACCCCAAAGGGCCCATGACATGAAGAGAGCCCTCCCTCCCCCTGGCCACTGCAACCTCCAGGCCAGGCATGGGTTTTATTCTAAGGTATGTTGCGTTAAAGAACATGTAATCAGCATCTTGAGCCGGGCCTCCCTTTGTGAGGCTTCTGTAACTAGGGAAGTGTGATTTACGCAGATTTGTCGGGGTCAGTGATGTCTTTCCCCTAAGCACTGTGTATATTTAGACAGGACTCGGTTTGGTGTTAAAAAGTGTATATTTTGAATGAGTTCACACACAGTAGCCAACAATGCCCACATTGTCGGCCCGTGTACAACGTGTATTGAAAACGCAGCGTCCAGACTTCAACTAATCTGCCCTCAATAAAGCTGAAATAATTATCCTAAGCTGCCTTTCCAGAAGAAAAATCATTGAGGAATTCAAAACTTTTTTTCTTTAAAAAAAAAAAAAAGGATCTTTTCTACATTCCGATGCAGATCTGGGGGTGAGGCACTGAGACCAACACCACTTTGCAGATCTCAAAGAGGAAGGCGAGAAAGACAGACTGTGAGAGAATTTAAATAGGAAACCTAACGCTAGTAGGGCTGTAAGTGTCCCAGCCCCTAAACCCCTAGTTCTGGCCTCCTTAGGCCTTGACTCCCCCAACACCAGGCTTCCCGGGTGAGACATGCAAGCTGCTTTGGAGGCTCCACTGCAGCTGGGAGGCTGTGGGCTGAGCGAAGGGGTAGACGCCGGCCACTCAGCCCCCAGGCAGCTAGGGTTGCTGGTCTTAAACCCGCTGACTGAGGCAGTTAAATATTCGCCCAAAGGGAAGACCTGCCAAGCCCCACTTTGTGGGGCTCCATGTATCTCTCCCCTCCATGAATCTTCCTCCCGTTCGAGTCCTTTTCTGCTCAGCTGAGAAGCTCTAGGCGGTCGCTCACTGCGGGCCCAGAAAGAGCCCTAAGGTTGGGACACAAAAACAGACACTTCATCTTTTCTTCCCGACCCTTTCTCTCCTTTCTCTCGTCGGGGAAGGATTATAGGCTGAGGGGTGGGAGGGGGAAGGGGCAGGAGGAGGAAGCGGGGGAGGAAGGAATGAAAAAGGGGAGGGGAGTGGGTATTGTGCCGCGTGTGGGGGGAGAATTCCTACGGGTGGGTTTCCGAATATTGTGTTCAACTTTTTGAAAACAGCTCGTGACCCCGAAACTGCATCCCTGGAACCGAGGACCCAAGGCGCCGGGCGGGCGGGTGAACCCAGCCAGTCCCCTCCCAGTCCCCGCAACCCCCGCCTCCGGGTTGGGGCGACCCGGCCTCTCCCCGCCGCTGCTGGGCCAACCCCGGAGGGAGGCAGGGCAGGTGCCGCGGGCTCTGCCGAAAGCGCTGAAATCGAAAACCGTCGCCACTCCAGGAGAATTGAAGCAAGTGGGGCTGAGGTTCAGCTCGGCGGCACCTCTGCCCCTAGCCTCAGCCGGGGAGCCTGCCGAGCCGCCGCACCCCTCCGGCGGCTTGCTGGGTGCAAACCGGGGCGGGGGGCGACAGCCAGGCGCGCAGCTTTGTGCGCCCGGCCAGGGCCGGGAGCGGCGGGGTGAGCGCGCAGCCCCGGGCTGTCTGAGCCTCCCTGCAGAGCCGAGCTCCGCGCCGCCCACCGAGCCCACCCCGCGGTCCCGCAGCTGCCAGCGGCTCTCCGCTCCGGCCCGAAGCACCACGCCTGCCGCCGGGAGCCCGTAAGTTGAGAGTCCAGAGAGCTGGGGAGGGAGGCGGGGCGGCTTGTCCGCGGCACGGATGGCTGGACTGGCTCCCGGCCGAGCTGGGAGGACAGACTCGGCAGGATGTCGATCTAAGGTGCTGATGGGAGGTTGGTGGGGAGGTGGAGCGGCAGAGCTTCCCCTCCCAAATTCCTAGACGCTGGCGTTGGGGAGGGATGTTAGGAGAAGGACCTCGGGTTCTGGGGCCCAGGCTGTGTGCCCCGCTGCTATGGGGATCCGAAGTGCTGAGCAGCGCGAGAGCCGGGAGGTGGGCCTGGGGGACGCCTGGAGGAGGTGGCGCGCAGGGGCCTCCGGCTCCCTGGGTCTTTCAGAGAAGGGCGATCTGGATGGCTAGGTCGGCCCGCGGAGTCTCTAGGTGTCTTCTGCTCTCTGGCCGCTCAGACTCCGGGATCTGGGATATGGCACCAGTACAGGCCGAGGTCACAAAATTGTCACCATCGTCTCTGCCTTAATCCTGACCCAGGCGATGAGAAGGACAGCAGCACAGGTGATGAGGGGAGAAAGGGCCTTTGGGCTGGAAGATAGCCTTCTCTTCCCAGGACCTACTGGGCATTTACTTACAAATGTCATTCCCAACCGAGGCAGTCTCAACTCCACCAGAAGAGGTGTCTAAGACAGTCCCACGCTCTCCTAGTTTCTGTTACCGGCAAAGCCAAGGGGTCTGGAAGCCTCCAAGAGAGGAAGATCCGAGGGCTGGGGCAGCGGCACCCACTTGACCTCGCTCATCTCCATAGGCCAGTTTGTCTTGGGGGGCAACGCTTGTCCGGCCCCCAAGATTTAGGGAGGCGGAAGCTGGCCCGTGGTCTGGGCCTCCCCGCAAGCTGCAAACTGAGGCGCTTGGCGCCGACGGCCAAGGAAGGCGCAGGGGAGCGCAGCACGCAGGCGGGGAGGCCTCGAAGCCCTTCAAGGACCCCGATTACTTTCCTTTGAATGAAAAACAACAACAACAACAACAACTGCTCCCTTCCCGAGCCCCCGCCCCTCCTTAGCCTCCGGGCACCCGCGCTCCGAGTAATTGTCGACCAGGACAGTAAACACAGCTCAGTTGCCTCAACTTTCTCCATACATAAAAGTTCCCGGCGTGCGGGGAAATTTGAATATTTGATCAGCCCCTTTGAGTGACCCTCATTAGCCTGGCGCCCTGCTAAGGCCCCGACATTGCAAGAAAGCTGCTGGGCCCGGCATTTGTATGCCTTGTTAGCGCCGCTTAATGAAGCCGCCCCGACTGCTCAAAGGCGGCCTCCCGGCTGGCGGCGCACACCTCTCGGCACCCCGCTCTGCCTAATGAGCCCCACCGCCCGCCGAAGGCCCCTCTGCCCCCCACATCCTCAAACAAGAAAAGTTTGGCTCTGTCTTGGGCCACCGCACCTCCCACTGCCAGGCCTAGGAGAGTGGGCACAAACAAGGCCTAGGTGGCTGTGGTTACCCAGCCACAAGAGAAGAGGTGGGAGACTTGGGTGGGGGGCCAGGGGATGGTTTGTGGCCTTTGGTTGTAGCCTAAGGAAAGCACTGCCAACATTTCTCAAGAGGGTCAATTTCAAATCAGTCACCCCAGTTCCTTAAAGAACTGCAAGTGGACTAACCTTGGCGTGGCAGAGAGTAGATGCCCGTGGAGGGTCAGCTTTCCATCTCCTTCCTCCTCCAAATTCCTTTGGTCTCCACTGCCCAGGAGGCTGCCTACTTTTTTTTTTTTTGCAGAGATCCCGGGTGTAACAGCCAGAACTGGTGTGCTAGGGCTTGGAGTTAAGAAGGGGTGGACACACCATCATTGCTCCCACCATCCACAGACCTCAAGCACAGTCAAATGTTATGATAGTTGACACTAGGAAAGGCAAGGTACCACAGTGCACCCTGTTCTTGTCCCCAATCCTAGTCACGATGTCTCGGATTTTTTTCTTTCATCACACATCGGGTCTCCAGGAGGCCTGAAAAAAAGCACTCTAGGCAAAAGGCCACTCTGCACAGGATCAACTCGCTGCTAGGGTGAGACTAAGAATAAAATAGGCCTGAAGGAGAAAAAGAGAGGGAGAGCTCTGGAAAGAAGGAGGACTAAAGCACCATCTACTTCTTTTCTTGGTGGGGCAAGTGACATTGTTGGCCAGCAAATGTCAGGAACCTTGTTAGCAGTTGGGCTTCAGTGCTTTGAAAGAGTAGACTCCTTCCCCTCTCTACCCCCTCTCTCCCCTGATGCCCCTTTCCCTGGACAGTTGTTACTCAAGGCCCCTCCTTGCTCACCCAGCTCTTGGGCTTTTAAGGGTTACTTTTGGGGGGATTAATATACAAAGCTTGGAAAGCAGGTTGCTTTTAGGTCCACACTCTGGGCGTTCTGGAGGTGCCTACCCTCCCCCCACCCCCATGCCCACAATCTCTCAGACACACATGGGCTGGCCAGATTGGTAACCTCTGGAACCCATTCCAGAATGGCCATCTCTAGGAATGAGTGGCTCCATCCAGCTCTCATCCTCTGCCAAAAGGCCAGGTAGGCCTTGGGATAGCACAGCCTTCTGAATCCATCTGGTCTGCTCCTCTTCACTTCTCTCCCCCAGCTCAACTGGCATGCTCCGCCCCTTTTTCCATTCCACGACCTCCTAATTCAAGCCCAAACTGATGAGTTTTAGAAATCATCTCTGCCCTGGGCAAGGCAGTGACCGGGGCCTTGATCCATGAAAAGGCCAAAGGTAGGAGCGGGGAGGAGAGGAGTTGAAGCTGTTGGAGAGAAAAGGGGTCCTAAGGCGGAGGGTCTAACTCAGCTCTGTGGCCCCAAGGCCAGGCCCACCAACTGCTCAGGGGAGGAGGCGAGAGGAGGGGGCTAGGAGTCCGCGGGCCTCGGTCGGGACAGGAGGGACCTGAGGCGTCGGCGTGGGGGGCTAGATCCATAGGAGAGGGGCGGGGAGGCGGGGGTCGGGGGAGCGCGCAGGGCGAGGTGGCGGGGGTTGGGGGGGTTGGGGGGGAGGTTTGCGGTCTTTAAGAGCCACACTGCTGGCAGGAGAAGCGCGAGGCCGGGTGCTGGTAGCGCCTTGACCCCAAGGGGATTTAGCGGGAAGGGAGCGGCCGGGCTCCAGGGGCTTTGTCCCGGGGCAACCAGAGAGGCCGAGGCACAAGAATAAGGAGCGACCGCGTCTTGAAAGGCCGCGAGGAGGCGGCGGCGCTGCTGCTCTTGACTTCTGAGCAGGGCTTAGAAAGCCTGTCCCGGCTTAAGCCGAACTGCGGGTGCTGGGCCCTGAGCACCGAGTCCGGGGGCTCCCAGCTCCCGGCCTCGGAACCGAGGAGGCGTGGGATGAGGGGGACACTGGGGTGGCTAGAGACCTGGCAAAGTTTCTTTTGGCTCTGCAGCCACCGGACCCTGTTGCCGAGCTGCGAGCCTGACAGGCTGGCTGCGCCAGGCATGGCCAGAGAAATAATTTTCTTTTTCCAACTTGGGCGTTTGGTTTTGTGTGTCCACCACGCGCAGCTCAGGAGCCGGCCGACCCCACATGGATTCTCAACAGGTGGCCAAGTAAGTCCATTTAAGAATTCTGGTTCTAGCACCAGCTCCTCCCCGGGCCCCCTTCCCTTTTCCCCTCCCAGTCCCCCCCCCCCCCCGCCTCCGTGGCAGCCCCGAATTCCTGCTGCTCCTCCCGAGGGCGAAGGCGGGAGGAGGAGGTGAGGGAGGGGCTGAGTGGCGCTCTCTCCCGGGGTCCCTCCGGCTCCCAGCTGCAGCCCAGGACGGCTCCACCTGGGACCCGCGGGCCCGATCACCCTTAGGTCGGTCGTGGGCCTCGGTGCCCCGAGGCGTGTGGGTGGCGGAACGCGCCGCAGCACCTCCAGAGTGTAGCGGGCTGGAAGGGGACCCGGGCCCCCGTGGCCGCGCGGCCTTTGTGTGTGTGGGGGGGGGGGGGGGGACTGGGGACAGAAACCCACCTATACACCCTCTCTTATAAGAGACCGGGATCCAGCCCCGGGGGAGCACTCGCCAGCTATATACAGTAGCCCGCAGAGGAGCGTCTCAGGGGCCAGGGCTGGGGACAGGGTGGGGGAGGTGGAGAGGGCAGAAGCAGGAGGAGAAGGAAGCAGAGAAAGGCAAAGGCAAGAAATCCGGAGCGTCCGAGTGAAAAGTCAGAAAAATGTCCTCAGAGCGCGCGGGAAACAGGCGCTCGCGCCCGCGGGTGCACATCCTCTCCCTCTCACACACACGCACTCGCACCCACTCCACACAGGTAGCCCACGCACGCGTCCTTGGCAGTGCCGGGTCTCCTGCGCCGGCGCCCCAGCCCAGCCGGGAGGGACTCGCCCTCCTACTCCCTTTCCTCGGCTGCCAAGAACCCCTCCGCCCCTCCAACTTTGCCCCGAGACTGACTGGGGGAGCTGGGAGCACCCCCACCCCTCCCAGGGCTGGGAAGCAGGGAGGATCTTACCTGTGGAAAGGTAAGGGAAGCCGGGAGCAGGAAGCAGCGGCGGATAAATATTCATTAGGAAGTGTGTCTCCTTTTAAACCTCGCGGCGCGCGCTCTGGCTCCTATCTCTCTCCCTCCCTCTGTCCTCTTGTGAGGCTCTCTCCCCCTCTCGCTCAGTCTCCCCCCAACCCCCACCCTTTCCTGCGAAATGCCGGGTGGATCCCTGTCTAGCTAACCTGTTGGGAAGCCTGAGCTGCGGGCAGCGCCTGCACAGCTGTTTGCCTTCGCTCTTGGGGCGCGTGTTCCCCATCCTTCCTCCTTTCGCCCAGCCCCTTACCCCCTCCTAAATTACTACATCATTAGCTTTATTTTCCGGTGGGGGGGGGGGGTGGTAACGGCGCAGCCCGATGCACCTCCCCAAAGCAGGGCGAAAAGCCGGCGATTTCAGAAGCTGCCCAACTCCATCTCCACCCAGTGTAGTTTTTTCTTTTCCCTTCTTTTCATCTCCACCTCCACCCTGTACCAGCACTACTCCATCCGGATCCCCGGCTGGGTCGGCAGTGAGACTCCAGGTCTGCAGGTCCAGTGCTCAAGCTTGGGACTTCACCCTGCACTGGACGTGGGGATAGCTCTCCGAGTCCCCCTTTCCCACGTAGGTTTTCTAGGTTGACCCAGTCTGGGCACCTGGGCAGCTTGGAATTCATGATCAAAACCCCGGGGGCGCATAGCAAGACCCTCACCTCTCCAGGCCTCAGGGGCCCCGGGTCTTGGCCCTTTGGCCGAGCCTGGGAGGCTGTATGGAAAGTGGGAGAGAGGTGGCCTCACTTTGGGCGAATGCGCAGGAGACAGGCCGACGCACTGACAACAGCCTTTCACGAACAAACTGACCTGAAGTTAGCCGCGAATACTCATCTTTCTCACACTCACGAGAAAACACATCTACAGGATTCCAGGAACGCACCGGTCCCCGCACCATCCCTGCGAGAACAGCTTCCAGTTGCGTGCTAGCCACCCGCATTCCCATCCCAGCACGCTGGAGACCAGCGCTCCCGCCGGCTTCGGGGACTAGAAGACGCGCGGGCCAGCAAGGCGGCGCCCGGCGGAGGGATACATCGCAAGGCGGTCGCGGCACGACCCTGACCACCCTTCTTGGTACCCTTCCTATCCGCTCCAGGCCCTTAGGCCTCTCCAGGGACTCTAAGAGATGGCGTGGCCCTTTAGGGTGCGTGGCGGTGGCAGGGGCTCAGGGTCCGGCATCCGGCTGAGCTTGGAGCGCCGAGGTGGGGGCGGGAGGAGGGGCCGAGGGGGCGGTCCCAGGCCAGCTCCCAGTTACAAATACAGCCGGTCCCCGGAGGAGGCCGAGGAAGAAAGTTTCGCCCCCAAAGACGTAGATTACTCACCCTCGAGGCGCCTGGACTTTCACTGTTGGTTCCTAAAAGGTCCCCAGGATCCCGGGGCGCCCTGATCCAGTTGGTGGCCTGAGTGGAGGGGTGCAGTCGCGAGCCTCCAGGCGACTTCGCGGACTCCCCCACCACTCCCATTTGCCCTGGCCCGGCCAAAATCGACCAAAAGAGATCCCAAAAGCTGTTTCGACCCTTTTCTCCCCTCCCCCCACCCAAGGAACAAGGCGCAGGATCCTCGGAGGATCGCCCTCTTCCTGAAAAGTTAAGATGGGGAGATGTAAGGTGTAAGAGAGGCCTAGAAGGCCCTGGGGCCGGAAAACCTTATTAACCTCGAGCCCCACCTAAAGCCCCGAATTTACACTTGCACACTTCCTCCTCTTCACGCAGACTCAGGGGGTCGCATACGTCGGAGCTCAGGCTTAAAGCTGAGTCACCTGACTGTACACGGAACGTACAAGCAGTTGTACCCGAATGCACAGGAGAACTAGAGGAATACTAACAGCAGGATTTGAGGGAGGGGGGAAGAAATGTCCACAGACAGTATTATTTGAATGAACGGGTGCACACCCAGTTGTGCAGATGCAGACAAAAGCCGCAGTGCCCGCGCTCGGAGTGAACCCAGCCACAGGCAGGTGTGCAGGAAGCCACATACAGGGAGAGTGGCTCGAATGAGGATGCGGAACGCGAGGCCAAGGGCTTCCTGCTAGAGAGACGGACGTTGGCTCCCCGAAGGAGAAACTTTGTTAAGCAGACTGGGTGAAATGTTCCAGATCAAGCGCTGGAGACTAGAAAGAGCACCGCATCCACCCCAAAGCCGATCCTTTCACCTTCTTCTAAGCTGGGCTGGAGACCCCCAGAAGAGGGCAATCCAGAAAATATTCATTTTGACCCGGATTATTTATTTGTTATTACTATTGGTTTATGAGATTGGGTTCTGAAGGATAGGGTGGAAAGCATAGACGCCTTCACTCAAAAGCTGGGAGATTTCTAATAGGAACGTTCAGCCCCAACCAGGATTCAAGAAGCCAGGAGGCCCTTATTTTGCCCCCTTGTCTCCCTTTATGCCAAATTTAGTTGTTAAAAAGAGCCTTAGCTAGCTGCATACTCTCCTGCCTTCACCTCCACCCCAATTCCCTTTATATAAAATAAATCCACAAAAGAACACTCCAAAGCAAACTGAATTATTTGGTTTGTTAGACTGATTTTCTTGGTGAGGTATTGGCAACTTCTCACTCCCTATTGCTCAGTTCCAAACAGAACCTACTGTCCTGGTCAACTTGGAAGTCAGGAAGGGGGATTTCTAGAGTAGCTCTCCCAAAAGACAAGTGCACAGGCTTGATTGTGGTTTCAGCTTTTTGCCTGCCCCGGTCCCAGTAAACCTTGCAGATAGTAGCCACCATGGTTTTCCTGCAGAAGAGGCTAGCACCCTGGGTGTAATGGTGCCCTTACATCCACTTCACTTCCCTCCCTAAATCTCTCTCTAAAAGTAGAGGGTTCGCTTGGAAAATTCTTTTAGACTAAAATAGGATGGGGAGGGAGGAAGAGGGTTTTCTGGGCTAGCAAGTAGATAACATCCTGCAAGGGGTAGAGGAAGGTTCCTCTTGTGAAAAAGAGATGAGCCATCCTGCAAACCTGGAAGGACAGGCTGAAGCAGATGTAGTTGCCCTAGAAATGTAGAGGGTAGAGTAGGGATCTGAGTAGGAAAGAATGTCTTCCCTTTTGGGGTCAAACACTCTGCCCCTTCTCCCCCTATACTTAATTCCTGGAAATTTTAGCAAGAGTCGTTTTGAACAATAAAGAGTGAATCACTTTAAAGTCTGTTAATGTTTCTTGGAAGGACAGTTTCTTCCAAGACCTTTTTCTTTCTCCAGGTCTGTTTTTCCTTATTCCCTAATAAGGGTCCACCTGCTGTTGTACCTCAGAAGGAGACTGTGACAGAAGGGGTGGGGGTGAATAAAGGGACCATTGCTCCCACACCCGAAGTGTAACTTCCATTCCCTGTAGCTGAGATTCAGGACATGTGGAAGCAAACTCCTTTCCCTTGGGGCATTTCTTTCTCCCCTCTTTGGATAGTTTATTTAGACCAATAATGAATAATTATTGGTCTCTCTCCCAATAATAAATAACAATCAGCATTTTAGAGTTGGAGATGTTGGCTATTACTTACCAATGAATTCTACAAGATTCTCCAAACTCTGCTTGTTTGATTTAGAAAACTCCGGTTACATAGCTAAGCTCATTGCAGCATTTATCACTCAAGCAGAAAAGCAGCTCGTTTACTCATAGCCCCACATGCCCCATGTACACTCACTGGAGCGAATTTATTTTTCTCTGTTTCCTAAACGCCCTTGTCACCGCTGCCCAGCCACCGGGCTCAGGGTAAAACTAGGGAGGTTTGTGACCTCTGGAATGGAGGTGCACTGTGTTGTTAGAGTTTTTTGTTGTGATGAGTTCTTAGCGATCGTGAGCTCCTCTCCCTCCCTCCCTCCCCCGTCCCAGCCTCTCTCTCTTTCTCCCTCTCCTTGGTCCCAAATGAGCCAACTGTAGTTGCACGCGTCTTCCTTACGAGAAACCCGCCGCGCAGATAGAAGCAAACCATTTCCGCTGCCCGGGGCAAAGGGCTGAACTTCGTTGTCCAGTCCAGTGCTGAGGCGGGAAAGTGTGTGTCGGGGGCGGGGGATGTCTATGCGGGTGGGGGAGGGGCAACCATCACTTTCCACAATAAAAATAACCAGATACCCCTTTAATCGCTCCCGTTAACAGTGCCCTTGCGCCAGAGAGACCGTCTCACCTCCAAAGGCGTCTTCACCCCCGGAGGGCCCAGGCTTCCAGCCACAGCCCGGCAACACTGGGCCCGCGCGCCCGAGAGGAGGTGCTCCGACGGCAAAAATCCCATACATTTTTAACTACAGTGATTACTAAATTAATAGCAGGCACTAAGACAGATGTCAAAACGTCTTGAAAATGTTTATCTGTGAATAATTGAGAAGGTGGTGGGACGCATTATCTGATTGTGTAATGAAATATGTATGAGGAACAGCTGTTTGCAACAGTCCCCTCCCGCCGCCTCCTCAGCCGGGGCCCTTCTCTTGAAAGCAGAAGTCTCGATGAAGTTGGTTGCCCACTTCCGAACACTTGGGAGCCCTCTGGGCCCCTCTGGGGCTGCTGGCAGAGCTGTGGTTCCAGCGCGCGCCGGGGACAAACTCGCTTCTTGGCGGAGGACATCAACGTGGAGTCACCCCTCGGCCTCGCTCTTTTGGCTTTGGTGGCGGGGTGAGGCTGCCCCGCCGGCCGACCTGGCCTTCGTGCCTTCGGGACTGGCAGCGGGCTTGACTTGCCCGACCCAAGGAGAGCGCGGGCTCCGGCGGCGGCAGAGGCCCGGTCCTGGCTTGCGCCCCCTGAGTGGGGCGGCCTGCTCTAAGGCGAGGGCCTGGAGTCAACGTGGGGTGACGGGGCTCCCAAGGGGGCTTTGTTTGGCGCCGCGGCCACACCGCCAACTTCCTTCCAGCCCCCAGCCGGTCCCCACCCCAAACCCGCGCGCCGGCCCCGTTTGTTTTTCCCAGTCCCACGCCCTCCACCGGCGCGCGCCAACAGTTCTCGGGGCGGCGTCAGCGGCTCGGGGCTGTGGCCCAAGGCAGGCCCGAGTCCCGCTGGGCTCAGCGAGGCGAGCTCCAAACGCGCAAAGCGCGGAGAAGGAGCTCGCGGTCTTTCTGAAATTCTGGGGTAGGGGTCGGTCAGGCCGGGGAGGTGGCCGAATGAGGCGCATGGCCTTGGCTGGAGGCAGAGGCCCAAGTCCTGGTCTCGGAAGGGAGCGGGCGGCCTGCGCCGCCGCCACTCACCCCACTGCCGCCGGGCCCCGTCCCCCTGCCCCAGCCAGGCAGAGAGTGGCAGCGGCACGGGAGTTACACGAGGACTGACCCTCTAGACTTGGACCTTGAACGCGGCGTGGGCAACATTCTAGACCTGTGACCCCTTGTGGGCGTGATGTTTTCTTCTCCGAGTTCCAGGCGCCGCGTATCGCGGCGAAGGGTGCCCTGAGCCCTGTGCTACCCGCGGCCCCCAACCGGGCTATAGGCCAGCCCGCGCCCCCCGCCCCCCCCCCCGCCTTTGCGGCCTCCCAACTCTTCGTCCTCCCGAACCTGGCGACCCCGTCATTCGTTCCCGGCGTCCAGCCTTTGGCCCCGCCAGCCCTTCGGGCACCGCCGGCCCTGACCGCTCCGGGGCCGGAGAGCGGAGGAGCTGCGGCTCCAGGGCAGCGAGCGTCTACGAGGATTCCACCCGCTGCCTCTGAGTCGAGATGCGCTCGGGCGTTATTTCTCGGGCGTCCCCCCTTTTACCTAATCCCTATGCTTTTATTCTAATCCCACACATTACGGTTAATCTGTAATGATACCGCTTCGGAGGTACCTGTTGCATGGGAGGCACGGTAATTTGTAGCCTTGGAAACAGTTTCAAATAAAGATTATAAACTGATGTCAACTGTGTTTATTTTCGGCGCAGGGGGGAGTTGGGGGCCTGGCAGGCCTGGGGCGGAGAGGACGGAGTCTGGGGAGAGAAGGACCAAGGCGCGTGGGGCAGAGCCGGGTGGGCAGGAGTCCAGGGGCGGGCGAGCACCAGACCCCGCTCCACTTGCTCCCGTCGGCGCCTGGTGTCTTTTTGAGTTTTTCTTTTTGGGAAATCGCGTGGTCTTAAATCTTGAGGCATAGCGAAAGAGGAACAGTTTGCAAAATTGAGGAAAACTTGGTGAACTTGAACCACTGTGTTTTATGAATTAGCATTCAGCCGGGGCCCTGCGTCTCTTGGAGGGACGTTGAAACCGCTGAGAGCAGAGAAAGCAGAGAAAGGGCGGCTTGCAGGACCCTTCAGCTGCAAGAAGGCAGAGCCGCGTCGGTACCGATCACTCAGCGCTCGGAGCTTCCTCCTCTATTAAACACACCCGCAACTGCAGCAACAACAACCAAAAATTGTTCGCACACCGAAAGCAAAATTAAACATAATTGCTTTTATTTATCTCTTGCTTTTAAATCATTAAAATATTTTTAGTTACATTGTATAAAATAGCATCCACTCTGATTATTACCTGCCATATCTGTTGATCCGCTCCTTGAGTATTCAACCCAGAAATATTAACAATTAAGAAAAAAGCAGATCTTATATATTGTATCTGTCAAGATATGTTACAATTTCCATTAACAAAAAAACATTATTCTTGTTGAAGAAGCTATGAAGCATATCTTTCATGAGCACTTTATTAATAATCATAGTTGTCAAAAAGAATTAGATATGCATAGATTGTAGATGCAAAGGAAATATTAGATGCACAGAATAAAATATACAGTAGGATTGAAGCATAACTATTTTTCTTTTTAAAATAAAATTTTACCCAGGTGAAAAAAAACTGAGCTATTAAGCTTACTTAAAAGATGGCTTTGTTGGTTTAATTATACTGTAGTTATTTTATAAATATGTTTCAAAGGAAGCTTGCCATATTGCATGTCAATGAGGACTGTAAAGAAAAGCTCACAAAAGCTAATGCATACCAAATACCAAATTTTAGTCATTAGCATTCCTATTTATTACAAACTAAAGAAACCTATTAACAGACAAGAATTTCTATTTAGCTAGCATTACAATGTTTGGCCATTAAAATAAAAAGGGCAAAGTATATATGTATTTTTTCCCCTTGGAACTATACTTTTTTTTTTTTTTTTTTGCCTAGAAGCTCTGGTGAAATTGGAAGATGTTTTTCATTGGGGAAGTGCGGTTCTACAGTGGGAATGGGCCAGAGGGGCCAGAACCACTATTTTTAGTTACCGAGCTTAATGCTATTCTTTTGGGAGCAAGAGCAGTGCAGGGCTGGGTCTGTGCAGCTTGTGGAGGGCTGCATAGTTACCACAGTCTGTGAGGGGGCCCTTTGTCTTTAATTTGTGTCTTGAGCATATGCAAATTATTAATTGTTTTCCCTCTGGGGGAGGGAGTGGATAGCAATGGTAATACTGCTTTTGTTTGGATATTAACATTTCCTTAAATGCTCCCCAGGCAGGGTACTTCTCCCAAGGCGGATCCCCCTAGTTGGAAAGCCCACCACCTCAATGAATACAAGTGTATTAATTCTAGAAACACACACAGACAGGTTTGTGTCATTTCAAAAACCTTTTGCGTTGAGCAAAAGCGGCAATCCTGTTCTCACAACAGAAGTAAATGGATGTATAAATATTTTTGAATGCTGATTTGAGAAGGGAAAGAAACTTTTCAACCATTCTTACAGTCAGAAAATTTAAAGATCTTTTTTCTTCCTAAAATCGGGGCAGATTTTTTTTTCCCTAATTGGGTATGGAAAGAAGTAAATATTACAGGAACTGAAATGAAATGTTTGGGATGATAAGGAAGGGTTATTTTGAATTAGGTGAGATATTTTTAAGTGCCCAATAGGAAAAAAATAATAGTTATATGAGCTTGTTAAACCAAGCAACTTGAAGCATAGGTTCTTCTGGCCTGACGTTGGATTCTGCCGGCATTGGTGGACTTCTAGCGTTTAAAAGCTTGAAAAAATGTTAGAAAAGTGCTTCCCCAAAAGACCCATATGAAAACAGCAAGTATCAGAAGGAAGGAAGAGAATACGTGAATTCTTGATTTAAAAAAAGAAAATCTCTCTGCCAAAGTCATCAACATTTGCAAACCCCACAAAAAATGTTTAGCTTTCCAATAGTAAAGTTCACTGTGTTGTGTTGGTGGGGGCAAGTTATCTCTCTTGTGATTACTCGGGCAACAATAAAGGGGGGAAAGTGTACTGATTCCTACACTGCAAACTTTCCCTGAGGGCAGTAACAAAAGTCACTGTATTAAGCAGGAAGCTTGGTGACTTAATGCTGGCAGTTTCAGAAAAAAAAAAAAAAGTGAACTCTCTCCATTTCTATCCCATTATGTCTGGACAAAGTATCAGCCCCCAAATTTCTAAAGCATATTTGATCCAAAGGTGGGGAAAATTGTTTTAAATACCTAAGTGTATCAAAAAGGATGAGGCTTGCCTCAAAGGCCAGATCTACAGAATTATTTGGATAATTTGACTCATCTTATTCATCCCAAATGAACAAGTCTGATTTTGCCTCCACTTCAAGAAAGCACATATTATCTAGATGGGCTTCCCACTTGCCTCTCCCTTATCTGTATCTTTCCCCAGCATCAAATAGCCAAGGAAGAGAAGGCTGTTTCCCATCAGTTGTGTCCGACTGTTTGTGACTTCATGGACTGTAGCCTGCCAGGCTCCTCTGTACATAGAATTCTCCAGGCCAGATTACTGGAGTGGGTACCAGGGGATCTTCCCAACCCAGGGACTGAACCCAGGTCTCCCTCATTGTCGGCGGATTCTTTACCATCTGAGCCACCAGGGAAGCCCATATTTAAACTAAGGTCATTTAAATCTTAACATGGGTGAAAGATAACCCTGCTTTCAGTTCTCTTAAATCTCATTCCAAAGAGCGTATCAGGGAGACCATCTCAGTGATAAGATGGAGACCCTTTTCTCAGGGTGCTAATCCTCATCTTGGGGAGAGGAACTTAGATAGGTCAGGATGGCACAGAACAGTGCTGTTCTTATGGGTGTCCAGTCTGGGAGCCCACAGGAGGGAAGCATGGGAGAAATCTTAGAAGGCTTCCTGGAAGAGGTGGGCTTTGTGTTGAAGCCTTGAAGGTTGAGTATGACATGAAATGGTGAGGAGGATGATTTATAAACAGAATTACTATACAGTTAAGATATAGTGACAGGTCTTACATAAACAGGCATTCAAAAGTGCTTATTTAAATAAATGAGTGGAATTATTTAGAAGCCTAATAATAAACTCCTCTAAACTTTTCTCCTTTGGACAGCCCATCTACCATGTTAACCTGTTAGCATGTTAAGCTCTCTCCACCCATTTAGTGTTGTATTTTCCCCTCATTCGGGCTGAGAGACCACAGTTTGTGGTTACTGATGTCTAGGGCTGAATAATACCCATTGGCACCAGGCAGTGAGTGAAGGTTCTTATTCAGAGGAGACTTCTCCAGTCTTGCAAAAATGAGGGGATTCCTGCAATCATAAGGAGTTTGGGGTTTTGTTTTTTCACAAATCTTCCTCTTAGGGTACCAATTTAATGTTTTGTTTGAAACATCCTGGAATGCAAAATGATGAAAGGGAACTTTTTAGGTTTTTATACACAGAGCAGATTCCACTGAAAATGAACTCTGGATTAGAAACAAGGAAACCAGTTAGTGCCACTAATTAGTGAATGCATAATGTGGTTCACTCAATTCAGCTTCACTTTTTTTTTTCCCTGAGAGATAGGGACATTACTGGCTACCTTTGTCTATGTGGTAAGACTTTGTTTTTGTTCTTTAAAGAAGACACAATAGTGAGGTAGTCTTTTTTCATAATTCTGGCTTCCAGCAGTTACAGGATTTGGGTGATATTAATCAATTACGGATAGGTGTTTTTTTTTTTTTTTCTCCTCTGGAAACAGATGCTTATTAGTTTAATCTTTAAGATACAAATTTTAAAATGACAACAACCAGAAAAATAAACAATACTGCCAAGCTGGGAAATCTACACCCATAGAGTCTTTTCTTCCAAATGTATTTTTATGCTTTAGTAGAGTCTGGATGCCTAGGACATACAATCCACATTAGGATACGGCAGAGATTTGCTCTTCAGAAAGTATTAATACCTTCGCTGAGCACAGTGGTGCCAGACTTTATCATGCACCAGGCTGAATATCTCACATGGCCATTCTTTCTGCCGAATCTTCTCTACTCTGCCCTCACCTCCACCTCTGCTCCAGAAATCTGACTTTCTTCTGGTTCTTCTTTTCTTTTTTTCCTAAACAAGCCATTGTTTCTTCCTAAACTAAGCATGAAAGTCAACAAATTGAGGGCAATTCCATTTCAATAATAAACAGATGTCTTTTGAGTTCCCGAGACCCAAGTAAAGGCCCTTCCACGGGAAGCACCTTATTCAAAAGGAGGAAACACCAAGGATTATGAAGGATTTGGCTGTGAGTGCAGCTGAAGTGGAACCAGCCTCCCACCCCCACGCCCTGTACAGTCCCTCCGAGCTCATCCGAGGGAAACTTGCTTTCCCAAGAGCCCATCTTTTCCTGGTTGTAAAATGTGTTCCGTCCTAACATACACAGGCTAAACATATGGCAAACAGTGTGAAGAGAACATGTGTCCATTACCACTTCCAAGGGCAGAGCCAGGACGTGTGTTCAGTAAAGGAATTCTTGTATGGGAGCCCTACACCATAATTCTCCAATGAAAGTTGAACTGACCTCAATTTGTGTGGGCAACCTGCTTTGTGTGTGTGTGTGTGTGTGTGTGTGTGTGTGTGTGGTGTATTTACAAGGCCAGATGAATTCAGGCCACTCAGTTTCTTGGTATTGAGGAGGAAAAAAGTACTGGATGACCTTGTGTGTATGTGTCGAGAAGGAGGGGTCCCCAGAGATTAGAAAATGAAGAGGGGCTGGAATTTTTATTTTAATTAGTCTCATATTTCCCTGGAGAGCTTTTCTGAGCATATGATCTTCTTTCTATTTACTTGTCTGCAGCCAAGTGTGGAGACTCACCAAGCCCAGGAGGAAGAGTGGACCATCTTGACCTAAGCTGAATTATGAAAAAAAGTTAGCCCTGGCTTCCAGAAATACTAAGTCACACGGAGGCAAAGTTAAGGCCGGGTCACCAAGGATAAAACAGAAGCTGCTTCCATGACTCAAAGGTCCACATTAACCAGAGGACACACTGAAAACCCTCTTCATGTGTGAGACATGGAAAGCCTGCCTCAAGGGTGGACTTCGCTTGATACGGCAAGTGAGGACTGTATCCTTCAGTCCTGATACCCAGGTCACATCTTCAGCTCCTGCCAGATCATGCTGTGAGGGAGGGTGGATCAGGGACAGGGGAGGGGTCTGCAGCATCAGCCAAAGCAGCCAGAATTGGGGCGGGAAGAACCTATCAACTTGCCTTGGAGACGGCAAGTCCCTCCACCCACTGAAGGAAGGTACCCACCTGGGACAGAGAGGGTTATTAAGTCCTCCCCTGAGTCACAGCACTGATGTCCCCAGAAGATCTCCAACCCTCTGTAGTAATCTATAGTATGAATCAGTTGGGGTGAAAAAGCTTCTTCTATCAAGTTTAACAACTTTCTGGTGTAACTTCTGAGAGGGTTGATTGCTTATTCATGCGGAAGCAGGACGCCCAGTTCATTTTGCCTGTTTTTGCTACTCTTTGTTGGGTTTGGGAGGCTGTTATGGTAGCTGCAAATGGCTTCTCAAGTGACATTTGCTGACATTCAGTGAAGTACATTTATCAGTATTCGGCAGCTCACCTCTACACATGCAATCCATTTTGTTTTGTTCTTCATAGCAACCTCCTTTCCGACACCCGTGCCCTGAAAATGATAAATGGCAAGGTGGCATATTTCTCAAGCTGCACTCAAATGTCACTGTGAAAAATCTTTAATGGACTAAGTGTAGCTCTTCACATTACAACTTGTCAGGTACTGAGAAATTCTAGAGTTTCTCCCTAATCCACAAGTCTTTGGAACCACACATCTGCAAGCAGAGACTAATTATAAGCTATACCAGTCAGACCTAGGCAAGTAGAAACCAAGAAGAAAACATCTGATATCAGCTAATTCATCTTTATTCTTATTCTCATTCCATTTTTGCTACTTCCCTTCCTACTCAGAGACCATGCCATGTATGAGTAATCTGTTACTCTAATTAAGTGGGTGACGGCCCCCACCCCATGCCCCATGTGGGCTTGTAATCCAGTTGTTCAACCAGCCTTCTCCAGAATATCTTCACTCTTCTCCTGCAAGACTCAAAATCTCTAGGACCTCTTCCATCCCTCCACCAAATCCCTGATTCCAAATTATAAATCCTGGCCCCTAACTGTTGACAATGAGATAATTCAGAGGTACCTAAGATGTCTGGCTAGAAGGGCCCTTTCTCCTGTCTCCCTAATTTTTCCTTTTCAGACCATCCTTCCAGAGAGCTGAAAGTTTTACCTCACTGCCAAAAAGGTCTGCCTATGCCAAAAAGGTCTGCCTATTTTTTCATTACCACCACACTGCTCTCAGGGGAACAGCCTTCAGGCACTCATTCACCCCTCAACATGGCTTGCTCACTCGGATGCTATCTTTGCAAGGGGTCTCTATTCCCTGGAGTGTGGGCCAACATGGAATCAGCCCTTGCCCACTGTGGTTGGGGGAATTTGCTGATTTGCCTCTATTTGAGATGTGTTCCAATGAGAGAACCATTATCAATTAATATTGATTTTACAATCAATGTTCGAAGGTCAATGAAGTTGGGAGAAGGTAACCTAAAGCCAAGGAAAAGAAGCAGTGCCACCCCAAACTGTGCCAGCAAGTTCATCTTTGGCCAGATGCTGAAGACTGGGATGTTGTGGTTTTCCTCTGACCACTTAAATCTCACCCAGTTTCTAATCTTGGTATTTGCTTCTAGACCCCTTGGTTGGGCACCTCCCTGGCTCTCCTATTTTTTCTCTACTATTGTCCTTGGCCTTTTTCCTCCCTTACTAGCTGTCCCCTCTGGCTCCTAGACCTCAGGGACCCCTCCAATAAGGACAGGTCTTTGGTCATATAGATGCTCAACAATCTAATAGTCTCACAATCTAAAATCTTTAAATGCCTCCATTTCTATGCTTTTGTGTGTATTGTGTCTCGGTTTTCAGACCTTTTCAAAGTCTTCGAGCTATGCCAAAACTAGGCTAAGAATTTTGTCGTTTCTCATATCTTAGAATAAGAAAGGGAAATAAATTGTGCCCCTAGTGGTCAGGCGTGGTAGGGCACAAAGAGTATAGATAACCTGCTAGGTATTAAAAAGCAGAGACATTACTTTGCCAACAAAGGTACCTCTAGTCAAAACTATGGTTTTTCCAGTAGTCATGTATGAATGTAAGAGTTGGACTATAAAGAAAGCTGAGTGCCGAAGAACTGATGCTTTTGAACTGTGGTGTTGGAGAAGACTCTTGAGAGTCCCTTGGACTGCAAGGAGATCCAACCAGTCCATCCTAAAGGAGATCAGTCCTGGGTATTCATTGGAGGGACTGATGCTGAAGCTGAAACGCCAATCCTTTGGCCACCTGATGCGAAGAACTGACTCATTGGAAAAGACCCTGATGCTGGGAAAGATTGAAGGTGCAAGGAGAAGGGGATGACAGAGGATGAGATGCTTGGATGGCATCACTGACTCTATGAGCATGAGTTTGAGTAAGCTCCAGGAGTTGGTGATGGACAGGGAGGCCTGGAGTGCTGCAGTCCATGGGGTTGCAAAGAGTCAGAGATGACTGAGCAACTTAAATGAACTGAACTGAACTGAAATGCCTGCCCAGCAGGGCAGAGACAGAGGATCCCAGGTAACTGCCTGGGGATGGCACGGATATGAGACCAACAAGGGCCCAGCCATACCCGAACCCATGACTTAGCAGGCTAGGACATATCCCAGGGAAAAGTTGGTGTGTCAATTGTCCCTGTAATTTGATCAGGGCAGACAATTAAACCAGACAGCTGAGGGGGAAATATGTCATAATTTTTGGAAACTGCTAAAAAACCAGCACAGGGTTGGGGCTGATTTTTGGAAGCAATGATTAAATCTGTATTTTCATGGCTATTTTGTGCATTTGTATAAGCTGTTTTAGATCTAAAGGTCAAAAGATAGGAGACAGCAATATCCTATTTTCTTTGTTGGCTGTTGGCTATTCAATTGTTCCATTATTGCTTTAAAAAAAGAAGAAGAAGAAAGAAAGAAATGCTTGAGTAGTTCTTTCTAAAATCAGTGGCAATTCCATTGTCTCTCATTTGATGATCAAACAATACCTGGGTTGGATGTTGAACCTCAGATGACATATGTGACTACTGGGTACCCTGTATATAAGTGTGTGTGTGTGAGTGTGTGTGCATGTGTGGGAGCAGGCTCTTGAAGGGTGGGGAGTAGAGGTGAGGAGGGGCACTTTTCAGAACCTGGGAAACTGTAAGGATGCCGCTATCCAGTTCTCTCACCTGACAAATAAAACAACCTTAGTTACAATCCATAATTACAGTCTGCATGTAGTAATTAATACAAGGTTTCTTTTTCAGACAATCTCATACATTCTAGCTATTCTTCCTTTTATTTAACCATTTCAGAGCCCAGGTTAGGAAGAACTGTGTTGACATCGTTTTGGTTGGGCACATTCTCCAAGGGTGAAACCATGTCCACAGTGTGGAGCCTGCTTTGCCACCTCTTGTCACTTCCCAAGGTACATCCTAAGCTAAGGCTGGGGTCAACATTCTTTATGCATGACCTCTTTATTAGCCTCCATTGCAGAGATGGATTGTCAAATACCTTCTTTGGAATCTGCACACCTCCTGGGCTTTGGCTGTGCTGTTCTCTGTGCCAGAAACTCTCCATACCTTTCCCCCCAACCCTACCTCTCTGACCTTTAGTCCTTTAAACTCCCTCAGGCATTGTCTTCTCCAGGAATTCCCTATCCTCCCCTCCTCCTACATCCTGCAACACCTCCCTCCATCAATCCTCTTGTTTATTGGATCTTTCACATCCACATACAAGCATCCTCTATAATCTATTAGTCAATGTTCTGCAACCACTGTGCCAACCTTGCAGCCAGGGGCCATATGTCGGCTGCAGTTGTATAGTAGACTTGTCCACATTTGCTGAGCAAATCCGCCACACTTCCTGAGCAGAAGGACAGGTAAGGGTGCAGAGGAATTCGTTGGAAATGACAGGGACATGGAGCACAGGCAGAGCCCAGGTATGTTCGATACAAAGACATGAGTTTAGTCTGAATCCATCTGTCCTAATTCCAGGCCCTGTCTGGGCAGGTCCTTTTCTCCAGAGCTCTCCAGGAAACCTTTTTTCAGTTTCCCCTGTATTGCCTTTGGGGGGGAGGGCAAGTGCTTTCAGTGAGCAAGTAGGTCCCACATCTGATCCAGGTCAAATGGTCTCTTACATGTTCTTCAGCTATAATCCCTCTCCTCTGGCACCATCTTCTAGGCTCTTCTTCGCTGTCACAATCTATCCCCTTTGGTTCAGATTTTACTTTCTCTTTTCTGCCCCCTGCCTACCAGCATCTGCCTTGTATCTGAAGTCACAACACAGTTTTACTGACAGAGCAGACTGTTGCTTACTCCATAAGAGGCTACATATCGCTCCTCTTCAGGTAAACAATTTCAACAGGTGAGATCCACACACACCTGTTTCTGCCTTCACACCCGTTCATTTACCTATTGTCTGTGACTGCTTTCCTACTGAAACAGCAATGCTGAGTGGTTGTGACTGAGGTCATACAGCTCAGAAAGCCTAGCATTTACTCTTTGGCCCTTTATGGAAAGTGCCCTGATCTCTGTTTATAGAGGATGCTTATATGTGCATAAGAATGATCTGGCAAAGAGGAGGAATTGATGATATTGGAGCTAGGGAGTAGAGGGATCATTGGGGCAAAATCCCTGAGAAGGGAACACACAACAGGTTCCAGAGCCCAAGGGAAGAACTGGATTTTGATGGGAGTCAAGACATATCATCTGCTAAAACAGACAGGAAGATGGAGCGTGCGTACAGGCACAGGCAGGTAGGACAATGAGGGCGTTCCCGTCAATTGCCTCTATTAGCTCCATTGTACGTGTGAGGCAAGGTCACAAGCTAGAAATTTAGGGGATAAGGGAGGTGTACGGGCAGAGGAGAAATTGTAGACAGTGGGGAAGTGAGCACACGAGAACATCAACTAGGATGCCTGTTCCGTGTTGTGGCCACCGTCTAAATGAAGGCAGTGAGCACGGCGGTGTGCTATTCTCCAGCAGTGTCCACAGGCTCCAGTGCCAGCAGGGGTGGTTGAATTTCATCAGCGGCAGGGCTCTGCCAGGTGTGTCAAAGGGGTGAAGGGAGAAAGGAGTAGTGACCTTCGGTGCAATGGGAATGACTAAGGATCACAGCAGGTCATGGAAGCTCAACTGGTGAGAAGAGTGGTGAGGAGTGAGAAAGGGGTGAGGTAGTGGGAAAGCGGTAGGATCAGTCCATGGGCTGGAGTCATGACGAGGTCAATCCTCCTTTGGAGAATATGAGAGCTGGAAGGATCAGAGGTCAAAGAATGGGGAGCATGATGTCCAGATTTCCGAGGTAGAGCAGTTCCTGGTGATGGTAGGATATAGATAGAGTGTAGCCATGGGAGTGGGAGAGAGATAAGTGAGAGTCAGGGAGGTCAAGACACTGAGAGGCCATCCAAGAGCATGCACTCTGATACTCAGTCGTGTCTGACTTTGCAACCTGAGAAACTGTAGCCGCCACACTTCTCTGTCCATGGGATTCACCAGGCAAGAATACTGGAGAGGGGTACCATTTCCTCTTCCAGAGGATCTTCCCAACTCAAGGATCGAACCTGCATCTCTTATATCTTCTGCAATGGCAGGCAGATTCTTTACCACTGAGCTACTTGGGAAGCCCCAGGGAGGGCACCTACAGTTAGCCAAACTGGGGACAGGAAGTGATGTGGAAAGGAAGTGAATGGATGAGGGACAGAATCTTCAATCGGGTTGGGGGTGACTAAGATGACAGCAACAAGGGACGAGAAACAGGAGACACAGTGTAATTGTCAAAGTGTCAGGGGCCCTTGAAGCAGAGCAGAGATTGGTCTAGAAGTAGCAATGGGAACAAGACGGACCCCATCTCTCCCCAAACTCAGTGGTTTAGGGAGAGTGAGGGATAGATAAAAGAATTTCCACCTCAGAGGACTGCCAAGTGAGGCCTCGGGGAGAATGAGCTTCAGTGAACGTAAGAAGAGAAAAACATTCAGGGAAGTTTTTGAAGAGGTAGGAGCTGTGCTGGTTTTCCAGTGTACCTCATTGGCAGGGCTGGGGAGTGGGGGGAGAGCTGGGGAGGACCCTGAATTAGATTAGGGTGGACAGAGCTGTACTGGGTAAGGTCTGGGAGGCGAACTGGAAGACTTGAACTTCTGGGGAGGACCAAGTTGGCAAGGATGTGTAGATATAACAGGATTCAGTTGTGAAAGCCTCTCTGAGGTGGGAGAGGTGGAAGAACATGGGGTCCCCAGATGGTCCCCAAATCTACTGTAGCTCAGGATGTTGTGTAGTCTGGTGGGTAGTGAGAGGCTCCCCAAGGATCTACCATCTTAGGCAACATGGAGGGGGAGGGCGCCTGGGTTGGGAGGAGCCCTGGCAGTGAGAGCAGTAATCACTAGGGTTGCTGTGACCCTTCCATGGAGGTCAAGAGGCGGGCGGGGGTTGGCGGGGTGCAGAGCCCTCAGCTTGTGCTGATCATTCTTATCAACACGCTCCAGTACAAATAAACGAACCAAGTCACAGCCATCAGATTCCTCCCTTGAACCTGCTGACCTCTCCAGCCCCCACCCCATTTACCTGCTTCTCTTCAACATGAAACAGCCCCAAAGAGCTGAGGATGTTGTCTGGTCTGTGTCCTGTCCCCACCCCTTCGCTAAGATCACTCTTCTCAAAGACAGGCACATGGTACCCATGGAGGCCTTCCGTCTGCTCTTGAACATGCAGAGTCCCCTGAACCCCATTCCCAAACCGTCCACCTTAATGCCTTTGCACAGCCTCTTCTCTTTCCAGAATGCTTTCCCCTCACATTTCTGTTGTGGCTTCTTACTGTTACATCAGTTCTAATACACCCTCTGAGAGAGGCTTTCCCTGTGGAGCCCTCTAACCCGGCTTCTGAAGTCACTCCATCACATCGCCCTGTCTTATTGTCTTCACGACTTGTCATGCCCTCAGAAATGATCTTCTTCATTTATTTGGTTAATTTATTTATGTCCCACTTCCTTGATCTAGAATGTAAGCCCATGGAAGCCAGGACCTCATGTCTTCTTCACTGCTGTATCTTTAGCATTGGAAACATTAACTTTTTCCTAGATGTCCAATAATTACTTGTTAATAAAATTAGCCTTATAAAGAGAGCCTTAAAAGAGAACTCTTGAACTCAAGAATGCACAATTTGTCTACAGAGATAATTAAAACCCCTTCAGCCCTCTGCCAGGATGGCCTAGGGATCATCATAAAAGTACAAATCCATAGGACCCATCAGAGACTAAATCAGAATCTCCAGGGGTGGGTCTGGACTCTGTATGCTGAATCAGCTCCCCAAGCAAGCCATTGGCAGTCAGCAGGTATGGGTGTGAGGAATGGACATTTAGAAACCTCATTCATTTTTTCCCCCACAAAGAATCATTGAAAACTTCTGTGGTATCCAGCTCTGCGAGGGACTCAAAGAACATCCTGTTACAAGTAAGAGAAACCTAGTCAAACTAGCATCATTAAAATAATGGGGAGCTTTCAGTTAAGGGATGCAAGAGTATCTCAGAGAGCCAACAAGCAGGAATGGTTGCCTCAGAGAGGTCTTGGGGAACTTCCCTGGTGGTCCAGTGGTTAGGAATATGCCTGCCAATGCAGAGGACACAGAACGGATCCCTCTGTCCTGGAACTAAGATCCCATATGCTACAGGACAACTAAACCCACGCACCACAATCACTGAAGTACACACGCCCTGGAGCCTGTGCTCTGCAGCAAGAGAAGCCACTGCAGTGAGAAGCCCAAGCACTGCAACTAGAGCAAGCCCTTGAGCTGCAGTGGAGACCCAGAGCAGCCAAATAGATGGATGAATGAATGAATGAATTTTCAAAATTATAAATGAAAAAAGAAAGGTCTGGGACCAGAAGTGGAAGAGGCACCATGAGAGAGGTGGCCATTCTCACGCTTACTCACTCTTGCCTCTGCTTTGTTCACACTCCACTGCTGGTTGATGGTGCTGCATCTTTGTATGCATGGTAGGCCAAAGCCCCCTCAGTTCTAGGACTTCAATCTCCTCCCTTCAGGTGACCAGCAGACAGTACTCTCTTCCCTTTTGGCCAAGTCCAAAATGCCTGGAGAGAGTTTGGCCTAATGGGTCAGAAGTTGACCCAGAGGACTGATCCCGTATATGAATGGAGGCTTGTTCTCAGAAGGTTGTGGGTTTGACAGTCTACAACATATTAGGAATGACGAGCTACCACTGGGGTATGGAATCTTTGATTAGATCTTCTATGGGGTGGAAGTGGCATTTTTTTTTTCAGTTGCTGCCACCTGTTAGTGAATGAATTTATCAAGTTCTTTCCTGATGGAGAGGTCTTAGAGAAGTCTGGAAATAACCCTGAAGTCACTGAGTACCCAAGAGAGGGTAGGGAAGATGTCATGAAGGTTTAAAAGGTTGCACTGCTCTTCCGAGAGCTCTGTGAGGCATGTAGACAATCTGAGGTAAGGGCAGCTGTATGTCATGCGAGTCACTTGAACTTAAGGTTAGAAACACATGAGCTCCTTGAGTGACTGAATCCACATTGCCTGGTACTTTCAGTTGCTTAGGTAGTTCATAGAAGAATGTAATAGGATTGAGGACCCAGGCGTGCTTTCTGGAAGCCTGTTCCCCATGGCCCTGGGAGACTACCTTGACCATCTGTTTGGAAACTTATAGACAATATTCCCCTTCCCTTTCATCTCATTTCCTAGAAGGTCAGCAGGCCAAGCCTAGGGGATCAAGGGAGCAGAGGGCACCTCATTCAGATCAAGGTGTCGGGGCTCCACAGATCTACAATCAGAAGCTTTGAGGAGCAAGACTCTCTTTTCAGCTTCACTGCTGCTGCTGCTAAGTCACTTCAGTCGTGTTCAACTCTGTGTGACCCCAAAGATGGCAGCTCACCAGGCTCCCCTGTCCCTGGGATTCTACATTGGAGTGGGTTGCCATTTCCTTGTCCAATGCAGGAAAGTGAAAAGTGAAAGTGAAGTCACTCAGTCGTGTCCAACTCTTAGTGACCCCATGGACTGCAGCCTACCAGGCTCCTCCATCCATGGGCTTTTCCAGGCAAGAGTACTGGAGTGGGGTGCCATTGCCTTCTCCGTTTCAGCTTCACAGGGCCCACTAATTTACTCTGATAAACCTCCTCCTTAGAAATCCCCTTTTCCACGACCTAAGTCTCAGCTTCATTCTCTCCATTCACTAGCTGAGGTAAGATTATTGGTCAGGGAATCAACACCTAAAGAGGGGGCCTCACACAGTGTTGGGGTCTTTGAAAGCTATAGAAACAACTTCTAGTGGGGTTGGGGCCTGCTGAGTCCACCAGGTGAGGGATGAGGAAGCCAAGTGGTTCCATGGCTTGGGAGCAAGGCTGCGGAGGTAGGGCTGCTGTCTCCCTGAGGGCCAGGCCACAGGATATGTTTCAAGTCCCAGTCATTGCCCCCTCACAAAGCAAGAACCAGGAAATAGTCCTTCTCCTAGTTCTCCATCCTTTCTCAGAGCAAGAGGAAACACTGATGGAGTAAGAGAGAATGAAGAGACTTTGTTTCTAGTTCTAGTTCATTCCTTCCATCAGTCAGCAGATACTCAGAGTGCTTACCACAGCACTGGGGTGAATGTGAGGGACATGCCATGAGCGAAACAGGTCCCATCTCTGCTGTGACCAGAAGTACAGCTCTTCCTGGGCCTCCACTTCCTCCTCTCTAAAGTGAGGTGGTTGGCCTAGATCAACAATTCTCAAAGCTTAGCATGCATTCAAATCACCTGGAGGATTTGTTAAACCCCAGCTTGCTTGGCCTTACTCCCAGAATTCCTGATCCAGTAGATCTAAGAATTTGCATTTCTAACAAGTTCCCAGTTGAGACTGATGCTGCTAGTCCAGGGACCACACTTTGAGAACGACCACACTAGATGACCTCTCAGACCCCTTCAGTGATGTGACTGGCTTGGTGGTCACTGGAGTGGCCTAATCAGAAAGGGATTGTGCAAAGTCAGGTTGGAAATGGAAAAGTCCCATAAGTTTCCTGAGCTTAGGGTAAATGGATCAGAGAAACCTTAACAGAGCCACTAAAGCATCTGCCTCATTATTTTTTTAAAAAAATGATTAAAAAGTAATTTCCTAACATGAAAGTTCAATCAGATGCTGGAGAAATTATTTCAACTTTTCATTGGGGAAAAAAAGGCTCCACTAAAAAGCTACAAGGGTATTGATGTCTATTAAATATTTGCTTTTCTCTCTAGCCCACACTAGACTGAGTAATTTGTATTTGGCAGAAACCAGCTGCAATTACATTAGTCAATCCAAAAGCCCAACTTGCTCATACAAAATGCAAACAAATTAGTTAAAATGGCCTAATTAGTGGACTGTAAAAATACAAACTGAGGCTGGCAGCCTGGTGTGTGTGAGTCAAGAGCACTGTCTCCCCACATGGGGAGCCCAGAGCTAAGGAGACATGAGACTCAGCTTTCAGCTGATGGAGGGTCTTCTTCCGGGACCTCTGATAGCCAGTGACCCCGATGAATCCCACTGGTTCTGCCTCAGGAAATGCCATCCTCTCCTGACCTGGGGCATGGCCTCAACTTTGGCCAGGTGGGTGCAATAGTAGGAACATGGGGTTTGGATCTAGATAAACTCAGGCTTGACTCTCAGCCCCACCAATTCACCAGTTAACCCTTTGCTCAAGTCACTTCACTTCTCTAAGCCTCTTATTTCCTTTTTAAAATGGAAAGGATGCATCCTGTATTGAACAGTGGCTGTGAAGATTAGCAATTAGGTATATATGTATCTGGGCTTCCCAGATACTAGTAGTAAAGAATCCACCTGCCAATATAGGAGATACAAGAGGCTCGGTTTGATCCCTGGGTCAGGAAGATCCCCCAGAGAAGGAAATGACAACCTGTTCCAGCATTCTTGCCTGGAAAATTCCACGGACAGAGGAGTCTGGCTACAGTCCATGGAGTCTCGAGGAATCAGACACGATTGAGTGGCTTAGCACACACACACATCTACATATCTGGTGCATAATGCATAGTGTGGCTCTGGGTTTCCTTGGCCTTGACATACCGGAATGGCTCTATAGATCAGGATTCTGGTTTCAATTTAGGCACCAGTGGCCAGTTTTGTAAAGACTGGATGAGACTGAGGAAATGACCCTCAGTGCACCGACCAAGGTCAAGGACTGTGTTGAGTATTGCGGTGTGACTCAGCTCATCTGTGCTCTCTCCCCAGGGGCTCCAGGCTTGCAGCCCTATAGATGCATGGGTCACAGAATCAGAGAGCTGGCAGGGACAGCAGACACCTCCCAGTCTAGGGGTCACTGTGCCTCAGGGTCCCTCGGGGAGCTTCTACAAAAGGCTGGAGCCAGGACCCCACGCCCAGAAAGTCTAGCTCAAGTAACCTTGGAGGGGCTCAGGTGTCAGTGTGTTTTGATGTCTCTCCAGGTGATTCTAAATGAAGTCAAGGTTAAGGGTCATTCCTCTAATCAGACCCTTTATTTTGTGGGGGAAAAATAAAAACCTAGCAAATATGCAATGAATATTTAAAGATGAACAAAGCAGTAAACAGTGACAACTCAGAAACTCAGAGAGATGTGAATTATCTAAGATCACACAGAATCAAAATTTCCTGAATTGTTGGATCACACTGTTGGCTCTGATAGGCAGAATGTGTGCACAATGCCCACAGAGTCCTGGGGCTCTTTACCAGGCACTTAAAGAAGGTTAGACTTTGGTGACACTCAACATCTTGTATTTCATAACACCTTCTCGCCTGAGCACATTTCCAACTCAATTATAGTCACAACATCAGCCAGCTTGAGACTTGGGAGTCTCGGGGAAGTGCTACACCATTTGTTTCAAGATCACACAGCCAATCAGTGTTGGACACAAGACTGAGAAACCCAGGGGATGGGTGTTAGAGAAATAGAGTCCACATCAGTTCTGGATGCCAGACTTTGTGAATCACAAGGGTGCTCCCTGGCCCTTACTGGATTCTACCGAAAGGCAGACAGCAAAGTTACACACTTACATAGAGAGGACCAGAGATTTAAGATGTCCTGAGTAAGTGGAAAAACGTTTAGTTACGGTGTGACTCTTAACTCAAAAATAGAATCTAACCCTTCAGGGACTGTGTCTCATTTACACTTTTCAAAAATTAATTACTTAATTATTTTTGGCTGGGTCTTTGTTGCTGCACATGGTCCTTCTGTAGTTGCAGTGAGTGGGGGCTACCCTCTGGATCCTGTGAGAGGGCTTCTCGTTGCAGTGGCTTCTCCTGTTGCAGAGTATGGGCTCCAGGGCGCCCAGGCATCAGTAGCTGCCCCCAGGGCATGTGGAATCTCCTAACCTGGAGTTGAACTCATGTCCCCTGCACCAGCAGTGGATCCTTACCTACTGGACCACCAGGGAAGTCCCTCTCAAAACCCCCTTACTTTTGTCTCCCGCATTTAATGGAGGCTCTTCTGAATTTTCCTGCCTCTGTTCTCATGGGCCTCTGTTCCCTCTGGAGTCAGACACCTGGACTCAAAGAGTCCAGGACACAGGCAGAATGTAAGGGCTTCTCAACTTGAAGGAAAGGGTAAGGAGGGCTAGTCCTGCTCCTACCCTCATTCTCCAACTCCAGGCTGCCCTTCTGTCCACCCCAATTCCCAGAACCAAAATTCTAGAGACACGAAAATATAGTGTCATTTCTGACATGTGTGGCCTTCAGTGATTTCATCACTACATATGTTCAGACCTTTCTAAGTGCTCTGAGATGCAATTCACTCTTTGACATAATTATCTCAAATCGTGGCATGGCATCAGGCTGAGGTTGGATCCCTCAGCTTTGCCAACCTTAAGTCCGATTAGTACTTAGCTTCTACATCCTCATTTCTAATCTCATTTAAGGTTAAGCATTTCCCTTGAAGAACTGTGTTAGATGCTTTCCACAGCTATGGGTTTTATTGTATTGAAATGTTGTATTTTATCTTTCAGTATTTTTTTTATGTATTTATTTTTAACTGAAGGGTGTCTATGGCAATACCACCCTGAATTGAGGTTTTGAACTGTGGTGTTGGAGAAGACTCTTGAGAGTCCCTTGGACTGCAAGGGGATCCAACCAGTCCATCCTAAAGGAAATCAGTCCTGAATATTCATTGGAAGGACTGATGCTGAAGCTGAAGCTCCAATACTTTGGCTACTTGATGCGAAGAACTGACTCATTGGAAAAGACCCTGATGCTGGGAAAGATTGAAGGCAGGAGGAGAAGAGGACAATAGAGGATGAGATGGTTGGATGGCATCACTGACTTGATGGACATGAGTTTGAGTAAGCTCCGGGAGTTGGTGATGGACAGTGAAGCCTAGCATGCTGCAATCCGTGGAGTTGCAAAGAGTCAGACACGATTGAGCAACTGAACTGAACTGAATTGAATTGAAGAGTAATTGCTTTACAGTGTTGCATTGGTTTCTATCAAACATCAACATGAACCAGCCATAGGTTTGCCCATGTCCCCTCTCACTGTTATGGGTTTTATTGTATTGAAATGTTGTATTTTATCTTTCAGTATTTTCAAACCTTCCTCAGTGAAGGTCTGCTGGTAGAAAAATAAATTTGTCTGAAAATGTTTTGAAATGTATATTTCTTCTAAGTATTTTCCTTCAACACATTGATAAGATCTTTTTCCAGTATCTTCTGGCTTCCATTGTTGGTGTTGGGAGGCCAGCTGCTACTCTAATTATCAGTCCTTTGAAAATCATGGTTTTCCTCTCTGGCTGCTTTTAAGATTTTTTTCTTTGTCTTTTGTGTTCTGTGATTGCGGTGTGATTCGCATGGTTATGCACATTGCCACATACATGGGTATATGTATTGAACTATACTGATAAATATCAGTTGTAGGTTTGGATTGACAGGAACTTCACACATGGACCTGGATAATTCAGATGAAGTTTGCTTATATAAAAAATACAGGTGAAAGTCGACACCATGAGAATACACAGCAGAGAGAGACAGCGGTATAAGCTTCAGGACCCCCGTTTTCATAAAGGAATACATACATTGTTGTAGACTGCAGTATCTAAGTGAATGAGCATCCAATAAGACTTTTTGAAAAAGTATCTTCTTCTTCCAAGCTTAATCTCATGTACAATCTTGGTGTTATCCGATGTGTAGCATGCCCACACAATTCAGTGCTGTATAATACAGTGTACTGGAATAGGAACACAATCACCTCAGCCACTCCCACTTTGGTCCTGGGAAAGCTGTGATAGGAACCTAGAACAAATATCTAACCCAAATATCTGTATAAGTCCTGCTTAGTCTGCCATACAGTTAAATCTTTTATTTATCCTTCTTGACTTTTTTGCTTAGAATCTGTGGGAAAATCCTATCCTTTCAAATATTGCCTCTGCCCTATCCTTCCTCTCCTCTCTGCTGTAGTTTTCTTCATGTATGTTAAACGTATTCACCAGATCCTGAATGTCTCTTAACATTTCCTTGATGTTATCCTTCTCACTGTCTTTCTGAGCTGCATTCTGGATCATTCTTTGCAGAATATCTAATCCTCTGTTGAAGCTATCAACTGAGTTTTTAATTTCAACAATTTAATACTTTTTATGGCTTAAAGATCTATTTGAATTTTTTTTCTAATCTGGGCATTTCTACAGCCTCTTACTACTAATGATACTTTTAATCCTTGCTTTTACTTTTAAAGTTATTAAGCATACTATTTCATAATTATACCTGGTCATTTCAATATCTGATGCCTCTGTGGGTTCAATTCTGCTATTTGCTGGCTCTTGCTCTTGGTACTTTGTTTCCTTGAGTGCTTTATAATTGTTGACTATAAGTTTAAATCTTTGAAACTTCATCTATATGGGAAATATTTGAGGTTTGGATTAAAGTTCCTTCAGAGAGGTAGCATCTTATTCCCCAGGTCTCTGGAACTACTACTAATTTACATTCACTTTCTTGACTTCTTAACTGGGGCTTTCTTGGACCACTGGGGAGTAAGCATTCGATGTGTAAACTCATGGAAGAGCTGGCACTTGTTTATAAATTCTCAGAAAACGTCTCCCATCTGTGTAGAGTCAGAGCTGGATACACATAATTTTTCTTGTGCTCCCGTTGGTAGGAGCAGAGTCTAGGTTATTTCTAAGTCACCTTTATGATGAGGGGGCAGTGATGAGGAATTTCAGGTTTATGCATAGGGGATCTCTACTACATTCCCCCAATTTAGATAAGCACTAGGTTTTTTCTTCTTTCCCCTCTTGCCCTATAAGGTTGTGAAAACTAAATCAAAATTTACATGATTCAGCACATGCCCTCAAGGCCAAAGCCAACTTCAGTGGTCCATTTATTTCTCTGCAATTTCACTTTACCTATTTTTTATCTAGGACTATTCCCTAGTTTCTTTCCAATTCATCAGTACGTTGAAAAGTGTTCTTTTAATTTTATCCAGATTTTATAGTTGTTTTTATTGGGAAGATTGATTGGCATTTAGTCCACTGTCTTGTAAGAAATGGGCATGGCTACCTACTATCCTTCCAATCCTGAGCAAACAATTGATCTCATCAAACCTCAGTCTCCTCACCTAAAAAAATCATCTATTTCCTAGAGTTATTTGAGGATCAATTGAAATATTGTATGAAAAAGATTTTTTAAACTTAAAACAGTTTATCAATATTAGAGCATTTTGTGACTCTGTATCTGATTTAAAAAATGATTTCTTTTTCACGAAAATGAGAGAAGAAAGCTTTGCACAGGCTGTTTATAATCCAGGTCAATATTCACCTAGTCATTCAACAAGCATTTGCCAAGTAGCTTCTATATGGCACTTTCCTAGCCTAGAGGTTACCTGATTAGATTATTTACCTGAGGTGTTGAAGCCAGGACAAAAATGTAGTTTATTTAGAAATTAAAAAAAAAAATCCTCTGCTGTTTGCTTATATGAACCTTTTCTTTCTTCTAAACAACAGACACAATACCTATATTTCTTTTCTAGGCTGTGCTTAGTCACTCAGTCATGTCCAACTCTTTGTGACCCCATGGACTGTAGCCTGCCAGGCTCTTCTATCCATGGGAATTCTCTAGGCAAGAATACTTGAGCGGGTTGCCATGACCTCCTCCAGGGGATCTTCCCAACCCAGGGGTTGAACCCAGGTCTCCCACATTGCAGGCAGATTCTTTACCCTATGAGCCACCAGGGAAGCCCAAGAATACTAGACTGGGTAGCCTATCCCTTCTCCAGGGGAACTTCCCAACACAGGAATTGAACTGGGTCTCTGGCACACAGGTGGATTCTTTACCAATTCTAGCACATCCTTATTTCCTCTGCAGGTCAAAAAGATATTTGTTTCTCTAAGAGTACTTTTAACGTTCTGATTTCTTCTGGGCATTTCTCTCAAGGACTGTTTTCAACTCAGGTTAAATAACCTGAGTTATGTCTGCAGCCTGGGCCAGCCCTGTGAAGGCCTAGGCTGTTGGTCTAGACGGAGAAAACCTGGATTCTAATTCCCTTCTCCCTTACTTGGCTGTTTAGCTTGGGAAAATCACAGCCCTCGGTTCTAAAGACCACACCCCCTCCATATAAAAAAAAGGAATGCTTATCACATTGTGAGGGTCACCTGAGGGTAACGCATATGAAGATACCCTGGATATTTTGAAGATTTCCACAATTTAAGGGAAAGGAATTATTATTTCCTAGCATTAGAAATGATTTCTTCTCATATTGCCAACCCCCACTAATAATATCCCAGGCCAGAAAAAAAAATTTTTTTCAGGGCACATTCTTGTGGAAGCCAGAATTTGGGAATGCTCACAACTGCGTGTCATGGTGGGACACATCCCTGCTGGCTCCAGGGAAAAATTACATTCCCTCTGCCTTTGGCTGCAGCAGCACTCATGTCCCTGCTTCTCCCCAGCTGCCTGCCTCACAGGGGCAGCCCTCCCAGGCCCAGCTGCGGGGACTTGCCTCCTCCGGGTCGGGCGCAGAGTGCCAGAACAGGCTGATATGCCAAGAGCTGTGGTATCAGGGGTCAGTGTCAGGATGCGCTGACTGCAGAGGACACGGTGACAGGCTGAGCTGGGGCAGTAATTAGACAGTGAGAGCTTCCTCCAGCAAGCTGCAATCAATAGGTCCGCTTACCGAGGGGAAAAAAAGATTAAAGTAAAGCAGATGGCGGAAGATAATAACATCTCCCACTTAACTCGTGTTTTCACTCGTTGAAGCACTTTCATCACCATTTTCTCGTTTGGTCCACAGCTTCTCTCTCCTCAGATCCTCTGGTGAATGTAGCTTGCCAGTTTTACAGGCAAGGAAGCTGAGGCATAGGCATAGCGGCTGATTAACCTTGCTCTAAGAGCTGAGACATACATTTCCATTCTTTTGTGCTAGCCATCCCATCATCAGTACCTTGGAGAGAATGCAAACATGTTCATTAATGCCACACATTTTTATTGAGTACCTACTATGTACCAGTCACTGTGCTAGGGATGATGGATTCAGCAGGAAATGAGACAAAGTCCTATTCTCATTGAGATTCCCATTTAGTAGGAGACGATAACACACAGACAAATGAACATGATAATTTCAGATAGTAGTATGTGCCATGAAGACAATAAACTGTAACAATTCAGTAGAGAGGAACCAGCACGGCTAATTGATCCTGCAAAGAGCTCTCTGAACAGGTGATCTCTGAGCTGAAACCTGAATATCAAGAAGTTGCATGAATGTCAAGAAGAGGTAGAATAATGAAGAAAAAGCAAATGCGAATTAATAGCAAATTAATAATGCTTTGGACCTTGCAGTCTCTCAGGATTGGAAGAGGAGGCTGAGGAAAAGGAAGTCCTCTTGTGAAGCACAGGGAGGCTGGCCTGGAAAATTTGAACTTCCCTCTGGAGCTCCCTTCTCAGGCTACCAACTTTTCTTTACTCCTGGCCTCAAGTTGCCCATCTGTGAAACGGATGCAGTGGTGGCAGTCATTACTGTAGACCTCAGGGTGAAGAGTTTTGAAGTGTTAGACCCATAACCACACCAGTAAGAGGTTGCAAATTTTTTAGACACTTGGTGAATGTTAACTGTTTCCTGTTTTCTTTATTTATTTGGTTGTGCTGGGTCTTCACTGCTCCACCAGCTTTCCTCTAGTTGTGGTGAGCAGGGGCTCCTCTCTAGTTGCCGTGTACAGACTTCTCTTTGCAGTGGCTTCTCTTGTTGCAGAGCATGGGCTCTAGGGTGCATGTGCTTCGGTAGCTCCAGTTCCCAGGTTCTAGAGAACAGGTTCAGTAGTTGTGGTGCATGAGCTTAGTTGCTCTGCAGCATGAGGGATCCTCCTGGATCAGGGATCGAACACATGTCTTCTCCATTGGCAGGTGGATTCTTCACCAGTGAACCACCAGGGAAGCCCCTGCTATTTTAAGTAACGTTACCAAAAGATAGCTAAAAAGTAAACCTCTCTAGTCTACTCACTTGAATTAAATTCAACTGGTCTACACAAACTTGACAACGTCAGCTTTCTAAGGCTTCCTGTCAATGACATCACTGTCTCTTGACTTTACAAAGGACTCTCTACTGTACAGAACCTTTGGCAGCTCTTACTAGATATCTACTAGACTATAAGCCCTTTGAAGACAAGGACCAGTTACTTACTATAAGGGTGCAATAAATGTTTGTGGAATTAATATGTGAAAAACACAGCTTTATCTCCATCACAATATCTCCTCATGTGGACATGGTCATTATTAGCATGATAATGTACCAGCTGGGGCTTCTGCAGTGCCTCAGTGGTAAAGAATCCACCTGTGTGCAGGAGACAGGTAGGCAAGGGTTCAATGCCTGGGTTGGGTAGATCACCTGGAGGAAGAAATGGCAACCTGATTCAATATTCTTGCCTGGAAAATTCCATAGACAGAGAAGCCTTGTGGTCTACAGTCCATAGGGTCACAGAGAATCAAGCACGACTGAGTGATTGAGCATGCATGTACCCATGTATATACTAGGTGAGGAAACTGAGGCTCAGAGAGTTTGAGAGACTAGCAGTCTCTACCCAAACTCACCGACTTCATTGGAAACTTTCTTGGTAGTTATATCTACAGTAGCAGCAGAAGCATCAGTCAAGTTTTCAGAGACAGACACAAAGGGAGAGATTTCTTTTTGCCTAAAGAGTCCAAGTCAGGGATCTCAAATCTTCAGATCTAAGGGGACTTACCTAAAGAGACCTTACCAACTGAGGGCTCAAGTTCTGCAAAGGAAGAGACTGATAAGATTATTTAGGCTTGGTTTGCAGCTGGATAACAAGGCCAGAGAGTTACTTGGGCTTGTCAAGTTCACCTAGGTAGCTGAACACTTATTTTTAGTGCAGCTATGATACAGATAACCACAATGGTGTGATCACTCACCTAGAGCCAGACATCCTGGAATTCGAATCAAGTGGGCCTTAGGAAGCACCACTACGAACAAAGCTAGTGGAGGTGATGGAATTCCAGTTAAGCTATTTCAAATCCTAAAAGATGATGCTGTGAAAGTGCTGCACTCAATATGCCAGCAAATCTGAAAAACTCAGCAGTGGCCACAGGACTGGAAAAGGTCAGTTTTCATTCCAATCTCAAAGAAAGGCAATGAATGCCAAAGAATGCTTGAACTACTGCACAATTACACTCATCTCACATGCTAGCAAAGTAATGCTTAAAATTATCCAAGTCAGGCTTCAACAGTATGTGAATGTGAACTTCCTGATGTTCAAACTGGATTTAGAAAAGGCAGAGGAACCAGAGATTAAATTGCCAACATCCGATGGGTCACTGAAAAAGCAAGAGAGTTTCAGAAAAACATCTATTTCTGCTTGATTGACTATGCCAAAGCCTTTGACTGTGTGGCTCACAACAAACTGTGGAAAATTCTGAAAGAGATGGGAATACCAGACCACCTGACCTGCCTCTTGAGAAATTTGTATGCAGGTCAGGAAGCAACAGTTAGAACTGGACATGGAACAATAGACTGGTTCCAAATTGGGAAAGGAATACATCAAGGCTGTATGTTGTCACCCTGCTTATTTAACTTCTTTGCAGAGTATATCATGTGAAATGCCGGGCTGGATGAAGCACAAGCTGGAATCAAGATTGCTGGGAGCATAACCTCAGATACACAGATACATAGATGATACCAATAACCTGAATAACCTCAGATACACATTCTTATGGCAGAAAGTGAATAAGAACTAAAGAACCTTTCCATGAAAGTGAAAGAGGAGAGTGAAAAGTTGGCTTAAAGCTCAACATTCAGAAGACTAAGATCATGGCATCTGATCCCATCACTTCATGGCAAATAGATGGGGAAACAAAGGAAACAGTGACAGACCTTATTTTTTTTTTTTGGCTCCAAAATCACTGCAGATGGTAACTTCAGCTATGAAATTAAAAGACGCTTGCTCCTTGGAAGAAAAGCTATGACCAACCTAGACAGCATATTAAAAAGCAGAGACATTACTTTGTCAACATAGGTCTGTTTCATCAAAACTATGGTTTTTCCAGTAGTCATGTATGGATGTGAGAGTTGGACTATAAAGAAAGCTGAGTGCCGAAGAATTGATGCTTTTGAACTGCCTTTTCAGTGCTTTGCTTTAGTGTTTAAGCTTTGGTGTTGGAGAAGACTCTTGAGAGTCCTTTGGACTGCAAGGAGATCCAACCTGTCAATCCTAAAGGAAATCAGTCCTGAATATTCATTGGAAGGACTGATGCTGAAGCTGAAACGCCAATCCTTTGGCCACCTGATGCGAAGAACTGACTCATTGGAAAAGACCCTGATGCTGGGAAAGATTGAAGGTGTGAGGAGAAGGGGATGACAGAGGATGAGATGGTTGGATGGCATCACCAACTCTATGGACATGAGTTTGAGTAAGCTCCAGGAGTTGGTGATGGACAGGGAAGCCTGGCATGCACAGTCCATAGGGTTGCAGAGAGTCAGACACGACTGAGCGACTGAGCTGACTGACAGATCACTTCCCTTTACAAAGATCCCCTGTGGCAGGGCCTTGGGGTTTCATGTCATTTGCATTTGGATTGCCTGATATGTCAATCAGTTCTAGCCACTTGCCAAGAAAGTTGCAAACCTAAGACTTTATTTAAGGAGGGAGAAGAAAGGGAGTGATAAGAGCCCTCCCTTTGGCACTCCATTAAAACAGTTAAGCTGTTTCAATGAGGTTGAAAAATTGTAGTCAGTAGATTCAGATAGAAATATAACACATTTGGACGTCATTGATTTTATCCAAACACAGACTCATTTTGAGACATCTAAGAGAGTTCAGGCTGCTGAATGCTCATGCTCAGTCACTTTAGTCACATCTGACTCTTTGCAACCCCATGGACTGTAGCCCACCAGGTTCCTCTGTCCATAGGATTTTCTTGATAAGAATTCTGGAGTCGGTTGCCATTTCCTCCTCCGGGTGATCTTCCTGATCTAGGGATCGAACCCACGTCTCCTGCATTGGCAGGTGGATTCTTTACTGCCACCTGGGAAGCCTGGGCTACTGAATGGATACAACCAAAGAGTGCTTGATTCTCAAAGCTCCTTGAAATTCCTTCTCCTCTGCACTAGCTGTCAATCTTGGTTGAACATTGGAATCATTTGGAGAACTTTAAAAAGCCTGGCTGCCTAGGTCCTCCCTCTAGAGATACTAAGTCAAACATTCTGGGATGTACCTAGACATTGAGATGTTTTAAATCTCAGCAGATTGATTCTATGATGCAATTAAGATTGAGACCAGTGATCTGAAAGGGGTCACTTCCCAAGCACAAGAAAGAAAGACATTAATACAACAAGGAAGAGAAAGTGTCATTTCCTCAATAGCTTGCACCATCTGGGAATGTGCTGGGACAGCCTTTTTCTCTAAGGTGACCGACCAGCCAGTTTGTTGTCCCAGGTTTAGCACTGAAAGTCCTGTTCTCCAGGAAACCCATCAGTTCCAGCCAACCTGGGAAGCTCAGTCACTCCACCCCTACCCAGGCTTGCTCAGTTCTTTTGCATAATGGAAGGAGGGGAATCGAAGGGAAGGAGAGAAACTTAAGGGAGGGTTTGAGGGGGATCAGAAAAGAGAGCGAAGAGGCAAGTGGATAGAAGACTGTACAATGATCCCCTAATTTCATGAGGGTCCACCAATTCAAAAATACTTGATATAGGTAACTTCTTTCCTTGTAAAAACTGTAAAGGTGGCCAAGTTCCACTTCAGGGTTGAAATTATGGGAAGTTGAAGT
The DNA here is from genome assembly GCF_032452875.1 of Bos javanicus. NCBI lineage: Eukaryota > Metazoa > Chordata > Mammalia > Artiodactyla > Bovidae > Bos > Bos javanicus. Next base: position 27,219,992 of record NC_083878.1, on the reverse strand, counting down.
GGCCTTGAGGTGAGACAGCCTCCCAGGAATTTGCACAAATTTTGTGAGAGGTCTTAGGTCTTGGGGAACCAGTGTGTACTGAAGCCCTTTTCACCCAGACCTTGGAGCAAGCGGCTCCCAGGTGACATGAGTCATATTGGCATCCATCACACTCTGAAACTTTTTTGGACATCATTTTCCACAGACACTATAGCTGGGCTCACACCCAGGGTGAATGAACATGGTGGGTGTGGGCAAAGAGGGAGCATGGAGTTACTGCAGAAAAGGTACTGTTAAGTGGTTCTTTGGGGTGAGGCTGAGAACAGTTAGACCGGCACAGATGGGTGTCTGGAGAAGGGAAACCAGCTTAGCTAGACAGGCCCCTTTTTACAATGTTATAAAAGACGAATCATGCCAGCTTGAAAAGTTAGCCATTGGCCAGGAATCTGAAAAATTAAATGTCCAGAAATCACTTGCAAAATGACCTCACAGGCCCCGATCATCCCCAAAATTGATCAGACAAATGGATGGAAACAGATCATTTCATGTTCCTTGTTGTTGGTTTTGTTTTTCTTCCCCCGCCCCCAGGCCTCTGCTCCACATCCTCCTCACCATCCGCAAAGAACCAAATTTGGAAAGTTTTCGATTGGCTTTTGGCGCTCTGATTTTTTTAGAGGGAAGGAAAACACCTATTAAAAATGTTCGTTCCAGGTGGATGGTTGCTTCCAACAGCCTCCAGTGCCAGGGAAATGAATCTAAAATCCCCAGTCCCTTGCCCAAATCTCAATGGCTAGTAATTAAATTTCCACTAACAGTTTGTTTTATCACCTCGGTTAGCTTGTTGACATATAATAGGTGCTGCTGAGAGGTAGAGCTAGTTAATGATTTTCTTTTACATATTGATATTAGTACCTGGAGAGGGAACATCTCCTCTTCAGAATATGATTACTATTTTGAAATCTTAAGCACAGGAGGGAAATCCGCAGCTATAAATTAAACAAGAAGTTCTGAGAACTTATATCTTCAGTTCCCATCCAGACACTAATGCATCTCATTTACTTTGTGCTGTTCCCCTGAGTTATCTGTGTCACACAGGCGACTCTTGCATGTCGCGTTAACTATCTATTGAAAAAAGCTCGAAGTGTGCTTGTAACGGTGCCCTGAGCCAGGAGACAAGGTAGAAAGCTGAAGAGGAAAAACTCATCACTGTTTCAAGTTGCTTGGATATTTTAATTCGAAGAGGAAAGAACCCATGTCAGCTAAGGATGGAGCTGTAATTAAACTGATTTCACATTCACAATTGTCTCCAGATCAGCTCTCATTGATTCTTCTCATCTTTAAACTACATGAAATCAATTATCTCTGCAAACCAGTGGTAAGGATCATACGCCAGCCTCTTACTCCTAAAGTGAAGAAATGATTTGGAATTCATTATTGATACGAACAACTCTTCCAATGGAAAGCTCCTTCTGATTCTCTGGGGGTGGGTTCAGGAAAGCATGGCCTGCCCCTGGCCTCCAGTTCGGATGCCCAGGGCGAGGGTACGGTCTTTGTGTGACAAATGCTGGGGGGCAGGACAGGAGGGCAGGACAAAGCGGACTTTGCCTCCAGAGTGGCCAGCCTTTAACGTGTGAGGCTTTACACACAGTGACAAACGTGTCCCTGGCATACCCCAGAGTGACAACTACGGGGGAAGGGGGGATGGGCGTCCTGGCCTGAAAATACCTCTTGTGAGTGGAGGATGCCAGCCACCTGGAGCTGTGACAGGCACTGGTGTGTACAGGATCTGAAATGGAGTTGATGTGATGTCATTTCGGCTCTTCTATAACCTGGTTATCTCTTGCCAAGACTTCACGTCTGATTAGCCTGCTCGGAGGGGACAGCGGACTTTATCAGCCTCGCTTCCCGACACTGCCGTCAACTTCAGAAATGCGGTGAAGGAATTTAAGATGAGGTGTCACATCTTCCTATCAGATCCTTTTGTGAGCCACCCCTGAGTCCGGCGCCTCCTTTGGGAAACATTCATAACGGAGGGAAATGAAGTTTCGGCTGGCTTCAACCTGGTGATGCATTCGACGGTTCCATCTTCCCGGCTTAGCATCTCCTGGCTGGTTCTGGGTTGTCTCCCGTGAGTTCTCTTTGTCAGCCACGAGGGTAGGGGGCAGGATGTTGGTCCGACAGTGAATACCGCTTGTTTGCAGCTTGCAGGAAGGGTGAGGTCTGCTGGAGACAGGCAAGGCTGCTTCTATTGAGATCTTTGTCTGAGCGTGGGGAAGTCAGCCAGTGGACTGCTGACAAAGTAAATCCTCCCTGGCCGTCACCTCTTTACCTAGTCGGGTAATTTTGCCACTTTAACTCCAGGGGCCCTGGCAAGGCCCAGACCACACAGGGTTTTTTAGGGGTCCGAGCCTGCCAAGCTTCCTGGCAAAGGAAAGGAGGCTGGCTCCTCTGCAAGTTTCATCTTCTCAAATCCCCCTCTACGCCTGCTCTCCACCCGCTGTCCCAGCTGCAATGACTGTCCCGACAGCAGATCTGTGACTCTCTCCCACCCGGGAGAGAAGTGTGGAGACGGGGTTAGCTGTTAGAAAAGTTATGATGCCCAAGAAGTGTAACACTGGCAAGGGTGATATTTTCCGGCAAATGTCTTCTGAAAGGTGTCTCCTACTCCCCAGTCCAGTAGGCAAAGGCTGCTTCTGTGAGGCTGCATCCTTCTCAGAAACAAAATCATGAGCTCATTTACAGTGGCGGAATAGGAACTCAGGGTATGGCCTTCGATCTTAGAGAATTTGATTTTAAAAGAAGATCCCATAGAGGTCAGTGCTTAATCCAAGAGGAATGAGTCTCTAGTGATAGAATTGAAGGCACTGAGAGATCTCGACATTTAGGAACCCTGGGTTTCTGGCATCATACTCTCTGAACATTGGTGTCTTGATTGGGAACGTGGGGATTAATACCAGGCTTACTTCTTACTCCTGTCAGAGGTCTAGGATGTGATGACTATATATGGGTATGCAGGAAGTGCCACTCAAACAGTAAAATGTATAAGATAATGCCATTATTTTCTGTAGGAGGATGTAAGTTAGTTAGCTCAAGTTCAATGATTTGGTCCCAGAAGGAAAATCTGCCAGCTGGCTTCAAAATGCTATTCTGTTCCACTGAATTCCATGCAGGTTCCAAGGAAAGCTTCTGCCCTTCTATGTATTGTCCTCAGTAGGAATAATACATTCAGTTTTATCAGAGTTAAGCTGCAGGAGGCAAAAGCCCCTTTCTAGCTTTTAAGCAGAAAGGTATTTAACACAGGGTCCTTATGAAACCAAAACCACAGGAACTGGTTTTAGCCTGGCTCCAGGAATGGCTCCTAGGATAACACCACAGAGCTGACCCTCCAGGGAACTGCTGCTTCTGCCACCATCAGGAAGGCAGAGGATCAGGAGGCCAGTTCTGGAATCAGTGCAACAAAACATCATCCATGGGTGAGCCAGGAATTAGGGAGCATTCTCTAGCCATTTGCCTCTCAGCTCCACACCTGGACGCTGGGGCCCTGCCACAGAAAAGCCTCATAGCTCTATGACTGTGCATCCAGCCACAGGAGGACATGGAACATTATCTGGCATATTAGTATTTCTTAATCACCTCTTCCTCCTTGATTCCCAAGGAATCAAGATGGGCACCAACCTGGCAGATAACATTTTCTGGCTGCCTTGAATGCACCAGGTATCCCCATTAGAAATGCAGGAATCTGCTGTTATTGGGGAGAATATGGACACTGAGAAACAGGTTAATATGGAAACCTGCTGTGTCTGTACTATTTAAGGTACTGTGGGGGTGGCAGAAGAATGGGAAACCAATGGTCTTTGCTTTTAAGGAACTCAACCTGATTGGCGCAATAAAATTTATGTTAACAAGGATCCAGGGAATCTTGTCTTTGGGTCTCCCTGGCCTCTTATGATCTTCTGGATCAATGTCAAAGTGAGAATTGTACTGTCCTGTAGCTCTGCCAAGGATAGTCACATAGTATATGATGTGTCCTTTGAATGCTCCTTTACTCTGAACAAAACTGCAAAGTTAGCCAGGTGTGACTGCAAGGCTTCTGAGCATACCTGTCCTCCGGCGCCTATGCTTCCTAGAGGCCTCTCTCATCACTTTCCTTCCAGCCTGGTTACCAGGGAGCTGCTACATACAAACATTATTTAGCATCAGGTTCATGGACTAAGGTGCATGCATGCTCAGTCACTTCAGTTGTGTCCGACTCTTTGCGACCCTATGGACTATAGCCGCCAGGCTCCTCTGTCCATGGGATTCTCCAGGCAAGAATACTGGAGTTGGCTGAGTGGAGTACCAGGCCCTCCTCCATGAACTAAGGTATTAGAAGTCAAATGCTTAAGGGTTTCTTTGCCTGTGATATTTGGTTCTTAATAAGACTCATTAAAGACTCAAATCCTTGCTGATAACTCTAATTTCATAGCCTCTGAGTTGAGACACTTGTGTATACCACCAAATTTGGCCAAGGAAATGATGATGAGGATGATAAGGTTGCTATAAATAATTGCTAACATGTATTGAATACTTGCTATCTACTAGTCACTGTTTTAAGACCTCTGTATGTATTAACTCCTTTAACTCTGATAACAACCTTATCAGGAGACAGGCCCTATTATCATGATGATTTTATGGTTATTGAATTAGAGACCCAGTACTTCCTCAGGTTCACAAAAGTAGTAAGTGGACGAGCCTGTGTGTGAGTCCAGAGCTCAAGACCTTCTATCCTCTCCAGTCTCTCTATGAGATATGATGGAAAACTCTGCTGTGGTTTCTGGGGAAATTTTTCCTCCATGACAAAATAGCAGCACAAGGAGAAACGCTTTTGCTCCTTTCCACCTTTCCCTACATGTTCTTATGTTAGGGAGCAGTGGCAACCATCTTGTGACCATGAGGGAATAAACTTGAGAACAAAAGCCAAGAAGCTTAAGATAGCAGAATAAAGAATGCAAAGAGCCTGGTCCCCCGATGATTGTACTGAAGTGATAAACCAACTCTTGGACCAATCACTAGATAAACTTTTATCTTTTATCACTATGATCAGTAATAAAAATATAGCTTCCTTAACCAGCTTGACCCCAGATCCTGCAATGAACCACCAGAGCATCACTGTGGAGGTGGTGATGGTGGGGAGGGGCAGCGCAAATCTAAGAGCCTCACCAGAGCACTCCTGTTGGGGACCACCATCAGAATTTTCCCTACGGTTCATTATCCAAGACAGCAAGGCTAGAGAGTTCTGAAGAGTCCTTGTACTTCTTTGAATTTCAGGATTCTTATCTGCAGACTCACTCGCCCCCTCTGGTTGAAATTGGAAATATCTACATGCTTTTTATATCCGCACTGAGGACAACTATGAATTCAGCACTATTCACTCAAATTTGACCAAATCCATGCAAATCAATACAGGACAGTGTGATATAACACAAGGAACCCGACAAACAAAACAAGAGCCAGCGTGTGTGCACACACGTGTATCATGCATGGATGGGCTTCCCACGTGGTAACAAATCCGCCTGTCAATGCAGGAGATGCAGGTTTGATTCCTGGGTCGGGAAGATCCCCTGAAGAAGGAAATGCCAAGCCACTCCAGTATGCTTGCCTAGGAAATCCCATGGGCAGAAAAGCTTGGCAGGCTACAGTCCACGGGGTTGCAAAAGAGTCAGATATGACTGAGGGACTAAACAACAACATATGTGAATGATTTATCGTGGTTGCATGCTCTTTACTAGAAGATTGTCTCATCAGAAGCGCTTTCCTCCAATATACAAGGAAGACATGGCAGCTAACAGGAGAGAGATGAGTCCACCCTCCGTGGGCCCTGCCAAGGGCAGGAGTCCAGGGGCCTTCCAGACTGAATGTCACCAGCCCTTTCATTTCCCTTGTATAAACTGATCACTCATCTTTCTACACAGATATTTTAAAAACACTTGACTTTTTACAATACAACTCATCATTCAGTCCCTTTTTTCCCATTAGGATGTTATTCTGGGAACGTCTCTTTGCTATTTTTAGGACCATTGATTTCTTTTTGAATCATTCTGCCTGCGTTATTCGTGATGTCCTCGCACAATACTTCTGGTCTGACTCTTCTATCGACACCTAGCAAAGGCATCCTGCCGATCAGTTAGCAGACACGGCAGGAGGGACAAAGCTGGGGAAGGAACCTCCACCCCCCCTGGCCCCTCCTCTCCTTCCCCTGCAGAAATAATCATGATAACAATAACGACACCACCGCCCTGCATTTATACGGAACATTGTACTTTTCAAGGAGGGTACACCTTTCAATAAACAACACATAATATCTTTCAAAGGATGAGAACAGAACAGTATGTTGGAGGAACTCTTTTTGATTGGGGTAGGGAGGGTGGGGAGCAGTAGCAGTAGCAGTACTCTGGGCTTTTTTCTTAGCAGCTTTGCATTTCTCTTGAGGAAGGGAAATCTATTCTGTTGATCACCTCATTTATTCCCAGGCCTGATCTTTGTAGTTATGCTGCACTCTGTACAACTTGGTCCAAAGTGGGGACAACTGCCTGCCCACCCACCTCAACAGAGCTGAGAGCCTAGAATTTTCTACAAACACTATTCTCAAAGCAAGCAATTTCTCTCTTTACTCTCTAGGTAACTTGAATTGCCATCAAATGCAAGGCGTAGATAACAAGACTTGTCCTGGGGACTTCGGGAGAAGGCATCTGTTGGAAGGTAGCTGTGGGTACAGTAAAAAGGGAACTGATGTCAGGCAATCTGTGTTCAAATCTTGGTTCTGCCACTTACCAGCTGTTTGACAGCGGCAAGTGGAAATGGCATGCCTAGTCTGCTTGTCATGAAAATTAAATGACATAACTGGATGAAGAGGCACTTGGCGCGTTGGAAAGTGACAAATAAACACAAGTTTGCAACATGAGGCAGAGGAGAGAGCTTAGGTTTTGTGGCCAGGCCCTCTTGGTTATGAATGCTGGCATTGCAAATTGATAGCTTGATCCTGGGTAACTTACTTAGACTTTCTGAACCTTAGTTTCCACAGCTGTAAAATGGAGCTAACAGAATGGAGTTAAGCAAGGTGAGGGGCTTAGCATGTTGGCCAGTGCTTGGTAAGTGACGGCTGCTTCTACTACTACTATTACGTGTCTTTCAAACCATGGTCCAAATGGGGAATTTGCCTTCAATGCAGAGAGTTTGATCCCTAGTCAGGGAGCTAAGATCTCACATGCCTTATGGCCAAAAAGAAAGAAAAAAACCTAAAACATAAAATAGAAACAATATTGTGACACAGTCAACAAATAAATGAACTTAAATTTAAATTCAATGATTTAAAAATGGTTCACATTTTAAAAAACTTTAAAAAAAGATAAAGACAGAATTGCAAGAGGAAGTGAGTCTTGCTTCCAAGGGGATAGAAGGTCTTCAAAACTTCCATCTTTGCTCCATGGCTCTCCATCTCCATCAACTTAGTAAGGGTTTGTTCAGATCTGACCTCCTTTTGTCTGCTTAGAACTTTGGGGGTCACAATCTAAAATTAGTTTTTCCAGGCCAGTTGAATCTTGATAGAAAAAAAATTTTTACTCTGATTTCTAAGTTGCTCTGAGTTTGATGTAGCACATAGATTCAGAATTCTGCACATGACTGCATGATGTATTATACATCATGAATAGCTTTCCTGAGTGTATGCTGGGTACCATTCTCTCCAAAAGTTGGCTGTAGTTTCAAATACGTTGAATAGAACAGAAGGCAATATGGAAAGTCTTTGAGTGGAATGGCTGCTCCACAACTTACTGCAAACTAGTGGAATCCAAAGACACTTTCTTTCAGTTAGGAATATAGACATTGCTTGAATCAAGTGGCCACAAAGACCCATTTCAACTTGCTAAACTTAAGATTAAGAGAATAAGTACCTGATAGAAATGATTGTTTATGGTACCAAAAAGACATTTAAAAGAATATTCACAGCAACTATATTTGTAATAGTTCCAAACTGGAGATAACTCAGATATCCTTCAGCAGTAGAATAGGTGGTATATTCACATGCGGAATATTATATAACAAGGAAGAAGAACACACTGCATATTTTTGAGTGAGAGAAGCCAGATACACAAGAATACATACTATATGTAAGATTCCACTTATATGAAGGTCAAGAATGGAAAAATAAGTTCTGGGTGATAGAGGTTAACTTTTGGTGGTGGTGGAGATGGTCTGGGAAGGTACATGAAGAAACTGTGGTGCTCAATTATAGATATTATTGCCTTTCTGATATGGAACCTGGAAATGGAATACATTTAAGGTAGCCCAACAGTCCCTCTAAATTTATGGTTTTACATTTTAGAAAATATATCATGATGGCCACATGAGCATAGACTCTGAGAAGAACCCAACAGTCATGTTAATTTCCATTCAGCTACTAGAATTCTATAATGCATGATATTCATTAATAGTTGTTGAATCAAAAAGGAATGAATGAGGTCTTTTCAGTTATTCGTATAACTTTATGTGGAAAGAAGTTATTTGCCAGCCAACCCCTACTTTCTAATTTGACTGACCCCACAGCAACCAAAACATCAGTGATCCAGATTCAATAGTCAAGATCCAATCAAAGCCTTCTCAGAGGCTAAGATGCCTGGGGAGACTTGGGGGCATAGGGCTAAACCGTCTGAGCATTCGAGGCCTCAGTTCCTGACTCCAGCTGAACTCACTCTGCTCTTTGGACTTGAGGCCTTTGAACTAAAATGTGCCCTTGCAAGATTTCCCGGCTTCCTTGTTTGGACTGGACAGGAATGAGAAACACCATTCTTACGGTATTTCAGGACCTTGCCTTCCTGTGCAGTCCCTAAAGGAGGAAGTTCAGAGAGGGGCAAGGGTTCACTTGAGTCCCACCATTTACAGGCCATCCGGCCACCTCTTTGCCCTCATCACGTCTCCCCTGAGAATTTATTCCCTTCACCGACCTGAGCCCCCTTCTCATTGTTTTTCTTATACTAGAGCCTTTTTTTTTTTCTTTTAAAAAAAAGTCCACCAGAAGGATTTTCTATTCTGGTTTGAAACTTGATCATCTTTTTTGTGCAAAAATAATTATCTTGATAAAAACCTGGTGATTATAGCTGCTAATACTGTCTCATATAATTAAAATTTGCTAGGAGGGTAGAACTTAAAAGTTCTCAACAAAAAAGGGGAGTAGATATGTGAGGTGATGAATGTTAATGAATTCAACGGGGACAGGAACCCATATATATATATCAAATCATTGCATTGTATACTTTAAATATTTTACAATTTTGTTTGTCAATTATACTCGATAAAGTTGTAAAAAAGGGCTTCATAAATGGCTCAAGTGGTAAAGAATTCACCTGCCAATGCAGATACATGCAACACACATGAGTTCAATCCCTAGGTTGGGAAGATCCCCTGGAGGAGGAAATGGCAATCCACTTCCGTATTCTTGCCTATAAAGTCCCATGAACAGAGGAGCCTGGCAGGCTACAGTCCATGGGGTCACAAAGAGTCAGACACAACTTAGTGATTGAGCCTACACAAAGCTGAAAAAATAAAATATAAAGTAAAAACTTTGGGCATTTGAGTGGATCCTGCTTTCTTGTAATCCTACAAATAGATTACAGCAGGCATTCTTTTCCCAACTTAAAAACGTGCAAAAGAGAGATTCAGATAATCACCAGGATCAAGGTCCTACCGCAGTTGCAGGGACTGGAATCTGGGGGTTGGAATTGTGCACACATTTCCACCTCTCCAGGGCTTCCCTCTGTCTGACTCAGTCCACAGCCTCTGACTCTCATCTCCCACTTTGGTAATGGAGACTTTCATCAAAAGTGAGAAAGCCCCCAGAGATACAGGGTGGTGTCCTAAGGATGGACTTCAGTACATACCTAGAGCCCAGAGTGGCTTCTGGGGCCTTTTATCCATCCCCGGGGCCCAGCACAGGGCTTGAAACAGAGGGATCCTCAGTAAAAGGGTGCTAGAGTGGGTTAACTACCGGTGCTGCAAGCTTAGTGTGCCTGAGCTTTGAGCACATAAAGCCACAGCGAAGGGAGGATGCGTTAGAGATCCTGGTGTCCACTGGGCATTTTCTACTAATAACAATCCTCATCGTTAGCATTCATTGAGAGTTTACTGGGTACCAATGACTGGACACAATTTACATGAGTTATTTCAGTACTACAGTCGTCCCTCTAAAACCACGGGGAAATGGTCCCAGGATCCACCATGGATACCAGAATCCATGGAGACTCAAGCTCCATAGTCAGTTGATCTTTTGTTATCTGCGTTCCACATTCACAGATTCAACCCACCTGGATTGTAAGCATAGTGTCCGTGGTCTGTGATTGGTCGGACCCACTAATACGAAGCACAGACTGTACAGTGATCCTGTGAAATATGTACTGTCTATCACAGTTTTACAGATGAGGAAATCAGAGCTCAGATAAGGGGCTTGCCTAAGGCTATTCAGGCAGTCTGTGGAAGTGGGGAGGGCCAGCATTCACACTCAGGCAGCCAAGTCCAGAGACCATACTCTGAGCCTTGGAGCAGATCCCCCCACAGAGAACCAGTTCCAAGGCCCAGGGGATCCTCAGACAGCAAGAGGCTTCCTTTTGTCTTTCCCTGGACTGACACCCTCATCCCTCAAAATGTCCACTTCCTTCAGCGTTTGGCTCTTTTTTCCATTCCTCTCCCCTTCTTCTTCTCACTTGCTTCTTTAACTTTCTCATTTTTCCCATTTCTCACGTTTTATCTTTTTCTTTTGAAGTAACTTTTTGTTGGCGTATAATTGCCTTACAATGTTATGTTCATTTTCTACTGTTCAGCAGAATGGATGCACATTTTAAAAGATAATCTCTCTCTTTTCTCCCTTTCCCTCTTTTTTGCACCAGTTTTTTTCTCTCACCTCTCCTTTTTCTCTTTTCCTTTGCTTCTCCTCCACCACCCCCCACCATCTCTCTCTTTCTCCTGTAGCAATGTGGCATATGTGCTCAGTCAATCAGTTGTGTCCAGCTCTTTGTGACCCCGTGGATGGTAGCCCATCAGGGCCCTCTGTCCATGGGATTTTCCAGGCAAGAACACTGGAGTGGGTTGCTATGCTGGCACAAGCATAAGTTGTAGGAGAAAATCATTTAGAGGGGATCTCAGGTGTCCCCAGATTTGTCCGTTCTTTCTCCTTCGCCAAATGAGTCACTCAGCCCAGGAGGTCATCTATTCTCATTCCTGGGCAGACAGTAGTTCGAGAAGCAGACATTAACCAAATACCACACTGCAAAGGCAAACTACAACTGGATGAGGTCAAGAAGGCGACAGGACCTAGCCTGGAAATTATCAGAATGGTTAGCAAAGTCTTCAGGATGACTGAACTCTGACTCTGACACTGTTGTAGTTGATACTGACGTCTCAGCTTATCTAATACTTACAACCATCCTCTAGCTGCTGCTGCTGCTAAGTCACTTCAGTCGTGTCCAACTCTGTGCGACCCCAGAGACGGCAGCCCACCAGGCTCCATCGTCCCTGGGATTCTCCAGGCAAGAACACTGGAGTGCGTTGCCATTTCCTTCTCCAATGCATGAAAATGAAAAGTGAAAGTGAAGTCACTCAGTCGTGCCCGACTCCCAGCGACCCCATGGGCTCCTCTGTCCATGGGATTTTCCAGGCAAGAGTATTGGGGTGGGGTGCCATTGCCTTCGCCATACAATCATCCTCTGCTGCTGCTGCTGCTAAGTCGCTTCAGTCGTGTCCGACTCTGTGCGACCCCATAGACGGCAGCCCACCGGGCTCCCTTGTCCCTGGGATTCTCCAGGCAAGAACACTGGAGTAGGTTGCCATTTCCTTCTCCAAGTACATGGTACTGCTTTTCCACAAAACGTCAGTAAGACCTAACAGACACCAACCTCGAGGGCACTATGGCTCTGAAACTACAACGGGAAAGCTGATCAGGCCTATGGTCATCCGTGGCCTCTGCTTTGCAACAGCTTAGACTGCCAAGAATTTTAATCATAGAAAATGATTTTTCTATCTGAAACCTCTATTTATAATAAGTTCACCACTCAACCATTCCATAATTCCTTCATGAATGTTAATTTTCTCTCTCTGCTAGATTATAAAGTCTTTGAAGTTAATGATCATGTCTTTTGGTTTTTGTATTCCCATGGTATCTATTTATTCTAGAAACAGAATACATACTAAATATATACATATTAATTTACCCTCTCAACAGCTGCCCTAAACCACCAAAAGTAACCATCCTCTAAGGTGGGTGCTAATATTCGTCCGTTTTACAGATGAGAAAATTGCAGGGTGGGCTTCCCAGGGGGCGCTAGTGGTAAAGGTCCTGCCTGCAATGCAGGAGACATAAGAGATAAGGGTTCGATCCCTGGGTCAGGAAGATCCCCTGGAGGAGGGCATGGCAACCCACTCCAGTATTCTTGCCTTTAGAGTCCCATGGACAGAGGAGCCTGGGCCTACAGTTCACAATTCAGATCCTGATGGTGGGCCTGTGTTCTCAAGTCTTGTGCTATGTCACTGAGAAGTTAAGGCAGGCTTTCTTGAGGAGGTGACAATGAGATGAGATCTAAGGCTAAGTAGAGCTGTGTTTGGGCTGAAGTAGTAAAATACCATAGACTTGGTGGCTTCTAAACAACAGGAATTTATTTCTTATGGTTCAAGAAGTAGGAAGTCCAAGATCAAAGTGCTAGCAGAAAGTGTCTTCTGAGGGCTTCCTGGTCATAGACAGTGGTCTTCTTTCTGTGTCCTCATATTGCTGAAGGAGCATGATATCTCTCTGGGATCTCTTTTATAAGGGCATTAATCCCATTCATGAGGGCTCCACCCTCATGGCCTAATATCCTTCCAAAGACCCTGCCTTCAAATACTATAACAGTGGAGATGAGGGTATAGCCTATGGAGTTGGAGCAGACACAGTCAGTCTAAAGCAAGCTGGATTATTAAATAGTTACCAAACTCTTGCCCTCATGCCCATGTCCATGGCAGACATCACTAGTTGATTACAGCACCCCTTTTCTCAGATGGGGACTCTTCAGATTCCTCAGGAAGATACTCCCAATTGATTGATCAGAATTGGTTCAAGAATTGAAACCTACTTGCCATCCTAGGTTTTACTACTTCTAAACCACCAGGCAATGTAAAATCACTTTGATTTAGCTTTAATATGTGCCAGTGAGACAGAAGGCAATGGCAACCCACTCCAGTACTCTTGCCTGGAAAATCCCATGGATGGAGGAGCTTGGTAGGCTGCAGTCCATGGGGTCGCTAAGAGTCGGACACGACTGAGCGACTTCACTTTCCCTTTTCACTTTCCTGCATTGGAGAAGGAAATGGCAACCCACTCCAGTGTTCTTGCCTGGAGAATCCCAGGGACGGTGGAGCCTGGTGGGCTGCAGTCTATAGGGTCGCACAGAGTTGGACACAACTGAAGTGACTTAGCAGCAGCAGCAGTGAGACAGTCAGCATTGATTAGGCACTTGCTGTATACAGCAGTTTGGCTTCCTCAAAATAGCACTTATTGAGTTACCTGGATTGGCTCTTCCTTCTCTGGGAACAAAGTGATAAGGAAGGCAGGGGACCTAGAAGGTCAGTGAGCTTCGAGGGGAGTTATTTGGGGAATGGAAATCGCACCTTGCCTCATGCACCCCACATGGGATTCACAGCCTGTAAAGAGTTTCATTGTTGGGCAATGCAGGATCCATCCTGCGGTCTCTGAATCCTCACTGACTCACAGCCAAACAGAAATTATGCTGAGAATGGCCGTTGTGTCTGGTCCTAAAATCAGCTTCCAAGCCGAGAATTCAAAACATCTGCTCAAGTGCTGACCTCCACACAACATCCCTCCTCATATTCCCGCCCTGACCAGCTGTGGGTCAGCAGAGCCTGGCTTCCAGAGAAAACCCAGAGCAGAGGGCGATGTGCAGCGGTGAAGGGGGGCTCGGCTGCCCAAACAGGCCCCTAGAGTCACTTACACCTTAGGTGGCTCCTCCATTTTACGTAAGTACCACCACTGTTTCAGGCATTCATGTTACCTATTGTCTTTTAAAAAATTATACATTAAATGTGGTTAGACTTGTATGAATAGACCAGTATGATATAAGTGATATTTAGTAACCGATAATTACTGCATGTTAGCCATCTGCTATTCCTGAGGTTTTCACCAAACCCTTTCATAAAAGCAAAATGATACTCCGCAGCCAAATTATATAACATTAACGGGATATTTTATATGCGAAATGCTGTATTTCTTTACTTTTCATTCAACTAAAAATGTACACAGTCAGTAGCAAGCCATTTCAGCTGCATATTTATCCAAAACATTTCATAGGCAAAAAAAAGTCAAGTGAGAAAAATAACAGTTCAGCCACATGAGGGCTAGAAAAAACACATTAGAAAAGGGATCCTCATTACAATAATAAACGAGGGTCCAATCAAGGCTGCCACATGCAGGGCTGGTCCATACTGGGCAGGGAGGTTCTGCCCTTGACTTTGAGAGCCTCTGGCACCCTAACCAGCATTCCCAGTCTAGGGCTGCCACAGCTGCCACAGGGCAAGCATTGACATCTCCCACCACTTTTCAGCCTCACATTCTGGAAAGGGTTTCTTGGGTGTAAGCAGATACTGCTTTTCAGATGTCTGGGCCCCTGTCTCACCACCCTATAATCCTCACCATCCTGGAAATGCAGCCAGACAGTGCTCGGGGAGGAGAAGAGCAGAGAAATGCAGAGACTTTGCATTCCACAACAGGTCTGTGAAAAGACACATCTCAACATTTGTGAACCTGAGCTCCAAGTCCCCTGGATGGGGGAGACGCTGGCTGGCGGCATTTGCTAGGTAAGTGTGATATGTGGAGCCCTGACAGGCAGGGAAGGGAACAGCCTGCACCTGGCTCTGGCAGAGGCCATGTCCTGCAGAGGGATGAAAGTGTAGTGCTCAGACAGTACTTACCTTCTCTCAGCCTCAGTGTCCTCATCTGTAAAATGGGACTAGAATACCTTTGAGGATTAAGTGAGATTATTTTGCCAGGTGCTAAGAGCAGTGTCTGGCCTATATGAGTCACACTTGCTAAATGTTTACTATTGTTATTGTTGCATGCGTGCTCAGTCGTGTCCGACTTTATGTTGTATCAGGTTTATGATATAACTGAGCAAAGAAAATATAATCAAACGAAACAGTAGAGAATAATCACGGGACTATATGGCACTGAGTGCAGAATGCTCAAGTACAGACTGAATTTGAGGTGTTGAAAGGCTCACGTGGCGGGGAAGTGAGCAGAGGGCAAGAAGGGCTGAGTAATGAAGGTGGATTTCACATGAGAACATCTCTGTTTCAGATCCTACAGGATGCCAGTCATTGCAGTCCCTGGCAAATATATGAAGTCTTCTGCAGGCAGATTTATTGCTCAGATCTCAAGCTTCCCCTGTGGGCTCCAGCAATCAGGTCAACAGTGGGGTCTATTTATGGTAACTCAGGCCCAATAAAATAGGCTGTCTTCCAGGGTGGATAATTGAGAAGGGCAGGGACTTCATGGAGGCACTTAACGTCCCTGTGTCAGCAGTTTACTTCTAATTAATCTTCTCTGAATTGCTCTATCCTAGCTTGCAAGAGCTTCCAATATTTACCTCCTGACTTCTTAAAGGGCCAGGGTCTTTTTCATAGGAACATCAAAGAACCTCCCAGATAATAGAAAATCTGTTTTTAACACAGTTACTTGGCTATTTCCCTTCTCCCATACATATCCACACAGACAAGGGAGAAGGAGATGGAAGAGAGACAGGGACAATGGAGGGAAGAGAACATGTCAAGGGAGAGGCTGGGATGGCCAATAGCAAAGCAAGGAAGGCATTGGACAGCATTTTGTCTTGACTGTTGTCCTGAGAAAGCTGGTGATGGCAGAGCATGACTGCACCCCAGATGAGTGGGGCACAATGCTGACTGGGCTGTCTCCTACCTCCCACATTTCTACCTGGAGATCTGGCTTCCTGGAGCTGCTGCGTCATCACGTCTGTCCATTCATCCAGTCAACTTGTGTTTGCTGATAACTCCTCAACCAAGATTTAGACTCAGGACCAAAGTAGTGGATCTTCAGAGATCCTTTCCCTTTGTAAAGCAAGAGAAGTGCATGAGGGCCTTATTCTCTGCAACAGACATGTGGCTGAAAATTTCAGTTTAAATACAGAACTAACATCCAACCTTATCATAAATATAGTAGCTATTTAAATGGCCCCTGCTTTTTAGAATGAATAATTTATGTTAGTTTATCTGGTTTGGGCAGCTGGCATATTGCTATGCTATGTTAAGTTGCTTCAGTTGTGTCCGACTCTGTGCGACCCCATAGATGGCAGCCCATCAGGCTCCCCTGTCCCTGGGATTCTCCAGACAAGAACACTGGAGTGAGTTGCCATTTCCTTCTCCAATGCATGAAAGTGAAAAATGAAAGTGAAGTCGCGCAGTCGTGTCTGACTCTTCTCGACCCCATGGACTGCAGCCTTCCAGGCTCCTCCGTCCACGGGATTTTCCAGGCAAGAGTACTGGAGTGGGGTGCCATCTCCTTCTCCGAGTTGGCATATTAGATTTCATAAAGCAGGATACCTGTATGTAGAGTATGTTGTGAAATGGTCAGTTAAAACAGGTGCTAAACAGGCTTGTACCAAAGATTTTAGAGTAAATATTGGAGCAATGTTGGATCCAAACAGATGGCCTTGCTATTTATCGAGTGTTTACTATGTACCCATCCAATACAGGAAGTCACAGAATACAAAAGAAAACATATTTTGCCTCTGCACACTTTTGTTTCCTCATGTATAAAATGGGGTGTTAGATGAAAAGATGTCTAACACAACTTCTAGCCCTAGACGTTTATGATTCTGTAATGTGATCTTTGCCCTAAAAGGCCTCAGAATCTTGCTGGAATAAAGCACAATACACACCATCTAATGAAATAACAATGTGGCAGTGACTGGAGATCAAGGAGAAGAGAGGCCATGAGGGTTGGGAAAGGTCTAAAAGTCTTTCCCCAGTTTGTGGGACATGGCAGGGCCTTGTAAGCTGGAGAAAGATTTCCAGGGGACTAGTGGAGGGTTGAGTCAAGCTGGAGGGGACAAGCTTGGTGATGGTAGGGGGCCCAGAGGGTACCTGCCTCACAGGATTGTTGGAAGATTAAATGAATTAACACCTAAAGAGTCCACATTGTGCATAATGCCTGGTACACAGTAAACCTTTAATGCAAGTCTAAACACAACTGCTAGGGAGTGACTGACATGCTAGGTTATCTTCTGCTTCACCTTCATGGGTGTAACTAGAAACAGGAGGGAATCTCAGAGGAGCAGCTGCAGCGGCTTCAGCAGTGGAACCAACATGGTGGCCACCCTGCAGGACAAGCGTCCCGAAGAGATGGAGTAGAGGGTGGGTCTGGCACCAAGATTCATCGATACTTGCTTTTGTATGAAAATTCCTCACTAGGCCCAGGTAAACAGAAGCTCTGCGAGTTTTATAGACACAGTTTGGGTTAAATTAGCCTTTGGAATGATCAGGAAAAATTTTACCTTGAAAAATGAGGTTTATACATTTTGGGGTCTGTATTATTTATTATCAAGCAGGGCACAAAGTCGTTTATTGTTCTGTCTGTGCCCTCAGTGGTGTTCCCAAGAGGATCAGTGCATCCAGCAAACACAGGTTCTGAAGATGTCCCTAAGCCAAAATGCTAAGAGGTCTCTTTAAAGAACTTGCCTGGCCTTCTGTGGGCAGCTCTCATGACATTCTATGACTCTGGATAGATTCCCAGCCAATGATATTCCCATTGCTCTTCTTTGAGTTCCAATTAATGTTATTATTAACCACAACTATCATTTATTGAGTTTTGTTGAGCATTTATTGATCCAGGTACATACATAGATTTTAAAATACCTTACATTGGCCCTAGGAGATAGGTTTATTATTATGTCCATTTTACAGATAAGAAAACTGAGGCCCAGTGGGGTTAAGTCATTTACCCAAAGTCACACATCAGACAAGTAGCAGAGCTGGGACTCTGACTGAGCTCTGTCTGATTCTAATTCTTAATAACTATATCCTCCTACCTCCAAGATGATAAGCCAACTGTGTATAAGGAATAAAAAGGGCAGATGGATGCAGATGATGCAGATGGATGAGAATTTAAAAATGGGAGGGCTTTCCACTGCTGCCTTGGAAAAGAGAAAGGAAGATAAGGAGAGCAAAGAACAGAACTGCACTCCTTCGACTCAAGGGCAAGATGTACCATGGACAGAGCCCACATCCCGGATTTCTGGTATGTAAGAGTCACGTGAAATTGAGAAATGCCTAAACCCAGGGTATCCCCAGCCTTCGCTCTCTAAGCATCTAGATCCATCAGGGTCTTAGGAGAGAGATAAGACTCCCATCCCAGAGAAGCAAGGCCTCAGAGATAGGAGGCAGCTGCCCATGATGGGTGCATCATAGGATGAGAAAGTACTGGATGTTTGAAAGGAGGACAGACAGAAAATAAAACCCCTCTACGTTACCCCTCTACATTTGTTGCATTATCTACAACAAAGCAAAGCAGGAGAGAGAAATTATAGAAAGTTTCTAGTGGACAAGGAAATTGGAAATGGAAATTGGGATCTCCCAGTAACGTGCCAATTATTACTAATTTGCACTATGTAAAATGTTATGATAGCGTCTTTGTCACTATCTTCTTCTTTCTGTTTTATCTTCGCAATTACACAAATATTTGAAAGGCTTCCAGGGGCTTATTCTCAACCTTGTTGCCCCAATCCTGTTTTTCCTACATCTCACATCTCTTAAATCCCAATCTTCCTCCTGATTAGAAGTTTTCTTCATGCCTAGAGAGAGCCTACTGCATATGTGGTGGGCTCCTGGCAGGCAAAACTGTGCTTTCCTATGTCTGGAATCCCTTCTAGACTAAGCCTGGAATGGGCAAACAGCAAGTGCTCAATAAATACCTGCTGTGTGATGAATACATTTCAGCTTTGCCTTCCCTGGTCGCATGCCACTCTGACAGTCATGTTGAAAGGCAAGAGGAGCAGCCAGTTGGGTGTCAGGTGCTGCCAACATGGGGCTTTGAGCAAACCCCGTGTGTTGGAGTATGGTGGGACTGGGGGGTGGGGGACGGGTGTGGAGTTCTGCAGGCTGGGGAAGAGGCTGCCAGGATTTGCCTGAAATCTCTGCATTTTCCCTGGACAGACCAAGTTGGACGTGGATGGAGGTGGGGGTGGGGGAAGCCTACCACCCAGGACAATGGAAAAAAAAGAACAAGCTTGCATGTCCTGGACTAAGCTGACACCCTTTGAGATACAAAGATGGCTCAGGGCCTGCCTGGGAACAATTCTCTTGGTATGGACCCCAAAGTTAGAGGGAGACTGAAGAGCAGAACAGTTTCTCATTCATGGAGAAAATGAGGAGGCCGAGCATCTTTTCAATGAGTCAGCTGTAGGCAAAGGGATTTATTTACAATATTATTATTTGGTAGCAAAGAACTTACTATGGCCGAATGTAAAAAGTATTTTTTTTTGATAAGTTAAAGAGATTAAGAAAAATCGGCCGATTTTGACAGAGAATGGTGTGTAAACGAGAGGTGTTATCAGTGAGAATCTGGCACCAGCTCCATTTTGTTATGGTGAAAAATATCAGTATTATTTACTAAGAAGATTAGGGTTGAATTGGAAGAGAGGCTGGTTGTTGTGTGCAGATGGAGATAAGATAAGGATTTTACCTTCTCTGCGGAGCCAAATGCAGCACACAGGCGCTGTTATCTCGGGGCTGGCAAGCAGGGGGATATTAAGATGTACGTTGTAATTACCAGTGGCAGGAGCAAATTTCATAGCGACTATTTTAAACCCTAATAAAATGCCGGCCTTTAATTATACAGCTTTGAAATATTTTTCTCCGTTAATTGCAACGGGGGAAAATAAAATCAACCTCATATTTGAAACTGATTCTCACAGGGAAAGCCCTCGCCCGGCGCTCCAGCTGCCTCTGAGCACCGCGCTGCGGGGCGGAGGGGCTGCCTCGGTTTTTGAGTTTCCGGGTTCCATTGACCTCCCTCACACACTGCCTGCACAGCCAGCCTTGTGTGGGAGACAATAAAAAGGTGGAAGTCTTTCAGTGTAGAATTAGATCCCGTCCAAGAAGCCGCATGCTCTTTCCTTCTGAGAATAAAGTCTGATTTCTAGAAGCTGGAGGCAGGCGGGACATAGGAGAGAAGACACGGTTCAAGTAGGGGCTTCAACGCTGCAGAGGCACCACCCGCCCGCACCGCCCCCCTGCCCCCACATCAAGGGCTCCAGTCTATGGAGCATCCCACCCCATCAGCCTCCGCACAGGGCATTTGAAGGCCGCTATCCATCTTGGTCCACACCTGTACCACTATTACTGACATTTCTCCCCCCACTCTCACCGGCCACACCACTTGGCATGTGGGATCCTAGTTCCCCGACCAGGGCTAGAACCCCCGTCCCCTGCACTGAACGCACAGAGTCTTCACCACTGGACCACCGAGGAAGTCCTATTTACATTTTTGAGTACTGTTTCTGAGGTCCAGGGAGGTCAAGTAATTTGCCCAGGATCACACCCAGGGTCGCCATTCATGGACCATCTGACCCCAGAGCACCCTTCCTCATCTCTCAGGAAAAATTCACCTCTCCATCTGTCCTTACCTTTCCCTCGGCTCATCAGCTCCATCTGTGACTGCGGACAGTTACCTGAACTCCCTGCCCCCGTTGCCTTCAGAGAGCTGCACCTACTCCACATCGTTGCCCGGAAAATTTAAAAACCCCCTCACTGCCCTCAGGTCGACAGTCAACCATCACAGCTGCCCCTCAGGCCCTCCATAGTCTGGTCTCCATTACCTTGCCTCACTGTCATCCCCTTCACCCACACAAGAAACTCCCAATTCTGGTTCTGGAAGGTTCCTTGGCCTCTGAAAGGAGCCACACAAGCTCATCTTCTTCCTGCCTGGAACCCCTTTGAAGCTTCTCTCCACTTGACTGTTCTTCAAAGCCAAGTTCAAACTGCTCTGCTTCCTGACCGGCCTCCATGCAAGTCCCTCAGCACTCTGGTCATGCCCAGGTCAGACTCTCTTTCTGCCTGGGCCTTCTTTGCGTCATTTAGGACATAAGATCTCAAGGGCAGACAGTCACACAGACACTGTCTGAGGCCCTAACGTGATTTGCTGAGCAAAAATTGTCAGTTACCCTTTAGCATACACGTGTTTTGTTTTACCTGGTGGATTGTAAACTTCTTGATGGCAGGAACTGTGTGAATTCCCTTTGCAATCCCAGCCCTGACTTTCCAGAGGTGCCCTTGATGAGAAAGGGGCTCCTTTTGTATCTGGATCTCATGAGATGCTTCCCTGGTGGCTCAGAGGTTAAAGCATCTGCCTGCAATGCGGGAGACCTGGGTTCGATCCCTGGGTTGGGAAGATACCCTGGAGAAGGAAATGGCAACCTACTCCAGTATTCTTACTTGGAGAATCCCATGGACAGAGGAGCCTGGTGGTCTATCCACAGGGTCGCAAAGAGGCAGACACGACTGAGCGACCACTCACAATCACTCCCATGAGATGGAAAAACCTGTGGGCAAGAGGCCAAGAGATGGCACAGCCTAACTCGCTGGTGCCACCTTGTATTCACATAACCCTAATCTCCTCCCCGGAGAAGGCAATGGCACCCCACTCCAGTACTCCTGCCTGGAAAATCCCACGGACGGAGGAGCCTGGAGGGCTGCAGTCCATGGGGTCGCTGAGGGTCAGACACGACTGAGCAACTTCACTTTCCCTTTTCACTTTCATGCATTGGAGAAGGGAATGGCAACCCACTCCAGTGTTCTTGCCTGGAGAATCCCAGGGATGGGGGAGCCTGGTGGGCTGCTGTCTATGGGGTCGCACAGAGTCGGACACGACTGAAGTGACTTAGCAGCAGCAGCAGCAATCTCCTCCCGTGTGAAATGGGGCCACTAACACCCACCCTCTAGAGTGTGGGGTTTGTGATCCAACCACTATCGGAGATGAGATGGGCAGGAAGTACACAAACGTGGCATGTTGGTAGATAACACCTCCTTCTCCCAGGGACTGCAGACCCTTTACAGTCATTGTGTTGGCTGGCCCCAAAACAAAAAGGAAATCTCTTACCCTCCAGCATTGGCCCCACATCCTGTGGCTAGGTAAGGGGATCCAACTGGAGGGAACCATGGCGTGAGCTCTGGAAGGATTGGGAGGGTCCTCCCAGAGTCTTCCCTGGGGCTAGTGGGAGGTAGAGAGAGAGTGGGGTGCAGAGGGTTTTTCCCCAGAGAAAAGAGTCAGCCCAGTGGGATTCTCAGCTGTTTGGACCATTTCTCATCCAGGGTGAGGGATGGAAGCAGGCCCCTCCATCCAGGAAAGGCACCAACCTCACAACAAAGTGAGGCTTTATCAAAACCACCAATAGGACCCCTTAGAATGCTTCTTTGCTGCCAAACTACTCTTCTTAGGAGAGTTGCCTTCAGGTAGAAAGCACAGACGATCTGACGTACTATGGTCTTAAGGACTCTCTCTCTGAACTCCCTGACACAGTATTAGAGCTGGGCATAAAAGGAATTTTCATAAAATTCTCCATTAAGTTACACTTTACCTTCTCAGAGTTCATCTATTTAATTTTTTATGGAACCTCTCTGTATCTCGTAGCTCCAAACTTCCCATCAAATAGTTGGTGGTCTGAAAACAGATACTTATATATACTAGGAACCCACTCCTCCAAGAAGGTTTTGGGAAGACATTCCATAAAAGGGTAGAATTCTTTGATCCACAACGGTTCTTACCATCAGTATGAACATGTATCTGCTGCTGCTGCTGCCAAGTCGCTTCAGTCGTGTCCGACTCTGTGCGACCCCATAGACGGCAGCCTACCAGGCTCCCCCGTCCCTGGTATTCACCAGGCAAGAACACTGGAGTGGGTTGCCATTCCCTTCTCCAATGCATGAAAGTGAGAAGTGAAAGTGAAGTCACTCAGTCGTGCCCGACTCTTCTCGACCCCATGGACTGCAGCCTACCAGGTTCCTCCATCCATGGGATTTTCCAGGCAAGAGTACTGGAGTGGGGTGCCATCGCCTTCTCTGAACATTTATCTAGTACTGACTAAATATGAAGAGCCAACTCATTAGGAAAAAAACCCTGATGCTAGGAAAGAAGGCAGGAGGAGAAGGGGACAACAAGATGAGATGGTTGGATGACATCACCAACTAAATGGACATGAGTTTGAGCAAGCTCCAGAAGGACACGGAAGCCTGGTGTACTGCAGTCCACAGGGTCACAGAGTCAGACATGACTGTGCAACTGACTGATGACAATGACTAAATATGCCTACTTGTAAACTTCAATTTTTATTATTGATAATAACAGCTAACATCAATGGAATTTTTGTTTTCCTATGCAAGACACTGGGCTAGAGATTTTTACATATGGCTTCATTGAATTCTTATAAAATCCCTGAGGGGGATGCTATTATTATCCCCATTTTATTGAGGAGAAAACAGGTTTAGAGAAAAAACTGATAGCTGAATGTTGAATCCAGTCTCCTTCTGAAGCTGTGCTGCTTCCCACGATGTTGCACAGCTTCACATGGGGCCAGGCTGCATTAACTAAGTGTGTGTCCACCATGAGGAGTATTTGATTACGGATATTTAGTGCACGTTCATATGTGTGTGGGTGTGTTTGCAGCAGTCCCATGCTGTTCCCAGCTCTCTCGGCAGCAATGACCAGGGCTTTGTGATTCTCTAGCTCCAGGAGGTCAGGGCCCACTCTGCCACCGTGCCTGGGTGAATAGCAGGAGCCCGCCGGCACATGCTCTGGGTCACAGAGTTCAGAGATTGAATCCCAAGCGGGTGTCTGTCCCAGGTGATGGCAGCTGGCCCTGGGGTTGCAGCCTTTGTGGGTGCTGGTTGATGTTGGGGCTCTCACTATTCCAGAAATGATTAAGACTCTGATACTATCTTGATAGCTTTAGGAGACACCCCTCTGTGGATTGGGATGCTACTGGTTGATATAAAATGATATATTTTTTTCAATCTATTTCATGGTGGCAGTAATTCAGACGAGGAAAGGTCTTTGCCTTCTACGGGAGCTTTATGCTGCTTAGAAAGGAAAAAAGAAAGTAATCACTGAAAAGGATGAAGAAAATTTTTCAGAGGACCTACTACATTAGTAACTGGGAGCTTAGAAAATGAAACACTTTCTAAATTTCCAATATTGAACAATTGGCTTTCCCTCCCTCCTGAACAGTAACAATTATCTCTCCCTCTTCCAAATGTCAGGCAGCCCAAGGGAAGTACAGTGACAGAGAACACAGCCAGGGGAAAGGCTGAAAATATTACAGTGTTTCTCTCATTTTTCACTCAGAAGCAGATCTCTGTATTGTTTTCCTTGAGCAGTTTTCCTTTATTTTTGCAGCCTGCCCCAGAGGGATAGAACACATGATTTTAAGCCACAGACAAAACTAATTTTTAGATTGTGCTGTAGCTTTGTTTTTCCCACATTTGCAAATTTCTTAAGTTGCTCTGTCCCTGGCTAGAGTATACTAAGACCAAACCTGCTCCTTCCAGGGCCTTCTTCCATACCAATTTTTCCTTCCCTAGGTTGCGTGCAAGCCAAGGCCACCACTAATAGTAATATTTTAAGAAATCTCTCCAAGATTATATTAAGAAACTCTGATTTTGCAACAAATGTAGAATTTAACAAAGTCAGAGCCACTCATTTGCCAGTGCCAGTCTATGGTCTGATATAAATGACTAGCCAGTAGCTTGTAGCTAGTAACTAGAAGAGTCTGAGACTCTAAGGGGATTTGGTGACAGGGAAACTGATCAGAGAACTAAGCTTGAGCGTTTACTATAAATCCTTGTGGAACATTATAATTTTTTTTTTATCAAAGTTATACAGGTACATAGTTTCAAGGTAAAAAATGCGACTCTATAAGGCTCATTCCCAACTCCCTTTTCACAGTCCCCGGAGGCCACAATTTCAAATCTAGCACCTTCTTCTATTATTTAGCTCCATTTATCTAAATGACATGCTTATGCTATTATTTCTGCACTTTTCAATCTTAGACCCTGTCCACTAACTTTCTACTAAAGAAGATCTCTGACACTTCCCTCCCACCCCATTCACACTTGTTCCCTCCCCACCAAATTTTATCTGCCCCTCAACATCACAATATAGTTATATCATAATTTTTGAAATGGTCAATGTTTGGCATTTAATTACCATGCCTATGAAAATAATAATTTACTGCAGAGCTATATGTAGTCTAGGTTCTATTTCCTTTCTTACACTTTCCTTGTTTTTGGTAGAGTCAATAATTCTCTTTTCTTTAGTGTACTATACACTTGTTAATTCATCCTTGAATGTTGTAAATCTCTCGATACATTTAAAATATTAGGAATTTTACCAATCTTATTTTTTCTGTAGAGATTTCCATTTCATAACTGACTGTCCTCCTGCTTCAATCTGAACTGGCTGTTTCCTAGGCTACTGCGAAGTTACTGTCTTAGGGTCTTTCTTACAATTATCTTCTTGATTCCCTAAGCTTTGCCCTTGTATTAGACTCCATTTCTGGTGTCCAATGTCTTCCTCTTTCTTGATTTACTCCTTCAGATACTTCATGGTAAAAAGATGTGAAGGACAAGTAGGAGGTGACTTTTTTGAGCTCATATGTGAATGAAAATATCATTGTCTTGCACTTATGCTTGATTGATAGCTTGCCTAGGTATAGAATTCCAGGATGGAAATAATTTCCCTTCTACTTTAAAAAAAATTTTATTTATTTCTAAAAAAAATTTTTTTTGGCCACAGCATGCAGCTTATGGGAACTTCATTCCTCAGCCAGGGATTGAACCTGGGACCAAGGCATTGAAAGTGCCAAGTCCTAACAACTGGAATACTAAGGAATTCCCCCCTTCTGCTTTTAAAAACATTTCTCTGGGTTGCAAACTGATTCCAAAAATATTAAACCAGCAAAATGATATGATGATCATAGTGAAACCTACTCATAGAGTTTAAGAACTGTAGAAAGTCAAAGGGTAGGCAATCACCCATTAGCAAGTGTGTATTGATTATGTTAATAGAAGTGATAACATTAGTTTATCTTCTTCAAACTCCCTTTCTTGACCTTCAGTGTTTCTCCTACTCCCCTGCTTACTGGACCAAGTTAAGTCTTCTCTAAACAGCCTTCCAAACTCCTACCCACCTCCTGGCTTCCTATCATACCTACTCTAGTCCAAATAAGCTATTCTTATTATCTCTTGTTCACTTTTCCTCTTTACCAACCAGCAATTCTCCCCCCTGAACATTTCCCTGGATGTTCCCTGAACATTTCCCTTTTAAAACAAATCTTACACAGTTTCAAGGCCTATTTCAAAGCCCATCTTCTCCATGAGGTCTGGTTACACTGATGACCAAATACTAAGGACTAGCTCATCAACCTTCTCTCCATTCATTCTCTTTGCAGTTGCAGAGATTAGAAAGATGAAAACTAGGTTTCTGAATTTTTATTGTAGCTAGGGTTCTGCCTAAGTCGATACATTCAGGATTTGGAGTTGAATCGAATTGAATGGGCATTTGAAATTAGATTATTCACCATAGTATCTGCAGCAGAAGAAAATGAATGAGGCCAAAAGTAGAAAAGAATTTCCCTCCAAGCTGATGCACATGGGATCAGTTTGTCACCCTTGAGACTGACTATTTGGATGAACCAGGATTTTCCTACTTCATTCATTAGCCACTTAATGCATGTTTGCTGAATGAAGAAATATTTAATGATCATTAGAAATCTGCTAGAGGTTTCAAGGACTTAGGTACTCATTAACCCCATCCCCAAAGAAAAAGAAATAGAATAGAAAATATTTCAGTAAATGGATCTTACCCTAGGGAGTTCAGAATCATCACCTATAGCAGTGGCCAAGGGGTCAATGGCAGAGGATAGATGGTTAATCAACTTTGAACATCCCACATATAGAATCCCCTGGCCAGTTCTTCCTGTTTGGAGGAATTTTTGTTTTGCAACTTTTGGAAGCAAGTTTTTCTGCCCCCAAAATCCCCTTACCTCATCTGGTGTCCAATTCACTTCCCACTTACAAGTGTCACGGGAATATCACTCTGTAACTACAACACGTGCGTCATCTTCCAAATTGAGTTCTGTGAAACCTCTCATTGTTCTCCAGGGAACTCAGGCATATCTTCCATTCTGTCACTTCTGACACAGAGAAGAAAAGGAGGACTTTGATGAGAGCAACTGACAAAGCAAGGATAACATGTTCCCAAGTCGGACAAGACAATCTTACAGCTATTCACAAGGATTTTTATGAAAAATGGCATAAATTTAAATACCGTCTATATGTAATGAGGCCACAAACACACAATCAAATACACAAATAAATGTTTCAAAATTACCTGCGGCCATTAGTGAAATGACCATTGACTAATAGTGTACTCGTCAAGAATCATGGGGACCCAAAGGGACAGAGGAAAGGGAAAACCAGAAGCAGATGTAATAACTAAGTTACATTAAAATGTACAAACACGGGCCTTCCTGGTGTCCAGTGGTTAAGAATCCACTTTCAAATGCAGGGAACGTAGGTTGGACCCCTGATTGGGAAACTAAGAGCCCACATGCCACAGGGTAACTAAGTCTGTGCTGCGACTGCCAAGCCCATGTGCTCTGGAGCCCAGGCACCATGACTACAGAAGCCCGAGCACCACGATGACGGGTCCCACGTGCCGCGAGAAAGAAACGGTGTGCAGCAGCTAAGACCCGACACGGCCAAATAAGTAAATAATCCTTTAAAAATGTACAAACATGATTGAGCATCTATTGTATGCTGTTTTCTAGCATATTGTCTCATTTATTTCATACCTTGTAAGTTATATATTATTAACCTCATTTTGCAAAGGAGGAAACTTAAGTCAGAGGAGTTAAGTACCTTGGCTAAGGCCACACTCTTGGTGTCTGAGCTAGATCTGGATCCAAGCCACTTGATTTCAAGTCATGGGCTCACTTTCAGTCTTGGTTTTATGGGTTATATAGGTCCCAGATCTGTAGTTCTTTAGGTCCCAGAATACAAATAAATGGTGAGGACCAAGGAAGGAGTTAGAGACAGAAGGTCCGCTGGTGGTTTTAGGATGAATGCTGAGGGGAAGGGTAAGTGGATAAGAGTTGTTTTTCCTGGGAAAGGGAGTATCTTATGACTGGTTAACTCTTTACTACAGAGACCTAGATGAGATTTAGGGAAGCAGAAGCTCCAGGAAGAGTTATATGAATTCCTCAGGAGCCATTTGACCCTGGAAAAAGAGTCTTTCAGTCTGGAGCAAATCAGGGAGTCTTCCAGAAACTTGGAGGCAGAAAAGGGCATGAGTTCCTTTACCCCAGCTCACCTTGGGTACCTCCACCATAGTACACTGGTTTTCTCTGGACAAAATAGTTTGAAACCCAGTATGGCACTGCAAGCTTTGAATCAAGTGCTCATTAAGATTTCTGCCATGTACTCATATATTCCTTCACACAGTTGGTGAGTATTTATTGCGTTCCAATTAAATACTCAGCTCTGTTCTTAGTCTCATACCTCATAAAAGAAAAGAGACTACTTTCTCTCTACCTCATGAAGGTTATCATCTTAGAGAAAAGACTAGATACACACAAGTCAGTTAAGGAACAGTCCAAATCAGGAATAATCAAGTGCCCAAAATTATAATATGGGCTATACAAAAGTAAGACTGGGAGCTGACTGCAGCTCAGATCATGAATTCCTTATCACCAAATTCAGACATAAATTGAAGAAAGTAAGGAAAACCACTAGACCATTCAGGTATGACCTAAATCAAATCCCATATGATTATACAGTGAAAATGACAAATAGATTCAAGGGATTAGATCTAATAGACAGAGTGCCTGAAGAACTATGGACAGAGATTCCTGACATTGTACAGGAGGCAGGGATCAAGACCATACCCAAGGAAAAGAAATGCAAAAAGGCAAGATGTTTGTCTGAAGAGGCCTTACAAATAGCTGTGAATAGAAGAGAAGTGAAAGGCAAAGGAGAAAAGGAAAGATATACCCATTTGAATGCAGAGTTCCAAAGAATAGCAAGGAGAGATAAGAAAGCCTTCCTCCGTGATCAATGCAAAGAAATAGAGGAAAACAATAGAATAGGAAAGACTAGAGATCTCTTCAAGAAAATTAGAGATACTAAGGGAACATTTCATGCAAAGATGGGCACAATAAAGGACAGAAATGGTATGGACCTAAAAGAAGCAGAAGATATTAAGAGGTGGCAAGAACACACAGAAGAACTATACAAAAAAGATCTTCATGACCCAAATAACCACAATGGTGTGATCACTCACCTAGAGCCAGACATCCTGGAATTCAAAGTTAAGTGGGCCCTAGGAAGCATCACTTTGAACAAAGCTAGTGGAGGTGATGGAATTCCAGTTGAGCTATTTCAAATCCTAAAAGATGATGCTGTGAAAGTGTTGCACTCAATATGCCAGCAAATCTGAAAAACTCAGCAGTGGCCACAGGACTGGAAAAGGTCAGTTTTCATTCCAAAAGAAAGGCAACGCCAAAGAATGTTCAAACTACCACACAACTGCACTCATCTCACATTCTAGCAAAGTAATGCTCAAAATTCTCCAAGCCAGGGAGGAAGGTTCAGGATGGGGAACACGTGTATACCTGTGGGGGATTCATGTTGATATATGGCAAAACCAATACAATATTGTAAAGTTAAAAAATAAAATAAAAAATTCTCCAAGCCAGATTTCAACAGTACATGAACTGTGAACTTCCAGTTGTTCAAGCTAGACTTAGAAAGACAGAGGAACCAGAGATCAAATTGTCAAAATCCGTTGGATCATAGAAAAAGCAAGAGAGTTCCAGAAAAACATCTACTTTGCTTTATTGACTATGCCAAAGACTTTGACTGTGTGGATCAGAACAAACTGTGGGAAATTCTTAAAGAGATGGGAATACCAAACCACCTGACCTGCCTCCTGAGGAATCTGTATGCAGGTCAAGAAGCAACAGTTAGAACTGGACATGGAACAACAGACTGGTTCCAAATCAGGAAAGGAGTACGTCAAGGCTGTATATCGTCACCCTGCTTATTTAACTTACATGCAGAGTACCTCATGCGAAATGCTGGGCTGGATGATGCACAAGCTGGAATCAAGATTGCCGGGAGAAATGTCAATAACCTCAGATATGCAGATGACACCACCCTTATGGCAGAAAGGGAAGAACTAAAGAGCCTCTTGATGAGAGTGAAAGAGGAGAGTGAAAAAGTTGGCTTAAAACTCAAACATTCAGAAAACGAATATCTGTATCCAGTCCCATCACTTCATGGCAAATAAATGGGGAAACAATGGAAACAGTGACAGACTTTATTTTGGGGGGCTCCAAAATCACTGCAGATGGTGACTGCAGCCATGCAATGAAAAGACACTTGCTCCTTGGAAGAAAAGCTATGACCAACCTAGACAGCATACTCAAAAGCAGAGACATTACTTTGCCAACAAAGGTCCATCTAGTGAAAGCTCTGGTTTTTCCAGTAGTCATGTATGGACGTGAGAGTTGAACTATAAAGAAAGCTGAGTGCGGAAGAATGGATGCTTTTGAGCTGTGGTGTTGGAGAAGACTCTTGAGAGTCCCTTGGACTGCAAGGAGATCTGATCTAACCAGTCCATCCTAAAGGAAACCAGTCCTGAATATTTATTGGAAGGACTGATGTTGAAGCTGTCCTTCCAATGCGAAGGACACCTGACGCGAAGAACTGACTCATTGGGAAAGACCGTGATGCTGGGAAAGATTGAAGGTGCAAGGAGAAGGGGATGACAGAGGATGAGATGGTTGGATGGCATCACCAACTCTATGGACATGAGTTTGAGTAAGTTCTGGGAGTTGGTGATGGACAGGGAAGCCTGGCATGTTGCAGTCCATAGAGTTGCAAAGAGTCAGACAGGACTGAGCAACTGAACTAAACTGATACAAATACTATCTTGTATCTACTTATTTATATTTTTGTTATGTGGGAGGTTTTTTTTTTTTTTTTTGGTCACATCCCATATAGTACCACAACACAGCATGTGGGATGTTAATTCCCTGACCAGGGATTGAAACTGCACCCCCTACAGTGGAAGTGTTGATCTGAACCATGGGACTTCCTATGCTATATTTACTTTTAAAGCAAATGGAATGGTTTAAGTGGCAAGTTTTATGTCATATATATACACATTTTTTAAAACACACACACCACATACATACACAGCAAATGGAAACTTAAGTCTTCTATGGGAATCAAGACAGAAATTCTTAGTAAAGACCAAACTGGAGTCATTGGTTGTCCTAAAACCATCATGGACAACGGTTACCTTAATTTGGAGACCCCAACTCATATCATATCTAACATACTAAAATTCACTCACACCCATACTAAATACACATGTATGCTTTTCCCACATGAAACATTTTTCACAAAATGCTTCTTATACTTATAAAATTTAGCTTTTAAGATTATTTGGCTAAGAGTGACTCCTTTAACTCATAATTGGCAACCATTTTCTGGCAAGATGATATCTACTCAGAAATTTGGGGAAAGGGCAGAATCTAATTTACAGATTTTTTCAAATATTTTCAAATTATTTTCAAATAAGATATTTTTTATGAATAGTAAATTTAACAATGACAAAAATAAGACATATTGAAGATATTTACTTTAGCAATAATAATTTTTATTTTCAGGTTTTCTTTCAGAATCAGGAGCCAATAAATACATTTTACATATGATTGTTGAGAAGAAACATGTGGACTCTAGGATTTTATTCAAGTGTCCATGGATAAAAATGAGCTGGATTTGATATAGAGAAAAGGAATAGGAGAAATGTTCCAATAAATATACATGTATATAAAGGTATGTAATATGAAATGAACACTTCCTCTACCCACTCTTTTTTCCCTCCACTGAGAATCACACAAAATGTGAACAGCACAGAAAGTATGAAGGGTACTGATTTTCACCAGATTGGCCCTTCATCTCGTATTCTTGGAATTACTTAGGAGTAGTGATGCTCAGAGGCAGGGGGATGAACTTGGTGGCCATAAGGGACTCTGTAAAGACTGAGTGCTCATAAAAAAGGGAGGATGACCACACATTGCTTGGTCATCACAGACAGCCTATAATTTCTGGCAAAATGACAGGGGGCCCCTTCCCCCACACTTGTCCCTCAACTCCCCACCAGTGTTAGTCCCTGTAAATCAAAAAGTTTCTTCTAAACACTAAATTTTAGAGGTACCTTAATAGCACTCGCCAGCTAAAATATTTTACATTTAGGATATCTTACATTTCCATCTTGGAATTATGTCCAAAATGAACGCCTCTGCACATCTTCAGGAAGGCACAGGGCTGTATTACCAATTGTCTACAATGCTTTCCATTTACCATAGGCAGGGACACAGAGAGAGGGAGAAATTGGGTGAGGTCTCGAAGCTCAAGGCTGTTTGCGTTTGCTGGCCAGAAGTTGGAGGGTGTGAGCTGATAGAGAAGAGAAATATGGGGCACAGTTCTACCCTGAGGGGGCTGCATTTCACTGGGGAGACACCTGCAAGGATTGAACACAGCCACCAAGAGGTAAATAAGGCAGTCCTGGGTTGTGAATAGCCCCAGCAATTCAGAGTGGAGAAGGACTGAGCCCCCGTGGAAATGATGGTCAGGAACCAGGCAGGCTTTGCCCTCTTGCAGGCATGCTTAAGGCTGATTATCCACCCTGTTGAATCACTCAGCTTTTCCAAGTTTCTATATCGTTGTGGACTCTCTCTCCTCCCTCCCAGAAATGCTGGCAAGCTTCTTTAGTCATTTGTGTTTCTTTACGTTATCAAGGCTAGAGGTATATCTTCTCTGATAGATAATGGCCCTCAGTTAAGACTAGCAAAAGCTATTTTGCTTGATGTATTAGTGCCCTATTTTAGAATAATCCTATTCCCTTGATTCTTTAGTATTTACAATTTTTGTAAGTACCGATTATATTTTCTAAGTCAAAGTGGGGTAAAATTAGTGCATTGTATCCTGCCGTTGCCGCTTTCTGGAGCAGTCAGTCTTACATATTTGAACAATACCACCCCAGTGTAATTTTAAAAGGTAAGAGCTCGATTCTTTAAAAAACACTTAGACGGGCAGTGTGAGCTCTGAGGAACCTCACATTAGGAGTGTTTTACATATATCACACAAAAGGAAAATGCGTTTGGAGGGGATCCGGGCTCATCCGAGTGTAGAGCCGGACTGACTGAATGGTGGCAAATGGGCCCGTTTCTGCCAGCTGCACACTGTCAGCCAGTGACACTCGCCGCTGTCTTCCATTAATGAGCTTGTGGTTTGGGGAGTGACTGGGCCAGGGCATGTAAAAAGTCAGGGCCACACAGAAGCCGTGACCCTCCTCAGTGTTTACCAGCTAGTCAAGACCATGCATTTACCTTGCAGTCCCTGTCCATTTTGCAGCAGCTCTGTAATGAATTTGATATGTATCCAGCTAATGTTTTTATATTCTCTAAACGTGTCTGTTTTTGTTGGCCTTATTAAGGATTATTTCCCTTAACTTTTTTTTATCAGAAAGTGGGTGTTGCAAGTATCAAACTCAGAACTGAGGATTGGCTGAGTAGAGGTGGTAGGATAGAGGAAGCTGGGACCCTAGGATTGGGGACCCTAGATTCATCAAGTGCTCCCCATTGCTCCTTGGGACATAAGCCTCATGCCTATTGAGGCTGTAGTGTTAGGAAGAAATTCAGAATCTTGGTGTATTAGCTACTTCTTACTGCTTTTGGTAAAGTCCTACCAGAATTAGATGGTTAAAGGCAGTCCGACAGCACAGAAAAGATGGAGATGGAGCAATAGGAATGTCTACTTGCTTCTTGCCTCTCCCATCCTCTTCTGGCAAACTGGGGTTTTTGCACTCAAGACAGATAGAGTTGGAGGACTTACCTCGTGGTTCAGGGGCTAAGACTGTGCTCCCAATACAGGGGGTCCAGGTTCGATCCCTGGTCAAGGAACTAGATTCTTCATGTTGCAAATAAGAGTTCACATGCTGCAACTAAATATCCTGCCTGAAGCAACCAGGATAGACAATCCCATGTGCTACAACTAAGACCCAGGGTGGCCAAATAAATAGATACTTTTAAAAAGGAAGATGGGTAGAATTGGATAGAACTGCTTAAGACAGAGGCCAATAGATTGAAGGTCAGGAATTGGACATGGTTAGAAGGCAAAGAATCAAAGATTCTAGCTCATGGAACTCACTGGAAGCAAACAGACAGGAAACCTGCCAAGGGACCTGCATTACCGAAAAAACACCAAGACCACTGACAACAACCTGGGATTGATTGTTGTGCCTCCACGGTCATCTCCTAAGTCCCAACCCAATGCTGAAAGTACGTGTCCTTAAAGCTGCAAAGCCACAATAAAGAGCTATTTCCTCTGATGCCCACCTTATATGGCCATAAAGACAAAGAACGAGGAGATTCTCCACAAGAGCAGATTTGCCAGATAAGCAGACAGAACATCTCACAACATTCTCAGCACAAGGAGTTCGGAAGACTACCATATGTGCCATGGGCCATGTATCAATGTGACTCAGTGGTAAAGAATCCACTTGCCAATGCAGGGAACACGGGAGACGTGGGTTCTGTCCCTGGATTTAGAAGATTCCCCTGGAAGAGGAAATGGCAACCCACTCCAGCATTCTTGCCTGGAGAATCTTGGACTGGAGTTTGCCAGGCTACAGTCCATGAGGTCGCAAGAGTTAGACATGACTGAGCATGTGTGGGTACCTTTTTTCCATTTCCCGAAGTTTTTTTTTTTTATGGTATTGTGGGTATTTGGGGGATGTGGGTATTTGGGAGGAGAGTGAAAAAGTTGGCTTAAAACTCAACATTCAGAAAACTAAGATCATGTCATCTGGTCCCATCACTTCATGGCAAATAGATGAGGAAACAATGGAAACAATGACAGACTATTTTTGGGGGGCTCCAAAATCACTGCAGATGGTAACTGCAGCCATGAAATTAAAAGACTCTTGCTCCTTGGATGAAAAGTTATGACCAATCTAGACAGCATATTAAAAAGGAGAGATGTTACTTTGCCAACAAAGGTCCGTCTGGTCAAAGCTATGGTTTTTCCCCAGTAGTCATATATGGATGTGAGAGTTGGACTATAAAGAAAGCTTTATAGTCTTTCTTTATAAAGAAAGTGCTATAGTCATAGAGCTGAAGAATTGATTCTTTTGAACTGTGGTGTTGGAGAAGACACTTGAGAGTCCCTTGGATTGCAAGGAGATCCAACCAGTCCATCCTAAAGGAGATCAGTCCATCCTAAAGGAGATCAGTCTTAGATATTCATTGGAAGGACCGATGCTGAAGCTGAAACTCTCAATACTTTGGCCACCTGATGCGAAGAACTGACTCGTTGGAAAAGACCTTGATGCTGGGAAAGATTGAAGGTGGGAGAAGAAGTGGACGACAGAGGATGAGATGGCATCACTGACTTAATGGACATGAGTTTGAATAAACTCCAGGAGTTAGCAATGGACAGAGAGGCCTGGTGTGCTGCAGTCCATGGGGTCGCAAAGAGTCAGACACGACTGAGTGACTGAACTGAACTGGAGGATGGATAATACATTTTAGCCCTTTGTCATTGCACCTAGTCAGATGCTGCCACCTCCCTTCCCCAGTGGATACTGGGAGATGGTGCCTATTTCTACCATATCAGGACTTGATTGACAAGATTTTACATCTACACAATCCTGGACCTGGGTCAGAATGCTGTAACTGAATGAGACTTTGGTTCATTCCTTTCCTGTGTTGAGTGGATGAATGCATTTTGTGGGTATGAACATTTTTTATACTGAATGCATGGGTAGGCAAACGGATAGACTGCAGTAAATACCATCTCTCACTCTGAAAAACTAGTCAGTGGGTAGATAGCATTCATTTTCATCTTCTTCCAGAATAACTTCTTGTATTGCTGAGGCTGAAAAGTTAAAAGTTAAATTTCTAAAACTCTCTTGCAGTTAGGATTCTGGATGAATATTAGGTTCTAATAATTATATGCATTTAACACAACATTTAGAAGCTACTGTGGCACAGCCCACATTCCAGTTTGGGGCTATCTTCTGCTGGCAAACAAGGTTGTGGAGATGTCATGCTCCAGTATCCGTTGTGTGTGTGGGCTGTGAGAGGAGAGGGAAGTATTGAAAGGTATTTGCAAAGGTGGTGACCGCTGAACTATGTCTAATGTCTAGGCAGTCATGACTATGGCAGTGGTTTCCAGTACAAGATTCCTGATTGCTGAATCACAGTTACGGCAGTGTGTCCCTGAACTCAGTATATCCCTGGTGGCCTCCCAGTGTCCTGTCTTCCTTTTTGAGCTAGAGGTGATAGCAACTAGACTATGATGTTCTAGAAATCTTCTTAGAAGCTCAGGCCATGCCTTGTTCCTCCAACCCTCTAGATATTTCATAAACATCTAATTCTCTGGGTCAAATATCTAGAATGGATTTTGTCTTTTAAATCCTGACGTTAATTTTTTTAAAAATGCATTTGATGCAACATTTAGAGGCTACCGTAAGGTGATGGCATCCCACTCCAGTACCCTTGCCTGGAAAATCCCGTGGATGGAGGAGCCTGGTAGGCTGCAGTCCATGGGGTCGCGAAGAGTCGGACACAACTGAGCAACTTCACTTTCACTTTTCACTTCCATGCATTGGAGAAGGAAATGGCAACCCACTCCAGTGTTCTTGCCTGGAGAATCCCAGGGACAGGGGAGCATGGTGGGCTGCCATCTATGGGGTTGCACAAAGTCGGACACGACTGAAGCAACTCAGTAGCAGCAGCAGCAGCAGCAGTGGCACAACCCTAATATCCATCTAGGATCCTAATTGCAAGGAGTTCAAGAAATTTAACTTCCAACTTTCCAGCCTCAGCAATACAGAAAGTTGTTCTGGAAGAAGAGAATGAATACTGTTTACCAAGTGACTAATGGATTTTGGTTTTTTAATCCTGCACATCAAACTTTCCCCCTTCTTCTGCCCACAACCCCTTCTACCCATTTTGTCCTGCTGTTCACCTCCCTGACCTACATTTTTAACGACCCATTTTCCTTGTTGTAACTGGTTTGGGAAAGAACACTGATACAGTTCTGGACAAGGGAGATGTTCAGATGGGAAGTCTACCGAGTGGTCTGCATAGGGGATCTTTGCTTTAGAATAGAGCTACTGAAGACAGAAGTGATCCTTCTCTCACTGGAGGCTGTTGTGTCTGCATGTGGTGCCTCAGATTGTGGTAGCCATACAGTGCTTACGAGAGGAGTTGGGCTGAGGACAACACATGTAAAATTGCTATATGAAAAGACAGATAAACTCAAGTCCTGATGACATATTTAAACTGCTGAATTAAATACTTGGGAAATGCCCTTTCTCTAGACTTCTTGTTTCATTGAGGTAATAAATCTCATCATCATTGAAGCCACTTTGAGCTGGGGTTTCTGTGAAGTGAAGTCAAGTCGCTCAGTTGTGTTCGACTCTTTGCGACCCCATGGACTGTAGCCGGCCAGGCTCCTCCATCCATGGCAATCTCCAGGCAAGAATACTGGAGTGGGTTGCCATTTCCTTCTCCAGGGGATCTTCCCGACCCAGGGATCGAACCCAGGTCTCCCTCATTGCAGGCAGACGCTTTAACCTCTGAGCCACCAGGGATGGTGGGGTTTCTGTACTTTCATTCAAAAACTCCTAACTTGAGAGGGTATTCATAAATAACTATACGTTTTATTACATATAGAATTCACAAATAAATTAATACGATTCGTAACATTACATATTTCTTTACTCTTTTACATGTATATCTATCCATGTTGATAACTTTAAATACAATCTATACATTTTAGCCCCTTTATCGTAGTTTGTTGAATAAACATAGCACAACTTATTTAATCCTTTTTTTTTTTTAAACTAATGGACATTTGGATTGTTTCCAATTTTTGGCTGTTACAATGCTGGAATGAACAGTACTGTAACGTCTCCCGAAACACATATGCAAATGTTTTCCTAGGGTATTTAACTAAAGATGGATCAACCAGGCCATAAGATATGCACATTTCACATTTTGCTAGATATTGTTAAGTTGAGCTTCAAAATTTTTATGCCAATTTGCATTCCCAACAACCTTGTGTGAGAGTTCCTATTTCTCGTATCCTTTTCAACAATCAGAATTTATTTTCTGCTAATCTTACGTGTGTGAAATGATCTCTCATTGTGATTTTAATTAGCGCTTCTTGATTATCCTGAGGCTGAACACTAATGTGTGTTTCTAGTCTCTGCAGGTTTCTTCTTACATGATTCATGCATTTTTCTGCTTGGTCATTTGTAGTTCTTTATTTTGAATAGTGCTCTTTTGATTATTATATATAATAGATATCTTCTTTCAATCAATTGCTTGGCTATTGATTTTGTTTATGGTGTCTTTTATTCCACAAAGTTTTCTATTTTTTTAGGAGCCTTCCTTTCCTGTTTGTCTTAAATTAGGGTCATGTTCTAGTTCTTTTTAAAAATTTATCTTTTTAAATTTATTTGGCTGTGCCAGATCTTAGCTGTGGCACATGGGATCTTTGATCTTTGTTGCAGCATGTGGAATCTTCAGCTGCAGCATGTGAACTCTTAGTTGCGGCACGTGGGATCTAGTTTCCTGACCAGGAACTGAACACCTGCAATAGGAGTGTGGTGTCAGCCGCTGGACCACCAGGGAAGTCCCAAAAGTTTTCTGTTTTGATGTCACATTTTCCTTTATGATTTCCCTGTGTGTGTGTTGTGTGTATATGTGTCTTCTAAGAAAATCATACCTTACGTTGTGTCATAAATATATTTTCCTATATTTTCTTCATATAGTTTTAAAGTTTTATATAATAAACTATTTTTTAGAGCAGTTTTAGGTTCACAGCAAAACTGAATAGAAAGTACCCCCGTTCCTACACATGTACAACCTCTTCCGCTATCAACATCTTGCTACAGTTTGCTACAGTTGATGAACCTACACTGATTCTTCATTATCATGCAAAGTACATAGTTTGCATTAGGCGTCACTCCCAGTGTCATCCACTTTAGGGATTTTGACAAATGTATAATGACTTGAATCCACTATTATATTATCATACAAAATAGTTTCACTGCCCTCTGAACTTTATTCATCATTCTCTTCCCAATAACTTCTGGCAACCACTAATCTTTTTATTGTCTCCATGGTTTTGCTTCTTCCAGAACATCATATAGTGTATAGCCTCTTCATATTGGCTTCTTTCACTTAGTAATACACATTTAAGTTTCCTCCACATTTTTTCGTGGCTTGATAGCTCATTCCTTTTCAGCACTCCATAGTACAAAAATTTCTAACAAAATATACCAAATTAAATTCAGTAATACATTAAAAGAATCATACACCATGATGAAGTGGGGTTTATCCCAGGGATTCAAGGATGATTCAGTATCCACAAATCAATTAAAATGATATACAACATTAAAAAATTGAAAAGGCAGAAACCAACACAAATTATTAAGCAATTATTATCATCCAATTAAAAATGTTTTTAAAAGTTGAAGAATAAAAACCATATAATCATTTCAAGAAATGTAGAGAAACCTTTTGACAAAACTCAACATCCATTTATGGTGAAAATTCTCAATGCAATGGGTATAGAGGAAACATACTTTAACATAATAAAGGCCATACATTACAAACTCACAGCGAGGATCATACTCAACAGTGAGGTCATGGAAGCAACCCGAATGTCCACTGATGGAAGAATGGATAAGGAAGATATGTTACATATATACAATGGAATATTTCTCAGCCATAAAAGGAACAAAATTTGTAGAAAGGGTCATTTGTAATGATGTGGGTGGACCTCGAGACTGTCATACAAGTGAAGTAAGTCAGAAAGAGAAAAACAAATATCATATATTAACACACATATATGGAGTCTAGAAAAATAGTAGAGATGAAACCTATTCGCAGAGCAGGACTGGAGATGCAGGGGTAGAGAATGGACAAGTGGACACAGTCGGGGAAGGGGAGGGTGGGACGAACTGGGACAGTAGCTGTGACATATGCATGTTACAATGTGCAGAATAGACAGCTAGTGGGAAGCTGCTGTACAGCACAGGGAACTCAGTCCATGCTCTGCAAAGACCTAGAGGGGTGGGACAGGGCGGTGGTGTGGGAGCGAGGCTCAAAAAGGGATATATGTACACTTATAGCTGATGCACTTTGTTGTACAGCAGATACTTACACAACATTGTAAAGCAATTAAACTCCAATTAAAAAAGAGAAAAGCCAAAAGCATTTCCTATAAAATCAGGAACAAGACAAGGATGCCCACTCCTGCTACTTTTTTTAAAACATAATATTGAAAGTCCTAGCCACAGAAATAAGATGAGAAAAAATAAAAGGAATACCAATTGGAAAAGAAGTAAAGTTATCCTTGTTTAAAGATTAAATGATACTATATAAAAAAATCCTAAAGTTGCTATAAAAAACTATTAGAACTAATTAAGGAATTCAGTACAGTTGCAGTATACAAAATTGATATACAGAAATCTGTTGTATTTCTATCTATTAATAATGAACTATCAGAAAGAGAAATTAAGGAAATAATGTCATTTACAATTGCATCAAAAAGAATAAAATACGTAAAAATAAATCCAACCAAACAGTTAAAAGACTTGTACTCTGAAAACTATAAGACATTGATTAAAGAAAGTGAAGATGACACAAGAAATGGAAAGACTGCTATGCTCATGGATTGGAAGAATTAATATTGTTAAAATGACCATATTCCTCAAGGCAACCTACGTATTTAATGCAATCCCTATCAAAATAACAAGGGCATTTTTCGTAGAACTAAACAAATGATTCTAAAATCTGTATGGAAACACAAGAGACCCTGAATAGCCAAAGCAATCTTAAGAAAGAAGAACAAAGCTAGAGACATCATATCCCCTGATTTCAAGCTATATTGCAAAGCTACAGTAAACAAAACAGTTTGGTACTGCAGAGAAACAGACACGTAGATCAATGTAACAGAATAGAGAATCCAGAGATAAACCCACACTTAAATGGCCAATTAACCTATGACAAGCAGATGAGAATACACAATGAAGAAAAGATAATATCTTCAATAAATGATGTTGAGAAAACTGAACAGCTACATGCAAAAGAATCAGACTGGGCAACTGTCTCACATCACATACAAAAGTAAATTCAAAATGGAGTAAAGGCTTAAATGTAGGACTTGAAACCATAAAACTCCTAGAAGAAAATATAGGCAGCACACTTGTTGACATCAGTCTTAGAAATATTTCCTTATCTGTCTCCTCAGGCAAAGGAAACAAAAGCAAAAATAAACAAATGGGACTACATCAAACTAAAAAGCTTTTGTACGGTGAAGGAAACTATCAACAAAATGAAAAGACAGCTTACTGAATGGAAGAAGATATTTACAAACAGTATTCCCAATAAGGTGTTAATATCCAAAATACACAAAAATCTCATATAAGCCAATATTAAAAAACTGATTGTAAAAACAGGTAGAGGACCTGAATAGACATTTTTTTTTCCAGAAGAAGACATACAGTTGGCAAACAGACACATGAAAAGATGCTCAACATCATTAATCATCAGGGAAACCCAAATTAAAACCACAATGAGATACCACCTTATACCTATCAGAACGGCTATCATCAAAAAGAAAACAAACAGCAAGTATTGGAGAGAATGTGATGAATAGGGAACCCTTAATCACAATGGAATTGTAAATTGGTGCAGCCACTTGGAAAACAATATGGAGATCCCTCAAAAAATTAAACTGCCATATGATCCAGCAATTTCACTTCTGGGTTTTTAACCAAAGAAAACAAAAACACTAATTCAAAAAGATATATGCACCCCTATGTTCATTGCAGCATTATTGCAATCACCAGGATATGGAAGCAATCTAAGTGCCCATCAATAGATAAAAAAATAAAGATGTGGTATGTATACAGACAATGTATTCACCCCTATAAAAAATGAAATCTCACAATTTGTGTCAACATGGATGGATCTAAAGGGCATTATGCTAAGTGAAATAAGTCAGACAGAGAAAGACAAATACCATATTATCTTATATGTGGAATCCTAAAAACAAAACAAACACAACAAAATAAAAACATACTCATAGATACAGAGAACAAATTGGTGGTTGCCAAAGAAGAAGGCGGATGGGACAAAATAATTAGAGGAGATGAAGAGCAACAAACCTCCAGTTATAAAATAAATAAGCCATGGGGATATAACACACAGCATAAGGAATATGGTAGGTAATTCTGTAATAAGTTTGTATGGGGACAGATGGTTACTAGACTTAGC
Source organism: Bos javanicus (assembly GCF_032452875.1). Lineage (NCBI taxonomy): Eukaryota > Metazoa > Chordata > Mammalia > Artiodactyla > Bovidae > Bos > Bos javanicus. Next base: position 27,177,510 of record NC_083878.1, on the reverse strand, counting down.
ATGGTTATCATTCCACAACATATGTGAATGCAAAATCTCTATGTAGCACACCTAAAACTAACTAACTACTACTATATTTAAGTTAAAAAGAGATACCCCAGGATGTGGTCTACCTCGGTGAATGTTCCATGTGAGCTGTTTTTTGGATGGAGTAGTCTATAGATGTCAATTATATCTAATTGATTAATGGCGCTGTTGAATTCAACTGTGTCCTTACAGACACAGTTTTTCTGCCTGCTGAATCTATCTGTTTCTGACACAGGGATGTTAAAGTCTCCAGCTATAACAGTGGTGGTTTAGTCTCTAAGTCATGTCTGACTCTTTTATAACACCATGAACTGCAGTGTACCAGGCTCCTCTGTCCATGGGATTTCCCAGGCGAGAATACTGGAGTGGGCTGCCATTTCCTTCTCCAGGGGAGTGTCTCGACCCAGGGATCAAACCAGGGTCTCCTGAATTGCAGGCAGTCTCCACCACTGCAGGTGGATTCTTCACCAACTGAGCCACCAGGGAAGCCCCTTGAAACTGTATCTCTTAGTGAGGTGGTGGTTTAGTCACTAAGCTGTAACAGTGGATTCATCTATTTCTCCTTTCAGTTCCATTTGTTTTTTTCTTCACACGCTTTTGTGCTCTGTTTTTAGGTGCATACATTTTAAATAGTAAGAATCATTATATCTTCTTGGAGTATTGACCCTTCATTATGTAATGTCCTTCTTCATTCCAGATAATTTTCCTTGCTCTGAAGTCTGCTCTGTCTGAAGTTAATATAGCTACCTCAGCTTTGTTTTGATTAGGCTTAATCTGGTATATCTTCATCCATCTTTTTACTTTTAATCTATACATGTCTTTATATTTAAAGTGGATGTCTTAAGGGAAGCCTTGTATACTGTTGATGGAAATGTAAGTTGGTGCAGCCACTATGGAAAACAGTACAGAGCTTCCTTAAAAAACTAAAAATAGAGTTGCCATATGATTCAGCACTCCCACTCTTGGGCACACATATGGACAAAACTATAATTTGGAAAGATACCTGCACCTCTATGTTCATAGCAGCATTATTCACAATAGCCAATACATGGTAACAAGCTCAATGTCCACTGAATGTATAAAGAAGATGAGGTGTATATATACAATGGAATACTAACCATTAAAAAAATGAAATAATGCCATTTGCAGCAGCATGGATGGAACCAGAGATTATCACACGAAGTTAAGCATGTCAGGAAGAGAAAGATAAATACCATATGATATCATCTATATGTGGAAACTAAAATATGACACAAATGAACTTATCCATGAGACAGGAAGCAGACTCATAAGTAGACTTGTGGTTGCCAAGGGGAAGAAAGGGGTCAGTGAGGGAAGGGTGGGAGTCTGGGGTCAGCAGACACAAACTATTATATATAGAATGAATAAACAACAAGGTCCTACTCTATAGCACACGGAAACATATTCAATATTCCATGATAAACCACACTAGAAAGGAATATTTTAAAAAGAATGTATATGCATGTATAACTGAATGACTTTACTGTAAAGCAGAAATTAATATAACATTATAAATCAGCTATACTTCAATTTAAAAAAATTAAGTGGATTTCCTGTAGATAACATAAAATTAGGTCTTGTCTTTTAATCTATTTTGACAACCTTTGTCTTTATTTTGGTGTATTTAGACCACTGACATTTAAGGTGATTATTGATACAGCTGGATCAATATCCAACCATATTTGGGGACGGGGGACTTCCCTGGTGGTCCAGCGGCTAGGACTCTGTGCTTCCAATGCAGGGGGCCCAGCCTCAATTCCTGGTCAGGGGACCAGATCCCATATGCTGCAACTAAAGAGTTTGTGTGCCACAGCTAAAGGTCCTACATGCCACAACTAAGACCAAGTTATATGATTTCTGAGAAGTCAAATACAATTTCTATCTTTGCTCCTCTATAGGTAAGCTGCTTTATCTCTGTGGCTTAAGAATTTTTCTTTATTTTTGCTTTTCTGAATTTGAATATGATATGCTTCAGTTCAGTCGCTTAGTCCTATCTGACTCTTTGTGACCCCATGGACTGCAGCATGTCAGGCTTCCCTGTCCATCACCAACTCCCAAAGCTTATGTCCATAGAGTCGGTTACATCATCCAATCATTTCATCTTCTGTAATCCCCTTCTCCTCCTCCCTTCAATTTTTCCCAGCATCAGGGTCTTTTCCAATGAGTCAGTTCTTCGCATCAGGTGGCCAAAGGATTGGAGTTTCAGCTTCAGCATCAGTCCTTCCAATAAATATTCAGGACTGATTTCCTTTAGGATTGACTGGTTAGATCTCCTTGCAGTCCAAGGGACTCTCAAGAGTCTTCTCCAACACCACAGTTCAAAAGCATCCATTCTTCGGCACTCAGCTTTCTTTATAGTCCAACTCTCACATCCATACATGACTACTGGAAAGACCATAGTTTTGACTAGACGGACCTTTGTTGGCAAAGTAATGTCTCTGCTTTTGAGTACGCTGTCTAGGTTGGTCATAGCTTTTCTTCCAAGGAGCAAGTGTCTTTTCATTGCATGGCTGCAGTCACCATCTGCAGTGATTTTTGGAGCCCCCCAAAATAAAGTCTGTCACTGTTTCCATTGTTTCCCCATTTATTTGCCATGAAGTGATGGGACTGGATGCCAGATCTTTGTTTTCTGAATGATGAGTTTTAAGCCAACTTTTTCACTGTCCTCTTTCACTCTCATCAAGAGGCTCTTTAGTTCTTCTTCACTTTCTGCCATAAGGGTGGTGTCATCTGCATATCTGAGGTTATTGATATTTCTCCCGGCAATCTTGATTCCAACTTGTGCTTCATCCAGCCCAGCATTTCACATGATATACTTTGCATTTAAGTTTAATAAACAGGGTGACAATATACAGCCTTGACGTACTCCTTTCCTGATTTGGAACCAGTCTGTTGTTCCATGTACAGTTCTAACTGTTGCTTCTTGACCTGCATACAGATTTTTCAGGAGGCAGGTGACATGCTTAGGTAGTTTGTTTTGCATTTATCTTGCTTGTTGTTCTCTGAGCTTCCTGAACCTATGGTTTGGCACCTGACATTACTTTGGAGAAATTTTCAGCCATTATTGTATCAAATACTGTTTCCTTTTCTCTTTCTTTTCCTTCCAATGTTCCCATTACATGCTGCACATTCTGTAGTTGTCCCACAGTTCTCAGGTATTCTGTTTTGTTTTGTGGGGGGTTGCTGTTTTAGAAGTTTTAAAAGTTTCTTTTTCTGTTTTAGAAGTTTCTATTGTTACATATTCAAGTTCAGAGACTCTTTCCTGAGTCATGTCCAATCCATTAATGAGCCCATTAAACGCATTCTTTTTTTTTGTTACAGCAGTTTTCATCTCTAAAACTTTTCCTTGATTCTTTCTTAGAATTTCCATCTCTGCTTACATTATCCATCTGTTCTTGCCTACTTAAAAAAAATTGTTACCATATTGATAATAATTTGAGAAATTTTGGCCTGAGAATTCCAACTTTTCTGCCTTATCTGACTCTGGTTCTTGTGCTTGTTCAGTTTCTTCAAGCTCTGCTTTTTTTTTTTTTTCACTTTTAGTATGCCTTTTTCTGCCAACTCAGGAGATGCAAGAGACATGGGTTCAATCCCTGGGTTGGGAAGATCCCTTAGAGAAGGAAGATCCAGTATTCCTGCTTGGAAAATTTCATGCACAGAGGAGACTGGAGGGCTACAATCCCTGAGGTCACAAAGAGTTGGACATGACTGAACACACACACACACCTTTTAATTTTTTATTGAAAGGTGGACATAGTGCCCTGGGTAAGTAGAACTGGAGTAATGAGCCTTTAGTAATGAAGTTGTAAGATATGGGAGGAAGGGTGAATTATACATGACTTCTATGCTTAGGTGTCAGTCTTTTGCTAAGCCTGTGGCCCTGGACTGTGAACTTCACCAGTGATTCTCAGAATTTTTTCCTCCCTTCAGTGGGAAAGAATGGTGTGTATTTCCCTTCCTCCACTTGGAAGTCCTGAGTGGGCTGGATTTGGGTACTTCCCATCCTCCAGGCTTTGCTATACTCCCAATAAGTTAGGCTCTGGTAAAATAGTTTCTCCTGAGGCCAGGCCTTGTTAAAAATAATAGAATACTCTGGTGTATTTCACAATGCTTCCTTTTCTGCCCCATGTGCAGGAAGCACAAGAGGATTTTTCTCCAGTATTCCTTATGAGAACCTCATAGAGCTCCTGAAGGTAAAACTCACATAAGTATGAGGGCCCCTCTGTGACTGGGTCTCCCTAGAGTTCCTATTTTTTCAGACTGTCTACACTGAACCTCCAGCAATTACAGTTCAGGTTTCCCTACCTAGTCCCCAGGGTGGTTTCTGCTCTAGGGTGTTGTCATTCTCTGTATCCATCTGTCTGTCTCTCCAGCTTGGGGGCAGCCGTTTGCCCTGTGATTTCATGTCTTTGTTTTTTCACTTTGTTCAGCTTTGTAGTTGTTGTTAGGATGGTGTGAAGATTTCTAAGCTTCTTATAAGACAGACCAGAAATCAGAAGTCTGAAGTTTTATTTTTTATATTTAGCTCTTTAATAAATCTAGAGTTAAATTTTGTGCATCATGTAATATAGAAATCAAATTGTATTTTGTTTTATACAGTTAGCCAAGTGGTACAATACCAATTAGTGAACAGTCCATTCTTTCCTCACTTATTTTTCAGTACTGCCTCTGCAGTGTATTAAGATCCTACACATATTTGAATCTATTTCTGAGCTTTCTATTTTACTGCATTGTTCTTTCCATCTACTCCTATACCAATGCCACACAGTCTTAATTACTATACTTTATAATAATAGTCCCAGGTTATTATTGCAATCAATTTACTGAAAGCCATTTTTCCCCTTTTTAACAGCTTCATTGAGTTATAATTTATATACTCTAAAATTCACCCATTGCAAGTGTATGATTCAATGATTTTAGTAAATTTATAGAGTTGTGCAATCATCACAATTCAGGTTAAGAACATTTCCATTGCCCTACAAATTCCTTCATGCCCTTTTGTAATTAATCCCCATACCTACCCACCACCCCTCCAGCTCTAGGCAGCAGCTGATCTGTTCTTCATCTCTACAAATTGGCTTTTTCTAGACATGCCATATAAATGGAATCATGCAGCGTGTAGTCTATGTGGAAACCAGTTTTTAAGTCAATTCACCTAATGTCCAGTTGCTAACCCTTATCACATTTACTAATTTTTCAAAAATTTTAAGAAATAATCTTCTTGAATACATTAAATAGTAAACTGTTGAATATATTAATATGATAATATTCTTCTTGAGATAATTTTCTCAAATAGATTTTATATGTAGAATATGTATATTCTAAATTACATTTTTATTAGCAGCATTTGAAGGAATGTTTAGTTTGCCAAAAGTTAGTTTATGAAGAATATATTCCTGAATATTTTAATATAGTCTTGAATATACTCATCTATGGATTTTTATCTTTTCTCTTACATATGCCTAAGAAGAATATACTAATGAAGTTTATTTTTTTTTCTTTTTTTATTATTATTTTTTTATTCAATTTCAATTAAAAAAAAATTATACATGTGTTCCCCATCCTGAACCCTCCTCCCTCCTCCCTCCCCATACCATCCCTCTGGGTCGTCCCAGTGCACCAGCCCTTTAATGAAGTTTAAATTATTACAAAATCATTGATTGTATAATGAGTATATGATTATACTTGAGGTATATAGTTTTGAATATAACCTTGACTATATTTACTATGTTGAATATATCCTTGCTCAGTCAAGAAAATTGCTTATAACACATTGTGGCTACTTGGTACATCTTGTAAATTTTGTGAGTCAGTCATTTGTGTAATTAATTCTTCAGCAAACTGGCTTTTGGCAAACTAACTTTTGGCTCATTCATTGAATGGGCCACTTGACAAGTTGGCATTTGGTGAACTGACCAACTTAAAAATATGTCTTGAGAGCTTATGAAGCAAATCCCTTATCTTTCTTCTTTTTCAGATTTATGTTGGTTACTTATACATTTCTACTTTAATGTACAAGTTTTAAAATCGGATTTGTTGATCAATCACTCAGTCATGTCTGACTCTTTGCGACCCCATGGACTGTAGCATGCCAGGCTTCCCTGTTCTTTACCATCTCCCAGAGCTTGCTCAAACCCATGTCCATTGAGTCGGTGATGCTATCCAAGCATCTTGTCCTCTGTCGTCCCCTTTTTCTCCTGCCTTCAACCTTTTCCAACATCAGAGTCTTTTCTAAAATCAGATTAAGTTCTGTGAAAAATCCTATTGGAACTTTGTTTGGAATTCCACTGAATGTTGTCTTGCCTAATAGATTATTACTGGCATCTAGAAGTGCTAATACTTTTGTAAGTCTGTGCTGTACCCAGACTTAGACTCTGGTCTAAGAGTTTGGGTTTGGAGTTTTCTGTGTAGATAACTGGGCTTCCCTAGTGGCTCAGATGGTAAAGAATCTGCCTGCAATGCAGAAGACCCGGGTTTGATCCCTGGGTTAGAAAGATCCCCTGGAGAAAGGCATGGCAACCCACTCCAGTATTCTTACCTGGAGAATCCCATGGAGAGAAGAGCACGGCAGGCTGCAGTCCATAGGGTTGCACAGAGTCAGACATGATGAAAGTGACTTAGCACCAACACATGTAGATAATAATTTGTTTTCTTTCCTTTATTATAACTAAATTTTCCTTGTGCTATTACATCTTTAGGACCTCAAGTGCAATCTTGTATAAGAGGAGCAATAGAAGACATCATGTCTTTTTCTTGATATCAAAGGAAATCTTGCTAAACCTCAAACATTAAGTAAGACTGTAGATTTTTGGCTGATACTCTTGATCAGATTAAAACAGGTCCCTTCTATTTTGAGTTAGATATTTTCTTTTGTTTTTCTCTCTCTTTTTTTAATTATGAAAGAGTTTTGACTTTAATTGAATACTTTTTGCATCTGTTGAGATGATCGTTAAGTTTTTTTCTTTTTTATCTGATGAATGGTTACTTGCCACTGATATATATTTTACTGCTGCTGCTGCTAAGTCACTTCAGTCGTGTCCGACTGTGTGTGACCCCACAGATGGCCTCCCACCAGGCTCCCCCGTCCCTGGGATTCTCCAGGCAAGAACACTGGAGTGGGTTGCCATTTCCTTCTTCAATGCATGAAAGTGAAAAGTGAAAGTGAAGTCGCTCAGTCGTGTCTGACTCTTAGCGACCTCATGGACTGCAGCCTACCAGGCTCCTCCATCCATGGGATTTTCCAGGCAAGAGTACTGGAGTGGGTGCCATTGCCTTCTCTGATATATTTTACTATTGAATGATAAATCCCTGGAGTAAATCCTACTTGGTTTTATAAGACAGTATGCTTATAAACACTTCTGAGTTTGACTTAATTTAGTATTTTACCTCTTTGTTCATAAATAACATTGCTATAAGACTTTCTTTTTATCCATCTTACAATTTTCTATTATCCTTCTATCCTTGTTTAGGTTTAATACCAAGAACTAATTAGTTGTGTACAATGAGTTAGCTTTTTCTAACTTTCTGTTCTCTAGAGCAGTTTGTTTTGATGATGGATTTAAATACTGATTTAATTTATTTAATAATGATTACAAGTCCTTGAAGTTGGCAAATTTCCTTGAGTCACTTTTGATAATTTTCCATTTATCTAAGCTTCTGAATGTAATAGCAGAAAGTTGTCTATAGATTATTTTCAGTTCAGTTCAATTCAGTTCAGTCGCTCAGTCGTGTCCAACTCTTTGCGACCCCATGAATCGCAGCACGCCAGGCCTCCCTGTCCATCACCAACTCCTGGAGTTCATTCAGACTCACGTCCATCAAGTCAGTGATGCCATCCAGCCATCTCATCCTCTGGCGTCCCCTTCTCCTCCTGCCCCCAATCCCTCCCAGCATCAGAGTCTTTTCCAGTGAGTCAACTCTTCACATGAGGTGGCCAAAGGACTGGAGTTTCAGCTTTAGCATCATCCCTTCCAAAGAACACCCAGGGCTGATATCCTTCAGAATGGACTGGTTGGATCTCCTTGCAGTCCAAGGGACTCTCAAGAGTCTTCTGCAATACCACAGTTCAAAAGCATCAATTCTTCGGCGCTCAGCTTTCTTCACAGTCCAACTCTCACATCCATACATGACCACTGGAAAAACCATAGCCTTGACTAGACGGACCTTTGTTGGCAAAGTAATGCTTCTGCTCTTCAATATACTATCTAGATTGGTCATAACTTTTCTTCCAAGGAGTAAGTGTCTTTTAATTTCATAGCTGCAGTCACCATCTGCAGTGATTTTGGAGCCCCAAAACTAAAGTCTATCACTGTTCCCACTGTTTCTCCATCTATTTGCCATGAAGTGATGGGACCAGATGCCATGATCTTCGTTTTTTGAATGTTGAGTTTTAAGCCAGCTTTTTCACTCTCCTCTTTCACCTTCATCAAGAGGCTTTTTAGTTCCTCTTCACTTTCTGCCAGAAGGATGGTGTCATCTGCATATCTGAGGTTATTGATATTTCTACCAGCAATCTTGATTCCAGCTTGTGCTTCTTCCAGCCCAGTGTTTCTCATGATGTACTCTGCATATAAGTTAAATAAGCAGGGTGACAATATACAGCCCTGACGTACTCCTTTTCCTATTTGGAACCAGTCTGTTCCATGTCCAGTTCTAACTGTTGCTTCCTGACCTGCATATGGGTTTATCAAGAGGCAGGTCAGGTGGTCTGGTATTCCCATCTCTTTCAGAATTTTTTGATTTTAAAATTTCTACTGCTTCTGTATCTATGTCCCCCTTTACTACCTGATACTATTATTTACATTTTCTATTTTCTGCTTAAACTATTCATCTGATTAAAGTGTACTAAAAATCTCCCACTGTAATTTTTTATTTAAATCTTTTCCTCATATTGGTTTTTACTTTATCTATTTTGAGCCTATCTTATCTTTTGAAGCACATACAGTTTCATGATAATCATGCCTTATTTGTTAATTGTTCTACTGATCATGTAATATGTCACTTTATGCCTTTTGCCTTAAAATATATTTTGTCTGATATGAATAGTTATTTTGATTAGTATTTGCCTTATACACATGTGTATATTATTTTTGGAAGTGAATGATACATTATTTAGACACAGTTCTGTACCTAGATTTGTGTGAAAAAGGTACTGGGGAAAAATAATATACACATAGCAAGGGGAAAAAAATAGAGTTAGTAACTATAAGTTGCACACTTGTGTGGCCACCACTCAGATGAAGAAACAGAACACTCCAGCACTCCAGAGCCTCTTGTTTGCTTCTCCTTAATCATCTAATCCCTACCTCCCTGCAGAGGGAAACATTATATTCATTTCCTTGTTTTTCTCTATAGTTTTGTCTCTTCTGAATGCATCTCTAAACAGTAAAGTTCAGCTTTGCCTGTTTTTAAACTTTATGTTAATGGAATCATATTGTATACATTCTTTTTTGTCTTGCTTTTTTTTTCTCAATATTACAGTTTTAAGATTTATCCATGTTGTTGAATATAATATACTTTGCTGTTTCCACTTACAAATATATCTTGGAGATGGTTCCAAAGCGCTATATGTAAGAAAAATTTATCCAACCAGGCAGGGTCAGAGAGAAGACTTGTGAGGAATAGAAGATTTGTGAGGGACTGGTGGATGGAGGACTTCAGAGAATTCTATGGACACCTCTTAATAGTCAAGGTTGACTGTGCGTCATTACAGTCCTGTGGCCCTGGCTGTTACTGTCATCAACATTGCATCTGCCTGGTGTCCAAAGCTGCTCAGCTCATGGGGAGACAAGGAAGATGAAGAGCAAAGGGAGGATTTACTTGCCTTTCCTTCCAGCACCATGTAAGTCTGGAATATTCTGTTTCTTTACTGTTAATAATATAACAACCTATTTATATTTATCACTACTTCTCCTACATTACAGAACCCTTTTCCCTCCACCACCCCCTCCCCAGTCATCTCAGAAACATTAGAGTAATATTCTTTTCTCAGTTAACCTTTCCTTCCAGGATAGTTTATTTTTGAGAGGGAACATTTGATAAAGCTCAGAGTAATTTTAAATACATGATTTGCCATGTTAACACTTGTCACTTATCATATGCACTTCAGTCCGACCTCCTTGCCATTCTGTTAACCTTCAGAGGCAAGTTAAAGCAAGCCATTTGCAGCCGCCCTGTGAAAACTCTGCATTTAAATTGCTTTTCCTCCCTTCCCCAAATTTTCCATAACTATAAATAAATTTAATTACCATTCCAAGAAGTGTAAGCAAATCTTCTATTACATTTTTTAATCTTTTATCTCCTCTAGTCCCTCCACCAAGTATACAGTCTATCAGTCAGCCTCCCTGCTTCTAGGGGCACTCCTCGTCCTTAGCTCTCCTCCAGCTAAGAAAAATCTGAGTCTGTTCCCTTCTGTCCAGTTGGATTTCCTGAGAGTTTCAGTCCCCCTGGCACTCCAGGGCCTATGCTACAGACATGAGCATTTCTGCAAAGAAGGTAATGGGGAACTGACATTTGGGTCGCCTCAAATGCCTTTTTGACTTCCTTCCATTGGCAGCAAAATGGGACATAGCCAAGGTTGTGTTCTCACCATGTCACTCACAAATGCAAATTTCCTTCTATCACCACGAGGTCAGGTCAAATGAGATCTTGAAAAGGCACACTAATAACAATTTACCCTGAAGGATTTATTCTTTTCAAAGCATAAGGCATTACCTTCTTTGTTCGTTTTATTTTCAATTACATAACTGTAATCAACTGTAGTCAATATAATACCATGTTAATTATATATTTCATTTGTCCTTTTTTTTTTTTTAACTCTTTCAAAAATTTTATGGCCACACCATAATGCGTGTGGGATCTTAATTACCTGACCAGGGATCGAACCTGTGCCCCCTGCGGTGGAAGCACAGAGCCTTAACCACTGGACTGCCCGGAAGTCCTTTCATTTGTTCTTGACAAGCTCTTCATATCATCAGAAGGACAGGTATTTTCCTACTCTCCTTGATACAGATGTGGAAATTTAGGCACATTTCATGTGCACGCATGTGTGTGCACACACACACACACACACACACGCACACACCCCTGTCTCCACAGGTGATTCTTTGACTCCCACGCTCTATGCTTTGAAGCCATCTTCTTCCTCTCACCTCCTTCCTTGGTCACAACAAAAGCTGCTCTATAGTGACAACAGTGAGTTTAGAGCAGGAGCTGCTAGACTCCTTCCCCAGAGCTTCTTGGGAAAAGATAAGTATTTCTTGGTCTGCGTCCTGGTCTCTGGAGTTTTCTGTGCTCCCTGGTCCCTTCCTCAGTTTGCTCCCCAGATCCCTGCTGCCTGTCACCTCCTCAGACTCATGCACAGTGAATCAAGGGACCAGGATTACTTTGTCCTTTCTCACCCTTGCTACCCAGGAGCACTCGCCAAACCCTCAAGACCTCTCTCCTTGAGCTCAGGACTCTCGGAGGGGTGATCTGGTGCCCTGACTGCCCACTCTTGGTCTTCTGGCCCATAGCACCAGCTGCCTCTGGCCTTGAGGTTCTGGGACCCTGGAGTTGTTCCTTTTACAACTGACCTCAGATCAGGAAGAAGTGGGGCATACTACTCAGATGGGAGCAGAGAGACCTAAGCAAGATACAGACCAAGCAGGACTGGAGAGGACGCTGACCCTTCATTCCAGGCAGAGGTTAGAAAATTTGCTTACCTCTCTGTACTTCAACAGGTAACACTATTAGGGCTTGCATAGGATTGCTAGAGGATTAAATGAGTAGTTACACATAAAGCTCTTAAAAGGGTGCCTGTCACACAGTAATTCTTATTATCATTACTATTATTGCTATTATTAGGGGGTTTCCCAGGTGGCACAATGGTAAAGAATCCACCTGCCAATGCAGGAGATGTAAGAGACACAGGTTCAATTCCTGGGTTGGGAAGATCCCCTGGAGGAGGAAATGGCAACCCATTCCAATATTCTTGAAGTATGCCTAGAACATTCCATGGACAGAGTAGCCGGGGTCATTACACTAAACTTCTTTTTCACTGGAGACAGTTTAGGGCAAAGGAAAAAGAGGGGTGATATGTAGAAGAGGTGAACATAAATAAAGGTCCTGACAGGCTACAGTCCATGGCAGACATGACTCAGTGACTGACATTTTCACTTTCACTTTCACTTTTAACAGGTTTTATAATTTGAGATGCCTTCAGCTGTAAGAATCAGCAACTTCATTTCAAAGTGATTTCACATACACCATCGATGAACCTTGAAGACATTATGCTAAGTGAAAGAAGGCAGTCACAGAAAGACACTGTATGTTTCCACTTACATGAGATTCCTAGAGTAGTCAAATTCATAGAACCAGAAAGCAGCAAAAATCCTGGAGTAGACAAATTCATAGAACCAGAAAACAGTGTGGTGGTTGCCTGGGGCTGTAGGAAGGAGGCGTGGGGAGTTTGTGTTTAATGGGTTCAGAGTTTCAATTTGAGAAGATGAAAGTTCTGGAGCTGCTGGTGGTAACGGCTGTACAAGAACGTGAATGTACTTAATGCAGCTGAACTGTACCCTTAGAAAGGCTTAAAATGCTATGCTATGTGCCTTTTACCATTAGTTTTTTAAAAAAGAAAAAAAACAACTTCTATAATAAGGAAATTTAAAATGATCACATAGCACACAAAGTTCAGAGGCCAGGCAACTCTGTAGTGTACGGTCACCAGCTCAGTGACATCAGGGAGAACTCAGAGCCATTCCCTCTTTTTGCCCGGCCATTCCTGGGACCAGAATCAGCCTCCTCTGAAGTTGAGAAGCACATGGAACAGGTGGAACCAAAACAAAGCGGGCTCTGTTAGGAAGGTGGGGGTGTGGAGAGGATGCCGAAAAGACGACCGTGTCTCCTGTGACTGTGTAAAATAATGCTTAATAAGGTCACTTATTAGTCATGTTCACCACGATTGTGTCACACCCTCTAAAACATGTGTCACAGATACCTGTTACATTAAGCTGTTCTAAGATTTTTTTTTTTAATTATTGCAACACCAACTCATCTATAGCTCATTTGGTACAATCACTTTCTCATAATAGCTTAAAAATATAAAAGTAGCTGGGGTTGCCAATGCAATTCTGCTAATACATCACTAAACTTTTTTTCCTTGGAGATGGTTTAGGATAAGAGAAGAAGAGAGGAGATATATAGAAGAGGTGAACATTAGATCAAGGTTCTGAAGGAGCAGATCTCTACCCCTGCCCCTCCACACACACACACACACTGGACAACAATGGGAGTCTTGGTTACAGAACCAAAGACTGGGTTCCAAATCCGGCTGGGATAAAATACGGATGTTGACTTTGGGCAAGCGACTTCATCTTTTCAAACCCTAATGCTTTCATTATAAAAGAAGGGTGAAAGCAGTAGGCACGTGAGTCTTGTTGTCAGGGACTGAGGTGATGCTGGGCTCTTCCTTTTTCCTCACCACCACATCCCCTCGGCTGCCAAGTCCTCCTGGCTGCTCTGACACCTAAGACAGTCACCCCTTCCTCTCCAGCATCGTCTTACATCACCACCCTGTATGTACCTGGACTTACAGCATTCTGTAACTGGCTTCAGGTCTCTGAACTTCAGCTTCTCCGATCCATTCGCTCTGCAACTCTGAGAGAAACCTTTGACTTCCATCAGTCCAGGTTCCTGGAGTAAGCCAGGTGCCTGGGTGACCCTACTGTCTTCTCTGCCCACTACCGCCCAAGACTGGAGTTCAACTTATCTGAACACACACATCAATGCTCAAATTGCTTTTCACTCCCTCCTTTCTTCTGGTGAACAGAAAGTAGCATCCCAGGGCCACTGTGTGTCTACAGTATATCCCAAGACAACTTGCTAGTCTCGTTTTTGGATGAGGTGAGCCCTTCCACACATGACTAGGCTGCCAGCAAGGTCTTGGGAAGGAGAGGTATGAGGATCCAGCCTCGGTGAGCAGGGGTCAGATTATTGGCTGGGTTCCTGAAAATAGTCTTCATGTTCTCAACATTTTTTCTCCCCTAAGCCTGTGGACAACGCTAGATGGAAAGTCTGGCTTACCTCCACTCCTCCCCCCAAACCCACTCAATTTTTATATTGCTCCGAGGTTAATAGCCATGTCGTGTGGGGTCATAGAAGACATCTGTGTCTCAGATAATATGCTTACGGTGATTACCACACATAATTGACTGACCTTCCCTCATTCTTTCCCTGCTATAGGCCGCGGCTGATAGGATGAACAAGCCACAAGAGTTTATTTTCCATCATACATCATTGTGTTGCTGAGCAAATATGTTAGCAAGCTTTGAATGAGCCACCTTCAGGCTCTAGGTTTTCAGAGTTAAAATAGGAAGCCATGACCAACCTAATAATATTAGATTTTAAATCAGCTCTGGGCCACCCTACTCAGAGCACTATTGTGGGTCTCCTGGAGAACCAGGTTTGGGACATGAACGCTATAGAATACTCTTGCATTCAAGGTCATTCTTCTTCATGTTACTTTGGGGGGTATTGAGGAATCTTGATATTCCTCATTATAGACTCTGGTCTTTAGAGGGAGAAAAATTGGCCCTTAGGTGCCCAGGTCCCCAAGGGTAAATGAAGTTCAGCCTTCTGAAGTCAGCTCATCCCACTGTATCATTGGCCGCATGGGGCCCAGCCACTGGCTCCTACATCTGCCAACCACGTCTGGCCCACACGATCTCAACAAAGACCATCCTAAGTTTTAGCAAATAGATTCCTCCTTTGGAAAAGACAACAAAGACTCATGATCCCAGAGAGAATGGAAAATGAGGAGACTGAAATGAAAAAATTCCCCAAAGCAAACTTCAAAACGTTACATTAAGATTCTAAAACTTTTTAATAATGTTTTACTTTAGCTCTATTCCATCTATCTAGCAATTAATCCATCAGCCTTCACATAATACACACCTACAGGAAACGTGATTACATGTCTCTGGGCTGGATTCCACTGTGAATTACTAATATGGTAACACTTGGGAATTCCAAGCTTCTGTGTCATTCAACATCCCCTCTCCGCTCCCTACCCCACCCCAATAAGTTCTTGTGTGTCTCGGAGGACAAAGGTGGGGCTCAGTGGTCCCACTGAGATTGGGTCTTAGCCCCTGGGGAACCAACCAAGGTCTAACTCTCAGTGGCACCATCTCACCCACATCTAACATCTCAATGTTTGTACTTAAAACTCACATCAACTCTCCAGACCTCTACAGTGCTGCACCTTGGGAAGAACCTTGGGAAGATTAACTGGAAAGCTAAGTGGTGACAAGAAAGTTTTCTGCCACAGTTTATCACAAGAGTGCGGCTTCATAGTCATTTTAACTTGTGAAGTAACTTAACTTGGTTCTAGTTGCCACTTAGAGATACCCACCTGGAATTGCTGCTTCACTAACGTTTCATGTAAGTCATCCGTGTCTTCTGTGGGTGGGGGAGGGACCAAGGAGAAGCAGGGGGGTGGGAGCAGGGGAGAATTTGCAACTGCTTAACAGAAAAATTATACATATTCTGAACATATGGGTGATCTTTAGAAAAATCTCAGCATCACTTCATAATTATATACTACAAGTTTTAATTAACTAAAGCTCTGCAAATCATAATGCCTTATTAAAATGCAATTAATCCTTTGATTAAAAAACAAAAAGCACAAGTATTTACAACAAAAACACAAGTAGAATAATTACAAATATCATGTACCCATTTCTTTTATTTGGGTGTCACTTATGATGTTGCCTGCTCCCTTCATTAATTCAAACACACACATTATCTCGCATCCACAGCAGCATGAGTGACAGTGGCCACCAAACACACAGCACTATATCCTATTGATTTCGGCAAATCCTGAACAATGCCATTTGCATGCTTGTTTCTGTAATAATAAAGATATGCCATTCAGAATTAAAGCCCGGCCAGGCTAGTGGCAACTAATTGTGTTGTATGTAATGAGTGCAATTTCAATTTGATATCACCCTCAGCTTTTCTTGCCGCACTCGCTAAGTACTTTCAAGTCTTTGTGGGGAAATAATTGATTTTTTTGTGCTATGGGCACAAGAAAATTATTATGATCTTTTGAATAATGCCAAAGAAAAGACCATGAATGATTTAAATTGGTATATGAAGAAGGCTTCGCCGTGGACGGCGGCTTGACTGACATCCTGCTAATACAGTATCTAGATTAGCAGTTTTTAAGGAGGCAGCTCATATGAAACGAGTAAAACGGAAAAGGTTGCTGCCAGGATTGGGTGGTGGTAGTGAGGGTTATTGTTCTATTTTATTTGTTATCCAGGAGGACCAACAATTTTGGGATTCAAGGCATGACACAATTACATAATTGCCTGACCCTCAACACAGAGAGTATGTTTCCACTCATAAATGACACACTGGAAATGGGCAAAGAGGAGACAGCTGAAGTGGGGTTGTTAGCATGACTGTAGTTCAGTTATGCAGACGCAATCACGGTGGGCAGATCTCTGGGTCTGGAACATGAAAGTTAGTTGGCATCTTTTTCTGACCTTCAATTCCAGGAAGAAACTGGGAGTTAGGTGGCTAGGGAGCTCTACCTTCTTTATTCTTTAGTCTTCCTGTTCGGAACAACTGCTCGATCCCACCATTAGCCTGGCGTGGGTCTAGCAGGAGAGCTAACGTCCTTTTTTAACCTGGATGATAAGGGGGTGGAAATCTAAACCTCAGACAGGTTTCCTTTGTGCCTGTGAAACCTCAGATCTGGAAACCCAACCAGGACAACTGGTCCCCCTCCCCTTTTTCCCTCCTCCCCATCCCTCAGCTAAGCCCTCCATCCCCAGTGTGGCAGCCTTGACTTTGACAAGAAGGAAATAAGCACCTTAGAAGGATGGCTCACCAATTCAAAACACAATTCCACCTTAAAATGCATCCACCTTCCAAATCTCATTCTTCAGAGGAGGGAGTGTTGTTAATTTAGTTGGTCATAACTAAATAGTTTCTAATCTGGAGCAGGAGGCTGCTGGGAATATTGGACAGTTTAAAGGTTAATCACCATCGCCTGGTTACACAAGTGAGGCAGAACTAATTCCTCCAAAGGCAAATGGCTTGCAGTTTTATCAGCAGTGCAGATTAGAAGTGTTAATATACAGAACAGAATGGACGCTTAAGGGCCGGTTTTCCCCTTATCGGCAAACTTTGCAACAGAACTCAGCTCCCACACAACCTCTGCACTTCTATAATAAGGCCCCTTATTTTGCCTCTCGAGCAGAACTATCAAACAATCCTGTCCAAACCACTGCCACCAAAATCAGGGTATTACAGACCACGGCTAATTGGAAGATCACTATAATGAAGGAAAAGATAAAATACTTTGGCTGTTGGCCTAAAATGTGGATCAACACAACGTAGGAAGCTATCTTGCTATGTCACATTCTGAGAGATTTACATAAACAATAAACTCAATCCAACGCCCCCCCTCCCCCCCACAAATACATCTTTGTTTACAGTAAATGCAACCTAAAACCGGACTAGAGGAGGCGGGAGAGGTGCTTTCCATAGGCAATGTGATTAGGCCAGCAGTTTTGCAACTGTGCAGGACAGCAGAGACTGTGTGTATTTCCTCTCTAGCAATCAGCAGGGAGAAAATGGTTTTTAATGTTCTCCACGCTTCCTATATCATAGATATTTAAATATTTGGACCACTCAATATGCTAAAACATTCATACTTGCTGTGCAAATTGACTTCCATATTTCTACTAGGGCTGCAGCTGTCTTTCCAGGGGAGGAGGTAGGTAGGAGGCATGGAATGGGTGGGTTAAAAGGCTGCCAAAGGCTGGTACTCAAGTGACTTGGTGGGTTTTCCTTTGGTGACTGAGGAGAGAGGAGGGTGGGTATAGGTGTGAGAGGGTGGTTTTTCAGAGAGCAAAGTTAGAGACCACCAATCTCATCCAGCAGGGACTGAAATGTTTCCTTGATGAGAAATCTCTTACTGTAACAAGACCAAACATTCCAGACACACAAGGAAGAGACTCTATGGGGCATGCTCTAAGAGCTGGTATACCCAGGCAATGCATTCTGGAGTAAGGTTTCGTTTACCCTAGGTAGGTCAAACAGCCTAGATAAACCCATCTCCCAAGCACTGTTTAGTGATTTTTCACTTCTGGCTGCTGGCTTTTCCCTGGATCCCAAGACATCTTTCTTTTCTGAGTCTTTGGTAGTCAAAAAAAGGTGAGTTCCTATTTGCAATAGGCTTCTTATATCTTTCTTTTAGTCAATTTCTCTCTCTTTATTTTTTTTTTAATTGTGTAAGCTCTTGCAAGAAGGATCCATGGCTTCTGTCTGAATGGTCCACAGCATCTGGAAGAGTGTTCCCATTAGGTACCTTATAATTTATAGCAACTGATTGATGTACTCAATATATATTTACTGAATGCTGCAGAGGATACAGGCTGCCTACAAGGAACTAGTGAGCTTATAGGGGAAGGCCAAGACCAGCCCCTCAGAGTTAGTACATTCTAGGAGAAAAATGGCCACAGGATAAAAGGGAAAATGTGATATGAAAGTGTGGCTAAGTGTCAACTGCTCAGCCAAGTTAAGAAGTGCTTTGGGAACTGAGGAGGGTGATGCCTATGAAGTCTAAGTGATCAACGGCGTTGACTGGGGCCTATAAGTCATTCATGTGTTTAGTCATTTTTTCACTCAACAAATTCCTTTTCTGCTCCTACTATGTCCCTAGCAATGGGTTTCCCCGGTAGCTCAGCTGGTAAAGGAGCTGCCTGTAATGCAGGAGACCCTAGGTCGATTCCTGGTTCAGGAAGATCCCCAGGAGAAAGGATAGGCTACCCACTCCAGTATTCTTGGCCTTTTCTGATGGCTCAGCTGGTAAAGAATATGCCTGCAATGCGGGAGACCTGGGTTCAATCCCTGGGTTGGGAAGATACCCTGGAGAAGGGAAAGGCTATCCACTCCAGTATTCTGGCCTGGAGAATTCCATGCACTGTATTGTCCATGGGGGCACAAAGAGTCAGACACGACTGAGCGACTTTCACACACACACACAGAATGTTCTAGATCCCAGGCATGCCAAGATAAGCAAAACAAGGCCCTTGTCATCAAGATGCTCACAGTGAAAAGTGGAAGAGGGGCTGACACATAAGCCAATGATCCCAATACATCAGAGCCTTGGCACTCCCGGATTTACCTTGTGGTGCTTTGGCTTATGTTAGGACTCAGCATTAAGCCACTGGTGAATTGAGACATCAGTGTCAGTTACTCTCAATCTGAGGTTTCCCAAGAGAAGATAATAAAACTCTTAGTAAAGAGTATGCCAAAGTTATCTCAATATTGTAAAATCCATGTAGAAATCATATATTTAACTATCATAAGCAGAGTAAAATATCAAGTGTCCGCTTCTGGCTGGAATAGGGCAAGTCTATGGTGGTCAGAGCTTGATTGGCAGTTTTATGTCTCTAATAACGATGAGAAAGAAGCTATTTAAAATGCTGTTTGTTAACAAATGTTGGAGAGTGTGTGGAGAAAAATGAACCTCTCGACACTATCAGTGGGAACGTAAATTGATGCAGCCACCGTGGAAAACAGCATGAAGCTCCCTCCAAAAACTAAAACTAGAGTTGCTATATGATCCTACAATTCCACTCCTGGGCATATGCCCAGATAAAACTATAATTTGAAAAGATACTTGCACCCCAGAGTTCAGAGAGCACTATTTACAATAGCCGAGACATGGAAACAACCTCATGTCCATCAAAAGATAAATGGACAGAGATGTGATACATACATACAATAGAATATTACTCAGCCATAAAAGGGTGAAACAATGCTATCTGCAGCAATATGGATGGATCTAAAGGTTATCATCCTAAGTAAATTAAGTCAGAAAGAGGACAGAAACCATATATCTCTTATATGTTGAAATCTAAAATATGACACAAATGAATATATCTATGAAGCAGAAACAGACTCACATATATAAAGAACAGACTTGTGTTTGCCAACAAAAGATGGAGTAGGAGAGGGAAGGACTGGGAGTTTGGGGTTAGCAGATGTAAACTATTATATATAGAATGGATAAACAATAAGGCCCTATTTATATAGCACAAGGAAATATATTCAATATCCTATGATAAACCACAACCACAGAAAAGAATATGAAAGTATATATATTTGTATGTGTAACTGAATCACTTTGTTGTATAGCAGAAATTAACAACATAGCAAATCAACTATACTTCAATAAAAGTTTTTAAATAAATAAAATGCCATTTGTTTGATAGGCAGTATCTTTTAAAATATAGTGGCCAGGGGGTAAACTAATAAAAAGATGGAGACAAAAAGTTAGAAAAGCAGTGATCTTTAGGTATGGCTTGTTGTCTAAGCCATTTAATTAACCCAAAGTTAGAAGTGTCATGTTAATAGAGCAAATTATTCCTCAGCACTTTTGTGGGCTTTCCAGGTGGCACTAGTGACAAAGAATCCAGCTGCCAGTGCAGGAGATATGAGATGTGAATTCGATCCCTTGGTCGAGAAGATCCCCTGGAGAAGGCAATGGCAACCAACTCCAGTATTCTTACCTGAAGAATTCCATGGACAGAAGATCCTGGCAGGCTACAGTCCATGGGGTTGCAAAGAGTCAGACACAACTGACTTTCTGAGCACTGTTGTGTAAGTAAGTGGAGTTGTACATATCCATCTCCTTCTGTTTCCAGTGGGAACACCTCCCTGACACCTCACCAGCTCAGCTGACCATCTGGGGTCTGGAATTTGGCTGCCCACCAGGTGAGTGCCATGGATGCTCCTCCACTGAATGTTAGTGGTTACCTGTGCTCACAGGCTTGCAGTGATAAATGCTTCCAGGCCCTGCCTGGTCTTCACTCATCTCTTCCCAAATGGACCCTTCCTGCAGAAAGGACAAAGTCTGATCATTAGGAGGTAAAGTTGCAGAGAGACAAAGTGTCCAGGAGCTATTTGCCCAGATTAAACTCTTGGACCTGGGCATCCTTCCTGAGTCTCTCTCTCTTTTTCTAATCTGGTTGTGCTGGGTCTTTGTTTTGGCACAGGGGCTTTCTCTAGTTGCAGTACGCAGGTGCTCTAGATGCAGTGTGCAGGCTTAGTTGCTCCATGGCATGTGAGCTTGTAGTTTCCTGCAGAACCCGAGTCCCTGAATTGCAAGGCAGATTCTTAACCACTGGACCACCAGGGAAGTCCTTCTGATTCTTTCATCAGATGTTTACTGAGTAATTCTCAGGAGCCTGGTATTGTCCTACACACTATGGCTACAAAAATTAATAAAAGAAGAATACTCTCTTCACCCAAAGAGCTTTTGTCATTTTGAGGAGGGGTATCCATAAACAATGACACCACCAATGTGATAAAAATTCTAATGCTAATGCAGCAAGAATCTGTGAAGAAGAACACAAGTTTATCTGGGTTTTCACCAAAAATTTCCCCCAGTAGGTGGTGCCCCATCTGAGCCTGAAAAATGGTCTGTTCACCTGGTGTCACCTTGGTTCTGCAAGTTGTAGAAAGGGTGTTGGGAAGGGAGAGTTGGAAATGATACTCAGAGGAGCAGAAATAATATGTAGCAAGGCTCAGAACAGGAAGTTTGCAAGTGTCATGGATGTTGAGTTGCATTGTCAAGGGTTCCTAAGACCAAGAAGATGATGATAAACAATTCCACTCACCATTGCAACAGAAAGAATAAAATACTTAGGAATATATCTACCTAAAGAAACTAAAGACCTATATATAGAAAACTATAAAACACTGGTGAAAGAAATCAAAGAGGACACTAATAGATGGAGAAATATACCATGTTCATGGATTGGAAGAATAAATATAGTGAAAATGAGTATACTACCCAAAGCAATTTATAGATTCAATGCAATCCCTATCAAGCTACCAACGGTATTCTTCACAGAGCTAGAACAAATAATTTCACAATTTGTATGGAAATACAAAAAACCTCGAATAACCAAAGCTATCTTGAGAAAGAAGAATGGAACTGGAGGAATCAACCTACCTGACTTCAGGCTCTATTACAAAGCCACAGTTATCAAGACAGTATGGTACTGGCACAAAGACAGAAATATTGATCAATGGAACAAAATAGAAAGCCCAGAGATAAATCCATGCACCTATGGACACCTTATCTTTGACAAAGGAGGCAAGAATATACAATGGATTAAAGACAATCTCTTTAACAAGTGGTGCTGGGAAAACTGGTCAACCACTTGTAAAAGAATGAAACTAGAACACTTTCTAACACCTTACACAAAAATAAACTCAAAATGGATTAAAGATCTAAACGTTAAGACCAGAAACTATAAAACTCCTAGAGGAGAACATAGGCAAAACACTCTCCGACATACATCACAGCAGGATCCTCTATGACCCACCTCCCAGAATATTGGAAATAAAAGCAAAAATAAACAAATGGGACCTAATTAAACTTAAAAGCTTCTGCACATCAAAGGAAGCTATTAGCAAGGTGAAAAGGCAGCCTTCAGAATGGGAGAAAATAATAGCAAATGAAGCAACGGACAAACAACTAATCTCAAAAATATACAAGCAACTCCTACAGCTCAACTCCAGAAAAATAAATGACCCAATCAAAAAATGGGCCAAAGAACTAAATAGACATTTCTCCAAAGAAGACATACAGATGGCTAACAAACACATGAAAAGATGCTCAACATCACGCATTATCAGAGAAATGCAAATCAAAACCACTATGAGGTACCATTTCACACCAGTCAGAATGGCTGCGATCCAAAAGTCTACAAGCAATAAATGCTGGAGAGGGTGTGGAGAAAAGGGAACCCTCTTACACTGTTGGTGGGAATGCAAACTAGTACAGCCACTATGGAGAACAGTGTGGAGATTCCTTAAAAAACTGGAAATAGAACTGCCTTATGATCCAGCAATCCCACTGCTGGGCATACACACTGAGGAAATCAGAAGGGAAAGAGACACGTGTACTCCAATGTTCATTGCAGCACTGTTTATAATAGCCAGGACATGGAAGCAACCTAGATGTCCATCAGCAGATGAATGGATAAGAAAGCTGTGGTACATATACACAATGGAGTATTACTCAGCCGTTAAAAAGAATACATTTGAATCAGTTCTAATGAGATGGATGAAACTGGAACCTATTATACAGAGTGAAGTAAGCCAGAAAGAAAAACACCAATACAGTATACTAACGCATATATATGGAATTTAGAAAGATGGTAACAATAACCCTGTGTACGAGACTGCAAGAGAGACACCGATGTATAGATCAGTCTTATGGACTCTGTGGGAGAGGGAGAGGGTGGGGAGATTTGGGAGAATGGCATTGAAACATGTATAATATCATGTATGAAACGAGTCGCCAGTCCAGGTTCGATGCACGGTACTGGATGCTTGGGACTGGTGCACTGGGACGACCCAGAGGGAGGGTAGGGGAGGGAGGAGGGAGGAGGGTTCAAAGAAAAAAAAAAGAAAAAAAAAAAAAGAAGATGATGATAAGCCTTATGGAAAAAATACACATGTTAGTTAAGCTTTGTTCAGGCATGAGTTATGGTGCTTCTGGCCCTGAATTCAGTGTTAATGAATCACCACTATATATTAGATTAGGAGATTGGGATTAACATATACAAACTACTGTATATAAAATAGATAACTCAACCAGGACCTGGTGTATAGCATAGGGAACTATACTGAATATTTTCTAATAACCTATAAGGGAAAAGAATCTGAAAAAAACCAGATATATGTGCATGTATAACTGAATCACTTTGCTGTACACCTGAAACTAACATAACATTGTAAATCAATAATACTTTGATAAATAAATAGGGTGCTTTTCAATAGAACCACATAAACCAACTGAACATAAACCAAAGTTCAGTTCAGTCGCTAGTCGTGTCTGATCTTTGCAATCGCATGAACTGCAGGACACCAGACCTCTCTGTCCATCGCCAACTCCGGAGTTCACTCAAACTCATGTCCATTGAGTCAGTGATGCCATCCAGCCATCTCATCCTCTGTTGTCCTCTTCTCCTCCTCCCTTCAATCTTTTCCAGCATCAGGGTCTTTTCAAATGAGTCAGTTCTTCACATCAGGTGGCCAAAGTACTGGAGTTTTAGCTTCAGCATCAGTCCTTCCAATGAATATTCAGGACTGATCTCCTTTAGGATGGACTGGTTGGATCTCCTTGCAGTCCAAGGGACTCTCAAGAGTCTTCTCCAACACCACAGTTCAAAAGCATCAATTCTTTGGCGCTCAGCCTTCTTCACAGTCCAACTCTCACATCCATACATGACTACTGGAGAAACCATAGCCTTGACTAAACGGACCTTTGTTGGCAAAGTAATGTCACTGCTTTTTAATATGCTGTCTAGGTTGGTCATAGCTTTTCTTCCAAGGAGCAAGTGTCTTTTCATTTCATGGCTGCAGTCATCATTTGCAGTGATTTTGGAGCCCCAAAACTAAAGTCTATCACTGTTCCCATTGTTTCCCCATCTATTTGCCACGAAGTGATGGGACCGGGTGCCATGATCTTCATTTTATGAATGTTGAGTTTTAAGCCAACTTTTTCACTCTCCTCTTTCACTTTCCTCAAGAGGCTCTTTAGTTCTTCTTTGCTTTCTGCCATAAGGGTGGTGTCATCTGCATATCTGAGGTTATTGATATTTTTCCCAGCAATCTTGATTCCAGCTTGTGCTTCCTCCAGCCCAGTGTTTCTCATGATGTACTCTGCATATAAGTTAAATACGCAGGGTGACCATATACAGCCTTGACGTGCTCCTTTCCCGATTTGGAACCAGTCTGTTGTTCCATGTCCAATTCTAACTGTTGCTTCTTGACCTACATACAGATTTCTCAAGAGGTAAGTCAGGTGGTCTGGTATCCCCATCTCTTTAAGAATTTTCCACAGTTTGTTGTGGTCCACACAGTCAAAGACTTTGGCGTAGTCAAAAAAGCAGAAGTAGATGTTTTTCTGGAACGCTCTTGCTTTTTCTATGATCCAGTGGATGTTGGCAATTTGATCTCTGGTTCCTCTGCCTTTTCTAAATCCAGCTTGAACATCTGGAAGTTCACAGTTCACGTACTGTTGAAGCCTGGCTTGGAGAATTTTGAGCATTACTTTACTAGCATGTGAAATGAGTGCAATTGTGTGGTAGTTTGAGCATTCTTTGGCATTGCCTTTGGGATTGGAATGAAAACTGACCTTTTCCAGTCCTGTGGCCACTGCTGAGTTTTCCAAATTTGCTGGCATATTGAGTGCAGCATTTTCACAGCATCATCTTTTAGGATTTGAAATAGCTCAACTGGAATTTCATCACCTCCACTAGCTTTATTCAAAGTGATGCTTCCTAAGGCCCATTTGATTTCACATTCCAGGATGTCAGGCCCTAGGTTGGTGATCACATCATCATGATTATCTGGGTCCTAAAGCTTTTTTGTACAGTTCTTCTGTGTATTCTTGCCACCTCTTCTTAATATCTTCTGCTTCTCTTAGGTCCATACAATTTCTGGCCTTTATTGTGCCCATCTTTGCATGAAATGTTCCCTTGGTATCTCTAATTTTCTTGAAGAGATCTCTAGTCTTTCCCATTCTGTTGTTTTCCTCTATTTCTTTGCATTGATCGCTGAAGAAGGCTTTTTTATCTCTCCTTGCTATTCTTTGGAACTCTGCATTCAAAGGGATATATCTTTCCTTTTCTCCTTTCTCTTCTATTCACAGCTATTTGTAAAGCCTTCTCAGACAACCATTTTGCTTTTTTGAATTTCTTTTCCTTGGGGATGATCTTGATCCCTGCCTCCTGTACAATGTCAGGAACCTCTGTCTGTAGTTCTTCAGGCACTCTATTAGATCTAATCCCTTGAATCTATTTGTCACTTCCACTGTATAATCATAAGGGATTTGATTTAGGTCATACCTGAATGGTCTAGTGGTTTTCCCTACTTTCTTCAGTTTAAGTCTGAATTTAGCAATATAGGAGTTCATGGTCTGTACTGACTAATGGATGACAATGTGAGCAGAGACTCACAGGAACATAACCCTGTATATCTCTTAGTAGCAATGGCTCGGTATTTGTCAATAAAGTGCTCACAGTGACTTTATAGACCATAACATGTATAATGAGAATTGACCACGAATAGGATAAGGGGGTCTTCCCTAGTGGCTCAGGAGTTGGAGTCTTCCAAAGCTTGCAAGAAATGATTTGGCAAAAGCAACCCCTTTACAAAAAGACAAACTGTGTGGGACTTATGATTACACAAAGATGTTCTTTCTGTTTCTTTTGAGAGGTCTTCTTTTCCTGACTGAAGAGAAAAGGCCCAAGATCCCAGCCCACCTTGGCTCCCAGTTCTGCATGTGGGACCCAGTGTTTTCAGAACTAGAACCCTACTTTGACTCAGCCAGTTCCCTTCTCCCTTCCTATCCTTTCTCTCTCAGCCCACATACCAAGTCCTCTGGCAAGTCTCTTTCCAGAAGCCAGTTGCTCATCTACCCGGACTCCCATGTGTCACTGCGCATGATTTCATTCAGTCCTTGCAGCTGCTGCTGTCCTCAGGTGCCTGTTGCACTCAAGGGACAGGACCAAGGGAAGATTCCAGCACTCCCCCAGTACCCTCCTGCTACTTCAGGGAGGTCAGGGTTGCGATCAGAGCTCAGTGGCCGCAGAAACAGAAACTTAAAGAGAGGGCTGATCACTAATAGGACATGGAAACATCTTAATAAATAAAGGATATTCAGGCCTCTTGGAAACTGAAGCTGGTGATAAGCAAGTCTCTGGGAGCCAAAAGTCTCCCTCCCCCACCCTATCCCGCCTCTGTGTTTCTCCATTTTCTGCACCTGTCTTTCCCTGTTTCCATCCTCCTCTCCCTCCCCATTTTTTCTTATCTTTAGTGTCTTTCTCCAAGTCTGATTTATTCTCTTTGCAGACCATCTTACTCTGCTTCCCGCGCCCACCTAACTCCCCTCCATTTCTGACGCGTGTGGCTTGAATTTGGCCTGGCATTAATTCCAACTCCCATTCTATTGGGTTGGCCAAAATCTTCATTTGTGCTTTTCTGTAAGATGGCATGGAAAAACCCAAACTTTTCGGCCAACCCCAATACATGGCCTTTACCTCAAATACCCACTCCCAAATCCTCACCGCTTGCAGACGAAAGGGAGACTCTGATAGGCTGAGCTCGCCAGCTTGAATGAGCTGCTCTTAAGTCAGGCGCCCCTGATCCAATCAGCGGACGCTGGAAGGAGGGAAGGATACTGCTAGGCAAGCCACGGGTCTAAACCTGTTCCTTCCGAGGGCCTGTGGGAAGAACCCAGTTCTCTTTAAAGGGAACAGAGTTATCTCCAGTCATTTCATAACTCGGGCCATATTCTGAAATATGAGGAAACTAGATGGTGTCGGAGATTCTTGTTTCATCTTCCATGTTGCCTCATTGTGTAAAGGAGAGTGGGCAAGGAATTTGTGAATTACTTGGGGATTTAGGGCTGTCTCCTGGGAAGAAAAGTTCAGCCCAACCTCTGGCCACAGCCATCCTCTCGAAATCCCTTCTTTGATTAGCTCTTCAGGAGGAGGGGCAGAATTGGCAATCAAGACTACTGACTCCTTCAGGGAGACCTCAGGGGGTGGAGAGTGTTCCAGGAAGTGATTTCAGCTTCCCATAGCACGGAAGGATCTATCTAGGGAGATGGGGGGACAAGGCTAAGCCAATCTCCAGGCTGGAAGGTGACCTCTGGAAGGTCTCTCCAAGTCAAGAAGGAGGAACTTCAGTACAGTAGAGATTAGGGACGGTCTGGACCCAAGGTGGGGATGAATGAGGTCACGTCTCCAAGGCACCTTCTGTCTTTTCAGCTGTGGCATTTCCGGAAATGTCTCCTCTCTGGCCTCCATATTTCTGCCTCTGTCTGCGAGGCGGACAGAGCCACTCTGAGCCCTCTTCCCATTCAGGGGGTGTTGGGAGCGCATTTGTGCTCACTGTACATGGTAGACGTTCTCTCCCCACAGGAGGAGGGGAGGCCCTTAGAACCTGATGATTACTGTCCACGAAAGGTTCACAGACTCTCTCCCCGCTTCCTCTTTTACTTCCTGCTTCACAGCAGCATGACTGTGGGGTCTGGGTCACCCAGTCAGCTTATCACTTGGGCAATAGCAGCCCTGGCATGTGAACTATTTTGTCTTGCTCTTTTTTTTTTCTCTACAAATGTATTTAAAATTGACCTTTCCTAGCATTGTACCCCGGAGAAGGCAATGGCACCCCACTCCAGTACTCTTGCCTGGAAAATCCCATGGACGGAGGAGCCTGGTAGGCTGCAGTCCATGGGGTCGCTAGAGTCGGACACGACTGAGCGACTTCACTTTCACTTTTCACTTTCCTGCATTGGAGAAGGAAATGGCAACCCACTCTAGTGTTCTTGCCTGGAGAATCCCAGGGACGGGGAAGCCTGGTGGGCTGCCGTCTCTGGGGTCGCACAGAGTCGGACACGACTGAAGCGACTTAGCAGCAGCAGCAGCATTGTACCCTTTGGTTCTGGGGGAAAAGAAATAGCAGTTGCCACTTTGACTTGAAACCTAAACCATGTTCTCTAGCCCTGCTTTTGCCAGAGCCCAGCTGGTGGGGTGTTGGGGAGTGGCGGGGGTGGGGGGTATCCAGTATTGCCTCAGACACTCTTAAAGCTGTATTTTGTTTCACACTTGGCTACTGATCCTTGAGCTGCTACTTAATCCATCAGAATCTCAGAGAGGGTCAGACAGAAAAACACAAATACCATATGATCTCACTTATTTGTGGGGAGCAGATTTTAAAAGGTCTCATCACAAGAAAAAAAAAGTGTAACTATGTGAGGTGATGGATGTTAACTAAACTTATTGTGGTGATCAGTTTGCAGTATTTACATATATTACATCATTATGTCTTACACCTAAAACCAATAGTGTTATAGCTTAATTAAATTGGGGGCAAGTGGAGAGGTGGGAGGGAAGAACCTCAGAGAGGGAGGAGGTATATACTGCAATATGCTTAGGAGACCCAGACCTGAATGTGCAATGTATGTAGAAGGTAACTATTCACTTGTTTCATTGATGACTTTATCCCACATGCTACCTAAATTAACACAAGTGAAAAAGTAGGATGCCCTAGAGATGTCTGTCTTCCTTACTCCTTGATGGAGGAATGAAAAAGTTAAGAGACTAAGAAAAATGCTGAATTTTGGGGGGAAACTTTTTCTTAGTGCTTGTTGGCTTCATCAGAAGATCCTCTCTAGTGGAACATTAAACAAATTTAGGTTATGCGATTTATTCTATTTTACCACCTGTTGTTCTCACATGCCTGGGTGGTATGTCAAGAAGCAGGAAGGGCTTCCCCTGAAGGCAGTAGGCAAGTGACTTCAGAGTCCTGCCCTGATGGGCTTTTTCTCTTTCTGGGGAAAGAGTAGGGGGACTCTGAGACCCCAAATATACCCTGAAGGCTTTCTCAGGTTGAGCTGGATTCTCTACTGGAGCTGCAGGAGCTGTGTTAGGAGATTTTGTCTCCTCATGATCCTTCTGGAGAGTGAAGTCAGTCCTGGTTTGCTGCACTTGACAATCAGAAACAGCCAACCTAGAACCAGCTCTTAAGAGAACTATCTTTGGCTTATCTACAGTCACACATGCAGTTTCCTCTACCTTTCCGTCAAAAATATTTGCTCAAGTATATATTCACTGTACAAAATCAGAAAGTTCAACTAAGGAGAAAATAAAAGTACCCAAAACCCCTCTTTGCTGGAAAACCACTGTCAACATTTTGATATATATCCTTTTAGACTGTTTTTGTGCATATATGTGAGGTTTATTTACCAAAAAAGAAAAGGAATCATAGAATGCAATGTTCTTTTGTAACCTGCCACTTGAAACCTGAAAACATACTGTGCATATATGTCCCCGGTGACATACAGGGGCCCACAGCATTACTTGAAATGGCTGTATACCACTCCAAGGCGTGATTGTACCCTCATTCGTTAACCAACCCCGTCAGTGGGTGATTAGTGCTTCTCCAGATTTCTGACGCTGTTACAAACAACAGTGCAATGAGCAAATCCTTGCACTTTCACTTTTGGACACTATTTGGTTATTTCCTGTTAATACGTTCCTAGAAATGCAAATACTCAGAGAGAGTATATACTCGTTTGAAGGCTTTATCATATACACCTGCAAAGGTTACCAATCTACATGGCTATAGCAGCCCATGAAAAGGCCTATTTCCCCATACCCATGGCATCACTTGGCATCATCTCTCCCTCAGAATAGCACTTGAAGGATCACACATGTACGGGAAGAGGTGGGTATGACAAGAGAATCAGCTCCACTCCTAGCCAGTCATGGCTCTCCCCAGGACCAAAGTCTCCTTTTAAGCATCTGATGGGCATAATAACAAGCGGGTCTTCCAATAATGTGGGCTAAGGACTGTGGCCTCCCCTGATGTGACCTGGCCTGACTCCTAACAATGGATTTGGGCTCCAGACAATGACCCAGGCTCAGGCCATTGTTCCTGACTCCCACTCGGGTTGCACCCCATCTCCCTCCTCTGGCCAAAGTCCCATTGCCCTCTGGGGTAAGTCAGGGCTGGCCAGATGGCAGCAGGCAGCATTTGGAAAGAGAATTACTAATGCACAAGTCTTTGCAGCTTTCCCAGAGAGCTGTGCTTTCACAAACTCCCTTGTGGCTCCCTCCTGTAGTTCTGGCTGGCTTTCTACAGCTGGTTTATTGGAAGTTTGGAGCTTCCTTGTCAGTAAGTAAGTTTAAAAGAAAAATCTGTTAAATCACTCAGCAAGCTACAGAGCTAAGCAGAGACCACAGAATCTGGAGAAAGAGGAACAAAGTAGAAAGCAAATGGCCCCCACTGTTCCGTTGATCTATTTCTCCTTTAAGCTGCTCTGTCTTATCTAGCTCCACGAAACAGAGGCTCTCTCCAATTTGGGAGGAGGATGGCTTTCCCACCAATCTGCATGTTATGGTTCACTCAGACTTGAGTCTCCATGGGCAGGCGGTTGATTCATGAGAAGTGGATCTTCAATCAACCTCATTCTGGCTTTCTGAGGCTCTGCATCCACTTCAGTTGGGTCACTAATTCATTAGTCCCCCACCTCCCTGTACTTGCTTGATCCCGTCACTCTTACGTATATGACATCATTGTGCTCATTTAGGTACCACTGACGACTCATTTGATAACAGGTGCCCCTGAGCCTTGTACCAGGAGATGTGAAGGGGGCAATGTAGGTCCTTCTCGGCACCCGGGGGTTGTGCCTGACTCTTGGGACGTGAGGATGAAGCAGTGGAAAAAGAAGGACAATGAGGGAGAGGTTTACAGTCTCACCAGGGTAAGGAAACCTCATTTTCTGGCTCTTGTTTCATGATAGAGAAGTGTTCAAGCGTTTCCCAGCTGCATCTTCAAAAAAATGTTACAGCTAGTAAGAACCTTCTGTACAGCACAGGAACCTCTACTCAATACTCTGTATGACTAATATGGGAAAGGAATCTAAAAAGAGCAGATATTTATATAACTGATTCACTTTGCTGTACAGCAGAGACTAACACAACATTGTAAACCAACTATACTCCAATAAAAATTAATTTTAAAAAATGTTGTGGCTTTAGCTACATCTCCGGTGTCTCCTTCTTCTGGAAGATGATACAGGGGATGGTCCACAGAGGGAGTTGTCTCATCTCCACACACTTCACTTAGGATGTGATGAACAAGAGCTTTGCCTGAGTATTTGTGTGAGTGCGAGCGTGCCCAGTCACTTCAGTCATGTCTGACTGTGTGCAACGCTGTGGAGTGTAGCCCACCAGGCTCCCCTGTCCATGGAAGTCTCCAGGCAAGAATACTGGAGTGGGTTGCCATGCTATTCTCCAAGGGATCTTCCCAACCCAGGGATCAAACCTGCGTCCCTTACGTCTCCTGCATTGCAGGCGGGTTCTTTACCACTAGAACCACCTGGGATGTGGCATATTAGACCCTTAATCCCACCTCCTCCATGAAGACTTCTCTGATTGCTTCCACCCACACAGGACATCACTGGCAGCACACTGATGGGCTCCTTAACTGTGTTGTGTTCCACTCTGGAAGGGGCCCTGCCCTCCCCGTCACTTGTAGGCTGAGGGTCATGTCCTCTGACCCTGGGGCGATACAGAGCTGAACTCCAACCCCATATTTTAGCTCTTTCCTCTTTGTGTCTCTATAGCAGTTAGCACAGTCCTGGCACACTGCTAGGGTTTTTGTTTTGTGAAAAGGCTAATATACAGATCAGAGTTAGGCAAGAAGTAAAGACAGGAGAAGCTGCAAAGTTAAAAGAAGCTTCTGAAACCTTAGAAGGGTTATTTCCATTGTTCACTGGAACAATAGTTCTCAAAGTATGGTTTGGAGACCCCTGGGTCAAAATTATTTTCAAAATAATACTAAGATATGATTTGCCTTTTTCACTTTCATTTTCTCAGGAGTACACATTGGTGTTTTCCAGAAGCCACATAATGTCTGATATCACAAAAGACTGAATGCAGAAGCAGAGACAAGGATCCAGCTGTCTTCCATTAAGCCAGACACTAAAGGGATTTGCAAAAATGCAAAACAATACCACTCTTCTCATTGATTTTTTTCACTTTTGAACATAGTTATTTCTCTTAAAAATATTCTGTGTATGCTAACATGTCATGGGCTTAGTATAGTGATTTTAAAAATACATGAGTGAATATTTTAAACATTTCTCAGTTTTAATTTCTAATACAGTAAACATCAACAGCTATAATCCACATAAACAAAAAGTTCTCTGGGGTCCTCAATAATATTTCAGAGTGAAAAGGGTCCTGATACAAAAAAGTTTAAGAACCTCTGCACTAGAATACAAATATTGTTTGTCTGATAGGCAGCGTCCCTTCCCCCTACTCACCAATTCCCAGCTCTCTTTTATTCCTGGAGCCTGTGACTATGGATTTTGGGATTACTCTTAACTCCGGATAATCCATCAAGTGTGGCTCCCAGGGGCCCTGAGTGCCAGCATGCTAATGAGGGCAGCCCTGCTGTGGGAGGCAGTGGCTTAGCAAGGGTCCCTGGGCACTCTTCCTTCAATGGCCAGCAGGCCTTTTCTTTTCCCTCTTTGTAGAGGACCATGAGTCTCTCTTATCACCTCAGAAATGACTTCTCTTGTTCCACAGAACCTGACCAATCCAACCACGGGCTTCTCTCGGCTCACAGATCCTTTTCCCAAAGCAAGAGTTGATAGGACTGTTTCTCAAGGCCCCATCCTTCAGGATGAGCTGACTCCCAATTTCCACTCTCCTCTGGAGATGGCAGGGGGAATGGGGAGAGAGAGGAAGAAGGGGATGCCCTTTCCAGAAGGCAACGGCAGAGCTGAGGGTCCGATCACTCAGTGATACCCACCTCCATGGAATTCTCCAGGCCACAATACTGGAGGGGATAGCCTTTCCCTTCTCCAGGGGATCTTCCTAACCCAGGAATCACACTGGGGTCTCCTGCATTGCAGGCGGATTCTTTACCAGCAGAGATACTGGAGAAGCCTGATACACACTTCAGAACCCCCCAAACCGTCTGACCCAGGAAACTGTCTCAAGGCCTAGACTGAAGCAGAATATGTATAACCTTGTGTTACCCTGAGGACGTGGAGCAGCTCACTGCTCAGTATCAAATCAGTCAAAGTATGTGGAGCACTGGAGTGTCAAGTCACAAAGAATTAAGATCTGTTTGGAGGGTAGAAGGCAAGGGGAAGGACTTATGGGTAGAAATGCCACCCTCACTCATATAAATAATAATAATAATAATAACTAACATGTATGATCAGCAAACAGGTATTTCCCCCACAACAACCCAGTCAGGCAAGTGCATTATTAATATCATTTCCACGTTATGGACGAGGAAGCCAAAGTTTAGCAAGATGAAGGAATGTGCCACCTACCAAGTAGTGGGACTGGACTCTGGCTCCAGAACCCTGGCTCTGAAGTCTGGCAGTTTGGGGAGTAAGTGCTCTGGAGGGGCCTGAACGGGCCAGTTGGTTCTCTTCACTAATTACTGCCCTAAGGAAGGGAAAGGGGGTGACTGTTCCGAGAGCCACACTAACTGATTGTAAAGTGTCAGCTTCACACTTCAAGGGATTACAGGGGAGTTCGTTTCCCAAGCAGGGCATCCAGGGGACACACAAGGAAGTGTGACCAGTCTGGCAAGCAATCTTAAATTCTTTTTCAGCAGGGTGGGTGGCGGCGGGATATTTGGTTACACCTGCATTAGACGTTCTTCAGGCTCGACTATCGGGCACACCTCCTGGAGTTGACCCTAGGTGCTGTATCGCTGCGCATTTGGGTGCTGGAGCCAATTTCGAATGCTTTCTGAGGAAAAACCTGGCACAACGGTGAGTCACCTGGGCTCCCCTCCAGAGGAGGAGGGGTGGCCCTCTAGAGAGGCGAGTTCCCAGCTCCTCTGCACCCAGCTGACTACTGGTCCCTCACAAGGGGAAGAAGACATTGGTGACCTTCCCAGGCTCCTGTGGGCAGCACCATCTCTACCTCACCTCCTCCCTGTGTTGGTCACAGCTTTGGCCAAGGGCAGGAGTAGCTTGCATTTCTTTGCTTTAAGGATGGACGGCCCCTTTACTCTTCCAAGGGCTTGAAAACCCCAGGTCTGATAGGCAGAGAGCTGGGGCCTGCCCAATAGTAGTGGGGGCTCCTCAAAGCTTTATGAACTGGGCTTTGCTGTGATGCCGTTTGAAAATACTGAGTCATTGGCTGGTGGCAAGGCCACCACGAGGAGCTTGTCCCTGAGCACTCCCATCTTCAGGGCTGAGGTGACTCTCACCTGAGTCTTTAGAACAGACAATTCAGGTGAAGAGCTACATGTCTGTAGATGTGTGACCAATCGCTCCCTCTTCTAATCACACACCCAGAAACACACACACACACAAGCTCTCAGACTCCCAAACCCCTGCTGAAACCACCACCCACTAGCCACTGTGGAATAAGCATAGCTTCTAGAGTTCTCAGTACCAGGTTCTGGGCTCT
The DNA here is from genome assembly GCF_032452875.1 of Bos javanicus. Lineage (NCBI taxonomy): Eukaryota > Metazoa > Chordata > Mammalia > Artiodactyla > Bovidae > Bos > Bos javanicus. The sequence continues at coordinate 27,142,423 of NC_083878.1, read as the reverse complement.
CCCAAAGCCTGGATATATTTTCACCTCGGGATACTCATGATACCATCAATTGTAGAACTGACCTGGCTCCTTTCCTTATATTGCCCTTTAGAGAGCTTAGAGATCAACTCATGGCTCACTTGAGCAAGTAAATACAACTCTGAGATCTTCTTCCAAATCTAAAGTCCATAAAGTAGTGCAATATCTAGTACCTGCCACACAAAATTGACAGTTGTTAATATTTTGTTCTATTTACTTCAAGTCACTGAAACATTACACAGAAAGTAGAAAAGCCCACCATCCTTCTACTCTAGGACTATTTCCTTCCCCCCAAATCTAGCAGTATCCTATATCTTAAGTTTAGTTCAGTTTTTTCTTTTTTATCTTAATAAATTAATTATAGAATTATATGAGATTTGTATTTTGTATACATTTTAGAAATGGTTCACAAAGTATGCACTGTCCTGCAGTGTGCGTCTTGTGTTTTGGCCATCTTTTCTTGCTCTTTGTGTGTATTCTGCTGTATTTTATGATCCCTTATTAGCCACCGTATATTTGGGGAGGGGGAGAACAAGGCAGAGTTCAAACAGGGAAGTAATTAATGAAATAATGATCTACATAATGATTAATAAAATAATAACAATAGTTACCACTCTAAGAGCTGCTTATATGCTATAAATCTTGAAACAAAGGAAAACAATGCAATGTTGTTGTTGTTTAGCTGCTCAGTCATGTCCGACTTTCGTAACCCACCAGGCTCCTCTGTCCATGGGATTTCCCAAGCAAGAGTACTGGAGTAGATTGTCATTTCCTTCTCCAGGGGATCTTCCCAACCCAGGGATCAAACCAGGGTCTCCTGCATTAGTAGGTGGATTCTTTACCACTGAGCCACCTGGGAAGCCCAAGACAATTTTGCAGAAGGAGAGACTTCAGCCAGACATCAGGATGCCTCCCTTACAGTATAACAGGCCTTCTAGAGATGTCTTCTCTGAGATGGCTTTGCTTCTTTTCTATCTAAAGGAAAAGAAATGGATGAAATGAAGTGACCCACTATATTTTTAACCAACCAACAGATTCTGTCAGGGAGTTAGTGGACCAGCTATGGGGCTCAATGCCAGGGAAGATAAGAGATCTAGAAAGATTCCCAGCCTTCCAGGGCTCCATCATCTTGTTGGGGAGGTAACCCAGGCCACATGCAAGATACTGCAGGAGAATGCCAGGCAGCATGCTTCAGAGCTTAAGATCAGGGAACCCAAGTGCCCAGGTTTAAATCCCCACACTGTACTTGCTGGTTCTATAAGCTCACTTCTTTTTGCCTCTATTTCCTCATTTGTAAAATGGGAATAATAGGGTCATGTGAGAATTGAATGTTCATATATATATAGATAGATAGATAGGGTTTATATATATATATATTCATAGCTTCATTTATAATATAAAGCTATGAATATAGTACCTGACACTCAGCAAGCATTACATATGTAATAATATTATAAGTCATTCCGATTCTTGCAACCCTATGGACAGTAGCCCACCAGGCTCCTCTGTCTATGGGATTTCCCAGGCAATAACACTGAAGTGGGTTGCTATTTCCTTCTCCAGGGGATCTTCCCAATCCAGGGATTGAACCCAGGTCTCCTGCAGTGTGGGAAGATTCCTTACTGGAGCCACCAGGCAAGCCCATTAAATAAAAATAAATGTTGTTTGACTGATATGGATCATGAACTCTAGTGGTCAATCCAGAGATGGCTTTTGAGCTAGAGTGATTAGAAATGGCTTCACAGAGAACATAGCAGAGAGGGCAAAATCAAAAGCCTGAGTAATTCAGATTCCTTAACCCTGGAGACCTTTTTCACCAAAACTTGAAAGTATATGGGGCAGAAAGAAAGTATGTGGGGCAGAGCAAGGACAGAAGTCAGGCAAGACTGTGGGGTACATGAAGGTAATGGTGAACACTATGATGAGTGGGAGTAAGGGGAGGACTTGATGTCAGGACCAAAAGTTTTGAGATTTATCCTAAGAGAAATAGGGAGCCATTAAGGTTCCATGAAGCAGTGACTTGTTGCAAGGAAATGTATCAGTCAGGATAGGCTTTGTAACAAACACTCCCCCCATTTTTTTTTTCCAGTAGTGTCAAATGATAAAGTTTATTTCTTGCTCATAATGTATGTCCTCTGCCAGCTGAGTCTTTGCCATATCTTGGCTTCAGTTTGGGGCCCAGGAATGAGGAAACAGCCTCTGTCAACATTTTGGATTTGTTGTTGCAAAGAGGAAAAAGCATAGGGCAAACAGAGTGCTGGCTGTTAAAACTTCTGTTAAAAAGTGACATGCATCACTGGCCAAAGCAAGTCACACAGTCAAGCCCACTGCCAGTGGGGCAGGGGTGTAGGTCTTCCTAGGAAGGAGCAGCACATATTGAGAACAATAATATAACCTCCCCCAGGGAGTTTTAAGACCCTTCCTAATATTATCACATAGGTTTCTGCTATGATGTTCCCTCCAACCCAGTCACATTAGTATCATGCATTATTATGAATTTTTCTTTAGACCACGATGCTTCAGAATTTGCCTTGAAATCATTGTGGATCTCACCCCCACCTCAGGATGCCCCATTAGCTGATTAAAAGGAAAGGGTTCTCCTAAGAAGCATTTTTCCCCAAGCCTGAGAAATGAATATAATGTTTCTGCTTTTGAGTTACTCAGGCGTCTTGGTTGAGGTAAGCCTGTGTGTTCTCCAGTTTGCCTGGTCTTATAATTTTGTAGCCTGCTGCGATTTCTGGCCTATTGATTAATGGGTCTCTCTCTCTCTCCACCACAAGCGACCTTAATCTTTTCTTAATTGCTTTAATGGCTGTTCGGCTTCCCTCTTGTGCCTTCCCCCACAATGTTGTTGTTGCAAAGCTTTTGTGTCTTAACTTCATTCCCCAACCGAGGACTTTGCAGGCAAATGAAAGGTGAATTCTCTCTTTGTTTACCCTCTTTTCCTTGTTTTTCTCTTTTGCTTTATTTCTTCTTTAGCTGTTTTCACATTTCTTAGCCAGTGTGGGACATTGTCTGAGGTAATTGGGCACAAACAGAAAAATAAACAAAAATATAACGAGAAAGGCCAATGCCAAGGTCCCCCCTCAGACACCCCAGCACCCACCTCATTGGGGCCTCTCATCTGGGCACCACGTCTCCCTCTCTCTTCCCTCCCTCTCAAGGCCACTGAGCAGGCAAGCCGCTCTCCTGCCATGCTGAGGGTGTCTGAGGTCTCCCCAAAGTCAGGCTAGGCAGGCTTTCCCTTAACCTAGTTTGGGGCTTACTCTTTCCTTAGGAACAGAATTACAGGAGCTTCTTCAAATATGCTTCATTTGTTTATTCATTCATTGATTTATTCACCAACATGTTAAGTGTTTTCTGCGTGCCTGGTAACATGCTAGGGATCATGGGAAAGTACAAAAGAGGCAGAGACCCTGAGCTCCAATCACTCACAGATCAAACCAGCAGATGTGAAACAGTATCAAACAAAACAACTCCTCTGGAACCCACAAGAGCTCTGGATAACAAACACTCGAGGAGTTCTGAGGTGAGAGGGCACAGTGGACTGGGGGTGTGGGCAGACTTCCTGGAGAAGGTGGGCTTTACAATGAGCCTGTGGTTGCCTAGGGCAAAGAGATAAGGCATTCCTAGAGGTGAGAGGAACACAGGAGCTGGGGATAGTGCGGGCACAGGAGTGGGAGCCCTGACTCCCTGGTGCCCTGGGCCTCACTGCCGCGGTCTGGACAGCTGGGTGTGATGGAAATATACATTACGCTCAAGGTCCAGTTGCACCTGTGCCTTCCCGCCTGACTCCCCACTTCCCCATTCTGAGAGGGAGAGGGTGCTGACTGTTTAGGGGCCATCTTGAGGAGGAGAGAGGAATGGGGAGAATATTTTTTTCCAACAGGACTCAGAAGACAAAATTTCTGGAAGCTTCTTCGGTGGCCCACAAAGTCTGAAAGGATTCATAAGAAGCCCACATTTTCTACATGACCTAGGTCACTGTCTCTGTAGTAGGCCTATTAGGATATGAAGCTTACATTGAGATGTCTCGTCATGTTCCTTTTGCCAGGCATCCTGAACTGCTTTCTGATGGACCCCATGGGTGTCAGCAAACTCCCGGGGATAGGCTGGGGTCTTCTCCTTCCTGGAATGGACATGACCCAGAAGCTTAGTAGAGTGGTTGAACCAAACTGCTTGATGCCATTGGAGACAAGGGGGTTACCTCTACTGTTGCTTATAAAATATTAGGGAAGATAGAAAGAGAAAGCCCATTTACTAAATATTTACAGCAGTAAGTTAAGGGAAACGTAGAATATGTGGTTAAGAGTTTCTCTCTGTAGTCAGACAGATCGAGTTCAAATCCAGGTTCTTCAAATCTGCCTCTTCCCAGCGGCAGAGTTATTTAATCATTCTTTTCTTTTCCAAAATGAATTGGTTTACTTGGGAAGAATTTCAGAGAAATATATAACAGGCACTTACATATAATCTTATAAAATGAGTATCCAAGTGTTCACCACTAGCATTAAATACATAAATATTGTATCATATTTACTTTATATCACCCTTTTTTAAAAGAAGAGATGAATAACAGAGAAACAAGAAAACCCAATTGAGGAAAGGGCAGAAGACCTAAATAGACATTTCTCCAAAGAAGATATATAGATGATCAACAGGCACATGAAAATATGCACATTGTCCTTAATTATTAGAGAAACAAAAATCAAAACTATAGTGAGGTACCACCTCACACAGCTCAGAATGGCCATCATTCAAATAAATAAATAATTAAATAATACATAAATAAATAATTTTTTAAAGGGGACTTCTCTGGTGGTAAAATGGCTAAGATTCCGTGCTCCCAATCCAGGGGACCTGGGTTCGATCCCTGTTTGGGGAACTAGACCCACATGCTGCAGGTAAGATGTGGGGCAGCTAAATAAATAAATAAAAAGAATAATCATCATTAAAAAGTTTGCAAATAGCAAGTGCTGGAGGGGGTGTGGAGAAAAAGGAACCCTCCTCCACAGTTGGTGGGAATGTAAATTGGTGCAGTCACTGTGGAAAACAGTATAGACGTTCCTCAAAAAACTAAAAATAGAGTTGCCAAGTGATCCAGCATCCCACCCCTGGGCATATATTCAGACAAAACTATAGTTCAAAAAGATACATGCACCCCCATGTTTACAGCAGCACCAGTCACAACAGCCAAGCTATGGAAACAACCTAAATGCCCATCTACAGATGAACGCATAAAGAAGAGGGGATGCGTATATGCAATGGAATACTACTGAGCCATAAAAAAGAAACAGTGCCATTTGCAGCGGTGTGGACAGACCTAGAGATTATTATACCAAGTGAAGTAAGTCAGAGAGAGAAATACACACGATATCACTTATACGTGGACTCTAAAATATGACACAAATGACTTATCTATGAAGCAGAAACAGACTCAGAGTCACAGAGAACAGACTTGTGGTTGCCAAGGTGGAGGGAAGGTAGAGGAGGGAAGGATTCAGAGTTTGGGATTAGCAGATGCAAAATATTATATGTAAAATAGATAAACAACAAGATCCTACTGCATAGCACAAGAAACCATATTCACTGTATCAATTTCCCATGATAAACCATAATGAAAAAGAATTTATATATGTATACCTTTGTTATATGGCTGAAATTAACATAACATTGTAAATCAACTATACTGCAATAAAATTTTAAAAATAAATAACTGCCAATTTTAAAAAGAGAAGAAATGTTAACAATTGACTAAAACTATTCTGTTACTTCCTCTTCTCTCTCCAAAGGTAACCAATGTCTTGAAGTTAGTATTTATTATTCCAGTACTTTTTTTTTAACTTTTGCTACTTATGTAAGTATCTATAAATAATATATGCTATAATAATATCTAGGACTTCCTGTAGCTCAAATGGTAAAGAACCTGCCTGCGATGCAGGAGACCAGGGTTCAATCCTTGGGTTGGGAAGTTCCTTTGCAGAAGGGAATGGCAATCCACTCCAGTATTCTTTGCGTAGAGAATCCCATAGACAGAGAAGCCTGGTGGGCCACAGTCCGTGGGGTCTCAGAATCAAACACGACTGAGCAACTAACACACTCACATATAATAATATCTGCTGCTTAAAATTGTATATGATGGGTACCATATTTTATGGATCCTTTTGAAAATTCCTTTTTCCCCATTCAACATTATATTCTAAAATTTACCTTTGTGGATGCCTTTGGTACCCTGCTCTAAGGGTGAGCTATTGTTCATCTCCCCAAGCTGGGAGTCAGCAATCTTCTTCTATAAAGAACAAAAGAGTACTTTAGGTGATGAAGTGAAGTGTTAGTCACTCAGTAGCATCTGACTCTTTGCAACCCTATGGACTGTAGCCCGCCAGGCTACTCTGTCCATGGAGTTCTCCAGGCAAGAATACCGGAGTGAGTTGTCGTTTCCTTCTCTAGGGGATCTTCCTGACCCAGGGATCAAGTCTGGGTCTCCTACATTACAGGCATATACTGTCTCTTTTTTACATTTTTTTAAAAATTTCTTTTTTTTCCTTTTTATTATTTTCCACTGAAGGACAATTGCTTTACAATATTCTGTTGGTTTCTGTCACACATCAACATGAATCAGCCATAGGTATACATATGTCCCTCCCTCTTGAGCCTCTTTCCCACCTCCTACTCCATCCCACCCCTCTAGGTTGTCACAGTTTGGCCATGTCACTCAGCATGGGATCTTAGTTCCCTGACCAGGGATCGAACCCACATCCGCTGCACGGGAAGTTCAGAGTCTTAACCACTGGACCACCAGGGAAAGGCCCAGATACAGTCTCTCGCAATGATTTAACTCAACTATTGTAGAGGGAAAGCAGCCATAGATAATACGAGTGAGTGTGACTGTACACCAATTAAAAATTGTTCTTTCATATAACTTTTAAAAATCAAGACTTTATTTTCTTAGAGCAGTTTAAGGTTCATGGCAAAGTTAACCCCTGCCCTCACCTACACCTACAACAAACCTCTCCCACCACCAATACCCCCCCACCAGAGTGGTACATGTGTCACGGCTGTTGAGCTGCACCAACACACCACGATCACCCAAAGTCCATAGTTTACATTAGGGTTCACTCTCGGTGTCGGACGTCATATGGCTTTAGACAAATGTACGATGGCACGTATCCACCAATATTATAGTATTATACACTGTCCTAAGTGTCCTCTCAGCTCTGCCTCTGTGCTCATCCTACTCCCTGCCCCCGCCCCTGACAATTCCTAATCTTTTTTATTGTCTCCATAGTTTTACCTTTTCCAGAATGTCATCTAGTTGGAATCATACAGTATTTAGCCTTTTCAGATGGGCTTCTTTTACTTCATAACATGCATTTAAGTTTCCTCCATGTCTTTCCATGACTTGAAAGTTCATTTCTTTTTAGTGCTGAATAATATTCCATTGTCCGGATGTACCACATTTATTTATCCATTTACCCACAAAGGACACCTTGCTTGCTTCCAGATGCTTCCAATTATTCCTAAGTTGGCAATATCCATGTAAATATCCATGTGCAGGTGTTTGTGGATGTATGTTGTTAATCATGAAATTTTCAGGTGTCACAAAATACTATTCTTTTGATTTTTTTCAACCATTTAAAAAGGTAAAAGTCATCCACAGCTCAAACACTGTGTGAAAACAATGGCAGGCCAGATTCAGTTCAGTTCAGTTCAGTCGCTCAGTCGTGTCCGACTCTTTGCGACCCCATGAATCGCAGCACGCCAGACCTCCCTGTCCATCACCAACTCCCGGAGTTCACTCAGACTCACGTCCAGCGAGTCAGTGATGCCTTCCAGCCATCTCATCCTCTGTTGTCCCCTTTTCCTCCTGCCCCCAATCCCTCCTAGCATCAGAGTCTTTTCCAATGAGTCAACTCTTCACATGAGGTGGCCAAAGTACTGGAGTTTCAGCTTTAGCATCATTCCTTCCAAAGAAATCCCAGGGCTGATCTCCTTCATCTCCTTGCAGTCCAAGGGACTCTCAAGAGTCTTCTCCAACACCACAATTCAAAAGCATCAGTTCTTCGGCGCTCAGCCTTCTTCATAGTCCAACTCTCACATCCATACATGACCACAGGAAAAACCATAGCCTTGACTAGGCGAACCTTTGTTGGCAAAGTAATGTCTCTGCTTTTGAATATGCTATCTAGGTTGGTCATAACTTTCCTTCCAAAGAGTAAGTGTCTTTTAATTTCATGGCTGCAGTCACCATCTGTAGTGATTTTGGAGCCCAAAAAGATAAAGTCTGACACTGTTTTCACTGTTTCCCCATCTATTTCCCATGAAGTGATGGGACCAGATGCCATGATCTTCGTTTTCTGAATGTTGAGATTAGGTCTGTTTTAATTTCTCACCTCTGGTTCTCCTAAGGAAAATCTCCTTTGCTCAAAAATGCTATTTGAGAGGACTCTTCTAAACTTGAAGGTGTGCCAGGGTGTGCCCTTGGGTCAGAGTGGAGATGGAGACAGATGGCACCTGTCCACATCAACACCTGAGTTTGAAAGGAACACTGACAGCTCCAGTAATATGATGTCAGACACTGTACTTGTTCCTTTCCATATATTAGTTAATTTAATCTTGAGAGCAGCTTCATGAGGCCCTACTATCATCCCCATCTTACCTGAGGGACTTAAAGCTTGGAGGTAAAGTCACTTGACCAGGATCATGGAGGCCGTAATTTTTAGAACAGGATTGTATCCAGGTGTCTGACTCTAAAACTTCTGTTTTGGAAGACAGAGAGCCATAGAGAGAGAGACAGGTAGAGAAGGGAGGGAAGAGGGAAGCAGGAGGGGAAGAGAGGGGAAGAAGAAGAGGGATAGAAACCACTGCTGATCCTTTTGGAAATTCCAGGTTGAAAGAAGTGAAGGAAAGGCCCTGGAGTCCCAGCCACTCACAGGTAGAGTTGCCGGATTCAGCAAATAGCCATATAGGAGGCCCAGTTAAATTTGAATTTCAAATGAACAACGAATAATTATAATTATGCCCCATGCAATATATGGGATATACTTAGACTAAAAAAAAAATCACTTGCCATTCACGTTGAAGCCCAGTTGGACCTGGTGCCCCGTGTTTAACCTGATTTCCTATTCACCAGGCATTCCAGGTCTGGCATAAGGAGAAGCCAAAAGCAATTCTGAAAAAATGTTTTTCTCTTCCTCCTGATGCTTGAGATCTTAAACCAACATGTCCCGTGTAGCAACTGCCCCCTTTCAGAGCACCCACCTCTCAAGCTTCTGAACTCTCAGACCTTCAAGCATAGTGGAAGAGAGAGTTGTAGGACCCATAGGAGCTGCTTTCTATGTACTATTCATGTGGACAAAGTGGGAGAGTCAGAGCAGTTGCCTTTGGAAGCTCCCACACCCCATTTCTCTATCATCCTCCCTTCTCCCAGCATCCCTCCCCTAGTCCAGGGTCCCTGAGGCTCTGTGTTGAGGTCCCTCTTCAGCCCACACTGAGGTCACAGGGGCTCAGTGTGTGACACCCACCCCCCCAATCTTAGGAGAACTTGCAACAAGAAGGAAAAGTCCAGGGAGAAGATGACGGGACAAAAGCTTGGAACTCAAATGGTGGGATGTCCAGATTCGTGCCAAGTTCTGGAGGAATAGTTGGGAACAGAGGGGCCCTTTGGTCTCCGCCCCTCCCAGAACATCAGCTATGTCACCGCCTAGTCTGCAGACCTGCTTGAATGAATGGATAACTCATCACCAGCACATAGTACACATTCAACTTGAACTTCTGGAATCTGAATCTGGAAGCTTGTTCTGCATGAGGCTGCTTCCTCCTCCCCTGGGGAGCAACCCTTTAGGGGCTGAAAGGCTTTCTTTTCTTTGTGTGGGCACCGCTGGCACTGCACACCTAGGAGAGTCTCTAGCCCCTCTGAGTTTCCATCCTTTCCTTGAATGCTTTCCCACCCAGAGAGAGATGCGCAGAGGCCAGCGCACAGAGAAGGGGCTGAACTCCCAGAAGCTCCAAACCAGACAACTCTTCACACACTTACCTGTCCTTGGCTCATTGCTGCCCCCTCCTAGAAAGAGTATCAGGCCTCTCATCCCAACCCTCCCACATCTAAACAACCTCCAAGTGCTGTCTCCATGGCAACCAGAAGCACTGTTTAGTTTCACACCTATAACGTGACCCCCTGCCCCTCCAACACTGCACCCCGATGCCCAGGCTTCTTGTCAGGATCTTCTTCTGGTCACATTGAGTACATGCATTCTCTGCCTGATGGACCCCTACTCTGTCAGCTTCTAAGAATTGTACTCCTACCTTTACTCAAAAATGTCAATGGAAGGTCCTCCCTTTGAATATGGATTTTTAAAAAACGTATGATAAATTAAGAATGTAACAAATGGCGTGTGGGCAATCACAACCATCTTTGGTAGAGTGGAGGTTATGACAGGAGCTTCAGAAATGTGAGGGGAGAACTTGGCCCAAAGGCCAGTATATGGAGATGTGATTATTATTCAAGTGGGAGTTAATGGAGAGGCAGATCTCCAAATATCTCATACATGGATTACAGCCAATTATTGAATTATACAAGAGGCGAGTTTTCTGGCTCCCCCTGACCATCCCCACATCATCAACACACAAATGGCAAGGAAGAGGGGGACCCAGGAGAGAGGCTCAGAGACTTGTCTGACTATAGACTATAGCTCAGACCATTGTCTCCCCCGACTCAAGCTCCTCACCCCATCTCGGATTCTATTCTCAGTAGTGTTCAGAGGGTCTCCACTTCCTCCGGGTGGTTCCACAACCATAAACTTGGCTTGTTTTTAGCCCTCACCCCATGCCAGTCCAGCTCTCCTTGCCCCATACATCACCAGAAAAGCCCCATTACCAGTGAACCTACCCATCACGCCAACATAGAATGAACGTAACTTTCCACAAAGGGAAGAGAATGGAGAAGTGGGGATTATAAAACCCCATCACCTGATTTCTTAGACCTTCAAATAACCCTACCTCATTGGTCATGTCAGACAGGGAACCTCCTACCTGGGAGAGGACCCCCAGATCCAGGAAGGAAACACTTGATGTGTTAGAAGACCCTTCCTGATGGAGCAAGGGTTAACAGTACCCACCAACCTGACAGGCTACCTCCCCCAACACCCACCTCTTTCACCCATCTTGTCAGCCCCTTCCTTATTGACTGGGTGGCCAGAGGGCAACTCAATGTCAAGTCTTCTGTATAATCCCTTAAGTGGCTGTAATCAGACGCTGTCATCTCCATGGACCTCCTCCCAGATATCTCCTGATAGAAAAAAAAAATTTTTTTTTTCAATCACAGATTCTAAAATAGAACCTAGGGCTACTTTACCCCCATATAACCCCTCCCCTCGAAGATGGAATGGAATGGGGCACTAGGTGATGAGATCCCCGTGGGGTGTTCTGTTTCAGCCTAAGTCCAAGCATTTGGGAAATGTGGGGACTCTGAAAGTCCCAAAGGGCAGGTTGATTTCCCTGGACTGCTCAGCCCCATGTCACCCAGTTTCCACCAGGCCCCCTCAAGTGAGTGACGGCTAAGCAAAGCTGGGATTTTAGTTATGAGGCAAATTCCATTTTCTGTTCCAGAGGGGAGCAGAGTTTTCAAAGAAGAACTCAGTTTGCATGGCACCTCTGTATGTTCCAGCCTCCCCCACCCCACAGATGTTTCTGGAAAGTCATCCTCTGCCCTGTTCACTCTGGACCTATTCTAACTTGACATTGGATAGTATTATCTTTGTAAGTAGTCCAAGTTCCTGTAAGCCCTCCCTGTCCTGGCCAGCTGGTAACCAAGACTGCCCTCCACACTTTTGAGCCTGACGGAAACTGAGGCCCTGAAAGGACACAGACTTTCTAGTCCCTCAGCCCCAAAACTTCCTAAATTCAAGATGTTGAGTTCAGATGTTCAGTAACTCAGACATCCCTGGATCATGCGACCTGTCTGCCCTCCTCCCACCTGGTCATCGTCTGGGTGAGACCCCAGCCTTTTGATAGTGCCTTTTGAGCTGCGTGGCAGCCCCAGCCTCCCGTCTGCCTCTGCTTCTGGTCCCTGCATTCGTAACATGAAGAGTTCACAAGGCGCCACTACCTTCTGTCTACTGCCCCACCCACTTCAACTTGGTGGCTTTTCATCAGCCCAGCTGCTCCTGCATCTGAAAAGCTAATGTTTTTTTCTTTTTTTTTTTTAAATAAAAACTCCCCAAATCAACAGACGCATAAGTAATTGCATGCTACCAAGATTAAATTATGTGAGTTAGGAAAGCAGTCGGGGGAGGGAGGTTTAAAATTCAGTGTTTAGGAGGATAATCACAAGAGAAAATACCCATGAAAGATTCTCCTTTCTTCTCTTGGCCCTTCCTGGCAGCCCCTGCCTTTACCCTAGGTTGGTCTCAGCCCTCAGCCACCCCCCTCACCCGTTCCCCAAGTCCCAAAAGACTCTATCCTGGCCAAAGTGTGACTGTGCTCCCCACCTGGGTCCTGACCACTCCTTCATTCCAGGAAGTCTGAGGTACAACTGGTGAACAGAGCTGATCCCAGGTCTGTCACTCAGGTGAACTCAAAAGGACCTCGGGGAGATTAGAGAGCATCTCTTGACACTGCCACAATGAAAATGAAGCTTCTGGGGAAACCAAGTCAAGTTCCTAATAACGTCTTGAGCAGAATGTTCTGGATTAAAGGTCAAGCCACGCAGGATGTGCAGAAATATGAATGTAATAAATGCCGCACATCGGGATGGTTAGCCTGCTGGTAAGCAAGACCCCCATGTGTCAGCCTTCGGGGGATGTTCCAAATGATCACAGGCATGCACGTCCCCAGGGTGAATGGCTTGGGTGCCAGGATAGCCAAAGCCAGAGTGGATGAACACTTCAAATATTCTGACACCAGAAGAGACGGAAACTGTAATTTCAAATGGAAATTAAATTACTGCGTTTGTAGGATTATTTTCCATTTAAGAAAAAAAAATGCACCCTGTCTGTATTTTTAAAACTAGAAGATAGTGAGTGATTCATCTCTGGAGAACCAGTTTCCTGCTCTTCTCCTTGGCATGTGTGATGTAACATTAAAAAGACCCTCATGACTAGGGTTGCCAATTGAACAAGTAATCCAGGTAAATGTGAATTTCAGAGAGACAATGCATAATTTTTAGCATAAGCATATATTAAATACTAAAGAAGAGTATTGGTTATTTAGCTGAAATTCCCATTTAACTGGGCATCCTACATTCCATCTGAAACCTCTTCCACCCATGCACAGACAAGTGAGGAGCAGTGACACTCTGAGGCCCACTCACTGCAAAATTCGTTCAGCCAGTAACCATGCACTGAGCATCCCCCTCTGTGCCTGGCACTCTGTGCAGTACTGGGGTAACAGACATGATGCTGGATATAATTTATTGAGAGCCTATCATGTACCAGACAATGTGCTGCATGGAAGAGAAAGAGAATCATGACACAGCCCCGTCCTTGAGGTTGATAGACTGGAAAGGGGGTCAGACGTGTCTATAATCACGGTGACCTAGAGGTCATGCCAGCAGTGGGGATAAAGCAATGAGGGGATGCTGAAAGGGTGTCACAAGGCATCAAAAAAACCCCTATGGACACCATAGTCACATAATGTTGTTTTGAGACCGAAGTCCCCATCAATGTGGCGAGTGACTCTGATCAAATCCCTGAACCTCTCTGAGCTTCGTTTTCTTCACCTAATAAAGATTATGTTAATAACAGTGTTTGCCTCATAGGTTTGCTTTGAGAGGTTAATGAAACAGCCAGAGTTTTGTGAACCAGAAAGGGTGTCATACATAGGTCAAAGACATGATCATTGTTTGGCAGGTCCTCAAAAAGTTAAACATAGAATTATCGTACAATCCAGCAATTCTACTCCTAGATATTCATATATACCCAAAAGAATTGAAAGCAGGGACTCAAACATACCCCTGTACTCCAATGCTCATAGAAGCATTATTCACAAGAGCCAAAAGATAGAAACAACCCAAATGTCCACCACAAATGAACGAAGAACCAAAATGTGGTCTGCATACAATGAAATACTCAGCCTTAAAAAGGAATGAAATTCTGACACACATCACAACATGGATGAACCTTGACAACATTAAGCCAAGTGAAAGAAGTCAGGTAGAAAAGGACAAATGTTTGTATGATCTCACTTACATGATACCACAAACATTTAAATTCATAGAGACAGGAAATGGAATAAAGGTTCCAGGCCACTAGAAGAATGAGGAGTTACTGTTTACTGGGTATGGGGTTTATGATTAGATGATCAGAAGTTCTGGAAATGGATAGTGGTAATGGTTGTATAACATTTTGAATGTACTTAATGCCACTGAACTTACACTTAAAAATGGCTAAAATGTTAACTTTATTTTATGTATTTTTATCACAATTTTAAAATGAGTTTTACCCAGGAAGGCTATAAAAGTCAAGGAAGGCACCACAAATCCTATTCCTCGAGGAAGGAAGAACTCTTAAGCAGGAGGAGACAGTAACTGCAGGAAGGGTAGGGCTCCGTGAGCCTCCCAGGGCAGCACCTTTTGTAGGGGAAGTACAGGTGTGACGCTGACCACCTCCTGTGAAGTTGTCCTGCAAGTGAGGAAAGAAAGTGACATTTCCCAGGGTGTTACCAAGGCAAAGACTTGCATGGGAAGTGGGTGGAATGGGTCGATCATGGAGATGGAGACACCATCCCAGGAAGCACTGGGCTGGGAAGGAGAACAGAAGCCACTTGGAAAAGTGCATCCGGAAGGTCAGGAGCTAAAGGAGTCTGAGAAACAGATCAACAATGCCTGGGGGTACTTCCCTGGTGGTCCAGTACTTAAGGATTTGCCCTGCAATTCAGGGACACAGGTTTGATACCTGGTCATGGAATTAAGATCCCATGTTCCTGCAGAGCAACTGAGTCTGCACACTGCAACTAGAGAGCCCACACACAGCAACAAAGATCCCACGTACAGCAGCTAAGGCCCAACACAGCTAAATAAATAAATGCTGGGGGCGGGGGGGAACAATGGCTGGGAGGAGGAGGAGCTAGAAGCTGATCAATGGCTGGGGAGGAGAAGCTAGAACCTACATCAACAGAGCTGGGGAGGACGTGCTTGGGGTCAGTGACTAGAGAGGGAAAGAAGGGGATGATATGAAGGTGACATCCCTTAAGCCTTGGAAGAATCAGATGGGAAGGCTGGTTGGGGAAATAACCCAGGTAGGATGGGTTGAATTCAATCTAAGAAGAGACCCTTGTAGTTGCAATGTTCCAAGTCCTTCCTAAGGACCCAGAATGCAGACCCTGGGATCTGCTCTTACACCTCAGCAGAGACTGGCCTTGTATCTAATCAATGTCTGGACAATAAAGCAGAGATAATATCAGTTCCTAAGGTCAAGATTTCAGGCTCATCCCCACTCCATCTTTCCCCTTCTCTCCATCCCCAGGAAATCTGGTTTTCCTCTGAGTTAGGGTCAATTTTAGCAAAATTATAAATTCAGTCAAGACACCTTTCCTTCTTCCCAGGTTGTACCCCTCAAGCCCCTCCACCCTCATTTTCAAGAAAAGACTCTGTATCAGGCATTTTATACCTTTTTGTTAACTCAAATTTTTGCATTCCTTTCCCCCAAAGTATTTGCATTTCAGCCAGGTCTATTGTTAAAATATTTTGAACATCAAGGAGCTGGCTGGGGAGGATTTTAGAGACAGGTGGCCTTTCTGGCTCTCCTGCATCACTCCTTCTTCAACTCCAAGAGACAGTCTTCTGATAGAGTCACCTCTCCTTCCCCTAGCAGATTGTCACCTCTTTCTTACGTTTGCATCAGTCACTGGCTAAACAGCAGGATTTTCATTTAATAATAACACATCTTAACAGAAAATAGAAAATCTCTATAAATAGAGATCAAGTAAGATGACAGTGGATTAACATTTTAATTAAACATGGCAATTCTAATCATTTTTATCATTATAGAAATACCCAACATTTTGACACATTTCAGGTACAAATTGATGGTTCCAGTCCAATGGCAAATTGAAATGATTTTTCAGGTGATATTTGTAAGCTTTCAGTGGCAGCAAGGGATGGTATTCAACAATTAAAGCTATAGATTCTAGACATTCCCATTCAAAGTAACCAACCCAGGGACTCCCCTGGCAGTCCAGGAGTTAACCCTCCATGCTTCCACTGCAGGGGGCTAATGTTTGATCTCTGGTCTGGGAACTAAGATCCCACATGCCAAGTGGTGTGGCCAAAAAACAAACCAAAACAACTCATCCTGAAGCCTCCCTCCCTTCTTATACGGCTTTAAAAATGATCTCCCCTGATATCACACACACTATCATAAATTAACACGATGCTTTATGATTTGCAAAACTCACACCAAATGGTACTTTGTTTTCCTTGGTAGAACAGCAGACTACATTCTCTGACTAGATGGCATGGCAAACAGCACTGACAAGTTTATTCGTCTTAGCAGTTCCCGATTGATTGAACGTGGAGGACATGATTTAGCATCATGCTTCTGCAGATCCTCACAGGGCACTCTGCAAGCAGCTATTCATTGTTCCTCCAGGGTACAGAATCCAGGCCCAGAGCAGTCAAGGAACTTGCCCAAAGACACACTGCTAGAAAGGACCAGATCTAGGTCTGGCCCCCACAACAATCAAGAATCAGAAACTCTTTTGATTACTGTCTTTCTTCCCCACATGACACTCTGCACAGACTTTGCTTACATGAACCCAACAAACATTTGTCCATTTGTTCTGTCTTTTCATATTCTAGGTCAAAGAGGTCCCTCTACTCACCAGTTACACAAAGCTGTATAACCTAACCTTACTGAGGCAAGTTCTTTGTCACATTTCCTCTGCACCAACTCTCTCACCTCCAAACCACCACCATCATCACCATCACCACCATGAGCATCGTTTTCAGTATCCAAATATAGATCTTATTCAAAAAAGACATTTTTTCAGAAAAAGATAAATATTTTAACAAATGGATCATGCTATTTTTTTTCCCTTAAACAGTTTTCATCTTTAAAATCTAGTTTAAAGTACATGTATTCTTGGTTTCATCACTTTTATCATTGCCCATCTTGAGTCCTGAGCCATCTGCCTCACAGTCAGTATTTGCGTTCAAGTTCTTTGAAAAACATACATAGTTTTCCTGGCAAAGTTAAACAACTTCTGTCCCCATGGAGCCTCCTCCCACCTTTTACCACCACACAAGCTGAAATTTGCTGAAAGGCTACACAAGAGAATTTCACACTGAAATAATAGACTACTCAATGTAAACACCCATCAAAGGGAACATTGCTGAACAAAGTATTACAAGTTTTGGAAACTTTGGAACATGTCAGAGAAAATGAAATCACTCTGAGAAAAACAGTCCAGTAAATATTCTCAACCCTTTGTAGTCTAATTATCTTGGTTAATGTTGCTGAGAAATACTCAGCAACACAGTGATGTTTTAGGATGATAAAACTCTGTGGGGCTGAATTAAGTTTTTTAATGAAACTAATAAGTATTCCCCGACTCAGGTTGTTGATGGCTGCAGCACAGGTTTTACCTCTCTGGGATTAAAAAAAAAATTCTTGAGGGCATGAAGGTTTCTTTTCACCTTTATAACCCATAACAGAGCTGAGCCTGGTCCCACTCTTGGAACAATTTGCTAAGTGACTATTTTGTTTGTCGAATGAATATCAGTAATTAATAATTATTCTACAAAGACTTGCTGGGGATTCTGCAACTGGGAGAAATCATGACTAAAAGTGAAACTACAGACACAACACTGTGAACAGACTAAACGCCAGAGAATTATACACTGTACAGTGGTTTATTTTATATTATGAAAATTTACCTTAATTAAAAAAAAACTGCAGAGACTAGGGAATAGCAACCTAATAGCTTTCATTAAAATTCAACATGGTATAGTCTCATATTTCATATCAAAGTACCAAAGAGCCCATAAACAGTTTTTGGAGAAGGAAGTTTTTTTGAAAAAAAAAAAAATCATTATGAAATAGATGAAATGTTAAAGTTCCAGTAGAATTTCCAGAAATTGTCATGCAAAGAACCTGAGATATTTAAAGCCCTCTTGGCTTGGTGAAAAGCATTTGTAGGATTTCTCAGAATCTTCCCTGGCTGCCTGGTTTGCTGCTCCTCTGGCTCCCAGCATGCTGGAAGGGAAAGGATGGAGCTTAGTTTGCCCAAGTGCAGAAACTCTGAGTTTCTTTTCCGTCCAAGAAATCTTCCAAGTACATCTGAGAAATGCAGCAGCATCCTAACACTCTTGTCCTTTCACCAACGTTAATCATGGTTCCCAATTCAAGGTGGTTGTCCTAAGAACTTCAAACTTACGAATAATTTCCAAAATCAGGCTTCCCTCCTTATATGACAATGTGATGACAGGCTTTTTTCCTTTTTTTCAGGCAGTCAAGAAAAAGCCTCTTACTGAAAAGGTTTTAACAACCTCAAGTCAGCAGGGTTGAAACTATCAATGCAGTTTCCACTGGTTTAGGAGCGATATTTTATTTTCTGATTATTGACAACACAGTTTTTCTCTTCTGTTAAAGACCTGTTTATAGAGATAGATGTTTAAGTGCTGAGGACATTGTACAAGGTTTTCAGGCTATATTTTTATTTGTGAAAGGCCAGTGATTACTCACTTGTTCTCAGAAAGTTAACGTACTTTGAGTAAGCCACAGTTTGGAATCTGGTCTGTATCAGAATTTCCTTTCTGCTTTCTGAAAGATCACAATGTACCAGCCTCCAAGCCTTCCTCCCTCGGCTGTTTTGCTTGCTCATTAGGTCTTTAAAAGAAAATGCAAACCCTCCTCTCTTCATTAACCCATTTTAGAAAATAACTCAGATGTCCCTAATTTCTCCTCTGATTTTTCAGACCAGTCTCTGATAACTTTTGAAAGAAGTCTATTCAACATTCTCAAGGACAAAGGACACTCATGGAAATAAATAAAAAGAAATCCTGACATAAAGCGCAAGGGGAGAAAAACACCAAGAAGTTGGTCAATGTTGCTTGCTAGCTTGCTTGTGAATTATTTCCAGTTCTGCCCAAATTGATAAGCACATTACACTGAAAATGTTTTATTCAAAAACTTCTCTGACATAATCTATGAAAATAACTAAAAGACTCTCCATTTCACTCTACACTACAGATGCCTAGTAGGCTCAAGGAAATCAACAATCTAATGTCATCTTTCCTTTAAAAGAAAATAACAACAAGAAGTACAGCAACATGATAGAATCTATAGGAATCAAAACATGTATTTTTAACTTCTGAAAAATCTCACCATGTGATATTCTCTCTCTCTATGTGTGTGTGTATATATATATATATATATATATGCAAACCTTTCTAAAATTAAGTCCTTTTTTTACACACCAACACTAAATCCTAGGGTCCTCTCAGAATGCCACCCCATGATCAGGTGGTTTTAAAAGAATTCTATTTACCAAAATCATTATGACACTGTTTGTTTTCCTCAGAGGGGGGCTAGAGGGAGGGCAGGAGGGGAAAAAAAGAACGCTGGTGAGTTTTTGTGTCATAAGTGACCTTATCATGCAAATAAACAAGGGCTTCTCTCTCAGGATATGTGTTATGAAAGACATCTCCAATTCTTAACTGCATTTCTCAGCTGCTCACCAGAAACAGAACTATTGATCTCACCAAAAGTAAAGACCTTTTTCCTTCTGCTCAAGACACTTGGGGGAAAGAGGAGACTTGTATGAGAATGATTTTCTTGACCGCCACACCAGACACACGCTCAGCTATCTGACCACGATCTGAGCACCTCCGTTTGCAGTTTGCACCTTCTTCCTTCAAACAAACAGCCAGGACGGATCCCATGCTCACAAGAATTCCAGACAAGCTCATTTTTTTTTTTTTTTCCTTTTTAAAGTTCTCGGGTGTTTACGGGTCTCCAAGTTAGGGGGTGGGCAGGGAGGAGTTCTTTTTAACAAAGACAAACACAGTTTGCAATAACAATGCAGAGAGTATGCGTGTGCGTGTGTGTAGGATGGTGGGGGGGAATGTTTGTTTTGTTTCTCAGAATAATGAATTGAAAGATAGGCAGCCCAAATTTCCAAAATAGCCAGTTTCTGAGGAGGTACTAACTTTGGGGAAAGAAAACACTTTGTGAACTCCCAGATTGAAAACTCAATCACAAGGTTGTACTGAGAGGAACGGGTGTAAGGCCTGCTTTCAGAGGGGCATCCAATGTGCTCGTCTGCACAAATATCTTTTCTCAGTGTGCAGAAAGACCCAAAGGCACGTCTCAGGTGGGATGGTGCTGTCCCTTCTCCCTATTCAGGGAGGGCCGGTCCTGTCCCGCCAGGATGGGGACCAAGGGGAACTTAGACGTGGGGTCGGGTGTCAGAGGGAGAGGAGGGCCCACAGGACTGGATTCCCTTTCCAAAAACTGCTTTTGGCCTTCTTTTCCACCTGGTTCCCAGCAGGGAGCCCTGGCCCTCCTTTGTGGGGGTGCTGTTGACTAATGAACCCAGTGAAAGCACAGGTTGGCCACCAGGCAAATAATAAACATGGTTGCACTGCCCGGCGTTAAGCCTGTTTAATGGGTCGTCCCTCCATGTAAGTGGGCTTGCTACCCCAGCCCCCATAGCTCCACCTGTATCAACAACAATGCCTCTGCACAATTATCTTACCTTAATGAACTTAATCTTTAATTTCCCAGCTTGGCCCTGGTCCTCAGCCTCCTAACAAAGGAAGGGGGACTGTTGGAGTCCCCGTGAGCCGCCTTCCTCCAACAGCTAGGGAAACTTTAGCCACGACAAGGATTTTTGCCCCTTGTGGAACTGTCAAAAGCAATAAATATTTTTCTTTTTATTCCATCATTAGACCCTCCTAAGAATGCCTCCCCATTGTCCACTGTAATTCCCAGAGCTCTCTGGGCAGGGGTGTTATTGTGGAAAATGAATCCTGAAGTGTTAACAATCCGGCCAAAGCGGCTACACTTTTTTTTTTCTTCCGAGGGCGTAACCGTTAGGAATGTGTCGCCTCACCATAGCCAGCTCTGCGAAAAGAGCACTTGTGTTTTTTAACACTGGTCTTTGAGAAGGATGCTCAAGTTAAAGCATTGTGGCCACTGTAAATAGATGCACTCAGCAGAATAGAGCTTCTTCATTCCTAATTAGGGAAGTAACTCTAGAAAGACAGAATGTCACTTGCTAGGCTGTGCGTATTGTTGAGTTTGTGCTCGCCTCCACAATGTGAGGTAATTGGAGTTGTACCTTTTAGAAAGCTGCTAATTTCACATAGGAAGTGCTAACAAGACCTTTCTGGGCCATGTTTTCCTTCTTCCTTTTTAAGGAAGTTACAGACCTTCAGTAGTGGGAATGGCTGAGTCCTGGCCTGGCGGAGGAAACAGCAGTAATGAACCACTTCAGCCCGCAGTTAGAAAAAGGAGGCCTCATTTTGGAGTCCTGAGAATACTAAGCACAACAAAAGGTTCTGTTTAAGCTTGTTATCCAGGACATTCTTACAGGCTACACAGCTTTCCCTGCAATGACCCTCTCCAAACAAGTGCATCAAGTTTGAGCAAATAGAAACACGCAACTTTCAAGGCTCCGAGTTATAGTTTTCTTTACAAAGCCATTTATATAATGTAAGCTGCAATTAGCATGGGACAGAGTGAGGAGATTTAGGCTGGAAGGTTCTTTTCACAAAAGATAGAAACTAGTGGAATAAGTAACAGTTAAATATCGGCTTTGGATAACTAGCTGAAAAGACCTTTTAAATCATTTACTAATAAAAAATAAAATGATTTTGCCTCAGACCTTGTTCCAACCAAAGTGTGGTCTTTTTACATCACTGAACTGATTAATCTCACTAATTTTAAATTATCCAGCAAGAATGGATCGGAGCAAAAAAAAAGAAAAAAAAGTCCACACACCCCCAAATGAAAAGCACTCCAGCTTTTAAGCCTGACAATTTCATCAAAACGTCCATAGGAATTGCATAAAAAATTCAAACCGTAATGAAATAAATTGCTACTTACATTATGAAAAGTCTGCAAAAGCTTTTTATAGACTTGAAATGCAGAAGTTATATAAACTGCAGAGTTAAAAGAATTAGAAATTGACCTTTACAGATCAAGGGCTAAAATTAACAGTCTTCAGGGGAAAAAAATTCCCAGTTCACAATGGCTTTTAATGCCATTTTTTCCCCCCTACACTCATTTATCTAATAACCATGGCAAGGTTAGGATAAACAATGAACAGTATGTTTTCACATTTTCCACCTTTTTTGTCCTCCATATGAATTTCTAAAACACTTACCAGAATAGATACATAAACCTGTGACCTTCAAATGAGCTTTTTGATACTCTCAACATTTTGAATAAAAAGATCAGAAAATGGAACCACTTTTACACAGTAATGAATTCCATTCTGTTGGGTAAACAAAGCTAAATTTTAAAACAGAGACCTGACATTTGTATAGCTCAAGAAGCTATTCTGTTCTTTTGGGGGTGGGCAGAGAAGGGAGGGCGCGTTGTTAGTACTTTACCACGGTGGGCCAAATAATGACCAAATCCACAATTCACATAAAAAGGAGACAAATCCATTTGGCCGCGTTCAACAGACAGCCACCGTTTCCAAGACATGGACAACAAAAATGCCCAATTTTTATGACCATTCCCCACCCTCCCCCCACAACAATTGATCCATCTAACAGAAAAGGGGGGTTGATGGAGGAGGCCCATGCCGCCATTATGGAGCTAACGCTTATTGACGGGAGCTACAAGGGCCTCCAAAAGTTACTCCAATTTCCGTCGAGCTTTTGTGCATCCGTTGTCCTGTCTGAAAGGCTCAGTTAGGTATTGTTGCAAAAAAAGTCTGCATCCACATTTGTTCCCCTCTAATTCATACTCGGCATTGTGAAGTTTCGCTATTCAGGGGCTGATTGGACAACACTCCTGACAATGGCCAAGCGATTAGTCTCTCAGCATGGGCTGGGGTTGTGGGTATAAACCTAGGGATGAGGCTGGAATTCACTGGGGCATTCAGCTTCCTCTAGGGGCCTTCCTGAGAGGCCGTGCCTCCTTGGCTGCAGGTAATGCATTCCTTCAGACCCGGGAAACCGAATCCTCGTAATTAGCGTGTCCAGAACGGGGCAGGCCGCCCCCTCCCTGTCAGTCGGCCCTCGGGGGCCCTGCAGCTTTCTAAGGAGCTCAGCCCCTGAAACGCTGCGGCCTTGTCGAATTGAAAACTTTTCCTGGGAGGCTTGGCGGGCCTGAAAATCGGCACGCCGGGGAGGGGAGCCGAGGGAGGGCCGCGATCGGCGCCACTTAACCCCTGGCTCGCCGACCCGCGCGCAGGACTCGCTGCCCGCAACCCCGCGCTTGGACCGCCACGTCGGCGCTCGGCGCTGCACCCCAGCGGCTGCGCGCGTCGCAAAGTGTACAGATGTCAGTCTGGTGTTTTACATGTCAGTAACTTGAATTCATTTCCATTTATTTTCCTATTGTTTTATATCATTTTATGACAATGTGCTGCATAATATAATTTAAATCTTTAATGTACAACTAATTCTCTACCATTAATTTGTCAACATGATTACTGGATATGCCACCCGGAGAAACAGGCTGACTTGAAATATGGATAAGACATTCCTATGTGTTTTCACGAAGGTTTAACATCGGAAATGACAAAGATCTACGGAGGGTTTTGTTTTGTTTTTTTTTTTCCTGGACTGTCTATAGTGAAAACTACAATTTCACTGATTCTCACTTAAACTGAGTAATTCCAGATTATCAGTGGGAAATAAGACACACGCACACCCTCCTTCTTGGAGAAATAATTAATTTAGGCAGCCCGGGTTTTCGCAGCCGCGGCCGGAAATGAGCCTCGGTCCAGCCCTTTGACGGAGAGGGATCCCCCCACCCCTCCCAGGCGGGACCGAGGCGTACGAGCGCGGGCTGGGTGCCCTGCCGGAGGTGGGTGCTCCAGGCGCTGGGAGAGAAAGACAGCGCTCACCGGGGCCCGGGCCGCGTTCCCGGGTCGTCTGCAGGAACCCAGGGCATTGAGGACCATGCAAGAAAAAAGGGTAGGTAGGCATAGTGTTGCTGGGCTGCCCTGACTTCCGGGACCCCCCTAAACTTCCCCAAAACCCCAGCCTCCTTCTTTCGCTGGCCGTCGGAGCCTAGCTTGGGGGAAAACAAAAAAAAACCTGGTCCTTCCCTCCACGCCCCAGGAGGACGGACACCCTGCAACCACGAGCCAAATGATAACACCCAAATGCCTGCACCATTAAAAATTTAAAAAGCAGCAGCGGCACCCCCAAACCTTATTAAACATTCAAATAGAAAAATTAAGATATTCTGGGCAAAAGAAGTGTTTAGACAAAGGCTGTCTGCTTCAATTTCCCCGTTAAGCGGGGAACAGGCTGCTCGGAGAGAGACGGTGGATTCCATAAATTAACAGAAAATCCCTCTTCTCCGGAGCCCAAGTTATCTCTCCGTTGCCTGCAGCCCTGATTTAGAATGGGAGCCGGCTTGTTTACCGGTTTAATTAATGCTTCTTTTCAAGCGGGGAGGAGGGGAGGGGAAATGAAGAGACTTGGTGATAAACAGGTGTAGCCGGCCTGCAGCGAGCTCTCGGGGCCCGCGGCAGCCTCATCAGGCTTGACTGGGCATGACCCCGCCAGCGAAAAAGGTAGATGGCCCAGTTGGAAGCGCAGTAGGTGAGCATTATTTTAACTGCGAGCCTGTGATTGGAATGGCTTAAAGGGACAATCAGCACTTGGGTTTTTCTTCTTCCTCCAGAATGCATTCTGATTCCTTCCTGTTGCCGAGCGGAGGAGAAGCAGACCTTGACGATATAGGTCACAGGCCTTTTTTCCTCCTCTTCCTCAGGCTTCACCTCCAATGTAAGGGAAGAGCCACTTAAGGAGGAAAACTGGCTCTTGCCGCTGGCTGGGGACCGGCTCTCTGCTCTGGGGGAAAAAAAAAAAAAAATCCCTGGGCATTCTCTCTTTATTTACTTATTTCGGCTTTTAATTCCAAGAGCCTAATATCTAGGATTGGACTGTCCACCGCCTACGTGTTTCTGTGACCTTACAGATAACAGGCAAGCTTGGATGGAAAATGAAATTCAAGCGCCAGCTAATTTTAAAAACATAACTAAAAACTCATTCCCGAGGGGGGAAATGGCAGTTTCTGTAAGCACAGGCTGAACATGTTTTTAAATTAATAACTAGCCCTGGTATTTGCTAAATGATGGCTGTATCAGGGAGAAAAATTTTAGTCATTAAAAACAGCAGGTGCCCAAGGTGAGAATATATGTTTCATGACTTAAAGTCACCTGTCTGCTTTGCTTGCTGCCTTTCTCGGAGCCAGCATCCTGGAGAAACAAGTGAAACCAGAAGCTGGGTCTGTCTGCCATGCTGGCCTTTTGGAGAAAAGAGCCTTTTCTTTTTCTTTTTCTAACACTGCTAACATTTATCGAGTGCCTCCTGATGTCTCTGCCTGTTATTGGAAATTCTGACGGCTCCCCTACAAGGTGGTTATCCTCATCCCCATTTTTGAGAGGGGTTTAAACAATTTTAAGCGATTTTCCCAAGGTGAGGATGAGAACCAGGGTTTCTCTCATTCCAGAGCCCTCTTCTTTTTCAACCTCTGTATTGTAGCAGTGATCCTAAAAACCCACAATCACGTGGAGATGGGTATGTTGGTCTCCATAAAGACAGGTTATGTCCTTGCTTACAGGAGAGATCTTTCTGCCATCTGGAGACTTCTACACCAAGTTCAGGTTCCGGTCTGTGGAGGACCCAACATATGTACAAGCACAAAGTACTCTGCAGAACACAGAGAGATGTCTTTCTGGAAAGATTTCTAGACTGGGAATTAGGATCCTTCAGTTTCACTGCTGTTTCCACTACCTATTAACATATGACCTTGAGCAAGTCACCTATTACGGCAGAGCGAAGGTTCCTCACCTCTGATTGGGTACATTGCCTACCTGTCCCGCCCACCTCACACCGTCGGGCAGGGCCGAAATGAGCGAAAATGCATTGATCACTGTGAAGAGCTGTTCAAATGTATTTTTATGACTGACTTCCCAGAATTCTGAGGTCCTATTGAGACTCTACATTCATGTGTTTTGAAAAGAGTGAATTACTATACACATGGGGGGATTTTTTTGGTCATATTAAAAAGCCCCCTTTGTTGTACAGCAGAAACTAACACAGCATTGTAAAGCAATTATACTCCAATAAATTTTTCTTCAAATAAATAAAAATACAAAGCCCTTACTTCCTAATGTCTAAACATGAAAATCTTGGCTATATTAACAATGATGCTAAAAGTTCTAACGCGTCCTACATTCTAAATCATAGACTTTTGATGGAAGAGACCATTTATTCTAAAAATTACATTAATGATGGCTAATGTCACATATAATACAAGCTCAGAGAGGTTAAATGATTTGCCCATCATTGCACATTTGTTTCCAGGCAAAGCTGGAAGTAGAACTTGGATCACTTTATGTCCAGAGGTGGTTCTATTCATAACATAATTGCTATTCACTTAACCCAGTCTTCAGCTCTCTCTGGAGAGACAAACTGCCAGGTTTAAATATTGGCTCTACCACCCCAGGAAACTTGGTAACCTCTCTAATAGTCCTCGCCTGATTGTTTGGCAGATGAAATGTAATAAGGCATGTAAGTATTTAGCACAGTTCCTAGCATATAATAAATGCTCAATAAACCCTCCTCAAATTTGAAATGCAGGATCCAGGGGACTTCCCTGGTGGTCCAGTGGTTGAGACTTTGTGCTTCTAATGCAGGGAGCACGGGTTCAAACCTTGGTGGAGAACTAAGAACCCATGTGCCATGTGGCACAGCTAAAAAGTAAAAATTAATAAAATTCAGGATCCAGGAAGAGAAACAAGAACAGCTGCGGGAAGGGGACTGACTTGGGTATGGCTGTCCCAACGCAGTGAGTTGGCCCAGGCTAAGTTGAAGGAAGAGACCAGCATGGCTGAGAAGAGGGACAGAGCCCTCCAGTTGGGGAGGATCTTCTGGAGTGAGTCCTGAGGAGCCAGGCCATTGAAATCCTTGAGCAGCCTGAGGGAGGAAGGGGAGGTACTGACTGAGAAGACAGAGGAAGCAGAAGAGGTACAACCAGGAGGGCTAGAGCAGCAGGGAGCAAACTGCGGAAGCCAGAACCCGGAAAGTGGCCGCCTCAGCATTTAGCCCATTGTGGATGGGTCCTCTGCAGTCTACTCCCCAGAGACCTTGGCAGTGGTTGTTTCAGCCCCACGGGGAGAAGAAAGGATGGGGGTGGCTTGAGACAGAATGCTGAGGAGATACCATAAAAAATGCCTGGCTGACAGGAAGCTGTCTGAGGAAGAGAGACACCTGGAGAGGCTTGTGCTTGTGGTGCTGTGGGACGAAGCCTAGCTGAGGAAGGGGAGAGGCCAGCATCTGAGGGAAGGGAGAGTGGCTGACGGGGGAGCCGGCACCATTGCAGTGGGAGGCAGCTGTCTGTCAGGTTGCCTGGTCTCAGATCCTGGCTCTTCTGGCTGTAGACAGGGGCAGGCTTAGGGGGTGCTCAGGCTTCTTCTTTGCGGGCCTGTGGCAAAGGTTATGGGAAGATGCTCTGGCCCCAGGCCGGGGTTCCCTGCTGGGCTGGCTCTTTCCCTAGAGGGAAGAACAGGAGTTGCGGGTATCTGAGTCACCAGGAACCCTGTCTTGTGATCCAGTCTTCCCGGATGGGCTAGAAAGCTCTTGGGTGTTGTCAGAGCAGTGGTGTATTCCCCACTTGTGGTTTCTACCTCCTTAGTTTCCAGAGTTTCCAGCTAAAGGACCTTAAGATTGAGGGAGAAATATTACATCTGATTTTGGGAAAGTATCTGAGGAACTTGAAGTGGGGAATATGTCTATTCTCTCTTTCTGGCAGCCCCATGAAAGTGTGACAAATAGCAGATGTTCAGCAGCTGTACATTGAACAAATGAGCCAAGGGGGTGCTTTCATTGCATGACATGAGGAAGGTGGCTTCTATGCTGCCTAAACTCAGGAGAGAGGGGAAAGATCTCTCCAAGTCGAAGGCCGCTTTGTCCTTTTCTATTTTGTCATCAGCAACAGTTTCTAACTGCCCGACTGGGTTATTGTAGGGATCAAAGAGTTATTTGATGTAAAGGTATACTGGACATGTTAAATAAGTCTAAGGTAGTATTACCCTGTCTATTGAGAGAGCAAGGAATGTTATGTGAGGAATTTCATTATTG
The DNA here is from genome assembly GCF_032452875.1 of Bos javanicus. Taxonomy (NCBI): domain Eukaryota; kingdom Metazoa; phylum Chordata; class Mammalia; order Artiodactyla; family Bovidae; genus Bos; species Bos javanicus. Next base: position 27,114,132 of record NC_083878.1, on the reverse strand, counting down.
AAAATTTCAAGCATATACTAAAGTGCAGTGAACCCCCATGGGCCTGTCATTCAGAATCTACCATTATCAATTTATAGCCAATATTGTTTCAGCCTTCCCCACTCTCCAACCCCCACCACATAACCCTCACCCCATATGAGGCAAATCTCACATATCATAGTTTCACCTCTAAATATTTCAGAGTATATTTCTAAAAGATAAAGGATCTTTAAAAAACATAATCATAATTCCATTATCACATAAAACATCTATAGTATTAATAGTTTTTAATATCATCAAATACTGAGCCAAGGTTTAATTGTCTCATTTGTCTTACAAGTGGACTTTTACAGATGGTTTCACAAATTAGGATCCAAACAAGGTCAACACCTTGCATTTAGTTATCAGAAGAGGAACCTCTCCTGAGGATTTAACCTTGTCCTCCCAGCCTGCCAAAGCATGAAGATTTCTGGCCAAGGTTTGCTAGACAGCCAGAGCAGTGGTTCCCAATTATCTTTTGACTATTGCTTCATCTCTTTGAAAGCCCATCTTAGGTTTGGGGACCCACAAAAAAGAAATGCTTCTTAGGGTACATTTAGAAGTGCTGGGGGACAGACATCTGCTTGTGTGAGTGAAGTCGCTCAGTCATGTCCAACTCTTTGCAGCCCCATGGACTATATAGTCCATGGAATTCTCCAGGCCAGAATATTGGAGTGGGCAGCCTTTCCCTTCTCCAGGGGATCTTCTTAACCCAGGGATCAAACCCAGGTCTCCCGCATTGCAGGTGGATTCTTTACCAGCTGAGCCACAGGGAAGCCCCTGCTCATTTGAGGTGGAGTTCAAAACCAAGATTTTAGAAGCAAGCACTGAAATTCCTACCTCTTCCTTTCCCAAGTCCCTACTCCTCCTGTAAGGACCATCTTCATCACTATCATGTCAGGCCTTAGTCTATTCTCTCAGCTGAGCTCCTGTAGCATTTAGGACCTACCGCTTATTTTTTTTTTATCATTTGGCTTCTAATAAGGGAAGCCAACCTCTCTCGGAGGGTTAGCTGTTCTGCACACAATGTATATCTTGTGTCTTCAATGAAATTCCAAGTTCCTAAAGCTCAGGGACCCATAGCATCTGGCCATACTTGGTCCAAGTACCCAAGACCTGTAGGTGTCTGACATGTTTAAAATATCAATATCTACAATATTTATAATACGAACATCTCAAGCCAATATTCTTTAAATACTTGCTTGAATTTACTCAGTGGGGGTAGAACAGCACTGATTTGCTATTAATAAAAGTACATGCCTCTTCCTATGCATTCAAGTAATAGATTTACTGAATGTACTGAACATATTTGAAGTATTTTTTATTCTTATCAAAATAATGCATAGATGTGGTTACAAATCAAATGTCACACATGTGTTCATGATAAAAACACTATAGCTTCTTCCACCATCAGTCCACTTCTCGGAGGCAACCTCTCTGAGCTGTTTGAGTTTTAGTTTTCCCAATGGATCGAGGCTTGCCAAATTGGGGTGGGGGGGAAGTACAGGATGCCGCATTAAATTTGAATTTCAGATAAAAAATGAATAAATAGCTCCAAATATTGCATAATATTGTAATTTTTCTGACATTAGGTGGATTCCCCCATATAATGTGTAGAGGTATATACATCATACCTCTAATGTATTTGTATCTCTATTTCTTCCTTTACCAATTCATTAGGTGCTGTCTGGAATTCCGAGTGTGAAAGGATTTCAATGTTCAATATGTATATTCTATTCCATTTTTCTACCGTTTGCCTTTGTAACTTCAACAAAATGCTTAAACCTGTATTTGTTGATCCATCATCTTTCAGCAGTGCCCTTTGATTGCCTGTGCTGTGCTGAGTTGCTTTCGTTGTGTCCGAATCTTTGCAACCCCATGGACCACAGCCCACCAGGCTCCTCTGTCAGTGGGATTCTCCTGGCAAGAATGCTGGAGTAGGTGCCATTTCTTCCTCCAGGGGATCTTTCCGATCCAGGGATCAAAACCATGTCTCCTGCATCGCCTGCATTGTAGGTGGATTATTTACCACTGAGCCACCAGGAAGCCCCTTGACTGCCTACTTTTAAATTAAAATATTGTTACTGAGATGGTTGGATGGCATGACCAACTCAATGGACATGAGTTTGAGCAAGCTCCAGAGGATGGTGAAGGACAGGGAAGCCTGGTGTGCTCCAGTCTACGGGGTAGCGAAGAGTCAGACACAACAGAGACTGAACAACATCGTTACTGATTTCCTAACCTTTCAGCTATTTTTCTTTCTTTTTCCAAGTCCTATCTTCTGCCACAATACTCGCACTTTCACATTAATAAAGTTGTTGAACTTTTGTTCTGTCCTGCTAGGACACAACCTAGTCTTCCAGGCTTTATCTAAAGGTTGACTCTTCAAATGGGAAATGGATTGTATTTACTTGTTATTCTTATGTAGTTTTATGTAAATACAGTAATAACGCTGGGATTACACTTCTTGCCTTTCAACTCAGTGTCAAGGAGAACATGTCCAACACCAAGTCAAATGGGTTTCATTCCTTACACTTCATCATTTCTTAATTTCATGTCACTTTTAGTTTGTTTCATAATTCAGATCTTGATTTTTTTAAGACCAATTTTCCCTTGGGGTTTCCAGTTGCCTTTCTTTTTTCTTGCATTATTTACCATTATCATATTCTTGTTTTAAATCTATCAGTTATATTCTTTAATCTCTTGAGAACTGCCTTTATCCTTCTTTCTTGGGGTCTTCTGGGATGCTGCTCCAATGTGGGCTGTTGTGGTCCAAGCTGCTGTGCACCTGACATCTGGAAAATTCTTTTTACTGCTCTTGTAGGTTACATCCCAGCTTTTCTTCTTTCTTCTATCTTAGGTCCTACTGTTACTGAAATCTAGCCTCAAGTAACTTCCTAAGAAGGGGTGTGTTGGAGACAAACTTTATCTATTCTTGTTTTTTTCTAAAAACGCTTATGTTATCCTCCACTTGACTGAGGGTTTACATATAGGATCCTAAACTGAAAATAATTTTCCTTCAGAGTTTTGAAGACACAACTCCATTATATTCTGGCTCTAGTGTTGCTGAGAAGTCTGACACCATTCTGATTCCTGTTCATTTGTAGGAATTTGATCTTGCTCTCTGAGCCTTTTACAATCTACTCTTTATACTCAGCACTTAAATTTGGCCAGGATGCATCTAGCTGTCCATTTTGTGCAGTCACTGTTCTGGACACTCAGTAGCTGTCTCAATGGGATAGTCTTTCTTCAGCCCAGGGAAACTTCTACTGTACTTTCTTTGCTAATTTTCTCCTTTTTAATATTTGCTTTTTTCTTTCTAGATAACTATTAGTTAGGATTATTCTTCTCTTTTACTTTTCTGTTTCATTTTATTTTCCTATCTTTCTATTCAATGCTTGGTGAGATTTCAACCACTTTCTAGTCCTTCCACAGAACAGTTTATTTCATCACTTGACTTTAGTTTTCAAGAGCTTCTTTCATTCTTCTTCTCAAAATCCCAGTTTTAGAATGTATTATCTTCCCAACCCTGAGAATTCTAAAAAAATTTTAAAGTCATCTTCTGTTTCCTGAATCCTGTTTCTCCAGGAGTGAGAGTTTTCTGCTTATTTTCATATATTTCCTTTATACTGGTAGTTCTCTCCTTACTCTTCACATATGCCTCCTTGGGTATCTTTCAATGTCAAATTCAAAAGAATGACAGATGGTGTGGAATTACTATGCAGTTGTGCATCCACTTTGCTTCAGTGGGCTTCCCTGAACCTTTCTGAGATTTTCTGGGTAAACCTGTCTCCTGTCTCCTCTGTTGCCTCTTATTCTGTGTGTGGTTTCCTTCAGCTGGTTCCTCTGAAAACTTCTCCTTGTATACCTGACATATTTGCTTATATCTCTTATATGTTGGTGGCCTCTACCTTCCTTCTTTAATATAACAAATTTACATCTTCTTGGAATTCTAAAACCCTAACAAAATTTTGGAAAGATAGGAGGCAAAGGTATGTCCTGGGTGCACCAACTGGAACTACAAGAAGATTAAGAAATTTTTATTTTCTTAATTTTACTTTTTTATCATCTTAATTCCTCCATCTTTCTACAGCTTGGTGCCCCTAAGCCAGGAGACTCACCTGAAGTTTAGAGTCTCCCCAGGAGTTATTCCCAGATGTTCAGCATCTCCTGGCCCTCACTCTTACCATGGTCCATATAAGCCAGAGCCTGTTTCCCCAGCTTTCTTTCTACATAGGTTTGAGGTGCCCAGAAGATAGAATGAGAACAACCCTTCCTTGGGCACCATCCTCTCCCCTCATCATAGGGCCTGAGAGGCTCTGCATGCTCTACAATACCACAGGCTCCCCTTCATCCTCACTTCACCCTTCATAACCCTCAGATCTCAGCTCCAGCACCGTTTCCTCAGAAAACCTTCTCTATTGTCCCTGACTTCAAATTCCTCCATCATATGGGGTCATGGAGCAACTTCTCTCCCCTTTACAGCATTTATCTCAGTCTGTAATATTTGTGAAGCAAGACCACAAATATCTCTTTTCTGTTCACTTTGATGTCCTAGGCCCTTGAGCACAAACTGGCATATAGCAGGTGCTCAAGAAATCTCTCTTGAGCAAGTGAATCATTATGAAGTTACCCCGAGGAGAAACACTCCTTCAGCTAATTGACAAATAACCCACAGGGTGACCAGAGTGCAACCCCACACATGCTCCACCTCAGAGGTCTGATAACTCATGAGGCCCTCGTCAGCACCGACCAGGGCCTGAATCACAGGCTTCCGTGGGCACTTGTCTGAAGCCTCAGATCTGTTCATGGAGAGCTCCATGGTCAGGGAGGAGGATTCCAGTGTAGCCCTCAGGACTTGAGGCTCACATGGCCTTCTGACCACCCCAGCTTCAATAGGGACTTTGGAACAGACAAAGTTATGACTCATCTCCAGACAAGGTCCCTGAAGCTTGGAAGGAGGGCAAACAGCCAACATACCCAAAGGGCCAGGAGGAACTTTCTTAGTTGAAGCCGTAGTCCCCCGCAGGGGGTGGGGGTCCAGAGGCTGCCCAGAACCAATGGCGACATACCTGGCTGGGAACAATGGAGCCCCACACCTCAGCTACTTTTTCGCCTCTGGTTTCCCAACAGTGAGGCTCTTATTAAATTTGGGATTACCATGTGTAAAGGACAGTGTGAATTTTGTTTGCTCTGCCATGTAACTTGCCTTTCCAAACAGTCAGTCAGAGCTGCAGTTAATCTACTGACCATGAGCTTAGCCGGCAGGTGGCCAGGAGGCCCCACCGAATTCCTCCGAACCCTTTGTTACCTGGCCTGGAAGGAGAGATCGCTTGTTTGGGAAGTGTTTCTCCTCCCTCGGAACATTTTCTGTATTAAGAGTCTTTTGTCACCATAAAGCTGAAGAGGGGATTATGATGGGTAGGCTTCACCCAGATTGTTTTCTCCAGATGGGAATGGTGTGCTGGCTGGCCTAATGAAACCTTTTTTCAGGGGACAATGCCTTTCCATTAAATTAAAGCTGAAGCCTCAACAATGCCTCTGAATAAACTCTCATTTGAATATTTAATTTGGGATGGAAGGAGCTAAGTAAACACCTCTCTCCCCTCAGCCCCTTTCTGGAGACCCCCCTTGATCGAAAACCTAAGATAGAAACTTGAGTTGTAGATGTCAGGTTAGTAGTTATTGCTGCCACCATCAAAGACAGAAAAAAAAATCTAAATCTAACATTGACCTCAAAGAATGTTGTTTACTCCTAAAACTGTTTATTCCTAAAAATTCCAGAAGTGAATGCTGATCAGATTTTTGTTTAGTCACTAAGTTGTGTCTGACTCTTTGCCAACCTCATGGACTGCAGCACGCCAGGCCTCCCTATCCCTCACTATCTCCCGGAGTTTGCCCAAGTTCATGTTCACGGAGTCAGTGATGCCATCCAACCATCTAATCAGATTAGCAGTCATATAAAATCTTCCCAGATAAAATCTTGGCACTAGTGGCAGAGAACCCATCTGCCAGCACAGGAGACTTGGGTTCAATCCCTGGGTCAGGAAGATCCCCTGTAGGAGGGCACGGCAACCCACTCCAGTATTCTTGCCTGGAGAATCCCATGGACAGAGGAGCCTGGAGGGCTAGAGTCCACAGCGTTGCAAAGAGTTGGACATGACTGAAGTGAGCAAGCAAGCGAAAATCTGTCTGTCCTGAGCCTTGCAAGTAACAGAGACCTTTGGGATGATCACCCTCCCCACCCCAAGTGCTCAGGATCCACAGCTGAGACCAAAGATCCTCAGGGAACAGTGTGCTGCCTCGAACCCTGTCCAAGTTCCTCCTTTTCTTCTTCAGGGGTTCTCTAAGATAGAGATATATGTTTAACTAGGCTCGATTCTTTTTTGTTTTTTTAATGGCTGCAGTGACGCTCAAAAGCACTGTATGGAAAAGGAGTTTTCTCCACCCTCCTCCTCTACCTGGCAACCAGGCAGCGAGGCAACAGGCACCCAAGAGACAGAGTTGTGTGTGGGCTCCTTTGTGCTAAGAGTCAGAATTATCCCAGAATAATTTCTCTGTGGATCATCTGTACAATTTTCTTGTCCCTACTCATAGCACATCAGCTAACTCTTGGTCTCCTTTTCACCTCTGGCTTCCTGGGGAGGACCACCCATCTTTGTTTTGTCCTCCCAGAGATGGTCATCAATGCCAACCAGGCTATGTGCTGGCCTTTCCGCCTCTCTTCAGTTTTCCTTCATTTTCATCTTCTTTGCCTCTGGTGGGGATGATCAGAAGCAGCTTAATCACAGTGGGAGGGGATGAATTCTCACCCCGGCACACTTGATCTGTCAAGAGCTCACTTTCTGCCTTGCCAGTGGGGAAGCAAAGAGGACCCAGAGAAAGATTTACCTGGCCTTTGCTGACCTGGTGGCCCTTGAGCTTAACCTCAGCCCAGTTGAGCTGGAGTAGCTGTCAGGGCCACAGTGCTGGACACCATCTAACTAAATTCCCTACATGCATCCTGGGGGTTAGCAATCAAGTCCTAAGGCAAAGGAAGCATTTAAAGTGATTTTAGAGACTGGCCACTAGGACCAACCAACCATTTCTACCACTTGGAGTCCTGGGCAGCCAGAGCCTAAAATCCAAGAAATCACACACATATGCATACACAGTCTGGCACACAACTTTTGATGGGCAGCTGACCCCCAGTCTCTCTGGAGTGGGGGCCCGGATGTGTCCACACTGGAGGAGTGGACTGCCTGGCATCTGGTCAAATCACAAGCGTCCCAGAGCTCAGAGCCCCTTGCTCAGACTCAGCTTTCAACCGTTGCTTGGCTTCCACAACTCTACAGTCTTTAACAACCACACACTGGCAATGCCACCCTTCTTCTCCTATGCATTCAAATTAACCAGTGAGCCGTCTTTCTTGGGGTGCCTTTCCTCCAGGTAGGAGGAATCCCAGGCAGAGTGGTGGCCAGGGCTCCTCTGGGCACACCATTTCCTCAGGGGAAATGGTACAAGGGCAGGGATGGGCAGGCAGCCAGCTGCCCTCTCCTTAATTTCACCTAAGTCTCACTCTCCTCGTCTGTAACAAGAGGGATGATAAGAGTAACAATGTCAGAGGATTGTTGTGAAGATAAAGTGAGATGATATACAGAAAGCCCTTAACAAAAGGCCTGGGGCACAGTAAGCACTTAAGTTGCTTCTACCGTTTCCCTTTGGGTCCATCCAGTCTTCATTAGGGGCTTTCTGTCCTTTAGTCCCACGATTGTATTAATAGAAAATGTGATCTCTGAGGATAACTTTTAGAGGTATTTTTTGGGAGGTTTGTGACATTTCTGCCAATTCCTGAGTGCAGCCCAGAAAAGAGGGTTGAGATGGGGCCAGAGAGATGTCCCAGGCTGGCTCTTGCCCAGCCTCCTTTCTCTGGCCTCCCTTTTCCATCAGCTACTATGTGCCTGGTGTTAGGCTGCCTCGTGAATGAGGCACTACCCCTGCTCTCGTGGGTCAATGCACTGGCCCTGGGGCTCTCAGGGCCCATCAGTAGGGCCAGGCTCCTGTGTCAGAGCCCTCAGTGAGGTCCTGCACTTGGCACACGCTACAAAGACAGACCTGGGATTCTCCTTCCATGTCTGCATCCGCCAGTATAGGAATGCTTTCACGCCAGGTCCTTGGAAAGGCCACATCAGGCCAGCAGTCCCGATGCCCCCACTTCTCCTGCATAAAGTCCAGCCCTCTAGGCTGAACAGATGCTCATTCCTCACTATCCAGCCCTCAGCTGTCTCCGTGTTCTCCCTTCACCTGTCCACCTCCTGTCTATTACATCTTCTGACGAACTTCCAACTTCCTTTCCTGAATCCCCCAGCCTCCTCAGCAGCCAGAGTGAGCTTCTACACAGAGAAGCCAAGACCATGTCACTCCTCCGGTGGTCCTGGCTTCCTCTCTGGGCCTACAAGGTCCTGCACACCCCTCGTGTCATTCTCTGCTCACCCGACATGCCCCATGCACCTGCATTCTGCACGCTTGGTCCTGCCTTGGGGCCTTTGCACTTGCTATTACCTCTGCTTTCACTGCTCTTTCTTCCAGTCTCCAAAGGCTGGCTTTTTCATTACAACTCAAGTGGTGCCTCCTTCAGGAGAACTTCCCTGACCTTATATCTAAAGAAGGCCCAGTCACTTTCTAAAATATCAGTGTATTTTACTGTCTTCACCACATCTCTCCTGATTTGAACTGGTCGGGTTTGTGCATATGTAGTTTGCCTCTCCCCCTCCACTGAATGCCGCTCCGGGATCACAGAATTAGTCGCTCTAGTTCACGACTCTCCCCTGAGTGCCATTCACCTGTTAGGACGAGTGAACCAATGACTCTTTACCTCATTTAACTCACATTCCTGCATTTCCTGCAAGTCTACATTTCCTGAAATCTTCATGAGCTTCATGCTCCTGGTAGGGCCTTTCCTCCTCCTGCCAGGACTGTTGTGGCCTAATATAAACCCTGCCCTCTCTTTCAAAAGGTTCTTGCTCCTTCTGCCGATCTCTAACAATCCTTAGCCAGTCCTTCTCCATGGATTTGCTGCACTTGAGGACAGGCTCTGTCTCCCTTCTGAGTTTATAAGCACCATGTGGGCAGGGACCCCACCTGCCTAGTGCTCCAGTTCCCCTGCACAAGGTGGACATGCCATCAGGTGCGTGCACTGCTTAATCAGGACGGCCCTCCTGGCTCAGGTAACCTTGTGAAGCTGATGAGTGGCTTCTGACACTTGGATTCCCCCATTTCCGCTCTTTCCTCTGGTCTTGGGCCCCTTTTCCTCCTCTAGGTTCCCTCCTCTCTCTTACCACCTGCTCTACATCCCCTCCCGCTTTCAGGCCTCACTTCAGATCTTTCACACCCAGGACCAGAACATCACTTCTCCCAGAGGAGCCTGATTCTGACAATGACCCCTGCCTGGAGTTCAGAAGGCGGTCTTTGGTGGAATTTCGGTATTAGCAACATGTTTCTTTCCTACCTGAGAACTTTCCTCTGCTCCTTAAATCTTGCCTCCTAGACAATTACTTGTGGAGAAGGCAATGGCACCCCACTCCAATACTCTCGCTTGGAAAATCCCGTGGATGGAGGAGCCTGGTGGGCTATAGTCTATGGGGTTGCTGAGAGTCGGACAAGACTCAGCGACTTCACTTTCACTTTTCACTTTCATGCATTGGAGAAGGAAATGGCAACCCATTCCAGTGTTCTTGCCTGGAGAATCCCAGGGACGGGCGAGCCTGGTGGGCTGCCGTCTATGGGGTCACACAGAGTCGGACACGACTGAAGTGATTTAGCAGCAGCAGCAGGCAATTATTTGCTCTGCATTTGTGGAGCTCAATGGGGCCTCAGGACCAGGACAGAGGCCAATCTCTGACCCCACCTCGGGTCTTCCCCTGAATATTCCCAAGTGTGCAGATCCCAGAAAAAACAATATGACTGAAAGGCTAGAGGTTATGGCCACAAACAGGAATCTATTTCCTATCCTACAGCCCTGTCCAGTCTAGCTACTGACACCACCTCCTGCTCTGAGAGAATAAGAAGATGCCAGGCAATGTGGGGGCTCAAGAAGTCATCAGGATATGAAGGACCTCCCCCATTTCCAGGTGCCCATAAATGTGCAGACCATGAAGCTGGAATGGAGGAGAGCGAGTCGCCATCCTCTCCCAGTTTGTCGCCCTCACGCCTCCCACATCCCAGGCCTCATGGGGGAGGGTAAGGTAGATTAAGGGAAAGGGCTTACATTCCCAGAGCAGAAGGTTCCGACTTTTAGGTTGACCTCTTGCAATTTTATGAGGAAGCCACGAGCAAATCCCTTCCATTCTACATCACACACACACTTTGAGTCAGTTTGCTCCTCTTTCCCCCATTGTCATTCACGTCCCCTGCCCACATGGCTGCTTTCTTTCACCAGGACCACATTACCGGAGCCCCCTCACTGGAATCTCCACTCCCTTGAAACTACTCCCCACCCAGCATTCAGACTGATCTTTTAAAAAATGTCCCTCTGGCTATATCATTCTCATAACTCCAAACCGTTCAATGACTGCTCATCAGACTCCAAATAAAATCCAGTCTTACTAAATCCTGCACAAGTTGGCTCTTGGCCATCTCATGCCCCTCCTCATAAGGCCTCTATGACACGCTGACCTTGCATTCATCCTCAGCCTCCACAAGCTTCAGGCCACCTAAACCCCTTGGACCCCCTGTCATCTGTCTGTGTGATGGCTCCTTTTCTCAACCGAGACCCCTCAGAGAGGCTTTTTCCCACCAGCCTGTCTGAGGTAGGCTATTACTCTCTACCAATAGCACCCTATATGTTTTCCACTGAACTCACTATAATTTATTTTATAATTGCACTGCCACATTTATTATTTACAATGCAAGTCACTCATGTGGAGAGCGGTTTTGTCTTTCTGACTAGGCCCCAGCATGTTACGGGGGTCTTTCTTTTTCACTATTAGATCCCCAGCAGCTAAAAGGGTGATGGCACACAAAAATATTTATAAGTGAATAAACATGGAGGTACTCAGACCCCCACTGTTCCTCTTCTCCCTACACTGGTGACTGAGGCAGCACTCCCCCCACAACCAGCCTGGGGCAGAGCAAGGTGAAACAGCTGGGTCATTCTAGAACTCACAAAAGAAAGTCTCCCGAGAACTACTATTCTCTAGGGACAAGCTAAGGTGGGACAACTCTTTCCTGGTAGTATCAGAGAATTCTTATTCCCTGAGGCAATCAAAATCTCTGACCCTGATTGATGATGGAATGTTTTTATCTTGACTACTTTAGAATTTAGCATGAAATGGGAAATTATCTAGTTCAAACAGGAAAACACATGTCCAGAGAGATCAAGTAGTTTGCCTAAAATCACCAGTTTGTTACTGGGGAAGCCCAGGCTAGAACCTCGTTATTCTGGATCCATTGTACTTCTTCTTGCAGCCCATTTTCTCTTGTGTTCTCTCCCAGGAGCCTGTGAGGGATTTGCCTTTGCCGAGACTGATTTTTCTTAGGGTGAGTGAGGCCTGTGGGACCTGAATCCTATTTTTGTCTTTTTACAATATTAGTCACTATGTAACTCAACATCTTTTAGGCAAAGCATTATCTCAAAAGTTTTAGTACCTCAAGATATGCTTAAGGGATGCAGAAAAGTTCATCAGAGAGGAAAGCTCAAGGTTGTATCAGCTGTCTACTGCAACAAACTGCTCCTGAACTCACTTAGTTGCTTAAAACTATCTTTTATTAGCTCATGAGTCTGTGAGCCATTCGGGTTGGTCTCACCAGGCTTGCTTGCATGCCATAATGAGCAACTGAGTTGGCCAGGGACTGTTTGGTCCTGGACGCCTTTGCTCACAGGGCTGGAATGATGGGGTGAGTGGGTCACATGTCTTCAGTGTATAGCAGGATAGCTTGGACTTTTTCACATAGTATTTGGGTTCCAAGAGAAAACCCCAATGTGCAAGTGATTTTCAAACCTCTGCTGTACTCATGTTTATGAACATCTCATTGGCTAAAGTAAGCCAACATAAATTCAGAACCAAGGGGTGGAGAAATAGATTCCATTTCTTGATGGGGAGGAGCTGCCAAATATCGCTGCCATTTATTTTTCAACCATAAGGGCACAGTCAGATAAATCCCTTCAGTATCATATTTATATTAAGAATATGAAACCACCCTATGGTTTATCTAGTTGGTTGGGGGTGAGGGAGGGAGGATGAAAATGTAATAGGGAAGAACAAATCTGATTCCATATTAGATCTGTCTCTTTTACTTTAACCTTTGTATTTTATTGCTTTTGCTTTAAGACTGTTGCCTTTAGCCTGAAATATACTGGCTAGCCTATTCTCAAGGCTCTCTAACCTTTAAGGGTATAACACTTTTCTGTTCATATAAAGATAAATAGTTGCAGAAAAAAGAATATTTATCTTGATGGAGGTTCACAGGAATATGGTGACTTGACCTGCATGGACAGCTGCAAGAACAAAGCATTCCTACACCAAGAAGTCTGCAACAACCAATCACTCCTCTCCCTCACTTTGCCTTTAAAAATGCTTTGCTGAAATCTTTGGGGCAGTTTGGGTTTGGGGGCTCATTTATTCTGTGTGACCCTTCAATAAAACTCTCTGCTCCAAACTTTGTTTCAATATTGTTTGACCACACTGTGCAGGATACAGGATCTTGTACTAGGTAACAGAAGTAGGGCTTAGGAGTAACCTGATTGTGAGGTGAGGCCAAAACACTGACAGCAAGGAGGAAGGCAAGCTGGAGCCCCTTAAACCTTTGTCACTCAGCCTGGTGGTCCCCCACAACCTGAAGTGGGCTGAGTAGGAATAGCTGGGCAGACAGCAAAAACATGGGTTACTTGGGAGCTGTGAGCGGCTTCATTCTGCTGTCTCCTGGCATCCTCAGATGCTGCTTATATAAACAGCTTGGCCAAGAATAGAGAGAGAGAGCGAGCGAGCCTCAGCCTTCCACTCAAAACATAGGCTGGTCAGGGCTGTGGCCTCTGCTCCTAAAAATAAAGCCTGTAAAGGGAATGAAGGCTAATGCACCTGGAGGTGAAACCACAGGTCAGGTGGGCAAAGCTTTTAAATGGACTGTCTTTAAATGGACTGTGTCGGGGACAGCACGGTGACATTTCCCCCAAGCTCAAGGAGAGCTTGGCCATCAGAAGGCTGACTGCAAATCACGATCGCCATGGGCTGAGCTCACTTTCAGACCCTGCCCAGGTTCCAAATTTCTCACATCGGTAGCCAGCAAACAATCACAAAATAGAATCTAACTGACAAAGCCCTTCTAAATCCCAGAGGCGAACCTCACACAACCAACCAGTATGCTCAGACTCCTTCACCCATTCTGCCCGTGGACCTGGCCTGGGATGGAGAGGTGACAGTGGCCACCAGGAAGGCCTGGGGGCTTCCAAACGAGGTGAGGGAGGGCCGCAGCTCAGAGGCTTTTTTCTTGCAGCTCCAGACAAATTAAAAACCTCCTTACCGGCCATTCATTCGGAGGAGGCTTCTTCCTTCCTCCTCAGGGGGGCTGCAGTGTTGGAAGGAGATCAGATTCTGGAAGGCCTGGCCTCCTGGAGCTCTCAAGGAGGGGGAACCTGAAAGAATGGATAGAGAAAGGCCCTAACCCTGAGGAGATTGGCAGGCAGGGAGTGGGGGTAAAGTGCAGCCCAGGTCACTGGGAAAAAAGAAATCTCAAAGTAAGGGAGTGGGGGAAAGTTCCACTTCCAGCCTCATTATGAAAGGAGCTTGGGTATAGAGAGGGGCGGGAGAGCCTGAAAGAGGGAGAAAAGGGAAACGAAACGTGGCAGAGAGCAGAAGAGATTCTTGTGGGGCCTGGGCTGTTTGAAGGAACATGGGCTGGCAAAGGGGCCGCCTCTTTCAGAACCGTAGAGACCTGGAAGCCCATTGCCTGGAACTCCCAAAGAGGGAGGGCAAAATGCCCTATTAAGGGTGGGACGAATTGATTTCCCAAAGAACAGCACCATTTCCTCCAAGCGCCATCTCCAGTCCTCCTTAATCTGCCCTGGAGGCAGCGGGTGACCTCCGAGGAGGCCCCTGGAGGTGTCTTTGTTCTGGGGCATTCTGCAGCTTGCCCCACACCCACCCCTTGCACCTGGGCAGTAGTCTCCAGGTGCACTTGTCCATCCTTCGCTGGCTGGCCAGGAGGGATGGGAGGATGCCTTTGTATGTGAAAAGCCACGAATCCTTCGACTTCAGTTTTCCCTTCCACTTGACACATCGGCTGATGGTTTTCCTATACACTCCTACGGCCACAGAGACCTGCTCCCAGGGGGGTAAAATAGTTTAATCTGCAACACTTTATCTGGTAAGACAAGTTTGTGACTGAGTCTACCTAGCGGGCTGACCCTCACTATTTATTCATGGCCAGAACCCTGCTAGTCGAAAACTCGGCTGGGCCCTGGCATCCCCAGGTGTCCCCCGCTGAGTCCTAATCCAATCCCTCAGGTTTGCTAATTTAATTGTGTAATGGTCCACACCTGAGACATCCCCCGAACTATCTTGAGGACATTACTTAGCTTAAAAGACTAATAAAGAGTATTAAGGCAGAGACTTAGACATTGAAAGCTTTCTCCATCTCAAAAACATCTGAGTCAAGCAGAAGAGAACTGAAGCGGGGATGGGGAATGGGCGGGGGAGACCTCCAAGTTACAAAAAGCAACAAGAAGTAATAAAAGTTCTTGCCGAGTGATTCTGAAATATGTATTTAGCCCTTGTAAATTAAATACCCTGGGTTTTTAAAGAGCGATTTCCCTAAACATCTATTATTCACATCAGTAGGACAGACGGTAAGCCACTGTAAGATTTATGGAAGCTAAAAGACTTCCTAAGCTAAAGGTTAATGAAAGTGTAATTCGAATCATGAAATCTTTACGTGTCGGCTCGGTTTACACCGAGGGCGCATTAGGGATGCCTCGGGTCCGGCGGGCGGCCCGTGACGTCACGGCGGGTATTTAAATGGGCGGGCCCGGGCTGCTCTGCATGTAATTCTTTAAAAATATAAAAGCCTCCCTCTCTTTCGTCCTCTGTCTCTCCAGCTGTAACAACTTCACCGACTGTCTTGGTTCCACCCCGAGGATTTTCGCTGAGAGAACACGGTTAGAGGGAATCAGGAAGCAGAGAAAAGGTCACAAATGAGCACCTCAGGAACAATGAAAGCTTTTCTCTATGCAACAGTGGGAGCGTTGCTAGAAAAAACTGGAAAGGTATTAATCAGAAGTGGCTATAAATCCTCTGGAGTTTTGCTCTTAGAAAACTCCTCAGAGAAAGTCTTGAAGGAAATGCAGGTCAAAGCCCAAAAAAGCTCTTGATCAGAGATTGCCGGAGGAAAATCTTCCCAGACGTCGTTTAATAGGCAGCAATCACCCCAGGAGTGGGGAAGCCAAGTACGCTTGAAACATGGTTGCAATTCCTAATAGATCTTGCCACACTTAAGGCACTGCAAGCTCCGTCCAACGAACAGCTGAAGCTAGCTGGCGATTCATAAAGCCAACAGTTTAAAGTTTATTATGATGAAAGCACTTAATGACAGCCATCGCTAGGGGCCCATCATTTATAAAGCTGTGCTGAGTATTAGACATGTAGCATGACCACCAATTTTATGTCACAATTGCTACCATAAAATGACCTTTGGTGATTTTTGCTGCATGTGGTGGACAGCTCTTCCTTCACATTAGTGCTCTGTGGCTTTCTTTGCAGACTATTATGCTGTCTAAAGCTTATTTGGCACTGTCGTGAGCCTCAACCCTTGTTATTACCCCAAAGGCCTGTCTTAAAAAAAATAAAAAAAAGAACTCATGCTCTATAACACCACTCCAATAATTTACAGTTCTTACCAGCCTGGGTTAGTGTAATATTTTAATGCAAATATGCTTTGCCATTGCATTTTATTTAAAAAGAAAAAAAAAGTTCCCATGTTTCTGGCTAGGACACCACCCTTCTGATGGAGTCCACTGAAACCAGCCTCTTATTCCTTGGTTAGGTCTCATTGAATGGGCACTCCTTTCCCTGATTGCTTAAAAACACCTCCAGGAAAAAAAAAAAAAAAGGTTAATTAAACTTTCCTTGGGAAAGAGTTTTGTTTTTTTTAAAGATCCTATGTGTGATAAACCCACCTAGCGCAGAAACACTAATTCTTATTTCCCTACATCCTGTCCCAATGCACATTTACATCTGAGTAACATTATTTAATTAGGATTCCATTTTCCAACCTGCTTTGTGTAGTTAGAAAGTGTTTGAATACCCGGCCCCTTTGCCGTTCTGATGTAAACTGCTGCTGAGAAAGTGGTCTGTCCACGCTACACCATCTGTAAATTGTGTATATAATTTTATAAATGATATAAAATCTGCTTCTAGTCCCTGAAAAAAAAATACAAGCATGGCACACTGCAATTTTGGAAGGATTTAAAATATGTGATTTCTGCTGGTACCTACTGTATTGGGTTTAATATAAAGCTTTTTTCAATAAGGTAAATTGTTACATGACAAACTCATCTTCCACCATTATCATCTGCTGTTTGTGTTTAACAACAGGAGTCCCGCTCTAACAAAACTGTTGTAATGGCTGTACAAATTACTCAGCTGAAAGCTTTTCACCAAACAAAACAGTATTAATCAGCAGTTCTTATGAAGGTGCTAATTAAAAACAATTTTCTTCCTCAGTTTGCAATACTAAAGCCATCTTCACTTGCACAGTTTCCAATATACAGCTACTGTATTTGCTCACACTTCAGGCCCTCTATTAACTATTGAATCTCCTATTAGCCATTTTATTATATTTCTGTTTACAAGCTTGTTGACGTTTTAAAAGTCACAGTATGATCTGTTTATCTATTAAAAAATGTATTAATTGAAAAGTCAGGGGGACAAAAAAGGCAAAATATAGACTCCAAATGAACAGACTTCCAGGGCAGAGAACACAGTGAGTGAGCATTTAGTCACAGCCTGGGCAGTAAGGTCTCTGGGTAAAACAAAATCTGAGAATTAAACGTGGCATTTCAGGCGTAATGGTTTGTTAAACACCAATGGGCTCCTTCTTAATTTGGAAATAGTCCATTCAGGAAAAACATATTTGCCCTCTGTCCAAATTCAGTTTCTAAGGAGACCCAATCTGACTTTCAAATCAATTTTTCCTCTCTGGGCTACACTCTATCCAGTTATATATTTCGAACAGTCTGAACTCAGGAGATTTTTGATCTGGGGTAGGGAGTGTATCTGGAATCTGGAGCCCAGATCGAGGGTCTAAACAGCTCTATCTTCCCTGTGGGTGTGTGCATGTGTTTGTCTGTGTCTACGTACACATGACTCCGTCTCCTGTGTGAGTATCCTGCCCCCTCCCCAAGCCCAGTGAATGGGTCCTGCTGGACAATGCCACCCAATTGCTTGGCATAGACTGGAAAGAAGTCAAAGGCTGCTTAAGCACAAAGACTCCATGGAAGCTGGGTTGAGGCAAGGGGACAGTCCACTCCTATTAAAAATGAAGAAGAAGAAGAAATCTAACCCTTAGGAGAAGGCATGCCCCACATTTGTAGATGGAGAGAAGGAACGCACCTCCCCCCGCCCCCCCTCCCCACCGCAACAATCTCCTACTTGTGGTATTAAAACCAGGTTCTCCAACTGTCAAAAGCAGTTAACTAGTTTAGGAAAGACACCTGGCTGTTGAAATAGGGCTCCAGAAGGCCACTAATCCTTCCATTCACTCAGTTAACTGCTGGATCCCCCAAATTGATTCAACAGGTATGCAGTGGTAAATTCAGCCCATACTGAAGCCAAAGGGAAAATCAGCAAGGGGTGGGCAGCTCCTCTCTGAAAACACCCGAGGAACCAGCCAGAAAAGCTTTTATGGCCCGACAAGTTTTCTGCTGAATACTGAGCACCTAAATTACCCTTCCCTAATGGAAGTTACATTTTCATGCTCAGTCAAAAAGCCAACAAAATACACGATTTATACAAAATAGCATCAGCCTCTTAGGCAGTCTTTTCTAGCACTTTTATCCCAATTCACAGCATATCTCTTGCTATAAAATAAAATAAATTTCTTATAACCAACTTGTACGTGGCTGTTCATATCACTGCTTTAGAACTGACCACGGGCGATATCAGAAACATTCTTACATCTAACCAAATCTACTTAGTATGACAAAGGAGATTAGTGCGTTTTCTCAGAAGATATGGGTACACCGGGAACAGGAATATCATAATAATTCTTAAAATTGCAAAGACAGGCTTTGTTTTGAAACAAACACATGCACAATTACACAGACAATTACAGAATGTGGTATTTCAATTGCAATTATGCAACCCAGTACTGATGCAGAGAAATAATTCTTAATCATAAAGTTTTAAAGAAATGTAAATGGACGAACTGTGTAAAGTAGCTATATCTTTTCTCCCTCTCAATACTGGCTTTTCACCAAAATCTGAGAAAGTAAGAATACTTTTAAACTAGTCAATATTACACAATGTTAGTTTCTTACAAACTTCCAAAGAGCCTGAATCAGTAATATCTTCAAGTGAGGGTCCCATTAAAAGACAATCTATGAGACCCTTAACGTTTTACAAAAGATTGTCTAAGTTTTAATCACTTAATGTGCGTATTTCTTTACTCGATGTCTTTGGGCAGCAATAGCTCAATTCTCACACCCTGTCTCAAGCTTAGGTAACTGTACTCTACCATTCTCAGATATTAAGAAAAAAAACGCACTACTAGTTCACTTTTTAAAATACAGTTTCTTCCAGTGAAATAAACACTGGATTTCTACACCCACAACACACAAATGTAAGTGGAATTCTTGCCAATTCATGTATTTTCATGAGAAAAAAAATGGAAATAGTCTTCTGGTTCTGCTGTTCTATATTTTATGAGAAAAAAAATAAGAATAGACTATCTTAGATGCTATTGCAGGGATTGGTTTCCTTTGTCTGGCAAATTTAGTTGCAGGTTTTTCAGAAGAAATCATTTCTCTGTATTTTCACCACTATAAACTACCTGTGTTGCCTTTTAAAACATTCCAAATTCTAATTTTTAAACAAGAAAATGTGAAGCCAGTGTGCAACCTATACAGTCGCCAAAGGAGAGCTGCCACTATGAACTACTCAGCTAAATGGCTGGTTTGCATTGCCCTGGTCTTTATCTAGCACTGAGAATAGACTGCTGTTTTATCCAAAGAGGAATAAATTGCTGTTATTGTGATGTTAGCCCATCACTTGGCATTGCAATTCAAGTTTTTGTGAGAAAGAAATGTATGATCTAACTGCGACTTGACCTATGCCTTCCGAGATCCATCTAGGTGCTCTAATGGAGCAGAAAAAGTGGTGAATACAAGGACATGCAAACTGATGGTGAAAAATTTGTTTGATGATAGAAGTGAGCAGAGAAGACATTTGAGAGTCACTGTTTTTATGACAGCTAAGTTTGTTTAACATGCAAAAGGACTCGCTCCCCCTCCCCCATGGTGTCTCACCTCTCACTTTAATTGTATCATGCTAAATACATGCTTTGCCTCTACTAAAGACAGGAGTATCCCTATATGGCTAGCCTACTACTGACATTACTGTCAGAGTGGGTACAGATGATTCCTTACAGATAAACATCTGAATTTCCACAAAAGGCATTAGAGCATCGTGGGGATGCACCAGGCAAGGAGAAGCTTGGGTTCCCTGCAGAAAAGTCATTCTCTCTTAATCCTAGGTAGCACCTACTAAATGTTTACCATCCACTTGCATCACCGCATAGAACCATATATACTTACTTTCAATCGGATAATTGTGTGACTGAGTTTTTAAAAGCTTGCCCTGGTTGCCACCTTGTTTTAGCAAGCATTTATTCAGAAATTTCCCTGGGAAGGACCTGTTTTGAACGAGGCCTGGAGAACAGCAGTAGATTTGAGCCCTGATAAAGGCTCACTTTTCATTCATAGTCAGAGCCTAAATGTGCTCTTCTTGTACCTAAACAGATAATAAGCACTCAGCACACTCCTCCTTCTTGACACAACACATTGAGACTAATCACACATAATTGGAGAGGAGGAGCAGAGGGCTGGCCACGCTATTGTGTCCAGAGGACAAACGGTCAGTCTATGAGGCTTTGGGCTGATGTAGTCATTTCTTATACATCTATAGGGAAAAAAAACATCCTGTTTAAAAGGAAAGAGAGAATGGGTGAGAGAGACAGCCATTAAAAAAAGGCGGGGGGGGGGGGGGGGGAGAAAGATGGCAGATTTAATATAATTAATTTGAGGGTGATCTGAAAGATTTGATTTATTTATTTTTTTTAACCAGGAAAGAATCATCATGTTTGCTGGTTTGGCAGATGAAAAACGACCATCACTAAAAAATACAACAAAGACCAGGATATTTTCTAAAGGAGGGTGGGGTGGGGTGGGATATGAATCACCAAAAGAAATTCTGAGAGGGAAAATTATTTGGGTGGCTTACAAGTCCCATTCAAATCTCACATAGGCTGCTTATACATATTTAAAGACATAGGTTTGGTGCAGAAAGAGCAACAAGCAGATGGAAAAAAGAGGAGTCTAGGATGGCTGAAGAGTCACGTGGGTGAGCAGGTGGACCCCATAACCCACACATGGAATGTCTCAGAGGTGGTAGGGGCCCAAGTCCTGGGGGTTTAAAAATCTCAGGGAGCCAACAGCTTGCTGCATATTATACCCATTACAGATTTCTGTTTTTGTGAAAGTATTGCCTGTGCACTTGATGTTTTCTTCATCTTTAGAGCTGTTTAAGCTTCTATCCATCTTTGGTTAAAATAAGCAGAAGCGGGAAATGAAGATTTTCTTCATAGACATCCTGGTTTTCCTTTTTCAACTGAAAACAATAATAGAGAAAAAAAGATAAAGAGACTTAGAACAGGAATTTTCACTAGTCAATTGTAATGTTGAGTAAAAGGAAGGCTTCTTATCTAAAAACATTGTTCTGGAAAAATAAACCACACACAAAAAAAACAACTCAAAGTGGTCCTCAGTGGCAGTAACAAGACAATACTGTGGGTTGAGTTAGAAATTATTATTATTATTATTTTGGTAGGGGTAGGGTGTTTTGTTTTGTTTTGTTTTTATAAATAGCCAGGCTTCTTTTGTAACCTCTGTGGACTCTGAGACACTTCAGCACAGGGACAGCTGGGGACTCACTCATCTTCACCAGATCAGCCATTTGGCCTGGAAGTTTCTGCTCCTGCCCACCCTCTGTCCCCTGCCAGTGCCCCAGGAATCAGGCTGGCAGGCAGTTCAGATCATTTAGAGCCTGTGGCACACCTGGGCACAAGGGACAGGCTGGTGGAGCTGAAGACATTTCAAAGGCTTTCCAGCTGCTTCCTAGGGCTTTTAATATTAATGATAAGTAATTCAAAAATTGTTGTCGCCAAGGAGGAAAACATATTCCAACAATTAGAGCAGCAAGCTTTGAATACTACTCAGGTAAAGTTCTGAGGGCCTTCCCTTGATAGATTTAAAAGTCCAATCAGAGTTCTCAAATCTAAAGTACATTTTCCCTCATTCAGGTAGAATAATTTTGAGAGTCGTATTTATATTTATTCTAGCAAATAATACGTTGCTGTTTATAAAGACAAATTTGTTATTTTTGAAGCTGGTGTTTTGGAGCTAACTGTGAATTTATTTTTGAATTTATAAGGATCAGAAATAAGTATTTCTTTTCATTTTACATGGAACCAATTCCTTTGTTTCAAATCAGACAAACATCCCACCTTGCCCTCTCCTGAATCTAAATGAATGGCTCCAGCACGACACTTTCCTGCATTCACCGGTCTGGGGCACATTAACTGGAATCTTTCTAAAGGGCACGTTTCATCTAAATCATATTTCCAAACTGTGATGTGCCTCACTATTAAGGACAACAGAAATGATCCTGTTTTTCCTTTTTCACTGGGGAACATAAAGCCAGCCTGGTCTCTACTTTCTAGTCCATTTGCCCAAGAACTGATGATGGTACAATTGCTGAAGTCACTTCATTCTGTTTTCTTTGATGGCATTTGCTCTTCTTACAGATAGTTAGTTGTCTATTTAGAAAGATCCTAACTGACTTTTGTTGCCACCAAAGTCACGATAGCGTTAATGCTAAACATACATCACTCTTTAATTTTAAAAAATACCCCCAAAATGGCTTCCCAAACTTCCCAAAACAAACCCACTATAACTGGGACCTACCAACCGTAAATACCTGTGTTGCCAGTT